>NC_086248.1:48861484-53861484 GCF_021018805.1 Prinia subflava
CTAAAAATCAAGGCTGACTTTCACAAAAACTAACATTCAGAAAATGTTGCTCATCTTCATCTACTTAAAGAATTGGCCTTTGCCCAGCCTCTCCTATGCCTGCTAAGCAGACTGGGAGAACCCTTCTAAGAGCAGCTCCCAGCAGCTCTGGCCCTCCTCTGAACCCAGCCTCAGTGCCAGTGCCCGTGGGTGTCCTCTGAGCAAGCACTCATGGCAAACAGAGCAGCTGTGAGGAAAGGGATGGGGCCCTTGCAGAGCACAAGTCCCACACAGAGGTGCCAAGGGAGCTGGGGTTATGTACCCTGGAGGAAAGAAGGCTTGGAGTGACCTTATATCTCTCTACAACAGCCTGAAATGAGGTTGTAGTGAGGTAGGTGTTGGTCTCTTCTCCCAAGTCACAAGCAATAGAACACGTTTAGTGGTTTAGTGGTGAACCCGGTGGTGCAGTGTTCAGAGTTAAGACTCAATGACCTTAGAAGTTTTTTCCAGCCTAAACGATTCTTTGATTCCACTGTCCTCTCTGGAAAGAGAAGGGAAAATATTGCTAGCCTTAGTCCCAGTAGGCTTTCATTAGGGGAAGCCTCACATTTGATCGAGAGATGGCAGCACAGTTCTGGGAAGCTCGAAAACTCCCCCACCAACTCTCCCTGTCAGCAAAACCTCAGGACTCTCAGGGAAGCAAAGCACCCTTCTGCCCACTGGAAGAAGAATTTAAAAGGGAAACCCATGCATATGCCCAGTAAGTATTTCAACTGAACTGCTCAGAACCCAGCTAAAGCTCTAAACTGAAACTGATGCTGTGCATCAGTCCTTAAATACTATGAGACACACATGTCATTGCTAAGTGTTGCAAACTTTCACAAGAGGGAAAAAAAAAAACATCCCTTGAGATGAAGTGGCAAAGATACCACTGGAGACTTCATTGTTTCAGTCCTTTTAAGAGTTTATATGGAAGTGTCCATGTGTCAACAACACCAACAGAAAGATAGAACTCTGAAATGTCTCTGTCCTGATTTCCAGCATAAGCCTTAAATGAGTAAAAAAAGATGATTTAAAAATTTGTTAGCGTGATAAGCAGGGCTTTATGTCAGACCCACAAGGAATCTGCTGCTTGATGCAAACCCAGAACCAAATCTGTAGAAAACATGAAGTACCTGTAACATCAAACACACCTGAACAAAACTAAAATTGCTGCAAGTGAACCGTTTCTGACTTATTCCTAGATAAGATTTCATGCAGAAGGTGCAGGCAAAGGAATTAATATCAAACCACATATTCTCTCTTGCCTCAGACCCTAGGCTTGCTCAATCTGTGATTGAGGGATACCCACAGACCTGCAGGTGTTGCCAGGAAAAAAATTTGTAATTCATTAGGTGGTGCTGAAAGTCTTTGCTGGAAGTGCCATCATGTTGACTGTGTCAGCATTTTCTAGAGCTGCTCTACCTGGGGCCTTGCAAGGGGAGATGCTATTGAAAAAGCTGTTTGGAGTTAGTTTGGCACCGTCACTTTCACCCTTGCCACATTCGAGACCTTCTGGTATTCACTGAATATACAAATCAGTGCGTGTAAGCCCTCTTTCTGCACTCCAACATAGTCATAGATCCATATAAATTTTGACACTTTATTTAGTATTGGAAACATTCAAGGAATGTAACAAATGGAAATTTAAGGTTTAGCCAGATTGTATCAACTGTTGGTATTGGAACATCAGCGAAGCTCAAACAAGTTTCACTTGGCAGGACAATTGCACAAAAGCATCTGATGTTGAATCACAAGATATTTTCAAGGTTCTTACACACAAAAGGGTTGAAATACAAGCAAATTAAGGCCCGAGTGTTAATGAAAAATGTTCTCCTTTCCTTCCCACTTGCCAACTATTTAACCCAGTCAGGAGACAAATTCACTTGGGATTAATTCTGTGGAGACAGCCTTGGGTTCCTCCTGAGTTTCCTTGAAATAAGGGATCCTTTGCTTCCTATCCTGCATGGTTTGGTAATGCAGCTGCACATTGTTGAAAAATTGCCACAATTCATGGCGGGATGGCTGCGCTTCAGCAATGAGAGAAGTTATTTGGAATACATATGTCTATGTTTGCATGCTTGTGAAGCTTGCATGTCTGGCTTGTTAAGCTCCAGGAAGCTCCCTGATGGACAACACCATGATACACAGTGGATGGCAATCAGGCCATGAACCTGTGTAAAAAGAGGCTGATCCTCAGCTCTGTGAACTCCAGAGGAACTTTGGGATACTTTTGTAATTCAAAAGGCTAAAATGTCCTGTAGAGTGGAAAACCATTTAGAAGATGAAGCAGAAGAGGTGAAAAACCCTCTTCACAGCCAGTGCCCACTGAGTGCTGTGTGGGGTGGGGGTCAAGCCCTAGAGCCTGGTGGCCTCAGGGTGTGCCTGTCCTGTACAGAGCACCACCAAGAGATGTGGCCGTGAGGAGCTGGCCGGAGGCAGCTCCTGCCACCACTCTTGCTCCGTGTCCCTGGCTGTGCCCTGGCCAGGCTGGGCACTGGTGGGCACAGGGGACAGCGTGTCCAACTGCTGTTACAGGTGTTCTTCTGGGGCTTTAGACTCACTTGCCCTCTCCTTTCTCCTGCCATGTGACAAGGGGGGTGTGCTTGGTCTGACAGTATAAACACCTATTTTGGAGTAAGATTAGAAATGGGAGGGAAATGCAGAGATTTTGGCTGTAATCTCAGTGCTCCAGTCTTTCTTGGGAATGAAGGCACATCTCTGCACAAGTACAGCACAGGAAAGCAGAGGGCTCAACAGGCCCTGAATGGCATTGCTGTGTTGTGATGACCAGGACAGGGTCATTCAGATCCACAGTGAATTAACTGACCCTGTGCAAACCAAACTCACAGCTTATGTAGGCTACAGCCCAGGAACATGATCAGCACATTTGTTCAGCAGCCTTCTAACTGCAAAATGAAAAAAAAAAAAGTCTCCTTACAATGTGTAGTGGTTGGCACTGGCACAGAAAATGTTTACCTGTGCTCATTTCATTTGGCCCTGAAAGAAATGTGTCTGCCTCCCTGGTGCACCTATTCTGTGAGCACTCTTTGTGCCTTTATGCACCAAGGCCCTGAGAATATCATGCAGCAGAAGGCTGCTCTTTCTCCATCTTTTTATTTAAACGCAAATGATGGGTGCAGGAGCATTTTTAAACTGATTTGATGAAGGCCTGCTGCAAGAGGCCAGGTGAAGGTGGGCACAAAATGACAATGCTCCTGACCACAAATGCTCCCCGCGATGCTGGATTTGTCCCCAGTGCAGTGGAGGGGCTGCGTAGCACCACTAGCCATCGGCACGGAAGCTGGGAATGGAAAACAATTTTGACATTGGCAGCCTGGAGTCCTGCCCTTCTCAAACACATTTGATGTTCATACATGGTCTTTTGGCTGCTGCTGCTGGGGACCATCTGTTGGGATGGCTTCGTGCCTGATCAAATGGTGGTATGCCAGTTTCACTGGGACATGAAATACATGCCAAACAAAACGCGTCTGGTTTTACTTCTATTACTCTGAATTCAAAGCACATGCTAATACTAATCCCCATTTTAACACCATTGTGGTGCCAGTTAAACTTTTATTTTTTCCCAGTGTCTGCCAGGTTTCTACCACATACTTAAAATTTAACAAAATCCAGCAGAAATTGTCTGATTTCATATGAACAAGGGCACAGTTTGCAGGAATTTGGTGAGAGGTGTTAGTCCTAACAGCAGAATTGAATGCATGAGTTTCCTATACACATAATACAGGATTCTTTAAAGAGTTGAACTAGGACATTTCTTTGAAAATTTTCTCTGAAACCCCATCCAACTATCGTAAAATTTTCAGCCCAATGGAAATGTGATTTGTCAATTTAAAAGTGCTCCTCCAAACAAAGCATAGTTGTTTTGTTTTTTTTTTTAAAGCCTCTGACAATTGTGTGAAGGCTTTGAGCAGTATGTGAGTACTGAGATGCTCTAAGCACATTTTCTTTTCAAAGTGCTATGAGTTCACCATAGCTCCTACCCTGATACACAGTAAAATCTTCCGTGCTGTGGCTGGCTTTGCTGTCTGGGTTTATATGACTAACTCCCTGTGAATGTTCCACATTCAGAGAAGTGTGTTCCTGACCTCAGCCAAGATGAATATTATTGTCAAAGCTGCCATCATTGCAGCTACTGTGCGTTTCCAGATTCTTCCGGTGTTTGTAGGGAAAATCCATCTGCTGCAGATGTTCCCTTGGATGATGGATTTTCTCCTCTGGTCCCATAATGAAGCAGGAAAATCTAAGGGAACATCCCCTGATGGCATTCCCTTTGCTCCTCATCCTCCTTCTGCAGTGCAGTGCTAAGAGGCTGGGGATCTTGGACACATTCTGCTCTTCTTTTCCTCCATTTTCCCCTGCAGGGAGAGATGATAAAGGTTCAGTGCTGGCCTCCTCAGACCAGATCCTCCTCTGTGCAGGATTCAGATGTGGCTATTGAAGTTCCCAGTTTTAGGAAGTGCTAGGGCTTAGTCAAGGGTTTATTTCCTCCATTCCTATGTTCATTATGATTTAAAGCACTTGTTTTTTTACTAAAGTAACAAAATCCATTAAATTAATTAATTTAATAAAGTTTCTGAGTTATTATAATTTAATAACCTTAATTAATTCTTAACCACCTTCCTTACATTGTCTTCTTATGTATGCCTGAAACAAAAGCTAATATAGAAATGTGAAAAAAATTGCCATAAACAGTTAAGGAAAGTTGGAGAATGTGCAAGTTTATGAATTTAGCATTGTACTACCAGAAAGAAAAGTATTCTTTGAAACTCTCAACTAATATGGCAGGACCAGGAGCATAGGCCAACAAGTGGCATGTGGACTGGCCATAAAATTAAAAATAAACTTAAGAGTGAATGTGCAGCTAAATGCAGACTGTGAGGATAGGATGTGAACTTCAGCTATTTCCTGGAGCTAGTGTGGTTCCAAAGTTTAACAGCTTTAGCCTTTGGAGACCTGGAGGCGTGCATACTTGTGTTCAGTTTCTCCTCCTTTCATCTCCCCCCACTCGGAGCCCTACCACCTCCCAGCTGCCCTGCTTGCTCCATCTCTCCCTGCAGAAGGACACTCCTCTTGTCCTCTAACCAGCATCCCACATGGCTCTTGGCACTGAGCATCCCTGTGCAGCAGCAGGGCCTCCTTTCCATCCCTGTGTCCTTCAGCGTGCTGAGGCTCAGATTCCCATTTTTCCTCAAAGTCTGCTGGATTGCAAAGGATTCCCTGTTACCTGTGAGGACAATCCAGGGATAGCAGCAGTAGCTGGCCCAGCAGAGGAGGCCACCTATTAATGCCTGATAGTTAAGCTGTTTATTCTGTGCAATTGTGATGTTTGGGTGCTCCTCTTTCACACAGAAATTGTTATCAAAGTGCTGTTTTCCCTAAACAAGTGTTTTTGTGTCAAATCTTTGGTACTATGGAATTGTAATTTATTGAGAATATATTTGCTGTTGCAAAAGGCTCAGTTCTGGGGAGCAACAAGCACCCAGGGCTGAGACCTGACACATTTCCTTTTTTTTTTTTTCCCATAAAAAAGAGGCAAACCGTATCTTAATGTGCTCTTGAGTCACTATTTTCCTTGACCATAGAGCCTTAAGATCTTCTTAAGAATTGAGATGATATAGGAAAAAAAATTGTGTCTGCTTTAGGTGCTACACAGTCAAACTTTACACTTACTTTCTAAACACACTATCCTCCAATATTATTTTATTCCAAATGTGGTGAATAACATTGTGTTGCATATCAAAAAACCCCAAGATGAATACACATATGCAGTATTTGTAAATGTTTCTAAGAATTTTACTTCTATGAAGGATTTTCTAGTTCCCCTAGAACAATTTCCTCTTTGTGCTGTAAGTCAGAAAAGACAGAGAAATCAGAGGCTCTCACAAGGAACCTGAGAAAGGGAAATACCAGATTTTGGGCTCTCCTTTCCTTTTTATCTGGCAATGAAGACTTAATTACAGACTGGTTTTTCCTTGTAATGCCTTAATGTTTGTGGATTTTTATCATGCAGCTACAGCTACCACTGATCCCCTCAGGCTTCACCACTGCTTTCAGCTTACAAAATTATCAATCCTGTAAATGATCTACCTAACTGATGTCCCTGAGGGGAAAATCCCACTGGTGTTTAATACCATGTGGTAGTAAATGAAGCAGTTCTCAAAACAAAGAGGCGAGAAGTAATCCTCTATTTGGACTACTGGTTGGAGTTTCATCACTTGAAGTAACTCTTCATCTGTACATTCAATCCTCATAATGTTTCAACAACTGGGGCTAGCTGTCACTTCCAGAACATTATCATCTGTGAAGGAAAGGGGACATCTGGGGACAACTCCACCAGCAAATTAGGGAGAGCTTTCTACCTGGAACTGAAGGGTGGAAGGAGGGAAACCAGAGAGGTTTTTTTTAATCTATATATTTAGTGTGCAAAATCTTGAAGAAAAAAGTATTTTGTAGATTAATTGCTTGAGGAAGTGTTTTGTAAATGAATTGTTCCTCTGGGGTGACCTTTTCTTTTACAGTGCCTTCATGAAATGTTGGTGAAAATAGCAGCTTTGTTGAACATGTTAATAACACCAGTTTGTACCCTGCAAACCATTTCATGGGTCACCAGCTAAGATGGAGTTCATTAAAAGATAATTTAAGTTCTTCTGCAGTCTAAGCAATAGTGGGGGAAATCCAAGGTAAGCCAATTACTTTGTGTTATCAATTAAAACAAAATTGCCTGAGCAAACTTAACTCTGCTTTACTGTGCATATACATTGCGGCATAGCCTTGGAGTACATCCTAATGTGCTGCTTCAACCCCACCCCAGCAGGGTTTTCAGCTGATTCTGATGGGATGCTGAAGGGGTATTTTAAGTACTCAGTTTTGTACATAGTCTTCAGTGCATGGCCAAACTACAGTTCTCCAGCACAGGATTCACCTCATTGACTTTAAAATCATAAGCCCCAATTATGTAGCCTCTGTAGGCATTCTGTACTCCTTTCTCCAGAGGGTGATTCATCTGACCCATTTTAGACAACCACTCAGGGTGAGATGTGTCTCTTGATTTAGACAGTTTCGTTTCATGTGAGATGTTTGAGCCCTCAGCTTCAGATCAAACACTAACATGATCCAGGATGATCAATTTTTTTTCAAAATTTTCCAAATTCCTTGTCTAAAGCAACAAAGTCTTCTGAAAAATAGTGAGAGTTTAAGACAACCTATAAAGTTATTTGGTTAATTAAGAAGGTAAGTGGGTGTAAAGAAGATATCAGGCTTTAACAAGAGAGCTGATGAAATGATGCAGTGAGGTCTTCTGAACCCTAGTTCTTGCTGTCATTTTTCAAACCTGGATCATTTGCCCTAGCTTTCCTCTTCAGTAAAAAATGCTCAGTTCTTTCAGCTGACAGACTTGTCCCCAGGGTTTAGGTCATCCTTTTTAAGATACCCCTCTCAAACTTTGCATGATTCAGCTGCCCATGTGTCAGTATGAGCATGGATCCTACCCTTTCAGTAAGCCTGGCAGTTCACAGTTGCAGTGATATTCTTTTACTGTCAGTTTTATTCTTTGCATATGTAACATATATTAGGTTGACGCGGCCTGGGGGTGTGCGGCCGGAGCCCACTGACCACCCGAGGTCAGTTCTGTGGAGTCTTCGGCGGGCCGCGCCCTTCTGCGGCGAGTTGTCTTTAAAAAGACACTCTCTGCCTCAGAGGCACAGGCTCGCTACAGTGTTTCAGCTCTTTTGTGAAAGGGTCGCCTAGGCAACCACAGCAGCTCTGTGCCAGCAGAGACGTAGGAAGCTGGTGGGCAGTTTGCCTGCAGATTTGGGGCCAAGGCGGTGCAGAAAGGAGGAGCGGGAGCCAGGAGATCTCCGGAGCTGCTTTATTCGGAGGCTGGAACCGGCGACATCAGCAGGACCGAAGACCCCAAGGGTCTAAAACACTGTGCTTTTATGGGGTTGGAAAGGGGTGTGGTTTTCCCTTAGGACCAATCGCAGGGCGGATTGAGAAGTTCTCCAATCAGGGAGAGGATTGAAAAGTTCACCAATCAGGGGGCGAGGTTGGGGAACTCTCCAATCACGGAGGGGATTGTGAAACGGCCCAATCAGGGGAAGGATCAGGAATGCACCAATCTCTGTGTGAGAGCAGGGTGAAGTAACTTTTGATCCAATGGCTGTGGGACAGAAACTTTGGACCAATGGGGGAACACTGCCTAACTTTTGGCCAATGGAAGAGGGGAGAACAACTAACTTTCAAACTAATAGGGAAAACAGTTAAATTGGTGGGAGAACTTGCTTTGTGGGATTGTTACAACACACTCTCCCTCCAAGGGAGCGTGTCGCTCTCCTCGGGAGCTTCCCCACCTCCCACAACTCCCCCTTTTTTATTTATTAAAAAGATTTCAGCAACTGCTTTTTTGAAGCCCTTAACTAAACAGGTGAACATCAATAACACAATAACTATGACAATAAGAATCCAGAGTAACTGATTTAACAATGCAGCAACCCATCCCTTAATTCTGGAACCATTCTGGGTCTTTCTCAGTTTTTAGTTCTTTAACATCTTTTAGTAGCTGGATTTTCTTTAGAATGGACTCACTATGGCTTGATAAATTAAAACAACATAATCCATCAAACTCTTCGCAGCCGTGTCCGTGTAGCAAAAGCAGATAGTCAATGGATGCTCGGTTCTGCAGCGTGGCGTGTCTGGTGGTTTCTTCATCTTCTAAAAGCTCACTCAATGCCTGTGATGTCTTGTTGGCCTGCTTGCTGAGCCAGCACCCCAAATGTTCAATCTCCCCTAAACTCTTTGCCGCTGCCACCCACGGCAGGAAGATTGAGACTGCGATTCTTTTTGATTTGGGCCATGAATAAAAGGTGGCATCACAATTTTCATCAAATGGATGATATGATCTCTTTTGGCGAGCCAATTCGGGGCTATTTCTTTTCCATTCTTGCAGCATAGTGGTGTTTGGGGTGAGGGTAGTAAGCCGACCAAAAGTACATGGACCTCCTTGGATTCTGGAAGGGAGACCTGCCCACGCCCTGTCTCCACAAATGAGGAAGACACCCTTAGGGAGGGCCCTGGGATGAAGGAATCCTGATGTGTCAAATGCGATTTTTGCTGTGTGGTTGCACCAGGCGGCCGAATTATACCTTTTATTCAAGGGGTTTAAATAGACTTTGTAACTGACACTCGGATTATTGAAGTAAAAATTAAAACAATAGCTTGCTCTAGCCGATCCTAAAAGATCTAATTCTTGGGGCTCTAGCTTCCTGTCTGGTCTTTCCGAATTAAAATGTTCTGGTGCAACCTTTGGTAATTGCGCTACCCAATTTTCCCAGGCCTCCCTAGCTGGCCACTTGGGTGCTGTGGGCGGAGCAGACCACCTTCCAGCTAGGGGATGCGGCGGTCTTAGGTCTTGGATGTTAAACGGCATTCCCACCAGGCACGAGGACACAGGGCTGGTGACCGAGCCCATTGACAAACATAGGTTGTCCTGTTGTAGTGTCTTTGCCAATGTCACCCAAACATTTTCGGGTGGTTGTCCGACTTGCCACGCTTTAATTCCTGCGATCAGGCAGAGCAGGAAGAGTACCGACATGTTTTCGCGTTGCAGCTAGATTTCGCCCGAAACGGTTCCCTTGGGTTGCTGCTAAATAAACATAAAATACAAAGAATCTTCGTATAACGTTAAGTCACCAACTGCAGTAACTATGGTGGGTACAACTTGGAAGGTGGGTTTGGGAACATGGGGTCCAGGGAATTAACTTCTGAACAATTATACTCAAAGTTCTGTGTCTTTTTGATGATTGTCATTGTCCCCCCCTCCACTTTGGTTTTCTCCCTCGTCTCCCTCCATCTGAAAAACTGAAAAGACGGCATTAATAGCTCGTCTGCGGTAATATAGGTACAAAATATAGAAAATCACAGGCAAAGAAACTCCTATAACTATCATAACATAGGAAAAGGAGGAACGAAGAATGTGTGTGTCAGAGGCATCTGAATTTGCTTCTCGGTTGGTTTGCCGCTGTGGTGTGATAGTAGTTAGAGTGGAGACGGTGCTTGCGTACGGAGCTTGGGATGCAATGTTTTTAATTAACAAATTTACATCTTTGCACTTGTCCTGCTGTATTTCTAGAGAACTTTTCCATGGTACCGAGTATACTGCAAAGTTGCACAGTTCATGGCGTTGCTCTTTGTGTTTGATTTCAACATCCATCACATAGGTGACTCCTGCGCGAATACGTTTTTCCACTCTTAAAATTCTCACAAGCTGACTCGGAGATTTGTGACGACGGTTCAGGTCATGCTGCTGCAGAGCAAATTGCAACATCTTTTGTGTAGTAGCATCTGACTCTGGATGAGGTATTACTCGAATTTTGCTGTGCACTGCAGACACACAGACGGATGCGATGAAAAGAAGCACCAGTCTCATGATTGCAGGTGGTAAGGAGCCTCTGTATTCAAAATTAATAGAAAACAGTGTTAGTGATAATAGATACAGGAACTTCATATGACTTTGGCAATATAAAGTTTCTAAAATTGGAGGGAGGAGGGAAAGGATCAGGACAAACAGGGGAGGGGTATAAAGGAAATAGTTCTCTGTATGAGATGGTCGTTGTTGTTTCAGCACATTGGATGTCTCTTGGTCATCGAGCGCGTCAGTGGTCGATGCATTGCTTGCTCTCGTTGTATGTTCTTTTTCTTCCTTATCTTCCAGCTAACAGTCTTTTGCTCTTCATCTTGTTCTGTGTGTGACTCAGGAGAAACCACGTTAGGTTCATAGGGCTCAAGATAGGGTTTGACACACTTGGCTGGGACCCACTTTGGTCCTGAGGGCATGGATACGCAAGCGTATCCACGTCCCCAAGTTACTAGTTGGTGTGGCCCTGTGATTTGTTGCGTTTGTGGGTCTTTTACTAATACTGGGGGTTTCTCTTGTAGTTTGGCTTGTGTGGTATTGGCAAAGTGTCTTATCACTGGGGGGTTTGGTTCAGTCTCTGAACAATTAAGAAAACTGATTACATAAAGTGCTTTACAGAGTCTTTCTATAGGGGAAAGTGCTTTTGTGCTCTCCTGTTGCTGGTGGAGGACACTTTTTATGTTCTGGTGCATTCTCTCTACTATAGATTGCCCTGTAGGTGAATGAGGGATGCCTGTAGTATGTTGAATTCCCCATTCTTGAAAAAATGCCTCGAGATGCTTAGATGTGTAAGCGGGTCCATTGTCAGTTTTTATTTTTTGTGGGACCCCTAAGGTGGCAAACGCCATCATAAGGTGTCTTTTAACGAACTTGGTGTTTTCCCCTGAATGTGCGGAGGCAAAAACTGCCCCAGAAAAGGTGTCCACAGACACATGTACATATTTAAGTCGTCCAAAAGACGCAACATGTGTCACGTCCATTTGCCACAAATCATTGCTGTTGAGGCCTCTTGGTTTCACCCCTCTGTCTAAAAAGGGTACCTGATATGTTTGACATTGAGGGCAAGTTGCCACGATGGACTTTGCTTGTTCTTTTGTTAAGTGGAACATTTTCACTAGTGATGGTGTATTTTGGTGATAGAACTGATGAGACAATTTAGCCTGCTGAAATGTATCTGGCAATGTGGGTGTTTGAGCTGCCATTGCTAGCACGTCAGCTCTCGTTTCCCTCTGTGATGGCTCCTGGGAGGTCGGTGTGTGACCTCACGTGCATGACATGGAAAGGTTGCTTCCTGTGGGAGACAAGAAATATTAATTGAGAAAGCAACTGGAAAAGTTTTTTATTCGACACCTCTCTTAAAATGGCGTGTTCTGCCCTCATAGCTACTCCGGCTACATATGCCGAATCCGTGACCAAATTGAAAGGTTGGTTTTTGAATTTCTCGAACGCTCTGACAACGGCTGCTAGTTCTGCAATTTGTTGGGAACCTTCCACAACTTGAACATTGGACTCCCACTTCCGCGTCTTGGGGTCTTCCCAAGTCATAACTGACTTGTGTGAGGACCCGGAGCTGTCTGTAAAAACTGTCACAGCGTCGAGGGGAATCTTGCTTTGGATGAATAATTTGTGGCCTGGATAGTGAATGGAGATTTTCCCTGAGTAGCTATCAAGGGCAAACTGGAGGTGGTCATTGTTCCGGAGCAGAAACTCAAGCTCTTCGGAAGTGGCCAATGGCATGTAGATGCACGCAAAATCACACCCTGCAAGAGAGCGGAGGCGTGCCCTCCCTTTTCGAATGACCGAGGCTATGAACTCTTGGGGGGTGGTAACCGTTTTTGTGGATCTGGCATGTAAGAAGATCCATTCAAGGATCAACAATGGATCTTTTAGCTGGGGATCCCATTGGAATATCAGACCACTGATATGAGGAGCTCTACCCAGTACTGCGAGGAGGAAGGGTAAGGATGGGTCATACCTGTGCGCTTGCCGTTCAGAGAGAGCGTTCTGCACGACTGCGATGGCTTGTCTGGCCTCTGGTGTTAAAGATTTCGGCGAGTTCAGGTTGCTATCTCCCCGTAGTAGGTTGAATAAAGGCGCGAGGTCTTCGGAGGAGATGCCGAGGAGAGGCCGGACCCAGTTGACTGATCCACACAGTTGTTGCAAGTCGTGCAGCGTCTTGGGATTATTGTTGATGACAAGCGGCTGGGGCGCGATGGTCTGCTCCCTCACTCGCAGTCCGAGGTAGCTCCATGGGCTTGTAAGTTGTATCTTATCCTGTTGAATCTCAAATCCGGCACTTTCTACTGCAACAATAGTCTTTGTCAATAGAGTCTGTAAAGTTTGTGAGTCTCTGGCACATAATAATAGATCATCCATATAGTGTAACAAAATACAGTCTGGGAACCGTTCACGGATAGGTGATAAAATGCGAGCCACGTACCATTGGCAAATTGAAGGACTTGGCTTCATCCCTTGCGGTAACACCAGCCAATGATATCTTTGGAGAGGAGCCTGTCGACTGGGGGAAGGTACTGAAAAAGCAAATCTGGGTGCGTCTGCGGGATGGAGGGGAATGTTAAAGAAACAGTCTTTGATGTTGATGACAGCGAGGGGCCAATTCCTGGGGAGCATCATTGGTGATGGCATGCCTGGTTGGAGAGGGCCAAAGTCTTCAATGATATCATTAACTTTCCGGAGATCTTGTAGCAGTCTCCACTTGTCTTTCCCAGGCTTTTTGATAACAAACACTGGGGTGTTCCAGGGGCTGTTAGATGGTGTAATGTGCCCTTTGGCAAGCTGTTCATCTACTAGCAGTTTTAATGCGCGCAACTTTTCTCCTGAGAGGGGCCACTGATCTACCCACACGGGGTCGTCTTTCTTCCATGTGAGCTGCGGTATGTTACAAGCGCACTCCTCAGTGGCCCCAACTAAAAATCCCTGCAGTTAATCTGTAGTGATGTACCCCACTGGGATAAGACATCCCGGCCCCACAGAGTGATTGGAGCTCTTACTACAAAAGGTCTGATGGTTGCGACCTTGCCTTCCGGCCCACTGACAACCACATTTCGTTTGGAGCGCCATGAGGTTGCAACGCCCCCAATACCTGAAATCATGACTGCCACAGGCTCAAGCTCCCAGTCGGCAGGCCATTCTGATCTTGCAATGATTGTCACGTCCGCTCCCGTGTCCGCCATTCCGAGTCTCTTTACCTTTTCACCTTTGGAAAATAATGTACATTTGATGATAGGTTTATTTGCTCCAATGACTTTTACCCAGAAAGCGGTGGGATTTGCAGGGACTGCATCAGGAAGTTTTTGGGGAAGTAGAAATGCTTGAGCTAAGGGGACTCCAGCAGGTAAAAAATAAGGATAGTCTAAACACAAAATAGAAATGAAAATCTCCTCTCCGGGCTCTAATGTTTGCACCTCTGGGATAATTGCGATTTCCGATGGTTTGTGCAAAGGATCTCCGATAATTAAAATGTCCCAAGGGCCATTAAGTGGTGCCCGTTTCCCAGTTGCAATTTTAAAAACAGAGTCATTTTCAAGTTGTATAGAAAGGTCACTCACCAGCTCCCGTCTGGTCCCCACCTGTACCGCGGCGTAAACTGAGTCGTCTTCATCTCCGCCGGTACTTTCTCCTCGGGGGTCTGTGGCCCATGGGGGAACTGGTCGGTGTCTGTGTGTCCAGGGACGCGAGCGGCGCGAGACGGCTGGGAATTTGGTGTCTGCGCGCGGCGCCGGACCGTGCTCAGCCGGGAGTTTCCCGGCTGCCAGTTCTTTCTGGGGTTGCTGCGCAACCACTTATGGTCTCTTGTGTGGTCTAACACCATGTTTTTCTCGGGACAGTCTTTCATAAAATGTCCTAAATTCCCACAATTAAAGCATTTGGAGTTTTCTCTTGATGACACCATGGCAAAAGCTCCAGAAACACCTTGGGCGATTCCCTGTGCAACTGCTTTGGCTACTGTGTTCTCGGTGGAATCGTGTTTAACACAGGCTTCTATCATTTGATCCACGGTTGGGGGTGGATCAAGGGGCAAGGATCTAAGGATTGTCTTGGTGCTCGAGTTAGCATTAATCATCGCTAGCTTAGTTAGCATTTCTTTTTGCACCTCCTTGCTCTCTAGTTGCTTTTTCAAAGCAACCTTTAATCTGTCTATAAATTTTATAAAAGATTCTTCTGGGCCTTGCGTGATATGTGTGAAGCTCTGTGTTGGAATGGAATCATCAGGTGTGAGTAGGAGTGCTGATTTTGCAGCCATCGTGATGTCAAGCAGTGCAGTTTCTGGTATATTAGTCTGGTCCTGTGGTTTAAAGAAGTTTCCTTCGCCGGCAATCTGCTCTAAATTTAATTGCGGTTTGTTTGGATCGTTTTGATAAGTAGTGACCAATGTTCCTAATTGCCGTTTCCAATTTCTTTCCCACAGCATATACTCCGCTGGGGAGAGCAGACATCCCATAATGTTTTTGATGTCGTGCGGGATTAATGTGTGAGCGGCGAAGGTAGCTTCTAATAGGTTTTTGAAATAATGGGACCCTCTGCCATGTTCCTTGGCAGCCTTGCACAATTCTTTTAATTGATTGTATGGTAGGGGCTCCCAAGTAACAGTCCTCCCAGAACACCTGCTAGTTTTAACGGTGATAGGAAAGGCTGATATTTTGTTTACCATTTCCCAGTCTCCTTCCTTGGCTGCGTCCCCTCGTGTTTTAGCCCAGTGATCTTCGTAATCTGAAAGCGAAGACTCACTGCTTTCATCGTCTGTTGTTGGGGGCTTAAAACGCAGGCTTGTTTTGGTGCTGTGTGCCGGGTGTGTGTGATGCGGGGTTGCAGTGGGAGCCAAGATGGCTTCCTTCCGGCTGCCTGGACCCCCACTTCCGGAAGTGGAGGGGTACACAGGGGGAGGGTTTTGTGGAAAGGGGCAGGCGTCAGGGGTGGAGCCAGTGTTTAGGGTGGTATTTGTGCTGGGGGAGCGGTCAAGGGCGGGGCCCGCGACGGTATTGGTGATCTCGCCGCAAGGGGTAGGGGTGATTTTTATTTCGGGGGAGGGGCCCGATGCAACCGCACCAATCGAAGCGCAAGGAGAGTGGCAAGAGGGTGATGTAATTATGTGGTGGCCATTTTGTGTGGACAGGGTGGGTAAACTTGGATCGTGAGGGGGCAAAATGGCGGGGCTGGCCACGTTGCCGGCGCCATTTTGAGGACCGGGGAAAAGAGAACTACGAACTGGGGGGGAAGGAAAACTGGGGTGGAGGGATGTGGAAACAGGGTTGAGGAAAGGATCCAAGACAGTGTGGCCAGCACTGTCCTGGCAGGGGTAGAAAGGAGGTCGGGAGGGGTCCGGGGGTCGGTGGCACCCCGGTGCGTCACCGCGCATTACGCCTGCTGACCTACTCTCAGGAAGGGAAGGGGGTTTTGGATCACAAGGAGAGGAACAGGGGGAAGGGGTTTTCAACTGGGGCCCACCCCCATCCCTCTTACTGCAACTTCCCTTAGTTTCCCCCCCTTTAATAATTAACTTAAATAAAGGAAAAAATTCTGCAACTGAAAGGTCCCCGTCTAATTGAGCAACATTTAACTTTTTTCCCACCTTTTCCCAGAAAGAATCTACGAAAACAAGATCTAAAGGAGTGTTAGAAAAGACTTAAAAATCCAATGCACAAAACGTTTTAAAAGACTGGAACTGAACTGAAATTTTCCCACAACAAGGGATTGTTTAACTTGGAGATAAAACTCCCGCTCAGATGGAGAGAGTGATGGGCGGCTGATATTGTTGCCCATCCTCCTTTCTGTGTCCCACCCACGGAGAAAATGAAGAACTGAAGAAAAAGACCCTTTATATTAACAACTCACTGTCTCTCTTCGCCCGACGGCGTTGGTCAACAAAAGCTCAGTGGGTGGTGACCGCCTGGACCGATCGGCTGCCGTCTGCTGATGCTGGCAGGTCCCGGTTGGTGCCTCTCCGGTAGCCTCTGCTAGAACGCAGAGGTGTCCCTTCGAGGGAGTGGCAGCCCAAGGTTGTACGAACCAGTGGCCGAAACCAGCTGGACACAACTTGCCGCAGGGTGGCCGGAGCCGGTCCCTGTTCGGGCGCCACTTGACGTGGCCTGGGGGTGTGCGGCCGGAGCCCACTGACCACCCGAGGTCAGTTCTGTGGAGTCTTCGGCGGGCCGCGCCCTTCTGCGGCGAGTTGTCTTTAAAAAGACACTCTCTGCCTCAGAGGCACAGGCTCGCTACAGTGTTTCAGCTCTTTTGTGAAAGGGTCGCCTAGGCAACCCCAGCAGCTCTGTGCCAGCAGAGACGTAGGAAGCTGGTGGGCAGTTTGCCTGCAGATTTGGGGCCAAGGCGGTGCAGAAAGGAGGAGCGGGAGCCAGGAGATCTCCGGAGCTGCTTTATTCGGAGGCTGGAACCGGCGACATCAGCAGGACCGAAGACCCCAAGGGTCTAAAACACTGTGCTTTTATGGGGTTGGAAAGGGGTGTGGTTTTCCCTTAGGACCAATCGCAGGGCGGATTGAGAAGTTCTCCAATCAGGGAGAGGATTGAAAAGTTCACCAATCAGGGGGCGAGGTTGGGGAACTCTCCAATCACGGAGGGGATTGTGAAACGGCCCAATCAGGGGAAGGATCAGGAATGCACCAATCTCTGTGTGAGAGCAGGGTGAAGTAACTTTTGATCCAATGGCTGTGGGACAGAAACTTTGGACCAATGGGGGAACACTGCCTAACTTTTGGCCAATGGAAGAGGGGAGAACAACTAACTTTCAAACTAATAGGGAAAACAGTTAAATTGATGGGAGAACTTGCTTTGTGGGATTGTTACAACACACTCTCCCTCCAAGGGAGCGTGTCGCTCTCCTCGGGAGCTTCCCCACCTCCCACATTAGGTCTGTTCTTCTATACACCTGTGTTATAGGATGTGTTGGTTTTGCATTATATGGAGTTATCAACATTGTCTGTTAGCACTGGCATTAAAATGTTTGTGCAATGTTTTGCCATTTCACTCATTTATCTTTTACACACAGAAGTTAATAGCATCATTTATTTCACATATTCATCCTTCACCTAATCTGTTTATCAGGCAATATGAGCTAAAAACTGTGGAGAAGTACCAGGTGATTCAGCAGAGAAAGGGTATTCTGATCTATATGTTGGCTGGTGTATCATAAACCCTTATCTCCAGCACATGCCTCCCAACCTGAGCGGGGCTGTGGGTGCTGAAGTGGTGTAAGCCAACTCCACTACAGGCATTACAGGCATTTCTTTCACTCGTGGGAAATATCTGGAAAATCTCTCTGCATTGTTGCCACTGTAAATCTTATGCTGAGCGATAACTTAGAGATAAATTATGGTACATTCAGCTGCCAATAATTTTGAATTACAGTATAATTTTTATTTATTTTTTTCTTTTTTTTTTAATATAAATATCATTACAGCTACAGATTTCAAAAGTTACAATGTGCTCACTTATCCCAGAAAGGTCATGCCTTCTGTTCCATGGGATTTAGGCTTGTATCCGATTCAAACAGATTTGTGATGTGAAATGCTAAATAGTGCTGCTGGTGACTACTTTTTCAGGAAGGCCAGTGCTGGTACCTCATTTTTCTTGCCCTCACACACTCTCCATTGCACTGGAAACTGCAAAAAATTGCACTGGAAACAAAACAAGTGAAAAAAGACACGGTGTTTTCTTCCATGGTTAGATGCCAGTAGCTGGCAAAATAAAAGCCTGGACTGAGAACTGAAGGCTTTTTCCACTCTCACTCCATGCTGTACCAAAGGGGACTCATGACCAGCAGCTGCATGGGTGGATTCAGGTGCAGCCCGGCTCTTTGTGTCCTTGACCCTGATGTGCTCTCTGCAGCCTGTGACCCTGGGCCAGACCAGAGCCCAGTGACAGGGTGCTGACACTGCTTTCTGGTGGCCACTGTCAAAACCCACTTAATTTATATGCTTTGCCATATGTGTGCAGTAAGTTCCCCTTGGCTCCGTCAAGAGTCTGGCAGGGAGAGCCAAGTCATGTCCCTTGGCTTGGCTCATCCTTGGCAATTGTTCAAGCTTTCATCTTGCCTTGGAGTAGATGACATTCTCTTACAGCAATCCTTCATAAGTGTTCACTCTTCAGAAGGTAGTGAGTGGTCTCTGTTAACTTTTATGGGTCCAGTTTGAAGCTGCTAGTTTTGAGGCCTGAGCACTTTCCATCCTTATAGGAAATATCATAGGATAAATGGGGAGGTTTACAGATTCTGCAGAGCAGAATGGAATTTTTTTTCTCATAATGAGTTCTCTAAATTACTTCTTTGTTTTTCTAAAAATGAGAGAGACAACCTTATACCTTAGAAGAGAATTGATAATGTTGTTTTGTGCTAGAAAAAAAATCCTCCTTCAAGGTGTAAACAATCAGACATTGAGAAGAATTCATCTCAGAGACCAAGCCAGCCAGATAAAAGACAGCAGACATATCCCTGTTGGTGCCAAACTGGGACTGAGGCAACAGATGCTACCTCTCAGCAGAGCTTATTAGACCATGCCCAATGGCATGTTGACATAGTTAGATGGTATCCCAACTTCTTCTGGCCTGCAACAGCTTAGCTGGTTTCAAAGGCAAGGGGGCAGGCCACCACACAAGACCTGGCAGACACACCTACACTCCAGGACTCTGTGTTTGCAGAAGACTTATAGAAGCATCAGGGTGAGCTGAAAGCTCTGCTGTCCTTTGCACTTTGGAAAAGTGCCCCTTGGCTGGCACCCCAATTCCCTAGGCTGCGGCTCTTTGCATAGCAGACCGTTTGTTTGTAGATGGGCTGCAGATGGGCTGTTGCTATTGTACCTGTGCACTGACCATGGACCAAGCACAGGCACTGGACATCAGGAGATCTCTTACACAGAGGGGCGGTCATACCACTCAGATACCAGAATTCAGTTGAATGAAAACTGCAGTTTTAACAACTTTGTCCCTTCCTGCTCCCCCATCTATGTCCTAGACTTGTATGCAACTTAATATTGGTGCTTACATTCATATTGCTTTTCCTATGAGACATGCCTTGTGGGTATCTGCTGTGACTTTCAGTGTACCAAAGATAAATTATTGTTTAACTTTTTTATCTCGAATATTTTTAAACATTTATTATTGTAGCCAAGTCTCATCTTGCAGCAGTTGCTGCCTTAAGATCTGTCATGAATCAAACTATTCAATAATATTATGACACACAAAATCTAAAACTAAAATAAGGAGGTTATGGATGTTTTACCTGGTAATGATTGATAATTTAAACTCAAGTCTTCAGCATTTTATGTAAGGGTGTTGGATATGATTTAAAATGTGACATTATTTAAATGTCCACAGAAGGGCATTTAAATCATACAGAGAAGATAATCCCAGTGTTCTTTTGGAGGTTTAATCATATTAAACCATTCATACATAAAAAGTCTTGATTTTATGGCTTCAGAAAAAAAAAATTCTAGGCACATATCAGTGTTACTTTGTTTAAAATGACAGCCAGCAAGCCAAAAATACAAGTTCCAAGTGACAAGTCTTATGGGAAACTAATTTTGAGATCCAACTAATTTTAAGAGCAGTTAATGGTGACTGCCATTGCAACTGCCTGAGGTGGCACTGCCTATAAGCAGGCCTGGACAAGATGAAAAAAAAATATCTTAAAATTATTTGTCTTCTTCCAGCCATTTCTGTTCTTGACCAGTGACAGGTTCTGTTTGAAATAAACCCTTTGCAGAGTCTGCCTGTGAAGACTGCTCCAGAGACTAACAGATGCACTTTTCCATACAGATTATTTTTCCAGTCTAGTCTTGTCCTTGTATTTTTTTTGTTGTTGTTGTTACTTCAAGGTTCTAGTAACCTGCCAGAGAAAATAACAGGAGAAGTTCTGCAAGATGGAGAATGGAGAACTAGCAAAAAAGACACAGAGAGAGCTACTGCTTGTAGCAGAACTAGGTAAAGGATTTTTTTTGTGAAAATACCAGTCAAGTGTGCTCTACTTATCATTCTGTCACCTCTTCTCTGTGAGTCACAAGTTTTTTTTCTTTCTAGAGCTTCATTTCGTTTACCTCAACAGTGAGAACAAGCAGAAGGCCTAGGATAGTTTTACCCACAGAGCAATGAGATAGATTTGTACAAGGGTTTCCCTGTGTCAGTGGGCATCAAGGAAACCAACACCCAGCTGCAGTTAGCTACCAAGTCAAGCTTTTGGACAAAAATCACCACGCTGCTCTACCAGGGGCTGTCTCTACAGGGACAAGTAGCCAAGAACTGGACCTCACTGTGACTTGCTTTCCTTAACATAAGTCCTAGAGATCAGTTTATTATTATCTCCAACTCCAATTCTTTCAAAGTTTATATCTTCCCTAGGCACACATGATTTCAAAATGCTTTGTTCACTTTTTAGTCTTTGAACTTTTACAAGACTAATACAATAGTGTGAGGAAAGGCACGAAAAGCGTTGGTTTATATACTGCAACATCACAAACCACTTGGATGAACTTGATGCAGAACAAGATGTTCTTTCTCCTACAGGTCATTTAAAGGCACATCTTTACAGGCCCAGTCTTTGGTACACTTTTATGACACGTATGATGACTTCCAAATTGAGCAGTCAGGGTGAAAATGTAGCTGTTGAGATAGTGAATGTAGCATTATTCCCTCAAAGTTATGAAAACACGGTGTCTAACGGCAGATGAAATGACAGTGACCTGAAATAACAGGAAGCTGGCCTCAGTTGTAAATCTGGCAGGGGCTGAGGGTGATGGAAGCTTGTGAGCTGTATCCAAAACCATGAAATATAGCCCTGCCCCTGAATAAACTGGAAGACATATTTCAGTCTACAGCAAGTCAGAGTTCAAGCATCAGTGGCCTTCGGAACCTCCCTTCAGACCTTGTTCGGATCCAAATACAGAAGCTTTGCAGTGATCTTTTTACTCTACTGTTAACTTTCACTGGCACCTATGTCTTCCCATCTGTTCAGCTGTGGGCTTTCCCTGACACAGACAGCAGCATTCATATTTCCCTTGTGGAAAATGGAAATGAGAGAGCAAACTCTTGCATTAACTTTAGCCCTCTCTTGGTAGTCTGGAGGAGAGTGCTTGAGAATCCAAACTTTGGCAATTCCTTCGTTTTTGTCTTGGCATATACAAGGTTTTGTGAAATCTGTTCTGCAAAATGGCTGGCAGAAGATGGAAGACAATCACAAGGAAAAGCAAAGAAACATGTGAAGTAAACCCAGAGTCATATAAGAAAGCATTTACTTGAACCTGGGAATCTGATTTATTCCATCAGAGAAGCAAAAAGCAAATGAGTGCTCTGTATGGAGAAATTGCATGCCCTGATGCTTTATGGGGCACAAGCATTTCAGAGATTCACAGACGTCTGCATCCAGCTCAGGCCCAGTGGCAGCAGTAATGGGGATTAGTCTTCCTTTGCCCAGTACCTTTTGCCCTTTGCTACCCGTTTCCTTAGTGGAGAATGACTTTCTGGGAGGATCACCAAGGGAGACAGTATGCAATAAAGGTCTGCTCCTTTTCAGAAGTGATATGATTTCCATATTAAAAGCTGTGTCTAAGGAAGCCTGATGGAAAAAAATGCTAAAAGACAAATACAGTCTGGCAGATTGAGTCAGAAGATCTCCACTAAAATTAACAACTCTTCTAATTGAACCATTATGTAGACTTCTGGCTGCCTTCAGACATATCAGGTACATCACAAATACAAGGATCCATGATATGCTGAGGCCAGTCTAGGTGCTGGCTCTCCCCTAGAAGAACACTTCATCCATCAACTGCTTTGCCCTTCTTCACTGCCAGCTTCCAGCCAGAGCAGCCAGCAGAGGTGGCTCAGTCTGGCCATGCAGCAGCTGGGTACCAGGAACCTGAGGGAGGACACATAACCCGGACAAGAGAGGAGGAGAGCTGGATTCTTTCCTCATAAGTGGCTCATAGTGTCATTTAGTAGTGAAACTGCACCCAGAAATACCTGTTATAAAGTGATATGGGGAGCTGATGAGTCTGTACTTGCAAATAGAAGACTCTTAATGGGCCTGAGCTATTGCTCACAGCAGCGGTGTTCATGCCAAGGTCTTCTAAAATTGCAAGTGATCATTGGTTTTGGTCTGAATTAGAGTATTGCTGGAATTCTTAGTTAAGAATCCTTTTTACTCTGGTGGGCCTGCCCTGGATCCCCAGCCTTTTGAGAATAGTCCATAGGGATTTTAGATTTTAGAGTTCAAGTTCAGTTTCATCATGCCCTGTGGAGGGACAGTGGCACTAACAAATGGAAGAGGTTTCATAGTCCTTCCCACTTCACTGCTTAAGTCTCATGAGTGTTTGTGCTGATAGACAATTGTGCAGTAAATGGGTTATGTAACATGGCAGAACAAAAAAAAAAAAAAAAAAGAAAAAAGAAAGGACACTGTAATCCTGGTACATAAAATTATTTCTAGTCTTGCCTTTTGGCTCCTACAGCACTGTTCAGAGGGGAGGACAGGGATTTCTTTACTGGCAGTTCTAGAGATTTCTGCCATGGTCAATGGTAGGAAGTCACACAGCCCTCCAAGGTCCTGCTGCCAAAACTGAAAAGATTGTTGTCTCCCTCTGTCTGTGGGCAGGAGGGTAAATTTGGACAGAAGGATAAATTTGTTATTCTCAGCAAAATTAACACATGACCACAGTAGAAACTACTTTCCTTCAGCAGCTGTGTGCTTTTGGCTGGTGCTTCCTGGTGGCACAGCTGGAGGTGGGAACTGCATGCACACTCGAGAGCTCAGCCTGAGACACCAAGTTGACTGACTGTGCCTTCTGGAAAGCATTCCCAACAAGACTGCTGTATTCCCATGTTTTCATTTGAAAGACCTTGTACACACTCACATTTTAGGCATAACCACAGTCACTGCATAAATGTATGAGAGATTTACAGGCCAGACTTGAAATTCTAGGCTATTTAAAAAAAAACATATACTAAAAAGAAAAGAAAGTAAAAATTTTTGTGATCTGTGAGCAGATTTGGAATTACACACAATTTCTGTCTGTGTTTTGATGTAGAGCCCACAGGTTGAACTTTCAGCCTTCAACTTGCAGTCTTTCCTAACAGTCATCTGAAAATTATAAAAGCATTGAACCCAGCCACCTTTGAATCACCAATGCTATTGTGGTGATTCAGGTTTTCCTTTGAAAATGCTGAAAGAAGACCATACTCTGGCAGGAGAAAGATGAGATTCAATATTTTTCCTGTAGGTCTTCACAGGACTCACATATTTGTTTCTGTATTGGTAGTGATTCATATCACAAACGCCTTTGTCCATTTCTCTCTTTCTGCTACAATAGCCCAAGTAATTAACTAAGTGAAGAGGCTGTCAATTAAACACTGATACTAATCTTGGCATAAAAGCTCCCTTAAGAAACACTGAGTTGAAACATATTTTACAGTGACACCACTGCCTTCATTCAGCTCACTTCTCAGACAATTAAGTGCTCCAAATGTTTGTGTGTCATCCAGGCAACATCAGTAGCACGAACGACCCCTGCTATAGATACAGCCCTGCAAAGAATGCCTGGAAATACAATGCCTATTGTGACAGCAAGGCTGATTTTATCAACCCAGAGACATTATATAGTTAATTAATGCCAAGATCTTTAATGATAAGATTGTCAAGGACAATTAAGAAGATTATTATAAGTGTCCTTGGTAACAAGAATGCAGCACTGATTTTAGCTTACTTTCACTAAGTGTGGCTTAAAGGTCAGTTTCTCTGAAGTGTGAATACTTAAGCATTCTTTAGATAGATGTCATTATACATTAATCTCAGGAGGAAAACACGTTTTTCTAATGTAGCTGTGCAGCACATGAAAATTAATGTGAAACTCTTGCTAAGAAATTAAGGTAAAATATTTAAACGAGGAGCATCTAGCCAGTGTCAGATCTCAGCAACAGCTCTGGTCCATGTTCTGAGATCAAGTCCAAGGAACAACTTCTTCCATCTTCAGCCCATGTGGTTCAGAACCATGACCTTGCAGTCAATAAATGGACAGACCCTCCTCAGTGAGCCCTCTCGTGCTCAGTAACCTTCTCCTGTTCCTCATCTGCCCAATATCAGACCCAGCTTTACTGTGTCTCTCATGCACCACACCAAAGCTTAAAGGACACTTGGCATAAAATCCCTCTGTGAACTGGATAAGCTCACAGAAGAAAAGTGATAGTGGTAGCACAGATTACATCCTGAATGTTGAAGTTCAGAGGAAAACTAATTTTGTGTGTTAGAACTAGGGAAAGGTGTACTGTAAGAGGGCATTTCAGCCTCTTACGAAGACATTGTGAAAGCAGACACTTTGTGATTTTAGGTTTTAAGTGATTACATGTAAGATGGAAGTGGTTTTTTACCACACCATTCCTTACATCTTAATTCATATTTGGTCTCTGTCTGATGGTCAAAAATCACTGACTCAAAAATAAAGAAAACACATTTGGCAAGGTGACAATATTGTGATCCAGTGTTCTTCTGTATGATGGGGACAGACTACAGCAGAGACCAGTATACCTGGAACTTGAATCTTCAAAAAGCTTTTAGTGGTTCCTAACAAAAATTGGAAGTCAGTTTTAAGTATAAGTTGTTTGATGAATGGGTGACCAATAGATACAACTCCTCAGATATGAAAGAAATAATTGCTTAGAAAATGTTTTCCTAGTTAAAAAAAATATGAACAGTTGATACATATATTTTTATTTACAACCATTTTAAGAAGGGAAGAAAAGGGAAGCTTTTTTCAGCTGTAAAAAGCAATATACAGTTTTCATTCAGAGAAATTAAAGGAATATCTGAAATATCAATAGCCACTTAATTAAAACTAAATATAAGGCATTTAAAAATATACAAGAGATAAATCCATGTTAGGCATCAGATCAATACAGAAACAGATGTTATAATTATGAATGGGATTCAGTAAAAATTGAGAGATGTAGGAGAGGTTGCTGTGCCACTTTTGAAACAAATGATTTTATAATAATTATAAATGCATACAACAAAAGTGAAACAATGAAACTCTACTCAAGACTACCAAGAAATAATTATGCACAAGATGACCAGGACTAAGACACTACAAGTTACAAAAATACAGTTAAAGGTAATCAGCATGTTTTCTGGCACATTGATCTTCTTAAACATAAAAGGCACCAATGTCACACTAATTTTGTCAGTAAACACAACTATTTTCTGATAGTATAACTCAGATTTATCCCAGGTATCTGATATAGCACCAAATGCCACACTGATTTTAAAATCCCCTGTTCTCTGAACCAGGGACCCATTCTGTTTGTCAGTGCCTGGTTTAATGGGTTGGGAAGCCTGGCCACCACCATAATGCAAAACAGGAGTTAACATATATAGCATGTGGTCTTGAAAGCTGCTTACATGCAGTCTTGGTCACTCACTTCTGAGAAGGTACGGTCTTTATTTAAAAGGATTTTTCAGAAGAATCAAGATCTGGTCCTTCTTTTTGGTACAAAAAGGCATTTCTCACAGTGTAGAATACCACAATTCTGCAATGTCATCAGATCATAGGCAATATATTTTCATTAATTTAATAACTAATTATCTCCAGCTGAGACAATTGCTTTCCAGACATGAATCCCACCAACATAAACACATTTACTGGGCATGACTGTAGTTCTCTAAGCTGCTGCCGGCTGTAATGCTGTTTCTGCACCTCTGTTTTGGAGAGGTCATGCACTAGAGTGTCGTGGCAGCTGAGAGCTCACCTCATTCCCCCCAGGCATTTAGCAAACACAGGGCCACACTCACTCCCACAGCTGCATCCCACCATCAGAAGACTGCTGCTTTGCACGACGATGGGAAAAAGTGGAAACCACCAAAGGGCTTTGTACACAAGCTTGCCATATCACCCACTTGACAGCCTGCTTTCCCCTTTCCTTCCTTTCATTCTCTCACACTGCAGATTCACTTCTTGTCTCTCTGTAAGGTCCTAAGCCAATACAAAAATATGATTTAGGGGAACAAAGGCTCCAGACCCTGGGGGAAGAAACAGCACTAGGACATGCTGAAAGTCAAAATTGGGAGTTGGATAAATACCCATAAATGTTGATATTTATCCATTAGAATTTCCTCTACTTCTCCTTTCTTTCTTTCCCATACTCAGTCATGACTTTCATTTGCTTCTGATCTTTCCACAGCTCATCCCCACACAGAATTTGCTGAAGACTGCTTAGGGCTTTCTCTTAAAAAAGTTGATTCATGATCTAATTTTTAAGGGGCCAAAAGTTTCACCACGTGTACCACCACAACTGTCTTTGAGCATCCCTTTTGCAGCGGTATCATCAAGTGCACCACAAGAAGAGATTCATAAAGAGAAAATGAATAATATTGCAGCTCACTGGCCAGTGACAATCACCACCACTGGGACCAAATTCTCTGCTTCCATGCTTGAGGATGTTTCTGAGAAAAGATAGGACTCGGTGAGTGAAAGGCTGAGTCTGGAAGCATAGCCACTTGCCCTCTTCCCACCAGAAGCTGTTGTGTATATTAGGAATTTCAGAGCCCACCCTACAGTTTACTCCCCACACTTGGAAAATTGAGAGGTTCATTTGCCTGTGAGAGATACAGAGAAATTTTGAAGCACCAGCAGTAAAAAAAAAATTGCAAACAGATTTTTTTTTTTTACTACACAGAAATAAATCTGTTTGCAGGAAGGTGCGAGGACAGTAGCGAATAAAAAGCTAAAGTGCTGCGTTTTTGCACAACACTTTCTGTTCGACATCAAAGCTATTTTTTCATCAAGGATATACTTACATAAGCAGCAGCTGCTGCTCAGCAAGTCTGTTTTCCTCAACTGCTTTATAATTGCTTTGTTATTAATCCATCACTTTGCAGTTAAATGTCAAAGAAATTGCAGTTCTGATTGTCCATTCACACATGACAGTTTTATTCAGCGGGCTGCTTCCTGACAAACCAGTGGATTGCTTTTGCTGGCTCACAAACTAGAACACACAGCCTTTCTGATGCTGACAGATTCCATCTGCTCCCCTTTAATTAACATCTAATATGTAAACCATCTAATACATGTAACACTGCATAACAAGGGATTAGGAAATAGAAGGTAGCTCTTCATCATAAAGCTGTGTCATCTCGTAGGATCTCATTACGAACAGTAAATGGTACCAAAATGTAATGGGAACTGCACACTGGTAGAAACAGCACATGTGGGTAGACTCACTGAAGCAAGTACAAATATATATGAACACAGATACAAAATAAAGTGGAAGGTGTGGCAGCTTCCATAGATGGATTCACATTGGTACTGCTTCAGCTCAGACGTCAGCTGATTTAATGCAATTACAAGGAAGAATGGGATCTACTCATTTGTGCTCCCAATTATTGTTAGCTAGATAAGAAGCATTGTTTCTATAAGACTCTGGTGCAATCCATTAAACCCATTAAAAGTGCTAATTAGCTCATGTTCTACAAATGAAAGTGTCCAGGCAGCACTTTGTTGTCTAATACCTTCCAGCAGGCAAAAGCTGCGGATGAAAATATACAAAGAATAGCTTCTAGGAAAGCCCCTGCAACCAAATTAAGGTGTCAAAAGTAAGGGAGATAAAATACTCTTCTGCATAACAGCAGCTGATGAACAGGCATGAAATTTATGTGGCTGGGGGACGGGGCTTGCCACCATTCATGGCTGGCTAAGTTATGTGAAAGGTCAAGGCTGCTATGTTTTCATGATAACATCTAAGCAGAACACAAGCATTTGGAGAGTCTCATCCACACATCTATCTAGTGAGTTACATTAAACTCTTGCAGAACAGCTGCAGCAAGGCTTGCAATGCTCAACAAAGGGCAGGAAGATTAGACACCTCGATAATAAGACATGAAAGACCCTAATGGGAAGAGGAGAAGGGAAACTGTGCTCACTAACCTGCAGTAATGACAGAACCATTATTTGAAGCCTCTGAGAAACTGAAAGGGGGGGAGGAATGAACCGAGGGGACAGTGTGAGATCAGCACCTCCTGGCAGGTTTGGCCTTTGGTTTTCTGCAGCATGTGGGCTACAATCTCGTGATACAAGCTCTTGAGCTAATAATATTGTTCTAAGTTGTGCCAGTTGTTCTTCATTTGCCCAGAATGGATCTGGAAGGCCAATCTCTGACAGTGTGCTCACCTGAAACTGCTTTGTGCTGCGGGCTGAGTAGGTTTCCGAGAGGAGAGAGGAAAGAACTGCTCATGGGCCTTTAAGGTTCATACGTATTTATTTGCATTTCCCTCTTTCCTGCTCTCAGTTTTGGGAGGCACATAAACAAACACCTTGCTCCAACCTATGCAAGACAGCACAGGAGCCCATAATTCACAACATCTTCAGAGGGGGCTGGTCAAAAGCTTGAGGTGAGGAAGAGGATTTGCATGGGATCTGTCCCATCTGGGACTGATTGTTCAGCCACTGAAGTGGGAAAAAATGGGGATTGCATTGGAGTCAGTGCAAATACACATGAGCCCACTTTAGCCTCACATCTCTCTTTCTTAGAGCCTGGGTACCTGATACTATGCATACTTAAGATTCAATGAAAATAAATACAGTTTATGAAGACTGCAGGCAGATCATAATGAAGCACCTCACAAGACGCATGCCAGTGTTACCAACTGCCCCAAAGAGCAGAGATCCAAACTTACAGCTAACAAATGCCACTGGTCATATTTGCTTTGTTTTCTGTCCATTTATCTGAACTTTTCTGTTTACACCACTGATGTTTTTCAATGCTGGAAAGGTGTATTTTTTGTCAGGTGATGCAGATGATCTGTCTGTCCGTGCCTGCCATACTTGTTCTGCCCTCTTCACTCTGGTTAATGGGCATGTTTACGCTGTTGCAAAGGCAGTGTCTGAACTTTCCTTTATAAAGCACATCAATATTGTGACAGGGCACACGATTCACTTGCCTGAACTATGTGCTGTTTATCAGCTATTACACACTCCGTGCTTAATCGTAATTTAGCACTATCTTGAGAAAATACTTAAAGGGGAAGCAAAAATAAAAGCCCTAGTTCTGGTCTTCATTCAGTTCTTCCTAAACTAAGTGGGTTTCTAGTTATTTTGTTAATGTGCTAAACATAAATTGCCTTCCGATTCTATTGTTTCCCCTGAATATTTTCGGAGAGAATGAACCTGTACTCATTTATTTTGCTGAGATTTGCTTCCTAGTAGCTTTAAGATCAGTCCTGGATTTCCTAACACTTGTCTTTTTCTGTTTTTCCTGCCACAGGCTAAATCCATTAGATAGATACACAATCATTTAGCAGCCATTAAATCTTACTTTTGAGAAGAGGTCCTCTAGTTAGAGTTTCACTATTATCTCATTTCCAATCAGAGGAGGAAGTCCTGTCACAGCGATCCTGCCTTGAAGACTTCCACCGGCATCACGCTCTGCAGGAGAACACCCATCCTCCTCTCCACACCCCTGTGGCATCCAAAGACCCTGCTAAAGCAAGCACTGATTATCTATCTGCCTGATCTCCGTGTTTGCTCCCTTGGGAGTGGTCAGCTTGCAGCAAGCAAGCTGAAATCCAGATTTGCTACAGCAGGGCCCTGCTCCAAACAATATCCCAGCCCAGCACAGAACAATTTCTGGGTTTGAAGCCATGCTCTTAAGGGGAGGAATCTTACCCTTGTACTGGTTAATGCATGATACATTTCAGTAGAGGCAGGAGAGTAGAAGTTAAAGGAGGGCTTTCACAATTATGAAATAAATTAATTAGAATGATACCATAGACTAGGTAGTCCCAACAGACATGTTTGGAGAGCGTCAATCCATAGGTCATGGAGCCCTCTCTTGCTCTGCAGTCAGCTGTACATTCATACCTGCAGCCAGAAGAACCCCTCTGTGAGAGTCCCAGGAGCTGGGGGAGAGGAAGGGAAAGAACTTGTTAAAAACCAACACCTGCAGTGAGGGCAGAGGCTGGAGGAGATGGCCAGGCCAACCTCACCCTCAGGAGCGGAGGAGGAGCAGGAGTTTAAGTGGATAATCCCATGAGCAGCAGAAGCCATGCAGAGAGGTTTCCTGTGGCAGCCTTGAATGGATTTTCTGCTCCCTCATAATCTGGTTGATTTTATGCTCAAATTGCAACATTTGTCTTCAGGGGAAGTACTAATGTTGGTGTGATTCCTACATTTATCTGGTAGCTTTCTCAAGATTTAGGAGTGCAGTTTCATGGAGCTTTCTTAAGACAAGAGTCCAAAATAATGGCAGCCTCCATTCTTCATTGAAATGTTTTTGAAATGGGCAGTAGGGTGTGGCAAAGAGCCACATACACTGACTACGCAGAGTTTGCTAACAAAAATCCTACTTTTTAGCAAAACAGGTCGCACTTGAAATCTAGCAAGTTTCATGAATGGCTGGAATATAGCTTTGGGGAAAGGTCTCAACCCTAAATTTTGACTACTTTACTTATTTTCATATTGACTTAACCATCTTTTTTTTTTCTTTTTTTTTTTAAATCAAGCTTGTACCTCGAGGCAATGTAACTCAGTTGTGTACCTCGGTAATATTACACAAGCGGAAGGGAAAACACTGTGGTCATATGTCAAAGAAGTTTTACAAACTGTTAAGCCAAACAAGGAGAACTTTTCCAGGTTATTAATTGTTTTGGATTTTTATTGTATTTAAATAAAATCCAACCTTTGTGTTTGAGCAAAGAGAACAAGCAAGTTGAACTTGCACAGAACAAGTAGCAGAGGAATTGTCAGCTCCTGTATTTCAGGCAGGATAACCAGTGGATTTCAGGCATTTCTATCTTATTTAATCACCACTAACTGCAGCCTGGAATGCTGACACGATGTGCAGTGAAAGCAAAGAGTGTAAATTGGGCATGATAGAGGTTTCTCAGTGCAGGAAGGAAGTAACATAACACTGAACACAGCTCAAGTTGCACTGTGAGAACTGAATGAATGGGCAAACCAGGTCTCTGACACAAGATAGCAGAGAAAAAAAAAGATAATTAAAAAAAGGTAAAGGAAAAGAGTAATGAAATATCCCCCTCTTGCTTACTAAACTGATCTTTTGAAATATAGAACGGATATAACTTTTAAAACATGTATGCTTTGGGTAAAATAGCAAATTAAACAATTATCATATTGAATTTAGTGAGAAAAATCTTATGATTAAGTCCAAAAGTCTTTTTTCTAGAAGTTTTTGTGAATTCAACTTCTGTCAGCTCTCAGGAACACTTCTATTCAGAACTTCAGACAAGGGTCTTCAAATGCAGCTTGCTGAGAACCCAACACACCCAGTGAGAAGGAGTTCAGGGCATAGGCCCCACTGAGCAATCAAATGCCTAAACCTTGCTGGCTTAAAGTTTCTGCAGTGTATCTAAATATGGAAAAAACTTCTTGAAGCTCCACCCTGAGATTTATGACATTATTGGTTGCTGAGGTTTGAGCAAAATTCTTAGGAGCATGCTTCTCAAAAACCCACATCTCATTATCTTTTTATAGGGGTGTGTAGTGATAGGACAAGGGCAAATGGCTTCAATCTGAAAGAGGTAGATTTAGATTAGGTATTAGAAAGAAATTCTTCATTGTGAGGGTGGTGAGAGAAACAGATTGCTTAGAAAGGTTGTGGCTTCCTCGTCCCTGGTAGTGTGCAAGGCCAAGTTGGACAGGGCTTTGAGCAATCCAGTCTAGTGGAAGGTGTCCCTGCCCATGGCAGGGAGTTGGAATTAAATGATCTTTAAGGTCCCTTCCAATCTAAACCATTCTATGATGACTCTATGTACCTTCCACCTCCTCAGTGTACCCTGTTCAGATAGGTAGAAGGGGACTTTGAATGATCAGCTGCTGTTCCTGCATGTCCCAGCAGACCAGCCCTTCCCCCAGCTCCTCTTGCCTTAGGAAATGTTTCCCCACTCTTACACCCTATACATCCATCCTACCACGCAGAGACTGTGCAAGGATGGTCCCATGGAGGCAGGTTATTGGTGCAGGGAGCCTTGGGGTGCAGCACACTCTGAAACCTCTATGGACCCCGAGAGAAGCTCCATGGTGGCACTTCAGGCAAATATGAGACAAAGAGACATGGGGAGACCCAGACACCAGGGGAGAGGGGGCAACAAGAAGCAGTCTGGCATTTCCCTCAGTTTTCTATGACTGTGATTCTGTTTCTAAACCCAAAACACTGAACCTCCTCCTCAGAATAAATCTGTGGGATTTTACTCTCCACAGGAATTTTATAATTTTTGCAATTACTTTGAGAAAAAGATTATTTTTATTGTACACTGGCAAACATTTGTTGCCCTAGCAAATAATCTTTCTCTGAAGAGAGTGAAAAACTCCTTGGGCTGACCAAGACTACCTTTGCAAGCAGCTAGTTCAGAATTACCCTGACTTAAAAACATAAAAAAACCATACTGACCACATTTACAAATCATTCTTTAGTCTCACTCACACTCAGAACAAAAAATATTGTTTAGCTGTTGTGAGACTGACAGCCTTGCTCAGATATTCAGCACTGTATGAAGAACACTCCAGAGAAGACTGCCATCATAGTCTGTAATGTATCTCTTAGATGAGCTGTTATATTATAGACTCCACATTGTTTGTTGTATCCAGCTACATTATGCTACAAAAAAAGCCTCTCCTTTTTGTTACATGTTACCTCGTTTTACCTTCATAAAGAAATGTTTAGCTTTCCATCCTTTGGATGGGACTGAATAATGTCACTTTTTATTTATGAACATATATTTTGAATTTCAACACAAGGACAGACCCAATGAACAGCTCTATTATACTTAAGAAATTGAGTTTCTATTCATAAAGAGCTGAGTAGTGCCTGTTAGATGGTTTCCAAACAAAAACCACTGAATACCTCCAAATGAGGCTGACTATATCAAAACACTAAAACATGAATAGGATTTCTTCTCAAAGGAGAGACTGAATCAAAGTACAACTATAGTGATATATCTTCTAATACAGCTATTTACAGTCTAAGAAGTACTTTTACCTTGGCTTAGAATCACTCTGATTTCTGCTACAGTGTTTTTTCATAAATATACACCTTATTGTTCTGAGGAAGGGCTTCTGTGAACTGTGTAAAGGGCACATTTTACACACAAATTCTCCTGAATAGAATGTGGTGTTTGCCATGAAATATAATACTTGCCATTTTCCAGACTTAGAGTATCTTAACTGTGTGTTCATATTTTTGTCTGGTAATATTTTCAAAAAATATGTACTTGAACAAAAGTAGCTGTAACGAATCCTTGATAATGTTTTTTCATTAATTATTTAGGAAAGGAAGACTTAATTCCCTGGTTCTGTGACAAAAACAGTGTCAAGTATCTAGTCTTAACCAAAGCAATGGAAAATAAATGGGAGCTAATATTGCACTTTTTATAGAAGCCAGATGCAACCTTATCAAATTGTACATCAGGTAACAAAACACAGCCATAGGAGAAATTTTCAAAGATGGAAATTTGTCAAGGATGCAAGCACATGTTCCATCCCATACATATACTTTTCTTTTTCTCAAGGAGAATTTTGTCATTTGCAAGGGCTATGCAAAATATTACCATTGATCTATTAGTGCTTAATATCTCTTGTGTTTAGTTTGAAGTATAAAACTGTGTGCAGACTGATGGAAATCCCAACTCGACAGTTGTAGCAAACCTTTGCTGAAGAACGTGTAGCACAGGCATTGCTAATGCAGCTCAGTGATGCACAAGAGTCTCCTTATGCCCCAAAGAAGCTGGAGCCTAGCGAAGGTACAACTGGAGTACAGTTTTCATTTTTATCCTCCTCAGTGCAAGAGAGAGGTGGAACTCCTGGAGCAAGTTCAGCACAGGGCTACGAAGGTGATTAAGGAACTGGAACATCTCTTGCATAAGGAAAGGCTGAGGGAGTGGGGCCTGTTCAAACTCGAGAAGAGATAACTGAGAGGGGACCTCATCAATGTCCAGCAGTATCTAAAAGGGGGATGTCAAGAGGATGGAGCCACTCTGCTGGGTGGGGCCAAGCAACAGGACAAGAGGCAATGGGCAGAAACTGATGCACTGGAAGTTCCACCTGAAAATGAGTCAGAACTCCTTTACTGTGCAGGTGACCAAGCACTGGAACCGATTGCCCAGAGAGGCTGTGGAGTCTCCCTCATGGGAGATACTGGAGAGCCATGAGGCACCATGACCCTGCTTGAGCAGGGAGTTGGGCCAGATGACCCACTGTGGTGCCTTCCAACTTGACTCATTTTGTGAAAAGCCAAAAAGCAAAATAAAGGGCTGACAAGAAAATAGAAGGTGGGTATTCTGCTGGGTTTTCAAAAAAATGAAGCCACAACAATCCGTCCACTTACAACTGATAGAGCTCATGTCACTGAACAGGTTCCCTACTTCAGTCTGATATGTAAGTGAAGAATGGGTACTCCACTGCAAAGCAATATAAGCCCAGAGGAAGGGAAAAAAGTAGTTTTCTTCCCCAAACTAAAGTTTAAAAGGCAAAGTTCCATCATTCAGCGATGCCACAAACTTTTTTTGAAAGTTTCTGTTTAAAATGTTTAAGAAGATTTTTTACTTAAAAGGAGTTATTGTTGTCATTGTTGCTTCAAAAGATCTAAAACTCTCCAGTGCAGTGGCATGTGCTTCAACAGCAAAGCCACTTAGAGACAGCAGTATTCCTATAATGGAAGTACTGTTCAAAGGAAGAACATTTCTCCATAGTTTTCCTCCACAGCCAGCATATGCCAGAAGCGAAGAGATATTGACCTCTGGCTTGTGGTGAGTAAATGTTAGATTACATTTAGCAAGTGAAAGTTGAAAGTGCTTTCTATGTTGCTTTTTTAGTTAATGGCATCTGCCGTGTTAAGACCATGGCTGTTTGTTGTTCCTTCTACTCTAAAATACATGTTTTGGTCACCAGACTGATTCTGCAAGGTTTCTCTGAGTGGGAACATCCCACAGTGAATATCTACATCCACCTGTTTTATACCTAATTTCTGTACATGATTAATAATTATTCTGCTCTGTGAAAATTACATAGAATAATTTATTAGAAGTTTTATTAGATGCAGAGTAATAGAAGCTGGGATCAGTTACAGGCAGCTAGAAGGGGAGTTATTGCCCACTGTTAATTAATCTGCTAGTGACTATTAAACTCTTGTTATACCCTACAGAAATTTTAATCAACATCCTTGTAAGATACCCATTTCCTTGCAGTATTTTTTGTGCAGAAAAAGAACAATTTATTTCCTGTGTTCCCTCTCCTCAGATGCGAGGGCATAGCAGGACTGGAGAACTAGCTTTTGACTGTAGGAGACCTTATTTTAGGCCCTTTATGTGTCAGTACTTTTGAACTGAGTTGCAGGATTAAGATGCATTTTGCATGAATTAAACACTGCTGATGACACACAACCCAATGCAAAGTAACATTTTCATGCGTTGGTTTTACATCCATCACCACAAGTGGTGATTTTGACTCTTCTCAGGCTTCCTTAAGTCAATATTAGCAAGAAATTTCAAAGGTGGTTTCAGTTTCAGATTAGCCAGTTTGCTTCAGAGAGCTCAGCGAATCTGTAATTCACTCATGTAAGAGCAAAAGTACATTCCAAGAGCTTAATAAAATAGTGGTAATATGCATTGAAGTCTCATTTTACTAAACACACAGATTATTTAATAAACTGTGAAAAAACCACTTGGAAGTCCCCTGAAGAGTAACATGACGTAAGTTCAGTAAAAGACATCCACTGTGTCACTATCTGCCCCTGTATTTCTGTGGTCCAGGGAAGACCATTATTTCCATATTCAGTTATGTAGTTAATTAACAGAAGTGTTAAATAATTTGCACTCTCATGGTGGGAACGATGTCTGTTTGTTCTGTTTGAGCTTTGTTGTGATTCTTTAATTATTAAACTTACATCAGTATGTGAAGAACTGTTTTACAGTGGGGTTGTAATTTGATACGATTATTTGGTGGTAAAGGCTTTGAAGTGTGTCTTGCCTCACACTCAGTTGCTTCAGAAAAGAAGGAATTAATTGTCAGCTCTATGGATAGCCAAAGCTCAACTCTGACATAAGACATGAGCATTTGTGACGAGGCATGTTCACCTAATCATAGCTGCCTGGTGCTGCTCTGAGATTCTCAAAGGTGCTGGAGAAAGCTGTCTGAGGCTGGCAGGCACAGATGCTACAGACCCTTTCCTGAAGCACTAGTGGGTCAGGCTATCAAAACAGTCTTAAGATTAATTTTGGAAAAAGTTACAGACTAGATCGAATATGCCACTGAAGGAGATGTGTATATATATATATATATTCACTCCTGATGTATATTGCTTACCTAGACTTGGGAGAAGGTAGAGTTGTGATTTTTTTTCCTTTCTCTACCATCATTTTACCATCTGGCAAAGAACCTGGTACCCCAAGACCTGTATCTGCATCCCCTTTCTCCTTTGGGTGGGGATCCCCTTCTTCCCCAGCCCAGGTATCCAAGCCATTTTCTTACCACTGAATAATCCTGTACACAAGGGGTATTTGGGCATTAGCCTGTTTACTTTTTTCTTGCTCAGCCCTACACTGGAAGGATTAGTGTGAAAATGAACTGCAAGTGCAAAGTGACAAAATGGGTCTCTGACTTGCAGTTTCAGGTTGTAGCTCAGGCTCAGCACACACAATGCAGCCTATAGGGTTTGTTTTTGTTTTCTTTTCCCCCTTTTTTTTTTTTTTTACTCACAGACAGCACAAGAATGTTAAGAATATGTAGCATGTCAAAATTGGCACCTCTAAGCCTTCTCAGACAAGAGAAATGCTTTTTCTGCAGCTCCCCATCCTCCTCTGCCTGGATTAGCTATGGACAAACAAAAGTGGATTTTCTCCAAGTTGGGTGCCTAAAACAGGGCTGGGTGACACACAAGACAGGCCAGGTGAGTGTAATGTTTTGTCTATTGATGCCACTGTATCTTCAAAGGCACCATGTCACCCAGCCATCCCTCAGAGGGCTCAGTGCTCTAAAGATCTGTAAGTTGTTGTAAGATAAAATGAGATCATGTTGACAAAGAATATGATTTCAATTTCAAAACAGCCTCAAACCCCCCTCTAGTCTGTCAGAGTATGTGAGAATTTCAGACCTATGTACCCCTTTTCAAAGAAGTGCCCAACTCAAATTGGGCTCTTGGAAGTCTTGTTGTGTCCAAGTTCTAGTCACTTTTCATCTCAAAAGTTCATAACTATAGTTGGGGACTATTTTTCCCTACTGCGTCTTGTTCTTAGCTGGGACAACATCAACTGATACAGCAGCAAACACCACTTGTCAGCCACCTTGACCAATAGGACTCAGCCATGAGTTTCCATGTCTTCTCTGCCTGACATGGAGCTTTCCACCTCTTGTGTTCTCATATAAATAAAACGGGACATTATCATATTCCCAAATATTTTTATTAGCATCTTCATTGCAGATATTCAGCAACGTCTTCACAGAATGGACAGAGGGCTTGATCCAACAAAGGGAATATATGTGCCTTCATTTCCCAGGGCTCAGAGTGGCTGCACTGCCCTAGAGGGATAGCAATTAAAGCTGTTATGGAGTAATTAAACTGTCTCATATCTGAGAGGCATGCCAGCTCACTGTCAGGTCTGCAAGTTGGTGCCAAAACAAAAAAGCATTTTTCCTGCCAGTGGTATACTCTGGCTGAGTTCAGAAACAGAGAACATTGCTGGTAAATTTTTTTGAAGAACTCAGAAATGACTGTGGAAGCACCAGATTAGCTGAGTACTTGCTGTATCTCTTGTACTGGGACAGCTGTACACAGCTTCCTGGTGACAGAAAAGCTCCCAGCTTGGTCATTATAAATCAATATCCCAGAGGTACTGCTGCACCAAGACACCACAGAATTGAAATTGGCAGGACACTTAAGGAATTAATTTCATCCCATTTTTTTGTTTTTTCTTTTTTTATTCCACTCAAGTTTCAGTAGTTCTATTCTTTTTGCACACATCAAGCAGTTTTAGAACAATTACACCGAAGTTTATCTTAGGCAGCCACATCTTAAATGGACGTGTAGCACTTTTACCTTGCCTATCATGACCAAAAAAGAAGTAGATTTTTAAGAGATCTTTAATGAGAATCACGTTTTACCAATGGAAAACAATACTAAAATGTAAAATGAGTTGCCCGGTAAAATATTTTTCATTACAATAGAGAGACAGAAAAAGAGAGGGCATCTTTTAGGTACAGGATTAAACAAACAGGAAAGCTGAATGCATATATATGCCATTATTTTTGTGCATACTTGCATAAATTAAAGGCCTTTAAAAGAACAATTATTTATAAAAAATCAAACTAAAAACTGCACAAAAATTTGTAATTTCTCCATTGTTTACTAAAATTCTTCATTGTGCTCCTATTAAAAACAGTCACTAATAAGCATGTTAACAAGTAGAGTAATATGGTCCACTGCCTGCAAAGTGAGTGAAAAATCAGTATTTTTTCCTTATTCCTCAAAAATTTTATATGAAGATGATGAATTAGTGTCTGATGGTAAGCTTTTGCCATTTTATTGCCTGTCTGTGTGCAAAGTATTACAAAAAGAAGTAGAACTAAACTGCAGTTGTCCAGCTGCATCAACATAGGACATTTTGGGATGTGCCATTCTTGCTTTCTAATTATCATCACTGACCAGAAGCCAGAGTTCTACTGGTTGTTAGGCACTAGTCCTCTGGAAGTCCTGGAGTTTAGGAACCTACACCAGTAAGAAAGGGCACACAAACACACGTTTTGAAATCTGGAACTAACTGATTTCTATGTTTTCTCTACACAGTGTCTTCCAAATGCAGAGAACATCTGAACAGCCAGCACATCAGGGTCTATGCTCAGCAATCTGCCTATGCCTCAGTCCCTTCGCAGTAACACCCAGGAAAGTTCTTGGAAGATGCAAGTCTTGCCTCTATCATACCAGTCTCCAAATCAGCCTCACAAGCTGCCTTTTCTTAAGAACAGGCATAAGAATGGTTCCTATGAAGGTGGACCAAGTCTATCTTTGCACTTGGACACTTGCTCAAGTCATAGTCACTTAGGTCAGCTTATTTGCACAAAACCAGGGTCAGGGCTTACAGGTAAGCAAAGCACTGAAGATGCTATTGAAAAGGCTAGAGGGCTTAACAACCTGCAGTTAAATCTCTGAGCTGTCACAGAGGATGTTTGCTTTCATTTCTTACCATAGACTGAGCTGTTTGATATCAGATGAGTGGCTTTATTTGGCTGTGCATCTACCTGTAAATCAGAAGTAACATCCATGGCCTTCAACCCAATCAACTTTAGGCATGACTGCAGAGGCAGGAAAAATTTTGTGCTGAGTATTTGAATACACACTTGACTTTTTCCTAATAGAAGAGACAGACTTAATAGGTGGGGCTAGGAAATGACACATCTCACACAGCAGGGGAAACTATTTATCTTCACTTAACTCACTTTCACACCTGTCTCCTCCCCTCTAGGCTCTGCTTTGTATAAACAGTAAACTGGGGATAATCAGAACCAGTAATATTTAACCTTCAGTGGCAGAAACCAATGGCAGTTTGTGAAACAGCTTTCTATTGTGCCACCTCTTACAATTCACCCCCTAGAGTATACATTTGAAACATATTTGTTTTGAGGTGTTTTAAGCTGTAAAGATGTATGAATACCTGCCATCGTCCTAATCTTTCTTCTCAGAGATGGGCTACCAAGCAGGCAGGATCCTGGGCTCTGACCTGCTAAGGCTGGCCACACTTGCAACTTTATTGAATAGACCTGAGAAATGAAGCAGCTTCTGTAAGCCACATGACACAGTGCATTTAGTCAAAAGAGGAACAAAAAGCTCAGTAAAGACAAAATGTATCTGGTGATTATGTTTGGGGGAGCAAGAAGCAAAGGAAAGAGACAGGAAAGGGGCAAGTGAAAAGCCATTGCTTCCTTCAGGATACACGGTAACGTTTGCTGTAGAGGCAGGAACCAAATTCTTCTTTTTATAATCAGCATAATCCACCAGAAAGAATATATAATTCCTTGTAACTGAACGGCTGTCTCACAGATGGATGGTGTAATATGTCCCTTGCTTGCCTCGATTCCCTCCCTTCCTTTCTTTCCCTCACTGGAAGTTCCTGTAATTGTCACTTTGTAATGTATATTCCAGCACATGGACATGCAGAATGAAGGCTACATGCTCATTTTGCACCATAAATGATGTGTACTGCCTTGTGTCACAAACAGTAAATCCTTTATACTGAAAGTCTGTTCATTTTCACACCATTCACTTGTTCAGTAACAGTTGTCCAGATTTTTTAATTCAGCTCTTTCCACTAATCCAGCAACTGCTGGTCTTAGACAGGTGCAGGGATCAAACAGGCTCAATAAACTGAAACATCTGGCCTGGAAATGATAATAGGCCCTTTTACTCTCCAGAGCAGAGAAGGAATGCAAAGTTTTCAAATGTTAAATCATGCAATTAGCCTTTGCAATATACTTTTTTAAAAAATGAAACAGTACTGTTTTCTATTCAGGGTTCCATTCATTGCTTAGGTCCTGCTCTCCTCTCTGCTGCAGGAAATGCCAGCCCAAAGGGGTCAAAACTTCATCTACTATGAATACATTTTTTAAAAACCCAAACAAATCAGACCTGCCTCCCCTCCTTCACAATCAGTCATGTCAAGAGGCCCATCCATGCAACAAGCCAAAAACTAATTCTGCTACAGTGTTTGGGAAGATCTATTCCCAGAGAAGGAAAAATCCCTGTACAACTCAGTTTCACAAAGCTGAGTGTTCTCCAGCATGTGGAGGCTGGTAAGAGAACAGACCTGGTTGCAGGCAATCACCCCATTATCTGGATGACAATGGGAGACAGTTGTCCTCACACTCTTTCTGGTGCAGAGACTATTATCAGAGCTAGACAAAACCTCTCAAACCCTGGAAATGCCACAGGAGTATTTCTGTTCAAGGCTGTCCAATTTTGGAGCACCTCTCACCACACTCATGGCAGGGTTTGTTTAGGCTGAGCCCACGGTGAGAAGGCTCATTATGCTCTCTTGCAGGCATTGTTCCCAGCTATCCCTGGCTTGTACATGGCTGCCTCTGTGCCCCACAGACCAAAATCAAAACCTTCTGCAGGAAAGGAGATTTGTCAGAAACTTTTATGGTTGTGACTAAGGGGATGTTGTCTTCTGGCAGACCATGTATGCAACCAAGCATTAGGGATAGTTCTTTTCCCTCTATTTGAAAATAAATTTTCATTTCTTGTTCAAAAAGTTCTCTATCTTCTTGATGAAAATGTTTTGGCTTAACTACATAAAATTCTTTTTAAAAAAGTTTCAAACAAGCCTCACCTTGACTACTGACACTCATTAAATCTCCATGTGAAAAGTTGGTGTTTTAATCCAGCATCATTGCCAAAGTAGTCTTGGTAATTTTGCACTGACCAAATTTTCCTTTACACTGGGAGCGTAACATGGCATGCTCTCTTGAGTAAACAGGAATGTTCATCTTTGGCCAGAGAAACTTGGAAGCCAGTCCTGGGTCCCACTCCAACATTTGCCTCAAGTTTCCTGTGAGGTCTGAATGCTGGACTTTGAGAAGTGCTGTGAGCCTGGGTCCAATTTGTTTAGCACATTTGGGCCCAGTATTCCAAAGGTATGTTCAGTTCTTCTTACACACAATCTAGCCTTATAAACCCTATTTGTGAACAGACTTCTCTTGAAAATACTGTCATTAGGCTCTCATAATTTCTGCTTTCAGGAAAGCTGGATTTGTAACAGAAATAGAGCATATAGGCTCTAGATTGCCTACGATGCTGATATCTTCTATAAGGCAATGGTGTATAAAAGACTAATGTAATGGAAACAAACAAAGTGTTCCTCCTTCTTTATTCTGGAAGAGATAATGCAGTGTTCCTGGCTGTGGAGGTGCAGCCACAGAGCCAGAGGCTGAATGCATTTCACAGTCCATGCCATGGTCTGCATTTCACTGCATGACTTTCCTCAAAGGTCATAAGCCTTCAGCTAAAAACACCCTACATCACTGTAATGAGGATGAGCATATAGGTTTCCCTCAGTCACTGTATGCTGACAGTCTCTGGCAGCTGTAGCAGGTCTGTGTTCTCATCCTGGAGTAAGTAAAGGGGAGTCATGAGCCAGGCAAACTCCTTAATTTTTCTGCATTCTTGCACAGATTTTCCTTAAGGACACAAGGCGGTGGCAACAGAGACCTCTAAACACATTCTAGGTGACTGTTCACCTGTGTCAATGGCACCTGTGTGATGTAAATGAGAGATAGAAACCAAAAAAAACTATTTAAGTGAGTACTAGCCTTGATAAGCACTGTCCTTAGGTCAGGGTCAGGCTTAAAGCAAGAGATTTTAGCTCAGACAAGGGCTCCTAAATGCTGAGTTCTCCTTTTATGATAGACCTTGCACAGTGAGGTTCACTGGGGAGAGAGAGGTTCTGGGCAAGAGTCTCCATGTGCTCCCAAAAATATCATCCCCACCTTGCTGCAGTGGATGTGTCAGACCCAGAAGCAGCTACTGCATTCTGCAGCTGAGGGAGTTTGGGTTAAACCCTAAACTGCAGGATGGCAACAGGCCTTTCTCCCACCAGGGCAACAGGAGAAGGTGGTAGGCAGATATCAACTAGCTCCATGTTGTCCTCCCTGCTTTATGAATCAGAGGACCAGAAGCTTCTAACTTTAGAAAATAAGCTGGACTGAGATTTCTTTGCACATGGCAGATGGTACATCCCTGTGTTGTCTTTGCTATTCGTGGAAGCAAAAAAAAAACCTTATGATTTTTGAAGGAGTGAGGCAAGAGAAAAATTCTGTATTGGTACACATACAGCTGATCTCTCAAAATATTTTGACTATATAGTTGCTGATTAGAATTTTAAAAGTTGCTCAAGTTGCATTCACAACTACAATGTGATTATTTGTTTCGATAAATAAATCAGAATTGTGTATACCTTTCATTTTCTGATTTTGAGGTGTTTCAGCTCCCTATAAGTAAGTCAAGAATTTTTAACTTGAGACAAGTCTACCAATTCATTTACTTTCACTACTATGGGGCAATGAAATTCCTCAACAGATCCTTTGCTGGTCTCCAGGATCAATCTGCAAGTCATATGCCTACTTCAAAGAGGTTAAGTGTGCAAAACCAACATCCTATGGACAAATTTAAATTCTCTGTGAAGGATGTTTATGCCTCAGAGATGTTACTGGAGACAATGTCAAAGAAAAGTGCAGTAGAACAGTACAGCCTGTGCAACAGCCAGGGGAGAAAAAAATTACTCTTCAGTCATGGGTGAGAACATTGATGCTCAGCTTCTCTAATCTGGTTAATGGAAGTTGCAAGGTCAAGAAAATTTATTAAAGCTGTAGCAAAGTGTGTTCAAGCATTCTGAAGGAACATCTCTAGAAAAACATCTTTTCCTACCAGAAAACAGAGACCAGGCCTAGTGGCCATGGCTCCTAGTGGCATGTACCAGCACTTGTACATAATTTTGTGATTTGCCACATGAACACAGCTTATGCACTGAGGATTTACTTGATTTCACGTCACTTGTATGGATGCAAAAAAACCCACTCACCAAAAATAGCAAGATCAAGGTCATATTTATTGTTAACTACTAAGTTTAGGTGTAAAACGAAACCAAGCCAGAGTTGGTTTTTGTTAGTATAGCCAAAAGCAGATAAACTTGAGTGCATTTCATGAATTCGGCAGTCTTTTTGCCATGTTAGATACTCTGGTTTGTTGAGCTCTACCACTATGTCCTTACAAGTCTTTAGTTCACTTGCTCACTTTAGTTCACAGTGCTCACTTCTAGTACACTAAATCCATCCTATATGTCTGTTATAAATAGGGTACTACACATACAGCAAATGCAGCCCCCACTACACACCCTTGCATGATCTCTTCAAATAGCAAACATATTCTCACGCTATATTTAGTGCTACATCCACGGTAACATATCACCACATCATTATATACAAAATGTCTTCATAAAAACAAACATTGGAGCAGAGAAATGGGTGTCTTCAGCCTGCATTGAAATCTGCCAAGCCACAAAGTCCTACCAAAGCTTTTATTTTACGTAGTTTAATTTTGATTACATATTTTTTAAGCTTCTCTTAGTTTGTGAAACTCACTAACAAATTCAAATGACAATTCTTTGCTGATATTACTCCAGATAGTGCTTCTACATGTGAAGCATGTGAGTCTAGCAACATGAATAAGCTGTTCAGATAATTTTCATCACTGCATATTGCCTCCTGGTTTGAATTTTGGACTCTATGGATCAACATACTGGCAACTTGCTCACCTAGTGAAGATGAAGCAGTCCATAAAAATGGAGCAGAAAGCTCCTTCCAAGCCCCAAGTAAGAAATCTGGACCAAGGTGCTGCTCTTAGATATTGAATCAACATAAATTAAGTATTGAAAAAGATATGAACATGAGAGGACATTTGGCAATGCTGGCTGACACAGCAGTCTACAAACGGAGCACACCAGCAATTTGTCATCTTTCTCTTTTTTTCCCTGTTATAGGTATCACTGAATAAAAGAATCTTGAGAAGGGGTCTTAGGGTAGATAATCACAGGGATATGTAGAAGCTTCCCTAATGTGGATAACTGTGTGGTCAAGAGCATCTTGAAACTGAGCAACTGATGGCAGCAGGGCGCAAATGGAGAAGGAAGTTAACATTTTGAGAGTGACTAAGATCTGTTAAGGCAGGAAAAAATGTCCAGGAAAGGCCCTGAGTCTGAGGCACTTAATGCAGCAGAAAACATGGGGAATTGTTGGACGCTTCATAGCGAAGTGTTGTCCAGGGAACTTGACGTGATAAAGAATGGTCATGACAGCAACACTGATGAAACAGGATGGTGTCTCTTCAAGAATAAATGCCCTGGTTCTGGCCAGGACCGGGTTCATTTTTTGCAGTAGCCAGGAAGGGGCACGGCTAGGACACAAAGCTTACTCTGTAACACCTTGTGTCCTTTTGAGGGGATTGGAGAAGAGTAGCATAGCACTGTAGAGGAAGTAGTCAGCTGCTGTTGGGTGTTTTCCTTGGGATGTGAGCAATCACGTGTGAATCACTCTTTTTTTTTCTTCTACACTCTGTGGTTAGGATTGTTACTGTTACTGCTCATTTTCCTTCTTATTTGCTGTTTCCAGAAAATCATTCTTCTCAGCACATGATCTTTACCCTTTGTGCCTCCAATATTCCTCTCCAGCCTGCTGCAGCAGAAGTGGGGAATGAGCAAGCAGTGCATGGTTTGGAGTGGTTCAGTGGGAACACCAAATTGGGGAATACCATTCCTAAACCAGGACACCAACTAGGATAATTTTGTAGTAACAAAAGTTGCACTGTGAACGGGAAAGGGTACATTTTTGATGAACCACACAGCAAAATGCCATCAGCTAAGGTACCCCTCTGCAGCACCCTAAACCAGCTGAAGTCCTGATGGTGTCTTCCCGCAGATTGACACTTCTCTCTGTGAAATCTCACACTGAGGATTTTCAGGGAACCAACACAGCCAAAACTCAAATCTTCCCAAAACATCAGTTTTGTCTTAAAGCAGCATGACTCACTGAAGTGCCTGACACATTGTATCAAGCACAAACAGAGTAAGAGAGGGAGGAAGAACACGGGACTGGCATTGGGGTGTGCACAGCAGCTACCAGGAGACTCAGGGTGTGTCGTCTTGCATTCACTCCTCTGCCAAAAGCTGAGAGAATGCAAAGCTGGGAATGGTACTGACCACAGGACAATATGTTGGTACAGTGTTAGAAAAAGGAAGAGTTAGAAAGTAAGAGTCATTTTTAGCTAGATAAATCCTGAAACAGTGACTTGACATCCATTAAGTAGTACAGCAGAGAGAAGACAGGATTTTATCTGGGCAGGAGATGGGTTAGGAATTAAAAGGTGGATCTGTATATTATTGTTTAAGATGTCACTGCCCCGAAAACAACAGTCATAAAGATGGATTTCTCAGCTTCTACCTGCAGTCCCTTGTCTTTATAACCATAATATTACCTTACCACATCCCACTAGTAATGTTTTCTTTAAAGCCTATTACAGAGAATGAGTTGAAAGTCCCAAATTTCCTGATATTGTTGCTGTCATTTCTGCTTTGTTTTTTGCAAGAAGCCTGTTTTTTAAAATGTTTTCAGCAGCTCCAAAAACAACTTACTTAACTGGGCTTAAACTCATTCTTTCTGGTAGTTAATTCCACTCAGAGATTTCATCCAGTCATGCTTTTTCCTTAGCTACAGCAAGTTTTATTAGGCACCATTAGCTTTGTTAGCTTAAAAGAAACTGCTCCAGCTGAGATGGTTTCTAAAATACGCAAGAGATTTTTCATGTAGGCTGAGATGAGAGCTTTACATTTGCCTCAGAAACAAGGAAACAAGTAGTTCTCTGGAACATACACACACTGTGGTCCCACTAAGAAGTCCAGCTGCTGGCTGCTGTGCAGGTCATTACTTTGAAAAAAATCTCAAGTACTTTGAAAAAACTCTCAAAGTAACCCTCCAAACCTAAAAGTAAGTAAAGAAGAAACAAGTTTAAATTAAGATAATTGCAATTGCATGGGCTTCAAGGTGTTATCTTCCCATCATGACTGAAGAAGTTTTCACAATACTAAATTGAAAGCAAACAAAGAAAACAAAGACTTTGTAAGTAAAATACTGGAGTTCTAGTAACCTTTTGTCCTAGAAGAGACAGCCACCACAAATCTGTGACAGAGATGTGCTGCTGCCCTGCCAAAGCACTTCTCAGCCAACTACTCACAGCATAACCCATGTACTCAGAGCTGAGCACTACACTTCTGCAGAGGACAGCAGGGCAGCACAGATAAAACCAGTATCAACCTACTTTGAGGTAGAAAACTTCTCTCACATCCCTCTTCTGACCTAGGCTTGGCAGCTGCATCACTGACTTTAGCCCAGGAGCTGACCTCAGCCAAGTGGGTCTGGAGCAGAAAGCTGATCTAGAGAGGCTGAAGAAGGCAATAGAGGGAAGCTCAACTGTTGGTCACTGTATCAGTCTGTATCTGTGTATATGTAGCACAAATCACACTGTACAAGGTCTTATTTCAACATTCTGCAGACCAGCTGCACTAGCCCTAAGATGTTATTGCACCCCTGATAATTAGTTGCCATGTCCACTGCTGAGCATGTCTTGTGAAAAATCTGTCCTCTGTTTCAGGTCAAATTCAGCACATTCTGTAAGGAAGTAATTAGCTCTTACTGATGTCCTTCCTTGCAGGAAGAAGCTTGGGATGCATGTTGTTTACATACAATTTGGAAAGGGTTGTGATTTAAATTTTTTAAAAAATCATGTCTAATAGGAAAAAGGCTGTAAGAATACTGAGATTTTCACAACATTTATTTCAGATACATGTGAGTGTGTTTTACAGACAAGGTTCTTCTGAACTGTAGCAGTTTCTTCCATAAGTGTATATTGTCAGACATCTGTACCTTGGTTCATAAGCTACCCTTGATCATCTGAAAAAGCAGCCTTATTCATAACACACTTTAAGAACACAGAAACAGATTCGTTTTTCAAAAACTGATCTTCAAACCTTCACTCAGTCTGTTTTTAGGACAAGGAAAATGCACTATAACTAACCCATTCATACTGTGGGTAAATTCTTTGTTTCTTGTGCCCACTGGAAAGTCTTCTTATGTATATGCCTGAAATTGAACGTAAAAGCTGAGCAGATTTCAGTAGCTGAAATCATGCTAAGAAGCTAGTCCACCCTCTTTCCTATCTGTAATCAATTTCTCCAAACAAAATGTAGTACAGGCATCACAGTGGTAAGCTTGTACTCAAATCTCAGTCTTTAAATACTGGACTATAGGGCCATTGGCTCTCATGTATTTCAAGGGCATAATGTGACTTCTTTCCACTTTAGGGTCCCAGTGGACTGGATTATGAACCAGCTGTGCCTGGCAAGCAAGGACCTGGAGCAAGACAAGTGGCCTCAGCATCACCCCTCAGCTGTGGAAAGCACACATAAGTGCCTGTGCAGAGAGGTGCTTCCCAAGGTCTCATGTTCAGCTGCAGCAACTCCTCACAGCCTCTGTGTGTGTGTGTGACCCTTATTCCCATGCAGCAAAAAGCCTTTGCAGCCTGACAAAATTAAACCTCTGATCTAACAGTGTCTCGATGGACGTGGTACATGAATCTGGCATGTCCTAGGGGTACCCAAGATAGCTATGTGGGTCTATCAGATTAAACACAGGATCAAGGCTGAGGACCTCCCAGTGTAAATGATTCTTCATTCTCTCGTTCAGGCTCCTGGGCATATAGGACAATGACCCAGAACCTCATCGTCAGTAACTCCTGACACAAATATTTTCTCTGGTTAAAATTTCAAATTCAGACTATTGTTTCACTTAGCTTTTTCTTTTTCTTTTTCTTTTTCTTTTTCTTTTTCTTTTTCTTTTTCTTTTTCTTTTTCTTTTTCTTTTTCTTTTTCTTTTTCTTTTTCTTTTTCTTTTTCTTTTTCTTTTTCTTTTTCTTTTTCTTTTTCTTTTTCTTTTTCTTTTTCTTTTTCTTTTTCTTTTTCTTTTTCTTTTTCTTTTTCTTTTTCTTTTTCTTTTTCTTTTTCTTTTTCTTTTTCTTTTTCTTTTTTTTTCTTTTAACCTGAAGACAGGCTGGATGGGGAAGGAGAATTACCACGTGAAGAGACAGGCTGTATTATCATCCTGATGCAGACATCAGAACATCCAGCCATGAGAAGCAAAATTTTATGAAACCAAACTTTATCATCTTGTCAGCTAAACATTTTACTGCAAGACTGAATCTAAAAGAGAAAAGATTTGTTTTGCACTTGCTATTACTACTTAGTAGGCCAGCATTCCCAATATAACCAATACCTTCACTTCTTCAATTTCAGGCCTCCAAATCAACCCCTGGAACCCTTCCTAGGGCTTTTCTTGGCAGGGGCACATGAAGTTTTGCTTCTTGACTTTGATTTCAAGCCACAGAACATGGAGAGATGCTATATGTTCTATGATATTGGGACCAAAGTGATGCATTAAGACTGCCTGTTATGACACTGAGGTTCAAAAGGACTATTTCAGCTGTGGGCTGCCTAAAGCTGTCAGATGCTGGATGAAGGAAGAACTAAACATCACACATGAGTTAGACATACAGAAAGATGCTATTCAGGTACAATGTCTGTCTCTTGCCACCAGTAACTGTGGTAACCAGCCCATAGTGCTGGACAGCAAGGTTTGTCTGCACATATGGTTGTCTCTCCTTGGCTAAAGGCAGATCTTTGGCCATTCCATTGTCTCTGTTAGGATGTTTGTGGACAGCTACAGCAATTTTGGTAAAGTTACTCCTTGTCTCTACCCTGCAACTGCTCCATCCACAAAACTCATGTCAAATATTCTTGGCATTTCAAATGTAAGGTGTGCTTAATTAATTAACAAAAACATCATAGATCTTCAGGCAGAAGGAGCTACGGAAGTCCAGCAGGATCATTCTTATTACCACAAACTCAGCATCACATATTCAGTGATGAAAGCCTCTCCGAGGAGTATTGCAAACCTATTGCTGGAATTAACTCCCGCTCAAATTTGATAGCAGCCTTTGTAGAGGATTTTCATTTGTATTCACAGAAAAACAAATAAGTGCTCAGGCTGGCCAATCTATTTCTTCTGTAACTGGCAGCATTCACAGTCACCTTATTGTATGAAATAATGTCTTGGGTTTTACTCCCTCTATCCTGCTTGTGCCTGACCTTCCATTAAAAGTTGCTTGGAAACTGCTTAGAGAATAGTCAGTGGTGCTTCTTATTGATATCTTCCTTTTGTGATTTCTTTGCTATTCTATCCCTGAGGCTTTTTATGCTAGATAAAGATGAAAAGAAACCAGAGAATCAAAGCCTAACATTTTTCTTTTTAAAAGGAACAGGAGAAACCATCCTCCCTGCATACATTGACATGCTAAAGAATAAAGAATTACTCTTCTAATAAATGCTCCAGCCAGTTTTTAACACACATGTTATTATCAAGCAGTTTACACATTATTTTTAGCACCTTGATAATTAGAAACAGGACATATAAAGTATGTGATACCCCTAAACATACCTTGCAATTGCCATTGTACAGAAAATATGGAGAGTGGGCACCACTATGACAACCGTTTTACCAGGGAGGCTTTGGAAGGCTAGTTAGAGCTGCCTCCTAAAAGAAGGCTGGAGAAGCAGCTCAGAGGATTAGCCACTGGACACCAGTGATTGTGGTGGATAGCAGGAATTTAAGCAGCAGCCCGAGGGAAGGAACAATTCCCTTCTCCTCTGCTCTGTGTGAGTGTACATATGGATTTGTCAGGGACCTCCTCTGGGACCAGAAGCTGTGAGGGCTCCTAGGGTGAGGACCTGTAGCCAGAGCTGTTCCACAACCCCAGCCAGGAGCAGAGCAGCCTGTGAATGGTTGGGTGCAGTCAGTCTGCAAACAGTGCAGCAAAGAACTAGCAGAACAGTTAGGTGTATGGATTATCCAAGAAAAAAGGAAAAGCTGAGGGAGATGTGGTTTTCTGGCCTGGAGAAGACAAAGCAAGAAGGTGAATCGAACATCAGTCTTCTAGCAGTGCATCTACAGGGGGCTGTGGAGATGATAGAGGCAGAGATAAAAATGAAAGGACAAGAGGCAGCAGTCACAAGTTGTAGCAACAGAACTGGTGGGTGGAGTTGAAGAAAATATCTTTTATGACAAACACGGACACACTTATCCAGAAAAACTGGTGAACCTCCGTCCTTGAAAACTTAGCTTGATAAATCTTGGGAAAGCTGTCTACATGTACATTCAGTGACAAATTTTGAGAGTCATTTGAGAGGAAGTGATTTGTTTGCATAACAATATGCTTTGCATTCACTGTGCTTTGCATGAACTTTAAGCCTTCAGCTTTTGGCCACATGCTTGCTCAATAATTCTGTACTAGGACACAAAAATGTCCTTATCGAGGGCTGAAAATAGTCTTTCAGGTCTGAATAGTTAATTACGTAAATAGTTAGATAACACATCTAGGTAGTTTTTCTCCCACAAACATTTTGTCTTTATTCACACTGAACTACATCAGATGCAGGTGTTAGGTGTGGTGTTAGGGCATGTCATAGGCATACTGCAAAGAAGACATAGTAATGCCTGAATCTGACTTTAAAAAATTAAAATCCATGGCAAAATTCCACAGCAAAATTCCACTTTTTGTGTAAACATTTCTGACCTTGTTCACAAACTTCCATAACTATTACTGCAAAGAATCACCCCAACAAAAATACCTAGATTTTATAAATTGAGAGGAAGTACTTATTCTTGAAGATCTGTTCCAACTTTCGCTATGAAGGGTAGTGATATACTTTGGTTAATATAGTATTCAAAATCATAGGATTCAAAATTTTTTCATCATTTCCATTTTTCCTCATTTTCCTCAATTGCAAGGAGAAAGTGCCAATTATGACATATTTGTAAATGACTCTGGTTTTTTTTCATGTGCTTGTACTTTTTGGAACGACAGATAATGCTTTCTTGAAGATTTCTGACCAGTATACACATTTTAATATGATTTAGCATTTAGAAATAAGGCAGTAAATTTAACCAGGAAGCAGTCCTTCTGTAAAGGAGTCTGCAAATACCACTCCAATATATGTGGAACTTGTCAGGTGGGGGTTTTTTTACTTCTTTTTCCCAAATTTAACTCACTGAATCTTTTATCTAAGGCTTTTGATTTTGGTTCTTTGCTGATCACAGTCTGATCAGCTTGCAAACAAAAGGTTACATCACTTCACAGATGTCAACATGCAGCCCTTATCTGTTTTGATCCAGAAATTCCAGGAAATCATCACATGGAGTTCTCTGCATGCTCTTCCAGACCACAATCTTTCAGACTAATCTGTAACATAGCAGTTGGGGTCAGATTTATGCATATTAAAGTGTTTATTTCCCAGGAGAGAAATAGCCCACCCCCTTGACTCTGTGAAAATTGTATTTTAATTTCTAAGTTTCTCTAGTTTTGCTATCTTCTGTTATCCTCAGGTTTCCATTTAGCTGGCTGGGGTTACCTTATAATTATTTTAATAAATGGGCACTATGCTGGCAAAAGTTTTTCTCAAAACTACAGTCCAATTCTGACTGGAGTCTGAAGACAGGTTTTTACTCACAAAGTATTTCAGTGATACTGCTTAAAAAACCAGACAAGAATAACAGAATATTCTGGATTAGGAAGGGACCCACAAGAAACACTGAGTCCAACTGGTAAGTTAACAGCCCATATGGAGATCATGCCTGTCGCCTTGGCATTATTAGATGTTTTCTTTTTCCTATGTATTTGCTTAATATCTTTTCTAATACCTTCCAGTGTAATGTTTGGTATATAGATCCTTTTTGAAAGCAATATAGGAATCCTTGATCTACTCCTCTGCACACAATTGGCAGTGAATTTTGACATGAGCTTTTTTTTTAGTGGAAACCAAGTAAAGATCTATTGCTATCGAAGAGCACTAACAATTGAGAGACCTTCAAGATTCTAGATTTTTCTTAGCTTGGAAATGAATTTTATTTTACTGCCCTGTAGACTCTTAAGTACCTTCTAGGTACATCCCAGTTGGTTCATGACAGTGGCTGTGCTCAAATCACCACAGAAACTCAGAGATGCCCAAGCCCCTGGCAGGACAATCAACTAACATAACAGGGAGGAATAAGATCTGTGTTGGTAGAAATAATTGACCATCTCCCTTCTGGGATAAAGTCTAACAAGAAAACATGAAAAATTTACACAGCTAAGTAGGTTCTGCTCCACAGATCATAGGACTCATGTGCTTCCACACAGCCATCCTTTCCCAGTGGGCAAACATTTCTGTCCTCCAGGCCTTGTTTCTTCAGCTTGTACAAGGTTCTTAGAACTTCAGATTTAGGTATCTCTCCTAATTAATGGTCATTTAACACTGTCTTCAAAAGCCATTGGATTTTGATTAGCCAGCAAATAAAAATGGCTTCATTTTCTCCTCTGGGTACATATTTCCTCTGTCTCCTTGGCAATTAATTGAGTAGGAGAATAATAGTCGGTGTGCTTTAACAGTCCGTGTAAGGAAGGCAATACCAGCCTGGTCACCAGGAGAACTTCACTACCATTACGCGCTTAGAAAATCTGATCCTCCAAAAGGACAGAGTAGCTAGATCAATGCACCCTGTTACATGGAGCCCTGATGGCTGCTGTGCAGCTGGAGCACGGAAAACACAGCAAGCAGCCTCTCTTTGTTGTGGATACTCAGCCCTCCATGGAGATGTCAGTCTGGAAGCTGCTTTAAGAGGTAAACAGAAAACACATTCTTGTTTGTCCTTACCCAAATGTGAAAATACTAACCTTTGGAGAAGTCTAGACTAATCCCACTGAAAATGATTAAGTGGCTCTAATATAGCTTGTAGACAGAAATCTGTCAATCGATGAGATATCCTTCCTTTTATTTATTATTACCCCTAAGATGTTGTGCATTTCAACAAGCTTTTATCCAGGACAGAATGAGGGCAGGAGAAGTCCCTCAAATGTTTTGCTATTCTCAGCACAGTGTTTAGGTAACACGTATGTGAGAAGAGCGAATGAATATGCCAACCATCTCATCACACAAATCAGGCAAAATGCAGCATGTGAAATCAAATAGGTATTAAATTTGTCCTGTGATGAAGACATCAAGAACAGAGAGTACTGGATAGCCTCCATCTATATCCATCTGGATACATTGTGCCTTATTGAAATATTGTTAGCACTGAAAACTTGCTGTCATGCTTCCCAATGAGGTGCTGAGTTCAGAGGAACAAGCTGGAGGAAAGAAACCTTTCAGCAAGTGCCGTTTTTTGAATTCTCTTGGCCTTGGAGTGTATTTAGGCATTGTATGTGTTAAGCGTAAGCAGATCCATGTACATATAATCAAATTGACATCGAGAGGTGCTGAACTTGTTTCCACAGCACTCAAAGCAGGCCTTCAGCTTTCACAGGGGTGAGAGGTGTTTATATCATTATCTTCAGGCAAGACCTGAGTACCAAACTCTCTGAATTCAGCAAAGTGTGTGTAGTGATTCAACAAGCAGAAGTATTTTAAAGCACATTCTAGAATCCTTTTTATTGTCCAGTCCTGTTTGTGGGATTGTAATAGAAAACACCTAGAGTTTTCATGGGAACTCAGCGATCAGGAGATGCTTTGTTGCCAGTGACAGTTGTGCATCTCTTCAAATATATCAAAATATTAGAAACAAAATGCTGTGAAGATTAATGATTCATCATCAGTAGCCACCAGGATACAAGGTTAATTCGTGCCCACTGGCACATCAGGCACAGCCATGAACATTTCCCTTTCACATAGGCTCCCATCTGTACATAGGTGGGCACAGAAATCACCTCTTGTGTTTTTCCTTTCTCTTAAGCAAGAATCCCTACAACATAAACTATTTCTCTTCTCTGTAGCAGTATAAAACTAATTAGTAACTGTTGCTTTTAAAAGTCTTGGCATTATGAAATTGATCTGGCAACATTGGTGTGCTTTCTACTTTGTTTTTCTTCATATAAACCTGAGTATATAATGAAATTACAAGGAGACCCTTTAACCTTTTGCAAATTGTAGTTCAGAAGTTTTCCTGTGACGAACACAGCCAAGAAAATATGTAAGACCCTGATAAAACAAAATGTTTACCTTCTAGAGTTACAGTCTGAGTTGAATACTTAAATACATTGTGGGCTGAACATGGAAGTGAGGAAAGCTATTCACAAGATGAGCAAGGCCACAATGTTGCTGTTCAACATCCCAGATCCTACCAAGGCTTTCTTTGGTTCTCAAGATGCTCTATTGCCCCACAGAACTGTCCCACAAAAATCAAATAACCTAATGCTAGTGAGTAGGAAAATGAGTAAATAATAAAAATTGTCACAATAGGTAGAAATTTTTTGTCAAGACCTTTCTTGACAGAGTACCTGTACTTGAAAAGTAGATATAAACATTCAAGTAAGTCTTTATCACTTATGTTCATAAAATAAAATCTGCTCATGAGTCTCAGGACCTTGGATTATCAATCCTTTAGGAGAAAGGCAAGCTTCCTTTTGTTTTGTGTTCAGCCCTAGCTGCATTACCAACAGTAGAAATTCAAACATAACCACACTCTGCGCCCAGTGAAGAACAGCTAGGAAAGGTTTCAGCAGACAAATCTTTGTTTTGTGCAGTCAACTCACCATGATTCCCACAATTAACGTTTTTCTTCTGTATAATTAATTCAGCATCACAAGTTGCTCAGTACTGAATAGTTCTGGGTTTTCTCACAGCACTGCTTTTATTTATGTCCCCATAACACTGGAGGACTGAGAATCTCAGACTGAGACAGAGACCTCAGAGACGGGAAGAACTGAGACAGAGAAGGGAAACAAAGACTCTGGAAGTTTAAATTACTTCTTTAGGGATATGCAGGTGTCTGGAAGCATAGGCATGTCACAGAGCAAAAATAAAATTAGCTGTCACCCGATGTCATGCTCTAATTTGACAAAACAATACTGACTTTAGGAGGCAAGTGCAATCCTAGAGCATCATGATTTTGATCGTTTAAAGGATCCATTTTCCAATGACTTCAGAACTTCAGAATAGTCCAAAAGTTCTCCATAAAGGCAAAAAACCTCAAATATTAACTCTTTGAGCCCCATACTTTATCTCAATTGTGTGATCTCACCTGCAGAAATACCATAACCTCTCCCTCCTTTGACAACTACCATAACTTTTTTCCCTGAAAAATTTACTCCAGTGGACTCTTATTTCCATATTATTGCTTATCTGACAAAGGCAGCTGTAGGTGCTGATAGATCAGTGTAAGTAGGACTGCCTTATTTTCCCCAGGGAAATCTGAGACCAACCTTTGCTGACATACCCAGCACTTTATTCCAACAAAGGCATGGGCTTGTTGTTCTTCTGTCACTGGGGTGACGCCTTGCTTTGATTTAAAATATTTGTTAGCATCACTCACAGGTGACAAATAGATGATCACCTTGGCAATGGCTTCATTGCCTCAAGATTTGAAGAGATGTGAGGTGATATTTTTCCGAAGTTTATTGACAATAGTGGTTTTGTGAGTGCTTTCCATTAGGAAAAGACAAGAAGAAAGCAAAATGGTGACATGGCAAGATAAACTTCTGTCCTGTGCTAAAGAGTTATCTTTACTTATTCTCATTACTAATGGGCTCTTTCCCATTTCTTTTTCCCTAGTATCATCATGTCTCAGCCCCCACTGATCTCTCCTGTAGCCCTACAGTTTCCCCTCCCCGCATGAGGCCGTGCTCCAATGCCCAGCAGGCTGCTCTGTGCCTGTCCCCTGCCTGCTGCTGGGAGCAGCTGTTGGGCCAGCAGATGCCTCTCAGAGCTCTGAAAGCCTTCTCCCAGGCCTCAGCCACCCTGGCCAGGGGCCAGGGGCTGCTGTCACCACCAGACCCATAGGAAAGGAAGTACGTTCCCTGCTTGGCGCCCTGCCAGCTCTTCACCAGGTGGGGCAACAGGGAAGGGGATGTCACAGAGACAGGAGGTGGCCCCTCACTCTGCCAGCAGCAGAGCAGCCTTCCCCAGAGATAATTTTGTCTGGATTGTCCTATCTACCAATAAAATGTCACCAGATGCAGGGATGGAATGATAGATGCTCTTAAGGCAGAAGCTCTCAAAGCATGTGTACCTGAAGTCTTATTGCTGCTGTTGCTGCTACCAGCTAAAGAAAGGGACATTGAGTTCTCAATACTGTCAGTTGCCAGCAGGGCTGGGAGAGGAGAAGAACTCAAAGAATACCTGAAAGGAATGCAAGAAATACACATGCCATGAGGCTTGCCAAAATACAGGATGTATTACTAGCAGTAGGACTCCAGTGGATGATTATGCATTTATTTTGAGACAGAGTATGGGAAGCATTAAATGGGACTGGAATCTTATAATGAAAGTGTTCCGTTTGTATTGTAGAAACAGTGAGCAGCACCCATCTGCAGCCTTTTACTAATGAATGGGCAAGAGCATTGACCATATAATACCCAGTTGTTAGAAGGAACTTAAAAGATGCCTACTAGAAGACTGGAAGAAAGACAAAAAGCAGACTCTGTTAAAACACAAGTCATGGATAATTGAAAAACAAAATGGGGTTCTACTTTGCTGTAATTTAGTCATCCAGCTAAGGATCCTATGCCAATAGGGTAACAGATTTTGCTTGTGCCTCTGAAGGCAGCATCCAGAAAAGGATGCCCGATCAGCTTCTGTTCCATTCACTGCTTTTCTTGCTTTTTATGCTGGGAGCTGTCATGCCCAGACCTCACTCCGTACCAGGGGTCACATTAGCACTCGTGTCTGGCACCCGCAGTTATGGAGCTGAGAGGCGGCAGTGGTGCTGTGATACTGCAGCTGCAGCTCTAAAGACCCTGGGCACTACCAGGCATGGATCCTGAAATGGGTCACAACAGACCCCTGGGGCAGGAGCAGATCACTTAGAGCAGTGAGGTGCTGCAGCTTCTCTGATTTGTCTAAGAGTTTCCCTGCAGGTGGATGTAGCCTTCATGGTGGGGGCGGTGAGAGGTGTAGACTGAGAAGCCAGGTCTGGGGGAAAGGAGAACACCTAAGTGCTTTGCTGAACTGAAGCTTTAGGACTCTGTCAGGCTATGGAGAACATGTATGCTGTCTGAGTGTCTACAGTGCACACTGGAAAGAGAGAAAAATGTGACTGAATTAGCACTGTGGTTAATTATGAGCCAGAGCTGCAACGGTGGAGCTGGGAGGTGGCAAAGGACAGTGACAACTGTGCACGGGATTGCCCATTCACTGTAGAGAGCCTGCTCCCCACTGCTCACTCCCCATCTTGTCTCTGACAGCCCGGCTCATCCCGGGCACGCGAAGGCAAAGGTGCTGCACAGAACCCAGGGCAGCCCCTTGCTAGCCCGTTGGTTTCTCCACCTTTCCCGTGGGGGAAGATCACTACCTGGGGCCATCCCTGCCTCTCACTGGCGCGGCCACACGCCCACGGGCACCGGGCTGGGCCCTGCCCAAGGTCTGCAGCCGGCCCCCCGCTGCCGGGGCTCACTGCCTGCTGCTCAGCTGTCCCGTGCAGCAGCCCCAGGCTTGGGTTACAGGACAGTTTCTAACTTTGTGCCTGTCCCAAGGCATCAGGGCAGAGGCACATGATTTTTAATTTATGAGGACACCCATAGAGCTGTCACTTTCAAGGCAGGTGTTGAGAAGCTGGCAGGGGACCCGAGCAAAGAAAAAGACTGACCTCACCCTCAAATAATGGTGGCCAACATGGTCACAGGACAGAGAGTATTGACATAAGCGGGCTTTAAAAATAACTAGGTCATCCCGCTAGACTAGCTCACTGTCTTATACAAAGGAGCCATGAAGCACCAATTTATAGTAAAAGTAGGCATGTAAACAGCTATTCAAGGGGTTCAACAAATGTATAGCATTTTGAGTCATTATTTTATTTAGCTTTTTTAATTGTCCTACCCAAATCAAGTGCTAAATCACCACTAGACAGCATGAGAATAAGGCAAGCCTTCAAGGTCCACGTGTGGCGATAGCACCGGACACCGAGAAGCTGTGGTTGTAGAGTGGTCACTGGTTTGCGTTGTGGCTTCAGCCACCTCACTTCAGATCCAAGTCAAGGCAAAAATCTAAAATGGCTCTTGGACTAGATAATCCTCATGGGCCTCTTCCAGCTGAACTATTCCAGTCTGAAAATGAAGCAAAGGTCACAAACAAATAAACATTTTGTTGCAGAGGAAAGTCGGTGAATATGTGTTAATAGAATCTGGCCTTAGGAAAAAGGGAGAGGAAATCCAGAGAGGAAATTACTATTTCTTTACCTAATCCAAGCTTTGGAAAAAATCTTAAAGCAGACTGCTCTCCATTCAGATTTGAGGTGGGGCTGAGTGCTTTCAGACAAATGCTGGTTTGCAAAACACACTTCACACCTCCTATGATCAGGACATTTCATTGCAATTCCTGAGAGGAGAGAAACAAGATTTGGCTTAGACAGAAACCTCAAATAGTTCCAGTAATTATGAGAGTTTCAAGGCCAATAGTGACTTAGGTTTTGACATCTGCATCCACAGTCGCCTATTCCTGGATTTTTGGTACCCACTTAATTCCACACACAGTTGAAGAGCTCTTACTACTGCTCCTGCTCTCTTAAGCTCTGTTACTGGAGAGAAAGTGTGATTTTCTCACAGAAAATTCTTTTGCAATAACTCTTTCACATCACCTGAACAGTGCAAAGGGAGAGGACAAGAACAGAGACTAGATACTTCCTACTGCAGCTTGGAGAATACAGACACTGCATGCTCAGGAACACACAAATTAAAGTCATGTACTGGTTAACGTTCTTGCTTTTGTTAGCAGTAAAAGTTGACAGCAAACTTCTCAGTCTTTGCTTCCTAAAGGAAAATTGCTCCTCAGCAAGAGCTTACAGCACCCTTTCATTCAGCCAAACTGTTTTCTCAGCCAGGAAAAAAGAAACGAATAATTACAACATGGAAAACGCTTGCTTTTGCTTTGACCAAGCATGCCTTTGAGTCAGCTGTTAAAGGTTTGTCACATGGTGATCGTTCCTCCTCTGGGTAACTAGCGAACTACCATAAAAAGTCCAGTGGCGTTGGCATTAAGTTGTTTGTCAAGCTTGTAAGGCAGTTTTCTAAATCAAGACATCGTGTTACCAGAGGTCAATAGATTGCTATTTCACGCTTGATTATTTCCATGCTCCTTCTAAAAAGTACTTGTTAATTTTCAATTTCTCAGCTAAGCCTTAAAGATATCAAAAATATCTTGCTCCAGTAAGACACCTATTCTGCTGCTTCTCTCGTTCAGCTTTAGTATTCTCGGCTTGTCACCCCAGAGAAGGGCAACACTCTGTCCCCTGTACCACGTTCAATTTAAATCTAATTTTTCCATTGCAACTTGCATCACAAGCATAACTCCTATCTTTTCAGTTGTGGAAGACTTCTGTAGCTCAGCCCTGAAGGCATTGAAGTGAATAGCAAGAATATTTAAAATTAACCAGGGGAATAACAACCAGTATGTATTTTAACACCTTTTGTTTTCTCTTTTCTGGCACCCATTTTATAAGACAGACTGAAAACAGGCCCTGAGGAGTTTGCAGCATTTCATGACAAATTGTAATTGACAGGCCAATTAAAGAAGAAATACCCTCAACAAAGCAGATTCTGTGAGCCCAAACATCTTATTAAAGTGACAGGCCACCTAATTAGTCTCAAATGGAATTAGGACCTTGTTCCGTTTTTCTCTTCCAGTAATATGGCCCTCCCAATTATCCATATCCTGTTTCATTAATTTTGACTGTAAACACCTTTCCAATATAACAGATTCTTTCTTAACCACTGTACTGCAGATGAGATTTGACAAAGCCATGGTGCTGTTGTTCTAAGTTGGGGCAACCCTCTTTGGTGTTTCCCCTGCTGCAGCACAGCTGAGAATTATGTTGCCCAGCCAAATGATTGTAATTGCTGGATAAGTAATTGGGAAAAAGTGACCCTATAAAAATGGCACTCCTGGGCATGTCAAAGGGCTGTTACAGGCTGCCACAGAGCAACAGTAGAGTCTACAAGGTGGAGACAATGTAAACTCTGAGATAGTTGTAATTTGCCAATTTAGCCCTATCAGTAGATATTTTTCATAGTATCTGTCCCAGAAAGATGTATTTTTTGAGTGATCATTTAGTTGCTTGGCTTGCATGCATTGCATTCAGAGAAAAGAAATTAATCTGGGCTTTAATATCTCAGCTGAAACGACCCCTGGTAAGTGTTTTTGACCCTGCAGAAAGAAGCAGTTAAAGAAGACATACAGAGTATATTAAAGTCTTCACTTGTCAAGTTACTGACACATTTGCTGGTGATGACAGTAGGGACAGGAAGATCAAATCTTGTACTTAATACCCATTAGTCCAAGGCTCCATGAGAGTCTTTTACCAAGCATGAATGATTTCTCTAGATAATATCCATCTGACTGTTAATTATACTACTTGGTCTGCTATTAACCTTCCAAATATTGGATGGAAACAATATTAATATTTTTTAAATTCCAACGTTTGGCTTACATCTAGCTGTGTAGTTTTCCCACGTGTGCGCCTAACAGGTTTTGTATTCTTAGTTAAAGCAGAAGGACAAGTATCCCTGAACCTCTCTGGACTTGTGCTGCTAAATTGCTTAGCAAAAGGTGAAATTAACTATTTAGAATTTTGGGAGTAGGGAAAATTTTCCAAAATCATTTTACTGAAAATACACAAGGGAAGAATCAGTATAAGTAGTTCTCACAGTACTGATCCATAGCCAGGAAAGCAACCCCGGGAGAGTGGGGACACAGAGTCTCTCCAGGCGCAACTCCATAATTTATCTGTTAAGTCCTTTAGTTGACAAGGACTGAATTCAATGCTTCCGGTACTCAGTGAGCCCTGCTTAACCTCATGTCCAAGGAGAAGGATGGCAAGGGTGTGAAATTTGGTTTGGACTGCTTTCTTAAATAGTGAAAAATGATTTCTGGGCAAATTCACTAAAAAATCATACAAATAATAGCTCACTTTTGCTAATCTTGATCAGAACTGTGAATCAACAATAAACAATCCAGGCAGGTGGAAGCATTGCATGTTGGAGTTTTGTACCAGGCTACCAAAACATAAATAACCCCCAAACAATAGCCAGAGTTGCTGGGTAGCCGCTTGATGCTTCATAGTTATTCTCATTGTGTTTCAGGTTAAGTAGGTTACATGTTCAAAGGCAACCTACCAGCAGACATCTTGATTAGCTATTTCCAGGCTGAAATCACCCATACAGTTCACTTCTTGATAATTAATTCTATACAGCACATGTATTGTTGCAGTCACAGAAAAGCTGTTGCTATGATCCTGACACACTTGTTAAGATTATACCAAAATTTGCATGAAAGGAAGGATTCAATCTCTTTCAATTTTTATTGATAATATACATTTGCTGCTCAAAGAGCAAGAGATTTAATTTTGGAAGAGCATAGTATTCCCAAGCAAAGATGATCATAGAAGTAAATGTTGTTTGGTGGAAACACTAATATACTTCCAAGACTGTGTCAGGCAGAAGAGCATCTGAATTATTTTACACATCTGCCATTTTCTAACTATATGCTGACCTAATGTTTATATACTGTGGGTGTGTTGATTAAAATCTGTTGTACAAAAGTGAAAACATACAGTAGTCTATGCTTATTTTTTCCTTCCATGTCTAGTTGACTGGCAACATCAGTGGAGAGATGAGAACAATGCTACTGATTTAAAGGAAATTTCCCTACGTGTTCTTAAACATCTTTCCTCGCTATGAATGCAGTCAATGAAACAGTAATTCTTGGTTTGAACCCAGTACAGGCTGCAAGTGTTCTGTTTGGAACAACAGCTCCAGCTTCCCTAATAATGCTCCCAGTTTGCATTTAAGACTTCCCAGTATGTCCAGTTTCCCAGTTGCTCCTGTAGTCACTGACACAACTTAGTCACTGCAGAAGAATTTTATGGAAGTGCTTTTCATAGTGAAAATTCTTTTGCTGGCCTATCATATTTTTTCCATACTCTTTCTTTTTTCCCCCCTTATCATTGCAATCAGGGATATTTTCAGCTCAGATTATTACAAGGAGAAGGATAAAACATAGATATCAAAGGTGTCGTTCACCAAACTAGGTCCAGAAGATTTCTCACTACCATAACAGACATCTTCCAGCCAGTTGGGTGGCCAAGAAAATAAAAAATCCAATCCATGCAAAGCAGATGGCCTGGAATGCCTCATTACTCACAGGTGAGCATGGGATTCACTAAATCCTCATGGCATCCTAGGAAACTGCATCTCTCCATAGTCTTCGCTCAGAAAATTTGCAGTTTTTTCATGGTTGCATCAATTTTTTTCCTATTCCTTCTCCTTTTTCTCCAGTACTCTGAAGTAAAAATATTTTCTTTTTGCCAGCCTGGGGAATTCTTTTGCCCCATCTGCTTTGTGAGGCTACTTTTTCTCTTTCATTCAGGGTCCTCTGTGTCTGAAGTCACAGGGTTCTCAGTAACCCCAAGCCTAAAATTTGGGGTGCCGGTGTTGCTGTGCATGTTCATACTGAGCTTGACAAAAAGTTACACTGGTACTAACAAAGTAATAAAGCTTATTCTAATTTTTAGAGGTGGCTGATTACACCAATCTCGAAATTTGAATTTTGACCAGGAAGAACATGCAGAAGTGTTTCTACCTGATACTCCCAATACATAAATTGTTCAGATGAGGCCTGTGGAGTCAAATTTACAAAATTTCATTCATATGGTACAGTGTTCAATGTCCAATGCAGAATTAATTCAGATGTTCAGAACTAGAAACCTGCAGTGCATGCTCATCTGTGGATATTTTCCTTCATTAAAATATCCTCTCTTTCATTAACTGCAGTGATCTGTGCTGTTCTTTTACAAAAAGGTTTGCCCAAGGTGCTGTTACTCTTTAACACCTCCTATATCCTCAAGGGTTATGTAAGCTGTTACCAATTCTAATGCAACAAACTTCTATTATTAAAATTCTTTTCATTGAGGAAACATAAGCAAAAGTTTTGTTTTCTGTGGGAATCAAGTCAAGGTTAGAGATCCATTTACTGCATTGGGTAGCAAAAAGAAGCAACATGCTGCCCTAGAAATTCAGCAGCCTAAAGTTGCTGTTAGAAACTATTTGGAAAGATTTCTGGAATTTCAAGAAATACCTTTAAAAAGAAATTGCTGTGGTACTGCTCTTTCTCATTCTTTCTGAATTGATTGGAAAAAAAAAAGGCAGCATACATCTGTGGGAAGTAAGACTTGGGAGGATGAAGTGGAATGGATACCTCTCAGTGGACATCTTGTAGGCTCACATTTCACAACCCTGTCTGTTCCTATCAGTTCCAGTTGCTAGATTAGTTCCTATTAAGTATTCCATTTAACTCCCTATTAAGTGTTCCATTTGACTCCCTCCCCTGTACCTTTTACACCACACTGCTCCTCAGAGGACAACTTGATCTGAAACAAATATGACTTGCATACAAGATTGTGTTTTGACATAGCCACATAAAAGGATTTTTGCATGTTACAGTAACAACAGTGGTGAAGGTCTCACAAATTAGTATCATCCATAAGACAAACACACAAAGATGTTAATAAAACTTCATTTGGGGAATAAATATGACATCTTTTTCGAAACAGAAACAGCTATAGATGTGAAATAACATATATGAAAGTACTTATTATTTCTTTAAATTACAGTGTAAGTGGCTTTTTATTTGGTGAAATACCTTTTAAACATTCAAAATGTTTTGCACCATTTAAATAAGGGCACAAACTTGCACATTCCCTGGCTCTGTGCACTACAATCTTCACTACTAGAAGCATTCAACGAAGTGTTCAGGTTCCTACCTATTCAAGAGCCCTCCCTGAAATGCAAATGTATATAGCGATACTTAAGTGTATGGTTAGGTCCTTTTATCAACTGCTATTTAAATTTAAAATACCTGCACATTTTGTGCAGAAGTAAATAGCTGTCATCAATTCTTGTGACCTAATGAAAAGGTAGGGTTCAGTTTGGTTGAGGTCAAAGCTGCTAAGGGCAACAAGGTTAGCACATTCTGGTAGGGAATGAACCATCCTGGTCTCAGCATTTTCCTGGAAGCCTTTCACCTGTAAATCCCAGATGTGAGGCCGACCTTGGCAGCAGTACCCAGTCCTTGCCTCTCTGCACTGCAGCCCAGCAGGGAAAATGAGTCGGTGGTCTCAGCCCAGGTGGTTGTGCATGGCAAAAATCCCCAGCATAAATGACATCCTTAATGGCAGAAGTCACATCAGAAGGAGCCAGGACAAAAGTAAGCAGGAAAACACATAGGCCAGCATAGGACCCTGCTCTCCTCTAAACAGGAGGGAGATGAGTGAAGGGAAAAGTTTCTATTGCAAGTCATACAAATGAGTCAACATGGTAAGAATCAGTGACAGTGTCCAGGCTGTATTTTTTAGATGCAAAGTGTCCAAAGAAAACCTGAGAGACCTCTCTAGACAGAGTTAAATTTTGCACAAAGATAGAAACAGAACATAGCACACTATATGGGCACTTTGGAAATATTAAACATTCTCTAACTAATTTTGAGGTACAGTTGCAAAAGAAAAAACTGGTCCTGTGTTCCTGTGGGACAGATGGGGAGTTCATGATTTAATGACTTGTCCCTTCATCACCTAGAAAGTCTCCACCACAAATTAAAGCAAAAGTTCAGGACTACTAACTTTCACCCCCACTGAAGTCTTGTCATCAAATGTATTAAGTACTGCAAAAGCTAACACAGTCAATTTTTTATTTAATTCATCAGGTGGCAAAGATATGGAAGGAAGAAGGAGCAGAAAATTTCCTTTCTCTGTCACTGAGGGAGAAGGGAAAATGGTTTCTTTTATCAGAAAGAAAACAAATTGTTATGTCTGACTATACAGGGATGGTCAAAAATGAAAACCACCAGCTGTTAGACAACCCTCCAGCTTCTCTCCTCTTGATGAAGTACGTGTTCCGACATTGTCTCATGCACATTCCCAGCCACCAATAACTAATTACCTTCGGACCTGCCTCTTTTCCTAAAAATGACAGATGACAGTGGTCTAGCACAGGTCTGCCCAGATTCACCCCCCTGCTGTCCCAGCCTCCTCCTGGCTGCCCCTGCAGGAGGCTGGCCGGCGTGGTGAGTTAAGCCTAAGATTCTCAGGATTCCCCACAACATAACAGCAATGCTTCAGAGAGTTTCTGCAGCTTGTTATGGGGGATGCCATGCATGGTTCCGAGAGGGTATCTTTTCATTTAGTCTGAATGCTTGGCACCCTCGGACCGTAAACAGAAGCCTAGGTAGAAATAGATGGAATTATTTACTTACACTTCCAGTGATGAAAACGATTAGTCAATTAACTTTACTAATATACAGTATCTTGTGAGAAGATAACATGTCAGCAGGCAAAACTAGCCTCCAGGTTGTGTCAAAAAGAACAAGCCCTCTGATATTTACATTGATTTATGATGAACTATGACAAGAATGTAAATGATGAGAGTTCCCTTTTATGTTTATATTTGTGCTTTTTTCTTTGGCTATTTCTGATCATAAACATATTAGTGCAGCTACTTATAGTTTGATATCATTGACAAGAAAACATTCAGACTGGAGAGATATCCCTCAGCCCCAACTTCCTGTACTACAAGAGGCCGAGGGCACTGTGTTGGTAAATATCTTCAAGGGGAAAATGGCAGCTAAAATTGGCCACAATGACATTACAGGGACATAATGAAAAAAAAAAGAAAAAGAGTCCAGAGGAAAAAAGTTTATGAGATAGGTTCAATTAGTTATTCAGTACATTTAAGTAGTCCAGCTGGACAATTATAGATGGCTACTAATTCCATTACATAACCATGAAGCAATGTGTTCATGAGCTTCTATTTGTGCGTCACTGTGTCCAGCGGGGATGTCTAAATCTCTTTTCAGTTCACTTGTACACAAGAGTTACTGGGCTATGGTCCTGCATGAGTTATACACACCACACAGCAACATTTCTTGGTGTCTGAAAACATGGGGTGCTTCAAGCTGCCTCCAACTGAACGGCCAGCTCGGGAAGTGAACACAGCATGAGCATGAACTGCCTTGAACAGAGGTGTACATTCGTTTTATGCAAATTCAATTTCACCCTCTTGCTGTGCACTTCCACCATCTTTAGTCTAATCTACTGCTCTCATTCTACCAAAAGGAGTAGAATCCTAGATATTACAACCAGGGAACAGGGTTCCCTTATACACTTCTATCTGAGTGAAAATGTTTAAGGAATTAATTGTAGACATGCTCTTTGGATCAAACCTGTCCCAAATTCTCAGTCTGGCAAATGTCATGTGAGGAGTTCTGCCACAGGAGCTCTGTGAACTCCCCATGTCTTTGATTTCAGTGGGCTGTTTTGTTGAAGACTAAATCCAAGTATTATGCTCTCCAGAGATCATCCTTTAGAGATTTCCTTTGAACATTCACATTCCATCTTTGATTAGAGCCACTCTAAACAATATGGACTCTCTAGAATATCAAGAATCTTTTCAGAAACCAAGGTGATTTACTCCAGCCGATTGTCAACACATAGTCCAGAACATGAGGAGCAACCTGCCTGTGCTTGTCCATATGACCATAAAACTAAAACCTGCCTGCACCTTTCTGGCCAGTTCTGTGCATACAGACACCTCTTTTGCTGTAGCACCAACAACTCTGGCCTAGAATCAGCAGCAAGCAAGGTTACTTCGATCTGATTCTACTCTGACTCTCTCACATGTCTGTAAAAAAGTTAGAAGGTTCAAAGCAGAGCCTACCTTAGCAGAGGCAGAGTAGTCATCTGCAATTTAATTATTTCCATTGGAAGCTACTTACAAAGCTATCCAGTCCCTGGCATCCCCAGATATCAGCTGTGAAGAAAACATTACACCTCCAGACTCCCAAATCTTGAATTGAGATCTAAACTTTGAGCAGGTTCACAAGCATAAAGATCATGCAAAAAAACTCCCACCTGAGTGAATCCTGAACACTAACCAAGCAGAGTCACAATTTCTTCAGAGTACAGGAGTATTTCCACAGCAGTTCTCAGATGAGTGAAGGGGAAGAGGCAAGGCCACACCGCTGTTTTTTTCCTTCTCTTACAGCTGCTACATGTTCCATCCAGTGACATCCTCTCTGCCAATAGCTTCACAGAGGTATGGCACAACCTCTGGGCCCCTGTAGGCTGCTTAAAGATCTGAGAGTCTGGGAGAAAACCTGGAAACTACAGGGGGAAAAAAGCTATTTTGTTCACCTTTACTTTTTTTTCTGAGAATGTCTGCAAAAAGAAATTGGAAAGCTTTGAAAAAATTTTAAAGGAAACATTTTCCACATAGAAAAGGTAATTTCTCTTGGAAGAAACAGTAAGAGAGACTCTAGTGTGTTTTTCTTAAAGGATGTAGCTACTGAACCTCAAGCAATCAGTAACTTGTCTATAAAATTAGGCCTTCCACATCATGTTATTCCACTGAAAAGCTTGAAGATTTGAGTTATTAAAATTCTTCTATTCCTAAGGCTAAACAGCTTAGTATTGTGTAGTGTTAGCAAAACAAAAACATCTCCACATACATGTTCATGAAGCAGAGCTGAGTATTAGCTATTAGATAAATTTTCATTATTTAAACCCAAAGAACACATACACAACCCCAAAGTTCTTAGGAAGGGGTGATGTAGTTAAACAAACACATGAATGAGATTACTATTCTTGCAAAACTTTAATCTCTTGTATTCTTAAACCAGCCAGGATTGGGCACTTGTGTTTCCACTACTTCCAGTAGAAACATAGACTTGTTCTTCTAACTAAACAGTATAATTCCCATTCTCAAAGGTAAGAAAATTTTCTTTTGGTAACAAGTAAGTAGCCCACATTGGTATTTCAACCTTCAGTTATTAGAAAATAAATAGCAGCAAGAAAACCTGAAAAACCTCATGGAGGAATGCTACTTCCTGGGCTTCAAAACTTACAGAAGCTTTGCACCTACAGCTCTAACTAGAAGCCAGAGGAAATTACTCAGGGCATCAAAAAATACACTTAATAAGCTGCTGAGCAAACAAGCCATTTTGACCTCCCAGTTTAACCATGTGTAGAAGAGGGAGATAATGTCCTATTTTATTAAATGGGGACTATCCGAGAAGCTGAAATGAAAGAGGAATCAAAGATTCCTGTTCTGTAAGAAAAACAGCCATTGCCAGGATAACAGAACTTAGAAATCTTCCTCATTTTCTTGATAGAAAGGAAGAAAACAAGAATTAAGTCACTGATTCCAAGAAGCACTAGACCTTATCTGTTGTCAGAAGTATGTACAAAAATCACCTGGAAGCAGGTTGATGTGTTCTACCAAATTGCAAGTAACAGAAATAATGTAAAATAAAAAAGTGAGCTCATCATATGAGCTCAATTATATTACTGGGTCCTGAGAACAGTACCCTGGAATGGGAATAAGGGCTGAGGAAGTACCCATCATTTGGTACAGTCACGGTCTTATTAAACACCCAGTTCTCAACCCCTCCATGGATAAATTACACACAATAAGTCACGGGGTCAAAATCTTCAAGAGTCAGTAAGGTATGTCAGTCTTAAAACCAGTTTGGAGGAAGCCTAATGGCAGAGACTGCAGCCTTTGGATATGGGAAGAGCCTAAGCAATAACAGCAGCGACATCTTCCACAGAAGGCAGACTGTGCAACTTCCCTCAGTAACTGCCCACCAACATTAAATGGAAGAGTGATCTGCTCTGAGTACGCAGCTCACTTCATACACACTCAGTTTTGTGTAGTGTATGTCTGTGTGTGCGCATTTTGCTTTTAATATATCAAAACAAAACCCCTCAAATGCATATATCCTTCTGGAGGAAAAGATGGGAGAATAGACGTGGGCTAAGTGTTGACTGCATTGCACATAGCAGTACTGTAAGATACACAGTCCAATGATGAACAGAGTAGCTGAATATTGAAATTGGGAGTTGGAATGATTTTCAGCATAAAATATCTAAACTGGAATTTATGTAATTAAACTCTGTAAAACATGTCTAGACTTGACTGTTGCTATAAACAGCACCAATATGAATATAAAGCAAACAATATTAATTTCTTCACATATTGTGGTAGAGACCAGATTGATAGTTATTAATTTTAAAAGCCAAAGTATGGTGTGTATCCTATGTTTTACAGATCCAGTTCAGCAAAATTTCTCATCTCTAAACATGGGCTTCAACCCCAAAAGACAGTTTGCTGATTGAAAGCCTGGCACAATTAGTGCCAGAAATGAGAGAGTTTCAGAAGCATGAGGTACGCACTACTATAAAAGTGTAACTTTGCAGGACAGCGACAGGGACATCTCCTCTTACAGGGGCAGCTGCTCCAGAAATACTCCCTTGTTTACCACAGGCAGCGCGCGCACAAAGAGCGCACGCCTCCGCTCCTGCGCCGCGTGTAACGAGGGAGTGCGTGCCTGCCCAATCCTCCTGTCAGCAGATCTTCTCGGCTTTCACTTCTTCTTTGCTACTTTGCAAACTCTCAGCTATTTTTTCCCAAGCCGTAACACGGGGGCTCTTAGAGATTATTGCCATTCTCCCCCTGCCTGTCATACACCTTGTTTCCAAGTATGGTCACTATGAGGGGACTGTCGCTTGGAGCCTTTGTGGAAAATTAATGGCAGACAGGAAAGGGCAAAAAAGACAGGACAGATGGCTCTGTCACCACCACCAGCCTGATGCCATGAGAGCTCTTCAGTGCCTTTGCAAATGCCACTCTGTTCTACAGACTTACTCTGAAGTTGATCCAATTGCACCCTTGGCAGCTGTCTTTCTTCTTTTTTATAAGATTTTTCCTTGTCCTTTGACTTCCCAGGCTCATCCACGTGGTGAATTCAAAAGGTCAGTTTTTAAATTAGTGACTGGGTGCTGGTGTCTTAGTGATGGTCTGAAATACTGTTTAACTATAAACCTATTGGCATCTTGCTAGAAGTAGTGTTGAATAGTGTTGTTAATAGGGCTTGTTTACTTGTTGGTTAAAAGCCAAATCGAGTCAGCTGAGACTCAAAGATGAAGTGAGTAATCTTCTAATTCAAGTAAGCAAATGGAGTGATGTCACCTCACTTTATTCTTTAAATGGCATTCTGTCTAGTTTCACTTTCACAGTGAAACACAAACCCGTAGTATATTGGGTGCACATTGGAAGCACAAAGAGATGCCTCTCCTCATGTGAGCGGTGCCAGACAAATTGTGGTTTCATTTATGCACATACTTAAAGAAAGATATGCCTAGGATTTTATGCCTTTAAAACACGATGAACAGGGTGAATAAATTGCGCTGTGACACTAGGACATGCAGTCAGAGTCTGCAGAGAGAAAGCTAATCCCTCTGAAGAACTGGGTTTATAATCTCTAGTTACGTAGTTTCAACCTATACTTCTGTATTTATAGGAGAAGTTCTACATTGGATACATCCCAACACTGTTAGACAAGAACAATTCATGTGTGTTTGTAAAGCCTGGGATGTTTGTAGAGTTTTGTTAACTTGGGCAAAACATTTACAGGTTGGGTCAAAATTTTTAAAAAGGGAGAGTTAGCCTAATGACTAGAAGAGCAAGTGCTATGGTGTGATTCAAGGTGGAATCATTTGTCAAAATGTGAAAATGTGTAACAATCCCAAATTTAAAGACAGTATTTCACCGTGGCCACTTGATGTGAGAGAATACCTGAGATCTTGAACGTTGTGGGAACATTAATGGGAATTCTGAGGCAGAAGCAAACAGACCATCTCTCTCAAGGGATTCTTGCCATTCCTGTATCTCTGAAGGTGCAGGAGGTTTCCCTAATACCAGGTATAGCCCTTGCTTGATGCCAGCTTTTCCCATGGTGGTTTTGTGTTGCACACCAACACTACTGAGTACTGGAAAGTTCTTTGCTGGAAACCTAGTGACAGATTGCTTTCAGGAAATCAGCTGACATCCACCTACTGCAGTGGAAAGAGCTTTCTCTATTACTGTGAGTCTGGAGGGTGGGGGACTGCCATCATACCACTCTACCGTGCATAGTCAATGATGTCATTTCTTATGGAGAAGCCTGCTATTTCACATGCTCAAATTTTGTTTGCCTAATCAAACTCATCTTCAAGACTGATTCAGTGAAATGTTACAATGTTGAAGCTTTAACATAAAATGAAATTCCAATCTGGGCAAAAAACATTACTCATTCTGTAGCAAATGAGTAGCCTATTCATAGTTGTAGGTTACAACTATGCCTGAATATGAAGTATTATGTAGTATATATATATAGTACAGAAGCTGCCAGCACCAAGCTTCATGACTTTAACACACATATCAAAGACTACATTGTGACAGTCTGCAACAGAGGTAAACCCTGTTTCTATGAAAACAGAAGCTGAGCAAGGTATGTAGCGCAGGAGTTCAGGACTATTTAGGATTAAGCACTCTTCCTATCATAAAGATGGCATTGAGTACTTTTCTAGATTCACCTGAATCATTCAGTATTCTTCCTGTTTTTTGACCAAGAAGAAGATGTAGCTGAGTTACGCTGTTTTCAGCAGATCTCACGTCTGCTTTGTGTTCAGAGAGCTTAGAATGAGAGCAAATTTTGTCATTTGCATTTTACAAGGCAAGACATACAGTGCCAATGCCACTTTTGAGGTTAAACGGGGGAAGCTGCAAGTCGTATGCCAACATGTAAGAAAAGGTTGTTCCATCTCATCTGGGTTTCACTGATATGTCAGTGCTCAATGCCATGAACCATAAACACGCTGCTCAGGTGCAAAGTATGCTGTAGATGTCACTTTCGAATATGTTGTAACCAAAAGAGGGTCCCATAGTCATCCAATTCCAGGCCTGGAAACACCTCTTTGTGTGTTCTGCAGCCTGTCCTAACTTTAGTCAGAGTCTGAAAGCAAAAAAGATTGCTGAGAAGGGCATAAAAACGTAACTGCTGTCCAATATTCACTCTTGGTAGTGGACTACTTGAGTATGGGAGGTGCCCTGCACAGTCCTTCATGAAGGAACCTTGAACTGTGAATGTAATTACTGTGTAATTTCACATCTTATATTGATGAAGCAGGCAGCTTCCACGCTCCCTAAATTCACTGAGGGTCATCATCTTTGCCAGGGTGGAACAGTTTATCTACCTTCCTTTCCTGATATGTCTCATGATCTCTGTTCCTCTTCCTTCTCATTTTTCTTGAAACTTACCCCAACATATTACCCCTACTTCCCCTCTTTGACTGCTTGAGTATTCTGTCCTTCCTTTGTCCAGCTGTATAACTTGGCTCTCTCAACCCTGGACGAGATTTGGCATTTCTACTTGTTGTCCTTGCAGAATATAAATAATAATGTTGTCAACAGAAGACAAGCATGGGACTTCTGGTTTTGTACATGCAGGCTTTGTTCATGTTTCCACCTGCTAAATATCATTTAGACACATCAAAATGCATCAGATAATTTCCTACTAATACATTTACTTGTCAACAAATGCTATAATCCCTGCAGGAAAGTTATGTCATGATGAATGGGAGGGCAGAGTCCTCTGTAATCTTCATGGAAGGACAGACATTGTGCCATTCCTTAGCTTCTCTTTCATGTCTCAGAGGCACGGCCTCCCTGCCGGTGTTTAATTCTTATTTTGTGTTATTTTTTTATATGGCAATAATTATATGTCACTACCATGAGATCTCATGAGATGGCTGCAGAAGGAGTTCAGGAATATCAGGTTCTCAGGCAATCCACAAAGCCTAACACGAGGTTACATTTTCCAGGCTGCAAGCCTGAGTCAGGTGCCTGATTGAGGGAAACCAAATAGCATCTGCCAACTTGGAGAGCACTTTTGAAAAACAAAGGTGTTGTTAGAGTAAGCCCAGAGTTATTTGCACAAAACTTAACTGGAGTTCCACCTCCTGGCAGTAAGTCTTGGTGCTGTGAAGAGCCTACATGAGGTCTAATAAAGAGTAGGGCAAATAAAAACTACCCATAATTTGAATCATTTCATTTACCAGATAGATGAGGAAAGAGCATTTTTCCAGAAAGACCCTCAAATCTGAAGGTGAGATTTGAATTCTGGTGGCGATTCCTCAGTGGCAATGTGTGGATGGTAAGTTCAGGATTAAGACTGTCTGCTTTAGGAAAAGACAAATCCATTGTGAAGAGGGAGATGGAGACTCCCTACTTAAATAGGTTCCGCTGGGAATAAAGTATGTGCTCCCTGGACTGCAGGCTAGAAAGGAGAGTGCTGCCTGGAGATATAAAGTAGAGCTCCAGACAAGATGAGGGCATAAACAGTGCCTCCAAGAAGAGCTCCAGACATGGCGAGGGTATAAACAGTGCCTCTTCCCCTCAGCCACATCTCTTGTTTCCTACTCCACTCAGCATTCTGGAAGAGCAAGTACTGCCGGTGTTGTGGTCAGAGAAAAAAAAAAAAGCAGAGATTAAAAAATGGATGAAGTCTCTCCATGTTTACCACTCCAAAATTTAAAAGTAACACTAATGAGTTACTGCTGCAGATTAATTGGAGAGAGAATATGATCACACCATCTCTCTTTTCTGCTAACAAAGAATCTGTATTGACAAGCAGACACCAAGACCCTGCTTTTCACAAAACGCCATCCTGCGGACCAAAAGTGATGTAGAGACAAGGACAGTCGTGTCACAGTGACAGTGAACCCATTTCTGCACCTACCTGACAAACAACTGCCTTGTACTCATTGTAGCCTGGGGAACACAGAAAGACAGGGTTGCTCAACCTAGTGCCTTCCCAGACATCTCATCAGGTACACTGTGTTGCAGCAAGAGCTGAAAATAAGGTTGTGCACAGTGACTCAGAAGTCACATTCAGGCTAAGCAAATATTAGAGGGGAGGAGGAGAAGAATGGGCCTCCTGCATGGGCCTGGCAGAGAAAGTGTTAGACATGAGGGCTATATGAACATGCCATGCATATGCCATTAGAAATAAAGGAAGCTTAGAATAGACAGGTTACCTAGGAGGATAGAAGCAAGGTGTTAGATAACAAGTTAGTAAATGTCAAGTGAATGAAAATGTCTTCTACACCAGGTCAGGTGAGTGCTAATTAATTCTGCCTGTGTCAGCAAAAGGGATAAGAACTTACGGTTGCTCTTGAAAAGCAGTTACATGAGGGTGAACAAGACGACTTTATTGCCTGGACATTAGAGACATGGTTTGCATGATGGTGTGATTACAATGCCTTTCTGAGGCATATTTAGGCCTTATGAACAATAAACAGGGAAAACTTCCCTTCCAAAGTGCCCCTGTCCATGGTGGGGGGTTGGGAATGCTGGAACTTGTTGATCTTTAAGATCCTTTACAACCCAAACCACTCAATTCTATGATTCTAAAACCATGGAGTCTGTTACTGAGATTGCAGAATAGGAAATAAATGTAGTCAGACTATTGACTTGAATGAGTTCTGTAATAGAAGAAAACTTATCAAAAGGCAAAGCTGGTGTAAAATGTAGTGTGTGCAGTCTAAGGAAAAATGGGTGATGAAACACTGTTTCTCCCCTAAGGCAAAATACAACCAAGGGTTGCCTTCCTGCTCACTAGAATTGTGTTGTTTCTTCATTCATCTTCACCTGTTCTCTAACACCAAAGATGTAGTGCTCTAATATTCCTTCAAAAAGCCTGCATTACCATGGTAAGCTCACAGATAACCAGCACCTCTCACCATCTGCTCTAATTTTCCAAAAGAAATATTCTAAAAGGGAAGGCAGCTGATCCCAGTTTGCTTTGACTCAATGATCTTAGAAGTCTTTTCCAACCTTTAGGATTCTATGATTCTAAGATTTTATTAATCCATTTGAAAATGTTGTTTAACTACCTATCCATGAATTTGGTTTTGGAAGAGCTTAAGAAGCAGAAAAATCACATTTGCATTTCAGGGCTACAGAGTAGTGAAAGTCCCAGAAAGGTTCACCAGCAGTTCTGAACATGAAAAAGAAGTTCCTCTGGTCAACCTAAACTTGTCACCTCTTGAGAACAGTTCCTTGAGAAGTGGGCAAGGTGAAGAATTGATTAAGGATCTCCACTCTGCACAAGATTTAAGCAAGAATTGAATTATGATAACAATTCACAGCAGATTGCAGGTGCTGTATTAAAGTTGCTTTTCTTTCCTCCATTTCACCAGCTCCCTTTATAAGGAATTATGCTGGGAAGGTCTATTTTCAGGAAAGGGTTCTCTTCATGGCATGTTTGCAGGAACAAATGTAGAGAATGAGCACGTCTTTAAAACAATACCTACCTTAACAATGATAAGTATAAGACACTGTTTTATCAAACCAATTGAAATAATTTTCCAGTATTTCAAAGTGGCCCTGGGAGCTTGGAGTATCACTTGGCCACAATCATCTTTTATTATTTGATCTGACTCTTAAAACACTGGCAGTTGCAATTAGTCAGTATATGTATCCAGAAAGACAAGCGTCAATAATGTCAGCCAAGAGAGATATGTGAGTAGCTTCTGTATATAGATGACATTTGTTACTTCTGTGGAGACTGAGATGAATGGCTCTGTGTGAGCAGGATCTTCATGTCTGCATAAGAGCACCTTAGTGACAGTTTGGCCATCTACACTGGTAGACATTTTTAAACATTTTGGGAAGCTACAATCAGTGTGCTGCCTAATTCACTGAGCAGACTCAGTCTACATTAAACTCTTGCTATAGGAAGGACAAAATAAAGCAGGAAACAACTCAGAGGAATCAGGAAACAGCAGCTGGGCCAACACTACTCACGTCAGCTGGTAATAGAAAGTGGGAAAAGTGAGACCCAAAAGCAACAAGAATGGATGAAAAAAATTTGTACAAAGTTCCCCTACTCAATTAATCCCTCTGTATTTGAAATTATTTAGCATCTCAAATCAAATACTTAATGCAGAGGCTATAGTATTCAAGGAGGAATTAATCTTAGATGGGAAAGAAAGGATAATGTGAGCCCATTGCTAAGGAGACCCCAGTTACCAGGATGCTCAGTAGCAGTTACTGACACCTTCTATGAATTGATCTTCTATGCATTGATCAAGACCAGCCCTCAGGCATCTCTGACCCAGGAAACCAGAGTAAAAACTTCTTGGAAGGAAGACTTTCCCTTGGTCAAGAAGGATTGGTTTGGAGAACATGTAGGCAAACTTTATATCCACAAGTCCATGGCACCTGATGAGATTCATCCATGAGTACTGAGAGAGCTTGCAGAATACAGCCAGGCCATTCACAATCATCTTTGAAGAGTCACAGAGTTCAGGAGAGGTGCTTGAGGACTGGAAGAAAGAAAATGTAATCCCAGTCTTCAAAAAGAGCAATGAGGATGACCAGGGGAACTACTGACCCATCAGCCTCACCTCAGTCCCTGGAAAGGTGACAGAGAACCTCATTCTAGAGGCCATCTCTACCCACATGGGTGACAAGAAGTTGATCAGCATTGGTTCACTAAAGGTAAATCCTGCTTGACCAACCTTATTCCCTTCTGTGATGTGGCAGCTACCTGGATGGAGAAGGGAGAGCAGTGGATAATTGTGTACCTCAACTTCAGCAAGGCTTTTGACACTGTCACAACATTCTTGTAGGCAAACTCAGGAAGTGTGGCCTGAATGAGTGGACAGTGAGGTGGATTGAGAACTGGCTGAACAACAGATCCCAGAGGGTCGTGATCAGTGGCACAGGGTCTGGCTGGAAGCCTGTCACTGGCAGTGCTCCCAGGGGTCTATACTGGGCCCAGTATTGTTTACCTTATCCATCAATTACTTGGATGAAGGGGAGATGCCTCTTCAGCAAGTTCTCTGGATACCAAACCTGGAATGGCCAATACCCCAGGGTGCTGTGCAGCCCTTCAGCAGGACCTCAACAGGTTGGAGAGATGGGCAGAGAGGAACTACCTGAAAGTCAACAAACACAAATGCAGGGACTTCCACTGGGGGAAAAACAACCCCGTGCATCAGTATAGGCTGGGGGCTGACCTGCTAGAAAGCAGCTCTGAGGAGAAGGACCTGGGGATCCTGGTGGACAACAAGCTGTCCATCAGCCAGCAGTGTGTCCTTGTGGCCAAGAAGGCAAATGGTATCCTGGGGTACATTAGGAAGAGCATTCCTAGCAAGTCAAAGGAGGTGAACCTGACCCTTTGCTCAGCCCTGGTGACACCACATCTGTAGTGCTGTGTCCAGTTCTGGGCTCCCTAGCACAGGAGAGACATGGAGCTCCTGGAGCTGGTCCAGAAGAGAGCTACAAAAGGGACTAGAACATCTCATAAGGAAAGGCTGAGGGAGCTGGGCCTGTTGAGCCTTGAGACGAGGTGACTGAGAGGGGACATTATCAGTGTCTGTCAGTATCTGAAGGGGGGTGCCAAGAGGATGGAGCCACTCTGCTGGGTGTCAAGCAACAGGACAAGAGGCAATAGGCAGGAACTGATGTACAGAAAGTTTCATGTGAATGTAAGGAAGAACTTCTTTACTGTGCAGGTGACTGTGCATCAGAGCAAGTTGCCCAAAGATGTTATAGAGTCTTTCTCATTGGACATAATCAAGCATCACCTGGACAAAATTCTGTTCCATGTGCTCCAGAATGACTGCTTGAGCAGGGAGGCTGGACCAGATGATTACTGTGGTCCCTTCCAAACATACCCACACACTTTTTGAAACTCTATGTTCTAGTCTATTAAAACATTTTATATGACTTGACTGAAACATACAGAGCAAAATATTTCAATATTAAGATTTAACATCTCACCAATGAGGATGTAATTATAATCACAAACCGGGTCAAACTCTATCAGTCCTCTAGCCCTGCTCCCCTTGGTCACAGTCCCTTTGCCAACTGGACAGGTTGCTTCTGCCTTGCCTGGAATTTTCTTGATCTTCTCTACTGAGTGACAGCTGTTGGCACACTGCAAGCATGAGAATTTGCTGTCATATTGTGGGTCAGACAGAGAAGATGATGGAGAAGAGCAGAAAAGCCAGGTGAAACCCTGCTAACTGAGAGTGAAGAGCACTGTAAAGAGAAGGAAAAGGGAGGAGCTTTTTCCACCAGACCTGAAGGTTTTATTTTCTGTCCAAATAGTAACCAAACCATGAGCCATCTTCTGTCTGGACCATACTGATGAACCTGACTGCAGTGGCAAGGTGTTAAAACACCCACACATGTGCTTACACTCAGCAATACATAAACTCAGGTGCCAACAGTCACAGCCACTTCTCCATGGTGCCAAGTAGAAGGCAGGAATATCACAGATAATCAAAAAGACTAAATTACTTCCTTGGGGTTGTGGCTGGTGCTTTAGTCCCCAGATCCTTCCATCTGTCTCTGCCTGGACTTCATTACCATGAGAACCACACTGGGTGCTTACCTGGAGTCAGCTGCCCCTCATTGTGCCCTGAGCCCAAGATAGGGCTGGGAACCCTGTGCTGAAGTGTCTGACATAGATCTACCTCAGCATCCTCCCATCCAAAGGGTAGCATACACTGTCACACCTGAGCTGGGACCTGGAGTCTCTCTGTCCCTGCAACATCACTTATACCCACAAAGAGTAAGCAGCCCATGAGTAACAGATGCACTTCCTGTGGCTTCAAAGCTTTTGTTACACTGCAATAATTTAAAATACCAGACTGTTAACAGCAAAAAACTTTGCAAAAGCACATTTTGTTACTGCTCTGTTGTTTACTGAGTGTGTTTCTTATTAATTTCAAGTATCCTGCTTTGTGCTATAACTGAAGATCTCTTGGAAATTTCTGCTTGAGCAATGTATCTCAGGGAGAGAGGAGAGGAGGATGTATTAAATTGACCTATTAAAAGGTTTAAAAGGCTGACTTGATTGGTTAGTTGTGCAATGCAAGGGCCCATTACACTACAGAAGGGATCAGTTTGCAGGACATCACTATCACACTCCTTGGTTCAACGTTGTTATTGAGCAACACAGATGTCAAGGGTGGTGAAGGAAGGCTATGGTGCCTATATGAAAATGCATGTTCATTTCTTAAGCTCTGTACAATTATTAGACATCGACCACTACCATAGCCTGCTCACCCAGTCTAACATTCCCTGGCTGATTTCTTGGGTATACCACAACATGTAGGAAAGGCTTAGGAAGGGATTTCAAGGGCAGCCAGTGATCTTCATTAATGGATTTAAGGAGGGTATCTCAGGCTTTAGGGAAGTATAATAAAGCCCAGAGAACTGTATGAGAACTTGATGGACAGGCTGCCATGACCAGTGTCATTGGCTAAGAAGATGAAGGTGGTGAGATAACAGCAGAAAGAAATATAATGGCTATAAGAGTATTGCATTCCAGAAAGTGCAGAAAAATCCAGATGTGCACAAACATTTTGACTGATTTGTTTTTGACAAATAGAAAAGGCCTCCTTGTTAACTACCTAGTCTGTTGCTGTTTCAATTGGAAATAAACTTTCCCAACAAAAGTATAGCTCTCTGTAGAGCAGATGTCCTGGTTTGTTATTCTCAGAAAATTTCCATCATACAACTACATCATGACAGGGTGGGGAGCGAGGGCTATGGATTTCTACCATGAAAAAATTAATGCCATAATCTTCTCTTTGGCGATTATTATAGGAAGTCTTTGGTCAGAAAAAAGCCAGAAAATCCTGCTAAGTCTTCTCCATGAAGTAGATCAGCTGCTATCTGAATTATGGTAGCCCAAACTGATGAATTACACATGGCGTTGACATTAAATCTTGGTGTGTCTAGCTCTTTTCTGGTTTTTAAATATGTCTACCCTCTGCTGGAGAATCATCATGTGTTGTCACAGGTCAGTTGCCTAATTTTAACCACTAGTGGGTCTTGCTTATCCTGGGCCAGAAATAGGAAGCCGAGTGATGGTCATATGTCTGACAAGGAGCCGGGCAGTGGGCCAAAACACATTTGAGCTGGATGGAATTTCTTGCCACTGTGAAAATGCAGTGCTAAATCTTCCTCCCCCACTCGCCTCTTTACACACAAGTGGATCCCTCTAGTACAGTGAACTGTCACCCGAAACTAACAAGGAGGATGTGTCTCCCAGCAATCTGAGCTTAGGTCAAAAGTTCACCACTTGCCAGCCCCCTATGCCAACTTGGACCAAGATTTCTGGAATGGTTAGAAAAATATTTTAATGTAATTCACCTTGCTATGCTATTTCATTAATAACCTCTAAAAATGCAAAGAGTGCGGCCTTAAAATTCCTTGACATCCTCAGCATATGACTAATAATAATGAAACTTTCTTGCTGTCGGCAGAGCCACTCTGTGAATGCTCTGTTTTCCCTGGAGTTTCATGGAGCCTTAGCAAACGCAGTACATTTGCTACGTCCATTTTTTACAGCATAGTAACTGCTGTTCAGCCAGGCTTGCCTGAGCTGGCTCTTTGTCCACCCCACCACACTACACTCTCCTTTCTCCCTGCACTGGGCTACTTTTCTCACAAGAATGTTTTTTACAGGCATAATTTGGACGTGCGTGAAATACTTTTTTACATGTTACGTCTTTCTTATTTTCTCTATATTAGTTGTGAGTCCAGCCTCTCACTCTCTTCCAAAATATGTCATCCATGCAAAGCATGGAATTGTTACCAGCCTGAGACTGTGTGTGCTGAGTGAAAAGGGCTCAGTCCTCAGACTGGGACAGACCATGTCTGACATGCCATTATATAACATGAAACCAATGTATACAAGACTGTCTTTAAGAGTACATTTTACAGAAATCCCCATCTCTATATCTTGCTTCAAGCATTTCTTTCTAAAATAGCGTTTGGGGAGTCAGTGGATGAGACTCTGCTCACTGGGGGTAAATCCAGGGCTACAGGGTTCCTTTCCAAGTCATGTCTGCATCCAGGCTTCTAGGACCAGGACTTCATAAAACACAAGATGGTATCTAGAATTAAAATAAATCTAGATTAAATTTTTTCTCTTTGCTCCTGGCTTTGGCCCAATGGCAAAAGCAGAGCAAAGAGTCAAAACATTTTTATTCTCAACACCTCCAAACTAGTAATGAAACAGAAATCTCTTCATCATAATTTTTTAAAAAGCCTGTAGCAAAGCACAATTATGGCCCATAGAGTGTATTCCCTATCAATCCTCGATAGGTCTGTCTCCACTGCATATCTAAATCTAACAGGATCGTGTTCCACATCTTCCAGCTGGCACACGAGTTTTTGGAGATGCCATGCTAGACGACTGGAACAGATCCCTTTACCCTCCCGAAGCCTCCTTTGGACCTGGGACATTTGCAAAAATATCGCTTTCTTTGGATCATGGTTTTCCCACCTTGAGAAGCAGTTGAAATCAAATCAAGAGTGCCACCATAAACCATGAGAGGTTGTAATCCAAACATGTTCTCTCCAACAAGCTTAGCCAGCGGAACAGTTCCTGGAGGGCTCTCCCTGCCATGACCAATTGCCCAGCCACTCTATTTTTTATCCAGATATCTGTTCATACCATACTCACATCACACCAGAGGCAAACAGGCAGGTTCAGAAAAGTGTAGAAAGGAGAAGTGACTAAAAATTATTTTTACAGCTGGATGACCTTCCACTGCATCAATTATAAATTATCCTTTTCGTAATGAATCTCATTTCTTTCCTAACCCAGCCCTGTGCCTGTCTCAGTTAACAGTTCATTTTCAGATCAAGGTTGTGCCATATGCACTGAGAGTTTATTTCCAAAAACTTCACACAGATGTAATGCTCTAGTACAGGTGAGACTGGTCAGTGAGAGTTTTCCAGAGGTGAAATGAGAGTGGAATATTTTTTCCACAGTATTTCCATATTTGCTCAGTATTTTTCTATTTGTTCAAAAATTTGTCCCAGGGAAAAAAATGGAAACAATCCAATCTGCTCTAGAGGTAAGCAAAAACTAAAGAAAAAGAAACAAAAATTTATCACGACAGATTAATGAAATGTTAAAGTCCAGAATATTCATGAACAGATGTAAATATTTCTAGCCCCAGTTGCCTTGGATTTTGTAATAACAAAAATCTAGATTTTGGGAGTGAATGTTTCATGGCATAGACATCTGATTTGATGTGTAAAAAACAGACAGAGGCTAGGAAGTGTTCTCTTGCAGAGAAAGTCAACTTTCTGGGAAGGTTGTTTCCATGACCTCTAGGAGAGAAAGACTTGCTTCTGGCATCTTCTAGTTTCAGAGAAGCATTAGCTGCTGGCCTGACCACACTCTTCATGTTGAAGCAGTTCTTCAACTGAACGTTACGTTTTACAAATTTTTAAGAAAAGCACCCCCTTCCCAGTTTTAGTGAATAATTTCATAATTTCTGAAAGTCTTCATCTTCAGACTTTCATTATGGTTGTCAAAGAAGGAAAAAGAATATTTGTCTATCTATCTATCTATCTATCTATCTATCTATCTATCTATCTATCTATCTATCTATCTATCTATCATCTTTAGGTACACATATGTGTGTGCATGTATATTTGCATACATGAACATGCATGCACTTTTTAACCACTTTTACTGCCTTATTCATATTCAACATGTCAAAATATGTTTGTCTGGAGTTACATCCCGTGTGACTGATTCACCAGTGGTGTGCCATTCTGAGCAGTCACAAATCCCATTTACCCAGAAAAGCCATATGTACATGTATTGTATGCAAGATGATCAGTGGAAAGTAGTCAATACCTGTAAACTAATCAGTAAAGCAGTCTTTTAAAAGTGCTGTACGTATAACAAGGGTTTCTTTAGGCTCATTCTTCCTGCACTTGCTGTTGGCCCACAGTACCAACCCTCAGCATGCTTCTGGAAACTTCTGTTCTTCTGAAAACTAAGCCTATTCCTGCACTCATTTTCTTCTCCCTTCCCTGCCTGTAGCAAAGCATTTCCTTGTTTCCAGCACTGTTGCTCTGTCTGAAGCTGGAAACCTCAGTGCACATGGGAGCAGGCTGCTAGAAGCATTTTTCACACATCAACAAGACCTGCCCTGTGTAGTTTTACATAGCATGGTGCGAAAAAAGGTTGTAACAGCCAGCTGGCCATCCACACCAGGAATGCTGCTTATGCAGGGCTGAGATGAGGGTGCAGCTTCCTAGGAAATTGTCCAAATCCAAACTGGGCCTGCAGAAGTGAAGGACACCTGCTGAAGGCACACACAGAGTGAAGTCTCACCGGAGAAACTGAAGGAACCACACAGAGATTGCCAGCTGGCTCCAGCAAAAAGGGTGGAAAGGAGGACTCTGGCAGAGAGGGAGGGCATAAGCTGAAAGTTCCCCCCTGTGACAGAAGGATCATCACCAGAAAGCAACAGCATCAGAGAAATCTGTCAAAACTATCAAATACAACAGAACTAAATGGTGATCAGTTATAGTGCTTAGAGTAATTAAGAAGTGATAGGGATTTTTAAAGGTGTTCCAAAAGTTTCATGTACAGGTAGATTTCCAGCCCTTCCTGAGATTAATTTTTTAAAAACAAGTGAAAAATATTAACTCAGTAGGACTGTGCAAAATCAGTAGTTTAGGTTTTGACCAATTGTTTCTACAAAAGACAACAATAATGTGGAAACATCACAAGTCCCTCAAGGAGATTGGAGGTTTTGTCTGTGGAATTTTGTCCATGAAACTGCTGTGTATTAGCTTTCAGGCTACCCAACGCCCCCAGAAGACAAAGTGCTCTTTCCAGTCCTTGGTTTAGATGTTCCCCCATCATATCCCTTAGATCTGAAGGTTTGGCTTATCGATATTAGCTGCTCAGCCTTCTCTTTCAGTGATATCCCTCTCAAATTGTCTCTTCTTAGGTATTTGATAATTTTGAGAAATTTGTATAATAGGCTAGTAGGTAGGTAGGTAGATATTAAATGGATAAATAATCTTGGTAGGGGTAGTCTAGCAGATATGTAAGCTACATCTTTCAAAATATTTGGAGCTCTTCAGTGTGAAAAGAACTGTATGTATTTTGGGCATATTTCCACACATACTTTAAATATTTTTTATTCTTTCTTAAAAGCAAAAGTATTGTCTGTTTTTGTTGATAAAGAAACTTGTAAGCAATCTGCATTTTAGGACAAATTGTGAGTACAGACAAACACAGTTGAAGAAAGAAGTGTGTTGGTAAAGAGATAATTGCTTTCTTACTAAGTCAATGAGGATGGTAACTTTTCTGCTTAGTGTTTCATGTGTGTGTGAAATCACTATTTTAGCATGTGCTCTCTGGATGCAGAAGAAAACATAGCACGTACAAAGCACATATAACTAGTTGGATAAAACATGCAGTTTCAGGAAGCCCTGAATACCCTTTGAAAAATTCATTTTACCTCCGTGCCAGCTTTCTCTCATCTATGCAAAAGCTGTGAGGCAGCATTACTGATTTAGGAGATTAGCACATACAATTCATGGAGTAGGAGTCATCTTGCTTTTCTCAAATAAAAGGAGCATACAGAAGGGTGCCACAAGGCAGTTGCTTTTAGGATCCTGGTGGAAGGATCCCTGAGCAGGGCAAACTGGAGAACACTGAACTGATGGACCCTGTTTCTCTGGGGCAACTGACTTTTGACACTGTGCCAGGGCAATGCACAAAACTTGAGAGAGAACTTGCAAGCAACTTCTGAAGCTCCAGTGAAGAGCAGGACACACACCTCAACCTGCCTGCAGCAGAAAAGAAACGATGTAACCATAATTCTGCACATTCAGAATGCAGGACAAGAGAGAACACAGCAGTAAATAGGTTATATCACATCTTTTCTGGCACTGGCTTCAGACACTTGCCAGTCATTGGAGTGTGGCAGCTGGTGTGTTTTACTGAATGATAAAATTTGTCCTCCACCATGAGAACACAGTCACCTGGGGGAGAGCACAACACCCAACAATGGGTGCGTGGTTTGCCCCGCAGCATGGCAGCAAGCTGTGGGAAGAGGCAGGAGCGTCCCATGCGGCAGGAATGCCAGCACTGTGGAGTTTGCTTGGTGCTGGAAGGCGAGAGACTGAAACGTGCTTCGGCACATGCTGGCGGGAGCGACACGCTGGAGGACAAACTCTTGCCCTTGGGAGGGCAGGGGGCTGGGACAAAGCACACAGAGAGGGGGAGAGAAAAGAGCTCTAAGGGGTTCCTGCATATCTTGATCTTCCTCTGGAGCACAGAGCTGATGGCTTTCCCCAACAGCTTTTTCTTGGGTGTTTCTGGAAATCACCCTGAGCCCCTTCTTCAGCTGCCTGGTAGTACCTGCCTGCCTGGCCCAGGAGGGTGCACAAGGGCTCCTGAAGGCAGCAGCATCTCTGCACAGCAAAACCAGTACAGCCAGGTCCCAGCCTAGTGCCAGGCTGGAAGTAAAGGAGCAAATCAGGACAAGAGACACACAGACTGGTGAAATTGTCCCTGCAATTTTAGCAATAGACAGTATAACAAAAATTGATGCCTTAATGGTGGGCAAGCCAATTTATTTAATGCAGCAGTTGCATTATTTCACAGACAGGGACACAGAAATAGCCTTGAGCTACTTTCCTGTTGCCCTCTGCATTTGGCCAGCTCTTCAGCTTTCATACTCTCCTTTACAATAAACCATGCTCCCATCTCACCAGAGAACCGTCTGTATCAATTTCTGAAAAATGCAATTCAAAAATTATGCCAAATTCTGAGGGTAAATGAGTCCTGAGTATTAATTTCTTATGAAGCAGCAACTCCAAGTATGTGCCAAACCATGTGCTGGCTCCTACCAGCTGTATACAGGACTTAAACAAAAATGGAAATTTAATTTTTTTTTCCTCAATCAAGTTATCTTCCTGAAATGAAAATTGCGTTCTGTTACCTATAAAAACTATTACCTATAAAAACTGATACCTATAAAAACTGAATCTGCATTTCAAAAACTTGATTTGTTAGAATAGTATCTCCATCAATTTATCTCAGTAGACAGGAAGTTCCTTAATGCACACAAGCCTTCTTCAGCAGAGGTGTGAGAATGGCTTACCTTCTCTAAGCCCATGGCTCTTACCTCCTCTGCCAGCTCACTGGCTGATTCACAGGCACGTGTAAAACCCTTTGCTGTTCAGGGAAGTGTCCACCTCAGCATGAGAAGAGGTTATTCTTTAAAAAGTACGACCATCCTGCATGAAGATCCCAGCACACGAGCCCTGACGCTAGCATTACAAGTTGCCTTTGAGGCTGTGATTTTTGCGTGGGATTTTATTTCATTCACCCTTATTTTAATAATTTTGTGTAGTAGCAAGGACATACGACACAAACTACGTGTCCTCAATAGAGTCTGGAGCATTTATTACAAATAAGTCATCTGCATACTAATATCTTATCTTTCCATATTAAAAGAGGTAAATTTACACAGGTACCAATATGAAACTAAGTCAGAATTCCCATCTGGGCTACAATATGGCTATGCATACACTGTTTTTCAGTGGACTGGACTGCAATATATAGATATTATAAAAATCAAATTACATATTCTTTTATCCCCTTCTCCCTCACACAGTGCATACCTGTAGTGTCAGTATGTTTGTTCATTCTTTTCTTATTGTCGTCCTCTGTCCTTCCAGTTTTTCCAGCCTCATTTCTGAAGATGGCGTTGGATTTTGCCGCTGTGAGGACTAAGTTCTCTATTAAATATAGCCATTAAAAAAATTAAATGTAGGGTCTGTTCAGCTTCATAAAGTCAATTTTCCAGGCTTTAAAATCACCCCTATTTACTCTTAACCCAGGAGCTACATTATTTGAGGCAATTCCAGGCAATGAGAACACAATTCCCTGTAGCATGGCTCCACCTCCAGTATTTTGCTATGAATTTTCTTTTTATTTTATTTTGTAATTTTGTTGCTTAAAATATACTGTGTTGCCATATTCTAGTGGCATTCTCTCAAAGCTCAGCCAAATACAAACACTGAACAAAACAGAAGTGAAACAGTGAGCCCCTTCCCTATGATATATTGCCCACTCTGAGCAATTAAAGTTTCCACTTGAGGAAGACTTAGTCAAGGAAGTTAAATTCCTCATCCCAGCTTCATACTGTTGGCAGTATACTGAAGTCTGTACAGACATTAAAAGACACATACCTTACCTGTTTGTTCTCTGCTGAAAACCTGATTTTCTTGTTGTTTCCTTGCATTGAGCCACTTACTCTCTCTCAAGCTGCAGTCTTCCTCTGCCACCTACCTCTCTCTGTCTGAAATATTATCTGAAAGAGTGGAAAGAAAGATGCTTCTAAAATGAAAACATTTACAGGAATTAAAGCTTTTGTATAAAACCGCTTTCTTTTTCTAAACAAAATGTGCAAAGGTATAACTGTGTAATCAAAATCACTGAGACTGGACATTGTAGAGGATTTATATAATGCAATTACATCAGGAGTTTAATGCCTGTATTAATAGGTCTGGTGCCTAAGAAACCTCAAAAGAGAGCAGATACAGCCTTTTTCTGCTTTCACATGAAAGCAATTAAAATTTAAAAAAGTAAAATAAAACATAAATCCCCTTTATTTTGTGCAGGGAGGTGATTGTTAAGGAAAATTTTCACTGAAATTATCTTCCTGCTCTGAGCACAGAAAAAACCATGTATTGTACATATTATATACAAATACAAAAGATATATCTTTTTGAATGAATCTCAGAACAAACCAAATTCATCTTTCGGTGGCTCAGTGTTGAGAGAGGGAAAGAGGTACACCCTGATTCAGCTCAGATCTGAGTGTGACAAAAGACCCGCATCAGAAAAGCTGCTGTCTCTGCCTCTGAGGGCAAAACTGAGGCTGTTCCTATGCTGACTTGGGAAGAAACTTCCATGAACTTTCCTGTTGCAAAATTGAGCCCTAAATCCAATGCATTCAGTGTGTTCTCACGCGTGTGAATGTATTCCCTCATGACAGCTCCGGATTTCCCTCCCAGCCCTGCATAATGATCTCTTCATCTGCCGCCATCAGTAGAGGAGGGACAGGTGATGCCTCTGGCCCGTCAGGGCGGGCAGGACGGGTGAGTGACACGGGCCACATGCTGCACCCCGAGCTGGGCTGCAGCTCCCCTGGAAATACATGGCGGAGCAAAAACCACCACGGACATTCCAGCTGCTGCACAGCTTGTCACTGCAGCAGACGTGCTCCACACGTGTACAAATGCACACCAAACAGTATCCCTATTTGTGGTTAACTAGAAGCTAGCAGTTAGTCCTTTGAGTTGTAGGGGAAAAAAAGATCATACCTTCAAAGGAAGCTCAAAATTAACTGTACAAGCTCTCTGAGACTGAAACACAGGTTTTTCACGACAGTGAAGGAGACAATTAAGTCAGTGATATATGTCCCCTGATTTTTACTTTGTATTTTACTATGTTTATAACACTGATTTTCATCTTTAATGTCAGTTAATTCAGTATCCACAAAAACTACCAATCCAGAAGCTCCTGAGCCTGGAAGTCTTCTGCATTAATACAGACCCAGAGGCTGGACCTCAGAAACATCCCTTAGAACACCATGGTAACAGTTGCCAAGCCCTAAAAAACAAAAAGCTTTTAGGGATGTTGAGCACAAAGACTGACAAGATAAGAAAGAGGAGCAGCATTATCTATCTTAATTCGTTTCAGCCAAATTTGACCCATGCAAACTCACAAGTAGTGCATTCAGCTATAAGCGAAGCATGTGCTGAGTCCTACAGGCAGATTGAGGCATCTGACAGTAAAGCAGAGAGCAGGAACAGGAAGACTAGTGAAACTGAATTTATCATCTCATGGACGAGGCACTGCACAATTAAAGTGGTACACACAGAAAATAGACAAAAAATACAAGAAACAAGTCAACACACAATCTACAGTATTTAGAAATATGACTACAGCCACATAGGAGTACAGTATATGAACATTGTATAGGAATATTTGTATTAGTTAATTTGTGGACTGTGCAAGATGATCATAAGTAACTTGAAAGCTGATATGAAATCAGAGCAATAAATTTAGTAGGTAACATAGTAACAAGAAGACTGGTGAGCAAAGTGAGAATTTGGACATTTGGCAATACTTGAGTCCATTGCTGAGTCTCTTGGCATTCTCAAGAGCAAACAGCACATGAATGGAGCTGTTTGAAGAGTTGCACATCTGTGACCAAGGAGGACAAGTGGTGGAAAATGTCTGAGAAAGGATGGCTGTACAAGGCATGATGAGCAGGTGTCATAGGCTCACACAAGATCATCAGTCTTCAGCCTAGCTACTTGTAATCTCAGTCAAATATGTAAGAGTTTAGAAGAAATTCCAGGGGGTTCACAATACCATCAGCTCCTCACCACCAAGCAGTCCATGTCTTTTATGTACTTGTAGTACCAAAATTGAAAATACAGTGGTCATCCAATGAGAGAGCACATCAGTATGATGCCTTTAAAACTGTGTTATGGCAAAAAACCCCAATGATTATAAACATCAGTTGTAAAGAAGGTATTTTACTTTGTGTGTACCTTCAGAAAGAGAAACGTTAAAAAAATAACAAATTCTTGCCTCAATATTTTTAAAAAAATGTTGAAAAATTGCATACGCTGCCAATAAATGGTACAAAAACTATTAGAGGAATTGCAGTAGAAAGTTGAGGAGCTCCATCTATTTTGGCAGGAAAAAATATTATATGGAATAAAATCAATTTCATAAGAGAAAATATTACCTACAAAAGGACTGTTTGGATAAGTGAACTAAGGCATTACATGAACCAACAGCTGGAGGCTAAAGCCAAGCCAGCCCAAGCTGGAAGAGAAAAACACTGAAGGCTGCTAAGCAGCGTGGCAAACGACTGCAGTGAGGACTGGATTCTCCACCCAGCTCATGGTATCTTCTATTTGGAAAAGTATGCCTTACTGGAAACAGTGAAAATCCCCCTGAGCTTCTAAAGTAGTATATTATGAACAGCAAGAATGATATATGTAGTACGATTGGAAAACCAGAAATATCCCTTCTGGATGATGAATACTTAATCCTTTAATTGAACTCAGTGATACTCAGTGCTCCAACCTTCACACACCAGGGGCTGGCAGCCTAGCACTGGATGTGGGATTCCCAGGGAAGGTGAGCAACAAGTGTGGTCAGTGCTAACATGTTTTCGTGCAAGTCTTTCTGAATGTTGATGTTTAGTTTCATGATCTGTTCGCTTGGCTGGTGAACCATTTGCAGTAGTACTCAATTCTTGTTTTGTAAAAAGTTTCAGCTTAGTTAGAAGATAACACTGACTTGCTTCATAGAAATGTTTTCTGAGGCAAGTTGTAACTTTTTGCATCTTGCTGTTTATCAGAACCTATCACACTTTATTCCTAACCAGATTTTCTTTTCATATTACTGCTGTGAAATATTTACCAGCGAATGGCTTAGGAGCAGGCCCATGCCAGTGCTGTGATGCTGCACAGCCAGTTCTTAACCCGTGTCCTTTCTAAAATTGTGCTTTCCTTTACTGCTGTCATAATTTTCTCTCTGAGGTAACTCAGCTGTTTCTTTCCAAGTTTTTGTAATTCCTTATGTGACTCAATCTACCTAAAATTCTTTAGTTCAGACCAAGGAAGATTGTTTTTATGTAATTGTAAATACATAGTGAGATCATTAGTGAGTATAGTTTCTGACCCTTGGTTCCCAGGATAATTTCCTATACTAGGACTAATTTCACAGATGCACCAAAGAGGCAAAATACTGCCAGCATTTTTGCATGAATGTTTGTATTGCTCTGCATTCAGACACTGAAGTTTACTTGTGTCTTACACTGCACAGTTTTACAGTCAAATAACTGCCTATAAGAGACCTGATTCATACCAAGCAACCTGAGACCCAGTTTCCCTAGCATATACTTGGGTGTGAGGTAAACGCCCTGAATTCAGCCCTCAAGGAGAGATTCTCCAGGGCACACAAGCTAGACCGTCTGCCACACCGCAGCACCAGTCACACAAGGTGTTGCTGTTACACCTTGGGTTTGTCCACACAAGTGAATGCTCAGCCTTGGCCAGTGCCAGGTCCTACCTTGGCTATGGCACAGAGTCCTGGGGAAGGGCTGGTCCGAAGGGCAGGAAGGCATGCTGTGTCTTTGGAGCAGGTGTTCCTTGGACCTACCCTCTGAGAAATGGCCTTTTTCTGGTACCTTGCCCAGCACACTCTTACCTTTGAAACAGGCACAGGTCTGTGTGTGCTGGGAAAGCTCCCTACAAGCAGGGACACAGAGGAAAAGTGAGATCCTGCTGTCCAAAGTGAGATCCCTCAGTCTCCCACCGTGAGAAGGGAAGGGCTGTTCTGTAGCTGACTGCTTTAATTTGGAAACCAGCCACAGAGTGGGTCCTGCCCTTTACTGTGACTATTTGCTTAATGTTCAGGAGAAATAAAATTATAGAGTATAAGTTACATTTCTTATTTTAAAGCCTAATACTCAGAGGTCATCCCCTCATTTTCTTGACCATCAACACAAAATTGTTTCTGATGGGGGAAGGAGCAACACTGAGGCAGAGCCCACAGCCACAGTATTTCAGGCTGTATTAAAAACAAATATATCCAAACTAGAAGAGGGAAAAGGAGGTTTATTAAAATATAAATGTTAAAACTTGCACCTGGTGCAGAACACATTGAAACATGCTCATTAGGCACTGAAATTTTGGTGAACGACAGGCATTGAAAACAATTTCTAGCACTTGGAATATAAAAATTGTATTGTGACGAAAACAAAATAGAGTCAATGTTAAGTTTTAAATATGAGGGTTTTCTGCTAAAATTAGTTTAAATATTTCCAGGTCATCAAAATTCAAAGTGTTCATTCTTTTCAGATTTTCCCCAATACTTTTGTAGCCAATCAGAATTAGAAAACTGAGTAATATTCTTTCTCTTGTATTTTCTATATTTTTTCTGCTTTATTACAGGTGCTTAAAACAAAACAAAATAGGTCTCTTCTCACCGTAATTGTTACTTGTACCACGAAGCTGAAGATTTCAAAGAGCTGATATTGAAATGAGAACTTACATCTCTATTAAAAAATAATTTGCCACCTATGCAACTCCTTTAAAATGAGCAGTGAAGATACATTCACCTATTTACAACTTTGCGTGTCGTACTCAGCAGAAAGCCAGGGAGTAAATCCAGTTTACCTTCATATAATTTGTTGTTTTGACGTGACTTTGCCCTCGGCGTTATTTTAGTTTCTATTAAATGCAAAAGCATTGCTGTTCCCGGGATTTGTAGTGATTCGAAAGTTTCTGGGGAGATTCCTCCTCGGGAGCAACTGGTTTTTCCTCCTTCGGTTTATCAGACTCCTCAGCTCCTGTGGCTTTGGTGGTGGCATTTTCCGGCGGGCACCGGACTAGGTGGGATTTGGATGGGGTCACCCAGATCCCTGCCTTTCCCGGAGCTCCACTTCCCCCGGGCCAGGAGCGGGGGCCGACGATGCGGGGGGCGGCAGGGGCATCCTCCCCGGGGGCAGTGGGGCAGCGCCCGGCACAGGAGACACGTGGAATGTCAGGAAATAAATGAAATAAAATAAAAAGCAGCCCAAGATGGGCTGACTAGCTGGGTAAGCCCCCATCTTCCTCCTACCCGCGGTTTCCCCCCGCACCCCTCCAGCGTCCCGCGTGGCCGGAGCTCTCCCAGCGCCTCCCGCCCCGCAGCTCCGGGCAGTCCCGGCTGCCGAACGGGGATCTCTGCTGCCCCCGCCTCCGCCACCCGCCCGGCCGGGGCTGAAAATCCCCCGGCGGCAGCGGAGCCCCTTCGGTCCCGCAGCATTTGCGGGAGAGAGCCACGCTATAGGAAGAGTAGAAGGCAGGGAAAGAAGGCAGGGAGGGGGTGTCAGCACAGCCCAGCGCGGCCTCATCCCCTCTCACTCCTCCCACCAGTGCGTGGTGCCTCTTAACCCCCGGGAACCTCCCTCGCCCGAAGCATTACTCCACTTTGCAGAACACGAGTTGATGAGGAAAAAAATACTCCTCTGCCGCGGCCAGCCATGAGCTGTTTGGATGTTATGTACCAAGTTTACGGTCCTCCCCAGCCCTACTTCGGAGCAGCCTACAGCCCCTACCACCAGGTACGTGTGGGGGACAGCGGTGAAGAGGCAGAAGGTGGGAGGGGTATCGTCTGGAGGATGGCCGTCTGGGGCCTCACCAAAGGGAAAAAGGGAAAAGGAGAAGGGGAGGGGAAAGGGGGGGCGGGAGGGGGGGAGATCTGGGAGCCTGCGATGGTGAGCGGAGCAGAACCGCATCCCACCTTGGCGCGGGGCTCGGCAGGGTACGTACCCCGGCGGCAAACGACGGGCTACGGGATGCCTTGGGAGAGAATGCGCGATTTTTACCCTCTGGAGGACTTTTGGGGGGGGTGTTTGCTTGCTTGTTTGTTTTTAAGTGTTTGCTTGTTTGTTGTCTTTACCGGGACGGGCTACTTCCGAGCGCGGCGGGTCGGGGTAGAGATGTCCACGGCGTGTGGGGACAGCCGGGAGCTGCGAGGCCGGGCTTCCCGGGGCATCGCTCACTCCTGCCCGCCGGCATCCCGGCCGCTACCACAGAAGCCGCTTGGTGCAGAGATTTTACAGCCGCCTCGGAGGGGTGCTCCGGAGTTGTGCTCTGGAAGTGGGGGAAGCGAGAGAGACGGGAGATTGCGGAGTTTCCCCGGTTTGGCGATAGCGGAAGAAACCGCGGCGGCGAAGGGGAGCAAGGGGTACAGGATGCTCCCCTCTCCCGGGGCGCTCTCGGCTGCGGCAGGACCCCTGGACGGCCCCCAGTCCCCCCGGCTGCCGGCGGCTGTCGTCGCCTGCGAGACCCGCGGGTGCTTCTCGAGCTGGAGCCGCCTCCCTGCTTGTAGTTCCTCCCGGCCGTCGCGGGTATCAGCTAATCCCGAGGTTTCAGGAAAAGGATGGCTCCGGCCGCGGGGATGTTTCGGGCACGCACGGCCCGTGGTGCGCGGGGATCTGCTGGCGCCGGACGCGCACGGTCCCGCGTGGGTCAGGCTCGGCTCCCGGGGCTGCACCTGCTGCACACCGCTTTGAGTTTGAACCCCTCTGAGTTCCCAGTTTTTCCCTCGCCCTTCCCTCTTCCAGGAATTAATTCCTTCCTGCCCTAGCATAACGAAAAAGGGGATGGACGAAGAGAGCAGCGCCCCGGGCCCGAGGCGGGTGCAGCCCCCGCCGTGCAGCGCCGGGCCGGGGCAGCGGCGTGGCGGTCCCTGGGCCGCCTCCAGAGCCCGGCAGCGGGGCCCAGGACCCGTCAGAAATAGCAGATGATGTCTTCCCGCACCTTGCCTTCCCTCCCACCACCCCCTCAGCCCCCGGCTTATGACATTATTAAGCGGGATGATCATTACCTCAATGGCCGAGCAGGGAGCCAAGCGGAAAGGCGGTCGTCGCGACGAGTGACATTATCAAATATATCGCGTGTCTTGGCCCAAGACTCAGCCCCGTCCCCTCGCTTCTTCCCGCGCCGGCCGCCCCAAGGCTCTGCCCGCAGCGGCCAAGCTCGGGCTCCGCGTCCCAGCCCTTATTGCTGAGAAACTCAGCAGCTGCAGACACGCTCACACGCGTAAAAACGGGAAACATCCGGCAAACTTCACAACGCCCGCTGTTTTCCCACTCGACGGAGCCCAGTAAAAGGAGATTAATTTTGTAGTAAATACCTGGAGCCTCCTGGTGTCCAGGGAAATGCTGAGTTTTGCCCTGAAATGTGTTTGAGACACTCAGTCCTTTCCCCCCCGTTTCCTTCTACCTCGCAGCTGCGGGTTACGGGACACTCTTTGCCCCAGACAGGTTTTCGGAGCCGGGGACTGAGCGGCTCTCTCGCTCTCCCAGCTGCCGGCGCTGCTCCGTGGGTGCTCGGCCGTCTCCCACCCGTGCCCCCGCATTGCAGCCCCTTGGCGGCCGCCGTCCGCTCCTGAGCCAGCTGCAAAAAACCTTTTTTTTTGCGGGGCTTGGTGCGGGGGACCCGGCGGTGACCCCTGTCCGGTCGCGCCTTCCGCACCCGCCGGCTGTCTTGCTCCATCCACCCACACCTGTGGGCTTCGGTCCCCCAGCCCTCCTTGCGGTCCCTTCGCTGACCCCGAACTACAGAGAGCGAGATGCGGGTGTGGGATTGTGGTGCGTACTGAGGGAACGGCGGGCAGCCCAGGACCAGGCTTGGGCATCCTCAGAAAGACCGCGGGCGGGGGCTCGGCGCTGCACGCCGGAGAGCACAGGGCGGGCCAGCGCACCTTGGAGTGCTGCTTGACCGGCTCCGTTTTCTTTCCTTCCCTGCAGAAACTCGCCTTTTACTCCAAAATGCAGGAAGCCCCGGAGAGCGGCAGCAGCGCCAGCGCCGGCAGCTCCTTCTCCAGCCACCCCGCGGCCAGCATCAAAGAGGAGGATTGCAGCCCCGAGAAGGAGCGACCCCCCGAGGCCGAGTACATCAGCTCCCGCTGTGTCCTCTTCACCTACTTCCAGGGAGACATCAGCGCCGTGGTGGATGAGCACTTCAGCCGGGCGCTCAGCCAGCCCAGCAGCTTCTCCCTGGGCAGCGCGAAGGCGGCGCGGAGCGCGGGCTCCTGGCGGGGTGAGCGCCCGGCGAGGAGCGGGGAGCGCGGGGGATTGCGGGGGGCGGCGGACCCCCCTCTGCGCCGGCACCTCGTCCCCGCCTCGGCTTCTCGTCCCGGTTCTCTCCCACCTCCCACCAGCTGCTGGTGCTCGGCCGGCATCCCCTGGGATCCCAGGCTGGAGCTGCCAGCTGCTTGGCCCTTTTAGGGTAAAAGAGGAAAGAATAAAGCCCTTCAGATTATGAAGGGGTGGGGCATGGCCCAGGGGCAAAACAGCCTGAGAGGCAGTCTGGGGAAAAAACCTGTCTTTTCACTGCAAGTGATTTACCTGGAGGGGGCTACCACCCAACTAGCCGCAGAGTGACTCCCAAATTGTGACTGTGACCAGTGTATTCCCCGTTGACACCAGCTTTCAGTTTAGAGTGGTCACGGGGATTGGAGCAAAGCACAAAGCAAATGTAGGAACCATCATGGGCTTCCCACCTCTAAAAAAAATATTTGTGTGTGTCCCTCTATCTTGCCCTGCATGTATCATCACCCTGATTGCTGCTGAAGCACTGACAAGGACTCTTAAGCTTATCAAAACAAGGGCTTGCAGACATGCCCATGGCCATGTGCTGGCAAGGCCAGGGCTGTGGCTTATGCACAGCTCTCCATATCCATGCCCAATTCACACTGGACAGGCCCAAGAGGGTAGTCAGGGCAGAGGGAAATAACCTTCCCCACACTCCATCTGCCAGAGAGCTAGGGCTGGCACTTGCTTGTGGGCAGTCTTAGTAACCCTCCCTCACAGGGCCACCTGCTCGGCCAGGGCTGGTTTCCCAGACCCTGCACGGATTGCTGTCTGTAGTGTCTAAGAATATTTCATGGGTGAGAGATATTCAGCGCTGGAATTGATGGCAGTAGAGGAGGGTTTTTTGCTCATCATGAACTGCTCCCCCTTCTCCCAAGCAATGCCAAGGCTCAGAGCAGACATACTTCCCTGGCACAGAAGTAATAGGAACGTGGTTTTACTTTTTTCAGGAACAGTGTGCATTCCCAATTAATCATGCATAACACCTATTTGTGCTCTTAATAATCACCAGTCCATCTTGCACGTTGATAACTGGGCTAGGAAAATGTAGGGTCCTTTTCTTTTGCCCTGCCAGTCTCCAAAGTCCTGCTCAGGGCTTCCCAAACATGTGGACAATATACCTAAGAAACAGACCACTGTAATAGATGAAGAATTGCCCTCAGATATTTGAGTAATTCAAACTTGCCTTTAGTCACATCTCTCACTGTTCCTGCCCCCTTTGCAACTGCACTGAGGCAGCAACCACTTTCCAGGAAGCGTTGGGTATAAATGCTTAGACGAGGAAACTATTACAAAAACAAACAAGAAAAACCCAGTCCTGAAAATTTAAATGTTGTATAGTAGGTCTCGCTCAATTTCCACTCCTGAAGAGATGTTTCTCTCCCTTTAGGTAACAACCTTTTGCCCATCTACATGTTAAGAGGGAGCTGGAGGACATAGTTGCAGTTTCATGGATAAGCCATAGGCTAGTTCTGTTGGATGTTTAGTTGGAGAGGAATCTGTACTTGGAGTCTGAACTTTGGAGCAAGTTCATACGTTTGCCAGTTTTTCACGGAATGAAGGGAATGAAAGGAGTGATTTTGGTGGATCAGGGAGGGCCAGAGCCCTAGGGAAAGGATATCAAGACTTGTGGCGTGTGCTCATTTCTGACTTTCTTTCCCACTTCTTTCGCAGATGGCTCCTACCCAATGAGCCAGCGCATCTTCCCGCCGTCCTTCTGGAACAGCACGTACCAGCCCTCCTCGGTCCCGGCCAGCCTGAGCAGCCCCCTGGCAGCCGCCGCCCACAGCGAGCTGCCCTTCGCCGCCGCCGCCGACCCCTACGCGCCCACCTCTCTGCACGGCCACCTGCACCAGGGCGGCCCCGAGCCCTGGCACCACGCGCACCACCACCACCACCACCACCACCACCCCTACATCGGGACACAGAGCACCGCCTACCCCCGCCCCGCTGCCATGCACGAGGTCTACGGGCCCCACTTCGACCCCCGCTACGGCTCGCTCCTGGTGCCCACCGCCTCCGTGCGCCCCCACCGCCTCACGCCCGCCTCCGTGTCCACGCCGGTCAGCCCCCCCTGTGAACTGGGCAAGAGCGAAGCGGGTGCTGCCGCGGCCTGGACGACACCGGGCCCCTTCCCCAACGCAACAGGAGACATGGCACAGGGCATTAGCCTCAACGTGGACACAGGTAATGGTGAGCTGCCCTCGGTCCCTCCAGGTCCCCTGGCCCCGCTGCACCCCTGCTCCCTGATTCCACACTGCCCATTGCAGTAGGGAAGGACTCATGGGGGGTGGCTGAGATTCTGCTGTGAGGGAATGACGTGAGGGTGGAAGCCCCATGTGTGACACATGAGCTCTGCCCTGGATGCTCTTCTTGGGGGTCTCAGGCCAGACAAGTGAGTGAGGGAAAGGAGGGGTAGGACAGGCCAACAGATCACATCTCCACAAAATTACTGGAATTTCTAATGCCCTCAAACATCCCCTGAGGCTAGAGGTTGCTTTGAGGTACTGGCGCTGTTCTTGCTCCTACATTGAGCAGCAAGAGCTGTGAGCAGAATGGAGCCACCCAAAGGTCAGTGCTTGGCCCCATCCATGTGCTGGCTGGAAGGGTCATTTCTAGACACCATGCAGGTTAATGAACTAGCTCCACTCCTTATTTACCTTTTCCTTCCAGTTTCTGAGATGAAAGCACAGTTTCATTTACTGAACAAAAAAGGCAGTGGTCTTCCCCTGGTAGAGCCTGTTGGGATGTCTGGAACCAAGGCTGTGGCTGTAGTGCTGACAAAAATGGGTACACAGGCACAGTCAGCAGTGACTGAGTCAGTAGTTATGAAGGGAAGGAAAGTCTGCTCCATGCTGGTTTTGTTATTGCAGTCACTAATGGCTCCTTATGGAGTCCTCACTTTAAGCAGGAGGGACGTGTGCCTTTCTCCAGTCTGACTTGGGCTCTTCTTGTTTCACAGCCTTCTGGGGCTCTGGAGAGCCCATGCTTCAGACTCAACTGGCAAGAAATGCAATTTGTTTTCCTTTGTTCTTAAATGCCTGTACCTATTTTTCTTCTTCCTTTTTTTTTGTTTCTCTCCATTCTCAGGTTTGCAACCTCAGGATAAAAGCAAGGATCTGTACTGGTTTTAGAGCTGTCCTTCACTCTTCTTCCCCTGGCTCTCCCCTGTAGCTCTCTACCCGTTAGACGTGGTGGCATTCAGAGCTGAAATCGGGTCAGTTTGTAACAGCTTCTGATCTTGGTTTGCAGCTCGCCGTTACTCCTTCTGTGGTGGATCCCTTCTGAGCTGATGTGCTGACTCAAAGACTCTCAGAGCCCCCCTTGCCCTTTTCCAAGCCCACCGTGGCCCTGCTGCTCGGGGAAAGACAACGGGATTTAAAAGGACGTGGCATTGCAAGGGTGACACTTTAGACGTATTTTGGAAAGAAAAGTCCTTCTGTTGCAAGACGAGAGCCAAAGACATTGAACTCCTATTTAAGCAGACCCCATACCCAGACCTGCAGCCAGACTACTCTGAAAGAGTCAAATCTCATCTTGGATGGTGATGCAAAACCAGTGGACTTCATACATGCAACAGAGGAAACTGTGGGGGTTTTATAAGTGGTGTGAATATTTTTTTAATGGCAGTGAAAGTTATTGAATGCAACCATGGGAAAGCTACTAAGAGTTTTGAACTGGATTTTTATTTTGCATTATAGAAAAGCAAAAGGAGAAGAAATTTGGACTCATAAACATTTTTGGACTATCAAGGAACTGGTCAGATTTTTCAGCTTTGTGGTTGTGAGTGGCAAGTGTCTGACTGAGGCCACCTGCCCTGGACTTACAGATATGCAGCTGTTCCCTCACAACTGCTTAAATCCCAGAAAGACGAAAACCAAGGTGGCACTTCTCAGAGTTTGGCACATTTGCATTGGCTGTGTAACAGTTGTTTGGTTGGGGGTGGGGTTGGTTGTTTGGTTTTGGTTGGTTTTTTGGGTTTGTTTTTTTCTTTTTTTTTGTCTTTTTTTTTTTTTTTTTTCCTTTTTACAATAAACATTTTCTGGTGAAAGTTAAACCTTCTTAAAGCAGGGGGAGAAAGGAATGCAATGAAGAATGGCTCACCTCCAACCCAACAGCCTTTAAAGGGAAAACCAGAACATAAAGCACATGATGGACATTAGTTCTGAGTTGCTCTAACACTTCCCTTTGTCTACTTGTTGCTGTCATTTTGCCACTTTAGTAGTTGTTTTGTTTGGGGTTTTATGAAAGGGGGAATTAGATACTTAACAGTAGCAAAGCAAAGTATTAAAGGTATCTCCTTCTTTCACCCTGTGTACTTTAATGAAGAATTAAAGCTAAATGAGAGAAATGAAGCAAACTGGAAACTTCAGGATGAAGCAGAAAGTATATCTCTCACGTGGATGAAGTGAGTTATTTTATTATTTTGCATGAAAGAGGAATAGAAATCTTAGCAGCTGAAAATGTTTTCTTGTTGAGTAAAATATACAGAGATAAATACAAAAGAGAAGAAAATACGAGACCATTGCAGTGCTACATTTTAGAGTATGATGTGTTTATAAGATTGGTTAAAGTGAGGGAACTGCTCCATATTTCTTCTTCTAGAAGAGGGGACTGTAGCTTATAGAATTGCTATTGCAGTGGTAAATTAAAAATGTTACTACCAGCTGGTGAATAATTAATGAAATAGGGCAGAAATGGCATTTAGCCCATACTTAAAAGCTGATTTTTTTAATAGACAAAACATTGATCCCAATATTACTGTGTTTTGGGGTTTTTCTGTTTGTCTTTTTTTTTTTCTTTTCTTAATGAAATATCTTTGAAGCTGACAAATTTTAAAGCATACAGTAGGAAATTCCTATTACCCCCTGACACTGGGAGAAGCAGTAGAAAATTAATTTTTGTGCTGTAATGAGAGTTTTTACCTTCCAGACTCTCACATAATTGGGCATAGTGTTTGCTGTGTGTCAGAAGTCGAGTTATGAATAACCCAAAATTGCTTCTCCTAGGTTTGTGATAGATCAGTTTCTGGGAAAGACTAGGAATCCTAACAGAAAGAGTTTGACAAAGCAGTGTGAGTACATCCTGTGAGAAGCTGACCAGGAGCACCCCTGGCCAGAGCTTAGCAAACGGCAGGGGGGACTCGCCGCGATTCCTTCAGCCAGACAAACCGATGGGCATTTTTCCCTCAGCCTCCAAATAGCCAGAGCCCAGACAAGCTGCAAAGGGCAAGGGAATGACCTCAGAATCTACATTATTTGTTAAACCAAAAACATTCTGAGGTGTTTCTCAAGGAAGAAGGCACCAGTTTTTTGTAGGAGAAAAATAACTAAAAACGGTGTTTAACTGCAGAAGCCTAAAGTTAGCAGGGTCATTTTGAGAGCATTTTTCTAAGGGCCTTTTCAAGCTTCTTTTAAAGGTTTGGTGGGGGGTTTTTTGATTTTTTTTTTTTTTTGTGTTTTTTTTTGTTTTGTTTTGGTTTTTTTTAAAGATAAATCTGAATCTATGATTTATTGTGCTTCACCACAATTATTTCTTTTTTCTTTCTTTTTTTCTCCCCTCTTCTCTGCAATTCTTAACAAGGAGGGTTGAGTGACACAGTCCAAATACATTTGGAAATACTCATGTAAGCATAAAAGAGTAATTTACTACATTGGCATTTACAATTCATTTGGACTGTGAATGTATTCAAGCATGAGAATTTATGCAATGAATCCATGAATATAGGTTTTGGCACTTGTTCTGAGGGTACATTTTTTGCTGTTTTATCATGAAAGTATCTAAACGCAAAAAGCCAAGACAGTGGCTCAAGGTGCTAGAAGTACAAAAAACTTTTTAAAAATGCTCCTACTCTGAGTAGACTGCAGCCTGAAAGCACACATGCCCTGTTTTGGCTAATCCTTGCAATTTTGCTCACTCTGTGTTATTCTGACTCCTGAGAGACCACTCACAGCACCAACCTTTAAGGCTTGGGCATTAGTTTTTGCAGGACTGGGGCCACAGTTCCTAATGCAGTAACAGTGCACATGACCTCCATGCCATTTCTCCAGTCTGTTTTATTCCTCTTTGCATCATAGGTTATTACTCCGTTAGTCATGAAAGCTTGCAGAAAATCTGGAATTACAAAAGAAACCCTTCTTAGATGTTACATAAATATTACCTGTCACATGCTTGTCACGCACTGAAAGAGACGTGAGTTCCCATCTCTGCAGCCTGAAGAGCAAATCCTCCTGCTGTCCCTTTCCGAATGTCATGCACCACGCTGTGCTCCCTAGCTACCCACCTGATAAACAGACTATCCAGTCTGGGACAGACAAACAGACACAAACAGCTTCAAACCCATTGGCGCAGAGTCCAGCAAAGGAAGCAGAGGGACAGCATCTGCTGCAGAGCGTGACAGTCCTGGACGTAGCAGGGTATCTGCTGCTGCTGCTGCCCAATGGCAAATGTCCCCTCCACAAGGAGTTTCCAAAATGAGCTCTGGATGTATTCACCACAGATATTTATTTCCCTTTCTGAAAATAGCTGAAAATTAGCAAAGCATGAAGGAATAATGTTTTAATGATCCCTGAGGTTGAAAGTGAACTGTCAAGGGAAGGATGGAGGTAGGGATAGGTCATAGTACTTGTGGGTGCAATCTCCACTTTAATGAGATTTTTGCTTTGGTACGGCTCCAGTTGCAAGAATTAAGCATAAAACTCTTAAATGCATTTATGTGCCCCTACATTTCAGTCTAATGTTGGAGAGCTTTAGGGCAGTGTTGCTTACTTCTTATCTCCTTTCCCAGTGTGTTTGCCATAGGAGCCCCCAGCAGAGGAGGAAGAAGGGAGGGGACAGAGGGTGAATAATCCCTTTTGCGTCCCCCAGACTGTGCTGCCACCTCTGGGGAAATGTATCTGCCCTGTCTCCTCCTTGGGTCAGGAGCTGCCGACCCTTCTCGCCTTCCCTTTGATGTCATATTTAGGTTCACAAGACAAGCTCTAGCTAGGGCTTAAATGTTGGGCCCTTCTTGGAAGGGAGGAATATGCTGCTGGTGGCTTTGGATGCAGCACCGTTCTCTGAATGACAGTTGCTGTGCATCTTTTTCTGGGCAAGTGTTGTAATTAACATGCCCTTTTGATTACAGAAGGATGAGCCAGCTCCTGTGGAGGATTGTAGTGTCCTGGCTGTCTTCCCGGGCCTGCCACCCAGAGGAGCAGTTGCAGCAGGGAAAGGAGAGAGTCGTATGGTTATTTTCAGTAGTGAAACACTAATTTTGTATGCTAGGCAGTTTTGATAGGGAAATGCAAGTAGGAGATCATTAAAAAAAAAAAAAAAAGAGGAAAAGGAAGACAAAAAAGAAAAAGGAAAAAGAAAAACAAAAAGAGAAAAAAGATTTTTTCAGTCAGTTCCCAAGCTTTGGGACTACAGCCTAGGGAAACATACTGTTAATTTAGTTCCCAGTATGGTAACACTATTATCTAATCTGATTGTAGCGACAAGTGACTCAGCCAGGGCTCTTCATGTCCATTTTTAATCACAGAGGAGGAGCTACTTTTGAAGTGCACCTTCTACAGCCTCCTTAGCCAGGTATGACTAGGGAATAATGTGCATCAAAGCTGTAAGTGCAAACTGCAGCAGAGAGGCCTTGGGGTGCTATGTTCCCATCCTCCTGCCCCTGCCCTCTCTGCATCAGGTCCCACAAGAGATAGGGAAGGTGCTGGAAGTGCCTGATCAGGGGTGCAGGAGTGCAGGGATGCAGAGAACACAAATGCAGATGTGCAGGGGTGCAGGTGTGCAGGGGTGCAGATGTGCAAGGGTTCAGGGGTGTTGGGCTGCAGGGTGCAGATGTGCACCTTCCTGGGCCCTAGTCTCATGCTTCCATTTGCCATGCTGGGCTGCAGCCCACAAAAGCACAGGCTGGCCAATGATGGGAGCAATTCTTTAGATATGTGCCAATTGCTTATTCATTCATGGTAAAGGCAGGATAAACACCTGGCAGGAGTGCTGTCCCATTAGGAGATGTAATACCACGTTGGATATTACTGAGGGTACTCCATCTGCCTGTGGCATGGCACATTTTCTTCTGCCCTACCTGGCCCAGGTACAGCTGCAAGGTGTACCTCCTCACTCATCATATCCACCCCAACTTCTCCACTTCTCCTCTCCTTGACTTCTGTCCTCAGCCCTGACCCTGCGTCTCATCCCCTCTCTGTTCACCTGCCTCACTCAGGTTCTTCCCTCCTGCACTTAGTACTCTGGCCCCACACCACAGCAGCAAGGAGCAAAGAAACAGTGTTAGGAGGGACACAAACTTTCCTGCTGGTGTTGTTTGCATGGAGTCTGTATTTACGTGATAAACAGAGTTGACAAACATGGGCCTTTTCAGGAAGAACCAGTGCATTGGTCTCAATCCTGCACCGAACCAAGCCCTAACCCCTGATTCTGATCCAGTGGAACAGCTCCTTTTTTCCAGAACCTGGATCCTAAAGAACTGTGACAGCCCCAGTTGCACACAGACACAAATGATTATTCTCTCTTGACAGACCTACACAGCTCCCTCCTTGTATTTAACTGCAGTCCAAGTGAGCTGGATCAGGAAAGAGACACTTGATAGCTGCTGTTTCCGTGGTTGAAATATTTGTGAAGTTAGCGCATAATCTGAAAGCAGAAGCTAATAAATTATAGGGTGCTAATTGGGGCCGGAGTGGAGCTGTCAATCATATTATCCTAAACACACAGAGACCCTCATAACCTAAAAAGGCAAGAAAGCCTCCAGGAACAGCTCCCAGTTGTCACTAGCCATGACCTCCACTTCAGTGAGCGCACAGAGAGTCAAGGCAGAGAGTTTATTCTGCTAAGAAAATGCAAATCCTATATTTAAGACAGCACTTTTATTTGATTTTGTTTACATTCTTTGGGAGTGTATTTCCAAGAGAATGTTATTGTTTTCCTTTGCCACTTAACTTGACACTTCTGCAATTAAAAAAGTGTAGATCAGATAAGAATTTGCAATTTTTATATTTGCATAGTCCTTAGAGTAACAGTCATAAGACTTTACTGACAGTCCAACTTCCTTGCACATAGGCTTGTTTTTTAAAAATCATCCTATAACTCATATATCTTTTATTGCTTCCCATGCCCCAGAAACACATATTCCACTTAAGACCTGCAGGACTCCGTGATCTGAGCCAAAACACAACTGTGCAAACATGGTAACTATAGGGCATTTGCAACTATAGTCACTTTGTCACTATTTTTCTTATATTGCTTCCATCAAGATAAGGTATTTTACTCTTAATATAAAACTGAATTAAAGAATTCTAAAGAGATTTTTAGTGACATTTTTCCACAGAAATTTTTTTCTGTTTGGAGATAGGTAGGCATTCCAGAAAACATTCCCTGAAGAAAAGATCTGAATGGATCAGATCACCTTGAGGGCCATCACACAGTATACGCAGGAAAATCAGGGGAACAGGCTCAGGCAGCATGGGTTTACAAAAGGCAAATCTTGCTTGACTAACCCCTGATCTCCTTCTATGGCAAGATGTCCCACTTAGCAGATGAGGAAAAGGCTGTGGACGTTGTCTATCTGGACTTTAGTAGAGCCTTTGATGCCATTTCCCAAAGCATTACTCTGGAGAATCTGGCTGCTCATGGCTTGCCTGGGGTTTTACCCAGCTCACTGGGTAAAAAGCTGAGTGGATGGGCATGCCCAGAGAGCAGTGAGTGGTCAATGGGGTTACATCCAGTGGGCAGCAGTCACCAGTGCTGTCCCCCAAGGCTCAGGATTGGGTCCAGTCCTGTTTGATATCTGTGTCAGTGATATGGATGAGGGAATTGAGTGTTGCCTCAGTCACTTTGCAGACAACAGCAAGTTGAGTGGGCATGTTGGTCTGCTGGAGGGCAGGACAGCACTGTGGAGGGATCTGGACAGACCAAAACCATGGGCCAATGCCAAGTGACAGATCCTGCTCTTGGGTCACAACAACCCCAGGCAGTGCTACAGCTTGGGGGAAGAGTGGCTGGAAAACTGCCCAGAGGAGAAGGACATGGGGGTGCTGGTTGACATCCAGCTGAACATGATCCAGCTGTTCCCTGGTGGCCAAGAAGGCAAATGGCATCCTGGCTTGTGTCAGAAACTGTGTGGAGAGCAGCACCAGAGAAGGAATTGTCCCTCTGTACTCAGCACTGGTGAAGCCACGCCTGGAATACTGCATCCAGTTCTGGGCCCCTCGTGACAAGAAGGACATTGATGTGCTGGAGCATGACTAAAGAAGGGCAACAGAGCTGGTAAAGGGTCTGGAGCACAAGTCTTATGACGAGCAGCTGAGGGAGTCGGGATTGCTTAGACTGGAGAAAAGGAGACTCAGAGAAGACTTTATCTCTCTCTACAAAGGCCTGAAAGGAAGCTGTAGTGAGATGCCAGGCAACAAGAGGCAGGACAAGGGGACATAATTTCAAGCTGTGCCAGGGGAGATTCATGTTTGTTATTAGGAAGAATTTCTCATGGAAAGGGTTGTCAGGTACTGGAATGGATTGCTGAGATGGCAGAGTCACTGTCCCTGGAAGTGTCCAAGAAATGGCCGGACATGGTAATTAGTGCTATGGTTTAGTTGACAAAGTGGCCATTGGTCAAAAGTTGAACTCCATGATCTTGGAGGTCATTTCCAACCTTGATTCTGTGAATCCGTAAAGGGCATCAGAATTGGTGAAGGGTCTTGAGCACAAATTTTATGGGAGCTGCTGCGGGAGCTGGCTTTGTTTAGCCTGGAGGAAAAGAGGCTCAAGAGTAACTTTATCACTCTCTGTGACTACCTGAAAGGAGGTTGTAAGAAGATAGGGGTCTGTTTCTTCTCCTATGTAACAAGTGACAGAATGAGAGGAAACAGCCTCAAGCTGCACTGAGGGAGGTTTATACTGGGTTTTATGGGACATTTCTTCTCAAAAAAAAAGCTGTCATGCATTGGAACAGGCTGCCCAGGGTAGTGCTGGAGTCGCCATCCCTGGAAGTATTTAAAAAAGATACGTAGATGTGGTCCTCAGGGACATGGTTTACTGGTGCACTTGGAAGTGCTGGGGTGATGGTTGAACTCAATGATCTTAAAAGTCCTTTCCAACCTAAATGATTCTGCTGTATTCCAGACAGAAAATCCAGCTATGTCAACAGAATTACAAAAGGAATTAATATCCAAACAGGGGGTGATTATTTTACAACACTGTTCTTATAGTAAAAGATAGAAGGCAGTGATGAACATTCTCCAAATGGAAGATGTCACACAAAGAAGTTAACACATCATAAAAAAGGTTATTTATACAGCAGTATCAGTTATGTCAGTAGCAATAACAAAAATATTTTGGCATCTTCACTTGGCTTTGATACCCTGGGTTTATGGCTATTTTTTAGAGTTAAAACATAATATCAGTTAGAGTTGCTAAGTGTCATTATAAACAGAGGTATGATTGTTTGAAAAATCCAGCTGGTATACAAACTTCTGCAAATGGAAGTAGATGTGCAAAAAATATTTCAAGAATTTATCAAATGAAAGTGAGTTAGAATTTTTTGTCCATTAACAGACCTGTCCAGGGCTTGTTAACTGATGTTATTTTCTACAACATCCTTTTTCAGGTCCAGCTGAACTAATATCAGCATTGTATAAAAAGGGGTAAATTTGATTCCAGAGCAAAGCTTGACTTCACAGTTACCATAAAAATGCATAGTCCTAAACCCAAACTACAGAAGATCAATTTTACCTGGTTATGCTCAGTAAAACCACACCTGAGGACTCAAATCATAACAGACAGCATGCCACAGATGTCAAAGAAAATTTTTCAAAAGGAGGAAATAACCTAGAGACATTAGTCTCTTCTAACAGATGGCAAAACTTTCTTTCCTGAAATCCATCATGGAAGGCAAGGGTGCAGTGACTCTGCTGTCAAGATCTTTGTGCCCTTCTATACAAGTGCTGAGAGGAGCAAATTTTGAGGGACATTGTGATCTAGAGGGTGTTACTAGGCTCTGTTATCTAGGGTACCAGGAAAGCTGAGGAACAACCTTAAGTCTCAGTGCTGGATCCTGGCTTAAGGTTCTCAGATAACTTAGGCTGAGATGAACTTTGTCCTTGCCTTTCTTGTCCTCACCACTTATCAGGTTCTGGAGGTAATAAAGACTAAGAGATAAAGCTTTTATTAGCAGTGTAACTATATAATCTTCTGCTTTTCTGGTGGTCATTTTTAAGTTTTCCAAATCTTGTGATGATGCCATTGAATGAAGACAGTAAAGTCTCCCAGAGAAGATGAAACCTGAATGTTAAGTACAAAAAAGGCAAAAACATCGTCTTGACACCCCAAGTATTTCTGTCCAACATGATAAAACCAAAGATGTCTTTTGCCTTTCATATCCCAACAAATCATCCTTTCAAGCTGTATAAATTTTTCCTTCAGAGCTCTTGACAGTCACACTCCCACAGCTTATGTCACTAGGCACTGCCTCTATGGCACATGGGGATCAGAGAATGATCCTACTAGAGCCTGGCAGATCTCTCACTACATACACATTTCCATAATTTTATCTTTGATCTAGTTAGAACTCAATATTCTTGTCATAAAAGATTGCTTTTTCTTTCATAGTAACCTGATCATGGATCCCAAATAAAAAGTATGAGGTACACAGGGTTTGGATAGCTCTGGTCATTGGTATGTGACAGATCAAAAGCTCTTGCAAATAACCCTGAAGAACAGAAATGCACTGATGGCTGGTGCTACCACCTGATGTAGACCTGAAGATAGAAGGCTTAGATCTGATGGCACTGAAAACGCTGCCTTAGTAAATCACTAACCTCTACCATGGCCCTTCACAATTACAAAATAATTTAAAAATGTTAATTAATCACCACAGCATTTGTGTTGGGTTGTAGGAAATTCTAATCATAGGCAGAAGTAGAATTTTTTTCACCTATTCATATGAATATCAAGTCTATAATTGAAGGACTAGACAAACCAGCTACAGACACACGATATATCCATGTCTATGCAAGCACAGCTCAGAGTTCAGCCATGGCCATCTGGGAGTCCAGCATTCATGGGCTGTGTGTGTGGCATCATGTGTGCAGTGTGCTCACCACTGTTGCTCAGTGTTTGTGCTCAAGGAACACTGAAGAGCCTGAGACAGGAGATGGCTATGGCCCAGAGACTCACCTGGAGCAGCTCCTGATCAGGGTCTGAAGGCAGATGTCTCTCCTCCCCAGAAGCTTAGAGACTGAACTGGGTTGGCATTTATTCACAGCAGCTCATCTTGTGTTGGATTTTAGATTTGCAACCAAAACAATACTGACAGCACAGTAATAGTTTAGATCTTGCTGAAAAGTGCCTGCACAGAATCAAAGCCTTCTCTGCTTCTCACTCTGTGCCCCCTCCCCAGTGAATAGACTGAGGGTGCACAAGACATTGGGAGGGAACACAAACAGGCAGATGACTCATATTAACCAAAGACATATTCCATGCCATGTAACATCCTGCTCAGCAACAAAATGGAGAAGAGAAGACTTAGAGAGATTTGTACTCTTTTTTTTCAGGAACTGGCTGGGCATAGGTCTACCTGTCTCAGGTAGAGAAATTTAAGCTAAACACTTGAAGACCATTTTTATACTGCTGTACATCATCTTAGCTTAATATATCTAACCTGATTTACAGCAGCTGAAAATTTGGCCCACATGCCTTATACTACCCTTATTCACATATAATCTTTCTGACAAACATCTATTTCCTTTAAATGACATTATCACCCATAAATCCATCTATACTTACTTAAAATCTCTAGCCATGGAAATCAAGACATTTGAACTCAAATGTTTTCTTTCCCTTGATCTGTGATAGGAGGAGGTAAAAACAGAGGCAAACACAGGCCAGGTAGTACTCATTTCCCTGCCCAAGAGAGAATGTGCTTAGGAGGTCTTTAATTCTCATCACCTCTTATATGTGTGTCATCTCTACTCTGTTGAAAAGTATCGTGAAAACTGCCACCAGACCTGCCTGCTGGCAGGCAAGAGGTGACCTCCTGATAGTGAATGAATGTTGCTGAGGAAAACGTGACTCATCAAGAAGAGTTTGAATGAAAAGAGGAAGCAAGAGTTCAATAAGACAGGGAAGGTGAAATCATGAAAATGTGTGAGGAGAAGGGTGATACAAAATATGAGGGATTAAGAAACTCTCTTCAAGTAGAATCACGAGTGGATGCAAGTGAGGTTAAGTTTGCCTGCATCGAATCCAGCTTTATCATAACACAGTGGAATAGTTTATATGCATACTTACTTCTCTAAGGATGGAAAATGAGGGAGGGACAATGGAGTTTTGGCCAGTATATGAGTAAGGCCATACTCAGACCTCACACATTATCACTGAGCTTGACTCACATGACTGTGATCACTGGGAAGAGCAGGTATTGTGTCTTCCACTAAATTCAACAAGTTATAGATCAGGATCCTCAAATTTGGACCAACAAGTTAATTTTTTATCCTGGCCAACACATTTTTCATACTTTCAGGTATAAAAGGCATAGATCACTGGTCAATATCCTAAGTTTTAGGATATTAACCTAATTAATTAATTAATAAACCTAATTAATATCAGTGTACTAAAGTTGACACTTTTTTCTCATCATGCTGTGCTAAATTTTTCATTAAAATTAGTCTTGTCTTGCAACGCTTACTAAATGTGAACACAACAAGAATTACCTTCCCCTTTTTCCCTCTGTGTTGCTTTGTACATTTGTGACTGCTTCAAGACCTGGAGGGCATTACTCCTGACTGCTTCTGTCACTGATGCTCATCTTCCCCACTAATCCAGTTTACACATGCTGGTTAGGCTCTTCCATGGTTCTTTTCTAATGCAGACCTACACAAAACTGAATTGACTTGGGATATCACATCACAGGTGCTTGTGAGGCCTGTGAAAGGCATAGTCTTGACAAAATTTAGAGAGGATTGGAGGTTTCTCTTGCTAAAGAAAAGGCTATTTATGGAGTCCTGTTGCTCAAAACCTTTGTCTGTGGCTTGCTGACTGAGCAGTCCTCTTGACTTAAGTGAAACTATACACACAGAACACCTTCAGGTGTGGTGGCTACAGAATAGGGATCCTCCTGATTTCTGCCCAGCACATGCCATAGGTTAGCAAACATTAGTAATTTTTGAATTACTGAAATGGAAGGAATTGCTTCAACCAATCAAGCAGCACCTGAAGAGGAAGGAAACATAATATAGTATTTATTTGTTTATCTGTTGCTCATGGTCTGGTGAGCATAGTGAAGTGCTGAAATTGTATTTATTAGAAAATCTGTCTTTTACACTGATTTGTAGATGAAGAAAAATATTTATATAATGCTTGAAAGCATTTTTCAGGGTTTTTCAGGGACTTTGAAGAATCCTAATTCAAAATATCTCAATTTCTATTTCATTTTAGTAAAATGTTCAGACTCAAAGGTTTTTTTCATCTGTGTTGAATCTCTATTTAAGAAACTCTTGAACCTTGATGGCAGTGGAGTTGCTTCTTGCAAATGTATACATTCTGACATCAGTTAGACACTTTACTACCCTCCAGTGTGCCCCATTATCAAGTATTTGCGTTAAATTATAGCATGTTTCTAGCTTCCTATGTCAGTGAATAGCTCTGTATAATTTGCAAACTACTGCTCCTGATGGAAGGTTAGAAAAAGCCTATTGCTGTCTTTTATTCAATAATTCTTTGTATAAAATTTTATCATGCACTTTGAGTTGATCTCCAAACACACCAAGGAAGAATACATCCCTTCACCCAGTCTCATAAAAAATAAATGAGGATGATAAACATTCAGAAAGGAAAGGAGAAGAAATGTGAGAAAAGAGGATTGTGCAGACTCACAGATCAATTTCTGTGCAACTTAATATGCAAGATGATTGCAAACTTTTGTTTAAATTAAGTAGGTAAACAGACCACCTGCAGCAGAGGACAAGCTGGTCACCCTTCTTCAGCTGCTTTGGGATCTGAAGTTTGGTATTTGCTGTTTTTTCAATTTGTAAAATCCTGTTTGTGTACAGTGAAGCTAGACTTCAACAGTTTGGTTTTGTTCATGAGTGAGCTGGTCTGCTCTTTGAAGCAGCATACTGGTACTCTCTTTTGGAAGGGCTGCCTTGTGCCTGAGGCATATGTGATTGCAGAAACTTAATCTATACAACAAGTAAAATCCCTTGCTGTCTGATACATGTTTTTCTGCTTTACTATCTCCTGTGAAGCACCTGAACCATAAAATGTAGAAAACCAAAGGCTATGTAATCGCTGTCTTATCCTGATACACACCATTCTGGACCTTGTTATGTTTTCCAGTAGTTTTATTAAAGAATTGTTTGGGTTTTTTTTTCAGACACTTCTGTAAATATGATGACATGCAGAATATTTTCCTTGGCTTATGTCTTCTTTGAAGAGTTTTTTCTCTTCTTTCACGTTCTTGAACAGCAGTTGCCAGATTTAACTAATTTCAGCAGAATTGATGCTTTCTTCATCTGGGTTGCCTTCTTTGACTAGTACTAGGTAATTTAAGCCCTCTTGATTCCTGGTTTCCATTAGTGTGGCTGAAAGAACACTGTCTGAATCTGCACATGGGATATCATTATCTGCATTAAAAGAAAAAAATAAAGATAAAAGAAAACAAATGGGAAAGATACATAAAAAATAAAAGGAAAAAAAAAGAAAATACAACACCCCAGCAATATACATGTAGTATTAGAAAGCAAACAAAATCAGACAGCTGTTAGAGAAAGTTGGTCTAGTGACCTCATGAGAATGATGATTTATTATCTGCTATTGTCTGTGTGGACTAGAACTTGAAGCAAATCACTTGGGAGGGTTGCTTATCAGTGTTCTTACCTCCAGAGACAGCAATATCATGGTGAATACATGACTTGCTTCTTTTTCTTGTAAAGAAGAATAAAGCTAAAGTGATTTTAATCTGAATCTTTGTAGTAATCCTGTTAATAATACTGGTAAAGAGTCCTGTAACATTGGCAGTTTTCTATCTACAAAATCATTATGTACTGTCTCTCTAGAGGACTAGTCTAGACTTCTGTCTCTCTGGTATTCTGCCCTTCTAGAAGCTTAAACTTGGCAATCCACTGTTTTTCACATTTTTAAAAACTTTCCATTTTCACTAATTTGATACAGTTCATGTATACATAGTTGCTTGAAATCTATTGCGGGGGATATAAATTTTTTAAAATATAAAAATAGTTACCAAAATGCTCAAGTTATAATTGCTACTATTTTTTGCATTTATTTTTGTAACATGTACCTTCTTTTATAACACTCCCTCCTTATTTTACTTCATAACTGGAAACTTTAACGTGTGACAGTCAGAGTTATCTGTCCAAAGGAATCACAAGCATTGTGCTATTCCACTAGGGAACACACAATTTATTATGTCACTATAATCACACATCTCCCCAGGCTACAAAGTCTGAAATTTATTCCACATGCTAGAGTCCATTAGCATAGGAAATATTGTCAGGAAAAGTCTGAAAGAGAATTTTGATTTTAGAAACTTGTTAGCTAGATGGGGTTTGGGACACAGAGAAATCTGTGGTCACATACCACAGTGGCTGACAGCAATGAGAAATCATTTGATACTCACTTTGTCAGTTCAGGGCTATTTTGGCCATATTTAGTAATTCAGCTCCTACTAAGCCTTCACCAACCAATTCAGCTCTTTTGTGTAGTTGGTCTTTTGTTTTTAATTTAATGGCAACCTTCAGGGACAAGTTCCTTTGGAAAAAGCACACAGGCGAATACTGAGGGGACGTTTGCAGCAAACTCTTAAGAGGGAAACCTTAAAAAAAGGACCCAAGTAAAAGTGGATATTTACAGACCAGACATATGCCGGCTGACCTGCCTAAGTATAGAACACTAGAGGAGCATTCAGATTTGTTTCCTGTATAAGTATCTGGAACTGATGAGGTGATGTTTACACAAATGTGAGTATGAGGTCACTGAGATATTTTTACCAGATATATAGATACATTACTAATTCTTTCCCCAACAGGTCTGAAGAACTACAGAATATATAAAATTTTATAATCCTTTTTCAGCTTATGCGCCACTGTGTTTCTCATTACAGAAAAAAAAGAGCTAAAAAAATCAAACACCTTGCCTTGGGTTTACTTTTTGAGCTGGGGGAATGCAATAAGGAAGAAATACTATTTTTGCAGAATATTCTTATCATATCCAGTGATGGAGGAAGAATCTAATATTGATGACCTTTCTCCTATGACATGCCATGTGGAAGATACATTTTCACTTTCACAGTGACATTTTTGACTGCAAGTGCCCTTTCCTTCACTGTTGAGTCACCTCTTTGTGCAGTGTTCAGCGCTGATGAAAGTTTAGCACCATTCTGCTGTACAAGGCAAAGCTAACCAAAGATCTCAAGTTATATAGTACAATGCTTGCCTGTTATGTAAGTCAGCAAAGCAAGCAAATTGTTTTTGCTCATTTAGTTGGAGCAGAAGAATTAATGGAGATAGAAAATACTAATCATGTGAAGAAAAAATTCAGGAGATGTTGTGAAATTCCCCCAAAATGTGAGGACTAGAAGCACCACTAGCACCCTGGGTAGCCATAAGTTAATTCAGAGAATTCTGAATAACCTTTGGAAGTTCCTCCCAAAAAATGTTAAGAAATTGAAGGAAGATAGAAATAAACTGGAGTGGAGAGGCAGGTTGGTGTATTTATGAGATATCATTATTTTCTTTTCAATTTTAACATCGCTAAAATTAGTTGATTGATGTACAGTCATGCTGGGTTATACGTGAGTAAATGCAGGACAAACCATGTGATGTGATCCCCTCAGATTTCACAAGCAAAGCTGGGCTGAGTCAACAAAACACCCCAAGAGGAGACGTCCAAGGAGCACCTTCATGAAATCTGAAGTCATGCTGGAGAGTCAGCTCTACTGGCTTAAATTCTGAGGGATCGTCTACGCTGTGAACTGCTGCATAGTGTAGAGTTACCCACGTGTGCTTTGAACAACCCACCTCAGGGCACGAGGCAGGCTTGCTCTGTCAGTCCAGAGCTTTGTACAGGCTGAGGAGTGCCCCACTGGGAAGAAGGATCCCACTGAGTTCTCTGCTGTCCCAGGCAGACTGCTTCCAATAGCTAAAATGGCAAGTTCAAAGCTCAGCATTGTACTTGCAGAGACACGTCTGAGGTTCTAAATGCATGTGGCTTTGACCTTGCTGGACACTTTTCCTAGCAGAGCTGTGCTTAAAGCTTAAAGCTGATGCACATGTGAGCCACACTGCAGGTAAATTAATTACAACACCTCTCTCCGAGGAGAGGCAGAAGCTTACTCTAGAGAGCCCCACATTAATTGACACAGGAAACAATGATCGCCTGACTCATACTAATGAGGAATGGAGTTTGCTTGCTTAGCCTCCTCTGAGAAGAGCAGCCCTGACCTGATAAAATCTGTGCTTTCCCCTTCCCAATCCCAGCATGTCAGTCGGCCCCTTGCTGCGGCAGGGCAGCCACAGTGCCGAGTCAGGCCTTGGATCCTGCCTCACGATGGCAGAGTGCCTTTCCTTGCCTGCTTGGTAAACTCTGGGGGCTCACAACATGTTTTGGAGTCCTGCCTGGAAGGGTGCAAATTTTTGTGATGTCTTGATAAACAGATGAGGGAGTTTCGGTGTTTAAATTCAAGAAGGTGACAACACTTAAGAAGAGAAAGAATGTCAGTAGAAAAGCTGATTGGTTGAGACTGAATAAACTGATCTAGAGATGCTGATCTTCTATTACAGCTATTTCAGGGCCAGACCCTCAGCTAGCATAAATTAATGAAGTTCCATTGAAACCAGTGGGGTGCCACCAATTTACACCAGCTAAGCAGCCAGCCTGGGACGTTACTAATTCCGGGTGACATAATCCCATATGATGCTTAGCACCTTCAGTATGGTAAGGTATTTAGAAGTCCAGCCACATTTGCTGTTTCTCAGTGATATCCTCCTCTTTTTCTCATACATACTCCATCCTTTGTCACTGCTACACTATGTATGTGACAGTAAACAAGACTTACTGGCATGGATGGAACATATACCCCCACAGCGAACACATTCGAGTGAAACACTTGATGACATATCTTTGTGAAGGGTGAAAAAGGTGGCTACTGAACCTTGACTTCTTTACCTCAGCTGCGTTGTTAGCTCAAGGAGACAGCTCTTGTGTAGAGAGCATTATCCCGATACCTGATGACCACCTGGAGCTGGAGGGGCTGTGTTTCAGTTTCTGCACATAGCCGGTAAGAATATAAATAGAACAAATATATATCCGTTTTAATACTCCACTCTGTATTATGTATCACTGGAGATATATCTGTGTTTCCTGCCTAATGAAGCATATGATCTTGCATGGTTTGAGGGTGACTCACTGAGCTTAGTTATTCTGTCAGACACTAAAAGTGCTAAAAGTGAGAATTTTGTACATTTCCCCTGCCCTAGTCTGCTTGAAACAGTGTCTTTCCTTTTATTTTAATACATTTTTTAGAGAACTGTGTACTGAAATCTCTGTGTGCAAGAGTTACTATCCTAGTAATTACAGATATAAACCTGCTTCTTACCTAGTTCATTAAATTTTATAATATAAGTGCATTAAAAAAAACCCAGTTCCACATTTACTGCAATGCAGTAAGGCTATACAAATAGGAAACCACTCCCTTTCTCCAGGTTACAAAACAGGATTTATTTTACCAAGTTTTAACCACTCAGGTCTTACATGTCCAGTTTAAACTCATTGTCTTGGCTGTCTTTACAGTTAACAGAGAAAGGAGGAGAAAATTGCTTTGTGGAGACACTTAATCCACATCCTTGCCTTTGCACATTAACATTCCTCTAATATAGCTACAAGTTTCTGGTGACTGTCAAACTGCCTAGACACCCAGTGTAAATGCAGTTTTTATGTTTTAGTTGCCTATGTCTATCCACATCTGTCTACACAAATGTCAGCTCTTACAGTCTTATACCATCTGATTTTTTCCCTCAGTCTATGGCAAAGTATCGGTGTGACCTCACTTGCAGCATCATATGGCTCATGTGCACCCTCTGAAATCAAACACCACTTGTCTGGAGTACAAATCAGAAATGATTACACCACCAAGTTCCCCCTTTCTTGCAGTAACCACTCACTCTTTTTTGGAAGCAGCCTTTTCTCTGACCTCTGCAGGTTTTGGGTCAGCCATTCACTAAGCTAAGTGAGGAAGAGGATTACTAAATTTCAGAAAAATACAAAGGAGACTAGATACAAGGTTCTAAAAATGTCTCTTATCAACACATCTGCATTGGAGAAGCTTCCGTTTGCCCAAGTGATTACTTTCCATTCAGAGAGTGTGGAGTGGTTTTTAAAAGGCAGTTTGGTTTAGGAAAATAAACTGATGGCTCTTACATGGGGAACAGAAAACAGGTACTCACCCAGTACAGGATACAAACATAATTGATGATGAAATTGCTGATTCTAGCTTAATATCAAGCCCTCTCAGTGCAAGATTTTGCACAGAGATTTTAAAAAAATACAAATGACAGTTTTAGCAAGTACCTGAACTGCTGAAGAAATAAATACACTGGTTTTGGAAAGAAGAATTTTAAAAAAGAAACATTCTTAAATTCTAACTCTTGTATCTTCCTATATTTTTCAAGCAATAGTTTAGGAATTTAAAAAGCATGGTTTTGAGGCCGAATATGTTTCTTTTCAGTCTTTTATCCTGGATTTTCTCCAACTGCCTGGCATCTCCTCTTGCCAGAGAAGCCTCTTTTTCTGATCAATTAGACATCTTTTCCATATAGGTCCAAAAGGCACTGTGAGGAGCAGCCCTGATAAGAATAGTCCTTCTAGGTCATAAAGGCAAGAAGTCGCTCCAGCTGCTTAATGCCCAGTTGTCTGATGTCAGGAAAAGTGTTTGCCAAATCAAACAGGTGTTTCCATCTGTAAAGGGGCACTCACAGGACCTGAAAAGCTATAGTGCTGTCTTATATGTGCAAATGTAAAAACTGATGCCTGAAAATAGACGGTCCAGTTATTTTTACAGCAATGCAGGGCCGTCCCTCTAGCATGCTGTGCTTCTTGGAACTGGGGGAAGAACAAACTATCTTTCAGCAATGAATGGGAACTCTGGTGACAGGGCCTGTGCCCAGTAAACTCCCATTAAATTCAAAATCCACTGGTGTCTCAGTCTTCCAGCTGGATAATACTGCCCTCACTCAGATAAATATTGATACTTCTACTTTAAGCCCACAACCAATGTCTTGGGAAAGCCTGTCAGAACAAGAAGGAAAAATTCTAAATGGGTAGACCCTGGTCTGGAGTTTGCTTCTTTCCCTTCCAGTGCAACAGTGCCAGGAGGTGCTGGAACTGCTCAGGCGTGTTTATTGACACTTGATGCCTGCTTTAGAAGGGTAACTCTTGCAAGAACACAACACGTGCCCCTTTTGCCATCCCCATGCTCTCCTATTAGCATACTATCCACTACAGACTGTCTGTATTGGTTTACACACACTTGCCATCTCTGTGTCATACTGCACTGGCTAGGTTATTGAGTAATCTAATGTTCTTCAGCTCTCCCACCTATGAAATTACCAACAGCATGTATGGACCTGCTAGAAGTGTGGCTACCCATGGGTAGGTAAGACTCAACACAGTTTGGAAGATGTGGGATTCCCTGTAAGGCTAAGTATCTTAGCTATTTTGAGGCATGTAATTTCACTTTGCTTGACATTTGTCTCTTTCTTTTGGAACTAGGTCACCTGGTGAGAGCAAGCATTTCTTGGCTGGAGGCTTGTGACTGGAGTTTCATTACACACAAAGGCCAATGACCGTGTATCATTTTTGGAAAATGTTGTCGAGGACAATCCATCATGGAACAGATTTTTGGATTGTTTGTTTTGGTTGTCATCTTTCTACTACTACTATGAACACAAGAAATACTTCACTTAGTCCCAGCTAGAAATGAATACTAACTTAAAAATCACTAACTTATTATACAATGTGTGGCAAATTGCAGTCTGAGACATATTCCATGCCCCAAACTGTTTTCGACAAGGTCATCATGGTGCACACATTTTAGTCTGGAAACTCAAGGAGAACCAGAATGGCCTTTTCTTGCTTATATCAGTCTCACTTCTGGAGCCCACATCTCACTGAATTCCCCTGCATGAGATTTGCATGGCAGGTAGAAAAACAACCAAATTAATTCAAAGCTGGAGAGCTACAGAAAACTGACATGCATGTGTCCCTGATCAGGTAATCCAGCAACATAAGACATTATGAGGATCCTAGGGCTTCAGTCAAATAAACAACATTACATTTTAATGAGTTTATTAAGACTGTGCATGGGGAAAGATGGAGATAACCTACAGGTGAACTATAAATATGCAGGAAAATATGTATGTGTATTGTAGAGACATGTAAAGAGCCAGTCAAGTGTTTAGTGTTTTAAAATACATTTAAATAGAAGGATGATATATAGATGAATAAAATTCAAGCTACCCTTTTGCTTGATGGGTATCTTCTACACGAGAATCATCAAATGAACCTGAGGAGAAGTTAAAAAGGACATTTGAGAACTGAAGCACAAAAACATTGAATTGGAAGCATGAAAACAGTTGCTTTGTCTTCTGCTTCCAATACAGAGCCAGCAATGGGTCTGTGGTAACAGCAGCTGGGCAGAACCCATGGAAAGGGAAGAAGAGGGGGAAGTGGAAGAGGGAACATGGCATATAGTAGGGAAAGGTCCAAGGCTCAGGAAGACGACGTGCCAAGTAGAAGTCCTGACGGACAAAGATCTGCCTACACTGAATCGCCCTGCTTACCACAGTGGGCCAGATTTTACCAGCTAAGTTATTATAAACATGTTTAATGGAGTATGGTTTTAAAAGTGACTGCTGTCAACAGATTCTCTGACTAAAATGAACTTTATGGAGTACTGCTATTATTAAGACCACCCTAAAGGCCATTATTCTACTGTATTTTATACACTAAACTGATTTTTTTTTTCAAATTTTTATCCTTCAAACTGACACTTTTCATGTTTCATGGAAGCCTCAGTCCGTGTTTTCCTTTGCAACTTGGTAATTTCCAATAATATAACTTTTGTTGCTGTCAAACAAGCAAAACAATGGTCTTTTCTCTGTGACCTCTGCTGTGTGGCAAAACCTGAAATTTTGGCAAAACAATGTTTTTTACATTAAGAACAAATATTTGTCATCCCAGTGAAAATAATTATTTGCTCAGATTGGGCAAGTTAAAAGCTGGAGAAAGAGCAGGCTTATCTGACACATGCTAAGCAGAGACTTGCACTGAAACTAAAACTCAGGTTCTATCTGTGCCAGGCCTGCTCCATCACAAACACAGTAACCAGTATTCCAGCCCCTTTCCCCAACTCCAGGCAGCAGAAAGGTAGGTTTCTCTAGAAATTTCAGCCCTGCTAAAGATTTTGATAGATATTGATGTAATGCCACAAGAACTGCTTAACTCCTTTAGTATCCATGTCTCTGTTGCCTGTGGAATTAGGGAACACAGAGAAGAGATGCCTAAGCTAGGAAACAAAACTAGCTCAGGAGTGGGTGCAAGCAATTGAATCAGTACAGCCCTGTGTCCAGCGGATGTTGTACTCCTGTAGCCATCTGAAAATAAAATCTAGTCTGAGATACTATAGCTGAGATGTTGTATTTTGGACACTATCCTGAGCAACGTGTTTGGGTGGACCCTGCTGGAGCAGGGATGTTGGACTGGGTGACGTCCAGTGGTCCTTTCCAGTCTCACCCACCCTGTGATTCCGTGTGAACTAAATCAAAGTTCACACAGAACTAAACTAAATTAAACCAAATCCAGCCAAGTCACCTGGATGCAGCCATCATCAGTGAAAAAAACTAATTTCAGTTTTTTCAGGCAAAGGTTGACTTCTGCCCTGCTATGATGTATGCCCAAAAAACAGGAGCTGTCACTTTCTGCTTCTGACTACAAAGCTACCTAGAAGAGTATCCTAGATGAGCCTCCTAGCCTGCAGACAGCTGCATTTAGGTGAGATAAAGTCCATCCAAAATGTAAGGCCTATTAGCTTGGGCATAGTGCCTAATTAATTGGCTGTAGTCTTCCTGAGCAAATGCCAGGTTTACACTTGTGCCAGACTAAGTATCTCTTTCCTGAATGTCATTATCAAGAACCAACATACCCTTAAAGAAACTAAAGAACTACACTACATGCAAATTGTTTTTTATTATAACATAAGGGTGCAAAATCAGCTATTAAAAAGCATGAAATAATGGATTATCTGTGCTGGTCCATTCATGTCTTTATAAAGTTTTTAGTCTTGTAATGTAAACATGCCATGAACAGACTGGATTTGACATAAAAAGAAACCATAATGGAAATAAACTGACATATATAAAGCTTCACCAAATGATAAAGATTAGCAAAATATGAAGTTAAGTGACAATCGAACAATGCCAGTGAACTGAATATAGATAGTATCTTGAAGAAAAATGTCTATGTAGTTGTGTAATTAAGTACTGTGTCATTCCTGGGGTGGATCAGGAAGTTTTCAGGTAAACATGAAGTACTGAAGTATAAAAACTTTTGTGAATCAGGGTGAGTTCAGCAAAAATTTGTGAAGGAAACAAAAAACCCACCAAAAACAAACAAACAAACAAAAACCCCCACAAAAAATCACCATCAAAACTAAGCCTTTAGATATTTTAGAAACAGTCAGGTTTGGTTTTTCTAGAATGGAAAGCAGTTCTTTTACCATTTAGTATTTTTCATTATAAAACCATAGCATGCAAACAGATTAAATGAAAAAAAAAAATCTGTAAAACAAAACTGAAATATTTCAATAGATAACAACTTTCTTTTTGTGGAATTCAGATCACATTGTTTACTAATATTGTTCACTTTTTCTCAATATTTAGTTAGCCAGGAGCTACTGCAGAATGTGAATAGATAGCTGTTCTGGCCCAGCCAGGATGTTCGTTTCCATAGTTAGATGATTTACATCTCAGTTGCACAGACTTCAAATTTAGCATCATCTTATCTCATAATTCCTGTTTTCACAACTTTAATAATGTTTCTATATAATTGAGCTTTGTTGTGCCCCATATCTTAAGTATGCCTACCCTAACACCACTTAGTTTATTCATTCACAGTGTGCAGAGCATAGGCAAGACCAGAATTGGTCAGGGTTTGGGCTTGGATAAATGCTGCCTTACTAGGATGCTTAAATTATGCCTCACTTTCAAGTGGCTGCTGAATCTCCTAGAGGAAGTGCCTAAGGCCATGTTTAGCTCATGGAGAGGGTGCAGATGACTTTGAAACTGGGACAGATTTCCACACAGAAGCCTACTAAAACTCTCCTGGCTCTGCACGGAACGAAGGCATCAATTTTAGCGGAACAGGGTTGTGAACTACCAAGAATTTAGATGCAAATTGGATGTCTCTGTGAGTCAGGCTAATTACAACCTCATCTGGGCTTTTTTTGCTTGGTAATCTTACACATCCTTTATCTAATTCCTTGTACCTAGCAGGCACGTAATGAATCTTTACAAGTTCAGCATGATAGAGGTAAATCTTTGCAGTTTCCATTTAACAGCCAGAGAATTTGAGACAGTGACAAATGCAATGAGAAGCTCTTTGCTTACAGGGCAGAGGCCGCAAGAATAGCGGGCGCTGGCCCAGACTCACCTTCAAAAGCTTCATTGATGACTCCAGTTGATGCCTCTTTGTCTTCAAGGCAGTGTATGAAGGACAGTGGAGAGTGTCTTATCTCTTGCAGTTTGTCATGAATATGAGAGAAGGTAGGTCTGTTGTGAGGTTCTTGGGACCAGCATCTTGTCATTAAATCACATCTGTGAAAAAAATTAAATGCAAACAAAAATGGTAATAGAATCATTCATCAACACTTACCATTAAACACCTGAGAAGAAAGTTTGGCCTGAAAACTTTCTGTGTGGTACAAAGATTATCATCAGCTGCTGAGGCAATGAAAAATAAATTAAAGATCAAATTAAAGTCAGAAATAATTACCATGAAACACTTTAATTTTTTGAAGATGGATATTTTTGAGTTTGGAAGCAGATATAACATTAAAAAAAGACACATTTGTCATGAACATCTATTCTCACTGAGGAAGTCTGGAATGCTTTCTAAGAAAGCAGACAAGGAGGAAGTTTTCTCACAGAAAAAAAAAATTTAAAAAAGAAAGTGTATAATCAGAAAGAACCTGAAATTTTCAACTTATTTAATCCTCCTTCAACCCAAGCTACCTCACATTCAGGAGAAGTTCAAGGTAAACGCTCCAGCACAGGGAGAGTTAATTTCGACTTCTACCTCCAGATCAAAACAAATAGGAATAAGTTTTCCAAAGGCAAAAATGGTATGAATTTCCTCGGGGTGCAGGGATTCCAGCCCACCTTGTACAACACTTCCATTTAGTGGAAAATTTACCTCCTGTTTGTCTAAATGATAGGATTGTTTTTTATTCCTTGCTCAAGGTGAGTTTATGCTACACAAAACCAAATCCTACAAAAGCCGGAGAGAGACAGGCTGAAAACCAAAACACAGCCAACACCTGGACATGCTAAGTGTTGGGAGTGGAAAGAGGTCTTAGAGTCTCAAAACCAGAGAGCAGCCAGTGAAAGGCTGGTTCAGGAAGCTGCATCTGGAATGTGGAGCATTTACCTCTAAGCCTTAAGTTCAAAACCTCCCCTGACACACATCTTCCCAGACCTGCTGCTATGTGATACCAGGCGTTAATCTGCCATGTGAAGTGAATTGGCTTGCTCAGATCTTCACTTATCCACCTTTAAAAGTTGACTGCTGCTCTTCACCACAACTGGGCATCTTAAAAAGCCCTTAGTGGCAGCTGGGAGAAATTGCTTGACTTAATGATTTTTCAGTTGTATTTTTCAATTAAAATTATTAGTTTTTATTTCAATTATTTATTTTATTAAAATTATTTCAATTATTAGTGTCAAGTGAGAATATGAGTAGAAAAATTGTTTCAAAACTGCTTTTCATCAGCCTGTATTCTTGTGGTTTTCAAGCTGAACAGAGTAATTCTGTTTTTTCCAAAAAGATTCCATGAAATTTTGAAAATCCATTTTAGGAATCTAAAAAGTGGTAGTGGCTTCCCAACACTATGAACCACTTCATCTGCTTACTTTCAGGTGTACTGGTTATTGATGACATTGGAAATATAGAAGGAAAAGGACTGAATAGGACTCAAAATAAGGTTAAATAACTGGTTTTCCTTCTGCTGCCAACAAAGTGTCTGTCACACTGAATTCCAGCCTTGGATGCTAGAAGCCAAACAATCTTCTTTCTGGTAATGCTTGTTGGTAGAATAACCAGACAAAAAACATGAGTTCGGGTGCTGTGCCTCAGCAGGTTGGCACTTGGGCTCTCATGAGCAGAGCTTTGTGGAAAAAAGAGCCAGCCACTGACCAAGAAACAAACAGGAAACAACACATAAAGCATAGACTCCTAAAATGTTTTGGGCTGGAAGGGCCCTTCAAGGATCACCAGCCATGGGTAGGGACATCTTCCACTACATCAGGTCACCCAAAGCCCCACCCGACCTTGCCTTGAACAGTTCCAGGGATGGAGTACCCACAACTTCTTTGGACAATCTTTTTCAGCATTTCACCACTCGTATTGTAAAATAATTCTTTCTTATATACAATTTAAATTTACCCTTTTATTTTATTTATGAAACAAGAACATCACAAATGTGGATTATGAATATTTTTGTTTTGTTTCCTATGACCAATCTCTGTCTTTCTAAACAACTATTTTTTAATTGAACAGTCTGCTTTATAAAGCCATTCAGTTTTGTTATGGAGTAAGAATATAAACTTCTGCCAAAACTGTAATTCAGTACTGTAATTTTCTCATTTTAATTATATTCCATATTTTTATTTCCTAAATCAAATTACTTGGTCATTGGCTTAAAATATCAGTACTGGTATTTTTCACTAAGTCTTTAATTCAGACAGGCTTTAGGTTTTTAATGACAAAAACTTTCATGTTGTCTCAGAATATATCTACACATTTTACATGTACAGCTATTTGTGGCCTGACATTTAGCTTTTGAGGCACTCTGTGACATCCTAAGCTTTAAGTCATATGGCACAAACTTTCATTAGCTCAGAAATGCATGAGACCAGTCGAGGGGGTGAAAAACAGCTTAACATACATATAAGTGACAGATTGGACATTTTCCTATATTTTGGGGACCCAAACACGGGCTAGCAAATACTCCAGCACTTCAGAGGATTCCCCTACTTCATGGGGAAAACCTGTCTGGAAAAAATGGAACATGACAGTTCCCAACACAACGTTAGCTAAAGGTTTATGTTAGGTTTAAGAACTGGCCTTTACAGTAGATGTACACCTACACACCTACACTTCACACCTGTGCTTTATCTGGGGGTGACAACCAAATGTCCAACAGAGCTGCTTACGTAGGTCTAGTTAGAATTGGAGTGCCTGGAAAAGCAAAGAATATTCAGTATCTGATATTGGAGGCAGAATGTGAGCACTCCTGAAATGCACTATAGTGCACAGAAGCTACAGGCATTACCAATTTTTTTTTCTCGCATGAAATAGGAAATACAATTTATGTGTGATTTTCTTAGAAAAGGAGAAAATTTGTCACAATGAGGAGCCCTTTATTGCATCTGATGCATTCCATGTAAGGCCTTCCTCTCCCTCACTCTCTTAATCCCTCCAGAAGATCATTCTCAGAAACAAATAGCAAAAAGCTTTAATTCCCAAACTGAAATTTCTTATCAAAGTCAGTTATGTAAGTTTGCATGGGGCTGAGCATTTGGTGAAACTGCAGTTTCAAGTCTGCAAAAGTCCTGGTTCTTGTATAAATTCTCTAGACTGTAATCCACAGCCCCTGAGGATCTGTGTTAAATTAGCTCAGTTCCTTCCAAACCTTGGCATTCTCTTGCATGCAAGCCTCATACCCAGGTGGCTGTGCCAGACGTGGATCTCTGACTGCAAATGTAGTTACATTCATAGATCTAATTAATTCTTCAATATATGTGTCTCATTTATACAGCCCCCAAGCTCCAACTGAATTTTTCAATTCATTACCAAGCTTTACCTAGCCACAGATCTCTAGAGAAAAGTAAGTGATTACTCCCTGGAGTAACAACTTGTGGAGGCAAGAGAAAGAATTTCTCCCCCTTCCAAATAAAAAAAATCAACCAAACAACCCTTTCTTCATACTTTTTTGCCCCTAGGTTTCTGTGCCAGCCCTACTTGCACTTGCAGTGTAAGCCTACCACAGATTCCTAAACACTTCTCAGCTGAAGTACTTTGGCCTTTGAACTCTCTTCCTATCAGTGATGGTTTGTTTTGTCAAATGACAATGAGCAAGCCAAAGTGCCGAGGAGACAATTACTGACTGCTGATGTCCTGATACAGGTTCAAAACCACAAGGAAGGAAGCAGGAATGTCAAGAATTCCGGCATGCCATTAATGACCTAGCAAAGCAGCAAAAAGCTGTTTACGCTACTGACAGAAGCTGCATGCAGGTGCTGAGTGTTCACCGAATGAGATAAAAGATGGTGCAAGAGTCTAAGCTCAGCAGCTCTTTGGCTTTCAAAAACTACTATTAGGCATTGATCCTACAAGTTACAACAGGCAGAACAGTATTTAAGATCTATCTGGTACGCTGAATTCAAGATCTAGGACCTTAAAAATTATTTAGAGCAAAGTTTTCTTGATTTTTCTGAAGATCTAGTTGCTTGTTATAACGCAATTTATGAGCCTCTGCTTAAGTCTGAATGTCAGACTAGTACATGGATATAGCTGCCTCCTGTGCTTTTTTATTCACGGGACAGCTGTCAGAAATTCCTTGAGGAAACTTTTCTCAGCACAAAATATTGCAATTAAAATTTCTTTGGGCTTTTGTTTGTTCTGTGACTTCCAGTTCTCCCTCTGTTATTAAAATAAAATTCTGATCTCTTCAGTTCTTCAGTTCTTCCAAGTGCTAAGGCTTGGTTTCGGGTTTTTTATGTGTTTCATATTGCTAACATGGTGTTTCAGCTATATCTACATAATGATAAATAATTACCTTCTCTTAAACTCAGAACATGGTAACTGGTGTAGGATCTATCACAGAGATATTGGCTTGCCAATCACAGAATTATTCTCAAGCCTTTTCTTCAGCCCTGGGAGTAAGAATTTTTCACTTTCAGTAGCCTCTCCTATTTGTAGGACCAGCTGTCATGTGCCTTTCCGTGACTGCTTTTGCTGAGTGGGTGATAAAGAAATTGAGTCATGAAATTAGACAATACTGAGTGATCGTTAGGCTCATGTTCTGCTTCCTCCTTTATACACCTCTGGTCAGTTTGGGTTTGATCCACTTGACATATTTATTTTATTCTGTTAATTGCAAGAATTTTGCAATTAAACCCAAGTTTTGTGCTCAAGACACCAATAGAAATTGAAGGATTAACTTATCCAGTCCAGCTAAAGACTATTTAGAAGTGCAGACTTCCCTTTTCCTGTACTGCTTCAGCTTTTCTTATTGGCTTTTATGAATTCTCTCTACAAAGGGCAGAGTTTATTTTTCACAAATGTTCTAATTTGTGATATAATAATAATAAATATATATAATATATTATATAATGCAGCCTATTCCTGCACCTACCACTAAGAAAGAGAGTTTTATCCACAGTCACAGCTGGATGATATACAGAGACTGGTAAAATCTTTCTTGGAGCCATCTTAAACTTCTAACCAATACCTTCAGGTACTCTCAGTCTGTTCTCACAGTACTACCAGATACATACCTTAAATTCTTATCCACAGGCTGGGCTACTGGATGAATTAATAGCAATTTTATTTAGCTAGTTTTATTGGAAACAAAAATGGAGGATGCTGGGCTCTCCATGGGCATGACTAACCTTCACAATGATGACCAACTGGCAAAAAGCCTCTTGTTTCTTATGAATATTGTCAACAACATTTAAACAAAATTAACTTACAGGTCATCAGGACAATTGCTGGGAGATTCCAGCCTTCCTCCTGATCGTACATGGTGTAAAACTTCTGTATTAGAGAAACCTGGATATGGTTGTTGACCCAAAGTCAATGTTTCCCACACTAGTACTCCAAAAGCCCTGAGAAACACCATGGAAGAAAAAAAAAAAAAAAAGAAAAATTAATAACCCTGGTCATCATGAAATCTCCCTGTTAACACTTAGATTGTGTCTAACCTAAGAAAAATTAGGAGTAAGAAGACTTAATCGGTTTTGCCCCCAAGCTAGTCTCTGACATAGCTGAAATAAATGTGCAGAACTGAGATGCTTTCTCAGATTCACTGAGATGCAGCTCAGAAGACACTGAGTGCCCGCATCTTCCCTGGGCAACACTCAGGCTGAACATGTCCTCATACAAACAAAGTGTTTTGAAATCTCTAGAGGTGTGGCTTAAAATGAAGAAGGACAAGTTCTTCTAAGCACCACTTGTGGAGCAATCAGCACTTCATTTGGTTTGGCACAGAGTACTAAACTGCTTTTATAGATAAGTGCAAGAGTAGCAGCCAAATAGATGGGTGCAGGCACTGGGGACTTGGAAGACCCGTGGGCCGAACACCTGTGGCCACCAAAATCTAAACTTGTGTGAATATCAGGTTTCATGGATCTGGTTTAGTCTGGGTTTTTTTCCCATGTTTCCTGACAGTGCGTCTCTGCTTCTTCACAATAAACTCAAAGCCATGCAAATACACACTTTTAGCAAACATCAAAAAAAAAAAAAAGCACTGTGACCTTCCCCTGATGATGCTGCAAAGTCTGATCCTCAAAATAAAGAAGTCTCTAGAAGAGGGTGAAACTGTGAGAGCAAAGTATTTGGCTATTGGAAGGAAATGTCAATAAACCTAATGGAAAACAAAAGTGGAACAGCACACAGGCAGTCAATTCCCTGCCCAATCAAGTAGAAACCACATTGTGGGCCTAGTACAACTGTAAAATTGTTTCAGTGACACTAGTTCCTTCCAGCCAAAATTCAAAGAGCTCGAAGCATAAAGAAATATATCTGCAAAATATACTGTCCTGGTGTCAAATATTTCATTAGATCCTTAACATTTCACTTAGGAGGAAATCTGCCCTAACTTAAAAATTATTAGAGATGACAATATACAACCCTATAATTCCTCCTCTAAACCAATATTTTCTTGCTGCAGGATTCAGCACGGTTATCCCCACAGCTGTGTGGCTGCTGTAACTCACCAGACATCAGAGCGACTTGTAAAGACACCATCAATAAGGCTTTCAGGAGCCATCCATCTGACAGGGAGCAGACCTTCTCCTCTTTTCCTGTAATAATCATTTTTATAGACATCTCTGGCAAGTCCAAAATCGCCGATCTTTACTATCCGGGATGAACGCCCATATTCCTTCTCAGACACCAGGCAGTTGCGAGCAGCCAAGTCCCTGATTTGTAAGGCAGAGGAAAGAGGATGGAGTTAGCACTGCAGAAAAGCCCAGGTCTGTAAGTCACCTGGCTCAACATCCTCTTCAGAGTAGTGCCAGCCCCAAGGTTGGAACAAGTGATTTAGGGCCTCACCCAGTTAAGTCTGGCATATCTTCACAACTGGAGATGACAGCCCCTCTGGACAACCTGTTTCAGTGATTGATCTGAGATGTTGTGAACACTATTATCCAATTTCCTTTGCTGTAAGTTGCGCCTGTTGCTTCTCATCTTTTTCGTGTACCTCTCTGAGAAAAGTCTGTTTCTGTGTCCTCTAAAGCTACCCATTAGGCAGACAAAATCTATACATGGATCTTCCACTTGTCCTTCTCTCTGTTGCACCAGATGTGATTCTTGCCTAGGGTTCAGTAAGTCCTTGGTTCAGATTTTAGAGAAGCCCACCATTTTGGGAGAAAATTGTGAGTGATATTTAGCAGAAAAGCATAGCATTAGATTTTATTCCAGTACTCTCTCCTGTCGTGTTACATTGCGAGATCTTTCTAGACCTTTTTTTCCTGGGTAAGATGAGTCCCAATAGTGTGGGTAAACCTGGGAAGACTAAGGCAGTAAGTTCTGTACCTGTGTATAAAGTGCATCTTCTCTAAATAGACACAGCCTTTGCAGACATCCAAACATATATCCAAGAGGTCAGTGACTCTCAGTAAAGGGCTCTGGAGCTACAAGAAACAAAGATAGAAGTTAGTTATTTCTTCCACCTTTACCAACTCAGAATGCCAAACTACCCATGCAAGATTTCCTCAATGAAATGTATTTCCCCATTTGAAATGTGTAGGATTTTTCCAAAAGAGTCAAAGCACAGGTGCAAAATCTCTCTATGTCAACCAAGTGAATTCTAATTTGAAGGAGGGTAAATTGTCAAATCACTGCACTGTAAGGAAGGTGAATACATTCTGTTTGATTTGCAGCTCAGAATACCCTAGGATCTTCAAAGTTGTGGAAGAAATAGGACCCTGAAGATTGCCTCCCACTATCAGATCAGGTTTGTTTATTGCTGTATTAATCAGTGTAATATATTTTTCAAATAGAATATGTGTATACGAATTTTGGTAGAATTTGACACTGACTGTGGATTTGATCTGATTATGTAAATGAACTATACAATTGCTAAAATGCTATAAAATTTCATTTTGACCTCATCATACCATCCCGATTCCTAATCCTCACACTAACTGGAGAAAAATTTACTTGAAATTGTTTATTCTTTATTCTTTTCTTTCCTTCTAAAGAATTTGAGGACACAGGCATAGGAACAGTATATTGTTATATGTTTGGACAATGCCTCTCACATTAGGGATATTGTTATCCAAAGACAAAAAAAAACCCTCTATGATTACTGCTAAAATCATACATATTCCCACATACATGAGCACCATTATCTACTACCACTTTCGAAAAGACAGTTTATGATTTTCACACTGAGAAATCCAGTAGACATCTAATGACTGAAAGCAAAATTTGGTCAGTGATCTAATGACATTCAATCTTCCTCACAGCATTACTGATTGCAAGGTCAGCACGGAACACTGAGGTCCCAGGGTGTTAAGGAAAAGCCAGGTCAGACCTTGCAAGTACAGAACAGCTGAACATCAGCATGGACTTTTGGAAAAGGAAAAACTGAGAAACTGTGGGCAGTTACAGGCTAAAAATAAGAGTCTCATGGTCTTTACCTTTTTCTTTCTGGCTCCTCGTAAATAGCTGAGTAGATCCCCTCCTTCCATCAGCTCCAGTATAAGATACTGAGGTTCATTTAACAGACACACACCAAGTAACTTCAGGATGTGGGGATGATCAAATTTGCTAAACAGAAGGAAGCAACTGTAAGATTACATACAAGAAATCCAGCTGGTTGATAGCCAGCAGAGTGTTTATAGTTGCAAGTAATGAATGAGCAGTTTGGCCTTTACAATCCTGCTTCTATGAACTGCATAATTTAGTAGCTCTTAGTGCCCGAATTTGCTCAGTCATTGGGAGAGTTCAGGGACATCCTTCCAAAATACTCTCTTTGACACTAATGCATGCACACATATTAAAAAGCACATTTCATTGTATTTCCAGGAAGCAAAGTAGCCAAATGGCAATTTCTTCTAGGAATTATTCATCACCTGTACATTAAAGATATCTACATTATTTTAATAGAGTATTTTTACTACTACGTTCACAGTAGAACTGCTGATTCAGATAAATACACAAAAGTAAAAGCACATGGTGCAATATATTATTTTCACAGTTCAGAGGGGGACAGTTTTTCACAGTACACTTGGAAGAGGAACAAAATATATATGCAGAATACTTCTAAGTATACTAGTAATTGTTTCTGAGTGTCTAAGACAGGGATTACCACAGAGCAATCAGTACTCTCAGTACTGCAAGTATTCTTCAAAGAATGAAGAATATTTATTGCCTCTGTCAGTGCCTGTGTCTTTTCAATCACTTCACTTGTGTTAGAAAATGCTTTTCCCCTCTCACTGCTGCATGAAAGCACTTGCACAAGCAGTCAGAGAAACTTGACTCTATTGGTAGAATTGATGGTGTCCAAAACGCTGTCAAATGCAGCAGTGTAAACAAACAAATAAGAGAGGGATATTTTCCTTCTAATCTCTTTCAATTTACCTAATCTCAGGTGTGGGCAAAGACTCTTGCAAAAAGTGTGATTTAGAATTTGACAGTTCCGCCCCAGCCCCCAGCACAGACCTCTCAATCAGCCAAACTTTGGCACTTTCAGGAACAATAAGAGGGGAAGGAACACCTGGCACTTTCCTTTGCACACAGTGCAGACCTTTCTCCACTGAACTGTCATTCCTTACTTCCTGAGGGATGAGACAGACACAAGAATTTCCTACATTTGCACACAAATGACTCACCAATAACCAACATCAAATGGCTTTTTGAAATAGAGGCTACTCAATATTCCCTTTGTTGCATAGTAATAAAAAGGAACAAATAATTCCAGCTTAACTGAGCCAGCATGCATCACATTACCAGCCAAATGTTAATGAACATCCAAAAAGGCAAGCAAAATAAAAGTTGAACTTATGTATCTTACAACTTGAATCTTATTTACCTTATCTGTTTGTAAGCAGTCAGATGCACTTATTTTTCCTTTGTACCCTTGGTTTCATTTATGAGACATTACAGATGAAAGTAAAACCATTAAAACCTCCATGATAGAAGTAAATAATTCATTTTTATATTAAAAATGAAATATTCAAATATTATAAAGTATACATTATTGTTATTGTCATTGTTGCTGTTGCTGCTGCTGGTGTTTTTAATGACTGTGGGGATTATATAATACTTAAACTTTTCTATTCTCCTAATTTCTGATTTATTGTATTGGTGTATGTATGGACCCATGTCAATGTTTACATTTATGCAAAAAAATTTCAATTATATACTCTTCCAGGATTTCTGGGTTTGGATTATTATCTGCAACAAGAATTGGGAGAGCCTCAGAAACTTTAACTATGGGTTCATATAATTTCCATACTACAGAAAAAAAGACCTTAACTGTGTTTATGACTGCTAAGTATATTGAAGATGGATTATAAGGAATTCACAAACTACTCTTACTCTTTATCATTAATTTGCACTTTAATGACATGGTTTAATTTCAGTTTTAAAAAGCCTTTTACCTCATTCAGTTACAGTGTGTCATAAAAGGTAAAAAATGCAAGATATATTTTTTAAGTATGTAAGCACACAAAAATTTGAATGTTGTGAAAACAAATGTCCAGTTTCTGGACACATTTTCTGTGTTATTTTAAAAAGTTTTAAAAATTGCTTCTACTTCTGCATACATAAAATAAAAGTCAAAGAAGTGCAAAAGTGCATCTGAAAACTAAACTGCACTGTCAGTCTTATACTCAAGTTGAAAACTTCAGTTGAACTTCTTGTTTCTGGGTACATTCTAGAAAACAAGATTTTTAGCTGAAACACAAATCTTGTTATGTGAAATTCTTGCAGTGGTGACAGATTATTTTAACACTACCTAAATAGAAGGGGTATGTGGCAGCCCCTAGTGGCACATTTTTAAAAAATATTTTCCACTGTAAGTTACAACTTCAAGGCATCGGTTTGTTCTGATTTGTTTCTTTCAGTAAAATGGAATTAGTCAAATTCTGACCAATTGCCTTTAGCAACTAGCATGGTTTAGGGAAGCAAAGATACCGAAATACACCAGTACAATCCCAAATAAATCCATGATATGAGCATATTGAATCTTGAATTTTGCTTATCAGATTTATGGCTTTAGTTCCATGATATTCATCAGTAGTGATTTACTTGTTTGGCAGAGATACAAGAACACCCCCAAAATGCTACAATAATCTGTTTAGAGGAAAGCCCTACTTTCATTCTTCTGGAAAGCCACCACCCTCAGAGGATACCAGCTTTGAAGGGTGCGCATGGACAAAGCTGCCCCTACCTCATTAAGTGTGCCTCCTTCAAGAATTCACTCTTCTCATGGTCTGTTGCACCCTTCTTCAAAGTCTACTCAACAGAAAGCAGAAGAAACTTTTGAAGTAACATTTGGTCATCATTACCATTATCACATTGCGCTTAAATAAAACGATCAGACATAAATGTGGCCTTAAATACACAATATTTTCTAGAAATCATTACAAGACTGAGCTTTAAGAGATCTGCAAGAAACTGTGGAAGGAAATATCCATATCAGCCCAACACTCATTTCTCAGGTAAAACTTCTGAGACAGACCTCTCTGCCCATTCCATTCTGTTGCCAGAGAAATACACAGCTGTGATTACCTTGACTGCTACTTTGGATTCTCCACTTCCATCTGCCAGGATATCTACTGCAGTCCCTTCATATACTTCTCCAAATGCTCCACTTCCTAACAATTTGTGTAGGTTGAGTTTGTCCCGAGGGAAAGCTGGCAGTGATTCAATCTCTGCTTGAGAAGGAAGAGTGCTACAAAACAGCAATACTGGTCACTTGTTCATACCTAAGGATGTCTGAAATTCTATTAAAATTCAAATTAAGCTGGTACTATTTGTCTCCTCAGGTATATTTAAGGGAAACTCAGGTGAGGCCTGGATAATTTGAAAGTTACTGGAAAACACCAGGTCTTCTTCTTTCCCAGTGCACTTGTGTTTCTTGCCAGAGTGACATGAAGGTTGGGCTGGGGGTGATCCAGTCTGGGCTGTGTGCCAGAGGGGCAACATTTCAGGGCATCCTTCAGAGCAGACCTGCCCTGCAGCAAACATGCAGCTCTTAACTCTACCTTGAGGTTTCAGGGGTAAATGCCCTGATGAAAACTGGTCCAGGGAAGACCTCTTAGAGGTTTTTGTCCTTAAACTACATTTGCTCTGAGGACATACCGTACAGCATAACAGGCATTGGCTATTCCCACTGTCTCAGCCATTCCCCTCAGCTGAGCTAGTTCTTTATCTTCCTTGATGAACACTATCTGTCCAGGCAAGGCCCGCTTTCTGGATTTCAGTCTTTGCTTCCATACTGGAATAGAAAAGGAGACCATTAGGTGTTTCACTCTGAAAGCATCCCAGTGGAATGGGAACTGAAAAAAAACCTGAAAGGCTACAGTTTTTGTGTTATTTTGTTCAACATCACCCCCCAACAGCTCATGTAAGCAAGTCATTTCTATCTGGCCATTTTTCCTACAAAACACAGACGAGTACTCATTGAGCTGACAACTCAGTCAGGTATCCATTTCTGTGTGTGACCAGACCCCAGGGAAAGGATGAGGACTGAGAGGACAGGACCATCACATGTGGACATTTGCATCTCAGGGTAATCATTATATCCTATCTTCAGGGATAAAGCTTAAGAGAAAGAAAATGGGACCCTGTGGTGAATAAACTTGAGAACTGTAAGGTGCAAGTTTTTATAAGGATACATACAAGCATTAGAGTTCCTTAAGCATTCCTGTGCTCTCCCTGCATGTACTCAACAGCAAGAAATGCCTGAGGATGGAGTGAATTTCTATCCTGTCCTTGATATCAAAAATGTACATAGCCATTTCTAGGGCCTCAAAGAATGAGAACATCCAAATTCCTGCCAGTTTCCATCCTAGGGAGGGAGCATTTCCCTAAATTTGGAGGACAGTAATTTCCCGCCATCTGAACTGCCTTTCACTGACGCCTCGCAAACCAAGGGTAAACAAAAAACTCCATCACATACCAAAAACAAATAGCATGACCACAGCCAAACACAGCACAACTACTCCAATCACAGAAGCAATGGCAATGATGATGCCCACGGAGATCACATTATCTGTTAAAGAGAAAGGGAAATTTCCTTAATTACTGTGTGTTCGTGCAATGTCAATCCCGTGGAGCAGAGCACACCAGAGAGAACCCTTCAGCTGCCTGCTGTGTAAGTCTTCCACTGCACAAAGCTCTCTTGTAGGCTGTATGTGGATGTGCATTTGCTCAGACTAGTCCTCTCCCCCAGACTCGAGCCATTCCTGTGACCTTATGTATATGCAGACATAGAAAATGCTGAACTGTTTGACTACTCAAGGTGGGATTTCTGAAAGCACCCACGAAGTGTAAGTCTAACATTCTGGCTGAAGGCAAGAAGTATTTCTGATATCTTTACCCAGTGTGTGAGCTTGCCTTTTTTCAAGAGTTGCATCATAAAGCAGAGTGGCAGAGCCACAGAGACAAAGTGGTATAAATGAGCAGAAGCACTTTTCAGGCCCCACTATTCTGTGCAAAAGAGCCTTGATGAGCACAAGCAGCAGGGGTCACCATGTAAACATCACCATTTATTATCTATTAGAGACATTACTTTACCTTTGCAGGAATATTGCTATTAAAATAGCCAGTCTCTGTTCCTAAATTGGTATTAATATTTGGAATAACAAAAGAAAAAGATTACCAAGATACACAAGTACAAGACATACCTTTACTCAAAATTATATCCACGCTAATGTCACTGTATTCACCAAGTCCCAGCACATTTGCAGCTGCTGCTCTGAACTGGAAAGTTCCTTCTAAGTTCTTGGCCTTCCATGTGCAAATACTGCCACAGGAGCTATTGAAAACCACCTCCCACTTGGACTTCATATCACTGCTGTTGCCAGACTGTTTCCTGCAACATACACAGCACAACACAGGAATGTCCTTAATGCTACGAGGACAGTTTACTGCTTCACCCCCACCCTGTTCTTTCCTTCAGTTGCATGGTTTTCACAGCATTTCTCTGCCTGAATAAAAGCTCAGTCTGGTTATGAGATTTTGGCTACAGAGAAGAAAATTGTGCCATGCCATTTCAGCAGTGCTAGGAAACAAACATCTTTATCTTGGCATTGAAAATTAAATACTAGAACACTTGAGAGTCAAAAAGCTGTTCAGTATATGCCTGATTCACCTGTTTCAGTATATGCCTCACAGCCAAGGTTTCAAAAAGCTCTTATTTAGCGTTCTGGGAATTTTTTTTCTAGTGTGCTAGAGCTTTTTGCTCTTCCAGACCACACAGAGTAATTCAGTGTCTCTTGTGCATCAGGTTTCACAAGCTAAATAGGAAGCAAGTCATTGGCAGTGAAGATACCATTCTTTAGCTAGCCACTTTCTCATAGTGTCTGCTGACTGCTGGGTGTATTTCTTCCTTTCCCCATTGGACTGAGATTGATTGCTTACAATAAATTCAGAGCTGATTATTCACCAACCAAAAGAAGGACACGTACTTAAACTTGAAAGGCCATATCTGAAATATCATTTCATGTCACACAACACCGTAATATATCATGTGAAATGACCTTCATGAGAAAGTCACTCATTCTCCCAACACACTTTAATAAAGAAAAAAGGCCAAACACTTCTAAACCAGAAAGATAAGGGAAAACTATATGTTCATGCCCTCGATGTGCACATGTTGCCCCAGAGCTGTATGAAAAGGAGAGGTTGCTTAAAAGGCCTAGGCAAACATTTTCTAATGCTGTGCAACTGACCTAACTTTTTTCTACCTGATGTGAAATTCTGTCAAAAACATCAGCATGGGTACATTCAAACTGCAAGAGAAAAGCTTATTTCACTAAAAGACCGTGTCATTGATGCCTTATGATTCCAGAAATGAATAAGAAAGTGGAGTCTGAAGAACACAGCAGCTAATGCACAGCCCTGGCACAGACTAAGGGACTGACCTTTCCTTACTCATCTGCAGAAAGCCAGGTACAGATTGTCTCCTGGCATATCAAAATTACTGTTTCCTCAGAGCATGCAGGTCAGTGGTGCTGCATGCTCACAGAACTGTAGGAAGCTTACAGCATCAGGAAAATATGTCTGGGTGAAAACTTATATAGGTAAAGCATTTCCAGTTCCAGAGTGCCATCAGTCCTCAGCTTTCATAAGCACAGAGAAAGAAATAATGGCTGAGTTTAGAAAACTGCTTCCCTCCACTAGTAATGACTTCAAACAATCACAGGAATGTTTCAGAAGACGGACTCTCCTAATTTTAAAATAATGCATTATTAAACTTTGCACTGATTATTTTAAAGAAATCTCTCCAGAGTAATGGTCCAAAACTTAGAAGTTCAAAGTCACTGCTCACAGCAATATACTCTAAACTGCCCAATCAGCCCTTCCAATGCCACTGCAGGAGTGAGAATAAGCTGGCACTCACTGTAGTGCGACATCAATAGCCCAGGCAATCGGTATTTGATGACAGAGCACTTTAAAAATTATACAGTCATCCCATGTGGGTTGGAATACTTTATTTCTGGCAATATTACAACACCTTCTTCGAGTCCTCTGAACACTATTATATTTATACATATATTTTAGCCAAAAATACATAGTACATGTAAGTTGAGATTTGTGATTTGAAATTATCTCCAAATCTTCTAATTCACTGACATAGATCCAAATATATAATTGTATCTCAAGATTGCTCTGAAAATGTTTGTGTTTATTTTCCTTCTGTGTTTTCCAGAATTTCTGGAAATTATGGGTACTTGGTTTATCTAAGAAAGAGATCCCAATGGGAAGAGCCTTTTGCATCATATATTCTTCCCATCGGAGCCAACCTGAAAAGCCCTCCACACCCAGATTTGTTCTGGGCTGCTGCCTGTGGGAAGAGTGCCTCATGCATTGTTTACCTGCTTTCTAAGATGTAGTAGGTCACTTTGCTTCCATTGTCATCAGCCTTTTCCCACTGTAGAGAGTTTTTGGAGCCTTCTGCTCTTTTAGGAACTCCTGGCTTACTGGGAACACCAGCTTAAGGCAAACAGGGGAAGAAACAGAACCCTTAAAATGTGTTTGTAGCATGACAAAGGGCTAAAGGCACAGAGAAAATCTGATGCACACATCACATGAGTGTTTAGACATACAAAAGAAAGGAGGATCTATATTAATAATCCTCACAAAGAATGAATCCTTGGGCTTCTCTTTGTGATGGATAAATTCCAAAATTTGTACTCACATGCTGCCTTTCACCACTAATGAGTTCACTTGCGTTAGAGGCATTTCATTTCAGTTCCCCTCACTCTTTCCTCTGCTCCACTTGGAAATGAACCTAATTTCTTTCCCCCCATTACTTCTGAAGGAATGAGATTCTGTTATCCATTTTTCAAACATACAGAACTATTGGGCCTCAATATAAGAAAATTGCCTGCTAATTTTTTTGAAAATATTACATTTAATAGTCATATCCTGCAAAGAGTCTTAAAATCTTGTTATCCTGTGTTAAGTGCTTACCTGTAGTTTTAAAGCTTGCTGAAGAGGAAGTGCTTTTCACTCCTGTAACATAAACTACTGTTACTCTTACAAAGTAGTTGGTCCAAGGAAGAGTTCCTGTGAGGTTGCACATGTAAACAAGATTTCCTGTGCACGTAGTGTTTGCAGGAGAAAACCAGTCACTTTTTGTTGGCCACTGGAGAAATAAAATATCATTATGTTCAACTTTCTTGCTCTGCTGAAAGTGTGTCACAGTTCTATTCCTGGGTAGATTAACTACTTTGCCACCTCTTAATATCATAGTGGAAATATGACGCAGGTGCTCTTTTGACCATGGGACTTTGTCCTCTCAAAGACCAAGGACACAAACCCTGATTTTCTTCTTTGTTTTCAGGAGATTTACAAGTCTTGGCAGTAACAAAGAACAACAGATTAATTGCCCACTTTACACAGCCAAAAGGAGCCTTCCCCTTATATTTCTGGATCATCGTGACATGCCCATGAGTTCAGCTTGCCATGATGCAAGTGAAAGGAGGTGGGCTAGTGGAATTGTGATGTGACATTTATTTTAGGGCAGGGAAATGTTTGGTGTAGGCCTGTTGAATCTGCTTCTCCACGGTAAAGAATCTGCATGATCCAATTTAGGACATGACTTTTTCTGCGTCCAGTGGTTCAGGTGTTGAAGTCTGAAGTTTCCAAGCATGCTGCTCTCACTGCAGCACTTACTTCTTACTCCTTGGATCTGGTCTCCTCTCCAGCATTTTCTCCTAACTTCTATCACAGGAAAATAAAATCCAGATACTAGACTGTAGCTAGTATTTATTGTTGAAAACCCTTTTCTTCTTTTTCTTGTGTAGGGCAGACAGAGGATTTGCAACTGCAAACCCAGTTGGGGCAGGGCAGTGAGGAAATAGGGATAGGACTGCTGAAACAGGAGACTCAGAAGGAATTCTAGTGAGGTCATCCAGGATGTCCTTTGGCACTATAGAGTACTAAATGCTACAGCTGCACTCCTCCTTGTTCCTGGCAAATGCTGACTCTATCCTGCCCCTGCTGAGCAGCTAAGACTGACATCACCATGCCCAAATTATCCACTGAGACTCCTCATGTACATCCTGCCACCCACCCTGTCCCACTTACGAGGACAGAGTAGGTTAAATTTTCTCTGATCTGAAAAAAACCACCCCAAAACTTAGAGGTATTTTTACCTTACGCAACTCAAACCAGAAGCTGGTTTCATTGATGTGCAGAGGAGCTCTCCATTCTAGCTGGAAACTGGTATTTCTGGGGACTATGTTGATAGGTGCAGCTGGACTCTCAAAAGTTTTTGTAATGACAGGGACACTTGCAGAAAACCAGTTCTCATCAGGATGAAAAGCAAGAACCTAGTAAGGCAATGGATGAACTGTACAATACCACAGCAGTTGGAAAGGCAGCTTTCATTCAACAACACCAAGGGTTTGTAAGACTAATGCTTCAAACAAGGCAGTATTCAGGCAGTAGAGATATATGCATAGAAAGATTTTGTGCCTCATTGCTGCAAGGTTATATACCTTCAGGCTGAAATTTCGTGTCCAGTGGTATCGTTCCTCAGAGACTTCTTAGTTTCTCATCTCAGATTTCTACCAAGTCCCTTCTCTTTCTAGATCTTTCTTAGGTGCCACATGCTCTCACACAGACATGCAGATATCACATCACATATTAGGCAGGGTTTTAGAAGCACAGAAACACAAAGTTAAGAAGTGCCTTAGTACACTGCTTTTCAGTAAGCCACAGGCAAATATGACCTGTTAGGTATGCATACTTCATACACACATACAGGCATTTAGGTATATGTGTGTATATATATTCCCCATTATATTATCCACTTAATTAACAAAAGTTCAAAATCTAATTAGGACCTACAGATCCTCCTGCCATCATCTGAATGTTCTCCCAACTGTGTAAATCACTCTATTTGTGATACCTAGTGCACATTCTGCAGACAACATGTTTACTTGGTTACTTTTTTAAATGTCACTCTGATCTAGACCTCCTGTCCAGATACATCATTTACTATTCTTTTTAAGCCTTCATCTGTAAAGGGAGAAGCAGTACATTTTGTTCTTATGAATCCATGTTGCACACTTTTGTTTGTCTACTTTACAGAAGAACAGTCTAAAGATTTGCAGGTTGAACAAACCAGTAAAACTACTTGCAATTATACCTTGAATGAATTATTTGTTCCAGGCTGGAGCCCACTGACAGACCAGGCAAGCATCCCATTTGAAAATTCACTTTTTCGCAAAGGTTTCGCTGGGACAGGAGGCAATAAATTGACAGAGATTTGATAGCGGATGGATTCAAGAGGTCCATTTGGCTTCAGAGGCTCACTCCAAGATATGTTGGTGGTGGTGTCAGACAAAACTAATGCTTTAATAGTGTCAACTGCCTCTGGTACTGAAACAGAAAGAAAAAAACAATTTCTCTTTTAGAGAAGCCAAGAAATTTCACCAAGGAAAGAAAAGAAGGATATAAGTGTTTTATTATGATTCATTCACATGACTGAAACTTTACACATGTAAAACTCATATTCTGGTATAGTCAGCTGCAGACAAGTTCAAAATATTTTGAGGGACTTTCAGTATCTTCTTGGCTATCTTATCACACAAGCAGAAAAAAAACCCCAAAAAATCCAAAAAAACCACAAAAAAAACCAAAAAACAAAAAACAAACAAACAAACAAACAAAAAAAAACCCCACAAAAAACCAAAAAACCAAACCAAAACAAAAAAAACCCAACCCAAACTGAACAACAACAGGAAAACAGCTGCTGTCTTATCACAACATCTACATTTATAGTCATTTCACAGAATTACTGCTCCCTCTTAGTTTCCTCATCAGGGTCTCAGATGTGAGTTTAATATGGTGCTTACTTAAATATGCACAGAAAACAAAATACCTGTGCTCTATTCCAATTGGAAAGGCTTATCTTGAACAGAAACTTATGAGGGAATAAAATCCAAAACTAAACGTTATTTCCCATCATTTACAATTTTTCTCAGAAATACAGATTCTGGCTGAGCTGTGTAAGGAAGAAACTGGGTTGCTGATCAGATGTCCATACCAGCTGATTACCCACAAATTGTTCTGGAAAAATCAACCCTTCCTTTGGAGTTCTGAGATCACAGACTTTGTAATGGTATATGGCGTGTCCCTTCTTTGCATTCTTTAAAAAATTCCTTATTTCCTATTGAGATGTCCAGATAGGTAAAAAGTTAAGTCATTACACTATTTACATTCCCAACATATCAAAATGATGAGTCCATATGTTTTAATTCATATCCCAGTAGCAAGACCACAGATCATTTAATGAAATATGCAGAAACTGGACTAGGAAAGAAGACAAATTTCTCATTTGTCTAGCTAAAACATATGTGGAGTAAGAGTGACACTCTGTGGCAAGAGCAATGCATTAATTGTCGTTCTCCTTTTTTCATTCCCTCTATCTTGCTATTTGATGGAAAGCACAAATTATTCCAAGCTTCTTTCACTTCATTAGAGAATTGAGAAAAAGGCAGAGGGAATTCACACAGCTTCAGAGGTGTTAAATAGTGCACACACTTCAAGAGGCTCTAGCAGCATCTGATTACATTTTAAACTGGCAGTTACATTCATGAAATAGAGAACATAAGTGTCAGGACACATATAGCTTCTATTTACAGCTGGCTGGAAGTTTTTCAGCAAATTGTGTAAAGCTCTGAATGCTGATACAAATACCTATTCAAAACACTCAGGGTTTGCAGACTGGGGTGGGGTGAGGCTTTTTTGTTGGTTTGCTTTGCTTTTTGTCTAAGACTTGACTTTCATCCAGATTTTTCATTTTGTCCTAACTAGAGAAGCCTGTTCTGAGTTTCATGCTTCATTTTAACATGAGACTAAAAAATTCCATTTGAGTGGAGCAATGCAGTCTCCCATTTCACATGCTACCTTGGTGTTTCATTGTACACTATACAGTGCTGTACATTGCTGCAGGATGGCACAGTTTACCATACAAAAATTTAACTGTGTCAATTCTTATCACATCCTAATAGTATTTAATGTTATCCAATCAATGTGTCACACAAGTTTTATATTACAGATGTGGAATCCCATGTAAAGAATTGAAATCCACTGATAGAAGGCTAGAGTTGCTGAGCTTTTGGGGGAGTTTTGCTTGTTTTTCTCCATAGATTCCATAGGAAGGTAGAATCATCAAGGTTGGAAGAGACCTTTCAGATCCTTAAGTCCAGCTGTCACCCTCCACTACCATTGTAACGCCCAAACCACTAAACCACATCACCCAAATCCAGGTGCCTCTTAAACATCTCCAGGCATGGTGATTCCACGACCTTCCTGAGAAGCCTATTCCAGTGCCTGACTACCCAAACAGTGCCAACTTTTTTCTGATATCTAATCCTAATCTTCCATCTCAGATAAAGGCCATTGCCCCCAGTCCTGTCCTATAGGCACCATAGAAGAGACCAGCTCACAATACTCAGAGATCCACATAAGATGAGACCGTATTTGCTTGATGGTGCAGATGCTAAGGGATCTATCTGACTGTTAAGAGAGAAAAACCCAGCACAGCTGAACTTCCAAAGTTCCATAGCATGTCTGGATTCCATAAGAGGGGTGGCAATATGCCTGCACTTCTAGTTTCACTTTTGTTTGAAAGATGAAAAGCAAGATGAACAGAGGGTTTGTAAGAGGAAAAATGTGACTGCTCCTAGGACAAAAAACAGGGAATGATCTGTGTATCAGAGAAACCACTGGCAGCTCAGAGGTGATGCTCTCCTGTGGACAATGGTGGCAAAAAGAGAGGCTGATTATTCTATGAATGAACATTTAAAGAAACCACAGAGTATATCCCTAAGGAAAGAAGAAAGGAAATCAGGACTCCTGGAGTGTACCTGTTGCCAGGTATTCCAGATAAAATGTTTCCTTGGGCACAGTTGATCACTAGGGGAAAGACACATTGAGGAAAGTAAGAAAAACACAGTGGTGGCTGTCCGTATTTCAGTTCCAGTTATTCCACCGTATTCAGTTCCAGCTCCAGTTATGAGCTTCTGAAGCAGCCAGAATCCAAAGAGAGGCAAAAAGAGGTAAGGGAAGACCTTAGGAGTCCTGCTGTGGCTCCCTCACTGCATTTCACAGCAATATCCACATGCAGAACTGTGCATCCTGCACGGCTGTGTGCCAGCCACAGCCAGCCCTGATGCAGCTGGGCTGAGGGAGCCAGTGCCCAATGGCCAGAGGCTTTTGTGCCTCTCAGTTTCACTCCCTTACCCTCTCTCAAAAACGAACTGCTCAAACTCTGCAGGACAAGACCCAGGCAAGAACACTAATGAAGATGGGGGACACAGCATTCCCACATCCCAGTGAGTTCAACACCAAATATCCCTAGGTACCACCTCCCCAGTCTTTCAGCAGAACACGGATATGCTGTCAGGTAGACTTGGCTATAATTCTGACTCTCTGACTTGGGAATTAACTGAGGTGCCTGATGGCTTTACAAGTGAAGAGTTTATGTGGATCAAGCTGACACCGGGCACAACAGAGCAAAACTGACAACAGAAGAGCATGCTCTGTGTAAACTATGGGGAATAGTTACCTCTCGTAATGGCTTTCAATGTTTTCAGCAAGGGAGTTCAGCAGAAGCACTGAGAAAGTTATCTGAAGAAGAGCACAAAGGCAGCTCCTCATAAGGATGAGTGTGCATGCACAAAATTACACATGCAAAACAAGAAAAAGTGCTGAGCAAGGTAGTTCTATTAGATTGAGTTGCAATAGATGCAAAAGCATAACATGCACCTTTGCATGATCCTTCTCCTTCCAGAAGATGTCAAGAGCTTCAAGGAAACTGGCACAGTAACTGCCCCACAGCTGCCAGCAGGAAGAGTGAAGCAGGGAATGAGTAGATACATCTTCCTGCCCTAATTGAGGTATTTACAAGCACAGGAGGCATCTAGCCCAGACTGTAGCATTCTCAAAGAACAAGGACTGAAAAGGCACATCAAAATTCTTGAAATCAACTGAAAATGAGCTGTATTAATTCAGGCCAAAAGTAAAAAATGAAGCATTATCTTTTCAGCCTAGTTCACAACAGAGCAAATCTGCATTACCCTTGGAAACAGCAATTATGAGAATGACATCAAGCCAAGGGCTTCTTAATGCTAAATGAATACATAATACAGATATTTAAACATACATAACCACATGTACATTCAAATACAACTTATTTGAAGATGTGGTCCAAGGCAGAAACTACAACTGTTTAGTCACTTTTAACCATAATTTATCTTTCCTCAGCAAGCCAATAAGCCAAAACATTAAAGAATATAGATAAAAATATCGAATGAATCTTACAATTTCATCAAGTCTGCTTGCAAAATCTACACTGATTATATTTTAAGCAGACTATTAGTCTGTTTTCTGATTTACAATCGAAACTTGCATACACCTTTGTCTAACTGAGATGAAAACTCCGTTCAAAATCAGAACAAAATATGAAACAAACCTCCATATAGAGTTGTGCCAACTGTGCCTTCTCCCACAGGCAACACCTCCTCATCTGAATAGTAGTTTTTCACTGCAACTTGTATGGCATAACTTGAAAATGGCTGTAGGTTCTCTAAGACAGCAATAGGACCCTGATATTCCTGTAAGTCAAAATCAGATAATAGACATGCACTCTTAGAAATGAGTCATATGTCAACCCAATCATCTGTCAATGAAATGTGTGTTTAAAAAGTAATAAAGTAGTGTTTTTGCATTATAATACGCTTTAGTGTTTAAAAAAAGAATGTTAGAATCCCAGTTTTGGTAATAGGTTCCTACAGATAAGAAAGCACATAGCAAAAAAACAAGTCAAAAAGTAGGGGGGTTCTTGCACAAAGGAAAGCTAAGGAATTTACCACTTACCAAATACCACAGAGAAAGGACAATTACTGTTGGAAAACGTAGAAATGAAAAAGCTCACTGACAGAAAGCTACAGAATGCTTCACAAAATCACTAGAAGTGATATCACATTCCTTGTTTATAGACAACATAACACGCATTTCTGTGTGAAGTAGCCATACCAATGTTTTTTGCTGTGGAGCAGACAAACAGTGTCCTGAGCTCCTGCAGATGTTGGTCATTTGTCTGGAAAATACCAGGTACGTTGGCGTAGGCTGGGATATGCCGGGGCATAGCTGCTGTGGTGTAACAGATGGCAAGCTCAATGTAAAACTGGTGTTAGTCGTAGCAAGGATCGTAGGTTTCTCAGTGTCCGGCAAAAGAATCAGGCATCTTTTATCTAGGAAAAACATCAAAAGGTTAAAAATTAAAATTATGGTGGGATCAATCCAAACTTGCATGGGATTCTGCCACCATTCATATGAAAGCATAACTACAAAGTATTGTTCCTGCTCCCACAAAAAGAAACAGAAGAAAATTCCACCTCAGTTGTTTATTTGATTACTTTCATGGACACAAAAATAGCGGTCCTCAAAGAAACTCTCATTTATCTTTGATGAGATACAACTTCAATAAAGAGTTTAGGTTCTTCTTGAAGTAGAAGATGGAAATGCAAATTGTAGTTGCTGTGTTGTCATGGAAGTACATACTGATGAGCCCAAATTTGCCTGATACTGGAAAGACAGATATGCTGAATAGACAGTGCCTTTCTCTAGCAATTAAGTATTATCTGCTTTTTCTTCCAAACAGCTTTCCATGTGTGACTTAACAACAGATAATGGGAGACAAATGTGGGAGGTAGAAAAGGAGTCTGGAGGGACAAAACAATAGAAAAATACACTGACAGTTACTGAAAAGCAACAAAAGAAAATTCCTCATTACTTGATGTACTTTCAAAAACAAAATAAAAATATATTAAATGGACTTCCTGCTAAGAAGGAAGAAATTTAGGCATGTGAACAGGGAAGAAGGTACAATGGCCAATGCTTGCCCTTAGGCCACAACAATTGACCTCATAGTCCAGATCTTTTCTCCCAAAGTGAACAACCCTGCCATTCCTACCAAAGCCAGGTTCATGTGTATTCCTCCAAATATACTTACAGCAGACAATGTAAATTAGAAAATCTCCGTGGGGATCTCTGGGTAGAAAGAATCCATTTGGACTGAAATTTGGTTCTTCCCTTTCTGCATCAGCTAACCTGGGGCTCTTGCATGAAACCCTGTCCCTGGGGATAGGGATTGGCACCTTCTGTACCAGGGCCAAACCAGGCTCCTGCAGCCATGCCAAGCCCACACAGATCTCATGAGAACAAACATGCCCAAATGCTGGCAAGAATAGCCTGAGCATTGGTCAGAGCAGCTGCAGACAGGCATGACTGTACCAGCAACCCAAAAGAATGTGAAATGTTTTTATTCCAAAGAAGTTCATCTTGTTAAAATACTCATTTGTATATTTACCAGTTTTTTTTATGCAAAACTGGAGTTCAAGAATTATTTTGAATATATTCATCATGCTAGTAGCTATTCTAAACCTCTACATTTACAAAGATAATCCCTATAGGTGCCATGAATCCAAATTTTCTATTAAAATTAATGTTTTATTTCTTTCGCTGCCTTCTACAATGGTTTGTTTAAAATACTAGGAGTTCTAAATGAAGCCTGAGTCTATTATAATGTAACTGCTAATTGTCTCACGGGTACTTTATTATAAAATACTTTAACAAGCAGAGTTCTTATTTCTTTGTCTTTGGAAGGATAGACCTTTTTTTTTAGTTCTACATACTTGTGAACAAACGCAGAAATCTGTGTCATAGCAGGGATCACTATCAAACACTTGCTACAACACTGTGGAACACATTTGCTCTTTTTCTGTGCTGTCACGTGCACCACCTTTTCTAAATCTCCAGGTCTGACACAACTTTCAAAATAGGCATAGTTTAGCATTAACAGGCAATATTCATCACCATGACCTTCCATTGTATCCAACACAAGGCCAGTCCTCATATCTATCCTTTTAAAAATGTGCAAATTGTTTCCCTACAGAAGGTACCTGAATCCATGAAGCACACTTTACATAAATACACAGCACAATCTGCAACTTAAATACATGCTCTGTAATTAATTGGTTACATTCACAAAACAAGCCAGATCCCCTCTACCTGGATATGATTGTGCTGCTGAGTTGTAGGCTAAGATTTTCAGCGCATGGTTTGCTCTCTTGTGAAGAAATTGTCTTCTGCTTTCTTTATTTGCTAGCCAAATTTCAGTGTATTCCTTTGTTTCAGTAGTCCAGTAAATAAATTTCTTATCTGCAGTCAAGCTGCCAATGTTATTACCTATAGGAAAACATTGCATAGTGAGGTTTTATAATCAACCCTGAGCAGATGATTTTACAAGAGCAGATGGGTGCTTGTATTCACAATGAGTCAATATGTGTATCTTGGCCATACTGAATCCTCAAAGATCTCCCCCAAGAAGAGATTTCTGATATTTTTCAGTGGGTCTCATGAAGCTGAGACACTGTTATTCCAGTTTAGAAGTGTAGATTTGAAGGTGTTTTATTATCCATAATTATGAGAACTGCTATTCAATAAACAAACACAAGAAATAAAACATAAAAGCCAGAGCTGTCTAAAGAAACTTTGCTCTTTTTTCCAAGATGAAAACCATCATGATCTACCAGCACTCAGGAACAATTAAGACAGCTCCTCCGGTAAAAGAGCAGCTTTACCAGCACACCTCCAGAACTGAGCTGAAAACCAAACAACCAAGACTAAGTGTTATTTTCACAAGAAGGGAATAATTTGTCATACAAGATCCTACCTGCATGAAGTACTTCCCCCACATAGTGAAGTCTGCAATGTCATTTTCAGGCACAAGTTGTTATTGTATCTTTTCATTGAGATAAACTCCAATAGGTGTAGCTAATATGAAACCCTATCAAAATAATGTGTTAATATTCTAAGTGAAATCTATGGACCAGTAGCACTTGAGGCCGTAGAATTTTCTTTGATTTACATCTTACTAGAATACGTACTTAAATTGGTAAATATCCTCACACTGCTCTTTCTCCTAGTTTGTATAAACAGGGTACCCAACTGGAAACACAGAACACAAACATTTTGTCCATATTGACTATAGATGGATCAGTTTTATAAACAAAGTGCTTCAGGAATGCTAGTTTTGGAAATAGATGTTGTTTGAAGTAAGAGACAGCAAGAATCACAAACTACCTAGAAAAATAAAAGAGCGCTCAGACCTTGAATTTTGATAATTCTCCAGCAGCGGCAACCGTCCACATCTGAGGCCCATATTTCATCTCCTCCTCTGATAAAAAGCAGCTGGGGATTTTTGGAGTCAGACAAATCTATACTCATAGTTCTTCCTAGCTCCGCTTCTGTGACATTGCAGGTGCAGTAGCTCCTCATCTGTTTTTCTGCCCATCCATGTCCCAAGATGTGGTGCACAGTGTTGTTCAGAACATCATAATAAAACATATGGCTGCCATGACCAAGCTCTTCCACCCAGTACAAGCGGCTATCAAAGAAAATGCATCGCTCTCAGAAGAAAAACTTCAACCTGACAGATCTAAATGCAGTCCTAGTCTGAGTAACTAGTCACAACTCCCACAAACATTTAAAACCAGGTAACTACAGCAGCATAACTGTAAAGTGATTCAAAGTGCCAAATTATTATTTTTGTATAGAAGGCCACAATAACTGGCTATTCTGGATAAGATGGTTCCTGTAAAAAAATTGTTGTCTGATGTTGACTTTCATTTACATTATTTGTTTGCATGTTCTTCATTATATAGAGGAACCTAACAGTATTTAAGCATAATTTGAAATCTTTACTCAAACACAGACATCTTTTTGAAATTAGATACGTCCAAGCTCAGTCAGCAGTACTAAAGTGGCACTACATCCAAAAATTTCTGAGACTTACATAATGTCAAAACTCATTTACTATAAAAAGTCCTTTTTGGTCCTTAACAGTTCAAGTTTTAATGAAAATCATGTATAAAATTTGCCTTAAAAAAGCTATTAGTAGTAGGTGTCTTACCTTAAGAAAGGATATGACAACAGAGATGATACAGTTGAATTACTTTTGCCCAGCTGCATGTTCAAGGCTTTTAGAAATATTTTCTTGAGCTCAAGATCAATAACAAATATTTGAGTTTTGTTCTGTGGTGTTTTCAGGGCAACAAAGAGATGTCTTGCAATCCAGTCAACTGTGATGGCTGTGACATTGTGAAGATATGCATCTTGCAAATACTTTAGAAAAAAATTAAAAAGAACAGAATTTTCCAACTTGATGTTAGGACATTATGACATTTTAATTGTTTCAGAAAGAAAAGTGTCTACTGTCTTAACGTAGAAGTAAAAATACGATATGTCATGGATTGACATTATTTTTAGAAAAATCAAAACTATTGTTTCACAAATAACAATTGTTGCTTCCATATTCTTGACATTAGAATGAAGTAAATTAAATTAAATGTGATACAAATAACAAATTTCTTGTATTTACTAGTACGAATTTTAAATCAAACATCTGATAAAATATCAACAAAGCAGATGTCAGTAAAATCAGTTATAATTAAAAGGACAACTTTAGCGATGGCATACTCTAGTCATTTTTACTTTTTCAAATGCATAGTTGGCCATTAAATAATGACAATAATGGCCATGTACTTTCCTAGATTCTCTCAAGTAAAAGAGTGAATAAAGGAATACCTGAAACATGGAAGCATTCTGTATATTCAGAATAAAAATAGAATCTTCAGCGATATGGTATGCTTTGCCATCATCAGCAGTATAACAGATGTCCCTTACGTTATTTTTTGTTGAAATTTCCCATACGGTATGACCACTGTCTACGTCGGTAAGTAACATCTTATTGGCAGAAATAATTACTAGAGTTGGGACAGGGAAAAGATCTAGAAGGAAAAGGACACAGCAGAATTTATCAAAAAACCCCATCCTAGATAATCACAATTGTTCATAAGGAAAGCAAGTAGGAGATACAAATAAATTATGGGTCTGAGCTTACTGCATTTGGTTGTATGCCACAGTAAATAAAGTAATGAGATATCCTCTTGTTAACACAATCAAACTACTAAGATATTTTCAGTGGCATTATGAATGCTTACCTAACAAATTTAAGCATAGTAAACAAGATTTGCTCAGTTCATTATCTTTAACAACCAAATTAGAAATAGCCTATCATCTCTAGTGGATGTCTAACTCTCCTAATTACTTTGACAGCCTAGTTAGAAATACATTATGATCTCTAGCAGTATACAGATTACAGGTGAAAACCTACTGTTCTATGCTAGCCTGGAGCTGCACAAAAAAGCTAATTTAGTATAGTTTTGTGGAAAGGCTTGAAATTCCCAGAATTTAGTCTAATGATAAGGAATGTGTTAATCTTTCATATCAGAGGATGTAACTGTTTCCTCCACTGTGTCTGCTGCATGTCACATAAAATGTTGGAGGCTATTTATCAGATCAGCCAAGTTCTTGTACTGTCGTTTTTACCAGCTATTGCACACAAACCATGAGACAGCAACTAAATCATCCATACCTGATGAATTCCTCTCTGCCATATCAGACAAAGGTCCTGGACCTACAGAGGTGAAGGCCTGCACCTGTGGGACAGGAGATTGACACCTATGTTAAGTAACAGCATAAATGACTGCATTTGAGAGCCTGTAGAGTCAACAGAGACAAAACCCCTGTCTACTGGTCTAGGAACATGAGTGTGTTTGACATAAGGCTGTGCTGGTCAATTCAAAGGCTGCATTCTAGTTGAGACCGTGGCTATGAAGAGAAATTTTAGCAGTGGCCCAGAGACTGACAATCCATGCTGCATCTAACAGTCCAGACTTCCAAGGACTCCAGTCTTTTTGTTTCCTCTCCCAGTCTGGAACAATTCCTAATATTTGTTGACCTTGCAACCAACTTGGTGTTCTCCCCTGCTAGTATCTGGTCTATCACGTGCTCTCACCCTTTTAACTTGTCTTTCAAGCACACATTCTGTCTGTTCCAAAACTTTTACAACAATGATAATAATGATTTCTTGACAGGTTTTGAACAGGAAGTCTCTTTCCATGGAAGCCACACAAGTCCTTGCATTTCTCATACTGTGGCTGTGTTCAAAAGGCCCATCAATCTCAACCAGATCAGTTGAATCAGTGTTCAACTTACAGTTTTTAGCAGTAGCTTGGGGAAACCTCTAGAAAAATTTCTTTTAGGCTTTACCATTTAGTGAACAACATGATACACAGAGAGGTTAAGCCAGGTATCCATGAGTGAGTCAGCAAATCAGCAGTTCTACAAGCAGAAACAACAAGCTCTTGCTCCAAGTCAAAAAAACATCTCCCAGGCAAACACATCAGACTTCAGAGATAACATCTACCATCTAGCACGAGACAAGCTTAGTAATTTTTCATACCTGAAACCTTACTGTGAGGCTGGGAAGCACATCCCTGAGAGAAAACTGCATCTTTGTGGGCTTAACATTGCTTTCAATCCACTCCATGAAAGTGCCAGCAGTGCTGCTCTGATTCAATAGCTGATAGTAAACCCTGAACTGCATTAATATTCCATTGTCCCTTTCAGGTCTGTCCCACCTGAACTCCACAAGGACTTTCCCATCATTTTCATGTAGGTTATTTTGTAACACATATATTCTAGGGTTCCTAGGGGCTGAAGGAACTGTATTAAAAAAACAAAGATAAAATACTCAGAACAGAATACTCCTGGTAAAACACAAAACTACCTCATAACTAACTCTACAGAAGGTTATCTAAAACTTAATGGTAATTCCTTTCTGTTTTTCATTGATGTGAGGTTGATTTTAACATGCCTAGCCAAAAGATAGATGTGTATAAACAGGAAAAAATGCACTCCTGCATAGAGATTGGGACATATCTATTTAGCCAAGTCCTGTATGCAATGGGGCTGTAAAAATTTTCACAACACATAGCATATTCTATCCCCTCTCCTATTCACTTCAAAATCTACTGCATCTCATAAGCTTTCTCAATGCTTCAGTCACTCAACCCTATATTTTAGCTAACTTAATTTTGACATGCACAGGAGCAAAAACAAACACTGAAGCAAGAGCAAAATGTGCAAAACATTTATTAAAAATCTACTAAGTGGTTAAGATATTGCATGCAGCCTTTGGTGTTCATTGTAATGAATTCAGTTTCTCTTTCGTGCTTGTAGTCACAGGCACATGCTGGATATACTATCCTGCATTTTCTGCTCTGAATACAATTACTTCAATTATCTGCATCTATGTCTGCAATAGATGATTGCCTAAAATATTCAGAAACATGTCCTTGCAACCCTGCCTGCAGCTGACTAGCTCTGAAAGCCGCTCATCCTTCACCAGGGTTTCCCTTGCTGACATTGATCTCCTCCCAGTACCCATTACACACGAGGAACAGGATGTAAAATTTTAGTACCTCCTTCAGGGGCTCGAAGGGATACAGATGTCATTGGTGCCTTGCCCCAGTATGTGTATGGAGTGACAGTAAAATCAAAGAGTTCAAATGGTTCCAGCCAATCCACTCGGTAGGATGGCACTGTCAGATTATGGGGGTGAAGGCATCCTTCATTCTCCAGAGACTGCAAATGAAATTAAACAGAACAAAATAAAGCAAGACTTCTTTCCTACTCAAAAGGCCTTCAGTTTTCCAAAATTCCCTCATCAAACTGGTCAACTGAATCAAAACACAGCTTCTCTTCCTGTGAGCAGTAATTGTTTCACCAGCTCCTGTGGCACTGCAGTGATGCATAGCCATGTGCCAGCAATCTGCCCTTTGAATTTAAAGTAAAGCTTGCCAAATGCGCTGCTAAAGGGGGGATGAAGGCAAGATTTCACATTCAGGCAAAGGCTGTCCTACTGTCATCTCAGAGGACACTTCTGTCTCTGAATCACTGTGAGAGACTTTCTCATGACTTTTTGATCACTGTGATCTCCATGCCCGGCTCTTCACATCCCAGAGCCACTTCTGCTTGCAGTGGTGAAGAAACTGGACAACTTGCACTCTATTTGCAATTTAGTTTGGTTCTTGACCAATTTGGAAGTGCTGGAGAAGGAAAAAACTCAATTTCTTTTTAAAAATAGATATATCAGCAAGTAGGTGCTATAATACATGTAGATAGTAGGGAGGGATTGCATCAATATCCTCACTTGTAGAGCTTTTGATCCCACGCAGTAAAAGACAGTTCCCCATTCCACCTTTGTGGAGGGACTCCAAGTGATGTGGAAACTTGAGGAATTTCCTGTAATTCTGAAAGAAGACTCTGGCACTGAATCTGGAATCACTTTTGGCGCAGAAGAAAAATTTCCTGTCCATAAACAGAAGAAATAATAATCTAAAGAATGTGGGGAACAGGTAGACTATTCAAACATGACTTAAAACATTAAAGTAAATCCTGTAAGCCAACATTAAATAGAAACAATAAATAACAACAATATGTATTCTTTTTATCCATGCATATACCATCAGCTTTTATAATTGCACATTATCCTGATATATATGGTGGTGTATATCAGATGTATCCTGATATATTTATTAATAAGTTGCTCTCGTTCCTATCTTTTGTCAAACGACTAAAGAATTTCAAGAATGAAGAATTGCAGGCTGACAGGGAATACCATTATTGAGGAGTTTAGATAAAGAAAATAGCGTACCTGGCAAAGGTTTCAGTGATGCTTGAACAAGGGTAAAGGCTGTAAATTGTGCTGGTTGTGAGAAGGGAATGCTAAGGCTCTGATTGACTTCCTGGACTGTAATGAATTGAAGCCTGTTAATCCAGAACAGACGACCACTGTAGTATTCCAGTGCACCCTGAGATATTTCGGAACTACTCCATGCTGCAAATTCCGTGACAACGGCATCACCACAACTGTGGAAACATGTCTGAAATTAGCAAACTCATAGCACACATGTAGAGGGTACAGATTTATGCAATATTTGACATATTGTTAAGATTGTTATAATTCAAATTCTTAATACTCATAATTCAAATTCTTAATACTCATAATTCAAATTCTAAAATATAGGAGGAAGGAAATCAAATCAAAACCTTTTCTTTAAGCTCTTTAAAGCAGAACACTTTTCAGAATATGAAACATTTCAGAAGGAATAAAAAGGCCTTCATTCCCTTTATTTAATTGGAAAACAATTACAAAATGGTTTAAAATACTGCTGCATAGATGCAAAAAAATGAGTATTTTGAAAAATCAGCCCATCTTCTCTCAGCAATTCCACTGAAACAGTGAAGTCTACTTCAGAGCATGAGATTAATTTTGCTTCACTACATCAGGAACCCAGATTTATTTGACCCTGCTAGTTTTCTTCCATTATTTATTAAGATCTATTAACATTTTTCTTCACTGGGATCACTGGTGATTTAATCTGCCTTGTATATTGTATGTCAAAACTTGCAAGGCCTTACAACTTACTCAGGCCATTTTAGGTCCCAATTTATCTTGGTAAGAGATTAAATATGCTGTAAGAGGCATCATTTTGCCATCTCAGAAATGTCTTTAAGCTTAGACAGATGCCATCCAAAACAAATATGGAAAAGCTTTGACATACCATCACGTCCATTAGGATGGATCACTTCTAATCTCTGTATTCTGGCATGCCAGGGATAATGATTTATGGCTGCCAATTTGTTCATAATGGAGCTGCATGTTCCAGCTAAAACTAATCATATTTTGATTCTTTCAGTGTTTACTATTAATCATAGCAAGTCTAAAATCAGTCAGAAAATTAATCTGATTCCACACAAAGCCAGCCTGCAACATCATGGGCACATGTAAATACAGATGCTGCTCAATTAATTTTGAGTAGTTTAATCTGATGTTTGAAAAAAAATAATCTCATTCTCTACATGCAAGGGAGCAAAACCATAGCTTTACAAACGACTATGCATGGTACACCTTGCACTTGGAGAACAAACCACCTTTTTTCTCAAGGTTTTAGTATATGATCAAGCTATCCCATAAACATTGTTTGTTATGTTTTGTCTTAGTAAACTTTGCCTTTCTGGAGCAATGCAGCCATTTCACTTTCAGGATGATCAAGAGTAAAGCCTGCTGTACTGTTTGCTCAGGTGAGAAAGTGGTGTCAGTTCAAGTCCTGAGATTCATGAAAGATGAGCAAGTTACAGAGCTCCGGGCACTTGGAAACTGTCAAGTGTTGTAAATGCCAAGATAAAATAGACAATAAGCAGCAATTATTTCCTAAAGCTAAGTCTAAAAATTGATGAGCATGACCTCAGTTCAGCCAAGGTTCCATAATACATTTCTCTCACTGTAAAACTGTGTTACCAACCAACACAACATGTAGTTTACCATCAGCTAGCCATGATCCTTAGCTCTTCTTTTTGTTTATTGTTAAATCAGTAAATAGTGTGCCCAGCACTGGATGACATTTTTTTCTTAAAGAGTATGACAAGAAAATATAGGCTTTCTTACCTCTGCCATACAGTTACTTACCCTTCTTTGCAGAGAGACGCTCTGTATAGGTTTAAATATAGACTATCTTGCACAAGCCAGTAAAGAAAACCATAGGTGAGATCCAAAGTTACACCAACCACCTAAGAAAAAACAGTCCAAATAGCAATTTGAACATGTCTTTGCTTCTGAGGCAAGAGCCCTTAGGTATAACAATTGTCTATACAACATAATGAGTAGCTCTTTATTGGCAAAAACAGCATTACTACCATGCAGGTTTATTCTAATACAAAAAGAGATAGCACTAGAAAATAATCAGGTCCTTGGTGGACACCTATTTATAGCAGCTGATGATTTTCTAAATAACAGTTTTTTAACACCTGTCATAGTGTTCACCCCTGGAGTATCTCAGATATGATGGCAATAGCATATCAAGTGATTAATGGAATTACCTATCAAAATCTCCAGAATACTTCTGGTATTTTAACATTCTTTGTCTGAAACAGGTGGATGATATCCAGTCTGAAAGTCAGACTCACCTTTTGAAAAAAGTATTTCAGATCTTTTGTCTTTGTTTTCCAGGTCTGATTTTATACACGAACAGCTTAAAATATTGCATCACTTATGGAAAATAGATTCAAAATTTTAATTCATTTATTTAAGCAGGAAATTTGAATATTTAATTTTTTGTAAATAATTTATTATTAAATAAAGGGAGAAAGGAAATCCTTAATAATCTTACTGTTCATTACTTCAATGTTTCATCTTCCTTTAAGAGAGGTGAAAGATTTGTTGTTTCTTTATAATAAATCTAATATTCAAAAGAGAGTCTTCTTGTTTCTGCAGTAAACAACAGATTCAATACCATATGCAACAGTAATAAAAATAAGACATTTAATAATCTGTTCTGTGAATAAAAAATAATTTGCTTCCATAAGTTAGTCTGCTAAATGCTATCAAGTTTAGTCTATTTTATATCATTAGCACAGCTTACAAGTTGTTTGGGGCCTCTCTGAACATGTTTTCCAGCAGGTCTCAAACTTCTCATGCAAACACTAGTCATAACTATTCTTTTATAAGCCTAAATTTCCATTATGTATGTAAGTGGAACAGCCTTTTTTTTCCCTAACTCTTCATTAATAAACTGGAGAAGATGATGACAGGAAAGCAAATGCTATATCACTTAGTTGTCTGTTGCTCCTTATGTAATCACATTCTTGACATATTTCTGTTGACATTGCATGTCAGAAAATCAAGGTTTGAATGATTGCTCCTGTAGGTTGTCCTGTTAAAAATATCTCACAGCGTGTATGTGCCCAAGTGTATATTTAGTTAGCCGTGCTATATTTTATCCCATTTACCTATTCTCCCTCCCATACTCAACACCAAAAGACATCTTCCTGAATTTATATTGGTTTTTTTGAACATTTGGATCCTTTTTCCTTGACCCATTTCTTTCCTGCAGCTATTACATTTTGCTATGGATGTGTCTATCTTCTTTATCCTGATTCCTGTATCACCAATATTAAAAGGCACATAAATATTTGTACTGTTCATTTCCAGGAGTTAGGCAGTAGTTTAACACCTCCCCTCTGTTATGCTTCAAAAACAGGCAAACATTTCCCAGTTCATGAGAGGTATTAGTCTCTGGGCACGACATGAATTTGTGATGGTGTAATGTAAAGTGAACATCATGAGATGCAGGATAAACTTAGCTATTTGAAATACCCTTGGACTAGAAATACTGATATCACACTTAAAGGATCCTGGCCCCCCTTCCATATAATGCACTTTCCTGCTCCCCTGTAAATTACTTTTGCTCTAGTCATATTGAAGAGTGTAAACAACTTACTAAGTGCTTTGGAAATACTATGCCAGATTCTAAGTTGGAATAAATCAGAGTAGCTCTGGTAAAATCAAACAAGCTCTGCCAATACACACCAGCTGAGCTAAACAACTGATCAGAAAGTAATTGCCATAAAAGGATCTAGTTCCTGCCAAAGAAATTAGACTTTCAAAGCTCTGCCTTTGTATTTGTTTAAGAAACCTGCCATTTTCACAGTAGGTTCTTCTACTCCTATTCCTAGCATTCAGAATTCAAGCTAAAAGGAGGTACAGCTACAAACTGCTGAAGATCCAGCTGAACAGCAATTCTTTCTTAGAAAAACAGATGGTGAATACCAGTAAGAACCACTTATGTGGAGAACATACTTTAACTGTTGGATAACAGCAATTAATTATTACATCTGTGTTTTAATACTGAGGTAGGACACGCTATTTTCAGGTAAAGGACTTGACTGTGCAAGGAAGATACATACTGGTACCTGTGCAAACACATATTTGCCTCTTGGTATTGAGGCAATAACAACTAGCTCAACAATTCCACTATTAAAGAATGTTGTGCTGACTTTTTTTTTTTTTTTTTTTGAGAGAGAGAGAGAGTTTTATTCTGAGTTTCATTTTAATAAAGAAACACCTGTCAGCTATAACTGGTCACTTCTGAATCTAGACATTTGTACTTGGCTTTTTGCCTGTGTGCATCACAGCAGGAGGCTGAGTTCAAGAAGTCAGTGCATAGATTAGGGCAGCAGAGAGGCAGGAGAGAGATGTTTGTTTGTAGGAGGTGTGAATAAGTGAATGGTTGAAGGCTGGTATCACTGACATAGAGAAAGGTGCAGAAAAAAAATGACAGGACCAGACAAGCAGTCTTACTGCTGCCAAGGTTCTTGAAAGTAAGAACAAGAAATTTGAGGTTAAGCATGAGGCGATCCAGAGAAGCAAGTAGTGAATCAAAAGACAAGGCAAGGAAGTCGAGTTTGCCACTGACAATAAACTGGAATTTGTCGGTCCTTTGCCACAGATCATCCAGGAGATATGTGCTAAGTCCAAGTGTGCCACTGAGCTTGGACAACATATACCTTTCCATGGAGACAGTCCACACCAGCCAGCTTCCACAGAGGGGTAGGGAGGCTAGTACTGGAAGGTAGATTGGTCCTTTTCAGCACAGATTTTTCTCTCATGTACAAAAGTTTTACAGTTCATCTGTATACAGGATTACAGGTATAGTAGGTGGTACACCAGAACCCGCCTTCCTTCTTCCTAAGCCCTCATGAAAGTAAAAGATCTGTGAGATTAGCCAGCCTTTCAAAATATTAATTCACTTTCATGGACTAAACTAGGCCTGGCTTTTTTTTTGTAATGAGAGAAACACCAAATTCTTTTACTTTGGGAAGGAAAATGAAATATTCTGGGGAATGATACAAAGCTAACTAAAGAAATAGATCTCTAAAACCAGAAAGGGTCTTTAATGGGCAACCTAGCTTCAGGTAAAATGGGAGTACAGTTTGTATGACAGATGGAATAAAAACAAAGGCTTCTTTAGCAAGGGCTGTGTTTTAAAGTAAGCTGCTAAAGCAGGCAATAATTTGCCTGTGCTGACCTGTTCTGTCACAGTCGAACAATGCCTCGCTCCAGCACTCGGGGCTGACGGTACAACCCTGCACAGGCTGTGCTTTGAGCTGTGGAGCACTCAGCTCTTCTTACAGAGAGAATCCACAGGCCAAAAGGAGTCCAGGGGATGGCACGGTCCCTCAGCCTCACCTGCTCAGCACACAGCCTGGAAAAAGTTCAGAGGGAGGGAGGAAGGGAGGAAGGAAGGGAGGGAGGGAGGAAGGGAGGAAGGAAGGAAGGGAGGAAGGGAGGAAGGAAGGGAGGAAGGGAGGAAGGGAGGAAGGAAGGGAGGAAGGGAGGAAGGGAGGGAGGAAGGAAGGAAGGAAGGAAGGAAGGAAGGAAGGAAGGAAGGAAGGAAGGAAGGAAGGAAGGAAGGAAGGAAGGAAGGAAGGAAGGAAGGAAGGAAGGAAGGAAGGAAGGAAGGAAGGAAGGAAGGAAGGAAGGAAGGAAGGAAGGAAGGAAGGAAGGAAGGAAGGAAGGAAGGAAGGAAGGAAGGAAGGAAGGAAGGAAGGAAGGAAGGAAGGAAGGAAGGAAGGAAGGAAGGAAGGAAGGAAGGGAGGAAGGGAGGGAGGAAGGGAGGGAGGAAGGGAGGGAGGGAGGGAGGGAGGGAGGGAGGGAGGGAGGGAGGGAGGCAGGAAGGAAGGCAGGAAGGAAGGCAGGAAGGCAGGAAGGCAGGAAGGCAGGAAGGCAGGAAGGCAGGAAGGCAGGAAGGCAGGAAGGCAGGAAGGCAGGAAGGAAGGAAGGAAGGAAGGAAGGAAGGAAGGAAGGAAGGAAGGAAGGAAGGAAGGAAGGAAGGAAGGAAGGAAGGAAGGAAGGAAGGAAGGAAGGAAGGAAGGAAGGAAGGAAGGAAGGAAGGAAGGGAGGAAGGAAGGGAGGGAGGAAGGGAGGAAGGGAGGAAGGGAGGGAGGGAGGGAGGGAGGGAGGAGGGAGGGAGGAAGGCAGGAAGGAAGGCAGGAAGGAAGGCAGGAAGGAAGGCAGGAAGGAAGGCAGGAAGGCAGGAAGGCAGGAAGGCAGGAAGGCAGGAAGGCAGGAAGGCAGGAAGGCAGGAAGGCAGGAAGGCAGGAAGGCAGGAAGGAAGGAAGGAAGGAAGGAAGGAAGGAAGGAAGGAAGGAAGGAAGGAAGGAAGGAAGGAAGGAAGGAAGGAAGGAAGGAAGGAAGGAAGGAAGGAAGGAAGGAAGGAAGGAAGGAAGGAAGGGAGGAAGGAAGGAAGGGAGGGAGGAAGGGAGGGAGGGAGGGAGGGAGGGAGGAAGGGAGGGAGGGAGGGAGGGAGGGAGGGAGGGAGGGAGGGAGGGAGGGAGGAAGGCAGGAAGGAAGGAAGGAAGGAAGGGAGGAAGGGAGGAAGGCAGGAAGGCAGGAAGGCAGGAAGGCAGGAAGGCAGGAAGGAAGGCAGGAAGGAAGGCAGGAAGGCAGGAAGGCAGGAAGGCAGGAAGGCAGGAAGGCAGGAAGGCAGGAAGGCAGGAAGGAAGGCAGGAAGGCAGGAAGGCAGGAAGGCAGGAAGGCAGGAAGGCAGGAAGGAAGGAAGGCAGGAAGGAAGGCAGGAAGGAAGGAAGGCAGGAAGGAAGGCAGGAAGGCAGGAAGGAAGGCAGGAAGGCAGGAAGGCAGGAAGGCAGGAAGGCAGGAAGGCAGGAAGGCAGGCAGGAAGGCAGGCAGGAAGGCAGGCAGGAAGGCAGGAAGGAAGGCAGGAAGGCAGGAAGGAAGGCAGGCAGGAAGGAAGGCAGGCAGGAAGGAAGGCAGGCAGGAAGGCAGGCAGGAAGGCAGGCAGGAAGGCAGGCAGGAAGGCAGGCAGGAAGGCAGGCAGGAAGGCAGGCAGGAAGGCAGGCAGGAAGGCAGGAAGGAAGGCAGGAAGGAAGGCAGGAAGGAAGGCAGGAAGGAAGGAAGGAAGGAAGGAAGGAAGGAAGGAAGGAAGGAAGGAAGGAAGGAAGGAAGGAAGGAAGGAAGGAAGGAAGGAAGGAAGGAAGGAAGGAAGGAAGGAAGGAAGGAAGGAAGGAAGGAAGGAAGGAAGGAAGGAAGGAAGGAAGGAAGGAAGGAAGGAAGGAAGGAAGGAAGGAAGGAAGGAAGGAAGGAAGGAAGGAAGGAAGGAAGGAAGGAAGGAAGGAAGGAAGGAAGGAAGGAAGGAAGGAAGGAAGGAAGGAAGGAAGGAAGGAAGGAAGGAAGGAAGGAAGGAAGGAAGGAAGGAAGGAAGGAAGGCATATGCTAAGACCCTGACAGATCTTTTCATGAGGAGAATACTCAGTCTCAAAGTTCTTCTGTTGCATAGGCAAAATCAAATTCCACCTATCAAGAATGAGGCCAAATCTCACATGGTGGCAGAGGCAGGATAGATTTGGAGAAAACCACAATGATCTTCCAGCCAACAGTGAACCAAGTTTTTAAGAGGCTTGATAGGATGTCAGAGAGGGGTGAATGTAGAAGAAAGGCAGGGGGTAGGTCAGCAGAGATATGGGGGTTGTCTGTGCAGGCCTCAGGGCATAACGAAATATCTCCAGGTAGGAAAAGGGAGCTAATGCACTTCCACACACTACAGAATCTTTGGTGAGCTATTGGAAACAGCATCTTTATTTTCCCTCTCCTTTCTACTTCTGCATGGGACCCATTCTCCATCCTAATACAGCTAAAACAACAAGCCCCCGTCCCTTTTTCCCCCTATGCTGCCCAATGTCTTTACTCACTCTTGCATGAAGCCCCCTTCCCTCTGAGGAGCTGCTCTGATCAGCACCTGCCTCCTCACAAACCGCTGGAGCTCCTTGTGAGCCTGGGGCAAAGCAAGAGGGGCCAAGCTGGGACCCAGCCTGTGTCTGACTTGGGCAAGGGATAAAGAGAGGATGGGAAAGTGAAGGGGTGGGATGGGGAAGGAGAGCCTTGACAATCCTCAGCGTGCCGAACTTGCTGTTCCCGCCACCACAAGAGGGACAGGGTCAGGCGAGATGGAGACTGTCAGTGGCAGATGTGGCACCCTCACCAGCACTGTGGCAGCAGCAGCAGCAACAAGCTGTGCCAGGCTGCAGCAGGGGAAGGAGCCATTCCCCCTCTCTCACCACTACAGGTAAAGCCTGTTTCTGAAACAGCACCTCTGCAACCTGAAATGCAACCCTGGTATCCCTGGCAAAACTGGTCCTGTACAGTCCTGCAAGCTGGGGAACATCACAAAAGAGGCAGGATGCTGTGAAGCTCTGGTTCCATATTTTGATGTGAAAGCCAGAAGTGACCATTAGACTTAAATTGTTTGGAAAAACACTGACTATATTCAAGAGAGCTAAATACTAAAATACACACCACTCCTCCACCCCATCTCTCACAAAAAGAAAGAAAAGTTAAAAATCAGTCACCTGTTTACCAGAAAAATGTAGTTGCTCTTGTAAGGTGCGATACTCCTCTCCATTCAATCTTGTGATCTCCACTGAATACATTGTGGCCCAGTACAAATAGCCATTTACTGAATCCACAACTAGATCCTTTACTGGGAACACAACATGAGCTACAGCATCTATATGGCCTCCCCACAGTGATTTCCTGTAGATCTAGGGGAGAAAAGAATTGACTTTAGCATCACATCTAACCCATCAGCTATGATCAGCTGAGTGTACATTAGTGACTTTTCCCCAGCTGCTTATCAAAAGACTGTGCAAGCCTTCAGTTTTCAAAGCCTAAACCTTTTGCATTCAAAGTAAAATGATGAAGAATAATGCAAAATTATTAGTTCATTTTTGCCAGAAAGTAACAAAAGAAAAAAGCTGAAATAGCTTTTCCCTTCGCTTTCCCAGTTTTGGCAGCCTTCTGTCTGACAGAATTTCTCACCCACTTCATATTCACTATTCACAAGTGTAAATGAGGGTGCAAGGCAGTGTGAAATCTGGCCTCCTAGCTCCAGTTTTTAAAACAGCTTCTGACTTTGCACTTACAAGAAATGAAAGGCATAATTTGACAGCACTGCATAAATTAGCACTACAATTTTGAAGTCAGATACCTTTTAAATAATTCACATGTCAGTGTTCCTGATAAGAGAGTGTACAAAGTGCAATCGTAATTATTTTTTAACTGCAGTGATCTGCAAAATATCACAGAGCAGAGGTCAGTCTTGAAAATCTCTGTGTAAACAAATAGTGCCAAATTTGATTAAAATAAAGTCCATCTACTTATTGGCTGAGATCAACAGGGCAGCCTCCATTTTCACTATCTTCATTTATTTTTACAATGTTGAATCCGACAAAACTGTTGATAGTATGTTTGATTTGCCTGTTTTGCACCTGGTGAACTCAGTATCCTGAATTAGTGAATGCTGGTGAATATTTTACCCCAAACTTTTGTATAACTATGGAAAATCACTTAAGGAAAGAAAGGCCTCCTTGTTCTTTATTATAATAGTAAAGGTCAAATGCATCTCAGGTTGCAAGAAGTAGAGATTATTTTCCCAGATACTGCCTCACAGTCTTTATTGTTGACTTAAGGGGATCTTTTCTTTTAAGAAATGCAGCTATACCTACCATATTTGCTTTGCCAGCCCAATACAAGCATTGACCCAACCAATCCAAGGCCAACATCCTTGCATTTCTGACGTCAGGTACATGAGTGTTCTCAATGGTACCCTTTCTTTTGTTCAGTGTCCAGGTCTGAACTTCCCCCATGGAATTAATCCAATAAAGAGTGTTATTATACCAGTCGAGGTCTTGAAGAAAAAAGGAAGATGTTAAGCATTACAAAAATGCGTAAATAAAAAAACCCACAAACATTGTTTTGAAGAATAAAAAGCAGTCAGGCACCTCATCTTCTTGAAAATCAATACAAATGCACAGATAAGCTCAGCTAATGTGAAGCTAGATGCTTCTTTATAGGAAGTAATGTATGTGTATTGTACATACATGGCCCTGATTACTATAAATGTATTACATATATTGGAATGCTGGAGACAGAACTATTTAATTCAGAGGGCTGATTTTAGCTCTGCTGTAACTGTGGTGATGTCAGAAGGGTTTCACTAAGGATTAATTTGACTCATAAAATAGAAGGAAGGGGATGAACCCAAAGGGTTGCTTCGGGTACAGTGAAGTTGCTGTACTGCACTCCACAACATTCGAGTTTAGAGAACTCTTGTCTTTCAGTGCTGTTGGTGAAATTTATGGAGAGCTAATAAATGCCAAAAAGCCTGTAGCAGCAGCATGCAATTTGTTTAGTATGTACCTGAAACGTTTCTTATATCAGAATAAAGGAGTTCTCCTGGCTTGTAGCTATCCAGCCTCTGCTTCCAGAGCCCTTCAGGCCCCACAGCCAACATATATGGTTCTTCTTCAGCTACAAAGGAAGAAAACTGCAGTTGTGCACACCAACAAGCAATTTTTGTATAATATTTGTGTTTCAGTAGCAGAGGTTCCTGTTTCTGGAAAGTTACAAAAGCACCTTTAAAACTGCCCCTGTCCTAAAGAATAAAGGACAAAGAAGAAATGCATGAAAATATCATAATGTGAGAAACTCTGAGATTCAGGGCAGGTTCAGATCCAGAACAATAAGGAAATTTGGAATCCTATTAGATGATGAAAAACCACTGTGGGTGTTGGTCTTTCCTTACCAAAATCGGGTAAAGTCACCCCTAAGCCAGTTCAGCACCTTAAACTGGAAGCTGTTTTCCCCTCAGAAATAGGTTAATTTGGGTGAACTAGGTTTCAAAAAGCATTCCAAAGACATGGAAATCTCAGACATTTTGCATACATCCATCTCCCCTGATTATCTATGCTCAAACCAAGGATTTTCAGCTTTTGTTGAGCTGCACTTTTCCATGAATTGTCATTAACCCTCAGTGAACTGCACAAAACAGTTCATCATACACAGGAATGGAAATGAATAACACCTCTTTTACCATATCAAATAATGTTTTTGATAGAGTATTTGCATTAGAAAAATGTGGATAAGTACCAATATTAATGCATAAATAATATTTAATATAATTATTCTAGTTTAAGAATCTTATTACTTTAACTAAAACCCAATTTACTGATAAGTAATGTATTTTTTCCTGTATTCTTTAATATTTCTAAGAAAAACCTTTTTGTGCCTCTTATTTTGCAGTCTTTGCCTAAAGTGTGTGCCTTACTAGGTGGAAAGATTTACACACACTTTATTCTTCATTTTTCCTGTGTGACAAAGCAATTCTCACCTTCTTCTAAAGTTGTACCTCTGAATGACTTTGACCATGGCCCTGCACCAGCAGGAGACACAGCTCTGACTGACACTTCATATGCTGTGAAGCTGGCCAGCCCCTTCACTGTAAGCCTCATGTTACTAATATTTGAGACAACCCATTCCTCCTCAAATGGGTGCTGAGGTGACACTTTGACATCGTAGGTCCAGTTCTGCCAAGCAGATAAACCTGTATGAAGCAAATAATCATGTTATTACAGAGTAAATGGTTGTAACTGGTGATAAACATCCTATGAGAAAGATGTGTAGTGGAGACTCCTTTCAAAAATGCCAGTGTCAGTGGAATTAGGAAAGGGATACATTAAAAAAAAAAAAAAAGGAAAAAGCTTTTTACAGAAAGAATGATAAAGTAGTGGAATGATCCGCCTGGGGAGGTGGTGGAGTCACCATTCTTGGATGTGTTTAAAAAAAGACTGGATGTGGCACTCGGTGCCATGTTTAGTTGATATGTTAGGGCATGGGTTGGACTTGATGATCTTGGAGGTCTCTTCCAGCCTGGTCATTCTGTGATTCTATGATCACTAAAGCCCAAATCAAGAAAAGGGAAACCAGACAGGTACTTCTCTAAGAAGAAAAGAAGTGGATTCTACCTTCAGGGAGAATCAGCTAAACTTACTGGTTCCAATGGTGTGCTCAGGTGGTCTCCAGCTGATCACGGCTCGATCTGATCCAAATAGAGCCGTGACAAGATGAGGAGCAGTTGGTAAAGGAAAAGGCTGAGTTGACGGCCCATAGAAAACCAAGTTGCCAAAGCCAAAGTACTCTGGGTACACCAAGTTACAGTCCACAATGAACTCATTGAAGCTAGAACTTCCTGCTGGAGAGACCTCCTCGTGGAAAACTGCCGAGCCATCTGTGACTGTAAATGTGTTATCCTCATAAACGAAGCTCTCCATGTCATTAAATGGCACGTGTGATCGCAGCGTGTGAAACTCTGAACCATCAAGAAAACCTGACACAAAGGCCTGTTCTGTTTTGTTGAAGAAAATGAGTCTCTTAGATTGGAAGTTGATCGTGAAGGCCCTCAGAGCACTGGATCTCACCACGGGTGAAGCTGCAGAGGCAGTGCCAGGAAAGAGTGGAAGGTTTGCTCTGTATATGCCATCCTCCAGGAGACAGAAAATGTAACTGGCCACAGAGCAAAATAAACCCAAATAACTACAGTGCAAGAAGTCTGTAGATGAGTCACAAACATTTTAGCAGCTAAGACATGTGACCGTCTTTATGCACAATAGAAAAATGGTTTTGGCACTACTAGTATATGTATGCTGGGGAAGTACACATCAGTTTTTACCTTCTGGGAATTTGCATAGTAGATTATTGGAGAATATTCTTCTATAATACCTTAAATGTTAAGCATGAACATTTAAAATTCATACAGCTTCATATTCATAAAGACATGAAACAAATTTCTGTATTGAAAAACCTTTATCTCTTCTGCTGATGCACTTAAGAAAAAAATTGCAGGAGACAATACTGCATGGCACCTCTCTTGTTTCAATTGTCTTGTAGTTTCTTATCTGTTGCCAACTGCACTTGTTTTGTTAACTTAAGTGCTTGAAACAGGAACCTAGATGACTAATGAAGTGGAGAAAATTAGAGAGGAGCTTTATAGCACCTTTGACACCAAGTGCTCAAAGGAGTTCACTTACCCATTATAAGGATCAGCTATAATCTTGCTAGGGGATGTCACGTAAAGGGGAGTGATGTCTTCAGCTACCGTGCAGTTCTCTAAATGGCAGAAATGTATCTGGGGAATGAGAAGAAAACCAGGTGATGCATTCAGAGGGTGTTTGCTAATGAGCAGACAAGCTGACCCGAGATTCCTTCAGGGGATAGAGAGAGTGAAACATCTCTCTCACAGTCCTAGGTCCTTCTGAGTGTTCAGTCAGCCAAGTACAACCCATGTACACAAAGCCATGACAGCTTACCCTGAAGCTGTCAGTCAAAGCTGGAGGGAAAATTGTATATCCAACTGCCTGTACTCAATTTGGAGGGTATAGGCAAACTGTAAATTTGAAAATCATCTGGCAGGGAAGGGAAATGCTTTTCTGATCCTGGAAGCAATACCTTGGAATTCAGAAATCTCTGCCATTGGTCTGTTCATCTACAGCTCATTTGTATCTTTTCATCACTACTGCTTTTCCTGCTCCCTGATCCCTCTGCAGTGAGCAGAAAATGACACATGGCAAGAGGATTAAAAAAAAAAAAATCCCCCACTAACCATTATGGGCAAGTTTCTAGTCCTTTGTACGTTAGAGGATTACATGGATACATGCAAAGTCTGACCATTAGTGTAGTGATGTTTTATGAGCAGGAAATCCAGTGCAGGATTGCCATCTCCATTTTTATTTGAAGCTGAAGCAGCTGTAATCCAAGCTGTTGCTGTTGTATGAAACACTTAACATATTTTGTCAATTATGGCAGATAGTAAAATCACTATCTAGTTATCTGACCACCTTCCTGAAGCAGAGTAGGAAATGAACAGAGTAGATGGGTAACCAAGAGAAACAGTGTGCCTATACTGGGTATGAGGAGGGTGTGAAGTCAGTCTCAAAAGCAAATTAAAACCAAAACAGTTATGTCCTAAGCAGAAAAATAAGGCAAGGAGCCAGAGTTCCATGTAGGGTGTTTACTTTAAATATGACCTGATAGACAAGCCTTTCTTCTTTTTTAAACTACGAAATATGTGAATATTAATGTAATATTAAAATATATTTTTGTAATTATATTTTGTGCATACATATCTATATATAAATCACATTTTCTCATGTAAAATTAATCATGTAATGGTTCAAATTAAGCAAGAAGTTAATTAAGCACTAGAGCATTACCTTTTCATTCATGACAAAGTATATCCTCTGGTAAAGCCAATCTACTGAGATGGACACAATGTTCCCCCAGCCAGCATAAAAGAGCATTAGGTCAGATACATCAGACATATTTGCAACTCCTTTCACCCAGATAGAATTCCCTTCAGAAAAATAGACAACTTGCTGATAAATATTCAAAGAAATTCCTAAAAATAGAAAGATACGTGCACACAGATAATATAAGAAAGGTTTCTGGTTTTCAATTAATTTTTCTACTTGCCTTAAAAATATGTATTTTTCAGTTTGCAACCCATCATCATGATCATCATCAGAGAAAAGTCAACCATTTTTTCTCCTCACTTCTAGTCTTCTTTCAGATAATAACGAAACATTCCCATTTGCTATGTAAGTGACATTATTATAGAGAATTGCCTTTCAGAAAGGTAATCAGACAAAGAGAGGACATGTAATATGCAAACCCACTGATTGCCCCTCTACAGGTCAAACAGATGCAACTGGCACCTCCTCAAAAAGCACCATTCACTCTAGAATTCAAGTTTGAGATTATCTGTGGCACCTCTGCACTATCAAAGGCTATTCAGTCAGGGGCAGCATTCTTTCTCTGGAGCCTTCCTGGCACTGTGCAATTAGGTAGATAAACTCAGATTTCCACACTGTGACCAAGGACCAGTGTAGATAAGAAACACTGGAGTAGTGAGCAATTTGAGATACATGGTTATCTGGTGACTTTGGCTACTAAATGCCTCATTAGTATGCCAACACACTAGCACTATCTTTTAATGCTTGGCATTATTTTATTCAAAAGTTTGAACCACTTCATTTCCCCATTATACATGATGAGGAAAAGTAGATATTAATTGCGGGGAAACATGGAATCATCTTACCTCAATTTAGATACCTACAATGTAAAAAATGAACCAGCTGCCTAGATACAGTGAAGAAACAGTTGCACTGGGGAGAAAGATTTATCTCTTCCTAACTCCTGTCACTTCAAATACGTCAAATCATGTCCTATTTCTCTTGATTGACTATAGAGGGAAACTAGATACTGTCTAAGTTATGTGAGGTGCATTTTTTCCTTGGTGAAAAGAGGTCTTTGCATTTGACAGAAAAGGAGAGAGCCCAATCTGATTTTACCTGTGATGTTGTGGTGTTTAATACCATTTGGTAGGCACTGAGCAGCTTCGAGGAAATGTTCTGTGTATCTCTTCCTTAAAGACTCTTTTCTGGAGAGGAAGAGCCATGCTGCTTTTCCCTTAACTAGCAAACAGAGAAATTCAAAATTTAGATGACTGCAGCATGTTGTTTACATACATCATTAATAGACATGCATATGCACATGTACCCAAATGTATGTGTGTATGTACCTATGAATATATTTTTACATTAGTAGTGACAGAGCAAAACTTAAACTCTTTGAATGTTGAAAATATATGGAGTTATTCACCATTACAGTTGATTCTGGCTCCTCACACAGGGTGAGAACACACCATGTGAATTCCACACCATCATTCCTGCAACAATAGTCAGTTCCCTAGAGAAGGATGCTAAACTGGAGCAAATGAAGCCTTACTGACTCAAGAAAATGAAGGCACTAAGACATCCATGTGACTTCAAGATCAAGCAGAAATAGGATATTTAACCCCTCTGGACTTCTTTGAAAACCCCAGTCAAACTAGAATATTATCCCACAGAGCTGGAGAAAAGCTAGGCAAGTATGTTTATTTCATGTGTTTTGTTGTAATGATTAGTGATTTATTCAAAAAACAAGTACCTATCACAGATAAAGATGATAATGGAATAGTACAGTCTGTTTCAAAACTAATAAACTTACTAATTTTTTTTCCTTATAAAGTCACACAATTTAAAGTCAACAAGGATAGCTTTGATCACATAAACTGACTTCATGCTTATAAAGGCCCAAGAAATTTACATCAAAACCTCTGTAGTAAATCCGTACCTGCTGTCTGGACTATACATAGGCCTGGGAAAAATAGCTTGCCTTGAATCTCAGATCCTTGGAAATCTATCACACATCCTGTTAAATTGATTGTTACCTTCATTTTTAAAGATGGTGTATTATTTTGAGTATGATTTTGGCTAACTTCCATTGGCAAACAATCCTTCCCTATTTTTTTCTCCTCTCCAGTTTAAGCAGCTGTCTGCAATCAGATATCATTTCCTCATATGGATATCACAAAACTGTGATCAAATGCTGTCTTAATTTATTCCCAGATAATCTGCATAGATTGAGCTGCACGTATTTCTCACGATGCACACACTTCGAGTAATTTCAATAATGATGCCTTCAGAGCAGAGTACAAGAGGCTAATGTTACCTCTTTATCTCTTTTCAAGTAATGTTTCTTGCAATCTACAGCAGCAATCAGATTCTTTCCCTGGCTCTTCTCAGGGCTCAGATCTACACAGCTCAGTCACCATTTCTGGACATGATACATGAGGGAAGGCTGCTCCTGTTCATGTTAGCACAGAAAGCACGTGCCTGTGCAATTCAGAGGGAAACAACTGAAATTTTATGTGGTGACTAGTAAGGGGGTGGGGGGGTGGTGGTTCCCTGCCCCCATAAGGTGGGGGTTGGGGGGGGCAATAGGTTTGGGGCCGTTGGTTTGTTTGTTTGTTTGCTTGTTTTCTACCTTAAATTAATTGCTTGGCAGTTGTATTGACATAGTGAACACAGGCTGGACCTTTCAAAAATGAGACAAGTATTTATGACTCAAGGTCAGCCAACCCTAGAGCAAACCTCTGTGGAGTCGTCAAGAAAGGAAGTATCACTGTATCTGAGCTAACACACACACACAAAAGCAATATTTTAAAAAGCACTTTTAGAGAAGCAAGTTCAGTTTCTCTAATCAATAGCAGAAAACTGGCAATTCAGAGAGAGTCTTGAAGTGTTTTCATAAAGCTGAAGCATTTCCAGGTGTTAGCAAACTGAAATCTTTTCTTGAAATGAAAACTGAATCTTTTCATGAGAAGGGAAGTTGTTTTTTTTTCTTTCCTAAAAGAACATTTTGCTAACATCGATTTCACTCTTATTTGTGTTCTATCTCAACATGTATCTTTCTCTGCCAATTAATTAACAATTCTGCAATTCTTTGAGTAATAGTTATAGTGCATCATTACCTTCAATATTAATTAGTTGATATAGTAAAATAAATACCTCCATGAATGAGCAAAAAAAATTGGTATGATTTCACATATTTGACATAATTGAGAACTATTGACAAGAGAGTTTCACAGTAAGTATTTCATATTAGAAATATGAAGTATGTCCCCAGGAACAGGCAGTTCCGGGGACATAAGGATAAGGACTCTCCTACTCTTCTACCTTTGGATGCCAGGGTGGTGATGTTGGCTTCGGCAGGGGGTCCAGCACCAACCTCATTAACTGCCACAATACTGAACCTGGGGCACACCAAAGAGACAGGTTTTGGTTGGCAGGTTTCTTTTGAAAGATTGCCTGAGAAAAATTTTGTTAAGTAGGGAAGATGCTACAGAAGTGCTTGACTTTCAGAAAATGCCCGTTTAAATATAATGCTCTAGGAAAATTTAGAATATAGACAAGACCAACCAAGGTCCGACTTGCCCAAAGGCAGAACAACAACAGAAACTTCAAAATTTCAATTCAAAATAAGTTTCCAGACTCAGAAGAACAACTCAACTTCATTTCAAAGGAAGATCTTGCATTTATCAGTGCAAGCAGAATGCAGGCCTTTGTGTTTAATAAAAATGAAAGAATTTTCCAGATGCTTCAAGGACTAGAGAATACCACTCTATCTTTCTCCTGTCATACTAAAATCATGCTACAAAACCCTAAAAAAATTAAAAATTGCAGTAAGAAAATGCAACCCCCCAGCCCTATATCAAGTTGCTTTTTTTTCTCACTATCTGACTTCTGCAAAAGCAGCTGTGTTACCTGGGATAACTCTGTTACCTCAAGGAAGGTGCCCTTGCTTTTGGCAAGAATGTAAGTAAATAGCATAATTGTGCAGAAGGGGTATTAAAGCATACTCGGTGCTATCTGGGCAAGAAGTGTGACCTCATACCTGGGCACGTTGGCTATCTTTTTTTTGTACCTGTAAGTGGTGTTTGGGAAGGTGGAGTAGAACTGAAAGCTGTGCCCTCTTGAGGCTCTTAACAATTCATGATTGTCACTGGTCAGGAGCAAGTTATATCCAATAATCAATCCATTGGGAAAAAGTGGTGGAGACCAAGTAACTTCAACAGTGTTTGGACTTGAACTCTGAATGTCTTTAATGACAGGAGCTGTTGCAGGAACTGCAAGACAGAAATATCTGACTCCAGTATTTGATTAAGACATTAATTGGTTTTCATTTTTAAATACATTTTTAGGTTTCACACCTGTTAATTAATTTATGCTCCAATAAATATTATTAGGGACAGTTAACATTTGAGCAACATTTCAGGGGTTTTTTTACGTCCAGGCAAACAGGACTGTGTTTCAATCAAATACATGCATAATTATATACAAAAATATCCCATGTGCCCTCACAATTTTGACCATCTACTTTTTCTGTGCTTGCTTTTAAAACCATAAGCAGAGAGAAGCCCTAAATCTTCTAGGTCTAACAAAAAGAACCTATAGTTTTTTAGTTTGCGCTTCTGCAGCTACTCAAGAGACAACCTACACATGGTTCTGAAGATTAGGCACCAATTTTTTCTGCCAAAGAAACAACAACAAAACCCAAATATTTCTGCAAAGGTCCAGAATGATGGAATTAATAGTGCAATTCATTACCTCCAAAAGCATGTGTCCGGTAGGTGGGACTAGGTGGAGAATGGAGCTGCAGCTGAGATGTAATGATCCAAACTACTTGAAACACGTATTCTGTGAAGGCCTGAAGGTCTTTGACGGTATATGACGTTTCAGATACTACCTAGGTTAATGCACAAACAAAATTGGGCTTTTCCTCCCTCCAGCTGCAGCTGCTATGTAGGATGTTATGAGGGCAAAAGAGGTCTCAAACAACAACATACATTTTCAGGATAAAAAAAGGGCAGCATCCTAAGTTTAGTTAAGAGGAAATTCTGGAAGTTATTTTCAGCATAGACTTTAATTTTCCATCTCGTCACTTTCTCTTCTCTTTCCTCAGAACATGGCACCAAATCTCAACAATGCGCAGGTGGATCAAAAGATTGATGCAATATAATAGTAAATTTTAAGAAAAAAAAAAAAAAAAAAAAAAAAAAAAAAAAAGCTAAAATAGTAGCATATTGCAAGCAATGTATTTTAAACATAAAGATTTCAGATACAAAGGATCCTTGTTACACTGAAATATTTATTGTCTGAAGTAATTGCTCCCTATTATTTCATCAATGATTCATTCAGAATAACTTCCTGCTTAGCAAATTATCTTTACCTTTGATTTGTGGCACCACTTGTCATGCCCTGTAAATTGATCCAATAGAGATGATGGCAAGATAACAAGTGTACAGCTGACGCAAAAGAACAAATTATGAGAATAACTCTACTGAGTCAGAACAAAGGTCTTTCTAGCCAAGTATTGTGCTTTGACAAGAACCAAAATAATTTCTCTAGGGAAAGGTATGAAAAAAAAAAAAAAAAGCCTACAGCCATACTTCTCCTGAATATTCTCATTGGTATTTCACAAGCATGGCTCAACATGAAACAATGGGAATATTGGCATTTAGTAGAACTCGATTTTTTCTTCTGCTAATTTTTCCAGTCACTTTTCAAACGCAATTTAGTAATTTTAGCAATTTTAATATTCAGAAGTTTAAATTTAGCAATTTAACATCCACGCATGCCAGGAAGCAGCTGAGTATTTCAACTACCCATTCAGTGAGAAAATACATTTTGCTAGTTTTGAACCTGCTACCTGATAGTTTCCATCAAGGTCCCTAGTTCCTATGCTGGAGGAACTGGGGAATAATACACTGGTTCTCAGCTTCCCCATGCCACATGATTTTGAAAATCTCTTTCATGTACCTAACATACTATCCAATATTTTTCTTAAAAAAAAACCCAAAAAAACTAAGAGCAGAGAAGAGCCAATTTCCTTGCAATGTAAAAGGAGATGTTCTCCCTTACCTCTGTGTACCTCCAATCACCAGGGAGCTTGTTGAACTTCCACTGGATAATGTATTTCACCCCAGAGATGTTGGCTGCCTTCCACCCTAATGTGATACTGTGGTTTCCAATGACAGATGCAAATGGTGCACTAGGTTTATTCAAGTTGTCTGAGGGGAAAATACAATATAACAGTAAAAAAAAAAATCTTTCATGGCAATCTCTGCATCTCAGCGGTAAAAACCTTTTACCTCACACACCTAAATCTGCAAGGCCCATAAAAACACATAAAAGAATGTATTGAAAATGTTAGTGAGTAACTCGCATGGCATTTTAAAGACAGTTTGATAAGTGAGAGAGAAATGGGCCAGGTTCAATGTGAGCAGTTGTGACTACAACTCCATACTTGTGTAAGTGCATTTTTAGTTACAGATATTTAGTATTTTTTTTTTTTCTGAATAGAAGCATAGAGAAGGCATGAAAGACCTCTGAAAAGATTTTCAAGGGACCTATTTCAATAACACTGTATTGGCCCAAGGTATCATCTTAAACAGTTGAGACTTCATTCCAAAAGTCTCATGTCTATGAAAGGGAAGGAAAAAGGATTTACTCCAAGATAAACTTCAATGTATTTGTTAAAAGGAAAAGGAAGAGTGGTAGTTTTCTGATTAATGAAAATACTCAAGACATTCCTAGTTTTAAATAAATCTAGATCATAGAACAAGGCTATGAATTTGTCAGACTGTCAGTTGGACACAGGACCCTATTCAGACTTACTTAGCGCTTCAACTCCATATGCATCCTCTGCACAGCTACAGCCAAACTTACAGGAAACCGTCTGTGTAGGGCACAGAACTCACTGGTTAGCTTTGTGTGAAGGCAAACTTCCCTCCAGAATCATGCAGACACATTTTAAATACATACAAATTCTGTGGACATTTTGCATATACACAAACCTTGTGGAAATAATTATATTAAATCTAAAAAATAGCACTACCATGAACTCACTCCGAAGATTTTCTTGAGTGCCTTTTCATCAATTCACTGGGCCCTGAATGAAAGGTTTCCTGCTTACACACTGTCCCTTTGTGGGAAGCATGAACATGGGGTTACATTACAGTTGGAAATAGACTTCAGTGATGACCATGGAGTTAGGAAGACAAGGTTTTTGACTAGTTAATAATATATCCCACATGTTGCATTTCACCCTTTTCTGCTTCATGTATTTCCTATGAATGAGGCACATTCTTCCAATGTATTTCCACTGAATTTTCAAAATAGCTGAAACTGGCAATTTTTAAGATCAGCCATGCCTAATTCACACTTCCTTTTCAGCAGCTACTCCTTCTGTAACAGTTGTGCCTGCAAACATAACAAATACCCCAGGGCAGTGACACTGACATCCTAGGAACAGAAAATGAATTTTCAGCTCAGGTAGGGAAGATAAATATAGTGTCATCCTGCTTTTACATAGAGAACTTAAGAAGAAGTAGAAACATGTTCTAAGTGGATCTCAGTAGCTTTAAAATTATATGCAAGACTGAGTCTCCTGGAAATTCAAAACTTTTGAGAAGTGGTGATTTGAGCTTTTTTAGGCAGGAGGTTTATTTGGGCTTGTTTGATTCTGCAAGTTCATTCAGACTTTAAAATCTTGAAGTTTGCTCCATACAGCAGCAACCTTTCAAGTGATAATCAACCTTCAGATCATTCAGAAGCAGCTAATTATGGCAAGAGAGGAAAGTTTTTTAATTGCTCTTCCTATGATTTGAGGAAACGCACTTCCGGCACCCTATGGAAACCTATAAGACATGTTATTTCAGACAACACAGTTACACCTGAGACAGATTTGAAAACTTTCTTAGCTGTATATTCCTATATAAATTACGAATTCTAGACATTCAGTGCCAAGTGCAAGCACTTACAAATTTTTTCCAATATTTTCATATTCAGAGAAATAAAATACTTCCAGGTAAATTATCACCAATGTTACCAGGTGAAAATTCAGGTATTAGCAGAAATAAGTTATCTAGTGTACACTGGAGCTTTAATTTATGACTTATATTTATTTGTTTTAAGGGGTAGTGTCCCCAGACTACATGCTGATTCATAGTGCCTTCTGCCTCATTTAACACAGGTATTTCTGAACATTTGTTTTTTGTTGTCTTATTCTTTCTTCTGATTTTTGTCTGAACCATAAATTCACTTTTTCCTTGAGGTAAGAGGATTGCTAAAGCTCCTAATCTTAAATTTTGAGGGAAATTTGCCAGCTGCTCTACTTGGAAACAATAAATCCTCATATTTCTTTCATCCATCAACAATGTTATTATATAAGCCAGAGTTTGATGACTTTTCTTGTGACTATTCCCATGAAATTCAGTGGCAATCCTCTGTTCCTGGCTAGAAGGAGAAATACTACCAGATTTCAGTCCCAAGGTGTATTCAGACAGCAGAACTGAATCCCACTCTCTCTCCCACTCCTTTGCTCTGCAGGCTGCAATGTCCTGATCCTCTGAATGCAGTGACACAGTGTGTGCCTGATATGTGGGTAGTCAAGTCAGTCAGCTGATCCCGTGGAAAGAGAATCCCAAAAAAGCCCTTGCAGAGTCAGCATATTTTAGTGGCATATTGTGTGACCAGACAAGGAAAAATAAAACCCCAACACAAAAGCAACGAAACACCCACAGTCATTTTATGTTTCTATAAAAGTAATTTGGTTACTTCTTGGACTGTTCCTACACTCCAAAATCACCATTCAGTGCATTAGTAAACCTTTGTCATGACCACATTTTGATAGACTAAAAAGTATTAAAACAAACCCCAAATTCTTTCAATCAAATTTCCAGGTTGCCAATGGATTTGTATTCTACTTGTGACTCTCTCCACCTCTCCAGCACCTCCTTCAAATGTGTTCCTTCCATCTGGGAACAACCTTCATCCTGAAGTCTCAGCAGTGCCAAACACAATCTTTCAATCATCTCATCCCCATCGTATCCTATCCTCTTCATGCTGAAAGAGTCCATCTCTTTACCAGCACTTTGTTGACTCATACTTATCCCTGTGAACACCAGTCCATCCACAGCATTCCCCACTTGAGATCTCTTTCTAAAGGGCCACATGTTGCCCCTTACTGAACTGCGTTTTATTTCATTCAGACTCTCTATCCAGTCAAGAGTTTTGTCTTCTTGCTCCCACTCTTTGTTTCCACTTCTCGCCAAGTTGGTATCATACCAGCCTTAAAAGGCATTCTCTATGGATAGTCTTTGATGGAATTAATGAAAAACTGGATGAACAACACTCTTGAGAGAGCCTAGAACATGGTTTACATAGGTCTGTCCTGTTTCATAATACTGAGATTAGTCTGCTTTCTTTGCAGCAATATTCTTTGTCACACAGTAGTTTTTAATGCAAACTTGTCCTTGGTTACCATGCTGAAAAGGTACTCAACTCATTCTTCAGCTTTAGGGAGTACAAAACAATTAGACCTGAATTGACAAGTTTAAGTTTGTGTATCTACATTGTGTTTCTTAGCATTGTGTGGACATGTGAATTACTGAAATAGTGATTTTTTTGTATTGCTCTGATGGCATTTAACTTACCTCACATGCTCTAGTGTATGTCTCGTTCTGCCAAGAAACAATTAATAAAACGTGGCGTTAGCATAAATATAATCACAGAGTATTTCAAATGGATAAAATAATTTTATTATAATTTCTTGCAGAGAAATTACCTTACAAAACCTCATCACTGGCAAATAATGAAAGAAGGAAAACCCACATTTGAAAAAGCAGAAAGTCAACATTATAGTGATGCTAAGGTTGAATGGGATTCAGTTGTTCAAGAGGTGCAGAAAAATGAGAAGTTTAAAAGCTATCATGGCAGTTGTCCCAGACCAATGCTAGTTCTCATCCACCTGGTTTAGTAAAAACAAGAAATCACTCTACTGACAGCCATGTGCTTCATTTACATCTGCACGCAACTCTGAAACAGCCCCAGTAGAGTAAAATCCTGGAAAGCACTAGTGCATTCTCACTGTCTAAAAATCTGTGTTGAGCTTAATGAACTGCAAAATACATATATTCTGACAAACTCTATGGAAACTTTTGATATTAGAGGCAACTTGCATAACAAGAATTATGAATTTCCCAAAACAGAATTTATAACAAACTGAGAAATAATGTAGACATTACATCTTTTCATAGAAACACTGCTCTGGTTGGACTTTGAACATCTGCCATTGGATAAGATACTTGACAGGCTGGAGACAAGTGCAAGAGAGCCAAAGCTCAGGTAATACTCACACATTTCAGTGGACAGTCAATTTGCATGGTTGCATTCCAAAACTGACATCCCTGCGTACACTGCAAAGACAGAGGGGGGCTTTAAAAACGACTTTGGCAGCAGAGTTGTAAAGGCTGGGGATACTCCAGCATTAGCAATACATTAAAGGTACATACAGGTATTACGAGTACTCAGATCCTACAGTAAATGAATTATGTTGTATAGTGCTCTTCTCAATGTAAAACCAAATACAAAGCAAAATAGGCTCAGTCTTGTTCTGGGAATGAGTTTCCTCAGCTGGCTATCACGTGGCCAGCACTCCCACCCTCCCAGCTTTATTTTACCACTTGTTCTCTGTGCAGAAGCAGCGATATGCAGTGTGCAGGACAGCAAAGCACAGAGAAAAGCTGTTCAGAACAAGCCCTGCCACATATGCTCACCAATGGGCAATGGTTTTAAAACCATGAGTTTTCAGAGAAGTAATAAATATTATATAGTTCAGTTTTGATGTTGGGCCTTTCTTGTTTATGCTGTCCCATCTGCTTCTTAATGGTTGTGAAGGTTTTTCTTTCCAAAGGAAACTGGGACACCTTTAGAGGCAAAGCCTCATGAAAAATGTAGTGAAGGCTTAACACTGAGCAAAGTGTGATAACACTGAGCAAAGATACTCAGTAACTTAAACAGGTGAGTCAACCTTGCTATGTATTGTCATGACAACACAGACTTTTATGGTCCCAGCATCATAAATGGCCCAGCCTCACTAGATACCAGGTGCTGAGAGGGTTCTTGCCACCAGTGTCAGTGTAAATACCGAAGACTGAATTCTCCACTAGTCTTCAAAGAATATGTATAATCACTCATGCTGATATTGGCAGGAAAAAACTTTCTAAAACAATCTGAGCCATTAGAAAGCAGACATTCTTTATCTGTGCAGGACTCACAGAAAGACATCTCCTTATTTCTGTGTGCATTGTGAGACTTTACGACAAAGTATTTATCCACTATAATCATACATAATCATTAAAATGTATTTCTTATCTAATACATAAACATCACTTTCCTAGAACTAATTTCCATGTATCTGCCTCCTACTGGAAGTGCTGTTATGGTCCTGGAGGTTTATCAAGAGGGGTCTTTGATGCCCATATTCACTGAATGCTTCAATAATAAAGGTGACCTTGCCTTGAACTTTTTATTTTTGGGCATGCGTTGTAGCTTCTTGGTACATAACTTGCAAAAACCCCACTGTAGCCCCCTTTATCTGTTTCTCCACTGGTTCCAGCCATGCTATCATCCTGCATGCATACCTTCACATCTTTTTATCTTTTTTTTGCCAGTTAGCCTTTAACCTCTATTCAGCAACTTCAGGGGAGCTGAAAATTTTTGTTTTCTATGTTATTTATCACCACCAGCTTGAATTGCATCTGCAATCTGAACTAGAAAATCAGCTGAAGTCCTCCAAGAATGCTCCTATGGAAAACTCACATTAAGCCTCCATGACGGACACAACCATTTGAAGTTCTAGAGAACTCTAAATGTTCAACAATTTTAAGTTTTCTTACATTGAATCACTGAGAAAATGAAATAAACTACTCAACTGTACAGAGGGAATTGAACAAGGCAGTCTTAATGATTTGCATGTTGGAGGCAACAATAGTTTTGACTCATTGTCTCAAAAATATGATGTTATGAACTTTATAGATCACAAACGTGAACATAATTCACAGCAGAGATCATCATTCTTTACACATTTTCTTTAAATAAATATAGCAATGTATAACCAAATCTACCCACTCAACTTAGTGATTTACGCTAGACAGGCAACTTTGCACATTTCCATGAAGGCTTTGAAAATATGATCGTTGTACCCATTGTATTCAAACAGCAGGAACACAAAATGTCGGTAATTAACAAAGTAAACCATGACTCACCGCTCCAGTGATGTCACTAACATTGCAAAGGTTAGTAATTCCAAGTTCTCCTTCCTATAGGAAAATACATCCTTTTTTAAAAAAACCAAAATATTTCCCCAAAATTCTTTGATTAAAACACACATTAAATCACTGGCTTCTTGTAAACCAAATTTCCTTTGGTTCATGTTTCCTCATCTGGAGAAATTTATTATTGACCCACCAGTAGCTTCTCACTTGAGACTAATTTCAGAGATACCATCAAACAAAGAGGTTGGCAAAATCAGTTGGTGCTAATCAAATTATCTGACATAGGAATTTGGTTCTGAGTCACTGAGTCAATAACAAATGCTTCACAAATATGTTTGGCTTAAATGACAAAGCCAAGTGGCTTTGACCCCTTGGGAGCAGAAAGACCTTCCTTTAAGCTAAGTGCCTTTTGTCTGGCCACCTTTTGAAGGAGCTTTACACAGCCATATGGTGATGGCCACCACCCTTCCTCTCCTGCCAAAAGTGCTCTCCAGCAAACCCTGCCTGTTTTTTCACATCACTCAAAGTGTGCAAAACTGTCACCAAAGTGCAGTGATTAGAGAATACATCCTTAGAGAAGGTGAATAGCAGCTCTTAAATTTTTGACCTGAAACCAGGTAAGAGCAGCCTTAATAAAACAATTCTCAGGAAGAAATTTTCAGCACGCTGTGTACACTGTGACAACAACGAGGATCAAAGTTGTCACAAAAATAATCAAACACAACAAGTAGACCAGAGGAGAAAAATAAGATTTACAACTCTCAGACTCAAAGATTACCTTTGTCACACCTGAATCAATACATTCACTGAACATAAAATCACATTTATTTCAAAGCTGAAAGGAAGAGCAACTTATTTCTTATTCTGAATTAATTTAAATTCAAATCAAAAGATCCCCATTAAAGTTATCATTGCATGATAGGCTTCCATCAGAGAAGGAAACTAACTCTTTCATTGATGCAAGAGCTCCAAATAGTTTTAAAGGAACTGTTAGGCAAGTGTATGAAATAAAATAGAGAAGGTCATACTTCTCTGCAACAGGTTTCCACAATTAGCACCAAGGCACAAAATGTCCTTTTCACAAAGCAAAGATACACAGTGCTCTAAAACACATCAACACTTCCAGCAAATAGAAGCAAGGAAGCAATTCCTGAAGGCAGAATAATTGTTAAGGTTTCGGAGTTTTTGATTGTCTTGCATTCTTAGAATATCTTGCACACTGTTCCAAGGTATATTAAGAAAGTCTAAAACTAAGGATCTGATCACTAATTTTAATACTTACAGGATTATCCACAATTTAAACCAGCTAACTTAAAAATTAAGCTGCAGCTAAGTTCAGGATAGCTCCGTGTGTCACAGAAAGAAAATGTCTTGTGACTTTACAGTTTTCCTCGATTATATAATAAAAGCCCTGGACTAGACTGACATGAATAAGTAAAGCGAATAAACTGAAAGAATAAAAGTTTATCTTCCCCATCCTCCAGGGTCTTTAGCATTTATAGTAATTGCATGCAGTCAGAGTAGTGGGATTTGTTCCTTACCAGATTCTACAAATTCAAATGTTACACATCAATTCTTAAACCCTGCTCTTAGTAAAACACATTCTTTAGAGTAATTTTGAAAACAGTGATATGTAATATGAAGTTCTTACAGTGCTAACAACAATCTGTATTTCAAATGATTAGGTACAGGTTTTGAAAACTTACCAGGTTACTTGTACATAAGTTTTGACAATTCCTTGAGAAAGCACAGTACACTGCAGAAATCCATAGTAAAAAGCAACAGGACTTCTTTGCAGGAAATCCCACAGGCAAGTGTTCTTCATAACTTAATTTCATCTGTTGATCTGAAGCTTCTCTTGACTTGGCCATACAAACTCCTTTTAGTCTAGGTGGCAGAAATGCACCTGTGACATTTCTGCATGTCAGATCATTAATATTTTTTGAATCCTTGTTTACACTCTGCTCCTTCAATAACTTTTCAGCTTCCTGGAGCACTTGTCATGAAGTTATGCAACCTCTATTTAATAGTTTCTTATTAAGCCACTGAAACAAAAGAGTTGACCAATGAAAGTCAGTGTATCTACTTACACAAATATCATTAACATAAAAAGGGAACTAAGTGCAGTGCTTTTAACCAGGTGCTCCAAGCCACACAGAAACAGGGAAACAGTGGGGAAAAATGGCCTAACGTTAATTTTGACTAGATTAAGCTATTTCTAAATATTTGTATGTGGATGCAACTAAGAAAATTTGTTGGTGATGATGAATAATTTGTTAGAACACCACTGGTCATATCAGAAATGGTAAAAATTTGAATTAATCTTTTTTTGAATGACGGTTTACAAATGTTCCATTTCCACACCAAAATACCACACAGAACAGACCTGTGTCTGCCTTAAGATGCAACCTCGACACAAACTAACCAGAGCCAATTTGCTAGAGGTTCTCTAGATGAGGAGGTACAACTATACAATTAAGTTTGCATCCATATCATGGAATAAAATGAAGTCATTAGATAAATTGTGTGTCTGTTTTAAAGAGTGGTGAAAAGTCTTACATAAAGTTGAAGACTCTCGTTAAAGAGGTCTGTGAAAAGTCAAGCTTAAGGCACATCCAGATCCTGGTCTGTGGCACATCTGAGCTGTACCAGCAGAGATATCCACAGAGTAATTGTGCAGTAGAAAATCAATCCGGTTTACACACACACACGTATCTGTGTATGTGTATGTGTACAAATGCTATGTCATTTTGTGCATGTGCATTACTCATTATAAATCAAATGTGCTATTTTATAAACAATATAGCAATTTGATGTTCTGTTGAGGCTGGCACATCCTGTTATTGGTGCTTAGGAAGGGTACCTGCTTTTCCACCACACCTTCCCAAGCCCCATTCACTTGCCAGTGAAACATTTCTGCAGTCATGCAATAAAACAGGCTGGGAACCAGGTCAACACTAACCCAGCAACAGCAGAGGTGCATTGATTTGTGTTAACCTGATGCTGGTTTTTTCTGGCTCAGGCCCTAGTAAAATCCCCTATGCTGTTCTGTCCATGAAGTGAAAGAAGTAAATGCACTAAGGCAGGAGGAAAGGGAAAGCCAGGCTGGAGACAGACAATGAATATCGGGAAGCACACGGCTCAAAGCGTTCCAAGGAAGGAAAGGCTTTTAGGACAAGCTTCCTTCCTTTTCTTCCAGGTGCCCTGGGAAGCACTATGGTGTTTCCTTGTGCATTTTTTCAGTCTCCTCACCACTACTCAAGGGAACTTCCACATGAGAGTGAGGCTCATCTAGGTTGAGATTTGCTTTCAGCTCAGGGCTTTCAGCTATGCAGGTGTGGGGAATTCCTACCCAATTTACTTGTCACTTCTCCACTCCAGGAGCGTGCTGCCCCCACTCCAGCCCATGAGCAAAGCTGCTCCAGAAGGAGCTCCTTAGATCCAGCCAAAATAAGCCAGTTTAGTCTGACTGCTTAAATAGTAGGTCTCTGCTAATCCAGCTCATCTTGGCTGAAGAAGTTTCATCAGAGCTCACATGACCAGCAACAGTGAAGAGGAAGCTGGTGACAGGCAGATGGAGGCTGCAATTTCTTCCTGAGGCAAAGAACTTTGGCTTTGATAGTTAGGACATATAGGACCTTCTGGATTTGGTCTCTAGGACTTTTAGGTCTATACCAATAAATTCAATGTACCCACATCAATACCCCAGCAAGTGGCATGGGCTAACCCACATCCACACTTTAAAACTCTCTCATAATCCAAGAAAGGATTGGCACAGCTGAAATACCTATGGGCAATGGCTCTTAGATTTACTATAACCCAGTCTTTTACTGGATATTACTTGGGCTAGTGCTGATGTGGATCAAAATAGACAGAGTTCAGCAACTGATCTATCTGGTCATTTAGGATTAAGAATTCTGGCTGGCATGTCTTAAATTACTAATTTAGATGTAGCGCAGGTAAAAAATATGCCTAAATTCAAACTTTAAAAAAAATCTTTTAATGACATTTAAATAGTCAGCCTTTTTTTATTTGTTTTGGGGTTTTTAAGGAACTGTTTGGTTGTTAGGATGTCTAGGGTTTTTTTCAGGATATGTAGAGAAAAGCATTGGGAGAAGAGAAATGGAGAATCATAGAATCATTATAGTTGAAAAAAACTTCCAAGATCACTGGGTCCAACCTTTAACTGCACACCACCCTGCCAACTAAACCATAGCACTAAATGCCATTCCCAGGGGTCTCTTGAATGCTTCCAGGGACAGTGACTCCACCAGGTTAAGAACCTGGTGAGGAATGTAATCAAGGTTCATCTTGAAGTCTGAAGAAAAAGTCCACAGCACCAAACAATAACAAACAGTATTTTTGGACAAGGAAATTTGATTACTATCAAATACACATAATGAATACTTTGTTACTGGAAAGCTTGGCTGTTACTGATGGGAATAATTCTTCTCAGTGAGCCTTTGCACGCTCATATAGGGGTAGTGCACACACGCCTTGCAGAAACGGGCTCCAACCATTACAGTTAGTTGATAAAATGGTAACATTAAAGACGCTGTTCAAACGAACTACTCAAATGATACAGAAATTTTTCTTAAACTTCCAACACGGATTTCCACCAGGTGTCACTCTAACATCCCATAAACCACGACTTTCAAGGAAAAAAAGCACTGGAATATCCTTTCTTGTTTATCTTCCTTTGAACACGTTGGGAGAACAAATAGTAACAGTCACTTGAGTCTTCGGATTTTTAACCTGGATTTCAGGTATTCAACAAGAAGAGAGTACTTATGGGCTTTAGAAGCCAAACTTTAAAAGGACTGTTTGCAATATCTGTAAATGACAAAGCATTAAGTGTAATTTTTAAGTACATCCCTTCCGTAACACTGCACCCCGACGTGGAACTAGGGACCTAAATTTTGTGAGATATCATTAATAAACCTTGTCCTTTATATTATAGAGCTCCTTACAGAATATCATATCCTTTATCCCAAAGACCAGCAAAAGGAAGATGTGCTTGCAGACCAGCACATCTGCAAGGGAGAAGACTGAGAATGAAGAGAAAAACAGAGAAAAGGAAACTTGATCACAATTCCCTACCTGGACAGAAGTATATATCAGAGCTCTTTACAAATTATGGATTCATCATTCAAGTTCTTTTGAGTCTCTTTTAAGAGAAATAGACCTATGTACAGACAAATGATCACCCCTGAGAGCAATGAATAAGGACTATCACACCTTGAGGAGAAACATGTACATTATTACTGCCAGTAAAGCAAGTAACTAACAGCTTCTTTATACCTGAAATTCTCATGATCCATAAAGACAAACCTTTCCTGTACATGAACATGCACATGACTGTGCATATGTATGCATGAATGGTTTCATATAAGCTGACTAAGGATGGAAGACACAGAGCTTTAGTGCTTTGCTGCACTTACAGCAGATGATTAGAATTATTGGCTCAAGATGGGTTGGCAGCCCCTGTACCATTCACCCCAGTGCACAGTCACAGGCTGTTGCACATACAGCCAGAAAGGTCAGCTGGGAAACACTTCCTGGGCTGCCAAAAGGTTACAGCCCAACACATTAACATAAACTGATGGCAACTTCAGTTTATTTTAATAGTACATGACAAACTCTCTCAAATGGTCAGTTCCCAGCTGATCCAGACCTGGAGCCGGGCTGTCATTCCGGCCCTTGTGACAGCAACCTCCATCACAAAGGTAGGCCAAACAACTCAACTTAATAGCCACTCCAGCAACCTGATTTTAATCTCCTCCCACATTAAAGTCAGGCACCTAAAATCTCATCAAATGAAACAATTGTCTATGTGCTGCCACTTAAAAAATCTTTGCACAGTTTCACAAAACGGCAGCAGGACAACAAAAACTGAACACAGGATGACTGAGGAGGCAGGCAGGGGGACACCCAAAGCCACAGATGTTTGTGTCTAATCTGGGCTGTTTGTGTCCAGTCACGTAGCACTAAAAATTCCTTGAAGATAGACCACCGTTCATGTCCTGATGGGAAGGAAAAATGGGAGAGGTGAGAAAGGAGAGACTCTTAATCCCTCAACCAGCCTACAGGGAAGAGCAATGAAAAGGAAAATCTCAGCTTTTACTTATCAGTTCCTACCTTCTTTGTCTTGGGGAGGTCATCTTGAAAAGATATGCTGATATGAAGTGCTCACTAAGTGATGATGGATTTTCACTCTTTTCCAATGATCATAGATTATTCTCATTTTCCCTCCAGCAATGGGCCCCCATTAGATTTTGAATTTCTTAGTAAAGTAAGTGAACAAGGACCCTTAGGGCAAAAAGCTTCCCTCCACTGCCCTGGCCTCCCTCCTTCCCCTTTTATTTGTTAATTCAACTGCTAAGACAGCTGTTTGTCTGGCAATAGCAGCCAGTCGGTCAGGGAGTGCTGTGCACAGACAGAGGGAAGGCCATACAAGAGAAACCCCCTGGAGTCTGGCTCAAGATTTATATCTATCTCTGCAGATTAGAGAAGTGGGGTTGGGGAGGGGGGGAGAAACAGACTGTTAAACTGGATCAAATTGAAAAGACAGTCATGCATGAGATTCTTAGCTAAACCAGTCAGGAGACAGGGATTTGCTTCTATTGATCTGCAGTAATGATGACTGGAGAAATGTCTCATTAAACGATGCACAATGATGGATTTCAGACTAGGCAAATTTGAGCTGTGGAGATTACCAGGAAGAGATGTAAAAGCTAGGCCAGGATAGAAAATGTAAGGAATATTAAAGGGTAACATAGATCTATAAACATATTGCTAAAAAGTTCAAATCTAAAAGAAAAATAATATATTAGGGCTTATTAAACTATGTTTGTGTGATCATCATACACAACATTAGGAGAGACAGTGAGTAGAAAGTGACAATAAAAACATTGCTGTTAAGTAGGTAAATCTTGTACTTCTTTTTGTATTGCTTAAAAGAGAATGAGTTGGCAAGGTATCTGCAAAGCTATTTGGTGATTTGTTCAACAGTGTTATCTATTAGATATCTCCTGATTATTACTAATCAAATGTGCTGTCTGAAATTTGAAGAAAACTAAATTTCAACATACACAAGTAGAAGGCAGTGCCAGTGTAAAATGGCCTGATGCAGGATGTCTGGAGAGGATTGCATGAAAAAGATGTGCAAAGGGTCTTAGAGAGAAACAGAAGGAAAGAAGATTTCATACCACAGAGGGAGTGACTTACCACTCTGAGCATGTTGATCAGTGTGTAAGAAGATATAAAATCAAGATTAGGAGAAAAAGACAAAAGGTGCAGAAGCAGTAATGCAGATTACACAATCTTCGTAAAGATCTTCAGAACAGTCAGATGTTCAGTTTGCATAAACATCTCCCACAAAAGTCTCTACCTCTAACACCTCCTGGTTTCCATGGCATTCCCAAATACCTGAACATTTCATCTCCCAGTAGTTCCATAAAAAGAAATTGCTTATCCAGCAACCCAGGAGAGAGCCCATCTGCTTTGAGTTCCTTACAGATTGAGAAGCAACAGTGCCCACTATGGAGACAGGAATTAACTGGGACTGGATTTGACCATTTCAATCACCAGCCCAAGAAAGCATGTTGCTGGGCTGTTGTTAGGATGTACTGCTCACTAACCTTTTGGTAGGTATCTAGAGTCCCAGTCCTTCTCTCCCTGTAAATTCCCATCCTCCTCTCCTTGACTGAGCAGTACCCCTGGGTACAGGCACTGACACTGGTCCACAGGAACAAGCAGATCCCTTTCTCCACAAATCAAGAGAAAATAGGAGAGGGGAAAAACAATTAAGGATATTATCTAAAACACAGGCTTGTTGCAAATAGTTGGAGATGCATCTGATCCCTTCTCTTCTGAGGGAACATTCCTTGGGAAAACCATAATTAGCTGGGATCTACCATCAGGAGAAATCCTGGTGGTGGTAATCTAGCACATCCTTTCCTGTAGTAACAGCTAAAAAGGTAAATGCTGTGGGCAAGACAACACTTGGTCTCAACACGTTAACATGCACCAACACCACAGGCAGCCCAGTCAGCTTCAGGCTTTATCCTCCAAGGGTTTCAAACCCCTCTGGAACACCAACAGCTGCCATGACTTAAGACAAGTCTGCTCCTTGCCCTTCTGGGTGCAGGGAATGACCTGAGCAAAGCTCCACATCTCCCAAATTCAGGCCAACCTGATGAGGGCCAGCCCCTGCTGAGCTCCTCAGCTGTGTGCCCACTCCCCTGTTATGGGGAACACAGGGCTTGGTCCCATTCCCTAGACACAGGACCCCAGTGACACCCTCCTGTTGCAGGGAGCCCCAGATGTCACCCAGGACTAGCAGTGTTTAGGCACCATGGCAGGGGGTTCCCAGGGCAGTGCCCATCCAAACCCCAGCCAAGAGCAGAGCAGCCAGGGCCATCATCAGGCACCTCCCTGGGCACAGAGAAGCCAAGGCTGGGATGTGGGCTCAGGGCTGGAGAGTGGCCCTGATGCTGGGCAGGGGCTGATGGCTTCAGGGGCTGGCACGGGGCCCTGGTCCCTGGGTGCATGGGGAGCCCAGAGCAGCTGGGCAGAGCCAGCCCAGCCCAGGGGTGCCCTCAGGGCCTGGCTGGCAGGTGTCACCCCGGAGCAAGGGAACCCCTGCCCTTCTGGACCAGTAGCTGGGAGCCAGAGGGATCATCCAAAAATCTCAAAGGCCACTGAACTGAGTCTGCCAACTCCTTTGACTGCAGCAGAAGTCACTTGAATTTAGACGTATTGATTTTAAATTAATTGCAATGCTTTTAAACAGCCTAAGTATTATCTGCCCACAGCCATATGTGCTAACCCTTGAGCTGACACAGACATGCTGTCAGAATTACTGCAAGATGGTGGTTTGGGTGTTAAACCAGCTTTTTAATTTTCTTTTACTGAGGAAATTTCCTTCCAGCTGAGGGAAGTCTCTTTCCTCAGGAAGTTTTCTGTACTGAGAAGTCAGGCAGATGCCAGAGCAAGGAGGGGACAGGCAGACAGAGCTACACCCGCACACTGCCAGTGTGGGATTTATCACCTGTGAAGGACATCAGCCCTGACATTCCCTGCCATGGTCCCAGACCTGTCTTCCTGCCCTGCCCGAGCAGTGTGATCTCACCCTTGCACCAGCTCTGGTGCTGTTTTGATCCTCCACTGAGCTAATTCAGGTCCCCAGCACAGCGGAAAGCCATTCACCTTGTTGTCAAGAAAATGTTCTGCTACCTCAGCAAATTGAATTAGCTCAACACAACATCAGGTGAGCTCCAGGAAGAGGGGAAATAAGGCAAAGAAAGGAACCCTTTGACCCAGCTGGTTTGAGCCTTTACTCTAACAGCTGCTATTGTTAACTAAATTTAGGTCTGATACATCATCACTGTCCCTTAATAAAGGGAAGCCTGGGGAGCAGGGTCTGCTGCTCATGACATGTTTGAATGTGATCTTGCACAACAGAGCAGTGACCTCTCTCTGCATTATGATAACACAAGTAGCAAGAGGTAGCGTTTAATTGTGAGAGCATCTGGACTCCTAAAAGACTTGCAGAACAATGACATGCTTAAGCTGTAATGACAAGCACTACCTCAATGTAAAGCAGGCTAAGACAGGAGAAACATTAAACAAGGGATGTCACACAGGTTCGTATGTTTATACTCCCAAGATTAAAGATCTAAATTGGTTTATGGAAAGTACATTATTTTTCCAGTATTATTTACATTCACAAACAAAATGATAAGCCTTTTCTAAGGCTGAAAGGACTCAGTGGAGCTCAAAGAAAGGGATGCATTAAAAAGAGGAAATCTCTATACCAAAATGGATATAAGAGAATGAATTATTTTAAAACAGTAACTAAAACAATTATTTCTGAGAAGATTCTTCTGGCTTGGTTGCAGGCTTTTTTTGTTTGTTTTGGTTTGGTTTTTTGTTTGTTTGTTTTTTATTTTATTTTCCAGCCATGTTTTTGATGTCTACTAAATTACAAACCAGAGAAAGACTATTCTCTGAAAAATGGTTAATGTTTCAGTAATCCTTTTGCAAAAGTAAACTTTTGCAGTAATCCACAGATTAAGTAAAGACCATATCCTTTAACCTCCCTGGACACCTGTGTTCTCAGTCCAGTGTAGTGGCAGATACCCATCCTAACAGCAGTTTAAATGAGGTGCAGGCACATGCTGTCTTCCACTGCTCTGCAAGCTGCTGTAGTTGAGCACAGTGAAGAGCCATGGATACAGCAACATCTTGAAATATCACAGCATCAGAATCTAGAAAGCAAAGGAGCACTTGGCACTGCTGTCAGCAGAGGCTCCCCAGTAATTTCAAGGTACTTTAGGTCCAAGAGCTAATCTGAAGAAAGAGACTGCCCAAACAGGACTACTAAGCAGTAATGTTTCACTTAGTGGAGATTCCAGGTGTACAGAGTGCCCAGGTGGATGTACTTCAATGCCTGCATGCCAGTAAAAATAGTTTACTGTATTTTCACACAAGTTTTTCAGATAAATATACTACATATGAGAAATTGTCTATAAGTGTGTCTTTATAAGACCAGTAAAACAAAACAGCTATAAATATTTCCTTTATGTAGCAAGAAGTTAGCCTTCACTTGGTAGAATGGCTGTCTGCAAATGTTACTGTTATCTTCTGCCTATGGTATTTCTGTCATGCTGTCTTTGTTTCCTTTGCTCCAGTGTTTGCTATTTTACTGCATTAACGTAATTCTACAGATCAAAGCAACAACAACAACAACAAAAATTCCTGAGACAGTAACAAAGAAAAAGGAATATCAAGAAAAAATACTGGGCTGTCTTGGGTTAAAAAATGTAACCAAAAATGTGTATTTTATTTTCATAGAAAATGTTGAAACTGGTTGGGAGGTATTGTTCTTTCTTGTAATTCTAGGGGTGGAAAGAGGGCGGATGCCTTCTGTTAATGGGACAACTGATAACACCAGATAAGGCAGTGCCTTCTTATCTCTTCCTCCACCCATCCTCCTCCGAGGGACATCACCTGTGAATGGGCCATTTAAGGCCTCTCACATGACTGATAACATTACCTCATTCCATTGTGGGATGTTCCACCCAGTAGGAGGAGCCAAAGCCTTTCCACCGGCATAAAACCTGCCATCCCAAACACTAAGATAGCAGGTTTTTCTACTGAATTCTTGGAGGAAGACTGGACCTATCTTGCCAGCACTGGACCCTTTTTTCTCTACAGGGTCATCTCTACTCCACAGAACAACATCTGTTACTCTGGAAAGACTTATCTGGACTGCTTCCAACACCCTGACAACAGGGTATCAGGTTGTGTCTCTGTCAGGGTTTTCTAGGACTTTTGTTTGTTTGCTTGTTTGTTTTTTTTTGGTTTTTTTTTTTGTACTACTGCATTTGTATTTTTTAATATGCCTAGTAAACAACTGTTATTTCTACTCCCATATTTTTGCCTGAAAACTCCTAATAGCAAAATTGTAACAATTTGGAGGGAGGGGGTTTTACGTTCTCCGTTCCAAGGGAAACTCCAGTTTTGCCAGACAGATACCTGTCTTTCCAAACCAAGACAGGCATAAGATGCAAGGAGGTACGTGAAGGTTTGTGGTCCACCAAACCTAGGCTGCAACCAGCAGAAGCCGATGTGAAACTGTGTTCATGTGCTCCAGAGTGGTTTGCTTCAGAGGAAGATGAAGCGCAGCCGGGCTTCCCACTCCTGCTCATTTAGAGGATAGGATTTGCCTCTCTAGATCCCTAGCAATAGGAGCATGTTGGTGGGAGTGTGGGAGAGGAATCAGATAATGCCATGAGAATTAATCAAAATCCCTTTGATCACTCTCTTTACCAAATAAAAGCTACATAGTCAGCTAGAAAACAGTTCCACATGCTAACATGAATCCAAATGATTGATTTATATACCATACTCCTCTTTATTGAAACAGATAGTCAAATACCTATAAATGCCTAGATGGTACAGTATTCAAGTGTAAGTAGCAGAAGTCTGAGCCTAAAAGATTATGGTAACTCCTGAAAAGGTGCTGAGTCCTTGTAAATCCCTCATGAGCAGGGTGCTGCATGAGAAAACCACAAACTGCAGGGACTCAGGTCTTCTTGAGAGAGAAGAGGCAACTGCAGAACCTGAGCAGGTAGTTATTACCAGGGTTAGTTTTGGCCTGGTTGGAGCAGCTGATAACTGCTTAGCTGTTATCAGCTGTTAGGTCTTAGCTGTGTTTGACTGCACCAACACCATGCTTACCATTTGGCATTCTGAGTGTACATCCTGCATCCTTTTGTGCCAGACTGTCCCAAGGGATCTCCTCTGTGAATCTGCCTGATTCTCTGGGCACGTGAGGAACTGTGGCTGGATGGTGGGGGTTGTACAGGGACTTTAGCCACCACCAGCTGTTCTCTGCTACGGCTGGTCATGCCACATGAAGGTTTTCTTGTTCCCAGATGCTCAGTGCTGTTCATTCACTGGAGAATGAAGCCATGAAGGGTTCATTCAAACTTTTTAAGCTATTGAGGACAACTGTGTATGAAATAGATAATGCTTAGTGTGGGAACTCAACATGCCCAGGCAGCAGGAACTAGAAACTAAGGTCAGGCAGCAGAGCTGCTCACATGGTGAATGCCTGGCCCTGGCCCTAGCAGCTCTCAGCTGTGCAGGCAAGCAGCCCACAGCAGGTGAATGCCTGGGCTGAATCCACATGGACAATCAGCCCAACCCCACCGCCCTGCACCAAAACCTTTATCATGCTCAAGAGGAGGAGGGTAAGAACAAATGATTTTGGTGGACAAATGCCATACTGGATGTAGAGCAAAAAATTAAAATACAGGCTGAATTTAAGTCTTGGAGGCAGACCTAACTCAAGTGCAGCTATGTATATCACATTTGGAAAAAAGCCATTAGGATCACTTATGAACCCTGGGGCCAAGAACAACCACTGGCAAGTCTGACATAACTAAGAATATAGTATCTTTAATGAAAATAAGAAGACAGAAGAAAGTGATAAGTTCTTCTTTGGGAAGGAATATCTGAGAAATTATACTGTCCACACAAACCTAACTTTAGGTGGCAACAAATTTCAATTATTGATCTTTTATTATCTTATGAAGAAGGAATGTTCAAAACTGATTTGAGTGTTCACCAACATTCTATATTTATTCTCTGTTGTGCAGTTATCTTTGACAAGGAACCTAAAGCAGGGTCTAATTATTTGTGTTTCATAAACAGTCACAATAGTACATTAAAGTTAGTATAATTGAAGTAACTGAAATATGAGAAAATATTCACTCAAACTCACATTTTTGTAATTATTTGCAAAAAGGCAAAAAGTTTTTTACAGAGACAGATTACATTTGATCAGGCTTTTACATTTAAGAAATAGGCTTCCAAAGGAATTCACATTGAATCCTTAAACTACATATACAGCTGTGACAGTATGAATTACAAGAATTTGACCTTGTGATTCATTGGCCTAGTGGCCCAATGCTATGCAGAAAAGTTGCACAAGAAGCTTTTTCTCCATACATAATGATTATTGCAGATTTATGAGCTATACTTCCCCTATGTATAACTGGCTTATTTCTGTGCAGACTTCCACAGGGTCTGTACAGAGCACAGGGAGGGGGGGGGGGGGGGGGATGGACCACAGTCCCACACATCATAATTGCTAAATTAATAAGCATGATTCCCATCTCTCTCTCTTGTAACAAATGAATTGAAGAAAAAGAAGGTCTTACTTTTCACCTCCTGGGACTTTCAGCTTGAGTACATATCATATCCTGGAAGAAAACTACAACATGGCATGAGCACTTGAAATTAGGAAGATGAGCTAGATCTGGAGTAAACTAGATGACTTCTTTTCAATCAAGTGGTCACTCAGCTCACACTTGTATTTGCTTTCAGCTCTCTTAGTTACACAGCCAGGGATCTCATGATCCATAAACCAGCACATAAACTGCTTTCTCCAGTATTCGTAAGTGGCACACTCTCTATATTAGAAATTAGCAAGCCCTGCTTACTTGCATTCATCTCCCATTACTCCACACCTTTTGGGAAAGATTATAACTAGAGCAATTGCTAACTTTATTTAAAAGACGTGGTTCAAGCATAATTGGTTATTCCTGGAAGTGACCGCTGGATTGCTTCATATTTTGCAGAAGTAATTCCTTAGCTCCTGCTTGGATGCAAGCTCATAAACATGAGTAAATGATTAAGACTACTCTTTCCCATGGAAAAAAAACTGCAGACTGTGCAAATTCAGCTATGAACTCCCTCTTGAAAATCCCAAACATGCTACAGCTAAAAATTACATACTACCTATGTATTAATGGGCAAAAATTGACAATTCTTAAAAGTATGAGGACTAATACCTTGCACAAACACAAAAACTCTTTAAGACACCTGAAAAGAACAATCAGAGCTTTGTCACTGACAATGACCAAGGATGCTGCCAACTAGTAAGTTATAAAATAGTAGGCGCTGTTTTGATAAAGTGTCATATGAGTGTCTTTAGCTCATAATATTTTTCAAGGCAACGCTAAAACAATATGTTTAAATGTAAAGGAACATTCTGTCCCATATTTCTTGACAGCAGCATAGCATGTTTGGTTGATTGTCACCAAAATCCAGATGATTAGCACCTTTATTTCCTTTTCCTTGAAAGTATGAAGAATTATGACCTAAGACTACCGAGCAGCTGTGAGAAACTGCAAAATATGTGGCAGTGGGACAAATGATTAGTCTTCAACTTGATCTCATAATTACATCATAATAGGTGACATGATTGGATAGGTTACAGCAATTAAAGTGATGAAAAGTGCACATTCATCCCCTATACGACTCTCATTAGAGTTACACCCAACTGCTGCTGTTGCAGTGAATGAGGCTGCCTCTTAGCATCCAATTATCCCATAGACATTCTCTACCAGTGCTGGGAAGGGCCCTGCTATCACCCCCACCCAGACAAGGCCTATAGTTCCTGTCTGCCGAAAAGACAAAAGTCCTGACACCTGCTGCAGTTTAGTTTTCTTTCCTAGAATTTATTGCCTGTAATTTCTTTTCCATGTTCTTAAGGTCTAAGAATATTTATGGTCTCTCCCCCCTGGGGATTTTTGCTATCAGTGTAATTACATAATGACACTATATGGTTCCAGCTCATCCATATGGGTGCAGGCAATGACCTGTGCTAGGGCAAGTTAAACTGTTTCTTCTATCAGAAGATTTTTTTTTCCCCCCTGATTCTTGCATCATGTTTGCCTTAAAGTATTAAGGAAGCATTCAGTCATGATACCCTCTTAGCTACTTGCTCAGAACTATTTGAAAGTGGAAATATTATTTGACTGACTCCTTGCCTCCGGGACATTTTCACACCTGGAGAGGGATGCTTACATTAAGCAAGAAGAGAAGCTGCTAACACAAAATTCACCAGAACCCAGGCTGGCCCTGAGAAGAAGGGCTCAGTCCCACAGTCTATTATAAATGGCTAGATTTTTTTCTAATTGCTGTGGACAAATTGCAAAATTTTTTGCAGCAGTAGTTTAGGTGAATATCCAGAAGAGTCCTGGAGGTCAGCCCATCTCCTCATGGTTTAACGTCATGCAGACCTTAGTGGTGGGTGGTGTTTTACAGGCTGAAATGTCTGTGCTGCCCCATGGGCAAAGCCTTAGATTCCGATTACAAAAACAAAGCATAGACCACTGTGTCCACAAAATACTCTACATACACAGAATAATTCATTTGTATCTCAATGAATTTGCTAAACTTCCTAAGCCATGCCACAGACTTGTGGCAGCATTGATTTTGCTGTAGTCTGATAATTTTTAACAGAGAGAACTCCTCACATAGTGCTTACAAATGTTGCAACTAGACACATTTCATTATTTGACTTTATGTGTTTTATTTTCTGATTTTTTTATATAACCACCACATACACTTCTGGCACAATACAGACCCCGAATACACGGAGGTCAGCAACCACAGCGTTTTGTTCTCGGCTTTATCCTGTAAATCCACGATACCATTTGCTTTTGCCCCAGTGAAAATGCAAAACCTGTCTCCTGTATAAAGACTGCTAAAAGGCCTCTCAATCTGCAAGCTATCCTTCTGCTAATGAAGAGATTAACATACCTCTCAATGTCTAGAATTGTGCTTGCGTTTTGTAATTTGTAACCTCGGGTCCTCTCCACCTCATCATGTTTTCAATTCCTCCCCTTTCTTCTGTGCAAGGAAAAGCTTTCCACTTACTAAGAACAGGAACTTTTCTGTTAGCTGCACAAAAGCAAGACTGCTCCATTAAGATGAAACTTAAACCTCTTTGTATAAATTAAGTTTTTTGTTTCTATTTTTTTTTCTCTAGAATCTGTACAGAACAAGATGCTTTTGAAAGGAATAATATACAGAGTGTCAAGCTTGCAAGATAAGCTTAGGTGAACTCTGCGGTGTATTTTTCCCTCTTCCCCTGCCCCTTGCCCCAGACAAACTACCAGTTTAACATCACACGAGGAACACAAGGACTCATCAGATGATTTAAGCCTGCTTAGAAGCAGCTCCTTCTCTGTGTGTTATAAACAATTGTGCAGCAGTGTATAAAAAATATAGGTCAAGAAAGAAAATCCATGAAACTAGAGACTACACAAGTCTACAAATGAAACCTGAGTATGTCCCCATACTGACCATCCACTTTCTAAAGTGTTTAGAGCTGAATTTATCCTGAAGTCCTCACTTGCTGTTTGTTCATCCTGAGGTCAAAGATCTAAGGAGTAAAAACTCAATTGCTCATTTGCAGGTGGCTGCACCGTAAAGGTATCCAAACAATGAATGATGAGACACATTACCTAGCTGTAGGTAATACCAGTTACCAATACCATTTGCAACAAACACACAAAATACTCCTAACTCATACCCTTGGAAAACTACCTGTAGAGAAAAGGCATATGCTCATGCTAAAAAGCAGCTATGTGTTCAGGTGAATCAGTGTTAGTGACCAAAATCAGTTGCTAAATTAAAAAAAAATCAAAATTTAAAAAAATTAAGCTGTCAGAAGTGGTTTGACAGGCAGTTTTCCTGTTGTGAAGCTCCCAATGTGTGACAACATATTAGTTAGGCTCAATGTATACCTTCTTTCTATACTAATATTTTGCCTTAATTCAAAGCAATGGCCTTTAAAAGTGTATTTATTTAAAAGCTGGATTTAACTCTCCTCCTTACAAAGAGAAATTTGGGAAAGTACACACGAACCAGTGTAGCAATGTGACAAGGGTTACACAAGTCCTTCTTGTGAACAGCAGCTTTGAGAGCTATAAACTACTTCATTCATCTTAATGATTATTTAATCTTGGAAGCTGACAGTAAGTTCTTTGCCTACAGCATATTGAAAACTGACAGAGAGAGGGCATAGTAATGAGAATTTAATGGCAAAATAAATAATACAGAAGCTGCTTCACTGATTGCATTATTATTATCCTGCTGAATTCAACAGGAAAGCTGTGCTCCCAACACCTGTGAGAGGAGCAGGGCTTCCCCCTGAGCACCACACGTTTGCAGCAGGAAACACGTGGCCTTGGACAGGGAGCAGCTCCGGCTGAGCCCAGAGTCATGACAGGACCAAGAAGGCAGCCTGCACGCTTTTCCTCCACCAGTGCTCTCCTTACTGGCCATGAACAGAAAACAAATGCCACTCCCAGACATTTTACAGCCCCAGTCTCAAGGGCATGACTTATCATTTCACTACGGATCACTGAAATAAAAATAACTGTGAATTGAATCATTATCTCTCTGTCTCAGAGGGCGCTGCCAAGCCTCCAGCACCCAGGAGATGAAGAAAGCCTTCTTTCATGGTATCTGCCAATCTGCCTTCCTTCTTGTTCTGAGCCTCCTAGGGGTGTGTGGCTGGCCTACCAAGGCTCCTAATTTGCCTCTACCAATTACCAACCATCCAAGTTCTGCAGAGACATCAGCAGCACCAGTGACACTATCTGCAAGCTCCATGGCAAAGTGTTTTGTGCATTAAATTGCTCAAGATCACTAAAGCTGGCTTGTCTCAGTAGTGCTTCTCTAAGGTTAGTTGGGATGGCCCTTCAGGACTGTTCTGCCCATGTTTGTGATAACCCTTAACAAATATAACTAGAACCTGGCACTATTACTGGAGAACATATTCTAGATCTCAGTTGGTGGAATACAAACCAGTATAATTCCCAGTACCAACTTATGTAGGACCGACTGGTTTTGATTGCTAATACAAAACAATCCACACTCATATGTTGTTATATTGCTTTTCAACAACTACCACTCTTTCAAAGATCATATATATTTTGCAATATATGAATTATTCCATCCATCTCTCTTCCTCATGTTTCCATTTATGGTGAGTTTCATTTGTAGTTTTTGAATCAGAATTTGATATTGGAAAAATTATTTTCTGTGACCACAATATTTTCACCACATCTGTGGGGTCTTTAAATCCAGTCTTGAGGCTGTTGCAGAGTTTGACTTTCTGGCCCCTTTGTCTCCGTAATCACCCTCATTTGTATGGATTTGCTCCTGACAATCTGTAGACAAGTACAAGAACAGGCCACTTTTAATCACATGGACGCACTCCTCTTTAAAAGTCTCTCAGCTTTCAGAGTCTTGGAGAGTAACCCATATCCCAACCTCCTTCAACCAGAAGGATGGTGGCATTTGTTGTCAAATCCAGTGAGGATTAGTCCGACCACCAAACTGCTGCACTAGCAAACACTCTCTCTGCGTTATACCATCTCTAACATTTTAGTCTAGATTTCAAACTCTCCTTTGAAAAGGGTAAGTCTCAAATACTAACAACGTGTGTTAAATACATATACCAAGAATATAATGTACTGGGTACATGGCAAAAAATATGCCTGATCACATATGGTGTCTGAAAAGTTAAAAAACAGACATTAACACTTACAAAACAAGAGCTCAATTAGAAGAAAGGTTTACCAAACTCGACTCTTTCTAACATAATATAAAATCTAGCAATGTTGTCTCTGACATACAAGTTAATTCTATCCTTCATTTTAGCATAGCAGCACAGTGTTCCTGACCTGCCAGCAGTGTGAATCCACCTGCCTCACAGCAACCCATCCCCGAAAAGGCTGTACAGAGTCAGACAGCCCACCTTCGATTCTCCAGCGTACTTTTGAAAGGCAAACCACTGGGGCCTGATTAACATTTGGGTTTCCTGCGGCTGCTGCCACTGTGTTCCCTATCGTAACCTTCCCTGTGCCACAGGTTTCCTCAGAGCCGGACAGTCAAGGTCGCATCCAGACGGAGAGATGCCCACAGCATACTTTAGAAAACTCCTGTTTCATTCAGCCCATAATTGTAACAATTCTGGCACAGGTTAACCACGCGGTTTGCAAACCTGCGTGGAGATAGTTTCTCAGGACCGAGCAGCCCGATCGCGACCCGGCAGTGCTGGCGGGGCCGGACGCTCCCGCCTGCCCGCTCCGGCAGCGCTGCCCGCCGGCCCCGCTCGTGTCCGGCCCCGCGGCGTCCCCGCGCCTCTTCCCGCCCTGGCAGCGGGAGCGACGCCTGGGAATGAGCCTGCAAACGGCAAAATAATCCTTTTCCCTCAAAAACATACACGTATATTCGAGAGTGTGTGCACATATATGTGGGCATGTACGTAGCTTGCCAGCTTCGAGGGCTCGCAGGCGATGCTGGCGGCCGCACGGGTTTGGGGGAACGCCGCGCCCCGGGTGCAGCACCTCAGAGCGGCGGTGGGTGGGAGAAGCAGCCCTCGGCGAGGGGAGGGGGCGGCGGGGCCGCGCCGGCCCCTCGGTCCACGGCAGGAGGAGGAGATACCCCGAGCGGCAGCCCAATGGGAATAGTGGCGCTTCCCCTTCTCCCGTTTCCTCTCTCCACCCCCAGCCCCAGGCCGGGGAGGCGGGAGGCGGCAGCGCTGCAGCCCGGCCACCGGCGGGGCGCGGGGCCGGAGGCAGCCCCGCACGGCGCCTTCTCCGCTTCCGCAGAAACACCTGCGGGGGGAAGGATGCCGGGAGGGGGCCGCCCCTCTCCGCGGGAGCGCGGGCTGGCTCCGGAGCCGCCCCAGCGAGAAGGAGGAGGAGGAAGAGCAGAGGAAGAGAAAGGAGCAGGAGGGAAGTGGGGAAGTTGTGCCTTGCCCGCCCCGCCGAAAACCGGAGCCATGGGCCCCGCTGGGGGGGCGCGGGCCGCCCCCTCGCTGCTGCTCTCGCTGCTGCTCGGAGCCTCGGCCCCGCTGTGGCTGCGGGCGGAGACGCTGGGTGAGTGCGGGGCCGGGCGGGGAGGGTGGCGGGCGCGGCCCCGGGTCTGCCCGCGCCGGGGCGAGCGGAGCGGGGCCGAGGGCTGCCCCCGCCGCCCGCGCCTCGCTGCTCTGCGGGAGCGTAGCCTGAGCTGCTCTCGGGGCTGTATATAGCTGACCTGGTTAATCCTCGCCGGGTTTATCCCTGTGTCTGAGTAGCTGCGAGATTAAAGTGGTAACCAGCCCTTACGGTAAATGTATACTACGAGTTTCTAGATCTTGTTGATTAGGAGGTTGTTTTTTTGTTGTTGGGTTTTTTGGGGTTTTTTGTTTCATAATAAGTCAGATAAGCGGTGAAAAAGTCTCCGGCAAGTTGCGTGCAGGAGGCAGGGGGAGGCCACCTGGGCGCCCGGCTGTGGCCGCGCCCCGCCAGCCCCGGCGGGAGCCCCGGGCGCGGCGGGCGGCGCTCGGTCAGCGCAGCCCCGCGTCTGCTCCGGCCGCGGCTGGGGCCGGCAGCCCCTGTCCCGCAGCCGCGTCCAGGCAGCTCTGCTCTCCCACTGCCTCGGGGAGAAAGTGAAATGCCCATACTCGTGCCGCGACGAAGTTTCGTAGGAATCTCAAGGGGATGCTACCAGCCTTTTTGTGGTGGTGCAGTTTGTTGCAAATAGAGTGCGGGTACCACTCTCTTCACCCTGTGTTTTTAAGCTTCCTGTGTAAATTACCAGTACAGCTGACATCTCCGACCGCGGAGTTACGACCTCCTGGCTGTTGCATTGCGTGGCCTGGTGCATCCGTCTTAGGGACTTCACTGCTACCGATAAAATAGCTAATACTGGAAACTAAGCATCATAATGAACTTGACAATGCATTCAGATAACTTAGAAGTCCTAGATTAATGTTCCGACTTGGCTGCAAGTTCCAGCGCTGTTCATTATCTGTATACAGGCATTGGCAGAAAGTACTTCGGTTTATTTATACCTGTTCTTCCCGTAACCTCCTATTAACAGAAATTTCTGATACGCATCTCCACAAAAGGGAGAAGTTGGTGTGAGTTGTGTTGCCACTTGCCAGCTTCATGGTAGCTTTGCTGTTCTGTCGTCGATGTGCTGGTGTTCCAGTTTGATGCGTTCCAGGAGACATATGTGGCAAAGAAAAAAACATTCGCTTAATTCCCTCTTGTCATCAGTGTTTTGAGGGGGTTTTTTGATTGTTCTCTCTTTCACCAGTGCTTGTCCCTCACTCAATGGCACCAGGGAGAAGTAAGTCATTTGGGAAGCAAGTGAGTAAGTCTGCTGGGATTTCAGGGGGTTTTGGTGCATACACTAACACAGTAGTAAGTATGAACGTCCCTCCTTGTCCATACTCCAAATTAATTGGTAAAAGCACTTTTGTTTTGTTCATGTTAAAAATGTTTCTACTATCAAGTCAACAGAATGGAATGAAAAGTAGTATTTTGCCTGATTCTCTTTGGACCAAACTCAGACTTACAAGGTAATCTGTCCAGTGTGTAGAACGCAGAAAAGATGCTGATCCCCCTCCACTTCATTTCTCCACTGGGGAAGTTCTGTGTTTGTTTATTACTATTAGCCTATAAATTAGGGGCTAAGTGTTCTAAAGTCACACCAGTGGAGAAAGGAGATAAGGATAAGTGGATACAAACTTCCTGTTACACAAGCTTCTTGACTTGATTTAGAAGTTGTAATGGAGCAGGGGAAGTGCCAGAGTGAATCAGGCTCGAGTTTCAGATAATTCTGTATCTCCTCACCACTGGTGTTTCCCACAAGCTGGTTCAAAGAAAGATGCACTGGGATATTGATTTTAAAATAGCCATTTTTTAAAAAATGAAACATTACATTTTCCTGACTCCTCATGAGCTGACTGCACAACATGCAGCCTTTACCTTCCTCTTAACTTTTTCTTGAGGGGTGCTACAGAACAAGGATGAAGCGGCTGTTCTTTGATTTCAAATTGAGGAAAGACCCCCTTTTTCAGTATGGCTCAGTTATTTCAGAGAATGGCTCATATCTGATTGTGTAGAGTCCAGGTGTCAGCTTTCTTCCTGTTCTTGAAAATATGTTAAATGTGTGTGTTGTCTGATGAATCTATGAACAAGGGATTTTGTTGTCCATAAAATCATAATAAGAAAGGCTGAGTGTTAAGGGAAACTATTTTAATTAAAAAAAAAAATTATATATATGTATATAGGCTTAGTAGGTCTCACCTGGGAACAAATACTACAACTATGACTGCTCATGAGTAATAAATAGTTTTGGGATTTATAATAAAAGGTGGTTCTTTTCTCTTTTTCTTCTGCTGTACACCAGTCTTCTCTTGGTGTTTCAGTTGCCAGTTCTCTGCTGACAACTACAAAATATACTTGTTCCCTGTCTGCCAACCTCACACAGCCATCCCATATCCTGGTATCTCTTCCAAAAATCTCTTCCAGCTGTTAGAACCCAAGGCAGAAGGGAGGCAAACCTGAACACATTATCTTTGCCTTTCACCAGTCCCTGTTTTTCCTTCTGGTGTTGTTGAGCAAGACCTTGAACCATGTAATTGTGGGCAGCAGAAATCAGAGTTGAATCTGAGTCTTTCAGAGTTTTGACTCATTTTCTATCGCATTTCTGGCCAGTAGGACTTAAAACTGATCCGAAGGTTGTTTGTTTGTAGGAAGGCATCAGAGGAATGGGGATTTTAATCTATTAAGTAGAAGATTTAAGCCACTGCTCTTGCTGTACCTCGTTTATTTTCACTTCAAATAAAACACAGCAATGAAACTAGTTCATGTGGGATTTGCAGATCAGCATCCAGGAGTGAGCTTTGCTTGCAGTGCTCCTGGATCTGTTGACAGTTGCACCCAGTGCCCGGCTTGAAGAGTCGATGGGGAGCAGACTTTTATATGTTTTGAGGAAAGGCTGTTATTCAATGTGACAACAGTGTATCCAGTAATTACGAGAGATTATGCCTGTTCTCAGGGGCTTGCACAAAACCCTCGCTGAAGAATACTGGTGTGATCATGCTAATCCACTTTGTATGCCCATTTCCAGCAGTTTGAAATGCAGATTGAGATGAGTCTTTCTTGTACCCAAACCCCCCACCCCCTTCAGTTTCTGAATATAAGTGATTGGTAAATTTTCAGTTTGTTTGCGTTTTGTCCTTATGTCTGTTTCTTTCCTTGGCTCTCTCTCTCTTGCCTTGGGATTGATGACTAGAATTGCTAAAGAGGGAGGCAACAGTTTTCCAGTTGCAGTTCATAAGCAATGCATGTACCCACCACAAGAAAACTGCAATGTTTTCAGTCACACAGACTTTGCTATAAATAGCTCTAAGCTCCTCGTCAGTACTTCTCTTTAGGTTATCAGGGGATGTATTTCAAACAAAATCAAAGACAGGCAGGGCAGCAGAAGTCTCTCTGACAATGCAGGGAGAAAAAGATGCTTTGGGAAAGTTGTCACCTGCGTGGCTGTTGAATCATATTTCATGAAAATTATTTGTTGATTTGCATATGCAAAAATATATTCATTTATATTTATCAAAACTGTGTCACCTCTAGTCCACCTGAGTTATGCGAGTGGCACGGGAAAAATTAGTTTGAAATAATACCAATTTTGAGGACAGTCATGCTGCTGTATAGAAATGCCTAAGGTACCTTTTGAAAAGTATCTCAGTTACCAGCACTAGTGTAGTTTTGAAAGCCCATCTAAGCTCTCACACCATGCTGAGAAGCGTGGTCCTGTGTGGTGGCAGGCACTGAAGTCCTCAGCACAGACATCACTGTAGTTTGGGGCTGGCTGTATCGGATCAGATGCTCTCCTGTGGCATGTACTCATCAACATATGGGTTTGCACCATCTGCTAAGAATAAAACAAGCCAGACAAAATCAAAATAAAATCCTTCTGACTGGATTCAGTGGAATGGTGTTGGATCCCAACTAACTGCAATAAAAATATTAATAGCAATGCATAAGAATGAGCACACAACTTCCCCAAAAGGTTTAATTAGTGTTACAACTGGGAGTGGGAAACTTCAAACTGGGACAAGCTAATAGTGATGCTTAAATAAAATACGGATGGTGGTTTGACTAGTTCTAGGAGTATACAGATACCTTCATTTTTGCTTTCAAAGGAAATTACAAACCATCTAATTAAACTGATTTTTGTCTGTGAAAATTGTGTGAGTGCTAAAGCCACATTTTTGAGGTTGGCTCTATGCTTGTACATAGAGAGAGGCTGCCAGTGGCTTTGGTTAGGATTGTTGATCCTGTATAATTAGGCCTGGGAGCTGAGTGTTTTGAAGAGAGGAAGCATTTTGGTCTTTTATTGCCTCTTTCCCTGTCTCTTCTTTTGACAGAGCCAGGACTTGCCTCTCAGGAGTTTCCTTCCAAGACATGAAGGCTTAGTTTGGTGGTGGTGGTGGTTTCTCATCCTCTTCGAGCAAGATTTCCAATCCCAGTGTGACCGTATTCATTATTTCTTTGTCCTTGATGGGACAGGATTGCTGTCTGGTGGCAGCTCCATTCTGCTGCCCCACATAGGCACAGAGAAGGATGAGTGCACTCATGCTGTGCAGTATTTTCCCATCTCCAAAGAGCTTCAGTGAAGGTGTTTTCAAGCCAACCATTATGAGGGACAGGAGAATAAATGGGGAAAGCAGAGTAGGACAAGGCTACAAGCCCAGTCCCCAGGCCTCCTACAGGACCAAGGTGTTTGTTTTTATATTTAGTATCATGTATTTCAGCCCAAGCTACATCTGTAATTACATTCGTGTTCATCAGGCATTTACTTAAGCTCTAAAATATTGTTTCTTCCCTCAGTTGCTGCAGAAACCTCATACCCATCACAGTTTTATTCCATGATGTTCAAGTTTCTGGCATTTCCACCACATATTGTTCAATAATATTGGATTTCAGTCTAACGCTTTGACATTAAAGTTGAAGTCATGTTGATGTCATCTTCCAGATGTTCATGTCTGCTGAATAAAAATTTTGTTTGTTTGTTTTATTTCAAATTACAAAAACACATGGGGAATTCTGGATGTGATCCCTCATGCTATACAAAGGCCTATGTGTGTCCTGTCAGAAATCAAACAAAACTTTTCTTCATGGTGTAGCAGCAGAGACTTCAAAAAGCTGGAAACATAGGTGGATTTCTCCACCCAAACAGAGTGGCTTTGTTACGTGCCTGAGCCTTGTTGTTGCAGCTGCACTATCTGTGCAGAAAGGAGATGTGTCGCTTCTGCCTGACATTACTCGTGTTTTGCTCTGGTGCCACTCCATTTCTGTGTTGGTATGTTGTTTTGCCTTAATAACCACCAATGCCTCACTTGTAAAATGAGTTCATAACAACAAAAACAACAACAAAAAGTCCACACTTTGTCCTCCAGGTCTGCAAAAATATACTTTAACTTGCAAAATAAATTGGGTTATCCTGTAGGTCTCCCTCTGCTGGGATGCTTTAGCAACAAGGTCCATGGCTCACATTTGAGCTGTTGTCTTCCCTGCTGTCTCAGCTTTCTCCCAAAGGCAGGGATTTATACTATCCCATGTTTCTTGTGGCAGCATGCTACAGAGGAATTGAAGTTCAAATGCCTCAGCTACTGAAGGCGTTTTGAGTGGTCGTAAGTGTTAACATTTTCAAACCCAAGGAATCAGCACTTACTGGTCTAGTAGCATTTCAACACAGACAGAAGAGACACGTTTAAACTCATGGTCGTTCCTAATGCTTGTGTTTTGAAAATTAATCCACTATTTTTTTTAGATGAAACTTAGTTGCTAAGTTGCTTAGTGTTTTGTAGGTGGAAAGCAAAAGAAAACTGTATCAAAATAAATTAAACAGTTACACTAAGAGATTCACTCTTGAGTGAAAAACTGTTCAGAACTTTCTGCTGTATCCTGTTTCAAAAGTTGAGAATGTGATTGTTTAATACTACTGCTGATCAAAAAAAATATGGACTTTCAGTATAAGTGGTGTACACAGAGTGGCATAAAATATACTCCTCTCTGCTGTTTTCCACATCTGTAAGCAAATATCTTTTGTGCAGTCTCATTAATGTGTCACAGAAGACACAGAAATGGTGCTATGGGTCACATGCAGTGCCACAGCCAACACTGTGGTACTTAAGTAATGATGTAGCTGCTTTCCTTTCTTCTCTTTTTTCTTTTTCTTTTTTCTTTTTTTTTTCTTTTTTAACTTAAAACATCTTTCACAGCAACTGTATGTAACCACAATGAACTGGGAAGATCACAAAAGCTTGTGGAACTTCTGCATTCTGCATGCTTCCTTCTTGTTTAGTACCTTGAGGACGGGTATCAAGCAGGCTGGGTGTACATACTGACAAAAGGCATTTCTTGCTCTCAGTGCTTCAGGTCAGAGCAGTTCTTTGATTGTTCTTCAATAAACCATTTGTTGTTAATTTGCAGTAACTGTGGAGGAAATAGCTTCTTAAACACTGGGTTCACTGAGTCAAAAGACAAAAAAAATTTTTGTGCTGATAAATGACAATTATTGTTTCCATCACAAACCAATTTGTTTTCTCTTGAAATATTTGTTGATTTACACCTTGGGGATAATGGTGTATTTGTGTAATTCACTTTGAGAAGAGTAGCATCCCTTGTCTTGTTCTTTCTTATTAGCAAATTACACATTCCACCTAGGTGTACAGGCATAAAAGGTGGATGCGTGATTTTTCAAGTAAATCAGGACAAGTTTGATTTCTAGGAAAAAAACCCCTATCCTCCATCATTGATAACTATCTTGCTTGACTTGTATCTCACTAACAAGGTAATTGCATATTAAAATAAGGGGAGTGTGTGGTTTCATTCTATCATGTTCAGCCATTTCCTCTTGCCCAAATTAAAACTGTTTTGAAATCTTGCCTTCCCACCTGCTACTGTAACTGGAACAGCTCTGCTTCAGCCTCTCCTTACCCTGGTGTCTCTGAATTTCCTGTCCCTGTGGGTTTGTCAGTCCTTAGCACTGCTGTGAATATTCCTATTCCTGTGCAACCCAATATTCGAGTCTGGCCTTGAGCTTGCAGCATATGTTTCCCACACAGTCCAAATTTGGTGCAATATACTGTAAGTTAATCTCCAGTAAAGCATAGTGCAGAGAAAAACCTGGGAAGAAAACAGATGGAGAAAGTAGAGCAAACAATTTGCATATATATGATATGACTCTTAGTTAAGATTAGCATTTCCTACTTTGCCTGAAAAGCCCTTAATAAAAATCCAACTTCATGTTTGCCTCAAGTCAGCAGAACTGGAGGAGATGCCCTAATAGCAAAATGTCCCCTCAACCCAGGGTGGGAGGGAGCTCCATCTCCTGCTCCAGCCCTGTGCTGTTGACACATTTCTGGGATGTTGTAGGCAGAGGGGCAGGGAACAAACTGCTGTCTGTGGGATATTTGCTCCTCGTAGCCTGCATAGCTCTGAACCATCTCCAGGGTCCTGAGTTACTCTGCATGGGTGGCTGATGGAGGAATGTGACCATCTTCACACTTATTTCTAGTCTCTCACGGTTCTTTCTGAGCATGCAGGTACAAGAAGTGCTTGGCAATGGACTCGGTGCCTTCTCCACTTGGGGTGTGTGATGTGGACATGTATCTCATAGTAAACATTTATTTATTTAGAAAACAAAAAAGTTTCCCTTTTGCAAAAATGGGACTCTTAAGACTCCTCTGAAATTTCCATACCTGTAGTTCCATTCTCATATCTGTCCAAACCCACACAACAATAAGATGTTGAGGTGGTCAGTTGCAGCAGTATGCCACCTTCATAAAAGGAAAGCATTGAAAAATATTTAAATGAAGCTATGCAGTAAATGAATAACTTACAAATCTCTTTTGTTTCAGCAGTTAAAAAGGCATGGAAGTTTTCTCACACCCACAAGCTCAAGAGTGCTGTATTTAGAGTGCTGAAAAGCGAATTCCAGTACTGAAGCTCACTTCTGTGGCGGGCTACATTTGGGTAGAGTGCCTAAGTCCTGGAAGCAGTGACTAAAACATTCTTATTTTTGACATGTACTCTGGTGCTGCCTGTCTTTCACAGATTGCAGTGGAACCAGATCGTGATTAACATTTGTGTTAGTGTAAGAAAGACTTTACTACTCGTTCAGGTTTCAAACCTGCATGCTGAGTGTGAATTTCTCTCTTAGTGGACATGGCTTCCTGTTGATAAAAGAATTTGCTTATAAGGAGGTATCTTCTTTCTTTTCACCTTTTAGCAGCTAGATAAATGAAACCTCAGATGTTGTTATGTATTTGTCTTTATGAACTTTGTGAGAGGTTTCTGGGGTAGTAAAGGCTGCCCAGGTCAGTTGTAGCAAGCTTGCAAAGTCACTGTCATGTAGCTGGAAAGATTTCCCTTGCTACACCCAGATGGCTGTGCTGCAGTGGCTAAAAACCTCAAACTTTGAAAAGTGGTAGCATGGATGTGAGCTACATTGCTAGATAAGACAATTCAGAAAGGTTGTCAGGGTTTTTTCTTTACTTGATGATGGTAATCCCACTAGTAACCAAAGTAACTTCTCGTATGTTTGAGGCAGAGCATCTCCTGAGGCTGGCTGCAGGGGACATCCTGAGGAAAGCCAGTTCCAGCCACAGTCTGAATGGCTGTGGGGTGATTGCAGCTGGGCACGTGGTGGGAATTTGTGATTTATGGAACCGCGGAACCAATTGGAGGTCATTTGCTTCTTTCTCATTTCTACTTTGAGAGGGACATTACAGTAAATAATGCTGTGAAGAGGAGGGGAAAACATGCCGTGTGGTTTGTTTGACCTCCTTCTCCTTTTGCATCCCTTTGAAGTTGGTAAGTAAATGATTTGGGTAACAAAATCGGCACTCCACAGTGTTCCTTTGTTTCTTCTGCTGCTCTACCTTCCCTTCCTGCTCTTGGCCCTCCTGCCAGCCCCACTTGGTTAGCTTGGGCAGCAAAATAAGTGTCCTTAGGAGTTGCTGCAGCACAGAGGATGAAATGTTTCCTGATTTCCTAATGGAGTTAAATTAAAATGCAGCTCAAAGAAAATATTTATGTGCTATTTTTCCTTTTGCAACAGGGCATACTGTGGTGTGGGAGACTTTTTCCCTTAAAGATAGTAATACTGATTTGAAGGTCACAGAGGATGACAATCATTTCTCTTTTTTTTTCCATTATAGACTTGCCTTAATTTTTAACGATTTCATTATTTGAAAATAGTTTTTTCTGTATCCACAAAATATTGTGAAGAATGTAAAGCTAGACTTCTGAAAAAATCCTGCTGTGGATTTATATACTTTTGAAGCAGGGCTCAGCCAGTTGGCTGGCTGGTGTAAATGACATCTGTCCTGAACCCAGGGGCTTGTGAAATCCTCAAATGTGTGGCCGTTTCTCCCTTTATCTCCCCCATGGTGCCTGTGGCTCTGGGCTCCAGCACTGCTGGGGAGGAGGACTGGGCATTCTCACCTGCCCAGCAATGCCTCAGGGCTGTGGTTGTTACTCTTGTTTGAGCTCAATGCCAAGAAAAGCACAAAGCTCTGACATCTCACCATTCCTTGTGAAAGAGATGGGTTTAGGTCCTGGTTTTGTGGAGTATCTCTTCTGTTATAATGGCACAATAAAGAGCTGATGCTCTTGACCCAGGTTTGGCAGCAGAGTGGTTAAAGATGAAGCACTTAACTCTGCATTTTATTCCATCACCTCAGAAAGCAGTAGAGGTGTGAACCCCTTTGTGTTTGCAACATGCATGGTTCTGTTACTGATGAAGGTTAGAGTTGCTGTATGGAAGCCTGAAGAGTTTTCAGACCACATCAGTGGATTTGGATGGCATCTGGCAAGAAAACTTAGATTTCCTCTCTTTTGTTCTGTTCCACGTGAGCAGAGAGGGCACAGGTTTGGCTGGAAGGAGTTGATTTATTTTTTAAATACTTGTCTGTTCTTATGCATAACTCAAATCTTATTTCAAGCACAGATGCAAATCTCTTTGACTCAGTTATTATTGTCGCTTTTAATAAGCTGGAGTTGTTACTTCAGTGAAAGCAATGTGGAAGATGAGACAAATCTCTCTTCTTCTTTGGGGGCTTCTCATCAGAGCTCTCAGAGCTGGGACCTTGATTCAGTGGCATTCTGTTCCCTTTGACTCTGCCTATTTGCTGCAGTGGTTCTTCAGAAAATGCTGGGGGTTTTTGGTTGAATTCAGGTATTCAAACACAGTTTTCTGCTCTTCTCTCAAAGGAAAGAGTGGAAAGGAAGAAGGACAGGCCATGAGCTCCCAACAGCTCTGTTCCCTGTCTTCCATGTGAAGCAGGGGGAGCTTGCCTTCTCCCAAGCACCCATGAAGGTCACCTTCAAAAGGATGTCATACTGGGAGAGAGGAGGCAGGGAGAGAAATACGGTTGCTTTGGGGGACTTCATCCCAGTGGAAAGAGTGAGCAGCCAAGGGACATCAGGTAGCAGTGGTCTGTAACCAGGGAGACCAAGTGGGAAATCTTGGGGCCCCTCAGGGCTCGTCCAGTGGCATGGAAGAGGGCAGGGAGCCACAGGCTGAGTGCGTGATCACGCCTAGGTGTAACATGTATTTAGCTCTGGAGTGAGTCCAAGGCTGTTAGGAATTGCTTCGTGAGGGTGAATCAGAAGGATGAAAAAAGCAGCTGTTTGCTGCCAGGATATTGTAGCAATACTTTTGAAAATGCTTTGATATCATGCTCTGTAACTGTTTTGTAGTTGGCCGGATGGACATGTTTCTGAAAGGTGCGGCAGGTGGAAACTTTTTATTGCACCTATGTGAAACACGGTATCCTTTTCCCTCTCTCAGAAGGGAATGTGCGGAGGGGCTGGATGAAGGCACTGTGCGCATCCACGGGTGTGTGCAGCCAAGGGTGGAAAAGCCCAGGGAGCAGAGGAGAGAGACACCAGGGCTCAGCTTGTGTGCTGGGAAGGGATGGAAGGAGCGAGTCAGACCAGTCAGGTGGTTCTGGGTGAAAGGATGGTACCTGAAGGAACCAGCATCATTTTCAGGGATCTCTGCTGCTTCTGGCACCACCACCATTTTGCTAAAGCTCCAGTATCTCTCAGGGGCTGTGTCCCAGGCAGCTCATAGGATGGGGCCAGAGCTTGTCTGTGGGCATTGATTTCATCTGTCCTTTCTGGGCAGGTTAGATCCTCGAGGGGGCCCTCCTGCCTGTGTGCCAGCAGCCATGGTCAGAGCCAGCCCAGGCACAGTGATGGAGATATTTCTCCACCTTGTCCCACATGCATCCATCACATGTGTGTCTGAGGGTGGGGATACCTGCCAGCCCCTTGGCATCTCCTCTTGCCCTCTCCACAGCCACAGGCACTGGTGTCTTCTGGTGGGGTTGCAGGTTTGGGTTTCCAAACCTGCACTGCTCTTGGCGAGCACCGTGTGAGAAGAGGGCAAGGTGTGAGTGGTGTGCCTGCTGCTGTGGCAGGAGGTGCCAGTTCTGGTTCTTTCTGCTTGGGGAGTGGTTTCCATCGTCTACCATGAGAGATTGTTTTTATCTGTGGTAAACAGCCTTCATTCCAGTGCTGTGTGATCTTTGGTACAACCTGCATGTAGGCCAACAGGTGGTCGCCCACGATTCAGAGATCATGATCTTGGTCCTGATTCAAATGCCCATGGGATTTGAAAAGCACGTTTGATATGTTTTCAATAACTCCTGGTGCCGAGGAGAGATTTTATTAAATCTGAGTAGGTTTGGATTCTCTGGTTATTTAGTACCTTGTGCTCAAATATGTTGCTTTGCTCCTGTCCAGTGAGAAGTGATGAAACCTGGATATCTGAGACAAGGCTGCCAGCTTCTTGCCAAATGGGGTGATAGAAAACAGTTCTCAGAAGTAATGATAAGTGAAAATTTAGTGTCAGCAAGAAAGTCTGTGTCAAACTGACTAGTTTGACATAAACATATTTCCAAGCAGAAGAGCTGTGCCTATAGAAAAGAGTGTGACATCAGGTGTTTAAACCATAGTTTTCATAAAGACAAGGAGTTGTGTTTTTGACTCAGAGTATTTTAAGTTTGGCCAACACATTTATACTGAAAATCAAAATTTCCTGTGGAAAATGATAAGAACAAAAATAATGGCAGTATTGTTCACATTTTACATTTGATAATGTTGCTAGGGATATGCTTTGAATTCCTTACAACTTGCCTCTGTGTCTGAGCCCTTGTGATACAGTGATGTTATATTTGAGTTTTTTACTAACATTTAGTCATTTATTTGCTCTTTGAATTGTCAGATCCTGAGCTTTATTCTATCTTCCCTCTATACCTTCTAACTCCTTCTTTAGGGTATATTTTCCAGCAAATTTCAGTGTACCAGAGCAAAGAAAAATCTTGATCTTGCTGAGAAACTCAGAATTCAGAGCTGCAGCCAGCCCTCTCTGTAAGAAGCAATAGTTACTAGGACTTGGTCTGACTTTTTTGACATTACTTTGGTTCTCGTGGCAAACAAGCTTTTATCATTAGCTTTTGCTTCATGGCAGGCAGGCAGAACTGAGGCAGCAAGGTATGTTATAGGTGCAGGCTGATGCTGAGCCTTCCTCTCCTCAGCTGGAGTGTTTGGATGGCCATGCTTCACCACTGATAAGTCAGAAAATAGCATTTATTCTCTCTTTGTTCAGAAGATGTTCTGGTGTTAATGCTCTCGCTTAGACAGATTTAACAACAAAAAAAAAGTTTCCCTGGGAACAAGACCTTGTATAACCTCAGCAGAGGAGATGGCAGGCTGAGGTCTCTCATGCACAGTTTTGCCTGTACACTTTCTGCAGAAATATAAAGCTCTGTGACCTGGACAGTTTTTAGGGTCTTATCATGATAACAAGGTCTTCACAGTTTTTTGAGCAGCATTTTGCACCACAAAAGATCCTTGGCATTGAACAAAGGTGACAGAGGCCAGAACAGAGCCCAGTGAGATGAAGTCTATGTGAACACTAGACTTTCCATTTTAAGGAGTTCATCCCCATGTGGTTCTGTAACTTTCCTTTGTTTTTTCTTTTCTTTCCTAATAAGGATAAGTTGCAAACCAAACTCAATATTGTAGTTTCTTTATTCCAGCTAAAATAAATGTTCACAGTTAGAGACATGCAGTTTAAATTAAAGGCCATGGGGAGTTCTTTTTTACTGCACAGCAGTCTGCTACATGGGCCTCAAGGTTGTCCTGTGTCCTGCTGGAAGTGATCTGGTTTTACATTGCCTGGACCTCTATGGACCCCTCTCTCGGTTCAGAAAGTTGACAGCTCATCTGCCATAATGTTCTTTATGTCTTCATTCTTGTTGCCAAAAGTTTCCATTAAAGGGTGATATCCTTATGAGGCCAGCTTGCCTTTCATCTTGAGTATTTTCCTAGACATCCTAAAATCAATAGTGCTTGGTTAAAAAACTTGAGCAACAGATGCTTTTTAAAGCATGTGAAAAAGTAGATCTGAAGAAAAACCATATTGAATATGTTTTATGGTGATATGATTTTGGATCTATATCTCCTATTCACCTCTATTCCCAGCATGAACCTATGACAAAAATAAATAGCAGGCAACAAAGCTAGTAGTAATGCCAAGGCTTCAAAATAAATGTGGTTGCTTGTGAAAAAGCAGTTGAGTGAGTTGGATGAAATGGCAGTGTAATTATACGGTAGCAAGTCAAAGTTTGATAGCTTGGAGCTTATCTTAGCACAGCATGCCACTTCCCCCCCCCCCCCCCCCCCACTTGGTATGGCATATTTCTTTTTCAACACTACATTCCTAGTTGTTCCTTTTTAAATAATCCTATCAAACCTTAAGTTTTTTGCTGGTAATGATTTTGGAAGAAATGCAGATAGTAATTAAAATGGCACAGACCAAAACAGTTTAACCAAAATATCCCCAAAAGGAAAATTTTGGGTAGTTAAAGTGAACATTGTGAATTCCCAGCTTTGCAGAATTCTTCATTTTGTTAACACTTCTTGGATTAGCTTCAGTTTTGCCAAGATAAAGGATAACAGTATGCAAGACTCCTATGGAAAGTGTGCCTATTCCCTAACTGGTGTGAAACTGAGGACTGCCTGTTACATGTATGTCTATACGACACTAGTCCACTGTCACAAATGTTTCCATTATTTGGAAGGTTGAGCAGAACAAAATGGCTTAATGTTTAGTGTACAAATTTAAAGTTACTAGAATGCTTTTAAATAGTTCAGTAAAAATTGCTTTCGTTATTAGTCAAGGTCCCTTATCAGATATCTGCTTCCTTCCCCCTCTGTGGATGCTTCCTGTTTTCCATGTCAGTCCACACATCCCCCCGTGTATTTCCATGCCCCTCTTCCTGTTGTCCTCTGATCTGCTGCAGCTGCTCCTCAGATGCCTCTCCACCAAGGAGGGATTCCAAAGCCAAGCTGGCTCCTATACAGTGCCATGAAGACACACTTTGAGGACACCTGCCCTCACCCCTTGAGCAAAGAGGCAGCTGCACGTGCATTTCTGGGCATGCTGCTGCAAAGTAGCCTGTGTACCATCAACACTGCAAACCCCACTTTGGAAGTCCCTCTTGTGTCTTCACCTGGTGCCCTGTGCTGTTGGTACTGAGCAAGTGGCACAAGAAATACAACAGGAAAATGTGTCAGGCCTGTGACAGTACACAGTTAAATCATGTCTGTGCTTGCTTTTGTGTATGACTCAGTTACCCTCTCTGTGGTGGCTATTGCTATGGAAATAAAATGCTGACTGATAACTGGGAGAAAATTACTTAAGGAAGGATCTCGCTTCTTACACGTGGAATTGCATCTTCAGGGATTTACTAGGGTTTGGCTATAAAGCAGAAAGCCAGCCAGACATGGTCTGTACGTTACTGTCAAATAGTTCATGAGTCTTTCCAACCCTGCTTTCTACTGCTTTACAAGAGAAATGTGACTGTATTTATTTCAGTTGCCTATGTTCCAGCAACAGCAGAACTGAGGTGGAGTATTACAAAATACTTACTTAAAAGGAAAAAGTGCATGAGATATGGTTATGTAGCCAGTATTTTCTTACATTTTTTTTAATTGAGGAATACATTCTGTTTCTCTTCCCGTCTGTTCTCCTACTGCAGGGGATGGATGTGGGCACACAGTGATGTATCAAGACAGTGGGACGCTGGCATCCAAGAACTATCCTGGGACATACCCAAACTACACCCTTTGTGAAAAGAAAATCCAAGTGCCTCCAGGAAAACGCCTGATCTTGAAGATTGGAGACCTGGACATTGAATCACAGAAATGCGAGTCCAGCTACCTTACCATCCAGAGCTCTTCAACATTGCATGGTATGTAATAGATAAAGGCCATGGTCAATGCATGAACTGGTAAACGTGTGAGTAAAAGGCAGCTTAACAAAATGCAAGAAATGTCAGCCTTTGTCCTCTGCTCCTCCTTTTTGTATTCAAGTGTTTTGTCTGTGTGGAAAGCCATTGTCCCTCTGTGTGCGGTTCTGCCAAGGCTGAGGGTGCTGCCGGGGCTCTGGCACGGCAGTTCTGAGGGCTCTGCCTTCAGACCCGCAGAGCTGGAGCAGCACAGTTGTGGTACAGCTGTAGACCTGTATCAGCCCTGTTCTCTTCTTGTGTGGGGAAAGAGCTTCCTCACAAACTAGACAAAGATGAGAAACTGGAGTCAGTGATCCTGTGTATCTATTCCTAGGGAGTCCATGGCTCAGAGAGGAGATAACCTTTATTATTGCTAGCTGTTAGCCCCCTTACTAATGTACAGGCTTTAATACTTGCAGATATTAAATGCATACAGCCAGGCTGCGCTCTTGTAAGAGATTTGCTCAGGAAGATAAGCAAATAATCTGCTACAGCTGTGCACTTAAAACAATCATAATGGCAACAGGATTCTTCCCAGGGAGAACCTGAGGCCTTCCTCAAAATGGTTTTCCCAACCAGTTGTCACTGAAACTTTTGATCTACGCTTTCTAGAAGAGTCAAACTGCTTTTCAAGTCATGCACCCTTTTTCAGAAATCCGATTGAAATTCAAAGCTGCAAGGGGTTCTGCAGTGTAGGAATAAACTCCTGGATTGACAGTTCATCAAATTTTGCCTGCTGGGAATGGGCTGTGTAGCCCTCCAGTCAGCTGGGGCTAAGTGTGCTGCACTGGACTTAACAAGCAGAATGGATTCAAGGGAAAAATGTGATGAAGGTATGAGCTGCACAGAGCCTCTGCAGGTGTTCCACCTTGCTGCTTGGCTCAAAAATGTATGTGATCTCATAGGATATCTGAGTAGTAAGGAGGGTTGATTGCCTTTCATTTATCAGCATGATGGGCTTATCACTCATCTGGTAAGAGAAGATCAAGTGAGGTATTAAAGGCTTGCTCACAAAGGAAGGCAAAGGTAATTATTGTTCTCATGGGGGAGGTATTACATTTTGAAACAACCTTCACTAGGAGTGGGCAGTGACATGCTGATATCTAAGCCTGCACAGAGCTTGATTTGAGGCATAAGGAACATCTCTGTTCATGCGTGCTGGGATTTTTTAATGTTATTTATTTCTTTCTTCACTGTGAGAGTGGTGAGGCAATGGAACAGATTGCCCAGAGAAGTTGTGGATACCCCATCCCTCTAAATGTTCAGGGCCAGGTTGGATGGAGACCTGACCAAGCTAATCTAATGGAAGGTCCCTGCCCATGTCAGGGAGGGTTGGAATTAGATGCCCTTTAAGATCCCTCACAACCTAAGCCATTCTATGGTTCTGTGATCTGTTTCATAACTAAGTAATGAGTTGTGTTTACCTGAAGCAGTCAGTCTGTACTTGGCAGCAAGAAATAGGTGGTTATTATTGCATTAGCATATCTTTGAGTAATTTTTATTGATACTGTATTGACATTTCTAATCTAAGCATCTTACTGGAAATGGATAAATCAATATATTGGTTTTTAAGTGAAAAATGAAGTTTGGAGGTTGATTGAAATTCTGGCTCCTTACAGATCAGCCTGAAGGCATCTTCACATCAATTATACTGCTGTTATTCAGCCTATAAGCACAGAATAGCTGTGTATTGTGCAATCAAGTCCACATAATTAATTTTGTTGAAGAATTCCCACACCCATTTTCAGATCTGATTGGTAATGTCTGATGCATGTAGACTGTAATTTGCATTCTCAGTAGTGAACTGCACAATTAGCAGATTTTGGTCATATCTGATTAAACCAGTTTTATAGTTTAGGCAGACATACCATCTGTAATGGTTTTTGTGGTCTGCAGTTCACTGTAGACTTTCCCACCAGCATACCTTCAGAGTGTCTATTCTACGTTCAGGCAAATCCATGCAGAATGGATGTGGAAATAGTTCTATAGCCATAAATTCTTGATGTTGCTTATGTTTTAAAAGACACGTGAATTCTTAGATGAGATTAGATCTTCTCCAAGTAATTTTTTCAACAGTCTTGCTATAGCTTTGGGTTTCAATATGCATTTATTCAAGTGAAAGAAACCCTGTGAATAAGCACTGCTACATCCATTCAGTCTGTTAAGTGTCCTTTTAGACAGCTGTTTCTGAACTCAGATCTCCTCTTTGCAACCCTTCCCTCTTTGGGAACATCTACAGGCAGGTCAATGTCTTCCCTCTGGCCAGGGAGATACTGACCTTAGACACTGAAATTCTTTCATGGGATGATGGAGAGTTGAAAATATTTTGCAAGCACTGAAAACATCTGAGCAATTAAAAACTAATCTTTGTGTGTTTTCTGTATTTGACCTGGGTTTAAAAAGGAAAACCTAAAAAGCAAAGTATGAAAGCTGGCAACGTGAATATTGCTCATGTTTCAAATTAGTCTGAGCAGCCTTTGCTCTTTATTTACATGTTTGCAATTACAAGACAATAAGGTCCAAAGAGAAATATGTTTTAAATATGCTGATTTCTTCAGCTCTAGAGAAGACAACAGCATGAATGTCAGTATGAGTACAAACATCTGTTGAGGGGTATATCTGAAGCTTAGAAAATTGGTCAGAGGCAAAATACTAGATTATGCATACAAATATGAAATTAGTGTGAAGAAGACTCCAGATGATAAAGTATTGTTTTCCTTTCAGATTTCTTCCAGTCTTTACATTTAACTGTGATTCGTTCATCATTATAACCATCTGCAGGAATTCTTGCAATACAGCAAGGAGTAACTCAATTTGTCTTTGGGATATTTATGTTCCGTGCAGCGAAGGGAATCTGTTAAATACAAATGAAGGGGGATTAATTGATTTATATTTGTGGGAACATTGATGCTACTTTTGTAAGTTGGTGACTACAGATTAGAGCACTTAAATGCAAATTTTTTAAAAGCTCAGGCCATTCCTTGAATTCTGCAGACAGGTAGAAGAGTATGATTCATTCCTAGAAAAGTGTGCAGTGTTGTTGTATATGCTGATCTACTGAAGCCTTTCTTGGTCTCCACTAATACACAAATGTGACACTACAGTTCCTCTCACTTCTCAGCTTTGATGGACCTGTGAAAGCAGCTATTGAATTTAGATTTCTGCAATATTGCAATTAAAAGAAGATAGTTAAATAATCTTAATGAAGCTCTGAAACTGGAGTCATACAGCATCTGAACACTGTATCTCTGAGTTATTACTCTGCAAATTATTTTCTTTAGTGTTCACTGGAGAAAGGAACCTGTAGCAAGCCTTTTCTTTCAAGCTGTTAGCTCTGCATCCAGACATAGCTGTGAAAATATTAATCATCAGTCAGCAAAGGGAGTCTAACACCCGTTTTGGTGAAACTGAGTCACCTTTGTCTGACAAACATTTAAATATTAGCACAGCTTTGCACGGGTTGTCTCTATGAGAAATAAATAGATGATCATGTTCTGTTTCAAAGGCACAGCTTTTGGCTGGATTAAAATATGGTGTTTTTTGTCCCACTGAAAATTAATATGAGCATAATCTCACGGTGCAGACAAGGTGCAGCCTTTACCGAAATGCTTTTCTTCTCGAGTTAATTGCATTATCTGAGCATATTAAAAATACTGAGCTCTGAAGTAGAGCTTGTGATTTTTTAATTAGTTAAAGGGATATGTGAAAACAAGATTAACCATGTCAGCCCTGTAGTTCTCAAGAACAAAATTTGCACTACTTATGAAGGTGGATCATAAATGTTTTAAAAGTTTGACAGGAACTGCTTTTAGTCTGCTTCTTTTCATGTCTCTATCAGATTTCTGTACTTCTTTTGACCCTTTTTTTTGCTTCTTTTCTGTCTCTTCCCCATCTAATGGCTTGGTGTTTTTTTCTTAATTTTGTGAGATGATCATCAGTCTTGACTGGAGAGAAAGCCAGAAGAAGAGATAAGTGCCTACTTACTTCCTCATTCACTTGCAGTCAGTAGGAGGTTGATGTGTTCCTCTGGGGTGGATGTCAGAGCTGCTGAGTGACTAGTAATAATTTGGAGAGTTAGTGCAGTTGACTTGTTCTTGCATAATTTACAGCTGGTAACTAACATGAAATAGAGAATTTACTGAAAATGCTTTCTTCTCCCCACACCCCATCTCTAAAGGTACAGAGTGCCTTTGGATGCCTCCTACCTGTCATTGTGTCTTGAGGGGATTCATCAAACCAGTCACTCCTTACCATGTATTGAAATAAATATCTTGTTTGAATAAAGGGTATGTCCAGATTTCTTTTTCATCCCTCAAAGGAAACTTGTTATTACTGTATTGTTTCTGGTATTTCAGGAAACCCAGAGAAATGCCCAGACAAGTTCTTGCTGAAGGTCAAGTTGAGCAGTTTCTTAACAGTCAAAACAACTTTTAACAGTTGGGTTTCACCTGAGTGGTTGCAGTAGCCTGAGTTTTCAGCTTTGGAAGGATTGATGCAATGAAGAATGTCAGCGTTTTATTTTATCAAATGGACCTTTTTTCCTGTTAGCTGCATACAGTCTATTAGTCTGTTTTTTGTTAAACTACAGTTCCTCACTCATGACTCCTAGTTGTTGCTGTGTTTCTGTCTTGGGATTTGGCTAAAACCACAATAGTGTTGAAAGGGAGGATCTCACTTGAGGTCAAGCAAGCAGACCAGCCTGTGCAGGTGGCCCAGATGCTCCATTTTAAAGTTGTGATTACATCCCCAACCTAACTCAGATTCCTTCTTCTTTCCTTTATTGCAGTCTTTGGCAACGCTTTGGGAACATTAATGTTATATTTGTTTTTTCTGAAGCAAGAAATGCTTACCACTCAGCCTGAGGTCAGACTGTGTTGCAGAGAGTTAAATGTTGAATAACCAGGCTGTCTCATCCTGACTACTCTGTCATCTCATATCTGCAGAGTGTTAAACGGCACCTTGCCTGCATCCTGCTAGGAAGGACATAGAGCAGCACTTTCAGTGTCCTTGCAGGCTCCTGCTGGTTCCCACTGCACGTGTGTGTGTATTAGGGTTGGAGCAAAAGAGGACCTCTTTGGTAAGGAGGAGAGGAAGAGTTACTGCTTGTCAAAGTGTTTGTGTAAATGTGGGATGGAGATGAATTTTGAGACTGAAGGTGTTTTCATGCAACAGATCCTTGCTGTTTTTGTGAGCTGTTTGTGAAAGACTAGCACTCTGGATGAGTTTTGAGCTCTGAAGTGAAACAAGTGTAATCCATGTTCATCTTATCCCCTGTCCTTCCCCAGCTACTGAGGTAATTCCAGATTGATTTATCTGGAGAAAAGGCTACAATTTAAAACATTGTTTTCCCCAAACGAATGCATTAAGACATGATAATCCTTTAGAGGCACATCCATGGATTGTTGCTGAGTCTTGCCTGCCAATCACGGCTTACGCTGCGAGTAAAGACTGAAAAAAGAGAGAAGATTCTCTGTTGAACAGAGGACATCATTATTTAATATCCGAACCAAGTTTCTTAAAGACATCTGCAAATGTCAAGCTGCAGATTTCAAATGAAGTTGAGGAATTTGAAAGCAGAATGAGCATATTGAACTGTCCATTCAATAGCTGGAGAAGGAAATAGTTGCTTCTAAAAGGAAGCAAAAGCCTAACAGAAGAGACAGAAAGTGTTAAGAGCTAGAGAAACAAGCAGCATGTAGGCATTGCCAGCTGGTGTGAAAGAAGAGAGTCCTCTGGGCACAGTACTGCTTAAGGGAAGTAGAAAAAATAAAGGAACATAATTCAACAAAGTTCAGGAGCTGTGCCAGAGTCTGGTTGACAGTAGAAGTAAACTAGACCTCATAAAACCAGACAATGCTGTAAAGATCATCAGATTTGCAAAACAACACTATTGTGAAAAAGACAAAAGCAGTAGGCTATTGCTAGCATTTAAAAAATAAACAATGTGTAAAATAGTCTTTTTAGTCTCCAGAGGGGCCAGCCAAAGGATATCCACGAGACAATTTACCATGTATCTTGCAGGATGTTAATACTGCTTGGAGACAAAAGTGTTTTATTTAAGCCACCTAAACCATACCAACAGATCAAATGTTCTGTATGAATGGCATTAAAAGTTATTTTAGTTATGGAGAGTATTAAAATTAGTGTACTTGAAATCCTTAGACCTCTAATATCTCTCCTGCAGAAATTTTATAAATATATATAAAAGGAATCTGGAGTGAACAGACGGAACCACAGTTGGGTCAAGTTCTTAATGAGACACGGAAAGAAGAAAAGGCCCTGGCATCTAGATATAGTAATATTGAAATACAGAGAACACCTACTCAGCTTCATCGCATGTGACACATCTGTTTATTAAATCAAGCTCTTTCCTTTGTTCTTACAAACAAACCAAATAGTCCTGCCTACTTACCCCAGCAGAGCTCCAGCCAAGTCACTTTAACAGGAAGCTGAGAGATCAGCATTCATGACTCGTTTTTCAAGCCGAATATGCAAAACAACCCACCTCACAACTAACATTAGAAGATGAAAAACTGATAACGTGATCTGGCAGTTCTCAAAAGGGATCTTAAAAAACTTCTGGCTAAGTCCCAGGTTTAGGAATTAAATATTTATCCAGAGTCAAGTCCAAATGCTGCAGTAAAAATTAACAGGGCCCTTTAAGCGATTTCTCATTTTCATACTGGGGCTTTCTCCATCATCACCCATCTTCACTATGGTTGTACAGCCCAAGGAAATCAATGAGTCTCAGGTGGCACGGACAGACAAGATGGTGAGCACATATGAATGAGGTTTAAAAGTAAACAGTGAAAGTATTTTTGTCACCTCAATTGCAAATGGAAAATATTGAGTAGATTAAATACAGTTTTCAGATGAAGTCTAAGGTGTACTGATACTGGCTGGGTTTAGTCTTCTAATGTCTATAAATTCTCACAATATATGTATTTGAGGTAATAGTGAGTCAGTGGAGAGCAAACCTACCAGGCACTTCTGTGTCTATAGCAAGTGCATCTAACCAGGCATGCTGGAAGCCAAAATGCAGAGAGCCTTGGAGGATGCCCTGTCTGTGGCTTTACAACATGAAAAGAAATAAGAGGACTGGTGTTTGGAAGTGCATGGGAAAAGAGCACATAGAAACAAAGATGTTACTTCTCTAAAGAGAATTCAAAAACAAATGAAGAAGGCATACCTCTCATCAGTCAAAACTGAACCCAAAGAATTGAATCTTGACCCTGAATCAGTTTTATTTTCTAAGCATTACTAGTTATCCCTTTAGTGAGTTTCCTAGAAGACCATCAATGTAAAATAAATTGATTAGGGGAAAAATGGGAATTTGAAGTTTAAAAGGCCACTCTGCAAGACTTGGCAAAAGGGAGAGAGAGGCTGCTTAACCAAACCCAGTATTATTAGGTCAATCAAATCAGAGGGGTGCTTTTACACTGGTCTTTTTAAACCAAATAAGCAACAAAAAGGGTGGATTAACACCTTTTCCTAAAAACCAGACTGTACACACCTCTAGTTCTTTCAGGGAGTAAAGAACCTTGGAGTCAAACTGGTGTCTGATCAGTTTCTCAAAGAACTGCAGTTTAGGAGTGAGATGAACCCTCCCTCTCAGCACTTATTTTTTATTTGATAGCATGGAAATATCCTCTGCTATGTCCTCAGGCAAGTCTGAGGACCTGACAGTGTAGTGCTGATAAGGTATTACCTGAATTATTGAGAAGAAATATATTGAAATGTTTTGCAAGGCTTCTTCAGTTTGCAACAAAAGAACAAGTGAACGTTTTGCAGTATTAATAAATTCCACCTGCCGCCCCCTCCCACTATTTTTTCTTACAAATCTTTGCAGAAAACTTATAAACCTTTGGAAAATATTCTTTCCTTGAGTATATACTCTTTCTTGCTTCTATATCCTTTAAGGAATTAATCCTAGGCTCCCTTTATTTTGAGCTACCCCTGGGAATCTCTTGGTATGCCAGAACTGCTCTCAGCAGAAGATAACCAGAGCCTGGTAACCCTTTTGGATTTATTACTTAATAGCAGAAACTTGTCTTTAAACACCGAATGTTGGTTTCTTAAGCTGATTGCTTCTGAATTTCTTGCTTTAATTTGGATTATGCAGTCTGTGTCTAGACTATTTTGTATTTTATTTTATTTTATTGGTTTTGCTCCTGATGTATGATTTGTTTGTATAATTATCTGTAACGTATGTAGACTTGCTACTGGAGGAGACACTCATCCCTGATCCAGCTGATGTGTGGTTACATGAATCAGCCATCTAAATTATACCTCCAGAGTAGATAGGACACTGCCAATCGCTGCGAGGGAGAAAGCCAAAGAACACTTGTGAGAAAATATGTAGAGACAGTCCTTGAGAGAAGAAAAGGACTAAAGCTTTCTCAGGTGTTTTATTCTGAAGGCGTGCAATGCTCCCTGTCTTTTCCTTATTTTTCTCTCTCAAAAAAAAAATCTAAGTTAGCACTTCTCCCACTGCAACCTGACACAAAAGACCTTCTCAAATAAATCACTCGTGCACTTTTCTGATATGACACAGTGTCAGATGCTGTCTTTTTGATAAGTTCATTTCCTAAGCAATTTGTTTAACCCTTTTTATAGACATTGTTTTCTCTGACTAAGTCGTGAGTCATTTTTCAGCACATGAGTACTCCGGGGAAATGTCACACTCATTGCTTGTTTCTCTGCCTGCCTGGCTTCACCATATGATTTTTATAAGCCAAAAGGACAAGAGTTCTTCCTTTTGTTTGTCCCATTCTGCTGACAGCTGCCTGACATTGGCTCTGATTGGGTTACCTTATAGGCAGACCTTATAGTTGTTATAGGGCAAATGAAGTATTTGGAAAAGAGCCCCTTCCTAACCCAGGGCATCAAGCAAAATGAAGAAGCTTTTAGGAGCTTGTTACGATGGGTATCACTCCTCAAACTTGTGTCGTGATGTGAATGTAATTTCTGGTGTCTCAGAAGTCAGTTCCAAGTTGCCCTAAAGTGGCCACCACCGCCAAGATGAGGTTTTCCAGGAAAAATCAAAGTGATCTTTTTTCATCCCAATGACTTGCTTTAGGACACAAAAGCTGTCATTCACCTCAGCAGAACAGATGGGCTGAGGGCTTGTAAAGGGTCATTTGGATTTTTTTCCCTCTGGGGAAAAAAGTCTGTTTGCCATCTTACAAAAACCTCTTCTTTGCAGTTTATATTGTAAATAGACTCATAAATTTGAACAAGTATATCCAAACTGCTTTGATTTTTCTGTATTATCTCTGCCTGAGGGCAGCTAGGGACAAGTGTTTGCACCCAGGTACAGTGACAGGAGGCAAGTGCAGAGACTGTGGCAGTCTCAAAGGAACACTCCCCTCGGGAACTGACTTTCTGAGGAAGCAAATGTAATTACTAAGAGTCCTGGGCACGCCTGCTGTCACAAGAAAGGAGTGTCCCAAAGACTGTTCCAAGATACTGCAGTTGGTAGCTATAAACCCCTTATCTAATTCACTATAAGCACATGGCTCTTGTCTCCCTGTCCCACTCCCTTCATCTTCCCCTTTTTCTCTCTCTTGTTTCGTTTAAAACTCTAGAGACTTGAACTGTATACTGCCACGGTCTAATGGTGTTTTTAAATGAAAAATATTAGGAAATGTGCTAAGGAAAGCATTACTGTCCTGTACTACAATTCAGCTTGTGGCATGCAGGTCCTTGAAAACCAGGTGCTCTGTTTCTGCTCTTAATCCTTTCTGACTGGCTGCTGTGCCACAAGGACATGAGTTCTGTGTGTTTGGAGGGTTTATCTTGGGGACCCTGCCTAGATTCCTTGGATTGCTTTTGAATGGAGTGTCATTTTCTCTAATGAGTTACTGCTGGTTGTAAGCATGCTGTACTTCAAAGGTCGAAGGGCATTAATCTTTCTCCTAAGGCTTATGCGATGAGAAATGTGGATGCTGGAATTGCTGCCATGCAGAGACAACTGGATCCTGGCCACTCCTTGTCAGGGTAGCTTTAGAGCTCATACCCATAAAGGACCGAAGCCAAAACCCTTTTGTCAACATTTGGATTGATACTGAAAGAGACTGAGTGTGTTATGAAATTCTTCCCTAATCATGAGACTTCTCCAGCCTAATTACATCATCTAAACTTTTGAAATCTTCTTTGTTCTGTAGGGCCGTACTGTGGTAATGTGATGCCTGTCCCCAAAGAAATCATTCTGGATAGCAATGAGGCAACTATTCACTTTGAGAGTGGATCCCACGTGTCAGGACGAGGCTTTCTGTTGTCCTATGCCAGCAGTGATCATCCAGGTAAGGTGATATCCCAAAGCAGTAGAAGATTAGTGGCATAGTTCCCCCTATTTAACTATCATCTCTACACACACAGAGCTTTAGCCTAAATGTTTGTTTCTAAATATTTCCAGGTTAGCATTAGCTATGGTATTTTTAATAGCATGTGTGCAAGTAACAGTTGTAACCTTAACCAGATATAATAGCTGCCGAAATCCTACCTAGACCATTTGCAATACAGGGCCCTGGAGGGGAAAACAGTGCCTTCTCCTTGAAGCTAGGCTGTGTTTTGAGCTCCAGCACCCATCACACTGTAGTAGAATGGAAGGGTAGGAAGGATTAAAATTTTCATTCCCACATTTAATGTTCTGGAGGTCTGTTCAACTCCAAAGAAGGTGTAAAGCATGAGAAGAGTAGAAGAGGGAGTTGAAAAGAATGACAGAAAACCATAGCTGTTGCTTCCAGTCTAATAAAATTGCTTAAGTATTATACAGAGAGGTCTTTAAATGTAATTTCATGTTCTGGCAAATATTTGTCTGTATTTTTATATCCTACAATGGGAATTGACATTTGTAAACTTTTCACAGATCTAATCACCTGTTTGGAACGAGCAAACCACTACACAAAGGCTGAATTCAGGTAAAGAGAGTTTGCAGCTCTGCATTATGGCTTGCTTTACAGTATCTATCAACTGATTCAGTTGTTAGAAAATGTTAAACAGTCTTGGTGTTCTGGAGAAGTGAATTTTTCTGAGCCCCAGTGCTGTAATGGTCTAACGCCCAGTTGTGAGAAGCTGTAGTGCAGAATGGAAGATTGTGGCCCAGAAAAATGATGGAATGGAGTTGCAGAGCTCTCAGCAATTCTCATTAAGTGCATACATATACATGGTATATGCAAAAAGTGTTTCCACTTTGAAATTCAAAGTAGCCTCAAATTCCAGTGCTTCCTCTGGGAGCAGATCACGTCCCAGCTGATACAAGATTATCTGAGGACAAGCTATAATTTCTCGGTTCCTTGAACTTTGTGATAGGTTTGAAATGGTAATAAATTGTGCTCTTCTGGCTGCTGTCTGGATGTGCATATAGGCTGCTTATCTTACTCTGAAAACTTGTGTGGTGGCATTTCTAGAACAAGAGAATTAAACAGAAATAAATGCCCTTGCTAAACTGCTTTTCTGGTTCTTCGTGTGCTATGTTCAGTCCACCTATGAACTCAAGGGAGCATTTATTTAGCTCCTAGACTCACTAACAGAGCATCAGCCAGAAATTACTGCTAAAATATTTATTGGTTTGACAGCATTTATTTTATAGTTTGTTTGAGTGTGTTGTCACTACAGTTCATGCCTTAAACAAGCCTTTCTTCTCTCACTACAGCAGATACTGTCCTGCTGGCTGCAGAGACATAGCAGGTGACATTTCTGGGAATATTGGAGAAGGATACAGAGATGTAAGTACACAGGATAATGGGGGGAAATTTATAAAGACAAAAGAAACAAGAATAGAATAATGTGGTTTCAACTTTTGCTGCTTGACTCTCGTTAGTAATTCTTCTGGGCTGTTTTGCTATACCTTTTATTATCAGTATATAAGTAAGTTATCAGTATATAAGCACACAGAGACACTTTTCAAACAGACAAATCAATTGTGTGAGAACAAAGTCCACTGATTGTTAAATATACATACTGACTTGTGGTTTCTAGCTTTCTGGAAAAAGCCTACCTACTGTTTGTCCTTCTTGAGGCAGTGCTCATCCATGTATGAAATATTTCTATGATTTTAGCTTTTACTTGTGTGGTGTCCACATGTGAAAAAGACACATTACAATAGCACATGGGCTTTCTTTAAGATTATGCCTACACTGTCCTAGCATATTCTCTGAGATGAAATAAATATTACATACTGCCTAACCACATCCCACTGGTATCTACTGACCTCCTGGGTTGTTTTAACTTCTTGCTCTTTAAACTGAAAGGTTGAAGTGATTGCATTTATCCACAATGCATATCACTCAGAGCTCTGCCCTCTCTGTGCCCCTCACCCTGGACTTTTCTCCTGTCATGTCTGTGAAAACTTTACCTCTCTCACAGAGGAGTGAGCCGAATCATACCACTGAAGAAAAATCCCACCCTAGCACAGTCACTGAGTTTCCAAAAAGTCAATGCTCACGTTTAACCTGTTCATCCAGTTATTCAAGCGTGCTGGCTCCAGCCTGGGAAGTGGCAGAGCTGAAGAAACAAAGAAATGCCACATTACATTCTCATTAGCTGGAGTTGTTCTGCCCTTGGTTCCAATGATTAGGGCAGAAAAGCAGCACATGGCATGACCTCATGCAGATTTTATCTGCACTGAGGAATTTGCAAAGGAAATTTTCCCTCTACCACTAAGGAGGATTTTCTGATAGGAAGAACCTGCAGGGCTCCCCTGGAGATGTGCTGCCTTTGTGCCTCCACTCTCCCCACCCCTCCCTGGAGGGGACAGCCCAGCACCCCAGCTTGTCCTGTAGCACAGCCCAAACTGGGCCAGTGTGAACCTGACCAACCTCTGCCTGCAGCTCCTAGGAAAGACTCCTTTGTACCTTTCTCTGTCCTTTTCCTGTGTTGCCCTAGCCCTGTTATTGCCACCTAGTTGGCACACAAGTTGTCCTGCCTGTATTTTTCAACACTATCACACCTGAGATGAAATGGGCTGCACTTAAAACCCAGCAGCAGCCACTCCATACACAGCCAAATCTCCTAATGTGCAGCATGACTCAAATCCTAAGGTGCAGTAATAGATAGGTCTGCTTTCAGGCAAGAACACCAAGGAATTATTGATTTATCTTCCCAAGGAAGTGTTGCCTTGCCTTTGACTTTTTTTTAGCTGAGGAGTGACAGTCTTACAGCACCTTCTCAGAAGCAGATTATTTGTTTTTTCATTTGAAAAGAAAAATCACTTTGGGAGATGTATATTTTTCAAAGATTACTGCTCCTTCTCCCTCCTCTGCCTCTTACTCCTCCTGAGCTTTTGCTGGATTTTACGAGCTGTATCACCTGTATGCCGGTGGCTTGGAAGGGAGGGCATCAGCACTTTGTCAGGCTGGTTTCCTGAGCCTGGGCTCCTGCCTTTCAGACGTCTCTGCTGTGCAAAGCTGCGATCCACGCCGGCGTGCTGGCGGACGAGCTGGGCGGGCAGATCAGCGTCACCCAGCACAAGGGCATCAGCCGCTACCAGGGCGCCGTGGCCAACGGGGTCCCCTCCCTCGAGTGAGTACCATGGGCAGGGCTGGCACCAGGGCACGGCCCGGGCACAGGGCACTGCCCACCATCGACACGAGCAGGTGGGGACACCATTCAGGGAGGAAAAGATGTGGGGCCTCTTTATTAAAATGGTGTTGGCAATGGAGATAGGAAGAGGTTCCAGGTTTTCAGTGGCTCCTACACCATGTAGAGTGGTATTTTCTTCTTTTTTTTTTCATTCTGTTCCTTCCAAAACATATTTGGAAATTACTTTGTTAGCAGGTACATGAGAGTACGATGTTCTGCAACAAACAGCTTTAATCGATGTGCTAATAAATCATGATAAATTCATGTTGGAGTTTAAAAAAAAGCTAGGAAAAATGAGTAAGTAAAAATGCCATTGAGCCATAGGGGATTTAATGAACAACTTCTTAAGCATTGTACTTTTGACATGTTCAGAGTTCTTCTCTTTTTTAGAATATTTATAGCAAGCGTGTTATATTTACTGCTTATCTTCTGACTTCTAATTGTACTGCTGTTGAAGTAGAAATAAATCCTCTAATCTCTATCCAGCACAGTAAGACCTTCCAGCAACTGCTTCTGTCATTCCTGTTGGTTTATAGTTTTTAATTTTCAAATGTTATCTGGATTTTACATGAGGCCTCTTTTTTTTTCTCTTTTAAGAAGGGGAACTTCCATCCCATAGCCTGTGAGAGCTAAGGCAATATGTATTTTTATACTATTTTCCTTTTTTCTCCATGATTTCTCACACACTCCTGACAATTTTACAATCATGGTTTCATTCATTAAAAAAACCGTATTCATATGCTCTGTTGCTGTGCTTAAACTTCAGCACAGACTGAAATGCTTTACATACAATGTCACTGGAGTATACAAAGCTGGGTAGTATGTAGATCATAGCCAAAGAGCTGTACAGCCTAAATATTTTCTATTTTTCTTGAAAGCTAGTTGACAAAGAAAATTAATATAAACTTGTGTCAAGCAAAGCAGGACTGAGAACTCTGGTCAGGCACCAAGCCCCTCCATAAAACAAATAATACAAATTCTTTCCATCACTCGTGCCAGCTTAATGAAACTCTAATTTAAATATTTTGTACCTTATCTAAAAACGTTACAGAATGGTTCACATACATTGGCATGCTTGTGACCTTTGACAGTCCCAGTGGAGTAACTTGGACAGTAGCACATAAAATTTTATAATGAAAATGAGTTGTTATTCCCATTTGTGGGGTTTTTTTGGGTTTTTTTTCTCCAGTACGAGAGCCAGAGGGCAAAAAATGAACTGTATAGGACTGCAAGTGTACACGTGCTGGGGAGTGTAGCCCATTTAATGTGAGGCTCCTAAGAGAGCACCCTAAGGAGGAGCAGAGCCCTACAGGGGCAGACAGAGGCACTCCTCAAGCATGATGCACATCTCCAAGGGACAGAACTGCCCAAGGAGACAACCACAGCTTTCTACAGGTTATACAGGAAGCCACAGGCTCACACAGGCTGTATGCCTACAAACTAGATGGCACAGAGTTTGAGAAAAAGGGGAGTGTCAGCACAGCCCTTCCTAGGATGTGTCTGCCTCACCTGGCAGCTGGGACAGTCTCTAGAACAGATGAACTGTCGGTGTGAGCCCAGGAGAGGGAAACTGGAGGATGCAGGGAAATGCTTTTGTTTCAAAACATGAAAAAATGCTCCTAGAAACAGTGGACCTGTTTACTAAGAAAATGAACCAATTCATTTTGTCCTTTAAAAATCTGTTATAAGAGGTATCTACAAAGCTGCATGACTTCCCTGTTCCGTGGTACCTACATGCTGAAGGAAAATCGTGCAGATGAGCCAGTGCCCGCAAGGAAAAACTGGTGCTTGAGCAGCAGTGCCTTAAGAGCTTTTTAGATGCCCTTAAATAAGAGCTTGCTCAAGCTTTTAAAATCTCATTTATAGTGGATTTCAGTATTAAAGGTTTAAATTATTTAGCGACTTTAGCCGAAATTGACCTCATCAAAAGCGGCTGCTGGAGCGCATGGAGCTGTTAAGTGTCTGTATTGTTAACGTGGAGTTATGTCTCACCCACCATCCTGCAAGAGCTGACCTTGGCCTCCCCACTCCACTTCTCAGTGTGTTTGTTACGCTCCAGCATCTGTGAGGTTTTCACTTCCCATGATCCATGTGCAGACCTGCACCCCCAGGTGCTGTAAGGAAGACCAAGTGGCTGGATTTACTGGGCAGTACTGATGACTGAACTGAAATTCAAATACACAAGGTGTTCTAACATGGCCTGTCCTGTGACCCTACACCTGCACATGTGGAATCATTTGCCTTTGTAAATGCAAGAGAATGCGTGCTTGTCAACTATGAAAGATGAGATTCAGTGTTAACCTGCACTGCTTAGGAAAAGCTTGTGCAAGACCAACTCAGGCAAAAAAAAATTAAGGGCAGGATCCTGAAAGTTGTCAGGCAAATGAGGAACATGGGGCAATACCCTCCCTTAAAGGACAAAGTGGAACCTGTGTGACAAATTCCACCAGTCACATTAGGAAACTGATGAATTACCACTTACTGAATTGGCTTGTTCTCTTTAGTGAATTACAGTGGAAATTTATCAGCCTGATTTCGTAGCTTTGTAGACCTTAGATATGCTAACCTCCTCTTTTTGTTAAATTTGCAGCCCTCTATTTGAAAGGGTTCTGGTTGACTTTTTTCATTATAAATATTCAAGGACCACTGTGATTGCTGTTTTGGGTAGGTTTTACTGATTACATAGATATTTATTTTCTTCTCTTCTCTTGAAATGAATTGCTTTGCATTCACTAAGAAATCAAAACCTGTTTTGGCTGTGATGTCAAACTGGTTTGAAGTGAGCAGAGTGCATCTGATCGCCCCTGAGGATTGCCTGTGGGGAAGATGTGGGAGGGAGGGCTTGTGTTTCCCCTTCTAGCTACTCGGCCGCCTACATGCCCAGATAAATCAGCTCCCACCTAGAGCTCTGAAGGCCTTTGTTGCCTGTAGTCATTAGTTTTCCCTCAATGACAAAAAAGGCAGTGTTTTTATTGACCTTGACATGGGACTACTTTCCTGTTCCCCATTTGCAGTGCTCTCAAAACATATAGCCCTGCACATCGTGGTAAGGCTGCAGACAGTACCTTGGGGAAATTTTCCTGGCCAAAACCAAAGAAAGGGCAGCCTGAAAGGGAACTGTCTCCATGCTTAGTGCAGAAGTTGTTTTAATGCTTAGTCACGCTGGCCAAGGCTTTTCAAAAGGGGCCAGCGATGCGTGCAGCTAATCGAAGTGACAGCGGAGGGGGCAGATTTTCAAGAAATACAAACTAATTTCATGTTAAAACCCGGGCTTTTCTTTTTATTAGGCAGCCAGTTGGATTCATTGCTTCTGGAATGAGACCTCAGGGGCATCTCCTTGGGAATTAGAAAGTGGCTCCCTGAGAGGCCAAGAAAAACTCAGCTTTCCCTTAGAGTGGTGATTTTATCTTGTCCTGCATTGTGCAGGGCTGTGTGGAGTGGCCTAAGGAATGGCTTTTCCCCTGAAGCAAAACAGTCCATGTCAGAAGGAGGAAGAAAAAGGGAGCCATAGATGTGGTTAATGGAGCATAAAGAACCATTACTGATGGGAGATGTTGGCCATGGTTGTAACAGAATTGGTTCCCACTCAGATCAAAACAAGGAGTAGTTTTCATCCTATTTTCATCCTATGGCACACCTGTAGCCCAAGTAGGAATGGCCAGAGCTAGTGTGGTTCGGATGGACTTGTGGTCCATCAAGTGTAACTTTCACAAGCAGCAGGAGTAACAGGTTGATGAAATGGGAAGTCACTTTGAAGCTTTAAAAAATGCTCAAAACCATTAAAAATTTACCTGAATTCACAGGTAAGAGATGCACTTGAGTGCTCTTAGAGGGGTCAGTATCCAGCCAGCAGAGAAAGTGGCTGTCTGACCAGAGATATTTTACTGGATAAGCAGTGATTCTGAAGCTCTACCTCTGCCCTGCTGTGACCACCTCACGAGCACCTTTTTCTTTTCTTACAGTGGTTCTCTGTCAGATAAGCGGTTTACGTTTACTTCAAATGGTAAGAATAATTGCTTTGTTTTCAGCTATTTAAATATTTTCTGTGAAAGTTTTAAAAAATAGTCAGGAGAATGTCAGGCTGTGTCTAGGAACGATATTTTAGGACAGCAGTTTTTTTAAAATTGGCAAGTGAATAAAAAAATTGAAGGGATGTGAAGTGAGCTAGAAAAAAACCACAGAATACAGAATATGTGTGGTCATACGCACATAGATGAGAAACAGAAATAGTATTCTGCTGTTACATTTCTGGTGCCAGCATATGAAAAATGACAATCAGATAATCCCATTTTTATGTACTTTAGGCCACAGAAAATGAAAGCAGTTTTTCTTCAGACATTTGTAATTTCCATCTTCATCATACAAGCAGAGAAAGAAAACATAGGAGAAATGAAAATATATTTATATTGCACTGATACAGAAGGAGTTTTTGTTTATGGCTTTCCAAGATGCAAAACCGTCTTTTAATCTGTCAAGCCGTTCATTTGCATAAAACCCAGCAAAGAGGGGGGAAAAGTTCGCATTCGTTCATTTGAATTGTATTTCCCTCATTTGAGATAAAATCATTTACTATTCTACTGAAAACTGTAGAGCATGTATAGGCCTTTGAATCTGCCAAGGAATTATTTTTAACTTCATTGAACCGTATTCCACTGGCCTCTTTTCTCTGAAGAACCTTGATGTGCAGAGACTTTGTGGGTTCTTTGGTGGAGTTTGTAGTACTTACAGATATTATCTTCATGATATCATATCTTGGCAGCAGTATCAAGGAGCTTCTTTAATGAGTAACTTTCCTAGCCCTAATTGCAGGTGGGAATCATGAAATATTTACAGTAAAGTATTCCTCTCAGTACAGTGCCTTCATCTGTGAAATGTTTTGTACAGCAGAATTAGTTAATGCCAATCTCAAAACATAAATATTATGTTTCAGAAGGAAAAATTTAAAAATAAAAAATGTCTTCACAGGAATGAGACAAAAGTGCAGAGATTAAAAAACTAAATGGCAAAAATAGCAGATGTAGTCAGAAGGTGTCATGTATGTAGGAGTTAGACTGGTAAAGGATTGGGACTGCAGCACTCTGGTACTGGATCATACACTACAAATTGACTGGTAAACACCACAGCTAATGGAGAGCATCAGGCTAGCACTAGATTCAGCAACGTCTGACTTTGTTGTTGTGGGTGGTCTTCAAATGTTGCTAGCCTAATATAAAAATATCCTGTGAAAATGCAAAATAACTCCTTCTGCCTGTCTGTGTGGGGACTCCTAGGCTGCAACAAATCTCTCAGTCTGGAAGAGGGATTCCTCTCCAAGAGCCAGGTTACTGCATCTTCCTACTGGGAGGAGACCAATGAGTTTGGGCAACTACTCCTGTGGTCCCCAGACAAGGCTTGGCTACAAGTCCCGGGATGGTCTTGGGCCTCTAACCACAGCAGCAGCCGTGAATGGCTGGAGATAGACCTGGGAGAGAAGAAGAGAATAACAGGTACGTCGCTCTCTGGTTATTAGAAATGGGTGTTTCAGCTCGAGAAGAAACTGAATGCAGCTGAAAAGCTGATAGTGCACTAATGCAACATTTCTTTTGTTAAATGTAATGAAATGTTCTGCACTCGGGAATATTATTTTCCTATTTCAAACATCATGCCTATTTACAAGACTGGTCTTCCTGCGGGGATATAGGATTGAACTCAACTGTCACGCATATCTGATCTGTAAACATGCTGACAGAACAAAATAAGTACACAGGGAGCAGTAGAGTCTGGGTGGATGATCTGGAATCAATAAGAAACATGAGTCACAGCCTTTGAAACAAGGCCTAGGTGAAAGAAATTCCTGTTTCCATCTCCTGGTTTAGTTGTAAAAATGTAAATTACAGTTGCTGCTAAAGATGACCGACACAGACCGTAATATCAAAAAGCAATTTTCATTTTGGAGTCACAGAATTACAGAATGAGTAAAATTGGAAGGCACCACAGTGGGTCATATGGTGCAGCCTCAAGCAGGGTGATCCTAGAGCACACAGCACAAGATTGTGTCCAGGAGATTCTTGGATGTCTCCAGTGAGGGAGACTCCACAAACAGCTTTGGGCAACCTGTTGCAGTGGTTGGCCACCTGCACAGTAAAGAAGTTCTTCCTCATGTTCAGGTGGAACTTCCTGTGCCTCAGATTCAGTTTCTGCCCATTGCCTGGCACTGCTGAGCAGAGCCTGGCTCCATCCTCTTGGCACCCCCTTCAGATACTGATGGACATTGATGGGGTCCCCTCAGTCATCTCTCCTCAAGGCTAAACAGACCCAGCTCCCCCAGGCTTTTGTGCTCTGTTAAAAACGTCCATTGCTCTAAGTTCACAATTTAAAACAGATTTCCATTCTTCACCCAACTTTTAAACTCAGTTTGAAAAATAACACCTTGAAGACCAAGTTTTCCAAATTGTTTTGGCTTCTGTGTTTGCATTTGAAAATGTTCCCTTAAAACAGGCACATAGCAAATAAAAATGTTTCTTGTATTTTCCTAAAAGGGATTAAGACCACTGGTTCTGGATCCATGAATTTCAACTTTTATGTGAAGACATTTACAATGAACTATAAAAATAACAACTCAAAATGGAGAACTTACAAAGGGATTCTGAGCAATGAAGAAAAGGTAAGGGAAAGTGGGAAGGCTAGGAAAACACAAAACAATAATGCCTATGCTGTCTTGTCATTGAAGGGCAGGCTTTCACTGTCAAGAAAGATTAGGAGTTTCAAACCTGTCTAGACTTGGGCTGTCTTCACCAGTGTAATTTACGGCCACAGAGTAGATAGTGAGCTTGTTGAAACAAGGAAGTTATCCAGGGATTGGTGAAGCTGTGGGATGCACACAGGGAGGCATGTATACGTCTGCACGCTTCTTTTAAAAAGCAATGTGACTGGAGCTGTACAGCAGCTGTTGGGGCAAGTCCTTAGCTCAGCTCGGTGTTTGCCCGTGCCAGGGCTGCTGTGGGTATGGCAGCAGCAAAGCTGAGGGTCAGCTCCAAACCCTTTGGGATGGTCAATCCACCTCCCCCTGCCGAACGAAACAACCCCCCGGTGAAGGGCGGAGCTGCTGGTGGAGATTGTCTGGAAACGTTTTCTCCTGAAAACCTCATGCTTCCTTTCAAACAAAAGAAATCCCAAAAGCCTTCCTCCCAGTCCCCACAGTGTTCAAAGTCAGACCTTCACTCATCAGGATCTCAGCTTGCCTCAGGAGAAGGCTCTACCTAGTCCTCAGGCCTGCTGGTAGCTTTTGAAAACTTGCCAGAGCTGAAGAGAGATTTCCTGCTAGCTCTGATTTTCTTAGCTTGCATGGCAAGGAATTTCACTGCCCAACATTAAGGGGATTAATATTTTTTAAATGTTAAACTGAGGGGATGCTGGCCCAAAGAGTGACAAATCAGCCTAGTAGTGGGTGAACTGCAAAGGCTAGCACATTTAAAATGTGCAGGCTTGCAGTTTCCCACAGTGACTTGTTATATACAAATATCCTTTGAAAGTATTATATATGATCTTAGTTTCAGCTAAGGTGCATGCCAGAACTTGTCCCATCTGAGCCCCATGTGGCCTGGCATTTTAGCTAAGATATGCTGAGCTCACTTCTCTATCTCATCAGGCTTTTAAGTTTTCCTAGATCGTGCAGAACTAGGAAAAACATCTCCAAGAACTAATATTGCAAGGACAATATTAGTGTTCTGCACAAGGGGCTGAGCTGACTGTGGGAAATATTGTGTAAGTGTAGTAACAACTGTGTAGTTGATAGTCATTCTTCAAGCTTGATATAGAAAACAGACCATTTTACTAAAATGTCTAGAAATGGTTCACTTCTGGTTTTTTCTTTTTATGTTTCTATTCCCTTTTTCCAAGAAAGGGTGCTGCAGTTCACTTAAATAAATTTAAAAAAAGATATCATTATACCAGCATACATTAACTGGAAATTACACAGTATTGAAACGGCGATAATCTTTCTCCTCTGAGCTAACAGAAAAATGTGATCAACTGGCACAACTAAAAAGATTATTTCTTTCCAGAACTCTCAATTCCTAAAATCTTGTGGCTGAATCCCAGGTTATCAACGTGTTAGTCTTAGGATGAAAATCTTTGAAGCTGGATGTCAGGAGCACTTTGAAAAAAGAGACTTTTAAAACAGGGCAAGCCATGTGTGCACCTTCCGTTGCAGGTATTCCAAGGCAACTCCAACCCTGGTGACATAGTGCGCAATAACTTCATCCCTCCCATCGTGGCCCGATACGTGCGGATCATCCCGCAGACCTGGAACCAAAGAATAGCACTGAAGCTGGAGCTGATGGGCTGTCGAATAATGCCAGGTACGGGGCAAGCAGTGCACAGTGCCTCTGAAGCCCAGTGTGCTGCCCCCGTGCCACTGATGCCCCCTTCTCTCTTGCAGCTAACAGCTCATTTACGCATTCAATGTGGCAGAAGCCGAGTCAGAGCACAGAAACCTCCCTTGGAAAAGAAAAAGAAGACAGGACTGTTACAGAGCCCATCCCCTCTGAAGAAACTAACTTGGGTAACGCTACCTAGTGCTGCACTTTCTCTAGGATGCATCATGCCTTCAGCCCAGTCTGAGTGAACTTTAAACTTTCTCACAAATCAAAACTTTAATTCTCCCTTCAGAATTTATTAATGACAGAGAGAAGAGGGAGGAGCAATAAGTTCTTTTTGTCTTATGGCACGGAAAGAGATTGAAAGCCGTAATTTTCCTTGATGTGTTAAACATTGGGCTTTGGTTTCCCTGTCATATTGGTTGATTTGCCATGCTTGGTGGGTGGCTCAAGGGAATACAGTGAGTACTCAGCAGCAATTTTTGGGAGAGTTCTTCCTCACTCTCATCCTGTATTTTAGAATTTTTTAGTATGTGAAGTAGTTGTCTCACAAAAGTGTTATCATCTCTGCACACAACCATGACTCCTTCCAGAGCAAGTTCCCAGCTGAAAGCAGCATAGAGTAGTGCCTGATTGTGTAATTACACAATTACTCTTCCATAATGCCTGTGTTCATGGGGGCTCAGACAACCTTAATTTGTGTAATTTTCCCTGAATTTGCAGTCTTCATCTTTTAATGTTGTGGAGCTAACTTCTTAGACCTTAAAAAACAAACAAACAAAATTTTGTGCTTATACTGACTGTTTGGTGGGCTCATAGCCAGGCAGGCATTGCCAGAGCCACTGTACCAAATCCTACTACCCATTAGGTAGCTGAGAGTTGTAGAAATGCCTCTGTGAAGATCTGGTTGTGATAAGCAATCAGTGGAAGAAAAAAAAAAAATTCTGAAACTGCTTGCCAAGAGCAAGCAAGCTCGGTTCATCTGTGCAGCAGTATGAGAAAACCATATCCATGCTCACTGAAAATGAAATCTACTGAGATTTCATCTGCTAAATTGTAAATACCCTGTGGACACTTCTACTGCCTTGTTCTCACAGCTGGCAAGTGTCTGTAGAAGCAGGGAACGGCATGCTCCTGACACAAGAGCCACCCCACTGCTAATTTTCAAATCCCTGCTCTAAAACATGTTGTGTCAGAATTTAACAGTGGCTAAACAGGTTTTTCCCTAGGTTCCCTCATGGAAATGTTTGAACCATTTTGAATGAAATGTTTCAGCCAGTTCAGGATGAACCAGATACTTGGCATGTAAAATTGCAGTCTCCTTTGGCAGATTTATAAGCAACTGCAAACAGAGTGTGTATGAGTGGCTTTTAAAAAGTCATCTAGTGTGTATTAAGAAAGAACTTCTCTTTGTAAGGATGCATATCGATGCCAAGTCAAGTGTACCCTTGAGAAAGCATATTCAGCTATTCAACTACACAGGTACAAGGCATCCAGCCATGGCTGAGCACTGGTCTTTTAGTTTTACAGTTGTACGTTTTCATGCTCTCTTCAAGAAGCATCCCTGCAACATTATCTACCTTTTGCTATAGTAAAAGTTAGTAGCTTTAGAGTAATTTACCTTTTAAACTTTTGTCCCTTCTCCTTTTTCATGCAGGTTTAAAGCTTACAGCTATAATTGTCCCCATCCTCATCGTGCTGCTTCTGTTCTTGTTCTCTGCAATTTGTATCTGCACAGCCCTACGCAAGTAAGATACTGGTTTTTGTCAGAGGAGGCATTTGTGGGTACCTAGCTAGCATGTCCAACTCCACGCCCTCTTTCCAGAGCCTCCTTACCAGGGAGCTGGGAATTGATCCTGTTTGTCATTCTTTCTTTTAAGTAGAACTCACCTGTCTCTATAAATTGTATTTTTTACAATTGTATGCCTCCCCTAGTCAGAGAAAAAGGAAGGTAAAGCAGGTCAGAACTGTGCATAACCAGCTGCTCTCTTCACCCTACATATACCCACAAGCATTGAGGTGTAAAGCAGTCAAAGACAGGATACTTTCTGCACCAAAGCCAAATAAAAATTCAGTGGAGGGAAGATCTGAGCTATTTATCATTTTCTTTTATTTCACTCCTGTTGTGTTTTTGCTTCCCTTAAATTCGAGCACTTAACCTAGCAGGCTGAAAGCAGAGCTCGGCTCTATGGAGTCGCACACACACACTGGTGTAAGCAGCTAAAACTGAGCTATTTCATCTCACAAGACTGAGAAGTGGAAGAAGCATTGCTAACTGTGCTAGATGCCCATTCCTATGAACCTGCAATTCCATGTTGAACCAGGATATGCTTCTGTCAGCAGATGGGGATTTGGAAGTGTAAGCAATGTCTGGTGATGCTGCTTCATCACCAGTGTGCTGGATTCCCAGTAAATCTATAAAATAACCAGAGAATTCAGAAGAGCAGACCCAAACACAGCCTGGAGTGACACGTATAGACATAGACACATCAAACTGATGAGTGCCAGCCCCAGAAATTTGAACACCAGCACTCACAACTTGCATGTAGATGGAGAAAACATCAAAGTGCTGATTTGCATGCTTGATGTCCTAGTAAAGAGCAACCTCCAGGAACTCAAAGGGAAGCCTTGTCCTCAGCCACTAAGTAAAAAGGCTCTGCTGGAGCTAAGGCATGAAGCTGAAATGCTGTAAGTACTGATGTTTATAAATCCTTTCCTCTCCTCGCAGGCGAGAAGCCAAAGGACTTTCCTATGGATTATCCAGTACTCAGAAATCAGGTTAGTGGAGAATGATGCACTTTGTCCTGTCTTGTCCACTGGGCCAGCAGGAAGGGCTTTATGCAACTAAGCATTTAATGCTTTTGAAATAGCATTCACATTTCCTCATTCAAATTCACCTCTTCATAAAAGGGAAACAGCAAATGATAGTCCCACTTGTGTCATCCTAGCACGGTGCCCTAAGAAACAATATAATTTGGTTTCTATGACAGAAAGGCAATTAACAAAAGATCTATTATACAGAGTGCATAACTTAGCATGTAAGAGTGCTCCCAGGTGCCCTCCTTTTCCTTCCCACTTCCAAAATACATATTTTGCAGAAAATTGCTGCTTTTCTTTTCCCCACAGCAGAGGGGATTGCCTTTCTCTAAAAGAGCAAAGGATAATAATTTTTTATGGCTTTGATATTTTCTTCTCACTGCCCTCCCTGGTTGAAACCGTATTTATAAAGCCCAACAACAGTGAACTGTATTGGTTGAGGGGTTGGCTTGAGCACACTGCTTAAGGAGATGACTGTGAAACCCCAATGAAATATTTTCTTTGTCTTGCTCAATAATATTTTCTAGAGTGGGGTTCCCATCAGCTTGGCAGTTGGGGTGTTCTTCCTGGCCAGCCAGTTCTGTAGAGGAATATCCTTCTGAAACTTGGCTTTCCATAAAAAACCCAAACCACTAAGCACTTCATATGTCTCTTGACAAGTCTCTTGCAATAGCTCAGCTTCAAAATTTCATCCCTCAGCAGGTGCTGACGTCAGTGAAAGGAATGCTGTTACCCACTGCAGCTCGCCCTCATTAGAAAATTAATTTGTACTTAACATCATATTTGCTAATATGATTTTTCAAGGTCACATCATAATCCTTTCTCACTTGCTAATGAGGACAAATCCCAAGAAATTGGAGGTAGCCTCTTACCCAGTCAATTCATTTGTTGTGTGTCTGCTTCATAAATCAAGCTCCTAAGCCCTTGTGAGGCAGGCTTGGGGCTTAGAAAGCTGTGAGTCAAACTCACCTCTCCACAGACCTCCTGGCACAGGCTCCAGCAAGTCCCTGACACTGTGGCTTTTTTTCTTTTCTGTATTACAAGGATGTTGTGAGAACAAGTTAATTGATGAGTGTGGGTGCTCAGATACCCATGAAATGGAAGCCACACTAATCTACTGAAAAAAAGGAGAAATCTTAAGCATTCTTTTTGCCACATATTCAATGGCAAAACTGACTTAAAGTTGGTATTTTATCAATATACTAACTTAAGGCAACACTGTAGGCACCTCCAGAGTTTGAGCCCTTCTTGCCAAAAAATCTTATATAAACTTGGAAATCCCAGCTGATGATTCACTTCTTCCTTCACCCTCCATATTTAGGGGACTTTTTTTTAAACAAACAGCCCATTTTAGTCATGTTTTTTAACTATTTCAATATATTGACAGCAAGTGAGTATACCAAAAATTAAAACTTTCTGGTAGGTCTTCTGATTCTAAGCATTTAACTTGCTGATAAGCCTTCTATTTTTATTTCTTTTACATAGGTTGTTGGAAACAAATCAAGCAGCCCTTTACCAGACATCAGTCAACTGAATTTACCATCAGCTATAACAACGAGAAGGAGACACCACAAAAGCTGGATCTGGTCACCAGTGACATGGCAGGTAACAGCTGCTCCCCCTCAGATGCATCCCTTCTGCTCAGTGTGCAAAGAGCCAGTAACAGGGAGAGGGATGGCCCAGCCATGTTACAGGCTTCAGCTCTTTGCCAGCTGAGTCCTAGGAATAGATTTATTCATGTTCATCCCAAATGTATAGTGAAGCAGATAAATACATCAGGGAGGGAAAGACCCACTACTTTGGAATTTTGTTTTCTTGGAGTTATTGGAAAAATTTCCTGACTCTGAAATAGTTACAGCTGAAGGTAATGATGGAAGGCACTCTGGCATGGATGAAGTGCAAGAACTTGCCTAAGACAGGATTGGTTCCCTTTGCTGACTAATTTTTGTGTTTCTATTTAAACACAAATGTCTCTGGAAATGGAACAAAATATGATGCCCCTTGCTTCTGATCAAATAGAAAAATTACTTGGTTGGTTTATGGTGGGATTTCATGCCTAGCTGGAAGTTTGCGCTGAGATCCCTGTGCAGCTTTCCTGAGCCATCTGGGAGATGAGGTCTCCAGCAGAGGAGGCAGGTAGATGAGAGAGAAGAAGAAATCCCCACGGCATTTCCCTCCTGTGCTACCTTGGCTCCACTGTTTGGATAGAGCAAATCCCAGTGAAAGAGCATCAGTACTATTTGCATCCCAAAGGGATGATTTTTTTTAATTCATCCTCTTAGCACATCTTATCCCAGCCTAGTCTAGTCTGTCTGGTAAGGCTACTGAGACCAGCCATCTCATGGGATCAGTGATCAGCATTCTTGAAGAAAGATTAGTTTGCTGTTTCCAGCCTCCAGACCTTAGAAATTCCTTAGAATTTCTTCATTGTGTTTGGCAGAGAAATACATTTAAAATCAAATGAACGATTACTGTAATTCCATATGGTGCTCCTCTCAATGTCTTTCAAAGACAGTTTCAATCCTTTACAGAAACTTTCAATATAGATATGCAGAGACCTATAAAGCAGTTTTAAGGAAAGAGAGTGAATAAAGATTGCTCACAAAATATGGTTAATTGGTCCCCTGGCCATGTCTGGGAAGTCTTTGCTCTCTCCACCATCCCCTCCTGCTGTGTTTGTGGGAAGTCTGAACTCTCAGCCTGGCTTAGGCATATTCCTAGCTTTAGCATTTCACCTGCAGGCTCCATAAAAATAAAAAACACAAAATAACATGAATGCAACCTAGAAATGTGCCATTTAATAATTTAATTGCAGGTAGCACACGATTTGTATGTAGGTTGTGATGCTACGTGAAATTCCCTCACTTCAGACCCCCAGCTGCCTGCTGATTCCCAAAGGCAGCCAGGAGGAAGTCAAGGTGCTTCATCCTGAGCGAGAGAGATTTCTGGGGATGGCAGCAGCTATGCTGGGGAGAGCTGCACTACTTACTTAGTGAAATATCATAACACCTTCACCCTACATGCTGAAGTTTGGGACGCAGCCAGGAACTGCCAAAAAGATTCACAGGACATATGGGATCGAATTCGACGCTCATGTCAGATGAACCACGATGCCAGAACAGAAACCGAGCTAACTTCTTCACGCCTGCATGAAAACACGATACTTTAGCAGTGTCATTTACTAGAGCTGTTCAGGCCACCGTATGTATCTGGAAGAGATTGTCACCAGCGCCAAAGCGAGAAAGTTAGAACGTTCACTTGTCTCATGATAGTATTACTTGTTTTTTCAGAAACCCTTCTCGTTCAGATCTCCTCGCACAGGAGGCAGCCTAGCACCTACCTTAACTGAAGGTGCAAACACTTGAGGCCGTGTCTCCTCCATCTCACTCCTTGCTCCTGCTCAGGCCGTTTGCCTTAGGCCAGCTCTGACCCTGCCATCCCCCTTGACTGGGTGACTGCCCAGTTTCTTTAGCAACACCATTCCCACTTCTCCCCCAAGCTCATCCCCCCTGGCATGCCTGCAGCCCTGCTGAGCTGGCTTAGCACATTTCACACTTCCATTGACTCTCTTGGCTGCAGTCTTGCCTAACTTCATCCTCCTTGTCAGTCAGCTACTGTGAGATACCTTTTAAATAAAGCCGGCTCGTTAAGAATCCCCTGGGCATTTTAATTATTCCAAAAGTATAACTCTCATTTTGGAGAACCTGCTTGTGGATCTTCATGCAATATCCTTTGTCCAGTTTGTTGCTAATATTTTGTTGACCCCACTCTTTTTTAGGACTTTCAGGTATACTCCAGAGATGTTAATTTATTTGTGAGGGTAGGTAGGGAAAGGGAGGGGGTAGGAAAAGAGGTGGCAGATTGGAGCTTCTCTGTGGAAGAGCTTCTGTCATGTTCTGCAACTCTCACTCGCTGAAGGAGTTTACAGGATTGCTGTTGGAGAAAGGTTTCCTCACATACCCAATAACCACACATTTGATACAATAACAGAGTAGTTTTTCAACATAAAATACATGTCTGTGCATAAGTATTATATACATAAGATAGCCAATCTATGCCTTATTGAGCATTTCATGCTTCCTTTTAGATTATCAGCAGCCTCTCATGATTGGGACTGGGACGGTAACACGCAAAGGATCTACTTTTCGCCCCATGGACAACAAAGAGGAGGGAAGAAGGGGGAGTTCTGAGTTTGAAAACCACTATCACTGCCCTCACAGAGCTAACAGGCATGAATATGCTCTGCCCCTGACCAGCCAAGAGCCCGAGTACGCCACCCCCATCATAGAGCGGCACATTGCAAGAGAAAGCAATTTTCCCTCTGAGAACGGCTACAACGTTCCTGTCGCCTCATCCCAGATACATTCCCTCACTGCTGGCAGCTTCTCTAGTTCGTGTAAAACCGACACCAGGAACGGAGACTATCAGACACCCCAGAGTGTCATAAACTACGACAAACCCAAAGCCAATGGTGTCCTGACCTCCGTGAGCTACAGCACAGACTACCAGAAACCCCAGCACACTGCTCTGGGGGGCGAGGGTTACTCCACGCCCAGAGACTGCCTAAAGCCCATAAGCCAGACAGCAATGACAGCTCTCTTGTGATTTGCCGAGCGGGAGCGGCACGGTGCGCGGGAACGTCACCGCACAGCTTTCTGAAGTGAAAACAGAGTTTGGAGGGACTCTGCTGTGGGAGGCAGAAGGCAAACAAGCCCTGTGTACATAATATTGCTGTCTTGCTGGGTTCTGACATCTGAAGAAAGCATATGCTGTTTATCACTGTTTATAGCAAGAGAGATGTTATCAGTGAAGACTGTACATCTTATTTTCTGTAACTGATCTCAGTGCTCCATTTGCAATGTGTGCAATCTGTACATAGCTTTTATTTAAGGAGAATTTCTTAGGTTTCCTTTTCACCTGGGGGTTTAAAAGGATTGCAGGAATGCGTATTTAAGAAAAACAGTCCTCTTTTTCTGTCTATCTTACTTGCTGCTGTACTGGCAGCTGTAAATGGTGTATCTTATGGTTGTGTTGATTCATCTCCTTTCCTATGATAACTGAAGATAAGGCTGTAGCTCTAACTGGGAGGATAGAAGTTAAACTACTTGCTGCATAATGTGCATGAGAGAAGGCAGCTGAGTATTTAAATACTGTGCTCAAACACAACTTCCCAGCTGCTTTTTTTAGCAGCAATTTTCACATGCTTGAATTTGATCTAGCATACAAGCTGAGCCCATGTAACTTGCAATTCATGCTAGAAAACAGGTAGAAAGGCTGAAACTGGTTTCGGGTTCAAGCCATGGTTATCACTCCACAGCAGAAAAAAAAAAAGCCAAACCAAAAAAAACCCCAAACAAACAAAACCAAACAACATATCCAATACCAGATAATCTGGGGAAGTTATTTTAATTTATTTTTCGGGAAATGTGTGTAACCAAAATGTGAATTTACAGTTGAGAATTCAATTCTGTTCAAGCCCTAGCTGATTCTTTTGCTGCTAAACTTTAAGGAAGTTTGTTCCTTGGCACAAAGCAGCAAACTTCCTGAACTCTTCATTTCTCCACTAGGTATTTTTCCATCTTACAAATTTAGTGTAACATTTCTGTTAGAAGTATTTCAACTAACTAAAACACAGAGTGTGTGTGGGTTACTGTTGCAGTTAAATTTGCAAGACAGCAGATCAGCACTGCTGTTTTCTAATAGTTTTTCTTTTGCAGCTAACTTGGCAGTTCCGTTTTCAGACAAACTTGAAAAAGCTTGGGATTGGGTGCAATGTATCGCACAGTAGCTGGCTCCTCTTTCAGCAGGGGCAGCTTCGGAGCAGAACAGCTTCTGGTCGTGACTGGGACCGTCCACTGCCCTTCTACCTCCAGTGCTTGGGGCATTTCTTTGAATTCAAAAGCTTGTCCTAAAATGTCAAGAAGAGATATACTTCTGTGAAGAAAGAATGGTGCTATACTTAAAGCACAAGGCTGGGAAACGAGACCAGTAAAACCTGAGCTCTGGGAAAGCCGCTCTTTGAAGGCCCTCCCTTTATTTCCTCGTATATAAACGGGATGATTTGTAAAGGGTGCAATGAAGATCGATCAGTCTGTTCGCAGAGTGCTTTCAGATCTCTGGGTGGAAAGTGCTGCCAAAGGACAGACTGGTAGCAGTGGTACTGCTCACAGATACTGCTAACTCCACCCCGGCCCGAACTCCAGGCAAGCTCGGAGTGGGTTCTTTGCACGCCCTTGTTTCGCGGCCTCCGGCGGTGCCGTTCCCCACGCATGCGATTCCCGTGCAAAGGAGGAAGAGTCAAGGTAACCTCGTAGCCTTCCTGTGTTTGCTGTCAATACAGTTTCTGTGAAATGTCTAAAACACCTCAGGTCCTGAAGTGAAACAGCAGCAGCCTGTTTGTTAGACCGAGCTGGGCGGTGTTGTTTACCTTCTGTTGTTTACATGTCTGTGTAAATAAAGAACACTGGTATTTGTAACTCAGCCGCACAGGCCTGCCACTTTGCTCGGTGACTCGATCATCGCTGCACGCCCACTCCCGCCACACACCCTGCAGGGTGAGAAGGAAGTGTTCCCTACGCCCTGCAAAAGTGCCAGTTGCGCTGCTGTAATTCACGGCCCCAGTGTGGCAGGCTAAAAAAAGATTCTCTCAGTGCCCCGTTTAGCCCAGATTTTCTGTCCATAAGCTCTAGAGAAGAAGAACCCATAAACAAACTCCTGCGCCAAACCTGGCTGCTGGATGCATATGACTGAGGAAAGGATGAGGATGCCCTCCTGATGAGCTTGAAACCAATCCTCTCCCCACACAACTAATTAGCCTGACTTGTCACTTGCCAAACAAGTCAGTAATCAGGCCCACTCCCCACCTAATGAGGCAGCTAAGTAACACAGCAATGCAAGGGGACCAGGCAGCAGATGACACTACTTGTATTATAATGAACTTTTTGCGTATTTCTGCTACATGGTTGGCACATCTGCAGCATGGTACAAGTGTCAAAAGCTTCTTGGCAGCATCTGCCCATTTCTGCTGTCACTCAAACCTATCTTAACAAAGCTGATTTAGCCTAATGGAAAGTTTGGTCTCAATTTGCACCTTGCCTTCACCCCCACCCCCCTCAAAAGAAACCAAACAAACCTGCAAAGATGGCTTAAAATAGATCCCCAAACATCTTGAGCCTCCCTTCACAGCAGTTGGTGCTGACAGGGACAGAGGCAGTATGTGTCCTGGTCACTGCCATGGTGCTTCATGGTTCACATCTGAGGGACTGCTGAGCTTGGTGAACACTAAAAGCCTCAGGCCTCTCCACCTTGACCTAGGAAATTTTTAGCAACCCTGGCAGCAGATGCACAAGAGAACTTCCTACCCTACATCTCTGTATCCTAATGGTGGTAGAGATACCAGGAGAGATTCAGGATTGCCTGAATCTCACCAGTGCCTGTTCCCACTGTCACGTCCATCCTCTGAATGTTTTTTACATACTGATACATCAAACTCCAGCTTGTCTGCATCAGCCTGTCCTCACTGCCAAAGCCAGATGCAGGTATAACACAGGCAGCATTATAAAACATCACAGGCTTAAAAGTCCTTGCTCCACAGTGAAGGTTAGAGTATGCACCATTTTGGGATATCTCCACACTCAGAAGGCCTGTTAGCCGTGGATCTCTCTCCAGCATCTCTAGAGATTGTGTGAGAGCAGAGTCTGATCCTCTGGTCAGTAGAGACTTTCAGTGGTGTTTTGGTACCAAACTTCTTCCCCAAGCAGGCACTCCCTGTGGGTTGGGACAGTAAAGCCAAGTCAGAGTCCACAGGAAGGTTAAATATTAACTGCTCCTGGCACTTAGGACATGCCTGTCCCTTTGCTATTGATAGCAGGTGGCTGACTCTGCTGGGAACAGGGGCAGCTCTGCAACTGCACGTCTGACTGAGGGAACTGAAGGAGGTGGGTCTTGAGGTAAGTGTAAAAAATGGTGTCAGCTACCTACAACTCAAACTAGAAAATGACAGCATGCATTTCCAGCTGGTGCCTTATATTTAAAACACAAAAAATTTACAAAAAAACCCATCAAAAACCCAACTACAATAAAGGTTTCAAAATTACCACAGCAAAACCACAAATTTTCTTTGCCCTGACCTCCTTAGACTGGCAAATAGATCACAAATTCTTATATCTTCTATCAAGTACCTTTCTAATGCATACAAAAGCATTTTTTTCTTATCAAGTGTAATTCTAAAGAGTATTTTTCTACTTCTTGTAGTTGCTAAACATCAGGTATTTAACTTTACCTTAGTACCTACCACAATCTTTACATCCAACAGACAATAGATTAAAATTAGCCCCAGACTGGAATTAGGATTTCGTGGCTCAGAGTATGTTCTGGTTAGAACATCACCTGCTCTCTTTTTATGATCTTTGGATCAACAGCCTGGCCTCACCTCCCTCTCCAGACACCATCCACAGGATGGGTTCGACCAGCTCAGTAGCCCACTGATTACAGCAGCCTGCAGAGCTGGGGGTGGGCAGGGAAAGCCCTGAGGCTGATCTGCAGCCCTGGCATGTGAGGAGTCTTGTGAGCACTGAGCTAAAATGCTGCAGTCACAGCAGAGTCTCTAGCACCTCTGTGTAAATGACAGATCTCTGCCTCCTTATTTTCAAGAAACGCAGGAGCTTGGATTCCAATAATTAGAAGCAGCTTGTGAATCCCATGGCTGGTCTGCATTATTGGCATGGCTAAAATCTGGGAAGATTAAGTTTTTAATACAGACTTCCTTCAGATTTTACCCACTGACTGCCAGAGAATTGGCAATCCTTCACTCCATGGGCAGATTTTAGTAGAACCCTGTTCTGAAGCACAATATATTCCCCACCCAGGATGGGAATATCAGGCTATAGGTCCCATTACAGGACCAGATACCTAACTGCCGACCTGTTTGGTAGATCACTATCATTAAAAGAAAAAGTGAAAAAATAAAGAGAGTTCTAAGAAGGGTGTCTGTGGTCTCACAGCAGTCCTGCCAGATCAGATGCCCACTGAAAAGTAACCTTGTAGAAATCCATCTGTATTCTTCTGTCCACCCTCTCTCCTAAATCAGGTTAGCTTTGCTCAGCAAGTGGACCTCTTAAAGTCTCCCCAGCCTGTAATCAGGGAAGACTGAAAAGGAATGACAAGGTTATGTTGTTGCATTCCTTTTTCCTTACTATTTTCTGTAATAAAAATTGTGTACTGCCCTTTTCTTTCCAGTGTCAGCTCTGATGTAAGTTTGTACTGACCTCCAGCCTCCACTGTGATTAGTACAGTGCAAAAGCAGAATTTACCATTTCATTTGAAACTCATCAGTGTTGTTGATACCTACACTGAAAATTACCCCGCCGTAGCTGTGTGGGGTTAACAAGGCTACCATTGCAATGCCTATGAATTATTGAAGAGAGAGTGAGTTTCACAGAACATACTTATTTAAAAGGAAGGTGCCATTTCTGCACAATCAGTTTCAAACTTAAAATAGAAACCTCTCCAGAGGGCTTCCTTTTTTTGAAGCCCCCTTCCTCCCTCCGGTACAGTCCTACAATCCATTAAGGACACGCGACAAGGAGTCAGATAAAGTATTTCTAAACTAGATAAAGACAAGAGGGAAGACATCCTTAGTTGGAGCAAATTCATGCTACCCGTGATAAGGAGGATGCCTCACATCTGACTTTGTGTGCTATCTCATTGTATAGTCTGGCCATGAGAACTGGGAGACTTTTTCATTCAAACATCGCCAATTTATTTAGGCTTTGCCTCACATTAAGTGGCTGTAAGTCCTGAAAAACCTTTACCATCTACAGTAGGCAAAGGTTATTCAGTAACCTCTTGTCCTGGGCTGAGTTAATTCATTACTTAGACACTCACAACACAGCTACTGCTCTGCCATGTGACATCCAAGAGATTATCATCCTGTTTATTTTTGTATCATCACAAGTATAAAAAAGAGAAATCCAGGAAGGAGACAACTTAATCAATTAAAGCACAACATAATTTTTACCATAGTAAAAAATGCAAGTCAACAAATATGACACAGTAGTGTTACTAAGGCATTTGTGCCCTGAATAATCACCTCAAACAGACCTCAAGAATCCATAATTTTGACTAGACACAAAATTTTTAACAGACTTTACTGGAAAAGCTCCCTTAATGTATTAATAATCTGCATTATTGGCTAACCCAAAGAGGAACAGTACCCTGAATACCCAGCATTTCCTCCTACTAAATCTGAGCTACCAAAAAGAATGAGAAAACTTAAAAACACAACAAATTATTCAAAGCTTGTAACATTCTCTCAGCCAAATCAGATGACAACAGACAATAATAGACTTCAAAAACTCATGTATGTTGCCTACTAAAAGGCAGGCAAAAAGGTAGCGAGGGAGCCAAAATTTTAGGCTTAAAAGAAACAGCAAGACCAATTCAAAACAAACAACACAGAAACACACTGCAATGGGTGATGCCTGAGCCATGACAGGGAGCTTATCAGAAGTCCTCCTCCATGAGGAGTGCCAGATAGCAGAGAAGATGGTGATGCTTGCCATGAAGCAAGGGGAGGAAAGACAGTAATGTTACCCAGCACCCCACCCCTGGTCTGAACAATTTAACCCCCTGAGCATACACTAGAAACCAGTCTTCACAAATGTGTTTTGTGTATCTTAATTTCCCTGGCCCAGGCAAACACCATTTTGCAGATGGGCGAACTGAGACAGACAGATATGCTGCCACCTGTCCAGAGCTGTAGCAACAAATCAAACCTATCCAAAAATGCAAAGGCCTCTGAAAACACCAACGACAAACCTGTGAAAAGTCCTCTGTCAAGAAGGGAAAGACAGGGGCGATAAAGTCTAAGACGAGCTAGCAGCGCTCACTTGAAGAGGCAGCTTTTCTTCACATCTATGGCTAAGCTTTTTATCCTTAAGTGACACCATCTGTTCTGACAGACAGTTTTATAAAATTTGAATAAGGTGACCTGGATAAAGCATGTCTGCTCTATGGAAATGCCAGTGTCATACGTGGATGTGGAAAGGTTGTGGATGGTTCACACATCAAGCGCTTTCAGCGTCTCATCATAAAAGGCCACACAAGCCTTTTCTGACACGCCACAACACAAAGCAAGCCATGCTTTTGGTAACAATCCTGCAATAAGTTTTCTACTATCTTTCAAAGACCTTGCAGATGGCATTCATACTCCTTTAAGGTAGGCATTCAGGTAACTTTTTAACACAGGAAGTCATGGTGCATCCTCCCCTCTTTACAAAACAACTCTGCATCACTGTACAAGGACCAGCACCAAGGCCATAAATATGTCTCTGCTGACAGGTCTATTGATCACCTGGTTAATGACAACTAACAAGGTCTGCAGACTAGGCTACCATTTGGTGGTGTCTGGAAAGGAGCACCAGTAGAGAAAAGACAATGGTGGGTCAACATAAACTGACATTCCTCTTTCTCCAACTAAAAGGCTTCTGTCTGAACCTGGACTAGAGCAAAACACAGTTATCATCTCCTTTTTTCCTGCTTCTCCTCACCCGACATGACCAGATTCAAAAGGTTCAAATGTGACAAGGCTGGTTCTGTATCATGGTTGGGGGGCACTGGCGAAGCGCAGGCAGGAGTATTTACAAACCCGCCCGGCATCTCACTTCATGTTCTATCATGCATTTGGTCTCTTCTTTTGGAAAGCCTTAACCCATCCACAAACAAGAGATGAAACACTTCACTGCTTGTCTCTGAGTTTTTAAGAGAGCAGAGCACTCATTTTTAGTAATTGATGGGAATAATCAAGTGGGTTTTAGCAAGTCATGAATGCAGAGCTTTAAGTAACTATACATGTCTGTTGTTTATGTGTGTTTGGACATATGCTTCACTGATATACAGAGAGGACAATTTTTAACTGTAATATGTGCAATCTGCAAACTACTTGCTACAGGATGTCAATTAGACTGGAAGTTAATTATTTTAAGATTACATGTTTCTAGAAATAGTTCTAATGAATAAAGTTTTTCTATTTTTTAAATTAAAAACCACAACCAACCAACCAAACCACAAAAAAAAAAAAAAAAAACCAACAAAAAACCCCAACCCATGAAACAATAGGTTCTGTTTCTCAGAGATTCGTTAATGCTGAAGATTGGAAGGAAGCTGCTGCCCCCTCTTGGCACCACATACAAATGCAAATACTTTGCATGAAAAAAGAAGATTCTGGTCACAAATTGCAATTACTAAGTAATAGACACGTTTGGACGTGGAAAACAGCATAAAAACTGAGACAGCCCCAAGTACACTTGCCTACTTACCCAGACCACTCAAGACAACCCTATTAACTTAGTAAGATGTGGGAGTCATAATACATAGAATTGCCATGTCTTTCATTTTAAAATAAATGTTAGTAATATGTGACCTGGATTTAAAATAACACTTCAATACTTAAAGGAACACCCTAATTCTGGTGGCTTCCCGAATTGGCTTATAACAAGCTACATTTCTCACAAATTAAGAGAACACCTAAACCGCCACACTGGATAAAAAAGAAAGATCAAATGAACAGGAAAGGCTGCAGCAGCCCTCAACTGACAGCTATACAGAAATCCCCATTTATCATATACAAATGTCCATTTCTCAGTTCCAAGCCCAAACCTGCCACCCTCAGAAGCTGAGGGTACCCACTGCAGGGTTTCAATTGTACCATTCATGGGGAATCCCTTCTAACACAGACTACCATGCAAATTGCAAATTAACCCAGGAGGAACTGGTGCATTTATGGACATAACTCAAAGGCTTCACTTCTACAAAAGGATCAACATGGGCAACCTGTAGCAATCTTCCTCCACAACCGTTAGCAGAAGAAGAGTCAACAGTGGCAAACTCTCTGCAGTTTGTTCCAGTGGAGATTGAATAGGGACACTCCATTTCTTATTGGGAGGGAAAGCGTTCAAGTCAAGGACATTTCCAGCAGTGCTAGCCCAGTGGACCAAATATTCCAGTTCAGCAGCATGACTTTTAATGTTTCCATTCCCCTAAAGAAACTGATGACAGATAGAAACATTTGGACAACAGCAAGTAAAGTAACATTAGAAAAAATATTTTCATGGGAATCTGACTTACTTCATTTGACAGAAGTAATATCTATGCAAATATTTAGACAGTTCATAGGCAAATTAAGATTTAATCAACAGGATGTACAGAGATTTACACATGTATTTGAAGACTTGCAGTTTTAACAGAAAAGTTACCAGCTGTCTCCCAAGCACCCCTGACTTCCAGCACTACAAGCAATCAAAACACGTCTGTGAATGCCTGTACTTTTACTTTACTTGTATTTACATTTTCCTAACCTCCTGATTGAGACCCAGTCGTTGAAAACCAGGCAGCCAGAGCTGATGGCCCCACAACTGATGCATGAGAAGTTGGGGAGCCGGCTAAGGCTGCAGTGCTTTTGCATTTCAAAATGGAAATTTGAAGAAATACAGAGTGCCAAAAACTCTGAAGGGAATTGTGATCACTATCTCCAGTAAAAAGTTACAAAGAAAAACTAACCAGTTCTCCTGGGATCAATACATGGACTTCTAAATATCTCTCATAGCAGACTGGAAGATCACACTCCTGCAGGGCCTTCAAAACATTGGCAGCTCCAATGCTTACCTTGGTAGAGCTGCAAAACACAAGCCTTAGCACACGAGGCAGAAGGCTGATAAAGAGACGCCAAATTATTTGGACAGCTGATTGAATCAAATACTATTGTATTGAGTATGGAAATTTTACCCAAGTAACCTAAAGTTTTCATCTAGGAATTGAAAATCCTTGAAAAATACCACTTGGCTTTTTTCAACCGTTTAACTCAGGAGCATGACGTCCTGCACAGGAGCAGGGATCACGAGCAGATTCCAAAGCACTTCTGTGAGAACACCAGATGAACAGAGTAGCTGGGACAAGTCTACTCTGAAGTATGAAAAGCAACATGAGAAAAGAAAATCCAAAGAAATTGAGTATTTATCTTTCAAAGTCAGCATGTTTTCCACTTTTCAAGTCCATGCTTCCCTTTCAACTGCGAAATTTCTAAAGAATTGGGTCCTGTTGGAAAAGACACACTGGATAATAATATATGTGATAATATTTTCCAATTATTGTAGTGTAAATTCAAGCTTATAAAGGCAAGCTTGAAATATGTTAGCCCATTTTTTTCTGACCACTGTGCTGATGTTTTAATCAGCAAAAACAGACTTCTTACACATATCCTAGGTCAGGACGTGTTTCTCTTCTGTCACGTGTGGGTCTCTGGAAAAAAAAAAAGCAGAGGACTATTCAGTGACCACAGTCACTGGGAGCAGCCTCAGAGCTCCTTCAGCAGGACACTGGAACACCGAGAAATTTTTAATCATCTTCTTTGACTCAGGTAACATAAAGAAGTAATTTTGCTTCTCCTCTATCATCTTCATTCATAGCTGCCTCTATTCCTCTGCTTGTTTTACAACAACTCAAGATAGATTTCTCTCCTTTCCCTCTTCCTTCCATCTGCTGAAATCACCCATATCTAAACCCTCCTAAAAAAATTAGAGCTAAAAAATAAATAGTTAACAGTTTCAGCCCTCACCAATTGTACATTCTACATCTTTTCATCCAACATGACTCAGCCTTGTCTATTGAGGCAGTTCCTACGCTCACAGTTTTCTGCCCTCTGCTTCCACACTCCCAATAAATCCTGAAGCACTACCATAATTATACTACTACCGTTACCACACCACTGCCTTTCACTTGAGCTCTCTGCTCATTCAGATGAGCTTCATGCTTTGGGGTGAGATGATCACGCAAGTATAGGTGAGAGAGTACTGATTTTAAAATATAATTTAAAACACAAAACAGACACTCTGAACAAAAGGACTTAAATATCAGGACTAAAAGCTGTAAGTTAAAGGGTAGTATTTTGTAACATCAGTGGAAAACTTAGAGTATTTCAAAATACATGTAAAACAAATAAGCATCAACCAAAAAAAAGAGATAAAGGGCAGTATCCACAATTTTAGCCAAATGACAACCCTTTGACAGGTCTAGGTCTTTATAGCTCTTCCAAGTCAAGGGTTTCAGAATATTTATGGTATTATTATACAGCCAGACAATGCAAATATTTTTAAACCGAAAAACACTCAGCACAAAATGCATCTCAATGAAATTTGAGACATGTCCTGTAACTGTGTCTTTCAAAAAATGCATTTTGCTCTTAACTATTGCCACCCAAGACTAGATTAGAGTCAAACCTCACATTATGCTGTTTTGGTTTCCCCCATATCAGCTTTTTGGCCAGATGTGGACTACACACTTAACAGGCGAAAAACACACACAGGGTTGGGTCTTTTTTACATATAAAAAGAAAAAAAAATACAACTCTGAATTAGGTGCAGAAATCACTGCAATGCATAAGAGTATATTTATTTACAGGCCAATAAAAATATATTATATTCAGCTTAGCTAGGTGTATACATGTTTTGCAAAATGTTCTATCTGCTACAGAAATGAGAGTAACCCACGGTGTAATTACGTTTGGACAAACACAATAAATATCTGTATTGTTTGATACAACTGTGGATTAACATATATGGAGATGGATACAAACCCTCTTCACTGCCAAGAATGCACTTCTACAAAGGAAATACCACATATAACCTTTGATCAGAGTTAAATTTATTGCCATAAAGCACTTTCCTTATCTTACATGCTTTTAATTAACATTGGTCCCAGATGCCAACAAACACCGTCCACCTTTAGCTTAAAATACAATTGTCTTACTGAAGATTTTAATAGGAAAGTAATTATATACTAAAAGAATTGCAAAATTATCTTTAGAATATTATTTTATTTTTTAAGTAAAAATATATATACACACGCAAGTAAACTGTTTTACACTTTAAAAAATAAAAATGAAGTCTGAACACTGACTTTCCTCAGAAATTCTTCCAAGTCTAACTCATTCAACCTCTGGGAATCAGCAGGACTGAGTCTTCCAGTTACTGACAAAGGAGAGAATACACATTTGTCCACTGAATCTGGAAATCTCAACTTGCAAAACTTTTCTCAGTTCAAATATTAATCTCTAAGCATTTCGGTATGATTGCAAATAAACCAGTATGTTAAATCAGCTGGTAACAAGTACAACATACATGGAGACAGACTGTAGTGTCTGAGCAAAATCCTCCCATCCACGGCTTCCTAAACAAAGATTATAAAAACTGCTGGGAAGGAAATCAGGTGATAATTTACTGCTACCTGATATGTCTACTCCCAGTCATTTTCCTCAGCAGTTGTTCCTTGTGTTGATCTCATATAGAGATAAATATAAAGAAGGTAAGAGCAGAGAAAAGGTCCAGCAGATGAAGACGAGAGCACAGCATCATGTGAAACTGGCAGACGAGGAATGTCAGGAAAATAACTCTAGAAACCTTCTTCCACTTCAGGCTAAAACTGATCAAATGCATTGAATATAAAATACAATGCGCCATGAAGTAAGGAAGAAAAAATAAATAAAAAATTTCACCTTTCCCTCAAATAAAGGGAAACTGTACAGGAAAATTGAATGTCTTTAAAAAAAATTACAAGACTAGTTGGACAAGTCTAATTTCTAAGAACTGCAGAAAGATTTCACACAGTAATTATTTTCAAAGACAAGATGACCACAACTTAGCTTTGATCTGTCTCTTCCTGACAGAGAGGACATTGAGTGTTCCAGGCCACAGACAGTTTCAGAGTGCACTCTGCTTGAGTAGCTGTGGGAAAAACACAAATCTGGATGCAAAAGTTCTGGCAGTGGATTCATCTGCTAACACACAGCCAATGTGTCCTCAAGTTTCTGAAGCTTCAGAAAAAGAAACATGCCTGGGGACCTGTTTCTTCTTCACACAGCTTTATTTTTAAATACCAGTTTCTGTTCGGTGAAAACTGTACAGCCTTGACTATTTTAAAAACCTTCAACAGTATGCTGTACGACAAACATTACTATAAAAAATGAACCAAATAATGTTACTCCACTGAGCAAGTGGAACTCATGCACACGCACACACACACACACACAAAATGATCGTGTAAATAGCGGAGTTAAGGGATTTATAAATAGCAAAATCTTTGAATAAAGTATATACATTTTTAGGCTTTTTCTATAAACATATATATATAGTGCTCCTAGGAGAGACAAGGTAACTGTGTTCTACACCACAACTTAGAACATAAGATTAATTGATGTTACTCTAAAGGCCTTTGAGGTTTTTTCTTATGTATTTATACCCTACATAGTTAACACTTGCAAAGATATCTTTTCACATTCTTTCCTCTTTCAATATACAAAACCATTTTACAGTTCAACAGCCTGCAGAGCAGTGAAGAGGAAAGATGGCACTGCATGCTGAAATAGTAAGTGCGAAGACAATGTAGAGCTTGTCTGTGGAGTGTGCTGCACTTCACCAAGAGAGCTACAAATGGAGCATGAGAAACTGCTCAAGACACCATCCTCAACCTCCCCATCTGCAGCCATGCTGGGGGCCTTCAGGTGCACACCAATAAAAAGCTATTTTAAGATACACTGCTCTCACAAAGGGAGTAACATTTTGCTTCAACAGTAAGACAATTATAGACTGCCATAACATAACACAGATAGGGCCAGGCACCGTATCGTTCTGAGAACCTCCTGTAAAGTACTGTGCACTCAACTTCTACTTCTTTAAGGATTATTTTAATGTGAAATGAGTATGTTCAGTACCCATTAAAAGCACTCATCATTTCATAAGGTCAAGGTAACGATGACCAAGTCAAACAACTCTGCATTAGCAGTAACCACATCTATTCAAAAACAAACGCTAAATTGATGATGCTCAGAAAAAAATACCAAAGGGCTCACATTAATTGTAGTTTTTCAACTAATTTCACTTTTAAAACCCCATACTACTCTGTTTAACGACTTTCGGAGCAGGTTTCACATGGAACAAATGGTGGTGAATTTAACCAAAAACAACAAATCCAAAAACCTCAACCATAAAATTACCATGGGCTGAACAATCATGATTAGCAAGCACTCCACTGCTTATGAGGGTTTTGATAGTCTTTGCTCAAATAAAAGCTCTCATCTTTAGTATTCTGAGAGAAAAAAAAAGGCGTTTTTTAAATAGTTCAAAATCCTAAATACAAAACACATGGATGCAAAGGAACAACTCCTCCCCCAATCTGTCTAGGGTTAAAGTATGTTCACCAAACTGAACATTCGTTGTCCCTTTAAAACATCCAAGGGTCAAAATTAGGCTGGTCACACATTATTCTGCTTCCTTAGGGACATCAATGAGATTAAAAGTGGAATGTACTGAGGTTATTATCCACTTTAAAAATCCCACGCTTTGGTGGGACTCCTTTTATTATTAAAAGAAATTGATTTCACATGCTGTGTGTTTGATAACTACTGCGTGTCACGCAAAAGACAGTTTTCCACATTTAGAATTGCTCACAATGAAGCCCTGAGGTAACCGCCTTTTTTCCAGGCAACAGTAATACAGTTCCTTTTGACAATTAATCATCCTTTTACAACCTACACTACTATATGCAACCTTAAGCAGTCAATATCGACTATCAGTTGTTCCCAAAGATGGGATCTGTCCAGGTTTTGCTTCTTTTTGTTTTGATTGTTTGTTCTTAAGATAAAGACTCAGCAGAACGGGCCAATTTGGGTGCAGTGTCTTCTAATGAGGCTTCAACTGAATTCCCCAGGTCTCCATTTTCATGTCCATCAATACTTGGCTTCTTATCAAACACTGCAAGTTAGAAAGAGAATTGATTTAAGGAAAGAAGCAATCTTGGCAAGGACAGATCAGTGATCCTTGTTTCAAAAGCTGGAATGTTTGCTGAAATGACTACTAAAATTAAAACTGACAAGTTTTTAGCAGAACATAGTATGGCAGGAAAATAGGAACTGTTTCTTTGCTTTTCTGATTTAAAAAATATATCTGAAGAAGCCACCAACATGAAGTGTTAAGGGGAATTAATGACTCCTAGTCAGAAGTAGGAAAAGATAAGAATAAATTTGAATTTTAACCTTTGGGAAAAGATGACCATGAAAAAAGCTTGTAAGTTAATTCAGTTGTAGCTAAGTAAACCAGGCCAAACAGTGAGGGACCAACCAGATGAACTGACAGTCTATTAGTAGGTTAATTGAATTGAAAGCAGATTAAATTTACAATGAATATAAAAGCAGTATTTTCCAGAAATTGGTTTGCATATTGAGACTTCAGAATTAAATGCATGTAACACATTTTAGAAGGTTTACCTTGTGAGGGTTTGACATCCACATTTGCATCTCTCCTATTAGAATTTGGATTTGCACCTTCTTCCAATTCATCAAGATATAAACGGTAACGGTGTCCGCTCTCATCCTCATACTCTACGTTTTCATCATCCGAATCAACCTCTGGAGCAACGTACACTACTTCAAACTCGATCTCACCTCTCTAAAATGCAACCAAAAATACAAATTTGCTTACTAATGCACAGCTACCCAGCAGGATTACCAAGTTGAGCTAGGTTACTAAAAGAAATACATTTTACTGTATGAAACACATGTGCACGTGTTTTACGCTTAAATGTGTTTACATGTGCAAACACATTTACAGTTGTGTTGAGTATTTTGGATCGGTATTGGAGTTAAGTTCTTACTGACTAAAGTAGAACAGCTCCATGTGTAAGCTTTACCAAAACGACCCACATTTCATATGTCACTACACTTGAAACAGTGCTAAAGAGGAAGTTTTCTGATATATTAAGCACACCTGCTAACTGTCTGAAAATGGGAAGCAAATCAGGAAGAAGGTTCTAGACCACAAAGCATATGAGAAACATTGTTTGGCCAGAGCTGTTCAGTCGTAAGAGTAAAACATATGTCACTAAATAGTTACTTCTGTGGGGCAATGTAATAAATTGATTTTCATCAGCCTTACTGAGTAATGATTAGCTGATACATGTTTAACTGAACCACTACTGACCCAGCATTTTTTGTCTCTGAATCGCAAAACATAAGAGGATTAAGTGTAAGGTGATAGAGCCTCAAGAATCACTGTAGCTTAACATTACACTGTACTAACAGGAAACATTAAAATTCAAGGTAATTCAACAGGCAGAATGCAGGAAGCACCTAAGCATGCCTATGGATAACAGGTCCAAACTGACCTGTTGGGAAAGAATAGTCACAGCTTCTTTATGCTTGGCATCTCTTAGATTAACTCCATTTACTGCCAGAATAGCATCACCAACATGCAGTCCTCCACACCGATCAGCAGGCTGCCCAGGATGGATTTCAGAGATCAGTATTGGAACACCATGCTCCTTCCCACCCTATTAAAAAAAAAAAGCAAATTTTAATTAACTGAGATGTCTTTTAACATAAAATTGACATTCAGATAGTAGTTCCTAAAGTGCTTATTTCAACTTCTATTTTAGAAAATTAGAAATTGTTCTTCAAACAAAGAATGTTTAAGAATGCATGAGTTGTTTCCCTTACTTCTCATCCCCACAGAAGAACGGAAAATTTTGAATATGTACTCAAAGTCAAAGCATGCGATTCTGAATATGAATAAAACTATAAAATCATATACAAACCAATGAAAAGCAGAAAACCTCACTAAAAAAAGCATATCAGGCACCATACTGGCTTGCAAGAAACTGTATTCATATTTACAATAAAAGTATAATACTCAAAATTTTCTGAATTTGTTGCAAAGTTTACACAGCTTTTGTTAGGTGAGAGATGCCAATACAGATACTTTAAAAAAAGTTATAATCACAACAGCTAAGCTTTGGAAGTCAGGTCTCAGATTGTTTCTGCTCTTCTAAATACTTACACCTGGAATCACAACTGGCTTATCTGCCAAAGTGTCTATATCCTACACAGAAGTCAAAATCCTAAGTTTAACATAAGGTAGCAATTATCTGTGACCATAGTTATGGATTTCTGTATGCTTTTTTCATTTGTTCTAACCACACATTTACCAATCTGTGTATTTTACAGAAGTAGAAATACAAACTGGAATTGCTGCTTCTGTGTCATAGAAAATAAATGCAAGTATTTACTGTGATTGAAATTCCTAATCCTTCATGGTCTTCTTTAACTAGCAGAACTTTTCTGATTGGACCAACACCTTGACTCTTCTTTAAGGCATCAGGATCCTAGTTTGATAAAAAAACAAACATTGCACAAACATAAATGTGTGATCCAAAAACTGATGCATTCAGTTGCATTTCAGCATTTTGGGTTTTTGCAATTATATACAGGCAGTGTTATGAGCAACACAGTTTTAGACTAGCTCCAGGCAGGACAAATTTGCAGTGACCCTTTACAGAAAGGGAATGAAATCAGAAAATATTCCTCGTTATGCGCCCCTGATGAGAATAATTATTTAAATTACTTCACTGCTGATTAACACACAACACAAAACTTAACTTCAGAAGGAAATCAGCCACATTTTAAAAATACTAAGGGACTACATGAAGAAGTGCTGATCACTGCTGAAATGTTATGTCATGTAAACTCATCTTAAAAGTAACCAAATGACAGAAGAGGATGTAATATACTCCCAAAGAAGAGATTGCTTGCTCAAGTTTATTTTTATTGTAATAAAAATAAACCACACCAAAAGCCATTGAACACAAATCTAAAAGAGAGACTAAATAAATCAAGGTTTGTTTTTCCTTTTGTAAGTCACTGATGCCATTATTCATACCTTTAAAATCACAAATACATGTATTTGTCCACCAATGTTTTATATGCAATTAGCAACATAAGCAGTAAGACCTATCAGACCAACTGAGGTATTTAGAACTGATCAAGGTAAAGCACTTTGCTGAAAATGTCTGGGTTTATGGACTGAACACTGGGGTGATTAACAGGACATGTGCCAAGCTGGGTGAGTTCTACCAAAGATACCCATAGTGAAATACTGTTTAAAGGTTCTGTTTTAAAAAGTACCTCTAGGAGGAAAAAAACCCCAAACTACAACTAATTATTTTACAGAGTGTCAAATTATCTGGCCTTTCAAGAAAAGAAATTAAAATCAACCAGAGTTCAATCTAATGCTAAAAATTTTATTCTTGTTTTTTGTAAATAAGTTAGATCCAAATTTTGAAACCTAGGTTACAAAATTCTGCTGTTAAACTTGTATCTATATACATAAATATATATATTTATATCAGAGGCTCAGTTTTCAAAAGGACTGAGTGTTCCTAGGTAAGTCAAAGGAATTGTATCATTTTCTGTGGTCATTTAGAGGGATATGCTACTCAGTACAGAACTGTCCTTCAGCATACAAAAGAACAACGTATTTACACGTGATATTTAGAAAAAACACAACACTGAAATGGAAACAATCATGACGATGAAGAAGTAACTCATGTCTGGAAATCACAGAGGAATGGCTCATGTTTTCAGCTTACATGTCCTGGCGGTGCTTGCATTGGTCGTTTGAGATCGTTCCGACCTCGACAAGCTCTAATAACAGTTTTGTGGCGGTGAAGGTGTATTTCTGCTTCCAGCTGGTTCCACAGCTTGTCGTGAGCAGGTCCTTTCATATCCCGGCCCAGTAACTGAATCTGCTGGACCCTACATAGTGACAAGAGAGTGAAACAATGCTGCATTACAACTGAAGAAGCAATGCACGGTAGGACTCATACACCTCATGTGACTACAGCACATGGTCACACAGCAACCGGCGCAAGAACCCTGGGGATTTTTGTTCTTCCTTTTGTTAATTAACTGGAAACGTGAGGCTTTTCCTACTTAGTCTTAACCTTGAGCCTGCCTCTGGAGATGCAAAGGAAGGAAACAACAACAGCAAACATCTTATGCCAAGGGACATGGATTGACTTCACATACCTTCCAGCTAGCTCCTTATCTAAATACTTGGCTGCCAATCTTGCTCCATAAACCTCAGCCTGCAGCACAGCTATGTGTCTACGGAGGGCTTCATTCTCCTTCCTCAGCAACTTCACCTCAGCTTCCAGCTGAGCTTCTTTCACTTTTTCCTTCTTGTTAGCTTCAAGTTCTCTCTCCTTTACAATGACAAAAAAAAACAAAAAACACCACCAAACAAGAAAAGAACGTTAAAAAGCTTTTATCCAAGTTAATAATGAAAGCACATTTACTGTTTCTGATACACAATCTGAAATTATTTTCCTGTGTACAAGACACGCATGCAGGAAAAGAAAGTAAAAAAAAACAAAACAAAAGAAAGCAGGGATTCTGGCACTACAGCTAGTGGTTTGCATACTATCCTACACAAAGGTGAATTTATATAGCCTGAATATCATCCTTACATTTTCTTGTCTTGCAAATAGGAGATTCAAAGTTAAGCAATACCATTTTTAAAATTAAAGAGTAACTACGAAGGTACTACATATTTCAATTTAACTAAATTCTTTAACCGTTATTATGATGATGATAACATGGAAACATAAGTCCATATGTCCTTAAAATGACAATTATTTTCATGCAAACAGCCAAGAAATGTCCAGCCAGAGACATTTCCAGATTAGAGTCTGAAGACCACATAAATAAAGCCAAGTATTCTACACATGAAGATGCCCACCCTGACAAAACTAAAAGAAAATTAGCGCAAAATAAAAAAAAAAACCCCAACAAACAACAACCAAACAAAACCAAAACCCACACTAAAACCACACTTTAAGCAAGCTATCTCCCTGTGCCTCCCCCCAGAAAAAGGAATTATGGAAATATAAATTAGTCCCACATTGCTCCATCCCAAATGTACAGAAACTGAATGGTCATTACCTTTTCTAATACCCAGGGTACTGGTGCAAAAGGAATTAGATTGCTAATCTACAAAATCTACTTTAAGGAAAGCATGCTTGATAACTTTTATCTTTTATATCTCGCTCTGCATCACTTTCACAAAGTGGGGGGAAACCCCCACCCTAACCCAGGAAAATCACAAAGACACAGGGTCTAATACAGTTTCCTTTCAAAAACGGCTGTCAATTGAAACAACAACAAAAATTAAGTTCCCCATAATGCATTTTTTAAGACATCTGGAGTACCCAAAAAGCCCATTCTCCGTACCTGTACCAATTACATTGTTAAACAAATAAAACCAGGAAGTGCTACTAAAGAAGCAACAGTACAGATACAAAATTTTACAGAACTGGCAAGACAAATCTGTTATTAAATTGTGCATATGCTATTCACTATTCCAAGCCTGGATATAAAACCATTAATATGGTTGATATTACCACATTTGAGAAAGTACACAGCATTGGTCCTTTCAAATTGAGTTATTTTCACAACAGGTACATGGAAGCATTTACTGACTTTGCCAGAAAGTCAACTCTGAATTTAATAAGACTCTATTGCCTCCCTCACCTGGTAAATACTTTTATCAGTTTAGAAGAGAGTACACACCTATGTACATGTTGGTCAAGAAGTTCCCAGCACAGTGCTCAGGAGGAGCAGCTCAAAGATTGCTTGAAACCACTGGCATTTCACATCCTGCAATTCCCATGATGACCCACCTTCAGATTAAGTTTGGCTCCATAGGCATGTTAGAAAACATGTCACACAAAGCCACTTCTGGTCTCTGGCCTTTGGGTTGGGGTTGTCTGGTGAGAATGACTCTCCAGCAAACCACTTTCTGAATTGCAGGATCACTCCTAAGCCAAGAATTGTGACTAACCTACATTTCAAGAACATTCTAAATTTCTAAGATTATACCATTTTTTTCTATTATTATTTTGGTCTTGGGCTATTTTCATTAGAAGAATTTAAGAGTGCTACCATGCTGTGTTGTCTCTGCCACACACTTGAGGAGTAAGAAGGGTCACAGTTCAGACTTAACATCTGTTTTACAGTAGCTACCAAGTCTGTATACAAATACAGTGTTCCTGTTAGCTCTGTTCCTATTGTCAATATTGCATTAATGTGATATAAGTAGTAGTATAGGTTCCTTGTTTGTCCACTTTTAGAACATCTTTTACTTGACAAATATAAAAAAGACAAAGACTAGAATTTAAGATAGGCATATTCCAACCTCCCTCAGAAAAGTGAATTGTTGAAGTGATCAGATTCTTGATTACAACAGCAAATTTCATGCAGCACATTTTACAGTATTTATACAAAGTAGCCAGCTTAAACACCCCCATCCAGACTCAGATTTTCCATTGATCTTCTCTGAATTTGGCTTGTCATTTAAATTAAACAGGAAGCCAAATGTTACATTTCTACATAGGATCACTTTTAGTCATGCATTTTAAATGTTACACCTAAAATACAAGGCAAATGCAATCCCACAAAAGTGTTTTCTTCCTATTTTCTCCATTATTATGACTACTCCTTTGTGACAGAGGTGCAAAATTACACCCAGAAGCCAATCTTCTATGGACTGTCTCCAACTAAATCACCACTTGAATTAAAAAAAAAAAATATATATATATATAAGGTTTGCAATACAGAATCTCTGAAGATGTCCTGAAAGAGCATGTCCTGTTTTGAATGACTGTCAAAAGCTTTGACAAAAGTCTCAAAAATATTTAAAGAAATCAAGGAAGTTAAGTTAGAGAATAGTTCCACGCTTTCTAGTGTTCACAGTATGGCATAGGTTCTGATAACAGAAAATGTATTTTCTGTTGATAATATTTTAAAAAAAGTTACAGCAAGGTTGAAGACTAAAGCTTACAGTTACCAGCTTCCTGTGGCTTTTCAAAAAACCAAATACTGAGTAATGATAACAAAGCATGTAACACAATAAAAGCAGAAAAGCTGTTTAAAAACCTTTCAAGTCTATTACTGTGAAAAGACAAAAGTCAAGTTTGCTTCACTTTTTCTTTATATCTATGTGCTATTGAGTTCATATGCTTTTGGCTGTTACACCATATTAAATTTTGGCTGTGTAAACCACATTAAATCATGCCCATGAAAAAAATAAGGGGAAAAAAGGAGAAGTTGACAGAATTTTTGAAAAATACAACATGCAGTACACTTCATATTACACTCATGGATGTGTAGAGTGTTTATGCTTTAGCAATTGTATAACACCTTAACATTTTTTGAGATAGTGCCAGAACAATCTTTCAGAATGTCAAGTTGCCAGATATCACCCCAAACTAGCTGCAGCAATAGTAGATAGAACACATACAGAATTAGGAAAAGAGGGCACCACATCTAGAAAAGAAAAATTAAAATGCAAAGGGAATTCTTTGCACAGCATCTTGTCAACTGTTGGGAAGAAGGAACAAGCCAGATCTGTTTTGCCAGTTTCTGAGGCCAACATATATATAAGTTGTTGCACAAAACAAAAGCACTGCTTAAACATAAAAAAATGGCAATCAACATACTTACCATTTCCTCCACAGAAAGGACAGACTTAAGACAGAAGAAAAGAGTTCCATAATTAGAGAAACAGGCAATAGGAACTTCAAGAAAATGCAAAACCATAAATTACTCCAAAAAGACTTCACCAGCAGACTGTGTATTTCATTAGATGGCATAAAGAACAAGTACACTGCTACAATTCTATTTAGCAACGATTTAGGCATTTTGAGTGAAAATTATTAAAAATCTTATTAAAAACTTAACTTTAGTGTAGTATTTAAAACAATACCTTCTCCTAAAATACCAAGAATCTCTATAAAGAATAGCAAGATATACAATATACATGAAAGAATCACAGAAAATCCATTCTGTAATATAACATTATACAGGTAATAGATTTTTTTCCTTCCAGAACAACATAATATGAGTTACAAGAGGGGCATAAAGGACAGAAGTATTAGAAAAGGCAGCAAGTACAAAAATGCAAAAAAAACCAAAACCCCACAACTAGGCAACTTCATACTCTCACAGAGTTATTATGATTGGATTCCCCACTCCTAAAAACAGATTTGGCCTAAACTACACAATTATCAATTGCTTAGCAATCTAAACATTTTAAAATGTCACAGGTTACCACTATGTATAATTTTACAGATTACAGAATATACATTTATGCTAAGAGTCTAAAGAGTCTACATACAAAATAAGTGTCTGTCCCTCAAGAAAGCAGGAAGTCAATTAGTAGAATTTTATTTCCCCATTGCACATTCTGTTGACACAGTTCTTCTTTGCCCTCAGAGAGCTTCTGACTGCCAGCACAACAGTTTCATTTACCCATACATCAGAGGTTCCATTTTATTGTCATTTAAGCAGCCTCAATTTTGCTTGTTCTAGCTTTGTAAACTTTCATAACTTTCTTTATGTAGAAGGGTTTCAAGTTAAGCTTCTGTCCATTAAAGCTATGAATTCCCTAAAGGCAAAGTAAAACAAACTCAAAACACTAGTCCTCATATTTATAAAAAGGAAAAACTAAAGGAAATTAAGCAGAGAATATCAGTCTAAGGTGTTAATAAAGTTCAATTTCAACACAGATAAACCTGAACCAATGTATGTAAAATGTATTTATTGTCCTCCTGTGGGAAGAAGACTGCTGTCAACAGCACACAAATTTAATATACCTTTAGAAACCATTTATAACGAGGTAACGAGAAACAAAAAGCTTAAAAATATTAGTCTCTGTGTTAGTCAGAAGTTAAGGCTAAGAAAATTTGGGGACCAAAATCACTCACAGTGATATGTTAAGTTTAAAAATTTTCTACATGTAAACCTGCAGCTTAACACTTACAAAATGCTGACAATATTTAACTGGTGCTTATTTAAAAGCCATGAGAATTATTCAAAGCTCTAAATAAACTTCACCATACTGTAGCCATAATTCAGTACAGAATAAATTATGTGGGGACTATTCAGAAAGTGTTGCTCTCACATTGAATATACAACTATGAAGCCCTAGGAAGACAGCTCTAATCAGTTACAGCTTTTGAATCTGAAACACAAAGAATCTGGGTTACTCCTGTTGTTCAGTGATTAGTCTAGACATCCTTTAAAACTTATAGTCTGCTACTGTGCTTTACTGTACATTAGTTAACAGGACAGAATAGCAAAAGAGACTAATCTAATGTTCCACATATGTTGGGAGTAGGAACTTGCAACCAAACTGTGAAGCAATTCCAGAAAGTCAGAGATAGACTTTGATTCATACCAACAGTTAGAAACCACACGTATCCAACACTACTCTACATTTTTAATTTACAAAGTCAGAATATTAGAGCCTGAATTAGTGGTGTGGCTAGTAACAAGGCAGTCTATGCTTGTGTTACCAATCAATGCCAACTAACTGCACAGATTAATTGTTGTTAACTTTTGGTGGGCTTTGTAAAGGTCTGAGTTTTAAAAAAACACCTAGTTTACTGAGTGCTTCTATTACAGTCTTCTTCAATTACCTTTTGCAACTTCAGTCTTCAGAAAAACTTTATAAATCACAAAAACATTTTCTGTTTTACTTTCAGAAACCACTAAAAATGGTTTATTTTAAAAAACTTCTTAAATGCTTATTCTTCATTCTGATATTACTCATCTTATTTTTAATGGTTGCTAACAACCAACTATAAATGTTATTTAAAAACAAAAAAGTTAATATTTTTAACATGAAAATCTGTTATCAGCTTATTCACACCTTCCAAAGAAGAACATCAGCTGGGAGAGGAAGAAGAATAATATAATCCCACACTTAAATTGCCATACTCACCAGTTTTGCCTTAATAGCCCCAGAGTCAACATTCTGACCAGTCTTGGCATGTAGCTGAAGCTGAACGGCGTGGAGCTGCAAAAGCTGATCGTGCACTTCCTTTTCCAATACTGCTTTTTCTGCCTGTGTTTCTGTCAGTTCAGACTTCAGATCAACCAGCTGTGCCTGTGAAGATACAATCCATCACAGTAATGAGAGCAAGGATGAAATGGGGTCACCAGAACTGTGACACAAAACAGCACTTGCTGGTACGTGGATGCTGTACATGGTGGAATACAGGTTAAGAATACCTGCTTAAGAATACCTACACATCCCTCTGTAGCCCAGCTCTAACACTGCATCATTTGCAGGATTTTCTCCCCAACTTGCCACAAATTCATGCAGCTGGAGAACCAGCATCTAATGACCATACTGCCAAGAGTAACAACAGCTGAGCTTTCCCTTATGCAGACTTGTGATGTCCACTCCAAAACAAGACAATTGCATTAAACCTATGTAGGATCTACACCCATAGCAATGTAAACATAATTTTAAATTATAAAATTATTAAATCTTAGTGAAAAAAATTGATCAAAGCAATGACAATTATTTATCCAATGCCAAAGTCAAATAATCTTATTTACAGCTGGTCTATTATTAACAGTTTAACTGAAATAGCAAATTAGTTGGCTAAACCAGCAGCCACGAAATGGTCCTAATATGCTTATGTAGAAAACAAGACATAGTTATTAACTCTTGAAAAAAGTGGGTTTGAAACACTTTAAAAACAGTTTTCATGTAGGGTTTATGTTAAGAAGCACAAATCTGTAATGAAAGAACAAATACTAACATGTTTACAAAGTTACTTGTTATCCACGTTCAAATAGCATTTTGTAAGATAGGCTACATTTAGATAAGCCTTAAAGCTACTATTTGCCAAAAAAACTCTGCAGAACATGATTTCAGGGGATTTTTAGGTAAATTCCCAGGGTATGTTTTTGCATCCAGAAAATTTGGAACTAAAGACCAAAATGAAAAAGTGACTAATTCTTTAAAAAGGCCCTTTCATATTAAAGCAGGGTATTTTAAGTATTTTAACAACATTATACTAACATTCAAATTAACAGTGAAACTCAAGTTCCAAGGCAACTTGATACAAAAGTCTGTAACTGTTAATGAAAAAAAAGCAGGAAGGATTTGACTATCAGTGAGGAGGATTTACTGGGTCTAACTTCAGGTACATAATTTAGATGGACTCAAGCTCAAGCTTAGCCTCCTCAAGCTTCCAGAGTAATTCAGAGGTAAGTAGGCACTTCCAGAGGTGATTCAGAGCACCCAGAGTGCAACTGATGAGATGGATCAAGCCAGCCTCCAGCGTGTGGTTGCCAAGAAGAACAATCTCCCTTCCTGCCTCTTGGTTATGCCCTTTAGTCCCACATCTCTGGGACAGAACAGAGCAGAGCTACCTCCCCCTGGCCCTTGAGGCAGAGCCTCAGCAGATCAGGGCAGCACTTGATTTCTGCCAAAGAAATGGAGCTGCGTGCATTTTCACTTTCCAGCTGCCAGAAGAGCAAAAAAAACCTCAAAAAATTGGCAAACCCTTGCAGAACTCTAAAGCAGAAATTGCCTTTTACAGTAAGATGACATTTAAAATACTACAAAGCCAAATAATTTCAGAGAAATGAGTTACTTACAAAGCTGCATTGCTGTCCCCTGTGAGCAGCCACAGTTAAAGTCTCTCTGTTGTGGTTTACCTACCTCCTAACAAAAGCAGACACACACCTGAACTAACACAGCAAATGAAAACATCCCCAGCAGAAAAGCTGATGATACAGTACTGAGCAGATAACAAAGACCTTCATAATGAAGGCACAGTTTGACTGTCACGACTTCACATAATAACAATATTTTGTTATTAATACATCCTGTATATACTAAGCTTACTTTTAAAAAAATAAGACCACTACTGTCTTGCTCCTTTCTAACAGCTAACATGCTGACTTTTAATGCTTTTTTATATGCACACACATGCTCTCTCATCTACCCTAATTAAAAAGACCTGTAGAATGGAAGTGGCAGATCAGCTAAATTAGACCAACTTAATATTGTCCAGCCTCACATAATAGAGAAGGCAAATTGGAGTTCTGGTAGGAAGAAAAAACAAGTTTATTTCCCTGTGCAAATAACAAAGCAGCGAGAATGATGGCCATCAGCTTTGCAGAGTGAATAATGCCCCAAAAGTATCAAAAAAGACTATCAAATGCATAATAAAAATTAAAAATAGTACTCTGCATATAACCTAACATTTAAATTCATATCCTGCTGTTTTTTATCACAGAATCATTGAATCACAGAATGGCCTGGGTTGAGAGGGTTAAGAGATCTGGTTCCAAACCCCCTGCTTTGGACAGGGACACCTTGCACTAGACCAGGTTGCTCAGAGCTCCATCCAACCTGGCCTTGAACACTGCCAGGAATGGGGCACTCCAAACAACCTGTTCCAGTGCATCACCACCCTCACAATAAAGAATTTTTTTCTATTATCTATTCTAAACATACTCTCAGTTTGAAACCACTCCCCCTCACTCTGTCACTACATGCTCTTGTAAAAAGTCCCTCTCCCACCTTCCTTGTCACCTCCCTCCAGGTACTGTAAGGCCTGGATAAATAAAGAGCACAAAGAAAGAAAGAAAGAAAGAAAGAAAAAAAAAAAAAAAAAAAAGAAGAAGGCGGCAAAATGAGAAATGGTAAGAGAGCATATATCATGGAATTAATCTGTTTACACATTATGAAAAGTCATATATCTACCCCCAGGAACAGATGGAGGCACAAGAGTCACACCAAAATGCAAACACAACAAGCTGTTTCATATTCTGTGATCTACTTCTATGAAGGATGACAAATCTTTACATTACTTCACAGAAGTCCTACCATTCTCAGCTTTGCCAGCTCACTTAGTTTGTCTTTATATTACTCTTACTAGCACTGTTTTTTAATCCAAATTCTCTCAATTTGTTATAAAGAAAATATATGAAAAGACGGTTGGTAATTCAAGCTCTCTATCTTCATTTTTGGAAGCTACTCAGTAAAAACCAGGGATGGGGCAGAGACAGCAGATGAAATCATAAGCATAAACAAGGACTATCAGTAAGGCTATTCCTTCCCAGAGTACCATTCACTGCACAAGGCAAGTGCTCTGCAGGAAAAGATGGTGTCAGATATTGTTATATTTCAATTTCTATAAACATAATAGGATAAACACAAGGATAAACTAATGCTGCACAAGCAACTGTACTAATCCTTTAATTTGGATGTACTCTCCAATAAGACTGTCAGAGAGAGATGTCATGGATTTGGTGGTCACCTGCAACTACCCTAGAACTTGCAGAGATATCAGCTGGGGGCAGAAGTTACAAACATCCACCCACAGGAGACCATTGAGCTTCATGGTCAGGTGAGTTCAGGAAGAGCCACCAAGCAACAAAAACAGAACAGAAACTTTGAACGGAGAACAATGAGGGGCAGAGGTTGAAGAGAAGGTAATGTGCTCATTTTCATCACCTCCTCTTAACTGCAACTTGCTGATTCAGCCAAGAAAGGAACCCTTCTGGGCAGAATACCACTGTGCAGGTCAGCAATTACCACTCATTAGCAAGCACCACATGCAAGGTTACACCTTCATTTCTCCCTGCTCCCTCCTTTGTGTCTCTGCCACAGCCGATGCACAGCAAACAGCACAACCAGAGTGTGGGCAGGGAAGCAGTATTTAATCATGAAAACTTACCCCTGCACACACATGAATCAAACAAGCAGGACATGAAGCTATTGCTTCAGACTATCACCACAGGCTATTCCTAAATTCTAAATAAAAGTCTACAATTCAAATAAACTGGTGATCTTGGTCAAATTCACCAAATAGCAAAACTCAGCATTTATCTTCCACACAATCTAACACCCAGATCATACCAGAAAATCGTTTAGAAAGGCTAAGTAAACATTTAGTCAATTTTGGGACATATTTTGCCATTTGCCAGGTATTTTGTATTTCTCAAAGGTCTTACAGCTATGAAAATTAAATGCCATTTTCAACTGAAATAACTCAAGAATTTATAAACTACTCTTTTTATTCCCATTGGAGATGAAAGTAAAGAAATAATGGCATTAAGCAATTAATATTTCTTCCACAGAACATGTCAAAAAATTTAAAAAAATAAAAAATCTCTAGGCAAAAGAGCCAATGATAATGCCCTATTTTTAATCAACAGTTCTTATTCCTGTTCAAGTAGTTACAAATTATCAAAAAACTGAGTTTGTTACAATGCTCTTATACTGAATATGTATTTTAAGCTGGCAATAACATAAATGCCATCTTAAATGTTGGGGTTAACTGCATTTTTAGTCATGAAGTTCTTAAATTCTTTAGTGTTTTTCATCACGAGTCTTAGGACAAAATATTAGCATTTAAGCCTCTTCCAGTTAATTTATAAAATGTTTTTCATATGATGGTCTGAACTCTCATCTGTACATTTTTCACAGAAAAGTGATCATTAGTTATTCTAACAGAATAGTAAGAATAACTACGGAAAAATATTATTTCTATTAGATCTCAGAGACATACTCAAAGATCTTACACTAAGTTTATACACTGTAAAGAAAAAGAACGTAGACCTTGCCCTGAATGACTTACAAGGTAAATACATCAAAGAAAGGATGAATAAATGTAACAGCGAAGTACAGATCCGGAGGTTTCTGTGCACAGAAGTGCACAACAGGAATCAGACAGATGCTAAAACCACAAGTTACCTATGACTGCTCAGAAGCATCACTGCTTGAATGAGGCACTAGAAGATGGCAATACTGCAACCTCTGAAGAGCTAAAGCATGAGGAAGAACACACAAAAACTGAGAAAACTTCACAAAGTGGGGTGATGGTGACTTACATACCACGGTGACAGGAAACAACCTCCACTACTGATAGGGAAAGCGGCTGCAGGGGGGTGAGGGGAAACTGAGAGATGGCATCATTAGATAAGGTAACAACAACAGGTTTAGCTTTGGGAAAAGCCTTCTCATTTTCTGAGCTATCATTGCAGTAACTTCTGCAATATGGACAAGAGTTTCATTTGAGCAGATAGATACAAAAGATATCTATGGCTTACACACTGCCCTGATGTGAGCACTCAAAGTGGAGCCAAGCTGAAATGGGAATCTGGGTCACAGGCCTGCATACTACTAGGGCAAGACAGTGGCATTATTCACCACACTAAATAAAAATGAAAGGAAGACCTGAATTACCTCGAAGTGTAATGAATGCACTTCTTGGTATATGAATTTCTAGATTAAAAGTCTAAGCACAATTCAAACTTAGTAGAAAACTCACAGATTTTTCAGCAAAGGGAAGCTTGACACATACAAAAGTATCCATTACCAGCCTCAAGTGACTAAAAGTCATAAGCCAAGCACTCATCAAATGCCTTTAGTTTGTTTAATTTCAGGCCTTCAGGGTACATCTAATTCATTCTTTTGTCAAGCCTTCTAAACTCATAAAGGTCTGAAAACTGTCTTTCTAAACATTATTTTTTTCCATCATATAATCTCTGATTGCCAGAAGCTAGGAGTTCATTTCAGAATTTTTTAGTTACCTAAACAAAGCCATCTAGTCCCGTCTTTACATCTGTACGTCTACATTTCTCCCTATTTCACCTTCCTTCCCTGTTGATTCGAACTGAATTAATTTTCAAGATAAAAATGAATCTAATAAAGGGGTAAAGTTCCTACAACATACAACTTTTACACTAAACAGCTGCTAGTAGGAAAGAGTGACACATTAGTGCCCTTTCAGAGGGAGAAGCAGGAAGAGTCAGATCTTTAGCTAATTTGTTTAATCCACCAGAGACAGAAGCTGACAGCCTCGTGTGCAGGCAGCACACATACCATTCTGAGCTAAAGACTGAGCTGCTGTCTCATGTCCAGCCAACTAACCAAAAAAATGTAGGGATGAAAAGGAAAAGGAAAGGATGCTGTGATGTGGAAACTCCCTGATCACTCAAGGGAACAGGAATTGCCTGTATCAGAAGGGCTCAGTGACTTCAGAAAGGCTCAACACTTTCCCACAAATCATGAGACAGCCAAGCTCCACTGATTCTGTTACTAATAAAACACCTCTGGTGTACAGATATATATTTAATAGCTAATTTTAAAGGACAGGACCTTATGTATTTTTCTATGGGATCAAACCAAAAGTCACAGACAAATCAAATTTATGAGGTGCTTTTATTTCCTCAGCAGCATGTCTTTATGAAAATTATACTAGACTCCATGAAGCTTACCAACATATGCATTTATGTATTTCAACATTCTCTCCTGATCAGGATTATTAACCTTCTGATTTAAAGGCTGCAGGACCCAGGATCATGAAACACAACTGAGCACACTACAATGCTGCAAATACTCCGTGCCTTCTGTCCCAGCATATGCACAAAAAACCAGTTTAAATATCAAGGTATGACACTAGCATATTTGCTTACCATCTCATCATGGTGGCATTTTTTTAAAGACAGAAACATCATTTAAAGGCAAACGCAGCTAAAAAAATAAATATCTTTAATTATGCTTTACAAACAATGAAATAATTATTCCTTAGTGTTCCTATGACATTACACAAGTGCAGGACAGAGAACAGTTTTTCAGAACATGACAGCTGCAGCTCCCACAGCCTGCAGATACACACTCAGACACCAGATACACAACAACAACAGAGCCTGGCCTGCACAGCCCACATCCTGACAGGTTTTCATGGGGTCCCCTAACTTTGCATCAGCCCCTTGATGTGAAGTAGTCAGAGCTCCTAATTATTAGGAGCTTAATTAATTTCTGTAATTCCTTGAAGAAAGGATTGTCTCCATTATCTCACCAGTATCACTTCACCACTCTGCCTACAGCCCTCTAAAAGAAAAGAAGATTCTACTCACCCTCAGCCTTGACTATTTGATTCTTCCTGTCTACTAAGCAGCATTTGCTGCAATTTGTCACACAACCCCATTAAGTTTAATGGACTGCTTTGAATGAGAAACCAAGGAACAGAGCAGAGCCCTGTTTAATCTCGTGTTCACTGCAAAACTAAACAACGTGACACACTGCACAAAATGAGTTTCTGAAGAGAAGACACACTTGGAAATCATATTTTTTATGATAACCCCTCAGTTTCACCACAGTGCTTACTACTTGTCAAAGATGAAAATGTTTCAAGATATTACTGGAGAAGACTGTACTGACAGATTATTAGATTTTATTAAAAGCCTTTATTTCATTATTATTGTGACCCTCAAAAAGGACCTTTGTGACTTCGATTTTTAGCTAATGCTAAATTTAACAAAACAGTCTTTATCATGTGGCTAATAAGAACATGAACAACAAAATTTATGACTAATAAGTCCCTAAATAAACAGTATGGTAGTGTAGCTATGTAAGTAATTTTGGTAAAAATGCAGTGTATAATATTGAAGATACTTATGATACTTACTACTTACTATGATACTTATTAATCATAAATTAATTTAATCCTCTTTTATTATGTCCCATACAGAACGACATAAGACAAATGAGTTGCTCCATTTCGCAGGTTCTATTCTAGTCCTGACAAAACATTCAGGGTCAGCAAATTAAAAGGATGCAAAGCAACACTCCTACTTTTTTATCTTCTCTGCTGAAGACCATTCTGGACATGTAATTATCTGCACACTTTTCCTACCAACAATTAAAGGATAAATAACAATACCACACCTTAAATAAAGCATCTTAAAAATTTGGTTTCCATCTATATAAATGGATACATCCACCAACATTTTTACGCCTGTGACTGATCTTTTTCACCTCTATCATTAAAATAACCAGCTACTGTTTCTTGCTACTGTTTTACTTTGTGCTTGACTGTTTCATTCTTTTTGCATCTACTTACCAAAGAACAAATCACTTTTTTTTAAAATCACTTTGCTGATAGCGACAAATTCCTGACTTTGTCACAATGACTATTTTTTTTTTTCAGGTTGCTCCTGCTTCTAGTTGCTTATCAGCAAGACAAAAATCTGTTCTTAGAAGTCATATCAATAGTTTTATTATTGTCACTATTTTGAAAGCCATACTACCTATGCAATGTAACTCAGTTTAAAAAACCCTAAGAAATATAAACTAATATACTGGTTTCTTCTCACTTTCTCTTTGTCAGCTCCCAACAAATCAGACAAAGAAGAAAAACCCTTTACCACATACATACTGAAAATTAAGTAGGCTAGTTAAATTTATATATAGGCTTCTGGTACAAGAAATATGAATTAAGTATAGGCATGATTGTAATTAGAAAAGCCATAATTCTGATAGAAGTTATATGTATCACAGTAATGACAACTTAGTATATAAACTGACTGGAAAAATGCATGTATTTCTTGACTATGTGAAAAATGCTCACATTTTAGGATATCAAATTAGCTGGACCAAATCTCACTCCACTGATATTAAAAAACCCATACTCTATCTAGTACCAACAGATTTCTATGCCAAAAGAGGAAAAAGTATTAAAATTCCAATTAATAAAATAATACCTCAGTAACTACTGGAAATATTAATGACATTTGAAAAAAGTACATAAGCTATTGCAACCAATTTACATGCATGTATATACATACCTCACATGGACAAAAATATATCTTGGTCTTCAACAAGTTCATTTCTCACTACAAAATAAAGGAGAGAGGCAAAACAACTCCAGACAGACTTTCCTAAGAAGGTGTATGGGCCTACCTTGACTAAAGTACTGCCAAACAACAGAGCAGGACTGTGTCCCATAAGATGGACTTGCATGCCTATGGAAAGTCACCACACACATAAAGCCACCTACATTTTGCTTTTCCAGTTTGCAGCTGGGGGTTTTTATATATACATCTTCATATTACCCACATCATTCTATACGTGTTTTAACTGTATAGATTATTTACAAGTTACTTACAGAAGAATTCAGCTTATAGAAACATGTTCCTCTAAACATGCTGATTCCAACCTAATCATGGACATAAAACTTCATTTAACTTCTAAGACATACATGTTTTTCTTAGCTTTAGCATATACACAGGCTTGACACATCTGCCAAGATACAGGGTGTGCTCCACCAAACATTCCTTTCTAGCTTGTTCATTTAAAATTGCAGAATCAGATTGGCAGTCAAAGTGCCAGAGTTAAAGTTAAGCCCAGTTTTCACTGGCACATTGACCTACTTCTTTTCTTTCTACAAAACTGCAGATACACAGAACTTTCATTTTTTAGAAATGAACATTTAGATAATGTCATAGTCAAATAGGAAAAACAAAACCTATGAACTGCTTTTCAGTTAAACATTTTCTAAAATCTCACACACAGACCACCAGCCTGCATCTGCTGATTTATATCGTTTTCCAATAGTCACGAAAAATCTCCTTTAAAATGTCTGTCATCAGTTCTAAAAGACTGAGATCCTTGCTATCCTACTAACAAGATACACTTCTCCATTTGTTCACAATGAAATGAGGCTGATCTCAGAAAAGACAGGGGCTTGTATTGCCAAACACCTTTTTTTTTTCTCCTCTTTGACAAGCTACTTAATTTTAACTCTGTCCTACTGTGATCAGCAGGAAAATTATGAAAACAAATCCTCCCCCCAACATATCATTAGTTTAATTTAAGACAAATATTATTTGCACAGTAGTAGATTTATAAATTTTCACCACCCTAAGCACAAGTAAATTTATTTGCATATATCCCCTGTGCATCTGAAATACCTTCAGGCTCCTTCTAAAAATAACCTGGCCCAGAATTGCCAACATATAGCTGCCTCTTTGGAAACGATTGTATTCCTGGATACTTCTTTCACTATCCAGGAACATCCTTCACACAATATTTTACCTAGACTCTTCTCTCTAGCAGCAGATATACAGCAAGATGGCAAAAATTTTTTGGGGAAGTCTCACAGCATGAGCTTCCATCCACCAAACCTCAAGCTGTGCCTCTCAAATGCAATTGTACCAATCAGAGAATGCATATTAAGCTGACAAAGTGGATAAATCAAAGTCTGAACTGCATTTCTTTATTCTTGCCTGCAACGTTAGAATAACATTCAATGATTTTGGTTGAGGAAATGGTATCTTCAAACAACAAAATGATATTCATAACTTTTTGTTGTTTTCCTTTATGAAATAATATCGCTTATTCAGTAATAGTCCAGTCAAATGCAGCTGCAGGAGTAAGCTTAGACAAACTTAGATTCAGGCCAAGTATTATTTTAATCCAAATAAAGGATTTATTCGTAGTATTTTAGTATTTCTCAAGATGGATCAATTTATTGGCTTGAATAAGTATGCCTAAGTAAACTATTACAGAGGACATTTTTGTGACTGTGACAAAAGCTTTGTACTAAAATGTACAAGCAGTATAAAGTTACAATGGTGAGTTACTAAGAAATGATTGCAATCTTAAAAGTTATATGAACTACAGTAACTCGCATTATAAAAAAGGAGTGAAATCACCAATCACATCCTAAATGCCAGTATTGATGTTAGTGATTTCTTTCAAAATATGTAATTGTACTCTTTCATATTGGTCACTGGGGCTTTTGACTAGAAATCTGTGCACGTAAGAAGACAAGACACTCATTTTCAACAGGGCAGCTCCATCTTTGGAAGATTTTAAATGGCAGCCTTAATTTCAAGTTTATGACTCTAATAAATATGAGGTCCTAAAATTAACAACCTTCAAGGCAATACCAGAGTCTTCTAAAGGTCTGTTTGAAAGATAAAAACTCCTTTATATGCATGAGGCTTAATACTACTCACAGTAATAAAAATACTTTGCAAAGTAAGATCTTTTATTCACTTGCAAAGCACTCAGTCTAGATTATCAGTATCATTTCTATCAAACAATTACCTCAAGCATATAGAGATACACAATAATTATGCTAATTATGCTAACAACTGCTAACTGGGCTCCTTTGCTCTTCAACTCCTAAGAGATTTAGGCAGAGATCTTTACTTCTTTAGGTGCTCCTGATGATTTTAATTAGATACAAAAAACCTTTCAGGATCTGAGTGATATTATTTCCTTTCAAAATATTTAAGCTTGAAACAACCTTTCAAAGAAATCCATTCTCTTATAATAACCTGAAAACTCACTTGGTTTACAGACCTGTACACAACAACCCACCATACCTGGGCAATGTAAAATAAATTCTGATTATCCACCATAAACTCATAAATGTCATTTTACTATACTTATACTTCATGAAGCCTACTGTATAGGTTGGTAGTGTATGTGTGTGTATATATATATATATATTTATCTATCTATATCTATCTTGCCCTAATACTGAAACATATTAGCATATCAACATAAACACACAGAAGAACATAAACATCATCACTACAGTAAGCATTCTGGTGAAATAAAGAATGAGATGAAAAAAACCTCCTAGTTTAACAAGATCTTTGTTCTACTCTGAAAAATCCTGCTCCTCTGTAAAATTCCACGGGTTCTTTTGCCTAACAATGTCTCCATACCAGGAAGAAGCCTGATTAAAACCAAAGACAATCTACTTACTTTACTTCCTACTAAAAGGCACGCCTTAAGAAGAGTACATTACTGCTTGAAGACTCTGAAATTCGTTTATTCTAATAAATGCAACACCAAGGACTGAGAGAATTCTGTCTATTGAAGCTCTTACAAAGCCCATATTTTCGCAGTGTTTCAGAATTTCCCTTCTTACTCCTATACCCTTGAAAGTTAAAAAAAACAAGCAGTAGAAGACTAAAAATATGGCCAACAAGAGACAAGGAAGAAAACAGAAGGCTTTAGTCTGGGGAAAAAGTAACTGAGGAAGAAACATCAAAAGCCTTCTAATCATAATTTAGACAAGAGGGCAGCTCACATTCACACCTGCTGAGGACACACACAGATAACACCTACTAAACCAAAGACACTCGGGTTGGATAGATATAAAATGACCATGAAGTTCTCCAGAATCTCCTTCCAGAGCACTCCAGTTCTTCCACAGGCCAAAGGACCTGCAGCCCTGCCTCTCTGCAGCATCAGGACCAGATAACTTGGCTCTGGCTTCTTTGCTTCCAGCCTGACTGAAACTCTGCATCAGACATGAAGGAAATCTTCCAACAGGAAGGCCAGTTCTTATTGTCCTCACAGAATATGCGACCCCTGCTATTATTTTCAGTTGCTAAACTTGGCAGAGAGATATCTGATCTGCTTTGAAGTGTGAAGGGACAAGAGGACCTGTCAAAGTCCATCCCCAATGCACTCTTTTCTTTCCTCTACAAGGAAAGAAGAAAAAAGAAGGAACAGCATCCTCATTTTGACTACTGACTCTAAGCTTTAAGCACCTCGATCTTGTCTTTGTTTCTTCTTTTACAAGTTTTTCCAAATTCACAGACTCTAGAAATCAATTAACCTGGAAAAGAACTCTGGGATCACCAAATCCAACCTGTGACCAAACACCACCATGGCAACCAGATTAAGTCTTTCCTTAAACACCTCCAGGGACGGTGACTCCATCACCCCCTTTGACATTTCAATGCACAGCACATTTCAATGTCTAACCAGCCTTTCTGTCAAGAATTTCTTCCTAATGTCCAACCTAAACCTCCCCTGGCACAGCTTAACTCTCTGTCCTTTCGCACTGACTCACTACAAAGAGAAGGCCAGCCAGCAGCATCTCTTGCCCAAGATTCCTGCTTTCAACATCACAGAGAACTCTGGCGAGCACCGCTCCATGCCAGAGCTGAAATTACCAAACCCACATGGAGGAAGGCCGCGGCCAGGCCCGAATCCTAAAACGGGGGGCCTGGTGAACCTTCCTCAGCTGCATCGGGGCAGGGACGAGCAGGAGGCAACCCGGGGGAGCTCCCGGGGCAGGGCACGGCCACCGCGGCACGTCCGGGGCTGCGCCCGGCCCGGCGCCGCCCGGTGCCACGGCAGCCCGCTCACCTCCAGCTTGTGGTTGATCTGGGACACGGTCTGAGCCTTGTGGCAGAGCTGCGCGAAGCACGAGCTCAGGCTCGTCATCTTCTGCCGCCCCTCGTACGTGATGTCGGCCTGGTCGGGGTCGATCTCGCCCAGCAGCAGGTCCACGTCCACGAACGCCTTGTCGAACTCCTTCTCCAGCACCTCCAGCCAGCGGAACATGGACACGCCGCCGCCCGCCGCCGCCGAGGCCGGCCCGGCCGAGCCGGCCGCGCCCGGACCGCAGGGACCACCGCCCGCCGCCGACATGGTGCCGCCGCTGCCGCCCGCTCCCCTCGCCCGGCACTGCCCGCGCCGCCCCCGCCCCCGGCCCGCAGGACGCGGCCCCGGCCCCGCTCCCGGCCCCGCTCCCGGGGCAGCCACGCAGGGAGCGCGGGGACGCGCGTGCGCGGCAGCCGCGGGGCCGCCTGCTGGTGTGGCAGGCAGCGCCGGCCGAGCGCCGAGCCACCGAGCGGCCGCCCGCGCCGGCAGGGGGCGCTGCGGGCCGGCACGAGAGCGCGTGAGGGCAGGGGGGACTCGTCCCGGCCGGGGGGTCGGGACTGTCCCCGTGTCACCCCCGTGTCACCCCCGTGTCCTCCCCGTGTCACCCCCGTGTCCTCCCCGTGTCCTTCCTACTCCCTGGCCCGGCCACTGGGACCGTCCTCGGGCATATTAATGTAATTATGGCCATCTTTATGTTGACATACAGTCCATACAGACCTATACTAAGTTGGTACATAGTAAAGAATAAGGATATGTAGATAGTAAAGAAAAAGAACGCGGACCTTGCCCTGAACGACTTACTATGTAAATACATCAAGGAAAGGATGAATAAATGTAACGAAGTACAAATACAGAGGTTTCTGTGCACAGAAGTGCACAACAGGAATCAGACAGATGCTAAAACCACAAGTTACCTATGACTGCTCAGAAGCATCACTGCTCAAATGAAGCACTAGAAGATGGCAATACTGCAACCTCTGAAGAGCTAAAGCATGAGGAAGAACACACAGAAACTGAGAAAACTTCACAAAGTGGGGTGATGGTGACTTACATACCATGGTGACAGGAAACAACCTCCACTACTGATAGGGAAAGCGGCTGCAGGGGGGTGAGGGGAAACTGAGAGATGGCATCATTAGATACAGTAACAACTTTATTTAGCTTTATTTAGGGGGTTTTTATTAGCTTTGGGAAAAGCTTTTTCATTTTCTGAGCTATCATTGCAGTTATTTCTGCAATGTGGACGAGAGTTTCATTTGAGCTAATAGGTATAAAAAATATTTATGACTTACACATTGCCCAGATGTGAGGACTTAAAGTGGAGCCATGCTGACTTGGAAAGCTGGGTCATTTTTGAGTGTATATGATCATCTTTCTGTATAAGGGAGCGGGAGAGGAAAGAGGAGTCTGCACTGCTGTATTCACCAATGTGCTGAGGAGGTGCAAACCACACAGCAGGATTTGCAGTGACACATCCATTGCTTGTGCTCAGAAAAGATGCAAGTTTGCAAATATTGTACGAAATCACAGAACCATAGAATATTAAAGGGTTGGAAGGGACCTTAAATATCATCTAACCCTAACCCCCCTGCCACATGCAGGGACAGCTCCCACTAAAACAGCTTGAAGTCTTATCCAGCCTGGCCTTGAACACTTAGAGGGATGGGGCATCCACAACTTCTCTGGGCAACCTGTCCTAGTGTCTCACCAACCACAGGGTAAGGAATTTCTTTTTAATATCTAGCCTAGTCCCAAATGGACAGCCACCAGCAGTGTTGCATCACTAGAAGCATGAATAAATGCAGTTCTAACCATATAAAATGTCTTTTTTTTTTTTTTTTGCTCATTTTGATTCTGCAAATGAAAACAAATTTCAGGGAATAAGCACATGGGTGCTTTCTCCATGGCACTCTCCTTGGTTACAGCTCATCTCCTTTGAAATGTTGCAACTCTGATGTTGATTTCAGTGGGAGCTTTATTACACTTCTTTCTCTTGTGGAGAACACATGCAGGTTGTTTTTATTGCACCGAAGTTGTAATTCCACCTCAAAAGAGAAAACAGATCACTTCAACCCAGACCAGGACTCTAATCCTGCCTACACAAACTACTCTGGCAGCACCAGAGAGGGGGAGCTCAGGGAGCCTCCAGTCAGCAGAGGGGATACCAAGATAATGGTGAGGGCACCGGCACCCCTCACACACAGCCCTGGGGCTGAAGGGCATCCTGGAGTGAGCTTCTTTCCCTGCTCCACTTTGCATAAATAATTGATTGGAACACATTGGATTGACAGAAAGATACCACTTTACAGCTCAGTGCTTAGACCAGTCACCTGGAATGCAGAGAGATATGTCAGAGCAGGAAGGAATTGTACTCCCATCAATCTGTGCTTTCAGAAGAGCTTGATAAAAGCAAATTTCACCACTACCAGCAGGTATCACATTTCCTTTGGGACCTGCTATTGTAGGCTTGACAAGGAGCTGACAGAGTGTTGTTACAAACCCGTTCACTTGCCCTTTGCCATTTTTTGTGGTTTCACCACAGCCCCATGCAGCTCCTCACTCACTGCCCTACCAGCAGGACTGGGGACAGAATCAGGAAGGTGAAAGGTAGAGAGCTCGTGGGTTGAGACAAAGACAGTTTAATAGGAAAATCAAAAGCTGAGTAAGCAAACAAAAAATTAATTCACTGTTTCCCATGGGCAGGCAGGTGTTTAGCCATCTCCAGAGGAGCAGGGCCCTATCACGTATAACAGTCGCTTGGGGAAAACAAACAGCAGCACTCCAAACATCCCCCACTTTCTCCTTCTTCCTGCCACTTCATATACTGGACATGATGTCATATGGTCTGGAATATCCCTTTGATCAGCTGGGGTCAGCTATCCTGGTTGTGTCTCCTCCCAACTTTCCTTGACTGCATGGCAGTACAAAAAGCAGAGAAGGCCTTGGCTATGTGTAAGCCTCGCTCAGCAATAACAAAACCATTTCTACACTACCAACTCTGTGCTCAGCACAAATCCAAAACACAGCCCCACACTAAACACTGTGAAGAAAATTACCCCAGACAAAACCAGCGCACCACTCAAACTGTCTGCACTGCAATTGAAGATAGGTAGTAACAAAATGGGCAACTAATGGGGGATTGTCTTAGTGTTAAATCCATTCATGCTGGAAACAAAAGCTACAGACACCTTTATATACACCTACAAAAAACCATTCTGGCTTTGTAAGTCAGTGTATTCAGAACAGGAGCTGAGAAAAGGCTGTAAGTGCTTTGGAGGGAGCCCAGCTGCACAGAGCAAGAGCATTTGCCTGACCTTCATCCTGATTTTCATTCTTCAAGCTGTATCAACAGTCTTTTTTGCACAACAACATCCAACAGAAAATCAAAGTATTTGCTGGATCAAAAGCCAAACTAATTTGATTGTTTAAATTAGTTCAGCCACATAAGAGAATTATTTCAGGACTATCAGGTTTTATGTTAGCTTTGACTTTGTGTCTGGTACTGCACTGGAGAAGTACCTATAGAATTCTGTTACAGTTTTTGCCTTTTTTTAATGGAACAGTAATGTATCACTTAGCCAAAAATTGGCAGTTTCTGCTCATATATCTCTATCATTCATTTGAACAATATCTCCTTATCTTGACAGAGAAGTTTCCCATAGTTACCGTGTAACATATCTATAGCAAATACTGCCTACAAAAATTTAGACATGTCATTTATGTATGACTGCTTCTTTTTAAAGAATCACTTATTCTCAGGTTTTTAGTGTCTTTTTCCTTTAGCTTAGAGGTTAGTCCCACTATATCTTTAATTGTCTTTATCTGCAGTGGTATCAGAGTTCTGTGGTCATTACTTTTAATTCTTTCATCCCTTATCAGTGCTAACTTTGCTTTGCATGCCCTTATATTTCACCACTCAAACAAGGTTTTGTCTCTACTTATTCCACTCAAAGATTAGCTTCTCAAATACAATCCTTTTAGAAGCTTACCTGCAGCATAATATTTGTCTAATATGTGCTGGCTTATGGATAAATGAGAAGAAATGCTTTATATTAAAAAAAATCAGTAAATGTAGCTATCATGGGCTACTATTTATATTCCTCACCAGAAATACTATGTAAAAGAGGGATTGAAAGTAAAAGCAAGTATCACTTTTTTAAGGGTAATACATATGAATAATTTACTTATCCCAAAACTATGCTTGCAGGTCCCCTAGAAAATTCTGATCAATTCCAGTTACCCTTGAAATGCCTCCCAAAATCCCCTAGAGCAACCGTAGCTCTGTTCTGTAAGGAAGCTGTGCAGTAATTATGGAATTGAACCCAAGAAAGGTCAGTAGTTTTGACCTTCAATTAGATTAAATCAATTTAAAGTAAACTGTAGCATACTACACCCTGATAACATCAACAAAGCAATTGAAGAACATTTAAAGAACATCAGTAGTCTGAGTCAACTGTCTGAGGAATATTTCTAACAATCATATAGTTGAAGCAAGTTATATGTCGAGAAGAATTTGGATTTGCTGCCTTTAATGTCAGAGATTTCACTGAAAGCTTTGTGATCTGCTCCTTTGACCTTATGTATGAAGTGACAGAGCTGGTGAAGCTAATCACCAGATAATTCCTCTACATATAATTTATGTACATAATTTCAGTTATTTTAAATAAGGTATAGAGAACATGAGATCTCATTACACCACTATTAAGTACTTTTAAGTACAAACAGTCCTTCATAAATTTAAACCTGCATACTTTAACTGATTACTGGAGTACCTAATTAATAATCTGAAAACTTGTTTTGAGCTTAAAGAGCAAATGACCTTAAGCATGAGGAGGACATATTTTCAGACAAAAGAAAACTCCAAAATAATACCTGAATCAAAATATAAAAATAAATTACTTGGATCGACATCTCCACTGCTGTAGATTTGGTATCTAGTGTCCATGCCTAGACTGGGAAAGTGTTGTGTGAGATACAACGCAAACCTTTGGTTAGCCCCAGCCTCTGCACAAAGAATTTACAATATCAACCCGTGTGTTTGCACACGAGGGTCAGCTCACCCTCTGTAATTGCAGCTGCCCAGCTGTGCGTGCCAGGCTGCAGCGCCTGCACGTGTCAAGGCCGCCTCCTGTGTGGTTTGGGCTGAAGCATCTCGCATGTCCTGATTGCCTGGGTGGTTGTGCAGTCACAAGCGGGGGCACCAAAGGGGAAACAGAGAGGAAACGGGTGATATCTAACAGTATCAAAGTATGGGAGAAAATAAGAGATGGTAAAGCAAGATTTTCATGTTCTAAAAGAAAGAGAGAAGATGATTAGAATCATCTGAAGCACACGCCTTTCTGAAAGAGAGGAGGGAGTTGTCCACCTGCACTGATACTTGAAGGGCCATACATTTTCAGTTGTCATTACAGAAAATTTCTGCTAACAAATCCCAGAGATTTTAGGTTTTATATTTTAGGTGATTCCTGCCTTGCAGGCCTGGCTAGTTCATAGCTGGCTGCATTTTACAGTCCATGGGTGAGTCCATGGGTGCAACAGTTTACTGACAACTGTTCTGACTATCCACTCTGTACTGGTCTCACAAGTCACTTTCCAGACCAGCTTTTCTTTTTTAGAGTGCTGTTGTGATCTTAGTCTCATGCTTATTTCTATGCATACACTTATGCTTAGCTATTTTCATTCTGAATTTTTGTTTTATTTTAACAAATGAATAAAAGACATGCCAAAAATATTCAGCTTTACAGCATGCAAGAATGAAATCCTCTTTCTATGCATACAGTGTGTATAATTTAGAAAACTGATGTTTCCGAGTCCTGTGCCTTGCAGTTTGAACAGCAGACATTTTTTACAGTTTAAGCTCCATTCTGACTCTGTTGGATGCTCAGTTACGAGCAGGCTGCTTTAAAAGCTAAAGATATTCACAGGAAATGGGAGGGCCAGAACTAACTTGCTTCCTACAGGACTAGCAAAGTTCCACTGATTTTTTTTTTGGTTCCCTTATTGGCTGGGTAATCCCTCCCTGCCACTTTACTTTTAGGTGGTACTGCACAAGACGTGATCTCACACACATTAATTACAGATCTTATATAAATTGTTCACATACAAAGACCTCAGTGTTTAATTCTAGGCTGAGAACAGACTCAGCCATCAGATCTACCCTCTTTATTTCCCCCCCTTCATTCCTTTTTGGGAATTACTTGTAATGTCATTAAAAGGAAACTGTCATTATACCATACCCTCATACCCATGAATCTCTCATTTCCTGGGCAGAACGCTCTCTGTGGCTCAATTAATGAAAAACATTCCTCCATCAAGCAGATGCCATTGCCTACAACGCTGAAGGCATCATTAGTGGCATATGTGTATGAAATTATTTAAATTGACCTCCTGCAGGCTGGTTGTTTTCTGTGGGGTGCCTGCCCCAGATGCATCTGATCTGGGCTAGAATCCTTTAGCGCTCATAAAACTGGCAATGAGTAAAACTCCTCAATATGTGAAATTCCATTTAACAAAATTTCATTCCTTTCAATCTGTTTCACTGTGCTAGTTCCTCTGGAATGCAAATGTGCCCTGGACAAGCAAAATGTGAGAAATTCCAAAGGGGTTATAACTTGCATCTCTTCTGTGTTGCCAGCATGGGGGAAGAAAAGCAAACCTACCTTTTTGTGTGGAAGAAAAATCTGCTTTAACTCATCCAGCAGCTGTTTCCAGTGTATGAAGATGACCTTGCCTGGAGTTAGAACACACCTTCTCCACATACTATGAAAATGGATAAAAACAGTTCTACAAAGTTCTTGGCTTCAGAAAATCGAGATTTGTTTTTTCCCAGACAAGTCTCTGATTGTTTTTGTGAAACTCTGCTTTGTAGGATTAAAACACAAAATAGTTTTTTTTATACATGTATAACTTCTGTTTTAATTAGGACTTATTAATTGGCCTAGAATCCATTTGCTGACATTCTTGATTCATTATAATCCTTTGAGGCTCTTTGTTTAGGAAACATTTCTGTAAAGCATTTCAGGATATTTCAACAGATGATTAAGGGAAGCATAATGTTTTGAGAAACAATGTTATGAGTGTGTTTCCCGTAGCAGCCTGATCCGCTCTGAAGAGTGGAGTTCTTGTTTGGAGGTAGCCTTTGCAGCAGACAAATGCCATTTTCTGTCCCTATCAAAAACTGGTCCAAATCCAAAAACCTCCAGAAAAAAATAATTATAAATTCACATGTACTCAGTGGCAGGCACTTGATAGCATATGGCACTTAAATATGCCAAGGATTCTTTAGAGCATACGCCATCACTTAGCAGTTCCTACTTGCCAAACTGCTTCTGCTTGTGACATCCCTCAGGGATCAAGCTCCCATCAGTGCCCTGTGCAAGCCCTGAGCTGGTCTTTTGCTGCAATTTTTCTTTTCCATAGGCAAGGGACACCCCCACTGCAAAATATCAGCTTCTCCATGTATTTTGTGATAAGACAGTATCTTCCCTTGCATGGTCTGTGCCATAGTACATTACAAGGGATCCACCTGCAGGTTTTATGGGCTTTCTTCAGACATTTCTAAACACTCCATAACTAGAGTTTTGCAAGTTTTTTCTTCCCATTTTAATGTCATCTTTTTTTTATGTCATTTTCTAAATCTCAGGTTAAAAAGTTACATTGACCTAAATGTGTGTGCTTTTGTCAAACCTGTGACTCTGGTGAAGAAAGAGAAGGTTCATACATTAGTACTGCTGAAATATTGTGTGAAGCAAGGCTTGTACAAAAATAGCATATTTTTATTTGGCTAACTGATATATTTGGAAAAAACCCACCAAACTTTACAGTCCTTTATGTGCCCTATTTCAGATTTGAAATAAAAGCAGCAATCCTGAAAGATCTAAGTTCCAGCAAATCAAGCTTATGCTTTATCCAAATTTCTCCAATATATTTAATCAATGTCCTTATTAGATGCCAGCAAGACAATGCCTGACACAGACTTGGGATTTTGCAGGTTTTGATCAGAAGTGTTTGCCTTTGGTTAAAGAACACACCGTGTATGATGTGCCCCTGGGGCTTCTCACACAGGCAGGTTTGGATGCTATTGCTCATTCTTTCTGACACAGGAGTGATGGAGTGCTAGATCATGCCTTTAGTCCTGCACAGGAATCCTCTTCAAAAGCTGGGGAGAGTTTGCATAAAAACTGCTGGCAGGAAATGGCCACACTGATTCTGTGCTGTGAGGTTGTGCAACTCATGGGCCAGCAGGGCTACATCCAATACAGAGCTTCTGGAATGGTGATAAATATTTTTGTTTGGGTTTTTTTATTTATTTGTTGTTTGTTGGTTTTGGTTTTGGTTTTTTATTATTGTTGCATAGCTCACAACTTCCTGCTAAGCTTATGAGACTTCTGGGACTCTTTGTCTGTTCTGTTGCCATCAGGTCTCCTGAAGCCAATAAAATGCCCGCAGGTCATAATTTTATGCAAAAGCAAAGTCATCAGCTCTGATGTGAGAATTTGTACAGAATACATTTAATAGGACATCATCTTTTATAGCTATTGCTTTAAATTACCTAGCTGCCAAAAGTAGAAATATGTGAGAAATTAATGGATACATATCATAATTCTTGATTAAATCATTGTTGTAAATATAATGGAAATGAACTATTAAACTAATAATGTTTCCTTTCATTAGTTTGAAAAGGATAGAGACATTACAAAAAAATGCCAAGAGCCAAGAATATTGCACCTTATTATGGTGCAGTTACCTTGTGACCACAGCTGGGAATTCTGACATCAGCTGACTGATCTAAAATTTACAGAACACGGAAGGATCCAATCCATGGTTCTTACAGGGATTTGCAGACTGACTGCAGTACTCTAGAGCTCAACTCCAAACCGTAGGGTTGGATCTTCATTTCTTTTGACCTTCCAGGAGCAGAAAGCAGTTGTTTTTGATGACATTCTTAAGGAAGACAAATTCCTACATAGGATGCTGAGCATTACTGTCTTAGTTGCACCAGAATGTAAACCGGAGTCAGTGGAAAGATGGAATCAAAGAAATATACCACAAGTAGCTGTCAATATACAGAAAGGATTTACACTTTTGTCTGAATACTTTGACTCTTGTAGGGGGAAAAAAAGTCAAAGCCACAAACCAAGTATCAAACCCTAGACTGAGATACATTAAAACACTTTATTGCACAGTTGATGAAGCTGCCCACTCACTCATTTTTGCTTAAGTGATCACTATGGCATAAGTCAGGCAGGATTTTTCTGCAAAGTTTGTTAAACATGCCAATTTCACAGGCTGCTTTTGGAAAAGGTTTCTGCTCTTGCTGCTTGGTTTAGCAAATGCTGGCTTGCAGTTCTGCTCTCACAGTATAGAGGATTAAGGAGACAGAAGGATCTTCAGGAAGGAATATGGCAATTGTCCAGTGTAAGCCCAGCTGCATCCAATAGGCATTCCCATCAAGGACTGCCCCCAGTTCTGTTATCCATTTGTCAAATCAACTTGACATTATCTTCTGCTTGGAAAAATAACTAGCCTAGTCTGCTTTTAAGGAATAGGATTACCTGCTTCTGAAGATATGATGGAGAGGATGGAGGCAAGCAGGTAACAGTGCAAAGCAGATCAGTGTATTAAGATACAAAGATTTCAAAAGCTCACTGGTTTGTATGTTGTAAACTGCTCGAGTACAAAGGAAAATGAGAACAACCAAAACCATATGCCTTTCAAAACTTTTTATCTCCAGCTGGCATTGCTAGCAGATATGTCAGAGAAGCACTAATAAGCAGAGAGAAAACTCTAGGGGAAATCTTTCTGTTCTCCATCTGTCATGGAGTAAATAGGTCTTACTGATTATCTACCACTTGATTTATACTAAATGCTTTCAAGTATTTCCCATTTATAATTTTCAAGTACAAGAATAATTAAATTTTGATTTATGGGAATTACACAACAAGAGGTGATTTTTTTGTCCGAGCAGCAACATTCAGCTGTACCACAGACATTCAGAAAACTAACAGAATGTTTTAACTTTAAAATAGTAGCAGCCTGAGTTTGAAGGTTTTGGGTGGTGGCCTGAATAATGCAAGAGGAAGAGCAAAAAAGCTTCAGTGTTGGCTGTAGTTGTGGTTTTACTGTTTCTAATCCTGGGTCACAGAAGATACAAAGGTTTTACAGCCCCACTATAAAACAGCTCTTTATCTTTTCTCGACTAATTCCATGGTGTCACATTTAACAAAACTAGGAAACTGAAGATAATATGGATGTTTGCAGATTAGCTGTCAGGTAATAAATAACACTAATTTCACATACCTACAAATGTAAATGTACCTTATCACTGTTTAAGTTTCTCACTCTTTGTAATGCCTGCCAACACTTTAACCCAGGCAAATTACAGTATTGTTTTTGCTGTTTTTTCACTGGGATAAAACACACAGTCATAATATCCTTTTATCGGATCTCATGGTATAAAAGGGCTTTGGTGCTTAATTCAAGCTGTATGTTGCCGAGGCAATTCCAGAGTTCCTGTTTTGGAAGATGTATTTGTCTTACCTTTTAGTTTCCTTGTCTTTTCACAGTGCCCTAAGTACCACTTGCCCGAGAAGATGCAGCTGTGACCCTGCCCAGTCAGTGCAATGCTACAGGGCTACAGAGATCCCCCGAGAGATTCCTTTCACCACCAGGAGACTCTACATCAGCCACAGCAAAATTAAACAACTCCAGGTAAGAAAACCCAGAAAAAGTACTTCTTGTAGTGCACCATAACTGAAAGTTGAGCTTCCCAGATGGTGGTGGCATCTAGTGAGGAGAGGATCTTTTCCCATGTCTTAAAAACTGCCAAAGTGCTGCCAGATCTGGTTTTATTTTTACTGACTTTTTAAGGATATGTAAATATATTCCTGTAGTGTTTCCATGTTCCTGCAGTCTCCAAGCACTAGTTCATGCTGTCACAATGATATTTTGTATGAAACTCAAAAAAAATAGTATTTTATAACTGCCAGCTAAAAGTTGACTTGTTTTGTATATGGTCAAATAACCATTGACTTTCAGAGTAAATTTTTTAACCTGTTAAAAGCTTTTTCTATTTTTGATACAATATAATACTTTTTCACAGTAAAATGAAAGGGTTTATGTCATTAGAATAATTTCCCAAATGAAAGAAATTGAAGCTCTTTTTTCTCTCTGGAGCTGCAAGTGTCAGGTACAGCTGCTATTAGAAATGGCAGAGGAAGTAAGTTTGAGTCTAAGGAACAGCTTGAGATATTTTTAAAAGCAAGGCCAGGCCTATCTACTAACCGACATAAATGAGAGCAGCTTCTAACCAAAACTGCCAGCTATTTGTGCTATTTGTGCCAGAAAAAGTTTATTCTGGGTTTCTTGAGGCACTACTGGTTCGCATTTTTAAAGGCATCAGCTTATGCTCATCTTGCACTGCACTCTGGAATGGTGCTTCTTTGTTTCCTACCCTGAAATACTTTTATTTAATAAATTCACCTTGTATAGATGGGAAATACAACCTTGTATAGATGGGAAATACACAAGGGAAATATAACCACCTGTATTACACATACTTACTGTGCAGCAATTTCCTACAAATAATAATAAATGTACAATTCAAATGAGATATATTTTCTCTTACAAAGAATTTAACTGTTCTTAAATGCATCTTTGATTTCACTCTCAGGACTGAATGAAATAAGCTGGAAGGCAGCTTAGAGCAGCATCTAGAATACCTGTCACCCACTGAGAAATAGTAATTGTACAGTTTTCCTCTGAGAAAGTTTACTCTTTTAGCTGCTACTAATATCTCTGGTCTTCTTGTTTTATCTCACACACCCACAAGAGTCAAACATTGGTGTGATTTAGCTATACTTGGGGTAAACAAAAGATTTGTCAAATGAATTCTGTATTAGGAAATACAGTTCCTGTGCAAACTCTTCCCTCCTCCTCCTCTTCCCCATTATTTTCTTTCCAAGAGAAGTAAGATGAGCCATTTTCCATTTCTTAGGCTAGTTCTCTGTGCCTGTCAGCAGCTCCTCAGTTATAAGTAAAGTGGCCTTAGTTTCTGACTGGAGCAGAAGACAGGTGTTGTAAAATGTTTAAATGTTGGATATAAGTGAATGGAGTGGTGGGATAAATGTCTTATGATTGATCACAACAAATGGTGTGCGAAACCATCTAAGAAGAGAGTTTTCCACTTTATGCATTAATTCTACTGGCTATGAGTCTGCCTTACAGCTACTACTGACTTTGCACTAAAAGGAAAGAAATTCTTTCACACCATGTCCTTGTAATTATGTAGGCTGTTTCCTTAAAATTATATTGTGTCCTTGGATATATTTTTTACATTTTTTCCCATGCAACAAATAATACTTCTGAGGTCTTGAGATCATAAATACCTATGCTTAGTTTTACACAGCTGAGCAATTCCACTGGCACATATTATAGTGCTTAGGGAAACATTTCTGCTTGTAAAGTACATGTCTGCAAGCACTGAAATAACTCCACAGGATTTTAGGGGTTTGGTGTGGGATTTTTGTTCATTTGAATGGTTTGATTTGGTTTTTTTTAATTTGCTTGGTTTTTAAAATTCCTTTATTTACCTACTCATTGAGAAAATAACATACTTTCCTAAAGAAGTCGAATGGAAGCCCTGAGTTCCCACAGTTGACCTCCAAGGGACTATGTAAGCATTCACAAATATTATAGTTTAGCAATTAACTGCCTCAGAAGAATAAAAAAGTGTTGTTTCAATTACTTCCGCAACTTAATTTGCATTGATTATTATTAAAATTGTGAAGAAATAATAATTTAAAAATAATATATATTTGTATGCTAAATCCAGTATGTTAAAAAAAATAAAGAAAAATAGCAGATTTGTTTTTTACCCAGGTCAAATTTGTATTTTTTCTGACAGGGCTGATCAGCACTAAAAACAGCAGCTGGGATTTTTGCTTTTGGTAATTTTACAACCTGGGGTTTGTTATAAACAGACTTTATAATAACAAAACTGGATTAATTTTAACTTTTTTTTTCAATATTTTCTGTGTCCTCCTTGATTTGAAGATCAACCAAAACCCGTTTACTCCCAATTTAAAATTTAGTTTATTTCTAACTATATTAATAAATGGGATTTTATCTGCTAAAACACAATAATCTACCTTGTCCACAGGATAGGGTGCTGTCTTAAAAAAACTCCTTATAACATATCCCAGGTCACAGCAACAAAGAAAACAAACAAACAAACAAACAAGTAATTAAAATTACAAATTACTGGAAATATTTGTATTAAATAACAGCATAGTAGGTCCACTTTCAGGAGATCAATATTTTAAAATATAAAACTATAATAGTATCCCTTTACAGGCAATCCAGTAAATACACTTCTTCCTGGTGAAAAAAGAGCTGGTAGGCTTTCAAATAGGTTTTGATTCATATTAGAAAGACTGGGTGGTTTATGAATAGTATGGATAGATAAATGTTTAAGTCTCAAAACAGCATGGTCACAAAGCTTAGCAACACATACCAAATAGGTGGAAAATAGAAATGATAATAATCCACATTAAGAAGCCTAACATTAATACAGAGCAAATGTCTGTACATTGACCTTCACAGCTCTCTGTCATTTAATAAGATGAAAATTAAGCCTTTTAGAGGCATACAGAAATCAACTGAGGAAAAGCTGAAAACATTGCTTTTGAATTCATAGGAGAAAATGTGTTAAATTGTGAAGATTCATAATTGTTTCAATTTCCATAAGATGGTTTTATAATTACATCTGATTGTGTTTTTGTGCTCTTGACCAATGCAGCTCATTCCTATATACAAGATCACATTCCAAATCATGACCAAAACTGGACATCAGCAGTTCTGATATTGCTATATTGCTACATATACACAAAACACTGATTTATAGAAAAATAAAGTTGTATAACTTGGACAACTTTGTTGTTTACTGTTGAGAATATAAGGTTTTAGTGGAGGTACATTCATTCCCTTATTGAATTTACATATAATTGATGGAGAAATCTGCTTCAAGAGAGGTTCCATATCTATACTTTCTCAGTAATTGCATCAAATTTTGCAATTCAGAAACTGCTTTGCAAGACAGAATAAAGTTAATCAGAAAGATAAACTAAGGATACCACAGCAAAATGAAATCTGGCTTGTCTTTCACAGCTGTGCAGGCTTTAATTTTAACAAAAGTTAAAATGCAGAGCTTGTAGCTAAGATAAAGAGATAGAGACCAAAAATATGCCAGAGTTGGACAAATGAAGCTGTAAGAATCTTTTAACACTCACCTTTATGAACTAATTTCACTTACACAAGTATGATAGGCAAGTGTATCCAACCAGAATTATGGAATAAAATTACTACCCAGCACCTGTCCTGCAAAAGGACTTGTACTGCCCTCCATACAGATTCCTGACTGGGATAGGGGTTATGCTGCGGAACAGCATAGGGGTTATGCTGTGGCTGTATAACTTCCCCCAGTGAGAGTAAAACATGCTGGGAGCTACCAAGCCCTGGGGGAAATGGCATGAAGAATCTACTGTTACTTTAGCATCTCTTAACTGGTGTGGTCCCTGAGACCTGTCGTGAGATGTTTTTGGACATGGCTTGAAGGGCATGAGGACACTCCTTCCCATCACTGCTGTGCAGAAGACCTGCTCAAGTTGCTTTTTTGGGGGGATTCCTCTATAAATACTTTTTTAAGACTCAGTCACCGGGGTCAATGGGAAGCATATCTGGTAATTCCAGAAAACCAGTGTTGTAGCAGCTGGTGTGCTTGGAGAACTCCCTGGCTCACCCTCATTGCATGCTTCCTCCTATCTGAGCTTAGAAAAAGCTGCCAGATTCACTTAGGTTTGCTGCTTGAGATTCAAGATGGCAACAACCATGTTCCAACAGAGCAGAAAAATAATGAAACAATTGTGTGCCTCTCGATATTATAGTCATAGTCTACTGCTAAGTACTATTTACCACTGCAAAGCATCTGTTTATTACTAACTAATAAAATCTAAGTTTCTGTGAAAACATTCTATTCCACAGAGGTGATTTTTCAGGCCAGGCTGATCTGAGACTTTTGGTTTGATCATATTAATAAGTGAGGTTTTTATTAAAAAAAAAAAAAAAGTTAGTGGTGGAGAAAAAATGTTGAATTTTAGTTTTCTGCCAAAACAGTAGCAAGAGGTAAAGATATTTTCTGGGGAATACATGCTGCAGGGCCAGTATTGCTGATATATGGAAACGGTTGTATCATGAACTCAAAAGTGCCCTAGCAAGCCCCATGGAGCACAATGAACTTTAACAACCATCCACTCTCTGCAAAGATTTCTGCCACTGGTGATGTTAGCTTTCCATTTTATATAGGCTATCTACCAGGAGGAAATAAAAGAAATATTCCTTCTTCAAAAGTATGTGCTTGCTCAAAACCTGACACAGCATAGACTTAAACCACAAAATTCTAGAAATGCAAGTAAATACTGGCAAACCACAGGTACCTATAGTAATACCTCTACTGTTACCAGTTATTTTGGTTTCTCAATCTAAATATATTGGTTTTCAGCATTACTAGCAATTTCAGCAATACTAGCAATTGTCCAAGCATCCAGAAGGAGTAACCAGTGAGGATATCTATAATTGTACAACCACAATAATTTTTTTTTTCTTTTTAAGTTTACTGACTTCAGGAGAATGTCAGTCCTTGAAGAGCTGGTCCTGTCATGCAGTGGCACAGAATCAATAGAAAACAACACTTTCAAAGATCTGAGCACCTTGAAGTCCCTGGAACTCTGCAAAAATCAGCTAAAGCAAATACCCACCTTTCTCCCATCTGGCCTTGAAATTTTAAAACTCGCTGATAACTCCATCAATGCTCTGCATGCATCTGATTTTGCAGGTTTGATAAAACTAAGGGTGCTCGATCTTCGCAACAACTTGATTGCAACTCTGCCTCCAAGTGCATTTTCTTCCCTTTACAATTTACAAAGTCTGATCCTGGATGGCAACAACATGGAATCTGTGTCTGCACCACTTAGGCTTCCTAGACTGATATATCTGAGCATGGACAATAACAAACTGAATTCGTTCCCAACAAACTTCTTCGCATCTTTCCAAAGTCTACATTTTCTCAGCTTAAGTGGTAACTTTCTGATAAAAATTCCTCTTGACCTACCTAAATCCCTACTGTCTCTAAAATTAGAGAAAAACCAACTTAAAATGGTGAGACTGCGAGATGTGAAACACCTAGAAAATCTGTCTGAGTTCCTTCTGTCAGAAAATCAGCTGACATCAATAGATGGTGCCCAGCTTCTTTCTAACTTAACCACACTGGAGCTTTCTAAGAACCAGCTCCACGCTGTGCCCCTCAGGCTGCCCGGCAGGCTGCAGAAACTCGACTGCAGCAATAACCTGATCCAGAGGGTGACAGCACAGGACTTTCAAGGACTCCAAGACCTGAAGCACTTGTTTCTCGACAACAACGCTGTCAGCACGTTTGAGGCGGGAGCTCTCCAGCAGTGTGCGCAGCTTTCCAATCTGGCGCTGGAACAGAATCTCCTCAGTTCTATTCCACTGAGGCAAGTGAATGTCAGGACAGCCGGCTCCCAGGTGTCATCTCTCCTTCCTTGAGTTACGGGAAAGAGAGCCAAAAATTGATATTCAGACCTGGTCATGGAAGAAGCCTGTCCATACCATAAACTCGTTGCTGTAACTAGCACTAATTAGCACTCCAGTTAGCAGTCTCAGAGTAGAGGTACTCTCATTACATCTGTGACCCCCAATGCTCAATTTGCATCTCTCCCTGCCAGTGAGACCACTTTATTTAATTAGCACACCAATAAGAACTTGCTAGGAGAATGCAATAGACTTACGACCAAGGTTATCCTGCTACTTAGATTTAGTTTGCCCCACAAAAGAAAAATAATAGAGCATCTAATAGAAAGGATAGATAGTCATTTTAAAGCTGATGTTTCTACCAAGCCACACCAGTTTATTATTCTTAAAATATTAAGATTTTGGGAGCTGAATCTGTTCAAAAAGAATGTGGTTTTTCAGTGATATTGGCATTCCCAACTTCATTAAATTCACACATCACAAGGTATCTGGAATGCATATAAAGTCTCCAGCTTCAGGCTATAAGAAAAATTCTGGTCAACAGAGCACAAAAAAAATCCCTTGGGCACACTGTGTTCATTAATGCTCTGCTTAGAGGATCTCTCACATTTATGTGAGTGTTGGAACTGGCCATTATCAGAGATGGCATATTAAGCCAAATGGAGGCTGTTCCGATATAAAGTGGCAATTTTATTATTACAGAAGGCTATGCAATAAGATGGCATAAAAATAATGAAGTAATTCCGTTAACATCAACTCCTTTAGCAAAACTGGACTGTTGCACTTTATTTTTATGACTTGTGGACAGGTTTAACTAGTCTAAATAAATAACACAGTAAAAATTCAATTCATCTAGCATCATGTTTTTTAGCAATTGAATCTATTTGGCAACAACTTTATAATCAGGAAGTGATTTAGTGGTGTATAAATATTTGATTTCAGACTAGCTTGACAGGAATGTTTAATGCTTTGTAGTTACTTTAATATTGTCTAATCCATCTTATTTTACAACCTTCGTAGTCAAGAGAATTAATAGGAAGGTGTTCTCTACTAGCCTTTAAACAGTATGACATTTAAGGAGATATTGGGGACCTTTCATTCCAACAGTAAATACAGATCCCCAGGGAGGAATGTAAACATAAAAGAGGTGAAAAAAAAAAGACAAGAAATAAAATTGATGTACGTAATTTAATTGTCTGATGATGACAAGGTACTCATGGATATACAGAAAACAAAATTATTACTTTTGACTTTTATCTGAGAACTCTGTTAGGTGTAAAAGGTTAAAAGATATGACTGATATGCTAAAGTGAATGGGTCTTAGCAGGTCTTCTGCAGAAATGAGGAGAAAGAAAGCTCTTTTCTCTTCTTTTCTAAAAAGAAAATAATCCACAAGCCCAAGTATTTTCAGGACTTTTAAAGAAGAGCCATACCTCATAAAATCCTACAGGGTGTGGTGAAAATGCAGAGAAGAATCTGATGATATTCCTTGGAGTGGCAGTAGCACAGTATGGCTGCCATGGTCAGCTCCGAGTGAGCGCGGCTCCTCTTCCAGCTGCAGGGCACTCAGTCATGTACTCAGTGGCTTTATTTTCTCTAGATCAACACAGCCTGAAGTCAAACAATACAGCCATAAAGTTTAAGTTGAACATTAGTACAATAAGAGTCTTCACAGGCTTAAGGACTTGCTGGTCAGGCTTTGGGCTGTACTCAGTCTGGATAGACCTCTTGGGTGATTTCCCACTGCCTTTGAGATCAGTGGGACTAGGGTTTTACCCCAGAGTGCCCTTCTGACATTAGTGTGTCATATTGGGCAGATATAATTGTCTGTAGTTAAGTTTCAAAATTGATTTATTGCAGTCACAAGCATTTGATAACGTCAGATTTTGTGAAGTGAATCACCATATCAATATGTGAATTTCTCCCCGGGAAAATCAGCACAATACAGAACTGCTCTACTCTTGAAACAGTAACATTGAACTCATCAGGTTTTCACAAATCTGGAAACCATCTTTCAGCTTAAGAGGTTCAAACTGGTCTTCACAAAAAACAGTGAGTGAGGGTCACCGACTATCCCATATCTTGTAGTACACTGCTGTTCTAGTCCAAATAGATCTTGGTAATATGATTATAATTTCCCTGAGAATTTAATTCAAGTTTTCTTAAAATCTGTAACCTTGACTCTTAATTTCATCACCTTGCATACTACCATAGTAAGGTGATTTTTAAGATACTTTCAAATTAATTTATTTTTAAGATACTTTCAAATTAATTTTATTAAAGATATTCCATGCTTATGCCTTTCTGTTAAGCACTTGTCACTAACTATATCAGAGGGAAATAAAAAGATCATAAATGAGCAAGACTTTTGAAATTAACATCTTTTCATATAAATTTGTAATGTACATGAAAATAAGAATTATATTGACCTGTTTAGTGTCATATCCAGAGATTATCAAATTTTTCTCTTCTTCTAAATGTAACCAATTCTAAGTCTTGAAATTACTATTTTAAAAGCATTTATATTTTCCCTGTTGTTGATTTCTTAACAGCATATCATCAGATGGATTACTGCTGTGATGATTAATGTTTGAGTCTGATGGGAGCAGGAGAATAAAATGGAAAAATTCTAATTCTTTATGAACTAAAAAACGTTTTTAAACAAATCATATATAGAAGTAGTTGAAGGAGCAATGTTGCCACGACTGTCTAAACTTTTGGTCTTTTATGGTGCTATAGTTTGGTCATTGGTATTGAAGAGTACAAAAAGCATTTTTAAACTTGGCAGTCAATTAAGCAGCTAATTTTTTTCATAGTACAGCACAGGACTGCTGTTCAGTTCAGCTGCATGAACAGTCAGTACTGGTCAGAACAGCAGTACTTTGGGAAAACAGCTCAAGGGTGCACAGTACACCTATAACATAAAAACAGAGTAGAAACAAGCAAACCCAACCCAAACCCAATACAAACATCTGTTTTGGCAAAAGATTGTATTTTTTAGTGACAACTTTATTCTAGTACATCAGATGTACCTGAACAAATACCCACCACCAAATACTCCACTTGCAAAAACAGTATGATGAACATAACACCTTTGTATTGTTTTATTTTTGTTCAGACTTCCAGACACGCTTGCTAGATTGGATCTAAAAGGAAACGACATAGAGGATGTTGGAGAACAAGAGCTGAAGGACTTGAAACAGCTTCAGGTTTTAAATTTACGGAATAACAAGATATCTGTCTTGGATCGCAAAGTCTTGGAGTATTTACCTCGTCTTCGTCATCTGTATTTAGATGGAAACCCTTGGAACTGCACCTGTGACCTTCTCAGAACCAGAAGAGCACTGGTGGCCAAAGGGACGGATGTCCGGGGAGGGCAGTGTGCAGCGCCAGCACAAAGCCGAGGAGAAAGCTGGATGTCTTCCAAAAAGATTCTGCAGCAGTGTGAAGACAATCTGTCTTCCACGGAAAGAGGCAAAGAGGACAGAAAGAAAATTAAACCCAATGAGGCCTCCAGCGTTGGAGTGAACACAGATGATGATTACTATGACTATGAATTAGATTAATGGCACAGTTTATCTGCAGTGAACCTTGAAGCTGTCTAGAGCTGCCCACTGCCACCAGTGTCTCTACTGACAAGCAGTCTTCTCATCTGTCATTAGCTTTTTTTGCCCTGCTTGTATTACAAGAAGTAATAGCCAGTACAGTAAGGGTGTCATTGTGAACTGACTATTGTAAAAAAATAAATAACTGTTTTTCTATACCATTAATACTATGTAGTTTGAGGGAAGCAAGAATACAATTACTGTCTCTTAGAAAAGCAGTCTGTAACTCTGTATGGACCTTTTTATAGTAGAACATTTCTTATAGTTGCATAAAAGCCCCACAAATAAAATTCTGCAATACCACAAGACACTATTACTGGGACTCTGGCATTCAACACATTTCAACTCATGGGTCTGCAGATCGACATGGGGAGTTACATTGATGTGAGCAATTCCTTGGGATTGTTCAGAAATTCTTGCTTTGTAGAAACTGATTTCAGTTTTCCTGAAACAGTTCCCTTTTTTGTTTATTTTAGACTATTTCAAATGACATTAGACCAAATTAGCTGAGCAGCAGGCAAAACACAGAAGGCTCATCTTCATCACAGCAAGTGAAATAAAAAAAATCAGTGTCCTGGTTAATGAGATTTAATAGTAGTTCTGAAGTTAATTAATAGTGAGGAATAAAAACACTGGGGTCGAGTTGACCTGATTCTGTTGTTGTAAATAAAAGAAGGGAGATTCTTAGGAAATAGATCCTGGCAAATATTAGGATAAGATGAAATGAGGTGAAACTTTTGTAAGAGTATATTTTGGTAGCTGAATAGCTAATTTGCTACAATATAGCTCAAGATACCATGTGTATACTTTTAAGTTAGGTATACTTAGTATGCAAGTACACACTGCAAATGTCCCCCTTCACTAGCCAGACCTTTCCAGACTTTTGTGCACATACACACAAAAAAGGACTAAATGCTATATAATTAATGCATTAACTCTGATATATGTACAAATTTTATCAAGCACTTTCCAAAGTGCTTGAAAACTAAACAAAACTGGATTAGTGAGACCACTAAAACCAGAGAATTACAAACAGTCACTTAAGTCAGTTCATGATCTCAGGTGATAACTGATGAGTAATTACATCAGCAAACTACTTTTCAAAGCAAACAGTTTCTATTATTTTTTATCTTCTGTTGGCATTCAGTAACTGAGTAATCACTCGTCTCCACAGAGGCTGATTTGTCTGGTGTCAGAGTGCAGCTTTTTGGTTCTGTCTCCTATGCAAATGTGATTGACATGCATGTTTCTTGGGTCCCCCCAACACATTAAGCTATGCAATTGGAATAGAGAGACCTAACCCATTTTTCTTTACATTCCCTTATCTGATGACTGTACAGGTTGGATCAGTGGGCTGAGGCCAACTGTGCGAGATTGAACAAGGCCATTTGGCATGCCCTGCCCTTGGGTCACAACACTCCCCTGCAGCGCTACAGGCTGGGACAGAGGGGCTGGAAAGCTGCCCAGCAGAAAAGGCCCTGGAGTTGCTGGTCAACAGCTGGCTGGGTAGCAGCCAGCGTGTGCCCAGGGGGCCAAGAAGGCTGACAGCATTTGGCCTGTATCAGCAATGGTGTGGCCAGAAGGACCAGGGCAGTGATTGTCCCTCTCTACTCGGCAATGTTGAGGCCACACCGTGAACGCTGTGCTCTGTTTTGGGCCCCTCACTACAAGAAAGACATTGAGGTGCTGGAACATATCCAGAGAAGGGAAACAGAGCTGGTGAAGGGCCTAGAGAGTTGGTCCTGTGAGGAGCAGCTGAGGAAGCTGGAACTCTTTAGTCTGGAGGAGACTCCAGGGGAACTGATAATTCTCTACAACTCCCAGAAAGGAAGTGGTAGGAAGACTGGGGTCAGTCTCAGGAAACAAGTGATGGGACAAGAGGAGATGGCCTCAATCTGCACTTGGGGAGGTTTAAATTGGCTATGATGAGAAATTTCTTCATGGAAAGTATTGTCAAGCATTGGCACAGATTTCCCAGGGAGGTGGTGGAATCATCACCCTGGACGTGTTCAAAAGATGTGGATTTGGCACTTTAGCACTTAGTGTGGATTAACAATGGGAGTTGATCTTAGAGGTCTTTTCCAGCCTTAATGGTTCTATGATTCTAAGGTCAGTCACACAGATTTTTGGTAGCTAAAGATTTAGATATTAGTGAACTAGCATAATCCCTCCTTGCAGTTTGACTGTGTTATTTTTGCTGGCTAATGCTGCTCTGCATAAGAAGCCAGGAAAGTAGTTTCTTTCTGAGCAAGAGAAACATTTTTGCAATACAAAAGTCTTCATTCAATTTTATATTGGCAGATTGTTTTAACAGAGAGCTTTACACATGCTCATATCACCTCTGCCCACCGATCTGTCTGATAGCATCGGGCTGGCATTAGGTCTCACTTCATCTTTCACCATCTTCGGACCCGTGGGCCGAGGCAGCCCAAAGCCCGGCAGCCGCGGTTTCTGTGGAAGGCTGCAAGCGGGGCTGTGCAGCCCTTGGCCGCGCTGTCCCCCGTCCCCCGAGCGCCTTCTGCGGCACTGCCGCTGAGCGTCCGCAGCGCGCTCTGAGGGCGAAACCGCATTTCAGTAATGCTGAGGCCCGGCTCTTCTCTGGCGTTCAGATGCTTCCTTCCCCCACCTCTTGCTTCATACACCAGCGTGAACGAGGCGCTGCGGTGGCCAGGAAGAGCCAGGCTGGGATGGGCAGGGGAAGGGTCTGCAGATGGGTCCCTGAAGCGACGGGTAGGATGGGCAGAGCCCCGGGAATAGCTCCCGCCCCGGCGCCGTCCCTCCCGCCCCGGTACCGCAGGGCCCTAGCCAGCAGCGGCCGCCAGGGGGCGCGGCCCCGCCCCGCGGGTCGAGCCCGCCCCCAGCCGCTCCCAGCCCCGCCTCCTGCCCGGGCCCCGCCCTCCCCTTCCCCCGCGGCCACGTCATTCGCGCTCCGCGAGCGGAAGCGACGTCATCCCGCCCGGCGACCAACGGGCGGCTCGCGTGTGGCGGGTTGAGAGGTGAAAGATCAGGCGGGACGGCGGGAAGATGGCGGCGCTGGCGGCTGCCGGGCGGGGGACGCGGGCTCCGTGAGGGGATGGCGAGGCGGGCGGCGCGCAGCGGCTGAGGCACCCCCGCCGCTCCCCCGCGGGCCCCGCGCGCTCCTGTCGGTCGGTCCCATGAGCGGGGCGGGCGGTCTGGCGTGGCGCGCGCTGCACGCGCTGGTGCGCGCCTTGCTCTGCCTGCAGCGCGCGCTGCTCGCGTGCCTGCGCGGCCGCGCGGCCGCCGCCGCCGCCACCTCCTGCGCGCTCCTGGCGCCCGCCGCCCGCGCGCTCGGGTTCCGCGAGGCGCGCGCGGCCTGGCGGCGGCGGGGGCCCGCGCACGGCGCGGCGGCGCGCGGACGGCAGCGGTGGCGCGCGGACGGGCGCGCCCTGCGGAAGCTGCCGGTGCACGTGGGGCTGGTGGTGACCGAGGAGGAGCCGAGCTACGCGGACATGGCCAGCCTGGTCGTGTGGTGCATGGCCGTGGGCATCTCCTACGTCAGCGTCTACGACCATAACGGTGAGCGGCGGCCGGGGCGCCCCGAGTCCGCGTCCGGGGCGGTGCCCGCCCTGGGAGCGCCTTCTGGCGTGGAGCCAGAGGGCCGCCCTGTTCTGGGGTCTTCGCAGTCCGGTGCTAACCTCTCTGCTCCTTTGCCGTCCACTGGAGCTGCTTTGCCGCTCCAGAGCTTCTGTGCCCGGGGGAGCCTGGGAAATGGCCCAATTGCCCTTCTGGCCCAGCTCCTGTGTCGGGATAGCCCGGTCCTGCCTGCTTTCTAGAGCCTTGTGCACAGCCTTGGGCTGACAGGGACTACTTACATTTGAAAGTGCAGGGCAGGGACTGCTAGTAGGGAAGAGCTTTAGGCTACCTGCTCTTATGAGTGCTGTTTATGAGCTAGGGCTGAACCTCCAGAAGTGGATGAATGAAAGTAGCCTTCTACTTTGAAGTACTCCTGTGTGAAGAAACAGGATGGACAAGTAGTTAAACGTAAGCATGTGTGCTTCTGTGTGCTGTCTGCGTTGTGAAATTAAATTGCATGAGCTGCATTTGGTGCTGCTTGGTATTTGAGTTAACTCTGAGCTAGTGCTTCTGGAAGCTCTAGAATTTTTTCATATCTGCTGGGTGATTTTATTTATTACTGGGTCTCAGGTGTAAGACTATTGAACTCTGGCTCTTGCAGGTATGTTGATTCCACGTCACTGACTGTCATAAAGATAAGATCAGAGTTTGGGTTTAACATACTGTGAGGAAATCATGGAACAAATCTGGCTTCCTCATACCTTTCCTTCTTAGTGGGGAGCTAGAACCAGCCATATTCGGGATATTCTTAGGTGAAGCTTTCTGTCCAGCTGTTAAGAGATGATCTCTAACTTGTAGTGGTTAAGCTGGCAGCTCAGAAGGCTAACATCACATGGACTGTCCTGCTTCTATCCTCTGCAGACAAAAAACTTCATTCTTCTCTTGCTGTTAGGAGTGGGACAGTGGGAGACCAGGGTTTAACTTGTTTTGAGCCACTTCCACTGGCTGTTTAGAGGTGTTAGGAAGGTTAGGTGAATTGTGTAGATTTATGCTGGGTTAGAGGTACAGTTGTCCTGTAGTGCTCTTTCAGGAAAGCCCAGCAGTTCCTCCCACATAAGTAGGTGAAATTGTCATCAAGTGTGCAAAAGCATCGGAGGTATGTGGGCCTTTCCTTGGGCATAGGCATTTGTGATTTCTTTAGTTGTTTTTGCTTTGTTTTAAACCATCACTATTTATAGTTCTGTGTCATGGTTGATCCTTCCTATGTGATAAAAGACTTGGAAGACTTTACTTTCACTAAATTCTTTAAGATCATTATGAGAAACTGGGCTTAATACCAGTCACTTTTAAACTGGCCATCTGTGCAGGGCTGTTGTGGAATTTGGTTATGTTGTGTTTCAGAGGGAGAACGCTTCCTCGTTTGGAAGTCAAAGAATGATATAAGATGTTTGCAAAACATTGCAAGCACACAGAGAACAGCACCTTCTGAAAAGTCATTTATATGTTGACAGTTTTTACTCCCAACTTGGAAAGCATTCAATCAGGTGAAATGCTGCAGAGCAAACAGTACCAAGGCAGAGAGTTTCTCTCATAGCTTGGAGAGAGGTGTTTTTATTGTACAGGATCTTTAACTGGTGTCAACCTGCACATAAGCTATGGGCAGTATTGCCTAATGTGTTGAGTATGTGCTTAGTTCCTTTTTCAATTCCAGCACTGTGCTCCACAAATTACACGTGTGAGAACTGAACTGAGGAACAGATCAAGCTGAGAATCATGTTTCTTGGTTGTCTTGGTTGTCATCTTGCTTACTGTGCACCAATGAGGAGGGAAAAGGCACCAGGCAATGCTTAGGTAGCCACTGCTGCTGAACTCCTGTCTCACAGCAAGGAGCCAGAGCAGTAGCAGTGTCTGAAATGTTGTTTTTTGAGAACCTGCTACTGCTTCTCCAGCATGTGTTGAAATTCAGTCAGATCTAAGATTGACTGTTTGAAGACTAAATGTGATGGCCAGAAACTACAAGGTTTTGTCCTCTGAAGAGCTAAAATAACCTTGCAGAAGAATTGTTATTGCTAGCAGTTCAGAAGAAAAAAGATCTTGGGTTATTTGCTGCTATATCCATGTATTGTTTCATTCATTCTAAAGTTACATATGTAAGTTGTTCAATTTTGTTCTGTGTTGTGAGATGTTATTTTTTGTTTTGGTGTTGGGAGTTTTTTCTTTTGTTTAGTTTGGTTGTTTTTGTTCTAAGTGCAGGTTGTATGATAGATGTGGATTTTAATTTTTCATTCTAAAGTTACATGTTTTGAGGTTTTGCTGTCACCTCTGAGATCTGAAAATATAGCTATTATCTCATGATTTCAGTATCATATTTTTCAGTAGCTTGTTCTTCTGTTGGTCCTCTGATACCAGAATATGCTTATTTAATTGTTTAACTTGATTTCCAGTTTGTTGGAGCAAAATCAAGGAAGGCAGAATAACTAAAATGTTTTAAATCTGTGACTTTTGCCAGAGTTCCAGGGTTGATGAGAGTAGCCTGCCATTACATGTCATGTATGTGTTCAGTGGGTTGTCCAGGAGAGCAGCCACAGCTGCTTTGTGCACAGCTGAGCTTTTTAGACCGACTTCAGCTTCAGAGAGCGAGCAAACAGTCATTCATAGAGCTCTAGTGTATGCTCCTGCTGGTAATAGCACATATGCTGCCTTGCTTTTGGTGCTAAGCTCCTTAGGACGTCTTGATTGAGCATACACATTTCCAGATAGACTTGTCATTAAGTAGGATGTTGCAGCTGTTGCTAAATCCGGTACTCAGTGGTGGTGGAGTCTGGAACCCTCAGCACTAACTCTGATAACAGTGAAGGTGAGTAAAGTCAGGTACAGCTTGTTCGTATCAGTAGCAGAGAGTGACCCTTCATTACGGTGTGCACTTGTTCACATCCACTCAGATGGTGAGTGGTGCTTTTGGACTGCTGAGCTGCTTCTGTAAGGATTTGTATTCATACAATTGTACCAACTATTGATCTGTCAAAGTCCTCACTGGTGGTGGCTGTGGTGGAGAAGGAAAACTAATTACGAGTGCTCTGGATCAGTCTTAGCTGTGGTGAGGTATACATTAATTTGTTTCTTTTCCTTCATTGCATAGCTGTAGTACTGAGATTCCTTTGGTTGCAACAGGAAACCTTGTTTACGAGCATGGTCCTCCATGGTTGCCTTCTCTGCAAGAAATAGTGTGTCAGTTTTCTGCAGAAGGATTAAATTCAAAATATGTCCTGAATTGCCCCTTCTATAGGAGGAAAGGGAAGCATGAAGTTCTTTATAGAAGTTCTAGACAAGCTGTTTATTTGTTTATAGTAGTGAATTTCTATCTTTATAATGAAATTGCTAAATAGAATGTTCTTCATGTATTCTTCAGTATCAAAATAAGTAGTTGCATCCCAGCTGACACTGTTATATCAGCTGCATCAGTAACTGGAAAGGCAACTTGGCTGGAGCTGTGCAGGGCTCAGAACTGAGGCTTTCTCTGTTGCCTCAGCATGTTTGGAGGCCCAAGGTGGCCTGGCTTTAGTGCCCCTGGTGTGTGGGAGCCCTTTCTCTCAATTTCCATCGATGTGCGGCATGACAAAGCCATAATAAACTTAATGCTACTGTGTGCACCTGGATTAAAAAAAATGTGAACTAAAGTTTCAGGCTTTTGATGAAGTATTTATTTCTGCTGACTTTGGTATTGCCAATCCTATTACTTGGTAGAAATCCAGCCATGCTTTTCAAGACCTTATCTCTGAGGAAATACTGCAACCTTGTTACAGTCAGAAGGCACTGATAATGCAATAATATAATAACACTTAAAATACCTTCTGGGGCGCAGAAGCCTTTTACTAGTGCTATATACTTTCTTTTGTTAGTTCTTTTGCTAATTGGAAGAGCTTGATTGAGTGCTACTTCTGTGAAGCTTTCCTGACATAGTTTAGGACAAGTCTAGAGTGCTTTTTGGGAGCTTGCTGAATCTTGTTATTTGGGTACTTTGAACTCCTAGATAGATACTTCACACTGAAGGTTTCTTAAAGCCCAAGGTCTGAGTGTATTGAAAATTTGGAGTTAGTCATCCTGGGTTTAGCTGTCTAGTGAACTGCTTTGCTTCTGACCACTTTTCTTTTAAAAACTCTTTGGAAGGATAGAGTATGAAAAAGAAACTATTTCATTAGCTCCAAAGTAGGCTTCTAGTCTCTTCTAAATTACTCTGTAGTTTAGCTCATTTGATCAATCCATAAAACCTTCTGGGTGTCCAGTGTGTTCATTTCACTGGGCAAGGTAAATATGTTGTGGTTTTATGTCACTGAGACTCTTGTGGGACACCAATATCACACAGCATCTGCTGTGGGTCTTCACCCATGTAAAATTTCACATTTAACAATTGCATTTGGTGTCTCGTTGAGAGGAGTTCTCAGACCACATTTATTAAAAGGGATAACACTAATCTGGAGAAGGTAATCTCCTTAAAAGAGTGGGAAATATGAAAGAGCTATCTTTTCTTTCAATTGCTGATGAGCCCCTGTTCTCTTAGTGCAGAATGTCCCTCCAAGAAGAAATGTAGGAGGAATGGTCACCTATGAAGTTCTCAGTACTAAGTCAAATTCATTGTTTGGTTAGTGCTGTCTTAAGTGGCCTTAATCTGACTGAAATTTTAGTGACTTCAGCTGCATTCAAACTTGGTTTACTTTTTTTCCTAGACTCTTGGAATAAAGGAGGTATTTGTAGCTTTCCATATTCAGTGTAATGGCCACACTTTGCTCTGTTATCAACCAGCGTGATCCAACAGGATGTAGACAAAAGTTGTTCATGTGTTGAAACAGTTTCTTGCACGTGCATTCTTTGAAGTGGCTTATTATTTGATGTTCTGAAAATTTTAACACCTGATAACAACTTTTGTCAGCACTGGAAAGAAGTTGAGAAAGCAAATAACTGAAATATTGTGGAGATATGTTCTGTACGAGACTCTGTTTTGGTGTAAGGTGTTCCCTTGCCAGGAAGAGCTAACTCTTGTTCTGTGTTTTATCAGATTCTGCTGCTTTAAAAAGCAGGACAACTAAGAGTGTTGAACTTTGAGGTACCATTACAGCATTAACAGGTGGTCACTGTGGTAGTCTAGTCAGACAAACAAATGGTTGACATCACTTGGTATTTCTCTGTGCCAGTTTTTCACTTCTACTTCAAGATTCTTGTCACATCTACACCTGCTGAACTTGCAGCGTCTTAATTACAAACTTCATTTGTCAATATCTAACCCTAAACTATTGCAACACCATGGTTGCAAGCAAAGGGGCATGGCTTGTAGCTGCTGTAAGTCTGAGCAAAAGGTGCATGCCTTGGAAAAGACCTGTGTAATGGATGACCACAGCAGGAAGCTAAAACACTTCTGGTTTGCCTCAGCTCTAACAGCAACAAATGACCAACAACATGCTTGCAGCTTGTGCTGTAAAAACAAGTAGCATCCCTGAAAACAGCTCACAAGTTCTCAGTAGTTAAAAGAAAGAAACCAGAAAGAGGAGTTTTATACTTTTCTGCTTTGGGAATTTTAGTGCTTGAGTACATGTCATTCTTAGAACACTTCATTTGCAGGAATATACACATTTGCACCATCTTGCAAAGGTTCCAGAGTTCTGATGGAAAAAATGTTTCTGCTTTTCAAAACCAGAAAATCTTCTGATGACAGATAATAGTGACAATTTCATGTTTGTGTTCACGTTAGAAACATGAGTAGGGTTTTCCATTTAACAGCAAACAGCTGTTGTATTGCTAAAGTTTATTAGACCTTTGTCAAACCATAATTTTCATAATGTTAAAAAAACATTATGGACTTGCTTTAACGTGCATGGAGGACTGTGAACAAAATTGGAGGGTAGCATTAAACCAAGAGTAAAGTTTCACTGCCTAGGAACACATAATTCTGTTACTGAGTTGACCTGCTCATGCACTTGTTTGCTGTATTTGTCATGTTTAAATTAAGCAGCAGCATCTCCCAGAACTAACGTGGGTATATTTACAAAGTTTTAAAAAAATGAGCCTTGTAGATAAAAGGGGTTTTGAGATACTGTAAGGGAAAGGAGAATATAGCTGAGTCATGACCATGTAAAATTCTTCAAGTTGAATATTAATTTGGCCTGAGAACATTGCATTTGGCAGGACTGTGTTTGCAGTGATGAGCATTCATAAGTCTCTTGTGCACTGACTGAGAGACAAATGTTGAAGGAGTATTCCCAAATGCTGTTGATTTTTAATCTGAGTTAGTTTGAATTTTTACTGCCTTCTGCTGTGCTTCAGGATCTTCTTATGTATATGTCAAGATTGATGGATCAGTGGGAATTTAGGTGTGGAGAGGCCTTCCTAAGGAAGGCATTCTGCAACTACATGGTACAGCTGCAGTAGCTTCCTGTTTGTTAAACTGCTACTCCAAGGGCCATGCAGCCCCCAAGTTTGAACAGCTGAGGGGGTGGGTGAGATAAATGAGCAGAATAGAAGGGTGATACTGAGATAAATCTTAAGAACACATTTATTTAGCAAATCTTCTGTATCTGTGGTGTGTTAAGGGCCTTCGCTTCAGAGCTGGACCAGTTCCATTATCTGATGTCTCTTTTTACTGAGAAGCAAACACCTTGGTCAGTTCTTCTACCTGTTGTCCTCAATGTCTTAATTTACTTTAGAACTGGAGTGTGGAGTCTTAAATTAGTTTTTCCAGTCTTTGGCAGAAATAGTCCAAAGACTTCACAAGGAAGGATTTGATTTTGATGTCACATGTTTGTCTGGATTTTGAACATAGTTTTATTTTTCATATCTAAAAGTATGTAAGTCAAGTGGCTCTTAAAGGTGAGGCACATGCAGCCTTGTACAGATCTTCCTTGAAGAGGGTGCAGGATTAGCAATTGCAGTGGATACACTGCTGCTGACCTTGGCAGTAAGGAAGACAATCTGTGCTAACCCCAGCACGAAACAGACTGAGCCAAGCAGAGTTGTAGCAAACAGTATTATTTAAAGCAGCATTCTTGATTCCTGTTACATATAAGTATACACTAGAATGCAGGAGCACAAAGAGCAACAATTTAGTTTAAGTTTAAACTAAATTGTTTAAACAATTTTAGTTTCACAGTTTGCTTTTCTGTAAACACGTGAAATCAATTATAAGCATCACTAACACTTCTATAATGAAATAGTTTATTTTTACAGGAAGCATCTAGGATGGGAGGAAAAACAGATACTTTGCCACCTATTAAAACCTCTAATGAAACCTGTGGAAGAGTTCTGATTCATCAGGCCTAAAGGCTAGCATACTAAATAAATGCATTGTATCACTTCATATTGCAAACCAACTCCTAGTGTATTATGGTCTTAATCCAGTGCTTATACACTGTTTGACCAATGTGGGAACTGTGGGAGCAGTTCCAGATCCTATAGTCAGGTTGTGGTGCTGAATCCTAAGCCTGATCATAAAATTGTATGTATCACTCTGTCGTTTGTGCTGTCTACATTGTAAGATGAGTGTGTGGGCATTTTTAGACTGGTCAACGAAAGTGTTAGACACAAGGTTTCTGAATGAAGCTCAGTAAAAACCTCTGAGTACCATGTGATAAAAGCATTATCCAGTTCCTGACTGAATATGCCTAGCCATGTTTTTGGATTGTAAATATTTAAGCTGTAACATTTAGTTTTTACTGTGACATTTAATTAGAAATAATTGAGTTGTTTCTCAAAAGCTGGAATTTATTTCAGTACAGGGACCCGAGTATGTTTGAAGCAGGCTTTTGTGATTTCCTGCATTCAAAATGTGTCTGCCTTAAATATGTAATTATAAAAAGGCCTTGGGGACTACATGAACTCCTTGAACAGCTTGTGGAATTCTCTTATTTGGAAATCCATGCTGTTGGATGGCTTAAGAGTGGACAGTTACTGAGTCCTGAAATGCTGATCTAGTGGTGACTTAGCCTGCAGCCTTAGGGATGTGGCAGTAAGTGGGAGCAAACATAAGTAGCATGGGCATTAAAGAAATTTGGTGTTAATCTGACTTGGTCATTCTTTGCTGATTATTGCTTTCTGTATTTCTAGCATGCTAAGGACAATGAAGTAAGTCTTAAGCTATCACTTACACAGTTACAACTTGCTGCTTAAATCAGGCCGGGTGGAAGAAGAACAAAGACACGAGTTGTCTTTGCAAGGTCACTCAAATTAGTCACGTGCAGTAGCATTTGCTTTGAATTCCTCCCCGCACTCGTGAACTCCAGTCTGGAACCAGTACTGACTAATTTCTTCTTCTTGCCTAGGGTCAGATGTATTTTGTAACACCCTTTATAGGAGTTGGCTGACATGCAACTTTTTTTTTTTAAAGGTATTTTCAAGAGGAATAATTCCAGATTGATGGATGAAATTTTAAAACAGCAGCAAGAACTCTTGGGACTAGATTGTTCCAAGTACACCGTGGAATTTGCAAATCACGACAAAACTGGTGAAGGTAAGATGGACTACAAGAGGGGCTTGGTATGCCTATAAATAGCTGTATATTAATCATAAATCTACTTTTACTTAAGCACATTCCTATGTACAATGACCTTTTTCTTCATTAAGAATTGATTATCAGAAAATATGCAACCTTCTTGGGCTAGCATTAAACTTCATTGTGCATATTATTCTTAATAGCAAAGCTTTGGTCTCTTCTTGCTGCAGTAATCATTACTAGGTGGTCTGATCTTTGCTTCAGCCTGACAGTTGTGCCTTCAGTGCATCAGTGTGCCTCCACTTCCCATTGTTTCAGTGAAGTGAATTCTTTTGCTGAGAGTTGAAAAAGCACTAAAGTGTAAGGGAACTGATGTCAAGTCAATGATGTGTATGCTTCCATCTTTCCAAACATACACCTCAAAGTGGGAAGGAGAAAGGGAAAGAGCAAGGCTGCTGGTTGTCATGGCAAGATATAATGCCATCAAGAAGGTAAAGGGCACGAGTTAAAAAAATAAATTTGGTAATAATAGCTTTTGCACATAGTTAGATGTGGAAAGCAGAAGCATGTTTCCACCTTGATGTTCCTTATACAGTAGTATCTGCTGTAAGTACTCATTTACTCATCTGCTGCCTAAGACAAATGCTGGAAGTCAATTTCAAAATATAATAAATCACAGTCATGTACTTGAATCAGTCTTAAAGAGGTGGGCTGATACAGCTCTCCTAACTATGACACATAATATTTAAGTAGGTCTTGTAAAAAAAACCCTAAAAAACCCTTATGTTTTAAGTTCATCATAGTTCAAAGACTTACAAAAAGACTGCACACGTTGTGGTACATTTAGCTGTGTTTAAAATGCTGCTTGCAAGTTTTGCCTCTCCTTTGAGAGCTGACGGGATACCAAAATCCTTTGTGCCAATTTTCAAGTATAATATTGTAACATGAGCTCATCTTATGAAAAACTCAGCCTAAGATGCTACCATTTATGTGGAAGAACCCAGGCTTCATGCTATTTTTTTTCTTCCTGTGAAGGTTGAAATAACCAGCAGAAAATGGGGTAGACAGGCTATTAAGGTCTTAAACTCCAGCATACATAGCTACAATGACCTAAATTGGGTTATTTATGTTCACACCAAACAAACTAGTGAAAGACTTCTCAGACTTGCTGATGGAAAGAGTGTGTTTAAATCTCAGGAACCTTTTGTGCTGGAAACTGTGAAAAGCAGAGGTGTTTTCTCTTTTTAAATTCTTCATTCTTTTTTAGAAGACTTTACAGTCGGATCAGATGCTTCATGTTTTCCACTGAACAGACATCTATCCAGTTTATTATTATCTGCAAATTTTCACTTCTGAAAAACAAAGCTGCATGTATTATATTTCAGGAGACTATTAAATACTTCTTAATGTAGGACATTGGATGCAAATTTGCAAATCAAGCAATATTAAGGAACAATTCTTTTCATTGTGGAGGCTTTGGATAGATGAACTGAGGGGTTTTAGGTGTTCTTATGAATCTTGACTGTGCTATGTGGTCTTTTGAAGTCAGGTTCTGCAGTTTTAAGAAATGTTGTTTTTAAGTATCTGGTTATTACTATCCTAAGTGTGATATCAGCCTAAAGCGTTGACACATTGGTATTTAACCCACTTAACTTCAAGCCAGCTGTACTGCACCATCTGTGGCCTTCAGCTTCCTTAGCAAGTTTACTTCTTAGGTACCTTCCCAGAGCTGACAATGATGCAAGTCACGTAGTATGAGAAGACTCTTGGCCTCTCAATAGTGTAGGATTAAGATAATTAGTATTGTGTAATGTCCTCTTAAGTCACAGACATAGTTACAGATGAATAGATGAATTCTGGACTATTATCTTGTTCCAAGCTTCAGTGTAGCAATCTTAGATCCTTGGTGTAACTCTTGCATCAAGATGCTGTGATCAGATTGAGGGAGGCCCCAGCCTAATCATTATGTCACCTGAATGTACACATTAGCTGTTAAAAAAACCTTCCTCTTCTAAGGTAGAAATAAGTTTGTTGGAGACATCAAATCCAGAAAACTCTTACCTGCTTTTCTAAGAGATAGATGAGGTATATCTGTGTCTAGTTGTAATATATGAATTAAACTACAAGTTACTTTCAGCTGTATCTGTGACTGTCTAAAGCACATGGAAAACAATTGTATTTCTGTTGCTTTTAAACTATGTTTTGTACTTTCAGTTTTAAATTGCCAATCTACATTGAAGGTGCTGTCTCCGGAAGATGGAAAAGCAGACATAGTCAAAGCTGCTCGGAACTTCTGTCAGTTGGTAGCACAGCAGCAAAGAACACATTCAGACCTGGATGTGAATATGTTAGACAACTTATTAAGTAGTAAGTATCATATGGAGGGGAAAGAGTACTCAATTCATAACCACTTGGTTACTAGTATATTTATTGCTTGGAATGAATGCTTCTTGATGCTTAGTCTGTTGGAGTAAGTTATGGTTATTGCTTTTAGGCTTCTGTTAAAAATTTCTTACTGCTTTATTGCCTTTTGAGCTGTTTTTTTTAGGCAGAAAAATTCTTTGGCAGAAATAATAAGCTAAATTGCAGAGATTTGGCTTTTGAGAGTTTGCAGTCTCTGTGGTATGTTCTGCAATGAGCTTTTTGAAAAAAGTACTGCTGGAATTACCTAAAACTAGGCAATTCTAACTTAGGTTAACTTCCTGCAAGTTGCAAACTACAAACGTGGATGGGCAGAGTCTTTTCCAGATCTGGTTACAGTGATTAAAACTGTTCCTGCTGCCTGACTACTACCCTGAGTACAAGTGATAGAGCACTTACTGTTCTCTTGCTGCTGTATAACCCACACTAGCTTAGTTATCTTCATTACTAATTAATGCAGATTACTGACTGCACTGAGATGTGTGCCTACATGCAATAGATATGAAAAAGGGAAGGACTGCCCTAATATTACACCTGGGAGAAGTTTAGAATTAGCATCCACTTTTCCAGAGGTACTGTGGAGCTATAATGAGTTGCTCATCTTGCCTAGGTGATCCATGCATGTTAATTGCAGCTGTAATTAGCTTGGCAGGGTTCAGGTTTCAGATTGCCCATTTGAACTTGGATGCCTTTAGGCACCCTATTGTAGTGTGGTTCCCATTAATTGGACTTTAGAGAGTGATTTCTTCTTTTTCCTGTGTGTGGTCAGCTGAGTTGTTCTTTGAGGGACTTCGGTGGCAGTGTGACCACTTAACTTGCAACTGAATTCCATCCCTGTTGTCGACATCCTTCTATAATGCAACTGTTAAATGTATTTAATAAGGCACGTGAGGAGGAGCTTAGGACATCTATTCTGTTATACTCCAAAGGCAATTAAAGGAAATTAACAAGCACTCCTTCACAACAGTCACTAATTTAATGGAGAACCCTTGACAGTTGTTACCCATTGTGTGTATTTTGGCCAGTGATACTTAATTGGAGCTTTTCAAACTTGTTGGATCTTCTGTCTGGATATATTAAAAGTATTAGGCCCAATCTTAAAATTAGTGGATTTAGTGTTGCATGTATTGCAAGTATTGCATGCTAGCTGAGCACAGAAAGAGAGATCTGTCAAAACAATGAAATTTGAAACAGGCTGCTTCATGTATGTGGCTAATAATGAAGGGTAATATCTGTAACTAGTCCTACTTAGTAATTTTCTTTACTAATGTTTAGGACATTGTTGGACGTGAAGTATTCTTTCATGACTTATTTAGCAGCAGCTTTTGAAACTTTGTTTTACTTGTAGGCAAATTTAGTTTGTGTGCATTTTTAATGTAACAGTATTGAAAGTAAGCATCTGTGCATTATTGGTTTGAGAGCATGTTCTGAAAAGCAATACTTGAGTAGTTCTATTTTTAGAGTTTGCATTCATGGTATAATCTCTGGGGTTTTACATTTTGATTTAAATACCTGTTAATGTAGTTTTCAAACTTTTTGTTCATGTTTAGGGTGCAGTTATTGAAGCCTAGTCCTAAAATGGTATGATTCTAGCTTGTCATGTGGCTTTTCGTGTTCTTAATTCAGTCATGCACTTAATTCTTACAGCTTGAGTTTTCTGCAGTGTAAGAGTACTTTCTTCTGAGCAATGCCTCAGCTAACTAGCTTGTTTTGAGAAAAGCAGGTGCCAACTGCATTTTAATATTGTCTCTGCTTGCTGTGTGTCTGCCGTCCAGCAAAGAACATGACTATCAATTAAGGCTACTCAAGTTGCCTGGTAAAATCTACTTGGAGAAGAGAAGGGTAGAGTTATCAGCTCTAAAATTTCTTCATGTTCCCCTTGCACAACTCCTGACCTAGAAGGGAGGTTGTCAGATTCCCATCCTTTCAGTGTGCAAGTCTTTGGCCTCTTTTGTTTTTGAAATCTGCTCCCAAATCCTTGTATCTTGTGTGTACTAGACTTGACTGCTGTAACTCTAGCAGCTCTGAGGGAGCTTTCACATGTAAATTATCTGTAATGCTGCTACGTTTTGGTAGAGAAATGGATGCAGAGTGGAAAGCACAGTACTGTGTTTTTTAATAGGCTGTCCTGATAGTAATACTACAGTGTGCATTTCCATTTTCCTTTGGATAGGAACCAGAAGGAAATGTTAGCATTAACTGGGCTCTCTGAAGGTCTTGTCCTGTTTGAAAAGCCATTGCAGTGTTGAAGATCCTGCTGCTGTACCAGCTGAGGAGCACTCAGCTACTGAATCAGCTGATGAGTAAAGCTGTTCACTTCCTCCAGAGCCCCCACTTCTAAGTATTCACTGCTTTCCTGCAAAGCTCTTTCATACTAACCTGCTAGCTTCTGGACACATAAGTGGCTTTTGCTTTGCAGTTTTTTTCTTAACTTTGAGATAAGATTTGGACTGTGGCACAAGATGCTCCTGTCTAAAAACTTCATCCTTCCTTAGAAATGCACATGCTTGGGAAAATAGCTTCTTTATCTCTAGTAAAAGGTCTCATCCCCAATTCAGTGGGGAGAGAGGATGTGAGCTTTTTTAAAAATCTCCAGCTTCAGTCTCGAAACCTGGGTGGAGCAAAATCTGACCCTAGTTTCCTTTTCTGTTATTCCTGAAGTTAAGTTCCTCTACAACTAATCTGAATTGTATAAGGCTCTTGACTGCTTTTGTGTAGTGGGGTTTTTTTTTATTTAAGCAAACAAGTAAAGAATTGAGAAATACCATTGGAAGTTTGGATCAAGTAGGCTGTATTAAATTTTATCTGCTAAAGGTAGTCATTACCCAGTGTGAGCACTCTTGCACTTAACCTGCAAAATTGGTGGATAGTGAAAGGAGTGACAAGAAATTACCTGCAATATTCATGACCAGTTGCAGCATTATAGCAAAATAGGATTGTGACTACTGGAATGCTTTTCAGATGAGCTAGGTAGGTGCAAGAGGAACAGTTTAGCTTCTTGGGTCCCCTTGAGGTGCTCTGCTGGTTTTCACATGTTGATCTAATCAACTTGCTAGAATTAGCAGGGAAAGCTGGACTCAGACTGCTCATTCTAAGCCTATTTCCTGTCTGTCAATTTTAGCCTGGAGTAGCTTAGGCACTGCAGAGGTATGTGGACAGGAGACAGAGGCAGTGGGGCTTGGTCACCAATTGTCTTCAACCTCAGAAGATGAGTAGGGTGCTCTCATGAGGGAAAGGAGTGGCGGGGATTTTAAGGTATGGGTAGTAAGAGTGGGCACCTAGTGGAATTCATCAGTATTATCTAACTCTGCCCTAGAATGGATCAAGTTGTCCACAAAGTAAGAGAAAAAGACACACTGCTCTGTTCTTCCTCACTCATCTAACCAGAAAGATGCCAGCTGCAACAGTTGTTTTGAAATTTTATAGTATGTTGGCCTAGTCTCATGCTGAGAAAGAGACAAGTCATCTAACAAGGCTGTTGTCTTTCTTGATGGTCTGTAGTACCAAGGTGTTCTTCAGTGAAACTTCCTTAAGTGCTTTTTTTTTTTTTTTTTTTTTTATGTTAATAGTCCTTTTACTCTACTTGACTACAGCTTCACATAGTTAAATAAGGACTATAGTAGGTAGAGTCAGGGTACAGCACGTTCTTTGCTACTAAAATCAAGTTTGCCAAGACAAAACTAGAACAAGTCAGGTGAATCAGCATTGTTAGGGTTTGCTGTTACTCAAAACAATGTAACTGTTCCTGTTCCTTCCATAGAAAGTCTTTGAAAACTACCTGACATAAAAATAACAGTCCAGCTGGGCCTGCAGTGGCTGCCTAAGCTTCTGCTCAGTTGGTCACTCAGGTGTTGCAAGACCAGTCTGTCCTCTTGGGCTTTTAATTGTTAACTTGTCCTTGGGACCTTCATTTTAAAAAAGGCATTTAGTGAAAAAGCAGATGGCTTAGGGTTTAGAACTAAAACAAATCTTCTGATGACTTTAGTAAAACCTAATGTAACTTATTATTACAGGTACAAATGGATTTCCTGATCCTGATTTAGTCTTGAAGTTTGGTCCTGTGGACAGCACATTAGGATTCCTTCCGTGGCACATCAGACTGACAGAAATCATGTGAGTTGCTTATAAATGCTGTAAAACACACTGGGATGAAAAATATCTACCTAAACAGGTCTTTATGATGTAACTTATGGAACTGGCCAAAAGAGGAGAGATCAGCTAAACAAGTGTCTGGAGATTGATTTGAAGATATTCTAAAATTATTAAATGAAACCTGTCAAACATTCATTGTTTTTTTAGCCCTGACTAGGCAACAGCAGGCTTCATGCCTCAGGTTTAAGGAACAACTTTGCCACCACCTAGTCTGTGGTCCAGTTCCATTTGACAGTGTTCCTTACATTAGTGTTGGTTTTCTGTGGCTTACTGGTTTCTGGCAGGGAAACTAAAGATACAAGGAAAATGGGATAATACAAGAAGATGGATTATTATGGATTTTTATCCATAATAATAATTATGGATTACTTTTCAATTTTAGTTGTAACTGAACTGTCTAGATTTGCTGAACTTCTTAAATCTGAGCACATTTATAGCTCACTGAAATGTGTGGGCACACCTGTGCTGCTCCAGCTTTTTACTGATTTGAAGGGCCCTGTGTGCTCTAATGGGAAGCTTTGGTTTAGAGGGTGACTGGTTTAGTTGTTAGAGTTGAGTGATGATAACCATGTTGAGAACAACTTCACAAGGTTGCTCAGAGAGTAGCTTGTTTTTAGTGATATTCCTAAGTGGCTGTATGAATAGTGTGGTGTTTATAAAAGCTTATTTTAATGTTTCTAACTTGCTTTCTCAGTTCGTTGCCTTCCCACCTAAACATCAGCTATGAAGACTTTTTCTCTGCCCTCCATCACTATGCAGCCTGTGAGCAACGCTGGGGAAAGTGACTTCGGGCTGAGTGCATGGAGTCAGGCTTTCTGTGGGAAGAAATTGATGTCTGTTTACAAGCACCTGCCACCCATAACTCTGGTTCATAGTCCTTTCTTAATTTATCAAAAAAATTCAATAAAGTGTCTTACCTTTCTAGAGAGTCTGTGTGAATGCGTGAGAATCTATGGGGAGGGGAATTCACAGATTTCCTCTTTGAAAAAGTTACTAAAAACAAAGCTGAATTGCCCTCACTTTGACATTGAAGTGTCAAAATGAACGTGCAAGAATTAAATGCTGTAAATGCTACAGGACAGTGTAAATAGGAGTTCCATGCTCTGAAGGTCCTTAAAACCAAGAGCTCCAGTCTTTGTTTCTTAATTCTTCATGGTCAGGCATTTCAGAGCTAATGGTTTACCTTCAGATATATGTACTGTGTAATATGTGAATTCCAGAGAAGCTGGTTTTGTTAACTGAAAATAGAGACTGCAGCTTGGCTGGGATGACTAAGCCAGCTGTAGGTGTCAAGTTCTAGAAATACTGAGAAGATTCCATAAAAAGTGATGGAAGCTTCTATGGTAAGTGGATTAGGTAGTGTGTGTTGCACTATCCAGCTTTTTTTTTTTTTTTTTTAAGTGGTGAAATGAAAGTATTCCTATGGCCCTGGATGAATGCAACATCTCAGCATCAGGTCAGTTTTCCATTGGGAATAAGCATAAACAGTACTATGTATTGTTTGTGTACCTGTTGTTCCCATAACATGCTCACTCAAGGTAACAAGCAGGATAAGGCTCTGGCATCATTTGCTGAAAGAAAATGGGGTTAGTCAACTTCCATGGCTAAACGTGGTTTGCTGCTTGTACTTGTGTGCCCAGCAAGGGAGTCTGCGTAAGCCTATTTTGATCAGTTCTGAACTGAGCATTAGAAGTTTGAATGGGAGTCTGAAGCGGACACAGAAGGAAGATGAAGTGAAGCTGCCCTACAGTGTTCCAGCATGAGATAACTAAGAGATACTGGCTAAATAGTCTTCATCATGGAATGGCCTGTTTGAGTGACATTGCTGTTGTTGGAAGCAGTTTAAAATTGCAAGCTTATGGCTGCATTTGGATAAAGCAATATCTTTAGATCTGTATTACTGGAGATAAATGTTAATACTGCAGCCTTCTGCCCTGCAGGCTGCAGAACTGTTGAATGCTTCATTCTGGAAGTGTTTCCTGTTTTCCCCCTCCCCCCCCACTCTTCAAACTGAGTCTGGCTTTATCTTCTTTGGGATAGCCATGTCACTAGAAGGGAAAACAACTGTTTTTAGAAGGGAATTGCCAGATTTTAAATGAATGTTTGCCTCATTGTGAAGTGGTGTATTTTAACTTGTTGTTGCTTGATGTAAAGTTATAAAGCAGATTGCATAAACTCTAAGCTGTGGTTTTTCATCATACTAAGGTTAGATTGCAGTTAGAGAAAAGAGACCTGTGGTCTACTTTATCTCAGAAAAGAGCAAGATATTCAGTAAATTAACTAAGGGTTTTGACATGCAATAACTTTCCATAGGAACTGGAATACTTGGAATACACTTGGTAGACTGGTCTCTTGTGTGTGCCAGGTCCTGTATTGCAGAGAAGGTGAACAGTTGTGCAATGTTTCCTGGGCTCTGTCATTGACATGGACAAGTTTTCTCACTGAGTGTTAAGTTCAACTTCTTTGTGGGGAGTAGGTAGCCTGTTGAAGGGTATCTGGAGTATTGATGTTCATCTGCAACATGAGTTTTGTTTCATTAAAATGCAAGATTGTGTTCATGTTCCGATGTGTGTTACTGTATCACTAAAGCAGTTCTGGTGCTGGCAGTAATGGGAAAAGCTTAGTTTAGCCCTCAAAAATTAATGTATTTTTTATATTTGTATTAAACTGCCAAAGAATACTTCTCATACCTGAGTTCCCTCAGTCCTCAAACTTCTGCATATCTCAGCTAAAAAGATGTGTTTAATATTGGAGACAGATCTCAAGGCCTGGAATTTGTCTATAGAGGGTTGCTTAATAAAACTAAAATGATTAGTTCAGCTGCATTTGATATAACTTAAATCTCTTCTGATGGCTAGTTTAATTGTGAATTAAGTGCTCCTCCTGGAATTAATGTAGTTGAACTAATCCATGTTATCACTTAGTTGGGATTATTTTACTGTCCCTGTGTGGGCAATCTTCAGTGAGGTGTGCCAAAAGCACTGTGCATATCCACGACCTGATCTCTGAATGTACGTCCTTGCCCTTAGCGCCTCTCTCCAGCTTGTTCTGTGTGAAGGTCTGTGCTATCGCTGTGACATGTTTGGGTACCTGTACATAACGTGTAAAATGAGTTTTTATGATTGGGGAATCGATTTATTGAACTTTATTATTGAAAGTCAAATCTGTAAAACAATAAATCAATAAAAGTCTATAATCTTTCTACAGGCTATGGTGATACATGAATACTTCTGGAAGTTTGGCTGGGGCGCTGTAGCCTGATTCATGTTACTACATCGCTCTGGGGAAATACAGAACTTAAGATGTTGTCTTCTTTTGTGCTGTTCTTTAATTGCTTTCTGGAGTGTAAGAACTGGGCAAGTTTTTAATCTGCCACTTCCAACTTCTTAGATGCTTTTATGAAAGCTTTCACAGTAAAGCATTTACTGTAAAAGTATTTCTTTGATAGTCCTGGGAACTTGCTAAACTTGTTCCTGGCTACTACAAAGCTTGGTTCCTCTCCCTGCTGCTGAGTCAGTCCTGGGCCGTGAGCTGTGCTGGGCCTCCTGCCAGCCCTGTTGTGAAACAGGGTGAAGTGAGGGTGTGGTGTGGAAGAAGCCTCTGCAATCTGAGTGATGCCTGGATGCTGAGCAGGAAAGGGCAAGCTTGTGTTCAGATGAGTTTTGAAAATGCCCTGGGAATCATTGTGCCAAGCCTACACCACAGGGCAGCAGTCTCCCAAAGGGCTGTGGTAGGAGCAGCGCTGCTGGCACATGAGGGGAGGTGATCCTTTCCTCTCAGATCTGGTGAGACATCTGGAGTGCTGCGTTCGGAGCTGGGCTTCCTTGGTACAAGAGAGACACAGATTTGGTGAACCTAGTCCCCCAAAAGGCTGTGACGATTAGGAAGTGGAGCATCTGTTGTACAAGGAGAGGCTGAGAGCTGGAACTGCTCAACCTGGAGAAGGCGGGGGAAGGACCTTACAACACACAAATGCGTGATGGAAGGGGGAGTAAACCCAGCCAGGCTCTTTGTGGTGGTGCTTAGCGGCAGGCTGAGAGGCAATGGGCATAAACTGAAGTACAGGGAAATGTTGAAATACCAGAAAAACCTTTTCCTATGAGGGTGGTCAGACAGTGGAGCAGGTTGCCCCTAAAGGCTGTGGAGTCTCCTTCAAAACTGGTATGTGTGCACGGGGATTAGTGCAGGACTAGACCATGTCCAGAGATGCCTTCCAACATCAGCTGGAGCTGGCTGTAGAGCAGTGTCAGGGGTGATGCTGCTGGGCTCTGCTACCTCAGCTGGTTTTTAATAGCAATGGAGGCTTGCTGCAGTGAATTTGTCATTTCAGTACCAAAGAATGTTGGAACTTTCTGTATGGTGCAAAAGCTTTTCACTTGCACTGGTGTGAGAGCTCCCCTTCACAGTAACTGCTACTCATTAACATACTATTCACATTTCTATATATTTCCTCTTCTTTTCCAGTTGTGCCTGGTAGTTGATCTGGTAAAGGAGCTAGATGAGATTCTGAAATAATTGCTTTACAGCAGGGAATTTGGCGACATGGACAATAATCCAGCTGTTACAGAAAATAGGCCTACAAAGCAGTTCTTGGAATTGTAGTGCTTTTCAGGACTTCTTGTATGAACATGCACTAAGCAAGTGTACAGCATGGCTTGCTGCACTGAGTTGAAGACTGGTAAGCAAGTAGAAGGTAAAAGTCTTTCTTTATAGAAGAGAATATGCTCTTACACTTTGGCACATCTGTAAGTGCTTCCTAAAGTACTTCACAAAAATGACAAGAAAATATAACTTGCTGGTTTGATTCCTGTGTATTTCATGATCTCGGCTTTTATGTGAAATTATAACTGCCCTGAATAGTCTCATATATTTAAGACATCTTTTTGTCTTTACTCCTGAAATAATGTTTCACTATTGTTCATGCTTATTCACTGGTAGTGAGAGATAGGTATACCTGTAACATCAGAGGGTAGGTGCCGAGGGTTTTGGTCTTTGCTGATCCCGAGGTACCAGCTGCCTTGCAGGTTGACTTGCAGTCCTGCATTGCCAGCGGGACTGTGCTGCCCAGACAGTGCTTGTGCAGGAGGAGCATTGGGGGCACAGGGACAGGTGCTGTATTTCGTGCTGGCTTCCATGCTGTCATCTGCTCTGAGGGCACAGCCCACCCTCAGTCATCTGCCTCTTGGAAAGATGTTCTCTTTGCTGCTCCCCAGGCACTTAATGCACCAACAGCAGCTTCAGCCCAGGGATGAGGAAGGGACTGGAGAATAAGGCTGAGTTATCGTCCATCCTATGCAAAACGTTCTAACCAGTGTTGCTGTGAAGGTTACTATTTGTCCATTTTTCAGCACACCATGGATGAGTGTAAACAACTCCTACTGTCTTCTTTGAGCTAAGCTACTTTGATAAGCTTGAAATGTTCAAGCAAATGAATCAAATGCCATGCTTTAAAGCCCACAACTATTTTTTTCCTGAGATCTGCCAAATTAAAAGGGAGAGAGACTTGTAAGCCCTTCCTCTGCTGTATGTTTTTCTGTGTTAAATGATGTGAGACCTCCTTGAATTTCATTGAATCACTGCTGAGAGCTGTAGGATTATTCCCTAATTGCATCCAAAACAACTTTTTTAGATGATAAATAATATCATGTATTATACAGAAGTACGCCTCAGCCTAAACTTTGAAGTGCTTCACAAATTAATGTTTAATGAAACTGTTTGCCTAGAGGTTTTTGCTGTACTATGTAACTGGCTGAATACACACAAGCCAGGGCTCTTTCATCTCCCTGACAAGCCTTACTGCTTTAATATAGCGTATTTTCTCCAACTGTGAGCAGTCAGTTCTCAGTTTTTTGCACATCTCCCTGACCTGCAAAAATACTACCTTGTTCCCCCCAAAAGCCCACACATATCAGGAGACTCTAATGGATGGATTATATAGAAAACACAGATTTGGGGGAATGTTTAATTGAACAAAACGTGGCTTGTAAATGGTTTTGTAATACAGTTCATCGTGGTGAACTATACTATGTCATTGTATAGTGGGGGTGTGTTGACAGCCAGCTAAACATGAGCCAGCAGGGTGCACAGGCGGCCAAGAAGGCTTCCTGGCTTGTATTAAAAAGTCTGACCAGTAAGATCAGGGTAGTGATTGTCACTCTGTACTCAACACTTCAAACCCTGCATACAGTTGTGGGCCCCTCACTGCAAGAGAGACATTGAGGTGCTAGAGTGAGTCCGGAGAAGGGAACAGAGCTGGTGAAGGGTGTGGAGCACAAGTCCTGTAAAAAGCAGCTGAGGGAGCTGGGGTTGATTAGTCTGGAGAAAAGGAGGTTCCAGGGACACCTTATTGCTCCCTGCCTGAAAGGAGGTTGTAGCTAGGTGGAGGTTGGTCTCCCAGGTAATTGTGGTAAGACAAGAGGGCATAGCCTCAAGTTGTGCCAGTGGAGATTCAGACTGGACATGAGAAGAAATTTCCTCACAGAAATGGTGGTTAAGCATTGGAATGGGCTGCCCAGGGAGGTGATGGAGTCACAATCCCTGGAGATGTTCAAGAAATGATTGAATGTAGCCCTTAATGCTGTGGCCTAGTTGACCACACCTAGGTGGTGCTATGTCAAAAGCTGAACTTGATCTAAGACATCTTTTCCAACCTCAATGATTCTGTGAACATTAGAAGCCCAGTAGCTACAAACTGAACTAAAACATTTGTCTTACTACTTGGCTGCAGGTGTTTGTTACAATTTTAATGGAAAATTTCTGAGTCAGCTATCAAAGTTAAAAGCTTCCCATTAGGCTTTATAATCTATAATTCTGAAAAAGTTGCCACTTTGTTGGTAGGATGCCTAGTATGTTTTTGCAAGGACAAAGGTGTCTGAAAATGAAATTTCCAAGGGGCTGTCTCTCTAAATCTGGCAGTGCAAGCATGTTTTTGCTAAACTGATATAATGAGTCATTCTGCAATTTGCAATATTTAAAGTTGACATCCAAATAAAATCTCCTTTTTTTAGCATGACAGAGGAGTCATGCTGTTGGAATTGGAACCCTAGAAGAAGATATTTGCATTATGAAAACAATGTCTTACACAGAATTAAGTGCTGTGCTGGTACAGTGACTGAAAGAAAAGAGTAAGATGATGATGAGAATTACAGAATAGCAGGAAAATTTTGCTTGGGAGTAAGGTGGCTGGAGATTACCTAGTTCATCCTGGCTTTCAGTTTTTCATGGTCCTTTTCCAGTGCTTCATCCCTGCAAAGTCCCTTGCAGAGCTGGACTGCTGTAATTCAGTACTCTGAACTGGCAGCTTTAAGGTGTAAAAGAAAACTCAGGAAGGTTTCAGAAATGAGTCCAAGTGTTTTGCCTTAGACAGTGTCAGGTTACATACTTGAGGGTTGGAGAACATATATCAGGGTCTGGGAAGCTGCCCTGGAGAAGGCCCTGGCAGTCTCATTCCAACAGAAGCAGCTCTTGGTCCTCTCTATCTCTTAGAGCAGAAGCTTGGATTTTTACAGACTCAACTTGCAAATTTTACGAGTGGCTTATATATTTTAAAGTAGTTTTAACTGATCAAAACATCTTTAATCTTTTTCATGCGGCAACCAAGAGCCCATGCAGTCTGTCTCAGGAGCTCCCTGCCAAACCCTCTGTCAGCTCTGGGTTGGGCTTAGCTCACTGCCCATCCCATTGCTTCAACACCAGGGGTGGTGGCACTGGACTTGCAGGACTGGCAATGTCCAGCAATGGCAAGATCATTTCTGAGCCCTTGGCTTCATTACTGAAGCCCTGCTCAGTCTGATGAGCCTCTCTGTGCAAGAATATTCAGGAGGCATAAAACAGCAGGTCTGATGATGATCACTGCCTTGCAATTATCTCTGTGTAGCTGCTTATGACCACATTTTATTTAGCTGCCTGCCTACAACAATCTCTGCTCTGCAGCCTCCTCCAGCTCAGAGCAATTCCTCTGAATGTTGTGTTGACTTAGTGCTCTGACTTGCTTGTGCCCAGGAGGGAGCTGGGCAGGGCCTGCCTGTTATACCTCAGGGGGAAGGCAGAGGTGAGGGCAGCCCCTGGCAATGCATCAGCAAGGAGCCCTTCATGGCAGTGCCTCGTGTCCCAGCCACAGCTCCCTTCCCCAAAACCACCTTTTCCCCACCTCTGCAAAACCCCACTTTTGCTGTGTGGGCAGAAAGCCTCCACTGGTCCTCCGTGTCCCTTCTGCTCTCACATGACTCAAACCTACTTGACAAGACAAGATGTTGAGGACCAGCTTCTTTCCTTGGAGGCCTGCAGGATCCCCTCATGCAGCTAAAGACACAGGAGGAAGTTCCTCTACATGCAACAGGTTCCCTCCCAGTAGCAGCCTCTCATACTGCAGCTGCAGCTCTTGCTAGTAAGGCTTTCAAGTTCTCCAAATGAAGAAGCCTAACTTCATAAAGAAGCTTTCTTTTCTTTTTTCAAAATAAATTAAAAATTGACTTTGTGTGTGTTTTTATTCATATTGAATCTTTAGAGTATGTGAAATGTGTGGGAGGTGACAGCAATGCTGGAAGATGAGTTTTTGGGGGATGTCTTTCTTTTCAATTGAAAGAGAAAAGAAAATTAAATTTCAATTTATGCATCATCTCCAGTATGAATTTAAAAGTGCATAGGAATGGGAGTAAAGAGATAACACTTATTATACTGACACCAGCTCAGCTGCATTACACACATTGTCTGTGTGCAAAATGAGATCATTAATACCACAACAGTTGTGCAATATGAGTTTAATACTGCTGAGTTTTATTGCTTCCTGCTCTCCCTCATTTTACTGCTAATGGCATTTAAATCCTGATGCACTGAGATTGTGTTTACCCAATTTATCCTGTGGTTTTATTGTGACCAGGTCAAATTAATCCATTTTTCTTGCAGTAGAAGCAAGACCTGTGATTGTTACTGTGGTTGAGACTGCTTGCAGGGTGTTTTGCCTTCACAAGGCATGTACAGAGATGGGAACAATGGTTGCAGCTGTTTTCATTGCACACAAGCTATGGCAGCATGTGAGGAAGACTGAGGAGACCTGCAGGCACAAGAGACAGCAGCTTTCTGCACAAGAGTTGTGCATGTACATTTGGAAACCTCTGCCACACCTCTGCTGGCAGTGAGCTGCTGACGCCAAACCTGAAATAAGCTTGCTCCTAATTTCTGCTCTTTTTCAGGTTTGTAAAATGCTGGTTTTCTAGGGTACCAGGAAGGTGGAAGTCACTTTGAACACCAAGATCCTCAGAGTTGTTAGGTTGTCCTATGTATGGATTAAAAAATAAATTAGATTAGAAACACAGAAGCACATAATATCTAAGGTTGGAAAAGACCTTCAAGATTGTCAAGTGCAGCCTTTGACCAAACACCACCGTGCCAACTAAACCAAAGCACTAAGTGCTGTGTCCAGTCATTTCTTTAATGTTTCCAGGGATTGTGACTCCTCCAGTTCCCTGGGAAGCCTGTTCCAATTCTTGACAATGCTTTCTGTGAAAAGATTGTTTGTAGTGTTGAATCTGAACCTCCCTGGTGCAGCTTGAGGCCATTTCCTCTTGTCCTGTCACTAATTGTCTGGTAGAAGAGGCTGAACCACACCTTGCTACAACCTCCTTTCAGGTAGTTTTAGAGAGCTACAAGGCCTCCTCTGGGCCTCCTTTCCTCCAGGCTAAACAACCCCAGCTTCCCCAATAGCTCCTCATATGATTTATACTCTAGACCCTTTACCAGCTTCATTGTCCCACTTTGGATGCCCCAGCACCAAAAGTGCTTCTTTTCTTCTTGAAGTGAGGGGCAAGATAATCAGTGAAACACCTCCTAGAGCCTTGCTAAAAGTAATTGTAGACATCTGTGGAAGCAGACAGCAAAGCTGGAATTCCAGTCATAAAGCAGAGGCAATGCTTTCAGCTCTTAAGGCACTCCACTTCCCAGCACTTGCTATTTCCTCTGCTGTGCTATAAACCTGTGAGGTTAGAGTTGTATATAAGGATGGCAACACAAGAAAGCTCTGAAAAATAACTGCAAGCTTTTAAAAAGCTCCTTGTACACGGTGTTTGTAGCCCTTGGCAAGCCACCAATACATTACTGTAATAGCTGTGTTAAACTGGAAAGATAGGTATAGGAAAAAAGAGGGCATACAAATCTCAGGGTCACTTGCATTTTATTAATAAAATTAACTCTTTCTCATAGGATTCAGATCTGAGGATGTACCATGTTTCAAAATAAGCAGAGCTCCCAAACCCCAGACAGGTTGTTTAAAGGCATTGGTTTATCTCAGACATTTCTTTACATGATATCATGAGTTGATTTTGTTATTGCATCTTATAAAGCCCTGGAAATGGCTTTATGTTTTGGACATTTCAGGAGATTTTTTTTCTTCCCCTTGCAGTATGCAGCTAAAACAGGTGGTTTTGGGAAGGTGTAAATGCTATTTAGGCAAAGCTCTCTCACTTCAAACACTCTGCCAAAATCTGTCTGAACCGTCACAACCCCTATGGCTCACTGTGGTATCGTTTTTGGTGTGTGGGCCAGGTTAATCCATCTTTTCTAGCTTTTAGAGCTTGCCAATGCAGCTATGCCCATTCCAATCACAATTCCAAATCACTGTGTTGTCGGTTCCTATTGCTTTCAATAACAGCCTCCTGCATCTTTAGGTACCTAAACCTGTTGCACATCTGATTCCAAACCCTGGTACAATGAATAGGAATGGGTCTGCTTGATAGTTGTTTGCATTTTTCATCATCTGAAGAATTGGTATCAGTGTGTGTACAGGTATTATATCTATTTTTGTTGGAGAAATGTGAAAAAGAGTAGTCATGTTTTTGAGCTGGAATCCCATTTCCTCACCCTACATCCACAGTACTAGCAGGGCAACATAAACTGCTTGATGGGCTCTGGCTGCCACCTTTGTCCCTGCATATCTAAAAGCACACGGTGTGCCTGGGGAAGTACAAGCCCTGCATTCCCAGGAAGTAGCAGTGCTGTCACTTTGTGCCCATGGTTTCTGCACTGACCAGAAGTGCAACCCTGCCTGCCAGCCCAAGGCTTAATGCAGCTTGCAGGCACAGGCACAGCAAATCATTGTGATTCCATGTTTCATGGAACCTGTTTCCATCACCTAGGGACAGCACCTGGTTTGAATTACTGTGCAGTGGCTCTAGGGTGAAGGTCACAGGTCCAAAAAGACTAGGCAGATGGTAGGAGTGCCCAGATTCTGCTGGGACAAAGTATCCAGAAGAAAAAATAAGGGCATATCTGGGAAACTGGCATGGGTAGACCCAGTCTTACTGTATGTCAAAAGGATCAGCTCTTGCTTTGACCCAAGGAGAACATCTCCTCTTCAAGTCCCCAGCATTTTGCTGTCCAATGTGGAAGAAACAATTCCCCTTCAATTACTGTTTTGTAAGCAACTAACAACTAGAAAATATAGGTCACCAGGACTTTTACAGTAAGACATCCACCACCAGATAGCATCAGCTTTGACATTAAATCAGTGAATGGGAGACATAACCTACTCTTACTCATTTTTATTATGGTTGTAAAAGAGATGGCTCAGATAACTCAAATCTCCACGGCCAGAACATATTATCTGTCAACAGGCCCACAAGCGACCGATCATAACATTATTTTGACCTTAAATTGTTTACAGTCTTATTCTTCAGGGCATTGTGTCAGCTTATCTTGATCATTACACCTCTTGAATTGAGAATCAATTAAATGTCATCTAATCTCTCCAATCTGTAGTGCGCAGTTTATTTTTATGCAGGAAATGAATACTGCAGCATGATCATCCTGCACCTTCGATTTTCACAGTATACAAATACTGAATAAATACTGCTGCTTTGGCACGTTTAGAACAATATTTCCCAAAAAATATATGTGTATTTTCAGTGGCCTAGCCTAGTTCTCCAGATGAAAAAAGGTTGTACTTTTATTGAAGTAGAACTACAATATTCCTAAACAGTGTGATAACATAGTTTTAATTAATAGAGTTGATTATCCATCTAAGATTATCTCTGAAGTGTCAAAGAGTGAATTGTTGTGCAATTGGGATTTTTTCAGAAAATTACTTTGAATTGTTAGAGTACATCATATGTTAAGCAAATCTCCAGCTTTTTCAGAAAAAGACATTTGTGTAGAAAAAAGTTCTAATGCTGAATAGTTAATGTGAACATAGCTATAACAGGGTGAGAAAACTAAATTCTTTGGTTTAAATCTGTACCATTTCTAGGCACAAATTTCTGCAGATTTCGGGGAAAAAATGCATAAACCAGCTAGAACAAGCATAAACCAGAAGGTACAAATGTTCACATAACTTTTGTTATCTGACTTTGGGGAAGAAGCAAACGGCTGCAGAGCATCCACTGCTGCTCCAGAGGGAGCAGGATCTCTGCAGAGGTGACTGTGAAGGTTATGGTATTGTCAGACTGAAAGCAGCAAAGTGAAAAGCAGGAAAAGGAAAGAATAATATCATATTGATTCCAGATCATGTTTGGGAATTTTTTTATATAACTTTTTAACAAAAGACCCATGATGAAAGTCCTGGGGCTGGGGCTGTCCTGTGGGAACGTAACATTACATGTGCGAGCTTAATTCAATCATCTCCAGGCTTTTGCAGTCAAACTCCACTGTTCTAGGGGATAGTGTCCAGTCCCCAGACTATTAAAAAGTGAATCTGGTTTCCTCTTCCTTTCATCCTTAAAGCCTCTTTTGTTGTTTGCAGGCTGATAGAAGAAAGTCACTTGCAAAGGGATGGAGCGAATTTCTTAACATCAGAAAGAAGGGCAACAGGAGGGCATCTTATGCTGCAGAATCTGCAAACATGCAAAAAATGAAAGTTAGTGATACTTAAAAGGGAAAAAAGAAGGAGTAGGTTCAAAGCAAATTGCTCAGTAATGCATTTTTTTATCAACAAACAATTGTGAGTGGGAATGGGTACAGCAAGGTGTTAAGTTTAGAGATAAGAGAGAAATTTAAATTACAAAAGAATAAAAAATTTCTGGCTGAGAGAAGCTGCAGACCTAATACGTTCCATCCCCACTCCCATGAATAAATAAAATGGAAGAAAAAAACTAAAAGGGAAGTTTTTTCCATGGTTAGAACATAATGCTATTTCTTATATTTTGCACAATGCTGAGTTGGCATCCAAAAAACACTTGCTTGCAAGAAATTAACTTCTAAGACCCATTCATGCTCTCAGAGACACAGCCTGAAATAAATATGAGTTTTTAAGAAGCACTGAGCATCTTCTTCCAGAAACTCAGGTATTTTGGAACAGCAAACATTACTGACCATTTTTGAAAAATCTGTGTGGAGCCTTGGCTGTCCTTAACACATTGCCTTTCTATATATAGCCCAGAGCAATAGCAAAATCTCCAAGGAGCCACCAGCTTTGGGTCCTGTTGCTACAGGTCCTGTGGTTTAGTACTCAGCCAAGATCTCCTATTGTGCACTTTTGGTCAACAAAGGGTTGCAATAGTAAAATATAGGGAAAAAATAAAAGACTGCCCAGTGTAGCAGATTTCAAAGCTATGGAGAATGTGCTGGGTCTGTAAGGAGTCTTGGGAAATGTCTGACATTCCTGGGTTCAGCACTAGAATTTCTAACATTATAAATCAGCACTGATAAAATCAAAGGGCTGCTGTGGGTATAAAGGAGGATGGAGACTGTTGTTTGGTGTATCCCTGTTGTATACAGTGTTAGAAAGTCTCAGCTACTTGTCCTACCAAAAAAAAAAAAAAAAAAAAAAAAAAAAAAAAAGAGCTGGGAAAACAGGCCATGTGCTCCCACTTCATACTGGAAAAAACCCTAGTCCAAAGTGGCTTTTATCTTTCAAAAGCATGCTTTTGGAAAATAACACTACTGGCACTCAATGCCAATAGAAGATGCTCTTTCTTTTTTCACGTTCTCTAGCTGGGCATGCTTACTGTGGCAGAGCACAGCAGTTTCTTAGTCTCATTTTGCCTCTGAGTCACACTGCGTTTTGGGAGAGGCAGTTCTGTTCACCTTGCTGTGCCTCAGCTTGGCCATTCAGGGACTTGCTCTTCCTTGCCTGGCCTGAGGTCATTGAGAAATTTAAAACCTGCCTTCAACTTCTGAACAAAAATTCAAAGAAATGTAAAAAAACCACCTCTAACTCAGGTGTTGAATACAAGCAGAGGCTGGAAGGTACATATGCTTTCACACAGGTCTTCCCTAGTCACCTGCTGCAGACCATTGCCTGTCAACTTACTGAGTGACTTTGGGTTTGACCCAGCAGTGCCGTTCTTAGGTTCCTATGGCCAGCAAACCTAGAAATCTCCTTAAGCGTGCTAAACATTTGACTGACATGCTCTGCCCCCAAGGGCCAGAAAAGCATCTCAAGCTGTAGCTTGAAGAGTTGGTAACATCCTGAAGACCCTTTGAGTATTTTGTTCAATTAGGACAATCCTATTCTCAGTGACTAAACATTGGGGTAATGCCTTCTTTTCAAGATGTTTGTTGAGAGCACACTGCATTTACAACATGAGCTGAAAGCTCTTCAGTCAGTTGTTATTTTCACCATAGGGACTGGAGTTAAAGTTTGCACCACAAGAGATGGGTGTCAGCTGGATAACAGCTGGATCCTTTGGGGTGAGCTGATGCAGACTGGCTCCTTCAACAACTGCTTCCCAGGTATGCAGACACGTTCTTGAATTATTGTGGAATTTTTGTGTGGAATTTTTCATATAAAAAGTAATATTGAGTTTGGCTGGTATCTGGACTCCACTGGGAAAAAAAAATCCATTTTATTTTTATTTGAAATTATGTTCAGAAATTTAGCAGCATCTCTTTTCACTTGAACCTCTTGAACTGAGGCAACAGAGGAAAGAAATTTTAAAAAATCAAACGAACAACAGAGGAAACCTTGAACATAATTTATGGAAGAGCAGGAGACAAAATGAATATCCATGTACTTTGGATACTTGATTACATTGTGTTTCTTATGCTGTGCAATTTTGCCTCTAAGCTCCATCCTTCACCTCTCCTTCCATCTGCATTAAGAAAGAACTTAGTATAAATGTTTCTAGGACATACAGCCCTGACAGATGTTCAAGTGATAAATATTTGCAGGCAGGGTGATTTTCAAAACTGGTGTCATTTTGTTGATTTAGGATTTTCTGTACTTTGTATTTTTGTGCAAGCACATAACTCTGGGAAATAAATTTATCTTAATCAAAGAAAAAGTAATTAAAAGGATTGTTGCTGAAACTGCTGATGTTGCTCTGAATGTCACAAAAATGGGATTTCAAGTGAGGCACGATGCTTTTCAAGTAGATTTAAGATATATTCAATGGATTGAAAATTTCTCTTTTTGAAATGATATATGTACTGGAAAGCATGGACACTAATTTACTGCAAAAACTAGCAAAGCAGAAAGGAGAAAAATATAGGTAAAGCAAACAAAGACAGAGATTGAAAGAGATGAGTAGGCAAAAAAGAAACTGCCTTTGAGAAACAGCGTGCTGAAGTCAGGAAGAGAGCTTGTACACAGCTGAAAGAAACACGTGTTAGGGGATGCCACCACTGCTGCAGTGCACTTCCCAGGGCACTTCCAGGCCAGGCACAGAGAGTGCAAAAAGGAATCTTCTTTACTTTGCAGTTTTTTCACTTTTTTCTTTAACTTATTTAAAAAAAAATATGGGGAGAGATATATTTGTGGTCTTATAAAAATAATTAATTCCTGTCTAGATGTTTTGTTTTTATAGTTCCTGACCCTCCAGATTTCTGACTCAAGGTTAAGTTAGAGTGTTTACAACAGCTATGATTTGGTGAAGAAATTTTACCTAAGCCACTGGCTGAAACTTCAGTGTTATTCATCACTGATGGAGAACATTTCTGTGCATTAGAAATGAAAAGGCAAGGAGCCTTCATTTCTAACGTTTTAAATTTTAGAAACCTCTTTTATTTTGAATATATTGGCTTCTGGAAAAGCAACCACATAAATCTACTGATTTATGCTGTGGTGAGAAGAAAATGTGTTCTTCACCTTTTCCTTGCCAAGGTGCTTGAGTTTAGAAGTGATCAAGGCCACACAGGCAGAAAACCTCTGCAACTGCAAGGGAAGCAATCCTGCCTCTGCTGTGAGAAAGTATTGGAAATTAATTAAATCCACCTCAAAGGGCTAGAAAAAAAATCCATATTCCTGGCTGCTTTACTGCAGCAAACAGCACATTTCCTGCCTGACACATCTGAAACACTATGTGATGTGGTGAGGAGGGAAGCCTTGGATAGGGATGCCCGGACCATCAGCAGACACCACTTTTTAGCTGAAGAGGGAAAACTGTCGTGGGAAGGATAATGCCAGCAGCACTCTTAGCTGTGGCTTTTGTCTTATCTTCTGTGCAGGGAGAGAGGGCAGGGCCTGCAATACTTTGTAGACTGTGGGTGGCATGGGAAACACAGCACAGAGAGGTGAAAGTTGCTCTGGTTTCCATTGAGAACCCAGAGTTCCTGTAGGAGAGGCAGTTCCTTGGAGGAGCAGGTGCTCCCCAGGCTGCCCGCCACACCTGAGGCCATCCCCCCACAGTGGGGAGTGCAGGAACCGTGATTCCCTCAGGGCAGGCCACAGAAGACAACCTCCCTCTTCCCACGTTTCCAGCCCCTGGCCCCACTGCTCCTGCAGGGCTGGTTTCTTCTGAGGCCATCCCATCTCACCCCAAGGCCGCAATGCTTTTCTTCCTCTCCCTTTCACCCTCCACTGGCTGCTCTTCTCAGCTCTACTTCCAGACACTTTTAATCTCTTAGCATTCCCTGAGCTCTTGAGCAATACTGTGCCTTTTAGAAGGCAAAAGAAAACTTATATTTTATTTGGGAGACTGTATTATTTTGATAAAGGAATCTAATCAGAAAATCACAGAATTTGGGGTGGAAGGGACTTTTAAAGGTCATCCCAGCCCAAACCCCCTGTGATGGCAGAGACAACTTCAACTAGACCCGGTTGCTCAAAACTCATCCTTGAACATTTCTGGGGATGGGCATCCACAACTTCTCTGGACAACTTGTTCCAGTGCCTCACCATCTTCACATTTCTTCCTAATATCTAATATAAACCTACTCTCTTTCAGTTTAAAGCCATTGCCCCTTATCCTATCACATGCCTTTGTAAAAAGTCCCTCTCCAGCTCTCTTGTAGCCTCTTTAGGTACTGGAAGACTGCTCTGAGATCTCCACAGAGCCTTCTCTTCTCCAGGCTGAACAACCCCAGCTCTCCCAGCCCATCTTCACAGAAAAGTTGTTTCAGCCCTCTGAATAATTTCATGGCCTCGTCATGTAATGGATCTTGTTGTGCAGGTGCATGTAGGGTGGAGGGCTGCACCCTCAGCTGGGTACCTTCCGAGAGGGGAAGAGTGCTCTCATCACTTCCTTCAATCAAGGTTTTGCCCAGGACTTCACTTGTCCCATTGTCCTGCTGGTGCTGGGACTAGAAGAACATTTTGTTAATAATATTTGTGGTGTGTTGCGCTCACAGGCCATACCACATGCCAGGGTTGCACACATCTTAGCTGTGGCGGTGCATTATTTTTAGTTTATTATGATTTCATATTTGTTGTAATAACTCAGTTTTGCATACCCCATTTTCCTTCTTTATGTGCCCTTAATGTAGTTCCATGTACCCCTATCCCCCTCATTAGTATTCCTTTGTCTCCTTCAGTTGCTTTAAGTTATGCGTGCACCTGTTATGTTATGTGACTTTCAGTTATCTGTCTATTATCTTTCCCGCCTTGTGTAAACCCATCCCACACATCCTGGATTGGTTTCTGTTAGTTTTACCCGCGGATGCAACACCCTAGATACAGACCCTAATTGGTTGCTTCAAATTTACCTCTCCCTTTACCCCTCCCCTAAGCCTGTTGTATAAAACCCACTGCCCGAGCCCTGCTCGGGGCTTCTTGGGGTGTTGTCTTTTAGTTGCTCATCTCCTTAATAAACCTCTTCAGTTCACCCCAAGACCCGTCTCACCTCCACTCCATCTCTGCTTCCGAAACAGACACTGCCAAGAACATCGGAGTCCCTGGGTGGGGAGGTGAGAGCTCCCCAGGGGGGAAGGTGTCGCACCCCTGGCCGCTGTGTGCCCTGGGACTGAAGAGAGTCACACACTGCGACACTCAGCCAACACTAAGAGCCCAAAAAGACAAGACACCATGAAGCAGGACACAAGAGCCCTTGTTGGAGCATCTCTAGAAAGGATGCCATTCTCTCCAGCACTGAGCCACATTCCCCTGTCCAGGCACTCGCAGCTTGTTCTGTGGGAAGGGAAGCCCTAGAAGAAATCTTGGGGGACCAAGAAGAGTTTGTGCAGATATTGATCACCTTAAGGGCTCCAAATTTGGGGGAATTGCCAAAAATTCAGAGGAAAGAAAATTTACTCCTTGCATTTTGTTGACTGAAAAGAGAAAATGTATTTTATATTTCAATTCTCAAACTTTATCTTCCCTGTCTTGTAAGGGCCTAGATTTTCCAATAAATTCACAGAAGTACCCTCAAATTATGACAGCATTTGTAAAAACCCACTTCCTTTTTCTCTTTTCCTTCCCTTTTTTGAGAGGAAAATCTTGTGACATTTGCAATGCAGAGATTTTTTTGTCAGAAAGGGTTCATCCTTTTGTAGGCATCCAACACTTGTTCAGTATAGGATTTCTATATCCATGCAGTCAATGGACTCTTCACAAAAGCCTCACTTCATTTTAGACTTCAGACACAACTCCAGATATTTCTCTTCTATTTCTGTCCCAAGAAAGCTTGATCACATTAAATCAAACTAACACACCCCATATAAATATAGTGGGCACCTATTCAGAATGAAATGCATGATAACCAGGGGGACCCAGTGGCACCCTTTTTTCTCCTGGAAGCCATGTGGGTCCATGAAGGGTTCAGGTCATGGCAATACTAGAGCATTTTCTAGTATCAGCACTCTGTATCAGAAGAGCTTTAGTTTCCCCAGGTTGGTGAGTGAAATGGAGTTACCTTCAATGTAATATTGTAATGGTGTTGTTGAGAGTAAAAATTACTGAATTAATCTGAGGCTGATGGTAAGCTGAAATTTTGTTGTTGCTGACATTCAGGCAGTGAAAGCACTGCTTTGTTTTGTTTTGGTTCCTTTTTTTTTCTTTTTTTTTCAGAATCAGGTGAAGGGAACAAAACATTTGAAGATGACACTGCAGTTGTTATTCAGCCACTGAGACTCCTCCGCTGCTTTCCTCTGAATGAAGAGTGCTCTCTGAAACCAAGTTACGAATTAATAGTGGGCCATGAAGGAAACATAGAGAGAGATGTACCAGGATAGCACCAGAGATAACAGTCACAAGATGCAGCAAGGGACTTTCCATCCACATATAGGGGAAATGGGAAAACAGAAGTCTCAATGAGTGGGTCACACGCTGGAAACAGGGCCCAGGGTACAGTGTCTGCAACCCTGAGGATTTGTTACACTTCACTTAACAATGTCCCAGGTAACCTTGGGATCCCTATGTAACTTTGCAGCTGACTCTGGTTTGAATAGCAAATTGGATTGGATGACATCAAGAGTAACCTAAATTTTTATTGGATTGAGTGGAATTTTGGATACATATTTCTTTTAATGTCATTGTTTCCCTCCTGATCCCACCCATCTCCTATGAAAATCAAGTATTTAAAATAAAAATTTTCCCGTTTCCTAAATAGTCTTAACTAGCCCTGTTTATCCTTTTTAAGGACATAACTTCTCTCCACTTAAGGATGCCCATATCATATCCAGCTTTCATCTTGTTCTTCTGGGCAATAACCATTTCTTTTTGATGTGCCTTTTTCAAGTTTTGGTGCCTCTGGGCACTTCTAGAGCAATGAAAATGCATTTCTCCAGGCATGCCCCAGGGGGAGGACTGAGTTTGTTGCTGAAGAGCACAAGAAGTTTTCACTAAATCTCCTGGTTCTTCTCGTTCCCCATCAGGCCCTGTGCTCCCTGCACTACTGCTGCTGTGTTCCCATGCAATAATTCAACTGTGGCCCTACAGAGTGCATGTGGGGCAAAGGACCCCTAAATACCCAGTGCCACAGAGCAAAAATGGTTGGATGCCTGAGGATCCCTGGGGGCTGACTCCACACCTTGGCCCTCCCATGCATGAGGAGAGTCCTGCCTCAACATCCCTCTCTGGGACAGCACCAGCAAAAGCAATTTTAACCAGCTGGCACCAAAGCCCGTTCAGGATCGCCCTCCTTCCCTCTGGCTCAGGGATGGTGGTGCAGCAGTCCCTGAGGGAGCAGGCTGTGGCAAAGCTCCTGGCAGCACTTCAGCCCGAATTCCTCCTCTGTGTGGGATTTCAGGGCAGGGTTGGGGGGAGGCTGCTTTCACTTTGGCCTGGGAGAAGCAGTCCAGAAGAAACAAAGGGAAACTCTTACAATTGATGTTGTGGCTTTGAAATCAGCACAAAAAGTCGGGTTGCTAAGTAAGGGAGATCAAGGCGAGAGCATAATGGGAAGTGTTGATTCAGCCTCTCCTGTAACAAAGAGAAACAGCCTGTCAGTGCCAGCCAGGAATGCTTAAATCACCTGTACTTCAATGAAGCCAAAACACAGGAAGCATTCAGCAGGCTGAAAAACGCCATTAAAGGTATTTATGTATGCTCACATTTGCCTCGGTAAAACCTGTTCATGCCGACGTTCAAACTGAGCATAATGTGTGTGCAAGGCCAATTCCACCCAGCCATGACACAATTGTTAATATCAAAATAATCACAAAGGCTCTTTGCCCTTTGAGATCTGCTGGGTGCTACCTGCCTTGGAACTGTACCTGTATTTTCCGAGGGTCTTGCAAAAGCTTCGGTTCTCCTTCGGGAGCGCGGGGGAAGGAGGAGCAAGGGGATGTTTGCCTTGGGTGGGACCTGGCTCACCTGCCCCGCTGGCCGCTGCACCAAACGCACCCAGCTTGCACGGGCACCAGCTCGGAAAACAAGTTTGTCCCACGTTTTCCAGAAGATGGAGCTCAAGAGTCTCCCATGTGAGATAGGAAAAGGTTGTCTCTGCCTGGGGAATAGGGGAAGATAGACGTTGCTCCTGGGGAGCTATCTGAATAATAATTTTGTAGCAAGAGGCCTAAAATACCTTCTTGTAAGAAAAGGAAGTACATTCCCTCCCCTTTCTCCCCAAAAGCGTGTCTACAAATGGTACAGAAACAGTGAATTTAAGTCTATGGTAAAAGATAAATGAAAAAGTATCATATATTTTTGAGAGAAACAAAGTAGGAACTAGACATTTTCTGAAGTAATTTTTGCCCTACATCACCTCCCCTCATAATCTTTAATATTCTTACTGGCCAGAATTTGCATTCCCTGGAGAAAACACTAGAAAACAAGGAGGAGATTCTTATTCTCTTGAGACTGAGCACACCACTAAAAGTCAATTTCCAGAACGGCTTAAAACATTTTCCAAGTGCTGCAAGAGGAATGACAGCTGAGGCAGATTGAACCACCTCCTCGGGACAGAACCATGCACGTACAAGAGGTCAGCAGGAATTTGCAGAGATTAGCAACTAAAGCCATCTGCGTTCTGGAAAAACTCAAACCCGTACCATACATTGTGTGGGAAATCCATGCAGTAACACCAAAATCCCTGGGGGTCCTATTAGTCAGACCAGAAGATAGCCATGAGAAAACAGTTGAAAGGAAAATTATTAGCAGCTTTCTCTCTTCAGGTCCACCCTAGAGCAGTCTAGCATAGCTTTTGAAAGAAAAATATGAGGTAATTCTCTGTTAAGCTCTTTGGGCATTGATAACAACTTCCTCCAAACCAGATGGATTTTTATATCCAGTCTCAGCTGCCCAGTTCCATACTTAAGTATACACACTCCCAATCTAACTGAGATGATGTTGATGTAAAGTAGTAAATATTTATTTTTATGCTACAGTTACGATATTCATGTACTATTCTATAACATGTAAAGAAAAATTTCTATAACTTAACTTTTAAATAGATCTGAGTAAAGCTGAACTAATAAAAATTGGAGTGAATTCTGCTCCTGTAGAATATCTGAAGCCCAGATACTTAGAAGTTTGAAATCTCACAATGTCCATTTTGCAACTGTGAAAAATACTATCTATCTATCTATAAATCCATGATGCCAAATAGGCTGTTTTTACTACCTGGGGTTAGGAAATTCCCAGACTTATTAAATCCTGTTTCCTTCCCACTGCTAGACCAAGAGGACAAAGAAGTCTCAGATGTGTCAGTTCTCAGGGATTTCATTCCTCCAATTCCTTCCTCCTTTGGGTTTTCCCATTATAAAAGACCCAGTGCCCCTGCCTGTTTTCCCTCTTGGAGGAAATATGAGTGCATATTGCCAGGTCATGTTCAGCCTTTCATCCACCAATATCCCCAGGGTTAACCAAGAGCATGACTCAGGCATAGCACAATCCCACTGTATGATGGGCTTCTCTTCTCAGCAATATCACCTCTAGAAACTTGATTGGAATTCCCCCTAGGCGAGCTTTGTGAGACTATCTTTGGACTCTTAATACGTATCTTTACACAGAGGGAGCAAATGGAATGAACGAAACAGATATCAGCCATGTCTTTTCAAGGAGGAGTGCAGACACTGCTGCTGCAGAAAATAAACATCTGGGACTAGGGCAGTGAACTGTCCTCTGGAAGTGCTCTTTGCTCAAGGCTGCACACAAGGAAAGTCACAAGTACTGACTGAGACAATCAGCCTTTAGATATTCAGTGATGGTGAGCAGAGGCCCTTCAGTTTTGCTCAGAAGTGTCCTTTTCCATGTTTAAAGAACAGTTTTTATGATGCACATTTATTATTGGACCTTTTATAGGCATCTATTTGATGCAAAGTCAGCTAAAGACAATCAGTTTACTTACTTTTGTAACAAATGGTTATTACTTGTCTTTGCTACTAGCATTTTTATTTCAAAATTAGTGTTGAAGTTCAAGATTTTCAGCAAACTTCTTAAATTTGCTGCTGGAGGCAATTACTGTGAGTTTATGCAGAGATCAGTGCAGAAGCAGACTATTCCTGAGATACTGAATAAGCAGTGCACTTTCAGGAGCACTGAGTAAAGATGATAAACAAGGCTGAAAACAGAGAAAAGTCTGAGGATGATTTTGCCTGCTGAAAAGGGGCATGGAAGGGGAAAAAAGTAAAACACAAGTATAATAAAATGAGATTTAGTGAATTCTTCTTGTAAATTAATGATAAAATGGACAAGACATATACATCAATTAGCAAAGAAAAAAGATCAGACTACATTGAATCAGACACGGAAAACTTGGAAAGCAAATTAGGTAAAGAAAACTTTGCTTTTGTCTGGCTGGAAAAAGATTTGTGTCAAATATTTATTAAAGCACAGACTCAGCATCCTGCCCTAGTTGGAGCTGAACCTCCTCTCACTCCTTAAACCTGCAGAGATAAATGCGTTCCTGAGATTTGAAAACAAAGGTAAAACCAGATTCTGCCAGACACTTGGCCATCTTCACCTAGTGCTTGGAGAGAGGTACGGATTGAATGTACTTTTCCCTGTAATCCACAGGTTTTTGTTGAAGTCCAGTCACTGAAGTGTTAATTACATGCCCAAAAAAGTGGCAGATTAGACCCATGGGAGCAACTGTGTTTAAGTGAGTAAGATAAAACATGAATTACTGTTCTGTGATAGCTTGTACTTTGCAGAAACCTGCAGCTGACCATGCCTTTCATACAGCTAAGGACAGTTACTCCTGTTGTTGAAGCATATTTCTTTTGTTTGATTTTTTTCTCCTTTTTTTGCCTTTTTATTTTTACTGTAAAATCTATGTGGTTTGCTTAATGACACCCAGATTGATAACCTGTGATACAGACATACAGATAGACAGATTCTTAACACTAGATATAACAAACCTTGAGAGGGACACATGCAGTAACTCTGCCTGCACAGTGAAGACCACAGACTCTTCACTCACGTGTTGTGCTGGGGGACACGGGGGTCAGAAGAGCAATATCTTGGACTAACTGTCTCCGAAACTACTTCAGATTTCCTGTTAGTGTGTTCAACATGACAGATAGCTTCTCTCCTTTTCAAAATGATGACCTATTTTTCTACTGTCACTGCAGAATACATTATCATAAACTACAGTTTTCAAATTTATTGCTCTGGACCCTAGAATCATTATTTATAAGAATTATAAGGTTGTCTACAAGTTTTATTTTTAGCATTAAACATGACTGAAGTTTAGAATGAGCTATTTTCCATTCTTACCTTATTTTGTAGGCCAGAAGTGCTGTGTGTGGGCGTCAAAATACAAAAGGTTTCACAGTTTTCAAAATTATAGCATTTTCCAAACTATTTCCAACATTAGACTCTGAAATAAAGTGGAATACCACTTCACAAGCATTTATTTTCTTTCTTAAAATATAAAATTAGAATATCTGATTGCAGGGTGAAATAGCTGTAGACCAGATCTTCAGGTTGGAAAAGATCTGAATACTACAGCAAATCAGTAATTCTGTACTGTACAAAAAATGTTTTCAAAACAGTCTTTGAAAGAAGTGTGACATTTAAGCTATGCATCTTCATATTCTTGAAGTATCCAAACAACCTCACGTCTGTCTTTTTTGCAAGGTCAAGCTCTTTTTCTCTCCTTCAGATATGCTTGCCTGTCATTTGGATACATGTTCTTCCCTTGCAGGGAAAGAGCTCTCCTACTGAATGACCTCTAGACTAGAGAAAATTTGGCTTGGAATTTGTCTTCATTTGCTGGCAACTAATACTAGAAGAAAGCCTGGAGGGTGAGTCTTGTTCTTTTCTTGGGAGAAAGTGGAGAAGGAAATATCTAACTCCAATATCTGACTTTGTTTGTCCCGGTGGTGTTCTTAGAAGAAAAAAACAAACCTCTCCTCTAGTTCAGTGTGTACATTTTGAAGCAGAGAGTCAAAGCTGGCTGGGAGGCTTCCTCTGCAGCCAAAGAGAGTTTTACATGGATGAGATGTGGCATCTTTTGGAAGTGCCTGAATATCTATACACACACTGACTAGAGAAGGAGCCTACTAACTCCAAGTAGGCAAGTGAGACAATGTCTGTCCTCTGCCCTCAGGGTAAGTGAGGCTTGTCCTTAAAGAAACAGCAATAAACAGGGTTTCTCCCCCAAATACTGTTTCTGTGAGAGAATAAATGAAAGAAGTGTTTCAAGATCAATTCTCTGGAGACAGAATTAGAACAAGTTCAAACCAAGTGCTTCATGGTCACTGACAGGTACTTTAGTTCTTGTTTGCTGATCAATATTGCGACCAGGTCAGACAAAGGCAACACCTCACTGATAGTCTTGGGCTATTGTTCACTTCACTTTCACTGAGCACTCCCACAACTCTGTTTTCTGCATGTTTTACCGGAAATCTGAGGCTACAGAAACATCCCAAATTTATTCTGGATTTGTGAACCACGTTGCTCTTAAGTATCTACATTTTGACACAAGGGCCATAAAAACTTTTCATATGACATTTAACAAATTTCTTCCCTGAGGAACTGTAAAATTTAAAAAAGTGTTCCTAAAACTATAGTTTTATAAACCAAACAGTCCTTCAAATGGATCCTGTGCACTGCAACATGTTAATCCTATCTTTATCCTTGTTCATACTCCTGTCCTGCCATGGAAAATAACACTTCTAATTGTTCTTCTGTGTGCCACGCTTTGAGAGCATGGTTTGCTGATAGCAGACTACTTTAGCTAAAGTTAACAGTTGAAGAGTAGCAAAATATCTGGAACCCAGAGACATCCTGCATTTATAAAATTTTAGAAACATTTCACATTTGTGTCTATTGTACAAATGTTTGAGTAAATGCAATATATCTGTGCTAAGAAGAGTTCATATACTCCAGAACACAATCTGACATTTACTCCTATTTATTTTGAAATGCAAATGAATCTAGTTTATTCAGGATTCTTTTGCAGCTTACCATCTTATTAGTGATCATGCTGATAACTTGAATTTCTGAAATGTTGTTGCTAAGCAATGCAACTTCAGGCATGTAATGAGGCTTTCCAGTGGCTACTTGAAGATGAAGAAAATTATCTCAGCTTCACAGGTTGTTTGATCATCAACCACATTATAATGGTTGGATGATAAATAGGTTTTCAGCTTGCCCTCATTCTCCTGCAAATAATTTATTTTTGTATGGTAACTGAAGATCATACAGTATCAAGAAGAAAGTTGTATATTTTGGGATGCAAAGGCAAAACCAAAGAACTTGTGTAGTTCCTTTGTGTAACTTTCTATAAAAAGAAAATTCCTTCCTGCAGTTCATTACTTCAGGGAACAGTAGAGAAAAATTAGGATTCAAAATTGTCCCAGCAGGACCCCTCCCCACACAAGGTGATGCTGCCCCTTTGCCCCTCACAGTGCAGATCTCCCGTTGGTGGGACCTGACTGAGGAGACCCCCCAGCTTTGACAGGAACAGGCAGCTGTGCTGGCCTGCATGCTGGGGCAGGTCTTCTTGCACTGGCTTTGTTCTTAGGAAGCCAAAACCATACACTGAACCAGGACAGGTTAAATTCCTCTCACATGGCCCAGCCTGGAGCTCCCCAGTGCATTCAGGCAGAGCTCCCGTTCCAGGTGCTCCACAATGCGGCAGTACCAGCTGGAGTCTGGCTATTCTTGAATCATTTTTCCATTATTTTCCTTCATCACTGCAAAGCCCAGCCACTTAAGCCCACTGTCAAGAATCTGATATTCCCCTTTTCCTATGGGATGATCCTGGAGCTCTTCCTTTTCTTTTCCCCTCCATTGTAAACACCTTCAGCTGAAGTACATGAAAACCATGTCCTGGACAGGTAATCTACTCTTGTGCATGCTGCTCAAGGGAAAGAAGGTCCACCCTGACCTTCATGTCCCAGTGCTTCAATCCTCCACCCACCAAAAGAGGTAACATCTACAAGTGCAACCAAACCAGCATCTGAAGTATTCAGAAGTAGTAATAAGGCTAAAGGAAAGGCCAGGGGAAAATAAGACAAATCTTTATTCAAAACTAGACAAGGCCTGGGGCTACAAACTGGAGAATAAAGGAAATAAAATAAAATATTGACCTTCTGCTCAAAAAGTGCCTTACCTTCTCCCATGCACTTCACACTGCAGCAGACCAAGTGAGAAAGGTTGTGTAAGACTGCCACAAGAGTCATGCAAGTGGATTGAATGCAAGTTGTACAAATAACTGTCATACTGTCTCTTCAGTGCCTCATTTTTGCAGATTAATATTTTTGAAATAGGTGGGTGTTTTGTATATGTCCATGATATTAGTGTGCAGGGCTTTCCTTGAGGAATCTTGCTAGAATAAAGATGGTTGCTACTACTGAAAGCTGCTTTTGCAAAATTACAGAGCAGTCTTACATTGAAAAATTAAAAGTATAATGTAAGATGATGCAATTTCTTGCCCTGAAGGATTTATTTTTTATATACTTTTTCCCCTGAACATATCAATGTTCAGAGTGAGGCAGTAGTTTTAGAGTAGTCACCCACCCAGCCAAGACACATTTTTCTGTGGGTGAAGGAGTGACATTTTTCTGTCCTCATCAAGACAAAATTTTGGCTGTTTGACAATTAAAACCTTAAGAATCTAATCCTGGAAAAGAGAACATTTTAAAGGTTGTGGGTTTGACCATCTTTGATTTAATTTCTGGCTAAAAACCCACTAAATCCATACTTATGGTGTGTAGACACGAACCTTATCTAAACATCAGATTAGTTTCCTTACCTGTGGGCACACAAGCCTTAAAACTCATGCAGCCAAACGTTTGTGTTATACTCAGTGTGCTGTTCTTGTCACTGCTAAATGTTTGTGCTCCAGGAGAGATTTCTGTTCGCTCTGCTCCTGCGCGTTCTGTAGATGCCACTGACAGTCAGTAGGTGCATTGTTAGCTGCATCTCATTATAGTCACAGCCAGCAATGTTGAATCTTATAAGGAAGGAAAGGCATGTGGGCAAAGGTGGGATGATGGGAAGATTTTTTACTTTTAAGGAAGGAAGAGAAATTGGAAATTTAAAAACCAGACACCTAAGGCTTAGTTCAGAGCTGGTTGTGCAGCAGCACAGGTTATTCTCATGCACACAAACCTGGCATGAAAGCATATATCTCTCCTTTCCTGTGCTGAGAAAGCCAAGCGAAGGCACAGGCTCTGAGCTTCTGTGGAGAATGTCACCCCAGGTAGGCAGCACACCTCGTATTTCAGCCCTGCAGCATCGGTGCTAGGCAAGGAGCTCAGCGACTTTGATCCTCATAATGATTTTTGTCTTATCACTGCTGTTTGCTGGTGCAGGAGCAGCCAGGTTTTATTGGTTTGCGCAGTTCCCTTCCTCAGTGGCACACACGGTCTGGCTATCTGAGAAGGGGATTTATTTTCTGTATCTGTGATAAAATGTTTTCAGTTAAGTCATTAATCTTCTAGACTGACATTTAACCCTATGCGGGCCTACAATTTCAGCAGCTGGAGTCCTCTGCATGAAGAGCCTGATTAATTAATATCCTCCATTTCCAGTCAATTAGGAGGAATATATTTTCTAACACAGAAATAGCGCTGTCAAAAAAAAAAAAAAAGAAAAAGATACAACAACTAACATTCAATGAGAATAATCTGATAATGTAATCAAAGATTCTCTCTAGCGTGGCAGTTAAAATTAAACATTGTGAACAGTGCATAATGTTCCCATCTCTTAACAAGTTCATAAATACTTTAACCCTTAGCAGCCTGGATAATTCCAGCATGTTAAGCTTGTTGGATATGTTTGAGCCACACATACGAATATGTATACACACACACACACAGAGACAGGAAAAAAAAGCAATGCGTTTAAAAAATAAAAATCTTCTGTCTATATTGTTTTACCCTTTTACATTTATTTACATTTTTACAATGCTTTCTATCCTGTTTTACTGTTGGTTTTTCCTTTCGCTACCAGCACCACTGTGTGCTGCTCTGCTCAGGCAGCCCAGCCCGTGCTTAGGGAGCTCTGGCAGGCGGCAGCGAAGGAGATGGGCAGGGAAAGCAATTGGGTGGTAGGGGGATGCCGGTCCCCAAGCTGGAGGCTACCCTGGGGCCAGCTACAGGGTTAATGGGGAGTGGAATATGCAGAGAAATGTAGGAGAGGAGCCCGAGGAAAGAAAAGGATCCATAGCAGCCCGAGGACTGAGCTTAGTGATCTGTGTCCTGATCCTCCTGGGCCACACAAATGCTTCCTCTGCGCCATATGGGAGGGAGAGACTTAAGTGGTTCAGGCAGGTCTTGCTGGGGGCTCCTCATTCATGAGGAAGCTGATCAAAGGAGTCAGGCAAACGGCTTCTAAACTTGGGGTGAACTAGAGGATTTGTATTGCCTGTGCCACCTTCAAGGTCACTGATTGCATTACGAGGTCAAGCTCATGACAATGATCGGTCCCCACTGTGTGAATGACAAAGGCTGGATGCGAGAAAGTTTAGCTTCTGGTCCTCTTGTGAATGGACAGAAGTGCTTTTTAGCCATTGTAATTCAAGAATCCTCAGTCAAGAAGGAGACGGTGCCTCTAGAAATAAGATTAACAGCTAGTGAGCTTCACAAGAGGGCTTGAGGATTGATTAATACACTGGGGCTGCTCGATAGCATAGAAGTGCTACACATCAATTTACCCAGGGAACTGCCAATGCTGCATGAGATTAGAGCATGAGCCCATGATCCTCAGATATACAATCTTTCTTGAAGTGTTACCAGCTAGACCTTGTAATAGAGTGATTGCAGATGACGATGTATGAAGGGCTAGGGACGCAGGTGAGGAAGCTAAAGCCCCCAACGTTTAAACACAGAAACCCTTCAGCTCGGGAATAGTATTATATGTGTTTGTATGTGTGTATTTCCTTTTGCATAAGTAATTGATAGCTCGTTAGCAACCCATTAGAGTGAAAACTCCTGGGATAAAAAGCATGCTTGCTGTTTGTATTTGAAAACCTAATACAAATAGAAAAAGGAAAACAATTTTGGAGTCTGACATAGTCGTTTGCTGTGTAGCACGATCTTTCTCTGGCCTACAACTTTTATGATTAGCTGACTTCAGGGAGACAGGGAGTTTCCATCCTGACCATAGGAGCTCCAGCTCTACTAGGTCTGTAATTTTTTGCATTAGGATTTTAAACAGTTTGCAGTATAATGTCCTTTGTGCACCCCAAGGGTTCCGATCTTCACAATGCCATGAAATGGTCAAATGGTTTTCTTCTGGCTGAAAACCTAAGGGCTGGTAGAAGGAAAAGAAATTCCCAGCCAGAGCCATTCAATATTTCAAGTACAAACATGAAGGGGAACCACCAGCCCTGTTGTACAAGGCTTGGAGGGGGCTAGGGGCCAAGGAAACAGAGCAGCTACTGATAATGTTGTCAGCAGGAGGATGCTCAAGGCTGACAGGAAGAAAAATGCTGATCAGAGAGCAACCTCTCTTTGGCAGGTGGCTCTATCCACAGGTCAGTGCTATGAAGGGTATAAAATACCAACACTTGTACGGTAAACTGAGCAAGGTTGCTGCCTTTCAAGAGAAGGGCTACTCCGCTCTTGCCAAGGGTTTGCCACAGTCACCAAGGAAATGGAGGATTTAGATCCAAGTTACACCATGCACCATCCATTTCATCCAGTAACTGCAACATAAGCTTTGAAACCACACAGGGTGAAGGAACCAAACTCAGCTTCCCCCTCTCCACCCTCCCAATGTCCAAATGATGGACTGTCACTATCCCCACTCTTCTCCTCTTGACCCAGCTCTAGGCATCTTTTCCATGAATGTGTGCAGAAGATGTGAGTACCTTCACAAATGCAGCTCTCAGAAGATACTGGGATAAATAGGATACATTTTTCAAGAAGAATTAATTTTATGCAGTTATACATCTGACCAACCAAGGTATCTCATTTGAAAAACATTGATAAATGAAGGAGAAAATAATGCTGATCCAGGGTCAAAAGCGGTTTCTTTGCTCTTTTATTTATTTCACAACAGATCAGAGAATTAGGGGAAGAAAAAATAGAAGTCTGTACCTTGAAATATGTCAGACAGAAGTTTTGTTTTTAATGTGCCTTGCAATAAAAAAAGATCACCATGTCTTCCACATTTCTAGCATGTAAATTGTTTTCAGATTTTAGCATAAATAAGTTTTGCATAAATGGAATCTTTTATTTGGCACTGAATATGTAAGACAGACAAGACATTTAAAAATTATGGGAAAATTATTCATTTTCTCTGACAATTTCTAAAATCAAAGGCATGTGTTTTGGAATAATACATACTAACTAGGAAAATAATTTTTAAAAAGTCTTTCACAAACATTACCAAATTAAATACAACCTTCAATGCTGTTCCTGAAACACATATTTTCTTATCAGAGGCTCTCCGTGTTAAATTTATTCTGTTGTGTTCCTTTACATCATAGCAATGACAATGAAATAGTCAATGGCTGGAAAATACACATTTATGCAGGAGAAATAAGTGCATCAACACTTTCTTCTGAGTCTTTAAATGCTCTTTATCATTGTATTTAGCAGACAAAAGCAACATCTCATTCACAACACAGGAAACTTAACAAAAGGCAAGCAGATATCGTTGCTACTTCATCCTGTAAAATATTCAAATGGAAACAGTGAGTTGCAGGTGAAGTACGGAAAATAATCTTCATCTTAAGAAGAAGGAGAACGTTATTTCTGACAACTGGACCAAACCCAGTAATACATTTATTTTGTGAGGAACTGTGACAGGGCAGAATGGAAAAGGTCAGTGTGGAGCCCAGACTGCCTGCAATCATTGGACAGCAGCATTGTCTGGGGAGGGCTGAGCCGAGCGGAGCACGGCAGGCGTGTCACAGCCTGGAGCAAGCCACAGAGACCAGCCAGCCACGGGCAGCTCTGGAGCCCGAGCAGGCTGCAGCCCGCACCATCCTGCAGCTGTGCTACAGGCCCAAGGGCAGGAAGGGCCCTTCCTCCCCCAAACACAGATGTTTCTTTTGAAACTGTGAGACATAAATACAGAATTATTAATGATAAAGCCTGCAGACTGTGGGAAAGTGTGAGGGCATCTACCCTGGAAGGCTAACTAGCCCTGGAGACTTCTAGCGAAACAGACGTGGCTGCTTTGCATCTGTGTGCTGCTTCCGAAGAGGCAAGGAACACACATTTTGAATCCCACCCCTTTCCAGGATAAGAACTTTTAAATTTTTTTCTCCTGAAGCTTGCCTTCTGATATACTGAGCACTTTTCTCAGTTAAAAGTTTCAGTTACAGATTTCGTATTAAGCTTCATCTAAGATCACCACCAGCAAAAGCACTTGCTGAGTGCCTGGAATTAGTCAGAAATTCGCCCTTCATTGTGAGTGATTCAACAGCCTTCCATTATTCAACCATCTTCTTAGATCAGTTTTAAACCCAGAGAGAAGCCAGAGGAGACAGACCACCACTCTGATCAAGCCTGAAAATTCTGGTAGTCTTTCTAGCAGTGTTAATACTCTACAAATCACACAGGGTGGGTTTTTTAAGGTATTTAGGCACCTAACTTACACTGCAATAAATTTAAAGTTCTTTGAATGAATTCTTATGCAAGAAACTCATATTAGGGAAAGAATGCTTGTCCTTCTCACTTAAAATGAAATAAAAGATCTAAAGTCTGCTAACGAGCAGTGATATTCTTGAGTGCCAATTTAAATGGAAAAAATTGCTTTCATTATGCAGATTTTGATGCTGGCCGTGTCACGACACTACTTTCTCCAGAGGATTAATTTAAGTCCAGTAAAGCAGAAAAGAATCCCCTTGAAAGTGATGAAGTGAACAAGAAGTGAAATTGATTTATGCAAAGTATGAAAGTCCTGAAAGTGTTGTAGATTATGCAAATGATTAAAAAAAAAAAAAAAAAAAAAAAAGGGAATAAAGTAATTTGAAATTTGGAGGGGAAAAATCAAATTACATTATACAAAAAATAGTAACTCTTCAGTTAAAGGTCTTTTTATTTGATTTTGTAAATGGAATAAGTTAATAATAACTTTAAAAGAAATTAAAAATGCAATGCATATTAAAATTAGCCCAAATCCTGCCCGGCACTAGACCTTTGCCAACTCCTGTGACAGAAATATTGAATAAGAACACCCATGTGCCGTTATTTTTAAATAGCATCACTGCCTGCTGGCAGCTCGAATTGCAGTGCTTTAGAGAGTACAGAAAGAGGAATCTGATTAGTATCTAGTACAAGGTGCAAGTTCAGCCTCATTAGCCAGTGGTGATGAAAGCATTAACACCCTTCAAGGAGTGCGTTTACTCTGAACACATTTGCTCATTAGGAGGATGAAGGTCTCTTTCTTCACAATGCATCTGAGCTGTGAAAGAGTTTGAGGAAACTCTGCTTTATCAGGAGCTTTGTCTCCTCCTGCTGAAAACCAAAGGGAGGTTCCAGGGCACCATCATCAGGGACAGGACTGAATTCTCTCGGCAATGCCTCTCATAGGGCAGCTTGCTGCACCCAAGGTGTGAATGAGGTTTTCACTAAGGTACAGAGAGAAGAACTGAACTTCCAGTTAGTTGACATGAGCTCAGTAAAAATGCCCCATGCAGAAAGAGAAAACTCATAGCTCTGAGCCAAACAGTGGTTTAGATGACCAGTTTTCAGAGAATTGTCCACAGTACCCTTGGGCACATGAGTCACAGCCCTTCTGCCTAGCACGGCCATTGTCACTTTAGCCCAGCCACAGGTACAGTAAATGTTATTTTCCTGTGCATCAAGCCAACATTTCCTGTGTTCAAAGCCAACAGGAATGGCAACCTCCTATTGCATCCTGAATGGCGGCCATCTACTGCATCCAGTCACAGAGGTAGAAGAAATGAGGGAAGTAATTTGAAAGTGGACCCTTCAAATACTATTAGAGACAGTCAGGAGTTTCTTGACAAAATGGCCTGTTCTGTAGCAAGCAGAAATGCACATATCTGAAAGAAACTTTTGCCCCAAAACACTTGCCGTCTTTGACATAGGAACAAGACTGGACAGCAAAACAGACAATTAGGACACAGGACATGTCCTTGTTCCTGTCCTCATTCTCCTTCAAATAAGGGGATTTGCTTCCAGACCCACTCGAGCTGACTCCTCTTTTTTTCCTCCAGAAAAGAATTCAAAAGTTATCAGCAGAAGTGTGGCCATAGAAAAGGCTCTTTCTTAATATTGAGTCTCACCAAATTTAGCTGAACTATTGTGTTAGTTTTCTGGCACATGGCAGAATAGTTATACACATGGAAGACATGCAAAACAAAGGAATTGTTCCATGTTCTTTCAAAGCTGCTTAAAATTTCTTCCCACTCTGCAGCCTATTGTTGTTCAGAGAAACGTAACACACTGACACCCCTTACATGAATACTTGTGCACAGCTTTGTTAGCCTGGTACAAGAATTTCTACAAAAACTGTGACTTGTAAAGAGGGTCAAAATACAGATATACTTGCCCAGTGAAAGTTTAGAGGAAAATAGAGATTGCAGTCCATTCTCCAAGAAATAAATGCTCTTTTTTTTCTTTAAACCTCTCTTTCACAAGCTTCCAATGTCTTTGATTACAAAATCTTCTCTTCAGACATGATGAACTGCCAAGCCATTGTGTTATTGTTGGCAAAGATGCTGTCTTCATCAGCACTGTCAGCATTTCGTGTTGTGAGTTCCATTATACATGGCTAAAAAAGAAAATAAATACACTGTTCAGGGAAAGTTGCATATATATGCGAACACAAAATCCCGCTACTGTGCCACACTAAAAAAGAGGAATTCTGATATCCAAGAAAAGATCCTATCTGTATCTTTCACCCTTCTGATCTCCTGTTAACTATGCATGGAATATGTTAAGGCATTTTATTATTTTGGGAAATATTAGTTTACTATAAAATTACGTATTATTTAATCATCACCAGCTGCATCTCTACAAAGATGGTGACTTTGTGGGAATTATCACAACAAGAGGTTACTCCAATAGGAGACTTCTAATGAAAGGGAATTATACTGATTATTAATGAGTTCCAAATGAATTCAAGTCCCATGGTAAGGGTAGGCTTAAAATAACACAGAGGCAAAAAAAAACAACCTGCAATGGAAAGTGGTTGATCTGATCAGAGGTGTATTGAAATGTAGCTTCAAAAGAGTAATCAGACAGAACTGAGCCAATTTTACTTGCAAAAGTAATTATTTTGCTTATGTCATACTTGCTTCTCAAAAGTGTTGAAAGAAGAACATCATGCTCCACAATCCATGGATATTTGTACCTCCTCAAGAGACAAATGCAAAACAATAAAAAAGAAAAAAAAAAAAAAAAAAAGGAAAAAAATTAGAAAAAAGAAAAAAAGAAAAAAGAAAAAGAAAAAAAAGGGAAAAAAATAGAAAAAAAGAAAAAAGAGGGTTGCATACTCAGAAGAGGAGGAAAAAAAAAAGAGTGAGAGAGGTGTAACAGACACTGATCATTCCCAAAATGTGTTGAAACTAAAGAAAGAACGAGCATTACACAGAAGGTTGGTTATGCCCCAGAGCACTCCAGTGAAGCCTGAAGATAAATGCAATGTATTGTCAGCACAATTCTTTGTTATAAAGAAACTGGTGCCTTTTTTTACCATACTGTATTATAGGCTCTCAGAGAAGGCAAAAACAAAGGAAATAAGACTGTTAAATGTGGTCACATAGTGTTTTGAACAGAAGAAATGGTAGTTTTTTATCCTGGGAGGCACCTTCTGACATTGTAAGATTTGCACGGCTGGCAGCCCCAGGTACTACTGTTATAGTGCATTCTGTGGTATGGACGTGAGCCACCAAAACTGCAGAAACAATTTTGGCCAACATAAAGCTGACATTTCTGGTACCTAGAATTTCTTCTTCAGTGTGAAATGAATTTCTGCTGCCTCTGTTTTCTATGCTGGGCTGTGTGATGCGTGCTGCCTTCAGCATTAATCCCTTGCCTCGGCAGGATGCACCATCCCACTTTGAGTGCCAGAAACCCTCCAACCTCTGATCCCCACCTCCACAAAAAGCTGCCAAGGAAGATTTAACAACTCATAAGGGAAGTTACATAGAGGGGAGGAACATGAAGTTTGCCAGAATGTAAACAGAACAAAAGTGCTTCCATAACACCTTTCCACCTGTGGCCATGCTCCATTAGGCTTCACTGAGATGGATAAGGAGTGAAATGCATCTCTGCCCATGGGTCTCTGGATTTTATTTGCTTTTTCTTTGTGAGGTTGTTCCAGAGAAAGTGGACTGTGCTGTTTCTCTGACATTGGATGCTATGGTCCCCCTCTAAGGTAGGGCAAGAGTCCTCTTCTGACTAAGCTGGGCTCCATGTACCACCTGGACTTGAACCGAGTAAAGGCACACTGGGGACAAGGCAGATTGCTGTGGGGCTTGGCATCATGAATAAATTAATTACTGAGCAGATCCCCTGAAAATTCCCTTTCTCCTCTTTTTTCTTTCCATTCCAGAGTTACTCATCCAGCGAGCAGCCACATGAGGCAGGCAAACCTTTGGACACACAGCCACTGTGCATATTATAGTAAAAATTGGCAGCTGGTAAGTTAGGTTGCTAAAGACAACATTAATCTGCTGGTGATGTAAGTACTCCCAGCTAAGAGTGTTGTGTCAGTAAACTTAATCTGTAATTAGCAGAGTGCACAACCTTTATTTTTGTTGGCATTCACAAACTGGATTTTAATGGCTAATGAAATATAGGTATGTTCCTTTTATATGAAAGGATATTTCCAGTTTTTATAGAAAAGGATATTTCCTACTCAGTCTCCTTGAAGTTGTGGGATTCCAAAATCAAACAGGTAAGTGCTCTGCAAGAAAGCCACATCTTCCTGTGATTTCTTAATATGGGCTAACATTATATTCAATTTCATTATGTTAGCTCATCTTCTCAGTATTATATCAAATACTAAGAAGGAATACTTGTGCTCAATAGCATTGCAAATCCAGATGTCCCATGGGGGATCAGATAATTTTAAATGTTAGGAAATTGGGAAATGCCAAGAATCTCAGCTTTCTAAAGCACATGCAATATATGTCAGGACATGTAGCTAACCAAAAATGATGGATGAATACAATAAAGTCTCCAGAGAACAATGGAGAACTAAAACACATTTAAATTTGAAACCAACAGCAGCATATTTTCTCAATTCCTGGCAGATAAACAAGGTATGTGGGTTACATTTCCTTGTTGTGTTGACCTGCCTCTGGAATCCTGTGTCATGCTTGACAGGCTGTCACGGCTCACCCTCCTGCAGGAGCAGTGTGACTTTCGTCTTCTAAAGAAGAGGCACTGGGCTGAGGTTAGGACCTGTTCTTGGCTGTCCACAGTTGCTGGGACTGCCTTTCACATGCTCATCCCTAATGCATCCATCTCCTTTTGCACTTCACGGCACTACTGAAGTAATTTGCTGATAAAGATAGTAAACTGAGAGACATAAGCCTGCAAGTTTCTTGGTCCTTATCAATTCTTTTTGACCCAGGGTGTGTGTGTGTGGCTGTCATTGATATTTTTGCAATTCCAGTGCCTGAACAGAGGAACTCATGCCATTTCAGGCACACAAAACATCTGTACAAGGCTGAGAGTCATGGCACAAAACCTGCCACACAGCTTGGACCAACACCTGTGGACTGGTGTGATGCTTTACAGCAATTGAGACAGCCCTGCATGGCTATGGTTAAGTCATAAGAATCTCACCCTTGGAGTAAAACTTGGAAAACACAAGATTTTGCAAATATAAAACCCAAGTCCTAATATTTCAGTCATAATTGCCCTCTCTTTGTTTTCCCACATTCCAAAGCATAGTCTCAGTTTATTCCTCTGGATGTTCCCTGATTCAGTATCAGTGGAGAAAACTGCAGGCAATCAAAGACAAATTAAATATCTGCTTTGTGCTTGATAATTACTTTTTGAAAAAAAATTATCTCACATAAGGAGAAAGAGGAACTAGACTGATTCTGACACTCCTAATGTCTGTTTCCCAATTAGAGTTAGTAGATATTTTGCAGTTACTTGTTCTTTTATATATACATATATATGTGTGTGTGTTTTATATTTTTCTTAAACCTTGTTTCTATTAGTAACTTTTAAAAAATTAACTTATTTTTGCCATTTGTCTGTCTTTTATTGCTGAATATGAAATACTCATAGTAGTAGTATTCTTAGAAGTGGTTTATTGCCTGATGTTGGCATTTTGTTTTTTCTTTGGGAAAATAAGCTTTTTCATAGCTATTTTAGAGGCTTAAATTAAGCGGGAGAAAGACCGGTGATTTTGAGAAATAAAAGAAAGAGTCAGAAGGATGTTACTATGATGAAAGTAAGAGAATAAGAAATAGGAAGGAGGCTGAAAGAAAGGAAAGGAAGTTAGGGGGCAGTTTAGGCAATATTTATAAAAACCTGTGTTCTGTCACAGTCTTGCTTCTACCAAATGCTATTTTGACAACTAATAAAATGTAAGAAGGGTATGGAGGTCTGGCTTCAGCTCTCGTGTTCATAAGGTATGCAACTATTTTTAAAGAAAAGATAGAAATGTCAGCATTTCTATATTTGGGGAAAATGAGAAACAGCAAGGTGACTTGTCACAAGATCTGTCATCACTATAACTATCTTGTTTGTATTCTGCAAGCTGGTTTTGGGCATTGTGTCCATTTTGTGATCAGCTCACAGAGAAGCACATCTGCTCCACAGGTGGGCATTGCTGCTATTTTTACTCACCCTCAGGAAAGATGGGATCAGCTGGAGACGGTTCAGAGCAGAGGGTGTGAATGGGCAGAGGAAACGGGAACATCTCATCGGGCCTGGCTGATCCAGACTTGTTGGCAGCTGGGGTGGGCTGTGCTGACAGAGGGAAACCACAGGCTGAGGGGCGCAGCATCTCCTCATGGCTGGGCAATTGCAAGGCCCAGGCTGGAGCACTGTGACCCCCAAGTACGAGAGAGAGATTGACAAACAGGAGAGGACTGTCTGGGATGGTCAGGGGAATGAAACCTCTACCAAGTGAGGAAAGGCTTGAGAGGACTTTTATTTGCTAAGAACCAGGCACTATCACCAGACAGATAACTGGTAAGCTATGTAACTAAAATTACAGATGGTTAAATTGGTGCTTTGAAGACTTTTAGATAGCTCTAAAGCAGGAAGACCTTGGAGTCTGAGCACCATCCCTTCCCCTTGCTTCTGTGCAAAGCCACCGCATGACTCTTGCTGCAGATGTTTTCTGTCTGCGTAGCACAGGGTCAGTGATGTTCCTTACTGCTTGAACACAGAAACACTGCAAAACAAAGGTGGTTCATTGCCATCACTTTTCCACACTTGTATTGTCAGAGCTGGATTCCTCAGTGAGGGACAGTTCTTCCCAAAGGGGCATGAGCTGGGACCTGAGGGTGACTCCAGCGCAGGCCATGCCCTCACCAGCAAGTGCTGCCCCACAGGCCCTGGCTGTGGTGGGCAGAGACAACGGCTGTAACAAAATCCAGCAATGCCTCCTGACATGGGAAGTGAGGAATAAGGGCCAAGGATCATCCAGGAGCTCCCGTCAGGAGCTGGAGAAGAGGACACAGAGACGGCATGAGAGACAAGGTTGTGATGTACGACTGGGGGATCCCAACGCAGAGGCAGCACTGCTGTGCTGTCAGTGGGGCAGGGCCTGACCCCAGGCTGGGCTGAAATGGGGCCTCTGGACCCCTCTCAGCAAAGGCTGGCCAGGAGCAGTAGGGCCCCTGGTGCCCTCAGGGCCCTGACGTTTGTGTAGCCATCTCCTTGTGAAGAGAAAAAAGTATGAAAGCTGTCCAGTTGTTGCTCAGAGTGTGACATTGCCTCAGGCACAACTGGCAGGGAAAAAAAAGAAAAGTAGGTCTTTTCTCTCTCTGCAAGTTTTCTGGTGGATGAAATATGCAGAGATCTATTTTTGGAGGTGATCAAATAATGAGTGTGAGGAACTCTGTTGTGCTCACTGCATGGGGAACAAGGAGATTATAAAACAGCCTTTCCTCACCAGGTAGTTAACCAAGAATATCCATATGCACTCACCACTTTGTTCATATTTCACCTCAACAAAACTGAAATATCAAATAGGTTTTATAGATGCATTCCTAATGACTGAGACTTATTTTTGTGGGAAAAAAATCGTGGTGTCTAACAAAATGTAACACCTTTGTGTTCTGGTTTGCTGTGTGTGGCTGAGGTGTTGGGCAGATTCAGAAATATCCGCCACGGACCAGACCACAGGAAAACATGTACTCTAATTGCACCCTAATGTAAAATTCCCCTGTGGGCACTCAGCAGCTAGAGTGCCACACCACAACCCAGGCAGCCTTGTAGCTAGCAGCTGCCTGCAAATGCTGGGAGTCAGGCCACAGCCTGGCTCAGACACAGAAGCTGTAGGGTGTGAGGAGATGGTGTGAAGCCCTTAGCAGGGGAAGACATGGCTCCTCCTCACAGCACAGCCTGGAGTCCTACTGCCCCTGGGCCACAGCCCTGTCTTACTCTGCCATGGAAACACAGCAGACCCACCCGAGCTGGGCTCAACAAGACAGTCCTCCCCTGGCAGTCTGCCTCTTTCTAGTGGTTCAGTAATGTTACTGCAAACCACAGTTGCTTTTAACCTGAAGCACCCAGAAAAGGAAGGGGAGAAGGCAGTGAGAGTAGATAGCTGGGTCTCCCTGAACCTCATCCCTTCCCTTCAGATTTTAGGTAGGCTGGATTCAGCTCTATTTTCATGTCAGTGGATGAAGAAGCAGTGGATGTCCTCGGCAGCTGCCAAAACCTCACCTTGAGCTGGTGATGTTCCCTCCTTTCCACCAGTGCAGTGTGTATCTAGGTCTGACATCTGGGTCTGAGGTCTGCCTCCAGGAAAAATAAACCTCTTGGCTTGGCTGGTAGGTAGGCAGGTACTTAGCAGTGAATTACAAAACCCCTGCCCTTCCCGGGGACAGAGGCCTTCTCCAAGCTGTGTCCACCGCCTCAGGCACAGTCTAGGGGACAGTAGGGGCTGCCTGGCACTGGGACTCAGCCCAGCCTCGCCCAAGCAGCAGGAAGTGGGTGGCATGGCCAAGCCTGCTCCCCTCCCGCCTTTCTGCTCTGCCGCATGCCAGACAGAAATTATCCCTTTGTTAATTTAAATAAACAGAAACGCAGTGATGACAGGTTGTTTATTATAGCCTCTAGGCTAGAATCCATGTTTTCAGGATCACGTGGAATTCTGTGGTAACAAACTGAGGCAAACCGGGAAAATGCCTGCATAACCCTTTGATTAATGCTATATTGCTCCTCCTGCCCCTCCCCACAGTGCCTACGGCTGCTTGTCTGAATTCATAGAATTAACTGAAAGCAGGAAATAATGGGATTTTTACAGATCTGAGCAAGGAAAAGTAAAATAATGACCTGGTTAAGCCAGGCTCAGGTACTCAGCTTCAAAGGAGTGAGGATAACAATGTCTTGTCTCTACCTCGACAGGCTGGGAGACTCCTCCAGTAGCCAAGCCTGCTTTCAAAGGAGCCCCTAACACCTTCAAGATTCCAAAAAATGGCAGAGAATTATAGGAGCCAGGAAAAGCTGACAGGCTAAAGATATGTTTGGAAAAAGGAAATAATCTCAGGAAACGTGCTGCAAACCTGATAGCCAGCTTCCAGTTCTCCACGTTGGAAAAAATGCCATGTCTTCCTATGCTACATCAAGGAAAATTAAGGATGAGTACAAATATAATGTGTAAGGCATCTGTCTTAAATCTGTTCTGCTAAGAGCTGTGCAACTTTTTGGCAAACTAAATAATAATTTTATTTTAGTTAAGCTGCTGTTGCAGGCTATCAGCACACTAGTGCTGGCAGCCCCACATCCCAAATTATCTCACCAAATTTGGGTGAAAATTGCAGAATTTCATGCAGAAGGTCTCTCCTGGCATCTTGGGGACAGAGAAAGGGAGAGGGGATGTTAGAGATGCCCACAGCAGGGATGGTATCACAGCTAACCCAAAAGCACTGGTGCAAAGTGTTTAAGGCATCCTGGGTGACATTGTGCATGTTCTGTCTAGGTCCTTCCTGGACACTACAAGACCTGTCCTTATAATCCTACATTGTTGTCCAAATGATAATTCTTTTTCCTTATAAACCAGCCTGTAATTCCTCATAAATCCATCTCTCTGTCTCGCAGAGATTGCATTGACTTTTCATTTTTCACTCCCTGTGGCATTCTATGGTTAGAGAAAACACAGTGGTGAGCTGGTCATGCTTCAATAGCTCTCTCACAAATGGACTTGTCAATAATTAAATTAATATATTTTCAGACAATGAAGAAAATATTTTCAGCAAAGCTGTGAGCTAGCAGTGCTCTGCTTTCAGAATATTTTGAGACCACAAAGGCCAGTGCAGAATCTGAACTTAGTGCATTAAGGAAAGAAACAAAAGCAGCTGAATTTCCACAGTCTTCATTAATTTAATTTAGCTTGAATAATTCATGTAGCATAGCCTCGCTGTAGTATATTTTATCTGGAGATGCAAAGGTTCTTTAGAAAGTTGGGCAGTGTAATTATCTTTTTACAGGTGAGGAAGCAGAGATAATCTCCTTACTCAAACCTCAGGCAGCAGGCAGGATTTTCCTGAGGCAGGCACAAAGCCCCTTTCTGCCAGGTGTCGTTCTGCAAGAAGACAAGCCTGGCCTCATGTGTTAGGAAAGTAACTCCAGAAATTTGGCTCTAACCCTGAATGTGATACATGCAGGAGCTACACTTCTGCAAATGAGGTCACTTAACTGACCTTAAGGGTCAAGTATTTAATTTAGTGCCACTCTGTGTCAACTGAATGAGTAGAGACCTGAAAACCACCAGTGATAGGGGCTCTCTTGGCAGTCCAGTGGCAGCCAGCCCTTTGGCAATCCTCTCCTCAGCTGTGGTTTCATGACACAAAGTCTCCACACCGCAGCACAATCAGCAGTGCTAAGGGGCTGCTGCCCCATTGCTGCTGCTTGTCCAGCTCTTCTCACATACCAGACCTTCATGCAAATCTAGCACAGAACTGGTCCATCCTAAAAATAACCAAATAAAAACACTGTTGGAGCAGGTCTGTTGATTCCTTCATCACATTCACAGTGTTGTGGAACAATAGAGCCTCAGGCAGAAATCTGCTTGAGTGGAACAGTAGGAAGAGATGGGGTGGTGAGGAAGAGGAAAAGGAGGTCACCAGCTCTTCAGACTGGTGCTGCCACCAAGGACCTCATCTTACAAAGCCACAAAATCATGGGCCAACTTTTAGTAGCCCCTCCCTCATTTAAGGAAAAAATTTTCGATACAATGGAGCTTACTGGCCCAGGATACCCTCATATGGGGTTGCATTTAGCAGTCTAAATTTTTAGAGCCCAGCTGAACAACACTCCAGATGTGTTTTCATAGCTATTGTCAAGAGTCCTAATATCTGAACTATTTTTTATCTGGACTATTTTATCTGTATATTTTAATTATCCAGACTAGTACAAGAGATGGAGCTCCAAATATGTTTGAAGATTGCTTCTCATTAATGGAAAACACTCAGTGTGAGCCTCTCATTTTTTGCCAATCAAGGCAAAAGCTTGGTGAACCTTTAAAATACATTCCATGCAAAACTCAAGCTGGCAGTAGTTCCATGTGACTTTGCTTTGATAGACAAAACCATTTTATCCTAAACTGCACGTTGCCAAGAGGAGCAAGAGAAGAAAATAGGACACAAGAAAAACGTTTCCTAGAAGAGGATGGACAAATGCATCACACTACTATTGCAGTTTGTAGTGGCCAGTAATTAAGGAGTCTAACACCAACAAAATGTATTTATTTATGGCATACAAGATAGCAGGCAGTCCTGAGGGAGCACTGTGATGATCAATTCTGTTACTAGGAGAAAGAAATGTTAAACATCGTAGGAAAGATTCAAGTGCAACACTGATGGGTTCCTAGTCTTGCCTTTTTCCTTTTGTGCCTTTTTTACCAAGCATTTCACTTTATTGTTGCTCAAATTCCCATCTTATTCCTTTTGCTGTTGCTCATAGTGTCAGTGTAGCAATTAGCTAGACAGGACAGGAGCTATTTGCTGTGATTTGCTTCTTAGACATCAGTCAGACTCTGGGGAAAAAAAGAAGTCAGAAACCAGACAGGAAGAAGTGGACCAAATAAAATCAGCAATCAGAAAAACAGAAGTTGTTGTATGAGAACATTTGTGGGCTAAAATGAAATCTTACATGTTCTCAGAGACAAAACTCTGATTTTGAATTTTTTTAGGACTTGTTATCATTGAGTGTAGAATAGTTTGGGGTTTTTTCTGGTAAATAAGACCCTGTTGAAATTAATTTAGTCTCACCCAGAGTGAGAAACTGCATGTAAACAATCTTCAATAGTTTGTCTTAAACATCAGTCATCAAGGCACCTAAATTCCCCTGTTGGTTTTAGGGCAAGGAAGGAAGGGCAGACAAGCAACATATATGTAACACATTCCATCAGGTTCATACAAATTATCTCTGCTTTCAAAGTGGATTGTGCACCAGAGAAGAAGGAGATGCTGTTTTCGAAGCTAGGGAATAATAAAGCAAATAGGTTTGTATCATTACATGGTCTGTACACAAAATTCCCAACCCTTCTACAGGGGAAAATTTTAAGTTGTTAACATCACCTCAGTGTCTGATGTAAGTCTCTGAGTGGCCACAGTGCAGGCAGAGGAACTGCCAGCAATAATGACATGACAATAAGTCGGCTTCACTGTAATGGAGGGGATTGAAAATGATGTTTGCTTGGAGGTCATCTGTCAACTAAAAAGGAAGGATGATGAAGAGTTCCCACATAAAGTCATTCTTTGTCTTATTGAAGCTGATGAGCTCTAAAAAACTGGGTTTGGTAAAAATTACCCCAGCCCTAAACAAAATGTTCTCCAAGGACAGGGCAGGGCCTCATAGCCTACCATGCCTGTGAGCATTTCACCCAGAGATCTCTGGTGGTGCATCCCAGAGTATCCCACGATACAGTAATTGCACATAACAGTCTACTTGAAAGTATTGCAGAGAGACAGCAAAGTCTAGGCTGGCCTAGAGAGTTTAGGAGACTCAAACTGCAGTTTAGGAAATTCTCACTAACAATCTGAGCAAACTAAATCTCCAGGTGCCCAAACTGATATAAATTTTAAAGTAAATCTTGTAGCTGTATTATTCCACCTTCGCCTGGGGTGAGACTTACCCTAGAAACAAGTGGTTTAAAGGGCAAAGTGATTTAAACCAATAATTTTTACTCTGTAAAGTGGCCAGCTATTAATATGCAATGACTAGCGATGCAATCTCTGTCGGCATGCAAGGCTTTTGCTCTGCTAAGAGGTGATTGTCCACCAGAGGCAAGGGTTACAGGGACATTGATAATGCACAAGGTTAACAATTCATGCATTGTTTACTACACAATTCTGCACTCTAAGGGAAATTTCTTCATTCTGATTAATTTTCTTTTTTTAAGATCACATCCAGATACCTTCAGTGGCTCCTCGTCTGTGACACTACCAGCCATTCATCATCTTGAACCTGAAAGTTGCCAGCCATCCCTTTTTTATTATTTTAATCCAGTCAATGGATTAAAGTTGGCACACTGTAAAGCCTTGTCTCTATCGAAAAACGGAGTCAGTTTAATTAAATTGATTTAAACTTAGGTAAATTACTATGATAGATGTACTGAAGATGTTTTAGCCCATGTTGCTATTGATTTATCTTGCATCAGTTTTGCTCCTATCATGAATGCCAGTCATGATTCTTTTTTAACCAGTGCACTCAGACTGGCAGAGTCATAAGGCAAAGGAAAAAAGTCAAAGCTTAGGTCTTCCTCCTTTTCAGGAGACAAATGGATCTTGTTGATATCATGTTGTGTATTGCAAAAAGCAGTGAAATGGTGGAAGAAGGGAAAGAAGATAGCACAGAGGCACAGAAGTGGGCAAAACACACACAGCTGGGCAGGGTTTAGGGAGTAGGAAAATTTCAGGACAGCAGTGATGGTTGGAAACCTGTATTTTCCATCCCATTTAGGTGCCATTTCTCATCATTAATTTTTGCTGTACATAGGCAATACCCTGTGCTGAAAAAACCTTTTCGCCTGCTGCAAAATCATCCCAAAACACCATAACACACTCCTGAAGAGCTTTCTGTGTCAGAAACATCAGCAGTGCTGACCTTCAGGCACATGGTAGGGATTGTAGAAAAAAATATGGTTTGGCTTCCAGAGTATGCTCAGGGAGTCTCCAAGCTTTATGCTGAAAGCCTACAGAATTGTTACACTGACACTTTCTGGTATGTTTTGTTGGTATACTGTAGCTATTAAACCCTCCAGACCTTTCAGAAAGCCACTGCAGCTGCTTGCACTGCTTACTGTGACATAACCTCACAGCTTATAAGGGGCCTACCAAGATTTCTATCTTGCTCTGTGCACAGATTACTGCTGCATTACCATTGTACACAGCTCCAGAGCTCATGTCCAGCTACTCATTGCAAACACTTCCTCTGGGTACTGCAGTCCTGAAATAGTCTACAAAGCAAGAAGACAGTGTCTCACTCTGTCTGAAATCCAGGCCCTTGGGAAGGACAGGCACATCGCTTTTATGTTACTTGTAAAATTCTTTTAAGTAAAATGACTGGAGTATGATTCCTGTCAATGATTCTTGTACTCATCCCTTTTTAGGGGGATGTATGTCACCCTCAGGGATTCCTAATCCAGCAGCTGCTCAAGCAGGTGGAAATACCATCATGACTTATGGTGTTAGTCATAGAATCATACAACAGTTTGGGTTGGAAAGGACCTTAAAGATGACCTAGGTCCAGCACTACTGACATGGGCAGGGACACCTTCATCTAGACTAAGTTGCTCAGGGTCCCATCCAACCTGGTCCTGAACACTTCCAGGGAACTGGGACCTACAATTTCTCTGGGCAACTTGTTCTATTGCTTTATCACCCTCACAACAAAAACCCTCCTAATACCTGATCTGAATCTCTCTTCTAATTTGAATCCATTCTCCCTTTTCCTGTCACTACATGCTCTTGTCAAAAGTCCCCTCCATCCTCCTTGCAGGGTCCCTTCCAGTACTGTAAGGCTGCAGTTATGTCACCCAAGCTGTCTTTTTTCCAAGATGAAGAAACCAAATTCTCTCTGCCCTTCCTTGTATGAGAGGTGCTTCTTCCCTCTAAGCATCTTGGTGTCTCTCTGGAAATGTTCCAGCAGGTCCATGTCCTTCCTGTGCTGGGGAACCCAGAGCTGGATGCAGCACTGCAGGTGAGGTCCCACCAGAGCAGATCAGAGGAGCAGAATTACCTCCATTGCCCTTCTGGCCACACTGCCTTTGATTCAGCCCAGGACACAGCTGGCTTTCTGGGCTGCAAGTGCACATTCCCCAGTCTTGTCCAGCCTCTAAACCACCAAATTCTTTGAATCACTTTGAGTACAGATTTTGTACACTTTTGATTCAGTGTGAATGGACAAGTTGTTGTCTTAACATGCTGCTTGGACACAGATTTTTATCATACAGGAGTACGATCTGGAGTAAATAAACTGGAGTATCTGGAGTAAATAAACATCCCATGTGCAGGTATTGTACTGACCACTTACAGTGTTTTGAAGAACAGAAGAATCTCTCTTTTAATCTACAAAGCACTGAACTGCTGACACTGAATGGCAGATGCTGTACTGCAGGGGACTTGTGGTTTCTTTACTCCTGGACCACAGTACTGAGGTTGCATCTTGCATCAACCCATCTGCTCTTCCTTGTAATTTCGAAAGGATTCAGATTCAAATCCAGAGGGATTCAAGCACAAGGTGGGTTATGTTTATTGTATCACAGATTTCCACTCTTTACTACAAGTCTTGGACATAAAATTTGAAATGTCTTTGTGCATTTAATAAATTTTGAAAGGACACTTCCCCTCCAGAAACATTTTTGCTGCCCATTTTTCTTTCTGGCAAATTCTTTGGAAAGGCTGAAGTGGAGGGAATTGAATCTCAAACTGCACATGCAGTCTGTGCTTGTCCAAGGAAGAGTTAACAAACAGAAAGGCTGGCATTATCTGGCAGGCTTCCCATGGAGCAGTAAGCAGTAGTTCACAGGATTAGTAGTTTACAGGTAATACATTTTAATGGGTGTAAGTCAGTCTTCAAGTGATGCTGTGAAATATTTGCATGTCTACTATCCTTATGGTACTTTCTCTCCAGTTCTGTGCTAGGTTACTGAGTCAGAGAAAGCTGAAAAGCAGTCCCAGTCATCTTAGCTGGATTTAAACTTGGTTACCCAGGCTGTGCTTCCTTGAGAAGGATTTCACAGTATGTACAGGAGCACATTATGGTGGGATTTACTTGCTTTTACTTCAACACAGGCATTATATCTGTCTGCTAAGTAGTTCTTATCACCGAGGATAGCTCTTGCTTCTGTTGGCATGGCAGTCAAATACTTTCCAGAATATGATAGGCATGTTCATTAATCTCAGTGTAGGAAGAAGCAAATCCTGGCTGCTTGTACACCAGGACAAGCACATTATTCATCCTGTTTCCTTGCTCTCCATCCTAAGTGCAGAGAATGGCGAGACTCCAGCTCTGCTGTTTGGTACAAATGTGTGTAGAAATCAGATCTGTGTGAGAGCAGTTTATTTACCTGCAGCAAAAGTCTTAAATCAAGTAAAATTCCCACCCAAGTCCTGCATCAATTGTTTTGCATGGGAGCTAGTTGAACATGCTCTAAGAATAAGTTAAAATGACTGAGTCAAGAGAAGTTATCATCCCAGTCAGCAAAAAGAGCTGAATTTGGTCCAACACTTTTGCCCGTAGACTCTGGCTTCCATCTCTCTTCTGAAAATTCAGTGTTCATTCAGATAATCCTTTATTAACCATTAGCATGTTCTCAGACTCTTTGTGGGGCATGACTTCTCTAATCATCAAATCTAACCTCTAGAATGAATCAGGGTTAGCCATGGAAATAATTCCACTTTCCATGTATCCTTCTTTATCTTGAACACTGCTGATGATGCTGACATAATGATCTCATTAGGTGATACCTTCCTAAGCATGAGTGGTCCTGTTAATCATGTCTCCTGCTGCTATTTTAGTAATTCACAACTAATATAATAAATAATAATTTAATAAAGCCTTGAACCTGACAGTAACTTTCATTAATCACCCAAAGAGTTCACCTATTTGCACAGTGTGACTAGCAGGTGTGATTTTCTTGCCCCAAAATGCTATGTATTTCATCTTTAATTTCTTCAGCACACTAGCTTTTGGATTTGGCTTAACAACAATCCTTCCTCTCATTCACTTGCAGAACTGCAGTTATGTCTTGCCAACAAGGCTTGCAAAACAAATTGGCACATGAAAAAAAGATAACATGGAAAGGCACTTTACACTTCGAAAGGAGAACTTGTTAATACCTGGAGATCAATCTTTTAAAATGATTAAGATATATCACAAAAGTGTACCAATATAAAGAATCACCAGAAACCAACAATAAATATCCCTAAAGAGTGCTGCTTCCAAAGGAAGTATTCTGATTTTTATCTGGTTTTTTTAGTTGTTACCCCTGTTGATGGATACACTAAAACAGACAGTCAGTCACATACATACTGAATCTTACTGAGGCAATAATCCTAAGAGGTGGTCCTCTCTCCAGTCCATCAGGGAATACGGCAAGAGAGCTGAATCTCTGCTATTCCTTCCAATAAATTTGAGTATTTAAGAATTTACATTTGTCAAGTGCTTTGTTGTTGCTTTATTTACATACATTTTATTTTCATTCTTGAAGAATGCCATGTGGGAGTAAGTCACTTTATAGATCCTCATCCTTTCATGTTTTTTCATAACTTTAACCTAATAAAATGAGAAGTAGTTAAAAGATTACTCTTCCCATCTATTTCCCCTTCTGGATTTTTCTGACCCCGCAGTTACACATACACATACTGCTTAAACATAACTTGGCACAACTAAAATCCTAATTCACAGGACTGTAGGATAACTTTCCTTGGAAGGGAACATGGAAAGATTCTGATCCAACCTCCTGTGAAACCAGGTGTCTTGTGATTTCACTAGTTGGATCTTTAAAACCTCCAAGGATGGGGACTTTCCATCCTCAGCAGTCTGTGCCACTACTTGATGGAGTTAATAAAGCACCTGGCTTGTTCTCATCTCTATGTTAAAGATGCTCTGATTTGATGTCTTTAGAGCATTGTCATGCTAGAAAAAGAGGAGGTTTGTTCTTGTATTTCCCACACTCTAGGGCAGCCTCAAGGTGTAACCAGGATTCTGACAATCCTGGGAAGTCTCAGGAAATTAGAAATGATAGAAGGAGGAAAGGCAGTGCAAAGGTCAGTTGTTTTCCTTCCTGGTAGCATTAATTAACACATTAACTGTGTTGTCTGTCACAGATTTTTGGATCAGCTCTGAGAAGGTGGGACTGCAGGGGAGGTGAGGCAGGTGAGACTAGACAAGGCCAGAGAGAGAAGACATGAGAAGCTTGAATAGATGGCAAAGGGTAGGCACTGCCAGGAAAGGCACAGCTGTGGTCACAGCAGTACCATTTCAAAGGACCACTGGGTGCAGGTGAAATGAAGAAGGAAAAGCTAAACCTGCACCACTGTCGTGACCACTGCTTGAAAGCATAACCCTTCTGCTCCTGTCTTCTGCAGCCTGTCCTCTGCTGGACCCCTCTCCCCATGGCCCTGGTGGAGGAGGGAGCACTGCACTGCGCCTGCACTCGGTCAGGGCTGGGGCTGCACTCCCTGGGACCTTGCTTGAATCTCCAATGAGTTTAATTTAGGTTTCAGCCCTACCATTTTGTTTCCCCACGGGAGATATGACAGCAATAATTAGAGAGCACGAGGCCTCTGGTGTTATGAACTAGGGCAAAAGTCTGTCAATGAGATATATTACAATACTGCTAAGGCATACAATATGTATGGTTGGTTTTCTCTAGAGGTTAACACATTTACTGTTTGGGAAGTCCCTTTAATTTCTCCACAGTCCATCTAATGGCTTTTCTCCCTTAGAAAATGAACTCTCATTTTTCTCCTGAGGTGATTTGCTTTAAATGTTGAGATCTTTTTTTCAAATGGAATTCTTGTCCAGCCAAACCACTGTGTCATTTTGTCCTGGAATTTGGCAGTCCTGGCCTGTATCAGGAACAGTGTGGTCAGCAGGACCAGTGATTGTCCCCCTGTACTTGGCACTGGTGAGGCCACGCCTTGAATTCTGTGTTCAGTTCTGGGCCCCTCACTAAAAGAGAGAGACACTGAGGTGCTGAAGCATGGCCAGAGAGGGGCAGTGGAGCTGGTGAAGAGTCTGGAGAACAAGTTTTACAAGGAACAGCCAGGGCAGTTGGGGTTGTTTAGCATGGACAAGAGGGTGCTGAGGAGAGACCTTATTGCTGTCTAGAGCTGCCTGAAAGGAGGTTGCAGATAGGCAGGGGTTGGTCTCTTCTCACACATAATAAGCACCAGGCTAACAGGATGAGTTGCACCAGGGGTGATTTAGATTGGATCTTAAAAAGGATTTAATCACTGAAGGGGTTGTTCAGCATTGAAAGAGGTTACTTAGGGAAGTGGTTGAGTTACCAGCCCTGGAGCATTTAAAATACATGTACATGTGGTGTTTGAGGCCATGATTTAGTTGTGGCCTTGGCAGTGCTGAGTTAATGGCTGGACTTGGTGATCCTCAAGATCTGTTGCGAGTGAAATTACTCCGTCATTCTGCATCTCTTGCCTCTCACCTTGAGGGTTTGTTTGGACATTGCTTACCCAGAGAGGGCACAGCCAGGAGCACCTCGAGACCACCTTAAATGATCTCATGTACCTCACAGGGCTCTACATTCCACTGAGCTACTGCTAGACGGAGACAGTGTGCTGAAACCAGGGCAGTGAAATGCCTCTCAGTCCAAGGCAACTTCATTCTTGGAAACCCAGGCCTCTCCTTGACAGACTGTTAATTATCTGGCTTGCAAATGTGGTTTATTGCTAATAAACCACTTCTGCTGTGAGGTATGTATGTTCTAAGATGTTTCCTAAGTTCTGTGTTGAAGCATGCCTCCAACCTGGTCCCCAAATCTCCCAGGCAGAGAAGATCCTGCAGGACTGGAGAGTTTTCTATAAAGTAGAGAAAGGTAAGGAAATAAAGCAATATTAAATTGTCATGTTTCTCCTGAAATGGATTTTTGCTTCCTCAAAATCTAAAGGAATTGGTTTGATTTTTCTCATTGTGTATCACATTTCCTGATTGCTGAGCAGCAACAGATTGAAAAGAGTTATTGTTTTTCCATAGAAAAACAGGATTATTTAAAAAACTTGTTATTTCTGGACAAGTAGAGACACTTAAATCAGGGCATGCTGTAGGCTAACATTTAATAATGCAATGAAGAAGGACAAGAATTACACAGTAAAACAAATAAAAGTAATTTTAATGTGGCTTATTGAGAAGAACAAGTAGATCAAAAATGCTACTGAGCTGCACAAAACCAGCAACACACTATTTATTATAAGTTCGTTTCTCTTTTGCTACCAGGTTAGGGACTTCTTCTCACTTGCTTTTTTCGGTACTGAATATCAGCAAGGGAAATAACAGTCTGCCTCCCCGCAGCTTCCTGAGCTGATGAGCTGATGAGCTGTTGCTTTCGAGATTCAACTCTCTTTCCAGTCTGAGGTTTTGAGTCTGTGAGTGACCTATGCTACAAGCAAAGCAGGAAAGTTAATACTGTTCTTAATTAATCTCTGCAGGATTCATTTATGTTTATGCAAATTAGGAAGAGGAAAAGTAGGTAAACGTCTGCAACTGTCAAAAAGCTGCCGGTGATTGCACAGCTATGACAAAGTGCTGAAATGATTGCTGCAGCAGTGAAGCAAGGAAATCTCAAAGAAGAGGCAATCACATGTGAGGCAGGAGCTCTCCCCATTCTCCTCCAGAGAAATTGAGCTATTCCAGATGTTCTACTTCTGAACTGCTTGTGAACCTTGTACTATTGTAAGCTCAGGCATTTGCACATTATTTATTGTACTTTTTACTGTGCCTTTGCTGCTCACCCAAGCTGATGGAAATGAATAAATTCTATTTAATTTTACCTTTTCTGTATTGTATAATCTATCTTCTTTATATGGATGCAGCTGCTTGGTCTCAGGCTCCAAAGGCATTGCAATGCAATTCTCCCTGTCTCTGTGCAGGTGTGTGAATATTCCCCTACAAGACTGAAAATTATTAGTCAGTTGTTATAGTCTCTCCTGCAGCTAATGAAAAGTATAAAGTATTTTTATGATGGATGTGATTAATAGACATTGCCACCCACAACCTTCCTCACTCTCTCTGCGATGCAGGTGGGGTGTCTCACATTGCTTGCAAGGCAAGAAAGAGAGAACCAGTGGGGAGAGCAGCTCTGTGCCTCCATGCTCCTCTCTTGTTTCATGAGATGCAGAGTTCTTGGCTGGGAACTGTATGTGAGCTGTGTGCTGATATTCCCCACAGCTATGTTGCCTTTCCATAAATGTTCATCCACTAAACATGTATGAATAGACACGCTAAGCTCCTCATTCCTGACTGATGACTTCTCATCTCGTAACAAGTTGTCTTGTGAGGCCATGATTGTCTCTAACAATGGTGCCAAAATGGGACAGTGGCGCATGGAGGCTGAGGAACAACATGGAGGTTGTGCTGCTGTGCTCTACCCTTCTTTTTTTTGTCATGTTCAACCTCCCACACTGGAAACTTGTCACTTCTGTGAATCTTTCTCATGTGCATTGGGAGGTGGTTGGAGTAGTTGGACTCCCTTCATAAACTCTGCCCAAGAAGAGGCTGGGAAGGATTTTCAGCAAAGGGCTTTTGTGTACACCAACACTTTACCTTCATGGTTGTTGCTTGTCCCCCAAAAGTACCATAAAAAAGGTTGCTACCATTCCCCAGTGCAGCTCTGTCTATAGAGATACCTGGGTTTCTTTCAAATAAGCTACAGCTTCAGGATGGTGCTCAACCCAGACTCACCAGAAATATGAATAAATTCTCTCGGAGCACCATGCAGGAACAAGTGGGATGAATTGTAGCTCTGAGCTAATGCTGATCCATCTGGTGTTGCAGCAGAGTGTGTTAATGAAAGATCTCATTCCTCCCAGCCACCACTATTTCATTCCAAAGATAAAGAAAGAAAAAGTAATATTTGATTTCTTATGTATAATCAGGCAATGTTTTAATAAAATAAAAAGTTCAAGATAAAATGTTATATCAAACATTAAAATTTACATATCAACATAAAATTTACATATTCAATATAAATCAAACAGCAAATACATAATAGTAATTTAGAGGAATGAAAAAGAGATCATGATTCTTCCTCTTGGCATCCTTGATGGTTGATTGAGAAACTACAGGGCACATCCTGTCTTGTCTAGAGCTGCTTCAGTACCTCAGTTTTCCCACCCTTGAAAAAATGTGACAGAAGGGTCTGGTTGGTCTGACTGAATCCTCACAACAAGACAAACAGCCTTGAGAATACAACATCAAGAGCTGTTCCACAGAACTGCAACCATTGAAATCTGGGGTTCTTTTCTTGGAGCTGGGAACCAAGGGATGCCAACAGTACCCATAAAAGCAATTTCAGCAGTTCCAGAAGACTCAGCTGGAAAAGGAAAAACTGAGTTTTAAATCTCTAAAATTTGGCTAATCTGAGTTAAGAGCCCAAGTCCTCACATCCAGGAAGACTCTTCAATCTACTTGAGAGTGTAAGCACATGCCTTTATAAAAACTTCTTCTTAGTACTGCTGCCCCATTTACAATTTTTACTGGTACTGTGTTGTATCTCTAGTCACTGGTTAGCCTCTGGTCCTGCCACAAGTCCTTCCATGTCTCAAGTGGGATCAGAGCACAGCTGTGAGATCAGAGCCCCAGGAGAGGACTTCCCCATCTAGTTTTAAGGGTTGTGCTTCAGGCACGAGGATTTAGGCTTAGGCCAGGCCCCTGGGCAGTGTGTTAGGCAGTCACTGAGGCTGCTGTTATAACAGATTTGTACACCTTTATTGACAGCAACTCAAAAGTTAAAAGGACTTGAATCCCCTGTGAACTCTGGTGACCATGGAGAGTTTTTTCCTTTTATTCATGGAGACTGCTGGAGAACAAAAAGGCTGAGATGGTTCAGTGCCTTTGAGAATCTGGGTTTAAGCTCATGTGACAATATTGGAAAACCTACACTTGAAACTAGACTCAATGCTAGAAGGTAAGTTGCTTCTTCAAAGTAAACAACAAAGAGGAGTCATCAACCTAACCTCTAGTGTGTTTACCTGGGGGGTGAAATGCTTAATAAAAATAATTTTTCACAACTTTATGGATTCTATGCTTATATTCTGGTAAAACTCCCCCAGCTGGGTGTTACATAAACTAAAATGCCAGACATGCCACGGTTGAATGTCAGCCTGGGAAGTCACAGCTACAAGGGAGCAGAGCATGATTAGCACTTTGTTTGAAATCAGGCCAGGACCGGCAGGACTGAGGGATACTGAGCCACAGGAAGAGCATCTTGAGCGATTGTTAAAATGTTAAAAAATGCTACTCTCAGTCAGTACCTACTGATTGTACAATGCAGTCCACTGCTGATATTACTAAACAGAACACATCCGGTATAGATGCTCCTCCCAGCACTTTTGTCTAACTATGGAAAAAACCCTGCATGGCTAAGCTGCAATATTAAAAGCACAAAGCCATGGGATGGTGTAATGCTATGTGTGTGGTGTGGTAGTGAGACAAAGTGAAAAGTAATTGGAAACAATTTCATTGGACACAGCAAAAGTTTGGCATCGCATTTGTAATGGACCTGCATGTGCAAGAAATCCATTAGTCACAACGGCAGCAGGGCTGTCTGCACAGACCTACAGTTTTTCTCTGCATTGCCAAAAAGGGGGCTGCCAAATAAGGGGGCTGCTCTGAGGACAGAACCTCCCTACAGACCCCCCCCCCCCCCCCGTTTATGGGCAGATCCCAAATTGGACTTCAGGTGTGCATTCATTTGGTTTAATCAGCGGGAATAAAGTTGCACAAACACTGTTGTTCTGACCCGCTCAGCTGCCGGATTAGTCTGAAATGGCCACGGAGAACCCTGAAGCAAACACATCTCTGACCTAAACCCCTCCCAACGTCACAGTGAGCGCTTCCAGGACACCCATCCAGCTGCAGTGAGAAGAAACAGCCTGTTTAACAAAGGGCATGGAAACATTAACAAACAGGTGTGAGAGGTACCTAGGACACAGATGAGTGTGCGAGTTGGGAGATGCTACAGCTGGTCCCAGGCGGTGCCGGCTCTCGGCACGGACGGCAGCACTGGGCTGCCAGCCCCGCAGCTAACCTTGTACCGCCCGGCTGCGGGGCACTGCAGCTTCGAGCCTCTGTCCCTTCCACTTCCACGAGCTGCCAGGGAAAATGAACCTCATCTTCTCTCCACTTATGGAAACATGCGGTTGCCATGGGGGGAATAGGCTGGAGGAGAATCTCTTAGTAGCATAATCCGATTCAACTGAGGTTCGGCTTGCGCTGAAAACAGCTGGCTGTTTGCCCAGAACAGAGAATGAACTTTACAGGATTTCGAGTGAGCGAGCCCCATCTTCAAAAGCATTCCTCTGCTAAAGCAACATGCTCCACCGGATCTCATCTGAAGACCTGTTAGATGGAGGCTGCTGAGGTACTCAGAGTAAACCGACACATCAAACATTGGTATTGGCAAGAGTTCCTACAAACAGACATTACTGACATGAAGAAAAAAAGAAAAGAAAAAATAAAATTAAAAAAGGGCAAATACAATTTTAAGTATAACATCTATCTGATTTCCCTGGGGGGCACCACATGGCTTTACAATCACATTTCCCTGCTTATCATGAATGTTCACCTCATTTTCACAGCTTTGTGTAAGATTTACACAAACAGAAACACAGGAAAAGAATCCTTGACAAAAATAAGTGGAGGGGAACAATAGAATGAAGAAGGTGAAATTTCAAATGTATGTCACTTAAAGGACTTAGCAAAATTATCATGTAATATGTTTCAGAGAGACATGATCGACTAAAACGACACCTCCTCAGCCTAATTCAATTTTTGAAGTGAAATATCTTTATCTTTAGAGTAATATTGATAAACTGAACCCACGTTCATTCAATTTCTCTTTAGGGAGTCTCCCAGTATTTGAAAGAGAGAAACACAACACTTTTAACAAGTCTCGCCCAGGCATGAACTTCAAGTGCACTGTCTCTATGAAAAATGTATGCAGCTCTGAACTTTACAGCGACTGCCATGCCTCCCTCAGTCCCTTACGTGCCTTTGGCAGTGTAAGAGCCGGGGCGTTGTTCAGAAGCGATTTTTTCCTTTACACTTTTCCCGGTTGGCTGAAGACGACATCGGCCGTGCCGTGTTTCAGAAGACAAGTGTACGGCAGCTCCCGGGTGTTCACGCAGCACCGGCCCGCGGAGGAAGTGCCCTGCCGCCCAGCTGTGAGCATCCCCAACCCAAAGAGACAACTTAACACTCTCCCCACCCCCCCCAACCCACCCCAAAAAGACAACTAAACACCCCAAAGAAAACCGATGAGCATTTAACGCGACAAAGTTCGGGGCCCGGCCGACGCGGAGCTCAGCTGGGCGCCGGCAGAGCTCTCGGGGCGGGCGGGCCCCGGCGGGCCGAGCCCGGCCCCGGCGGGCCGAGCCCGGCCGCGCTGCCCCGGGGTCCGGGCGCGGTGGCCCCGCGGGGCGCGGGGGCGCTGCCGCCGCCGCGGGCTCCCCCTGGCGGCCCCGGGCGCGCTGGGCCGGCGGCACCGCGGCGCGCAGGGCTCCGCCGCCGGCACGCCGGGCTCGGGGGGCTCCGGGGGGCTCCGCGCCGTGCCGCGGCAGCAGCCGTGCGCCAGGGGAGCGCCGGGCGGCGGCGAGCGGGAACAAAGGGGAGCGAGGCGGCGCAGCGGCGGCGGCTCCGCCGGGGGGAGGCACCGGCTGGGCGCGGGGGGTGTGGGAGGAGGAGGAGGAGGGTCGCCAAACTGCTGCCACTTCGTCGGCCGTGAGCGGCACTCGCTGGCGGCGGCGGCAGCATCCCGCCCCTCGCTGCATGGCAGCCCAGTGAGGGAGGAGCGGGCGAGGGTCTGGCGCTGCCCGGAAGCCGAGGGAGCCAGCGCCGGCGGCAGCAGCGCCCGCCGCCCTCCCGCCGGGATGCGCCCCGCTCTCCGCTGAGGCGCAGCCCCGCCGCGATGCTCTCCCCCGAGCGCCACCGCCACCACCGCCACCCCTCGCCGCCGCAGCCGCCGCCGCCGCCGCACCACCCGCCGCAGCCCAGCCATGTCGTGGCCACCATCGAGAACCTGCCGGCGGAGGGCGGCAGTGGCGGCGGCAGGAGCGGCATCTCCGCGCCCTCCTCCAGCGTGCGCCAGAGGATCAGGAAAGTGCTGAACAGGTGAGGCCAGGGGATGGAGCGGGGCTCTGGCTGCACGGCACGGTGCCGCTCGCCCTGGGGCGCGCAGGTCCCCAGGGCCGCCGTCGAAGGGGCCCCGACCCGGCCCGGCCCGCTCGGAGGGGTGGAGCAGAGGGGCACGAAGGCGGCGGCGGGGCGGCTGGCTGGGCTCGGCTCGGTTCGGCTCGGCTGGGTCGGGCTAAGCTGGGCTGGCAGCGCCTTTCCCACAGAAGCCCCGGGCGGGCAGGGAGCGACGGCCCATTGTTGCCTCCGAGGCGGCGGCGTGAGCCGCCAGCCCGCGCCTCCCCGCCGCTGCCGCTGCCGCTGCCGGTCGCACCTGCCGTGTCCACAGGCACAGCCTCCGCAGCGGAGCCCCCGCGCCTCCCGCCGGTCCGGCTTTCCTGGCCCGTCACGGAGAGGCTCGGGGCGCGGGAGGAGGGAGCAGACATCCCCGCTGCCGCAGCCCGGCCGAAGTTGGAGAGCGGGCGGCGGGGAAGGGGCGGCCCCGGGGGCTCCCGGCCGGGGGCCGCCAGCAGCGGCCGGGAGCGGCCCGATGTTCCGGGGTGCCGGGTTACGTCGTGCGGGAGCGCTGCCCGGTTCCGAGCAGCTCCTGTGCCCTCGGAGCAGCACGCTGGGGCTGCTGGCGAGAGGCGAGCCGCCGTCTTCGCCCCTGCGTGTGGCTCAGAGTGGTCAGTGCAAAGATGAGAAAACTGCAAGGTACTCGGAGTAGATTTTCACCGAAGGCACAAGAAAACGCTGGAACCATCTTAGTTAATCCTTTACGCTGGCCTGTCTGCCGGTTGTTTCTTTTGCACTGCATTTGATTAGGGCAGAGGGTTTTACCACAAAGCAGAGTCCATCCAGTGCGTAACTGGTTGCTGTTCTCCAGGAGGAGCTCCTGTCTGAAAAGCCAGCTGGAGCTATCACTTCTGCCTAATGACTCCTACGTGCTAAACAGAGCAGTTGCAGCAGTGGGATGGTGCGTACCAGCCTTGGCCTCATTGTCCCGGCTTTAGTTTCAGATTCATGTGACATGGACGAGCTGCTGAACCCAGCTATTCTAAATGGGTGTATTAGGCTTGAAGATGAAGCTTTTAAATATGAAAAAATTGCAATCCAACAAGTGTTACATTGTTAAAAATACCTGAAGCTATTCGCTCTCAGAACATCCCTATTACACGCAGTTAATTAACTGTTGCCATTCCAGGAGGATTCCCCAAAGCTTCAGTGACAAATACTTATCTTTTGTTGTTTGAGCATGACAAGGAAAAGAAGTTGAAACAAGTAAGAGGTGCTTCAAATCAGTTACACATTTTCTTGTACACATGCATTTTGCAACACTCTGTATTGTAAGATTGAGTCAATTCCTCAACCCGACAGCCCGTGTCATCTTAGGCGTCCTGTGCTTGCAAATCCTGCCCTCCTTCTGCTTGGTCATCCTGAGGTGTGTGTCAGTCCTGAAACAAGACACTAGAGAAAAGATGTTTTCCCAGGGGCACCAAGAGAAATATGAAGATGTGGTGAAGAGATCAGATACAAAAGCAATAGGCACTCCTGTGCAAGGCTGTTAATAATGGCCTCTGGGGAGTCATCAAACTGACCACAGTCTTCATGGCTAGGAGGTGTTGGATTAATTCATACGGTTTAAACAGTTACCATACTTATTTGTGTATATGACTGAGCTGTAGATAAAATATCAAATCAATATTTGTTGTTCTTTGTATGTGATTGTATGATTGAAATGAGAATACCCAGGTTGTGTGGATTTATTTATTTATTTATTTATTTATTTCAATGGGGAGAAGGGCAGAAATTTGCTCTGGTGACCAAAGTTCAAATCTGTTGTGATTCATAAACTTGAACCTAGAAATGAGATATCCCATAGCCCAGAAGAGCAGCCTAAGGAATGGGAGTCAGTCGCTTTCTCGTGATTGTGTTCTTATCTCCTCCTCAAACACGAAATGAAATTTTTACAAATTTATGTGGTTTATGGAGAAGGAGAATACATGTTACTGAGATGTTCTAATTCTTAGCTAGTCCCACATTGTGTATCAATGGAAATTTTTCAAAAGTTAGATTTCCTAAAGTTTCCTTCTACTTTACATGGAAACTGATGTCTCCATGTAACATCACAGCTTTCATCAGTATTTCTGTTGGTACAGTGAAATTAATTCTGACACAATGTTTATATTTTCATCCTCTATGGAAACAATAGTCTGTGTGAAAGAAATATGTATGCCATATCTCTAAAGAAGCAGGAAACCCCAAAAACCAAACATTGGCTTTTCCAATTGTTTTTCTTCCAGAATAGGGTAACACTTTCTCTGTGCTATCTACACTTTGTGTGCACCATTTACTTGAGCCCCATTAGTGGAAGGTACCTGACTGATTCATTGTGCTTCTGTTTTCTGCTACACAAAGTAGGGGATCTTCAGGCATACATCAAAATAAAAATGTTGACAAAACTGGGGCTGCCAGAAAACTGCTTATGGTTGATGGAATCATAGAATTGTTTGGGTTGGAGGGACCTTTAAAGGTCACCGAATCCAGCTCCTGCTGCCATCAGCAGGAACATCTTCAACTAGATCAGGTTGTTCAGATTCACATCCAGCCTGACCCTGATTGTTTCCAGGGATGAGGCATCTACCACATTTCTGGGCAACCTGTTTCAGAGTTTCACCAACCTCATCATAAAGAATTTCTTCCTTATATCTAATCTTATAATTTAAAACTCTTGTCCTGTCACAAGAAGCCCTGCTAAGAAGTCTGTGCCCAGGGAAAGGACAGACTCCGGTGTGATCAAACAGGAAAGAAGACATCAGGAGAAAGGACATAGACACTGGCAGAAACTGACCATTGTTTCTTTCTTACTTTCTTTGTAGTAGTTCTGTTATCCATGAACTTGCAGATTCCTGAATTGCTTTCCATGGCAATTCAGGAATTAAAATTAAACAATTAAAACAAAGTAAAATTGTTTTACAAGCTATGGAAGCTTATTTTAACTTCACCTTCCAACCTCTCCTCTCTGTTCACTCAGTAGATCCCAAGGTAGTAGAGAAACACTGGAACAACCCCTGCAGGTATTTGAGAGAGAACACACTGAAAGCAGAGCTGATTGCCTGTAGAAGTCTATTTCAGTGATCACAGCAAACACTGCATTCGGAAAAAAAGTCCATAACAAGAAAGCAGAAAGAAATTAAAACACAAAAGTGAATGGTTAGAATTAGAAAGGACTGGAATGCTCAGTGCAATTATGGGATTTACTGGAATAGTTTGTGTATAAATTTTGGGCTTCCAGTGATGGTGAACAGGACCTGCTGCAACACGGTCAAATTTGCTGTTACCCTTGAAGCAGTTGTGGTGCTTAGGGATGTGGTTTAATGGTGGACCTGCTGGTGCTGGGTTAATTGTTGGACTCCAGGACCCTGGAGGTCTTTTCCAACCTTAATGATTCTATGGTTCTGAGTTGTGAGAGGATGGCTTTGAGCTGCTGTTGCATTAGGGGGTAATGTTGTGCTGCAGATATGTTCCTGGAGCTGTGTCTCATGCCCATGGTCCATAAATCCCACCTGCAGGGCCCTGCCTAGTACCTTCCCTGTGACATTTGCTGAGCACGTGTCCCTGACTGACTGTGCCCTGCTGTGTTGCAAAGAAGAGCAAGAATAATGATGGCTACTTGGTTGCTTCCTTCCCCAAACTTCTGTGAAGCCAAAATATTTCATATATCTGTGGGTGGGTCCCAGCTCACTCCATCTGGCTCTATTCCAGCACAAGAGGCAGCTTGTCTCCCTTTCTTGCACTTCTTGGGTGATCTGAAGGGCAGAGACTCACCTGGCAGATTCTCCTGTGGCCCCTGAAACCTTTTGAACTAATTTACAGATTGATGTCTCTGGTTTATCACCTCTTAAAAGGAACGGGACAGACAATAAACATTGCTGAAACACAGGGGGAGCAGGTTGCCAAATAATCTCTTTGGGGGATTCTTGCAAATTGTCTCTAAATGAAAGCCAACAAATGAGATACCTGTTTATACAGGGGCATTAATCTCTGTAGTCCTGGGCAGCAGAACAGGAAGGGAAAATGAAGTTTCTGCAAGCAAAATAAGTTACTATCTTTAGATACTATGACAAAGTTGTTTTAGCTAAGTAAATGAGATTATTCCTGGAAACAAAAAATACCATAGCTGTGTCAATGAACTCAGGTCTCCAGAGAAATGTCTAAGGCACTGCTATTATATGGCTTTCCTTGACAAAGACTTTTTTAGAAAGCTGGATGGCACATGCATTTTTCTGGGTTTACCCACTTCATCTTTCAGTGCTTCCTCGAGGAATACGAGTTATAAAGTCTGGCTGTGCCTTATCTTGGTGTTTCAAGGTTTTCTGCATGGGCTTTTTCTTGCTGGCAGTTGCTGAATGACACTTCGTATTTCTCAGAAGTTTTCTAAAAATTGTATCAGAATATTGGAGACATACTCAACTTGAATCAGAAAACGGAATAAGAGTTATTTCAGCCATTCAGTCCCATCTCATCTTTTAAATAGCTTTGTAGTTACGTTCTCTGCACTAGTGAATTGCAAAAGTTCTCTGTGGAGCAGCATGACTTTCTCTGCTTATTTGCTCACCTATTTACTTTGTCAAATAAATTTCAGCCTTATACATAAAGCTAGTCCATGGTCTAATTCCTGTCTTAGGAAAAGGAGGAAAAAGATGTTTCTAATAAGTATAATTCATTAAATTAGGTAGTGATGTATTGAACAAAATTATTTGAAGAAAAGCAATTTAAATTATTTTTGAAAGAAAGCTTGTCTGTTTGGGTTCAGTCTGAGTAAAACTTTTGATTTTTTAGTGTGTTACAGGCCCAATTCCTCGCTGATACCCGAGTTGAGGAAGAGTTTGGCCCACTAGTTGACTAACTTTGAACTTGAACCATGTGTCAAACCTACTAACTCTTCAGAGATGGGAGCTGTTTAAATGGCACTGCAAGTATCAAAAGCTATAACAAATGTGGGGTTTTTTTTTCTCTAATAACATGTACCTGCATAATAAGTCAGACACAGGGATTTTATGTGCTAAAAAGAACTTTGAGCTGAATAATAATAAAATTGAGATGATGTGTTTCATTGCCCCAAAGCAAAAATGTCTTTCAGTTCACTGATCAGAGTGGCAAACAAACCAAATAATTTATGGCATTTTTCCTTAATGAAAAGCAAGTCAAGGATCAAACATACCATTTCTGAATCCAAAAAAGGAGTGAGTATTCATGACCTTCAGTTGCTTTGCTTTCTTCTTCAAAACAAAAGAATTTGCTTCCTTTGGGATTTTTATTCTTAAAAAGTACATATAGCTCCTCAAAGTACACCCAGAATAACAATGACTGTAGAAAAATGAGCCTGAGCTCAATTCAGATAGCCACAGTTCTCCTTTTAGGTAAAAATATTCATACCATTCTGAAGTAAGTCAAAGAAAATGAGATCAGAGCATAGATAAAGCAACTAGGTTGGCTTTCTTGAGCCTGTTAGTATTATTCTTTTTGGTTGAGGAAGTGGGAAGGTCATACCTGCCCGTAGGAAAGCATCCTGGCAGAGGATAAAGAAATGATGAAAAATTGTCCATTCTTTCCTTTTCTCATTAGTTTACTTGTAATCACCATTTTGTAAGCAAACAGCCTCTGCAAATTAGCTGTGTTAGGTTAGGGCTCATTAGGGAAATACCTGTAAAACGGGAGAAAAAGATTCTCTTCCTCTTCTCCAAACAACTTATTTCAGTGAGTGCACACTTATTCATCGGCATGCCATAGTATGCTCAAAATGCTTTGATTCAAGAGCAAAGATCAGCTAAAGTGCAGAAAGCATGTTTTTGATGTAGCATATACTGGAAATCTGTCCAAGTTTGGTTTCAAAGTGTCTGAGCATCATTTCCTAACAGGTTTAGAAGCCAGGATTGGGAAGCTTTGTCCCTCTTGCCTTGTTTTTGCTCCTGAGAATTATTTAGGAGATACGAGCCTTGCTGGTCCTGTTCTGAAGCAGGAATTATTTGAAGTGATGTGATATCGTAAGTGCGCTGTAATCCAAACCCGACAGTCCCTGTGCTGAGTGGGAAAAGACTTTCCCTAGGAGGGGCAATTGGGCAGGGCAGAATATGTGGGTGTCTGCTGTCTACCTATGACATTCAAAATGCCGCTGCTTACTGGGTGCCTGACTGTAAGTGGAATTTTTGACACTGGCTGTGCTGTGGGCTTTGGGAAGGGGTTACTGCCTCTTGAACTAGGGGGGGTTCAAAGGAGCAGCACCATAAATGGCTCCATAGAGAAAGCGGGAGGAATGGACAGAGTGGCTCTTATGGGATGGACAGAGCAGCTTTAATGTGCTAATGAGGGGAAGGCCAGATGCCAGCAGCGATCAGAAGGGCTCTTTGTGGCTCTGTCTCTTTGGAGATGGCTGGAGTCTCTGTCCTTATCGGGCTTGTTTCTGCAGGCAGAGGGAAACACTGGGGCTATTAGTGAGGTGTTCCCTTCCTTTAAGTCAGCAGATAGACTTCCAGATTAGCACTAGAATACTGATTAGGGCTAATTACCAGGAAAGTTTAGGAAAAAGAAGTTGCTGAAGAAGCTTGACATTAAAAACTACAGAAAATCAGCCCTCAAGCCCAACAACAGCAGAAGTCTCATGCTCAAAGGCTTGAGCTGAGCTCAAATTCAGCTGAAATCACCTGTTGCAAGAACAGCTGTATGGGGACTCATAAATTGCTATGACTGTAAAGTGTGTAAGTGTTGGTGATTCTGAGATTCATGTTGTGAACTGCCTACTCTACCTGTCTGTGTTTATTTGTGTCTGGCATCCATCTAGCTGAGATTTTTACTGAAAACACTTCAAGTTTTGAAGTTGTCTATCAGCTTTCTCTGACTTGGTTTCTTTCATGATTTAAGAAAACATTTCTTCACTGTATATTCACTCTCAGTAATTTTTCTCAGAGACACCAAAGGGTTGAGGTAGCAGGTTTGACTCCCATGCATCACCTTTTCCTCAGTGCAGGAGGGAGCATCCGCCCAGCCTGGCCTGGGTGAGCGCACTCATACAGCAACACTGTGCTGTACATCTGCAAGGAGTGTGCCGGCTTTTTGGGGTGTGCTATGGCACACAGGGATGACCAAATAATTTCCTAGAGGAGGTGGGTGACCCTTGATCCCGCCAGAAAGGTCTGTCCACAAATAATGCTATGCAGGCTCCACAGTGGAAAATAGGGACGCTTATTAAGTCAGTCTTCTGTTTGTTCTGATCCAGTAACTTCAGTCCATAATTTCAGATTCCCTTTGGTGTGGTGGTCACCTTTGCTTCCTTACACTGCCTGTTCTCCATGTAATATGAGAGGTCTCACTCCACCTTCAGATAGGTCTGACCTGTGCAACCTGTAGGAACTTCGGAGCTGGATAGTGAATATTCTCTTTTGCTATAACTTTTTTTTTCCTAACAGCAAATGTAGATGACCATGTCAAGAATGATTGGTCTTTCTCAAGACTGCATGTTTAGTAAGGTTTCTTATGTCCAGACTAGATTTTTTTGGTTAAAAAGCAAGTAAGACTTCATGGTAAGTGATGGGAGTGCTTATGTAGGAGACCAAGTTTAACTCTGCTTTGCTGCATCCCTGAAGGCTGTGAGGTTCCCTTGGGATGAAGAACCTCAAAAAGTTACGGTTTTGTCTTTATGCAAAACATGAGAAATTTTGAAAATTAAAAGTTTACAACTAGAAGGCGCTTTTTCCCCTGCCCCCCAGCTCATCTTCCAAGGCATTTCAGGCTTCAAAGTGTTAATCTACAAAAGCATGCTATGCTTGAAACAGATTACTGCATCTCTGGTACAGATGAATTAAGTAATTTATGTCCAATAGCAAGACCATAACCCTAGTGTTAATTTTAACCTGTTAGCTGGTATTAGCTGATAATGGAATGAAAACAACATTTGAAACATTTATAGTGATGGCCATTAGTTTACTTAGTCCTCTTTGGTGTTCATTTGTGAAAGGAGCTGTTGTGTCTGTGTCCAGAAGCTGTACAGAATTACTGTATGTAATTCGGCTGCACTGATTTTAAAAGGGTGCTGTCTTCTGTGCCACATTTATTCTCATTAGTTTTCTCATCTGCCAAGTGTTTTTTGATGGGGGTTGGCTTTTTCTGCTTTTCATTTGGTGGAAATGGAATATGAGTTAAGAGGGGTGTAAATCTTTCCCCCCTCTGTAGTGAAATAGAGAAGAAGCCATTGACATTGTGGGAGGGAGATGCCAGAATGTGCTCCTGCTCTGATACCTCTTAATCACCTCTGAAGCAGAAGAGAGCTCCACAGCTCCATTCCTGGATCTCTCCAGCCTAATAACTAAAATTCTGATCCTTAATGTAGCCTTAAGGTGGCTATCTCAGAGCTTTTCAGGGGAGGAGGGAGTTTGAGGGTGCTGGGCTGGGCTGAATACGAGTGGTGGCTGTAAGGTAGAAGCGGAGGAAATTCTCTCTCCTTTTTTTGAAGAGAGGAGGTGGATATCTAACTCTTCAAGAGGAGGCCTGAAAGGAGTCACTGAAAGGTAGGGGCCAAATGCTCCAAGGAGGAGTAAGGCATAAGCTGTACCCTGTCTGACGCTTTCTGGTTTTTACCAGGATTTCAGTCTTTGTCTACCCAGGTGCCTCTGTGGCTTTCCCAGGGTGCAGTATTATTCTGCATGGATCTTTTGGGGTTTTCTTTGCCTTATGATGGTGAGACAAATGGTAGAAAATACTTATTAAATTGAATTAATTACCTTGTGATTACTTTAAGCCCTGGCATTTTCTGGAGTTTAAACAGCTCTGTGTTTCTGGTGGCTTCTACAGTCTGATCTCAGCCATTTGCCTTCCAAAATCTCTTCTTACTTGAAGCTGAGTGCTGTAATGAAACTAAGGGTTTCTTTCCTGTTCATGCTTTCCTTTTCTCTCTGCTGCTGCTGCTACTACAGACATGAAATGCTTTTGAATATGGGGTTTTTTTTAACTCCCTGCTGTCAGTATATTGAGGTCTGTAGGGATTGTCCTGGATAGGCTGAAAGTGAGAAGGACAGAAAATAGCAAGTAGGATGGGAAGAGTTGAGCAGGGAGCTGGAAAATATTTTAATGGGTATGGGATTGGTACTCAAAGGAAGTAAAACTTCAACGTTGTAGATATAATTTTCATCAGGCTGAGTATGAGGATTAAGTATCCTTAGGCTTCCAAGCTTCATCTCATATAGTGGAGAAAAAGCCATCACCCAAATATAAGTAATGATCAACTGAAGTGCCTCCTTGTCCTGGTTTGGGACAAATTTGTAAGGGAACTTCCAAAGGGATGATTCCCTAAAGGACAAAATTCAGCAGCCCTTCCCCTCGCTTGTTTGGGGGATAAACCTCCTTGGAGAAAAGTGGAAAAAACTGTTTCTTTAACAAGCAAAGTATTCACATGCATAAAAAAAGAATAATATTAAACAATAAAACCTCTTGCTGTTCCAAAGAGATGGCAAATTCAGAAAGTCCTTCTGTAGTTCAGAGAGAGTTGTCTGTGGGTGTTCCTCAGCTCACTGAACTGTCCCTCAATCCCTCCAGTGTAGGAATGCAGCATCCTGGGCCATAGGCATGAGCTCCCGGTGTTTTTTCTAGGTTTTCAGTCCAGAGCAGGTTTGAACAGTTCCAGGAAAAGAAAAAGCTGCAGTCTGGGGAACTTCTCTGCCTGAGCTAGCTAAAAAAACTAACTAAATGTAAAGGAGAGCTCTCTCCCACTGTCAGTGCTGCAGACAACACGCACCGACAGAGAGCTGAAGCTCTTATCTCTGTGTTTTTTTAATACAGCCACGAAAAATTCCACGGCTTTTCCTTCTCCCCTCCTTCCCTCTCAGGTCTAGTTTTAAAGGCACAAAACTTATTTCTGGGCCAAACAGATGAATGGGAATACAGTTCAGCATCATAAAGTCACCCCAGGACACTCCTTTTCCTGCATAACCCACCGGACATGTACAGGTACCTTCCAGTCAGATTTTGATACCTGACCTCTGCTGTCAGGTACCTGATGTGCTTAGTGGGACACTTTGTAGAAAAAGGATTTTCAGCATTTGCAGAAGTGCTGTCCAGCTTGTCCCAGAGCACACAGCACCTGTGGTGGTGCTGGAGACCTTGTTCCATTGCTGCCTGGAGACAGCCCTGGAGACCTTCTTCTATTGCTGCCTCCTGTCATTCTTCTGCCAAAGCTGCTTTGCTTTTTGCTGGTCCTCACCAGCATTTTTTTGACAGTATGCTTAAGGGGTTTCTTTTTGGGCCCAGTCTGTGGTGGGAGAATCATGTCTTCAAAGACATTCAGTAGATTCCAGAACGTGTGGAGGATTTAATCTAGAAGCACAGGGGCGAGGTGGTGTGGTGGTTATCATGCATGTGTGAAGGCACCTCTTACTGGCACTGAAAAGGAAAATTCCAAGTTTTCTCTCATTTAAACATAATGGTGACAACAGAACAACTGTGCAATAGCAGAAATACACTCAAGGACTGAGGTATTAAGTCCATCTTACCTTGAGTGCTCAAGGTAAGATGCAGTGCCATGATGGTGATTGAACGGTTGCCAGAAATTACATTGTTACAAGAGTTATGTTGTATTTATATTAACCAAGCAAAATCTCTGGGATTCAGAGTTGTTCCTGTTCCTGCTAGAGAGGTTACTTGAGTTTAAGACACCAAGTAATTCCTAGTAATTAATTTGAAAAATTCTGTCTGTGACTGTGTGTAAGCATGTGACATCCTTTAGTCACCTAAAATCAACTTCCCATTATAAATAAATAAATTCTAGCACATTCTAACTTGTATAAGAATTTCTGTTAAATTTGATGTCTGAAATTGTCCATACATATTGATTTGGTATGCATTACTGTGTTAATGGAACTTATTATTACTCAGCTAGATTAATTTATTAGATTTATCTCTACATTACAACCTATAGATGTATTGAGACATGAGCCCACAGAATCAATACCAATTTCTGTTCTCATTTATGAATGTTCTTACTAACATCCAAAACATGGTTACACTCAAGAGTATTTAGTTGCCATTTATTGTGAAGCATTACACTCCAACAATTTTAAATTTGTCTTTCTTCTTTGTCCTGTAATGATTATTTTTTCCATTTATGTGGCACTTGTTGGAACAAAATGCTTCAAATGAGTCATGATCATACTCCAGTCATTGGGTCTAGCAGTAACTTAGGTGTGCAAAATTAGGGCTCTGAGACCAGACCTAATCTTTGAGATGCATTTTGGCTGCTGTTCTGTGTGGCTGGCCCAAAGCAGGAGGGGGAACAAAGGTACAAATGTAACTTATACTGAGCTGCCTGCCAAATGTGGTGTATTTGCATGTTTTCCTTTGAGCAGCAGCCATGCGTGCATTTATCTTTCAGAAGCAGCAGTGTTTGGCTGAGGAGCAGTTGCAAAGACCAGCTGAAATAGGTAGCTGATGTGGAGCTCATTCACTTCCCTCCAGAGCTTGAGCTGTTGAAAGCTCATGGTGGGAAGTAAAAGAAGTGGGGTGCAGAAGAAATATGGGGTAAGAAAGCTGTTTGATCTGCTCTCCTGCAATTAAAGACTGGTGAACAGCACTTATGGCAGGGAAAGACAAGTCTTCAGACACTCCTAACACTGGCATTTCTATTCCCATCACAGCTCCAGTGGTGCGTGGGGATAATGCCCTTCCTTCCTTTGGATGGACCAGAAATGCTCTGTAACTCTCAGAAAGAGAACTGCAGAGATTGTTTGGTCTCAGCCCAACCTTTATATGCAATTCTAAGCAGCTCACCAGACATTTATGTGGAGAAATCTCCAGCAGCTCCATACACACAGAGATCATGTTTCATCCAGTGGTCTGTCAGGTGAAACTGTAAATCTCACTCTTCTCCAGTCAGTCTTTCTTTCTTGTTTTCCAGTAAAAGTTGCTGTATTCACTGAGTATGCTGCTCCTCTGACCAATTTTTGGCTTATATTTAACTGTTGCTGCTGTAGCTGCTGCTTGTGCACCACTGCAGTTACTGGGCATTGAAAAGCTCAAGCCTGATAAATGAAATACAGCATGCACAAAAGGATAAGCCAGGTGATAAAGGGAAACTCAGGGGCAAAAAAATCACCCCCAGAAATATCATATATAAGTTATGATGCAGAAGTGGGCATCAGAATTAAAAAAGGGGTGAGTTGCCCCATGAATACTGTCTGCCTGACCCAGCTGTGGGGTTTGGGACCAAAGCCAGAGCAGGGTGATTTGTGTCATCCTAACTGTGCAAGACTAAAAGTTACAGGGCAGCTGGTGGACGAAATGCAGCTTTACCAACGTTGTGCAGTGCAGGACAGGGAGGGGTAGGCTTTTGCCTGTTTTGTTTTCAGGAGAAGCTGTATTGCAGCAGCAAATGAGGGAAAACACTGTGTTTTAAAGGACTTGGAGAGAAGTTACACACAGTAGCTTCTGATTTACAGTCCAGAATTGAGCACCAATTGGGTTTTTTGGCCCTGGGTGAATCTTTCAACCTCGCTGGGTTTGGTTCAGCACCTGTAAAATGGGGACAATTAAACTTAACTACCTGGAAGAGTTGTTGATTAGTTAATGCTTGTAAAATTCTACATAGTGCTATAAACCAGAGCGTAGTACTCAGAAGCATCTGGTTTGCAGTTACTATAGTGCTTCTCTGAAACTTTATGGGCAAACTTTGCCAAGAAACAAAATGATTAATGTGTGCAATACATGTAGGCATTGGGAGATGAGGCACAGACAACTTTTCAAAAGCATCTTTCCTGAGGTACCTTTTCTCAAAATAGAAGAGGTTTCCCAAGAGCACCTGAAGTGGCCTGGGACTGTGAAAGCAGTGTCAGGTGAATTTGGGGCTGCGGAATGAGGCTCTGGCAGGTGGCAGAAGAACTCTTTGCTCCACCTCTGTCTTCTTGTTCTTATTCTTGACCCTGTCCCCAGCTTCTTCCCCCTTTGTTTTACTGGTGGAACTGTTTGCACAGTACCATCGAAAAACAGGTTGGTGGTTTGATTCATCTCAGGGCTGCTGTTTCCCTGAGATTCTCCTTGGGGTTGCTAACCCCCAAGGTAATAAGGGTTCTCCCAAGGTTGCTGTTCCCTGGGAGTTTCCCCTGGGTTGCTGTTCCCAGAGGTAATAAGGTTTTCAGTCTTCTCTTTGCCCTGGGTGTTTCACACTAAAGCCAGAGGCGACAAGTTGAGTCCAGCAGTTCGTATTATCAAGCTGTTTATTCTTAATTATCTATCAGTTCTTATCCAGCTTTGCAAGGCGTCCCCAGCAAAGCAAGACACGCAGCTGGACTGGGGCGGATCAGAGAGCCCCACACCTTATGTACAGTCCCCTTGACCCAACCACTGTCCGAGACGTATTTTTTATTTACAAAATTTTACCAATACCTACTACCTTTACTAACATGTCAGTTCTACTCTAAACCAATCTCTAAAACCCAACTCAGCACAAGATGGGGGACAAGAGCAAGAACTAGGAGGACAGGGGCCACTCCCCAATTCCTCTATCTTGCCTCTTCAGCCCCGTATACTAAGAATCCTAATTTCTATATTTATATTCTATAATAAACCATCCACTACTTATTCTAAATTCTTAGGATTTGTGATTCTTCCTGCATGTGAGTGTTCACTCCCATGGACAGCAATCAGAATCAGTGTCCTCCTGGGATCTGTGTGGGTCTAACTGACCCCCCTGTACAGATCCCAGACCCTCCTGTACAGTCTTCAAATCCTCCAGGGCGGCCAGAGGAATATCCTGGACTCCAACAGATTCAGAGGGGAAAAAATGGGGAAAAAAAAAGGGAAAAAGTTTCTGCTGTTTTTGGTTTGTGTTTCCAGATGGATCTTATCTCCAGTGTAGTTTATCATGTGGCTACACACATGTGGACTATGAGGCTGGGGTAAGTGGAGTCTGGGGTAGCTGAAATTGTCCTGACACTGGAGATGATCCCACAGGCCATGGTACCCAGACACAAAAGGTGTTGCCATCACAGAGCTTGGAAGGTGTGTAATGTGAGCTAACCCTTCTTCCTGCCTCCAAAGACAAGTTACACTGATTTCATTGGAGATGTGTATGGCAGCAGAGAGCAGTCATTTGGTGAAGAGTTGATCTTGGCTACAGCTCATCATGTAGTGTGTGAAACAGCTGACAAAAGGGAGGGAGCCAAGAATGTGCTAGAGACAAGCTTGTAGCAGTTTCTGAGATTTGCATCTTGCCTATTATTTGAAATACTTACAATGTGAATATGTGCACTATAAGAATAAAGCACATGCATGCACATATTGATTTGGTTTAGTAGGAGACTGTTAAAAAAGCCAGAAAGAGTGATGGAGGGAAGAAACCATTTCCAAATCCATCACTCCTTCATTGATACCTAGAAATTATTAAGAGAGGGTCACAAGTTACCTCATGTGAAGATTCAAGTTCTCAGTCATTTTTCAGAGCTAGGTAAGATGATCTAAGGCTGAGCAATGAATTTGTTCTTAACAGAGTATCATGAACTGCCAAAAGGAGGTTGCACTTCTCTCTCTTCCCTGCTCCTGGCCAAATTGCTCCTTCTGCTTTTGCTGAGCCAGGTCTGGTTTCTGTCACAGGCAGATCACTAAAATCACAGATCATTAACGCAGCTGAAAGAGGCTGCTGTTGTAGCTGGGTTTTTAGCTAGCTTTTGATTAAACTAGTGCCTGGACTGATGATGAAAGGAAGGAGGCTGTGAGCAGGGAGCAGAGAAAAGCAAGGGCAGAGGAGGTGAGCAAAACAGGGATGGGAGGTAAAAGAAACTGGAAAGAAGGAAGGGAAAGTACATCTTTCTATGGTCTCAAGCTTTTTACTTGGTTCATCTGTATTGTAATACCATGTCTGAGCTAACTACTTATTGCCGATGTCCTCAGCTTCATCCTGCCTTCTTGTTACAAACCTTACTGCTGATGGTCTTAGTGTTGAGGAAATAACACATGTGAGACCTGTTGGCCATTGACAGCTGGTAAACAATCAGTTGTAGCCAATTCCTCCCTCAGGTAGGGGAGAAGTAGTGTGTGTACTGAGAGAGGAAAAAGAAGGTTGCCAGATATGAGGTAGTGTGATTATGAATGGGGCTGGGGGAAAGATGTTGCTGTTAGACTTGTAAGTACTTGCTGTTGAAGCTGATGGTGGAGGTGTGATGCAGCCCTAAACTGACAGTAGTCTTCTTTGTTACAGGTTAAATTTATTTATTTATAGCCAAGCCTGAGTTGAGTGAGGATAGGCATTTGTGAAAAACCTTAGTATAAGCATACTCTGTGTTTCCCAGTTGCTAGAAAGTGGAAGGGGAGCCTTATCCATGAAACAGTTTTTTTCACAGCAAATAAAAGAGGAGGCACATGTCCAGCAGGTCTACAGATCATTATATCTGGTGTGCAGCAGCGCTCCTGTGTGCTTTGTGACTCATTTCTGCCTCTCTGCCAAGGTGTGCAGTAACTTCTTTGCTGTGGCTGACTAGAAAAATAGTCCAGTCAGTGGTGGCCAAAATCAGCGGCCACTGAACTGGTTTGTCTCCCTTTCTGTGATGGCAAGTGATGTATTATAGTATTCTCCTATAGTACAGTGTGAATAGCTCTTTTTTATTTGGCTGATGTGATCTTGGAGGCTTGTTGCCATTCCCTGACCTCCTTCTTCCTGGAGCCAGCAGCCACGCACAAGCTTTCCCAAAACTGTGCCTCTGATCTGCAGTCCCATAACTTCAGTTATCAAAATAATTCCTTAAAAGCAAAATATTCACCAATTTGGGCACCTTGGGAATGGTCACGAGTTTGTACTGACATAGATAGTTTTCTGGAAGCATTTCTCTGTTAGTCCTGCTTCCCAAATTGATCCTGTATCCTCCTAGCTGTTGTATTTTCACTTGCAGTACTGTTGCAGAGAGGTGCTGCACAGTTCCAGTGTATCAGTTCACAACTTCTTCTTTCCTGCAGCAAGCAAAGCTCTTGTATTTAGAGCACCAAAACACAGGTAAGGAGGAGAAGGGAGTGATCATCTTCAGATTGGCAAGGTCTCTATTGGTAGGAGTACAGGCTCTGTTGATTTTTAAAGAAAACAAAATAACATATCACCCTTCTCACCCCCAGAGAAAAAACAAAACAAAACCAACAAAAAAACCCTAACAAAACCCAAAATCAAAAAAGCAAAACCACACAAAGAAATACCACCAAACCCAGCAACCTTGCTACAGGGCATTATACAGCCATTTGTGTTTTGATGCCAAAATGAGTGAGCAGGAAGCTAGGGAAGAAGCTTTCAGGTAAATTCTGCCAGTGTTTGAATCCCATTTTTGGGAGTGGAGAAATGCAACATGACAAAAACCTCCATCTTACTTTGCCTGTCTGTGTTCAAGTATGCTTCTGTGGTGTAAAAATAAATTATCATGGAGGGAAGGACTTGCTTCTTTGCTGTTTTGGTGTCTCCTGATGACCATGGCTCTGCTTTGATCTTAGGCAGAGATGGCCAGTGAACTAGCTTGCAGGTGTGCTGTGTTATTACCACATTGGCTGTTTTTATAAACTCAGTGATGGCGATGTCCTGAAAGAGGGAAAGATGAGAGTTAAGGTATGAGTAGAGAAAATACATCATCAGTGCAAGAAAAAGTAGTATGTCAGTTCTTGAGATGAATTCCTAGCTGGACTCTGAAATACATGATAATCCCCAGTTTTTTTTCCTTTGCCTGTCCGACTCTCTCCTTTCCTTCTCCTCCCCCCACAGCCACAGCAGCACCATGGTTTCAATATTTCCTGTAAAGGAGGGGCAGTAAGGGGAGAGTCCCCCGTGCTTGGTTAAGAGGGTCTATTATAGAGGATTAACTGTGCCCAGACAATGAAGCCCCTCGAGGAGCCCGTTACCCTTTTGAGATGCGTGTGTGGGTAAGAGGGCACACTGATGTCCCTGTATCCCAGCCCAAGTGCGTGTGGTTCCATGCCCTGGTTGCTATGACAATTAATCGCATCTTTTAAGGGCTGGTGCCGACTACAGAAGCCTGTAAATTGCTTGAAAGACTAGTTAAAAATGCTCCTTAGGCACTTTTATTTGCTTTTACCCCAAAAAATGGGATGGAGAGGTTTTCTGCTTCCTACTTGTAAAAAAAGCCAGAGTAACTTGATATACGCTTTTAGACTGGCTTGGACTTTCCTGAACATGAGGAGACATGGATTTTTTTCTGAAGAACAACTGTAAAATAGACAGGGATGTGGTGCCTTTGAGCTCTGTGCATGTAATCTTCATAAGACCAGCAGATTGTGCATGCCTGGGAAATGTAAGAAGTACAGTCCTCAAGAGGTGTGCATGGATTGTTTTGTGTTTGTTTTTATTGGATGGTTAGCACTAGGCAATTAATGTATATGTCTTTGGTTTTCCTTTGTACCTTAAAAAAGAACAACAGGGAATTACTGTGGTGTCTCAACCTACAGCAAGACTGTACTCTATATTTGCCCCTTTGCTGAGGTAGTGAGAGAGAAATAGATGTTTCCCATGTCATTAGTCCAGAAGCCTGAACAGCAGTGAATGCAAATATTCTTAAAAGTCTTCCTGTAGGTTAAAGCCCTGTTCATTGGAAAAGCAGTCCTAACTCCCTCAGTACATTATTAGAATGGCTGGAAAAATATGTCCAGAAGTTTGAGAAGTTTTTTTTTATCTTCCTTGAAGGCATTAAAGTCTCTGTTACCTTTAATATTGCTTCTCAGGGAAGGAAAAAAAAACCAAAACCAAACTCCATGAAGGGAAACAAGTTTAAAGGGATAAGTTATCAAAAGCACAATATTCTCTCTTAACCTTTAACAAAAGGAGAGGTGCAATTCAGCACAGTCTCTCTTTTTTTAATGAATGTCACCTTGATACAAACACATTCGTATACACAACATATGTGTGAGGAAACTTGCAATTACTTTTACTGGAGACAGTGGGCAAAATGTTGGCGTTGCTTGGTAAGTTGCATCAGAGTCAAATGTGCTAAAATAGATTAGGTAACTTTGATTGTCAGAAATATTAATAGCTGTGTGCACTCAGTGCATGCTGTGTATCCTAGTTTTGGGTGACTAATTCAGTCCCACTGGTCACAGAGACATGAATGTACCATCTGGAGGACCACAGGTGTGTAATATTGGCTTGCTTTTCATTTGTAATTTCGGTCCTTGAGGAGTATCAGGTACTACTGCTGATAATGAAGCTGTGGCTGAAGAAATAGTTAAGTTCCATCTTGTGTATTGCAAAGATGTATGATCTTTTGGAATTGGTCAAGCTGCAGCAGCTACAGGAGAAGCAATCAAAATTGACCTAACCCCTTGTCTGTGGCTCTGCAGCCATTACTTCTTTCCTTTATCAAAGAGATTTAAACTGGAATTGTGCAGGATTGCTGCTTCAGGCCTGCAGGCTAAGGTCTTGTTTATTCAGTTTGTATCCTCCAGGATCAGCTTTCCTGTGTGGAAGAACAAGAACCAGCTAAATAGGAGTACACTCCCTTCCTTCCTTTTCATGGTGCCTGTGGAAAACCCTTTCTCAAGTCTACATTCTTCCCAGTCAGCAGAGGACTGTGAAAGGCCCCAAGACAGGCGGTGTTTTTGAGGCAGTACCTGTTCAACTTACTCATAGCCCTGGAGGTACTTTTCAGAGAAGAAGATAACATCCTTTGGCCTTGCCTTGCCTTTGACAGTCAGAGCCTCGTCTTGGCATCCAGAATTGGCTTGCAGGGGATGTGAGACAGACCAGGTTCCAATTCCTGCCATGCTTGTAATGGCTCTGCATGATGACTGGTCCAGACAGAGACCTGAACTTGTGTATGCCCACACCCATGCTGCTGCCAGTGCTATCAAACTTAGCCTCTTGCTCCATTTTTCCCATGAAACTCTGTTTAAGCCAGTATATTTTAATTTTTTTCTCTGATACAATGTGTTTGTTTGGGTTTTTCCCCTTTAATGCAATCTAGCAGTACAATGGTGTTCTTGCTTCAGGCAGCCCTGCCTATGTGAGCAGTGCCTGCCTTGAATACGTCAGTGTGATTACACAGGCCCTGGCGTTGTGCAGTGCATCCTGTTCAGCCATCACTGTGTATCCTTACAGAAGGGCTGAAACTTCTTGTCCTCCTCCTGCGTCCACTGCAGTGCCAGGACTCCCCTTTGTGGGAATGGTGGGCCAGGGGGCCAGGTTCTCAGGGCTTTTCTTGGGTGACATTGCTCCAGGTCCCAGTGGGACAGTGCTGGGAGGAGATAGCCTGCTGCGATGGCAGGAAGCTGAGAGTCCTCTCCTGCTGCAGGACCTTGAAGCCCAGCAGAATGATTGATAACAGCTTCTTTACTTCTGCTGGCAATGCAAGAAAGTTGCTCTTGTTTGGTACCCCCTGAGTTCTCACTACTGAAACCCCTGGGATCTTGACACTTCAGGGCTACCAGACATCTGGCAGGAGCCACCGTGGTGTGTGTTGGGAGCTGCTGCTGCCACTTGTGTCACTGCTGCCAGCCATGGCCCTGCTCTGGTTCTGCGGGGTGGCTTTAGCACAGAGCCCTGCAGCATTTTGCTGGCTCCATCTGCCTTGGGAAACAACTTTATTTTTTCTTTGTCCTTTTAATTCTTTGACTTTTGTGAAGCGCTAGTTAGTCGTCCCTTTTCCCCTGCTCCCTGTGTGGCTGCTGTTCCCTTCACCCCTTCACCTGCAGCTTCCCCTTCTTTCTTCTCCCAGCCTGGCTGCCTCTTTTTGTTGCCCTTCTCACAGAGGAAGATATTCTTAGGCAAGGGTCAGATGCTCAGGTCTCTTGGGGAAAGTACTTCAGTGTTCTGAGACTGAAATAGCACTGTGGCTTCTGGTGCCTGCTGGGAGGAGTCACTAGTCTGTGTCCTCTCCCCCAACTTCTTTGGGCTCTCATGGAATTGGCCCTGCTTGAATATGTGGGCTTGAAGGGGCTCTGAAAAGCAGAGGTGAGCTGGGTCTGTTTTCCCATGACTTTAATCTATATAGAATATCTTATGAAAGCCACGTGTCTAATTAAAAATAAAAGCAAACTTACATTAAGGTTTGATTTTTTGCGATTTAAATTGTTTGATGTGGCAACCATTGGATTGCAAATGATGTCTTTATGGCAGCAGCCTCACTTGTCATCGCTTGCAGGGCTTTGCACTCCTGTTCTGGCTTTGTCTGCTCAGGGCTATGGATCTTCCAGCTGCAGAGAAAATCAGGTGAGGCACAACATCTCCTCTTGTGGAAGAGGTTTTAACAAGAGTATACATAAAATCAGGTATTTGTAGCTGGAAAGATTAATGCTGTAATGGGATAACTACAACACAGCGGTATGAACAACAACAAAAAAGAGGCTTCCTTAGTTTTAATCCCTGTTGTGACATGCAGTCCCTGCCTTTTGAGCAAGGCATTTTCCAGGTTTGCTTCTGTTTTTTTCCCCTTGGATGCAAACACCAGCCCTTCATCAGGAGACTTGGACTATTTAATGAAAAAACAGGAAAGATATTTATAGATGCTTCTAATTTGTATTGTAAATACCAGCTGGCAAGGAGAGCAAGAGGCTAGAAAGGCCATGGCACAGATATGGAAGAGTCTCTTCCATCTCTCACTGCAAGCTCAGAAAAACGTAAAAGGGCAATGTAATTGGGATGCTGTTGAATTATGTATAATATTGGCATCAAGTTCTCTATCAGTTTAATTTTGGTAATGCTTTCTTTCTTGCCAACAGCATAGTCTCTGTAAATAAGCTGCCTCCTTGTTTGCTTGCATGACCTGATTATATACAATTATCCCTTGATTGCTATGACTTTTAAAATTGGTAGTGAGCTCAGCTGGGCAGGTATTCTAGGATTCCATCTGAAATATTCATTGCTTTAACTGACCACATAAACGCACCACAAAACCAGGAACAGCCATTCTGCTGACAGCTTCACTGCCTTCCTTCACTTTTCTTACCACTGCAATCGCTTGCCACAGTAACAATGACCTCCATGGGTTTAAATAGAAGGTACCCTCTCAACAGAGGTAAAATTGAGAGCATTCTATAAACATAGTACTTCTAGAGCTTTTACATTTTCAGGTTGACGTGGTAACAATAAAGCAAACTTGGGTAGAAGGTTTTTGTCCAGCCTCAGATTCAGATGTGTTTGCAGGAACACTTCTTTTTGCCTATTTTGCAGCTCATCCACATCTTCCTTACCTTGTGGAAACCTCTGTTCTATGCCTCAGTTCCACATCTCTGGGGCATTGTTATCTTTACTGCTTCAGAGATGGAACACAATTTTCTCCCTTGTCAGAGAGAAACAGCCATCTACAAATACAGTGGTCTGGCTGTGATATGTTAGATTAATATGTGTATTCATAAGCCCAGATAAATCGGATTGGGATTCAAATTTCAGGGTACAGAAATTTTCTGCAGACTGTTGTTTGAACAAAGAGACAAGAGTTGGCAAATTAGTGTTAACTGCAGTTAATGAACCTGAAATTTTAGTTTTAAATACTTGAAAAAGGTTGTATTCAGCATATAGAAAATAAGGATCAGTGTGGAACATGTTAAAAACCCTGCATTTTGTAGTGCAACTTCCAGTGTTTGGCCCTATAGAGCTTGGAAAAATCAACACTTCCATCTTATGTGGTTTCTGAAAAAGGTAAAAAACCAGAATCCAATTCCCAAGTGTTTTGGTTTCTATGTGGGGTGGTGTGGTATACTCATGAAAACGAGCTTCACCACAAAATTTGCCTGTTCACCATGTGCTATAGTAATAAGCTTAACACAAGATTTATTAGCTTCCTAAATAAAATATTACTTCTCTGTATTTTGAGTTGAATTTTGGTGGCTGATCTAGAATAAAAATTATCCCCAAAATGCATTGAAAGAGATTTGTACCTCCAGTATGTCAAAGATTGATTTAGCCCCCCAAAGCTCATTAGTTTTTAATTAACTTTTTTCCTTGCTCCTTTCACTAGAATTTTTTTGTGATATCATCTTTTTCTGTGAAGTCCTAGCTCTGTGTGCCCTTAGAAGAAAAGGTTATATTTATTTTCTGGTAGGGACACTGAAGGATGTGAAAGAACATGTACTCACCAAGCTTATGTGCTACTTACTTTTGTTTTAAGGGACAAAATCTGAAAGTCTTGCTTCTTTCTGGGCTGTAGCAAAAGGCTTTGGAACATCTCAAAAAGACATAATTAGAGCTAATACAATAGATACAAAAACTAGGTAGTAGAAAACAGGAATTGATGGAGGTATTTATTTGTATGTGAACTAATCTTTCAGAAGAAGAGGTATCATCCAAACTAAATCACAGAAAGCCCTCCCAAGCCCACTTGGAGGAAATAATTCTCTGCTGATTGGGAGGAAGAGAGAGGCACAGATGATATAGAACATCCTTTGTAGCTGTGATATCGATATATTTTTTTAGCTCTTTGTCAAAACTGACATTTTAGAGTTATTAAAGAGAGGAATGAAGGATTTGTATAAGGAGCATCAGGTCTAAATGTGACTGTGGTGTGCTATTTTCTGTTTTCCCTTGGCACAGGAGTGTAATTTGTCACAGGCATCCTCGCTGTGCTCGGGCAGTCCAGTCCCTGAGCAGTGGCTCTGGCTGTCCCCGCGCAGGCCGGGAGCAGGGATGGGGAGCAGGTTCACCCCAGCCCGGCCTTGAGGGCATGCAGCTACAGCGCAGGACTCAGCACTGCTGAACTCGGGACAGGTTTGGACATCCTGAACATGGCCAAAAGCTGTGGGAGAGTCACACACAGATCTGAGGGAGGTGGGGAAGCAATCTTGTGTTTTGTTTTTAGGTAGCCGTGTAAAACTGCACCTGCAAAGATTGCTGTCAAGCATATTGATAAGCAACACGGACAATGTGGTTATTGCTTGGCAGTAGAATATTCCACTCAAAGCTGTAAGGCTGCATAAGCTGAGCCCTGTAAGTCAATAAATCGAGTTCTAGCCTGCAGGCAGTGAGTGCGGTGTGTCCCCGGGCCCGACGCGGGCCGGCCTCCCCTCGCCCTGCGGGGTTCCCGGGCCGGGCGCGGGGCGGGCCGGGCGCGCACGGCGGCCCCGCCGCTCCCCGGGATGGCCGCGGGCCCTGTGCCCCGCCTTGGGGCACCTAAACCGCGGTAAAAGCCTCAATGAGCGTCCCTGCGCTAGGCAACGCGGGGAGCGGCGCCTGGAATCCGCCCAGCTCATTGAGAAAAGCCCGGCCTGCGAGAACGCTGGTGCCTTTGTGCGAGCGCATCCAGGCCTCTGCAGCAGGCTGGCCGCCGCCAGATCCCGCTGCCTCTGTTGCCTAATCTGAGCTGCTGGGAAGTTGTCTCTTAGGGCTCCCTTTGGGGTTTTAAATCTCTTGTGTTAAAATTATGTGTCCTCACAAAACACGGCATGAACTGAGGAGCCCTTGAGGACTTTTCCATGAGTTGAGAGCATTGGGAAGCAGAAACATAGCAGAGACCTGCTGTATGAAGAAGTGAAACAGCATTTTGTAGCTGTTTGAAAGGTTAAAAAAAGACCCCAGCAACCTACCAGACAAAAAAATAGTATGTTTTTTGGTTTATTTTTACTCCCAAACACAAAAGTGAAACAATGGTAATGTCCTACTAGCCAAACAATAAATGATCTGAGTGTGAGGTGTTTCTTTGCCTACCAGCCTGAGAGCAAATATTGCAGCTGGAACAAATGGGTGAAAACTGACTGAATTAGAAGAGAAGCTCTGTCTGGAGGTCTCACTTTCCCCACTCTAATTATCATTTCTTATGGAAGCCCCAGTTGCGCTCCAAGGCTGTGAATGAGTGGAATTTTTCTTCCAAAGCAGATAATCCAACTCTTTGGCTATGAATGGAGAATTGCATGTCTTTCAGATTACCACCCCAACTCTCAACACAAGATTATTTATGACATTTACCAGTGGAACTCTTAAATTAGTTTGTGATTTAAATAGAATTTTAAATTTTATTCCTTTGAGACTTCTCTGGCTGCTTCTTTTTCATGTGCTAAGCAGAAAAATAACACAGAACTTGCACCTTTTTTTTTTCCTTCCCTTTTTGTTCTTTCTTTTTTCCCCCCACTGTTGTAGGGCCTGAATCAGTGATGCTTTGACCTTCAGCCTCATGGTGCTGATGGATAGAGGAAGCTTGAGAGGCTTATTGTAGGCTTATTTTTGGTGTTGTAGATATAGAACTGCTTCATAGAGTATACATCTTCATGCTGGCAGAGAGGAGGAGCCCTTCAGTTCCCCAAAGATTAGCCAAAGCAAAAAAAGGTGGAGAAGCATAAAGGAAGGTCCATTTTTTTTTGTTATCTCAAGATGCCAGCTGTGGTGTAGCCATCAGTTTTTCCATCCTTTCTTCTTGGTGCAAATGTTGTGGTTTTGACCTCAGCAAGCTCAGCTATCTGAAGGAGACTTGTCACAATCAGGAACATGAGTTATTCCTGTAAGCTGGAAAGTGCTGAAAGCGGAATAATTTTCATTGATGAATTGCCAGTGCGATTTTTTTTGTTTTAAATTTATGTACTCTAAGCTCCAAGTTCAGGTGCATTTTTAATAAATACATGTGCCTTCCCATCTTCTTTGTGGAAGAGTGAGAAGTGACCTGAGAAGTAATTTTTTTAATGGTTTAAGTTAGATGGGATGCATTCCACTCCTAAATTAATAGGTTGGTCTTGTCTTTTGGGGAGAATCAAAAATCTTTGACAAATTCTGCTTGATGAGAGTCAGTTTGCTTCCTCCCCAACACATGCATGAGGTAAACTTGTGTTATACAGGAGAGCCCTAAAGTTAAATGAAAGTTACACACACACACACACTTGCTTATCTGGGAACAATTGAGTGGTGCCTAGAACGAGGTTTGTTGTAAAAGCTAGAAAATGGTTCCTTCTGTGCTGTTTGAATTGAGGAAAAGTACCTTGTTTGCTTTAGCAGGAGTATGAAAGGGTGAAATGATGCTGGCAAGAGCATAGGAAATGAAAAAGAAGATTAGTGTTTTTATAAAACCTTTTAATTGATTTTAATGTGTTGATTTTAATGGCAGCATTTAAAAGCCTTTTAGTAAATAATCTTCTCAGTACAGGCGTTTATTTGGAGAAGAGACATCTCCATGAGAGATTTTTAAACGACAGTGCTTCATGCCATAGGTAAATCAACTAAATGGTGTTTTAAATACCCATTGATTTCCTTCTTTCAGCTCCTGTACTTCTGCTATATTTCATACTGCCTTGCTGTGTGATAATAGTGGGCTGTTGTACAGCTAATGCAATCTTACTGCTCTGAGCAGCAAAAATAAACCCATGTTTTGCCTCATATTTGGAGACAGATGAGGATCTTTCCAGTGCCTGGTGAGTGAATTATTGGGGAAAGCTGGCAGATCTAATCCTTGTTGCTAATAGGTAATGTGTTCCTTCAGATTTAATCTGTCAATTTTAGGTAAGTTCAGGTGAGTGTCTGTGTTATGGAGAAGCAGCAGTGAGTACTAAACTTATGTCCCTTAATAATTCTTGTAGTTTTAATGGGGGTCTCCCATCAACAGAGCCCTTTAGAGCTTTCAGTGAGACCTTAATACTGAGTTGGTGTGGAGGCTGAGTGAGACCATCCACTTTTCTTTGGTGAAAACTTGCTCTAATTTGGCCAAGAGTCACACCTCTGAAAAACCACAAATCACAGTGAGATGTGCTACAACACAGCTTGTGCCTGATCCCATGCCAGACTTAAGTGTCCATCTAGTGACACACAGATCTATCTTCTACTTAGAAGTGTGGTACTATAAATAACACCATGAGAGTACAAAAAAGAAAAATACATTCAGATTTCCCATAGGTAAGTATATGTTCAACAACACATATGATAAAATTTTCCATAATGTGAAAGTACCATCCTCTAGCCTGCTAATGTACAGTCTAGTCTCTTCCAAATAAGCAGCAAAGTTTCATAAAGAAGATGGGTGCTGTACAAAATGGCTAGATAAAATTAATTCAGCTACTAGAAAAATAAAGCACATATCTTTACCTCAATGACTTCACAGTAATTACCCTCAGCTAGTGTCTGCTAAATCTTGGTTAGATCTTAATTGACATACTCAATTATAAAACTATAAATTTGGGAGAGGAAAGATCTCCCTTGTCTTTAGCTGCAATAATGTAGCTAATTCTAATAACGGTTTGTTATCTCGCCAAATACATTTAGCAAAAGATTTTTCTATTAGTTTAATGTCCCTACAAGAAAAAAAGCACATTCACCATCTCTGAAGAATATCAAACATCCAGTCAATAAGTTAATCAAATTAATCCTGTCAGTCATAGAGAGGGGTTGGGTCTCCTGCTCTCTGATGCTGTAGTGGCTGCAAATGTTGATAGCTAAAAAAAAAAAAACAACAGTGCAAAACCTGAGCCGTGGGTTGGTAATGATGCTCCTTTTAGATCTTGAGAAATTTTGAGTTCTCTGGGCTCTTATTACAAGTTTTCCAGGTTTACAGATGGGATTTTCTTTAATTCTTGTCTTAAAATAAAACCAAACACCAACCAGCCACAGAAATGACAGTGCTAAAAAAAACAAACATGAAATTTAATGAGGAAGTTTAAAGCCTCATTTAAAAATTTCCACAGTAGTCCTGTAAAATGTAGTTGTTACCCTCCAGAATATTTAGAGCAGCAGTTTCTATCTTTAACAAAATTGAGTACTATTTAGTCTCCAGAGGGGTGTGCTGCTACCAACAGCTTTGAAACCTTTCCTCGGAACTTCTCTAATTTGGGGTGCTTGTAGCATGTTTTGAGAAAAGAGGGATAACAGATCAGGCTATTTTCTACATTGTCAAAGTGTTTGAAGTAAAAAGTTGTGATTTCCCCTCCCCACTCCTCCTCCAAGGAGGGGAACTGTAACTCAACCCACTTGTTGGCTCTTCTCCACTGAATACAGATAATATGGTGTAAATCTTACTGAAAGGGAAGTTGTCATTTATTATAAACATATTTCTCTAAAGGGAGTAACTCGTGAACTGTAAGACACCTGGATGTACTGAGTGCATGACTAAACACGTCTCTGTGTGCCTGCATACAAATTTTGGGTACTGTAAAAATCACCCAGCAGGCTTAAATACTCCACTGTATCATTTTGGGGATCAGCATTCCCCAGAGGAGGTTTTACAAGATGAAACTGGCTGCTGCTTCCATCTGCACTCTATTTATGTGCATGTGTACCTTCTTCAGGCTGATCTCTCCAAGTGGCAGCCAGATGTGGCTTTGAACTACTCCCCTGCTCTTTCTGTCCTTTGGTTTTGACTCTTGTGAATCAACTCGTGGTTTGAAGTTTGGGAGCTCTGTGCTGCCAGGCTTCAGTGCTGGTGTGTGAGGTCCAATTCCTGCCAGCAAAATCCCTCCTTCACTCCTGTTCAGGAGAGCTGTTGGTGCTGGTACCTGGAGTGGCAGCCAGGGGTTGATGCTGGGATGTGAGCAGGCCTGCACTGGTACTGGGAGAGCAAACCAGTGGTGGGCACCTGTGAAAGCACTGTGGGCAGCACCTCTAGTAAAATAACCAAGTGACCAGAGCCTCTGATGTTAGACACAGATGGACTGTACTGGATTCTGAATCTGATTTGTGCTTTCAATTTAAAATAATGTTGCTACAGCTGCTTTTTTCTTCTTCTTCTTGTTTTTTTTTTTTTTTTCTTTTTTTTTTTTTTTTTTTTTTTTCTTTTTTTTCTTTTTAAATCTCGAAGGGCTGCATAGGAGAACAGAGATTCTTTTTACTGAAGTTGGCATCACCCTTTTTTCCCTGCTTTTCTACGTGATTTTATACAACAACCACAGCTGACTTTCACGTGAACTGGACAGAAGCAGGAAGAAATTCTGTCTCTGGCATTATTAGCTGACTTCTTGGCATGGGAAAATAAGAGAGTGTGCAGACCGCTAACACAGGCAGTATTTCTTGAGATGAGTTTAAACAGGAGCAGCATCTGATGCAGTGGAAAAATGAGCTTTTCTGTTCTAAAGGTTTCATACTTTCTAGGGCAAGGCAGGAAGTGTTCTTTTCCAGAGAGAAAGGAAATAGGAGTGAGGCTGGTGAAGTGATATGCATGTAGACAGAGGAATAAAAACAAATAATACTTCCAAGAAATATAGACCTCAAAGTATATCTTTGTGGATTTTTTTTTTTTTTGGTAGAAGTAATTTCGTCACTTTGGTGCTATTAAAATGCAATAGATGACCACATCAAAACCTGTGATCTAAAAGAACAATTTTCTTTCCCTCATTGTTTCTTCTTATGTTTAATTTTATGTTCAGTTACATGTTTTGTACCAGAGAAGATAGAATTTGAGCTTTGTAAGCAAAGACCATGTGTGCAGGAAGCATTTGCCATATTGCAGTAGTTGTGAGTAATAAATACAGTGTTCCTAGAAACTTATATCAGCTGGATGCTTCTCTGCCTACCCAGTGTCATTCCACTGCTTGCTTGTCCAGTGAGTTGTCCAAAGACGTATTTTGCTGTGGCTGAAGTGACGCTGAATGCTTTTATTTGGCATTAAAGCTGCTAGTGATTGAGGTTGCTTGGTCTGTAGCTAATGCAGGTCTTCAGGCTGCTATAAATCCTGGGGCATCAGGAAAGTCAGCCTGCACTAAGGGAAACAGTAATTTATTCTCATTGATCCCTTTTCTGAATAGTTAGCCATTTCATAAAAATGTCTGGATGCACAGCAGCATTGGCTCCCTGGGTTAGTGGCTAATTATAAAATGCCCTGCAGTTCTCTTTTAAAGCAAAATGAATTTAAAGTATTTATGTCTTATTTTTTGTGCAAGGTAAGAGTTTAAAGTGCTCTTGGTTTCAGGAGCACCTGAAGAGACTTGCAGAGGCAGCACAACCTGTGCTGTGGGGCAGGCAGCTGTGGAGGGGTGCAGGTCCCATCACCTGGATAGAGCCCAGGGCAGGGTCTGAGTCAGTATCTTCTGTTCCTTTGTGCAGTTCAGATTTTATTAGTTGTAATTTGAAGCAGCGGCCTTTTCCTTGGCTTTGTGGGATTGGGATCAGGTACAGTGTGATCTGCTCTTTCAGTGGTGAATGAAGTAGGAAGAAGTGTTTCTGTGCCCAGGGTCTAGCCAGGACATGTTGAGGATCTGGATGTCCTTTTGTCAGGATGCTAATAAATAAGAGTGGGTCAGTCACTTAGGCTCTTGCTTTGACAGAGAAAATCCCACCTGCTGAGAGAGAAGAATTTCTAGTGGTTGGTGAGGAGAACATTCCCTGGGGTTCCTCCCTGCTCAGCAGTAGGATGAATGTTATATGGGGCATCTTGTTCCATCTCTCATTTTCTTTCAAGTGTTATACCTTTTGATTGCCTTGTCAACTCCTGGTCCTGACCTGCTTTCTGTGTGTGGGTTTTTTTCCTGTCTTTGTGCCTGGCTTTCTACCTCTCCCCAGGTTCTCTGGTCCTTTCTGTCATGCTTCTTAATCACCTTGTTATCTTCAAGCTTGCCTTCATGCTCCTCTCCTTTCAATTAATGAGTTTCTCATATCTTGTTGCTTTCATACACATCTCTTTGCTTTACCAAAACCAAGCTGTTTTAGGTAGAGTAATAATAATTTCTAAATAAAAACCAAAGAACAGTCAGTCTGTCTTGCAGATTTCCCATAAGTTCAGTGTTTTTAAAATGCCCACAGAGGTATCTAAGCTATACTTTTGAAGGATGTAGCTTGTAACTCTGCAGGTGAGAACAATAAATAATTTTTTTCATTTATCTTGGTGATACATATAATCCCTGTCCATTTGGGAGCATTTGGAGGCCACCAGCAGTAGCTTCAGCTGTCTCCCAGCTTGTTTTCCTTTGCTGTGTTAAAAACTGATTATATTTTTAATCATCGATATGAAGTAGGGTTACTCAAGATTGTATTGTTGGTAATTTATGGATTTGTTGGAAAGGTTTCTGAAGGAGGGTCTCTCCATACAACTTCACTAAAATTATCTTCGCCGTGCTCACACACACAACATTTACATAATTTTCTCTGTAAATGTAGGAAGGAAAAGGAAAACAAGTTAATATTGCTGAATGCAGCTTGAGGGTAACAGGATGCATCTCAATGTGCTTACTGATGCTGGATTTTGGCAAGGGCTCCAAGCCAATAGACTGCTGAATCCCAAAATTGTATGGTTTCTTTAATGATCATAAGTAATCGTGAGATTTTTTATTTGCATTTTATCTCGGAAGCAAATGTTAGAAATAGGTGTAACCAACTGTCACATAATCCAGCTTAGAAGAATGCTGCTTTTCCAGCTGCATGGATGCCTTCCTGGCTGGAGGGTTTTTCTGAACATTAAAAAACCCAAAACACCACCTGTCAATAGCATATGAAAAGACTTCACTGTCTTTAATCTCCTAACTGTCTTAAACTGTGTTTTAGGGACTATGTGGTAGAAATAATAGAATTTTTTCCCTGCTAAATGCACACTAAAGTGTTGCATGAACCACAATGCCAAACTGATTTTACATTGATACAAGTTGCTTGTGAACCTCTGCCCTTATTTTTAACCTGGAGTTGAAAATGATGTATTAAGTGTGTGTTCTCATAGTGTTTCATTTCGTTTGACTTTTCCTTTTACTACCAAGATGTTTCATCGATGCATGTTTCAAATGCACATCAACTTTCTGTCAAAGACTCTGGTGAGAAGGAGAAACAATAGATTTTGCAGGGTTACAGGTTTATGTATCTTCCATCTTGCAGTTATGGGAATTTATTGTATATCCTGTATTTTATTTTTTCTTCTTGTATTTTTTAGACATAATTGGATGAAGAAAAGCTGGAGAACTGCAGTGTGTGTATATATAACATAATAGAGACAAAAGTCAGTATTTGATGGAGATCCAATTTAGCTTCTTTTCTCTGCAGTGGACTCAACCTCTGTACCTTTGCATTGCCGTGTCTTTACAAACAATAAGAACAGCCCTTAGGTCAAGCCTCAAATCTTCAAATAAACTTTTTAAAGTCATCAATTTTTATTTTTTAATGTAGTAGAAGTACAATTTTTATTCTTCAGAAAGCAGCTAGTTTTCAGTCTAAATACTTGGATTGTCTCTGCTTTTCTTTCATAAGGTCTTGCTGACTCAGAATGCTGATTTATTTGTAATTTTATTTTCATCTGCAGGATAAAATTCTTCCATAACATGCAACTACAAATTAATTTACCTGTGACATTTGTTATATGATTATCTCTTTGTAAATTTTAGGCCTGGCTATGACTAAACTAGAGTGATACAGAAAAAGCCTTGATTTGGTGGGAAGTTGGGTACTTCCCAGCTTCTTAATGTAAACTGAGAAATGGCCTTACTAACTACTTCAAGAATAAGTACTACAACAGCATATGTGAATTTTGGTTTTGTCTGTATTTCATTTTGCTGCTTGTTTTTAATAAACTGTAGTACTAATGGCTAATTATGTAACTACTGAAAAGCAAATAGATGAAGGGATTGATTTGCTTTTCTACAGCAATGCAAAATCCTACGTGTCTGGTTTTGATGAGTACGTAGCACCGCCCTTCATAGTAAGGGTTAGAAATGCAGGCAGATCTCCTTTATGTTGCCACCAGGCGTACCTAGGAATCCCTGACCTAAGGCTGTCCTTTGGCTCCCCATCACACTCTTCCCGTGGATGCCCATGCTATTTGAACTCAGCTCTGCTCCTTCAACTCAAGCTCTGTTTGCCCTGACTGCCACAGAGTGGGAAAAGCTAAAAAAGGGGAAGATAAGGGTATTTTTTAAGCAGGCAGAGCTTCCATGAGGCCGAAGGTACATTGGAATGGCTCTGAAGCTGTGTGTGTTGGGGCTGCTGCCTCTGCCTGTGGTGGGGCCTGACACTTTTCCCCCTTGGCATGATGCTCCTTTCTGCCCTGGGGTGATGTTTATCCCGGCCCCCCTCTCACATGTAGAGAGGATGCGATGTAGAAGATTGGAAGAAACTGGTTTTTTGGAGGAAGAGGGCAAGTCTGGGACAGACAGTGCTGCTCCAGGGTGATAATTTGTCAGGGAGATTTGTGTGAAAATGAGAAATCAGAGAATATTGATGGGTATGGAAAGGAGAGTGATCCAACAGGAAGGAGGAGATGGAGACTGGGCACAGGGCAAAGGTAAGAGTATAGGAGGAGCAATGTTTTCCAGATGTGGGCAGGAGCATACATTGGCATGGCAGTACTGTTGTCCAGGTCTGGAAGAGGACATGATTATTCTGGATCTCGTTGCTGTTCAGCTTCCATCTAACTTGAAATCTCATGGCAGAGAGAGTTTTCTCTTTGCAGTGGTGAGCCACCAAGAAAATGACAACAATTTCAGTAACATCATTAGCCCAGATGGCGAAGTTGCTATCCACTGTGCCAGTGAACCTTAGCAGCAGAGCAGGATAGTCAGTGAGGACATTATGGGTTTGCAATTTGTTATTGGAAATCTAAATGAATAATTGCAAACACTCACATGGAGAGGAAACTTCACATGTTAGGATTACATACAAGGGATATCTCAGTTGCCAGAATGAGTGACTTCTGAATGCTAGATTGACTTCCCATTTCTAGAGCAGAGCTTCGGGTAATACAGGCAAATTCCCTACCCCATCAATAAGCAGAAGGATTTGCTCAGGACCACTTTGGGTACTGTGCTACAGCTTTGTAGTAGCTGCTGCCTTTTCAACCCTGTCCAAGGATCAGAAACTGGAAAACATGCAGCAAAGGAGGGAATTTCAGGATGGCAGAAAAATGCTTTGGCAGTTTGGACTGTCACAGGCTGCCTTGAAGGATGAGTCATGCAGGATTCAATGTGACAAGCATTCAAGTACTTATGGATTTAGTGTTTTAGCTTGTAATGTTAAATACAGAGTCAATGTGGACATCTGTTAGGCTATCAAAACTTACTGTGTTCAGGCAAAGCTGCTGCTTAAGAATCTGGCTAGAGTGAACATGAAAAAATGAAAAAAAATGCCTTCAAGACATGGAAAGTTAGCTTAGGCAATCAATAATGAAGCATCTTTGAAGTTTCTAAAACCATGGAGATTAATTTCCTAACAGAAGAGAATTTCTGTGCCACTTGTGGCAATATCTGGTATTGAAAGATAATGAGAACTTTTTATCCTTTGATCAAATTTTAATAATACTGTGGGTAGGCACATAAGCCTGTTACACTGTCAGGTCTCCAGAACCTCTCTAGGCAACCTGTTCCAGTGTTTGACCTCTCTTGCAGTAAAGTTGTCTTAAGATGTCGCAGTAGGTGCCCACTGCCCCTTGTCTTGCCAGTGGGCACCAGGGCAAAGAGCTGGGCTGCAGCTGCTTGCCAGTGGGATTGTGCCATTCACACTGCAGGTTTCAGCACACTGAATTAAACAGGTGCTGCTGGTTTCCCTTTTAGTAGTGATTCAAATTCAGTCGTGGCACTTTTAACTCCCCTCCATCTCCTGTACTGCCAGGGGATGCTTACACCATTTGGAAAGGTTTCCATATTGTCAAACTGGTTACAAGATTTCAAGGGCAGCTACAGAATTTTTAGATTCCATGAAAAAGCACTAGTTTGTTACTCACTTCATCTCAGCATCTGAAAAGTTACTTGATTCCTTTGGAAAAAAAAATAGTACTACTGACTTTCAGAATTAGTATTTTAAAGGAGTCCTCTCCTTCAGTGTTGTAGTTTTCTGTTGAAAGGGTGGCTTTTTAAGTAGGTTTTTGGAGTTGAATATTGATGGTACACAAAAGTAAAATAATTTTTTACTGATGCAGGTTAACACATCCTGTGTAAGAAGTCTTGTTTTTTTTTGTGAAAATCTTATTAATTTTAAGCCAACTACTACTCCACTTAATTTATATATATATCTATATATATCTATATATATATATCTCCAAGCAAAAGCATGTGTCATGCAGTGTATCAGGGTCATGACCTGAAGGTAGGGGGGCTCCATCCTGTGAGGTGCTGGCACTTTTGTCTTCCCTCAGCAGGGCACTTTATTTTGTGCCAGGCTGTGATTACTAAGTAGCACACACTGCCATGCTTTGCTTGAGAGGGGCTGGACACTCAGCACCCTGCTGTATCGAACCAAGAATGTGCTGCATATTAGAGGGGAAAAAACTACATTGTACTCTAAAAATACTACCTTTTTGCAGGTCATATTTCCTCTCTGTATTCCCTTTCAGGTCTCTCTGGTACCTGATACTGTTCAGTGGTGTCAGATAGAGAGGTTTGCTGGACAAGTGCAGTGCTTTTGTAGAAAGAGTCATTCTGTGATTTCAGATCGCTCAAAGCTTTTTCCCTTCACTGCACTTATTGGGGGGAAGGGAATCTAAATGTATGAGGGCAGAAATAATTTCCCTTTTCTTTAACAATTGCACCCATGATGTCAGCTGCTGCTAGTAATGTAGAGTGATAAATTGACATTGAACTTGAACAGAATTCATGGCGTGCTGGAGACAATAAGAACCTCTGAGGAAATAATTATTTTGCTGCCAGGAGCTCATGCATCTCAAATTGGTTGGTGCAGGGACTTTAGACAGCCTGCCTGCCTATTGACTGGAGTTGAGAGCTGGTGCTGCCAGCTCTGTGTTAGTGCAGGAACTCAGGCTTTGTGGTTTGCTCATAGCATGTCAGAAGAAAGAAAAGAGAGTGACAAAGGTCTGATGTTGCCCACTTCTGCTTGCTTGCTTGCAGGGAGAGGCAGTGGGTGTTGAACACCAAGTTCAGTAATATGTTTTTTCCTTTGAATGTGGGACTTTGATATTCTCACAGCAGTACTTAACTGCAGACACTTGGTTATAGCACGATTCCTAATGAGTGGGAGGTCAGTTGCACTGCAGCAGCTAGAATTCAATTTAGTGGTCATGGGCTCCATCGATTTGGGGAGGGCAGAGTCCCTCTGATCAGGTGACAGTTGTTACCCATTGGGGTCACAGTAATTAAATTTCCCATGAAAGTAATTAGTTTGCATTGTACACACCACTTTTCTGGGGTTGGTTTTCTTTTGGGGGTGGCAGTTTTAACTAAAAAGCCCAACCACGCTGTTCTCCTCCTCCCTTCAATAAAGTCAGTTTGAATGTTGAGGATGCTCCATGATGGCTTATAATTAAGCTCTTGGTTTTCATTAGAATAAAACATAAATTACAATCTGGCACTGAATTCCTGTTGACTTTCATGAGAATCAGGCATCTTGGTGTCTTTTCTGACTTTGAAAATTTTACTCTTTATTCAGGGGTCATCTTCTTGCAGAGAAATAATCTTTCAGTATGTATTTCATTTTAGTTTTCCTAAAAGTATAAGTGTCTGCAAGGAACAAGAAAAGATAACTTCTCAAAGTTTGTTGCTTTTTATATCTCAAAGAGACTTTTCATTTGAATTTTGACCTCTTAATTCAGGATATGTTAATTTGTACAGGTCATAAGGTTTTGGAAGGCTATAAATTAGTGTACTTAATCACTGTGTAAACAACAAACTTATATACAACCTTGCATTTTCAAAGCATTGTTTGAGTCAGAAGGGGCCTCTAAAGGCACCATCTGGTCCAACCCACCTGAAATGAGCAGGAACATCATCAGCTACATCACTTTACTCTGAGCTGCTCTTGTAACATGCGTAACAGAGCATGGGTCCTTGGTGTCATCTTGGCTTCTGATTTGGGCTTGGCTACAACTAACAAACCTCCAAAACGTGGGACAAGCAAAATAAATTTTTCATCTGTGAAAATCAACATCATGCCTTCAATAACAATAACTTTTAATAACAGTTAGTGTTACAGCTCCCTGTTTTTCCAGTATGCAATTTTTAACAATGAAATTTTCAGACATCCATTGTGGTGTGAAACAGCAGCTTGGACAATAAGCCTGATGTCATCTACTGAAATGTGGTTGAAAGCTATGTCTGAACCACCAAAGGGTTGTCTCCTCTGATATTTTTTACTTTGATAGCCATAGTTTTTCAGTGATGCATCTCTGGCTATATTTGTTTTATTTGGTCCCATCAGTTGTGGTGTTACACTGGTTATAACTAACTTTTTGGGGTCTTTTTTAGGCATGTAGCAGTATAAAATCAAGTGTCATTGATATAATCAGTGGTGTTTGCTGTGACAATTGAAGTAGTCTCTGGAGCAACAAAAGAAGTTTTCCAGTAACATCTGAGTCCGGAGAGCACCAGACATTGAATCTCTGACCTATTTGAGTTCTTTATTTTTTTTGGTGCTTTCAGAGAAGATCCCTGTGTTCAGTAGCTTTCTTCTCTTCCTTCCTGGTACTGAAATCTCTAAAAATGGAGATGTTTTATAGTTTGTTTACCAAGGTGAATGGTCTAGCTAAATAAAATAGTAAGGTATTTAAAAAATTAAAATTACTAGTACCTCACGTGCAGTGAGCTGGTGTGGTTGCCTGCTGGTGAGGCAACGTGAGCTGGCTTGTCTTGTCTGCTGTAATAGAGAATTTGATGTTGAGACATGAAGGCATGCATGAAAAGGTTAAAAAAATCTGTAATACTTTCACCCAACAGAACAGCCCCTAGTACTGTTTTTAGGGGAGTTTGTGGCCAGTGATTGGGAGAAGGCGGCTTTGATGCTACCTGTGCTGCAGGGCAGCATGTCTTCTGTCACTAGAAAGGTTCAGTGCGTCCTATCCATTTTTTCAGCTGAAGTGACAGTTCATAAAATGATCTCTTAGTGTTGCTTGGAAGTTTGTGCAGTATGTAGTGGCTTGATTTTTCTATATACAGCTCCATGCAAACACCCTGGGCAGAATTCAGAGCAAGAGAGTTTTAATCACTAGAGGATAATAGGCAGAGAGAAAATAAGGGCTTAAATATTATGTACATCACTTGGGTTGATGCAGTAGTTATAACCCCTTCTCTTTTCCTTTTAGTAGTATCCCACGTAATGCCAAAGTCATAAAATGGTCCATAAAATGGAAAGGTGAAAGGGTTCCTTGTCCTATATAATTACTAGACCTTAGCTCCTGTTCACTTACTCCCATTGTAGGAATGCTTTGGCTCTGGTTCCCTGCACATGTTCTTTAATGAATTGCTGGCATTTATACTGTAGACAAAAAAGGAGAACACTATCCTTAAACTTTTCTTCTATTTGCATTTAATTAGTCCTATTTACAGAAGTAAAGAAAAAAATTTTAAAAATCCAAATTTGCTAGTTTTTCCTTTTCTGATCTGTTAATAAATGTCTGGTGTGCAAGGCACTAACTTCACTGACGCTGAGAGGAAATAATTTGTTTGTTAGTTGACTGTCTTTGGTTATCTGTTCTTCAGACTTTGAGATTAAACTGCTCTGGAGTCTCACCGGTGACAGGATTATAAAGAGTTTTTCCTGACCCGTAATTTTGTGCAGTGGCTTCTGGGTTTCTGAGGGAGCAGGAGTGGGCTGGATTCTTCTCGTTTTTGCACGGGAGAGACAGTGCGTGCTCGTATTCAGTTCTTGTTTTTCTGTATCAATCAACAAGTGTCAGTGACACGGATAAATAAATGAAGATATATCCATAGTTAGTCTATGAGATGGAAAACCTGACTGATGTCGTGTGGCAATTAAATTCCAGTTCATCAGAATTTTTTTTTTTTTTTCAGAAAGAATGCGATGCTATGATTGTAACTCAGGCCACCCAGTTATCTGAGAGATGCCTCTTTTGGGCTTCTTGAAACCTCCTTGCCCACAGCAACCTGACCTCACTCCTTTCCTGGCTGGAGTCAGCCTCATATTTTCCTGGCATTTGTTCTCGTCTTACTAGGGGCAGTTGTGATCAGCTGGAGACTGCTCATGAGCAGCAGCTCTCAGTCTCTGCTTTGGGTTTAATCTCTGTTGGCCTGTGTGTGCAGCTTAGGTGTATTTTGGAAGTGCAGCATACAATGGTGGTGCCACTAGGTGAAACTACTCCTTCTGCTTGAATCTGCATGTTTGTTTTGCAAAGATTTGTTCCTTTACGGTACAGAAAATGTCACCCCATAAAATACCATCTGAGTGCTTTTTCCACAGAGGAATGCAGGTGAGGTTTAATACTAGGGTTGTTTTCATTTCCCAGCTAGGGACTGGTAAACCCACTTCATTATTTTCATTAGTTCTGGGCAGAAATTTTGGGTTGAATAGCAGTAGCCAATAGAGATCGCCGTCTCATCTGGGAAAGATAACCAGACACAAACCACGTGTTATGAAGCTAAAGGTTTGATGTGGACCCTGTGTGCCAAGACTCCAGGAGAAATAGCAACACAAGGTAAGAGTAAGAAAAAAAGAAGGTGGCTGCTGAACTAACATGCACAGGAAGGGGCAGAATTAGCACTGTGCAGTTCAGAATGTTGAATGTGGGAAACTTAATGCTTATAACAAAGCAAAAAGTCAGCGTATTGTTTTGATCATAGAAGATAAATCACCTAGCCAACTCTCCTTTACAGTTAATGTGAATTATTTTTGCTCCTGGAGTTGTGGGCCTCCAATTTATATTATGATTGAAGAGCATTAATCATACTTCTTTGCACAGACTTTATCCCTGAACAGATTCTGCTTGATTAAATTTTGCCCCATTACTGCTTTAAATAATGACTGTGCTACCTTTAGGCTTAGTTAGGGGTTTTGTGTGGTTTTGGGCAAGCTAGAGTGACCTGAATGCTTTTGTGTAGTTGACTGTGATTTGCAGTGGAAGAAACAAGTGGCTTGTGCTGCCAATTCAGAAGATGCCAGAAGTGAATTTTGGTAGGGAGCCTGGTCACGTATCTTATGTGGGTTACAACAGGATAAACTAGTGATTAGTTTTTACCTATATCTGGTGGCATAGGGAGTTCTGTTCTTATCTTCTCTTAAGTACAATGCAGCTCAAATCTAGAGCAGTGTTAAGCTATCAGGCAGCACAGGTGAATAATATCTCTGGGTCACTCTCCAGGAGGTAATGACAATTTTACCTGTGTTTAAACTGGAGCAGACCAGCAGGTGGTATGTCCATATCTGCTGCTTCACTGCCATGCCAGCAGTTAATGGTTCTTGGTGGCTCAGACAGCACATCATCTGGGGTATATTAGGTGCTCTACTTAAAGCTATCAGGGCTACAGTAGACAGATGTCTGTGTTAAATTTTCTGCTGGTTAATGTACATTGTTATAATTGGTTTATAATGTAAAGGAGTAGGGTACCTAATGCCTATGGAGAAGCCTGTAAATGACTGTCTGGATCCCTGATGCTGTTCTGAATGTCCCGTGATGTGCATTTTGGCTGATGTGCAGGAAATGCATTTTTGGATTTTTTTTATAGGCGATTAATCAGTGTGCATGTAGGCTGTGTGCCACATGTAGCACAATTTATGTCTCAAACTCCACTACAACCAGTATTTTCTCTCAGGCCAGTAGTATCTTGAGACAGCATGCTTTTCTTTACATTTATGACATTATTTTGTTAAGCAAAGTTTGTCTAGTGTTATCAGTAACAGTATTTATTAGTGAGTTTTTCCTTGCCTGACAACTTACCCACTTGGAGGTAAAATAATTTTCTGTGTTGTCATTCTATTTCTACAGCTTTAGCCTCTTTGCTGCCTCATCAGTCAAACCTGGGACTGTATTTTTGCTTAGCTCTCTCTTGTACAGATGTATTTTAGCAGACACCTGTTAAATAAATTTGGGTATCACACATGGACACATGTACATATATGCTTATGCACAGAATTGTGTGTTAATGAATGTTCTTGAGACAGTGACACTTAATTAGTCATTGCAACTTCCCAAAATCTGGTTAGATTGGGTTATGGCTATGTGCCATTAAAAAGTGAGTGTCTTCACTTTTCTGTCTTTATGAGTTATTGTGGCGTAGCTAAAAATTCATCTGAGAATATACACCTATGTACAACACTGATTCTAGTGAAACAGTATGATTGCATATGTTGTGATTCATATCTATTTATATATTCAAGGTTTTAAAATTTTAATTATATTTGTGAAGATATTATGTGCAATTCCTTACTAAGCTATAGAGTGTCACTAGACCTTAAATGCTCCAAGTATATACCAAAGTCTCCAGTTGCTAAGAGGAGTCTGTTAGCTGCTTGCTAGCTTAGAACTGGGATCATCTGGCAAATATATTGAAACATAAAAATCTTCAAAAGATGCTGACTGTATGTAAGGAACTAAGTGCTGAGGTCTGGCTCCTGCTCACTTTACCCCGTTCTTGCATAGGAAGTGTCTTGCAGTGTTGAGTTTTTCTAATAAGGGCATTGGCTAATTCAAAGCTTGGCAAATCCTGAGGATATGAGAAATCTTGACCCTGAGGTTTTCTTTCTCCTACCCTTTTTCATGTAACCTATAAAGGGAAGTTCTGGGATTTTTTTGGTGGCTGTTGAAATGATCACTTTGAGTTAAAGGATTTTTTAGCAATTCAGAATGTTGTAGACTGACATTTGTCAGGGCAGGCCCAAAAGGAGAGGCAAAATCATGGGCTGCAGCAGCTAATAGGTAGAACAGGTTGAGCTCTGCCCTCTATCCAGTTTTATTAGCTCCCTTGATAACTCAAGGGCAGCTGAAGACAAAACATTTTTGAAACATCACATCCTTGGAATGGATACTTGTGTAAGCCCCACAGCACTAACTTAAAAGTTCACCAACATGTTGAGAAAAAATGGACAAAGGTCTGAAATGTATCATAATTGAACAAGTACTTCTAAGTGCCAACCTAGTTAAATTACAGGAATTTGCTCTAATTAATGCAGCTGTAATTAATACAGCTGTACTAGTGCCATAATTAGTGTATTTTTCAGCCATGGCTTGTGTTATGGAAACAAAATACTATGTAGTAGAATTCTGTTCATATTGGATGCTTTGATTTAGCAGCTGTTTGAGGGTTTGTTTTTTTTTAGCTGATGATGGGAAGCTCTAATAGGAAGGAATCCAAAAAGCCCTTTAGACATCATCTTAATTTTAAGCAGTGTTACTGGATGTATTGCCTTCAGTAGAATTACTGTTTTGGTGCTTTCCTAGACTGAGCCTGGGTTAACTGGAGGATTTGGTAGATAGGCAGTGTACCTGTTGCATGCAGTTGGGAGGCAATCACTAGGATGAACAAGTTCTCCAACTCTTGTACAACACCAGGGTGTCCAGAGAGTAGGTAGGGCTGATTTGCCATGTACAGTGTTCATGGATTTGGGGATAAATTTGCTGGCTCTTTGTCCTGTGCTGTAATTGAAGGCTGTCCACTTAGTACCTTTGCTTACCCTCTTGTGCAGTAGCACCATGCCTGTGCTCTGAGTCCTACCGTGAATCCCATGCCAAAATAAGCAAAGAAATAGAAGAATTGCAAACCCAAATGCCCCACTGCAAGCCAGAGCTGGGTACCTGTAATGGAGTATTTTTCCATTTATGTTCTTTGTTTTTTGCTGAGGCACCTAAGCATCAGATACAGGATGCACACAAGTTAACTCTGTGCCATTGTGATAATATGGCATTATACTCCCACTAAAGCTTTTAAATTTTTTTTTCTTTTGCTTTTTATACACCTTTTGTTGATTGGAGTTTTCAATTTTGCCAGGTTCAGGCTGGCAGAAAGAGTATTTCCTACTCACTCCCCCTCGGAAATGGTGTATTTCAACAGGAAATAGCATAGTAGATTAATCAAAGAAAGTGTGAGGAAGGTAGCCCTGCCCTGGTGGGGGGCTCCCAGTACTCCTGACTCCCACTGTGCCATGACACTGGGGAGAATGTGCTGCCACGTTCCCTCAAGTATGACTCTCCTAAGAAAAAACTTACTGGTTAACTAGACTTACAGGCCAAAAAGTACTATTTTTCACTAGCTACCTTTCCCTAGCAACACTTGCAGTGTTGGAGGTATTTTTTTGCCCCAGGGAATATCTTGCTATTTAGGCCATGTCTGGTTTTGAAGAAATTAGAAAGCTCATGATTGTGGTGGTGGTCTGAGTCCTTGCTAGGGCATGGATATGCTTCTGAGCTACTGTTTTGTCTAACTTGCACGGATGTCAGTAGTATCTGAAAGACAGCTTTTGTACTCTGATGCAATGAGATTTGAAAATAAGGAGCTCTTTGTCATAAAACTCAAAAAAAGTATTAAGATACAATTTATAATTAGCTTTTTTTCCTGTAGTTGCCAGTCTAAGTATTCACATGAGTCCCTTTTTTAATCCAAGGCATAAATGAAATCAGAAAATTGCCATGGATGCTTAGTTTCCTTGTTTGCTATAATGAAATAGTTTGTGCTGGTGTTTTTTTTTGTTTGTTTGTTTGTTTGTTTTTTTTCTCCTTTGTCTTCAAGAAGATCTATTAGGATAAGTTTAAAGTGGTTTTCTGGGTGTTGTAATAAAATTGCCAAAGCAGATTAAAGTATATTATACAGACAGCAGTGTGATGAAAAATTCAGTTTTATTTTCTCATGAATTGTTATTCATCACAGGAGTAATTTAGAATCTCCAGGTACATTCGTGTTCATTTTGCATGTATCTTTGAGATTCACCTGGGATTCTAACTCAAAAAACACAGGAAGCTTTAATTAATTGATTTATTTCCTTGATGGCATTAGTCCATGCGTCATTTCTGTTCAGATAGCATAAAAATGATGTGACGTTTTCATCCATAAAACCTTGTAGATATGCACTGAACATCTGCACATAATGAATCCATTCATGCAAAGAAAGATAAGTGACTTATTTATCATGCTAGATTTGCAAGAATTTCTCCTTTTCTACAGGCAGCTTCAGATGTTTGCTGCCATTGAGGACAAAACTCCACATTCTGTTGAACCAATTAGCAAGGGCAAAGGATGGATCCTTAGAAAATGTCCATCTTGATTTTTAGATTAGCATGTAAATAGTGAAATGAAAGAAGGGCAATTTATTTTTTGCTGTTGTTACTTGCTGAATTACTTTGTCAGCCACAAAGCAGTAAGTGCTGCCAGTGCATCCTGGGTGCAGCAGGTGTGACATGGGCTGAGGGGAAGACACCCACCCTGAGTGTTAAATTTTGTACTGGGCCAGAGCAGCCTGCATGGTCAGCAAAGCCTTGGGAGCAGTGGTTCAGCTGTTTACCAGTACGGGCTCAATTCAATTAACTAAACATATAATGGCATTTGAGATGTGCTGTAGAAGATCTGGGATATCTTTGTGGACAGGCTTGCAGGAGACGTCCTCCGTGCTCTTCTGGACAGGCAGCTGGGAGCTACGAGGGGTATTCTGGGGAATAGGACACTAGACAATTATGTCTAGAGACTCGTCTGTGTGCAGTGTTTGTGACAAGTGGGTTGTGCCTCAGGTGTTGACTTAAACATTAAGTGAATCATTGTCCACTGACTGTATTGACTGGATCTGCATGGATCCCAAGGGCAGTGTGCACAGCTGGGGCATCCCTGGATACCTGTGCACAGACCCCTAAATGGAGGTGTCGTGCTGCCTGCCCACCTTCAGCTCTACAGAGCAACGTGCGGAGTGGGAAGGATCGACATGGATGCATGTACATTGTCACACCCATGACATTGTAATTTATTCATGGCAGAAAGGCTTCTGGAGTTGAGGAGAGAGAGTAGCATTTGCTGAAATTGTGTAAGAGGCTCTCCATGGATAGAATGAATCCTTCAGAGAGAAACAGGGCAATGTTTGGATACAGCCTCCATATGATGGCTCCAGGAAAGTGAGAACATGGAGATTTCCCAAATACTGACTGAGGGATGTTAAAAATGAGCAGGGGCAGTTACCTCTGTTAACAGACTTCTGAAGAGGAACAGATTAAATAGAAGGGCATAATCTAGTCTGTTTTAAGGATGTGTGTGAGGGTGGTGGAGCACTGGAACAGGTTGCCATGAGAAGTTGTAGATGCCCCATCCCTGGAAGTGTTCAAGGCCAGGCTGAATGCTGCTCTGTGATGCTCACCTGGCTTCCTCCATCCTTCCCAGGTGTCTTACTTTTACATGCCCTGTGGCTTGGAAGGTTTTTCCCAGGTTAGCATAGCCCACTGTTTTTGGGGAAGGAACAATTTTCCACTCCCAGCCGTAACTTCCATTTCCTGCAGTGTGCACAGCTGGGAACAGGCAGAGACCCTCCCTTCCTGCATCCCACTTGCACAGAACAGAACAGCCTTATAATGTACTCCCTCTGGAAACTAAATAACTAAAACTGATAGCATTCACCCCAGACTTAATGAGATGAATGGAAAGGGAGGAAGTAATGGAGGAGTGGTGGTGCTTTATAGAGAAGTGTACCAAGAATCACTAGACAAGAAAGACTCTGGCACTGAAGCAGCAGGAGGAGAGTAGATGGTATGAATTGGGATGTTGTGTTGAGTGGGAACTGTTGAAACTCATAAATGGGCCAAAGGGCATGGAGACTAAGCCAAAGCACTGAATTTGAAGGAATTGCTGGAGACTTCAGTGACAGCAAAACCAATAAAAGGGTTTCCATGAAACATCCATGAAATTGCTGGGAACAGCATGAAATGCAAGGAGTGAAATGTAGCTTTTTCACATGCCAATTTACCTTACAAATGACTGGAGGAAGGAATCTGAGATGCAGCTAAGAAGGGTGATTAGGATCAAATGTGGGGTTTTGGGGAAGGTAGAAGGTCCCAGCAGACTGGCACTTTAAATTCAGCTGCCCTAGGTATATTGAATCAGTCTGCTAATGCCTTCACTTGGCTGGCAGCAAAGTTACTAGTTTTAGGATTGTATTTCTCCACCACTTGTTAACAAAAGTCCATTCCTGCTGAGTATCAATAGCTTTTATTGAAATCAATGTCTCAGGAGACTGGGCCCAGAAAGGACAAGGGAAAGGCATCCCTCTTCGAGGCAGAGTTGAGTAACACAAACTTGGCACTGTGATGGAACTAAGAAAGGTAGAAATTATTTTCTTCTTGCTACATAGTCCTTTTTTAGTCTTTAATTGTACTAGGCTGTTAAATCTTGTCTTGAATGGGAGAATTTCTCTGTCACAAAGAGTTTTGTTATTGTAAGATTTTGAACACATAGGTAATCTGTTTGTGTAATTTCTGTTTGTGTGCTGTACTGAAAGTGTCTGTAAATTTTTTTCAAACTTTACAAATGGATTTTGAGCAAACCCACAATGAGTAGTAGTGTTTTGATAGCAAGGGGAGCAAGGGTTTGGTGAAAGGAAGCAGCAAGAGTGGGGTTTTTTTGCTTGTTTGTTTTGCTATAGTGGTCCTCTTAGCTGTACTGCGCTGCTGTAGCCTAGCACACAAATGTAAAAGGGAATGAATGAGACAAAAATAGAATCAGAATAATTTTCTGTTTAGTTACAATGAGGAAATATTGGTGTGCAAATGTGCCAAGAAGGAAAGCTGGCTATGGTCTAAGATTTCGGAAAAAAACCAGTGGTTTCAGACACATCAGTTTTTATGATTAGTGAAAGTCTGTCCCTGTTTCCATATGTCAAGATGGACTCTCAGAGGCACCAGTCTTCTGGTAACATTTAGAGATTATCCCTTGATTCTAAGTCCAGGGTCACAAAGGTTGTCTGCAGTCTGGTAATTCACAACAGAAATAGGAAAACTGGGTCAGAAAAGTGCTTAAGGGATTCCTGTTTAATGACATTGAGGCACTGGTGTCAAGCCATTTATGATTTCAAGTTCTTTTTTCTTTTCCTTCTGTGTGGCAGCTGATTTCTAGACAGTACAATCAATTTCAAGTTCAGGCAGCATGGGAATAGGCGTCAATAAATATAGAAAATCGTACTCTTGTATGCCAGCGTACTGCAAAATGATCCAAAGTGTCTCTGTCCCAGCCACTCTTGGAAGGTCTTATTTCATCACATTTCTGAGCTGAGAAACAGTTGATACATTAGAAGAGTCTGTTGGGAGGGGTAATGCATGGTTTAAGGCTAGCAGAAGTGCTGGGAGAGGTCAGCATAGAGGTACACACCTCAACTTGAGCTCATGTCTGGACTGTTCTGTATAGTCGGTGCAGAGAAGGCATCCCTGGGAGTGATGCATTTCATCCAGCCAGCATCAACCCACTAGAAATGGGAAGAAAAAAAAAATAGTTTCTTCAAAGTATTTCTTTATCACCATTGAATTTTAAGGCTGTTTTAAAATAGCTCATGTGTAGTTGTCTGTCCTTTGTCTGACATTTAGGAAACGTCCCAGAACACAGGAGCCCAAAAGAATACCCAGGAGCAATGTCTAGCTGTTGATTTTTGGTTACTTAAAAAACAGGGGAGGAAGCTTGAACTGCTCAGCTTCACCAACTTATTCTATGGGCTATAGAACATGTATGTGCCTAGGCTTTTTGTCTTGACTGCAGAAAAAGAACACAAAGAGGCGAGGTCATACACAGCTCTGAACAGATTTATTACAAATCAGAAATCTGGAAGCCTTCTGCAACCCTTGCTGAAAATTGTTGGCTTCAGTGTGACCGGGGTGGAATATTTGGAATGTTATTTAACTCTTGTGTTACAATAACTCCTGTAGGGTCCAGAAAGTCAGGGCTTCATAGTACAGATGCAGACAAAACAGATTTATCTTAGAAAATTTACAGATATGTACATTTCTCAGATGTATATTTACTTATTTAAGCTCTCCGTCCTTGAGTTGAATGTTATATTCAAATGGAAAAACTCAAAGAAATACATTTTCTTGCATATTTATGAAGCGCTAGGGGTTAAAAAAAAATTAAAACTTCCAATTCTCATGTATTGAAAGGCCATTTTATATACAACCACCACCACTCTGCAGCAATGGAAAATTTTCAAGTGTAAATAGAGGTGAAGGCAAAGCAGTTAACTTAAGCAAGTACTTTTATACTTAATGTTAGCTACTGCATCCACCATAACAAGCTCAGTTTGGAGAATGTATATCAAAAACCATAATTCCATTTTGGAAGACCTTACAGGATCACTGATGCATGATGTTGAAAGGGATCTCTCACAGTCTCCTGCCCAAAGTCAGACTAACTCAAAGCTGTAGTGGGTGGCTCACAGCCTGGTGTAGTTCAGATCAAAAGGTCTGCAGGAGAATCCATAGCTTCTTGGGACACCTTGTTACAGGGTTTGCCACCTACAGATCTCCACTAGTTAACACAGAAGTTGCATATTCTTTGGCTTTCTTTGAAACTAATTCATCACCATCAAGAGAAAGCTGGTAAGGACCTGCTTCCAAAGTCTCCAACTTTTTAGCCTGGAAATGACCCAGGGTGCATTTTGGCTAGCTATGCAAAATAACCTGTAAATGTATTAATCCACAGGCCAGGAATTGTTCCAGGCCACTTTGCAAAGAGGTTGCTACTACTTTTTGAGCAAGGCTTTTTTCTTTGGGATGCAGAAAAGATCAGCAATGGATGCTGGTGGATGATGTTTGTGACTAGAGGGAATAGTCTCTGAATTTCTAATACCTTTAAAATAGTTTTACTTGAAAAAACTATCTGTAGAGGTTTGCTGATTTAGTTCATTTTCAAGAAAGGCCTAAGTGAGGGGAGCCAGTTTTATATTTTCACAAACTACTTTTTCTTTGGGAAGTACAGATTCAACAGGACCACAGCATCCTGGGGAACACAGCAGTCCTAGTAATGCTTTCCCCAGGAAAGGGTTTTAAAGTGGTGATGGTCAAGTCAATGAGATCTGCGGGGAACCAGGATTTTCCTCTGTAGTGGTGGATACAGCTGTTTAAGACATGAGATTAATAACCCCCTAGGAGATACCTGTCTTATCCATGAACTATAGAGTATTTGCATAGATGCAAATATTAGGTGAAACACTTAACTTCTGCAGGGCTGAAATCAGAAAGGTCAAATTATTTTTTTGTTATATATTTAAATGGTTAGTGTCTATGCCTTTAAATATTTTGTGGATGTAAATTGCTTTGGAAATCTAAATGGCAAAGTTTTAGGGAAAGGAAAGAAACTGATACAAGGAGCTTCTTAAAGATCATGTGTTGTGAAGAGTTCCCCTCCCTAGGGAGGGCACAGCTGAATTTGGTTGCACTTTTGTGACATTCACCTGGCAAATGATCGTTAAGGACCTTATGTAGAACATCTTATCTCTGTCATGTACAGAGGTAGAACCACTTCTGTTGTTCTGAGCAAATTTTTCACGTAGCAATGTCTTGTCTGTTAGCTGTTTAGCCCAGACCATGGTTAAAAGCACAGAGGCCTCTGCTCCCTCAAGTAAAATGTGCAAATTTTTAGTAATCTCAGAGGTTTTTCATAAGCATTTTCTCAAGAGAGAGAGTTGGCTTTTCACAGACATGACTGAACTTGAGTTCCCACCTAGTACTGTTCAAGTGCAATCCACAGCCATGAGAGACTGAGCATGATTTCTGAAGGATGAGGAACTGCACCATGTAACTGTGCTTTCATGGAGAAAGCAAGTTGGATGCTTGTTTCACATAAAACAAGGGTCTCAGAGCCTGAATGAGCTCAAGTGCTATTTTAAGTTCATTCATAGGCTTCCGTGATCTTGTTGACCTTTTAGTCCTGACATCCCTGGTGCCAAGTAGGATGAAAAGCCAGATTCTCAATGAAGCTGAGATTTTTGTCTGTGATTTAAGCTTTCATTAGTGAAACAGATAGAGCACTGAAGGCATTGTCATGTGAAAAGGATGTATTTGACATTAGTAGGGGCTTCTTTTATCACTCTCTACAGCCATGGTAGAGCTGGGCATGTGGACAATGTGTTTTCAGATCTTTACCCTTTCATCTTCTCCAAACCTAAGATGCTGCTAGAATAGCTTCAAAGCCAAGAGGATTTAGAGCTAAAACAGAGGATCAATATGAAAGTATTTGTTTGTTGTTGTATACACAAACATCTACTTTGTTGTTCAGTACATATTTAAAAAGGCAACACTTTTTTTTTTTACTTAAATTTTTTGTCTAACCCACCCTGTTATTGGAGGTGTCCCTCTTTCTCCAGAGTTCTGTGCGGAAGCTATCTCCTTTTAGAAACCATTTGTTCATTAGTGCAGCAGTAATCATGGAAATAGGTCACGGCCTCTTTGGAGTTAAGCTGTTCCATCCTCACAGAGAACGGCACTTAAATATCAATAGCGTAACCGGGAAAACTCAGCAGTTATTCCCCTGTTTTCTGCAATTCAATGAGGAGTTGTTCCATGCAGACCCCATTGCACTCCAGATGAATGGTGGTGATTGTGAGAAAATGATCTTCTATTAATGCACGATGTCACACTGAGAACAAAGACTAGTTCTTATCATGATGGGATGAGCTCACTCTTATCCCCAATTTGGGAGACTTTGATGCTTGTTCAGGTGCCAATTTTTCCATATATGACATGCTAGAGAGAACTTTAAAAAGAATGCTGAACAGAGCAGTGTTAAACTGATTCATGGCTCCTGAATCTCAAGGTCATATTGGGTGAGATGTCACATAATTATCCTTTTGAATGCAGTTTCCCAGAAAACCACCTTTCCTATCAACAATTTGAGCTTTCAGGGTCCTATGAAAATCGTTCATTCTAAATTTGCCGTAAGTAAAGAAGTGCAGGCCTTTTTTTGAGATTCCCTAACTGTTTCAGTTTATCTTGCATAAATGTCTAAAATATGTCAGTTTAATTAAAACCAGCTTTGCCTTCAGATTTTTTGAGCTGCAGAACTTTATACCTCCATCCTGGGATTTTGCTGTGTGGCCAGTGAAACCCAGAGATGACTCATTGTGCCTTCCTGACATGTTGTTCCTCTGCAGTGCCCACCCATCTGTAAGATCAGAGAGGACCAAAACAGTATGAATGCTGTTTCATGAGCCATTACAAATGCTGTGATAACCAGAGATTTTGTATAAATTTACTCAGTTATTAAATTTTAAAAAAAAGTCACACTGTCATTGTGGCTTGGAGATTTAGAAATAGTGAGATAGCCAGCAGGATTTCCAGGTCAATAATCCTGTAAACTTACAGTTTCCTCTCTCTGTTTCAGTAGTGTTTTATATTGGTTTCCCTGTTCCACTAAGATGCCCCTTCTCTTGGTTCATTATCTCTTAGGCACATAGCTGTCTTTTGCCCAAGATCCCTAAGAAGGCATTTGGAAAGTCAAGCAGCAAGTTCTAATTAAAAAAGGACATGTAATGCTCATTGCTCTAAACACAACTTTTTTCCCTTGTGATCTGATGCAGGTGGCAAACAGAGGAGGGTCTGGTGGGTGCTGTCCCACTGTCCTGCTATTTCACCTTTTTATTGTGCTGAATCCTTTCTTTGGGGAAAGCAGGCAGAGTGCAGAAATATTTCTTATTCTGCATATCCCAACAGAGTAAAATGTGAACATTGCATAACCAGTGGGATCAAAGGTTGATAAAAACCTCAAAGAAAGAGCATAATTTCTTTTATTCTAATTTTGAAGGTTATAGGGAAGACTTTTTTGGGAAGTGTATGCAGGGTGTCAAGAGAATAGAAAAATCTCTGAAGAAAAAAGAAATAAAATATTCAAAATAGTGCTGGAACTGCCAGACTTATATTCCTTTGAGAACATGAGTTTTTGTTCTGTAGGCTGCTTTGTAAGGACTAAAGCTTCAAAAATTCTGTTTTCTGTTATGAGTTTATTTTAATGTGTATATGCTGTGATGTAAAGTAGAAGCAGATCAGTTACTAAAATAAAAGAACTAGGCTGATGTGCACAAAGATAAAAACCAAAGTAATATTCCTTATACCAGGTAAAGGCCTATAAAATTCCAGCCTAGATTTGTGGGGGAAAAAAAACCCCAAAACGAAACAGAAAATCAATGTCAGAGTAATTGGCAGTTCAGAAGCACTATATTGGAAAAATGAGGCACATTTGGAATATGACAAGATTAGATTTAGAAGCAGGGAAATTGCAAGAAGACATAAAAGAAATCTAGTATTTACTTCAGTTTTAAAGGCAGCTTAGAGTTACGATTTGCGTTTGTGTTACCAAAGGTGTATGGTTAATGAACTGCTAGAATGAGTCTGACTACATCACTAATTTCTGGAATGTTCTTTTGTTTACCCTGGAGACTATTCTTTTTTTTTTTTTTCTTCCTACCTTTTATTAACTCTGGATGCAGAATCTTTGTGGGTTACCATCAAATTTTAGCTCAGGAGCTTTCCTGAAGATTTTGTAATTATCGCCTTTAATTAATACTGTCAGAAAGATTGTCAGCATCTGTGGCTTTCATCACAATAAACAGAAAAACAGGAGATTGGAAAACATAGAGAGAACAGCAATCCTGCTCAGAGATATGTGTATGTTCTTCTCAGGTGGCCCAGAAGGAGTTTGACACCTGCCATGGTACCAGCCCACATGGGGGATGCCTGGCAGTGTAGCAACACCTCTTCAACAGCTGTGGAAAGCAAGAACAGAAATTGCAGCACTCCTTTAGAGCACACCTCCTCCTGCCCCCTTCTCTCTTCTCAGCATGCTACAAAGCTCCAGGTCACAAACATACCTTGCTGGCTGCCAGAGCTCGCAGCAGCAGCAGGGTCTGGTGTGTGATCAACTAATGACATCCCTCTGATTTCATATGATGCTTGTGAGCTCCTCTGGGACACTCCTCCTTTGGTTACTGCTGATTTTTAAATTCACAGCGTGTCAAAAGCCCAACTGCAGGTATAGAGGGCTCTTCTGAATAATAGTGATTTAAGCAATGCTGTGAACTCCCACTAATTACATTTCTATCATCAACAATAGGCTTTTTGTGTTAGCCCTAATGTGGAAATGGCATTATTCTAGTCCAGTGGTGTTACTTCAGTGCTCTTCTGTAGAAGGTACTCATTGCCTGAAGTGCTTGAAATCAACCCTTTTTATGTTGCTTTGCTGGAATTGTTGTAGTCTAGGAAGAAATGAGGGACATGTGAGCCACAGCAAGGAACAAGTGGCTACTTGCACTACAAAATTGAAGGCCAAGCACAATTTAAATGCATGAGCAGGCAAGTTGCTTTGCAGGATTCAGAGCTGACAGATCTGAAGTGGCATAAGTTACATGTTACTAAGTGGATGTGAGTGGATCTGGCTGAGTCTGAAGGAGCAGAAATGATAACCTGGAAAAGAAGTCCTAATTACAGCAGTGTAAGTGATGCTAGAACAGTTTTAAGCACCAATCATGGGGAAGATTAGCTTAGACAACAACGTGCAAAAGTTACATAGAGCTCTACTCAATTGCCACATTTATCTTAATTTCTTTCATTGCTGAAACCCTCTTCCTGTTTCTCTTCAAGTTTGGATTGCTGCATACGTGGTGCATAGAAGATGCTGTGTTCTGTGCATTCTCTGAGCCCATCAAGCTTGTCTGATGGCTAACTTTCCTCTCTGTGCAAGTAGGATGTGTATTCAGGGAGTGGGGAGGGCTGCTGCTCTGCTTTCAGGCATTCTTGGGGCAGCAGAGGAGCACAATGTGCTGCTTCTCTCCTGCATTTTCCTTGTGTGTCATTAGCTGTTGACTTGCTGAGCCTTGCCATTTCTGTTTACTGTCACAGAACATGTCAGCCAAGGCAATATAATAGGTAGTAGGTAGCATCCAGGATTTTTAAGGCACAGGCAAGTGTTCTTAGACACAGAATCCTAAGTACTAAAGAGCCAGTAATGGAAAATTTCATTTAGTCTGTGGTCTCATTCAGTGAGAGCCCAAAGAGCATAAAACTGCCAAGACTATGCTGTCAATAGTGTATTGATTTTGTGATCTTAATAGAAGTTTTCAAGGTTTTGCACACAAAAAGGCCATAAGAGACACTGTTTTTCTACCTCATGCTATTTTTGGCTTGCTTTTCTCTCCTTTCTTAATGCAATAATAAGAGAGTATGGGGATCAGTAAAGTAGTTCTCTTTGTTTAAATATGCCAGGCCAGACATCAACATTGTTGTTTCTGCTCCAGTGCCCTTTCAGTTCTAGTTTGTGCAGGGTTATATGAAACTCATGTGTACATTAGTTGTTAATACAACTAATTTTCTCCACTTCACTGCTTGACTAAGTTCTGCTGCCTCGTGACACCAGCACTTGATTAGAATTTGATTTGTTCATACTGGGGCAAGGAGCACTGAAGTGATGGTTCTATATTGCAGAAGCATGTGCTTATCCATGGATTACTGATGCATTTCATTTATTTGGCAAGATTTGTTTTGGATTGGTTTGGGGGATGGAAAGAGTACTTCAGCTGCTCTCCAGTTCTGACAGCAAAGACAACAGTAACCTTGGCAACTGAGGATGCTGAAATACCACTTAATCCTTGCTCGTAAGTCAGTAGGGTTTTGCTCAAGTAATAAATTATCAAACCTCTCAGCATGTGGCTGAAGAAACTATAAAACAAATCGGGTGTTGCAGTTCAGATAAAGTATTGGTGCAGCCGCTGACTGCATGGCTGCACAACTGAAATAAACTTTGTCAGGAATTTTCCAGCAAGAGTTTTTTTCCTGTCTGAAAGTGCTGATTCACAAAAACCAAAACTGTGGGAAAAGGTTTGTTTTCAAGTTTTTCATTTCAAAGCAAAACCAAATCGTTGTTTAAAAATCTTTCTCTGCTATTTTCTTAACAAAAATGTTAAGTACTTATTAGAAAAAGGTAATAAAATTAGGTAAAAGACTGTAAATCTAGCAGCTGTGTATTACAGAGCATTGGAGCAAGCAGGAACCCAAGGAAAAAACCTGCTCCCTGTCTTGCTGCGTAGGGTTCAGCTGGGTGAGCTGGTGGGGTCTGAGCTCTTTCACAGCTGTGAAAGTGCCAAGTCCAGGGAAGGAAGGAGGGTGAGAGGAAGGAGCAGTTACCCCTTCTGGCTGCAGCTCCTGCTTGTGCTGCGTGGTGCAGACGGTGAAGTCATGCATTGAGTTAAGGTTTTGCTCTGAATCCCTCTTGGAGGACGTTCTCTTTGTCTCACATTTGGTTCTTTTGTCTTTGGGGTTTTCTTTTTAAGAAAGATTTGACTTTGTCTCTACAGCAGAAGGCCTTATATCCTCCTGGTCTTGGAACAGTTTCCATTCTACATTTATACACACAGTAAATAGTAGGGAAGTTCCTTTGATATTTCTAGCAGTGACTTCTGTTTATTATCCCGAGAGTCATTCAACACGATCAAAAGTAGTAATTGTTTCTTTATAGCCCATACCTCTCCAGAGGGTGTGGAGTATAGCTGCCTGTAACAGGACCACAAGCATGCACAGCCCTTCATCTACTGCCACAACCTCTTAATGTGGGGAAGGTTGCAGTTGAAGTTAAGCTGTTGTGAAAATTTTTACAGTAGGGGGAAATAAATATTTTTTCTTCAAACTACTCCTTGGTATAGGGATGGCCAGCCAAACAAATATCAGTTAGTTTGGGAGGGAAAAGAAGACGTGGCAGTATGGGCGGGGTTTGGGGTCAGGCCAGGAGGACAAGCTGACTGGAGTGAAGGTGGGGTGGGCAGGAGGTCAGCCAGGGTGTGCTGCTACCACGCCGGCTTCCAGTGCTGCTTGCCAAGCCAAGGCTGGGTGCAAGGAGTGGGGAGACGGCTGCAGCACCAGCCAGGGGAGCACCACTTGCTGAGGGCGACTTGTAGTTGCCAGTTTTGGAATTGCCTTCTTAATTTAGCAAAGAAAGCCCTGTTTGTTGACTTGACATATGTAGGTATATAGAGCTGATGCAGACAGATGGGTTTTGGTACAATATAAATAATTTTGAAATAAATACAGGTATGTTAAAAGGCTTGAGAAATGGCATGTTTTTTATTAAGGTTGAGAGAATGAGTAAAAACTTCTACTTTGTTTTTTTTGTCTTTCCTGTATTGCTGTCTCATTCAGCAATATTATATCTCATTATTTCTTTCTTCAGTTCTCTATTTTTTGCTTTGTCTTTAGGCTGTTTTCATGCACAAGGTTTGGATATGTTTTCAGGTCATCTGTAAGGCCCTGTTCCTTTGGCTTTTCCTGTATTCGTATATATACACACATATGAAAGAGAAGGTATCATTACAGTTCCTGTCATGTCATCTTGGAAGGTATTTTCAAGGCTGGAAAACAAGATGCTTCATCTTTTCAGTGTTGTACACTAGTCCCACCTTGTGAAGTTAATCCATCTGCTGACCCCAGTTAGCATTGTTAGTACATGTTCTCATTTTATTCCCCATGTTTTTCTCTTTTAGATATCTAACAGGAATTCAGCTCAGGCAGGGAGGAGATATTGAACCTTGCAATGCCTTGCTGTATTACTTCAGCAATGGGGATATAAGCAGTCCAATATTCATATGAAAGATTTGCCTCCTGTAAGAAAATCCTTAAAAATCTAGCCAAATGTTCTCAGAACCAAGGGAAATAAAGCTGAGATCTTAGAACAGCTAACTGGATCTCATTTGTTGAAAAATAACAGCTATCCCTGTTGTTTTTCAACAAATGAAAAGCGTAAGTAGTGTTTTGGGGTTTCTTGTTGTTCCCCCTCAAATCCCTTTCTTGGAATGACTTTTTCTTAACAAACAGATGCTTTAGGAAAGAGTAATAGCTACTACTTAAGTCTGACTGTCTTTTCCATTTATAGTGTGTTGAAGGCCTGTTAAGAGAGGTTTTATCACTTTAAAAGGATATGCAAATAGACATGAAGGAATCTTTTTGCTTTTGTAGATAATAAGTGTTAAAAATAATTTGTCGAGTTCATAAGGCAAAAGATTCTCAAGGATGATTGTGCTGTTGTGACAGATTTAAAACAAAAAAAAAGGAAAAAGTGTTGGAAATGAGAATATTATTAAGTTGTTAGATGAACATTTGCAGTTGTGCTGTCAATATCCTGCCTGCCTTTCACTCCCCTTTCTAAGGTGAGTTAGTGCTGAAAGAGGGGACATAAAGTGGTCCCTCACACTCCATCCTGTGCCCAGGCAGGGGCTCCTCACTCTCAGGCATTTGGCTGGTGCCCACGCTGCTGTCAGCACATTATGGGGTGCCTAGAGGCTGCTGCTCATGTTTTCAGGAGAGCCAGCCAAGGTTGCAGTTCTGCTCCATCACTCCCTTGAAGTTCTAGGGGGAAGGAAAGTTTAGTTGGCTTTATTGGTTGATCAGTGCTGCTGCTTTCTCTTCACGCCACTGTGACTGTCAGGTTTGCAGCTGTGCAGGTTCTGCCCTCACCATCCAAGGGGGCCCTTCCTTCTCCCTGGCATGTGTTCAGTGCATGTGTTACACTTGTGTTTGCATGGACACCTTCAAACCTGAGAGCATTTTAGATCCCTGCTGAACTGAATTCTATTCTATTTAGTTACTACATGAGCCATAATGTTACTTGTGCAACTGGGACTAGTTTGAAGGAGTGTCCTGAATCTTTAGGGTTGTCTACAGCAGTACCTCAAGCAAGATGCTGTAGCAATGGGCTCCTAGGAATCTGCAGCATCTCTCATCCAAGTGTAGTATTATATTGGATATATTTGCTCTTACAGCAGGAAGTACAGCTTGCAAAGAGAAATTTAATGAAAGGGAACTAATAAAAAGGCAGAGGTGGGCGAGAAACTACTCTGAGGGTGAGTTATTTAGAGAACACAGTTTTGTACTTACCCTAGGTCTAGGGCTGCCCTTAAGGCTGAGTCAGATTTGGGCAACTTTCACATAACAACGCTGATCTGGAGCACGGTGGTTCATGGTTGCACTTCTTGGATTGTGATAGCAGTGCCAGTTGCCCTTTTCCCTTTTCTGAGAGGGCTGGGAGGTGGAAAGGGATGCTGCATAACGTGTTGAAGCAGCCCTGATAATGTACCCCAGGGAAATAAGGAAGCCCAGCAGACACTGTTCAAATGCAGGCCTTTGGTGTTCAGCTGTCCATGCTTAAATTGCAGTACTGGTCCTCCTTTGCCTGGAGTGATACGTCAGTTTGGTGTGTGTGATTGCTGTGGCAGCTGGGTTCACTGCAGATCTTTAATCTTATGGTACAGATCTAAAACATTTTTCTCAAAGTTTGCTTCTCTCACACGGAGTTGGCTTTTGTGTGTGTGTGTTTTTAGTGGTGGAGTTTTTCCCCCCTGCCATTATAATCATTTTATTGCAGTATGCTACAGGTACTGAATTTGGAGTCTTGTCATTTTAAATAAGTTTTTATTTTATTTTAGTGCACTTCCTACAGAATGATGCCTTTTTTTTGGTTGCTAAGTCAAAGGGCTGAAGTGAAAATGAAAACTGGTGACTTCCACAACACACAAATCAAAATTAGAGCTTCCTTTATGACTGGTTGGACTTTCAATTGATAGAACATTTAAAAAGAGCATTGATGCCCATGAATAATAAAGTAGAACATGCTAGAATTAGGTGCAAATAGCATTTGTAAAATTGTGATGAGTTCTGAAGCAGCTTTTGGGTGTATGAAATTTCTGTCTAGTCACTTTCTTTAAATGAAAAGTGACAGGTGGGTGTTGTATCACAAGAATGTCATTCTGCTTCCAAGAGTCCTTCTGTAAGCAGCAATCCAACATCAGGCGAACCCAACCATCCACGATACAGTCTTATTTCATGCAGCTACTAGGCAGGCTTATTTGCTGTAGCATCTCAGATTTGACTTCATTTTAGGTGGGATCTTCCCATTCAACATAAAGACTTAAGTGTCTTGTTTATTTATGATGGAACTGAAAAAAAGGGGAATTACTGAAATTGATACAATCTTTTTCAATTGATACAATCTTTTCTGCCTTCTGAGTACACTTTAAAATTGTGGAGGTAATTCAGGAACCTGGATGAAACTGAACATCAGTGAACATCAGAAAGTCACTTCATACATGGACTCGAAAACTTTGAGGAGACCCTTGTGTCTTTTTACTTCTGAATAAAATAAAGACACTAGTGACAAATCAACCTTTTAAAATATCCTCACTATTGTGGTTTCATTGGTTAGTTCTGAAAATCACCAAATCTGAGTTAGAAGAAAAGTTGTATATTTTCTTTTTTTGTCAGATTTGGAAGATATTTTTGCCAGGTGTGGGCTTTGCAGCTGACACAAGTTTCTTCCTGTGCATACCATGTGTTGTGTGCCAGGACGGGAAGGTGACCCGTTCCTTGGAAGAAGTCGCTGTGTTGTCACTGGGTAGACGCTGACCTGTGTTCCCTAAATGCAGTGCCACCCATCTCAGCTCTCCTGCCTTTCCATTGTATCCCTGAGTCTCAAAGCAATCACTTGTTCTCCCATTTGGGCAGAAGTAGTTCCACAAATGCAGCAACTCAGGGCTTTTCTTCAGTTTGGTTTTAGTGTGCGCTTATAGACATTGCTCGTGAAGTGGTGAATGTGAGAAATCTGGAAAGTGAGAGCCAGCATATGGAGCTAGCAAATGAAGATGGGAACGATGAACTAAATGTTGCTTTGGGGAGACATGATGTTAAGCATTTGGCTTTTCAGCTTTACAGCTTAGACTGCGTAAAGTTAATTTATGCTCTTCGACCCAGTGATGTCTGTCTTCGCTCGGTTTATTGGGAATATGATTGCAGTTTATGTAGATGTTTTCATACAATAGCTGTGTTGTCAAAAAAGGGGAGAGCATATCGCTCCCCCCAAAAATCCCACGGTTCACAGTCACTTTCCGTATTTTCTTATGAGTGCATTAAATTATTCCTTTGCTTTCTGTATATTGGAGTATCTCATGTGCAAAATTCATGGACTCTTATCATAAGGCACTTACTACACTTAATGATACACATGCTATACAGTAGTAGGAAGATGAAAAAGAAAATAACTTTTTTGTTATTTTCTTCTAATATCTAGACTTTTTTATACATTTTTCTTTACCTTTCTTCAAGTTTTCTCAATGTGTTAATGTGTTTTTGTGGAAGGTGGTTTGATTTTTTTTTCTACTTTCACTGAAGGAGCATATAGTCATTCCTTTTAATAAAGGTGTTCTTCCTCTAACTTCTTCACATACAGCAAGTTAGCAACTTACTTTTGTTGGCAAAGTCAGAGAGTATCAGTACTTACAGGAGGAGACACCAGTAAAAGAATTAAAGCCGCAGTTGGTCAGATTGTGGCTTTGTCAAAAACAAAAAAGAGGACAAGTCTACATTAAAACAAACAAACAAAAAAACCCCACAAGCCCCAAAAAACTTAGCTTTCAAGCTTTTTACTGGATTACTGGTAAAATTATTCAAATTATTGCCACAGCAATGCATGATGCAGTAGCATTTCTGAGTAGTCTTTCAAAATTGCTAAGAGCTTGTAGTGTCAAGTACCCTTGCAATACTGGAAAGAATTAAAACAGAGAAGGAGATTATGCAGGTTTTTAAATAAAATAAATTTATTTCTGATAATGGGACTTTAAGCAACATGCAGGTTTTCAGAAGCTTTATTACCTGGTACTTTTATTGGCAGAGTGAAGAAGGATGCCTAGTGGAAGGGTAGCCTTAGAAAGTAGTTACCCACCCCTATGTGTAGAGGATAATTGGATCTCACACAATTCTTAGATATTTGGCTGTGTGCACCTCTGTTTGATAATATCTTAGCAAGTATTCAGCGAGTCACATCATATGGATCTGCAAATTGTAATTTAGAAGCAGGTATCAACCTACATCGTAGGAGTTTGGTTCCAGGCACAAGCCCTGCTGATGGCACCAAACAGCCGTGGCTGTAGCGCTTCGCTCATTAGAAAGCTGGCCGCTGCTTAGGAAGCACAGTGGTGTGGCTGGCTGCAAGCCTGTCAGGCTGAAACAGTTCATGAGAAAAGGAGGAAAAGTCCTGTTTTAAACACAGTGACTTGAGTCTGACCCCTGCTCATGGGCATGAGTTATCTCCTTGAGACCACGGGAAATAAATATTCCTCGAAGGGAGAGATTGAGTCACAGGTGAGAATGTTTTATTGAAGTATAAATTTGGTTTTTGTTAACCTCAGCTCAATGCTGGATGATTTCTAGTGAGAGAAGATATTAAATATAGTTCCAAAAGAAAATCTCTTTTTCTCTGGTAAATTACCTGGAAATGTTGTGGGTAAAGTTGTTTGGGTTGGCATAAATTCCTCTAAGAAGGTTTGCCTGTGGATATGGCGGCCGAGACTGATTTCTACTGAAGGAGGCTCTCCTTCTTACAAAAAATAAAGAATTTAAATCTTCTGGAAGAGAGCCCAGATTGTTTATTCTTAGGCTTAAAATGATGGCCTTTCATAAAAATCTGGAGACACTCATATTCAAGTAAGATTCACAATACAAGTGAGCAAATGCGAGTCCATATGTTTGTTGCAAATCTTCAAGGAATGACAAGAGGGCTCTTGGTTTTGTTGTTCTGCTGGCAGCAATGGATTTCTTAAGAGTCTGATTGCTTTATACAGGACGACTATTCCACGAAGGGTTTGCTGCCCTTGTGACAGTGGCAAGGCTTCTTCTTCCTGACTGACAGTCAGTGTTATATACTGAGCACTTTTATTGAACTTTTACACCTTTTTGGTCTTACTGTCACTCTCCTCACTTCATTCTCAGGTTACAGACTGCTCTTAGGATCTCTGTGGATACTGAGGAGGACTTGCTCTTTCTACACTAATTGTCAGCGTTGCCAACAGAAAGGTTTTTTCCTAGATTCTACAAGTTCTGTGATGTTTTTTCTTGTTCTCTGCATTTTGGTGGCTGTTCTGGTTCTCCCCTCTTCAAAGTGGGATACATGTTACTAACAAAGTTGCTTGCAGGTAGCAGGAATACATCTCATTATGAAGCTCATTATAAAGCTTATCTTGTTTCCCAGTCTGTGCACACAACCAGGGTTGCCTCATCCCAGGTGCAGAACCCAGCACTTGTCCATTTAAACTTCACACAGTTGGTGATTGCCCATGTCCCTGATTTGTTGAGGTCTCTCTGCAGGGCCTCTCTGCCTTCAAGGGAGTCGACAGCTCCTCCCAGTTTAGTGTCATCAGTACACTTATGTAGTATCCCTTCCAGTCCTGCATCCAAGACATTTATGAAGATGTTGAAGAGCACAGGGCTGATGCTGGAGTCCCGTGGAACCCCACTAATGACAGGTCATCCATCTGATGTCACCCCATTCCCTGTAACCCTTTGTGCCTGAGTGCTGAGCCAGTTGCTTGAGCCCATGGCATGATGTGTTTATCCAGCTGTGTGCCTGATATTTTGTGCAGAAGGATCCTGTGAGAGACAGTTTCAAAAGCTTTACTGAAGTCCAAAAAGGTTGCATCAGTTGGGTTCTCGTAATACACTAGGTGAGTTATCCTGTCACAGAAGGAAATTAGGTTTGACAAGCAGGACTTCCCCTCATGAAATCTGCTGGCTGTGACCAATGACTGTTTTGTCGTCCAGGTGTTTTTCAATACCTCCCAGAATACTCTTTTCCATGAAAATATTTTCAGGCTTTGAAATAAAATGTCGTATCTTCTGTAGGCTGGGCACCAGACGACTATAAAAATTGAATCCATTATCTGAAATAGTCTTGATTTTGTTCTTTTCATTAAGCATTTATATGCAGTAGACTTTCTTATTTTTTTTCTTGTGTAATCTCAGAAATATAGTTTATATTCTACACTTTCAGTATAAAGCATTTGCATTTCATGCTGTCCTAACACTACTGTGCACTCCTTTAGTTTATCCATACATTTCTTCTAAAATTGATGCATCTGCTTCATATAACCCTCATTTAATGCCTGACATACTCTTTTGATTGCAAACTATTGCTGTGGCATGTTTTCAAAAGCTTAGTTTTTAACTGTATTCTTGAATCAATTTCATAAATGTATTGGAAATAATAAGAAAATCATATTTCAAATATAAATTGGTTCCCACAAGGCTCTGTTAAGGATTTTGTGAAAACATTGCTTACTTCATCATTCACTGGAAAAAAATCTTGAAAGAAAGAAGGCATCAGCTCATGAGTTTCCCCAAAAATGAAGTGAGGTTGCCTGCTCTTGGTCTTGATCTCTTATATTTTACCTGTATGAGAATAGTGCTGTGGAAGAAGGCATACATTTAAATTTAAATTTCCTCACAATCTGGGCTCATTCACTCAGGAATGCCCAACATCAGTCAATGATCAGGAATCAGGCTGTTTCAGTATGGACCTGCTCAGTATCAAGGCAATACTAATAATAAACTGTAAATATAACACTGATGCAAAAAGACAGATCACTTCACACCAGAAAGTAAAAGTCCAGCAACAGTGTTAAGAGAGTTAAAATTGTCTCATTTAACATATTTTTAAATTGTGTTAAATGTAGTACAATGTTAAGATGTATAGTTCATGAGAAAAGCAAGACAAAAATACTACATATACATAATAAGGCTGAATTAACACCAGTAGTGGAACAGTTGTTCAAAAGTTTACTGGCACTTCTGACTATTGATGGGAGATTGTTAATACTTCCTTTTCTATTTAACTCCTAATCAGTAAAAAACCCTCAAACTCAATGTTGTCAATTCTGCATTTGATAGGTAGAATATTGGAAAAAAGAAATAGCATACACTCTTACTCTTTTTTAATTACCTTACTTTAGGGATAAAATTGTAACAAACCAGATCCTTTCAAGTGATTTGAATGTGCAGTCTCTTGACTCTTTGAACTCTTTGAACGTGCAGTTGTTGGTCTTTGGCGTAGTCGTTTGTCTTTTCCAGGGTGGGAGCAGAAGATGGATCCATGACACTCTCCCAGGGCAGGGGCTGGCAGTGGTGTGTGGAGGCAACACAAGCCCCAGGGCACAGGGGGAGGGGGATGTGTCTGGGTGCTCCCTGATCCTCGTTCAGTCACATGACTGGAGCAAGATTAACAGCTTTGATTTTGAGGAGAAAGCCTCAGTATGCCAAGCATCACAAGTCAGAAGATTCATAGCTTGAAAACACGGTTATTGTTTATTTAGCAACTATTAAAGGCTTGAAAAAACCTCCACCCTCTTAACTTTACAGTTTCTCTCTCCAGATTTTTAAATAAGGCATACAACTTTGAGAAGAAATGGACCATGGAAATTTTCAATCTGAAATGGATTTATTTTTGAAATTATCAGTACATGACTAGGAGTCCCTAATGGAAATTACTTTGTAAATGCCATGCCTGCTGAAAGTATTAGTGAAAGTCTGATTTGCATTTTTATTCCAGTCACTCTGATGAAATTGAAAGAGACAAAGATTAGGAATAGATCAGTTGTAACAGAAAACTTCCATTCTCACACTGTCAGGTGATTTTGAATCCCCACTTTCATCTGGGTGGACATAGATGGTGGGACTGTTACCTGTTAAGTTATAGGATGCTTCTGTTCCTCAAGCTTTAAGTTGGGACACAGGTATCACTTCACATAAAAATGTGCATAAATGAAGTCTCTGTCACATGCCTGACAAAATCAGGAAATAGAGATTATCTTCTAAAACTGATGAATTGTGATGGAGGAACTCCAGTGACAACTTAGAAGCATCCTCTTGACTATTTGTATACAAAATATTCTTTTTGCCTATGAAATAGGGAAAGTGGTATAGTGATTTAAAAAAAAAAATAGAAATCAAGGTTCTGATTCTGCCAAGACATTCTCCAAACACTTATTTCTACATGTAGTGTATGACTATCTATTACTATCATAAAGGAATTAAAGGAAAGACAAAAAAAAAAAAAGACAAAAAAAAAAAAATCTTTCCTTTATCAAGAAAAGGAGATGTCAAGTTTCCATAGTGAGATCCTTGAGAACAGAAAGTATCCACTGTTAAGGCTGCAAAGGATTGGTATCCAACTCACAATGTTGCTCCTAAGTTTTGAATTTTTTTTCTTTTTATTTATCATCTTCATAATAGTATTTCTTGTAGACTAGCCAGAAGTAAATAAGCATGTAAAACAGTTGAATAATGTCTTTGCAAGGTATTCTTTTTATCAGTGGACCTAGTGCAGAATTAGTTTTCATGTTAAGAACAGCAGAACGCGAGAGCAGATGATGGCGCTCGTCCTTGTTGTGAGATTTGTCATTCTCTTTAAAAGCATCAGAGCATTTCCAGTTTTGGCCTCCTCCAGGCAACAAATTTCTCACTCTACCTTCTCATTCTCAGAGCCCATCCGTTACCAAGTAATTTTTTCATATATTGCATTCCAAGGCAGTATCAATTTTTCTTTGCATTAAAGCGTGTATTCTGCTGGTAGCAGATTCTGCATGATGTTATAAGCTCCCGACTCCCATTGACTACACACTTAAAATAACTTTTTTTTGAGAATCTACATCTTCCTGAAGGCCACAAGTACAATTCACATGAGTTTTTTTGGCCGTGATTACTGTAGTGAGATTCCTTACCTATTTATCACATTTTTTGACTGATTACTTTCAGAGGAGCATCCATAAAATGCCAAGTGTGATGGAAGTTGGCAAAGACAACTGGTGCTGTGTTGGAACCTGTGCTAAGCTGTTCAGCATGAGGTGTCACAGAAATAGATTATGCAGCTTTTTGAGGGGGGGCTAAGCCAAAGAGTTGTGTGATGGATTGCTGGCTCCTCAGGAATCAAATTACTGATACATGCAGAGCCTTGCTACTGTTCTTGTCACTCATGTTGTCAACTGGAGGAAAAAAATTCTTGAGTGTAGTTCTTTGATGGAAAGCCTACAGGGATTGCTCTTCAGGTTGTTACTTGGGATGGTAACTAAGAGGCAGAACAAATTTTCATGAAAGTGATACAAGGGCATTGAAGAAAGAATTTTCATGTGATGTGAGGATACTTGAGCACATGTTCTCTGTAAGGTTTAAAATACTCATTTGTTTGTTTGCCTGCCTCCCTTCTTGGGTCATCTTTTTCCTCTCCTACTACCCAGTCTTCCTTGAATTTAAAATTGGTAAAGTTGTGGTATAAATCTTCAAGAAAAATGGCAGATGATACATTTGTGTCTCCACCTCCACTGGAGTCTGCCTTTAGTTGTCTGCAAACTGCCAAACTGTATTGGGTCCCAGGAGCTCAATACATCTGGCTCTTTATACTCTTGTTTAAATTCTTAAACAAGAATTTAGCTGGATTCAAAATGAAATTTGAGAGACTGTCAAAGAGGTTAATTAGTAAATAAATTTTCTCAGGATTGGGAGTAATATTGCCTGCACAGCTCTTCTACCACAACATCTTGCAGACTGAAACCCATAATGCCTTACTGACCCAAGAATTCAAACTTACTTGAGGGTGATAGGAAAGAATTTAGAAGATGTCCTTAGCGAACCTTGTGGGTGGGGGCACCTTCCCTGGGCGTAGGATGATGAGTTTTCTTTGTATTCTAGTCAAAGGATTCACAAGAAAATCCAGACACCTTTTCAGTTTGCTGATCAACTAGAGCTTTTAGCTTACCAGATGTTCACTGCTGGCACATTCCACATGTTTCTGTGCAGTAGATTTCTGCCCACTATGCAAGGTGATGCTTGCCCTGTAATGCTTTAGACTAGTTTCTCCAGAGCTCCTTGAGCTCTCATGTTAGCAGCTCAGGTGTCTCATATGTTGTACTGCAGAGTTCAAAAGCAGATTTCTGGGTCCCTCTTGCAAAGAGCAGTGACACTGGATAAATTGAATGCTCCCATTTCATTATGTCCTTGAAAGCTCCTGTATTCAGTGGTCCCAAAATTACTAAAGTTAGTTAGACATATATGGTTATTCTGCACTTGATTTCTCTTGGCTGTAGTAGACTAATTCTGTCTATCTTGCGTTTAGAAGGCAGGGCTGTGAAAGATTGATGAAATTCTTGGATGTTGTGTCTTTCTTTTTTCCCCTTTTTATCCATATTCTGTGCTTTCATTGTTGACTCTGTTGCTCTCTGTCTTGGCTCAATGAAGCTCACTTTTGCAGCCAACCTTGTATACTGCAGAAAGCAGGAGGAGGTGTGCAGTGGTCATCTCAGGAAGCAGAGCCAGAATCCTGCTCATACACCACATTTGGAGCATAGCCAGACTCTGTTTATGTGCTGTTTTCTGCCTTCTCATTCCCTTTTCTCGGTCTGCTGGCAGGTGCTGTTAAGCAACTGCTTTGCTAAAAATTTGAATTACTGGCCATGAAGAGCTGTACTTAAGTAGGTGTGATGTTTGTTATCTGCAGCAATAACCTGTTTTCCTTAATAGGTTTTCTGATGTAGGTGGTTCCTTTTAAACTGGGTTTTCTTTGCTAAATTTACCCTGTGCTATTTGCACTGCATATGTGCAGGACAGGGGCTGCTCTGCTTGCTCCCGACAGGAATGCAGTAATTACAGACAGCAGAGGATGAAAAGGGCTCTTTATTGGCTAACCTGGCTGCCCTAAACACTGTGCACCAGCAGCATTTTATTGGCAGATTAAATGTCAGGTACCTGGCTTTAGAACTGACTCCTGCTGTGTTTTGATGAATACTGGTACTTTCCCAGCTCACAATAGAAGAGTGCCAGGAGTACACTAGTGCTTTAAAATCTTACATTTGAAACAGTCTGCAGTATCATGAGACTTTTGTCATCTTTCCCATATTGCCCACCTGAAAGCATTCCTGGCTTGGAGCAGATTCTTAACCTGTACAAGAAATTAGCTTGAGCTCTACAACAAACAATGCCATGTGTTCTCTGCACAGAACAAGAACATTTGCAGTAAAAACAAGTTATTAGAATAAACAACTTTACCTGTCTCTTGAACACAACATCTTTATGGTAATTTTCATATAAGCAGTAGCAAAGAAAGTTTTCTAAGTACAGTCTTCTGAGATTTTAGCAAAAGCCATAGAGGATAAATCCAAGTTGTAGGATGGAGATTCTGATTTAGTAGGAGAAAAGCTCTGATGGTTGATGTGCAATCCTGCCCCAAAACCCCTTCTTTTCTCCACTCCTGCCCCCTGAAGTGTGTTTTTCCAATTCAGACAAATAATTACATGCTTGTGCAGTTTCTGGTAGTCAGATGAGAACATAAATCACAAGGTTCACTGTAGTTCAGTGCTTGATGTTTTAACCTGTATCAGTCTGCAGTGCAGATGCTGTAATTACAAAGAGAAAATTACATCACTTTTCCAGGTGCTGCCTTGAGAAAAAAATGTACATCCTGAACTTGTTCATACTGTATTTCCATTAGATTGGTTGGGAGAACCACAAGGAGAGGTTATAATGCCCCAGTGGCCTTTTTACTCTCCTTGCTCATGCCATTTTTTTGGACAATGAAGGTCAATTTCTGCTCTTGCTTTGTTGTGGATGTGTGGTGAGGTTTTATTCCCTTATAGCCAGGCAGTATAGAGAGGAGGGTTTTCCAGGATAGGCAGGCATTTAAACAGGCTTCAAGGCATAGCCTGTACCCCTGTTACTGATACGGATACTTTACACTTGATGTGTAAATTGTAGGCTCAAATCAGCCCAGCTGAACACTTTGTCGCCAGTTCTTCCCAGGCCTGTATAGCTGCTGTGGCACCACTTTACACTTGTAGCTTGCTAATGGTCCAGAGTGGTGGATAAAAAATGCGTCTGAAAAAACACACTTTTCAAAATGAGACTTTTCAGTCATCTTAAGATGTGGGTGAGGAAGATATTTGGTACATTTTTCTGATGGAATGAATATATCTCTCTTTATTGCTTCAATTAGATAAAGCTGTGGCAAATATATACTCTTAGTCACGCAGAGATTCAGACTTGGATTTTGGTTGTGGGATTTTTTTGGTGTTTTTTTGTTGTCGTTGATTTTTTTTTAAGGTTTTAAAGGAGTTTGAGTGCATTAATTTGAAATGCTCTGAAGCAGCTAATTATCTTACAGACTATTATCTAATGGATTCATAGGCCTATTTTTTCCAGGTGATTGCATCATTAATGACTGCACACTCTTAGCAGATTATAGAGTCCAGTTAATAAATGCATTTACGTATTAGACACCTGACAGTGTAAATGTGCATTTGTTCATCATTTGATTTTACTGAGCTGTTCCCTATTTAGCTGTACACACCACACTGCTAAAATCAGTGAGACATTTTACAGGCTTACTGAAGAACAGCTTTAACAAACCTGTTGTTAATATACACATTTCTTAGAGGCTGGCATTTTACTCTGGACTCTTAAAAAAGAACAAGTGAAGGAAGAATAAATTTGACCATCTTTAAATGTTATGAACATAAAGTAAATGAGAAATTTTAATTAACCTTATTAATTAGTTTATTCTTTTTTGCATAGCCTCTATAGCTTTCATCTGTGAAAGTGCCCTGAAAGAATATCATTTGTTGATTTAGATGCTTTGGGATTTTTGGAATAAAAGAAGAGCTGCTTTCAGATTTTTTTTACCATAGCCTTATATTAATCTTTGGATGATTTTCTGCCAGTCTCTAATAGCTGCAGAAATACTGTGTGACAGGTATGCCAGGTGAGGGATTCCCTTACAGCCACTCAATGCATTGGGGCACATTGTGGGCCTGTGCAGTATCACACTGCTCATCATCATTGACACCTAATGGTGTCAATTTGGTTTTCTCTGCTAGGCTGTAACTTCTGATCACGGGGGCTGAAGTTTTCCCATCTGATTGCCTCTGTCAGTGGGAGCTAAATCTGTGTATAAGAGGGAGTTTGTATCTGCTTGCTTGATTTCTACAAAAGTCATTCAGCTACATATGAAAACAGATTTAGAAAAAAAATATTTTAAAGTTAGTAAAATGTCTCATAATTCTGGGGTCTAGAAGGCTAGAGGCTTGAAACATGGCAAGGTTGTACACACACATTTTTAAAGAAAATACTCTATGAATAATTTTTTTTTTGTGAGCTAGCTTACTCAACTGGAAACAAAAATATTTTTTTTGTGAGTGAGCTACAGAATTATATTTCATTTTCTCATCAAAATAGAAAAGAAAAGGGCTTTGGGTGAATGTTAAGTTTAACCTGCCATGCTTTACCTGTGTTTTTGTTTTTCAATGTTGAAAAGCGTAGTAGCTTTTTTTGGTTTTGCAGATGCCTTTAACTTTCTTGACAAGCTCTTACAAACTTAGCAAGTATTAATTGCTCAGAGAATTGTTTACAAAATGTTTACCACATTGCCTTTTGCTGATAGGGCTGCACAGATGCCGTGGCGTGGTGTCTGGTGGGCTCAGTTGTGACTGACAGGCAGCCCTTCTTTCTGTAGTTCCCAACTCATCAATACCCATGGCTTGTTTTTAAAAAATGGCAAGCAGTATAGGCATTTTCTGCCACTAAAGTTTCCGTGATCTGTGTGGCAGCACCACTGCCTCCTGCACGGTTACATGTGGCTCATACTCCTTGCTCAGTTCTAAAGAAAAGTACATTATGAAACATGACAGCAACAACTCCTTTAACTCTCTGGACTGCACGGAGCAGCACCATCCCAGCTGTGCCCCGAGGGCTTGTGCACAGCACAGTGCAGTCAACCACATGTGCCTGCCCAAGCTGTTTCCAGTGCTCTAGCTCCTGTTTTGGGTGCTCTGTCAGGACCAGCCTTGGTTTCTTCATGCTGTCTTTCTGCACTGCAGCCACTGATCTGTTTGCTACAGATACACAGAGCAGCAGCAGCAGCCTGGCCTCTGCACTGAATTTGGTAAAATACACTTTGGGGAACATTCCTGCTGACTAATGAAATTGTGTTATTTCTAATTAAAACAATGTACATTGGAACACTGGCAAGGAGCACAGTGGTGTTTGTGTTTTTTATAGGCACTGAAGGTGATCCAGGGTATTCTAAACTGGTGCGCCCTGTCTCAGTATCTGGCAAACTGAACTGAGAAAGAGGAAGAAAATACTGCTACCAAGCAGCTGGAAAATCATGATAAGTTGGGGTCAAAATAGCATGACTTTTGCAGAGGCAGCCTGTGCTTTGATAGTTAATCTTCTTGAATTGTTTTAATGTAGCAATAGAGGAGCAAATAAAGGTAAATGGCTGGTACAGTTTATGAAAATAAGGGAAGGTCAGTGAAGCATAGAGCTATTATGGCAGGGAGCAGAACAGAAAAGAGTGAAGGCAATTAGACCAGCAGTATAAGACCGTAATATCTTTGATGCAGAACAACTACCTTGCCTAAAAACTGAGACTTCCAGCTTCTTTCTTATCCATAGAAACTATTGCAATTGTTAATAATGGTTGTAGTTTTAAAAAATGTCAAATAATTGTAAGAGGAAGACTGTAAAGAAAAATTCTGAACAATTTTGAATAAATTCAGGTGTTGAGAATGGAATTTGCTTTAATGTTTTCAAAAAGTTGAATGGAAATGTTTTCCATACTGTAACTAGTTTTGGTAATCTATATCCATGATGTAATAAAAATATACAGAAAATGTGAGGGATGCATGTATTTGAGATAAATTTTGAATCTGTGAATTTTTTCCAATAGAGGGATTTAGAAGTTCTTGGCCATTTATTATAAGGAATTTGTGTTGTGAACTTTTCACTCTAACAGGTGATGTACCATAGCCACTATATAATGAAATTTTCATTTTAAAAGCCTTTGAAAAGTTACAAAGCTGCTGTTTTCTGGTTGTTTTAGTCTATTCTCTTAGTAATTCATTTAAGTCTATCTTGGCTGCTCTGTGCTTTTGTGGATGAGAAATGTGAGAGCCCAGGAGGAGTCTCTGCTGCCAGGGTTCAGGGAGACAGTCTTGTGGTGTCTGTTGGGATGAGGAGGTGCTCAAGCCAGAAAGTCATGCTGAGGAGCGTGAGATGAAAACTCATGGCAGACAATTTTGCTGAGTTTTCTCTTTGTGCTAGCACAAATTTGATTTGGAGTCAGGCATGCTTTCCGGAAGGGTGCCCAGCTTTGCCTTGAAGAGAGTGCAGACGGAAAATGTGCCATCCTCCTCAGCTGTTTGCCTCAGCAGCTAGGATCAATTTATCTGGCTTTTCTCTGCATTTTCTCAACTTACTTAAGGAATACTTTGCAAGGGAATAGTCTCTTTTTATAAGAGCATTTATAGAGTATAATCAGGTGGGTTTTTTTATACTAAACCAATTACACTTTCACAATGAGGTGTTTTTCAAGATCTGCAGCCTTTGTACTGGCTTTTTATTAGACAGCCTTTTCTGCACTTTCTGAGCCTTTGGAGAAGGGGTCAAGGGAATGTATCAAGGGAAAGGTGGCCAGCAGGCTGAGGGAGGTGATTCTGCCCCCTCTTCTGCTCTTGTGGGAATCCACCTGGAGTACTGCAATCAGCTCTGGGGCCCCAAACATGAGAAGGATGTGGGCCTGTTGGAGTGAGTCCAGAGGAGAGCCATGATGATCAGAGCACTGGAACACCTCTCCTGTAGAGACAGGCTGAGAGAGTTGGGGTTGTTTAGCCTGGAGAAGAAAAGGCTCTAGTGGGACCTCATAGCACCTTGCAGTACCTAAAGGGGGCTGCAAGAGAGCTGGAGGGGGACTTGTGACAAGGGCTAATGGCTTTACGCTGAAAGAAGGTAGATTTAGATTAGGTACTAAAAAGGAATTCTTGACTGTGAGGGTGGTGAGGCACTGGAACAGGTTGCCCAGGGGAACTGTGGGTGCCCTGTCCCTGGGAGTGTTCAAGACCAGGTTGGATGGGATTTTGAGCAGTCTTGTCTAGTGAAAAGTGACCCTGCCCATGACACAGGGTTGGGAATAGAACATCTTTAAGGTACCTTCCAATCCAAACCATGTCTTACCATATCCGTAAGATATGTAGCACAAGGATGCACAGCGTGGCCTCTCACAAAAACACCATGACCTTTTCCTTCCATGCTTAGCCCTGGTTCTGGCTTCTCTCTTCTTATATCCTGTTTGTTTGCAGTTTTCTTTTAAATTTATTTAGCCCTTAAGTGACTTGGGTAGCTACTATTTCTGCATTTCTACCTGCCAAACATTTATTTTATCCCAGATCCGTAATTAAAAGATTACATTATTATAATTCGGGATTAGATTTGGAGAGGATTATTACTTTATGTAAGGATATGTGTGCAAGAGCTCTGGATTATGGCATATCTTATTACATAGGCTATACCTTTGCAAAGGTTATCAATTCAGCTCTTTAAGTCAGCTCTTTACATGATAACTATTATACAACACACCAAAAACTCTTAGTGCAAAAAGACTTTGCTACAGCTCTAAAGCTGCTATCTAAGCCCTGTAAGATCATGTTCTTTCTACAGCTCAGCTAGATTACGAATTACAAAGCTAAACTCTAATCCCAAATCATATTTTAGTGTGTAAAAAAACTAAGATTGTCCAATGAAACTTTGTGATGCATAGTGCATGACCTTTTATCCTTCCAAAGGAAGATATGTTGATCATATTGTTAGATATTTAGAAATTTTGTACACTCAGAGAAAAAAAAAATCAAATAGTCTGAGAATCCCCTCCATCACATCTTTGCTGTCAACTTGGGTATTTGTCAAATCCTTTACATTTTGTAAATCTCTTTACCACTTACTGGGTTTGACTTATATCCTAGTACTGAGACAGTTTTTCCTCTCAGCTGCAGTGTCGTGATGTAAATCATGTCACAGCATTGCTGCTGTGAGAAAGTAGCCTAGTGATCCCCTTTGATGAAGGGGATCCCCTTTAGCCTTTGATCCCCTCAGGATGAAGCAGATGTCTGCCCCCAGCTCCCTGGGACTGGTGCATGGAGTTGACTCATTTTCATCTGCAGTGAAGACTCTTACCCCCTTTCTCACTTTCTAGAGATGGCAGCTGCTGAAATGAGGTTTTGGCTTTCACTCAGAGATGGTTTGGTACAAATGTGATGTACAGGTGTGTTATGCTCCACTTTCCCTTTTGGTTTGTCTGCTTGCCACCACTTGAGAATTTGTGTGCACTCATTAGAGGCAGCATGATGATGGAGGAGTACTCCCCAGTGAACAAAGCCCTCCCTGCTAAGATTTCACTCTAACGAACATTTTAAAATGTGACAAATTTACTGCAATGTCTTGTAGTTTGGGATTGTTATTCCTTCAGGAGTACAGTCTTGCTGTAGAAGCATAGACATCTTGTGATTGCTGCTACAATCAAGTGTTACAATTTTATTTTACAAATTAAACAGGTTGCCCAAGGCAGCTGTGGATGCCCCATCCCTGGAAGTGTTCAAATCCAGGCTGGGTGGGGCTAGGGCAAGCTGGTGTAGTGCAAGGTGTCCATGGTAGGGGAATTGGAACTAGATGATCTCTAAAGGCTTTTTCAACCCAAATGACTCTATGAAATTTGAAAAAGAACTTGCTCAAATGCTCTCAGTTAAAACCCCATTGCTGATCTAAAATTGCTGTGTTCTGGCTGAGGGCTGCATTCGATCACAATAATATTTGGTTCATTATCTTCTAATCTGCAGCTTGCAAACTGGATGTTTTCCTGTGACAGTGATGAATGGCCCATGGCATGTAACTGAAGTTAACATTTATATTGAGCTTAGTGATTTAAGTACAGTTAATCTCTCTATTAATGCTGATTAGTACTCTGCATGATCATGTTTTCATTTCTAGTTGACAGAGAGCATTTGGTTAATTCAACGGTGAAAGCAAGAATATGTCTTTTTACTATAATTGCAACTATTTCTAACAGTTATTATTGTATTATATAATTCATAACAAGAAGAAATCATGGAGAAAAAAAAGCTATGTACCACATTTTAAACAATTAGCATATATCTCATTATTACCTTAATGCATGAAACTCTCTTTTGCAGCTTCTGGAAAACAAGCCAAGGAACCTTACTCTGCTTTGGCCAATATCCTTTTATGTAAACAGAATAGCACCAGATCTTCAAGTCTTTACTCTGTCCTCAAGAGGTTGTGATGACCTTGGGATTTCTCCAGGGCCTTTACAGTGCAGGCTGTCCATTCAAAGTTGGCCTGGCACAACTGTTTCTGCTTGAAGCAGGTTCTTCCTCTCTGCCCTCACCCTGTATCAAGAAGTGGTGTGGAGTGTTTTGGCAAAGTTGCCAACTCGATTAAAAAATGCTGTCAGTCTTGCCTTTCTTTTTGAAGTGACAAATTGGTACTTGTACATCTGGGAGCAAAACCAATATAACATGTTACTGAATGTTAAATTTTCTGTCTGAAGATTTATTAAGTGTTCAGAAGCATTTTGCTTTAGTTCTGAATATTAACAGGGTAATTGCATTTCTGGAGTTGCCTGTGTTTGAGGTACAAATCACCAAGTGTTTTAATTCAGGCCAGGTAATTGTGTCTCTTTGATTGCATGTTTAAGGTAAGAGTGTATTTTTTTAATCCAGGCTGAACATTTTAGTCAGTTTGCTCTTGATTAAAAGTGCCTTGTGGTGACATATTAAGAGAAAGAGGTTCTTTCATTATATTTTTTGCTAGTAATATACCACAAAATAACAACTCTTCAACATTTTTCCTATTTCTCTCCACACAAAAGGTAGGGTGAAAATGCCATGCCCTCCCAAAATGAAAGGGAAAGGAAAAGCTAAGGGTTTTATACATATATCTATATATATATTCATTTTCAGAGGACAGTGTTTTCATGTACTTCAGAAATGTTGTTGCCAGGCCATCACTTGCAGGCTATGACATGCCCCCACTGCTGTGCAGTAACTGGTGAGAGTCCCAGGCTGTGCCAGCAGAGCGTGTTGCTTCCTCTGGATTCACTGAATATTGTTTTCAGCACCAATTTTCTCCATCTTGAATGTCCTGGGTGTGTGCACTTCCTTTCCTGGCTGCCATGTAATGTAGGGTTGTTATGAGATGCTGGATTTGGATGGGATAGGAGAAAGGAGCAGGAGGGTTCTGTATCACGTTCTTAAATCGACGGAGTCAGAGCATCACAAATCCTGCTGCTAGTGTGGGAAAGCACAGGTGCTAATCTTGTTTGCAGAGCTCGAGGCTTCAGTGTTTCACCCTGTGGGCAGTTGTTGAGCAGAGGTGAGGCTGTAGAGGGTCTGTGAGATTACAGTGAAGGTGAGAGTGATTGTGATGGACACAGGACAGACAGAATGAATGATCAAGCCCAGCTGGAGCCACGCTCACAAGTGTGTAGGAGATGATGAGAGGACAGCTGAATGAAAAACCAGTATGTGAAAAATGCCACATTTGGGAAAAAGGAGCAAATGCTCACATTAAACAAAAACCCAAACAAACAAAAAGAGAGAAAGCAAGCACTCTTGGGGAGCTGCTGATGGCCTTGGCAAAGGTGGACAGACTGAGCCCCCCTGCTATGTGAATAATAAGTTGTGCTGTTGTAACTGGTACAGTCAATGTGCCAGGCAGCAATGGAAAGGAATTTTCCTGAGCAGGCAGTTGCCAGAGATGGAAATTGAGTGATGAATTTCAGTGACCAGTCACATAGTATTTTCAAATTACACTTTTTGGCCACTGATCATAACTCCTATTCTATTCATAACTCCTATTTCTGACTTCAGCAGCGTCATCTTTTAGAAACATTTTCATACCAGTATCGATGCAGAGTGGTGTTGGTGGTATTTCAGCTGCACTGTTGTAGTTCAGATGACAGCCCCACAGTGTAGAAGGGATAAAAGCAACTGACAGGCACAGCTGGCCAGTGACAGTAGCCTTCAGGCTTTGAACATGATGTTGATCAGCAGAAAGCAAGCAGTATTACATGGAAGAAAGGTGCAAGCAAAGCAGGGCCCAAGATCTCTTGAAAGACCTCAGCCTGGAGTCTGATAGCCTGTCTATCAAAAGCTACAGAGAAAGGATTTCATGTCTCTGCCTCAGCTTGTCCAGATGTAGAATGGAGATGTGAAAAATATTTTTGTGCAGTAATATGGAGTGTGAGAAGTCATCATGTGAAGAGGAATTCCATGCTGGTGTTTGTTTTTGGGAAGGATCTTTTGAAATTTTGAGATGGCAACAACAAATGTTCACCTGGATACTTCTGTGTGATGTGGGGATGCATGATAGATTTCTTAATAAATATATTAAATATTAGTTTGGTTATAAACTTGTTCTTCTTCTGCACTGAGCTTTACCTACTCACCAAGATTTCAGTGTTCAGAGGAGATAAAAAAGATGAGATAAATATTCAAGAAGTTGGATATTTCATGTCTTCCTGTAGCTGGAGTTAATTTTATTTCTTACAGATGAGTATAGCAACAATGAGGTAATTACATTTTCTGGTGATTAACATTGCCCTGGTGTAAAGTACGAGAGCCACAGCCTCCAAGAGCACTGTCTTCCAAAGTTACCCTATCACATGGCCCATTGGCAGAGGCAAATGAAGTTAAGTAATGTAATTTGCTATGATTAGCATTTAAAGCTGTCTACCCAGAAACCAATAATGAGGTTCACAATTCATCCTGTATTATTTCACATAAGGCTTTAACAATATTAGGTGAAGGCAGTCTAGTTCAGGGAGGTAGTAATCCAATCTGTCCTCCTCCTCTGAATTCCTGGTTTAAAGCAGTAATGAGCAACAAAGGTTGTTATTAGGCAGCTGTTATAGGTCTGGTGGTGAGCAAGTAGGTGACAGCAGCCTGGTTGCTCCAGGACAGCTCTATGTGTGACAGAAAGTGTCATCCTGGTGGTGCTGAGCTGCCACCTGGGTTGGCAGGAGCAGCGTTCACCCTGGCTGGCCTCATGCCTCTGCCTGGCATCAAATGGTGCTGGGAGAAGGTGTGGGAAAGGCTGCTTTCCTCCCACTTCCCATGTCCAGGCTGCAGTTTAACACAAGTCCGTCTCTCTGAATTGCAAATTTGGCTTCTTCAGAACCGATTAATTCAGTTAGGAAAGCCAACACCCCCCATCCCACCCCCTGTCTCAACTTTAAAGGACGTGCCAGTTGGGCACACTGCAAAAGCCATTTACAGTTGGAATAAAGCAGGACCTGGGGTGGCAGTGCCAGGCCTAGCTCCTCTTTGAAAGGAAAGGCTGCTGGAGTGTGGGTGCCTGGCTGTACTCTTTTGTGCATTAACATACGTGCCAACTGGGCAAGTGTGGGCAAAGGCAGAGTCTGGCTTAATGGCACACAAAGCAAATGTCAGCTAAATAGGTTTTCTTTATCTTAATAAGTGATGAGATGTTGGCTGTGGTACAGCCATGCTGGACGATGGTGCAGCGGTTTCCAGCTCTGCTCTCTGCCATCCATCTCAGCTGGCTGCTGAGGTGTCACTACCTGCCTGGACATCTCCCTCGGGGGCAGTTTAGTGCTGCCACCTGGATATCCTATCAGAAACACTTGGGGTGCACTCAGCAAAATTTTCTCCTGAAAGCCTAGTTCCACAATTTTCAGCCAGACCTATTGCCTGACCCAAATGGCACCCTGATTTTCATGTTTAAATTTACCAACAAATAGAAAAAAAACAAGGTCAAATCATACTTTAATGCTGTTAGGATTTGTCACCCCCAAAAAATAGCACGATCAGAGCTGTTAGTCAAGGTGTTAATAAACATTTTTAAAGGGTTAATGGAAAATCCTATATTCTTTTTAACAGATTTTTAAAATTTTCACAGCCCCTCATAAAAGCAGGGAAATAAAACAAGCTGCTTCTGCTTGTTACTTTTTGCAGTTGAGAGAGGTTTGTAGCCCTTTGGGCCAGCTCTTGCCTTTTTTTTACTTCCCACCCAGTACAGGGCAAGCAGGATGTTTCATGTGTAGCACAGATGGGGACTCGGCATATGGGTCACGCCAGTGAGAGTTAAGAGGGGGAGTGAAGCGTGAAGACATGTTGCCCCTGACACCTTGGTGAGAGCTGCTGCTTGGGATGGTTTCTTTCTCTGCCCTTCTGGATTGGCAGCAGTACATGGTACAAAGCTTTTCTCTAATTTTCCTTGCCTGGAGGAGAAGGGTTTTCCCACTTTAACAGCCCCAGTGCCTTTTCGTAATCTCATATGCTGGCCCAAAACCACCATTTTAGTAGCTCAGTGCATTATTTTTACACGGTCTGTAAGTATTTTAAATAGCCAACATTCAGAATGTGCCATTTGTCTTTGTAATAGAGCTTTCCTTTTTAATCACGTTCCTTCTTTGCTGTTTTTCTGCCAGCCTTTGGCAATGTTTCGTTTTAGCTCAAAGTGAAAGAACATCCTCTTAAAATATTCTGTAATCCTTGGCTATTGTTTGATCAGTTTTAATTCAATTTTACTGCAATGAAAATATAATGGGAGGATGAACTCCAGAACGTGCAGTTCGAGGAAAATTGCTGTCAACATTACCAAACCTGCAACCAGCTTTTGAGACAGCAGTGGAGATCTAAGCCTAGCAGCTCTTTAGAGCATGGTCTGCAGCTCTCCTGTTTATCAGCTCAAGTGTGAGTCACAGTTTTCAAAAATTTTCCAAAGTAATCTCTTAAGTTTTGAGTAGATGCCTTTTGGGATGTTTATATGAAATGCGTTGGGTGTGCCCCTCTGATAGGCTTGGTTGCCTTTTATTCAACAGCAGTGTACTTTGTCCTCAAGCCTCTTTATAAGCAGGCTTTGAAGGCTTCATCAAAAAAGTTAGCACTCGTTCGGTGTGCTTCCAGTGCAGATATAACTCAAAAATCTGTGATTATCATGACTCCTCTGCTGGTTTTTTTTTTTTTTTTTCTCTTTTTTAGCCTTGTGTGGCAAAGAAAGAAAAAAAAACCAGCCTCCTTCTCCCCCAGACTGTGTAGCTACCTTGTCTGGGTCCTCTGATATTCAGTAGCGTTGTCGTGACTGCTCTGTCTCTGATCTGCATGTCCTCCATCCAGCTTCAGCCTGTCTGTTGCTCTGTCGGGATTCAAACGCAATTCCTCACTCTTCACAGGAATTATTTTTGGAACTTTAAAAATACTCCATCCGTAACACGGTGTTCCTACGCGAGCTGCCTGCCTCGGGAGGATGGCTTGGAGGAGGAAAGCGAGGCTGCAACCTCCCCAACAAAGCTGATACAATGCTGCCTTTGTATCTGGCCCCTATTCATGCATGACTGCAGCATAAAAGAGCAGCCCCAAACTACTCCCACTCCTGGGTCTGGTCCAAGACCTGCTTGGAGGTGAGAAGGGGGTGCCTAAGGGAAGAATTCTTTACAAGTAACTTGTACTCTGCCTCCATTTTATGAGAAGCTCTTGCTGGAAGATACAAAAGTTAATGTTTGGAGCTGATGATGCTTGTTAGTTAAGCCTGATAGTAGCTCCTGAATAAGATGAATGGTGGTAGAACATGTTCTTTCTCATCTTTGTTTTTTTTACTTTGGTCTTTAAATAGCTTCAGCCAAGGAAGTAAAGATTAGGTCAGATGCTCAAGAAAGGTGTCTTTTCGTGTGAACCCGCTGGTGGTCAGTGTGCTTTCCTGGGAAAGCATCCCTGCTCCTGCTGGCCTGAAAGCCATGCCATGCTTGGGAATCCTGCTGTCTCCAGTTTGAATAACAGTGGAATGTATCTTGGTGACCACTGGGTAGACCTAGAAACATCCCAGTATTCCTCTTGGCTGGTCATAGCAACAAGCCAAGTTCAAGGTCTTACTTGTATGGTTTCCTCTTCTCATAATGTACTGAGTTTCTTTGTTAAGCAGCCAGTTGCTTTGATTCCACAAATAGAAATTAATCATCTTGCTGTGCAAAAGGCGGATACAAGAATAGCACTGATCCATTTCAGTGGCATCTTTTGGTTCTTGCATGGGAGTTTTTTTTGTTATATATGTGTGTGTGTGTGTGTACATACATGCACGAATGCAGGTCTTGCAGGATACTGTTGTTTTGAGCAAGATCATTGATTCTGAGATGTTAAGAGGTTGGGGTGAAAGAGAATTGAAATCAGCTTTCTAAAACAGAGACCAGAAGAGGTATGTGCCATTGGTGAGGTAGCAGTGATCAAAAAACCTGTGTGAAAAAAGGGCAAGTTACAGAAAAATATTTGCAGGCTCTGGGAAGAAGCACTGATACTACACAAGCTGTTGCAGTGTGGATCCAGTTGACGTTTATTTTGGGAGTGAGGTATCCACAGGTCCTTCCACAGCAGAATTCCCCAGTTCAGAGGGGCTGACAGTTAGGTCTTAGAATCCTCTCTGTAAAGCCCTGATAATTCAGGGGGTATGAGCCAAAATGGGCTCTGTGTGCAACCAACCTGCACTGACACTATAATTTTGATTAATTTAGAGAAGGACCTGCAAGTAAAATTTAGTATGAAATGAGATTACTTTCATGAGTTATGCTTGACTCCAGCCAAAGAGTGCATGTGATATAGATGCTTATCAGCCTTTAAGAAATGTCATAATACTGGAGGAATATAGGATCATAATATACTGTTAAAGATTGTGGCCCCAATTGCACTCCCTTGTCTAGGAAGGCTACATAAGTATCCACTTAACTTTAAGCTTACACTTATATTCTTTTCACTTCAGAGGAATTTAATCATGTGCTGGAATAATTTCCTGTACTTATACTCTCCAAATGCACAAAGAAGCAGAATCAAAATTTAAGACAAGCGGTTCTTTGCTGTAGGTTGTTCATTAGGATGAGTTGATTCCTGATAAATATTTTAACCTAAGTTCATTAATACTATTTCAGAGGTAAATTTATTGTCTGTACATAAGTGTGCAAAGTCTACAAACCCACTTCATACTTACAAACTCAGAAGGAAGTGCTGTCTCATCTACTTACCTGATCAATTTGTGAACTGTCAACCAGCAGCTATGAACACATCTCCAGTTGCTCCCTTGGCCAAGCATTGGGGAAGGGTGTTTACATCTTAAAATTCAAAGAACACACAGAAATTCTATTTATTTGCCACCAGTGTGGTTTGACCTGGCTTGTCCAGGGTAAGACTGATGTTATCAATGATCAAAGGGGAGTTTAGGTAGGTGCCTGGAATCCACCTCTGCTCCAGCCTGACTGAAGACTCCATCATCTGTGCATCACCTGGAATCACTAATGCACAGCAATTAGAGTTAATGAAGGGAAGCTGCTGATACCTTAGACATACTGACAGCCCTTCTGTTTATTTTTTTTAGGGTTATGGATTGTGCAACCTGGTTTTTTTTTTCATTAGAGCTGTATTTGTGTTTTCATGAACTGCCTTTTTTTTTTTAATGAGTTTAGTTCTTTTGAATCATGAGCTCATGTGCACTCAAAATTTGTTACAGGTTTCCTCAAGTTATTTTGTATTGGGGTTCCTCTTCCTGGGTTCACAAAAATGGATTTTTCGACCATGATTTAGGAATAGGAAGTGTTCATCTACAGCTACTGTCACACATCTTCCTGACAAAGCTGTTGTGGGTCTGCCACCTCCTTCATTTTCCCACTTGCTGTTTGTTCTTTGTTTTGGTGGCTTATTCTGGGTGGATTGCATTTCCTTGCTTGTGTGCTTGCTGCTGGAGTGGCTCCCACAACTGGGAGTCAGTGGGAGAGCCTCTCCTGACATCACCCAGCAGCTGAGGTTCACTTCTGGGGGTATGGACTCCTTTTGGGAGAAGAACATTTGGGGGCTGCACAAAGAATAACTTCTTAAATACATCTTTTGTATCTTGTTTCACAATGGTATTTAAGACCATTGCCTATTGTTCAATTCCCACCCTTCCCCACCCATTGTCTATTGTTCAGCTGGATGCACAATTCTGACAGGCTGCACGAATCGCTCACATCACCTGTTAAAGCTGTGCCACTTAAGCATAATTGTATTGGACATCTCCAGATGTTCCCACTTTAAAGAAATGGCATGTCTGTATTGCATTTACAACTCACAACTGAGACTGCTGTGGTCTTCCCAGATACTGGAGTAGCTTGAAGCAAACCTCTCTGCCTTGGGTTCTGATGACTTTTTCTGCAGAGCCAAAAAAGTTTTGTTAGTCAGGAGAAGGAGAAGTCACAGGACCCCATGAGTGCTTTCAGGCTCCATGGCTGCTACAGTAGGTGTGAGTGCATGCTGGTAGAGCCACTGTTGTCATTATTGTCTAAGCTGCCTACAAATTATGAATTCTGGGATCTTGTCTGCCTTGTTGGTGGTACCCTGAAAACTCCAGAGACTATCCTGGCATCTGTTTCATCAAAGCCATGGTCCCAAAACTCATAGCCTAAATCTTCCAGGATGTATTGTAGGATTAAAATGTCTCTGTGCAGGAGATGTTAAACACCTTAGTCTGCCTGTTTCTTCCACCTACCCATCTCTGAGATTCTCTCCACTGTTCTAAAGGTCATACGCCATACAGTGAGTGGATATTTCATCATAACAGGCAGATATTTATCATCAGCTGTGGCATCTGGTTTCTGGTTTCTCTGTCTGTCCTTTGTTTTGTGGAAAGCACGTTCCACCAGTGCTCTTCAGCTGCTGGGGCTGTTTTTATGGAACTCCAAGGCTTTGCTAACAGAAAGCCTGGATTGTCAGAAAGTGAGAAGTTTGGTTGCAGGTTGTTGGAATCAGATGGGCCAGCAAGAAAATATTCCAGACTCTGAAAAGTCATTCCTGTACATTATTGGCTAAAATGGGTAACGCATTTCTAAAATACATATGAATGTAAGTCTTAAACAGCCCTGAGAAGCTTGTATGATTTAATTGTCAGGTGACTACAGTAAATGAAATGTGAGGGGAGAATGTATAATCTTTTGTTGGGAAGACTAATTGAGCTTGAAATGGTTGTTTTACTAATAGTTTTCATATTTTAAATATATCCTCTGATCATTCTGTGTAAGAGCATATCAGTAACAGCATAAGGCTAGAATTAGTAGGAAATTTAAAACCAAAACATTTGGGAGTGCAGATGCTTAGATTATACCCGTTAAGCAGTTTGGTCTAATTATTCTTATATATACTATTCTTAGTGTTATGTGTTTCTGTCACTTCACCAGCTCAAAGCAACAGTAGTAGGTTAATATATAAACAGTATAATAAATATAGCTGCATTTTGGTGAACTTCAGTGTAAACATAGACATTTCTTTATTACTACCTTGGAAGTCACTGGAAATAATCCTCATTTAATCACAGTGTGCATCACAGTCTTGAGATTCAGGAAAATAATCATATGCAAAGGTAAGTAACTGTCTGTTCTCTGAAAATTCTTCTTTCTTTCATGATCCATCTCATCAACTGCTTTATATGGATGGGGATATGCATGTGTGTCTATATAAAAAGAAAGCACGAAAGCAGCAATCTTTAATTAGCTACTGAAGTATTAAATTACTACATTTAGATATTATAAAGATAAGATAGATTGCACCCACATGGGGAAGTCACATGTAACTCTGATTATTCACCTGTCCACTTAGTGTGTTCAAGGAGGCAGTTGTGTTTCTCAGCTTGAAAAGGTACTTTATACATTAGGTAGTTGAAGAGAGAGACTTTTGATTAAAAAAAGAAAACAAAAATTGATATGAACCCTTTTAAATTTACTTTCTTGACAAAAGGGTCTGCTCATGTGCAGATGGAGAAAGAATTTTTTTGTAATTCTAGTCTGTAACTTGAGAAAAGTTGATTACTGCAGCATACATGATGTCTCTCTCCAATCAGGTAAGTAATCATACATGTAGATTGAATGTAAATGCTGGTGTAACAAGAGATTTCATATATCCATGCAAATATCCATGCTTTGACATTAATAAATTGTAGAAAGCACTGGGATGTAGGTTCTGAATCAGTTACTCCAGGTTGCATAAAATCAAGTAACACAGATTACAGAAAACCTCTGTGACTGTTTATATACATAATGTATTCTGGTTTATGGGTAATCCTACAATTGCTCCCTGTATCTCACATGACTCAGGTGCACAGTTTTATTATTTTTTATTTTAGAATTTAAGATCCTTAAAATTATCTTATGGATCTATTATAGTTGAATTCCAGAACTTTTTAAAGGAAAAATTTATTCAGAGGAAGCTGAATAAATAAAGGAGCAGGCCCAGAGCTGGAACTTCAGAAGTTGTTTCTGGTGTTTTTACAAAAAAACCCGCACAGTTTAAAAAGCCAAAGGGCAAACCAATGCTCAATGCTGAGCTTCTCCAGAAAGTGAAAACCTGGCTGTCAGCCATCAATTATAGCAATCTTAAAATGTATACTACAAACGTTTCTAGTTTACCTTAGGGATCAGATTAAGCCAGACTACAAATATTTGCAGTCCATTACAAATGTTTGAGGAGAGTTCTGACTTGTTTTTTTAAATAGATTCAGTTAATTGGCAGCCAATTAACTTGAGATTTAAAACAAAAATCACCAAGGAGTGAGCAGGCACAGTTCTACAGGAAAATTACTTCAGCATGAAGACATGCACAAATAAAATCTCAAAGACATTATTTGCAGAAAAGGAAAAGTTCAGAAAAACATTCCCTGGATAGTAGTTTGTGTTTGGCACCTTGTAAGTGCCTTAGCATCACATCAGGATATGTGTTTTACAAAGGTAAGGCCTGTGTTTGTAGTGGGGTGTGTCTCTGGGGCTGCAGAGAAGAGGTGCTGGGAGCGCTGCTCTGTGCTGGCCCCAGTGTGTGTGTGGATGCAGGTGCAGAGGGGGTGGTGGTCCTTCCTGGAGAGTCACACACTTGGCCTTGAGCAAAACTGTGTCAGAGCCCAGCAGACTTTACCCTCAACAGGAAATTTGGCGTAATTTGGCCCTTAGAAACAGGAAGCCTAAGGATGATTTTCTTCCAGCTCACTTCTCTGAAGCTCATTTTTCCCTTGGCTGTACAGCACTGGAGACCAATCATATCTAGAAACAGAGTCCACCCAGCTCCTCCCTTTCCTATCTTTCTCATAACTATGGAAAAGAAGTTACTGTACACAACAGTTTGGTTTGGAAGTTTTATTTTCAAACCACTAATCCAGTTTTTTCATATATAGTTAACTGCTTTCAGAGGTTTTGTCTAACCATGTAAACAGTTGTGTTTAAAAAAAAAAAAGGTTGCAATTTATTATTTTATATTATGATTACAATATTAAGTTCATGGCAGTAATATATCATATGGATACAATTAAAATCTTTTTGTTGCATTTGTGTGAGTTCAGCTACACTACTAAAAGAATGGGTGATGTACTTTAGCATATGAAAATAAAGGGGATAACCTATATTGGTGTAATTATATTTTTCAGTAGAGAGATCTTGCAGGTTGAACCCAGCACAAGGAATACGCTTAGACGGGACTGCACTTGACCTTGAAATTTCAAGACATACTCTAATGTTAAAAGAAATTAAGCTAGAGAGAAAGGTCTAAATGTCAGCAAGAAAAGGGACTTTAACAAATGAAACCATACATAAAATTTGTTGCTGTGTTATTGCATGGCTGGGACATTACTCTTTCTTCCTGCCTTGCTGTCAGCTGGCCTGATATATTTTTGTTCTGATTAATTGTGGTACCCTTTCAAATCAGACAGGCATTGCTGGTAGAGGCTTGCTAGGATGTCTGGCAAAGAAAATTTGCAGTTGCTTCTCCAAGCTGAACTTCTAGGAGCAGAGATTGTATGGTATAAGATGGAGAAAAACTAATCTCACCAGGGCTGCTGCTAACTGATTTAGCAGAAAAAACTTTTTAGTCTGTCAGGGGATATAGCTGTGCTGGTTTCCTATCTCACTGCTCTGAGGACTGGATGGGAATTGTCTGCAAGAAGTGATGGGAAATGTAGGAAATGTTTTGAATTGTCTGCAATATCCAGAACATAAGTAGAACTCTTGAAAGTCTAAGGTTTGGGGGGAGCTTTTAAAAAAATGTATATTTTTTTAAAATTCAGAGCTGCTTCATACTGTCAGTAAACACCCTTTAACATCTTTTACCTTCCCCATGGATAGAAGAGGTGTTGAAGAGATGCAGAAGAGGTGTCATCTCTGGTTTTCATTAATTTCTTGTTTTCTCATTTTGCTAGATTTATGCATGGCTAAGCTGTTTTCAGCATCCATGGGCACAAGTCTGTCAGAAGTCTAGAAGCTTTTTTATTCTAATTTACTTAAGTCCTTAAGTCCTCAGCAGTTCAGTAACATTGTGGTGGGTAGTGTGGGAACATTGATCACTGTAGAGTCTGTTCTTTTGTCTCAGTGGAAGAACTGTGTTGTGGTCCTAAACCACTCCCAAAAACCTGGCCCTTAGTCCAGAACTCAGAACTTAGTCCAGAACTCAGGGGAAATCCTTGTCCTTAGTCCTTGCTGATATTTTAACTATCACCTTACAGTCACCGTTTATCCTGTGGACCCCATAAAGTTTGTGGGCAGTCTTGCATGGTTTGCCAGCTTTTGCCACCTTTCCAAGTGCTCTGATGGGACTTAAAAGTCTTTGATTTTATTACAGGAATGCATACTTACGGCAAGTGGCAGAGGGACATGTGGAGAGTTGGTTGCAGTTTGGCATCTCTACCACTAACTAAGCTGCTAGATCATTGTCACTTGTGTTCTGCAATAGTTTCCACTTCCCGTGGCTCTGTCTCGGAGCAAGGACTGTCTTTGGGTTTAGTCAAGAACACTTAAAGGGGATCTGGGCTACATGCTCCCTGCTGTGAAGAAGCATCCTACACAAAGCAAATTGTCTGTTAGACAAAGGAATCGCTCAGGGCACTCTTTGTTTTACAGCCTGGCTGAAGCACACTGAATTTGCCACAAAAATATTTTTATTTGTTTTTCTAATATAATTTTTAAAAATGAACAATGGTTAGATTCTCCAGTGCCTTGGGGATTCTGGTATAAAAATGTTAATTTTGAAAAGTGAAAAATATGAAGCTAGATTTAAGCCTATTTGTTGAATGGGACCATGCACCCAGTAAAATGTCACTGCCTGTTTCCCTCCTCAGGTTTCAAACTGTACATGTCAGGCATGATAGGCACGTTCTGTCTTCAGCCTCCAGGGAGCTCTACAGTCCAGCCCAGGACAGTCAAGTCAGTGGGAAGAATTCAACTTAAACTGGAGGGAAAAGATTTTTTTTTTCTCTTTCTGTCACCTTTTCCAGAACCTGGTTATGGTATGTGTCTCTTTGCCAATTTAAGGGCACTGGTGTTAATTCTGGCACTTTGATAAAATAAATCAGCTCATTTTATTCAGTTAAACGCATTCTGTTGCGTTCCTAATGACACAAGTACATAAATCCTTTTTTAATGGCTAGGTATCAATTGATACAGTTCTGCCCATTTGGAAATAAAAAAAAACACAGAATCACAGAACTAACTAGGTTGGAAAGACCTTGGAGATCATGGAGTAAAACCTATGACTTGTCAACCAGACCATGGCACTAAGTGCCACATCCAGTCTTTCCTTAAACACCTCCAGGGTCAGTAACTCCACCACCTCCTGGGGCAGCCCATCAGGTAAAGGCTTTCTTATTCTTGCAGGACTGGATCGCAGGCAATGTTAAGTTGGGCCAAACCTTTAAAATAAATTATTTTGAATAAGACAGTGATGAAAAAAGTGTAAATATCAATGTGGAGAAACACAATGAATTAAAATGAGTCACATAAAAGCAAATATTTAACAAAAAGAGTGGGAGGTGTTACTCTGTTCAAAAGCATCTCTAAGTCATCATACACAATGCAAATTTGGAGGAAATATTTGTCGTATTATCCTGAAAAACATTCGGGCTGTTTACAAATTTAAATGGGAAATCACAGGCTTTGTACGTGGTAAATTAGGTTGTAAATCTTTGCAAATTCATGTGTAGTAATAGCTTTTTTTCTGCATTTTTTGTCTTGTACTAGACCCAGAGAAGCTAGAACAAGGTGATTGATCTCCCAGTCACCTAGGACTTTGCGGTCATTAGAGAAGGTGGAGGTTGAGCAGTTCTAGGAAAAAACACATAGTGGCTTAAAATAACTTATGCAGCACCAAAGACACTGATTGCAGTGGGGCAAATGTGCAAAATAAAGCTGTAAGACAGCAGCTCTCTCTGTGTTGCAGGGAGCAAAAAAGACACAGTGGAAAAAGGAGTGTTTAGAAGACATATTTAATATTTTAAGGAGGGTGTTTTAAGGTGAGGAGTGTGATCAGTGAAGAATGATGAGGTAATGTGAGCATAGCAAAAGGCAGGTAAGATGTCTATGAAGAAAATCTATTTTTATGAATAACGTGGGTCAAATGTGGAATTAGAAAGGATACAAGGTCACAGAAATCACATTTGGAAAGAGGCATGAATAGGAGCATGTGCTATGTGAGCAGTGGAGGCGGGGAAGGGTAGATTTTAGACATACAGGAATGATCAGTAAAAATAAGACAGGTAAGGATGTGTGGAGGAACTGAAACTGCAGTGGCTGAAGAGGTTGCTGCTTTCCTGGGAAAGAATGAAGAGGTGAAAAAGGGGTATCTGCATCCCTCTGGAGCAGAAGCACCCTGGTCTGACTATGTGGGGGAGGCTGTGCACGTGCTCTCCAAGCTGTGCCTCCTCTTCAGAGATGCAGGACATGTTTCTTCAGACTGTTGGGTCAGGTCTTCCTGCACTTTATGGAAGGGAATGGGAGGCAAGAGAAAGAAAAGCAAAATGTTTTTATATAACAAATACTGTTGGGTTACGCATGGCAGAATGCAGGTAATGTGGATGTCCGAAATACTTTCAAATTCATTAGAAATACCTTCTTAATTCACTAAACACAGAAGAAATGTAAAACACTTGCCATGTGCATTTCAGAAGAAGTTAAACCACTATTTTCTTGCTTAGACCATTCTGTCTTTTTTATACTGTGCTGAGAACAGGCTGCTCTGCCCTTTGGGGGAAGGGAGAAATACAGCAAAGCCAGCTGTGGTTCATGGCTGCTCTTGACTGTGCAGTTGCACAAGGGTAAATGTGCTGGATTTTTGATGCCAGGTATGTTGACATTGAAGCCCAGCACCAGATAAGAAGTTTCCACTTTGCAGTGACTTGAGGTTACAGAGCCTGAAAATATTTCCTTTGACGCAGGAAAGTGACTGAAATCTTATTTAATTGCTTTTTTTTTCAAACACCACCAGAAAAGATTTCATTACAATAGCTGAAATGCAATCAAAGTACAACTGGCACAATGTCCAGAAGACATTTATTCTCTAAGGATATTTGTCATTAGCACCAAGAGTCATTTGGATTCTCCTTTGGATCATACAGTGGGCTACTGAACATTAGTTTCAGCACTGTAGTAATAATAAAGAAATAACTGCTTAAACCATGATTAGGTGGGAATGTAATGCTTCCTTCATGAAAAATTTAGTCATTAATTTTATGTTGATATCTTTTTAACATTATTAAACTGTACGCTGGAGACAGTGGTTCCATAAAACACATTTTTCCTATAGGAGCTATATGACTTAGATGACTGCAGCCCAGTATGCATGAGAAAGAGTAATGAAGACATTAAGATGACTAATGCTATAATTAGGTGTGCAAAGAACATTGGCAGGCAAACACCTACTAATAGAGTGTATGTGTTTGTGTGTGTGCATGTACATACATTAATAACACATATTCATTTGTTTTTTGCTGAGTTGCATGAAGCATCTGAACTCTAATTAGGAGATTTTCTAGTGTAATATAATCTCTCCAAGTACATACTAGCATATCATGGTGAACTGGGGCCTACACACAGACATGTATTTCTTCTTTACACAACATACTGAGCCTGAAGAAAAGAGCTGTGTTGCATTTCACAGGGCAGAAGTGAAATTGATCTACAATGTATATAATTTTGATGTAACTTAAATTTCTTTTTATTATCTGACTGAATGTACTCCTATATAAATCTTATTTGGAAAGATGACCTTCAGTTCATGTTTGGCCTATGTGAATAAAACAGGCATATTTTAATAATACATGTCTGCATTGCCCTGAGTTCAAAAGGGCACTAACAGATGACATTTAGGATTTTTAAAGCTCTCAGCTGGATTTCACTGATTTCATCAAGTGTCAGGTTTTCTCTTTGGTATATGATGTTTTTTTGGTGTTTTTTTGTTGTTTCTTTGGTTTTTATGTTGCCAGTCTTTGTCTTTCCTTTGTTTTAAGTGAAATGGTTATAAAAAAGCCCTCTCTTCGTGGTCAGCAGCCTAGAAGGCTTGTTCTTCAGGTGTGTTCACTTGAGAGGAAAAAAAAGCAAGAGATATCTATAGGGATATTTAAAAAGAGAAGACCACAGTACAGCCAGTCCTTAGAGAAGTAACTCTAGGCTCTAAATGGATCAATCAGCAAATAAAATTACAGTGAGTGATGGAATTGTCAAAATTGCTCTTGCAGTACCTCAAAAGTCTTGTTGAAACTGTGGGCATTGCAGGCTGTAGCTTAGAAAATTTGTCTCTTTTTCAGAAGTGTTCTTACAAAGTAATATTACATTGCCCTGTGATCTGGCCACCACAGATGTCTCATCTGAGAGGACTTTGCTTCCCTTCTGCATCACAATCATGCTTGGTTTAGGATGCCTCCTCCACACCTGCTCAACTGAGAGGAACCCCTTCTTCCCCAAAGAGAGTCTCTTTCCCCTGGAAATTACATGAGGTGATAGAGCAACCTGGCCATGCTCCTAGCTACTGCAAAAAATTAACCCTGTTCTGCCCAAAACCAGGACAAGAATCTAAAGACAAATATTAGAAGGTGATCCCACACCTGCATGTCCATATGGATTCATACATGGAAATTTCCATTGCCTTGCTGGACTACAGAGTGTGAAGAAGCCAAAGTACAATAAACCAGAGACCTGCTGGAGGGACCAGTCAAAGTCCATGCTGGCATTTCTTCTGGTGGATTGATACTGGCTTTCTGATCCTAACTGGGCTGTTAGAAGCTGAGCCAGGTTTGAAATAGCACAGAAGTACTTGCAGCATTTTCTGGTGCTTGCTCTGTGGTTGAAATGGTGATTGAGAAAAAGGTGGGAGGCTATTCTGTTTAGCCTGGGCTCCAAATAATTTCCATGCCTAAAATGCATTACAACCAGTAACCAAAGGTTACCAGTTTTCCTTTGTAGTGGTTTTTTTCAAGTGTGGCTGATGTGCTGATGCCAGCACTTGAATAAGACACATTGACTAAAAGCATTGCAGTGCAGTAAATCATGGAGTAAAACTTCAATAAGAGTTGGGTGCACTACAAAAGATACTGAATCCTGTCAGATATTTAGAGCAGCACTGGTGTACTGCCATTGGAAATCTTGGATTGAATCAATTTTGAGCTCTGGAGTGCAAGATGAGAGTGATTTGTGTTTGGAATTGTAAATTTTACAAGAGGGCTCAAAGCAATGAGCCACTTAATGTGTTACTCTGGTTTTGGTGGTAAAATTCATAATTTAGATGCTGGTGTTAGAGATACTGTTGAAATGTAAGAAAAGCCTTACTGTTCTAGTAACTCTCTCTTGCTCTGTTTCATTCAAGAATACTTGCCTACAGGCTTTCCCAGTTTTCTTTGCCTTCTTTCTTCTACAGATGTACAAAATACTACATGCATTCCTGCAGGCTGCTTTGTATTTTTTTCTACAATTCCCTGTTCAGCAGCAAGGGCTGTTTATGGCCTGAATGTCAGATGGGTGTGCACACACAGTTTTACCTACAAGCAGAGAGCAAGAGAGAGCTTTCATGGAGTGACACCTGCAAGCATTGGCTTACTCTGTGGGAGAGTTATTTGAATCTCATTAACAGAACTATTTACCTGGCAGCAAGTGATAGCTGGTAAATCTGTGACAGTAATGCTTGACATCAGCTATGCAAAATTCATAAAACAAACAAATATCACCCAGGTAAAAGCTTTAATAATCATCATTAGAAAATACTTTTTACACAGCAGTTATCCAGAGAGCAAATGTAAATCTTGTGACAGTGTGGAGGTTTTGGCCCCTTTCTACAAGGAAGACACTGAGTGTGTCCAAAAAAGAGCAACAAAGCTAGTGAGGGGTCTGGAGCACTGGTCTCAGAAGCAGCTGAGGGAGATGGTGTTGTTTAGCCTGAAGAAAAGGAGAACCTTATCACTCTGTACAGCTACCAGAAAGCAAATTCAGCTTGCACCAGGAAAGGTTTAGATTGGATATTAGGAAAAATTTCTTTATGGAAAGAGTTGTCAAGCATTGGAAAAGGCTGCCCAGGGAAGTGTACCTCCCTGAAGATATTTAAAAAACATGTAGGTGTGGAGCTTAGGGACATGGTTTAGTGGTGGACTTGGCGGTGCTGACTCAAAGTTGGACTCGGTGATCTTAGAGGTCTTTTCCAACCTAGATAATTCTGTGATTCTGTATAGCACTAATGGAAGTTGTTGCACAGCCCAGGCTGTGTTGAAAGCGTGCTGAAAGTGGTGGCTCAGTGGTCCTGCAGCTGCACCTGTCGTGGCTGAACTCACTGCTGGGCTGGATGAGCGCGTGTCCCACAGCCAGCTTGGCTCCAGCACGACTGCTGGCTCCAGTGGGCTCAGGAGGGAAGAGGGAAGTTTGGGAGGGCCCATGGGAAGAAACTACGTGCAGATGTGGGGAAATGCAGTGGTGAGGGCAATGCAATGGCAGGAGGTACTGATTACACCAACAGAAGAGCTGTGGGCATCGTAAGGAGGGACCCAGTCTGGTTAACAGCAAGGCTCATTCACCCACCTAAAGTCCTAGGTCTTGTGGCTGCCCAGGTCTGGGCTAGCATGGATGGCTGTGTTACAGTGTTCAGCCTTTGGAAACCTCTGGGACCAGCCTTCTTTCCACTATGGGGACCTGCCCAGTGGCTGCTCAAGAGAGGGTAAACTTTAAAATTCACACAGCAAAGAAAATCAAGACTTTTCAGCTGTTGAGCAGAAATAAAAAAGAACAAAAACAGAACTGCAGATTACCGTGGCCATAAAAGTATGTCTTAAAAACTCAGTATTTGGGCAAGAAGCAGCTGACTCAAGTTTTTATGATTGCTGAATCTTTTTTAACATAGCTCTAAGTTTGACAGATCTTGTGGTTAACTGATTTAGACCTGGAGGAAGACCTCAATTTAGACTTTGGTTTCTTCCTTTTTCATACAGCTTAGCCTAGAGATGAAACCTGCTTCTGTCGGAGTCCTTAATTTCATTTGCTCAGCTCCTGCAAGACAGAAGAATGTGCTGTAGAACCAGAATTTGCAAATTAACTCAGTTGGCATAGCAAGTACAAAAAAGCCTTGCAGGTGTGCAAATGGTCTCAGCTGATGCTGGACTGCTGCCGTATTTCTTGCACTGAAGTGATACACAGCTGTGTTTTCTGGCCTGTCCCTAAACCAAGAGTTTAGATTGTCTTGGGAGGGGCAAAGTAGAAAGCAGGGTTTAACATTTGGAAAACTGTGCCCCCTTGAGCCAGGGCTCACCAAGCTGCAGGAGATGCCCTCAAAATACCAGTGGCACCCTGTCACCACAGCTGTAAGCAGCTGTTTCCAGTGAGCTACATGACAGGTTATTAATTAGATGTTGTAAAACTTTAGCAGGTGGTGAACATGCACCATCACTGACTATGTCAGGCATAGGACAAGGACATTCACAAGGCTTATTATGTCTTTCCTGTGTAGGTTAATGTAAAAGTCCAATGTGGGAGGTGGGAGGGAGAGTGTGGAAGGCATCTGGGATTGCTGTGTGACATCTGTGAGAAGCTGCCATATCTGGGTCGGTGTCTTGTCAGGGAATCTGTAGAGGAGGAACAACTGATGTCCATCCATGATCTGTTTATACCTTCTCAGAATCTAAGGAAAGTAAGGCTGAAAGAGATCGTGTACTGCAGAGGTTCCCAACACCTCAGCTGCTTTGTGGGGCCACTAGCAGTTGCAGTAGCTCTTCCTTATCCCAGACCATACAGCTGCTTTGACATTGGAAGCGGGGGGAAGAAGGGAGGGAGTGGGGAGGTAGGGTTGTGGGGTGTGTCACAATATGGGGACACCATCTTCTACTGCCTTTAACTCCTTCCTGCAAACCTGGAGTGAAGCAGATTTTCTAGCCATCCTAGGAAATCTCTCCTGATGCCTCTCCTTCCTCATCACCAGAAAGTTTTGCTGTTGAAAAAACAACAGGAGATGTGCTGAGGGGCAAGAGGATGCCTGGCTGTGAGACCTGTGGAGGTGGGAAGATGTCTAGGAGTTTGAGCAGGCAGTCAGAGGTTGAGCAACTGAGATTGGCTATGGGAACCTCTATGCAGTGTGGAATCTATGTGCAATTAGCTGGTTACTTGCTGGTGCCACTATGTGACCATTACCTTCCATCTGCTTCACCCTGCCTCTTTGCTGATCTCCTATCTGTACCTGGCTTCAACAGTGGCATAGGGAAAGCAGAAATCTGCTCTCACTGGGACTTCAGTCCTGTGGTGAGTGCAAGTGACTGCTGCCTCAGTCCATGTGCTGTCAGCTTTGCATACCCAACCCTAAATCATGCTGTAGTCTCTGTACTCCAGTTTGTCACCTCCAAAGCAAAGGTAACCCTATCCTGAGTGCTGGGAGTCTTGCTAGACTAAGTGTGTTGGAATTCCAAGCCAGTGGTAATCAGTAGCCTCCTAGTAGGTAGAGTGTGGCTGCCAGAGGAAAGGCAACGGCTCTTTGCCTACTAAAAGCAATCAGTGCAGTGGCATCTAGTGCACAGTGGGCAGAATTACAGATGTCCAGCAGCCCCCCAGCTGAGCTGGGCATCACTGAGGAGGGACTGTTGGCTGCCTTGTGAGGAATCTCTGGAGCTGGGAGTGTATCTGTTCCTCTCCTTCTCTGTTCTCCTGAGTGGAGCAGGGGGCCTCAAGTTTTAGGACAGCTGAGAGCACCACAAGCTGCTGTTGTCTTTTGCTCGTGAGCACTCAGTCATCCAAAAGCGAGATTCTGGTGTAGGATTTAAAAAAAAAAAAAAAAGGAATAATCTAGTTCAGGCATGTACAGAGAAGAGTGGGTATTGTCAGTGTTCCTGGTGGCAGGAGCTGCCAATGAGCCAAAGAAGCTGTAGGTGTTTTAACTGATGGGATGAATGTCCAGGCACCCAGAATCTCAGCCGCAGCAGCAGCATGTGCTGTCCCTTCTTGAACTGAAATGCCCTGAGAGCCAAATGGGCATGTCACAGAGTCTGGCCTGAGTCTGGCCACAAAAGCCAGTGCAATGTCACATTCTGCTCTTTTTTTCACATACAAGAAACAAAATCAGCATGTAAAATGGCAATGAGCAGTCCGGGGTCAGCACTCCTGAGCAAGGAGACAACAAAAAGGACAGTGATGCAAATAAGAAATGTGATGAGTCACTACTAGACACAAGTGAAAGTCTATTTCCAGTTGATGTTTTGGTTCTTGCACTGGGAAGTAATCCTGATGGGTGTCACAATGTGTTTATTTGTGTAGGGACCTTGTGTGCTCATTCTGAGCAGCAAAAACGTACATGCATACATGTGCACGCTTGTGCTATGTTGTGTCTGTGCTGTGTTGCATTTTCATAGCAAAGTATGTGAATATTCTAGATAAGCATAGAAATTTAAAAGAAAAAGTTTACCATAGAATAAATACATTTTTATCAATGGAAGATTTAATTTTGCTCTTATTGAAGTCAGTCGTAATCCTTCAATTGTAGTGGTCAAGCAGCATTGACCCTAGAAACCTTCAGTTTCTAAATGATCTCTCATTAGTGACAATAGGTCAAGAAAATCCTCTTATGGAAGTACTGGAAATTCTTGGATTTTGCCCTAAAGAAATGGTACTCCAAGTCCGCTCCTAGCAGCATGGAAAATCAACCACGTCCTTATTCCTTTTCCTATCCTGTGTATTGGCACACATGTACAGCTTGTAGGTACTGGATGAAGCCTTCAAATCCCATTGATGCTGGCTCTGGAGACTCAATTTTCTTAAGCATGCAAATCAGAGCTGCCTAACACTGAGGAGGAAGGGAATAATAGGTTTGTCAAAAACTTAGCGGCATGTGTCACAAAACAGTACATTAATGCTATTGGAATAATCTGCTAGATAGTTTTATTTTAGAAATTTAATGAATTCCTTACTCTCCATGATGAGACTTGTCCAAGTGTCTCTTAGTTTTCAAAATACTGCTTTGCCTACCAAGCTATTAAACATGTCTGACCCTTTCACTCTCTTCCTGCAAATCCATTTTTCATCCCTTCCTTTCTGACATGAGTAAAAAATATGGAGCCCAAAGTGAATATTGCTTTAAAAGTGTTATTTCCCCGGGCTGTAATATATGGTTAAGAATCTGTTCTCTCAGGACAGAGAGAATCTAAAGATTACTCACATCTATCTGTACATGGTTGATCCATAGGAGAATTTCTAGATGGAGTGGGGATGCGATGGGTGTTTTGGGGAAGTGCCTCTTCGTCCAGGCTGGATTTGAAGTTGGATTTGAAGGTATGCTTTACTTCTGGAAGCAGAGGAGATAAGACCCAGTTTATTTTCATTCTTTGTCTTTGTATTAAAGGATTATTAAAAAAAAAAAAAAAGGATTTTATAGTAATTGATGGATTTCTATTGAGTTCTTTATAATCCCTTTGGCTATCATCAGATTGGGTATTGCAATAGCAATGCAGTATTTATTTATAAGATGGAAAAATATTTGATGATAGTAGCTGCACAGTTGATTATCTGGTGGAAACAAATTTTAAAAGTTACAATGGTTGTGAATTGAATTTTTTTTAAAAATTCCGCTTGAGATCAAAGGTAAAATCCTTCAATTTCTCAGATAGAAAAACAGCCAGAGTGCTGCAAGGAGAACTCAGTTATCAATAGCTCTTGGAGAAACTGTTTTCAGAGTCTGGGAAACTTCACTTCATAGCTATCTTTTCTATCTGAAGCCTGTGCTTGAAGCATCTGCAGCTGCCTGTACATTGCTTTTGACTGCAGTTACCTAGGATGAAAAACTTAAAATGGTGCTGAATGCTAAATTTGTTATGTGCAAAACTTTTCCTGGTGCCTCCAGGTGTAAGCAGCAGTTACTGCACACAATCTGCACGTCCTTTCCATTTCTTGTGTCTAGCACAGACATATTTTATCTCACTAAGTAAGATGAAGTAAGTTTTCATCATTAAAAAAAACAAACTGATATGCTTTTCTTAATAATAACCCACTCATGGTTTCAACAAGGAAGCTGTCTAATTATGGTAATTTTTTATTCCACCTACCTCTGCTGTTGGGGAATCTGGAATGGGCAGATGTAAGGCAGGGCTGCAGTGTGCACTGCACCAGCAGGGGTGAGGCAGAGCACAAGTGGAAGATGCTTGCTGAGCTGTGAAAGTAGGACCTTACAGAAGAGGCTACGTGTCAAGGGAATCTGAGAGGGGTCGGAAAAGACCCTCTCCTGGGTAGTAAAAATGCAATTATTTGACATTGTCTTTCCAAATGTGCATTGTCTAATGACTTCTAGGTCTGCTTTTAAATGTCTTTTTACTTGGCTATTTTAATCACTTTTCCTAGTACTCTTCATCTTGTAAAGGCATTGCAGATATTAGGGTAGATGAAATGGCTGTTTAAATAGCATCTGAAGAAAAGAAAAGGTGTGAGACAGCAGTGCTCAGAAAGAACATTTTTCTGACTTCTTTCAAATAATCTTCTGTGTCTGGAAAATTTGGGTTTGAATTGTAAGGAGTTTGCAGATTACAGTGCTGTGTGTTTCATACGATGCAATCAAAGCCCAAATCAAAGCCTACTAAAATATGGACGGATGAGATGTGTCACAGTTATGAGAAAATTGCATATGAAGAACCAAATTCTGTTAGCATAATCTGATACTTCTCCAATGTTGTTGGCTGAATAATGCCATTTATGCTCTCTATTTTTTGATCCATAAGTGATATAATGGTCCCCTGGCTTTTGTTTATGAAAACTTGGACAAAGTCTTTCGGCATTAATGAAGTGACAGCAATGTGATAACAACAAAAAGGAGTGGAGAGCCAGTGGGTTTGAACAGACTGTATTGACACTGATGGGGACAGAGGCAGAAGTCAGGAGCCAGTAGAGTAGCACTGGGCAGAGAAATCATCTGTCCTTAAGGAGTGCTCCAGCAGAGATGTGCAGCTGAGATGGTTCCTGGTCACCCTCAGAGCAACATAAAGACACCACAAGCATAGAGAAGAGTCTGCTCACAAATATACTGAAGCTGTTGCATGGATTGGGTTGAATTAAGAACAGAGTAGGCATCACTAGCCTGAACTTAGCTGACCTCTGAAGCACTGTGAGAGCAAAGAGCATGGCAGCTTGACTCAGCAGTTATTTAGGTAGGAGGATAGGGCAGGACAGAAGCACAGTTCATGCAGTTCTCCTTTCATTAAGCCAGCAATGTGCATTGCTCACAGTACAGTCTTGAAAGAAAGGTTCAGCTGCGTACCCCAGTAAGGAAACCACAGAGCCCTAACATGTGGTGGCACAGCAGGAGTTCTGCTAGGGATGTGCCCAGTGCCTGATGGCTGTGCTGTCACCTGGGATTTCTTTGTTGTTACTTGACTGATGGTACCTGCCAAGGGCAATACACCTACAAATATTACAGCTTTTGGTGTGCCTGGTGACAGCCTGCTATGATTTTCAGGACCAATGTGTCCAGTCAGTTAGGACTAATCTCCTTTCAGAAGCCCAGGGTGTGTTCCTTTTCTAGTTCATCTCGACTTCACTGGCCTTGTGCTAGACATTGTATCCCTGCTGTTTTCTGTCAGTTGGTGACTGTTGAATTTTTTACCCTGCACATAACATCTGCTCTTCTGTTAGTGCTAGAGAGCTGGTATAGTGCTAGAGAGCTGATTTGTAGCTCTGTGGCTCATAGGTAGGGCTGTGCTACTGCTGGAAGCAGAACTGTTTGCATCCTCACTGAAATAGTGGGAAGACAACATGACACCTTTGTAAGGCTTCTTTCTATTATTCTTTTCCCCTAATTTTCCCTTTCTTTTTCTCTCCTGCTAACCCTGTTGAAAATGTTGGTGTACCAAAAACAACCAAGGCTTCCTTTTTTCCTTTTTCTTTCTTTTCCCTTACTAGCTTTTTCTTATGTGCTAGGATAGTTAAGCCCAGATTGCCAAATATAAAATAGCATGCATTGCATGTATTTTGGCATGTATATAGTGTTAACTCATATGTAATATGGAAGGATGGCAAATGTGTTTTCAGAATTCAGCTGAAACAAACCTTAGCTTGTCTACAGCTGTTCAGGGTTTCCTTCAATCTGTGCTAGACTGTTTTTGGTCCACATGTTCCAAATGATCAGCTTGGTAGTCCTCATTCAAGTGTATTTGGCCAACTCCTATTGTATTTGAGAAAAAATTAGTTTTGCTTCCTAAATTTGAATAAACATACAGTGTGTTTCCCCATAGACTGAAAATTGTACTTCTTGTGTTTAGTGTTTAAGTGGTATTTGCTGTTTATTTTTAAAATTTCAATAGAAGTCAGAGCCTACCCCCATGCCTGCTTTCATGCCAACAGCAGGCATTTCTGCAGTGGTGACTACTGTAGGTTGCCTTGGCTATGAGATCCTGAAAAAGAAAGTCTCTTGAGTGGTTTGTTTCCCCCACCTTTTCTTTTCTTCTGGTTAGTATGAATGCCTGAGCACATTCTGGCTCATCATCAAGACATTTTATCTTGGTGTTGACAAATGCCATCTTCTGTGCAAAATTTTTCTTTTGAAAAAAGAAAATTCAGCTGTCTCGGTGAGTAGATGCAGCTGTCAAGTTGCAAGTGTCAGAGCTGCTGTAGGTGCATTGAAGACTGCTGGGTGGGGGAGTGGGTCCAACCATGGAAATAAATGCAGTGGGCATTTTTTGAAGCTCTTTCTGAATAGTGGCAATGTGTATTGGCCTTGAATCTCAGGACCTTGGATAATTTGGGCTTTAGAAATTTAACAGTAGATATGTTTAAAAGGCAATTAAATAACCTGATGTAATGCTAAACTAGAACTAGGATGGTATTTGTGAAAAGGAGCTGCTTCCAGGAGAAACTTAAAGGAGAGGAGTAAGGGGTTTGTATGTGAATAAATGTGATAAAGTTTTGGTCTGAGAAGACTTGGTGCCTTTGCTTCTCTGTTGTTGCTGTGTTTTAGTTATAAAATAAGTGACCAGTGAGAAATGCCTGCCCTCTGTAGTTACTTGTACATGGCATGTTTTAGGGTTACGCAATGGTTGTGCTCTGAAAATGAGAGTAGTTCATGGACTGAAACCAATATCTGCTCTCCTACAAATAACAGAGGTCAGACCACACATCCCAGGTCTCTCCTGCCCACTCCTTGCCTTTCGTAAGCAAAATCACGCTGGGCTTGTTGTCACCATGAGTTGGCCAAAAGGAAATTTTCTTACCTGATTTCCTTCTCGTAAAGTTGTGTTGTTGCCTGTCCTGCATCACAGGCAGGAATGCTCCTGTTTCTCCAGACACAAGCCTGCCTGCCCTCTGCCTGTGGGGTCCCTTGGGCAGCAGTCATACCCTCTCTCCCATGTGGCAGCAGCCCACAGAAATACAACCTGGCAGTCTCTAGGTGCATGTGGAGCTCCTGTTCAGCCCTGACACGCCTTCCTCCATCTTTAGTTTGGATCCAAACCCCGCTGCTTTTCTCTACACAGTTGCAGGCAATTCCTGGATGAGTAGTTCATGGTCCCGTGGCTGTGAGCCAGGACTCTGTGCCCACAGCATTCTTGGTGTTGTCTAGTGATGAATCTGCAAACCTGCTGTGGGGGAAGGGTGGGGTGAACCTCTGATGAAAGGTTTACTGCAGTGCTCTGTCCTGTGGCACCGTTTAGTTCCCGCCATTAATGCTCCCGCTGAAGGCGGCGGTGGGAGCTTAGTGCTTGACTCCGTGGATGCCTTCAGCCTCATCTGCTCAGTTTGAGGCTTTCTAGCAAGCTTCTCGGAGAAAGTGGAAGCAGAGGATTTCAGCAGGAATTTCTGAGAGGCTAAGCTGGGCACAGCTGAAAACAGACCACCCATTGCCTCCCATCAAAGCTGACCCAGCTGTCTCTACTCCTTGTGAAAGTACATGACACAAACCTTCCAGTCTTCCTAATTTTTTCAATGTCTGTTAGATTCCTCCTCTTAATAATAGCACAGGAAATTCAAACTATCACTGGACAATTGCAGCACTTCTTGGGTGGTTAAAATGTAATATCTTGCTATTTGTGATATGATACTGATACCCACAGGTATTTTTCTGCCATGTATTATTGCTTGATTATATCAGTTGTGAATCAGTCAACAGAAGCAGCAGAATGGACATAGAATTAATTCTCAATTTAGATATATATAGGGATAGAAGAAAAAATTAATGTTGGTACTCAGCTTCTTCTAAAGCAGATTGACCACTCACACTAAGAATAAAGGGCAGAGACTTCAAAATGGTAATTAAAAAGTGAGTTAAATTAGGCTACTATGCACTGTAATCAGAACACTAAATTTCCAAAGTTTCATCTTTTTGCCTTTCAAGTATATGTCAAGCTGCAGATTTTTTTTTTTTGTGTCTCTCAGTGTAGTGTTCTGGATATACAAATAGAATTTATTGAGCAATATACCAGCTATACAAGACAAAATCTTAAATCTCTTGCTGTTCAATTCCTCCTTTATGTTATTCTTCTGTATCATCTCTTAAGTATTCATTTCCAAGTTTCATTAATGAGAAGAAGGAGAAAGCACATTGTTTTGGAGGCTACATAATTAAAAGGCAGTTCTGTTTCCCATAGTACATGTCAGGTTGAGATATGTATTTACAAAGAAGGAGGGAAAAAAAACATTTTTGCTAAGAATAGAGCAGTACATGCAATGCCACCTGGGGAGAGGAAGAGTTATAATGATCACATTAAAAGGAATCCTAAAAATGTGAAATTAGAAATCCCCCAACCCTACATGTGACTGAAATTTTAATGTACCCAAAGGAATACCCAAACATCCATTCACACTGTAGTTTTTGCTCTGTGTGCCTTTGATTGCAGCATCAACAGGGCCCAGTAGAAGCCCATGCTCAGGAAAGAAGGTGCAGCAAAGCTGATGAGGGATCATTCTCCAGTCTGTCACATCACAGGTGCAGGTTAGAACAATTGACTTTGAGAATGCAGGTGAGCAACTAATAAGTCAGGGAATACCTAAATGCAGAACTCGGGTTGCCTAAGAGAGCTTTGAAGACTGACAAGGCGATGGGTGACCAACTTCATGTGAACTGAGTGGGAAGTAGACTAGGACTTGAGCAGGTTGAGTAAGACAGCCAGTTTTGACTCATCCTGCTTATTAGACATACAAATATCATTCCTTAGAGCTGACCTGGAGGCTGTGCAGCATCCTTACTGCATTCACTAGCACCTTAAACTTTCTGACCCACAGCATGTCTTCCAAGACTCTCAGCTGCCCTGCTGAGGGCATTGCTCCTGCTTTGTTAGACAATGTCTGCCCCACTGTAACAGCAGAGCCTCTGTGCCTTAATGCAGAGTTTCAACACTTGCTGATAGGAAAGGACACCAGGGAAATTATTCTTCCTTCTTAAAGAAAAAAAACCCCAAAACTCCTCTGATTTTGTTCAAGCTTTTCTTTTTTAAACAGGAATGGATGACACCAGAGTCACAAAGGTTGTCCCTAACAAATAGGGGATTGGATGTGGACTTCAGGAAATGTACACTTGCTAAGGTCCAGAGCCACTTGAGAGTCCTTCAGGGCACAGACACATTTGCAGCGCGTGTAAGAAGAGTCATTACGCTCATCTGCTCTGTGCTCAGGGGATAAAAGATGCCTCTCAAGGTCAATTACTATGTCAACAAAAGTAAGAAAGTACAATTTTCAAGTTGGTTGAAATTGAGATATCTCAGTGGACCTAATGGACTGGATCACTTACACATGAAGCTTAACAACCTGGCTTTCAGTGTTAGAGTTTATAAATTGTGGAAAAAAGCACCAAATCTTTCAGAGCTGTGCTAGCCAACAACATGAGTGCTGTCATCCATTGAAATGTTGTCTATGGACTGTTGTTGTCCATTGAAATTCATCCCTGAGCTGTCCTGAGATGCCATGGAGAAAAGCAATATTTTTTCAATGTGTGAACTACAGGTTATATGTATCACAATCATTTTCCCCAGAGTCTGAAATTAACATCTTTTTTGTCTATAAATTATTCTCATTTTTAAGGTGACATTTTCAAATCATAATTTGGCCTACTGGTATATTTCAGCTAAGAGTTATTTTTTCTTCTATGCTTAGTTGATTTTGGGTCTTTTTTTCTGGTCTCAGTATAAACAGAGATTTGTTTCTTTTTAATAATGAGATTTGGACTGCAAAGCATGGGCAAATAAATTGGATTCATATATATATATATATATGTTTATAAATACACACACATAGATATTATTTTTGATATCAAGCAGAGAAACATGACCAAACAAATCCAGAGATTGTAAAAGATTGGGGAAAAAACCCCACAGCAACAGTAGCAGGGAGATTATGTTAGCATAATGGAGAGAACTTGATAAATAATGGTCAAAAAGGTAGAATTTAATTTTATTGATAGCATATACATTTAGTTCATGTCTCCAGGCTGTTGAGTACAGAACTTTAAAGCAGCCAAGCTGACAGTAACTGTGATAGTGGGGAAGACAAGCTGAAGGGTAGAAAGATAGAAACAAGTAGGAAGCTGGTGTTGTTTTAGCTGACAAAAGCCAGGGATGTTTATATGATCTCAAAACACTGTCCCTGTGCATTACATAGGGATGGTTGTAGGAAGATGGGAGCAAGTTGATTAGTAAAATAAACTTTGCTCATCAAAAATGTGTGGGTTTTGGAAATTATTTTAAAGCATGTAGTTTGAGACTGGTAAAATTATCAAGGAAGAGTCACTGTATGCAGTGAGACTCAAAAGCAAATCATCATTGTGCACCCTTCATTCCTCTTCTGGGACAGAGCATTTGATAGGAGAACCCTTTCAGGGACTGTGTGCAATATTTCTCTACTGATGGTTTAACATGCTTCTTTCATCCTAAACTGCTGAACAAATAAAGCTGCATGTAGGAAAATCAGCCTCCCAGATAAAGGCAATGAACCATGAAGAGAAACCCTATTCCTTCAAATTTATTGAGGATCAAGTGTAGATATATTTCTTCATGTCAGATAATGTCTTTCCATTCTGTCTGAGCAGTCATGATAGGATAAATGTTTCCAAATGGAAGTCACAGTGCCAAGTCCAGCAATGCTATCAGTAACGTGGTTGGCTGGCTTTCATACATCTCAATATAATCTGGTTTGGAAGAACAAGCTGGATTTAAAATACAAAATATTTCTATGAAATAAACAGTGAGCTTAAACTAAGTAACAGTGATAGGAAATACTCCTTTTTATATTTGACATTATTCACTATTTTCCAATTTCCATGTTTGTGCATATGAATGAACAATGAATTGCTGTACAGAGTTGTGCTACATGTGTATTTTAAGAACCCTACTGCATTTTCTGAGCTCTCTCTAACACTTCTGGGAATTCAACCTGCAATTCTGTAAAAAAAGCCTTACTATTCCCACGAGGACTTCTCAGGAGAAGTGTGATCCCATTTCAAAGCAAGTCCTTCACACAGTGAATAAAGCCCCAAGGAATTGCAGAACCAATAAAAGGATCTCCCACTTCCCCTTTGCAATGCCAGGCAGTGATTTTTTCAGTTGGTATTACATTCAGAGCAAAATGATGCTGTAACAATGTATTATAGCAAGATAATTGAGTATCCAATATGTTTTGTAAGTGCATTTTCTCCCCAGTCTCCTCATTTTTTTCTCTCTCCTCTAGGTAGAAATTTAAGTACAACAAGATTAGAACATAAACACTTTTTTTTTTTTTTTTTTTTTTTTTTTTTTTTTTTTTTTTTTTTTTTTTTGTGGGTATTGAAAAAGCGCACATGCAGCAAAAATTAAAGTAGCCTGACAGTTTTGCTCCTGCTCTCTGGTTTATGCTATACATACTGACATTAAAGATTCAGTAAAGGGAGGATAGCCATTAAACATTCATTGGAATGTTGAAGTAGGGGGCACCTCAGTGCCACCTTTTGGGATGCTGCACCCACCTCTGTCACTGAAAAAGACACCTGGCTTGAGGCAGGCAAGAATGTCCCATCCTGCACAGCAGCTTCTCCAGCTGAGTTTCCCCCCATATTTACTGCTGTTCATGGCGAGACATTTTCTCTCCTGCCTGATTTTGTAGTGCTCCCCAGTGCTGTTCAATAGTGTGAATTTTCACAATATAGATAGTTAACATGAAAGGGTTTTAACAAGATGAAGATATTAATATATACATATGTTTTCCTCTGCTGCTGCTGAAACTATTTTGTGTTCCAGTGGATTAAAAAATGTTATACTTGCAAACTGGGAAATTATATGGGCCTTAATATTAGGGAGATTTGTCAGTAAAAAAAAGGAGGTGAGGTGTGCTTGCTGAATGATCACCATAGGAGATGGGCAGATCTAGAGCTTCCTGGGGTGTATGATGGTATTGGTAAAACAGGCCAGGCTGTGTGTCCCAGAGCCACACTGACCTGCTGGGAGCTGAGCCACAGCTCAGCCAGGCTTTTGATACCTTGAAGGTGACTCAGAAAAGAATCAAAAGAGAGACTGGGAAATATTATAGGGAGAGGCTTGATGAATTTGTTCAGTTCAAATTTTACCGAGATTCAATGACTGTAGAAATTCATAGTCTCAATGTAGGAGATATTGCTAAAATTTTGTGAGAGTTTAGAGCAGAATTCAAAGGGGGAAAAAATAAAGCTTTTTCTTAATTCACTATTGTACCTGATGCTTGCTGGGAGGAAGAAGCCTTAGAGAGAAAAAATAACTCTCTTAGGGGCTATCTGTAAATGGAGATGTAAATGGCAGGAAATAATGGTGGAGAAATCTTTAGTCTAACAAGGGTGGACAGGATTCAATAGTAAATGAGTCAAGGTAAATGCAAACTAGATCTTGGACAGTGAAAAGAATCTGATACTGATAGTTTATGGCAACTGTCAGTTACCATCAATGGAAATTCAAAAGTCATAACTGGATTTTTTTTCCTTCAAAATTAAAACCTTTGTGTATCTAATATTGTATTTTTGTGTATGTAATATTGTATTTTTGCACATGATTATCCACTTGATACAGCTATATCTCTTCAGCTCTTGCTGAAATCTTTGTATTTCCTTTTAGGAATCTCATATACTCAAAAATGAGTCACTTTTTCTAATTACTTGTAATTAATACTTCTGGTAAATGAATGGCATGTCTGGTTATTTTTTATTTCTTTGCTTGCTTCTTTTTCCAGAAATGTTTAGGAGAGATGCAATGCATTCATTAGCAAGACGTTAACATTCATTTAACATAATTACCATCCTTTTTCCTAAGTAGAAAGATTTCCTTTTCAGAGTAGAAAACTGAGCTTTGAGCTGATCACAACATGGGAAAACTGACTTTGGTGAGGCAAGAGGAGAGCACTGAGAAAAGCCTGAGGAGGGGACAGCCAGAGCTTAGCATCAGCCAGGGAGAAAATGGGGGCAGAACACTATATGCAAATAGTTCCTTCTCTAAAGCATTAAAATGTCAAAAGCTTATTCATCCAGCAAAATCATTACCTTTCACCAAGAGCAAAAGGAAAATTCATAGTTTTGTTCATTGAAATATTGCTGCGTTCCACACAAAGAGCTATTGTTGCTCCCCAGAAGAAGAGGACTTCATGGCTGCGTAGGATTCACATCATTTAGGGAGTATTTCACCTTCATTTGCTAATTATCAAATTCTCACAAGGTGCCAACTGGCAATTTTCTCCAAAGTCTGTTCACTTTTTCTAAGGTGGACTAGAACATCCATTTGAAAAGATAAACAAAGCAAGCCTAGGCACCATTCAAATCACACTTAAAAAGTCCAGCTGTGTTACAGATTTTTCACATGCAGGTGGGTTTCACTCATTGCTGCTGGTAATTCACCCAGGACATGGTTAGTCAATTGTCTTTTTCACTACATCTGCTAAGTCACTTCATGTTTGCCTTTAGAAACAGACCTGTGTCAAGTGGATAAAGAAAGGCAGGAATGTGTTACTTGTCTTTAGAAAATGTGCATCGTGGCCCCTTTCACAATGGTGATCAAAAACTGGAGGATAAAGTCTGTGAATTGAAAAAATTGATAACCCAAGAGGACAGGGGTATGCCCATTTAGGCTTCATCCTCCCCTAGTGCTGGAGATTTTTCCTGAAAGTGATGAGGCACAGATGATTGAGTCCCCCTTTTATCACATCCAGCTTTATACCCTTTCATAATGTGTGTTAGCTTCTTTTTCAGCACCTTTTCCTAAGAGAAATAAAGCTTTATTATTTATGTAAGTTGCCTTGCAAGCATATCTGGTTTTGTGGTTGTAGTTCATCTTGGGGCTGACCAGATAAGCACACTTAGTACAAATGGACGACAAAATACAGTTGTGGCTGGGGAAGGCCTCTTGACCCAGCATGCAGTGACACATTCTTTGTGTGTTTATGTAGCCTTTCAAAAAGCTGAGCGTGTTAGGAGGGGAAATTTGCTTCCTGGGACTGCTGAAATCAGGAATACAAGTAATTCTAATTACATTCTAAATGATAGCTCTGTAAGAGTTGCATGGTCATGCTTTGCTTCATCTCCTTGCCATTTTTCTATTTTTTTTTTCTGTTCACTCTTTACTGCTAGTCTTGTATATCTATGAAGCAGGCACAGTTCTTAAAAGAAAAAAAAAAAGGAGGGAATAAAGAAGCTTTTTTCTCATCTCTTTCCATCAGCTAGACTTCCCATAGAAGCTGAACAACATCCTCTTTATCAAGATTATGCGTTTCCACATCTTGGCATACTATTTCTTTCCTTTAGAGCATGCCAGCAAACTGAGCTACAAGTGATGAAAGTAGAGAATAAGGCATATATAAGGCCATATTTATTCACTTAAATCAAGAGCATCTATTTACATGAGTGGAGCAAGTGGGATATGAGTTGCATTTGGAACTATGAACAGCACACACCTGTGTTTCAAAAGATGACACATCTGTAACGTTCTGCCTTGCATGTGAAAAGAATTGGTATTATTCATGGAAATATGAATGAGAGAAAACAGCTGTCAACCTTTTGAGCCATTTTAGAACAAAAAAGAGTCCAGCCTTGCACCCTGCCTAAAGTGCAGCCTTGACTTGCATTGACAGGGGAGTGTAGTGCTTTGACCTGGCTGTTGTGGAAATATGGAGTGATGGCCTTTGCATTATTCATGTCAAATACATACTGCTGAATCATGGAAAAAGCTCCTAAGAAGCTAACCACTTTCTGCTGACAGCCTGAGTGCTTTTTAATTCCTGTTCACTTATGTGGGAGGGTATGGCAAGCAGTGTCCTGTGACATTGGGCCTTACATTTGGTTCCAGCACACCGAATCACTCCAACATGAAAAGCCACAGTAGAACAACTTGTGGCTTGGCAGGTTTGGACTTGGCATTAGGGAACAGTTCTGTGTTTTCTTTGTACTACTTTACTGTAGTACAGGAACAGGTTATCTTGAGAAGTTATAGATTATCCATCCATGGAGGTTTTTAAGTCTAGGATAAGCAAAACTAAGACTGACCTAATCAGCTGTGGTGATAGGGCAGAAAGTTGGACTAGATGACATCCAGGCATCCCTTTGAATCAGCATTTCTACAATTCTGTGGCTTTCTCAGTAAAATACATATAAATTTGGCTTTTGCTTTCACTACACACTCTTTCTCAAAATCAAAGTATTAACCATTATTTTTATAGAAAAAGTAAACCAGAATTAACTCACATTTTTACTGATAAAGTGCCATTATTTTTAACAGTGACAATAAGATTTGTTCCCTTGGATCACTGAAGAACAACACAACTATTATTTCAGTGGAGCAATAGCAAGAATGATTTTAATTTGAATCCAGCTGCTGTTACAATGAAATTCAAAAGGCAATGCAGGCCATAATAAGGAGCTAAAACCCTGTGGTTCAATAGTCAGCATTGATCTCTCTCTTATTGATCTCAAGGAAACCAAGATTTCATTCTATGGCATAAAGAGCCTCACAAGAACTTTCCAGCAATTAATTTCCTTTTAAGTTCTTCTCTGATGGCTCAAGCAGTATTTTAAAATTAATTTTGCTCGTTCTTTCTGCAAAGATTATTTTTGCAATTTATAGTGAGTTTTAAAAAGTATAGATTTCTTACACGTCCAGGTGTAAAACTTGTAGTTTGCTAAAAGAAAAGGAGTCTTTTATTACCAGGACAGATCAGTTAGACCCCTGTAACTCTAATAACCCTTCTCACAGTTATAACATTCTTTACCTGCTGTGGGGAATTATTTAAAAAGACTTATTCTTATCTGTCTTTCTATCTATCTAAGCTCAAAGTCTGAACTATACAAGCACAGTCTCTATGGATCAGCATAGCAGACTATTTATCCCTATGCAAATTATGTTTTGGAAAACAGTATTCAGTCCATATAGTGAAAAATTGTGACAGAGGTAGGACAGTAAAATAAATTTGATTTGGACTACAGTGAAGTTTTCTTGGGGTTGAAAGTTTCCTAACATTTGGTGGAGCTGAGAAATGCCACCAGTCTTGACATTACTTTGCATTTGAATGGATTTCTTTGACAGCATGTTCTCTAGCTATTTCTCATGTCTTCTTTTTGGTTTTTCTGAAAAGCGTTTCATAGCATTTCTTAACACCCAAAATATTCTCCATTCCAGTCAGTTGTGCTTTCATGACTACATTAAAAAATGAACAAAAAGACTCAGAATGTATAACCAATAAAAGAAAAGGAGAGCAGATGGGAATTGATGTGCAGCAAAAAGTGAGGACTGAACGAAAGCATGTGAGGCTAGGAGAGGCAGAAAGCAGAACGAGAACTGGTTGTGCTTTGCTTGGGGATAGGTGGCTGTACTGTCTGTAGGGAAGGGGGGAGGTTGTTTGGTCCTTTTGCTTCAAGAGAGAAGCTGAAGAAATAGGATTTGCTGAAAAATCTGGGTGGTGTATGGTATGGCAACAACAAAACACATTCTGTTCCAGCGGTAGCTAAGGAAGGTATAATCCAAAGCTGGACACCTGGAAATGAGCAAGATTGTGCAGTCTGCATCCAGAGGAGTGCTCTGTGCTGTTGGTGCTGGCTGGCAGTGAGGAGGTCCAGAGAAAAGGAAGCAAGTTACTGTTATACTGGTTTACTGAAGACCAGAGAGGTGATTCAAATATTCATTGCCCTATCACCTTGCCACTGACCTGACATTGCAGCAGATCTGGCATCTGATTAATCAAATCTTAAGGAAAGGTTAAAGTAATTAGTTTAAATCAGTGTGGGTTTGTGGTGAATACCTTCTGTTAAAATAGCTTTGTGCCTTTTCTAAGGTTGTTGCTAGTTTAGGGACAGTCTTGAAATCATCTGTTTCAACTCTCAGCCTTTTCAACCTGCTAATACACAATGTTTTGATTAAGAAACTAGAATGATACAAAATCAACACTGTACACACTTTAGGTGGTGTTAAAACTGGCATAGTGGCTGTTTCTAAACCTAAATGTGTTTCTCGAGCACGGTGGATTATCAGTTACATGCTATTTTACATTTTTATCAGTGGACATGAGAGAAGAGAGAAAATTACTCCACGTCAAATTTGCAGATGACACAAAGTTAAAGTGGTGTGGTAATAGATAACAGAACAAGCTGTTGTACAGAGTGGTCTGCTCTGATTGCTATGGACACAATGCAAGAAAGCAGTAGGAGTCTGTATGAGGCCAAGTAAAAGGACTATATATAGGAGTAAATACTGTGGACCATGCTGATAGAATTGTTCTCCGTGTCCTAGAAAGCAGTGTCAGAAAAGGTTGAGACACTGTGTGTGGAATTAGCAGGGTCTGACCTCTACTGTGAGTGTGTGATGCAAAAGGGATCATGAGATTTTTGGTATGTGAACAAGGGAATATTGAAGAGGTCTTGGTTATTGTATGACTGGCTTCGGGACACTGTCCCGTTCCATTGTTCAAGACTGAAGAATACTTATAACTAGAGAAGTTTTAAGTGAGAGCCACAAGAGTGCTAAAAGAAAGATCCTTTTATAGCAAAAGGCTTGGCCTGCTTAATTAAACAAAAATAAGATTAGAAAATGACTTGATAGAATTTTGTATATGTTAAACAAAGATTGGCAACAAAGCATCAGGAAGCAGTAGTAGAGAGAAAACTGATGCTTCGTAAATTCCTCTTTAAAATAATAGACACAAATTTTAGTAGTTAGGTAATTAATCTCTGGAGCAACTTGTCAAGACTCTCAAGTCTCTCCATTGCTGAGCAATGGACAGTATTGGATACCTTTATAAAAGACAGAGGCTGTTCAAAACAGGCATCAATTTTGAGATGTCCTGTGGTCTGTCCTACATTGGAGGTAAAAGTAAATGATCATGTGGATCCCTGATGACATGATAGCTTATTATATCTCTGTTCTTCTCTTGGAATTTACACACAGCTCAACCTAGTCTAATGCAAAAAAAAAAAAATACAGAAAGGAGAAAAAAGAAAATAGAAAAAATACCTGCAATAATTGTATTCATTTTAATTTTCCTTTCAAACACGTTAACTGTCACTGTAACAGACAGCTTCACTGGTAAAACCTTTATTTGCAAAAATCTGTTCTGCAGTATATTCCTAACCAGAAGCAGCTTATCCAGGGTGCCTGGTCATGCCAAGCACAACTGGTTACAGGCTCAGCCAGCTGCTGGTCCCTCATAAAGCTCTTCTGATAAAGTGATTTTTCTTCAACGTGTTTTGAGCTGTATTTCTGATTTATCAGCTAAACTTGTAGTTTGTGGATAATTTTTTTTCTTTTTTCCTGTTTTAACTTTTTTCATACAGCAGGTAGCTGACAAAAGCCGTAATATGACCTGGTGAAACTATGAAAATTCATGCTAGAAATAAGGTTTGAATAAACTTTCCTTGAAAGAACTTAATTAGGAATCTGATGGGTTCCCATGCCCTGAAGTCAAATAAAACTGGATGTCCCCTTGAAAAAGGATTTTCTGCAAGAAGAGCTGATTTCAGTTCTAGAGTTGCTCTGTAGAATATTTTGGTGTGTGATATCCGAGGTTAGATTGCATGAATGGATTGTTTCCATTTTAATTATAATATCATAGTATGAAAAGTATCAAGCTGTGTATTTTTCTAAATACCCTGTACTGCTTGAGCTAGATGTTTGCTGTGAAGCTGCCTGAATGCTAGAACTGGGATCAAAAGAATTTTGTTGGAAAAAATTCAGAAACTCAAACAGATTTCTTAAGGAGGAAACAGGTTTTTTATGAAAAAATAAATTGAGGTTGCCTTCTGTCTTGTTTACATCTATGCTGTGATGGTTTACTCTTCTCAAAAGTGATTTAAGCATTAAATATTGTATTGAACATTAAAAGTTCTGAGATAATAATGAGATAATGAGGTGAATTTGAGGGCATTCACTTAGCAAGTAGCCAGGGAAAACTTCTGAGATATGAAAATATGAAAATGTTTGGTTTTACTAATAGATCTGGAGTTAGCGGGTGTATTAAGAACCTTTTTTTTTTGGTGGGAGTTTCTTCTCAAGTTGTGACTCTTGCATATTTTGGGTATGAAATTACACCTGATTTTTGTTTGCTTGCTAATGAAACAAAAAAGCACTTACCCTGGCAGTCCGTGTCGCCATTTTCTCCAGGGTATTCACAATGACAAGAAAAATGTTTGGCTGCTGAGACTTTCAACCTGACTCAGATTTCACTTCAAAGAATCTGGTTTTCTCTGTGTCCTTTTTCAAACGATTGAAGTAAGAAATAAAGACATAACATCAAGTTCACCTCCGGTGAGATTGGACATGCCATCATTGAATTTTGTCAGTGTAAATTTCTTCCACAAGTTACATTCTGACCCCAGTTCTGGTATATTTGTTAGAAAAAGAAATTGCCTATAAGATCCCATGTGTATAGATCACAATTGTAACTGTCCCATGTGTGGTTTGGGTTGGAAGGGACCTTTAAAGCTCATCTGGTCCAACTCACATGCAATGGGCAGGGCCATCTTCAGCTGGATCAGGTTGCTCAGAGCCACATCCAGCCTGATCTTGAATGTTTCCAGGGACAAAGCTGGTACCACCTTTCTGGGTAACCTCTTCCTGTGCTTAGTCTGAATGTCCCCCATTTTAGTTTAAAACCATTATCCATTGTGCTATCTCAACAGGCCAATTATCTGCAGAACAAGTTCACCATGGCAGAGAGTTCCTTTTGAAACAAAACCAGTCTAAATTGTATTCAATTTTGTCCTGCAACACTGGGAGGAGGATGGAAGTGATTAAAAGAATGGACAAAAGAGGAGGCTGGAGCTGAACGGACATAATTTTTAAATGTCTGAGGAGCTTCATCCAGTTTGATGAGAGCTGTCTCTTCAGTCACGAGCAAGGGGGAATGGGATTGTGAGGTTCAGCCTAAGCTCTGTCAACGAAACCGTGGAAGAAAAAGCACAAAGCTTCAGGAAACTGAAAATCAATATAATCAGGCAATGAAAGCATTTTTATTACAAAGAACCAAAAAGTGTCACACAACAAAAGGTTTGCTGAAAATGGAAAATTGGAAAGTGTAAGGCTTCAGCTTTCCCAAGTAAAAAATAAATTGCAGTTATAAAGAGAGAGAATACAATATACTTTTTGCAGGATAAGAAGCTCTTGCCTACAAGGAGTTAGAAGGGGTGAAACCTCCAACACTGGAAGGCACCTTCCACGGGGTTTTATTGTGCAGACTATTTTAGTGTTGCCCCTCCATTCCTATTCTGCTTCCTACATAAAGGCTTTCTGGTAGGTGCTCATTTAATACAGAAAGGAGTCCTTTCCCTGAGATTTTTTGACCTGAACCACACAACAGTGGAGACTAAATTGAGGCAGGGAGAGCTGAAGATATCCATGGGAGGTCTGTGGTAGAACTGGGACTAGGTGTGCTGAAAAAATCCCAGTTATAGACCTCTGCTTGCTTTTCCTGATCCCCACTGCAAGGGTAGGTAAGACCTCTGGACCATGGACCGTAGTTTCTGTCCCACAAGCCAGGGATTACTGAATGTCCTGGATTACTGAAGTGCTTCATCTGTCTGACCTTGCAGAAATAATCAGACACAATAGAAAGTCTAGCAAGTATTTGCCACAGGGTCAGAAGGTGCAGGGTTGCGGGGGCTTTTTAACTGCTGCTACACCCTCTGTGTGTTGGGTACAAGCAGAGGGAGGGCAGAGGTGTCTTAAGGTGAGACAAGATCTTCTCCACTCCTGTGGTGGATTGACCGTGTCTGGCTGACAGGCTCCCACCAAGCTGCTCTCTCACTCCTTCACTCCAGCAGTTCAAGGGGAGAAAGTAAGATAAAAAATTCATGGGTTGAGACAAAGGCAGGTACTTGATCCCAGCCAGACCCAGGATGACCCCCAAGGACCCTGTAGGCAGGTTCTCAACTATTTCTTCCCCTTCTCACAACAGCACCAATTCTCAACTATTCTCATTTCCAGACATTTCTTCTGAACTATAGCAGTGCACCCTCCCAATTGAGTAGTTCAGGAATGCCCTAAACATTCATTAGACTAAACCAAAGATTAGGCAAGCAATTTAGCAAAGATTAAACAAGTGATTACTTTGATGTTTCTCACTGATTTGATCTCTCCCTGTGCTCAGTCAGCAGCTCCTCCGCACCCCAAACAGTCCTATCTCCATCTTTGGGCATGAAATGTTTTGAGCAGGCTGTGCAAACAAATTTGTAGGTCTCATATTGCATAAATCTGTATTACCTTCATTTTCTGAGAATGTCATCTGTACAGAGCTGTAAAATCATTGACCTGTGTACACAGTTTGTGTTGAAATTATTATTACTGTTATTTCTTCCTTCTCAAAACTTGTTGTAGTTTGTTCCACAGTGTAAGTTGGATTTTTAATTCTGATCTCTGACTATGAAAAGGCATTGTTCATTCTGCTGTGAATGCATTTTCTTGAACTGAAATACTCTTCTTGAAGGAGTGGTTTCTGAAGCCACAGGTCTTGAACTGTTTTAAACTAGAAGAGGATAAAGTGATAATATAATGAGTCTTCCTAACATCTGATTTCCATAGTTTGATGAATTTCAATATAGAATGTTTCATTAATATTATATAAAGAAGTGATTTGCAGGCAGATTAAGTGGTTGACACAGGTACTAAATAATAAAAGCATATAAATTAAATTCAAGCACACAATTAATTACAAGATTAATCTGTTCTTATCTAGTCCCATGATATCTCTCAAGTATTCCTGCATACTCATAATCATGTTAGTTGAAATTATTTTTTATAAATATATTTTTATATAACCTTAGCAGGGTACTGATGATATTCTGTACCTCATGTAGTTGTACAGTGCACACAGGTAAAGTGTGATATTTCCCAATAGCATAAACTGTAAACTAGGAAAAAATAGTGTCTGGGTCTCAGAGTGCTGTTCTGTTTGAAGGGCCCACCCCTGCCTGCAGTAAGGAAGCTGTAGCAGCAATATGGCGTGATTTGATACCAACATTTTCTCACTGACTGCCACTGTTTTGTTCTGATAATTTCCCCTGTGAGGCCCTCTGATATCTGTCCAGGTGCTTGGCCCTGTAATCAGACTTAGGGAGCAATAGGAAAATACTAGGAAAAGGATCATCCTCATTAATTTCATTTGAACATTTGAAGGGCTGCTGTCCTGACAAATTCAGGGTTGGTTGGTAAAGATATTTTTGCATCTGCAAACAGTCTTCTGTGATATCCTTTTCATTTGTCTTCCCAAGAAAATAAATCTTGACAAAGAACGTGTTAGGAAAATTAATCCACAATGCCAGAGGTTTATGTCCAAAAAGGAGATGGAGTCCTGTAGCTTAATTTGAATAAAGAGAGAGGCCATGGGGCATTTCCCATGGGGTCTCTCAGATTGTTGGGTGACACAGCCCCGGTTTTATCCTACATTCCCAGCCACATCACCCTGTTCCTTTTCCCCATTGGCTGAGGTACTCAGAAGGTACAGACTTCCCAAATTGCCTACTCTGTGCTCCCCTCTAATAGGCACCCCCCTTTTGTTATGTAAAAGAAAGAAAAAAGAAAGAAAAAAGCTCTTTTTTTTTTTTTTTTCCTTTCATAATTCTAGTAAGCCTTTGCTCTTTTTCTCTAGATTCAGGGATTTAACATAGCCTTGGCTGAACAGCAGTCCATGGTAATTAGTAACATTTTCTAGAACTAATAATTTCTTCTGTTACTTCTCTATAAGTACCTGGCCCTATCTACAAGCAGATTCACACAGTCTGTTTGTAAAGACACATTCATCTTATTCCTTTCAGACAGAATCAGAAGAAGCAGAAAAGCATCCTGTTTGGTAAATCATGACATTTCACAAGTATCCCCAGCTTTTCAGTCTTGTCTAGATTTCCCTGCTCCCACCTGGGCAAGCCCCTGGGATGTTAGACCTGCAGCAACATTTTCAGGGGGGTAACTGAGAGGTGAGTGCAGTGGCCTTAGGAAAGCTCACTCCAAAGTCACAGCAAGCCCTGTCATGGCCTGTTGCACCTGCTTAACTCAGATGTAACCATGGATGATCCGTGTGTTCAAACTGGGCTTTACAAACAAGAGCATTTGACTTATACAATGTCACTTAATTCAAACTAAATTAAGTTTTAGTTTATACCATTAATAAATGAAGGCAGTAAATTAAAAGGTAGTTTGTTACATCTCCAAAGTATTTAGGTACTTTACAGCCCCACATGGCCCTTTCCAGGTGATCCTTTCCACACATAAATTAAGTAGTGCATGTTGTTCAAAAGCAACAGGTAAGATATCTGCAGTCATGCTGCAGCATGGCCCACGTGCACACAGGCACTTAGCCCAGCTGTGCACTGTATATGGTTGGTGTGTCAATGGATTCACTTACACAGCTACGAGAGAATTTCTGGCTTTTTTCAGCTTATTTCTTACTAGGAAGAATAAAAAGCCATCAATGGAAAATGTAATGCATATCATCACAGTGCAATCCGATTTAATGGCTCACTTCAATTCCAAAAGGCAAGGAAACGGAGTGCTATGACTGGGATTTTATCCTTCAGTTATAACTGTGGCCTTAGATGCCTTTCAGAAAGGTGATTTCTGCAGAGCAAGTGCTATTGAATGACAGGGAAACTCTTCCTAATCTTTTTAATGCTAATGATAGGTTTATGCATGTATTTTTGTAACAGTAGCAGTCTAAAGCTTTAGAGCAGAGTGTCTCAAATGTCATGTTTACACAGAATATTATTTCATCCCTGATTTTTCCTCACACTTTTCAACTGTCAGACTGACCCCCTGCTTTCTGTGCTGCAAGCACAGATGTGAATCACGCTGGGAGGGAAAATAAACTTGCCAGCTGAAGGTTGTGACCACACTTATATGACTGGGAGGCAAAAAGTCCTCTGCTGAAGAAAGGCAGTTGGTCTGTGAGGAAGCCTCCTTGCACACCAGTGGACTTTTTATTCTGGTTTTGAGAAGCCATCCTTTTGGAGAAATGTCTAACCTGGACTGGGATTCTCCATGGCTGTCTTCACAGCAGAAGAGCTTCATCAGAGAGCAGTTTGAGCCTCATGCAGGCGGGTTGAAGGAGGTGATTGTCCTGTTCTGCTCTGCACTGGTGTGGCCTCACCTCGAGCACTGTGTGTGGTTTTCAGCACCACAGTACAAGAAGGTTATGAAATTAACTTAGCTACTAGGATAACCACTAGATGGATACCAATGTTTATCCATTCTCAACCAGGGGGTGGCTGAGCATGGGCACAGGCTCCGCACAGAAGGGGTCAGAGCACCAAGTCTGCCAGAGTTCAAGAAGCCTTTGGACAATGCTCTCAGGTATGATAGGACTCTTGGGGTGTCCTGTGCTGGGCCGGGAGTTGGACTTAGTGATCCTTGTGGGTCCCTTCCAGCTCAGGATATTCTGTGACTCTCTCTGATGGGGGTGTTGTGAGGGTGAACCAATACAGGAGCCACTGGTGACATGCTACATGCAGGACAACCACGGGGAAAATACAGGGGTGCCACTCCCCAGTATTGGGAATGGCAAGGTTGGCACACCTGAAGGATAAGGGGAAGAGCAGATCTGTGCCTCCTCTGTATGCACCACTGTCAGGAGAGTGGCGTGGTGCTGATTAACTTCCCTGCATTCACTGGGAAAACCACACGAGGCTGATCTCATCTGCTGCAGCCAGAACATCAGTTCTGACCTGTGTTATCCTGGGTAAGAGTGTGTTTTGGCATGCTATTGCCCTGTGTATAGGCAGGAGATGGCATATCAGCTGCACACACCGAGGACACCCTCAGTGGCCTGGTTACAGCCTGCTCATTGCCTTTGCGTGACTACAGTTCAGTACTGGCAAGGCAAAATTGTACCCATTAAGAAAATCTTTTACATGATTGAGTTTTCTTTTTTTGTGTATCTGAAATTTAGATGCTACTATTGTGAAGAAATTGCAGTAAAACAACCTATAAGGCAGGGAGCAATGCTCTGGCAAATGCCACTTGGTTTATTTCCTTCAAGAGGACTTTACAGCTCTCCTTTTTCCACAGTTTTCATTTTAATTTAAGTAATTCATCATTCTCTGTCTTTAAGTGATCAGTGACTTTGGTCACACATTCAGCACTGCAGCAGGTTCCTGTAGGCCAGGAATTTCTCCGTCTTGACTCTAAAAATCTGCAGCTGGCAACTTCCCAGACCACTTACAGTTTATTTATTTTTATTTATTTCAAACACCTTGCAATTCTGAATTCTAATAAAAAAGGAAAAATGAGATCAGTGGCCTCATGTTTTTTCAGCTGAGCCTGTTCCATCATTGTGTGTCAGGTCTGTAGAAAATTTGCAGTGTTGACAGAGGCAGTTGTGCTGTTTCACCAAATTGAAAGGAAGAGAGGAAGGGAGAGATTTATTTTGGAGCCTAAGGGTAGAGCAGTAAACCAGAACCACACACTCGTTCCTAAACATAAAGAACTTAGTGTGGTTGGACTTTTCATTTAGCAGGAGCTGAATTCTCTCCAGTTGTCATTTCCACTTAAAATTGCTTGCTTTCTTTTTGAATTATAAGCAGAATGCAGAAGAATGCAGATGCAGAAGTTTGGACCTCTTGTGTTGGCTGAGTAATGATTATCACTTCCGTGTATTAAAAAAACAGCAAAAGCAAGGAGAAGTACTTGCACTCCACCTCTCTGCAAGGCTGGTTTTGCCATGCTCCCTTTCACCAAGTGCTTCCTTTCCTGCAAGACCCTGCTGTATCTTAGGAGTAGGAAGGCAGAGAGGACCTGTGAGAGCAGCCCTGGGTTATTGCTGCATCAATTCTGGGCACCCAACTCAAAATGCCTTAGAGGGACCTGGCTTTCAGAAAGGGCCAGTAGCAGGCAGAGAAGAAAACTCAACACCTTTCAAGTCCTGCAAGTAGGGCAATTGATCCAGCTGGGCCAGGAAGGGTGCTGCCTGCTGAAACCCCTCATCACTGTAGCCCTGGGATAGATACTGACCCAAACCAGTAATTCACTCTCCACCTGTGCCTCTGCAATTTCTCTAGAGCCAGAGCACAAACGTCTCTTCCAGAAGGTGACACCCAGCTCAGTAAAGCAGCCAAATTCTTAAATTGTTTGCCTAAGTGGCTTCAGGGGTCTTGTTCTGTGAACTTGCACTCACATATTCTGCCTCCTGTGGTGTATTAACCACCAGATGAGTGGTAGATCTACTGAAGGTATTTTCTGTTTCTCCATAATGAGGTTGTATCACCCTGAAATTCAGTATACAGGCTTCACAAGAAAGAATAGGATAGAGAAAGACACCCAAAGGGGGAAAATCCTGGCCTCTGTGCATTAAAGCACTGTTGGGAAAAAAATGCATAAAATTTTCATGTCCTTGTGTTTGTCATAATATCCATGAGCAAGCAACCTTGAGCATTACTCCTGCTTGAGGGGCTGCAGAATGAGGTAGCAGCAATACAACCCACAGATGGGAAAAAGCAAAAGAAGGTCAGAGCCTGGAAGAGCTGAAGTTGGAATGAGCCACAGGCACATGAGCATCTCTCCTTTGAAGCAGGTGATTTGGAAAAGTGTGCAATGATTTAGTGCTGTACTTGATGAAGCACTAATGTGGGTATCCTTTGTATTTCTGGCCAGGGGTGCAATTAAGGGGCCAGTATTCAGGGGCAAATTTTAGGACGTTTTTCTTAAGCTTTCTTTTACATGCTTTAAGCATGTAGATTATGGAGTAGAAACTCACTGTAAAAATAATGCAAACTTATGGGAATTGCATATGCCTACTTGAGGAGAAAATGTCACCCACAGAACCCAAAAGGTTTTTTGAACTCAAAAAATTTTCTAGAGTTCTAGGGAAAAAAAAGTAACTGTTGCGTTCTGAAGTTTTAAATGTAGTTAGTTTTTGCAAAAAAATTTGCAGAATCCAGGCAGATAAATTTGATTTTTAAATTAAACATTTACAATAGATATTAAGTGCTCTCTAGAATGAAAAATCTGTTATTTATTTTGTAAATGCACTGATATTAAAAAAGTAAAAAAAATCTACCTCTTGTAATAATTGAATTAATATTTTTTATTTCTCCAAAAGCCAGCCATGATATTCATAGATGAATTTTTGCACTTCCAAGATTGACACCTGTCTTTCTTTGACCTCCAGTGCTACAAGGAAGCTATAATTGTTTTAGTTACCTAATTGTAGATGAACAGTCAATACACACATATGCATATGGTTAGAGTTATGAATTGTATAGGGACAGGAATTCAGAAACAAATTTTGCCACTTTCAGGAGCATCGGAGAAAATCTGAAATCATCCATCATCCTGAATCACATACACATTTTCTAGGAACTCCAAGCCCATACTTCTGTGTTTCTGACAACACTGAATTAAGTTACAGTAGCATCTATCACTTGAGGAATCTTGAGTCATTTGAACTTGTTTTCCATCTGACTGTTCAAATCAGGATTGGCTTATCAGTGGCAGGGGTATAGCAGGAGCTGTAATGCTTTTCATCTCCTCCTTTATCAAGTGTCTCTCAAAAGCTGTAAGGGTCTAAACCCCCATCAGTTTAAACTGTATTAGCACTGTACAGTAATGGCAAGAGAGCAGTAAGAAGTGGTGTTGTACTACTTTGGGCACTGGTGGGCTATTTTTCTTGATGGTGGGAATCGTCCAGGTCTATTACTGTAGGCTTTCAACTCCTCTGAGAAAACTGGGAGCTGATGATGATCTTAACTGAGCTGAAACTTTATAACTCTTTCTCATACTATCTAAAGATATTCGTCACTGTATTTATAATGTCCTGAGCCTTAGGCGTAAAAGCCACTGCAAGTGAGATGAGCTAATGCAATTTGACAGTGAATTTCTTTTCTACAAGGAACAGAGAGCCATCAGTCCTTCCACATCCTCATTACTTTCAACATCTGAAAGCTCAGACTGGTGCATTTTGAAGAGAGTAAAGATAAATATCCATCTCAAAACCACATCTACTTGTGTGCTTTATTCTTGAATGTAAAAATAACTGATCAGCAGCCCAATGAGTGCCTAGATTTCATTGGCAAAAATGTGGTATTTTCAGTAGCTGTCATATGGAATTCTAGCTTGAGAAATTACAGCTCACTCTTAATACATAATTGAGTCTCTTACTCTCTTTCTAAGACTGGAAATACCACTTTTGAATTAATTTCTGGATAATGGTGGAAGAAGTTACTTTTTCAAAAGTAGATGTTTGTAACTAGTTTTGTAAACTCTTGTATGGAAGGTTAATGCTGTCATTTATTATTTCAATCTAGATCAAATATTTACAGATTTATATATTTATATATCTTAATTTCTCTCATCATACTTGGATAGACAGTGAAATTTATAAAAAAATTATGTACTGTAGGTACCTTCAGTCAATTTATTTGACTAAAATAACCCAAAATACAATTCTTTTATCTCATGGTCATCTATAATTATACTTTTGATTTCATCAGAAAGATTGAAATATTTTCAGTCTGTCTGGTATAGGCTGAGAAGTTGACAAGAACTGTATATAGAGAGACCATCATTCTTAAAGAGAAAATGCATCTGGGGCTCAAAGTCTGGCGATTTTTACCTGGAAAGGAACCAGGAAATTGCTGATTGAAAGGCAGATAGCTGTTTCAAAACCTGGGCGTGTTTTTAGGATAAGCATGTTTTATTTTCTTTGTTGGCTCTCCGGTAGGATGAAGATGACCATATTGCACCAACAAATTGCAAATTGCACCAACACACACACACACACAACGTGCGTCCAGTTTGATTGTAAGGATTTAGGACTGGACTCCATCAAGATAATAGCATGGAAGTTTTCTCACCTCACTTTCCTTTGCTATCTTTAAACATATATCTTATTCAAGAATTTAAAAAGGAGTGCCTTCTTTGCACTTGGAGTCAGTGCAGCAGATGTCTCAACAGTATATAGTTAACTATTAAATGCAGGGATATTTTTTTTCTGTGTAAGAATAGTCTTAAAAATTACCAGTTACTAAAGTTTTGTAAAACACACATAACTATGAGCATGTTTTTGTGTATGTGTGTGAAGTTGGGTATAAGTGTATGGTAAATTAAAGCCATTTCAAAGAATTGCTGTAATTGGCAATATACAAGAACTGGGAAATTTATTAGGTGAAAGCTCATCTTAAGAAACTGCTTCAGAGACTCCCAAGGCTCACTGAATGTGATTCTGCTTTGTTTTCATCCAAAGTCAGCAATCTGGGCTGGTCTCTCAGGCTATCACTGAAAAGCAGCAGAGCCTGTGTCTGCCACAGCTTTGAGGCAGATGTACCCACACTTTGATTTTAAATTATGTCCCCAAAAGGCTCTTAAAATCAAGCTCAGTTGTATTTGAATACAAATCAGAATCTTAATGTCTCGAATAGAAAAACCTCAAAGCAACCAGGAAAGCCAAAAAGCAAAGGATAAGAAACATGGGCAGCTCTCCCGTGCCCAGGGTGTCCTTCCAGCCAAGGCAGTGGCTGCTGGGGCTGCTTCAACTCTAGGGAAGTGCTGTCTGCAAGTCCAGGTGTGGCTGTCCCTTCGCTGCCCCTCAGGGCTGTCCCTTGGATGCTACAATGAGCTGCTGGCCCCTGCTGAGGAAAGAAGCTGTGGAGCTTGATCCAGAGCTGCAGTGCAAGTGACAACTTGCTGGGGAGGTGGCAAGAGAGGATGATGAGAAAAAGAAGGTGCAGAGCTCCCCTTGTACCCCCAGGTTATGGCACAGAGAATTTCTTTTGAGCCTCAGTAGCTGAGCCTTTGAGTCTTTCAGGTAGTCTGCAACTCACTGCATGGAAAACCCACCCTTTGTGCCAAGATCCAGTACAAAGCCTGTGCGTCACATAAATGCAATGAAGATTTGAAAATAATGACTCAGTAGGAATTAACTGATGGATAGGCTTGGTGTTGCATGGGTTTCTCTCTCTGATTTGTCAGTTAATATTAGTGTTGTTTGTATTTTAATGCAGAATATGGTTTTAGTTGGGATTCAGACTTTGGCACTTCACTGTTCAGCAATGGCTTGATACCTATAGTTTGAAAATATTTTATGTCAGTTTGTTCTTCCTTGCCAGAAATATCAAAAGTGTCTTTTATTTAGACCTACAAATCCACTGTATTTTCTTGAGATGTCATCTAGAATGGTTGCAGAGAATGTAGACTGTGGCAGTAGTTGACCAAGAGAATACCGTGGCACGTCAGCCCATGGTGTTATTTTCAGTATATGTGTTGGGGGATGTGGTTGCTATTAGTGCTGTGAACATCTAATTATAGAATATTGGGACTGCTCCTGTAAATTGCCTTAAAGTGGTATACAGCAGCTTTGATGCATTAAGTGAAGGTACTTGCTGCAATCCTTACCTCATTGAGAGAGGCAGAGAGGAGGGAAGGGCTGCATGTGCCAGCTTGTAGCATTTCTCTCCTGTGTAGCAGGCATGTCAGAATAAGGGGAAAATAAGAAAGGACAAGTTTCCATGCAAAATTAATCTAGAATATTGTTCTCTAGATGCAATCAATTTCAGAGCAATGCAGGACTAATAGGAGACTTATATGCTTCAAAGCTATTAGAAAATCTGCAGCTTTAGCTTTCAGTGAGAGCTCAGTTGATTGTCCAGAACAAATCTTGTTAATTTATTCTTTCACAGGCTGCCTATGTCAGTGTTAAGTGTGAACCACAAAATATGGAAGTAATGTCCATGTCCTCATTAAGCAGCTATTCAAATGGGGGATGGTGTGGGAACTTAGGAACTCAGCTGCAGTGAAAACAGTCACATTCCATGCTGGTGATGGTAGTTAGTATTTGTGATTTTGACAGGTTCTGTTCCTGCTTTTTCTATGGTAATATGCATTAAAATTTCTACCAGATAAGTAGAATCTTAAAATAAGATTCCACGTCCATCTGTAAGCATTTAATAAACTTGACTGGATTTCTATAGGGGCATTACTTCAGCTTACTTTGAATCAATGTGAAGTTTTTAAGACCTTGTTTTATGTTTCCTCATGCTTTTATAGAAACACAGTAAAATGCACTCAAATGAAAAAGCTTGGCAAAATCACAGTGCTGTGACAGACATCATCAACTTCACTATGGCATAGCAGTTGTCAGTCTCTGAATGAAATGTATCTGTTTTTTCTTTTTTTAAATACACGCTTGGGACATTTGGAGCGGTAACTTTGTCTGGCAGTCATTACCGTCCTGGAGAAAGTGCCATCCTGCCTGCAGGCCCCTTCTAACAGTGCCATAAAGCAGCCTTTACAGATGTGTTCCTCTAGTGAAATATTGGCTCAGAAAACAGACTGTCATTCTTGAGTCTGCTGGAGCCTGTGGCATGCTGAAGGATTAGCACGCCTCATGCTAGAGATTAAAAGTCGTGGTAGCCTCTGTTCTTACCATCTGAGATACTCTAAAACTGATGCAGTGGCGGCTTGCTAGTGGAAAGATACCAAATAAAGTGCAAAAGAGAGGAGGGAAAGCAGTTAAATTAAACTGACATGGAGAGTGCTTTAAAACAGGATTTAGTGTCAATTAAATAGGCCTGAATGTTTAAATCACTTGGCCGCCCTCTGCACGTCACTGATTCTCCAGCAGCTGTGATTCCTTCTGAATGTTACACTGTCTTGATTTTGTGTTGTGAAGAGTGTTCCTATGTTCTGGGGAAGATACGGGAATGAACTAGTATTCAGAGCTAAATAACTTCATGAGAAATAATTGCAGAATAACCTGCAGGTAGCTGTTCGGTACACTTTGTCACACCAGTGTGTATGTGCAAGGAACCAAGCACTATCTTCAGAGTTCTTTGGTATGAGAATGTCTGCCTTCAGAAGTTTGGCTTTGTCATGACTGATAAAGAAGGAGATACTCAAGTGACAGAAATTTCCATCAGCCTGGAGGAACAAGTAAAAAGGATGCACAGCAGCTACCGGCCTAGACATTTAAACAGAATGAAATGGCTCCCAATGTAAAGATGAGGCTGTCTTCTGGCTCCACTTCTAAAGAGACAATAAAGAAGTATTTCTTAAATTCTGTTAGTATGCTGTGAAAAACCCACTCTAGCAACATGACACTTGGAGGTTTAGGAGTAATTCTGACCTACTTCTCACTTCAAAATGCCAATCTGATCCTAGGTTAATGGTTGGACTAAATTACCTTTTCCAGCCTAAATGATTCAATGATTCTATGCATTTATGAGATCAAAGTTTAACTACAAGCTCTTTTAACTTGGCTTGCAAAAGTACTATTGGTGTTAGTGAGGGAAAATGGAATTTTTGAAGAATTGCTTTATTTTGATCTAAATAGAATACAAGTAGAGAAATAGAATAGCACTTGGCTAAAGAGAAATTGGATCCTGAAAGGCAGAAACCATCACTTTTATAAAGCTTTTTGTAGTGAGACTCTCTTTTTGGTGTACTATTTGAAGGCCATTAAACTACACAGCCTTTCTTTAAGATATGAATGAATGTTGCTTCTTCAGTGAATGAATGTGCTACAGAACCCAGCACAAGAGACCAAAGGCTTAGGGAAGAAATCATCCTTTGTGCCAGTCTTTGAGTGGTGGGGCATATGAAAAGCAACACAGAAAGTGTTGCAAGATAGGAGCCACGTTGCATATTTCAACACTGTTATGATTTTTGAGGAAGATACTTATGCGTGCCAGAGATGACAGCACTGAGTTGCTGTCTTTTTACTTGGTTTAAAGGAAATAGTAGGTTTTCCACAGCTATTGAAATCTTCTTTTCAGTTTGCTTGCTGTTTCTTTTTAAAAAAGAATGGGTATGTTATTATTCTTATCCAGGTATTAAAGGCTCAGGAGTCAAGACTCTTGTATAATTAGATCATTGTTTGCAGAAAAAAAAATAAATACAGTTAATGTTACCAGCATTTTTTTGTAAAATTCAGGTATCTTACACTGGGTATTAGGTCCATCAAAAAATTGTATTCTTCTGTATTGCTGCTGACATGGTCACCAATTTAAACATGCAATTTAAGATTTGTTTCCACTTTTCTATTTGGAGAGTGATGAATTGTTCTCTTCCATTCAGCCAAGGCAAAAAATGAGCATTTTATTGATCTTGTGAGTTGCTTTCTCGTACTTACTTTTCATTTCATTACTGTTTTCCATGGTGATGGTTAGTGTGTCACAGCCTACAGTGGTGAGAGAAGGGGAGGACACAAAATCTTCTGTGCCACTGCTTGTTGTTCAGGCCTCTAGTGGGCATATTACTAGGTGTGGCAGGAGAGTTTAATGTGGGCATGAATTGTCTTAGGAGTAGCTAAATGTTATAAAATAGACCACCTTTGCTTCAAGTCTGAGCATTTCATGGGCACTTGAATTAGTTCTGCTTAAACATCTAACATACTACTCTTTGCACTGATGAAATAAAAGATTTGTATCTCTCTGTCATCCCTCAGCTGTGAAATGTTTAACAAAGTCCTGACTGGAAGAGAAGCACAACAGCTGAATTTCAGAATGAGTTTTCTTACATAATTAGAAATACCAAATGTGTGCAAAAATCAGAGACAAGCAGTGTGTATGTACCCAATATCATTTATGTAGTCGGTGTTTTGAAAGACAGTGACATTGATGGTACTACTTGCACTTGGACTCCCACAAAGTAGTTTTCTGCAGTTTTTACATTCTGTTTTTGTCTAAAAGACAATTTTAACTCAAAAGCTCTTTCAAATCACAGAGATTATACTGATTCAACCTTTACCTACAGACTTGGAGGTGTTTAGGTTCACAATTTTTGTCCATGTCTATATTTACTGAACTCCAATTACCCTTGGTGTTCATTGATTACTTCAGTAATAGAATAGCAAGTGGATTTTTGGACATATTTTGTAATTGACAGAAAACATAGAAAAATATTCTCAATGGCTTTTTAGGAATAAGACCATAAAATATGAATTACCTTCTTGTTTATAAGTTTATGAAATGTAAAATACAGAAGCTGAGGACAGGCTGTATGTGTGTGTGTATGCTGTAGACATCAACTCTTTGGAAAAACTGCCTCTTGTGGATGTGTTTGAATGACTTGGTAAAGAATCAACTATGAAAAAATATGGTTGTTTTATAAATTGCAAATGGCAATGAGAGAATCAAAACGTACACCAGAGAGGGCTACAGCTATCAAACACAGCTTTGAAATTTACCTGGTGTTTTTCAGGTTTTGTTGGTTGGATTTTTAATACAAATGTCAGTACAGACTGGTTAGGCCTAGTGACACACCTGAATATAGAGAGCTGAGCTAAAAAAATATGCCTTTTGTAAGACCTCATCAAACTTCCCACTAGTCTGAAAAAATGTAATGATTTCTCTGGTTCTCAACAGCTAACAGCCCTAGGGAGTAAGAAATAGTTGTTGTGAGAATCCTTTCCTGAGAGAGGGTGTGTTTAGCTTTATGTAAATCTCAGTAGGATCCAAGATGCTTCTCTTCAGAGCAGGTGCAGTCCCACAATGAATGTAATGCAACTTTCACTCACAGGCACAGCCGAGATACAGGGACACACCTGCATTTCATGTAAAGCGGGCAACTGATGTGCAAACATCTAATTTACTAATGAAATGAAACTATAGAAATGGCAGAGGCAAGAGGACAACCCTGCATGAAACTTAATTACAGAAGGATGTAGGAGATTATATCCAGCTAAATGAAGAACTGTAAACAAATGTGCAAGATTAATATGTGGATTTAAATTGCAGTCACTATTCAAATTTCCTATTCCATATCAACAGCAGAGCAGGTAACAGCAGGAACTGATCAATAGAGTGGGCAGCATTTGCATCATGGTCTTGGATGTCACCTTTGTTGAGTGTGTTTGTTTGCCATGGTTGTGTTCCACAGTGCAGTGAGTAATGTGAAAGCGGAGGTAGCAGTAGTAGAGTCTTCCTTGCTGCTTATCCAGCAGTCTCCCATCAAAACACAAGGTTTAGCACAATAAACTTTGTTCTTTACTCTGTGTGTTAGGCTGTTTGTCAGCGAGGTATGTTAGCTGAATATAACTACCCAGCCTCCTGTGCTTTCCAGTGTCTCTGTGGTTAAGTCACGCCATGACTGACACCATGACACATTAGTGGGAGGATTGTTTATGAGAAGAAGGGAAACAAATTTGACACTTGAGTTTACCAGGTTGTGGGAGCACAGATGCTCATCACTGCCAAACACACAGAGCCGAGGTCAGGGAAATCTGTCAGGGAAAGCAAAGCAGCCTTGAAGCAACATTTGTTTTAACTGCCTGGCAAAGAACACACATGAAATACTGTTGTAGCTGAGCAGGGTGCTGCCCTCCTTCCTCTACCCTCATAGAATTGCCTGGTTCCCTTTCCTCATTCCAGGCTCAAATGAGACATTGCAGAACATGCTCCTCTCCTTCATGTCTTCCCCTAGGGAGCACAGCTCCTCTTTTCTGGGAGCTGGTGACAGCAACAACAGCAGTGGGCAGGGCTCAGACCCCATGTCCCCTTTGGATGCCCTTTGCTCTCCCTGGCATTGTTTTTCTTGCTTCTCTACCAGACCAACACTTTCACATTTCATACTTCTGCATGGGAAGGTGTAGCTGTAGAGCAGGCCTGGTCAGCACAGGAATACTGAGGGACCTCTTAATGGAAATTAAAAAGAGATAACTTAAGGGTAATTAAAAAAAATACAGATATTCCTGTGTTGTGGGCATAGGAGATCCTGTGACAAAATTTGGAAAAAGAGGATTGTTTGGATTCAGTTGGGTTGTGTGGTTAGATAATAAATTCTACGAGAAGAGTAAAAGAGATGGAGGTATTTGGAGGGAAAAAGTCTTTCAGATATAGCAATTTCTGCAGTAAAGAGAAAATTATAGGAAGACAGAGAACATGCACAAAAGAAGAAACTGTTTGAGACCTGTGGGGAAAGAGAATGGGATTGTAATAGGATACTGCAGAAGATACTGGAGATGAAAAATAAGAAAAACAGATTAAAGCAAAAAGACTCACCAGAAAGTACATTTCTAACAACCAGAAGGAGACAGGAAGGGGAAAATTGGAATCTCCTGTTCCCATCAAGCAGAAGAGAAAGTAGGCAGTTGGAAAGATGAAAGAAAATATAAATATATTTGTTCAGTAGATGGAAAGAATAGTTTATATGATGAAATGTATATTCATCTTGATGATGAAACATGATCCATTATCTTATTTTTCTCTTTGGCTGCTAAGTTCTAAAAGAGCTGTGTTTCCCACTGTGTCTGAATAATACTCCTGGGTCTTTCTGTTAAGGGGGATGCTCAAAGGAAGCAGTACTGTGTTTTGGTCGATTTAAACTATCATTTATCCTTTGTGAAATGTGAAATGCAAAATCAAATGGTAGGGACATGCCATCTGCTGTTGTTTAACATGTGAATAAAAGCTCCTGTGTTGGCGCAATGTTTACGCTCACGATAAGAGCAGAAATAATGGAGATGTTAAGTTGGCTATACCCAGCAGATCCCCTCATTGACTGAAGCATCATGTTTCTTACATGTCCCAGAAATGCTGAATTTGATTGCTGGAGGAGGATGAGCATTTCCTCCTTAGTGAGGAGGCCGAGTGTTTATATCTGTTATTCTCATTCCTTTCAGGGATCTCTTACTGTCTGTGGCACTTGGCCAGGTACTCTCCCTCCTTATCTGTGGCATTGGTCTCACAAGCAAGTATCTGTCAGAAGACTTCCATGCCAACACACCTGTTTTTCAGAGCTTCCTCAATTATATCCTTCTGTTCTTGGTCTACACAACAACACTAGCCGTCAGACAAGGTAAGTGTCTCTCTGAAACTGTCTTATAGAAAGCAGTGGGGATAAAGGCTTTTGCAGAACAACAACAAATAATATGATTTAGACAAATATCCCACTAACATTTGTTCCATGTTTACATTACCTAGAAATATGTATTGGATGAACTGATAAAAATACCAACAAATTTTCATTAGCAAAGAATGAGTCATTAGATCTCAAGGACTGGGGTGCTACCTAAAAGCTAAAATAAACATCAGCACTTTTGAATTCTGATTGTTCATGCCTTGCTGGGAAATATTAATATGCTTTATCTCTTATGTAGACTAAGGAGAGCTCAGATGCAAGCAAAGAAGAGCTTGCTAGTTCTAGTTGCTGATCATGGCAGTTCAGTAGTTCATTTAGTAGATAGAAGGAAATAGCAGCCAATTTTTAGCTATTGGGAGGTAGGAGATTTTTAGCTATTGGGAAGTAGGAAGGGAGGGATTTTTGGGGTGCTCTCTCTCTGGGGGGGGATGTTTGGGCAGAGCAGCTCTGTGGCCCTATCACTGCTTTGCCACGGGGTCTGTGTAACCAATCTGACCTCCAAAATGAGAAATGCATTATAGTGTGCTTTGGTACTGTTTATCTAATGATCCTGTCTTTGACAGTCTATATATAATATGGGAGGTTGTGCCTTTCCTGCACACCCTCCCTTCTTTGAGATTTCATTTCTAGATGAGGTGTGGGAAGTGAATGCATTAAAGTACATTTCTCAGCCACTCTTCTTTTTTGTCAGAATTTTATTTATTCACCTTCACAGAACACGAAGATTAGGCGCTAAATAAAAGAGAAAAGATATCATGTGTTCTCCTGACATAAGGAGGGTAGGGCTCTGTGGAGGATAACAGCTACAAAATGTATTAGGCTGTGGTACATTTATCAGCATACTGAAAAGCTCATGTTTTCTTACAGGAACAATGATTTTTGGGTTGTTCTTTGATGTTACATCTTTTAATATTTTGGGAACAACCCTGAAGCCTAAGTTCCTCACTCGTAGTACAATCTTGTGATACAATGCTAAAAGTGTTCCAAAGCAGCAAGGACTTCATTTCTATGCAAAAAATGAGCAGTTAAAAATACACCTCTGTACTCCAGCACAAAGCACTTAAGCATATTACAGCATAAGTTTTATAAACATTGGTCCCCACTGACATTTTTCAGAGGTGATAAAAGCCAACGTGCAAAGGAAATGTTGGCTCTTATATAAGGAGAGATTGCTCAGGCAGTGTTTCACTATCTTGATATTTCAGTTTGTGTAGGGGGAAACATCACCACATACTTTGCTCTGCCAAAGGTTTAAAATGTGTTATTAGTAGCAGTTTGCTGGAGAACTATGTTTAATTATTCTGAGTGTAAGATTGCCTAGATGTTCACCAGTTCTGTCCCAGAAATGTCCTTCTCTCAAATGATTAAGTACTGTGGAAAGCAAGTCCCTATATGGACTCCTAAATAGATTTTACTTTTTTGAAAATGCTGGCCTGTGAGAGGGTATACCCATATAGATTCTGCATTCTGCTGTGCATTACAGAGGCTAATTTGGAATAATGTTTGATGCCTGGTGTATATTGACATCTCAAAAATGCTATCAAGCACTCTGCTTTACTCATATATAAAAATGTATTAAAAAGGTACTTTATAAATAATTTTATGACTCTGTTTAAAAATATAGTGATGGACTAAAGGGAGTTTGTCAGAAATATCTGACAATAAGATAGATTGTGCCAATAAGATAGATTTGGGAACTAAGTGGTAAAGTGTTTGGGATATGTGTAAAATATTTTCTGGACAAGTGAAGAGGGCTGGGGAAAGTGTTTGAAAAAGGCTGTGGTTGATTACAGACTGTACAAACATCAAGGGCACATGTAAAGCATACCAATGGAATTGTCTGGAAAAAGAGCTGTCAAAAAACCCCCAGAAAGATTAATTCACCAAAAAAAAATCCAAAATAAAATTGGCTACAGAAGCCATGAAAGCAGTGATCCAGGCATTCAGCATAACAGTCCTGCTGGATGGTGTAGCACTACGCAGCCTATTTATTTACTGGGCATTTAATGTTGCCAGCTGACTGAGCCTGACATTGTCTTTTTGCTTGTGTACTTATTCAAATCCATGATCAGTGTTTGTTCCATTAAGGCAGTTTCTCTAGCAGCTCTAATCATGTGGCTTCGTTAACAAATGAAAATCACGTAATAATGATGATTCTGTTCTGAGTGCTGACATCATCAGAATGCTTTTTTTTAAAGTACAGTTCTACTTTCTCTGCAAGACTGAAAAAATTTAAAATCGTTCTCTTTCTCCTTCAGAAATCACACCATCATAAATTGATTTGTAAATTTTACAAATTTTTACATTTGCAAAAAATAAGTGCATCCCTTTGTCTTTTTCTTTCCTTGCTTCCTTAATCCTTGGGATTTTTGCAGAAATATATGTTTAAGGAGATGACACTTGAGGTAGGCAAAAAAACTCTGAATTAGCTGTAGGACTAAAAAGTATGATTTCCTCAAGACATAAAGACTTCCTCTTTCTTTAGAGGCTTCTTCCAAATTTTGATTTACTCTGGATGCCCTTTGATTTAGCTGTCCCTCACTGTTCTTATATACTCCCTGAGTGATAATGAAAAGGTAGAATTTGACTGGTCTCTGAAAATCTTCATTTTCATTAGCAGATGATTAAAGCTCCTGAGCTTTTCTGACTAAAGCCTTCTGCAGTGAATGCTCAACTTCCAGCTGCTAAAGTTAGCCCTGCATCAGCAGCATCCATTAGACTTTTATATTGTGAGATTGTTTTCCAAAATAATTTTACCACAGCGCTTGCTGTAATGGATACAAAGATTAGGACTGTTGCCTTGCAATGAATCAACATATCATCAGATAGTGGAGAGGCACAGTCCTGCAGGTGTCACAATCTCTGAGTGTTTAAAACTTCATTTCCACGTTAAAACAAACAAACAAAAATATCCAAAAACCAAAACCAAACCCAAACCCCCAAAAAGAAAAGTTTCAAGGAGTAAAGTAGACTCAATAGCACTCAATAATTTTAAGCATTGAAGTCTATGTAAGCAAGGCTTTTCATCATTATTGCAACTTTGTTCTCATGAAATAAAAAGTGGGAAAAGCATTGAAGGAGATCTGTTCTTGTGAGATTTTCTTATTGGGCTTAATACATGGATACCACTCAGGCACAGATCATGAAAAAGTGAAAGAATTTGTCGAAACTTGGATTTTTCTAATGAAAAATAAATCTGCCAAACATTTAACAAGTAACGAGGACATCCTCAGTTCCTTCTCTTGAGGCAGCTTCCTCTCATACCTGTTGTTTTCACAGCCAAAACTTGTATTTGTCCATGGTAACACCTCTGAGAAGGTTTTAACACATATTATCTCACCTCAGTCTCCTTGTTAGCAGAAGATTCTGCTTAACAGAATCTTACAGGGATGCTTCCCTACATCCTTTGGGTCATGTGTCATTATTAGTGAGGAAAAGAAAAACCTTGGCTATCAGTAAGAAAAGCCTAAAATGGGGTGAAATGCAGCTATGGGACATAGAGCCGGTGGAGATTAGTTTTAACAGTAAAAAGCAGTAAGTGGGAAATTGTCCATAGTGAACCACAAGGTGTTAATTGCTAACAGCCAACATGGGAGCAGGCATCAGCAGCTTGACACCAAAAATAAATTACTTCTAAAAGCCACGTCACGTATGCTACAAATGAAAACAACACATATACTAGTGATCATTAAAAACAGAAAAAAATATGAAACTGCTATTTTTTTGTTGTTGCTCTGGAAAACAAGAAATGAGGGAGCAATGGAAGTGTCTTCTGAACAGACAGGAACCATAAAGCCTTGAGGGACAGATTCTGCATGAGGAGAGCTCCACATTGCAAGCAGTTCCTTGAATTTTAGTGCAACAAGTTACTGAGTATTTTCAACCCACCAGTACTAAGGGATGGCAATAATTTGCTTGTTAGAAGCATTTATTATGAATCTCTGTATGTCTGTATGGATTCTGCTTCTAGGCCAAGTGATGAGGTTTCCATCTGTCAATGGAAACAGAGTTTTCCCCACAGTAACTGTAATGTCCTAGATTTGACATATAAATAAAGGTGATCTGTGGCCCTGAGTAAGCCAGGGAGTCCTGTGAGACTGGTGACATTGCAGACCTGTTACTGGCATATCATTTTTTTTAAGCATTTCTATCTCATGGTGGTTTATGCCATTAGTATCTCAGCCATGTGTCATTTCCTGATGTGTCTCCTATCCAAGTATGTATTTCCATTTAGATAATGGCACCCCTCCCCAGCATCATTCCTACTTCACCAAAGTTGACCAAAATCAGCTAATTGAAGGAAAATAGAGCAATATATAGGAGTTGCTTTTTTTCACTGCAGTGCTTGTCAGCTATTTATTGAATGATAGACAGGATAAATGTATCTTTTTGCTTAATTCCATTCCACTAGTAAAGGTGTATTAATACAAAGCTAGTATTATGCACTTAACTTATGTAGACATAACAGAATTTCTTTTAAACCGACACCTTTTTTTTGTCAATTGCCAATAAGAACAATCTTGTTTGTCTGGAAACAAAGTATATGATTTAAGCTGATCAAACTATATTAGATATCATGTACTTTGGACAATATATGTTGTATCATTGAGATGAAATGTCTTCTGGAAAGGCATTGATCCTGTCAGAATTTCCTCTTCACTGTCATCCTTGACAGGGAGTGATTTTGATTAGAAAAGATCCATTTCTACATTGTTCAGTTTCCTAAGCATGCTCATGCCACTGCTGCAAAACAAAGAGCTTGGTTATCCCTCCAGTCAAATAAAATGTTCAAAGCTGCAGCCAAGTAGTTTTATTGTCTTATCTACCTGTGATAGAAGGGGTCCTTGTGTTCTCAAGACAGCAGCTCAGCCCACACATTGGCCTGCAAGCACGTGGCACACATTGCAAGAAGCTGTGACATTGCCCTTGAAGCACAGGGAAAGGCGTGTCCAGCTGGCCCATCTCCTCCATTTGACAAAGGTATGTAGAGATAGGACAGGGGCAAATGGCTGTAAACTGAAAGAAAGTAGATTTAGATGCTCCAGCCCTGAAAGTGTTCCAGGCTAGGTTGGAAGGGGATCTGAGCAACCTGGTCTTGTGGAAGGTGTCCTTGCTCATGGCAGGGGTGTTGGAACTGGATGATCTTCAAGGTCTTTTCCAACCCAAACCATTCTCTGATTCTGTGATTCTCACAGCCCTCCCAGTGCAAGGGGCCACGCTCATTCTGGGTTGTAAAAATGAAACACAGCAGCATGTGTGGCTTGGAACCAGTGAAAAATAATGACCTTCGGGTCTTTGGTATTCTCATAGCAGCACTGCAGAATCTCCCTGCTGTGTTACACATTGCTGTCTGCAATGCACTTTCTCCTAATTACTCTGGGCTTCTAATTAGGGATGCCAAACCATGTGGGATATGTTTATTATGAAAATGGTCAGCCAAATAGTCCCTTTGTTTGGGATCTGAAGAGATCTATTCATATTCAGAGGGAATTCTGTACTTTAGGAGAAATGAAACTATAATGCTGGCTATTTACAGGCATTTCAAATTGCAGAGATCTTTTTTTGTAAAGTGCAATTTTCAGTTTTGGATAGCATGCTCAGAGGAGCAAGGATTATGATATGTTATGTATTTGGGATTTGCCTATCACATCATGGACACCACAGCAAACTAGCTGGAAAAAAACCCAGTATGACTAGAGCCAGATTGCTGTTGAGTTCCATTTACATAATAATTGTGTTTGTGTTTGAATTTTCATTCTACTTTCAATTGAGTTTTTAAAATTTCCTGCTATAAAATGTTGACTGCTGCTGCTGCTGCTGAATGAACCTTCATTATTTTACTCGGTAGGTGATAACAATTCAGTGAGGTGCCAAACTTTTCAGGTATGTATAGTTTTCCTACAGAACCTTAGGATTTTTTGCGTTATGAAAGTTGCTATAAACCATAGAATTTCCCCTCCCAGTCCAATGAAGTCTTCTTGCATTCTTAGCTATAATATTAAAACAGATGCAATTTCAGCACAGTATGATTATTCCACATAGCTGGAAAAGCAGGGTAAAAAAAAAAAATAGACAATGTTGAGCCTACAAAGGCAGGATTAAAACCAATAGATGTGACCTCTGTCTTTTGTTTTGATTTGTTTGGCTATTCCTAGCAGAGAAGTTGGATGGTATTTTTTAATCCTCAGGGATTTTTTTTTCACTGTCAACTGTTCTTGTTACACTGACCAGCAGACAGATGCTTTCTGCTTTGGCCCTGCTGCTCCTTTCCACCTACGCAAAGGGCCGGGTATCTCAAGGCTTAGTGAATTTTCATTTTCATCAGGTGTGTTTTGCTTTGCCAGCTGTTTAACAAGGTACAAATAAACACTTACAGAGAGGAATCCTGGCCCCAAACATAGGACAAATAAAATGGCAGCTAAAGGCTCAAAAAGCCCCTCAGCTTCTTCTTTCTAGAGGTATTTCTCTCACTGAGGTGCTCCCGATTGTTAGGTTAGGCACCTGCTGTCCAAACCCACAGCATGCATCCTGTGTTACAAAATATCTTCCTTTTTTTTAATCCTGGTCAAAGCAGCACATTCTGTGTTCTTGCATGGATGGTATCACTGGAATAAATCATGTACATCCCATAGCACATACAAGCTGAGAATTGGAAAGCACTCTTCCTGTAGGATTCAGGTGGCAGCAGTTCAGTGTGAGCACTGCATGTCGTGGTTTAATGATGCAATCACTAAAACAATCATGATAACCCAGCAATAAAGGCCTGGCCTAATGAAGAATCCATGCTGTAGCATTCTCTGTGGTAGTATCCCTTGGTCCCTGATGCAGCTCATTCAACCCTGAGAGACCTCTTGTTACTAGGTTGCTTTCAAAATAGCTTTGGTGCTCAAGGAAGTATTCTCTGTGCCATCAGAGACAAAAGCTGCAAGAGGGCATTGTGTGAAAGGATAGGAACACCACATTTTTCCTGTGCCTGCTGATGCAGACAACAGCACAGGAGAAAAAGGGAGTCCTCTAACCATTCTCTTGACCTAAATGAGGGAGTAGGAGGTCTTGTCCACACAGAGAATGAATTTGTTCTAAAGTTGCACTAGGGGTACCTCTCCTTGTAAAAAAAACTCCCTGGAGGATTCAAAGCAGGCAGTTCAGATCACTCTCACTTCAGGAAGCTCAGGCCTCATCATTTTTCTGGCTGCCAAGTTTATCCCCTCAGCCAATACCTTGCAGACACAGCATTCAGATTTGCACCGTGGTTCAAAGACTGGTGCATATTTTATGAGAGCAAACCTTACAGGCACTGAATGCAGAGAGCGTGAAAGGGATGCTGAGCTTTGGGCTGGCCAAAGTCCTGGGTGGTGAACCATGTTTGCATCAAGATGCTGCACCAGTGCTGTGAGGCAATGTCTGTACTGAGTATACTACTTGAGAAAAAGGGAGTTTTACCCTGGAGGTAAATGTACGTTCATTTTAGGAACATTTAGCCAGCTGTGGCCATTTCATGCCAGTAAGTCCATAAATAGAAACCACAGATGCAATAAAATGAGAAACATTGCAGTTACTCAGCTCACAGCTGCAAAATCACAGGTAGCTAGTGGAATGTAGCAGAATCAAAAACTCATCACAATGTGGCATTTCATTTTCTCATGCTTTTCTTAGTGATGCCAGCACCTAAGTCTGAGAGGCAAATCTGCAACATATATTTGCAAGCATTTATGTTTGGATGAGGATTTAGATTTTGTTGCTGAGCCTGGGAAGCTCCCTCCTTGCTTACTTTTCCAGGAGCCATGCCAGTTCTTCTAAGACAGTGCCAATCTGAGCACAAGTCTGTGAGTTCCTGTTTGAGAAGATAAACCTCATCACTAGAAGGATGAGTGGGCAGGCTCAAGCAAGCTCTGAGGAAGTGCCGTTTGTACCACTTATGCATCTTGCTGCTTGATTTTTGTCCCCATCTCTGCAGATGTCATTACATGTATTTGTACCACAGGCTCAGATAGGGGCACAGATGTTGTAGGTGAAAGAATCAAGGCGTTTGAGCAGGTAGAAAGCAAGGTATTGTGTGGCACAGCCTTGGAAGTGCTGAGATACCGTGGCCATGAGCACAGATTGAGCTTTGAAACTTAGTCCACAGTATCAGGGTATTGCAGAGGGGTGAATGTCGTTCTCAGTAATTTTATTTGAGGGTAATGAAGCTCCCTATGTAGCCCAGATTGCCTCACAGTATGTCAAATAATAAACTGTCTCATAAGGATGTGAGCTGCATCACAAACACTTGATTTTTTTGTAGAATTAAGGGATAGCTGTCCTTTGTAGAGGTAGTATATGGGTCTGGCTCTTGTTAATATATAAACGTCTCAAGTACTGTTTACAAAACCAACCATCCTTTCCCACTTCAATGAGGAAAGTTAATGGTTCTGATAAAATAGTACACCCTTGATTCTACAGCTGTAAGCAGAATGCAAGGGTTGTCTCTGCCCCTTCATGCAGCACCAGTATTTCCCTGTGATTTATGGAATATTTAAACATTCATCAAGCCCAACAGCTAGCCAGGGTAGCAGGATCCACATTCAGCACACGTAGCTCCAGCGTTCATATGGGAGATTTGAAGTGTGGTTACAAGATGATAACTGTATTGCCTGAAGGAGATAAGTCCCGCTCTGCCAGAATGGCGCTTTGTATGTAATTAGTGTAAAAATTCAGAGGAATAGGGTTTATCCTTGCCATTGTCTTTCTCATTAAAAAAGAATCATAATGAAAGAACAAAGCAGTCCCTGCAGTGAACTGAATTAAGTTCCTAAGTTTTCATTAAATCAAAGACTCAATAGCATCCCATTTTGCAGAGCCCAGTTGTAAACTGTACACAAGGCTTGTAGCAAAGTCCCCGTGAAGATCACATCCTTTCTGAAGGTTTGGAAGTACTACCTTTTCTAAAATAAGGATTGTAAGACAGCATGAATCAAGGGAATAAAAAGTTATGCCAGTAGGATAAAGCTGTATTCTCAACTTATTCTTCTGCCTCACACTTAATACTTAGTCTTAATACAAGCAGTGATTTTGTCTTCTTTAAAGTCCCTTACTACCAAGGTAATACATATATTTATTGTTACAACTAAATATATCTTTGAGGCAAAAATGTCCAAATATCCTGTAAGTTTATCTACCACTTTGTAAGCATTTTTTGCCTTTATATTTGGTTGTACTCTTAGCTATTTACATCTGGTCGCCTTGAATTGCTGTTACATTTCTGGATGACAGTGCTATAATAATAATTGCAGCTTCATCTGAAAGGATGTTTATAAATGTAGTGCTCAGTATTCAAGTTGCAGTTGTGCTGTGTGCCCTCCCTTCTGCTCGTGAGCTGCCAAGCACAGGTCCCAGGACACCAAGTCACTTCTGGAAGGTGCTCCTGATGCACGGACCTGGGGACTCACATCTTAGCCTTTGGCTGAAGCAACGCTGCTTTATGCAGCTTTGAGGATGCTTTACACCCAGTTCACTACAGTACAGAGCAGCTCAAGGTTGTTAGCAACCAGCTCTGTTAGACTCTCCCCCTACATTATCTTTCCTCATTTAACATTAAAGAGAAAAGGAGAAGGATAATGTATGCTGTCTGTCAGCCTCCTCCATTTCTTGCACACGTTTCCCTGATGAGAGGAGGGAGCTTTGAGGTAAAGGTGGGAGCTTTGCTGACAGCAGTACTGAGTGCTCCAAATACACAGAGGAGGGAGAGCATGTCTCAAAGGAGCACTTACCCCTTCGTTTTCAGTTATATCACAGTGACAGTCAATTCACAGGGATATTTTTGTAACAGTTACAGAAATATAGCAAATAAGGTTTCAAAGGAAAATCATGCATCTGTGCCTTTTCTGAGTTAAATATTCGTGATCTTGCTTCTGTGCAGCTCTAGAACATTTACAGAATATCACTTGTCCATGCTGCTCTGATTATCTGTCTGTGATCTGATACTTGGTTTTGTTTTGCCTAGTTCTAAAGGAGGTTTTAATACCCCAGAGTAGAGGTGGACTGTCACTATTTTACTAAAATGGATCTGCACTGATTTGCATCATTGATGACACAAGGGAGGGAGTGGCATGTTCATGACCATAAATTTTGATATATGCTGTTTGCTTCCATTGCTAGTCAGAATCTTTGGTTTGAGCATGCTTTCAGGTGTCCTATTGAGATTTCAACAGCTTGGTGTAGAAAAAGAACAACTAATGCCCTTATTTATTAAGTTTGGCATGTAAGAAGTTTTTTTCCATTTGAAAGGACCTGAGGTGGTTTATATTGATGGAGTTTTTCCATACACACTCATCTAATTATATATATGTGTACATATAAAAGCCCTCAAACTATGTGTTTTCGGTAGAGTTTTATTTTTAGAATTATTTTGTATTGCTTATCATCTCAAGATCCCAGATCCTATGTTTTCCTGAGCTAGACTTCATGGTCATTTGGGCAGGCATATGATAAGGAACAGGCCACAGCATGACCAGGAACATTTCATGTCCACTCACAGCTTTTATAGCAATTCAAATAAATGAAATGCCACAAGGGGAACAGAAACTTGCCAGTTGTCAAGCTTTCCATGTCACCAGTGAGCTCTTCCCAGGCATGGATGTGAATTCCAGGATGCATGGATGCTGGTGAAGGACCCTATGGAGTCTTTTGCAATAGTGTGCTGAAACTAAATTGGGTTAAATTTTGTCTTAGGACAAAATGTCTTGTGTTAAGATTGTATTCCAAAGCTGAAGAGAGCATCAAAAGCACTTGAAGGATTCCAGTGAACTTCTAATGCTCTCATGGCTGAGCCAAACCTGATGTAGAAATGTGTTCTGGGAACTGGTCCCTGCTAAAGCTGGAGATAAGAGGTCTGCGTGAACTTGGCCATTGAATCAGGCAGCCAGCATCACTGGGTTGAGATCATTGGGTTGAGTGCTTTCTGAGAAAACCAGGTAGCTCAGGGAGTGCTAGGCTGGCCAGAGCTGAAGTTACAGAAACAACAGTAGGAAGTCTGAGTGAGTTTTAAGTGGATGTTGGACATGGTCCTGCCTTGGTGTGTGAGGAACCACAGCATCTCAGATGGGCAAGGTGGAGAAACCCTGCCAAGGACCAGGCACATTGCATCCAAAAGCATATGCACTGATATTTTAGTTCCTTTTTCAATGATAGCATGATTGGCAGGTACCACGGTGTTTTATGCCTATGGCAGACCGCCTCTCTCTCTGGGAAAGTGCTCTACTGAGGATCTGTAGGGAAAGTAATAATCACTAGAAGTTACTGAGTAGAAACATGACTAAAACTTTTACACTTCTCCCCACATGGCAGCTGTAACACTGAAATTGCATGGATAATACTTGGGAATGCTTGAGAATCTGCAGTGAATGATTGTCTGAGATCTACACACTCAAACCCACCTACCTTTTCTCTGGTGAATGGACTGTTAGAAATTTGGGAATCCAGCCGCTTTTAATTTAGCAAGGGTATTGGATGTGTTTGTTTCTTCTATTGTTGTTTGCCTAGAAAATATAAAATAGTCGGTTTTTATCAGAAGAATATTTCTCTGAAGCACGGAGTAAAATAAAAGCAATAAAAAACAAAGTAGGGTTCTTTTTTCTTTGGAGGATATGGCACACTGCAGAAAAGAAAAGTGTTGCTGCTTCAAGGTGAGAGAACTCAAGTCATATCTCAGAGCATCTTGCTTTTAAGAAGACAACTGGCGGTGGTATTTACGATAGTATTTTTTGCCACTAATATAATGAATGCTCAATAGAATATTTTTTCAAAATAGAGAGCACACTCACCAAGACCTTTTCAGGAGCCTGTTGAAATAAAAATAAGATACAAGGCAACACAGAAGTTTGGGCATGTATACATAACTACTTCCTCTTGTATAGGTTTACTTTTGTATTAACAAAAGTGTGTGATTGCAGGGAGGAGTTCCCAGAGTGTCTGTGAAGGATTTGCACCGTTGCTATGCCTTGATGATAGCAACACTTTTAGCAGGGCTGACTCATTTCATACATAGGCTGTATTTCAGTGTCTCTGTCTGTAAGGATTGTATCCATGCCTAACGCTGTACGAAGACATGTCATCTTTATGGCTGATTAATCTCTCTTTTAAATCACCTTTGTAAAAACAATCTTGATTTAAAAGCAAGGTGCTTGTTTCAGTTGTCAAGCAGTGAAGACAGTGATAGCCCTCTTCATAGAGAAAGGAGGGAGTCTAAAATATAGAGGTGCTGTGTCAATGAACTTGTATGGAAAAGCACAAGGTGCTTTCTATCAATAGGTATTTCTAAACATATGTACACACCAAGTAGTTAAAATAATTTGTAAGTATGTGCACTGGAAAGTCAAAATTTAGCAGTCAAATAAGCACAAGCCAACTGCCACAAGAAAGAAAATTCCATCTTCAAATTCACACAGGATGTTTCTGCTTGAAATTTCCACAATTACCTTCATTTTTCTTTACATGCCCACCTGATAGTACAGCAGCAACTCATTCCAGAATGGAAGCTGCTTACTGCAAATTTTCAGGTTCTACCAACATTCCTTCTCAAGCTTTTCACAAAAGAATCAGGTTTTTTTAGTCCAATATTTCAGATTTTTTCAGTAACCCGACAAAATGTCATCTCCTTATTTCTTAAAATTTAGAACAGTGATATAAAAATGGAAACTCGTTGTCTGCTGTCCCTGTTGCATGCATGACAGAGGAATTTCTTCAAATGCTTTTGGTGAAGCTTTTGTTTATTTCCATAATTTTAATGAGTCCTGCTTTGGTGAGGGAACAGTCTGTCTTCTGCTAATGACAATATTGAGAGATAAACTGCTTGAGTATGTTTTTTTTTAAAAAAAAATCTATCATACTATTAATATTTTCCACTGTTGCTTTTATTTTGTACTTTCCTGAGTTCTGTTTAATGTTTTATGAATTTAATTTGTTACATACAGAGTTGAATTTAATGGACTTGACCGATTATTGGTTATAGATGTAAGCAACACCTAAAGAAGCAGAGTTTTTGACAGAAAAAAGTTTCTCTCTGAGTATTGAGAGAGAGATTACTGGCAGGTATAAAAAGCTGTAGAATTAAGGAAATAGCAGGTGATGAGATCAATAGCAGTGATGTTTGTCATTGCCTTTTGCAGTCTTATAGACAAAGATTAATATTTGTTAATTGGAATTAATTAGTTGTAGAAGCCAAAATGTATATCTTCAGTGAAGATTTATGAAAAAATTACTGATAAGTGATTTCAACTGAAAATCATATCCCATATCTACCGTGCCATTCAGGAATAAAGCATTTCCTTTCAAGGAATTTAGTAAACTAAATTTCAACTTAATTTTATTATGTATTAACATTGCTAACTTCAAAGCAAGGAGAATAAGTGTTTTAGTAGATATACTGGTAATAAGTATTTCAGAGCTTTAAATGATAGTGAGAAAGGTTTTTTATTCACTTTCTTCCAAAATTATATTGCCTAGTGATAATTATATGATCATAAAAAGTAGTAAGACCTCCTAAGTTAAATTTGCAGAGGAGATTTTGTGACCCAGTTGAACCACTCACTGCATAGCAATCACCTACTAAATTTAAGAACCAGTATTAAAAAAGTATCTTCCAGAGATAATATGTAGGTACAAGAAACCATGTTGCAAGGTTTTCAATTAGGAGCTTTATTTTTCTGTAAATCTTTTGCCAAGCACAACCAAAAGTGTCCTTTTAAAAGTAGGTACCATCTAGTTGGTAAGGAAAATATTAGCATGAGAAATTGAGTTTGGTGAGGCTTCAGGGAGACATGGTCAGAGAAGTTCTTAGGAACCTTGTCAGACATCTAAAGGTGGGAAAGGTCAGAAAACACGGATAGTTGCTCTGAAAAGCACCCTTGCAGCCCAGCAGCATGCTTAGCAAGAGGATTATTTTTGTTGTGTTGCTCCATTCACTTTGCCCTAAGCACCAAGGCAGTGGGTCTGTAGCAGAACTGCACAGTCACCAAACAGACACTCCAAAGATTGCAGTCAGCCTTTTCTTCTTAGCAGAGAAGACACAGGAGTGTTTCCACCAGCAATGCCCAGATTCCTCCCTGAAACCTGCCTAGGTCATTCTTCTCTTCTAGTGGTCAAGTGTTCCCAGCATGGGAAAGTGGTACTCAATTAGCTGTGTGTCACTGCAGAAAGCATTTGAAGTATCACTGCTGGAATTCTGGTTTTGCTGGTTTGATTGACAAAAGGACTCTGTGAGGGAACTGCTGGGGTAAGGGACTGCAGGCAGAAGCACTTAAATGGGATTGTTTCTCAAGGACTATTTCCTGAAGAATTGATCTCTGGTTTCCCAGCTCTGAATGGCAGCGGAGTCACAAAGTGGCATTGCTCAGTGATCATCTCCTGTAAATGCTCAAAGTGTCCTGTTTCCAGTGGTGAGATGACCCAGAGGAGCAAAAGGGGTTTTGGTTCCTGCATGTGGAAATAGAAATCTGGTTTGCCTGTCAAACTCAAAAGCAGGCACAGGCTGGAAAACTGACTGCTATGGATGCCTAAAATGTCAGGTGGCTCAGTCTCCAGGTGGCTACATGGAGGCTGGCTGTTTGGGCAGTCAGGTTGGGGTTTTACATTATTACTAACCAGACCAACCATATACAAATTGCAAATTTGGGGGCGGGGTGGGTGGGGGTGGGGTTGGGGGTTGGCTCTTTATGAACAAGAGTTGATGGTACCCCTTCTAAATCCTTGACTCCCTCATGGAATAATTGTTCAGAGAAAAACTGTGTTTTGATCTCACCCTGTTCTGGTTGATCTTGTCCAGTTCTGGTTGAAAAGACTGAATGACATTAAGACTGAAATAGAGATAGCCACAAGATTGAACATGGAATTAATATTTAGAATTTGGTTGAACCTGTCTAAAAGCAAAGTGCATCAGAAACAAATTTTTTATTTTAACTTTAGAGCATGAATACATTATGATCTTTCTGTAGCCTTCTGGAAACTTTTGGAGGTTTCATACAAAGAAATCTGTGAAGAGATTGCCTGAACAGACAAACAGACATGTAAATCAAGGGAACAAAGCTGTAAGGAGCTGTGGGAGCTGAGACCAAAATACTGATGTAGGCTTGCAGAAAGCTGAGTGAGTCAGCATGCCTGGAGAGCAGCAGTTCGCATCCTCTGTGTAATTTGAGAGCCCTGTGTCGCATCTGTGATCGGAGGAATTCCCTGCTGATTCCATTTATCCCTGCCATACCAAAATAATTTTTATGCTGCTTGTCCTACTGTCAGTGCCATCCAAAGCTTATTTCTCTTCTTAGTTTTGATTTCCTCTTTTAGAGTCCTTTCATTTGTGTTAGACTCCACTCCCTTCTTCCCCATCTTCATCCTATAAGCATTTTTGTCATTTATTCCAAATATTACCTATAGATGGGAATTGCTTCTTAACTGATCACATCTTTGAAATCATCCTCAGATGATGCATTTGATTCTGAAGGAAGCATTAGCTGCTTCTGTACTTACTCCACATTAATATGTTAGGAACAATTTTTATTCCAATATAGTTTCATGTGGATAAAATTTGTTTACTATTTTTAGGAGGAGAAAGGAAATGAACATTTCAAAGCAGCAATACCAGGTCATACAAGGCGTGCTGTTATCAAAATAAATGATACAATAAGACCAAATTATGAGGTAATTTCTCAGGGCTTTTGTCTGAAATAATCAAATGTATAAAGGTGAGTTATGTACTATAGAGCAAGAGAAAAAAGCAAAGTACCTGCCTTTTAGAATGTTTTCTCTGTCACAGAGTTGCATTTTCACTATGCCAGTAATGGATTGCATCCATACCCAAAATACAGACAGAAATTGAATGAAATTTCACAAGGATTTGATTTATGTATAAGCTGTAATGAGAATTTTTCATATAGATGACTTTTGAAGAAACATAGACTATTTTGAAGTCAGGCATTTTATTAACGCAGAAGAGTCCAATCAGCTTTTGAGCTATATGCTCTAGTAACACAGACAAATTTGCATTTCTATCTTTTTGAAATATAGTAAATATGAATAGTATCTGATAGGGATTTGATGATTAAACATTTCATCACAAATACTGGTGCAGTTAATCTGAGCAGGATAACCTTTTCACAGCTGCTGCCATGGAAATAAAACCAATGAAGTTATATTTGAAAGGTGTGCCCCTTGTGGTTAGAGTTCAGTCAAGCACGGTCTTAGGCAATTGGCAGATTCAGTTCTGTGCAGCACAGGTTCCTACAAGGCAGTAAATCACTCCAGAAGCACAAAGCTTATCTATCTGTCCATCCGTCCATTACTGTGCTTGCTGAGTGCCTTTAAAAGATGTTTTATTCTAGATGCCATATGTTCAAATGCATTACACAACAAGTTTAAAGTGTCAAAATTCTATTTCTAGCTTTGATTCAGTGTGTAACACTGAACAAGTTGTTAAAAGTATAATCTTATTCTTGTTTCTCTGCTGTGAACAGGAAAAAAAATCAGCAGAGGCAGTGAAGCGAACTGCCAAACATTGTTCTTTGTACAGAACAGTGCTGCCAGCTTTTATAGAACACTGTTGTAAAGAGAGTCATGATAATAAATATGTCTTTTTTTAAAAAAAACCCTCATTTAGTTTTATCAACTGAAAATGCCTCCTCTGAATTTCGTAAGAACTATGTTTCTTACATGGTAGCAAAGAAAAGTTTTCAAACATGGACTCTCAATTTCTTCTTAAAATATCAAGTTTATTATGTTCAGCATTATGAGCATCTGTAAGCTCTCCCTCAAATTTCAAATGAGATATTTATTTTGAAGAAATTTTTGAGTGGACTGTACTGAGAAGGGTGCCTGCCTGATTGATAGGTTTGATAGTTGGCATTCTGAAAAGAAGACTGTACATGTCTGTGCTCTTTTTGGCCAGACAAAGATAAAATAATGGCAAATGAGTGAAAAGACTGAGCAGTGCTTCTGATGTTATGCCCAATGCATGCAGTTTGTCCACTGAACCAAGCTTTTTGTAGGATAATAGAGTGTACAGCCTTCACTGAGTGCAGAAGTGTCCCATGCCACCAAAAGCACACAGCCTGCTGAAGTGTTGTTGCGATGGCTGCCTGCTCCCTCCACTTGTAAAAGGAGGAAAATCTACTGGCAGCAGGTACAGCTTGTGGAGGAGGACAAGATGCTATTTGCCACTTTTGGCAGTTATCTTGTAGAACGAACTCTCAGGAATGTACTGAAGCAATTACATTTACCTACGTGCCTACTATGGGTCACATGGCATTGCAGCTGGAATCCAGTACTAGAATATCCTACAGGTCTTGTGGCTTTTGTCTTGAAAAGGTAACCTAGGTACAGCTGTGTACTGGGTGAGATCCAATCCAATTTATAAGATCCCTGTCAGTCTTGGTGGCCTGATGCCCCAGCAATGGCCCCAGTTGCTCATCCTGAAACCAGCTGTAATGACTTTACCATCTCACCCTCCCACACAGCAACAGTATGTGGCAGTGTGTTCCTTCCAGTAACAGTGAATCCTCATTTCCTGATTCTGGATGATCACTGTCAATATTTTTTTTGTCTGGCATTGGCAGACTGCCTTTTGTCTTCTGGCTCCAGTAAGTGAGCAGCTCCTCCTTCCCTGCTGTTCCCAGTTGCCTTGTTAAATCCATCATATTAGAAAGCTCAATTGCTGTGGTAATGTGCAAGAAAAGCCACCCGATCGAGAAGCTCTCCTGTGTTTACTTTTCACACTCCCTGCTTGGTTCAAATGCCCCATTGGCAACTCTAGCTAGCTTGTTAGAAGATTCTTCCCCCTACTGATGAAACAGCAGTGATCCACTTTCTGCAGGTCTGTTTTGATACAGGAAGTAGAGCAGTCCTGAAAAAAATTCAGGGTCTTCTTTCTTGTGCCCTATAGAAATTTGGAGGTCCATGATATTTTCTGCCTTCAACTGCCTACTTTTGCTCAAGGAGTTGAAATAGTCTCTGGGAAGATTTCTTTATTTTCTAACGCCAGATAGCATCGTTTTGACACTTCTAAATTTATCTAATATGGCCTAGAACCTGTGAAGTATTCTACAAAGCAATATCATTAAAGCTAGTGTGTATCCTGCCTAAATGGATCTTCTGCCATTTCTGAGTCTAGATAAAAGTAGGGTCATGTCTCTTTATTAATAAGAGCAAATTCACAAAGTAGAAGATGAGAGAGTTTTTATTTTCCAGTTGAATATTGCAGATTACTCTTGATGTCTGACAAGGTTGGGCACAGCTAAAGGAACACTGCTGGCATTTTAAATGACCATAGAAATGAGAAAAAACCCCTTTTGATCTTTTCCATCTCTAAACAGGAACCCAACAGGAACCCAACTTTTCTACTGTAGCTGCAGGATTTGACATGACTTAAGGTGGCCCTACAGCCAGGTGGAAATGGTCCTGTATCCTATTGTCTTCACTAATTGCTTATGAAGTCAAAATAGAGCACATGGAGACTGGCTTTCCAACACCTTCCCCTAGACAAAGCCTGTGAGTGTCATGCCATGGTAGTAATAATATTGAAATTTATACCACCCATAAACCTTTTATAGCAGTGTAATTAGTTGGGCTATTAGTACTACCCAAGCTTAGCCTTATTTTATTGCTATGAACACAGCCTGTAATCACATAAATGGTAATAAGTAATAGCACTTAAGGGCACTGTATAAACACAAGCATTTCATTCTCTCTAGTGAGTCTTCTTTGTGAGCAAAAGTAGGGGATCCTACAACTTTTCCTCTCCTGTGGGTACTTATTTCCATGCTCTCCTTAGAGGGTCCTCTAATGCAAAATAAGATTGTAAAACCTCTGTTCTTTTCAGAAATCTGACTCTGCTGACTTCTGTGCTAGGTGCAAAGTAGGCAATAAACAGGAAGAAAACTCGTTTCAAGGAGTTTGGGTACGATTTCTGCAAATCACAGGTGTGTTACCATGTTCTCAGTAGATTATTCAAATGAGCTTCTTATTGTCTTGTGGTTTGTGCTGGTTTATAGAATTAATATTAGTCGATAAATAGGGCAATATTCTGGAGGAGAGGAGAGGAGAGGAGAGGAGAGGAGAGGAGAGGAGAGGAGAGGAGAGGAGAGGAGAGGAGAGGAGAGGAGAGGAGAGGAGAGGAGAGGAGAGGAGAGGAGAGGAGAGGAGAGGAGAGGAGAGGAGAGGAGAGGAGAGGAGAGGAGAGGAGAGGAGAGGAGAGGAGAGGAGAGGAGAGGAGAGGAGAGGAGAGGAGAGGAGAGGAGAGGAGAGGAGAGGAGAGGAGAGGAGAGGAGAGGAGAGGAGAGGAGAGGAGAGGAGAGGAGAGGAGAGGAGAATCAACTCTTAAGTGATAGTACCTTCTTGAATAGAAAGCATAGGCCATTTGGCTTTGCAACTTGCTGCTAGTTTTGTTCTTTGCCCCGTAAAGGAGACTGGATGGCTGTTCCTATTGTGCATCACTCCACATCTCCAGCTTCCCTCCCAATTGGCCTGTGCCACCATCTAATGGTATTTCTGCTGCTTTTGGATCCCTAGTGCAAGTCAGCTGGTACAACATCAATTCTGCAGTTTGACTCTGGGGAGAAGAGGGTAGTCACAAAACCAAAATGGGATATTTCCTAGTAGTGTTAATAGCCAGAAGGAGATTCACTGTGCTGGTGAGCAAGTTTTTGAAAGGAATTAAATTGGCCAGGAGCTAACTGCAAGGAAATTGGTCAGTACTCATCATCCAACCAGAATAAAATGAAATTTAATTAAGTGGCCTAGAATGACTGTGTATCAGTCTTGGGCATTCTTCCCACATTAATAATCTAAATGCACTAGGGAGGGAAAAGAAGTCAGTACTGATCACTTGATTCAAAAGGAATTTAAAAGCATGTTTTAAACAAAGTAGAAGGTGAGAGGCAGGGAATGACCAAGGCTGTTACCTCAGCCCTGACAGCAACCCCTGCTGCAGCTCAGGTGACAGCACTGCCCCAGCAGTTGTTTTTTGTCGTTGGTCATCTTTTTAGCAGTTTCCATCACAGTCCCCTCAGAACTGCTTCTATGTCTTCCAGAAAAAAAGACCCCAAACAAACTCATATCTGTGTGAGAATTCAATTTCTGTTATATTTATTAGTACCATTTTTGCAGCATTTTGCACAAAGCTGTGATAAACATTAAAATCAAGGAACATAGTTACTATCTTTTAGATTTCTGACTTCCAAGGTTATAGCTTAGTTACATAAAAGCTTTCTTATGCCTGATATTTTCCATTCTTGAGGGTTTTTTAGAACTCCCCAATCTGTTGTTTGGGTATGTGAAAGTATTAATAGATGTTTTTTAAAAGCATCAGGTTGTCATGATTTGCTACTCTTGTAAAAAAAAAATTAGAAAGCTGAATTCAAAACATAAATATATTTGTCCACAAAACTTCTATTCTTCTGGGCACCATTATCAGAACTATCACAGCAGAATTTGTAAGGAAAAGTTGAACTTTGGACTTTGTTACATTTTTGGAATACTTGAAATTATAGCTTCATGTCTACTGTTCAAAAACTTTCAGTGCTTGTGGATTGAATGAGATTTTGTTTGACAGCTTCTCTAAAGATCAAATTTTGGACTTCATCTCTAATACATAGAGCTTCACAGCTCTTATGGATTATTGCTTCTGGGCTGGATGGAGGGTCAAGTCTCTTGCTGTTTTCTCTTAATATGGTCCTGCTTTTTCAGCTTTTACATGCCACTGTTTAATTTTAAAGATGTTTCTCAAGAAAAAAGCCTATTATTAAATCATAGAGTACTCTGCTACTTGGAAAATATGTCAGAAGCATGCTCCAGAGACTTAAATATTGTTAAATTGTTTATTTTTCTATACTTTTTCTGCTTCATTACAACTTAAGCATCCATAAATTGGTCTCATGCTAAGAGAGCTTGTAAACCCTGAGGGCCTCCCAATATAACCAATACCCTAATTGCTTTTAAGCACATCTCGGGTGGTATCCTGGTGTGCTGCAATACAAAAGTCAACAAATTGTGGTTGAGAGACAGTCACTTCTGCCCACGATGTTCTTTTGTGATGCAGTTAGTCTAAGATGAGAGATTAAAAAGTAAGGTAGGAGAGGAAATTAAACAAAGAACAAAATAAAGCAGCCCATTTAAGTTTTCCAGGACAAAATCCTTATTTAAGCTGGCCAAGTTTCTCATTCTGTGAAAGCAATTGCTGTAATTGAACCAAGTGTGATATAGTTACAGTCAGCAAGGGACAGACTCCAAAAGATAGTTACCCCTGTATCACCGCGGGGCCTGACAGTAAGAGATGGACTCGAGACACATTTCTGGGTTGCCAGCAGATCCAGGGCCGGAAGCAGGAAGCCCAAAGTTTATTTACCAAGGCACTTTTATACATTTCCTATAATGTCCATCGATTGGGGGATGGAATCCCCACCTCCCAATCCACACTGGCCAAGCCAACTGTCAGTCACCTTTCTCCTCCCAACTAGAAATATGTAAACAATGAAAGACAGCAAAACATGGCTGGTGTTTACATTAACCAGCGGGAGAAACTGCACATCTCTCCTTCAACATGAACTCTCGACACACAGGAAAAAACCTCATGGCAACACCCCTGACTTATGGTTCATCCATATTTGCATTGCAAAGAATATTCTGAAACTTTCCTTGAGCATTACTAGGGGTGTGCAGTTTGGCAGCTTCTTTTTGGAGTTTGGTTATAGAATAACAGCTTAATATACAATGGATTTTTTATGAGCAGAGAGAAGAAGCATTTTCTGTTCATCTGTGTAGTGGATTGTTGGACATACTTGGCTCAACATAAGGTTCCATGGATGGGTTTCCATTCACAGCTGTCTCATCAGTTAAAGCTCTTTGAGATGAAAGCAATAAAAATTGCTATCCTCATTTAAAATTTAGGACAGCAGCATCTAAGAAATGTTGCCTACCAATAGATGAATACTAAGGGTTTTTTAAAGTGCATTTATTTTTGGAATGGATGTTACAAGTGCTTGTTTCCAAGAAACTGAAACTATCCTACTAAAAACTAGATTGTTATGTCATAATCTAACAGACAGGGAATGCAAGTATGTCTAAAATACAAAGAGGCCTATTCAAATTACACTGTGAAACCATTTGACTTCTGTGTTAATGCAGTGCAGATTTATATAATGTAATTATGTAAGAACATCACGCATAATATAGTCCTTCATTTCCTGAGCTGTAAAACACCTAACACCAATCAGGTAAAATAGTGTTCAGTAAGAGGGTTTTGAGGCAAGAGATATTTGAATCCAGAATTTCACATTAAAGGAGTTTCCCAGAACTTTCTAGCTGTACCTACTGCATCTCAGCATAAGAGGACAGAAAGATGCCTTCCTTGCAGTGCAATCTGTCCCATGTCAGATTCAGCATTGCTCTATCTTTCCTTTTCTCGCACTTTTATTCCCACATGAAGTCTGGGATCAGCTAAGGTTATTCTTATCAAGAAGCAGCTTCATCTTCTATCTGATATATGTGTGAGCAGGATCCTGCAGTGTGGAAGCAGGAAAGACAGCCCAAGGCTGGGACCAGCACTGGTTTCACACATCCTTTGTCAAAATGCATCCTTTGCCTTCCAGTCGGAGTCCATTAATCACCTGTTCAGCAAAGAAAACTATCCCTTTTTAGGTACTGAAAGAAAAACAAAAGAACCTCACATTTGTTTGGTTTATTTGGGATTTTTATCAGTCTCATTAAAAGCTATTACTAAAACCAGTTTTCTGTAGTTGCTCTGTCCACAAAGATCACTCAGAGTTCTGGTTTAGACATGTTCATTATGGAAGTGATCACAGTTACCCTATAAGAATTTTGTCACTGGGCAACAACAAGGCTTGACCCTTGATTTAAAAATCAATCTCAGCCAACCTTTTTTTTTTGTCTTCAGTTAACACTAATTAAAAGGACAATTTGCACATACTGATTTTTGAGGGCTCTTTTCACCTGTTTAATTTACTGCTGTGTGCTTGAACACAATCAGCTGTTACTAGAAACAATTCAAATGAAAAATTGCACTTGAAGATATAGCAGGTGTTGTGTTAAATAGCAGCTCCTTCATCTTCCTCTGATGAAACCCAAAATGGCCTTTTCAGTTCTACAGAAGATGTGTTTTATAGATCTGGTTGGTTTGTATTGCTTGCTAGGTTACTGTTCAAATGTTATTGCTAAAAATATAAATAGTTTTGAATTTCTCTATATTTTGTTGAGTTCTTTAATTAAAATATGAATTGGAAAACGAACTCTGAACTTTAGTTTTGCCTCAGTTCAAAGGTAATTGGGTTTGAACAGAGTTTATTTCCCCTGTTTTTGTGCATGCAGTGTTTTACAAAGAAAATATTGATCAGCAGTAGTGAAATGCTTTAGGAGCTTGTTATTTTTCTCGAATGTTTCACACTGCTTCATTCTTTGAAAGTCCAAGATTACCCTTTCAGTATTGTCCAAAATGAAACTGTTGGGGTTTATATGTGAGTTGCAATATATAATTTTTACATCAAAATAAACTGTTTTGGTTCTTTCAAGTCATGCACTATGTAGTCATGCCTGATATGACAACTTGTGCCCCTGGATTACATATATAATAGTAGAATAAAGCATGACTTATTTAATTTCTTACCACTGCTCAAGGATTATTTACAGAACTTGGCACTAACACTTTTTGTCTTTATTTGCCACAAAACAGAGGAATTGCTACGTGGCTGCTATGCCACACAGATTTTTGAGGCAGCTTAACAGTTAAAGATTACATGCTGAATTATGTATTAAAGTTTTCAATAACTTTTAGCCTTGATAAGCAACACTCTCTTGTCAGATTTTGACTGTTACTTTTAATTTAGTTTTATTAGAGGGTTGTTTTTTTCTCTCTTTCCAGGCTCCCTAGTCTTCCTTTTCTTTCCTTCATGGCTAACTCTTCTTATCTGGACTTTGCACTGCAGACTGTAAGAGGACAAGTGTCTTTTGGGGTCACAGCAGAAGCAGATGCTCACTTCTTCCACTGGATAACAAAGCTGTGCCAATGACTCTTCTTTCACAATACTGCTAGTAGAACGAACAAACTTGGCAGGATTCTTTCAGCTGAGTTTTTATTGCTTATCTAACTAACTATGCTATAACAGCAGGTTTGCTGAAAGCTCACTAAAAATCTCAGTGCTGATGAATTCTTTACCTCTGTTTCCTGACACAAGTCCTTATAAATGCTTCTTTTTTTGCCTCTTTTCCTCCCATTCTCCAGCTGCCTGCTTCCTCTGCTTTTTCTTACTGGGAACTAACTATTTTCATTTGTTTAAGACATGGCAGTTATTAGCAGCAATACTGACCACCAGGGATGATTTCTTATCCTTCATCTCTGCCATGATATTCTTGTGTTTGGCTCTGTTAAACTACCTTTTTATTGTGAAATGTCCAAGACTTTAACAGTAATGACAAGCAACCTATAATGGAATCCTAGATTATTTTTAAGCTTTTGCAAGGAAAATTTTGTTATTACTCTGGCTGCCTACTGGAAGATTTGTGTTCAGGATTTAAGGACAGATATGAATGACATAGTATAAATCAACAGTTACTCTAATTTAGCTACAGCAGTTTGTATCAGGTGAGAATTGGATGTTTGGTGGGGTTTGCAGGAAACCTGTTGCAAGTGGTAAGCATCACAGGCTCAAGAAGAGTGAAGTTCTTGCAGGTGTCTTTGTTGGTGGCACTGGTGGTTACAGCCATTTGGAAGCATTGTCCCAGCTGGAACAGCCAAGGAGTCAGTGACCAACAGATTGTGGGAGCCCACTAGCAGGAATATAAGCACAAATGAAAGAAATATAAGAAATGTTCAATTTTCATTGATGGAAGTGGGAGGAGGGCAATATAAAGATGACTTATTGACTTTATCCTACAAGAGAGGCAGACCATCAGTAATGAGTGTACACTGACATTCCCAAATACTTCACTGACTTACTGATTCCTTAAAATTTTGTCTGTGATTAATTCAACCCTTACTTTTGTGTTGTAAAGTCCTTGAAGCAAATCTAGTGTAAATGCACTCATCAGACAATGGCACTGTTCATTTTCTTTGTCTTCCTCATAACAATGACTATCAGAAGAGCAAATAAGCCTCAGCAGACCTCAATACTCTTTCTTCTGGTATTTTAATCAGTTTTATGTTTATTTTAGATATTCTGGTCTTACAGTGTAAATAATATACTAATCATTTTCTATTAAGACTAAAAAATGAGCCTTTAACTTTTCATGGAAAAAGAAAATGCTTTCAGATAATAAGGGCTGAAGTGCTAAAAAGCCAAAGGCAACTAAAGGGTATTATGCTCAACAATCGAGAGCAAAATTAATTATGTTTACCCATATCATTGTGAGGACACCCCCATTTTGATTTTAAAGGCATGGAGATGGTGAATCTGCCTTTGTCATGTGTATAACCTACAGAAGTTCAGCAGTCTTGGATCTACATAGCTGCAGTGGGAATAAAGCCTGTTCTTTAATCTGTATTCACATCCAATATACTTCAGTTGTGCACACTCTCATTGCCAAGCACTACAGAGCTAAATTCTAAAAATTAATTTGGTAACGTTAATTTTCTTCTCCCTGCTATCTAGTCCATGCTCATTGATGTACCTCTCAACTGCTTTAAGAAAATAAAAGTAGATGCACATTATTTGACCATCAATGTCTCATCAGTTTTAACTATATGCTTTTGAAATTGCTTATGAGACTAAATATGAGCCTGGATGCCAGACTTATGAGTTGGCCATCTGTGGGCTAGCAGTTGCAGACTGGTGCATTCTTTCATCAGCAAAATGCTGGCTGGGCTATTGCTTCAGTCAGCCATGGCAGCAGAGAAAAAAAAAATCAGACAATCCTTTGCATTTATGCATATTCAGAGGAGGTCACCATATTTGCTCAGTGTCAGCTGCACATGTGCTCTGGAAGAGGCACAGAGAGGGGGAACAGCCAGCAGGGAAAGTGAATGATATTACTGAGAGGGATACTTTTATTCTCTGCCAGAGTCAGCTGAAAGAGCTGTCAATAGCAAGCACCATAGGAGAGTAATGACTGCAGAAGACCTCTCTCCCACAGTGAGATGCTGCAAAGTCTGAATGCCAGTCAGACCCCTCCTCTTCTGGCTGTGCAGCAAAAAAAAAAAAATTGCCTTTGTTTCATGCATGTGCGGCTGATTGAAGTTATTGTTCACCCTGGCTCCCTTCTCTTTTTTGCTCCCTTGGGGAAAAGCAAGAGTTGAATTGGGGCTTTCCCTCCTCTGAGAACAGCCATGAAGGAAATCGGTCCCGTTCCCAATTAAAGACTGCAGTCCCACAGGAGACTGATTTGGCTACTGCCTTTCATAGCATTCCAGGTTGGGAATAACATGGAGATAGTGGAAGGAAAAACTGCACAATAATTGCCGAATCTCATCTCTTAATTTCAATGCAGAACATTCATAAAGCTTCCCTAATTTCATAAATCTACCTCATTTTGGGTGCTAGAACCAATGATAGGCTGTCATTATGGGCCGGGGAGAAGTTTGGCCTGGGTAGCACTTAGCTGCCAGATACCACTCAAATAAGTCAGAAGTCTGTTGAACAACTTAATATAGGTTAAGAAAACAGAGCACTGAACAGAAAAAAAAAGAATCTGTGGATAAATTACATTTGTTCTTAGCAGCAAATTTGTCTATGATTCTGTTGTTTGTTTTGATAGAGAGCAGCAACAAAAAACCTCCAATCTCTTGTGTCTGGCATGCTTCTGAACTTCAATTACAGTGGCTGATGGTGCCACTGTCAGGTGAGCAGGTAGAAGGTTGTCACTTTCTGCAGAGAAAGGAGGATTTTATTAGGTTGGGATAATCCTTTAGGTCTTAAAGGGCTGGCTGAAAGTCTGGGCTGGCATTTGTAGATGTATCTTAATAGTTACAGTAACAAGTAGGACAAAGACAAACTGAAAAAAAATAAAAATACAGTAGATGGTAGAAAAAAGACTGGTGCTGCATTCCTCACCTCTGGAACCTTCACTGTAAATCTGTTCAATTCAATAAAGCCCCTTAGGCTGGTGTTTCCCCATCACAGCCCTCTGGGCCTCACTGATGGGCAGCAAGTCTGGGCAGCAGTGCTGGGATCAGCCCAATCCCAGGGCAGTGAAACAAGTACAGATGGAGCAACTGTGGGGAGGCCCACTCCCAAAACCTGAGCAGAATCTGCCTGGCTCCTAGCTGATGTCTGGATGTGAAGGTGTTTCAGCTGGTGCTTCCTGCTTCCTTCCTCTCTAGTTCTCCAGCCAATCCGTCTCAAAAAACCCCAGATGTCTCCTCCTTTGGGTTCCTGCAGTTGTGTCCCAGAAGTGGTGAGTCTCGCCCCAGTGGGTGAGAGCAGGGTGCAGAGCAATGTAAGCAGCTGTGTTTGGGCAGCACCAGGCTGAGCTGCTCTTTGCTGGAGGGTGATGTGTCCTCATGACACAGCCCACCTACAAAGACAGTGGCACAAGTGTTTTCCCTGTAAGTGGTCCCCACCATGTGTTGGAATACCAGATCCACAGCTTCAAATCAGTGTAAGCATCCCACAGCCCTTGTCATTACTGCTGTCTTTCCCCAGGATGGGAGATCAGTGCTGCACTTCCCACATCTCCTCTACAGAGGCCCCTCAAAGAAGAGAAGTCCATTCTCCCTCTGAGAGAGACTGGGAACAGTCTGACCCTGTCTGCTGTGGGATCATTAATTGCTGAGACTTTCCAGTTAAAGCTCAGGTCTTGCACTCAGGTCTTTTCATTCAACTGATTGTATTAGTGGCCAAAATTTTCTTTCACTGACCTGAAAATATGCATCTATTTATTTTTGAGTGCTTTGGCACCCCACACAAATAGCTATTTCTGAAAGCTTTATTCTTACTGATCCTGGCTTTCAGATGAGATGCAGTAACAAATACAAGCCTTGACATCTGTGTTTGTGAGAGTCTTGGCTTAAAGATGTGACATAAATTCTGTCATGCCTATGCCTATGGCAAACATGTTAGAAAATAATTGGCCATTGAAATTGTCATGTTAGGAGAGAAGTAATGAAAACTAATCTGTCTTTTATGATTTAGATCTCTCACATGCAGATTTATGAAGTAGATGCCCTGCTGGCAATTATTGTATTACAGACATTAGCTTGCTTGTTTCTGTTCAGCTTCAAGTTTATTTTAATGGGCAGTATCAACTATAGTAAAGAAAGTAGCAGTAACCCATCAACAGTGTCCATTTTTTCTCATGTTTTCTTTCTCTACAAATTCTTAACAATATGTGGCTAAGAATCCATCATAAAATCACAAAATCTTGGAAAACACAGGCTCCTTTCCTAGAGAACTGTAATTGTCACCACGAACAGGCATTATTGTAGAGTTATTCTGTGCATTGCTATCCAAGCTTGACTCTGCTTGGGTTGTGTGCATTCAGGCCTGGGCACCACCTCACCCGGTGTCCTTCTGCTGAGCCACTGTCACTTCACCTGGCTTTCCATCCACAGCACGTCCTTAGGAAGACAGAAATAAATATGGTACAGGAATTTCTCAAGAGCATAAAGAACATGATTTTTCCATGACTGTCTAGGCTTAAAGTTCCCTTGTACTTCAGTTATTATATTCTAGGATCTCATTTCATCAGCTCATCTCAATTCAGCAGAAAATCTGGACAAGTGCTTAACTTTAATAAGGAGTTTAGGTTCAGCAGTATTCTGTGGTGCTAAAATACTGTTGGCAGAAATAGGATGTATGTGCTGAGATGGCATTTTTGTGGTTTACTTGCACTTGTTGTCTATGTTCTTTCATATATGCATGTCATTAGGTCAGAATATCACTCAAGAGCCTTCTAGATGCAGTCCTGGACAACATAGTCTAGCAAGACCCTGCTTGAGCAGGGAACCTCTAAAGATGGTATCTGGTGCCTCTCTCCTGTCCTTAACACTCCTTTTTCTGTGACAGATATGTGTGGTCCTGTGGGGTTTTTTTGACAACTCTGTGTCACTGTCACCCGTTCTTGCATTACATTCCCTTGGCACTGTGAATCCTCCAAGAGAGCTAAAAACACTTCAGTGTCTGTCTCAACAGTTGTTTTCAGTGGCTGAGGACAGTGCTTTTCAGAGTCAGCTGATTTTAAGACAAAAAAATTACCTGAAGCACTCCAATCTACACTTCTTTTCTTTTTAGCCCCAGCTCTTCCCCCTTTGCAACCAGCAAGAGCTGGTGCGACCCTAGATCTTCAGTGCCATGTCTCTTCTGTAACATGACAGTGGCTCTGGAGGTGCCTGTCCCTGTGAGGATGTGGATGTGAGTTTTGAAAAGTGGCCCGGGAGCCTGCCCAGAGAGAAGAGCTTGCTTAAAGTGGTTGAAAATATCATTATCTGTTTTACAGATGGGAATTTGAGAGGAACTGAAATGAAGTGATTTGCATGTGATTACACAAGCTGTCTCTGGCAGAGGCAGAGGAATGCTCCCTTTTTAATATCTTAGATTAATATTTAATAAGTAACTGACAATATTGATTTAATATAACCACAGTCCTGGCTACCATTTGCAGTGCTGGTGATTTTCCAGGACAAGTGTTTGTCTTTTACACACTGATACTCCTTTCAGCTGGCCATTCTGCCTAGGCTGCTGAAAATTGGATAACTGTGAGCTCTTCTTGTCTTTGCTCCCCTAGTGGGCTGTCAGTTGGCTTCTGGCCTGGTGAGAGTAAGAGCTTCCATTGCTGGTCTGCTGCGCACTGCAGTTCCTTCAGCCTTTCAGCTTTGATTAACTGGAGTAATTAATTGTACACTGATGAGGCTTGTGGTGACTAAGGTGCTGCGTTAAGGGAGCAGCATGTAGATACTGGAGAGCCAACTGTAAAACAAGAAAGAAAAAGAACAGGAGAAAGAAACCATGTGGACTTTTGTTCCTTTGAAGTGACCTTCCAGTGCAGGTTCTTTACTTTTTCACTTCCATTATGTTGTTCTTTTCCTTATTTGTTCTGAAAAGAGTGGAGCCTTCCTTGCAAAGCAATTCATATGTAAAAAGTTTTCACATTGGGATTCATCTGATAAAGTCTGCAGAGGGGACTTATTTGCACTGACAAGTTGGCAGCCAGACAGCCTTTCCATTTTCTAAATGAAAGGAGAGTAGCAGCAGGACATCTCCTACCCTCTCTGCCTTTCAGCGCTGGAAGAGAACCAAAATCTGGCCAACAGCCATTAGGGGAGTCGGCTATTTAGGAGCTGCAGGAGTGTATGGACACTGGGAGTGTAACATACGGTTTGCCTTCTGTGAGAAACGACACAGACAAGTGACATTTGGGTTGGTGATTTTCAGGGACAGGGGATGGAAAGCTTGACCTAGCAGATGCTGTTCGCCTGCCTTTATTTTTTGTATCAGGACCGTTCCAAAGTGAAGTAAATATATTTTTAATTCCTGGCTGTAAAAGAGGAGGTTATCATAAGGACCAGATCATTTTGTTCCCCATTCAGTCTCATATTCTAGCATGAGTGTGGGATCAGCCCCATTTCCTTCCAACATACCTATAGGGAAAGAGGATGAAGTTGCCTCAAAAGCCTCTTCTTGGTCACAAATATGGCACTGCAGACTAATGGCAGAAAAAATAATTACTGCACCTGCCCAGGCTCAGTGTTTCTGTATGTATTTATTTAACTAGAGAAATGATCTGTTTTAATTAAATGCACTGGTGTGCATTTTATGAAAAAGTTTTACCATAATTATGGCGATGTTAAAAGAAATTTGTTTCCATAAAACCCAAAGGGAAGCTGTTAACTGCCTTTTGCATAGTTGCTGGGTTATTTATCTGGAGAGGAGAAGAGACTATCGGCCATATGCCTAAACTAATGTCCTTTTCTACCAAATTAATTTACAGAGCCTAAATAACTGCCTGTAACACCCCCAAAGGCTGGTGATGGCCACAGCATGAGCCTAAGCAGGCAGCTGCTAAACAAGAAGATCAAAAACATTTCCAAGGGCTCAGATGAACATTTTCCAGAGGGGACCCATGTGCCATGGCAAGTTCATGCTGCTAAACTGGACCATACATGGGTGTGAATCTCAGTAGGAAAACATGATCTTTTCTGGTCCCACTGCCAGTTTTCTGTGTTTGGTGGCAATAGACCCAACACTAGCAATATGATTGATGTCTCTCATCCAGTAAATGGTGCCTATGTAAGAAAGCTTCCACATCTGAAGGAAACAGAAGGTCCTTTTGTTATTGGAGTGGGAGCCTTTGGTCAAGAGAAACCGAGCAGGAAGTATAATAACTGAAAAATCGATGTTACCCCTACTATTTTACATTCAAATGTCTGTGCTGCCCTAAGCTGCAAGAAAAGAAGGCAAGTGATGGGGAAAAATAAACATAAAATCAATTTAAAGAATAAGGCCTGTAGTAAATTTACCAGATCAAAAAAATGAAGTATTGCTGAATAAGCCTTATTATCCAGTGTCAAGCACAATGGCATGTAAATGAATGTAAAAGAGATAATGAACTGCTCAAACCTTAGCTAATGCTCTTAGGACTGATAGAGTTGATGAGAATTTGAAGTACAAGAGGAGGTTTTTTTAGAACAATATCACTGCTGGTTTTGAAAGATGTTATTAAGGGAAGCTAACAGACTCATCACAATTTTTTAAAGCTGTGTTCCTCTAATATGCAGCTAAATGGCAGCTCATGTATAAATGACAGCAGTTCATTTAAATTGCACCTTGCTGCTCAGGCTGATGGTCAAGCAGATACATAGAAAGTAAAACTGTAAAGCAGGCATAGTAATATTTCTTTTCTCAGTCTCTGCCTTGTGTTGAAGTGCTAGACATGGAGTGGATGAGAAATGAGAGCACAGGGGATGTCAATGGGAGCTCTCATGAACTGCCTTGCTTGTCTGAGGAGGAGGAATTAAACATGAATATGAGCATAGGGCATTTTTTGATGTGTCATTTATAAAATCAGTGAAGGGTTGGATGGGGGAGTTGTCAGGAATGGTGTCTTGCAGGGCATGGAGCCAGGCAGCTCCAGTGGACAGGTGGCAGTGGGGCCAGTGTGGAGGAAGAGCAGGAGACTTTGCAGAGCAAACCCTTGTCAGAGTACACACTAGGCTGACAACCTGGCACCAGAAGCTCTTGCAGGAAATAGCAGAAAAACTTTTCAAACCCTGGGTGAGTGTAAGGCTTTGGGCCTCAATGGCCATTTCATACAGGCACTGCTGGAAAGTCAGGAATGACACATTTCCACAAGAAGAGCTGTTGTGCAAGGAGACGCAAAGGGAAAATTGAAATATGTTTATTCACATATTTAGAAGACTGATGACCTGAGAAATTCACCTGGCAAGACATTCATGAATGTTTCCAATCAGAATTTCCCATATAACAAAGAATTTTTCCTTTTTAGTCCAGAAACCTGGGAATTTGGGTTCCCCCTTGTTTGATTTCCTCATACCCAGACCAGCCTCACAGAAAACATTATTGCAAAATAGGAATAGCTGGATAGGAGAGCTTGCGTTCATCTCATGTGATGAAATTATAGTGTGGTTCACTAATGCACTGTGGTGTTTAAAATGTGGTTCTTCAGTTCTCTCTGTATAATTACAACTCCACTCACCTTTCAGATCACAGGCAATACCCTTCACCTCCTTTCACTTCCATCTAAATTATGTGTGAAACCCCAGGTTTCCAGATTTTCATGCTACAGTATGAAGCAGTGATTAAGGGGAAAGGAAAACCCACTGTCTTTTACTGGAATAGAAATGCAAAGAACAAAAATGCTGAAGGCATACCAGATTAGCATTTCAGTAGCCCTGTAGTTATACAGGAACTTTCCTTCCCCCTTAATGCTTCCCAAGTCCAGTCCCAGCTGCAGCTTCTTGGTCCTGCAATTTCCTTCTCAGCATACATTTTCTCTTCTACAGACAAGGGAGAGGCAGGCTTCTGATGGAAGGGATATTGTCTGGTCCTGTGCCTTGCTCTTTAAACACCTGCTGGTGTTTTGCAGTGACATGAGTGTAAACTCGTGTGTCAGTAAAGCAGCTCTTAAAATTACATACCAAAATCCTGATTTTTGTGTTGTGTTCATTGCTGGGGCTGAGTAGCTTTGCTTTTGAGAGCAGCAGCATTGGTGAGGAAGGTGGGAGTGACAAGAGGTAGCCAGAGCCTTTGTGACGTGCCAGATGCCGAGGATATTGTGGGTAGCTGAGTCATTTGGAATCATAGAACCATCAACAGTCCAGGTTGGAAGGGACCTTAAAGCTCCATCTAGTCCAACCCCCCTGCAATGATCAGGGACATCTTCAGCTAGATCAGGTTGGTCAGAGACGTGCCCACATGTCTTCTGCTGGCTGGAAAACTTTATTTTTTACGTAACTGTTGGAAAAGGTCCTAGATGGTTGTCAAACTGTCAGAGGAGAGGGGATTTGCTGCTCTCTTGTAGAATCTGGGCACAGCCAGCCCTGCTCTTTTCAGCTGGGGGCAGGTAAATCTGCTGAGCTGGTGAGCATGGCCATAAAGGCACGTGCCAGCTGCTGACACAGAAGGTGAAATAGCAGGCTCAAGGCTGATGCCACACAGTCAAATGGTGGTGTGGTGGAAGGTGTAAGCCTAAATTGCTGCAAGCTAACCACAGGGGTGGGCTGTGAGCGTGGGATACCTTCATATTTGAATGCAGCAAAATAGTTTGAAAAAACAAAGGTAAAGCTGCAGTGGGCGTGTAGGGAAAAAAGTACAAATGGGGGAGTAATCTGCAAGGTGAAGTGGAAGAAGGAGAGAGCATAATTATTTTGGGGAGTATTTTGCATTTGAATGCTGGAATTTTTCAGACCGCAGATCAAACCAACACTTGGAAGCATCTGTATGTGTGTTTCCAGCTCACAAAATATTGATTGCAAGAGCTATTAAAGGCCTGTTGGTGTCAAACTCTCCTTCAAAAGAGACTCAATTCCAGTCTTTAGTCTAAATTCTCTACCTAACACTGTACTTGCAGCAGGTAAATATGATCTCTATAAGATGATAAAGAAGAGTGCATGAATTATATCCTTGCTGCCTGGGTGAAGCCATCCATCTGCCCTAGCCCTTTTCTCTGACAGAGGACTGCATGCTGGAAGGCTGAAGGTTTGAATCAAGAACTGAGAATGTGAAGACACATCTCAGAATATACTCTGTATATACTCTGAGTAGTGACTAGTAGCAATATTATTTTATTTACTCTATTATGATACATCTTACCTTCTTTTTGAAATCAAAGAATCTCTATTTGCTGTATGATTTACCAAAATAATGTGATTAAAAATACTAAGTATTTCAACTATTCTATTGACAGGTTTTATGTTACAAATATCAGACCATGAGTCCATCTGTTCACGTTGCTTCTTCTGACTTTCTCTGAAGTTATTAAAAAGTAATAAAATAAACCCATACAAAATCAATCAACTAAAAATCAAAATGAAACCTCAAACTTGTAAAACAAATATATCAGAATTTTAATGCAAAAATGTTTACACACTGGAGATAGTAATCAGTTTTCATAAAATATGTTCACTTTTGTCTAAGCAAATTTTATTCCTTTTTGACTGGTGAAATTGATGCAGAAGTCTGAATCCCAGGAAGATTTTTTTAGTCTTTCCTATTTGCAAATTATGTAAACAAGAAAACAGTTATAAATGCAGTCATTTATTTTGAAGTGGGAACTTTTTGGAGGAGATGCATAAGACAGATCACAGCAGACCTGAATAGTTATTATGGATCTTGTTAATTTCAGAAACTCAGAATTTGGCAGTAAATGAGCCTTTGTAGTTCAATATCTTGACTACACATATGCTAAAGCATATGCTTTCCTGGACCTACATATGGAAGGATTTTGTTTGTTTCTTTGTTTGTTTCTTTGTTTGTTTCTTTCTTAAAGCTATTTTTCCTGGATGTTATCTGTCTTGGATGCAATTGTAAAGGTGACATATGTGTCATACAGAAGAACTATATTAGCCCATTCTTTCTGCTGAAGGAGAAATTTTGTGGTTTTATGACCAGATAGTGTGCATTCCTCTTCAGCAACATTAAATAGAGCAAGGCATAAGAAGAGACCAAAAAATAGAGAGGTTGTCAGGAGAGCTCTGTAGTCTTTTGCTGCCACAACAAAAGACATCTCTGATGGTTTCTGTTTTTTTGAACTAAAAATGGCTTATTACTTTTTCCTATCTAGGAAACAAATTTAAATCTATATGCCTAAAATGAAACCAAATTGTTATTAACCCCATAAACAACCTAAATCATCCAATTGGAGTTGTCTTCTAGCTCACTTGGGAGTAGCAGAGATTTTCTATGCAAGTGCTGATATTACCAGGTCAAAATTATTGAGAATATGTGAGTGTTAGTACACATGATGCATGAAAGACAGTAAAGAGCAGGATAATAAATGGATGCATTCCATCAGACCATGGAAAGGCTGACTGTGGTTTTCCATTAAAATATTAAGAGGGAGAGAAATGGAGATCAGGAAAACAAAATAAAAGAAGGGCTTTATGAGCTCCTACTGGTGCACTTGTGGTTACAGTCAGCATCAGTACTTGCTGGGAGATCAGTAGAGATCTCATGACCAGCCTATAAAGTGTGGTGGCTTGGGGGATGTTTCTACTTCTGTAAGCCTAATATCATCTCTAGCAAAGTATTTAGGCAACCATTTCTATGCAGGTACTGAATGTATAGTTTTATCAGGTGAAGGCATATGTCCAAGCAGCACAGTTATGTCCACATGCTGCCTTCATTCTCTCCCTCTTCCATTGCCATCTGTCTGGAATCTTGAATTTTATGCCTTCAAACATTACTTGCTTCATCAGCATTTCATAAGAGCTCGGCCTGGTACTTGCAACTAGAAACACACAAATGTGTGAACATCCCAAATGATCTAATTCACCTAGGCTGCACTGCACAGATTTCACCTGAAACCTCTGCTCACATTTTATGTATATGGCTTGTCTTACTGTCAGTGGTAAAGTTGGCTGAAAGGGCTGAGCCTTCACATAGGAATTCATTTCAGTGTGGAAGATGTAAACTGGGGACACCCAGCACTGCTCCCACATCACAGAAAGCCCCAACTCTCTGCTGTTGTGCACTTTGTGGAGCCATTGGCACACTGAACAAAGCAGATGTAACTTGTCCTCACCCAGATTACACTCCCTGAGCACAAGGCTGCAGAAAATAAGGCTCACTATTAAAAAAAATTGTGAATGCATATTTGAGTATCAAAGAATGGGAATAGTTATGAGATGTATGATGTACCTTCACTCTTGTTTAGATGGGTTACAGAACTCTCAGCTTTCTCTTCTGTACTTCAGGGCTCAATAGCACCTGCTACCTCCTTTTTCTGTCAATTGCATGTTCAGGTTAATCACCTATAAATATTCTTCCATAAAGAATTTCTATCCATAATTTTTTTTTTTTTTTTTTTTTTTTTTTTTTTTTTTTTTTTACAAGAAGGTTTTCTTGGTGCTAGATGCCACCCAGTGTTTTCTGGGAATTATTTTATTAGCTGCATTTCCTGAAAGGTTATTATTCTACTTCTCTCACAGAAGATGTTTTACTGTTGCTGATAAACCAGATTTCATACTTACCTGTCATGGCCTTTATGATGAAGTCTGAGTCTTCCATACAGACACATCTTTTCTCTGAGAGGGTCAGACAGCCTGTGCACCCTTTCTGGCTGCCTGATCTTGTGTGATATGCCTTCATTCTGCCTGTGCTGATGGGTTTTCTGAGAGATGGGATTGCTAAGGTGACCGCTACTTTTGGAATGGTTTCCTTCTCATTAATCACTGTGCTTATGCATTTCTCAGCATTGGATGCATCACTCTTATATACAGAATATAAAAAAGCAGGCAGAGAATCACAAAATATTCTGAGCTGGAAAGGTTATTGAGTCCAACTCTTATGTGAATGGTCCAAGCAGGGATCAAACCCAGAACCCTGGAATTATTGGCATCATGCTCTAACCAACTGAGCTAATGCTCTGTCTGTGCTTCCCAGCCCTCAGCATTCTGTTACTTTTATTAGCAGCTTGTGCAAGGAGAGTGCACTGACTCCCTTTTTTCATGTGCTGAACAGTTGTTGTGTGATGGAACTGCCTCTGGGCTTCAGCTGTGGAATGGGAGAAAGGAAGAAAAATTATGGCTCTTGCACAACTGGATTGATGTCAAAGCATGTGTGTCTGAGTCAGATGTGCATACTTGTGAGCATAGAAAGATGTGCTCCTGGATAAAACAGTAGATGACAAGATGGTAGAGGTTCTGTGGTGTGTAAGTAACCAGCTGGATGTGTAAGGGGGCATCCCTTACTTGTGATACATGGCCATAATTCACACATTAATGGTTGGCTACCTGATCAGTTGGTGAATTTCTGCTTGGATGTTAATTGCATAGGATGCAAGCTCCTTTTATTCTAACCCTTAGTTGTTTCACATTATAGAATTTCATGTTGCTTTTATCAGCCAGAATGTCTTCCTAGCATATTAATATTTCCTCCTATAAATGAATTGGACATATTTCTGGTTAGGTGTTACTTCTCATTAGCATGGAAAGGCTACTGGGTCAATATCTGTAAAACAGAGGCAAGACAGGATAAATGCCAGTGACACATTCAGCTATTTGCTTATAAATTTGGATTTGGGTAAAGGAAATAGTTTTTTATAAGTTTCTTCATTGTAAATATCACTGCTTTTTTATTGCTGGAGATTTTTTTGAGCTTTGTGGCAATCAACTGGAATCAAGAGAGGTGCAATCACTCCTCACAGCTGCTATGTCAAGTTTGTATACTTCTCAGCAGTGTTTTCAGATGCACATTTTCTTGAATTCTTTGTGAGGAGGAGTGGGAGATGTTTCATTTTCAATGCACCCTGCTGAGCACTGCATGATTCAGTAGCACACATTACAGAATAGTGTGCAGAAAGTGACTGAGATTTTCAGGGATGACAGACACCAAGAGCTGATTATTTCAGGAGTGTTAATACCATTGTGATCTACTTGCATTTATTCTGAAACCAAAATGGGGGTATTGGCTGCATCTTCCAGTAGCTGCCTCCCACACTGATGTCTTTTTGCCCTCCCAGAACTGCTAGTTTTCCTGGAATCAGAACCCCAATGGGCACCAAACCACCATTCTGGGAAGTACCAGCTTATGTGCTGGCTCCAGATTCTGCCCCTAGAACCAGCTCTCCCTAAAACCATGCTTGGCTTTTCCAAGACGTACAGCTCAGTTTCTGGATGAATTGGTGAAGTTTCTCTTAGTACAGTAGGAGAACAAGTACCAAATGTAATACTAGTCTTTTGCTGGTTAAGCAGCAGCATTGTGGCATTAGCTCTCTGACCATGTGATACCTGGATCCAAACTGCACTGCTTTATGGTGTATATTTTATGAGATCCTGGATTTTCCTATCATACTTTTATTTGCCATCATTTTCTTCCACGGGAAGATAATGCATGTTATCTTCAGTTAATTACTCTTTTGATACCTTGAGCATGAGCACAATCTGCAGTCATCAGCAGCACTATCAGATGAATAGATCACTTTATAATAGCACTGATGGAATATCTCTCAGGTTGCACATCACACTGCAGGGACTCTTTTGCCAGACTTAGAGGACTGCAGACCTCCAGCTTGCTAGTGCATCATCTAACTGCTTATCAGTCTTGCTCTCAAACTCTTTATTGCTTCTGTAGCACTGCTACAGTGATTAGATTCTGTGTATTTCAGACTTCAAGACTGCACTAGGCAAGGACACAACATTTCTTTTGTCTGTAGATTTGGGGTTTTGCTTTGTATTCCAGCCATTATTTTGTGCAAGGCCAGGAACAGGTGAGTTTTGGTCCCTGATACAAAGCTGCTTTGCCCAATTTATTGACGGCAAACTGGTACACACTGGTCATTCAATTAACATTTAATGTTCTAGCTAGAGCAAAACAATGGCTAAACTGTATTGCATCAACTTGCACCACCTTCTGGGTATGATTGCACTTACATGCTGGTCATGACCTCATGACCACCACACTTGTAAAAGATGGCAAAAAACCCCACAAAAGTTGGCTACTCTGATTATGCACCTTTTGGAGGTGCTTCGTAAACCTACTAAGTTGTCTTTTTATGGAGTTTGAGTCATAGAAAATCAGTATTTTTCTTATGAAAAATGCTACAGTCCCAGCCCCATTCTAAAGTTTTTCTAGTCCAGTTCTGCCAGCAAGAGGCAAGAAGTGCAGGATGGAGGGCTGATCTCCATGGTTCCTGTTGCCTCCCACATCTCTTTCTCCTTTATGTAGACATAGGGATGTATAATTTTGTTTATCTGATACTAATACTGCTAAATCTTCAAGGGTCACATCAACACCATGTTGATTTATGTCTAATCTTAGTGGTCATTCTGAGAACTCATTCAGGATTGTGTGATAATGAATAAGCAGTTTCTTCAGCAGAATTACCTGTAGATGCCTAGTTGACATGGTGGCAACGCTTTATGCCAATTAATTAGCATGGTTCAGTGATTTTTTGGTATCATGCTTCACTAGTCATGCTGGCTGTCTGTTTGCAGATTTCTAACACAGAAGAGTGCTGGAATACCTCTAGAGATCATGGAGCATCTGTAAAGCCATATCTAGGGCCAGCCAGCCATAATATATTCTGAACTCTTCAGTTCTCCCCTTGGCCCTGGATAATGACATGAAATAGTGCTGGCTGTTAGGATTTACATATTTTTGGTTAACATTATTGACTCCAGATAAAGTTTTAATTCTGCCAGCATGGCTTCTTATCATCAGCTTCCGATCATGTTCTACTTCAAAATGCTCTTTTAAATGTCAATTAATTTATTGCAAAACTAACAAGAATTTTCAGCATTGGAGTATGTAGGTGCCACAAGAAACAACACTAATTTTCAATTGTTCACCAATGGACTTTTCCTCTTAATAGTATTGGTCTCTTGGTAGTCACCAGCAGAGAGGTTCTTTTTTAGTGGATATCTCTAGGTTTCATACCCTGTAAAAAAACTGGTTCTCCTTCATGTGTGCCATATCCTGGATACAGTCCTTGCTCATAATTCATGCCAGTGCCTGCTGCTAGGCAGCAATTTGGTGATCCCCAGATCGGCCATTCCCCGATCTCTTAGGGATTTGTGGCTCCTGTGGAATGAGCAGTGTAAGAAGATGCAGAGTCACGACTTTGGTGCCTGGTAAGTAGTGTGAGTACCTCCAAGCCTGTACATAGTGGTGGCAAGGTTAGGTTTCCTTTCTTCTGCTCAGTTAACTATTAAATCTATAGGAAGTAATATCTTTGCACTCTTCGTCAGATTAGATTTAAATTGGATCAGTGTCCAATTTAATCAGTGTCCAATCAGTGTCCTTGGCTTCCTTATCCTTTTCTTACTGTCTTTTGAAGAAGGGCTACGTATTCCATTTCAGTTGGGTCTGCTTGATCTATGAATGGTTAATAGTAATGACAATTTGCATTGGGTCTTTTTTTTTTTTTTTTCTATCTCAGTCAAATCTCTTGCTTTGGGGAATAAAACTTGTAGGAATCATGAATAACAAGTAGGTAATTCATTATTCATATCTGTCTGCTGGGAAAAAGTGTCACAGAGTGGGTAGGTGGCTGGACCAACATTTTGTAATGAGTCTATGTAAGGTGGAAAAAAACCCCGAAAACTCATGCATCAGTTGATTCTTCTGCCTTAAACAGTGAATATTATTTCTTTTATGATTATTTGACTGTAATTAATCTTGTGAATATGATTAAGATGCCTGAGTTTATCCAGAAGTATAAATTATTGATGCAAATTACACATTTATAAATTATATACAGATTTCTTTCATTTGATCATTTGACTTACACTCTAGTAAGTTTGAAAACAAGGGGTTTTTTTCTTCTAAAAACCTTCTTATTGCTGTAAATAGTTTTGTACTGGATAAAAGAGGATGAGAAAGGAAAGGAAAGGAAAGGAAAGGAAAGGAAAGGAAAGGAAAGGAAAGGAAAGGAAAGGAAAGGAAAGGAAAGGAAAGGAAAGGAAAGGAAAGGAAAGGAAAGGAAAGGAAAGGAAAGGAAAGGAAAGGAAAGGAAAGGAAAGGAAAGGAAAGGAAAGGAAAGGAAAGGAAAGGAAAGGAAAGGAAAGGAAAGGAAAGGAAAGGAAAGGAAAGGAAAGGAAAGGAAAGGAAAGGAAAGGAAAGGAAAGGAAAGGAAAGGAAAGGAAAGGAAAGGAAAATGAAAAGGAAAAATATTTCAGTTGGAAGGGATCTACAAGATCATCTGTGTTTTGAAGTAGTTCTGTATGAGAGTGGGTCAAAAGCTGACAGACTACAGTGTTAGCTCAGAGGTAACTTAAGTCTGAAAGTATTGTAGATCAGAAATCAATTTTGAAGATTTCATGCAGAAAGATATAATCAACTCTCAGGCTTGAGGGAAGGCTTCAGCTTCTCTGTGGTCCTGTCCCTCTGCATTACCAAGTAGGACACATTCTGCCATTTCTGGGAAAGTGCTTACCTAAGTTTAGGCTAAGAGATTAACCAACTTGAATAGAAAAATTGTGTATTAGAAATAGCACAGTGGTTTTTATCTTGACATATTAAAAGGCTGGGGGTTTAGTAGTTTGTTTTTTTGAAACAGTTCCAAGCTTTCTTCAGGTCTTACATGGTTCTGGACATGGACTGTTCTTTGCAGTAACCTGTGGTAGTGGCACCAATCATTGTGTCTGCCTCCAAAGGGAAAACCATATGTAGTCTAGTGGATGGGCAGGAGGAAAGAAACTGAGGCATTAATAAAATGATCAGCTACTTTATTTGTGTAGTTTAAAATTGTAATTTACCTCTTAAAGTAATCAGTAATTTCATGAGATCAGTGATCAGTGATCTCATGAAATAAGACATCTGAAGATTATAAGATCTAACAACAGAACTTAGTCTGGATCAAAATCATGACACCAAAAATTAAGCCTTTCATGTTTCATGAAAATGCATGTTCAGATTCCTAGATTTGACTTCAACTATTAGGATTTACATCCATGCTCAAAACTGACTGTTCTGCAAAATCTCTAAAAGGAAATAACAAGTCTAAACACTTCAGAAGAGCTTGTAATTTAGTAAAGGGAGTGCTGTATTGTGTCATGTTAACAGGCTAAGCCTGCCCTGTATCAGAGAAGGAGACACTTGTCCCTTGCCTGGATCTGCTTAACTGGTGCTCACCTCCCACAAGAGTAATATGGATTTGGTACAGACTGCTCAGGACACAGTCTAAAAATTAATCTGAAAATCCCAAATCTTTGGTTTTAGGCAGATCTTTGCCCTGGCTCACTGTGCAGCCCCACAAGCTCTAACTGGCACAGGGCAAGGAGCATGAACATGTGAGAGCTGCTTGCTCTGAACAGCAACTCAGGGCTGTTACACCAATGCAGTTTTCCCACTGTGGGAAAGGAAGCAGGAGGGAGCTGTGAATAAAAGCAGGTTGGATAAAATCAGACATTCTGAGGAGGCAAAAGGAAATGATGCCATCTAGTCTCCCAAAGGCTTGCTGAAAACGTGGTATAGGACAAAAGCAGTGCAGCCTGTAAGCATCATCTGTGAGGGGAACAGAGTATTTTCAAGTGTTTTTGGGAAGCCAGACTGGTGGGATATTCCTGTAAAGAGTGCATTTTCTCTATTGTATAAATAATTTAGCAGTGTTGGTGTTTTGCCTTTAGGCAACAGTATTCCTGTAAAATAGTCATCTGTAATACAAGTGGATATGAGGAAATAAAAAACCTTTTTGGGTCAGAGGATGTAAAGTCACACAGAAGAGGAACAATTCTTTTGAACTTTTGTGCAGAGATGAAAGTCTCCTACAGCAGGCCTTCAGCCTCCTGAACCAGTGACTTCACTAGGCAGAAGACAAACAAAGCTTTATTGTTCAGGCATGGGAGCCTTTTGGCTTTGTAAAAAATCCGTGTCACCCCTACAGAGTGTTTGAGTGCCTCCTTCCCCGGTCCCGCGGCAGCGCTGGGTGCCCACCAAGTCTGCATAGAAACAGAGTTCGTGCTGTTGGAGCTCTGTACCTGTGACACTGGCTGTAAGGGGCAAAAATTGAAAAGAAACAATTACCCTGTAATTTTGATTTGTGATTGAGATTCTTTTTCAAACAGAGAGGCAATAAGTAAATCCTGGTATCATCTTCATCCTTTGTGAGGCTTCGGCTTCTTTACCACGCAGCACTTGACTCTGGCACTCTTGTGAGAGGCAGGGGAGGACCAGCGTGCCTGGCAGCCCTTCCCAGTCTGCCTTCCCCCTTGCAAGTCTCCTGCACTCATTTAGATCTCTCTCCTAAACTCTGTAGGGAAGAAGGAGAGCGCAACTCCTTTGATGATCTTGATCTAAACAGCAAGTTGTCATCTGAAGTAAGAGAGAGACTGCAGTGGATGAAAGAGAAGCAATATGCTGATTTTCTGCTCTAGCAGTGCTGTTATTCTACCTGTGTCCCAAACCCATACACAAATAATTGGGAATTTGCTGTCTTAATGGTTGTTGGGTTTTTTATTGTACCTTCGTGGCTGTGTGGGTGAATGTAAAAAGGGTTTTGTACATGTATATTTGTGTATTTAGTAGACATTGCACAACTAAAGCCTCTTTCAATTTTCTCTCTAATTTATTTTTAATTTTGTAGCCCCCCAGGGGTAAATCCTTATTACAAGATGTAAAACCATCTCTTCTACAAAGCAGCTTATTTGTTGATTTTTAATTCAAGCCAGCAGATGCAAAGCTGTAGCTTTTTTCCGAACACTGAGAGCTCCTCTGTATATATAACTGTCAAGTGTATCTCACTGCAAAATTATTAAAAAAATTACAAAACTAAAATGTCATTCTAGAAAGAGCAGGAAGAGAAGGTTTTTATTTCTTTGGATTAAGACTATGCTGGACTTCTGAATTTTGAAACATTCTTAATAGGCAAATTACTTTTAAATCTACATTACATTTTGATTAGACTGAATATGAAGACTTACATTTTCAGAAGTTCAAGTGCTGAAAGAAGTTGAGGATTTGTTTTCTGGAGGAAGACCTGCATCAAAAGAAGGCAGTATCTAAACACAGCATTCCTGTGTGCACTTACATAAATGCGTGTTCACTGGCATCAATATCTGCTTTGTCTCATGAGAAATGTTGCCCTTAAGCTAACCTGCACACTTTATGGTTTAATATTTGTTTATATGACTGGCTGAAAGTCCTAGTCACAGATGTATTGCAATAATAACAAAAAGTCATGATCTGAAATAATCTCTCTACCTATTGTGTGTTGTTCTAACCAACTCATGTTTAAAAAAAGCTGAAAAAAACCCTTTAAAATGCTTTACCAGTTGGTTCAGGTGTAGGCATCTACATTTTGTCTACTATGCTTACAATTCAAAAAACATTAATAAAAAGTTTGCTTGGAGTTGTCATTGAAGGAAATGAATTTAAAGAAAAAACAAAAAACCACCAGATTGTCTCCTTTTCCTTTGTCTTTAAATAAAGGGTGATGGTTTTGTTCCCGTCATTGTTTTTATGCAGAGGCAATATTTATTTCTATTCAGGATATGAACCTTAGAATAAAGCTCTTGATTCTCTCTGCTTCTCCTTTTAGTCTTCCCAAGTCAAGGCTTCCCACTTATCTCCTTAACTCCCATTTCCGTTCTCTTTGTTGTCTGAATTCACGGAGTCTGTGATTAGTGTTCAGAGGTCCTGTCCTGCTGGCAGCCCCACACCTTCTCCACGTTATCTTCCACTGTTGCCTTTCATTGGGTGTTTGTTGCTAAACTGGGACCTTTGAGTACGGTGACTTCACTTCAGCCACCTGTCAAAGCCAAGACTCCACTGCCTCTGCCTTCATTTGTCCACGGCCCTGGACTGACAGTCACTGCAGAGGGTCATCTTCCTTCTGCCTATCTCCCCAAAAGGTCTCCACTTTGGAAGTGATTCCCAAGCTTTTTGCTCTGCCCAGCACTCTCAGCAGAAACTGCTCTTTTGCAGTTTGGAATATCTCAGAGATCTGTATCAAAGATAAGTTACCCTCTATTAAGTATTTTCCTTATTTTCATCAGGAGCAAAGAAAGAATCAAGAAAGCAAAAAGAGAGAACTGTGTGTGCCAGTTTAAATTGTAGAAGATTTAATTCCCATCACTGGAAACTCTTAACTTTGCCCATTAGCCAGAAGTCATGGCCATGCATTTATTTTTAAAGCTAACTTAGTTGGCCACATCTGAGCAATATGGTGATCTGTGGCTGGAAATTGAAGAAACCACTGGCAAACCAAAGGCACCAAGGGGCCTTAAGTTGTGTCCAGTTTGAGATACAGTTTCAATACCTGTAAAGGACTTATCTGTGTGGTTTACACTGATTTCAGTAGAAAACATTAAGTGTAAACACCTAATTCCCTCAAATTCTCTTTTAAAAAATCTCCCTAAATGTATTTTAAAAATAATGGAAATAATTCTGCATGCTCAAGTCATCATAAAAGTACATAGATGTAGTCATAATTATGTCTGAAGGTTGTGATTTAGTAAGTGTAACAGGGAAGTGTGGTATGATTAACTGTACTCACTCTTTATTCATTGTCTTAAGTATTACTCTACTCACCACCTTGTTTCTGCTATTTTCCTGTTGCTTAATGAAAGAAAGAGAGAGAAAGAGGAGAAGGGAGGCAGGCAAGGAAGGAGGGGAGGGAAGAAGGAAAGGGAAAGAAGACTTTTAGCATTTACAGTTTTGCACTCAGTGTCATCATTGTAACAAATAATTAGGCCATTGCCTAATAATATCCCACCAAAAGAGTGTATGTGTGAGCACCTGTTAATGAACAAATATGAAATAATTCAGATACTTTGCTTAGGTAAATACCCATTCAAGTAACTCATCAGGGCCAAGCTTTAACAGCTATGATTTTTGAATTAACTTTTGAATTAATTATCTGTTTTTCTGTGTTTGAGCTCTGTAAGATCTGAGGTACCTGTGCTATAGAGGGCCTGCTGTTTCTGCCATTGTATAGCAGCCCATACATCACCAGGTCCATTTGAACCAGAGAGTGAACACACTGGTGATGAAGGAAAACGATGAAGGAGAACTGGGAAGTGTGAGCAAGTTTTGGTGGCAATGGACAATAATGATCCTTTTCTTCTGTGTTTTCCATCACCCATTTTGATGATCATGGGCACTCAGAAAAGCTACAACCATATAAAAATATCTCAGAATAGTGGGGTTTGCTTTGAAAGTTTCAAGACAGTTCAAATACCATTTATAGTACTTCAGCAGTACAAGCAAACCTGCAGGCTGCAGCAGTACAAGCAAGGCTGCAGACTCTGAAAGACCTCCAGTGGTACAGTGTTCGCTCACAGTCTGCCCCTTTCACGGTGAAGTCTCATCATGTGTGGAACTCACTGTAATGCAAATAAGTTACAGGTTTGCCCACCCTCATTAATGAGCTGTTTGCTTTTGAATGGAGAACAATAATAATCCCTAGCCTACCATGAGGAATGCTTTGACCTTTTGAAAGTTGTGGGTTTGATCTGCAGGCTGTATTGTAATGTCAGTTTTCAAGTGGTGAAGACTAAATACTGGGTGATTGACAGGGCTCCCTCCCATAGAAGGAAACTTGCCCGCTTTAGAAAAAAGATTCTGGGAGCAGAGCAGCTGTCACCCAAAATAGGTCTCAGTGCAACCTTTGTCTAAACAAGTCTGATACTTTGAACCTCTAGGATCAGAATAACCATTCTTGGAACAGGATCTGTCATGTGCCCAAATGTGATGCTGTTACTCTCCTGCTCTAGTATTCCATCATGTTTAAAGATACTGATAGTCTCCCACCCAGGCAAAAACCTCTTGTGTCGCGTATGCAGCATACAACATTTTATCAGTGTGTCTGGAAAGTATAAATGTATAAAACACTCTATTCTTTAGCACTTCATATGTGCACATATATGTGTATATATAGAACTAAAGGTAAGAACATATGCCTGGTCTGCTCAAGCTGCACTTGTTTCTCTTGTTGGTGTTTATATCTTAAGTGAAATGTCAGTCTGACTCTCATATATTACTTTGCCAGGCTGGCTCTTTTAATATCTGCTAGACAAATAGGGTGTTTTAGTTTTCACTTTCTTGCAGTACTTCTGTATATGGTGGCTTTCAACTGCTTTGTGTAAATGCTAGAGATCTAGATAAATTTTTTGGACAGGCAGGTATCTGGGGTATGTAAACCTAACTCTTACATAATTGTTTTTGTTCACTACCACAGGAGAAGAAAATTTGCTGGCAATTTTGAAGAGGAGATGGTGGAAGTACATGATCCTGGGGATAATAGATATAGAAGCCAACTACCTGGTAGTCAAAGCTTACCAATACACGACTCTTACCAGTGTACAGGTAAGGACTCAAAGGATTTCCTCTTTTGAGGTTAGATAAAAGGTCCAATGGCGTCAGTGGTGTAGTATCCATTTGCTTCAGTGAACCAATAGCTAATTGCTGCCTCTGACCTCTGTGTACTTTTTAATGGTGACTCGTAAGACACATTTTTTCATATTGGACTATTTATATTAGTCAGTATTTTCCAAACGGTACAGAACCATTCTGACTTCCATTTTATTTCTCTGTGCTGAGCCATTCATAATCACATTTTTGTCATTATCTACATAATTTAGTCTTTTAAGGAAATATTTTCAGATTGGCTGAAATATTTTTCTCACTTTGTATTGTACTTGGAGAAAACACAAGCACTTCTTTCAGAGTTCCTTAATTAGATCTGAGTTTCTAAAGGTCTGTGGTGGGTTGACCCTTTCTGGAGACGAAGTGTCCACCAAAGCCACTCTATTACTCTCCTCCACAGCTGGACCAGGGGAGAGGGAATATAAGGGAAGGTTTGTGGGTCAAGATAAGGACAGGGACAGATCAGTCACCAGTTACCACCACAAGCAAAACAGACTTAACTTGGGCAAATTAGTTTAATTTATTACCAGTCAAATCACTCACATTCTTCCCCTGCTCCAGTGTGGGATCCCTCCCGCAGGGGACACTTCTCCACCAACTCCTCCAGTGTAAGTCCTTTCTACAGGCTGCTGTTCTTCACAAGCTGCCCCAGCATGGGTGCCTTTCACAGGGTGCAGCCCTTCAGGAGCAGGCAGCTTCAGAGTGGGTCCCCTCTGGGGTTACAACTCTTGCCAGCAAACCTGCTCCAGCATGGGATTCTTTTCCATTGGTCCTTCCTGCCAGGAGCCTGCTCCAGCACAGGGTATCCATGGGATCACAGCCTCCTTTGGGCAGTGACCCTCTCCAGCATGGGGTTTGCACAGCCTGCAGGTGAATCTCTGCTCCACTGTGAACCTCCATGGGCTGCAGAGGGACATTCTCTCTTATGGTCTGCACCATGGGCTGCAAGAGGATGAGTGCTCTGGCATGTGAAGCACCCCCTCCCTTTCCTTCTGCGCTGCTTTTGGTGTCTACAGAGTTGCTGCTCTCACATGTTCTCACTCCTCTCTCCAACTGCAGTCTCTGTTGCACAGGGTTTCTTTTTTTCCCCCTGCTTGACTGTGTTATCCTAGAGGTGCTGACACTGTTGTTGATGGGCTCAGCCTTGGCCAGCAGCGGGTCTATCTTGGGGACCACTGGCATTGGCCCTGTCAGCTTCTAGCAGCTTCTCAAGAGAAGCCACCCCTGTAGCCCCCAGTGTGTCGCAGCCTTGCCAAGCAAACCAAACAGAGGGTGTTCAGGATCCCATAATTAGATCAGAGTGCAAAAGTTGTCATTAAGTAAAATGAGTGCAGTCTTTGTGAAGAAGTCCTACTTCAATGCAAGCTGTTAGATGTGTTATATAACAGCTTAACTGCAGCTATCGAAAAGTGTAGTCCCCGCTAAAAAAATTTATGTGCGGTGGACAAAAGCTAGGGACTTCTTCAAAGATACAATCTGGCTTTTTATATATAAAAACACAAAAGAATCAGGCTTCTTCCAATTTAAGTGGAAAAGTGAATAATAGAAACATTTTTAAGATACTGGAAATTGTCTGTCTTGGGAAATCATTGAATACTTCACTGCTACTTGTTCTAAAACAAGCCTAGTGCCTCTTTACATTATTTTTAAATAACTGAGCAGTAGTGTTCAGTGTATTTTACACCTTACTTGCCTGAAGTTTGCAAGAGCAAACTTCTTTATTAGAGCTAATAAAATAAAGGAGCACCAGTCAATGTTTTGTGGGATCAAAGCTAATTAAGAGTATATTTCTTCCATAGCTGAAAAGCAGTATTGGAAAATCCTGAGCTTCTTTAGATGAATAAAAAGTGAAAATAGAAGAAAACTATGAATTCAATGAATTTGAATGTGAGGTTTATGTTAAATATTCACAAATGCCTCTGGCATCAGAATCTGAGTTTGAGGATTCTTTGAATCAAGCCCAGACAATGTAGTATTGTTTTTAACACTTTTCCAAATCTGATTACTTAGTAGAGAATAAAGCTTAAATCCACATCAACCTCATATTCTCTGATTTTACAGCCACTAAAAGCCCCAAAGAGGAAAGCAAACTGAATTGCTTCTTTTATGTGATTCACTCACAGCAAGTATAAATACTGGACTGAGCAGGATGATTCAGGTCATTAAATCCCATCTCCCAAAGCTACCAACAAGCACATATGAAAGGTTCATCTGGCCAGACCTGTGAACATCCACTTCCAGGAGATGCAGATCCTCAAGCCAGCAATGCAATGAAAATGGTCTTTAGTGTATTGTGTCAAGAGATCAGAAGTTACAGTGTGATAGGGAAGCAGGCAGGAGAATTCAAGGGCATTGCCTGTGCCTCGACAGGGAATTTGTTAGCTGAAATCATCCATGTTCTCCTTTTAAACTGAGAGGGAAAGAGAGAGGAGTCGTGGATCAGGAGAACTCTCAGAGGGCACAGACAATGTCATGTCCATTTTTAGACCTCTTCCACATCAAAATTAAAAGAATTCAGATTTCTTTCCTGTGTAGCTTCAAAGAAGGAACAGATAGGAACTCAAATGCTGTCAAGCTTTTTTCCAGGCATGGAGTGAACAAGGGTCACCTTTTCCAATAGTTGTCCTTGTTTGCTGGGATATATGTGGAGTGACTGGGAATACCTGCTACATTTTAAATTCATTTCATGCCCTAATATGAATGAGCTTCTAAGTGACAAGCCCAAAGAGAGGATGAGAATAGGACAAGTATGAGGTAATGCATTAAGATGTTGAATCAAGTGACACATTTTCTGAAATGTAGCCAAAGACCCTATTTCATTTGAAGATTAAACAGAAGCAGCTCAGGGAATTATTTAGCACTAGTCTAAGTGTGTTGTGGTATGAAATGAAGACTGAAAAAGTGGAAAACAGAAGATGAAGAAAAGAAAGCTTTTCCTAGAATCTGATTTTTTAAGAAGCTACAGGACTCTCAAGAGAAAGGAACTCTCTATCCTGAAAGACCTGACCCTGCAGGAGCTGTACCTGTGAGGCCATAAATGCTTGCTGGGACATAGCAAAAAATGTTCAAATCCTTGCAGAAGTGAGTCCCAAGAAGCTATTGCTACCTGCCACAAATCAGCATGGCTTTGACTGAAGGCTGTGGCAGCTGTACCTAGGTATACATTGGGCTAAGAATTGAGCCCTTGAAGTCAGTTCCTGGGGGATTTTATACTCAACAGGCTGTGCATCAAGGCTTTTTTGACGGAGAAAATGTAAGAATTTTTGAAATTGTCACTTGAGTAACTGCAGTATTTTTATAGTGGTGGTACATGGACCATTTTGGTAGGAAATAAGTTTTAGAGCATATCCTTTTTTCCACATGACATCTCTGCTCCATCATGCAAAACTAACATGCAAGTGTACAGTGCTTGTGGTGCTTTTAGGCAAAAAACATGATTACACTAGTCCCAGCAGAAAGCTAAAGCTTAACAGTAAAGATACACCTGTATTACAAATGCTTTGGTTTCAGCTTCACCAAAAACTCGTAGCATTCAACAGCCTTGTTTACCAAGTAGCTTTAAACTCTTGGGACTGTCAGAGTTTCTAGTGTGTACTCCATCCTTTTGTTTTTTTATATTTTGGTGTTATTTCATGGTGCCACAAAAAGACTGAAAATGGTGCCCTAATTTTGCTCAGTGTTTCACACCAAAATTTTCCTGTATTTTTAAGATTCTCTTTTGGCTTTGATCTGGGAAAACAGATTTTTCTAATAAACCTTCCTACATATCTGTCTTCAAATGCCTTCAGAATCACAGTGAATGAGAACACGTAGGCACAAAACAGAAATTAATGTGGTACCTAACCTTTACTTTTGGACATGCTTCTGATTATTTCAAATCCTCATGTACTCTATAATTACTATCTGAGAATGTGGCAGTCAGTTTCATCATAAGATGAAAGCAAAGTACTGTGAAGCCTAGAAACACATAATTTTCCTCTTTAAAAAAATCCCAACAAACAATTAAAATACCCCCCTTGCAAATTAGGTGACATAGAATTTAGGTTGAAAATCAATGCACTGTTTATATTTCAGTCATCAAGGTGTAGGTCATTTGCTAAGGATAAAATCCAAGTTAGCCCTTTTAGGCACCAGCTGTGCAATCCAAAGACAGCTCAGTTCAATGGAACAATGCAAGAAACTCACATCTAGTTGTCTACAAATCTAAAACGTTGTGGACATCTATTATCCCTTCCCTTGTTGCACAGAGCACCATCTTGGGGCATGAAAAGATATTTAAACCTATCAGGTTGCTTCTTCTTTGGTAACTTAAAGCTTTGGTTCTTTGCATGCCCAGAGTGATTCTGTATTGGTGCAGATAGATGCCTAAATGCCTGCCTCCATTAAAAAACTCAAAAGCTAAGTATTCCTACATCAAAGTACCACAAGGAACTCAATTTGTTAGATATGATCTTAGCACTCCTCAAGTGCTTGGAGAAACCCTGGAGAGCTTTCCAAGTTGTAGGTGTGGAGCCATGTTTTTCATAAAGTCATTGCTTTTAAAGCAGTAGCCGACAGAAAGGGCTTGACTTAACTCCACCTTGACTGAGAGGATGGCAACTCAAGCTTCCTATGGCCATGAAAACACTCAGGCTAGTATGTGAAAACTATTCCCTAGAGGGTACTCTTAAAAAACTGAGCATACAGAAGTTGAAAGGCACAAGTTTGTAAGTGGATCAATTTGATATGCAAACCCACCTATTTTGAGAAGTACCAGAGAATGATTACACTTAATGTTATCAGGCATATGTGTGTTGATTCCCAGATGGCCCAAACCTGTGAAATGATCTTTAGTTTCTGTTTGTTGTATTACTCTGACTTGCAGTACATTTTGCAGCCTTCTTGCATATCAGCTGTACCAGATACAGAAGGTACACTAAGTACTCCCTTGTACACTAGCACCTGGCCTCATGGACTTGTTTTAAAAGCTATATACTTAACTTCTGGGACTGCTGGTGGTAATGCGTGTCATGCTTATCCTAATGGGTTTTAAAACAACCCTGATGTAGGCCTGTGGAAGGTTTAATAACTATTCAAGAAGCATGTTTTAAATACTGTTAGAGACAGTTTTACACAGCAGATGAAATTGCTTCCCCAGAGGGAATTATAAGTTTCTGAAGTAATTTCAGTTATTTAGATCTAGATATTAAATTTCCTTGAAACTGTGTTTTAATTTTAACTTCCCTGTACTGCATTTACGTTGTACCTCACACATACATCCTCCCAAATCCATAATGTCTTCCACTAAGCCTGTTATATTCTAACAGTTGTAACCTTTTCTGTGAGTACATGCTTTCTCATCATATCAAGCTGTGTTATAAGGCAGACTGCCCTCCTCCTCCTCCACAAGTTAATTAGCCCTCCTTGCTCCAATGCATTGTTCTATCCATCTCTGTATCACACTCACGTTGCACTCTCTAGAGGTTGGCCTTTTTCTATGTTATGACATCACACAGAAATCTGGATTATTTCTGCAACGCCTTGCAGAATAGTGCTGCAGAGTATACATACAATGTCACAAGGGGAGAGGCACTGTCAAGGAGAGAGAGATGTTTCCAGATAGCAATTTATCTGATAATTTATTCCTTGGGCAATCAAGCCTTTGATTGGCGTGGTGAAAACAAAGGTAGTAAAAGCTGAGATTTATAGACACCAGGAGACAGGCTATAAAGCTATGATGCTGATGTTCTCAACTACTCTTAGATCACTGTGAGGCTCAGCAGTACATCACACTCCCAATTACCTCTGGCAGTTTTCATATCTCAACAACCGCCACCAGAAAAGGAAAGGAGTCAGCAGTAAGTGCTTATTATAGGAGAGCAGGATGGCAATAGACTTTACTTTGTTCTTGGTCCCTGTGGACTAAAAGTACATTGAGGCAGAAGGTTTGAGATGGTTTTGAAGCAAATCTGGGAGGCAGGGAGCAGGGGGTGTGCAATGTTGAAGTTGTTGATCCACTTTGTCTAGTGGCTGCTGATGTGAATTATCCCAAAAGCAGAGATAAATTCCACTCCTTCCCTTCCTCCTCCCATCCTATGAATGTAAGATTAACCATACTTTCCTGTTCTGCTTTAGGGCAGTGAGGAAATAGTGAAATGTTAATAAAGTTTGCAGATCAGCATTTTGCACAAGGGTTGCATACTGTGCATTTATACTGTGAGAGGCTATCTTGTATCTGATTTATTATCAGACTTTGAGTTACTGCCATTTTAGCTTGTTACATATCTGTGGTGTGCAAACCAGGCCCTACAGTATCCATGGTCTCTGTATGTGGGTTTGAAGTCAACAGAGCTCTCAGTATCCAGAGCTCCTGCCTCTACTGGCAAAATTCACCAAGAGCCAAACTTTTTACTAACATAAATATGCAAAATCTCATTAAATTCAGTGGAGCTGTGCCCATTACAAGAGCAGAAGTTTTGTTCTCCTGTCCCTATTTTGCATATTCTGGAAGGCGACATGCAAAAGCAGAGGTTTTCCTGTAGGAGAGATCCATGAATTTTCTTAGGCTGGGATCTCATCCCCACACAGGTGAAGCAGGTGGTGACATGGAGAAGTTTCTAACGAGTAACCTTGAGAAAATGACCTCCTGAGCTCTTATCCAGTCGACTTCCTTTGTGAGAAGCTAAACAGAAAATGGGTGTGGGAGGTGATTCTGCAGAAACACAGGACTGCTGGCAGAGCTGTCTTACAATGATCTTTTTCTGACAAGGGTATGTAGAATCAGGGGAAGAAGTCAGTTAAAGGAAAGACCATTTCCATGGTCAGTTTGTTGGTCAGTTTTCCTTGTATCTGAGCAGACCTGTATAAGTACAGCTGGCTTTCATGTATGGAGAAGAGATGAAGACGTATTTTTTAAAGGAGTCAAGATGTCATTATTCGTGTTTGTAGTAAAGCATGTAGAGAATTCTGAGCAGAGGAACATTGCATAGAGAGTTTACAGCAGAGGAACTCTGGGTTGGGTGTGACCACTTCTTTTCATTTCACATAACTTCTAGAATCCACTAAATTCCTTCTATGCACACAGAAAGCTGCAGCTGTGAGATTCCTCATCTCAGGTTTTGATACATGCAAGTCAAATAGAGGTGAAGGTCTTCCATTTGTCAAAGCTTTGAGTTTCTGTGTCCTCAGGGAAAAAGAAAACACTGAAAACAGATTGAGGAATTAAAGAAACTGATAGGAACAGTTCTAGAAGCATCAAGAAAAACATTGGAGATCTTGCAGGCAAGGTGGAGAAGACTGGCAGCAGGCTTCTGGCTTTTGTTTTTTCCATATCATGGACATATACGTTTTTCCATTTTTTAAAACAAATTACATCACTGATTCTTTCACCAGTCCCCATACCTGGAGTACTCTATACTTTGGCTGAATGGAAAGCTAATGGTTTCACATTAATTTTGTGATTAAATAAAAGCCACGCAAGAAAGTGGTAAAGTTGTGATGAGGTAGCAAATAGAAGCATGAAAGATAAAAACAGTGCTCCTTTTTTTATTTGAATTGCTTGAAATAACCCTGTCAGAGATGCTGCCAAGCATCCACACCTTTCCTGAAGAAGGTTTTGGTTGCAGGGCAGCATAATTGCATTGCAGCTCCCCTGGCAGCTGGCATCCAGCTCTGTGAGGGTTCATATCTCACCTGCTTTTGTTGAATCAAGTGTGTGTGATATTGTGAAGGTGGTGTGAAAACGAGGAGAAAAAGCCCTTCAATGGGCATCAAACCCTTTCTTCCTTTGAAAAAAAAAAAAGTAAATAACAAGCTGTGTTTCTTACTGAATATAGCACTTGCTGTTGTATTAAAATTTCTATGTCACATGCTGAAATTCTGTAGCCATTGTGTGTTCTCAGCCATACAATGTTTGCTGGATACAGCCCTGATCTTACTGATCCCTCTGCTCTGGAGAGCAGGGTGAGTAGAGGGTGCACCTGATTCTCCGCATGATTCGCTGGAGGGCAGCGCTAATGAGAAACCCCTAATGTGAAAAAAAAAAAAAAAAAAGGCTTATAACTTGGGGGGAAAAAATTCCAATGAATGTTTAAAAAGGAAGATTCAGCTCAGCTGTTCCCATAGGGAGTTTGCTGACCAGCTTTTTTCTTTTTGATATCACTGCAGATCAGCAGTTCACACTCTGTATTACAGACCTCTCTTCTAAAGCTTGCCAGCTCTCTCTTCCAATGATTTAACAGAACGTTCTTGCTGTAGATATGCAGAGACATGCTGAATTTGTGAGACCAGAGACTGGATTTTTACTGTTGGCAAGAGAGTATTTGTCTTTGATTCGCAAGTATAATAATTTAACAAACAAGTAAACAGAGGAAATAGATTTCAACTTTGTGTTTCATCAAGAGACTTAGATGCAGTGTGGTATCTTTTAGGGTAAAATAATAATCTTCAATTTCTACAACAGCATAACATTCTTATAATAAAAACAAGTTTCTAGAGGACAGTATGTCAATAGATTATATATTTTTGTATCCTGCCTTCTAAAGCAGCCCTATCCAGAGCTGTGACTGCAGAAAGCCACGGACAAACACAGCAGTGTCAAAGAACATGGTCTGCACCACCCCATGGCAACATAGGAAATATGTTTTCTTTTAGGTTAGTGACATATAATAACTTCTGTGATTCTGTTGGTTAAAATCAGACCACTCATTAATTTACCTTAATGACAGGGCATAGGTAATACCATTTTAAATAACCGATTGAAAGGAAGGAAAATATCAGAGATAATTATTTGAGGAAATATTGATAAACAACTGACCTTTATGTACTATAAATGAAACTCAGCTAAGCATCATTTATCTTTGTTACGTAAAAGCTTTTTAGACAGAAAAATTACATTTAGGTATATTTGTTCTTAATAGCTGAAATAATTAATAACAAACAAAGAAAGAGAAAAAGGCAAAACCCCCATCAATAAAAAAGTCCTGTTGCAGATGAGGTAATCCTCAGTCTCACATCTTTTGTCTGTGGACTATATGTGCATTTTTTCTTCTATTAGACAGGTTTATCTGAAAAAAAAAAAAAAAAGAAAGGCAGGCTTAATTTAGTCCTGGAGAAGTGAAATTTAAAGCAATACCTGAAAAAGAGTTAGGTCATATTTTCTAGGTTATCTTATTGCTTACATTGTAGTAACCTAATTTATTTCTGTTTGCCTCATTGTTTAATTAAAGGTATAAACTAAGCACAATATAAGAACTATATAATGTCAGTGAACATTACCTACATTTCATGTTTGTGTCTATTGATGCTGCAGCATTCCAAATAACAATTTGTGAATTAGACTTTGGACTGCCAACCCAAGGAGGCATTTTCTAGCTGTTATCAGCATTGTTTATTTGTGAAAGGTTCTGTTCACACATCCTTTCATGTTACTGCTTAAAAGATACCCATTCACATGCTTGAAAGCATAGGTATGTTTAAATATTTATGGAATGAGAGGAATTTTAAAAATCTTCCTCTAGTAGACTGTTAGTGGGAATTTGCATGTTGAAGTACACGTGCAGCAGGTACAAGCAATTTTTAAAATCATGGACCAATTTAAACTCATAGAACAGCCCAGCTTAGGAGAGCCTTCCAAACTGGTCCAGCCTTTTGTGGGAAAGAGAGCCTAGATGAGATTATTTAGCACCATGCCCAGTCACATCTTGAAAATCTCAGGTGACCCTACCATGTCTCTGTGGAGTTTGTTCCCACTGTAAAAAAAATTCTCTCTTTATTGAGATGAACTCTTTCCCAGTGTAACTTGTGTTCCTTGCCCCTTGTCTTCCCTCTACTCCACCCTGATGAGACATCACCTGGAATACTGCATCCAGCTCTGGGGCTCCCATCACAGGAGGTCCATAGAATTGTTCAAGCAAGTCCACAGGAGGACACAAAGATGATTAGAGGGATGAAACCCCTCTCCTCTGAGGAAAGGCTGACAAAATTGGGATTGCTCAGGGTGGAGAAGAGAAAACTCTGGGGTGACTTTGTAGCAGCATTTCAGTGCCTAAAGAGATCTACAGAAGAGCTGGAGAGGGACATTTTATACGGGTATAGAGTGTCAGGACAAGGGGTAAGGGCTTTAAACTGGAGGAGTGCAGGATTAGATTAGACAGTAGGAAGAAATTCTTCCCTGTGAGGGTAGTAAGGCACTGGAACAGGTTGCCCAGAGAAGCTGTGGATGCTCCATCCCTGGAAGTGTTCCAGGCCAGGATGGATGGAGCATTGGACAACCTGTTCTAGTGGAAGCTGTTTCTGCCCATGGCAGGGGAGTTGGAACTGCTCATCTTCAAGGTCCCTTCCAATCCAAAGCCTTCTATAATTTTATGATTCTATGATTCTCCATATGATTTCTGTTAAAGAAAGACCCTCCATCCTCTTTGTAGCCACTCATTAAGTGATGGGAAACTGTGGTGAGATCAGAAAACAGTAAATTAAATTCACCTCTTCGATGCTGCACTGGGAGGGAATGTGACAGAGGGATTCAAACCTTCAGGGACAGCTGCGTGCAGGATGAGAAGTGCCTGCCTCCTTGCTGTTTGGTACCACCTTCAGCAGAGGTGATGGGTGTAGTGTGTGCCAGTGCAGCTGTGAGGGACAGACACCCAGCAAGTGCAGGCATGATGAGTGAGTGTGGAGCGAGACAGGAGCTGTTGAGCTGTGCCCACGTCCCATAGGTTACACCGAAGGGTGCCCTTCCCTCAGGTGCCCAGGATTTAATGCGTGGGCTCTGCACTCTGCCCCCAGCCCTGCCTGCCCCAGGAGATGGCTGCCACCAGCAGCAGGCTCCTGGAGCTGTCCCTGTGCATGTGCTGAGTGCATGTGTGTGTCTCTGCCAGCCCAGCTGCCCACTGTGAGCTGGGTGGGCGCCGGGTGTGCTGTGGGCTCTGCAGGGGCACAGCAGAGGCCTCGTGCCAGCAAAGAACCTTGTTCCAGTTCTTTCACACCTTGTCCCTTTCTGTGTTCTGTCAGTGAAGGATGGCGTTTGGAGGACTGCTGCAGAAAGTTTTCACTGTAAAGAGGCCTGACCACGACTTTTAGATGATTAGCTCTCACTTTCAATGCGGTATCTGCTTTTAGCATTGACTGTTCCCATTTGTAATTTCCCTCATCTGTTCTGCAGCTCTTTGGGACTGTTCAAGCCTGCCAAGAGCAGCATGGTCCCACTGATAAACTGGTTTTCCTCTGAAGCCTTTTGCCTTTCACTGTCTGGGAAATCTTTGAAATTGATGGGTTTTCACCACACACTCCTGTTTTTCAAAGGAAGTTTCAGGGAAATTATCCTCAGTCCAAAATTTGGGGTTTATATTTTTGCTGATCCCACAATTCTAATGTTTATTACATATATATATCAGGTGCAAAAAAATAGTTTTCTAAGCAATAAAATTCTTGGAATAGTCCAAAATCTTTCTTTCTTCAAATAACACATGTATGAACAAAGAAGTTAAAATGGGGTTTGATCTTTATTTGATAACAGTGTCATTAGTGCTAAATCACACCGAGAAAGTGAGTAACATGTGACGGGTTCAAAGGGAAGAAAAACCAAACATCATCTAAAATAAATGTAACAATATCTGGAGTGTTTTTACCAGAACTATGGACATGGTTCACGGTTCTTCTTTGGTTGTTCCAGACATTTTCATTAGGAATAAGATGTATGTCAAATGGCTTTGGTGCATGCTGTATCAATTGGCATTGAACAGTAGTGTATCCTGCACAGTTTGTTAAATCCCATCATTAGTCCACAGAATTGCAACTCTTCATTACCTGTATCCTTTTAGGAAGTGGGATTAAAGTCAAGTTTCTTTGGGTGTTTCTTACATAGGATTTTTGTTTCCTGGTGACATGCAGTTAGTTTAGTCTCTAAAATATATTTTAATTTGAAAATCTGAAGGTCCTCTCACAAAAATTTGGTACATTTCTTTCTTTTATTGCATCTTCTCTGGGCCTATTGCTTGATGTCTCTGAAAAAAACCCAAACAATTAAAAATTGTGTTTCATAACATTTCTTTGAGAAAGCTGTTTCCAAGGGTATATTGGCAAGAAGACTGAGTTTCTTGCACTGCACACAAGATGGGGTTTTGGGTTTCTTTTTTCCTTGAAAGGCCTATGGGACTCTATTTTCACAGAGATAACAGTCACCACAGGGGACAGATTTTTCATAAGCATTCTGCATGCAGAAAAACCCTGATTTATATAGACACGTGTAATAAATCTGGTCAAATTGTGTGTTATGAACGTTCCTAATATCTCGACCTGAAAGGACTGAATTAAAGCATATGTCTAGACTGCAGGAAAACTACCTTCAGTCCTTGTCTATTAATCACCAGGGGTGAGGAGCAGATGGAGTGGTGTGACTCTCTTTTGGCCCAGTTTTTCTTCCCATGGCCTTGAAATATGCAGCTGAATCCAAGAGCAGTGCATTTGAGTGTTATCGTAGAGCAACAGCTCTCCTGAATTTGTGGAATTGTCATGGACAGTCTTGCCCTGTGTCTGATGTATGAAGAGCCACTTGAATACAACTTTCTCTTGTTAGAAAGTGCTATCAACTGAATAAATAACTAAATAACCCTGCTTCTCTCTGCTGTAATCTGTCCTAGTGTTTAGGGCAAAGCATTTGCAGGTTGATATGTTCTTGATTTTTCTTCTCTTTTTTGACAGCTCCTAGACTGTTTTGTCATCCCAGTGGTGATACTCCTCTCCTGGTTCTTCTTACTGGTACGATACAAGGCAGTGCATTTCATTGGGATTGTGGTCTGCATTCTGGGCATGGGCTGCATGGCAGGAGCAGATGTCCTCGTTGGGAGGCAGCAAGGAGCAGGTAAGTTAGGATAAATGGGTTATATGGCCAAGTTCTGTTCAGAGAAGCCATTGACCAGGGTGTGTCAGACTGGGGTCAAAAAAGGGTGAAATGTGGAAAGAGACTCTGTACATTCATGGATCCAAAGCACCGCACCACTCAGAGTTGTCACTTTGTCAGAAGGGCAAAAAGGGAACTTTTTCCAACACTTACAAGTCAGCAGTGCTGCAAACAGGTTTCTTGGGCCCTGTGTCTTACAACACAGGTCACCCCCTGCACGAGGGACAAGCTAAATATTTGTAGTTTTGTTCTCTTTTGGCTTAGCTGTTGGACTACAAACTTGAATAGCTTCCTTTCCAAATTGGCTACATTTCTGAGTCATAAGCACCTCTCACACCCACTGTGTGCTCTTACTTCTCCTCAACTTTGCTTGTTTTTCTACAGAGGTGGGGTCACTTGGTAGATGCTAAAAGACACCAGACTTATATACTACCAGTTGGGTGTTGCACAGAGTGTCATACTGAAGCTTTGGGACTTGACTGTAATGCTTTTGAAAATAACCTCCATGTGTGTAAAATGTTCTTTTTTTAAGGGTGGCATCATATGAATAATGTGTGTGTATCTATTAATGCAGACTAGACAGAGTTAGATTTCATCGATCAACTTCCCCTGTCACATTGATTTTTCTAGTGCCAAGCCAAATGATGTGGGAAGGCTGGAAATTCTTTTCAAAGATTGTCAATTAGGCACAGTTTTCATTCTTAATTAAAAGCACTGAATTGTGAGCAGAGCATAATACACTGGGATTTAAAATTCTTGACTCAGCTTTCTGAATACAAATGCAAGTGCTGTAAAAACTGCATTTGCCAGAATGCTGCTAAATAAAACAATGGAGTTTGTGACAGTGCTCACCATATCTCCCTGCCCCCTTCTATCTCTGTCCTTAATCCTGAAAAGAGACCTTTAGTTACTGGTGTCCTCCAGAAGTAGCCTTGGCCCAGCTAAAAAAGAAATAATATACTCTGTACTGTGCAATCAGCCAGCAAAAGCTGTATTGGGAATGGCTGATTTCAGAGGGATTGAGATTTCAGACCAGGTTCCAGAAGAAACATCCTGTGTCCCAGCAGTCTAGAGAGTAACATGCTTGAGCAGGTGAGCTGTGGATCAGCAGGAGCATGTGGGGCAGTGGAAGCAGACAAGGAACAGATTGAGGAACACTGACACTTTGCCATCCAACTGCAGTAATTAGATGTTATTTGCCATGTTCATCATTAAAGCATGGGTATAGCTGTTAAGTAAATTTGTCCAGAAAAATCTGTTAACAGGCATTATTGCCTTTTAACTTGGAACTACACATGAAAAACTGTGTCCATGCTCATTGCTATGCAGAGAGACTGCGGCGTTTGTACTTATTTTAGATGTTATTAATGATGCTGTCTTTAACAGAGTAAAATAGATCACCTAGTTAATTTCTTTGAAAGACTAAAACTACACATTAAAATGTACAAGTAGAAAAAAAAATAGTGGCAGGAACAAAAGAACAAAATTGTTGAAACTCTTAATTAAGAGGTTGTACACCATTTATAGGATGTTTCCTAGGACTGGACAAACTAAAGGAAGGAAGACACCAAAAGCAGTAGTGCTTCATAAGTCCCTAGTAAATGTCTCTGTTTATCTTATATTTTAGGTGAAGAACTATTGATAGAACAAGAACTATTGATACCTGTGTGCCCCTGTTGAGCACACTGCTTACTGTATTAGAAGAGCCATAAGGCTCTGCTAGGTACCCACAGCATAAGGCAATTGAGCCTGCCAACTCTTACAGTAAGGGAACATGAATTTCAAATGTGTCACTGAGAGATTAATAGGTATTTTTCCAAAATATCTGCAGGACTTAGGTATAATGTGCACACATGCTTTCAATTTTCAATTGTATTCTTACTGATACTTTGCACATTACTCAATGGGAAAACAATTATTTAGAGCTCTATCATCTTACATGCCAAGTATACCTGAAAATAACATTATTCTGAACTAACACCCATGACTTGCTTTCACACTTCTGCTCATACACAGGGGTCTAAGCCACACAGGTCTAAGTGTTTCATCCAGGTTTTTCAAAACACTTCATAGCTTTAACTTACAACAGTCTCTGAAAACCAGTCACATCACTCCTGCTAATACATATATCAGTGTTCCATTAAAGTGGGACACATTGAGAGGGATTTTTAGGTATCATGTTCATCAGTAACTACAATCAAAAGAAAAGAGAAACACCTCTTAATGGCAGGGGCTAGGGCAAAGGAGTGACAAAGAGGCCTACTGGGAGTATGAAAAGGAGATGTGTCAGAACACAATTCACATTTAAAAGATTTGTGTTACACTATAATGCTGTAACTAGTTCCCAAAACACTTAACTCTGCTCTGGACCATATGACTTCTCCACAGAATATTAGATATGGTTACAATCATTAATGTAAAACGTGTTTTGCCAGGCTATGCCTTGTGCGTCTTCTCAAGAATGACCTACACCACTGAATTGGTCAAATGCAAGTTTATTACCCTAAAAGTCTTTGGAATGCCTCTAGTTAGTTGACACATTTCCTTAGCAATGAAACCAGTAGATGCACGTGGATATTACATCCATGAAAATGAGTCTACAGGGACATGTCAGTCTTGGGGAAAAGTTCCAAAACCTCTCGAGGAAGCAAAGATAAGGCATTTGACAGCCAGAATAGTAATTGCTAAGAAAGAAAGCAAAAACATATTTTACAACATTTTTACACCAGTATATAAAGTTTTGATGCACTAACTCCTTGGGTACCATGTATTACTCTAGTCACTGCATGTCAAAAAGAAGTCATCAGAAAATAAGCCTGTATAAGCTGGAGAAAGGTGAGAAAGCTGTTCAAGGGCATAAAATGGATTCAGATGAGGAGACTGTGGCCAGACTGGGACATTCCATCTCTCAGAGAAGGCAAGAAAGACAGATACTGTAAAGGTATATGAAGTCTTCAGTGATATGAAGAGGGTTAATACAAAGTGATTTTTAAATATTTCTCAGAAAATTATGGGATGACTAATATGATTTTGAGGTATACAGCGTAAAAGTTAAAAACATGAAGTACTTCTTAATAGTAGGCCGAAAATATACAGATTTTACACAAAGTGATGAAGAATCCCTCCAGGCTTATTAAATTTGATGGTCTAATGCAACTTTTATCTCAGAAAATGCCTAATCTACCAAGAACTGGCTGATAAAAGTTCCTCTGCACTTCCCTATTTGTTTGTGCTCTCCTCAGCCACCCTGTGCTGCTGAGTACCAGAGGAGGTTCCCAGGTTGGAGTCTGGTGCACTGAACAGATCTCGGCTCCCTCTTCTGGGAAAGCCCTGAAGGCTGAGGCTCACTCTCAGCATGAGAACTCTTTGGGAAGAGCTATCAGGGTGTGATGCTTGAGGCCATCCCATCTGTGTGGAAATGCTCAGCCTCTGAGCTGCTTTTGTTTCACGGATGCAAAAGAATGATATTTTTGTCCCAGCAGAAACTCTAAGGTCAGAAGCTTTTTCAGCAATTCTTCCCTGAAGTGTCAGTGAGTAGCTGCAATAAATACCAAATAAGTGAGTTCAGTGAGGAATCAGTGGAGCCACTGTGAAATATGAAATGCATCAGCGGTATGAAGAAGTTTTGTAAAGTGCTGATGGTTGTTTTAAATTAAGAATGTCTTCCATTACTGATTGCAAAAGAAGACTAAAATAAGGAAAAAATAAACAAAACATCACCACCAACAAAACAACCAAATTGTAAAAAGATGAATCGTCAAATATAAAAGTGTTGCCAGTCAAGGAACATTCAAAACAGAAATTCAGTGAAAGGCTGGATGAGTATGTGAAAAACAAATCTAGGAATGTTTGCTAAATACACAGAAGCCACATGTGATCTGAGCTGAAAAATGTTGGAGACTAAGAGAGTATCACTGGGAATATTTTACACTTTACTCCATTCCTGTTGTCCATAAACAACTTATACTTTTCTAGTGCTTATAGCCAGTGCTGGAGACAGGACTGATGAACCCTTTGTCTGTCCTCTTATGACCATTTTTAATATCATAAATTTCATCTCCGTAGAAATTTCAGCACTGCAGTTTGGAATGATAACTGAAGACTTAAAAGCACTCCTTAAAGAAAAACATTGAAAAGATGATTTTGAACCAGTCAGAATGTTTGGTTTCCATTTTTATTTACTGCAATGTATATTTTACAAATCAATTGAAATAAAACTTTAAAGTTAGGGATATAAAAATTAAACCATGATATTTTAAAAGAAAACAAGGTTTCTTTTTTAAAATATACAGTTTAGTACTTCAGCATTTCTGCTGAAACTTTTCAAAGAAAAATCCATTATATCCAGCCTTTCAGAATATGGTTCTGCAGCAATATCTGACAGCTTTGTGAAGCTGTAGCTCCTGTAGAAATAATTTAACAAGCCATATGTGCAGAGGGAATTGCATGCACCACTTTGCAAAGCTAGAGCCTCTGTTGTCAAGCTATAACTTGATCTTGATCAAATGTCACTGCAGCTCCCTCCAACACCCAATAATAAAATCTTCCAAGACTTAAAAAGATTTCAAGCAGTCTTTGATAACAAAATGTTGTAGTAATTCTGTATACCTGGAGTTATGAAAATACATTTTGTTGTTCTTTGCATGCATCAAGTACTGCTATGTTAATTGAACCTCTTTTAAAAATCTGTCATTATCATCACCCTGTCTACACCCCATCCTTCCTCCTCCCGTTCTTGTCAAACAGATCCATGTGAGAATGAGGTCAATATTAGGTTGTAATGACTTCTTCACTCATTTCACAGGTACACAGTATTTTTCAGTTGTCCTCACATCTAAGTACTGAACATGCTTTAGACTGGTTAAATTTCAAGATGAGATGAAAACTGCTCTATAGAGCTGAGTCACATTTTCTCTGCAAAGAAAATAAAAGGTAGCAATAATGAAGTAAAAAAGATCAGTCTCTGAAGAGTGTCACTTGGATTCTATACTTTCTTTTAAAAGTTTTTCAGAATTTTTTGGCTTCTTTTTTCTATATCAAGGAATATGCTCTCCCTTTGTCTCTGCTAGGTTTGGCTGGTGTATTGAATGAAAACTGTTAAAATGACAGAACATTTGCATTCGTTTTATTAACCCAGATAAGGGCTACCAGATAAGTAGTGACTGAGGAATGAAATCTGTAGGGAAGAACATGCAGTTGTTTTGGACAAGAGATGGTTGTTTTGAGGCATTCTGATTTATTTTCTATTTATCCCTAGGTGAAAATAAACTGATAGGAGACCTCTTAGTACTTGGTGGAGCAACACTCTACGGCATATCGAATGTGTGTGAGGAGTACATCGTCCGAAATCTGAGTCGAGTGGAATTCCTGGGCATGATCGGGCTCTTTGGCTCCTTCTTCAGTGGAATTCAGCTGTAAGTGGGCAGGTTTGAACCCACTGAGGCTCAGATAAGTGTAGCTGTGGCCTCTGTTGAGATACACTAACCACTTCTTCCAAATTAGTCCTTTCCTGTGGAGAGCAGGTGTCTTCTCATCTTGAAATTTGCATTGGTTTCCATATTTCAAATGAGTGATTTGAATAATAACACAAATTTTTACCCAACTACTCTAACTCAAGGACCAGTGTCCTTAAGTACTCACATGAAGAGGGAGAAGACACATCCCACCATCTTGCTGCTGGAAGACAAATGGATACTTCATGTATTAGTCTGAACTGTGAATAACAAAATCTAAAGCTTCTTCTGGTTCTGTTTTGTACTTTTAAAAAGCCACTTTGATTTCTAAAGAGGTAGAGGACGCATCAAGTCAGAAAGTATTTTACTGGTTCACTTGTTCTGTGGAACTACATTATGATATGGTGGAAATCATGAAAAAGCCTTTGAGAAAATGGCCTTTTCACTTCAAAAGTGTTTAGCACGTAGGAGATTGTTGCATGGATTTCAGGATCTACAGAGTGAGAGCATCTCACTCTTCCCTAATGAGCCTCTCAACTGCAAGCCTAATAGTTCCAATGTTGCAGTACTGTGACTGATGTAAAAGTAGCCCTGCAAGATTGCTGGATTTTGTGCAGGTCTGTCACTGGTGCTTGTAACACACACTGACTTTTATTAGTCCAAAACAAGTTGCTTCTCTACAGATCTAAGCTGCTTCTAAGAACAGAGGCTGATCAAAAAAACACAGGCCATCAATTCCTAATTCAATAGTTCTGGTTTTTTATCTAAAAAGCTTAATGTACTTATTTGGGATCCGAACAAGTGTCTTAAAATTATTTATATTAACTAGCTGCCATACAAGAAGTTCCCTTTTAAAAAACATGAAATTTAAGAACATGTAAATGTGCCTAGTGTCTTTGGCTAAAGCATTTTTTTATATGTTTGTGATTAAGTAGATGCTAACATTGTGAGGACATCACAGCAGTGCCCTTATCTTCCTCTGTGTGTGTAAACTGTCATGTAAATGTGTCGTATTCCAGAATTCAGTGGTGGTGTCATTACTCCCTCTTGACCCAAGCAATTAGTCACAACAGACTTCAGGGTCTGTGAGCAGTTCTGCTGGTGAGAATCTGGTTTTGGAATAAGGCATCTTTGTGTAAACAAGACACAGCTGGAAGGAAACAATAACAAACCATTTCTTTGCTGAAAGCCCTAAGGTTTTTCTCTTCAACCTTTGGTCCAAAAGTTCACTCCAGCAGGTTTTTCTCCTCCAGCCTCTGCAGCTTTTTGCTGATGGTGCCTTCTGGGCACCTTCTGGAGACCCAGCCCGTTTATTTCATACCTGTGCCTTTTTCTTACCTTTGCATGTAATGTATAGCAGAAGTCACAGTTATGTGTTCACAGAGATTTAATCTAAGTAAATACAACACTTCCTTCAAAGAGAAGCCAGTTTCTCAATTTGCAGGCTCTTTCTTTGAAAAACTACTGGCCACTTTGGTGCAATATAGGATCTTTAGATCCTCTAAACTGGAGGAATCTTAGATTGTAACATAAAGCAAACACACATAATGCCTGTTGTGCAGCAAAGGAGGAAGAGCTAAGGTATCAGGGGAAACAGTGAATTAATGAGTTGGCTGATTACCCAGACATGGTGGAAAGAGAAGTATATTGAATATGATTAAAGCAGGGAGGAAGAATAAGAGATTAGTTCACCAGACTTGAGGATGTCACAATTACCCAGCAAATGGAGATAAGGTTATCTGATGGAATCACATAATCATAACATGGCCTATTTTCTAATGTCCCCTGAAGGTCATCTGGTTCAAGCTCCTACTCAAAGCTAGCTTCAAAGTTACATCAGGCTGCTTAGGAACTTGTTCAGTTGATTTCTTAGTATCTCCAAGAATGGAGGTGCCAGTCATGCTGGGCAGCCGGTTCCAGTGTTTCACTTTTTTTTTTCCCTTGATATTTAATCAGTTTTCCACATTGCAACTTGTCTCCATTTTCATTCATCCTTTTGTTGTGCACCTCCAAGAAAAGTATGACTATCTTGTCTGTAACTACGCATTGCACAGTTAAGATGGAGAATTTATTGTTGTATCCTCCTTTTTCCCAGCTTAGCCTTCTCTTCTTCACACAAAGCAAGCCCTGCTGTTTCAACATCTCCTCTTAGATCCTGTCCTCAACCTGCCTGACTATTATGATGGAGTTCCACTGTACTCCCTTCAATTTACTGTTGTCTGTCTTGTTCTGGACAGCCCGCAGTTGGATATTGTCTCACAAATCGCATCCTTCAACTTTCTGTCCAGACTTTTACTAATACAGCTCAGGATGCTCCTCTGCTCCAGGGACACATTGACTTGGGTTCAGGTTGATGTCCACCAGGACTCTTAGGTTTATTGATGGAAAACAACTTTCTATCCAGTCAGCTCCCAGCCTGTACATAGTGTCACTCCACCCCAGGTGCAGGAGTTAGTGCTTGTTTTTCTTGAACTTAATGAGGTTTCTTCTCACCCTTTTCTTTAGACAGCATTGTAGACAGTCCACCCATCTAGTCCATACCTCTTGAGTCTCTAAAGATCTTCAAGAAAATCACACTGGAAACCTTGCTAAAGTAGCAGTAGGTTACACCACATCCTCTCATCCATTCCCTCTCCCTTATTATCCAGTCACCTCATCATGAAAGGCAGTCAGTTGGGTCAGGTTTGCTCTTGGGAGCACAGTGCTGGCTGTTCCCAGTGGCATCGCCTTCTTCATTCCTGCAAATGGCTTCTGGGTAGATTTGTTCCTTAATCTTCCCAAAGGTTAGCATAAGGCTGGCCAGGCTGTACTTTCTATTCTGTGTTGAATTGAATGTTGCATTTGTCTCTTTTCAGTCATCAGGGACCTCCTCCAACTACCACAGCCTTTCAAAATCATTGATTCCAGTTCTTCAGTGTCTCTGGCATCACTAAATGGCCACTTCTGGCAAAGTTTCTCTCACCCCTCTTTGTTTCACAGATCATAAGGAACCACAAGCCATAGCATATTGTTTTATACATCTGTTGTACTGGCTAAGCAATAATGTGAACACAGTGTTCCTTCGTTTGAGCTATGTGAATTTTTTTTTTCCAGACCAAGAGACATTGCAGTTTGTTTTCATTATATTCTTCAGGAATTACTGATAAAAGAAACATATACCTTCCATGCAAAGACACCTATAATTTAGTTATTTTGCAGAGGATATAGTCTTATTATTCTGTACACAGTATTAGATCTGCCTCACATCAGCAGCAAGCAAATTAGAATTTACAGGATCCAACTCTTTAGACTGGATTAATCTGGAAGGTGCTGAACTCCTGCAGTTTTACTGTTAGACTTGGTCTTCCACATGCCATCTTTTCTACTAGGTACTTTGTTTTTCAATCTCTATAATTCCATATTTTAGACTTGTTTAAAATAGTGTCCAGACCAGCATGCAGAGTTGTGCACAGCAGGATTTATCTGGAAATCACACAGATAGGGAAATCAGTTACCTGAGTGAAGACCTAGCTTGGGAGGTATCTTATCTCCAAGGGTCTATTTGCCTGGATTGGTAAGAGCTGACTTGTCGCCACCTTAGAATTTTATGGATTTTTTACTTTGATGTTAATGTACAGTGCAAGATTTACAAGATACTGAGAGTGGACTTTTGCAGGTTTGCCCATCCTTTGCTTATTATCCTGACTTTCACTGCTGTGACTGTTTGGTTTCTCTCAGTGTGTAAGAAATCACAGTATGCTTCCCAAACCAACCTGTGATATTTATTTATTTTACACTGCAGAGCTCCTCTGGAGCGTGAAAAACTCAGATAGATGCATTATTAATAATTAACATTTAAAAGCTTTCAGAATATAAGTCAGAAAAGTACAAAAGGATTGAACATTTAGGGGAATGGACATGTAGAGCAGGTATATAGAGAGCTGGAAATAAACCAGGGGAAATTGTATGCTATCACATCTGATTACTGCCCTGAAGACCTTTCAAATACACAGACACAGGGATAATGCCAGAGTAGATTAGCAAACTCTTGATTGCATTTGCTTCCTACAGAGATTTTTTGTTATAAGGTTATTTATGTTGTTTTGTCCAGCATTTGAATTGAATGAGTGGAAGTAATTTAACTTCTGTTCTCTTCCATCAAATTTTGCCTTCTCTTCTCTTCCAGTGCAATCATGGAACACAAAGAGCTGTTGAAAGTCCCCTGGGATTGGCAAATAGGTAAGAACACATTTTATCTCCTTGAAGATGGTTACTGAAGGAGGCATGGAGACGGCCAGTGTTTGGGGAGGTGGATACAGAGTTTCAGGGGAGCCAATGTTTGTGACTTTTCCCCTGGTTACTACCAAAGGATGAGCTGCATGCCTCATAACTGTTCTTAAATTATGTCTCCTCCATCGCTGTGTTATGCCTTCCTTACACGATTGGGTTAAGCATATGAATACTATAAGATAATCATTCAGACAGCCATGAAGTAAAACAGTAATGGGGTTCCACTTCTAAGATTCAATGCAGCACTGGGGCAATAAATGAGGTAGTCATGAAGAGCCAAACCTTTTCAATGAAAGCCAAAGAAAGAAAATGGAACAGAACAAAATAACCTAAAAAAGTACCCGCAGCACATATTATAGCCTCATAAATTCCCTTCCAGGGGGAGCATTTCTGTATGGAAGTGTTTAATTGTTTTCTAAATTGTCTTGGTGGAATATAGCAGATGTGTCCTTTAGACAAGTTTTGGAGCATCATGCCCAATGAAGCTGTCATGGTGTTCTGCCAAGCAGGGGATTGCATGTTCCCATTTCTGTTTGGAAGCTCAGTTTATAACCCCCTTCTAATCAGTCCAATGAATTATTTGTTTTAAAAGCAAATCGATATTTAGGGGAGTCCCTATAATCACTCTTTCATTATTTATGACAATAGAAGAAATAAAAGGATACAGTAGCATAGAGCTGATGGATTGCAGAGGATTCAAGCTTTGGCAATCCACTAACAATAGTTCTTTACCTAATTTCAGACTGAACATCAAAATGACAACCCAGAAGTGTGCAAAAACAACTGACTATTGGGGAATCCCTGAGGGGAGGGGATACAAATTATGGAATACAGTTGGTTTCTTTAAACTTTGAAGTTGGTTCTCAATTTCCTTTCATCATCCTAAACCTTGATAAATACAGCACATTTTTCACAAAACATTGCACCTAGAAATCTTGGAAATTTGAGCTGCAAAACTGAGTGACAAATCAATTTAAAGCATCCATGGAGAAACACACTCAACTGTGTACTATAAGTGTATTGGCCTTCTTTAATTTGAGATAATCAGCATAATTGCATCAGTGTTTGTTTATATTTCATGACAAGGAGCTTAGGGACATAATTAATCTGGTACTGATGGAACTATCAGTGGTCATACCAAATTAATCTACTATCCATGTAAATGTCGTAGCCACTTCCATGAGATTTCTGATCAAACCCAGTATCAGTGAAATATGCTGTTAAAATAAAGGCTTACTTCATCTGTGATGCTGCCAAAATGTCCCTGAAAGTTGATTACTAATTCTGAAGAGTCCTTACGCTTCACAAGGCTGAGATCATCTTAGCAAAAGCATCATAGATATGTACTTGCTTTGTTAGAGCAATTTTTGGAAATGTGGTGTAGTTGAACATAGATTAAATGGTGACAGTTCTGTAGTTCTTCCCTGGCTTCCGCTGCACCTGGTGTACTTTCCATTGCATTGGCAGTGATACAAAATTGTCAAGAAGTGATTGACAAATCTGTGTCAGGGAGATCACAGCCTTGTCCTGAGCAGTTATCCGCTGTGACAGACTCAAACCTGCAGTCCAGCAGAGTTAAATCATCAGCCTTCCCAACAGTGGTGATAAAGTCACAGCAGGCAACCTCATAAATAACTTGAGGTGGCCTGTTGCCATCTGCCATAATTGTGCTTTTAAGATCAAATGAGCTACCTTTTAACTGATGCAAATGATTTTTGAATATAAAGATCTAAAGCCAATCTGTTATGTCTATCATGTTTAAAACAGGCTGTGGCCCTCCTGGTGTTAATTTTGGAAATTGCCCTGATACATATCATCATCTTCACACTTAGTGTGAATCAGTGTAGCTCTGTTTGAATCCCTGAAGATTTAAGTATTAATCATTGCTGATAACCAGACTGAAAGGAGGATGATTTTACAGTTTTGACTGAGTGGTTTCATATGAGACCATGACAAGTTTGATAGTGATAGATGAAATAGTAACAAATAAACTCGCATCAGTTTTATTTAAAAGAAAACCAGTTTGTAGCTCCAAGGAAGTGCCCTTTGTTACCGGGTGTTTGGATATTTCTGAATGGTTTTTGTTCCAAGGCAGTATGGAAGATCATAACTGATTCCATTTCATGCCAATTCATCATTTGCTTTTGGAGTAAAAGCACAAAGGCAACATTTGTGAATCATTTCACCCTGCAACATTCAACCACCTTGCTCAGGAACAAGACCAGAAGTTCTCAACTCATATTGGCCTTGGTCGTACTTGGGCTGTTTTAGACAGATCCTGCCCATTTGTGTGAAGACCCCAAGTGTAAAGAGAAGTGGAAAAATACTCAGGAACTGGGGCTCATTCAGCCTGTGGAAGTTACCTATGAGGAGGTTATCAAAAGGACAGAGCTGAGGTCTTCACAGAGGTGCATGGCAGGAGGATGAGAGACAGCAGACAGAAGCTCAAATGACAGATTCAGACAGATAAAAGGAAAATCTTCACACTGAGGACAGGCAGGCAGGAGAGCAGGTTGCCCAGAGAGCTTCTGGAGTCTGCTGGGACTGCAGCACTAGTGGCAATTCCCAAGGCTGCTATTTGCACTGCATGGATACCTAAGGGGGCTGAGGCTTCAAGCTGTTGACTTAAAACATATTTTCAGTCTCAAAATCAGCCCTCTAAGAAGCAATATCTGAAAATCATATGATGTTAATTTCATTTGTTTATTGTCACCACTAAATGCCACCCAGCTGGTAGATATTACATGTATTTTTAAGCTGTAAATTAAATGCCACTTTATATTCACCTTTGCTAGAACAGCTACAGTTGAAACAATTTTCCACTGGAACTGAAATGTCCTTTGGAAAAGCAGCCTGTGAAGCTGGCTGTCAAATAATGTGAACACCAAGGCAGTACCATAAAATTATAGTGTAAGTTGAGGGCATAAACCAGCAAAGCTGTGTTAAATCCAGACAACCAGAGGGTTGGTGGACCAGCTGGTGATTCATAGACTGTACTTTGACAATGCAGACTTCTGATCCACAAAGGCTTTAGTGCCTGACCTGTTCTTCTTAATCCTTGAAGAAAAGCTGGTTTCATGCTTCTGTATGCAAAACAATTTCCCATTGACCTAAACTACACTCCATATGGTACAATTATTTGTCTGCTACAGAAGAGTCACAGAATTTAAATAAAGCAGCTTTCAAGCACTGCCTAAAACTGAATTCTGATGCCAGTATGCAATGCACACCTTATGAAATTGCCACCTATGAGTAAAAGCAGTTTTTACCATGATTGTCCCTGTTCTGAATATAAATCCAAATCCTTATCATGCCATAGCATGTATGGACACTGATAGTTTGTGTCTGCTGCATTTGTTTCAGTTGAATGTACACTTCAGTTCATAAGTTTCTAAAGGACTCAATCTGTCACAGCTGATTTTGTCCTTTACATAGCTTTTCTAGAGAATTTTTAACTAAATGGATCCACATGCAGATATATGGACATTATATGGCGTGGTTTTTTAATCCTTTCTAATCCCTTTCAGGACTTTGGCAATCAGATTTTCTACAACTTTTAGTCAATAACATGTTCTGAAGAGCTGGCATGAGTCTCAATTTAGGCTCATGCACATACCAGCTGGGAATTCTGTAGCGTACAGGAGGCCAAGAAATAGCATTTGCATGAGAGCAGATGTGTAAAGTGTTGCCTGGTTTCTTAACTTCATATTGATTAATTTGCCTTGGGATTTATCAAGTAATAACTGAAGCAATGAATTCTTTCCCAGTAAGTTATTTAGGTTTTTAAATTAATTTAGATTTTTACTGTAATGTATTTTTATTATATTAGTGTCTAACAATCTAATTCGTGTGAGGCACTCTGTAAACATGCAGCAGGAAAGAGTTTCAGCTTACAAAGGTTTTATTGAGGAAGGCAGACAAAAAGGAGCAGAGGAACAGAGGTGCAAAACCAAAGTGATTTGTCAGTTTTGGTGCAAAGTAGGATTAGGACCTTGAAAAACTGAGTGCTATCCACATGCATTCATTCATTTGCACATTAACTCCTCTACAGATAATTTTGCATTCATATTTTGGGTCCATTCCCAGAAAATTCTGTGTGCTCCATCCAACTCAGCTGAACTCACGTGGTGCTGGGGACATTCAGCTCCTGCAGAGACTAGATCTGGTATGTTCAAATGCATCATTTTGTCCAAGTCTATGCTGGACATGAGGTAGTCACTGCTTGTATAAGACACCAATTTGAAACAACTCTGCTATTATGGAGATCCCAAAGGATACCAAATGCCCAGTGTTGATATCGTTTTCACTCTCTCTATATGTATATATTATTAATTTGAATTTTCCTTTGACAAAGCATTCTTCTTTCTTTTCCTAAAAGCACAACCTTCTTCCTCCCAACAAAGTCATTTCTGCAGGCTGTAAGGTCACTTTGCTTCTTGTTTCTCTTCTGCAGGCTTGCTGTACGTTGGCTTTAGTGCCTGTATGTTTGGCCTCTACAGCTTTATGCCAGTGGTCATAAAGAAAACCAGTGCGACTGCCGTCAACCTCTCCCTGCTCACGGCTGACCTGTACAGCCTCTTCTGTGGATTGTTCCTCTTCCACTACAAGGTATGTGGGAATCAGAGATGTGTTTGGGTGATAACAGTATGCCTGAGGGAACGTCAGTGCAGAATGAGGAAACAAGAGAAGCCTCCAAGCTTTGCTAGATCTAAACAGTAAAAGTGCAAGTTGATTTTTTTACGTCAGTCTTCCTACACTAAAACCAGCTTTATTATATGATTTCTTGTTTTCTAAGAGAGCTCATTTGGTCTTTTTGTTACAAGTTTTAAGATTTGAGTACCTGTTCATCAGACACTGTACCATTAATTTCATCTTACTTATCAAAGGGTCTTATCAACTGCTGTGAACAGACCTAAGGTGGCAGCATGAAGGGAAGGACTCTTCCAAAATTCCCACAGACTGGTTTTTTTTTCCCCCCTGGGAACAAGGTTGTTTCATTCATACTGATTCTGAATTTATAACTAAATTGTTCATAAATTACACCTTTCTCTTGGCCGTACCAGTGGCTTGTCTCTTACTGTAAATGCCAAAATTTGCAGCATGTTTATGTTGAAGTTAAACTTTGACCTCCCAGGTCCGCTAATATTTAAAACACCGTGTTTTACAGGACCTCATTTGACCTCCATTTATCAGGAATGGCACTTCATTATTCACAAGTATCCCTCCTCAGTGTCCATCCAGTGAAAATAACATTGCAGTGCTGGAAGCAATTGCTTTCTACCATCATTTATGCACAGGAGGGAGGTTGCTTGATAGCTAAATTGTGTTAGAAGTGTTAGGCAAAAGAGAGCATTAAAATTCTAAGTGTCTAATCAATTCAACCAGATTTTGTTATGGTAATAGTACCTGAATGAATCTGAATGAGACAGTGAAAGTTCAATTCTTCGGAGTCCAACACAAAATTGTTTTTCACTACTGTCTTTTATTTTGGTTTTATGGGTTTGAGAATTTTGCAGGCAGAAGAAAAGCAAGAATAGAAACAAAAATTTGACTGAAAACACTATGTAGGTGTTGCATGCTGCTTTGCAGATCTGTCTCATGGTGGTATTGTTTCTTCTTCTTTTTACCTCACACTTCAAACCCAAAGTGTTTGACATTAGATGTTATCTGAAAACTTATCTCCAGTTAATAATATTATTTGATACCCACAGACAAATATATTTAGTGGTGTTAGTCCACTGTTTCTAAGAAAAATTACTAAATTATACAGTGAAAGACAAATATTATTCTGAAAACAGTGGTGGTGGTGTACTAGCAAAATCAAACTCCTGTAGAGGGAAAAACTCAAAAGGCAGCTCTGTGCCTTTTGAGGCACAGAGGCAAAAGAGGTTGGACAGCTCTGTGCCCAACATTGCTCAAACCCAACAAAAAAGGCAATTTTGCAAGCACAAACTTTAAAGTTCAGATATTTGAAAGGTAAAAGGTGTATTAAAGCTTTAATTGCTTCCCTGTGTCTAGTTTTTGGATACATTAGCAGAGCCAGGAAGGCAGAATTTTCAGCTTTAGTGACTCCCATCCTTCTACAGTAAGTGCATGTCAGCTCCCATCTGTAACAGCACCTTGGTCTCCCTTCAAGACCTGTTATGGAAAAAGTGCTCAGGAGTAGAAGGCTCAGAACTGAAAGGTTTTCTGGTTGAAAGCATCCCTGTCAACACGTGTCCTGGTAAACTGGTTGAGTTCCACATCTGAAGTAACTGATGGTCCCCTCTGCCCCTTGCTCTAATTGTTAGAAAACTGAAAATCTCATTCTGCTATGGTTGCTGTGTGTATCATGCTGTTGCTTTCATAACCACTTATCAGACAATTACTTAAACATATTCAGGCTTTTCCCTCCACTGCTGTCCTTGGAAGACTTTCAGAACGTTACTTCTCCAATATCTACAAACCTCCTTATTTCCTCCTTATAAATTTACTTGTGGCTGGATTTGATGAATGGTTTGGTCCATTCATCTTCTACAGAGAGCATCCATTAGCAGCAACAATGCCCATCCCCATGGCATTTTAGTCCACTGTAAAAGTAAAAATGTATCAGTAGAGAGGAATCACATTGTCTCAGCCCTTAGTTCACTAATCAGAGCAAGGCCTTCTCTGCACCTCATCTGGTTGGATTTCCTCCTCCCTGAGACAGCCCTTTCAGCTCGAGGTCCTGGTTCCTCCAGCACCTGGTGCAATGCCCTTTACTCTTTCTCTAGGAAGCCAGTTACCCCATGGATAGCATGCCAGCACTGACATTTTTTCACCACTACATTTCTTTTGTAATTTATACTCATCTTGCAATCCATACACCTCACGTGTCTCTCCTTTGTTCTACCCAGCTGAAGTGTTGATAAGAAGAAGACTTTTATCAGGGCTTTGTGAAAGGACCTTTACCTGAAATGCAGCATCAACTTCTCAAGCTGTCAGTGTCTCCTTTCACACCCTTCAAACTTACTTTGCAGACGAAATTTGAAGAGAGACGCTATATGCAAAGATCATGTAGATTTAAAAGTCCACTTTAGTTACTTGGTTTCTTCTTTAGTTATCATCCTGTAAGCCTTACAGCCTGTTTTTATCCATAGTCAGATGACCTCCTCCTTTTCTTTATGGTTTGCTATCAGGTATCATTTTATCTGAGGAAGCAGAACTGTGAAATGTGTGACTTGCAGTCAATAATGAAGTCTAATATGTTGGCATGAAGAGATCTGAATTAATTCCCTTCCTAGGACTGTGTACACTTGCTTGTTTCCTAGGTTTTAAAGAGCTATTTCGTTCCTAGCCCAGCTAGTTCGTCTCCTGCAGCTCCTTCTGCTTTTTGCTGCACTGGCCGATGGGCATAGCCCCACTTCACTGGGAAGCAAATGGGTTTATGCTGAAATAAGATCAACTGAGTGGTTTAGTGTCCCTTACAGAATATCATTTTATGAGGCTTTCAAGAAACTGTCGTGATTTTTCCCTGTGCTGCCACTTTTATCACCAGACAGGTTTATTGCACCTATAGCAGTAGATCTATGATAATCCATGGAAAATGTAGGAAATTAGTTTAACTGAGCTTCAGAGCTTTTGAAACTAAACTGAGGAGAAGGTTGTCTTTGAAGTGTTTTGATTCATTAGCATTTCATTTTTATATAATACAGCCTTGCAATATCATTGCATGCAGGACATGTATGAGTTTATAAAGAGCTGCAGCATCTTCTCAGCACACTGAACACTTCCCAGGCCCATGGAAGCTGGAAATTCAGCCTGTTAACTTGACACAGTTCTGGTGATATATATGAAATTCAAGATTTAGTTGTTCAGGATGCTGTTGTGTTAAAATATAAAAATATATAGCTTTCGGTTAGAGATAGATTACTAGATTGTAATGCATCATTCTTAAAAGTTCTCGCATCCCCCAAATAAAAGCTATCTTTTTTTGTTTCTTCTGTAATCAATACTTGATTTTAAATATTCCAGCAGATGGAGAAATGTGTATGGCCTCTTTGATAGCTGAGTATCCACCGCTGCTATAGCATTTAAGTATACAACACCATATCTTCAATATTTTTTTTTAAATTCTCTCCATATTAATATATGTTACACAATTTTTATGTTCAAAACTTTCCTAGATGTCTGTTCTCATTTTACCTTCTTCTTTAGCACAAGTAACAGGACTGTCCTTGGCCATTTTGTTATGGATACATGAACACCAGTGGTACTAGAAAATTCAGGGCCACGTCTCTGGGTGCACAGAGTTAGAACTTTTGTACAAATATGGGGGCATTTTTCTTCTTTTTCTTCTTCTTTTTTACATTTTAGTCTCAGCCTTAGCTCTTTTGTTATGTGAACTTTTAGACTTATCACTTTTGCTCTGCAAGCTCTATGTTGTCTTTAGTCATTCTAAGCAAATTAGGTTCTCACTAAATAATCTAAACAGTTTATTTTATATTTTCCAGCAGCTAGAGCATGAATACTGATTGTGTTCTGGACCAGCAGGTTGAGTCACACTATATTATATCATTACCTAGCAAGCCAAGCACAATAAATTATATTATGCCTTGCCAAATTCATTCATGGCTTTATCCAAGGTACAGCTATAAAAACTCAGAACTTCTGGATATAGTAGCAATTCCCAAATGAAGAAAATGCATGTATTTCATAAAGAATCAAGGAAGTCATGTATCTTGATTCAGAATCTTGGAGAGTATCTGTGACAAAGGGCTTGGATACACAGACAAACATGATACTCAAAACCTTCCAGGACCAGAAATCTGAAATTCTGCTAGTTGAAACCTCATTTGCTGATACTCAGTGATGTTTCTAAAAATTGCTTTTCAATGCAAATTCTAACAGTATCCATCCAATTGAAGATGCCAGTCTTCCCATTACATGAAGAAACAAGCCATGAAGACTGGGGTTTTTCCAGATGAAGAAGAGAGGGTGATGGTTGGCTGAAGGGGGTTCCAGGTTCTTTTTTGACAGCACAGATCCTAAGCAATGCCTGTGAATTTGGGATTTACATAGTCATCACTGTAGTGAAAATTTGACCCTTGCTAGAAATATGTATTGAAGCCAGCGTGAGTTTTTCTGCTGTCTTTGGTGCACTTCAGTTCATTTTCCTAAATTAGGAAAGCCTGCCACTCAAGGAATAATCTTAAAAAAAACTACAGTTCCATGACTATGCAGATGAAACCTTATTGTTGACCTTGACTCTATATGCTTCAGGCAGTCCTGGATTTTGTTGGAGCAGGATGGATACAATCTCCTGTTATGTTTGGTTTGAGTGGAGGAGTTAAATAAAATTCGTTTGGTTTGGGGGAGGATTGTTTATTACTTTGATTTTTATTTGGCAGCCATCTATAAACATCTGACAGACTTTCCCCAAACCTCTCACCTAACTGAGAAAATACTTCAGTTTATGTTCTCACCTTTTTTTTAAATTTCCCTGAAAGTATAAGCTGAAGTCAGTAAGTTCCTATTCTTTGCTTGCACTTGTTAGGGATCTAACACCTACCTATTTTAAACTTTGACAGTGGGGTTGTCAGTGGTGCTGTCAGTGGTGCATCATTATTTCTAGTGAAGCAGGCAGTGCAGGCTAAAAAACTGTTTTTTACATTATCACTTTCTCAGTCATATACTTACAAGTATTTTTCTGATGCAAGCTGCTTGATGGATAAACTTTCTGTTTTAATGGAATTTAATCACATGGCTTTGATCCTTTTCCATACTTCTAAGCCTGTGATGATAATAATGAGGGTAAGTCATATTACTAGTTAATTCTTTATGTCACTGGTAATGTGCAAAAGCCTGTGTTCATGTTTCCTTTTCTTTTCCAAAGTACTAAATTTCTTGCAGTGGGAGTCCCTCCCAACAGCTCTCCTCCCATGAAGCTGTACTGTCTACATGCCTTTCATTTAAGCACCATCATCTTCAAATTCCTTTAAATTTATTTTTTTCTTTGGTTAGCTATTTGAATTTCCTCCTCCAAATTACAGTCAATTAGAAAACAATTAGATGTCTGTGTTTAAAGAACTGCTTTGGGGTGGAAAGGAGTTAGGTGTGCCTTTGGTCACACGAATTCCTGTGACAAAAGGGCCCCTTCCACTCACGCTTTTTGTCATGGTGCAGGATGGCATACAACAGAAAAGCTGTGAAGTAAAATGTCAGGAGAGAGTTGAAGCTGGAAAACAAAATGCCTCCCACCAAGATGTTGCGCAGCCTGACAGATTTTTAGCAACACAGCACAGATATGGCAAGTTTTTCAAAATACTGCATTTTTTAAAGGATGTCTTCCTTTCACAGTGCTATCTTGAAATAGATTCATTAGTTGCCAAGCATGAATAGTGAAACATGGATACTCACTCTTTGGAAGCTGTCAAGAGGGGTGTCAATGATGTGACATTCATATTGCAGAAGTTATGATAAAAGCTTCGATTTCAAATATATTTTTTCAGACACCAGCTCATCATAAATGTCAAGTTTTTTAGTTTGTTTTCAGTGCTTTTAGCTTACGACTTTTTCATTTTGTCTCATGTTAAAAGACTACACACAACAGAACTGATTTGAAGCTTTCTAGGAGAATGCATTTTTGTTGGAAATGCCTGATTATCAAAACAGAAATGCTAAGTGAACACATCTTGATCTTAGAATACTCCAAAGCAAACACCACCACCACCACTCCCTTGTTATTGAGGATAACTTCTGAATCACATCTTCCTATGTCTGAGTGTCACACCTTCCTGCATAACTCAAGGGTTAAAATATAAAATCTATGGAATTAGTGAAGAAATTAATAGGGAATTGCTCAGAGATCTCTTAAGTATATCACAAGAGTTCATTGTGAAGTGCAATTGTTACAATCTGAAAGAAGTAAATAGCTTTAAATTTACCTCTTGTATGATAAATCTTCAACAAAGCCATATTGATTTTAAAGGTGCTTGTGAATATGGCATGGAAAAGGAAATCTGGGGGATCACAGCAATAAAGATGCATAATATCTAAGAACCAGAAAATGGATTGCAAACTGCAGACAGCAAAAAATATTGTAGCAAATAACTATCTTTTTCTTTAACACAAGAAAAGGCACAGACAGAAAAAAGATAATTCAGTCATCCTGTCTAAAGAGATGGATCTTACTGGCAACATACTTTTTCTAAATGATGCTCAATGAATATGAAAGCAAAGACCAAGAGGCTAAGTTTCATAATTACTTGTGGAGGAAAAAATCAGCATAAATAAGAATCTCAGCATTTCCCAAGATAAGCATATTTTTGAAAACAAGAGAGTACAATGAATGTGTTGAGTTACATATCTCAGCAATAATTTGCAACCCAGGAGAGAAAGCAGAAAAAAAGTCATGAATTAGCAAGGCAGCAGTTAATTCAAAACCTTAAACAAGATTCAGCTACTGAAAATCTACAAGATTTTGAAATTATGATTCTTTGAATTGGATGTTATTTTCACCTTTGCCTAGGGAAGATAAGACTAGAAGTTCCTCAGAGGTGTAGACAGAATAATCTTTGAAAGAAAATGCTAGGGGTTAAATACAATAATTTCAATATAAATTTGGAGACTTGTTATGGAACTGAGTAAACTTTCTTTCAAGAAGTGACCAGAAAAGAAGGTAGAATATTTAGGAAGTGTGCAAAGAATTATGTGTGACCTACAAATTATGCCATATATGAGCTGCCAGGAAAGAACATACATAAAATCTGGTTTGGTGTACAACTGAAATGTTTGTTCCAGTTGTGTCTCCTACCAGCCAAATCAGTGAATGCTACAGACATACAGGGTTAAAACATCCATATCAGCTTCTCTTTCCTACCGGAATGGAGGAAAGGGTCAACATGCAAACAAAACAACAGTTAGAAAACATCACTTTTACATGCTTTCAGTCGAAGCATAGAGTATTTTATTAGCTTCTAGAACATCTACAAAAAAATGTCTTATTTTTGTCTAAACTGCCTCTTTCCACTAAACTGAAAGCTTTCAAACCCGTGATATGGGATAAATGCTTGACAGCACCACTGCTGACAAGCAGTTTTATTAGCTGGACTAAACTTCTGGAATTATTCCCACCACCTACATGAGTTAAGTCTGGCAAGAAACACTGTTAAAATGGCTCATAATGGATCTGAAGGAGATTTTTAAGACCTTTAACTTATAGTAATCTCAAATTCATGTCTTAAGGACAAGAGGACCACTTGTAAGGGAGAACTCAAGATGCAAGTGGACAAACCATCTGTTTAGAAATTGTTAGAAATAAACACAAAACAAGGAATCACAAAAGAAAACTAATACTGTGCAGATAAAAAAGAGAAGGAGTGAAGTCTAATTACTGTAAAAGATAAACTAAGTTTGGCAGTGAAGAAGAAAGTGAAACAAACAGCAAAAGTTCTTCTTGTATATTAAGAGAAGAAATAGTTTTGCTGTGCAAGGAGAGTGGAGGCCAAAATTAAACAACCTTGTGCTTGGCACCAAAACAAAATTGGGACCTTCTGTCATATGCAGTAAGGATGAGAGTTAAATGTGAGGACAATGCACCATCTTTAATAGAAATAGAAATTACTACATCAGAAGTAGAAACAGAACACAATAATGTGAATACTTCAAATTTGATATGGAGTAGACAATAAAATCAGAAGTAAACATAATTAGAGACATGGAGATAAATGGAAAATTGGATAAAATGCAAGCTGGTTCACAGAAGACAGATAACCCCATCTAAACCTGATGTCTGATAATTTAACAAATTTTTATAGGGAAAAGACAAATAGTAGATCTAATGTGCAAGGCTTTTGAACATTGCAGCAGAGACAATTATCAGTTAAGCTAAAGAGCAGGATTAGTGATGTAAAGTTTGGAAGCCAGGTGAGAAACTGGCTAATGAGGATAAAGGACAAGGCAATGTGCTGAGAGAGAACCAGCATGCTCGAAGGGACTCGCTGATGGAGGTCCCAAAGAGTTGGTCTGGTTGAAGACCAATCTTGTGTAGTGACTGTAGTAATAGATTTGGCACCCTCAGTAGGAAGAAGAATTAGAATAATCAGGCAGCTAGAACTGGCTGACATTGAGAAATGCTGTGAAGCACAAAGTGCGAGGCAGTGTCTGTGGCAACAGATGGGAAGAATTTGAGCACGGCTGTGACAAAGCTGTTTCCAAATGAGTCTGTCTAGGTATTTCTGGTATTGATGGAGAAGTGCTAATGCCATAGGACAGGACAACTTACCATCTCAGGGACAGCACTTTTCTAGCTGTAGCTATAGGGTTTTTTCTGCCAGGTCAAACATGCCAGGCAGAGCTTTTTCCCTTATCTGCTCCAAAGCTTTGACAGAGTAACCGTGTGGGCCCTAACAATGTACTGAATATACAGATCCCTAAAACAATCTTTATTGTATGTAACATAGCCTTGATGGGTTGGAAGGGACTATAGAACCTTAACATGTATTAATCAGTCTATAAATTCACAGGGAGAAAATGAGAATTATTTGATCTAATGATACAAGAACATATGGGTGGAAACTGAGAATGTATAGAAATTAGGGGTATTTTCTGGCTGTCATAGCAGGGAGGTTCCAGGATAATTTCAAATAGGTTAGTGGAAAGTGAAAAAAAGCCCTAATAATGCTTGCATGAGGAGGATTTGCCAGTTGGAATATGTGCTCTGATTGTAAGCAGTAATGGAGGGTTGGATTTGACAGCTTAGGACATGGTCTCCATTCTGATTCCCTCATGCACCTGCCTTGAGAGTTGACTCAACTGAGAGCTCTTGGAGTTCCTGAAGTTTGGCCTCTCGTTGCCAGCAGCAGATGTGTCACACTACAGAGAACCCCGACATGAAACAGCCATGCCACACTCCTCCAGACAGCTGGCATGGTCACTCATGGTAAGAGTAATTGCAGCTGCACAGTCCTCGTTTCTCAGGGTAGGGGTGCTCCCCATTTGTATTGCCAGGAGAAAAGAACACCATTTGGGAAGGAATTTCTAAAGGAATGTGTTGTTGGATTCAGCAGGAAAATAGAAACAAAGAATCCAAGATGAATCAGTTATTGTACCCATGGTTTTGAACGCTCTAAGCACAATTAGCCTCATGTACAGTAATGGAGAATCAGTTACAGCAGACAGCTGCTGCTATATTAAATACTTGTACACAAACCCAAAAAGACACATGGCAACTGGCAGCTGATAGAGCAAACCAACCAAGAATACTGAAAGGTAAAAGTGGGGAGGGAAAATTGATTTTATAAGTTTTTCTGTTGTGCTCCTCCTTTTTGTACTGAGAGCATCTAAAAGGATAGGTCCTTTACCATTTTCTTGCCAAGTAATTGATATAAAATAACCAGAAATGAAGGTCCCTCTTGCCACAGTAAGGATGCTCACAGGAAATTAGAGCAATGTAATAGAAGTGTTTTAACTTCACGTGAAAATCTCTTCCCTACGTGGAGAAGATTAAAACAGATTGCAGGACTCATTCTACCTTGCACTTTTTAATTAGACAGACTGCTGATCCTGCAGGGGTTCTGAGCACAGGCTCATTTTTTCTTCATGTCTGATGTTAGAGGCAACAAAGGGAAGCAGAAGAGAAAGCAACGTTCCCATCTCTCCCAGCACTCAGGAAAAGAAGATAAGCCATTTCACACAAACATTTTGCCCCATAAGGCATGTATTTAGAAAGGACAGGCTATTATTAATTTTTTCTAAGAATACCATTTGAGAAGCATGAAATCGTGCAGCTTTGTGCAAAATCAGTATTTGCCTTACAGCTGCCTATGTCAAGCTCAGAGATTTTTCCCAAAATGCTATCAGTTTTCTCAATAAGTTTGTTTCATTCCACCAATAAATTCCAGGAAATGTATTAAATTTCCTAAATTTTAACAGAATTCATGGTGACAGTTTTCCAGTAAACTATCCTCATTTTTCTCCCTTGTAGATAACCTCAACATCTAAAAAGTGCTTAGGTTAAAGCTTTAAATCTCAGAGAAAACTGAGCTTAAAGCTTAGGAGTTTCCCACTGACCACTGTTTTACCAATTAAACTGTACCCACCAGCAAATATCATGCAAGAACTGAAAAAGAGGGTGCTGCTGTATGACAGAAAGCATAGATCAATATGTTTTACATGGAGTAAAACAAGCAAGCCGTAGAACAGAATCAGCTGGAAAATACAGAAAATGTGTCATCTGATACCATGTCATCACAGTTTCTATGCAACATTTGCAATTCAGCATAAGGCATAATAATGGACAGCATTTCATCTAAGTTAAATCATATTGAGGGTGCAAGCAAGCATCAGGAATTGAGAAGTATGGCCTTTCTGCCATGCTTGAAATCACAGGAAAAACTTAGTCTTTTTTTTTTTGCCATCACCAAATGGCAACGAGGGCAGGGTCAGATTTTCACTGTCGTTCAGGCAAACCAGAAACTTTTGCTTTGGGTTCTGCTGGCATGAGTGATGTGTTGAGACAAACTTCCTTCATTCAGTGATGATCAAAGATGTGGAAGAACTAACTACACACTTCACATTTCATCCCAGCTGTATTCAGAGGGCAAGATAGGACTTTAAGGACTAAAGTAATCACTCAAGACTTTATCCTCATGGTTTGCCTAAGAAATAGCTGGAGGTCATTGAAGTGTGAATATAATGCAATCCTGCTGGTAGTGGACAGACTTGCTGTCCAGCAGTTATCATCATTACTGAAGCTGTCCAGTGCCCCTTGGTGCCCTTCTCAGCAAGAGAACCAACATTTCTGCTCAGACATCCCAGCTTCTGCAGTTGGTGAGCAGGGAAGGCACTCTAAACCGTACCTCAGTGGCTGGAGTCCCCTTGGAGATTCCTTAAAAACCGAGAGATATGGCAGCACACATAAAGGTTCCAGCAGATTTGTTTTGTCTGTTTCAGTCTGGAAAACTCACAGCAGCCCTTGTGGTGTGTGGTGCCATTTGGGGTTACAAAATAGGGTGTTTCACTGGGAGGGGGTTGCCTCAGTTTCTGTTGATGAACAGATCAAGGTCTGAATCCCGAAAACAGTGTCTTCGTCGTGGGCTGGGAAAAATATAGTCAGCAATAGTTTAAGTCTCAGTGCTGAGCCAGGACAGAATCAGTCAGATCCTCATGAGTGTGATCCAAGGCAGTCACCAAAGAGCACTGTGAGCTGTGGCTACAATGCTGGCTCCTGTTACTATTAATAAAGTAATATTGCTGTAGCATCCAGCCACACAAGTGAAAGGTCTGTGTGAATTCCTAGTTCTCAGAGCCCTCACCCTTCTGGTACTGCTGCTGGCTGGGGAGTGTGTGCATCCCACAGTGCAACTTCTGCGCTTGGTCACGGTGAGCTTCATTTGCTATATTGGAGGTGAAAATAGAAAATTGTGGAAAGAAGCTCAGCCTCTCGATCAATTTATCAAACAGAGTGGAAATGTCTGTTTGCTATATAAAAGATAATGAGAGAAATTTGGTTTTAAATCCCTTCACTCAGCCTGCTCAGGTATTCATGTGTGAAATTAGCCAGGGGAAAAAGCCATAAGTCAGTGAAAGAACACCTATTGGCCTTAGCTTTGATGGGCTGTGCAGCGTATGCTACAAACTGAATTAGCCTGGAAAGCAGAGTTCACTGCACTGCATAGACCCATTGATGGGAAGGAAGAAGGTGGTGGGAGCTGCCTGTCTCGAGAGCATGGATGGTGCCAGCAGAAATATGGAACTAGATGAATTCCACCTGATATGTACATTTTTACCCCTCTTCATCTGTGGAATTCCGAGGAGGTCACTTTTCTCTGAGATGTAAAACTTGAATTAATGGACTGGATTTCTCTATTCATTTATGCCAAAATGTGGAGAACTGCCAGATGAGGTCGAAAAAAAGGTAGTTGTGCCATTTCATACTTTGTTACTGAATATGTGAAACATGGCAATTATAATTTTTCAGTTAGTAATTAAAAAAAACCAAACCTTTTTAAAGACTTGAAAAGCACAGTTGGATTGCCATAGGCTAGGAGCTGGGGTTCATACTACCTACCAAGAGATTCAGTGTGTGGCTGTTGTTCTGAAATACAAATTAAGTGCCAGAGTGCTGCAGCTCAAATAGTCTGCTCCTGCAACTATTTCCAGCTCAATGGGCTGAGTAAAACAGAATTTGCATTTTCATAACCGTTGTAATAATGTTCAAGATCATTATCATGATGGCTGAGCGAAAACCCAAAATTAGCAAATTGTTGAATTTCTTTGTCTGCTTGGCCTTTCTGCAGACTCACATCTGTCTCATTTTGTCACTTTGGATGCTGTTTTGCTGGGGTGTCGGTGGTTACACAGGCGTGGACATCTGTGGCAGCCAGAACTACTTGTCTGCAGATTCCCTTGGCAGGAGTCAGTCAGCACAGCCTTTCCTAGATGTGATTTTTCCATGCCGTTTCTTTGGGCTTTCCCTTCTAAATTCATGACCTGTGTACAGAAGAATGGCTTGCTCTCTCCAAGGCATGACTCTACTTCCTTCTAAACAGTTTTTCTTTTCTTTCTTTCTTTCTTTCTTTCTTTCTTTCTTTCTTTCTTTCTTTCTTTCTTTCTTTCTTTCTTTCTTTCTTTCTTTCTTTCTTTCTTTCTTTCTTTCTTTCTTTCTTTCTTTCTTTCTTTCTTTCTTTCTTTCTTTCTTTCTTTCTTTCTTTCTTTCTTTCTTTCTTTCTTTCTTTCTTTCTTTCTATTCTTTCTATTCTTTCTATTCTTTCTATTCTTCCTTCTTCTGTTGTTGTCTAATCACTGTTCAGGTCAATGAAATCAGATGCACTCATTTCCCCATTAAAAAGCTTCCTTTTCTCCCACCTTTTCAAGCGGATTAATTTAAAGCATAAGAGTTCCAAGAGGAAATAGTAGAAGCATTTTACCTATAGTGATTTAAAGGATATATGGAATACAAGTTTCACATGGACAGACAGTAAAAAGTAGAGAATAAAAACTAGTGGGGAGTAAATTTTGAGAGGTTTAATAGTTTATTTTGGATTTTTAAAAACAGTGAATTTTCTGGTGCCTTTATACTCATCTTCTTTATTTAAGGAACCTTGTGGTGCTTGACTTACTCATAATTTTGATCTGCTTGCAACAAAAATGCTATATACATATAAGCTAAATTTTGTTTTGTAAAATTCATCCACACTTGTATGTAGCACTGCAGATATGTTTGGGTTCTTTTCTTTTTCAACATCAAAGGCTTTGTGCATAGATAACAGAAAGAGGAATTTCACCTCACAGTTGCTGTGATCAGCATGACTTTTCTGCTGCAGTGTTTTTCCTGGTGGGGTTCTGCAGCTGGACTGGAGTGAGGCCCCTATTCCTGCAGCCAAGCCAGCAGCTTCCATAAGCTCATCTGCTGAACCTGACTGAGCAGATCCATTCAAGTACTGGGTTCCTAATGAACAACTCAGATAAATACCAGAAATGTCCACTCACCAGAGTCAGTGATTGTTTTGATAGGCTGACCAAATCTTGTTAAGTGGGTTATCTTGCTGTATTTGTCTAGGTTTTGCTTTGTGTGTTTATCTTCAAATTGACAGGCACCAAAGATGTGCCTTTTAAATGCTGAAAAGTAACGTGAGTTTAATGTAGGCTATTTTCACCACAGGTACTAAATGGTGTCTAGAGAAGATTTTTTTTGTGTGTGTTTTCATAACTTTTTAGCATTTATGAATATCATTGTATGATCCATATTGAATACTATTGATTGGTGAAGCATTTGTAGATAAGCAGATGTCAGAGCAGACATGGTGAGATCTGTAGAGCTGATTTAACTATTTGATTTGACTGCTTAAAAAGCTTTGGCAGATGCTTTTCATGTCAGTGATGAAATCTGAAATGTAAGTAAGGCACTTTCCCTGCAAAGGAGATCTCTGCCTTCTCCTCAGAGGATCCCTATTCCCCATTTTTATTCTGTAAACGCATGTTTTTTCAGTAACCAAGTGTTATTATCTCTTTTAAATGGGTAAGAAACTGAGGATCATCTAAAATCATTGTGACTGACAAAATAAATTCACAGGTTGAAAATGAAATCCAGGGCCTCAAGAGTGTTAGATCATTGACCCCACCACAAAGTCATCTGGTCTCTCACTAAGCTTCATGGATTAGTGAGTTTATATACACATGTACCTGTACATATAGGTAGGAAATCCATAGTAAAACTGTTTAATAATACAGAAACATGAGTTGACTTTTAGTCTGTTTAGGGTGTGTGACACTCATTAGCTAATCTGAGCTAACCAGTTTCTCTTGACCATGTTACTCTTTGAACGACTTACAGTTATCCTGCTTAGCACGGAGGGAAGGATTTGGGGAGGCATACAAATCTGGATGTTTTAAAAATATTTTTGCTTAGAGGAAATATGTTTCTGTAGAAAGAGATTATTCAGTAAAATGAAGTACAATATCGTTCTCAAGTAGCTTTTTAGGCAGAGAGAGGAATTACACACTTCCCAAGAATCTACAGCTTGGCACTGCAGTTGCATAGAGAGTGGCAATGAAAAGCGATCTCCCCTCACTTCATTCCTTAGGAATAGCTCTTTCTTGCTGGTTTTGAATGTGTTTCTTTTTCCTGTCTATTAATAGCAAATCTCAGTAGATGAGGCTTGCAGATCAAGATTAAAAAAACCTCCAAAACCTACATAGCAGTAGAGTGTGCCTGGAAATCTTATCTTCCATAAACTGCAGATTTCAGCTGCAGTCTGAGTAGCATAGTACCGTGAACAACAAATTTTATATTTGGGGAACTCGGTCTGCATCTTCCCATTGCATTGATGGATTCACTGCTGGTTTAATAGGAGGAAAATAACCATGTATTTCAAAGAGGTTTGGATCAGTCTAACAGCGTATTGACAAAAAACAGACTTGCCATATCCTTCAGGATATGTTCCTATATTAACCTCACTAACCACCATTCTACTTCAGTGTTCCAGAGAGCTGCTACACAAATGAATTCAACCTGAACCTTGTTTCTAAGGAAAGTAAAAAGGAAGGTATTGTCATAGGACTGTCAGAGACCAGGTCTCTTTGAACTAGCTGTGCACAGATACCAAAGACAAATGTTTCACAGACCTTTGTTTAGATTTCCCCAAGCTATGCCCAAACCCTTTCTCTCAGGCTGGAGAGCTGCCATGAGGGAGGACACTACCATGGAAAGAATATTATCAGCCAAAAGAACCCCCTGGCAGGAAGCCCCTGAGAGAGGAATGAGAGGTATGGCCAGGAGGAGGGGTTCTGGTAGAGCTGGAGCCATGAACCAAAGCAAAAATGAATTGATTTTGTCTGGGCAGCTCCTAGAGCAAGAAAAAAGCACATTTAGCTGCTGGAAGCCCCACAGATTCCTCACAGCAGGACACAAGGCAATCACAGATCTGGCTGGCACTCTGGCTATGCAGTGGGCCAAGCCAATTGGCTGGCTGGGGTGAGAAATTCAAGCATAAGGTGGGAATGACGGACAGTGGGAAACTGGGGATGGGAAACTAGATGCATTTTGCTCCTAAGATTTGCTTCAGCTTGGTCAACTTCACTGCTGCCAAGTGATACTCAAGTTCAAATACAAAGTGAAAGAGGGGAAGAAAGTGCTGAGAACAAAATTGTTCTGAAAATGGAGGGGGAAAAAATCAACCAGAAGTTTCTTTGAAATGATTGACTTGTATTTGATTGCCACGTGGGGGAGATCTAAGCTTAAACAGTGCTATCAGAGCTGTGTCACATGGAAGGAATCCTTCAGCAGACTCAGGGTGAGGCTCAGCAGTGTCTCTGTGACTGGTGGGACAGCTGGCTGGTTTCATCAAAGTGTGCTACCAGACGACACGTGGGGGCCTGGTGACATATGTGTTAAGAAACAATTAAAAGCTGATGAAAAACAAAACTCTTCCTACCCTCTAATCCTACTTTGAAAACTTTCCCCATTTTGGTATTTTCCCTGTTAAACATGCATACAGGATGTGGGAAACAGACACACAGACATTGCCATGGGTTATATGGCCAAAGCTTTCAGAGATACTGAGAATTCTGTAAAAAGGCCAAATTCTTCCTCAGGCAGGAGGTTGGATGGAGGTTTTGTAGGTTTATGAAACAGTAACAAATTAACATCACTACAAATTTAGCTTAAGTAAAATTTGTTTTCCGCAGAATGATAATTTCTTTAAGCATAAAAAGCAGAACTACTCAATAAGTTCTGAGATAGTATACCCCATTATGTGCATTTTGTGCCATGCTAAAGTGATCCAGAAGAAACAAGTGGGGAATCCATCAGAGCAGAGTCAGTCACGATTAACAAACGGACTTGCAGATGCCTTTACATAAAATCATGAAGTACCTCATGGAGCAGCTAATAGCAGGTGGCAGGTAGTTGGTGGTGTTCAGGTACAGATTCCTGACAGCTGCAGAATACAGGCACTTCTGGAAGTTCCACTGAATACAAATCATTTATATCTTCAACAAGGTGGCTATGCAATTTGTCCTTCATGGTTTCTCACACACAGCATGCATGAAGAAATAACTCATAGTCTAGGATCAGCAGACAAGTCATATGGGCTTAAAGCCATTTTTGGGTCCCTCATATACAGAACCCAGTATATAAAGCTGGTACCCAATGGTTTGTGCTTTTGAAACACAGTCTTTGCCTTTAGCTTTATCTGCAAGGGCTAAAGAGCTGCCAAAAAGGTTCTTTGTATTGTATTTTTAGTTCAGACACAAGTCTGTATATGTCAAAAAATTCAGGCTGACCTCTGATCTAGTGAAGCTGTGTGCCAAAATATGTGTACTTGAGCTTTCAGTTAACTGCCCTCTATGTGTACTTTCAAACCTCATGATGTCGACCCAGAGCACGTTGCACAGCTGAAGTTCATCCTGTCCAAACTCACATGAGATCTTCTAGCACCTGCTTTCTCTTCACAAACAAGAGAAGCTGCAGACAGGGTAGTTTTTAAGTGCCTTTATTAAAAGATATATATATTCTTATTGAAAATATTATTTAATGATATTTTTTATATTTCAAACAGCCTGTTAACTTCACAGACATGTGGTTTAGCTGTAATAACTTCAGATTAGATGCCTGTCTGACAACTGTAGATGATACCTCACACTGAAGCTGGAGAAACTTGGACTCAGAGGAATTGCTGGCTTGTCTAAAAGCATGAAAAAATCAACTTTGGATCTGTGACCAAAACTCAGCTTTCCTGAGTCCCAGGCAGTCAATACTTAACATGCCTGGCCCAGGGGAAGGCACTAGTTAGGAGGTGGTTATGGAGGACAGGGGGGATTGGTGGGATCAGATCAACTTTCAAAGAGACATTCCCATAAAAAATTCAACATCCAAATGATAGGGAGTTTGTTCTGTGCAGTGCATGCCAAAACAAAGCTCTGTGCCAAACCCTGTCTTTGGGTCTTCTTGAACTCGGGGTAATTGGTGCTGTGTCTAATGACTCTACTGTTATTTCTGCTCAGTTTTCAGGACTTTACTTGTTGTCGTTCTTCACGATCCTTGTCGGGCTGGTGCTCTACTCCTCCACGTCCACCTACGTGGCCCAGGACCCTCGGGTGTACAAGCAGTTCCGGAACCCTTCCGGACCTGTTGTAGACCTGCCAGCCACCAGCCAGATGGAGCCTTCGGTGACATACACCAGCCTGGGGCAGGAGACAGAAGAGGAGCCTCATGTTAGAGTTGCTTAAACCCAGGACTGTTGATCACCTACTGACACTGGAGCTCGTGTATCCATTATCTCTGTATTGTACATAGAGAAAGGTATTTACCAGGTGCAGTTACACTGGTGAGCTGCAAGGTAGCAAATAAGGAAAGCTCATGCAAACACAAAGAAATTGTTCCAGGGTGTTCCTTGCAAGGAGGTGCCAGTCCCTCGTTTATGAAATGAGCAGCATGTTTGCAATACAAACTGCTGTGTATGAATCGGTTAATGACAAACTACCTGTGAAAGATATTCAGTATGAAAGATGAAATTACAAAAAAGAAATTTGTAGAAGGGTGTTTTCCACACGCAGAGTGATATTATGCCTAAGCCACACCAGCTGTGGAAAAAACGCCTTTTTACAGCAAATACACTTTGTGCAGTCACTGTTAATTTCTCTCTAAAATTTGTTTGTTTGCACAAAACAGATGGGTTAGTCGTGGTAACAACACCCTGACACATTTTTGCTAGCACCTTGGATTTGCTGAGGGAAATACAATGAGTTCTGCTGTGCTGTCTAGTTGCCCTTTCTAGGTAATCTGATCCATGAATCCAGAGAAGGGACAACTTACAATATCTGTCTCTATTCTAGGAATAGGTATAAGGCGAGCATTTTAGCCTTTCTATATTTGCAGAAGTGAAGTACTCAAGCATTGACCTCTCCATGATCCATGGCAGATTTCCTAGTGGCCAAGGTTCTGCATCAGGTGACAGGGAGTCAGTTTCTCTGTAATTGTGACTCAACACAGATTTCTTACTTTTAAAATTTTAACCTGTAGAAAGGAAAAACGCTTTTTCTAGTTTCCTATGTATTGTACCTCTCCATGGAAAGATGACATATCATGTGGATCAGGGCACTTATTTTAGATACTCAGTGCATCGAGGGTGCCTTCTGCTGTTCCAGTTTGCTTAGTCTCCCGTGGTTCAGTATTCTAACAATAGCTATTTAGAAATGTGTCAGTTTTTCACCAAAACCCACAGGTTGTAAAAATCAGGACGATTAAGGGAGGAATTCACGAGCAGAAAGACTGGACCATTTGCTGGTGTTGCCACAGTAGCACAAAGGCATTTTACTGGCAGGGTGCAGCCAATTATTTTTCATTAACTGCAAAGCAACCAGAAGAATTCAGCAGTTTTCTTACATTCCTTGGGACGTGTGAAAATAGTAAGGGTGTGCTCCACACTTCTGTATACAACTGTACTTCTGCCTCAGGAGCCTTACCAGAATGGGGGAAATCTTAGTCACCGCCATGAAAAAATCCATCTTTGCCTGTACATTTGCTCTTCTGAGAGCCCAGTACAAAAACAAAAATCACTATTTCAATATCCTTTATCTATTTGTAATTTAAAATTAAGGAAGACGAGGTACTCCTGTGTCTAACAATAGCTGAGGAATCTAGGAGAGATCTTAGTTTTATTCACCAATCTGCCACATCTTTGCATGAATCCTTGGGCATAACTTACCTTCTGTGTGGCTGAGTTTCCCAAGCAGTATATATGGGAATAATGACGTTTACCTACCTCACAGAGGTGCTATGGGACCAAGTTATTTTAAAACGCTTCAGGATCTTCAGGAAGAAGGAGTTTAAGAAGCACGTAACAGTGCTGTAGAAGTATGTATACATTCACTGTATTTGAAAATGGAGTTTAAGGCATGGGTGATGAATATTTTGCTTGTGGGCATAGAAGGTGAATTTGGTTTGAATGTTATTCTGCTGAAAAAGACTGTTTCAAGCAAAAATGTAGACCTTCATGTTTGAAAAATATGACTTACCTATTCTTATTTAAAAAAGAAGAAAAAAAAATCAACCTATACACTGGAGATTAGAAAGTTCACACAGTTCAGCCAAGCAGGATGAATTTCTGCTGAGGTAACATTCATTTTTTATACTCCTGTTCTGCTTTAATACAGAAGGAACTTCCCTGAAGCTGACTGAGAAGAGTGTATATATGCATAATAGACATGAAGTGGCAAATGTCAAAATGCTCTTGAACAGCAGAAGTAAGCTGTATCTTATTCTTACTGTGGAGAAGAGGTGATTCCTTTCCCTCTGTGTTTAGGCTGTCTGCCACAACCCTGCTGCACCTGAGGGGAGGTTCTGCAGTATTGCCAAATCACACCCAAAACTACCCCAAAAGCTTTGGTTAAGGTGCCTTGGTACTAAACTAAAAAATGTATGATTTTTTTTCCCTGCCTTCTGGTTTTTTAATCTTTTTAGCACTCATGTTTCCAAACTTTTTTGGTCTTAAATATTGAGGATTAAAAAAACACAAAACAAAAAACCACTGGATTCCCACAGAAAAACAGAATCTGTATTCTGGGGATATGAAGGAAAGTCTAAATCAAAAAAGTAAAAAACTCACAAGAAAGATTACCTGATACTTCAGGGTAAGATCCTTGGGTCAAGCCCTGAGAGAGCTTTGACTTAGGGTGGATTTTGTACATTCCCCAGAAGGGGTCTGATTACAATCATGGCTCCCTCAGGTACCCAGAGGCACACTGGTGGGCACCTGTCATCTCAGTCTTTTTTGCTACCTTTTGTACCAATTAAATACCTTTCTCTGAACATTAGTCCCCGTGTTGGTCTGAGAACCTTGAGGATTGTGTGCGTGTGTGTTTCATGTTTACAGTTCCTTCTTTTTGCATAACTGTTTTGATTAATTTCCTTATTAGTATTTATTTTTAAGCCAAATGTCTGTAGTCCTTTGGCCTCCCCCACCTCATTTTTCTGACACTAACTTGTAGATGTTTGTTAGAGTCTTCTGCGAAACAGCTGGGCAGGGGCAGCTCCCGGCCAGGTCACGGCGCTGGGAGTTTCTCCTTACACGGGGTTGCATCCGTGGGTGGCTGAGAGGTGCCACCTGGAGAGATTTTACCAGGCTATTCTAAAAGGCTGTGTTGTACAGGAGGAGTTATGAAAGTTTCAGTGAGCGCTCTGCGAACAGCCGCCATCCCCTGTGCTTCTGGTGCAGGAGGAGTTCCATGTGCACAGCAGGGCTGCTTCGCTGTCTGGGTTTCCCCATGAACAAGGTGGATGCTCGGGTTAGCTAATCCTGGATGGACCTCGAAGGAAAACAGTAGTATAGCTTTACAAATAACTGTTGACTGAAAAAGGCCTGGTGAAGGAAGGCATTCCTCCTGCCTGCTTGTGTTCTGCAGTTGGAGCCCTCAGTGCGCACCAGCGAAGGTTCGGCCATCTGACGGCAGCTGCTCTCCGTGTTGCCTAGGACGTCTCTAGCTCCGCACAGCTCCTTGCCTGAACAAACTGAAACTGCTGGCCCTGGGCAGCCCTTAGCAGGACTGATGTCATTTTCTGATACCGGATGAGAACCCTCACTGGGAGGCAGACCTTGTCTTTGTTCCGGCTATAAAGTTGCAAAACACACAACGATAGACCAAGCAATTGAAAATTTTGCACCACTGTGTCATAAGAAGAAGTTTCAATGTATAGTGTAGAGATTGCTAACTTGTGCTATTAACATTTTGACAAGCGTGTAGTATTGTTTTCTTTCCTTCTTTTTCTTTTTCTTTTTCTTTTTTTTTTTTTTTTGAAAACCATTTAGTATTCCTGAGCTAGCTACAAATATAAATTTTACCCCATGGGTAGGATTTTATTGTTACATGCCATAATAAAAGCACACTAATCTTGACACCACAGATGGAAGTATGAACCAAAAGGAAAACCAGGCAAACAAAATCCCAACCCCAAATCCTGCATTAAGAAGCTGAATAAACCTTTCTCCATTTTGATATTTGCATGCACCTATATGGACTGGCTGTGGCAATGTAATGCCTGTATAATGTTTTCAAATAAAAAAAATAAATGCTTTATGAAAGCAGGGTTATTGGTTCCTTGACTGTTTCTTTTCTGCTACCTTAGCCTAAAACAATTTTTCAGAAGTCTAAATCTTGAATGCAGGGAATAATTTTTGCTGTGCATATGGCTTCTTCCCTTTCTAAGGTGGTTAACCTAGGGCTCTTTCCAGGGTGTCTAAGAATAGATTCCATCAGGTATCCTCAAGTATCTTGCCTGGCCCTAGAGCACTTGTCCAGAAGGATAAGAATACTCCTGTGTTGGAAAAACCCTTTTTCTGTCCCAGAGATGGGGCTTCTGAGAGGTATTTTAACGACTTTTACTCCATTTTCAGTCTCATGAGAAGGGTGAGACAGTACAGATGTTACAATTCACACCATCACAATCAGGAGCCAAACTATTTCCTATTTACAATACATTATAAATGTTTCTGGGCTATCAGCTTTTGCCACACAATGCTGCTAATGCTTCTAAGCCAATCATCTATTAAAATACCCCACATGGGTCTTGCTGCAATACATCTTTCATGGTTCTGTTTCTCCAAAATATCTAGTCCGTTTGCAAGGTCATCATTTGAAACTTGTTTCTAGTTCAATTTCTCTCTCAACAATGGCTGCCCTATTCCATGGCCTTTCTAAGTCAGCATACTTTGTCTCAGGGTTTGCACACAGATGCACAAGACTATGTGAGCCTTCTGTCAGGCTTTGAGAATTCTCTACAAATCCATTTCCCACACTCCTGCATACCCTCTCTCTTAACCTGCCATTTCCCTAGGGCTAGCTCAGGTATCCTGATAGTCACTGCCCTCGTTTGGAGACAAAACCACTCTCTCCACTGCCTTCCACAAACTATTAGTTAGTCTAGAATTAATCTAGGGAAATTAATCAGGGTAGAGTTAATCTAACAAGTGCATGATGTTGAAGGGTTTCTTTGGCAGAGGTTATTGAGTGCCTGCAGCTGCCTTTCCCAGCCCTCCCTCCCAGGCTGCCCTACACTGCAACACTACACCCAGCTGAGTCCTGAAAAGAAAGGATGGAGACAAAATGTAGGCACTGGGGGGAAGGGGGTGTCAGGAGAAGCAGAATTAGGATAGGAAAGAAAATAAGACTTTGACTCATTGAAAGTTCACGTGGACAGGAAAAGAAGACCCTTAGTGTGTGAGAGCAAGGGATTTTATAAACATGTATTTATTCACTTCTAAGAGTATTTGCTAGCATATGCACCTCTCCATCCCTCTTTGCCTGATGTCTCCCTGGGAAAATTTGCATCAGTGTTTCTCACATACTTCATTGCTGGGAGTATAAAAGGGCATGGAGAGTGGTGAGCTCATTTCTAGCCACTCCCTGCACTGCAACTGCACAGAGCCCAGATGTTACCAAGCCAGCAGTGCTGCACCCGTGTGCTGGTTGATGTCTGATACTCCATGTGAATGTTTCCTAGCTTATCCAGAGCTCCAGGAACCGAGTTAGTGTGCACAGCTTTATCATTCTAACAGTTGATTTGCATTTTCCTCCAAATCTTCTCAAGAGACTCTCTGGCATTACAAAATTATCCTTTTATTGCCTGGCTAGAATTCAGCCTGGGCGCTTGAGTCATATGAATAGTAATTGCATGGAATTACCCTAAAAATAGATCATAAATAGGCATTAATGAATCTTTCTGTCCTTAAATAAAACACGTTTTAACACTGAAGGACACTCAATCAGCTTAAAGCTGCCAGTCTCCCTTTGTTTTTGTTTATTTAGAACTAGTTCTCCAAAACATTACAAACCCAAAGCTGAATGCTTAGTAGCAACATGTTGTGGCGTACAAATAAGGAAGCAGTGCTTTTACAGTTAGAAAAGTTGTTTTGTTATGTCTGCTCTGCAATTATAAACACAATAATTGTCAAATAAACAATAACTAATCCAAACCTTTGTGAAAGGGAACACTTGTGCTTGCACAGCCATAGACCTGTTCCCTCAGCAATAGCAAAGTGGGTACCAAATGCCAGCAATGCAGCAATAATGACAATATTGGAGGAGAGCATTGTCCTTGTCCTCCTCTTCTTCCAATTTGAAGTGCAGGCTGATGCACTGTGATATTTATTGTTAAAAATCCTGTTATAAGGAAGATATTAATGCTACAGGGCTGGGAGCACTACTCAGTGATTAGTCATGGACTGGCTGTGAGCCACCAACTGGAGACAAAACCCTACAAACTGGCCTCAAAAAGCCAGTGGTAACCCTCAGCTAACTTGCACTGCAGTTGGTATTTCAGTTTCACTAAAAGGCCCACAGGTTTTCTTCAAGCCACATCACTCTGATGCTCGGAGCATCTTCCACAGCCTTAGAAAACAGCACAGGTGCCCAGTGATCCCAGTGATGTCACTTGGCTGCAGGGAGGAACCACTGCCATTGTGCTGCCTCTCACAGAGGCATTTCCCTCCTTGAGGAAGAGCCCCTGCCACCACTGCCATGATACAGCAACCAGGTGGAGGAAAGAAACTGGCTCGATACAAATCTTGAGGTCTGAAGTGAAAAGTCTGTGCAGTCCTTCCTGCTGTAAAACCATACACTTGCTATTATTTGGGATTTGGTTGGTGGTTTTTTTTCCTTATCCTAGAAGTTCCATTTTTAATTGGAAATGATGCCCCAAGTTCCTCTGGTATTCATGAGGTCAAAGTTTGGCCCTTTATGGATAGTCTAATGTATGGAATCTCTTTAAGAATACAGATAGTATCAGTCCTACATACTATACCAATATTTGTAGGTTGAGACTAGGTGAAGCTGATTTTATTGGAGTCATACATTTTATTCCACTTAGACTCTGATCTATAACCTTGAGCTATAGTTGACTTTTTTGTGACTTCTTATTGTGTATGATGTCTTCAGGCCATTTCCTAGTGCTACCCTGATCTTAATAATGCATTATTTATTCCTTACTGCTAAATACATTATTTATATTAACTATTGCATTTTATTGCCCACATCTTGATAGCAGCAAACTCATCAGATTTTAACATAACTGCAAAGTTGTCAGTATGATTTCAGCTGCTTCTTCCCATGTGCAATACGTACATGCTTGTCCAGAGCAAACCATTGGATTTACCATGGTTAAATAATGATTTTTTTAATTCTAGACCTTACCAAAGCAGAGAAAGAGAATGAACATGTGCTGAGTTTACCTGATCACTCAGCACTGAAGCACTAAGTGATTCAATGACAACACCAGAGACACTTTGCATGCAGAATAGCTGGGATTTTTACAGGTGCAGAATGCCTATGAGCCCATGGATCAACATTATGTGAGGTCATGCATATTTAACTTCCCCTTGCCTATAGTAGCCAGCATCACAGAAGCCTGGCTGCTTGCCAGATCCATAGAAATCAGCAATCAGCATTTGCATGTTCTTAAAATGACTGCTTGCCTAAATGAACTTCCTCAGTGAGAAGGGGGAAGGGAATGGGCTAATGACAACAATAATCTGAAGAACTTCATTACGTGACTCACTGTGAGCTCTGGCTTGAACTATCTAATGTAGTTCTTGGCATTAAACAGATTTCTGGAGGCTAAATAGGTCACACATGTAAGCAGCCCTTGGAGTGAATTTCATGAGTCTCTATGTCCCCATACCCTGTCTGTGAGCCTACACCATACGTAATTAAACAGAAGGAAGAGTACCCACAAAACTGTACCCACAATTTTGTTCATTTAAAACTGTTGCAGCAGGATTGATTTAATGCCTAAGTTGACAAGGAACATTGGTGCTGCAGGACCTACTTTGACTTCACATTCTCAGGTGACACCATCTCTTTGGATGATGTGTACTGCTACACCAGCCAGCAAAGCATTTGGATAATGCAAATTTTGAGCCTTTATTTTAGCCTTGAGCTATAATACAACATACAACAAAAAAAAAAAAGGGGGATTTAAAGTGAAACAGGTATATTTTAAAGGTGGAGGATAACACTTATCTGCCTAGTCCTCTGCTGTCCAGTTTGTCTGACAGTCTTTTTCGCCAAGTCACCATCCACCAATTTCCATGTGGCCAAAGCACCTGCTAAGCTCATCTTCACCTTTTTGGTCTAAGTTACTCACACTCCCTTCTGAATCACTGACCTAAATGAATTCATTCCCAGCTTCAAGATCCTTAGCTATTCTGCCTCTCCCTCCCAGTCTGGCCCATGGCATGTGTTCTCTGCCTACTCACTGACCTTGCCTACAAACATCTCACTGCTTCATTGCAGGTGCAGTCCAGTCAAAGGGGCTCCTGCCTCAACACAGAGGCTGCTGAATATTTGAACAGGAGTTTCTTTCAGTTTCTATGCAAATGTCAGATGCCAGCCCCCCTCCACTGCAACAGGAGATATTAAAAAAATTAAAATAAAACGCCTGATTTTCTACTATAGGATATCCAGCCAATGGCATATCAGTATGGTATGAAACCAGCCATAAGAGATTCAAAACACAATGTGCATTTGCCTGCCATCTGATTTACAGTAAAGGTGAAAGAAGGGTGCCTGATGGAGGATGAGCTACAGGTACCCCTCAGGTCATTGCCTCTAACAAGTCAGCAACAAAAGTAGTTGTATTGTTTGGACTGAGCAAATGAGGGTAATCCACATCACTCATGAAAAAGACAGACATAAAAAGCAAAATGCCTCTCCAGCTTGTAATTATTTTAATTATTAACAGAGATGGCATTGATGGTCTATTTACATATATAGAGATCAGCTTCCTCTCCTGTAGCTCTTGTTTTCCTCTCCAGCTTCTCTGTGTCTGGTCCCACCAAAGAAAGGCTTAATTCCACTAAAAAATGAGAAAAGAGAGAAAAATAAAGGGAAGTATTTATCCAAGACATAACTGCTTCTCTTTCTCCTTGTACAAATGCCTCCTTTGAACTACATTTGGTGCAAACATGAACTGTGGCTGAGCTGGCATTTGTCTTCACGGACTGGGAGTAGGGCTGTGAGTCCTCAGCCCCCAAACCTCAATCTTCACTTCTACCACAGACTTTCATTTCTGTGAGACAATGGAGAGATCCAGCTGAGCTCCTTTTATTTCCCCTGGGTGTAGGGGGAAAGATGTGTGTTCAAGACAGCAAGAGAAATCTTGTCCTGCTACAGCTGCTTGAGTTCAGATTTTGAAAGTAATTGCAGCAGCTGCACTAGCAAAGGCTTCTCTCTACTGCTGTAGAGGGGTAAACACCCCTGTCAGCTACAGCATGGGCATTCCATTATGACAAGGGAATACTGATGGACTTGGCTCTGAGTGTGCATCACGAAATACCAGGGAGCAGTTACACATTCATTTAAAAATACCATAGCACTCCCATTTTAACTTCTGCATTTTCCTTGTGAGTTTTCTATTCATTTTGCCCATACATGGTGCCAAGAGGCTTTTTCCACATCAGCATTTGAGCTTTGGAGCAAAATGCAGATACAGAAAGGCCAAAAAAAGTCTTTAGGAGATTTTCAGTCACATGAAATTCACCTTACACCCTGCTCACACGGAATTATTCTAGGCAAGAAGGTATCTGCAAGGCCACCTCCTCAACCTCTCCTGCCTCCCCCTGTGATGGTGAGGGAGAAAACTCACAGGTGTGAAAAGTAAAGATATGGCAGGCAGAAAGAGAGGGAAATGGTGATTTTGGACAGAGGGAGAGAAATAGAGGGGAGTGTCTTGGGATGGAGAAGGGCTGTAGAAGAAACATGAATTGTGAAGGATAGAAAGGCTGGGGCAGGGGGACCATGGCCTGGAAGGGTTATTGAAGGGGTTAGAGAGGGGTGGGAGAGGGGTTCATCACCTCACCTGCTGCCAAAACACTGCAAAGTCCAAGGCTTTAGCTTTCCTCCTGATCAGCAGGGTCTGCAAGGGAAACATGCTCTGGCTACACAGTGAAAATAGAAGAGGTGGCTTCTCCTAAGGAGCTGCACTTTGTGGTGCTTGTGTTTTGGATGTGTGTGAACCTAAAGCAAACACTGCTAAAACCCATTAATGAACGACCATTCCCAGATATTCCAGGTGGAAGAAAAACTGCTCAAGCAAGAAGGACAGTGTGAAAAAGGGCTTCATTTGTGTTGTCAGACAAGATATTGCTGCTGTCTTGCTTTTTGGGTTTTTTTCCCCAAACAGTGCCCACCACACACCGACTTTTGAAAAGTCTATCAATGTATGAGGGAACATTATTGCTGCATGGGGTGTTTGCAATCTGTGAACAGGAAAGATGTTTAATTTATATGAGCAGAGAGAAAATAGCCCATCTTAGTTTGTTTTTTCTGTATTTCCCAGTGTTGACACTGGCTGCATTCTGACTGTTCTTTGCACAAGCTGAATGGCAATTGGTAAGTGTGTTTGATGCACTGTAAGAGCAGTGTCTGGAGTTTGCAGTGTCTGGACACTTAAATCTAATGAGAAATGCCAGGGACCTTCTGTTGGTTATTTCAAAATATTTTGTTTGGAAGAATTTTAAGACTTATAAAATAAATCAGTCTTGTTATATCAACATTTCTGGACAAAAGCAACTCCCAGATCTTATGCTCCATGTTTTCTCCCCTGCTTGCCTCATACCTGGCTTGGATCAGAGCTAGGAAATAAACGTCGCTTCTTTCACTGCTCATTTATCAGGAAGGAGAAAGGATGCGGGGAGAGAAATAAAGGGAAAAAAAACCCTGTTGGGGCTCTGTGGGCATCTTGTGTGATGGCTTCAGCTCTGTAACTGTGAGTTCATAAAGCAGTAAAGCCTCAGTTGCTCTGATCTCTTCCTCTCCATATGGCTAGTGATGCATCAGAGTGTTTAACACCAGAGTTTAAGGATGCTCACATTTGATAAAGCAAATAAAGAAAAAAGAGTGAAGCAGAACATATTAGAGCACACTGAACAAAAGCTTTTAGCCACTAACCAAGAAGTACTCTAATCAGCAAATGTCACTAATGTGTTTTGAAAACATAACACAGCTGAAATGTTTGGGCATCCTGATTTCCGTTGAAATGAAAGGTGTGGTGCACAGAAAATGACCCAGCTGGTCTCACCATCCTCTGGAGAGGGCAGAAAGTGTAATCCCCAAATGGAAGATGTTTGTGCAGACCTGTCCTCAGGTTGCAATAGTACCTGTAGGGATAACACCTCTTCCTGGGGAGCTGCTGCAGTTCTGAGGTAGTGGCATTTATCCACAGCCCCACAGAATATATCTTTCTGTAGGGGTCTTGTTACAGCTGAACCTTGCTTACCTGAACCTGGCTTTTCTATATGCAAAAGTGATTTTCACTTTAGCAATTTACCTTACAACTATTTGTATTTATATTATCTAGAGACAAGCAGATTTTTTTTCAGCCTGTTGAAGCTGCAGCAGGTGGTGCTCATTTGCATTCTGCAGATGTTTGGGTTTTCCAGTAGGGCTTCAACTGAGAGAATATTTTCTTTGTTTCTTATAAAGGCTAATACTTTGAATTTTCACATGGAGAACCATATAACTAGGTCTGAATGTTTCTATTATGCTTGCAGAGCTGTATATTAAGTGCTGCTCCATGTATCTTTTGGGTGGCATTTGTAGTGTGCCCATTTGGCCTTCATACATCTTTTTGCTGATGCCAGCGATCAGTTCTAATTCTGAGTGATGGCAGGGCCAAGTCTTGTTTCTGGATCTTGTCACTGAGATGATTTAATATTTTTACCTGCCATGATTTAACAACCTTTTTTTTTCCTGTGTATTTACATATCTGCTTGGAATATACTTGAGATATAAAAGTCCTACACTTTTAAAAGCCCTTAAAGGACACAATTGAAAATGTCAAAGGGAGTAAATATTTGAAATATGTTTGTCCTTTTCATTATTTTATATGCCATAAGGTTTAGGATTTAAACATGCTGTTGAGGTACAAACTAATGCCAAAAGTGCTGTATTGCTCCTACTGAGGTTTCCACATTTATACCTGTTTCTCCAATTAATGTATGCTGTTCTGTATATTGTATTTAAAAATAGGAGCAACCTGATAGATTTTGCATTTAAGCAGAAAAGAGACCTGTGGCAAATACACACAGACAAATTATTCTTGAAGTGCATTGCTCTCTTGAGCTGTCAAGTGATATTTCTCTTTAAATGAGCTTTCTCATTTTGGATGCCTCCCTCCCATTTCAAGCCCCTGATGGATGATGCCTTCAGGCATCTGTACACCTGGAATAATTTCTATAGAAAGCTGCTCAATAACAGCTTCCAATGTTGACCTTTTCTGGGGGTATGTTGTGCACTGTTGGCTGGGCAATAGCAAATCCCCTTGCCTTCGTCCCAGCTGCCAGATGTCGCTGAAGCTTCAGGATGACTCCTGCTCAGCCCTTGGGAATATCTTTATGAACTCATCCCTGATCCTGCACCTATCCCCTTCATTTAACTGGCAAACACCTTGAAAATCTGTCAGCCTGGCAGCTGCATGCTCCCCTGAGATCTACAAGACTGTCTTCCTGGTTTGGTCCTTCTCTGCTTTGCAACTTATCCTCTGAATTTTCTTAACTCTTCTCCCTCCAGCTCTCCTCTAAGTCCTGGAGAATTTAATTCCTTGGTCATTTTCTCTCTTTCTTCTGCATCCATGAGTAAACTTGTCCATATACTGTCTGCCAAGTTAATACTCCCAATCCTTTCTCTTAAGGGCTGTCCAGACTAAACTGTCTGTGGGTCTCACTAACATAATTTTGTGGGTGACAATGTGACTTAAGCCTTGCTCGGGCTCTTCCCACCAGAGCTGCTCATCTCTGTTCTTAATTACTGTGAACTCTGAGTCCCGAAGCCACTGCTCTGTTTCATGGCTGTGTACTTTTGTCCTGAAGTGCTGCTGCTCATCTTGTTTTAATTAAAGTAGTTTCTCCTTAAAGGTTGTTCTTTGGGCACAGCACTTAAGAGATCAATTCCACTTCTTTTTCATTTCCACTGCAGATAAGAAGGGGGGAAAGTAATTAGCACAAATATCTCCAGCAGCAGAGGCTCCTCGCTGTGTATCACTGAAGTGTTGTGTATTCTACTGGCATCAGACAAATGGATGTTGTTTGGGGGTCCTTTTTAAAGGGAGATAGTCCCTTATTTCCTTTCAAATAGAGAAATCCTCTAGTGTCTGAAATCCTGTTGTAAATTAATGGAAGAGAAGTCTGTGTAAGGCTGTACAGAAGGGGAAAGAGATACCTTAAATAACAACTGTCACCAGTCAGGTGTCACCAGTCTCACTGTCTCATGGGCTGCACTTATTCACACCCAGATGTTCACCAGCTGCCCACAATCATAACTGAACAACACCAAAACTGGGATTTCAGTTTCCTCAACAGATCTCTCAGGAAAAAAATTCATTTCTGGATAGACTTGATGTGCCTCTGAGAACTCAGCAATGACTGTGGGATCAGCTTTTGCCTCTGAACCTTGCTTTTCTTGTCTTCCACTAATCTTAGGCACAGTTGCTACCCATTGCCCTTATTTCTCCATTTTGGTTGTCTTTCTGGCTGTAACTGGATTTCTGGTTGTGTGAGAGGGGTGAGAGTGGCACCTGTGATATAGCCTTGTTGCCATCATCTTGTTTATGCCTAGATGGGCAGACCTGTATCTCCAACAGCACCACATTTCTCTGTGTTTACAAGGCTGGCTGATCTCTGTGTGTCTGTGTACTTGGTTACTGAGTGCTATGTCCTATTGTTTTAACCCTTCATTTTCTTCTGGTGCCCTCACATGGGCTGACACATTCAGATAAATCTTGGTATTTCTGCTACAAATATTTCTGTACCTAAAGTCTGAATTGGGGAATAGAGCTAAATTTTGCAATTATGGTGATTTATTTTGCTCATTTAGCCTTTTGCTGGTGTATGAATATTTAAACCATAGGACATAAACCAGATGTACAGGGTTTCAGTACTGTTTGAGTGTTTACATGACTGGGTTATACTTCCCCTGTTGCAAAGACCTATAAAAAATTTAAAGATGGCAACATGAACATGAAACAAATCACCACAGCCAAGAAACTTGAAATGCTGGAAGTTATTTCTTGACCAGAAATAATTATAACATTTGTTTCACGATTTTCCAATACAACTAATTTTTTTTTCTTTCCTGAAATATAAAAGCAGAGAGACATTTATGTAGACAGCTAATTTGGAAATTAAATGCTTGGTATCTCTTGACAGCAGGTCATCTGCAATTGTCTGTATGCAGGAGTTGCACAGCACTGACTCTGCCTGGAGAAGAGGACCACACTCCTAGTGCTGAGCAGGAGGGTGGGTCCCCCAGGAACTGCCTCTTTTGGCTGTTTCAAAGCTGGTATTGTTTTAAATAGATGAAGTAACTGCCAGCAAAAAGAGATCTGTGCACCACATCTGCGTGTGGCAAGGAGGAAGATGTTCCTTACCCAGTGTCCTGTCCCGTGCAGGGATACTCCTCCTTTCCCTCCAATGACAGCAGACCAGTTCTGACATTATTTTCCACAATAAACAAATAACTTGATTGCTGCTTTTGGTGGAAAATACATATTCTGGGTCTCTCTCCTGCTTGGCTTCTTTCAGCTGTCCTTTTGCAAGGACAGTACAGTCTTTCCCTCAGACCCAAAACTTCTAATATTGCTCTTTAGATATGAAACGCAGTGAATGAAAGATCATACAAAGCTCTCATGCCTGTGTGCCTTAGTTCTAAATGTTCCAAGACTTAGAAGAATTTTGTTTGCATGAGTCTTAAGACCTGATTTTTTTGTTCTTACCTTGTACTAAATTGCAAACCTGAAGTTCCAGCTATTAACACAACAGAAAAAAAAAAAGTGAAATGTTAAAAGCATAAGCATTTAAGGTCTCTTGCATCACAAGTCCTTTCATCTTCACTTCATCAGTTTGGAGTCCTCTCTGCCCCTTTCTACTAGACTGATTTGGGGATTACAAATTAAAACAAACAAACACATAAACTTACAACTATCTGCACTGGCTTTGGAGTCCAATTTTGAAAGAATTGGACTCCAGTCTCAACAGCAATAAAACGTCTCCATTTTAGACTCCAACAGCTAAAGAAAAAAGTCATTATTCTAGAAAATCTTTACGTGCTTACCTCTCTTCCCAGAATTCTCTATTTCCACCCGAACTTGTTTGGGGATTGGAAAAAAAAAAAGGGAGAGAAATTGCTGTGATGTGTGGTGCTGTTACTGTGCATTTACTCTTTGGCTATTTTCTACAGCAATACTGAGTTTTAAAATTTCTTGCAGTTACTCCATCCAAAACACTTTTTCCTATTCCTGCTACAATACAATAGCTTTCAGTTCCCCAACTTTAATATGTGTTCATTTCCTTACCTCACTTTGGGAAAACATGTCTTTTGAGGACATTGTTGAGGGTTAATGAAAGCATTCTGTTATCATCAGCTGTTCAGCCTGTAACATTTTCACGTTGCCTGTGATTAAAGGCAGACAAGTGAGGGTTAAATCTGCATTTGTCTCTGCTCACTTCTAGTTGTTTACCACACAGCAGCTAAGAGTGCACCATTCTTCACTGTGAGATCAAATGGTGGCTTTTTATCTGCTTTCTATTTGTTGCAGTTGTTGAATAATTTTGTGTTGATGTCAAAATTATATGGCTTGAGAACGCTATTCATTCTGTCAAAATAGTTAACATAGGGTTACGATGGGGGGATTACAAATTCCAATAAGATGTGCTCAATATTGAGAGAAAAGCACTTGTTCTGAATATGGACTTTTCTTTCTCCACGGAGATTATCTTGCTATGTAGATTTTCCATTTTTCTAATGTTTAGGTTATTAGGACATTGTGGCCTGCAGTGAAAACTCAGATTGCAATTGAATTTCAGGATTTAACTTTTCATTTGCAATTATTCAAACAGAGGATTTGTTCCTTAAGAAGTTCATGAATGAGTGCCTTAGTGCCCTTTAGACATGACTTGGATTTAATAGAAATGCAACAGAAAACTGAAATACTGAGATGCAAAATCATTTCTGGCTAGAGCCTTTCTGACAATTGACATTGGATAAGAGTCAAAAGAAAAGTTTTTCTGACTGACTTTAAGTGTTAAATTTGAATGAAAACCTGAGACCTACACAGCACCTCTTGAAAATGTAGCCTCTTGCTTTTGTATGTGATGCAATATCTTGTGTCCAGCTTTTAACCTTGTTCTTACAGGATAAGACAAGTCTATTCTCTATACAGGAGGGTGTCTGTATCTGGATCTGCCTTCTTTCACTGCTGTCATGCAAGGATGTGGAGCAGCCCACACGCTCAACATGCACACTTTAAACACCACATAACTGTTTATGAAGGGGCAGAAACAGCAAGAGGAAGAGAGAAGGGGTGCATGCTATGGGAAAAGAGATGGAAGGGGAGAAGCTGTGGAAGGTACAGAGGCTACATCTGGCCTGGCTACATTTATGCCCTTCCTACACATCAACTCCACACCAATGTAAGATGTGGGATGCACCAGTCTTCTCTGACTGTGGTGTCCACATATCATACTCTGACTGCTCCTGAGACACAAGGAGTGGGATACACAAACACAGTACAAGAACAAGCAAGAGAAGAAACTGCACATAATGTGCAATGCAGAAGTTGTAGGTACATGCACACCACTGTTAGCAAGAGATATCTGATGTGTGCTCTGGGAATGGTGGCAGGAGCTGGAACATCACATCTGCTACCTGAGCTGCTCAATGGAATTCTTCCTAAATGTTTATGCTGCTCTTTTTCTTTTAATTAGCTATGCTTGTGGCTTGCTGGAAAGGTCAATGACTGGCACATAGGAATGAGGTGTTAGTGGAGCTGTCTGCTTGACTTTATTAAATAAAGATTAATTTATCCTATGTGTACAGAGTACCTTGCAGGGTTGTGTAGGGCTTTGGTCCTGAGTCAGGGTTTTTGACAGCCTCCTTAGATAACAATTTGTCATAGCCATTACTGTCACTTTCCCACAGTGTATATTCAGAGCATAGAGGAGTCATCTTTTGCTGATGCTCTCACAGGACCTCTGAAGTTGAGAGTTGAACTTCTATCTACAATCTTATATTACATCCATAATGAATCATATAAAACCACTGGAAAACCTTTGCATATACATTTTATCTTCTTTTCCAGTACACACCCTTCAGTTTGGGGGCTTGTTTTATTTCACTCTCCAATAGCAACTATATCTTTCGGAGAGTAAAATTTGCTCTTTAATTTCAGATTGTGCAAAAAAACTAAGGAGGGGAAAAATGTTATTCACTTTGGAAAAAAAATACTAACAAAAAATCTCTGAAAAGATTTTTATCTTCCTCAGATATATGCTGCTTTCTGTGATTAAGAAGAGTTCAGCCAGGACTTGTTTATGTACTACTGCACTAAGACTGGGCTCTGATCTCTGACTTACAAAGAACTGGTCCTGTCAAATTTGTGTAGTTGCAGGAATAGTAAGAAATTTTGAGAGACTGTCAGGAATATCTGAAATGTGGTGAGATTGATTCTGTGGGGGAAAAAAAAAGTCTTTATACAAGTAGGTAATATAACATTATCTACCCATAACTGTCTGAAAGACTTGACTGTCAAAGGGGGAGAGATTCTGAAATCAGTAGCAGTAAAATAATTTGCAAAAAATTTAGCTTGCAAGTAAATTTGTAATTATTACCTATCAAATTGGAATGATTTCTTAGGTAGGTTGCTAAAAGCAACACAAGAAAAACCATCAAAAATGGAAATTGAAATAAAAGAAAGAATAAAAAAATCTCTTTGATTAGACCACTGTCAATAAGCTACCAGTTGCTTGTTGTTCCTGATCTCCAAGAATGCTACTTGGCAACAATAACACCTTTGTTACTCAGGAGCCAGTTCTTACCATGCTAACTAATGCAGTGTAAAAAATTCATTATTCTGTTAACACAGGTGCCCTTTGTAATTTACAGTTAAATTTATATTAGATGCTTATATTGGCTTTATTGGGAGTGACATTTCTTGAGATTCAAGTGATCCAGTCTCAAGAGCCCTAGACAGTTCCCACCATGGAGGTGGGTTGTCTCTTTAATTCCAAGGCTGTCAGAGTGAAAATTTCACAGTTCCTCATTTTCTGGTTTAGATTTGAATTACGGTTATTACATTCACATCAAATGGAAATTATAACTGCTAATCACATTATGTTCAGTGTTGTTTACCCAAGATAACGGCTGTCAAAATAGATATGGCAATATTAGATTTTGAAGAAGCTGTCTCTAACAGTTGTAGTATGCATTAGTAAATGATAAACAGCTCAGATTTTTACTCTCTTGTTGGGGAAGCCTCTCCTGGCACAATTGCAAACTCTCATTAGAAGTCAGCATTGAGCTGTGATTTTCAGATTATATGCGTGGTGCTCACTGTCTTTCATATCCTAATATAATATTTGCCTTTCTGTATTAATAATGCCACCTCACTCTTTCTGGGTTTTACCAAAATGGAAAAGTCTTGCAATTAATTGAGGTCAACTATTGTTAAAAAAGAAAAAAAAGGCTTAGACTTTAGTGAGCATCTGTCCAATGTGTGGAGTTGCTTCTGAGACTACACACCTGAGTCCTTTCATTCTGGACTCTTCCAACACTTTCCCTTTAGAAGGAAGCCAGTGCCTGATCTAGTGGGACTAAAAGCCTAAGTATCCCACTGGTACTGGCAAGACATCCTTTAGAGTAAAGTAAAGAATGAACAAAATCAATCTTCAGTGTATAAAGATAAAGTACTTCCTTTGTCCTCTCGACAGCACAGTCAGTGTTCAAATGAGAGTGTACAATTTATGTTCTTAATCAATATGTACCCCAGTTCTTGGAAACAGCTTTGAGATGAAAGAGCTCACTACATCTAACAACTACAGAGTAGTTGTTAGCAGTGTGGCATCATTCTATCATAGCATTTTCAAAGGCTGCATAAGGAAGATTAAGGAGGAGGGAGGCAAAAAACCCAAAAAACAGAAACAAAAAAAACCCCAACAAAATAAACAAAAAAGCTGCAGATGACTCCATAAAATCCTCTTGGCCAAAACGTCAAAGAAACCAGTGGAAGGTGAGCAGTGGGTCAAAGCTCACCTGCTGCAGAACCCAGCACAAAGCAACACTGACTGTTCTTCCCATACTGTGTGGCTGTCAGGAAAGATAATGATCAAACCAGTTAGGGATAAACTCCTGTCCTTCATGCTAGAGATGGGAGAGCTCTTTGCTTGCTTACTTTTTTTATATGAGTGGAGAAATTTTTTTTCTTTTTTGAGAATTTTATTCAAGCTTTAGCGACATTGTTTGGATTTTGAGAAAGATGTTGGCTTTATTTAAGATTAGTGAGAATTTAGAAATTAAAGAAACCTTTAAATTTAGGGAATGGTATCATCAAGAAAGATTTTTAGAATTTTTTTAATTTTCCAAAACCTCCTGGATATTTCCAGGATTTATCAATTACCAGAGAATTTTTAAGTGCAGTAGTACCAGCTGCACTACCAACGTGCCCTCTTTGGTGATAAACCCATGACTGGGTGCATCATCAGCCCTGCATTGGGGATTCTGCAAGCTGTGCCCACACTGCTTAATCTTTCATAACTGCATATTGGGCATCTGCAGACAATTTACCATTGGTAAACAATGGTCAGTAAGCTGAGGGTATTCTGCAAAGAAACCAAAATATAAGGTTCAATACTTGTAACTGGAAGGACAAGTGAAGATGATAGATGATTTCAGACTCAGATACAGTAAAAGGTAGAAAGTTGTAACCAGAGCAGTGAGTAATACAAAGGTTTCAATGCTGAGAAATGCTCATCCCTGTCCTGGGGAGACAGTGCAAAGTGCTTTCTGTCTCCATCTAGAAATGTGTCTTCAAAGGGCTGGCAAATGTATACTGGGCTTCTTCCCTCAAAGAGGTAAGAGTTCCTCTAGATGCTGTGATCTCTTGCCAGCCCTCTCTGCCATGCAGCCCTCACTCTGCCATGTAGCCAGACCTGAAGAGAAAAGCATTCCTGAAAACAAGAAACCTCTGATAACCTCATGGTCACAGTAGTATTGTCATATAGCGTGGGCACGAGGGACTTCCCCTAGCAGGACACAAGTGCCACAGATAAAAATTGGCAGCTTGTCTTTAAGGCACACCTCCTCTTCCAGCCAAGGCAAAGGCTGATTCAGTGCTCCTAGCCTCTAATCTGACTTCTTAGAAACATGTCACTGTGTCCTTCTCTTCTGTCAATGACTTGTTTGCAAACAGAACAAGCCTGGGCACTGGCCAGGTCTCAGCTTACAGGACTTTTCCAACAAGGGAGTTATTCTGCAGCAGCCCCCTACCCTGGGTTTTAAACAGAGAGGGGCGGATTCTGGACATTTTTGGTTTACCATCAAGAATCCTTTAATTATCATAGATAAACTCTGTTGTTGTACCTCTTGGGTTAAAAACACATGAAAACCATCTGCTGTCCAGCACCCTGAAGCGTGAAGTTCACTCTGGCTTTCAACATCCAGTGTTCAAAGCCAGGGAGGGTGTCACTGCGACTTCTGAAAGACTCACAGCCGGATGTGGTGACAGTGGCACCCTCTGTGTCATTCCTCTGCTTGAAACAAGCTGTGTTGCAGCTTATTTGGAAAAGACGTGGAGTTGTTTGTCCTCAAGACAGTGTGACTCAGGCCTGTCAGAAAATTCTTTTACTTTACTTCTTTATCTAATATTGAGTGTCCTCTGATCATTGTGCCTTTTTGCTCAGAATATAGTTTTTAGAGGTAATAGTCCATCAGCTGAGTATCTGCTAACAAGCAGCACAGGTCAGACCTTAAATGTTTTCTTGAGGCTGAGTGCACTGAGTAAGGGATCTCTAATTGATGGCCACTGATTGAAATACAGACTCTACATATTCCTTGCAGATAAAAGCTGGGTGCAGTTTTATCTGGAGCTCTTCTTTATTACCAGCTCTCGCATGAGGGAATCTCTACTCAGCTGAAGATACTTAAAGAGCTTCCTTTTCTTCACGGTCACAGGGGGGCTGATGCCCACATTTTAGAGTTGGCTACCCAGTGGGCAGCAGAGCTGTAGTAGAAAGGTCACAGGTCTGCAGATGATGACATGCACAGGCAGCTTATCTCTCAAACTGTGCATGTTAAAGCAGTTATTTGCCGAGAAAAGTCATGTTTTGCTCTTCTCTGTTAGTCTCCCAAAAAAGCTATCTGATAACAAGGTTAATTGAGAAGAGTCTGCACTATGCTGTTATTAACATTCCCCTTTTACAGAGCACCAGTAGAAAATAAAGAAGAAATGACATCAAAAAGGCAGGAGAGATTTCACAAGCAAACACTCTTCCAGGAGCCTGCAAATTAATCAGCAAAAGGATGATTTTGTTCCAAGCATTGATAAGTTGTCATTATAATTCTGAGAGCATTTCAACAGCCTTTCACCAGTTGTACCTCTGAAAATCTTGTGACTTGTTGGTTGGAAAAACTGCACCACGTGTGGGGCTGCTCTGCTTTTAGAAGATAAGGAGGCATCAAAAGATGCCAGGCACGGTGTCAGATAACAGCACCATCGGCAGCACCTCTGCTGAAACAATGCCTCTGCTTGTTCTGAAAGCACCAAATGGGCACTGCAAATGCTGAGGGATCTGCCCCCTGTGAGGGATACCTCTGCTGGGAGTGTGATGTCGAGCTGGGATGTGTGACCCCAGGGTTAGAGGGGGCCATTGACCGACTCTTGTGGTGGATTAGAAAATGTCTAATACTGGTGAAAAAATAGGTGTTCAGATTATTAACAGTGAGATTGTAAACAGCAGGCTATAAGAGGGCATTTTCTACTACTTCAGTGCTATGTGAGATTGCAGTTCCATTTTACTAGTTTTTAGAATAAATGCAGATACCTCAGCCTGCTCCCACCTGACTAGTACCTTCTGGCTTCTGCAGTCAGCTGTCTTTATTCTGAAAATAGTTTAATTCATTATTGTCTTCTTTTTAAATTCCAAGTGTATATTTGAGTGAACTTACATGCCCCTGTTCAATATTAGAAACCATTAGTTAAATCTACTGACTCAGAGGATAATGTAGTTTACCCCATTTGTGGAAGCTGCAAAGAGTATTCCAAGTTCAGCTTATCCTGGGACACTTTAAAGACCAGGTAAATCTAAACTTTTGTGACATGGAGGAACTGGGGATGCAAATAATAGTTTGCCTGCAAAGGGGACAGGAGATAAGAAATGGAGCCTGTAGCCACCCCCTTCAGGCAGCAGTGGTTAAAACCCTCAAAGAAACCCCCCAGTGAGATAATAAAGCCCACATGACAGAAATGAGATTTTCTTTTCAGAGAAAGAAACTCTAAAAGATCTTAAAGATCTCCTCATCTTTTCTTTCTTCCTGCTTTGCAGTACCTTGCTTCAGTCCCACTCTATGTTACACAGCTGCACAGAAGTACTGTATGTCTATAAAAAATGAATTTATTAACTCAGTGGTTTCATCTTACTTATCTCTGGAAAATGTGTGTATAGCTGTCCCTGTACAGAATGATATATTCATAGAGTACAAGAAAAAAGTTACACTTGAGAGACAAAATTGATTTCAAGTTCAGTGGCTGGTGCTGGCACCTGGCCTCCTGCCTGGGAGAGTTTGTTGCTGTGCTTGCAGGGTGTTAGTGTAGGTGATATTACCGACATGGAACTGGGCTACTCGGATTATCTTGGTGTGAAAATTTTAAATTGGTATAACTGAGAAACATAATGCAGTAGATGATGGCTTTTGCATTTATTTTAAAGCTTTAATTTTAGGTTTATGAGCTCTTCACAGAGCTGAGTGGTTTTTTAAGATCAATTTTCTGGGCCTGCAGTTTTAAACTCTGCTTTAAATTCTGCTTCTGAGCAAAATGAATTGCATGGTCCCGCTTTGCCCAAGTAGACCAAACCTATTGGGTCACCTAATGAGTGGATGGATGTTGCCCTGAGTGCAGATGATAGGATCTAGCATCCCACTGAAGGCATCATCACTTCCATGTAAAGAGAGAATATCCCATGGCCACAGCCATTCCCTCACTCCAATGAGATGTGCTTTATAAGACATGTAAGCCTTTGTGTACCTCTTCGGGTGATGAGGAGGAAAAATGTTCTTGCCCAGGCCCTCTGGCCACCCTTGGGGAGTGTGGAGAAGGAGTTCCTTTCTGGCCCCAGGGAAGCCTTGTAGTCCTGGGCCTCCTCTCCTCCCAGCCTCAGAATCAGGTGGGCTCATCTTCCTTCCTCAGCCAGCCAAGGGTGAGCTATTCCACATCCCGGAGGCAAGAGGAGCTACAAAGACCTTGCTTCATGCCACGGCATTCCCTGAAGGAACACAAAAAAAGGTTGCACGTTGCAATTGCTCATTCACCAAGCATGTGTTTGCCTGTCTCTCGATTATTCAGGCAAACAACACAGATCAAAGAAATCAGCATTACAGCTCACCAACAGCTCTGATGCTAATGACACTGGGATGGAAACTGAAGGTAAGGCTGGTTTCACTGAAAAAAGCCTGATAGGTACCTGGCTTTAGGAGCCAATGTGCTCCAGAGGGGACCACAAGGATGTCAGTGGGAAGCTGACCACTCCAACACTTGCAGTAGGTCCATTTTTAAGGTGAGTATCCCAGCTTTGAAATATGAGAGAGTTGAAAACTCAAGTTGATTGCATATGCTAATGAAATATAAACGTTAAACACTTGGTGTTCTTTCAAAGCATAACAATGCATCTCGACCAGCCTAAAACCTGAGTTTGTGTGTATCTGTTTCAAGATACAACTACATTAAAAATCAGGGAAGAAAAATGTAAACACTACACAAATTTTAAATAAGAGCCAGCGCAGCAGAATGCGAAACCACAACTGCCTGTTCACAGTGGCTCTGGAGGAAACCAACCCAAGCTTATTTTCGTGCAGCTGCCTTGTATATGAAAAAGGATGAAATGGCAAATGTATGTTTTTGTATTGAGCAAGTCCTGCAAAAGATTTACAGTATCTAATTTGTCTTTTTTTGTAAGCAGAGGATATCATCAATAAAGCAATGAACCTTGGCTAAGGCAGGGATACAGCATGGCAACAGCTGTAGCTGTTCCCAAGTTATGTCAGGATTGAATTCAGTTTAAAATCAGGTGTGGGAGGACCAAAGACTGTGCACAGGAGTTTGGGGCCAGCCTTTTGCATTGGAAGATGCAGATGCTGGGCTTGGAGCATAACTCTGTAATCAGAGGCAGGATGAGGGAAGAGCTCCATGAACAGCTGGTGCTGGGGAGAGGGGGAGCTTAACTGTCTTGCTCATGTATGTAAAGGAAGAGGTGATTTCTAATTGTGAAATTCCCATGAAAATAATATTATTATATTTCTGAACAGTGTTTCATAACATTGGGAGTGCATAGGGAAGCTAATGTTCAAAGGCTGGATACATATTCACTATCTCAGCTTGACTGTTTTTATAATATCACTTAAATGCCAGTACTTGCTGTGCTTTCTAAATGTTGATCCAATTCACATAAGCTTTAAAGAAAGTGTGTGGGTGGCTGATCAGCATGGTTCTTTTTCTGTTTTGTATGAAATGATGCTGTCATTTACCAAATAAAAAAGCAATGATCATGCGTATTTCTGCTTTGTTGTTTGTTTTTTTTAAAAGACAGATGTGTAAGTTGAGATGTCAAAGTTTGTAGGTTGTCTAGTATGTTCCTGCTTACTGTGATTTATTTCAAACCATCCTACACTCATGCTAAGAGAAAATTACTGAAATCTAAATTTCTTCATTGATTTGCTTATAAAGCAAATTATGGGTTCAGAATAGTTTTTAGTAGACATGATTCTGTACCAGAAAACATTTTAAATACCAGGATGCTCCAGTGTCTCAGTGGCTGACAATACAGGCTTCCATGAAGTCTTGTACTTAACTTTATACTTCCTGTTAAGCTAGTGAGTTATCCACAGCCTATCCTAATTCTCAGTCCTTAGGCATCTGAATGGCCACAGGAACTCAGTTAACCTTCTTTTCCATTTTTCCTAAGAGTAGTCTCTAATTAGTTATGATGGTGCTCAGAATTCTTTTTCCTCTCTGCACTTTGAGTGAAAATACCTACGTGTCCCTGAGAAATTCCTGATTTGGGGACAAAAGGCTGGAGCAAGAAGTACTGCTGCTGCTGGGATGACAATTGTCAGAGCCACATCTTATCAGAGACATGGCCAATGTTCTTGCCAGCACTGAGATCCACCAGCGACAGAGATTCTTCTCATATCACCCTCCATTCTGCTGTTTCTGATCACTGCTATGATGTCTCAGCTAAAGGAGCAAACTGTACAGCCAGGACCAGGAGTCAGAGCTCACCCAGCCTCACACCCACTGTGTTTGGAGTAGAAACTGTCTCTGCACCCTCCAAGAGCTCTAAGAGAGCCCCACAGATAATGGAGGAGTGTTTGAAAAGTGAGAAGCCAGGCTGACACAGAAAAATGGCACAGCCTTTACTGTGTCTGTCAGACTGCTGCACTTATGGTACCGGAAAGTGATGACAAACCTTTATGATGTTTGATGCCAAATTCATTTAAAAGACATTGTGACTTAGTGTCAGCTCAAATCTCTGTTCCTGGCACTGGTGGCAAATTTGGCACTAGATCACCATCACCACGATAGTGTGGCTTCTGAACTAATGCTTCTCTTTTGTTGCCTGCAGTGAAAACATTCAGAAAAGAAACTGAGAATCAGTTTCTAATCTTCATCAGCTCTAATGTATCCTCCTCAAGAAGGAGGGCTCTGAGTTAAATAGAAGGTACACTTATTTACTTACATTTTTCCATACCATTTTTAAGTAGTCTGTCCTGTGGATACACCAGCTACAGAAACTCCAAGACTGTAACTCCTTAGAGTATGAGAAAACTGAACAGGCAGCTATGTATGATAAAACATAGATAAAATATAAAAAGGAGCATGAGAAAAAGGAACAGTATGTAATGTCATGTCTGCTATGAATATAGACAACAGCACAGAACAGAATATAAAACTAAGTGTAAAGAACCAGTAATTTTCTCTTCATTATTACTTCTTTTTAATTGATGTGTGTGTGACAACCTGCAAACACTGATAAGCACAGGTTAAAAATACAGAAGAGTAATTGATCAGCATGTGAAATAAAATGAGACTTTTCAATTGCACGTGGTTTCATAGTTTACAGTAGCTCCCAGTTGCATTTGGAAGTACTTTTAAAAAAGTTCGTCTTGGGGTCTATTATGAAGGCCAACTGTGATGTCTACACAGAATACGATCTGTATCTACTTGCAAATTACCAAAAGAGGGAAAAGTGGATTTCAGCATCACTTGACTAGTTTTTATTGCTCTGTAAGTATCTTTGCTCACAGAAGTATATAATGAAATTTTATTGAAATTGAGCACTGTAAATGTCTCCTCAGTTACCTAGTTGAACCACACTGGTTCTGCTTGGTTAATATAATTTTACTTCCTAATCATCCTGGTTCTCCAAGTCTATATGTAACCAGGGAGATTTTGCACAAACAGCAGCAAATTAATGAGAATTGTGAGTGTTTATTGTCAAGCAGCCTCTTTTAGTTTATGATAAAGAGAGCAAGAAATGAGTTTATGTAATGGAGGAGGATTGTTGTCATAAAAAGAGCCTTTGCACTTCCAGTGATTTATTGCCTGGTAGACCTGCAGAGAGAGATTCCCAGAGGCTGAAATTCTGATTTTGCTCTACACAGAAAAGCTGGATGCCTGTTTACATTGCCTAATCTCCCAAATTATGCCTAATCAGGCATTAGCTTTTGATGTCAATTTACCCATATGCAAAGCTTTATGACCTTCTTAATGTGTGACAAAATGAAGGATCTTTGCTCATAACTGGACCTGATGTCAAGTTTTAGCTTATGCTAAAAAAATCACTCCTTCCACTTCTACTTATTCTTGCTTAGAGAAATAGAAAACGAATCCCTTTTTTACAGAGAGAGGCAAACCAGAGGAGCTTTCTGGAAAATATTCTCTGAACCAGGCAGGTCCTCACCACAAGACCAGACTCACCAGGCATCTGACTTCTCCCAGGAGTGCTTTTCACTTCCTGACCCTCTTACCTTGAGCCTCTAAACCTGTAGGGGAGTTCAGGACTATGTGGTGTCTAAGATGCTGATTTAGTTTGTTTGTCATGACTTGGGATCTGACACAACAGTAGAACAGCAGTTTTATTACTGCTATAAGCATGTGTGTGCAGCTAAACCTCTTCTTCTGTTGATGTGTTTTTTAACTTTCTGAGATTGCTAAGGAGACTGTTTCTTTTTATCTGAAACGAAACAGTGGCTTGATTGTTCAGATGTGAGCAGCAAGGCTTGGTGCCACAAATTGTTTTTTTTAAGACGCCTGTCTGTAATTTGAACTTCTTCAGCCAAGAAGCATGCTATTCATTTTTTGAAATCCAAATTAATTCTGCTTTTAAAGAAGTTCTCTTTTTACCTCATTATTTGTTGAATTACTTTCTGTAAATTTTTAGAAACTGAAAAATGGTTCTGTTTTGTTTAGTAGGTGCTAGATGTACAGACTTAAAAGTAGCATTAATTTTTACAGAAGATTTCTTTATTGCATTGGGTAGATGGAAAACCTAATTATAGAAATGGATTGTTCCTAACAGAATGTATATATTTATATACTATAGATGCATATAACAAAATTTATTTAGACTACAGCTTGCTTCAGAGCACTGGCAATCTGTATAGATATACCTTCAGATTACTTTTTAGTGTAGACCTGGTCTCATTGTTTTGATTAATACAGAATCTGAAAGGACACCATTTACATTAGCCTGTTTCCTAGGAATAAGGCTAAACCTGCCAAATGATATTATGAGAATGTGATGTCTCATATTATGTAACTATTATGCATAATTTCCTAGGAGTACCTCTTACAAAATTTTTTCCCATAATAGCGCAAATACCACTGAAGCAAGTCTTTCTTTTAACCCTCTGCTCAAAATGGTGTAAATTGGGCAGTCACAAACAAGATCTGAATAAAGGTCTGTTGAGTTTAAAAGCTTAGTTATTCATACTCTAATTGCTCCTAGAACACATTTGTCAGGGAGGTCTGTGCAGAGTGGTACTCAGGTAGTGATACATCCTAACACATTGTCAGTCCTATAGCACCTGTGGATTTTGCCATTATCAGGTGGATTTGTTTTGGTTTCCTCTTAGAGAAGGATAAACATGGTGGAATGGGGCTCATCTCCTGCTGCCAGACAGGGCCAAGAAAACAAACACGAGGCTCAAGGCTCAAGACAATTCCTACTGGCTGATGTCCTGGTCTGTATTCTTCATGTTGAACGTTTTCCTGCAATAGGATCTGTTCTGAACCACAGTGCAATAATCAGGATGAGTCATGCTGGCTCATACCTGCACTCAGCTGTCACAAAGAAACAAAATGATATTAAACCTCTCAGACATCATCTGGTAATAGTCTGTCTGCTTGAGGTTGCAGCAGTGTCCACATTGTTGCCATGCTAGACCAAGCTCTCTAAAGCACCGAGAGCCTTTGCACCCTTGCCCAACCACCTGGTTTTTGCTGTGGCTTTGGGTCAGCTATCACACATTTTAAGGTGTTCTCTCAACATACTTCTTGATTTTTCAGTAGTTTTTGTACAGGTCCAAAGTCCTTCTATTTATGTTCCTTGTTCTAGGAGCTCTGAGCACTGCTTGTGCTTTGGTGACATCTTCTGGATAAGGCTACCACTGGGAGGACTGATTAATACATCTCAACTTCTAGCTTTCTTTGTGCTTGTTTCTGACCTCTTTTGGGAAGAAAAGCTCACAGGTGCTTGGTTCCAGTGATTAGCACCCTGTCTGAAATTTAGTAATGGGTCTGAGACTCCAAAGTGAAAGATGAAAATGGATCTGATTAAAAGCAAACAGAAACTGCCTACATGGTATTTCTACACCGGCACAGCAGGAACTTTTGTCTTGCACTTGGATAAAAGATTTCTTTACTCGACTTAGCTTTCTCTAATTTTCCTCTTAGGATAGGTCTGTACTTTGCTTCCTGTTGGCTAGACTAATCAGAGAGGCTTTTCTTGGCCAGAACAAAGACACACATAGCCAGGTTTCCTGCTCTTAGCAGCAGATGCCTAGAGGAGAGGATAAGGTCAAGGTAGGCTTAGAGCCATAATTCCAAACCCACATTTTTAGCCACAGGCAGAAATGCCATAGCAGAACTTCAAGACAGAGGTAGTAACTTGTATGTAATAAGTTATGATGGATTTTTCTTTTGTAAAATCTTCCAGGTGCTCTTTTGAGTCCATATAACATTTTTAGCCTCTAAGATGTTGTTCAACCAGGAGTTTATCACCTTTTCTGTCCTCTGTGGGAATCAGCCTCTTCGATTTTTTTTTTTTGTTTGTTTTGAACTTGTCACTCACTAGATTTACATGGTGCCCTGTTTACTTGTATTGAAAAGGATGGAAATATCAGCTCTGCTCTTCTTTACAGCGCAGAACTTTTTTTCCTGTTAGCCGAGAATCCCTGCTCTGTGGTGGCCCTGGCTTCTCCAGGGAATATTGTTATTTTTCCCCTTTGGTGCCAGGAAAGGGTACACACCACTTACAGCTGCTCAGCTACTGTATCTCAGAGTTTCTGGAGAGCTCCAGAGCAAGCACAATTAGGTCCTGGCCATTTGCTGCTGCTTGTTCTGTCCTTTTGCCACACGGTCACATCCCTTTTACTTCATCCATTATTCCATAGTCCTCCTGTCAATTTTGCACCTGGAGAAAGACTTGCTGTGTCTGCTGCTAAAAAAAGAGGGAGTAGGTCTGGCACTGGAACTTCTTCAAGCTACTTAATGATTATTGCAGACTCATTCATGTATTAGACTGTGATTCACTTTCTCTAGAAAATTATATCACATGCTGGCCATCCGTATGTCCTCTAGGTTCTAAACTTAATAAGTTCAAAAAAGTGCTGGGTAGGTCATTGAGGTGTTTGTTTGTTTTTAATACAGTTTACAAGTTGTTCGTTGCATATTTTTTTGCCTGTGTGCTGCAGACTTTGCAGTCCTCATTAGAAGGACACCATGCTTTGTTTATTCATAAGGACATTTCCTTTCCTTTATTAATCCTTTTACTTTAGCATATAGCCAGGCTTATTTATTTTCTATGTTCTTGATTTTCTTATGTTATTTTGTGATTTTTTTTAACTTATGCTGTGTACCCAAAGAGGAAAATCTAAATAGTCTCAACGCCTCTCTAAAAATTTAACTCATTGCAGTTACCCTTTCCACTTTAGTGACAAGATTGATTCTTTGGGTGAACATCTGTATTCAAATCCTTGAAATGTAAGTGTAATGAGATAGAAGAGTATTGCCTTTTGTCTGTGGATTTGATTTTAACATTTCCACTGATCTCCTTGCCACTCTGAAAATCTGCATATGACTCCAGATATTAATTTATCCCTGCTTTTACCAACTTCATAACTCTCTTTGAGAGAATGTGATAATACTGTTTCAGTGTACTAGATATCGCTGCTGGGCTGCTTCAAAACACCACCAAACTCTTTCAAAACAGATCTAAGCACTAACCTCAAAATTTTGTCCAATTATGGGAAAGCTTTCATTTTTATGAGGGCCAAATTGGAAAAAATTTGAAGCAATTTTTTCAAAACTTCTAGTCCAAATATTGATCCTATAATTTGTCAGTCCCTAAATATGTTTTCAAAATTTACTCACCCTAAGTTTGATGGAACAGTCTTTCCCCTTTTACTGCTACTGCCTCAGCATTCCCATGTGCCCACTGTGCACTCCTTCCCAGACAATACATTTTGCACTGGGGGCCTTCTGGGGCAGTTGTGCCTCCAAAACATTTCATTGCGATCCACCCACCACTCGGAGAAGAGGCACCCACTGAACAGCACTCTGCAAGGTTAAAATAGAGTTCAGGCAAGAAAAACATCTCTATTTCCGCTCAGAAAATCTCTATTTCTCACTCAGCTGTGAGTAAGGTTAGATCTGAATCCAGAGTTCATTACCTCCTGTGCACCACACGCTGCTGTTTTGTGGGAAGGGAAGGAGGATCACAGCTGAGCACTTGTGTATTTTGCACTGCAGGTGAGGCTGGGCACTGGTAATGAAACATGGAGCTTAGCACAAATCCACAATGACATCGCCTGGGGGAAAGGTGTCCACACCAAAGCAGTTCTAATCTTCAGTGTGGGAGGGAAATGTAACAGTCTGCCAGCACAAGAGAGGCAATTAATTTTGATTTTTGTCAAACGAGTTGCTGAAACCAAGTTTCCAATACTGCCTGTCAGAAAAGCTTAGGGTGTGTAGTGGTTTCATAGGGCTTTAAAGGTAGGAGTTTTACCAAATTTTTAAAGATTTATCATTGTTTTTGTTTGCTGTTAAAGTAGAACATGTTTGCAGACAGGGTTCAGGGGTACAGGGAGACAGTCACTAGGTCTAAATATTTTCCTCCCCACAGTGATTCATTTATAATGCAAAGAAAGATGTTTCAGTCTAGATCACGCTGAGAAACTCTCTAAATAAGTCAAAACTGTATTTCCTTCCCACCAGTGCACTGATGAGCACCACTCATGTGGTGAGGGCTACCTGGCTGAGACTGGACAAAGGTTGATGCGAGGGCTGTGGATGTTTGAGCCACAAAAACTTCTGCACATTTTAAACTACCTGGAGAGCTGCTGAGCAGCTTCTACCAACAGCTGGAATGCTGTCACAAACTTGTCAGCCAGCTGCAGCACTGAAGAGAGAAATTATTGCCCCCCTCCAAGCAGTGGCTGTTACAGGTCTCATACAGATGCCGCAGATCTTTGGACACAGGGTCCAACTTTTGTATCCTGGCCAGAATGAAATTTGGCACATCTTGCCACTCTCAGGGACAGAAAGTATGACACCCAGAAGTTTAGAAGTCCTTCTGTTAGAAGTCTTCTACCTTGATAGGTTTCTGGTCGAAGAATTTAATGATTTTCTTTCAGGAAGATGGATGGCTGCTCTCCAGGTGGCTCAGCACCACTTCCTCTCTACTCACTTTTCTGAAGCCTGATAGTGACATTTCAAATCTAATCATCATTTAAAATCCTGGTAGGAACCAATTTCATATCTAATCTAAGTTGAGTGAAATAAATAGGTTTGCACCACAGGTGAATTTGCCCTGATCTACTTCCTGCTTTTCAGAAGTCAAAAATAGTCCCAGAAGTTTTGAAGTAGAACTTGAAGAATTACACCGTGCTTCTGATAGGAGCTGTCATCAGTCAGAGATTGACAGCTGTTTTTCTTGGAACAGAGGTGACATTGGCTGGGAACTCTGTTTTTGTTCACTGTTTCTTTTCTTTAGCAGTTCCACCCAGAAGCTCTCTGTTGCTGTGGCTGGTTGTTTGTACTGTTATCTGTTAGCTTCATCCCTGTCCTCACAAAAAGTCACTGTGAGCATTAGGTCAAGCAGACAACCTGCTTGCAGGACACATTTGTGGTGCTTTCTAACACTTTAATAGCTTATTGAAACTCCGAGGCCCACACTGATAACAACCACACTGGGTTAGGGCCTTTGTTCTCAGTTTTTCCATCCATGTGGTTCAGTCCTCTATAAGATAACGTGCAAAGAACTTGCACTGAAGAAGCTCGATATAAGCATATAGATAGCAAATACAGAATGATCAAAGATCAAATTGGAATGTGCTTTTTGTATAGGTACTCAAGCATCTTTATATTTTTCACCAGACATCTCTGCATCATGTCCCAAGTGGTTGGGTTGGGGTTTTTTTAATTAGACATTTTTATGCCTACATAATTACTTGTATACATATACACATACATGCACTTATGCTACATATTTATACATAGTATATTATACCTGCAAATGTATCATCTATCCCAGATTTTTTTAATCTTTTAATTTGCAGTGAACTTCTTGAAATGTTGATATTTAGCGATTCAGGCCCTTCAATTTTTGGTGTCATGCATTAAAAAATGAAGTAGTTGGCTATTTCTGGTTCTGTTTGGATTGGAAATATTGTTTAAAATTATCCCATCTCAAGAATTCTGTGCTGTCCCAAACATTATTTCAGCACTGGTGTGTTTTTTACTGAAGTTCTTGCAAATATTTGCCATCATAAAGGTGTTGCTATGATTGTGCCCCATGTAAAACTCCGTTAAATGAGCAATTCATGATATTTGAGTGCATCAGACAAGTCCTGCAGTTAGTAGCAATTAATTTCTCATGTTTTGATGAGACAATCTTATAACCTTAAGCACTGGTAGATTTTGAGGTCTCCAGAGCCTGGGTGCTTTGTGTCAAGCAAATTGTTCTCCAAGGATGGCATCATCGTGTGATTGAAAGTGGAAATCATCAGTTTAGCCTTGATGTTTTGCTGAGATTCGCGTTTCAATGACACTAAGGCAAGAGAGCAGATTTTAATTAATGGATTTCAGGTGCCTTTTTAGATCATGGTTATGGGGCCTAGATGGACTGGACTTGGACCTATCAAGACAGACTTACCACTTCAGAGCTCCTCTCTCCACTGCTTTAAACACACGGATGCTGCCCAGGTAATATGTGCAGTACATGGAAAAATTTAAGAGTTCCTGAAAGCTATGAGGAGTGATGGAGAGCCTCATGTTCTTGCCTCAGATCTCACCATCAGGCCTGGAATCAGCACCTTCCCCTTGCAAATCCCTCCCCTCTGTGCTTATCCCATGCTCCCACTGTGGTGGCGTATCTTAGGCAAGTTCTTCCTTTGGCCCTGGCAGTGCTTTGAGACAGGCAGCATGGGCTACTGCAAACCCAGCCCCTGCCTCTGGGGCTCTGCAAGTGGTGCCTGAAAAAGAGAAATGTCAGTCATGAATGTGTAGAGCAAACAGATTATATTTTGTCAGCAGCTCACAGGGCAAAGGCTTAGGCACTTCATGTGAACTTGTGTGTACTCGTGTATGATATTTTTATTTTTTCTTTTATCATCTTCTGCCCTGGCATTAAAAAATAAAATTATTGCCAAATAATATACAAATGTCAATGCTATCATAATACATTCTACAGTTATGTGGGAATTGCTTTTTGTAGTGTCAGCCATCCTTAGTGTGTGAAACATTTTATGAATACCTTAAATGAAATGCTCTGAGTATCTGCCAGGATGTAGACACCTTCATTGCTCTGAATTTAAATGATATGTCAGGGGAAAGAACAAGATTAAAGCTTCATGCATATTTTAAAAGAGAAATTTGGGTCATCCTTCACAAACGTTGAATTTCTTTTGTTGTTGGTTTTTTGGTGTTTTTTTTTTTTTTTTTTTTTTTTTTTTTTTTTTTTTTGAGAAGGCACTGTGCTTGCCCCCATGGGAGGAACAACTTTCTGTCCTTCACCATCCTTCTTCATCCCCTGCCTCATCAGACGGGTCAAAGATTAAGTGAGGGAGAAGAGGTGTTCAAATGTGTATGAGCTGATGAGCTGTGCCCATTCTTCACAAGCCGCTTCTCTTCCCTTCTTCCCACTCCCTCCTGACAAAATCCAAAAGGCAGGCTGCTGCCAGAGCCAGGTACAGTGCCTCCCACCACCAGAGTGGTGATGTGGACAGGAGTGATGGGAACTTGGTGGGGACTTGGGCTCTGCCCCTCAGCCCAGGGCTGGGCAGGACAGCTGGGACACTGGGGAATAGGGCAGCATGAGGAGAAGCTGCACAGGCCATAGGTGGGATGTTCAGCTCCTGCCCTCTCCAAGGTCTCCTGAAGTTGGTATGGCTTTTTTTCCAAATGTTTGTCTGCAGAAGTGTAATGTAGGAGAGAGTGACCTCCCAGGAACAAGCAGTGACCACCATCATTTGTTTTGCTGCACACCTGGTTTTGAAAGAGCAGGTTTATAAATAGCCTGCTGCAATTAAATGTGGATTTTTTTTTACAGCACTGCTAAACAAGCACAGTGCCTGAAGGTGCTTGCAGAGAACAGGTTGTGGTGTGTGATAGGAATGGGTGGTGGTGGTGCCAAACGTCTCTAGAAGCTACTACACATCCTTGTGGACAACTGAGATGTGACCATTCTCCTGTACACGACTTAGTGAAATATGTCAACTTCTTGTGTTGCCCATCCTCAACCAAGAGAAATTCCCAGCAGGAATGGGACAGTTGGCCTGAGATGCTGATTTGCTGTCATCACGAAAAAGCTTTAGTTGTGTATCCCCTCTCTCCACCAGACACCAGCAGGGGCCTGGGAGCTGCGTGGGGCACACCAGCCTGGCCAGCTGCACCCCACTCTGCTGTCAGGATAAATAAGTTTGCAGCCGTTGTTATGGAGATAAACAAGGACAAAAGACTGGGTTTACACACTTTTTTCCTTGTCTTTGCAAGAGAAACAGAATAGAGGGTGGGGGAACCAAATTCCTGCCCACAATAATTAACGGATGTGCCCATTGCTGGGGTAAATGTTGTTGGTGATTAAACTGTGACTGGTGATAAATCCCTAATAAAGAGAAATGTTCACCCAAGACAAAAGGTGGTCCCAATTGATCCTCATTGAAATGGCAAGATTTCATTCCCTTTCCTGAAAGGAAATCCTTCCAAATTGGACGAAGTGAGAACAAAGGGGAACAAACACTCTGGCAGTGAGATATAATCAAATGAAATGCAATTGAAAAAAACCAGAAAAATTGCAGATGTACTGGTTACAACCAAATTTTCTGAGATGAAATGAGGTGCAGTGAAAAGGACTCAAACTTGCCAAAATTATTCCCACTGAAATTCCAAAATTTCTTTACCTTGAAGAAAGGGAAACAAAGAGATGTGAGAAGGATTTGAAGACACAAAATTCTAAAAGAAAAAAAAAAAAAAAAAAAGAAAAAAAAAAAAAAAAGAAAAAAAAAGAAGAGAAGAATTCCAAAACTAAGTGAAGATAATGAGAGCAACTGGGATGATCCAATCCCTCTTTTACTTACTGCAAAGTCCAGGCTTCTGAACAGTTTTACTGGGTACTTAGAGAAAACTTCTGGGGAGAAAGGAAGCTGCATACACACATTCAGCCTTGGTCTGGGGTTTTCCAAACACCAGGCTCATAATATCCAGCTTTTTAATTTTCAAGGTTTTTCTTGAAATTGGGTGTTTTGGGGTTTTCCTCCCTTTGTTTAGTCTCTCCTTCTATCCTGAATTGTGCTCATTTGCAGATGATAACTCCTTGAATGACAGAGGACATCTCAAGAAGGTCCCTTGTGCTGCAGAGTTTCTTCATGAGCCATACTGAGGCACCCAGGCATAAGCAATTCTGACATGCACTGAAACAGCTACATCTGTGTTGGTGATATTTTTGTTGAAATGCCTGTAGGCGTCTCCTTTTCTCTTTTTAGTGGAAGAGTAGGACCTGCTTGTTAGAAAAGTACTGCCTGCATTTTGAACAAGGAGTCTCTGCTGCATGGGATTTTCTTGGCAAGAGTGGGTAGTCTTCATTCCTCAGGTGAATTTGCTTTATTTCCTCTTGAATCCAATACAGTATTTTACTAATAGTACTGTTGAACGTTTTTGTCCAGTCTAATTTCATTTGTTTTGCTTTAAAGAAACTTTGTAGTAGTGATTGAAAGAGCAGCACCATCAGTTCATAATGATAAGTTACAGATGCTTCCGTGCTAACAAACTGACATGAGTCCTCAAGACTTCACAGTCATTTCTTCAAGTTCTGTGTTGCAATAACTTGATAGTTCACCTGCAGAGGAAGTTTTCTTCTTCCTGGTCAGTACTGACACCATTTTAACAAGCAATGGTGGAAGTGTGGTCTGCAGTGCGGACAGACTCCTGGCTGGACAGCACGGTGCCATGCTGAATGCTGAACCAAAAGCACTCAAAAATGAAAATCTCCATTTTGAAGATGCAGTTCATGGCTAGATTGGCCAATAAAAGGTGTTCTCCTCAAGGCTACCCCTCTGTGAAGGGACACTTCAGCCAGAGACACTTGGATGTTTCTAAAATGGACTGTGACAGTGTCACCTTTTCCCTCTACATACAGTAGCTGGAAAGGGTTGTGCTATTGAGTTTGCCTTGGGAGAAGGCCAGACATATTTTTCATTAGCTAGCAAAATGTCAAATGGTGGGAAGAAAAAGTGCAGGAGAGCAAAATGCGCAGGGATTTAAGTCAGGATGGGTTCCAGCCCTTGCTTTCAGTTTGTCTGTGCCAAGCATGGGCACTGGGAGCTCACACAGATTCTTTACAGTCCTTGGTTCAAGCCAGATTGAGACAAATGTCCCTTCCTCTCTCCCCACAGCTCCTGCAGTGGGTGCAGCACAGGCCATGGACACACTGGTGTGCACACCCAGGGCCTGGCAGGCACCAAGGAGGATGGCAGCAGCTGAGACACAGGATGTGCCCTCAGGCTTTGCTGGGCTCCCTTGTACTGCAAGGGTAAGGAGTCAGAGGAAGGGTGTCAGTGCTTAGGAAAAGCATTACCAAGTAGTAATAAAAATCTTTGAGTCCTGGCTGAGGCATATTTTCACTGTGGCTGTTGGACAAAGGTGAGTGGTGTCACCTGCCTGCACAGAGGCCAAACCCCTGTTCTCATGATGCTCCTGCACAGCGAGGAGTCACTGACTCCTGGGAGCATCTGCTGCTGGTGAGGTGCATCAGACACCAGCTACGTGGGGAGTGCAGGAAGTCTAGCTTATAGCAGGGACAGAATTCCTCACCTTCCACAGCTAAAGACTGGACCCTAACATGGAGTAGGAGACACAGGCAGAAGGACCTCCTGCTAGACCTTTTGTGCCCATGGAGTGGGATAATATCAGGTGTGAAACAAAGGGACAGTCAGCTTTTCTCTTTTTTTATCTGAAGGAAATAGAACTGAAAATAAAACACTTGTGTTTGTCATGATCCAAGATCTATACCCTTTAGGTAATCCTGTACATTTTGTTCTGTTCTCATCAGTGCTGCAGATCTCTGTCTGCTTGGCTGAGACTCTTCCTCGTGAAACTACCATATTTCTGCAATCCTGATGTTTCTTCTTCTGGCTGGGAATGAAAGAGTGTAACCTCTCCACTTTTTGTCAGGGACCAAACAGCTGTGCCTGAGCTTTTGAAGTTGTTTATAATATCTTAAGGTTCATTTTCCATTTATACATACACAGTCTGAAGCACTGTCAGAGCAGGGAACCCATGAGCAGGGGCCTTTCAGCCAGGAGAAGGAGACCACAGACAGCAGCAGCGGGCAGCAGCACAGCCGTGGCCGTGGTGGTGCTCCCTGTCTGCCCCTGCCTCAGTGAGCACGGCACTGGGAGCTGCAGCATGGCGGGATGGGCAGGAAAAGCCCACGGTGGTCAGCTGGGAAGGGCTGCTGGGAGCTGCTGCCCTGTGAATTCAGGGGCAGGTGGGGAGAAAAGGAGGGCGGCGAGGCAGCGTCAGCTGCCTGCAGTGGGCAAGAGGCAAATCCCTGCAGCACAGCCCCAAGATGCTGAGTGATGCTCTCCATCAACACTCCCTTCCCAGTGGGCCAATTCCCAAAAAAGCCACATGCCTGAGCAAAGCACTAGTTTTTTCCACTCCCTTGGCAATTCCTCTGCAGGCACATGAGGCGGCAACACGCCACCATTATGCAGAAGGACAGGGTGACTATCTCCAAACCACAGCTTAGCAGACTAATTTGGGGAATCCAGCAGAGATTTTAATGACTAACAGGCTGGTCTGGTACTTGATGAAAGAAAACTTGAGTATTGTGCTAGCTCTACCACAGGAGAGAAAAAAAATCCCAGGTCTTCTTGCAAAAGAACCCGTGGATTCAGGAAAATCATGCTGTATGTAAATGAAAAGACATTTATTTTCAGATACTAGTCAGGAATGTTTTTAAAGCCTGGGATTTTTTCCCCCGCTCGTTGTATGAGAAATGCATTTAGTTTTGTGCAACTCCAGTAATCTCACTTCTGGAAGTGGGACAGTTTTCCTGGATTACTGAGGTGGGGTGGCAGGGGATTCAAGACAGCAGATGCAGTACCTCAGTTTTGTGGTCAGATTGAAAACCACTAAATTTTTTAGCATCTAATTTTTTAGCACTTCATTTACACAGACTAATGCGTGAATGCTCATTAGGGCAGATGCTGTCTAGTTCTCCTGGAATTTTTCATCCAGGGGTGTCAAGATGCTTTCCAAGGGAGCCTGTGTAATTGTCACTTGACATGCACATACACTGAGGCACTGAAAAGAGCTACTTGCCCAGAACTGTCCAGCTCAGCCCAAACAGAACAGCCAGAACCTCATTTGCACATTTTGTGCCTATTTTCCAGGACATGGTGCCTCTGAAATACATTTCAGGCATGCCACAGATGCAAGGTTGACCTCTTTTTTGTTAGCTTGTGTCAAGAAGAAACAAATTCTTCACTGCGTACTCTGAAACAATTCAAAGCATTCCAAAGTCAGATTTAGAATATGTAAGCGCAGAGCCAATAAATTTCTTTTTATTTGAAGGTCAGCTTATGTAATAGATTTTTTTGCTTTAATTAGACAGACAGCATGTTGTGTTCTGTATTAATGTGCACATAAATAATTGCACTATGGGGGTGTGATATTTTTAGATATTCTTTCTGGACATCTGTGTGAAACCCTAGACCTAAGACACAGAAAATGTCACTACTGCTGCCTCAGACTTCTCCGTGAGAGCTCCTTTTATCCCCATTTTAATAATTTGAGATTGACTTGCACACAAATGGTTTGTTTCCAAATGCCCATGGCAGGGCTCAGCTTTATCTTCTTGCCATGTTCCTCTCATGGAACCCACCTATCATGGGTGAAGGCTTCTCCCTGTCCCTTTTCTCCTTGGGTAAGGAAGGACCCCTCCAGCTCCTCTGTGCTCCCCTGGCTCTGTGTTTCAGCACACATCCAAGGTTCCTATTCCCTGCCACACAGCATGAGGGACTTCTACAGATCAGCTTACCACACATGACCACGGAGAAATGTTAGCTCCAGCACCAACAAAATGCAAATAATGCCAGTACTGTAGGGAACCCAGCTGCAAAACAGGCTCTGTGTGTGGGTAAATATCTGTGTGTGTGACTTCCAGCCATCAAGTGATGTTCCAAAGGACCTGTGTAGCAAGCAATCCGATGTGCTTGGAACACTAGATTCACTGCTTCCTTAATCCCTCCACCCCAGGCTGGGGGAGAGAAGCAACAATTCACCTTTTTCCGTGTGCATCCAGCCTAGCAGGCTGGGCTGCCTGCTGTGAGTAGCCAGCAGTGCAAGGTGACACTGGGGGTTGTTTTTGTCCTGTTGCCTTGTGCTAAGCACAACTGCCATCCCTTAAAAGAAGGAAGAAAAGTTCCTTGGAGAAACACAGTTGTTTAAAATCATGTCAGGAGTGCCCCACAACATGGTCTGTCTCCTTCAAAGGTTTAGAAAGGCTCTGCTCCAGAGCTGAGCAGTGAACAGAGGCAAACAAGCAGCTGGCAGAACGCGGAGGGGAAAGTGAGTGCAGAAATGGCACATCCAGCCTCCCCAGCTCTTTGAATTTAGCGGGGTTTTTTCCCTTGACATATGTTTCACTTCAGAATAACAGTGAACTTTCGGAGTTGTACCTCACTTTTGGGGCTCAAGTTGTCTGAAAGATGGAAAACAAAGAGGTTAGCATAATCACCTGCTAAATGCATTGAAGTTTTACCTGAGTGAGAAGTGTCTGTCACCCTCAGGAGCTGGGGAAAGACTCTCACTTGTGAGTAAATGAAAGGTGTAGCCAGCAGAGATTAGATCATTTCCCAGATTTGGAATTACAGAGCAATGAAGATTTACCCTCTATGGAGGAGGCTCAGGCTAAATGTTTTAACAAACCCGGCATGCACAAATCTTTGGGTCCAATGGGAAGCATCCCTGAGTGCTGCAGGAGCTGCCTGATGTCATTGCAAGGCCACTCCTGATAATCTTTGCACACTGAGGATCCTGAAGGCTGGAAGAAAGCAAATGTCATGGGCATCTCCAAGGAGAGCAAGAAAGAGGGCTGCAGGGAACTACAGGCTGGTCAGCCTCACCTTGATCCCCAGGAAGGGGATGGAACAAGTGCTGCTGAAAACTGTTTCTGAACACATTAAAGACAAGCGATTTGGAGTAAACAGCGGGGATTTACGACGGGGAAACCACATGTGACTGACCTGACAGACTTCTACAACAAAACTATTTGCTTGGTGGAGAAGGGGAGAGCAGTGGATGATATCACCTTGAGCTTAGGAAGCCTTCCAGCACTGTCCCCTGTAACAGCCTCATGGACAAACTGATGAATTATGGATCCTATTGCAGCTGTCGGTTAATTTATCTGGAAGCCTGTAACAGTGTAGCTGTTTTCTTATTGGAGAAGAGAGTGTATTTCTTTACCAAACTAGATGTTCTGGCTTTATGTGATCGAGGTCTTTGACTAACTCTTTTGCTTTGTAAAGTCACCACTTACAATGTACGTTACAAACAATCTGATTTTATTTAATTTGCAGAAATAGTTTGTTGCCAACTCCAAGTTGCACAAACCAATCCATTGGGATTTAAGAGAACTGTACAGTTTGCAAGTATATGAGCCCCAGTGATAGATGCATCATACTGCATGGGGTTCCTAGGAGATAATAACACTAGAATTACATTTTTTTTTTAGTTAGTGGTTTTTTGTTGTTGGTTTGGGGGGGTTTTGTGGTTGTTTGTTTGATTTTGGGTTTTTGGTTTTGTTTTTTTTTAACAATTAAGAAAAGTCCTGAGTTAAAATTGTTGATTTGTCTTTGGCAGTGGAAGCATTTCTGCTTTGAACTCCAGAGCTCCTGGAATAAGTTTAATGCCCAAATGATGTATCTAAAGGCATAAGTCTCCTTTTTTTTTATGCAGGCTGGGATCAGTGATGAGTCTTGAGAAGGTCAAGGTCAAGTCTAGTCAATGATTTTATCTTTTTTTTTTTTTTTAATAATGAATTTTGTATTTATTCTTACACTCTCAGTGTGTTTTGGATGGACTGCAAGTACACAGTGTTAAGCTGCCTGGCACCCCCATGTTATTAACTGCTCTCTCAGCCATTTGGGGGTCATTCTTTGTGCTGACATTTATAGCCACTGCATTAGAACTTTGAGGAAGATTTGGGACATTTTAAAAATGCTAGCACTTTGAGGGGACAATTTTCTTTTTAAAAGTCTAGGTGTTTTCAGCTCTGCTCACCTCCAAGATATAGATGGAGGTCTGAGAGAGCCAGGTCTGAGCAGATCATCACTGATTTTGCTGAGGTGACTAGCAACATCCCCATCCTGGGCCAGCACCGGGGTGGTGAACTGCCCTGTGGCTGCACACGATTTGGGCTGGCGCACTGCACATCGCCACCAGGCAGTGGCAAACCCAGGCTCTGAAGCTGCCACTGGCCAGGAGCAGGATACAGGCAGTTGCTGGCCTTCCTTGGTGATAATTGATTTTTATGAATGAGGGTGAGGGAAAGGATGTTAGAAACAGATTGATTATAATTATTAAAATGTTCAAACCACAATTTAGACTAAAAATATCCCATTACTTATCTCTGCTCCTTGCCAGGCACCAAGGCGGTGGGTGACAATGTAACTAATGGTCTGACTGTCACCGGCTGGTGTAATGAGGTGTGTCTGGGGGCTGAGGGGATTATGCCATCCATCAAGGCCCTTTGCAGCGCTCCCTGCTCCAGCAGAGCTCCCAGCAGGGCAGTGTAGGCCTGTGCCAGCTCCCTCCCAGCTGTGCCCTTTATTGTCTCTCCCCAAAGTGAGGAGCCCCCATGAGGGGTGCAGAAGCTGGGATGAAAACTGCTGATGATCTGCACATGGTTATAGTGTTTCAGGGAGGGTTTTGCTGGGAGGTGGATGCTTTGTGGCCTTAATTTGCCAGTAAACCATTTATTGAAAAAGTTACTGACCAAAGGAGGCTGCAGAAACTGTGTCCTGCCACGCCAGCTCTGATGTAGAGGATAACCAGGCGCTGTCCAGGTTAACAGGAGGGTGCCAGCCATCAACTTGCTGTGGCACCCCTGAGCTTCCTGAGGAGAAAGCTCAGTTTGAAAATCCTGTGGGAGCTTTCAAGTAGCTCAGCTGAATGCAGACTTGGGTGGTTGTGCTGAAGGCATGACAGCCACCACAGCACCTGAGTGGGGCTTTCCAGGACCAGTGTGGGGTGTGTCAGACCCCAGGGCCCGTCTCACAGCCAGGCCGTGCTTGCCGCAGGGCAGAGGGTCCTCACCAGCCCATCCTGTCCTGCTGCAGGCTGCCCTGCAGGTCTGGACCTGCCCCAGGCACGGGCATTACTTTCAGGCCACCTTTAAAGCAGACCTTTTTGAACAGCTCAAGTGTCTCTGCATTGAGAGGAGATAGATCATCTTAAAAGTTTGTGTCATCACTCACTCTGATCACAGCTCTCTCCTTCCCTGTTGCTGGATTGCCCCCAATTAACTTATAATAAATTAGGCACCATCTCATTAATCATCTGATTATGAGATCAAAAATAGCAGAAGGTTAGAAAATGCATCGGTCCATTAAGTCCTGCTGCCCACACAGCCCGGCTCCCGGGAATGTATCTCAGCAGGGCTGCAGAGGGCGAGGCGGCTCCCGAGCACCGGGACGACGGGGCGGATTCCGCCCCGGTGAGGCGCCGTGACGGGCTCGGGCCGGCCGGGAGGGGATCCCGGCGCTGCCCGGGGCAGAGCTCGGCCCTGGGAGCCGCTGGCAGCGAGCTGGCCCGGCCTGGGGCAGGACACGGCTGGGCCCTCACCCAACACAGGCTGAGAGCAGCGGGGCTGAGAAATCCCCTCCTCTGGCACCTGGGGCCACCTCAGAGCTCAGCACAACCCGTTCCGTCTGGGAGGAGGTTTGGCATCTCCCTCGCAGCAATCAGGGGCTACTTGTATTCCCATGTTCTAATGTAGGGGAAACAGATTTTTTGATACTAAATTCTATTCAGATCCCACACGAGGAGGGGTTTTCAGCCATAAAACTCTCTTCCAACCACCTTTAGCATTACAATTCAGTCTCTCAGCAGGAGACACCATTTTTCTCAACCAGAACTAGACAATGGTTTCCTTTTGCCTTCGTTCAGGCAAGCACTTTCACAGGCACACAGGCCATTAAATCTGTTTTTTCTGATCTATTAATACCTACAGGCTGCATTCTTCAGGGGAGCTGCTTATCAAAGCACCTCAAAACATTAGCTGAACCTATCAGGTTTCCCAATCTCCAACTCTATGACTTGAAATATGCCTTCATCTCCATGAAATTCAGACCTGTGACACCAAGAAAAGGAGGAGAAAAGCAGCAGCTGCCCCCAAAGGAGAGTAACTGACACAAAGCCGGGAAAGAAATATGCACATACTAAAATGTGATTAAAAACATTAGTTCATACTATCCACTTCCCTTGCCACTTGGAAATTTTCCAACTATACTGAACCCATTCATTTACAAAACAAACGACCCAGCATGCAGACTTAATTTACACAAGGAAGGCAATCTACCTCAGATTTACCTGTTGCAAATTGTACTCATTCAAGATGTTCAGTGTTATTTGCAGTGTTATTGTTTAAGACTTCATTTCTACCCACATGTGGAGTTGTATTTTGTTTGTGGAATAAAAGGCAACAGAACATTTTCTAGCACTTCTGTTGTTAGCAGTGCTTTAGTCATTGTACTTGGAAACTAAACCTGACTTCGAGCAGCTCACAAAAAGCCACCCTCAGCAATCTGTGACAAGCTGACATCTGTGCAGCCTGTTACACGTATTTACACAGGGCACAGGTTTTCGATTGAGTTAGAAGCCCATCATGCAAGCCTCAGTCACAATGCTGGAGTACAGCAAGTGATGTCCACCATATATAAGGCATTACCTAATCAGAGTGCACTTCTCAGTCTTTGAAAAGAAAGCTAGTGCCAGCTTTGCGCTCTGCACGATGGAGGGTCAGGAGGGGACGAGAAGACCACTCTACACACAAAGCTCATTCAGCACCTGATGCTCCAAACAGGCTCCAAGAACTGCCAGGAAAACCCCTTTTTGGGTGACCCCACTTCCCTCTACACTTGTGAAGACTCCTGTCAGATTGACTAAAATCCTTTGATTTTTCCTCAGCGTAACTTGACATGGAAGTCAACGCTGTTCAGCTGCGTTGTGCCGTACTGACCTGCAGTATTTCATGCAGCAGGGATTACTGACTTCTGCCTGCAGTTTTGTGCTTAGTCTTTTAAACAGACCTGGCTGTGATCTCTCCAATCAGCATCCAAGATGGCAAACAGGAGCATGTGTCTAAAGAACCATCAGGGAATGCTGCTCTGAAATCCTTTTATCACGCAGAAATAGTATTTTTTATATCAAGGCCTTGATTAAAAAAAACCAACAAAACATAAAGCCTGGAAGAGAGAGCTTGGTCAGCTGGTATTCGGCAGAACAGACCACTGAAGGGAAGCTGGGGAGAGTGTTGGGAAGATGTTTCATGATTCCTTTCTTGCCTCCAGCTTTGGTCACTTCTGTCACATGCCAGATACTGGACAAATGAGAACTGTGAAAAATTCACTTTTGTAACAAAATTTATTTCTGCTCTGTGGATACAAATCCCAAACATCAACAAACAAATTCCAGTGGAAAAATACCAGTCATTAACAATGAAAACTTTTATTATTATTTAATAAATAGAACTTTGGCATTCAAAATTCTAGCTGTAAACCCTACTTTAAAAAAAATTACAAAAAGAGGCAAGAACAACAAGCCTAAAGCTGAGCCAGCCAGTGGCTCCTTTACTTTTTACAATGAACACATTGTGATTAAGTCATGACAACTCTATTTACATATGAGGTATTCTGAGCAGTTCAAAAATTGAACCCAATTTACAAAACTACCAGTCTTCAGGGACTGATCCAGTACATATGTCAGCTGTGCTTTTCAAAGAGAGCTCCAGACACTCCTCCCCACTGAACTAATGATATACTGTAATTAATATACACAGAAAAAACACAATTATTTGTGTTTCCCGCTCACACATCGTATTCAAAGAACCTGCATACAACAACCAGCCTAACATTCGAAGTGTACACCTAGTATCTAGTTTCAGTACTTCTGTTTCTAGACATTAGGCAAGAGTTCTTACTACAAAAGCTTATTAACAAAGTAATGGCAGGTGAAAAGAAAACAAGGTGCAGTCATCAGCACACTAACAACTTATCTGAAGTTCCAGGGGAATATACATTTACTTCAGGCTAAAAAGGCACAAAGGTATGCAGCTGTGGAATTAATATTGCTAATGAGCTACTGGAATAAATCATCCCTTTAGATAACAACCATTGATCTGTCTGCAGTCTAAAAATGCAGATTAATTCAACATATCTTTTCTCCACTCATGGTAGAACTCACCATGTCAATGAGAAGAGCACAATTACACTTCCAACTGCACCTGCATGACACCACCCAGAAGGGCAAGGAAAACTGGAGCAAATGATGCCCTGATGGAGAGACCACAGCGTGCTCTCATTGCCTGTGCTATGGCAGCAGGTCGTGGAGGAAAGGGTTTGCTTTCTTCCTCTCCTTGTGCTCTTACCCTTCCCAAGAAAAAAAAAAAATGTTTGAACCAAAAGACAGGCAGCAAGGGCAAAGGAAGGAAGGAAACCTTTTGAAGTGAAAAGGATGGAATTTCAGCTCTTGAATGACTTCATGACCACCATCAGTTTGAAATGCTGGAGCCCGAGTGGGTGGTTACAGCAAATCTCCACAATTTCACACACCTGTCACACCACAAAGCTGCACAGCAGAGTTCAGCAACCTAAATCACATTTACATGACTGAGCTGCATTACTTTTATATAGTAAATACTTCCATATAGTGAATACATAATCTATAGCTTGTCAGAAGACGGTTACTTTCCATGTCTTTTTCAAAATACATTCTTAAATACAGTAGTTACTGTATCTTCTAGAGGATCCTATAAATTCTATCTGAAACTGTACAAAATGTTACTGCACAGTTTTGCTGACAGCCAGAACGGTACAGTATCCATTCATCTGCAGTTGTTTTCAGCCCTTGGGATTGTCTAATAGCTACAGCAAAAAGTTGTCATGACTAAATCGAAGCAATTCCAATGTTAACATTCGTTAATCACCTCTGTATTAAATATGCTGAATGAGACCACACACACTACATTTTAACCAATTAAACAGTCATGCATATCTTAGACAAAGCTTATTCCATTTAGAGGCATCTGTAAACCGATGCATATATAGTAATTGCTACCACTACAACAGGCCAAATTTTACGAAATCAAAGCCAAGTACTGTATCGCTGTAAATAATCAATTGGTAATCTGCATCTTTGGCTCACACATCCATCATTCACCTCCCTACTTTAATTTGACTGAGGCAGATAAACTCAGGGGGTTTTAAAATCAAGTGCTTTCAAGTCAACATAAATATGACAGATTCTGTAACAAAGACATTAGAACACAAGATTACAGCACGGCAATCAAAAGTATTATGAATAAAATAGGATCTCCTCCCAGAGGGCCATTCAATTAATACTTGAAGAGTATAAAAGCTCTGAAGTGCTTGGCAAATATAAACTACTGATCTCAACTTTACAGTACAGCATCACCTTTTAGCAGGAGGGACAGTGGAGAAATACCAGCCAAGTGACAAGCTTAATAGTTCAAAGTGACTCAAAAGATCTCCTGCTCACCTTTAGTTGCTCTATTAAACTCCTTGCCATTTCTATCAAATGTAGATAAATGTGGGTTTGGGTGATTTTTTTATAGATACAACATTGCCATCTAAGGAAGCAATAAGGTATAACTTTTGTGTTTCCTCTCTCCCTAATACTTCCGATTTATTATCTGAAATGCTTTTGTTGAATTGTGACAGGAGACAGATGCCATAAACTAAAGGCTATTTCACTGCAGGGACAAACCCAACCAACCACACCAGAGGCCTAATGAGCTGAAGCCTTAGTCACAAAAGCCAGCACTGTCAGAGGCACAGGAGACTGTGCAAGCCCATTGGTACAAAGATCCTGTTTTCAGTTTTGCACTAGTATAAAAGTACACCTTTGATGCAGCAGGTCTGTATCGATGTTGTTAATGAGCTACCAGAGTAAATCATTCCTTCAGACAACAACCACTGACCTGTTTGCAATAAGAATGCAGATTAGTTCAGAACATCTTTCCTCCACTCATAGCAGAACTCATCATATCAATGAGAAGAGCAAAATTATACTTCCAACTGCACCTGCATCACACCACTGAGAAGGACAAGGAAGGAAGGAAGGACAAGGAAGGAAGGAGCAAATTATGCCCTGATGGAGAGACTGAAGTGTGTCTACAGAAAGAGCACAGGAATCTAAAATAAAATGGCCTCATTTTTTTCCCTGAAGTAGACACTAGATAACTTGACTTGAGATTTTATCTAGACACTGTTTTAGTGCTCACAGGAGCTGAGCCAGTCAGAATAATCTATCTGATAACACCATGTAGCAGTAATATAAATAGGAACACTACTTTTCACAAATTAGTCCAAGTCTAGTTTCAGGATAGAGAAAACTGTCAAATAAATAAATCCATATAGCTAAAAAACATTTAAACTGCTAAATTATAAAAACAACATTAACAGTAACTGTTAAACAATGAACAGAAAGTAAAACATCACCAAATCAGAAAACTGAAGGTATTCACTTTTGCCGTAAAAATATTATGCTAGAATTAACTTGGTTCTAATTGCTAAGCTTTCCAAGAGATTTCTGCCGTTATCCCTACCCCAGACCAGTGGACTGCCTTGTACCTTAAGGCATCTGAAACCTTCTTGCAATACCATACAAGTAAGTGACGTACGTATTTTTTTTAAGTGTGATTTGAAAGTGGTTTTGCTCTTTGCAAGTTTTTGTTTTCCTCAAATACTATTTTCCCTTAAATATTATTTTCCACCATGTATAACTGTGCAGTTAACTTGCAGTGATGTTCCTAGAAAAGTCAACTGTCCATGGGAGTTAAACAGCACTGCCAAGTGACACTCATTGAATAAGCTATGGAACATGAGCTTACTATTTTGTGTAATTGCTTCCTACAAAAATGGAGAAATCAAGATTTCCCAAACAATGTGGAAAATTTTTCACTCCTGAGATAACCAAGTACTTTATACTGCTAACTGCAAACTTTCTGTTTTGAGCCTTAATTTTGCCAGGGGTCAAACACGCTTTTTGGTAGCTGTGGTAAAAATGGCTGAGGCGGTGCACAACCTTATAGGAGGCCTTCAGGAACAAAATACACCAACATTTTGAAATGGAAAGGACCTAAGGGGAAAAATAAGAACAAACACTAAAATACAGTTGCTGGTTGTCTTGGGTTTTTTTTTCCTTATAGCTATGGAGTATGATGCAGTCTGATGTCTTACAGCTTCTCTGGTTTGTCACAGACTTTGTACTACTGAAACTTCTTACAGCAATGTGAGAGTGCTTCAAACAATCTGATACAGCTATATTTCATAGACTTTTTCCCATAAAGGAGTTAAACCTGGGGTTTTTCTGCTAATGGACAAACAAGGTAGACTTCCATTACTAAAAACATCTTTCTTATATCTGAATTTTTGAGAACTTGGAGAGCAATTACTTTTTGAGTGCTTCAAGATTGTTCTAACTGCAATTCTTAGAGTGCAGTGGCAGAAGCCTATGGCTCTACCATGTGCAGCCATACACATGCATAGGTTCTTTGACCCTCTCCCCTAAGATCTGAACTCCGATAATGCCACACAAACCCTTGATGAAGGAAAGGACTGAGAGTCGTAGCAGCACGGCTGTTCTGAAGCTCTGCCTCCAAAAACTAGGCAAAGTAATTAAATGAGCCCAAATGAAGGAAACAGTGTCCAACTGAATCATTCTTCACAGCTTGTTCCTACATTCAGTAGTTTGGAGAAAAGATTTCTTGCGGTCTGTACCACTGTTCACACGATGACTGTCCCCTGCGCACTGGACTCCCGAGACCAACTACGCACAGCCCTCGGAGACGCACGTCCGGCGCTATTTGCAGCCTTCCCGTATGGCTCCTCCATGGAAATGCAGAGACCTGGACACAGCAGGGCCCAGTCAGTTCTGTGCTACAGGCTGGAGCGCTGTCACTGAGTGATGCAGTTGTCCCCCATGTCCTGAGCGTAGCGGTCCGACATGATAGTCCTTAACTCATCAATATCCTTCCGCAGCTGGCAAACGTCCAAGAGCTTCTTCGAAAGCGTCTCTGTGCTGTGGTAATTTTCACTCTCTTCAGATGAACAGCTCAGTGCTACAAAAAACAACACCCAAGGTTAAAGCTCCAGCACCTGTGCCTTGTGAGTATTGCAACAAGTCACCTCCTTGGAAGTAAGAGGCAGGTCACTTTAATTACATCAAGACAAGTTACACTTCAGTGTGATGAAAAGTCTACAAAATGGGATACTATGTGAACTTAATTCTGAGCCTATCAGTGCTTCTCTGAAAGACATGCTTTTCTGTTTGCACCAAGATCTAGGCTTCCTGAAGTCTGATGAATCAGAACAGCAGTGGAAAATATGGATAGGGACTTTCTAGAGACTTTGGGTGCTTCTACAGCCACTCAGAAAAGAGGGCTAGCAGGTGTGTAGCAGCTCTTGCTGCACAAACACTGTACTTTACTTTTCTACCTTGCTGAGGGTTCAGTTCAGCAACCTGTCTACCTGATGAATTCTAATTAACATTCAGAAAACATCAGAATATGATACATTCAGGTCAACAGAAACAACTTGTTAGAAGGAAAGACCTAACATAAACTTTGTCTGACTGGTTTTAGGGCATGCTTCTCATTTCCTGGTTAAATTTAACAGCTTAATAAAAGCTGAAGACTGGATGAACAGCACAAGAGATGAAGTTACCAGGCACAAGGCTTATTTAAAACACCTGGATACCCCCACTCCCAAACCAGACATATACATATTCAAACAGTACACAGACATTCCTGTCACTTGACCCCAAGGGCTATGAAACAAAAGCACAAGATGTGTTTAGCACCTGTTAACCCTCACAGTGACTGCAGTGTGTCTCAGGAGGGACAGACACCTGGCTACACACCTTTCTTTTCTAGAGCAGTGAGCAGATCCATGACTGGGCCCACATAAAGAGCCAGCTACCTGCTCTCCTGACTTGCCAAGGACCTGTGTAGCCACATGCATTCAGTGGCCCAGAGGCACTAAGAGCCCAGCTCCTCCAGAGAGCTCCATGAGTTCATGCACCACTGCTCCATCTGCACAGCAAGGGGACCCACGCTTGTCCAGCTGGCAAGCTCAAGCACCGCATTAGCTAAACTGTTATTCCTTTGTGTCAAAACATTTATTAAACACTGCAAAGTCAACACCACTTACATCTGATTCCCAGCAGTAAGGAAAGGTTAGGCTCCTTGCCCTGAGCTCTCTGGGTAAGAATACTGCACAGTGCTTTCAAGTCAAACAAGCAGTTGGACATCTCCTTGAACAGCTGGTCTGCTACAGGCATCTTCTCAGATACTGGCTGCCTGGACTGCTCCACCAGCCGCATCTGCTCCTTCAGGCAGGCATTCTCTTCCATCAGTCTTTGGTTCTTTGTGAAAAGCAAATGAAAACAGGGGAAAGTTAGTCTGCAGCATTCACTGTAGCAGAAAGTTTCAAGCCACAAATACTACAATTAAAAATAATTTCCAAGCATATAGTCAGTATTTCTGTACCCCTCCAAAGAACAGCTTTTACATGGCTATTTCATGTTACCATTACTTAGCCGTCTTCACCCTTTAAGTTCTCACTTCATGAGGTAGGGGTGGTATGCATTATATATCTGTATGAGAGCCAGAACTTTTAAGTATGTAATTAAGCTCATAAAGCCCTACCAAAGGATCTTATTCTATAAGGTTCTTTCTGGCTCTGGTGTGGTCAGGGGTTGGGTTACTGCTGCTATTTTACTTACTTCAGAGAGAGTTTTATTCAGCTGCTCTATATGTCTTTCTTTTTCCTCAAGCTCATTTGTCATCTTCTGAATTATCAGCTTTTCTTGTGAAAGCTTCTCTTGCATAGACTGAAATGAATGAAAACACAGGTTAACGATCCTAAACAGCAACAAATAAAAAAACCTGCTGTCAATTCCTCTGTTTTCAACCACAGAGTTCAAACTGAGAAATCATGAGATACTGCCAAAATGGAATTTTCAGGGTGAATTCAGCATAAGCACTTTATTTAAGGAGTAAAGGTGCCTTTACTCTTGAAAGTATTCATATTTATTCCACTACTTCAATTTTAAATCTGTAGAAATGCCTTTCCAGGTCATCTGGCAAGAGAGGAATATTCAAGCAATCTGAATACTAACAATGACTAGAAACTACATAAATTCCTGATGCTTTCAGAGAGATCTCTTCAGCTGTGACTTGCCACCTGTAAGATTTATCAGTAGTGATGAGAAGGCAGGGAGTAATGAGAGGCAAGGCCGTCCCAACACTAAATGAAGTTTTTAAAGGCCTGGCTGGTCACAGGAAGTGTTGCAGCATTGACAAAATTTCCCTGCACATTGACATCACACAAGTAGTGGGGAGTCAGTATTCTGTCATACTCTTTGCAAAACTGGAAAATGATGGTGTTGACATTTGCAGACTTAATGCGGACTAAAAAACCCCCAACACTTTATTTTCATGTCAGCAGTAAGAATGAGTAAGCAGAATCCAGATAGGATTACTTGTTTTTAAAGCCATTTTCATACACTTGATCTGCTGCTCTTGCTACCCACAGCATGCCCCTCAAAAGGAAGTGCTGAAGTAATGTGTATCCTAAAGATAAGCTCCTTGAGAAAGCACAGCTACACACACCAGTGGGAGGAAGGAGGCAAAGGAAACAACCTAGGTCAGGACAGGGCAGGAAAAAACTGCTTCAGGCATTTCCTTTGCGTGCTTGCAGATGAGCAGAACCTACAGTGATGTTGAAGCACTGCCTTTAGTTTCTTAGAAACATTATTTACGGAGAAAAATAGCCATTACTAGGTGGCACTGAAGGTCCTTCTAGCTCCATCTGTGGCATACAGATGTCATATTTAAGAAGCATGAAGTGAAACGGCAATGCAGTGCCAAAAACACCCTCCCTGCTTCCCAGTATCTTTCAATTTTAACAGTCTTTGATGAAGATCAAGTTCAGGGACATCCAGTGCCCCAGCTATGATAGATGCATTAGGACTACCACTTACATGTTTCATGTTCATGTCAACAACAGAAAAAAGGTTTGACTGTGCAGTCTACTGGACGGGGAGAAGTGGTAGGGAAGACAGGGTGAGAAATTTTAACCTTCCCCAGTGTATTTTTAGAATGACACGTGGCACTAAATTTACGTGACTGTGCAAACTAAGCAAAAACCAGCTTTCAGAATATTTCAGGCAATATGCACGTTCAGCTCAAGAATTGTTCCACATAATGGGAACTACAAGAAGTAGAAATCAGTGTTTATTTTAAAAAGGTACACTTAAGATCTGTCATTCTTTGTTACCCTCAACTTAAAGCTCAGAAAAAGCACATGTACTTAACAGCTTGGCTGAACCTACAATGCTAAAATTTCCATGTTTCTCATGGTGCTATGAATTCTCCATACTTTGTCCTTAATTTTTCCCTATGCTTTCCAAAGTTACAACTCAGTGGCAATATTCCCAGCCTGGCACAGTTTGGGTTTATTGTGACTGACAAGATTGACGGATGTACTTTGGGTAACATAGGCATTGTACAATCTGACTTCCTTTTACTCTCTTTTTTTGTACTAAAACTGTTAGTTTTGTGATATCTAAATTAATCATTTAAATACAAATTTCTTTTTTAAAACACTATTGTCATCTAAAATTTTTCCCTTTCAAAAGATGCACTACATATGCAGCACAGCATCTTGCCAAGACCAACCAAAATTTTAATCCCTCTCACTCAGAGCAACAAATCAATGAAGTAAAACCATACATGGAAGATCAAAATAATTTCACCATGATTATGTGCAAACAGAAACCAATAATGCTTTATACAACTGTTGTCTGAAACAGAATTCGTTTTCAGCTTGCAAGTTAAAAACAATGAACTGAAATACGTTCTCAAGCATAAGTTCACAATGTGGCAGAAGACCGGGAATAAAATGAGATCATCTTAGCTGAAGATAAATTGCATCTCTGTGCTGATAATGGATTTCAATTGCTAATAAATTAATTTCCAATGCTTCCCAGGTCAGAAGCATGGAAGGCTGGGAAGATCAAGGATACAAAGAAGCTGCTATAGTTTACAAGTAATTTGAGGGCTGACATCATTTTCAAATCTTATTTTCTGTTCTTACACAAAATACCTCAAGAGGAAAAGTAAGAGAAAGTCCTGGAGAACAGAACAGTACCCTGTTCACAGGCAGTCACAACTATTCAGCATTTCCCAGTCCAGCTCCCTAAAGTCATGTCAGGTTAAGCACACAAGACACTGAGGATCACTAGTCTCAAGAGAAAGGTAATGATGAGAAAAAGACCAGAAAGTTTAGGAAACATGGAAGAATTTAGGTTGATGATAATACACTTAGCAAGTTGTGTGTATCTCTGTGTACTTTGTGTGTATAAGCACAACACATACATGGAGTATATATGTAAATAATCTTAACTACAAAAAGGGACAGAGAACCTCAGAAACGTTATGAAGTTCAAGCTGAACTTCTTTTTAATTATATAACACCTGAAGCAACATTTGCCTGTATCACAATTTTTGCATATACCAGTCTGCTACATGCAAACATCTCAGTTTGATAATATCAGTCTTCTTCAAACCTTGAAAAGCTAAATAAGTAATTTTCCTTTTCAGTCAACATAGGTACCTCATGTTGCAACTTAAATTCTCCTACTGCTTCTCTACAGATACATTTCACACACAGCAATCTAATCAAACAAATATATCGTTGTTGACAGGAATCAGGCCTCCTATTTACCATGGCAGAGCAAGGAAGCAACTTTTAATAGACAAATTACATTACAGAAGAGCAATGTGGAAACTACTAGTTTGGCTTCGATATTTGCTGAAAACAGATGTTTGGGGTTCTCTAAATGCTCAGCTTTTTCTATGGCAAGTAAAACCTTCCTCTCTAAAAGCTGTATAACATTTCTTTTTCTCCACAACAAACAGCGGTCACTGAGTAACTTTCAACACTCTGTTAATCAGATCTATAGAGCTGCAGCTGACTCCCAGCTGACAACCTCTGCTGTCTAGAAACATCTATGGCTGCAAGCTGGGTGCCCAAGATCCACCAAGACAGTTAAGGTATCTGAGTGTCAGAACCCAGTTGAACAGGGTGAAGTGGGATGATTTAGAAAGGCACCTGTCTCTTCTAACAAACTGAACAATAAAGCCCCTAAGCAACATCGCTTTTGTACTTTGGATGATCCACCAGAGCAGCAGAATAAGGATGCGACACAGAAACAGTTTTCCACTTTTTGATGACTACCAGTGAAGTGCTAAACCAGAGAGACATAACCACTACACTATAAGCCTGCAAGAGAACATGGGTTGACTACAGTCTCTCTGTAAGATTAGGTTTTTAGCATTTCTCCTTTTGACTCCTATTCAGAAAGATAAAAAAATAAAATTCAACTTTAGCAATGTTATTCTTATGAACTAAAAATGCGCACAATAAACAACAAATATGCACTCTTCCTTACCTGCATGTCCAAAATCAGTCCAGTTATCTGATTTTGTTGATTGTCTATGACCTATAATATAAAATCGAGCAATTTAGAAGGCTTGAATCTCTTCAGATTGTTATGTAAAAATCAGCCTAGAGGGGTGTAGACATAGAATCTAAGGAGCATCTTTAACAATGCAAATGACAAGACAGTTCAACTCCGACAAAACACTAAATTCAAGGAAAATCAATGTTCTGAACAGAGACAGGCAGGTCTTGAAAAGTCATCTGAATTAGCAACAAATATGTAATGCTTTAGTGAGATATTTATTTCTACACTAAAAAAAAAACAAAACAGAAGTGCAGAACTTAAGGTTAAAGATGCCACCAGCAGATTATTTGCAGACTAACCTTACTGGCTTTCTCATTCTTCTCTTTGAGACATTCATTCTCACTCTGAAGCTGTTTTGTGTCCAACATAGGAAGCCGGATACCATCTTCCAGGCATTTTTCTACCTTCTGTTGTAAACTGCCATTCAACATGAAAGAAAGGTTAAGTGGGCTAATAGAAACCAGAGGGTTATGTGTTCTAGGAAGAAATTAGCAACTCGCATCGTCTTCCCAACCAAAACTGTAACACTGTACCTAGCAGAATCCAGCCTTATGAATGAGCATATAGTTCATGCACCAACAGTGCATGAACGATAACTAAACTGCTCAAGTTGCCACGGCACTGAGAAGGCCAGATTCATGCAGATGAATGCGGGTTTTATGTGCCATACTCTGTGCTGAGTCTCCCAACAGGCACAGCTCCAGCAGTACTGTGTAGGAAGAGTGGGCAGAGAGGAGCAAAGCAAAGCTTTGTGGTGCTCACAGTTGCTCTGTGCTACTGGGGGAGGCAAAGCACAGATCAGAAGCATCTGTGAACCTTCACAGCTTTGGGAGCTTTTAGATCAGATTGTCTCACTGGGGCACACACAAATCCAAGAGGAGTCCAGAATCAGACACTGCCCAGTGCTGGAGGTCCATCTGTCACACCCTCTGTGACTTGTAATGGGGAGCCCAAGGCCATTCCTGCCAGGAATGCTCCCACACAAGGGCATGGCCTTCACACCCTCCATTGCTCAACTCAACCCATACGTGTAGCTACAGGCTCTGCTCACCTTCTCTCAGAAAGGAAATACACTTTATTAGTGCTAATCTTGCTGTCTAATTTAGAAACCAGAGGTCATCTCAACTATTTGTAGGCTTTCAGGAAAGACAGAATGATCCCCCTTTAGATTATGAGAGCACGAAGGCCTTCCATTGGTAAGATGGAAACAATGTGTCAACAATTTGGCTGGCAAGGTGTCCCAGCCAGCTTGCTTTTCATCATGGAAACCTTTCAGACTCCTGTGGCATGCACCTTTACCCAGTGCAGGGACAACAAACTGCAGGAACATCCACAGACACTTACAAGCAATTCTCACCTGCTTCCGTCTAATAAAAAACAAAACTGTTTAAATAGGTCCCCTGATCTAAAATAGAACATGGTAACAAAGTCTCCATGTCTTACCTGGATGTTCTTGGATATCTGTCCCATTTGCTTTTTCATACTTAGGCAAGTTCAATGACAACATATTAGCTACAACTACATTTCCTTGTAAATACCTGCACCCTGGATGAAAAGGTAAGAGATACCTGGAATTTCTTGAAATCTTTGACCCTTCCCTGATAAACTCATCAGCAATATCCAGTTTTTCCACAGCTCATGACAGGATCAGTTATTAAACAGCCCTACTGACAGCTTCATACAATGCCCCTTTGCCACACAAGTTTGTTCCATCCTCTATCTGCCACAGGCTATGATGCCATCGCTGGAGTGTCCCACGTTCTTAAGACAGATAGCAAAGAATGTCCTAGGCTCACTCTTCTCCATGGCATTAATTACAAGTTGCCACAGAGCTAGTTGTAAAACCCTTATCATAAAAAATCATTAGCACTGTAATAAAGACTGCAAATAGCATTAGGTCCTGACATCAGGTGGGCAGCACACCCACTGCAGGGCACAGCCTGAGCAGCTCTTCTCACCTCTGCACTGTTGTGACCAGCTCTTTTTCTTTCTTCTTCTGAGACGCCAGCTGTAATTCTCTCTCTCTGCACTGCGACCGGGCCTCTCCGAGCTTCTTTTCCAACTCAGCCATGGTTTCCTGAAGTTGCTTGTTCTTCTCTTCTAGAATTTGCAGCTAACACAAGGTTACATTAGTCAGACACAGTGTCACACCAGCAGAAGGCCTTGTGTCAGACCACAGCCTTGCAGTGACCTGCTGCATAGTTTGACACTCCTGTCGTTTATCTGACAGTGAGAAATCCTAATGTCTACAGTGCTTTCTAAAACATTGAAATACTTCTCTTCCTAAACGTCAGGGTGAAAAAAAGGAAACAGTAAAATATTTGAGAACCGATATTAGGGAGCTTACTTGTATCTTTAAAATGTAAACCAAACCCCCTTTATCTTACCTGTTTAGTCTGCCCTTCTATATCATCCAGTGTTGGAAGGTCAGCCAGGTATTTTTCTAAGGTTTCAATTCGTCTTTGTTTTTCTTTGTTTTGTTCAGACTCTTTCTGGCATTTCTTTTTCAGGCTATTAATATATCGGTCTCTAGTTTTAAGCTAGAAGAAAGAAAGAGTACATGCTTTATGGTAACAGTAAAAATAAGCCTCCTTTGGAAGCAGAGGCTGTTAACTCTCGAAGAATTGTACTCTCAGCTGCATGAAAGCATTGGCTAAGAGCAGGAAACAAACCCAAAAATTATGAATCCCAACATCCTTAAGTTTATAGACCCACATGTGTCCTCAAACCACAGCTGCTTCACCTCTGCCCAGAAAAATCCATGTGCCTTATGAACTGAATACACAAACAGTTCAACACTTAAAATACTGTTCATTGTTTTACCCACCGAGATCTTCATATGCAACAAATAATCAGGGTATATTTTAGTTTAGGAAAACAACATGAAAACACTCCTTAAAACATGAGGACCAAGAACTTAACCTACCAAAAATGGAAGCCAAAACCCTGACTTTGATGCAGTCTGACAATCACATCAGAGGACATCAGATCAGAATAGCTGCTTTCTTAAACACCTTTTCTACAGGCACCTTAATTTTCCATAAGCTTGGAAAAGACTTTTTTATTATATTACATTTGTATTCCTGGTACTACTTTTGCTTTATTACCTAGATCAAAAAATTGGAAAGAAAGGCAGGAAAAAAGGGTATTTTCCACTGTCCCTCCCAGCCCTCTCTTTACTTGAGAGCTTTTTGTTCAGTGCACAGAATGGAAGGGTGTTAAGGGGCAATCAGGACTGTGCACAGAATTGGGGTCCAACCTCCAGACCGTGCTGCTAACACAAGCACTGCTGCACAGGTCCTCACCACTGCCACTGCCTGCCAGTTCCTACACAGTGAGGGATCCAGGCAGGAAAAGCTCACAAAGGAGGAAGCAGCAGTATCCAATTTCTGCCCTTCCTGCCTCAGTGAAAAGCATACTGAAGGTTCACAGGAAATGGTAAGGCAGAATTTTGAGATGAATTATGCATTCTTCTTTGTCTTCCCACCTGACATTTCACTGTACCACACTGCATGTATCCATCGAACCTGATATAATATAAATGAAGCCCAGTAATTAAAGAAGATGAGGTAAAACTGACAATGTACCCCTAAAACATTAATTAGGAACCCCTTGGTCAGTGGCACATTCCTGCTTGCAATAAAGGAAGGCTGTGAATACATTCAAAACCACCCCTGGGAACTCCTTAAGCCTGCAAAGAAAGCCTTTGTTGAAAGAGTTCCAAGAACACAGCTATCTTTGTCTCAGACTAAAAGTCCACTCCACACATTCTAAGAAAGCTACAAGAGAATCACTCATGCTAAATGGGCACATGCAGGCTGGAAAGTACATCTCAAAGCTTGAGGGCCACATTTACAAACCATACCAAAAATAAGGATTTAATTTTCACAATCTCTGTTTTAAGTGATACTTTTATTTACTGTAATAAACACTACAAGCTACAAGAATGAGCAGCTTTTTGTTTTTCCCTCAAAGCTTAACTGATACCTGATTAAAACTGTTACCAGGATTACCATTTTATCTAGTATCATTTTCTAGGATATATTCTTTGCAAGTCCAGATTTATCCATTACCAACACCTGAATCCATTAATCTTCCCTTTCTATCATGGATAGTTTAGGGACCTTTTGACAATAACTCAGACACCCATACACCGAGTTCCTTTCTAGCAAACACACACAGCTGCAACAGTGACAAAAGGAATTGTGGAACACGAAAAACACTTACTTTCTCCTCCATCTTCTTTTTCTCCTCACTAGATTTGTTTGAGAGTTGTTTCACAATTTCACTGAGTTGCAATTCCTTGTTCTCAGCTGCTGCAATCTTTCGCTCAAGCTCCTCAAGGTGGGATGCTGATCTTTCTGAAATGTGAGGTTGCAGTGGTGTGCTCTCATACTGTGGTTGCTTATGAAAAGAAATGAAATAATCACACAAATGAACACACACACAACTCTGCACTTCAACTGCAGAGGAGAAAACAGCCCTGCATTTTTTTTTAACTGTCAGGAAGGGTGGGGTTTGATTTTTCAAACATTGAAATACGTGGCAACAGCATGTAAAAAGAAGCAAAAAGACAAAGAAGCTGGACACCTTTACACTCATAACAAATGCACAAGAGCATTGTGTGGCCACTTGCCCCCTCAGATTTATGCAAGATGTGTGATCCCAAAATAAATCCCTATAAAGGCAGATAAAAAGCACTGAAAGCAAATCACTACCACTGCATTATCATACCATCTCCTGGGAAGAAAAACACTTTAAAATTGCAATGAATATACTGAAGTAAGAGACACTTCAATGTCAAGACCCTCCAAAAGCAGAACATCAGTACCAGTCAAAGCTTAGAGCTACCACTCCTGGGGTGAGAATGGTACAGGAACAAGCTCAGACCAGAGCTACGGTCACAAGGCAGAAGTCGTATCTTTTGTTCTGTATACTAAAACTTCCATTTCTACTGCCCAGAGACAGACAAGCACCAAATGGAAGTTGGCCGCATGTGGGATGAAAAAGGAGATGCATCCCATTAGGCTTTCAATTTCAAGATTCTTTTAGTAACATAAATTGGTTACCTTTAAAAATACTGTCTGTGTAATTCCTTTAACTAGTGATATTCCTTCAGCAAAGTATTAAGAGGTTAAAACCTTCATTAAATTAGATTTGCTTGTATAAATTTGTCTTATAGAAGGCAAGTAGAAACCCAAACACATTATATTTCAAGTTTCTTTAAATTATGGAAGAGGAATGTTCCTGCTGCTTTATTTGCAGCATAACATACTAAGATATGTACACTAAAATTTCAGTTTCTGCAATATTGTTTCCTTTGTTTGATTATCTGGGTGTTTTGTTTGCATCTTCTCTCCTGCCTCCCCCTCCCAAAATAAAAATTCTAAACCTAGACAGATTTTAAAGTATTTTGTTAAAGAAGATTTGGAAGCAACAAAAGCCTAGACATTCCTAGATGTCTCAAAAAGTCTCTGTATACCTAACTTCAGCTGAGGCTCCATTTGGATTTCTCTGCTGTCACACAAACCACAGTCTCACCTGATATACAGCTGTGTTATTGCAAGTACACAAATAATGTCATGTTGAAGTACTCTAGCTGAGATCCTAGTGTAGTGTTTGTGACAGAAAAAGATAACATAACAAAAGAGAGAGAGAAAAGCTTTCTCTCTGCATACATGGCTTTAACAATGCCTTGCTGCATTGTCTTTTAGCTATGCCAAGGCCTGGAGATGGAATTTGTATGATGTAAGCAGCCACAGCCCTCATTCTGGTCTGCATTTCCTGGTGAACCTTTGCTACCTCATCCTTATGCTACTTGATACTTGTGCTTGTGTAGGTAGATGAAACTTAGGGCAAGTGTACTGAAAGTACCACCAGACATTCCCTTTCAGACTAAGCGCTCCCTAGGAGTACTAGCCCATATCCTTTTCAGGTGTCTTGTCAAAAGGTATTCCACTCTGTTTACCTTCTCATATCTCCTCCATCTACTCTACTCATAAAATCTAACCATCCAACAGGAGGGCAGTACCTCCTCCTCTTCAGAAAACCTCTCATTAGTTATTTTCAGATACTCTTCTATCAAACTATTTCTTCTTCTACTATCTAACTGTAGGACTACCATACATGCATGCTGTTAAACTCTTATTCTTAGAGTGTCACAATCCCTCATTGCTATCTCACTTTTATCTGACTTTAAGTATGTACAAGATTTTAATGAAACTTAGATTTCTGCTAATATAAGGTAAACTACAACACTTAGAAGGCCTTCTCTACACAATTCCCAGCAATGCAGTTACACAGCCATCAATAATCACAAAAGGTCTTGCAGAAAATGATGAACATGCTTTCAGATGCCATTACTGGGCAGTGGAAAGCTTTGCTGAAAGAGAAGTATTTATCCTACCTGTAAGTTAGTCAGGTATGGCTCTTCACAACTCACAAGATGGCTCAGTCTTGCATGTTGAGCTCGTATTTCATTCTCCCTTATCTTCTGATGTAAATTGTTAATTTGCTGATTTTGCCTGTAATACACAAATTTAATTTGGAAAAAAAAAAGAAGAATGGAACAGAGATTAGAAAAACAGAGATTTTAAGACTTATACTGAAGAATACATTTACAATGGTATTCAGCTATCCTGGCTCTACACTAGCTGTGGCCTTTTTCCCACTGCAGCCAGCCTGCAAGTGAAGAAATACGATTTGAAAACTCTATCAATTTTGTGTGGGTTGAGGGAGGCTTCTGTTGCCATTTGCTGCTGGGGTTGGAAGTATAAGCAGGGAAAAGTATACAAAAAGCAAACAAAACCAAACAAAAATGGCACCTTCATTTCACTTGGACTTCTCCTGCTTGGCCCCTTTCTTTACCAGAGCTGACTTCTGACAAAAGCTGAAGAGATTTACAAATCAAGGGGAACAGAAAGAACTTAAGAAGAAAAGGCCATTACATAAGATAATCAGCACAGCCTCCCTGCAGGGTCTTGCTTTTTCCTTTGCTTAAGGCTTTCTCAATCAACTACTTTACACAAGATGTACCTTTCCCCGGGGTAAAATACTGCACTGTGTGCTAAAACAAGTACCATGCACCAACTGCTTGGCCAGTGTACAGCAGAAACAGCATCAGCATTGTATCATTATTTAATTATAACACAAAATGCATCAGTGTTTAAATCATGACTGCATTTGAACTAGGCAGGACTGCAGGGCAAACACCTGCCAGGTCTCCGCCCCAGCCCAAGTCACAGCCCCATGAAGTGTGCAGTAGCTCTCCATGGAGCAACAGGCACCTCAAAACCTGACCCCAGAGTGGAGCTCTCAGCACTCACAGAAACACACAGAGACCTGCTCAACAAACTTAACACCAATTTTGTGCACTCTGTTAATTTTCACTTTTTCTTCCTTTCTATCCTAGGATATACTTGCATGCAAGCATGAAAATTTTTTCTCAGTTTCACCTCTAAGCATGGAGCATGACTGGCTTTTCTGAAACAATGACACTGAACCCAGGTGACTGAACCCAATCTTAAGAGGAGATAAACAGCAAATACAGGTTAACTTCAAGGCAAAAAGCCTGTCTGTGCACACACTGAAAAAGCAAATCCTGCAAAGTATACAGAAAAACAGTAAAACCTGTTAATTTTTTAAAAATTTGGAAGGCTTGTGTTTAGAAAGAGCATCTTGGAAACATTAGCATGTGTACACAAAATATGCATTATATAAGCTATAAACTAACATGAAATATGTATTAGTTGAAAAGATGCCAACTGCAAATTTTAATAGGATGCCAAAACCCAGTTGAAGGGACCATTTTAGCTAGTCACATTCTTCTAGCTAGTCATCAGCCAACTGTACCTCTATTATTTGGAGTACAAGAGGAATATCATATTTTAAAAATATTGAATATAGTAGAAGTTACACGTCTCAGCTAGATGTGTCAAAGAAGACATGATGAGAACGTGGTTTTTTTCTGTTTCCCTATTTTTATATCTGTAAACAACAGCAATGAATAGAAAACCAGTATATGTAAGCTGTCATTTGTTGGTACCTTAGAACAACTTATTCAACATGAATGAATAAGGGGAGAGCAAGCAAATGTATTTATGTGATTCCATGGAAAACCTTAAAATATTTTGTATCAGCACAGGTGATTTTGAGGCTTCCCTGCTCCCTCTAATATCTAGATTGAACAAGCTTGTACAAATACAAAAGGAGTATGTGACACCAAAAGACTGTGTACAATTCTGGTTGCCATCTGTAAGATGGCACTACAAACAAAAAGTTTCCAACCTGTTTTGGAAGATAGGTAAGTCTCTCTCATAAGAGACCTTACAAAAGACTAAGATTTTGTATAATCATATGAGGAAATATGAACTCTTGATGACTTCTGTGCATGTCTGGTCACAGAGAAAAAAAATTATTTAGTATGAGTTATCCAAACCTACGAACTGAAGCAAATTTTCATTTTTTATCACCTTATTACTTCCTAGACAGATCTATTGAAATTTCATTGTTTTAAAATTACCTACATGTTTTAAAATTATTTATCCATTTATCAGATATCCCTTGAAAGCACTATATGATTTTCTGTTTATGGCTGATAGTAATTTAGCAGTGCTTTCCTTCCCAGGCAGGATTTCAAGAGTCTGAATACTACAGCCTGGAGAATATGTTTTAAAATATTTTTGATCTACCAGTGTAGTTTGAACTACATTACCATATTCCCTTTCATAATCCTTTCCCTACCCAACCAAATCCCTATTGGAAAAAAGGTGAGACAAGTTAATCCGAGATGAGACAGAATACAGAGTTTAAATAACTTGCTTCTTTTCACTCTGCAAACCATGAAACTCTCAATCATTATATAACCTTGCCAACAAAACACACTGCAGAAATGTTTTAAGGCTGTGTAGACCCCACAATTCCTTTACATAACTGCCTCTATGAAAACAACATTAACCTCCTGGCACCCAGAAACAAACATTTTGCTGCACAACCAAGGACTCTGAGCCTTATTTAAAGGGAATTCAGAAAGTTCAGCTGCTCTCGAAAACACAGGCTGCCTATTTCAGTGGGAACACTGTCCCCAGAAGCCTCCCTATTACCCATCTCAGCCCAGCACTTTAAAAAACCAAAACAAAATACAATCAGCCTTTAGCATTTAGCTGCCTCCAAGTTTCTGTCAAGCTCCTCAACCTTTAGTACTTCCAGAAGCCATCTGAGTGCAAGTAGGCACATGCTGTGGCCTGAGCTCAGGGCATGGGGAATCTGACAGGAATCCAGCCTTCAGTGCACAGAAACCAGACCCCACTCACACATCTGGGTTCAGAGGAAGTACTGTACCCAGGTACCAAGGAAACAGCTTTCCTTCACAACGTCCTTATTTTTTTCCCCATGAGTGAGTGTTACAATTTTACATTGACAGCAAAGGAAGAATTAGTGGTGTACTGTGTGTGTGTCATGGCACTTTTCACATGGTTTTATTCAGCCCCTTTGTTCAAATGCAAAATCCACTGTTTTAATTGAAGTGTCTGTCTTGACACAGCCCTTCCCCTTGCACTCAGACTAAAGCAGAAGAGAAGAGAAGGCAATACCCTGATCCAAAGTCATCAACCAACCAAAGGGACTCAGAGCTGAGAATTTTGTTTAAAAAGAAAAATAAATAAAAATTAAAAAATGAAATCAGAAAAGGCAAGGAAAAAACCATTCTTTTGGAAAGAACATTTCAGTGTTCCTTATTTAAACTGATCTTCCAGAAGGAAATGGCATTAAAAGATGCATAAACTAAAATATTCTATCTAATCAGTTAGTACAAACATGAGACTAATAACATGGTTTTCACAAACACTTTTGACACAAATCTTTCCAGCTATCCCTCAAGGTGTAATATTATTTCCAGAAACTGGAGGTGGCAGTTCAGAAACAAACAGACAAAAAGAGGATCTAAACTCCTCTCAAGGTAGGAAAAGACTGCCTGCTACACAGAAGAGTTCTGCACTGAAGACATAATTTTTCTTCAGGTATAATGACTTAGTTCCTTCAGAATTTCTTTTTCCTTCAGAAGTTACCTGCTTGCTATATTTTCATCATCTTTTTTTTTTTTTTTTTTTTTTTTTTTTAATTCCACTGGCACACTGGACTATGCCTTTTCACCCTCTTTTTTGAACCTCCAGCCATATACAAATAAGCTGAGATCAAATCCTCCCTGTGCTGCTCCCGGGTACATTCTGAGGGAGCTGAGCAGAAGTAACTGAAGAACTGAAGGAAGGGTTATCCAACATACAAGACTAAAGTGGTGGCTATGTGCTGCTCTATTGCCTCCTGTATCAACTTATACATCCCAGTCCCCACATGTTAGCTATTATACATTCTAGCTAGATTAGGAAAGCCCTAGCATTTCACAAAGTAATGACTTTGGCTTACTTCAAGGTCTTATAAACATGTATTTTGCTTCCTGTTCTTCCACTACCTTGAACATTCTTTATTTTTGTAAACAAAATCTCAAGGCTTCAGCCATGTTTCACTACTTCAGATCAATGACACTTTGTTAGGAAAGAAAAGTTACAAACCTGCCATGACATGGCAGATTGTACCATTCTCTCGCCTTTCCCAGAATTACCAGCTACCACTCCTACACGAAATCCTAACACTAGAGAGCAGGCTACCAAAGATGCTGATTCTGTGTAACTATTTCCTTGGCATTTAAGGACAGTAGTATTCCTTCTCTTTCTGCCTGCCACAGACACTTCCATTAGTAATCCCCCCCATCCTGTGACTCTACTTACAAAACTGTCTAGAATTCAGAGGAAAACTTCTGATGCTACTTGACCCTAGCTGAACCTATTGAAACGAGCAAAAAGGTAGAACCATAACAATGAAGTATTTAAGGGAAAGAGGGGGAGGTCTCTATTTTGATTCAATTGCAGTTCTGTCCTCTAGCTCAAACAATCCCCTTTGAAAATTCAAGTCAGCAGAGAGGATGTGGGATAGCAGAGAACAGCACTCAGCTCAGTGTGCACAAGCCTGGACTCTCTTCAGAGACCAGCATTACCAAATTGCTTAATATACAAACTGCTTCTCCTTAAGTCTCAAAAATACTTGTATAGCACAACTGACATTCTCATAGTTTTCTCACATTCACACAGGACAAGTGTGGACAGATACTCATACAGACACTTATACACGGAAATAAACCATATTTCTTGAATCTGGGACTAGCTCACCCATTCTCCATAAGCCAATCTTACCCCTTCCTTACTCTAACATGAAAGAGCCTTTAGAAACCCACATCTGCCAGAGAAACATTTCAACCCCCAACTTCTAAATTATTCCTAATTTTTAAATTAGCCTAAATCTAAGTGCCACACTCCAAGTGAAGGTACATACCAGTATCTTCAAACAATTTGGGGGCTTTAGAACAGAGCTTCCTCCATTACAGAAGGGACACTAGTAACTTGTGAAGAAAACAAATGGCAATTGAAGCTTACCTTCGAAAGTCACAAGCTAAAACAATTTGCTGGTTTCGGTGAAAATGTCTGAGCAGATTTCTTCAGAATCAGCATACAAAGTAAAATACAACATGGATCCCTCTGTATTGCAAATAGAATTTATTCCATACTGCAGCTGGAGGTACACTGCTTTGTTTTGTTGCTTAAGACGCTGGATACAAATTTTTATGTCCCTTTGTTTCAGAGGCATGATCTCTTGGGACCAGAAGTCCAAACGTGCAGAGGACTGATAGGGAAAGAGATCTTTAGTACACAAAGTCCTAAAAACAACATGAATATGTTTTCCGGAATTCAGAAGATAATGCCAAAGAACTCCAACATCAGCAAAGCTCATGAAAAAAGATCTCAAATTTCCCATGCAATAAAGTCTCCTTTTTTTGTGTTACTGTTCCAAGTGAACCTTTCTTCCAGTCACAGCAGAACTTACCTTAAAGGGAAAACGGGAACACTGCCTTTGGCAGTCAAGACATGATCTCTGATCTGGACAGATTGGTTCTCTGAGGTATTTTTGAATGACTTTTCTGAATTGCATAAAGTTTGAAAAGCTTGCCTGACCCACAGGAGGTGAGCTAGTGCTAGAGCAACGCAGACAAGAGCACGGACAGCAACTCTACTTTCTCAAAAGCCTTGGGCTACTTAATCAAGGGCATGAGGAAAAAGGGGGACAGACACAAATGTCTCCTCAGAGAGAGGACTGCACTCTCCCTCCCAGGTGGGAGCTCTTCAACTTCTGCAGTCTCCCAACAGGAGAAACACAAAGCAACTCTTGCACCTCCTCCTGCAGTTCTGCCAAATACTAGAACCTTCTAAAACATATTTAAATCTACAGAATCTAAAATGGTTCAGCACCAGTTCCACAGAGAAGTATCTAGGACTGCAGCTGACCAACATCCCCCAGTGCTGTCCTGCAAAAAGCAAACACCACACAGCCATGGTCAGTGAGAGACAAATGCTCAGCCTGAGGGAGGCCTTGATGGCTGGCTTGGACACCTCAGGGAAGATGTGCCCATCAGCTGGAGAGATCTCAAAGAGTAACAAAAACCTACTTGACACCTAGAAAACATTACCTAGGAGGGAAGAATAAGTCATATCAGGAAAAATTTTCTAACATTTGAGCTAATTAATCACCGAACTGCCCAATCCAGAAAGGTTGTAGAACACCTGGTATTGCAGATACCAATAGTGTAAGCATCTAGTGACAGCACTACTGCTTGCCTTCCCCAAGGCCTGGCAGTAGTATTAAATAGGTCCTTTCCAGCCCTACATCCTTTCATCATTGCCAAGATTTATGTTATTAGGTGAAAACTAATTTCATCAATGTTACTAGCATTCACATCTAACAAAGTGACCTTAAAAACAGTTAAAATAATTACTCTGTCACAAAACCTTCCTGAACATTTACCAGATCAAGACGTACCGAAGTCTCATCTACAAGTTACCCGGGTGATTGGTGATACTGGAAAAAGATAAAGGCATTTTTTTCACACTTTTACTGGAAGCAGAGTGTAATTTACACAGCAAAGCACTCTGAGAAGGTTCCTCGCAGCCCCACTCCCTGGCCAGGACTCCCTGTTATACACACTCACTCACTCACATTGTGCACCCACCACATGGGCGGTACAAAGCTTCAGGTTCCTCAAAAATGGCATCAAATTATCACTCAAGTGGATATGCTAATGCTGCATATCTTAACATGGCAACCGAAATGAAAAGAATTACAGCTTTATACTAGCATTAAAATGAGCACTATGAGAGCACATACACTTTCATGTCATCTGCTGAAGTCAGGACAATTTGATACAAAGCAAAGAAAAAAAATCTACTTCTCTTGTCTCAGTGAAAACATAATCCTAATTCAGATATGGATTTAAAAGTTAATGATTTAGCAACTGTTTTAAGAATGTATTTCTTGTTACACTCTGAGGGGTAACAGCTATTCACTAAAATTGTACTTCCAAATCTACCTTTCCTTAAAAAGCTGTTCAAATGCTCTTATGCTGTCTGCAAGAGAACACTGCATGCACAGTGTTATTCTCAGCAGCTTGTGTCATATGTCCAGATATTTGGCATTTATTCACATACCTACTACATGCAGCCCCTGCCACACAAACTCTGACAGGACCACACTAGAGACAGCTACAGTGGCAGGTCAGCCTCAAGAGACATTCAGCACTGCACCAAACACTGCAGTTTCAGTGGTGTTAATGTACTGAACAGAGGAACAACATGAAGAGTTAAAATGTGACGCTGTCATTTTCTAAAACAATACAAACACAGCTGGCTCCCTCTGGTGCTAAATATAAAGCAGTGTTACATACTAAGCTGCCAGAGAAATAAGACAATGATACAATCCAATTATTTCATACAGTAGGTGACAGACATTATAGTAGCATGTGTTGCAGCAGCAGATTTCCTCATAGAGACTAAATCCTTAAGTCCTCATTCATGGCCTGTAGAACAGTTCTTATGGGAAAAAACTCAAGACACGCCTTTAAGAAGTGCCTCTGTGTTCTGGTACACACACACAGAGCAGGCTTGCTTTCTTGCACCATGTTTTCACTTCCTGAAAGTAGAGTCTTGCCCTCATTTTCTTAAGAATAGACTTAAAACCATTTCAGGTTTCTACTGATTAAATCAGCAGTGACTCCTCAAATAGTTTTAAAAAGCAAACCAAAATCACTTTTTACCCATTATGCTGTGTACTACTTAAATAAATGCTGAACAGACTACACAAAATACATCAACTTAATTTATCTATTACCAAATCTGCTGTTCAACACAGCATACAGATCAAAATCAAGGTACTTGTTCTATTCTCAGGCTCAAGAGACTGTTTGGAATTTTAAAAACTTAAAAATGCCTGCATTTCTAGTGACACACCAAAGTATCCAAATATGATTCATGCTGTTAAGCATTACTGCTTGAATTGTTTTTATAACTATTTGAAACTTACTTGCAACTATTCCTATCTGGTAGATTTCCAATGCAAAACAAGAAAATTTGATAATCTAATCTGGAAGGGCTGAATTTTTTTTTTGCCCTTTTATCTTTGTGTGGAAAGAAGGGAAGCAGGCAGCATGTTTCACTTTCTTTCTTCTGCTCCTCCTCCTTTTTTAATAAGGTACAGCAGCCTAAAGATATTATCCTGTACAGAGCATCCATTTCCTACTTATCAACACACTGAAGCACTGTTGTGAAGAACAAGATGTGTGATGTTAATCTCCTACACTTTCTCTATAAGTGGGACACCATTACAACTCCCAATAAAAGAGTGTTTAACCTTAAAAAAATGGTTAATGACGCTGTGGGTGAAAGGGTGACAAGGGCAAGAGGGAGGGGTGTTCCTCTTTTCTTCCAGCTGTTCCTTGTACTTGCCTGCAGCAAACAGCTGGGCCTGGAGCACTGTGCCAGCTGCTGTCCTGCTCCTCTGGCCACCAGGCAGCAGAAGGTTAACACATCTCTGCTGAGCTTCTGTCCCCTCAACTAGCAGTTTGTAAATCCAGCACACGACCTAGGGAGACTACGCCTGTTAAAACTCCATGAAAACCACATGTACAAAGGGTCCTCTCAGCAAACACCTCCTACCTGACCTCAGTCAACAAATTTCTTTCTTCTCTGTTTCCTCAAAGCATAAAGTATGGAATTTAACTACCACCATGTTGAATTAACTACACTTTAGCAAACTTTATGTTTTTAATTTTAGGTCACTATTCCCCAAAAAAATCAAACTCTGAGAAGAAGTTTAAATTAAGCTCAGGAAGACCAAGAGTTGGAATACTTAGGTTTACTCCCAAACACCATTCTGAAGCTCAGTGCAAGAAGGCCTTGTGTTCCCAGGTGTTAGATATAGGTAGAAGCCTATTTTCACTAAGTGCTGCTTTGTGCCTTGAAGAAAGGTAGTTTTCACACTTAAGCCTTATTACCACCCTATCTAATAAGAAATGTAGTACTAGTGCTTTTCAATGGAGTTCTATTTCAAGGTTTTTGCACAGCACAAATGTACCATTTTCTTCATGAATGAAACCAAAAGTATTTTATCACAGAAAGCACTACCTCTTCTTAAAAAAATTAAACAATCTGTTGTAAAAACTTCGTAAATATGCAACATCGATTTGTACTAATCTTAAAAATACAAAGCCATCAGTGCATCCATTTCATTTTAAAATACCTTTTCAGGCAAGTATTTTGCTCAAATGGAAATTCAATATTCAAAGAGCCTGTTCTGTGATGTACTGTTACACTGCATTATTACAAATTACAACATTAACACCAACTATCTACTTGAATATGTAACATCACTAAGTGGTCTGTTCCATTTCAATAGTTTCCAAAATGTATTTTGCCTTTTCAGCTGAATGAAATTATCTAAACTGACAAGTGGTGAGAAATCCTGAAGGAACTGTATTCATTATTAGTAAGTCACACAAAACAAATTACTTGTACAAAAAAATGAACCAGCACACCATTACTGGGTATCAAGAAATAGCTCTTCTTCCTCCACATGGACAGTACCAAGAAACATCAGCAGGCAGCCAGGTTACAAACAGTGACTTCAGAAACTTCTCCCTTGACTGCAAACACTTTCAGAGTGAGAAGAGCAACATCAACTGGATTTTCAGGGTATAACAAGCCTTCATGTAGAGGGCACAGGATGATAAGCTCAGCAGAGGCACTGAAGACCACCCCTGAGCAATGTACTCACAAACACTGCTGACAGCTTGGGCCCGGGAGGTGGGCTGCAGCTACTGCAGCATTACTACTGACATAGCAAGCCTGAAAAAAACCCACTATAATTTAGAAGGCCTTTAAGCAGCTGATCAAAAGCCTCTGAGAGGAGATGTAACCAATAGCTAAAAACATTTCCATTTTAGCTTCTTACTCCCTTGGGAAATCACTATCTCCGCAGGAGGGCTGGCAGAGTGGGATGATGAGCCCATCCCTCCATTCCTAACTGCATCCCATCTTTGCTGCAGCAGCAGGTAAATACACACTAACATCCTACATCAAGCCAGGGAACCCAGTGTCAACTTCCATTGCTGAAATGCCACTACAGGTACTGGCCAGAGTGCTAAGGGACAGGAACACCTTCAATCACCGCAATTCCTCATTCTGTTGTAATAGAGGAATGAACAGTTCTTGCACAAGCACAATTCTCCTGGTACTAGAAACTTAACAGCAGTGACTGCTATTCAGGCCCATTCAGTTTGACAGCAATTTTAATAAGAGGTTATATATTTAGTGACATAAAGATTCTGGATTTATTGATTTAATATTTTATTATCGGAACAATTTGTATGAGGCTTTGAATAGGATTTTACTGCTGAATATTATTATAAAGGCCAGTTTCTCAAAGCTTTATCATCTGGCTTCAAATATATTGCATTTCTGTACTTGTGATGGAAAAGAAAATCAGTCCAATGCAGCTGACAAATTTTCATCTTGCAATTCACTTCCAAGACCTCACAAAGCAGAAAGATGTCCCATACAAACCTGCAGCCTGGTAAGAAGATAAGAGGGGAACCTGACAGCAGAAGTGGCTGTTGGGCTCACTGTCCCTTTTCCACTCCAGAGGCATTAAACCTCCTAAATACATTTCCAACTTTGTGTAAGACTTTAGGCCAGCCGCCAGTCTTCTCTCCTAGCAGCTCCTACATATCTGTAGGACATACAGATCATAGGACATACATACAACCCTACATATCCTACGTATCTGTGGCTAAATAGTGGCTAGACTGAAACCCAAGAACTTTACTGACTAAGTAGCTCTCCTGAAACCCAGCTTTTACTTCATCTGATCCAATGAATGCAGCTGGCACTGCATGGCACTGCACTACTTACCTATCAATCACAAACTCCTTCTGTCTTAGCAGCCCTTCTTTAATTTTCATTAGAGATTCCCAGTTGCTGGAGTCCTGATAGCTGGTAGCTGGGTAACTTGAACGTGATGTTCCAGGTGAAACCTGCATAAAATAATTGTAGGATTAGCCCCCAAAACAGTGAAAGAAAATAATGTCTTACATATTATGCCATTTACAACGTGGTTTACTCTTACAGAAACCTAAGGACTGTTTCTCAGTTTAATTCAGAGTTGCTTTGTATACAACAATGGATTTATAAACAAGTTTCTGGAAACAAATTTCAGCCCAGTATGACTGATTTTATCATTTCTCTACTAAACAATTCATAGCTCTGAATGCAGTTTGGAATGAAAAGCTCATTTAGAATTAACTACATCATCAACAGGAAGACCACAAAATATCCTGCTGCCATCCTTGTAGCACTTCAAGCAACAGGGGCTGGTAACCTCAGACCCACTGGTAGCTGCAGGTAACAGTTGCCACTGCCCTGTTCAATTCCCACCTGTAATGTGGGTGTACAGAGAAAGAGAAATTTCCCTTGATATGTGTGCACTTAAAATACAGAATATGGGAATATAATTCTGGCTAAATTGTAAAATAAAACTTTCACAAGTAACAGGTTCCAGGCTTTCTATTAATTTTTCAAAAGCCAGGCTTCATGTCTTGCAACAAACTGAGGGCAACAACTGCACTGAGTATGAAGCAACAACATCATGGTTTAGAAAAGTGAAAAAATTGGGACATTTAATCAAGCAAGCATTTATTACAAATATTTGCATCAGGAATTCACATAAGGGAAGGTTTAAACTAGAGCTTCTGAGATCAAACACAGGGATCCCAGCATCAGCTGCCGTGAAGTACCGTTTAATCTTTCACCAGTTTTTTTGAATCACTGAAAAAAGATTAATCTTTTTATAATCTGAGAGGCATTCTGGACAATGCTGTCTTTCTATATTTTTGAAAAAGAGCAGAAGGAAAAAAGTTAAAACGTGGCCATTAAAAAAAAAAAGACTTTAGGCTATTTTTTCTTTTATAGCTCCACAATGTTTTAAATTTCATCTGAAATTACAACAAACTGTATTAAGACCAAGACATATGATCAACAATTAAAGTAAGTTGAACAATTTCCAAGCGCTCCATGCTTCTGGTCAAAGTTTTACTGTGAATTATAACACTGAATGGAAAGAATTCATTGTTTAAACCTCAATACCATGAGGTACTAAAGCCAGGAGCCAATTCCTCACAACTATAATCTCTTCTGTAACTTTAAAAAGTATTTCTTCCCATTCACTCTAGTTCAGTTCAAACCCTAGCTTGCCCACTGATGTATTTCTGCACATTTATTCTCTTTTAATTGTAACCTAAAACCAGATAAGATGACAAGACATACTGCTCCTAAAAATCTTTCAAGACTGCTACGCCCCACCTTAACCCCCATCCCCTCACATCCAATTTATCTGCTTTAAGGAATATTTCTTTTGCTTAACAAACTGAATAGCTTCAATAGTGAGATTATTATTATTATACAAATTATTTTAAAAAAACCCACCAAAAACCATCAACAGCTCTACACATTAAATGCTGCATGCCAGTTAAAAACAAAATCTAAACTGGTGATTTTTTTTTTTCTTTTTGGTTTGGGCAGTGGTCTAACAAAACTCAGGAAAGAAACCTAGTCATGATTCTTCCTGTAAGTAACACATATGTAGAGTCTTTACGGCTTAAGGAATCTAAAGTTTATTTTGCCTGGGTTGCTCCATCCAGACCACATCACTTCAAAGTCATCCTTGGTTCTTACAGAATGCCTTGGGATTGTCACATACTGGTTTGTATTAGTTATACACATGACTGGCTGGATTGAGAGGCACCAGCACAAACCTATCCCAGTGAAAGTCCCTCCTAGTGACCCATGCCATGTCATGCACTACAAAGTGACAACATCAGGAACTATCACTGGACTTTGTGCTATGAACTTTTTTCCTTTGCTTTTCCCACTACAGTGCTGATGAATGCTTTCCTACATCCAACTGAGCACCATTACACTACAGTCAAAAAAGAAGAAAGAAACAGTCCTTACTGCAGCTGGGATTAGATCTTTACTTTCCAGAGCCAGAATTTCTTTCTCTACTCAAAACTCACAAGCATTTGATATGATAAATAGGAAATATATGGCTTTATAAAGCTGTATATTCAAATCAATTTATTGAGCATGATGAATTTTGTCTATAAGACTGAACTATAAAAATGAAGAGATTAAAGACAACAATTTAAATATGAACCTATGTTAAGTGAAGACCTGGAAGTCACTGGTAGTCTCTCTAGGAGAATTCTTCAATGCAAATCCCTTATTTCCATCTAGCACCTCTGCAAACAATAATCTGCATTGAAGCTGGAGAAAACCCCTTCAAAATTGGTACAGTAAGTAATTACACAAGTCAAATATTGTAGCTGCTGAAAACCAATGCAATGACTTTTGCCATGTTAAGAACAGAGTAATATTTTCTGAATTATATGCCAACTATAGTGTGTTAGTATGGGGTTTTTATTAAATCTAAAACATAAGGTCTCCATAGATGACTCACTGAGATGCCTTAACTTTGGAATATACCCAATCCTATGGACTATATACATGCTGTTTACAAATAGGTAACAACAAATAAAATATTACTTTGTATTATAATTGTGTGCTTCAATTTTTTCCTCTGAAAAAAGAAACAAAAATGTTTGATTCTGATACCACATTTCATCTATTAAAAAAAATATTCTAAAAATACTTCTTAGCACTTCCCAAAATAACAAGACACTTCACTCATTTATGAGCACATGGTGTTGACTACTACAAACAGCTTTCTAGCTGCTTTGAATTGTGTGGAAACACACAGGCAGTCTGCTTACGAGTGAGTATCTTGTCTCCTAAGGATATCAAACCAAATAGTGAGACCAGATACACTTCCAGGAGTCACATTTAGAAAGCCATCCACAACTCCAAGCCCTTAACTTGAATCATCCACAACTACAAAACAAAATACCATCTGGAAAGACACAGCATTCTTTTCTATCTGTCCTACAAAATACAACTATTTTTGTCACCTGGCACCTCTTCTGAGAGTATCAGCCTTGTCCTGACAACATGTGTTCAGTTAGAACAGTATCATTTGCACATGGACATCCAAAGGTCCTCACTAGCTTGTTTGGTGACAAAGGCTTGGCAAACCTTCAAGTCACTGCTGAGGCAAAGTCAGCTGCTGGGGTAAAAAAAAATAAAATGAGAAATCTTTGCTATACTAGCCTAGATGCAAATACTGCTGAAACAGACATTGCTGACTGATAGTTTCACGCTTATTATCAATGGAAAAACAATTTTTCTGTAGACAGAGTGTAACAACATCTAGACAACTTAGGTCAAATATGGCTGGGTTTTTAATCGTGCTAATTAAAATTATCTTCTTAAACATGCCCACAGTTTCTGAAGCAGATCAATGTCTCAGCACACAGCCCAGCATTCCATGTGTTACATGCTGTATCATGTCAAATGATGTCATTTACTACATCACGAAGTAAAGGTGAAGTCTAAAAATGCCAATATAATAATTAATCTCAAAAACAAACACATAAACCAACCAACCCAAACAAAAACTCAAACTCCAAAAACCCCCAATGGATTTGAAAGGGTTTTTTCATGGAAGTTGCAGCTTAAATAATTTAGTGCTGTCCATACTTCAACTGTGAATTTTCACAGTCCATTACTAACAACTAGCAGAGCACCAAGAACTATGCCAGGTGAATGATCCCTTCTGGACAACTGCTTACACTGCCCTGCACTATCATAAACTCCTGTCCACAGGGATCATTCTTCTCTTGCTGCATTATACAGGTATTGCTCAACAGAAAGAGAAGTCCTTGCATCCATCCATATTTAATCCAAGGTAAAGAATCAATACACTGTTAGCAGGAGCTAAGGATTCCTTTTTGTACTGACAGTTGAGGATACAAATATGGGTGAGCCCTCAGGCTGTGCCTCATGGATATCACTAGATGGATAATTTGGGAGAAAAAAGAGGTGGCTGTGGCAGCAGCAAGCCCAAATGCACTCCCATTGAGATGCTTCCTGCCTGTGGGTCACCACAGGAAAAGGTTTAAATCTGCACAGGCAGAGCAGCAGCCACTGAGGAGCTCTGGAACTGCTCCCCACCCTGGGTACGGAAAAACAATTTACCCATCCCTTCCTCCCTGCACAGATTTCTTCCTAACATCAGGAGGGTTTCAGCTCAGAACAGCTCCCATAATTTAGACAATCTCAAAAGAGGGTTCATCCTTTTGCAGGTGAAACATGACAGGGATGGTGGCTCTCATGCAGGAAAAGCTATAGAAGGCTGCAACCATTGAACAAGGCCCTAATTTTAAGGCCTAATTGAAAGACTGTGCCTTGCAGAAACACAGCCACAAAGCTCAATCCTCCACACTGTAACACATTCTGAGCTGGGTAGAAAAAAGCCTACAGACAAGAATTCCTAATTTGTAGTATCTGTATCTCAACACCATCTACCCACTGCTCTACTCAGCTCCATCTTTGCCTTTTAGGGAAGACAGTGTTTCTGCTCAGCAGGATATAATCACTACAATTCTTGGCAGCAACACCTAGGCTGTATCACATTTTGCCTCTGCTTTCACAAATTTCCAGCAGTCACGGAGGAAAGAATATTTAATCATGCCCTTGCACTTTTATTCCAGCCATGGTATATGTGGTGTTCTTTGGGGAATTTCTTTAATGTGGAAAACATCATTAAAATCAAAATTGAAACACCATCAAGTGGTGAGGTACTCAGAAATACAGGTGTATTGTAGAGAGGTTAGCACTGCCAACAGCAAAATAAAAATCAATAAGGCTTGGAAAAAAATCTCAAACACACACTTTATATATATAGACATGGAGCCTGCAAAGTAGTTAATATAAGACAGACCACAACTAACAGGGAAAATACACTTGACAGGAGTTGAAAATTTAACCTGTCTGAAAATCAGCTTAATGCAAGTCAGGGTTGCCTGTATATGGGAGGTCAAGTTACAGAAAAAGGGGGTGAGGGAAAGGATAAAGCTGTGTCCTCTGGCATACACCCAGTTCAAGAGTATGTCTGGTAGTACAACGTGAGAAACCAGAAAGTAATTGGGACAGTAAAACATGTCCAAAGAAGAGAAACTTTCATGGCTAAAACACTTAGAGAGAGTGATTTATGATAAAGAGCTAAATATCAGAAAGGCTGAAGAGACATGAAATCAGACATCAAATACCTTGTTTCCTAGGTTGAGTCCATGTAAACTAAGGTTGATGGAATGAAAATTGAGATATGGCAATCTGGGATAAGAGTATCAGGAGGAAACAAACAAACAAAACCCAGTAAACAACAACAACAAAAACAATCAATCAAACCAACCAACAAGATGGAGTAAAGTAGCAAAAGCATATCACAAACAACTGAGAGAAGATCCAAATTTTAAGATTTTAGAATCTGCACTGGATGAAGTTTAGGAATTAATGGGCAAGCCAGTCCTTACTTGATGACACATCAGGACTTCCCTTGAGTTAGGATTAAATTATGCATTCATGTGACTGATGACACACTGACCACACTATGCCAAGAGCAGAATAATCACAGTTAGGCACCAACCTCATGGACAAAAATTCAAGAATCAAAATTAATTTTAAAAGGGTACACCTCAAAGACATGCAGCGAGAGCTGAACTGCATGCATGTTACATCTGTTGTATGACTTTTTAAAGTTTTTCCAATAAAAACTTAAAATGGTAATGCTATTTACAGACACCACCACTGTCATTATAAACTTTGAGAAAGTGGAAAGCTTTCAAAATGGAGAAGAATAAACAGCAATAGCATTCACATGCCTCCTAAAAGCAGCACTCCCTCTAGTCATTACACTTTTACTAGCATATTTGTCCAAACTTCCTTCACAAATGAAATCCGCACTGCACACAGGGCAACCCACTTAATTCAGACCTCACAGATTTTACTCTCATAAGCCTGTGAGGAAACTGATGGTCCTGCAAGTTACTGTTATTTGTATATTTATTTCTTCCCCAACATGGTTTATGCTGCAGCTGAGGCTTCTGAACTTCATCAAGGTCAGGTCTGATAATCACAACAAGGGGAGAAGACACGGTCGCTTTGCACAACAGCTTACAAATGAATTAAGAGCACAGCACAGCAAGTACACGGTTGCTGGGATACGACAAGAGATGGGAGAAAACAAAGGTTAATGTCAGGTAGCTATTCACCACAGAGGAAAAAAACTTTAAATAAGAAACAAGCAGAGATTTTTTTACTGATGGCATAGTTACAGGGTTTTGATAGCAACCACAGGGTCACTTCAATGTGGCATTAATGTACACTGCTATCAAAGGGAGGGGGCCTGTTCTCCTGCCTCTTCTCGCCACTTCAAACATTCATACCTTTCAGCTCCCTCCTGACAGCCCAGTCCTACACTCTTCCCTCCATCCTACACACATGAAGGTTATTTGCATCTTGGTCAGACTCTTCTCAGATTCATTGTACAAGGCCATGTGAGATCTAGCACTGGCACACACTCTTAAGTGGGAAAGCAGTGTACAAGACAACACATTTTGCAGCAGTACAGCTTTGTGCTGGATTAGTATGAACATGACCACAACCTGAATTATCTCAACTCTAGGCACTGCCAAACCCTTCCAAAGTATCAGTGTATAGACTGACTGTTTTCTAAGCTTCTGAAAAAAGCCCTATTATGCAGTTGCTATGACATCGTTAAAGTTATTACTGGCCGAGACCTGGTGTTTGGATAAGCAATCAGTTCAAGAAAAGGAACGTGTACTTGAAGATGGCATAACAGAATAAAACCAAAAGCCTCCTGCACTTTATTATTTTTCAAAATAGTCCTGCCTGTGTTGGCTCTATGAATTGTGACAGCACACACAAGACCAGCAGCACTGTCCCTGCCTACAGTCAGAGGCTGCATGTGTAAGATCCTTATGTGTTCAGAGTCTGGATACAGCAGGGGATCCTGAATAAAGCAGAAATATAGCAGGTGATTTGTAAGGGAAGGGAACTGGAATTCTGGTCACTGCTTAACTGACAGGGTTTTGTTCCTTCTAGCATCCCTGATGGTACCGTGCAAAAGCCTCCAACAATGAAGAAGTCATTGAATAGATTGACTCTGAAAAGTTTGCAAGATCCCTAGGGATGCATGTTTTAGGGCCGAGACAGTGGGCAGTGTCCTAGAAGAGGCTGCAGGCACTCAGCAGTCCCCACTGACTTTCCTGACTCTCTCATCTCTGTCCCCTAAGCGACTACGTTCCTGAAGGGTGAAATGAGGGATCATGATACACCCTCCTCTGCTTATCTTCCCCCGGACAACCACACTTCGCTTGCTTTTTGTGTTGTTATAACATTCCTTTGTACTCCATGCAACACCAATATTATTTTTGTCATAAATCCTTTCCGTTTATATTCTGGCAAATGTTATGAACACAAAACACTTCTAGGTGCCACTTAATATGACGTTAAAAGCAACAGTGCCTGGAATTTTCCACTGATAACAACTGGGTCTTTCCTAAGTATAGAAGCACTTGTTTTATTAAGTGTTCATTTTATCTTCCCACTGCATTGAAATTCAAATGTTCTTTACTATAAAAAAAATTTCAAACATCTGGAGATGAAAGAGAGCTTCCATAAGAACAACTGTTTTGTTTTGTTTTAAGGCTTTTAGTTGAAGTTTCACTGCTAAATTCATTATTTCTTTCTGTCCTGGAAAGCAAAGTTACTATAGTTATCCAAAAAGACCATTGTTACATGTGCTGCATAAATTCAGGACGTGTTATTCACCACACAAAACTGTACAAGTAAGACAGAAGTAACTTAGAAAAAAGAAATAGTTGGTAAAAATAAATCATGAATAGAAGGACATGTAAAATATCTCAGACATCCTCAACCAAGTTCTGATTGTTTATAAAAATCTTTCATTTAAATGTACATTGCTAATACATACAAACACCAGTTTACTGAATGCCTATTCATGGCTAATGCAGATGCAAAAAGTGACCTAGAAAGCAATCAAAAAAGCATCTATTTTTTGTCAGCCTGCACAAACTTCGCAAGGATGAGCAGAGCTGGCCATCAATCTTGCAAAGAAACTAACAGGAGTCCTCCTGTTATAAGAAGGTAACAAAAAGAGAGTGCAACCTGGGTGAATATTAGAGGAAAAAAACAACAACTCATACTTATGCAGTAATTGGAGAAGAAAACTTAGACAAACCTTATAAGCACAGAGCATGAAATTCTCTTTATGAAACATGCAAACATATTGAAAGAGAGGGAAGCCATTATGAATTTCATGTGAAGCAGGAGCATACCTTTGGGGAAAAGTGATGCTCTGCAATTTCTTTATTAAGGGTCTTGATTTTTCAAATGGAAGTTTTCGAGATTCTGTGAAGCATGTTGGCCCCTAAACCAGAGAACTGAGCCTCTCCTTTCCTGCATTTCATTTGCTTCGGCTTTTCATGACTTTACAAGAAACAAGAGCCATGCATGTAATACTCAGCACAATTAACTGAAGCTTAAAAGAAACAAAAAAAGTCCCACAAAAATAAAGCAGAAACATTCAGAATATTTATATTAGAACAAATCCAAGTATTCCCACAAACTCAGGAAAGTACATTTTATTTAAAAACAATAAGCCAGAGCTGGTCTCTACGAGCACTTGCAGAAAGAATAGAGTGAAATCACCGCAACACTTCAAGTTTTGTAGATGCAACTTCTGCGCATGTTATAGCTGATGGGGAAGGAATGATTAGATAATACACTCTTTTCCATTTCCTTTTAGGCTGATAAACCAAAAGTGTTAGCAGTAACAAAGACATCCCCTCACAAGCACCCCTTTGTTCTTCTCCAGTTCTTATTACCATGAACATAGATTAAAAAAAACAAGGATACTCTGTAAACAGTGGCCAAGTGGTGGCTTTAGTAAAGCCACTTAGTGGGGATTGGAAGGCCAAACCAAGCTCTCTACTTAACAGTCTTGTAAGCAGAATCAGTAAGATCTGTGGCCACCAGAGCACTGCACAACATGAGTGCAGTATTCATTTACATTTAATGGTGACTACCTTGAAAAACTTCCATGGATGAGAAAATTAGAGGCATACTCATGTTTTCTGTCTCAACTGCAGGAATTCTTCCCAGAAGGAACTAGCTGTTTCAGCCAGCAAAGCAAGCAGAACAGCACATGTGAAGATTAAATTGCTTGAAGCAGGGATTCTACCACCATCCCTGCACAGCATCACATATACACTATATCATCACATAGACATTTCAGTCACTTGCCCCAAAATTTTGAAAAATTAAAAAAAAAAAAAAAGGATTTTTTCCCTTTCCCTTTTATTTTTTTTTAACTCACAAGGAGACACCGTGTACTTGCATGATTCTGAATTTCAGACGCATTTACAGAGGCTCAGCACCTCTGGCAAATCAGATCCTGGAATCTCAAAAGTCAGACATTTGAAAATCCTAGCCTGAAACTTCTGCATCACTGATAAATAGAAGAAATGTTGTTAATTTAACACTGGACTGTGTGTGGAAACAGCAACCACACAACCATGGAAGGTAGTCACATAATTTGTGTGTGGAGTAAGTGAAGGATATTTGAACTGTTTGGCTTCAATCCAGATTGAACCTCTTCCACTTGAGTTTATGAGGGGTACTTGAAACACACTTGTCTCTAGCAAAAGCAGCAGTATGATGTAAGGGTGCATCCAAACATCCGTGTCAGTGTGTGAAGGTGTTTTCCTTCCTTACAAGATAAACTCAGGGGAGCCCTAGCACCTTCTTTATATAGGCAGAAAGGGTAGAAGTCCACACTGAAAAAATTAATATCATTTTCACCACCAGCAATTAGTACTTGTCCTTGTAGGTCTCCAAGTTTCTTAAAAAGAAACTAGAATTATTATTCTCATTCTACAGAGAGGAAACTGAGACAAGAACAAAGACAATCTGTCTCTTCAAAGCGCACCAAACCAGCAGATTCTGTAGTGTGAAAACCATTTTGTAAGCAAAATACTGTTTTTACAGACACAAATGAGACTATCTCTGCCTAAAGAAAAAAAAATGTGTTGATTGAGGGAGGCTCATTTAGAAGGTGGGAAAATTCATGCTTCAGAACAAACAACCTTTGTTTTAATTTTCTAATTCACAGAGATGTCAATACTAATGTTACACCAAGTACTCACTCATATAACCAATTGATAGAGAAGAGTCTATTTCAAAACCATAGAACCAATTCATTTTCAATAAAGGCCACAAAAAGAGGAAAGCAAATAGTTTTTTCTATAAGAACAGAGTCATAAAACCAGGAAAAAAGCTCTCCACCAGGAAAAAAGCTCTCCACATCACCTCAGTGATTAGGAAGCTATGGGCAAAACAATCTGTGAGACTACACTTGACAAAGCTTCCATGCTCCAGTGACTGACAACAGAACTTCCATGAGAAAGCAGCAGCCTGAAACAGAATACATAGCCAGAACATATCTGCAACACCAGGAAATCATTTCTTGCTATTCAGAGCTGGTCTGAACCAAGCAGTAGAGCCGTGTTTTTATTTGGCACATTCTGCAACAGAATAAAGAAAAATATGAAATTTTGTACCTCAAATTCTCAGGTAATGAAATTCAGGATCCTAGTTTTCTGGGGTGTTTTTTTGCTGAATATTTTTTTCCTGCAAAAGTAATTCTGAATCAGCACTCGACTTCCAAAAAAGGAAAAGACATTCTGCTACTTAAATAAACTTCAGTAATTTCTGATGAAGTGAAAAAAAACCCCTCAGTGTTTTAACTATGAATTGCATGAGACAAAGATACGAAGCAACAGACAGCTGACACTCACCACGGGAATTAGTCTTATTTATAGTCACTCGATAGAAGAGGAGAAAACCCCAAACTTCAGAGCAATGGACACAAGAAGTGAAGTGAAGAAAACACATACCATTCTGTAACACCAAGCAAGAGAAAGAAAGGTGTTTCTGGCTCCCACTTCTCTAAGCAGGGCCATACGAAAATTTGCCTGAAAACTCTTTAACAGCCTGATTTATGCCATCTCCATGTTGATCTGATTGAAGATCCCCATGAGGCAAGATGTTGAGCCCACCAATCTACCTGCTGGCCCTCCACACAACCTGAGGGTGATCACTGCAATAATCTACACAAGACAATCTTTCAGCTCCTAAATGATACCAAAACATTCATTGTTTGGGCAATATTTATGCATTTCTGTCAGGACAACTTTCAGCTGAAGATAAATAGCAGCAAAAGCTGAAGCCCAATCATTTCTCCTCAATTCTGCGGTTGTGCTTTCAAGTGGAGATAATCCAGCACCACCACTTGGCAACTGAAACACGGTCTTCCAGTTTTATCTCTCCTTCATGTGCCTTTGTCCCGCTGTTCATCTATCACTCACAACATGTCAAATAACACAACTAATCTCTGTGCTTCCCAGAACAGTTTATCTGAAAGACACTCAACACAGTTTCTTAGGTATAAGGATCTCGGCACACCACCTAAAGCACATTGTTCAACTTAACCACTTGAGGACACCAGTAAGCACTAAAATACAGTGTTCCCAGGGGTTTCATAGAAATAAAGAACCTTCACTGTAATGAAGATCATTGTGTTTCCTATCCTGTCTCATGTTGCTATTTTGAAGACACTTGACATCACTGATGATAACTGCTACTAGTAAATTATTTGACCTTCATTAACCTAGTAAAAAGATAAACTTCATTGCTGTGAAAGCCACCAGATATTTACACGAACACAGGTTTTTGTGTTGTCAATATTTCGCTGAAAAATAAATCACCTACAGGGTCAAGTCTGTGCTCATTGTATTGTCTCCACGTGAAATAAGTGCTTCCTAATGGGGCTTGGGAAGAGGAAGGACACAGATGATTTTTAGAGCAAGAACCAGGCAAAACTTCTTGTTTCCCTTCTCTTCTAACACTGGGTCAAAGCACCAAAGACAATAAACAGGCGTGACCCACTTCTGCACCCTGTGATCTACTTTAATGGTTTAAGGTTCGTGCCAGTAACAGCAACTGAAACGAAAACATTCAAGATGACCTTTCAAAAAATGTCTTTGGTCAGTAATAAATGAGATGACTAGTACTATGAGAGCACTCACCATTCCCAAAAAGAGAAATATTTCAGACCAGGTTTTCTATTAATTTATTTTGTACTTTTTTCTAATCACTTTGCAATGGTATGCTTTACAAGCTGCTGCCTCAAAAAGTAATTTCATCTTGTTTGTAAAGAAGAAAAAAATGTGAAGATCTAGCTAATTTAATGTCTGTCCAATGGTTAGGAAAAGTAAATACGTCTTGTCCCAGAGGAGAATAACGATGCAAAGTCTAGATTTCTCAGTAGAGCTGTTTCCTGTAACACTAACAAAGACCTAAAGTCTCACTATACAAAAGCAGGAACATCTGCAGCCTCAGAAAGGTAACTTCCTCCACATAAATCCAGAAGTTACTGAGATTATAGATGTGAGATTCACTGAAGTCAGATAATCATCAAAGGAGGCATCAGGTAAAATATATAACCTAATGGGTCATGAGTTTGTAATCAAATTCAAGTAAAAAACCTTAAATGCATTTAAAAAGTTATTATCTCTCAACTGATTAGGCTGTCACCTTATCTGGTGTGGTTCTGGGATGCTATTCACATCAGCACTGAAAATACTGATTTTTCTGTACTTTTGAAGGAAGGAAAAAAATCACATTTCCCTTTAGGCTGTATTAGACTCGCTGCACAAATGTAACTGAAGGATACATTAGATGGGTCCTTTCCCTTAGAGAAGGGCATGGTAAGAAGGGTCCTGTAAGCCACATCTGCTAACACCTGGACGGCTACAAGCGATTCCCCATCGCAGCATCAGGCCAGAAAACTGGTTACAAAAAGGAAAGATCTCATTTCAGAGTTCAGCTTCAATACCAAACTCTGCTACTCTGTCCCACATACACACAAATTAATGCACATTTGTGGGAACATTCACTTCTCCCTTCCTTGTGTGTTTTCATTACTGTTAAACCAAACATGCCAACACAAGAACTTCTGCCGTGTGAGATCACAGAGGCACTTTTGCAGTGTGAGAGAAAACTGCAGCAGCATCATGAAACAACTCACTAACTGGAGTACTCAGACTTAATGCTGAATTTCTTTATCTGTATCTTATAAATAATTGGATTTGGGTCGCAGTCCATTTCTATACAGAGTCATGATTATCAGCGGACCAGATAGTGACACCTCAAACTCTTTATAGATTATACAGGTGATCAGTGTCTACAGCTGGAATTTTGAAAACTAGCAAAAGAAAGGCAAAAATAATCCAGGAAATTGTTACCAATGTGAATAGAAGTCTTACAATTATTATTTAAATAAAAGAGCAGTTGTGCTCAAGTACAACACGTCTCTTTTTAGACATCATCCCAAACATCAACCAGATCTCTAAATAATTTCTGAGAAGAAACATGTTCTAGTGCTAGATTCCTAAGCCCCTGGAGAACGCCCAGATCATCTCCATTTAAGGTCAAGCAGGTAACAGCTGCACATTTTTGTTCCCCAGAACAAAATGCAGCAGACCAAAACCTTCAACACAGATTTCTTTCTTTAAAGCTTTTCCTTTCTGATATTCACAGGTGTCTGGACCTGTTCACCCAGGAGTGAATGAAAACAGTACAGTGATGTGCTCATGTATCATGTCTGTACTTGTTAGACTTGACAGGTCCCATAAGCAGTACTTTGGCATCTGCCTCAGAGCCCCAGCAAAAATCTCCATGAGCTACATGAGGGAATGATAACTAACCTGAACTAGAAAAATGTTCTCAAGAGAGTGTTCCTAAACAAGCCTTTCAGAGAAACATCAATACAAGATTTACAACACTTGTGTGTTCTGAACTTGTACATCTTATTGTTATTTGGCAAATACATTTTTCCATCTTAAAATTATTATCAGAGTTGACATTTAGAGAAGATGTGTATTATATGTTTCTGATGAAATCCTAGTATTTTTTCAATACATTTAAGTATCACTCTTTAAAATGGAGACCAAGCTATTACTATGTCAGCAGCTCACAAACAAAACCAAATTCTCTTAAGGTACCTCGTTTCTAAAAAGCTCCAATTCATTAACAAAAAGAGCCAAGACTTTGGGGTAGAGTAACTAAATAACTTGACAATTTTACACTGATTTGGTAAAATGGAGGAATGGCATTGCAGCTGTTGCAGTGCTGGGTGTTTGACTTCATAACAAAATATAGAGGGTGAATTTCAATAGTACAAGTTTCAGAAAAAAGCAAACAATCCAATGCTAGCACTTTTCTTGGATGACAGCATACAATAAAAACATGAAACTTCCCTCATAAAAAAGCCAAATACAGTCTGCTTGACTGTGAGAGATTTATAATGTTAATAATGCCATTATAAGTAAATTATGAAACACTTTGCACCAGTAAGGAACCATCACTCCTCCCTGTGAAGATATTCAATTAACTTTCAACTGAAATATGTGACCCCAGACTTCCTGGGTTTGATACTTAAGGACAACTGAAAGCAGGCAGATTTATTAGACTAAAACCAAGTTGCGAACTTCAACTATGATATAACCTATTTGCAGAAGAGCTAAACCATATTTACAAAAATAAAACAGAGCTCAATTTGAAACAGAGTTGTACACCATCCCCAAAGTCTTTCTGTCTCTGGTTAGAATGATGTACTGCAGCAGGGCTTCCAGGGAACAAAAAACCCAAACTAAACAAAAAAACCCCACCCTGTCTGGGTTCCTGCTTAAAGTCAAGCACTCTTCTATGCCAAACAATTATTGTCAAAACTGAATCTCTAGGTGTTCAGAGTTAGGCTGAGCTTCTGTATTTCTGCCTGCAATTTCCAAATCAGGAAAAGGCACATGCTGTCAGTTGCATCCACACAAAATGCCTGATGCTGGATGCCCTCACTTGACAGCTTAATCCCTTCACATCCAGTAAATCCTTCACTTCCCCAACGCACAAAACCTATTCTGTACATGCACTATGTTGTCACTTCTCAGCACAGGAAAGTATACATAAGATAATCTGTAAAGCAGCATCAGGCTGCTACTCCTATCCAAACAAAGAGAAAAGGTTCTCAAAAAATTCGCTGAAATAGTTTCCAGTGACAGAAAGTGGGAGAGGAAGAAAAAATGTGGAAGTGTGTTTTAAAGGAAAGATAAATACTTCAAAATACATAATAATGATAAATTTCAGAGATGACCCTACATATGCCAGATTTGGAAAAAAAAAATCCTCTAAGTCACCCACTAAACGTTGGAAGAGACTTGAAATACAGAAAAGTTATTTCAGTTTAAGCACAGTGAGAAGAAAGACGATATTGGGAAGTATTCATCATACACTATAAACTGAATACCAGCTATGTAACAGAATTACCAAAACTACATATATTGAAAATGTAATTTAAAAAATACCTTGGACAAAAGAAACTCATTCCATGTCAAACACCCACAAGAAATGTATTGGCCCTCCCTATTCAGGATTTTTTATTAAGAAGAAACACTGCTGTAGCAAAAGTAACACATCCAAAGCAGCTCCCTGAGTAAGTTCCCATTTTAAAAGTTCCTGTTTAAAAAAGGCAGTGTCAGGGAGCAGCTCTCTTTGCTACCCCTCTGAAGCATGCAGCTCTCCAGATTCCCTCATCCTGTGATTGAGCAGGTGCCTCCCTGGCACACAGCTCCTTTCACAAAAGGAAAGGTGCTGCCCATGTTTAATACATTACTGCTGGGAACAAGTTTAGAGGAGCCACTGCCTGTGTCCGAAGGCAAATGGGACCAATCAACTTGTGAGCTGCTGAGTGACACCCTGAGTCCTGCCTCTGAAACTTTTGTTATTTTGTCCCCCCAGCCTACTTCAATTATTTCCACAACTCGGTCACAGACTCGGACAAGTTGCCAGAGATCTACAAGCACATCCCACAGCCCTGAGCAAGCTCCTCTGTGCTTCACTAGGTCACACCAGAGGTAAGGAACCTCTTTTCTGTGTAATCTTTTAATTCTTGCAGGAAGGCACGCTGTAGCTGTACTTTTCTACAAAAATTTCCTCTACTCAAATTAACAGAGGGTTTTAACTGTTTATCAAAAATATGGAAATATAGGCATTATAGTCAGATAGACTGCTGTGCAGGGAGTCTTTCAGCAACAGTAAAGGCAACATGATTTCCTATATGTTCATGGGACACTGACTGTCCTTGGGTAGATGATTTATACAGGTGGTATTGCACAAGAAGGTGAGAAGGTTTCATCATGTTTCTCACACCTTCATCTTTCCTTTTAAATTTAATACCTTTTGCTTGTTTTTTCTTTTGTCTGTTTGGTTTGGGTTTTTAATCTGAAATCTACAAAGGGAAAAAATCCCTTACAGTTTTGCAGATGCATTCTTTTTCCCAAAGCTGCCTGTTCACAGACCAGCAAGGGCAAAGAAGCTCTTTCACCACTAACTCTGTAAAATATTTTTCTGATCCAACACATTGAGAGAGTAAACCTTTTTTTTGCTGTATGATGAAAAATTACCCTTAATTAAAAAAATTAAATGATTTATAGCAGTACTAGAACTGAAATTATATCATGTTACTCTAAGTGCAGTTCAAGCTACAGAATCAATGTAGTGTTTTTGCTTTGACATCCATGAAAAGTTTATTTTCTCCTGTTGTTCATTGTAACCAACACACTTGTCCTAGATTACTTCTAATAACAGAGAAATAGTTTAGCTAGGATTTGTAACATCATGAACTGAATTTCAAATGCAGAAAATAACCCATTTATTTCTAAGGGAAGCACAGACATGTTGTACAATGAAATACAATCCCAGCTTTAAAATCATTGAAAAAAAGGTACACCTCAGAGAAACATGTCACATAGAGAACATTCAATATTTACATATACAAATATTTTAAAAAGAAATACAATTCATGAATATGTATGTCTCTAAGTTACTTACGCTCCTTACAATCATGTTCCCCTCTTCCATCAATTCACACATTATTACTTATGCCTACATATGATTCTGGTTAGAGAAGAGACAAAACTAATATAGACTTTTAATTTTGTGTGGTGTGTTTTCCCCGTTAGTGAAGAGATATGCCTAATTCCTTTTCCTATTGGTGACTGGTAGGCATCAGGCAAAGATACATCCAGGGTTTTTATTCAGCAGCCTTGTGTCAGTTTTGAATATTCAAGTGAGAGAAATGTCTGGATATGCTGGGACTCCATAGTAATCAATCTGTTACAGAGATCTCTAGAAGCTGTTTTAGTAGGCAGAAGCAGCACTTCAGACCTCCCAGTGCCCACAAAGAGCAAGAAGATTCCGAGAGAAATTTTCTTTCAAGGCTGAAGTTATACATAAAATATATTTTCAAGTGAAGAGAGAAGTTAAGTTTTATTCTACCCCCCAGAGAATCTTTCTTTTCTACTACAAATATTGCATACATAGACCTTTAAAAATACGGCTTTTATGCATACACACATAGATTGAACATACACACAGACACTTAACTGCTGTAGGCAGCTCTTCACTGGAAGCTGGAATGCATCCCATAGCTACAGCCGGTTAGCTGCCCCATCATCTCAATTTTATCCTGTTAGAGTTAGTAATTTAATGTAGATGAGTGAGTGGCTCAGCTGTTAAATTAAATTTAAAAAATTCACACTTTTAACACCCCATGTCACAGACATCCAAACCCTGAGAAACAACCCACAGTCATGACAGAGTCATGTGCTACAGGGCAGGTGATAAGTGTTACAAATCAATGTGAAATTAGGCATTTAATCTACAGCAGGCAATTTTTTTTTTTTTTTTTGCTACTCATTTGTCAAGATGATGATTAAATGAAATCAATAGTTTATGTGGTTTTGGAAATATTAAGTAACAATTGCAATTGTTACTTAAGAGAGATTCATATTTATGTACTACCACATTTTTATTTTTAAAAGCTACACTTATTTCTCATCCTCTGAGGAAGTTAGGAATAAAGTGCCTCCATTGACAAACTGGAAACTCCCTGAAATCAGTTTATCATTGGTAGTGGGAAGGTGATTTTCACTGCTTTTTTAGACCATAAGCAAACAAAAATGTATGGGATATATGTACAAAACTACAGCAGCAATTTTTTGTTTGCTTTAAGAATAATTAATTTACAAATAGAAAAGTACTCCAGCTGGAGAAATAAAAAATCCCACAGGGAAGTAAAGTTCTGTTCCCTAAAACTACAAGACATATATAAGAACTGAAGATTGCTTTTGCTTTCTTGAGATTGAAAAAAGGCTTAACAAGACGTTCCTGACATCAAGAAGCTTCTCAGAAGCTGAATTTATCTATTATATCCTTCTCAATCATATTATATAACTTTCAATCACAGACCAGAGGTAAAGAGAATGATAAAATGAGTTTGTTTTTTCTCTTACCAACATTTCTCAAACTACAAGCTGAATTGTTGCTTCTTTCCCCATCCCAAGGAAATGTTTTCTCCATATGATTGAAAAATTAGATTATATGCTACAAGTCAATGCCTAAATCTTCAATCAACGTAACTTTGTAGTACTTTTTCCATCACTATGTTTATGGTTAGTAAGACTCCTTTTTTCAATAGATAGAAGTGAATTACTGGGGGTTTGGGACATCTCATTGTAAAATCTATGTAACAGACTCATGCAACATAACTTTAACAGCCCCTCAGGGCTTCACTTGGTCATGTACAACTGCAAGAATTCAAGTAAGTCAAACCTCTTCTATTCCACTGATATCACTGCTGCATTTAGTGAACATATGACAGGAAACAGGCTGTGGCATTTCCAAGGGAGCCAAATTTATCCCGTGTTACTTCAAGGGAGTCAGTGCAGTTGCACCAGGAATGAGCGTGGCCCACAGTTTTCACTTTGGTCACATACCCCCTCTCATTGTGAAGGGCACCCAGGAACAAAGATAAAAATAGCCTAATACAAATCAGGGAAACAGTCACATGCCAGTGAAGTGGGAAGCAATAATTGTGATCAGTGACTCATTCTGAAGTACGGGGTATAGGGGATTCCCTACATAGTAACATACAGGGTCAGCCACCAGATCTCTTCCTGCAGATTCACTGTGAATCTCTGTGCCTAAGGCAAGCCTTGCACATCCATTAACAGCACTGATAAAACAAAACTGCACAGCAGTGCAGCCAACTGTTCCTCTTGTATGATGCTGTCTTGTCACACAAGTCACACTTTGTGACTTCTTAAAAATATCAAATATAATTTGTCCTTTTGTTGCACTTTTGTTTCAAGAAGCGGTGTGTGCATGCACAATTCTTCTTTATATTGGCCTAAAACACCGGGGACTGAACAGCAGATAGCAGCTACTGTTTGTGACAATGATCAGGCTTTGTTTTCTGTGGAATTATTTTCCATGCTGTCCATTTTGACCTTGATAGCCACCCGTATGCAGCTGTGCAAACTGAACCTGTTTCTCTTTCTGCACACTTTAGGTGGGTGACAGCACCATGGAGGATTAACAAGCAAGGTATGTGTTTATTGGTTGAACTCGAGCATTTGCAAAGACAAACTTGTTGAAATACAGACACAGATTTGGCTTCCTTTGCTTACAACAAAACTTATCCCACAGATAGGTGTAGGATAAACAACACAGATGGAAAAACAATGCATAGATGTATCAAACAACACACATGTTAAAAAACACATAGACATATCAAAACCTTCCAAAACCACGTAAACTATTAAATCAAGAAACTCAATCTACTTTATCCTCTCCTCATCCCTTCTCTGCAATGTTTTCTAGCTGTATGAGGTACAGAGATTTTAACTTAATGCTACCTTCCATTTTTTAAGATCTTTTTGTATCCCCTTCTGGTCACATATGTCCAAATATCTATTTTGGCCTTGCATCTGTGATGCCCAACCAGATAATATTGCTTTTTCTGGAAGGACTTCAGAGCCCCAGGGCCTTGCCCTTTGAGTCATGCAAATGAAATATATGCAACAACATGGCAGTGCAGCTGCCAGCACGAGTGCAGTTACACCTAATGCAGTGCACATGAAACAGAAGGTACATTTATTCTGCACGTACACAGGTACACATTGATGCTGTTCCTGTCCTTCTGTGGGCCCCAAGAAAAAAACAATCAGGAAGGATAAATGTTGCTGCAGCAGGTCACACACAGCCCAAAGACCAAGGGTTGCACACACCTGACACTGAAACACTGACATGAAATGCCTTGATGAAGCCACCCACAGGAAATGCTGTTCTCTGGGCAGTGTCTGCTGTAGAAGCTGCTTACACAAACTCCTCTCTATCCGTGTAAATCCATTTGTCGTTCATCTACTGAGACTTGTCTGCAAGAAGATAAACAGTCTAATGCACTCCAGCCTGTACTGGGTTGGCAGAATGAACGTGTATTTAGCCAAGAGACTTTACAATTCCTGTGCATGTCTTGCTTTTACTGCACTTTGGACAGAGCATGACTAACAAAGAGCTAAGCAGAATATACTTGGCAAGCGTTTTAACTGCTTAAATAGATGAAAACAGGTAGAGCAAAAAGCCAAACAAAGATGAAAAATTGTAGTCACTACAAGAGTATGTTCTGGTGTGCATGGGTTTTTTTGCAATAAAGTTAAAATCAACTACAGCTCAAAAAATCATAACAAAATCTGAAGTTCAGTTTGAGAAGGAGATGTCATCACATGGAATACTCTAAAGGTACTAAAATAACCATGTACAATCTGGTTGTTTTTGAAAGTCTCTCAAATACCAACACTGCCACTGAAAACACATGCATTCTGTTCATACAGTACCATTTAACTCTACAGCCCAACGTGGAGGGATTAAAAAATGAAGAACATGAAAAGCACTTTTGTTTCCTCTTAAGATTTTTCCATTTTAGCCACCTATAAAGACAAATTCATGGGCAAAAAGGCATCTCTGTTTCAGTCAGGATCATCATGTAATTTGGGCAGCAGACATCTAAGCAATTGTTTTCCTTTATGTGGCATATATCATTTCACTTATTTCCAAGGAAAACATAATGAAGTGGTAATAAGGAGAGGCCTTCTCTGAAATATAGGAACACAAAAAATTCATAAAATGTTTAGGGGTAAGTGCAGCTTTAGAAACAAAGTTTGACCGATGCATATATCATTATTTTAAAAACCAAGTGTTCACATTGTGACAGCACCTGCATTCAGAATCCAACTCGCCATGAGCTAAACAAGCATATATCAAAGCCAGCTTCTTGACATGGAAGGTTTGAGCAGGAGGGTGTTAACATTACAACTGCCTATTTGGATACACTTAAAATGTAACACTCAGACAAAATTGTGTAAATGCTTCATTTTGTTCCTCTTAGCAGTCTGCTGCCTGTGCACCCACATTGTAATACATTGTTCTACATGCATAAAACAAAAAGATTTAGTCCTTACTCTGTCTCGTCTATTGAGACCTATGCTACTAAAATTCCCTACAGCAGTGATGCATTAGGTTTTCATTGCTCATCATAAAGAGCTTTTTCTTGGAATGGAAATACTTCAGCAAAATTTCTTTTCCTCCCTTCCAGAAAAAGGTACTGGTAAATCAGATTACCTGCCCTGTCAGTACCAGCCAGCAGGACTATACAGATCTCCTGGCTGAAAGGTCTGTGACCCTACTCTTGTTATCAAGCCTTCACATGTGCTTGAACAAATAAAACAGAGGGGGGTGTGTGGAAAGGCAATCAGCCACAGCCCTTTCAGAGACTGTGTAAGATAGAGAGCTTAAGATCTAAGCAATAATCTGGGCAAAACCCAGATATCCACAGTACAGTTACTCAACACTGCTAAGAAGCAGGTGCTCAGTAGCCTTCAGGAGGAGAAGCATAACACAGCACAAATCTAAACTTAAACCCCCTGAATTTTAAAATCTTGTTTTAACCTGAAAACACTGTATAAGCAATCTATTTCAGACTTTTTAGAACTTTAAAACAATTTCCATTTGCACTCATAAAAACACTTCTGCACTTCTAATTTTCTGCTTTCCTGCTTTCCAGCTCCCCAAAGGCTGTCTAAAGCAAAGAGAAGATATTAGGCACTTTGCACTGTTCCTGAACACTGCTCTTCTTTCCTGCACTCCTAAAACCTCTGATTTGTGCCCTCTGCTTTCTTGTTGCCATGGAGAAGGTCCAACACATCACCCGCTCTGCTCTGAGGAGAGCCTCAACTATTGAGGTCAACCCACAAGCACGCCAAAGGCTCCAAGAGCTCTTTGTGAATTTCTGCCTGATTTTAATTTGCCTCTTGCTGATCTGTATCATTGTGATGCTCCTCTGAAGTTCCAGCACTTCTCTGCCCTGTCCTCTAGGAAAGTCACCCCAGGGGGAAGAGAGACCTACACATGCAACTCCCAGTGCAAGGATCCTCATGTGACAGGGGCTAGCACTTGGACTAGAGGGTGTGCCAACCAGTGCTGTGATCTTACTGCCCACTACATGCATTAAAAACCATTTCCTGTGCAGAACAGTGTTTAGAGCCTGTAGTTACAAAGTTGTGCATGACTCAATTTGCCAGTCTCACTCAAGAGATGTCTTTACTACATGGGGTAAAGTATCGGTAAATCAGATTATCTGGTCCCATCAGGAATAGCTAGCAGCTGGTAAAGTCGATGTTTTAGTCAGATAAACAGCACCATCACTTTTGGGGGCTTAAGTGTTTATGGGTTTCTCTGAAAATCTTTAAGAAGGGTTCCAAATTTGGACCATGCCTGCCCAAAGAAGAGCTTAGAGGTACACAGTCCTCAACACATCCTGGGAAAATTTCTGCTCTGCTTAGCTCAAGGTGCTGCATCTCTGCATTTTCAACTGAAGGCATTCAAATTGCTTTGGCATTTTTCAAAAGAATATGAGAATGAACAAAAAATCTCTTCTAAATCAGAAAGGAAAAACTATTTCATATGTTTTTCTCCCTATTTAAGGGATCTTATATATGTGACATCTGGAAGGACTTTCTATTATGTTTTGCAGAAAAAAATTGACACTACCATAACTGACAAAAAAAAAATAAATGTTTTCCGTAGTCATTTGACTGACAAGACAACTGGCACAACCTGGATTCTCAGAGTTCTTAATATTTGCCTTTAGACAACTTAATTAAGGCCTGTTCTAATTTATGTAATAATTTCTTTAGTTTAAAACTACAAAAACTTGGAACTTGCCAATGTCACATGCAGTGGCTTACACTTGATGTGGCAAAGAGAAAAGTCTAGGTCACCATTACTGTTGTGACTGAAGTGCATCCATATAAATATAAGTAACCTCTCCATCCTCAGCTGCAAATTCCTGCTAGAGAACATGCAAGTACTTTCCTAAAGCAAATGACAGATGAAAAAGTTCATCGTAAACAACGATGCACAGGAGGGGAAAGCACTGCAGAAATATCTTTTCAACATGTAAACCATAGGCTATACACATAAAAGATGACACTTCTACTCCAGAAATTGCGAGTAATGAGACTGAGTGAGACTTCCAACCCTACTAACCCTATTACAGGTTGCTGGTATTAAGCAAAATTCCTAGAAATTTGATACAATTCTCAAATTCAAAGAAAGCTCAATAATCAACAGACAGAGGTCAGACTGACATCCATTTTAAAAGAGATATTCTTCTATTCCATTCTATGTAAACATTCTTACTGATGAACAGAGATAATCAAAACAAGTTTATCTTGTATTCTGCCTTTAAGACTTAATACTTCATGAGTAGAAGCTGACAATGAACAGCTGAGCAGGAAGGGAAGAAATCTTTGAAAAGACTGTATTCAATGAAATGCAAGCAAAACCAGTGGAGAATTTCCTATCTGGTCAGTAGGTATGTTGAGACCAGACTCTGAAATAAGGTTACTCACTAGAGGAAATTAAGATAGCTACTTGTATAAGGATTAGGGCAAGCACTGGTGAGACTGGTAACACACCCCCACACTTGCAAGTTACTATACGAGCATTACTGATTTGAACTGTCAGTGTAAATCTCAATTTCCATTTCATTCTGACCACTCTCACAAATGCATGAGATTTTAGCAAGCGTATTTCCACTTTGAATCCTTCTTACTTTTCTTCTCTTTTCAAATCTGTATTTTTGTGATGGATAGAGTTTCTAGCATTAGTTTGCTTTGGATGCATTTCAAGAGACTTCAGCTGGAAAGAGACAGCAGTTTTACAGTACTGAAAATCAGCTGAAGAAAAAAGTTTTAAGAGTAAAGCATCAGCACATTCTGATGACATGTTTGGGTTATAGGTTTCACAAGCCAATAATATAAAGGAGTCAAAGTAAAGCCTTGCTAAAAAACGTAGCCTAATAAAAACAAACCCTCCAACCTTCCTCTTATATACCTGAAAACCCATAACTTATTTTAAAACAATAATCAAACAAGAACAAAACCAAATTATCAATAAACTGGAAGCTCTACTACTATTTTACAGCAATGCTGATATATTGCATATACTGCATGGTTCATTAGTGTCCTAGGCTTCTGTTGATCGGAAAATCTGTTACTATCCTCTATATCACCAATTGTCAACTGAACCCAGAAATTTTAAAAAACCCCTTTTGTATATAATACAGTCTTCTTTGTAGACTCATATAAGCTTTAAAAATAATATCTACAGTATTTTTATTTAATAAAAGGGCTGCTTGAAAAATATTAATGCATAAAATATATCCAATCTTGTTTAGAAAGAAGCATCTCTTCTATTATTTATTCATTAAAGTTATGTGAAAAGAAGATAATCCTCATACAGGCTAATTCTCTAAATCTCTATTTATTCTGTTTTGGTTTTCAAGAGTAATATTGACTGTTTTGCAATGTCCAGGTCATGTACCTGATTCCCACTCAGTAGCTAGTGCTTGTAACTGTTCCTAATGAATTTTCTGCAAGTGTAATCAAAAAGTTCACCACTTTTATGAGCCATAATAAAAACTGCAAACATGTACAGCACGTAGCTTGAATTAAGTTTTCAGTTCTCTGCTCCACTCCACCCAAGCCTAATCTTTTTCCTAAACTCATCTTACACATTAATAGTGAATAAAGACAGCTAAACAGGCAATAACCTGGTATTACTCTTCCTCCAAAAAAACGACCAACTTCCACGACAATTTTATACTGGGAAGGAGTTGAATTAGGAACCAAAGTATGCTGGTTTAAAAGATGTGTTTCCTCAGTCAGTTCTTCAGCAAAAAATGATATAATAATTGATTCAATAATGGAATAATTGATACTATTCTCTACGTGAAAACATTACCCATTTAAAACTTGAAACTTTGCTCTGACCATGACTAGTCCGTAAGGTGTTTTAGAAGGCAGCAGTTACTTGCAGTTCTCTAATAACTGTTCTACATCCACTCACCAACAACTTCCCTTCCTGAATCACTTAGTGGACCACCAGAATTGAACCACTCAGTGGGCAGACAAGAGTAAAACAGCCTTAAACAAAATTATTCACACAACTGCACAAAGAACATTTGTCAAAGAATGTATGCACAAAATGTTTGTCATCCCCCTGCACAAAGAATTTTAATGTAAGTTTTGCTACAGCTACGCCAATGGCCAATGGTACAACCAGGCCAGTGGTATCCTGGCATGCATTAGGAAGAGCATTCCCAGCAGGTCAAGAGAGATGATCCTGCCCCTCTACTCCACCCCAGTGAGGCTGTAGTGCTGTGTCCAGTTCTGGGCTCCTCAGTACAAGCAAGACGTGGAGCTCCTGTAGCAGGTCCAGCAAAAGATGACAAAGACCATTTAGGCACTGGAGTATTTCTGCTAAGAGTAAAGTCTGAGGGAGCTGGGCCTGTTCAGCCTTAAGAACTGACTGAGGGAAGGAACATAATCCATGATACTGGCTATCAGTATCTGAAGGAGGGTGCCAAGAGGATGGAGCCACTCTGCTGGGTGGGGCCAAGCAACAGGACAAGAGACAATGGGCAGGAACTGGAGGTTCCACCTGAACACAAGTCAGAACTTCTTTACTGTGCAGGTGACTGTGCACTGGAACAGGCTGCCCAGAGAGGCTGTGGAGTCTCTCCCATGGGAGATGTTCAGCCACCATCTGGACGCAATCCTGTGCCACATGCTCTAGGATGACCCTGCTTGAGCAGGAAGATGGCAGTCCCTCCAACCTTATCCATTCTAGGATATAAAATAAAATATCATAAAAAATATACACACTTTCAATGTGAGGTGAAACATACTTTATCTATATCCTCTATGACAAAATTAGAGCAATTGAACACGTTCATTTAGAGAGCGTTCCCATTTATATTTGGAAGCATATCAATACACTATAGATTACAGACCAGATACCTGTATTTGTATGGCGATTAATGAATAGCGCCTAGCAGAATACAATTGGAATTTTTTTTGTGAAATCCTGCAAGATCCAGAGATGTCTTATTTAACAACAAATGTAATCCTTTTAGCTTTGACCTCCATGATAAAAAGTGGGGGGGGGGGGGGGGGGAAGAAAAAGAAAAAAACCAAACAAAAGCCCAGAACATATTTATAAGGATTCCTTTAAAAACGGATGCTCATCTCAATAAGAACCCTGGTAATTTAAATAGATTAACACAGGCCCTATATTTACTGTAGTAATATCTGACTGATTGCTTTATAAGCTTTTTTTTTTTTAAGGTAAAATTATGTCAGAAGTTACACCTTTGTATAAAATGTAAAACTATAGAACACTGCCATCTTGTGATCTTCCCTAAAAACGTAGCTGATTATTAAAAGGAAGTTTTGGCAACAGTTGGCAGTGTTAGGGCTGAGTAGGTTTATATGTTCCTTTAATTTATGTATATACATTTCTATAAATAAAATCCAATTGTTAAGTTATTAATACTATCTTAAAATAAGTAATTGCATATGTGCTATTCAAGCACCAAGGACATATCCTCTGCCAGCTCAATGCAGATTCTTTGTAAGGCATTTGCAGGACTGCAATGGACCTTACACAGCACGTTGCTGGCTAAACATAACTGCACTGCACGATGCCAAACCCTACAAGGGTAGGAAATACTTCTATTAACAGCCAGACATTTTGCTCAGATAAGAAGCAGAGGGCTGAGGGGCGTTTCACCTATAGATGTATTTTAGAAGTAAATTTTCAACAGTCTGTTGCTGCAAGAGACCAAGTCTTGAGAACATTCATTCTTTTGAAAATTCAATGGGCCTGGAAAGTACCATACACATTAAAAAAGTCAATGAAATGCCAAACTGCATAAGAAAATTCAAGTCCCTCCTCCAATTATTAGTTCTTCAGAAGTTCTTCAGTACTGGAATGAATTAACCTTAATTTTATTTCATTTTATTTTTAAGGTATTTGAGAAAAAAGGCTTGTAGGAGCATCCAGAATACTTTTCCATAAAAAAAAAAAAACAAACAACTAGCTATTGTAAGCATTTTTCCTAACTGGCAGAAACTAAAAACCAGGAAAAGAGCTGTGGACACAATGGAATTCATGTGAACCTACATGAAGGAGCTGTACTGAAGGAGCAACCCTAAGCTACACATTTTAAACTATCTGCTGCAGGCACAAGAGGGCACACTGATGCACATTATGGATCTTGCCAACAACAGAGGTCTCAACCTGCTACTCAACTTTCTGCTCATTGTCTTGGTTCTGGTGCTTGCATTTATCCTTGTGAAGCTGATGTGAACGTCTGTGAGGCTCAGCTTCCTTCTCAGATTTCACCCTGTGGATTTTGCAATGATAATCAAGACATTTTAGACTACCAGAATATAAGGATGCAAAGACTGCAGAGGCTGAAATATCCAACAGTTAGAGAATGTGTTCACAACCCAAATTTTTCAGACAGCAATCCTAACAGCTGTGCACAAGTACCCACCTGCACTGAGTGAAGAAAGCACCTACAGCCTCACTGAGTACCTGAAGAAACCCAAGAATGCATCAGCAGCTACTGTAGTTTCTCATTGCTACAGCTGATTTAAAGATCTACAAATTATTTGCAGCATTCAAGGAACACACTTTCTGCAGAGATCAAAATTTTAAAATGGGGTTTCTACAGAATATATACTTCATAGGAAATGACAACAGGAAGGCAAACCAAAATGCCAGCTTTGAGTTGACAGCACACATCAAATTACCTGCAGAGAGAAAAGCACAGATGCTGTAAAGGGAAACAAAGATATCCTTGAAAACCAGCTTGCAGCAGCAGAGACGGGGATGAGTGAAGGTCAAATATGAAAACATAATTATTATTTAGACCTTTTTTGACCACCTGTGGTTCACCGCAACACCTTAAAAGCCAGAAGCCTTCTGTTATCCATCATATCAAAAGAAGCAGCTGTCAAAACAACTGAAACACAAAGGCCCATTACTCAGGGTTATCATAACTCTGCCCAGGAAACCCTTAGTACCAGCACATGCACCAGCAGTAGGTGCAGCTGCACAAACCCAAGATGTGTTACAGCCTCAGTAAGAGGATTTACCACTTATGCACAGGTCAAGTGAGCAGTGTGGGAGCCCTCCAGCGGTATTTGACAGACCACTTGTTACTTGCCAGTGCAATCGTCAGTCCATAGCCTGTCCTCACCTCTGGGCAGCAAAAACTTCTTACAGGACCTTCTTTTGTGGCTCTTTACAGGGTGATGTACTTTTCCCACAGGGTCCTGGGAAGGGGAGTGACCAACAAGAGCACACTTCTGTTGGAATGATTCTCCAGAAGGTATTGCTAAAAATATAAGAAGTGCTGGGAAAGGAGGGGACCAGAAGAGATCTTCCTATATTACACTGGAGCCAAACAACTTCCTCTTAGCATCTCACTTTCCCAAGTGAAACACAGGAAGAGTGTGCACCAACAAATATATATTGAACAGTAAATTTATTGCCATAGATATGCATATTAATGCAAAAGAGGCAGATGTTGTTTCAGGGATGGGGGAAGCCCCAGCTCCAGCTTCCTACTGCCAACAGCACATCCCTGATACTGCTGAGTATATTATAGATTAGAAGATATCTATTCATGTTGACACCCAGAACTTCCATATGATCACTATTGTTACTCAGTTATCTGCAGGAGACTCATCTGAACTGAATCTATGAATAGCCTTTTCACAGGAAAAGGCAGTATGTCCAGCAAACTCGAAAGCTTAAGGAAGTCCTGCCATTAATAAGTATTCACATTCCACTCTATGCTACCTGCTCGAAAGCTTAGAGAACATTAGTGTGCTGGTTTTGTCTGGAATAAAGGTAATTTTCTTCATGGTATAGTAGCTAGCATGGGACTACGATTTGGTACAAGTCCAAAGGGTAGTTCCCTACCAGTTACTATGAAGGAAATTACCTCTGTCCCAGTCAAACCAGCACAAAGGTCCAGAGCAGCACAGGTAGCTAAAACAAAAGCTTTTTTTTCACCTGCTCTGAAATATGTGCAAAAAACATTTGAAATGGCTTCTGCAAACGACATAGCATGGTTTTTTGAAGTTGGTAGTAATAGTAGTATGAATTCCAGTTTGTTTGCATTTAAAGCAGAAAACTTTGCACAGCTACGTCACAACAAGCCCTTCATCATTTATTATTTTGATAATCTTGAAATATTCTGCTTAAAAAAAACCTCTGTCAATTTATATACCAGAGATCTATGTGGTAATGGTTACACAGTTGTGTATTACTTAGGAGAATTCCTGCTGATGCTTGTTATGGATAGCTCAAAGCACACCAAAACCACCAAAACAAACAGGAAACCCACTCTAGCCCAAAGCAGAGTAAGAACAGTTTTCCCAACAAAATGCTTATTCACTGACATATTGCTTGGGACTATTCAAAGCCTTTTGTCTCTATGACCTTCTGTATATTCAGAAGTTTCCCTGTCTTAGGGAAACCACTGGTGACACCAGTTGGTCCTGACGAAACAACAAAATCACATATTCCTTTTTAATGAATTGAGGAAGATGAGTCCACTGCCACAAACTAGCATGTATTTCCAGGTCAAAAATTACATACCAAGGGAAGTCTGTGAGAAACTTCATTAGAGCATGGAGAAACAGATACAACCCCAGTAGACTGCTCCAGTAATCAATGTGACAGAATCCTCAACAAATGTAGAAATACGCTGCTGAAACTGAAACGCGCATTTCCCCAAGATGACATATAGAGCTGGCAAAGTCATCAGCTAAACAGTGCCAAGGCTCTTTTTGCAATCAAGCACAGTCCAAGTTTGGTTCCCAATCATCTTCTAGCACTTACTCCAGACTGAATCTACAAGCACCTTGTAATGATTGGAATCCCATTTGCTGGGCTACCAACTTCACAACAAAAGGAACAGCACATAAAAGCTCAGTTATGGCTTACAGTAGAGGAATTCACTCTGCTAGCTAAAAGTGATAATCCCTCATGTTAAAAAGTTTTATACTCCTGAAAAGTATGGTTTCATCAAAATGTGATGTAGGAAAAAAGTTGATATTAATAATTTTAATTTGCTGATCTGACAGGATTATAAAAAAAACCCCTAGCTTTGAGACGACATTTAAGAATAAAGTTTATGTGGCAACAATGTTATCTGATGAATGTTATGGCTTTTCTTGCAATTAAAGTTTTACAGCTTTGTTTACCAATGTTTAGATATACACGCAGCTTACTTTCTTCCTTTTCTGCTTTGCAACAAAAATAGTTCTAGTAACTCTAAACTTGTCATTGCATTAAAACTTAATTTCCACCAACTTTTATATACATGGTATGATCAATCCAGTGTTTTCCTCATTAAAAAAATCCACAAAACTTGGTACACTAAAGGGAAAAGATGCACTTAAGCAATTTCCACCTATTATCTCTGCAATATTCTGACACAGTTTAGCACACCATGAAATCATACACTGGAATAAAGAGTTTCATACTGTGATATTTCCAACACTGCACAAAGCTAATATGTAGATATGCAATCTTCTGAAGCTTTCCTTATTATATGATCTCCAACAATTTTAAGGGCATGCTTTCATTTTAAATCTAATTTTTGGACTAGAACACAGCATGCACCTATATGGGTTCAGATAACAGGATATATAATAGGCTCAGACTTTAAGAAATGCTGTTGCTATAAAAGAGTCTTTTAATTTAGATTTTACGGTCTCCAAGTTCAGTAAATGGGAAATGCTGTTGTGTGTTATAAGCATTTTTTTTTCTCTTAACACAGTCCTTATCACACATTTCCTTATTCAAAGATCAACTGTATATAAAAAACAATTAAATAATTAAGTGTATGGTGAAATATAAATTCTGCACAGTAAATGTTCTCATTAAAGCAATATTTCTTTGTTTCAGTGCATAAACTGAACTCCATAAACTGAAGAACTGTTAAAATCTGTTCATAGGAAATATGCAGGAAATTTTTTTTTTCAAAAATCATATATTAAATAACTCACATTAGCTATGAAAATGCATTTTCAGATGCAACTCCATGATGTTACACAATAACCAAAGATCAGATTCTCCTTGGAGGTTTATTTCTTAAATGTACAAACATCACACCCACAGGTGAAGGATGCACCTTCTCTAAGAGGCATTCTACTCTTCCACAGCACATTTTCTGCACTTGCAAATCTGACCATGTCCTGGAGGACAATCACAGTGTAGCTGTAGATCTTCTACCCAACACTCTGAGCTTCCCTTAAAGTGCACAAGAAATTTTACTTTACGACCCATGGTTTACAACTGGAATGGAAAAGTCACATGACAGGCATTATAATTTGGGGAGCAAAGTATAAGCAAAACCACTGAGTTCAGTCAACTTCAGACTACTAAGGAAGCAGAGACTCTTAAGCTTGAAAGTAATTAACCTTGGAACAGCTTTTGAGGGGTGCCACATTATACTTTCCATTAGTCTTCAGAGTAAACAAATAGAAAATTTGTCTGATTTTTCAAAAATTAACTCTGAATTAGAGTTAGTTTCTATGGTGAACTGTCTTTATTAGTCTGTGAGGACATATAAACTTATTTGTAGTATATTATTAAGTCCAACAGCTGTTCCTGAACCATCAGTCCTCAAAATCAACTCAGAAAATTGTTACTGCCTATTTCTACCTCATTAGTAATAGGCTGGTAGAAGGGGAGGCTACAGAGTGCAGCTATCTTAAAGGTGCACAAAGCTGACGTACATTAACAGTTGAAAGCAAAGTTTGTTGTATTTTCTGTTCATGGCAACAGTAGTTTTAAAGCAAAATAATGATACACTAATTTTTTTCAGTCCTAGAAAAACCACTACATTTCCATCTGGATATATATGTATTAAAAGCAAAAAAGCAAAAGTAATCCTCACTAAAAGGAAAAGAAAAACCTTTCTTTAGAGCTGTGGCTTTTGCCCCTTTTGTATATCATCAGCTTCCTCTTATGGCTTCTACTCTATCTCATAGATATATATTCCACTTAGGATTGCAGTTTTCTTGGTTTCTCAGAAATAATAAAACACCAGTTCCCAGGTACATGTGATCTCTGAAAAAAAACAAAGGCCACAGCAGAATGATGCTCAGGTTTCTGTAACAAACAGGTGTCAAGACAGAAAGAACCACTCATTTCTTCATTGCTTCTGGCATCTCTCCTCCTTACAGGCGTAACTTCTGTCAGAAAGACAGGAGGACAGGGAGGGACAGCAGGAGGTGACTCTAAGAGCCAAAGGCTCACTGCTCCTGCACATGCTTTAACCTTCTCTGGCTCCTTCACAACCACATCTCACTGCTCACTTGAGGAAACAAAATAGATCCCATTTCAAGGCCCAGCAACATGACTCCAGATCATGCCAATGAAAGTGCCTGCTAAGGCCATCAGGAATTTCTTCCATACAGATGTAAAAGTTATAAGTGAAACAAAAAACAAAATGAAACAAAACAAAAAGCCAGTTTTAGGCAAAATGTCAAATCTCAAAAACCTGGAAAGGTGCAGCACTGTTTTTGAATCAGTCAAAGATAAATAATGCTTGTGGTTCCCCCTGCTGGCTCTGTCCTCCAAACACAGCTCAGTAGCAATGCCTGCATGGATGAAAGGTTTTGAAGTAACTGTAATAACACATACAGGGCTTCACCTGTTTCAAACATTTAACTTTACCTTTGAACTGTATTTAAACATGATCAGAGGGAGAAGGCACTTCTGAGACATGAAGGACAAAAGCTGGGAGTTGTTTTGATCTAAACAGAAATATATTTCTAAGACATCCATCCTAAACAACGTGTTGTAAAGGCACATATAAGATGATAAAGAAATGTGTCTAAATGAAGTCAGTAAGTAAATAAACCTTACTCTACTGTTGTGAGACCCTGTCTGGAGTACTGCACACAGTTCTGGTGTGCCCGACATAAAGAAGAATGTTGGAGCCACTCCAAAGAAGGCCACAAAGATGGTAAGAGGACTGGAGCACCTCCTCTATGAAAACAGGCTGAGGAAGATGGGGCTGCTTAGCCTGGAGAAGACAAGGTTGCATAGAAACCCCCCAGCAACCATCAGGTATCTGAAGGGGGCCTATTGGAGCTCCTTCACAGGAACTGTAGTGATAGGATATGGAGTAATGGGTACAAACTGAAAAAGGGGGCATTTAAGGCTGAGTATCAGGAAGAAATTCTTTACTATGAGAGTGTTAAGACACAAACAAGTTGCTCAGGGAAGTTATGGATTCCCCAACCCCGGCAATGTCCAAGGCCCGGCTGGATAAGGCTTTCAGCTACCTGGTCTAGTGAGAGGCGTCCCTGCCCATGGCAGAGTGGGTTGGGGCTAGATGATCTTTAAGGTCCCTTCCAACTCTTAATATTTTGTCATTCTGTATATTTAAATCCAAGAAGAGAACCACCAGGAACAGTGATCGCAAATCTCACAGACAGCACCACTGGCAGCTGCAGCCAGCTACACATCTCGGGTGTTTGGGAAGATTTGAATGAATGGACAGACCAAGCTCCCTCATGGTAGGTACTCTGCTGTCACTTCCCAAACCCCTCGTGTGCTCCTCAGTGCCACCAGCAGGTGCCAGCTCCCAGAGTCCAGCTGGCAGTGCCCTGGAGCCAGCCTCAGAACTGGGCCAGTCTCTGTCACTTCAGTTCTGAGAGGACCCCATCAGCCTCTGCTCCCTACCTGGGGAACTGATCAGCATCAGAATCTTCAAAGTGCTTAGAGAAAGATGAGAGTTTCTGCAGCAATAAAGGCAAAGGGTGGCTACCTGTAACAATGTCAGGTTTTTAGACAAACTGTTAGTTTGGCCATATTACTTGGCTTCAATTTTCCAAACTTAAAAACAAAAAACTCAACAGAAACCAACTCCATAAAAACCCAACCCAACAAACACCACCGAAAACCAAAATCAGATCATCATTAAGGGCAGAACTAGATGTTAAGAATCTCTAAACTTGTCATTCTTTCCATCAATGTACAACAGAAGGAACAAAACTTGAGCACAACTCTTTGTAAATTACCTTGTGTACCTCAGGCTGAAGAAAACAGGAAATCTGAACATACAGCTAGACTATGTCTGCTCAGATAATATCCTAGTCTAACCCTAAAGTGCCTTTCAGAAAAATTTATGTATTGTAAACTGGTATTTTTTTTGTCAAGTCAAGCCAAACTTACTACACAGGTAAACACGAACATGTAGATCTTAAATCTGGATCTAGATGCCTTCCTTTACAAACTGTACTTCCCCATTAGGGGGAGAGCTGGAAACAAAGACTGAATTGTCATGTTAGAAGGGGTTACCTGTCTCTTAAAACTATGTGCTTGATAGTCTCAATATGAAAATATTTCATGTATGATGCATCAACCACGTATACTATCTTATTTAAATAAACCAGATTTATTGACTGCTGTTACTTGATTTTTATTAGTTAAAAAATAAGTAGTAATACTGAGTTTTTAAGTACTAGGCATAAGGAGAGTGAATATTCATTCACCCTTGCACTACACAGAAGTCATTCTTATTTTGCTGAATGCATAAATGCAGCCTCTTTGTAAGCCCATTCAAGTCAACATACCTTCACATTTCCCCCACTATGCAGTTACTCTAAAACTACTGCAAAGACTACTTGATCAACCTCTTTCTGTGCCCAGCTTCAGATAAAGACAAATTAATCCCATGCGGACAGGCACAGTGAATCCAAGTAAACTGTATGTAGGATGACAGTAGAAATAAAAGAAAACCCAAAAAACAACTAATATTGAGAAAGAAGCAGCAACAGCCCAAATCAAACCTTAAAAATACCATCACCTGGTTAGGAGGACCTGTTCCCTTTCCTATTTCATTAAAAACTGCCTGTTATTCCTCAGGTATAACACAGGATGCCACATGATGGCAGCAAACACCAAGCTTTATCCTCACCTGCACAGGCTGGTCAGCTGCTCCTCTGAAGTCCTCGAGCTGCTGCATGTGCCATGCAGCCACGCCGTAGGGCTCCTCAGCAGCCCTGCAGTCCAGGGGGTTTGCCCGCAGCTGCTCCTTGAGCCACATCTGAGTCCTCACTGCGGGCTGTATGGGAGCGCCACTCACAGCCTGCTGCCCCAGCGTCGCGTATCTCTGCCCAAACGCTTCGCAGCCGCCTGCCGGAGCTTTGCTTTCAGGTAAGGCACTGTAGGTCAAGTCTAAGGCATGTCTCCTACTTGGGGAATCTGAAACAAAGTCGTCTTTGCTGCACGTTTCAAACTTGTATTTGCAGTCCAGTAGAGAAGATCGTTTTTTCCCCATTTCTTTGTCCTCAATTTTTAGCAACTCCATGCTGTCATGCAAACAACCTGGCCCATTTGTCCTTAACTGAGGTGGCACAGCTTTGTCTGTACCAGCCCTGTATTCCACCGAATGACTACTTCCATCCTGGCTGAAATTATTTGGTGAGCTGAGTTTAGACAAAGAGGACCATTTTCTTACAGGTCTTGCATCTTTCATATCAAGAGAATTGTCCAGGGCTCCCGGACTTCTGCCTCCTCCTGACCGTACAAAGCTTGTACTCCATTTTGAGCCATCAGACTTGAAAGCTTCCCTGTGTTTGGAAAGTGAAGAGCTGGCACCAGACAGCATCACATGGGCAGTGGGAATAGAAACCAGGGATCGGCTGGGCTTAAATGATGATGTACCACTTGAAGTTGAATGATCTGTGAAGAGAAATTTATCACGTAAATAAGAGCAACACAAAGCTCACTAAACATTAGTTCAGATAGGACAAAATATCAAATTCAAGGTGAAATGTAAAAATAGAAGGAAAGAGGTTTCTTGACAAAATAGGGCCTTCTAGATTGTTCTAAACCATGAGAAAGAAAACTAATTACAGTGGAAGATTTTCAAGTTTATTTTGCTCAGGTGTCATGATTACAAAAACAAAAAAGTGCACTAAGCATTGGCAACAGCAGCTTCAGATAGAATTCTCAGCCTGTGAGCTCAAGAAACCATTCCCAGCTTTAAGGTGGCAGGATGGATTTCTCCCCCACCCCACATAATATTAAGGAGCTTCTACACCACAAGCAGTAGACATGTTCAGGAGCCCCAAGACTGGTTCCTCTTCCATCACCCCCCTTCTCATTTTTTGAAGGCAAAACAATTCAGGAAAAGCACTTTGTAAAATGGCAGTGCTGTAGACAAGGCAATTTAATAATGGTCAGCTGGACAGAGTTATTCACCCATTCTTCATCTCACCAATTTCCAAGTATGCTTCCTGTGCTGTGTGTGGCTGGGAAAGAGTTAATGTCGTCCACAGTGCCTGGTATCAGGCTGTTTTGATTTGTTCTGGAGATTGTGCTAGTATTTAGGGATATTTTAGTGCCTGGTAAGCAGTCCTTACACATAGTCAAGGCCTTTTCTGCTTCTCACCTCACCAGCAAGGGGGCTGGTGGTGCACAAGGAGCTGGGAGGGGACACAGCTGGAAGAGCTGACCCCAACTGACCAAATGGATATTCTGTATTTTATAGCACCATGCTCAGCAATAAAACTAGGTGGAAGGCTGGTTTGGGACACTACTGCTCAGGCAACAGTCAGCTGGTGGTGACCAACTGTTTACACTTGCAGCCTTTCTTGGTTTTTATTTCTGTTACTTTTCCAACAATATTTTTCTTCTTTTCAATTATTAAAACTGTTTTTATCTCAACCCATGAGTTTTTTGCCTTTTACACTTCCAATTCTCTCCCCCATCCCACCAGGGGTGGGGGCAGAGGGAGTGAGGAAGCAGCTGTGTATTTACAGAACCAAATACACCACCACAGAGAAACTGCGTGTGTCAATTTATAAAATCTTTTCCAAGTCAAAATATCAAGAATAGAGAAATCAGAAAGGTGATATTAAGGAGAGAACAGTAGAGCAAAGATGACAGGGGTGATGGAGAAGTTCCTGGGAACTGCCTGAGAGCTCTCACACACCCAGCAACGTGTGCTCAGCATGTCACAGGCTGTGGGCTACCAGAAATAAACACTTAATTCCCTCATTAGAGGATCAGCTCCCACCAAGTCAGGTTCATGGCAGATAGACAGAATGAAATCGCTCTAATTAAAAGATTCTTCAGGTGTCCCTTCTGCCAAAAAGCAAACCAGATACATTCTTCTTATTGCTTTTATCCTAACCTAGAGAGTACCTCTTTTTCTGAGATTTGTCAGCAGCTACACATGAATTCATACTAGGATGATTTAAAAGTAAAAAAAAATTGCTCTACAACTGGCATAACCAGTTTGATGGCTACACTAGGTTACTGTGATTTGGTAAAAGCAAGAACACATTTATTAGTTATGCACACTTTGAAAGCAGGTATTTAACTCAATATACCACACCACAGACAGGGAAAGGAAGAGAGCTTCCAATAGTGCAACAACTTTCAAAAACGTTACCACTTATTTTTCCACATATCCTAACAAAAATATCCCTACCTGCAACTTGAATATTCCTTCTTATTTGGGATCAGACTTCCTCACTTCTTGCACTTGCAGCTCAACACAAAATAATATAGTCCTACTGTCACACTCCTCATGAGGAAAATGCATTATGGCCCACCAAAGAATAAACAGTTGCCTATTTATTACATTTACACCAAGGAAGGGAGGGTATCTTGCTGAAGCCTTCCTGCCTCCCAAAGAGTCCCTGCCCCAGCACTTACCCTCCCGTTTCAGTATGAAAGCTCATGCCACAGTTTCTTGCCTCTACGCAGCCGCCTACTTCCATAGTGGTTACAGAACACTGCTCTCTGTAAGACTTGGCAAAACTGTCAGAGCTGGTTGAAGTGAACCAACAGTTTAAGAGCTGCTCATAGGGTGCTGATGGTGGCCAGAGAACACACACAGGGCCTGTCCTGTGCAGGGCCAGGAGTGAGACTTGGATGATCCTCGTAGGGCCCTTCCAATTCAGGATATTCTCTGATTCTGTGATAAAGTTAAATGGAAAGTAGAACACTACCAGCTTGTTACCTGATTATTCATGCTGCTAATTTATGTGGGGGTAACATTTTTTGCATGCAAGACAAAAGATCCTCCTTCCTCCCTGCACTTCTTCCTTAAAAATCCTATACTGCAGAGAGAAACATTTTTATTGGCTGATTGCTCAAGAGGTGGGACACGTTAAAGAGGAAGACAGAAGGCCACACAACCCCTTTTAAGCAGAAGGAATCAGTCTTCTTACCAAACACATCAGTGCCCACAGATATTGCAACACTGGAGATGGTGACAGCGAACACTACTCATGTCCACACTGTGATATGCACACACCATGTAACCTTTCTGCCTGTGCCAGGTACAGTATCAGTTTCTTTCAGCTCTGCCTCTGGTCTTCTCTCCTGGCACATCAGACACTTGCACGAAAAGCCACTACAAATTGGGTACAACTGGCTATGCTGCATAGCAGGGGTTGCTTCCAGTCCTGCCCTGCAATGGAAATAAAGATTCACAGCCACCCCTCTGAGGATGTCAAAGCAGTGGCAAGAGAGCAAGAGAGGTATGTGACCTGATGTGTGGAACTGAGTACAAACATATAGCATGAGATGGAAAGTGCAGGTAGGAATCCTGCTTTCGGAGAACATGCAGCAGAAGAGCAGGAAGAGACTGTCAGGGAAAGCAGGAATAGAAACACACAGAAGAAAGAAATGCATCTCTTCTTGTACAGGTAACTCCTTAGCTTGAGGCTGCTGGCTTTGTAGCATTCAAGAAAACTAACCTTTGTACTGAGTCTTACCCAGAAGCTGAATCTGACACAGCACAAAGTCAGTTCAGCAAAGGCAGCAGTCCCAGGCCTTCTCATATCCAAAGAAAATAAGAGTATACTAGGATTCAAAAAGAACTGACCTATGTTTTAGGCTATGCAGCTTTATGGGAGTAGAAATGTTATATGTGCAAGAGAAAGGTAAAAAAAATCTGTATACATATATCTGTAAAACTTAAAACAATAAAAAATATATAACAGTATTTAATACAGCATTTTTCATCTAAAATGCTGACTTAATGTTACATGGTCTTCAAACTAAAATGAAAACCAATAATAATTAGAAATACATTATCTCCTTCATTTATTAGATTACAGACTTACTAATATGTGCTAGATTTTTTATTTTTCCTTCTTCTAAATTTAAGTCAATTAAAAATTAATTAGTTTTGAGTTAAGATTTAAACTTCTTTTCCTCACTTCCAATTCTAAACTCTTCAAGCAGATTTGAACTTGGAATGCCACTTATACCCAAGTACAACTGATGGATGTCTCCAATAATTTGTCTCAGAGAAACACAGTAATTTTGGCTTCAAGTTGTCCTAATTAGTCTTCCCATTAATGCTTACTGAAACATATGAGAAAATTCACACTTTTTCCTAGAGCATATTGCTCAAGTCTGCCTTGCCTGCAGGCTCAGCTGGAAAGAAAAGCCGTCTGCCTTCGGAAACATCTCCCAACACAAAAAGCAGGAAACTCATCGATTTCATTGAAAACAGGAGAGAATACAGAAAGCATCATGAAGCTTAAAGAGACACGACTGCTCCTGTAGGCACAGAAATAAGCTCCATCTGGCCAAATCCTGCCAAAGACTACCTTATCCAAGCAGCAGGTTTTTCCCTTCCATACAGGCAGGGGTAAGCAAATGCCAGTTCAGAACCGAAAGTGCTCTCTCCTTGGGATTACTTGGGGTTTACTTCACTGATCTGGTATTTATTTGAAGATTACAAACACTCTCAAACATGGCTTGTGTGTCTCCAGAGTCTTTCAAAGCTTAAAATTGCTCTTTTTAATCAAAGCCAAAAGAGACAGGAGGATAAAAAAGATGCTACTCGTTTTCCTTTCAGCAGAAATAAGATTATATGACATTTTTTTCTTTTGAATTATCCTAATAACTTTTTTAGGGCCCACCACAAAACTCCCTGGAGCATTTTCCTAATAGGCATGACATTTTAATATCTCATCCAGTACTTCCAAGGCCACACAAATAAGAGAACTGAAAGCATGCTATTTTAAAAACACATTACAAGATTTCTACCATATAATAGCAGCAGATGGAATAAAAAAATGAAGAACGTTTCATATGGCTTTCTTACCATCTTGTGTTACACTTCTGAAATATTTAATTACTGCTTATCTGGCATAGAAAATAATGTAACAAATCAATTTTAGTCTTAATAAAAAACTAATCACAAAGAGAAAGCACACCAGGTATTTTCTTCTGAAAGAGTGGCAGAAGAAAGAAACTTCAATATAAAGTTATTGAACACCTCCTACTCGTTTGCATTTTTCTGTGCAATCCTTTTTAAATTACTGGAAGAAAAACATCTAAAGTCATTTCTCAGGCCGGACACACCACCCTCATGCAGCTACTAAAATCCTTATCTGCTGCCCAGCAGTCAGTCAAAACACACGAGTCAGAAAAGGTTCACTGTAACCCTAAACAACTTCTTAAGCTGCACAACTAAACCAGTGCTATGAGAGCTCCCATATAAGATACATCCCTGCATGGGACAAATTCTTCACTGTTCCAGACAACATATTATCAAACAATAGCAGAGTAATCAGCTAATACAGTTACCCAATATTCATCAAAATCAAAAAGTATTTGATACATTTGTTTACGGGATGCATGTGTATCTAATGCCACTGAAGAGTGGCAAACCTTCCTTGTGTGAAGGACTTTGAAATTTGATATTTTATCCAGGGTATAATTAGAATGTCCTGATCATGGATTAAAACACCAGTATTAAAAACAGCTGACCTTCTCTTCTTGTCCTCCCTTCCCACCCACCCCACCAAAACACTGACATCGTTTACCCCAGTCCAGGAAAAAACTGAACTATTCTTATTAACTGAGCTGAAGATAAACAGGGGAACTCTAGCCTCCATGATACAAATTGAAGGTCTTGAATCTGGCTGTGGAACAGAAATGAATCTTTCGCCAAACAAAAGCTCTGACATTCATTATAGGACATCAGTTCCTCTGAACTGTTCTATAGCTCTTAACTGCACGGACCCCAGCAACAAGCCACAAACTATTCCAGCATCCAGCACAGGACTGAAGCAGCCATGAGTCTTCCAGCTACCTTGCAAGCACGTGGGTGCTACCCATAAATCTCCCAAACAGCTGTTTTCAACAACAGAAGCGTCTAACTCTCCTGGGAGTTGGCTGAAAGACAGAGACAATGGGATGCTGTGCCACAACAGCAGTATCGACAGCAGTATTGATGCTACACGGGTGTTCCTCCCTGCCCACCTCTCACAAACTGGACAGGCCTTAATGCAGCAGAGATAATCAGATGAGCCAAATGAGACATTTCAAAGTGGCCAGGCAGGAGGCCAGTTTTGGTAAAAAGCCCTAACAGACTGACCCATCATCCTCTGGAAGCAAAAGCATGCCTTTCCAGGGTGCAGCAGCACTCACAGGAATGGTTTGGGCTTGGCTGGTTTGTTGGCTGTTCTTTTTCGTACTGTCTAGAATTCTTCATCATTCTTTTGACAAGCCTTTTTCATATTATTTCGAGTTTACTACATCAAAATATGAGGTAAATGAAGGAAGGAATCCCTGCAAATAACTCTCTTCCAAAGAATAAATAAGAACATGCATCACAGAAAGCTATGGCAGAAAAGGAGGGCTGCAGAAAAAGTAGGGAACTATTCAGACATTTAACAAGTTTTGTAAGAGAAAGAACTCCTAAACATTATTTGTTTATAAAGTTCTGTGTTTGAACAGCAAGAAACTAATATAAAAGAATAACTAACAAAAAACTTACTAGATGCAAAATGTAATACTAACTAAAGCTAACTTAAAATAATACTAAATGCTGAAACACTTACTGCCAGTAAACCAAGATGGTTATGTCACACCTATGCCTTCAAAGCAGAAACAGTCATGTAGTGCTCAGAAGCAAGTCCAATTAATGTCAATTGGAAAAAAGAGGGAAGTTCACTGCCTTCCACCATCACCATCACCGTACTGCCAGTATCAATCAGAATTCTTTTACGTAAGATGTGGGTTGCAAACTCCAAGTCAGTTCTACTTTGTTTCACATTAATTGTATGGGATTTTCTGTAATCTACTGTGTTGCATACCAAAGGAATGCAAGTTGAGCCTTAAAACCCACTAGTTTTAAAAGGTGAAGGAATTCAAAAGTATATAATTCACAAAGAACTTGAACAGTACAATGCTGAATAATATGAATGTGAACTTAGAAGGTTGCAGTTAAGACAGGGTTTTCAAAAACTGAAGCAATTTTGTTGCTACTAGGACTTTGTTTCAGACGAAATACTGGTAGATCTACTACCCCTGAGCAATGTTATTGTAGAGAGATGGAAGAAGGAATAAAGGGTAGGACAGCCTCACAGGCCTCCTACAATGTACAGATATCAAAAAATACTACAAGGCAAGTTTAAAGGATTTTTAGTAAGTAGAGCAGAAAGCCATGCTGGAAAAAGTAAAAACTGCACTCATAAGTACCAGGATGTCATCCACATTTATGCAAGGAAAGAAATGCAGAGGTAACACTGAGTTCCAGCAAACGGCAAACAGCTTCTCACACATCCTTACAAAGGGAATGCTATGTACATACGAATATACTTGAACAGAAACTTGCCTAACATATCCCATGTAATTTATTAAGACCTGGCCATTTGGTATCCATCTTCCTCACCCTCCTTGTCTATGGTTAATGAATTTATTTTTCCCTCATTTGTGACTTCTCATTCTTTTCACGTCCTTCAGGCAATCACACCTACTCCCTTGTTTGACAGAGAGGTGATAGGGCAGCAACAATCAGTGTAAGTAATGAGGACAACACTCTCAATTTGCAAATAATAGAAAAAAAGGGTAAATGAGAAACAAGTATGTTCTAAAATTTATCAAAGCTTAACACAGAAACTGCCACTGAACAAGAGAAAATTATACCTCCTCACTGAGCAAATGAAAAATATTTACTCAAAGAAAATAACTTGTATTTCCCCATTTTCACATTTTTCACATTCTGTTTTCAGTTTACCATGTAAAAGGTTGCCTTGCTTCACTTAGATTTACCTGAAAACACAGTATTTTACTGACAAGGAACATGCCTTACAGGAGCTACTACTTTGAATTAAGTTGTAGTATTTCTGGTACTGAAATACTCTTTCACAAATCTGCTCTTTGATCAAGTCTCATTAGGGCACAGCCAACACTCACCAGCTTTGATTTATTTAAAGAGTGTTGTCCCATGCTTGAGAGGTCATCCCTGTACCTTAACATGGGGTTCCCACCACGCCTTCTGGGAGAGCAGACCTGGCAAAAACCTCATTAGCAAAGTTAAAATTCTAGCAGCAAGAACATACAACTAAGTAACACAGTGGGCCACACCTTCATATGATCTCACCTTAGCACTACAAATCAATCCCTGCATTCCACATCCCATTTCAAGAGCCAAAATTCATAATTCTATCACTTAATTTGATCACAAGAGGCAATCTCAGCATCTTCCAAAGAATTGCACAGGGGTGATCAAATCCGTAGCACAAAATGAAGCACACAGAGATCATACGTTTGCTTTTTTGATCCTACATGATCAGTTAAAAAACGTTACACAGGAGACAAGCTCTGTAGAAAGTGTTAGTTTTCTCCCATGTGCCACTGCAGTCAGATTTGAGGTCAAAGTTCTCAGTACTAACTGATGTTAAAATATATTTGGTAGAATGATCTGTCATCCAAAACACTCCTTATTAAAAGTTAATACACATTCCCCTAACTTATACAGCTGTTTTGGGTTTGCATTTTTTTGTGCAAGAAAATATTGAGTAAAATGATCCACATTCGGCTTTAAAATAAGCTTCTTTAAACTAGCTGTTTGGCAGTACCAATTAGAAGACTCAAATAATAGAATTTTACATGTGTTTCAACAAAAAAGTCTAACAACAGTTTGTGTTTTGTCAAAGTTGATTTCAGGGCTACTCTACCAAGGCAGTGCAACAGTATTTGATAGGGGAAAACAAATACAAACTCCACAAGCAAACAGAAAAAGGCAAGTGCATGTGAGTGGTACCATAAACCTGAGGTCTTAATACTCATTCGGTATATATGCAGATAGTCAAAAGAAAACCCCTAAGCCCCCAAAATACCAGATATACACCAAGTATATCTGTCCTGCCCAAGGGATCTAGCATAACTGATATCTCAGGACATAAAAAAAAGAGTCTGCCTATTAATATTTCTGCGAAGTGCCAATTTACCCAGAAATATCTAGGTTAGTAATACTCAGATGGGGAATCCACAACTCCAAAAGAGAAGCGTCTTTGAAAAAATGTAGTACCTTCTACTCTTGAGCCAGATTTGGGTCAACTTGGCTCACTGACATGAAACCCAGATTCAGAAGATGATACAACAGGGGACTGTAAAGGAAAGTGGCACTGTATAGAGTTGAGATGCTGCCACTCCAAAATGAAGTCAGGCATCGTTCCCATGCAGCAAGGACAGCTCTGACGAACAGGCACACATTTCAAAAAGCAGCAGGTAAGATTTGTTTTACAGAAAAAGATTATTCAGTAGAGAAAAATAAATTAAAACAAATCAACTACAGCAAGATTCTATTCTTGATTCCCTACTCTACTCAATTATTCCAGATGACAATGTTAGAGAACTCTGAAAGTACAGATTCATTAAACAAACAAGTGACAAATACAATACCATGGGATATTTAACTGAAGCAGAAAGTATTTCACAGATTTTTATCTGAACAAATACTCTAAAGCAAACAGCAGGTAAGCCCAAGAGCAAATTTTTACTCCGTATCAGTTACTGAGAACAAGTTATTTATGACTGCTATTGGTCTAAGCTTGCCATGGCCATCTGCTAAATTAATCTGTAAAGAGAAAGGCTAACCTAACTTATATATAAAATCTCTTTAGATGAGAAAACCTAGCATGTTAAGATAGAAATATGCCTTGAAAGAATGAACTTGTTTTACCAGAATACAATAAATTTTGATTTATGCACTTTGCCTCTTCAACCCAGGATATCACAAACTCACAGGCAAATATAATAGCAATTTCTAGAAATACAACAGAATAAAGGATGCTCTGAACAACCATTTTCAAAAAGTTAAACTTTCCCAGCAGTAAGTGACAGGCACAAAGAAATATCCCATCCTCAATGCATTCTCTTGAAGTGCCTCTCTACCTTCAGCTTCAGCTTTGGGGCTATTTTGCTGCCATACATGTATAGCAGTGAGAGAGAGCTGTGCTACAGGATGTTCACAGGCTGCTGTGCGAGTACATGTGAGTTATATGCAGCTGGCCACCACAAAATACCAAAGAACATTATGCATGCAGTGTGGATGCTCTGTGCAAAAGAGCATGAACCAAGCGAAAGAGAAATTTCCATCCCACAGCATCTATCTTCCCCAGCCATCTAAGAGCTATTTTTAAGAAAGTTATATAACTAAGTAGAACAATTTTTAGATTAATGGGTTCTATTTTCACCCCCCCACCCCCAGATAAGAGGATAGAGCAATATTCCAGAACAGCAGTCACGTAAACAGGCAACTTGATTTTGTTGAAATAGAAGTATGAGTGAAAACCTATACTGCCACAGGGAGTTTCTTTTGTGGTTAGTTGTCTCATCTTTTAGAAGTCCAGATCTTAACTTGCATTTGCCCTTTTATGAAGGCCATCTACGGCTTCCAATTCCATTTTCCAACAACAAGCACTTAACACTGAAGACATGAAGAAATCAAATATCCCCCAAGGACCTTCTTTAAAAGTAATGGCTAAAGGGCAAAAAATACTGTGGATGCCACAATATATCTGTTCTCCTTCCCTTCGGTATCTGTAAGATACCCACGCCACAAATACCATCTACTTCAACAGCCACCAGATACCCCTCTTGCTAGCATTATTTTTTCATCTAGAAAATGAGAAGACTCAAAAAAACTAGAGTAACTTAGCTCATCAGAACAGAAATCCACCCCTGCCCTCCAGAGGGGGATAATTCTAGGTATTTTTGTTCTCAGTAAGAGAACACCCAGTACCACTACACACCTACCCTTTCCTATACCAAGACAGATATAATTTGCGCTTTTTCCATCCCCATAGGCAACTTATTGGTATTATCCCAACTCTCTGTAACTTGCCTCTGATGCCCTCTCCTGTAACTACATTCCCAGATTAGCTAGTTTGATATCTTTCAACAGCAAAACTATCTCACCTAAGACATGAAGGGCAAAGGATGTGCACGTGAAGACAAACTCACACAAGGAGAGTTAAGAGACGCCCTCTAATACAAGGGACCAGAGCAAAACCTGAGGGCTCCCAGAGAGCACTGTCATTCCAGAGAGTTAAAACTCTGTGGTTGACCAAGGTATGTATCAATACCTCATGTTTTCTTCATAACTACAGGTAGAAACAGAGCCCTCAATTCAATGTCAAGTAACTTTGGAATGTTAAATCCTACTTTCAAGACTGAAGTTTCTGGTTATGTTTTTGTGGTAATTATCCACTAATGACCATTTAATCCCTTTTTCTAGTAAGACTGTCTTTATATAGAAATAATTAAAACTTAATTTAATATTAAAATATTTAGATTCAACGGGTACCTGTTCTGCTCACCACAGAGCAGTGGATCTCTTGGTCCACAGCCCACCGGGAATAGCTCTAACAGGACAAGCATCCTTCAGTTTTATGCCAGGCCACGCAAGTGGGGAAGAGAGAATACGCCTTCATTTTTTCTCCCAATCTCACATTTCAGCTTCATTTCCTCTACTGATCTCCCTCAGCTGAGCCTTGCACAGTAGTCTTCCTCCTAGCTTACCTCTGTATTCTCACTTCGGGAGCCCCAGCCTGATCCCATAATCACAGAACAGAATCATTAGAATCATTTAGGTTGGAAAAGACCTTCGAGATCATTGAGTCCAACCATTAACCCGGCACTACCAAGTCCTACTCTAAAACCATGGCCTCAAGCACCATATCTACGTGTTACCTTTTGAAAACCTCCAGGGATGGTGACTCAACCATTTCCCTGGGCAGCCTGTTCCAGTATCTGACAGCCCTTTAACAGGTAACTCTTCCAAGTATCACGCAGACTTCTGCACAATCAGAACACCTATTACTCAGATGGAAAAGAAATCCTTGTACAGGCAGAAGCAGGTGCTTTGAGCAGCCCCAGCAGCGAGGCTGCCATGGGTCCAGCGAGGCAGGAGGGGATACTGCTTGCTGGCTTCCACTGCTTCATAGCAGGGCTGTCCCTGTCTCACTCCTTCCTCCTGCTGCAGGCCAAGGTCAGCCCAGGTCGCCAAGCACAGCCAGCCTGTCTTGCTGCAGCACTGCCACTGCTGTGCACCTCTTGGGAACACTTCATGGGCCACAAGTAATTCACTTAATACACTTTGGGAATGCCTACATCAATCAGTAATCCCTTCCAAGGGCCAGAAATCATCCCCAGCAACCCCAAAAATTCAGTGGTTGCCTCAAGAATAACTTAACTCACTGGGGAAGTCTCTCTCCTTCAGATGCCGATCCCCAAATGGTAAAAGAGATGGTAATAGGTTGACAGTAGCTAACATTCAACTGGAGTAGGTCTGTTGCAGACCTAGCAGTCTACTTAATTACTTACCAAGTTTTGGGGAAAGTCACAATATTTAAATAAGAAATTGGGGGGGGGGAACAATTGTTAGTAAAACCCTATAAAGTAAACACAGAAAGAAGTAAAACACAATGTTGCAGAAGCAGTTTTAGCACTCTGTTTTTCAACATTTATACTCCTAGCTTTGCTACTCTACCCTTCATTTACTATACACTAATCTCACCTCCCTTAAAGTTTCTTAGACATGCCAGGGCTTTGATAACAAATTAACAGCCTACACCACATGTAGGTCACCATCTGGAACCCAGCTCAGATCACAGAGGATTACCTTTAAATTGGATTTTAGCAGAGCTTTATATCCTACAGAAGAAGTCACTTTTTATACTTCAAAAATTAAGCATCATTATCTGTATATTCCAAATGAAGAACAGGAGACAAACGCTTACAACAATTAGACTAATGTCACTTAGTAAACTTTACCTCTTTCCTCCCACTGCTCTTTAAATGAGCAATACTGGCTATCCTGGTTACCTTTTTAAACTTCACAAATTCAAGCAAAACAAAGTAGTAATAAACTTAGGGGAAAGAAGTGCAAGACCCACCTGGAATTCTCATCATTTTCCTATAGCAAGAGTCCTGTTACTAACAGAAACATTTCTGAAAGCAACAGTGGCAACAAAAAGATATGGAAGTTTCTGGATTCCATCCCACAAAACTGATCACAATATAATGAACAGATGTGGAAAACCCTTTGCTTTCATGCACCATCTGGCTTTCAAAATTCTCTTTTTCTGGCACACTTGTGGAGCCATGGTACTAAGACTACTGGTAACAGAGAATTATTCCAATTCTAATACAGAATTTGCCTACAGCAGAAAGCAAAGGAGAAGGATTCACAGTTCTGTACTGCCCATAAACAACAACTCTTCCAGGACCCCCAACCTTCACACAACCTGAGGAGTTAATTTTAGGTGTTTTTTGGAGGACATTTGATGGTTTGAACAAATGTGAATGTTACACAGGTGAAATTAGGAGTGTTAATTCTGAGAGTGTATTTAGAACCAAATCTCACTCTTTGGAGGATTTCTGTACTGTAAAAAACAAGCCTCCACTCCAGGAGGGAACTATTGCTTACTTCTATGTCCATCAACAAAAAAGCCATGAAGGATAATTGTTAAAGGCTGGAGGGAAAAAAACCCCAAACTTCAAGCATGCATTAATTCTTGAGAGCATATTTTCACTGCTAGTAGTCTGTCTGTAACATAAAGACAGTTCTATACTACTAAAATTAACCTGTATGTCACATTAGTTTAGAAATACCCTGAAAATTAAAGGTAATTTGTGCCCTTTGACAAGACTGGCAGAAAGATCCGATTTTAACTATAACCAATGCTTAAATAAACTGATACTGAATCAAGAGAGAAACACATAATGACCACTAGAGTTTTTTATCACAGCTTTTCCTAATGAAGATATTTAGTTTTCTAAATAATTTCTAAAGTAAATTTTAAAAAAATTAATAGCAATTTTAGAGCTTCCCCATTCTTTCACTTGCAATCCATTTCTAAAGTTGTTTTTCCCCCCACTTCCTATGCCAAAAGAGTTTAGTGCCCTGACATTATGACTTAGAAAACTTTACGATTAGTACACTAATTAAATAAAAGCAATAAATCCAAATAAATCATGAAAGAAAAAATAAGTAGTAATTATGAAAAAGGTTTTAACAGAATGTTTCTCAGCCTGAAAGACCAGAAGTTCCTTTGCCAAATTGTATATATGTCAGGCACCTTTTGGTCCACTGAATTCATCCTCCCTGGAATGGAACACACTCACTACAAATTATATCAGCAGTCTCAGATTAAAAGACTTGATCTACTGTAGGTAACAGAACTCTAACCCAACTAAAACTTGCATATTCGAGATGATTTCTGTAGTCATTTAAGATAAAACATGCTAAAGCGTTCAAAACAAAAAGAAGACACTACACACACACACACAAAACAAGTCCCTCCTTGGTGCAGTTTGGGATTTGATCACCGTAATTGTAGAAATCAATCTGGCATCTCAATTACCAACAGCAGGGTTTACCTAGCACCTAAATAGGATGCTGCTTCACTGCCAACATGCCCCACTGAGTATCCATGGAATCCCCAACTCTACTGAACACAGCCCATCATGCTTACACACAGCATATCACATGGCATAAAAACTGAAGTTATTTTAAGTGCTACTACCTGTATTGCTACCCAGTTTTAGACTTTATTTAAAGAGAAGAGTGATTCACTGTTTACAGACAACTAACAAGCCTGAACACAAACAATCTGAATTACATTTTCCTTCGAAGGGTTTAGTGATTACTTCTCTCTGTTCCATAGGAATACTGGAAGACAAGAGTTTTTATGTACTTTTTGTTTTCTGTGATGTGCACAATTAATAGTACAGAGCAAGAGGTGGGAGAGCAGAAAATGTTTCAATTGCTGCCTTTGATAATGGAAAGAATTTGTTGTTTACAAATTTATTTCCAATTGTTGGCTCATACATTTGGATATTTATAGTACTTATCACTATGGCATCCAAGCACATTAGCAGTGCTCTGATCCCCACAAAGAAAACAAAACAAAACTGTTTCTTCTCCGTTCTCCAGCCTATTAAGAAACACCTCAGTTAAGGCATTATTAGCACAGCATGTTCTAGAAATTAGAAACAGAACTCTTTGCAAAAAGTAGACTCAATTTCAGATCTTGTTTTTTGGATTGGAACAAGCAGGGACCAAAATCCATCGAAAGTTGGTGAGGTAGACTTGAGACCTGATCTCTGAATCTGAATAAAGTCAGTTCCATAACCACTAGCTAAGAAAGTCTGAATTGCATACTTACAGAAAGCATTTAAACTAAAAAAAAGCATTAAAAATTAAATCTAATTATGTTAACAACTGAAGTCATCTTCCACCCCAGAGAAATGCAAGGCAGTAACGTGGCGCAATGCGGTGTCCACAGTGTTCTTCGGGGTTACCCAATAGCACCAGTAAATCCCTAACACAGCAAACCGTAATGGCACTCAGCCCACATCCTGGCTACCAGGATGAAATCTGAAACTCTGCAAAGGGCAGCAATTTTAGAAACTACACACACATCTTCACATCCCCGCTCAAGCAGTGTAAGGTTATTGATGCACTTCAGCTTCAGAAGAGAGGTCAACACAAATGATTTTTGATAATCAAAACTACTGTGCTTTGCCTTGCACAGAGTATTTTATAATCAAACACTGCTTAATTCCCTTCTGCATCTTGGGCTAACACTTATAGGCAAATTACACATGATAATATTGAAACAGTGAAGCAGCAGAAATAACTGTATCAATAACGATTATAAACACAGAAAGCAAGAATAGCTTCTTAACAGAATTTCCAAATATCTTTATCTACCCTGTGTTTTTGTAATGCACTTCATTTTTAGATTTTAATTTATGTCTTTAGTTATTACAAACCAAAAACATCAATGATGTTGGAAAAACAAGCATGGTAACTGTTGTGTGTGTATATATATATATATATATACACATATATATATGGGCAAACAAACTCATACAAATTACAGCGTATTAATAAATCTGTTTATATAAGCACATGTAATAAAATAAACTGATTTAACCAGCCTTACAGATCAGTAAGCTTCAGAAGAAAACTGAAAAAAAAGCCTGGTATCAGACTTTTCTGTTCTGAAACACAGAGCCAAGCATATCCTGCTCCATCAAGTCCAACACTTACTTCTCAACAGCTGGAATAACACTTACCCAAGTAAGCATCAGTCTAATTAATGTTCTTTAACTTTTACAGCAAATTAAGGGTATACTACTCTTATGGGAGTACAGTACTCCCAGAACCATATAAACATGAACTTTTGACTATAATCACATGCTTTATTAATTCTACTAGAATATGCTACCTATCAGAACTAACTAAAGTGAATACTCACATATAGTCATAATATTTCCACCTCCTTTTGATTTCCCATTTCATTCCAAAACTTCTAAAGCACAGAATTAAGAAATTCTGAATTTTCCACATTCCTCATCTCCTTCCAAAATAATCCATTACAATTTCCATTAAGGATTAAATAAACATTAATTTCCATTAAAAAATTAAATTCCACTCATGGGTAAACACAAAACCTTCAATTTTTGTTATTCACTCATCCTGTTTACATACAGACCACATCTTCGAATCCCACAAGCGTTTGGTTACATCACTTATTGACATCACTCTTAACATGTAGAAAAACAGTGCAACTATCCCAGACCCCCTTTCGCAAAGGAAAACAAGGAGAAAAATCAGCAGGAATGGAAGGAAGGAAGCACTACTGCACCACCTCATAAAAGACATTCTAAAAGCTGAAATACTACCAGTATAAATCATGGACTGGTCCCTCTTTTATTTACATAACATACTGTTCTTTTTAAGTGAACGTTCAAGTGTTACAAGAATTGAGCCATGTAGAACAGCAGAAATTATAGCTGTTAAAACAGGAATTTAAAACTGTACTTTGCTTTTTTTTTTTTTTTCTTCCTTTGGGACTGACACTGAAAAAATAGAAAAGCAACAAACTGGAGCAGTGTACGTAAAACTAACCCATATGGGCCTCCTGAAGTCCTCTGTCATAGTCTCCTCGATGTCAACTAGTAAGAGCATCTGAATACCTGATCAAGGTGATAAAGATTTCATGTAAAGGCCTGAACTTGGAAAGCATATCTATCCTGTAGGCTGCTGGAAGCCAGATTTGTTTTCCTGCTCTTCTACCTGAACTCCACTAGGAGAGAGGAGATGGAGCAGTAACGAGGCCTGAAAAGGAATACCAAACCAGGGGACACTGATATGAACTGAGGAGAGAGAAAGAAACCCAAGATGCCCTTCAGACATGTCCCAGGGAGAGCACGCTTCCAGTTTTACATAACCCATGAATCACTTCACTCACAACCTTTCAGAAGCTGTATTAAACAGATATCCAAGCAACCACCACAAAAAATTGCACTGTTTTCACAGAATCAGAGAATGTCTTGGGCTGAAAGGGCTTCAAAGATAATCTTGTTCCAACCCCTCTGAAGCGTGTTTTCTTCACATGGGATTTTGTTTTTATCATGAGTATTTTTTCCTAGTCTAAATAGGGCATAATATAAAAAACAAAAAATCTGCACTTCTTATTTGAATCCTCATTAGTCTTTAAAATTTTTTCAGCTAGACTTTTGTATATGAAGATTCCTCTAACACATGAGGAGAACCACAACCCCATTATGGATGCCCTGGTGAATCCAATTCCCTTTCTATGCACTCTGAACATATTTTTAGTTAGATTTTCTAGCTGAGCTAATTAGAATTAAAACCTTGCCATCACTCTCAACTGCAAATTATGACTGCATGCAGATGGCTGATGCAATGAAAAAGAAAGAAGTACTTTTAACCATATCACCTCTCTAAAGAAAAGCTTACTGCATAAACAACTCTCACCCAGTTAAAAAGTGTCTGTTTCTTCAGAATTTTCATGTAAAATAAAACAATAAACTATAAGCCTGTCCTGAATCTCTTTTGTTCCTACAGAACAAAACTTACAAACAGGAAAACTGAAAACCCCCAGCCACTTCATACAATAAATGCCATTGTTTAAATCAAACAAGAAAGTTCTATTTTTGAAAATACAAAATATTTTAGCCTTTGACAGGGATAGACTAATCCGTGATAGAAAAGGATGTGCCACTAGGAGTTTATTATAGTTACACAACTTAAGAATAATGCACATAATACAGTCTTCTAATTCACAGACCAACATCAAGACTAAAATCAGCCTGTATGCTTAAGAATAGCAGCCCAAACACAGGGACACATTCAATGCAAGATGTTCCAAAAATATATACATATATTTTAACTCTGTTTTATACTCTTTAGACTTGCTAAAAACAACAGGAGATAATACGAACTGATACATAGTTTTGGCCAGAAAAAAGAAGAAAACAATAACAATCCACTCTCACACCTCCCCCCCACCTCAAAAAATACATAAATGTCAGACAGTTCAATTAGTTAAATTTATCTGACACACTACTCCTGGTAGCAGCAGGCAAAATAAGGCCAAACAACAGAAAAACCATGGCTTGATAAGTTCAGACCGGACATCAGGGAAAAATTCTTCACAAGGACATCCTACAGCACTGGGAACAAGGTTATTCAAAGATGCTGAGGTACCTAGGAAGGTTTTCAAGAACCAGAAAGACAAAGTCAGGGCTGACCTGGTCTGTTTTGGTGATGATCCTGCTCTGAGCATAGAGCTGGAAACAGAAACCTCCTGCAGTCTTTTCCAAACCACATTTCTATGATTCAATAGCATGAAAATATCCAGCGCAAAGTCTTTCTCAAAAAGGCTAAAATCCTTATTAATTTTGCATTAAAAGTATCTGAACTAAACTATTTGCTTCCCATTTTCACATGAGGTAGACAGTAGCATTTAAATTATCAAATACTAGTTGAGTTACAAGGACCCAACCTACAACGAGATAGAATTTGACACTGGCATTCAGGACCATGTGTGTCATTTATGTAATACATGACTGCCATATCACATCTGTATTATTATCTGACAAGATGAAAGCAAATTTTGTTCCACTTCCATCCCTGTTTCAGGGCCATACTATCAAATGCAGTATGTTGTAATCTCAAAATGGGAATGCCATTTCTTCTGGTACACTAAGCTCATGGGAAAATAACCCAGAAACCTCTGTAATCCATTCAATTTGTTAGCAACATCCTTAACAAACTTTCTATTCAATGCTGTAAGAGTTTAAAAAAAAAATCCAGTCATACTGAGGAACAAGGCCTAAATTGTAATGTGAGAACAGTTAACAAGGAGGGAGATGCTAATTTATGTTTTTGTCATTCATAAATGTAACTAATTCCTTCCAAACGTATTTCATTGTTACCACTTTTTCTATTACAAGGATCAAGCACCGGAAAAAACAAGAGCACAGAGAACAGAAGAGGGTGCAATTCCTGAGCATCACAGGAATTCTAGAAGCTAACCAAGAAGAAATGACATAAAATTAGAAAGGTTACTCCAGTGTGTTTTCCAGTTTTCATTGGTATTACAAAAAACTTAGAAAACGCTCCAAAAAGGACCGGTGTCAGAGACATTTTTTGCATTAGAGGGAATAGAACGCTGCCTTTTTGCTGCCAGTCATGTTTCTGCCTTTAAGGACAGCCTTCATTTTACTCTTACACAGACACCTAAGTTGCCTTCTGTTTTTTTCTGATATTTCTACTTAACATACATTTTAAAAACAATATACATATACACAGAAAGCACCGTTTAGACATATACAACTAACATTTCCTACCTGGCATGCCTCAGAAGTGTTTTTCTGCAGACAAAGTTTGAGTATTCACTACAAAGCTATGCATTGCATAAGTTGTATTTACTTATGTAAGCTGAAAAGGCATAACCTTTTTAACCTATTGTGCAGGGTAACTACAGTAGAACATGCTCCAGGGGCAAAGAAGAACTCTGTGTAGCTGACAACACTTCTACAATGCTGACTTTCATGACTGCTGCTGACACAACACAGTCATTGTCATAGCAAAATCTTATCTGTCAGCTCTAGGAGGAAGATAGAAACCCCAAGAGACTTCTTTCACCATGTTTTGCATTGGGAAAAACCCACCCCAGTTTTCTTTCTAAATTTGCTGAGGTACAAAGCATTTAAGATAGTAAAAAGGAAAAAAAGAAAAGCACAAAATAATAATAATAATAACAGTTATTATTATTGATATGCAAACCAATCACAGTTCTCCAAGGAATTTAATATACCAAAAGCAACAAACTTGTACATATTCTGCCAGAAAGAAACAGGGCAGCTGTTAACAGCTACCACTCAAGTGAGGTTACTCTGCAAACAAATGCCCCAGGAGCAGACAGGCAAGCATTCCTGAGGCTTTACACCCTGCCCCCTCCATTACCAGTCCCCAGTATTCAAACTGTTTCATTCTACCCCAGACCGGGGCTAACTGGTCTTGCCATTTGCTGTGTATTTCTCACTTCCTCTTAAAGACCCCTAATTCCTCCGAACGTGAAGAAAGTCAGAGATGAAGGAAGTGAGATAGAGTAACCACGCTTCATGCACAAAAGGTCTCTGCACAATATTCTTCCTCACTGCTGCTTTTATACTGCCAAAACTGATTTAAAACTCCATCTGACCTATCACAGAAAAACAAGCAAGGCCCTGAGATAGGTTTTCTGTAACAGCAAGCTTTTATGTTCTACTTCAAAGAGAACTTCTACAGAAATTACTTGTTATCAGTACACTGAAATCATGGCTTAAATAAAGGATGACATTAAATACACTAACTGGTCTTTACACTTCGAAAAAAGTTTAATCTGTGCATACATTATAGTAGAACCAGGTCCTGCTGAATAAAAACTTAGAGCAAAGTATAAGCCATCCAGAAACAGGTGGTCTTGTAAAACTGTTAAAAATCAGAGATTTACAAACTTTTCTATGGGGGATACAGTCTGCTCTGTCAAGTCCCAAGCTAGAACTTCAGGTAGCAGCAATGGGTTTTTTCTGGCTACAAGGAACTTGTGGCCCATTTCCCAAATGCCTACAGTCTGTCACTAAGTGCACTATTCTGCCTATAGTGGAAAGGATTAAAAATGAGTCCTGAGATTTCCTCAGATAAGGCTGCAAAGGCTACCTGAATATGTACATTATACTGACTAGCTACAGAATGTTTCCAGTGTTCACAGAAAAACAGTCTATGTGGCTACAACTGCACCTCTCTGGCTTTTCTGAAACTGGTATCACTCCTGCACCCCTTCATGAAATCATGAGCTACAGAACTGCTGAACACAGGCCAGAGAGCCTTCTTTGACATTACAGTAGCAAGGAAAAGTAAAAAGTCCTCCCTGAAGTCCCTCAGCAAAGACGCACAATGATTGGCACACCCAGGTCTCATGATATTAACCTGGGTACAAGTGAGCATTGTACAATGTTCCTTGCTTTTGTCATCAGAATGCCAGGTAACTACCACACTCCAAAAATACAGACTGCAGGATATAAAAAATATCTACCTGATATTTCACCTGAGCATGATGCAAATGACATGGAATAAGAGGCAGAAACTGTACGAGTTTTACTGGGAGAGAGGTAATTTCCTTCACAGCAGCCCCTACGGTGCTTGTTTTGGTAACACAGCATTGTCTCTGCTTTTGCCGAGCAGCACTTACACAGCCCACGGCCCTGCCACCCCAGCGAGGGGTGCACAAGAGGTTGGGAGAGGACACAGCTGGGACAGCTGACCTGAAATACCAGAGAGATTCCATACTATATAATGTCATGCTCAGCAGTGAAACTGAGGGGCAGGCTTTTTCCAAAGAATTTGCTGCTCAGAGACTGGCGGGGCATCAGTCTCCTGGTGGTGCTTTTATATCACAATGTTGATTAGCATTTTCTTTCATTATTAAACTGTCTTTATCTCATCCCTGAAGTTTGGGAGTTTTTTTCTTGGTTTTTTTGCCCTTCTGATCCTCTCCTCCAGCCCACCATTTAAACATTCTGGTACAACTCAGTGACATAGCTCCAAAATACATCATATGACAGAAATGACTTTTTGCACAGTAACCAAGAGAATGCCACTATATTCTAAGTAAGAAGAACTTATTTTCACTGAGTTATTTCCAATTAGAACAACAGAAGTAATTTTTCTGAAAAACAACATGATGTTACATGATGTTAGCTGAAGGCAAAATGCAGCAAGTTCACTGACCAGAATACTTCCACTAGCCAGAGAAAAATCCTGCTGGTATTTTTTATGTGAGGAAAACTCAGCATACTGTGAGAGCTTGTTAACACAAAAGAAGGCAAAGTATGAAGTTAAAGCAGCAGCTATTTCTCTCTGCAGAGCATTCATATATGTAGTAACTGCCTTTGGCTTAGTTCAAGCCAGTTTCAAATTCAGAGTACACAAGTTCACAGGGAGTATGTCATTGTTACTTGATGCAATTTCTCCATCTTATTTTAGTGGAAAATTATTAGCATATTTTTTTACTATTCGTTAAATCCTGGAAACAGGCTACTAGAATCTGAAATAATCCTTAATTTTTATTTTTTTAATCCTAAAACCCCCCAAAATAAAAGGCCAAACTCTGAGCATTAATCTATAGACACTTCATTCTAGCAAGCCATGGCAATAGCACTTACAAGGACTACAGACTAATACAAGCTTAAGTGCAGTGCACATTTCTGATGGTCAGGGTAGATAATATCCAAGTAACACAATAACTCTGACTCACAGAGGGCTGGACACCACTTCATAACGTGAGACTTGGCAAGCAGAAAGGAAGGAAACACGGAAAAATGCCTTAAACATGATTATTTTCTACTCTCCAAATAATCACCAAATATCAATCATAAGGTACTTCACCAAACATATGCCAACATTTGTCAGGATCCAAGGGCACAGAGATGAACCTCAACTCAATTAAAATCCGGAACTTCTCTGAAAATCCATCATCTTCCAAAATCACAGAACACAGTAGATGGTGAGCACTGTCAGCAATCCAGATCTAGGATCCTTGTGCTATTGCACTTCTGTGATACCCAAACTGATAGCACAATCTGCATGTTTGACCTACGCATTGTCAATCCCATTATCTTTAGCAGCAGAAGAAACCCCCCTTGAGATACTTCATAATTAAATTCTGCCTCCTGAAATTCGGTTCTGCCTTTCACTATATTGAATAGTTATATTTATTAACTTTCTTTTTCTCCTTAAAGAGGAAGGAAAAAAAACCAAACCAAACCAAACCAAAACACCACCACCAAAAAGGTGTCAGAATACCATGCTTGGGATCTGCTGGAACAAAGAGTGCTTGAAAGAGCAAAACCAAGTAACTTTGATTCTGGCTTTTCCATGTTCCTTGGCATAGAAAGAAATGCTACAATTCAATTGAAGTAATTAGGGTTTTTTAATTCCTTAAAAAGATAATATATTCCCTTAAAAATTATAGACAAGATACTCCTCTGGGTCTCTTATGATTAAAACAAGTTTCTATTATATCAGCAAAGCATTCCAGAGAAGTTGTTGGAGGGTTGTTAGAAAAGGGTGTTTATTGAACTGGCAGAACATCAGCTCCTAGAAAAAGTAGTAACTAATTCTCTGCATGCAATCTCTCTCTTCCAGGAAAGCAACATTCTATGAATTTTCACACTATTAGCTTGCAACCAGAAATGTTAAATCATGAATTGCATGCAACAATAAGGGAAAAAGATTTGGGGACTTTCCACTGCACAACAAGCTTTTCTTATGAAGGAAAATGTTTTAGTCTGCAAGAATCATGGGCCTTACATCTTATCACATCAATATCTAGTTCTTATCCCTCCTGTCCAAAAGGCAAAACTCAGAATGTGCATGAGGGAAAGAACTCTGCTGGGGTTTAGAGACCATTTAATTTCTGTCAAGTCCCTGATTCTCTAATTAGGTAACCCAAATAAAAATAGTCTCAAAATCACATTAAAATATACACCTCATATTTCTTTAAGTGCTACTGAAAGAATACACAGATATCACAATGGTTGTTAAAAATGAAGTGTAAAAGCTCATGTGAATCCAGAATAGGAAACAAACAAAAACTCTAAACACATTAACTGTAGTTTAAACAGATATAAAATGCCTTTTCATCTTTAAATTAAAAGCATTCTGAATTAAAAGTGTCAGATCTACCCAAACTAACATTCCCAATTTAAGGTTTATAAATTTCTGTCCTCAGCTCCCACAGTGCATATTTTAACATGCAATTTTAACAGTGAAACTCCACTACCTATTTCACTTCCTAATTTTCCTACCTTTGCACAACATAATATACAATCAACTGAATACATTTTAACATGAAAGGTTTCCTTCTCCTGTCTTTGTCAAAACCCACCTCCCCTCCACATCACACAGCAGCTTTGAGCCAAACACAAGAGGTACTTGTCTTTTTTCTAAACCCTGCATTTTCAAAGAGAATGAATGCTCCTGAAATTAATATGAATAAGGAGATGAATTTGAAAGAACATTTAAGATGTTATGAAAAAATCCCAGTAAAAATATATTTTAAATGCACCTGAGATCCATTCCCTGCATGAGTGTATTTATTAGCAACTGTATATCCGTACAAACTCAGGTACAACCTTCAGAATTAAAGGAGATGTCAATGCTAATTCTCAAATTAAGTTTTTTATTTTCAGTGGGCATAATAGAAAAGAAATTGCAAGGCCACAATTCATTATCTGAGCATTGTTTAAAAATGTAATAATCTGCCAACTTGTAAAAAATTCCCCTCTGAAAAATCCCCAAGAGCTTCTTCCCAAGCACCACATAGATAGCAGATGGCCAGCATCAAGTCTGCAATTACCAGTCTGGCCTGACAGTTCCACAGATGACAATGATACTCTTCTCTTTTTGTGGATGTGTGCAGGGGGCAGCTTGAGAGATGCAGACAACTAGGTATCACAGGCAACAACACCTTCCACTAAAAATACTCTTATATAATCAATTTCCAGGCTGGTCACATGATTCCTCCATTAATCTTCATTTCACCATTAGGTTTCTCTCCCTTTTTCTTTAACACTGAATTTTCTGCTACTTAAAAGTTTTTCAAACAAGCTGGTGGGAAATGTGTAACATTAAGGATGCAGCAGAACTGACCATTGTCAAGCACTGCTGAACACAAACCTCATGAACTATCTGTTGTTGCAACCCTTCCCCTCTTTATTTTACTCTCTCCCCCAGCACAGTCTCCCCTCACCCAGCCCTGAACAGATTATTCTCTTGCCTACAGAGAACAGAACATCGGATGAGGAGCTGCTGTTTCATTTCCTCTCCTTCATCCCACCCCTCAAATGGGGAAGACCTCAAAAGGGGGGAGGGGAGGGCATGGTTTCAATTCAAATGCTGCATCTTAAAATACTACTGTGTAGCATTTGGCTGGGAGTGATTAAATCTATATATAAATACACACCATGAGAGCGCTTTATCCCCCCTACATCTCTTGGAAAAAAAAAACAAACAACTTCTGCATTAATAATGATTTACTATTTCACTTTTACACCCAAGAATTTAAATATCTGAGCAAAACCTTTATTTTGCCAAAGCCAACAACTGTTTACAAATGAAAGCAAGCAGAAATCAAGTTATGAGCTGACAGATGCAACAGAAAGAGGGTGGAAAGGATTTTCTAGTGTGCAAGAGAGGCCTGACAGACTTAAGCATTTGGACCTCTCCTCAGGAATGCTCAGCTCTCCACAGAGACTTCTGTCTTACACCGATTCAGCATTCCTTCCTTCATTTCTACTAATTCTTCCTCATTCCAGCTATCCCTTTTGCAAAATTTATCAGGCATAGAAAGATGCTGGAGAAAAGTATACCACAGTCCTGCTGTCATTCATTATCTGTCTCAAAATTCTTACTGGGAAGTAAGTAAATGCAGGAAGGTAACCTTAAGTCTTACCACGGTCTAGTTCTCTCCCATTCCAGCTTAATTCCAGTGACAGGTTGCATAGGGAGAGTGACAATGTTATGGAAACACTGCCACTGTAGAGGCTGTACCCCTCCCTGATAAGATCACCTTTGACTAATCTTGATTTAATCCAAACTAAATTCTGACAATCCTCAGGTTGATTCTTGGTTGATGGTTGACTATGTGTCAAATGCCACGCAATAAAATGGAAATTCCTTCCCACCAGAACTGGAGATGAGAAGATGCTTTCCTCAGGGCACAATGAGCAAACTTCCTTTGCTGACACACACAATGAATACTAGAAAGCATTGTCCTTTTATCAACTCACTCAAAAGTTTCTGCCTTTTCCCACTTGTTTATCAAGTGCTGTAGCACAGGACATTACTCCTCTGTATAAATCTGGCACTTCTTGCAACTGCAATTATCAAAACATGTAACACAAGCACCCCCTTTGTGGCAGAGATTCAAGTTAATGCACATAACTCATGTAGAACTAAATTAATCAACCCTCACCAGAACAATTACTTGGCTCCAGCAAGGAAAAATCTGCATGCAGTAAACAGCTTTGCAAAAGTATGGTTAGTTTGTGAAAAACATTTTTAAAGCGTTTTGGACTGTTTCTCTCTCAGAAACATACAAAACTTAGCAGTGTCAACTCACCTTCCACACTGTCAGAACAGGAGGTACCAATGCCAGTGTCCCCACTGTCAGAAGCTATGCTGTGCCTTCTCACAGGATTGTTTTGACTGCTTGATGAAATCGTTGAGGACTGCCACAGGGATTCAGTACCAGGTAACCATCCCACTGAGGAATAATCTGAGCCTATAAAAAAGGAAGCCAGAAGTCTGTCATTAGAGATACAATACAAATGTCAGCAACAAAATACCTGTCAAGATGAAAACTGAATCCTATGTTTCATAGATAAAACTTGAGTGAGACTGTGTGTGTATCTTGGAGAGGGGTTTTTTTTGTTAATTTAAATCCTTTTGCTGGATGAAAGCTTCCCCAAAATTCCAGCATGTGTATTTTTAACTATTTAGAAACGTGATCCTTAAACCTTTCTTGCACTCTTTAACAAGACACTTATCATATGATTCCTGTCCTAGATCTGATTCTCAATTCACATTTTGCATTGCAGGCATTCAAATACAAAGCAATTAATTAATTTTGAGACCAAAACCAGTTGAAGATTTGGCCACTGAGATACAGTCCTTTTCTACTGTGCATAAACCACATGACCTAGGTGATAAAGCCAGCAATGAAATCGTCAACATGGATATGTGAAATAATTTCTTATGTAGCTGCACACAAGCTGCCTTTGTGAGACATGTATCCATCTAGTGGCTTGTTTCATTTTGGTTATTTTTTAATTTAAATAATCGCTAAAATGTTACATTTTCAAACACAATTCAGAGCAGCAACCAGACCCTCTGTTCAAGGAGTTTTTAAAGTAGGCCACACGTTCTCACAGTCAACCTCAAGGGAAAATTTATCACAGAGTACAATCCCAGAAGACCATTACAATTTCCAATAGCCAGTATCTAAATCTGAGCATTGTTTAAAGGCAGAACACTGATCACCACATTCATGCTCTGAACCAGCACAGGCACATAAAGAACCATGGAAAAAAGCACGGCTGCTCTTCATTTATATATAATCACATACATACACCCCCTCTAGCACTTAGCTTTGTATAGCACTTTCAGCAGGAAATGACTCATGAAGAAGTATCAGCTCACATATAACGTCTCCTATGCTACATGATATTATTTTTAGATCACTTAAACACTTTCAGCGGTGTCCATCTGAACTTGTAACAGCAATTTGCCTCTGCAATGACATCTGCTATTTCCAGCTGTACTTGTTCTCCAGTAAATTAAATAGAAAACAATGCAAAAATTAAATATGTGGGTACATATATAACCCCACCCCCACATATATGAATACATACATGGTTCCCATATAGCAGCCAAATCACTAGACCTAGTACCCAGAGTGGTAACAGCTGCTTGCTAAGCCACTTGAAAATCGAGGAACACAGTAAATATTTAGTTACACAGTAAATTCCTTACAGCATGCGCTATTGAACTGTAACATGACATCTAAAACAGTCTTTTTTGTGGGTAGGTTCTTGAAGGCCTTAAATATGCCTGTCCATCACATTTGCCTCAACTTCATTCTCCATTGATTACTGCCTCTTCTTCACTTTAACACATTTGCCTACCTTTTCTCCCTGTAATTCAAAATCACCCAATTCTCCTTCCCCTTCATTCTACTTCAGCTGTACCTTGTGCAATGCATTTCCTTCTCTTCCTTAAACTTAGTTTTTCCTCTCCAGAAGTCTCTTTAAACTATTCCAGTGGGTATCTTTCAGGTCCAAGGGCGAGGGGGAAGACCAGAGGAGCCAGACATGAACGCAGGTGCCCATGGCTCACCAGTCACACCCTGTAAAGGGGTCCCAGCCAAGATTCCAATGGAATACCACTCCAGGTGTCATCCTCCCTTTGTCATCATCTAATGTACTCAAGTGTGATAGTTTTGCATACAGCTAGTGGGAAACTGGCACGTTTCTTCCTCTCCTACCATCCAGCACATTTTTCACTAATACTCTGGCTGCTTTGGGAACAATAATTTTACCATCCCTCCCCCGGAACAGGGCTACTTTCCACAAGAATTCCACTTCATCCCTCTCAAGTTGCATCTACCTATTCCAGCAAGAGTAAAACCGACTTATGAAAGGCCAAGCTAATTAAATCAGAGACAGTTCTGATTTAAGGGACATTTAAAATACATTTATAGAAAAGAAATTTAGATTGATTCCCCCTTTATTATGACGTTTTCCACTACACAATTCTTTGGTGACATTTCAGCTTTTATGGTGTTACATAGGTGTTAAAAGAAATGCAGCAGATAATTTATTACGGAGTAGTGGTAGCATTAACACAGCATTAAGTGTCAAACCCTTTAGATCTCTTGGTTAGACAAATGAACTTACAACCATCCATACACAAAGCCCCAGAAGGGAGAAGTACTTTTCACTCTGGTGAACTTTGGGTAATAAAAGCTAAAAATACCACAGAATGAGAGTAACTTAAGAAAAGGCTTTCAGAAGTCACCTATGCTAACCTTCAACTGAAAGCAAGATAATTAGATCAGACTACTCAGGGCCCCATCCAGCTGAGTCTTGAACACCTCCAAGGACACAGATTCCACAACCACTCTGGTTCTTCCAGCATTTTACCACTCTCCATTCCAAGAAAAATTTCCAAATATCTCAAGACTCTCTCATGTTCCAAACATATTGTTGCAATATACTCCAAAAATGCAACAACCCAGTGCAACTAGACTCAGTTAACAAACAGGGTTAACACAACTAGAGGGGGCAGACAGTCATTCCCATTGGGATCTCTGCAGATACTGTAAGTATAGAAAATAACAGGCACCACAAAACACCCTGCTATAATCTATTCTCAGTTTTACACCTACACACAGACAGCCTGGGGACACACCAAGCCCAGGTGGGGTGCTGAAGCACAGGTCCAGGAGGACATGCTGGCACATCACAGAATTAAAGCTTTGCACCTTTGCACCCACGGGCAGTTCAGCAGCACTAAGTGACCTCATGAAGCCTGACCCTTGAGCTGGTAGGCCTGAAGAGGTAAGTGCTGGTACACATCCATAGCTACACACAGGCCAGCACGAGGCCAGCAAGACTTTCCAAGCTTTCCACACAGGCCAGCCACATCCCATCTGACTTTCCAAGGAAATACATAAGTCTACCTGCACAGTGCTCTGGGCCTCAGAAGGGTCTCTTCACCCAGGCACTCCCCTCTCACATCCCCTGTGATGTACGGCTGGCTGTGCACAGCAGCAAGAGGGCACCCACAGGGCCATCACCAGGACCATGCCTCCTCCTTACAGCCATCTGTACACAGAGATGTGCACATGGGCTGCGGTGGAACAGTCGTTTTTCACTGGATTTCTACTGCCAAGGAGAATTCTCTACATTTAACAGGCGTATGTCCTAAGAAAGACATTTGGTTTAATTTTTAGTAGGTAAACAGTATTTGGGTTTCAACCTATTTTAGACATGTCAACAGAACATGATTGCACATGATCACTTTCTCTTTGCCCCTGACATTAAACATGTTCCTCTTTTTTTCTAAAAAGTATAGTTAATCACATAATCCAGGAGTCTACAGCTTTTAATGTTTCAGGGCACATCCAGAAAATTGTGTTACCTTGCAGACCTAATGGAGATTCTATTTCATAGAAGGCCATTGTAAATATACAAGTGTCTGCATGAGAAAGTAAGTTCAATCAGCTTTGAAAAGCTCTATCATAAACAGCCAAATACAAGCACCAGGATGGTAGAAACAAACCCAAATATTAAGCCTGAACACTAAGTAACCCACAAAATAGGACCTTAGAGACCTCATCAGTCCAAGACACTATTTAAAATTAATGTATTACTTTCTTTATTTGGAACTCACCTTCTGAGCAAAGTCCTCAGAAATCCCCAATTGCTATGTACCCCATTCTATGCTCCCCATCTCCTTTTTGGACAGCTCTCTGCAAATGCATGATCTTTCATACAGCAAACAGCCTACACCAAGAGAACCAAGTGTAAAAAGGGAAGATACACAGAAGTGTCCACACTGCTCAGCCAGCACACCTGCCTCACCCTGCTGCTCTGATCTCAAACCTGCCAATCAACAGCCAGCATCCATCTGCCCAAAATAGAGTGGGGTAAGAAAGGCAAGCAAAAATTTCTAATCAGTATTTGTTCTGCTGAATTGTATATTAGCATCTGTCTGTGATTGTTCTTTACTGGGTTAGAAAAATCCACCTTTCTTTCATAGGATTCACTAGAAGAGAAAAAAGTAGTGTCATCCTACCGGGCTGCAATTTCCAACAAGCATGACAAAATACACGTAAGATCACAAAAAAATTCACAAAAAAAGCCTTTTTTATACAAAAAGTTGAATGCCTCCTTAAATTTAGTCAGTTAAATATACTAACATACTCTGTTTTCAGCCTAGCCATTTAAACAGATCCCTTCATGACTAAGTATATAAAGGGCAGGAGGTAGATTGTTTATTAAAAGGGAATAGTTGTTGAAATTTCACTCCACAAAAACATCCACCTTTTTCTGTGTGTTACAGAATGCTGTCATCTACTGCTCTCAGAAAGACACTCAGTTAACTCTGGATCATTACCACACCTAATTTCAGTGGCACGCACACATCCCCTACGATGTCCATACACAAAATAATAACATTACTGTCTTTACATTTGGTTCCTAAAATACCTCTAACATGCTTCAATGTAAAGGTTATTACTTTAAGTGACAGCTATGATACTGTTACTTTACCTAGACACTGAATGGAAAGCAACAGCAAAAGACGTAACTGGGTTTCACAGCAGATACATCCTGAATTAAGAGTACTGATTTTTCTCTTCACCACTGTGACTGACATGGATTGTGACCGGAAGTGAATCACCCATGACAGCCAGTGCAAATTTATACAGTCAAAAGATTCTGAAGAAGATCTGTCTATAGTACTAGCAAAACTACCTACGTGAAGCTCATTCTAGTCATCATGGATGTTACGGGGCTGTACAATCGTATTTCACGCCAGGATGGCACTGAAGTCTGCCTGAAGCCCTTTCAAGGAAAGAAAGTCAGCATTCAGCCCAAAGACACTGCCACAGTTAATTAGTTTACCCTCACCATCTGTACCTTTACCCAAAACACTGCTAATTATGCACAAAGATCACATGACAGTATTTTGAAAGAAGTCATCCACCTTCAACCCAGTTCTCACACATCCACTCATACAATCCCCTGACATTCCTGAACTTATTCCAGCTGCACCTTCTACACACGCCTCCCTTCTCAGTAAGTTCTCAATTAGTTCCTTTAGGTATCATAGCCTCTCTTTTGCTCTCTCTTCTGTCCCGTAGGGCTGCATAAGCACTCATCTTTTCAAAAGGAACACTCTACAAAGAAACCCACAAAAGGTCTCTCGATGATACAGTTGCTGTATTGTAGGAAAAAACTTACTTTGGTTGGAAAATGTTTGTTTGCTCATCATACCTGCAAGATCATTACTGCCAGAAGATTAAAGAAAATCTCACTCTGGGGTGTGCTTCATGCACAACAAGCCTTCACAAATAATATTCTAAATTTTTTAACTGTTGAAAAGACAACACCACCGTGTTGGTGAAAAGGCAATGGAGGCAGGGGAGCCCAAAATGCTAAAAAGCCATTCCAAAAAGCAGATGTCATACTTAAACACATTTATATAGTGCTTTAAAAAAAGCTGAGAGTTATCAATGGAATGGTGCAACAGCAGCCTCCTCCAGTCTAAGGTGAAGCAAATAAGGTGCAGTCATTCAATCTGATACCCTGACACAATAAAAAGATCCTGGCATGTCAGTGTTCCTTCCAGACTCAGGAGGAAAACCCCTTAATTCAATAAATAACTACTTCATAAATTATTTTGAAAATAATGCTTAAAAAATGGCATCCCAACCCTAACTTCTTAGACACATCTCCATGGTCCTTCTGCAAAACAAATTGCAACTTTGATTAATACAAATGTCCAAAACAAGGTCCAGGTCTACAATGGAGGCTTTTCTCTTCCAGAGTGAGCAGAACATTGGAAAGAGAGGTTTCTAATGCTTGCAGGGAAGGTGGCCAGATGACAGTTTCAGGATCCTTTTTTTACAAATGCTCTGGAGGTGGTGGAAACTCACAGCTCTATCAGCAGGCCATGAACTAAGATACCAGAAGGTCCCAGTCCCTCCTCGCACATGAATGCAGCTGAGAGTAGGTGGATGATGCAGTTTAATCAAAGTGCAATAAGAAGCAGGGTAAAGTGGGATGAAATGACAGCCTGAACTATTACATTTTTACATTTCAGTTCCTCAAAAGTACTTTACGGTGTCAGATAGCTAAAGTATGATTCATCCTAAGGACTCATATCCTTTCTTAGTGTTCTTTCTTGACAGAGCCTGCAAGCTATTTAATAAGTTCTCATAGTTTTCCAGTTACAAACAGATTAGAACAATTCTAAGAGTGAAGAAAGATAAAAATGTACAGATATAGAGGGAAGCAGGGAAAGAAAAATAGGAATGTGAGAGTTCAAACAGAAGAACATTGAGAGAGGCCTTTTTACTGACATTTTTACTTGTAGAGGCTGATAAGACTCCTGGTATACAAAGGCTTATGCTTGTCCTCTGTATTACTAATGTGCAAAAGAATTCACCTACTGGAGAGAGAGAAAAACATAAAACAGTAGAGGGAAAAAAATAAAGTAGAAGAAAGAAACCTTAAGAAGAAAATACTCAAAATACAATCCTCAAAGTACATACACCTGACTGGCAGTATCAAAACTGCCTTTACAAAAAGAAAAGGCTATAGTCATATTTTAAGGAACATAAACTTCTGCTTCAGTTTCCTGAGAGCTAAATTTTACGTAGATTGTGTCACCACACCTCCAGCTTCTTTTGCCTCTCAAATTCTTTAATGAAGATTAAACAGTTTTGGTTTTTTTCCCCCCACAGAAGTGGCTAAACGTACAATCTCTCATCATAGATAATGACAACTATAAAACATTTGTCTCCTATACAAATCAGTATCTCAAAGTGAACCTTCACAAGGTCTAATGTTTATTACTTTATAAATGTGCACAGGACTGTACAACAACAAGCTACAAGGCATCCCATGCAGGAAAGTATGCAATTTAAAGGAACAATGGCAACTAAAAATAAGTTAGTCAATTGGATGGATGAGCTTCTGAGAATCTTGCCATGGCAGTTTAAAGACACAATCAGGTAGCTCGCTCTCTGTAAGCCCCCACCAGAGTCTAGAGAAAGTAAGAGGTGAACAGCTCTCTTTCCATCAAAGAGTCCAGCTGGCCAGCTTATGCCACTGGCTAAAATGGGTCTGAGCTGGGAACGCTGTTTGACATCAGAGCTAATTGGATCTCCTGGTCAGCTGCTGCACAAAGGCTGCTCACCCTGCCCAGGCACACGCTCGTCCTGCCTGCCCAGCATAAGCCCTGCCACTCCAGAGCCTCCAGAAAGTGCTTCAGGAACAAACTGTCCTCACTTACTGAAAAGGTTATCTGCTAATTTGACTTTCTAAGCTTGTTCAGCAAGAGTCTGACAAGAAGCAGTGCCAAGGAGGGAGTGGGAACATACAGGTCTGATGCCCAGCAGCAACCAGGCTTATCCCACTGCTTGCACATTGAGGCAGATTCTAAACTGGAGTGAGATAGGCATAAATCTCTGGCTGCTTTCACTGAGAAGAACAAAATTTGTTCAGCTAGCAGAAAACTGTGTTCAACTGTTAACTAAAAAGGTGGCAAAATCCTTAAACTAACACAGGTATGTAATATTGGGCTTTGCCTTCCCTGACTTCTACTCTAGAAAGCATGTAAACCAAACACAAATTCATAACACACTTTATAATTCATACACAGACAGCATTTAGCTGTATTTATTTAGCATCAAACCAATGATTAAATTCCAACCTTGAGAGGAAAGAAAGAGGTTTGCTTTCATTTCATCACTGATAGGAGCAAGACCAAAATCTCAGTCCAATGGTTGATGGCACTCCTGTGAGTTTTCTGCTTCCAGATAGAACATTTGCATAAAAGAGAACTTCAAAATACAAACTGCAGATGTTTCTTATTTCATGTTTGGCACACAGACTACAACTATTACCTCACGCCTGCTATGCTGGCTTGCCTCTTTGTGTTTGGGCTCAATGCACTATTCACCCCTTGGAAACACAAAATTATATTCCTAGTTTCCACTCACTTCCATATAGCAACTACAGAGGAGAAGGCTACCTTTTAAACTTGGAAAGTTTATCAACTGCAGTATATAGAGAGGAACACGTAGGAAAATAAACACATTAAGTTATACTTAAAGTTAATATAAACTTTGAACAGCAAGCCCTCAGGACATGCAGTCAGTTCTTAGGGTGTGTTAAAAAAGCTGTGTGCTTGTAGTTGATCAGCTGAATTCTCCTATCAAAAAGAAAATGTAATGATCACAGGTTATCATCTCTTTCACCCCTTCTTACAGCTTAGCTTTATTGGTATTCAGAACCAGGTAAGCTGTTCTCCAAGCTGTTTGTCATACTAACATTTTTCTTACAGAACTACCTTTGTCCTCTCTCTCTGTTTAAAGATTTAATTCAATTTCATCTGTGCGTGGGGAAAAGTGAAGTAATCCTAACTGCTAAAATGAGTCAAAAAAAAGATTAAATGGTTTTAAGTAGCTCCCACACTTAGCAAAGTGGAACAAATAAGAGTCTAACAGTCCTACTTTAAAAAAGAAAAGTGCATCATTTCTCTCCTCTTTGTAGTCAAATATCAGTTCTAAAGATATCCTTGACACTCAAATAAATGGAGAAAACAGAGACTCTCCCAAAATAAAATTTCACTGAAAAATTGTGCCCAAGTATGAAAAATGAAGGAAAACATCTTAGCACTGTTAAAGAGGTCTAATGTGCATTATAAACACAACAGGACCTACTTTGATGTGCCAGTATCAGACAACTGAGCTTCCAGGCTATGGGTTTAATGCATGCTAACAGAAATATGCAAGGAGTAACAGAAGGGAGTTCCCACATTGCTACCTTTCAGTGGAAAGGATGAAATTCTGTCTTCATGAAAGACATCAGGAGATTTTCCTTGCAAACTTCCAGTGCCTATATCACAGAGCATAACTTTTCCCCACATTTAGCTTTACAGCTTCCTCTCACACCTACTCAATATATGGAAGGACAATACCCTGGAAATTGAGTAGTAGTAAAAAAAGAAAAATCCTTCATACAATACATCATCAACTCTATTCAGGATACTTTCAGTCAAAACCAGCACTTCTTGTGTTTCTGTCTTCACAACTACAATCACTTTCAATGTAAAGCTTTACGTTGCAATAATTCTACCAACCACACAAAAGCCTTTGTTAAATCAGTTTGGTAATTTCAGATGATGAAGAGAACAGAAAGGATTTAAGTCTGCAACTATTAGCTTTGGTTCTGCTAAGTAGCAAAAACGATGAAGTTTTGAGCAATGGTATTTCCAATGTCTTTTTGTGCTTTTAGTTAGTCACTACACTTCACACTGTTTTCTTATTACTACAGAATCCCCAGGTCTTTGATCAGTGTTAGCCACTGAACTTTTATACAAAGTACTTGTATAAAGCACTAATTCTCAACTATAAGAATGCCCCCAGAGGCACTGAGAATTGCCAAAAGGTCTATATGCTGAAGGTAGGCATTTGGGAGAGAAGACACCATATACATAAGAAAGACAGGCTTGAAAAAAAATAAGGTTAATTTGTTTTGAATAATGTTTTGAAACATTCAATAAAGTTGCAGCTTTCCACACCATCTGGAAACTATGCTAAGAAAGGAGTAAAACAAACATTAAAAACATAAGGATACCTTATAAGGAATCTCAGATCTGACTCCAGGATCATTCAAGAATGTTTCTGAATACCACACCACTGGTCTCTAGCGTATCAGAAAGTTGAAAGCATCGTTTTCTTTTTTAATTGCATTTGCTAAGTCTACTTCAGGTATTTTAAGAAATGAAGAGGCAGTTAAACCTTTACTTGACACTGCTTGCACTGCCCTTCTCAGCAAAACTGAGAGAGTCTCCTACCACCTCTTCAGTCATTATTCATTATTCTGGACTTGCTTAAACCAGTGAGTCCACTAATTGGTGGAAGTTACACTGTCCAATGGAATTAATGTCACTTTTTCCTGATCTTCACTTAACCTTCCTTGACCTTCCTGCTAAGTCTAGGGATTAACTATCTACTTTCTGATGTCATCTGCAGCAGCAAATCAAGACTCTGCTGGAGATTTCCACTGTCCACCAGCTGACTGAAGAGCCAGTCTATTTGACTCTAAATATCCCACACCAGACATCAGGACAGATGCTTCCTTGCAGTGAAATGGACAGATTCCTGTCAGGCAAATGTAAATCCCTCATTCAGTATTTAACTTCAGTATTTTCCTGGTCCAGCTTCCCCAGTTAGTTTGCTGTAAGGCTGAGCAAGTGCTAGAGTGGGCACATGGGAGGCATACAAGTGGAGGTACACAGAAAGGTGGGAGCAACTACCCATTAGATTATTTTAGCTGCAAAATTAAATCATGCCCTGCAATCCACCTGCATACACACTCCTTCAGGCAAAAAGAGGGGCTTACCTGCCATATTTTCCCACATTTCAGAGACTACCACACCTTTAAAGAAAAAAGAATAAAAAATTCTCAAAACGCAGTTTCTTTCCTTTGTGTTACTGACTCCTTTTACAGATGGGCCTTTCAAATCTCAAAAAAAAAGCAGAGATCCCTGGGGAATGAGGAACAGAAAGATGCAGTGTCATTTACAGCCGGCTGCAGAGAAATAGGTCATTTGAGCGTGGCTGTGCAATCAATAGGATGTTCGCACTCAGGCAACTGAGCCAGATGCTGTGGAGCACAGTGGCCAGGGAAAGCCAGCATCCTCAGGGGCAATTCCACAGCGGTCAGCAGTTTCTGGGAACATGAGGGATGATGCATCAGGACTAACACACTTGTGAGCATATTGACATGAGTTATTTATTCCCTGCTGCAAGTTCTCCTCCTCTTCTTCAGCCATCCACCCCTAGGCCTCTGCAGCTGATCTGCAGTGTCCCACAGACCACATTTAGTGCCCCCTCAACTTGCCCAAGACAGCAAGAAACTTCATGTGGGAGCCTAAGGCGGGAGTCAGAACTTATTATACTTCAGTATACCTGCCCTCAGTGTTGGCAGGAATAAACTTCAGGACACTATATTTAGTATTATTCCAGAAAAGAAATATCAAAATATAATGGCTTCCTCCTGAAGAAGTTTTATGGAGCACAGCAGCCCAGACGCTGGCGGGGCCTGCAGGGAGGCCTGTGTGAGGAGTGTCCAGGGCTACCGGGCAATGGCCACAGCCGGCTCCAGACAGCTCCGGGACAGCCACAGCAGGGTCCAGCTGAGCCCTGGGGAAAGCACCTGTTCAGAAAGAGCAAAACACTCCCCATGACAATGAGTGAGGGAGAACAAGAGCGTCAGAATCCCCCTGTGAACCCAGAGGCAAGAGCTGGAGCTCTGAGCAGAGGTACCTGTAAGGTCCTGCAGAGACCAGGCTGGAGCAGGGCAACAGCACGAGGAAGGAGTGCGAAGAGGAGTCAGCATGGACTGACACTATGGCCAAGGCTGTCCTGCCTATGACAGCGGCTGGCAAGCAACCTCTCTGTCTCCATCTCAACACCAGCTTTTCCATCCTGCTTTCTCTCCTGTCTCACTGAGAACTGGGAGCAGCAAGCAGCTGAGTACTGAGCCAAGGCTAACCCATGGCAAAAGCCAGTAAGAAAGCACTTCTTGAATCACAGTGAATATGTCTGAATGTGTTTTAAAGTTAATCACAACCACAATGAGACTGTTTCATTGGCAGCATACAATTCTAAGACACATTTGGCCACCCAAGAGATTACTGACAACTACAACCAAGTCAGCACTTTTTCAGCCAAAGAACCACCAGAACAGGAAATGACAATTAGTTTAACTCTCTAACTATTAAGCCACAGGCAAGTTGTACATTAAAAACAAGCATCTAAAGAGTACAGAAGACAGAGCAGTTGATATTGAACAACAATAGTACTATTTCTCTTCTCCTTAACTAACATGTCTACAACAAACAAGACAAACAAGACATTTGCTTTCAACAATGATAGATGATCACCTTTGGCTACAACCTCAAATCATGCAATTTAGGAGGTTTCCAGCTATTCTTACCACCGTGCACCATATTTTGAAACACATAGGTTTTATATTTATATTTATTTTGTAAAACTCATTAAAACAAATGCATCTTTCTCAAAAATATTAAAATAATAACTACTTTCTTTAATTAAAATTTTAAAAGCAAACAATTACTGCAGCCACGAGTTTATATTCAGTCAGCTAAAGTGTAACATACAGGAGACCAGAATAACTGCTAACCTCCAAACCCAACACTGTAATATACCCTTACATCCATCATTCTTCTCTTGCCAAGCAGTTAAGACACAAGTGTTCTGCACACATTGAAAGAGTGGATGCTATATCCATAAAAGTGAGTTGCCCGGAGGGGAAAAAAAAAAAAAGGGTGTTGTTTTTGAAGGGAAGTAAGTAGCTCCTGTTCACCATCACTCAAACACAGAATGTCATTTGACCCCACAGGGATCTGTGAAAGACAGCAGAGGCCATTCTAGCAGCCCATCTTGCAGCTGGAACATTACATTTTTAAGTTTGCGTGAACAATCTTTATAATGTACCACATACAAACGCATTTATACACTTATAACTGGTAACCAATTTGAAATCTACGCTTGGACTAACTCACCATTTATTGCCTTGCCTAGCCTGTAAAGACAAACCTGCCTTTTCAAGATACTTCCAAAGCTGTACCATCCCTGGCTGCACATCTCCAATAGCAGAGCAAGAAAACTTGTTACAGAAACAAAAGCACGGGACTGGCTCTCTTCCTCCACCTCAAAGGATGAAAACGAGTGTCATCAGCCCCATGTCCCCACCCTGGCTGAGTTAGGCAGCTGCCAGTGAAGCCCACGTGTACTCCAAGGAGGCATTGCCCCACGGGCCTTACAATGGGGACCTTATTGCTCTGACACTTTGCTTGTGACATCATTAAATAGTCCTTCAGACTCACTTGTGTCACTCTGCCAGTGAGGCTCAAGTACAAGAAACTCAGGGCAAATCACACTGCCAGGGTCCAGGAGCAGAGGGGTGCAGGCTACTATTTTTAGGAAAGGTCAATAAAACCCTTTTGATGTCAAATATTACCAGTAGGCAATAATGGACAGTGAAAAGAAGCTTGACTAGAGGTGGCACAGTTTACTAAAAGTAATAAATATGTGTTACTTTATTTCAAAGAAGTTACTTTCATTTCACTTTCCACAGGCATCTCTTGGACACACATGGCCTAACCACATCCAGATGAGCACTTTCCTAGTCTTAAAAGAGTTATTAACCAAGTGTGCGTTTCAAAGGCTGGTCTAGATAAATAAGTAAAGGGATTAAAATGCTGTATGCCCTTCACTGCAGCTAAATCCCTACAGCACGTGAGTAACTGCTGTCTTCATAGAGCTACAAGCTATGCTGCAAGGGTTTCATAAACAGTCATGTATACAAGAAGTAATTTAATTTTTCAGGACAGGCACTGAGACTGTAAGGACCCGAAATTATTTTGCATGAGCAGCAAACTCATTAAATTCACTGATTATAGAAGAAGCACCTATCTAAAAAAATAAATCTCAGTGGGATGCAAACAAGACAGCAATTTTTTTTTTCAGAGAAGGCACTCCTATTGAGCCAAAAAACAAGTACCATTTCCAAATGAGAAGAAAGAATAAAACCGAAGGTCACAAATTAAACATGCTCCAGAAGTGTCCTTGCCTGCTACATTATAAGATAACCAGAATTAATTTGCATCTATTACTAAAAAACTGGTAATTCCCTGTGTAAATAGAATAGCTCAGTAAGCACCTAGCTCTGTAAGAGGACTGTATGATTTTCAATGTTTTCAAAAGTAAGACTTTTAAATGCCCATATCCATAGATAACTAAAGTACAACTACCAAAATAGAAGGCTTTTCAGTACAAAAATATGATTTACCAGGAATTACCAAGTCATTAACTCCTACACCAATTAGAACCTACATCAAGTAGCTGCCATTGAAGTATTAAACATATCTTGACAGAAGAAAGGTTCCTTCAGCTTAAGAAATAGATGCTTAAACTCCTGCCTCCTACTAGGACACCACTGTTCTGCTACAAAATACTTTTCCCATGAACAGCTTCCTTACAAGAAAAATAAAAACATCCAACATGGCAGTAACAATAGCACAGGATCTTAGTAGATGTCATTCATGCCTTCAACAAAAATACCTGCATGTAGCTAATTAGCTTTCGCATCTTCAGACAGATTACAAACCACACAAAACAGGTTCTCAACTGTTTCCCAGTAGGACAGATGAAGGAGGGCACTCCTCTGTTGGAAATTATAATGTCCACATCATCCCTCAAGGTTAATCCTCTACCTACTTGCCTTCTAATCAACCACCACTTTCTGTTAGTTTATCTTACTTCAAATTAGATCTTTTTTTACCAGTTTTGCTACCTTACTCTTCTACTGCTTACAGAGAAATACATATTTAAATAATCAGGGTTAATACAAGCTCAAAAGAAAAGAAGGGATGGGGGAGGAACTAGAAGCAATACACAAAATTTGTTCTTAAGTCTTACAGACAATTCTGAAAAACAAGCAAAGCAAAATATTAATCCAGTAATTCACTGGAATTGCTGACAAATTTAACACAGTACAAAAACACTTTATTTGACCCCAAACAAAAGGGTAAACAATGTATCAAATGTCACAACCTAAAGTGTTCTGAAACAAGTGAAAAATGAACACAAACAACCTTTATAATGGTCTGAAGTTAGTGTCAGAGTACATGGTGATATAACCTTTTAATATTCCTGCCCCAAAGACAGATAATCAAGAACTGAAACACCCTAAATTCCTGCAGTTTCTATCAAATTAACTGAAATCTCCACACCTATTGTTCAGAATACCCGCTATCTTTGCAAGCTGTAGTACAAAGATAAAGTAACTCCATTCTTTTGCAGGAAGCACTAAATAAATTTCAAAAATGCTTCAACAAGGCAAACGTGTTATATATAGAAATTCATAACTTAATCACAGCACAGAAAAAAAGAACAATGCTTTCTTTCACCTTATAGGGATGAACATTAGTCTACTTGTAAAGATTCAGGCAGCTGCTAAGAATGTCTTAGCAGCTCTTGTATTTGCAAGAAAAACCCTGTCAGTCGCAAGCAAAACAATCTCGCCATTTAAATATATCAGCTAACTGTATACACATTATACAGTCATCTTTTGCGAACCCAAAATTAACACATAATTTCCAAATTTCTAAAGGAGAGAAAATACTCCAACTACTTTGCACTTGCAATGGCAGAGCCAAACCACAGACCTCCACGTGTGATCAATTGCTTCAATAAATCAAAACGTGTCAAAATATTTGCAGAAACCCTGCCAGAATAAGACAGGTGATACAATCGGTAGTATTTTCAAATCCTGAAAAAGACATCCTAAAGAGCCGGTGCCTTGCCTTACCTGCCCAAAAGCAATGCTCACACGGCTCTGCAGCCGATTCACCGGGTTTATTCTGGTTTGACAGCCGTGACAGGGGACGCCAGCCCATCGCCTGCACAGAGGTGTTTCCCCTGGAACTGCCTAACTCCAAGCACTAACACTTCAACGCATTCCTGCCAGCCCGCAGGAACGAGGCTCTAATTAACCCAGAGAGAGAAAAGTGGTGGAGAAGAGAAAAAAAAAAAAAAAAAAAAAAAAAAAAAAAAAAAAGAAAAAAAAAGGGAAAAAAAGCAGGACTCGACCCATTTGTTCCGGTCTAAATTTAAAGCGAAAATGCACCAAGAGCAGCACGCTTCCAGACGCTGCTTAAGGGTATACTAACATAAATCGGGGATGGAAGAGAAAGCCCAAAACACGGAAACGGATTATGTAGGTTAAGCTCAGCTTTAGCCATCCGCTGCAAGGTCCAGCGAAGGAAACGCCGAGCCCCCGGCTGGGGCCGATTCGGCGCCGCGCCGGCCCCGCGCCCCCTCCGGGCGCCACGTCCCGCTCCGGGCGCCGGGCGTGGGGCACGGCCCGCGCCGCTTCCCGCGGGCGGCGGGGACGGAGCCGCTTCCTCCGGCGTTCCCGCGGGGACCCGGGCCGGGCCGGGGGAGGGGAAGCGGCGCGGGCCCCTGTGCCTCCCCCCCGCCCCGGCCCCTTCCCTCCTTAGCGCTCCTTACCCGCCTTGTAGCCGCGCAAGCCGGGCTGGGGGTGCAGCCCGCCCCACATGGTGCCGCGCCGGGCCGGGCCGGGGACCGCCGCTCTCCGGCGGGAGGGCTGGCGGCCCGGATGGGCGGCGGAGGCGGCCGCTGCCGCTGCGGCGGCCCGGGGGGCTCAGCGGGGCGCTGCCGCCGCGGCGGGGGCTGCTGCCCGCCGCAGGGGCGCCGCGGCCATGCTGCCGGCGCTGCGAGCGCGGTGGGACCCGGCCAGCCCCTCGCCGGAGACAAAACTTGCTCTATTGCGCTGCCGCCGCCGCCTCCTGCCTCTCCGGCGCTGGCAGCGGGGCGGGGACAGGGGCGGGAGCACCGCAGATGCGGCGGCCGCTGCTCGGGGACGAAGCGCTTACATAACCCGGCCCACCGGGCGAGCTGCGGCGAGGGGCTGCGGCGGAGGCCGAGGCGGAACGGGTCAGCCCGGCAGGGCACGGCCCGACCCGGCCCAACCCGGTCCGGGCCGGCCCATCCTGCCCCGCTCAGGCCCCGCCGGGCCGCGGAGATGTTCTTGGGCTCGGGTTTGGTCACGTATTCGCCGCCCGCTCACCCTGGGCTCGGGGAAGGGGCTGGAGAGAGCGCTGAACTGACAGCACTCACCGTGCTGCAAAGGTGATCGGAAAAGGAAAGTGAAATGCCTGGCTCCAGAGTTGCGGCATTGGAAATACCCAAGGCCAGTATGCGCAGACTTTAGTGAGTAGAGTTCATGATAAAATCACTATTTTCCCCTACTTGTGTTTGTTTTAGTTAGAAAACGATGTGGAAATAAAGAAGAGCCATGACATCTGTTTGAACGACCAGTTCCACCAAAAGATCCACAGTAACATCAAAAAGTTTAAGCCACAGGACTGGGAACAAAATGCTCCTGTCAGCAATAATTCAACCCCAGTAAGAAGCGCATCCCCTCCACGCTGCTTTGAGTCTGCTCCAAATACTTCAAAAGATAATTCTGCAATAGGAGCCTTCCCTTCCTGTTACTGTTCTTGCAACTGCAGCCCAGTGGTCCCCATGTAAACTGTTTTATGAACGAGACCCTGACCCAATCGGCAATCCATATTATCAGACAAAAACAAAGAGAAGGAGACAGCACTTGGACAGCTTCTAACTTCGGCATAGCCATACTAAGATTACAAAATGCATACCCACCAAAAGAAGAAAAGCAATGCTTCAGACAGTATAGTAGATTATGATGGACACGATAGTTTAGGGAGGTGAGGTGAAACAGGATCAGTTCTGTGTCTGTGTGGAGACGTTCACAATCAATAAATAAAACTGTGTTCAAACATTAACTGCTGACCCAATGCATTTTTAATTAGTAGCTGATGATCACAGAACAGCTTTTATCTCTTTGGGAAGTTATATGTTTTATTTCAGCACAAGTCATGTTTTATTTATGCCTAGCTTGGTATTCATAATGTACTCAGTAAAACAGGCCTCAGAAGTACTGAGCATGTAGAAATGCTGCATGTTGTTACTGCATCCTCTTTCTTATCTGTATAAAGCCCTTGCACACTCACCAAAGATCTGACATGATGTGCATTCCTCACCAGCTTGTTTTAACTTCAGAGTGTCCGTGGGTGTTCGGTAAGTAGAGTTGTAGAAACACAGACTTTAAATGTTACCAAATACTGAATAAAACCCCCAAATAGTAAAGCTGCAGGAGATTCTGTCAAAACCTTCAGACTGTTGCGAGAAGTCCTGGAATGATAAAAGGTCAGAAGCATTTTCAAGAAGCCACAAATACTGGTTTACAGCAGAACACCAAAGCAGGAACTAAATTTTTGTTGACGCCACCTCAGTGAAAGTGTCCAGCCTTCAACCCTGAAGCCAATGTAAATATTGAAGAGTATTTGTGAGAGAGATGCATGGTAGATAAACATGAATATTAGAAGAAGTAATAAAAGCTAAAGTATATTGCAAAACTTTGAAGACAAAGAAACACATAAACATCTTAGTTCAAGACCTCTTTAAAGCACTTGACTGTACATTGTAGCATACTATTTTGAGTACTTAGCGTATTTACAGGAGGATGCAGTGAGCTGTAAGGAAGCTGAATTTTAAGACGGGGAAGGTATCTAGCTGCAGGTGAGAAGAAAAATTGCCTCATGACTGCTAAGCTCTGGAGTTTGTGGTACTGTCCTGAAATGCAGTTGCTAGAATCCGGAGGTATATCACGGCTGCAAGAAAGCTACATGCCTGGAAAAGGTGTGGTAACTGTTCTTCTGTTTTCTAATAAATGTCACTGCAGTGGTTTTATGTAATTTGTATTGCCATTCATAGAAGCCTTACAGTTTCATATGTATCTCCTGTCTAGTCGTGAACAATACAGAAAAAAAAAAAAAGGCCAAGATGAGGGTGGCAGAACACAGCCAGATAGTCTGGCTGAATCCCCCCTGACCACAGGGCTGTGTCTTCCAAGGTGTCCCCACTGGGACATCCCTGCTTCAACACTGCTACTGCTCAGAGCAGAAAGAAAAAAAACTGTGCTTAAGCAGTCAGATAACAAAACCTGAGACACTTTCATTGTTATGATTGGATTTTAAGTTATTTTTATAGAAACTGAATGTAATTAGTAAAGCTTTTTCACTACAAGTGACCACAGTGTATCTGTCTGGAAACCAGGCCAAACTGAAGCCAGTAGTTTTACTCTATAAATAAATTCTATCTTGTTAATGCTTTATTCTTTATCCAGTAATATTTCAGCTGCAGTCTGCTTCTGTTTACAGTTCTAGACCTGGAGCAGTATTTGTTTTAGATTTTCCAAAATCTCTTGAAAAATTACGATGACAGGTCTTGACCTCCCAAAAAAAAAAAAAAAAAAAAAAAAAAAAAAAAAAAAAAAAGAGCTTGTGCCATTTAATGCTGCTGAAGCAATGCCCTATTTTCTTGTGGGTCTCAGTTTGACAATGTGGTGGGCCCTTTGTCCATCTGTCCCAAGAGAGCATACCCACACTGAGGTGACTTGCATGGAGTCATTAAGGTTGAAAAAGACCTCTAAGATCATCCAGCTGAACTGCTAAGCTTGGCACCTCTTACATTTCTTGGGTTGATAAGAATTAGGAGTGTGACAATCTGTGTTCCAGTGCTGCCTCACTCAAGAGGGGTGTCAGGGTCCTGGTACTCATGGAAAACAGCAGCACAGTATGAAGGGGAACTCATGTAACCTTACACATGAACAAAACTGTAAGTGGAAACAGCCTGCATCCACAGGTAATTATTGTGAAATGTGATACTCCAGACAGTGAATGGACTCAGTTTCTCAGTGTCTGAAAAGCCTTCTCCCCAACTCTTTTTTTCTGACATAAACTCCACCTTCTTGGCAGAATGAACATGGCAATAGAAAGTAACAGCTTAAGCCTGTTGAGGCAGATGCTGTCTCACTGAGGTCAGCTGGAGCATGGCTTATCCAATGGTTTGTGATCTGTCTCCAGGTTCAGAAATCACATCCCTTTTTTCCCGCTCAGTAAAAACATAATGCTTGAAGTGGAGTTAAGCTGAAGCATAACCTATGAAAGCAGCATTTTCCTTTAATTAAAACCAGAAATAAGTTCAATGCTTCTTCTACACACTTGCTTTCACATTTAATAAAATTAAAATATTATTTAAAAAACCCAAATGCAAATACCTGAACATTGTTCCAAGAGAATGCAGACCATTTCCCCTATCTAATATAATAATATTAAAATGCACACATTAGGCATATGTGCATTCTATCAAAAAACAACAGCAGTATTTCTTCAAGCATATCTACATTGTAAATTACTTTGAAATTAAAATCACAAATTTTCAGTTACTGAGTTGCTTCACTAAGTACAGCAATTCTTTCCCTCCACCCACAACTTTTTCGGTTGAACACTGTGTCCTAGCAAAGTCTTAGCAGTCTTTAAGAAGCCTTAGAACAATTCCTCCTGTTTTTCAAAAAAAACCCTATGTATGTTACAAAGCCAGATGTTAAACCATATTGGGAGTCGCTATAATTAAGAACAGATTATCTTACCTAAGGACCTGCACACCTGCTGGTAGGGGCATGCTGGCCTATAAAGGACTGAAATGTTTTGTTCAAAGCACACAGAGTGCACTGCACAGCATTAACAATAAATTGTGTCATCTAATATCTGCAAAGTAGGCATTGTGAAATAACATGATGTATACAATGTTCTTATTTTTGCCTTTTCTACAAGCAAATGAGAGTGCACGTCTCACAGAGGATGCCAAGCTGATAGCAGTTTGAATATGCTTTACACTGTGCTTTTGCTAACACCACAGCTTACACCACGGGAGAGAGTCAAACCAAGCAGCTCACTGTTACCATACCTATAAACATAGCTGTGGTTTATTACCAACATCCTGAAATTGTAGATTCTTCTTAATGTTCCAGCTTTCAGAGACAGATTTTCACCTGAGAAGTTATTTACAACATTGCTAAAAGACCCTTTGGTGTCAGGAATTTTCCACCTTTTGTGTATGTGTGTATATAATATTAATTTAAAGTAAGTCACAGAGAATTAAATCAACTTTGTGTTATCAACTCAGATAGTGCAGGAAGAACAAATGTAGGAGTGGCATCCAGTGATGTCTAACCAGTAACTTACGAAGATAAACAGGAATTTCCCAGGTATATTTTTCTCAAGGGGAAATTTTTTGAGTTCTACTATTCAATCTTCCCTTTCCTCTATTGTCCCTTTTTCAAAAAGGCAGTAGAAAAGAAGAGGAAATACAAATGGTTTGGAAGGAGATGGAAAGAATATGTTAAAACCAACAGGCTAGAGGCAGGTCTTCTCCTAGGCTTTCATGTTTGGTTCCTATAAAATTTAAGTGCCAGTACCAGAGCAGCCAGGGAGCCTCTTCCCCTGGACTCACTAACATATCCAGCTACCTTGCAAGACATTATACTTTCACAAAAAAATATTTTTTAGAAATTGTTTCTTTTGCTCTACTGCATGACTTTTTCACCCAATCTCCAGTTCTTTTGTTCTTGAGTCCCCTTGAGTCACCTTCACTTTCTGTGAACACACAATCTCATTTTAGGAGCACCAATACTTTTTGTATTTGTTTCTCTGTGCTAAAACTTCTGCTAAAGCCCAGAAAGCACCAGCAGTGCTGCAGTTCAGGGTTTTGATCCCACTGCCATTGGCAGTGCTCAAGTTTTTATAGCTGGCATTTTACTCCAAGGCACACTTGTTTGACTCCATGTTACACACAGACAAATGAGTTTAGAAGGATGATGCATCCAAAACTGGATGATATCACTACACAGTAATTTGCAGGGTTTTTAAAGCTTCTTAATGCATGTTAAACTCCACCTCAAATGTGAAGTAACTGCTGTATTAGAAGCAGCATTAGAAACAGCATTTAGCCTGACCTGTTAAAACCTACCTGCTTTAAAGGTTAATCAAAAAGCACCCCTTTGTATGCAGTCACTGAAACAAAGGATCAGACCATGTAGTTCAGGTTCCTGGCCTTTTTTCCACCTCAGTGTTGAAAAGAGAATGTCCTGTTTTCCTTTTGCAACAAACATCCCCGATGAATTATATAACTTCGCAGTAAATCAGAATTTTAAATCGTAAGTAACTGTTACAGGAAGACCAAACACTCTACAGCACAACCAGCCAGTGATGCAATGTTGTATGAATACTTGAAAATGGAAATTTCTTCCAAGTGGCCATCATTATCTGCTTATAGCCTGAAATATGCTGTTTGTTTATTCCAAGTCAGAAATACAACCTATGAACATTACCAGTCAGAAAATTATCTGGTCTCTTGTGTTTGAGCCAAACCCAATATTGCTGCAAAGGGATGAAATTTCAGTAAAGTCAATGGAGTTGTGCCAGTGCTTAGTTTAGTCAGCTCAGTACTGTCATACGCCCATACGTAAAAGTCGGATGGAAAAATTTATTACATGCTGTAACTAAAAATACTATAGCTTAATGAGGCTCCCTACCCCATTTTTTTCTCCATTTACTTTTATTCTACAAAAATCACTGACATTGATTGTACAATAATTCATTACTATATGCTAGAATAATGTATCACTATTATAATAGGGGTTTTTTTTCTCTCTCAGCAGCAAGAATTCCATAACTAAAATGATGAGGTATTCTCCGCTGGTAGAATAGAATCCAGTTTAATTGGGCACTTCTATACTCAGCCATCACAACCCCTGCAGATGTTTCAGAACCAGCCTGTTCCTTGTACAACACTCGAGGACCAGCAGCCATAGCCATGGCTCTGCTGGGAGCTGCCCGGTGTGCAGGACAGGCAGCCTTAGAAAACACTCTGGTTTTGATATGCCTTGCTCTGTAAAGAATAATTTGCGTATGTCTTGTGCCTTGTGTCTTTCTCACAGTAAATTAATAAACATACAGAACACACATTTTTAGATTAACTCTTTATACCCAAGAAGGTAGAAAATGACTGAAATGCAGAAATTGGGCAGGTGTGTACTAACCAACAGTGCCTGTCAGATTTGTTTTGTGGGACCTCAGGGTTAGTATATGACATGTGTATGAATCCACCACAGTATCCCTAGACTGTTTTGCTTTTGACTTAAAATTAACACAGACAAGAGTGTTTATTAAAAGTAACTTTGTGGCTCTGGCTTGGCTGTAAGATCATTCTACTTTTAACACATTACATGAGTGACCAAATTGATCTGGGAGGCGTAAACATGTAACATGATCTTTGGTCACTTAGAAAACAACAAGAAATCATGCTCCTAAGTGAGCATGTAACTTTCAATATATATGAGTAAAAGAAGCATAGAAGTTTAAGTATTGCTGCTTGAATTGTTGGGGACAGTCCCACTCATTTAGGAATCCCATGGTTTAAGAATTGCACATCATGTAGTGCATTGCTGTACCATTCTAACATTGTAAGAATATCTGGTTAAATCAGTTAAATGGAACTGAAGAATCACAGTTGCAATTTTCTGGTTAGTGCAGGACAGTATGATACAAATATACTCTATACTTTGACCATTCAGTTCTTGGTCTTACTATCTTCTGAGCCAAGCATCAGAAGGTCAGCCCAGAACATGAGACTCTCTCCAGGGCTTCTGAAGGAAGTCATGGCCATCTTTTCACAAGGTAAGAAGCTTGAAAGACCCAAACAAAACACATTAATAGGAAAAGATAAATAGCTTAACTAAAAATCTGGATGTGGCTGCATCCTTCCAAAACGGTGTTATGCACAAACTTCCAACGTGAAAATAATAAAAAACAACAACAACAACAACAGAAAAAACCCACAACCTCCCCCCCCGCCTCCAAAAAAAAACCCAAAAAAACAAAAACAAAAAAAAAACAAACCCCAAAAAACCCCAAAACAACCTGAAACAGGAGATGACAAGCAGTCAGGAAGCCAAAATAGAGAGCAACAAAAATGCATTAAGGAAGTGCAAGAGGCTGCCATACACACGACTCCCATCTGCACACTACCCCAGCAAATGCTCCATGTAGTCAGTTCATTCATGGAAGTCCTTGCTCAATGACACCACTGACAATATGTTAACTGAGCCTTTCCTGGTGTTGGCCCTGCTGGAACACAGCCCCAGCAGTCACCATGACAAGATCTTTACTTAGCACAGCCACTGCAGTTAACAGACAGAACAGGAAAAATAAGAAACAAATAAGAAGACAGCTATAATAATGTATCTTGAAGTACATGAAAATAGTTCTTGTCTTTCAGTTCCATGTTTGAAGATAGTTGCAGCAAGGATAAATTCCCAACATTTGGATTAAAAACACAAGAAAACCATGCATGTTGCCTCATATTAAGGTAGAAACCAGGAGCTAATTTTAAAAATGATAAATTGAATCACGTATTTCCAATACACATTTGCTTTTATGTTACTGCTTTCAGATGTTACTGGTAGGCAGGAACACGTAGCCTCTGAAAGCTGACTCTAACAGACCTCCAGAGTAAACTGAAATATCTAAAGCTCTAGAAGTACATTACAAACTCTAAAGGCTCTACAACATAACCATATGTACTCAGTGCTAGATTTCTTTGAGCTTATACATTCCAATTTAAGTAAATCAGTCTCCCTTGCACAGAGATAAGGAAACCGAGCTGTGTAAAACAAAAACTACCAACCATTCCACTGGAATCTATATTTAATATTTGCTGTGCTGTGCTTTAATTGCTGAAACTGCCTCTACAAAAGCATTAAAAAATCACCAGAAAAAATGTCATTATGGGGCACATTGAATGTTCAAAAAAAAACTTCACCTTGAAAAATATACACATGAGTTCTGAAGCACAAAGAAGTTCTTAAATACAGATGAATCATCAACATTTTGTTTCCATCAGGTGCATGCTCCCAATTTAAAAAATACAAAGAACAAAAATATGCTGAAACCCTCTTGGAGCTCACCATCATGAACAAAACAGAATCTGTTTGGAGTTCAAATTTGTGTGAACAGAGAGGAAAAGAAAATATTGCAAGATTAGTTCCATCTTTAAAAAGAGCAGATAAGTAGTAAATACAGTAACTTCCGTTGAGCTGGCAAGTGAGCCAGGTTGGATCCAGATCTCTAATTTGAGAGAGTGTGAATTCTGTTTCCTTATTTAATGAAGTCCCTTATTTTCCCTAACTGTTTTTTTAGCATATTTTTTCGTATGACTTTCAAATATAATTTTACATTAAATATATGTAGGTATAACTGGATAACTATATATAGGTCAAACTCTACCATATGATAAAAGACTTTGCTAAAGACTAATTTCTTTAAAATACAAGTGAACAGTCACTGGAATGGATGGGTTTTATAGAGTCCTGATCAACCATATCTCCAGCTGCAGGAATTCTTCACAGAAATTCTTTTTGCTGTTCCCAGCAGAGACTGCAATATAGGCTTTTACAGCCCCTGAAGCTCAGCCACATCAAACATTTCCATAGCACACGCCCCAGGCTGCATACTGCAGGTCCTCTCTGCTGGTGATTCCATACAGAGTTGCACGGGATGGACTTACAAGTTCTGTGGTTGGATTTACCAGAAAAAGGGGAAGAAGAAGAGTTACTAGTTCTGTGTTGAAGGGGACAAGGGCTCAAGGTCCTTGTGGCACTGGTCTGTGGGGAAACTCTACTTGCTACTAATGCAGGGTTTGCAAACCCGCTTGCAAAGGCTTGAAAAGCAATTCATAGAACCATAGAATCACAGAATGGTCTGGATTGCAAGGGACCTTAAAGATCACCTAGTTCCAATCCTCCTGCCACCTTGCACTAGACTGGGTTGCTCAAAGCCCTGTCCAGCCTGGCCTCAAACACTGCCAGGGATGGGGCATCCGCCCCTTACTAATATCTAATCTAAACCTGCCCTCTGTCAGTTTAAAGCTATCATCCTTTGTCGTATCAAGTCGTCTGTCTGGACCTCAGTAATGACTCCAATGATTGTATGAAGGATGAATAAGCACATTATGACCATAGAACAAATTATCAAATTAGCTGTGCAACTTAAATCATACAGTTTACTGCCCCAGCAGAGGACAGTTTGGAAGGAATTCAGGGTAAGGTTTTTTCCCAAGCCTTCATCCCCCATATGGTGAGCTCTTTGCAAAATCTGTCAGAGAGAGAGAGGGAGAGAGTGTTCTCATGAAGAACAAAAATCCAGATTTCTCAGTGTGCTCTTCTCTCACCCACATCCTTATCAGCTCTATTTTTAAATACGAAGCTAGCTCTTTAGAATCTCCTGAGATCTGACAGTTTGCCACACTGTTACAGATTACACAGAAGAGTGGCAGACTTGGCTGGACTTACTGCTCGGCACAGCAAAGAGGGGGACCTGCCCCTGTGAGCATGTCACGGTGTCAGGAAGGAGCATTTGATGGCAAATGAGAGTGATGCAGGCCTGCCCCTGTTCAGGACACATGACACAAATCCTTTCATCATATTTCAGCTTTGATGAGCCACTGCCAACAGCTTTGGCCCTGCTCAACTGCTGCAAATGAATAGGCAACTCATTTACTGCCTTGCTTGTATCTGCAGAATAGCTGGCAAGTGCATCCTCAGAGTTATTCATGACAATCCGTGTGTGGGTGTGTGTTGAGGCTTTCAAAGAGATGGTGTAAAATATCTGTTCCTTCATGCCTTCACGAGCCTCTCCTCAAAATCCTTCACCCTTATTCTGCCCTGCAGTTTCAGACATCACTTCCAAACTTGTGGGAGTGAGTCCTGCTGTGGCCATTTCAAAGACATGAAAACTGAGCACACAGCAGCCCACTATGGAGTTGGGGAGGGAGTCCAGTGCTCTCCAGTTTTAATGTTTTCCTGTTAGTGCTAAATGTGTTTACTATCCATAGATTTGTTTATTCATAGCTCAGTGGACTGATGTTTTGATTAAAACTGATTTTGTTGTAACAGTGCTGTCACTATTATTAACCAGTTTCAATTCCTTTAAAAATAAACAGGGAGAATCCAAGCAGTTCAGTTACCTCCATGCTCTGCATGGCTGTTAGAAAAAGTATCAAAGAATAGATAAAATTAAAAATCAATGCACTTTTTAGAAAATTACTGTTTTCTTAATACAATTAAATACTATTGTCTGAACCCTTTAATGCTGCCCAGCTGGCTATTAGAGAAAGAATGGTTATATTAGACAGAAGATTTTTATTAAAGACAGCTTTAGTTTTTCAAACAGCACAGGTTTTTCTGGCTGGCAGAGTATCAGCTTGCCTAGTGAAAACTGTTTTCCCTTGGAAAGAAGAGATGGGTATAGGATGTACCCAAGAAAAGACAATTCCTCTTGGCTGACCTAAGCAGAAGTATTGGCTTGGGTCTCTGAAAGGAAGTCTTTCTTACTGCTGGTAAGTTGTTCAGCAGCTATACAGATGCACTGGTTTTTTGTTTGAGTTGTTTTATGGGGTTGTTTTTTGGGTGGTTTGGGGGGGATTTGGTGTTTGGTTTTGGTTTTATTTTTCTTCCCAAAAGAAAAAAAAAAAAGGAGGTTGAAATTAGCCGCAAGCTCATAACAGATTTTGGAACCTTAACAGATGATAATGAAGAGAGTCATGGGAGATATAGTAAAGAAGGTAATTTTCCAAATCTGTAGAATAAGAATGATGGAAATTAAGAAGACAATTCTGAAATAACATTGATTCCCAGACCAAAATTAAGGCATAGTTAGTTTTTCAGGAATAAGAAACAGGCTTCTGGTAGGAGGTCTGAATTTTCATTTGCCTCTTGAACAGCATGAAGTGAGCTGTCAGTTCTCACTAAATAGCAACAGTCAAGTGTAATGTTCTGGATGCTACACAGAAACATATATATGTACCATGAAGTAACAGGAATGTGACATCAGGTTTTGGAGTTTCCATGTTCTCTTCAAAAACTCTTCAGAAATTATTCCAACTTTCTTTGATTTAAAAGTTTTAGGCAGAAAAATAAGTAGATTGAATTGCTTGCTTACATGAAGTTTGGGCAGTCAGTAGAAAGAAAAAAAGGAGAAAAGGAGAAACAGAAACAGGGTGAGAAGAAAGCTCTGAAAACCTGCAGACTTACTTCATGTTGGAGAGGGTAGGAGGGAAGTTTGGAGAGTAACATTATACTAATTCCTCTTTGGAATAATTTATAAAATTGGATATGCAGATAATTCACATACTGTAAGCAAAATTGGCCTGGAGAGCACCCAACCCAGCCGACTGCAGAGGTTCCAGAAGGCCCAGCTGCTCCTGTCCTTCAGGACACATCCTTGCTCAGTGCTTTGCTTACAAGCTGAGCTCTTTTTTGTCACCGTAAACAAAGAGAAATTCAAACCAAGCAGCCAACCCTGTTCACTGTTTATACACAGGGATTTCTGAGAAAGATGGAGAAAATCCCAGCCAGTCTGAAAGCAAAAGGACATTGCTTAAAGACAGGTATTTCCTTCCTTCAATTTGCATTGTCCTTACTCTTACTTGATATGGTTCATTGTTAAATGAGAGAAAGATAAAATAAAAAGCCATGGAAAAAAACTAATAGACATATTCCCCTCTGGGCATTAATATAAACAATCAAGCAGTTACTTTGGTTACCTTGTTTGTGGTCTGTTCTTGTTCCCGTTAGGAAGGCTTGCAATTCCATTTACAGAGTCCCCCTCCACAGTGAAACAGTGTTCGAGCACAACTATGCATTTCCAAGCAGCAAGATAGCAAACACATGTTAACAATTTCATTCTCAAGACCTAGATGCTGCAAGTGAAAAATCATGCCTTGGCTTTCTGCCTGCTTCTGTCTGGCTTAATTAGCTGATCACATCAACAATCTCAGCTAAAATGATTCTCAGCGAAAGGGTCGGGGGGAGCTGCTTGAGCAGAGCTGGTGAAGCTTTACACTGTGTACTACCCTAGCAAGATCCAAGAAGAAAGGCTCAAGGGCTTTGGCTCAGCACCTTCTTTATCCAGACAGAATTTGAATTTTTTGGAGACTGAAAGCAGGATTCTGAATAAAGCCTGATGCCTTCTAAAACTGCAATAACTGCAGCCACACAAGTCCAGACACTAGTTTTGGGGAATTGTTCAGGTCACTGTAGAGAAAGAGAACCACTGTAAAACCAAGAGCAAATCTTATCACAATCTTTCACAATACTTTGGATTTAGAATCACTTTGTAGCAGTGAAAATTACATTGAAGAGGAAGAATCGTAAACATCTGCTCCATTGTCTTAGCTTTATTTTTTTTCCAGTGACTGAGTGTCATCAGCTCGGTCATAAAAGATGATCTTTTCCCTACATCTTCACTACTTAGTGGTGGCACTACACAGCATGGTAGCCTCACTTCTGTAGTATATTCACCAGCATAGAACTCATATTTCTGTGCTCTGCCTGGAGGACTATACAAAATAAAGTCTTACATGGTAATCAAGCCAAAATGACATGTCCCCATTCCCTAATGCAACACTGAAAGTGCTGAGCAGCAGTAAAACAAACACTTAATAGCATTTATGGTTTAAACACACTTAAAACAAAGACCCTAAAACGTTTACAAAAACAAACTGCACTTCTCAACCATCTTGCTGGAATTTTATTGTGTTCATCACAAAGATTTTCCAGCTACATGTTATTTTTAGTTCAAGTTTTAACTCAGTAAGTTTAAGCATACAGACTGAAAGTGCATCCAATCAGCTTAGTCAGTTTAAATAGTTTGATTTTTTTTTCACAGTTTAAGATATGATGCATAGATCTCCAGTGAAGACATGATGGTTTATTCACATCATCCCACAGATGAAGAGAGTCCCATGTGTTTATCCAGTGCAGGGCTGGTTTACTTCAGCAGACAAGTACATATTAGCAAACTGAAAAGGAATGCAGCAGCCCATCTCCTATAAACACCATTTGGCTATTTAAGCCTACACTGCACTAGAAATAGAATTATATCTCACAAACACCACCAAATGCTGGAGCATATAATTTATTCACTGCACGCTATATTATTTTCAAATCAGATTTTATCTGTCTCTTACTATATAAAGCTGGGGAAATATTCTCATACACATGGAACACTTCTGCACTGAGGAATTATACCACTTTGGAATCAATTTACAGCTGTGCATTGAAGATCAATCTACAAGGCAGATTCAGGTTTTGTGTCTTGCTTCTGGTTCAGTGACTGACCTCAGACATGTTCCCCAGCATTTGTTTTTCACATTGCCTTTCACTGAGACTTTGCTGGCTCTGCTTTTCTTTGTCCTGTACCATCTTCTGTTTCCATCCCTCATATCTCCTGCTTGCTCAAACACAGCCTCTGGAATGCTGTCTTCTCCAAGCTAAGAACAAGCATCTCCAGTATCTCTTAACATTCCCACAAATACTGTTCATCCAGGTGAAGACCATGCCATCAGGTCTGTAGTCTGCAAACCTTCCTACAAATGCTCCCTTCTTTTGGCCAAGTAAGGACCATAATCCATTTTAGTGCCTCAACATGTAAAGATGATTCAAATTTTAAAAAAAGAGGTACATTTGATGCAGGCAGATAATGAAGCTTTAGGACACAACCCTGTCTAATCCATCTATTTCAAATTGTGAGTTTGGACTGTACAATTTTGTACACAGAGGATATGCTCTGATCTTTTATGCCTCCTCCTTTAGTTAAGCTAGGTTTTCACACCGACAGCAGAGCTATTGTGTGCATGACATTTACTGCTGGAAATGGATGCTGTGTCTTGGCAATGAATGGAAAATCTGAGCATTAGCAATGAAAAGATATCTTCAGAGTGTTCCTTGGTCTCTTGTTAGTCATTCAATGTAGAGGAATTCAGCACAGAGGAAACACGCTGGGTGAATGTCAGTGTTCCCAGCTCTGCCTGAAGAAAGAAAAATCCTGCTATAAAACAGAGTGTGGGCACTGAGCACGACAGGATCCAGATTTTCAGTGCACACCAATGAAAACCTTCCTGACAGCAGAGTTCCAGCAACCCAGCTGGGGTTTATTTGGGAAACGTGCAGTTTTCCACAGAGGAAAGTAAATTGGGATGCCTTTTTTTTAGGTTGTATGGAAAAATCTAATTGCTCTAATTTGTATTTAGATGCAGCTTTATAGCCTGCAGCAAGAAGACATAGTCAAGAGGCTGGGAAGTATAGCGTGATTTGAACCAGAAGTTCCCCATTCTTTTATAACCTCCCTTGAGAATGGTGTCCATGGTCTATGTCTGACTGGATTCCCAGGAGACAACACAAGCTCTTTATACAGGTATGGCTCTAAGGCTTTGCCTTCACTTGCTCTTTCACTGGGTTTCTATCACTTACCAACTTCACCTGAGCATGCTTTTCTGTCTATCTGGATCAGTGTCCTCTGCTGCCACAGCAAACCCTTTCCCAGCTGAAGACAATTCCCACCATGCATCCTTTTAAAAAGTAATTCACAGCCTGGGTCACAGCCCAAACGCTGAGTGCGTGCCTGGCCCCTGTGTGCGCAGACTGGCACCACGAGGGGACTGGAGCCAGCTCCGAGCTCTGCCTGCCGCAGACTCCCTCTGGATCTGACACAGGGGTCCACAGCTTTACTCCTCGCAGTGGCTTCGTAGCTAACGATCAAGAATAAGCTACAGAACCTACACAAGTTAAAACTAACCTGGGTTACTCACAAAAGCATGTAATACACTGGATTTCTAACCTAGAATTTTTATGTCTTTCAAGCCAGAGCTAAATAAAAAGAAAGAGCTTGGACAAGGCACAAGATGGTTGTTGTAATCTCCCTGCACTTAGCAATGCCATAAGGATGACGCTCTTCTGACTGATGTGTTGTGTAATGATCTTTTGCATATAATTCTTCATGCAATTAGACTGAAAGTTGCTGTCTAAAGGATCTGTTCAGCACTTATGCCCTGTATTTTCTCATTTTATTCGTATTGAAAAATAGGGAATATACCCAGCCACTCAAAGTTGCTCTTTTTGCAGGTGACACTCGAAGTTGCGCTTTTTACCGTACCATCCATTGTAAATGTTACTTACAGCAGCTGTATTTAGTTTCATGCTGGCAACACAGATTTAAAAAAAACCCCACATTTCACTTGTTTACAGATTCTAAACAGAAGATAATTATTTCACTATGGAAAAATGATCTAACAAGTTATCTAAAACCTGCTTCCTTCAGAGTTTCAAGAACTCAGGGAAGGAGAGGGAGGGATTCAGTGAAAATTTTTTACAGCTCTTAAAAAAGACTCCTCTTAAGCAGAAGGAATCAAGGATTTGATTTTTAGAAATTGTTATTTTAATTTATGTTAAGAAAGAATAAAAGTTTCTGTCTTTTCTTTATGTCATTATTACAGTATACCATTACATATGGGCTTTTTGTTAGACAAAATTTTTCTGGTGAATCATGATGAGTTATAGCTTTGGCTCTTAAATGATATATAATTGTTTAATATTTACATTTTTTCACGCATTTTTTGCTAAATAAATTCTAGTACTCACTGAACAGTGTTTACTGCACAATGGAGTTTTAAAATATGCACCTAAACAACTCTGCACCCAAAAGTTTCTGTGGCAGAGTTAAAGCTGTAGTAATTTGGCACCAGAACAACAGTGTGTGAGGTAAGTATTTATATTGGACAAGCGAGAAAATGTGGTTATTTGAAAGAAGCAATTTAGGATAAATAAACTGTTTACACAAGCCGAAATCTAATCAAGGTGCTTGCTTCAAGAATTGTATTTACATGGGTGCTAGTGTACTAAAAAAACCCTCAAAGGACACACATGAACATAAACGAGACAAATGCATTTACAAATCACATTACAGGTCAGTGAACAAAAGACGCTGCCCTTGACACACAGTCACTGGTCTATAAAGAGAGATGTCTGTTTAATCTTAGCCTGATTTCCAGCGGACAGATGGCATTATTTTGCAAAGCCTGTGGTATCACAAGGCCTTACATCAACATTGCCACATCTGTAAAGTAACAATTCCCTAATAGGTAACAGGTGCCAGACTTGGTGATTTTTACCCTTAGAACTCCCCAAAAGGATACATGGGAATATTAATGGGAAGGGAGCACTGCTGCCCTTTTGGATGGTGCACTCCTGCTCACTTTGCTATCCATCAAGTGCAGCATGAATGGGCAAAGCCGTGCAGCTCCCCAGGACACTGCAGAGAGGGGAGAGAACCATCAGAGAAAATCACATCAGCTGTCCTGCAGAGCATGAACACTGAAATCAACACTGAGCCAGCAGGGCCCAGTGCACCTTCCTTTATGCCATCATGATGCCATTTGATGGAAACCAGCTGCTCTGGTCATGTTCTTCACACTATACCCAGCCCTGCCACCAGAACATGCAGACAAGACCCAAGTGTCTGATGCTCTTATGCTTTATTTTGTTTTCAGTAATTTCATATACTTATGTAGATTGATGTTCTTTTAATTCAAACAAAGAATCACTATCAACAAATCTCTCAGACCTTTAGCAAAATTTAAACTGATTTCCATAAGCTATGTCAGCATTGACAATGCAGTAAGCCTAGTAAAAAAAAGACATTTAAAAATGTATCTGCCGATTTCACAAGGAAATACATCCGAATACATCTCTAGTGGCACTCCATCTCTAGCTATTCAGAAACTTCCTGTCAGAAATGAATTCTCTTGGCTTGCTTTACCAGAGAAATTGCTGCATACATGCCAAATCAACAAATCACTGGGTAATTCATAATGATGGCTTATCAAGTAACTGATAGCAAGTTTTGCATGCGTAGGAGGACTAGGCTAATTTTAGCAAAGAGAGGGATAAACGTTCAATCCCCCCATTCCTAGATTTGCATTATTAGTGCCCTTACTGATGCCAAGCATCAGCAGGATAACACTATTTTTATGTTGGGGTTTTTTTCTGAAGAAAATACATCAGGATCAGTTTGGATATGGCCTTGTTCTCAGTTGAGATAGGTGGATCCCTGGGTGTCCTAACAGATAACTTGTTCCCTGAGCTGCACAGGGTCCTGGGGAGTCTGGCTCCTGGCAAGGTCCCTGGCCCCAAAGCTTCCCCACAGTTGCCTCTCAGACTTGTCTTCCAGGGGAAGAGTTGCCCCCTGTGCTGCCTGGATGCCCACTGGAGCATGGGTGGCCTGGCAGCAGACTGAGCCAGCAGGCAGAGAGCCACATCACGAGTAAAGTCAGCTCTGAGCCAGACTGCCTCCTCACTTGCCTCTTTGCTGATCTTGAAAGAAAAATGGACATCTCACTGTGGAAAACCTCGATGCCAGTGCATCAAGTGTTCTCCTGCTGGAGAGGCCTGCCAGGGAGCACCCCAGCACTGCTCCTGCTGCCTGGCAGAGCCTCTGTGGTGTAGAAAGGTGTCCGGCCAAGAGAGGGACAAGCTTCACCCTTGGAGCAGCGGGCTTTTTGATGGGAGTCATGCTGCTCCTGGGCCAGGAAACGCCTGGGAATGGTGCTCTTTCCTCCTCAGACTGCACAGCTGCACCTTGTCTTCCAAACTGGTCTTTTCTCAAAAAGTGATTGTCACACTAAATTCTCCCAGGAGGAAGAGAATTTTTTTGTTTTGTTTTGTTTGTAGTGAGATAGCAAAACATATAAACAAAAGAGATTTCACAAAAGTGCTTCTATGATTATTTTTCTGGAGCACACACAAAAATTATTGTGTTTGGCAATGAATTTAGCCATCACTTGTGTTATTCAACTCTTTACCTTTAAACAACACTCCTAAATACTCCTGTACTGTTTTATCTGCCTGTTCCATGATGCTTCTGCAGGAAAAATTACCTCATATATTTGCACCTCCCATATTTTCACACTGTAAAGTTCATCGTTAGAAAATAAACAGGAAAAACCACCCCTTTGAATTTTGCACAGCCTAAAACATCTCTCAAAACAAGAGCACTGATCAAAATCTTCCTGTCATTTTTTTTTTTTTACTCCCAGGGCCAGGTTTGGAGCATTTTTTGTACACTAATCAGTGCACAGTCCAGGAAGTGCAGGAAGGCAGGAGCTGCAGTCTGCTCAGTAGGTCCAATCTAGAGAAAGCCATGCAGGAATCCCAAGAAAGAGGTTATTTTACATGGACTACATGTCTATTGCACCAGTAGCTTTCTGGTTTCTTTTCCCTCTTTATGTTTTACATCATTCCTCTTAGTACTGAAAAAAGATCAGTCTTAGGATCTTAATCCCCAAACTCGTGTGAAAGACCTGCATATAAGCCTTGTGAAGCCAAATGTGATTTCTATGATTTTTATTCTTTGTTCAACTCTCACCTTTTACTGTGCCCTTCATAAGCAGTTATACAGAAGTGCAGGATTTGTTTTATGCCTCAAATCAAATTTCATTTTCAGCTGCTTCAGAAAAGGAACAGACCACTTGTGCTGAAAGTCTTGTCCTCCTGCTGCCTTTGCTTCCCCAGCATGATTGATGGCCCACTGATATCCCGAAGCAAAGGGCCCTGCCGTTTCTTCTGTGTGATTTGTGGTGGTGAAAGTGCTTTGTTATCTGATTGCCAAAAATCCAAAGCCAGCGAACCCAGGGATCAAAACTAGCTCAAAAGGAACTTAATAAATCAGTTCCTGTGGAGAGCTGCTCCTCCTTCGAAGAATTCATGTGTTTCTCTACAGATCCATTATATACAAAAGGATATAATGGATCAAGAAGATAACCACAACTATAAAGAGAACAGGTATGTATTCTTACATTCTATTCTAAAGTGTCGTACATACAAAACTATTTACTGTAATCCCTACGTGAAACATTCACTAGTTCTATACGCTGTTGTAGGAACACTATTTGTATATTAAACAATGTTAAAGTTTCCACTTTTTTGTCCTATAGCTAGTATTTTATGGGTTTGCACTCTGAGTCTCTTCTTAGAAATGACTCTGTGCAAGTTGCTGACAGAGTGGAAATAAAGCATTTAAAATCATGGAGCCATACTCTGCACACACTTACTCTACTGAAAATCCCAAGTAGCTCTGCTGACTTCACTGCATTTAAACTGGACTTATAATGAAATTCAGACATTGTCCCATACTTCCACTGATTAAGCTTCAAAGTAATTTACTTATGACCTTTTCTGAGTACAAAGACATTTTAGACAGTGTTACATAAGCGTCTTGCTAGATACAGCATAACTTCTGTTAAAAAACAATTGCAACAATTGATGGCAAAAATTACAGTTTCTCCTTCAATCTTCTTTAGTACTGCTGGAACCAGAAAAAAATACTACTTTTTATTGAAAGCTCTACAATACAATTTCCACTTAGGATCCTGTTCTCTGGCTCAAGGAAACACAAAAGGTACACCTAGAAGCAACTTACTTGGTGACATAGTTAATTCCCTGCAAAATATCATGATTTTTTTAATTTAACATCATTGTCTTCAGCATCCTCTTAAATATCCTGAAAAATGCAGCTTCTAGCACTTATTAAGGAACTAGTCAACAGACTTGCCTGGATCTCAGTATGCTGACCTGAGGACTGTGAAATAACAGCTCAGTCCAGGGTTGTTAGTAGTAGTAGTAAAGTAGTTTTCTCTCAGCAGTAAAAGAAGTAGGAATGAAGTAAGACAAACCCCAAACCCTAAACCAATATCAAGCCCTCGAGATCTACCTGAGACAATACTATTAGAACTGCCTCTGGAATTTTATTGCTTTGCATGACCGCAAATGTTTGCACTCTGGAAAGCACTCTCCATAGCCTCTGTCATGGAGCACTGATTCCATCTCATAGCTTCACTAGGTGATGTTAGACCCATCCAGGAATAGGATAGATGGGCCCTGAACCCTGCCTTTTTTTGGTACCACAACTCATTCACAGCTGGGAGCAGTTCTGATGTGGAGTTTTGCAGTATTGGTGTAATTGCTCTGGAGTGGTGCATTCAAGCAGAGGTTGCATAGCACAAGGTTTGTAACACAAATATAGAGAGTGGACACCAGAAAGATCATTAATTCATACATGTAAATACATATTGCATTCTCTGACTCCTTTTTTTGTCTGGTCAGTTATTAGTAGCAATTTTTCAATCTGCATGGAATGTATTTTGAACTTGTGAAGTTCTTTTGGCTACATGGAAAAGGAATTATTCCCTGTGTCACACTTCCATTCATTCTACTGATCAAGGTGGCCTCATCAGAATCACAGAATGAGCTGTGTTAGAAGGGATCCTCAAAGACCATTGAGTCCTACTCCCAGCCCAGCACAGCATCATCCTAAACCTTTTCAGTCATCTTCCATGGCAAAATGAATTCCTGCCACCACAAGCCCATGTGCATTACATACTGTGTGTTCTTACCCTTCACCTCAGCATTTACTTTTACCATGTTATTTAATTTTGTCTCAGCATTTATGTTCTGCAGGAAACTATTAACACATGAAACCTCCCTTTTCACAGATATGATCTCCTAATTAAACACAGAGTTAATTATCTCAGCCTTTAAAACTGTGATTAATTCCAACAAGTTAACCTGTATTTTCCTTCTATGTTCAATACAGGGAACTGCTTTGGGTGCTTGCTTATGCCATTAAAACCCTCTCCCTGAACAATGCCTCCAAACAATGGCTCTCCCTAAGTTTGAGGAAGGAGGGACTGGTTGTCTCCATGGGAGCTTTCTTGCTGTCTAGCTCTGCAAGTTCTCCAAATTCAGGAGCTTGGGCCAAACAGAGAATAGGCTGAAGAAAGATGCCTCCTACCCCAGCTTCACAGTTACTTCTTCAAGTCCTGGCAATGTGAGCCAAAAGTTCCCTGACACATAAGAAGCAAGAAGAGCTTAGGAAACATAAATGGCAGATTGCTCCAGCCAAAACACAAAATGCTGCTTGAACATTGATGAAAGAATTGTATCTCATGTGTGCCAAATATCCTGAATGTGAGTTAAGAAAGACTTGGAACTGGGCCTTTGTGTGTTGCCACTTTAGAGTTGCCAAAGCTCATCTGACAGGACACCTACAATGACACAACCAATTCAGAACCACAGAATCATTCAGGTTGGAAAAGACCTTTAAGATCATCAACTACAACCATAAACCTAACATTGCCAAAACCACCAATGGAAATTGATTCAGTTTCAATTAGTTATTGTTATTTCTCTGCTTCTATTTTGAAACCACTCAGAGCTACCCACTACAGCTGATGCCTGATCATAGTGGAACTACAAGCTCAAGAAAATTAACTTAATCTATGCAAAGGAGTGCTGATGCTTTCAATTGGAGTCTGTCTGCAATGAGTAACTTTGTGTGCAGTAGCCAGAGTGTGAATTTGCAGCTCACAAAACTCATCTGCACAAGGCTCTTGCATAGTCACTGGGAAAGCAAAGTTACTCTAATATATATTGTATACTAAGAACACCCATAAAGAATATAGTTCAAAGCAGCTAATGAGCTATATATTCACATCCTGGCTAACTATCCACTTATTTGTTCCATGTATTAATGTACAACCTAAATTAGAAACCATATGAGTTGGTGAACCCCATGTTTCCTTTGGTGCTATGGCAAAAAATGAAACCAGAAGCTCTAATACGTTAAGGTGGCAACAGGAGAGGAGGGACTTTACTCCAGTAACCCACACAAGCACCAGCACTCAGTTCTTCTCCCACCCAGCTTCTCCCTCTGCTCTCCCCTGCACCCAGCTCAGTGTCCTGCCCCATGGCTCAGGTGTGCAGCCCTGTTCCCTGGCTTGCTCACTCACTTCCCTGCTTCCTCAGGGCTTGCTGCAGCCCAGTGATGGCCCAGCCTGGCCCAGCAGAGCAGCCTGTTTCCTGCACGCCTCCTGACTTTCCACTGAACTGCCCTATGGTCAGCACAGTTAAACAAATAAAAGAATTTCCAGTTTAGAGAGTTTAATTATCTTTGATTTAATGCTTGTCAGAAGTTTTTTCCTCCTGATAGAACTGATGTGAAATTCCAGGAAATGATTAGTTAAACCCAAGGAGAGTCTGAGTGGACACTTGTCCTGTCTGGACACACAGATAGAGTGTCCAGCCAGGCCAGTCCCAGAATACATTGTCATGTTAGAGCATGCTGCTCGAAGTTTTCATAATGCTATTTTCTGCAATATTCTAATTCATAATAGGCCATTTTCCCTCTCTACCCAAGCCACAGCCATAGGATCTCACTGGTTCCTGGCCCTGTGGCAGCAGAGTGAGGTGGGTGCCCCACAGTGAGTCACAGAACCCCATGGAGGTGTTACACATCACTTGGCCTCCAGCCTGGGCTATGTGCCTCTCCAGATGCCAGTGCCAGGCCATGAGTCCTGATGCAGGAAGCCTGGCCCTTGTGGCATCTGCTCTGCTTCCCAGGCTTAAAAGCAGGGAATAAAGGAGAATAAAAGCCCTTCTCCAAAGCAGCCTCTTTCTGACACCCCATGTCTGTATAATCTCAGTCTCTTGGCTGGGGCCTGTGGAGTAGTGCCAGCAGAAATACCAACACAGGGTTACTCCTTCTCACCCTCTCCAGCAATACTGCTCACCAGAGATACGTTCCTTTCACATCTGTAAGATAATTTCCAAAACAAAGGATTTAAATACACATTACTAATCTTATTTGGATTCCGTCCAGAAGAACTAAAAAAAGGCCTTTTAAATAATAAGATAATAATAGCAAAATCATACTATTATATTTTAGAAATATTTGTTTAAAACTGTAAAAAATAACTGCTCAACATATTCAGGCACAGTTCTGTCATTTGGGCACATATTTTATGGGGTTTTTTTTGAGACTAACCCTTTGATTATATGTTTTTCTGCTCAGTTTCTTGTGAATGTGGCTGTTTTTTTCCCCCATTTCCGTGGGTAATCACATCCTCCTTGCAGCTTCCTCCTCACTCTACTTGGATGTCCACTTCTGGGGTCGTGCCTTCACCTTCTCACCATCTGCCTTGCTTGGGTATTTGCTCAGAGAAGCTTTTCTTGCTAGGGGCCCTCTGAACTGCTGGCCCTCTCTGCTCCCCTCCAGCTCTGCCCCCAGGAGCTTTGGAAAAGTGAATCAATGAGTGTGGTCAGCATCATTTTGAAAGGTGCCAGGCAGTTTACATAAGATGGAAAGACACACTTTTACAGCATCAAAGCCTCTGCAGGAGTAAAGACACCTCTTGGCCTGAAAACAGAGCTCTTTTATAAGAGTATCTGTGCTTAATCTTTTGTATTGTTCTGTTCTTTAAGTTATAATAAAAATGAATTCTTTTATTTGAAACACTGAGTGAGAAAGCTGCCATGTAAAAGCTGTTCAGAAAAGGTCAGCCTGTTTCCCTGGATGTCCAGCAGAAGGACAGGGTTGTGTCCCACAAATATCAGGCCCATCCCATGTCCAGAAGGCTTTTGGTTCCTGCCTGTATTCTTGCACATAACATGCATTTTATGTGCAGGGTCGCTCTCCAGACACCATTTGTACTGGTTTGTGCTGCTATTCCATAGGGAATGTGACTGTTGTGCAGAGTGTTTCCAGCAGATTAATGGCTGGATGGGAGCAAATGGTGTTCCATAAGTAGGGCGAAGGATATTAACTCCAAACAGTCACTAAATCTTTAGGAAATGCCCTGACCTCTGTTGGTTATTGCTATAAAAACTGGAAAAAAATCCCAGGCATTTTGTCTCTATGACATAACCACCACTGGTATGCATAGAATATATGTTAGTAAATCCTCTGGCTCTCTCTCTGTACTCTAGTCAGCATAATTTGCTATTTTGGGGGAAATACGTGCTCATGTGCTGGGAAGAGTGAGGGAAGGAAATCATTATTGCTTTGAAAATCACAGTCAGAACTGAAGGCTCAGTTTCTTGTTTTCTAAAGTGTCTTCACATCACTTAGCATCACTTTTTAAATTCTTATTGTTTGGAACTTTAGGCTCCGATCCTTGGAGCCATTTACTTCATTCCTTCCCCTTGCTAGCTCCTGTTATTTTTGTCTTGGAGAATTCACCAGAATACAACCATAGGGTGTTTGTGTGACACATGTGTGTGCAGAGGAGGAAATGAGAGCAGAAATGCATCATCAGCATTTGAAAGGGATGTTATGGCACAGACAACCAGCAAGCAGCTCTGGATGGAGATGGTGATGGACAAAGTGGGCAGAACTACACCTCTGCTTGAGGGAGGAGTTATAAAAGTTACGAGAAGCTTAAAAGGAAGGTAAGGGTTCCACTTAATTCTTAGCACTTCACTGAGGCCTTTATTGTGCAACCTTTTCTCCCCTGTGCATTTCATCCAGTGTGTGCTCCTCCTACCAGTCTGCTTTATGGACATTTTATTGCTTTTAAGAACCTCTCAGAAGACACTTCAGCTTATGTGAGGACTAACAAGATTTCAGTGCCCTGTGTCCTTGTTCCTCACAAGACATCACTGCGCAAACCCTTCCAAGGAATTCTTTCAGAAGGGACACCATGCTGTTACCCATAAATCTAAGGGCACCAGATGGAAAAACTAAAGCTACGATGACACTAAGTGATACAAGTTAATTAAATAAGGCAGAGGAGTATTTTAACAAATGCTATCCTGCCACACAAGCCAGCAGTATTTTAAAGATATTGCTATTGTATTTCCATCAGAGTCAGCAGTAGATGCAACAGTCTTTGGATAAGATCCTCTGCCTCCTGGCAGGAAGTTGAGAAGGAGATGGAGGCAAGACCACTGCCTGAAATGACTTGGAGGATGATGAAAGCATTATTTAATCCAGCCCAAATTTAGGTACTGATGATGCACATTGGAAAATATCTTCTCTTTAAAAGCTTTGGTAGCAACATTTTTGATTGAAGGCAAACACTAGGTCTGTATTATTAGAGCTACCTTTGTTACAGGGTCCAGGGAGAGTTGCAAGATCTAACAGATCTGCTCCAGTCATTTATAGGTGAAACTAAATTGCAACACATCCCACTCTTTCTATCCTTTTTTGTTAATCCTCTTCTCTGCTTTCTCAAGACCATTCACAAATGCTAAGCTCACTGACAGTGAAACTTCTTTTTTTTTTTACAGGTGCTGCATGGACTTAAAATCACAGAACCATAGAATAAGCTGATTTGATGATCCATCAGGATCATCAAATCCAACTCCTGTCCCTGCACAAGACACCCCAAGAGTCACACCATGTACCTGAGTGTTGTCCAAACATTTCTTGAATTCTGTCAGGCTAGTACTGTGACCACTTCCCTGTTCCAGTGCCCATTAGTCCATGCATTCCCAGGGACCTGTAAACCACAGGCTGAAAGTTGGTAATCTCCCTCTGTAGAGACATAAGCCAAGAGTACCTCCATTGTACAATCCCTCAAAGTTTCCTTAAACAATTTCTATCCTCAATGATCAACTTGCCTTTGCACAAAAGATGATCCACTCCAGCCACAGCAGTGCCTCGTTATATCCATGTAATTCTCATTTCTCCACTGCCACTGTTTTTGCCAGGCTTTCTACATACTGATCAGCACTTCAACTCACCAGTCTGCAGAAACTGTTGCCTTTACTCTTCAAACCTCTGTTCTCTGTGTTGACAAAACAAATCTTCCTATTGTCACCCTTTCTGCCATTATAGCTCCATTAAGGAGTTCCTCCAAGAAGGCTGGGAAGGTGCTGAGAGAACAGACATCCTATCTACTGCTAGTTATCACCTCCAACCAATTGCTTGGCCTGTGTTGTTTGTCAAGGCCACTGATCTTACCACACCTGGGAGGTTTCTGAGAGCCAAGCTTATCTGCCTCCACTGATTCCACAGCAGTGCTTTGTGAACCATAAAGTGCTTTGCTAAGGCCAGAACTGACAGCTCACAGCTGCTTGAAAAGGACCTAATTTCACTGATCACCCATCTCTGGTGATTTGTTCGGCTCAGCAGTTCATTCCTCTTAGGCACTAACAGCAGAATTGACTTTCCTCATCCTTTATTTAAGAATCTTTTTTTTTTTAATTTTCTATCTGTATATTATATAGTCCATGTACCTTCCTGAACAGACCAGCTCCTCTTCCCCTGGATCATTTTGCTCAGAGCCATCCACTCTCTGGACCTTTTGTTTTCACTGGTTTCTGGATGGCACTCTTAAATTTTCTCTTTGCTACAATGCAATCCTCCTCATCATCTTTCTGCTTGTAGACTTCTATACTTAGAATATTATCTTGTCTTTAGAGTGTCTTTAGAGTGTCTTGTCTTTTTTAGAGTGTCTGAGATGATCAGATGTTCCGCATTGGTGTTCTGCCATGTAGTCTTTCCTTCTTACTCCTTACTACTTTGAATACCTATCTCACCTGGAAAAATCTGAAGATAATTCTGCAATGTCAAAGTTCCTCAAAAAACAGTGTATTTCCACTTTCTGTTTGCTTGCATTTTCTGTCAAGTTTTTGAGGTTTCCCCACTCACAGTGTGCACACCACCATGTTCCCTGCCTCTGCCTTTTTACAGGCCAGGATATCTTCTACTTTTGAGGGTACCTTAATCACTTTCATGGCATATTCAAGACAGAACATTTTAAGGACTTCTAGATATTCCTCTGCATTTTGTTTGGTCTTGTGCCAAGAGCTTGTGGCTCACCATCTTCTCACAGTCCAGTTTTTTCATAGGTATCTCTGGCATGTTCTACCAATGCCTTGATTTCCCCTCACTGCTTGTGCTGCTGTCAAGCCCCAGAAGATTTGCTGGAACTTTTGTCACTCAGATAAATATGAAGCAGGGGAGTTTTAGGGAAGAATCACTCATGATCTGGTCAACACCAGATGGTCTTTTTCAGGTCAATTTTCTATTTAGTTTGAGCATAATAATGCACATGTAGATGATGTAGTAGAAGCTTTTGAAGAGAAACAATCAATCACTTACTGGGTTTTGGCTGCAGTTACCCCTGCAAGCTCTCAGCATCTGGATAGTTCAAGCAGCACATGGTACACAAACATTTCGCTCAAACTGCTTCCTAAACCCCTTGCAGCAGAGCCATTTGGTCTCCTGAAACACACAGATAATATGAATAGACTTCATATAGATGAGGCACACAACAGACAGAGCAGCTAACTCTGAGCTCCTCTAGCACCTTCTCAAAAGTTCTTTCAATACAGAATCTGTAAGTGACAGAGACAGGGGGCTTACCAACTCCAAACTTCATTATCTCATAACAAAAAAAAACTGCAAAAAACCAAAACCAAACCAAAAAAGCCCTAAAAAAAAAATCATACAACCAAAACTTCAGAGAGACTTTGTAAAATAAACAAAGATTTTTCCTCTGTATCATACAGCTCTGTATAAACTCTTAGCAGAAGCATCTAGTTCAGAGTAAGCATGAGTTTTATGAAAGGTACAGCAAAGGATCTAAACTTACATACACTGTGATACAAAACCCATTTTGTGAATTAGAAGAGCACTGGGCAGAGACAAGCACAGAATCATGTGGCAGACCAAATGCATTATTTATTATTTAGTAGGGCTTCTGTAATACAATTCCGTACATTGACTTATTTATGAAGTGAAGTAAGAAAGAAATTGAATTCTTGTGTGAAGAAAATAAGGTTTCATATTCAGCTACTATGCCAGCAAAAATTGAAACTAACAAACATGAGCTGAAAAGGTGGCATAATGTTCTTAGCCACTGCTTAGGAAGTATTGACTGCAGCACATCAAAGGAAATGAAGGAAGTTGCATACAGTAACGGTGAAAGATGACACCCAGCTTCTGGTTTCTGAGGCTGCCAAAGAGCTTGTGCATGAAAGGCAGCAGGAATGAGAACTCCCTTTTGCATGAAACTCATCCTCCTCCTGAGCATTCATGGCAAACCATTCACACCACTGCCAGGCTTGGCACTGCCTGAGATTTGGGCTGGCACCACCACCACTAAGCTACAATAATCCTTTAAAATAAATTTTGCCACCAGGCAGCAGGAAGGTTACTCAGAGTGCAAGATCCTGTTCTCCACGCTTGTCTGACCATGAGACCCTGCTGGCACTGTCAGTGGTGATGCCCATGAGCACCAAATCTAGAGGCAGTTTCTCTTACATGAAGCCTTTTAGAGACTCAAAGCAGACAGAGGAGACAAGATGAATAGTGGCATTGAAAAACACCCTCTCTCTCCTTTGCATCAGTCAGTGTCCATATACTGTCTGTGACTCTCCTGGAGAGCAGCTTTCTGGCTTCCCACTGCCTGGTATTGTATTCCTAATTCTGCAGCTGAAGCACCTAACTCTCACAGTTCACTGAAATAGAGTGTGATGCCCAAGGGCTGTATATTTCTCTCTGCTTGGTCTCAGAAATGGGTACTAGTCCCTATTACTAAGGCTACCATTATGAGTCTCTGCATTTTGCAATTCTTCACATAAACTTCAGGGATTGTCTTGGGGCTTCACGTCACTTCATGATTTAAATTAGTGTGTTTAGGGGAGTACTTCACCTTAAGCAGAATGAATCCTTAAAGTGATGCTGCAACAAAACCTGAAGTATTACTGATGAGCATACAGCTAAAGAATTTATTTTCTCTATTATTCGTTTCACACACAAAATCATAATAATTTTTACTCTTTTTTTTTCCACTTTTCAAGCTGATGGCTTTCTTTCCTTTCCTTTTCTAAATCTCACTTTTTCTGGAAGTAACAACAGAAGAGTTGCTTGAGTAAACGGAACCTTAAAAACTGATCAGACGCATGTTAAAGAAATTAAAACCTTTTGGGTGAGTGCAAAGAAGAGTGCCACAATCGATTTATCAGTTTTAAAAGCGGTGGTACATGGCATCAAGGGCTTCCAGACATTCAGATACAGAGGAAAACTCAGAGCACAAGGAACACGCTGAGGCTCTGCTCCTCTGCGGCCTGAAAAGAACGGCCCCTCTGTGGCTCCTCTGTGTTGGCTTAGATCCCGCATTACCAGCAAAACAACTGCCTAGCAACTCAGCTTTTCCCACAACATTTCCTGTGTGCCCCAAAAAAAAGGATAGCACCTAATATTCTCTCTGGATAATCCCCTTGCCTTGAGAGCTGTGTCCAGCCCTCTGTATACATGGGAGTTGTACGCAACGAAGCAACTGCTGTCGTGACAGAGAGGGCGGGCAAAGTCAAACCAGTGCCCCGATCCCTGCTGCAAGTTGTGCAGGTTATCTGCTCAGCAGACAAACAGCAATCTTGCTGCTTCCCTCCACTGCATCATCTCCCCAAACAAAGGCAGGAAGCCATGGCTGTCAGTGAAAAGGTGCAGACATCCTTCCCGTTGAGAGCCCTGTTTTGTGAACCGCGAGAGAGCCCTCGAGCACACACTTCACAACTGCTGGGAGAGTCCATCTGAAGGTGTAAATAATTCAGCACTTTAAAACAATAGCTCTGGCTATAACACGTGAAATTGCTTTTTTTCAGTTACTGCCTTTAAGAAACATTTACAGTCAGACAGCAGATTTACTAATAGTTACATTTTCTTATCTGACATCACAGCTGCAGCAGCGTCTTGCAACTCAGGATTTAAGTCACTTCCCTCACAGTTTCAGCACCAGTGGAAAAGGAGCTGCCTTGAATCTTCTGCAGCTGTTTCTGAGCAACATGCTGAGGGGACTGCAGAACACACAGTTTTGCCCATATGTTTTCTGGAACCACAAGCTTCTCATCCCTCCAAATATTTGAGAAGCACTGTAAATAGGCTCCAACCAGCATAATTAAGAAAGCATTCTTAACAAAACACACAGAAATTAGGGCAGCAACTTACTTGCCGTCTTCATAACTTCCTCAGGAACATTGTCTTTTCAAATGAGTGCAACAGGAAATTGTGGTGGTTACGGGAGAGCTGCACGACTGCAGCTCAAACCACTCACTGCGAAGTGCAGAGGCAGTCAGCACAGGATTGGTAACAACAACAGGCAGCCACCTCCCCTTCTTCTTGTACTTTGCATGTAAATCTTAAACTGACGCCATGTGGAGAGAAGTGACTTTAACAAAGATCTACTAGAAATATGTCTGTGAAAGGGCTTTATTACCCAGAGCTCTGTGCTCAGAATGCAGTGCTTACCTCTGTGAAGTGCTCCAAAGACCTACAGATGAAAAGCATCTTAGGTCTGCTACCGTTTAACACTGATTTTATCTGGACAGGTGTTCACGGTCATTATTAAAGGCAGTACTGAGCTTTAGTTCCTCCTTGTCACATAGGGATGAACTTGGACCTTTTACACTGCCTTTTGCTGCAGTGTGGTAGATATGTGCATGCTCAGAGGTTGAATAAGTCCACAGACATCTCCATGTGCCCTTGCATTCTCTGCTGAGGCAGAACGTTTTCCTTAAGTTAATCAGGACCCCACTCCTATCTCCTTAAACAAGGTTTCACAGTAGGGCAGACAGTTCACTGAAACCATGCCAGTGTCCCACAGCCTTTTAGACAGGAACTACCATCTCTTTTTTGTTTCTAAATTGGCATCTGAAAGACACAGAAAGCTGCCACTAATATCCAGCTCACAGAAATGTGCATGTAAGGCTGGGATCTCCTGGAAAAACTCTGACAGCATCAGATACTGCAGGCACGTGGCGTGTCTTTGATGACTGGATTGCCTCACCAGGGCTTATACTTTCAGCTCTGCATTTTTCTCGGTCAGTTTAGTACCCACTGAATAGTTAGATAAGGCAGAGATTAGCAGCAGAGCAACAAACTATTCTTGCAAGTGGATGAAATGTTGAGAACTAAGTTATAACTGCAAGAACTGTTGAAAAATCTTGCAGAGATGTTGTGGTTGCAAAAGACATCAGAATTACAGAAAAGAGCAGTGGTACAGGACTGCTGAAGGGCAGATCTAGCCCATAAAACCTGTATTTCTGGGCATGAGTCAAGAAACTTGCAGAATTCCTCCAGGAACTCCATTTGACTCTGCAGGGAATAGGGAAAAATGTTTGTTTGCAGGCTGAGTCAGCTCCATGACACAGACTCCAGGAGGTCCTGCTTACACAGCTACATGTCAGACTAAAAATCACTGGAGACATGCATGTAAAAGGAAACATCTGTGCCAGCAAGTTAGCAATTCTGTCTTGCACAACACAAGTCAAAAGGCATGGAAGGAGAAGTTTTACCTAGCTTGGGTGAAATCCATCTGGTTTCTTTGCATTTTTCCCATTAAATATAGACAGTCTTTCCTTGCTGCATCTGCGGGTAGTCTGAACACCAGTGGCTGGAAAAACATGGTTTGAACTGCCATAGAACCCCTGCCTGCACCAAGCACACCTGCTGTGTGGGTTATTTGACATCCTAGGTAATTTTGCCACCTTATGAAGAACCTGCAAACGCAGACAAAAAGTAGCATTTCCCCCCCACCTCTACTGCCATCTCATCAGGAGATAAGGGTAGCAGAAGATTTGATGATAAGAGGATATTTTTCGCTGACTGAAGTGAAGAGGCTGGCCCCTGACAAGTCAGACACCTCTGTAATTGATCCAGAATTAAAGGTCCTTTTGTTCTTGAGTTTCATCTTCCATTTCCTGTCTGGGTTGTTCTTATTGCCTTAACCATCTCTTTCCTTTTCAAGTGACTCTTCACTTTCCAGCTTTTTCACTTCTCTCTTATTCCTAGAATCACGCAAGGGTTTTGGTTGGAATGCACATTTAAATGCCATGTAGTCCAAACCCCCTGAATTGAACAGGGACATCTTCCACTGGACCAGGTAGCTCAGAGCTCTGTCCAACCCGACCTTGAATATTTCCAGGGCTGGTGCATCCCCCACCTTCTGAGCAATCTGTGCCAGTGTTTTATCATAAAAATTTTGTACCTTGGATTTTTTGTTCCTTTTGTTCCTATCCTCTTTCAGTTTAAAAGCATTTCCCCTTGTCCTATTGCTACAGGCCCTACTAAAAAGTTTGACTGCATGACCACCCCTTACTGCGAAGGGTTCTAGTAAGTAAATGTACAATTTTTTTTAAAAATTCAAGACGTTTTCATATTTTGATTGTTTCCCTTTCTCCCCATATTCTTCCCTTCAGAATGGACTTTATAATGCAATCCTTGTGATTGCTCTCTCCTTTTTCTCCTTGTCCCCCAGCTTTTTCAGGTATAACCATCATTTCTCTTTCTTCAGTTTAACATTGCTGACCTTCTGTGGAAGTTCATCCAGCTGTCCTGTCCTCTCTCTCAGTCCATCACTCTGGCCAAGGATTACCAGTTATTTTGAGCTGTACTGCAGGAATGTAACTAACCTGAGGTTTAAGATGGGAAAGAGGATTCAGCTGCAACATGCTAGGGACCAACTTCCCAAAATAACCCTAGCTTTTAAATGACTGGCTTTCTATTTAACTTCAGAGACCCAATCCTGGCATGAAACCCCCAACAGCTAAAGGAAAAGGCACCTGAACTGTTACAAGCAGTTCAGTTCACAGGGAAGAGATGCCAACACAGCTGCAGAAGAGGGACCAACTTCGGCCTCAGCATGGGATGGGGTTCTCTTAATTCCATGTGTTGGAAGTGTTGCTCTTTGCATTGAATATTTACACATTTACACTGTGTCTCTTTTTGCTCTTGATGTTTAAGCATTCACCTGGGTTTGGGGAAACCCATTTATTGTTTGGATATTTAATGATTCACAAGAGGAGATGGAAGAACCTTCTTTTCCTTAAGTCTTCCTTTCCTCCCCCGATCTAGACAAGTGGTCTTGTCATAAAGTTATTGTCTTTCTCAAATTACTACATAAAGCTGGCCCATTTTGCAGTGAAAAGGTTAAAAGTACCTCCTACAGCATTATGTAGCTAATTTAAGCATTTACAATAGATGTGAGTTCAAAAACTCATGATCAGAAAATGAACTTGAACTTACACAGGTGTTTGAACAATTGTTTAGAGAGCAAATTATCATGTACATTGAACCAGATTCATTGAATACCAAATGTACCTGGTCACACCACTCAGCTGGGTAGATATTTGCTTAAAATAGAGACCTCAGGGTAGCTTAGCTACATGCACTAGGTAGCAACAGACTGTACACAAAACATACACTTAACTCCTGAGGGAACTACACTGCTGGAAAATTGGCACGGAGGAACTCCCTTTTGTGCTGTACAGAAGAACTGCAGGGGTTTTGAAGATATAAATTTTTAACTCTGATACCCAAGTCTTTGTTTTTCTGATGCAGTACTCTTGAGGCTATATGAAACTCTGAAATACGTTTCCTTGCCAGGAGATACATCTCCTCATGGGATTAGTGGGGTTTATGCACTGCCACTTTCTCTTGGGATCCAGACAATTATTCAGATAATTATTGTTAAGATAAATATTGATCTAGCTACCACTGATTGCATTTGGGTAGTGTTAAGACATTATCTGCCTGTGGATCCCTCCCTGCATTTATACAACTCCTTTCACTTGGTGAAACACCTTGTTCTCCTCACCCAAATAAAGATTACTGCAAATACAACTGGAACAAATGGAACAAATCCTGCAGAACAAATTTTTCAGAACACATTTTTCTTTGGAACAAATTTAAACTGTTCTCTGAATGATCAGATCAGCTAAACCAGATCTGGAGCTCAGGTCTCTAATTTACCTCTGGAAGTGAAGACTGTAGAAGTTCACTGGATGCAGAGACAAATATCTATGGACTAAATGATTACTCTAAACAGTCTGTTTTGGAAAACACTGCCTGAAACAAAAGCAAACCACAGGAACCTATATTAAAATTTTGGTTCTCCAGAGCTGATAGAACTATCAATAGTAAATAGGTGCTTATACAAGTTTACTTTTTGAATGGATAAAGAATTGTTTTGGACTTCAGCTTTTTTGTTATGTGAAGCTCTTTCTTTACATGAGCTGTTCTCATTCATAGATGCAATCCTGAGCAACATTTTAAAAACACAGTTATTGCTTTGTACTTAGTTTCTTTAATTCAAACCATGTGGGTTCACTGTGGGGGCAGAGACAAGCATAAGTTTAAAACCAAACATGGCATCAAGTCCTGCACTTTTTTTAAAAAGGGAAGGATTTTCATTTGAAGTGCTCCTCTTAAGGAAAAACTTCTGAAGAAGATATGAATCACAGAAATGTTTCAGGGCTGCTCCTTCTCCATTCCTCATAAAGATTTGTTTCCCACAGTATAATTGCTAGTTCTTTGCAATCAATAAAAGACACCTCCTTTAAAAATTCAAAATTGATTTTTGGACAGTTAAAAGACAACATCTAAACAATTTCTTGTCATCTTTTAAGAAAATTTATTAACACAGCTGGAAATAATCACTCATTCAGCAGAATCCCCATAGTGCATCTTACAGAAAAAAAAATAAAAAAGAAAGAAAAGCAGAAAGGCTTGCCTCACTAGAATAATTCAGAGCATTGTAAAGGAATGGTTTAAAAATTACAGTGACTTTTAGAAATGTGGCCACACTAACATTGTGATGCAAAAATATGTACAATACAAAGAAAATATATCCCACTTCTTTCGTTGACCTCAGCAAGAACACAAAATGTGGAAAGCCTGATTGTTATATTTCTGTCATTTCACTTTGCTGGTTACATATCTGTTTATTTTGACCTTTTTCAGTCTAAGCAAAAGTTCAAATTCCATTGATTTAAAACATGTCTTTATACAGAAAGTTGTCAGCAAGGGCCACATTTCTGTAGTTTTGCTTTTCTAGAACTTGCAGTAAATCTTATTGTTTCCACTGAAAACTTAAGTTTCTGTGCTTTTCTAAATTTCTTGAGACCTGTGGAGACCACAGGAGAGAGAAGGAACCATTGATCCTACTCCACATTTTCTGTGATGAAAAAAAATTAATTTGGTCATTTTCACTTGCAATTTACAGAAACCAGTGCAAGTCACAGTATTCCCCAGGTTTCCTTTGAGTATAACTTCATTTGAAAGACATATTTGATTGTTATGGGCAATTTGTGAAAACTCATTGAAAAGTCAGGTACCAAAGTGTTTTGGCAGCCCATTCCTGTGTTTGTTCCTATAATATTTGATTCAGTAGAATAAACTCCCTTTCAGTGGGAAGCAAACTCAGAACCTAAAACTGTAGAGTAATGATTTAGAGAAGACGTGTATAAATAGCACTCTCTTATTCATGTATGTGAGGGTTTTTTACTTATGGATCCCCTTAAGGACTTATGAAATGGTATTGAATTGATGGGGTAACATCAGACACGGACATCAAATTTGCTTCAACATGCATATCCACTTCATCTGATGACAAAATGTTACCTATAGAACATATTTAGGGGCTGGAATTTTAGTATTAGGGCATCCAACAAAACATAGGTAAGATCTATTACCATATATTTAAAAGCTTCTTTCTAGGAAATGCAGAATTTAATGTGAAATGTGAATTTTATGTGAAAAGCTTATGCTCCAGTTAAGCTCACTCTTTCTCTCAACCCACTACTTTTGTCAGAACTCAGGTCTCCTAAGAAACATAGCAAAAATATTTATAGGCATAGAGGATCTCAACATTACAACTTATTTCAAACATTTAAAAAAATACATTTTGTATTTCTAAATCCAGGCATATTCTATATTTCTCTTCTCTATTGAAAGACTACATGGATTTTGCAGAATCAGGGCTTCAGATATCTTTTTATCACTTAACAGTATCAGATAAAATTTCCTCCCAAAAGTCATATGCTCATAAAATATTATGATGTTTCTCTTGTTATCTTTAATCCAATTTTTCAGTCACATTCTCTACCATTGCTCCCTGAGATTCTTAGCATTGGACAATATTGCTTCAAAGTGAGGTATTTAAATATTAATAAGTGATCACACCAAGGATTTAAAGCATAGATCATTGGAATTTTGGCACCAATAGCTTCCCTCCCTTATCCACTAACTCCCAGTGACAGTGATGTCTGTTTTTTAAAGATACACTTTGCATTTCAAACTCACAGCGTAGGCTTCAAATTAAGTGAAAGTTATTCAAATGACAAAAGGATTTTAATACTAATAACTACACAAAATAATGGCATAAATTGTTGTGCAGAATCCTGCAGTAGCAAAGGTGAAGTAATTAACTTAGAAAGCAGTTTTGCTGCAGCCTGAAGCATCTTCTCTCTGCCAACAGCCCAGTACATGGTGTGCCAGTATTGTCTGCTGCAGTAGTTTTGCCTAAGCAAGAGGCTGACTTTTGAAATCATGATTTCTCTGATATCAGTATAAATGAATACTGGAACACCTATCCAGGCCAATTCACTCTGGACCTGCCAGTTATTATATTTCAAGGTAGAAATAATTTAGAAAGAAAGAAACACAGGGTGCTGTGACAATCACTGGTAACTTCCACTGCTAACACTTGGCTGTAGGGTCTTTTTGCAACTGCTGGGGAAAAATTCAGGTTGAGAGTGCAGGAACTTCCTGTCAATGAATTTGTTTTTACCAACTGAAAGTTATTGATTGAGTGAATAAATAGAGAATCACAGTAACTGACTGTTTATGTTAAAGTGTTATTGCCAACCTTTTATTTATGGAGAATTCACAGTGTGAAGTAAAATCAATTGCTAAGCAGTGGGCCATTAAAAGAAACTAGAAAGTGCAGGATGTGGGAACAGTAAGAAATGTGCATGTTGGAGTCAGTAAGACTCAGTTAATGGTTGGATTTGGTGATCTTAAAGGTCCTTTCCAACCTAAATGGTTGCGTGATTCTGTGTGCAACTGCTAGAGACAGGCATTCTGCCTGGGGGGAGTAAAGTCCTCAGAGCATAATTATAGATACAAAGAAACATAGGAAAATTAACTACTTTTAACTGCTGGATATTTCCTTTTGTGGTTTACTAGTCAGTGTTCACTGCAATGTTAAGCCCTGTAATGTGGTCCAAGGGGACCAGGAATGGAGCCTGTAATGGATATACCTTTAAATTGTTGTTACAGGAATTACTGTATCAAATCCACCTGAACAATGGAGGAGAAGCCTTCCAAGGAGCAGTCCAAGTGCAGCAGGGACCCAACCCAAGCTGACTTTGGTGCCCAGTGACTCCACACAACAAACCCACAGCACTTCCCCCACCCTGAGTGGTCTCCAGAACCAAGGGAGCCCGAAGCCATGGACTAAATGAACGCAGTGGACATTTGTGGGCATTTTATGGACATTTTACAGGGGTTATCCATAAATGAAAGGAATGATACCTGTGTATTATACCAAAGGATGGGAAGGGGTGTGGTGGTTATTAGATAAAGTATTAGATAAATGTATTAGATAAAGTGGGATCTGACCGTGATGTAAATGGAATAAGGGGTGGAGAATGCAATGGTTTTGGCTGGAGTAGAGTAGTTTTCTTCATAGTATGTAGTGTGAGGGTGTGTTTTGGATTTGTGCTGGAATCACTACTGATGATAGGAGGAATGTTTTTGTTATTGCTGAGCTGGGCTCTCACAGAATAAAGACCTTTCTGCCTTTCTCTCCACCAGTGAGTAGGCTGGGGGTGGACAAGCAGTGGGGAGGGGACACAGCTGGGACAGCTCACCTCAAATGACTGAAGGGTTATTCCATACAACATGGCATCATGGCCAGTATACAAATACCAATAAAAGGGAAAGAAGAAAGAAGGGGGAGGGGGAAGGCCACATTGAGAGTGATGGCGTTTGTCTTCCCAAGTAACCATTACACAGGACAGGGCTCTGCTTTCCTGAGGATGTCTGAACATGGGAAATGGTGAATGAATTCCTTGTTTTGCTTTGCTTGTGTGTGCACAGCTTTTGTTTGATCTATTAAACTTAATCTCAACCCACAAGTTGTTCTCATTTTTACTCCTCTGGTTCTCTTTCCTATCCGCCTGGAGATTTGTGGCGCTTAGTTGGTGGCAGGGGTTAAACCACATCAAATATATTCACTTGGCTTTTCCAAACATACCCATTTGTATGTAATGAATGGCCATTATTTCTATGTATGGCCATGGAAGACCATCAAACTGAAATGCATGTTACTTCTAAAGAGAGTCTCACATTGGTGAACTCCTTTTATCATCTGGTTTAATGGCCAGATGACAAAAAGCCTGTACCCAACAGCTGTAAAAGCCACATTTATTGCTTAATGAAGCCCCTGAGTCTGAGGACCTGCTCTGTAAACAATTTTACTAGCAGTATTATAAAATGGTGCCATTTTGGAATTCTTATTCTACACTGACAAAAATTTGATCAGAAAAGGACTGTCAAATAACTTGAGATGATTTAGCAGGCCAGTGATAAAAACAACTGTGACAGGAGTCAGGTCTGCTGGTCCTTTTCCTTTTCTGTTTCCTAGAGCACATGAATGGAAATATTTATTACCAAAGGTATTTGCTTGCAGAGCAATTATTAGTGCTGACTCCTTTAGAAAATGTATCAGCTGCTTAAAATGTACCAACTCTGTGCTACCAAGAAGAGTTACATCTGTATGGCACAAAATGAAAAAGATAATTCTCTCTAGAGGCTCTGGTAGCAATTGCCCAGTTCTGCTCTCAAGGTCTGTGTTGTTACTCTCTGGTGTGAAACAGAGAGTTTCTGCAGGACATTGTCTGCTGCCCCAGGGATTTCACAGTGGGTGGCTGCTGGGAGAGCCTCCGACCTCTCCTCTTGTACAGATGACAATCACATTAAACTTGCTGGAATAAAATGAATGCAAAATTAACTTTTGCGGTAAATTGGGCTAATGTGTGGGGCAGTGCCGTGGTTTGCAACCTAATATTGTAAGCAAAATCTGGTTGCAGTCGCACATAGCCTGAACAGAAAAATCTAAAGGAAGAGAGAGAGGAAGAAAGAGAAGGAAGGAGATACACATTAAAGAAAGGTGGTTATCATAACACACTTATTTGTAAGTAGGAAACACCGGAGCCAGACAAGAAAGGAACTAAAAAGAGAAACCAGAAGCCAAATCCTCTGCTTGTAAAAAAGGGCAAAAATATAAATACTGAGCTGGTCTGTCCATTCCAGCTGCTGGGCTCTGCCCAGGAGGAGCTCCTGACCGCACTGCAGACCCCGGGATGGCAGCGGTGCAGCACAGCTGGCAGGAATACCTGCTGTGCCAGGCCCGGCAAAGATTCCCAACAGCCTCCTCCTGCTGCAGCTCAGTGTTCCATTTCCACTTAGATATGAAGTGGGGGATTTCACTGAAACTATTGCAACTAATTACAAACACAAAGATAGCGGGATTTTCCATGAACAGCCTGGAAAGACCAAAGCAACATTTGTTTTATTTAATTTCAAAAGCTGCTATTTTTCTCAGTTCCAAGAAAACTAAAGTGATGGCAAGAAATGTGATGTGCAGATTGCCTGAACTGGTGTTAATTATTTTTTAATCACTGAAAATTAAATTAGGTTTTAAATAGGCATTATTAATTCTTGTCTGGGTTGTCCAAAGACAGTGTAACAAGCTAACAGATATTGAATTATAATTACAAGAATATATAATTCTATCAATTTTAGAGACTATAAGAAGGATATACTGGCTGTTCAATACAGAATTTGTTCAATTTACAGCAGAAATTATTTAACCAAAACAACAAAAAAAGTAAAATATTTTCTTTCATCCTAAATTAATTTGTTTTATTGTTTTTCATTTTTCACTACCTTGTAGGTCCTGTTTCCAGGTTTCCATGCACTGCTGTCATGGTTTAACCACAGCCATCAACTAAAGATTTGTTTTTCTACCAGTTTTATAAATCTGATGGTCTTTGATAATCAGGAAAAAGGCATTGTTAGGTCTCTGGATACTGATAACTGCAGCCTGGGAAGGTTTAGGCAGCACAGCTTGTGTGGATCCATTCTGCTTCATAGCACTTCCATGGTCATAGAACTTTGTGGAGCACATGGATGCCTGGTTTAGAAAATTGATCCTATTTTAATTAAAATAATAGCTCTCTTTTAAATGGCATTAGATTATTGTATTTTGAGGGAGACCAATAGCAGTCTGCATCTGGCTCCACAAAAGTCAGTGTCAGTATTTAATATCAGGTATAGGAAACAGACTGGTCAGACTCAAGTAATGCTTAAATCTCTGATTATAGCACAGTTGAACAGAGATCAAAACAAATGAGATATTCAGGAGATTCAGTTTTCAGTGCTTTATCTGCTTCAGACACTGAGAAAATGGAAAAAGAATAAGGCACTGTAACTGCTCCCGAGAGCAGCACCCTCTGACAGTGCCTTTCATCACATGTATGCGAAAAAGATCAGAGAATTTAAAAGGTGATCTCCTTAGTGAGCCTGGTATCAGCTGGCAGCCATCAAGGACCATGCTAGAGACCCTGTTTCATACCTGATCTGAAGTTTAAATAACAGTAAACACTTGGTGGTCGTCCATGACATGTTTGGGATGTTTTTTTGCCAATGAAATGCTATTGTGATCCACCTACTTATTCCCTTCTGACCTCTTGGAGAATGCCTCCACAAATTTCATTCTCTGTAGAGAGATTAAGAAGGACCCATCTAGATTTCTGTAGATTCCTATCTATATCTCACTGTCAGTAATGTCACACAAGCCATGATTCAAAGTGCTTTTGCAACAACTGACAAAACCAGGTAGATACTCTGCAAAGACTTCTGTAGTATTTGGGCAAAACAAGAGAAAAAAAAAAGAGGAAGGAGAAAGCAACCTTCATCCCTCACACCACCAATCATATATCACTGCTGATCACTCTTAAGACCTGGAGAAAAATCTGCAATGAACTGGGCATTTTGTGGAATGACACTCAATCTACAATGGGGAAGAAATATCCATTGTCTGCTGGAGTGCCAAGATGCCAGAGGTACTTTATGTGACAGACTAAAACCCTAATTTTCTCTGACAAATCCCTCTGCAACCACTGCAAAGCCCAGCAGAAGCCAGATTAATATCTAGGAATTCTGAAAATTTTCTGGTCATTATTGGTCTAGCATATATTTAACAAAATACAAAGCCTTCTGAATTCCTCATTAAAGGGTACAAGGGAAACCTCAGAAGATGAATAGGAAATACTGCTATGTAACAGATACAATATTGAAAGTAGTCCAGCATTAAATTCCATCTAAAAAAAACCCCCAAAACCCCCAAACCAATAAATTTCTACATGCAGAAAGAAAGTAGAAAATAAACACTTTTTTTTTTTAATCCTCTAACTGCTGACCTTGAGCTTCACTGAAGACGTGTGAAAGACAAGAGAAGAAACTTCATTTAAACAAATATAAAGCTGATTTGCAGTCCATTTGTTGACAGCCCTGTAACACTGTCTGGCAAACAGATAGCAATCTGGATAAGAAATCTGTTCGATTAGCATGGAAACATGGCTACAGATGGAAGTGGCTGTGTGGAGGAGCCCAGCCAGCCAGTGACAGGGTTGCTCTCCTTAGGAGGCCCAAAGTTGGAAACAAAACGATGGGGCCATGATTTTATTTTCCATCAAAGCATGTCATGATTTTCAGCCATCTGCACCCTGCTGTTCTCGTGAGAGACAGCAACCTTTGACATGCCAGCTTTTGTTAAAAGAAGAGGAGTGGTTAATTGGATTCCTAATCCATTAATACTAATCTTTTCACTGTTGTGCCAGCAAGTGTGATTTATCATCTTTGCTTCCCCTGCTGCTTTACGTGGCTCTGTAAAACTGGAGCACAGAGTTGGTTGCTGCTGCTCACACTCCACTGCTGTGGTTCCAAAGGCTCTGCACAACCTGAATTAATGACCTAAGAGATGCTGCAGAAGACTCTGACCAAATCCAGGTGTATAGGGACAGGATTTACTTGTAGGTAAATCCATACTCTGGTACTTTGGAAGAAGTAATGCATATTCACATGGGAGCTGAATTTGGTGTACAGTTTTAAAATTTCTTTCCAAGTATTACTTATTGCAATCCACAGAAATGAAAAGTGGTTGTTTTTTTTTTCCTGTGTAGGGATGAGGATGTTTTATAAATGAGATTGTATAATTAGACTTTGTTCCTCGGATGAAAAGATGCAAATGATGCAAAGTATATTGCAGCTTTACTCCTTTAATGACTCAACCACATATTGGTGAATACATCATGAAGCTGCATTTTGTTCAATTGAGTGGGACAGAGCAAGAACGGGTACACTGAAAGAATCCAGAGCCCTGATTATTCAAGGCATGAGTGCATAGATAACCTGAACCCCTCAAAATTACTCCCATTCTTCTCTTCCATTCTCTCCCACAACTCATTAGCCAAGCACAGTTTGCCCTCATTCTAAGCATAGGAAAAAAGTTTTGGAGGAGAGAAAAGATGCTACAATAGTTCAAGATCTAGAGGTAAAATGCGTAAAACTGAGCTAAGTGTTTTAAAACGCCATACATTTAGATAAGTCTTGGATGGTCTCACTGAAACATCCATGTTGAAGCAAAACTTTCCAGCACTGAGTTGAATGAATGTCTGAGGGTTTATGGATTTAAGAATTGATTTTTAGGAGGATGTATCACTAACAGCTGTCACATTTGGGGAGCTCACAGTCTGAGAATTCTTTTAGGTAGAGAGTTACTGTGCTGGCTTACTGAGACAAGTAAAAAAGCCTGAACAGTGAAGGGAGAATATGAACAAATGAGAAAAAAAGGAGATGAGGGTACTCAAGCCACCACAAGAAGCCATGTGTGATGCAAGTAAATGCTGCTGGTGACACTTGTTGGGGGAAGCTGAGCCAGAATCACTGGCTAATGGTCTCAGAACATGGTCTCATATGTAACAGACCAGCAGCTGTCTGCAGTGTCTCCACTGTGGTTTCCCCTGTGGCTGTGACCTGAGTTGTAACTGGTGGCACAGCTACAACGAAATATCTAAGCAGGACAAGAATTGAGAATTGAGGTTATTCAGACATGCCTGTGATAAGAAGAGGACAGCAGCAAGGTCAGCTGGATGGAATCAGACTACAAGAAAAGCTTGGTTTCCTATCTTGGAACAAAAATAGTGACTTCTACACCACCAGCCCCCACTCACATTTTTTTGTAAGCAAACTGAAGTCCTGCAGCTACAGTCTCTGCAGCAGTTTAGGGGAACCCCTGGTAGAAAGTGGAAAAGGAGGTATCCTTATCCAGAACTAGAAATGTGCTACCTGCACATCCATGAACCAGCTTTTATGACTTTTAGAAAGGACAGACGCTCCAACAGTAGCCTCACTGAGCTGGAAGAGCAGAAACAGTGCCACTGGAGACACTCAGAAATGCTGCAGCCTGGGCCACCCTCACACTGGATTCTCTGAGCATCCACACAGAGGAAGTTTGGTCTCACTGTCATGAGTGACTGACACAGGACCAGCTCTCTGAACCAGGTCTAGGGTCATGATTGAAATAAAGGATGGGGCACACCAGCATTGTGTCCTGCCAGTCCAGAGGTGGCTGCGATGTTCTGTGACTTTGGCAAGGTGCATCACGGGGACTTTCCTTCTTCAAAACACATAGCAGTGCTAAGAAGGGAAGACTTAGTCCATCTGGTATGGAGCTCCCACTTTCGGTGGGAGCAGGAATAGTACCCACAGATGGGTGTATGGACTAGAATCTCTTTCAGCCCTGACATCTAAGCTAGTTTTGATGGTTCAAGAGGTCATTTCAGTTGTCTGGGGAAACCAGCACGGTTTGTACTCCAAATTTGAGTCCCATGGCAGTGATAGACCTGGTTTTAAACTAGCTACTTGCATGATGTTAGCAGGACAGCTGTGGAAGTGCAGAAACCAATGTGTGCAACATCTACCCGAGCAGCTCAGAAAGTTGTCAAGCTGTTAGTTTTAAGATGGCTTTGGCATGCCAAAGCATGCCAACTGCAATAACAATATATTTTGTCACAGTCGTGCTTATTCCTGCTTATTCACCTTTTGATAGTATCCTGCTTGTTTGCACAGAACACAGTAAGTCCTACTGCCCTTTACCTCAGGAATCAGTGTAATTTTAGACATTTTCATCAGCCAGCATTGGATAGCCCAGCACATACTTAGGCTTTGCTGCAAGCCTGGGATATTCAGTTACTGAAAAGAGCTTGATTGCTTTTTATGTTTGTCTCTTATGTCCACTAGTCTCAGTTACAATTTAGCTATTTCCCCAGCTGAACAATGCTAATGACTTTAGAAAGGCAGTTAAGTGGAAAATAAATTTCAATTAGCAGGTAAAAACCTTCAGGTAAGCTGTGGTAGGGCATATCTTTTTTTTGTTTGAACTGTTCATACACATTACTATTTATAACTGTGCGGTGTACAGAGAAGATGAAAGAACACCCTCCTTCTGCAGTTTCTAGTCACCCTCTACCAAAATTCAATTATCTCCCACACCTTCCCAGGGCATTAGTATAGAGCTGAAGGAAAAAAATATGAATTACAGAATCATTAAGGTTGGAAAAGACTTCCAAGGTCATCTAGTCCAAGCTTTGACAGAACACCACCACATCGACTAAACCATAGCCCTAAGCGCCACATCCAGTAGTTTCTTGAACAGGAAGGATGCATCAGGAAAATGCATTCTTCCATAATGCTGCCATTAATAACTGGGCTGCCAAGTTCTAGTTGAGCTTCCAGCTCTAAATGCTTGAGAGGGTAGCAGAGTGAGTGCTAGCTATTATATATAATGGGTATGGTTTCATGTCATCATCACTGGAAAAATTGGTCAAAATCCAGTATGAGGTTTTAGCCACAGAAATTCCATTGGACAGGCACAAGACATTGCTACTCTCCAACAGAAGCAGCATGCTGACATGCCCTGGGGAGTTCTAGGCAGACCCTAATTCACAGCACTATCAGAATAACTTGAGGATTACATCTCTGCCTCCTTATGCTTCAGAACACAGTCCAGATTCTAATTTTAGGGATGGAGGGAACTTCTAGAGATGATTTCCTATCTTGTTTTCCTCATGCTGGACACAGACCTGAGCAGTGAGCACATGCATGACACTGACTCCTGTTTTCTGGTTTAAAAAAACCCAGAAGTTAGAGTATAGTTCAATGAGAGATGAGGCAGACAAAAGCATTTGCAAAGACAAGCCCAAAAGGGATGAAAGAGCATATACAAAATTCCACCCCACTGGAGTGCAGCCTGTGCTGTACTGCAGGAACTAACTCCAGGAAGGACTCCATGGAGAAAAACCTTCAGTGTGCTGAGGAGGGTGAGTTCAATGAGTTGTTACTCTCCCTTTTCCTCCCGTCAGATAAATGAGTAGCAGGGAATATAGGAAACTGTATTTGCAAGAAGGATTCTATGTCCTGACCCATGGAGTGATCAGATAAGTAACAGGAGCTCTAAAAAAAGCATATTCTTAGAAACTGCGTCATCTGAACAGATGCAGTGCTGTTAAAGTTCACTGGATAAACTAGGTTTTATTTTCTCCAGCATCTCTTTAAATACAGTAACAAGAAGTCAGCAGGTCCATGGGTGCATACCCACTGGAATGTTTTGCTGCACATTAATAACTCCACAGCACAAGGTTCCAGCTACGTCGGCCAAAACAAACACAAAATAGTTTTTGCTTTCAATCCCACACATCACCTCTGGGAATTACATTGAAACTTCCTGTTTTCCCCATTACCTGCCATGCATTTCACAGCCTACAAATGTGAGCCAGTGAAGAGCTTTCAGAGATCATACTTGGAAGGAAACCAAAGAGCAAGAAAACAGCTTCACACTGACACAAATGGCTGAAAAACCTGCCCGTGAAATATGGGCAGGAAAAGGGGCTTATGAAAAAGACACCATTCATCCAGGATTCCTTTTCAAAGTGACTGTACCAAAGCAGCAAGGTCCTCTCACTGAAATTTAACACAGAAATGCACCCCAGCAGCCTCCTGGCTCTTCACAGGCATCTTCACCATACTCTGTGCCCACAGGCACTGAGAGGAACAGCAGTGTTGTACCTCCCTGTGATTTTAAAGGAAGATGGAAACAAACATTTGTTTTACTAAACAGTGATAGTTTTCCATATCCAAATACCCTGATTGGGCTGCAGGCTGCAGACATGTTGTCTGTTCTTTCCTTGCCTCTGCATCAGCACAGAAGAAGGAGAGTCTGAAATTCTGGGGTGGCCACTTATTATGGAATCATGGAATCTTAGAATCATGGAATCATGGAATCATGGAATCATAGAATGGCCTGGGTTGGAAGGGATGTTGAAGATCACCTAGTTCCAACCCCCTGCTGTGAGCAGGAACACCTTCCTCTAGACCATCTTGCTCAGAGCTCCATTCAACCTGGCCTTGAGCACTGCCACAGATGAGGCATCCACAAGTTCTCTGAGCAACCTGCCTTCACAGTAAAACTTTTTGTCCTAATATCTAATCTAAACCTGCCCTCTTTCAGTCTGAAGCTATTCTCCCTTGTCTTGTTACTACATGCTCTTGTAAATACTCTCTTTCCCCTTGACAATTACCATTATTGATTTTCTAGAGAGTAGATTTCCATTTTATTAAAAAAATACGATAATGTTCAACAAACCTTTGGTGAGCAGCGATCTGCTATTCCACATCAATTCAGTCAGTAGTGAGGGACAGTAAAGTCTCAAACAATTTAGTGTTTCTTCATGTACTAAACTTTAATTTGACTAGACTTCAGAGGCTGCTACTTTGCTGTGTGACATTTAGGTCCTGATGTCTTAAACAAGCAAAACCTTATGCACAGCCTGGTGCTTACCACCATATGACCAGCCTAAAAGTTGGACCAGGTTTCAAATCACAGAATCATAGAACATGGCGAGTTGGAAGGGACCCACAAAGATCATTGAAGTCCAACTCTTGGCCCTGCACAGACACCTGAAGAATCACACCAAGTGCCTTTCAAACATTTTTTGAGCCCTGTCAGGCTTGGTGCTGTAACCACTTTCCTGGGGAGCCTATTTCAGTGCTCAACCATCCTCTGGGTGAAGAACCTTTTTCTAATATTTAATCTAAACTTCTTTATTTCCTTACTTTAAACAAGAGAAAACAGATTTTTAGCCATATACTAGCAGCAGTGAAAAACTTTACATGCTCACAAACATTTTAAGGCAGCTTCAGCCCAAAAAGAGATCATCACCATCTTTCCCTGTAGGATATAAACCTCATGAGTATTTTTAAATCTGCTCCACTTTTTTGGTCCCCAATTCAGAAAAAAATTAGGACATTCATTTATGACCTATTTTCTATTATTAGGAACCAATCAGTTTGCAGTAGTAACAGAAAATACAGTCCAATGCCATGATAACAGGAAAGACAACATATTGGCATTCATTGCAATAAAAATACAGCAACAGAAAACTTTTTTATGGCTTCTGGGAAGCAGATGATCATGATACCATTACAAACAAATACCAAAATATGTCAGGTAGAATTTTTTTTTCCTGCACATCAGGTTTTTTATGTGTGGTGCGAAGTTTCTTTTAATCACAAGAGCAATTATATTTCGTTGATGGGTTGACCCTGTGTGGGTGTCAGGTGTGCACCAAAGCTGCTCTCTTTTGCCTGTGATGGTAACAGGAGAGTGATCTGTCCCTGTCCTTATCCCACCCCACAAGCCTTTCTTTATGTTGGTCTTGGGCATGTTCAGCATCTGATGGAGCCCATGTCCAGTCTGTTGTTTGTGAACTCCTGAGCCTCTCATGTGCCTCTCTCCAGAGGAGTACTTGCAGTTCATTTGTTTCCTGCTGCAGCAGGACTCTCTCCTGGCCTAAGCAGATCCATTTTGGGGTCCTCTCCATTCTAGTCCTCCCACAACACATCAGCCTCTGTCTCTGTCTGTTGGAGTAAGAACTTGCACTGAGAACTCTCATGACCATCTCAGGACATCGTGTTCATGTCTTGCAACTCTTTCCCTTCTCACAGTTTTTAATTTTTCTGCAGCATCTACTCATTCTGTAATGGCCTCGTTCAGCTCACTGATACACAAAACCTGGGCTAGACAGGCCTTTGGTCAGGCCCTCCCTCACTGCTTTAATGCATGTCTGTCCCTGAGCCTTCCAGGTCCCTTCATTCTGTCCCTGCATAGCTGTAAGCAGTTACAACAAGAAAAGAAGGGGTACAGAAACTTTGGCCCTTGTTTTCTTCAGTCTCTCCCAGCATGTCCGGTAAAACCCATCCTTCTCTTTGGCACTCCTATAAACCACTTTGGAAGTGGTGCCTTTGTTGGGGATCCAGTTGGCTGCCCTTCCCCAGGAGGAAGGGATGTGTGCCAAGGAGCATGGCCGGGCAAGGCTGAAAACCTCCCTCTGAAACCTCTTTTATCATTGCTGAGGGCTCCAACAAGGGACACAGCCATGTGACCGGCAGCCCTGAATGCAGGGGCATTGCAGGAGGTGGAGAAGGCTCTGCCAGAGTGCTGCTCACACATCTCTCTCCCAGGGAGGAAACCACCAGGCAACAGGGATTAAGTGATTCATGCCCTGCTTGTGTATTTCCAAAATCCATCATCTTTGCCTCTCTTGAGGCAGTAAATAAAATGTTATTCAGAATAACATTTTATTTGGTATAACACTTTTAAAAACCTTCCCTTTAAGGTCCTGAAGGGAAAATAATGCTGAATGTTAATGTGTTAACACGTTTCACAAACCTGAAATCTCCATATTGTAACCCAGGGAGCCTCTGATGTGAGTACCCTTCTCTCTGGAGCACCTTAGTTAGTAGAGGTATTTTTTCTTCACTACTAGATAAGTGAGTAGCTAACAATGTTTTACCACTGTTTTACTAATATGAACTCTTTTAACAGATTTCCCTGATTTTTGGTAAAGCTACCAAACAGGGACAAACCAACTGATTCCTGGCAGGTCTGTCTGGAACAAATAGTGGAGGCAGCTCTGTTGTCTGCAGACTTGGGGAATCTCTTTTGAGTCTCAGCCTGACTCAATTACAGCAGGCAGGCTGAATTACAGCTACTAAGGAATTTACAGTTACAAGGAGATTTATAATTAAGAGAATATGCAGAAAAAAAGGGACTTTTTGAAGATTACCAGCAAGCTAAGTCCACAGCACAGGCATTGCTGTGACTGTATATTTTGCAGATGCATCTAACCTAGCATTAAAAGCTGCCAGCAGCCTAATAACAGCATGACAGATGTTCAGAGCCCCACACTGATGCTATTCTGTAAAATCAGTGGCAGCACTAAGAGTAAAACTCTAAGGCTACATCTCCAGTAGTAAATAAAACAGGCTAGACACTTTTCCATAACCTGAAGCAATGCAGCATGGCCTGGCACACGTACACAAATCTAAACTGTTCCCTTTTGCCTCCAGACATTATGGTCATATTTGAACCATCCATTAGGAAATGTCTGAGGCATCCAATCCTTTTTTGTTTTCAGCAACATTGCTAGCTGGCATGGACCAAATCTGTGCCACAGAGCATTGTAACAATTAAACACCACACATGATTGCAGACCAGTGCCCTGGTCCTGTTCTACTTTCTAGTGTAGAGACATAGCCTATGGGTATTCTAGGGCCTTCTAAAGCCTTTTAAAAGGCTCTCTGGGGCTCCCTCATACTTTATCAGTTTTAGTTGCTTACCCCAATGGGTCCTCAGACCTTGCCTGAGAAAACAGCAGTGCTTTACATCTCACTCATAAATAGACAAAGGGCTTCTTTCACTTGGAAACATCGAGCCACAAACAATTCTTAGAGTATCACACATCAACCATGTTAAACGACCAAAGAGGAACCTGTGTTAGAAAACAGAACTAATAACCATGGCTGCCTAGTCTGTGAGAGGATTTGGAAATGAGAAGGAATTGGAAGGAGTAAATCGGATAATTTTGGTGAACAGTCCCCACTGGATCCTCAGGTTAGGATGTTAACATAACTGTAACAGCATAGATTTGTCATAATGATAAGCTCCAGCAGAGACATCCCCCCCTTCACCCATTCCTTCCAGGGATATTACAGGTACATTCCCAGCTGGTTTTGCTAAACCCAACCATGTGTCATAAGGGACACCTTCCCTCTCTGTGATATGAAGTGATGCTGCTTATTGGAAAAATACATCAAAGTGGTTGTACATGTGGTTGGTTTTTTCTTTGGTTTTTTTAATCACAATTTTGCATATTCCCATAAACTCTAAAAATTTATATAAAAACCAAGTAGAAAACTTGGAATATTTCTGAACTTTCAGTTTTCCGTATTCTTCTAGACCAGAAATAAGTATGGATAGAATACAGTTCTCTCATTCTCCTGGCATTATCACTAACACACAAATTGCTGACTGGATTCAAAGCTTGCTGAATTTAAGAAGAGCTTTAACACCAAGAAAATGCCCTCAGCTACCTGGCTATTGATGTGCTCATTCTGAAAACCTCAACATCTATGAATCTGTGGCCTTCTTAGACTTAGTGCTTAAAACTAGCGAGAACAATAATAGAAAAACTATGTGCTTAATTGCATTTATTAAGGGTCAGTTCAGTTTCAAATCTACCTTTTGAATTCTGATGGAAAAAGAAATGTACAATTCAATTAGGATTTGATGATACCAGTGCTGATGGCACAGGCACTGCCCATATCCCCTCAGGAAGGGCAGGAGCTTCTCCGCTGAAAGGCCTGATGTGCATTAGTGCAATGGTTTGTGGGTTGCTGAAAGCTTTTAAATTACACGTTTCCAGAGTAAGACGGTATGTGTGGGGAAAGACAAATGGAAATAAGGGAAAAAAAAAATCAGAAAATACTCCATCTAAAGGAGCTTGGGGTTGGAAAGCAGGCCAGGGCTGCCTGCAGAGGCACGGTGGCATTTGGAGACACAGGGATCCTATTCCAGCTGTGCCGTGCGTGGGGAGAGTGAGGAGCCTGCCTTTGTTCACAGGCTGAGGTCAGGCCATGGGAATGTAAGAGAAGAGGAGTCAGATCAAAAGCAGGGTCTCTTCTATGTGTTTCTCCCTCAAATCCCATGCTCAGAGGGCAGGCTTGTTGCAGTGTGTATTTCAGATACAGTGAGCTGGAAAATTGTGGTACTGGAAGCTACACAGCTGCAAATTAGGTAAGAACTAGGCACAAAGCTTCAAACTGATGAAAAGGAGGAGCAACAAGAGAAAAGAGATGCCTAATGAAGTGAACATTTCCTTTTTAACACTGATCTTGGACTGATTGGATGGTGGGAGCAGGAGAGAGGGAAAAGTTACAGAGAAAAATGATCTTGAGAAGATCTTGATTTTTAAGAAAGAATATTCCTTTGGGCAGGCATGATGTAAGATAGAGAGAACTTGAAGAGCCAATTCCTGAAATTAGCCCTGCTGAAAAGCACTTGAAGAGGGAATTCATCTGTGGTTTGAGAGCACAAGGACTTCCAGGAATTAATCTGATCTCCCAGCTCTGCCTGGCACCACGTCAGAGAGAGAGGAGCTGGGACGTGAGCAGGCTTTGACCTGAAGGTTCAGATGGAAGTTTTGCTTCTCAATTCTCTGTAAGACAGGCTGACTTTGGAAAGCACCATATTTAAAAGAAATAATTTGTGACACAACTTCAACACATTTAAAATGCACAAAAAAATCAGAACCTAACTGTTTAGTAATTATTCTTTGCAGTGTGACAAATAATGTTTCAATATTTGCATGCCCAGGCATCAGTAAACATCTTGAAAAATAAGCCTAAAGCACTAAATTTACACCTAAATTAGTGGGTTGCTGTTGAGATATCCAAGGTGCCCAGCCATCATCCTGACTCCAGAGGAAGTTCTTGGAAGCTAATCAAAAAGGGTAGGGGAAGAGGGGAACAAAACAGATTGCTGGAGGCAGATCTTGCTTTCTGATGATTTGGGCCCAACACAGTCACCACGCAATCAGGAGTTGGTGATGGGAAGCTCCAAATTGCACAAATGGCTTCCAGCTCTATTTTTTTTTTGTAGAGCAGAGTGTGCAGAAATTGAGCAGCCGGCAGCAAATCAAACATTTACTGCCTCCTTGTCTGCAAAATGAATGCTGACACACTCTCCTGCACCTGGGGCTGCCTCAGCATGAGCAGAGCTGTGCAGGACTGCATCATGACATTAATTCTTTGGCAGCACAAGGAGGTACATCAAGGGCACTGCCACACTGCAGAAGGACATTCACTACCCCCACAATTGTCTGGACCCCTTGTGCACAGAGAGCAGCTGATGAAGGACTGCACAGCCAGTCCTCAGGAGCTTGCTCCCGTTATGTCTCACAGGAGAAAAAGAAGAAGCCCCATCAGACTGGATATTTTAGTAGTATGACATGACCAGGAGCAAAATGCCATATGTCTTCTGTCTTCCTTGTGATAAAAGCTGAGGGCAGCAGACATGGCTTTTCACAAGTTCCTGATGTTCAAAGGCCTTGGGAAATATAAGAAAATTAAAATGAAGCCAAAAGGGAGAGCTAAGCGGGGTTTTCTGTCCATGCTTCACTTACTCAGCATTTCTGTCACTGAGCCAGTGAGGGCTGGGATCTGCTTCTCCACAGAGACAAAGGTTTAAGTGCTGTGAAGAAGGTACTGATTTTTTTTTCACATTGACTGAAACAAAACATCTTTACTCAAGGACTTTTGTGAGGGCAATAGCATATGAACGGCACCTTCCACACCCCAAATTAGATGAATACCTGTTAGATTAGGAGTTAAACAGTATCAGAAGCAAGAAAGTGACATCAAGATCTGCAGCCATTGTTCAGTGAATTTGAACAATGAGGAAGAGAGTTGAAATTTATGTAATCTGCTTCGTCTGGGACTAGCTGACTTGACTAAGCAGAAGATGAAACACATGAAATAGAATTTATATAATGGAATAAGCTTTGCTCATTTGCTGAGCTGGAAGAAGTTTTACATGGAAATTTAGGAAAATGCATATAAACAATTCCCATGATTTCATTTATTTTTTCTAGAAAAGCTGAACATTCTTTAAATAAATGGTATGCAAAAAAAAAAAAGTCAATTTCTGCCTTAAAATTTAAGTTGAAATTAACTTAAATATATAAAAATTATTTTAAAATATAGGACAGTCTAAAAAACATCCTTATGCAGTGACAAATTCTGTTACCATTTTAGTGTTGAGGATTGTTAAGAGAAAGAGAGGAATTCCTAACAGAAGGGAATGAAAATCGTCAAAGGATTTATATGTTAACAAATAGGATTCTACCAAAGATCATCTATTTCAGAGAAAAAGCACCATCTGTCACCCTCATACACAAAAAAGGGGGAGAAAAAAAAAAGGAGGGGGGGAAACCAGATTTTCGAGCTCCCTCTGCTGGAAGCAGTTACTTTTCTTTGGCTTTCCCTCGGTGCACCTACCACGAACACTTAAAAAACCCCACCACCCTTCCAAATGTGAAACTGCACATTTCACTTTACATGTGATATCAAGGAAGAAGAGATTTCTTTCCTCTCTACACAAGAAGATCAAATGCACGTAAACCAATACTGCTCACTCCACAACTGGAAAAAAAAACCAACCCACAATCAGGATTTAAAGATTGACTGTACTACGAGTGGGATTTCTTTCGCTGTTTTTCCTCTCCTTTTTGAACACAGGAATTCATACTTACGAAGCTTCTCCCACTACAACCCTGGTCCTCTTTTTCTGCTCTACCAAATGCACAGGGAATCAGAAAATTACAGTTTAGAAATACAAAAGGGCATTCTCAATAGCATCACTGCAGGAACAAGCCTTAAAAATATCATGCCAAACACTGTATTACTCATGGCAGTCATGCAGCAGAGCTGACACAGTTGTGATAAGTTCACACCTAAAACTGTATCTGTAAATGTCACTGGGCAGTGCCCCAAATGCCTGGTTTAGCTGTGGGTGCCCTGCAATACCAACATTTTGGGATATTTTGGAGCACGTCAGAAGTGTGTCAGCTCAGGCAGGGTGCCATTTCTAACAGCCATCTTAGAATGGGGTGAAGCATGCAGTGGAAAGAGATTTCTTCTTTACCAAACACAAAATCCATTTAAAGACCTTCCTCAAAGGGGTCTTCTGTCAGTTTTTATCACCTTTGTCCTTTTTTTCTCCCAGTCTTTTGCCTGCAGAGGGGCAAGGCTGCTGGCTTCAGCTAGCCAGTGCATCAGCTGCTCTGCTCAGAGCACCACCATTTAGCTCAGTGACTGCCTAATCAGGCTGGTGTGCGACACACTTGGCACAGCTCATTGGCAACCAAGTTGAGTACGCTCAATTTCACAGGGATTTTTTTAAAAAAAGCAATATGTGCATCATCTGAGATCCAGCATACACACATATATATGTGTGCATTCTACCAATACAGAATATAGATATAGAATGGATACAAACCCACGGTGGAAGAGATAAGAAGTGAAAGAGCGTTCTTGGGGATATGCACAGGTGCTTGCTTTCAGGAGACAGATCCAGGGTGAAAAGACCTATGTAAAATAACAGTCATAAAAGCACAGAATCATAGATTGAGGTTACGAGGGCAGCACTAAAGAAAGTGAAAAATGATGTAAAAAGTGAAAAATGGGGTCACTGAGAAGGAATTAAAGGTGAGACAGCAAAGGCAGGAAGGAGGGACAAAGGAAGAATGCCACCACATCTCACAGTCCCTTTTCTGAGAACTCTCCCCTCTCCCCCTGCATCAACCTACACAGAAAGGAACATCAAAAGTCACTTTTTTTCTTTTCTAGACAAGACAAAGAAAAGCCTTTATGCTTTCTAGCTTCTTGTTACTTTTCATCATTAATTCCCACAAGTACAAGCCCTCCCATTTACTGTTGAGTTTAAATACTTCGCTGCAAATCTGAAAACTCAGTGTGATAAATTTTGGTCATTAACATTATTCACTGCTGTATTGTAGATACTGTCCAAGGTGTAATGATACCAACAGGTCTAACCCACTGCCAGCAGAGGCACTGCTGCTACAAATTGAGAGGGTGGCTTAAATCAATACACTACTAAACAGACCACATTCCACTTTAACAATTACATTAGACTGCTGAATTTATAGTATTAGTTTAGTGACACTGGTTCTTTGTATATAAGATCATGTCCGATAACTTCATTTAACTTTATTTAGTTTGCTCTGTTCAAGATGAGTAGCAATAGGGATGTAATCTCCAGGACAGCTGTTAAAGACTAATATTAATTTCCTGGGTACAGTTACTTACAGAGGAAAGACTTCTGCTTAGGGTTAGGGGTCAATGTGCTTTAATTCTAGGAGTTTCATCCTTTCATCCTTCCTCTCTTTAAGTATCAAATACAAAAGAAATATACATCTATTTAAAGTATCACCTTGACACTTAATCACAGGAGAAGAATGAAATCAAGCAGTGAGAACAGGCAACATAAAGTGAGTCAGAAGAGAAGAGTGCATTTTCCCCTTGAGTCAGTACTGATTTCCCCTGGCATGCAGACCAACAATTGCTTCATATCTTCAGGGTACTGCTTGCACGGCTGCTGAGCTGGGGCCATTCCTGGGATCCCCTTGGATACAGCTGGTGGCTGCAGCTGCCAGCAGCTGCTTAGGCAGAATGCAGCCTGGAGCACCACAGCACGGCCACAAGAAAGCCCCAAGGAACAAAAGGCTGCTGTTCCCAAACAGGTGGGTTTTTCCTAACCTCCTGCCCCCATGTTCTACTTCCAATATTCTATTTCCATGGCTCAGAGAGTTATATTTCGTTGCATGGCCATTTCCATTACATCTGGCTTTGGTAGTTATTTTGCCCTGATCAATCAAATCTATGGGTGGGATAGCACAGGAAATGGATCTGCCTGAGAGAGGCTGAATACTAACTGAGGGTCTGTCCTTTCAATCCATGGAATCATAGGATTTTTTTGGTTGAAAGGGACTTAAAGATCATCTAGTTCAAAGCACCGTGCCATGGGCAAGGACGCCTTCCTCTAGACCAGGTTGCTAAAAGTCCCATCCAACCTGATCTTGAATCCAGGTCCCTGTATGTGGGACTGTATTCTACTTTGCTGCCCCCAAAAGTCTGTGGGTATTCTTCAGAGAGGCCATGGCATGGGGAGGATCCTTATTTTCAAGTTCTGCTGGTCATGACAGCTGTGCAAACTCCTAACAGATCATCTGAGGCCTACACTGGTTATTTTTGAAAAGCCAGAAGAGGCAAACAGATATTGCCAGTTTAATGGTAGATAGTGTTATTGTTGTTTCCATGTCCAGGGGGTAAATTCCTGGTAGTCATATTAAACAGCAACAACTAAATTTGATTTATTTCTTATCAAGAATTCCCTTTCTGTTTTGTAGACACCAAAAGAAAAGGGTACCTACTTGCACACTAGATACTGACTAACAAAAATAAGGATTTTAGAGAAAGAGTGTGACAATATGTGTGACAATAGGTGACAAGATTTCTTTAAGGAAGTTGGTATCAGATGCTGATATATCAGCAGCTTCTGTTTGATTACAAGTCTTGGAAGACTATACAGTGTAGAACATACTTTGGAAGAAAACAATGGAGAGTCCACCTTGGCAAGTTATCAGCTCACATGAAAGAGAGATGCTGTCTGCTGGCCTTTTCGTTTTAGCAGGTTTATTTTCACACCAGTTCCTTAAGAAACATCCAGTTCCAAGAAGCTGAAAGAATATAGAGGAAAACCATCTACTTTTACTCCAATCATTTTTGTCATCAATGCCCCAGAGCTTATTGTCTGACTGAGCATAAACTGTGTAATGCTGTCTAAAAATAAGCCCACACACAATATTTAGTACCAGAACATAAATCTTTAGTGCAGGAAGAACATATTAACTGCTATTCTTACTGATTCCATGAAGCTTTTAAAACTAAACTTAGCTGGGTTTGAGTTCCTTTTCCTTTCCAGTCTATTTCTCACATGTTCTCCTCTATTCTCACCCCAGAAGATCACCAGCCTCATTACCAGAGCATTCTGCAACCTGAGGCAACAGAAAAAAACATGAAGTTTTCACATCCCAATATGTTATGAGCCGCAGTGAAGGAAACAGGCTTCCTGTGACCTCCCCTTACAATATAAAGAATGAGAAGGTTCCTCTTGGAGTTACTTTCCCCTCAGTTCTCTATCAGACTTCAGCCATACTAGGGCAGAAAGGCTGTTTGACACTGTTAAGTGCCAAATTTACCTCCCCCAAAAGCAAAAAAAGGATGGTGAACATGTCAAGAACTGTATAAGAATAATCTTAAGAAGGAGTATTATTAATCAAGATGTCACTTTATGAGGGAGTGCTATAACCCTTATGTTTCAGGGGATTTTACAGCTGAATTCCTGATAGAAGCTTGTAATGCTGCCTTCCAGGGATGCATCCAGATTTTTCCCAGGGAATCACACATATGGACTAATGAAAAGGGATGGTGCATGTTAACATGTAAACAGGACAAAGATGAGATGCCTTTGGGACATGTTCCTAGACCCAGGACATAGAAAGTGCTCCAATGTCTTCTAATTTAGACATAGCTAAAAGTATGTAAGGAACACCTGCAAATTCATGTTGTATGGACCTCAAAAATGTTTTTTCACATGACTTTTTTATCATTTTTCTAGTAAGTTTTTCCAAATTGCAGCCAGAACAAGCCATCTATATGCTTGCAGAATAGCAGTTCTGAAAGCCACCCCTTTCTTCAGCTTCTGCTTGGTCTTATAATTAAGATAATACAATAAATGCTGTAATTCTGACTGCCACTTCATTTTCTGCATGAATTCCAGCATACTGGTTTTGATTAATCTAAAATCCAGTGTCTCTACTTCTGCTCTCTCCTAGCAAACAGACACTCCAGATCCAGAAACAGACAGTTAAATGTAATAAGCACATAATGCTTATCCCCTGTACAATTTAAACTGGCACCATGACCCAATTAAGCTTTTTGGCATCACAAACACTCTCAGTTTAGGGAGGGTGGTGGTTCTGTGGCAATAATAGGAACCAGATATTACTTATTACTACTGGTTTAGACATCTCAAATAGAACAGTTAAGAGGCTCCAACAGTGGCAGTTTGGATGAAGAAGTAAAATTATATTAGACTGAGAGTCTATCAGCAATATCAACCTGGGGACACTGCGAGTTCATGAAGCAATTGTTTTTATGTAGTTTAGATTCCCTGATATGAGTTCAGCATGTTAAGACTAAAAATAAAGATTATATCTGGATTTTTAAAAAAAGTGTGTGTGACATTTAGATTAAATCCCTGAAAGTTCTTAATAAACTAGATAAGGTGCTTCCTATAATTAATATTTTAAAATTAGTTAGAGATCTGAAGTTAACATAGCCATCACTCATCAACTTCTAATAACAAGGTCTGTTGGAAACATAATTTGGATATATGACGAATATGTTTAAAATAAAGCACACTAATTCACACTATCAAAAGAAACCATGCTATCTTGAGTCCTGAACAGTGAGTAGAAACAGAGTTCATTGAGAATGGGAATTGTTAAGTGAATGAATAATTAATTCTTTAAATTTGTAACTTGTGTGTCTTTTTACAAGTCACACAGCTGGCAAATACACGGCACAATGGGATACAATACCTTAAGGTTTATCTGTACTGGAATACCTCTGTATCTGTAGGCATCTGTGATACATGTGTTTCCTCCCTCATCAGAGGAAGGGAACCTCTGGAGTGACCCCAGTGCTGCATTGTCCTCTCCCAAGACAGGCAAATGCTTAATTTGTCTTTAAGACCTTCAATGATGACACTGGCACAGTCTCTCTGAGGTCACTGATGGCTGAACTCTGTGCTGGAAGCACCTGCACAAGCCTTGCTCAGGGATCTGCTGGTGGGCAGATGTGCAGTGTCCTCAGGCTTGCATGTGGATGTGACACAGAATCACAGAGGCACTAAGGCTGGAAAGGACCTCCAAGATCATCAAGTCCAACCTTTGACTGAATACCACTACATCAACTAGACCATGGCACTGTCATGAACAGTCACTGCTTGGACACTTCCAGTGGCAGTGACTGCCACTTCCCTGGGCAGCCTGCTTCAGTGCCTAACCACCCTTTCAGTGAAGAAATTCTCCCTGATGTCCAAGCTGAACCTCCCCTGAATGTCTGGGACCTGTGCAGAAGTGACAGATACAGGCAGGCTCCCCAGGCCCTGCTGCTCTTGGGCCACACCCGAGTGCCCAAAGCAGCAGGCACAGCTGCTTCCCTCACAGCCTGAGCACCAGGCTCAGCCAGCAGGGTAGATAAAGGTGCCTGTTGGGAGGAACTGCCAGCAAAGCAGTGAGGAAGGCCCCCTCATTAAGAAACTGTTGAAAACCTTGTAATTGAAGTTTAAAAGCAATCAGGATTGTATTACAGATACAATCCAGACGCTGGAGTTTCAATTTACACTTCATATCAGTGCAAGGCAAAAGCCTTGCTAGTTCTGTCCCCAGATCCCAGAGGTCCCAGCCCAGCCTTGCTGATGAGCTGACTGTCATCACTTCTGGGTGTGTTAGATAAGTGCGGTAGGGAGCAAACTGGCTGAATTCTGGGGAATTTTAATCGCCCACCAAACAAGGTTTGAAAGATTTGAAAGGCAGGGAAGCATTAGGATTCAGTAACAGTCTCCTTAGCCAAAACATTATGGGCCACCAGAAAAAAAGCTGAGGAGTGGTGGGTACTTCACCAGAAACCAGAAGCAAAGAAATACAAATATTACCCGGTACAAAAAGTATGTTACTATTGTCTTAACTTGGAAGAAGGAAGTTGGCAAAGACATATGGTACAGAGAAGTTGACAATACCCCTCCTAAGGTCTTGTACTATAGTACTGGTCAAAGCTTGATTTGACTTCAGTTTGATTAGACTTGATAGAAAGTTTGATTAGAACTCAGAAACTTCTGTGGGCTGCTATCAGAAAAAGAGAGTAACTATTTTCCTAGAGAGAGAAAAAGTCTCCCACCATAATATTCAAGGAGAAAGAGTTTTCAACAGCATTCAGCTCAAACCTGGATTTCTACCAATTAAGCTCATGTTAATCAGCTTAATGCCCATGCTAATGCATAAGCATGTTATTGAGGAAAGGATAAGAAGTACCAAAGCCATGCTTGCCTTGAACACTGCTGACAAGGAGCTTTAAATTGTGCTGCTCTTACTGATAATACATTGTGCTGAGTGGGTATTTATTGTCTCTCTAGTTCCTTTTCCTGAAAGAAATAATTAAGGATAGAAACAGTCCATAACTACATCAGATGTAGTTATGGAGATGTGGAGACGTGGAGAACATCTGACAAGCTCATCCTGCAATCATGTGGGTTTTCATTCTTGAGATTTTGACAGTAAAATAATTTCCAGTAATGTTCCTCCTTGGTCAGGACAGTTTCTTGCCCAGAGCTGAGGAACGTCCAGGCCTGTGTGAGTCCATGCCAGGGAGAACTTCTGAGGTATATTAGGGTTTTAGCCTGATTATAGAACTACAGAATGATTTGGATTGGGAGATACCTTAAATGTCATCTAGTCCCAACCCCCTGCCATGGTTCAGGTTCCTTAAAGCTCCATCCAACATAGACTTGGCCACTTCCATGGAAGGGGCACCCACAACTTCTCTGGACAATCTGTGCTCACCACACTCACAGTGAAGAAGTTTTTCCTAATATCTAATCTAAATTGATCCTCTTTCAGTTTGAAGTCATTGTCCTTTTTCTGTCATTTCTGACCTTGTATCAAGTCGCTCTCCAGCTCTCTTACAGCCCCTCTTTAGGTACTGGAAGGTGCCCTAAGATCTGCCCAAAGCCCTCTCTTCTCCAGGCTGAACAACCCAAACTCTCAGCCTGTCTTCACAGGACAGGTGCTTCAGCCCTCTGATCATCTTTGTGGCCTCCTCTGTACCTGCTCCAAGCAGGTCCACAACCTTTGTAAGCTGGGGGCCCCAGAGCTGGATGCAGCACTGCAGGTGGGGTCTGGCCAGAGCAGAAGAGCCCTCCACCTGCTGGCCACTCCTCTTTTGACACAGCACATGAAGAAAGCACTCCATACCTGACTCCATGCTCCAGGTTCCTTCAGTTCTTTCATAATATTGGAACTAATTCTAAAAATAAGAAAACATGGTGTGACCCAGGGCACTCTGTTTAAATATCATATGTCTTTGGAAAAGAGTATTTAAGGTCAAAGTCTGTCTCTTCATCATGGCTTACTGTTAAGTGCAATGGTTTCAGGTAACAAGGGCAGTGCTGACATGCAATATATTAAGAAAGAGTTTAGCATATCCTTTAGTAAGTTGAGATTCTTACAATTATACTATGATTATTCTATTATTATTTCTGTGCAGACAGCCACCGTATTCAGTGACCAACGAATATTTTTCACAAGTCGGCTCCAAGGACGTCTCCATCGACAAAAAAATAATTGAAATTTTGGAGCTCCCTCTGCTGGTTCTATGGCAACTTTCAGGAAATCACTTTCCCTCCTCTCTGATTGTTCATTATCATTTAAATAATTAACTTCAGGTGTCGTTGTACTAAAAAAAAAGTTACTACACTGCTTATTGGAGCACGTGTCTGTGGTAGCTGATGTTATATTGGAGAAAAATCTGACATTCCTCTAACAAAGGGAGAAGAGGTTTCTTTTTTAAAGTCTAGTTTCAGAACTTGCAAATGCATAGTGTAATGCATGCAAGTGATTAGTGGGAGCATATATCCCTATCAACTCCATTTTTTCACTGATTCCTAATATGTGTGCATTCATGTTATGTGACAGCTTTTATACATGCTAGAGTCTGCCTTACTAAGCACAAACAAGGTAAACCAGGAAGCCAGCACTCGTGAAAACACTGCACAGAACAGCACAAACTCATCCTTTATACACCTTATTTACCGGTTACTTTTATGCAAAAAAAAACCCCTTTTTACTGTCTTGTATGTAAATGGCACTAAAGGGTTTCAGTTCAGAGTTTGCTGTTCTAAGGTGGCTCACGGTGCCGCACAACACAATCACACGGGTATTTCACATGCCCCTGTTTAAAAACCAGCCAAACTACAGGGACAACACAGACATCAGGAACAGGGTTTGTCCAGGGGATTGCTCAGGTTTCATTGTCTTTTTTACCTTTAAAGAGAGTTCAGGGTCCTTAACTTTAAAAGGTAAAATTTCATTATATCCAAGTGTTTTCTGAATGGAGTCTGAAAATAGATTGCACAACTTTTCTTCCTGTTTTCTTGTAGCTAACACACTGGTTTCACAGTTAAGCTGCCATAAATTCCAACCAACCCGAGCTCTGCACATCAACTGTATCCTATTAAAAAATGTTCATAGAGGAGGTATACAGGTCTCAATAAGGCTAATAAAATACTAATGGGAGAGCAATAATGTAATTACAGGAACAGCTGATTAAAGCAAGATAGCACTTAACAGAATAAGGTAATTCCAAATCTAATGATTATATTAGATTATATCATTATTTCAGTGACACCACTGAGAGGTGAGTAGAGATGGAACTTTAACTTTCAACTTTTAAACAATTTAATTTACATTTATTTAATTTCTAATAGAAAAAAACTTTCTATTTTCTCTATGTTCATTGAGAAAACAGTTTATTTTCAGTTCCAGTTTTCTTGAAGAAAAGGTTTCTTTCAAAAAATTGGAAAGGTACTTAGTTCTGAATATTGATACCTGGATAATGGACCCATAAGTAAATGCTGCTGAGCTGAATTGTGTGAAGGTCATTAGAAAATTATCCCACTGAGGTCACTGGAAATATTCTTTCTGATTCTGGCAAAAACTGGAATGACTCACTAGTGACTTTAAAGTTTTTAATCTTCCCAACATTTTACGGTGTATTTAAAATAATTTTGGCTTGGGTATTTGTTACTTATTTAAACAAGGGAAAGATCTTTCAGTGATGCTGTTAATCCCTAGCTATATGGTAGAGATGTCAAACATAAATATTCCAAAACTATAAGCCAGACACTGTAAAAAGGATTTTTTACCAAAAAAGTTAACTTGCCATACAGAAATTCAGGGGAAAGTTTAGGGCAAATTTATTCTACCTCTGACTAGAAAGGTTTCTGAGGTTAATCTGTGATCCAAAAGAGCCTCTTAAAAATCATGGTTGTATAGCACACAGACCTTTGCATTCAAAGACATTTTTACACCTCCACATTGCCATGAAAGTGGGAATGGAGTAAAGCTGCTGTTCTACTGGTAGTGTTGAGTGGGAATGAAGCTGGTGAAGCTGCATGATTCCTTCAAGTAGAGCTGTGCTTCCAGACCACTGGGATGGACTACAAGCAGAGATGCAGGTGCAGCTGCTCAAATTGCTGACTGCCTCTCTCATGTTGAAGCTACAGAAGTGTTACTTTTCTTCCTTGTGATGTTTTGTTCTGGCAGATGAACAGTCACTTGTGGCAAGTAGGTGCCTTGAATGGAGAAGGAAAACCCTTCCAGAGAAAGACAAGTAACATTTCTGGAAAAATGCAGTGCGCTCACCTAGGGTTTGGCAATGAAGATAAGCAACATAAGGATGCTGCTGAACACAGAGGATGACTACATCAGGGAACTTGCAGCTCCCACTGTTCTTCACCCCTGCTTTCAGTTGCCAGGGAGAACGGAGGTAGAATAATGCTGACAGCAGTAACAGGGTGACTTGGAACTTGGTACCTGCTATTCAGAAGGTGCCAACGCCCTGTGAGTAATCATGGTCACGTAGGTATTGCTTGTATGAGATTTTCTGCTGGGGATTGTGATGACACATACTTCCTTCTTTGCCTTTTTACATGTGGTAACTCTCTTATGACTATTGAGTTCAAATTAGGAAATGTTACTGATTGAAAAGTCACTGCTCCAAAGGACATCTCTTCTTAAACTGCATTGCAACAATACATCTTATTTGTACAATAACATCTGCATTTTTAAACAATATGCCCTTGTTATGCATATATTGTTGTGTATGTAGTTGTACAATGATAAATATAGAAATATGTGCACAATTGTAATTGCACATATTGGCTCAGCATAGTCAAACTTGACAAAAAACACATTTTCACTCTTCTAAAATAGCTGTGCTACTTATTAAGTAAAGGACAATCTTATTCCTTGGAACTATTCATATTCTTCTGTCTAACAGGAAGGAAAGTATTGATAAGCAAAGGCACACCAGATACCTAAGGGAGATTACATAATTATTATTCATTATTAATGAAGCCATTGCCTCATACACATGAAATACAGAGCACTTAATACTCTATCAACCTCATCTTCCCATCAATAAATACATTCTCTCTAGAATGGGATATTATATATCCTCACTTGGGACATCTGTTCACATGGAATCCACTAATCAGAAGTTACAGTTCAGTTTGACTTTGCTTTGTCTTTGTCTTTAGCTCGCTTGGTTTTGTAATCCTGGTGCACATCACACGATGATATTTAACCCATTATTTAACCCTATGTATCCAACAAGAATCTCAACATTCAAGCCACTTAAGAGTAACATGAACAACAAGCAAACTCAGCCATGTAGGGTTTTCCTCTGCTTGCCAGCTATTTAGAATGAAAAGCACCATAGGAAGGGGAGTAAGACTGGCTGGAGGTCAGCATAAGAACATGTTAGCAGAGTAGCTCAGCCATGTGGCACACACTACCTCTTCTGTTCAACTTCTGCCATATTTTTTGTGGCATGTTTAAAATTTTCATACTGCTGTTTTTGAAGGCTGTTTTTGCAAGATGTTTACATGGCAAGGGATTCCTATTCTGGGTTGTTTTACAAGCTTGAGAACTAGGTATCCACCCCAGAAGTGCCTTAAATAGAATGGGCAATACCTCCCAGGGGAGCTTTGGAGGGAGCTGCACTGACATATGAGGATTAGGCAGTGACAAGAGTTCTGAGTTTCACAGAAAGGTGGCAACAAGGGTCTAGGAGGAAGGGAAGGATGTGAGGACGCACCTCTAGGGGAGGAGCCAATGGCAGCAGTCACAGACCATGTCTGGTAAGGTCTGACAGTGGTCTCCAGCAAAACTGGACTGTAACAAAGACATAAAGCACAACTTTTCCTCCTAAGTACTGCCAGATCCTGAAAGGTAACAAATACCCACATCTTCTGCTGTCTCTATGAGAATTTCAGGTGATCCTGAAGGATCAGAGCTGATTAAGTTAACTTAATAATGTAACTGTTAAAATTAAAGAAGTCAAAAATATTAGAAGAAAACTGGATATAAAATCAGCTGCTTTCTGTCTTAGTGCCTTTTCATTTTGGGACAGTTTTGCATAAACATGTCTGGATTGCACTGTCCTAAATGTCAGTTTTGCAGTGATGCTTCAGTGAACAGGTGACAAATACTAGATTGCTGCATCCTGAGACTCATCTGCAAGTGAGGTAACCAATAAATGAAGAGATGAATTAAAGTCAAATGAAAATATTTTTTTTAAATAAAGGAATTTAAAAAAACCCAAAAAAACCAAAGAGGTAAAAACCCCAGTTGAGATCTGTAAATAACTTATGGCTGCATAACCAGAAACAGCTTTGTAGTTTGTCTGCCTCGTATAAAGACTGTGGTTAACAGCATCTAGCCCAGGAAGCAAGCCTGAGGCAGGGGTGATAGCCTGTTTCTGTAAGTGGGAAGTAGAAAGGAAGACTCCTTAGGAAGCCTCCTTCTGCAGGACATTCCAGCTACGAAAGGAGTGAGGAGATAGGCCATCAGAGAGATCCGTACGTCAACCAGTGCAGTATGTAATGACAGAGAACAATTACTTGCCCATCCCAAGTACTGGCCAATGAGAAGCAATTCAGGCACTAAGCAGAGCTACCTGTGATGATGGTCTACAATAACATACCTAAGCTCCTAATTCAGAGGGGTGTGAGTCTCAAGTCTGGTCTTGGTTTAGCCAAGGTTGTGCCTTTCTCAGTAAAAGTACTATGCATGCAGCAGGATTAAAAAAAATAATGATGAAGCATTTTCTTTTTTTTTTTTTTTTCCTTTTTTGTTTTTTTTTTTGCTTTCCACCTCTGTTTTGACTCATCAGCATGTCTGCATGGGCTGTTAAAAACACTACTATGGGATGTGATCTCCCACAGTGACTTGATGAAATCTGGTTTCAGCCAAGGTAATGGAGTCCACCACTGAACATCTAACAGCATTTCACTGCTGCTCACAAATGAGGGCCCGACCAACACACTGCTAGAACCAGTGGCTTCTGAAGTTTGGTTCAACTGGATTTTAAGACAGCAACATATATTCACCCTCCATTAACATAGTTTAATAAAATACTACTGTAGTTAATAATAATTGATTTGATAGACCATAGACTCAGAGAAGCAAGTGTTAAAACAGATAATGGCTCAGTGCATGGCTAGGAAGACAGGCTGAGAGGAAGTGACTCATGTGCCCCTTGACTGCGCAAACTACTCAAAAAGAAAATTCATCTGTATGTTAGCCCAGCGGACTGTTACTGCCATAGTGCTTTAAATTCTCCAATCTGATACGCTGTTCTCCAATCATTGGGCTATTGTAGCACTCAAAAAACATTAAAACTCGTGATTATTTGTGGGGGAAGTTGGTTTATAAAGGGAAAGGAAAGCAGTTAGCAATGTTCCCTGCCAAAGCAGTGATAAATGAGTTCTGTAGCAATGGCAACAGTGAGGGAGAGAGTAAATCAGCAGCAGGTATCATTTTCCTATAACTGTGAGCTCTCATTTATCTTGGATGCTCGGAATTCATGCTATGAATCAGAAGCAGTACCACAACAGTAGTATTTCAACTGGTCTGGTAAAGAACAATCTCAGCAGTATCTGCTTTTCCAAATTTATTCTTTGGTTACTTACCTCTCACATGGTGAGTTGGACCTGTTTGCAGACAGTTTGAAAAGCCAACAGTACTTTTTCTCCAATAGTATAGAAAAGATGAGCCTTTCTGCAAGCTCGGTGGAATGTCCCTGATGTCCCTGTGCTTCCTTTCCTTTTCTTCTAACTGGGAAACCTGGAAGGCCCAAGAGGCCTTCTAGCAGAGTGACCTCAGAGTGACTGGAGTTTTCTGTCTACTTCTTTGATTCTTTTGGACTTTTGTTCCATTTCTTATATTACACAAAATGGAGCAGGAGAACCCTAAAATTCAAAAACCTCTGCTCAGTAAAGAATCACTGTTCCATTTCATAAAGTAGTATACTGCCTACTTCTAGTCAGAGGTGTCTGAAAACATTCTTTTTTACTGACATACTATCTAGCATATTATCCTACAGAAACTAATCACAAGTAAGACACTACCAAAAATGACAAATTCACTCTACCTAAATTCTACTGTCTATGTTTGGATTTAGCTGCCTAAAACACACCTAAGTGGCAGACAGCAACCCAACCATGCACTTTCCAGAAAGTCTGGAAAATCTCCAGGGCATTATCAAACTTGTCCTAATGTGCTTAAACATATTGTTTTGAGGGTTGGAAGCTTGGCTAGTAAAGACAGTAGCTATGTTCTGGCTTTGCACTGACCAGCCAGTAACATCCATCAAACCAAAGAGCTAGGAAAGAGGATTTCTGACAGTAAATGAGACCACCATGTGAGTGGCTGATGCAAAAAATGCAAGTAGGAGGGTCCAGAATTCCTGACTCTTCTTTCAGTGCAGACACAGCACCCTGTAGGTCATGTCTGATTTTCACGGGCAGTAGGTCATGGGTGCACATCAACCTCACCCTGGCATAGGTGTGAGAAGGAACGTGATAGGGTGGCTCTGTGCTTTGGGAGGGAGGTGGATAAATTCCACTTGTTTTGGTCCATGGCCCATTTCCAGTGGAGGAACTACCACACAGTCAGTCTGGACAGCAATGTTTCTGCCATTCTGCCAAACTCTGAATAGTGAGCCAACACTGTCCTTGGTGTTCTCATGATTTCACTGTACCACTCTGAAGTACTTGGGCCTCACACTCCCTCAATGCTCTGAAATTCTGCAGTATTTTAACTCACTTGGTTTCAAAGGAGCTACTTCTAAGCAAATCAAGAGAAAATCAGATCTTTCTGCTAGCAAGTCTCCCAAGGGATTTACTATGCTGTAAGCAACCACTCTATTCTGTGTTTACCTTGCAGGTAATAACAATAATATTCTGTGAAGAATTCAAACACAGAAGAAACATACCAGGCAAGTCACTAGAAGAAAATTAAGGCTTACCTTTCTCTGTAAACATGTAATGCATTAGTAGATTAACTCCCCATTAGACAAATGAATGACACAAGATGCAGCATGCTACAGAAGACAAACTACATATCAGATGCAGTAAAACTCTAATCATAATTAAAATATCTAAGTAAACATTATCTGACTCAGAACCAAGCTGCACTAGGGAAGATCTTCACTGTGCTGCTAGGCTTCAAGTGTAGTTTATCTGCCAGGGCTTAATGCCTGCATTAAAGTTACCCTGGTTACTGACAACTCCCATTCAATCACCTGAAATTCGTTGTCTCTGCAGTAGGAAACTGTGTGTTTATTATAGAGTTGGGTTTTGATAAAATGACCCAGAATACAGACACAGATACCTGAACCAGTGTATTTAAAACTGAAATTAAAAAAACCGTAACAAAAAACTTTCGATTCGTGTTTTCAACACCAGCTGTGTGACAAGGAGCACAGAAATCAGAGATGAAGCAAAGTTGTCATGACATTGATAATACAGAAAACACTTACCATAGCATGATGATAGATCACAATATTGGTAACTATGTTGAGACAAATAGCACATATGGATGAACAAAACATAATGACATAGCTTGAGGACCGTCATTTTTCTAAAGTGGCACAGTCACTTGGAAGGACAATCTGAATAATGTGTAGTTCTAACTTTACATGAAATAAAGGATACAGTCAATGAAGACTGCTCTTCTGCAAGATCACTCCATCTGGACACATGAACATAGCTATACAAGTTTTTAGGGTTCATCTGTTCAATCAAAACAGTGAACTGAGATAAACAGTCTTGGAAGAGTTTAGAAAACTAAAAGCCAAATCAGGCCTGCAGCACACACCGTCCTTGCTTATGTAAAGTATATGGCTCTTAAAGAAACTATGTTTATAGGTCCAGGATGATTCTATGAAATGCTTTGAAAACCATAGATCCAAGTGATAGAAGGGTGAAGATTCAGAAGAACTGCACATTAAATAATTGGGAGGATGTACATGTTATGTGCTTGGATTTTTCCTAACCTCTTTATCCCAATCAAAATCTAATGTAGCATCATCCAGCTCTGCTATGGAGAAGAGAGATGTCTTTGTGACCACGCTGGCTTTACTAGAATTTCCCAATGAAAAACTCTTCCTTTTGCCAGGATTGCTCACGTGCACCTTCAGCAGTGGGCTGTGGCTTTCCTTGCTGGTGTCATTCTTGCTGGCAGGCAAGGTTTCTGATTTTGCCTCTGGACGTGATACAAAGGAGAATGTCGACAGCTTAGCTAACGTGCTGGAGAGCACCTTCCCTGTGCTTGGAACACCAAGTTTCTCCTCTCCCTCCCTTTTCTTCTCAGTGGGTGGAGGTGACACAGCATCAAACCTGACATCAGAGCATATTGTTGCACTTTCTCTGATCTCTTTTTCTAAGGCCAGACTCTGCTGCTGGTCTTCCCCTTTGTTATCATTTGATTCTTTTTCCAAACTAAATTTTCCTAAGTGAGTCAGTGTCATCTTGCTTTTCTCAGGTGGGCAGCATTCTTCTGGAAGCTGCTCTCCCTGGAGCTGCTCTCCTGGCTTAAAAATGATTTCACTTGGAAAAAGAGAAAATTCTTCATTTGTCTTCTCTGAAGAATGACCAAGCTTTGTCCTTGGTCTGAAAGAAAATTTAGCTAGTTTAGCAGCTGGGGGACTTTCACTTTCTTGCTCAGGAGAACTTACTACCTTTGTTTCCTTCACTACTTGATCTTTACTTCTTTTTCTTATGGAAACTGCTGTACTTTTTGCAGCTACTGATATGCTGTTCTCTTCTCCTAGCACAGAATCTGAATCGCTTGAGAGATCTGGCAGGCCAGAGGCAGGTAATACTGAAGGAAGGGCCTTTGCCTTGGGGTCCTGTGTACTTGTAAAGAACCCATACGACTTCTCCCTGTGCAGCCTCCGCCAGCTTCTAGAAGCATGTTGTCTAATAACTGAACCCTGCACACTAGCACTTGGTTCTGGGTCTGCAATATTATCTTCTGAAGAACAGTTGTGTTCTTCAGTCCTCTTCCTCCCTAACTTGGAAACTTTGTCCTTTTGTTTCAGAGGAGCATGCAGATCCACAGCTGCTAGTGACTCTGTTATTCCATTTTGCTTCCTTGGTATTGAAGCAGATCTTTCTTCAGAACCTGAAGTTTTTGAAGTCAAGTTATTTGGAGATATCTTGGGCACTGGAGACTTCCTCTGAGAATTTTCTTCAGCATCAATGCTGCTCTCTTCCACGCTGTCAAACCATGCCAGGCTGTTTGTATTTTTGTTATTGCCACATGCCGAGTTGCACAAGGGTTCTAGATGAATATTCCCTTCAGAACTGCCTTCAAGCAAAGGTGTCTGTGGCCCAGAGTTATCCTCTTCTTGATTTAAAGATTCTGACTGAGACCTTTGCTTTGACTGCCCAAATGCATCCTCATTCAAGCAATTTGTGGTAGTACTGAAATTTGTTTCTTCAGGCTGCTGCTGGCATGAATTTTCCCTTTGCAATCTATACAATTAAAAAAAATTAGACAATCGTAAATTAATTTTCTTCCTTTTTCTTTCTTCATTTTATTAGTGATACATAATATGCATGACTGGTGGAATGCTACAAGTCATGTAGGTCACAAAAGTATATTATTAAGCTTCACATACAGCTCTGAAAGCTGGTGTTGCAATCTGTTTAATTTCAGCACCTTTGACAGTAAGTGGCAGAATTTAGTGCCCCCAAAAGAAGCAGGCAGATGGACAGAGAAAGCAACCACCTCCACCTAAACTGCATTTCCTTGGGAAACCAAGCAGAAAGAAAAACAACACCTAAAACAAACAGCTTTGCACTACTTACAACCATTGCTAGAGTCCCTTACAGATTTTACATATTCTATAGGTTTATCTTCTAGAATAGGAATTAAATCATTAAATCATCAAATCATTAAATCATCCTGAGCCAGGTAAAGTCTCAAATAAGTTATTGGAATGGAAAACCTAGGTACTACTTGGAATAGTGTGGTTTTTTGGGTTTCTCTCATAATCACTATATATTCAACATGTCAAAAACATGACAGAATGAAAGCATCTCAAATCACTTAATTATCATTAAAATTTAATTATCACTGCCTGTGGATATCAATATTATCAGGGCCCTCCAAAACAACAGAGGTGCTTGAGTGAGGGTTCCCTCCAACCTCAGAATAGCTGATGTTCTGTCTGTTGTACCTAAACACAAATTTTCCAAGGCATACAGCATTCTGGTTTTTGCTAAACAGTGACACAAACCGGAGTGAAAAGGAGCCACCTTCCATCCTGAAAGTGACTGTATTCATCTAGAAGAACTGATTCTTATGCATTATAAACAGTTTCTCTGCTCTGGGAAAAATATAACACAATATAAACATGTATAGGCATGTTTAGAATAATTATTAGAATTGTTTACTAACATCTTTATTCTTAATTTTTAAATGGAAGGTGGCAGAAATGATATGACTCATCAAGGAGGGATGAGATATATGATACATGCTTGTTTTATTGAAATATAGTTTAGGGGAAATGCATGGAACAAGTCTTCTAATAGAGAATGGGCTGTTTTAAAGAGGACATTAATTTAGTATTCACTAAGCTGCTTAAGAGAGGGAAGAAGAAAGCAGCTTAATTTACAGCAGAGGCCATTTGGTGGGATATTGGGAAAATCTTTCTGAACATTGGGTGGAGCAATCATGGAACAGACTACAGAATGGCAACAGAAAATCCACATCATTAGAAGGCTTCAGAGCAGATAATGTGAGCTCCTGCCAGGAAGGTCAAATGCAGACTTGAGCCTTTCTTTGTATTTGATCTCCCATTCCATCCTACATTTCTATGACCCCTATGAATTACCTCTGTTTTAAAACTAGCTTTTGTGTGTCTGTTGAAGATACCTCACCTTCATCTGTTTCTGTTGACTCTGTGGTTATTTAACACATCATTACTGTAAGTTACAAAATAAGTCTCAAAAATATTCAAAGGAAAAGTGAATTCTCCCAGTTCTTTCCATTAATTTCAACAACATTAATCTTTATCTTCCTTTAACAGTAAGAAAAAACAAGTTTTTTAAGGCCTAATCTCATTTCAGGAAGAAAATGTAGGGTTTTTTTTTAAATTTTATTTCCTTCTAGGAAATGAATTCTAGGATTTTTCTCTCAGGTTCAGTGCATTAAAAGTTTCCTAATAATAACAACAAATAGATTTCCCAAAGACTATTGCAGTGAGATGAAAACTAGAGATGTGACAGTGAAAATTACAGCATGTAAAAAAAAGTTACCCAAAAGAACAGAACTTTGATTCAGGCTTACATTTTCCATTAACAGAAAGGGAAGGATCCTGACAAACCCAATACAAAGGGCAGCTTAAAAAGTCATGAAGCAGATGTAGCAAAAAGTTATGTAAAATTATTTGCTCAGCTACAGGATCTAGCATTTTGACTCTAATAAGCATTTTTGAAACTTATCTGAGCATAATATTGAGATATGAGTTGGGAACTCATTAAAATATTTGTAAATTCTAAAACCCAGAGGCAGAAATATCTTGTGATAATCTCAGAGTGCTACTTTAAAACAATCTCCTTGATTATCCATGTCTTCTAAAGGAGTCCCTTCCCAATGTCAGACTATTTTTAGACAGATATTATTGTGAAACAAATTCTGTTTCCTTTCTGAATTAGTTTGTTATTTTGTGTATTATAACCTGTCAAGTCTTTGTAGCTCTTTGTGCAAAAGATCTCTCAGCTCCAGCCGCTCCAATATGATTTCACATTGTGTTCGGTATTGCTCCATTGGATTTTCTGGAAACGAGGTGTGTAAGGCATTGATGCCTCCAAGAAGTGCACCCCCCTATGGCACCAAGGAGATTAAAAAAAATATATATAAGAAACTACCTTTATTATTTATTATATAAGAAACTACCAAATTTAAACAACAGAGACTATGTTATCTGAAATTCTCCCTTAGATCCTTAGATATTTTAAAGCTTAAGGTAGCATATATTTACTAACTGTATCCACACAAATAATCCTATTAGAGCTGCTCACACGGTCAAAATTGCTTATAAATATAAAGCAATTACATGATCAAGCCTGTGGTGTACTCATACTTGTTTATTTTTATTGACACATGGAATGGGAAGTCCACCTACAGCTTGAGAACATCATGACTGAAAATGAAAATTAAGATTCAAGATATTTTCCAAACACCTTGCAAAAATTGTAAGAAGTTCTGACTGCTAGAAGTTTTCATTAGCTTTGCCTAATTTCTTAAAGGAAAAGACCTGGATATTAAGACTTGTCAACACAGGGCAAATCATTGGGCAGAAATATTTCGGAATAGCACTTTAAGAGTAACTTACTGTTTGTGAATAACTCCAGTGAATTGTAAGTGATTTTAATCTGGGACAATTTTTGCTGTGCCTTGTAAAAATGAAGTAGTCTTTATTTGGAACAGAGCATCTGCACAGTGATTTGTTCCACAACAAATAATCTAGAATAGCTCTGTAGTTAACTGCTCTTTCAAATAAAAACCTCACACCACAAGCCCTGTATTTTGTCACAAATTAGTTAGCATTTACCACTCCTGTCTAATCTATAAAGCTCAATACAACTAATGAACAAGATGTGTATCAAGAGCCATGGGCACAACAGCAAAAGTCAATGAAATCTCTAGATCCTGAAATTGCTACCTATAGCATCCTGTGGATTACACGTCTTCAATTGTGGTAATTTCTAGTTCTCCCATTTGCAATGTTAAAATCTTATATTAAAAAAATTACACTGAAAACCATCACTCTGTGGCTAATTAAAGCTCTCTAAAACTACAACATGCTAAAATTAAGGCTGTCCATGCAACCTTTAATGCATCTCACTGAGGTTACCACTTGGGTTTTTTTCACCCATCACTTCAGAAACATGATAGAAACATGTTCCACATAGAAGCACCAGTCTCTTGGCATGGACAAGGCTCCAGCAGAACCCCTCTGCTGTATTTGCCTCAGGAACTGGAAGGTTCATAGGCAATGAGGCAGGGACTCAGTCTCTTGGTTAGACCAATTAAAAGCAGACAAGGAGGACCAGATTCCATCTCTGATGCTATTCCAGTTCTCATGATTCAGAAAGAGTTAGTCAAGAAAAGTAAGAAAATAAATCTCTAAGTGGGATCCTGATGTGGTGTGTGCACAGGAGGAAATTGCAGACAACAGGAAATGTACTCAAACACTCAAAGTGCCACTATTCTAAAACTGGGGCCTCAACCATGTCTCAAGGTATGGTCTATCTAGTGGACCATTTCTTCTGGACTGTACACAATTCAGATCAGAGAAACAGCACCATCCCATCACTTCCCAAGGACTGTGTGAAGATAGGTGAATTGATACTTCTGAAATAGTCAAGGCCACTGGAGATAAATTCCAAAGAAAAATATGTTAAGAAATTGAGAATATTACTTTTAGAACAGCAGGTAATAAACAAAATATTGAGCAAAACACTGACAAAAGATGGTAGCTTTTGGACTGAGTACTGTCAACATGTGACTTAAGGACCCAGCGGAAAAAATAAGAGGAATACGTGGTTATATATCCTGAGATATACAGCTATGGGCTACATCTTGCCCTCATTGACATTCCAGTCCTTTACTTGGCCATCACAAGGAGCTTCTTTTAAACACAGTAGTGCATGTGAAATTTTAAGTGAATTTAAGAGATCTGTGCAGTTTCAGTCCTGTGCTGGTGCTCACGTCTCTGAGATTCTGAGATATCCTTTTGAGTGGAGGAAGGAAACCATATGACAAAACCACTGCAAACTGAGGGCAGAGGATCTAAAACAGAGATAGAAAGTATTACAGGGGAAGTTAGTGGAAAGGAAAGGTGCAAAATGCCTAGGGATGGAAAGATAAATTATAAAAATGACTAAAAGGAGAGGGATTGGAAAGAAAATAAAACAAGGATGGAAACATGACCAAGAGAAGGAGGGACACAATGCTATCAAGAGAAAATGAGGCAAAGAAAAGATCAAGCCAGGTAGGTTTGGAATATGCTTACAAAAACAAAGTAGGAAAGAGAAGTATAAAGGTGAATTAGAGGGCAAAACAAAAAAAACCTCCAAAGAAGTAGGCTGATTATGAAAATGTGATAGTCTTCCTTCCCAAGAGAGCTCACAAGACATGCCCAGTCACAGAAGAACTGTGAACTTCAATTTTATACTGGCAAGAACATGACCTATTGTAGAAGTTGCAAATACAGCGTCAGAGAGGGAGTTTGCTGAGCTAAAAGGTGGCAGCCAGTCCTTCCAGAATGCTACTGGCACTTCCTAATTTACAAACTCATTCTAGAGACTGACAATTAGGCAGGAAACACAGGATGTATTTGTACAAAATGTAGCGGGGTTTTTTTGGGTTTTTTTCTCTAGAGAAGGAATCTGCTTCTGAAAATAAACTTTTGCATGTTACTTTAATCTTTTTTTTTAATAAAACAAATCACTTTCTTCAAAAAGAAACTACTTCAGTGATTGTTCATATTTTCCAGGAGGAAAGTAAAATCTGACCTTAAATAGCAAATTTCAAATTTGCATTTTCCTAGCAAAAATGAACACATTTGTCTACTTGCTCATAAGAAGCTAAGAGTGGAGCAAAGATGGTAAGCATACAATGTACTCCCAGGTAATCTTCTGCAGTCATAATGCAGACAAATTCCTCACTGACTCTTATTAGACAAAAATTTGTTACACCAGTGTAGTGTGTTATCCCTGGTCAGGTCAACCTGCAGCCCCCGAGGGCAGGACTGTATAAAAATGAAATACTGAACCACAGTTAAAAAAATTCTTTTACATTTATTGGTGCTGATCAGGTAGAGAGACACACAGGGGACAATACGCATTCATTATTATTATTGTTGTTATTATTATTATTATTATTATTATTAATATATATTTCACTTTTTGATCTGTTACCAAAAAAAAAAATTAGTATTTCTGAGTTCTTATATTCAAAATCATATTAATTTGAAACCACTGTCCCATCAATTTTCTGTCTAGTTAATTACAGGTTTAATTACAGTTAATGGAGACTAACGTAGTATCTTCTGCAGTTTCAACAGCTTCATATTTTAACTTTGATGCAGTGCTGTCATTGAAAAGCTGAGCTCCTCAAAACGATGCAAGATGAATTGCAGCAGACAGCGAAATAATCTTTTCTTACTTAATAAGGTCAGGCCCTGTAGTATTTTTGAGATAAATTCCATTTGCAGCGTTGTGCAATAGATTATCTGTGGCACAAACTGCAATTAGTCTCTCAACCCTCTGCTCTGAAAGGACAAGGGAGATCACAAGTGCCTGCCTGTCATACGTGACTTTGTGCATGTATCCTGAAGAGCTATGTCTCCAAAAAAGGAGCCTATCTACTTCCACAAAGGTCTTTCAGGCCCACTGAACTAATAGGTGCTCTTTTTAATTTGAAAATATTCAAATTACCCTATACAGGAGCAGAAAATGCCATTTTGGATCAGACCAGTCAGCTGAGTAGCAGAGCACACCATCTCTGACAAAGCCCAACCCAAACATTTCAGATGTGCTAAAAACACCCATGCACAAAACTTCGGAAAATCTGCCTATGGCATTTTTTTTCCTACTCCAAAGCATGAAGACTTTTTTATCTTAAAAATATTTTGTCCGAAGTAATAGTGACTATATTATTTTCTACATTTCTACTAAAAAAACCCCTTCTATTGGATTCACATTTCTTTTACTAATTCTAAATGTGCTGCTTTTTCAACATCCTAATAATAATATTACAGTAAACTAAAATCTAACCTTTCACATTTTTTCAATGTCTTTGAATAGAAACATTACATAAATCCATGTGATAATTAGAATGCGCGATTTTCAGTCCAACCAAAGTTTTGGAATTTTAGGGTTTCTAAGAAAAAAAAAAGTTTTCTAAATGTTCTGAGTTTTAGTATTATTACCAACATAATTTAAAATTATTTAATGGCAAAATAAATTGTAGACCTAAGAAACTGAACTTGCTCCAAAGAATGATTTGGTTCTCTCATACCTAATTAATGAGTGACTATATAACATCATGGAAGAAAAACCTCTCAGAGGCTATTAAACACAGTGATATACACACAATTACTGCTTCAAAGTGTCTTTAAAATGTAGACTACCAAAACTTCACTTAGACTACAAAGTCTATAAAAAAAGGTAGCAGGCCTTTATCCTAATACAGATTTTTCAGTATAATCTCTGTTTAAGGATTTTAACAATCAAGATGGACTCAAAAAGACTTGACAAGGTCTCTGATTACCTACTTTGCATGAATCTGTAAAATCCTTTCCAAAGAGTAGAAGGGAGCTGGGACATGTCTACATGTAAAACTGAATCCCTTAAATGTGGTATTGCAGCAATGGCAATGTCTGCCAGAAACCTTACCTGCATAGATGATTCCATCACTGATACTACAGTTACAGCATCTTCCAAAGTCACAGTATCCCGAAACATCAACCGGGCATGAGCTACCAAAAATAAATGGGTGCAAGTGTTACTGACGTCAAAAAACAATTTTTTGGTTTTTTCACTAGAAGGAACAAGATATCTCTTCAAATTTCTCCGGTTCTCAAACACTCATGGATGGGCACAACTTAAAAATAAATACAATAATTTTGATCTCAATGCCAGTTTCAACAGAAACTGGAAGGATTAGTTTTTCTAATGAACAATGGGGCGTAATTTTCAAATTGCAGTTACAGTGACAGAATTAAGACACTTAAAATTCTGCAGTTAAAAAATGTAAAGTGCTGGATATCACAACAAAGAGTGTGATATGAAACATCCTTATCTACACAGGCACATGTCATCACCATAGAGTCAAAAATAAGGTCTAATATTTATCATAGGTCAGAAAAAAATGTATTTCTCTACCTGGTCTGTGTCAGAGATTTGGTATTATTTAAAATGTTTTTTACAATACAATAGCTCTTATTTTTCTTCCTTCTCTTTCTTCAGTCAGCAAAATAAAAGTGATTTTTGTAAACAGATACAATGGAAATAATTTACCACATAAAGCCTTTTTCCTAATTGGCCATGGAAGCACACTCCGTTTTCATTCAGCAATAGAAAGACAGGTTAGTTAATACTATCTAAATAATACTTTGAAGAACAAAATCCTACTAAAAGCCCCAATCTCATGAACTGATAAGAAGGGAAGAAATATTGAATAGGAAAATTTCATGTGAATCTCGAAAAGTTAGGAATGTCTTTCACTTAAATGGAGAATGTCTTTCCCTCAAAACAGAGAACAAAACAAACATCTAAAGTAGGAGGCACTCCACTGCCATTAATGCTTGCTATACAAATTACAGTACATTTTTTAAAATTCATCTTGAAAATGTTTGATATGTCATTTTATAAAACAAAGCCATGTTAAGACAGAGACACATTGCTTGCTTTGGGTTTTTCTTATAAATGAAATATGATGTGAACTCAGATTTGGAAAATTTTAAGCTGTATGGCAAAATATGGGCTTGATTACTAATACTTCAGGAAACAAAAAAATATGTTATCTTTTATGTGTTATTATTTTAGGATTATTAATACTTAAGAAAAAATATGCTTATTTTGTTATATTAATTTCAGAGTAGACGCAAATATTTAACTCATGGAGCAAAGCAAATCCTGAGATTGCCTTTCATGAAGACACATAATTTCTGAGATTTTTCTCTTGAATGTGACTTCTTCCAGAGGTTTTAATATTTATTATATGCATGGGAATGTCAAAATTCAAACTGGTTGTGATAGTCTAAATGTAACACCCTTTCTCACACTCAAAATCGGCAATCCTGAGGCTCTTTAGATGAGAAGGATAAAACAATACAAGAATCACCTATCCCTACCTCCACAGAAAAGCTGCTACTCTGCTTACTGGCTATAATTACACTGTTCTGTTCATTTCATAAAGGTTAATTGTTAGCCTAAAAATAAAAGTGCCAGGGCTTACCCTCTGCAAGGCGTATCAGACTCTCCAGCAGGCGGATGGTGGTGCGGGCAGCGTTCCTGCAGTCGCTCTGCCGCTGCATTTGATAGTAGCGAACAAGGATCAGGTTGCTCTCATCAGACAGTTTGGGCTGGATGCTTTTTATAAGGCAGAAGTAGGTCTTCATCCTTTCCATGCTCCAGAGCTTTCCTGATTTGCTTGGGCAGCCTGCATTACAACACCCTTGTCAGTAATTTTATAACAATAGACATCAAGCCTCTTCCTAAGAACTCCTGTTAAATAGGCAGGTGACTATGAAAGACATATTACTGCACTTCTGGGCCATACTGGCTGTCTCTACACTATCCTCAAGGACCTGGTCAAATTCCAGTGCAAAATTTTACACACTGTCTGATCCCTCCCGTAAAAAAAAACACAGTAAAGCCTCCAATAATTTCTGCAGAACTGCTGTCAGCCTCACTGCCCACCAGATGGTACAGGCAGTGCCAAGTGCTTTGGAACTCCTGAAAATGAAAGATGCTACCTGAGTGTATGCACCTCCTCTGGCTGTTCTACCTACTCTGTTGGAGTCAACAGAGCTACCTGCCATATTCTGAACATTTTTTGTAGGGAAATGCTTCAGAAAGGGAAAGAAGCTAGCTGAAGAAGCCTCCTCTAACCACTTTTTCTGTAAAGGGGATCAAAACCATGTTCCTTGACGTGGATGGGGAAGGAGCTGGTCGAAATCAAATCACACTGCCTTCCCTCATTCCAGAGCACAAAGCTCCATGTGGGGAATGCTATTGCTCATTCTTTGAGCCCTGCAGCACATCCATCTCTGATCTGTTCTGCCTGAATTAAGGTTCCAATTAACAGCAAGTACAATTGCAAGGCATATAGAATCTGTAGATCAAACACTCTAAAGGTGTGAGATGGAAACAATCCACTTCCTGAGCAGCCTGGGCTGAAATGTCTTATAAATGATCCCAGAGTAAAAGTAGAGTGTTCTCAGCTCACCCCTCTTAATTAATTAGTGATCTCTGTCTTACCCCTACATGAAAAACAACAATACAGAAAAAATGTAAACCATAACAGAAATGTAAACACTGATTAGTTCGAAAGATTCAAGAATAACAAACTAAAAAATGGAGGAAAATAAACCCAAAACACAAAAACCCCAAACAAACAAGCAACAAAACCAGAAACCAACCAACCAATCAAAACACTAAAAAAAAAAAACAACCACAAAACAAAAACAAAACAAACAAAACACAAAACAAACAAAAAACCCAAAAAACCAAACAAACAAAACCCCCAAACCCAAAAAAACAACAAACCACACAAACCAGAAACCCCCAACCCAACAAAACACCTTATGATTTAACTTACCTTTATTTTGCAAGATGAAGGATGAAATGATGTGGTCCCATTCCTCATTCTTTGTATCTAACAATACTAAGACCAGGTCAAATCTGCTCAACAGGGGGCTGCCAAGAGCTATGTTGACTGAGACAGACTCATTGGGGTCAAAATGGCCTTTAGGGTTTGTTGCTGCCAGGATGGTTGTCCTCGTGCTAAGCTTGCACACCAAGCTAGAGAAAGGTATGGTGAACATTATGGCTGAATTAAATTGGATAGGGGAAAGGATTCCAAAGTGTTTAAAAACTTTTGTGTTTTTATCTTACAAAGAGCACATCTTATCTTGAAAGACCATAAGAGCTAAACAATGTACAAATTATTGTGTTAATATTTATTATATGTACAGCATTTTTCAGTCAGAGAATAGCAACTAGACAGACAGTGATCTGGATACCAAAAGATCAGCATTGCCACAAATAATCTCTGTATACAGCTAGATCATTAAATAGTGAAAACCAACACTACTTTTCAGAAATAAATATTACATTGCAGGTTTGTACAATATACAAACACTTTTGAATGCTGGAAAGCAACACTTCAGCTTAATCCACCTTTTAAGAGAGTAAAATAAAGTGACATAAATGTATGTTTTATTCCTGTGTATAAACAGGAATATGAACCCAAGTTAACAGTGGTGGCAACCACATCAACTGAAACAGCCATTTTTCTCTCTTAACCATGATGTCCTAGCATGTGCTCGTAGATGTGGGGAGAGATTATTTTTACTCTAGTAGTCCAAATGCACTCCTTTTGGGTAAGGCAGCAGCAGAAGCATTCTAACTTTGGTTTGTCACTGAGCTATTTCTAGTCAGCTCCTGAGTAACTGCTGCCTCATGTCCAAAGTTCTTCTGTAACTGAGAGGAAGGACCACAGATTTTCCACTAGCTTATACTCAACAGGAAAAAAAACCACTCTCCTATGCACCAAAACAAGACCTAAATTAACAAGGTGCTTAGCCTATGTGTGCTAAATTTCTCCTCAAAAAATCCTCATTATATGTAGGCTTTAAAAGTGAACAACTAGGCATATATGTGCAAGTTAGCAAACTGTGTTTGGGTCTATCAAATCCAAACAACTGCAACAAGGAACTCAGCTGAAATATGTCCCTGCCTTACTAAGAAGACAGGACCATATTGACTCCAAGTATTTGGGTCCAGCTGACAAAGGCTGTAATTATCCAGGTGAGAGCAACGTGACCCTGAGATTAGCTTAGCCGGTAAGAGCATGGTGCTAAAAACACCAGAGTTGTAGGTTTAATCCCTATATAGGTCAGTCACTTAAGAATTAGATTTGATGATCTTTATGGGTTCCTTTCAAGTCAGAATTTTCTGTGATTATTTGTCTGCTGTCTGACGAAGAGGATGGAGTGCTCAAAATAAGGGAAGGACATGATCAGTTAGAGGAGCCAAGATGTGACTGAAGCAAGCGCTGAGTGGAAGGTGACAAGAAGGAATGTGGAAAGAGTAATGCCTTTTGAGTAGCAGAGATTTCAGAAATATCAGCCAGGAAAAATTTGGGCCTGAATAAGAGATGCATATGACTGACAAATTGAAATATGAGCTCAAAGATCCAAGTGGTGGGTGGGGGTAGTGGGGGGTATAGCAGATTTGAACACACACTACTTTGAAAAAGAAAGGGAGGAACTTAAAGTAAGCAGGAGTTTATATTTATACCACACCCAACATATAAAATACAGCAGCCTTGAAATCTCTTGGGAAATACAGCAGCCTGGAAATCTCTTGATGTGCTTTGGTCACCGAGCAATATTACTGGATTTTACAGGACAGGAAGGCATAGCCTCAAGCTGTGCCAGGAGACGTTCAGGCTGGACATCAGGAAGAATTTCTTCACTGAAAGGGTGGTCAGGAATTGGAACAGGCTGCTCAAGGAGATGGTGGAGCCACCATCCCTGAAAGTGTTCAAGAATTGACTGTACATGGCACTTAGTGCTATGGTCTAGCTGACAAGGCAGTGATCAGTCATAGGCTGCACCTGATGATCTTTGAGCTCTTTTGCAAACTTAATGATTCTGTGATTTTGTGGATTTGGAAAATTGAAGCTCCACTTTCTGAGCTGCAACAAAAAAAGTCACAAAGCTCCTCATTTCACATAGGATTATTATGACCATTGCAGCAAAGTACAAGAAAAAGGATGCCAAGTCTTTGTAGGAAAGTGCCCTGGCCTATAACAGTAGATTGAAAACCCAGCAGTAAAGAGGATGTGTGTTTATTCTGATTGCTTGCAGCCTCTGGTCCAGAACACTGTCCTTTGAAATGCTGACTCATCTAGTTTAGGAATACTGCTGAGAACAAAACTATTACATACAATGAAGAAAAGAGAGATATTTAATCAGCATCCCTCCAACATGTAAGTACAAGAGAAAAATCTCATGCAGTTTTCCCACATATGTGAACACGCCACTTACCCTGCCTTTGCAACACTGATGGTTTGTTGCTCCATTGCCTCGTGGATACTGGTTCTGTCATGTTCTTTGATACTATTGAACTCATCAATGCAACAGAGGCCTCCATCTGCAAGCACCAGTGCTCCAGCTTCCAAATTCCACTCTCCAAATTCCTTAACAGCAGTCACTGTCAAACCTGAAGAATTGAATACTTCAGTCAGTCTCTTCCTTAAAGTATAGGAGTGAGCTTGAGTGAAAGAAAGGGACCCAGCACAGTGACTTGAGCCATGGACAGAGGGCAAATCAGCAGCGAAGCTCCATCATGTACTTCTGCCACATGACTTAACTCACTTCACAGCTACCAGCAAGCAATCCCACTAGTATTGAGGTAGGCTGGCCTGGAGCTGTGGAGCCGATTCTGTTAAGCTTCCCATGTTTGGATTGTGACTTGCTTTAGGACTTCATTAAATGAACAAAAGTGATTAGGGTATGAAAACTAGATCTGGCAGATCATACTAAAAATGGGGCAAAGGCAAAGATTGCAAAATTATGGAACAGACTCATTCAGGTCCTCCTCCTCATCAGCTGCTAAAATGAACAGAAATTTTGGAGCTGCAAAACAAAGTTTGAAAAAAACAATTCAATTGTCTTTTAACTCATGGCCCCAGAAAGTGGAGTCAAATTCTTCCCTTAAATTAATGAAATTAAATTTCTTTATGAGTTTTTGGTTTCCTCTAAGCATTAAGCAAAAATGAAAATCCAAAGAAGATAAAGGATGACATGGGGGAAGAAACAAGAAAAAAAGTTTTCCACTAAATCTACACATGATACAACACTGGGAGGATGGCAAGTCAAAACCCCTTGCACAACTGTGAAAATGGCCACTCATTAGGCAAGTATGTGCAGCTCCCTCCAATCCCTCTGTTCCCTATTTCCCAGCTTCTTCTCTATCTTTAGTCCTTCTTTTTCACTCCAGTGTTCAGCTCAAAATATCCTAGTAGTTGACAAGCTGCAACCAGCTTGAAATCTCCTGGAATTCCACGGCAAAACCTGCACAAGAATCCCCCTGCCTCACCATTTGGTTCAAGGCTGCAAAGATCTTTTTATCACTGTGCACCACAGTATCTATTTGTTTGCAAGTGACCAGCAAAAAGTTACGGGAATTAAATGCTTCCTGATAACATAATATATACTTCAACTTGTAGTAAGGAATCTGCTCCACCATGTCCAATCTTTCGTGGCTTTCCTGGACTGTGTGCTGAACAACATGGGCAGTCAATCATACAGCAGAATTATAGAAACACAGACTACCAGGCAGCACTAGAGCCTGGCCGTGCATTTATTTCTGAATTTTCTGTGGTGGGGGTACACAGCTCGAACCCCCAGAGCCATGGGCACCTTCTGCTCTCCCCCTGAGGCGTGAGGGAGGCCACTGGCACTGCAGTGCTGTGTCACTGCCCCGCGCTGTCCCCTGTGCACGGCAGCCATGAGATGGCCTCTGCTGCAGGCCCCTGCCGCCACACAAGATGGCTTCCCCTGCTGCACCACGCTGCTGCACAGCCAAAATGTCCAGTCTCGCAGCTCTTCAGGCTACCCAAGCCTGCTACAGATAGAGGAAGGGGATGCTCCCTGAGAGCAGGGCCGTGTGACAGGCACGCTTGGCCCCCTGCACAGCCCCTTGTGGGTGGCCTCTCCAGCAGCAGCACTCGGAGCCATGCAGACAGCCCGTAGCACCCAGCACCCCTCCGGCAAAGCCCGCTGTGCTCAGGGGGCTCCCCAGGCACCCAGATGCTGTATCCCAGCACGGGTATCCATCCCTTGATACCCCAAGAGGTTGCTGCCATGGGCTGCAGGCTTGGACTCATAGCCTGCCACCACTGCCCAGCCCCACTGCCCTGAGCCAGAGGTGCTGCTGGCACCCAGGACCCTACCAGCACCCAGCACAATCAGCACAGAAACAGGAAAAAAAATGCCACCAAACAAAGCATAACAAAAACCCAAAGAGCTGAAATGGCCCCAACTGAAAGTGCCCCTCTGCACATGGGGGAACTCCACAGGCAAGCTGGTTTAGCCTGTAAGTGAGCCACTGCTTTCATTCTTCTTAGGGGGTGCTGAAAGCTTAATGCACCTTCTTGCTTGACTAGACTGGTTTTGTGCATTCTGACAGCAAAAGTGCTTGTTCTGGGAGGTGTTGGGAACAATTTCATCATGAGTGCTGGACTGAGAGTAGTTTTTCACTCTTCCCAAGCAGCTAGAGTTGCAGTTGTTGCTTATACAATACTGTACAATCTCAGCATATAAAAAACCACTTATGATTCTTTTAAACACTTCTGCATCTTCCCTTTTATAAATAAGGTTAAACAAAACTTTAAAATGAGCTCTAGTTGCAAGCAGTATTTTGTCTTGTTGAGATGCAGTGCTTCTTTAACTTTTTGCCTGAAATAAATGGACAGAAGATTGTTTTGTCCTGTTCTATCCATGGTCCTAATTTAGTTATGATATTTTGCCCTACTATTCTTCCAGCCTCAGTTTTTAGCTTAGGGCACTTTCCAAGCTGGATGTGGTCTTACATTGTTTACAACTTGCAGTGGATGAACATTTTGAAAGGAAAATAAATTTCTTCTTCAACTCATATGATTCACAACTTTAAATATAATACACTGACAAAAGAAGCATCTTCTAATTATGAATCTAAACCTTATCAATTTTAATAAAAGTTATTGTGGTAGGCAGGATAAACACAGTCCCATAAGCTACATGCCAGCAACTGAAATAAAGTCACATCTTAGGATTTCTTTTTTCTCTTAAATAAAATCATTGCAAGGCAACAGCTTTTGAACTAACATACAGAGTTCCTCTCGGTCATGAACAGAGATCTGACAAGTTGCATGATAAGATCTTTCCTCCTGATTTTCCCCTTGCCTGGATTTGAGTCTTTTTTAATGCATACAGGGGGAAAAAAAAGAAAAAAAAGAAAAAAAAAAAGGCTATTGATAAGCTTTGGGTCCTTTTCCTGGATATCAGAGAGGCAGCTGTTCCGCAGCTCCCTCGAGCTCGCCTGGATCATCTCCCGCGCTGACCCCGCCCTCGGGCCCGTCCCTTCCCTGGCCCCGCCCCCTTCCCTGGCCCCGCCCCCTGGCGCCTCGGCCGTTGCCGGCGGCCGTTGCCGGCGCGCGCCGGGCGGGGGCGCTGCGGCGGGGGCGGCGCGGGGCGGGCGCGCGCGGAGGCCGCTCTGGCCGGCGCTCGGTGCCCGCCGTGCCCGCGGAGGGAGGGCCCTCGCCCGGCGAGTGGCCAATCCGGGCGGGCGCTGGCGGCGAGCAGGGGCAGAATGGGCTGTAGTTGAGCGAAATAGGGAAAGCGGCGAACAGTGTGGAGCGTTCCCGGTGTAAATAAAAGGGGGGGCGAAAAAAAAAAAAAGTTTGTGGAAGTCGCCGCCCTGCAGCCTCGCTCGGGCAGCGGCGCGGGGCTTGTGCGGCTCGGGAGCCCGGCACGGAGGACTTTAGTGCTCGGCGTTAACACGCTCTGCCTATTGTTTGTATTTTTTTCCAAAATATGGCAAAGGTTCAGGTGAACAATGTAGTGGTGTTGGATAATCCTTCTCCTTTCTACAATCCTTTCCAGTTCGAAATCACATTCGAGTGCATAGAGGACCTGTCTGAAGGTGAGTAGAATTTTTCTCCCCGATACGGATTTTGCAACCCCGGGCTCTGAGCTCGGGGCATTTAAGGCTTAAACTTTGCACAGGCCTGCACCTACAATTTAACAGTCTCTCCACCTCGGCCGCATCGCAGTGCCAGCCGAGGGGATGTGCCGGCCGGGCGAGGGAATGTGCCGCTCCCGCCGAGCCCGGCGCCGGGGAAAGTTGGCGGCGGCCGCCCGCTCTGGGCGCCGAGCCGGGCCCGCCGCCTCTCCCCGCCATCGGCGAGGCGGCGAGCTGCCGCAAGTTGCGAGGAACTTGTTAGAGTGGAGGTAGCCATGTTGCCAGCTTTGTGTGTGCGTGGGGGGAGCGAGCGGGAGAGAGGAGGGTTGAACCGGGCTCGGCGGCCGCGCATCCCCGCGGGCACACGGGATGCTGCGCGCTTAGCCCCGGCGGTACTCGGAGCGCGGAAAACGCTCCGCGGGGATGCGTTTCGCTGGCCTCGTGCTCCATTTTAATACTAAAAAAAAAAAAAAAAAAAAAAAAAAAAAAAAAAAATCAAACAAAAAAAATCACGGTGGCAGGCAGGGGCGGGCTGGCCCCGCATGCCGGCAGCAGGCAGTCGCGGTAGGTGCGCGGGGCTGGGGGCACTGCTCAGAGGGGAGCGCTGGCTGCGGGAGCCCCGCTTTGGGGGAGGGGGCCGCCCGCCTGCCACTATTTTTGGAAGTCACTCGAAAGTTAGCGGCAGGCGCCAGCGGGTAGGGGGCGGCCCCGGCCTTGCCGCCCCACAGGGACCCCCGTCCTGAGCCGGGGCCACCGCCGCGCTCCCGCCGCGCTCCCGCCTTCCCCCCGAGTCGGGCGGGCCGCGAGCCGCCCTCGCCCCGGCCGCGCTCCGCAGCGCCGCCCCCCGGCCGGCCGCGGGACGCGCCCCGAGAGGCCGCGCGTCGCCCCGCGGGCGGGAGTTTCGAACGGCTCGGGGCGAGGGACGGAATGCGGGGCGCTCCTGCCCGCCGGCGGCCCGGGGGCGCGGCCGCTGCCTCGGGAGTAGGGGGAGGCTGCCCGGCTGGGCTGCCTGGGAGTGCGACAGGACACTGTCTGGCCGGCGGAGCCCAGCGCCGCCTGCTCGGCGGAGAGCCCCGCGGGCGGAGGGGCGAGGGCAGGGCTGAGGAGAAGGGGAGCTGGGTGCTGTCCTGGCTAAGGGGCCCTGGCAAGCTCGCTATCGCTGCGGTTTAACTCGCCTCACCCGCCTGCCTCTGCAGCAGCGCGTACTCGTGCGTGCTGGCGGGATGGTGACAGCGCGGGGAGGGAGGGACGGCGCGGTGGCGGGAACTTCAGAGGAAGTCTCGCCCGAGCCCGGGTTTCCTCCAGGCCTCCGCCGCCTGTCTCCTGCCTTGTGGCAATGGACCGGCGCAGTGCTGGAGCTGTGCTCCGTGCCCGTCGCCGCGTTGCTGGCTGGATCCCTCCGGTCAGCCTGGAGCCGGCCGAGGTGCAGCATCGGGACCCCCTCCGTGGCAACTGCTGTGGCAGGTGGCAGTGCCCGTCACAGGGGCTCCGTGCAAGATGTTAGGCTTTTTCTTCTAGTTGTGCACAGCTGTATGTGCCATACTCCTCACACTCAGGATTTACGTTAAAGTTAATCCTGGACAGTTGTGATGAGAAGAATTATAGATGGTCCAATGCAGAATTTTCACTTCCTTTCCCCCACCAACATGCAAGTTAGACTATAGGATAAATTAGGGATGAGCGCTGTTATCTTTCACATTTACAAATAAGATCAAACACAGCCGTTGTATACTTGATGAAAAATCATTGCCTTAGCTTTCCTGTGCTAATACATCTGTTTACTGTGCTGTTTGCAGCCCGTCCTCTGCAACACTGATCCTAAAAGTAAATCCATGAATTCCAGCCCTCTCTTTCTTAAAGTTGTTGTTCTGTATCAACATATTTAAATAACATTTAAAATTTACTTTCAAGAAGTCTAGTTTTAGTACTAAGTACTATGAGTAGTTTAGAATAAATTTTATACTGTTCTCCGAGAATAATGGCACAGGATGGTGTGATAATCTTAAGCAGTTTCACCTAAAAATCCTCACTTCTTGTAAGTAGTAATTTGTCTTCAGATGCAGACAAGAAAGTTCCTTAATTATTGTGGATGAGTACCAGCAATACTGGCAGTAGCTAGTACTTCATACTTAAAAGGTAAATAAACCTGGAAACTGTGCTGCATTGTACGGAGGAGTAAAATCCTTTCCCAAACCCTGTTTATTATGATAGTTAAACCCACGAAACCTGCGCCGGTATGGTAAACAAAGCAAGCAAGAAGAATTCGCAAATGAGGAGAGTTACAGTGTTAAAGCAGTCAAGTTCTGTTCAAGTGCTAATTTCTTTTTTCTATGCTTAAATTCTATTCCTGCATCCAGAAGCCATGAGGCAGACCTTTGGATTTTGCCAAGTGTACTAATAATATAATAGCTTACAGGTTTGTGCTTTTGCAAAGGTAATAAGGGCATTGTTCACAAGGGATGGAAAAAGAAATACACCATGTAGGTTTTTAAGGTAAGAAAAGAAGTGTTAGTTACCGTTCTTTGTAATGGTGGTCTTTTTTTCCCCCTCTTGTTTAAAAACCCCAAAGTGTGTCTTGCAAGATTAGTTTCATATATGTGTGAATAATACTGTTTTTGAATTAAAAACAGAAGCTGAGAAGGTGGCCCAGGAAGAGCTAATTTGGGCTAATTTGCAGTTTCAACTTTAAAACATCTGTGGGGGAGAGGCTGAGTTAGAAAAAACGGAGTTGTAATAAATGTTGGGGGTTAGTGCATGGCTTTAAAAAGCAAAATGCTACATTATTGGGATTGGGGTTTTTTTGGGCCTATAATTCCACTTCAGGATGTAGATAAGATCCAAGCATCACTATCTTTAATAATATAGTCCAGTCATGCTGTCACAATTTGATGTACTTCCCGAGTAACACAAGTGACACGTGAAGGAATGGGGGCAATACAGTTAGTGTGTGTGGAGCTAACCCAGTGGGTTTCTTACTCAATTAACTACTTATCATGATCTGTGTAATTTAAGTTGTGAAGTGTGTATATGGAAGGTGGGAATTTTGGTTTGGGGATGTTAGTGGGTATTCAAGGATGTGATGATTTATAGGCATCATCCCTGTGCTGCAGCCATTCTGACAGACTTTGAGGAGATGCTCACCACGGGTACCAGTTAGTAAAAGGGCCTTGTTCTCTGTATAAAATTTGAAAATTAACCTCACTGTGAAAATAGAAGGATTCTTGTGGTACAACTGACTAGAGAAAGTGGGATGATCTGGTTTATGAGGACAGGGTCAGGCATCAGTAAATTTCTCTGATGAAGACAAGTCCTTGTTATTTTAGGCTTGTTGCCAAAGAAGTAATTTTAGATTATGCAAAACTGTAGATGGGCAAGAGTGGAAGACCCCCTAACTGCAATAATAAATAATGTTTGTTTTTATTTCTTTTTTATGTAGATTTGGAATGGAAAATAATTTATGTGGGCTCAGCTGAAAGTGAAGAGTATGATCAGGTGTTAGACTCTGTTTTAGTTGGACCTGTTCCTGCAGGCAGACACATGTTTGTATTTCAGGTAAGTTTGTTTTAACCATTTCTGAAAGAGTTGTGCTAGTTTGTTTTGGAATAACTATCAAAATTAAGAGGCACTTGAAAAATAATGGTAAAAAAATATTGCGGTGAGCTCCTCAGGTGTGATATACCTTCCTTTAAACTCTGTGCTTATACTTCTTGCCCCTGATATTTCTTGGTTATATTTTTCATTTGTGGTATCAATAATAACTGATCAAAGCACCGTTCCCACAGCTGCTGATAATTTTAAGCGATCTGGTTTATAATCAGCAGTGCCAGGTGCCTGGTTTCCACTGGCACCATCAGGCTCACCTCTTCTGCCACTGGTGGCAGCTTCAGACAATCAAGAGCACTAGGTTAATCAGAGGATCAGGCACACAAACTAATTGTAAAACTCAGCCAGAACAATCAAGAAGTTTGTTTCTCTTTGGCAGAACACATGCTCAACTGTGATGTTTGGCTAAGCATGCGAAATCATAACAAAATACAGTGATTTCTGAAATAAAGATAGAAATTCAGTGGTAAATGGGAGATATTCAGGACACAAGTGTGTAGATCAAGACTGCACAAGAAAGTCTAGAGCATATGACAGTCCCATAAAATACTACTGTTAAAGCCAAAAGTTGGTAAGGAATAACAAAGGAAAAGAAAACAGGGAAAGAGCAACACTAAGATGGGGTACTGGCCTAGTCTTGTTTCCATTTTAACTCACTGAGATGCGGGGGGGAAAACCTGAAGTGGACTTGCCTGAATTCTTACAGAAGCTTTCTTTTGTTTGGGATAACTTCTTTTGTAGTGGTGGGTTTTTTGTTTGTTTTTTATTCAAAACTATAATTTTTATTAAAATAACATTTTTCTCTATGAAATACTAGAAATTTCTTGTAAACTGAGAGCAAAATCCATTGGATGAAAAATCAGACAGAAACTGAGTATGTCTTACTGTATAAGAACCATGCTGTTTTCCCAAATACTATAAATTCACTTAACTAATGGCAAACGTATAAGCATTAAAAAACCCTGTGTGCTGATGAATACACTCCCTTATTTCTCATGGTTACTGTAACTGGTTTAATCCTGAGTAATCCTGTAAGTTCAAGGAAAGGTAGTTTATTTCAAATTTTGGGGGTGTTTGCTTATTCTGGGCTGTTTTGTTTTGTTTTATTTCCTTAAAGGACAGGCTTAAGGTTTAGGATTAGACTGGAGGTTGCACCATTTATCAACAACATACATGCAGATCAGCGTTGAAACGTTTCAGTTTGGTTTTGGAGCCAGGCCTAATTTTTCCACACTACAAATAAAGCAGATGTGTAACAAATGCATCATTTATTAACAGTTTTTCCATTATCAAGCCATTATAGCTTATGGCATTAATTGGTCTCAGAAATAACTGATCTTCTGTTACTCTCAAAGGGGCTACCTTGTATTTGTATGTAGGAAAATCAGTTGGCATTTACATTTCTGATTTAAAAGAGGCAGTGTTCTCAGTCAGGTCTGAAGATTCCTTGTTGATAGTGATGGAAAGGAGCAAGAAGCAGGTGCCTAAAAAAGGCATGTTCTGGCTGTATGATTGGGCAGGTCTCAAATTAAATTTACTGGTCTTGCAGTTTCTGTAGAATGGATTCAGCAATTGTATCCTAGTTATAAATGACACTACAGTTAAATTAGGAAGAGATGTGTAGAGATTTTGCTTAGATCGAAGTAGATCCTGTAAGAGATTCCTTCTGTTAAAATATTCTTTTTATTTCTTATGGAAGTACAGTTAGGTCCGAGTCTAGTACGCTGCAAGGGCTGTGGATTTCAGGTGAGGGTAGGGCTCAGCTCATGTGTACACAGGAGACCACCAAAACCCCAAGTGCTGCAAGAATCCTTTGCTGGTGACTGAAGCAAATCTATTCACCAAGCTGAAGCAGAGAAAACAAGCAAGGAAAGGCAAGAATGGGGCAAAGCACAGAACTGCAGGAGGCATATCACATGCAGGTGATACAAAGAAAAGAGACTGTGTTTGTGGGGAATAGCATAAGGAAAGGACCTTTGCAGAGGAGTATAAAATTTTCAGATAATCTGCTGTAGATTTTTCTAGATAGGAAAATGGCTGAAATAGCAACTAAAATGGAGTACCACACAGATTGATGATAAAAATACCTTAAATGAAAAAAAGATGTGGATCAGGTTGGGAATTCAGCCTTACAGAAAGATGGACAATTATTGTGCTTTTCAGACTTAAAAAAGCAGCATTTTGTTTTAAAACCCCAAAACATTACCTTTAAAACGGTTTCAATAGTAAAGGCCCACAACTTGGCCTATTTGTTTCTACTTGCCAAAATATATGTAGTGAAACCTGATTCCTTCTTGATTCTCTTGGGAATTTGTAATAAAATCATGGAAACTTCTTTTTGAGCATATAGGCACATAAATAATTTACTATCCTTAAGTGGGCATATAACCTTTGCTACCTACTCGGCAGTAATAGCTATGTGAATAAATGCTGTGTGGAAAAGCAAGATAATGCAAGGCAACAACAAGCTGATTTCATAGATATTTTAAGTAATTTATAACATAAGCATGGCATATTAAGACAGTGATTTTTATGCAAAAATTAATCTACTGCCTCTGCCCACCAAAATATCTGTTCACAGATAATTGCTTATTTATCATTTGGTCATACAGGCTCTTCCTTTTTTTTCCTTCACCTGTGTATGATCTTTGGTTCCTGAGTAATTAAGAGGTTTGACAAAAAACAGGAAGTTGAAGATATGAGAAAATTGTTTTAAACAGTCTTTAGTGTTGTCTTCGTGCAACAAAACAATGCTTGAGAGATAAGCAGGATTAGAACAGAGTATTTCATTAGGTTCAGGACTGTGTCATAGGATATTACAAGACAGAAAATGACAGTAGGAACCTGGAAAACTAAGATCCTGCATTAGGATGTGAGCTGAGTTTAATGGGGAATTAAATGGAACATGGTCATTCTGTTGCCTATTACTGTGGAATTTAAAGTGTTCAGATAGTTCTGGGCACTGTTAGAACAAGACTGCTGAACTAAAGTAATGATTTAAACTGTATTGGCAGTTCTTGTGATTTCCTCAAGCTTCTGCATTTTTTCTGTTCCTTGGCCATCTTTTCCATTCCCCTATGCTAGCTGTAAAGCCATTCAGTCATTTTCTATTTCCTTCAGGGCTGGAGGAAGATGAGTTCTACCTGATTCCCTGGTTTCTTCTCCCTCTGGTGTATTTCTGCCTGAGAGGTCTGACTCATCTAATTCTTCAAAGTGCCTCCAACTTCTCACAAAAGGCTAGACTGGTTTGAAGGTTTAGAGTTGAAGTGGCAAAGAGTAGAAGCCAATGCTGCATGAGCAGCAGCGCCCAAATTTCACCATGCTGGAGCATATAAATACTACAGAAAAGTAGAGATGACAGGGACAACAGGAATTAATTCCATTCATTCTCTGTCATTAGGCAGGGTTTGTTACACCCAAACCTTGGGTGTAACAAAACCCTTGTGTGCCTGAACACACATTAGTAATACCAGCTTGTTCTCACAACATGGGTGTTCATTGTTGGCCTCAGATCTTCATGTGGCATATGAAGTTGTTTTACTATGCCTGGATTGCTGTTACTTTAAATGCTGCAGCAGAATCAGGCATCACATTTCATCAATAGATGTGGTAGTTAGGAGGCATTTTAAGGGACTGATGTGAGCCACATTTTATGAGGCAAATTTTATTGATAAGTAGCTGCAGAGCTGTGGTAAGTAAGGATATTGAGGAGGATTGTATCAGTTGCTTATTAATCAGGTTTGCGTACTGACTGAAAATGTACAGGTGTCTTGGAGAGATGATGCATTTAACTGCAGAAATTTTAATGAACATAGGTATTAGGAATGAAGCCAGAAAAAGTATTTCATTCCTTCCCTAGAAATCTGTGGAACAGCTCAAACCTTACCATAGCCCATCCCTTTTCTTGCTGAAGTATAATTTGCAGTCTGTAGTTTTAAGGATTTAGTCTTGTTAAGGGCACACCTACAGATCAATTCAACCTTGAAGGGTGTATAAGGAAATAATCTTGCTCTACTGAGATGGGCTGGAGAACCATGGCACTGTAGAACTGGAGTGATGTTGGTACCCCTGTCTGAACAATGGTTCAGCTGATCATATATTAAAAAGGGTTTGGGATCAAACCTGGCCAGTTGCCTATGAGAAATGTCAGCAAACAATTTTAGTGTATTCCAATTCTGTATTTGGGTATGGTGTTCTAAATCTAGGGTTGATGTTGTGAAAGCAGTATATTTTCTGGTTAACTTGAACAATTTTAAATATAGTCACTGCTTAGCTGCTGAAATACACTACTTGAGATTCCACTGCTAGGTAGGCATGTGGTATCAATTTTAATTTATCTTTCCCTTTCACCTTTAGGCTGATGCACCTAACCCAGGGCTTATTCCAGATGCAGATGCAGTAGGTGTTACAGTTGTGCTAATCACATGCACTTATCGAGGTCAAGAATTTATTAGAGTCGGCTACTATGTAAACAATGAATACACTGAAACAGAACTGAGAGAGAATCCACCAGTAAAGCCAGATTTTTCTAAGGTAAGGCATGTTTTGTTTTAGTCATGTATCAGAGGTATGCTTATGGAATGAGTTTTGTAAGAAACAAACTCAAGCCCCAAGTGATTTCAGAAAGTGCATGGAATGAGGCATCTAATAATGGAAAATACTTGGGAGACAAACTACGAGTGCCATGTATTTGTCATAAATTTAGGTAATACTGAGAAACCATCAAAAATTTCCACCATCTTGAAGACTTGGCTGTACTTTCACACTGACTGTGAAATAAACCATTGGATTTATTTCCACCTGCACCACTGTTTACAAAATGGCTGTTCCTCAGAAAAACAGAATATGTTTTCTAGGCCCATCAACCTGGAACTAAGTTGTAGATATTAATTTACTACAGTTGTTACTCAGCTGTTCTAGTATCAGAGCTACAGTTTCTGCAAAACTTAAACAAACTGAGGAACAAATTAGGTTTAAAATGAGAGAACATGGGTAACCTGGTTGGATGATTATCTGATAACTGTCTAATGGACAAAGGAAGTATACAGATAAAGCTATAAAAACATATATCCTTCATGGCAACAATTAAACCAGGACTAGAATTAAAAGATGAAGTGAAATAGTATATTTTTCTATGCTTAAGTTAATTTTCAGTGATCAGATAAGAAGTACATTCTGAAAATTACAGTAAAGTTTGAGTTAAAATTAAATTCTTAGACTTTGGATATGTTCCTTTCTTCTTTATTTCTTTCATTTAAAACATAACTTAATTGTTCTATTGGTTGTCAATGCCAAAATCGTGACACCCTTTAAGCACTTGAATTTAGAATGCCTAGAACTACTTGTCTTCATTCTCTGTTTATATAAAAAGCTAGCTTTGCTGCTATGGAAAAGAATAGCAAAAGCTATCATATATTTGTATACAGAGTCCTTAATGTGGCTCGAGGACAAAATGGAAATGCACAAGTAGAAGGTTATTAAAGTAACTGATTAATTATTGGGTAATAAGCTCTACTAGGTTTGAAAAAAGAAATAATCTTTTTAGTTTGTGCAAGGGGTCAGGAAATACTTAATGAGAGTACATTTTCTTGGATAATAATATTGACAAAACAAAGCTTTCCTGTGATCAGTCCTAAATGTCCTAGTGAGTGTCCAATGGTGCTAAGTTGCCATCTTCCAGGTAACTATATATAGTCTTTCACCCTCTTTCAAAATAAAGTGAAAATCAGGTGGGGTGCTTTTTTGCTGCATACATAAACAAATGCAACATGTTTCCAAAGAAAAATGAAGGCCAGCCATGAGAATTAGATAGATGACTACTCATGTCCACTGCCACGGGAAATGTTTTTATTGGAAAACTTTAGTAAATAAATCCTCTTAGTGACTTAGTCTAAAGTTTGATAGTTTAAGGATAAGGTTGTACTTTTAAATGAAAGTGAGAAGTTGATGAAATTGGTACTTATTGCAAATACCATAAAGTTGATGCAAAATTTGATGAAGTATTGTGGTTTGCAAAATCCTTGTGGGGGTAGAAGTTATTTGCTTTACTAAAAGCTGGATAAAATAATAAACACTTGCACTTTACTTGCAGATTTCTTTCACAACCTTGACCTTGCAGAACAGTTAAAATACTCTCTTGACAAAGTGGTTGTTTTGCTGAGTAGAATATTAGGGAAGATGAATCAGTAGTGTACTGTAAGCACATTTCTGATCCATAGGTAGAAGCTATAGATTCACATTGATGTGAATTCCCTTTTTAAACAAATTGTTTTATGCAAACAAGGCTATAGGGACTGAAAGGAAAAAAATCTATATGCATATGAACTCCAGTTTGAGAAGTACACATTAAAATCCATATATTTTCTTCTTTCATAGCTTCAAAGGAATATTTTGGCATCTAATCCCAGAGTCACAAGATTCCACATTAATTGGGAGGACAACACTGAAAAACTGGAAGATGCAGAGAGCAGTAACCCAAATCTACAGTCCTTGCTTTCCACAGATGCATTACCTTCAGCATCAAAGGGGTGGTCAACATCAGAGAATTCACTAAATGTTATGTTAGAATCTCATATGGACTGCATGTGACTAACCACCATCCTTTTGGTACTGTATATGTGTTAAACTGTAAAAATAACGAGAACTATTTCCCTCAAATTCCATAAGTACATAGTTGAAGCAATGTGAAGAACTTGTTTTAAAACATCCTGTAGAAAGTTTATAAAAAAACCAAAAAAAACCAACAAACAAACAATATTTGAGCAGATTGTGAAATATAAATACAACTATTTTTAAGTAATTGCCTTTTTTTTCTAATGTGTTATTCTATGTGGTCTAAACCAAACCTGATTAAAGTATATGTATTCTCTCCCCTTTCCCCTTACTTTGTAAGCACTATTAAAACCTAAAAAAAGTTTATAAGTTGAAACATTTAGGCAAAATGAAGGAGTAGTGCCATGTCCTCATCTCTGCTATCCAGATTGCCAAATATAAAGTGCCCTTTAATAGTGTCTTAAGAACAAAACTCTCATTAGATGAAGTGCAAAGAAAAGAAGCATCTCTTAATAACAAACAAAGTCCAAAAATGTCCTTTTGCTCTGAAAGCAGACAGCAGTATAATTTTAGGTACAAGCTTCTTTTCCTTTCAAGGCACATACTTGTTACTTAAACCCTGCAATTTGAGATTTACCATCTGCTATCTTGGATTTTAGGACTTTTTTTTTTCTGAAATCTGCTGCTGCTGTTTAGTCAAAGTGTTTTGTTTTGTTCAGGACAGTGTTTCATGTGGATTAGGGTGGGTACCTCAGGAAAGAACCCTTTTTCACCCGCCCTGATAGCATACACAAGTGGTTGGAAGGATGCAAGCAGTTACTAGAAGATTCTAAGCCTCAAAAGCAATAGTGTGAATATCCCAAATATGCTCTTCTGCAAGATTATTATGGATCACACTGGTTAGTTAGTATGTTTATTTTCAGGCGTGCTTTATTGTAGTCTTTTTCAATAGTAGTAAGGAGTTTGGATGTTTCTTTCATTTTTTTTTGAAACACCTGGAATTTTAAATTTCTCTGTTTTCTCTCTAGCCTATAAGGCAATCCTGTTCTCTGGTATAAACCCTGTTGTGGCAGGTGTGACACACCCAAGAATACATTACTTGCCCCGAAGCTCTTGCAGTGAGACATCCCTATTACCTGAGGCATCCTTGAAGATAAAAGGAACTAAGCAGTAACCTGTAAAAACTTAAGACATTTTTGTGACATTTAAGAATTTAGTTATTCCTTTCAATCCTTATTAGCCTTATTTATATTTATTGTGCCTGTATGTGCATTTAAATTGTAATCTGTTGTGCCAGATTACAGGAATATAGTTCTATTTACTAGTCACTGCCCAAATTAGGAACCCTTGTAGGTTCTGGGCCCTTCTAAAAAACTGTAGATTTCATAAAGATTGTTAGTGTAGATCTGAATAAAAATAGAATGCTTTCCATTTTCTTTCTGCATTCTCTAGTGGGGATGAAGATGTCCCAGACAGTGCTTCTGTCTTTCCACATCATTAGTGAAATTGTCTGCATTTCAAATGTGTATTTTTTAAACTGGAAAGGAATGACCTGAGTGTTTTTCTTGCATGGAAACTCAGCAGTACTCATCTAGGGTAGATGAATGAATTAATGAAATCCAGTAATATTTGGAGGCCTAGTTCTAATATGTGTTCTTAACAATCTCTCTAATTGTTTCAACTGATAACCAGAAATCTAAAAATATTAATGCTCATTGGTATTGACTTAACACAAAGAACTGGTTCCCTGAGCTAGCAGTTACTTCACTTGAAGGCTGAAATTCTGTGAACTTTATCTTTGATTTCAGTTATATTGCAACTTTTAGGTCTGCAGTGACATTTTGAGATTTTTCATGCACTTTATGTTCCATTTGTTAGTCTATTTAAGATATCTCATAAATATAAGCATGTAAATAACTTAGTTATCTGTTGAAGGATTGACAGGTTTGTGAAGTCTGCCTTGAATTAAGGCTACTGTAGTAGCAACTCAGACTCTTGTCTCTATTGAATATTCAAATGAAAACATGATCCAAGAACAAGTTGTAACCAGAATCCATCCATTGGTAGCATGAAGGCTTCTCAGAAGCATATGCCACAAAGTGATGAAAGCAAACCATTATTGCTGCCATTGCAAAACCAGCTACAAAATTTAGTCAGCAAAATGATGTCACGTAGCAAACCAATTAATTTAGAAGAAATGAAATGAAAAATGAAAAAGTGAAGCTCTGTTGTCAGTTGAAAAAGTCATCTGTGCATGAGAACTTGGGTGCAACAGACTTCAGGCTTGACTGTGGCAGGATGCTGCAGTGGAGTTGGCACCACCTTACCTGATACACTCCTGGGGCCTGGATAGAGCTCACACACCACTAGCAGGAAGAATGCTGTGCTTGGTGAAAATTGGAGACAAACAACCCTATCTCCTGATCTTTGCAAGATAAATGGCATTTCTGTGCTGTTTGAGAGGCTGGGGGCCTCAGGTCTCTGCAACTTTGTCCAGACCTTAGCACACCATACACCCTGCCTTCTGAGTATTACATTTCTGACAAAATCACATTCCAGAGACATAGAATTTGAGGAAACAACTTCCAGTCCCCCAGGGACTTCAGGCAACATCACAGCATGAACTTAGTGGTATTGAAAGATAGAATGCATGTAGGGCATCTGTAAAGACTTGTCCCTGATCTCTGAATGCTTTAGAACAGCAGGTCTGTGCACATGACACAGACAGCCAGTGCTGACATCACAGCATTACAATTTCAGTTGAAGAGGTATTCAGCTTGCCACAAACCTTGACTTGCAGAGGCATCAAGATGCAAAGGAATCCTACAGATTCTGCTGACAGGACTGGTGATGTATCTCACTGTGTTTTCATCTCAGACAGGCAGACTATTAGAAGACTGCCATCATGCTTATCGGGGTTATTCATGTACAAAGAAGTAAGTGAATCAGACATGGAAACATGGATGAAAAATATGTGTGGTTTTTATGTCTAGCTTGGAAAAAAGTCCCTTAGCTTACAGTCACAGATTTATTCAGGCATTACCTTCAATCTGAATTACTATGACACTTAAATTTGAAGGAGGCAAAAGGGTTCCAGCTCCATCAAAATGGATACTAATGAAATTAAATCTTTCCAGTGGCTTTACAAAACTCCACTGAAAAAGCCAACCCTTACTACCAATCTTCAACAATGAAGCAACTCAGAACTTTGCTACAATAACCACAGTAACTTAGTTTATGGCTTACCAGACACTGTATTCTTGAGATTGGAGTGACAAAGTCACAAAGAAATCTGATGATCTGACAGTACCTTATTTTTGTTGGAGTGCCTCAGCTGCTGGATTTCTGGAAGTCAGCTCAGACTGAAAAGTAACCAGTAGCAGCTAGACTGATTGTCCACTGACATCTGAAAATGCTGGTAGGAAGGAAGAAGGAAAATCCCCGAACGTGCTATGCATGTATACTCCTACCAAATCGTCATTTGTCAGAGACAGAAAAGGGCAAAGTTAACCAAATCTGGCTTCAGTCTGGACAGCTGCAGATCCTACACATCCTAACTACCCTACTCCTTTATCCACAGCACAGTGGTCTGCAAGAGTACAGATTATCTCATTTATTTTGAGAGCCACAGAAGTTTGGTCAGGAGATGATGGGTTAATTTTTGCTGTGGTTGCTGGCTGGGGGGCTCTGTCAGTGCCGGCCAGGAAGATGCAGCAAAACTGACAACTACGTGTAAGGGCTGGCAGTGTGTGTGAACTCTTCTTCCTAGGCCCTCCCATTTCTGTTTGCAGCTATAGTTCTGCTTCTCAAAAGCTGCTCTTGTACTGTGTGATAGGAGAGCAGGGCTGGAGAAAATGGATGGAGGGCTTTCTCCTTGATTTTTGGTCTAGGCAAAAATGATGTAAGGAAGAGCCAGCTGGAGGCACTAGGAAGGCTTTCTTAAAGACAAACCCAAGTCTTCTACATGGAACTTTGAGGGTCATTTCAGGAGGAGATGGAGGGAGGATATGCTTAAACATTTTCAGCTTTAGGTAATGCAGTTTTGGGGGCATGGCTGGGTACTCACTCTCCATGGCCCAACGAGTGTGATTGCAGACAAGAGAAAGTCAGAGGAAGGAGGTATGTGTGCTACACCAGATGCAAGAGACAACACCTACGTGTTACCAGCAATGTGAAGAACTGGCTGAACTGAACTGGCAGAACCTCCCCTGGACCAGGAGATAAGGAGGCCAGCCTTTCAAAATAAGGCAGACCTACACTTATACAAACTGGAAAGAAGGAGGGGCTTCACGGTATGGTAAAGGAAATGCTGAAGACATCTGTTACTCATCCAAAAATCAACTGCTTGAATTCCCTGCTATTTCAACAGCAGGATGGAAAAGCCTGATGAAGGCTGTCCTGGAGGTCTTAGAATTGTGTAAGACCTGAAACCTTCAACCAACACAACACGATACTGCTCCTGCAGTACTTCCCATCCAATCTAACTATGGGCCAAACTATGAAGATATTTGAAAAAACCCAGAATTTTTGAAGACACGTATCTGGCTAAATAACCTCTGCCATGCAGGTAGTCAAGGTAAGCTCTCTCAGGACAAAGCCATTTGGGAACAGCATTATTGAGAAAAAGAAGAGATGGGACATTGTTACTGATGGAGCATGTCTGACAATATTTGATCACAGCTTCAAATTTCATTCTTTCAACAAGTTTAACAGACTTCCTGTAGAGCTAAGGCCTTTCCAACTTGAGACCCAGCTGTTGAAGGAACAGCCAGTGAAGCTATGCTCTCAAGAAAATACTTTCAGGTTACATACTGATAGAAAATACTTCAAGTTCATGTACAATTATAAGTATTCAGGAAAACAGTCCCATGGCAGAAGTGATGATCAGAGAAAAATGACCTAAAGGCTGCATCTGTATTAATAACTTTATCAGGGCAGGGTATAAATCTATGGTGGAAAATGGTGTCCTGGCACTACTTTGGCTTATATCAAGCAGGGAAGGCACAGGGACAGTTTGGAGATCTACAGAGAGGGAAGAATATCTCCAGTTTCAGAGTCTTGCATACCTTAGGATACTGACACCATGTACTCTATTTATAACCACAGCTGGATGGCTCATGTCAGTGACTTTGGATTGGTTTCTAATGGATCAGAAGAGAGACAGCTGTTAGCACCTAAAGCCTACCTAGCAGGGGAAAGAAGAAAAGAGGTGGTTTCCCTTGAGTCAGTTCCCTTCAATGAAAAGAAAGGAAATCAGTAGCAAGCTGCTGTTGGCATGATACAGACGGTGTTAGACATGGCAAAATACCAGCAAAAGGGCAGTACTTGCAAGGCTCTGCAGAGGCTCTTAGAGGAGAGGCCAGAATGGTGCATGTCACACAGCTCAGAAAGGTATGTTATACAGAACTGGAGAGCTGGAGAAACAGCTGATAGTCTCCCAGATTTTTAGGCAAGCTGTTCTAAATACAGTTCACAAAATTCTTTAAGCAATTCATCTGCGGCGGGATGCAACACCAAACATTTTCAGAAATGTGACGGTCAATTATGGACTAGCAAGCAGGAGAACAACTCTGGCCTGGATGTCCATGAGCTCCAGACCTGCCAGCAGCTGGCATGCAATTGGTTCCTGTTGCACACCACTCGATCACTGCAAATCTCAAGCTCCAGAGGTAAATAAAATATTTTCTTACTAGTGATTATCTCATCCAAATATACATAAGCAGCACTGTGCCTCTGGGGATTGCAAAACAGTTTATTTAACTCAGTAGTAAGGTGAGAATCCCCAGAGAGATCTCGTTAAGCCTCCCTAAGTCTCTATCTTTACGGAAAACTGTGTATCAATTTCTAAAAATAAAACGTAGCTGAATGACTCCCTGTGATTCTCAGATGAGAGACAAGTCAGGGAGAATGACCCAGGCCTGTAATAAAAACAGTGTAGACAGAACGAAACAGTAGGACAGATGGTTCCTCCATCTTTCATTTACAGATTACAAAGTCCTACAGTTGGTCAAATAAATTTTTGCCACTGAGTTGTTGCGTGTGGGCTGGTCTGCCTGCTAACTATCATTAAAGAAATGTGGGAGGAACAAACCTCAGTTCCTCATGTAAGTCCTAAACTTGTAGAGAATTTGAAACAGAAAATTTCTGCTAAGTGTTTGCAAGAAAGGCAACTTAATAAAACAAGTATGCTCAGAAACTTATTCACTGAGTGGAGATAAAGTTCTGATTTTTCCAAAACAGAGAACAAATTGTCATTTGTAAGGGCTATTTGCAGCAAGCGGGTGACTTGAGCCTGTGGGTGAGATTAAAGGATGAAGGTCTTCCAAACCTTCAGGTAGAAAGCGGGGTTTTCTCCTGGGTCATACTTTCTGAATCAGGTAAAACAGCACAGACTTCATTCAGAAAGTGCAGGGGAAGGCAGGAACCTGATTGAAAGAGCAGAGGCCCAGCAGCAAATTAAACTGCAGGAGTTAGGTCACTGTTTTCTGAAATTCTGCAAGCCAATTCCAGTCACGTCTGTATGGGTTAATGAGCTGCAGCAGGCACATGATACTGCAGGGGCACAAAGAATCATAGTGGATCTCAGAGCACTGGATACCTAAGGCAGACCAGGAAAGAAAGAGAATTTTGGCACAAGAAGAAAGTTAATGACCTAATACACTGTCCTGGTACAAATAAATGCTCGTACAGAAAACCAGGTAAAACTGGTATGACACAGTTTGAGTTGCAAAATTCAATGCTTGTTAAACAGCTTGTGTCCTAAAACAGTACCTGATGGATAAAGGGAACTGTAAAGATCTGTCAGTGCACACAGAATCTTACTAAAGGCTTGTTAGATACTGGAAGTTTTGTCTAAATGAGGGACCCAGATTTTAGGAGCTATTCAGGGTTTACCCAGTCTCAGGTGTGTCTTTTGGCCTGTATGGACTGTAATCACAGAGCCAGCAATTAAATACAACTCAGGCTGCTTTTTACATACAGTAAGAAACTAGCTGAAAGCGAAACTTAGAGATTTAATATTTGTACACTGAAGGGAGGAATGTGCATTAGGACTGTCCTCTCATGGGAAAGCAGAAACTTTTGGTAATTTTTGGAAACTTTTTGAATTACTTTGGTAATTCAAAGTGTTAAATTATGACAAGGAAAGTAAAGCAGTTTAATCTCCAAACTAATTTGAAGCATCTGCACAAGAGAGCAAGTTGACAAAAATCAATGTTAAGTACAGCTTGCTACAAGCAGATTCATAAGACACTCCTTGCACAGGAAAGGCACAGAAAATAGTAATTTGAACAACATCCAAACTCCTGGTCTAGAAATTAATACCTTAGTCCTGCAGTTCTAGCCATGGAAAGATTCCCTGAAATTAAACTAGGGTTAATAAGATTCCTTGCCAGGCACTCAGGTTTCACTTGTGATAACGGTCCTGAAGAATTCTAAAGTAGAGATTTGGTGCTGCTGTCAGATTTTGGAAAAGGGGCTGAGAGAGAAGTTTTTTAAAAATAAGGAATATTTAAGTGAAGTATAGATGATCTGAAGGCCCAAGACAATCCTTTCATGAGATGAAACTTCATCTCCACACATCACTAGTGCACATATACCACAGTAAGCGTATAAATTGCAATATTTGTTTTCAGGGAAATGTCTTTGAACGTAGCCATCATGGCTGAGCTGGAAATCAGATCATCTGGAAGGTAAAGCATGGAAGGGAGACATGGTGAAGAAGGCAACAGCAACATCAGAGACTGAGAGCAACTGCCACAGGAAATCACTACTTACAAAAATGGGCAAAGTCACATAGAAATACATCGCAAAATTCACTCCAGGTCACTGCGAGTCCCCTAGCAAATCTGAAATTAGGCAGACTGTTCTCAATTCTTAACAGAACAAAAAATGGAGAAAAAAATTATTCTAAAACAGAATTTTCTCTGGCTTCTCTCAAGACCTATTTGTTAATCGTTTGAATGGAAAGTCAGAGGCATATGTGTTTAAAAACAAGTTCCCTGCACACAGGAGTGAATATGTTCAACACCATGTTCCACTTCCACAGCTATGAAAGCCTCAATATCTACATAGCTGTGAAACCGGGGAAGATTTATCCTCTGGTTCTCCTATTGCAAATTATGCTATCTCCCAAACATGAAATGATAAGCAGTGCTGTCTGAGAAATATTCAAGTTACATATGCTAGCTGAGACACTGAGATTTGACCCTAATTATTGTGTAGTTTTGAACATACAAGTAGTATATTCATTTGTTCAAATAAAGTCATTGGCAGAGGTAATCTGATCCTGTACATTTTCCCCAGAAGAGTTTGCAAGATGCCTGGCATTCAGAGCCAGCTGGGACATGAATTTAACAAAAGGAAGAAGGAGAAAAAGAGAAAAAAACCCACTTGCTCTCTGAAACCATCTTAAAACTATCTTCATGAGTGAGAAATAATTCCTCAACACAGGGATGAATTTCCAGAAAGCAAACAGAAATCAAACTGGCACCCAGACAGAACACATAAAAGAACAGAAGAGAGGAGATTATCTGTTCAGGAGAAACCAAATGATGCTAGCTCATCACACAGCATGAGCTCTGGAAAGATGTCATATTTGTCATAGCTAGAAAATGCTAAAAATACAGGTCCAGGTCACTCTCTGCTAGCAAGGCAATGAGAGGTGCTCTGGATGAGGCTTGTAAGGTTCCCTGCTAGAAACTCATTACTGTCCTTGATTGATACAAAGGGGCAGGACTGCAGAGAGTCAGAGCAGGCCTCCCATGCCTCCACAGCAGTTCTCTGCTTCAGCTGTGCTCATAACAACCTGAGCATGTATGTTCACATACACAGAAGGCTCATGTATAAACATACCTGAGTGAAGAGGTAGCCTGTTACAGCTGAAGAGGCACATACCTGCACTTGTAGATCCAATTCCTGCTGTCAGCACAGAGCGTGGCATAATCTTAACTGCATACTTGAGGAACTGAGATTTCCCTGTACCTGGGTCTCCAACCAACAGAAGATGGGATTCACCTTGGGGGAGAACAGTGATGTAGGAGTAGACAGTTCATATACAGACAACATCAACACAAAATGCTCACATTAAATAATACTTGTCGTATTCACCTAAAATTTAGCACTAAATAGACATTAAAATATGTAATTCTCCACTATTTATTTGGTGTGATAAATACATTGTTTAATAAAGTCATCTAGACACAAATATTTACAATGAAGTATTTGTGAAGTATTAGCAGGTGTTTGACACACTCTCTTAATATGAGTTCTTACATTTTAGAATGCTCATTTCTCAGACTCAGCTCATTCTTGAATATGAAACAGAAAGATACCAGGTTGTAGATACCATTCACTATTCAGTTATTTAAATTATTGAAAAATGGACTAATAAAATCAGCAGGTTGTTTTGCTTAATTAATTCTTTGCCAACAGTTATGCAACTCTGTAATTTCATTACAATTAAATTACAGAAGTAAATAATTTGGCTGCTACAATCTCAGTAAAGTGCCCTAAAATGTTTTCGTGGTTTTCTACAAAATACAACTTCAATTCAAATATAAAGTCTATAATTTTATTTAGAAGTTGGAGCATTAAGAAAATCCTGTCTTTGTATACAGAGATACTTTTTAAAATTATTATGACCTACATAGATTATGACCTGTGTACCACCTGGCACACGGCATATTTGCCATCTAATAACAACAGAAGGAGAATCAGCAGGCAGGTAACTTGGAGTTACAAGACTAAGTGAGATGTGCTGACAATCACAGATGGAAAAGTCTGGCATCAGGAAGTAAAATGAATCCTTTAATTTTTCCTTTTAATGTACTATAGTGATCTGCATTAAAGAAACATTAAGATTCCATCCTTTGATGCCAAATACTGCTGGGAATATTATACTAGAAATAATTTCAAAATGTCATTTATACAATAAAAAGCGAGATGTTTTAGATAAAACAGCTGCCTTTAATATTCTACCTAATGGAAACTTGAAAGTTTGCTTTTATCGGGTTTTATTTGGGAAAAATTAAAATAAAAAGGGGGAGTCTAGACACCCACTTTTAACTTGTCTGATATTTTGGAAGAATAGTCACAATTGATTAAAACTTGTTCTCACTCAAGAAAATTGAATGATGCTTCCAAGTTCTTACTGGTTTGATTTTGGAAAGGTGAGGGGGGATGTGGGTGAGGACAGGGATGGGAGTGACTGTTGCAAAGGATGTGATACTGTTAGAAACAATACAAACCTCTGGTTCGAGTTCCAGCAGCATCGGTCCTCTGCACACCACCAGCAAGCACCATGGCTACAGCCAGCTTCACCAGGTACAAGCCAAAAACTTGAGGACATAAGCTAGCCAAGATTTCATTCCTCCCTAAAACAGGAGCAAAAATGGAACTCAGCAGAGTTACAACTTGGTTTCCCATAGACTCCCATGTACACTGACAAGTAATTTGGGCAAGAAGAGTAGGGTAGGAAGATTTTTAATTTTTTTTCTTTGGGACCTAGAGCAGTTGTTTGATCCAAACTTCCTTCAGTATAGAGAAGTTAGGTAAGCCACAATCACAACCAGCAAAGCCAATCCTATTGCCATTTAAGGAATGTATGGTGTGGATAGCAAGATAAAAGGCACTAATGAAATGCCACCATGCAAATTCTTTTGTTCCACATTTACAAGTGTAGAAGCTATGAAACCTAGAAGTTTTCAAAATGTCCCCTTGAAAACTGGTGTGTTGTACATTTAAGAAAACTTCTAATACTTATTTTGCCTTAAACCTGTGCACACATAGTGTGCTGATTCCCTCATTGTTACCTTCCTTTGATCCTTCTGTGTCACAGGTCCCTCTCCTCCTCCCTACATAGTCTCTTTCCAGCAGCAGAATATTTCAATCTGCTCTGAAAATGCTGATGGTGTGGAAGATATGTAACAGGATTAATTCTGTCCTTTGAGATTCTGACACTACCAGCACATAAGGGGTCTCAGGTTATATGCCATGTGTTACTTCCATTGCTAGGGAATAAAGACAGTGACCCATTTGGAGAGCTTAACTTCATGTTTTAAATCTAGATGCAAGTACGTGGTACTGCCAAAATATGGGCACCTAATGGATGATTTAAGGCACATGTGTTTCATTTGGAGGTCTTCTGAAGGAATTAACACATCTTTGTCTATCCAAAAGTGAAATTTTAAGAACATTGTTCAGCCACGCACAGTTCACGATTGAACTCCACAGTTAGGAGTTAGCATCATTAAGTAACTGACATAAAATGCAGTAGCAGCTATCATTATCTCTTGAAAAACAGTACAGGTACACACATTTTGTGGCCTCAGACTCCTTAGTCAGATTTGACCTCTGCCCTCAATTTCAACTCAAATTCAGACAAACAGCCTGAAACAGACATCTTGGGCAGTCAGAGTCCTAATTTCCACCACAACTTTCTTATAGCCACTTCATATTTATTTATTCAGAAAGGGTAATATTACATAAAATCAAATTGCTCCCTGCAGGCTTCCAAAAATTGTCCCGAGAATGAAAGATTAAAAGGAACCTTCAAAGAAGATCCTGAGTTAATTTCTGAACGGTTCCAACGAGAGTGATAAGAAATATTCTCATTCCAAACAGCAGAAGGAAGAAATAGGGTGGACCAGGTTATCATTCCAAACAGCAGGAAGCTAGTAATTAAATTGCTTTCCAGGAAATGCAGTTCTGAAGGATCTTTGACACTGACAGGATCTGCACTTTCTTATTGTGAGCAGGCTCATTTGACGTAAGTTCTCACCTGCTTTTCCTCCTGTTTGTCTTGAAAGAAGAAAGGCTAAACCTTTTCCAGGGTTTTACATGGCCGCGTGCCAGCCTAATAAAGTTCAGGGAGGGAGACCCTAAAGAATCACTGAGCTTCTGCAGAGTTGAGGAGAAGGCACTCAGATTATGGAGAAGAACAGAGTTACAGACCAAACTTCTGGTAATTCCAAGGTGGTTGACGGTGGCTTGTGGTCAGTTTAGGACCCAGCATAGTGAACACTGTTCTGACTGTTCTGGAAGCCACTGTAAATTGGGAGGCTCCCCTGCACCTAACTTAAGGGCCTCAGCATCCAAGAGTTATGTTACAGATAGGATGTGCTAATCCCTATGGTAAAGATTCAGAGCTTAATTTGGGATGCAGAGACATTGTGTCAGCTCTCTTACCCCAGAGGCAACAGCTGTGCAGACTAAAAGCAGATCTGGTCCACCCTATTTCTTCTAAGAAGCATGCTTCTTCTTTCTTGATTATAAAACATTTCTCTTTTTTTTTTTCCCCCCCTCTGATACTTACATTATTTCTCATTTCCTGTCAATAAATGTTCCAAGAAAGACTTGAATAGAAAGCTCAAAGAATGGAGATCAATGCAGGAGGTTTGGTAATTCCTTCCACCCCCACCCCAGCAATAATTAAGTAAGAATTTCACATTCTTGTAGTGGAAAAAATATATTCTTGATGAATGGGCAATGAGATAGGATAACGGGGGGAAAATGTGTTCAGTCACTGTATTGTCACTCCTAATTTCATCTCTGTACAATCAAGTGCCCTACTTAAAAGCTTGTAACTACTAACCTGCTAAGGGATCATTCCTATGCCTTTCCCAGAAGTCTTCAAATTCCTTGCGAACTTCTTCATCAATTACAACCCCTGCTAGCTGCTCATTGTTCACTTTAACATAGTTGGCTTTTAAAACAAGCTCCAAGTCACAGCGTGCACCCTCGTGGAAAGGTTTCCACCTCTGCATTACCACTCCATACACTGTGATGTCATCTCCTGAAGGTAACAACAAAAAATTAGTAAAACAACATCTGACTTGAGACATGCAGACACTTCAGCTAGCTGTAATGCACAATAATGTGATCTAGATCCTGTGTTAATAAGGATCAATAAAAAAAAATCAAACAACAAAAAGAAAAACTTCCTGCAGTAACTGGAAATATTAAATAAAAACAAGGTAGACTGCTTAAATCTGTGGTAGGAAGTTGTAATATCTTTCCACCTCCATTTAAGGGAGGTGAAGTCTTAAAGATATAGCTCTGCTTGCCTCCTCTTTTAGAAGAGAAGAATTCCTGGTAAACTGTAGAAGCTCTTTCAATTAGACTGATTACACAAAAAAAAGTCAAAACTTATTTGGCTTCTGGTAACCTTTGTGATGAGCCCAGAAACACTTGTTAACATTCTGAGAAGAGTGTTCTTCTGAGAAAGTACAACCACAAATTAATTTCTTGTGGAAATGTGCCTATCTGAGTATTTTTAGTCTACTCTTCATTCATCCTTCTGCCAATTAGCCTCTCCTCTGAGTGCCAAGTAGCTCTTTCCACCTGCAGAACTCCTTAGACAGGAGGTCAGGTTTCCTGGCTCCCCGGACCTATGGAGGGGCACCTCACGCTGTGTAACCCGATCTCTGGGAAGGTCTGGCGTTCTACACCAACACGATTTAATGTACTTTCTGTATGTCACAACACGTTACTTGTTGAAACTGATCTGTCAAACAGTCAAGATGTAACCCGGGGGTGCCTGACATTTCCTACAACGATCATCAGCTGCCAGGCTGATGTTCAGCCTGAAAGAGCAGCGTGACAGATGAACACACCTCATTCTGGAGCCCCCCACACTGACAGCCACTCGACAGAGATTCATCTCAAATGGAAAATTAAGAATGCTTGTGGGTACAAACGCAGGTAATTCATGCCATATCCTCACCAGACTTGCAGCTGTCCACCAAATCATCTTCCAGAACGACCACCATGCAACGAGGGATGCTTCCAACAGACAGCCTCTGAACCTAGGTGATGGGGAGGAAAAGCACTTCTTTAAATCTGCACCTTTCAAAAGCCTTTGATTTACAGCTGCTCTGGCCTACAGTCCTTTCCTGGAACTGAGGTCTGCCTTTGCTTTTTATCACAAAACTTACAGTAAGGATGTCAATGCTGCCCTGAACTTAACAATGAAAGTTTAATGCTGATTTTAATGGAAATGGGATTGGGTATTAAATCAGCAGAAGTTGCTCAGTGCTGGGAGATCTTATGTGATTTCAGTATCTTGCTGAAGAAAACTCACTAAAAGAGGTCATTTAAAAGACCTGATCTTTTTTTTAATTATAATTTGAGTTATTACTAGATACTTCCTCACTATGTAAAGTTGACTTTGGGTACTGAATCATGTGCATAGGTTAGATAACTCTTCACTGAAGTAGGTACCGAGAGAATATTCTCTGCATTTTTCTGGTATTTAACCATGACTTGACAGTTTGAGATTAGGTTTACACCTAGGTGTCAAAGATTAAATCAAAAAGAGGAAACCCCAAATATACATTGACAAATGTGCCAGTAACTCCTGTAATTGTTTTTCTTTTCTCCAGGGCGGGCAAGGTCTGTGCAATCTTGTCACAGTTCCAACCAGCAATCTTTCCATTTACACTTAGAGCTTGCAATAGTTTTGAGAGCATCCACTGCACAAGAACAACATCAGAAGTATCTTTTCATTCTGCAGCACAGGTCATACATGCTAGAATTCTAAATGTATTCACTCTCTGGTGCCTAGGAAGGTTAATTCACCCTTGTGTATAATCTAAATGGCCACAGGCAGTTCACATCACTGTCAGTCCTGATAGCACATGCACAGTTATTTGCAGAGCTCAGTAGGAAACACAAGGGAAATTCGCTCTAGTTTAACTGTACAGTTTTTAGTAAGCCCATGTTGCTGAAAATCCTTCCTACCAGCCAGATCTGTGTGTTACACAGTATTACAAAATATCAGTTATAGAGATTTCCCATACATCAGAAACAATTATTATATATTCATGTAATATAGGGCTTACTTCCTAGAAAGTTTTATTCCCTTACTTTTTTTTGGTATTCTGAACTTTTAAGACCCTAATTTCTAACTTCATACATTTCTCCTCCACCCTGTCTGTACCTCCACCCAGGGCTACCTTAGAAAACAAACGCCAATTCTGCATGCAGGTTCTGTAAGGATCACATATGCAGTAATTGCTGAGTTCAATATTGGCTGAAGGGAAGAACATTGGCAGACAGCATGTACTGACCAGCTACAGCTGGCCCTGGCAAACAATGGGCTAGCTTTAGTCCTCAGAAGCAGTGTTGAAATCAGCATCACACACAGGAAGTGCTTAGAAAATCAATGCACACTTGGTGTTACAGGGATTCAACATGGAATGGAATTTCATCTATGGAAATTTCATTTATTCACTGACCACTGGTGTTTTGTACAATATTGAATGGAATTACCCAATAACAGAAGTCTGGTCTACATGTTGGCTTAATTTTTAACTCTTTGGCTGGAAATCTCTGACCAATGGGTTGTCTATCTTCCTTAGGTCTTCTCTGGCATTTGTTTTAAACAACGGTGGACATCTATACTTTCATACCTTCCTCTTTTGTCTATGTTTATTTTTTTTCCTTACCTGTTCCTGAATTTTGATTTCTTGATAGTCCCTGCAGCAGGTAGGAGAAGAGGTTGTTCCAGAGAGACACGTGAACTTGGTTGAGCTGCAGCCCTCTTCATTGAGACAGGCTGCTGGACGACAGAACGCGTAGTACTGCTCGAAGTCGGCCTTGACGACGAACACGTGCTTGCACTTGTTGCAGATGTAACTCCGCTCAAACTCCAACACCTTCACCGAACTGGTTCGAATGACAGTCCCAGTAACAGACAAGAAGTGCCCCACGTCCTTGGATTTAGGAATGTGCTCTCGAGTCAACTCCGGGCAAACAGGCAAACCTGTCAGACAAAAAGATGTGCAGCATAAGGCTGTGCCTATCAAACAAGGACTTACAACGCAGTTAAACAGAAAGCCTGGAAAACATGCCAGACATATGAACAGTAGCCATTGTTATTACTGTTTCATAAACACGATTTAGCTATTCATCTGTTGTATCATAAATCTGATTCATTGTTCTCAGATGGTGGAAACCATCAGACACTGAGCACTAGCTGAAAATGTTGCCATTTTATTCTCCCACTCTAGGGGGTGAATAGTCATGAACAGTTTCCATTCACAGAAACAGATCCTGATGTTCCTGATATCTGTATTAATTCAGATGTTCTTTTTGGAGATGCCATTTATTCTACAGCTGGTTTATCTGAATGACAATTTTTTAGTTATTCCAATTGTGGCTCAGTGTTATTCCCACAGTTAATCTTGTAGGTCCTAATCTTGGGTGGATTCTCAAGCCTAAACAAACTCACAGTCAGAGAGCATTTGACCTTAAATCCACACTGTATACCAGTAAACCTCCAGCACGAGGAAGACAGCATAAAAAGAATGTAAAGGGGTTATGAACACAGCCAAAGCAAATTCACTTGTACATTCAAATGCATAGTGACAGGACACTTTCCACTTGCTCTCCTTTAATTCCACCCCAGCAGCCAGTTCAGTCATGTGCCGATCCCGCTCCAGTGTTCACCCAGCACGTGGCTGAAATCACCAGAGTGGCTGAAATACTCAGAAGATTAATCTCAACAACCTACAAAGTCTTTATAAAAAGAAATGGTCTTGAAAAGCTCACCTGAGCAAAATATTGCCTATTCAGAAATTAGTCATAAGCTACAAGATACTAATAATTATACACTTAAATTAATTTTTTAGCTTTATTTCCAAAATAGAGCTAGGAAACAGAGATGTAAAACTACAAATCTGCCAGGAAATTATGTTTCTAAGGGGACTGAAACTATTTGTGCGTTTAGGTCAAATCTCAGTGGCTTTGGCTGCTAAACAAAAAAAGATGTCATATTTATTTCAGTGTTTTCAAACTCAAATTCCTTATTTCAGCCATGTAGAAACATTCCAGTTTGATGCTTTTAAGCAACACTTGACCTTCTGCTTTTGTTAAAAAGAAATGTTTTTTAACTATTAAAATAATTTTAAAAGGTAAGAGAATAAAATAGAAAAAGTAGAATTAAATAATCAGGAAAAGGAAGTATTTTGTAAAACTGCAAACATTTTTTTCTGTTTGACTCTAATAAAGCCATTTAAATGTTCTACCGAGCCTGTTGAAATTTTCATTCTACCACAGATTTGCATTTCTAGTCAGTTCAGGGGAAAAAAATCCGTTATTTCTCCACCTGTTTTGGCATTTTTTTCTTAGTTCAGTATTGCTGCCTCTGAAAGAGCTTTGCAAAATGCATCACATCTTACACTAGAGAGAGCTGCAGCACTGCTGGCAGGATATATGACGATCATCTCTGTGAATTTTGGAGACAAGAGCCTAAATGTGACAAAAAGAGCCTTCATTCTGATCATGCTAGACTGTTTGACAAACTCTTTAACTGAGCGTGTGCCTCTTTGAATCAACTGCTCTGTATTAGTCACAAAAAAGCTATTAGAAAATATCAGAAGCAGCTTGGCCTTCAGAAACAGACACAGTGGTGCTCAGGCTAATGATAAGCAAGGAAAAATCATTTCATGGATTTGTAGCAAAAAGCAGAAGCTATACAATCAAATTCCTACAATGCTGAAATTCAGACAAAGAACTTTATCTTTTACTTTCTTCAGCAAACTCAGGGTAATTATGCATTATTAATTACTGCATATCCACACTAATCCTTTTCTGAAGCCCTAGAAGCCCTGTCCATACTGGTAGAAGGTATTGAGTTTGTTTCTTACACCTGGTATATGCAAAATCACTTTTCCTCACTGAATTCCAAGCCTGACACACAGATACCATCACCCACACTCCTGGTAGTTGCCTGCTGCTTCCACAGGGAATAGTGCACCACCTTCTCATTCCTTCCTTATCTGACATGGGAATGGGAAGTGGCACTCCAAGATGAGAATCCTGAAGGTAATCAGAACTCAGCATCCACTGCAAAAGTATCAGTATCATGGGAAAATGTGGGTGGAATAAAGGCTACAGAAAATTTAGGTTATTTCTTTTGTTTCTTCTGCAGTGAGCCTTTCGGTGGTACAGAACATTAACCAAATTCTGTGGACAGATGTTATTTTGATCCACTTGGATCTCCGCAGGATCTCCCTGTTTTTCACCAACTCCTCTCTAGCTTAGGGATAGAATTATCTGTGAGTCTGCTGACTGAATTCTTCTGTCAGTAATCAGTCAGGCTTGCTTCTATCAGTTATTACAACTGTTTGATCGAGGGGGCTAATTTTGCTGCAGGTTGATAAGGGAATATTTAGACAAAACATCACTGTGGGAGGAATGATCTGCTCCAGCAAGAGGCTGATAAGAGGAAAAGGAATGTCCTAAAGACACCGCTACTCATGCAGAGATTATCTCTCCTTGCTGTATTCCTTCTAATACTTCCAGGCAGCTTTTCAAATAATCATACTTGGAGTCTTTTTTCATGCTGAAGCCCTGAATGATGTCAATGCATCTCAGAACACTAGGAGGAAAGTTTGCGTAGTACAGGAAGGTGCCCGAGGTCAAATTTCAGTCCAGCACAGAGGCCATCCCATTACCTCACATACTCAGCAGCTGTACAAGCTCCTCAGCACCTGAATACCACAGGGTAAATATCCTGACGTATGTGTTGTCATTCCAACTTTTTAATGGAAACTCACTGGAATGAAACACAGGCCTATTTAACAACTGTGATTTATCCAAATTCAAGCTGCCAAAAGACTGAAGGACCATAAGCCACTCCACAACAGGGCAGGGAAGGGAAACACAGGCTGCCAGCTCTCTGCTTTGCAGACTATTGCTCTAAATTGCTATGATCAGATGACCAGAAGGGACAGTGCCACTGCTGACACGGTTTCCCACAACAGGCAAAAAAGACATTCCAAACCCAGAACCTGCACTCCACATTTACCAGACCTCAAAGCTACTAAAAATTTCCCAATAAGAAGGCATAATGATATATCATCTTGCAGTGAAAAAATTACTGAATCCTCCACTAATGATCATACCTTCCAACAGTTCATCCAATTTTATAACAAGCAATTTTATAACAGTTAAGCATAAAATTCAACAGTTTGGGATGAAATTGTTACACGACAACTCAAAATTTAGACTCTGCCTCTTCTGCAAGATGGCTGGAGCCAATATGGACTGTGAGCCAACTGGCACCACAGGGGAGTCAACCTGCAGTAAAACTTAGGAACTACCTTCTCCTAAAACTTATTTCCAGGTTTTTTTCCCTTCTTTCTCTTTCTTCTCTCTACACCTTCTGTCTAAAGGAAATAATGTAAGGCCAGCTGTTGCTTTGAGGAGTCTTTGCCTTTGAAAGGCTTTGGTGTAAAAACTGACCCAGCGAGAGGCACCAACCCCTGCACGCAGGGCAGCGGGGAAGGTCACAGCTTTTCTTTTGGGCGTTTGTCTCCACACATCCATGTGTTTGCACGTGTCCTTTGCTGCTTAATAAACGCTAAGGATTCCCTAGTGCTTCAAACACTGAAACGGCAGGAATTAAACTCGCTCATTCCATGGCGCCCCAACAGTTTGCTACAGAGTACGGAAATTCTGTCAGTTTCCCTCAAGAGCCAACAAATGTTGGCAGTCCCGGCTGGGAGGCGCCGCCACTCACCCGAGACCCTGGCGTGGAGGTTGTGCTTGAGGCTGAGCTGTGCGGGCTCCGCGCTGTCCTGCAGCGCCGCCAGCGCGGCCCGGCGCAGCGCGCTGTCCAGGATCGGGAGCACCTCGCCGGGGAAGGCGTTGAAATACTCGCCGATCTCCATGTTGGTCTCAAAGAGCGTCAAGGCGTCGACGACGACGGGGTAGTGCGCCTGCTCGTCCGCCTCCCTCAGGATGCCCAGGATGTCGTCCCTGTGGTGCTCCAGCACGTAGGACTCGAACACCTGCCCGATGAGGCTCACCTGCTCCGCGCTCAGCACCATGGTGTCCCTGCGCGGGGCACGGCGCGGGAGGCGCTCACACGGCGGCGCTTCCCGCTACGGCCGAGCGCGGGCGGGAAACTTTGGCTTTCCCTGGGAAAAGCCCATCGAGGAGCCGGCCAGGCGGGGCGGGGCGCGGCTCCTGAGCTCGGGCACGGAAACCTCCGCGCCGCCGCTGCCCGGCACCGGGGCCGCGCCAGGCACCAGAGCCGGGCCGAGCCCCGCCGCCCCTCAGGCACGGCTCCCGCCAAGCCGGCCCGGCCCGCCCCGCCAGCCGGAGCCGCCCTCCCGCCGGGGTAGGCGGGGAGCGGGCGGGACGCTCCTCCCCGGTAGGGGCAGAAGCGAAGCCGGGCTCTCTTCCCCCTTGCTGTGCAGGCGATGAGGGCAGGCGGCTGCCACAGCGCTTACCCGGCCCTCCCGCTCCCGCTCCGGCCGCCTCCAGCACGGCAAGTTTTGAAGGCGGCCGGGCGGGCGCTGCCCCAAGCGCGTCCCGTCCCGCCTGAGCACCGGGCAGCGAGGGGCGCGCTGCGCTCCCGGCACCCGCCGGGCGAGGCGGGCAGCGCGCCGCGGCCGCCCCGCTCCACGCGGTACCTGCAGCGGGGCCGCCCCGCTCCCGCCGGTTCCCGCCGCGCCGAGGCAGCGGCCGCAGCTCCCTCACCCGGCGGGAGGAGCGGCTCCGTCCCCGCCCCTCCGCGCCGCTCCACGGCGGGCCCTGAGCGGGGCGGGGCGGTGGAGAGCCGCCGGGGCCGGCCGGGGTGCCGGGCCGCTTCCCACGGGAGAACCGGCCCTCCCGGGAGCAGGCGGGCCGCGGCAAGGCCGGCACCGGGGCGCTCCGTGGGCACAGGGATACCCCGGCTGCTCGATCCGCCTGGGGGTGCTCCGTGCAGCGCTGCCGCTCTCTGCACCCCGCGGAGAGAGACGCTGCTCCTGCAGTGGAGGATGGCGAGGCGGGAGGAAAGGCGGCTCTGGGCAGGGGTAGCCCCGAGGCAGCTGAAGTTGTTTCCTACACGTTCCCTCTCCACCCCCGGGGGTTACACCTCGAAGTCTAAATTTGGAGAGAGCTGCACGACAAACTAGCCACTTCCCCCTTCTTCATGAGGGCATAACATGAGGAGTTTCATGAGGAGTCTGGGGATTTTCTTCTTAATGTAACCAAAAATAGGGCTTGCTGCAGGCTCTAAAGCTTTCGCTTTTGCCCAGAATTTACAGTGTGGTATTTTGAATAGTTTCTTATCTGTATTTTTTCCCTGTGTATAACAACCCAGTGACATGCTCTACAATCACTTGAAATATTATTTGAAATATTTTGGGTTTTAGCTAATTCTGTATCAAAATCGTGTTCTAGGCTGTTACGATCCAGTTTAAATCCAGAACAGCAAAGAAAACTAAGTCTCTGTATATAAAATGGAAAGAACTTTGAAGGCTCAAAATATACCCAAAAAACATGATTAAAACCAAAGCAGGTTAAATGTTGGTGCAAAAAATTTGATGTATTTCATGTAATAGTAAAAGAGGCAAATAGAAAAAAAGAGAAAAGAAACAGAGAAAGAAGTGTGCGTGGAGGTGTGGGGACAGGAAGGGAGTGACAGGTTAGGTAGAAACATGTTGCCCTTCTGAGGGTCGCAACGATTGTCTCCTGTTTTACTTGTGTATTTTCTTGGTACCTCTGAAAAGATATTTGAATCTTTTTCATACATCCATTCAAGTCTTGTTATATCACAGAGTATAGCTTAAGGTCCCCATCATTTCAAAGTGTTGAGCCATCTAAAAACTTTTCTCCATTGAGCTTCTCACTCCCAGGGCCTCCCATTGTTAGCCTGTATTAATGATGAATTCTTGATAGGCAATCAAAACAAAAATCACAGCACGTGTAAGATCTTAACCAAAAAGTGTACTACAATAACACTAATAGTTCTGTAATAAAAATGTACCAAAAGAAATGTACACAGTTAGTATTTTACTACAAAATTTTACAGTTGGTGGAGGGGAAAATCAACACTTTTCAAACAAAAGTAATATCCTTTAGATGCCTAATTATCAAGTTATTATATGGCTTTAATATGTATAGTAACTAGTGCCTTAATAAAACTAAGATGATTAATTTTAATGTCTAGCATGGTGGGGTTTTTTCCTCCCAGTCCTATTTAAATGTGGTTCTAATGAATAAGAACGCTGCTGTTGTTACTTCACCTCTTGACTGTATTATCTTACTACCTGTGAGTTCATCTGAAGAGTGTTTGGCCAGCAAAGAAAGGAATGGCCTTGGAACATTTGGGGAAGAAATTTGTGTGGAACTTTACAGGTGCTTTAAATCACAAATCAGATTTCCCTGTATTGCTACTCCACATGCTATCAGAAGGATTTCTGCACAGGACTCCTGTCTGGTGAATCAGTGGATGGAACTTGAGTTACCTCTCCTGCATTGTTTGCAAACACAAATTTCAGGATCCTTGTTGCTTAAAGCCTCACCTGAAGGAAACAGTGTTTCCAGCAAACGACCACTTCACCAGGATTATAAAGACAAAGTGTTTTAACCCCTAGCTATGTCTCTAGAAGAAAAAATACATTTTGTTTTATAAAATGGTCCTGTTGTAACCAATTTAATAGATACACCTGCAAAGGCACTGGTGAGATCTGCACTTAAAATGTAAATGGATCACTATGAAAATTCAAAACAAGCCCTTTCTCTGGCATATGCTTTCAGTGTCAGCTTTAATCAGTTTATAGTGCTGGTTTTGCAAGGTACAAAACCACGCTGCTGTTTTCTAATGATGAGACACAGTTATTGCTACACATTTGTTAGCACAGGTATCTGGCTTCTGGTATGGCAGAGCTGTCACCTCTGTGAATTCCTGCAGGTGTCTATGTGCATTTGTAGACTAAACAACCAGTGCAGCACTATGAAAAACAGTGCAGATGCCTGCAACTGGGGAAGCTGATTTTTCAACTACAGAGCAAGTAGTAGATGTTGGTATGTCAAGGCTATGATCAGGTAGTGGTTCCTACAAGAAAAAACTCAAGTTATTGATCAACTTACTATTATCTAACAGTAACTGTTATGTGCTTAGCTGAGTAATGAAGAAGTGTTTACTCAACAAGAAGTTATCAAAAATGTGTTAGGCCCTTTCAAAAATCCATGAGACAGCCTCTTTTGAAATCATGGTGCAAAATGGGACAGGGAAAAGTGACTGCTTCTTGAGTGGATGGAGACAGTGGTGGCAGTTACCAGCCCAAAAACCTCTCTTGTCCTGGGCTTGGAACACTTGCCTGGTTTGGCTCTGCTTTCCACTTGGAATAATGGCTTTCTTACATAAACCAATATTACTATTTTTGCTTTCAGATCCCTCCTGATAGTCTTTTGTGATAATGAAGACAAAGAGTTAAAACTGCTCTGTTTTTCGGTTTTACAGAATACAGTGTGTGCCCTCAATCTGGGTTTGTTCCAGCAGAGTACAAGAACTGCCCATTAATACTGTGGTCATAGTGATGGCACTGTGCAATTTGGACACTGCCAGCAAGGCTACAAGAGCTGAGAAGGGCTCACAGATCCCACAGGTTAGGGAAATATTCAGACCAGGCAGCACCAATATGGCTGGAAGTTCATGTGGCTGTAAAACTGGGGCTCCAGACCATGTCTCTTGGCAGCCAAGGCAGAGGCTGCCTCTGAACTCATGAATCTGTGCACTTTTAGCTTTTTCCAGAATACCAGATACTGCAAAGATCAGGAACACAATGGCAGTCATCACACAAGTCCTTTAATCCCAAAAGCCAGATACTGACTTCTTTTATGAATATATTTTACAGAGTACTCGAATGTCATTTGGTAGAAAATAGAATTTTTTCTAGTTTCCTCTGGTTGATTTTGGGGAATTTTATTTTTAGTTGGTTTGGGGACTTTTTTTTTTTGTCTGGTTTTTGGTTTGGGGAGACTGATAAGGCAGGGGTACAACTGCTGACTGTGGCAGACATGGTAACTGAGTGCTTCTTAACATTCAGATACCTACTAGTAAAAAACCAATGAGCACATCTTTCACTGAATAGGTAAATGTAGGGATCACTATCTTCCTATTCCTGCTCAGTTATCCATTCCATATGTGAGAATGCACAAATGAAGTTGAGGATGGGAGAAGGCAGCTGATCCCTTGCAAAGCATGCAAGAAAAAATACACAACACTCACTTCAGAACATTGTAACAAAATGATCTAGTGAATTTTATTTTGGGTAACAGCCAAGAAATCTGACATTTTGCCCAATATGGCTTTCTTCTAAAATTAAAAAGTTGCATATACCTACAGTTGAGTCCACCAGCTACAGAAAATCTGATGTATACATTTTTAATCCATAGCAGCATCACCAGAATACAGCTTTCAGTGGTGTTTTCAAGGTGAATTATATGATAGAAGTTTTTAAATGTGCATTTAGAAGATTTTTATATTGTTTATATGAAAACATACAAATTTTTCATTTATACATATAGTACATATAAAACTCATTGTAATTAGCAAGTATCTTCATCTGGGTATTTACCTTTGTGCATATAGCAAAAAAAGGATGCAGTTAGGGCTTTAGATGAAATATTAAAGTTCAAGACCTTTGTATATGCTAACTAGAACCTTATTCAAATAACTCAAACATATTTTTTTCCTGCTTTTAAAAGATAAGAGATTCAGCTTAGAAATACATTCATAAAACAAAGACAATATTCTCCCTGAGACTACCAGTGTGAGTTAATCTGTGGTAATCTTTGAATGAAAAAATATAAAAAAGACAAGCTCTGGTTTTCTCTATGCTGCAACAAATTTCTTGAGCAACACTGACATCATGAAAGGTACAGATTGGGAATCATGCTCACTAGCTGAAAAACAGTTTCACATATCTGTTTAAGAAAAAGAAAAAGAATTAATATAGACAAGGGGAGGTAACTAAGTTCTAATGAAAGATCTGCATCTGTAGTATGTATTAATGGGAAAAAGTTGTGTAGTTGTTTTTTGTTTGTTTGTGGCTTTTTTTCACTTCAGATATGAATTTTATCCAAAGCAAGACTATATGCTCAAAATGTAGATTCTTGATTTACACAGAGATACCTAGAACAGTTTTCTAAATATTTCAAGCATTTCTTTTTGTTAATATTCATAAAAGAAATATAGAACCTGTGGGAACAGTTTCTGCTTAAATTCACTGATAAAATCTTTGCCTATAACTAGATGGTGAAGTCTCATAAGCAATAGGTGAGGAGTCAACTCCCCTCCCCAAGGAACAGCTCCTGGTTTGTGGCTTTTTTCATCTCCTATCAGAATCCATCTGCTCTGAAGGCCAGCTGCTAGACTAGTTTTATTTAGCACTCTTCCCTTTAAATGGTAACCAGAGAAGGTTTTCAAACTTCTACAGAGTAACAGATCTGGGATGCATTAAACATATCCCACCCAAATTGGAGAGAGTGAGAGATATATATTTTTCCTTTTACAATTCAAGTTGTATTTATAGTAACCATGCAATTATGTTATTTGGGGGGAAAAGCCTTACCTGAAACCAAAGAAAACACATTTATAGGAAAAAGGGGGAAAGCATTGTTTGTTCTACCAAAATTTATTATGTAGTAATTACAAAGTTTAAAGATTCTTCCATTTTAAATAAAAATAATAGTTATAATTACACATATTGTATAGTACCATGTCAGGTGATTCCAACAAATATAACATGAAATACAGTGCAGTTTCAAATCAGAAAGACGAATACTTTCTCATTCACAGTGTTTGACAAATTACAGGAAAGCTTTTTCACATGAGGGTTTACTTAAGGTCATGCTCTTATAAACAGTCCACATCACGCTGTGCCACAAAAACAAATCATCTCTCAGAACGTAAAGTATCGGGCAAACCACTCCTGGCGTTGTGGGTCTGGTGAAGCCACTGGTGAGGCATCAGTCTGAGGAGGGCTAAATTCACAGAAAGAAAAAAAACAAACAATTATCCTACAACTACGTGAAAAGTACAACTGTTAGGGGAAAAAAAAAAGCCACAGAGAATATTCAGTAAGGAACACAGTCTGTTTTTCCTTGGATTAATTATCAGTGTGCCTTAGGATTTAATTGTGATTTAATGTCTCCCTACAGAATCTGTGATCATCCACTCCATTGGAGAGCATCAGCAGCACAAGTCAGTTCAGAAGCCACATTACAGGGTGGGCAAATAATATTTTGGAAAAGACCATTTTAAATCTCATAAATAGCTGTAGTTTTCAGGAAGAATAAAAAGAGTTTTCTTGGAAAAGCATGACTGTAGAAGGTCCTCTTTTAGCATCCTTTTCCTGTGGTAAAGTCAAATTTGAAAAATATGATGCTAACATCATATTTGTAGACATGTGCTCACAAAGACTGGTTGGCAACTGAACAGAAATACACACTTCTGTAATAATTAATACCTGTCACAAATATCACTTGCAATTGTTCATGCACACACTTAAAATACGCCAAGATACTAGAAAAAATAAACTGCTGTGCTGCAAACAGCATTTGGCTCCTCATTCTCACCAAATGAGAAGGAAAGAATAATTTAAATTCAATTACACAAGTTCCTTTATCAATAAAAATTGGTAATAAAATAATCTCTACTATAGGATAATACAGAGCACAAAACAATTTGGATCACAGTCCATAGGGTCATGCACATGCATGTTTATCAGTACCTGAGCATATTCATGCACATAACATGCACAGGAAAAAAATAGCAACAGTACTTTTTTTTTTTTTTTTAAAGGTTTTCTTGAAAAATATTGTTTTCCCTTATCTATTCTAGATTCTATTATTTGTTTCCTTTTACAATTAGCAATTGCTAGGTATGTGATCTTTTGCACTAAACCAAAGGACAGAGCAGACAACTAGGTGTGAAACCAGTGATGATGTTCGCTTTAAGTTGGCAACTTAGAGGTAAGAGATCAGCACCTACAGATACAAAGTACAGTACCTCAGTGCATTTAATATGTGGGCATATTAAGATAAAATATTAAAATCCTGCCTCTAAAATGCCATTTTTAAGTTATTCAATTCAGTAGATTATTTTTTGAGAGAATTACGTGAGACTTTAATGCTGGTTTTGATTACTGGAAGCTCAGCATTAAGTACCCAAGCCTGTACATTTCCTGTTGCTGTAGTAAGGTTACTCCTATGAAACAATTTCATATAGGTGAGGAGAGAGGAAACACAAAACATTCACCTAGCACAGAAAATAATTTTCTTAAATAAAAATCTTTATCACATAATACTAAATAAAAAAATCTCCGTGCTAGTATCAATTCCTAAATGAAAATCAGTAAATAACACAAACATCTAAAACAATTGTTCATATATGTAAACAATTGGAAGCACATGAATTCTGTTAAGGTATTTATAAAGGTTTTCAAAGTTCAAGGCTTAGGAAAAAGTGAAAGAATATGTCACACTTCAACAAGGTCTACAATAAAAAGGAATACTATAAAGAGGTTATAATTATAATGTAAAAATTAAAAATGCCGTAAGAGTACTTGTACCTCTGAAAGGCTGATAAAGCAAGTGAGATTCAGCTCAGCAAGAATGCAAAATTTTCCAAAGTTAAGCAAAAAGAAAAAGATTGGTGAGGCAGTGCTCACCTCAAAAACGTCTTGTGCTCTTTGGGTGGCATTGGCTGTGGTAGTGGTTTGCTGCTGTTGAACTCAATATCGTGGATGGGTGAGTTAGGAATGGGGTCCAGGCGGTTGGGATGTCCATTGCCCACCACTCCGCTAGATTCCAGAGCACTTAGATTGGGGACACTCACAAACCTGTTTGTTGATTTATCATTCTTCTTCTTTTGCTGCATTAAAAATAACAAACGTAAGGAAGGCTTCTTGCACCAGGACAGACCAGGACACTGGCGAATTTAGAAGCTGGTTTGGAGGTTTTATTGAAGGAGAGGAATTGCGACAGTTTTCTGTTTGCTTTGACCAGAACACCTCCAATTTACACAGAAAAATTGAATTTCTAATCAAAATGATTAAGGTATTATGATTTAGTGTAATAATCAATGAATATATCACATGAATATATGATCTTTCAATATAACATTTTGGTTATATTGAAACATTTATTCTATTTAAACATTGGTGATTGACGCTCTTGTGGAAAATTTCCTTTCAGTCTGTTAAACCTTTCATGTTTACTTAAATCTTTTTTTTATATCCATGAAACAGCTCTGCTATCAAATGCAATTACAGCAAATTTAAATGATAAAAAAATGGGTCTCTCCAACACATTTCACTTCATCACTGAGGCACATTTTGCTAACTGGACCATGAAACCTAGAAAAGCACCTACACTTCTTTCACAGCAATTACCCCCTCTCAGTCAGCAAAGCATTATGGCAGTACAGCTAAAGATAAAATTATTACTGTACAGGAGTCTAGTTTCTTGCACAAAGAAAAGGCCTGGCTTTGATGCTAATACAGCTGCCACTTCTAGACACCAGATGGCACAAGTGAACATAGTTTTTTAATAATACTCTGTACTTCTCTTGATAGTATTTCAAGGGACTCAAAATACTTAAGAAATCTATTTTTATATCTCTATTTTACATTCTAGAACATATCATACAAAGAAGTCAGTGATCCTCACTGTTTTTACAGATATTTTAATGCAGAAGGATGTTTCAAATAATTCTATCACTTTTCTTTTAAATGGCTGTCTGACAGGACATGGTGTGCTTTTTCTCACTTCTATCACATTTTTCCTGTCCACAATAAAATACTAAAATTCAAAGTGCCTTAGTTCCAAAAATAGGAGTTTTTGACATACCCAGAGCAATAAAAAAAAATCCCTTGCTAAAAAATACAATGAATTATGTATTATTTGAATATGTAACAAGTACTTTCTTTCAATTATTTATATTCAACCCTAAAAATCAGCTAGGAGAAAAACCCCTTAAGGGCTTATTAACTACATATATTTGAACTAAATAAAGTGGAAGACAAGTGGAACCTCACGTTGTTTCTATATAATATTTTCCTGTAGGATTCCACCTGAAACAGGAGAACTGCTCTATTTGAGGCTGGGCACGAGTTCAGCTGGAGACAGAGTTCTACTGTTTGTTTGCACTTTCTTCTCTTAGGCTCTCTGCTAGCTTTGATTTCAGTGCCTGACCTCTCCAGGACTGGCAGATGCAAATGATACTAATTGCAGGCACATACTCTTGGGTGTGTTTGTCAATACACAATTAAAATACCCCGACAATTCAACAGAAAGCTGTAATAGGAAAAAGTGGGTTTTAAGCATCACAGTGAATGATCATCACAAAGGATTAAACTGAGATTGTCCCATACATGTCTGCTGGAGCAGCTGAAGAAATAAGAAGTAGTTTGGTGAAAGTAACCAACTGTATGTAAAATACACTTGCAAGACAATATATGCTGTCATTAAAAAGTGTGTTAAACAAACTAGTTGAATCTGTGTGCTCCACAGGTGGCTCGTTGCTGGAAAATGTATGTTATCCATGTAAGTAAGTGCTTAGAAAAATACTGTGATTTATATAATATTCTCTATAAAACAATCTGTGCTTCTGAAGCAGTCAAATCTGGAGAGAGAAAACTGTGTATTGTTTCCATGAAATTCATGCAAAGTATTAAGAAACTTTAGATGTAAGGATGTAATACTATACTAAACACATCCATTGCAGAAATTAGAGAAGCTCTAACACATACTGCAATGGCTGTAATTTTGCATTAATATGCAAAGCCTGTAGTAACTCATAACTTGTCTTTATTCTTACAAAAAAAGAAAAGAGAATGAGATTTTCAGTTTCTTTGTAATTCATTCTCTAATAACACAGGTTTGACAAAATAAGTTAACATAGTCCACAACTCATGAAATGAAAGATCAGAATGTTCTAGCATACAAGACACTTTTAAAGTCTAAACATTTTAAGTGATAGAAGCATATTATAAAAATATGTGAATTATCACTATGGAAATCTGATGCTGAAGTACTTTTCCCAAACACTTCAGATTTCACACAAAACATAAGGTTATATACTAAATGGTTCCATTTCACATCTTTATAAACATATGGTTCAGACACACTTGCAACATTTTCAAACAACCATTGAAATTGTATCTGGAATTCCTGGTATTGTCTCTAATTTCTTTTATGCAGTTAGCATAAAAATTAGGCATCCAGATAAGCTTGGGAGCTTCAATGCAGACACACACATACACATATATCTTTTCTCTTTACTATGTCTTTAGATTTCTTTTTCTTTACTTTAGCAATGAAGTCCATGGAACATACCTTCACCAATGGATTAATAACACCAACATTAGGGCTTGCATTAAACATTTTGTTGTAGTTAGTCTCCCTGTTTACTAGTTCCAGCTGATAGAACTTTTTGTCCTCCTAAAAAGAACAACAGATAGAAACTCCTTTTTATGCATTTTCAACCAGTTAGTGGCCAAATCTGCCTGTAAAATGTTCTCAAATAAATGTATGCTTACCTTTTAAAATAAACTGGCAATTCTAAAAATTGCATTTCATGTTTATATATTATTATATGGAATAATCTAAATAATATCTATTTAGGCAGTTCTATGGTCCATAGAGTGAGCACACCCTAATGGATTATGTACTGCAAAAGAATCAGTATAGTTAAATTCTAATCTTTAATCAATTTTGTTTTCCTCATTCCTTCATGCTTCTTAATTGGGATCTAACCCAAGTCAGGGTGTTGTGCTCTGAATTTGGGAAGCTCAGTGGGTTGGGATCTTGGTCTTAGAAACCTCACAGACGAAACTATTTCTTATATGGCTTACATGGCTGGCTTGTCCCAGGACTGGAGGGAGGAGACATCTGATACAGGACATACCAAAATACTTCCTGTAATAATGTATTTTGCTTGATTTTGGAATACATTCGGTATCTAATTCATTTTACTATTATGAGTCATTGAAACCAGAGGAATAATGTGTCAAAGAATATGAATAACATGCTACCAGGATTGGTTCTTAAAATACATTTCAAATAATTTGAATCAGATTAACTTTTGTATTTGTCAAGACATTACACCAAGAGAGCATAGAAGTCTTACAATCAATTTCTTTATGAGTTGGTCCCGCTCTGCAATTAGGTCTTTCAGTTCTGAGATAAGCTGCAAGTCTTCTGGTCTTGATTCTCTGTTTTTGTATTTTTCTTCCATTTCTTCTAAACTTTATAGAAAAGAAGAATATCCTCTTTAGCCTGGTTCAGTGTTAAATGATGAGTGAATAGTCACATTTTTGATAAGTACAAAAGAGAGTTCAAGGAGTAAGGACAGAGAATTACTTTCTTAACACCTTGAAGGAAATTAATTTCTATATTCTCCTTCCACTTTAGAAAGTTAAGAAACAAAATAAACAAAAAAAACCCCAATAACCATAAATCTTGCTCCAGCAACTAAAAATCTAGGGAACATTCTAAAAACTTAACATCCTTCCTGTGCATGCACTACCACATTTTTGAAGAGGGTCACTTGTAAGTCAGGCTAAAAATAAGGCATTCAAAACCACAGTGTCTCCCTCAGTTCATGTGGAACATTCTGGAACAGAAGATACTCAAGAACACTGAAGACTAACAGGTACCTAACTCCTCTCCACAAAAGCTACTTTGTACCATTAGAGATGAAATAAAGGAATAAGCTGCAAAACAAAAGGAATAACACTTGGATATTAGGACATCTAATGTAACCACTGATAAACATTTGGAAAAACAACTAAGAGGAACTTTGAAATGCCTGGTGGGAAAGCATTAAAGGAGAGAAGTGAAATAAGCCATCTGAGAGAGGAATTGTACAAATAACTGCATAAATATCCTTTTTCCTTAAGAAGAAGCTTTGAAGACATGACAGTTTCAAATTATTATCTCCTTTAAACTAGTAACATGCTCATGATGCTAAATATAGTTTCAAAGGGAAGTACTAAAATATGTCTCTCACATATTCAGCCCTCATGTAGATTAGTGAATCACGTGTCAGAACAGATTCAAGAAACTTAAACTTAGTGAAAAAAGAAAAGAAATCCCAATCAAACACCGAGAAAAATCTATGAATTAAATTGAATCTAAATCAGGTCAAGCTTAATTCCACAAGAGTTAAACAAACTGTAGACACGTGGAAGTAGACATAATTTTACATTTCAGATAAATATTTTCTCTTCAAAAGTAACTATGAAATTTTTACTTTGATTTGTAGCTGAAAAAGCAGATAATATTAAATATATTGATAATTTAATAACCTCCAAATAACCTGTACATATTCTGAGATATTATATAATGTGTTTACATAAAACAATACGAATGAGAACAACATGATTGTTTTTACTTGCAGAGAAGGCATTTGACTCAGCAGAACAGAAATAGCCTCAGCTGGCTTAATTTTTGTGCATACTTTTTATGCTAGGTTAAGCTATTGTACATAGATCCCCAGAGTATGGTATATGGTTACACACTAAAAATTCTGCTGTCGTTTAATTTTCACATACTTCAGAGATCTGGGGGGTTTTTTCTGTTTCAAATAAATAATTTGTAATTTAAACACTTCAGTTATAGAGCTTAATTAATGACACCCACTCTCAATTATTCCAAGACAGATTCTCCATTTCACAGACATTCATGAGGCCATGCTTTAGTTGAGGCTGAACCTAGGAACAGTTACTTGAGAAAAAGCCGCATAAAACTTCTCTGGGTTGTTGGGGGGTGGCCTGTGTGGGTTTGGGTTTTGTTCTTGGGTTTGTTTGGTTTGGTCTGGTTTTGTTTTTTTAAATTTGCTTCCTCTTCTATGTAGTTTCTTCTTTGAACAGCTTCTTGCTTCAGTGTAAATAGAGAAATAACACACTGAAAGCCAGATCAGGGCACCCTGGATGATGCTTGCTGATTTTAGGCCAGTGGCTCCTTCCTCAAAGCTCTAAATTGAGCAAGAGTGAGGAGTAGAAAACCAGCTAAATTCAGAAAATTCCGTGACACTGAGAAGCAAACAACTTAATGCAGAAAACATTTACGGTAAACAGTTCCAAAACAGTTCTGGTGGCTGCTCATAGGTATGTTTCTCATATAAGATAAATGCAGCAAACAGGAAGTAGCTTACCTCTAATTTACTGAATGGCAAGGTACCACATTTATCAGGGTGTAAGAGCATGCATGTCAATAATTACAAGAGGGTGAAAAATAGAATTTTATAACTATTTTATTTGAGGACAATTTCTGAGGGCTCATTACCCAGAAAAAGCTAGATGCATTTTGGCTTTACTGTCCATTTGTAAGTGATACTTACTTAGAAAAGCTTTCTATCAAAAACTTAGAACCAATTTCTTCTCTCTGCCATAAATCTTCTGTGCTGCAAATACAAATCCCTCAGTGACAACTTTGTGCTCAATGTGCTGTGAAACCTGAGCCAGAAACTGTGACCAAATGGATAACACCACAGAGATAGAGAGTGAAGGATGTGGAAGACAGGAAAACACTGGTTGGTGACACACTATTACATCACTTCTGCAACTATTAGGTGGTCTAATCCCTGGTGGCATTTTGCTTCAGACAAACTCTTACACCTTCTGTTATTGTTATGCTCATGCAATCCATTTCAGACACTAATTTTTCTTATGCTACCAAACCTGAAAATGTTTGCATCACTCATGCTACAACCTCACTTCTTAGTAGTAGTAAATACTGTACTGTTTATGAACTTGTTGAAGAAATTCTTGTGTTCGCAAAAAAGATGTATTAAATCTTGAGAAAGAAACAACCTGAAATAATGTTTTCTCCAGTTTTCTAGGAACTGCATGAATTTAATCTTTCCTACCTGAAATTTTTTGGTCTCAAACCTGTAACAATTTACCTCACTACATTCCCCTAAAGATTATAGAATGGTGTTGCCTAAAGAATTCAAGATTAGCCCCCATACTTTTTGAGGTATCTGTACATCTTCATCTCTGCAGTATCCTCAGGAACTCATGGACACCAGAATAAACTATTCACTCAAATGCAGCTACACACAATTTTTTTAATGCAACAAAACTTACGAAATTTGTAAAGCTGAATTAATTTCCTTGAGCAGCTCTTGGGTCTTATTAAAATCTGCCAGCATGCTTTGTTTCTCTCTGATGTGATCTGCTGTCAAGACATCCAGCTCTGTCTCATGTTTCTTGCTTAAATCTTGCTCATGCATCCTGTTTAATTTAGTTTTTGTTAAAAAAAGAGTTATTCTAAAATCAGACTTTTTTGTTCATCATGATTTTCTGCCATGCTTCTAATGGCTTTTATATAATATCAGACAACACAGAAGGAATTACTGATTCATCAAAGCCTACTACTTACTGTTCTCCAATCTTCTAGCTTATTTCATGGAAAATGTATCTCCTTTAATGCTTTTTAAAATAAACAAACAATGAATTTGAAAAAAAAAGTAAAAACCACCAAGAACCAACACTTGAGTGCACGGCTACTAAAATATGCCAAAATGTGTCATTGAAATGCCACTTAACTGCACAGCACAATCACTAACTTTACCAGTAAAGGGCATAGCTTTACTAAAAAAGACTAAAGGACATGTTATACGCCTTGATCAAGAGGATAAATTTAAAACTGCAAATGGCAATTTTTTAAAAGTAAAATGGTGAGCGAAACAATACAGGTTCGAATTTAGAGTGGAAAAATGAATACCTGATCTGTTGGTTGGATTCACTGTGTATTCTAAGAATTTCCTTCCCTTTAAACTCTAATTCCTTTGTCAATGCACTTATATTTTCATGGAGATGCAGAATCTCTTTGTCCAGTTCAGCTATATGATGGTCTCGGTGTCTCAGTTCATCTTGTAGATCTGATACTCGGCATAAAAATTCTTTTTCCTATGATATAAGTAGCAGCAGCAAAAAATATTTTAGAAAGACTTGTTTCTCAGAGGTGATGCCTACAATACTTGCTTTTCAAAGACAGCAGCTGGGCAGAATTTTCCATCCAAGAGACAATTTTTTCATTTTTTTATGCTGACACAAATTATACTCAAAGCAAAGGGCTTTTTTATTGTGCACAAGTACAAAGAAAGAAGAAATCAAAATTGGGTAATAATTTATTTCCACTTACAAGAAAAGTTAAAACCCATGATTATCACTGTCTATTAAAACTGGTGTAGCTCATCACATTTTCCTTTTGCCTACACATACAAGAAAAAAAACAGGTATCTCTAAGATCCAGGGCATGGGCATTTCACTTTCTCTGCCTTGTCTGCACATGATCCAGAGAACTCTTTTTTTTCCTTACAGCCCCATTCAGCAGGTGAAAATTGCTCAAGATGTATGCCCTGCACAAACAAAAACTGATTCAGAAGTATTTTATCTTACAAATATATACAAAGGTCATAAATATCTTACAGCAGAATATGTGTTAAATAGTTTGTTATATTTATATTGTGACCAATAAATCAACAAAAGTCTTGTCTTGTTTTTTTTTGCAGAAGAAATTCCAATGAAGTTAATGTCTGGGAAACTCAGCTGGAGTTTGCCCCAATGGCTTTGATAATGAGTCTCCTTGGTTTAGGAATGTCTGAAACGAAAACAACTTTTTCAGAGTTTTCGATTTCCATCTATTCCGCTTCTTACAATTTCACAATAATTAATGAGCATATAGTTTGCACAGAGAAAATCAGCAGATATTCCAAAGTAGTTTTGTGTATAAATGTGTTTTGTGTCTTCATGCCTCTTGGAAATACAAATATATCCTAATGCACAACTTTCATAGGGCATCTTTAAGAGCAGACAATTAAAAATAACTACATATCTCCCTATATAAAGACTATGTAAAAGGTATAAGAAAAAGCAGAGGACAAATTTAGATCCACACATATAAATATTTCAAAAAGTAGCAAATCCTGATCAGACCACTCTCCATCTCATTCAACCCTGATCCTGTGAACTGATGAGCATTCTAACACAGGAAACCTCAGTAACTGCTTTGTCCTCAGTACAACCAAAGCTGGTGTTTAGCAGATCATTTATACTGAGGCAAAAAGTTTGATTGGATCAAACACCAGTTCTTGTAATTTAAACTTTATTTTTCTGACATATCACCTAGGTGCCTGGGCTTAAACAACACATGACTGAAACTATACCCTCCTAAACCCTGTATGACAGCACCATGTTTTTGTCTCTGGTGCTCACACTATTAAACCGGCAAGAAATAGCTTAAAAAGGGCTCATCTTTGACTGTCTCTGTTTTTGTGTAAAGGCTATGTCCAACAAACCTCATTTGCTCTGTTAATATACCTGTTAATAAAAACAATAAAAATAAATCATAAATAAAACTTATTAATATATTTCTAAACCAACTCCTCCTCCTTGGTGTTGGAACATCAGTAAATCAATCTTGAAAAGTCTACTATACAGGCAAATAAAGAGGTGATTTTCTGATCCTCTTACTTCCAGGAGTCTGGCTTTCAATAGAGCTTAAACTTTGAATTTTTAGCTACTAGCAGAAAAACTGATTGTATACAAAATGAAAGATAAAAGGTGGATTAATCAGTTTGCTACTGAAAATAAAGGTAGTTCATACAGGTTTTGGAGGTTTGGTTTTGCTGGGGTTTTTTGTGTACTTTTTTCTTCAGTTTGAAGCAATCATTTCATTATAAGCAACTACTTCTTTTGCCATATCTGTTAGGCTTCAAAGAGAAACAGCTTTTTCCTTCCTGCTGGCAGCTGTGGATAAATACAATTTTGCAAGAATGGGCACTGGCCTCCCATGGCAAGCCAAGGTGCTCCCAGATGGTTGCACAGTTCTAAGAGGAAACTACCTGGATATGGGAGCTATTTTCTAGGCTTTGAACAAGGTTTGTAGAAGGCAGAAAAAACTAAGCAAGGAGGTTTAGGAAACTAGGAACGCATTAGCTGTTGGTGCTGGATGATTTTGAAGGATTACATGTTTGTTGTTTGTTCACAACAGTTCTTGCCTCCAGAAAAGGGAAAAATGAATATTGATCATGCCATTTTATAGCCAGTTGCCAGCCATGCCTCCTACCTGTCGCCTGCCGAGTTCTATGCTTCTTTCAAGCTCCATTTTGGCAGCTACCAGTTCTTGTTGATGGTTGTGCCTCAGCTGGTCAATTGCTGCTGCATGTTGGTGGTTGAGCTCTGAGCGCAAGGAAGCTGGTTACCATGAACAAAGAGAAAAGTTTAATTTGTATGTGTTTACATTAATTAACAGTAACAGTCCAGCTCCATCTAGAACTGCTGCTGACCTAAAACACACTTTACATCAGCTAAGTAACTGTCCTGTATTTTATTCCTGTTGCTTTCTGAAAACATCAGTTCTCCATCAGGAACTTTGGTCACTTACTCCTTCCAAAAGAGTCTGAATGTTGTGATACTTTGAAACTGAAGAATTTAGGCTTACCTGTTAAAGCCTATAGTGATTTTAAGAGGAACACTCAGGTCAACTCTGAATGACTTATAGAGACATTACAGTGTTACAATATAAACACACACACATGTGTGCATGTATATTTGTATGAGTAGAAAAAATGTGTTTGGACCCCTTTTCAAATTTGAAAATAGTATACCTAACATGGCTTTTCCTTCATCCTCCAGCTCAAATCGTAGAGTCTGAAGTTCCTGTTCCATCTCCAATTTAAAGCCTTCCATGGCTTGTTTATGTGTTTCTTTCAGCGCATGAAGTTCTTCCGAGTGCTTCTGCTGTAAACGTTCTTCTAATTCCTATGAAACCAAAATCAACAAAATTTGTTCTACACCAACTTAGAGAATTTATAAAACATTACACAATAAACAACTGGAAACAAAAAGCAGACATTGACATATTCTAGAAAAAAAACCCCACTAGTATTACTCATATTTTCTTATCCTCCTAACATTTTTTTTCTTTTCAGTGGTTGATGGTTACCAAGATTACCTGTACACAAAACTTGTTTGGCTCACAGCTGGAAAAGAGAAAAAAAATCAATACATGGATATATATCTAAAATAGCAAGCAATGTAAGAAGGTGCAGATTCATAGGTGGGTCTGGTGTGCACACATTTGGGGACTTCTGCTCCATAAGGACATCCATGTTTACTCCCTATGGAATTGTATGAAGGACACACCTTCTGATCTTCTGGGCACATAGTGGGAAAACAGATTGCAAAGGCACATTCTGGAGCTGAACTTAAAAGACCTTAAGATACGCTCTCCATTATGTACCATGCACTACCAAAATTCCAATTTTAAAGCTGGTTTTGTCAAGGTCTTAAAAAAAAGTATCTTGGCTGGGGTTTGAAAATTATCTTGCAAGTCACAAAACAGAAATAGCTAACACAGTTTTTAACATAAGGAAAATATAAAATACATTTCAAAGGAGTCTACTGACAGAAAAAACATGCAAAATTAACTATAATGAAAAATTCCTACTCAAAATCAAAACAAGAATATAATATTCAGAGTAACAATCTCAATGTACTGTAAAGAAATGCATGTGTTGATAATAATTTTACATATATATGTACACACACACACACCCCTATATATGTGCATATAAAGCAAGACATGAAACAATGGCAGTATTAGAAAATATTTTCAGTATGTCTTGTTCAGATGTAACTGGATAATAGTATTACTGCAATACATCAGCTGAAAAGGAAATTTAGTAGTTATGCAGATACTTTACTAATTCCAACTGTGTACGTAAAATGCTAAAATGGCAATATTATCTACAGAATTTGGAATAACCATATGAACATACCTTTTGTTCTTGCTCTTTTGTTTCTTCCATATTTTGAAAGGCAAGGATATGGGCTTCCTGAAGTGACTTATGCCTTTGCTGATGCTCTTCTTCTAATTCCTGGATCTCCTGAGTCAGTCTCTGCCGCTCCTGACTGAACTGGGCTTGCAGTTGTTGCAGAGAGCTCTGTGACTGGGAAAGCTGCATCTCCAGATTCTGCTTCAGCAAGGAGATCTAACCCACAACAGAACAGCAAATATTCATTACTCATTAATATTAACATCAGCTGTAAAGAAGACATTCAGAAGAAGAAAACATGTGAAATTTCAGAGGTAAAAGACAGACAAGCAATGTCATCCATCTACTGAATTTGTTGTTAATGTTCTATGATATATAATCAGAGACATAATAATGACATTTTGGTGGTTTTGTCAGGGTTATCATATTAGTTAGTTCATACTGCAGCACTACATGTAAGACAATTTTTAATGGCCAAATTATCAAAAATTATTTTGGTTTTATAGAAAAGATCAATAAAAATGACACTATCAAGGTCTGAAATCAAACACTTGATTGTTAAACTATTCTTCAGGGGAACACATGTCCCGCAAGGATAATCTTGCACTTGGAATCAGGGAGGACAGCCTGTGACATCTACATTGATTCTTATTTCTTTTTGTGTGCTATGGTCCTACCTTACTAGTGGTTTTCTCATTTAGAAAGAAATGGTACCACTCAATATCATAAATAAAAAGTAACACTTGATGGATTTCCCATCATAAACCTTTTGTTAGTTCAGTAAGACTATGAGACTGATTTTTATGCTTGTTTCCAAGATCTAAACAATCTGAGTCACAAATAACTCATTTTCTTAGAAATATCTGATTTTACAAATGATGATTTTCATCCAGTAAGTATTACAGTATACTATATTCCTTTTTTAGTCCCATTTTTCTTTTTATAGTAATATTGTACTTCATTCTCCACATCAGCCAGCATCTTTTCAGACTGAAAGTGCTAAACCTGTATTCCCTTTAAAGCCAAACATGAGCAATACCCTCCAATTCTGGAAACAAGATTTAACCAAAAGAGAATTTTGCTACAGTGACTCAAATGAAGGAAAATAAAAGTGCCAAGTGATAAAGAATTTGAATCAGTAAGGATACTTTTCAAGCCTCAGAGCATTACATCACATGGAATTATAAATTAAAGTCTGATAGTGTCATTTGACTCAGCATATCTTAAAATTAATTATATCAAATTCATAACGACATTGCACATCAAGTTATTGAGCTAGAAAATATTAAATCCACCACTTAGCAAAAAATTAATAGCAGCATACCAAGTACAACTTGTAGCATGAACATTGCTGCCAAACGTGGGTTAAGTTTCTTCTTCAGAAGGACACAGCTTAAGCAGATTTGAAAGAAAAAAGCTACAGAAACAAAAACTAGCAGTAAAACAAAGAAAAAAACCAACAAAGCCCAAACTAATTTAAATTAAATAAGCATAGCTCGTTGTATTTCAGATTCACCGGGTCTTTGTGTCTGGGAATATACACTCTACTTTTAACATACACTGTATAAATAGTATTGTACTTCAGATACCTTTGAAAGAGATTAGCTACAATTAGAGGAGTGTAGGGAAAGCCTGCACTACATTCTACAAAACCTTTTACGAAATACATTAAATAAAAATTTCACATAAAAACTGTACAGTGTCAGACCACTGTTTTGTCTGACCTCTGGTTCTGCCTCCAGAAAGGGCCAACCAGGTTTACCTGAGGTAAAAAAAGGTCAAGCATAAATGTAGGGAGCTTGACTCTGTAGTCTACCTGGAACTAGAAATCTTTCTTAAGCCAGAAGAGGTATTTTGGAGAAGATTTACAGAAGAAATATTAACAACCATTATCTGAACCCATAAAAGCTTTTAGTATCCACAATATCCTGTGTCAAGTTCCAGGCAGACATGCCAATTTGACATGACGATCTTCAATACTTATATTGGAAAGGAGTCAAAAGAAGTTTCCTTTTCATTTGCTGTATTCTACTCATGTTTCTATAGCTCTCCATCATTTCTCTCCTTACACTCTTTGCCACACTGAACTGTTTTGGCTTAGTGAGTTGATGCTTGTATGAAAGTTATTTCATATCTATGATCACATTCTCCTACTTTTACCCGTTTTTTACTATTTCTTATTTAAGACTAGGAGGGCAAAATAGCACAAGTTATTTAAAATTAGAATAAACTCTGGTTTTATGTAGTGATTTATATAGTTTTACATGTTATATTCTCTGTTTTTCTCCTATATTCCTGAAGGTTTATTTGCTTTTGAGACTCCTACTGAGCACTGAGGTGATGTTTCCATAGAATTACATATCACAGTCCCCAAACCTACTTTCTAGTTGTAACAGGCCAAGGTAAGTCTCATTATTTTACAGAAGGAGTTACAATTTTTTTTGCCTTGTGGATAATTTTACATTTATCTACACTGTATTTTATCTGCCATTTTATTGTCAAGTCCCTTGGCATCTAACAGTTATTCTATTCTGAATAAGCTTTTATAAGCTGCAAGGTTTTCTAACTTAATAATTTCTCAACAACCTATAAAAGAAAATATTTTGAGCATCAGTGTAACTCTACTGATAATCTACCTTCACTGTGGTAACAACTAATTTAATATCTATATGTAATATATACTGTATTTTTTCTCTTCACCCTAGAAACTCACTCCACAGAAATGGTGAGTTTGCACCATGCACTTGTCACCATGGCCAATTCTGAATTTTCATATATGCATTATCTTCTTGTACTGCAATGTGCCATTGTCTTCGTTCTCCATGGGAGGAAAAAAAAAAAAAAAAAAAGCTATTTTACCTATTTTTACCTAAACTTTCCTTTGGCCTACTCTCGTTCCCATCTACTCTAATTCATCCCATGTTCACTACTGGGCCCTTCTCTCCTTTTCACCTTTCTGTATAGCCTCATACCTACCTGATCCTTCTCTTCATCTGTCAGCCTGTCTGGTGCTTTGTCCCCTTGACCATGTTTCTATCCCTGAGGTTTCTCACCATTGTCCTGTCCTGTTCACCCAGGCCACCAGGAGATATAATTCTAGGGGAAGTCCTGCCCAGTCCAGCAGAATCTCAGGTAATTTAATAATCACACTCTAACAAGCCTTTCATGATAACAGTCAAATGGAGTCAACCATAGTAACCTAGGCAAATTTTTATTAAAATAACATTTTTGGCTTGAAGTTAAATCTCTCTCTCACTTAAGTTCCTGCTCTAAATTCTGACAATTATCAGTATATAATTTATAAATAAGTTGAGTATGGGACAAGGGCAAAATGATTTTGTTTTCATTTCCGTCTTGGAAAGGGAGAAAACCTTTCAACTGAGATGACTAAGAGAAGTCTGACATCTGGGCAGGAAGCCATCTTTGAGGGGATCAGGAATAAGAAAGAACAGTTCATCCTTCCACGAGATTAAAGTGACTGCAAAACCATAGCCCGAAATGAGTCAATGTCTGGAGATGTCTATTTGCATCAATAGACTATACAGAAAATACAGGACAATGAGGATTAAATGATTCTAGCAAGCAAGTCAGATTATTTTACCCTTCTAATAATTTGTTTTGATGTTGAGAAATACAAAATAAGTTTAAAACATCAGTCTTTTTAGAAGAACATGTGCATTTTAAATACTATTTTGATTATTCAGTGCATAGACTGATATCCTTAAGAGCATATTTTAGGAACATTAGAGCCTCTTTTTGTATGTCTTTGGACTACCCTTTCTGTTCACCTCTGTCCTGAGGATTCAAAAGAAAAGAGCTCTAACTTCCAATACTTTTGTCCCAGGTTTCCAGCTCATTAAAAATCAGTGAGAAGTAAAAAAAAAATAATTGAAAGAAGAGTTTGGCTACACTTATGACTTACACTGCAAAACTGCAAATTATAATAGAGCATCAATCCCATGCTTTGTAGAAAGCTCTGCAACAGACGTCTGCACTGCCCACAAGCTTGCTTGCGCTAACAATGACATGAAAACGCTGCTCATGTTATGGCCACGTCCACAGTGTTTGATGCAGTGATACGCACACAGTCACACAGATGAGAGGGATGCACCACACAAGCTTTTGATAGCAGCACATGTTCTCGTCTCCAATATTACCAGGTCTCCCATTTCATGGGCTTAAGCCATAAAGCAGTACTGCAGGCTATGCAGGTTGATTAGTGCAAGCATGCCCTGTTGACAAGCTGTAAGTGCAAATCACTTACATTGCTGATAGATTTATGCAAAGCTTCACCGAGACAGTGCCGCTATGAAGGAAAGATCACAGGAATAAAGGGAAACATTCAGAAATCAACTAGGTAAAAGAAAAAGGGATAAGGAAGGAAGGGTAAACATAGAACATTAATTATAATTTGATCAGAGAAAAATAAGTTGAAAGCCATCTGGAAAAAATATGAGTATGTTTGACTTAGTCTATAGGCTACTGAACACAGAACAGAATGATGTGGTTTACCATGTTATGTTTCTGACATACAGTATAGCATTATCTCCTTAACATAATGTTCCTATATAAATATTTATTACACAGCTGAACACTTCAGAAGTTGTTCAGTTGTTTTCTCTTCTTCTTTATGGCAAAACAATTTTGGGAAGAAATCATTAGGTACATGAACAAACACTAGGTAAGGGCACAATCAACTATCAGCTGTGTCTCCTAAATATCAAAAGCATATTAAATACCTCAGATTAAAGATCAAATTTCACTGCTAAAGGGCAGAAAATGGGTTAAGTCTTTAATGAAGATTAAAATTCTATTAATTAAACATTTCTATTAAAATACTTATTTTATCTTTCTTAAAATTCAGAACCAAATGGGTACATAGAAGACTATTCCTGAAAGTCTCCAGCAATAAAATAACTTAATGTACCACTTATACTAATGATGATTACTAATAAAAAGCAAAAAAACCCAACACATTGCCAAGTAAACGTTCTATGAAATATTATTGATCATACAAATAATAGACATAATTCATATGTATAGAAAACCACCTGTGTGTTTATATATATGAATCATGTAGATAAGCACACACATGCACAGAACAGAGTCATCAGAAATTAAGTGAGAGCAATTTCAAATTCAGCATGACCACTTTCCCCTTTGTCACAGGCCAGTCAAGAAGACGGCTTTCTCCAGGAGACAGTAGGTATTCTGACACCAGCCTGAAAGCCTATAGGTGGGAACTATTACATAACACTTTGCAAAAATACAAAAAGAAATTGTTATTCAGTCTCAAGAATCTAAAAAAAGGCACAACACAAAAATACATTATTGTGAAATATCCAAAATGAGCTTATTAAAATTATAAGTTACAAGCTTTAATTTCTATGCACGAGTGGAACACTAGGAGGCATCATACTCCAGCAGACAAGGCAAGAGATCAGCATCTAACAGTTCTGATCCCAACACTGGACTTTGACATTGCCAGTCTGAACAAATCCACCCCATTTTTCTGTGCTTCCTTTCCCATCTGTTTGGTTTATTTAGGGGGGAAGGTGTTACAAGCCGGAATGATCTCCTGCTAAATAAATGTTCACTTTCTAGAACATTTGGGACTTTATATTGGTGGATGTATCTATGCAGCGCTCTGTATGAAACACTTAGATTTTACACTTGAAGCAGAAAAGTTCTCATTGTACTACACTGAAGAGAAGTTCCAAGTAAAAATAGAATTATATAGGCTAATCAGTTGGAACGGGGGCTCATTCCAGCAAAACATGTAGCAATTTAATCAGATGCAGCTTCATATTCAAAAGTATGCAGAACACATTCAAAACACAGAACTCCAAAATAACACTGGTTTAAGTGTTACTAAGAAATTTCATAAAAATTCCAGACATCCTTATGAGTACTTCCACAGCAAGGTCCATCCATGTTCTGGAGAAAAAGAATGTTAAGAACTGAAAAGAATGCAGGCATAATTGTCACTGTATGTCTATGATGGGGAAAAATGATGATTAAAAAGCAAGGAACCTCTATTTCTACAGGTTGGAATTCAAGATTTCATTTGTGATGTTACTGTGGTATAAGAAACCTTTGCTCGATTCTCTTTGAAATCTATGGGGTGTACACGTGAATAAATTTACTCTTTGAAAGTACAGAAACTTCTGAAAACACATCTCTACTTGGTATATATGTATTAGCTAACCTGATTTCACTTGATTTTGCTGTCTTACTTTTCAGTAGAAGTATTATCTTCTCCACCCTGAGCATATGCACAGCTAAGCCTCAGATGTAACCCAGAGAGCTTCATCATGACCAGAGGAACAGCAGAGATGTAGCAGAGAATAGAATCTGCATCTTTATATGCAGCATCTTTAGAAGCCACTGATCATTGCAGGCTATTCAGCAGGACTGAAAGGTTCTGCAAGCAATACATGGAACAAGATTGGAATTCCCAGCTCTCTTTCAACATCTCTCCTAGAAGAGCTGAGTTTTCAGTTTAGTGAGGCAAATGTGTGTTGCAGGAAAGAATAGATTTAGTGATTTGAAACTTTCAAGCTTTATGTTTGCTTATTGTAATGAATAATTGTTTGTGTTCCCATCACAGCTGTCACAGGGGCCATTCTTGGTGATGAAACTGTGTCATTTTCCTCAAGAAGGACATTTACTGCACCAGTGACATTTTCACATTTTCATTCAGGTATCTTGTTTCCTGCAGGACATTAACTTATTGAATGCAGGGAAGTTCTCCTGTTTTATGGCTTCTCTGAACTAAAAATTACTTTCAACCAGATTAGAGAGGCTTGACACTTAATTTCAGCATCAGTCTTCATATCACCCAAAGATCAGTTATGTAACACTTTTCCCTCACTGACATTTCAATGTCACATCATGTCACAATCTGACTTGGCTATATGGCTTACTGAATTTTCAAAACACTGCTGGCAAACAGGAATTCTAGTGTAAAACCCGAGACCCTAACTGGGAAAGCTCCTACATTATCTGCTTTACCAAAGCAGATCTAGATTGCAACACAATCTTTGCTTCATTTTAAGAATGACCTCCCCGAGATGCTGCTTACCTTTCTGAAGAACAAATCCTATGTGCACCCAGACAGTAAAGGAAATGAGTTTCTGAAGTGCCTAGCACAGAAGCCAGAGGGACCTTTGGCATAAGCCCATTTTATCCAGCTAATAATGGCAACAACAACCCTAAAACTCTCCCTCGAGATAGGTCTTTGAAGAGAAGGAGTGATTTGTCAGCAGATGTACAGTCTCTGGCTGCGCAGTGCTTACGTGGCAGATGACTCCGCAGAGATTTGGAAAGCAGCTGTTTGCTACTACAACATTTTGTACTTGGCTCGAGGCTTGTGATATGCTAGGAACTGGAGAGCTACATCAAAGTTTGCCCTCTCTGCTAAGAAAAAGCAGCATTTAGAGCCCTTTCCCTATCTCAAAACTCAACAGTTTTCTGGAAAACTGAGGAAAATGAAGTATACATAAAGCATTCTGAAATCTTTAATAATTTCTGGGATCTAATTGGTCCTGGTTTCCTCCTGGTTTTGGAGCAACCCCAAAGGGAAAGTGCTATCCCCAGGATGCCAGAAGGTGGAAAACTTACCCTGTTGCTTTATAAAGATGGAGTTTTTCTCTCCAGTTCTAGAAATCTGTCAAACTTCTAGGCAAAATCATAGAATGGCATGTATTGGCCTATGTATTTTTCAGATTTGTACCTGTTTGGATTTTAGAATATATTCTTTTAATCCAACAAACTGCAGGTCCAATGGTCAGGGGGAAAAGAAATGCACTTGAATGTCCTGATAATTTTTAAAGGTTTTGGAAAGTGACTAAAGCTTTATTCATTTATTTGTCATAATGCTGTCAGGATTTTAAAGCTTATATACACACTTTGACTAATTTTTCCTGGAGCATCATTACCCTTAATCTAGAATTTTAATAATCTGCTGAATCTCAAACAAATTTTGCCCCATCTGACAAGTTCTTTCTCATTCTTTCCAGAAGCCTCTGTTTTCATTGGTTTTGAACAAAAGCAAAAGCTACTTGAGCAAGTACAGAGCAAAGAGACTAAGGAAGTGTTTTAAAACCAGATGCTTGTCAAAGTCTTTATCTTACATTTAAGGGAAAAACGTATATAAATAGTGAATTAAAAATTTGTTTTGGGGATGGTATTACTGTTGGATTTGGCTTAGATTTCTATTTACCAGTTTTGGAAGTGTGAACTTCCAAATCTCAAGCTTTTCACTCATACACAACACTTACAATTTCATGTTCATTTCATCCATTGACAAATAGAATTACAAGACCTCCCATCTCCTCCAGATTTACTGCCAAACAAAAACTCATGACATTAAATTTCAGTTAGAAGTTTAGAATCAGGTAGACAGGTTTCTTTGGATATGAAAATATCAACTTCAAACAGCCTAGATACATTTTTTAGTGGAATTAAACACAAAACCATGGGAGAAAAAAAATTAAGGATGAGAGATGAAAAAGTCCAGCAAGACATTTATCACAAAACAGAGAACAAACTCACATTTGTTAGTATTCCTACTGTGTCCTACTGAAAATACTTTGAAAACACTGATTTGTTCTGTTGCTTTTATTTGCCTGTTTTGCTGAGTAGCTCTTAATTGTAAATGGTCTTTAATGAATTTCCTCCATTATATTCAGAATCTTTTAAACAAAGAGTAAAATAATGACAAAGGCGTGGTCTGAGCTGCACGGGCTCACCAAAACCAAAGGCTTGTAACAAACAGCTGAATGTTAGGCATTTGTTTTCGTGTCCAGGATTCAGACAACACTACAATGACCAATGTGGACAGAACAAATGCACCAACTCATCATCAGGATCACAGCTCTGCAGAGAATAGGGAGCCCAGAACAAGAGGGACTCCTTACTGAGAAGTAGAAAGTCATGAAACTGGGGGAAGCACCCTCAGTAGCTCACTCCCTGAGGGCTGCAGTGTCTCCGGACTATGAGATTACCCACATGCTTATGTGAAGCAGTTTCTGGCCTGGTTAAACACAGGTTTCCCACTTGGAATACAGGAGCATCAATTCTTCTAAACCAATAGTGAGTGGCAGGATGCACACAGACAATAGATCTAGGTAGAAACTCCCAAATCTCCCCTAATTCTCTGTGAGGCCTGCATAAGTTACAGCACAGTTCTATTAAGACCACAGTTTTGAGAGCTTATTAATCTGTCAGAGTTTTCAACAGTCAAAGGAAACATGCTGCTTTGGAAAAACAGGTGTCTATAGAGTGAAGAAAAACCATAGAACATCATCCTGAACTGCATTCCAGGGTGCCTTTTTTATTTCCTCTCTCCTTGGTATAATTTTCCTTTTTATTCATTTGGATTTCCACGTTTTAGATTTTTAAGTGCTTTTTAAACCTTGACCAACATCTCTTACCATCCACTAGATGTCATGGTAGCCTTACTAGTATTATTGAATACAAGAATTTCCCAAAGCAAATTAGGAGGGAGTTATTTGAAATTTACCTCCACTCTCTTTCTGACAGACAAGCCTTTAGACAAGGTGTTCAGGACAATATCAAATGAGCTGAGCTCATTTGGGGAGCTGAGTAAAATGATTCTGTGCTGAAAGTTTCTCCCCTTCTTTCTGGAAACTGATACAAGGTATGTGCAGGTTATTTCTTGTAGAAATTTCCAGCATCCACTTGACAGCAAATCTTCTAATAGAAGGATTACCCACACTGTGGAACAGGCCAGTAATCCTTGTGCTGGGAAAAGAAAGTAGCATTTCCTGATTTTGCTAATGTGGATGCACATCAGCTCTGCAACAAGCACCTCTGCACGAGCAAGTAAAGATGGAGCAGAAACTGCCTCTGGACGAAGCGTGATCAAAAGCCATTTATATGTGCACAGGAGCTCAGGGACTTGTCTCAGCCCTCTATCAACAGCAGGATACTCAGGATTTTTAGACCAGTATATTAAGACTGAGTCTGTCATTTCCTGAAAACTACGATTCAAATAATAACTACATCAGAAGGAAATATTTACATTTTGATACAAGTCAAAGTTTCTCCTATTTACTCTGACAGTTTAAAAAGGGGCATGCCATCAAAGAAACAAACTCTGAAGAGGAAATCTCAACATATTTTTCAAGAAAGGAGTATTTGCAGTAGGAAAAAAACCCAATAGCTATTGAAATATATATAGCATACTTTTGTCCATTCTTGCTGTACTGCTTCTGGTATTTCCACTAATAGAAAACATATCTTTGGTGTGAAAAGTGGGCATAAGAAAAAAGAATGTCACACATGTTTGGCCATGTATGAAACTATGGAAGAATGGGAAAGCAAAATATGGGAAAAAGTAATTACAAAAACATTTACTTTACTGAAACATGTTACTGAAAAGTAGGGAAGATGGGAAAACCAATATTTGCTCAAATATAGAAAAGCCCATCCACAGTGAGAACTCTTGTTTCAGTTTACTGAAAAAAAATGCATCACAAGAAGAAACAGATAAGAAAGATACAAATCTTAACCTGTATGTTTCAGTGCCCAGAACTGAAGGTTGCACAAAAAAGAAAGGCAATAGACAGAACATGCTCATGCTTTCAAAAAAAAAAAAAAAAAAGAAAACAAAAACCACCCAACAAAAATTCCAGCTATTTTGGCCCTCACTGAAGCTGTCTTAGCAATAAAATGTTTTTAAGAAAAGTGTTAAAACCCCATTATAGAGCTAAGAGGAATGGAAAGGAGCTGGTATATCTGAATTCACTGCATATTTCATTACGAAACTCTCGAATGGATTGACATAGAAATACTTGGTGCAATTTACAAGGGAAAAAGGGGAAAAGCACTTTCTTTTTTGTGTTCTAGAATAATTTCTCATACCAAAGATAAAAACTACACATTTGGTCTCTAGACAATGATCTAGTTAAACTACCACAACACATCTGAGTGTTGATGGTGCTTTGCAACTGGCAAGAAAGTGTTCAAGCACTTCATCAGCTGAGTAGCATCTTATCTCAAGAAAATTATTTTATTCATAACAAAGCTATACTGTTAGAATAACAATAATCCTATATGCATTCTGTAATGAACCACTTAGCATTACTAATATGAAAGCAAAACTATTACCTAGCTTTATGCAAGAGCTAGATTCCACCTATCAAACGTGCAACAAATAAAAGTGGCAGAAATTTGTAGATCAGAATAAAATAATCTTAAAAACTCAAATCAGCTTAGTACACTTCATGAGCATTATTTTTTTTTATTTAAACTGTTTGGTTTGGGTTTTTTTTTTTTTTAATCAACATTTATATCTGTGTCTGTTCATTCAGTTTTCCAGCACCAGACAAGCAGCATTCCCAGGTGGACATATTCTATGTTGTATTTTTCTACAGTTTAGGTAACTATATTTAAACCTGTTTTTTAGCTCTTCAGCCCTGTATGATTACATAACCATTCCTATATTTCAAGTTAGGTAACACACTTCTTCGCAGTTTTTAAACCAAATCAGAGATGCATCAATACATATTAGAAAACTGCACCTCTCTTGATGAGCATTTAATTTCTGAATCCAACCTTTATGAACTGAAATTATACAACTACTTGGTGAACCTCTAGACACTTTCTCAACATAAAGAACATACATCGTTGTGTCCACATTTGTTGTCAAATCAGGATTTAAAAATTATTTAGTAGAGCCCCTGATCTTGTATTGCTTTGATAAATCATTGTATAATACTATTGGTATAGAGCAGACCACTGTTTCAGGTGTGAAAATCTGAACTGCAGAAAGAGAAGCTGGATTCCCTCTCTTCGTAATTTTATACAGGCTTCACGCCTCTCCAATGGGTTTTAAATACATCTTCCCACAAATTAAAACCAGGGTGTAACAAATTCCACAATTTCACACCCCTACTGCAATATCTCAGACAGTTCTAGTTCAGCGTAGAATTTCTAAGGCGTCCAAGGACCTGTTCATTTCAGCACCTTATCAGTTCTGGAGGAGAAGACAGAGGAGCATCATTATGGATTTTTTGGGTGACACCAAGCTGTGAAGAATAAAATGTGGAGGGCAACACAGTGGAATGGACACCACACATTGAAAGACAGGGCTGCCATCCAGAGGGATCTATCCAGGTTATAAGTACAGGCCAGCAGGAACCACACAAAATTCAGCAAAGACAAATGCAAAGTCCTTGACAAAGGAAGGACCAAACTCATACACTGCTCCATACTGGGTCATAGACCTGCTTTGCATGATCTCCTTGATGGCAGGTTAAACAAGAGCCAGCAGCACAGTGTGGCAGCACTGAGTGCCAGCAGCACACTGGGCTGTGGCAGCAATCAGTAGTTTGAGAAAAGGGATCAGTGCCTTCCACTTGGCACTTACTGCACCTCACCTGGAGGGCATATTTGGTCTCCTCCAGCTCATTCAGCTTTGGTGCAAGACACGTGTTGATAAACTTGATCATATTCAGTGGAGAGCTACCACCAAGAAGGCTGGGACTGGAATAGATATCCTTCTGAGGTAACTCTCTTTGCTCAGGCTAAAGAAGAAATGGCTTTGTGAGATTAATACTTTTCCAGTACCTATGAGGTGGTTACAGAGAAAGTGGACCCAGTCTTGTTACAATGGTGTACAGCAGAACAATGAGAGGGTACAATCAAACTGCAACAGAGAAGGTTCTGTCTAAATATAAAGAAAAAGCTCACTATAAAGATAATTTAGCAATAAATGAGATTATTCAGAGACGCTGTGGTATCTTCATCCTCAGAGGTTATTCAAGACCTGACTGGACAGAGCCCTAAGCAGTGTGGTTCTAATTCAGTGCTGACTGATTTGAGCAGCCTCCTGAGGCCTCTTCCAGCCTAAGCAAGTCTGTGATTCTGTGATCCAGGTCACTACAACTCCCAGAAGACTACATTTTGTGTACTGCAGTCAGGAGTAATGCACTACAAATCCATTTCTCCAAGAGTTAAGTTACCCATATTTTACACTAGAGTCTGGAATTCTCTTTTCCAGCTGTAATGGATAACATACAGATTCTTACAGAGGGAAAGCTTCATTCCCTACTACCAACACTAACTTTTCAATCTTTATTAAATACCTATGTAATTCAAACAGTGGTATGGAAAAGTCACAGCTGGATTGAAAAAAAAAAACAATCCTCACATGCTATTAATCTCTTTGCATACAGTTCTGTTACAGTAAAATATATGAAGAAAAAAGAAAAACACAACCATTTTGCATATAGAGATGTTTTCCTATGTCTGAAAATTCTCTAGTAAATTCTTATTACAGTTAGCTTTCTGATTCCAAAATTTCTCGCACAGGCAGAAAAAAAAGTTAATTTGCAACATAGTAATTTTCCATTCTGAAACTGTAGGTTTCAGGTTAGATTTAACATGGTATTTTTGAAAGGCAGAGATAAAAGTATGTTAAAACTATAGAAAGTTTAAGATATCCTTTTCAAGACAAAATGCTATTTACAGGTAGAAGTAAAGAAAGTAAATGAAACTTGGGTAATGTTAAACTTAAAATCAAGTGAGTCCTATTCTTATTATGTTCACGTTGTAAAAGGTAACAGACCAAGAACTTTGAAAACCTCCAGCTTTTATGAGCCTAAACCACAAGAGTTCACGAGTTTAAATTCCCCTGTCAGCAAAATATATTGTGATGTGCTCCTATGAGAGGCTGTATAACCAAAAGTGTGTGCAGTTATTAGATTTCCCAAATTAACCAGCAAATTAAAAGCCATCCCACAATAACACCCTGGAATCACAGTCATTTAATGAGTTCCAAAATCTGTTACTCTTACTTTAAAGTGTGTTTGTTCATTGTCAGCTATTTCTTCAAACTGGAGTCAATAAAACCAATTCTACAGCATTTATGGTTTGGAAAAAGTACAAAGCAAGTATTTTCTTTGAATTATCTAACACAACTGAGATTACAAATATGAGTTACCATTAAAAAACCTCAGTATTCACACACAATTATCCCCAAAAAATATCAAAAATCACTTAAGACATAGCTGTAATAAATGCATCATAGAAACTGAGGGACATTTTGACTTCCCAGAGACTTGTACAGTGTTAATCTTGTACACATATGGTATTATTATTTTTGTAAAGATAGGGGATACCTCCAAGTCCAAACAATTAGCATTGGTAGATGTTTCACAGCACAACAGGTGAGCAGACATCAAAACAATATTGTAATGAAGAAGTGAGACTGTCAACATCCTCTCCTTCCTCCCGTCAAAACTGTTAAAGGTTTTATTCACATTTAATGTAAAGAACAACATTCATATAATTAAAGTTATAGCCATATATTATTTAAAGTATTTGATTGTGATTAGACTCAAAAGCCCTATGCTAACAAATCTCATTTTAAATCCAGATATCACAACTAATTTAATTTACTTAGCTGGCAATAAGCCATCAACAATTAAACTGTAATGGCTTTCCAATTCTCAAAGACACCATAGTTACCTGGTCTAAAAGATCTTCGACCTTTTTTTGCCATCCATCCCTTGCTGCGTTTTTTTCCCGTTCTTTCAGCTGCAACAGCTGAGTCATGGCTGCCTTCTTGTCCTCCTCATGCTGCAGCCTCAGCTCTTCACGAAGCTTATTACATTCCTGTCTACAAACAAAGGTCAAGTAACTAAAATGCAGTGGGACCTTGTGAAAGAAGTAGGGAAGAATTATGAGCTCAGTAATAATTGGAAAATCTTAAATAACAGAAACATTTGCTTTACATTTCACTTGATAGCACATTTGCATATAATATACATTCATTTCTTATTAAAGAATAAAATAAAAAAATAATACTTGCCGAAGATTTTCTGTCCATTTTATTTCCAAGTCACGTGCCATTCTGTCAACTTTGAACTTTTCCTCCTCTCTCATGGCAGCAATCATTGCCTCGTGCTGTTGTCTCTCCTGATCTAGTTCTCCCTGCAAATACAAACTTTACAATAGAGACTGATCAGCAGCAAAAGTGTATTTCAAACATTAAATGAGTGTATTTATAACAAAAATGTCAATTACAATTGTGTCATTTAATTTGAACTACACCTTCTTCAGTGTGAAATTCCTGATTATGCACAATTAATGCTTATACAACTCCTGATATTTCTTACTTGTGAAACAGAAGCCTGTATTCCTATAAAAAGCAATTTTCCAATAAGTCATTCTGCATTTTTTTCAAATATCATTACATTGAATCATGAAATAATTTATGTTCCAAAGAACCTCAAAAGGTCAACAAGTCCCATTCACTGAAGGACTTACTTCAGAATTAAAGCAGGTGGCTTAGGTCCTTTGTCAAGAATCCTTTGAATTTTATATTTTAATTTTTTTAAGCATCAAATATTCAGTATTTGAATTTCAAAGCCTGAGCTATCTGTATGTGATACAAAGTTCAAAGTTCATTTCTGTCTCTTGATGGGACAAGCCTGCTAGAAACAAGGTTTCACAGTCTGAACACAGAGAACACCACCTTTAAAATTCCCATCGATTTCTGCTGAAATTTTACCATACGAGAATAGTATTAAGTACCACCTAGAAATCCTACTTACATGAATGTTGTTTAGCAGTGCTTGCTTGGTTCATGAGAAGCAAATATAACCCCCTAAATTGAACTAATACTTTTTAAAATAAGACCTTTTCTGCAGCATTTTGATAAATTTTAAAATCTGTTAAGATAACTGTTACTGCAGTAATCTACTATATTTGAATATTTAAATGTTTTTGTAGGTGAAGAGAGCAATACTAGTTCATAAGAACATTTAGAGTCATTACTAAAAATACAGAGAAAGCTGTAAACTATAATATTGTGCACCTCTAATGACTGTAGCTGAAAGAAATGAAAAAAATATACCAATAACCTTTTTCAGGCTGATTTTGTTAAGAAAATATGAAAAAAAATGATCATATTTGCTACTTTATGTCAAATACTTCTGTGATCTTGTAAAAGTACATTCTTTAGTGAGGAAACAAGAAAGAAATGTTTACACAGTATTGCAGTCAATGAGCTATCGACAGACTAACTGAAAGTTCTATTTCCATCTAAGCCAATTAAAATGACAATATATTTGTGCCTAGGCAAATTAATTGCTTAATGGTATAAAGTGGTCACATTTTCTAGGTGACAGTCTGCTATGTTTAAAGATATCCCAGCATATATCTAAAATTTATTCTCAGGTCTTTACTGAAATTCTAAATTACAGTCTGAAATGAAGACTGTGTCCATTAACCAAGGAAAACAAGGCATATATGTATTCAAAAAACTCATCAAAAAAGATTTCCGTGAATTCCAGAGCTAGTAAGCTCTAGACCTTGTTTTGCAACATGACACAAGCTGTCTTGAATTGCAAGTGTTAACTCATATCCTTTCATGAAATTCTATTAAAGCTCTGAACACATTTTGTATGGATATATTTTGGCAGCTACAATTTACATTAACCACACAAAGATATGTTTGCAGCACTACCTAATAAATACTAAAAATGTTCTGGAAACACAAGCACCCATCCTAAAACAACCAACCAATAAAATAAAAATTAAAAAGACCAAACCTCAAAACAACCTATCCTAGTTTCAATTTTATCATTTTCTGCTCAAAATAGAAATCTGTCCTTTAATGAAGCCATATGAGACTCCTTCTGTCACGTGTACCCCACAGCACCTCTAGCCATTTTAAAAACAAGACCAAAATCACCATGACTGTGCTTTGCACAATTTATTCTCCAGCAGCATGGTTACCTCAACACTATACAGTGAGTCTGTGGTCTCTCGCAATCTTGCTCTAGTTAATTCTAGTTCTTTCTGAAGTATTTCCTGAGCTTCTTGAAGACTGGAGATGTGTCCTTCTGCAGTCCCGAGGCCTTGCTCACTTTTTCGTACTAGGTCTTGCAGACGACACACCTGTAACATTACAAAAAAACCCTGTAATTTCCATAATTATTACTAATGGCAAAGAAGTCATCCTGGTGTTTTTCAGTGTTTCCTAATTCTGACCTAGACAAATTTTTAGTAGCACTACCTGTTCTCCTTTAATATCACTTAATGCTTCTGTATTTAAAAACCAATTACTGTAATATTATAAAAGCAAAGACTGAATTAAAGGATTTTTACAAGTAAAAAATATATATCCAATATGTGTTTGATGCACATTGCAATGAAAGGGGCTACATAAAAGATGTAAAATTGCCTCTAAGTTTACTGTGAGAAAATATGTTTTAAGCAAATTCATGAGAAATATTTCAAAACACATAAACTCAAATGTAATATATAAATTAGCTTGTGCTAGGGTGTAAGTTTCTGTGTTTCCAGATTCCTACCTGTCCAGTCTGTTTAAAACTCAACCTAGCAACTGTAGAATATAATGTAATAATTTCCTTAACTGCCATGTAACAATATTCCTTTTTTCTGCCTTTTTGTGCTTCAGCTTCCCATCTGCAAAATGATAATACTACATTTCTTGGCTTCAAATAAAAATAGAAGAGACTGAACACTGTTCACCAGCTACAGGAAAGAAAAAGCTTTTTAAGTATGTAGGTTGGAAAAACAGAAAAATGGGAGGTAGGGAGGAATAAAGAATAGCAGCTGATTGGAAGTGCCTTTTTTGCTGAAGCAATAGTCTATGCTATTGCCTTTGTACGTTGAGACAAATTCATTCACAATGGGACAAGTGTCACAAGAAAAGGCAAGCCTTTGGTTTACAGGCATGGACAGGTGAGAATTATAACCACTCTTCCTGTTTGTTAGAATAATTATATACAAACACTGTTTATAATACACACAGAGACACCACCCCTCTCTCCCAGAACTCCCTCCTTCTGTCAACAGCCTGTCAAGTGTTTAAAAAGAGGAACTCCTCCTTTCCTCTCAGAAAGGAATCCAAAATTTCTTTGGCATGACAGATCTCAGTGAAAAACTCATGTAAACTTCAACACTTGTCTCTGTGCTCCTTTGACCTATATTCAAACAACCAGTAATTCTCTACAAAGTACTGCTAGCTGAAGGAGAACCTCTACAAAAAACCCTGTCCCCAAACTGTGTTGGTATTCTGGTAGTGCACTGCTGTCTATGTACCTGATAGCAGCAAAGCACTTGCATCATATGACTAGCAGTCCTGTAGATCTAAAGGATACGGGAGCAGGCAGGAATGCCACTCACAGGGCTTAAGATATATTCTACTGTTGACAAAGCAGTGATGGAGGCTGTTTAAAGTGATCTTTAATAACATCATCAGAAATCCTTTGCATGGAGACAGCAAGTCCTTAAATGCCTGTGCCAAGTGATACAAACATATCAACATTCTAAGAGGCTGGTCTACAGTGAAAGGAAACAAATCCACAGAGTGAACAGCCAGTCTCATCCTGAGACACACGTGAGAAAGCCACTATCTTGACTTAGCCCAAAGTCCAAAAAAATCTCTGGCAAGTATTTAAGATTACACTGCTCTTAAATAGCTTAGTACTAGAAGCAAGCCTAATCAGGCTTCCCTCATCCTTTAGCTAAGGTAATTGCCACCAGAAAAGTCTGTCAAAAAGAAAAGAAGATGGCATGGGTTCAAAAGCAGCTTTCTCAGCAGGGAAGATAGAACTGAACTAGCATTCACAGAAAGTAATAAATAAAAGCCTACTGTTAAATGACTTATGTAACTTAAAGTAAACCAAAAAAAGGAAGCAACAGTAGCAATGTAAGAGCTAAGCTAATGATGTGTCAGACACATCACAGGGAAGCTTTTTCTAGGTCAGTGAAGGCACTGAGAAACTCTTGTTAGTTGTCAATAGAGATCTAAGGCCAAGCTGCGGTTGCAACTGAAACACTTCCTTCATGTGCTCAAGACAAACATAGTAATGAAATGAAACATATCTCCTCTGTATTACATGGAGTGGATTTACAGACCAACCCAAATTTGTTGTCTGTATGTTTTCTCTCATCCTTTCACTATGCAAAATATATGGCATTACATTTATCCTTGCAAAGGGTTGTATATAAACTCTAATATTGGACAGCAGCTGGACCTTGTTCCCTGTTTTAGTCTCCTGTTCCTTATATTTGCCTCTGTTTGGTTAACTCAGCATGCTGATGAATTTTCCAAGCCTGAACTTGACAGAAGTTGGATGACAGAAATTCATTCTTAAAATATTTGAAGTTATTTCCTTCAAGGAAGGAGAAAGTCTATTGCTCATGAACCCAAGGGAAGTTGATAAAGAATAGCTAAATTTAAGCATACAGTGTTAGATGATGATAGAACGACAATAATGCTCTACTCAGATCTAATCCAGTAACAATGAAAGTTAGCACACAACAAAGAAGTTAAAGCTAAAAAGAAATAACTAAACTTCCTGTAATTTTGAACTGAAAAATAAAGCTGTGTATGATTTTGTTAAGATACATAACAAATACATCATATGTCCATCAATTTGAATGCAGGTAAGCACACTTTTAAAAGAGAAAAGCCAGTTCCAGCTTAAACTTGCACCTTCCTTAAGCTCTGAAACAAAGATACTGGCAACCCTCAGGAGGAAGAACCCTGTTTAAACAGCTACTCACAACTGACTGACCAGCAGAGCTGCTGAACTGTAAAGGTGGGAGGTCCAGCTACTCTGGTAGTGTATAATCTCTGGCATATCCATCTATCTGGTAAGTCCTACTCTGAAAGTATATGTTAATATATATTTTCAGAATATATACCTTAATATATAATAACCAAATACATTATAATGTTATTAATATAGTCATATATCAATATATTATTTACAGTAATATATTAACAAATAAAATCTATACTTTAGTAAGTTTATCTATACTTTTGGAAGGGCAAACTACCCCATTCAATATATTAAAAACAGGCAGGTTTCTTTCTTAAGCTAGCTAATAATTTCTGCAACTTGCAAGTCACCAGAATGAGACACCTGCTCTCTCCAGATGTTGTACAGTATAGAAAGCAGTAATGAAAAATGCTGCTACAAAATAATACTTAAATTCATGTTTAAGTCTCTCTTAAAGCACACACTAAAATCATGCATAGGGCTTGCTGAACAATAAGGCTGATCGTTTTTGAAATATTTTCTTGAAAGAAGGCAAAAGTTCCAGAGAAAAATGGTTTGATGTTTTTGATGTCAGTAGAATGTCTTCTAGTTTCAAAACACTGTGGTATGAGAAGGTGGTGATTTCCAACTAAAAGAATTAAAACTGTCTTGAGATATGATACATTTAACACTGATTGCATATATCAAGACATAGCAAATAATTTGGGTCTTACTAAAAGTATTTCATATCATCTTTTGATGAAAACACATGAAGATGATTTGCAAGTCAGGAAAGTGACCAAAATTTATGATATGTTAATCATAACCAAGTATGGGTTTACATGCAGTTAAATTTCCCTCTCTCCTGACCTATTTTGTGTAGAGGCCTGTGTACCAAATGAGAAGATAAAAAGAATTAAAAATAAAGAGCTGTTTACATCAACTGTTTACATCTCTCTTGCTTTGTTAATTTTGTAAAGGACACTAAAATCATTGCTCAGAAGCAGTCAACTAACTTGCCATGTTTTAGGAATACCTCACTCTAAGCAGAAGTAAGGCATTAAACATTCAACAGCATAGTCCTAGCCCTGTCCTGGAGTCTAAGATCACTATTGATGAAATGTGGTAGCTGAAACAAGCAAGTTAGTCCTTGCCTCCTGATTGGCAGAAGTCAGCTTCGATGTCAGCTCTTCCTTCATGTTTTCCAGCTGCTGTCGGAGCTGATTCTTATCATCCTCCAAATGCAGTTTCTCCTTCTCAAACTGCTGCTCCAACTCCTTCAGAAACAGGAAGGATGGAAGAAATATTAAATACTTGTCATACAGTCATTACAAAGTACATGTCTACCCCATGGAAATGATTCTAACTGGCATAAATACTTGTGATCTCAACCCTTTCCTTGAACTGTTAAAGCATGAATAATTATTTCCTTTTACAAAAAGTCTTAGTTTTTCTGTTTATTTTATAATTTAACATCCTTGATTAATCACAAAATAAAGACAAACAGGACTTTTCTCTCAATTACTTCTCAATTATCAAAAGCTTTAAAACTATAACTACTTTCACAGTTTTTCAGTCTCAGCTGAAAGTATTTTTCATTTTTTATAAAATTACACTAATAAATCTGAATGTCATTCAGCGTTTACCCATCTATTTCCTACAAACAATACCTAAAGGAGAGTAAATCTTAAAATCCAGATTGAGCTCTGTGAAGTTCTTCAGAATGCTACAATAAATGTAAAAAAAAGCCCTACACCATATATCTACAAAATTTATTCAAAATCATAAGAGATCAACAGTTAATTTTCAAGTTTAACTATATGGAAAGAAATCAAGTAACACCCGTGTTTTCATTCAACATTTATGGTGTAATAGCCAAATTCTCAAAATAACTGCTGGATGAATTATATTTCTGTTACATGAGCCTATGTTGTGTGTGTGTATATATATATACTTATAAATGTTAGAAACTTTTATATTTTTAAGGAAAATTTTAGATTTATACTTCAGCTTTATTAATATTCAGAATACATTTTTAGAAGAACAACTTCATTCACAGAATACTTTAAAGGAAACATGTTAAAATTGAGAATTTTATTGCATATTTCAGTGAAATACACTATTTAACTTATAATACTGCAAAGTTTTAGTGAAGAAAATTAAGGTTGCCAAGCAAGGTGCTCCAGAGTCATGCCATAGAAGGCTTCAAGGTTTTCTATGGAGTCAGAGGCTCTTTCATTAACTCTGTCCTAGGGGCTCGGCTGAAATTCAAGGCTTTGATTCAGTGCCTCTGTGCACACCTGGGTTCAGGTTTCTGAAAAATCAGTATTATCTCAGAAACAGCCATGAAAATACATAGACCAGAGCCAGTCTGAAACAAAAAGTGCAACTGAAAGTACTGGTAAAACTGGGGAAAGACAAAGAACTACAAGTATTAGAGGAAAAACAGGCACTAAAAGACACAAAAGTCTAAGGAAACTCAAGCCTTCCTGCTGCAAGACAGCAATGTAGTGCCACCCAGCCAGCTCCAAGAAACAATAGAGGCCAAGCCTTCCTCATCCAAACTCAAAGATGCCTCAAGTGTTTTGTGGGGGGTGGTAAGCACATTAAGCAGCTTGTTAGTTCTAGCACTGCTTTAGGGTATGTGGTAGGCAATAAATATTTTCTGTGTACACTGCTTGCACAATCTCTTCACTCATGGTAGAAGCTGGACAGAGTGACAAACAGAGGGTTACACTGTCACTAACACATTACTAAACATAACAAGTGCCTGCCTGCTTCACTGGGTCCATATGAGTCAACACGTGGGATAAATGCTCCTTGCTCAGTGAAACTTGATCTATTTGTCTTGCTCATGATGAAATCTGCTGTCTGCAAAATTCCACTGGTGCTATTTAGACCCTATTCTGATAACAGAGTAATTATTTCTCTGATGGCACTTGTCAGTACAGCTGTGCGGTACTGCAAAATTATTAGCAACTCTATTTTCATAATCCTCCTGATGCCATTTTTACTGCTCATTTTATAGATGGAATACTGAAGCAGAAAGAAATATTTGAGCTATTTTTCGAGTCCTACTTTAATTCTGCTGAATTCTCTTCTGTTCCCCAGATGCATTTCCTAGGCTTCCAGTCCCAATGAATCCTCACGTCCTCTATCCCAAGGCTCCAGGTACCATGCTTCTTCCTTATTATCCTTGTTAAAATCATTTCACAATTCTAACACAGAGAGGTGCTCCCTGTTTAAACTAGTTTAATGATTCAAGAGAAGAAGTTGTTTTATTTGCCACATTATTTTAGTAACAAACAAAACAAAAGAACCCCACATCTTACTGAAATAAAAGAAAAATATACCCAGAAACCCTAGGAGACATTGTCTTAATAACAGGCATGTTTAAAGTTTTAAAGAAAGTAAACCTGGAAGATCAGATGCATATATGTCTGTGAGAACTACTTCAATTACCAGGTGACCAAAAATATTTCGGATTTATTAAAAATTGAACTAAGAAGCAACATACAGGTAGAAAAATTCACAACACAAACCAAATCTGTCTGAGATGCACATCACTAACTACGACCATGTTCCTCAGTATGTTTCCTATGAACACATCAAAAGAAATATAACAAAACATTGAATTAAACACTGAATCCTGTATTTCCTGTGTAAGGCAAAATTTGTGTATAACACACATACAATCAGATCAGGATATAATAATTCAAAAACAGGCCTCATCTTGAGAAAGAAAAGGCCAGATTTGTGAAACATATAATAAATAAAATAAAAGCCTTTCGGTTTCAGGATTCCAGTCAAAGGCAAATGTATAGTTGCTGGAGAGTGAGTTGCTGTACAGTACATAATTTTATGATGCAAGCTTGGAACAGCTGTTGTCATCTTCTGAGTACACATATAGCCAAATCCTAATAAAATATCTTTGTGTATTTCTGGACTGTCAGTGAAAATTTTAAATAAATGTTATAATAATCTTTCATCTCCTTCAGAAGAACTGATCCTTCTGAATATGGGTCACAAATCCCAGGAAAATAAAACTATTATATACTTGGAAATACATTTGTATAAATGAAGAATTTCTCTTCTCTATGCAGACAAATGACAGTACAAGTGCTTTTTTTTTTCCTCCAAGAGATTTGATTTTTCTAAAGGCTAAGCGGTTTCTTCAGAGACCTACTTAGGTAATTCCAAATTAAACTTGCCATAAAACAAAACCATGCACTACAAGATGCAAATTGTAACAGTTGTTTTTCGTTTGATTACTAAGAAAATAAGAACATACCATCTGCAGTTTCTTCTTATCCTTGTTAGCATTACTGTGTGCAGCCTCAATTGCAGTATGATGTTTCCATGCCAATTCCTCTAAAGTCTTGGAATGAGCCTCCTTTAACTGTGCAGCCTCTCCTTCCAATCTTGCTTGTAATTTTACCAGCTCCTTTTCATAATATTCACGTTGTGTTTCCCTTGCTTCATTTACTTTCTATAAAGTACAGAAAAGAAATCTATTTAATGGTAAAAAAAATCTGAACAGTAGGAAGAAAAAATACAAAAACATTACTGACGACTATAAATCTGCAAAAATTTAACTTCCATATAAAACAAATTGAGCAAACACTAAGCACTGGTTACATGACTCAGTAACCAAAAAGGTAATTTTAAAAGACACATGCAAAACAATAGGTACTTATTAAAAAACTATTTTTTCCTCTATTTCATCTGGGAAAACAACAATCGGGTATCAAGCATATAGAGAATTTCTGATTAGTATTTCCAAACAATGTTCAATGCATTTTCAGCAAATGGCTTTTTAAACTGTTCTTTAATCACTTCACATTTGTCCTTTCTCAGAAAATTTAGATACCAGGCATATACACACAAGGCCATAAATCAAATGAAACTGTTAAAAGATTGTCCAAAGCAGTCTGAACATTTCATCTGACTTCCCTTTAATCTCACTTTACACTCTACATTAGTCATTCTTTGTTGATACATGAGATATACTTGAAACATACTGATCCTAGTCTGATCATATCACACAAAAATTAAAGCATAATATTTTTTTCTGAGAATCCTAGGGGTTTTTTGTTTTATTCAACTAAAGCCAATAAGCTGTTTAACCTTCTCCAATGCCAGAATTTGCTGCCTTTGTCGCTCATCCAGACTCTGCGTTTTGCTTTGTAATAAATTTCTTTCCTCTTCCAGCTGGGACAATTTTTCCTTTAATCTAGACTTTTCTGATTCCAAGTCTCTGATCGTAACTTCTTGAGTCATTTGAGTAGCTTGAAGCATTCCAATGTGACCTAAAAACAAAACAGCTCTTTAAAACCTCACAGCATTGGTTTCATGCAATTGAAGTGCACATTCAGAATCCAGTGATAGTAAAAATCTAGTGGAAGCTTGCATATGGATGTCCCTTGTCTTCACTGCAATACTTATCTTCCTCTCCACTTCTCACTTGTTTAGTTTTATTGTAAAATGCCCAAAAACATCACTTGGTGCTGGGGCTCCTTTTGTTTCAATTTTCTTTGTTCAAAGTTGCATGCAAAGTTTCAAACTCCCAAAGGAAAGCAGAAGGAAGCAATTCTAAGAAAACTGAAGAACTGATCCCACCTAAACCTGCATATTTCTATCTTAGAATAAGACAGACAACAGAAAGCAGAACACTGATGTCTAAAGATAAACACGTCATTGTTTTATCAAACTCAAAATTTAGTGGGCATACTAGATAGATACATGGCTTTATCTGCTGTAAAATTTATGGAATTACGCTTAATTTTGCCAAAGGAATATGATTAAAAGATAAAACTCTCTCTACAGTAAAGTATGATCTAAATCCTTGCAGGTTGGAGGCTTCCTTTTAATTTATTTTTATATATTTTTGGAAAAAAACAAAACAAAAACAAAAACAAATCAAATCAAAAAAAAATGAAAGTTTCAAACTACACAATATAATCATCTGTCCTTTACATAACCAGTTGACAAACGTTTATGACTTCAGAAATTTCTGTCTGCTCTTCTTGACATATATATTATTGTAGGTACCTGACTAAAGAAGTGAAATAAAGCAGTTATTTTGGGAGAGGCTTTGGAGTGAACAGAAGACTGTTTAGAAAGAGGATACTTCTAGTTTGGTCCAACTGAAAGATGAGCGGCATTGTTTACTCAGAATAATTTTCCACTGTTTTTTGTAACCTCAATTTCTAGGAAAGACCTGTTGTCTTTCCCTTCTCATTTTGTTATAACCTTCAAAAATGACAGATTTAATGACAGTTCAGTTTTACAACAGAGTGTTGCTTTTAAATGTAAGTCACTAAGGAATAGCTATGAAAGTGGAGTCTATATCATGTTTCTCACATGACTAAATCATTGAGCTTTGTGATTCATTTCCATTTGTTGTTAAAAGCAAGACGTGCCAAAAAGGAAACTGTTTTAGCCTTTGTTGCCTGTGGACATAGATGTGAAGGGAAGAGCCACGAGATACATAACAAAATTTGGAAATTAAAAATGCCTTAAAATTAATAGTAATTGCATTAAAAATGCATGCTTATTGTACTAAGCCCTGGAAAATTCTAAAATTTTTTTCGACATTTTTGTTTGTAAAACTGAAAACTGAAGAGGAAGACTTAGGACAATGGGTATGCTTAGGTTCTGTAACATTTTTTTTTAAATCTTATTTGAAAAGTCCAGGCATTTAAGAATGGTATTTTCAAACTCAAAATTTTATAATCTGAGAAGAATAATAATACAACAATTTTCAGTTTGTCATACATGTCATACATACTTCATTGTAAGCACACATACACACACTGATCTAGAGCTTTTGTCCAAGCAATACCAACACACAAGACAGGTTTCCCATCCCTCATGCCCTACAGAAAAGATATGAAATGCAGCACTTTCCTTACAAGTTGGGAATCTCAGGCTAAATGGCAGAAGAATATTTTAAATGCCCAAAAGAGACTCAATAGAGTGATCTAAAATTGCAATACGATGAGTAAACACTTTTTTATGGTCATTAAGTACAAGAATTCAGTTTCTTTCAGGAAGGATTTTTGACAGTGTGAGCTGAAAATCAAGGAGATGGCAGTGGGCCAGTGTCAGAAACCATTTCCAAACAGGCTGGCAACCAACTACACCACATGGCAATGGCTTGGTGGCACCACTGCAAACAGGGTCCTTGTTCTTGTTGCACAGCAATGTGCTGGAAAACAAAGATGTACTGCTGACAGTGCCACTGAGCTTGGCAACAGCACAGACACACTGGGACTTCTGGAAAAGCTGAAAACCCCGGTGCCAGCGGACACCAGGGCTGGCCTCAATCACAGCCTAGCTGACTCCATGCCATCAGTAATACGGAAAACAGCCTGGGTATTTATTTTCACTACATTTGGGGTGGCCTGGTGAAACCCTCCCATGCTTCTGCCTAAAGAATGAAACAGCAACAGCTTTAGAGTGTATGAGAACAAGGCTCTCATATAGTAATGAATTTTTCTATGACTGCCTTACAAAACACCTTTTGGATTCCCATTCCATATACTCTCAGCACCAAGCCTGTTCCTTTTAGCTGTTTGATCTAATAGGACCTTGTAGTCTCGGGCTCCTGCTGGTCACTATATTGTTCCAACATATGGTCTAGACTACTCCTGGGCTTGTGCTAATTTGTGTGGAAAACAATCAGGAATTGCTATAATTGGTCTAGTTCAACAAGGCCAAAGATAAGCCCAGGGCCCCTTTTTAAGCTCAAGACCCTACCTACTGTATAGTTGTCCAACTTCCAGTACTGGGGCCCATAGCTACTACTGAGCGTGCTGGGGACACAATGCCAAAGAGGAAAAAAAGAAACCTGAATGTGTACAGTCAGGTCTTAAGCTATTTTTTTGTGGCTTTCCACATGCCAGCAACTACAAAGGAGCAAGGAAAACAGCTATGGAGAAAACTCTAAAGGATTTATTATTCAATAAGCTGCAAATCTTGACAGTAGGTATAAAGCAAAGTAATCAGCATCGGCAAAAAGAAACGACAACTGAAAAAAGGTGGAAGAACAGGAAGCATGTCTCAGTTACTATGTGGAGAACGGATACAGAGCAGAATTGTTCTGTGTAAGTGCAGTTCCAAGGCCTGGAAGATATGTACAACTATACAAAGTACAGCAGCTGGATAAATGAGTACACACAAAAGGAAATTTAAGTACAATGCATGTGATAGCAAAAAAGTTTAAAAAAACCCTGAAACTTGCTGGAAAATTCTGTTGAAAGCATTAAACAGTCTTTAGGAACTCTAAACCTGCATGAGGCTGACAGAAAAAGGAAAGAATAAAAGGATGAAGTTCGTTTCCAGATTAAGTTACTGACATACATACTGGCTTTGAGAACAAGATCAGTGGCCTGCTGCTGTAAGCGCTCTCTAGCAGCCGCAAGCTCACTTTCCACTTCTTTGTGTTTGCTTAACAATGACATCTCTTCCTCCTTCACATCATCCAGCTGTTTTTGGAGAACCTAGGGGAAACACATAATACCTGTTAGCATCATATACAGTCATGTCAATTGAAATGAGCATTAGATTAAAAGGTATAGAAGAGACCTTTCAGCAAACAAGTTTTACTCACACAAAAGCTGAAATAGTGCAATATGATTGCCATATTCATTGTGTATTATATGTAATGCTTCAAAAATACTTTTTGAAGAACAAGATAGTGGGTACATGGCATGACAGTAATGCATAAAAGAAATGTGACAATATTCAAAAAGGTATATGAAAAAATAAAAACTATAAAATGCTCCACAGAGTTTGGGGATCAACTTTAGAAACCTGGTTTCTGGCATCTGAGAGTTTTTCACATTAAAGAATACATTATGTGTTTGCAGCAGTTTAGTGTCCTTCATTGCAACTCTGAGTGTTTACTACTGACTCCAATTAAGGTACGCATGGAGATACATAAAATGAAAGCTGGGTAGTTACTTAAACATTCCCAGGGGTCACCATTGGGACCAGCACTTTTAAGCATGTTTCCCAGCAGCATGGGCAGTAGTATTGGATGCACCCTCAGCATGCTGGGATGTTATCCAGAGAGGGACCTTGGCAGGCTTGGGAGCTGTGCAAACCTCATGGAGTTCAACACGGCAAGAACAAGGTCCTGCACCTGGGTCAGGACAATCCCAAGCACAAGCACAGGCTGAGTGGACACTAGCCCTGGGGAGAAGGACTCTGAGACAGAAAGCTCAATATGATTCAACAATGTGCACTCACAGCCCAGAAGGCAAATCACATCTTGGGATGCATCAAAAGCAGCATGGCCAGCAGGTCACAGAAGGTGATTCTGTCCTTCTACTCTGCTCTTTCTAGACCCCACCTGCACTACTGTGTGTCCAGGTGTGGGGACCCCAACACAAGAAAGACAAGGACCTGTTGAAAAAAGTTCAGAGGAGGCCACTAAATCAATCACAGGGCTGGATCACTTCTCTTGTCAAGAGAGAAAAATGGCTGAAAAATGTTCAGCCTGGAGAAGGTTCTTGTGGAGACCTTTGACTGGCCTTCCAGTATCTAAAGAAGGCCCAAAAGAGAGCTGGAAAAGGACTTTCGACAAAGACATGTAGTGATAAGACAGGGGAGAGTTGCCTTAAGTTGAAGGAGCACAAGTTTAGATTAGATATCATGAAGAAATTCTTTCCTGTGAGAGTGGTGAGGCACTAGAACAGGTTGCCCAGAGAGTCGTGGACTCCTCATCCCTGGAAATGTGCAAGGCTGGATGGGACCATAAGCAAGCTGGTCTAGTGCAAGATACCCCAGCCCATGGCAGAGAGTTTGGAGCTAGATTGTCTTTACTGTCCCTTCAAACCCAAACTATGCTATATTATTATCTATAATTGTATTCTATGATTCTAAACTTATTACACCTTAAATCTGATGTACTGATTCACAATAGCATTATCTTGGATAGTGTAATGTGTTCTAGCCATGCATAAAGGAAAAAAAAATATTGTTCTGGTTCAAAAGGAAATATAGACTTCTTATAATTGAAGTTACTGAAATAGCAGAGAGTCATTTTGGAAACTAAAGCAGAAGAGAGAATTGGGGAAAACACTGTACAGGATGTGTAACAAAACAGACACCAGACGTGGTGAGATTATGCATTTGATCACCTCATCTACAGTGATCAGAGCAGGACTTTAAAATCTGCTGCAGATACTGTACTAGATGCTTTCTTTTCTTTGGGAACAAAACTCCTTTATTGCAGGAATCATCAACATACAACCAGTTTCACCTTCACCACAGCTTTCCATAAACCTACCTCCTGAAGGCCCTTCCAGGAGAGGCCCAACATGTGATGAACTGACTGCAGGCTCCCTTCACTATCCCTCTGCATCAATGTAGGGGAGGAGGTTACACAATTGGGAATAAAATTAAGCCCAGGAAAGATGAAGGGATGGGGAGAAAGTGCTCTTTTAAGATTGATTTTACTTCTCATTATCCTACTTTGATTTGATTAGTAATAAATTAAATTCCTTTTTCCCAGATCAAGTCTGTTTAGCCTGTGATGGTAACCGATGAGTGATCTCTCCCTCTTATATTTCAACTCAAAAGCCTTTCATTATAATCCCTCCCCTCTGTTCAGCTGAGAAGGGTGATAGAGTAGCTTTGGTGAGTGCTTGACATGCAGCCAGGGTCAATCCAACACACTAAATAAAACTGCTGGAGTTTACCCTGGTAAGCAGCTAATTACGACACTGCCACTTGCTCACTACTGCCAAAGTGGGACAGGGAAGGGAATCGGAAGGGTAAAAGTGGGAGAACTTATGAGCTGAGATGAAGATTGTTTGATAGACAAAACAAAAGCCCCACGCACAAGCAAAGTAAAACAAGGTATTCATTCACCACTTCCCATGGGCAGGCAGGCATTCAGCTGTTCCCAAGAAAGCAGGGCTCTATCAGGAAGAGCAGTGACTTGGGAAGGCAAACACTGTCACTCCTTCCTGCTTCCCCCAGGTTTATATGCTAAGCATTATGCCCTATGATACGGAATATCCCTATGGTCACTTGGGATCAGCTGTCCTGGCTGTGCTCCATTCCAGCTCCTTGTATAACCCCAACCTCCTCACTGGAAGAGTGGGGTGAAAAGCCAAGAAGACCTTGACTCTGTAAGCACAGCTCAGCAATAACTAAACCACTCCTGAATTACCAACACTTTCCAACACAAATTCAAAACATGGCACCCCACAAGCTGATACGGAGAAAACTAACTCTACCTGAGCCAAACCCAGCAACATACTGAAAGCGTGTGCAGTATTTCAGCTGCCATTTGTGAAAATATTGTTAATTAAAAAATTAAGTTTAAAGCAGGAATAAATGAAAAAAAATTGAAGAAGATGAAAGCAAGTATGAGTGATAGAAAATTAAGTTTACACACTCCAATAAGCTCAAGCTAACAGTCACATGGAAAGACTGCTTCTATAGGAAAAGCAAATTCAGTCTTGGGAACAGCATATTATCAGTCTCACCTGAACATTATTTTCTGCAGTACCAAGAGCCACCTGAAGTTTTTGGCATTTTTCCCGTAGACTGGCAGCTTCATCCTGGACCATTTGCAATTCAGTTTTAAGCTTCCCCAGATTCTTCCGTAATACACTTTCCTGGTTCTGGAATTCTTTTCTTAGCTCCACTTCTTTCTCTTTGCAAGCATGTAGACTTTCTGCTGTAAAAAGCTGAGATCTTTTCAGAGAGTCAAGTTCATGTTCATAGAAGGACTGTGCTTTGCTGAGTTTGCCTTCATAGTCCTCAATGAGCTTTTTTTTTTCCAGTCTTAATTCTTCAACTTTACTGTTCAAGTCTTCGAGCTCCAGTCTATGCAATTCCTCCAGTTTCTCTTGCCCCTTACTTAAAGTAGCATTCTGAGTCTGATGAGTCTTCAAAAGTTCTTGAATTTCAAGCCTGTGGGCAGCTTTTAAGTCTTCTAGAGCTGTACGCTTGTCCTTCTCATACTGTACTTGCAACTGTATGAAACTTCGTAGCCTTTCCTCAAATTTCTTTCTGATCTCTTCCACTTCCCTTGACATGGTCACTACACGTTGGACATGCTGAGCTTCTGCACAAAGCTGCATATCTTCAACTCTATCCTTATATGCTTCAAATTCTGTCAAGGCCTGATGTTTCATCTTTTTATGATCTTCCAGTGACTCTTCCAAAACCTGAATCTTTCTCTTGAGATCCATTTCTTCTGCCACTTTACTTTTATACTGCAAGATTTTCTCTCTGGTCTCTGCAAGAATTTGTTGGATTTCTTCTTCGTGAGCATCCTTAAGAGCTTGGATAGCTGCTTCATGTTCATCATTTTTAGTATTCAAAGCATATATTACCTGCAAACATGAAATAATATTGTATTATATTAAGAGAAAAGGCATTCTGGTTGTATGTAAAATCCTAAGAAAAACATACCTAGGTACTCTGAAAGCTTCTCCACCAATCTGGCTTGTTTTCATCACACAAATAAGACACCAAATGTTATTAAAGATGTAGCTGCATAAATGCAGTATTAGTCATGATATTCTTACATATCTTACAGAGTAGAGTAGTTTTTCTGTTCTCCTTAAATCCCTAATTTTTCCAATGAAAGCTTTGTCTTTATATCCATGTTGTTGCTGTAAATACACTGGAGGGAAAAGCACATTTAAAAATGCAACACTCCCCACCCCCAAACTGATTTAAAATAGCTCAAAGCACAGACTAAAAAAAAAAAAAAATTGAATAGGTCTTCTGTTGGAAAATAACACACAGAGTGTATATCACAACTGGAACAAAAACCATATCTCAGATCCCTCCTTTCCAAATGCTACATGTTCTTAAATATTTCATTTCAGAAACATCTAAAATGCAAACACTAGTTATTTTGGATTGTGATCTTGATGGTTGCCCAGATACAATTTCACTTTTGACAGCTTATGTAGTAAACATTCTGTGTATCCTAAGGTCTAAAGTCCCTCACTACATAAATTCACCAACTTGCCAGCGAGCAAGTCAGCTGAACGGGAAAGTTCAGGGCAGGGCAGCCAGCAATCTGGGGAGCCCAGGGAGCCAAGCAGTTCAGGAAGGCTGTGAAAGCAGCAAAACCACCAGCATTCAATGAAAGTTTTAAGATAACCAGATATATCCTAAGGGAGGTTTCAACCACACCACAACACAGTAGATCATCATCTTGGTTTTTAACTAGGAAGTAAGGATAAGTGTGTGTGTCTGTATCTGTATATATCAGTGAATAAATTCATGCAATAGGTGGGGTTAATGCAATCTTTTGCTTCAAGAACTCCAGCAATTCTCCCCATACTTCCTAGAGACACAGGAAGCAGAGGTATAAAACACATCTGAACAAAAAAAAGTCTTCTCATTAGTGTAACTTGTATACCCCAAAAATTAACAAGAAGCAACAACAAAGAAGCAGGAGGGGATGGGTTTTTTTCACTGAGGACAGAACCTAGACCAGTCCTCCATCAACACTGAACCAGCCAACAGAGGAAGGTTGCGCTGGCTTGCCCTCAAGGCTGGGAAATGTGAAGAAGGCACAGAATTGCTCTCCTAACACCAAGCAAAAACCTCTATGCCCCAGAGACTAGAGATATCTACAGTCAAGTTTTCAGATGAGCCACTAAGCTCAAAAGAGTTCTCATAAGTCAAAGAGTAGGTTTCAAGACTTTGGCCATGGTGTACTTTTGTTTGTTTGTTTGAACAAAAGTCCAGACACTTTATTCTAAATTTTATGCCTAAAACAACATATCCCCTTCTGTTACCTGAGCCACAAAATCCCAAAAGGACAGGCTTTAGCTTGCAATTGAAAAGAAAAAAGAAAAAGAAAAAAGTTCTGAAACAGCATTAGATGTAAAAAACCCAAACCCCCCAGCCTCACTTATCTTTATATTGCAGGAATTAACTTAAAAATATCACAAAAAAACCCCACTTTAACTTACTTACTCTAATTCAATTCTTTAACATCTGTACTTGCTATTTAATGAAAGAGAAAAATCCCCAGGTTTTCCATAGGTTTGGCAACTTGTTTTTAGTACTACTTACACATCTGCAGGTATCAAAGACACTTTCGGCTTTCTTCCTCCCCAGATTAAAAAAAATAATTTTAAAAAATCCTATTTTGACTGAGTTTCATGGTACAGAGACTCATAAAACTCTACCTAAACATTACAAAAAAATTACAACTAAATCACATGCAATTTCATTAGCAAAATCACAACTATCACTGAAATGCCCTTCACCCATGGTTTCAACCTATTTTATTCTTAGTGTCTTTGGTGATGCCAACAGTAACTTCTGATCACAAGGCTTTCACCGTCCTCCTGTTACCAACAGTCTCAGCTATTGGATCGCAAAGGTTTGTTTCCCTGTTGATTCAATTCCTTGTTCATATCAAAAATGACTTGAAAACAGAGGGTTCGAGGTTTTTCTAAATATTATGTGCACTATCTTGCACGATTAGACCTTAGTTTTGGTTAGAGAAGTTGGACAATGTAGTTTAAAAGGTACTATAAAATAAAATAAATCTCACACTTAGGGTCAGGTTATTATAATAAGCAATTGCAGAACACTAGGTCGAATCCCACACTCAAAACAGCCCTTGACTTTTGTCCTCGTGCATGGAAGTGCCATAATGTTCCTCCTTTCAGGCAGCATTCCAGTCTCAAGTTATGCAGCACTACAATCTGCAGAAAGCATAAATCATAGAGCATTTTCAAGGGTATTATGATTTAGCAGTGGAAACCTCACTGAAAATTCCAAGTGAAAAATAAATCCATGTGCAATGCCAAATTTGGAAGACATCTTTAAATTCTCATCATTGACTTGCTCCTTACTGAAAGCACTGAACAGCAACAAATTCAACTCCAATTCAAGCAGGACTTGTTCCCTAAATGAAGGGCATTAATATCTAATGGGAAATGTAAAAAAAAAAATGCATACAACTGAATGTTGCATCATAGTATATGCCTTAGAGCAGCCCGAATTCCAGCTCCATTAAATTACTATAAACCTCAGTATTTTTAAAGAAATGGAATAGCTGTATCAGATTTTATCTTTGATAATTTGATGCACTGTATTAATATAGGAACACAGGGAAAAAAGTCTGTACTAAACTGAAGCAAAAGCAACTTAACAGCACCTCAACAAAATGCAAGCAGAAATTGAAGTACCTTGGAGCAAATGAATACATTTTAAGTTCTAGCTAAAATAAATAGTTCCTTCTCAAGTAAGTTTCTGAAAACTGAAAAGCAGTAAGGTGGCAAACATTGGAGGTAGGTAGATAAAACAAATTTTGCACGCTCTATTTTTAAATGAGAGAATGAACTCCTGGTAAGCATGCTTGTAAATGCTCTTTAAAATGCTTTAAAAAACACCAGCAGCTTTTTTTAGTACAACTGCATAATACTAAGAACCATAAACTGCTTATTTGAGTAATTCATATTTTTCCAGCTCTACTCTAACTGCACATAGCAATTCTTATCACATGATAGGAAAAAAAAAAACATGCTTTACTGAATTTTCAGTCAGCATATCATTTCAGAGGGACAGACAGAATCATACTCTATAAGGCTACTGAGATTGCCAGCTAATATTTTTTATACAAAACAGTAACATAATTAATAAGAATCTACTGAAATACTGTGTGCATTGGTCTGAAGAACTACAACAGAGTAAGTTAGTACCAATAACAGCAATAACCTTGGTTGTACCAGGAATTATTGGATTGTTTAGTTATGTTCTATGTGGTAAGGTGAAACAAGTCAGTCCCTGTGCTAGCTTTGGTGTTTTGAGCTACATGGAATACAAATAACAATTCCCGTTCCACACTGCTTGTGACTAAAAGACAAAAATTTGGCTGAGAAATATTTTCTACCCCAAACCAGATGTTATGTTTTGGTTTGGAAAGCTGACCAATTCTTGCATAGTCAGCTCTACTTCGGTCATCTGCTCCTGCCAGCAATTCAGTTAGGACAGAATGCTTTTCTGATCACAAATGTGTAATTCACCTTAATACTAGAACTGAGTTACAAGTTATTTTGCCAGACAGAAAACCATAATATATGGCTCTATGAAAATATTCCAAAAAATGTGCATGGTTCATTTTCTCTCATATTACATCAAGACAAGAGCTGATACCTGTGAGGAAAAAACATCACTACACATCTTACACAAATATCTATCTTATGACTTTGGTAAACCTCCATTTCAGACTTGGTCTGTGGGTCCCTGGGTCAGAGTACCGTGTTCAGCCTTGCTCAGGTGAACTGTTGTGTTCCCAGTGCTCCCAGAGAGCTGCTGCTTGAACACCAGTCTGAAACACCAGAGCCTTCAGAGGCATCCCTGGATTTTGTCAGTGCTGCCTGTCTCTGGGATGAACCACAAAAGTACAGTGCCAACAAGAAATGCTAGTGCATAACCTGCTAATGATTTTTAAGATGTGGACCAATGTGCCCAACCTACCCTTGATCTCTGTGGATAGGTAAGAATCCCTTCACATAGGAAGTAGTAACATATACTGAAAAACAGTAAAAAGTGCAGCCGATTGCAAACAGAAAAGTTCAGTCCACAAAACAGCAAGAAACATAAAAAACATTGCAAGCATTATCACTAACTAATTTTGTGTAGGAATGTTTCATCTATGATAGTCCAAAACAATCTTATTTTTTGGTACAATGGGTATTGCATTATTTTTTCCCCTTTTCTTCCTGTTGACCAAATAATATCAAAAAATGAGACATATTATATTTAAGCATTTAAAATTTACGTATTATGACCAATGTAAGACAAAATAAAATACCCTAGTTAATAGCCAGCAAAAGTTTGTTTTACAGGACAAATTTCTTCTCCTTAGTACATTGTAAGAATACAATGATACAGCAAAGTACTTCAAAGCTACTCAAAACTGCTTTCATAAAAGCTGACCACAATCACGGAGTACAGTCTTACAAATGTATTACAACATACAAAAGTTGACAGACACTTATAATATGTATACAAAAAAAATCCAAACCTCAAAACCTATATATGCCCATCTTTCATTCTTTTTTTTTTTTAATTCATATTAAAGAAACATCCATTTATCTAGAAAGATCTTTTGCTTCCTTATGGAAAATCCCACAAATAGAAGAAGCTTTGCCAATCAAGATCTTTGTATTGCTGATAACAACCTAGAAGGAAGACACTTGTTCTTCAGCTACATGGTTCATTTCAGGTCTTTCTAAGTACTTGGGCCAGTGTATTAGGAGCACAGTACAATGAGCACGAAGGGACAAATGTGGTCTGCAGCTGTTAAAAGGAGTGTCCCCTGCCAATTGCATCTCCCCCCAAAAAGCTGGTCTAACTATACCAGTCTTCCTTTGAGATAGAGGGCAAGAACTTGATTTTTTTTCCTAAGAAACACACTTTCACATGAAATTTTATTATTAAAATATCCTTTATGCTATTCAACAGTCTTCATGTGTTAGCTCAAGTTATGCCTAAGTAAAACTCAGTATTTTATTCCTTTAGAAACCCTGAAAACAAATACTGGATTACTTTTACTACAGCAACTAGCTTTCCAAAGCAATCTCTAATTACTTTTGCTTACAATTAGTTATTTAGAGAATGACTTAACTTTGTAATGATTAATTGCATAATGACTTTATGAAGCTCAACATAATTTCTAAGTATTGAGCATTAAACAGATATCTACTACTACCCAGGGCTCTACCTTTAGATAAGAAGAATTTTTTTCATTTTCACACTTATTGACAGACACTTATATTTCATTTTCTGTAAAAGAGGATAAGTCCAAGGCCATGCACTGCTCACCAACAACTACTCTGAGAATAAAACACAGGGGAAAAAAGTCATGTTTTATTTTCAGGTTTCCTGATGTTTAATACTATATACAGTAGGTATAACACCTCACAGGGGCCCATACACCTAGAGGAGCTTTCTTCATGCTCCTAAATACCTGCTCCTCAAGCACCTGTAATCTGATGTTCTGATAATCCATTTTTGCTTTCAGAGCTGCCAAGTACAGATCAGTATCACATTTAACTACTTGACTTGCAATCCTTCCTGTGTTCTGTTTATTTGTGTATGGCCCACACTGAAATTTTAACTCTTCTGAATTGTCTGAAATTCCTACTGGTTTAAAAGATCTGCTTGCATTAACAGCTCACCATGTTTATAAATTATTACAGTGCCTGTACCTTAAAATTTAATTATCAGAAAAAGGAATGCCACAGTCCAATTAATCATGGAGCAGGAGGTGTCCTCACTCAAAGAGGGGCAGAGCATGCCTTGACACAGGGACAGAGTGGCCAAACAGGTCAGGTCATTCATTCACTGTGGCTTTTCTCCTCGAGTTGTACCAGACAGCAAATGAGAGCATTTCTGGGAGCTCCTCAAGAGCTTTATGCTACCACAGCCTATCTTGGAAATATGCACTTTGTCCAAGGGATAGCCTTTATCAATCAGGTAACACAAATCAAAATCACGGCAGCAGGTAAAGCAACAGCTACAGAGCACTCTGTAATCTGATTCAACAAGAGTAGCACATTACCTGCACCTCTTTCCATAGCCCAGCACACTGAGCAGCAACTTGAGAATGGAATTCACAAGTTCAGGAGCCAGGCATTCAAAAGGGGTTTAAACCTGAGGCTTTGGGGCCAGGACACAACAATATGTGATCCTACAACTGATTGTAGCAATCAGTAGCAAACCAAGAAGGAGCTCACCCACGGCCAGAGGTCAAGTGGGCAATCAGGCCCTGTTGCTCCCTCTGCTCTAGATTTATTTACATTTTATTTTATTTCCAAGACTGGGTCTCACCAGTGAAATACAACCATAGGGGGACAAAAGGAGATTTGACAGAGACATCAATCAGCACATATGTGAGAGGGACAGGAGGAGATATTTGGGGACAACCCCATTCCATTAAGCAGAGTAAATATAATACTGGATACAGTGACAGATGGCATCCTGATATAGCTAGCAGAAAATTCCTTTCTTTTCTTACATGGTTATTTTGGATGTGCTGCATTCAAAAAGGGAAAAGTGGGGTATCTTCCTCATCACAGCAAATTATAATGGAACAAAGGAATTTAATAACTGTACCCCATTTTCTGAGGAAGAAAAAGAACAGATATCTCTTACAAATATGTATCAAAATAAAATTTTTAAAAAGGAGGGAAAAGGAAAAATACGGTTCACTTTAAAAAGGCTTTTAAAAGAATCATGACCTGACTAAGGTGTGACAGACAAATACAATGCTGCACTGCCCAAATCAGGAGGAATTTCTCACTGAGACTGTTATCAAGAATGGGCATGGGCTGCTCCAGGGAAGTGGTGGAGTCACCATCCCCAGAGATGTTCAAGAAACAACTAGACATGGCTCTTAGTGCTATGGTCTAGCTGATATGATGGTGTTTGGTCATAAGCTGGACTCAATCTTGGACACCTTTCCCTACAATAATGACTTTATGCCTCTATGAAATATGATACAACCCTCAGAATATCTTCAGCTGAGGCAAAAATTCAGGTGCAAAACAAGCAGTTGTGATGTCAAACAAACAAGAAACACCAATTAAATGGGAAGAGCTATATCAAGATAATATCACAGGACTATGAGGGATGGGTTGTGTATGCAGTTTAGTAACACTAGAAATCTCTAGTCAGTGGCCAAGACGCCATTAAAGAATGCTGCAGATGGACAGGCAAGTGGCCAGATTGAATTCAACTGATTTTCAGGAATAGAACATCTTAGAATTATAAGTAAAAGCCAGAACCAAAATATTTTTCCCAGGAGGAAAGAAGTAGATTTAAGACCTTGACAGAAAGATAAGAAGCAGCTGGACAGAAGTGCAACTCTTTACTCTAAACCAAATTAGGGAAGACATCACCATTAGTGCTTTGTATGACCTGGCACTTAATCCCCCACTTGGCTACTACATGACATCTATTTCTGAGAGAAATGCTCAGCTGTCCTACTCTGGCATTGCTGTCTCTAATGGAGTTATGTAAGTTTACAGGGTTCAGCAATCCAGTGGTGTACAGTTACATTGCACTGTTCTCAAACAGAGAGATTGCTAAGCAATATATTTATCACCTGTGTGACTGAGACATTTAGTTTTGTTAGCTGTACATAAGTTTGCTTTCTTTGCCCAAGCATAAAACCAGCTTGCAGAATAAGTCAAAATGGAGTTTAATGTAAGTTTCAACCTCATTATGACATCAAAAATATTTTCATGATGACAGGATTCAATACAACACAAGAATATGATGAAGAAAGACTGTTATCAAAGAGAGAAAAATTGTTTAGAAATCGCTTTAAAGGTTAGTCAGAATGGGAACAAATTCTGGCAGAAAACAGTTTAAAAATTTTGTAATGGCTCCTTGAAAATCAATCCTTATTTTTAAACTTGACCAATACTTGTAAATCAAGCTGAATGGGACTAAACTTCAAACTTGCTTAACTGACAGAGAGCTCTACTATACAAATATTATCAAAATACAACAGTTATTTACAATGCTTCTAAGATTACTTCAGCATTATGACTTAAAAATTATTTGTTCATCCCAAATCATCAGCATCATTTCAGAACTACATTACAGAGAAAATAGAGATGCCATATTTCCGTCTGCTTTAATCAACTGCTAGCCAAAGTAAGTTCATCCTTTCCTTTTCCAGTTTCTGTATTTAGTATCGTCAAATTACATCCTAATGGTCAGCCAAGCCACAGTTAATGAAACTGGATTTTTTTTCCCAGACAATGTCATTCAGGAAGTTCTCTCACTCTATCTATTTTTAGAAGGAAAATATACTTTTTAGTTCACCAATCATTCCTTTTCTTAACAAAAAGCAAAGTCAATTACTCCTTGAAAAAGCATCCATAGAAGAAAAACAGCCTTTTGGTGCAAAACATGAGATATGGCACTGAAGAAGTGGGTTGTCTTCAGTAGGATCTAATGCCTTAAAGGATGACATTCACTGACATTGAAGCAATGAGAGCCTAAAAGGATGAACAGAAGTTGAAATTTTCTGCAAAGTATATTTCAATAACAAATCCACCACACTTAGAGAATCTCAATTTGGAGAGAAAAAACCAATCATATAAAAGCAGTGAGATTAGTCAGCTGATTCCATTTATTGTCTGAAAGCAAAGCTTAAGTATTTCTATTTTGTTCTGAAATCAATCCTTTTTTGAAAACACCACTATAAGTAATGTCTAATCCAGTCATAAGCAATTATATTGATATAAATTATAATTTAGGTCTCCCTTTTTTACTAAACTGGGGTAAATTATCCTTCATACAATCATATCACCTGTACTTTCACCTACTGTATTTATGTCAGAAAGAAACATTTAAGTCATGTAGTTATCTGTACTACACAGAACAAGTTATAACATTCAAAATAATCCGAATTCTAGAAGTTTACTCTCCCATTTCCTTCTAAATCTATTTCCTAGCTTTATCATTCAAGCTAGCTTTCATTATAGTTCAAGACTAAAAACTTACTCTTAAATCTTAATCTATTTCACCTCCAAATCTAACTCCCTATTAACTTTCACCATCTGAAGTGTCATGTTTTTAAACATTTATTTTTCAATAGATGTTTATGATGAAAACATGTCTGGTCATTGCCTGGTTTTAGATTTTTCAATATTTGGCTTAGAAACACATAGCTTTTTAATAACTAAGGGTATGCAAGCTGAGTTGTCCTGTTTTTTAGGAAAATATAATTTATGTGTAAGTACCCACTAATAATGGGAACTGGCTTTAAATATTTAGAATGAAAGGGATTTGTTTTTTCTTTTATTTGGCAAGAGGGGAAGAAAGAAAAGCAGAGATGATAGAACAACAACTGCAGAAATGTAAAGTAAAATGAAGCATTTCCATTTTGAAATCTGCTCTAGAGGATATCCAAAGCAATATTTCTGAGTGCCATCACCTGAAAATGTCACAAGTACTTTTGGATAATTGTAAATGAAGTTGACACTAAAGAAAGACAATCTCTTTTCCTCTTAGTTTGCTCGTAAACCTGAGAGAAAGGCATAGTCAGCATTATCACTCATACACGTTGTTCATTCTTATGAAGAGTCCTCAAGTGTTGAGCTGATGAAAGTGTTAGAAAAAGGTGGGTGTTTTTGTATTCAGTTTTCCCAAAAAAACCCAGCAGTACTGTATGACAAGCCAGAGAAAAGGTCTTTCCAGTTTCCTCTTCCCCACCAAAACAAAGTTAATTTTTTGCGCTCTCTCTGCCTGCAAGTCTTTTCCTCTCAATGCCTGATCTATTTTGAGTTTAATTTCCTCAAGAATTTCTGTAGACTCTATGCAATTTGAGTATCTAGTGGTTCCTCACAGCAGGTGAGACCATGCAGATAAGAATATACCACTCAGCCCCTAATGGATCAAAGAAGAAATCTCCACCAGTATTTTGAAAAGCAGACTGGAAAACAAAACCACTGCTTGCTCATAACTTTCTACTTCCTAGACTTGTTTAAGGAAGAAAAGGCACAGAGCTTTCCAAGCAAATACACAGTTATGCAGGAAAGTATTATTAGTGAAAAGAATATATTGCAGGACTCCCAACACAGTATTATTTATCTACAGCATCTTTCCACTTTCTAGAAGGCATTAACTACAAAACACCTCTGGAAGTTTTAATGCTAAGTTTCCAGAAGATATAAAGGAAATTCCAACCTGATTCATGGAATTTGTAATAACTGCAGAAGAATTTGGGCTACTTTCCCAGAAAGAAACTACCTTGAAGTGATTTCTCTTCCCTTCCTCTGGAAAAAAAAAAGTCTAGATTTTAACCAAAATAATAAAATCCATGTTCATGCTAGGATTTCTCACTAATTCCACTGTTGTTTTTTGTTTGTTTGTTTTGTTGTTTTTGGTTTTTTTAAAATTTAGATTATAGAAGCAAAATCAAGAAATAAGCAGAAAGTGGCACAGTCACCAGTTGAGAGTCCAAGTTTGTTTTCAAAGCCAAGCCCAAGATGAATCTAGGACAAGTCTGTAGTGGCCTACTGGGATACTTTCCAGTAACCTACAGGTACCAATCATGCAATGGAAAAAATCTGTAATTCCTAGCTACATCTCAGTATTTACACAGTAATGACTATTAGTTTTGACAAATGACACTCACAAATTACAGGTGTGACACAGTAGCTATTATGGAAATGCCATGTACACAGAATCACAGACAGGCTGAGGTCAGAAGACCCATCTGGAGGTTACCTAGCATAACCTAGACCCTGAGCAAAGCAGGGTCAGCTAGAACAAACTATGCTGGGCCTTGCTCAGGTGCGCTTTTAACATCTCCAAGGAAGAGAACGACTCAACATATCCGGGCAGCCTGTGCCAGAATTTGATCATTTTCACAGTAAAAAAAAAAAAAAGGTTTTCTTATGTTTTTGTTTATGCCTATTGCCTTATGTTTTCATGAGACACCACTAAGAATATGCCTGCTCAGTCCTCTTTACTCCTTACCATCTGGTGCACACACACATTCCTAAGATCCCCCTGAGCCTTCCCTTCTCCAGGCTAAAGAGTCGCAGCTCTCAGCCTCTCCCAGGATGACAGATGGTCCAGTCCCCTCAACATAGCAGCCTTTTCCTGGACTTGCTCCAGTACATCCATGACTCTCTCATATGGGGGAGCCTCAGAACCAGACCCAGCACTCCAGGTGTGTTTCACCAGCACAGAGCAGAGGGAGGCACCACCTCCCTTGAACTGCACAGTGTCACTGTGCTGTGACACTCACTCCAGCACAGTCCAGTGTGCCATTGACCTTCTTTGCCAAAGGCACACTGCTGGCCCACGTTCAACTCGTGTCTGTCAGGACCCCGGGGCCTTTACTGCCCAGCTCTTTCCAGCCAGTCGATTCCAACCACGTCCTTGCTGCGCTGCCCCAGATAGGCCTTTGCATGAATGCCTCGTGTCGGTGCATTCCTCCGGCCTGTCCAGTTCTGAAGAGCAGCACGCCCACCTGTTTTAGCAACCCCTTGTCCCACTTTTGCATTGGCTATGAGCTTGCTGAGTGTGCGTTCTGTCTCATCATCCAGGTCATAACAAAGGTGTTAAACAGACTGGCCTCTAGGGCACACTGTTAGTGACCAGCCCTCAACAGGGCTTCACGCAACTGACCACAACACCACGTCCCCGAGGCTCAGCCAGCTTTTACCCTACTTTAATTCTACTTGTCTAGCACACACTTGGAGAAAACTCACAGGCACGTGATAAAGAACAGTGGAGATATAACCGATTTTAAATTTCATTAAAAAGCAGTCCTAAAAAAAAGACTAAATACATTTTTTCTCGTAGTATCTAGTCTATCTATCCAAAGTTTGTGCAGTTCCTTCCACAAGTTTTCTAAATCATTCAATAAAAAGTGAAAAAAAAATTCTATACTTATGTAGGAAAATTGTAATATCTCCATCAGAGACCTACAAGAAAATTGATGCTCTGATAAAAGCATACAATTATACTGCTTTGTCCCAAAGCATCTTCTTTTACTATTCATTCCTTTAAATACTGTAAAAGGAGAAAGAATCATGAACACTCAGTCCAATAGCTATACTTTCTGATTATGGCTATCCAGTTGAAGCCAAACTTCACCAGTGAGATAATCTTCCGGAGAGCTACCCTAGCAAATGTTCTTAAAAACTGGTCTCATGCAGTTGCAATAAAATACTATTGCTTCTGTTTGGCATCTGGAATACAAGGAGCTTATTTTAAGAGCACTTCTATTGTTGCAAAGACTTGCCTCTTTTACAATACTTACTTTATTCTACATCAAACGGGAGACATTAACTCCTATTCTTCAATCAATTCATCATACAGAATTATGTAGGTAAGACTGTTCATAATTTTTTACTTCCAACAAGAATTCTCCATACATCATGGTCAGTCAAGTAAGAATCTTCATTGAGACCTCAAGTTTTGGCTGTGATTAGCTATCCTAAAAAGAAAATTTGTGATAGCTAATATGATAAAGATGATTAAAGGAAAACCAGGAAGTCTTCTTTCTTCAGCATCTATTACTTCCTTTTATTAACTCAACAAATGAGAAAACAGGGGCAATCTTAAATCAAAGAGCACACATGAATCAAACAAGTAGATTTGTGAGAAAGAAATCACTGAGCACTTGTGTGCAACTTCACATTAAATAATTAGCTCAAGGCCTCTGGTGGGTACAGGTCTGTATCACGCACCTGTCAGTTTATATATATTCAGTCTCTCATACAAACATGCTTAGTTCTGACTACTACTGCAAAAATCTTCCTTTTTTTTACACAGAAAAAGAGAAACAAAAAATAAGCTAAGTTGCAGGCATTTTGCAAGATACGCAATTAGTTAAGAGAAAAATTTAAGCATGATCTATGTAATTCATATACAAAAAACACACTGAGATATCATTCTAAGGCCCATTTTAAGACTGTATACAATGCAGCTGTCAATATACCAGCTGTAATTCAATACAAAAAAAATATAACACACAATTTGTTAAGACACAGAATGGAACAATTTGGTTTTCGGACTTACACATTTAACAGTCAACAGCAAATTTGCTTACGTTTTCCAACACTTTTTCAAAGTTGAATTTCAAATTAGCCAGCAAATACCATTTAAGCTTTGGTTTGTTGGTGGGTTTTTAACATCACTTTTATACACTAAGCACAAGTATCTTCAGCTACTGATCCACCACTGCTCCCATTACAGTCAGGAAAGGTTCTAATGAAGATGGAAGTTTTTCATATTTAGCTCTGTTCTGTTTCTGGCAGATGCTCTCCCTAATTTTAATCTATATTTTAAGAAAATTTCCATTGCTTTCTACCTATAGTTTAAGGGTTAAAGAGAGTGCACACAATACAGCTTCCAAAACAAAATCTCTTCCATGAAAGTGTAAGGTTTTTTTATGGTAAGTTCATTAAAAATTAACATGCTTGATGCTTAAAAACAGAGCTATGTACATTTCAGAAATGTCTCATTTTACAGATAAAAAGTTAAACATGTGCTTGTATTTGTCAGTTTTCCATAGTTTTCATTAAGTTCTCAGTATACTGCCTATATTTTGGGCACTCTTCAACCACAGAACCAGACATAAAATACACTAGACCTCAATGCAGAGTATCCAGCTAATTCATGGTGTATCCCAATTCATTATTCACTCAGCTGTAAACAATTATTTCCTCCTGTTACAGGCTCACTTGGGATGTACTTGCAACCACAAATCAATACTCTTGTGCTGGAATAGGTGTTGCAGTACCAACACCAAATCAAAACCCCTTTTCAGCTCTGGCAACCTCTACCAATCAGGTTATGACAGAAAAAACATCACAAGTCTGTAGCACAGTAGCTTCAGGCAATTTCCCAAGACAGTTAAATCTTGAGAAACATACCGAAGAAAAAAAATAAAAAAGATTTAGTGACAGATGTACAAATTCCCCAATCTGCCTCCCTTTGAGAAAGGATCCCATTTACCTTCTAATCACCCATCTAGACTATAGTTGACACATCTGTTGTAGCACTAGACCTGAAACTGCTGCAAGGAAAACAGGATAGACCAAGGGGTTACTCTCAAGTTGTGTTTGTCTCAGAGCTGCATTTCCTTTCAAATTTATTTCTGGAATATTTGCATATCTGATGTTAACCTTTCAGGTATGTAGTTCCCTAGAGATCTTCATTCTTCATAAAATCATTCCACATACAAACAAATGAATTTTCTCTCAGCAGAGTAATATTAAAGTTCAGAACTTCCCAAAACAAGAAGTAGTAACACCTAAGTGGAGGAAAAGGGTGAAAAATTATACTCATCTTACAAACCTGGATCATTGTACCTGATTAATCACCTAAGCAAGGGGTTTTAAGTAGTATATTGTTTCAAGAGGCAATTTCCTCTTATTTTGAAGACTTGTGAACCTAGGGTATGTTGGGCAGCATCCAGAAATAAAAGTGAATTTTAATATCTTAAGTGAATTTTATGACATGACAATTGCATTTCCAGCTTCTTAAGACCCTTAAAAGCTAAAAATGCAGTTATTCAGAACACAATAAAACTAAATAATCCATTTTTATTGTATATTCTATTCAGCTTTTGAAAAATCAAACATAAATCCCTCTTTCATAGTCCTAACAAAATTAAGAAAATGCTGCTGTTCATTCAAATATTCTCAGACATTTACTAATTTACTAACTGACAGAACTCTGAAAAATACCAGTTCCTGTTTTAATTTTCACTTCTTTGTACTTTTTTTTTTTTTTTAAATTCTGCCAGGTTTTTGGGAAGACACTACAAAACAGCATGGCACACACTTTCAGAGAAATAATTCACTGCACTTACCTCCACAGTGTTCAGCAGAATCAATGTTATAGCTCGCCACACCGACTACATAAAACATTTGGGAAATTGTAGTTATATAAGCTGGGCCGCCAACGAGATCTTGCCAGCTGGGAAATGCACTGGTTTGCATAAACCAAGTCAAACTTGGTTGCTGTTGACCCCAGTGCCAGTGAGGGTGAGACGTGGAGGCAGCCCCAGAGTCGGTACCACGGAGAGCTGTGACAGCCGCCCGCCCCTGCAGCCAAGGGGCAACAGGGGCAAGAGAAGAATTCAACACAGGCCCAACACTGCCCACAGGCAAAGCGTCTGGCAAGGCTCCTCTTCCCAAGAGGAGAGCCTCACACACCTCCCAAGAAAAGCACACACAGCCTCACGCGTCACTAAATATATATAGATTGTGTACTTTGATAAAATTACTTCTTGTAGGTAAACGTAAGACTACTCTCAATTCTTCGACAAAGTGACTGGGTTTTTATGCTTCCAAGACCAGAGAATTTTCTTCATTTCTTTCTACCTTTAAAAAATTCTCCATTTTGTTATAAGAATTCCTTTTCTATACGTGAGAACCGATGAGGCTCTAGATTAGTGGTGAATGTAGAGTTGAACATAGCTTGTGAGTCAGGATGTTAATTAAGGGATCAACTTCATCAAAATTTCATATAGCTCCATACAGAAGCTAGAGTTTATGATCAGTATGTGATTTTTTTTATATCCTAAAGTGAAAAGGTGTGTTACTTCTACACAAGTCTACAACTTTACCAAGCTAACAGTTTTTGAAAGCAGGAAATTTAGATTCCCTCAGGATCAAGGAGCATAAATGTGTAAGGAAAAAAACCAAAGAAACAGAGACAAAAAAAACCAAACAAAAAAAAACCCAAAAAAACAAGCAAACTGAACCACAACAAAACCTCAACCCAAAACATTTTAAAATTTCCATTACAGGAAAATAGCCTATTACACAAACAGCTTTGTCCAAAACAAACAAACCAAACAAAAAACTCCAGCTACAAACAACATTCCCCACCTTCCCAACAAGCCATTATTTGAAATCTAATTTATTCTACAGTATCAGCTCCAGCTATGGAAAAGATCACAAACCAACAGAGGCTAAACTTGCTTCAGGCTCCTCACTTGTTCAGAACATACCTCCTAAAGCAGTGTCTGCCCACAGTGATAAGAATTATCATCTCATGCATTAGATATTTGAAGGCAACACAGAATACACCTAATACACCAAATCACCATATGAATCTGTTCAATCCACAGTGTGGACCATTCTCAAGGTGTGAAACAGAACGTGGAAATAAAGGAAGACAAAAATCACAGAAATGGAAAGAATGGCCACAGAACACTTCCAGGACAGCTCAAAGAATATGTAAACTGAGCTTTGTGTTGAAGTCCAGCCTCAGCATAAAGCAAATGGATATATGCTTTTAAAAGAAAAAAGAGATGGGAGGTTGAATTTTATGGCACATAACTCTGAAGTTAACCCTATAATGTTAGTCAATATATGGGAAGCTAGTAAACAACACAGACAAAGTAATGGATCCAAAATTTCAATCAATTTCTACCATTCTGTGTCACAACACATAGAGTATTTTCTTCAGTAAATGCTATGTTGACAAGACAGGTTAATGTTGAGAAGAAAGACATACATAGATTTTCAAGGTGTTTTGCTTTTTTATATATATAAGCATACAATTGATTACTTATTACAACCAGCAACAATAAACTATATTTTAAGTGTGAAACCTATACGTACAATTACTCAAAGCAGTTAAATAAAAAATATCAAGTCCTTTTCCCTAATCCTTATTAAAGAAATAATTTTACATTATCTTCATTTGTCAAACTTTAAAAGGACAAAGACAGTCACAGAAGATTACTGCAATACATTTTAGTACAAGCTATCCAAACACATCAGCATCCATACTGCAAAACACTAGATGTGAGAAGGCATAGTGTCAGACACTCTCTACTACAAGTTATAGCTTTCAGTCACAGTGTGAGTAAAAACGCTGTTCAAATAAAAAATCTTTGGATTATGGCACACCTGTTTTCTGAACACATTAAAATTCAGGTTTCTAGAAATTAAATTTTAGGAAACTGGCTGAAAAGATTAAAGTAATCTCATAAAAATTAAAATAGAAAACTAGTACTTCTCATATTCACTTCTTGTAGCTAAAAAGGTTGTCTTTCATTTAATGGCAGCATCTTGAAAAAGGACTTCATGAACTTTTTAACATTAGCTATTTTTAAAAGCTGTCATTTTGATCCTAGTCAAGTGACAACCTCAGCAAAAGGTTCTTCTTCCTCCTCCTGGCCTTCTAGATTCAGTAAGAAGAGCCTGGCTGAGAAAACAGAACCAGGTAATATGCATTAAGTAGGACAAGATGGTGAATAGCTTTAGACTGTTTTGTTTCTTCTGGTTATTTTTGGAATGCAATGCCTTTGGTTACTGGTATGACATCAGTCATTAGAAGAATACACAGATGCCCGGCTTACTACTGCCAAACTTGTATCAGCCAAGAGACATATACATCTGATTTCATAATGTTATGTTGAGATTTGCTGGGTTTATTTAGTAGCAAGCCTGCAAACAGTTAGAAAAAGTTAGTGACTATTTTAAGGTATTGCCCTCCTCCTTTGTACAGCTCAAAGGAGAATGAAGCTTCAATGGAGAATTGGAGGGCTGAAAAACAATAGTATCACTGGCAATTATTTTTATTAAAGCCAAAGCCTGAGTTCAGAGAATGAGATATTGAAATAATTTAAGTACTACAAGCTACTCAGGGCTAGAAATTGCTGCACCAAAACAATGACTTATGACAAATAACACCTCTATGCATGTATTAGATACAGTACACTTCTAATTGCACTTCTAGACATTAAAAAACAAAGTATGTGTAACCAAGAGGTTGTATGACAATACAGGAATATCCAAACATATAAAGCAATGCTGCTGCCAAATATAATTTTCCTGTGCTTCAAAAAAGCACAAACCCACAATGTTTAATATTAAATTGCCATTTGACTTTTTCTAAATAAGTGTTAAGTCTGTCAATTCGAGCAAATTTTTTGCACATTCATGATATTTCAAACACCAACAACAAAAAAACTACACCAAAAAAACCTCACCAAAAAACCCACCAGACTGTCTTCTGCTGATATATTTTTTTAAGGCTTGTCAAATCAAAACTCCTTACAGGATTGAGTACTTCAGAGTGCTGCGCCCATACTAATTTACAAGTGTATGAAGTAATTAATCTATAAATACCTTGTACAGTTATGGAGTTCAAATAATGATTTCCTTTTTCAAATATACATAAAAGACTCTCCAGTTTACAACTTTTACATCTGAAGGAAAGCATTTCAGTATTGCTTTCTGAACTCTGAATTGGCACTTCCATCTAAAAAGAAAATTGCAAAAGCCTTTTTTCATAATGCAGTACTTAGCTGAAAACAGTAACAACAAAACCCAAAATTAACAAATATTCAAAACATTTCCTAATTTTTATAAGGTTTATATATAAAAAGCAGCTAAAGGTTGGCAGATTTTGAACATCTTAGGTGTTGCAACATCAGGTTTCATTTATGTCTTGAATGTTCTTTCTTCTTTAGTTTTTAAATGCTGATTTTTAAACATTGTTAACATTGAAGTTGGTAGTAAAATCCATGTCTTTCCAGTTTTTATTTAAATATCCCTCAAGTGCTGATGTATCAGATTTAACAGTTGAAGTACAGACCAGAGCAATAACATCCCACAGTCTTCCAGCTCCTTGTTACTCTGTATTACTTAATTTTAGCAGTGAATAATAAACAAGAGGATGCATATAGAATCTTAGGAGTCATTAGGTTGGAAAAGATCCTTAAGATCATCAAGTCCAACTGTAAAACTAACACTCGCAAGTCCATCACAAACTATGTCTCCAGCTGCTATGTCATGTTATTTATCCTCTCCCCCAGTTTATTTATTTATCTCTTTATTATTCTTTTGGATGTTTTTAAAATGAGGAGGAAAAAAAACCAAACCAAAATAATCTCAGAGAAGCTGATATATGCACAAGCGTACTAAAGAGGCATTTTAAACTAGTAACATACGTGAATGTGCGATCAGACAGTTTTTCAACAACATCACACTTTCAACTACACACACATATAGGAAATATCTTTAGAACAGTAAGTTTTCAGTGATCCCAGAAGAATTTTGAGTTACCAGTCAACCATTAAAACTATGTAGGTGGAGAGCAAAGGAATTCATTTGAGTATATTTCTTTTTTATATTAAAAATATTTCATTCTTGTCCTTCTTCTTTCTTCTTGATGCCTTGTGATAAAAGACTGTAAAGTCATTGACCTAATTCACACATCACAACACTGAGCTCTAAAATACACCTGTATCAGGTCAACATAGAACCCCTGCAGTCTCACCTTACAGGTTTGCAATGATAATGAAGGGAAGAATCATTAAAGAGCTATATGATCCTTATTAACCACCAAATTCCATCATTTTGTCCTACATAATGTGGAAGGTAAGAAAGATCTCTTCAGGCCTAAATCAGAAGCCACAATTGCTTTAAAGCAATTCATAGTGCATCAACTTGGAAGTATTCAGTAAAGACAGTAACTGACAATTTTAATGAAGTTCTGAAGAAGATACTGAGAGGCTGAGAGCTCTACTTACTTCTTCTGAACTATACCAGATGGTCTTAAAGACCTGACATTTTTTACCCAGTTCTATCTTTCTCCTTATACTATCATGAGTACAGAAAACTTCTCTTCTGTGAATACCCCTTGCTAAGACCATAATTACTGCAGAACAAGAACACAGTTGGAATACCACATGGAAAAAGTGACAGGGAAGATAGAGAGATTACACTAGCATAATTTAAAAAAGAAAAATCTTAAAATAGTTAAACACAATATTTCTGGAGCAAGTTTCTCTTTTCCTACCTAAAACACCTCTCCTTTCTTAGAGGACTTACTTCAGCTATCTTTGGAATAATTAACAGAAAACAAAGTTAAATATCTCCAGAGTAATGCAAATTATTTGAATATTTAATATTACATTTGCAGATCTTTTAGTCCTTGCTACTATTTTTAATGCAGTAACACAATATTTATTCACACATTACCAGCCGGAATAATATGAAAAATACTGACATTACAATATGCACTTAAATCACATCTGCCTCAAAATTTCAGTTTTTTTCATGCAATCCTAGAACTGTTACAAACACTGGCCTACTGCCAGTGTTAACACACATTGGAGAGATGACATAAGGCTGCTTGAAAAGCTAAATCCCAAGTTTTTACAAAACTGTTAATGGCATCAACTACAACATGATGACAGCTAACATCAAAACAGTTCTACAGGGATTTTTAGATTCTTATCTCTTCCCTGGTTTTAAGGGCTCTTTTTTTAAAGTTTTCTTATAATTTTATGCAAAATGAACCTTCTGCAAGAGGTTTAGTTGTTTTGTTTCCTAAGGCAGAATACTTCTAAATAAAAACTGACCAAGTTTCGCCAGAAACATTTTGTTAAAAATCATTTATATAAGTTAAACCTTACAGCTCTTACTTCCATAAACCTGCATTCTGTGATTGCTGAAGGAGACCCTTAACCATCCCAAAATAAAAGTACATACAATAAAAAACATAAGCATCTGAGATAAAGATCATTAAATTTGCTCTTCAGTCTTTGAAATAAATTTACTATCTACATCCCCTAGAAACTGACTGGATTAACAACAGCATCAATGCCTATTGTCTAAGTACCTCTATCAAACACAGGAAGACAGAAGGAAAATCAAAGATTTTGTTTCCCAAATATAGGCAAGAAGCTGTTGGAAGAATTGAGAAGTCAGGTCCCAGGAGTCCTGGATTCTAGTTTCTTGTTTACTCAAGGATGATGTGTCTCGGTTAACTTTGTTACCGTAATCTTTGAACTGAGTTTTCTGGAACCTTCCCAGAACTGAACCATCAAGCTCTAAGTATATACCAAGGAAAAACATTAGCATTTTATAGAGTTTCTTTTTATTAAATAGACAAAAATGCTAACTGTAGGGTAAAGATCACCTTCAGGGCACTTACAGACTTTTCTTCCATAATCATACAATAGTTTGGGTTGGAAAAGACCGTAAAGGTCAGCCAATTCCAACCCTCCTGCTATGTGTAGGGACACCTTCCATAACACCAGTTTGTTCCAAACTCCATCCAGCCTAGCCTTGAACATTTCCAGGGATGGGGCATCCACAGCTTCTCTAGGCAACCTGTTCTAGTGCCTCATCACCCTCTCAGTAAAGAACTTCTTCCTAATCCCTGCATCTAAATCTATCCTCTTTCAGTTTAAAGCCAATCCCCTGTGTCTTATCAAAGGACCTTATTGAAAGTTTCTCTCCAGCTCTCCTGCACGCTCCCTTTAGGTACTGGAAGGGTGCTCTGACATCTCCCCAACATCTTCTCTTCTCCAGGCTGAACAAGCCCAGCTCTCTCAGCCCATCTTTATAGGAGAGGTGCTCCAGCCCTCTGTGCATCTTTGTAGCTCCACAGCCCTCTGATCATCTTCTGAGCCCTTCTCTGGACTTGCTCCAGCAGGTCCATGTCTCTGGTGTGCTGGGGAGCCCAGAGCAGGACACAGGACCCAGGTGGGGTCTCAGGAGAGTAAAACAGAGGGGGAGAATCAGTTCCCTTGACCTGTTGGTCACATTCCCTTGATGCAGCCCTGGATACTGGGTTGGTTTTCTGGGCTGCAAGAGCACATGGCCAGGTTATATTTTCTCATCAATCAACACTCCCAGGTGTTTCTTTCTCATCAGAGCTGCTCCAGTTAATGTAAAATTTCTGCATCAAATATCATACAACCAAACCAATACTGAAGATTCTCTTTTTATAGTCCCAGCACAAATCATGCAGCTATTCTGGAGAAGTCAAAGATTTATGTTGATGTCACAAAACTTGCACAACAGACTTTACAGACATACTTAGGATTTGCATTTCTCAATCACAAATGCTCAAGCTACAAACTACCTCACAAAGAAAGAAAGAAGAAACAAAACAAACAAAAAACCCAACACTCCAACAAATTCAAAATGAGAAATAAGCCACATGAACTCTTGTAGGAACCGTGAAAACTAATGCCATATCTCCTATTGATGTAAGCATGGCAGCATTTTGCTTTTTGTTTCTAATCCAGTTGTCTTATGCAAACTAATTAAATATATATGTATATTTTCATCTGCAGCAGGCACAATTCAACGCTGCATTAGCACTCTTGCATGCAGTAGCACAAACACATATATCCAATCTCATAATCGCAGTTTATTTCTTGTTGGCTTTAATCTTTGTGTCAGATGCTACTTTATCCCAAACTGGTCCACAGATCTTCCGAAACGCCTCAAAATAAGGAGCTTATAAAGAAGAGAAAGACCTAAAATTGCTTCAGTTACAATCTACTGCAGTCTTTGAACATGACATAAAGTATCATCTTGGATTTTTTTTAGACCTGCATTTCTAACCACTTGTTTTACCTTCCCCTGTGAATTAAGCATATTAAAGTCAAATCAAGTAAGTCATTCTCTCCCAACCAAAAGTAAAAAAATAATTAAGCACTTCAGATGTGTTTTGCTTAGTGAAATGGATTCATACCTTATTTTGCCTCACTCTGAATTACTGATTAAATCTAGTTATTAAAAAAATTTTACCTTTTACTTTGTGTTCTTGTATTGTTTTGACTAAAACATCAGATTCGCTTTAAGTAATGACAAAACATAACAGAGGAATCCTAATTTTGGAATTTTACATTTAATTCATGAGTGACCCTCATCTTCTGTGGGGAAAGCATTTTCTTCTGCTCCTACTCGCAATACAAACTGTACAAGGATAGGCAAATGTGAACTATGGAGTCACATTTCTTTTGTCAGAATTCAGAAGCTGTCTGGGTAATTTAACTGTGTGTACTCCTTGGTCAATGAATCTTTGGATTTTCTTTTACCACACTATATTGGTGGGTTTGTTTTAACCTGGTAAAGTGTAGCGGGAATTATTATATCATCAAGAAACTCTTAGAGAACACTCAGAACAAAAATTAAATAAATGGATAAAACAGCTGAAAGACGTGTGAGAAGTATCTTATACACTAGATATTAAACAACTTGAGAATCACAATTAAGAAGTGGCACTCCTAAAATGAACTCCTAGATTGCTGAAGAGGAAATTTATGCATATATGGTGGTAAGCATTTGACATAGCTAGAACAGCAGCATTTGGTCAAAAGACTTCAACAGAAATATCCTAAAATCTTTTTTGCAACACCTCATTTCAAGGATTCTTCTGCAAAGTGATTTCTTCTCTGACAGTTAAGTCTCACTTAGGGAAATAAAGTTTATTATGTTTACATTTTTCCCCTGTAGCTTGAGTCCTTTCCCAAGAATTAATTTCTGCAGCCAGCTATCAAATCAGGCTTCAGATTCTAGAGCAGATTAGAAAGTTTAGATCATATTTTACCCAGAAGTTTTCACAATTCTTTTAAGCTTCCCTTCCTGAAGGATCAAGTAGGTCAACAGAAATGTAGAACCTGAGCCCTCTAGCTACAAAACTGTCAAAATGTGCACCTCTACCTTAATGACACACATTTTATACAATATCTTTAATCTTAATCCTAATCTTTAGTGTCTTAATTCTATTGTTGCAATAGGTGCAAGAGAAGTATTTTTATATGCACCTTAGTTTACATTTCAAAGTACTATTATTCACTCCAGATCTTCACTCAATAGAAAGATCAGCTGATTTCCCAAGCTTTCTCCCTAAAACCTGAAAACAGAACACAACATACAAACTAAACCACTGCCAGAATCCGCAAGTCACTGGGAAACATACAAGACTCCAGCCCTGCAAAAGCCTAATTCACTTGTAAACTCCTTGTATAAGCATATAGTTTGCAATTATTTGAAATACACAGCAGAAAACAACTCATAAATTGTAGGTATGTGCTTTAATCTGAAGTTTTTGTCAGGACAGATTTGCATACAATATACAGAATCTTAGATGAACTCTACCGTGGGTCATTAAAAAAAAAACAAAAACAAAAAACAAAAAACCACAACCCTGAAGAAAAAAAGTATTTAGTTTCACTGTCTTTGTATTTTCCAACACAGGAGTTCAAAATATTTCAGCACCATGCATTTAAATCCATAATTAACTCACATCCACCTCAAAGTACCTGACCCATAACAAGTGAGAGTGCACAGGCACATGCCCAGTGATGTGGAGCTCACGGTAATACACAAATGACTTCACATCACAAGTGGAACACTGTTTCTGAAATAAACTGTAACTGCTGGGTAATTTCCTAGAGAAAGTAAGGGAAATGTATCAAAGGCATACACACAGATATAAATTCTTCTGTGAAAGTATTACCTTACATATGTACTTAGGCCTTAAGGTAAGCCTAAAATACATTTAGGGTGTCTAGTTGCTTTTTATACCTTTTAGGGAGCATAAAGCTGTAGTAATATCTTGAATGTTTTACTGCATTATTTGTATGCACATGGAGCAAAACCAAGGAGACTCTTCAGCTTATTTTAGTCCAACTCTTCTCTTTATGCAATTAGAGTTCCACTGATGTTAACATCAAAAGAAACTGGACTTTGAATTCAAGGACAAGATACCCCTCAGTTATCAGCTTTCCAACACATTAAGGTGCACAGTGTGCCATGATAAATACTATTTTTAACTGGTCCATGGTGCATCAGCTGTACATAAATGTGAACTGTCTCCAGTGTGAGACTGCCAGCAGTCTTCATTCTCTTCACTCTTGGTTCCAACGAAACGTCACCTTCATCCATTTTAGCATACATGTTAAGAATACTGGCAGTTCCCACAGTGCTTTAAAATTACCTTTAAATTTAGCTATTAAATTCCTGACAAAAATTACTTCTGCTGCTTTCTCTTTAATAAAGAGAATCTGCCTCTCATTTCCTAAATAATGCCATTTGCCTACACAGCTTGAGCATCACACAAGAGACATTACAGCACCAAAGCACTGTTTTAAGTTATTCTAACTAAATCACAGCTACAGTCGCATCTGAAACACTGGACCTTCCTGCCTTAGCAAAAGGCTTTAAAAACACCTCCTAGCTTGACTCCGGCCTCTCACAAAGATACAATGTAATCTCTAGGCTGGGGATGACATAATCAAAACTGTTCGATCAGCAATAGCACACCAGAAATTTTCTCACACTTCACCCTCACCATCTAAGGCATTTAAGCTATTATCATACCCCTTAAATAACAGCCCTTCAGCACAGGGAAGGCAAGCATCACTTGAATTTCTCCATTTAAAGATACTCGGAGAAGGGCTTGTAACAGCGCTAGACGAGACGCTACAATTTCCACACAATAAATAACCAGTGCCAGCCCAGCAGGCAGGGATCCGCTCCCGCACACCGGGATACCTGGCTGTGCCGGGCAGGATTCGGACACCACTACCGGGGCCGGTACTGCGGCAGCTCCGTGCGCGGCGCCCCTCCAGCCCCGCGGCTCCCGGACCGCCGGGGCTCTCCCCGCGGACCACGGCGCCACCGGGGGATGCTCCCGGGGACCGCGGGCGCTCCAGCCTCGGCCTCCGGGGCACAAATCCGGCCGCATCCCACCCGGATTTGCCATCAGCCCCGACAGTCTGCCCCTCTCCAGGCCCATCGCTGCCCGCAAGAAGGCAAGGAGCGAAGGGAACCAGAGCGGGGGAGGAAGACACCCGAGGCGGCTGAGGACCCGGCGCGCCTCCCTCACCTTCGTCAGCTGGGCGATCTTCTTGCTCATTTTGAAGTGCAGGTCCGGGCTGTACTCGGCGCCCAGCCCCGCCTGTGCCGAGCCCGAGCCGAGTTTTCCCGCTCCGGGCGCGGAGCCGCCGCCGTAGCTGTGCTGCGGCTGCTGCCAGCCCATGCCCGGGGTCGCCATCTTCACCGCCCGGCTCCCGCCGCCGCTCGGGCTCCGCCGCCGCCTGCCTTACCGGGGACCGAGCCCGGCGCCCCGACCGCGATCCGCTGCCCGAGGCGGCTGCTCCCGCCCCGGGCGCTTCCCTCGGCCGCCGCCCCGCCGGGCTGCGGCGTCAAAGCTCTCGGGGCCGGTGCGGGAAGGGGCGCCAGCCTTTCTGTGCTCTGCTCTCCTCGCCGCCCGTCCCCGCGCGGGGGAGGCCGCTCTGTGGGCCGCGGGCGCGGCGCTCCCCGGGGCCGCCGCCGCCGCCGCGCTGTTTACGCCGCGCGGCCCCGCGTCACTCGCCTGCCCCGCCCGCGCGCTCCCCGCGCGCGGCCGCGCGCGCCGCCCAGGGAGCGGGGCGCGCGCCGGGCTCCCCCCGCCCGCCCCCGTCCCGGGAGCCGAGGGCCGGGAAGCGGGAAACGGGCGGAGAGAGCCGGGCACCGCGGGGGGAAGGGTCGGGGTTCAGGCAGCTGTGCAAAATTCTCCGGTGGGAAGCCCTGTGCGTGCGGCGGAGGATGCCCGGGGCAGGGCACCGCGGTGCGGGCTGTGCGAGCGCATGGAGGTGTGCCGGGTTCGCACCGCCGTGAGCGTGGGACGTGCCGCCCGCTCGCAGCAGGAGGTGGCACGGGCGAGGAGCCACTCGGAACTGGAGCATGGGACTGGCACGGTTAACTCGGGTTTTGAGGGAAGTTAGGGGCTGGCCTCTTCTCCCAGGTAGTTAAGTTAGCGACAGGTTTTAAGGTGTTCCTGAGGAGGTTTAGGATGGAATTAGGAGGAACTCCTTCACAAAAAGGGTGATAGACGTTGGAATGGACTGCGCAGGGAGGTGGAGGAGTCACCGTCCCAGGAGGTGTTAAAGGAAAGGCAGGATGTGGCACTGAGAGCCCTGGTCGGGTTAACACGATGGTGTTCGCTCATAGCTTGGACCCGATGATGTCAAAGGTCTGTTCCAACTTCACTGATTCTGTGATGAAACGCTCACAGATGCTGGGGTGACCCGGCCGGCCAGTGTGGAGGCATCCGGCTGGGCGGGCCGGTCTCTCCTGGGTCACAGACACTGCTGCTGCAGCCGCAGCCGCGGGCCGGCGGGCTGATGGGCGGGCAACCAAGGTCCCCGCCAGAGGGGATTCGCAGCTGGATTTAGCATGACCTTTAGGTTGGGTTTGAATGCTCTCTTTTTGAGTTCCCATCCTGTGCAACTCCTGAGAACTGCCACCCTCTTTAAGAATTTAAAGCCTCCTTGCTAGGCTCTGGCCTTGTGAGAATATATATATTAATGTGGTTGGACACATCTGATTCCCAGATTAACAGCCTCTGCACTCTTCCTTTACAGAGTCCTTGGTACTCTCCGTTGAGTAGTTAATCTTTTTACTGCTTTTTTTTCTGCACTAAAAATCTCTTCTTTGCCTGCATTCTTTATAGGCAGGCAAAGGTATCAAAGAAGCAAACCACAAAAAACCACAGCTAAGTCTGTGGTTCTCAGCAATGTTGTGGAGGAAAGCATCACTTAGAATTTGCAAGTCCTTGAAGTAGGTGGAATAATTAGGTATAAGAAGAGATCCATATTACAGAGCAATGTGCCTCACTTGCTAATGGAGATTTGGGCTTATATTGTATGATAAATAACCTACTAAACCTGATCTGCCAGTGCAAACCTCAGGTTGTGGGGTAAATGAGGTTCTCTGATGCATAAACTGGTCACTGTCCCGAAGGCACAATTAGATGTTGCTACTTTTGTACTGATTGATCGTGAGAGTATGAGAGAAATACTTGCATTGAGTTCTCCAATTTCCATGCATCAACACACTAGAAAGGTGTTCAAAAAGGTCAGAGGTTCTGGGAAAAGTCTCTTATAATGAAAGAAATAATTAACCCAAACTATTTTGGATAACAAGGAGACTAACAAATAGTTTAATCCCAGTCTGAAGTAGCTGTGAGCAGTGTTGCCCTAACGCAGAATTTGCATTGTCCAGGAAATTCTGACACCGATTTTTTTTTTTTTTCCTTCTGAAGTGGCCCATCCTGGCAACAGAGAACAAAGGACAGATGGTGCATACCCAGGCAGTGATTCATACAGATGAAATACAAAGGGAAGAAAGAATATTAGGAGCATCTGTTTAAAATCTGTGTCCATATATTACATCCATGAATAGCACATACTGTTAATTCAGTTTTATCAAATTAAAAACTAATTCCGTGGCAGAAGATATTTATTTTTCATGTCTAGGAAGAGCAAACTACTAAAGGAGTAGACTCATTGTGTAGGCTTTGCTACAGGTAATGGTTGTGTCTGGTTGTATATATGACATAAGGCAAATTTCTTAATTCTCATGTAAAAAGACACGTTCTTTAATGTACCTAATAATACCCCAATATGAAGGAATGGCTGGCTTAATCTATTAGTGCTCCTAGAAATCTCAGGAGTTACAGAATATTTTAATTTTAATCTAGGTATTTTAAATATTTTGGAGATTTATTGGATTTATTAACATTTCCTCTGAGACAAAAAGCCTTACTGTTTTAATTTTCAGTTTCTTTTAAGAAGCCACTTTTGCTGTGGTTTGTATTGGCCTCAAATCATTGTTCTGAAGCATTTTGAAGTGACTTATATATAGCCATGCATATATGCGTTTGACAAAACAGTCAAATGCGTTCAATTTTTGTTTCCTTCTACTGAGATGCCAAATGCTAAGTTTTGTCTAGGTGATTTTAAATTTAAAAAATGATTAAATATTCTTTGCCAATATTTCATGTGCCATTTAGTAGTTAACTTATTCAGATTTTTTCAAGCTTCTCTTTACACATTTTATGCCTTTAGAGCTCAGATGGTGACCACTAAGCTCTTTTCCTTTCAGGTCTGCACATGTTGGATAGAGCCTGTTTTCTTTAAGGTTGCTGATGAAAAGGAAAGTAGTGCGGCAGCGCAGTCAGGATCCTAGTGGGCTTTTTCCTTGGTGGGATTTAATGTCTCATCAGTACAGTAGGATCTGTAGGTCTGAAGGTCTCCCAGGGCTTGGGCTGACGCCATCCAGAAGCAAATGAGGAGATTTTCAGGGTTTGCTGAAGGGTGCACAAAGCGTTGGAGCAAGGCAGGGCTCCTGACGCGCATCATTGCTCCGAGAGCTGCACAGTGAAACCTTTGGTGTCTGTCACCACGGGGTTACGTAAGTGAGATACAAATTGTATCTATCCAGCATCTCCATAGGATTATGGACACTATATAGACTATGTAGGAGTCCTCTTGGTGTATGTATGTGGAACATTTTCTATGAATTTGAAAATATGGTCAGTGAATATGTGCTTTAAGATTGCATTTTTTATACACTTGCTATGGATATATAGCAGCATGTGGAAGGACTTTGTACTTTTGTTTTCTCTGATGTAGAATCAACAACACTGCCTGTGTGGAAATCTACCTGTGCCTTTTTTTTTTTTTTATCCTACTGCCTATCTATTTAGCTGCATATTTGCAGTTCAGTTGTTCCAATATGTGTGTAATGATTTCTAAAATTATGAAATTCTATCACTGAGATTTGCAAAACCAGGAAAAAAATTTCATTTACACTCAATCTGCTGAGAATATTATGGATTACAGATTTCTCTGTGCACTAACCCTCCTTTATTTACCTCATCACAGCTCTGACTAAGATAAATGTGTGCAATCACTGTATGCCTTATTTTCAAGCCATAGGCACAAAACTCCCTCTCTGATTCTTTATAGACAGAAAGTGTTACAAGGGCTAAGATTGCTTTGTGATAATGTCTTTTGACAACTCTGAAGATGTCAGGAAGTCGGCAGCTTTTTCTGAAAGGACAGTTAACGAGAAATTTGACCTACTGGTCTTTGCAGGTTTGTGCTATTTAATTTGTAAGCCCAAAGCTACAACTCTGAACAGAATTTTCAATTTTTTTTGCACATGTGTATGAACAAAATATCTAAATATTTAAAAATACTGAATATAAGAACTAGTTGCTTAAAATATTGAGATTCTTTAAAAACCCTTTTTATTTCTACCAGAATTCTAACTAATAATTTATTATATACATACCATAAGTTTATATGCAGGTTTAACTATTTTCATAAAGTAAGAATTCACCGTTTAAAGGAATAGTATAAAATATTCAAAATAACAACACAGCTTAAACGTATCTGTCATTCCTGCTTTAATTTTCTAGTCCAAACAAACCTGGTGGAATATAATAACTGAATAAGCCCATGGTGTCCTACTTTAACATAAAGACCTCATTGCTAGGGCTGAGATTAATCTAGGATGCTGAGGTTTCTGTGTAAGGAATCATGCAAAACCATTTTGTTTTGAAAGTGTACGAGTAACAAAGGCTTCTTCTGTTAGCCGTAGATAATTATATACAGGGGCATATTTCCACGTCTATAAAGGATCAGAGTACCCAAAATTGTCTCGCTATGGTTGCATATAAAATCGTGAAGGATATGTGGAGGGGGGAGAAGAATGAAACAAAAATAAAAGTTAAATATCCTAATAGCTTTGAAATAATCTCATGAGTTTTTTAATTTGTGGGTTGGCAAGACTGTGATTTATGGAAGGTAAAAATTAGATCAACATTTCAGGATACTCCATCTGAGTAGTTCAGTCATTACCTGCCTCTTTGTATGCAAGTAAGATTTCAATCAATATGACCCAGTGTCACAGGGTGACAGACACAGGTTTATCTACATGGTAGGTCTTTGGTTTGTGCATCTTTTTGGTTTTATACTTTTATGAGTCTACACTATCTTGACCTTCTAAGCTTAGAAGACTTAGAAATCTTGAACCAATAATATGTATCCGAAACCTGGCATAAATTGAATTTTTTTAAGAAAGCAGAAAATGGTGAACCCGTATCTGATACAGATAAACTTGTTGTCTTTATTATGTCTTTTTGCCCATCTAGGAAACTGGTAGTGTGAGGAAAATTATTTAGGTCACCAAATCCTAAAAGGAATGATGCCATCTCATGCATGTGTCCAAACTGGAACTACTGTCAAGATATGATAATAGAGAAAATATTTTGCTGGCAACTTGTGAACAAGCATATTTGAAAGATTGAGGTTTTTTGCTGATTCTGTGGAAAAAAAAATCCTGATACTGTAAAGATGTGCTCTGGCACACAGAAAGATTCCCATGAGAAACTATCTCAAGATACATTTCTCTTCCTATAAATCTACTCATATCTTTTCTTGTACAATATTTTTATCCTCACATGGAGGATATATCTTCACATGCATTTGGAGGTATATGGCTTTTTATTAGAAAAATTAACAATAATCCACTTTTACATCAACGGGTTTTAATGAGTAAAGACATACATATTATTTTAATTTCAAGCACAAAAGAGTAGTTAAGGATGGAAAAGTTGAAGAAAACCACTAAGAAAAGTGTAAGTCTCTTTCTTCTGATATAGCTCTCTTTTATTACTTCACTTGTCTTATAAGTTGTTTTTTAAGTTTGTACGCACATATTTTTCAGCAAATAAGTTTTATTTTAAGTAAAGTAAAAATTACAAAGAAAAAAAATCTGTTTTACAGAAAAAGAAAAAGAAAAAGAAAAAGAAAAAGAAAAAGAAAAAGAAAAAGAAAAAGAAAAAGAAAAAGAAAAAGAAAAAGAAAAAGAAAAAGAAAAAGAAAAAGAAAAAGAAAAAGAAAAAGAAAAAGAAAAAGAAAAAGAAAAAGAAAAAGAAAACCAAAGCAGCAGAAGAAGCAGGAACAAAACTAATGTTTTGGGAAAAATACCTCACTGCTTAAACCTGACTGTGCTTTAGAGAGAGAAATCACACGAAGGAAGTGTTAGTTGAATTCCTCAATGCCTTTCTGGAAGTTGTTGAGATACAGCTGGGGAAAAGAAACTTCAAGAATCTACCCAGTGTAAGATAATTTCTCTCTTGTTTCAGAAAAGGTCTCATACATTTGTGTTCTTTTCAGCTGCACAGATAGGGAAGACTGGATGGATCCTCAGTTAAGTATGAATCCTAGTGTTTCTCTTAGTTATCATACTTTTTCTTTGTCAATTACTATTTCAGACTCGTCCCTTTGTAGTTTATCAGTGCAGAAAAGCTTTTGCCGACACCAAGGAGGCAGCCACACACATGAAAAAGCAACTCTCTTGCTTTTCCCATCAAAACAGAGAACTAAAATTATCAGTGCTCACTACTGGACAGAAAATTAGTAAGACAGCTGGTCATTACAAAGCCAGAAAATTCATGTAAATGCTAATAGTACCTGTACAGAATATTTTGTGCCATCCATCTGCACCAAGATGCAGCATGTAACCCTATGGAACCTCCCAGTAACAGGCTTTTAGTAATGACTCATTTCATTTCCGGCTTACAGACAGTATTTTGGCTGACAAAAGTAAGCCTTCTGACTAAATAATGTTTTATTTTGCCTTTTCTCAAGGTTTTTGAGTTTGTTTTTTTAAGACATGGTTTACATTTTCGATAAAATCCTTCAACAGGATATGACAGTCCTTGCAGTCTTCCATATCACTGGCAAAGATTTAACAAATAAGCTACTGCTTCCAGCTTCTTCTTAACAAGTTTTCTCATTTTGTGTTGTTATCCTTTTTTAATTTATGGGTGTTTTTCAGGTATTAAAAATTAGACCTAAAACTGGGAAGCTGGAAGCTCAGCCAAGGGTGAGTATGTCAGAGGAGTGGTAGATGGACAGAAGGAAAGGAACAGAGGGGTCTTGTGTAAGTTTGGGCCCTCTGGGGCAGGGTTGTCCTTTATGACAGGGAATAAGAGGCCAAAGAACATGATTTTCAAATCAGGCCTGCCCAGCAGGACTCTCACTGTGAATTTATCAGACATTAAAAGAGCTACCACCCTTTCCTGCACAACTTGTGTAAATCAACCTCGTTGATTTCACTCCCTGAAATACGTCAAATTAAACCCTGACTTTAATGTTTCAAACCAATCTCTCTAGATTAATACTACAAATAAATTTAGAGATGCAGAGAAAGCTTCATTTAATTTCTCTGTTAAAATTCAAGTTGTAGGCACAGTTCTGCACATGAAAATGCAAATTTATCGACATATGTTAAATCTAGCATACTTTCTATTATGTGGAATTATCTACTGCAGAGGAGATGTCCAGTCTTGCATTCCATATTGGAATATAAATCTAATCATCTGCCTAAGACAGTTTTATTTAAGTAGGTTTGAAGGCGTTTTTGGTTTTGCTCATGGACAAAATAGCAGATAAAACAAAATTTGATGTATTAAGTAAAGTTGAATTTGAAAGTCTTAATCATAGACTGTTAGTCTTTTACATTCTTATGCTCCTCTGATAATAACTCATTAAGGAGACTGTTCAGATTAGAAAATGAATACATTTCACTTAATTCAATTAATACAGTCATATTAATCTTTGTTACAATGAAAGCGTTCCTATTGAAAGGAGCAGTGACCTTTAGCAGAGTATTGGAGTTTCTCCCAGGGATGCATTAAGTAATCCTACTAACTTCTGTAATGTTCCTCTAAGGACTTAATTAAATGGAAGGGAGTGTCATGAGTGAGGCTGTCTTGTTTCTGATGCAAGTGCTACAGTGAGTTCAGAAAGGAGAGAAATACAAGGAAATCTGCATGGCCTTTTAGTAGCAACCGGTAAAGATTACTTTGGTATATTAATGTGAATTGCTCAGCTCAGTCCTGACATTCCTTTAATATGCTGGATTTGTGGTACAGAAATGTAACATACTTATTCTCTTTTTGGAGGAAAAGTAGTTTTATAAGTTAAAATATAAAAATCATTCTGACCAATGAAAATATTATTCAGATTAAAAATATGTGATAAAAAATCCTAAACTGTGATTGACAATAAGACACTGACCTTCCTGGGAAAATCTGGCTGGCTGATGATGTTTGTTTGATTTTGGCATCATTATTGCCAGTTGGTGTTTATTACTTCTATTGTGCATTTTGAAAAAAATATCCTCAGTAGGAAAAGCAAGTGGAGAGACTGTCCCCAGTTGCTGAATTATGCTGCTCTCAGCACCTTGATCTAACGTCTCAGATCTGTCCATGGTGCTGGACATGACCCAGAAATGTGCAGTCGCAGCCCAGAGAACCTTTTGTATCCTGGGCTGCATCCAAAGCAGTTTGGCCGGCAGAGATGATCAGAGGGATGGAGCACCTCTCCTGTGAGGAAAGGCTGACAGAACTGGATTTGTTCACCCTGGAGAAGTGATAGCATAGGAGTGGCCTAATTGTGGCCTTCCAGTACCTGAAGGGAACCTAAAAGAAAACTGAAAGGGACTTTATACAAGAGCATGTAGTGACAGACAAGAGGGAATGGTTTCAAACTGAGTGTAGGTTAAGATTAGATGTCAGAAAGAAATTCCTCACTGTGTGAGTGGTGAGGCACTGGAAACTGGCTGTCCTGGATGCCTCACCCTGACAGTGTTCAGGACCAGGTTGGATGGGGCTCTGAGCAGCCTGATTAAATGAAAAGTGTCCCTCCCATGGCAGGAGGATTGGAAGTAGGTGGTCTTTAAGATCTTTTTCGACCCAGGACATTCTATGATTCTGTATTTTGTGAGGAGCACAGATACAGAGTTACGCAGGGCAAGGATTTAGTTCACTAATTTTTATACTGGCATTCATATTGTCCCATACATGTACTCATTCAGATTTCATGTGGTCTTGCAACAGGCATATTGGAAGAAATGTAATTTTTTTTCTGGAGGTCATGAGTGGAAGGTTGGATGGGACAGCTGAAAGCCACACTGAGTGGCATAGTTTAGCTACAGTGCATGTAAAGGTACCAAAAACACCAGGACTGCTGAGGTTTTCCTGCTCCCTCAGTACCAATGGGATCACATGGAAGCAGCCACAGAAATGCTCCAGTAGGAAAGTTCAAACAGATGGCTGGTGTAGCTCTGATCCTGCCCTCAGGGTCATTCTGCAGAGCAACACAGACAACATTTGTCATCTGTATTTCTCACTATGTTATTGGAAATGGTTGCTTGAAGGGTTTTACTTTGAATGTGGCTAATTAATCTCCAACATTGGTTGAGGATTTTCTGTTCCACATACTTATCTCTGGTCTATTCCCTGACAAATATGAATTCAAATTGCTGTATCTTGCCAATGTATTTTGAGGGATTTGAGCATACAGATTTGGAGACTAGAGAGGATTTCGGTTATGCTTCAAGAAGGAAGAAAGATAGACTGGCATATTTCCAGAAAATTGACAGTTGTGCTAAAATTTTGTTGAAGTCCCAAAAGCTGTGCACAAGTGTCAATATTCAAGTAAAAAGGCTTTTGTGAAGGTTTTGTTACCCTCAAATAGGCAAAGGCTTCTTTTGAAATTAAATCTATTCAGAACTGCAATATTTTAATATTTATTTGCATATGCAGGTTGCTGACTGAAAGTCCCATTTTATGCAAGTGTTGCATAAAAATTGTGGTTAAGGGAGGATAAAGAAGAGTACTTATAGATTATTACTGGTCTTCAATTAAGCTGTCAAATTCAAGAAGCATAGCTCTTGATTGCTGTGTAGTCTAATGAAACTGATACTGTAACTAAAATCATCAGGGGTAGGGGAAACAGAGCAAAGTTATCTGCCCCAAATCAGATAAGCTGCAATTACTCTAAGTTCTAGTGCCCATGTTTATCATCTGGTGACTGTCCCATTATTATTCACAGCGGTGGTGATTTGAGATCTGCTTGCCAGACATCCAGACTTGAACTGAGGAGTAAAGAATTGTCATGTGTCTGGATAAAAGAGCAGCAGGCCTGAAATGTCCCATTATGGTCTAATTCAAATCAGCAGCAACACAGCTTGCATTCAGCAGGATGTAGGGTTCCCTGTTCTTGGCAGGGAACGTAACCCCCTCAGTAATACTTAAAACTTTGGAAGGAATCAGGATTAGTGTTCCATATGCTTGGTTGTGTAGGAGATTTACTTTGGGAAAGGGCTTCCCTTGAAAGCTAAAATACATTCCACCCCAAACCAGCATAAACTTGTGTTTCCATATATCATGCATATATATTTCATAAAGTGTGTCATATCCTGTTTGATGCATAATCAAGCTAGTTTATAAACACCAAAATGTCAGTATTTTTGATTATTCTGAGAAAAAGGTTGTAAATTTATTGAAAAATATTCTTAGGAGTAAATGGTACAAATAATTTCCATGACAGAATAGTACTTAAATTTATAAACTATTGCTTATGAAGTTTAAGAACAGAAAAAACGAATAAGAACTATATTTTTCCTCACAAAGCATATAAAATGCTCATGAGCATCTTCTAAAATTTATAAACAGTAGGGCAAAATTGTAAAGATTATATATCACTAATAGTGTTTTTTAACATAATTATTCATTTTTACTTTACATCTTAATTACAAATGCCCCTAATAATGATAATAAAATCTAGTTTGCTTGCTTGTAAACATATCCTGTTAGATATTAAGAAAATAATTCTGAAAAAATTATTACAACTATTTGTATGCTGAGCTAGTTACTCACAACAATTTATCAACTTTCACATAAATCCATGTTATGAACATTAAAGGTTTCAAGATTTGTAGGACTAGAACTACATAAAGGTAAACAAATTTTATAACACTTTGAAAGGAAAGTCATAAAACAAAGCATTTGAATATCAAGAGTTATATATCCACAAATAATTTCTTTACCAAAGAGTGTGATAGAGCAATGTGGTGTCTCTGAAGAAGAAAACCTGACGGGCAAGGAAAGGAAAATCAAGTCTTCATCCGCTTAGACTGAACTTGGTGATTACAGCCTCAATCCAGCAGGCACACGTTTGGCTTTGAATATTCAAGCCCAGTCTTTGAGATCAGCTTTCACCTGGTCAGAGTCTTGCCAAACACTACCAGCCAAATACAGAATTTATTTCTATGAAGAATTTTTGCTATCTAGTATTTTGAGTCTACCATAACTTTCTGAGAATTTTGGAAAGGAAGTCATTCAGAGCAATAACAAAGAAGTAAATCTTTTAGGAGCCCACTTCCCAGCTGACCTTTAGTCAAACGGTTTGTCAACACTTCAGAGGAGAATACAAATTTTTTGATTTTGTTTTAATCAGGAGCATCATTTCTCCACAGCTGAGTTGTCCATAGCATTCTCAAACATCATACAGGTATGACAGTCATAGGGCTTAATATCAGTCCAAAGTTATTTGGTTTTAGTTTTTTTCTTGCCAAACTTATCAGACTTATCAAGTCAGACTTGATCAGACTAATCAACTGATAATTAACTTATCATTTAATTATTTGTGACTGAAAATCCAAAAAGCACAATAAACTTTCTAAGAATAGTAACACCTTAATCTTTTGGAATCTAAAAATCTGCAAACCTTTGAAACATAGTACTCAAAACAAATTTTGAAGAAAATATGGTAATTCTAATATTTATGAAAAGTCCAGTTTATCTTTAAAACACTCTCATTTCTTCTGAGGTACTTCAGGAAGTGTACCTGTGTAATTTTTAGTGCCAGGTTTCTGCATAGTTACTTGAGGACAACCTTTCATTTTTAAAACCAGAGCACTGTTTTAAAGATCTCCTGTAATTAATAAACTCCATGTCTGTGGAGAGCTCTGTCTTCCTATGGGTTGTGCAGCTGCTTTCTGCACTGTTTGGCACAGAAGCTTTGTGTTGCTGGACTACACTTAATGACTACCTACTATCTTGGGAAATTTCCTGGAGAAAGATGTCATATGCTAGTTCCACACTTTTATATTCTAAATCATATCAGCCCTCATAAAGATATCTTAAATCTCAAACACTTGGTTTATTTCAGGGTAAAATGATTTGCCTTTCTGAACCCTTTTTTCTAAGCCAAAGCTTCTGCTGCAGCACAAATGGCTCCATCATAGTTGCAAGCAGCTCTCAGTTTGGCATGAACCCAAAACATGTGCAAGGCCAACTAGATATCGAGAAGTAAGTGACTGATTCTACCCCATGTAGCTGTCATACAGTGTGTTCTCTGGAGAGATGTCAAATTTGCCAGTGCAGGAATTGTAATAAAAATAGGCTCAGATCACGTCCTGCAGATATAGTGGAAAAAACCTTGATGCTAGAAGATAAGACTCTATAATATACTAGTGTTAAAGAACACCTTCAGGGTCACATGTAACCCATAAATGTAAGTGGTAAGAATACTAACTTGTGCTTGCTTAGGTGGAAAGCCACTCTAATGAAACAGTGAATTTCTATTATTGCTCATAACTGTGCTATTTAAATTCACAGATAAATGCAGACTTCCAGTTTAAATTATAGCCTACTTGACATGCACAAGAATATGATACTTGTGCTCTAAAATAAAATTCTTGGGGTAAAAAGACTGTGGCACCATTCTTACTCTATTTTTGAGAAACTGGAACATCTAAGTCTAGTAAAAGATGTAAGTGACATTTAGAGAAAGAATATAGAGACTTTGTTGTCTTCTGGTAGATATGCAAAGTGTGAAAACTACTGGAAAATCTTTACACAACTGTTTTTTCATTAAAAGAGTATTTTAATTCTTCATGCAAGGAATTAATATTTATTTGATAATAATACATAATTCAGCTGCTCAACTCTCATCTAACATCACTCAGGGATAAAAGTGTCTGATCCAGAAATACTGCCCACTGCTCAAACTCACTTTTCATCACAAACGAGTTCTTTCAGAATTATCAGTCAGCCTTACACGATTATCATGCTCTTCTCTTTGTGTTTGGTTTGTAAATTGCCTTCCATTTATTTTCCTTTTCAGTCATGAAGAACTAAGGAAACTATACCACTGCCTATTTTTGATTCTAGTCCTCAATTACTTTAGCTAGTCCATAAATATTTAGTTAAATTGATTGGATATTTCTTCTTGGGTTTTTTGCAAATACTTTGGTGTCGACAGCTGAGAGAGTCCAGATTAATGTGCAGGTTCATGCCCTCTGTTGGTAAAAGAAAAATTTGTTTGAATGGGAATATATCATGGTATTTAGTTCCATGCTAGACTTCCCCTTGGAGAAAGAAAAAATATAATTCCAAATTGCACCTTAGAGAACTTGCTTAGCATTGTCAGATAGTAGTATTTAGGAAAGAAAAAACCCAATGAACATACACTAAAAAAATATTAAGATGCTTATTTTCAACTGCTTTTCTAATGAAAATATGAGTCACTTTGTAAATATTATGCCATCAGTAGTCCACCAATACCTTCAATTATAAGCTGTATTAAATGCATTTCTTTTCTATTAATAAGGTTTACAGATGGTTATACTTTTGTACCTGTGTATAAATAAAAATTCACTTCTATGCCTATATCTTGGAATTTCTATACCGTGCTATGTAGTCCAATTCTGTCTTCATCATTATCAGGTACCCGTGCTAAGGAAACAAATGCCATGCCAAACACCAAGTAATTTAAAAATCATTTTATAATAAATTACTTGGAATATTTTATGGAATGTGCCATTGAAAACATCTTCTCTCACACCTTTTTTATAAAAATAGAGAGAAGAAAGCCATATGCAAAAAAGGATGCATTTTTACTCAGGAGAGATTAGTTCTGCAGCTCCAAGTATTTCCATATTTGAGAAACTAAGTATGAAAAATGGAATGGGTTTGACATGGCTGAAGAGAAAAATACTAACCCCTATTTGAATTCCGGCAGCTTCTGCATTTTATTCCTCCTCAGTGAGCACCATTCTGAAGTTGCCTTCACCAGGTACTAGTCCTGCACTAGAGGAATAAGGAAAACATAATTTCATCCTAGGAAAGGACCAAAATAAACTCCCAGCATTGTGTTTGAGAGAGGGATGATACAGAGCACTACTGAGAAACCTCTTTAACTGACATCCAGCACTTCAAAGAATCAGTCATCCTAATAGTATAGACCTAATTTAGAATGTAGACGACACAGTTATTTTTTGGTATGGCATGATATCAGAGCATCTAATGAGACTGAACATCCTTCTTTTTTAAAGTCAGTTTCAGATCTCCAGTTCAACCTGTATCACCCAGAGAAAACTGTTTCTACAATGCTCTTACGTGTTCTTACTGATAGCAGTTTCATGTTATGATGTTATGTCAGTTAAGACAAGTGTACGGAAGAACATAATACTAATTATGAGTAATCACATAATACTAATGTAATCAAGATTTGACTTCCTAATGAGTGAAAAATCCCTTTTAATAATTTTACAGTACTTGTCCACCAAGTGTTGCTACCTCACTATTGTATAATGAAGCAAAGATTTCTCTGTTTTCTTGGATCCTTTCCAATTTATTCCTATATTTTCTGTATTTCCTAAACCCTTCAGGTAGGAAGAGTGCCTCTGTACACAGTGCCTTTGGACTGCAGAATGTTACTTTTCAGTCTTGCACACATTTATTAAAAAACAAACAAAAAAACAAACCACAGTGGTAACAAACCAGTCATCCATTATTTCCTTCTAAGATATTTCTTTCATTATTATTATTTCCTTTCATTTTTCTCCTCTGCAACATTTCTGCTTTGGTGCATCTGCCTCTACTTGAAAACTAACATACTTTCATACAAAAACTAAAAATTTAAACTTAAAATTCGGGGATCAGCTTTAAAGAAATGCACAGAAAGTTATATTTCAAATCATTTGAGAAATTGTACTTGTAATGTTTTCTGGTAAAATGACTGGTAAAAAGTAGGATTACATATCATAGAAATAATTGATATATGTCTATGTTAATCCATTTTAGCATGACTTACTCCTTCATAGTTCTAAGGCAATAGATGTGTCTAAAAAGGAAAGGAATTTCATGCATTATTATATGCAAAACTAATTTCATGCATTTTGCTCCTCCCTGCTACTTGCAAGGAAAAGACAGGGTTACACATGGAGGGCCAGGTGTTAGAGCAAACCATTTTTTACTGATGACAATTCCATTCCCTGACAGGTCTTACAATGTCTTGTGGAATCTTAATGTTAGACATGAAGTCATTAGCCCATGTCAGCTAAAAATCTCTTTATTAAACCAAAATACAACTTCAGATATTTTTCAGCTAAGTAGTTACAACACAAAGTATTCCTGCCCAGACAGGTTTGTAATTCTAAGCATTGTTAGAGTAATTCAGGTTAGGAGGGACCTTAGGAGGCCTCTGGACCAACCTTCTGCCTTAAACAGGCTCAGCTGTGAGGCCAGATTGTGTCTGGCTAGGGCTGGAAAACCTCCAGTGATGGAGGAGCACAGCTTCCCCTGGCAGCCTTCTGCTTCCTTGCCTGACTGTCCTCATGGAGAAAGTTTTTCCTTACATGCAGTTTGAACCTCTCTTGTTTCCATCTATGTCAAATCTTTCAGCCATGCAGCACTACAAGGCTCCATCTTCTTGATAAGTCCCTTGTAGATATTAGCACATTGCTGTTGGATCCCTCCTAAGCCCTCTCTTCTCCAGGCTGAACTTCCTCCAACAATGCATTTGCGAATCCATTCTGACTAGCTTCCAAAGAAAGCATTAGGAACAGGCACTAGCTTGCATTATTTATGGTTTTGGTTTTGGTTTTATTTAAGGGTTATTTAATATGTCCCTCCCTCTGGTTCCTTGTTTTTGCTAGGACTGGTTGAACTCTACTTTTGGCATGTGGCTATTGGGTTAATCAGCATTATATCCTGCTGCAGCATTTATCCTGCAATCTTTAGCACATCTCATACTAGCTGACTCATCATCCTAAGTGATAAGCATTCCTTCTTCCTAGCAAAGAACAATATCCAAAACAACAGATGATAGTCTTAAAATAATAAAATTAATAAAATAATAATTTAACAAAACACAGCAATTGTCTGTGACTTTGCTAATCTTATTTTAAGAACTGAGGTTATTCCATCACCAGGGTTTGAGAAACAAGAGGAGAAGGAGAGCAAAAATCAAAAATTGGATCTTTTTAATTGTATTAAGTCCTATGGAAAGCTTTTTTCCTTTAATTCCATCTGTGTGGGAGGTGGAAAGATGATGGGAAGAGTTCTTTCTCAGACAGATATCCTGTGTATATAACACAGAAAAATGTTATACAAGCAAAAGAATTGCTTCATTCCCAGATATGCAGGATGATGCCAAAGTGGAGTCTGACCAGGACAGCAGAAAAGCTTTCATATAAAGTCATCATATAGGGTGCAAGAGGCCACTTTCTGTAGAGCTGTTGCTTCATAGCCCAGTATAATATTTGCTAGACAGCCCAGAATCCACAGGATTAAGTTAGAGCTCTGAAATAAGGTTACCAAAATAAAAGCTTTCTTATCAAGCATACTGTCATAAACAATCCTTCACAAAAGAGGTACTGGGAGAGTCACCTGCTCTCTCTCTTGGCAACAGAAAAGTGCAGGACAAAACAAATAGTGTTTTTCTAGCATATTAAATGTTGTATTGGTGCATGACAAAACCAGTTGCAGCTTGATGTAAACTTTTCCCTTTATTTTTTTAAGGTTTTGGCAGAGGAAAATGATAATAGAAATATCAACATAAAATAGTTGGGATCTCTCTGGTAAGTTTCCTGAGACACCCTGTCAGCCTCATGCCATACAAGCAAGAATTCATTCAGGGATGTGAAGAACTGTTGTTGACTAACAAAGTGTCCACTGAAAATGCTTGCAGTGATAAAAACCTGTCAAGTTTTTTTCAAGGTAGTATTACAATATTTTTTAAAAGTAATTGTGTCATTTGGCTGTCTCCTCCTGCTATAAAACTTCTTATTTACCACTTCCAAATTTCAGTCGTTCTTATGACTTGTCAGAGAATTTTTACTGCAGCTCTATGGTGAATATGTAGGCTGAAACTAGGTCACTTCAGTAACCTGGGGCTGTCTTTGCTCTGTCTCAGTGAACACTGTTGGTCCATGGTGAATGAATTATTTCTTTCCTTGACTGACAAGAGAAGAAATTATTTTAGGAAATTTTATGCCCATTTTAGACTGGTTATATATTAATATGTAGACCACTAAGGCTTTGAAGGCTGGAGCAGAATACAGTGGCCATTGCTCAGTAAAGACTACCTGTGAGAGCCCCAGAAAGGTCAGTCTTTCCTTTGCATTTGCATAATTTTATATGTGAGCAAAAGTAGACAGATCTTGAACCCAGGTACCACAGAGGTAGAGACAATACTTGGGTTCATCTCTCCTGACAACAAACAGTAATATGACAGCAATCAGGAAGGCAAAAGGAAGCAAATGGAATAAATTTTGAACCACAATGAGCTCTTTGCCCATGACACCCATGAATAATATTTTATATCCTGCATAGAAGAAATTATGGCACTCTGGGTTACAGAACTGACTTCATCTAGAAAGCAATTATATTTTGTTTCCAGAGGACTTCAGCATTGGACTATAGCCAAAGCCAGCAGTTTAGAAAACAGCTTAATCTAAAGTATGCATCGATGACAGTGACTTCTATGAGCAAAAGTAGTCTTTTGCTATTCCTAATGCTGCTTTCCTTCATGAAGCCCCACATTAGGGTTTCAGTCCTTATTTTCAAAGTGCTTTCATTCAGAACATGCTTGTTTGTATGAAAGTTCTCAGCCAGACTTAAAACTTTGAGACTATTTAGCACCATGGCAAAACCTTTGTGATCCCTCCAGCCTCCCATGGGAGGTCCGTGCTGTAGCAGGCTCTTTGCAGGGTCTTGCAGACCTGTGGAGAGAGGAGCCCACATTTGAGGAGGTTTCCTGATTAGGACTTCTGACCCCGTGGGGGACCCACACTGGGGCAGCCTGTCCCTGAAGGACTGCACCCTGTGGAAGAGTGACTCACGTTACAGTAGTTTGTGGAGGACTGTGCCCGTGGGATGGACCCACACTGGAGTAGTTCATGGAGAACTCTCTCCTGTGGGAGGGATGCGTGGGAAGGGGCAGGGGAAGGAGCCCTGTCCCCGAGCAGTGGGAGTAAGAGTGTGTGCTGAGCTGACCACAACCCCCATTCCCTCTCTGCCTGTGCCACTAGGGGGAAGCGGTAGAGCTGGGAAGGAGGGAGGGGTGAGGGTGTTTTTAATGTCCTATTTTCTTTCTCATTATCCTGCTCTGATTTTATTGGTGATACATTCAGTTCATATCTCTGCTTAAAGTCTGTTTTGCCCGATTGCATTCAGTTAGAGATCTCTCTCTGTCCTTATCTCAACTCATGAACCCTTTGTTACATTTTCTCTCCCCTATTCAGCTGTAGAGGGGAGTGATAGGGTGGCTTTGGTGAGTCCCTGGCATCCAGCCAGCATCAACCCACTTCAATGGGCATCCTGCAAATGCCTGGGTGTTATGGATAGCACTTCCTAAATGTGATGTCTGTAAGGACTGAAACGAAGCCCCTGTCTGGTCACGACTTGCTTACTCCAGCTGGGATTGTCACCTTTCCAGCACCTCTTGTTTCAAAACAGCAACCACCAGGTCCATCTGAAATCAAAAACAAGTGGCCAGATAGTGAAAAGAATGGAAATTTTTATAAATTCAAGACTGTATCTCTCACTGAGCTGAGGCATCCCACACAGTTTTAGTACAAACAATTGAAGGCTTCCAAAATTCATTCTTTGATTGCTCATTGCTGTAGTACACTACAATTTCGTTTGTTCAGTCATTACTAAAGCCATCCACCCACTTACAGCTATTCTTATAGAAAATAGCATCCTTTCCTACTGATGCACATAATTTGTATCTTCTGATAATTGTGCATCTGATGCATAGAGAGAAGACAATAATAGATAAAGGCTTCAACTTGATTTCTGACATACTGATGAAAAAAAGAGGCAATGGCTTTAGTTAATGTGTGCATACATTTTGCCTGAATGATAAAAAAGCAAATGGAAAGCTTGGCAGTATTCAGTAGTGTCAGTAATGTTCTGAATTTATGAGTGACTGAAATGCTATCAAATGGACATGGATGTAGGAGAAGGGAATACAGATGACATTACCTCTGATAAGTAACAGCTGTGTTAATGACCCAATACAGCCTCACCCCTGATGAGTCACAGGTATATCCAGTGAAGATAAGTGTGATAAAAGGGAGTGGGTTAGCTAGTGAACGTGTGATCATGAATGGAGGAATCATAAAGAAGGAGCCTGAGGAGAGAATCACTGCTGTGAGGTCAGTCAGGGTCTACAGTTAAAGCCTGTTATTGGAACCTGCGGTCACAGTCTAGCCAGGTAAAAGCTGCAGTCAGAGTCTGCAAACCAATACCTGCAGTCAGAGTTTAGCAGGAAATAACCAGCAGTCAGAGTCTGCAAGGGAAACCTACAGCAGGAGCTTGATGCAGCCAGAGTCAAGGAATGGTTGGAGTCAGGATGGCTGAGCTGTAAAGAGGAATAAACCAGGACCCTTTTCATGCTGTGATAAACAAGTAGTCTGTGCCTCAGCTCATTTCTACCCTCTACTAAGAGGGCTGGTGCAATACATGGATATGAAGTCACAGACCTAATGATTTGCCTGTAAGTACCTTGCAACTTTTAAAAGGTAAGAGATAAAAAGCATGTGAGACTGTATAGATGCAGTAAAAAAGCCCAAATGGCAAAATAAAATGTGGCCTGAAATAATCTTAACAAATGTATTTTCTTGTTGAAGGGAATGTTAGTTTCTATATGGTAATAATGTAAGACTTCAAAAATTATGTGTTACTGATGCAGTTTAATCTGTTTATCAAAATAATGAAGGACACATTTTAAAAGAAGACTTGTACAAGCACTTGGAATTCAGATGCTTAGAGAAAGAATGAGGAAACAAATAGAGCTTTAAATCACAGAAGTTAGGAGGCTTGGAAGAATTTTCTGTCAACTTCAGGAAGTACCTAGTGATGTTTGCAACACAGGTTAAAAATCTGAGGAGCTGAAATAAAGAACATCAAAATGAAGCTCTAGAATTATGGGATTATACATTTTAATGTCTACCTATATCAACATAGATTTCTTCTGTGTTCTGTATTCAGCTGACATGGCTGAGGATAAAGTGAGCTGTGCCTTCCACCTCTCCACACAGCTTGTGCCTTTCTTGGGGGTTCCTCCTGGGCAGAATAGGGAGGTGTGCCTGACACTGTGCTCATTTGTCAGCTGTGTTGGGGTGACTCTAATTCCTGCAAGCAGCAGGTAGCTCCAGACAGTCTGAGCTCACGTGTGTGAGTTTGAAGTGTACAGACCTCCTCAGAGCTGCCTTTGGCAACAGGGAAAAAAGGTTTCACTATAACACCCTTTGCACATGGAAGGATATATTATATGTTTACACAGATATCCAGAAAAACACATCCTGTTGTCAGTACATGCAATCACACACCCTTTTGATTTATGCACATTCCATTAACTAACATGATACACATCTTTTCTGTATCTGGTGCAGAAAGTATAGTGTCTTGTGGTACTATGTGGGACTTTTCCTATGGAATGCTTGTGGGAGTCACATAGGTGGAAAGTACTGAATATGTTGAAGTTATATGTAGAAAAAGAAGAAGGAATGAAAATTTTCTGACAAATATAGGTGACCTATTTATGCAAGTTAGTTTTACAGTTCACTGCCTGACCTCTTGTTTTTTTCACCTAAGGAGTGTTGTAGAGCTAACCCAAAATGAATATATGGTACTTAGGCTGTGTTAATGTTATTTAAATATATTCCTGAGGAATGAAATTGAGAGTAATACAGCTAAGTAACAAGAAATATGCTGGACCATTAACACGATGAAGTTAGTGTAGGTATATAGGATTAAGTAATCAGTATAAAATGCCTCAAGTATGCTTATAGTTGTAGCAAATGCATAGTTGCGTTATTTTACAAATGCCATGGGTCTGTCTTCTAAAATTTCATTTTAATGTAGAAGCCAAAATTGACTTTTTGATGCTGTTAAATTTTAGGCCATGGATCTGAAAAAATATTCAAAATATGTTCCTTTGATATGACAGTATGGTACTGCTTCTTTATGTAGCTTTTTGGTAGACTCTAGTCACAGAGTTCTTGCTGTGGAGGTCATTTAAATGTACGCACTTCATGGACTTAAGGCAAAATTAGAAAGTCTCCAAAAGTTCCACTGCTTAGCATTGAATTTCCATTTTGTTATGAAAAAAATACAACACAATCTTTGACAGAACTGAAAAGTTGTCTTGGAAAATGTCTTTTTCGACCTGGATCAGTTCTCTGGTAAGACTCTCTGGAGAGCAGCACAGAAGGCTGTGACAGCCCCAGGCTGAGGGCTCGGTGATGGCAGAGGTGCTGCTTTTGGTAGCACTGCCTGTCTCTGCTGGCTTAAGGTTTACCCACATTTACCCACAGCTTGGGTGTGTTTGTGTCCTTAGTGATGGAGGTCAGGCGGATTGGTGCTGGTACAGTCCCATGGCATCTCCTTCCTGCCCTCAGCTGCACGCTCTCACCTGTCTTTCCCTTGGCACAGGAATTTTACTCACCCCTTTGTGAGCTCATTGGGGTAGTAAAAGGAGCACAGAACTGTACACTTTTCTCACTTAACTTTCTGTGAGGAGAGCCTTCCAAACTGACATATCGAAAGGTCAATATGAACACCATGGGTGGCAGCATGAGACCAATGCAAGCTGTGGGTAGGATTGCAGCATCTGACCTTGCCTTGGAAGTCAAACAGTTTTGTGGCAGTCAAGACTTAGAAAGATTAAGCTGCTGCGGTCCTGTGTTTGTTCTCCTGGCTGCATGTTCCTGTACCTTCTTCCTGGAGACACTGGCATATGTGGAGATTGCACTGGTCCAGGGATCAGCTGGAAACTAGCTACTCTTTTTTGCTAAGTAAGATTAATTTGCAAACAGTCCAGCTCCTGAGCCAGCTTTCTTTCTGGTCACGTACACACCCAACTAGGCTTGTTTAAACTGCCACAGAATTGCATTTCAGGGTGATGTGGTTTATTCACAGAAAGATCTCTGTTGCATGAAGGAGCCTGGAAGTGAAAGCAGCCAGAGACCAGGGCTCTGTAGTGTGTGAATTGCTCCATCCCTCCTGCTGGGTGCTTTCTCCTCCTGGAGGTGATGCCTGTGGGGCTCTAACATGAAAGTTTACCCAGGAGGTTCGTGTGTCCCCGGCTGCCTGCTGGAACACGTGGAGGAGCACAAGGTAACCTTCACAGCAACACCTCCCAGCACATTCCTGCCTTTCCAAGCTCTCACCCTAGTCTCTGGGACATTAATGCTGTCATCCAGCGAGCAACGTGACAGGAGAAGGGGAGGTTTTATTGTACTGGGAGGGAAAGTGCTCTGTGACCTGTGTACCTTCTTACACACTGCAGGCCTGCCGGTGTTCCTGACTCACTGTCTGTAGGCAAAAAATTAGATGCACCCTTGAACATACAAGTGCTGACAGCTACAAATAAGGCAGATTTTTCTAAAAAGTCTTGTGAGCAATGTGGCTTCCAGGTACTGTGAGGCTTCCTTTTAAAAAGTGCCAATGGATATGCACAAGCATGCTTATGTTAAACATACAGAAATAAATTGCACATGCAGTAAGTTAACTGTATAAGTAAGCACAAAACAGAAAGAAAAGGGGAAATGTGTATTGCCGGCACAAAATAATGCTGGGGAGTGAGTCTGATACATTTATGTGTTTCTAAGGGATCTAAGCATTTTGCTGGAAAAGCATATAAGATATACTGAATTTTAAGAGAAAATATTTTCTTTGTGTTTACTGCCTCATACATACGAAACCACAGCTTCCCCTGAGGCTGTTTTATTTACAAATTCATAGTTATAATTTCCATAGAGTTACTCTGAAAAAATTACAAGACACAATAAGAATAAATAAAGATACAGTCGTTTTTGCAGGAAATGCAGTGAAATAATACCAGCAATTGCCTTATAAGCTACCCAGTCTCAAATACTGTATTTAGAAAATAAATAACACTGAAATTACAAATGTGGGAGTATCAGATTTTATCTTTTTTCAAAACATATTCCTTGGGGAAGGCATGTGCTGCCCTTCTGCTGTTCTTCACAGCCAGGGATACCTGTGTTTAAACCCATTAACTGGTGTTATAATGAGGCTCTGGTGAAAAGCCTGGGGGTTTCAGAAGGAACCACTTCTTTTGTTTTTGAGGAAATTTTCTCAGAAGTCTGTGTCCACCCAGAAAAAAAGTAATTGCATTTTTGGATCTGCAAATATGTAAGTAGGAACCTGTTTTGCCTACTGTCCTGGGGTGACAGGATATTTTTCATGCTTTGTATCCCAAATCGTGTGTTTCTGTTCCCATGTTCTCAGTTTGTTTTGTCTATAGCTGAGCCCCTCCCCCAGCTGCTTGCTTTTGGCTTGCTTGCTGCTAGCTTTAGGCTGCTTTGCTGGCTTTGCTCTCTTGCTTTCTGCTTGCTTTTTCCCATTTTTCTGCTTTTGTGTTTCCCCTTCTTTCCTTCCTCCCTTCCCTGAAGACATCGGACCTGCTTCGGGCCCTGATTCGGGAACATCAAGGGAACACCCCCCGGAGTCTGCACCTGAGAGAAACTTTGGCACCCTCCCCAGCAGAGACGGCTCACCCTCTCTTGGACTGGTGAAAACACTGGTTGTCATCTCGGACTGTTTTTCTTGTGTTGGGGAGTGGTTTTTTTGTTGTTGTTGTTTCTTAATAAACAAGTTTTTTTCCACTTTTCCTCTGAGGAAGTTCCTCCCGAACCCGGTGGTGGGGGAGGGAGTTGTGGGGATTTTCCCCTAAATTTGTCCTAAACTAGGACACCTACCCATACTCTGTTATGTGTGACAGCTGTGACATGGGTGTGTGTCTGTATCCTGTGTGTCATGATACCTTTCACCAGTTCTAGGCTGGCATTTCTCAGCTGCCATGTCAGGGGAGCATGTGCTGCAGATGAGGGTCATGCATGCTGAGACTGAGGGTCAAAGACGAAAAGGGACACAGGACTGACCCAGCAGGAACAAGACTGTAGTTTTTAACAGCTTTATTATAGTTTTTGAGGCATACATTTTTCTTTTGTTGTTAATTCCGGGTGCCAACTGCTTGGGTTTGTGCTAATGGCTTAGGCTCTTGGTCAGGGCTCTACAAACACAGACACACATTCTCTTTTCCTGCTGCTGCTGGAGCAGCATACGCTGGCACAGGGACAGTGCAGTGCAGAGGCTTTGGATCTCCCTGCAAGATTAGCCAGAGGGCATCTGTCAGAGCCCAAAGAGGTAACAGCTGCACAGGCCAGGGTGGAAAATTTTGAAAGAGAGTGAGTACTGATAAGGAAAGAGGACTGCAATTTTTATCTGCCTAGGGCAGCAAAAAACCTTGCATCAGCTCTGCTCAGTTTTATTACAGATTTTATTCTGGTTTTGCTCAGTTTTCCTAGGGAATGTTGTGATGTGCATTTGCATTGCATCTGCTCACTGTATTCAGTTTAGGGAAAGGTATTCCAAGCAGAATACATTTTAGAGTTGCTTTTCAGAATGTAAAGCACATCAACCTAATGAATAGCCTCTGGAAGAGTCCTGAACTCAAAAAGCCGCATACACTGGTGCCTAGCAGTTGGAAGAGAATATTTAGAGAAATGAAAAAGGTCACTGGTGCTAAAACATGTACCAGGAAAGAGATAAAAAAGAAGTGTTGCTATTATATGTTGAGGGAAAGGTAGAAAGGTACACATCTGAAGATTGCCAGTGTTCAGTGGGAAGGTTTGATTAAAGTTGTGCTTTTCCTTCCTTGCAAGAGTCTTGGTGTTTACTGAATAAGTTCAAGACTGTAACTTTCAGAATTATAGTATGTAAAACAAGATAGTGCAAGTTTAGTGTTGATGATCCTCAAGAAACTGCAGTCTCACAGTTCTGTACAGTAAGTAAAAAGAATTGTCACTTTTGTTGCTCTATCAATTTGTTCAACTCCATGCAGAGTCTTCCACACAAATGGAAATAAGGTTCAGTTGGGGAAATCTGATTTTAAAGATGTTCAAGATGCAGATTGGGTTTTTCCTTCAGTATGCCATATCAAGCAGCAATGACAGAAGTCTACATAACCTGCAAAGATGCTAATGAAATTTCAGAGCTCCTTAGTTCTCATTGTTCACTCACCATGAGTTTTTCCTACAGAAGTCCCACAGCTCTAATGTAAGGAGTAATGTCTCCTTGCCTTTCCTTGGCAAGCTCATAAGGAAGCAAAAATACTAATTCTTCCCTATCAAATGTGGGTATGTTTGACCAAAGTGGGCAGAGCTGGGGAACTTCATGAGGTTCATTGGCAGCCCCTGAGATGGATAGTGAAGACCCGGGGCCAGGGACAGTCCAATATCCCATCAGGAGCTAAGGCAGAATGGGCTGAGGGCAGGACCTGATGTAATGCTGTGATGAAGGGTTTGAAGTTCATACAAGGGACAGAGATTGGAAACAAGATGCAACATATGACCAAAGGGTCCTTCCAGGCAAAAATAGCTCCATGGGCATCCAGGTGTCAGGGCCAGAGACAGAGGTGGGAGATTGGCACTGCTTCTGCACAGCCCAGGCAGGGATTGCCATGGGCAGGAGTGCAGGAAGGTTCCAGGTGTAGCTGCTCCAGTCCATTAGAGCCTATGGCTTCCCACAGCACCCTGACATTTCCAAAGGAAACCTTCTTGAATTGTTCTTCCCATCACTCCAAATGGCCACCCAAAAGATGTGGCTTCCTGTGTCTTTCGTCCTCCTCCTGTCACAGAAGCTGCACTGACATGGTCAGACAGCTCCCAAGTCTCGGTTCCTGCTGCACTCTGTCCTCAGCTGTGGCAAGATAACAAGAAAAAGTGGACTAAAAGCAGAGTGGTTTTTTGGGAAGCAGCACCTCCAAAGTCCTGCTGAGTTTCTACCTGCATGATTTCTTTTTATGTGGGAAACAAAACATATGCTGTTGCACCAAATGTCAGAGAATGGTTGGGTTTCAGATGTAGTGTGAAATCCTCACTGTACTGACTTCAGCAGCAATCCTGGAATTGACTTCAGTATCTTTTTCCACCTGTTATCTTCTTATACTTAAAGGAATGTATTTGGTGCTGAGGAAGCTACAAAGAAACTTTGCATAAGTGCTGAGAATCAGCCCATAGGCCTGTTTCTCAGCTGATGGGTTTAAAAGCTCTGTTACATGATTTTTGAAATCAAATTGGATTTTCAATGCATAAATTGCATTTTGATAATGCTTTGCATCATGGGTAAGGCACATTAAGGCTCCTGTGATCTCCTGGCCATCAAGAAAGAAAAGGAAATGAACCTAAAGGAAGTTTAAATAGAAATACCAACTGTGCTAGGGAAAATGATAGCTGCGTATATAAGAGGGAAAGGAAGAAGCTGAGGTAAAATGGAATGGTAGAGACAATAAAGAAATGTGATCAATTAACCTACAACAATTAACTTTGCTAATAATAATAATAATAATGTTACCTATAGCTAGTAACTAAGGGTTTAGGAGAGAGTGGATATATGCCTCAAATCTGTATAGGCCTGAAAAAAACTATATTCAACAGCATGGAGAAATAGAAGTTGTTGGCCTGCCTTTCAGTCATGCATGAACCCAGGGCTCCCAGTGTATGAGAGGATAATAAAAATGAGTCTTAAATTCCCCTCATGTGGGCTAAAATATGAGACCTGATTTGATTAGTGTTTACAGCTACATTGTCTCACTGCTCTTCTGTTTCAGTGATGGACTGAATGTTGCATCTCTACTACTGTAAGTTGTCTCAGAAAAGTACAGAAACAAAGGGGCAGATGTTGAACCAATGAGACAAGCATGTCCTCATAGCCCAAGGCCATGAAACAATTTCATATATACACTCAAATATACTCTGGGACAGCACCATTTAGGCTGTATCCTGGGGTGAAACTTTTCCTTGTTCTTCAAGACCACCTTTTCACTAATGTATCCACTAAGCTGCTGGGTTTAGTCACATTCAGATTTATCGTCCTGCTGTGTTCCAAAGGTCCTGCCAGTGGCACATATAGCACCTCCCCAGCTCAGCCATTTCCATACAGGCCCATCCCTCACTGTTGTCCATGCACTCTGTCACACCATCTGTTTCCCCTATGAAGCCAGATGTGGATTGTCTCCCAGTGTACAGATGTTGAGGCCAGTCTTCTGGCCAGAAATTTTGCTGGCTCCTGGCTCCATTTTGATTATTATTTATTTCAATAACAGTGTCCTCAGTAGATGTCCCCCAGATGTTTTGAATTAAATAATGAGGCAAGGACATGTAAGTGTCCTGTTCTTCCAGACTTTCTTCCTCCTGCTGCTGACTGCAGAGCTGCAGGGACTGCTAGAGGGCCTGACAGAAGGCAGGGACAACCTACAGCCCATGCTCTCTGTCATTTTTTTCTGTGGCTTTATGCAAGTGATTGGCACCCTCACTGGGAGAGCTGTCAACTCTCATCATCCTCTGACATTTGGATGTTTCTAAACAATTTCACATATTTCTGTGAGCTGTGTCACCTTCTAATTTTGCAAATATGATCTTCTCTTAAGATAGTTTTTTTGTTTCTAATATGCTAGAGAATGCTTTTTTCTTCTCTGTATATGGATCAAAGATTACCGAGGTGAAACTACAGATATATTTGGGGGTTTGCTGCCATCTGCAGTTGAAACTCAATATTAATCCCGGTTTGCATGAGTGAGTATTCCCTGTCTTCAAAGACCTTCAAATCTCAGCAAGGAACAAAACATACAATGATGCACTATCATTCTGTTTTGACTACTGAGTTCCTGCTCCAGCAGAAGGAAGGAGAAGCTAAATAAATTTAACTCCTTCTGGCTGTAAAGTTCACTGACAATCTGGATTGATAGTAAACTCTTATAGTCATCTCTTCAGCTCTCCTTTCGGTCAATTTGTTCAGTTTCTAGTCTATACACACTTGAGATGCAATCTCACTGTTTAAACTTTACGTGGGAGCTTTTCAGAAACTTTACAGCCTTTACACAGAACTGGACTGACAGTGAGTTGACCATCTGCATTTCTGAACTGGAGTATCTCCTTGTTTCAACTCTAAAAGAAGGACAGCTGCTGATGTAAGATATCTCTCCCCACACCACTGTATTGGATTTTCTCATTGAGATATGTGGTGGATCCTAGTATAGAAGAGAAAGGCATTAAAACTCGCTGTATAAAACAAAATAATAAAAATAACTTTAATAATATTTACCTCTACAGTACTGAAATCATTCTAGGCACCAAAATATCCTGAAAAATTTAGATTTGTCATGGGATGTTTGAGGTAATGAAAAAAACTTAAACAAACCACCAACAAAAAACCCATAAAAAACCTAAAGTGACTCAATATTTCTAAATATTTAATGGTTTGGTAAATAATGCATATAAAATAGTAGGAGAGTAATTCATGTAGTTCTTCACACATCCTGTAAGTAATTACAGAAACATGTAAATAATTACATAAAAGAATGGGAATGGCACAAGGGAGGGTGAGTAGATGTATTAAATTGGTGTGGCATGAACAGTTCTGTATTTTTTTAAAATTAATATACTCAAGCAACTTACTGAAATCTTAGTGTAAGAAAATATTTTTAACTGTCTGCATAAGAAAGAAATGTATTAATTTCTATAATATTTAAATTCTATAAAATATTTCTATAATATTTACAGGCCCTTCTGGCACTCCACTAAAGTGGAGTGGATCTGCATCCAGTTTTACAGGTATTGGTTTTAACTCCTTTATTACAGCACATTTACCAGCTAAAAATCTCTGTACTCGTGAAGATGTAGTGTGCTTATATCTTCTGATTTTCCTATCTCTCCAAACCATAGCAAAAATAAGAAGTGTTATGCCTGATCCTCAAGGACCATAAATCACTGTATCTCCTTGAAGCCAATGGAACAGCACCAATTCATAGAAACAGATGATCTACCCCTAGATTTAAGTGTTTCATAAACACTTCACTCAAACTGAGAGATATAAATGATGATTCAAATGGTGGTTTGCCTTCTGCATAGCATAGTTTATGTTCTTCTGTCCAATTTGCAGTGCTTAAACTATCAGCAGATATAATAAAGTACAATATAACAGTGATCAGCATGAAGTACATCAAATCACTATAGTTGAATCATGGAGTGAACTGCCAGCTTGTTTTTGCACTCACACAAAAGCAATGTCTTAATGTCTTCTGACAAATGGAGATTGTTACTTATGCAGATGGTGCATATATGAAACATGAGTGCTTAAATTTTGCCAGCATATCTTTTCCGAAAGAACGCTTAACAGAGCAATCCTAAAGTTCACATAATAAAAAACTATTTCTGTGCTGAGATCTAGGTCAGAAATTGTAACCACTGTCAATCCAGTTTCAACAAATTGTCTGTATGATTGGACTTTGTAGTAAGGCATTTCAGGGAATCTGGGAGTGTTTCTGTTCACTAGGGAAATGAACTTCATCTTGTTTGCATTTATTTTCTCCACTTCGTGCTCATGGGAAGACCTCACAATCCTCAGATGTGCAGAAGTGCTCAGGTTTCTTATTCAGTATCTGGGAATCATGGGGTCAAGTCTGGGCTCTCCTATCTACTGCTGGACATGGAGCACTTATCTTCTTTTTAGTGTTTAAATTTAGGTGGCAGTTTTTCACTAGTGTGAAAAAGGCATATTGTGTGTGTGGCTCTATGCAGATATTTACTATATGTAATATGCTAGGTAGAAAAGTTATGCAATATTAACATTTTAAATAATATAGTAAATGTAGTTTTTAACATTGAATCTAAGTAAGAATTGTGGGTAAGGTATTGTCCTTAGCTCAAGAGCGAAGAGAAGATAACCCGGAGGTTTCTACACAGAGAGAACAATTACAACAAGCCAGACTAAAACCCCTCTTGGATGTTTCAGAGGGAAAGATGCATATCTCCTTGAAACCACCCTGGTCAAGCCAGACTATGCATATCTCCTTGAATCCACAAAGCTACCTGGTTAAGCCAGACTCCAGGACGCCAGGGGTTTTGCAAAAGGCTCTTGGCAAACGGGCTTTTCTTAGATAAAGTATGCATAATCATTAAAGTTGGTCCTCAAAAATAGAGAGGCATCTCCCTAACGGGGCCCTTCTCCTTCACAGCCTTTGTCTGGGAGGGAGGGGGGACGTAGTCCCGGGCTACCTTTCTTTGCTCTTATTGCCTCATTATTTGTCCTGTCTCTGAAAACTTTTTAAACTTTTATTATTGTATTAATATTTTTGTAACCAATTTTTATTCTTTATTAAATTTTCATAAATTTCAAAAAGCGAGGTATTGGCATTTATCACAACTAGCAAGTCAGTAACACCCAGGTGGCAAATGCATTACCAGCTTGATAGTCCTGTTTTAAGTTTTTTTACTTAGTCTACCTTAAAAAGCTCTTACTATGTATTATGTAATTTGTGTGTTGATGAGGATATTCAGAATTCATAGATGTAAATTTATCTTCTGTAAAACCAGGCTAATAAATTTAAGTTTTTATTGTAATGCATTCAGATCATATCTTGAAAAAAGTATAGATCAAAATGTTTTTGCCAGATTGCATTAGTGAAAAATATACATATACTGTAAACAAATAGCAAAAGTAACTTTAGCTTGTTTGTTTCTTAAATTATTGGCGTACTTCAGAGTGCCCAGCAACAACCTAGCAATAAAAGAAAAACAGGAGACAATACATTCTGTATTGCACTTCTTAGTGACTAAACCTGGTGTTGTTTCGTCTAGTTCTGTACTACAAAGTTTAAGTTGCAAACTTTCTGAGAGACCATAAAGGTTTAGTTTGTAGCTTGGTTCAAGGCACAGTATCTGCCATAAGATCAGTATGTGTGGTTTAGAACTTCAGCTTCACATAAGCTTAAGATTTAGGTTTTGTCCATGTGCTCTGGCTTTTGAATGGGGAAAAAATCCTATCTTAAGGAGATATCTGACTCTTATTTACATTAATCTAGCAAAACTCTCCTTTACTTCTTTTATGACCAGGTGCAGTTGGCAATGTATATGACAAGGGAGGGAAACAGGGAATAAAATATTACCAGCTCATTTGAGAAAGAGGTGAGGTTGCTCCTATTTCTTCAACACTTAACCAAGAAAAAGAAAGGAGGAGGAGAAAAATAAAAAGTCCTTAAGTGTCATCTAAATTGCAAGATTAGGAGGGGAAAGTAGCATAATCTGTTAAAATTGTCCCAGTAGTGTGGAGAGAAAACATAAGTTTGACTGAACTTGGGAAAAGTACTAGAGAATGGTGGAGCTAAAAGACAGATGTGAAATCCTGTAACATGAGTAATAGTGAGACCTTTTTATTGAGAATCAGGGCACTTGGGTTAATGTCCCTGGGAATATAAATAGGCTTTGTCATGGAGCTAGGGAGCAAGGGGGGTTCAAAAAGCAAGAGAACCAAAATGTACCAATTTGGTTTTATAGTTCTAAGTTTTCAGGGGCCGGGAAGAAGAAAACTGGTAGAAGCTCACTAGAAACTGTGTCCACATGAAGTCTGAAGACTCCTTGTGTAGCCCAGACCTCTTGGGAACTGGCAGCTCTCTCGAACAGCAGCTCTGACTGTGTGATGGGTTAACTGGCAGCATTTCTCAAGGATGTAGCTCTGCAGCATATGCTCACCTAGTCTGACAGCCCTGGGAGCCAGCGCACCTCCTGTACTGTAGACCATGGAATACTCTGCAGTGCCTGGTCAACATGTCCCCCTGCTTTTGGAAGCATTAGTCTGCTGTGGAACAATGATGGGTGTAATTGTGCAGAGATACAGCAACAAGAATTACAGGAGTGATGTTGTGAAGTGGTGGGTACTGTTGATGCCTGGACATTGCATCATCCTCTTTCCTGGTCCCCTGTCCCCCCTGCTTTGTTTCTGGATGAAGAAAATTTGCTGGTTTGCCATGTGGTGGTGGGTTTGACACAGATTTAGTTCCTTTTTGGGAGTTATGTGTTATGAATAAACTAAATAACCTTGCTACTGACTTGATGGGAGTCCCTACTTTGCTGATTGAGCGAGATGCTGAGGGTAAATGGGGCAGAGCCAGCTGAGGGAAAAGCTGTAGAAAGCCAAATAGCTGGCAATTACTGAGATGACTGAGGAATAGAAAGCAGTAAATAAGGATGTTTAGATTAAATTTGTTCTTGCTGAAGAAGTAATTATCTTTTCTGAGGTTGTACTATTTTGTCTCTGTGGTTTTTTTTGCTTGGTTTGGTGATAGCTCACAAGCTATTTGAGAGCTGGGTGCTGATGTAAAGGTGGAGCCTTTGTAGCTGAGGCATCTGGAAGTATTTTATCTTTGGCAATAGTTGCAAGACCTGATGAGTAGAAAGAAAGGGAAGAGCTAAGCTAAGTAAAAGTAATTAAATCCAAAGTGTAACTAACTAATGTGGCCTATTAGGTGGACTGACAGTGGGACAAAAGTTGCTGTAGCTGATGTGCTTTGAAGGAACAGTAAATAAAGAGAAGGAGGGGTGGTGTACTGGTACTGTGCAGTAGAAACAGGCTAGCAATTGGTGTTAGCATGGCAGCAGAACAGAGGGAGCAATTTGCCTTAGTTTTTAGTTAAGTAATGCAATAAAGTGCAGTTAGAAAACAGTTAAATGAGGCTAAAATCAACATTTTCTATGAGAATGTTTGAAAATAGAAGTTAATCTGGTTTAAAAAGCTTAAAGTCTACCCTAAAATAATAGGAAAAGAGTACATATGCTACTAATCAAAGAAATGTAATCTGTATTGCTACAGGCCTGTCTTACTGCCAAAATATAGAAGCCTTTATAACCAACTTTGCAATAAGAATATGTGGGAACTTGCACATAGAAAATGAAATGAAAAGTGATGTATGTTTCACTAACAGTACCTTGTGTCAGGCTGACATGCTGGTTTTTATTAGTCCTCCATATCACTTGATACAATTCTAGGGTATAAATAATTACATGAGAAGACACAAATTAGTAGAAAAATATGGAACTGGTGGAAGACAGACCACACCTACAAGCGCACAGTGGTGGGAGGGAAAGTGAAGGACACATTCTGCAACAAGAAAAAGTCTAATTAGATGTTATTAAGTGGTTTGTTGTTTGTTTGTTTGTTTGTTTGTTTGTTTGTTTTGGTCTGGTTTTTTGGGGTTGGGGGGGTTGGTGTGGGGGGGTTGTGGGTTTTTTTGTTGTTTGTTTGTTTTGGTTTTTGTGAGTTTTTTCTCCCCAAAGTGAGCAGGGTCAAACACTGGATCAAGTTGTCTGGAGATAAAACTCCACCCTTGAAGAAGGTCAGAATCCTGCTGGAGATGAGCCTGAGTTGTCAGATCTAATGTCCAAGCTGACCCTGCTCTGAGTGAGAGGTGGGATCAAATGATGTTCAGAGATCCCTTTTAAATTAAGTTATTCTATAATTCTTTGAAAGATCCTTTTCCAGGGCAAAATTTATGAATGAAAGGGTGCTATCAGTGCATTATTTCAAACACAGATTTTTGGGACTCTTCAAAGTTGTCACTCATTGCAGTTGCAGAATTCTGAGAAAATTTGGGAAATACTGCCTAGTGTAGGAAGATTGGTATATAGATCAGAAACAACTAAGACTGTAGTTATAGCAGTGAAACTATTTTGTGCATGACTATGTAAAAGTCTGGGAACAATAAGAATTTTTAAGGGACAAAACAGATCAAAGGAGGATGTATTAGCTGGTTTTCATCCAGCTAGGCCACCAGTGCTGATGCAGTCATGGGAAAGGCAGATATGATTCTAAGATGACAGACAGGCATTTCTAGTGGCCATTATCAGGAAATATGAGTCCAAACCTAAATAAATTAATTAGGCATTGAGGGACTGGAGATCTTTTCTTGAAAGGACTTGACTTAGTTTAGGAAGATTAAACTGAAAACCAAAAGGTTTAACAATTTGAAGTACACCAAAGTCCATCAAAACTTCATGATAGAAGAAAGCCTATTAAAGATACAGGATAAGATATTTGGCTCAGAACTGCTAGGTATAAGATTAATAAATGTTGAATAAAGTTACAAATTACCACATTCAACACTCAGCTTCTGAAATAACTTTCCAGAAGAAGCAATTGGGCCTTGACTGATGCTTGCTCTGCTGTTAAAATACATTATTTGATATGGGTGTGGGGACAGCAAAGGACAAGAGCTGATGACTTTGAAATGTAAGACTGGGAAGGACATAGCCTTTCTCGAAATATAAGCAGAGCAATTTGATGAAAAGCTACAGTAAATCATTCTGATTCTTAAATGTCATTAGTATTAAAGGGTTGTTATTTCTCCAAAGGATCTAGGACATCTTGAGCCACTGAAAATGTAAGAGATATTTATTACCAAGGAGACTGAGACTCAAGAGCTGCCTGAGCCTTCATCCATACAGCTGTCATGGCCCCACTGCAGGGAGCTGCATGGTAAATGGTTCTGTTCTGCCTTGGCCCAGGGGTAAGGCTCCTCCAGCTGAAGGATCGCTCTGCTTGCTGGTGCTGACAGAAGGCAGACTGTGTACAGGAATCCCTTTGTCTGAAGGACAGACTGCATCTGAACTAGACCTGTTAGAGTAATTGACTCAGCCTTGTCCATTTAAAGCCATTACAAGGGTCCTGTCCTGCCAGGGAGATAGTGAGACCTGTTGAGTGCATCTAAGGAAAACAAAGGCACTTTTGAACAGAATAAAAAATAATCTGCATTTTGATGGTTTTTATTTAGTCTAAGGTCTGGGCATTTGTCAGAAATTATTTGAAATATATAATGCATTGAAACTTCCCTTAAATTTCACTGCTCTGCAGTGCTCATATTCTTTTTTACATCCCTTGTTTGCAAGGATTGCCTTGACATTTCCTGAAGGAAAATTTCACTTTTCTATCTGACCACACAAAAATTGTTTTAATATAAAATAAACTGAACTTACACCATGACTGACTGAAATATGTAACTGTACTGTTTTTGAAGCAGCAGAAATCAAAAACCTTGCTTTTCAGAAATTATTTCAGTAGTAGTTCTTGAGTAAGAGTTTGCAATGGCTCTGCTGAAGAGTTTGTAGACACTGTTGTGAAATACTGTAATTTATTTTATTTCATATAAATGCATGTTTTAAATTTTATGTCATCTAAATGCATGTTATTTGTATGTGGTAGCACAGAAGCCACCTTTAGACAGGCAAGCATAGAATACAAAGTGTAAACCTGATGCTGTGTTGCCTGAATGAAACAGTGCAAGGCAAGATTTTGGTGAGGGATGCGGTGATGTCTTCAGGAGGATTATATTATATTTCTTTTTCTTTCAGAATAAATTATAAATGTCACAGTTCTCCAGAGCTGAAAAGACTGAATTAATTAGTGTGTCACCTGAGAGCTTTCGCCCTTTCTGGGGAGGAATGAAGTGATTTGAAAGAGCACTGGAAAGGGCCCTCATCCTACTTGACCTTTCCAGAGATGCGGCAGACGGATCGATAGGGAAGTGACTGCAGCGAGCTGGCACCTTGCAGAGAGGGTGCACTTCAGAAGTGCCAGAACAGGTTATAAAAACATGGAGGCTGACTGTTTTGTTTGATGAAGAGGCTCTCCCTTTCTTTTGGTTAAGGCTGAGGTAGCATCCAACCATTTTGACTGACTTAATTTTATTTTAATTGTTTGCATCTTCATCAAAATCAAACCCTTCCTCTTTCTAAAATATTGATGGTGGGAATTTGTGATAGCTACCTGGGGGCTGAATGACCTGAGAAAATTGAAAATGGCTCTCTGAGGTAAAAGTTTTAAAGATAAACTGGACTTTCTATCACTGTTTTCCTCCTTTTTTTTTTTCCTTTTTCTTTTTTTTTTTTTTCTTTTTTTTTTTTTGGCTCAAAATCACAGCTAAATGGCACTACTGTAGAAAGTCCAAATGTGCCTCACTGGTGTTGGTAAGAATAAGTGATGGCTACAAGCACATGCACACACTGCTGCAAGGCTCATGCTCCCTATGGGGTATTGATGCAGAGATTTGTTCCTGTGATCCTTGGCCAGCTGTTTCCTCGAGGGGAAATCATTGTGGTTGAAAGTGTGCATGCTATGTTCTTGGACTGAGCGTGAATTCCAGATAAATCTTCTCTCCCAGACATTTGTCTTTCAGTGTTGAAGCCCACTTGTAAGGAGTGATTGCAGAATACCAAATAACATATGGGTTGAGAGTGTGTCACCTGAGATGCTGCTCCTGAATCTCCTTTGATGAGCTTTCATGTAGTGAGGGTTTAAAAATATTTAATTACAGGCATCAGGGAATCTTATTTTCAGAGCCTGCCCTGCCTTCTTCACTTGTTTCCCAATGAGCACATTTATATATTTAATGTTTTGCTTTAATCTTTTTCTTGTATCAGTAGGCTCAGAACAGCTTAACTGACATGGGGAAAAAAGAAGTATCAAGAGATGTAAAGCAAAACTAAGTAATTATGTTGATGATAGTAGACAAACCAGGTGTATTTCTCCTAATCACTCCAAAAGGAGACAAGAATACCAGAAATGAGTAAATAAGGAACCTTTGCAATGTCAGCACCTTTCTAAAATTCAGTCCTCCAGCAGCTCAGAACTGTGTGCCTGCTACACTCTGTATTGCTGTGTATGCAACTGGCAGAGAAATGAGTGAACGTGAATCACAAATTATGCCCGTACCAGCAGTAGCAGAGTACCTGAGAGAAGGTTTTTGGCCAGGCACAAGAAGTAGGACACAATGATTATGAGGATGATTAGGATTTGTAGATAAAACAGTATTCAAATATTGCTGATGTATCTCGATAGCAGCTCTGTTGTCTGTTACATGGATTTTATAATCCATTCATGGTCCCTCCTGTTGAGTCATGAGCTTCGGTGAGATAGCCCCACTTCCTCAGCTTTTCAGTGAAGTCTAAGTGAGGTTCAGTCCACTTAGTCTGAGATTTGTTCAACAGTCTGTGACTAAAGGGCTATAATATAAAAAGGTTGAGCTAGAAATGTATAGGTTTACATGTTTTGGCTGTCACCTTTTGCTGTAGATGTGGCTGGTCTGAAACAGCTGATGTCATAGAGAACAGGCTCTGGCAGTATTTACCTTTCTGTGTAGGAATAGCCATCATCTCTTCTAGAAAACAGGAGACAAGCTGAATCTAATTGAAATAACAAACTGAGCTCTTGTCTAGTGTGTGTAGTGATGAGGTGATGCTCTAAGCTCTGATCTTTGCTTTGAGGATTTTCTGTATTAAACAATTAATGGAGAAGGTGACGAGAACGAATCCTTTCCCCCAGTAGACAGGAACTGTAGCTCACAGTCAATGTAGAGTTGCAGTCCTTTATGCTCTTCTTCTGGTTCATTTAATCTTGATTTCCACTTATTTTACGCTGAGTGACTTGACCAGAATAATGGACTGAGTCTTTACTTACAGACATCCTCCCACACTGGTGATTAGGGCATTTGTGTGAAACAAGGATTTATAATTTATTCATATTGTGCATCTAATGCTGACAAATTGTCTCAAGGGATAAAACAAAGGATGAGGCTGAAATGATTGAATTCTTAGGCCGTGATTATATTGATCAGTTTAAAAGTTCAGTATTCTGTGATTCAATGTAGGACAGAAAGCTGCATAAAGAAGGCCTGCAGAAAGACCCATATTTGTATAAGCCAGCATACTGTGAATGCCCCTGGTTATGGCAAATCCCACTTCTGGTGTGGCACTGGCACATGGCTACTATCTTTTCAGGCATGAAGCACTCCAGTTCTCATACTCAGAATAATATGGGTACTGAGAGAGATGTTCCGTCTGTGCACCCTCCCCGAGCTTTCCATGTACAAAGCTGTGACAACTCTGTTGCTGTGATTTTTCATGCATCCTATCTTCTAAATAGTCATTCTAACTTTGAGACTTGCTGAAGGAGGTTTTATGGGTGCTGCTGTCTAGGAACTTGTCCAATTTATTCAGTGTTGTGCTTTATTTTGCTCTCTTGCCCTCTTCTGGGTGTGAGGAGGGTAGTGCTGAATGAATTAATCTTGAATTCCTCCCTCTTTAAAAAATAAAAAGAAAGATGAAAACATTTCTTAGAATTTGCCTTTCTTATCAGTCTTTCTCTTAGGACATCTGTTTGAATAGAACATATCTATTTTCTGAGATACTGTTCGTTATCTTTTCTTTTGCACTGAACCAGAATCTTTCAGTTTTAATCATCAACTTGCTCCTGCTGTTCTGTCAGTGAAGGAGATAATCTTCAGTGATCTGTGGAAGTTCTGCAGAAACCAGAGAGGCCATTAATGCTCCTAAAGTCCAGGTTATTGCCTGAAAGGGATCTTGGCAGAGAAGAGCACTTGGTCTTCAGCGTGAAGATTAACTTACTGCATGGACGTTGCAAAAGTAGCTGAAAATTCTCGTTATAGAGATTCTTGTCTTAATCAGGCAAAATGGGAAATAACCTGAATTGCTGTTTTAAATGTAGAACAGCTTGAAGTTCTGCTTAAAATATAGAGTGATACTTTCTGACCTGCTGGAGGGGAAAACACTTTATTTCCATTTTTCTGTTAGAACTTGACACATGGTCCGATAAAATGTTAATAACTCCTCCAGGGTGAAATGTAACCTACCTAAAAGTCTCGAACTGCTGCATGGGTGCTGTGCAGGTCAGTCACTGTGCCTCACATGGATTAATTTTTAACAGGATCTTTTGTGTGTCATGTTCCAGCTTAGTTTTCTAACTTATCTGGTTTCATTTTTTCTCCAGGAGTAAAAAAAACAAAACAAAACCCTCTTTGGTAAATTGTCAGGTTGTTGTTGGCAAGCTAGTAAGACTGGCTGAAATAATCCCACATGACCAACATGCTGTTGCATTGGTGACTTTTTGACAAAAAAAAGAAGGGAATATTCAACTTGGACCTAGATTCCTAGGCCTTTCAGGGGATGCATTAAGGGATGCTTAAGAAAGGGATTGTTGGGCACCAGTGGGAGAAGCAATGTATCTAGAAATGCCAAAAATAAATAGGTACCTAACTAAGACAAACAGGTGCCTAATCCCTCAGGTAACTCACAGTTGCATGCTCTCTTGAAAAGAAGGCTGGCTCGTCTCTCAGAGCATGGCAGAAGAAAACTGGATTCTTTGCAATGAATTGGGCTATGGTCAAGACTTACTCAGTGGTATAGAAAACCTGTCAGAGGAATTTTGTAAATACAGTGAAATCTCACACCAGGTGACAGCTCTGTCTTCAGAATTTATGGATTTGTATAAATAAAGTGACCCTCTTTCTTCCCTCTTCCCACTTCTTTTTTATTTTTTAAAACAGTGATATGTTTTGGGGTTTTTTTGTCATGTCAGACATGTCAGAAATGCTGGACAATAGAAACAAATATATGGCTCAATCCATATAAGTTAGACAATGAGACACACTAAAGGAACAGGAAGGCATCCCCTGTGATATATGAGACTAAGGTTTGTACCTCCACTGAAGAGAGAAGCTCTGATCTCAGGTTTTTAATATTATATGTGAGGAAACATGACTGGCTTAGAGAGAAAATACTGCCATACCAGAAAACTCATACTGACTCATCGTGTCTGTGCTGGGTTGCAGTGTGATAGAGTTAATTTTCTCCATGCTAGCTGGCATGGTGCTGTGTTTTGGATTTGTGCTGGGAACAGTGTTGATAATTCAGGGATGTTTTAGTTTCTGCTGAGCAGTGCTTGCCCAGTGTCAAGGCCTTTTCTGCCTCTCACACTGCCCTGTCAGCAAATAGGTAGGAGGTGCACCAGGAGCTGGGAGGGGACACAGCCTGGGCATCTGGCCCTGACAAATTTAAGGGATTTTTCCCTACCATATGGCATCATATTCAGTATAAAAATCTGGGGAAAGAAAGAGAAAGAGAAGCTGTTCAGAGTGATGACATTTGTCTTCCCAAATCACTGTTAGATTTTTTTTTCAGGTTTATGTACCTGAAGTGAATATCCAGTTCTAAGATAGCTCCATCAATCCAGTAGGTAAGTGCAGATTGAGTGTTACTATTTTTCTCTTAGAATAGAAATCTGATTTTAAGAAACTGTTTTACAAATCAATGCACTAATAAAAGTAGAAGAGTCTCCAAAATGTCTTTCTGGGTCTTGGATCTTGTGTGTTCATGAGCTGGACTTTAGCAGCCTGCAGTGCCAATTCTATTAAGTATTCGATTACAAAGTAGGCAGTGCTCGCTGTGCAAAAGCAGCTCTCCCAGACACATAAATTACCAGGCTAAAGTGCAAGTATGCTTATTCTGACAATGAATTTAAATTATTGCCTCTAAAAGTGAAATGGTGCATCTGTCCAAAGTGGTGAAACATCTATTTTTTTTCTTTTTTTTGGCAAATGTTCATGGGCAAAATAAGCCACAGGTAGTATTACCTTCATCTATACTGGTTTGCAAATTGTTACACTATTCCACAAGAAATCACAGAAAGTTCTTTGGCTTCATTTAAGCAGCAGAAAAGAAAAAATACTTAAGCCCTCTTTAGATATTTAACCTCCTTTAGGGGCTAGAAAGAAAGATAGGCTTGTGGGTAAAGCACTAGTCAGAGAATTTTTCACTTGGCTGTACTGGACTGTAGAATTCCCGAGTTACTGTGGGCAAATTAAATACTACTTTTTTCTTTTTTTTCTGTTGGGATTTCTGTAATATTGTTACCTTTCTGTCTTCCCCTAGTAGGCTATAAGTTGCTTGAGACAGATACCATCTGTTACAGGATCTGTACAAGACACACTGATGCCAACGTCTCGGCAGGCAACAAGCTAGCTTGTTTCTGCTGCTGTTCCTTCTCTACTATGTTTATAACAGCTTAGAATTTAAAGCTCCTTTAGGTAAAACCTTTTGAACATATGAATGTAGTGTAGCCTATTGGAAGCTTTTTCCCTTTATAGTGAAGGGTTGCTTTACTCAACCCTGAGGAATGTGAACTGTGAAAAAAAAGTGTGAGGTTTTTTTCCCTTTTTTTTTCTTTTCTGTAACTTGTGGCCTTTACCTCTGGGAGAAGTTGATTTACTAGCATAACTCTTTTCAGTTATCTGCACCATGACCATAGAAATTGGTTATCTATTCATTTTTTATCTTTTTTTACCTCTCTACTTTAGAAAGACATGTAGTTTTACAGCCTACTCGTGTAATTCAGAGTAAAGGAAAGAGAATTTTGCTATGACATCCTCAAACTTTTTGGTGGTAAACCTCTTGAATGTTAACTTAGAAATATAAATGATCAATGAATTGAACATGATGGAATTCAAGGGGACTCTCTGTCTCTTGAAGTGCAGTGTGTAGAACCTTCCTTCTTGTTTTGTGTGACATTGAAACCTTTTTGTCAGCCAAACTTTTGGGTCTCACAAACAATCTCTGAGAAGTTTGACAGTCTTAGAGAAAATATGATTTCTTGGGAAGCAGAGGAATCAGGAAGGACTTAGTTTATAATTGAAATCCCTTTTTACCACAGAAGACTTTGCACCAAGTTTTTGTTACACTTTAATGTCACAGTATCAGGTACCTAGATTTTATTTCTTTTACTGCTATATTTCTCCTAGTTTTCCTCTTTCCAAAAATCTTGACAGAACCTTGTTCCAAACTATTCACATGAGAATTACTGACATGGCAATGACATAGCTGCCTTTAGGATGCCATGTTTAAATCAAAGATCTTTTAAGAGAAGAGGCGCTGTGATGTCTGTGAATTGTTGCCTGATTTACAGCAGCCCTAAATTTCCCTTCAGTCCTTCTATTAGCAGGGTCTGATCTCAGCTGTGCCTTTCCATATCTCACTCTATTACTGAAGCCTGTCTACACTGATTTCTCTGGGAGTTTCATCAGAAACAAGAAGAATCTTTTGAGAGTATCAGCAGTAGTAATTTGCTTTTACCCATTCACATTCAGAGTCCCTTCTGGGGTTTCCATAGGCTTAAGGGAAAATACTATTACTCTGCTCTGATTCAGATTTGTGGCGTGGAACCTTCACTCCACTTACACACTGCACACATTGCATTTTACAGCCATTGTCTTGATTACTGAGCTGCAATTGATTTACTAGAGAGCAAATTGAAAAATTATCTCTAGGCTTCTCTGTAAAATTACCTCTGATAGCAGGAACATTAGACAGTGCCTTAGTACTAACAGGAGGCTGTCAGCCTGTCACCCTCCTTGCCAGCTAACTCTGACTGCTGGAAGAAAATTGAAGTCCAGCCTTAAAAGCTACAGCCACTGACAGATTGCCTCCTAAGAATGGCAAATTACGGGATGGCAGATTGGGAGGGAGGGTGGAAGACACCTTACTATATTTGGGCAATTGGGGTTCTTGGTTGGCCCTTTAAATAATGGTGATGAAAGAGGTCTCATGCCAAAGTTGGTAGGAAGGAGCAATGTCCTTTTCATTTCAGCATCCGTGGGTTGCACACACATCTCCTGTAGTGGACTGCTGTTGACTGCCACTCATGTGCCTTTTTGTCCCTCCTCATCAGGAGTAAGAGGCACACCATAAAACTCAGACAGCAGCTTTAGAGCAGAGGAGACAGTAGTCTTTCACACAGTATTCAGTGAAGATAGAGGCCTCATCGTTACAGATGTTGTAGAACCTCAGAGTACAAATAATTTGACATGGACGTGTGAATTTTTGTTTCCTTTTTCCAATATGTTTGTGGAAGACAGAAGGCTGAGAACAGATTTTTGACCCCCAGGGAGTACTCAACTATCATGACCAAGTCTGTGCACATTTATTAATAAGGATGGAGTTGAACAAACAAATTGAGACAAGGTAAAATAAGTTAAACCAGACCAATACAAACCACTAAGGATGATGTCATCTGGAATTTTAGGAGGGATTTTGGTGCTGAGAAGGGTGAAAGCTGAACTGGAAAGAATTACATAATAAGTATGATAGAGAAATGGTATTGAGATAGGAGTTGCAGATAAGACCTGTGGAGCCTCAGGTTTGTGTTGAGAGCCAGAGGGGAAGGTGTAAAGTGAAGACACTGACTTCATGCTGGTGGTGCACTTAATGGTTAGATTTGAATGTTTGCAAGGAGAAAAACAGAAGGAGCTCTTGTGTGTCAGAGGGCCAGGAAAGTGCTGTCTTCTAAGAGCTATTTTGAAGGAGAAATGTTTGCTTCTTTCTTAGGGTCAATGAATACAGGTTATTTTTATACAAGGCTGGTTTTTTTCCTCTAGGAGAGAGGCTGTCCTTGGTGTAAGAGAAAATGTTTATTCCCTTCTGCAGAAAATTTTATGTACTCCTGGGGATGCAAGTGAACACATGCATTACTCATATCTCCTGGGGCTTTCTAAGGGCTGTGATTTTAAGGTCTCCAAGTGGAGTCACACCTATTACAGTTTTTACAACGTGTCTTTAGCCTCACAAGTCCATGCACAGCTAGAATGTCTTGAGATCTCAGCTTTACCTGTGTATGTGGGGGTGTGTGCATGCACACAGCTGTCCACTGCTTGGCCCTTACAGCTTGTGATAAAGCCACAAGCACTGCAGAGGTCACCTTCCTTCCTAACTTCCTAACTGTAGGATGACAGTGGTTTTGTCATTCTGCTTGGCATGACTGGGAGCTGTAGCTGTGGAAGGGGAATGTCTGCTCTTCTGTGCTTCCCTTCCACTTCCCTCCAAACAGAGCTCAGCAGCCTGCTAAGCTGAGAGGCTGGCTTTAGCAAGTGTGCAGTGACCCCTGGCCGATTCATGAACTCTCCCCTGCCCAGGAAGGAGAGGCTGACACACTGCCTTGTGTTTTCCTTGAAGTCCTTCCACAATTACTGCTTTCTTTTCTTTCCGGACCCTTTAACACTGTGACTTGTTTTTACACTTACAGACACTTTCTGCTGAAGCCTAATGAGTGCAAAAGGGCACTTATGACCTCCAAACATTGCAAGGCATAATAGTGCTGTGGGGGAGACAATCTAAAATTGAGCAGAAACAGCAAAACACTGAAGGGCAAACAGGATAGTGCAAAGCTATCTAGAAATAACTACATGCCCTGGAATGACTTTGTCCCACCCTGAAGGTCTTTCATCCCCTTCTTCCCAGTAGTTTGCAAAGCTCTGGCTAGGTGTTTCAAGTGTGCCTAAAGTTAGGCTTTACAAAGCATTGTGGCACTGTTAACACCATGTACAATCATCTCCATGTGAGCTTGCTTCTGTATGGTAGAGCATTGTTAATGCTTGACAACCTTTTAAGAAACAGCTCTCTCTGGACTCCAGCTTATTGTTGTAGGTTACAGTCTGTATTTTCCCCTTCCTGTGGAAAAAGAACAAAAGAGAAAGTTTTATAGGCATTTATCCTTCTTTTCAGCTTAATGATCTGCTTAACACACTCCTTTCAGAGCAGACAGAATCCCTCAAAAGAGGCACTGACAGCTCTTATGGCAAAGTGAGTTTAACAGACTGAGGATGCTATTGGGCTGTTTGTATTCTGCTCAGGTCTCCCATGCCACCAGCCAGCCACAGGGCTCCTTTTCTTGCTGTTATATGGCTATGCTAGAAAGGTGTGTATTTGACCTAGATACCACAAAGAGTTTATCAATCTGGTTTTTCTTGTCGAGGTTCTTGATTTCTTGATGAAACCTGCTTACATGTAGAACTAGAAGAGTTATTTGGCATTGAGTGGAAGAATTGGAGCCAGGCACTCTCTAGACAGGAAGGTGGAAGTTGCTTTGCCATTCCTCTTAAGATACTGCTCCATTCCTTTATGTTTTAGGGTGTTGCTTTTCAAATCTCCACCTACATTAAGAGCTCCATCCTCCCTCACAAAGTCACAACTGTGCAGTTGAAATCCTTCAAAAAGTCCAGCCTGGGAGAGGATCCTGTGGACAAAATAGCCTCTCTCTCAATTTCATAGAAAATACCCAGGGCCAGTCAGTGCCTGTCAGTGTGGCAGGGAAGATCCTGAGCCTCTCTTTGCAGTGACAAGCCTTGCAAAGCTGTGGTCCTTTGGGACATGCAAGGGAAAAAGTGCCTTTCTTCAGTTGTTTCAAACATGAGTCATACTGAATAAACACACTCTAAAATCCAGGAAACATTCACATATAACAATGGGTTGTTATATGCCTGGGTTGATTTGTTTCTAAAGGTTATCACGCAGTAAAGGTGGACTAATAAAGCAGACCTGGTGACCTGTAGGACCTAAACAATATCACCAGGACAGAATTGGTTTGCTGTTTCTGAGTGTGGGGTTAGCTTTAGGGTTTGCTCCTTTTTTGCCATGCTGAGTGCAGCTGCAGCTACTCACAAGCTGCTTCATCAAGGCTCTTCCTCTGAGCTAAGACTTTTTACCACAGACCTCCAAATGTCCTGTAACCACAGGATATACAAGCCCAACTGCTTGTATGATGCCGATTTTAACCCTCCCAGATTCCCGAGTTGAAGGGAAGTTAATATCAGCCCCCTATGAGCTGCTGATCCTGGAGGGCTGAGGACAGAGGGTGGCAGCACAGCCCTGCCAGAGCTCACCCACACGCGCTGTAGAGGCTGTGGCAGTGCTGAGTGGGTGTGAAACATTTCACACACCATTGCTTCTAATCAAATGAACATCTTCTTTTGTTTTGCATAACAACAGGGCAAAAGTAACTTCTGTTTGCTTAGTGTGCTTTGATGTGTTTTAAGCTGTATTTTGTCGTGTGATTTAAGCTTATGTGGTGACGTTTAGAGCCACGAGTTGTGCGTATAGCGTATGTGTGCAGAGAAAACCTCACCTCAGAGAGCACCCACTGATCTTTAGCTTATTAAGTGCTCTAATTGATGCCCCTGCTGATTGTCCTGACAGCAACTAAGAGGCCATTTCTTAGTGTAAGGCAGATAAGAGGGAAACTGTGGTACTGAGGATATAACCAGACCTAGCTTGGAGGCAGAATGAAGAATATTTGTACAAATCATAGGAGTGAGGAATGAGCCACAATTGTAGAAGGAGGCATGCTTCCAAAAACCCTAAAATGTTTCATTTTGCATTTTTTCTCATTGGAATAACTGAGATAACAAAGTGCTTAATGTGCTACTGGACCAAGTTGGAATTTTATATTGCTGAGTGCAGGGCTAAACCAACCCCAAGCCCTCCAGCCCCTAAGCCTCCTAAAACGAGATCCATATACCTCACTGAAGAACTGGTACAGTCTTCATTCCTCCCTCACTTTCCCAGTTAGGTGCAATGAAGGTGCTGTATTTATATATATAAATATATACCGTGCTGTAAGAATACGCATATGTTGAAAACATTGTTCCTGAACCCTCTTTGTTCTTTGATGAAAAAAACAAGTAGGATTACTGAAAGATCATTCAGAGTTCTTAGTACTAATAAAAGGTTTCCTGAATGAGTGTCAAAAATTATCTTCTCTTAAAAGAAGTTAGCAGAGAGTTGAAAGGAAACCTTGCCCATTTCCTTCATTCAGGAATAGTCTTTGTTTTGCATGTTTTGAATGAGAGGTCAATTTTCAAACAGCAGACCAAAGTTTCTGGGGCACACTGTTCCAAGCTCAAACACAAAAGTTTTGTATTGTTGAAAATTAGTGGTGTGATTATATTGTTTTTAGTGCTTATATTGTGCTTATTTACATTGTTATGAATTGAAGTTATTTGGATCTGTGTAATACATGAATGTTGAAATCCTTGTAAATCTGAGATAGCAAACCTAACTACCAAATGATGGTTACTGGAACTCTATGAAAGCAAAATATAATTTATTTATGACTTGTGCTGTAATAAGAGCTTTGAAAATGAAGAACCATACGTACAAACACTGGGCCACTTTTACAAATGCCTTTGTCTTCATTCATTTTGTTTAGCACTTCAGCATTTCACTTAGATGAGATATTATGTCTTGCTTTTACATCTGTTGGTTTACTTAATCTTGTCTTGCTGGGCTCTTCTGGCTAATCAGGAAATGCATCACAATCTGTTTATTTTGCAGATGAAATAATTTTATGTCTCTTAATTTCAGGAGAGGCTATTTCAATTCTGAGTTGTCTCCAGGAATCTTAAGTAGCTTACTGGGAAACAGAACCAATGTTTATACCTATTTTATACTGGTCATAATTTTAGATCAGAACAATGTAAAAGACTATTCCTGAGCAGAAGATATAATGTGCCTTTTTTTCAGCAGACAGAACATCTGAGTTTAAAAGACCAGAGGAGGACATCTTCCAGCTCAACTCGTTTTGGAAGTTAGCTCTCTAAATGTATTTAAAAAGACATTAAAAAGCCTTGAAGGGACAAAGGTCAGATCTGAACAAGCTAATTTATATATAAAGGAGGAAATGGTATTGGACAAGTCAAGACTTGATTGATAGAAGTCACAGCACAAATTTTCACTGGAATTTCATCTTTTTGAAAAGAATCCAAAATATTATGGAGAGATCATTTCTAGTTACACCTTTAAAGAGCAATTTGAAAATCTCATGCAGCTGTGCTAACATTATTGCCAGAACCTTATGCAGTTTTTTTGCTGACCTCACCTTTCTTAATAAGTACACTCTGATCCTCACAAATCAGACAAGGTGTTGAAATAAATATTTGCAACAACCTGTTTTCTGCAAATAAAGTATTGTCTGTATTGTCCTCCTTGTGAGCCATTGTTTTAGAAAAGCTTTGTCTACCAGAAGCTGGATGAGGGGTGTGTGAGGGGTGTGTATACATAAATTGTATATGATGACACACATTTCACTGCCCTTCCATTTCTGCAGGGAAAGGTCAAACAAAGTAGGAAAGCCCCTGATTTTGGGCAGGTTGGCTTTGTAACTGTTTGGTAGCAGTAATATTGTCCTGGCTTGAAAGGTAGGATTCTCCAACTGGGAAAATGCGTTTCTGTGAGGGACACAAGCCAGAGGCTGTGATGTGATGGTGGGGCTAGGCAGGTAGGTGAACGTATCAAGTAGCTGCCTGTGTTTCTTTGCTGCAAATAAGATTAGCTCTTAGGTAGGTTCACTTTGTGCTTGGAGCCAGAGCAGCTCCCTAGAATTTAGAGAAGTCATTTGAGCCAAGTTCAGGAAGACTCAATAATTGTGCCCTTAAGGTTCTGAAGAGCAAGAAATGTTTTGAAATAATTATTCCCAGCGGAAGCTGTAATGAGGTTAGGTTAGACACGATGAATAATTCTAATTCCTTACTGTGTAATGACACAATTTAAAATAGCATTTCAGACATGGGCCTCCCAGGTAACTGGGTTAGATCAGTAACTCCTGGTCTGACAAAAACTCTTCTACTCATTCCTCAGTGTTCTCTCTTTTTGTGACTGACTGAACATAGACTTTCTGGGTTTCAGAACAGCAATCTGACTATCTTCATAATATTGAAACCATATAAATTAAGCAATAAAATACTGCAGACAGCTTGTTGTTAGGATTATTTACATACCGTGTGTGTTAAAGGGGGAGGAGGAGAAATTAGTATCTCCATATTGAGAGGTGACTAAATGCTAGAGGAAACAATTCCTGGCTTTTCATAGCTTGGAATATATAGCCCATACATTTTTTTTGTACATATAGACAAGATGCTTATTTGTGGGCAAGGTAGAATACAGTTTTCAATATAAATATTTTGGCTGGGGGAGAAAAACAGCATCCTTGAAAATGATTCAGGGGGAGGAAGATCCTTTTGAGTAGCTGTATCCCAGGTTAGACAGAATAACTTCTGCACCCTACTATATTGTCACCTTGGTGGCTGAAAATTTTGTTTCTTACCAATGAAGTCTCCTTTCTCCAAATAGTCTCTGAAGAGAAATTGATAAAATACTGTTCTTTTGCAAGAGAAAAGATGTATATCAGCTTTGCAACAGAGAAAATAACAGTTTGTCCACAGCAGCAATAAAGTCTACACTCTTAACTACCATAATATACTTGTAGAGCTCCCAACATGGCTGAGTTTTCCTCATACAAACTGCTTTTACCTGTCTTCTGTCCTCTCAAGCATCATCTTGCTACTGCTGGCTGTGGCCCAGGCCATGAGAGGCTTTAGGTTCCAGCTTCCTCTCTCAGCTGGACTCTACTCAGGCATCAGTTCCTCACTGCTCTGCAGGGACTAGCTGGTACACAGGATTAGGAAGAAAAGCTCAGGTGGTAATGGTTCATCCCTCTCCAAAGGAAAACAATTAGGAAGTACTGAAGGCAGCTGGAGCATAGATGCAGTTGTCTCAGTAAATTGCAGAGGCATTAGGGCCTGACCTGTGTTTGTTAAGTACTTGGGAGAGCTGTGGTGTCCCTTAAATGTCAATCCAGCTTCAACAGAAGAAGAGTTTATTTCTTTCCTTCTGGAAGAGGTTGTGGAACCATCTCTGTTAAGCTTGGAGGCAGTGCAAGGGTTGCAAAGGGAGCTCTTTTCGTGTGGAAAAAGGAAATGACTTTCATACTGCCTCTGTTGCCCCAAGTATTCAGGCAAGTACCTGTTGGTGAACTCCCTCCTCTCTTTTCTACTCTGAATTTCTGTTTGTCAAGTTTGTTTGTATAGACAAAATTCATCTGTGTCTTGCACACCACAGCTGTGCAATAACAGCAGGCCTGGCCAGCTGAGGAAGTCAGGGATGTGACCTCTATTGTGCTGCCCTGGAGGCAAACCCAATGCCTTTGGGTTCTGTGGTTTGCTGCCCAAGGCCCCACACCAGTTATATGGCAGCGTGAAGGGTGGCACATCTCCTGCTTGGGAAGGCAGCAGGCTCCTTGGCAGGCTCCCCAGAAGGCTCATCTAGATTTGTATCTGTTTGTCCTCACTGTACTAATCACCTCGTGGTTAGTGCAGATGCCTGCCTTAGTCTCCTTAGCAGAGTCAGAGAGGGGAAATGAATAAGATCTCCTTATCCCTCTGTTTGCCTTGGTTTTCTCAGCTTCACAGGGGAGATAACAGCAGCACTGAGACAGCCAAATATTTGCTTGTATGAGTACATATCTTAATTAGCAGAGTCCTTTGAAAACTGGCTGTGGCAAGTGCTCCAACAGCAAAGAGGAATCCTTCATGCTATAAAAAGCCTGGAATTGTTTCCTCTAGCGTTTAGTCACCTCTCAGGATGGAGATACTAATTTCTCCTCCTCCCCCTTTAACACACACAGTATGTAAATAATCCTAACAACAAGCTGTTTGGAGTATTTTATTGCTTAATTAATATGGTTTCGATATTATGAATAAATAAGATCACATTCAGATTGGGAGTATAGTAAAGTTAAGGGGATATGATCCAAGAAGGAGTTTCAAATCCCTTCGCATCTGTTCCTCTATTTTGTTGGATGAATTTTATGTTCTAAATTAAATTATTCTTGTGAATTTGTTTCCTCTGATGTTCTGCCCTCCTCCCCCCATCTTTTCATCATCTGTCTGCTCAACACCTTTCCTGCTCTCTCGCTTAGGGAAATAAAAGCCACTTGACAGCCCAGCTGGCTGAGCAAGTCTGTGCTGTTCCTCTCCATCCCTTGTGGGGCTGCTGAATGTGACGGGTTTGGAAAGCTCTGGACTTATTAGTCTCTGTTTTCAGATGAATGTAGGCTTTCCAACTGGCACTCATTGTTACTTTGATCCAGGTTTTAATTGAAAACTTGGGAATTCTAAATCCATTGAACTGTAGTAGACTTACTTTTTAGTAGAAGATCCTTTTCTTCCTCTCTTACCTGCCCTTAAATAAAACTGAAAAAAAAAGCCAAACAACTCTCAGGGCCTTACTTATTTCTGTTTAGCGAAGGAGAAGAAATTGTTAAGTGTTCATCTTCTCTTTATGGTTCTTACATGATTTTTTTAAACTTATGGTGACAAAAATGCTGATGTGATTATAATTTCCAAGTTACCAAAGAAGGTAAAAAACAGCTTCAAAACAGTCACACTGCATAGTGGGAGATGAAGACTGCTATCTCCTGGCATCCTTTTGAGTATATCTTTGCACCAATTTACTTATGGTTATTCTGGCACTCTTGTGCTGCAGACTCCTGGTTGCACCCAACTCCTGGTGGAGCAATCTGAATGGTGTGTGCCTTTTCCTTCTTCTCTCACAGGGAATTCAAAGAAAGGATGCAGGAGGCATTCTAAGTCAGCTCCCACATGTTGAGGGACGTGTGCTGTGCTTGTAGCTTTATGGTGCTATCTCTTTGAGTCTGACTCCTGAAACCTTTTCCCTTTAAGGCATATTAGCCATAGTCTCTCCGCTTCTAATTTTTAAAAAAATGTTGCTTGTTTTTTCTACTTACACTCGTCTCTTCCCCAGCAGTAAAAGAAGCAGCAACTTAATGTAAAGTAAATCATACCTGATTTATGCTTGTATAAACAGCATGTATCTCTACACGTACAGGTAAACGGAATTATAAAGACATTTGTGAATAAAATTTGGAGAAATGAGAGAGTTCACTAGTAACTCATTTACCGTGACAGGAGATGAATAGAGGTAATTTAGTCTCATAAAAGTAAAATTGGCTCATGTCTTACATGGGGACGGGAAAAAGATTATTGTTTAGCAGCTGGAAAGCTGAGTGGAGTTGAGAATTGGCAGCTGTGCTGAGGGGGTTTGACTGCCTGGCTCTGTAACCTCGGGTGAGTCATTTTGTGTGCGTGGTGCACATGCTGCCTCCTGTAAATACAGATCTGACTCCTGGCGAGTTTGTAGAGGGATTTGTTCTCTCCAAGTGAGCCACCAGGAAATAGGACTCTGGTGTGGTGCTGCTCTATTGTCATGTTTGAATAAGAGAGTTTCCTCCTCTCCTTCTCCTGTGGCTGATATATTTGCTCCAAGTGCATTTCAGTCTTCACGTCTTTCCTGGGGACAGAGTGGAAAGTAATCTTGAAAGAAAAGCAAATATCCTTTGGTTTTAAAGTTCTATAATAATAAGATAGAAAGATTGGGGCCTGTGGGAGTAGGCATTATGAGACTCAGATGAAGTACATCATCTTCTAAGGAACCTATCTTGTTGGACAAATAAGCTGGACTGAAGGCACAAATGAAATATCCCCGAGAAGGGAACTTCCTTCTAGGACTATTACTAGTGAAAATTCTCGAGTTAAAGGATGGTCAGGGCTCTGCTCTGTGGTGTGGGAAGCTCCCTCTCAAGTTTTACAGATTGCCTAAAATGAGACACTTGGTCAAGGATGAGGTGGATGTAAAAGAAAAAAAAAAAGGGCGGGAAAAGAGGTAAAGATGTTGCATTGCTAACTTTTGAGGACCTTGGAACATTGTTGTGCCACTGTAGAGAAGGACAGTACTGGTGGTGTATGTTTTATTTTTGAAGGTGGAGCAAGACAGGAGTTCTGGACTCGCTCTGAGATGGCCTCTGGCTTTCAAAGATTCAAGTAGGTGCTTTGTAAAAATCTATGGGACTAGCAAAAATGCATTGGTTCTGCAGTGTGGGTAATGATTGTCTAATGGTGTCAGTGGATCAAACCCCACAAAATGTCCATTTTTGCCTGACCTCATCACTTTTGGCATTTTTAGGCTCTTAAGAAAGTTTATCAAGGAGACTGGCTCATTTCTACTGGTGTTCTGTTTGCATCAGTCTTTTTGAAGCTGGGCTATTATAATAGGAAATGGACTTGCTAAACCTTACATTATCAGTAATTAATATAATGATTATGTTCCTCTTTTCATTTTTGTGGGCTTTCTGGTTCCTCTGAGTGGTGATGATGTGCAGGCTGCCCTTTCTTAATGAATTATTTACACATTATGGCTGGTAACTGGAGACAGAAGGATACTTTGTGCCTCTTTATAACATCCCCCTAAATTACTCTGAAGATGCTGCTGTGTCAGTGCTACCACACATGCTACTGCTGGGCTTTTAATCAGCTCATCATGCTACAGAATACTGTTGTTTACAACACTTTGAGGCTCTTGGCTAAACACTACAAACAGCTTCAGCCTGGGACTTGCTGAAGTTCCCAGCCATTGCTCAGCCTGAGTGCTAATCCTTATGCTTTGCAGCCTGGGCTGGGATTTGCCACCAGGATTTAAAAAAAAGCTGATTCAAATTTAGGAAGCTGCACAAATGGTTGAGGTCTGGGTAGGCAGGGAAGAGCTGCATGAGTTCAGGGAAATCTCCATCTCTCATAACCTTTAAAGGTCTGTGTGCATCTCTTGGTGATTTACTTGAAGAAGGCCTCTAGATTCCTACCTCCAAGTGAAAGGACAAATCCAGTGAGGGGTTCAAGTGAATGTGAAGTGTAGAAGCTAAGTTAATAACCTAGGAAAGAAAAGCTATGCACAAATAATTGCAACTTTTTCTGGTGTTGTGGTTTAATGCCAGGCAGGCGCTCCTTCATTCCCCCACCCCAGGATCGGGGAGAGAACAGGAAGAGTGAAATCCAGAAAACCCGTGGGAACAGGGAAAGCAAAAGCTGTGCACACAAGCAAAGAAAAACAAGGAATTAATTCACTGCTTCCCATGGGCGGGCAGGTGTTCAGCCATCCAGCAGCCTCCAGGGCCATGGGGAAACAGAGATGCATAGATACACCATGAGGAGGGAGGAGAATTTTGGAGTTGTGAGAGGACAGGAGGCCATCTTGCAGTGCAGGGTGATATTTGGGGAATGTTTTCCTAATTTTCCTAATTTTTTTATTTCAGGTTGTAGTAAGTGTTTTCAATGCCTGATTTCAGTGTGTGGTTTTCAAAGTCAGTGCCCCTGCAGATGCAAACAGGCACACTACAGCTTCCCTCTGTAGCATGTCTGCTCTGTGAGCCTCAGTCCTTGAAAGGAAGTGCCATTTTTCAATTCTTGGCTTGTCTGAAGATGCTTTTGAAGACCCCAGTTTGTGATTCATACCCATTATCTCTGATTCCTCCTCCTCCTCCATTCTGAAGCGCCTTACCCTTCTCACGGATCATCTTGCCTGATGTAGCTCTTCCTGTTTATGAGCTATGTCATTGTCTCTTTGCCACCTTCCTTTCAAACCAATGCTTTCAGTGACCCATTTTGCCTTATTCTTTTCACTGCTGATCTCCCTATGCACTTTTCATGTTTGAATAATTGCCCAGTGACTCAGATTTACCTTACCTCCTCTTGCAAAAAATTTCAGGAAGAGTATGGGTCTTCATAACTTGCTTTACCTTTATGGCACTACAGAGTGCCATAACTAGTTGTTATTAATAATGCATATCAAAATGGCATCTTATTTGACAAGTGTACTTCTGTTTTAACATATAATATTTATGTCATGCTTGTTGTCAGCATATTTCATAAAATTAATGGAGCCCTACAAAATGGGAACTCACTTCTGAGTCTGACTGTAAAATTTTTGCTGAGAAATGGAAAAAGGCTGCAGGACTTTGTATACAAATTATGAAAGCTGAAGATTTGGCTTTGTGTGTATTTGGCAGCCAGTGTTGGAAACAGTGATAAATGTGATATATTAAAACATTTTAGAATGACAGAGAAAAGAAAGCTTCAAATTTTGTTGAAGCTATTCAAGTTGAGACATGCACACTTTACTTAATGAAGCCAAGCACCAGCTGAATCGAAGCCACTGATTTGTTTTCACTGGGAGAAACAGCTCTGAATGATAAGAAGATGGAGACTTTGCTCAGTGAGAGTAAATTCATACATGGTGTTTATTGTCTAATCATATTTGAGAAACAAATAATCTATAGGATATTAAAAAATAAAAGATAGAAAATGGAAACATAGCATGTCTGCTGCCTTTTCCTCATGCATTCCTTAAGCTGTATCCACTCCATAAATCTCCATGTAAAATTCTATGGAACTGTTTTCTCTGAGTGAAAAATTGACTTTGCTAAAATGAACAATTTTGCTGCTGACTCAAATGGAGCTGGTTTCCTTGCTGTACAAGTTATTTTTAGAAAGAAAAATGTTCATTGGTGCAAGAAATTTATCCCTGTTAGTACATTTTTGGTGATACCATGGATATAAAGATGGAAGATTGCCCAAGGAGGTTTCAGCCATGACCAGCCAATTAATGCTCTATTGGAAAAGTTGGTATATTTCAGTGTGACACTGTTACCTCCTCATTTTTTGCTTTGGAACAGAAAGAAGTGAGAATTAGGTACTAAGAACTATATTACAGTCTATCAAATCCTATGGCAGAAGTGGATAGTTGCAAGATTTGCTTAGATCTGTAAATATATCTTAGTATAAAACACAAATAGAGTCTGCATGTTCCTCACTTTTTTAGTGAGAAATGTTCAGGTTTAGGATATAAGTAAGATGTGGACAATAGTATGTTTTCTGGACAAGACTGTTTGTTACATTACATTAAAATCTCACTGCCAATTGTTTTTCATTCTTTAACTCGAGGTGCTCAAGACTAAAAATAGCTCTGAACTACTTTGATGATGTGAAAGCAACACACAACTGGAAAGAAGGCATAAAATATTAATAATGAAAGGTGTCCTGTAAAATGTCAGCATGGGAATGGTAAAAGGCAACTGACCTTCCACAACTTGGCCACAAAGTGTGCACAGAGTTTGGAGAACACGTGAAAGTTTTAGAGAGGCTTCCAGTGGGGAGGGTTTATTATGGTGAGGTTACAGGGTGAGTGAGAGCTGGTGCAGGCAGAGGAGCAGATACCTGAGCCATGAGGGTCAAAGTGCTGGGTTTGGAATAATGCTGAATGCTAACAGCCTGCTGGGATCTAGCTGGATTCTGCAGATGTGGGACTTGTTCCACCCAGCACTCTGTGCATGTATGAATGCATAAACCCAGAACAGAGCAAACCCCTGTGGTTTACCTCTTCTTGCAGTATTTAGAATAGAACTCGAATCTCAGTAACCATTTTCTGGGTTTGGCAGTTTGCTTTTTGATGTGTAACCTCTCCTCTTGCATTTGAGATCAGCTAGGACAGACTAATCCCAAGATTAAGATGGATCAGATGAAGAGCTGTTTCCACAGCAGACGCTGCCATGTGAGCACTGAGTTCCTCTTGTGACAGAGCAAGGCCACAGTGCAATGCAGATGGGGCAAATCCTGTTTGTCTTGACGAACTGTCAACTCAGCGCTAGTTCCCTTTTCCCCTGCAGAAAACAAACTACATCAAGCATCCAAGTGAGGAGACTGAATAGGTTGAAATTCTAACCTAGGCTTGCATTTACATCTCTTCTGAATCAGTCTGCAGGAAGGTTTGCATTAGTCCACGTTTGCCCTGTTGAGCAGCAGCGTGTGCAGTGCTGGAGCCAGCTGCAGGGGGGCACTGTCTCCTGACTGCCCCCAGGACTTCACTGCGTAGCTGAAACTGCTGCAAAAAAAATATCTGAGCTACCCTCAAAAATGATTTAAGCAGGTATAATGAGTAAATCTTTTGACAGAAATTGATACTACTGAGACTGTTCTGTAAAACCACAGCAGATCATATCACTATCATATTGGGAGGAGGCTTTTTACTCAACAGAGAAAACAAGGTTATCCAGGAGGTGTAGCTGTTATTTCAATATTTAGATTGGAAATCTTAATGTCTTTCTGAAGCAAAATATAGTTACAGTTCCTATGACAACTGTTTCCCTCTCCTCTGGAGCATGGGCTAACGACAGGATTTCATTACATGGTCATGTAACACTGGGCACTGTGACAGCCTTGTCATCTCCACTGTGCTGTTTGCTCCTAAATGGCATTTAGCTTTACCCACTTGTGTTGTGCAGAGCATGAATTGTAGTGACCGACCTTCACTGTGCTTATTGCCTGCCACCTCCCACTTCCCAGCTTTCCTCTTTTCTTTAGCAGGCTCATTTTCTACCAAAATACTCTTGGTATGCTGAATTTTATTGACAAAAATTCCTAGAAACTTATTTCAGTGGGAGAAATTCCATATCCTGATGTTAATTAAGAACAGCACCTTAACAAGTACACATAGTACTGACAAAAATTTTTGAGTGCAGCAACTAAACCAGAATAAGCAGCAGATTCCTGTAGTTACTTCTGTAACACACATAAGAAAAACTATAACCAGTTGAACAGATATATTAAAAGACTTTATTCACAATAGAGAAATTTTTACAAATATAAGTTCTTAAAAATTAAGCATCTTGATCTATTATGTATTCCATAATTTCAGTTTATATAAAGATGAAAAGACTAAATGGAATATATACAAATCAAAATCAATTTAAATACATGATAGAAATGGATATGTATGAAGTCACCATAGAAACAGTGAGCCATTGGGCATTGCAAAAATCTGTGTATAACCAACACATATGCAATACTTATCTCACAAACAATAGTTTTTTTTTTCCTGTGAAACAATGTTGGTGCCATTTAAAGGGATCTACCTCTTGGGACTCAACATATGCAGATTTAAATGCATTATTATGCTACAGAGACATGGAAGAAGTGTGGGCAGTGTTTTTATGCAAAGATAATGTGTCCATGTCACTGTCTTCTCCCCCCTGCCCCCATGCCCAACAATAAGAAATTTCTTTTGCTCTTACAAATGACTGGGAACACAAAGTCACCATCACTAGCCACTTCCATGAAGTTAGTTAAGTGAATTGGAATTAAAATGTACGTTATCTTACTGATCTAACAAGCAATGGTAAATATGGACTGTTTAAAAATGATTGCTCAAACTTTGGTGTTTTGGGGTTATTTAAAAAAAAAGAAAAATTGATATACTCTCACTTTATGAAAAGATTCTTTCTTACAGTTGGCAGATCTACACGTTGTACAATCTTCTCGTCTACTTACATAGTTTACAAAAAGTACAGTATAGTGCAGTTTGTACATACAACCTGAATACTAAAACCACATCAAATTTGTGCTCTTTCAAATCATCCTAACTCCCACACGAAGAAAAATTCATATGAAATGTCTGTATTACAAGGAAACAGCCATGATGCTTATATTTAAGTACATTAGACCCAATGCACACTGAGCTGTGTGACTGGAGCCTGCTTGGGAAACATGGGGAAGACCTGTCTGGTTCTCTACTCTTCCCTTCAGCTAAGTACCAGCAAGATCACTACAGACAGCTGGGGGAACCAAACCTTGGTTAAGAAAACCATGTGGAAAGTGGCTTAGGAAACACAATTCTCAAACTGTTTTTGTCTCAGCTTTTGCAGTTATTTAACTGAGAGGAGGTCTACAGCAGCACATGCATGTGGGAGGCCGTAGCAGCAAGTGACCTAATAAACATAACTAAGAAAAAAGTAATTATTGTTACATGTTAAAAAGAGAAGAAATATTTTGGCTTTATTCCACAGCTATGCTGATTCGGGGGGTGAAAAAATATATCCCTTATAAATACTATTTATAAAGAAATACACTGAATTATAGTCCTCTGATGGTACAAATTCTGGAGACTCAAAAGCAGTGGAATTTCTGCTTTTCAACAGAGGAGAGAGTCAAGACCTCATCCTTGTTTGGTTGGGCTCAGAAACCTGCTGTGACATGAGGGAATCCATAGTTTAAAAAAGAAAATAATAATAATAATAATAATAAACCAAACAGTGGAGCAAAAAAGTTTTGAGCCTCTGTGCTGGCTCTGTGTAAGCAGCCTTTACTTGCACATCCATTTCTATCCATTCTCCCAGTGCTGGGTGGCCCAGGCTCACCAAGGTGCCCCAATAACTCCCATGTAGGAATGCCCAGCCCTGCCAAGCCTGTGCTGCAGCACCAGCAGATCCTTGCCTTGCCCCCTACACCAGTGTCTTTGGCAGCTTATGTGACACGTGCCACCTCCTCTGTCACCAGGGAAGGCAGGCAGGCAGCGCTGTCTTTACAGACTTTACAGAGGGCAAACTCTATGGGTCAGCTTCCAGCTGCTGTATATAAAAGTGTAGTTAGTTGTTTTTGGCTTCTACCTAGGAAAACCTCCACTGCAGACCTCTAGCAGCATAGAAAAAATGTACTCTAAAGCCTAAACAAATGTCTTCCCTCAGCTGTGATTAGCAATGCTGGACATGTGAGCTATCTTACTAAATGCCATTCAAGAATGTTACTGTTCAGAACCAGATTTGTTTCACTGCAGTCCAATCAATGAATAATGTTCTTTCTCAGAATGGGAAGTCAGGTGTTTCCTACCTGAAATGTATGGAAGTCATGCCATCACTAAATGAAAACACAGGTAGACTTAAAAATCATGTAAACCACTTCAAACCAAGTAGAAACAGCAATTAATCATGCCTCATTTCTTTTTCCCTTTGGTGATGCCACAGAGCAAAACATTTTTGGCAAAGTTGTTACCTTTCTTAGTAAGCTAGACCTCTATTCTAAGGAATATTTTTGAAGAACATTGCATTTCTTTTACTTAAGACAGTGTTGTCAGAAAGTTCTAGTTCAATGCAGGATAACGTCCTCTCTGAATGACTTACCTTCTTTTGAGGAGGCAGGTTTTCTTCAAGGCATCTGAACATCTATCTTTGTTCATACAGATACATTAAATTGCTTTGTGACAATTAACCATGAAGTCTGGTGTCAAGTCTGAACCTACCTATATCTTTGCAAAAGTAACAGAAAAACAAACAAATTGTATCTGATATAATTCTAAGCTTCCAGGAAAATGTCATTGAGTGTTTATTTTTTTGCCAACCAACCAAATGAAAGCTACCGGACTAAACATATGAAGAAGGTTAATAGCCCCTTTCTTAATATGAAATGACTACCTTATTTTACTCCATAGTAGCTTGACTAAAGACATAAGAATAACACCACTTAGAAAAGGGAGGAAACAATTTATTCTATTTCAATATTCTAATCAAAACCTGAAAAACTAAGGTCTGCTAACTAATGTGCTAAATCCATAGAAACTAGTTAAATCTAACTTCAACTTATACGGCAGTTTCAGAGTTGTGTCTGCATGAGATGAAAATACCCCTGGTGTAGACTTCATTGACCATGAAATACATCAGATACTTTAGCAAGTAATGATAGACCCGCATAAGAAGAGGCTGTCACAGTCACAAGATTTGTCTTGGATGACACACAAAACAAACTAACATAGAAATAAAAACAAAAAAAAGGAAAAAAGCTCTTTATACTTAATTCAATATGGCTTTTTGCAACATGGCAAAATATTACAGCTTAAAGCATACATCTCCTCACAGAGGAGAGAAGAATTTTGCAGTCAAATTAAAAGCATAACAGGAAACAGGTAACATGCAGACCTTCTGCTTTTTTGGCCAAAATGACACTGCAGCCTAACAGAATTAGGGAAGATACTCTATTTCACTTCTAAGAAGATATTCATCTGAATTAGAGGATTGATTGATTATCATAATTAATTGGGTACATTCATAAAAATTTACTGTTAAAGAAAACAGACTGCAAAACACTTGATTAAAAAATTTAACTTAGGAATTTAAAACCAAATCATGTGCCCAAGTCCTGGAAATGTAAGGAATGAAAGAAAATATAAATTAATCTTCATCTATTTCTGGTTTTCTTCTTTATTCCCATCATCTTTGTGAAGAACAGGGAGAGGATGAGCCTCTGTGTTGAAGACCCAGTGTTCAAATGGAAGAAGATCATCTTCAGAAAACAGCAAATACAGGTACCTGGCAAGTAAAAAAAACAGGAAATGAGACCACATCAGGGAAGTGATTTTCAAGAAAACACAATAATTCATATTTAATTTACTTGAATATTAAACTTCCTGTTGAGATGGCATGACTGATTTTTTTTCTTGCACAGCAAAAAATCCCACAGAATTGAAGAGATCAACACAAAACTCTATTCTCATTAAAAATTTAGGAGATGATGATAGATAATGAAAGCTTTTGATTTTCTCTCTTAACAGGCCCTGCAATTTTTCCATGGAAGTTGTTTTTGCTTCTTTTACTATAGTTTTAAAATGAAAAGTATGCAGTATAAGCCTGATAAGTTCTCTGTCTAGTCAATTTGTTTCATTAGGCTTGGCATATATAATTAGATCCTATCAAAGATAGGAGATGCAATGTCTTAAAAACTCTCAAGTACCTTTATCAGAAGTAAAGATAATTTGCAGAGAATTTAGTTTATTGACACATACTGGAAAAAAAAGGCAGTTGGGCTTCCTGTCACCTAAGAAAAGCTCTGCTATTTCACTCAGATTTTGTTATGTGAGTGTCAGGGGTACTAATGATAAATACTTATCTGTAAAGATGACACACAGAACTAGTTCACATTAATGAAAGTCAACTTTACTTACTTGAGTGTTTCTGAAAGGAAGAAACTTTGCTGCACATCGTCATGGCTTTCATGATTGTTATAAACATCTCTAATGCCAGAATAGCCACCGTCTACTCTGCAGTGTTTTTCCAGTGCCTGAAGCAGGGAAGAGAAAACTCAAATCAGAGAGACTAACAAAATGAATAATATGTCGGTTTTTCTGCTTGACAATAAAACTGGCAAAAAACAATTGTCACAGATGGTTGTTTTTTTTTTTTTTGAGATGAAAACTTGGTAAAGCTCTAGACAGAAAACTCTTTAAAAAAAGACAGGCACACTTGTCTAATTTTACATTTAGGAAGAGAAGCAAAATAACAAATGAATAAAAAGTGAACACAAACCAGCTTTCAGAAGAAAAGATGTATGGGAAAAAGGATTTAAAGACATATGGATTTTCACTAATATACTTTTTTCCTCTTTTTAATAGAAGTAACAATAGCCTTTTTCTCTCAATCTCTCAGCTTATGGAAATTGTGTTACATAACCTTTCCTGGTCATATTTTGATACTTAAAATGATTGTGACATAATTGAACACCACACTAAAGATCAGACTTTTCCTTACCTCTTGCCAGTCCCTTCAAAATATACTTTTGAAGGAGTAAAAAGATCACATGAAGGATATATATAAAAGTACAAAAAAGATGCTGGAACTGTAAAATGTATACATAGTGAGACTAATTAATAAACTTTGCTGCTCTTTTTTATCTTAGGTGTTTGTAATAGAAAGGTGGTACCTATATGCCTATGTATGAGCCATAACTTCTTTAAATATACTGCTATCCAAAACTTTATTTGAATATCGGTTATCTTATCACTACTATATTTAAAAATATTAATCTTTTTTTCTTTATAATTTACCTATTTAACAAGGCCACAAGTATTCTTACTCTGTTCATTTTTTCTATTCTCTTTTACAGTAACTCTCTGGTATCACACCAGATAGTGTGATACCAAGGAAGGAGTAAAGAAAATTTAAGGTGATTATATTTAAAACAACTCATTATTCAAAAACAAATTCAGAGAATGCTACTTAACCCTAAATAACTTCTTGCAGTGAAAATGACAGTAAGAATGGTGGATGACTGCATTAACTCAGGACCACACTACTGTGAAACCAGATGTTTGCTGTGGAGATGGTACTGGAACAACAACTTTCAGGAAGAAATACCTGGGGCTTTATCCCCCCAACAGAGAGCCAGGAGATAACTAGTTCTTCCCTTTCAGAAGTTACTACAAATATCACTGAAGTGAGTGATACAGGATGTGTAGATTTTATTTTGGGAAAGATACTGCATTTCAAAACACACAAGCTAAAAAGCAAGGCAGAGGATATACCTAAACCAGGCAGAATAAGTGTTTTCTATGACAGATGGGACTAAATGTCACTAATGATTACTGAGGCACTCATCACCTTCCCCTGCTCTAAAGACTTTTTAAGATCTGTGTTTTGCTGTGAGCAGATATCCTAAACATCCTTGATTTTGCTGGAGTCACTGTAGCTGTCTGCACACATTTGGCTTGCACATCGGGGTCTCCTTGGTTTTCACTGGAGAGTAAGCTGATAATTGTATATTTAAAAGAAATTTTTCTCCAGCAGAGATCCTTTAAAATGTAACAGTTTGTCTTTTCTTATGTGTCTTCAGGTTCTTTAATTTTTCTGGACACTTTTATTAAATGACAAATATACTTAAGTTTAAAGAAGTAATTTCCTCTGGTATTCCTTCCCTCTTGTCTACTTTACCCTGCAATGAATTCAAAATGTTGCATCTGTGTCTGGATTTTCAATGTCAAACAAAAGATGAGGTTTTCAAGGCACAGCAGAAGCAGAACTTGAAGGGTAAGTCTACTAGGCAAGGAAATATCTGCATTCTAAACAGGGTGAGGTAAAATAAAAGCAAATTGCATTAACTTTTTATATCTCTAGCATATTTACAGCCTTCTTTGAGTTCAGAGGCATCATAAAGCTACCTGGAGGCACTGCTGTGATGTAAACTAAGGGGTTAACTTGCCCCATGTTTGCCTGCTGGTGGTATCTATGCAAATATGAAGCATCTCATCCCTCAAAGCTACTTTCCAGCTAACTAAAGGAACAGGACATCCACCTGCAGGATTAGTAGGATAAAAAGGCTCTAGGTTGTCATCTATCCTGGTGGTGATGGGCTTTTGTGCCCTTTCCTGCAGTTTGGGGTACAGTTATGTTCACAGTGATAGGGGAAGCGGCGGGCAGGAAGAAACAATCAAACACATTTCAGATAAGCAGTTCTCAGAAAATGAGGGTGGCTAGGATCAGTTATGATACAGTAATGGAAAACATCAAGCACAGTGAAAGCTGGCTGACAGTCTCAAACTATCATAAAGGGAAAAACAAAGGAAGTGCTACGAATTTAAAATATGTGCCACATTTAAAATGCAGAAAGGGAGGCTTTCATGGGCTAAGCTGATAAAACCTTTCTGACTCAGTAACAGTGGATATTGCTGGTGGTCATAACTGCATTTTCTCCAGCTGCTGAAGTACATACAAAATTATCTTGGACTCAAAGCAGCAAAGCAAATTCACTAAGAAAAAAAGGAGAGGCTATAGCATATATTTAATCTATAAAGTTAGAGAAAGACTTAAGAGACTTGCCAGAGAGCTTAGAAGTCATGACTCAAAACCAGCCTGCTTTTCTACTACAAGGGCACTGGGAACAAAACCTAGTGAGTTCTTATTGCCAGAGTAATGAGTTGAAAATAGACATGAAACACCTGAAGAACAACCTTTTTGGGACAAAACCCAAATGGTCTGATCATTCATTTCCTATTTTTCATGTTCCAGTCTCAACAATCCCTTTGTGCAATAGGTACTGGCAATTATTAAACCAATGACCCCCAGTGGTTGGGGGCTTCCCCAAGGACAGAAAGGGTCAGGTGCTCTTTGGGGCAACATTAAGGAGCAAGAGGGAACAGAATTTATGAAATAGTTATGGTAAGCTAGCATGATATGTGCTGGAACAAAAAAATACTGTATTAGGTAGAGCTGTATAGCTATAAACACTAAGAGAGAACAGGAAGAAAAAGATTTTAAACCCATGACTGACTGCATAACTTCTGGAAAGCTGTAAGATTTGTTTTTGTGAACCACCCAACTGCACATTAGGACAGGGGAAGGTGGGCCCCGGGCAGAATGGGACCAGCTGCATCTCCCACACCAGGCTGTGCTAGAGCCAGATTGAGAATAACCACAAGAACCTTAAACAAGGAACACGTGGGGAGTGAGAATAAGGTAAACAAGAGTACCAACCTGAAAGAAACACAAACAAACTGAACCAAATGGGTAAAGAGTAATAATAAGGGAAACATTTCAATTGTTTATAACAATGTTATCAGTGTGGGCAGTAACAATGAGTCAGGAAAAACATCGCCTGGAGAAGGAACAGTTGGCATTGCTGAGGCCTGATGGGATGACTTCCACAAACAGCCATTGTAAATATGCCAATTATAATCTGCCTGGGAAGATTTCAGTAGTAAAATGTGTGCCTATGGGTGGTGTTAGCAAAGAGGAAAATAAGGGAACAGCCCTCTAAATTAGAGGTTTTAAAAGCCCAATTGCTTTGGAATTAGTAACTCAGAAGGATATTGTTTCAGGACCCCAGAGGCAATACCTGAGGGAGGCAAATACAATGCCCCAAATAACTACACTCTACCTAGCTGAATACAGTGCTCAATGCATGTATGGAACAATTGTGAATACTCAGGCAAGAAGTTTGAGAGTATAACCATAGTTAATACTATAGTTCTTTTCTGGAAAGCATATTTTGCCTTAAATTTGATTCCTAGAGGATATTTAATTACCAGACTTGAAACACCCTTTTTTTCCACAATGCTCAACAGCATTTGCACATTTCTGATTTGATCAGTATCTACACAGTGAATACTGAATACATTTACAGATCTTGGTTGCTGTGGAGGGAGCTGGGTTTATGGGGTCATAACCCAGTAACAGCTCTCTAGTAGGCTCCCTCAGGGATGAGAAATTGTAGGACACAAGTCTGCATGTTCTACTCTCAGAGTACAGCAAGCTTCTATAACTAGTGGTGTAAGCCCCTCTAAGAAGGTTGTAGTCATACACTTCTAGAAGCAAGAGGTGTTGGGTGAACTGACAAACAGGACATTTTTGAAATCCTAGGAAGCAATACCTCTGCACAAGAGAGGTCACTATGAACAAAATACTCCAGAGAGTTTTGATTTTCTTTTCTTCATTTTTCTTAAGTACACAGAGTCAGAAAAATAATGTTCTTCAGCTTGCTGTAATTCCTATCAGATGTCAGATAGTTTAGTAAGGGCAACATCAGTGTGAGGAGGACAGAAGTGAATTCCAGAGAAGTATAATAAGGACCCATATCTGAAGGATGAAACATCTAAAGGTAAATCTAAAGACTCTCAACCTTAAGAGTGTGATTAACTGCTGAAATAAGGGAAACAATGGATTTGGCAAGCTCAGTTTTTGCAGTGCAGACTAGCTGCCCTTTTGGAAGGCTTGTGCTAGAAAAACAAAAATAGCTGGGATCAGCATGACTGGTTGTAGCTCAAAGGCCAATGGGACAAAAAAAATCAAATCTAGAAGAGATTGCTATTATTTAGGGAGTTTTGTCCAAATAACTTATGCTTTTTGAAAGTGACATAGTTTTATGTTTGGTATTATCTAGTCTCTCATCCTGGCTTTTGTCATCTTAATTAAAATCACCTTTATACAGTAACTAAAAATACATTTCATAAAACTTATTTCCATATCCAAGGCTCAAATCTGAAACATGTATGCACTTTCCATTCCCATGCAGCAACACTCAACATCTTGGAAAGTACATCCTAATATGACCCTTCATCCTAGAAGTATTTAAGAAGGAGAAATCACAATATACTTTGCTATTATACAATATCAACGGTATTTGGTTTTGTCAAAATGTCATCTATTTGGCCAGTGAATTTCTGGAAATCTGAATTGACATCACTGATTTAAAATAAATATTCAGTCTCCAACTGCTGAACAATGTCCAGATATCATTCAACAGCTCACATGACAATATTACCAGGATTTAACAACAAAGAAGTCCAATAGAACCCTACCTCAACAGCTTCCCATCCCCACTCCCTGTACTTTGGATCGTGAGTGAGGCGCCACATGTACATGTAGGTCTCTATGACTTCTGGTCGTAGGATGTAGTATTTTTCATTCTGTCTTGTAGCAATGGCCTCAACACCACCATCAAATCTGAAGGCTTCTGGTCCCAGTTTCATTCCTAGCCAATAAAAAAGCACAGACTAAATAAAGGCATTAAAAAAGTTCCAAATTATATAACCAAATCAAACTCCCCAAATTACCAAATCAAACTAGGCTTTTATGTGGCACAAAGCCAGGTTACCCAAAACTATATAATTTATGAAAGATACTGCAGCTCCTCCTGTTTTTAATATTTTATAAATAATTTGGAGTAGGAGAGAGCTGTTCTTCACCAATGACTTGAATGGCAGTTACAGTTTTAACAGTGATGCTAACATTTGCATTCTGGAAGACTTCATGTAACTAGAAACAAGTGAAATTTTGCCTAAAAGATGAATATATTTACTATTCTATATCAAACTGGAAAATACACTCTGGGACCTGAAATGCTGCCAGGGTTATTTCTATAACAGGATAAAATCCAAAGAAATTTCCTGTACAGATATCCACTTTCTTTGTGTACTTAATTCTATTGTTTGCAGCATTGTATCAACAGAACTGAGTGTAAAATACTTTTGTGCATAAAACATGATTAATACCTACACTGATGCAAAAATGAACAGAGTCCCTCTCTTACTTGTATTCGGCTATACAGAAATTGGCATAGTGAAAAAAGCTTGTTAATTACTGTTATGTAATTGTCATGCCAATTGCTACAGAGAGGGGATACACTTCAGGTTCACAGAAATTATTTATAAAACAGAGCAGCCATTTTTAAAGTGACTCCTAAAGCAAGGCAGCACTTGCTCAGCAGGGATGAACAGTTCTCACCATGCTACAATTTTCACTCAGATTTATGCCAAACCACCAGTGGCTGCCTTCAGGAAGGCAGGCTGAGCAGCCCAACTCTGCAGTATGGTACTCACGTGTACGGTCATAGGATTCATGGCAGGTCCTGGCAATTTCAGCACCCAGCTCGATGTGATGGCCTGTCTTGTCACTGGGTGCTCCGTCTGCTCCCAGGGCAAACATGCCTCCAGCAAAACAGGTGAGGTGTCCCATCTTGTGCTCCAGCAATCCGCCCTTCCACTCGGCGATGTACGTCAGGCCCCCGCTCGACTTTCGGATCAGGTGGGTCTCTATGGCCTGCAGAAGGACATGAGCTCAAACCAAAGGCCCATTTGGTAAAGTGCAAAGGACAAAGCTGCCTTGTATGGTGGTTGTTTTCCCTGTGTATTGCCTTTGCTCATTAAATGCAATGGTTAATATGAGCCAGCATAACTTTAAAGTGCAGCCAAACCAAGGCAGATTAACATACATCAGTAACAACGATTAATTTTGCTTCAACTTCGAGCAATTTACAGGGTACGTTTTATAAACATGTTGGAAAGACCTACAAAATACACTTCAAATTTTGAAATATTTTATTTTTTCCCCTTTCTACATTGAGCAGTTTCAGATAATTTAGCTTTCAATAGTAATTGAACTTTCAGTAGTTATTAGCCATCACTTCAGCTTCTGTATTTCCCATTTTAATTCTCACTTAAAGGCAGCGGTTACTGATCCAATTTCAAGTAAATTATATGCAGTCATAACTCATATTCGAAACACTTGACTCGGTGTGTGCAGTGAATGATGTTATGCCTCTGAGTCAGGATGGCATTCCCAAAGTCCAGTGGATTTCCCCTCCCAAACTGAAATCCTCTATTTATCTATCAAGAGCAGTGTCTCACAGGGATTTCTGGAAAAAACACCTAAGCAGAATAAAACTACACAAATCTAGAGGGAGCTGGAAGTTGGTGGTCACTAAAATCCAGGAAGGCAATCCATTGTGGGAGGAACAGAATTAAAGAAACCGAGGAGATGCAGAAGAGCACATTAATTAGAAGCCCACAAAGACAGTAAGGTATTACTCTTTAAAAGGCAATGGAAGGGAGACAACTCTGTCATACATTCAGTTCTCCATTAGTGCTCTGGTTGTTCTGTTGAAATCATAAGATCCAGAAACAGTACTCAACACATATTATACAAGAGAAAAACCATTAAAAAATATCATTACAGACAACCATTAACAAAGAAGTCAGGATTTAAAAGTTTTATAAAGAGAAACTAGTGATTGCAGTTATTTCTCCCCATTTCAGCATCTGTAAAAGTTGTTCCTACAAGCATGAAAAATCCTCTCTAAATTAGAAGCATCAGCAGAATAACTGTACAATTTTTATGTACTGGATTCTTTTCTGCCAAGAACATCACCTTGAAAACTATACTTTGTTTTCCAGTAATATTAGTGCAAAGCACTTAGTAAGGATGTTTTTTGTCCAGATCCAGAGCCACTAATAGCTCAGAAAACTCCTCCACCCCTTGTTTCCACCTTGATTGCATGCTTTTACCACTGGGTACCTATTGGAAAACATACCTAAATTTTAAAGCAGAAGTAAATAATGAAAATTCCTGTGCTTTAAAAAAACTTGCATAGTATAACCTATAAAAAGAGGAATGAGATCTGAAAGGGGAAAGGTGAAAACACACAACAATTTTGTGGGAAATAGCTTTCAGACTCATTTGGGCATTCTAACAACAAGCTACCTAAAATCAAGTTGAGAAAGGAAAAACTTTAATGACATTTGATTTAACCTTTCAGCATGGCGTCTCCCATCTCACCCAAACAACAGTTCTCAAAATAGGCCAAAACTCTACTGGTCACTTAACTGTTGGGTCAGAATTTATTTAAAAAGTAAACAATCATAAAAATAGATTGATAACTCAATTTACCTAATTTGCATTTTTTTTGAAGTAATGACTGAGAAACTGAATGAAGTATTACAGTATCTGACCAACATAGCAGCAATGATGCACTTTTGAACTATATTAACTAGACCAGAGTTGATTCTTGTAGTATAAAAATGGATTTTGTGATACCAATTAGTGTTGGTAAGTATTTTTCTCTCTTTTGGCTCAAGATTAAAGTTCAGGCTGAAAAAGGATTACTTAAAAGAGTTTTAAAATTATTCTAGCAAACTGGTGTTAAGAAACTAACAAATTGATGTCGATTGGTACCCAGAACGGCCCAAAATAAAAATATGTTTCCAATTTAGGTATTCGTGTTTAGTCAAGCAAATCATCTCTGTTTTATAAATGGGGCCTATTAAGAACCAGTACATATGTCTATTAAAAGTCATTTTATTATGTAACCATCTTATTTAAAGCTATTTTTATGAGGTAGTTATAATGTATATCACAGACTCTCAGACTGCCTTGTCATGCTTTGTACAATCCTGGGTGCCTGAGTGCTAGACAATGCCTACACCAATGTGTTTGTCCTATGCGAGGTCACTACGCATTTTCACCCAAACACGAAATCTCAAGTTTAAGAGCAGGAGAGGAAGGAAGGGTTATGTTCCCAGAGCAGAATGCTACCTGCTATCTGCAGTGCTTTGGGTGCAGTTCTGGCAGGGAAATCAAGTCAGTAAAACAAGTTATCATAAAAGGAGAATATATAGTGTAGTGACGAAGATCCACCCAAGTGAAAAGTTCTGTCTGGTACAATTGATTCTAAATTTCATGGTTAAAATAAACTTACTTTTATTTTGATATAATTATGTACTCACTTCAAGGGGGACATATTTATTTGAATTGCAGGTCTATTTCAACTTGCTCCTCAACTACAAATAATTCCTTCCTGCAGATCAGGTGGAGGGATGTAGCACCTTTCCTATGAGGAAAGGCTGACAGAATTAGGATTGTTCAGCCTGGAGAAGAGGCAGCTTCAAGGTGACCTAATTGCAGCCTTCCTCTACCCAAAGGGAGCCTACAGGAAAGATGGAGAGGGACTTTTTACATGGGCATACAGGGACAGGACAAGGGGGAATAGCTTCAAACTGAAAGAGGGCAGTTTTAGATCAGATATTAGAAAAAATTTCCTTCCTGGGAGGGTGGTGAGGCACTGGAACTCTTAGCCCAGAGAAGCTGTGGTTTCACCATCCCTGGAAGCTTTCAAGGTCAGACTGGATGGAGCTCTGGGCAAGTGAAAGATTCCCCTGTCCGTGGCAGGGGGTTAGAATGAGACGGTCTTTAAGGTCCCCACCAATTCAAATCATTCTATAAGTCTGTGGTATTTCTCACTGTAGAGATTATGATTTCTTCTTACTGTAACTCATATTGTTAATATAAACCAATATACTGTACCTGAAAACAATCAAAAAAGCTAGAAGAATGTGGTCTTTGATTAGTTGAAAATACATTACTGATGGATAATTTTTTGGAGCTGGTACAGTTTTTCTTTTAAGTAAATGGAAATTTCATTTCATTCTAGAATGTATTTCTGCAATTCAAATAGTTATTTATTTCTTTCCATCAAGGTAGGGCAATGCAACAGAAAATGCTGGAAAGAGGAAAAAGTAGCTACAAATATATGTTACCAAAGGGAGCAATAGCAGATGGATATGTGGGAGTGCAAAAAACAATTGAAACAAAAAAATTGAGACAACCTGATTTGAGGCTGTAGTGGACATAAACAGAAGAGGGAAACTAAAGGTAAATAAACATTTTACAGATATTTAAAGAAATAAATTTACTACAAGTAAAGCTGGTATGTACTCATGTACTCATAACCTCTTAGAGCCAGAGTAACTTTTTACAGCTGATACAGTTCCTGGCAATTTTTTTTAAGCTTTTACCTAAGGCTCTGCTTACAGACCTAACTGCAGTAAAGCCGTCAGCCAAATTACTTTTTTCTCCATCTTGTGGGAAATTATTCCTTCGATGCAACAACTGTATAAATACTTGAGCACTCAATTAGAAACACTAGCAGTCCTTTTTACAGTTTGAATTGTGACTCAAGTGCTTCTTGCATTACTATTGGCATCTTTCTCATGAGTTTGCATGTTAAAATTATGCCCTTGCCTATCTGTCACAGTGAATGAGACATTAGGAATTGTTTCAACTACAGGACTGCAAATTGCATGTTTGTGCAATCTCTGCTATTGAAACCATAAAGGAGAAACTCTTCAGTTTTTCCCAATCTGATTTCCTCCCCGTCCTGCCCTCATTTTTAAGGTAATATGTTTTGTGTTCTCTGCTTATCAGCCTATTCCTTAACCTATACATTATACTGCCAGTTCTTACCCTCGCAAAATTAAGCAGATTTGGATCCTCCTAATAAATTACCATTCTTCTTCATTCAGTTCTTCACTTCTTTAAGCTTTTCACACATCTTAAATGATGTCTTCACCACTCCCTTCAGTCCATCTCTGACTTGATTTTGTGGTTGCAAAGTCCTTCGCTTACCCTTTGAGTTGTTTAAAATGCATTGTTTATAGGGAAATACAGAAGACCCAGAACTGAATCACCCCACTGTTTAAATGAGTTAAAAACTAATCAATAAGCTTATTTTTACAGATGTTCTCTTGGTGGTTTACACTGACAGGTAGGAAAAACACTGAGATGCCTGCAGAGCACAGGTGGAGGCTTCTCAGGAAAAATGATCTGCTCCTCAAGGCTGCTCAAATTCTAAATAATCATGTGCCACAGAAGTATTAACTCTGCTGAAGGAACTGAGATAACAAATTAAAAAACCTCAAACAGCAATGCGACCCCACAGTTCTGCTACCTCTAGCTCTTAGGCATTTTACCTCTCCTTTCACAGTATCTTCTTAATTATGATTAATGAATTTCAACGACTACTGCTGTTTTAACAAAACCCAGGTGTTTTCATTTCCTGCCTCAAGATGTCACTGTAGCTGGAGATAAAACTACCCAGCAAGACAGTTCCATATTTCCATACCTTAATAAATTTGAAACTTCAAAATTATATTTCTAAATTTCAAGGGTTTAGAATGTCTGTTTTGGGGATAATTACAACTCTGCAGGCATCTTCATAACAAAGCACCATAAATTATCTCTGTTCAAACTTTTAATATATTTTTCTTCCCCTAGGAATTTTCATAAACAGTATTTTGATGATTTGAAGCAACAGTGAGGATGAAAGAGAATTCTACCATGTGTTATTTACAATAATTCAGAAACATGTCAATTGCTTACTTTTTTATTTTAATATTTACAGCTTGTACCAGTACATTTTATTGCTTTGAAACAGCACACAGCAGCAGGTCGGGATTACTGCGGGTTAACATTCTGTGAGTTTCTAAGTAAACTGTTTGCTTTCTTGTTACTTCCCTTACATTTTCTCTGTTTAGTTGATTTAATGCAATAGATACTTTTCTTTCTCAACCTTTGCAATTAATCAAATTTATCCTCTACTGCAAATTCCAATGAGTTCATTACAAAAAGTTTATTGCTGGAATAGGAAGTTCAAGCCCTTGTTATGAACAAGTTAAGTACTTCTGCCAAAAAAAAGTAATGTCTTATGCTGAGGTACTGCTTACTAAACCGAGCTTTAAAAATCAAAACTGAAATCTGAACACAGAAGAGCTTTCATTTGTTTAAACACAACATATAAGAAACACTTTGAAAGCACCCAAGCACTTACTTGTTTTGGACTTTAGACGTGTTATGTAGACAAGCTCACATGTGCAATGAAAGATGAGTGCTTATGATGGAGGTACCTAAACTTTTAAAGGGGAATCATTGGCAAACATTTAACTAGTGTGATACCTATTCATCTGATCACTGAAAAGATGATTAAGTTCTAGGGGAAAGCTGACTATTTACTTGTGTTTGAAGATCACTGTTTTTCTCCCTCTATAGATCTATTAGTCTCTCTCAGAGCACCAATGCTCTGGCTCTAAATGAACTAAATGTGTGTTACCAGAAGGATAAACTTATTCATATTTTAAAACGGAATTAATGGTCTGGCATGCATCAAATCAAGTCACTCTCAAAATGTTACATTGTGCATGTTCTGAATACTCCAGGATATCTGTTGATTCTGACAAGTTTTTTTTTGTTATCAAAAAAGGGAAGGGAAAATAGCATGACTAGTAAGGACATGGCTGCTCTGAAAAGAGCAAAGCCATGAGCAAAACCCATACAATTTCTCGTTAGACTTTTCTAGTTAAAATCCTCCTTAAAGACTTGCAACAACATTAAAGCTTGCTGCTTCTCCTGACAGTCCATAAATAAGCAAAAATTTGAATAAATGCTTTATCTGGTCCAAAACTTAAGACATTGTGTGGTTATGAGTAAATTATTAACAATTTAAAAATCTGCAGAAGCCTGTCTTTAGCCTTGATACTTTCTGCATGCACTTGTAGAGAGTCTCAAAACCCTTGCTGAGAGGGGAAATACAGTGAAGAGAATAACAAGGAGCAGTGAGTCCTCTGGATGAATCTTGTGTTCCTGCATAATGCAGCCATACTATCACTACATGCAGAACACCAGTGCAGCTGGGTGATAAGTATTTTAAACATGACAGCTGACAAAACTGCCTGTTCATTGATTTTAACACATTTAAGTTACATTCAGTTAAGTTGCCTCCCACCTCCTACACGAAAAAAAAACCCCAACCCAAACCAGAGTATGCAGTGGGAATGCTGGGCACCAACTGTTTGCAGGCAGCATCCTGCCTGCCCAATTTATGTATTTTCCTCAATGCCAAGAAGATGCTTGGCAGTGAGGAAAAGTATTGAATATTCAACTAATTAATACTTTTAGCTTTACCCAGTATGACAAACCATTATGTTTAAGTTGTTGCAGTTCTCTCATTGTCCACATCAGTTTTGCAGTTTTTAAGACCACTACGATCCCACAGCAAAGCACTTCAAGCAGCTTAATGGAGACTGCGGTCAGCACGAACCAGCCACCGGACTATCACCTCAGTTAAACAGATCCTCACAAAATTCCAGAGATCAAAAAGGCAGAAAATATCTGCAATATCATGTTTTCACTTTGCTAACAACACTTTGTTTTCACTCTCCTTTCAAGGAGAAAGGAGTCTCCGTGGATTTGTTCTATTTATCTGAAAGGCTGAAATCAACAGCTCTGAAAAATGTTCACTGCTTAATGTTGACAGTTAAATACACCCCCAAACTCCCAGCTAAAATCAAAGCTTCCTTTGGCAGTGTGCAAACTGAGTATATATCAAAGCTAGTCTCCAAAGTTAGCAATGTGCAAAAAAAAATTAACCACCCCAAAAAAAACAATTCTATATATTTTCTGTCTGAATACTCAAAATCCTGAGGCAAAAAATTATGTTTTCCTCTTTTGATACCCGCAGAAGTTTACTGCATCCACAGCACTGCTTAATTGTGCAACCCAGCCTAGCAGCAATTTCTGAAATGTTGCTGAAATCTGGCAGAGTGGCCATGGCACTGCTTCACAACATGTGTTCCTCTTTTGGCCATTTCCATTGTTTCTGCTTCCATGTGCTGTGTTCTGCAGAAATCACTCATTTTCTTGTTAGGACCATCTGAGCAGTTGTTACCCATTAAGAAAGAAGAAACAATCTAAATGTCTAAAAGTGAACTAGCTACCCTGGCTGAAGGTAAAACTGCAGACAGCAGCAGCTTTACCTCACTGAAACCACAGGGCCACCAAGGGCTGCACTGAACTCAGCAGCTTGGGAAGTGCTGGTGAGGGATTTTCCCTTTTCCTCTGAAGTTCTTCTAGGGTGAGTTACCATTCTCTTTACAGCCTCTAGATATGCCACTTCTCTAGAACTACACTGAGAAGGGGATGAAGGCACAGTTAGAGAGAGAGAATAAATATATACATAAGATGCAGAAAGACTGCAGAAATGGCCATAAATAAATGTAATGGGAAAACTTGGAAAAGATACCTGACCATCAGACATCAAGTGTGAGACAACCTATTTGTGTAAACTATTTCCCTCTATTTGTGTAAACAAATAGAGTGAAAATTGCCCTTCATCATAGAAAATGAGGGCTAACACATTTAAGAGGGGAGGATTTGATGCAGTTGCTTGTGACACTGCTGTTTTTAGTCTAGATATAAGTGAACCCACAAGGTCCATTTTTGCTCTAAATTATTATGTGCTCTTATAAACCTACTCAATTGTGTCTCAGAGATCAGCTTGTTAAGTGAGAAGAGTGAGATGATTCCTGTCCTGGATACTTGCAAAGACTGATGGATTATTCTGATGCCAGTTATTTCCTCAAAATATAGCTAAAAGCTGAATACACATTTGTTCTGTAACTAAATGTTGCATGCTATCCATTGAAACCAGCTTAGGAAGATCTTTTACTTCATGTATTATGTGAAGCAGGGCATTATTTGTATTACTTTTCAAAAGAGAAAAAATAACTTACATTAAAAATACATTCACTTGTCTTTTGTGTGAATTCTACAATTTATGAAATCCTCTTGATGGCCTTACACATTCATACTATGCTCTGGTATTCAAAACAAGACTATCTTGGTCCCTTTTCCCATTAGAAATAAACTCTCTAAATGGTTTCAGCCATATATGCATTTTGGCAAGCAGAAGCATTTTTTAAATCTAGTCTGACATCTTAGTTATTACTTTTAACTTAAGCCATTATACAGTCTATAGGTGATACAAAAATTCTAATGGAAAGCATTCCTTTTTTTTTTTTTAATATGATTTACAGAACAATGTGAAAAATAACCCCCAAGTTCTATCTAAATAGATTTCAGCTTTCCACACTGAACTATATAACTCACCATATATTTTCATTTGTGGTTTCTGTATAGCAGAAGATATTGAATTAGGCATCAAACCTTCACATCACTCTTTCAGAATCTGGTGTGTATGTGCTGGACTGAATGGCCAGGAATAATCATGTTGTTCCCTTTGGCATAGTCTTAAAAAGATTCTGAGAGCACTGGGGGAAATTTCTCTAAGAAAATACCAAGCAGACTCAGAATGCCCAAACCCTGCAGCCTTAGTCATAAAGAAATATTGCAGCTTGTGCAGATGCCTAAATCAGCTTTAATTTAGATAAGTACTGGATCGATAGCAATGAAGCCAGTATCAGGATGGATTTCAAATCAGGATAGTTACTCCAATGAAGAACCTGGAATCTCAGTGGGGCCCAATCATCCTGCAGTTTCTGTGAGGCTGAAACTTTGCTGCTGCTTTCTGAACAAGCTACTTTACAACATCAAGCTGCAACTCCTAATGCTGCATGTGCACTTCCAGCTTTGGTACAGATGTACCTCAGTACAGAAAACAGACAACAGGAGTGCCTTCAGTCAGAAAATACTGGAAATAGCAACAGCCAGCAGCATAAGGAAATCTGGTTTGAATCAGGTCCTCTCAAACACTAACACTCTGGTCAGACATGATGCTTGGACTACTTCTGAGCTAGGACTACTAAAAAATATTAAGAAAATAGGTATTTTAAATGCAGTCATATGCAGCAGAGCTAAGACTCTGTCATAGATACTGAACAGACGATTCTGCTCCTTCAGCTGAAACCTGAGCAGGGAGAACTGGTCCTGTAATGTGGAGGCTGTCACCACTTTTGCTCCCTGCTGGGACCTCAATAAAAACCTCATGTCTTTAAACCAGCAGAAGTGGAAGGCTAGAAGCAGCTTTGAGGTGCTTTGAAACGTCTTCCGTGGTACGATGAATCAATAATTTGACATCGTTTGTTCTCTCTGGCTGCCAACCCAACGGCTGAGCTATTACAACAGCACTGTTCCTATGTTATGCCTCAAATGCACTCAAACCTAATTTAAGATCCACCTTTTGCTCTGAAGTTGAAACCATGCTAGCAGTGAAAATGAGGCTGACTGCATCCAAATCTGCACTTACAAAATTAAAGGCAAGATTTCCTTAGCAGAGGATACTTGGTTGTCATATTTATAACCACCAGAGATCACACCCTCCCTCAGGTCTTCACACTTGACTTTGCTCTCTAATGAAAAAAAAGATGGTTGCAATAAGAAAGTTGTATTTTTTTTTAATGCCAACATTTTTTTTGTGTATGGGGAAGTAAAAGGAGGCTTATGACTTCCCTAGGGACAGTGCGTTTCCAGATATATGAAAAAAATAAGCAGATATTGGTTAGCATCTCAAAGCCTTGTCTATAGAAGCACTGTAGATACACACAGTTAATAAGAGATAAAAGTCTTGGCCCTAGACAGCTTCCAGTCAAAACAGATGAAAGGATGGGGGAAAAAAAAGGTAATATTATCCTCTTTTAAGTATATATCTATATATATGAAAGCAAAGAATTGAGAAAATAGGTCATTTGTTCAGGACTGGAAGGGAAGCCTGTAAATATGAATTTAAATGGAGTACTTCCCAAGTCTCAATTTGGTGTTACACCCATTATTTCTCCCAAAACACCATACTAAGGAAATACCACAAATAACAAAGCAAAGTGCAGACCAGCAGAATCATAAATGGAATACCATATAAAAATGTAAGTATAAATAATTCAGATTTTATAAAACTTTCTTGTGTCCAACTGGGCTGTTTTGCAGAAGGTGACAAATCTATGCTCTTGTACCAAAAAGTCATCATGAAACAAACCCCATATTTTCATTTCTTATTTTCTACCATAACACACTGATCTATGTGTAGACCACAGTCAAAACACATTTTATGGCTGAAACACACGAGAGAATTGAACACAAGAGAGGAATTCCCTCCTGGAAATAAACAAAAACACAAGACTAATATATATCTAGAGAAGACTCAGGAAAAAGAGTAGAGCATCTATGTGAGAGCTACTTGTAGATGAATTTTTTGTTGCTTATTTTATACTTTTCTCCTCCAGAGACAACTGACTATATTGCAGTAAAAGAAAAAAAATAGTTATACTTCAAAATTCTCCCCTTTCTCGCAGTATCTGTATTCCTCTAGCACTCCTATTTGAAGAAGTCTCTTTTAAAACAGCAACTAATTCTTTAAAAAAACGCCCTGTGGTAGCAAATACATAAATCTCTCATATTGTCCTCAGAGCCTGTCTCTTTAGGATTGTTATAGATTAGATTATTATGGATAGGAAGATTTAAATGTCTTATTTACCTGAACAGCATCATAATACATTTTCTTTCCGTCTTCATCTGTCTTGTCTGACATCAGCCATGCCTTGAGCAGGTATTCATAAAAGCTATCCCCAAGCCCTCCAATGGAGACATGATCTTAATAGGGAAGAAAGAGATTGAACAGCAATTTCATCTTCAGCCAGGGTAATAAAATACAATTACAGTTTGAAACAGTATATTTAATGATCTATTTCTACAACATCTTTAATAAACATAAGCCTGGAACCTCAGGAAAACTTTACTGGTATATACAGAGAATTATTTATTTTTTTGCTATATTTTTAATCTAGCTAAACCACTAGGTATTTAATAGGTATTTAATATCCACAATATGCTGCAGGGGATCATGGCAAAGAAAAAACAATTTATATGTGTCCATTCTAATTCATGTAGTATATTCCATACAAAACCGTGTCAAACTAAGAGGTTTTTTTATTCCAAAAGATAAAAAAATAGTAAGTGTTCTCTGACTTGATAAAGGCTTTCCCTTAATGTGCAGGCATTGCTCTTTTAGTCACTAACTTTCCATTTAAGTCACTTCATAAAAAAGGCTTTTAGCTCCTTACTGCAGATTTGAACTTCAGGTTATTTAGTGGTATTTCAAAATGCTGAGCCATATGCTTAAAAATAATACTACACTTTTGAACGTCTGACTGCTCTCAGAACTCAGCAGTGATTTGAAAGTAAAAAAAAAGACTTCACCACATCTACAGAGGATTGTTGCTGTGACACTGCTTTATTATGCCCTATGCTTACTATGTGAAACAATCTGGTACTACAGATGCTGTGATTATTCCATTGCACAACTTAGGATGTGACTATGGAAACACTAACACCACACAAGCCAGACATTCAGCATCAGTTGTGCCACCGACGGGAAATTTAGTGATGCTCTCAGCTGCTTGTCCAAGAGAGCGCCACTTACTATTCAGGAACCTTAAAGATTCTTGGCAAATTTTTGATGGGTTATCATGATTTTAGCACAGATCTCCTAAATACACGAAATGCTACAACTATATATACATGTAAAGTGTTTTTCTAAGCTCCATCAGGTTAAGAAGAGGAGCTAGAGTCTTGCTTTTGAAACTTGTTGCTGCTTGGTAAAATTAAGTGATTTGGCATTTATCGAGTCTTCAGTGAAAAATTTCAAAGTGCTTTACCAGGACTACTCATCTATAACTGTCAATTTTATAGCAAAGGAGGGATCTGCTAATTCCATTTAAGAAATTTGGCATGGAGACATCATCACACAGCAAGTCCCTGAGTCATACCACTAAATTCTGGCCATGAGAAAGCGAGATGTAGAAGAGTTAGTGATATGGAGCTCACACTTCCTGACACCTAAATCTGATCTTAGCTTCAAAGTTATGCCCCTGTTGGTAGAATTCAAAGGAACACAGAGAATTTATTTTTATATCCCTTTATATCTTCTCTACATGGAAAGCCTCCTTTCGCCTTCCAGATAGGTTGCAAATGCATGCAAATGTAGAAGATAGATATTTGTCTATTCAAACTGTATCAACAGTGTTCTTTTCCTCCACTAGCCTATGACATAAAAAAAAAAAAAAAAAAAAAAAAAAAAAAAAAAAAAAAAAAAAAAAAATTAGTTTTCTGAATGTATCCTGTCCCTTTGCCTACCAAATATATTGTACCACCAAACCTGGGTTTGAAATGGCTTTTTTTTTCTTCTCCAACCTCTTTTGAATGAGATATATTGAAATTCTGGGAAGACTACCCCATTTTTTAAATTAGATGTTCATGATCCAAAGGAGGTTTCTTAAAACAATGGGAACATTTCCTGTGATCAAAGGCTGATCTTTGAACAGCAGCATTTAAATGACCTTTACAGTTTCCTAAATAAATTACCATAGAAACCTCTGACATTTGCAAACTAAATAGCACAAGCAGAGTTTCATCAATAATAAGCCCTGTTATCATATACATTATTGCAGTAGACAAATCCAATTGACGCATGCTGCAGCAAATCACTGTCAGTTTACTGTCAAAATAACAAGGGCTAAATGAATTTACAGGAACAATGGCAGAGCTCCATCAGTGGCCTTCACAGCTGCAGCTACAGCACTGCTGGAGAAAAAACATTCAGAAACCATCCCTCCCTCTCCACTTTATGTTTAAGAGAAAATATTTCTGTCTTGTACCAATTAAGGGTCTTGGCTGTTTGGTTTTTCCCTTCTGTTGTAATCAGCTGAAAACAGCCTAGAAAAGCAATCAAAAATAACATATTTTTCAAGTCTCACATTCTGATCTTCTCTGTGGGGGAAAAAATTAGCTAATCAGTGTTGGTGAATGGAGGCGACTGATAGGGTAGAGACGTAACAAGATGGAACTTGTCTTTGCTGCTTCAGCATGCCAGGGACAGACCAACATCAACACCTGCACCCACCACAAATGAAAACACGGTAAGTTTTCATTTGTCAACACTGCCTGCTGTTGGAAAACAAAGCTCATGTACCATAAAACTTTTTCTGTGCACACCAACAGAAATGGCATTTCATGTGAATGAGGAGTGCCTGACACAATTATATTAAAAATATGGAAATAACAAAGGCCATAAGGCAGAATAAGTGTTTTGACTGCTTTAAAATATCTAAAGCAGATCCACTAGCTGCCTCAGCCACTAGAAAGATCTGTCCTCATGAAGCATCAGAAAGCTGCTTCTGTGGGTAACAGAAGCCAAGAAAGGCGTCAGTGGGTCTGTCTCACAGGTGCTGAGGCTGTCTCTAATTAAATCCAGTACCTAAGCTGGAGGATCAACACTTCCACGGGAGGCTTTTATGTCTTGCAAAGCTGTGCTGAACCAACATGTGCTACAACTGGGCACATGTCTCAGATCTGTAAAAAGGATGTTTATACCAACATACAACCACAGTTGATGGTTATGCCTGCTGAGCTGCCACAGGCCTGGTGGCACAAGGAACTGCAGGAAGCCTTACAGCACAGCAGACTAAGAAATGGCAGGTGTACTTCTAATTCATACCAGGAAATGGCATTTGCCTTGATGGGAAAATACAACTGAGCAGCACAACCTTTTTGGGCACCATTTTAACTCAGAGTGGCACAGAGCTTCCAAAAATAGATTTTAATCAATAAAATCACAGAAATGACAGAATGGGTAAGGTTGGAAGGGACCACAGTGGATCATCTGGCCCGACCTCCCTGCGCCACCAGGATTATCCTAGAACACATGGCACAGGATTGTGTTCAGATAGTTCTTGAATATCTCCACTGAAGGACACCCCACAACCTCTCCCAGACAGAGACAAATTGTTACAGGGCTCTGTCACCTGCACAGAAAAGTTCTTCCTCATATTAAGGTAGAATTTTCTGTGCCTCAGTTTCTTCCTGTTGCCTCTTGTCCTATTGCTTGGCAACCTGGAGAATAGCCTGGTCCATCCTCTGACATCCTCCCTTCAGATACTTAAGAGATATTGATAAGGTTCCCTCTCAGCTGTCTCTTCTTAATGCTGAACCAGCCCAGCTCTCTCAGGGCTCTCCTCAAAGGAGAGATGCTCCAATCATCTTTGTCACCCTCAGATAGACCTGCTCCATGTCTTTTGTACTGAGGAGCCCAGAACCCCAGAACTGGACACAGCACCTCAGTTGTGTCCTCAACAGGGCTTAGTAAAGAGGCAGGATCACCTCATTCCCCTTCTGGGAATGCTCTTCCTAATGCAGCCCAGGTTGCCACTGGACTTCTTGGCCAGAAGGGCACTGCTGGTTCGTGGCCACCTTGTTGTCCACTGGGATCGCCAGGTCCTTCTCTGCAGAGCTGCTTTCAGCAGGCTGCGTTCCTGCATGCACAGGTGCCTGAGGTTATTATTCCTCAAGTACAGAACCCTGCATTTGTGTTTGTTGACTTTCAGACAGTTCCTCTCTGCCCATCTCTCCCACCTGTTGAGGTCCTGCTGAAGGGCTGCACAGCACCCTGGGGTATTGGCCATTCCAGGTTTGGTACTCAGAGAACTTGCTGAGGAGGCATCTCCCCTTCATCCAAGTAATTGATGGATAAGGTAAACAATACTGGGCCCAGTATAGACCCCTGGGAGCACTGCCAGTGACAGGCTTCCAGCCAGACCCTGTGCCACTGATTACGACCCTCTGGGGAAAGTGGAAAAAGCAGTAAGGTCTCTAGAATCATGATCCTGCACACCGTGCAGGCTTTTGACATGTTGTGGAGATCAGAGAAAGCAATGAACAACAAGAAAAGGCTCAGTCATCAGGAAGGGGCTAAGGAATTCAAGTAATTCAAGTATTTTATATTCTTTTCCTTCTAATTTTGGTATCTTCAGTAATGGCTCCAAGGGGATTAATGCCATGACACATTTCTGTTTAGTTTGCTTCCTCAGTTGGTGGCATTACATTTCAACAGAAATCACAGCTGGTATTAACTGTAAAGACTTGTCTTATTACTTTTTTTTTCCTTCAGTGGAGCCACTCAGCTTTGAAAATGTGGAATTTGATTCAGACAAGCTGATGTTTCCTTATACAGCTACTTCAGAGAGCACAGATTTTTGAATAAGAGACTTCTGTAGTCCACAAATTCCTTTCAAAAGCCATACATATTCATACATTTCCCTGCTTCCATAAGTCATACTGAAAGCTCAGGAAAGTAGATTGAAATACAGCAAGTCTAATTATTATTTTTATATTTCTAGTATTTTTTACATTTTATAGAACCTCAGATATAAAGTGAGTTTCTATATGCTATAAAAGTTATTTTTAATATAAAAAACACGTAACAGTGACTGAAGGAAGTTAACAACTGCAAAGAGAACACTGATAGACAGGTCACAGCACCAAAGACTTCAGCTACTTACGCTGGCCCCACTGGCCACTGCTGGGATTCAGGTAGTTGGGGTAAAGGCCCTCTGGTTTATCCAGTCGATTTAGAACTTTTCGGATATTCATTACCTAGAGGAAGGTACAAAATACTGAGCACTTATCCATTTCCCCACAAAATACAGGAGTGTAAATATGCCTAAAAATAACACCCCTGATCTTATTCAACACACACACTCCCAAACACCTCTGTGCAATCATCACTATTGAAAAAGTTGATACCATCATGCAAACAAGTTCCTGAAAACCTCTGGAGTTTCTGTGTCAATTGTCAGCAGTGAAACAACACAACAGGAGCAAGCTCCAAAGCTCATGACTTGCCATGCAGAGTATCCTTCTTCTCCACAGGATACCAAAATTCACTGAGGCTATTTTCCTTAACTAAGCTCAGCTACATCAGTATTTACATTCCTTGTATACCTAAATCAGAAATGCTATTAAATATTAAGCTTATCACCTAATTCAGATGTGGAAGTGCACTGTAAAGGAGAGCATGGCTGGAACTGACTGAGCTTTATACAACCAGCTTGCCCAGCAGCAGGGACCCAGGCAGCCCTGAGCACTCTGCTGGCACTGCTAAGGAGCTCACTACAAATTAGATGCCCTGGGAAACAATTACAGTCCAGATGCTCAGCAGCTGGAGCCATCCAGCAGCACAATCCACTGCAGAGCACATAAAATGAGTTATACTGAATTTTAGGATTCACAGAAAAGCAAATGTAGCGGCTTGGAAGGATGAGGATCCTGAGCACTGCAAAAATAGTACCAAAAAAGGTACTGACAGCTTCATTATAAACCCCTGAGTGCCTAGAGACCCAGTGAAGTAGCTACTGGAAAAGAAGATAAATTAACTTATACCAGGCTGCAGAAGGACTTCTGTTGTAGTACACAAACTGCCTCCTGCATCTTGACACTACTCATTGCCCAAATGCAGGCTGCAATGAGTCCTAGACCTCAGTTAATGAGTTCTTGTAAGAATACGTCCATGCAAAGCTTATTCCAGTGTTTTTTCTTCTTTATCAAGTGTACCAGCCCTGGAATGGTTTGCCTCCAAGGGCTTTGGAATTGCAATCTCTAAAGGGTTTTAAGAACAGCTTACATAAACAGATTTCCAACATCTTGCAGCTAGAGCATGATGCCACTGTGTAGGAGAATCATGGGCTAGGATTTTTAAGATATGCACTTTCATTGTCTCTTAGGGGAACAGATGTTATGCATTAAATTACCATAAATGTTACAAGATAATTAACTCATGTTGTCAATTTGTTTCTGGAGATTTCTTAGTGCTGCCACCCCCTACCCATCCACTCCCCCTCCCCAGTTCAAATTTAAGAGAAACTGTCCTTAAATTTACCCCTAAATACATGAAAATTGCCAGGAGTTTGCTTCACAAAATTTATTCCAATGCTGACAATGGTACTGCAGCAAAGCCACTCAGTCCTTACCTAATAATAATTTTAGATTTGACTATTGCTTTTAGACCTACTGCTAAACATTTGGAGTCTCATCAATAATTAGATTATTAAGTTGATAATATCACCTATAGGTAACACGGGGCGGCTGCAGTAAGAATACAAAACCAAAACAAGTGTCCATTTTAATTAAGAAATAAAAAGAAAATAAATGATAAACATCTTATAAAGAACAGGACTTGTTGGTTATTAGTACATCAAAAAAAAAAGCAAAAATTTTCAGGTGGGAATTGAGGGAAGGAGGAGTTCTTTCCATGGCTCACGTATACAAAAAGTATCCAGAAGACAATGTTATCAAATTTTGGAAGAATTAGCATGCACAACCACTGTTTTGTCTAAGAACGTGATTTTTTTTTTCCTTCCCCAAAGAGAGTTCAAAGTATATTTCTTATAGGTCAGTGCAATGGAAGGACTGTGTGACCTCCCTGACAGCAGTGATATTATGCAGCATTTTGAAGAGTAAACTTGTTGAAATCACCATAGTGCTTTGTTTTCTCTAGACATCAGTTATTATCCTGAATATAATGTCAGGTTTTGTTTACACCCCATTAAGTAAAGAACTGAAGAAAGCCGTACAGTCTGATTGCTTAATGTGATACTAATTTAGAATATAAACAGAAATTAAATGTTTTATGGGGCCATATACATGAACATACATCAGAATAATTTTGGAAGAGACTTTTGACTTTTTAATACAAAAACATGCTAAGGTGATTAGGGAAAATGTGACAAATACTTACAACTGAGGAAAATCCAAATCTCTCCCCATTCATATTAGTCTCTGAATATATGCTTTATCTTTTACAACATGATTTTGATGGAGCAGTCTAACCTTTTCAGCAAAGACAGGGTTTCCAGACAGGTGGCTCAAATGTACAAACTCCAGATGCAAAGTCCCAAATTCTGCTAAAATGCTGCTTCCACCAGAGGCCCATGGCCAATTTCGACCAATTCCACTAAGATGGGAGGAAGAGAAAGACAGACAATAATCATGAACATCTATGAGGCAATGCTAATAAAATATAATAGGCAGTAGCTATACTAGTATCATGAGAAGATAATTAATCTAAAATGTACTTAATAAGTATGTAAGGAGCCATGCTTCAGCAGCCTTCCATGATTTCCCCACAGGACCTTGAGTCCTTCAGTCCTTCAGTCCAGCTCTGCTTAGGCTGTACAGCTGCTTTTTGCAACAACCCAATCTTTTGCTCACAAATGGCTCCATTACACTTACCACTGTAACCACATTTTCATTGCAGAATATCATGTTTAAAGGCAAAAAACCACTAACTTTTTTTCCCCTGTACTTAACACAACACTCTTCAACTCTAATTCTAATTTCTACAGTGCAATTGTTTATCAACTTAAATTAATGCATATATACAAAATAGGCTTTAAGTTAAAAGTATTGCATACAGCATATCCTTCTTAATACATGAGACTTTAATAAGGTAGGATAAGTGTGTATTGTCTGTCTGGGCATTCCTACCAGGATGAGTAACTTCAGTTTTAATTATGACCGAAAAGATACTTCACAGCAAAATTAATCTTAGGATTTGTGTTGAGAATAGAGAGAAGCACATTTATTTCTAAATCCCCACTAGAAACTAATGCTGGTTGAGACTCAGGACAGCAAGTCTACTAAAGTTTCATTACAAAAAGGTAGGGTTTTTTTCCCCCTTGAAATTTCCATCAGCAATATTCAGAAAAAATCCCCTGAAATTAAGGAAAAGCTAGCTAATGTTCCAGAGCATCTGGGTGAAGAATGACATATTAGACTGGCATATTATTAGCATGAATGTTACATATAAATACACTTATTAGGTACTGGAATGTCTTCCATCTTTCTAAGTTGTAAACAGCATTACACACAAAAACATCCATATATAAATAAAATTTTAATTCTACTTTTACACATAACCAGAAACTACAGTCATTGAGTTGCAGAACCATGAAAATACTGTATTCTTCCTGAGATAAAATATGACTAAAAAAAACCCAAACCAGCAAAAAACCCACTAAACCATGATTATTCTCAGATACATTAAAATCTCTTTTTCAAAAGATAATCTATAACTGAAGTTTAACCAATACATGGAAATTAAGACTCCATTAAGTCAATCTCCCTGCCAACTATATTAACATGGTATTTTGAGACTTCTGCCAGCTATACAAAATAAAACCAAACCATTAAACCTTAAAAGCAGAGAAAAGGCACAAAGAGCACAAAGGAAAGAGATCTAATAAGGCTCCTCTGGTTGACCACAAAAGTGCAAGAAGCTGAGACACATGTAAGTCCCCTGCTCCGATGTAAATAATTGCCCAAAGAGTGTTTCTAATCTTCAGAGCTGCAGACCAAAATCAATGACACAATGAAATCAGGGTACTGCAAAGATGCACACAATCCAAATTTGATATGGTATTTGTGTGACTGAAACAGAGCACAAGTTTTCAGTATCTTAATATCTCATTTTAAGATCTATCTTGCAAAGATTAGAGTACTTTTTACAGAGTGAAGAGAAACCCAAACCTGGTTTACAAACTGTCTGCACTTCAATCTACTGTGCTTTGGAATTTTTTTGAACAGTAACATAAAAGCACCAGATATTACAGAAAATAGGATCAAGGTGAGTACTGCAGACATGTCTGGAAACCTCTTTTCTGCAGTCTGAAGAACTCACAGACTAGTATTCACCCAAGAACAGACCCATCTCTGGTACATACTATCTTAAGTTCTAACTGCTGACTTCTAGATGAAAATATTTTAGCTTGTTTTCAAATCACCCAGATTAAAAGAGCTGACATAAAGTTCACAGGAAGAAAAAAACATAACAAAACAAAACCCTCAGAATTTCAAAAAGTTACCTTGTTGTGGTGCAAATAGAAAAAATATACATGTTTTTTTTCTATCAAGTTTCTCAGTCAATCTCAAAGTGAAAACATTGAAGTGTTCCTGCAGCAAGGCATCAACCAAAATTGACAGAAAACACTCTACCTGCATTCTACCCCAGTGTCTGCTGATAATCAATACAACTTGCCAGAACACTTTGATGTAGTGTGTTTTGTTAACAAGGAACATTTCCAAACACAGTCATCAAAAGGTTTTCTGCATACAGCAATGTGTTTTGCCATGAGTGGATGATTCCTCTTGTCTAAGATGGTTTGAAAATTACAAACTTGCATTCTTTACTCTTATGGCAAAAAGTAAGTGGAAATAAATGTCTATGTTACATCTTATGTACTATTTAATATAGCCTTCATTGTTTTGGGTTGGGTTGTTAGGAAAAAAAGACATCAACACATTTCTGGTAAATCTGCAAAATAACAAAGCTATGTGCTGGTTTAGTCCCAGATGTGAGCTCTGTCACTGAAAAGCTCATTTCAATAAGTGGTATAACCCAAAATTTACGATTCAGTCCCTCAAAAAATTTTCATGCAACTTTCAGCTATGGATGTCTGCTATTTTCTCATATCATAGAATGATCTGGGTTGAAAGGGACAGTAAAAATCATCTGGTTCCAACATCCCTGCCATGGGCAGGGGCACCTTTCACGGGTTGCTCAAAGCCCTGTCCCCACCTGGTCTTGAACACTTCAAGCCACAACTTCTCTGGGCAGCCAATTTCAGTGTCTCCTCACCCTCACATAAAATAATTCCTTCCTGGTATCAAATCTAAATCTAATCTCTTTCAGTTTAAAGCCATTCCCCCTTGTCCTATCACTACCTGCCCTTGTCAAAAGTCCCTCTCAGCTCGCTTGCAGACTCCTTTAGGTACTGGAAGGTTGCTTTGAGGTCTCTCCAAACATTTCTCCAGGTTGAACAGTCCAGTTCTCTCTGCCTTCACAGGAGGTGTGCTCCAGCCCTCCGATCATCTTCATAGGATGTATTTCATCTTTAGGAGCAATGGAACAGGTAAGTTTTCTACACTCCCTCACACTAGCTGGAACACCACAGTACTGCTTCTGATTCCATTTAACTCCATCCTTATTTTAAGATGATAGTCCAGTGTGTACTATGCAGACAGTCAGCTCCTGAAGAGAGAGACCAGGAAATTCCCAACAAAACTGTCAGCATAGAGAATGTGAGAGATTTCACACTCTGATAATTTTTGATTGGGAATGCAGACTTTGACTTTTGTTTAACAGTATCTTGGCTTAAAAAAAAAAAATTAAGAGGGTGCTCTTTTTTCAGCCCTACCCTCCCACCCTCCAAATCCTAAATATTGTATACTTTTAAACAAAACAGAACTTATAAGAGAGAGAACCTGAACAGAACAAAGTAAATGGAAAAAGACATCCGTGTCAGGGATTATAAACAGTGAGTACATTTATAAATTACTTGAGATGCCCTAGAAAATAACATATAATAAATAAATCTAACAGCTCAGTAAATCTTAATAACTGGAGCATAGTAAAATACTGATTTCTGCTCATGCATGAGATAACCAGTGCTCCCAAGTCAGACATTTTTCAAGCTCTTCAGCATTACCATTATTAGGGTGAACAAAAACTTCTGCAAAGTTAAAAAAGACAATGCTATTTACTCTTCAGCCATAAAGTCTGGGTATCTCATTCCTCTTTGGTTATGAAGTTATGCACCAGCTTCCTGAAGTCTTAAGATGCAAACCTGAGTTTCTGGTGAAAGGTTTTATTTCTACTCCCAAGTTTTAGCAAACCTACATAATGTTGCAAGCTACTACAGATTTTTTTTTTTTTTTTTTTTTTTTTTTTTTTTTTTTTTTTCTTTTTTTTTTTTTCTGTCTGGGAGTGCCCATTACTCAAGTCAAGAAACAGCAGCAATGAACCCAAAGAATGACCAGGGCATTTGGGGGATTCTCAAAACATGACTTTGTAAAGAACTAAAAAACCTTTTGCATCTTATTTTCACTCAGTTTAATAGTTTAATGTCACAAATGTCTTGTAATCTGACAAATGCAGTTTTCAGAAAGAGATGGAGGACAGCAAAGGGGGGCTGGTATGATACTTTTTATATTAATTGCATTCCTTTTTCTTGCTTTCTTGTAATTTACTTTGCCACTGAATTTTTCAATTTTTCTTATGTTGATACTCAGTTCAACATGTGTTGTTGTGTTGTCATGTACTGATAACAACTGTCAGTCATGTACTGACATCAAAGTTAGAAACAAAATTCCTACTATACACTTCAGGAAGGAAAGAGGGAAGGAGACACACTACTCAAACTACTTTGAAGATCCAGATGAGTACTAAAATAATTTCAGTTTAGAGGGCACTATTTAAACCTATCTATCTCAAATCACAGTGTCTACAACTGTATATTTTACACTGCATAAAACACACAAATAATTCTTTAACATATTCATAGAACCTCAGGACTTATTATAACTTCTATTATGTAAGTAAGACAAATTTGAAGTGAAGATGTGGATCAGAGAAGCATAATATTTGGGTCTGTAATATTTCTCACTGATTTTATAAATTTTGTTTCTGAACACTGAGTGCCACAGAATCTGAAAACCAATGTTTGTAGCTCTACTGTCATTCATTCTTGGGAAACATGAGCCTGATTGACCTGGGCTGCTGGTAACTCAATTCAGTATTTTTCCAGCAGACCATTGTTGGTCCATCTGTACATAAAACCAGAAAGTATGAGATCACCAAGTCTTCTAAAATGTACAGAGTGTACTAAGAGAGGGAACCACAGAGGAAATATAAATATTCAAAGGTTGCTTTTTTAAAAATTACTGAAATTCAGAAGCACAACCATATTTAAAAGAGTTTTTAAAAATTGTACTACATCCCCAATACAGATAAAGCAGCAGCTAATTTTCAACTGAAAGGGAAAGCAAATCCTCAGGGAAAATGCACAAATACTTCAAAGGGCCAAAACACTTATCAAAATTCTTGTCATCAGTGAGCAGAACTGCTCGTCTCTGCAGACAACTTGTTTATTATACCCCAACCTTTCCTGGAGGATGCCAGGACAACTCTGCAAGCTGGAGGCAGAGCAAGAAGTCAGAATTTCAATATTTAATGCAAAATGCACTAGAACAACAGGACAGTCAGTATCCTCCTGCAGACCTAGCCAGTAAAAAAGGTGCAAGGCCAGAATAAGAGAGACACAGCAGCAACAACGTCAAGCATCCAAGTACTGCTGTTGAGAAAGGTTTTGGAATTAAATATGAAAATAAGTCCCAAATAGCCCCTTTGGACTTTACCATTGCTGATTTTTTTCTGCAAGAAATTACCCTGTGATTGTGGGTGAAAATGCAAAGTGCTGTGACAGAGAAATCACTGAGAAGGGTCCATTGAGATTCACCAGAGCTGGAGCATGCAGGTTGTGCCTGGTGGTTGAGGGACCAAGAAAGATCTGCCTGGAAAGTACAGCCTGTGACTGGAGCTGGTTAGGCTTAATCCTGTTTTAAGAGGATTTCTGCAGGAGCAGAGTGCTGCCCAGTCCTCAGAACCTGGCTTGTATCCCTCCACACCACCAGCTGTCACTCAGACACCCAGGAGAGAGAGGGACCTTTCCAAATGGAGGTCAGAAACAGGCAGAGTGTCGCAAAGGACACACAAACCTCCCCGCAGCTTTCCCCTCCCAGCACCCCGAGATGCACTTCATGCTTCTCCTTGAGTCTCAACCCCCAAGCAAACATGCCTTGAAAACAGAAGTAACGTAGAATTATCAGAGTTTTTTTGTCAAGAAACCCTTTATTACCCAAAGGAAGCCTGTGGTCTCCAGACAATTTTGAAAGCATAATATGATTGCTTTTCCATGTTTTAGTCTTAAAATTATGACCACATGCCACTTGGCTGCACAAGTGAAAGCCCACACTGTAATTCAGCAGACATGCTGTGTGCCAGCTACAGATGTGACCATGAGAGAAGGTTGGGAAATGTGAGAGCACTGTAATTCCAGCAAGGGTACTCATTGAAATGAATATCTTTGGGGCTCCCCTGATAATCAGGACAGGGAGATAACAGAATTAAATCACTTCACAGAGGAAATTAAACTGAAGATGGAGTCTTTCCTGTTACAGAGCAAACCCAGGGAGACCAGTCTCCTACAGTTACCCCTAGCCAGGTGCCCAAATCTCAAAATTTCAATTAGCTTCACAGGTACCAGATGGGTTTTTGAACTCTCTACAGGCTAATACACATAACAAAAGGGAGGACTGGAGATAAACACTCTGTAATGTCATTTTTAAAATTTTTTAATTAATGGAAAGGTTTTTTCCCTACCTTACAATTTATCTTCAATATTTTTTTAGGAACTAGATGATTTTTAATGTCTGTTCCAATCCCAACCATTCTGTGACTTTATATTTCAATCCAGTTAGAACAAATTCCAAGGGCACAGTCCATTTTGGCAGAATTGCTCATTATTCCCATGTCTTCCTCTTTAAAAAAGGCAGTATAAATACTCAGTGTCCAGTCACAGCATTTCTAATAAAGTGTTTATATATTGCAAAAGTCTTCAGTCTATACACTGCCAAAGCCTTTGGTGCATTTATTTTCTGTCACTACCAGTCCTTCATAATACTTTAATTTATTTAAATCAACTAGGCCTTCTTAGAACAAATGAAGGGAGGTCAGTAAACCATCAGATTTTTCATTTGCATACTTGGTATCTATTTTTTCATTTTAAACAAAATATATTTAAAAGATGAAGTTGCTATAGAGCCATAGATAGCACAAAATACATCAAAATGCTAAATAAAATTTAATTGCTTTCAGAAATTCCTAGGCAAATGATTGAACTCAAACCCCAACAATTAAGATGTTCTAAATACACACACACACTCAACATAAAAATTAAGCAAATACTGGTGAAAAAGTATTTTATGGATACTACAGTGGCATCCTCTGGGAGACTATTCTAGGATAACCCTGCTTGAGAAGGAAGGTTGGACCATATGATGCACTGCAGTCCCTTCCAACCTGACCCTCACTGTGATACTGTGATCCCCTGGGAAAGGGAGACAGATGACAGCCAAAAGGATGATTTTCAGAGGCCATTTTCATAAAGTATCTAATGTTTCATGCATCATTTAGGATTGCCACATCTGAAAATACTTTCATAAGAATAATTTTCCTGCATGGAACCATTTGTCAATGTGTCACCAAAAAAAAAAAAAAAAAAAAAAAAAAAAAAGAAGGAAAAGAGCAGCTTCTCCTCTTCCCAGAAACAAGTAACTATGCTGTATGATTTGAGTTTTAATTAGAGACTCATATTTTAAAGCAAAATTAAAAACAAACCCAACTATGAAGCACACAGCCATCACTTGCCCAAAGATTCAATCATTCTATTGGATAAATTAAATGCTAAAAAGACTTCTTTTTAAAAATTTACTTCTTTCTCCCCCACCCCCAGAAGTACAATGTTAGGATCTTGCTTAAAGGCCTGTCTTCACAAGCACTGAAACTGATGATTTTTTTGTTAACGCTTCAAAAATATTTAATGTGTTTTTGTTTTCCCACTAACTGGTAAATCACCCTTACCCTTGTTTGAGAGTAGAAAAAAGGTACAGAAATCCCATGTTTGCACACACCACTGGCACTCACTCAACTTTTCCACCCAAATTTGTGGCGGGAGCTGCCAAGGCAGGGTCAAACTGGGGAACCTGTGACAGGAATAGCACAGTAACTGTGTATTTCTAGCCCCAGCAGCAAGTGTGAATGTCTTCCTACCCAACTTCCAGTAAATGACAGCTAACTTCTTGCAGGCTTAAATGGTATCAGAATCACCCAAGGCATCTAGACTCCTGCTGGAGCTCCGACTTTTCCACAGTATCCCTTCTCAGAGAAGGAAAATCTGTCAAGCACCTCTCATTCACTGTCTGGAGACAGCTGAAAAAGAAACTGAAAATCAGCTAGCTAGCCTGCAGGGCAGTTTTTGACATCTGTTTATTCCTCTTTGGGAGGAGGATCATGTAGGCAAATTCTAACAGCTGGTTAGTTTTTCAGCTGTGACAATAAACATGTTAACTACTGCTCTTGCCTAGTCACTGCCCAGCTGGCATCTTCCTGCTCAGTCCAGCTGCCCTCTTTGAAGGCTGGCTGATACCAGCTCTTACCTGGAGAGCCAGTCTTTAGGGGTGCTGACTTAGCAGGAGGAGGCAGACAGTGGATTAGTACCATCAGCAGCCCCAGGAGGAAGACTAACACGAGTGGTTACTCAATTTTATGGGTTGACAGGGAATAAGAAAAAAATTTCTACATATGTCTGCAATGTCAGGCAAAACATGAATTTTAACTGTAACAAGTGATATAATGAAGAGGTATAGCCTCAAAACCTATTCGTTTGAGAACATTAAATTTGTCTGTTTGCCTATTCATCTGCAGTCAGCATTATGTGCTGATCTCCTGGCCACTTCAGTGTTGGCAGTGCAGGAGGTGGATCCATTTGTATTGGAGACACATGCACATCATCATCTGTCTGGAAATGAGAGTAGAAAAATCAGATTGCTGTGGCTAACTGTTCAGCACTTGAGAAACTACCAGCACAGCTCCCAAAAGATGCTAATATAAAATAGATTTTAAAACAAGATCCCTGCTTTTCTCCGTGAAGTTCATCAGTTCCTTCAAAGGCAATGTTTATAGTTACATTTTCCAAGAAGAAAAGCTACCTTCCTCCCAGCATTTTTGCCTTTTAGCTTTATAAGGAAATATACCCAGAGACCTCTAAAGCTGCCCTAGAATGGTCACTAGCTCTTTACTGTACTTTCAGGCAAAAGGGTAAAATGTTCAAGAGTTATCCAGTGGGCTGATCTTCACCAAGGTGGCCACCCAATGGGCAATTTCTCTTGAAACTGGACAGAACAGCAACAGATACTGAAGAGCACTATTTAAAAGCAGAAAATGAGCAGGAGGTACACAAAGTACAAATTTCCAGTACCAGCCTGTGTGTGCTATGGCCTCTGCCAGGACAACTGCCCACCTTCCTGAAGGGTCAGCCAGCAGTGGCAGACACAGGGAAGGCAAGAGAGCTCTGTCTGCTCCATGTCCAAGTCATTCTACATGAAAGCTCACTAAATATTCTCAGTGGTGAAAGGTATCTGCTCATGATTAGGTCAGAGTAGTGATGGCTCCTGAACACTTACATGAGAGGACACTACAGCGAATGAAAATAGCTGACATGGAGCAGGAAGGAGCCAAGACCCAGGTGGAGAACAAAAAGCCGGAGAGAACCAAGGTGAAGAGGAAACAATCTCATCTGCCTCTGGAGAGCAGCAGAGAATAAGCAAAGGCCAGTAAAATTGCCTTTGGGAAGACCATGCTTTACTCTATGCATTGAAGTCTGACAGCTGCTGAGAATAAAAATAAATCACCTCCTCCATGGGCTCCAAAAATGACTAGATGCCATTATATACTTCTTTTGTGGTCTGATACATGGTTTTTGGACATGTAGATCTAGTGATACTGTGTCTATTGGTGACTAAAACAATCAGAGTATCTTATTTTTACAAAACAGTCCACCCAGACTATTGGGCTGCTGTGTTTACATCAAATTCCTGTAACATTTCTCTGTGGAAAAAACACTGAATTTCTTTAGTATTTTACAGGCAGGGTTCATACAACCCTTTCCTTACGGCTGTCTGCCCCATGACACTTCTCACACTACTGGTGCTCTGAAGGGGCATCAAAGCTTGAGGCATCATCTCAAAGGAACTGGCACTCTGTGGCAAACCAACAGAGCACTAAGCTCACATTTACATGCCCACATGGAGAAAGGGAGAGACAATTAGTAGTCAGGCATTACATGATCTGAAATATCAGTATGACACATGTCAACTGTTTAAAGGTACTTTTCAGTGTCACCATCTAAAACTGTACTTGTTACCATAATAATTTCTGATAAAAGTTATCTGAGCACAGCACAGACCTACACGTCTCCCACAACACACTAATGAATAAACTAAACAATTCGTGCTTCCTATTACTTTATATACTAAGGTTTAATTAATCAATTCCAAAGGCTAAAAAAGCAAGAGGGAATAGAACACAACTGAGCAGTGCCAGAGATAATGAGTACTAGCATGGACTACTTTTAATCAGGTCCCCAAAGAGAAGTGAAAATAACAGGAAATGAAAGTAATGAATGGAATTTCACAGTTCTGCCATCCATGTGATAAGTTAAGACAGAATAAAAGAAGGTGGTATTAGAAGGAAATCCCCTGCTGTAGTAAGTGGTGCAACTCAGTGTTACTGACAGTCAAAAACCTTACAAAAACCAAACCCAAAGTAAAAACACCCTAAGCAGAGCAAGAAAAAAAACCTAACTCCTGCTTCTGAGAAGCAGATTCACTGGGCAGGAAAATAATTAAGAATTTTGGAAGACTCTATGAGAAACACCATTTATCTCTGTTCTTGTCCTCTTTAACACTAAAATACTATGTAAGTTTAAATCTTATTTTAGAACTTCATATCTCACATTAAGATTGCTTGCTGCCTTAAAACCACCATAGCCATGGCATCTGGCACTTTTGATATACTTTAGTCAGTACATCTCTCTGTAAGACTCTGCTCCCAGTTCTACATCACTTTTCTAACATTCAGCTCTTAGGTTATCCTGTTTTTTTCTCCTGAGGATTTGCTATAAATCCCCCTCCATCCTGATTAGTTCATTAACTTCTGACTTCAGCTTCTACCTCACATCAGATTTCCTCTACTAGTAAATAGAGGAAGTTTTGCTAAGCTTTCAAGTTTCACTAAATTGCTCTTTTGCTCTATCAGTTGCATTGTCCAAGTGCAATGAAATGTTTTTATCTTCCTTTGTCAAATTTGTTATGAGGATGAGTGTTGAGCAGTTCGCATTTGGAGGTGACTGGGTAACACAGAAATAGGGTGGAGAATTGGTGCTAGAACCCAGAACTTCACTATTTTTTTTTCTTGATGTGTTTGTTAGGCCTTTTTTTTTTTGGCTGCTCTGTTATTCTCTGGTTCCACAACCCTCCTCTTGCTCTCCCAGTCAACCTCCCTTTTGTGAGATAATCCTTCTTTTACTGCCAGTCACTGGAGATCAAGTTGTCTCACACATTCTCAAGTGAAGGCAGTGAGATGAGTTTGTCTGGTGGAGATCCTGCAACAGCAGGCTAAGGCTGCAGTTCAGGGTAAGGACACTCACAACCCGATCAAGAGTATTAATGTACTGAAATATTGTGAAAACAATGGTTTCTTTATCAGAAGGGCTGTATCAGTTTTTCAAGAAAAGCCACTACTGATCTTCTGGACATGACAAAATCCCAGTATTTGGTCTTTTCAGTTTGATGAGGACTTAAAAGAACAGGTAAAGATTCAAAGCACCAAAGCACAGATGGCAAGTGACAGCTATATGTAATTTCTCTGCCAATAATTCCACTTTCCCACTTCCTAGCACTATTTTTTCAATACCCTAAATAATCCTAATCTCAGTCTCAGTCATTTAAAATATATCTGTATCACTCTTGTCAATACAGTTCATATACATTCCTTATCATCGGACAGTAAATCTAAAAAGAGGATTTAATCTTCTCTGAACTCAATTAGCTCGTATTAGCTTCTCGTGTCACAAAAATATTTTATGTGGGTTCACAGTCATTCAGGTTAAAAAGTCTTCCAAAGCATCTAGTCACATTTATTGTGCTTGATGCTGCATGTGGTGCCATTAAATGCTCGAATCATAGAATCGAAATCATCACACTAACGGCATGGCACCGTTATTAAAAATAATGGGCTGACAAGTTGCAAAGGTCTGCTTCCAGCCGTTCTGTAGCTACCAGTCGTTGTAAGGAGCCTACGTCAAAGGCTTGCTGACTGACAGTCAATTATTTCCCCTTCTAATACAGCTGCTGGATCAACAGTGGTTTCAGAGATTGGACAGCCCGTCAGGACTTGTAGCTGTGATATTCATCAGATATTAACATTAACTTAACAAACGCTGTAAATTACACTTGCATATGGATTTGCAGGTATGTGTATCAATCTAAACATGTACAATGCAAAGACACCACTGCTGTTGAGGGAAACCTCTCTTCAGTATCTGCTGTCACAGATGTTGTGACAGCTGTGTGAAACTCTACTGAAGTGGCATTCTGGTTCACTGCAAGGGACAGCTTCCCTAGATTAAAAAAAAACTTAAGTAGTCTTTTTCAGACTAGTGTTGTGAAAGACAAAATCTGTTTTGACAAATGCTTTAAGAAAAGTATAAATGTCCTCTTCTTCCAGTCTACTTCAATCTCTTTGTTTCTCTTTACCCACACATTGCTGTGTCATAAAAATCCATTTGCTCTGGGATCAGATAAACATTTGTTTTTCTCAGTGCCAGTCACTAAAGCCTTGATCCTTACTCACAGCCAATAGAAAGATTGTGGTTGCTTCAATAGGGACTGACTGAGCATTAAAATCCTGTGACTGTCATTAAAACTGTTGCAATGACAGTAAGTTAATAATAAAAAATTAATACCAATGCATGGAATCCCTGCAGCCAGACTGAAACACCAGTATCACTGTATAAATCCTTTCTGATGACACCATTCAGAACATGAACTGAGAGCTGGTTCTGTTTTTAAAATTCAGTGATATAATGTAAAAAAACAAGTTTCTTTTCCCAGCAAATGGCACATTTGCTTATGCACATTGTCTTTCAATGCCTACTAACCATATAAAAATAAAATTGAAGTCAATACTTTATAGAAATACTTACATGCAATTTACATCCTTTCCCCATCTTTATACATTTATAGAAGATAAATTTATTCACTATAATCCAGGCAACTTAACAATAAAGGGCCATCCCAATTTTTCTCAAATGGCATTAATTTCAGGCATATCACTAGGCTAGAGGAAGTTACACATTGTATTTATCAGATTCTGAATGTTATGCTTTTGCTCCGTGTTTAATAAACACTGAATTTTATTTTATTGACTCACATCTCTGTAAGTGAATCAAGCTCGTTGCTGTTTGCATCATCACAGAAAAGTAACCAACGGCTAAAATATAATCGAATTCATTCATTAAAGATCAAGAAAATATTCTACTGTATAGCAGGCAAATGAAAAAAATACCCCACAAACAAACAAAAAATGACACAATCTTATACACATCTGATTTTCACCTGAGGAAATAATCCTATTCCATGTTTCCTGTAGTAAGAGTTCCTATTATCAGTTATTCAGCTGTGTTCTACCTAACCCTGAACTTCATCAGTAATCTCCTTATTATTACTTCAAGCAACAAATACCTTTACACAGCTGCCGTTCATCTTACAGATGAGCTATTTACAAGAAACCAGGGATGCTGACTGTTGACTATCTCAGTTGACAAGGCACAGGACAATACAGCTTAATTCCCACATATGCACTAAAAAATCTGATCCAGGACATCTGAATACAGCATAAAGAAAAGTTTAAGAAAAATTTAAAAAAGGCAAACATTACTTCGGAAACTCAGGAAAGCCAGATTAGTCAAGACTCGTATTTTAAAGAAAAAAGAATGTTGTTCCATAATCTTTTTGCAGTACTAAATTACAATAATACCTCATTACAGTAAATATCCTGAAGAAGGAAAGGAGTTTTCCACCCAATTACTTAATAATCCAATAGTGCTGAAAAAGGCTGAAAGACATTTATTACCTTGGTAGAGCAGAAAATGAGAAATACCAAACATTTCTTCTAGAAGTACTTAAAATATATAATCATAATCCATGCACTAATACTCATGGCCACATTTAAGATATTCCTTGGAGGATTTTGTAAATCAGATTATCAGATAATAAAGGACCTGGCATCCAGTAGTCAAATAAGCTTTTCTTAAGAGTAATGGGATTTTAATCAATAAAATGAAAATAATATAATAAAGGATCAAGTGAAATAAGCATGAAGAGATTACTATTTAAAGTAATAGAACAAATAGGCTCAGAAAAAAACTTCTGGAACCCTGCTGGAGACAATATGAGTACTTTTTGTTCCTCTACCAGCACACAGTGTTTCACTAATCATCTTGAAAAACCTTTTGCATATTAACAACATACAGAGGGAAAGTACATTGCTATTTTTCTTTTATAAATTACCAGTGAGTACAATGATGATACAGTTTTATAAAGCATCTAAGAAAACTGGGTTTTTGTCCCAATTCCAGCAAAACATTTGGTCAAAGTTTTTAAATGTTTTTTTGTAATTCCTCACTGCTCTTGATGGCTTTAGTGAAAGAATCAGTATTTCAAGCTTTTTTTTTCATTCCTGCACGTTTTCCTTTTTTCTTTTCTGTATTCCCAGCTGTAGACTGGAATAATGTAGCATGGACTATCTTGCAAGAATTGTCATGTAAGAAGTACCATATTTATTTTTCCAGTGCAATGAAGGTCGTGTCTGGAATAGAGTATGTTCTGGATAGATACTGCATACTGGTTCATTTTTTTGACACTTCTGAAAGATAATGTCAGTCAAAATAAGTACTTTTGGTAACGTACACAATTGTCTTTTCAGTACCAGAGAGACCTTGAACTCCAGAGCCACCAAAATAAACTATCTTTAAGTCTATTACGAGTAACTTCTTGACACATTACATTACGTATTTGGGAATATGAGAGCAACACACTGGCCCAAGTCAAAGTGATCAGAGCAAATAAAAATTTGAGATGACCCCACTTTCTCAACCCTGCCTCTTTCTGGAAGGCAGATTTCCAAAGAGTATCTTCAAGGGCCAGCAATCAGAGTCCAAATTTTCTATGATGTGTGGGTGGATGCAGGGATAGAATACAGAAGGCTAGGCTCCCTTCCCCTCCCTAAAAGGCAAGCACGAAGAACCACCTCTGCTACAGCTGTGGTCTCTGTAGACAACAGAGACCTTTTTGTCTTTTTCTAATTATCTGAAGGACCTAAGACATGTTTAGTCAATTCACAACTAATTAACAATAAACCAATCTGTCTCACAAACAAAATTTACTCAAAAGTAGGCTTTTGTGAACTTTTTCTACTCATGAAAATGTCAGATGTCAGTAAACCTTAACCATACAACAGGCTGAATATTCAAGTGACATATTTAAGCCTTCAAAGACAAGCCCAAAAGCTATTAGCCATTAAAACAATGCTGGCAAAGTTAGTTAAGCAAAACTCAATTAATTTACGAAGGGAATTCTGGGTGAAAGACAGAGAAAACACTTCATTTATGGCCTCAGTAGAACACTGTGACATGATGTGAAACAACGTTGCTGAAAGACTGGATGTTCTAATGTGTGTTAGAAAATGTTCATTTGAAAAGAAATTCAAAATGATGCATTTTTAAAATCTTCTTTATTCCAGTAGACTTCATTACCTAGAGAGGTTGCTGTATGACATGAAATGGACAACCTGAAAGGTCAACCGGAAAGTCTGTCGGAGTTGCTGCACCAACCACAATTTGCTGGGATGTATTTTAAACCCATGAGCCTCTCCACAGCTAAGAATTGAATCAAGACATTTACATTAATGGGCTTTTGACAGACTAATACTCAATTTTCTTATACTACACAGAAACTGCAAAACATGAGCACCATTACAAGATATATAGCATACGGATACCATTAAAGCTCAATTATAAGGAATACTTGCTCATTTATTTCTCTAAGCACTACTCCAAGAAATGTAGTGGCAGTTTCCCAGATGTCAAGTGGGAATAGTAGCCTTTCATTTAATTTGTTGAAAGATCATTCCCTCCTATTAACTAATTTCCTCCTAAAGATGTGTCGGTGTTAAAACAATAAAAACGTCATTTGAACATGAAGTTTAAACCAGTGAAGGCAAATTGCTGGAACAAACTACTTAGCTGTCTTGCTAATGTCTTTTTATTTCCTTCTCAATAGGTCTCAAACTAGCCCATCATTGTACAAGTCTCATTCTGTCTTTATCATCTGCTATATGGATTCCTACAGTGACAGCATTTACTGCTGGGGGTTTTATTACTGCTTGTTTAATATAAAACAACAGACTATTCTGCTAAGTCTTTTAAAATGATATTCAGTCATACCTCATCCTCTAAGCCAGGTCTACTCAGTTAGTTGTGGTGTGCTACAGTGTCAAGGTCTGCTCATTAAAAAGAAGGAAACACAAGGACATCCACTTTGTTAATGTGAGATTAGTGAGAACACCACATATTTTTGATGTTGGCTAGGTGCATCCACCCAACTCAAAACTTAGAAGAGACTGGATAAGAAGTCAGGCTGAATGCTTTCCACAACATAAAGACATGCTAGTGAGTTCTTACTCTTCCCTGTCCTTCCCTACTACAGTAGGTCTGTAGTGAGCTAAAAGTCAGTCAAGGCAGAACACAATCACCAAAATGTTGCTCATTGGGTTATTAATTCTTAAGGTTGACTTGCCAGTCATTCACTCTCTACCCTCTTTACTACTTACTCTCTACTATAATAATTCCAAAATCATATGGCAATATTAGGGAAAAAAATCCAGCAGAGTCAGAATCAAATTGGCCCTGTGACCTTTAACATTTTCACAAATGACTTGGACAGAGGTCTGGAAGGGATACTAAGCAAGTTTGCAGATGATAAAAAACTGGGAGGAGCTGTTGCCTCCCTTCAGGGTAGGGAGGCCCAGCAGAGAGACCTCGACAAATTAGACGGCTGGGTGATCACCAACCATATGAAGTTTGAGAAGGGAAAGTGCCTCATTCTGTACCTGGGATGGAGCAACCATGGCTGTACAGACAAACTGGAGAATGTTATTCTGGAAAACAGCGCTGCAGAAAGGAGCCTGGGGGTCCTGGTCAATGGCAAGTTGAACAAGTCAGCAGTGCCCTGGCAGCCAGAAGGGCCAACCCTGTCCTGGGGTGCATCAGGCACAGCATGGCCAGCTGGGCAAGGGAGGGGATTGTCCCACTCTGCTCTGAGCTGGGGCAGCCTCACCTCCAGTGCTGGGGGGAGTTCTGGGTGCCACAATATAAAATAGACATTGAGCCATAAGGGAGTGCCCAGAGGAGGGCAACAAAGACAGTGAAAGGTCTGGAGGGGAAGCTGCATGAGGAATGGCTGAGGTCACTCGGTCTGTTCAGCCTGGGGGAGACTGAGGGGAGACCTCACCACAGTCTTCAGCACTATTGTGAGGGGAAGGGGAGGGGCAGACACTGATCTCTTCACTGTGGTGACCAGTGATAGGACCCCAGGGTCCTATCCAGAAAAACTGAAGTTCTGCAGTTAAGATTCCATACCTTTTAAGGCTGTGAGGAAAAACCCCAGATAGCAACAAAAAGCCTTGATGCATTCACATACATGACTGAATTTGGAGGAGCTTTTGGGCATTGGTACCCATGTCAGTTCTGCAACCACTCATTTTCTCAGCACAGCTGAATGAGTTACAGCACTGGATATAATTTAGGGTTATATTTTATTCTACATATCTACAAACTAATTCTTTAATGTGCACTCCTTGTCAGTTGTAATATCTTGTAGTACATGAAAGCACAGAAAAAAAAGTGCAGCTGATCTAACTCAAAGTCACAGTGTGATCAAACTGATTTACAGTGCTGGACTGCCTAATCCACCACAGAATGACTTCAAAGAATACATAAGACTCTTAAAAGTATCTCTTTCTCCAAACAGCTGCATGCCATGTAACTATTCTTGTTTTGCCATGTGGAAACTGAGCTTCATTACTGCAAATTTTCATGAAAATTGTGTTACATTGGTAGCTTCAAAGAAAACAATTAGGAAATTTGAAAATAAAACAATTTAGAAACTTAGGATATTGACAAAAAGGTTTGATGCAGATTCAAACTATTCAATTATTCGAGCGATTCAAATATGAATTATTTGCAACCATGTGTCTAAAGAGGAATAAAGCCAAATTCACTATATTCTTTATTCATTTGATTTGTTTCAAAGTGATTTGTTCAATATAACTAATGTAATAAACTGCAGTGCTGCCCAATTGTTAATTTTGAAGTGCAAGCTAGTTAGATTTCAATACATTTTTTTTAATATGAAGAACAAAATGGAATATTTCAGGGTCCTAAAACCACTGATATGCCACTGGATGCAAAACACAAATCAATAGCCAGCATAAGATGGTCACCACCACCATGCATTATTCACAATCATTAAGGTCAACCACAAACCTCAGACAATTTTCAAGTTCCATACTTAGTGTTTGGTTTTTTGTGATTGTTCTATTTGTTCATTTTTTTGTGTGTGTGTATCTGAGAGTTATGCATAAAGCAAAACTGATTTGAGATCTGCATGAATCTTATTATCTACTGAACTAACAGAATTTCCAAGTAGGACCTTTCTAAAATTCCAAGGCTGTTATTTGATTTGAGCCTGAGCAACTCCTCCTGAGTAACCCCTACCTCCCCCAATCCCCTATATATTTTATTGTCATTACAGAGCACTCAAATCATTTCATTTCTGCTTAAAATATTTGATTTGGCTACCTCTCTGCTCAGATTGAGCTGGATCAAACAAAAGATATAGATGGCTTCGCTTCACTTAGTTATCCAAGACGAGGTTTGTGATCCCCACATGGCCTGAGAACATACAGGTTAACGGTGCCAAACAAATATCCACTTTTAGGAGCTTTTGCATTTACCCACAAAATGCAGCACAGCAAGAGGGGAAGACTGGGAGAGACACTTAAGAAGTTCAACTCCTGAGCCAAACTAACCTGCTAATGAAGACACCCAGATGATTCCTTGATCTTAATTATTCAGAAGCCCTTAGGCATAACCTGCCCACCATTCACCTATCAGTAATATCTGATTTGGACTCTCTAGCTAATGCTTTCTTTTAAAGGAAGCAATAACCTAGGGAGCAAAAGCACTTGTCTGAGAAGTGAAAAACCCAAGCCTGCTGAATTCCTGGAGAATGTCTCAAGAACTAGGAGAAAAGCTCTTCTGGCAAATCCTGTCTACTTTCTGTTGAAATTGTATCACCAAAGAAGCGAAAGGACAAGATTCACTGGACGGAAAACTCCTGGCTATTGGTCTCTCAGAACACCTTCTCTAATGCATTCCTAATGAAAATTTAACAACAAAATTCCTAAAACAAGACAGGAAAATTCCCCAGAAGTCTTATGTAAATAAATCAGGTGGCTTTAACATCTGTTCACTGACAGTGTAAGGATACTGAATAGTTTTAGACCATTTTCAATGTCTGATCTAAATAGATGCTTTGTGCTTTTTCCCAATCACTTGTTAAAAATAAGACTAAATATAAATCATACTGAGAAGATTACAAGTCTTTATAGATTTTAGTAGATCAGGCTTGATAGTAGCAAAACCAGGCAGTCTGCTTAAGAGCATTTTCTCTTATCAATTTTGCTGCTAGGATCCTAGTTGTAATTTCTGTTCAGTATCATTTGATTTCCTAATAGACAAGAAGCTCTGAGCATGGGGTGACCCACAATAACCTTCACATCTCATAAAGAAAGCAAGAAGGGCACACACACTCTCCCCTTCAAGTCACCTTGTCATGCTAATTCAACACACCTAGGTAATTTCTATTTTCTCCTTGTGTTTCTGAAAAACATCCAGGGATAGATTATTAAAAATGCAGACTAGTATGACCATTACAGTAATTGCATTGGTTACATTTATTAATTTGTCAAAATTAAGTCAATAAGGGTTTTAGTAACACCATTATATTACTTGATTAGTTTTGAAAGTGATTATCATAAGAACTCTATTTAATTGGAAGCATCTCAATTTACAGGATACATTAAATTCTCAGTAGCATTTTAAGGCGATTCAACATATGCAGGTCAATTACCAGTAATCACTGTTTCATACAACTGCTTCAGAAGAAATTTCAGTACAACACTGGAAAAGAAGGATAGATGGTTGTAAAAAATTACAACTGAACCTGAGTTTACAAAGATAAAGCTGAACTTTGGCTCACGTTATCATGGTAAAAGGCCATATCTAACATCTGCACTGTTAAAACCACTCTGAAACACTAAAGATTATAAAAATCTGAGCAAAGATTAGAGAACAGTTGACTACCTTAAAACGGATGATGATAATTTGTCAGGACTGCCAAATTACTGAAATGCACTAACTGCACTCATGCCCAGCTGCACATTAATTACTAGATTAGAAAGTTATAATTAATTTTCTTAATATCACTACACCGCTTTTCTTCCTTGAGTTAATAAAAACAGATTGCAATCAATCTTTGTTAATTCATGCTGCAGAACGTAACCGCCGTAGCTATTTCCATATGCGAAGAACACTGCACGCACAGCTCTTGCAGTAATACCCTGCCTGGAAGCTGAATCCTCTGACATTTTAATGAAGTGTTGTAATAAGGCCAATAAATTATAAATTATAATTTGACTGAGTATAGTTAGTAGAAAAACTACAAAAGCTTAAAAATGAGTTCTTAAAGAGTCTTCTTAATGACAAGGTTTAGAAGTGGATACCATGTTCCAACATGTTTTGAACAGGAAAAGAGGGTTTACTCACAGCTGCATTGTTGAAAACCTTCACTGCTGAGACTTGTAAAATTTCTTCATCAATTGACTTTGTCATTAGAAATCAGCAAAAGTGCTACAGACCTTTGCACATGTTGCAAGAAATTTTGAGAACTAGGAAAGGAAAACAACTCTATAGAGATATAGAGATACAGGGTAAAGTTCATCAAAGTTTTCATGAAGAGCATTCAGCAAAGATAATGAAAGCAGCATTCAAAGAGCATATCTGTGTCCATATCTGCGTTAGTAACAAAAGGTGTTTTTGTAAGATGGAAAGGATTATTCATATAAAGTCAATGCATCATTTCTTCATTTTCCATTAAGCCCAAAAGTTGGGTTATTTCTCCAGCCTCATTACTGCTTAAAACATATATTTTTTTCCTCTCCTCACTTTCCTTCCTTTGTAAAAGATGAGTGTAGAAATATGAGAATTATGACACTGTGGTATCCAAAGTGTGGTAGTCTATTCTATTTTGATCTAATAGAAGTCTTCACATAGTCAGGTAAAGTGTCAGAAAGGGAAGAGCAAACGTCAGCAACAATGAAGGTTGACAATATTTTTTATTTGTGTTTTTGTGATTTTAATGTTTCTAAAGTCTTCTGGGGAATGGTAAAGACAAAGTAATTTTGAATTTGTGAAAGACTAGAGATAAGAAAATGGATTTTAAGAGAATATATAGCCTTCAGAAGCAAAGGCAGGCACAAGCTTTTTATTACAGTTTTTTTTCTCCCAAAATTCTCAACAGGAGCCCAATTTGCCTTACACTGCTAAATGCTATAAATATGTTTTATATATATATATATATGTAAAACATCTATAAATTTGTGTTGAGGTATACATACACACCCCCCTCCACCCCAAATGCACACCAAAATACACACAGGCTTGATTATCACTCTTACCAGAATACTCAAATGTTTCAATATATTTAAGATATTAAGGAACAATCTATTAGATGATATACTAGGACAAGTAGGATTTATGGATCAACTCTTCCATAAATGATCATACCTTAAAGCAGCAACTTTAGTATATGTCCCATTGAGGGGCTGCAGAGAGCAAATCAAATAGGTGACCTCAAGGACATTAGAGCTGTAGGAAAGCAAGGAGGTAAAGGACAGATGGAAGGGGGGATGGAAGATAGGAAGGGGAGGAAATGAATAATTGTCTGCCTAGCAGTCACAGAAGACATATGTGGGACAATACCCAGTACAATTCTCGAGTACTAATTTTCACATGCCATCAAACTGAAACATCTTAATAGAAGGCTCAGAGAAGCAACACCTAGGTTGGGAAAACATGATGCATCCAGGATTCAGACTCCTCTGGTGGAGGATGTGTGGACAAGAACAGAATCACAGTTCAGTAGAAAAAACTGTCAGAGCTGAAAATGATCACCAGTGTATTTCTCCCCCAAAATCAAATTGGATTAGAAGAGAGGAGCAAGCATGGAAGAGGAGTAGCAGGGTTAGAAAATACACAAAGTAGAGCAGGATCAAAGACAGATTGCAAGAGTTCTGATTTACAGAAAACATACCACAAAAAGGAACTGGATGATCTCAGAACCTTGTACTAAAACATTGCAACTTAGATTACAGATCTGAATGTTTAAGAGACACTATGAGAAACAACACAGCTGTTTTCCAACCAAAAACTGTGCTGTTACATTGATCAACATCTAGATAAAATATAAACATCAACATCTAAAGTAACAAAAACAGACCACAGGAATCTGTATTTAATGCTGAGATCACTGTTTAAAAACAATTAGGGGTTCTGTATTCAGCTGGGTGTATGAAGCTGGTCATAAAGCAGAGAAAATGCTAGTAATGATGAGTAATTATGCAAGCAGACAAGAAATTAATACTTACATCATTCCTGAAAAGAAAGAAAACTTGCATTCTCACTAAATCTTAAACATAACTGAACTATTAACAAATAATAAACTTTTGTTTCTGTTAAAAGGTAAAGCAAAAATGAATCTGCATGAACCTTCTTGCTATTCTGATATAACAGACTGGTTTCTAGGGGAAAAAAAAAAGATAACATATTTTATGGTGATTCGTTGTTTTAATATCAGTCTAAAAGATTAAATGGAAAATTGTACTGCAAGAGTATCTGACATATCTGTAAAAACACATATGCCATGAGTTTCAGAATAACAAAAGGTGTCAGAAGCAGTCATGAATAGTCATTTTAAAATTAAACATGCTTATAAAAATGGCATAACAGACACCCCTCAGCACTGGTATAATGAAACCAAAAGCCACAAAATTCAAGTTTCACAGTATTAATTAGATCATGAAGTGCTAAAAAGAGAAGTTGAAAATTCAGATAAGTAAAACTGTTATTTGTGATATACAGGATGCACTGGAACTGTGCCAGTTGCAGCAGGGTTTTGGCTGTCCATCTGAGAGGCCATGGTTTGGTGGAGGTTAAGGAGAGAGCCTCTTGTATCAGCAGCAGTAAGGAACCAGAAAATGATGAATAAAGATTTACCAATACATACATCTATGTGCTTATCTGAAATGAAAGGTGCACTTTGAGAAGTATTGAAGGAAATTGCTTTTTCAGTGAGGAAAAAATCCAGTATTCTTTGAAGATAACAGCGGAGTCTGTTCTCAGTAACAATATCTGAAAAAGTCCAGTTAGCAACTCTTGTTCATGCTCATCATTTTAGGATGGTAAGAATACAGAGTAACTACAAACATCAGTCAGCTATTTCCTTGGTCAATCTCAATCCTTATTATCTACCACTCATATGGATGCTTAAACCACCGTAGAAAAAAACCCCAAACAACCCTACATAGCTGAGAATTTAACCAGGTGGAAGTATCAAATTCCAGCTAAAATACACAAGCAAAGCACTTTGTAAATGGCCCCCCTCCGCTTCTCACAGTCATTTCAGGATTTCCAAAATGAGTCATGGATTTTGCAGGCAAAATCCTGCAAATGTATGTAAATTGTAACAAATACATAAAGTAAATAACTCATAAGTGGCTTTATAATTTGTCTGGTGGAAAAATCTTAGGTGGAACAATCCCAACATAACTATTGTTTTTAGATGTGTTTTTTCTGAGGTGACTTGAATTGTGGTGGAAGCGACTGAGAAGTACTTGTGCTCATTTTATGCATTTAATGAAACCCGAAGTCTCCGGAAACTGATTCCCTTCCCTCTGAAGGAAGCCTCTTTTGACAGTCACATTTTTTCTACTCTAAGATTATCATTTACCATACGCAGACGAAAATTAGGTCACACATGATACGAGCAATTAAAAGGGAAATGATCTTTAACCAAGTGCAAATATTAATGTGCCTACACTCAGGTGTCAGCATTCCCAGCACAGTCAGCATTGACCAAGGTGGGCCAGGCCCTGGCGCTTGATTCCAGGGCAGGGAAATGCTCCTCAAGCTGCTTCACAGTGCCTTTTGCAGTGTCCCACTCCAGCAGGAGCTGTGCTCACCAGCTGTGCCGGTGAACATGCAAATGTATCTCATGTGGAACTGAGCCACATCCTGCACATCTTCACAAACAACTGCAGCTCTCAAACACATCTGGTGATTCAACACTCAGGGTTCCCTTGGAACTCCTGGGCAACGGGAAGGTATGGCACAGAAATGACTCCTGATTATCTGCCAATATCGAGGCGATAGCAGCACTTACCCAACTAAAGCAAGAGCACACACAACACCTTTAGCCATATGCTAATCTATAAAATCTTATTTTCAATAAAAGCAATTTCAAAAACTTGCAGGGGAGCAAGAATGGTTTTAACTCTCAGGAAGAAAACTGAGGATTTGATGTAACTTTCCCACCCTATGTCACTGCATTTCAGTGAAGGACTGGTTACAACCAGACTGGCAGGAAATTAGATGTGCACGCTTGGTACATGCCACCTACTGCATGCCATAGGTGACTGGGGTGAACCTCCTAGTCCTGATTTCTCCTAGGGCAAAACACAAAACAGTTCAACCTGTTTATCCCCCCCTTTCTGGCACAGAAAACCTTTATATCTTCTTTATAAATAACATACCAAAAAAACCCAATTCCCCATTTTTTAAACCATCAAGACAAAAATCTTGTGATAGTAAGGAAAGGCTTTGATACCCTGGAGAGTGCCTTATGATGAGGGGGGCCAGGCCCATGAAATGGAGCTTCCAGTAACCGGTTGGTTCCTGTGGGACTGTCTGGCAGCAGGTTTGTTTGGTTTTGTAAAAGAACATTACTTACTGCTAGCACCACAGAGATCTATAAAGTGTTTGTAATTGTACATTTTGTGCTGAGGAATACCATTACTAATACTCACATAAGCTTTTACACAGATAAGTAATATGATAATTATGAACTTGCAAGTATCTGTACTCATTTTACATTGCACTAATAAACTGTGGGGAAAGAGTGTTTAAACTTAGAATCTGGGACTAGAATCTTTCTTTTGGCTATAAAGAAAGCACTTGAACTGAGAAGGATATTTTGCAGTAATAATAATAGGTCCCAAATTCTTCCTGTGTTATTGCCAGAGGGCAGCCTCCCACACAAATTCTGCATTACAATATTGAATTGAAGCTGCTAGTTGAATAATACAGCCTATCATTATGGGCTATCATCAAAATAATATTTTCCTTGGTTCTTTTTTTCTCGACAAACAGCTACATTCCTTGAACTATCTCATGAAATTTTTGTGATATTATTATAAATGAGATTGTTTTACACTGCTTAATGGGAAATCAGACATCACCACAGGTCAAATATACTGAATATTGAATATAAAGCACTAGTCATGCAATGCAGGACTACAAACTCATTTCAGGTGAGGTGATGACACAACAAGGAATTTCAGATGAGGAAAAGACATTCCATGGCAAGGAATTTGTTTCCTGTGGTGTTCTAACATGTCCTAAAACATTTCTAATTTTCTGTTATTTAACGTGCATAACTATTTTTCCAGGTTGTTTTTCATTCAATACTGACTCAAGAAATGTAAACTTTTTTTATGAATCATGCAATGAACTGAAATGGTTGTGCTGGAAAACATACCCTTTGCTGAAATCATCCTAGTTACTAGTTACTGATAAATTAGGATGTAATTGGTTTCCTCATCTCAAGATATTAGTGCTTTCAATTAATTGTGCAATGTCTTCTTTAGTCAATGGAAAGAGATCAGTATATCCAGACAGCAGATCATTCTATGCCAAAACATATGTTTAACACAAACCAAATAATTTTTAGAGAGGCAAAGTTCAGCCAGGATTATCTCTTTGCATCCAGTGCTAATACAAATCTACACTGTGATCCAGATGCCTGAAGGCAAAAGTCTGCTTTCCATTGGTCTGTTTTGCTGCAGGGGAAATCTCAGTGTTTAACTCGATATCCAAACCCTTTTTTTGTTATTATTACCACTTACTTACATCAGTGGAGTCATTTACCAAAACCCCACATACAAAGCCTTTCTAAAGTATGTCTGCTACTTTTAGCTTTTTTTCTTAGGTAATTTTGATTTCTTCCTCTAAAATTATGCCAAAATTAGACAGAAGGGATATAATTAAAGATTCCATCTAAACACAACTTCTGCATGATTCCACAATAACAAACTGCAGACAGTGTAAGCTTTTCATCTCTAAACTCCCTTTGAAAATAAGTTTATTTTTGCCAAACACAGTCAAATTTGAAGAATAACCTTTATTTAACTGCAAATCTTGGAAAATTTTGCAAGTTGTAGGGAAGTTTTTTTTGTTATTGTTGTTTTTTGGTTGTTTTTTTTAATACACTGGAGTTAACAGTGCAAACCAGCAAAATTAAATTATCCATCCTGGTTAAATCTCTGCAAGAAAGTGCTTCTTGTGTGACTTGGACAAGTAAAAGCATGAACTAATTCTGTTTAAGAATATAGTATCACTCAAAAATTTTGCAAAATAATGCAACAATCAATCACATTTCAAGCATTTCTGACAGTGTAAGTGGGAGAATCAAGCTGTCGAAAAGGTTTACTGAATTTACATGTTTGGATCCCTTTGTTATACTCTCAAACTTTCTCAATGCACTAAAACTCCTTACAAACTATAAAAGTATGTACTCTTAAAGCATTGATTATGGTGTTTTGGAGATGCCACAGAACTCAAAAGAACCATTTTGTTACATGCTGAATTCTTTCCTCAACAATGGAGTTTTTCTAATGAAGTACCACACACACAAGACATTTTGAAGACCCTGAGACCTCAAACATGTTTTGAAACTGGGAATTACTTTGAAACTTTGAAGTATTTTCAAGCAAATTCTGTTGTCTAAAGACCAACATTTCATAACTCCATGGTGGTTGGTTTATCAGCCACATTTCCACCTATGTGGTGACAGAGAAGCTCCTTTAAATGCCTGCAACCTAAAACACTGCCACCAGCAGTCTGAAATACCAGAGTGAGTGTCCCATAAGACAACACCACCTGTGTGGGTGTCATCCTTCCAAAACCACTGCAGCATTCTAGCATAAAACCCCTCTCCAAAGCAGCCAAGTTCTGCTGGGCAAGCTGAGTTGGAGGGGAGAACCATCCTATTTAGCACTACTGTCACAGAACAGAAATCTTAGCTGGTGGTAAAAAGTTGTTTTAAATAATAATAATAATAATAATAATAATAATAATAATAATAATAACAACTACTATGGGACAATTTTTTCTTGGTATTTTCTTTTTTTTCCAAGTGATGTGAGATAAAAAAACAGTGTTTGAAACTGTGCTATGGGTGTATCTCCTTGGTCTGAATACATAGTGGCTGCAAGGGCTCAGAAATGCCAATTCTTGTTTAAACTAAACTCTGAGGCCTGGAAAGACCTGGGGCATAACTTAACTATGCTGTACAAAATGTAGCAATTTTTAAAATAATAGTAATTTTGAAAGTCAAAAGAAGACCTTGCTTTAAAATCATGCTGAACATCCCAATGACATAAATTTTGCAGCTCTGTGATGTCCATCCTCAGTTACCTATGAGTAATTACTTTCTGCAAATAATTTAGCAAGGATCCTGCTATTTCACCTCATAAAACAGGTTATATTGAATACAACTCAGATCTACTGTTTATGTACAATCAATATTAAAGTGTAAAAGGCAAAGAATCCTGAACTGACACCAAACAAATTAAATATTCTACAATTATGTCAAGTAATTCTTACCACTCTCTGTGGTTTGATTTCAATACAAATTAATCACATGTATTTCAAACTCCTCTTTTAACTTCAGTTAGGCTTTCCCACTCTGACCCACTCCAACTACACCTCACAGCTTTGCCTTCTATACAACACTTCCCATGGTCCCTAAAGCCAGAAATGATTATATAATTTAGGTTTGTCAGTGAGCCAGAGACACAGGCACAGTATCCCCCTTAGTCACAACTACACTTTTGAACAGGCTGGACACCCAAAAAACCAAACAAAAACAAAAAACAAACAAAAAACCACAAACCCCTACCAAAAAAAACAAAACCAAAAAATTTCCAGTTTATTATGTTTCCAGAAATAAAAATATTGTTTACTCCAGTTGAAATTTTTTCATTAAGGCAAGGCATAACTGTTCTTCAAAGCTTCAGATGCACTTGAAGGTTATATGCTACATTGATTCTTCATAAAAAGGTAGGCCCCTTAATGCCTAACAATATTGCTACATCACAGCACATCACACAAGTCACAATAAATAACCTTAAAACTACACAACTGGTCAACGTATAGAGAGCAAACATTTAATGGAAAATATATTCTTTCATATAGGAATTCTTCTGGGTTGCTTACTGGCAAGTAGTAATGTGGTCTTATTGGAAATAGTGACTAAAAACCAGATAGAGGTCTGCTTTCAAAGGGGTAAAAAGTGACATAAAGACAAAATTTCCATCTGAAAGGGAAAAAAAAGCACAGACTTCCATACTTAGATGTTTATTCCTGATTGATCCAACAGGTTAACAACAATCTGGGTTCTTTTCTGTATGTGACAGCTGAGCATCATCCCATAAACACAAGCCCCATACAGATTCCCCTTTAATAGTTAAAGGGGTAAAAATAGACATGTTAAAAAGATTCCTTGATCCTGCAAGGTTGGGTATTTGTTAGGATTACTTAACTCACTAAATGAATTATAATTTTAGATTTTTTTATTTCTATAAATCTGAGAGGTAAATTACAGAAACACTCAAGCAATCTGATTGATCAGTCATAAACTACTTAAGGTTTATAGAAAGAAAGAGAAATTATAATTCTAGCATGGAGAAGCCAGATTGTGACTGCTTACTAGGAAGAAGAAAAAAGGGATCATGAACTAGTGGTATTTTAAGAAACTGTTACAGATGGCATTTTAGAAGTACTGAAGAGGAAATATCTAAACAAAGGATTTGTGTGAGGGAGGAAAACAAATAAGGAAGCAAATAATGGAATAAAAGTGGCTTTGCCAGTTCGTGCTTCTTATTCCCAAAAATAAGACAAACCTGTCTGACAACCCACCACTGCTTTATATACTTCTCCCTCTACAGCACTTTCTACTCCTCTTTTAAGCCAGAAGAATCCACAAGAGCTATACCACACTGTTTACTTAAATAAGCAAGTGAGCCATAGAAGGAGCTTCAAATTTCACAGCACAAGCAGAAGTGAAAAACAGATGCTGAAGATGAACTGAAAACACAAAGCAACATGAGAAATATGGAAGTGCAACTGAAACTTTAGAAAGAAAAGGAAATCCCCTTACAAACCACTGATTTAATTACTTAAATTGTACTTTAGAGACAAAAGGACGTTTTACAAGCAAACATACTCAAGAATTGGCAAGTATTTTCAGCTGAAGAATAGTACAGTGAACTTTTAATCATATTTGATAATAAGAGTTCTACAAACAACACAGTAAGTGTCCCATGATCACTAAGTGGTGAGGAATGAGGCAGGATGAACTGAAACAACAGAAAATATAAGGAGAATAATGCTTAGGTGGATGTCTTTGGTATGCCAAAAGACAAAAGCACATATATATATGTTTACACCCAGATGCATGCAAGGAGAGAGCAAGTCTGGCTATGATGATACAGGACGAGCAGAGAAAACCAACTATTTTCTGAAGAACATTTGCAAAGTTAAACAAACATCCAGTTCATCTCTTAATCCAGAAATAATAATTTAAAAATAACCACTGATACCCATAATCTGTTGTGAGTGTTTTCTGATTTGAAGCATAAATCAAAACAAAATCAAATAAAATACTAATCAGAAATGAGGCACATTAGATCTGCAATGTATGCAGGCTTCAGTGGCTTAGCATTTCCTAAGCCTAGATGACAGCATATTTGTTTACTCACAGTATTATGGAAGAGTCATCTACTGAAGGTCAAAACTAGGCAGATGTGCAAGGATTCAGAATGAATAACCAAGAACCCAGCACTTCATGCCAATTTTTCTGCCACAGCAAAGGAAACTATCTCAACAGAAGTCCTCTTTCACTTTTGTGCCAGGTAAGAAACAAATCCCTTTTGCATTACCACCTTGCACTGTTTGCAGCTGACATCTGTAGTGCCCCACAGCAGTTGTTGTGAGAAGGTAGGTACAAAACAATAATCTACCACACAGTTTGAACTATATGCAAAAAGAACATTGATATATTAACAGTTAAGGAGGTATTTAGATAAGGACTATGTAAAAGACCAATTTTTAACCTGAACACTTTAAGCATGCTTAAATTTACTATGTAGAGCAAGGTATTGTGTTGCAATTACAAATATATGCTAGGGGTTTGTATTCACAAGTTTCTCTAACAGCTCAAAAACAAACAAACAACATGCCTCAAGCTGCTGTACTACTGAACTTGTACAGAACTTATTAAAGCCTGTTGTGAAAAAATGATTAGCGTGCATGTAAGCAACCAGCCAAAGTCCCAGGATTATTACCAGGCAGCAGTTAACAGGCCCCTTCAATGATGAGAAAGTTCAGGAGTCACGAACTCCCTCCTGCTCCCACACACAGATGTGCTTCATTTGGCTTTCTATCTCACTGCTGTTTGAAAGGAAGGTGGAAGATGAGCCTGCCTGAACTGACATGCCAGGGGTTGCTGTAGGACTGGCCCTGAGCAGTTTAGTGCAAAGCCAGAAGCAAACACAGCCAATCAAGCAACATGCCAATGTCCGTCCCACTATGGGGAAAAGGTGCATTCATAAATACAGAGCAAGCAGGGAACAGTGGAAAATGGTGATTGTCAAGGAGGCAGCCACTCAAAAGAAAACATCACCAACACAGGCACATGTGGAATTCTTTTTTATTCACTTTCTTGTGATGAGTAATGCTGGGGTTTACTATCAGTGTGAAGAAAGCTGATGTGTCCTTACGAATACACGAATACACCCCACAGGTGTAATTTTCAATATTCTTCGCCAAGCAGTGCAAAGAAACCATTTTCTTTACCAGCTAGTATCACAGCTAGCAATCCTGAGTTGGACCAAGGAATGGCTGACATGTCTGGAGCCAGAAACTGGAGGCAAGAGCAACTTCAAGAAAGCTGAAAACACAGGGCTACCTTTAAACCATAACTGCCCAAAGCAAAACCACTCCTTGGGAGAGGGTAGAAAACAGTGAAGCTCTTGTAGCAGGTATTCCTCTTGTTTCTTGATATGAAGGACATGCTTATCACACATTTGAGAACAGGTACAAAGAGTACAAATTGGCTAGAAAACTTTCAGAGTAGCACATGTCCTAGTGCTCTTAGTCTACCTAAAATAATACTAAAAGGACTTCAGGAAGAGTGATGAGCAGCATATTAACAGACAAAACCACTGTTCTGAAATGAATAAATATATTTCTGTATATATTCTTTTGTGTGCAACATATATCAACTTAAATTTCCCAGTTTAAACTGTAGAACGAGAAGGACAAAAACTGTAATTGGCAAGCAAAAGCAGTTGTAGTAGTTTTGTGGCAAAGATGGATTCAACATAATTTTTTATGTGTTTTAGTCACCAAAAAGCAGTAGTTTTTACCTCTTGATATTAAGCAATGCCCAAGGTATCCCAGTGGGAGTGTTGAAAGCAGGTAGCAATTTCTCTCCAAGCTCCACTGCCTTTTTTCGGAATACCTGAAAGTTAAGAAGAAACCGAGTGTTGGAAAATGCACTGTTGCTCCAACTAAATGAATTTGGCTAATATCGGTATTGAGTACACGGTACAATCCACCTCAGCACAGTGAAGCGTCCCTGCTCCTTTGGAGTGATGTCAAAGGAACGAAGCAGCACAGCCTGTTTTCCCTCGGACCTGCTGAGGAGAGGACACCCAGCAGGATCAACAGTGACAATGCCCAGATGCTCCTGGCGCGCCTGGCACCGAGCCAGTGGTACAGCCAGACCCGACACCCCTGGCTGCCCCTGCCAGGGACCCTGTGCTCAGGGAAGGGGCCACGAGCCAAGGATGGTGCTGCACCCTGCCTGGCTGGCAGCTCCCTGCCCCCAAGTTCCACGTGTCCTGGAGCGTGGGGACGCAGCTGCAGGGACGGCACCTTTGCTCTGTGTCAGGTTTGTAACAGGGGCTTGGCTTGCTGCAGGAGCCTGAGCCACGTGGCTGCTGCACTGCCCACCTGCTGCACAGGCAGCCTGTAGCAAAAACAGCCCCCCACATCACCGAGAAAATAAACCCCACGCAATCTGCAGCGCTACAGTCTTTATGGACTCAGCTGGCTTATACCCAGAGAGTGCCAGTGCCACAGGTAATCACAAAATTGGAATATACCCCTGCGGCCAACTGAGACTTAGCTGACATGCAGCATCTAAAGAGTTTCAGCATTCATTTCAAAAACATGAAGCAGAAAGACCCCAAATGCTTACCATACACTCACAAGAATGATAGACAATTTAACAAGAAGAACTTTTATGTCCAGGTAAACAGTTAAAAAGCTGGAACAAAGAGGATTTTGCTTTCCTTCAGCCGCCAGCTCAGGTTACAGTAACCTTACTGTTTGTGCACTGGGTGCTCTACTAAGAGAGTTTTTAATTAGAAGCAATATTGTTCCAACTTAAATATAGAAACCTATTTAGTGATTTCAATATGTGGATGTTCGAGGCCTATTTGCTTGGAATTACACTGGGATCCTGTGCAACACTGAAAGGGATTATCCCAGGTGTAGTAGTCAAAATAGCAAAGTCACCTTCATTGTTCTTTCTTTCTAATAATGGTTCCTTTCAATTTATTTTTTTCTCTTCAGACATATTTATGACGGACTTATTTATTTACGTATTAGAAATCAGCTTGTACATCTGATATATCTTGTGGTGCAGCCATGCATATATGTTTATGTTTATATTTGCTGGGCAAAACAAAGTAATGAAGAAATGTCCCTCAAAAATAAAACTTATTTCCACAAAAATAAAATACAATACATAAAATACCACTTCCTAAAAGCCACACTTAATGAAGGTTTTTATTATTGAAAAATATGTGATCAGCAGTGAATATAACAGTCTGGGACAATCACGGTACCATAAAGAAGCTCCAGACTAACCCATCCTACTGTCTCTCCATATGATACAGATCTCAAGATTTCTGTGACAACAGTCCAAGGTTCAGAATTATAGCAAAAGATATTTTGAGGGAGGTTATGTAATTTCAAGACATATGTCTGGAGTCAAAAAACTTTCTTGAGTGGATTGCACTCAAGTGCTGGGGAAACTTGAAGCAAAGCAGCAGGGAAAACAATTTGCTTGGAAATCCCTTCATAATCCATGATATTTCTGACTTCCCCATTACCAATTATGCAGATTCTGATAAGAATTAGTTATGGATTTGTGATCTTTATCCAGCATATAATTCAGTGTTCCCAAGGGTTAAAGCCTTGGTGAACACCCAGAAATGGTTGGTGCAGAACATAATCCTCAGCAGATTTCCTTGGGAGGAGCAAGGGACAGTAACCTACCCAGAGCACACCAGCTTTCCCTTGTTTCACAGCCACATTTTTCACCTTGGTCTGCTGAAGCCAAACCTATCCTTTGCTCTTTTAGCACAAGAGAGGCCTCCCTCAGCCTTTCACAGCATATGGTATGACCAGCTCATCAGCCTCTCTGCCCTGACATATTGAAGTTCTGACAGGAGAGTGGATACAATCATTTTCCTAAGCCATGGGGCACACCAGGACCCTGATATTCTGTAGAAGCATCTGCTGCACAGCATAAATCCCCTACCTTTAGCCATACATAAAGGGGCTAGATACATATCTTATGGAATGTTGTTAATGGTGCCATATGTATTCTTTTAAGATGTTTATGTAAGGACAAGAGGAGATCTCCCCTTCAAAACACACACACTTAACCACAGCAGAGGCAGCAGGGTTCAGTACCTGCTGTACCTTGCAGGCTGCATCAAGCCTTCATCATTAAAAAGCTTAGACGTGAGTTCAAAATGAGATCTTTTACAGTAATTGCTTCTGGACAAAAGTGTGATGTTTTAGCATCTTAATTAGATGTAGAGCAATAATGCTTTACTTTCAAATATTTCTACCAACTCTATTATATTTTTAAAATTCTACTTTAATTCTTTTATACATAACACAAATTCTCTCAAAATAAAAATTGCCTACTTCATGGAAATGTTACAAACAACGGCTATCAAAAAATAAACACGAGATACAAACCAGTAAGTATTGCTCCGCGTATGGATATAGAAGGAAAAAGTAATTCAGTCCTGACAAAACTAGCACCCTGAACACCAGCATTAGAATATACAGTGAAGCCAGGCATGCTAACTTCGTTCTTGTCCAAAATCCACCTCTTACAATGCACTAAACAATTTTTATAGTAGGCAATTAGGAAAAAAGGATTTAAGAATATTTTTAAACCATTGTACAATTTTGAAACAAGCGCTGAGGTGAAGATGTACTTCTTGTTTACATGGGAATTTCAACTGGATATTACTAACACATGCTGGTGATTCTCCTTCCCCTTCCAAAGTTAAAAATAAAAATCAACTATGGACATGTTCTAATTTTATCTCTAGGTCTCATTTAACATGGCTGAACAACTGACTGGTAAATCACTATCTATGAAGTAGAACAGCATAGACAATAATGACAAGACTACGACAACACTGAATGACTGAGCACAATAAATTGTAGCCTCATGCAGTAAAATTATACTCTTTCAGCAAGGGTAAAGGGTGCAGATAAATAAAGGAACCACTTTATTTCTCAATTTGCAACTTTAACAGTTAATAATAAGAAAAGCAGGTGCTGCGATTATTGCACATCATCCACAACATTCACAGTATTTTTCTTCTGCAGAAATTTACAGTATTGGACAAGAAATAAATATTGTGCTGGGTAAGATATTTTTTTGCGTAATAAAAGTAAATAAACAACAGGTACTTCTACTTATTATCTCCACTTCTGAATCAAATTTCAACTTTTGCCAAGCCCCGATCATTCCCCACTACCATCCAGTGAAGCGATTGTTTGGTAAGCACAAACCATGACAGCCATTACTGAGAAGCACAAAACAAAGGCAGAAATGACAGAGCACAAAAATGAGAGACGTTATATATAATAAAGGAAAATACCTAAAGCAAAATTTCCCATCCCAGTGGTTATCTTTAGAGCCTCAATGACCTTTCCTGGCTTTTTCTCATGAATACTCATCCAGAAGTAATGAAAGGTTACTTACATGAAGTTCTCCAACTGGGTCAGACCTGTGAAAAGCTGTCACAGTCCCATAGCTGAACCCACCCTTCACTCCATACTTAGTTTAAATATTTACCTACAAATATAAAATATAGTTTAAATATTTACCTACAAAGCACTCCTGAGGCTTCCATCTCTTTCTCCAATGCTCTATCATATCTAGACAGCATACTTTTTTAAAGAAGGGGGCTGTGGCATTATTTACCTGGCCTTTAGCAAGTGGTGCACAGAGTAAGTCACACTGCCATCAGCCCCTTCTTTTAAATTGAGGATTCACAGCAAAGTACTATGATTACCTTTAAAGAGCAATGAAGCCACTAAAATTTGCACTGACACTTAACACAGCTAAATGCCATATTACAACAAAGAAAATTATTCTAAGTGAAGCACTGTGGTTCAGGAAAGAAAATGATAATTGACACTGGTCACAAGTACATGATCAATATTTAAAACTATAAAGTTGGGCATGACACGGATTGCTTTCACAAGCATTCCTCTTCACCTAATTTTTGCAAGTAGTCAGACTTTGGATGTGAGATAATTCTCTTTTTAAACTCAAAGGTGGTACTAATATTTTTTAAAAGTATAATGCTGATTCTTACAGTGTGAAGGTCCTATGTAAGATGGATTCCTCCATGAAATAAGTAGAGATTCCTTCACATTCTGCAGTCCTACTCAAAATCAGCTCTAAAGCAAATTAGATACTTAGTATAATCATACAATAGATTATACTGTAGACAGAATTACTACACTTTCTACTTCAATCTCTGTTAGTATTAGTAGGCTGTGAATTGTTAAAATAAGCTCAGGGCTAATAAAGAAGCACCTTCATTGTCCTTTGAGTTACCAGTCTTGAGTCCCTTACAAACACAAAAGTCACAGCAGACCACCACCATTACTCCAAGCCAGCAATTCCTTGAACAACATTTGAGTAAGCATGGGTAGGTAAACGGGAAATCCACCTCACTGCTGCACACACTCATCTTTCCTTTCACACTCTGTTCATTCCATAGGAAACACATACATCAAGCCAGGGAACAAGACATTACTTTTAAGGCTCATTAGATAGCCTTAAATATCTCTTACACACATGTAAGTATTTTTGGTCTTCATAAGAGAGAAAAAACTAAGATCATACATCCAGAACTGTAATGCTCACATTAGAACACCCAATGCCACAATCAATCAGATCTTGCAGACTCTTCTGTCCATTAACAAATCTTATTAGGGAAAAGAGTGTTCCCACAGAGAAACAAGGCTCTGCCTGCAAAGATGCAACCACAGGGCAAAGACCAGACCTGTCATCTGGTGAGTGCTGGCTTTCATTATAGTGCAAGAATGTTATCTCCTCTGGATAAACAAAAATGTTTCCTCTGGTTGGAATGACAAATCTTTGAAAATGTCAGATTACCTCACTGGAGTTTTAATTGCAATTGCTAACCAGGAAGAAAAGAAAGCGCAGGAAACAAATATCTTAGAATTGAATATGTGGCACATGTAATTATTAAAAAAATATAACATGGTACAGCATCATAAATTAAAGAACAGCCAGAATTCTGCCTCAAGTCCTCCATGTAAAGGCACCCAGAAGTTAACATTTAAAATCAAAGGAAGGAATACTATATTTTAATCTTTTCTTCAATTGACAAAGACATTTTCTCAACATGCCTAATTCTATCAAATTAGGCATTTCTCATTTTTGTTTTTATATTTACAGATAAAAACTGACAAGTCACTAAGTAAGATTTATTGCTTTCTTTCCTGTACCTGACTGCCTTTCCCAGTAGGGTAAAGAATGAATATTTCAGTGTAAAAGCAGAAAACGAGAGCAGAAAAATGAACAGGGACAGGCCGCTTTCCTGCTCTTCAGAACACTGAATAGAAATCCTCTCAGCATAAAAAATTTTGATTTGGGTTCAAAGTGATCTGCTAACAAAAAAGAACTCCCTCAGAACAACTTGTTCCAATATCTTCTACAGTGATTGCAGAAAGACAATTCAGGATTTTTGCTGTATTTATATTTGTTATATTTTTACAATGAAAGACTTGAAATGCCACAAAAATTGATGTACTCCAGCTGACATAACAGAATACTTGAAATAGTGTAAGCTGAATTCTGCCACTATCTGCAATACCAAGTGATACCACACCTAACCACCACATTATTTGAAACCATTTCCTGTTATACATTTTCAGTGTTTATGACAGCTGGATAAGTTACCCAGATGCTGGAGTTAATTCATCAGCAAGCAGTGCTTTTACAATTACTGTCACCTTGACATTAGCAGGTGGCTGTGAGTTTTATTTTATTCAGTCCTCACTTCCAGCTGAGTTCAAGTAATTTATGAATATTCTGTGCTAAAAGGTGAGGAGACAATTAATAACATTTCTGGAAACAAGCATTGTAATGAGCCACATCAGTGTGGTCATCAGTGCCAACAGAAGAAGCCAAATAGCCTTCAAAGAGGACTTGCACACCTGTAGAAGTATTTCTGTACATGTAGATCCATAAGCATCAAGAGTGTGTTTTGAGCATTTTCCCCAGGAAATATACTGTTTAAGACCAATTTCCCAGCTCTGGGCCAGCCCTGGTCCTGATGGACTTGAGCATGTGAAATGCCACACCGACACGAGCCCACCTGCAGCCCAGGACTGCACCCAATCTCAAGCTTTCCTATCAGGATACAGAAAAGGGGGACAGTGCACTCAGAACAAGTGGCTCCCCTTGAGGCTACACCTGCAGCAGTCACAGATCAGTCAGAGCTGATCAAGACAACAGCACACGCCCACACCAGTCAGCATCACACTTCACCACTCCGAATTTTGGGAAGGCTTTCCAGTTTGCAAGATAATGTCCAACCCAAAGCACCTTTGCCCATCTGTACAACTCTTCTCACAGCTTTTGAAAACAGTGATTGTAGAAATATGCAAATAACTTACTGGCGAGATTCGGGCAGCTTGTGGTATCTGTGAGCAGCCACTCCCCTGCAGGCTGCAAGAATAACACGTGTCTTTTTCAAGGCTTGAGGAAGTAACAAAGATGAGTAAGCTTTTAAATTTGTATTGCCCTTTCCAGAATAATCCAGCTTAAAGAAGAAAGTTCACATAAAAAACCTGCTTATTGCATAAATTAGGTTAGACTAAAAAAAAAAAAAAAAAAAAAGAAAAAAAAATTAAAATCTCTTCTTTTATTCAATTAGCCTTTTTTTGTTATGCTTTCACTGGCGGCAAGAAAATTAGTTTCCTTTTCTAGCTGACTGCTGTACCAAGGAAGTCACATAGTACCATGAAGAGTATCCCCTCTGTAGAAAAGATTGTGAACGTAATCGAATGGAAGTAACCAGATTAGTGAGAGATTTCTAGATTCCATTCAAATGCATATAGCAAAAAGCACAAACCCCCTAAAGTTATCAGAAGCAGCTAATGCATGTAATCACTTGAGTCATTTTTTAACTAAAGAATTTCTAAGTAGATATACTGTGTTTGAAAATCTTATTTTAGAAAGGCCAGATTTAAATGGTACAAACTGTTTAAAAAGAGTCCAAGGCATAAACCAAAGAAATAGTAATGTACAGTAAGTTTTCCATATCTCACTTGCACTTTGAAACTTTAAAATGAAGACAGGAATTGCTAGATAGCTACAAAATTTAAAACTCATAAAGGAAGACTGTTCCTGTTACATTTGGTTATTTTCTTTTGTACTATTAATATGTATTTAGGATTGCTTACACAGACAAACTCCAAGAACTTTTTAAGAGGAAGAACTTTTAGACCACAGGAGAAAAAGCAACTGTTCATTTATCTACTAATGTCAAAAAGAATAAGATTTTTTTAAAGCTTATGTATATTTGAACAATTAGAAGCTTAGCTAAACCCACTAGCACTGGAAAGCTTATGAACCAACCATTTAATAATATCCTGCTGCAATAATTCAAGAAAAGGCAGTGATGAATGCAGTAAACAAACTGCAATGATTGCCTGTAGTAACAAAAGGAATTTATTACTTACAAAAGCCTTTGAGAGTTCCTCACCCCAGACTCAGGGCAGCTTTAATTTTTCAAGAGGTGTGATAAGCAGCATGCACAAAGAGCAATGAGATGGATTTACTGCACATGTACAGATTAACTGAGCACTGGCAACTGGCTCCCCAGGCCCAAAATACAGGTAACAAGACAGACCTGCTAAAACTGTGCTCAAATCTTAAGATTCTGAAATACCACATCACCCCAAATACATAAATTATGAAAGAGCTCAGTGTCAGCAAGCCAGTGTCAAAGATTTGGGATGCCAACTTTGTATCCTATCAGCAACAGAAAGCCTGGAGGTCTCCAGTCAAATAAAGCATTTGTTTCAAGCAAGGACAGATGGCAAGCTAGCAGGTATTGAAAGTGTCAGCAACCATGACGGAGGACTGAGCCCACATCTAAGAGCTAGTGGAAGTTTTAAATCTCTGGTTTTACACAATATCCACATAAGAAGAAGAGGATTTTAACCCACTCCATATGAATGAACACTATGGTATGTCTTGCTTTGAACAACAGGCACCACTGTAAGAGACACAACTGTACAACTAAAGTATGAACAGACACTAGCACTAAAAAACTCCTTCCCAAGTCCCCCAACAAAATAAGTCCTCTTCAACCTGTGAAAGTCCAATATTCATATGTTTGGATACTGGTGAGAGGCATTGCCAGCCCAAGAAGCAACTCGTAGACTAACACCAGGCAAGGATGTCAAGAGTACAGAATTTGTCACATACTTAGTAGTCAGGTCTTCTTCAGTTCAGAAGGATGATACATATATTTGAAAGTATATTATTGGATCTGAGTGAATGCAACTGAAATTAAAAATACGGCACATAAAATGGAAACTCATTATATTGTGAAGTGATACAGAAAACATCTGGATTTCATCTTAAGAGGTTGGTGTTTTTCCTGATTAAGCAAACAGCTGTCTTAGTAAAATTACTCATATCCAGCAGTAACGAAGAGTATCTTTTAGCTCAATTCTTCTGTTAAGCCACAAGCATCTGCTTCCTAATTTTCTTTTTATTTAATCTTGTGTACCCAGCTCAAATGCTGTAACAACAAATTTAAATAGCTGCCTCATTTTATATCTTGCAAGCCATCATGACTAAACAAAGAACAGCACTTTGCATATGAAACTTTCCTTTCAAGCAGGTGACCATTGAGAGGTGATTTGTAACACCATCTGTGTGAAAGCAGGGGGTGGGGTGGAGGAGCCTAATAAACTGCATGGGGAATCAATAATTACATCCTCAATGCAGCATAAAGTGCTTTCAGAAGATTCATTCCTAGGCTTGTAAATTTGACTGTATATTTTAATTCCAATACCATTAAGTGATTTAGAGTGATGCCTTCACTCTGAACTAACTCCTAGACCACTGTGGCAGGCACAGAAAATACTAAAATCACTCTGTGTACATAAAGGGAATGCTATTTTCTTTTTAATGATAACTCAGCAGCAAATGGGGAGCTGTTTGTTTCAGCCAATGTCATGTGGCACCAGCAAGTTTCTTCCAGGCATTAATGGCAAGAGTTTTAAATGATGGTTATCAAATATACAAGTCTAACAATGTGAATAGGATACCAAGGGTGTCTCCTTTATTTGTTCTTCCATTCATTTTTTCCCTAAATTCATTTACTCACTTTAATATTTTACTCCAACACCAGAACAACAGCTTAATAAAATTACTCTCATCAGTTTGAATCAAAAAGGTCCTTGGACAAAAGAGGCCAAGACTCAGGGTCTCCCATATTCTGCCTTCTCCCTTGAACCAACCTCTAGCAAACCTAAGCAGCCCACTGAGAAAATGGAAGAAAATAATTATTACTCTGCTTGCCCTCAAACAGATGGTGTTCCTCAAGCATCTTATTTAGTCTTAAAATTCTTGTGATGATGTCAGATTAAGTCAGGTACTTGTATTGCCTGATTTAGAGGCTGGTCCTCAAATGGTTCAAATTTACACTGACTTGTCCTCAGATGAGGAAGCACAGAGTAGCAGCTCTCCAGGCAGCTCGGGGTTTGCTCTGTCTGGAGTTACTCCCATTGCTCTACAGCAATTGTGCTGAGTCTCAGCGGTAGTGCAGCAGCAGTAACGAAGAAAAGCTTTCCTTTTCCCTGCTGTTTCCATGCAAAGTGCTCCAGATAGCCAAGGGCTGTGAGTTCACAGAAGGATGGCTGAGGTTGGAAGAGACCTGCGTGGAGGGAGCTCTGAAAGTCATCTGGTCCAACTGCGCTGCTCAAGCAGGGCCACCCAGAGCCTGGTGCCCAGGAAAAGGAATGTGTACAGATAGCTTCTGAATATCTCCAAGGATAAGCACTCCTCAATCTCTCTGGGCAATCACTGCAAATCTCTGCAGTGCCAGTCATCCTTATAGTAAAAATGTGTTTCTGAATGTTCAAAGGGAACCTCTTGGCTTTCAGTTTCTGCTTGATGTTTAATATGAATCCCATAGGTATATTTTGGCATTAGGACAGGGACAGGGCAGTGTCATAGTATAGGCCTAAGTGACTATTGCTCAAGTTGTATCTTCAGTAGACACTGCAACAAGGTGTTTATCTAGAGTCTTATGTTGTTATTAGTAGTTTGACTTAGAATGAAGCAAGCAGTAAACTTTTAGTAATAGCAACAATAAGGACAACTAATAACTAGTGAACTACATGTAATGCAGGTTATGAAAGGATTAGCACAAAGAACAAAGTGCGATGAGAACACAAAGTGACAAGTTTGAATACTCAAGTTTAAAAACAAGCCATGATTTTAGACACATTACAGAGAATTACAGAGTCCCAGGCTTTACACAGTCTTCACTAAACACAAAACGCCTAAGGAGTTAATTTGCATTACTCTAATGTCCTTTAACAGAGACCCTATGCTCCTCTTCATGCATAGGCGATTCCACATTCCATTGCCCATTAGTTTGATGTGTTCATGGATACAAGGTGAATAAATTAAATTGAACACTATTATTTTAGAGTGTCCCTTATACTCTTTAAACATATAGAAAATACATTGAGTATTCACCGGAAATTAGTGTTGTAGATTATGGCTGTCCCATGTTTAAACAGTAAAGTGCTTCTTTTAATCCTTATACTATGATTGAAGTCAAAACCAGAATTTCCAGATTTTGTGATCACAGATACTCGAAAAAAGTAGAATGATCACAAGTACAACGACAGTGCCAACAGTCCCTCTGTTAGATCAACAGCACAGATCACTTATGAATAAGCCTTTAGATCACACAGCTCTCTCATTGAGCTTTCTCTACCACCAGCAGCTTCAGACTACTTCCCTCTCACTTGTATAGATATATAGAACAGAAATCAACTGTTGTAGCTGTTTCAGGCCTCAGGTTTCAGTGGATTACAAATAAACCAGTTTTGGTGAATTCCATTAAAAACAATGGGATCGAGAACGTGCCATTTAAGTAAGTGCAGCTTGGATTTGCAACCAGGTGAACAGCTGAGCCTCACCCCATGACAGCTGAGTGTGGTAACACCAGCAGTTGCATTGGTGCATTCTTAAGTTGTTATTTTTCAAGGGGAGGAACAGGTTAAAATTTAGCATACTCTGCAGGTTCATTTCCCTGCAACACCTCTGACACACCATCTAGATGGCTTTTTATATAAGCAACTTAACAAGAAAAATCCTCCTGTATGCAACAGGACAAAAAGATAATGGTTTCCTAACTCAGTGCTTTCTTTCTTATTACTGAGATTTCTGACAGACAATAGTCATTGAATTGTCTGATGAATAATGGACAGGATCAAAATGAGCCTGAATAAAGTGCTTGTATATTTCCTTAAATTAAATATAAGAGATGTGAACTCTTGTAGTTCTTTTTATGTAAGCCAAACAGGAAGCTTCAAGAGAGAAGAACTATGATTTCAGAAGCTGCTTTTATGTTGTAAGTTAAATCATCAGGCAGACTAATTAAATTCCTTTCTATTTACTGTAAGACTACTGGACAAACCATAAAATTAAAGTGACTAAAATAGAAGAATTTCCAATTCTTAAAGACTCAGAAACAAGTCCTCTGACTGAGCAGCAGAGCTGCCAACACATCAAATTTATGAGCAATTCAAATGTTTCTCTGAACTTCCTGCAGTTACAAGTTTGTTTTTTTTCTTTTTTTGAGCCAAACCTCAAAACCATTCCTGTAATCAAACAGCCGTAAGTTGTGCTCTCTAAAGATTAACACTATTCTTGAATGCAGCACATATTTGAAAGAAACAATGTTGGAAGTATTCATAAAGACTTCAAGTATGCATATCAGCATGTGTACATTGCTTTCCATGCCCCCACTTGAAGCAAAGGAATAAAAGAAAAGGCATGACAACCATGTAAACTCTCTGAATTTTTAACAAAACTCATTACATGGTGGTAGTGTTTATTTTGTTCTTTAACTGAACACTTAATGCAGCCACTTCCAGAGAGAAGGCCTTTCAGGCTTCACTAAACTATTTCTATATTTAATAGCATGTAAGTTAAAACATTAGACTACCTTAACTGTAATTTCAAGTTGGAACTAGATAGGAAAAAATCTTCAAAATATGATTTAGAAAAAGGGCATCTTAGTCACCAGCTCCACTTATTAATTCTATTACCAACTGTCACAGTCTAACAAGAAAAAAAATATAGCTGAGTAAGTCCTTCTTGTTATCTCAGTAAATCTTTACTTCTGACCTTGGGTCAGTTAATAACCATATTAACTTAAGACAGACCCTTCAAGCAAACCAGAAAAGCTGATGGCATTTAACACTGAACTAATTCTGCTCAGGCATGCTGAGAACCACCACTGTAGTTCCTGCAGCAGCGTGGCAATGGTGGCCCAAAGCATTACAGCAGTTGTAAATCTTGCCTGGAATCAGAAAGATTACTTATTCTTCCCTCTAGAATATAAATGGAAATAAAAGCAACTCTAGAAAGAAAAGGCTGAGCACAGACTGAACAATGTTTGTAAGAGATACCCTGCAAGCAGCAAATGCTGATGAGAAGGTTTCAGTTATTCACTAGTTTTGCATGATAAAAGGAAAACGATTGAAATTGTCTGTATACTATGAATAGTGTTTTTAAGAACAAGTTGGGGAAAATAGCATCCTTTAAGAAACAGCATTGTAAGCTGCTGACTTTTTTCTGCAGCTGTTAGTTTGAAGAAAACAACAAAAAAAGAGATTTTTAAAGAGAAATGGAAGGGAGTGAAGTTCATAGCATATCCTTTTCACATGATGATCCTTAGAATCTATTGGACTGTAAAATCATCTAGTCATGCTTGCAAAAATTAAGGACAACATGTCCCCCAAGGGACAACACAACTTTAAAGCAGTAACAGGACAGATCCAGCTTCCAAAAACAACTACTATGGTTCTTTTGCTTAGCCTGCAAAAGCAGATGATTGTCGAATGACTGAAGAAAAGAAACAAACCAGACACATTTAGTTCTTCAGATGAACTAGTTACAGAGTATTTTTGGTTGTTCAATGCTATTGAGACATCAGCAACAACAGAACTGGCCCTTTATGCCGGAAAGAAGACAGCTCTCTCTTAATTGAAGGTTGACTCTACTCCAGTAACACTGCTGCTGGAGTGGTCTTCCTTGTTTGCTTTAGAGTTATGTCAGTTTACATAAGACTTGGATGTTAAAACAAGCTATTGAGCCTTCGTGTAGCTGAACGACAAGAGCCCCCTCATCCTGTACTGTTCTAATTAGCTACTATTTGAAGGAGTTCATCAGGGTTGGGTGGGTTAATGTAAGCAATTAAAAGTGTTGGGTAAAGAATATCAGGGCTAAACACATCACACAAAATCCAAATTCTTCAGAATATTTTACCACCTCCTGACCTCTCTTGCATCTTTTGCTTTACTAGGAAATTCAGCTATCAGATGGCTGACCAGCTAACACCTATGGGAATAAAAAAGCTTGTATAGGTGTTGACAAAAGACTTGCAATGTAAACAGTGAGATAAACTGAATCTGCTCTTTAACTACATCCTAAATTACTTTTTTCTTGAGGAAACCAGGCAAGATTTGTATGACATGCTGGCACTACATACCACTCCTCCCTTTCAGCTTTCAAATCCTCATATTCACCCTCTTCTCAGTTTTTGGCTTAAGAAAGGTTTGCAGTTTGCCCAATTCTGCGCACTTAGCCTTGGGCAAAATAAGCCCTTAATGCAGTACATTACTGATTGGAGGAAAACAAAAAAGCTAAAGCTCTGTTTAGGGGCAATCACCTGCCAAAGCCACAAATTCCCATTGGCATCTAACACGCTGGAAGAGGCACAGGATTTTTCATGGGCACATCTTTTCCAAATTCCTTCTCAATCATTTGCACATAGGGTGGAATTACAGTCTACATATGGCAGAGGCAAGCTTTTGGCACAGAGGATAGAGGAACTGGACTCATTTATCAACCACAACATTTACCAACATTATTCAACTGTTGCATTTTTACAAACAAATGGCAAACAAAGCATGTGGCTTCCTGCAGTTTTTGAAAGGTGTGGGAGAAAGCTCCCTACTCCCTACAAATCTTTCAGATTTTTGTTGTGTGAAAATAACAAACAATTGATCCCGCCAAAACAAAAAAAAAATATCCACAGGAAAATTAGCACTCACCATAAACTGATTCCAAGAGTTGGGGCTAACTTAAAGCAAATGAACCTTGTTTGTATCTGTTTCATGTTTGACCTGCTGAAGAAGACATGCTGCAAGTGCAAAGGAGACATTTAAAAGAGTATCTGTTTCTCCTGCAGCAAGGATGCCATTCTCTCTACCTGTTGCTGGAGATATGAAGAGCATGCAAGAGCAGCAATGATGTCTGTCTGATTCTGATTTCAGGCATTTCATTTTCTCAATGATCTTCACTTAGCTTGAAGAAAGAGAATTGGTGGGTGGCACAAAGTGGTAAATTTCTATTCTGATCCTTTAAAGAACTAATTGGATAAGAAATTTCCCAAATTTTATCATACATTTTTGTTCACTCATACTGTATTTAAAATACTCAGAATTAATTAATGCCTACATAATTTTTACTAGCAGTAATTTAAATTTTTGAAATGAGATATGACAGTAGAAAGATTCTTTGCTAAAGTCAGCTTTGGGAATCTGATGAAATGTCTTCCTAGCTGCCAACAGAATCAAAACCATGGTAATCTTCTACTGGATGCTTTATGCTTTTATCTTCTCTAAGCTAATAAGAGAAGGATGTTATCACCTACTTAACTCCCAACTTAATGAAAAATAACCTGAGACTCAGTCTACGGAGACAGAGCACAAAATGGAGTCTCATATACACCAGTTATACATTGTGAAATATTTAGATGAAGAAATGAAGTTACTCCACACCCAGAGTAAAACAGAATTTTCACATGTACTTGTTTTTCGGTAAAAAATCAGGTCAATGATTCAATCACATCAGTTACTTATCACCTAATTGAACTTTTCTATCACATCCACAGAGAGAATATAGTTCCCAAATATTTTACAAAGCTCAGAATTTAAGCAGTATAAATTAATGCTGATCTATTCCCAATGTCAGCATCGAGATATTGTTGTGTTGCTTTCATTTGCAGAAAGAAGTAAAACTCTTCACTGCAGTATAAGGATTGTTATTTAGACATGAATAGTATATTGACAACAATCTAAATGCTGCTTGCAAATGGCTCCACAGAACCCTGTATATTGTAACCATATGTTGTACATTTTCTATTAAATCTGCAGAGCAACTCCAGCGCCTCTTCAGGCAGCATGTTCTTACCATCCTTTGACTCTTCTTTATTACTGCAACCGCATTTTGTGCTGCAAAGTGACAGAACTGGAAACTGAGGTAAATAAAAGAGAAATATCTTGGAAACAGCTTCTTTGCAGGTGCATTGTGATTCTGGAAAGACTGTTAATAGCATGTAATTCCTTCTGTACAGTATATTAACCCACATGCCAAGAATTCTTCTTTGGGGTCTATCTAGAGCTGCTGCTGCTGCTCAAACGGAAAGCACTCACATTACTATTTCTGTTAGACATTGTCTCTCCAACTGCTCTGTAGAATCACAATGAAGTGAAACTGCAGGAGCTAGTTGAAAGCCAAATCCTCCGAAGAAACAAACAGCTCCCTCTCAGCTGCTTGAATTCTACTTAATAACATAGCTCATGAGCTCGTGTCAAATATACCAGCTGTTACAATCACAACCCAGTATTTCTTAGGTCTCATTATCATCCATTCTCCTTTCTAGCAATTTACCATCAGCCTACAGTAGTGTAGAGGTGAGCAGGGATTTTAGTTAAAAATTAATGTAATGAGCAGTGAACTTTTTGGTTATTTCCAAAGTCAACATATGAATGCAAAAACATGTTAAATAAGTTTACCATGGAACAAAGCAATTTTTTTTTGTTTGGAGAAAACTCCCCAAACAAACCCTTTACTGCTACGCAAATGGGAAACCACTAAAAGTGAAGAACATAATTCATGTACAGTTTGGAGTTCTAAACTGATGTTTCTCAGACCAAAATCAGGGCTCTGACTCCTGGTTTCATAGCAGGCTTAGCTATGGCAGCTGCAGCAGGCTGTCGCCACTGCTTCTCAGTCCCCTGCTGTGGGTATTCACACTGATAGACAAACAAAATGATGACAGACAAACAAAAGCAAAGCATACCCACTGCTGGACTCCAGCAGACAGCGATTCACTGAATTAAGGCAAATTGCCACTATTCCCACTTTACATTAGCAGAGTATTCTGAGGGCTCTCATTCTGGGGCACAAAACCTGTTGGTGGTGGCAGCTGATTGTGTTGATGCCTTAGGTTTTGGGTTTTTCTGACTTGTTTTGGTGGGTGGCTTTTGCCCTTGTATTAAGTGATGCTGGGATCTTGTCACAGGGTGCAGACACAGAGCCTCCATCAGGCTTCAGGTACTCAGACTCCAGAAGCAGTTCCCTGTCAATGTATAGGTGGGTGGTATCAGCAACCCTGCAGCACAGGAAAGAGGAGGAAAAACTAGAAGCAACATCTTAATTAAGTGCAAGACTGGAAGTCCACATCTTTGTTACCTTTCTTCCAATTTCCTTCAGAATTAAGTGTGGGGCCAGCTTGAGCAGCAGAGCTGCACAGAGCAGCTGAGCAAGTGGCACTGGGAGAAAGGGGACAGAAGTATTAGGAATGAGAGAACTTCTGGAGTAAAGGGAACCTATTTGAGAGAGATGGGCTTCATCAGCAGTGACAGTGTAATTGCACTGCAGGAACTTAAGAGACAGAAATAGAAGACTGAAGGGCAGTGTGCTTGCAACAGCAGAACAGGCCACATAAAAGAAAATCTTAGGAGTCAAGGTTATCTCCAGAATGTGAATCCATAGGGATTCTGCAGTACATTTTGATGCAGCTAGTACAGAAAGTGAACAGCATTAGATTTATTAAAGGTGGTGAAGAGACTGAAATAGTAATGGAGATTACAGACTGTGATTGTGGGAAACAGAGGAGATTTTAAATCCTTCTCTGTCCCTGACTAGGCTGTTAAGTGCTACATTAGAGCTGATATAAACCTTGATTTCATACACTGTAATGACAGCTTTCTCCAGAAATTCAGAGTCTATAGGAGAAATAGTAGCTCTAAACTTAGTTTGACGTATTACTGTCAACAGGGGCCACATGCCTCTTTGTTTCAAACAAAAAGTTCACTTTGGTAATGTTTAAGTTTGGAAAGAGAATCAAGATGACCAGCTGAAACGAACTTAGAAAGAAAAAGCCACATGGTTAAATTGCTTGGAGATGATTTGGAGAATAAAAGGTGAGGTTCAGTCCAAAACTTATCAAATCAACATGTTCAGATGACTTTTACCTTCTTTTGGTATGACTGTAAAGAAGGTAATTACAAGTAAAACTACATTGAGTCCAAGTAAGGAATACAAAAACTGATAATGCTTGACAAGTTAAATGAAAACTTTCAAGTCAGGCTAAATGTAATTTTTGAAGAACAACCGTTTAATGTTAGAAAAAGAGAAAGAAATATGAGGCCTGCTAGAGAGCCAGGAGAAACAATAGGAGATGTCTGTTTAAAAGAGCATAGTACATGAACCAAAGCCATTGCCAAAAAGATAACTTTGCCCCGTGTTTGGTCTTGCAGAGCCTAGGCATGTTCCCATGCAGGAAAGTTTTTCAAAGGACAAGCCTAATGGACTGTTGCAACATTGAGGCTAGACTAGATCTCTTGAGGTCTCTTCCAAGTTGAATGGCTCCAGGATTCAATGAAATACCAAGTTAAAAATGATAAATCTATAAAAATGGAAGAGCATAAAGATAATTTCAGAGCTCTACAGGAACTAAAACATGACACCACCAAAATGCTGATATGTTGCTTAAAAGTGGCAGCAGATGGATGGTAGGTGGGAACCAGGACCTAACTCTGAAAATGGGGCTGTAGAAAACTACAGGCAATTGAAGTCTCCTAGTCTGTACCACACAGGGAATTCTACTGCCAGTCTGTGAAGATGATTAAGGAGGAGTTAAGTGGCATTCACAGAGAAATGATCAAGCTGATACAGTATGCCTGGAGTTTCAAACAGCATTAGAAATCAAGCTTCCCAGACATAAAAGGAAAAGTCCTCTTGTTAACTAGTGTCAAGTTAAGTGAGAGGAAGCAGGAGATAAAACATGTGGTCAGTGCTCCCACTTGCTGAGCTAAGGTCCCCAAGGCACATACACTGGAACTTAATCATGATTTGCAGAAAAGGCCAACACCTTTGTATAGGTGACAAAAACTTAATTCTCCTACCATTCAAGACTGCTAAATGACAGATTTTCTTTTTATTCATGGAATTTAAATATTCTCTCTGAAGAGACACCTCTACAAGAGAGGGAGAGACAGAAAGAACAGCTACTGCTAAATTCTGCAGAATGTCTCAGCACTCTATGAAGTCAGCAATCATCTGTGGTCAGCCTGGCAAAGGCAATTCTAGATCAGTAGCATCTGCAGCATTATTTCAAGCCTGCTCCTCATTAGTAAGATAACTTTACAATCACTGAGGGATGGTGGTTTACAGTGAGCAATGATTAGGTCTCCCTGAAGTCAGACAGGAAGGCAAGATCATCAAGTAAGGTTGAACAGAGGCACTGTAACTCCAACTCTAAATGCAGATATAAACCAATTAAGTATGTCATAACTTTTTCCCCACTTTATTTTTTTTAACCTCTAATTAACAGCCAGTAAAAAGTAACAGATAAAACTCTAAGTCCAACACTTATCATTGTGAAGAACAGCTAGGGGTGTTCGAGGTTTTTTTGTGTTTTCAGGTTTTTTTTCCATTTTGGAGTTAATTTTGTTTGTTTGTTTTGGTTTGTTTTTGTTATTCCTTCACCCTGATCAGAATAAATCAGTATTCCTTCAAACAGGTTACCCTACCACACTAAATAAAGTAAAAATCTGTTACATTTCTGCTTCATGCCATGGAGAAGAATGGCAATATGAGCATATTCTGCAGGAAGAACAGCTGCTGCATCCAAAATATTTTAACTCTGGGGGAAAAAAAAGTTATTCCATTCAGAAAACATAAAAGCTTCAAAGGAATGGAAATTACCAGTTGAATCTGAAACTCATGTGCTCTTTATTCACTTCAGAGCGTTTTAGATTTACTTTTTTTTCTGCTCATACAAACAGCAAATTAAAAGCTCCCTCTATTTCTACCTATGCAGATGTATTGTGCCTATGCAATGTATTCCCTGATTGTGGAACCAACCTTCAAGTAAAATAGTGCCGTTATTACTTAGCTTTAGCAGTGCCTTTAAGAACCAGTTATGAGTAAATCAGAAGACCTAGAGAACGTACAAACCTGACTGGACTAAGAACAGGGCCATACATTTACCATGACTTTCAGCACCAGTATCACAGCTATTCCCAGCAGTGAAAATTACAGTGCTCAGAAGCAGTGTTTGTAATCTCCATGAATTCCAAGAAAGATCTGAGTTGCTGTTAGAGGGTTCAGTGTTGTCCTCCTCCAAAAGTTAACAAATTATCTCCTTATATGACTATGTTTGAAAGTGTAAATATCTGGGCCTGCAGAACAGAGGACCTTGCTGCATGCAGTACTCCTGACCCTTGGTATACCAGAATTTAACATCCAACTAGTAAGTACAGCAAAGGCAGTAGTAAACCAAATTTCTCCCTTACATTTTATCTTTCATTTCAAAACCAAAAAAACTACTTAAATGAGGATTCTTCTAAGATTCTAAGACATGTCTAGTACTTAATCAAGGTTTAATTTAGACAAAATGATCAAGAAAGTTTGAAAAAAAAAGACTGTTCCAGTCCCATGGGATAAATCTATCATATTACAGTTTCCTGAAGATACTTTCATACAAACAAAAAAAAAATTCAATACTAGCAGTGCTTTTAAAGAGACAGCCTTATTTTAAATAATCATTTACAGCCAGTGACTTATGGAAAAAAATACCAAGAAAAGCATTCACATGAAATATTATTAGGGACTTAAAAACCCAAAAGAAACAAAAAAACAACTAACCAAAAAAAAAAAAAAAAAAAAAAAAAAAAAAAAAAAAATCAGCATTTAAACAGTTACTCATCTTAAAATCAAGTTTTCTGATATTTCTAACTATTTTAAAAATGAAGTTGATATTTGACTGAAACTCTTTCTGGCTTGGGTTTATACAGTTACCACAGGGGAAAAAAAAGCATACAACATTTCTAGCACTTTTAGGTATTTCATATTAATTCTAGTAAGGTAGAAATTGCAGGAAGTTTAACAGAAAGTGTCTCATGGCTCTCTTTGAAAGTGATCAGCACATATAGTTATCAAGGGGTAAAGTATTCAATTTGTTCATTTTTAGAATGATTCACATTGGTGACTTTATCTAAATGAACTATTATGTGAGCAGGATGTTTTAGGAACTACTCGGTATGATAGCATATTCTTTAATCGTGATTAGTTAGACTTACAAATGATTATGGAACATACAATGTGTTGCAGCTTTGGATCATTACCCATGGAAATGTAATTCAAAAGCACAAACAATAATTATTTCCATCACTCCTTCACCGAAACACAGCTTTCTTCAATTAGAATATTGGTAAGTGAGCACAGCAAATATAAGAATTTTTTTAATAGTTAATCTGATAAAGAATTAATTGAGCTTTTAACTGAAGAAGTTTAATCCTTCAAGCAGTGTGCATATAGATTGTGCCACTTTTTTAGGAACGCCCAGTAATGTAATGGACTAACAGATTACTAAAGATATATTTTCTATGGTGGCAGCCAGCCTCTGGTGCCCTCAGGTCTTCCCACACCTCTCAGCAGCAGCAGGGGAGAAGATACCCACATAATACAAAACCTCACCCTGCTGCATCCCATTCTTTCCTTTGGCAGAGGTTGGCTACTGCCACAGCATCTTGGGATTTAGGAGAGAAATCGTGAAGTTTCCCCAAATCTGAGGAAGGCAGAGCATGCTGAATTGCACTCTCTAAGCCACCAGAACAACTGCTTAGGGACATCATTCTGTCTTGGACAGCAGATGTCTAACAGAGTGTGAGAACCAATGGCAAGCATGGACGATGCCCTTCCTGGCCTGTAAGAGCTTGGCATCCTCCTTAATAATACACCTCTTTTCTGTGTGTAAGAGGCCATTTTACTTTCATTACTGAGTCCATCGATTTATAATGGGCACTAGCATCCATTATCACCAATATTACACTGCAAAGTGGAATAATTCCACTTAATTATCTGTTGTGCAAAACACTTTCTTTTGCTTCAGATGCCTCCTCATTTCATTTGTACAAGAGTTTTACTGGAACATGAGTGCTGCTTTCAACCCAGCTGAAGAGGAGGTGGTAAAAGTGCCTCTCTGAGGATGAAGGAATGGTTGAGAAGCATGAAGCAATGACTAGGTGTTATTTAAGAGAAATTATACACACTGATTGAAAGTGAGACTGCACATTAACAGACACAGGATATAAATCATCAACATACATATGAAATCACCAGCACTGATGACAAATGGTTAAGGCATTTCTTGGCAGACAAACTGCCACATGATGCAAAGGCCCATGAGCATTCATCTATCAGCTTGTCTGCCAAGAAATATTCTCTGCTTCTGTCACAACTGGTTAATTAAAGTGCACCAATATGTTATGCTAGAAAAGTCCACACCTGTAGCCCAGGTAGTGAAAAGAGAAGCAACATAAGTAAAACAATTTTTAGCAAATATGCAGAAGCCAGTTCCCAAGCATCTCTCAATTTTTTTCATTACTGTTAAGTGTCTGACTGCATTTTCCCCTCCCACCAAAATTACAACACAATTCAAATAATAAAACCTGTATATTTTAAGACATGAATGTCTTTTCCATACCCTATACACTCAGCACAGGTCCATTTGAAATAAGCAAGTAAGTCTAGTTAAGACATAAAAGTGTCAGAGGAACATTGTCTCCTTATAACTGCTTTGTCAGATACACGACCCAACAGTACTGCTAAAACAGCTTTAGCATAATGATAAATTTTAACAAAAAAATCATGCACAGCCATAGAATTTAAGTGATTTAAAGTGACAGGTTCAAAACGGAGCTCTATCCAGTATTTGGGAAATTTACTTATGAAAAAAATTAACTTCCTTGGGTTTGTGGAGTTTCCACCAGTAATTGCTTTGGATTTAAGGAACGATAAATTCAATTTATGGTTAAACAGTATTAACTTGTGTAATCCTGCAACAGAATAGTACTATAATCCAGAGACAGAAACAAGAATTTAAACTAGTAAGATTAGAGGCTTTTCAACTGCCAAACTAAAATGTGAAAATACCACAATACGCGTCACTTAAAATGGTACCTGTGACTCTTTTGGACTTCACCAAAAATATTACACAAGTAATTGCATTTAGACAAAGCTCTAAGATGAAACTGCATCTTCATTCTCTCCAGAAACCACAACAGGTAATAAACATTAATGGGTTATTAATGCTTTAAAGACATTCACATGTATAAGTCACAGTTACCTTTTCCTTCAGAACATATCTTTTCCATGTGAGCTGAAAACTGAGGCTCAGGTAGGCAAACAGAAAGTAAGAGTTTAAACGAGTTCAAGGATACACTTGGAACCATTTGGGAAGCAGGAAGCTGATGCACCAAATCTACCACTACCATGGAGTAGGAACTCCATAATTACACACTCTAAGCATGAAGCCCAGAAAGATGTATTGGGTGTGATTCCCACTCAGGAAAAAACCCTAAATACCAGTTAACATGTAAATGAAGTAATAGCTTTAGGACTTACACAAAGCAGCAGTAATAGAAGCAAGAAGACCCACTGGACTGGTCTCCACTGTACAAGCCATTTTCAAAGTTTTAAACAATGAATAAATGAAATTATTTAATTTGGATAAATAAAATTATTAAACTGAAGTTTAATGACTTATCTAATGACGATACGTAAGGTAAACCATCTTACTTCTTCTCCTGAAAGATAGTAAGCTGAAAGTAGTCCACCGACGAAACGAATGTTCACTTCAAATACGGAAATTTCAGCATTCTGTTGAAATAAACATAAATTTATTTTTATAGAGGACTGTTTGGTTTGTTTTTATATATACGTATGTATATATATATATATATATATATATATATATATATATATATATACACACACACATATAGGTTTTAAGCACAACACCTGTAAATAGCAAAACAGATGATGTAGGGAAGGCTAACACGAGCATTTAAAGTATTTCTTTCTCTTCCTCACTTTGACAAAATATCCTCTCAGTTATCCTCATCCTGCTCAACTTTTCATCTATTCTGCTGGGCTATAAGGCTTTCTCTAAGTCCACATATCTAAGCACTTATCATTCCTTACAGAGGATTCAGCATTTGCCCAAAAAGTGCTCTTGGATCACATGTCCCACACTATGTCCCCTTACACCACCTCAGACAGATCAGTATTGATCAAAATGTCCTATCAAATGTTTTCCTACTTCAATCTAAATGCAGCTTACTGCAAAAAAGAAGGTAACATTAGAATGAGTTAATTACATGCTCATGAAAAAATGTAATCATTATGTGTATTCACAAGGAAGGAGATGATCCTTCCCTCTTACAGTGACAGCCCTTCCCAAGCTGGCGTGGATAAATCTTTTACCAATGATAAGGACTAGGTCCAGCTGGTATCTATCTCAAAACTCAATGCATATTCTTCCCTGCCTTTTGAAATTCAAGCATAAATGATGAATCTGAGTCTCACATGCTTTTGTTCTTTATGAAGGCAATTCTAATTTTACCCCAACACAACATTCACAAAGTGATTTAAAAATCACTTGAGGCATTCAGTTAAAAAGTTGATCTAGTGAAGTTCCTTCATTTTTGCTTTTTATGGGATATTACTTTTTATACTTCTGTATTTCTGCAGAAAAATGTGCCCAACAGTATCTCAAAATTTTGGTCACATAAAAAGGCATTTGACTTTCACGGGTTCAGGGTTGCTCTTGCTTCTACTGAGTCACTTTTCCCTTTTCTATTTGCCAATGTACACTATAGCTATATTTAATATAAATCAAAGCATGGTGGAGCTGATGGATTTTCTACTAAAAGGCTTGCAGGCCTTTTTCATTCAGCTAGGTTTTATGCTTTTCCAGTTTAAACACTCAGATGTCAGTTTACGTAGGAGGGAAGAAGTTGCTCCCTGTTTTCTACGGATTTTGAATTGTAGTCAACTGCCTTTACAGAACAAACAAACAAACCAGCACTAGGCTACCTAAATATTACTTAGTGCTTTCCAGTTTCCAAGGTGCTCTGATTAAGAAAAGGTATCTAGACACTGCAGAGTTAGTGAGCTTTTGTAAACACACTCTCAGATTTGCTACAAAGCTAGTTGGTTTATATTCAGGAATTCAACTTTTCTCTTCTAAAATCTATTCTGCACTTCCCCCTCTAAAAAGAAGATATAATTTCCTTCGGAATTACTTTGATTAATATATAATTAATATAGTGTGTATATATATATGTGTGTGCCAGCATATTTTTTTAATACACGTGAGCACAATTCAAAGGGACAGAGTAAGTAAAGTAAAGTAAAGCCATCACACACATCTGCCTCTTGAAAACTCAGACTGGCATCATAGGTTAGGACTGCAAAATTATATTGCTGTCTTGCAGTGTTCAGAACATAACACTCTTTCAGGTTTATTTTCAGTATTCTAGAAATCTGTCACTGCTCTCCCCCACTGGTCCTCTCTTATCCTTTCTAAGAGACAACAAAATTTAATGTTTGCAGCTCAATTTCTGTTTCTAAAATGTCTTTTTTTTTCAAAACCTGTTATTTCTCTTTCCAAGCGTCCAGTCATTCTATCACTGAATGCAACAATAAGGCAAATGGAAACAGGTATTCACCTCAATTTTAACATTCCTGTGCATGAATTTTTATTATGCCATGATCCATGTTAAACCTGAGGAGGGGTGATGTAAAAACATTTAAATCCCCTAGAAATCTGAACTAACTAGATGATGCATCTGTTCACCTGCTAAGCAGGCTACTTGTGTAGGAACTATAGTACATGTACACTAAATACAGAAATTTGAAATACCTTCAAATCCAACATATAAGACAGCTAGTAGAGAACTGATTTGACTAAAGAAAGGCTGATCTGACCTGATCTGATTGAAGAAAGAATGATTAAATGAGTGAAAGGGGCGGCTTGTCTTCCCTGGAGATTGACTAGCTGAAACTCCTACGAATAGTATCAGAATATGAATATATGAACCTTTTTCAGAAGTTCAGGTTCTTTCCATTTCAATCCTAGCCTTAGCACATATCAAGTACCTTTCTTTGATGTGGGAAGGTTGAAGCTGTAAAGAGGTAGGTGTCAGATGAGGAAATGAGTTAATCAGATATCCCAGACACTTGTGTTTCCTTGGAGAACTGAATTAAATTACTTTTTGATTTTCAATTGCTTGAAATAAATGGAGTGGTGTATGACCCGAATATTTTGTCTCCAGAACTTTACATTTTGCCTTTCTGGATTTAAATATGACCACTTAACTCACAAAACCATTGCTATCTTTCAAGTAGTGCAAAGGCCCTTTAAGGAAGGCTCAGTATGTGTGCACTGACATCTGCTTCTGGAAATCAGCTACAGACAAGAAGACTACTTGGAAGTAATGTGAATAAAGGTTTGACTGTTGAGCCACAAAGATTACTTGCACTGTAATACTGGTTGAAGGGGTGATCTTTCAGGACATTTCTTGAATGCAACCGTTGTTCTAATGTTATCAGATCCCCATTAGATCACTTGAACCTCTGAACCTTCATTTGAAATACTTGCCTCTTACCAAAATCTTTATGCAAGCCACTGAAGCAGACAAACACTAAACCAGTACCATTTTCAAATCTACCATTCATTAATGGTAGATTTGAAAGCTGTATGCCTGATACATAGTTACTCTTAAACTCACTGTACCAGGTTAGTATTATTCTCAGCACACAAATAACAGTAATTGGCAAAACAATTAAAGTTTTATAATTTGATGTGAAGAAAACATCTCCACATGGAAAGTTTATGCGAAGAAGTAGTCTGTTAAGAAAAATGAACTTGTCCTAAAAATAGATTTCTGCTACACCAACTTTACCCTTCTTCCTGGTTTGATTTTTAAGATTTTTGTATGATACGACACACTGAAGCTGCCACACCCTAATCATTACCTTGTTTTCATATATTTAATCGTGCACATAGAGTTTGCACAAATAAGTCTGTAGATTTCTACTCAGCAGTCAAATTCTAAGTAAGCAATATTATTTATTTTGCGCTCAGATCAAGCTGTGAGCACTTTATGAGCCATTTAACAGTACCAAAATATATCAGAAAAATGTTCATCTGAACTTCACAAAATTTCTACTTCACCATCTGTAGAGGTGAGAATTATTTTTTAGTTTAAATTTAGCCTTCTCCTTCAAACAATTACTGTATCACTTGCATAGCAAATCTGAGAAGTGGCTGAATTAATGCCACTATTTCTAATGGAAATTCTGTAAGGTGAAGTGACTGGACATGTATATTTTAAGATGTCTACAATGTTCCCTTTTAAAGGTATCAAGTGTAAAACACAGCTCTGAACAACTGCTAGTTGTTCAAAAATATAATTTCCAATTTCATGGTCTTTACATTAGTTCCCCAAATAGACTGTGCTGCATATGAGAATATCTGAAACATCTTTGTTACACATCTATGCTAACATCTAAACATCAAGTTTCATCTGATATTTGCAGGCCTCCCTTTTAGAAATGATTATGGAAGTCTGTAGATACTTGGGAAAGAGTTATGTGTATTGGGAAGAACATGTTTTTGTTTTAATTACAGGGTTTTTATGTTAATTGCTGAATGTGAGTAATTGGGTCTTTCATCTTCTATTTATTCAGTAATTTATCATTCACTATTTGAACCATAAATGGAATAGTCCAAGTACCACAGAAGATTCAGAGAAATTTTGACATCTGATCACTGTACTTGAGAAAAAATAGAAAACAAAAAGCAACGTATGAATCCAATATGTGGTGCAAGAGCAAAGCTGTGACAAGTTTCAGGAATTTCATCTGTTTCCTTGGTTAGTTTCTAAAGATGAAATTATTTTGACAAAGACATACAACATCCTTTATATTGTTGGCTAGACACATAACACCAAAACAATGTTAAAATTGCTTTTTAAGTAGAAGAAAACCCGTAACTCAGAAACACTCAAGATGCTGGAGAAAATTATAGATATAGGTAGAAAATCTATTATACTAATTCCTTTTAAAGAAAGGGAGAGTGACAATGCCTTAGCAAGGCCCATCTTCAAAAAGCAACAAATACAACCAAATGGGGAGGGGGCCGGCAGAATAAAGTGACAAGACTTTTATTAGTTAGCCTGTGTTCCTCTGCATTTCTATTTTATTTGCAAATCTATGACAGGACCAATTTGATCTCAGATGCATCTCACCACTCAGCTTCCCTCACTTTTGCATAAACCAGAGGATTAAGAATACAATTGGTAAACTGCTGTGGCTTCAAACAGCTGTTATCTGAAAACATTGCTCAGACAATAAACTACTGACAACTAGGCTCTCCTGAAGGCCTTTGCCTATTCAACTCTTCCAGATTTCCAAAAATCAGTACCAGTATCCTTCTGGATCATTTGCTTAATAATGGATCTCATTCCTGATAATCTTCCTCTCCACAATTCATAGACCAAGGCCAAAACAATTTCCATCTGTATTTTCTCATGGGAAGTCACCCTCCCTTATAAACACAACACTTGAAACACAACGCCAGTGTTAGGTTCTACCTGGCACTCACTGGCAGCACTGGTTACATGTTCTGCCATTTAAATTTCAGTGGAAAAAATACTGTGTGCTCTTTACACAGACGAATGCATTCCCAATAATCAAGTCATCATTTATCTTTACACGGATTATGCACTCCCAATAATCAAGTCACTGTCATGGGTTGGCACTGGCCAGATGTTAATGCACCCATGAATATATGTTTTTTCTCTAACAACTCCTGTGGGATGTGATCAGGAACAGAGCAGAGCAGGCTTAAATCTTGAAAACAAAAAAAACCCACCAAAACTTTATTAATTACATAAGAACAGGGACAGAAATACTCTTAAACACAGAGACAGAAATAAAAACTTCTTAGAACATTTCTTCTCCCAGTTTCTACCTCCCCACCCATCACTTTTCACAGACCAACCTTTGGGTTTTAGATCAAACAATCACCACTCAAAAAAAAACTAATCTTCAATTCAGCAAGGGAGAGAGGAGTCTCTCTCGCACCACAGACTGTTCTCTAGAACACACAGGTCTACTCCTTATGTGTTCCCATGTCACCCGTGGCACCGCCCAGAGAAGTCTGCCAGGGTGACACTCTCTTTTTCCTATGTCCAGTGCTCTCACTGCTGTCTATAGGCTGAAGCTGCATACAGGGCTTTTTAAGGATGCTGCATGCCGAGCTCTCCCCTTTTTACCCAGGGGCCGGGGTTCCAGGAGCAGGTCTGCCCTGAGGGCAGAGGGCACCACCTCACCCTCCCCCTCTCTTCTCTGCTCGCTCCAACTCTTCAAGTGCCAGTCACTGTAGCAAAAGCAAGGGCAGCTGCATCCACCCCAAAATGCAGTTTATGTTTAAAAGAGACTTAAGTTCAGTCCATGGCTGACATTATGCAAGAGAAGTCCAGCTCAGAAGGCTACTCCTCTCATTCTTCCATCGGGTTCCTTCCAATCATGCTTTATCATCTCAGTCTCAGGCCGCTTCCCTCTCTCCGAAACCATCAGTCATGAGAATCAATGTCTAAGAAAAGTTTCTTTCTACCAAGCAAGGGTTAACAGTTTTTTCTCGGCAGGGTGCAGGCTCAGGCACTCCCAGGCTCGGCAACCCCCAAGTGGCTGGGCACCTTCTCCCGGAGTTTGGGGGTAGAGGGGGGTGAGCACACACAGAAGACACTTCCACAGTTTTCCACCCCTCCATCCTGGACGGGGCAGCTCAGTTCCAGTCCTGTCCACTCTCTTCTCCCCCCGGGGCTCTGGCTTACCTGAGCCGACCACGTGTTTCCCCTCCCCCACCCAGCCTCGTGGCCGGGCAGGGGAAGGAGACCTGAGACGTCTCTCTGCTGAAACCAGGATCTGAAAAAGAGGCCGAGCCCCTCAGACTCCTGCTTTTAACTCTTTGTGTCCTCAGAGGCGTGTCCAAACCTCCGAGTGACCAATCCAGGTGCCAGCAGAAAAGCTGATCACTGATTGGACTGCCTACATCCCCCTGGAAAAAATTCACCTCCCCCGCAACCACGACAGTCACCTTAATTTATGTTTGATAAAGAGCTGACTCTCTTAGTTTTTATAAAGATAACAAAAAATAATGCCACAAATCCTAACATATAATTTGTTTCAGTCTTCTCTATTGCAAAGATTCCTTCCAAAACTTTCATTCCTTTGGTTCTCCTGTTCTTGTATCACCAAGAGTGTATAACTTCAGTTATCTCACCTGCATTTCCATCTACTGCTCCTGTGTACAAGGAATACAGCAACTCCCCCCACGCACACACGCCGTGGCAAGCAGCCCATACCCTGCAGTTTAACAAGCTGTGCAAGAGAACACCAGGGACCCTACACTGAACAGTGCTGAATAATGTATATAATTGCAGACTAAAAAGTGGATACAAAGGGCCCACATTTCCTGTGAAATGAGATGAACTTGTAATTATTATTGCTATTAAATAATAACATTCCTCTGTTGAAGCACAAAGGTTGGGAACAGCAACAAATCCTACCATTTTCAAGCAGCCCAGGAAGTATGATAGAGTCATGGATAGTCCTACAACAGCTCACTTTCAACTAGTGTAATTAAACAAGATTTTAATTACTTGCAATTGTGGGGGAAAAAAGTTTCATTCATATTCCACACATGAAAGTCACTGGCAGCTTGCAAAAATATTCAGTTCCTGAAGGCATGGAAAACAATCTTAGCAACCTTTTTATCACAAGTGTCAAAGCCTGGTTGTTGCATAACATGTTATTTAACCTTGCTGAAGTCCCTGCATGGCAAACTGCAAGATCTTCAACAGGCAGAAAAATAAAGTGCTACTGGAGGCATTAATGAACTCTATCAGCGAAAGAACTGCGTCTAGTAATGAATTTGCGGGATCTCCTTTTAACCCATCAAAATAGGTCCTTATACATAATCAAAACAAAATCAAGTCACTTTGAAGTCTGGCATTTAGAATGTACTAATAAATTATGTGGCAAACTAGTAATCAAATAGTCCCACAAACTAAAGAACCATTTTCAACTGCTGGATTTCTTAAGATTTCTCTCTGACCCATTATACATTTACTCACACCTCCCACACAACTTTTTCTTTTTTTTTTTTTTAATGGGAGAGCTGTTCCAAATTGTTGTATTAGGAAACTTTCTGCTTTTCTCACTTGAAGAGGAAAAATACAAAGAATAAAGAGCCAAAAAACTATAATGTTCCAAGTCAGAACATTAGTTTGTAGATTTTTAAATACATATGTGAATCATAATACCTACGGTTTGAGAATAGTAGGATTTAGATTTGTAAACGCTGAAGTTTGAAATAAGCAAACTGAAGTCTGGAAGTCTGTCCTGTGGCTGACTGCCACACCTCAGGTACAGCTGAGTCAATGATAAACACTGGAAGCCTTATTTATTACAGATGCAAATATTTGCTATGCTGGGACCTTGGAAAGGGGGTATGATAGTGTATATATGACAGTAGAGAAAAAAACGCCATAACTTCAAGTTTCTCTACTTTTACCAACTCTTTTCCAGTTCCCAAATAATAGACATATCACTCACAAAACTTCTAGGTTGCCTGAAGCTGCTGACAAAACCTCCTTAAAAGATACTCAGATTTGCTGAGCTAAGCACAAAGATGAAAATCAGAAGTGGTAGGTTAGCCTTCAAGCTTCAAAAGTGGCATATAAAATCAGATACAGTGACTGATTGACCTCTAAACAACTTTGATTAAGACCATTAGTAGCTTAAGAGCATGTTTAGGAGCATGGGTACCCTCACCTTCTTACTCATTCCCTTCTCTATATGCAGTTCTTCAATTCATTAGTACCTCTCTTTGAGAGCAAATAATGAAATGCCCTTCACACATTCCCGATTTCCCTCTTATCTGCACAAGGGCATGGCCTCCTGCTCCATACCTTGTTCCCATTCTGATCCTGTCTGGCTACACTTCCATCAGACAGCCGGTCACTTGGTCAGGGGATGAATTCAAGCCCTGTCCCCCTTACAATTTGATTGCTAGCACCTTCTGGTCTTGGTGTGGGCCCCTGTTGTTCCAGCCAATGTCCGAGCACGCTTTAGGATGCTGTGTAGACCGAGGACTGCTCCCAGCAGGCAGTACAGGCAAGACTGCCCTTTTGCACAGGAGTTTAGCAGGACTGAAGAAGAGGGGGATGGATCACCTTGTCACTCAACCTAAAGATACTGGGCTGCGTTTGGGTGTAGATGCAGAGCACCATCAGTTCCAATCCTTAACAACTCCCAAACCTTCACTGCTGTGCCATGTGGCTCAGCTCCTGCACCACTGCTCCCTGACACCTGACCCCTTCATTTGCCTCATTAAGATCCCTTTTCCTCTCTCTCTCTTCCAAAGCATGTACTCAATGTTATGTGGCTCTTGGACTGCAGAGACCAATAGCTTTTTCCTCCCCAGTGTGAAGCAGAAGTGGGGGGTGGTACAGGATCTCTTTCAGAAAGCTCTGTGTGTGTGCAACTTCTGAAACAAATATGAAAAAATAAGAGCAGAGGAGCAGGCAGCAGTGCGTAGTTGTAGCTAGGAAACTGCCAAGCTCCCTAGAGATCCCTCGAAGGTCTGGTTCCCTTTTCCTCCCTGGTAACCTGCTGATCCACAGCCCAGCCCAGATGTTGCAGCCTTGGGCTGTGCACTGTGAAGGGGCGTGTGGGCAGCAGCCTGTGTGGGGAGGTCAACAAAGCCTTGGCTACATTAATTAGAAGAGCAAAGATGAATCCCCCAGAGAGATGAAGTGATTTAACAGAGAACAGAGCACATATCCATGCTGCTACTCAAAGCTAAGACCATGGATTTAGTCACTGCAAATGCCAACTCTTTCCAAAAGTACAAGCACGTCTACATCTCTTATAATATTGACAGACTCAGAAAATGCAACTTAATTCCTGAAGGGATGGCTCAGTTCAGTTGAAACTTCAGCAAGGTTTCAATTAAAAAAAAAAAAAAAAAAAAAAAAAAAAAAAAAAAAAAAAAAAAAAAAAAAAAAAAAAAAAAAAAAGCCAGCAGTTGTGACATAAAAAAGCTCCAAGCATTGCAAAGTGGATATCTCAGTTATAACATCACAGGGCTACCAGATACAGCTGTAATGAAAACAGCCTGTGTTACACTCCAAAAGGGAAAGCTTCTAAACATACCCACTGACAAGCTTACTAAAATGCACAAGTTTGCCAAGAAAGGAGCTACTGACTTAACTAGATTTTTCCTTCAAAATCAAAACCTATCTTTGGAAAGGTAAAGAAGAGCAACCCTGACATCTAATTCATTGAACTGCGAGATTGAAATCTAACGCATAAAGAGATGTTGCCATTTCCCATTAAGTCATCTTTATTCCATAAATCCTTTCATGTAGATAAACTAGTGCCTACTTCACAAAGTGACATTAGGAAACTTTTATGATTAGGTGTTGAGAGTGATGTGAGTGCTGGCCATATAGTTTGATGAGTATCTTCTAGAATTTGCAAAATTCTCCTATACTCAGCTGCATTACACAGATCATAAGGAGAAAAATTTCTGCTACAGAATACAGTCACAGCAATTTTTTTTTAAAGAACATCCTAAAGAAAATTAAAGATTTGAAAGACACAGTTCTAAGAATAAACAAAGATAAAAACTTATCATATTTATACAAATAAAGGCCAAATATGCTGATTAAGCAGTCACTGCCCAGGAAATTATCAGAAACTTCAAACATAAGTTTATACTATTCAGAAGAAATAATTCTTAAGGATATGTCAGTGTGTTAATTATTCCAAATAAATCACTTTCATGGGACAAAGGTTTCTAAGACAGAAGCAAGTAACAGGGTACATAACATTTTTGCAGATTATGTCATGTAAGGCCTGATAGGTGATAAATGCTTAAACACAGAGAACTGCTGTTCTTTGAACTGTAAGATATAAATACAAAATCATATTTGAATCTAAAGGCTATACTTAAAGTGGAAAACTAAACAAAAGTGCAAGTAGAGTAGCATCTACCAATCCAGCCATTAAACAAATGGATATCCATTATTAAATTTGGCACTGCAGTTATTTATTTTAATTTCCTTGTTCCAGTTTGGGAAAATTCATGTACTCACTATTAATGCCAATGTATAATTCAATTACATATGATTCTGAAGTATTATGAAAATAATTTTGTGAGGTGTCGAACTCCAGGCTGCTATTTACAGGAATATCAGTAACAATATACTGTTAGTGACACATGTCAGCGTTATCTGTGAAGTTGCTTTGCTAAGTCTACTTGACTCCTGCATTGACCGACTAATGCAATACAAAATTTCTGACATTTTCTTAGCTTATAAGCATTACTGAGAAAAAAACCAGGTGCATTAAAAAGATGAAATTTAGGCAATACCATCTATAAGTTTCCAGTACCAAATATAGCAAGATTTATGTAAACCCAAAGATTTTGATGTTAATAATGTAAGTCACTCTACAACGCTTTACAATGTTCCTCCAAGTAGAGCTCACCTCAACCTTTTAAGTGGAGTTTGTTGTTTCCTGTTGTCTTATCCTATTTTTTAAACATCTTGATAACACCAAGCTAATAAGACAGGGATTTAATATTACAAAAACACCTTTAGGAAAAAAAATTCTTATGCACAAAATAAAGTCAGTATGTCATTCAGGCTTCTGACACTATGCAGGAGCACTGTTTAATATCCTCTATTTACATTAAAAATGTAAATATAAATGCATACTAAATTACTGCTTATATAAACTATGTAATATCCACTCTTATTAACTCCTTCTTAAAAGGATAATTAATTCTCAAGCATGGAAGAGAACCTGATTAAACCTGAATTTTGCATAGCTTATTAGAAAGAGTACTTTTTTCAGAAAGTGTTTCTAACATTAAGCATGTCAACTACAAGAGCTTTTAAATGCTCAGTGTACTGTGCTTACTTTATTACACTAATCAGAGGTGCTCTCTGTACTCAACAATAAATCCTCTGTCTACCCCCCACCCAAAAAAAAAAAACCAAAGAAGAAAAAAAAGAAAAAATACCAAACCCAAGACTTCTCAGTTTAATTGAAGAGGTTCCTGCTTGTTCAAGGTCTTTATAGAATAAAAGCTTCAATAATGAACTTTGCCCTCAGCTGCATATTTGCCACTTAATAGGGTCATTTATACATGTAGCTGTGAAGACCTGATGCCTCATAAGACCAAAGCAGCTCAGTTGTGCCAATAGTTCAGCCTAACTCATGATACTCAACTTTACTAGTAGTAAAGTACTCCTAAAGTAACTCTACTAGGAGTAGACAAAAGAACCTAAGTGGTATGTATGGCATGTATCTTTCTCTAAACATAAGTAAAATCTGTGAAAGATTTCATAAAGGGAAAATGTAAAATGTTTACATAATGAAAAAATTAATGCTTGAAGGGTCCCAATTCTTCTATCCATAAAAGCTGAAAAGCCTGGTTTTTACCTTAGAGTGGCCAATACTCTGTTTCCTTCTTCCTTCCCTCAGTCCAGCTCACTGCCTTCCATCTACCTAAACCTCTCTTATTGAAAAAGAGCATATAAGCAGAGCACTAAATTTCTTACTTCCAGCTTCCTGCCTGATCAATGATCTAAATTCTTTAGCCTTGTATCATACTTGTAGTACTAGAACCCAGTCCTCAGTTGAACCCCTGGAGACTAAACAGAGCATTAAATGTTAATCAGCAATGCTCCTTACCACATTGAAATCCAAGTTTTTTTCAACCCACTCCTTGGCTTCCTTGAACTCCTCTTTCATTTCCATGATGTATAGTGTATCAAGGGCATCCACGATTGTTGCTCCTTGTATGTTACCTGAAATACATGAAGAGCCAGTGATTTACTTTCCAACAGAAGACTTTTCAGTTAGATCTAATTAATTTAAATTAATTCTAATTTCAAAATCCAATTTCAATTAATCCATTAAAAACTGGGTGCATAAGCATTCAAGTGGTAACTAGTAATTCACAGTCCTCACTTTGATTCCCATGCCACAACACAACATCATAATATTTAAGTATTTCTTCCACTAATGAACTTTTGAAGAGCTGTTCTAATGTACTGTATTTTCTGCCATAATTCTGCATTTTAAACCACTGATAGAACACTTCACCTTAAAATGATATAAACCCCAGTAAATCTCGGTAACTGAGAAATTCTTCTTTCTTCCAGTTTGGAACAAAAACTATCAGTTGCTTTCCTGTTTTTATACTCAATAATATACACAAAGCCTTAAGAAGCTGGTGAGTACTAATCCCATTTCAGTTAGGAAAGCCTTTTAAGAGGTACAGTCTGTGGAAAACAATTTTTCTGATATTGTGCACCACCATAAAACCTGCACAGGATAGCACTGGGGGGGCAAAGACAAACTTGCACACATGGATTTGTCATCTCAGGAGGGGCTGCAAGGCACTGGTTTGCAGAGCAAGGCACTGGTGGTCTGCAAAAGTGGCACCCTTCTACCTCTGTGACAGAGATGGGTAAGAGCTAGCCTTGACCTACCACTGCAAGATGAAATATCATCAGTATGTTGGCTTTGGAATGGATTAAATGTTCATCATCCTGCACTGAAAGGTTAACAAGGATAGCTAGGTTCAAGAAAATACAGTCACTCAAAATACTTTCCCGTGCTTACTTCAAATTTACCTTGACCTTTTCAAAACACCATTTTTGTCTAGGAGGAGTTTCAATTCCTATTTATGGGATAATGTCAAAAATTCAATTTTGACCACTCTACTAAAATTTATATTTCCTAGCGTGGCTCCTGCAGTTTTCATAATGAATGGAAAACCACAGTTATATTTTAGAGAAGACTCTGATACAGAAGTAAACAATTAGAATTACAAAATAATTTAGGTTGCAATCAACAGAGAAAGTCATTAGGTCGAATCCCCGTCTCCCTCAGCAGGGCTAATGAGTCAGGTGAATAGCTGACTACTCATTCCGGAGTTGGCTGTAGCAGGGGAATAACAAGACAGTAGCTACAACTAATTAAGGAACTTGATTATCATCTTGTCTCTAAAACACCTGATGAAAAAGTAAACTTAATTTTGTAAACTTATCAAATATCAGAATTCAATTTTTCATATTTAACACAGAAGGCTACTGTGTCAGTCAATTGTTGTGTTCACTGCCATCTTGGGTTTCTGCTTTCACATGAAATAGAGGTGATTGGAGAGCTCTATATAGTAGGATTGACATCACTTTCTTAAATTAAGCTTCCATGTAGAAAATAATTTTCCATTTCCACTACTTTAAACACAAAAAACACTTGAGGTTATAACAACAATTATTTAGTACGCTTATCAGAATCAGATACTTTCTCTATTTTAGCAGCTGCTTATACCACCCATTTTTGGAATGTCACTTTCCTACTCTGAAGGAAGTAATCTCTACATTTTCCCCCAGACATTCCACTAATAAAACTACAGCGTACTTTGGTAAGAACAACATCATATCCTCCAAGAGCTTATTTGGAACTTGGCTGCCCTTCTCTAATATTAAAGGAAAAGTATTCCTTTAAACTTGGCTAAGCAACTTATATTTTTCCTGAGTTTATGAGAAAGTGAGAGTGGAAACTGCTGGAGGACATCTGCTAAAGAACACTACTGCCAAAGCTCTGGAGATGTCTGGTAACTCCATAGAACAAAAGCAGTTCCTAGTGAACCTTTACAACTGAGCTCTACTTACAGAAAAATCATCTATAACCTGATTTGCTTCAGTGGATTGCGATAGGCTCACCATGCAAAGACATTCTTTGTGATAATCCTCTTGTAATACAACTAACACCACCAACAACAGTTGAGCTTTCAGTTTTAAGGATTAGTACTTGAGCTGCAACCCACCACTAAGTCAGAAGAAAATGAGGAGAAAATAAGGAGAAACCTTATTGAAAAATCGCCCTTGGAGTCACCTACTTATGTTTTTTTTTTCCTGAACCTGGCCTATGTAGCCTGCTTAGAGCACAGACAGGAAAAAATGTTAGGATCTCAAGTAGATCTTACTTTATTTGAAATAACTTCTGCTATTATTCTGAAGGCTCTAGAAAACAGAATAAAATGTTTAATGTAATTAATGTGACAATTAGTCAAATTTGTCGCAAACAGCTGTACTTCTGAGTTCTTGATGAAAGACAAAACAACAGGGAAAGAGTTAGTTTAAAGGCCAGAATTATGATTTGAACAACTGCAGTTTATGCCAAGTCAGTCAACAGGCCAACTTAAACTGGAGAGTAATATGGAAATTGTGATGCTGAACAGCTCATTAATAACCAGTCAGAAAAACCAGTGGTGGGGGTGGGGGAAGGAGTGCAAAGAAATTAATGAACGTTTCTCATTACAGGATAAGACCAAATATTTCCCAAGCCTATATAAGCTATGCTTCTCAAAGCACAGCACATAAATTAGTAAATACAGTTATCACTGTTGTTCGTTCCTACACAACATTCCCAAGGAACTACACAGCAGTCATGGTCTACACGAAGCAAAGATTATTGCTAGGCAATTACAGTACACACTGATGACACAGAGTATTTGGACAAGAGGACTGTTTTCTTATACACCTACAACACTGCTATAAATTTGACCAACAGTGGGCACCGTGTTACAGAGTGCCAGCAAAGCTGCAGTCACCATGGCAGAGTTTCACAGTTGCCCTAGGCAGGAAGAAGACACCACAAACAATACTTGGATAAAATTCATAGACATCAGGTAAATACATATATATTTTGCAAACACTTTTAAAAAACCAAGTATATATATACTCAAGGTACAAGTATATATATACTCAAGAAAATGAATTTGAAACTCATAAAACATAAGCTCAAAGGGAGTAATTTTGATGATAAAAGAGATAACCAGATGTACAAGCCTACCAAAATGAAGAATTATTAGTCTCTATCAAAACCCCCAGACCAAGTACTCAATATATGATCCATTTTACTTCTGTTGTTAACCCTTTACTTTAATCTCTCCTCTTTACTAACAGCATCATTTATGCCAAGGGATTAATAGAGAACACATAAAATAGCCTTCTACTAACTGAAAAGAATGCAAAAGAAATCAGTCAACAAGAAATTTCCAGTAGACTATCGAGAAGCATCTACAGAGCTTCCTTTCCAGTTTAACACTTAAAATCTTAAGCAATGATCTGGAAGAAAACAAAAAAGAACATCCTGCTAACAAGATTTGTGGACTATTAACCACAATGGCTTATTACCAACATTTCAGAATAGTATGATGTAAAGCACAGGTAGCCTATATCTCCTTTGGGTGATGCACAGTCAGCCCACTTAAATGGCATGCTTTTTAATATCTAACACTGCCAGTGCATGTGCATGCAAATAAAAAAAAAGATTACATCAGAGAATGGAGTAACATCTCAGGACAGGGCAGCAAGAGCAGTTTAAGAAGAGTGATCAGAGGATGAATAACTTTGTATGAGTTTCCAGGGTGCCACTGCAGGGAGAACTGCTCTGGATGTGAATGACAACCTTATTAGCACAGCTCTGTGACTGAGCTTATATGGCCATATGGTTTAAGAATCACAACTGGCTTATGGCCAAGCCCTTTTGTGTGCCAAAATAAGTTCTCATTTGTCTAGCTCAGGCTTTTAGATACAGCCAGAAGAGTCTGAAATACTCAGAGTCTGAATACTTCAGAAGCCGTGCATGCTATTGCACTTAATAGTTTACAATTTGCTCCCATCCCTTGCACACCAAGCTTGACATTAGAGAATACATATAGGTTTGACTAAAGTAACATTTTGATTTGAGCTGTAGGTTTCTTGGAGCATTGCAAAAGCTGACTCATATCTTAGAACAGTGTTTTCCTTTATTTAAAGTTCACTGAAAAGGTTCCTATCCAATATCATTAGCAATTTAAAGTGTCAAGAGTGATTAATTATTAAAGTGTGCTATGCCAAAACATGAAACTCTTTGACTCAAGTACTGGCAAACCCTCAGCAATATTAACACTTTTAATTTCAGTGACTATTAGCATCTGGTAAGAGTGAGGAAAGAAAAATTCATTCAATTTTTAACAATTCTAGCTTTTTATATGTGTAACATGAAAGAATATAGTGGTATTTCTAGAATTCTCTTCTAAATCTCCAGTATTTTATACTGGAATCTGTGCATTTCAGAGCCTGTCTGGTCTTTGAATTTGATAAAGCTCAAATAATTTTTCTTTCATTGCTTATCTCTGTGCTTCCTGCAGAAGCCTTTGGCATCCACCACACTTCTGGCGTGGTGCAGCTCAGCTACATGTTTTGTTACGAACCACCTTCTTTTGTTTGAACATGCTGCCTAGTAATTTGCTATCTCCACCCCTTCCTTACAAAGGATATCACTCCCCACAAGGAACAATAAATCCTTGTTCATCCCATCTATGCCACTTTTTATGGACACCCATGTATTGCTCTGGAAAGCTGTCAAGATTTACTACTTACTATGAGCTCAAGTCTGCCTGTTCTGTGTATTAACTCAGAATTATATCTCACATTTCACTAACTGCCAGTTTAAATTAGGAATATTTTCTATTTCTAAGCGCAATTATCGCCTATTGGGAAATCCCTCTGGTTTGTGGAACTGTTTACAGTTTGCCATTGTCAAAGCTACCTCAAGTAGCTTATTTGCACTGCCAAATTTCACTCTGGTCATTTGATTTTTCAGTGTTGGGATGAGTAATTTGAGAGTGTGGCCTCAGCAGCAATGGATTCTGCTTCCTGTAAGAGGCCAGCAATAAGCCTGAGAAATGCTTTTTGGAAATCTAAAAAGACAATACACTTTGTTGTGCAACATGACCTCCTCTCAAAAATGCTGTGTTGAGTAATTCATCCACGTACCTGCTAATGTTATTCTTTACATAAGTTAATTTAGTTGAGATAGATGCCAGGCTTTCTTTCAAAATGAAAACTACACACCAAACCACAAAATTCCAAGGAATAGAACAGGAACAGTGAAGATAAACAAGACTGGGATGGGGGGAAGATTTTGAATCTTTTCAATTTAAATAATACATTGTTTAAATACACGCACAAATAATTGCCTAGGCTATATTAATAAATGTAGAGTTTGAAAAGACACACTGCTATACACTACCAAGACAGTTTTGGACATAAATTTTGGCAGGCTTTAAAAATATTCATATACCTCACCACTCCATAAAAGAAACGACAAAAACCAGTTCAAAGTGGGAGGAGCAGGATCTTACTAAATAAATTATAGTACTTTGGGGTTTGCAGATTGTGAGTGTTTATTAAATTCCTCTCTTTTGCCTCCAGAAAAGGTACTTTTTCACTTGCAGATATTAATTATACTATGCCCACAAGTTACAATATCAAACTGGCAATACTGCACATGAAACACAGCTTCAGATAACTAAAAAAGCCCTTTAGTTACAGTCACTTAAGTGCAGAAAACACTTCTAGAAAGCATTCTCTGCTAGTGCAGCAACACTCATTAGATTTAAAATTAGTTCACAAAGCTTAGAGAGGAATAGCTCCTAGTCTGAGCAGTTGGTGGTAGAGTGCTATGAAAAAAGGGGCAAAATTGTGATTTTGCCACTTTTGTAATAGGAAGGTAAATTAATAAATCTCTGCTTTAGATAACACTGTTAACAGTAACCTGAAACATAAAGGTTAAAGTACTAAAACCTAACAGCACTTACTCAGGGCCTACTTTCTACTAGGAATAGTCAGAGAAGAATTAGAACTCATGAAAGAAGTCTTACCAGGAGATATGCCCTTTTTTGCTAATGGACAGTTATGGTGCAAACAGATGCTGAGCTATTCAAATTTATTTGATTAATCTAGAAACAGTTGTACACTTCATAGAATTAAACCAGTAAGAATATTTCTGTCTTTTCAAATAGTTGCTACAACATGGTAAAACCTAACATGGCAAATACAAAGGAAATAAAAACATTGTGTGGATGTGCTGAAAAGACATTGCCAATGGTCAGAGGCATGTTATGTGGCACTGGCTTTGAGGAGAAATGTTTCAGTTCACTTATGTTTCAGTGTTTCTCTGAGAGTATATTATCCTTGGTGTGCTCATGTGAGAGATAGCAACTTCTACTCATAACGTGAATATATCTACTGTCTGCCAGTCTAAAGACTTTGTCAGCTTATCACATACACCCTTCCACACACACTGCCTGCAGAATACCAGCAAGATCAAGGCGGTTCCTTGACTTAACAACTTGCTCCCATGTCCCAAAAAAAAGTAATTTCCAAGTTCAGCAAGAAGTCCTCAGCTATGGAATAGCTCTACTACTAGTTATTTGTACAAGGTGCTAAAGCAGGGTTCTTTTCCTTCCCCCAAAATCTGAACCACCAGTTGTCCCTACCCTTTCTCCCATCAACATGCCACTGGCCATTTTCCTCTTCTCCTAGCCTAGGTATTGTATCTGTATTTCATGATGATATTTCCTAAGCCACATCTACGTGTAATTACACCTCTCAAATGCCATCTTATTTTTGTCCTCTGAGAAACACAGCATGACAGTTATGACTTGCCCTCAAGACACAGCAGACATTATAATCTACCTGCAAAATGGAGATAGAAAGGAGCCATGCATTTATACTTTCAAAAATAAGCTTAGAAGCAGTATCATTTGAAAACAACTCTCCCCTTCTGTGTCAGGAGAGCTGTACAACATAAAGCACCACACAGCACTGGACTCTGCTGTTCCTCACAGTGAGATACTGAAAGTCCTTATCACATTACGGCCACTCCCAGTATACGCAAAGCAATGTAAATGCAGCAATCAGTTCAAATAAGAAGTAGTGCTTAAAATCAAACAGTGCATAATGAAATGTGCTGTATTTTACTGATACTAAGACAATTTGAAACTTGCATTTTTAAAACAACTGAGATCTGGCAGCAAGAAGAAAAGACAGGCTTGGTAAATTGGAGATAGTTATGATGGATGACAGTGAACTGAAGGTCTTACTTGATTTCTGAAGGCTGGGAGGAAATTCACAGGACACAGAGTTGAAGGTAACCTATTCTCTACTAATACAATTTAGAATTACCTTAAATTAGTCAACCATTTTCAAGTTAAAAAAAAAAAAAAAAAAGAGAAAAAGAAGATAAGGAAACTTGTCCATCCTTTTGTGAAGGAAAGAAACCGAGAACACAAACACATCACCCTTTTATTTTTTTATGAAAAAGGTGGTATTTGTTGAATTCAAACATGAAGGTACAGATCAGATCTTGTCATCTGAGGACACTTAAAGAAACAAGGTTTTGTTTGTAAAGAACAAAAGGCAATTATGGATTTGGCCAAGGGTAACTTATGAGGCAGACCTGTTTGCAGATACGCTGCTCTTTGGTATTCAGTACAGCAGAAGGAGACCTAATGTTTATTTTGATTTGCACCAAGATCAATAAGATTGAAGATGCTCCTAAGGAAAACATCTCAGCAATAAGATCTTATACCAGATGACCATGATGAGAAACTGATCTACATTTAGACTCACTCTGGCTCTTACTTCTTTAAATGCAGTTTTATTTTTCAATTCAACACGCGTCCTGTTTCACAGAGAATTGTGCTTCAAGTGACTTAAACTTATGCAAGATCCACAGAACTCCTGCTTAGGAATTTCACAAGTCAATACATGTACAGCTTTTTCTGTGAATACATGCAATATTATTATTAACTCAAACCTTAGCAATTTTTATACCACTTCTGATTTCAAATGCAACTACATTAAGCATTTTAATTTTTGAGAAATTTTATGCCATTTTGTTGTACTGCAAGAAAACAGAGTTCCATTAAATAGCTCCTCAAATATATTAAATTGCACAATTATCATTCTCCAGAAGACAATATGCAATTTTCATTTTTAGAAAAGAGAAGGAAACAGAAACATGACAACTCAACTTTGAAGTTAACTCAAATTACTCTGGTTTCAAGAACTCAGAAAGAAGTCCATTAACTAACTAGGTAATAATTACTTCTTAACATTTTTGATGTTACCTTGGGCTAGCCAAGCAGTGCAGTAAGATCAATGTAGATGTTGTATTTTTCAACTTATTTTTGTAATCACAACTGCTGTCTCTAAGCAACCTCCAAATATAGTTGTGGATTTGATAAGTGCTCTATTTAGGCTGTTATAGGAAATGTTTCCACTTCAAACTATCTTTTGCAAACATTCAACAAAGTTCCTGTTAAAATCAAAATAATGTATTGATTTCATCTCAGTTACAGAAATTAGTCATTTTTTTAGCTTTCTGTTTGGAAAACAAACTACTTGAATAGAAAAATTGATGTCAAACAGTTTAATTCTTCATTTTTCTGAAAAACTGAAGATAATGACAGTTCATAGGACAGTTTGTTTATGTTTCCTCAGAATGCTGTTTCTCTTCAGTTACTATTTATCCAGCCACAAGTCCCACTTGGACACCGAGGAAGTCTTGCCTCATTACACTGGATTTCCACAGTGTGCCTCTCCTACTAGAACTTCTCAGTCCCATATTTGTTCTACACTGATAACAACTTGAGCTTTATTGAAGATCTCTTGTACAATATTTAGAGGTGCAAACAACAGTTATATTAATGAAGAGGAAAGCCTGATAAGGGAGTCTGATAGTCAATAAATTTTTATAAGGAATGGAAATAAATTCCTAAGAACTGCACACAACTTCAGCTACCTTTGTGACTGTAGAGAGTGTTGTTTGCTCTTTGTATAGGATTTCTCCTCTTCTCCACCCCTTCCCCCTTAGTTCCCCACTTATTGAATGTGGCATCAATGATTTCCATAGTAAATGTTTAAGACAGAACAGTATTTATTGCAACAAAACTATATTTTTATCATGCAGCAATGCCATGCTCCATTTATTCTCAGTCAGACACTAATCTATAAAAGTCACAGAAAGCACCTTCACTTACTGTTACTTTTTATACGTAACAGAAGCAAGAAACATCATGCTGCAGTGACAGGGAGCAGAAAGAAAACATGTTTATCACTTATAAGCTTTTCAGCTGATTTACTGTTTTATGCTAACGTCACTAAGCACAAAAATACACTCTACTCACCAAATAAATTGCTTGAATGTCCTTGCTTAGATATGGGTTTCAGTTCATTTAATCCCCATGCGTAACGCTTATAATTATCCCAGGCATGCTTCATCATCTGTAGGGAAATGAAAGCAGGATTATAATGTTGATTTAGAGGGAGGCCACAGCAAACACCAACTTGAGAATATTCCCAATATTAAAAACATTTAACTCAATTCTTCACCAAATTCCTGCTGCATGCATTAGATTTATGAAATATTCAATAAAGAATAACAGTGGCACTCTTTTCCAGGTGGCAGTGGGATGGTTGCTCTAAGAATTACAGGACTGTCCTCTCCACTTCTGTTACCGACAAGCTTATGGTCAAGACACACTCTAATTAATTTTTAGAAGGGGAATTCATTGTGTAATATATCAATTCAATTGAGATTTTATTTCCCTTAAGCATATACCTCAGAAACTGAGGGAAGTAACATTTTTAAAGAAGGTTTTTCCCCGAGAACCTTTAGCTTCTTTAATGTGAATATAAAACTTCCAGTAGTTTTCAGATTCTGGCAGAGACCTGTTTGCATGAAACCAGCTGGTTCAAATTCAGCACAGCTAGTAACAGTAGAAGGATGGTAAAGTGGCCAGGCAGAACAGCTAGAAATGTTTTGGGGTTTCTTACAGTACAATCTTTTATGACTTATAAATGCATCTGTAGTTACTTTCACATGTCATTCTACACAAAGAGATGAAAACCGTTACAACTAAACATATCACTACCAAACCATATGTTGCTCGAGCAGAGGTGCACCACAGATAAATACTGCTTTGGGAAACAGCTCAGCTTTGCAGAGCCCAGCACAGCAGTGCTGTGGTAAGAGCAGAGGGCTTCCACACCAGAAGCCAGGGGAGTGGGTTGACTCAAAAATAGCTCACACTCTCCACCACCATCACCAGACATATCTGGTCTGAACTGTCCTTTCTCAGGGTGGTCCAGGTGCATGTCCAGGAGCCCACCTGCCCCTCCCCAAACATGTGGTGAGAAGAATGCACACAGCTCTGCAGGCCTGGTGACAAACCACTGCCACTCCAGCAGGTGCAACGCCTCCCCTTGCCAAGCACCTCTTAACACCTGCTCAGGAAGAGTCTTCTTTAAAGGCCACCACAAGCAGGATGACTTTATGTAACAGAAAAAAAGATTGTGCCTCCTTGCTGTCCCTCCTCCCCTCTTCCACAAGGCAGAGTAGTGCTAGGAATGCCAGAGGTCATCTTCCAGACAAAAAGTGACAATTTCAGACCTTTTCAAAGATACTGCTTCAGGCTGTCAGATGACACACTGCTCTGTCCTTGCTTTCAGACCTCTTCTTGAGGCCATGAGTGTCAAGGATAATTCTGTTAAATAACAGTTACAATCCTAAATTTAAAAGCAGCAGCCTTGGGACATGCTGATAATAGTAATCCTGCACTTTCTCCCTTCCTCTTTCCTTTGCTCAAACCACAGAGAAATTATGTCAATTAAAAATCTGCATTAAGCCATACCATAATAAATGACAACAGTTTTTCCTAGAATACTGCTATACTTGTGAGAATAAACACTTCTCCACTACTAATGGGAAAAAAAATGCACATCTATCCTGCAAGAAAATTCACGGATGTTAACTTACACTACAGGTCCAGATTTACAAATACAAAAACTGGCACAGCAGTTAATATGTGAGCATCTTCAACCAAAAGATTAGCCTGGTGTCAGATCTCAGCTGAAAGGCAGCAAGTCAGAGGCCCTGTGGAAATGGTCTCAGGCCATGGATGGCAGTGATATGCAGGAGAACAGGAGCTGTGTCCATTGCTTGACTTCACTGCAGAATGGCTTAGGAGCTCTCCCAGGATGGAGCTTTTTGTCTTAAAGCAGAACTGGTAATAGACAGCCAACTGGCAGACTTTATGACTATGGGGCTTTCCCAATCCCTGGCTCCAAGGATCAAGACTACACGAAACCAATCATTTGTCCACAGAATATTTTCTAATTTACCAATTGAAATTTTCTGGTAATTTTGTCTATTACACAGACTTATTCTGCCCTGCCATCATATCCCAGATCTGCAAGCTCAGCTTTAGATATTAACATATGAATTCTCAGAAATTTCAGGAGGCTGAATCCTATGCTTTGTCAAAGCTTATTTTCTCACGCAATAACAGCAGAATCTTTTCAATTGCTTAATTTTAACCAGGGCACACCACTCAGAAGGGCTTTTTTTTTTTTTTTTCAATACACTAAACTTGTAATCAGGTGGTCTGAATCAAAGGACCTAAAGATGTAGTATTATAACAACATTATAATTGCTCAAGCAACTCCTTTTTCCAACCTTTTTCTCCTAGCATATCTATGCTACCTCTCTTGCATAAGAAACATAGTGGTTATCTATTCCCAAACCAAGTCAGTTCAGGAAACAGAAACCTTTGCAACTGACATTGTTGTTTTCAGGATCATTTTTGTCTTGTCTGATTCCTCAAGTCAGATTGTCCTGAGTACCAGAGTTAATAAGAGGAAAGGGCAGGAACAGCTCCAGACCGGTTCAGCCCAGCCACAACAGTCCCAAAGTGTGTGATGCTACAAGATGTTATAGATGTAATCACTTGCCTTTAATTTTTCCCCATGGACTGACACTTCAATCATACTGTATCATAAATGGATGTGTGATTTGGTAGCAGAAACCACTCTGATTACCCTATTGCTTGTCAACCCCTAGCTAGTAAGACAGGAAAATAACCCAGGCAGTAGGCACTACCTTCTAATAACATTTATTATTGTCTGCCAATGAACACCAGATGAGTAGCTGGATTTTTTTCAGAAAAATTCCCTCCCATTCTGCTAACTACTCAGGTACATTTATGTAATTGTTTCCTAGGAAATTACAATGTGTGGATTCCACAAGCCAAGCAGACAAAAACCCGCCAAACAAACAAAAAACCACAAAGCACTGCTCTGCTTAAGTTTAAGGAAATACTCCAGTAGGAAAAAGCCTACCAGAATTTACTGAGGAGATCAACTTCACCTCTTCTGGCTAATCAACACATTCTCTAGAACTCTTCCAGAAAGTGTAGATTTAGACAAAACCACTGAGGTCAGTTAGTAAATTTACTCTTATGACAAAACACCTCTAGGACATCCTTGCTTCAACATTTGGAGATTTATGAACATACACTGAAAGAAAAAGGCAGCTCCAAAAGCAGCCAGTGAGCCCTCTGGTGTTTCAAAAGAAATGATTCATTCCAACTAGACACAATCGTGACTGGATCTTTAGAAAAAAGTTGCCAGCACTTAGTGTTACCGTGTTACTGGGCAAAGAGCCCACAGATACAGCAGCCAAAGAACGCTACCTTAATCAACACTGCCTTGCTACAAGCGACTTTGGGCCTCTAACCTATCAAAAAGTCTCAGTTTCTAGGATTCAATACATCAGAAATACTCTACATTCTTTTCTCCCATGGAAATTACCAAACTATATTAAGTTTCCCACTACATTAATGTCCTATGTGTAAACAGCTTAATTTTATATGTAAGAATGAAAAGGTTCTAAAGTATTGAGGAGCAATTTTAATTACCCAGCTCACCCAGGTAATTCTTTGCTTAGACAAAACTCCTAGCACTGGTACTTTGGGAGTGAATTTTAACAGGGTTTGTTTGAGAAATCCATCTATCTTTGCAATCTTCACCTTTTTGTTTGCACAGACTATCACCAAATCATTATCTCCTGATATTTTTTCTGGTAATTCACAAAGAGTCTTTTGATCACATCTCTGACTACTTGTACAAGTGCTGTTGATCACTTGAAATTTCTGAAGATCACAGCTACTGAGAACATCTGGCATATCAACACAACATTACTGATGCTGTTAAAAAGAGAAATTCCCAATGAGGGAGAGTCTAACAGCTTTTGACTATGTGATTCCTGATACTCTCAAACTTCTCTACAGTACAACTAATGAAATTATTTTAAATAATTCCATATTAGTCTTCCAGGATGTTAACAGGCAGAGTTACATTTGCATAGAAGCATCCCTCAGTCCTTCTAGTTTTACTATATATTAAAAAAATCACAGAATGGCTAGGATTAGAAAGGAGAGATGCTCTGGAGATCAATCACTACCAACCCCTGTGCTAAAGCAGATTCGCCCACACCAGGTTGCACAGGATTTTGTCCAGGTAAGTTTTGAATATCTCTAGAGAAGGAGAATCTACAAATCAGCATCTTGTTCCAGTGTTCTGACACTATCACAGTAGAGATGTTTTTCCTCACATTCAGGTAGAACTTCCTGTGTTTCAGTCTGTGCCCATTGCAACTTATCTTGTTGCTGGGCACCACTAAAAATCTGATCCCATCCTGACCTTAAGATATTTGTATACACCAAAAAAACCCCATCTCAGTTGTCTCTTCTCCAGGTTCAACAGGCCCTTAAGCCTTTACTCATAACAGAGAGATGCTCCAGTACCCTCATCATCTTCATAGCGCTTTGCTAGATGTTCTCCAGTAAGTCCTTGTCTTTTTTGAACTGGGGAGACCAGAAAGGTTCATTGAACCTCAAACTCTAGAAGTGACTGACAACTCCTTGTTCTGTGAAAGCAGAAACAAAACCCTTCCCCTCCAGCCACAGTACTGGCCAACCAAAAGATGATGATAACACATTCCCATTTATTGGTGTTTCAGCTACTGCCATCTCTCAAAGCACTCTAACACAACAGCTAGAGAGGATATATAAATCACTTGAATTTTGCAAAACACAGTTCTATTCAAACATTGACAGAAAACAACAGTGATGCTGAATCAGCAAAGTAATAGTGGTATTTAGATGGGAACTACTGCAGTACCAGGTGGAGTGAAAATAATAACTTAATGAGGTTTATTTTTAGCAGTTAGATATAAGTGGGAGAGATGCCAAAGAGGATGTCAGGGAAAGAATTAAAGCACCTTTTAGAACTGGGATATTAAAGGAGAAAAAGGATTAATTGCATGAAATAGTACCATTCTGACCTTCAACAGGGCCATTTAAATCTTGCCAAGACAGAGGAGGAAAGCAGAAGACTAAAGTACTGAAAGTTCAAGAAATTAAGACACAAAACCCCCCAAACAACTCCCTTCCAAATCAAACCTCCCCCTGCAACAAACCTCTGAAGAAAATGTAACAGCTTATCCAGTCTCTATTAACTCCCAACCTTCGCTTAAATATACTTTCCTTTCTCAGTTTACACCGATCTTTCTACACATTTAAGTAATTCTCACCTTTTAAACTCCTTACCAGAACTACACGTTCACTCAGACTAGTCTCCCTGCATCTTTTCTCCTTGCTGCTGTAACTAAAACATCATCTTTCCACAGTATCAGCAAGGGTAAGGGAGTCCTTAGAATTAGTAAGAAACCTTGACAGGCATTCCACTTGAACTTTCCTCCTGTACAAATCAAAATGCATAGCTGAGGACTGTTGTGGGTCTGGTTGGGATGGAATTAGCATCCATCACTGCAGCCCACATGGCATTTTGAACTGGTGCCCGAAATAACGCTGATAACACAACAGTGTTTTGGCTGTTGCTGAACACCACCTGAAAACAGCAAAGCTTTCTCTTTTTCCAGCTCCTGCCCCTTTCTTCACTCCCCCTGAGAGGGAGAATGGAGGAGGTGGCCATTAGGTTGAGAGGGGAAACAGCTGGGAGAGCTGACTCCAGTTGGTCAGAGGGTTATTTCCTATCATGTTAATGTCATGTTCAGCAACACAAACTGGGGCAGAGGAAGAAAGAGCAATTTTCCAAGGTGGTTGCTCTTCAGTGACTGGACATCAGCCTGATTGTGGGAGGATATGGATGACTGCCTTTGCATCATTTGTCCCTGTTTCCTCCTTCTTTCACCTAATAAATGGGCTTTATCTTAACCCACCAGTTCTCTGGCTTTCATTCTTCCTGCTCCCTCCTGCAGCCCACCTGGGCCAGCAGCCATGTGAGTGCTCCACTGCTGCCCCCGGTGAACCCACCAGCGTCTCATCAGTGCAGGAAGTTTGTGACCACAATGCAACCCCCAGCTGGTTTCCTTGCTCTGATGAAATATTACAACAAACACTAGCAAAATCTCAGGTTTTAGAAAGCCTTATATTCTTACTTTCTGTTTCCATTGCTGTTAATCAACAAGCTAACTAAGACTCAGTGAAGCAGAATCACAGAAAAGTTGAGGTTGAAAGGGACTCTCCAAGTCATCCTGCCCAAAGGTCAGTGAAAGATCTGTTCTCAACTGTTTTCAAAGCTCCTGAGTATCAACCAAATTGCAGCACAGCTGAAAAAATCATCATAAGAATTTATTATTAGCAAATGCATACTACCTTTGAAATCATTGCCACCAATTAGGATTTCTCTGAAAAACTGTATGATCCACCCTCAGCTGATTCACTATCACTTTCACAAAGCTCTGCTGTATATATGAAAGCTTTATTTAATATGCTCTTACTGAATCTACTGATTACCAGAGCGAGTAATTTTTTGTAATACACAGCCTTTGTTTCTTTAGTTATCAAAAGTATTACATTTGTGTTTCATCATCTTCACAATGGTATTTAGTGTAACATTGCAGTTTAAAGCAATACAAGTTATTAACTAAGTTTATTGATCTTCTCTTGAATAATATGCATCTTGAAAACATGAAGTAATAGGTGAATTATCTCTTTACCTCAACACAACACTTTTCCTAGGATTAACAAGCACAACTACATTGCCAATTCACTTGACAATTTTCCTTGTTTCCGAGTATGATCTTTGTTACCTTTGTCAATATTCACTATTATTTCTTTGGTAGTGCTTTAAACCTTTATTTCAATTCTTTTCTTGCAATTCTGCATGTAATCCTGACACATTCCATCTGGAAATGTTTTGATCACTAAATACTACCTTGACTTTTTTTTTTTTTAAAGTAATTTTTATCAGTATTCACAGTGTGTTCAGACTTGGTCTACAGTGGAAATTCTAGGTAAAGATGTGAGTATTCTATTGTAGTTACTTCTTTGTTGTTTAGTTCATAACCTTATCTAAGCAGACATGCAGATCTGACTAACAGTGATACGTGTCTGCTTTAGGCTCTTTCAGTTACTTGTCTACTGTTACACCAGACTGCTGACAGAATTCATTATAAGCAACTTCACATAAAATGAAAACTAAAAGTTAACTTTTAAACTGAACACCAAGATTCACTAGATAACTAGTTAAAACTGGTTTATGTTCAAATCATTGTTTTCTGTAGGTAGAATTGTGCCTCAAGTTTATTTTCAAACTAAAAATTAGCAATTACAGTTGTCGAAATTTTATTTTAAGCTCTCTATTTTCTGTTACTATTTCTTATTCCAGAAACAAAACTGAAGAAATGATATCAAATGTACAAAAGTTAATCTCAGTTGCTACTGTTTTTTTTTTCTTTTGAATCTGACGGAAGATACAAATGACAGACTCCCTTTCTCTACTGGCAACAGAAATCTGTTTTTCTCCTTCAAGACATGTAAAATAAATTCTGTCACTATGAACCTTCATGTAAATAATCACTTCTCGGCTGTCAGCAGGAAGACTATTGCAAATCAGGAGCTTGACAGATTTTTGGTGTTTATAACCTTATTTCCTAATGGCATCATCCTGAGTTAAAAGCAAACCACACAGTGTCAGTGTTTGTTTAATAGTCACTGCCAAAGTGTCACCATTTCTAACTTAGCAGGTGGATGATAACCATGCTCTGAAGCCCTGGCAGGCTCCAGGAGTTCCCTTGAGTGCTTCCTGATGGGACTTCCACCCAGCCAAGAAAAGCCACAAAGGAGACTTTAGTATTAGTTAATGGGCCAGTAACAAGGATTCCCAGTCGCTGTTTTCCACCAAGCAGCAGACAAGAGTTTGGGGAACATTTAGAGGCTCACAGCTTCCTTGTGCAGTGTGATAGGAATGAAGGAATCCCAACAACTCACACGCCGTCCAGCAACGCTGCCCACAGTGTAGGGCACTGCCAGACACACACACAGGGGAAATACCTGTACCTCTTACCATGACAACAGAACTAAGGTAGCCAAACTGATTCACAGGATTTTCCATTAATATTAAACATGCATACCATATCATGGAATACTTTATATGGTTCTGTATGGCTCTTAATGATCTGCATTAAAGGGATATGCGAGCAAAATCCTATTACTCCTCAGCATTTAAGTGTCTTACAAATAATTCATATCTTGCCCAGAAAGACAAATTAAAAAAAAAAAAATTAAGCATTTGCATAGAGAAAAGGAGGTAAGAGAAAATAAAAATCTTATGGTCTATTCTGAGAATTAATTCATCATTTGTACTTCAAACTTCTCAAATGGAAAGCCTGACAGAAATGCTAAGTATTATTACCTCATGTGTTAAGTTACAGATAAGCTTCTATTCTTATATTTTCTATTCCTCACAGTAACTTGTAAGCCTCCTTAGGACTGTATTAAACTATCCAACTAATATTCATCATATGCTGTTCTGGGCATCATTTATTAACCAGGGACAGACTCTGCACAGTGCTTCATTCTGTTACTCATTTTAAAAGGAATCAATTATCCTATTAATTCTGTAACAAGAATTCTAATTAAAAGGTAACTAAAGAGAACAGGAAATTTGCAGGTAAGGTATTTTCTACACTTATTCTATTATTGAATATTTTATTTAATGCACAAGTACACAAGAAAAAAGAGACTATTTCATGTAAGAAATAACTAATAAGAACAGCAGTCCTTTTGCTTTGATGCCTATATACTAAAAAAAAAATTGAAAATGATTGGATGACATATGAAACTAGTCCATGATAACAAGCCAGCATTTGTCAGGCATATCTCTCTTTGTTAACTGAATATAACTGAAATACCTCTCTTTGTTAACGGTAATGTACTGCAAAAATTATGAATTTACTGAAAAACTGGAGATACCAAAATGTTTTACCATTAGTTTCTGAGGGCTCTGCTACAGTGCATTAACTATTGAATTGCTCATTTTACAAGAAGACACAAGAGTGATAAGGCAGAGAAACCTGAAGGAAGATCTTCAGGAAGGAAGTTTACCTGCATACTTGTACACTTACCTGTATATATTATACTAGCCAATATCTACACCCTGCTTCTTACCTGGCCATCTGACTAATACAGCTACAAGAAAGACTACTTGGTGCAGCACAGAAATATCCTACCTGAGACCCTTTCCTTGACTAATCAAAAACTAAGAAGGCGAGAAAAATGTACGGCTCTTCCCATAAAGAGCACTGTCCTTGCATTTTCTGTAACCAAAAGTCTGTCTAATTTCAGTCAAATGAAATCATCTATTTCAGGGAAATAGAAGAAAGTGTGATTCAAATATCTTGCCCATATAGTTACACAAATAAATATAACAGCTTTCATTCTACCTTGAACCTGAGGTGTACTATTATGAAATTAAGCACAATTTAAATTAATAACTGAAAATGTTCTTTTTCAACTTAAGCTACTTGCCATTTATATCTGTATACATAAACAAGATGGAAATCTTTTCAGAACTGTCCAAGTCATCCAGCTCCAAATGAAAGAGCAATCTAAAGAACGAGCCATACAGTCTCTACCTTACAACTTAGCAACTGTTACCAAGATCTGCATTTCAGAAAAAAAAGTGAAGCCTACAGTCTGTCACTCAAAACCACTGCATTTCTCCAAGGCTGTCTTCTTTGACACTTAACTTAAAAAATCAGATGGGCTCTTTAACAGATACAAGGAAAAAGTATTTCTTTATCACTAACACAAGAGATAAAAGATGTTTCTTCAGATGACCTATTATTTCAGCAGTTTGGATATTTATTTTTTTCTTACATCTCTGTGGTGGATAAATCAGGGATGCTCTATTGTTCTGGTTTTTTGTCTAGGAAGAGTCATTGTTAGCTATTTTTTTTTAAGACCCAGATCACACAGATGTTTTGTGTTAATGAAACACCCATTAAAAGAGAAACATATCACATTATAATGTAATATGGAAGAATTCAGGTCATTGTTCATTACTGACAATAACCAGAAAGCAAGCTCAAACATTTTCACTTTAAACAGAAAAGCATTGAAGAGTTGTATGAAAAACTGCAGAATTAGTAGCAGCCTCCGAAGTTCATGCACAATTTGATTAATGTCATAAAAGGGAAGGAAAAAAGAAAGCAATTTATGGAAATACTACTATTACGAAAAATAGTGGCATAGAGTCATCCTACTGAGTGTAATTTTTTTTCTTGGTCTACTTATGACTTGCTACAGTTTCCAAGAACTCCCAAACTGAACAGTGTGAACAGTTCGGCTCCTGCACCTGCATGTTACAATCAAGCTTTTGTTCTCATTTGTCCTAGGCTACAATGTAAGATGTGCCCAAAGTATGTGTTCTATCACCATCTTCAGGAGCTGTTGGAAGCAGGTGGGGCAGTGTTTCCCTTGCCCTCCCTCTGGACTATCTTCTGTTAATGGGCCATCAAGGCCTTGCCCCATGACTCACAGGTAACCCCCTCTGGGAGCTCTCTCTGTTCAATGGGCAATCAAGGACCCTGCAGGACTCATAGAATGATATCAGCCCATTGTGAGATGCTCCACCCAGGGGGAGGAGCCAAGCATTCCCACCTGGATATAATCTGGGATTTGGGGCAGCACAAGAGGCCTTACCCACTGGATTCCCAGAGGACAAGAGCTACCAGACCTTTCTACAGGATCACTGCTTCAACAAGACTGCTCCATCTGGACTGCTACCACCACCCTAACTAACAGGGTGTCGGGTTGTATTCTGTCAGTGGGGTTTTTTTGTGCTATTGCTTTTATTTTATTTTCCTTTTTTTTTTTCTCTCTCTCCTATTAAATTGTATTTCTGACTTGGAGTCTCTCACTGGTTTTGCTTTCAAACCAGCACATCTTTTTTCTACTATTCTTTAAGAAATTATCTGGTACAATTTGCTTCTAATTAGATTATAAATGATTTGTAGCATGGACTGTATGTCCTACTTGTTTTTAGGTACCTGGCACTCCATAGCCACACTGGCAGTGAAGTTCCCAATCTCAGCAGGGGCAATGCAAATAAAAAAATAAGCAGTACAATAATAAGCAGTGTTATGCAATACAACACAGCCACAGGAAGTGAGCATGATTAACAAACACAAAAATGAAGTAAGATACCTTCATACATTTTGAACCTCCATCTCCCCTTATATGCTTTTAAGTTTTATTCTTCTGCTAAAATCAGCAACAAAGTTTTGGCCACCTCGTTAAATGGAAATTGTCAGTATAACCAAGTCTATCAGGTATGTCTTTTAAGACAAGAACAACAACTATAAAAAGCAACAACAACCTTCCTGAAGTTTCTCCCCCTTGAAAAATTAGTCTACATTCATCCCACAATCCTGCTTCCCTACCAGAGAATTGGAAGTGACAAGACGGTATCCTTGATGGTAAGAAGTTTTAGTGGTGAGACAAATGCCAGACTGGCATTGAAAGGCAAAATTTCAGATGTATTTTCCAAGAACAATGTTTCTTTAACTGTATTTTCTTTTACTTACTTCTATTTCATAGAAGCCAGTATTTTAAATTTTTTTAAAATTATTTTTTTCTTAAGAAAAAAATGAAGCAGTGAACTATGCATAATTAGTCGATTTGGGGCCATTATCAACAAGTTAAATGGCTAATAACAGGAAGTAAAAACACAAACTACAAAAGCTACCAGAGTTTCCCAGTTAATGAGAAACTTACTCGAGCTTAATGCTGCCCCCGAATTCACAAAGTGCGTGTACTTTGACAATAAATGCTTCACCCATCCTCAGGCCATCAGCCTTGACAGAAGGCTAGCTTTTCCTTTCCCCTCCCCTCTCCTCTCTCCGGCATCCAGTCAGAGAAGCTGAAGTACTTCACTGCTAAAGCTCATTACTGCGGCCATGGTGAAACTGCACTTTCCCAAGTCAGAGAGCCTGTTCACTGAAGAGTATTTACATAGATAATCAGCCACGAAGTCACTGCATGGACCAAGGGCTAAGTCTGCATCATTACCACTACAGTCAGAGAAGTCTCTTCAGCCTAATATCCTAGAATTAGGGCAAAAGGATGGGACTGTTTCCCAGCAGCTGAAACCCACTTGCACGTGGGTCAAAAGCAGGTGACACCTGAAGAACATGATGCATCACAATCTTATCAAGCTTGTAAGCAACCACTTTGGGGTGGGGGAAGGAAATCCAATCTGGGAGTCAGGCTGCTGTTGGCAGAGGTCAAAATGGGCTGGAGAACAGGCCAACAAGAACTTCAATTTAGCAGGGTTCAGATGGTGCACAAGGACAAGGAGCCAGGGAGGCAGAGGTGTGGGCTGCCCATGGTGGCTTCTGCCAGCTCTGCTCTGGGGGGCTCCGGCACTGTGGAGTCACAGACCTGAGCAGCCCTGTCTGACCTTGGATCAAGGACCTTCTCATACCTCCAGACTAAGTTATCCTGCAATCCCACCAAATTCGGGATGGATTGCACATATTTATGCACATTTTACAGGGCAAGTAAACTGATTTGCTTTTCCTGATCAACAAGGACACAAATTTCAGCCCAAGATTGTGGCTGTTTAAAATATTCCAGATGAAAATCATGAATTGTTAAAGACTTTTCCCAGCCTTCAGAAATATTTCAAGGTATTTTCTCTATTCGAAAAAATACGTCAGCTATGCAAAACACTGCCAGCTCATTTCTGACAGGAAGTAAGAGCTATCTGCTTACGGCATTAGTATAGAAAGATCCAAGAAAAACAGTTAAGATAGTCAGACCCTGGCAAAACATGATGAAGATCCACTGTAATTTACAAATTCATGATTTCTGCCCATTTCACATTTATATCTACTTATCTTGGTCAGAATTGATCAAACAGCTTTTCTAGGGCTGCATTGGATGCAGAAAAGATATTATTTTAAGAAATATTTATTTCTGCAGCCTTCAAACTATCTCCAGGAAACATGGGTTGCATAGTAGCAACTCTTCTAAGGTGAAAATATCTTGCTGTAAATTAATCATCACATCTAGCTGTGCAAACAAGGAAATAACCACCAAAACAGGAAACGTGTATCAGCTATTTTCCATCAGCAGTTTTATCACAGTATTTGAAATGGATATTGTAAGCTGCCTAAACATCACCATTCTTTGTGTGGCATTTTTTTTTCCTCCTGAAACCTTTATTTGATTACATGGCCTGTGGATCTTGACACAATCAGTGCTGGTCAAGTTCCCCAAATACAAGACACTCAGACCTTCCACCTTCTGCTTAATTCCACTATATACATTATACAAAACAGTGGCTGGACTGGTAAATTAACTTTCCAGTTCACATAAACACATCTGCAAAAACAGTAATAAAACACTTTCCCCATACCCAACAGGTGAAATGTACCTACTGGTATCTGTATTTCCTTCCATCAGGCTGCAGTAATGATGGCACCTTGGAAATAATGCCTTTGAACTGAAAAGTACAACTATGCCATGGATCCTTTTGTGGAAGGATGCTGCTTAAAGCAAACTTAAAAATCTAAACAAATCTGCTTTTATGTACTAAAATTAATTTAACCCTTAGGTAGTATCTCTTCCAGAGCTATACACAGCATATTAGTACTTTACACAGTATTTTTTAATATATTTTCAAATCTTCCATAGCAATAAGCAGATATAAATGATAGCAAATCATAGGATGGTTAATAGTCTATCAACTCTATGTGAATTTGGGGAGGCTTATGGAGAATGCTTGTGATCGTGTTTTCATGACAGTCAAAAGAAATCAGATGCACAGTTGTACAAGAAAATGAATCCAAAACCATAAAGCCATTATGAGATAAAAACAGCCATGAAAGGTACTAGTGATCTGTTCCAAACACCTCCTGGCAGTAGAGGATACAGAAGAAAAAGAAAGGATTCAATTAAGAGGCATAAAGATATTTTCCTCAATGGAAATGCTGAAAACGGGCAACAAGATAAAAATAAAGACAAATGGAAAAAGTAAGAGTTCTTCCTGAATGACTTTGTAAAAGACAAAAGGAAGAAATGAAAGACACAGACAATTAGGTTTTTTACTGAAAAGGCAAACATTCAAGAATCATTGCCAGAAGATATAGTGACAACCTAATGAGATACTGAAGGATTTGAGAGCAGGTAGTCAGAGAGGCCTAAACTTCATGCTGCATTTCCTAAGCTGTTAACAAAGTGTGCCAAATGCAGTTTTCACAGCAGAGATGGAACATAGTGCAAACTAAAATTATCTATAACACAGGTAATGGCATGATGACTTTCAAGCATTATAGTGTTATTAGGAAATAGCTTCCACCCCACACAGTAGGGACTTATTATAGAGTCACAGAATCGTTAAGGTTGGAAAAGACCTCTAAGGCCACCAAGTCCAACCCTTAACCCAGATCTGCTAAGGCCACCAATAAAATATGTCCCTAAGCATTGCAATGGCATACCTTTTAAATACCTCCAGGAAAGGGGCTTCCCTGGGCAGCCTGTTTCAATGCCTGAACAATCTTTTTGTAACTAAGTTCTTCCTAATACCCAATGTAAATCTCCACTGGTGCAACTTGAGGCCATTCCCTCTTGTCCTGTTGCTTGTTACCTGGGGAAGAGTAACCCTCTGCAGCATCCTTTCAGGCACTTGTAGAGAATGATAACATCTGTTCTGAGCCCCATCTCCCACAATGGGCGAAAATTTTGGCTTTTCACTGCCATCTAAACTTACAGTTTCTCAGCATATATGGTGCCTCACACATAAGCTATCATAAAAAAAATAGAAAGTGCAATGCTTCTCCATAATACAATGCATTCAACAACTACCTATAATTTCTGACCCCTCCTAAGAACAAACAGGAAAGCCACCTACTGAGAGAAAGGAAAAACTGTGGATGTGATCTGCTTTCCAGCCACTCCTGTATTTTTTTTTTAATTCTCTTGCTTTTTTCAGACAGGTATGTCAAACCACACACGTCTCCCAGAACCTCTGTTGATTCCTCACTTGCATTTCAAGATTCCTTAAGGAGATCAACCAGAGTCTTAATGTAAACTACAGTACAGAAGAGACAAAGTCCTTGCTCTCCCTCAAACTGTTTTGGACAGTTCAGCCTAAGGTTGAAACTTTAGGGGCTTGGAATTAGGTGATCTTTAAGGTTTCTTCCAATCCAAATCATCTTATGAAAATAATCTAGGCGGTTTGCTGCAGCTGTTTTCTAAGATATACTTCAAAGATAAGCACAATTATATGGCAAAAGTGAAAAGAAAACATCCAAACCATTATAATAATTTAAAAAATACCTCTGACAGATCACCAAGCCACAAAGTGTCTGGTAGAGTAAAACCAGGGATGAAGTTTGCTGTCAAAAATCCACTGCCCGTGTTTATAAACAGCTCTCCCTCAACACATGGAAAACAACCAAATAACCAAACATATACAAGCAAAAACCACATCAACTTCACTTGCTGTGCACAGAAAGATGAATTTGACAAGCTCCTTCCAGGCAGGCTGGTAGCAGAGGAGCAGAGCAGGCAGGGACTGAGCCTCTCCAGCAGCCTACTTGACAGGTCCTGTCAGTTTTCATTTCTGGCTTACCACCCTGCCCACGAGCAACTTTTGTAAATTCTGAAGATTCTACTTTTGGGTGAAACGCTTTTTGAAAATAAATATATTGTTCTTTAGTCTCACATTTCTTCCTCAAATCTCAATTTTTTCCACCAGGAATGTTCTCTATCCAGATCTGGGCTCAACCTCTTTTCCAAGTTTATCCTTTTCCAGCTACCAAGTCCCTTAATCTCCAATGCAAACAGCTGTGGTTATCCCTGCAGAAAGACTTTAGGAAAGCCCCAGCTACATCTATAGTTACATAAACATGGAGGTATGTGTGAACTGTACTATTCTGCAGCCTTTTTGGGGGTGCAGGTGCAAAGAATTACAGCCTGCCAGACTCTGTGTGTCAGGGCAGCAGGCGAAAGGCACTGCCAGGCTGGAGGTGCCTCTGCGAGATAACACCATGTGGGAGATGCTGCAGATAACAGAGCAGGGACAGCCCACACACAGAGGGCTCACCCTGTCCTGTGGCACCACTGACAAGACAGCAACAGGACAAAGGGCAGGCAGGTGCTAGAGATAACAGGCTGTTAGCCTTTAGCAGCACTGAGGCCAGTGAGAAGAGCAAAACCAGGCTGATTAATTGGGAAGTGATGAGGATGACAAATGGAAAGAACTTAGAAAGCAAAGAACAGGAGAAGGAAAGGCAAGGAGAGACAAATCAGGTGTTTGAGGGCACTTTATCAATGCTGTGAGGGGGAACCTGGGTGCTTTCTCTCCTGCAGGTGAGGGAACAGCAAAAGAGGACCTCTTGAGGTCTTAAAATATACTGGATGAAGCATACCTTTCCCCATGTTTATAGCTCATTAACTGAGCATTTGAGTAATACGAATGTAACTCTGTTCATGAAAGTTATGAATTCTGTTTGTGCCATTCTGAAACAATGCAAATAACTTTACTCAGAATCTTTCTTTCAGTTGTTCTTCCTGTCTTAAAATAGATTTCTCTCAGTACAAGGCAGGCAACAACCATTCCAGTTCTCAGAAGATACTCAACATAAAAAATAACTGCTAGATCAGAGTCTAAAAGGCGTATCTACTACATTTCCTACCCCTAATAAAGGCTTATGAATAGTACAAGCAAACACTTCCTATGAGTAATAGGAGTGTTCAGAGCTTGAGAGTGGGAGACTTTCAGAGCCAGATGTGATGCTTGCATGATTAATAATGCCCAGTAGAATTTTCTTCCACGAAATTACTCAACTGTTTTTTGAACTTGTTTGAATTTTTTATATTCATAACATCCTGCAGAAAGATCCCAACAGCTCTGCGACATAACATGGAAAGAACAGGTTTGCTCTGATTTTATCACCTACTGGTTTCATTTGATGTGACTTATAGTCAACAAACAAGAACACTTCTCAGAATAGATGTAAATAACACCACTAAGTAAACCATAAAAACGGATGTCTCACTCTTACCTCTTTCTCTCAATTACAGTACTTTCCTAAAAAACACAGACTCTATTTAATCTTAAAATTTTGAAACAAAGTATGCTTTTTGTTATGCATTTTGGTAAAGACTGTTGGAATGGAAAATAGACTTGACTGAAATGTGTGATAAATCTCCTTTTAATTATCTACTATTTTTGAATTATAAGAAGTTAATGTGCTTCAAATCTTAGTGCCTGCATTCTACAATGGGGAAGCAATTCTGATCTTCTCTGAAAGAGCAGATCAGAAGAATCTAATGAAGATTATTCTAATAATGAAGAATCATTAGATGCATTCATAAAAACCTTATATAAAATAGCCATGCGTTACCACAGTATTCAGTTTCCACACCATGTTCATGAGCAGCAATTTTTGACTCAAAGTGGTGAAAGAGGAATAAATAGTTTTTGGTCTGATACTATATTTTAACAAAAACGTGAAATGTTTTACTCTGACATCATAGAATTTGAGAAAGACTTTCCAGTTCTTCCAATGCTCTTCTGCTGCTGTGTTTGGGACTAACACACTAAAACTATATAGGTTTTTCATTCCAAGGTTTCCATCCTGTAATGAACACTTGAAAGAAAAATATCAGAAAAAAACCCCCCCTCCTGACACGTCTGTAATTCTGTTTTGTCTGCTCACTTTCACAAAATGCTGAATCTTATTTTCTCCACATGCAAAAGAGATGACTGACCACACACAGAAATCTCATCTGAACATTGTGGCTTGGATCTGTAATTAGCAATGTTTTTAGTTTGTTTAAGTTTGTTTAAAACCAGGATACACTGGACAGTTCTGACATAATTTGTTTAGAGTAGGACACAATGTAACCTAGTTGTTTCCTGTTAATCATAACAATTCATCATTCCCTGCCTCCAGTGATTTAGGGCTGCCAAGCACATGGAATAGCAAACCTATATGTACTGGTGTCCTGATTTTGGCTGAGATGGAGTTAATTTGCTTCTTAGTATCTCGTACAGTGCTGAGTTTTAGATTCAGTAAGAGACTAACGTTGATAACACACCAGTGTTTTTGTTGTTGCTAAGTGGTGCTTATCCAAGCCAAGGACTTTTCGAGTTTCCTAAACTCTGACAGCAGGTGCACAAGAAGCTGTGAGGGAGCATGGCCAGAACAGCTGATGGAAAGGGCAAAGCGATGTTCCATACCATGGAATACCATTCTCTGTATAAAAAACTAGAACAGTCTGTTCCTGAAGGACTGCACCCCATGGAAGGGACCCATTCTAAAGCAGTTCATGAAGAGCTGCAGCCTGTAGGAAGCACTCATGTTGGAGAAGCTTGGGAAAGACTGTCTCCTGCTGGAGGAGCCCCAAGCTGAGAAAGAATTTGAATAGTCTGCCTCTGTGGAAAAATGAGCAGCAGAGACAACTTGTGATGAACTGGCCACAGACCCCATTCACTGTCCCCTCCACCGCTGGAAGGGGAGGAGGCAGAGAAAATTAGGAGTGAAGCTAATGCCAGGAAGAAAAGAAGGGTGGAGGAAAGGTATTCTAAGATTTGGGTTTACTTTTTGTTACCCTAATCAGATTTGATCTCTGCATATTGAATCTGTTTTGCTCATGACAGTGACTGGTGAGTGATCTCTCCCTGTCCTTATGTCTACCCACACTAGAGCCCTTTCTTCTATTTTCTCTCACCTGTTCAGCTGAGGAGGGAGAGACAGAGCAGCTCTGGTGGGCATCTGACTTCCACCCAGAGTCAACCCAACACACTCATTTAAGCATATTTGCCAACTTTTAGCTGACACAGTTAACTCAGAGTTAAAAATTTACCTGCAGTTTCTAAGGAAGGCAATGAAGTGCTGATGTGAATATTGAAGTGGAAATCTTATTGTCCCATCTGTCAGTCGTAAAAACAAACAAGCCAACTCTATCAGTGCCTTACCCTGATAAACAGAAGGGACTCATTTCCTTGTATTCTACTTGTAGCCATTAATAGCCTATATTCTTTTAAGGCTGTCATTTCTTTGAGGAAAAATCAGCTTTGAGCTAGGTCCTTTTACACATACGAGTGTAGTAGCTTTGACAAGAGCTACTAGGCAGTGTGTTCATCTGCTACTGACTCTGAAATAGGTCACTAACCACTGCTCCAGCTAAATCAAAGTGGACCTCTCCACAAGTGTCACACCAGTCAGGGCCCACAGCTGGAGCACTGAAGCCTGGAGCTTTTCATGTCCCACTCAAGAGCAGTGAGATGTGGCAGGAAAGCCCTTGGGCTGTACAACACAGGAGAGAAGGCTTTGCTCTGGTGCATGGTGCTACTGGAACTGGTCTCATATCAGGACCTCTGGCCAAAGATGGAAAGCCAAAGTTGGTCCCACAACACATCACTCTAATTAAAATATGCAGCAGCTCAGACTTCCCATTCCTCTACCTGCCTTACATATGATGCCTTTGCTACTTGCTAATAATAGGTAATAACCAGATGCCAGAGCAAAAAACTATCAAGCTTAAATATTGAGCAAATATTTTACACATTTTGAGGAAGTTATAAAGTCAGCATCAAAAGTCAATAATGCCTGCTGGTGCAAATGAGTGCTGTAATCAGACTGCAGACTAAACCCAAGGCAGTGTCAAGCAGAATGTAAAATAAAGGGTCTGCAAGAGAGGCAGCACATCAAATATGTCTGTATTCGAAGTTTCCTGACAGTATTAAATAAACTCAGATTCAAAAACCACAGTCTTCCAAAACACATGCCCTGAAAAACTTGTTCAATATTTGCAGTCTGGTGCTTTTCATTGATTTAAAGAGAAATTGTTTACTGCTTTCTTTTGGAGGAACAGCAGTCTGTGCAGAGCATCATTTGCTATGTTTGAAAGTGACATATACAGCCATAAAGGAAACCCACTTTCACTGCAGTGCTCCCTCCAATTCTAAGTTTTCATTCCCAATACTAATGAAGGGACATTAGAACGCTTTAAGAAATCATTGGGCAATGCCAGTTCCATGTCATCATGTCACAGTTACCTTACAGAGTAGACAGTGGGAGAGTTCAGTATCTCACCCCAGATGGAGGGGTCTTTCAGTGATCCCACCTCTGTACACTAGCACTCTTCTTGGAAGCAAACTGCTGTCATCATTTTTTCATGGAAGGTATGCATTTTACAGATCAGAGTGGACTACAGTCTTAGCTTGGCTTTAGTCCACATTACAAAGTAAATAAAGGAATATATGTTCAACCTATGCCCAAATTTCAAGGAAAAATACAAATATTCTGTGACCTTTATCCACTTTCAGAAACATTTGCCCCCTGTGCACCAAAAGGCTTGGCACCAAGTGCACATGCCAAATAACAACAGCACACACACTGTGATTTCAGAGAGATGATTTTTCAGTGGCAGAGAGTGATCCAAAAAAGCAGTGGGGTCTTGGTGAATTTGCTTCCAGCTCTGATCTGGCAGAACCAGGGCTGGTTAGAATTTGAAGTGTACTGCTGGAGTCCAAGGGAGAATAAAAAACACATGAGTTTGTGCTGATTTGGGGAAAGTGGTTGACTGCACAGACCTTAAAAGGTCATGAAAATGCAAAAATTTTTTTTTTCCTCACAGTACATATTTTCACTGTTTTTCTATAGAAACAGAAGCTAGTGGGTTTAGAAATAGATGCTAAAAGAAATTAAATTCTGCTATAAAACTCCAAATTATTTCTAAATTTGCCTAGTAGAGATACTACTGAGGTCGCTACTAACCATCTCACAAGCGCTGGAGAGCACGATGAAACTGAGTGATGTCCCAAAGTGAGAAATTAACTGCGTGAATTAACTGTGGAAAATAATTGTTATCAAGTACCTTGTATAAAAAGCTGATTGAGAACTGCTGATAAGAATTTTCAGTAGGCTGTAAAGTAGTGAATAAAATTTGTTTTTCAGCACATTCTGACTTGCAAGCAAATACTGCTCTTGCCCAAAGAGGTCTATATTTAGTTAGTAATAGCCCTTCTGAAGACCAAAAATATTCTTTATCCCCAGCAGTCCAAAGGGCAAAAGGCAAAATATATGAATAATACAACATTTAATCAGAGTTCATACAACAGTCATCAGTCTACTTTTACATACAGCTATATACTAAGTTTCAAGAACTACCTTTCATCATCTGAGCTGTCAAACACTTCCTCCCTACTCACCAGCCAAAACAAGGGCCTTTCCCAGGCTTCGGTGTCACATACAAGCAGGAACAGCTGTGAAATACTCATGCTATAGAAAAGCATGCTACGTGAAAAATTACAATTTGAGTTTACTTCTTTGGCAATAATTCCATGTATCAGAATATGAGCTTTTTCTTCAGTCTTTCTTCATTAACAAACATACAGATTTATATATCCATATCCACACAAATCTTCCTCCACTCCAAATGCTGCTTTCTTTGGTAAAATGTGCCACATTCATTATGTTCCCAGTTACTAGTTTTCAGATGAAAGATGAGCAAGTTTCCCTTATCCCATCAGAAAAGTTTCTTTCCTCCTTATATATAATATTTTGGTGGAATTTAGTAAAGTCCAAGAAGAAGGCTGAAGTTGAAATTTGAGTGGGATTAAAGGGGTGGGGAGAAGAAAACATAACATGTAACAAATTCCCTCTTGTTTTGATTACAGCATGTACAAAGCCACCCAGGATGCTTCCTAGAAACAGCATATTTGAAACCAGATATTACAGCATAGCGGGAATATCTGAAAGAAATTATGAATCAGTTATTCTCTTCCAGATAATAGTACATTCACAGTCTGCAGAAGTTCCCCACATAACACAGGATTAAGGGCAACCAAGTCACCAAGCACAAGAGAATCATTATTGGTGATGCTGCAGTAAAATCAGCCACTAAGTTCTCAGGGAATGTTTCTCTATGTGGACATAAGGTAGGGCTGGTAAAACAGACACTTGAGTGTGTTTGGCATTGAGGCAGCTGATCACGTCTGCATTTATTTACACTGCAGTGTTCACATGAACACAGGGGACTTTTCAAGCTGGTTTTGAGACTTGTCTTTGGCATCAGCCACCGGTACTGTGCCTTCCTTAGAAAACATACACATTTTCCAAATACTTCAGGAATCTGAAGTGAGAAAAACTCCTTATGAAAAATAAAGACTAAAACTGGCATCACTATGCTCAAACAAAAGGTAAGGAAAGACTCAGCAAAATCCCCCATCAGAGAACACAGTAATGGGTAATTAGTACACTATGAAGCCACTGCAGGGGTACTCTGAAATGAACACATGTAATACCTAGCTGCACACTACTATGTGCTTAAAACAGCTCCACTGATATTTGTGTCCTCCTAGGTTCTTATGATCAAGACTACAGCTGACAAAAAAAATGTTCTTTCTGTGCCCACCAGGTAACCCGTTCATCTAAAAGTTTCTCTTCATGTGCAAGAGATCCAAATGGTGTGACTTCACTAGCTTAGACTACAGGATCAGCCTTACATAGGAAAACTGAATTTTTGATTTAAGTCACTGATCAAAAATGTAGAAGGGGACATGTGCAGCCACTAATCATGCTTTGGATTGCTGAACAACATGCAAAATAACTTACTTTCTTGAAGAAATGAAACCTCCATACTCAGATATAGTTGAAAATTTAAAGAAAAAGTTTAATGAAAGCTAAAAGAAGCTTAACTCCTTTTAAAAACCTTAAAGCCCTTTCCTCAAACTTACTCAGTTCCTACCAGAATTACTCATTATAGGTTTTAAACAGCTACCTTTTCACACTTATAGGGCCAAATAAAAACTGTGTGTGGTCACTGTTCCCATAACAGTGTGCAGGAAGGAAGGTTATATTGTCCCTGCTACGGATAGAAAGAGCTTTGCTTCTCACATCACTAAATCAGAAGAGCTATGTCAAATTGAAGGGATGCTCATGTATTTCTGTAATGCTGGAAACCAACCCTTTTAGAAGTGACTAGTGGGTGTGGACACTGAGAATGAGGCAGTGTAAAGAAAGACTTCATTTTCAAAACCAAGCTTCTGTAAAGCCAGAGCACTTTATGATGTTAAAAGTGATAGAAAAACAAATGCTGATGAGTTGGACTTTTCTGAATCACTGTGTAGTTCAACAGTACAACTCCACTGCAAAAATATTTACAGTTCCTCTGGTAAACCCCATAATAAGTCAGAAAAATAGATGGAAATTTAAATGAAAAATACATGTTTATAAGCTAGCAGTTACACCCTTAAAAAGAAATCAGAGCTGTGCTTTAAACCTACTTTAATGGCACCCCTGTAAGTCTCAATGCAAACTCCAAACCTACCAACTTTGAAATGACTCTATGCCAGCTTTCATATCTTAGGTTTCATATCTGCAATGCATAACCATCAGGTGACCGATATTTTGATCAGAGGTATGCAGAGGAAAGATGCTTCAAAACAGCACACAGACCATGTCAGTGTGCTAGTCACCTATCTAGAGCCACAAAAGTGGCAAAAGCTGCAAGTAAGAGCTCTGTTTTCCATCAGTAGCTTGTATTTCAAAAATTCTAATGGCAATTCCCTGTATTAACCAAATCTTTTTGTCCAGTAAACATTTTTTTAAATAAAAAAAAATCTGCTGAACTAACATACAGTTTCCTACTGGGCTTCCCCAAGGAAACAGAGAGGCAGCAAAATAGCCAGGAAAGGCTGCACTGGCATTTTTATCCTCCACCCCAACTCCCATGATAAAAGTTTGCTTCAAAACTGATGCATGAATGAGAAATGTCTAAACCTCAAGTCTACTCAAATGCTAGACAGCAGAGATTATGATCCTGAAAGAACTGCAGAAGGCAATATAAAACTCTGAACTTCAGGGCAATGAGCTCAGTTTCTTCAGGGACCTGATCTGCATGATCCCATGAGAGAATCCCCTGTAGGGCTAAGGTGCTCAGGAGACCTCACTGATCTACCGATCTCCAAGGTGCCACATCAGGAGAGGAGAGTGGCTGCATAAGGAGCTCAGGTGGAGCACAAGCCCTCAGGGAAGAGGGGTGAGGAGGAAAAGTGGGGAGATGTCCAACAGCAGCTCAGAAACACTGGCTGGGCACCAGGGAGGAGAAAGCAAAAACTCGTCTGGAAGCTGCCAGAGGACAGGAGGTGCCTTTACACCAATAAAAAAATGAAGGACTAAAAGAAACAGGCACTGGTAACTGAGAAAAAAAAAAAAAAACAAGCCATGAAGGAAATTCTGGGGAATTACAAGACAGCTTTATTCCAAACCTTGGGAAGAAAATGGAGCAGAACCTCCTTGACTCTATTTCCAGGAATATGAAGGACAAAAACACCTTTGCAAATGGCAAGGAAAATTTCCCAAAGGCAAAATGTGCCAAATTGACCCAGTTACTTATGATGAAGCCACTGGCTCTGTGGGTGAGGGCAGTACATCAGATACAATTTCCCTGACTTTGGCAGGCTTTTTGACACAGTCCTGCCTAAGCACTAAGCAGTCAAAAAGGAATGGACAAGACTCATGAAAACGTGGGTAGTTTGACCCTCCCAAGACAGCAGTAAACAGGTCAAAGTCGAACTAGCAGCTAGCTATGAGTGACGTGTCTCTGGGGGTCAAATGATCAAAAGAGCAAACATACACAGTCACCAACTTCACATGTAATCCAAACTCCAGCAATCAAGCACGTGGACAAGAGGGCTCCCACCCAAATGACCCCACTAGCTGACAACCAACTCTTGAAACCAAATCAAACCAAATGCAAAAATCTTATGTGTAAGTATACAATGGGAACTTACAGGCTAAAAAAACAGCTTTGGAACAGATGTCCTGGGGGTCCTGGTGAACAACTGGTTGAACACAAATAAGTAAGACATCCTTGCAATGAAAAAGGCCAACTGTATAGTGGGCTGTGTTAGCATGAGTGCATGTTAGTGATGGGAGGCAATCAACACTTTCTATGTGACGTTCCTGACGCCTCAGATGGAAGTCTTGCTCAGGTTTTCAGCTCCCCTGCAACAACTAGAGTTTTTTGTTGTTTTTTTTTTAATTATGGAGAATACAATGACCTATGAAAAGAGGTAGATACAACTGAGTATGTTTGGACTAGAAGAGAGAGGCTTCTTAGTGACTTAAGGGGTACTCATGGAGAAAAGGTAGCCAAGATCATCTCAGTGGGGCACAGTGAAAGGAGTAAAGGCAGTGTCACCAGAGAAATTTTATCTAGATATAATGATAGTTCAAAAATCCTACAGTAAGGGTCTTCAAACACTGGAATATGTTTGTCCAGAGGGTCTGCAGAATCTCCCTCTGCAGAGATCTTCTACACTTGAGTGCACAAGACTGAGCAACTCAATTTTATTTTGAAGTTAGCTCTGTTCTATGCAAGAGATCAGGCCTCCAGAGGTCCAGTGGCAAGTCTCAAATCTCTCTCCTTTTCAACAACAAAATTCTATGGTAAGCAGAAGGTTGGGAAAAAGAACAAATAGGACCACAGCGTGCATAAATGCAGACCAACTGAGTCTTTGTAATGCCTACAGATGATAAAGCTGCATATAAAAACTGTTTCCATGAAGCCTAAAAACTTTCTGAGAGAACACCTACTTTCTGCAATATTTAGATGTAAATAATAAAAAAATAACTTGAGCAAAGCTGATTATTGAAACACAAGGATTTCTTCGCTTCATCTAACACTCTGGATTTTGCTTGTAGCACATGTATAACTATATTTTCAATTTAGATGACGATTTACAAAACAAAACAAACCCTATGCTTTAAACTTTTTTCAAGGTGTTTTTTCAGACCACACAGAGCTTGTCCCCAGTAAACTGCATTCTCTGCTACAGACAACAGACCAGTTGCACAACATATTTCACTCTTATGTAAAACATATATGTGGAGAGAGATATGAATACATCTCTATCAATACATGATTTTTTTTTAAAGAAACTGCATGAAGATATATTGCTTTTTTTCAGAAATGTCGTTTCTTTGAAATGCCCTTCTTTATCTGTGACGTCACTTCAGCCCTTGACAAGATCATGCACCTTTCTATTTCAGTCAGTTCAGGCTCAGTGCCACGCTTACTCTAGAGATTTACAGAATAAGACATAAAAATATCAGGTAATTTGCAGTTTGTCTTTGGCACAGTTTTTCCCATGGTGATTCCTCAATCTCACCAGAACAAAGAAAGCAGCATGCAGTTTTGAAGTAGTATAACGTTTCCAATAAGTAACATGTATAACTGTTCTGCTTTCCAAATGGAAATTAGGTTTTCTGTTGGATGATGGGGGTGGGAGACAGAAATCCACCACTGCAAATGATTAACATCTATTTCTCTTTAAGCTTTAAAGAATTCAATATCACTACCTAGGTCCAACAGAATTTAAAGTGCAATTCTTAAAATCACAGATGGGTGGAGAACTACAACCACAGTAGCAAGCAACAGATTTCCCCACAGACAGCAGTATGGGCGAAGCTTTATCAGCAGTACCACCACTCTCTGCACCAACAGATGTCAGTGCTCAAAGGCAGAGAGAAAAGTGACAGCGGAGCTAAAGACTGGGTCTGCATCTGCACGTGTCTATCACTGAATAGTAAAATTTCTATCTCCTTAAGCACTGCACTTTGAAAGCAAAATGGCTTTTTTTAGCTTGATATTCTTTTGATATTCTAGCTACTTCCTATTTCCTTGGAAGAAAGCAGTCCCTGAACAAAAGAAATTTCAAAAGGCAGAGATTTATATTAAGCAGAGAACTAAGTGAAATAAAACTATGCAGATACTTTTAAAAAAAGTAGTCTCACAGTGGTCTGAACACTAATTAAAGAAGCAAGACACTGATTGAATGTAATTTTATTGCAACGTTTTAAAAGCAGATACTGACTTTTAGTAAATAATTGAAAAAGAAGGTTTATGTTGCTAAGCAATATGATCGCCCCTACACAAGTGAGATGATGTAAAATTCTGGGAAGAAAGTATCAGATATTCTTTCTTTCTACTTTATTCATATGAAAAATCCATAGTACTGTCTCCACCCTACATGCCAGTATTATATACCTTCACATGAGAAGTGCAAAGCTGCATACTTTTCCATTAAAACTGCAACTTCTGTTTCTACCCAGTATCAGAGAAAGAAGCTGATTCTTCTAGAAGTATTTTTGAGATGCACACAGTCTCATAACAGCCAGATGTTGAACAGTCAGCAGCTCATTCATTGCACAGAATAATTTCTGTCCTTTCCACATATTGCCCACTATCTCTTCTGATTTTCACCTATTTTCTTACCTGATTAGAGATTTGCCCTTAAAAGGAAGGATCCAAGTTTCATGCAAGTCAGAGTTCACTCACTGTATTCCTAAAACAAGTTTGAAACCAAGGTACAAACAGGTTCTAAGAAGGAGTAGGAAGACAAATGAAAATAGATTTTACACTTATAGTTACCCTTGCCTAAGTGACTGCATATCTCAGTGTTCCCACAAGGACTGTGAATGTTCAACTTTAACAGTTATAAGAATGTAACAGCAGGTTATGTGCTCATCCAATCTGTTTGAAAAGCTTTTAAAATCAGAGGCATCAAAATGAGCAATACCTGTACCTTCACGAACACCCGCTATAAAATCCAACCAGCTTACTGTGGAGAGCTATAACAAGTTGTCATATTGTTTAGTGCAAGCCTTTCTTGGTTACAACAGAGTTCAAACTGAAGATTTCAAGATGCAAGAAAGGCAAACTAGGAGTTTTACTACCCTACATGCCTTCCTTCATAACAGCACCGGAGAACAGCACTCAAGTGTTGCTTCAAAAGCTTACAAAGCTAGTGACCTAAACACAGAACCAGGGAGTCTCAGGTTTAACCTCCCCCCTGCAATAGAACAATGCATTTGGCAGCAGTTTAGCGGTAAAGCAAAGCTGCTCATGTGTAATCATGAATCACACTCCAAAACTCAGATTTAAAGTGACCCTAATGAAGCGACATGCCCATGCTGGAGCCCTGCAGCACAGGTGGGAGCAAAGACAGCCTTCACCCAGCACAGAGCGACAGCCCCTGCTTTAGTGGGGACCAGCCAAACAGGAACCAGGGATCCCAGTCGTGCTCTGAAATACTGTGCAACCCTGTGCAGGTCAATGCACTGCTCCCAGCCCCACAAAGCCCAACTGCTCCCCCTCAACAGCAAAGCCTTCAGGACTCTGCAGGCAGGGCTGCCAAGCACTGCGATATGAGTGCGGCTCAACCACGAGGCTGTGAAAGGTTTCATTTAATCTGGTTCGGGAAGCATGCGCTTCATTACTCACCAATTATGTTTTCATAACAGACTTGCAGACACCATTAAAAAGAGTCATGGAAAACAGAAGAACAGAAGATGCCTCTCAGAAGTGTGCACACACTTTGTATCACATGCTTTAAAAAGCCCAAACAACTCAGTGAAAAAAAAAAGACACAACGAAAAACAAACATCTGAAAATTGTTGTGTATAAAGAAGATTTTCACACAAAGGGAACCAGTATATTGAGCATCTGGTACATTGCCCATTTAGCTTAATTTATAGTCCCTCATGCCCTCCAATTATTTTCCTCACTTGTAAACTGACAGTTCTATAAATAACTTAGAAAGAGACCACAAAATCCTTCAAAACTGAATGTCTAAAACATGCTTTACATACAAACACATCTGAACACTTGAGTTTGTTACCAAAAAGACACACAACAGAGTGTCTCATCATCTCTGTACCACCTCAGGTATCAATTTACTGCCAGAGTAAGTGCTGCACTGTTAAGACAGAGTGAACACCGAATCAAAGCCACTTTCCTGAAGTATTACTCTTACTGTGCCAAATGAGTTAGGAAGACAAATTTGTTATTTGTAAATAAAGGAAATACTTATCAAGATATTATCTTCAAGATGAAAACCACAGAAATTTCCTCTTATGCTGGCTCTCCAAGCTAGAAAAAAAACACCCTAACCTAACCAAAGGGGAAGTTAAAACACTCAGCAATCCTCAGAGGAGTATGTTTCAGACAACTTGAAGAAAAGGTCTGTCCATCTAACACTCACCCAGGCCCTTCTGCAAGGACATTAATTATTTTCCACAAGAAGAGCTGTCTTCTGTCTCTCCATGACTGCCTTTTCATAAATCCTTTGCTTTCATTAACATTCAAAGAATGTATCAAAGCCTGGCTGTCTACCACTTTTACTTGCTCTCTGAATGAGATAAGACATTTTTTGGTCTTAACAGTAGATTTTAATAAACAGGTGGAATTTTTTCTCCTTCAGTTTGTCTGCAGCACAGAACTACAGCCTTAAGCAACTGTACTCACTAACATTATGATTTACTCTATTTCTTTATATTAATTGGCTGCCACAGGCTGCTATACTACCATTAAATACAAAATGAGAATAGAACTTTTGCCAAAGAACAGAAGATATTCCATTTTAAGCTTTACCTCACATCTTTACATCACCTTATTCAGCTCTCATGAAGAGTCCTGTGTGTCTGGAATTTACATTTTGCATTTACAGAAAGAAAAAGAATTAATCATATGCCTTTTTTTTTTTTTTTTTTTTTTTTTGTTTTTTGTTTTTTGTTTTTTGTTTTGTTTTGTTTTGTTTTGTTTTTTGGGGTTTTTTTGTGAAAGCCAGATGTTTTCCACCGAACATTTAAAGCCTTTTTCATTTTCCCCACAATTCTGAGGATCTGGTCATAAAGGACATTTAGTTAGTTTTGATAAATTTGCCTGTTGAGAATATAGACCAAGTCTGAAGATAGGAAAATTAAACATTCTTCTTAGCACATAGAAAACAGGTGTAAACATAAAAACATGAACTAGCAATTGGGAACACACCTTATTCCAATCAGATATGCACACAGTCACACAGCGAAACATCCCTCCAAACTCATGATCAAAGTTCAAATCCAAGATCATTTGACTGAAGGGAGGCCATGAGGTTCTCATAAAAAAACCAAACCAAAACAAAAGCTCCAAACAAAGCAGCATCCAGAACAACTCACCTGAAACAAAGTCCTTCCCTAAAAAGGCCCTAGGGCATCTTACCAGAAAGAACATTAATTTGACAAATATACACCCTATTTCATATTTTGGGGGCATAAAGATACCTCACACCATTCTCCTCCATTTTCCTCTCCTTTCAAATGCATGGCTTAGTGGGGGTCCACTGCATCCACTGTGCTCAGACCTCCACTAAATCATTTCAGCTTCCTACCCTGCCAGGCTACAAACCCAGCAAAAGCAGGGGTAGCTTCATGTCTGATTGGCAAGTTGAGCTGGCTCTCCGTAGGTTCTCCCAAGTGCCAGATACAAGATGATGCTTAATAAAGTCACTGAATCATACTCAGTAACACAGCTGAAGCTTCTCTGCATCACAAAGTGCCATTAACCCTAAGCAAGCACTTCAACTTATTGTTTTGTGACATTTTGGATCTCATAAGGCAACCCTGGCCAACTCCAGCTTACCATCATCATGTGATTCCCATCTTTAGGCACTTTGTTCACCTCCTCAGTGACTTGTATAAAACCATTTAAAAAACAAAAGAATCACAATAAACAGTATTTGTCAGGAAGGAAAGCACTATCAAACACTCAAAAGGAAATAACAAAAGTACAAAGATTACAAGTAAATAAAGCTTTGGGTGAGAAAAAACCAAGATTAATTTTAAACTTCAACAAACTTAATGAAAACCATAACATGTCAGCATTAAGGTCACAAGACACTTCAGGAAAACTTTCGAAATGCATTGATTGCATCATCAGCATGCTGGCAGGAATCACCACACTGCTTACTCATTACATGTCAACTCCTTTCCTTTCACTGAATCATGTTCTTAAAGAAATGCACCATCGGGGAATGTAGCTTTTTCTGTTTGAAACCCAAACCACTCAACACTTAAACGGCTCCATTTTAACTCTTCCCTCTCTTATGAAGGTCCTCACAACCTCCCTCCCAGTAAAAGCATGCTGAATTTTGGTCTACAGCAGCTGGGTCTTCAGTAATTCCTGCTTCTGTATTTCCTTTTCTGTTATGAGAAGAGGGGTTGGGAGGTAAACCTCCTGAAGGGAAATGCTTTGTTCTGCTAAAAAAAGTTATTACGGTAGATAGAACCTTTGCTCTGCAAAAGTCTCATTGCAGAGATTTGGTTTTAATGAAGAACTTCGGCAAGAAGATCAGATGCCAGCTGCTAAGATACGGCTGCTCAAAGGGATTTCACACCTTTCATACACCTGTTCCCTCACCACAGCCAAAACTAGCACCAAGTCAACCCTTTCATTAACACCTTTGACTCACCAATCTGCCAGAGAGTTTAGCAGAAATCCATCCCATTTTTTTTTTCTCTGACAGTTTCCAGCTGACTTAGTGAGCTGAAGCACCTCATGGAGGGATGCAATGGAAGTCACAGAAAGTAGATGGTGGGAGAAGACAGTCAAAAGTGGTATGAAGAGACTCCTCCTCCAACAGCAAGAAGTATTAGTGACCTCACCTTGTCATGTAAACATCCTCATAAGGAAATAAAACTCCATCCAGCCTGGCACTGAACCTTCCTGAGCAGCAGCACCAGGATACCAGGCAGTAGGAAAGCAACTGGTGGAAGAAAGCAGAAGACACAAGGGGCCAACTGCCTTTACACAGCAGTGAGTGGCCATCCATAATTTTGCCATCGCTCCTTGTTAATGAAGAGATCTGATTATGTCCAAGTATTTCATGTCAAGCACATATTAGATCTCTGATGAGTGCTTTATTTCCATGCTCAGAGCTTTCTTTCCTCAGGATATTGCTGAATATCTCTGTAACATTACTGAGACTTCCACCTAAACTGCATAAAAGCTGCCATAGATAATGAAAACTGAGGACGTAGGAAGCTTGAGAATTCACACTGCCAATGCCACCTCAATTCAGTTCTTTACAGAAAGATGGGTAGGGAAGCTGCAGAGTCTGTTTGACTTGCAATCACTGCCCTGTTGAGCTCAAAACACTGGTGCTCAAATTCCTCTCTGCGGGACTTGTACTACATGACTGCAACAGCCGAGAGCTGTGCAAGTATTTGGAGCACTGCATGACCATGCTCTTCAGACATTGATTCCAGTTTACCAGGGAGGCTTTTATCCTGAAAACATGTCCAAACAGCACTGATCAATAATGTGAACAGTTTCCAAGCTAGTTACCTTGTACAAGAACAGCGCAGCTGCATTAGTATGGTGCTACACCAACACCAAGAGCTTGCTGTTCAGCAGGATTAATTAGTTCGGGCAGAGCATCACACTAATGTGATTATATAGCTTCTAGTACCTGAGCTAGCTCATTCATCGTTTCTATTCCTTTGCTCTGAAATAAAAAGAGCTTAGGTTTTGCTGTTTTCTTAACACCTAAATAATTACAGCACTGTTTTTTCTTGGAAGAGAGAGGAATGAGACTTGGAGAAGACTCAAAATCAGATTTTCTTAATTAAAAGAATGTATCTCCTGCCTTCACAGCCTCTCCACTACTATCATCCTCTTCTAATCACTTCTTTTGCACCAACTACCTATGCACCTGCAAGTCTTCCCTTGTCATCAGGAATACCGATGTGCAGCCATAACCAACAGTGACAAGAGCAGAGACCAGAAGACATTGCATTTGAGTGGAATGGAATCGTCACTGCCTTCCAGGTAGGGAACAGATACCACAGGAGGTACTTGCTCAGAGGGGCCATCTCTCAGAAGAGTGAGGGGCAGAGCAAGAATACAAACCACAGCCTCCTCATTCACAGTCTGGGGCTCCTGTCAGGACATGGAAACTGAGACCAGTGTGAAGCATGCCAGGGACTCAGATCATGCCCCGACTCATGGAGCACTGGAAGAACTGACTGAAGAATGTAAGTTCTGGCAAATGCAAGTGTGCTGGTATGCTCAAAGTGTGCCTCTTTGTTCGAGCCTCCCTGAGGCATCCTGCATGAGGACAAGGCTCAGGGCAGGCAACATTAGGCCATCCAATATAAAAACCAGCAGCCACAAGCAACTGAACAGGAAGTACAGGGGGAAGCCCCACTGCTGGCTGTACTGCTCTTTCTTCTGTGTTTGCCTGTAACACATCAACAGAGGAGAAACAGAGGACTGTCACAGCACCCATTAGTGTCTCTGGCCCACGTCCCTTCCCTGCACAGACACACCTGCACACAGCCAGGCCCCAGAGGTGTGACACAATGAGGCACTTCCCACACACAGACCTGGAGAGCAACCAGATTGTTCCGACAGAGCGAAAAGCAGTGATAGCAGCAGGATCTCTATTTCTTCATGTTTCCACAAGTATTTTACTTGCTCAATAAGCATCTAGTATTTCTTTTTCTTTTTGATAATATTATGTTGGTTGAAATACTAAGAGAGGTTCAAGAAACTTTATATTTCCCTCTTGATTTATGTTTCACCCTGTTTTGTTTTTTTTTTTCTAATATAAAACAGCAAGTTGGAGAAAAAGTAGTTAAAATTTCTAGAACAAAATTTGGCTAAGAAATGCTGCAAAGTCATAGCATTTCATTGCTTTGTGATTGCAAATGATATTGTACTGGCTGGACTTCTAAACACTCATGTCAACTTAGGATTTAAAACAGTAAACAGACAAAACACCTCTAAGGTATCTCCTCTCTCAGCTTTATGTCAGCACATTGACGGGACAGAGCCCTTCCAGAACAGAAAGACAGGAAAGAACAACCTTATTTGTTGGCATTCTTTTCCTTTAAAGTATCTTGCTTCCTTCTGTAAAAAATATCCACAAGAGCAGTTCCAAATTTTGAGGTCTAGATATATGACATAAATCATTCAATGCAGACGCGAATTCCAGGTTCAAAAGAGTATGAAAGGAGAAAGACTCTCTATGTTTGTGTCTCCAGCATGCAACCACTGGGCACAAAAAGAACTTTAAGGGATAATTCTGGTTTCTGTGCATTTACAGTAGAGTACAAAAGCTCATACTTTTAAAAGATACTATTTTAAAAAAACTATTTAAAGTTTTAAAACTAAGTTGAAAAGACTGAAGATTACAAACCATCTTGACACTAAGGTAACAATATTAAAAAAGGGGGACTAAACCTTGCAAAAAGACAAACAACAGCAACAAAAAAGGCCAACACTTAAAACAATGTCAAGCAAGTTAGCACGGAATAGAAACACTGTTTTACTGTCAATGGAAAAAATGTATTCTTTGAAAAAGACAAAAATCAAACCAAGCAAAGTACTACAAAAATGCTAAAGCAAGTAAGGAACCAAGATGTTAAGGTCACATAGTTATTTAGGAGGAAAAGAAACTCCCAGAAACAACACTTAGTATTGAGGACTTAAACTGAGGCGTGAAGGAAAACAAAGATCTGGAAACTAAGTGCAATCTCTGTGTCATCTCCTTAAACAGCCAAAACTCTGATCTGGGGGGGTGCTACTGTGAAACTGATGCTCTGTGTGGAAATGGAGGAGAAACAGGATGGAAAGGGAGGAGGAAACTGAAGAGATATTGGCCATATGTTCTTATATACACATACACATGCATATCCACATGTAATAATAGGATAGCTTTTATCTGATAATCAGACTAGCTGGCACACAGTGGAACCAGCAGTATATTTAAGTGTTGTCTTCCTCCTTCTGTTTATTTACTTGTTGCAGTCTTCTGTACCACAGAATCATGAACATCAGGTCTGAAGCCTCATTACTTCTAAATACTTCTACATGGCAATTTCACATAACTTGAAAAAGAGTTTGCTGGTGTTTCCAACTTTCCATATGCCTCAGGGAGGCTTCATGACTAAACCAGAAGACAACACAGTCTCTGCATGCTTAAAGATGTGGCCTGTACTGGGTATTCTTAAGAGTTTCTCCTTTCAAAAAGTACATACTGCTTATGACTTATAACTATGCTACACAATTTGCTGAAATAGTTAGTGACACAAGGACTCTAGAGTACAGAACACAACTTGATATTTGTGAGAGCTTATTATCTGATGCTCTGTGTGTATCACAGCTCACTTTTCAGAGCACTCTGTACAAACATACAATAAAAATAAATAATTTCAAATAAGGCTAACCAGGTTTCACAAATACTGAAATACTCCGTAGTAAGTCTCATGCCTATCTCATTTCCATCACCACAGAACATGAAATATATACTACTAATTAATTCATAAACCCTAATCTCTGCAGGCAGCTGAAATTGTCAGTTCGATAAATAAACCAACCAGCACTGATGGGAAGTTGAACTGTATTATCAAGGAAATTCTTCTTCTACCAGAGGACCCTGTAAAGCTTTGCTCACGACAGTAGTACCTAGACACAGTTTAAAGAATTTCTGTAAGGAAGGATTTAGACCGGTACCTGAACCAACAGAGCAGCAGGACCAAAAAAGGCGGTTGAAGGAATTTGTCAAAGCACACACAGCTCAGGCGCTTTAGCACTGTAACCTAAAATGACTGTATTTCGCCAAACGCCCTCAACTCTTTAGACAGCCGGTATCGCGGAACAGCGAACTGCACGAACCCGAGACACACCGCGACACCTCCGGAGCGCTGCGTGGCACCTGCACCCCGCACTCGCCCTGCGCCGGACAGCCCCGGGCAGTTCCTCTGCCAAGAGTGCGGCACGGGCAGGGCGCCGTGCGCCGCCGGCTCCCGCGCCCCGCGGAGGCATCCCGCACTCCCGGCCGAGCCGGGACGTCCCACGGGGAGCGCGGGTGGACCCGCGCCGCTCTCTCTCCCCGGCGTCGCTGTCCCGAGCCCTCGGCGCCCCGCGAAGCGCCTGCCAGCCCTCGCCGGGCTTTGCTCTCTCCCTGGGTTTCAGTGCAACAGCTGGGGGGACCCGGCAACGTCGGGTGGGAGGGAGGCGCTGCCGGCACGGAGCCGGCAGCGGGGGGCCGCGAGCGGGAACGCACCGCGGGCTGTAGGGATGCAACTGCGGGCGACGCCGCCGACCTGCGCTGCGGCTACCGAGGGACAGCCGGCCAGCAAGAGCCCTTTCCCGCAGGGAGGAGGCGGCAGCAGGGGTCAGAGGTCCCCCTACCCGCCGCCAGACCCGGCAGCGACCTGTTGCCCCGCGTGGGAGCGTCGAGGCGCATCCCCCGAAGCGGGACCGGCAGCCGCCGCCACCCACCTCTTTGATTTTCTCCCTCCTCTGCCGGACATCAGGGTCGGCGGGCTCCTGCCCCACGGCACCGACGGGTTGGCGGAAGAGGCGCTGGGGCAGCCCGGGGGCACCCGCCTCCTTCCTGCCGCGGGCGTCTTGCAGAAGTTTCTCCTTGTCCTGGCGGATGTCTCTGCGGATCTCCTCGGGCAGCTTCTGCAGCGTCTCCTTGGCCTCCCGCAGAGCCCGCTCGTGGTCCGCGCGGATCCGCTCCAGGCTGCCCGCCCCGCCCGCGGCCGCCGCCGCCGCCGCCGGGCCGCCTCCGGGCTGCGGAGGGGCGCGGGGCTGCCCGCCGGGCGGCGGCGGTGGCGGCTGCAGGGCGGCCGAGTGGAAGAAGACGCCGCTGAGAAGCTTGGAGGAGTCGGGCAGGAAAAAGATGGCCCCGAAGCAGAGGGTGATGAAGGCGCTGAACACCAGCAGCAGCACGAACTTCTCCGTCAGCCGGAACGCGCCGGGGCCCGCCGCTTTCCTGCCCCCGCCGCCCGCGCCGCTGCCCGCGGGGCCGCCCAGCGTCCCCGGCCCCGCCGCGCTACCGAAGAGCGGCAGCAAGCTGGCGGCGGGCATGACCCCCGCGCCGCCTCAGCGCCGCGCTGCGCGCCCCGCCGCCGCCGCGCAGGGACCGCACCGCACCGGACGGCTCGGCTCCGCCGCCCCCTCCCGCCTCGGCTGTACAAAGTTTCCCCGGGTGGACGCGACAACTTTTCCCTTCCCCGCGGCCGCGCTCCCTGTGCTCCCCCGCCGGCAGCGCTCGGCAGCGTCTGCGGGGCGGGCGCTGTCAGCTCCAGCCCATGCTGCCGCCGGGCCGCCGCCGCCGCGGGTGCCGCTCCCCGCTCCGCCCGCGCGGAACTGCCGGGCAGCCGGGGGCGGAGCGGGGCGGGGCCGCCGCCGGCCCAATGGCGGGGGGGGCGGGGCGCGGGCGCCGCCGGACCGCGGGTCCCGGGGCTCGGCAGCGGGATGCGCTTCCCCGGCCGCTGCGGGAGTCCTGCGGCCGGAGGGGCGCGGCGGCGGCGGGGCCCGCCCGCTTCGGCCCCGTGGCCGGCGGCGGCCGGGGCGGGCGCGCGGCACCGGCACATGCCGGCGGCGCGCCCTCGCGGACCCACGTGCGCGCCGGTGCGCGCACACACGCGCGCTCGTACCCCGCGCGGGCGCGCGGCGGGGACCTGCGCGCTCACCGGCACGCGTGCACAGGCGGGCACGCGCTCCCCGGGGCGCGCGCTGGGCCGGGGGCGGTGCGAGGGGAGCGGGGGCGCGGCGGGGCCGGGAACAGCTCCGGACCCACCGGTCAGGACGAGCCCTAATCTGTTCTTTGTAAGAAAAGCAGGGCTTAATTTTATTTATTTAAGTATTTATATTTTTCTGTAGGCAGAAGACGCACCTTTTCCAAGGAAGTAGGGGATATATATCTGTGGTAATGTGAAAATCCGACTTTTCATCCACGCAAGTACAAATGGAAAGACCATCGTGTGCTGGCACAAGGAAATACCGTGTTTGATAGTGGATCAAATTGCTGCATCAAGCTCCCTAAGCATTCAGCGAGAGGGAAAGTTTCCAAAAAAAATAAGATACGGATTTATTATTTTTGCCCGTGTTACAGAGCAATGCAATAAACAGCAGGCATGTGAGAAGAATAAAATGTTGTCACTTTAACACGAAAGGGGAACCCAGCCAACACCTAGGGGTTTATCTCCAACTTTTTTGGAACATACTCAGAGTCTGCTTAGAGTTTCACAGCAGTTCAGCACTGTAATCTTAAACATTTCCCCCAAAATATTAACCACCCAGTCAGAAACAAAACGGTGAGATATGTTGTTCCCAGAAGTTGGGATGCTGAGGTTGGCTTGTTTACCTATTTGTGTGGCTTTATTTTGCAAGGGAAAAAAAAAACCAAAAAAAACGACGGTAGAGGGAAGTCTGTGCTTTAAGCAAGGGCAGGGAGAAGGCATTGTGTAAGCCTTAAAGACATGATTTTGAAAATTGGCTTGGCATGGATCTAATTCTGCTCCCAGTGGAATTAAGGGGAGTTTTACCATTGACTTAATAGGAATAAAGCAAGGCTGCTGCCCAGTGCTTTTCCAAATCCCTTTCTTTAGAAGTTAGAATATGTAACAGATTAATTAAAAACAGGTTCAGAGAAGACAGTTATATAGAAATGTTGGAGTGAGTCCTGCAAAACTCCCCTAAGTATATAAGCAAATGCTTCTGTAAAATTTCAGGATTACACATTAAACTGAAGGATCAGGGTCCCAACTTCATATTCAGTGAGATCAGTAATTTAATTTAGTTTTTATTCTGGTTTTCTTTTAAATCCTATTTTTTTCCTGAGTTGCATTTTCCCACATTCAGATGTGAAACTATTTCTCAAACTAAACAATAAGTGCTCTGACTTTGACACACGTTTCCCAGAAATGTTTAACGTAGCCTAATAGCTGTGCCAAGACAAAATTGTTTAGGGTTGAAGAAATCAGACTGCTCGGAAAAGGAGATAAGAATCCATGGTGATTTTTTTTTAAGCAACATTTAAGGTAGCAAATAAGCTGTTGAAAGATGGTTGACTAATGAAAAAGCTTCCTAAGTGGTGAAGGTGGTGAAATACCACACTCAGCTTCAGCAAGCATATTCTGCTTCAATCACTGTGTATGTGGGCGTGCAATATTTTTCACAGATTGCCCTCAAAACTCATCACTACTTATATGATAATATTTGGAGGCAGAAGTTATTGCTGGAAGAAATGCCTTCCTTCAATCTTCTCAAGTCATTCCTTAGGTTGCCATATTTCTATAGCACTTCATGAGTGGATGCAAGAGTAGAAAGCACCATCACATGGGGTTCTGCTCCTATGTCTCCTAAAATGAGGCTCTTGGAACTCATCAGCCTTTTGCCTTCTTTTGGTGTTCATCCTAAATGCAAGGGGCCACGTGTGGTTTCATACCAGGGGTTTCACTGCCACACTCATCACTGTCTTTGGGACATCCTGAGCATGAGGGAAGCAACAACAAGGATTTTCCATGCAAAGGTGGAAATTGTTACATTCTCAAGCCTTTGCAATGAGATGTTCATTCCTCGTTCTCTGAGGAGGACACAAAATTTTGTGTGTAGAGTGCTCCTGTTGTTAGCACTTCATGTTACAGTTACCGGTAGGGTCATGTGGGAACTATTCAGTGGGGCTATTGAAGCATGTAAAGTTACTGGCATACAGAGCTCTTCACTACATGAAGGCAATGGAGGCTGAAAGACAAAAATACTGCTTCAACACAACAGTGATATACAAGTTCCTTGGGCTTTATATCACTAGTTTACTTCAGCCACAAGGTATTCCAAGGACCACAAAAATATAAGGAGTAGCTCAGAGTAAAATACCTTTGATTCCAAGTAGTAAAATGAAGGGCTGTACAATGCTCATTTTCAACTGGCTGTGTCCAACAGGCAGTTCAGCTATAAAGTTAAATCATGTTCTGAGGCACTTAATGTCAAAAATTCCAAATAAAATATGAACAAGAGGAGGTTGGTGTTTGCAATAATCCAGAGACAGCAGTGGAAAGCCCACCTGCCTGCACCAGGCCTTGCACTTATAGAGCCTCTTTGAATACAACTCTGTCACCATATCCACCCAGTGGGTATTGAACTGCTTGCTACTTTGGGTTGGGTTTTTTTGCTAACTGAGCTGCATGACTTCGTGGATGACATCAGCTAAAATGGGAAAAAAACAAGTCCCTGGGCAGTGTTTTGCTATGCTGGGTAAGGCTGGGCCCTACCCAGTTTGATTATACCAACAAAACACTGGACTGCATCCCTCCCATGGAAAGAAACACTGCTCCTGTGGATTCCGCTGCAGAATCAGGAACAATTTTCCAGCAATCATGCACAGGTCAAGCATTTATAGAAAGGTAGAACTGATACATGACGGGTGGTTAGAGGGGGATTTGCATAATAAGGAACAAGACTCTTTTCTGTAATAAACGTTCTGAATGGGGAAATTTGTTACATATTGACTGAAAGGCCTGGAAAAAAATACTCTTATTATAGTCCTTTTTTTTTTTATTATTTTTTTTTCTTCTTTTTTTTTTCTTTTTTAATCAACTTTTGCCTAATTTGTCACAGTTCCAGCCTTTGATCTTGTCTAATGATAAGGAATTAACCTGCTTGGTCTGAAAGATACATGCAACAGATAAGAGAATTGGGTTGTCCCAGTTTAAGGCCCATTCAGCTGAGGCAGAGATACTGACTGATACATCCTTTTGGGTAGTGAGTTTGTAACAGTGCCGCTCCCTTGCAAGGGGTTCCCAGTGTTACAAAAAGACTTGACAGCTTCCTTTTGAAATCCAATACTTTTACACAGCTTTCAGAGATACTTTTAATATGTTTGCCTTTGGGAATGTGACTCATAAACCAAATTTAGACATCCAGCTCTTCAAAGATTAAGTAACGTGGCACAGACTTAAGGTTCTCAGGGCACACAAACTGGATTCATAACACCCAGTGTGCTGTTTGGAAGGAGACTTCGACCATTTGAGGACCAGATGTTTATTAAATGCTCTCTAGCTCTCTGATAGTGGCAAGTGGCTGCTGTTCTGAATTCAGTCTGTGAGGAAAGTGTGATTCACAGCCACAAAAACTTTGTTCAGTCTTCAGTCTTTTGAGAATACAAGACTGCCTGATGCTTTTCTTTAAGAGCTCAGAAGAGAGAAGTGTTGGTCACTTATGTAGGAGTCCTGTGGTTAGAGCACTTGCTCAGGAGTTGGAGATCTGTGTTTGACATGGGGGTTTGACATGTGTAGTCTTGGGGGAATCCAATTATCCTCTTTTGCAGTGGAACATGTAAATCCCCCACCGCCATTCCTTTTGAAGTAGTGCTATGATTCAGAGACGAGGACAGGACTTTGAAGGCAAAAAGGAGAAAAGTTTTCCACTGAGTGTTGCTTTACAACCATGAAATAAGAATGCTCCACTCCCAGAGGACCCCACAGCCTAAGAGCTACGACACTAGTCTGAGAGACGGAAAACACCAGATTATCTCCTTCCCAGTGAGATGGGTGTTTAAGATTGGTCTCCTATTTGAGGGTGAAAAACAGAAGAAAGAAAAATAATTTTTTCACATCCTTTCTCAAACATTTCCTCTAGGCTAGTACATGACATGATTGTGGCTAACAACTAAACTTTATAAATACTGTAGAAATAGGTGTATGAGGAACATGAAGCTCTAGGCTCACAAACCTTCCTAAACGCTTTTTCAACTATTTTCCAGCATGGCTGTCAATTCTACGAGAGGTCTCTTTTCCATCAGTATCATTGGAAATATCTTCCATCCCTATCTGAGGGAGAGGATCATTCATTTCTCCAAATGAAATCTCTGTGATGCATGCAGCTTTCAGTGTTTTTTGGGAGGTTTCGCTGGAAGCACTCAGGTAAGCATCCAGCTAAGGGCAGAAAAGCTTTGCCCTTTCTCTCTTCCTCAAGATTTCAGAAGGCACAGAAAACGAGCTGCAAGAAATACTGTCTGAAGACAATATTTGACTCTTGTTCTGTTAAAACAGGAAAGGTTAAAATCATTGACTTCAACATTGCAAGAAACCTGAATCTAGAATTTGCACTGTAACTGCTTGTAGTATGGTATTCAGTACCAGCATGAAGCATATCATACTCAGCCTCAAATGGCATCTTTGAGAATATCTCACTTTGGTTCTGGATTTTTATCCTTTTATAATTGTTTTAGTTAGAGACTCTTTTGCACTCCCTCAAAGCAAGCAGACATGGTTTGGTTTTCAATGTGCAAGGGAGATAAATATAGAGGTAAACATAAAAGTAATGGAAAGAAAAAGAACTATAGACTTTATTACTCCTTCCAGAAGTTTATTGATGTTCACATCCTTGAAGAAAATTTTAGCCATGAAACTAAGAAATGGAAGCTAGCTCCTACGGTATTTTAGCATTTAAGATTCATGTAGTTGTTTGCATAGCAATTAAGTATGGAGTTGTTTGGAGACATCCCATGAAATTCCATCTGGACCTTAGGTCTTTAAGAGATTAAAAATCATGACAAGTACATATTCACTTCTCCCCCAGAAGTGACCAGAAGTGAAGAGACTGCTGTTACCTAGAGTGAGACTACAGCTCTTTTCCTTTCTGCCCCCTATTTCATACCCACAATCCCCAGGAAAGGTAAAAGGCCACCAGATTGGGCATATATTTAAGGGACAAATCTCAGTGGATTTTGACTGAAAGTGGTTTACTGCTGTGGTTTCCTTTGGACTTAATTATCTCCAATAACATTAAAATATCTTGTGCCAGAACCATGACTGTAGCAACTAAAGAAACTCCCAGCAGCTCTTTTTTCACTGTCATTAAGTTTGTATATCACATTTATAGGTATGGGTTTAGCAGTTTCTGACAAGATTAAATCAAGTCAAGAAGGCAAAAATTTTTAAGAGGGTCCTTGGAAAAACAGAATTCCTGTTCTTTCCAAGGTGGTTTCATTTTCCTGATCCAGAGGGGAGATGTGTTGGCAGAAAACAAGATATGGCCGTTGGAGCTGGTGTTTGTAGCCATTTAACAGCTGTTTAGCAGCCAGATGATTGGAATAACTATACATCTTGGCTGCAAAACAGATCTGGCTCTATTAGGGTGTAGCCTCAAGGAAAAGTAGTTAGAGCAGAGATTTCTAACCTGATAAACCTTCTAAGGAGTAAAAGTATGCTATAACAGATTACTAAAAGTATCAACAAGAAATCTAAAAAACAAAGGATGCTGCGAATTACTCATTTGTTTCTTTATACTAGCTGTGCTTAATTTGTACAAAATTTTAATTCCCTATTCAGTGGCTCCCTGACTATTTCATAAAACCAATGTTCCTGAGCGTTTTTTTACCATGAACACGTGTGATGACACATGGATTATGCAAATTGCCCTCATGTAGTACTTGGTGTCCTTGTGCATCTTTTCCCGGTGTATTTCCCTAACCAGATGAGTTAATTTTGCTCAGCAACTCATTTTAATAGAAGTACAGATGTGGTTTACTGACTGTGCCCTGTTTGACTGCAGCATTACTATGAATATACTTAAATTTTAAGTCTATTTTAAAGGTTCTTTCTCTTTCTGTAAATCTGTTATGGATTTGGAGTTATAAGCAATATTTTTATTTTTTTGTTACTTTTTTAGTTAAACTTTCCTACAGAAAATATTCCACTGCTTACTGTCATCTGGAATACAGTGGTGCACTTTTTCCCAGTGGTTGTAATGAGGACACATTTTTGTTTCACAGACTTTTACTTAAAAGTGTGGCCAGTTCCATCAGCCCTCGGTGGATTCTCTTACTCCAAGTCACAAAAGCCCTTCAGTGACAAAGGGTTAATCTTTTTTTGCTTTCCTAACTGTGCCGTGTGTGTTCTGACTCGCCCTGACACATACTGATATTGCATCAGAAGTGTCCAGCTATCACCTGATGGGCTGTATGAATTTTTTCTTTGCAAAATCCCTCCCCAGGTAATGGCTGCCAGCTGCAAACTGGCAGATGGTGCATGTGTGCGCAACACACACGTGACTGCTGAGATCTTACACAGTTGTGAATTATTTGTCTTCCCTAAACGAAATCCAGGAGTTTCAGGCTCAGTTGAAATCTGATCCTTTATCCTCCTGAAAACGCCGTTGTTCGATTTACCACTTGAGCTAAGTGATGCAGAAAAAAAAAATCGGTGCTAATCTGACCTTTGCTCTTGTTGTTTGTCTAGACCAATATCTTACTGAAAACCTTGATAAGAAAAATAGTTTTGTCATATTTTTTTGTCTGTGTGATGGTGAACCTTAGTTTCTTCAGCTGTAAAGTAAGAGCTAATCTATTTCATAGTGAGACCTAATGTATGGAGTTTACTTTGATACCCTTTGGTGAAAAATTTGTTTTGGAGTGCTAAGTTTAGCTTTGTTTTCCTTAGAAATTAAATTCTTCCTGATTTTCAATGCTCAGTTACTCCAAGGTTAAGTAACTGAGTGTAGTATACCACGGACAATGTATCCTAGGCCAGTTCTGGTTCATTTCCCTTTTTTGGCTATGTTCCTGAAACACAGGTCTCCTTTCTCCCCCACATATGTCCAACTGTCCCTGAGCCTTCTGCTTTATTGACAGCTGTAGTACTTCAATGTCATCTGATGCTGTGGTTCATTGCTGCAGCCCTGAGCTTGCAGTGTATTATGCTTTGCTGAATACAGGGCATCTTTGAGTGCATTATGTCCCTCAAAAGCACCAGGCAATGTGAGATCCCAAACACAAGAATGACAAGACTGAAGCAGCTTTCCAATGGGCTGATTTCAATTTAAGATGAGACTCAGGAAAATATTGAAGGATGAAAAGGGAAAATAATTATTCAGTCAGAAGCAAATGTTTTTTAAGGAAATCCTTCTCTCTCAAAAAAGATGCAGAAGACTGAATAACATATTTTTGACTTTCAGTCTGGTATCTGTGGCATGGAAGTCTCCATGCATATCTTGAGAAAAGGGTAAAGGTTTGCATATGAGTCAAATCTACAAAGTGGGGGACAAGTGGTACCAGGTCCTCTAGGATTTTAGTAGTTTCGTGCCTCTACGTTTCTCTAGTTTTCTCTTATACAAGCTATTCCTTTAATGTCCCTGCCAGCACGGTGGGAATCTGCCTTTGGCACAGTTGCAAATGTGGAAAGTAACAGTCTAACAGTGAATGAACAACAATATGTTTAGATACTATATCTACCATAAGAGGTAATATCTGCTATTTTCCCAAGTTAACCAGTGACTGGCTACATTTGAAAAATATGCATGGTCTGTTCCTTATTTTTAACTCATCATTGACTCTAGCTATTTTGCTCAAATGAAAGTAATTTGGCTTTTCTTTCCCCTTATATATTCAAATCAATGGATGAGAGACAGCAAAATTAGTTAATTGTTAACGTATGTACATGAACACAGAGGACAAACTCCAAACAGAACAGCATGAGGCATCTGGATAAGGTTGTCATGCTTCTAAAATCACCCATTGAATACAGGTTCACCTTGTTCCACCTTTTCCCCCCATGGGTTAGTACAGAGACAATTAATCTCCATGGTCATATACCTTATTGTTGAGGAAGACATTCATTTGCAAACTGCCCTGAAAAACAGATCTTTAAAATAAGTTGGTTTTTTTTTTTTCTTTACCAGTGAGGAGTGCTTCCTGATAGACAACAAAGTTTACCATATCACATTTTAGCATCTGCGAGTAATTTATTCTTCTCTCTAGTTGCAGTGGAAGAAAGAATAAATCCATCCTAGCTAGTAGCAGGGTAAAGTCATGCTTCTCTAGTGGTTTGGGCTGGCATGACCTATACTATGCCTCTGTGAGAGCTGGAACAGACTGCTTTTGAAAAAACAGAGAGAGTGGTCTTTAAAATCTTTATCAGAAGTGGTTTGGTTTACTACAATCTTACCATATCTCTTCAAAGAAAGATTTTCTGTCTTGTTTTGCCTCACATTTCCTCCCCTGTTTCGGTTCATAGTGACGTTTGATAGTGCAGAACTCAGGTGCACAGAAAAATTAATAGTTAAGTGTTTTCCTCACAATGACCAGCACTATGCTGTTTTGTTTTGTTTTTGAAAAGGGTGGTTGCAGTGGGGAAGGCTAGTGCTGACTTGTCCTCTCACCAGTCCTGTCCTATTAAGAGTCCAAGTGGGGCTGTAGAGGGGCCTCCACAAGGCACTTCAGCAACCACACCTTTCCCATCAAGGTCTTTTTGCACCTCTGGCTGTGAGGTGCTGATGTGTTCGTGTCACCTGTAGTACAAACTCTGGTCTCACAGACAGGCAATATCTCTGGGTAAGTCCATTGCCCATCAGCATCTCACCACAAAACTGTGAGATTAGGAACATGGGCTGGTGCAACCCTCAGGCTACAGGCTTGCCTACAGTGTGTCCCTATATCTAGTTGTCCTGAAGGAAAATAAGCACTATCCCATCCTTTTGTAAGCTACACAGAAGAGAACATCTCCCCACAGCCTGGAGATGGCTCTATTGATATATTCTGCAAGGGCCAGTGGTCCAGTAATTTTTTTCCTGTGAGGGGAAACTACAGGCCTGACAGATCATAATCAAAGACTGACAACGCAAATACAGTGCTTTGTTCATGGAATATGGACCGTGTAGTAAATGGACTGCTGGAAAAGTGACAACAGAGAGAAGTTCCTAGGGGTGTGTTTGTGTGGAAAGAAAAGAGGGAATAAATATAAAGCAGGCTTTTGGGAACAAAAATCTATCCCTGAGGCACCATGTGAGGAAACCAGATGCCTTCACAAGACATTACTTATTGGCAGCTAGAGTCACCACCCATAGCTGGATGGGATGTCTTTATAGCTGTTGCTTGCACTAGCCAGAGGCAAGAAGGAGACCTTAAGCCAGCTATCCCTCATGTCCTCCACACACCAGCATTTCTTAGCCTTACTGACCTGTGATCATCCAGATTTGACCATGATGGTATTTGGTAACCAGGGAAAATGCAGAAATGGTGTAAGCCTTTCAAAGTTACAGGTTTGGTCTTTCTTGAAGCCAAAAATAATCTTGTGGCTTTTACTCCTGTTAGACACTGCCTCATTCCATCCTATTTTAGTCAGTTGTATTTCTTACTGGGATGTAGAAATAATCTGTGTGATGGAGTATCTGTTGTGTGCTCTGAACCCTTGACTAACAAATTCTACACAGGAACAGAGTTGTTCCCTGCAGTTGAATCTGTTTATAAGCATTGTAGAAGGTCAAGCCACCAGGGTAGCAGTGTTTCTACCATGCTGGCTTGTGAATGGTTAATGCAGTGAATTAAATACTGAGATGAATGCCTCAAGACATAAATGAAGCAGACAAACTAGTAAGAACAAGGAAATGTGAACGGGGTGCTTTAGGTTAATGCATTAACATAAAGTGAGTTACTCTGCTGTCCTTCCCAAAACAGGATGGGTGGTTATGGAAAGTGGATCCATAAATAGAAGTTGCTGAGTTGTGTCCTGTGTCAGGCCTGTCTAGTGCTCCTTATCCTTTGCTCTTTCAATTTTTAGCTGTGGAGATTTAATCTGAGCTGCTTCTCATTGAGATGGAGAAATGGAGCAAAGAGAGTCAATCATTTGGGAATCTGGGAAGTAATCAGCTTTAAAATAAAAAAATACCAGCCAAATGCTTTTACAATAGTAATAAAATCATACATAGTGTTGAAGTGACCCTATCTGGATGCTAGATACCCACCAAAGCTGCTCTATTACTGTTCTCTTTGTCTGGTCAGGGGAGAAAGGATGTAATGAAAGGCTTGAGATAAGAACAGGGGGAGATCACTCACCAGTTACCATCATGGGCTAAAGAGGCTTGACTTGGGGAAATCAACTGAAATTATTACCAGTCAGATCAGAGTAGCATAATGAGAAATAAACCCAAATCTTAAAAACACCTTTCCCTCACCTCTCCCTTCTTCTCAGGAACCTTTTTCTTCTGAATTCTCTGCCTGCTCCCCTACAGTTGTGCAAGAGGATGGAGAAGGCAGGTTGCAGTCAGTTCCTCAGACGTTTCTCACACCCCTTCCTCCTCAGTGGGAGGACACCTCACACATTTCACCTGGTCCAGAATGGTGTCCCTCTCATGGGAGACAGTCTTCCATGAATTTCTCCAACGTGAGTCCTTCCCACAGGCTGCAGTTCCTCACAAACTGCTCCAGCATATGTCCCTTCCATGGAGTGCAGTCCTTCAGTTCAGACTTCTCTGGCCTACGTCCCCTATGGAGTCACAAGTCCTACCAGAAACCTTGTCCAGGGCAGGTGCTCCTCTCCACAGGCCCATAGCTCCTGCCAAGACTCTCCTGTAGCGTGGGCTTCCCATGGGGTTGCAGCCTCCTTGGGGCATTCACCTGTTCCAGGTTGGGGTCCTTCAAGGGCTGCAGGTGGCTCTGTTTCACCAGGGACCTCTGTGGGCTGCAGGGGCACAGCTGCCTCACCATGATCTGCACCAGGGGCTGCAGGGGAACCTCTGCTCCAGAGCCTGCAGCACCTCCTTCTTCACTGAGCTTGGTGTCTGCAGGGCTCTTCCTCTCACACATGCTCACACTTCTTTCCAGCTGCAGTTGTGCCAAGTGGATGGAGCTTTGAACATCCTGGTCTACTGCAAGGTGTCCCTGCCCATGGCAGATGGGTTGGAACTAGGCAATCTTTTAAGGTCTCTTCCAACACAAACCATTAATTTGATGATTCTGTGACTGAAAACTCCTCTGTGTGCCTTGAAGTGCATAAAACTTCAATGAACCAGTGAATGGACAAGCAAAAATTCTTGCTGCTTTTTTTCTTTTTTCCCTAAATGCAGAACTCAGGTGTTTGTAAACATAAATCAAATCCTGCAATCAATTGTACTCTGGTTGATTATAGTAAATATAAAAAGGGATCTTGAGGTCAACCTCTAGTGCTCTATAGACTGTTAAAATGTGTTTCAGTTTCACTTAGTCTCAAGTACTGAGTCAGAGGGGTGTCGCTCTGCTTGGGCCTTTATGAAGATGAATCTTCAGAATGTAGTGCAATATAGAACAGAAATTATGCTCATAAGTGAAGAAACAAACCAAGAAGAAGAAAGTTTATGCTTGACTGTCTTCTGAATGTTCTTTAACCAAGTCCTGTGATCCCACTAAATCTCCAGCTTCTTCCTTGTACCCAGGTATATGGGTAGTCAGGAGCACTGCTCCCCTCTTTCTCTTACCTTAATTGTTTTCCTCATCAGACTAAAATGCATTTAGAGGTTACTGAGAAACTTCAGTGAGTGTTGGATGCAGTCACATCTAGGTATCAGAAAGAATGCTACAGTATTCCATAATCAAAAATAGCTTCTAGCCATTTTTATATTAAATATAAACTTTTGGTATAGAACTCTTGATTCCATAAATGGTCTTGATGTCTTAGAACAGTTTTTCTCCCAAGGTGATATGATAGTTTTAATATGGACATTAGAGTCAGCTGATGCTTCTTTTTTTCTGTTGTAATTTGTCATTCTTCTTGCCCATGAATTAGGAGTTAAGGCACTAAATAATCCAGTAAGTATATGTTAAAAATATGTGTAAACATAAGTTGTTGCTAATAAATATTACAGAAAATGCCCACAAAACAACATAAATTGAAGTCAAGTTTTCTCTTTCCTTTTCTGACTCCTTATACAGATAGACAAAGTAGGGGGAAAGGGTGAACTCTGGAGAAAGGCTACCCTTACTCTAGTAAGTGTAATTTCCATGAACTCCTGTGTAGTCAGTGGAAAAAGACAAGCTCGATCAGGTTTAATAAAGTATAGCTGTTCTGAGCTTTTGTTCTGAATCTTTTCTGGAAGAGATGATCTCTCTCCATCTGCAACAGGGAAAATTCCTGGAGCTTACAGAGTAATCATAGAATCATTGCCCAGGAGCAGCAGATAAGCACCAGTAGTTTCTTCCAGAGGCGTAGAAAAGCTCTGGAGATTTTATTTTTTGAATTGGATGGGGAAGCAGGCAAGTGATTTAACCGGTATATAATATCGAGAGAAAGACCACTCTTGCCTGACAGCAGTATGGGCTTGTCTGTCTCCTTGCTCACAAAGCATGAACTATTAGTGAAAACAGGCGTTTCTCTCCTACAGTCCTCTCACAAGCACTGAGTAAAACATTAGGACATGTATGCAGTTTCCAGGCACTGCATTAATGAAAAGAAACTGAACTGCACTCTGAAAGGTTCCCATCACGGCGTTGGTTCAAAAGCAGCGGTGACATGCACTGAGCTGCTGTTCATTATCAGTTTTCTTGACTTTGGTGCTGATAAGTGATCTTTTTCTACCCCCAGTGATTACATCCATCCCTTGCTGGAGATGCATCCTATAGTGTAGACCATCCTTTGCCTTTCAGCTTTGCAAGGAATTTTTAACCCTGTGAACAGGTATCCATAGCCTGGTCTGGCAGTGCCCATGCACTCTGAAATGTTCATGCTGGGCACTGATAGCCTGTGCTGTTCAGCTATTTTTAAGCTGATGTAAGCAAGAGTGGTGTCAGCCCCACAATACCTTGGAGGTTTTCCTTTTCCCTGCTTGTTATATCACCCTCAAAATATTATTTCACTCTCATACAAGTCATCTCCATGTAAAGCCCCTCCTGAGCAGTGGCTCAGGCAGAAAGAAGTTTTGTGTGTGAGGAAGCTCCTTCCTTATAGGTGCATCAGTGTGAAGAATAGAGATAGATTAACATGCTCCAAGAGAAAAAATTCCCAGCTTACTCAAATGTAGTACAGTAGTAGTTTTTCCATTAGGGCAGGGAAAAAATAGTAGTCTGTTGTGCCTGACATTAACACAAATGTCTTCTTTTAGATCTGTGAATTTGCAATTGAAGGACTCCCTCTGTCCTTGGGCTTCCTATTCCTTTAGACACACTCTTTCTTGTTGTTCAGGAAGCTGTCATTAAACTGCAATAATCTTTTTTTATTGAATGTAGCTAGATTTTAATAGGTGACCTAGAGATCAAAATTTCAGATTCTGTTACTTATTAAGAGAGTAATTTGAATCCCTGATGGTTTTATTATTTAGTACCTGAACTTAGATATTTTCTTTCATTTCACAAAGGTGATTTTCACATGTCTGTTATGATTTAGAAGCTATCTTTTATTGCAGAGCAAATTTAGTATGCTTATTCATCACTTTACCATGATAAACATTAGTCTTGTGAAGCAGGAATTTATCAGTATAAGCTTTACTTCCCTAGCTTTCCATTGGGCAAATGCTATATGCTGATCTTTCACAGGGTATTAAAATGTAGGATAGATATTAGTAAAATATGTCTTTGCTTATGTGTAATTGTAACTGCTTTATATGAAACACAGTGTAATTTTCAGATGGATGCATTCTTTTTCTAGCACATGAGATACTCAAACTGCAGGAAGCTGCTAGTTGCAAGAATATTTGACACTGTTTTAGCAGAAAAAAATGAACAAAAAAAGATATACTGGCTGAAAATTACATTTAAAGGTAAATAACACACCTATAGCATAATAAGTAATGACAGGCATCTGAATGTCAGTGACATAAGAAAATACTATTTGGAGAACTATTCCATTTCTTCTTCTGTTCTTTAACAGTGACTGGAAGAACCAGACAACTAAACTTCTGATGACTGAACTGGAATCCCGTGTAAACATTCCGTTTGCAAGGTTTAGCACAGTTGTGTTCTTTAACAAAATCTGTTTTATAGTGTATTATTTATTCTTTTATATTATAATGAATGCACTGCTTGTGAAGCAATGTATTTAAAAACATGATTTAAAAATAAGTATTTTAAAACTCAGAAAGTTTTAGGAGGCTTTGTGTGAAGTTTCTAGGTAACCATACTTATACAAAGTAACTTAATTTCATCTTGGCAGGTTCTAACCAGACAACAGCTTTGCAGTGTTGATTCTACTGCTGAGCTGATGCACCAGGAACAAAACTTAAAGGCAATTTCAGTGTCAGGTTTTAAATTTGTAACTAAAATGTCAGTCTGTTTTTCCTCTTGAATTATAAATTTGTGAGAAAAATAAACTTTTTTTAGAAAGGCTTTTGATGGGTTTTTAAGACTCCAACAGCTCAGTCTTGCATTTGTTTTAATGTACTGTTATAAACGCCAGGACAAATTTATTGCCAAATTCAATAATTTGGTTTATTAAAATTCAAATCACAAAATTTGGAATCAAATTATAACAATTTTAAACAATAAAAACAAAACAATACGAACCCCACAAACAGCGACACTTACTTGACAGAATTTCTCCTGGGAAAAGTTGAGCCAAGGGTGACCCCAGAGACACAGAACCTGGCAGTCGGTGTCTCTAGATGGGTTCACGAATTTGCCATGTTCGAGGCTCGGTTTTTATACTCTTTATTCTGCCTCTGGCAATATTTCCCCATACTTCCCTTTGTTTCTTGGTTAGTTATTCAAACCCAAATTCGTCTTGGTCGGATTGAAAAGAGCTCCCCTCCCAAGTCCATGTGTTAATATTCAGTTTTTATGGATCCTTATAGTTGATGAATGTTCGAGATATGGGTGATATTGCTTGATGGTCTGTGAAAGTGGCTCCCGAGGTGTGAGTTGCTGATACCGGCTCATCTCAACAGGTCCCCTCCCAATACTTGAGAAGGCTGCAAAGTCTTTTGTTCCCTTCTGAATGGAGACGCCTGATTTTCAGGGTGCTCAGTTTCACCATCTGCTGCAGAAACCTCCTGAAACATAGACTTTTACCTGATATAAATTTATACAGCTTTATAATTTTCCAGTTTATCATAAGAACATGAATTAATTATCTCACGTTTTTCACATGTACCATGTGTTGCATTACTGTTCTGAATGAACAGGAAAATTTTTGTTATCCAAGTATTCTGGTAAGTCTTAGATCATAACTTTTAGTTGAGGCATTTAAGTTGTATCTTTTACAGTTTACATATCTGCAGTAATGGGGACCAGATTTTTCACTGTCAGGCTTAATGTAGCCTAAACAACATCATAGTCCCTCAGAAGTCAAGAAAGCTTTACCTACTAAATTGTTGTTTATTTTTCCTTGTTGTCATAAATATCTGTGAAACTTCTGGAAAGAGCAAGCCCATGTACCAGGAGCTTTTTGTAGCTCATTGATTCAGGTATGAGCTGTGGAGATATATTTGTGTTCACACTTCACCCCTCTTTTCTGTGTTTTGATTTCCCGGCTCTAACATACATGCATTAGGGAAACAGGACTATGGAGCACAGGGCAAACAGCCATGCTATGTTATACAGGTAGATTCAGGATGGATCATGAAAATACAAAATTTCCATGTCCAAACAGAGATCTGGGGGAAAATAAACTGACACAAAACAAAGCAAAATATCTGAGCACCTTTTATAGCAGTGGGGCTTATACGGCCCAAGTGAATAGGATTTGGGATTGAAATTTATGGGAAGGAGCAAAGTCTAAATTTTGGGGGTATTTTGTTCAACTGTACTGTGTTTCTGTGTTTCTGCTTTCCATGAAGGAATCATGGAGGTGTCTGATGCAACATCAGGCAAGAAGCTACATGCCTACCAGAGCTATTATCTGTATCTTTAACTACATATATACGAGCATATAGAAATATATAGTTTAAATACAACCTTGCAGTAAACAGAAGTCCTGTCTGAGCTAAGTAATTTTTTTTAATATTTTCAGACTCCTGAGAATTGTTCAACTGTTCTGTGGCAATGTAATTAAAAGCAGAGCATTGTTTAGGGCAAATGAGACTGTCCTCATGAATAACTTATATTCTACAAGAGCTGACTTTGTGTCAGCATATATAGAACAGCCAGAAAATAAAGGCATGGATACCTCATTTGCACAGCTTAAAACCAGTGAGCATTCTTTTATTTTCACACGAGCTCCTTAACCAGGAAAAATATGTTTGTCTATATAGTTAAAAAAGAGACACTTCTAAGAAGCAGAGCCTGGTGGAAAGAAGATGGCACCAAAAATGAAAGAATAAAGCACTTGTTGGTCTGGAAATAGAGTAGAATTGTTTTTGCCTTTCACACAAGTGAGCTAGAGGTCTGCATAAATATATTTCTAGAAAAGATATAAGTAGAAGTGTGTCTCTGAATGTCACATGACAGTTAATCTTTTTGTTAGTCAGCACCTTTTATCTGACACTGCAATTCTAGTTACAGGTACAGATTTTTTCACCTGTACTTCATGGATTTTGTTTACTGTGTTGCCACTGTACAACCCCCCCCCAGCAGTAACATAACACCTCTCAAGTCAGAAAATACTGATATACGGACACCCCCTCCACCACCACGCACGTTTCCTGTTTTCCTAACTTGTTTGGAATACAATCTTATTACTATGAAAATAAAATCTGTTGCCAGATTAATTTTTAAGTCATTTCAATCTGCCTAAAATATAAAGGGAAAAAGTCCTACAGAATGATGGGACATGGCAGAATGACTTTGTATCTTTCTTGGAGGGAGACAGATATTGAAATTCATAGCATTTATAAAGAAATTTTAGTGAGATTATGTAATTCCCTCTGGATTTTTGATCTACATTTTAACATGAACTTTGGATCAACTTATGAAAGATTTTTATTCAGAGGAGCTTCCCTGCATGTTAGCTTGACTCTAGTGAACGGCAGGACACAACCTGGAGGGCCTTGTTGTTCTATGCTTGTATCCAGTATGGGCAGCTTCCATACAGAGCATAGTCGTGTTCCTTCCTCCTGATTCACAAGGTTTTGTTATAAGAAAGACTCAGTAATAGAGACCATAAAGTCATTCTGTTTTGTTTTTGCAGGTTGAAGAGGCACTATGCCTTTTTGTTGTTGTGAAAACCCCTGAAAACACATGCTTTTACCTTTGTGACTGACATAACCCTGCTTTCCAATAAATGCTTTATTTCCAGCAGCAGCAGCAGGAAGAACAGTGTCTCCTTTACCAGGCTGTTAACTACAGATCAGAAAATGGGGCAGAAGGTCACATCCTGATTCCTGACCACCCACAGGTCAGCAACAGTGTGTTAGTTGATACACTGGTCCGTGCATTTTGGCACAGCTGCACCCCGGTGTCAGTGGGCTTCTTCCTCTCTCTGTCCCCACCTTAGCACATACCTGATTGCAGGACAGACAGTGTAAAGCACCCCGTGGTTTGCCCTACAGCTTGCAGGCAGTGCTGTGGGTTAGTCTGTGTGCTTGCAGGGCACAGGAGCAGACTGGGAGAGGCAAGAGAAGCAGGTCACCTTTGCCTAGGACCAGAGGCAGGCAAAGCTTTATATCCTGGTCCTGCAGCCTCCTCCTTGTTGAAAGGCCGATGCAGAAGCTGGCTGCAGACTGCCTGATTTCCATTACCAGGATGATATTCCCCTTCTTCTCCCATGCTGAGAGTGAAACAGGACTGAGACTGTGAAAAGCAGCTCTTCTCTGTCTGTGTAAAGGGAATTTTTCTGCATCCTTAGCAGATAGCTGGGATAGTTACAGGGTAAAAATGACAAATTACAAGCATAGTACAGGGAGACTAGTCTTAACAAGAAATTGCAGAGATTACCTATAATTTTTACTGAGCAAAACCTATGCTATTTTATCACTTTCCAGTAAACTAGCTCAGTTTCTTTTGAGAAGAGGGAGATTTAGATGAAACAGTATTTGGGTGGAGATGCATTTAATAACATTTTATGGCATACTATTTTTTGCAACAAGCATAAGGCTTGTCATTTTTACTTGTCTGACATAAGAAAAATGACAGCCTATTTGAACACTGTAAGACTACAGTTAAGGCAAGGAATTTTTACCTCTGTCTGCATTTTCAAAGCAGGGCTGAGCTGAGGGAAGCTGATAACTAGAGGTGAGCTGACACTGTACCTACCATTTGAGTACTTGAAAAGTCTTGTCTGAAATTAGAGTGTAAAATCTCACCCAAATCCTCCATCTACCCCGCTCTCACCTCACTTGGAGTGCTGTGTCCAGCTCTGGGATTCCCAGCACAAGAAGGATGTGGCCATGCTGGAGCAGGTCCACAAGGCACCACAAAGATGATTGGAGGGCTGGAACACTTCTCTTATAAAGACAGGCTGAGAGGTTGGGGTTGTTTACCATGGAGAAGACTTGGGATACCTTAGAGCAGCCTTCCAATACCTAAAGGGTAGCTGGAGAGGGACTTTTCACAAGAGCATGTAGTGATGGGACAAGGGGCAATGGCTTCAAGCTGAAAGAGGGTAGGTTTAGACAAGATATCAGGAAGAAATGTGAGGGTGGTGAAGCACTGCAACAGGTGGCCCTGGGAAATTGTGGATAGCTCAACCTAGTCCAGGTTGCATGGGGTTTTGAGCAGCCTGGTCTGGTGGAAAGTGTCCCTACCAATGGCAAGAGGGTTGGAACCAGGTGATCTTTAAGGTCTCTTCCAACCTGAACCATTCCAGTCCTTGCTGACAGAGGTTATTCTACAGCACATCACATCACGGCCAGGGCGGGGGAAGGGAGTGTCTTCCGAAGAGAAGGGCTCTCTTCTGGTCTGGGTGGCTTGGTTGGGTCTTGGGCTCCGTGGGGAGCATTTTGCATGTGAATCAGTCTCTTTTGTACACTTTTGTTATTGACATTGTTGCTGTTACTCTTTGTTTTCTAATCTCATTGCCTTTCCAGTAAATTGTTCTTATCTCAACCTGTGATCTTTACCTTTTGTGCCTCCAATCCTCCTCTCTGTCCTTCGGCAGGGGAGGATGGAGGGGGGACTGAACAGCAGGGGTTTTAGTCACAGCACTAAACTGGAGAATACCTTCCTAAAACACTACAATGGGTCAGGTTATGGATGGCAGTGAAGCCTGAGGTCCCCATTTTTTTTTGCCATTTGCCTCCCCTTCACTGAGAACCACCATGAGTGAAGCCAGGAACCCTCCAATCAAAACAGGATGAGGGAAGCTGAGCAGAAGAGTGTGCAGGCAGATAACTTGCAGCCAGAAGTGAGAGCACTAGTGCAAGTGTGACAAAGATGCAGGAATGTGGAGGTGGCTCGGACTAAGGCCAGGAATGCTCTCAAACATTTTGTTGTAATAGGGCCAGCTTGGCTGGGCAGTGTTCATTGTAAGCCAGCTCAGGTCTGGCCTATTCTGCTCCACGTTATGTCTGGATCACTGCTTGATGTGGACATAGAAGTGTGAAAGCAGGATATGACATGGGGAAAACCTGCAGCTGAAGGGAATGGAAATATGCAGAGAGGAAGAAAGCCAAAATATCTCAATGTTCCAGTTAACCTCTGAATTTGTCCCAAGACACTATTAGGTTAAACAAGTGACAGTGACTTGAGAGATAACCTGGGAAGACACCAAAGTTGACAGAATCAGGAATTGTGTGTTCCAAGGATGATGTGTGCTTGAACAGATTTTGGGAAGCACTGCAGTCACAAGTGCCATTCCTAAGCATCACTCATGCATTCCTGCTTGTTCAGCTGTCAGAGTGCTGAGACAAATGTGTTTTTGTGGTCAATGGGAGAGAACACCAATGCTATACTTTCTATACTATGAAATGCTACACTTTCAGTTGAGTTCTGAGGCATATTTTTTGCATCTAAAGCAGAACGTACTGTTGATTGGCTGTGGTGGCCTGTTGCATAGTTGTGGGTTGTTCTTAGTTTTTTTTGAGATTTCTCCCCAGTAACAGAAGTAGCAAGTAATTCATTGAAAACCTCACCATGTTTTTTGGCCTTTAAGTAGTGAAAACATTTTACAGACAGCATTAACTTAATTTAAATAATGCTTCATTTAAATATCATATTCTATTACATAATTGGATCAGTTACCATATCTCTGTCACTCTAGTTTATGTTTGTTAGGGAAAGTTTATACTGCTACTTGCAGTGGCTTATTAGTTGTTTGTCAGAAGTATGATTTTTAAGTCACTTAGGAAACAATTATTTAAAGAGTCTGTACAAATATTCTTCAATTAGAATTAGGAAATACATACAGAAAAATTTAGACTCCAACTCGAAAGATGTAATAGCTATTATATTTTAAGCTAAATACCCAGTGTGGACATACAACACTATTTATGAGAAGGAATAACAGAAATTTGAAGCAGGACACCAGCTTTTTTCTGCAGGAAATTTTATTTCACATGATTTATGGAAAAATCTTAACAAGAAGTGGCAAGGATGTAGGCAATTGTTTCCTTGGATCTCAGCAGGATGGAGGTGAGAAAGAAAAACACAGTGGCCCATCACCTGTGTGGGAAATCAGAGAAAAGCACTATATCAGGTCTGGATTTCTAAGATTCCCAGCAAGGATTTTGTCTTAAAATATGGATTTCCTTTCCTTCATAGACCATTTTACACTAGCTCATGAATGTGATGGGATTTCTTTAAGGATATGTCAACAGGAACATCCCAGGATGTTCCTGTCATTATTTTGGTCAGTCTGAAAAATACAAGGTGCCTACCTTGGTGTTCCTCACCAGGAAAATTCCTGGTTACAGCTCCTCCATCTTTGGGTGCATTACAACACGGAGCAAGTACTCTACTAGTGTGTTGGAACCACAAGGTGGTCCAGCGAGCCTTACAATGGGGAGGTGTTGAGTCAAGGCTTCCAGACATATGATTTAATATATCTATCATCAGCAAGCACAAGTTTCAACCCACCTGCTGTAAAAAAAAAAAAACAACCACTGACAAGGGCATTAATGCCAACTTGTTATGCTTCTTGCTCTCCCTCAAGCACATCAGATTTTAGCAGGCATTAAGATTTTTCAGTTTCCATCTCTTGGGTCAGTAGATGTGAATTGCAGCACTGCAATTTAAAATAGCAAACACATACTGTGCAGCCTAAAATAATGAGAAGTTTAGAACAACTGTACAGGCAGATGGTTTTATAGTTCCAGCATTCAAAAGAAGATATAATGCTATTCAGTCTTGAATTAAAAAAGGCAGGGATCCTTTGAACTCATCCAACTATTGGGCAGTCCTCATTACAAACAATGAGGTCCATATCTTTGGCAAAGTACTAATATCTTTTTTTTAGAACAGCTGAAATTAAATGAACACAGAGATCTTATGAATTTTGAAGAGAACTGTTTTCGTGAAACCATGCAGCAAAAATTGATGCTAAGAGGGTGAATAGATCTCTTATTTGTGACAATTGAAAATACATGTGACTGCATCATTTAGAGGTGGTAGATTAATTTTTCTTTAGAGAGACCTTTGTTCAATAGAATAATTGTAGAACGATGTGTAATATCTGATTAGTTCCATGAGAATTAACTTTTTCATTATAATTTCAAAAGAGTGACCAGCAGCAGTGTTTCTCCTGTCCTTAACAGGATACTGGGAACTGAGAAGCAATAAGCAGTTAGAAATCAGAAATCATCCTGTGAATTTCCAATGAGCCTTAGCCTTTTAGTTATGCAGAGGACAATTACTGCATTTTTGTAACCTCAGTGAAGTTCACTAAAGTCATAACACTAAAGAACTTGTATCCTTTTCTGCTTTATTCTGCCAGATCTGACCTCCTGATTTGCAATACTGTAGTCATCAGGCTTTGGAGGAAGACTGAGGGGAAAATGGTGATTAAAACATTCCTTTCCCAGGACAGATTGCCTTCCTTACATAATTGATTATTTGTCAGAATTTAATTCCTGTTCTGTTTCCATGATAACACTGAGGTAGTGACAAAAGAGTGATCTATGTGTTTTGGTGCCAAATCCTGCCTGGGAAGACATGGGTTTCTTTCTCAGTTTTGCTCCAGATTTCCACTGTTGCCTTGTGCAAGTCACTACATCAATCTACGCTTTACTTCTTTGTCTAATAAAGCTGAGTGTTAAGGAATCCCAGATCGTGGTTCTTGTCCAGAAAAATACTCAGCAATTTTGGATCCCCTAAAAGCTGTGGCCAAACAGTGGAGTTGAAGGGATCCCCAGAACCCAAATTAATTCCACTAAACTGGAAAACAGGAAAAGGCAAATGATGAAAAAGAAGGTAAGCAGATGTATTTCTTTACATGACAGGCAGAAATATCTTTACACTCCTAGTACATTTTGTTTTATTTCCTATGGTTACATACAACCCAACTTTTCTCAAATGACTCCATAATGCTTTTTATTCAGCCTTTACAATTTGCTCAGCTTTTCTAGGCATTGATCTAATGAAACCTTTGAGAAGAAATCAGCAAGAAGAGGAAAGCTCTGACCTATTACTATTTACAGTACCATCTGTTCATCCCTGCTAGTGTATTTTTCATGCCCAACATGTTTTCCTTTTACCTTGAAAACTATATTTAAAAGTCTTCATTGTCAGAAAATATAGGTTTATTGTCAATATGCCAAACAATCAAGGAACATAACTTCTCGCCCCAGTAACAATTTGCTGTCCTGCACAAATGTCACACCTCACTGCTAGCCTGGGCCCTTGGAGAGCTGGGTCATTGCATCCTCATGAGGGACATTGTAGTGATACATGGTTGGATTCCTTCCCAGCTCTTTTTACATTAAGAAATGTAGAAACATATTTTCCTAAATTCATTTTCCTACCAGAATTTCAGTTCCATTGGGTGTATTCCTAGTGTCTTACGGCACAGTGCACAAGGAGCTAGATTCTCTGGGAGTTTTCCCGTTGATTTCATTATTTACATTGTTTCTCTTCACGTTATTGACTCCTACTCACTGCAGCTCTGACCCTTAGGCTGAAAACTTCTAAAATGTGAAACTTCTGTCAGGAACACCTTATTTTCAATGAGAGTGAAGATTTCTGAGACCAGAAATATTACTCTGGCTTGAGCCAAGGGAAAACAACAATCTATATGTTCCTGCTTATTCTGCACATTTTATGCCTCCTAGAAAAGACATATAAACACAGATTTACATTTTTATTTAGCCATCTTTTAATTTAATCTCTCCATCCTTCAGTAAGTTAAGCTTTCCTCGTGTTCTTTCCTCTCCTGTTTCTCCTCAATAGCTGTAGCAAGCTAAACATTGGCATCTGTTGCTCCAGCAAATATTTTGTGCTTTTCCTGGTATCTGCAGGTGGCTTTGCTTGGCTGCCTCTCCCAGTCCTACTGCTTCTATGTTTCTCTGACAGAAAGATATAGAAGTAATAGAATACAGAAGTAACATGGTCTGGAAAAAAAAATCCTTTTGGGGAGTTTATGCCTCCCAGACATAACACCCTGGGTATTTTACTTCCCATAAAAAATTTTGAGATTTCTTCTCTTTTCCCAGTTTATACTGAGAAAAAAATTAGATACTTTTGTGTTCTTTTTGTTTATTTATTTATTTGGAGTGAAGGCACTAGCAGTGAGTAATATGGGGGCATTCACTCTGAATGGAAATCCTAATAATCTATTGTAGCCCAGGGAAAGGAACTTTTCCTACCCACATCTGATTCAAGTACAGAACTGTTCAGCTACAGCAGAGCAGAGATCTCTTGTATCTTTGAATTTGAAACAAAAGCCATGACTCCCTCCATGTCCCATGGGAGACACTGGGGGCTCTTTCCCAATGTCTTTCTGCAACAACTTTGCTTCTTTTTTTTAACTCAAATTTTATGCTTTATTTTCTCCCCTAGTCAGGTCTCTGAATTTTTCTGCCTCTGATAATGGTTCATTGTGCACCTTTGGACAGTTTCTTGAAACATTTTGGTGTCTGCTGCCCAACTGCCTTTAAAAGAAGGGTAAAATATCCCCAGTTTCCCTGAAATGCTTTACAATTATTGTAATAGCTGCATTTTGATGTAAACTTGTAAATAATTGGAAGAATACAGAGTACAACTATAAATATGTCAACAGGTTCTTAACTGTATTTAATTCCATTTTAAATAAGTAGGTATTTATTGCTTCTTATAACTTTGGTTTCCATAGGGAAGTAAAGCTGATAATACTACAGTGTATATTGGATGGATAGATGCATGCGTTTGAGTTTGGGAATATGTTAAACTTTTTATGTCTTCTTGCAGTGTTTTTTTCAGCAGTTTGTTTCTGTTTGTCTTTAAACAAAAAGCCCATAACAAAACCAACAAAATGAAAAAGCACAAAGGGTTATTTTAGAATGGGAAAAATAAACACTCCCAGTAATTTGTGTTTATTTCCCAGGTGGCATACTATGAAGTTGTTTCCACATAAGGTCTTAATATTTCTGCAGTTTATTACTCTAAGTACTAAGTTTTGGTTAATTTTTCTCACTGTGTTTGCCACACATCTTACAAATATTTGTGTCATTTACTTGTAAGTTCAGATCCACATGTGATTTTAAGGGATGATTTGCCCCTAAAAGTAAACCATAACAAAGTCCATATGAATTACAATGCACCCACCCCTGTATGATGTATTTCTCTGTCCACTGGATTTTGTTGCCTTTAGAGGCTTTGTGTTGTACTTTGTACTGAAAGCAGAGAGATAGTTAAGGCAGTTTCTGACTGCTGTGTGATCAAACACATTGTAAACTTTTATCAGATGAACCATTAATTCTTTCTTTTTCCAATTCCATTTCCTGAGAGAGAAAATATTTTTGTCTCAGGAGTCTTTGCATGATCTGTGGTATTTCACTTGATGAGGATGGGGAGATCCTCAGATAATACTGAAGAATACCTTCCCTCTGATACTGCAATATTTGAACCAGCAGGAGCTTTGATTTTATAGAAAAGCAGGCACGGAGGTGGCAATGAACACAAACAGTGCTCCACTGATCATCTGACTGTGCCTGCTGGGCAAGAGCCTCTTAAACTCACTGAGATGATGGGACACGAACATATTTTCCCTGGCTTTGCTTCACCAAGGATGTCAGACTATCTGCTTCATAGGGCAACTCAAGTGTTGTGTATCTCATGTGTTTGTGTTAGTGATTTGAGCTGGCAGGTGTCTGAGGGCACCCAGAGATCTGGTGCACAGTAACCTGCCACAAAGCGTATTGCTTTTACCTCTGATTTTCCCCAAGGAGGACAATGAGCTCAGAATGATATGCTGAAGCTGCTTATTGTGCAATTTGGTGTCTTGTCTCCTTCCCACAGTGCCACTGAAGTGCCACACTCCTCCCTGGGAGCTGTGGGGTGACCAGAAAAGTTCAATGCACGTTGCCACCCAGAAGCATTTTGCAAAGACAGTTCTGGTAATGCAATGAGCTGCTTCCTCAGGTAGACCCAGGTGAGTATCAGCAGACAAAGTTGTCCATGTGGTTGGCCAGTTGTGACACATGGTTACGTGCTGTATTTTTAACATGCTGCTGCCTCAGTGTGCTTCGTCTGAGAGGTATAATAATTGCACCATTCAGTTCAATGGTTTAATTTATAAATCCATAGAAATGCCATAATTAAATATGTTAAACTTTTCATCTCCTTTTGATACTCTGAAAAACCTCACATCCTTTTCATGCTGTGTTTTTTTGCTGATCCCCCTCCTTTCACCATTTTATTTTGGCCTCTCAGATGCTTAGGGCAGTACAAAGTAAGTAATAAATATATCAAGGCTCTTTGGTATTGTAAAGATGTGAAACTCTTACCATATTCTCATGAGAATATCATATCCCATCATTCATAAAAAAATCCTGTGGTTAGATCAGATACTTAAGAGTTTACCTCATTCACAGTAAAAGTCAAAGGCATGTCTTTAACACCTCCAATGATTTTAATAAAGGCAGCTTTAAAACAAAACAAAACAAAAAGCTGTATATTTTCAAAATTTGAGAGTATCTGGTTATGATTATAAAAGGCTATAAATTTATTCTGATTATTAAAACATTTAAAGCATTTTAAATTTGAGCTATAAAATAGTAATTGTGCTTATTCCTTAAGTCAAATGCACTTCATATCTGTTTCTATGGTGATAATAATATAATGCACAGGTAATGTTAACAGGCTGGAGCAGACTTGATCCTGAGGTGATCTGAACAACTCCTGGAAGGGCTGGGGGTCCTTAGCTCCTGGCAGCAATAGAGTGGAACATATCTAAGGAAAAACATTGCACCTTACAGGATAAGGTCTTGCAACTTTTGCCAATTAGGAGTGGAGTCTGTGGTACAATAGTGCATGATCCTGTTAAAAGCAGCCAGAAGTGACTCCACAGCAAGTGACAGCATCAAATGTAAAAATCCCAGCCTGGGAGGCACAACAGGGTCTTGTTTCCTACTGGAGTTTGCACACTTAATGCTTGTCAGCATGGATGCTTACCTGTGTGACACCCAAACAGCTCCTCAAAGCACCACTAATCCCCATAAGTGCATTCCAGTGCTGGTGGAATGCACTGAAAATGATCAGGATGGGACTTACAGCTAAAGTGTCACTCAGCAAGTCAGGGAGAAGTGGATTTTACTTCTGTTTTCAAACAACTTGTAACTGAAGTGAAGCTATTTCATTAATTCATTCTCTACCCCACTCTCTCCCTTCTCTTCTTCTTTCTCCTAGGACTTGCTCCCAATTTGTTTTCTACCATGGCCAGAATTTGTTTTTAATGAAATATGAACTTTTTTTTTAATAAATATTAAATATATGAAAAAAGAATAGAAAACATTCTTTCCTACCTGAGTGGATCCAAGACATTTGGGACTACATACATAAAAACTCACCCCAAATATTTTTTATATGTGTCTTATATTCATACCTGTTGGGAGCTCATTTCTTCTTCCTCAGAAAACAAAAAAAGTGGGATCATATAGCAAATGTTCAGAGTAACATGTAACAGAGTTCTCTGTTAAATGAAACCAGGATTTTTTAGTATGTTAATTATAACTGTACATATACGATTGAAACTTAAATAATATATGTAATGGTTTTGAAATTATATCAATATATGTGTCTTTCAGACATAAATGGACCAATGGTCCAGTTTAATAAAAAACTAAAACTTGATTTATTTAAGAAAATACTGCAAAAAATCTTTCATCTGAGATTTTAATCTCTCAATGTCTGGATGGTTCATTATTCCATTCCCTGCAAGAGATGCCCTGAACCCCAGGCCTACCCTGCAAACTAGTGTGAACATGACTCAGCTTTTTTAGGTTAAATATGGGGATATTTAAAGAGGTTTGTAGAAGGCACGGTATAGCCAGAGGTGCAATTTTATAAAATTGTATTTCTCTCTTGTGCTCCTTCCATAGAGTAGAAGTAGTAGGAAGTGGTTCTGTTATTCATGAGGACAGGTTAAATTTCATTCACCAAAACAACTTAGTTGAAGCACTGCAAATATTAAGAAAGCATGATGTCTATTAAGATAAAAAAGACTTGTCTTTTTTTCTGTTGTTTTAAATTTTGATATAAAAATAGAGGTGTAAAGAAGTGTGAAGGTTGGGAAAGATGTTTTTTCTTAAACAGACCCTTGCCATTTTAGTGATAAGCAGACAGGTATTTATAAGCATTTGAGCAAAGTGTTTGTCACAGACACTGAAACAAAAGTGTGCTGAACTCCAAATTACAGACATGGTCAGGAATTGACTGTTGGACTGTGCCTTTTTAAATCTTTTTCAAGAGCTACAATATGCCTTTGCAACTCCTAGTTTCAGAGAATGACATAGACATCTTTGTAAGGTCCTTGCTAATGAAAAACAAACACACAATTAAACCATTTAAATGTGAAAACATTTTTGTCTGCCTGAGAGCTCTGCCACCCACCTGTACAGAATTAAACCACCACTGGTTTTGTTATTGCCTTGAGCCTGTGGCTTCCTTATGGAAAGGTCCAGAACAGAAGTCTCGTGCCTCCATGTGCTGTGCAAAGCCAGGGCTCAGGTGGTGCTGGCAGTGACTGAGCAATGGAATTATCCTGCACAGTGACAGGTGAAGGGGTCGGCAGCATACAAATGAGCTCGGTTTTTATAAGCCTCTAAACTCCACAGGTAATTAAAGAGACTTTTCATATTTAATAGTATTTATCTTCTGTGTCAGATAACACTTGTTAAAACTCATCAGCTTTTCATTACCAAGATCATTAATACTATTGGTGATACTGTGACTTGAATAGCTCTTGGCTTGTTTGTCACAGCTGCGAATTGACTTTCTAATGACTAATTCAGTTGTAAATTTGCCTTTTCAAGAACAAAACCAGAAGTCTCAGATCTATTGCTTACCTCAGATTCTTTCATTGACTTTTTTTTAATGTAAGGCAATGCTAAACCAGTGATTTTAGGGGGAAGCTCTCTTTGGAAGGTCATATTTTCAAAGAGGTAGCATGCTGCCCAATGGAGCAGCTTTTTTGTGCGTCCAAATTTTGCTGATCTTCCCATCTGTTCCTCCTGCTGTGATAGGACACCTGGCAAAAGGACAAGATCTTGTTATTTCCTGCATGTGCACACTTTGGCCTGCTAACCTTTGCATTACTACCCCTATGTGTGATGGAAAGGACAAAATTGTGCTGGGCTGGAAGGTAGGAAACCCATCTGCTCTGTGCCTCCACTTTTAATGGCAGACTGAGCAATGGAGCTACTGAGACTGCTGCTATTTCAGAGCAGAAGGACAGGTTAAACAGTTTCTTTTTTTTTAATCTTTACCTACTACATGCCCTCAATATCAATTTGATCTTGTGCAAAGCTTTAGAAGGTCAGGTAATCTTAGATTTTAAGGCCAGAAGTAGACCAGTAAGTCACTGAGTTTCATGTCTTAGGGTTGTTAAGGTGTTTCTTCCCTGTCTTTAGCCAGAGCCAGACCTTTGATTAATGCACAGCTCTCAGAAGACATCAAGGAATGGCATTCACCATGTTTTCCTTTTAGGGTTTTTTTTTCTTTATTCAATACTTTAATGTTGCTTTTAGTTTTGGGATTTTTTAATTTTTTTTTATATGTGTGTATCTGTGTGCAAATGTTGCTCCACAGTTTCTGGACTTGAGAGACCACCTCTGCACTGAGAAACTGATTTAGTCACTATAATTACATGTGCCAAGTGCAGTGCAATGTTCCTCTCACCTGTCAGTGTGGGCAGATATGACTCAAGGAAATACTTTGATTTGCAGGTCTACTCCATCAGAGTGCTTATACTGCTTATAATTTCTCAGCTTGCAAATAACTTGTAATAGGCCTGTGTTGGTTTTGCTTAACAACAACAAAAAATCTTAACAGTAAATTCTGAACCCCCATTCTGACACAAACTGTTGAGAGTTTGCTTGCAGGTTGGGAGGAGAGGGCAAGGAGATTGCCACCTGAAGTATGACATGAAGAATAAAGTATTTTAGGAGCCTTGGGTTGGTACAGATAAGCCAAAGCATTGTAGATGCAAAGAGTATATCCTCAAATATGGGTGTACTAGATGACAGTTTAATGACAGTACTGAGCCAGCTTTAACTGTTGTCTTGTCAGCAAGCACAAGGTTATACACTGGAAGAAGACTACTTTTGAGGAGGAGGTCAAATCTGAAAAGAAAGAACATCACCAAAGTGCATTGTAGTCAGAAGGTGATTGATGGAGGCAAAATAATTCAGTTGAGATGTGCAGCCCATTTCCTTGGCATGACTGTGAACTGGAGCTGAAACTTCCCGGAGGCATCCTTGCTCAGTGTGAGAGCCAAGCCAGAAAGATCATCCAGGCTTGCAGCTGAATCCAGCATGGATCAGCACTGTAGTTCTGGCTCAATAAAACTGTCAGGACCAGACTGAAATTTGTGGACTTGGTAGGGCTCTGCTGGGGCATGGGGGGAGGTGGGAGGCAGTGGTGAGCTTTGACTAATGCAGGGTTTGCTGTGGTTGTTTTGGTGCTCCCATCATTTTCATTTGCACAGGGTGTCTAGATAGGGAGGGGGCAGAGGGAAGCTTTCCTGTAGCACATGGAGAACAAGTCAGTTTAGTGGAAAGCCCTGGGGATTAGGTTTTGTTTGGTTGCTCACTGAGAGGGCTAAATGTTTGGTTTATGCAGCTGTAATCTCAGTAGAATGCAAGAAGTTTCTCCTTGTTGCCAAGACATAGTCTAACTTATTCACAAAGATCCTCTTCAATTGAAGAACTTTACATTCAAAGACAGACAAGCATCATTTGGCCATTAATTGCATTGTATGAGGATGTAAAGTATGATCTCATAATGTTGCTGAATTATTTATTTTGGGTTTTTTGTGTAATCAAATCTCCATGGAGAACTCTGGTATACTTCATACGTCCCTACTTTGTACATTTCATGATGAAGTGGGATATTAAGGAAGTGAAAGAGACACAAAGATCTGCATGCAGGTGAGGTTTTGTTGTATATAAGGAAGTGGAACTACAGGAATGTCCTGAGGATATAAAAACCGGAGTGTAGGCTCTCAGTGAAAGTCAGACTGATTTGACCGACATCTTCTGAATGAAAACTGAGTGCTTGGTGTTGGAAAATGGAGGTGCACTGGTGGATTTTCAGTCAAAAAGCACCTTGAGTGGGAAGGTTAACTCCTTTGTTTGGTCACATTAAAAGAATCACAGAAGTTATTAATCAGAGAGGTAATGGGCCCACGGAAAATGAACAAACCATATGAAAACCATGGCCTTTGATGTGGGAGAAGACTGCAAGATTTTATCTTGTAAAACTATCAAATATTGAACAAGTAAATAGCTCATAATTAGGAAAGTGCTTTAATAATAACAGTCATTTTAGTCAAGATGAAATAAAATACCTCTAACAGCCATAAATCAGCCTGTTACAACCTTGATTCTAGTAGTGTCAGCAGCTTTTTGCAAGAGACATCCATGACAAATATAGAACAGCCTAGACAGAATGTGGCAAACAAAGAGAAAAAGCTGCAACGCCATAGAAAAAATTATCTATCACTAATATTTGCCTTCATGAGTGGAAATTAGAAAAACAACTTTATGAACTCATTAAGTTCCATCACTACAGAGAAAAGAACTGCTACCTTCTAGGCTGCATATATACTTGTCTGCAGACAATGTGAACCATCACATGAACTTCTGTAGAGCTGTCTTTCCCTACAAAAAGAAACAAAAAAAGAAAAAAAGAAAAAAAAAACCAACTGGAATTGCCATGCATGCAGTTGATGTACTAACAGAGCCCCATGCAATGCCACTACCAAGGGTTTAGAGTGGGATTCATCTCGAGAGTAAGATATCTAACTGAATATGTCAGAACATGAACCTGGATAAAATACTACATGTAGGTGTCTTAACCTGGAGACAAGTCATAGAATCATGGAATAATTTAGGTTGCAAAAGACCTTTAGGATCATTGAGTCCAGCCGTTAATTCAGCTAAGTCCACCATTAAACCGTGTCCCTAAGTGGTAGATCTAGACATTTTTTAAATACCTCCAGGAATGGTGACTGCACCACTTCCCTGGACAACCTCGATGTTCCAATGCTTAATAACTCTTTCCCTGAAGAAATTGTTCCTAATATCCAGTGTAAATCCTCCCTGGCACAACTTAAATCCATTTCTTCTCATTCTGTCACTTGTTTCCTGGGAGAAGAGAGTGACCCTCACCTCACTACATCCTCCTTTCAAGTGATTGTAGGGAATGATAAGGTCACTCTTGACCCTACTTTTCTCCAGGCTAAACATCTCTAGCTCATTAAAGCCACTCCTCACAAGACTTGCTCTCCAGCTTTGTTGCCCTTCTCTGGTCATGCTCCAGTACCAAAATGTTTTTCTTGTAGTGAGGGGCCTAAAACTGAGCACAGGATTTGAGGTGCATCCTCACCAGTGCTGAGTACAGGGCAACAACCCTGGTCCCACAGGCCACACTATGTCTGATACCGGCCAGGATGCCATTGGCCTTCTTGGCCACCTGGGCACAGCTGGATCATGTTCAGCTGGCTGTTGACCAGGTTCTTTTCCTCTGGGCAGTTTTCCAGCCACTCTTCCCCCAGCCTGTGTGAGGCTGTTGTAACCCAAGTGCAGGACCTGTCACTTGGCCTTGTTGAATCTCACATGATTGTCCTTGGCCCGTGGATCCTGCCTGTCCAGATCCCTCCACAGAGCATTCCTGCCCTTCAACAGATCAACACTCCTGCCCAGCTTGGTATTGCCTGCAAGCTGACGGAGGGAACACTTCATCTTGTAATCCAGAGCATTGATTAAGATATTAAACAGGGCTGGACCCAATCCTGAGCCTTGGGGGACAGCACTGGTGACTGCTGCCCACTGGATGTAACCCCATTGACCACTCACTGCTCTCTGGGCGCGCCCATCCACTCAGCTTTTTACCCAGTGAGCTGGGTAAAACCCCAGGCCAGCCATGAGCAGCCAGATTCTCCAGAGTAATAGTTTGGGAAATGGCATCAAAAGCTTTACTAAAGTGCATAAACCACATCCACAGCCTTTCTCTCACTCACTAAGTCACTTTGTCATAGAATTTTGAGTTAGTCCTGCCCCTTCAGCTCTGACTCAAAGTAATCAAAGCCTGATCTTTGGTGTTACTAAAAAGGGTGAAGTAACAGCTACGATGTTTTAGAAAGCAGCTGTAGTTGCAGGGTTCTTTGCTAATATACTGATGGAAATTGAGAAGCCTAATGATGGGGCAACATAAACATATGGCAGGTTTTAGAAAAGTTATCAATATTGAAACAGTGCTTTTGTTGCAAACTCCTCATTTCTTAAACAGTGTGAAAAAAATATTGATGATGCAGAGAATTTGCTCCATATTATAGTCTTAACTAATAAAATGCCACAATAATGTTGGGAAATGGAAGATTTTAGTTCTCATTTTATGAGTCCTCTGAGTTTCAAAAGTAATGAGTGTATATTAGCATCTACATTGCTTAGGGCTGGATGGAAGTTTAGATAAGTGACCTTCACATCTTATGGTTTAATGCTGATGATTCTCAACTGTATACTCATAGTACCATCTGTAGGAAGATGGAAAGAAAGGGGTTTTGTCCAAATGCCCATTCAAGTTAAAGAAAAAAATTTCCCCCTTGACTTATCTTGGGCAAGGTATGTTTCTAGTTTCTTCCTGTGCTTCAGAGTTCTTGTTCCTCACTCCTGTCTGCCTTCTACCCTGCATACTAATTTACCTTTCTGTGAGCACAGTAAGAAAAACAGCAGGAAGAAAGGGAAAAGAAGAAAGAGTATTTTTGTTGGGATAGCTCAAATACCTAGTGCTGGAGGGAAAACAAATCACACTTTCTCTTGCTAAAGAATGAAAAATCACTAAATCCTTTGATATCTGTAGGACAGTCTCACTTGCCCATTTGGAAGAAAGGAAACTCCTCTTTGACTGCCTCTGAGAGTTCTCTTGGGCTCGTATGTGCTCCCTGCTCTTCTCTCTTTGAGTGGTGGAGCCTCAGGGCTTGTGGCAAAAAGTCCTGAAGTGTCCCACTTCTTGGCCTGGCACCTGTGGGCCCAGGGCTCCCCACCTCAGCCATGCTCAGAACTCAGGGACTTCCCCTTGTCCCTCTGGAAAAAGGCATCATCTGTGTGAGTGGCAGGGTCTTACTGCTCCCCTCAAATTTTTGAGTTAGGGTTTCCAATTTTTACTCATAACTCAAGTTTTGCTCAGCTGGTCCCATTCCTTTTTCCTGCTGGGGATGTACTGGTAGTGTTGCCTGTGCAAAGAGAAATGCACTAGCTCATTTCTTCCTTAAGTTGCTAGAGGAGATTACAGTCTTTCCCTTTTCATGATTTTCCATTTGCAGCATGAATAGAATGGCACCTCGCTTTTCACATATGCACAGATGGTCATAATCTCTCCTGCATCAGATCATTTTGCTCATCATTTTTAATGTCAGCTTTACTCTCCTCACTTCAAAACCTTCCAGTTTCCCAGATAAATGTCTCTCTTTCCCCTTTTATACTACCTTGTTTATAAGGGACTATCAACATGTACAAACTGACCAACATAAGTGCACAATAAACCAAGTAATTCTGTAATAACTTCTTGCATGAACAGACTTCCAAAGAATAGTTTACAGAATAATTGTGCTTTTACCAAAAAATTGTGCTTTTACTCAAATCTTGAAGGAAATTCTTTGGCTGGATTCCCAGCAATTTTTTTCAGGTTTAGTGACAGGGAAACCTAGTAGTGTCTCTGTCAGATGACAGGCATTTCTTATCCTTATGTAGAGCTTATGCAACACTGTAGAATATGAGTTTCTCTCAGTTAAAAGGATCATCCTGATTATTTCAGATTTTTTCTACTCCTGGTCTAAATGTATCAATTTCTATCTCTTCTTGCTGTCATTTAATTTTGTCATCAAAAGTGTAATAGCCTTCATAAATTTGGAAGTGTTTATCTCTCATAAAAATAGTGATTTTGAAATGCTATGACTCAGTGAAAACAGTAATATTTTGTTATACTATCACAATTGCATCCTTAAATGATCGTAAATTCACTTAGAATTAGCATAATTATTCTATAAATGAAATAAAGACCTTATAAAATAAATGTGAAAAAGGTTTAAATTTTGCATAAAGCAGAAAATAGATCCTGGAGCAGGAATGAAAAATTCTTGGTGGTGCATTAAACAGTAGGAGATAAAGAAATGAATAAAAAACCCAGAATGAATTACTACAATGAATGACTGTCAGCTGAAATCTTAATACTATGTGAAAGATTAATGGAAACCATTATAGCATACCAAGAACACATTAAACACACTACTTTCCCATTAGGATTATTTGGATTTGTTTGATAAAAACATTTGATTAAGGAGTATTTTCTTGTAAGCAGCAAAGGCAAGCAGGCTGAGGCACACAGTGTCCCTTCAGAAACCATCACACTTTTTCTTCCCGGTGCACATTCCCAGGTATTTCATGCTGCCCTGCTGGGCTTTCTCTGTGAAGCTCTTTGGTACCATCCCTGAGGGAATGTGAGTGGAGACATTGCAAAGGAGAACACGTATTTCGAATAACCAGGGAAGTGCACTGGTTTCAGGGTCCATCACTGCATTTACATTTACTTTCATCACAGTGCACAAATCACTGTTTTACTCTAAATTCTGCCAATCTGAGAAGCTGGGGCTAAATTTAGTCTACATTTTCTGTTATAAAATCCCTCATTCTCCTCATGACTCTTAGCATTGTCAGCAACACCTCTATCGACCAAGGTGGCACTTAGCCGCACACAGGTTGAAGTCTCTTGCAATAAAAGTTGTTCTCTGATATCTGCTTGAGGCAGAAAGGCAACTGAGGGGGATGGGAGGAGAGGGAGGACCAGAATGGGATGAGGAAAGCATAAAAATGGATTTTCTGATATGAGGAACTGAAAACACCAGGTGTCTTGTGTTTTGCCCCACTAACTCAGCTCTCCAAGTATGGGAATTGAGAGCATTGTCCCGTGAGCCACATGGGTGCTTGGCCAGCCACTCAGACACTACTGCCATGTGGAGGCCACATGAAGCAGGTTCTACTGCCAACCCTGCTCTGGGCATCTGCCCTGGGAGGCAAAGCTCATCTCTCCTGGGGTGGGAAGCATATCTCCTCCTAGGGCCATTTCCTCACTGGTTTGTTTGTTAACAAAGATTTCTAGCAAAGATATTCATTGTGAGGAAAAGATTTGTTTGTTAGGAGTTTTTAAATACTTTTTAATAACAAAAAATAAATTAAGATCCTCTGTTTTCAGACCACTTTGTGATGTTCATCTGCACTGCATCGCTCTGAAACTAAGAGCAGCTGCACTGCTTACTCTAAGCACATCTGGAAACAGGGGTTTTGTGCTTTGCCCAGGAAATCATGAAAATAAAACTCAAAGTTTGAAGTTTTCTGGTTTATGTTTATTTTTATTTTGTATTGCTTTGCTGCTGATTTAAATCAAATTACTTTACAGTTTTGATATGGGTGCACATGGTGTGCAAACTGGTTGCCACAGACACTGGATTTAGGTGTCGGCTGACACTTTCTGAAACTGATAACTTTATGATAGAGATAAATATCCATTTTCTTTTAGGTGTTGTGAATGCAGAAAAATAAGTGCATATTTTACAAAATAGTTTGGGTAAAATAGGGGACATATTTATATCAATGTACTTTTTGTAATAAAATGTGAATAAATGTATAGCTAGATTGCTTTTGAAGTGATTTTTGGATTCCACTCTTACCTTGACAGGTAAAGATTTAAATACATCTTTTTTCTTCATGGTTTGTTTTATCTTGGAGAATGTTATTGAAAAACTGGTAAACCTTTATTTTTCAAAATTGTGTCTGGGTTTTAGGAAATCCCATTTTAAATTTTGTGGAAAAAATCCCCCAGATCTAGGAAGGGTGACTTAATGTTCCTGACACTTGACTTGCTGCCTTCAGAAACAGTTCAGATTTACAACAGGGAGAATCCACAGTCACACCCGACTGTCTGCTCAGCCCACTCTTTTTTAGAGCTTCTCACCCTTCCTTTTGGATGGCTCAGCTGTTGCTTGGCTCCTGCTGTACTGAGGCAATGGGGAACGAGTGCCAGCTCACCTCGCTGTGTGGCACAGTGCCTCCACGGGAGGGTCTCTGTCACCCACGGAGTGGAGGAAGAGAAGAGGAGCAGAAAGCTGGAATTGGGAACTGCCACCATTGTCCCAAGGTGGACAGTCCTCATTTGTCGGTCAGAGCACTCAATCCCAGCGAGCTGGCACAGCTATGATCTGCCTCAGGCAGCTCTAATCCAGAAGAAATATGGTATCTTGAGGATTTTGCCCTTGAAATTTAGTTAGTGGTAGATGATGGGGATATATTAATTGCTATCATAATGAGGACAGAAGAGCTAGATGAAATGTAAGGAAGGAAAATGTGCCAGTGCCTGGGGAGGAGGACTCGCCATGGCAGAAAGTAGGGAATGCTTATATCCACTTATACTGGATGTCTCTTAACATTTAAACACAGTCAGTCATTCCAGTACGGATCAGGCTGGCAGGGGACGCGTGCTGCAGCTGGAGGGGCTGCGTGCTGTGCTCTCCATATCTGCCCTGGGCTGCTCCTCCAGGCCTCCCTGCAGTGGGAGCCCCGAGTGCCCCTCCCCGTGTGCGTTTGCACTTACCAGGCAGGATTCAGTGTGGGTACAGAATTGAGTCCGATTTAATTTGCGAGTTTACTGCCAAACCATAACCAATTTTTAAGCCAGCTGTACAGCACTGATTTAACAAGGAATGGAAACGGTTCAAGGCTCTGTGAATTTGGCATAAATTAACAATTTTGGCTGAGCATTACTATGGGGTTTGGACTAATTCAAACCTAAGGCTCTCAGTGAAATTTAGGAGGCTTGAATCCATGCCAAGGGAAAGGTTTGCATAGATCTCTGCAAATTGGAAGTGTCAAGGTTTCAACAGCTCTCCTTGATAAGTAAGAGGAGATTTCCCTCTGAAGTCTGTATCTCTCCTGGAATCCACAATGAATCTGTCATGGTAACATACCACACCTGATAACTTATCTTCGTTAAACGGCTTTATTTGAATGGGTTGTTAATGACATAAACAATAGCAATTAGAAGTATTGATATTATATTGACAGGCTGTGAAACGGTTTGGTGATTCATTCTTCTAAATTAGCTTTTTTTCTCCTGCTATGCACTGTGAATACTGCTGTTGCTGAGAGGAACACAAAAATAACTTAAGGGGAAAAAAAGGGAGAACTATCTTGGGGGAGCTCTATCTGGGGCAAACATTTGTGTAAGGATTTGATCTGGGTATTGTACTTCTTGCAAATATGTTATGGCTAAAACTGGTCTTCTTTTCTGCATATATTTGTGCATTCATTTCTGTGCAAGCATTTGATCAGTATAATCAGTTACTAAATGGGTTGTATAGTTGTTAGGTGCAATGGTTGTTTGCAGTTTCTCACAATGAATATTTATGATGTGCAAAAGTTTCTATCGTGTGGTATTGGATCTGGCCTTTAATTCAGTAACTGAAACAGAGTAAACAGAGGGGAAAAAACCAACAGAACACAACAAAATTATGACAAGTGCCAAACAAATATTGTTCATACACTAATAGTCATGGGTACAGAAAGCTGCAGGTTTACACAAATGTGTGTAAATCAGCCACTTCACAAATATTAGAGTCATCTGAGAATTATTCTTAGAATTTTTTTTTTGCTGAAAATGGTACCACAGGTAGCATAAGTCACCTATAAAAAAACTGTTCAAGTTATGAATAGATGAAGACAAATATAAGGTCTGTATTATCCATGTGGTGCTTCCATTGAGGAACTGCAGCTTTGTGTTTTCAGACCCATACAGAAAGGTCAACATTTAAAAAAAAAATTTCAGAGCTGTAGACTCCCACTTCCTAAAGTTAATATTTCCACTTAGTCTCCAAAGACCTCCTGTAACTACTGTTGTGTACCACTGGAAAAATACTAGTGCATGGAAGAGAAGATATGGGATGGAGAAGAATTTATCTTTGGTGAGATTAATGGAGTACAACTCAGCACCATTTTATTGTTCTGTAACCGCAGATTTTAATACTTGATCTGTGCAACTCTCATAAATGGCTGGTTGCTTGATCTTAAATCAGAGTAATTTGTGATACTGTTTTAATATTTATTGCAGTCACATAACATTATTACCACGGTCCTATCTCTCTCCCTGCCTTATAATTTTTAGTGTGCTTACCTGCAAGGTTGCAGTGTAGCTGCTGAGCTCCAAGTAAACTGTGAGACACCAAGACAGGAAATGCCACATTCTCTGATTCTGACCTGGGCCTCACACCTGCAGGTTAGATTTGTTACACTTCACAGGCATTAATAATCACAATTTAAATAGCTTAAAACTGAGTAATGAGCTCACTTGAACATCTTTGTAAGAATGTTTATCAATCATTAGAAAAATAGTCAAAAAAGGTGAAGAATTAGCATGCCAGAAGCCATGTAATAAACCCTGTAAGACTAGATATTAGGAAGATTAAGCTGTTGTTTCACTACAACAATATATATCTATAATGAGATGCAGTTGCTTCTTGCAAATGTGCCACAGATTAATTAGTTTCAGAATACTGCAGTTTGTTCACAGTACCTTAAAGGCTCTTGAAAAATATTATGCATGATAAGGATGCAAAGTGAGTATACAGGAGGGACACTGTGAAAAGCAAATAAACATGGCTTTTCACATTGTTGTATTCTGGGGAGACAATCTCTTTTTAACGAGTCTTCACTCAAAAATCCTGATAGGATGTTTCAGATGCGACCTTCATCTGTAACTTTCGAGTTTGAATAAGCTAAGGAGAATCAAGTTAGCAGGATACTTATTTCTCAAAGAAAAGAAAAAAAGTGCAGTATTTGAAGACCCTGGAGTTAATAATGTTTTCTTTTCTCCTTCTCCTGCTTTGTGTATCACTTTTTAAGTGGTTCCAATGCTTTAAACCAGATGTGCTGGATCAGAATTATTCAACAATTGCGCGGCTTCAGTTAAAGAGAACATGTGCTGTGTGTGCCTGCATAAGTGAGCTCTGTGCTCTGCCAACACTCTCTCTTTTCTGTTTGCGTATTTTTCTCCAGTCCATCTCCCTCAGGAAAACAGAAGTGCATTGGACTGGATATGAAACACAGGACAAAAAACCCCCTAAACCGTGCATGATGAATTATGTAGAGGGGAGACATGGTGGTGTAATATAAAGAATTTATTAGCATGAGCATGAGATCCCTGCATTACTCAAGAGAAGCAAAAGCCAAAGCTAAATTATGTAGGTCACCCAACAAGTACCAAATAAACCTTATGCAGAGACTGTCATTTGTTATGTGATACATAAAAGTTGTTTATATTTATTATTGTGACTTTCTGCTTTTACTTGTATATGAAAGTTGATATTTTTTTTGTAATAAGGTTTATCTCTAGATCCACATAAGCAATGATGTAGATCCAAATAAATCATATGCCGTGATGTGGGAGAAACAGAACATTTGAATTCAAAGCCAAAGGAGACAGAAGAGCTCACCAGAAGTGAGGTGGTAAGACAATGCCTAGCAGAATCACTTAATTTTTGGCTTAGTGGATAGATACATCTCTCAGAAATTTGTAACTGATCCAGAACTGAATGATTCTATCCTGGGAGACATGTATACTTTCTCTGAGGAATAATAATAATAATAATAAAGTAATTAATTGTCAGGAGGATTTTGTTGGTTATGTTTGGGGTTTTGGTTTGTTTGTTTTTTTGCTTTGTTTGGTTTGGTTTTATTTGGTGTGGTTTGGTTTGATTTTTTAACATATTCAGGACTTTTGTCCTGGGATGATGAACAAGAAGAGTGCAAGTGAAAATGCAAAGCAAAATTATCTTCTGTCTGTCATTCCTGTGCATGCTAATATTAGTGTTCAAACCCTAATTTTTTAAGTAACTACAAGGTCATTTTCCTTTTCCCTCAGCTGTGATATTTATTGGCCTGTAAATTACTCCTATGGTTTTGTTCCTTGAGTTGTGCTAGTCTGACAGCGCCTTTAGGCTACAATAATCTCACTAATAGCTGGCAATGATGTGTACAGTGTACATGTGGACCTGAAGTGAATGTATGACATCAGAAGTGGTGATATCAAACTCTGGTAAAATTAGTGGAGATAATTACATACACTTTTTCTCATGAAGATTTCTCAGTGCTTCACTGGGATGGATTAAAATGTGCATCATTTGCCCCACCCTTGCCAAGAATTGTCATAAAAGATACATCAGTGGCTGGCCCAGTGGCTGCTCCAACACTTATGCAAAGGGACACCTCCTTAACTGCATTTGCATAAATGCACATGGCTAGGGAAACAAACTGGGGGAAATTCAGTGGGGACAAGTGCATAGCTAACAACACCTGGAAATGGATTGTCTTGTGAGGAAAGGCTGAGGGATGAGGTCTGATTTGTCTTGAGGGACAAATTTTTGGGGGTCTAACAACAGCCCCTCAACACCTATGGGGGATATGATTGAGAAGACAGAATTAGGCAGACAAGGAAAATTGAACTAAGCAAGAGAGATTCAAACAGGATATAAGGAAAAGCCTTTCCCCCATCGGGTGAGCAGGGCAACTCCCCAATCCAGGCTGAGTTATCTCAGGATAACTGAGATTAAGCACTGGCACATGTTGCTCAGAGAGATTGTACAGCCTCCATCCTTGGAATATTCAAAAGCCTATTGCAGGTGGATCTGGGTAATTGCTCTGGGAAACCCTGCTTTAGGAAAAGGTTGAACCGGATGACCTCCAGATGTCCCTTCCAGTCTCAAGTATTCTGTGTTTCACCAATCCTATGAACCTATCTAAGGATGCAATTTTAGGGGAATAAAGTGTAATATTAGAGAGGCACTTATTCTTTGTGTTCTAGATCCTCTAACATAGCCAGATCCTTGAAACTGTCAATTTGTCTTTCAAAAATGTTCACATTTGTTCCCAGGTAACTATATTGTAAGACTAGGATCGGTGTTTTCCAAGCCTTATTATGTGCATGATGAAACCACAGTCATGTATGCTCTTGCTTTATAATCACAAATAATATGTTGCTAACTGCATTCTCATTGGATGACCATAACAAGAATTCAGAGCTTTTCTGCCAGTTAGTCTATTTACTTTCAGATCTAGACTCAGTTGTTCTTTGAATCTTGGAGCTAAGGCCATGACACACTCTGATCTCAGGTATCTTGAAGCTTGTAACACAGAATTGCTGAAGGATCCACTCTTGAGTTTCCATTAGTTGGATAGTCACTTGGTTAGCCAAAAAACCTACTGCAAGTGCATGCTTATATGCATGCACATACACCAGCTATAATTAAATATTTTAGCAATCTACCTATGTCTGATGTTAGAATACACCAGATCCTAGGAGAGGAATTTCCAATTGATTTCAGCTATCAAATCCAAAATCATGACTAAAACTCATTAAACTGACTTTGAAATTTCTCAGCTATTTGCTCTTCAGTGTTATTTCCTATTGACGTTTCTGTTTCAATGAATGCTCTTGTCACAATTTGAGAACTCAATAAAATATAATGCCCCTTAAGAATACAGATTATATGATGGCAGCATTTATTCCATGAACCCAAAGGGATAATCTGTCTTTCATCTCTTCCTTCTCTATCAAAATATAGAGCTACCAACAAAAAGTATTTGAAGATCAGATCAAACTTAGGAGCTGAAAATTTGCAAATTTATTAACTTGAGCACAGAAGTACAGAAAAAAACTGACTCAAGTTAGTTGGGGAAGAAGTCTTAACCTATTGCATTAAAACATGGTTTGCACTAGTGTAATGAGTTTTCTACCAAATGAGGCATGAAATGTACTGCCAGAATATAAAGTCAGTAAAATACTCAAGTTACTGGATAATGTCATTATATGTTTTATCTTATTGGGGAGCTGGTAGAGAATACATTATCTTTAAATTTACACAATCTGCAAAACCATGAAAAAGGCCTTTTTTTTAAAAAAAAACAGAATATGCCATTCAGATAAGTTGCTAATAAAAAGAGATCAAAACCTACTGGAATCCATAAGAAAAAATATACACACACAGAATTCTCAAGAACATATGCAAAAAAATTGTATAATAAAGATGTCAGTTCAGTGTCCTATTTACGGTCCTTTTTAAATGAGACCTATGGAAAAAGGCACACAAAAATAGCAGGTGTTGAATCAAACTGAAAATTTTGCTAAAATTGTTCAAATAATTAAGAATTGCAATATAATTAATTTAACATTAGCACTCTGCTTTGAAAGTTAATCTTGATTATTTTTAGAATGCTATGTTTTGTAAATATTTAAAGAGGGAGGACTGCTTTCTTTAAAAAGAAATTGTGTTATGTTGCAGGTGGTATTTTGCATGACTAAAGGAGCTGGTGAGTAAAATTTTTTTAAAAAGGAAAGAATTACTTTGAGTTTTTTGGTCAGTCCTATTCCTGATTCAGTCCCTAAGGTACCTTTTGCAATTATAAGACAATTGGATGCTTCTGAAATTAATGGAACTTCTATTACATCTCAAGAGACTGGAATTTGCTCCACTCTCCTCAGATGCAAGAGTAGACTATCTGCTCAAGTATTCCCCCTTTGACTACCTCTGAATTACATTTTTCAATGGTTTCATTACAAACTACACCCAGAAGCTTCCTAGAATTGACTACAAGTCAGTGTATTGCATCAGTTACTGCAGCGTGATGAATTAAATCTTCATTTATCCAAAAAGCCAATAGGCAGCTCTGAATCTTTCCTGCATGGCTGAACACTGCTTTAAGCACAGGCAAAGCTCTGCCTATGTTGTCTGGGCTGGTTCACTTGCATCCTTTTGGTGTTATTTGTTGCTATAACTGTTGTTTCCTCTCATCATGTTGCTTAACAGATGACTGTCCATCCACTTCCTCAACTTCCCTTTATTTGCCCATGACACATTGACGTTGGCAGACTCTAAGTTTGTTTTTAATGTGTCCCAGGTTTCCTTCTAGGTACTTTTAGAAATAGAGTGCTGTTGAACTCTGTGGCCAGCTATAACATTCATTAAAAATTAATTTCCTACTTGCCTGGTATTTTCCTGATTTATGTGCTTTTGAAGGCATTTTGATGCCTTCTTGTGCATGGGTAGATTTCCAGGCTTCACATCAGTATTTTAAATTGTAAGTAGGATTGAGAGCCTGTAGTCTGGCCTTAGCAGTTAGTAATGTTTTTCCCTTCTGAGCGAAAAAAAACAAACGAACCCTGTCTCTTTCAAAGTGTGTAATCTGATTTCTGTTACATAGGTTTGCCTTAAAAGAGCGCTTCATCTAGAGAGATGTCAATGCAGAAGACCTGGGCAAGGACTGGCACATCTCTTGAGAGGATGAGGAAACTGTTGCCTTCTGGGCCATGAGGGGAAAGGATGTTTATTCAGATTAAATGATCAGGGGCCTGGCAAAATGTCCACTCAAGCAAAGAGGAGAGGGGAAAACATGTTCTCATGAAACTTTGTGGACATTTTAAATTAAATTTTGTCATATCTATCTATTTCGGCCATAGCTTCCAAATCATCTAATCTGTTACTGGGTAGTAGTGTCTTTATTTGAAACCTAATTCTTCTAATGTGTAGTCAAGACAAGCAGTGCCAGTGTTGTGTCTGCCTGCCCTGTGTACGTGCTTGTTTCAACTGTGAGGCTGGTGCCAGTGCTAAAGAGAATTGCACCCTCATTTGACACCATTTAAAAAAATTATCAAGTCTGCATTTTTTTGACCACACAATGTGTACCTTAACATAAAACCCTTATGATGGTAATAGTTTTTATTGGCAAGCTGCTTTACTTTAAAATGGTCCAGAGTCAACTGCAGCATAAGATGCCAAATACTTTTTAAAGTCTTTGAGATTTGTGGCATGTGGTTTTTGCTATTGGACATTCTGTCCTGTATTTTTAGAATGAAAATATGATTCACACATCTCTTGAGTCTATATCCAGTCTACTCTTCTCTTAGGTTTGCCTCAATTACTTTGTTCTATTCATGAACTAACTGCAAAATGATTTGTCACTGAAACAAAAGTAACACCTCACCAAACACAGGCACTCCTTAATGCATATTTCTTTGGTCTTCCTTTTCTGTCTTCCCTCACATAGTAATTGTAGTGATGGGACAAGGGGGAGTGGCTTTAAACTGAAAGACAGTAGCTTTAGATTGGATATCAGGAAAAAAATTCTTCCCTGTGAGGAAATGGAACAGGTTACCCTGTTGTGGCCAAGGCCAGACTGAATGGTTCAACCTGGTGTAGTGAAAAGTGTTCCTGTGCAAGGCAGGGGTGTTGGAACTGATGATCTTTAAAGTCTCTTCCAACCCAAACAATTTTATGATTCTATGAATATTTTGGGTATCCTCTAGTGTCAGAGTTTCTCTTTTCTCTGACCTTCTTGAGATGACATAGATGTCCACCCAATACACAGAGGATCTATATGGCTCTGGGGGAATCCACACTGGAAAAAGTTAGCAACTTCTCAGATAACTTAGTGCCAGGAGACAACTTGTAGGGACAAGACAGTGCTCTCTGAGAATGATGATTTCCATGGTTTTGGTCTCAAGGTTTCTATAAAAGCCTCTTACAACTGTGTATGTGTCAAAGAATATTGTCAATGCTCTGACTCACTGAACCTCCAGTTCTGATGATACCATCACAGCTGACTGCTGATATTTAGCACTGCAGATTCATATTTTTAATTTATTTTGTTTTAATTACAGCTAAAAACAGCAGACTGTTTCCTAGTGTGAATGAAGTCTGTCTGCTTTCAAAGTCCTCAGGAAGCATCTTGTCACAGCATCTCAGTTTCTTGGGCATTCATGATTTTCATTTGTGAACTGTTGTTGTTCACTAAACTTAAGGAGTCTTAAAATTTGATCTTTGTTTTTTCCACCCTCTGTACTGCCATCATTGTCATTGTTTCTGAGACACAGAAAACTATTTTCATAATTTTTCATATTTTTTGTAAAACTTCTTCACTCAGTCTCCTCACAGACTTTCAGCTTTTGTCATTATTACCGGGACAGAATTTATTGATTTTATGCACAAAATGCAAGGTCAGTGACCTTGTGCTGTTCCTCTTATTGAAGTCTTATGGTGTTCATTTCTCAACCCTGAATTCTCCCTGTGCAAATGCTGAGTCTTTCAGACAGAACTCTTCTCTGTGCTGCAGAAGAGACACAGCAACAAATTCTAGGCTCAGCAGACTGTTAACGTGTGGAGAAAATGGCCCAAAATATTGATTGTGCTGGGCAGCTGGGGCTAAATTTCTTGTTCTGCAGCTTCTTCCATCTGTGTTCCCCCCACAGAGATGGAAATGAGGTAGCCCTGCTGTTTAGCAGAACAGATTTTTCTCAGGTACAAGCGTTCAGGGAGATGAAAGGAGGTATCTCGCCATTTAACCAAGTGCTGGGAAATCTGACTCAGTGGCTTAAAGAACACTGTCAAACACAGAGCTTTCTTACCTCTGTGTTACTGCAGGACTTTCTCTTCCAGTTGCCAAAATCCTAAGGGAACTATTCCAGATAGGCTCTTCTACAGCTTTTTCTTCCCTCAGAAGCTGGTCCACGGCAATTTAGGAGGGACTTCATCCATTTGTCGTTTGAATCCTGACAATGATTAGAATATGCATGCAAAATGAAAACTCTTAGTGTACTTTGTTCATCCACTAAAAAGAAATTATTTCCAGTTGTGGGAAGCTTATTTTTTGGAAATTAGTTCCTCCAGCAGAATTCCTTATTTTTTTCCATGCTGGTTTCTTAGATGGTAGATAAGATTGGTGTATTTTTCTTGCAAAAATGTTCAAGATTAGTTAAGCTGGTGCTGGTACAGGTTAATAGATTTCAAACACAAAGTAGAAAATTTAAAGAGCCTTCAGGCTTTTTCTGCATGAGGGTTTATAATAACACCTCTTTTTCACAAAAGCCTAATTTTAAAAGATAACTTTTTTTTTCTAGTCAGCAAAATGTGAATTACACTAGGTAATAACAATAATTGTAAAAAATGCTTCTTCATTTGGCACAGTTTAGCACATTCTAATGAATTGTGGTAATAAAGGCATCTTTCTTGTGCTTTATAGTATATGAAACTAATGCCTTGAAGGGACAATACAAAGGGATACAAAGGCTGGTTGCAAGCAGTATCTTCTGTAAACACTTTTAAGGTAATTACATAGAAGGCCATAAGGAGTACTAATCAAAGAGATAGATAGTATGTTTTTATTCTTAGGTCAAATTAAGACATGTTTAGGTTCTAAATAACTATAAGCATTTTAAAGGAAATATTTGTTACTGCTGGAAGGTTGAACTTCTAATGGTACCAATCTCTCCTCCTCTAAAGGAGATTTGCCTCTATAGTCAAATGTTGCAGTTAACAGTTAATGGGAACTCAGAGAAGATGACAAAAACACAGGTTGTAATATTTTTTTACTCCTGTGCTGTATATTGTAGTGGAAAATGGTAATTGGTGGGGAGTAATCAACGTTTGCAGGATGGAAGGACAGTAAAAGCATAATGGGAGAGGAGAAGCAACTGGATGGGGGCAGGATCTCACTCTATTTCTATGCCATTATTTTAACAGTAAATGCTATTACATAGGCTACTGAAATACATCTGTAGTAGAAAATGTGAGAATACAGAACTTGTTTGCTTATGAAGTTCTGTGCATTGCGCAGTTAAAAATTACTGCAAGTATTCCGAGTCTCAAAGTAATTTCCAGTGATTTTTTAAAACACACTTGCAGCCCTAGAATATGCTCAATGGATATGCATGTTCATAATATGTCATCGATAGGATATTGCTCAGTGAACAAAATAGAATAATGTTATTCCCTCCCAAATGAGAAAACAGAATTATGGAAATTGCCTTAGGGATCAGACCATCAGTCCAGTATTTTGTCTAGCAGTAGTCAGTGATAGTTGATTAATACCCAACCCTCCCTCCACCACCAACAATGAAACAAAGCCTCAAAGAAAAACTTGATTCTGCTTACCTTTTTTTTGACTGCCATTACATAGAAATTACCTTAAAATACATATAATATGAGGGTTATATTCATGCCACTGTCAGGAAATCATACAGAGGAGTTAAGAGATGATCTTTTGAAGGATTATTAGATTCAGTGGTGAAACAGAAGCAAGAAACTGAGCAGCAGTGGATGCTGGAGGTACCTCCCAGCTGTGGAGTGGGATGTGTGGCCTGCAGGAGACTAGGAGCAAGGAATGTGGGGCAAGCAGCCTGCATTACTCTCAAATTACTCCTGTATTATAACTGATTTGTTTTGAAGGAGTGTTTTGGGAAGCTGTTCTGAGGAATAATGGTTGTACAGTGACCACTGGTTCATTATCACTCTTTTAACACTGGGCTTCAAACCCATGAAGACCTACAAAAATGCAGGTCACTTTGAATTAGGATGTGAAATTTGCACTACAGGTATATTATTCATCTTCAGAGAAGTCCCTGGCAACTCTGAAGTATATTGCTATATATTAATAAACAGCAAAGAAGTAGGACTAATTGAGCATCACACTTTCCTGAGTTTGAACATTTAATCTTTTCCTTTACTCAAGGTCATTTCCATTACTGGAATTTTAGTTTAATGAGAACTTGACTCTGTCCCACCAAAAATTCTATATTTTGTAATTAAATCATGAGCGGGCCCAGTGGTGATTTGATACATTTGGCAAGGAATATCGATGTGGATTTTTTACTGCAACAACATGCATGTTTATAAAGTTCAGCAACATGAGTTCTTTGTCTCTGAACATTGTACAATCAATATTCTATTACTGCAGTGTGAGCTCTGCTGCATTGTACTAAATTAGTGCATAAGACTCAAGAATGCATTGATGGAAAGAATTCTAATTTCTGGATATAAAATGTGTGTAAGCTGTTTGTTTTAGCTGTGACAGATCTGTTCCAGTAGCTGTTGCTTCAGGTACTATTTATGCAACTTAATTGAACAGGAATTTTGGAAGTTTTAATTTATTTTCATCATGATTTTCTCCAGTAATGATTTCAAAGACACATCATACACTTTTGGATGGTTTTGTTCACGTTCTTTCTGTTTGTTTTGCTCTGTATGCTGAAGATGTCTGTGGCATTGGGACATCCATTATGCCACCTTTGCTACAGACTGAAACTCTGCTATGATAAAAATCAAACAAACCCAAGCCAAGAGGTTTAAAGACAAGAAGGATCATCTGCCCACCAAGAAAAAGGGAAAGGTGCAAAGCTCAAAGAGTGGGGATTATTTAGGCAGCAGGCACTTCTGTATATTGCCACCACAGACAAGCCAGGGTGGGCTTTCTATAAATCCAACCTCGGCAGCTGCCTGCAGGAGCAGAGGGCTGAAGGCAGCAACTTCTGTCCTGTTTCTTTCCTTGCCTTACAAGACTTCAGCTGCTGTCATTGTCACTGCTGGGATGGTGAGATGGAGAGGTTCCTGCAGATTGCCCTGCTTCATCACTCCCTTCACTGTCTCTTGCTTCCAACAGGGTCCATGGCAACCAGACACCCTTGGAGACATGCAAGGGGGCACATCCCCCAAAAAGGTGGAGGAGGAGGTAGATGAGCAACTGTTAGTGGAAGCAAGAGGGAAGCTTATGCGGGAGAAGGAAGATGGAGAGTCATTTAGACATGACTGGGTTTCAGTGTCTGGGAAAGTTCCTCCTGAGGAAGGAAGAGAAAGGTCAATTGAAATGAATGGGGAAGTGGGAAAGGCAGATAGAGAAAGAAAAGTCTTCACCTGCAGCCCCTGGGACTTGCCACAGTTATCATGACCTGTTTCACACACACAGAATCACAGAGTCACCAGGTTGGAAGAGACCTTCAAGATCATCGAGTCCAACCCATGCCCTAATACCTCAACTCACCGAGTGCCACATCCACTCTTTTTTTAAACACATCCAGGGATGGTGACTCTGCCACCTCTCAGGGCAGACAATTACAGTACTTCATTATTCTTTCCATGAAAAGCTTTTTCCTAATATCCAATCTGTATTTCCCTTGGTGCAGCTTAAGGCTGTGTCTTGTCATTTCCAGTTGCTGCCTGGAGAAAGAGACCAGCCCCTACCTGGCTATATCCACCTTTCAGGAGGTTGTAGAGTGATTAGGTCACCTCTGAGTCTCCTTTTCTCCAGGCTAAACACCCCAGCTCCCTCAGTCATTCCTCACAGGGCTTGTGTTCCAGGTCCCTCACCAGCCTTGTTTTGTTCAGAGTCTCTAAAGTCTCTTATCTATGCAACTTATTCTGCCCAGCTCATTCTGCCACTGCTGTTGAATTGAATTTTCAATTTCTTTTGTCACTTTCTTTGGAGGATGGAAGTCAAATTTGAACACACAGCGTTCAAGTTCTGATTTTTCTCGGCATCTCATCTGTGGAAGTGTTTTATTGCTGTCTTTAAATGCAGGTAGGTTGCTCTGCTTAAGTCTCTCCTGCCACCCAAATCCTGAGACAAAATGCAAGGAAACCTGTGGGCTTTTTAGTTTCTTAGTTTTGGGTTTTTTTAAAGAAATCAGAATATGTATGCCTGTCCCTCAGTTTCAAAGCGTCAAAGCACTACATCTTGTTCAATGTAGTGGCTTAGTATTTGAGTGGAGTTCCCTCCTAAAACCAGACCTCATAGAGAGAGGGGAAGAAAGATCATTTCACTGCTGTTTAGAGGACAACTCCCCATACCACTGCTGCTCTCTGAATACCAGAGTGGTATTGGTGAAAGCAGTCCTGCCACTGCAATTTTAGGCTGTGCTGGAAGGTTTCACTGATGACAGAACCCACAAATTGTAAGGCTGAGTACCTTGAAAGGCCACAGAGTCCAAATCACATATCCAAAGGCAGGATCAGCCACAACTGCACAGCTCCCAACAGGAACTTGTCTAATTAAAGCATAAAGCCTCTAATGGGAAGATATGATATGGTCCTCTCTTATGCTGTATTTGTGATTTTCTGTACTACCACATCTTAAAAGAAGCCTTCATCTATGCTGTCAGTGGGTGGTCATGCTTCTTGGCCATATTTGCCTTTAGTTTTTACATGCTGCTTACCTTTCTTTGCAACTTCATGACTTCACTCAAGCAAGTTCAAATGGTAACTCATAATGACAAATCCTTTTCACTATGTTGACTGCTGCAGTGGTTATTGTACACTCTGTATTTATGTAGTGGATTATTCCTACTTAAGCACAGACCTTTATTTATTTATTAAATATTTTTATTTATTTATTTATTTGTCCTGACTACGGTGCATCTTTTTTTCTTCGTGACAATTTTTTGTATTAGGTAAGAGGCTTTAGATTATAATTCTAATTCTGTCCCCTGGTGTTTGGAACCCTTCCTGTAGCATGCCCAGTATGTATGACCCAAACCATTGGTGTAAGCAATAAGTTATGCAAACATAAGACCAGGGGCAGACTCCTAGGCAATCCAGCAGACACACCTCTGTGGTGTGGTAGTGCACTTTCTAATCTGCACAGCTTGTGAAAGCCCCATGAGGCAGTGCCCAAATCTGTACTGAAATCAAAGCATTTCAAAGGTAGGGCTTGTGTCCTGTCTGTGAGATCTATTACTCCATCACAGGTGGAGATGAGATTTCCTTGCCTTGGTTTGTTCTTGATTGCCACTTATTTGTCATTTTCTAGGGGCTTACACACTGATTATTTTCTTCAGTTTTTATCCTAAGAAAGAAGAATGTCAGCATTACATTTGCCTTATTTCCTGAAATATCTCTTCATCCTTCATGAGCTGTCAGTGAGTGACAACTGCCAATGGTTCTGAGGTTGTCCAGGTATTTGTTTATTACAGATGAGAGTGAAACTCATTAGGCCAAACTAATGTGAAAACAGCCAATTTATAAAAGTATTTTCTAGTCTGGTCTTCCCCTGCTGCATCTGACTTCTTATTCCTAACTGCCTCACATATCCCTTTCATTACACTAACTGCCTGATATCAGAGTGGCATCTTTTTCTTTCTTGGCAGCATTGGACTGTAAGTGCTGCCTAAGAGCTACAGAGCAGGAAACCTTCCCTTGGTTTTCCATTTCAATATGCATGTTTTCTCTTTCTTGTGGTATCTAATTTTCAGCCACGGTCTTTGCACCCTTTTCCTTTTGTCTGTGTAAGCTCTTTCAAACTCCATTGTATCAGTTCTGCCTAATCTACCAGCTAATTTTCTGGTTTTCGGTTTATTCTGTTTTCTGCATTAAGATATTTTTTTTCTCCTTAAGGAGTTCTAGATTTATTGGATCTTAGCTACCAGTTTTCAGAATTTCTTAAAATTTTCCCTGTTCAAATTTGTTGTCCTTAATTAGGTGGACAGTTAGGCTTATCTAATTATCACCCAATTTGCATTTCAAATGCAAGATAACATCTACTGCTCTTTTTTCCTGTGTATATCTGTATAAGATATACTTAAAGTCATTGAATTGTTTGGGTTGGAAGGAACCTTTAAAGCTCATCTAGTCCAACCTCTCCTGCAATCAGCAGGTACACCTTCAACCAGATCAGGTTGCTCAGAGTTTCATCCAACCTGGTCTTGTATCATGAAATATTTTTAAATTCTGAGATTTTTTTCAGGTAACACGTAATTACTAATAGTTAAAAAGACAGGAGAAATAGTAAAAGGTTTCTTTAGCACTTGTTTAATGTCATCTCTCTGAATAAGTTGATTTCACTCCTCCTGTGCTCATGCTGCAGATAATGCCTTTCTACCATACCATAATTTATTTATTTTTTATAAATTCACTCATTTCACAGAATTACTGGGTGAGACAAAAATACCTATTTGCAACCTAATCAAGCAAACAAATATAATTATAGCTATCTGGTGTTTTCTTACTTGCAGTTGTCTTATCTGTCTTTGCCTTGATTGTTTTCTTGTTTGCTAATCATAAATTCAGGAAAGTGAAATTGTTTTCTTGTTTGCTAATCTCAAATTCAGAAAAAGGCTGGATCTCCCTCTTCCCAACATGTGCTAGACTAAATGCTCAAAACAAACAAATTGTAGCAATAGGAAGATGGTGCCAAAACCTTCATAATTATTAGCTAGGCACTATCTTTTTGTTATATATCTGCATTATCTGCCACAGGGCACAGGCACTGACTGATCTGTAAGGGCCACTACAGTGACGTTGATGGTTTAACGTGGGTTTAAAACAATGGTCAATCAACAGGCTGGTAGTTTTTCAAAATGCTTCCCAGGGACCCTACGTCTTCATTTAATGTATTCAATGACGCAGAGGACTGTTCTCAGTATCTCACAGCATGGTTCTTACAATTAATCTTACTTCTGCTCCGTAATGAGTTCATTCTGCTCAAAGTGTCTATGTGGACAAGTCCCAAGCGTGTGCCATCCTCTAAATCATGTCTGTGTATTATCTGGGAGAGTAATGACTGGCATGTAAAAGAGTGATGCCAAAGACAATCAAACAGTTAAACAAAACAGAAATATGGTCAGGGAAACTAATTCTATACCCGCTGGTTCTTCCCATGTACAAATTCAAGAAGAGCTGCCTCATCAAGATGCTGTTAGTTATTCAGTGACATCCTCACTGAACAGAAAAGCTGCTTTCATTGCTATATATGAAAACTTAATTTTGAATAACTTTTAAAGCTCTAGTTTTCCAAAAGTTTTACCTATGAGTTTTATTAATGGTTTTATTATTCGTTATGTGATTTTCACCATGATTTTCCTAAATGAGTGAATAATTTAATGACAAGTCTCTCTATTTTTGTAATAAAATGCAGCAGTAAAAACTGTTTATTTCATCACATTGAACAAATAAGTGTTCAAAGTACAATTTATGTTTAGAACAACAGCTGAATATCAAGAGAAAACTAGGGAGAGTTGCCAGCTTATTCTCAGAAAATGCTTTAAATGAGAATAGACAAAACATGAAAAAACATGTGGTTCTGTGTATTCAGGACAGGGAAACAAAACATGACTTATTAGATTTTTGTTTTTTAGCTCTTTAACCTCAGTGATTCAACTCTCAGATTTTGGATATAAAAGATAATGTGTACAATTAAATGAGCAAACATGGTATTTTTCTGGATTTTTTAAAACACTTATTTAGGATTTCATACCTTTAGTTGGAAAAAAAGCACTTTTTCACCATGAAGCCAGTAGAAAGGGCAATTTTTTGGATGCAGGTGTTCCAGAAGATATGAAATATAGTATACATTTCCTGGTGTAGTTTTCAGTTCTTAGCAGCTGTCTTGATTATGTGGGACTTTGTTTAAAGACTGGCAATATTGATGGAAATGAGTTCAAGCCTAAAATGAAGCATTAGCTATTACAACATGTAGGGAAAGAAACAAAGAACTTTTAGAAAAGGAATGACTAGTCAGTCAAGCCAAGAGAGATGTAACAAAGTTTTTAAAATATAACAAGTAGCAGAAGCACAGTAGTTTTGCAGAAGAAACTGTTATATAAGCACTTAGTGGAAAAAAAAAGCTGATAGTTCTATTAGGCAATAGATCATGTATGTTACTGGTTAGCAGACATCTGAACTTTTATGCTATTGGCTATCCAGGCTCACATTGTTCTAACCTGGTAGTGAAAATATTATAAAAGCTACGTACACTTTTAATAAACATTTCTGGATATACTGCATCTGGGGACTGTGCCTAATAGTTTCAACAACTTTTTTTTTTTTTTTTTTTAATATATATAATATAATACATATAATATATATATAATATATATATAATATATATAATATATATATAATATATAATATATATATAATATATAATATATATATAATATATAATATATAATATATAATATATAATATATAATATATATTTTTATATATATAAAGCAAACTCACTGGTGTAGATCAAAAAAGTTCACTTCTGTTTGGTCCTGTTCAGCTTTTTCTCCTGCCAGTGTGACATGGGGGCCTGCCTTGTTTGCTAGTGATGTTAGCCTTGATCATCTGCTCTCCTGCATCCCTCTGGATGAGGATCCCTTTGCACGGTGTGTTGCACTGGGTGCTTAAAGAAGAAAATCCACATTGTCGTTTCATTTTTCCAATGACATATTCTCCTTCATCTGTGTCTGGGAGTCTTGCTTTTGTCACTTGTTTTTGCCTGGGGGTATTAGGAATTGTGATTGGTTGCTAAGGGTAACGCTGTGTGATATGGCTTTAGCCAGTTTGGAGGTTCAGTGATGCCTCCAGGGCAGTTTGACCCCATCACTCCATGTCCCATCTCCCTCCTGTTTTACCTACAATTCTTTGCTTTGCAACCCTGACCTCTCTGTTGAGCTAACTATGTGCTTCCTATGATCTTGCTCCAAGCCATGGCAGACTTGCTCAACTAGTAGAAAACCAATCAAGTGAGAAAAAACATTGATTTTCTGCAATGTTAGTGAGTTGGTTATTTCCTTTTGTTAGTGGTCTAGAGGTAGAATGGTGGGGGCAGGAAAAATTATATAGGCAGGAATTTGTGTTTGCATGGGGACTTGGACTTGCTTTCTGATAACAGAAAATATCCTTTGCATCACATAACTGCAAACTCAGAACTGATTCAGGCACACTCACAATTTACTTCAGGGTAAGATCAGTGCACCAGCTGAATGGTGGTAAGCTACAATAAACTCAGCCATGGATGAGACTTCTGCACAAGCTCCAGTTATTTGAATAATAACTCTCTGATAAACACAACACTTGAACTTTAGTTAAATTCCCTTGTTCAGTAGGTTTTTTGGAGTTGTAGCCTTCAGTCAGCAGAAAAATCAATGGATGAATTCCAGTCTGTGTAATTCTGCTAACAGCCTTGTGCTTTAACTAAAAAGCCCCTCTTGCCTAGGCAGGTAAAATTTGCCACTGGAGACATTAGCATCGTTCTATTGATTAGAGAAAGACCTTTGACTTTCCCATCTTGAGCACTGAAGGAAGGGCAAACTGGGTGCCTAAGGCTGGTTGATTGGAGCCTACTCATTTGGCATTCAAATAAAGATAGTTCACAGAAATGAAGGAAGGCTGACTTTGGGAAGGCATCTTGAAACTGCTCAGTCCAAAATTGCTGCTCAGAGCAGGGTCACCTAGAGCAGGTCAGGTCTGTGTGTACTCAGATTTTGAACACTTCCAAGGATTGTGACTCTGACCTCTCTGGATAATCTGGTTCAATCACTCTTACAAGTAAGAAGTTTTCTTATTTGAAAATAGACATTCCTGCTTTTCATTGTGTACCCACTGACTCATGTCTTTTATGGGACACTACTGAAGAGTCTGGCTCTGTTTGCTTTACTTCTCCCCATCAGCTATTTATAGACCTAATTCATAAGATCCTTCTGAGCCTTCTCTTCTCCAGTTTAAACAGTCCTAGTTCCCTCAGTCTCTCCTTGTATTACAGTTGCTCCAGCAGTTTAGCCACTTTTGTTGCCCTTCACTGGACTCACTCCAGTATGTCCCTGTCTTTATTGTGCTGGGAGGCCCAGAAGAGGACCCAGCACTCCAGATGTTTCTCACCAGCATTGAGTAGAGGGGAAGGATCGCTTCCCTCCATCTTCCTCATGCAGATTTGTGAGGATGTTGGCCTTTTTTGTTGTAAGGGCACTTTGCTAGCTCTTGCTCAGCTTGTTCACCAAGACCTTAAGGTCCTTCTCTGCAAAGCTGCTTTCCAGTCAGCCAGTCTCCAGCATGTACTGGGGACACTGTCCAGGCAGTTTTCATCCATAAACTCCAGGGTTTTCTTTCTTCTCTACCATCCTTCCAGCAGAAGATGGGGTGGCCTATGAGCACAAAGGCCTGTGAGAATGAGATTCCTTCCAATACCCCGAAGAAGCACCATCTACTAATTTTTTTTTATGATTAGGTGGTTTGTACCACAACATCAACAAATTAGTTTATAAAATAATTTAAACCCAGGTAATCTCATTGTGGTATGGAAATATCTTAGATGTATCCAGCAAGAATCATCTTCTTGCTAACCATTAAAAAAATATAAAACAAAAAATGAAGAATGAAATATGAATAGCAAGATTGGGTAATAGTCTCCTAAGAAATGACCTGATCTAAGTGCATTTTTCAAATTATATATATAGCCTTAGTATATTATAACAACATTGTTGATTAATAATTTAAAAGAAAACCTTCCAGAGAAAGGAATCTGTCTTCCATTGGGTTTTGTTTGGGAATTGCATTGATGCTTCAATCTATTAACAACTGTTCAGTTAGCTCAGAAAAAAAAAAAGATTGTATCTGTGAAGTAACTGTGTGTAAACTCTACTAGTCCTTGAATTTTTTCTCATTTAAATATTCTGTGTATGAATGACAGTCTACAGAGGACAATGCAAACACAAGTGCACTGCATATATGTGTGCTGTAACAGAAATGAAAGGTGGGACCTAGGGTTAAAACCATCAAATCTGATAGAAGGTGGTAACCAATATAACACAGGACAATAAGATTAGGATGATGAAATACTGTACTAAGAAGGTAAAATGGTTTGATAGGTGGGATTGGTTAATGAGGCAAGGCTTTGTAATTGCACAACTAAAATATTGGGACAGGGAAATGGATAGACGCAAGCAAGACAACAGTGGGTCAGAAATCCTAGGAGTGAGGTTTTTAATTCTTCACCGTGGCACTAATAATTTCTGACAGACTTTGTTTTGAGATTCATGTAGATACAAAAATTTTAGTTCTAATTGCTTAGTTTGTGTGGCTTTCTTTTTTCTTACTTTCAAAACAGTGATATTATGTCCCATTTGAGCTCAGTGCCATGACAGGTTGGCTGGGACAGACCTAATTGCACTGGCTTAAAACATCAGTGTTGCCAAGGCCTTCACTCTGAGAACTGTTCCTCACCTGTCTGAGGCATAGGACCACCAAATGCAGGTAAAAGCAGTTGCTCTGTGTCTGACTAGAGGTCTGTCTGTCTCCACATCCTGCTCCCAGCAGTAGCCAAATGACAGGATGGATATGTGATAGTACCTGGCTGTCACTGTTCACATCCCAGGAGGGGCAAGTTTGCACTGGTCAAGCTCAGTTGCAGCCAGGGGGGAAGGCACTGGGCTCCTTTGTGCCCTTCCATGGGCAGGAACATGTCAAGGAGGAGCAAGAAATGCAGTGGAATATGTAACTTAAAATACATGAGCTGTAGTTTAAAAAGAATGATTCCAAACAAGTCTCCCTAAGGTAGGCAGATCATGAAAGAAGATGTTACTATGAAAGGCTTCAAGTCACATCCTGTAACTGCAAAGATCAGTGATAAATGGCAATCTCTTTACCTCTACAATCTATAAAGAGTACATTTAGTGTGTTCTGAAAACAAGCAGGGAAAGATTTTAAGTTCCTAATTTCTACCATATAATTAAGGGCAACTGGTTTTCTTAGGTGTGCAAGTTTGTGGGATTGAAGCCCAAGAGTTATTACACTGCATGTGTGTTAACATAGCGGAGTTGAGCATTTACTTTTATACTTACATCAATCTCTGTCATGGATGAGAACTGTAAGGAGAACTGTAAGTCTCTAAAGTCAAAAGTGGGGTGAATACCACAATACTGTGCAACAATGAAAGAAGCTGCTTAGGAGCTGAGTAGGGTTCCAGGCAAATATGCAGGTATCTATTTTGGTAAAACTTACATGTCAAAACCATTGAAAGTTCACTTTGGAAAAACATTTCAAGAATATGAATATTTTCCAGCCACCTAAGCAGATCCAAATTCTTGTGAACTTCTGTTTCTAAAAGTGGTGAGCATACCACTACGACCAGATTTTCCTTTATTTTGGCTCTGATCTTGTGTATTTTTCCAACACCAGAAAATACTGGAAATCAAATGGAAATTGAAAGCTGAAGGCAGGAGCTTTTTGAATAGTAGAGCTGAAACCCAAAGCTCTTTTTCAGTTTTGAATGTAAACTTCAGTTTGACATTTTGCATACTCTCAGTTTCTAGCTCCCTTTCATATGCTGTCACACTTTATTGCTGTCATTTTGAAATTAGGGAAGATTTATAAGGAAGTAGTTTGTGGGTTTTGGGGCTGGGAAACATTTTCTTACATGGTAAGAAAAATTGAGAAGAACTGAAGAGGTGGAGGGTGGAAGCACTGTTTCTGATAGCAATTAGAAAGAGAAATTAGTATATATGGGGAAATTCACTAGGAAAGAAATTATAAAAAACAATGTATGGTAATGATTTTTCGTGATCATTATATACTTATTTGGAAATAACCAAGTACTGATTATGCAAGACCTTTATTTCTGTTTAAATAATACTTCTCAGTCAAAGTACAGGGAATGAAATAATTTACAAAAATAAGTAGCTGGTTGTGATTTGGACATGGTATCGAGTCCCTCCATGCTGCCTGCTCCAGGAAATGTCAATCGTCACAGGACTTAGTGAACATGAAGCAGAAGGACATTCTGGTCTTTTGTGACACAGACAGTGTTTCACAGCAGACCCTTGGTGCCTAGAAAGTCATGCCCAGAGCAGACAGACATCCACAAGGCCAGCTCAGTTGCCTTAGCGTTGCCCGACCAGCTAATAAGTTTTGACCTTGTTTTTGTGTATGCAAATTAGGGACACCTGTAACATTACCAGATTCTTCTCCAGGACAAGCATACAGCTTAGCATGTAAAAACCTGAGCTGTAGCATCTGCGCCTTGGTGTCTGCATGATTATGGAACCATCCTTCAATTTAGAGAATATGGCTACAGGAAAATGGTAGAGGTTCTGTGTTGGCATCAGTAAATAATGATTGCAGATATAACTCGTGTACATGGCGCAAAGGATAAACATTTCTGAAAAGTAGGGATCAGCTGAAATATTTTCTCTGCCCTTTCTTTGGCAAATAAGTAATGATTTCTCTGTTCCGTGATTTCCAAATGAGGTCTTACCCAACACTGAGGAAAGGTTTGCTTTTATAATCATACCGACAAAATATATAAATGTAGGTGCAGGTTTATCAGCAAATGGAGATTGCTTATACTGCTTATGCCAACCCCCCAAAGAAAATAACACTGGCAATCTACCCTCTATCTATGTTTTGATTACTATAATTAAGCCTGTGCTTGGCTTTTTTGGCATAGGAATGAACACAAAATAATTCAGCTTTAGCTGATAATCTATACTGTTTAGTATATTTAACACATATATTTAACACATATATTTAGACATTTAAGTTTTGCCTTGGAGGAAAGGGCCTCTTTGACCTCCCACCTTGACTTCTTAATATGAATTTCTTAAAAATGTAGAGAAAGCTTCCACTGTTTTCTTAACATTTTATTATTGGTGATGGGTGTTGATTTTTCTCATTTTAACCTTCAGTCAATGAGAAGAGAACAGAAGTAGGGTCTATAGGAACAGGGACAGAAAGGAGGCATAATGTTGCCTTATTCCTTTGTACTATCAATCCTAACATTTTCTCTCTTCCAACTGCTTATATCAGCTGTGATCAGCAGCAGTTGGAAGATCATTTCAATGTTTGTGAAGCAGAAGTAGAGGAGGTATATTTAGAGCAGAAATATTTCAGGATAAAGAAAAAGAAGCATAATGATACTTACTTTAACCTATCAATAACTTTTGAGTAAATAACATCTCAGCCTTTTGTTACCAAGTTTATGTTTAGCCCAAGATACACCTATTGCCTTGAAATGAAGTACTCATTTATTTTTCAAATAGTGTTTGTTATAGCACTTCTAGGATTTTGCAATAAGGTTGTTAGAGAAAGCAGAGGGACTTCATCTAGCAGAATCAGGACATCATGTTCTCATGTCCTTTAAGATCAAACATAGATTAGTCTCCTGCATTTGCTTCACCCTTCTATGTAAATATGTAAAAACACAGACTCGATTATTAAGTTTACCTTGTTCAGTCACTCTGGTGACACTGATCTATATGTCAACTTCCTAGAGATCAGTGAAAGATAAGATTAGTAGGGAAATAAAGTTCAAGGGTCAGCACTTTGATAAACAACCACAGCTGAAGGAAGTCCATCAAAGTGAAATTGCTTAAAACAGGCATGTCAAGTAGCTATTTAAATTTCAGGTCTTGGATTTATCGAGCAAATAGGCAGAGAGGAAAAATGACCCAGGCAGTGTATCCCTAATACAGAAATCCCAGTGAATAAGAAGACCATTTATGAGACTTTTCCTGCGGTTTCCAACTGCTGTAATGCTTCTCTGTCCTTCAGCTGACATTTTGCATCTGGGCTTTTTAATCACTTGTGCAGCACCTCACAGAAGACAGATTTAGCTCCTACCCTTATTAATAGTGCTCTCTAAAGTACTATGCTACTGCAATTGCACTAAGGAGAAGTGAGATTGCATTCCTCTAAGAGAAACAGAGGGCCTTGCAGCATTTTCATCATGCGTAGCCTTCTGTAGAAGCAGGAGTTGCAGGGATAATGCCCATGGCTGCAACAGCTGTGGGAGCAATTAGAGCCATAGATACATCCCAGAAATTAAGGGGAGCCACAGGGCTTGTGAGAGACAAAAAGCAATCAGACAGCCTGACTGGGATTATGCTTCACAGCTGCCAAGCCCCACCTCTCACTTTGCTCCGGCTTACCTACCTTGTGTGAGTTGCTTTTCTCTTGACTACCTGTGTAAAGTGCTTTGCCCACTGGGTAGGTTTAACTATAAAAACATAGTGAATAAACACATTTTGGAGAACTGTGTAGATTTTGATCTTTGAGAGCAGCTTCTTTTTGAAACACAGGAGGACAGACAGAAGTGGCTTTTGTCAGTGGCATGAATCCTCTGGAATTCCTGCTGGTTTAAAAGGGATTGCAGATCATAGGAGGCAAAGAGGAAAGAAATCTGGTCTTCTTTCCAGAGCTGTACGTCTCTAATTCCCTTTCATTTTTTGCTAAGCATTTGATTAAATCTTTTTGTGTATACTGGTCTACCTACTCAGAGGCTATTTGCAATACCTCTGTCTGAAGCTATATGCTTCAGTCTGTCTCTGGAATCTTGCAATCCAGAACACAAGGGCTGGGTGGTATTATCATTCATAACCAAGGAGCTATTTAGGGTCAGTTTCACAGTTTTTTAAAGATTTTCTGAGGCAGCTTCCAGGATCAATGAATTCTGTATTGGTTCATTGCAGTGATGTAACACTGTAAAATAGTCTCTCAACATTAATATTACCTTTGTGGTTACAGTGGGAAAGTGCCTTATTTCTCAAGACTGATGTCACCAGAATGTTTCAGTTAGAGATATAGTTTAAGCATAATCTCAGACCCAGATAACCTAGATCTGAACATCTTTCAAATGTCAGGATGCTTAATCCTACTGTAACTTTCACAGTGAGTCTCCTTTCCATAATGAGTCAGACACTCAGTTTAAAGATAGTCCCATATGTAAAAGTCCCAGATCTAACTTCCTGCCTTGCTATTACTTCTACAGATTTAAAGCTCTGATAACTGAGACTTAGGCTCCACTTATGCTGCTGAATTAAATCATGTCACAACATTCCCAGGAACTTGTTGAAATAGATCCTGGCACTCTTTTCAGCCAGAATAACTAGTGTTTTCTCAAAGACTTTCCAGGCTCAGTGTGGGGCTTAGCAAATGCCAGGGACTGTACTTGCTGTGACAGTTTGGATGACCCTGTTTTGGAAGCTGAGAGAACTTAATAGAAGACATGTGGCAACACGTGTCAGCTGATCTCAGAGCCAGAAAACAGGCCTTGGCACATTTCCTTTACTAGTGTAGATATAGATTTGGCCTCAGGGCTTTCAACTTTGGCTCTGTGATTTGTTAGGAAATGTTTTCCTTTGGATAAGACCATAAGATGAGTCACTTTATCTGTTTATGACTTGCAACTGGGTAGAAGCTAAAGATCTCATGATAATTTTAAATAAAAAACCAAGGAGAGGTCACATATATAAGGTTATATTTTCTGTCTTGATTGATAGTATTTGAAATGCAAACTTTTATCTAACCATAGTACTGTTGATGTTTGGTTTTCTACATTTCAGTGTGATTTGCTTTATTGGATGGCAAGCCAGTGGAAAATTCTATTTGATTCTATTGCACTCAATTCTGTGCCCACTGCATTTTGTTTTCACAGGATCTTTAATTACCAAATAAATACAATAATTTTGGTGAAGGATTTTGAGAAAGATCTGTTCTTAATGCTCAATACTCACTGACATCAAGCAAGAAACGAAGACAGTTTCTCTCTCTTAAAAAGATACCATTGAAACACTGAGTGATATGTGTATCTGTACCTTTGAGGAATCACAGGGTTTTTAGAGAGTGTTACTATTTATGGTGATGAAGTGGGGCAGTCAAACTGAAATTTGCCCTTGGTATCCCACTGCAAATTCGAGTTTTTTCATGTAACGTCATGTGGATAGTTGAAGTGCCCTGTTAGTCCTAGCCACCTTGGGGTAACTGAGGAACATTTTCCTGAGGGCTTTGACCCTTTTGCTGCAAGCTGATGAGGGATGTGCTAGAATGGGGAGTGAATGACACTTTGGGAGTTCGTTTCACAGTGGAGGGAGAGCTGTGGCAATCTGAGTTGAGTTCAGGTTGTGACTCCTGTCTGGGGGAATCTTAGGTAATCTTATTACAGTGTCCCCTTCCCCTCAGTTACAACACGGTCAATCTAAAATTTCAGCACACTTATACTAGGACAGAAAAAAAGCCAGTCCACAGCAAACAGACAAGCTTTGAGTCATGTACCCCATTGCTCTGTCAATGCAGGATTATAGCTCTTGAGCATCAGTCTTGAACAGATTTACTGGCTCAAATCAAAGGACTTCTATTCCTTCCCTTTGGAGAATTTTCCATTGTTAGAAGTAACTTTCATTCGATGTTTCAAAAAATATTAGCTTAATTTTCTTATTTGCCTTTGTGTTTTCCTCCATAACTCTTTCTGTGCCATGCCCTCCAAAAGACACAAGAGAGAGAGAATGGATCCCAAACCAGCCACAACACAAATCTGGCCTCAATACAGGATCCAGATTTCACAGGTTAGTTTGAAGTGCTGGGATGTAATTATGTCCTATCTGTGTCATCATACAGTTTGACAGCAGCACATAGCTAACTCTTCCTTGTGTAATTTTTTTCATCTCCTTACTATGTGCAACAAGAAGACAGAACGCACAGGACTAGATTAGTTAGATTGCTCAAGCATGATTGGTGGTATTTTGACTTGACTTTGTCTACAGGTAAAGAAAACACACTAGTTTAAAACATGAGATTAATGGAAATATTTATGAAAGTTTTCAACTTTGGATTCCACACATTCTCCCTTTCATTCTGCAAGTCTTCCTTCTTCTTTAAGTGCACATCTTCTGAATGACAAGAAAATAATAAACAACCCTCACCTCACTTACCAAGGTAAGCAGGATGTTTTCAGAGAAATTATCAGTTTAAACTAATATGCAGACATAGTGGAAAGGCAGAGGTCTGCACTGTGGGTTAGCAAGCCATCCACCTTGAACATCAAGGCAGCCTCACACTGAGGATTGTCAACTTCGCTGAAAGAGTCAGAGTTTAGTTTTCACCAACAACCTCATGACAGTGGATAGGACTTGAACAATCAAAGCACTTAACATTTTTTTTAGAGAAATAGGCAATCTTTAAGTGTTGTGCTTAATTTTGCTTGGTCTATTTTACAGTATTTGCAGACTACCCATGGCAAGCCAGCGATGTTCCATGTTGACCTGTGTGCTGATAAAAGCATGGTAATGAACTGTGGGATTTTTTTATGTTTTTTAATTCCCAACAGGGCTTTGTAAATCAGTCATGTAGTAAATGTTAAGTGCCCATTTAAGAAAAAAAAAGAAAGATCAGTGGGCATTAAGTCTCTGGGTGTTGGCACACATGATGTTCTTACCTCCTGTCCTTACATTCTTAGACACATACAGACGAAGGATTTACTACCATGCACGCCACTGTGGAAGGAGTCCTTTGCCGTGTTTGTGATTCCAGTGTTGTATCCTTGTTGCCTTTCTGTGGGCTTGTCTGTACATCTGAAAAGATGTTTGGTTGGTTGGTTTTTTTAACCTGCACTGAAGTTATGCTAAGGTAAAAATCCAACTCAAAACAGGCCCTTTGCTTTGATCTACAGGACAAACATGTAAGCTTACTGCTGTACCTCAGTGAGTTCTTCACATTTGGTTTCCAACCAGGTTCAAGGCACCTGCAATTCCTCGCTTCTGAAATACTGTGATACTTGACACGAATCCTTCTTCTTACAGAGTCACTGTCATTTAGCAATAGAGAAAAGCAATAGAGAAAGGTATTTGAGACAGCCATGTGAATATTTTTTCTAACCTAATCTCACGCTTCATTGCGAGCAAAGCTAGATAAGCTTCCCTTAAAGCAACAGAGCAGAACCTGCTGCCAGCTGCCAAGAAGGGGTGTCTATACAGGTGTGAGAGCCTGGCTGACGCTTGTGGGTGTCTCTGAAAGACTCTGTGTCCTTCAATTCTTCGCCCTCCAACAGGGTTTCTAAATATGGCCTTGCTCAATTTACCCATGTGCCAGCTCCTCTTGTAAAATTGGCTTTGGTGTTGCTAAAGTTTAAATGAACTGCATGAAATGGCTCCCTGTCTTTACATTTGGGTCTGCTACATAGGACCCATGCACAGCCCACATGCAGCTCTGCAAACCATGTGGTTAGTGATAAGAGGCCTCTTCCCCAGACATTTCCTCTTCATCTCTGGTTGAGCTGTGTCCCACTGCTGGAGCTTTCAGGTTGTTACGGAGGGAAGCTGGACATTCAGGAGTGTCCAAGGTGAGGTACAAAGCACTGGTTTTAGTTTGCAGAACCCCCCTCTAAGCATTTAATGAACAATATCACAGTGGATGTTTCTGGACTCCATTAATTGCATTTTGTGAAGTGGGATGCTGAGGATTTTCTGCCACTGGATCAAAAGAGAGAGCAATTGGTTCATCATTTCATCTGTTGTTTGTTTGCTTTTCCTCTTCTTCAGTGACATAAACTCATGGTCTCTGGCAAAAAGGTCAGATAGTGGTAATATCATCTGATGCTCCCAAATCTTTAGGTTTTCTGACAGTAGTTTTAAGTGCACCTCTATGCTGAAAAATGATTCTGGAAATGGCATTGTGAGGTTCCGTGCCTATCATCTCCATTATTTCCATATCAGATGTTCTCTGTGAGCAATGAAAAAGACACCTAATTTTGTTCCTGTTTGTCAACCCCTGGTGAACATAACCTAAACATGAAGTTCACATTGGATCCTTTTCTTTTCCCTTGTGATTGCCAGCAATAGAGCACTCTACCATCTCTGAGCTGGACCTCACTGCCACCTGTAAACCCCTGTGCTTTCTGCAGTTTTACTCAGTGACTGCAGCCTACTAAACATCTCTGTTGATGTATGGCAGCAGGAAACACATATCATCTTCCTGTGTATTTACTGCTTTTGGTATGTGAAAAGGAGTTATTACTCAGTATGAATTCCTGGTTTTCCTGTTATTCTTGTTCTTTTGTACTCTTCTGTAGCCCCCTCTAATCTTGTCACAGATTATACAAACCATTTGATGAATACATCCTCCCATCTCTCTGTAGGTTGAAGAACATTTGTTGTTCAAACTGTTCTGCACTTTATTTCTTTACTTGAAGTACTAAAATATGTTTTATACGTATATACATACAGCAATGCATATATTAACAAAAGTGTGCATGCTACAACATGTTTTTCTAATAGATTTCTTCACAAACCAAATCCCCAAAATTCTAAAATGTTAAAACAGTAGTACTTCAGCAGTTAAAGGGCACAATATAAAATGAATTTTCTACAATCAAAATAGTCTTTCTTGATGGATGGATGGATAGTTTGACCAGATTGTGAAGAAGAAAGAATGCAAATCTCTTAAAAATCAAGCAAGCCACATTTTTGAAAAAGAAGGATCCAGTGGACCTTGTCTGGCTGCTAATTGCCCTATTCAGGGTGACCAGTTAAATGACTGTGTGCTGATTAGTTTTTTACTAAATTAAGTGTACTTAAGGAAGTATGGAAGAAACAGCAATATGCATCCAGAATTCTAGCCCCCAGAGAAGGTCGACACTATTACATGTAAGAGAGATGAATACAATATCCATCAATATAAGAAAAGAAATGAAGTAATTTCATAAAATCACACTAGTTTTGGTTTCTAGGGGTTTAGCTCTGTTTCTTTCAAATGACCAGCTGTAGACCCTCCATGGCAGTCTCCAGACTAGATAATGTCCCAAGTCTTCTTTGAAGGTGGGTCCAGGCTCCCTTTTAACACGTGAGATGAAATTCTGGATGTATATAATGGTTTTTCCTTTCAAGTGGGCCTCTGAGGAACTGGTTGTTGGACAGCCTTGCCCAGTGTAAACTGAGGAAGGGGATAGATTAATTACCTTCTGTTGAGGTCACTGTGTAGCTGTGGGGCCCAGATTTTTACAGAGCCAATTTAATTACAGGAACTGTGTTGTATATTGGCTGGATAACTTGTTATACAGAAAACCCACAAAGCACAGAGCCCACCAAAAGGAATGCAGGGAAATGATTTCCACTTTGTTCTGTGATGTGGTCAGAGGTTCAGTGGTTATGGGGGCAGAGGGATGTTGAGTCTTCCAGCACAGTGGCCACTGCTGTCTTCCTGACTCCTCCAGAGCACACATCCATTGCACCTGTGGTGATGGCAACACCTCAGGCATCTGTAAGTCACATTACAAGTGTGCAACCCAGTTGACAGAACTTCCATTATATAAATAGCTGCTGAAGGGACTGATGATGGAAATGGGTTCTGCTATTCCTCATAAAACAATGTTTCTAACCCTTGCTTTTCTAATAGGCACCAAAAATAAGTAAAACTGAGAAAGTCCATCTTCAGATTACTACATGAGATGGTGTGGAGTCTTGTGAAAATGTTTCTGTTCTATGCTGCTCCTCTGGCAAAGACTTACATAACTCACTGGTGGCTCCATCACTCATGAGCAAAGTGCTATGCTCCCAGATGCACGGCCATAAAATCTTTATAGTGTCTTGCAAAGTGTGGTGTGCTATAAAGTTTTACAGCCATGCATTTGGGATGACCATATTACATCATCACATATTTCCCCATGAAGATTTTGGCTTACTGCTGCTCCAAGCCAGCTAACTTTTACAGATCGTTCCTAGAATAGCTAAAAGGTCCCTGCTTTCTTTTTTGTTGTCAGCCTGAATTTAATGTACTCCTTTTCTTTCATTAAGTCCCAGAGTCAGGCTGCAGAGGAAGTGGAATAGCGCAGTCAATACATGACTGGATTTGCTTTCTAGTTATATCAATCACATTGTCTCTCTCCACTATTAAACATTTATGCTGTGGTAATGTTTTCATAGCACAGCTGATAGACAGGCCCAGGAACAGCAGCAGTGTGAATGAGATGTGTGTCCTGGGCTCTGGTTTGTGTGCTGCCAGCCCCTGGGGAATCTATATCTCCTAGAGATTTAATGGCATAAAGCACTTCCATATACTGAAGAGATACTTTCTGTCTCAATTTTTCTTTACCCTGTGTTTAATTCTTGCTACTTTTCAGGGAGCTGAATTAGTGATTCTGTCCTTCTGGGACCCTCTGAGCCCAGGAATATGCAACCTGGAATGAAAAAAGAAAAGAAGGAACACTCCACTCATAGGAAGTATGAAGTTATTTTGTCCTAGCAAGTAATGACAGTGCATCTTCCACCATGTTTCACTATCTGTAAGATATGAAACCTTGAAATATAACCACTTTAAAGAGTACATTTGTGTTTGAAAGTAAAATAAAAGTAGATAAGGGTAGTATTTTTTAAACAAATAACATGGTTTCAGAGTAAGTATACTTACAATAGCAAAATATAGAGGAAGGCATTGCATATTTGGAAAAGAATTGATAAAAAACCAGTTTTCAGATTCAAGGCAGCCTTTGTCAGGGATCAAGCCAGTCTTATGGTTTGAATAATGAACATTCCTTAGCTTTTACCCATAATTAAATGAATTACATTAGTTAAAATATTAGTGATGATGGGGGAGATAAGTCTATGAATCCATGGCAAAACACATTAACTAAACAGGGGAGAAAAAAGTTCCAATTCAGATTTCTACTCCTCTCTTAATTTTTTTGTTATTATTTGTTATTATTTTCAAGCTGATTTACCTAGAGTACATTTCCCTATTATTAGGTAATTTGATTTATGAACACTTTGTTACTTCTTGTTTCTCGAGCAGTCATTTAAAACAGGTTTCAGCAGACTTTCAGAAGTCCCAGATTAACCAAAATTTGCAATTTTATGCTTGATGATCATCAGTATGCAAGAAAAGGAAATGAACGTCATCCACTGTCACCCAATCATTCATTGTCATCTGGTTCTGACAGTAGACAGACTTTGACTGAGTTACTGCCATACATTTTCAGCTGCTGAACAAATGGGAAAACTTGGACACTCCACAGAGCTAACTTACATATGCAAATGGTGTTGATGTAGTCCAATGAGTGGAGTGCAGAGCAGTGTTTGTGCCTGATATTTTAAATTATCACCACTTTCTCGTGAGGAGCAGGTTCAGTAATCAAGTAAGTAATACTGGTTGTAATTGAATGAGCTAAAGGAATGAAAACCTGAGACAATTGATCTTTAGGCAGGAGACTTGCAAACTTTCACAGAATTAATAAAATGGAAGAGAAAGTCACCCTTTGCGGTATGTCTAGTGCTGCCTGGTGCTGATGACTGTCTATAATAGATGCTTGAGCCTTAATGAGTAGCTCCTCTGTTTGTTTATTTATACTTTCAAGCTACAGTTTATGTGTGTCTGGTAATGGTGAAAAATGTCTTCCAGGTGCAGCATAATGTAAATGTGGAAGACAAAGCTCTGAGGGACAGAATTGAGTTTTGCAGCTGACAGCTGCATGTGTGATGTCCCCTGCTGGGGTAGTTTAATACAGACCACAATCAATTAATTATGTTTATACTTTGTGGAGACCACTGCAAAGACTGTTAGATACAGTAAGAAAAGCAGTTTTGGAAAAGCATAGATGGAAATGCATATATTCCCTACTTAGAATAGCTGCTACTTTTATCGCTAACATCTTAAGTTATCAAAATGAAAAAAATTATGTGCCCTCATGTGCACTTTTGCATTTTCTTTCTTTTGACATTTAAGTTGGTGCAAAGAGTGAAAATAATGTGAGTGCAGTTCTTCTATGAACGGTGTCTGGATGAAAAGAGCATTTTAGAGTTCACTGCTTGTGTCAGTAAATTCCAGATCACATCTGATTTAATTTGCTCAGAAAATGTAAAGATTACTTAATCTGATATAAATTTATATTATTTATTTTTAGACAGATATGACATTACTCATCACTGTAAACTGAGGAGTCTGATTTCTGTTCGTGGAAAAAAATCATCTGTGGAGCTATATTCTTTCTTTCCCCACCATATTATTTTCTACTCATCCATCAACATCCTTTAATGAAGAATTTTGCAGTGAAAATGCTCTGATCATTTTGCTTTGTTAACTGCATTGAGAAGAAGAGGACACTCATTCTCCCACAGAGCTTGTTCTAACGTGATAAAAGAAGTTTAAATCAGTACAAACAGCACCCAATTTGCAGACTTTGCAAGCATCCAGCTGAGGAACTAAATCTCTGAACACATGTAGATTTACACCTCCTTTTTAAACAATTTGCAGCTACTGCAGTTTGATGTAACAATAGCTATTATCTCTCAAAACCTCCCAATGTTAACCCATAAATAAGAATTTTTAGATCTAGCACTTCTCAATACACTGGAATCAACTGCCAGCATGCTGCATTTCCAGAGCGGGAGGGTTCCTTTGCCCAGAATGCAGAGATGCAGCACCAGGAACCACTGCACCACACAGGGACCTGCAAATTCTGTATTCTAGCCAGAGCTAGGCAGAGAGCAGGGTGTGCCAGAGGCTGGCTCAAGCAGCTGATCCCGATATTGGCTGCTTTGTCAACAGTTGTTATGGCCAAACTGTCTTCATTAGAGATCTGGCCTTGAGCAGCTATTGTGAAACTGCTTCTTTCAATTAGCTCTCCAAAGGGATGCTTCATGCCACACTGAGAGCCCATTTGTGTGGTTTTGGAGCAGTCTAAACTGTCACTCCCCCAGCACTCTCAGTGTAGGAAAAGCTCAGAAATAGCCTAGAAAATATGTTGGCCTATCTGATGTCCATCCTTGACAGCCTTCCAGCTTAATCACAAGAAAGATGGGATAAAAAAATCCAGTGTTTGAGTGTTTATATTTTTCTTATGGATTTAGAGGGTTCCATGTGTAACACAGTTTGAAGCAATATCAAAATATAAATAAAGAAATCTCCAAACTTGCAGATCCACCTAAACATCTATTTTGCACTTGCTTGTGGCCAGTCTCCAGGCTTGCTATGGGCTAGAGGGTCTAAGTCCTATTGTTTTAAGCCAGTTCAGCATTTTTCTCAATCATATTTTACATTTTCTACATTCACAATCCTTCCTGTGCCATGGCTTGTACTTTTGCTCCTTAAGATATCAGCTTTGGTCTCGGTTACAGTCAGGATAATACCAACACTTTCCATCCACTCAGATCTGTGATGAACAGGAATGAAAAAATGCCCACTAGCAATTTCCCATTTGCTGTGCACTGCACTATTGCATTCCTGCCACTGTGTGCTGTTCTGTGAGACTCTAAATTAACCTAATTAATGTGATTTAGGGTGATGCCTGTTTACCAAGCAGCAGTCACTAGAGAGGTTTCTTCTCTGTCCTGTCACCAGGAGTCTGCCTTCCAGGTAAGAGCTTTTCTGTTGCACAAAAGGCTCTTTTCTTTGCTCTTTGTAGGTGTTTTTTGTGAGAGGAAGGCAGTTTATTGTTAGTCTGATGTAAATGTACCTTAAGAATTTGGGAGACCTTGGGGATAAAAGTGATGTGTAAGCAAAGACCCTCTCTTAGTGGTTTTTGGTTGCTAGGGCTCTTTAATACCTAGTCTCTTGGAGCTAATAGCCTAATAAATTAGATAGGCCAGTTCAGCTTCTTGAGGATTATTGAACTGAAAGGCCTCCAGGTAGATGTTTTATTTGCACCTGTTAATTTGTGAGGGTTTTTTTTTCAGATAATTTTTGAAAGACCAGGAGCTAAAAGTTCCTTTTCAGTTTTCTTTCACCTCCCCAAATGAAAGCAAATGTATTTTCTTTCACCATGACGTTTTCTTGACCCAACTGTATTGACAACAATTCCTCCTTGTGAATCTTCCCTGGAGATCTTTGTTAGCTTTATTGGTGTTTACTTTCTTGCTTAACCTTTTACACTGTCCTCATTTTGGTTCTCCTTTTCTCCATGGGATTTCACTTTATTTCTGCAGTTTAGGCTGTAGGACAAAATTGTCCTGGGAAGTGACAAGGCAGTGGCAAGCACTAGGTTATACTTCTCATGTGGACTGTCTTCCATGTCTACATTGCGTTTTGAAGATCTCTAGGATGAGGGATTAGCCCATATGCAAACCACTGTGTTCATCAATGATTCCCCATAAATAAGAATAGCTTGAGAAACTTATTATGTATATGGATTTTTGAACATCTTGCAAATTAATATTTCCATTAGCAATCACCCTGACATTCACTACACAGGGGACAAACCTGGAAACTGCTTTCTGTAACTCTTTAAAAATGGAAATGGATGCAAGAACAGCCTTAATTTGAGAAGCAAGGTGCAGGGAGGTGTGTAAGAGAGGAGCAAACACCGTGTGATATTTCCCTAGATTATGCTCTAACATATTGCAGCTCACAGTCCTCCTGAACCATATCATGTCTGATAGTCTCTTCTTTGTTCAATCCCCTTCTAATCTCATCTGGATTTGCTGATTTCTGTGTTCTGCACGTGTTTCTGCCATGTTTACTTTTACCTGTCACAGGTTCATTAGCTTGAGCAGGTGAACTCCGAGCATTTATTTATTCCTTGTTCACACCTTCCCAGTTCCATAGATCTCTTCTGCAATGCACCCTCAACTGGACTCTGGATATAAGATTGGTAATTTCAGTTGTTCTTTGTAATGGGAATCATTCTGAAAAAGGCTTTAGACAACATCTGTAATTGGCTTCAATGTTCCTTTTTGCTATGGAGAGGGGCACAAGAACAGCACAGCATTTTCATGAAGAGATGTAAGTAGTGGCATACCAGTGTTTACTGTTGTAGGCAGCTCAGTCCCCTGTAGCTGCTTGCTCTCTTCCCCACAGCAGAATGAAGAAAAGAATCAGAATGGTAAAAGTGAGAAAACCCACGGTTGAGATAAAGGCAGTTTAATATGTAAAGCAAAAGCTATGCAAACAAGCAAAATGAAGCAAGGAATTGAGTCAGTCCTTCCCATGGTGGGGGGGTAGGAGTTCAGCTATCCCCAGGAAAGCAGGGCTCTATCAGGCATAATGGTGACTTGGGAAGACAAACACTGTGACTCAGAACATCTCCCACTTGCCTCTCCTTCTCCCATTTTTGCATACTGGGCATGATGCCCCATGGTACGGAACATCCCTTTGGTCACTCGGGGTCAGCTGTCCTGGCTGTGTCCCCTCACAAATTCTTGCGCATCCCCAGCCAGCTGACTGGTGGTGCAGCATGAGAAACAGAAATAGCTTTGACTCTGTGAAAGCAATGTAATAGCTAAAAATTCTGTTATCAACATTGTTTTCATCACAAATCCAAAATATAGCATGATACCAGCTACCATGGTAGAATTCTCATACTTCTTAAAATTTATTTTGGCTTCTGCTCATGCTGCTGTTTTCTTTAAATGATTTATCATAAACCGAGGATAGCAATCTGATGAGGAGTCAGCTCTAAGCCTCTCCTACAGATGTAAAACTTAGATAGTTCTTCTCTATTTGTATCCTTCTATATTTGTCTCTATTGAATTTCACTGTCAGTGTTTAAAAACAATACAAACAGATTTTAGCTATTAAACCCGTATGTCAGTGTACTTTTCCATATCAGGACCTCTCTTTCACAGTGAAACCTGCTTAATATTGGATTGAATAAAGAGACCTGAAAACTGGAGAGTACTTAGATGAATTCTTCTGTTGCATCATCATCATCATCATCATCATCATCATCATCATCATCATCATCATCATCATCCTCATCATCATCATTGTGTCTTCATGAGGGATTAGGGTGGCATGAACTGTGGGGAAAAAAGTAAGTAAAAGAACCATTATAGGTGAGTTGTGATGCTAGGAGTATGGACCTCTCATAGGAGTAGGGAGTTGTACTGATTTGAAAGCAAAACCAGTGAGACTCCAAGTCAGAAATACAATAGCTAGAAGAACAAACAACAAGAAAGGTAAAAATAAAATAAAATAAAACAAGATAAATGCAACAGTGCAAAGGACCACTGACAGAATGCAAACCTGACACCTTGTGGAAGCAGTCCAAAGTAAGTCCTCCTGGAAGTGACAGATGTGGCTCTGTTGGAGTAGAGAGGATCCTCAAGAAAAGGGTCCAGTCTTCCTCTGAGAATCCGGTGGAAACAGGCTGCTCTGGGGTCCCTGTGTCCTGATTTTATCTGGGTGGGGAATGGTTGGCTCCTCCCTACTGGATACTGCAGCTCACAATGGGATGATGTAATGTGTCATGTCATTGGTGACCCTTAATGGCCCATTTGCAGAAGATATCCCCCAGAGAGGGAGACAAAATCGATGAAAGAGATAAGAAACTCTGCCTTATCTGGTGTTATCAGTTGTCCCATTAACAGAAGGCATCTGGCCTCTTTCCCCCCCTAGAGTTACAAGAGATAAGGAACAATATCTCCCAAATGGTTTCAACAGATGAAAATAGAATACATATTTTGGTTACATATTTCAATCCAAGACAGGAGTATATGGCCATGAAGATTTCTGAAGATCTGGATACCTTCTATTGTATTAGAGGAAAACATGGCAGTAGATTTGTGTTGTGTTTTGGGTTTCTTTTCCTCTCTCTCTCTTTAAATCCTGTCTATCCCTACTCCATCGTTCTGTGACTCAACATCCATGTGAGTATGCTTGTTGCCCACAGCCAGGAGGTATTTCCATGAAGTGTTGAGGCTCTGTGACTAGCATGCCCAAATGCTTGGAGGCACATATTCAGGCTCTGCTAGTTATGCCAAAAACACTCACTAGGAGCATGCACACCTCCCACTGTGTTGGACAACAGCTCCTAGAAGTGTTAACAGGTTTAAAATTGTGTCTATATGCCTCAGCTTTCCTGTATAGCTGGGAATACCTGTGACCATAGCAGAGTGTCCTTTGGCTTTGCAAACATGAACTATAGAATAGGCTGCTATTACTGACATGGCAACAGCTCAACATCATACAGGCTGTAATGATTTGTTGCTAAGTTCTCTGAAGAAGATGCTGCAGACATTGCATTCAGACCTAGTTATTAGCCTGTGTCTCTCAGTGCCATGATATAGAGAAAGCAGTTATGGCAGCTTGGTGCCTCTGATGTCATTCAGTATTTCTGTCTCAGTCCACAGTCCTGTGGCTTGAGGGTGCTTGTGGATAAAATTAAATGAAATCTGCAGGGCGACACTGGATGTTCAAGCACAAGAACATGCAGGAGGCTAATGGGTCTAAACAGAGGGGGAACGTGGTGTTGCAGCGTGTCTGATGTGTGTTGTGCTGTTGATGTGCCTGCTTTCACATGACTACTCAGATAAAAATGATAAATAATTTGGTTTTAAAATGTTGTATTGTCTTAAACAAATGAGAAACAATCACAGCTGTTGGGATAGTATCTAATACTCTTGTGTCTAGTCACTATTGCACAAAAAAATTTGTAAAAGTATGTAATAAAGGAAAAAATACTTTCCACCTGTGGGTGCTATCTGGTGGCGAATACTCTGATCCTGATCCAGCAAAGCTCTTGGATGCATGCCTGCTTCTAAAGCATGAACGCCCCTCCTAAGTATGTGGGTGTGTTACTAAGTCCCACACAATGGAGTGGGCATGTCAGAAGAATAAATCTAAATTCAAGTCCTCTAGCTGAGATTCACTGGATATTTGCCCTGCAAAATCACACAGGCTTGTAAAAGCCCCGGTGAGGACAGAGTAATTCTTGCTCACAGGAAAACTGAAGAGCAAGGCAAGGAGCCATATTGTATAAGTCCCAAGACAGACAGGAAAGCATGGAAGTGCTAGAAATATAAGCACCCAGTCATTTTGGTGCTGGTACCTTTGCTAAAAATACAAATTTCTGTTCTTGTGAAAACTTGAAATACAATTTGAAAGTGTCTGAGTTATAACTATGCAGATGTGTGCAGAGGGACCCATGCTGAAGTGTTGCATTGGCGCAACTTTGAGCCTGGGTTTGACTGTCCTTCAGCAGCCCATAGGCTCAGGCAGAAGTTACCACTCCAAATTGGGCAGGAGTGCTGATCTGCTGGAGGGCAGGATGGCTCTGCAATGGGATCTGGAACAGGCTGGACAAATGGGACAAGGCCAGCTCTGTGAAGTTCAACATGGCCAGGTGCCAGATCTTGCCCTTGGGTCACAACAACCCTCTGCAGCACTACAGGCTTGTGACAGAGCAGTGGGAAATCTGCCTCTTGGATAAGGACCTGGGTGTGCTGGATGACAGCCAGCTGAGCATGAGCTGACGTGTGCCCAGGTGGGCACAGAAGGCCAAAGGCATCTGGCCTGTGTCAGCAAGACTGTGGTCAGTCAGATAAGGGCAGTGATCTCTCTACTCAGCACTCAGCATTCAGGCCTCACCTTGAATCCTGTCTTCAGTTTTGGGTCCCTCCCTACAAGAAAGAGATTGAGGTGCTGCAGCATATCCAGAGAAGGGCAACAGAGCTGGTGAACAAAAATCATGAGCTGTATCTGGAGAACAAATCTTGTATGGAGCAGCTTGAGGGAGCTGGGGATGTTTAGCTTGGAGAAAAAGAGGCTCAGGGGAGACCCTATTGCTCTCTACAACTACCTGAAAGGAGGCTGCTGTGAGGTGGGGGTCAGTCTCTTCTCCCAGCTAACAAGTGACAGGACAAGGGGGAATTGCCTCAAGTTGTGCCAGGGTATGTTTAGATTGCATATTAGGGAAAAATTCTTCCAGGAAAGGGTTAACAAGCATTGGAACAGGCTGCCAAGGAAGTGTCTGAGTCCTTATCCCTGGAAGTATTTAAAAGACAGGTAGATGTAGAGCTTAAACACATGATTTAGTGGTGGACTTGTCAGTGTTAGTTTAATGATTGGACTCAGGAATTCCATAATTGATGGTTTTGCTAGTGGGGATTCCTGGTTCCAGAAACTCAGGCCTCTCTTCTCACTTGTCTGTGAAGATCTGAACATCTAAAGGAATACCTACATGCCTTCAGCCAGCCCTCTCCCACCTGTGCTCCAGCTGGTAAGTAATGGATAGTGGGAAATCCTGCTGCCTTGTGGTGGAAGAAGGGCCCTGATTTCCTAAAGCTGTACACAGAGGAGGTGAGATACTTAAGATATAACAATTTCATCTGAAGCTACTATACCAGCCCTTCTGCTGGAAAAGATTGAGGACAATAAATTTCAGCAGAGGGCCAGCAGGTCTGAGGCTTGGGAGGAGGGAAGGGCAGGATGAGGGGCCATACCCCTAGCTTGCACAGGAATTTTCCAGAGCAGTCTGCTCTGGATACCTCATCCAATGCCTCCAAGCTCAAAGGCCGCTGTAAAGTGCTGCCACAGAGGCTCTAAAGAAGGTTTTACAGCAAGGTATGGGATTTTTTACCTCATGCAGACTGAGAAGAAAAGGCTAAGATTAGACCAGAGAAAAGGACTCTGAATTTACTTTCTTTCTCTACCAATAAAACAAAGTTTTATCTTAATTTCAGCCCTACAAGCGTGAGTTTAGTATTGAGGTGAACAGTTCTCCTGAACTGTATTACCTTGGTGCAGTTCAAAATCCTGTAAACCAGAACATGCTAGATATCATTCCCCCACAGAAAGCACAGTGGGGAATAAGCAAATAAAGTTGAAACAGATAAAGATCCGAGTATTGATCTCTGCTTGTGTTTCTTAATAGACTGTAACTCCAAAGGAATATTGTAGTCATTGACGAAGGAGAAATCGAAATAATCTGGCTATCACTTTACATGTCTCTGTATTAGAAGGGTCACGTAGGCTAAAGAGTGCCAGGGATTTACACAAAGTAACAGCAGATTTTCAGGAGGCATATGGTTTTACAGCTATAGAAAGCACTTAGCAGGGACTCCAATTGGGCTAACACAGCTGTGGTTTTGTGGTGAGCTCATGCAGCTCCCCCGTGCTTCTCTGCCTACCTAAAATGTGTGTTATCTTCCAGCTGCCAGCTGTAGGGTGCCCCTCAAAATGATTGAGCCAAAGTTAATACTGGTATTTTCCTCCTAGTACCAGAAGCCACATGTGAAAGCCAGAAATTTTCTGACAAGACCATTTCACTGTATTTTCCAAACTTTTATATTGTTTGGGAATACCACTTTCATTACATAATTAATTCATGGTAGTTCCTGGAGTTGCAGCTGTATCTGAGAATAGAAATGACAATTTCTGACTCAGCAGTGGTGGTCACTGCTCTCACAGATAAAAAGGATTTATTACAGCTTTATGTGTGCTCAAATCCCAGAATCTGTGGTTGTAGGATGGCAAAGTGGATTCCGCCCAGCTCATACAGTATCAACAATTGCTAACAGAGCTTCAGACATTAGGACAGATTTCCAAGGTAGAAATGAAGACCTTGAAGAAAAATGCAATTTCATACTTGTAATTTAGAGTGCATGTTTGCTCACAAAATCTTTGCAACGAGTAAATAATAATAATAATAAATGTAAGCATGTCAGATCAACTTTCAGTTGAACTTTTCAGAGCCAGCAGCTAGGAAAAAAATAATTTTGTGCTTGTACTTTGAAAAAATTCTGATCTGAAAGGCCTCTGGACACTTTGAAAACAGGGTAAGCATGATGCCATTACTTTTCACTGTGCACAAACATCACCCTGATGGTTTGCATTATTCATGCAAACAAGATGCTGTAAATGTTGTCTCCTCCAGAGCCTCTTTGAAAGGAGGCTTCAGTTATGCCTAGGAAACCCTGCAGGCTCTTCCTCTCTGATTTCATTTGAAAAGAAATTTTAAGAGGCTGCCTCACTTTTGAGTGAGGACATATTCCTACAGTCACTGGTAGAAGCCCTGTTGAAGGCACAGGAAATGTGTGTGGGCAGAGAATACTGACTACACTGAAGTAGTATTTCAGAACCTAAAAATATGTTTAACCTTCCAGCCACAGAGGCAGCCTACAGAGTTGAGATGAATGCCTTTTCAGCTCAAGAGGCTTATGAGAAAAACTCACATGTTTAATAATCTGAATCATGTAACAGAAGGCATATGTGGTTGGTGTGCTACAAGCTGATAATTCTGAATTCCTATATATTTATATATATGTAATTCATTTAGGGCACTAGAATGACATCTGTGTTCCAAAAACTGCACTTTCTAATTTGACTCTGTGGTGGTAGGGTAAGACAGGGAAGGATATGGAACAACCAGGCAAAGATTAAGGATGATTAAGTTGAGAGGCAGGAATAAATTCCAGTACCAAATCTCAGGCAAAGTTCTTTATCAGGCAAGTCCTTCTTTCCTGTCCTTTTACATGCTTTTAAATTCATTAGGGTTTTCTGGTTGGTTGGTTGGTTTGTTGGTTGGTTTTTTGTGCCAATAGCAGCATTCTAATCCTGTCACTGGCTGTAGAGTTTAGCAGCCCTATAATCCCTGAAATAGATTCATACCAAGAAATGTGAACTTGGTACCTCTCTTTCAGTGTTTTTCTGAATGTGAGAAAGCAGTGGGCTGTAAATATGAAGTGTTTAATGAAATAATATTTGTGCTACTGACTGATTACTGACCTGAGGAAACACAACCAAAAACTTAACTGTAAATTTCTGCTTAAAGCCCTTGGTTTTACCATGCTTTAGGTATTGAAATTTATTCCTGCATTGAGGTTTTCCTTGCTTCTGACCCTTCCCTGCTTCTGTAGAACAGCCTGAAGCTCAACTGCTCTTTTTTACTTGAAGTCAACTTGCACTGCAAGAAAGTGAAGTCTATTTTTTTCCTAAGCTGATATTGAAACATAGGTTATGGAATAACCAATTTTTGAATTGTATTTCATAAACCATTGACTAGAAATCCTCACAGCTTCATTGCAATCCAGATTTCTTTTATTAAAAGGCATTCTCTCAGTCCCAGTGTGAGATCTTTCTGTATAGTGAGTTATTATACACTAAATATGTGTGCTAATCCAAATGAAACTAATTCCCTTGAGTAATTTTATAGCCTACAGTCAGTTGAATCTGGGTAGAAGGTAGAGAACCTGGATTAATGTACTGCTCTCTTTTGACTAAAATAAATAATTCATGTATTTTTCTTCAAAACAAAAGCATTTATCCTTCAAGCCCAGCTGGAAAGGATCACTTTTAATGAACCAGCTAGCTTTTTTCCAGTTTCCCTTTAAAAACATAACAATTTTTGTGAACATTCACTTGTGTTCTGTAATGTGATGACACACTTATGTCCCTTACACAGTGTAGTGAGATTTCTATACCTAATCAAAGCCACTAAAATGTTACGGGCATTAAATCTGTGTTAATGATTTGCTCATGAATGCAAGGAAGAACAATAGCCTGTCACTTCTTCATGAACTGATCTGACAATTTTGCTGTGCTTGGGTTATGAAACAAAAAAGCTGTAAAGATGTTGTCATTAGTAAGATTTATGGCTGCAAAGGCTGTGCTGACATAGGCCTGTTAGTATTACAATTAGATGTAAAAGATCATCTAAAAGAGTACAATTGCAAGGAATTTATCGAATCTAATATGGGGAAGCAATACTTTTCAGAGTTACACTGTTCTGCAGTGCAATTTACATGTGGTGCTAGTGGTCTCAGTGATTCTTCCATATACTTTGTTTCTCTGTAGCATATTATTTTTTTCACCTTTAGCCTATATGTCTGTGTATATGTTAAGTGTGTGAGAATTAGTTTATGCTCTCCTTTATATCTGAAGACGATTTAATCTCATGTGTGGCTAGAGTCCTTGACTAAATAAGAAAGTCATATTCCACAAAATACTTTTTAAGAGTAGGTCTGCTTTTATTCATAAGGGATGCTATATGACTAAAAATATGTATTCTATCATGCTGAGTAACAGTGCACCTCCCTGAGAGCTTTAGAATGTACACTTGACATCCCAGATGGAGACATGAGCATCTGATTGTCATTGAATATTGAATATTGAAATCGTTTTTGTAATCCAAGAAGATTAGTTGCTTCTGTGAGTAACCGTCTAAAAGAACTAAGATGATATTAGAAGACAAATCATGAGGATTTGTTCTTCTTTGTTTCAGGGCATAGACTAATCTCTTTGGGGAAAAAATACAATTCAGTGACATCTTATTTTACAATTGGTCTTATTTTGCATAGTTGGTTCTTTTTTATCCTTTTTTTTTTTTTTTTTTCCTTTTGAGACATTCTGCAATGGCGAGTAGCAAAAGCAACAGTGTATTCAAACTTCAGGCTTGCATGAAGACTTTTTTTATCCTCTTGTGTAAGGAATGCATATTCTTCACTGCTTGTATATCTGAAAGCTATGGATTTACAGTAATTGCTTGTGGAATAGCTTTTCTAATGAATAGTTCTATGGATTTATTATGTTCTTTTTAGATGAAAATAGAAGGAAAAAAATGCAGGCATTTTCTTCCAAAATCCAAAGATTGTGTACTAAGTGACTGGAAAGCGTAACAGTGGAACACAATCCAATTCAGCTTTAATCATAGCAAGCAAAGTTTTTTCTGTCTCATTGCCATTACCTTCTGTGGTAGAGAAGCAAAAAGCAGGTACTGAAGATATTTCTGACTAAAGTACTGCAATCTGTGTTAAATGGAACACCAGACTCCTGCATTTTTAAACTATGAAACTGCAAAAAATTAATTCACATTCCACTCCAAACTGCAAAAATGAAGGCCTGCAGGTCTATTTTCTCATCCAGGAATAAAATTTTGGGGAGAAAGTATGTATCCTTTAGTCAAAGTGCTGTCTAAGGCTGTGCATAAAACTGCATTCCTTGAAGGTATAGATTACCCATAATGAAGAAGATTTTTGAGGCATCTACGAGAAGTTTTAGTTTGTGTGAGCTTAAAACTCACCGTAGAAAATGAGTGCAAATGTGATAAACTGTCATTCATCTCCTTTGAGTAGCTCTGTAATTCCTCCCATATTTTCTCCAGACCTATTTTTTTCCAAAGAGTTATGCCAATAACTTTTGATTCCTTGTGTTGATTTCTTGTGTGAATGCCCATGCTCTTCTATAAGCGTCTTCTTTTTCAGTTCCATTTCTAATTTAAACCTCTTTCCAATTTGCATAAGTTGCGAATAAAACCATTTGGTTTTATTTTTGAAAAGCTGCCTATAAAATGTCATATTGCTATATCTATTTGGCCTACATTCACCTCTTACTAGTTCTGATTTATACAAGAAGAAATAAGAAAATTGCAGGAATAAGAAAAATATTGGAAACTGGCTGCTGGGAAATATTTTAATCAGAGAACTTCATATCTCAAAATTACTTGTAATTCTATGGACTCCATAGGCAAGGAGGGTAAGTTTTTTCTCCCTTGCCATTAGCCATTTAAATGTCAGGAGATGAGTATTTCTTCTTTAACTGTGCAGAGGTTGTCCTGAGGTTTTTGTAGGCAGTGGAGAAAGACCAGGCATATCCAATTTATTTTCTGATGAAATGAATCACTCTTGGGAACAGACTTGCATTCCCCTTTCTAAATTACAGAGGGACCGTTAGTGTCAACCATATGCCTACATTTTAGATTATGAAAGTGAGATGAGAGGGATCTCACACACAGAGTTGATGTATTTCTGAAGGTGCTCAGTAGGCATTTCTGACTAGATCTTGTTTACCTTAGGGTTATCACTACTTCAAGACTGTAATTTTAAACAAGGGTTTTGGATTGCCTAAAAGCAAAGTCGATGCAGCTAAAGTTGTTAAGGCATAACCTGCCCTCAGCAGGGAAATGTATGGAAATCACAGACAAGATAAACTACTGGAGATTCTAGCATTTCATCTCAAAATCTAACTTGGACATCTTGCATTCATGCCCTGTGCAGCACCATCCTTTTGAAAAATGACTTTCTATTATGTACCTCTTTTGACAGCGGTGATAGAGAGCAGCCACCAGCCTAAATATAGTTATTCTGTCAACATTATCTTATGTTTCACCTTGCTACAGGTAGTATTTAAGAATGTTACAGAGAAGTGGTGACAGAGGTTTTCTTCCCTATTTTCTTACACCCTCTCCTTTTGCTTTGTTCTTTAGTCTGCGTTTCCAGTGCCTGTGTCATGCCTGTTATCAAAATCAGTTATACCCTAAATCTCTGCTAACTCCCTGTGATCCTAGGGGTTTCTCTGTGTAAAGGTCTCTTTGCAGGGTAGGAAATCTAGGGCTCAGACTGTTAGGTTTTGTTTGATTTAGAAGGTGATACCTAAACCTACTGCTATTAAATGTGACAGGTCCTGACAGAGTCTTAATCAGTTTCCCCTTCTTGCCCTGGTTTTGAAGACTTTTCTAAGCCTTCTAAATTGGTCTTCATATTGGAGTCATAATTTTTACTTTATCACACTTTATACTATAAACAATAGCCGTGTTTTGCTAACTATCCTTCACTGTTTCCATATTTTTAGGTAGGAGGAGAAAGTTGATTTACAGTTGGATTGACCAATGTGGTTTGAGAGGTGGAGTTCCATACTCTAATCCACGGGCACCGTAGGAAATGTATACAACTGAGTTTTGTAAATAAACTTGGCTGTTTTCCTGCTTTGCTCACCAGCGTGTCCTCATGCAGTTCTTTTCATGTCGTCTGTGATATCTCCTCTTATCTTTTGCTGTGATGATCAGTGAAAGAGAAAAAAATTAATTGAAAATTGTGATCATAAAAGTAATGGAAAGTGGTGAGATGAAATATAGCATTAAATTTGTTTTAATTCCTGCTTTTATGTGTAAAAATGCTCAAAGTTTTGGTCAACAATCATCCTTTAGTATAATTTCAACAGCATGAGTGAAAAATAATGATGATGTCCTTTCAATGTTCTACATTATGAAATACAGACTTTTGACATAATGATAATTCAATAAGTCATATACCCACATAAAAATGTTGTGCTTTGTAATACAGTTCTTCATCTGAAAGTTCATCTACAGTTCTTCATCTCCATATGAAACCAAATGTTTGAATTTGGTAACAAATATTTTGTGTAGGAAAAGTTAACAATATCTTCCAGTATCTTCCTACACTGATTAGGCACGAGTGAGAATTATGACTGGCGGTTAGGATTATATTTAATATAAGTGTGTATGTGAGAGACATAGGCTGTATATTTTCAAATTGTGCAGTGAGGAGGCCAACTCTTGAAACATCATCCCATGTAAAGTTTGTATGAGAATCAGTAGAGTTTTTCCCATACTTGGCCACCATGCAAGTCAGGGTTGCTTTTTGAAAGACTGACCCATGAACACATATGCTTTCCTTCCAGGAGGGGCACTTGGTCATGCCTAGCTGTCTCTCTGTTGGAGGAAACTTGTAGCTTTTGGAAAAAGGTTTCTTGCTTTCTCTGGTTGCCTTTTCTGCACAAGTCTGTTCCACAGGCACAGGTTTGTTTTCCTGATGTAGGCACAGGCTGTTCTTTTTCTGTATGGATTATCCTAATTTATGTTCTCCCTTTCAATGGTGATTGTAGTTCCTTCTTGAAGTATCCAAGTTGTCAACTGTGAATGGACTGAGTTGCTGATCTTACTGTCTCAATAGCAGGGTTTTTTTTCACGTACAGTATATGAATGGGATGTAATATTTATGTGCTTAATCTTAATTGTCATTCTACATTTGACTTGTGCCTCTCTGCCCACAAATACTTCCCTGCTGGATTTATTTGCATGCTCCCAGAGTAGATTCCAGAACGTTTGGTAAGACAAGACCATTGTGTTGGTTGGCATGTTTGATGCAATCCTGAACCTCAGTAATGACCTGATCTTCATAAAATCTGCCCGAAGTTGACTGTAGCACTTGTCACAGGGAAGGACTATTTTAATAGTGGTATAAAACCCACTTTTGCCTGGTGCTCCAAATTCTTATGGGCCAGAAGATTATTAGGTAGGTGAGATTCCCAGCAAGAGTTAACTTCCAGAGTGGAATGGTGCTTGGCTTGAACTAGGTTCTATTTTAGGAGTTACAATTCAATTTTTTTCTGAGCCTCTGTTAAACCTGTGGCACTAAGGAAATGCAGCAATACAGATGGAGAGATGCAAAAGTTATTGGTGTCCTGGGGCATGGCAGCCTCATTGACACCTAGGGTGACCTGTAAAATTCTCATGAGGCTTTGTCACTTATGAGTAATGTAAACCATTTCAAAACCAAGTCTCCCAATTCTTTTATATGCATCATGGATCTTTATATTTTATGCTTACCTTCTGTCATTTCACTCAACAATTAACCTCTTGTTCACCTGGAAAGGTGTCAATGATGGTTATTGAACAATTATGTGTAAGAGAATTGAAAATATGCATTTATAATACGAACTTAAAGATCGTGGTCTTCATTGTCTTTGCTGATTCAAAGCTAACAAGTTTTATAGAAAAAAAAAGTCAAATTAATTTTTTTTCTGAAGTGCAACATGTCAGTGAGTATAGTCCATTTCTGTATTTGGTGTATTTTAATACCTTCCCCAGGTGTAAGTCAGATATTTAGTATACTATGAGTGTTTCTGTCTTAGCAGCAGTATCTCGTCTGACCTCAAATTGGAAAGGCTCCTCCATGGAAATGTGAAAAGGCTGGAAGGCTGATGCTTAAAATAAAGAAGATAGAACAATCTTTCTGTAATGATTGCAGTGCCCATCGGTGCTGAGTGAATGAGAGTGGCATTACTAACAGCAGCACTGAACATTTGCTCTAAGGACACAGTTCAGAGCAGACAGCTGAGTGACTCTGCAGATGGATAACGCAAGGTTAGGCTGCTTGTTGGCTGCTGCTCCCATGCTCCCCCCCACCCCCCCTTTTTTTTTTTTTTTCATCATACAGATAATCTCTTCCATAGCTCTCCTGAGAATAATTCAGCTAAACTTGTGCCATGCCTGAGGCAGAAAGAGCTACAATAAAGCATGTGTATTGCATTGGTGGAATCAAGTATTTTCTCTTTTATGCCATAATAAAAGTTAGGCAACTGGGCAGGAAACACGCAAAGAAAGTTTACTGTCAATTATGACCATTTTCCCCAGCTTTAATTTTGGTTAGGGGGTTGGCTGATGTGTAAAACTCAGCAGTTAAAGCATTTCTATCTGTACTGACAAGAGCTGCTGACTGTTACAGATGCAGTAGGAAGATGCCCCACTTCAGCTGCAATGCCTCAGCAAACTTGTTTATCTGTAGCTGGGCTATAGTATAAAGCATCAGGGTCAGTTTTCAAAAAGGGAATGTCTCTAATATCCTTTGAAAAGTTTTTTGGTTTCATTGTTTGAGGAAGAAGATCACAGAGCTTTTCTTAGTTTTTTTGAGTGGTTAGGCTTTTGTTTTAAGCCCAGCTGTGCAGAGCAAAGCTAAAGTCACGTAGAGCTTCAGTGACAGATGAGGATGATGTCTGATTTTGTCCTTTTATAAATATTAGCTTTAAAAGACTTACTAATAATGTCTCTAGTTAAATTTGAAGACAAATCCCATCTCTGTGCACTTTTAAATGAAATAAAACAATGAAGCTACTTCAGCAGTTACTTAGAGGAAAAAAAATCTGAAATATTCAAATAGTTTTTAGGTAATAACTCAAACTTTCTCATGGTTTTGTTTTGCATTATCTACCCACTATACACATGCACTAATCAGTGGTAGAAGGAGTTGCCTGAGAATTGGAGAGGGCTAAAGGACATGTACATGATTGAAACTACCTCTACTGTGACAATCTCATGTAAGCATTTAAGTATTCATGAACATAGTAAATGTGTGGTCTATGCTGTTCAGATGGCCTTGGCAGGGTTGCTAATTGTTCTTAGCTCATCATGGACTAGTCAGTGATGAGAGAAAATGCAGGAGAAAGTGCAGGAGATGTGGATATTTCATTTAAAAAGGCAGCAGCTAAGAAGAAAGAGTGGTATTCTACATAAAATCTACTACTACTGGAAGAGGAAGATGCAGATCAGTTCCTTTCTCAACCTGGCAGTGTTCAAAGACATCTGTCAGGAGTATGCCATGAGCAGTGGGTGTGGAATGGTCATGAGAGAGTTTCCCGAGAGTTGAGTTGCTCTTAGATTTTCCTGACTTTTCTATTTCAATGCAAAATGAAGACTGACATGTCCAGATCTGTGCAGCCATTTGTTTGCAAGGTCCACAATGCACGAGTGAGAACAGGCACAGGGAGCATCTCTGTCACAATAGGACACGAAAGGAACACACTGGACCCTGGACTCTGTCCAGTTCACAGGGCAAAAAAGCCAACTTTTATTATCTGATTCCAATATCTATAGTATTTTCACCCAGGCCATGGATTGGAGGATAAGGTTGCCACCTCTCCAACCACATTGGTGAAACCAAAAGTCCATCAATTGTTCCCTCCTCAAAAGAGGAATGAAAAACATAATTTTATTAATATAAACACTACTTCTATTTATAACACTCATGTGGGAAAGAATTCAGAAACTATGAAAACATCAGAAGGCTGAAAAATCAGGGTGACACGTCTCAGTGACAAGGTTTCTTAGAGAGGTGAGAGGAGTAAGTGCAGATCCTTCACACTTTACCAGTGATAGTGCATAGATAGACCACTCTTGGACATGGCTCACACGTGCACAGCTGTGCTCTGAGGAGTGAGGCTGTGATTAGGCATGACAGGAACAGCCACGGGCAGGAGGCTGGCTCTGGGCAGGGACATGTCCCTCCAGCACCGGGGCTCAACAGGGATGTGAGCACAGCAAACGGCCGTGGGGGGTGGTGGGGTGCTTGTGGTGAGACTCCTCCTGAGCTTCAGTCCTCCAAAGGATTTGTTGTATTGCAAGAGTTTTTGAACCTCTTTGGGTCAGCAATTATGTATTAATAAGGAAACTGTGCCTTGAATTATATATCTTTCTCTTCCCAGCCATGTAGTTCATGCCCCTTTCTTTGGATTTACTGGCTTTCTTTAATAGTAGTAAGGGTTGCTTACAAGGAAAACAAACATTAGGAAGACAAGAGTAATAACCTGTGATCTATGCTCACATATTTGGGTGCCTACAGATATGGTCCAATATTTGGAGTTTAGTACTTTATTTAATAAGCATAACTTTTGAGAACACAATACTACAATGTATATAAGCAACGAGACCACAGTTTTAGCTGATCACATTTGTCACGTTATGTTATGAAATTTCCTCTTCTAATGACATTATTTTTTGCATAAAACATGTGTGGCATTTTTACTTAGTGCTTGTAATGTTTGTTTCCCAGGGGCCGCAGCCAAGATTGGGACCCCACTGTGTTAAATGCTGTGAAAACATGCACAGCTTAAGGAAAGATGTGACCTGAAAAGAGAGACAAAGGAGAAAATAAAATAAATCTGTTTTGAGATGAGACACATTTACAATTTAACTGTTTTTATAAGTTGGTGGATGGCATATTTGTGCTTCAGGTTGTCATTAACCATACGACTTATTTTTGTAGGCGAAACAGTAAAGATGGATTCCGAGCAATGATTTAGATTTAAAAAAGATCTATATGTATATATATTCATTAGGGAACTCAATGTTGAAGTTGTTTCTGGGCAGGAAGCTCAGAATCTTCTAGAGCATCTGGGAGCATGATCTGCTGGTAGAACAGGAAAGCAAGAGAGAAGCATGACAAAATGTAAGAGTCAGGCAATACCTGTTTAGTTAGGCAATACCTAATGGAAATACCTGTTTGATTTACAGAAACATGGGACTCAGTGGAAGATTTGAGATACAAATTCCTGTGTGCTATAGTTAGAATCATAGAACAGTTCTGATTGGAAAGGACCCATAAAGTTTGTCTAATCCAAGCCCACTGCAATGAGGAGGGACATCAACTACATCAGGTTGTTCAGAGCCTGCTTCAAGATGACCTTGAATGTTTCCAGCAATGGAAACCAGCAATGGTTTCTACCACCTCAACTGGGAAAATGGGTTAGAAAAATTACTTTGAAATATATTTTCACTTGGTTGGACAGATATTGCACAACACATATAGATCTCTCCCCAAGGGGTGGATAAGAAAGAAGGGCTGACAAGTCTGCTGTCAGTGTGTTACTCAGTGCATGTCTGGTACATGTGAAGACCCAGTGATGCAGCCTGCAGCAGCATCAGCAGGAGTGACAGGGAGTGTTATGTTGAGTTTTTAACACTGTCAGATAATATGGAGAGCACTGGTTTTTCTGTTTTTTCTGTTCATAGATGATGATGAGACATCGAAGGCAAAGTGTACATCAGGCAGGGAGATAAAAAATTGTTGTTTTTCTATCAGTAATGGTAAGAAACACAACCATTGCAATGCTTGAGAGGTGGTATTGTATTAAAAGGAAAAATTAAAACCACTGGCAGCTCAACTGCCAATAAACTCACCAGGTTATTGATACTGTTTAACTTTAATTTTGGATTTTCTTCTAATAGTCCAAGTACAAGCAAGCCAATTAAGCCTAGGAGATTTTGTTACTTGATTTCAGAACATTTAAGTGTTTTAGTTAGATTTTGGACATGAAATTAAATGCAGACCCGTATCTGCTGAAAACAGGGACTAAAACTTGAGTGTAGAATTTGGAAAATTTTTGCAAAAGTGCTAGTCACTATGATAACTGTATTAATCACAAAAAGACAGGGATTGTTTTGTCAGGGTGACTTGATTTTCAGTGCTAACACACCCTGCAATTTAATTTCACTGTTTTCTGTCAGCAACAGAGACTAGTTAATTTTTTATTTTGTTCCATTTTTCTTTCTGGTTACAAATACATCTCAGAGGGTCTGCCAAAGCTTAAATGATCATGTTGTTGGTAAGTGATTTCTTATTAATAGATGATATTTCTTTTCCATTTGTCTATTAATTTCATTTAATGAATTTGTTCATTTGTCTCAGCGACAGGAGCCTAAACAAGAGGAGAACCCAAAACTCAGCTCTTACAAATCTGTGGAGTGTCTTTCTGGAAATGTTTGAGAGGCCAAGATACAAGCACACTGAATCTCATCAGTCTCTGTTGTTTCGTCTAAAGAAATGAGGCTGAAATACGGAGCTCCTAATAAAATATACTCTTCTGTTAATTTTAACATTTAATAAGGGACCATGAGTGTGTAATAGGAAAAGAAGCACTTTGCTGTAAAATCTACAGTATTTCTGAAAGCTGAGACCAAAAACAGTAATGAAGAGAGCCACTGGTGATACAAGAGCTCTGCTTTGCCTAAACTACTAATTCTTCCTTTATCTGATCTGTGCTACCTGGCAGAACTGATAATTGGTGTTCTGTACAAAAAATAACTTTTTTTTTCTGGAGAAAATAAGGAATGCTGTCTTCTGTTATTTTAGATGAAGATGCAACAAACATTTCCCTGACAGTGATGGTGTGTGAAGAGTAAAGTCTATGTTAGAAATACTAACAATGAAAAATGTGTAAGTGTAGAGTACTCTACGGGTATAAGTTCATCCTGATATCACTCCAATTATCCTTAGGAATTTTATGTATGGGAATGGACTAGAAAACACAGCTCTTTTTTCAGTAGTTTTTAAAAAATTATTTGAAGCATTATCAGAAATTTTCTTTTGAAAGTTAGATTCATAAAGAAATGCCCTTATTTTTTAAAATGTCAAGGAGATTTACCTCCTCTTCAACCTTGGAGTTTAATATGAAGGATTTATTTGGACTTTCAAAGGCCTTTGACATTGTGTCTCATAAAACTGTTAAAAAGCTATTTACCTGAAGTGCCATCATGGATCACAAATTAAGGAAAACAAATGAAAATGAAAATTTTCAACATGACAAAATGTAATCAATTGCTTGTCCTGGATGCCTCTAAGGACAAATCAGAAGTTGGCAAAAATAAAATATAAAGCATAGCTTTGTGCAAAGAATAGTGCAGAGAATGCAGTGATAGCAACGAATTACCTTTCATTGTTGGTAATACAGTGTTTGTGTCCCATTTAGAAAGAGGAATTTTAGAAGGTAAGGGGATGATAAGAAGCAGGAGATAAACCTTATGAGAGAAGACTATTTTTTCCTTTTGTGGCTTAGACCACTAAAACAAGTAAGAGATATTCTTCTTTTCTTATCGTTTAGAAAGGAAACAAACCATGTTGTTGAAAAAGCATGGTGAAAACATACCCAGTAATTGATGCTACAGGGAAGATAAATGTGTAGCTCAAATGAAAATCCAGGTGGGATTCACTGCTGTAAGTCACCACTCAATGAAATGAACAAAATCCGTGTCTTCACAAACATATCTATGAATAACACTGTTGTGAAGATTTTATCTCATATTTCCTCCACAAGGAAGGAGCTCTTTCCAAACCTGATATTACTGAAGTATATTTCAAAGCAGAATGAATTTTTAGACCTTATTTTCAGAAGAGTCACATAACCTGCCTTTAGCTGTAGTTTTTGTCCATCTGATCACAGCAACTTGTGGTGTATTTATCCACAGAGGGTGTTTTGTCTCTCTGAAGCATTTGGTATTGGCCACAGCTGGATGTGAGATCAATGTTTCTCAGACTCAGCTGTGTTGTTTTTGAGCTCAGTGGGGTTGTGGATCTGGGAGCTTGTGGTGCCTTACAAGTCAATAGTCAGCAAGGAGTCAATTTTCTCTGGCTTGGCAGCATCTCAGCTCCTCCAGGACACAGGACTGACTGTGGGGACTGGCTGCGCACGTGCTGAGTAGCCAGCAATTGCAAAATGTATGCCAAACCCTGGTGGACATGGACAGCAGGGCTGACCTGGTTTTACAGGAGGATCAAAATAACAGGAGTTGGGCAGAGAACTGAAGAAAAGGATTCATGGTGAGGAGGGAAGATCAGAGAAGAAGGGGTGGACAGAGTTAAATTCAGAGGCAGAAAGAGAGAGAGAGCCACAGAATGGATGGAATCAACAGTCCTAAGGAAAGCAGAATAGGAAGGCATGAGGATAGACAAGCAGAGCATAAGGCACTATGGTGATAAGAAATTATCTTTCAGTGAGTCCTTTGTTTCCTTAAACACTCTCCATATCCTAGGACTTGCTGGCTGAGTGCTTTGAACACATTTGTGTAAGGTGTGGAGCTGAAACATGACCTAAGCTGTTCAGATACACTTTAAAGATGTTTAAAGCACTCAGCCAGTTGGGTCTTAATTGATTCATCAATAGCTTGTAGCTCATGCTTAGTTCAGTAGCAATCAGTAGTTCAAGGTCTAAATTAAAGATGAATTGTTGGTGAGATTAGTTCATGAACCACTGTACTTTATTTTGCCTTTTACTCAAGAAGCCCCAAGATCCACCTCTTCTAAAGAGTCCTCAGTGCCATGAGCTTTAAAAATGTCCTTTTTGCCTACCTGCATGGTGTGGCTTTCAGATAGTTGTTTATCTTGTAGGTGTGAGTGAATCAAGTGAATAGCTGAATTGATACTTGCTGTAGTTGAGAAATATGTCTCACAAGACTTAAAGTACTCAAAATCTGAAGATTCTAGTATCACACTCACCTTTGCAGTTGGCAAAGAAGAAAACAGGAGCAGTATTTAATACACATGGAGGTCACAGAGGACAATTAGACCGTAACGCTTGTTCCATTTCTTGTAATGACAACTCAGTCATAACTTTGAAGGAGGGCTTCGTGTTTAACCTTGTGCCTACAAGCACTTAAGATGTGCTTGTGTATTTTTGATCTTGGTTTTGATATTTGCGCAGGAAGATCTGTATGTAGGAGGATGGGAGAGGGATAGACTTCTTTAAGAGCTAATGTGATGATGGGTGAATTGTTGCTCCACGTCTTCTTTCCATTACTCAGCACAATGCTGAATCTGCCTGTAGAAGAGTGTAGAACAAGAACCTTCTAGGCCATTGCTCAATGATTTCCTGAGCAAGGGTTTTGCCTCTTTGTTTTGACTTCTGTTATAGAGGAAAAAAAAAAAAGAGGGAAAGAAATTTCACTGGTGTAACGCCTATAAAAATGCAAGCAGGTGTATTGACCCCTGCAGTTGGAATAAAGTGATGGAATGAACTGGTATCCCCAAGTGTGGAGGAGCATGAAGGGATATAAACTGGCTGCCTCATTAAGCACAGCAAGTGCCTTGTGGTGCCTACAGCTCATGAGCAGTTAGTTCACTGCCATAGCATTTCACAGCTAATGTGGATTGTTTGTGTTGTAGAATTGTAGCTGTGATTGCTGGTTAAACCCTTTAGTTTACCAAGACAACTTCTACGTCATGCAAATGCTTTTGGAAATTATTCTGTTCACATTGATGTTGTCCTTCCAAATGATCCACCTCATTTCATAGTATTGGTTTATGTGGCTTAATGAACTGCATCCACTTGATTCAAATGTTTTCCTCATAAACTCTGAGCTGTATGTTGATAGCTATCTTTTGATGTATTAAAATATGCCCTTTTCATTGTTTTCCTCACAGTCATAAAGAATAGCTTTGTATTATTTTTGATGGTAATAAAAGGTGTGAAAAGTTTAGAGAGCCTCTGTATTTCTATAGCACTAGTAAAAAGATCTTGAGAATGTTTCCATCGACAGACTGATAACTACTTGCATGCCCTACATTGCTGTTTCTTCCAGAGCATAAATGATGTGTAACACATGCCACCAATCACAATTTTAAATGAAAAATAAGTATTTATAAATAATATTCAGGCTGAGTAGGTTGAAGTCTGTATTTGAATTTGTCAAAAAAACCTGAGTGATAGATCTACAATAATCACAACCAATTGCAAATGGTTTGTGGAAAAAAATGGGATTTCTTCATCATGTACCATGTTCATGATGAATAAATCAATTTGGTCTAGGTGATGTAAGGCACCTTACACTGATTTTTATAGCGTATAAGCAGTGTTCACTGGTTTGGATTACTTTTTGTTTGCTCAAATCTGTGTGAAAGATTACGGTCTAAGTAGCTGTAGCCACACTGATACTTTATAAGAACAGTGTAAAAGAGAGAAGCTTAGATAGCAATAATAGGGCAAAACTGAGCAAAAGAAAAAGTAAGCCAAGGATAAATATCTGCAATGTCTAGGTATTTCTTTCTTCTTTAGTTAAGTTAATTAAAATAAAAGTTTAGAAATATTATGTAATGCAAGGAGGCAAAAAAAAGTATCTAAATGCTAAATTGTTCAAAGAAGTTAATTGCTATCATAAAAGGAATAGTTTATCACGTTTTGATCTGTTAAAAGTAGATAATAACTTGCCCATTGTATCACTAATTGTTTTGCTGTCATAACACTTGTGCTGTTCTTTGAGCCAACTATTTGAGTGAGCAGAAAAGTGAGATAATTTTAGAGGATATTAGATACTTAATAAGAAAGAACTCTCTGGAATATGCTTATGGGTCATTTCAAAAATTATCTTTGTAAAAGGCAATGTGACTCCTTAAAAAAAAAAAAGTGTTTCTTCAAAGGTTAAAACTGTATTGACAGCTTCTATGATTCAATAACTTTTTTTCAAGATAAGGCCTACATAATTTCAGACGTTGCATGATTTCCCATAGATAAATGAATGTCAGAAAATGGAAAAGGCTCATTTTCTAAGCCTGAGTGGCAATTTTCTTATTATGCTGTCATATGGATTAAGTGCTTGCCATTCTGAATTGTGCTGGCTCAAAAAAAAATCGGGCCAAGATTAATGAAATCAACAAAAATAATGTTTGTTTCCCTGGACATTTTATTGACATTCCTAAATGGCCTGTCAGATTTCTTTCCTGAGATCATTAGCTTTCTGATATGGTTTGATCTCTCATTTGAAGAGCTCTAACTTCAAAGCTGCACTTCTCCTGGTTGTACCTTGCAGCACCTTCTGAAGGACAAGAGCTTGCTCTCTCAGTAGAACTCATTAGAGAGGATAAACAGGCCTGGAGACATTAAAGTATCTTAGAGAAGTCATCAGTCTGTATTCATGCTTTCAGGAATTGTAGTAGATCTGGGTGATAAGGGTGGGGCTCCAGCTAGGGATAAGTTGAAGATGTGTGAGAGGTTACTCTGTCTTGGCAGGTGGATGCTGAATGCAGGCATGACCTCACTGTGCAGCCCAGATGTGCAGAAGAACAGGTGCTGTATTCAGAAAGGATCAATGTCTTCTTAAAAACAGTAAAGCCAAGGGGAACAAATACTCTTAGCAAAAAGTGAATTGCTCCAACTTGGCTCTACAAGGGCATGAGACAGGCCAGGGTCTGCTTCGCTCCAGCAATGAGGAGCAGCTGGGATTAAATCAGCATAAACCGTTTGTCTGGATTTCATCGTATTTCTTCACTCTGCCACCGAAAGTAGCATGGGTCTTGTTAATGTGAACTGTGTGCATCTGTACATGCTGAGCCTAGTTTGAATGTGTGGGGGCTAAACTGGGAACATGGTATCCACTAGAGGTGGAGGGCAGGACATTGGTATGTTGGCAAGTATGACTGCAGTGTCAAAGTGACTCTTGCTGCTGCTGTTGTCAAAAATGTCTGGATGGTCAAAAGGATAAAAATATCAGAACATCAAGTTGTTAAAGCTAGAAGTGTACTAGAATATTGGTGCCATTCATTAACTGACACATGTGCACCTATGTGGCTACACATACATACATATAATTATATTTTTTCAGGAATATCTAATGTTTTTGTGCACTTATGAGGCAAAAACATTTGTCTACAGGGGCTTAAATTGATGCCTTGGGAAGGTTGAACCTGGAACAGGGACTAGACAGAGCTAAGAGAATAAAATAGGTATTTATTAAAAGGTTTTAAGGATACACCTTCGTAAGTACAAGAGCCTGGCCAGGGCTATACCCAAGATGGCCTTAAAATGGTCACAAAATGGACAACTGGTCACAAGGTCATACGCTTTTATAAGTTTTGGTCCATTTGCATATTGGGGTTTAATTGTCCAATTACAGCTTCAGAGTATGAAGTCCCATCCTTCTTGTTTTCTCTCTTCAGTTCACCTTTGTTTATGCTTTTGAGCCTGAAAACTTGTACCTGTCATCCTTGGTCTCTAGCAGGAAAAGGTTTTGTTTTGTCTACCTACTCTGTGAAGAGAGCTTACTAACACTTAACACATGAGGTTCAGAGATACACACCTAGGCAGCACAGAATCTGAAAAACATGAAAGCTAAAACTTAAGACATCAACATGATGAGTCCAGGGCAAGCTCATGAGGCATATGGGCAGAAAAGTGAGTATTGGATATGGATTCTTGCTCACATTGCCAAGAAAGCCTTTGAGGTCAGCACAAGGCTGAACATAGTATTAAATTATACACTGAAACCAGACAGCATGCATGTATAATGTAAAGTAAGAGTTTTTAAGATGAAATTTGCCCTTGGCTGTTGTTATTTAACACATTTATAGCATATATTTTTAAAGGTGTTTCACCCTTGTCTTACTGCAGCTCCCCTGTAGAGCCAGATCATGTGATCTGAACCCCCTGGTGTTCTGTACCAAGGCAGAACATGACCCAGTATAACAGGTAATCTTCAGATGGAGGCAGATGTCCTAGTGGAATGGATCTATATGCTAGAAATGGAGGCATGGTATAAAAAAGAGAATCCACTCATTTCTAATTTTCCATTAAACCTGAATATAATGCCAAAGCTGGTGCTTAGCTGCACAGAAAGGACTCTAAGTTATGGCAAGCTTTTTTGCTCACATTTATTTTGAGATGTGGGAAATCATGGATCACTGTCTTTGCACTGGCCAAAGGGCTTCAATGACAGTCCAATAAAGAAAAAAGGTACATCCCTTATTAGAAAAGATTTTCCTTTTCTTTTACTTTTTCTTTTAGAAACATATTTCCAAATTTTCTATGAAAGCTTGAAAGCATCTTTTCCATATACTTTTATTTTTTGCACTCTTCTTGAACTTCTGAACTTTTTAATACCTACAGCAATTCCTTTAGTGTTGGGTTAGCCTTCCAGAAGCAGACGTGAATTCAACAGCTGCTTTATTATCAGAACTGAAGATGTAATTCTGCAAATGATGCGTGCAGAACGTCTGTTTTATGACAAGTAAGCGGGAAGCTCGAGGTGGACAGGTTATACGGCGTTTGTTTACAGAAGGCAGCAGAACACTGGGCAGACTGAAGTTTCAGCTTGTTCGTGGCAGCAAGGCTGTGTGTGCACAAGGCTCCCCGGTGGAGCGGTGACGCTGTGTGATGTGACTCGGAGCCTGGGTTTAGTAAACACAGGGTTGAAGCCTCCTGTACCCTGCCAGCCCCCCCTGTGTGCCAAGGGGCCGTGTGACTGGTCCCCCTGCTGCTGTGATTGGCACCCCCTCCCACTTTATGCTGCTTTTCATAATGTTTTGTTGTGCAAATAGCTGGAACATATATGGACAAGGTGGCTGTGGTGCAAATAGTACAACAGTAAAAACCAGGCTTGGCCAGTAACACCCAATGTTTTGTTAATCACAAATTACAGCCCATGTGAGTTTTGGTACTGTCAGAATTTATCAGATGTTTGATGTATTTTAGGAAGATAACAGTGGTTGTACTGGATCAGAGCAGAGACACACCCAGCTTGGTATCCTGGCTACAAAACTGGCCTGAAGAAGACGTGGGGAAGTTTATGAGAACAGAAAAATTAGTTTCCCTAGTATTTTCACCAGTTTTTTGTGCTCTGCGGTTTAGGGTTTTCTTGAGCCAGGGATTATATGCTTGTGCATACCAGCCTTCATTGCATCTCCAATTACTTTTTCTAATTATTTTCATTATGGTTTATGAATAAAATAGATGTTTATCCATGATTTCTGAATTTTTGATGTGTTTCATTTCCCTCAAAAAAAAAAAAAAAAAGGAAAGTTTAGAGCCTTACAATTCATAAGCATTGGCTGAAACCTAAGCCTATTAAAGTGAAATAAAGTAGAAAAAAAGTTACCTAGACTACCCTGATTTTTTTTGGGTTTGCTTTTTCTTTCTTTAATTGGAACCAAAATTACCTCCTAGAAAGCTGTTTTCTCAGTGCACAAAGGACAAGGAAAAGGAATCCGTGGCTTGAAAAGGATGTAAGAAAGGAAGTAGGCAATGGTCTTATATTTCCCTAAGTACATAGGACTGGTTCTTGTTCTGATCTAACATCTCTGAAGAGTGAAAACTTTCCAGTGTGCTCCAAAATGAGTGAAGTGGTTGGGTGGAACAAACACATACAAAACCAACCTATTGACTAAGAGAAACCAATGAGAAAATGTGAAAAAATAGAAATAATGAAAACTATGCAGAGTAGTTTTTTTATGTCACATGATATTTTCCTGGTAAGAAATGTGTATCTTCTTCCTTTCCCCATTCTTAGTGGGAAAAACAGGGAAGGATGAGAACAGACCTAGGCACGGCTACTGCTTTTCCTGAAGGCAGCCTGTTGTTGCTTCTGGTGATAGCAACTTGTAGTGTAATCTTCATGGATTTCACTCTTTCTTCCTGCTTTGCCTTTCCGCTTCAGGCAGCAATTCCCCACCCTCCTCACAGGCCTGGGCATCTCACCTGAATTTGTAACCCATTCCTGAGCCAAGACTACAACGATGGCTTGGAGGGAGTATCAAGAGATGCTGTTTCCCAAAGCACTGGGCAAGCTGTCAGGAGGGGAGCTTCTGGCTCAGCCTTAATATCTTTGAGGTGCCACACTCTTCTTCCTACCCCATCCCTCTCTAGGCATCACTTTCCTTTCTGTGTACTGTCATCAGTACTTGAAATTGTTTTATTCAATGCAGTCCTTGACTAATGGAGAATTAAGGAGGAAAATTCAAATGCATAAGAATTTTTTGAAGTATTGAGGTGTTAATGTGGTGAATGTCACTGAAGAGCCTTGGATAAGGATTTGCTGTTCAAATAAAAAAAACCCCAGCAGTCTTTATTACTTGACATTTGAGAATTTCCTAGGTACCTTATCTGGCTGCAAGACCCAGGCACGTCTTAACTTCATATTAAGATGAGGTATTTGTCTAGCAAGTTTCCTCTGTCCATTCTTCTCTTTCCTTTTCTTTTGTGTCTCCTCTTTTTTTTTTTTTTTTTTTTTTTCAGACACAAAATTCAGAGCATGCCCTGGATGGGGGCCCTTGCTCTCTCCTGGTAGTGGTCATTTGTAGTGACCAGGGAAACAGAGCTTCTTGATACACTGGACATCAAAAGAAGTGCCTGGATGCCTTAAAAAACAACTTCCTAACAAGGCCACCAAGGTTAATGAGTTTTCCTCTGGCAGTTGCAATTTCATTTTGCTCTCATCTTCCCCCTCCTCCCAACTTGTGTAATTTTAATCAAGTTTCTGTAAAATACTGTTCTAAATTGTTATATGCTGTGAGAGTGATTATTACTTACATGTAGAATGTAAGAAATGAGAAGGGAAGCTGATTTTTGCAATTTCCACAGGAGATTGTATCCACTTTTTCTTAATCCTTGACATATAAGCAAGCAGAGAGCTATAATTTGAAAAGCAAAATAGGTACAATTTGAAATGGCTAAGTGATTGGGACCTAAACCATGGCCATGTTCTAACCAGACTAGCCTTAAAGATGAAGGAAGAGAAACCCTGTTTTGTACTGGTCTGGGCATAAATTTTGTTATTACTTACAATTTTTGAATACCAGAATGTCTTGCTGAGTATATTCATTAAAGCTGTGTTGCAACCTCCGTCAGCCTCTAAATATCCTTAAACATCCAAGCAATCATACTTATACACTGCCTGTGATAGCTGATGTGCTAGTATAAGACTTTAGCTGTCATTTTGGTATTTTAATATTAGTCACCACACAGCTTACAAATATTTAGAGAAAATCCTTAATGTCAAATCATCCTCCCACATAAAAAAGATAATTTGGTATTTCTCATTATATATTTGTTTTTCACTGAGTTAGCTCCCTATAGATCCTTATCCCAAATTTAAAGTCATCTTGTCGCACATTTTTAACAAATTTCTATTGCTCTCTCCTTTGAGTAATTTCTTTCACAATGTTAAGGGTAATAATCATATTTATTTTGGCATGTGTACTCTCCCAGCTGTGTAAACACACGGAGAGATGGTTTTAGGACGATCCTGTTTTTCCTGTACTTGTGGGTGGACAATGTCAGGTCCTAACCAGCTGAAGCACCATTCCGAGAGGATTTATTGCTGGGGTGGGCAGTGAGCGACACGAGCCGGTGGAACCCCAGCCAGCCCCGGTTCCCGGCTGTGCCAGGTGATGTTCCCGAGTCTGCCAGCAGATTCAGGTAACAGAGCAGAACAAGGCTGCTCTTCTGCGGCAAACAGGTGATACGATGCCTAAGCTTTGGAGAGAGAAGGCTCTTCTCTGCGTGATTTCTCAGAGATTCCCCAAGAGGGGGGGATGAAAAAGAGCAACAGACAAAGCCCGCGTGAACTTTTAAACCGAGGATTTGCCCCAGGACCGACGGACAGGTGTTTTTCTATAACATAGGGCAGGGTCAGGGGAAAGATGGACAGCTGACCTAAGCTTCCAGCGACAGGGCAGGGGCGGTGGACAAAGAGACGGGGAGGAGGTTCCTTTGGACAGCACCTGATTTATCGCGGGGGAAACAGGGAGGGACCATTGGAATACATAACTCCAAAACAGCGTAACAAAATCCCACCTCCCCATGTGAGCACGCAGGGCCGGCACAGCACACTCTCCCTCGTGTCCCTGCGGCGGCAGAGCCCACCCGCACGGCCCCTCCCGGGTGTCCCAGGGCAGGCGGGGGTGGTGCGGGCACACCGGCCCCTCCCGGGTGTCCCAGGGCAGGCGGGGGTGGTGCGGGCACACCGGCCCCTCCCGGGTGTCCCAGGACAGGCGGGGGTGGTGGGGGCACACCGGCCCCTCCCGGGTGTCCCAGGGCAGGCGGGGGTGGTGCGGGCACACCGGCCCCTCCGGCCCCTGCTGAGAGCGGAGCGGGGCTGCCCCTGACCCTGAGCAGCCGCCGCTGCGCTCCCCTTGAAGCTTAATTAATTAGGAGGGTTCAGGCCACAGGCGAGAGGCTGAGATAGGCTGCTAACGCAGCAAAACCCATGCGCGTTGGGTTTGTGCGGTTTTGCAGGAAAATGTGTGTTGATGGAAAGACAGTCTGGGTTTTGAGGATCTCGGCAAGGAGCCAAAACTGTCCTGCCTTTACCTTCAGTCCCTGGCGATTTCTCTGCAGGTAGAGGCAGCCCGTTCAACCTTGTCCTGTGTTAGTCACCCCACATGGAGCGTGAGCACAGTAACTGCTTGTTATTGTGGCGATGAGAACAGTCAAGTAATAGCAGCTTAATTTTATCGAGCCGTCCTGTTTCTTTCTCTATCCGCCTGAGATTTGCTCCTTATGCCCCTCCCTAGATGATTTTTCACGCACACAAACAATCTATACAACAGAAATTCCCATCTATTAAAGAAAAAATACAGTCTATTAAAAACCAAAGAGAAACACCTTGGTGTGATTTTTCCGTGCTGTTGTGGTAGCATATTTGTGTGCACAGATATATATCAGATAAAAAAACTTCGCTTTGTTATACAATGTTTTATAGTGTTATAAGAAACAGCTGGAATCAAACACCCAAAATTTAATTAGAATCTTATGTTGTCAATTCATAATATAACAAATATTTCTGTCTGAGTGGAATAATTTATTCATACATTTTCCTCATGATGTGTCAATTTTTATCCATTATCATAATCATTATTATTTACCAGCATGTGTGCCTGATTTTCACTTTCATTCCTAGTCACTACTGCCTGAAATCTCTGTTGCACAGCTGCAGCCCTTGTGAATGGCACACTGACACTTCTTGTCTGCCACCCTCAGTATTGTCACCTTCACTATGAGTTTTAATAAACAGTTTTCCCTGCTAGGCCTTCTGTCATCCTAACCAACTTTTGCTTTGCTGGTGTTGTTTCTACCACAGATCTAGCTCTAAACAACTTTATTTCCCCCTCCAAGTCAAATCTTGCTGAAATGGCCAGTGCAGCAGCAAGAATGGAGATGCTCATTATAAGCACTATGATAAGATATAGCAATAAAGTTGCTTTAAAATTTTAGATAATATTGAATTTCAAACCTCTGTGGAATGGTAGCTTGACTAAAATATTTTTGTAAGACTTGAGTTTACTTTGGTTACTTCTTTCTAAAAGTTTGAGCCGTAGATCATTGAAATAAATCCTTCCTTTCACTACAGCATACTTTGGAAACTGGCCCTGAGTGAGGTGCAGAGTTTGATTTAGCTAGGGAAAGTGATGATGTTTTTTGAGCTTTAGTGGAAAGAGAGGGAACTCCATAGTGGAATTTTCTATATAGTGTTAGCAATATGTGGATAAAGAAAAGCATTTTCAAATTTGCTGTGCATTAATTCATTCTCTTGTGAGGCTAATGGACAGCAAGATTTCAGTTTCACTGAGTACTTGTGAATTATTGACAAGGGGTTTCAAAGCAGAGACTGAAAACCCAAATATTTTGGTATCTGGTACTTTCTGGAAGAAGAATTATTTTTGGGCTTGCACGGTTCCACAACTCTGTGACCTTCTTGCATGTAATTTCTTGACTTTCAATGACTATTTTCTACACTGATGGGCATGTTATTAGTTGTAAATTCTTTGAAGCTATTCTAAATTTATTTTTGTTTGTATCCATCTTGGACGAGTTTCTTACTTGTATGTTTTAGATGGTAAATTATAGGTAAAAGATGACATATATTATTGGAAAGTATTTCTATCCCAGCCAGAAATTATCTTCAAATGCCCACAGTAATTGGAAGAATTTACCTTATAAGAAAAGTCTGAGATGGATGAATGACTGAGGACAGAGAAAAGCATATCTATTTTTTTAATATGATATGAGTGAGATATTACATTAGGCACAAATCATTCTCAAAAATACTGTTTGGATTTGTTTATCATTTAGTAATAACACAATATGGAGAGGTTCTATTGCTGTGATAAAAAGGTGAAGGAACAAATTCTGCAAGATATTCTGATGAAAAAGGACCTACACATGTTATCCTAGTATCCAGCTGGAAAGGGGAAAAATTTATAATTTGAGCCTTTGATTGAAAGTGAAGATAAACCAAATATTTAGGAGTGAGAGAAAAACACAAAGGACAAAGTCTGAGTATGTAGATTTGAAAGACCAGATCTCATGAAAAACATCACTCTTAGGATTTGTATTCCCGATGAAGTTAGAAAAGCCACTGTTTTCTGATATTTCAGGTGCAAAAGGATAAAATTACAGTGTAAGATCTGCATATGCCTCAGCTTCTCAACTGAATTTTGACAGGATTTTCTTGTAGGCAGAGTTGGGCTTCCAGAAAGAAATTAAGAATAACAACTTTGATTATACCAGGAGCATTCCTCAATGTGTTTGTCTGTTTTGGAAGAGTTTTGCTTGCATTTATCACACTCAGCAGACATAGGGAGCTGCTGTTTCATAAGCCCCTCTTAGCCTCCTCTTTAACTCCCCAGTTTCAGCACTTCTGAGATAGAATAGTCCATCTGCAGGACAGGCACTGGCTTGCCATGCCCCACTGAAAAAGCACAAAGAAATGCAGAGCAGTCCTTGTCACACTGATAGTGACGAAGTTGTGAAACCATAGTTTAATTTTCACTGCTGCTATTTCAGATTATTCTTCCAGGTGAAATTGGGACAGTTGTCCTTCAGACTAGACATGAGCTATCTTTAAGTTAGCATTAACAGAATGATTATGGCAATATAAAACTTAGAGCGGGCTGCTAAACCTGTTCAATTGTATGTTAAGCTTCTTAGATGGGTTTCATAACCTGCACTGAGAAACACAGAGCTGTATCTCTGCTGCTGGCAGTTATGTGAAAAAGGGAGGTAGGATATTCTGGTTATACTGGATGGTAACTGCACCAGACATATCCTCAGGTCCCAGAGGAAAGTGATGTCTCCTACCATAGATTCTTGGCTAGGGGGAGAAATATCCCTTTTTTCTCTAAATGTCCTGGATATCTGTTTGTAAATACCCAATAAATCTCTGTTTGTAAATACCCAATAAATTTCTGTTTGTAATTACCCAATAAATTTCTCTGTTCGTCTAGGGAGGAGCAACTGGAAAGGAGCTGGTTTTTAATCTCCGTTCAATTCATAGTTGCTGGTGCCTTGGAGAAGAGAATGTCTCAGTTCTGATCTCAGCACAGTGAGCTACCCAGGCAGGCAGAGTATCTGTCAGCTTGCTTGGGCTTGTCAGTGCTCTTCCACAGTTTCTGTTACCTTTTATGCAAACTCTGATTAATGTTTTAAGAAAGATTTAGGTTGTCCTCAAGGAACTTCTCTGTAGCTGATGTCATCACTGCTGATCACTTTAGCACAGAGAGGGCTGCAGACTGCAGCACGCTCCGAGATCCCACTTCTGAGGCACAGTGATTTGTAATTAGCTTCTGAGCAGGCCAGGTGAGGTGTCTGGCCCTTGAGGGCTGTTTCTCCTCGACAGCAAAAAGTTATTTAGCAAATTAGTGCAATACATTGAATTTTTTTTTCCCACTGAGGTGTTAGGCATAAAACAAATGTCTTTCATTTCACCTATGTAGGATGGTCATTATGGCTCTAGATAAAAACAATATTAATAAAAAGAGACAGTTATTGCCAGCTCAACTGCCAAAAGGGAAAAGGGGTCAATATGGTCCTTTTCATATCACCACAGGCTATTTTCTCAAGGCTATCTGCACAAAAAAAAAAAAAAAAAAAAAAAAAAAAAAAAAAAAAAAAAAGTTTCCAGTTGTTTTTCTATTTCTTATTCTATATGATGTCATACTTTATCAATGAAAGGCCATTGCTTATCTGACAACATCTAACTGTAGAGCCTCTTTAAAATGATTCTCTAGGGTATTGTCTCCTGTACTGTGTATCTAAAATATGCCAGTGTGTTAGTTTTCTCTCTTGTTTATCTTAGTTTATCTTGTACCAGCTCTAAGATATATGTTTTCTCTTGTACTTATACTGTTAAGGAAGATAAAAAGCACTGTGTAAGGATTCTCATAGTAGCATGGGGAGTTGAATAAACAGGTATTCAAGGCCAGGTTGAGAGAGGCTTTAAGCAACTTGGTCTAGGGAGAGGAGTCCCTGCCCATGGCACAGGACCTAGAACTAGATGATTTTTAAAGTCTCTCCCAACCCAAACCATTCTATGATTCTGATTTTGTGTATTGGTGTGATCTGAAGACAAAGATAATTTCATCGAAATTGTCAGTGTTCTCTTTCAAGGAACCAAATAAAAGTGAAGTGCACTGAGGTGGTCACTCCTTGAGTAAAAAAACTATAAGGAGCACCCCTACAACACGACAGTGGTGGCTTTTTCTCTTTATTTATTTTATTTTTATTTTTCTCTTTATTTATTTATTTATTGTCTTTATTCTCTTTTTTTCTTTATTTATTTTCTCTTTATTTATATATCTTTATTATTTAGCTTTTCCAGTTTTGTCAAACATTCAGCATTACAGCAGTTCTGTTAGAGGAACAGATGTGCTAGAAAGTAATAAAAACCAGAGGGTTTCACTTTAGGTTATTGAAATAAGTATGTGTCATCCAAATAGTCACGACAGGTTATCATCCGATAAGTATTTGTCTGCCTCTTTGGAAACAGATGGGAGATATAGCACTGTTCCTTGGAGGAAAAAGTGTTCCCACTTCGGAAACCTCATTTGGCATTTTGTATGGAAATACAGCAGTCACTCTAGATGATATCAGAAAAGTATGTTACAGCAGTGGCCTGGTGAAGCTGGAGGGTCTGAGCCAGTGGAAAATTAGGAGAAAACCTTTGCAGAATAAAAGTCTGAGAGATTTATTTCTTTCCATTTGTTAGCATTACCCAAAAGCTTCGCCCAGTGTGTCATGCTTTAAGACGAGTGAAAATATCTCCATGTATCAGTACTTCATCCCATCCACCCCTCACCAGGATTCTGTTTTTAGGAGAAAATTTGCCTTGGATTCTGGGTTCACAGCTGCAGTGTACATTTTCACATGCATTACCCTTTTCAATAGGACAGCTGAGACCTTTGGGTGTTTCACCAATAAAAGCTAAAGTTTTCACAGTAACTTCCAGCTCAAATTTTATTCCACTACTTCTTATTTTGCTGTAGATCTCCTAGGATCCTTGAGCAGAGTAGACTTTTACACAATACCTGAGAGTCCTTGCTCTAGCAAAAAGCCCTATCATGACAGAGCTCAAGCCACTTACCATACTATCAATGTCTTTCTTCTAAATGCTTTTATTCAATAGCACTTGACTACTTTGATTTCCTTTCCTTCAGGATTATTCCTCTACTGGGATTGGCTGTGCTCAGTCCAACACAGCAAATGATTTTGCCTTTAGTTGTTTTCTGCCTGTGAACACAGAGATCTAGTTACAAGATGCATATATAATGCTTGATCAGTTTTTCTTCCACAGCTTCTGAAATTATTGTAAGTGGTCACTCTCAAAAAGGTCTTAGAAAGATGATTCCTGCGTTATGCACAGTCAAATTGCAAAATCCATAGGAAAGCTGCTCAGTTTTCCTCTCTCTTCCTATGGGAAACTGTTCTTTAATTTCAGCTCTTTAATGAATGAGAATCCTTCATCTGGATTCCAGTCTAAAGTAATTTCTAGCTAACTTGTATTTTCTTCTTAGCAGGTGAACTTCATCTTATGTGGCTTTTCTTGCATTTAGCCCTTATGATACCACTGGGATTTTTGTAGAGGACAGAAATGATCTGTTGTATTCAGGAGTTAAGATAGACATGAAAACAGAGTTTTTCAGTGACTGAATCAAAACCATGGAAAACATTTTTTGTAACATCTGTTTTGACACACCTCCCTCCCTTGGACATTTAATTTGTCCAAGAATGAAATGGTTTTCTTGCTGTTGTTATTTTATCAAATCTTTCAAGTTTCTAAAGCAAAATGTGAAAACGGAGTATTCTTACATTCAGAAACAGTTTTTTTGAATGGTATGATAGTCCATTTTTAGTGGACAAGCCTATAATTAATTAATTTATTATGGATTATAAAATGCTCACCTGTGTTTAGAAATCTGCAGTAGACAGAAGCTCCCTCTTCAGTGTGTGATGTCACTGAGTCCGAAAGTTAATTTACTGGTGTTTCACAAGGTATTTGTAGATATATACTCCACCATTACCTTCAAATGCTATATTAGCATCTGAGAAATTCCATCTGCAGCAGCCAGCTCTTTAGGTTCTTTGAGCTACATTTTGGTATATTTTACCAAGAAGATGCTAGAGAAAATGGAAAATCTTAAAAACTTGTTTTGAGTAAACAGCTCTTGGTATTTTTCCAGTGTGGATGTGGACTTTCAGGCTGAAGGGATGAAAGGAGGTAAAGAAGCTAAATGTAGTGTAGCCTGCTCCAGGTTCTGAGGCAGAGCAAGATTTGTGCCAGGGGAGATAGCACTGTGCAAACCTCTGTCAAAGTACCGTACACTTCAGGGAATTTTGTAGATGCATATGAATAAAAGAATGACTTTGGAGAGTTGCTTTGGGAAATGGCTTTGTAGTGCTTGCTGATATTTGACAATGTCCCATTTTTTTCCGAACATCTGTGGACTCCAATTTATTCTGGCAGAGTCCTAATGGGAAGAGTTATGTGTGTTTGTAAGCAGGACGTAGAATGTGATGCTGAAATAGTACAAGAATTTCCTTTGTGTAGAAAAGACTTTGGTGATTACAGAGAAATAAAAATAGAAAAAGAAATTCAACATCTTGAAAACAAGACAGATAATGTGGAAAATCAGGACTGTGTGAGCTTCATGTTTTCCTTTGGAAATGCTTCTTACTGCAAAGCCTATGTGCATAGAGACTAACATGACAATTAACCTTGCTTGGGTCAAGTGCAATCTGCAGGAGAGATGTGATCACTCTTGAGTACTTGATGGTAATTGGTTTCATTGGAATGTACTGTGCTGTAGGGGCACTGGGGAAACCTCGCTGTGATTGTAAGGCTCTCCAACCTAGGGCAGGCAAGACCTTGGCCCCTGGCAGTGCCTGGTAACTTGTTTGTACTCCCTGAACTGAAGACAACAGAACTGAGTGCAGTAAGTGAATGTGGGTCGGGAACGTGAGTAGATCCATTTCCCTGCTGCTAGAAGCCTGATTTTTATACTGCGTAATACTTGTGACAGCAGGATGATCAAACTTAAAGAAGAGATATTTGTTAGGACTGGTGAGAATCAGGCAGTTGGTGCTGACTGAAAGGCAGTACAGATAAAGATGCTGAATTTGAAATCCTCTGATAAAAACCCCACTGAACAGTAGGAAGCATTTAACAATCACCGTGCTTAACTTCCCTATCATCATTTACATAGAGTGCTGTTCAAAAGAGAGGATAGAATTACAATGGGGGAACCTGGCAAAATCCTGAAAGCTGCTTTTCTTTTAGCTCACAAGCAGAAATGCATCTGGAATATACATTTCCACATTGTTCTTTATAAGGCTTTGATTTTGAATTCACATATGGTACTTAATTTGCATTTTTCATACAGTCATTAATGCTTGGTGAACTTGAAAGGTCTAGAAAAGTATTCAAAGGCTTGGATACTGCCCAGAAATGTATTCATGCTGTACTGGCCTGGAAATCTGGCATAAAATCTGCAGCTTGGATGCTGAGCTGGGATTTCAATTCTTTCTTTTTGAGGTATTTTAATAACAGAAGGCTGCTTCTCCGGCTTGTTGTATGTTTTATGCTACTTCTTATTCCTGTGACTCATTTAGCTGTTGGTATAATTTTGATCACATTTCTAGCAGAGGTCAAATACAAGGGAATGTCAAGAACAGGGAGTTGCAGGGAAAAAAAACCCCAAAAAACCAAAAAAACAAAAAACCACCAAAAAAACCCACCCTGAGATCAATGTACCTTGCAGAGAAAGCAATAGATTTAGGACTTGAAACTACCCTGGGAAAAAAAAGCTGCCTTCTTGATTCTTAATCTAAACCAGAAAGTTCAGGTTCTGTCCATGATAAGGTTGACAGCAGGGTCCCATTCACATGCAGGAATTGCTGTGGAGTTCAAAGACTTGCAAGAAAGAAGGAACAAAAGCCAAAGTTTTCAAATGAAAGATGCTGGATTATTTTCAGAGGAACACACAAGATCGTGGGGATTGTTTCTCTTAATGTGGGATTTACTCTCAACTGGATACCTTTGGTGCTATGCAGAGTGCAACAACCTTGACCATCCGCAGGGAAGCTGCCTTTGCCTGGAGAAGACATTCAGCTGCTAGGAAGATTGTCTGGCTGAAGGCAAGTCTTAGAGAGTGCATCTCTTAGACATGTAATCTTAGTTTCAGATACCAAAACAAGCCACAAAATAAGGGAACTCCTTCTTTTGGTTCTTTCTTGTAAAGCAATAAACTACTTCAGATGAGAGGAGCACTGTGATAGCTGATGGGAGATGCAGTAAGGTTTCCTCCCCTCATCCCATCATACCCCCCATCCAGGGGCACCGAAGTGCAGAGAGTCTATTGTTCTGCTGCTTCCTTTTCATTTTATCTGTGCAGCTGTGCTCTCCATCAGATACCATCATGCTGCCAGAGCTATTCTTCACAGTGGGAGTAGGTGATTTGTTAACTGCTTGTTTTGGAGTAAACTACTTGATCATGCAAGTTAGTCAGTCTGACAAAAGAACAAAATAAACTAATTGATAATTGTTCCCTGTATGCCATCTCTCATCTCGATTTATAAAAAGGGATACTTTTACAGCAGTGTTGTATACCTATTTAATCACTTACACCAGCTGATGAAATAAAAGCTCTTGTCCCTTGGCCCCCTGCAAATTATTCTTGTTAATTATTTTTTAATTACCCTTTCGTCATTGCTCCCGTGCCACTTCTGTAGTTTCTACATCAGTGGGTGCAGACACGACAAACCCGAAAGCCTACCACAGAGAAGTGTCACTGCTGCTGTGCCTGGCTCCAGGGGAGCAAGAAGCAGTGGAGCGTGGCTCGGGGGACTCCAGGGAAGCCCTTGTGTCCCTGCTTGGCTGTGGGCGAGGATCCCTTGCTGGCACTCGCACGTGCTTGAGTTATTTAAAATGTCTAGTAGCAGAAATGCTGTGCTGCATGAGCAGGAATGGCTCTCAGTTTCGTCTCTGAGTTATAAACTGTAATGCCACTCATTGGGTACCTTCTATGATGATGGAGTGACTTGAATAACTTAATTTTTGCTGTTGGACAGGTGCAATGGAGAAGTGAACACTGCTGTGCTGTATACCTGCAAGCATACAGAGCTTGTTGTCACAGAGTATGGGTCTTGTGCAATTTCTCTGTCCCTCATAAGTTCCCATTAAAAAAAAATACCAACAGAACTTGCTGGAAGAGGAAGAGTGAACTGAAACCCTAAATGTGGATGTACAATTGAGGGAAGGGGAAGGAAATGGAAAACAATAAGGGACTGGAGATATTAAAACCAAAGTATTTTCAGCATGTGTGACCAAAGCAAGTCATGAGGCAAAGAAATAACAAGGCACAGTATTTGCATCAAAGCACTTATTCATTCCCTCAATGGCATTTTCTTCCCCCTGGGCAAATTGCTTACAAACATATTATAGTTCACTGTTGTTCCTCAGTATTAGTTGGCAGGTGGCTTTTGCAAGGATGTTCAGCCTCTGATCTGCCTTCAGTGATTCACTGCACAGTTTACCTGAGGAGACGACTTGCTATAGTCGTCTGGCTATAGTGAGCCAGACTTTGTGCAGAGTTTACTGGTTTTGCTGTTTGGCAAGGACTGGAACAATTTACCTTATGATGACCATGAGGTTCTGTCCCCCTTCTGTTTGCATGGAGATGGTTTTAACTGGGAAATTTTACATATCTCCCTGTTACCTTTTAGCAAATAGTTTTGCAAAGGATAGTCTGTTTTTCTGCATTTTCCCGGCTCTGGATTCCAGAGGACATTTTGCAGGACATTTTTCATAATTTTCTTGGCATCTTAAAAATGCAGAATGGCATAAACCAAAATACTCTTAGAGCTGACATTTTCTTGTTGGGTTTTCATGGAGGCCACAGGTTACTTACAGTGTTGTTATGACCTGACCCTGGCTGGATGCCAGGTAGTCACCACAGCGTCTCTATCACTCCTCTCTGCAACTGGACATGGGAGAGAAAGTACAACCGAAGCCTTGAGCTGAGATAAGGAGAGAAAGAGATCAGCCACTGATTTTTGTTGTGGGCAAAAAAGAGTTGACCTGGGAAAATGAATCAAATTAATTACCAATCAAAATCAGAGCAGGATAATGAGAAGGAAAACAAATCTTAAAAGAAACCCTTCCCTTCATCCTCCCTTCTTCCCAGGTTCTACCTCTTCCCCCAGGGTTCAGGGAGATGGGAATGGGGGTTATGGTCAGTTCACCACTTGCTGTTCCTGCTGCTGCTCAGGGGGAGGAGTCCATCCCCTGCTCCAGTGTGGGGTCCTTCCCACATTGTTTGCAGACACTCTCCTTCACTAACTTCTCCAACATGAGTCCTTCTCATGGGCTACAGTTCCTTATGAATTGTTCCAATGTGGATTCCTTTCCACAAGATGAGTCCTTCAAGAACAGGCTTCTCCATTGCGGCTCCTCCAAAGTGGTGGAAGTCTTACCAGGAAGCCTGCTCCACTATGGGCTCCTCTCTCTGTGGGTCTGCAGGTCCCTGCAGGATTCTGCTCCAGCATGAGCCTCCCACAGGTTCACAACCTCCTCTCAGGCATTCACCTACTCTGGCATGGGTCTCCTCTGTGAGCTGCAGGTGGATCTCTCCTCCAGAATGGGCCTCCATGGGCTGCAGGGGGAAAACCTGCTCCAGTGTGGTTGGCACCATGGCTGCAGAGGAATCCCAGCTCCAATGCTTGGAGCACCTCCTCCTCCTCCTTTTGCACTGACATTTTGGGGCCTGAATAGTTGTTTCTCTCACATATTTTCACACCTCTCTCTTCTGGATGCAAATACTTCAGCACAATACCTTCTTTTTCCTTCTTAAATATATTATCACAGGTGTATTGCTACCATTGGATAGAAGGGGAGATTCTCACAGTTTCTGACTCCTGTAGCTCCCCCTCCCAGTATCAAAAGCTGGCCAAGTGAACCTCATACAGTTTACTTCAGTGCCTTTAGAGGCCATGAAAGCATCACATCAGCTGTTTTTGCTGGAGGAGTAAAGTCACAAGAGCACCTGTTTGAAGGGAGCAGAGCTGCCTACTCCCTGCTCACCATTACATGGTCCACATCTATTTAAGGTCTGATTAACATAGGGCCACAAAAAATATCCTTTTCATAATGTGATATGAGGTTGATGAGGTGCTGCAGCACTATCATCCAGCATGATGCTGGTGTTTGCTGTGCCCATGGTAATCTCATTGTTTTCCTTATTAAGTTCTTCCATTAGTAAGGTTCCTCAATATTTAAATAGCTGATGCCCACATAAGAAATGGTGTACAGCCTAAAATTAATCCATATGGTCTCCTATGACCTAGGAGATCTGTACCTAGATCTGCCTTTTAAATGGACAGAAGATTTCTTAAATATTGGCAACTGGGCAGAGTTTACAACTACTTTTTTTTTTTTCTTGTTGCTATGAAGGATTGAGTTCCCTTTGTCCTTTCAAATTTTTCCTCTCACAGCTTACATTTGTCAAAAAAACTTAGTCACAGAGTCATTTCTCTCAGGAAAACCCCAGGGGCCAGTCCTAACATTTAATAACACAATGAAGAGAAATTGGCAATGTTTAGATTTTCTGGTGCAAACCAGTTTCTAGATTCAAAGTTGGGCAGTCATGGCAAGTTTCCACAAAAGAAAGGAGAACAGTGATTATGAAGAGCAGACAAGAGATTATAAAAAGGTGAGGAGGTGAATACAAGACATGAGTTAGAGGAAAGCCTATTACTTAGTTCTGAAATGGTGACATAAACCAACCTCTCATGCACTAAAGGTAAAAAGGACAGGTGGCGAGAGCATACAGTACATACGAAATAGAAGAGTGAATTGTGTGATAAGGTAGCTATAGAAGGAAACACTGTAGTTGTAAATGACTTGAGATTCTTGGGACTTTTGTTGCTTCTGTAACAGTAGGTAATGAATGAAATGCAGATGAATGATTTAATGAACAAATGTTTCTGGCATATCTACTATGCCAGCAATTCAAACCACCTGTGATTCAAAACCAGGTCCGATCTACATTCATGACCAGAATATTTTAAATCCAATTAACTAACCCAGATGTAATTACTGATGCAATTACTGTTGCTCTCACCTAATAGTAAAGGATGTGTACAAGACCAAGATACATGGCTCAGTATAAACCTTAACTCTCTAGAAGAGAAATGAGATATGGAAACAAGTGAGTAATTTTGGATTTCGTAATTTATTATGAACATACACAGCCAAATTTTTCTTGGGATACAGCCACTGCTGTCAGTTTAATTACATTGGGAGTAAATGTGACCCTCCTCAAGCCTTCTGTAAGTGTACAGTTTCTATTAAAGTTGTAACAGATCAATCATGAAAAGGTCTTGGCAGAAAAATCGGTAGGTAGGTAATAAAAAAGATAAAGGACACTGAAATGAATGGAATGACATGGTGCAGGATATGAGCTTTATGAAAACAACTTTGTCCAATAAGAAAAGTTAGGTGGTGGCATGAGACTGGAACAAGCAGAGAACACCTACCTCTGACAAAATTGATGTTGCTGTTTCTGAGTGAAAAATATTGTGGTGGAAGTGGCAAGTGTTTTCAGTGAGAGATGCTCTTTCATGATTAGAGTTGCTTAAATCAAATTAAATGGACATATCGATTATGCAAAATTTAAGGATTATCCATCCATCAAAAAGTGGTGGTCAGACTTGCATTTAAATTGCTGACCTGGGGCCCACACATTGTGTTTCTGGTTTGGAGCTGCAGCACAGCCCAGTCAGTGCCCTGTGCTCTCCACTGCAGACTCTACTTGCCCTACACCTGCTGTTGCACAGTGAGCAAGGTTGAACTGTGATTTGAGTATTTCCATGGCTGAGTGCCATGGAAATGCAAAATAAAGTCAAAATCAGCTTAAATGTATGAATTACTAGGTTTGCTTTGAAATCACCTATTCTGCAGGAATTTGTGTGTGCTTTTTGCTGGCTGTGGAAGAGCACATTGTCCTTGTGATGCCACACACTCCATTTTGTCCTCGCTGTGCTCCATGTGTGGGTGCATATGCCATTTTCCCAGAGTAGAGCTGAGCAGATTTTTCTTGCAGCAGTACTTGGTTTGTTTGCAGCTCTGCTTGTCTACAACTGACCATATTTGTTCTGCCCCTGCATCTCCCTGCTCGAAGTTGCCTCACTCGTACTCAAAATTACTCTCCATTATTGCCTCTCTGCTACTTGATCAGACTGATATCTGAGCTCTATTGTTTGGAAAGTTGCCCAACTGTTTTTATTTCTTTTCTCAGTTTTTCCACCGTGTTAGACCACAGCAGTAGCTGCTGGGCTTCCTCCATTTCCTACACCTTTGCTTTTCCTGAGAAGCATCACTCACTTTTTTTTCCTCATTACTGCCTTGTACCTGGTGTTATCAACAATCCACCCAGCTCCTCCTAATCAGTTTTCCATCCCAAATTTTGTTTTGGCCTCTCCCTCTCCACAGTATTGACTATTGTCATAACTAACCTCCAGGTACTGGTGAGGCTGAACTGATGAAACTCCCATCTCACTGTATTTGCTTTCCAAGTTTGATTTAAAGCAGTTTCTAAGTAATCAGAAAGGATGCATAATACAAATGAAGATGTGTTTAAATATTTTCTACAGAATAACTGTGTGAGGAAGCTTTGAAAAAAATCAGCAGAGGACAGGGTCTTAAAACCCCAGCATATTGAAAATCTTGCCAGTGTCACATCTATTATTTTGTGCATAACTTTAAATGTTGTGTGTTAAAAAAAAAAAATCTACATTTATTTATTTATATAACTTTTTGATTGTTTATGTGGTTGATACTGTTTGATCTGCTTTGCCAAGGTGTCCAGACTGTTATTATCATTGTAATCTGGAATACAACTAGTATACTGTGACAGTGATCTTTTTTCTTTAAAACAATGGATTCTGATTAATTTTCTCTTGCCCACTGTGCTGTTGCTTTGTGATGATTTGAAAATGGTCTTTTTGGAATTATGATGAGGGAATGTGGGAAATAATGGGAGTACCATAGCTTCCTTCTGAAGGTAATTAACTTTCTTTAAAGGAAGGTGGGTATACTGCCCATAAAAAATTACAAAAAATGAAAAGAAATCCCTTCTTTCTCACCCAGGACTCAACTTTTCATCTCCAAAACCTTTTATTTTCCCTAATTACCCTAAATATGTGCAATGGGGCTCATTACTAATACATAAGTAAATGGAAACATAAAAATTTAATTTTGATATTCCTAATACTGATGTAAATTGAGAGAAGCCCTATTGATTTAAACTAAGTGGTTCTGAATGGCATTGGAATAAATGAGTTATATGTGTTAAATGAGTTATTTGCTAGAGAGAAAAGGGAGCTACCAGAACTTCCAATCATGCAATTTTTATTTTTTTAATGGAGTTTTCTTCTCTCCACAGCTCATTTTTATTGTTGTTGTTGCTTCTTCAGTGTAGTCTTAATGATGAGTTTATAACATTTATGTTCATTTGCATGGCAGGGAGCTGAACTGCCACAAGAAAGAATTATAACTTTGGAGTAGGATTAACAGGAGAAGAAGCTGGGTCATAGAAAAGGAAATCACTTGTTAAAAGTGACTCGAATATCAGAAAATGAGATTAAAAAAATTGTAACGAGTGCATTATCCTGTACAAATGTTTGCCTCCCGCACCTAATTTCTTTCCCTGCTGTCAGTCTTTCTTTTATTTCAGAATACTGCAATGAATTTGTTGCAGATTTGAATGTTGACTTAAACCTTCAGAAGTGAATTGCACACACAAATAGAATTTGACTGTAAAGGAAAAAGCCTACTTAAGTCCTGATTTAGCCTTGAATGTGATATGGGCCTATTACATTGTCTGAGACCCTAAAAAAGCAGATTACTGACAGATAAACAGAACTTCTGTGAAACAAAAAGCTATATTTCCATTTCTATATTCCCCATTTTCACTCATTACATGATGACCAAGTACAAAAACATAAGCATAGCCTAATTTTAAAAGTATGCTTGCATTCAGTTAAACTATTGATGCCCTTAAAACTTGAAAGAATTGAGGCTAAATACAGAGCTCCTGTTTTTGTTAAAATCATGTGTCTGACTTCTAAGACAAATGGAGAGCTTTGCACCAATGACAGCTTTGTGTACTCAGCTGCGCATTGTCATGTTTATTATCTAATTTCTTTTGACTGAACTGCTTTGACTGTATTTAGCCTTTAGAACATTGTTTTTGTTTGTAAGAGGAAGGGAAAGTTGGATAATTTCTTGATAGAACCATTGTTTACAAAATTCCAAGCCTTCTGATATGGTAAAAGTGAGTAAAAGAAAGTAGTTTCCTTTCCTGATATTCCGAGCTTTCCTTCCCCCTTCTCCCCCGCTGTCTTTTACTGCATTTTTTAAAAAAATCCTCTCATTTGTGTTTCTAGACCACATAAGTGCATCTCTGCCTGTCAGACCTCCTGCCACCCCCTGTGTTTATGCATCTGGCATTTTCGGCTTTGGCTGTGTAATGACAGCTTCCGCAAACAGCAGACAGATCTCTGAATTTACAGAATGCCCACAGTGAATATGCCTGTTTTTCTTCCTCTGCATGGCTCAGTTTCTGACTGGTGTTATGTGAAGCTGGGATTCTGGGTAGTAACAACCACTGCTTCCACTCACTTTGAGAGAAGATTTATTTGCCTCTCACATTTCTCCCAAAGAACTGCTAATTTTTCCAAAACCAGGAATGTATGTATATATACACACACACACACACACACACACACACACATAAAACCAGAGATCCTTCCTCAGGTACAACAGTTGAGTATCTTCAAAACGTCTATTACATTACAAATGTGAAACTTTTTACCCAAACTCTAAAATGATATGATCATGGCAAATATGGCTAAAAGAGTCCTTGAGATGTCCTATTCACTCTTCTATTGAAACAGATTTAGTAGTACTGAGAGACTTTCTGATACATCTCTGCATACTCTGTTCTTAAAAGTATCTCAGTCAAGTAGGTCACTTTCCTTAGTGCTCCTCTGTACTATTGCCTAATTATCCTCCTAATTATAGACATCTTTACCCTTTGTGTTTACCTTACATTCTATTTTCTTAATTTAAAACCATTACTGATTTTCCATTCACCAGCAAACACAAAGAACATTTATCTTTTAAGTATCTGGAAATTGTTACAGTGTATTTTTATTCCCCAACTCAGTAAATTGAACTGCACCTTTTACCATTTTTCTTCAAGGGTCTATTTTTCTCTACTTTCAACATTTTACTTGTTTGTTTGCATTTTGTGGTGTTTTTTTTGTTTGTTTGTTTGGTTGGTTGGTTGGTTGGTTTTTTTTTTTTGCCTTATTGTTCTCTTTGGATGCTTTTTGGTTAGCTTCCTTCTTGAGGTTTGGCAGCCAAAAGGACACAATGAGGTGTTGGTTGAGCTGTAACCTCTCTGAGGTATGTTGGAGGCTTGCATGAAAGAAGATCCATTTTACAAATAGGTGGCCTGAAATGAAACAGGACAGTGAAATGGTAATATTCTGGGCAGTTCCTGAACACTTTAATTTTGTGGGTCCCTTTTGATAATGTTTCTGTTTAGATGGAAATTCTGCATTTCATCATTATGCACCTGATAATTCCTGTTTAGAGTAATGGTTTGCACTTGCCTTTACTGAATCACATGTACTATATGTTTTTACTCCAATGACTTTTAATGACCTAATATTTGAAAGTATTTACAGCTCCCTATTCCTTCATTATTTTTGAATTTTTGAAGCCAAAAGTATGGGATGAACTGAGCAAGAGGCTTGGAAGATTCTGTGTTTTATATGAGACAAGTTATAATTTCCTTGAGATGACTTGTGCTTGTTATTAGAAAGAAACTTGGCATGGGCAAGTATTCAGCTAGCAGCCCAAAATCACATTCGGTACACTAAGACACCTGGCCGTTAGTCAGGGATGAAATGAATAACGATTTACTGTATGAGCTGAGTTTCTTAATCTAATAGAAAGTTGTCTTTCAGGTCTGCCCCTTGTCTAAATTCATCAGTCTTCACATCTAAGGTAAGCAGAGCTCCCTCTCTGTGTCTTTTCATTCTTTTCATTTCAAATTCTTTTCATTTCAAATGACAGAAAAGTTACATCTTCTAGCAAGGGGCAGCTGTAAGCACAACTTTCCTAATAGGTAGTTCACTTGGGAACTTGTGTGTTTTTGGCCATTGTGTCACAAACCTCTCTTCACCACTTTCAGACACTTCTGTGCTCTTCAGAAACCCGCTGATGCAAGCCAGCATCATCTACCTGGGATCAGAATCTGGCCTTCCATCTCTGTTTACTGGAAACCTGCAATGTCATTTTGCTTCCTAGAACCAATTTGTATCAGTTCTTTGTTCAACCCTACTGTTATGAAGTGGAAAATTCCATCTGGGGGGTTGTCAGTGGCAAAGAAAAATTAGTGGAAGGCCTAGTTTCCATGTCATCAGTGGGAAAGTATTTTATTATTTTGGCAATGGATTTTATGCATGGTCAGAAACCAGCTTTTATCCCATCTCCTTTGTATTGGAGTATTTTCTGCTTGTATTTCAACTCCTGTTCTGCACATAAAGCTTCTTGTACTTCCTGTTAGGGGTACCTACAATTTTTGGATATAATTTTCAGTGATGACATATATATGTAAAAATCTGTGAAATCTTAGAATCTCAGTTGCTGTGTATTTTGCTTCCACAGTTTGGCTTTTTTATTAGCAAAACCAACAGACCTGTGATATACCAAAGTTCTCCATGCTATTTACTAGAACAGATTTAGAAACCAATGCAGTAAACCTTGATTTTTTTTACTTTGCTATGCAATGTGATCACGTGTTTCAGCATAGACATTGTTTTTGAGGGCTGAAGGAACTGGTTATAAAGCACAACCCGTGAAAGCTTACTGTAACAACGAAAGAGCTTACAGTGACAACATGGAGTAAATAAAGCAGGAAAATCTTGCTCCCTTTCAGGGGTTTAATGTAGATGCTGACACCTCAGTTCCCAAACAGGAGTCATAATGAACTGAACTCATCTGTTGCAAATTAGATACTGCTGATCAGATTCTCTTTTCAACACCTACACAGCACTACTCTGGATGTAGAGTAGTATCACGAGAGTGTAATTTGTATCTTAGAATAGTACCTGTCTGACTGACATGACTTTGTGTATTTATACCACACTATATTTTAAGATCAACAATTCCAGAGTCAAAGATGTTTCCCCTGGAGTAGCATCACTACTTCCACTGCTCAGAACAAGTAGCACCAAGCACCTGGAGATGACAGAACCTCTTTTCTAACAAATAAAAAGTTTGAATCTGAATTTGGGTAACATTTTAACTTGAAGCCTTTTTGTAGTAGAATTTTTCTTGCTATTTGAAAAACATGTCAGTAAAGATTTATTATAACTACTCTCAAGAGATGTTATACTTCTGTAACTCATCTCTTCAAAGAGATAGTCACAAGAATAATAGCAGTATTCTGCACAAGAGGTTTGGAAAATGATTGCTAATTTCTGAATTATTACCATGCACTGGATTTGAATGTATCTCCAGAAACTAACCCCTTTACTGCCACATTACTTTTTATGCCAGAGGTCACCTCCAATACTGTCAGTGAGCTAATGATTTTGTCCTAAGTAAAATCTTTCGGGGGGTTTATAATTACTTTCAAATTCACTCCTAGCAGTGTATTTATGCACAGCAGAACTTTAGTAGGAGATGGTACAGGGCATACAGAAGGAGAAGGTTATGCGAATTCTGTAGATATGAGGCTGAAGGGGGGTGAACAGAACCATGTTCCTGGCATGTGCAGTCCAAGGTGCCCTGCCAGGCAGAGCTTGGTAAAAAAGACAGAAAGAACCAGCTGCTCCCTGCTATGGGGCACTGAGCAGGTGCTGTCTCATTCATTACTGTCATTTGAGCAAGGTTATTTAATGTTCTGACAGGCTTGATCTTTTCCTTCCTTGGTTTTCTGCAAGAGACACACTGGTGGTTCTCTCACACATCTGGGAGAAAAGCTGCATCCTCGTTCTCTGTGGGCTACAGAAAAAGCATGGAGACACTCCTCATGCATTTCTCGAAGGCTGACACTCCATTCATGTCTTGGGGCTTTTTGGGGAAGGTTTATAGCTGCCAAGTGTTCAATAGGAAAGTCTCAGTGCACAGGACTGTGCAAGGGCTCCCTTCAGGTGGAAGACCCAATGAAATAAATCTTTTGCTGATCCTCCTCTCTGGGCACCATCTGAATTCCATGACCTATTTGTCATGGATAGTTCATCTTGGATCCTTGTTGTTCTTACTTCATATTATGCCCTTCTAATCTTTACTCTCGTCTATCTGTATGGCTGCACCTTTAGACTACAGAATTCAATCTCGCTTAAAGAGAGAATATTACTTTTAAATTTTTGTGGTAGATATTTTACACTTGGTGACAACAATGGTTCTGTCATCATGAATTACAGTGGCATAACAGTGATTCATTGGTGCACCAGAAATCTGCTTTAAATTTCATTAATATTCTCATTCCTTTTGCTTTCTTTTTCATAGTCTTTATTCTTAGACTTATGGTTTGCTCCCAGAATTATTTCTACTCCTCTGTTATGATGTCTTGCCCCTAGGAACACCCAGGTGAAACCTCTGAGGGGCTGCAGGCCATCCACAGGGACTCTAACTGTGATCTTCACAGGGAGATGACCGCTGGTGGTTTGCTTCTCCTTTCTGTTCTTCATCTCAGTATTGGCAGGCAATGCCTTGCTCTGCTACCCAGCCAAGAGACAGGTGCAGGAGCTGGTGGAGAACAAGGAGTGGCATGGAGCTGGGGCTGGTGGAGTCCTTATTTTAAACCTTTTACTTATTTTAAAAGAGCATCCAACAGGGGTTTGTCAGGATGGCTAGGGCACCAATACTTCCCTTGTAAATTGGGAAATGGGAAGGGCAAGTGGACGTAAGAACCAAGGCGAGAGAGTTGGATCTTAAGACAGTTGTGAGGTTTTCTTAGCTGTTAAATGGATTAATATAATGTTGCTTAAATGGCAGTTCACATGTCTATAATTTATTTCCATTCTAAATTTTGTTAGCTCTCGTGCTTTTTCTTTCTGTAGTATGCCTGTGCATGTAATATATATTTACAATCTGTGTTTAGAGTTAAAAGGCTTTTCTAGAGGAAATAAGGATGACATATTCACAAGAAGTCACAAAATATTCACAGCCAGCCCTAAATGTGTGAAACAGTGGGTCTGGTGCCTAATTACGGTCACCTCCAGCCCTGTAGCATGAAAGATACAACATAAGGAAAGAGTATCTTGAGCAAGCCATATGATCTGTCATGACAACATGATTCAGAGCTGAGATGTCAAGCAGGGTGGGGAGGGGGAAAGGCATTCTTAAGCAGAAGTTGTGTTGCAGCCTTCAGTATTCACTTGTCTCTTTCTGACTTGCCTCCTACTCACGCTGTGCTGCCAGCCATGAAGTTTGACTTGCAGGCAGTGCTGGCAGCTTCCCTTTCCTGGAGACTGAACCAGTGTCTTGTCTGAACAGACTGGCTCTGACTAAGGTATGTGACTCCACAGAGAGCTCTTCTGGAAATGAGGCCTCTGACTTCATCCAGGTTGCTCATGAGGAGTGTGAAATTCTCCCTAAGGGGAGGAACGCTGTTTAATGTATGGGTTGCAAAGAAAAGAGCCTCATCTAGACTGCCAGTGGTCCTCTAGGCACACATCTAGGAAAGATAATCCAGTGTTCTCCTTCCTGATAGCTAAGTGATGGCATCATCTTTATGGCATTACCCTTCCAAAAGCCCTTTGGGATACTAATGTCTTGCATTCCCAAGGGACAGAGAACTATATCTCAGAGATGATTTATCAAATGCAACACAAGTTAGATCTGTGCAGCAGAGTGCAATACTCTGTAGGAAGCTCTGATGTCTTTGTCTTGCATCCTTGCAAGAGAACTATTGAGCTTGAAAGTCACTTTTAGTGGTGTCTTCTGTGTGTGTCTCTTTCTGACAGTGCTAATAGATGTTTCCAGAGATCGTGACTCTGCAAAGCTTCTTATCATGAATGTACATAATCTTTCGAGTCCTTTGAATTGATGGATTTGAAATTAGCATGGATGTGTGCTGACTGTTTCTGCATTTTCCAGACAAGTTGCCACTAACTAGTACGATCACTGTTTTGTAATGTTTCTCTAGTACCAGTCTGCACTGTTTTGCCACCTCCCACTGGTGCTCCATAAAAAATTATTCTTCTATAGATTTTGCTACATTTATCAATTTATATAGTTAAAATAAAACTTTTACTACTCTAGCTATTGACATGTAGCACACATAGCATTGGTGGGAATGCTGTCCAGTGGAGTAAATAATGCTTTACTTTTTACAGCCGGCTGGAGTTTGGAGACTCTTTGTGACTCTTGCAGAAATTCTTTTCTAGTCAGCTGTACTTGTGGTTTGGTTCTGACATTTTTTTTAAAAGTGGGAAAGAAATGGTTCATGAGGAGTCATTTCTATATGCCCAATTGGATATGCTTACAGTATGAGTAATGAAATATTACTAGGAGAGAAGAATATTATTCAACAGGAGAATTCACTGAGAAAAGTGTTCAGTGATAGGCTGAATGATGAATATACTGTAAATATTGCATGTGGGCAAATATTATGATAGTGGCTTAAATCAGGGAAATACAGCATGATGTAGCATAACCTAAGTCTTGGAATCCAGAATTATGGATTGGCTACAGAAAAGCTGACTCATTATTTTTGCCTCTGGCAGATTCCTGTTGCTTGACTGTGTGTATCTATTGCTCTTGAGGCAGGACTTGGTCTGTGGGCCAGTCAGTAAAATTTACAGCATTTCTGAAAACATGAAAGTGGAAAATGAATTTTTAAACAGGCATATTTTGTACATCTTACCAGAAGCAACTATTTGCTAAGACTACAAAACCAGTGCATTACAGATGTCTCTCAGTTTCACCTGAAAAACCTGGCAGGATTTTTTATGCCTGTATACCAAAAGTGCTAAAGGAATGTATCTTGCAAATTGATAGGCTGTACTAGAGTTTAAAACAAAGTTAGATCACTGCACAGTAATATCACTTTAATTACAAAAGTCATGTTACTTTCGAGTCTACTTTAGAGTCACTTCTAGTTTTTATAATGTCTATTTTCACCTGATCCCAGTCAGCTGAAATTAAGGGTTACAACAAAGAGGTTTTAAGGCTACTGAATTTTCCTCATCACTGTAACCTTAAAACAACACTCAGTTAAATTGGCACAGCATTCTCCTGGGACATAAATAACACAGCATTCAACTGTTGGCAAGTAACTTATAAAGAGAAAATTCAGTCATGGAAGGGTTCATTCTTAGATCAGCAGAGGCATGCACAAAACCTATTTGAGCTAATAGGCTTGCAGGCACAATCTTGATTCCTTACGCCAAATAATGTGTAAGCGTGGTCAGATTTCTTCATGCTGAGTATCTGCTGCAGTGCCTCCTAGAGCCACTGGCTCTCGCCCCGAGCTAGCCCAGGCACTGGAACAAGGCGCAGCCTAGGGTCAGTCTGCAGGCAGGGCGAGCAGAACTGACTCCTGTGGGCTCTGTGTCCCTGAAGGGGCTTAGGAGGGATGTGCTGAAGCAGCAAGGCAGAGGAAAAAGGAGGACCCAGAAATGGTGCAGCAGAGAAGGTTTATTAGCCTCGCTCTGAGCCCAAATCTGGACCCAGACACTGGTCGTGCACAGACTTTTAAGGGGGACAAAAGGGGAGGAGAAAGGGGTGGGGTTGGCCGCCTCCGGCCAATGGGATACAGTCTCTAGGGCAGACAGGGGAGGGGAAAGGCACTTCGGACTAATTACAGAGAACTGGGAGGGGAGAACCAAAGGCGGGAAGGGTGATGGACACTTAACTGTAAGGTCTAAAAATATCCCCTTGTGACGGAGAAGGAGAGAACAAAGGAATATTAATTAGGGGGGGGTAGGGGTACATAGAACTGAATTGTACAAAGAACCAAACTTTACATACAACATCAGAGTTGAAAGGAACATGCACCACCACATCTCTCCCTTTTCTTTTACTTAAGACGAAAAAAATCGCGGTGGGTCGGGAAGGTACTCAGATTCTGGGTAGCATTCAGCAAAGTATGACTGCTGAGTTGGCCATTGGTCATGGGGCAGACGACATGGGCCCTCTGGTTCCTCATACTCCTCCAGCTCCTCCTCGGAATCTTCAAATCCCACTTCTTCCACGCCAGCCGACACTGCCGTGTGATTGATCTCCGGAGATGGGGAAGTTGTGGCGCTGGAAATCAACTTAAAAATCATTCTCCTAATTATTCCGAAGGCCACCAGGACAATGAAAATAATAAACACAAATAATAAAATGGTCCTTAGGATGGATCCCACCCATCCAGACAGCCCCCAGCCCTTAAAGATATTGTTCAACCAGTCTGATGTCTCAGTCTTTATCTGCCCGACCATGTCTTGCATTTGTTTCAAGATCTGTTTGGTGTCCTCGGCCCGACTTGATAAGTTGAAACAACATAGACCCTCAAACTCCTCACAGGTATGCCCGTGGAGGAGCAAGAGGTAGTCTATGGCCGCCCGATTTTGTAGGGTGGCCTGCCTCGTTACTTCCCCATCTTGCAGGAGATTGTATAGGGCATTGGAAGTTATCTTTGACTGTTTGGCCACCCAACATTCTAAATGAGCCAATTCCCCCATATTTTTTGCAATAGATACCCAGGGGGCAAAAATAGTGACTGCGATTCCTTTAGATTTGCTCCAATGTACAATTTCCGAATCGCAGTTCGGGTCCAAATTCCTCAGGTCTCTTTTAGCGATTGCCGATTTTTGTGCACCATTTTCCTTTTGTTTCCAATTCATAATTTGGGTTTTGTTGGGCGAGAACAGTCCCAATTTCCCCAAGGTGCACGGACCTCCTGAAAGATGGGAGGGGATGCCTGCCCAAGCATGGGTCCCGCAAATCAAAAAAACGCCTTTTGGTAGTTTTTTGGGGTGTCCATAAATTTGGGGGGGAAGTACTCCTCTAGTGATTCCTCGGCACCACGATCTAGCATGGTATAGCGAATTGGCCTGGACAAGGTGCTTAGTTCTGGGATTAAGAGCATTTGCTAAATTGGTGAAATGAACACAAAACGGGACAGAGGGGCTGGTACTGGGGTGGAGGGGAACCGGGGTAGCTCGTCTATTGGGTGGATTTTCTTGCACCTTTTGCCTCTTGGTGATAGCTTTTAGCTGCGAAATTAAAAACATAAACTTTTGAGCCTCCTTTTCTTTTGAATTGCCCAATTGAACTAATTTCTTTTCTGCAGCTTCCCAAAACCGGGAACTGCGAACTGTCACCTCTGATGTATTCGGAAAGTGCAAGAAAAGCCACCGGGTCAGCCTTTTCAAACAACTACTAGAAAACTGAACTTTCTCCAACTCCAACATAGAAACGCAAACATAATAGGCTCCTTTTTGTGCGGAACTCAGAGAGGCACCCATTCTCTCGAGATGTTAAAATCCGCACACTCCCAGGACCAAACCAAACAAAGGATCACAAAAGTAAATTAAACTGCCACGCTCTTAAAACCGGCAAACGAAAACACACTCCCTACAACCGCAAAAACCACCGGGGCGTGACACCGCCGAAAACACAACCTCCCCCCAAACAAAGCAAAACCGACACGAACTAAAAGAACTCAAAACGCCAGGGATCTCCCGACCGGGAAGATGAGCCCCAAAACCCACCTCCCGGGGCCGTGCGACCACAGTCCGGAGGCTTGGCTGACACGGAACTGCACCAAAAACCCCTTGCGGTCAAAAGGGGGTTTATACTTACCACCCTGGCGTGGGTGCCGAAAGCCGGTCCTTGGGGAATCCTCTGCGGGGGGAAGACACCCTGTGGAGTGCAGCACAGCGCGCTACCTTCCCCTCCTCGGGGAGCACCTCCTCCGAAGAGGCAGCTCACACCCGAGGCGGCGCGACGTCCAGGAGCTTTTCTTCGTGAGGCCGGCCCTATTCCGGACCTCACTAACTCCGTCTGTGGGGTCTTCCTCGAAGACAAAAGCCCCTTTCAGGGGCCCCACGTTGGGCACCAGACGCTTGCTGCAGTGCCTCCTAGAGCCACTGGCTCTCGCCCCGAGCTAGCCCAGGCACTGGAACAAGGTGCAGCCTAGGGTCAGTCTGCAGGCAGGGCGAGCAGAACTGACTCCTGTGGGCTCTGTGTCCCTGAAGGGGCTTAGGAGGGATGTGCTGAAGCAGCAAGGCAGAGGAAAAAGGAGGACCCAGAAATGGTGCAGCAGAGAAGGTTTATTAGCCTCGCTCTGAGCCCAAATCTGGACCCAGACACTGGTCGTGCACAGACTTTTAAGGGGGACAAAAGGGGAGGAGAAAGGGGTGGGGTTGGCCGCCTCCGGCCAATGGGATACAGTCTCTAGGGCAGACAGGGGAGGGGAAAGGCACTTCGGACTAATTACAGAGAACTGGGAGGGGAGAACCAAAGGCGGGAAGGGTGATGGACACTTAACTGTAAGGTCTAAAAATATCCCCTTGTGAGGGAGAAGGAGAGAACAAAGGAATATTAATTGGGGGGGGTATGGGTACATAGAACTGAATTGTACAAAGAACCAAACTTTACATACAACATCAGAGTTGAAAGGAACATGCACCACCACAAGTATCTGCAACTTTTCTTAAAGTCAATAAGAGATGTGTTTAGTGTGCATGGTGCAAACTGCATACACACACGCATTCAGGAAGAATCAGGGCCCATGTCTCCCTTCTGTAGGTGCTGAATAATCGTAACTTTGTCTCCAATGGAAACTGAAGAGGTGCTCAGTTTTTTACCAAAATTGAGCTAATAAACAATGAAAGGAAATATTTTTAGCTCTGTGAGCTTTGATCATTAAATGCAGAGATTGGTACCATGAATTGAGGTATAAAATATTAACCTTACAGAAAGTGAATTGCCTTGGACTCTACACACAGAAATTAATATAAGATGATCTTTAGAGAGGCAATATATGTGTATCTCTCTATATATGATCTAGATACACAGAAAAAAGTTGTATCCCTGAAAGTGCAATGAAAAATAATTCTCAAGCTGTTTTCTTCATGAGAAGCTTATACAGCTTTTTTATCCCCTGCACCTCTTTATCGCTCATTATTTGTACTGTAGACTCCATTAATAGGCAGCTTTCATGCACAGGCAGGTCGTCAATACAGTAAGAGACCATTTCTATCTTCCAGAAGCTCATTGTCTCTGCATACTGCTGAATTTTCCAGGATTTACTGTAGGGAGGTGAGTTGTGTTTGTTTTTAGATAAACTAGTTTGATAAAAACCTAAGTCTGTGTTGAGGCAACAACTGTTTTATGATATTGTTCTGGTCGAACACCAGCTGGCAACTCAGCTCCAAACACCCTCTCACTCACCTCCTCCCAGTGGGATGGGGGAGAGAATGGGAAGAGAAAAAGTGAGGAAACTTGTGGATTGAGATAAAGGCAGTCTAATAGGTAAAGCAAAAACCTTGCACACCAGCAAAGCAAGATAAGGAATTAATACCCCACTGCAGCTGTTCAGCCATCCTGAGGAAAGCAGGGCTCTGGCCCATAAAATGGTGACTTGGGAAGACAAATGCTATCACTTCAAAGGCCTGCTCTTTCCTCCTTCTTTTCCCGGGTTTATATGTTGAGCACGGTGTCATATGGAGTGGGATATTCCTGTGGTCAGCCGGGTCAGCTGTCCCAGCTGTGTCCCCTCCCAGCTCCCTGTGCACCTCCAGCCCCCTTGCTGGTGGGGTAAGGAACAGGAAAGGCCTTGGCTCTGTGCAAGCTCTGCTCAGCTGTAGCAAAAACATCCCTGTGCTATCAACACTTTTTCCAGCACAAATCCAAAACACAGCCCCATACCAGCTACTATGAGGAAAATCAACTCTACCCCCACCAAAATCCACATGGATATAATCAAGCACCAAATTCCAAGCAATAGAAACAAGTCCTTTCTGGGAACACTTGTTAATTTTGTGCTGACTAATTATTATTCACTTTTTTTTTTTTTTTTTTTTTTTTTTTTTTTTTTTTTTTTTTTTTTTTTTTTTTGGTCTTGTCAAAACTAACCCAGCTATTCTGTACTGAAGTACACAGTATATGCCAGATGAGCAAGTTGTCATTATGTGGACTGGAATATGCAGCATTATCTTCCTAGCCAGCTACCAATGGTGTATATAAATAAATTACATTCCTGAGTAGCTCTATTGACTTTACACATGAATATGTATTTTCAGCAAATTCTGTGGCATAGTCTTGCATATAGAATTACTCACATATACAAATTTCTGCAAAGATCCTAATGCTTGTAGCAGGACTATGTATTACTGCCCTTCTAATGAGTAAGAATGTGAATTCAGACTAGAATTTGTTAGGTCACATGTCGTTTAATTCTTAATTTTATATTTTTCTGACTCACATTTAAATCTATAAACTTGTTTTTATATGTAGTGTATGCTTTTTTTTTTTTTTTTTTTTTGGGGAGAATAAAATTGCTTTGAAGGCTAAAAGGACATAAAAAATTAGTGGAGTTTAGAAAAGTTGTAATCAAATATGTAATGCAAGTCAATAAAAATTTAACTGGCACAGAAAACCAATCAGAACTGTTTTTTTCAACCCAGCACAGATGATGTTAATTGAGTATCAATAGATAACAAAACAGAATTTAGGAAACTGTTTATCTCACTAGGTTAAGACAAAAACACATAGATCAGCCAAAGGAACAATAGTGTGACAAAGCAGGACTAAAATAATGGGCCCCAATAGATTGTGGACACCTTGTGTATTGGCCTGAAATTCTCCATTTTGCAGGTGTTGTGATTTATATGAGGATATGATAATTTCTTTAAGGACATGGTGTTCTTTTTTCTTTTCAGAGGACAAATATGAAGGCTTACAATGGTCCAGACCCTATAAAAATTACAATTTTCACAAGCATATAAACACCATCCAAAGCCACAGTCTGAGCATAAACTATGAAGTGTCTAATGTGGGATCACTGAGCATGTGTTTTTATGAGCAATTAAGTATTAACTTGGGATGAAAAGTTTCCTGGAAACATCTTCATTTTCTTAAAGTAGAAAGTCCTCTCAATTACCTTGTCTCAACTTTAGAAAATAACTACTTCAAAGAGTGTTATTTCTCCACAGTTCCCGTGGTTGAAACTTTTGCAGTTGCTTTAATTTGTCTTCTATGTGGGACCAGTTGAGACAAACTCATAAATGGTGAGCATCTTAGTAACTAACAAGCCCTTTCAATTTGAGAGTTAAAAAAAGCAGTTTAGGTGTGTTGGACTCCAAGGCAGTGACATCAGAAGCTTTTGGGGCAAGGGATTCCTTTATTGAAGAGAAACTTGGGTCAGTGGTGGGGATGGTTCTAAAATGCATCCTGCTCTTGGAAGGACCCTGAACACCTGAAAGGTGATTTGAATGCTAAAGGTGTAAAGAACTTTAGTCCATGTGTGTGGGCACACAAAGGTTTCTCTCCTGAGGTGGGTTCTGTATCCTGACTTTTCACATCTCTTAACTTTTCCTGCTTACCAGCATTACCTGTATCTAGGCATAGTGAGTGAGAGGCAGCCAGTCAGAAGTAGCTTGGAAACTGCTTAATAGGACAGCTACATACGTTTTGCTAAGGATTATTTCCTAGTTATTTATTATTTTTGATGCCTGTATAATAACATTAAGATGCTACTCCAGACATTTCTGAATGTGGGCCATTTGAATCTGCAAATGGAAAGCAGACATCATTTCACCCGAGAACTGCATTCTCAGAAATGTCTTTTGCTGGGATCACACATAACCTGTGAGTTATTCAGCTAATCAAAATAGTTTTTCTAAGCCTGTTGCTATTTGCATCCAGCAATAGTAATTTATTCTTGTCCAGCTGATTGTGCTCTCTCTCATTCATTCATCCTGCGTTATAGACCTGCTTCTGAAGGATGCTGAGTACCTGTGGTTTGATTGAAAGTTATTGCATCTCTCAGGAGTAAATTTAATTTGAGTGATTCTCCATATACTGCCGTGTGATATGATGCATTGAAAATAAAGCACTGCTGGAGTATCTACAAGCCATCATTTTGAATCTTATTTGAGAAAAAGGAATCTTAGCAGAGAAAGCCATAGTAATAAACTGGTTTTTATTCTTTAGCTAATTCAAAAATAGTTTAAATTTTAGGGAAAAAAACCCCAAAAACCAATAAAATAAGGCATTGATCATAAACAACCTTCTGGCAGCTGTTAACAGCTGGGATTGGTGGTTTGGTGCTAACATTATTTCAGGTAAATGAGAAAGCAGAATTGTAAACAAAGGAAAATAGTCGATTCCCCAAGTGAAACGTGGGCTGATGCCTAGTATTTATAGCTTAGTACATCCTCATTAATCCATTCTGGTTTTTTTTTCTTTTATACTGACTAATAAAGAATACTAATGCAACATTCCTCTGCTGTTGCTAAGTTTTCTGTTATGCTTGAAACCTGACTTGCTAATATATATTTCTTTTCAAAGAACTCATGCAGTTTTTGCTTGGATTATGACATTAAAAAGATACCCTGCATTTCTTAAATTATTAACAAACAAATATGTTGAAAACCTACTGAAGCCAGCAGGAAACAAAATCCAGCAATTAGATAGCAGCAGCAGTCTCTTCGTTTTTTGGTGTTGTGGGTTTTTTTGTTTGTTTGTTTGTTTTGTTTTGTTTTTTTTCTGATTATGATTCAGTGGAAGAGTCGAGGTCACGGTAATTATATCTTTAAAAAAAATATTTAACAATGTGTGCCTGTTTCTGACATACTTGTCCATAGAGTTAATTCTCTGATCCTAAAAAACCCCTGTGTAGTCCAATCAAATCTATTCTCAGACTCAAATTTATATCAGAGCATTTTTAATAACATAATGTTTTTTGGCCACAGCCTGTAAGAAAGAAAAAAAGGTCACATTAGTTATGAAAAGAGCATTATTTAGAAGTTAGTTCAAAGATGCACAGAAATACTTGCAATGGTGTCCATAATTTTAGAGCCTTATGAATCAATTCAGTCAAGTTGTAGCACTTACAGAAATTACTTTGTTTTCAACGTGGTTTTAGTCCATGTGTAATTTTTTAGTTTATGCCTGGACTGGTACAGAGTTACTACATAGTTTCTATTGTAAAGCTGTTATATACTTAATGTTTACTTCAAAATTTGAACCTTGTAAGACAGGGTGTTTAAAAAGGTACAAATCTAGGTTTTTTTACTTTTATTTCAGGATCACCTTTTGAAAGGAGTTCAAAAAGTCGACATGTCAGAATTTGTGTAGAAATAAGGCTTTAGTTTGGCACACTTAGGTCTTTGTTATCCTGGTCTAACTGGACTGAAGACTAACAGTAACAAGAGCTGTTAGGTGAGCTCTACCACTAGCAATGATGCATTCATTGATGTATTTGTCACCTACTGAAAGCGCTAAATTTAATATTTCATTTACAGTTAGTAATGTAATGAGTGTAAATTTCACATGTAATAAGTGTAAAATTTGGATGTGATGTTGCTGAAATAACTTTTGTTTTGTAAACATTTCCATTTTAAGAAATTATAATGAACTGGTTTGGCCACATAACTGATGTCTTTGGGCAGCTGAGATTTGCTCAGAGATTTTGTTCAGGTGAGGTCAGCACTGACCTGTGTTTCTCTCATGGAAGTGCCAGACTGGTAAGGCTTTGGAGGCTTGTTGGAAACTGCATCAGAGCCACTTCCAAGCCAGCTCTGCTAGAAGATCTTCTGTGAAACTGTGTAATCCTATGACCTTTATATTCAATGCTATAAAAGCTGCATTTCTGGACCCTCAAATTTTTCTTCCTTCTCAGAGCCCTGTTCCATCACAAGAATGCATTTACTATGACTGCTCTTCTTTAGTGGCCATCACCTTGCATGGGGTGAGTTGTGTGCTGGCTCATAGTTCCCAGTGGACAGGGAGGAGTTTTATGGATACCTCTAGATTTGTGGACCTCACTTTTATATTAAACTGAAATACTGAAAATATTCCCCCATAGGTTAGGACATATTGATGTTGAAGGTAAGAATGCTGAAATTCTGTCTGCAGACCAGTAGAGAAACATAACTTTTCTAAAATGCAGTCTACTAATTTCTCAGCAAATATTGGTGGTCTATCTGTTGTCATCTCTCATAACCCACTTTCTGAGAATGTCATACAAGGTTCTCAATGCTATACAAGGTGCATGCTGTTCACAAGTGGAGAAATGCAAACAGAAAGCTGGGGACAGTTCCTGAGAAGATAAAAACAAACCCAAGCACAACAAGTAATTCTTTTCATGCCTACAAAAAGCTTTGTAATTATTATGATGATTGTTGGAGAGCTACATGACTTATTTAAAATGTCCACTAGCAGTAATTCAGGAATGGCTCTCAGTTTTGTCTCTGAGTTATGAACTGTAATGCCACTCATTAGCTACCTTCTGTGAGGATGGAGTGACCTGAGGAACTGAGACACAGCAGATTGCAAAGAGTGACTGCATAGAAAATTCTCAGGTTTATCAGACTATCTCAAATATAAGTTAACTCTCATCAGGAAAGCTTAAAAGTTTTGAGACAAATATTTCAAAAAAAGATAATTTGGAAGATCAGCAAGAAAGAATAGTGTGAAACATTAGGAACCTATAATTTCTGTACAAGTTTCATCCTTGGTATCATCTAGATTATTGCTACAAGGTATGACAAAATTTTGAATTTATCCTAGAAAGTGTAGAGTCTTCAAGTTCTGCCCAAAGTCTCCTTGAGATTATTAGATGAGTTAGAGAGAAGCTCAGAGATCTAAAATAATGATGTATGGCTTTCAAGAGTGGGTGAAAGAAAAAGAGGAAAGTAATTGGAATTTATGTAAAGAAATTTACTATGTCATTCTTTTTTTTTTTCTCTTTTTCTAAATTTTCGCCTATTTTTGTAGGCAGCATTACTTATCCAACTGTTTCACAGGTCAGTGTGGGATGTTTGCTTTTGCACTGAATAGAGTTGTTCCTGGAGTTATGCAGTTATGCTCTAATCTATTTAGCAACTGCATATGGCCTTTTAAATTGGAGACTCTGAGTTCAGTTTGTAGCTCTGAGTTCAGTTCTTTTCTGTATCTTCCTTCAACAGTATCTGAGCAATTGCATCACTATTTAATATTGAGCTAAATATTCAGTAGTGGAACTTCATTTGTCTATATTCTACTTTTCTCATTTTTGAAAACATTTTTCGCTAATAGTTGCAAAACTTTTACTCCCCCTACATTTCCAGTCTCACTTTCCTTCATGCACTCAAGGTGTTCAATACAATTGATAGCCAAGAGCCTACCTGAGTAAAATATGAGACAGAGACCAGCTGGATGCCTGTTGGAACACACAGAACAGTGACCTCACTGTGTTGGGTGAGTTTTGTGCTGTGAATTGTCTTGGGTTGCAAAGCAAGATGTAACCAAAAGTATGTATTCCATTACCATCTGTTAAAACCAGTTAAGGAAGTGTTTCTTTATCTCTTCCATGACCAATCCCTCATAACTCTGTGGGGATCTCCTGTTAATGTGCCAGCTGTTAAATCCAGGTGGAGCAGTGTTCTTTATCTCTTCCACAACCCGTCCTCCCTCTGGGGGATATCTTCTGTTAATGGGCCTTAAGGCTCACTGCATGACTGATACAATTACATCATCCCACTGTGGGATGCTCCACGCAGTGGGAGGAGCCCACCATTCCTACCTGGACAAAAGCTGAGATTCAGAACACCAGGACAGCCTGTTTCCTCTGGATTCCCAGAGGAAGACCAGACCCAGACCCATCTCACCACCACTGGACCTTCAGAGGGAAACTTACCCTTCTGCAGGATCATCTCTGCTCCAACAGAACCACATCTGTCACTACAGGAGGACTGATTTGGACTGCCAACGACACCCTGATCAACAGGGTATCAGGTTGTATTCTGACTCTGTCAGTTTTTTTTCTTTTTTTTTTTTTTTGTTTTTTTTTTTTTTTTTTTTGTTTTTTTTTTTTGTTTGTTTGTTTTTTTGGGGTTTTTTTTTTGGTTTTTGTTTTTGTTGTTTTTGGTTTTGTTTTGCTTTTTTGGTACTACTACATTTTTATTTTTAATATTCCTAGTTAAAAATTGATATTCCTATTCCCATATCTTTGCCTGAAAGCCCCTTAATTTCAAAATCACAATTCAGAGGGAGGGGGTATACATTCTCCATTCCAAGGGAGGGTCCTACCTTCCTCAGCAGACCTCTGTCTTTCCAAACCAAGACAGAATTCAGAGGCCTCCCGGCTGGGCAGCAGAGCTGACACTGGACTGGAGGAAGCCCTGGTAGGGGCAAAGGGCTGGGTGACCCTAGTGCAATGGGCCCTGCTCTCTCGTTCTGTTAATTCAGCTTTTTCCCCTAGCTGGGGATGGCCCATCCCTTTTCAATACTGTAAGATTTTGACAAAAGAAGCAACATTTGAGGCAGAAGAGAATATATTTTTGGCACTGTAAAATGAGAAGCATTTTGTGAAATGGAAAAACCAGGAGCTTGATACATTATGCAGAAAACTTTGATATTGTCACATTGCTGAGCATTCGAGAGACACGTTCAAACATTATTAGAGGTGAAGACCTAGTAGGATACCTGGCTAGGAAGCGGTCTTGAGGTGAAAGATTTTATGATAGGCAGGATGCATTATACTCTGACACAGAAAAAGGAGCTAGTGGGGGGTAGCTTTGGGAAATATTATTTTGTTCATATTGAGCTTGAGTTATGCTGTTAATATAGGCTGAATGTCTGTGTTCAGTTCAAATGGTCGAAAGCTGAGCACCATTATTGCTAATCACCCCCAGAACCTGCATTTTCCTGCCAAAACACAAATGCAGATGTGCTGACACAGCAAGTTTTCATGGCTTGGGCTGGTGCCACCTTATATGACACATTTTATGCCTGCAAGAAGAGCCAATTTGCTACTGGCAGGTAGCAGTTTTCAAATTTCCATAGAGTTTCACAGAAGACCATCTAGCAGAGACAGCTTGGAAATGGCTCTGTTTCCCTTGTTACAAGGCTTTTGCCTTACCAGTCTGACTCTTCCATGAAGAAATGGATTGAAGGTAACTTGTTCCAGCAGACTTTCTATTTCTACAGCTAGTTATCTGGTCTGAGCCAAGGATTTCTCCTTTAGTAGCTTTGAGGGCAGAGCACTCCCTGCCACCAGAGTTCACATAGTGGGCTCAGACAGCCCATGGGGCAGAAATATGTGTGATTTTTCCTTCTGCCCTTTGGTGCTCTGCTGTGCTATGTTCCATGTTAGCTCATTTTCCTGCCTGCTGAACAATTGGATGAGGTGTAAATCTGAGTGCTGGACTGTGGGCAGTAGCATGGGAGGCAGGTCTGGCTGGCCCAGAAATCCAGCAAATGCTGCCAGCCACCTCAAGGCTCTATTAAGACACGGATTGTACTGGAGCCATACAACTGGTTGCCAGACTTCAAAGGACACAGGTCCTTTTGCCTACTTGAGAGAACAGCAGACATAAACCACTGTGATGGTAGGCTCAGGGTTCTAGGGACTGCTGCACTTTTTGGAAGGGTTTCAGTCTGTTTTTTTGCAGCATGGTGCCATTTGGCATGAAACACAGGGGCAGCCTGATGGTGGTGCTTTTTTGAAAGGGAAAACTACTCAGAGCTGTGTCAGAGTCTGGCTCTGCCAGAATTGCCCCTAAGCTCTGTGAGGGTTAGGCTGGAGCTTGAACTGCATGAAATGTTGATGCAGGAGGGCAGGTTGTCACTGTGTCTGCCAGCCACCCTGCCTACGGCAAGCATGGGCAGCTGGAGAGGTCTGCGGAGGGACATGCTCCACAGAGTCAGACTGCTGTCCTCACACTTGATTGTTTTCCCTCAAACTCTTGCTTTGAAAAGCTTTTTAGCCTGGCAGGTGCTGCTATCACTGACATGCCTGTGTCGTCCCCCCCTCTCTGCTCCGTGGGGAACTGCATGAGGCTGGCAGTCACCAAATGAGCAAAGCCTTGCTTCTGCACAGCCTCAGATAGTGAGAGCACATGGCTCTTACAGGCAGCAGGGCAGAATAGGACACAGGGGACCCCAGGCACTAATAATATGCATTTCATAATGTGCCACATGGAAAACAGAACAAACCAGCAGTGACAACAAAGCTGTCCAACAACTGTCTTCCACAGTGAGCTGCTTTGCTCTTGGCTTCTGAAGATTATTTCATTTTGGCTGAGTTAATAACAGAGAGCCTCTGAGAGCTGTATGAAAGGAAAGAACAACCTTGATTTTGAGACATAAACAGCATAAAAACCAATTTTGCCCCAAGTTCTTCTTCTTTTTTTCCCTTCTGTTTAGTTTTCGATGAATTTGAAACAATAGTGTTTTAAGTATCTCTTTATGCAAAGAGTTAGGTCTGACTGTTTCTGTTGTCTGTGCTGTCTACATGTCACCATCCACAGTTATCTCCTCTTCTTTTGAAGATATCTGCTTTGCCCAGTAGGATAATTCTGGATGTTAGCTAATGATGGGAAGTAGGAGCTGGTGGAGTGCAATGGGGCTCCAACACCTCTTGCCATGGGCAAAATTTCTGTATCTGAGGTAGACACAGCACCTTTAGCATAGCCTTGCCTTGCAACACCAGCCCAGCATCAGCTCTCAGGGGTTAACACATTGACATGTAACATTAAAAAGGGAAGCTGGGGCATGCTTTTAGGCTTGTAGGCATTCCCTGCTCAATAGCTGCAGTGTGCCGTGTCTCCCTTCCACTGGTGTCATACCTGCTAATGGCTGCTGTAGAGGAATGGTTGGGATATGTGGTGATTGTTTTTGCTGTCAGCTGAGGACAATATTCAGTAATTTAAAGGCAATACCTCCATCAGCTCCTGTGCAGACATGGCACAGATCTTGCTGCTGAGTCCCCTGGCACTTCCAGAGATCCAGAGCTGAATTATGAGCTGGTTGTAGTTTGGAAATATTGCAGTAGCAGACATTGGGGTTTTTATCCTCATTACCTTACTCTTTCCTTGCTTTCTGTGCTTGAATTCTAGTTAATCTCACCTTTTAATTTAACTAAAAAACACAGTTTTTCTCATGTGTTCCTTTTCCTATTCTGTTTATCCCCAAAATTTTATTCCCAAGTCATAATGCTTTATACAGACAGGGAAGCATTCTGTGTCTAAATTGGTGCAATCATGAGCAAATAACACACAGGAAAACTTCTCAAAAAACATCAGTGTAGATGTACTGTGACTGCATGAATGTTGACAGGCTAATAAACAAGAAAAGCTGGGGACTGAACTTTGTATATAAATGTGAGGGTGGTATCCATCCCTCCCTGCTCTTAGGATGTGCGTGTGCATTCCGATTCTGCCTTTTACAGTACTGGTAGCTCATCTTTAATAAATCAAAGGCAGCTATTTCTTGCTTGTTTGCTCTCTGAAGGAGGGGATTTCAAGTCATGCCCTAAACAGTTTTGACACACAAATGATGTCTGATGAAAAGTGCTGAAGGTGCTTTTATTTACAGATGTGTTGAGAAATATGCAAGGAAATTAGTTTATCTTTCCTCTTTCTCACAGGAGGAGAATAAGATGAGAGACACATTGTCCTTTTGTCCTCTGTCTCTAAAGGAGGATGGGTTCTCGTCACCCTGTGAAGAAACTCTTTTACAGTTGTCTAGCCAGAAGAGTTTCTACCGAGTCTCTTTTGTTCTGCCCAGGCACCCTGGTGACTGGGCTGACACTGACGGGCGTGTTTCTCCTCCCAGCCCGTCCCTGCCCGCCGTCTGCTCTGACACCTGCCAGCTGCCCGGAGCGCTGCTGCCGCAGCACCTCCTGCATCCCCGGGCTCCTCGCTGCGCAGCCGGGGCTCAGCAGGAGCTGCAGGCTGCTGGCATGCCTCTGGCCTGCATGTGAAATTAATTGACACAGCTTGGATCTTCGGAGATGACGCCAGAAGGAAGAACAGAAGACCTGTGAGATAGCAAAGAACAAATATGATGTGAAATTGTCTGTTGGCATTCTTCAGTTGGAGAGGTTTGACTTTTACAGCTTGGTTGCTGTGCCTTGCAGCCATACAAGCTTCCATTTACAGCTTTTGGGAGGCTTGTGGTTGTCTCAACACCTCTGTGGGTTTCTTTAGCCAGGAGAGGTTCATTACTGTATGAAAAGACAACAGGTTCTTCATGCTGCTGTGCAAACTCATTTGTAAGACAGGGAAATCATGCCACATTTGTAAAAACTACTATTGCTGGTGCAGGATTTGGAAAAGGAGAAAAGAGGAGTTAATTTTTGAATTGAGTTCCAGGGTGTAATGAAGGAAACTGTAATTGGAATGTCACATAAATACTGTACCTTTTGTAAGGGCTTGCTTGGGAAAGATGCTTTCATCTACAAAATTGTAACTTGTTTCAGAGATCAAATTAATTTATATGTCTTTTTTCACTTCATCTTTTATACAGGAAACTGGGTGTACAAAGCTCCCTCTTTTCTTGCCCTTAGTGCCTTCTTCTGTGGGTCATACTAACTAAAAAACTATTTTTTTTTCAGAAGTCTCTGGGTTTTTCTGCTCTGTGCCTCACTGAAAACTTCACAAATGAAGACTGCTAAAGACATAAATAGTGTCTTAACAGTACATATCCGAGATTTGCATCTGCTCAGAAATTTACCAGCCTTGTTTCCAAGGAAAGTGAGGATGAATCACCCTCCAGAGGGACTGTTTTCTCTTTGCTGACTGTAGAGGAACTTCAGCTTGGCATGAGGCAGCTGAAGTTATAGGTAGCATTCATCTGAGCAAAGGAAGACTATTCCTCTTCTGAAGGAGATATTGAGCTGGTTTAAAACGCAGAGTAATGGGGAAGTGAAGTACATGCAGATACCATGTGAAGGGCAGAGGTGTGCACTAAGAGCCTGCCACACCAAGAAGTGAGGGGAGTTAAGGGGGCGCTTCACAGGAGCAAAAATCCAGTCAACTGGAAAATGGATGTCTTTTTCAAAGCATGTAATGTTTGAAAGCAGAAGTGATGATTTTTGTCTCTTAATAAAGAATGTAGAGATATGTATGTACAGACAGGTACTGCCATATATTGGAAAATCTGCCTATATTCTGGGCATCCATAACTCTTTGTCTAAATGACAAGATGTGTGACAGTTCCAGTCCAGAAGGAATTTAAACAGCTTTACAACTGTGACAATGTGATCAGCTCTTTGGTGTACACACACAGAATGCATCTATCTGCACTTTATAGATCCACAGAGTAGTCTAGGTAGGAGGGGAACTCTGTGGACTGTCTTGCAAAATCCCTGGGCAAAGCAGGGCCAGCCAAATCTGATTGCTCAAGATTGTGTCCAGTCAAGTTCTGAATATCTCCAGGGATGAAGATTCCTTAGTTTCTCTACACAGCACATTCCAGTGTTTAAACACCCTTGTTAGTGGTAAAGAATAGAAATATTCTGCTATCTAGTGGGAATTTCCTTATTTCAGCTTCTCTGTTGCCTCTCATCCTGTGCCTGTGTACCTTTCAGAAGAATCTGAATTTATCTGGTCTACATTTTCCCAAAGAACCTGAATTTATTTGGTCTGCATTTTCCTGTTAGGCAACCACAGACAGCAGTAAGATCCCCCCATGAAGCCTTCTCCTGTCAATGCTGAACAAGCCCATCTTTCTCAGCCTCTCCTTGTCCTTGTTGTGTTCCAGCTCCCTGATCACTTTGGTGGCTCTTGGGCTTGTTCCAGTGTACTAATGTCTGTCTTATATTGGTGAACTCAAAAGAGAGCACAACGGTCCAGAAGTGGTCTCACATCTATTGAGTAAAAGGGAAAAACTACTTGCCTGGACCTGTTGGTTAATGCAACTTGCTATGCAGCCAGCTTTTGCTGCAAGGGTACTCTGCTCATGTATTTAACTTGCAAATATTCAGCCTGTAGGTATGACATCTATCCACCCAGTTAGAAGAGAAGAAACATAGGAAAAAACATACCAGTATCCATGTGGAGCTGGAATTAAGCACACAATTCTAATGAACAAACCTCTGATGAGCCACAGACACACTAGATGGAAAAGTTTGAGCAGGGTTGTCATTACAGAACTTGCAGTTCTTACAGCTTCTTTAGAAGCACTTTTTCCACAGTCAGCTTTGAGAAGAAGTTTCTTTTGTACATTCTAAATTCACCACAAATAAAGATGAATGATTAGTGGTTATTTGAGAACCTAAGGGTGCTAGAAACATGGGGCATTAGTGGATTTATCTTTAGTTTGTGCTAGTTCTGTTTAAAATAGCAATTTCAAGAACATTCCTGACACTAAAAAAGGTCCATTGGTAAGAAGTGAGGTATCATCAAAAAGGTATAGAACAACTTTTATCCAGTTTGTCCTTTATAATATTTATACGTGTCCTGTACCTGTGAAAGACCTTGGCCCTTCAGCAGTCATTTTAGAAATATGTATTACCTTCATAGATAGCTGCTGAGTAGTGAGAGTACTCTAATTTTGTAAAAAAAAACCCAAACCCAAACCATAGACATATGGGTTATACATATACATATGCACATACACATACACACATACATACATACATACATATATATATATATATATATATATTATAGTGTTCAAAGCCAAAAATTCCTGGGCACCCATAGAAAATGCTAAGAAACATTATTTTTTTGATTCAAATATTTAACAATCTCTTGAATATCTTCAGGAAAACAGGGCTATTCTTATCCCCAAGACTGAAGGCTTCCGTTTGCAAATATGTACCTACCTCTTTTATTAGGAGAGGGTTGTACATTAAGATTTTTGCTACCCGGCTTGTAAGTGGTGATCAAAACATTACATAGCAGTTCCAGGTTGCAAGAGAGGTAATATCCTTCCATTATGGATAATAAAGTGCTAATGATAAATTGGCTGTAATAGCTAGAGGCCTGGTTAAAGCTCTTGACTTACTGAGGCATGATCACATTATATATGCTGATTAAAATATGGAATTAGGGGCTATTCTTATAGAAAAATTTTAAGATCTATATCAGAACTATTCTCATTTAGAAACAAAACTGGAATTCATAGTGACAATTGCTCTGGTTTATAATAGTTTTATAAGGGGCTATCCTAAAGTCCAAATTTCATTTAATATCACCACTGTGTTCACTTTTGTTAATTGAGCACTGGCATAACTTTATAATAATTGGTGGGAAAATACTGGCTTTGGTTTTTGTGAATGCATCTCCTTTTGGCAGGAATTAGCATCCAGATATGATCAGAATTTTACAGTTAGAGAAACAGTTCTGTTCTTGTAGTAGTTTTAAAATAAACACAAAAGCTACACATAAGCATTATCTAGTATAAAATATATTCTTATTATAAATAATTATGGAAAAAATAGGTGAAATAAAACTGGGGGAGGTTAATTTTAGATATATTTGGCAGTCCAAATTGATTCTTGGAAGAGTATATTATATTTGTCTCCTTCAATTAAATAAATTTGATGGTTCAATAAACTAAACGATGGAGCAATTGAAGTACCACAAATAGAAAGTTGTTAATGCTTCTCCTCTTTCTGGGTTATTTTACAATTTAACACACTTTATGTCTATTGATATCTGTGCTGTTATACAGATATATTTGCCAGAAAAACAGCCAAAGCATCATTCATCTATTGTAAAGGTTCTCTGACAAACTAATGTATCCTGGATACAGGGATCCTTTGTACTTTTTCTGTTTTCCATGTAGGAATTCTAATTGGTTAGAAATAGGGAAGATGTGCTGTTTCAAGGGCTGTATGGGTTCAAAATCTCTGCAATTTATGTTGGTGAGAACTCACTGCAACAAATCATTTGAAACATTTTTTTTCCCTTTCAAATTTCATCTGAAAACAAGCATAGAAGACAGTATTTCTGTCAGTGTCAAGGGGTAAGAATAAATTATTTAAGAAAAATAGTAGTAGAAAACCATGGCTAGGGACCTGCACATTCCCCTGCCACCCCACCCTCCTATCTTTCTGTACACCAACACAATTAATTTCAGATTTTCAGCTAAAGCTACTTTTAAAGGGTAAGCCTGGGATCTTTTACTTTTAACTTGGTCTTGCAGATAAACACTCTCTACGTCTGAGATCAAAAATAAAAACCAGAAAATATCAGAATCCAGGGGCACTCTAGGCTATGAGAAAACTTCCAAGAAAATGCATGAAGATGTTCTGAAACTGTCTGAGAACACCAGCTGATTCTGCAAAACAACTTGGGGACCCTAGAGGAGACAAACAGGGCATTTTATGCCACAGGAAGATGGGGTAAAGACATTCATAGTGGACAAGAGCCATTACTTGAAGATGTAGTTCTTTAGTTAAATGTGGAACAGAAGAGAAGCATTTAATTTTGTTATTTTTTGTTGAATTTTTAAAATTTTGTTACGCTTATTCAGATATTAGCTATTGAGTGTTTTTTTTTTTTTAATGGAGAGATGAACTTTTTTAATGTAATAAAATTTTTACTGGTTTTTTTTTGGTAGACTTTTTGCTTTAGATGATATTAGAGAAGACTGGACTTTAATAAATTTACACAGAAGCGATCCAAAAGAATTAGAAAGAATGTGTAAGGAGACATAGTGTACAGAGCTTTATGAAGGGCTTTGCAGGTCAATCAGAATACTTTATTCTGGGTCTAGCTTCATCTTCTATAAGACACCCTGCAGGCAGAGGAAGAACTCCAGCAGATTTGCCAGGCATGATTTCCCTTTACAAGAAAGGTGCCCCTTGGATTTCCATGGCAGCCTGTTAAGGCAGGAGATCACATTTGTTGATCTGGAGCATTGTCTAATAGGGCAACACTCAGACCTGTGGCCAAGGTGCTGACCAAACCTTGATTTCTTAAACACCAATTCCCAAAGTTAAACAGACCTAGCTTGTGATCCACTTTTGGAAAACGAAAGTAGACTAGTCTCCAGCATTTTGTACCCAGTTAATTGTGGATCATGGGGATGAATTATGGATTGCCATACCTATAAGGGAGAGATGTACCAGAATGACTTTGGAGGGATTTGTAGTGCCCTTAGCTACTGCTTCCTTACTTTCATTGATCAGGTCTTGCCTTATGAGTCTGAACAACAAAATAAATCAGTTCTGGGACAGGTAAGCACCAGTATTTGATGATGAGAATAAACTTCTCTAAGGGATGGATGTGTGAAAGCAGTCTTGGAAAAAAAGAAAGGTTTTAAAAAAACATTTGTGGTGCCAGAATGTAGGGCAGATTAGAAGCCTCACAATATAGAATATTAGGGAAAACATTTTTTTTTTTGCATATGCTGTCATTTTGGCTTCTAATATGGATATAATAATTAATTTCTTTTAAAAGATTTTATTGACTCACAAGAGTTTGGACGTTATAGCTATTCCTGGGGGATGTGTGGTCCATTGAAGGCCTAATATAACATCTAGTGTCTTGAAGATAATTACCTTCCCATTTCCATTTTTGTTATGCATTGCAGACATTTTTCTGAAAAGGAGCCTTATGTCTCCTGTATGTGTGGCTGGTCTTTTGCTTTTCCAATAATTTGTTTTATGGCATTCCATGGACACAACATTGTCATACCTCATTTCCTTCAGTGTGCATTGGCAATTAATTTGTCTGTTTGAATATATCTTATGTTTATTTAACACCTGTTCCTTTGAGAAACCCAACGTTATACAAGTATTAGGCCTTAGGACTGTTTTAGTACACAAGGGATGTGCTAAAACACATTGGCCTGTTTCTTGAGATATTCTTATCTCATACAGGGCTTTCAGCTCCACATGGTTCAGAAATTTTATTGTTTTCTACTAGAACTTGGCATGAAAAAAGTCAGTTAAGTGGTTGCTCTCAGATTTTGGCTGAAATTTTCTACCAGAGCAAGTTACCAGCAGAGGTGGAGACCCCAGTGCTCAATCTCTCTAGGCTTGTGACTCCTAGCTATCCCCAGGTCCTCCAAAATACCCTCATGGGTGCACTTTAAGAAAATGTGGACAACTTCCTTTCCCAGTGCCTTGAAAACCTTTCATGTATTTGAAAAGAGATGAGGGGCTGATCAGGTCCAGGGGATCATGATCTCTGCCCTTCCTTCTGTCCCTCTGTCCCTAAGTCTCCCTTAGCCAGTGTCCTTCTACTGCTCTTTGGGCTTATCAGCTGCCTCAAGGAGGAGGTGAGGCTGTCTAAACAAATCTACACTCACTAAATCCCCCTCTAACATTTAGTAACATCTGAGTCTTCCTTCATGCCAATGAGAGTGATTATTTATTGTGGTTTAGTTCTCATTATTATTCATGTGTTTCTGTGACTTAAGGCAATGTTTTCTCCAAGTAATTTCCCAACAAAACCAGCTAGATTTAGTTCTTCATTATTACTGCCTGTCTTTGCGGCTGGTTCTATCGTTTTTGGCTCAGAAAGGATGATTAATTATTCTACTTGATCTTCACTTATCATGGGAGTGCTATGTAAATTATTTCAAAAATGTCCTGTTTCAGATTTCATTATTTATCTTCAGTACGACCAAAGTATTATGAAATGTGAAAATTGCATATCTTTCTAGATTCCTGGATTTGAAAAATTTACATGTCTTTTTCTTACAGGTCTTGTCGTCTATTGTTTATTTTGTCTGTTAGTGGTGTATTTCTATGCCTTCTAAGTTAGTTATCCTGGCTTCTACCTAGGAGCTTACTATTGCTAGTGTCTAAATATTATGTCCTTAGCAATTCAAAATGTGTATCCCTTAGTAATTTAAAAGATGGATTTTTAGAGCTCAACTGGCAGAAATAACAAAGATGTTTTCTATCTTGTACATAGTAAATGCATTTTTTGTTTTCCAAGTGTGGAGCAGAACTCTTTTCTTTGATAAGATCTGTGGACCACATGTATTTTTTAGGGTTTTTTTGTGAGAAGCTTCAGTGCTGTGAGTACAATTTTGGTTCACAGAAAAGAACACATGGCATAAGTGAGAGGTCCAGTATACCTTGGAGGGGCACAGCTTTGCTGCTGCTGCTGCTCATGTCAGGCAGTCTCAGATCTTTTCCTAATGTTTCAACTATGAGCAAGCATGAGCCTTTTCTGTTCCCCGGAGGGCTTTCTCAGGTTGGTCACATTGAGTCCCTTTAACATAATGTTTCCTGTCACTGCTGTAGTAACAGCTTGTATTGCTCTTTGCAGACATTTACATTTTCTAACTTATGCACCAAATGTTTATTAATTTATTTATCAAACTGAAGATTCACGAATAAAACCAGGGAATGCAAAAGACATCTGCATTCCTTTATTCTTTCATTCTATTTGAAATATTAGAAAATTAATCATTCCAGTGAGGATTTGTAGTAGCTGAACTGCATGCCTAAGACTTTATAAATAATTTTTAGTTTTCATATTTTCTTACTGTCATATTTTAGAAGCCTTTTCTTAAATTTGGTTATAGAAAGTTTCTGAAAAATAGTTTGGATCAGTAGTATCCACCTTTCATCTTCTGCACTTGGTTTACTTTATTAAGGAATTTTTCTCAGCAGAAGAAATTTTTCTCCCCTCCTAGGAGGAGAAAGTCTTTTGAATTAAGGATGGATACACATTTAGAACTGTTAATATTACTACTTCTTTCATTATATAATGCTGTAGAAGTTATGAGGGTAATTCTATGTTTAGCACCTTTTCTTCTGCTTTCTTAGGAAAGTTTATGTATTTTAAATTGCTTATGCACTGGGTAAAAACAAGATGTACTCTGGAAGAGAGCCATGACACCTGGGCTGTACTCTTCAACTTGTAAATCCTAGGTCAGATTTACACTCAATTTAAGTTGTTCATTATCTGGTCCTCTGAGTCTTGTATTCCTGATCCCTCAATGGTTGTTTCAAATCCTCTTTCTTCAGTATCCTTCTCATCTGGGAAGTGTTGCTGTGGGATTATATCTCCCATTTGCTTGGTGGGTGTTTTAAACATTAAACTGATGTTAAAAAGATAGCATAAACCTCGTCTTCTTTGGAGAGTATCTCTGAGTGGACTCCAAGCAGCTTGCCTTAGGAATGCTCTAAATACTCTTTCTGTGTGAGATCTGTTCTGATCACAGGTTGGGGTCTACCTTTAGCTTACATGAGGGTTTCAGGTTTACCAGAGGGTGTTCTTATGGTGGGAGGTACAAGAGGGTAATACCTAGACTAACTTCAAGGAGACAGGAACATCAGATGATCAGAAATTAAGGACTATAAGGAAAACCAGAAATTTATCCTGGGTGACTACACAGGCCCATGATTGAAGAGCAAGAATATTCTCCTAATCTCTTGAGATAACTGAGGCTAAATAACTCCAGAGGCTAAATAACTCTGCGACTAAATAGCTCCTTCTCCTGCTCTCCAAATCCTTTTTGCAGAAGACAGCTTTTCAGCTCTCCCCCTTGTCATGGTTTTGCTTTCCTGTAGGGTTTATAACTGTTAGTATAATAAGTAAATAAGGCTTCCTGCCACGAGGTAATTACACATTAGCAGAAATTACAGTACCTATTAGTCAGAAATTTAGTTTTCATTCCCTGATGTAGCAATTGTCTGAGCATTTGAAGAGGCAGGCAGGAGTCTGAGCATAGCATGATGAGAAGAGCTGGAAGAAAGGAAAAGCCTCCTCTCTGATATGATGGAAGAATACCAGGGAACTCACTGTGGACAAGAGAAAATGATGGCACCCAAAAAGCCTCTTTGTACCACTTTAAAAGCAGAATATAAAGTGCAGTCAGACTTGAAGTTGGACAGAGTCAAGTAAGCAAGCTTAAATGGAAAATGGGATCTTTATATTACAAATGTTTTGCTACGTTATAGGTTAAATCTCTTGGTGCTGTAGTGAACAGTGCGTGGGGAGACCTCACCTGTGTTCAAAGACATGGCTCTGTCTGCCTCCTCTGTAGGCTGGTGCACATGTGAATTATAGTGTAGGGAAACTCCTCTCCTCTTCCTTCCTGTCCTTTATGGGGATTTTTTTCATGTACTACATTAAAAAAAAAAAAGCGCAAGTTAGCCATATTTTCATGCACTGCTCTAGAAAAAAAAATAGCCCCAAAATATTTTGGATGTAACCATTTACTACCTTTTAGGTTGGGAAACCTAGTCCCAGCAGTCATTCAGCCACCTCTGAAACAATGTTCCAAGTAACCCTTTTTTAAAGTCACATCTTGAAAACCCTCTGCATTCAAAATGAGCATGGATCAGGAAAATCCTGTTATGCAGAAAATGGACACAGATTAAGAAGCATCTTTAAAGAGGTGATTGCAGCTGCACACAATATTAGATATGAGGCAAGATTTCTTGACTTGATTTCATGGAGAATAGTTGAACAAGTAAACAGAAGAATGAAGGAAAGGGCAGATTGATACAGGCTCCACAACAGGTTTCTGACTGAAGAGATTTGGCCCAATAATTTCTTAGTTTTGAAAAGCATAGCAAGAGAAAGAAATGGCAAGCAAACATTATGATAATAGAAAAAAAAAATCTGGTAAATTCTTCTGTGACTTTTCAAAGAGCTGATGACATTCTTCTCTTTCTCCCTTGTTGAGCAGCTTGGCTAAGAAAACTTGTGAATTTTGTTACTCACTCTTTACACTGACTTCCAATCTACATGTTAATGTTTAGGAAATTCTAGGGATTCTTCCTCCCATTTGTTTGTAACTGGAGCAGATGATAGGCACAGATGGCTGCAAACTGACTATTTCAGGAAGATTTTTTTGCTTGGGTGAATGGATGAGCCTGTAGGTAATGTTTTTGGTGGTCTCCTACCTTCCTGCCCCAGAAAAGGACAAATATTGCTCAGACATCAGCAGATCTGAGAAGCTCTGTGACAGTATGGGAGGAGCATGCAAACTCTCCAGTTGCCTTGAAAATGTTTCCCTGCTGATGTCTGAGGGACAGGGTAGGAGATCCATAACTGAGCTTTGTGTTTGAACTTGTAATAGTTCCTTCATGTTCTCCACACCTTGAGACTGTGCAGTTATGATGTTACACTAAAGAGTAGCACAGCATGGCCACAGTGGGATCTGAATAACGTCTGTTTCAGATATTGGAATTCAAATACACCTTTGACGTGTGCAACAAATGGTTGCACATTGCAAAATTGGGACCTTCAATTGCTGAAATATAAACAGGGATCAAGAGGAGGGGGAATTGTATTCCTTTCTGCAGACAGACCAGTGATGATGCAGCACTGAGCATACCCAGTAAACTCCAAGGACCAAGGACGTAAGTGTCTTCACCTTCAAGATCAGGCCTGGCTTTTTATTAAAAGATGGTAATCACCAGAGAAAAGCTGAGGCATCAATAGAAATAATAAGCCAACTTGATTAGAGAGAAAACTTTTTAATTCAAAGAAATGGGGGAATGAACAACAAAATAATAGCCAGGAGAAAGAGACAGTGGACCACTCTGCCACCCCAGCAGTCTGCTAGATAATTTAGGAGGGAAATTAAGGAACTGAAACAAGAGGCAGCCTCATCATTTGCTAAGCTTGTGAATTCAGTCTCAGAAATAAAGCAAAGCTTAATAAAAACAGATGATGGGCCAGACTAATTGGAGCAGCAAATAGGAGAAAGAGAATGGAAATGCATATTGATTCTCTTTTATTGAAGTAAGAGACAATTGTGCAGAAAATGTTCCAACTCCTGAAGCTGATTAAGAATGAATAATATAAAGACTTATGAGTAATCAGAAGAAAATTATTAAATGCCTTTAAATTCATACCTTTATTTTTAAATTAATTGCTAAAAGTAAATGAGAATTTTGATTGCATGCTGGCACAAACCCAGAGGCCACTGATCTCAAAGAGATATAATCTTTTGCAGGAATTCTGTGGGTGGAAATATTTGTGAATTGAGTTTAGTATCAATGAAAATGTTGAATTTCCTAGGTGTTTCCTTTAATGGGTATACTTCATTTTATCCATTAACAAGTTTTTAGTTATCCATAAGTGAAAAATTGAACATATTTCTTTACCATGCTAAAGGCTCTCCACAGAACTCAGCCAATATGGAGGAGAGAGATGTGGACAGATTGTGATTTTTGCTTTAAATGAATAAATGTTGTTGGTGCAAGAATATATATTATTAATTTGCCCACAAGAAATGTTTTGTCACATTTTAAGATAGATATAATACAAGTGAAATTTATGCTGGTGATGTAGTTTGAGCATACTTTGAAAATGTTTATAGAAAAAGAACTATTTAAATAATGCATTGATTCTTATGCATATAATAGGGTCCCACTTTTAATCATTTAGAGCTAAATGGAGGTGAGGTTATGTTCTGAATATTTCTCCTAATACATACAAGGTTGATACTTGTGGTTTTTACAGCTCTAACTGGAATTACTGGAATTACTGAATTACTATATTACCAACAGCTGTAAAAAATCATATTGCTGCCCCCTAATTCTCTTTGCAGAAAATGTCACAGCATTGTGGTTCAATTGGTTATTCTTGGTTTACCTGGATTCCATTTTTCTTCTCACTGATTTTCTTTTGAGGTATACATTTTCAAGATGCTTCAAAATATTTAAAAAACATTGCAGGAGTACAAGTCTTGCAGCTTGGGTTGTTCAGTGGTGCCATACTATTTTTCTGTTTTCTTTTTGTTTTAAATTGAGTAGAGTGGTCACACAAACACAATAGAGGAATCTCAGAAGAAAAAGAAGGAAGATTCCTGGTATTCTCATTTCCTCCATGTGTAGAAAAACCCTAGGATACTGATGGCCTTGCAATATTACTGACATTGGATTAAAAAGAACCAAAGGAGCATATGTTCCTTCTCATACAAGGTCTAGGGAACCTCCTGGAGAAATGCTCAGGAATTAATGTATCCCTCTTAGGCAATTCATCCAAGAAATTATTTCAGGTGCATTTAATACACCTTTTTAAATTGTAGTATTGGGATTTTGTCCAGTCTCATCTTTTTGTCTCTCCCCTTTAAAAAATGCTCTTAAGGAACTCAGACAAATTTAAAACACACAGAATAGTTGTAATAAATGTATCAAGTGAATTAGAGGTGTTTAGCTTCCTTTTCCTTTGAAAACCAGAGACAGAAAAACACCATAAAACATCTACAGCAGTTACTTTGTTAGGGTTACAGAAGAAAACTACAAATTTTAATTGGCAGGAATGAGGAGGCTTTTAATTTGATTCTTGCTGCAGGCAGCAGGGATTCAGATGTGGTATTCTTTTTCAGAGTTGCAAGCATTTTAAAAAAATTTTGTTTGTATTTCCAGCTCTGTCTCATTCAAACATTTTCTTCCTAGAGTGAGGAAAACTGTACAATGTAGGTACATTCCCCCATCTCTTTGAGGAAAGGATTTTTTTTTTAACTCTTTCCATCCAAATCAATATTTCTTACTTCCTGGATGTTTTCAGTTTATGTGAGGTGATAAGTGCTCCCCGTTGAAGTCCAGTAGCTGAAAGGACTATGAAATGTGTTGCTTCAGGAGGCCTAAAGTTTTCTTTTTATTGATCTTGAAGTGAAAATGTTTAAATCTAGTAATAGAAAGAAGCCTTCATTGCTGCCCAAATTAGGGAAAAAAAGCTTCTTGTTAAAAAAAAAAAGATCTGAACACCACTTAGATTCTGAGGGGATGTGAGTGGATCATCACGCCTCATTTGTCCATTCAAAGAGAACCAGAGTCAAACTTTCTGAAATGTTGTCAATTATTTCTTAACTATAATCAGGCTCTGCTATTACTACTCTAATAAATTTTTGCAACTCCTGTTACACATAAGAACCAAAATTAGAGAAGTAATGTAGAGGAAATGGGGTTTCTACTGTTAGAGCTTTAAGAAATTAGAGCAGAAAATGCAACGAAAATCCTTGGGGAAGGAGAAGCCAATTATTGATGCAACAATGTTGATTGCTGGAAGTGGAGGTGCACCCTTACTCCTCTACTGAATTCTGTAATTGTGTCTATTTGTATCTATAGATTGGGCAGTTTTCAGGCACTTGTGCAGGCAAACATCACTTTCCAGAGGTAACTGATTTGCATGAGAATCTTTGGCAAACAAACACAACGATCTTGAAAAGAACTACATCTTGACCTTTGTGTACAGCTGTCTTAGGTTTCACTATTTCTAGGGCCTCATCAAATTAACAACACAACTTGTACAGCCAAAGTGGGCTCTGGAAACGATCAGTGCCCTCAGAAGTGACTGCCACTGGCCACTTTGCTAGACTTTTTCCTCAAATAAAGCTCTGCTTCTCCTCGAAGTTTTGAATTCTTGTTGCTCACTAGAAGTGTCAGAAGAAAAACAAGCTTTCTTTCATGCCTAGATTATGCATTATTCCATTGCTTCTGAAGAAATTTAAGCCAGAATGTTCTGGTTTTACCTCATTTTAGTAGGTTGGATTTGACTATTTGAATGATTGGGTTGATCTACAAGCTGGGGGAGAAACAAGAACTTCTTGTGAGGACAAGACTGCTTATTTTTTGCAGAAAAGTTGTATGTGGACGTGTCACTTAGGAACATGGTTTAATGATAACAGTGTTAATAGCTGGACTCGATGAACTTAGAAGTATTTTTGAACCTAAATGATTCTATAATTTGTGTCAGCTGAAACTTCTTCTGAACTCACTGTGAGAAAACTTTGGAAACTTTGGGAAAGTGCAGAACAGCAGGTCCTGAACAGAAGCTACAGCTCTCTGAGTGCTCAGTGTGTTGGTGGTAACTGCTTTACTCCATGCTGTTCAGTGAGTTTAACATATGAATGGTGTTTGCTTACAATTTAAGCAAATTATTATCAATTCTTATCAAATTATTAATTAAGAGTCAATGGAACTTGTGAAATGATCAGAAGACTGTGAAGATAGCTGAGAAAACAATCATTAAGTGTGTACTGCTTTTAACAGAGATTTCTCTGGGTACCACGCAGAACAAAAATACTTGAGTGAATCAGAGAAATAATGAAAAATATGTTGCTAATGCAGTTACATAATAAAATCATAGTTATGCTGTATTTTCTGTACTCTGGTGCTATATTAGGAAGAAGAAAGATGGACTCCAGAACACTAGAAAAATTGGAGGGAGACAACTCTCCTGTTCTACATGACTAAAACTGTCTTTGTGTGTGAGATGGAGTTGCATCTTCAGTCAGACTTAGCAAACCCGTGTTTCAGCAGATTTCAAAATGCTTTGATTGTAAATCCTGAATTAGCTGAAGTGTCTATTTCATTAAATAAGCTGCTGTATCCAGGCAGGTGGTGAGAAAAAAAAGTATGAATGTACTCAGTTTGGCTCTATTGGGTACAGCAGTCTTTTCTGAAATGCACCCCTTGTTCAGGAGGTGTTACAAAACGGTGGAAGCATTGTTTCAATGCCACAGATTGCCACAGGGATTACATTTTCCTGTTGTTACCAACTATGTGCGTCCCTGTTTCCATGAAAATTGCTGCTTTAAACTCCTGTTGTTACCCTTGCACAGAGAAATCTTGCTACCTCAGTTTCCTGCTGTCATCTTAATAAAGCTGCCCATAATCTTTGCTGCTTTCTCCATATGGGAACATGACTGATGATTTTTGGTATTGTAGGCAGGCTAAAGATGAGGTAATCATTTTTGTTTTTACTTCTGACTCCAGACCGGGTTCAGACCAAGCTTGGCTGGTATGCAAACCTCATGAATCAATCCACTGGATTACTTCATTGCACTTTGTTCCCTGCTTATTTAGCCTGTGGCTGATTCTTGAAATGTGCTCTATGACACTTCTTTTAATGTTATTTGCTGCTAAAAGGAAATCTAAATTTTCCATTTAGCTTTTTCCTATGAGTTAAACATCATGTTTTTCTGCTCACAACAATAATTTAGGTTGTAGAGGGACGTGTTTTGACAGGAACACCACATGTAATTTTAAAATTAAAAGTTGCAGAATTCATGACTTATATAGTATGACAGATTTAGGCCTTTATGTTCCTGAAAGACTGGGCAATGTGAACAAGATATTTCCTTTAATTAGCTTTATTTACTGTTCCCTATAATGAAACACCCAAAGGGCCTTCATTCTGCAAGATTATATTGGCTGTGGAAGGGGCTACGGGCTCTTGCTCCTGAGATATTGTTGGTGTTGCAGGGTGCTGCAGTATTACACTAGTGGCATCCCTGATGCATGCAACAGAGGCAAAACCTGCCCATTTTTTTCAAAGTGCTGCCATAATTTTTAATATTTTTGATTCGTCCACTCTTTAATGAAGCTAGCACAACAATTGTCAGGGTGATGAAGTGGTGAGCAGCAATTGAAAACTTTGTCTGGTTCCTTCCTAATAGCAATTAGGCAAGGAATTTGAGTGCACTGCTTGTTTTTCTGTTTGCATAATCCAGTAATCATGCACATTTTCCAGTGTCAGTCCTTTATAAATCCTAATATTAAGTTGCAGAAAACTCCAGAAGTGAAACCAAAGTAAAACAAAATGAATAAAAAGGATAAACAGGAAAATAAATATACAAATCATGGGAAGGAACATGTTTAAAGAACAAAACTTTCAGAGACAGTATAGTATCTGAAACCATAAAGAGTTAGTGTTTATATGAAAACATAAAAATACTCCCCCACAGCAAAACAAATAGGTGGCCTTCATAGAAACCTTATAAGAACATATTTCCTAGTTGAATAACAAAAAAAATAGGAACATCTATAATGCTAAACCATTTAACAAAAATAACAAAAAACCCCAACAAACTCCCCCTTGTGAATTGACATCAGTGATCTTAGAATAAAATGAACTGTGCTTGTGAAATTCCAGAAGAATTTGTTCAAGTACTTCAGTATTTCAGGTGTTACATCTTTATCTTCAAATTCCTCACTTAGAAAACAGTGGAGCCCACTGTTATATATCTTCCTCTGAGAAAGAATTATGGTCTTTTTCTGGTCTTTAAAGGACTTGCAAACAGACCAGACTAAAATCTAGGAAGGAATTGCTGAAGTGTTTGGAAGAATGAAGAAATTTAACAACCTGAACCTCTTTGTCAAGACCTTCCTTACTGATTAAGGAATAATCTGAGAGAGGTGTAGAAAGAAAATCATCATCAATAGGATAGAAAGTCTAAGGGAAAAAGAGGAAGGCAAGACTTTAAGTCCAATAAAAAAAGTGGAAGAGAATAGCCCAATAAAGATTTTATTTTATAAAATATGGATGTAGATACAATAGAAAAAACCCTTAGATACTGTCAAAATTAAAATTACTCTTGAGATCAAAAGTCCCCCTGTGTGTGAAGACATTTGCTCTGCTGGCACTGTTGATACTGTTGTGTGCAGATATTGTTGTCCTTGCTTATTTGATGTAAAGCTTTCAGAATTTTTGTACATTTTCTACAAAGAAAATTAAACTCATAAATAAAAATTATTTATGATGCAATCAGTTCTAATCTCCTAACAGAGAGATGAAGACACTCTCAAGATAATTTTTTTTTATTTCCTCTACTATTCTAGTCTTGGTCTCCTAAGTTGCCTTTTTCCTGAATGTCATGGTACAAGGTCTTCAGTTAAAGTTTCCAAACACCATCAAAGAGCTATATTGTCCTACTTCCTTCCTTCTTCTTTCGTATTACTAGTTATTAGTTTAATATATTAGTTAAATAATCATTTGATGCTTTCCTCTTTTTCCACTCTGACAATCACCTTAGAGTCAAGTTTTTTGATTTCCTCCATATTCCTCTATGGTTATTTAACAAAAAATCCAAGAAGGCTCATCATGAACCATTGTGATTGCTGGTGACGGAAAAGAATAGATCTCTATTTTTTCAACAAGAAGATACTTACTAGTGCCAGTTCTTAATTTTAAGAGAGCTGTGCTTCTGCTCTCTGACAGGGATACATCACATATTTGCAGTTACCCAGTGGGCCTGGGGCTTCTTATATAACAACTTAAAATGCAATTTATGTTAGATAAACAAAAATTCATTTTTCATAAATTGAAAAAAGTAAGGCTTTACTCAGTCTACCTTAGTTTCCTCTCCCTGATGGTCACCAATGATCCTGCTAAAAATGTAGAGAAATAAAAGCGTGGTATTTTATCCAAATATTCTCCAAGCAACCACTGATCAGTGATTTTTGAAGCTCCTGAGTTAGAGGTACTGCTTCATATTCAGTGCTACTAAATGATTTTTTTCAGCCATGAGTTTTTTTCTGTGCCCTATTTGAATCCAAGTAATTTTTATTGTATCCCCAACACAGCTGAACTACACACCTGAAGAACCATCTCTGCCTGTGAATCCATCATTTAATATTGCCATTCACTCTTCTTTAATTCTTAACTTAGCAAAGAAGATTAACAGCCTTTCTCTATTGCACTTTTTGTTTATACACATCCATCATATTTCTCCTGCTTCGTGGCACCTCTTAGATGGTCTTGGTTGCTTCTCTCAACTCCTTTCCTGATTCTGTTACATTCTTCTGTCACTTTTTGTGGTGGGCAGTGCTGGGGTTTTGCTGCTGAGCACAGCTGCCCCTTTGAGGGGCTGTTTTGGAAGGAGTGTCTGCAGTCAGAGGGTGGCTGCCCCTGCCTGAGCACTTCGCTTGGGGGAGCACTGCACAGACTTTGGTAGCAGCTGTAGGGGGGTCTGGAGGTTTCTCTGAGGAGAGTGAGGGCCAGAGGACATGCACAGATCTTCTAGAGAGGGCAGAAAGGGGAGCAGCTGGAGTGGACAGAGCTGCCTGCAACTCAGAGAATCCTAAAATTTTATGGAAAGAAGGACTTGCCCACAGGGGAATGGTGGGTAAGAAGAGCATTGTGTATAAACTGCTCATATTTCTGTTATGTCTCCCTATGCTGATTTTTTATTTTTCCTTTATTATGTTAATTTGCATTCAGACCAAGTATGCCATTTTAATGATCTTGGCTGACATAGAGGAAGGTGTCTCTCTCTAAGGTGTGTTGGGATCCTGCCATTCTTTTAAAAACCAAAGGGTCCTGTCCCATGTGCCATCAGGAGCCTGGTTCCCTCCTCAAGGCACATGGACACCTACCTCAGCTGCAGTGGGAGGAGGTACCAGTGGCAGCAGGGCTACATGGAATTGCAAACATTTACTACTGAGAATTGCTGTGACTAAATTTGTAGATCTGATCCCTGCTCCTCCCTGAGATGTAATTACCGTGATCTGCATCCTTCATGGTGAAGATCCATCTCATTTACAGTGATTTTGGTTCAGCACAGGGCTGTCCTGTCATTTTCCTATGTGTGTGACTATGCGCACTGCATCAACATTGTGCTGTGGCACCCAGCTCCTCTTCTTTATGAGACTCTTATGCTGCAACATTTCATTGCTTTGAATTTATCCTCATGGCACTGATGGAAGCGGTCCAAGCCTTAGTGAGTTATACAAAAGTGAAAATCAGCAGTGTTGATGATGAAGCACAGGCTAAGTGTACCCATCTTTCTCCATGTTCCCTCCTCCCAAGGTGGTTTGTGCTTCACCAACAATAAGGAAGAGCTTGCTACTTTCACCACTCTCTGTATCTTCCCACACAGTTAACAGGTGCCACCTTCCACCTCAGTCTTAGTTGATGGCTCCCTTACCTCTTCCCCCCGGAGATTCTGGCAGGAAGGCAGGCATATCTATAATGTGTGAGGAGTGTTGGTAGGTATAATTTGTCTTTGTTATGCTGTCTCTCGTAGCACACCCACTGCAATTTATAAGCATGTTCAACATACCGCAAAAATTTATTCTTCTGCCCTCACAGCATAGGCAGATTGTGGGTCGATATGCCTGCAGAAAATAAGGTTTGCATTATGCTAGTAGATTTTGTGGCAAGTTTTCATTGGGGTTGGTTTTAAATTGTGACAGATGTCAAATTTCTCTCACACAAATAATAATAAAGCAGTCTCAAATGAAGAAAAACTAACTCCAATTGCACAAGAAACCCTTTCTTGTATTGTGAGGTGTTAAAAGCAAAAATAACACTTTTTTATAGCTGTAAAGATGTAGGCTGAAGCATGTTTTCTGTAAAACGGAGTTTAAAACTTATCTTTCTCTAGCACATTTTAAAGAAGAGTAATTGATATCTCTTATATGTAGCTTGTCTTCTGTCAGTTTATAGCAGAACGATGGTTTCAGAGGTACAATTAGCTCAACTCTGCACAATAACTTCTGTAGACACTTGCAGCCGAAGCTTTATGTTACGCAATAAAGTTCTGAAATGAGATATATTTTAATTAGGAGATAATAGTGATAATACCAAGCTTTGTTTATTAAGTATTCAAAAGGTTTAAATGAGCTGTGAATTTTGAAGAGGACTTTGGCAGGAGATGAAAAACACAACAGCATAGTTCAGAATTCCCTTTAGTCCAGATGCAATCTCATTAGTGCTGTGCAAAAGTTCAAAACAAAATGAGGCTTGGACATTCTGTAGATGTTTGCTTTTGACATTCCTAATCTGAGAATGTTTAAAAAAAATAAGCACTTTTGTTTTTTAAAACAAACATTGAACTTTGTGGAAACATCCAGTTGTGGATTGGCATAAGGTGACAGAGACCAGGAAGGAACAAATGTATTGCTTGTTTGCTAATCACTATGGAGACATTGTGCCTGAGTTCTCTACATCAATCCATCAGTTTATTTGACCCTCAAATCTTGAACACATAAGTGATCTAGAAAGGCTTTTGTGTTCCTTTCACTGTCCCACTTCACTGCCTTTTTGGTTCAGGAGCTCTTACAGGTCAGATTCCTGCACCCTGCTCCTAGGGTTTTCAGCAGGCTGTATGTTTGCTAACATATCATTGCTTTTCAAACACCCAGTCTTTTATCAGGAGTGTAAGCTATCCAAAATACAGTTTAAATGCATGAAAATACAGTAAGTGTGTGTTTCCAGCCACTCATCAATATGTTTTATGGCCTCTCCTAAAAATGGGACTTACAATTATAATTTACATTCCAATATTTCTTTGCTCAGGGTACTGTTCATAAGCTATGACATATCACTATTAGTATGCTTGAGAGAGAAATAACCTCACTTAGAAGAATTAGTATTGTTTCAAAAATAGCCCTTACTCATCAGAAAATCAATCCTGGTATCACCACGAGTAGGTCCAGTGACTGTCACCTTGGTGCCCGGTAGTGGAATGGCAGGCAACACATGCAAAAGGTCATCAACATGGAGCTGAATGGATCCAGGATGCACTTAAAGCTCTTGAGAATTTGTATTTACTCTTCTTTTTCCCTGTGAGAGAAACAAATGGCAGCAGCTTGACAACTACCAAAGAAAACCCTTACTAAAACAGGTTAAAAGTCATGAATAAATGCATGGAATAATAATAAAAACTCCTTCACAAGTTATTAAATTCAAAGATGTAAACACTGTCTTGGTGAGACCTTAAGCCACAGATTTCTGGAAGCTGAGAGTACTATGTTTATTGCCCTCTTGTTTCTGACACATCTGTTACTGTCCACTGGCAGACAGGATGTTGGATGAAGTTGATTTTGTTCTGAGCAACATACTCTTACTTTTTTTTTTTTTTTTTTTTTTTTTTTTTTTTTTTTTTTTTTTTGTGGTTTACTATCTTTTTGTAATGTAGAAAAGGAACATAAAAGATATCTGACTGCCTGACCTCTTCTTTCCCTGCCTTCAGGCATTTGCTATCTGACAGGTTTTTTTTTTTTTTACACTGCTTTATATGGGAAATAATAGTGCTGAAATAATTTAAAATAAGTCCATGAGAAATAAATTGATCCTTTCAGTTTACCTACTTTGGGGCCAAGTTTTTCTCTCTAACACAGCATGGCAGATAAGTTTTCCAGTCTTTTTTTTGCATATACAGAAGTCGGTTTCCCCATTTTTTTTCTTGATTGCATCAACACAAACAAGTGATCCATAGGTAGATCTCCAATGCCACTATGCATTTGCTGAAAACAGGTAAACATTTTTGCAGCTTCAAAACTGTGGGGGTTTTTTAATGTCTTGGAAGGAAATGATGGCATCAGTTACAACTATAGGCAGCAAATAATTCAGAAACCACCTAGAAAAAGTGTCTGTTCTAAGCAAGTGTCTACTAAACAATGAATCAATAACTTAGAGCTTTCTGAGAGGTGTTAAGCATGAATGACTCACAGAAAAGATGGATGAGAATAAACCTTATGACCTCCAAAGACATCATAAGAACAGTTAATCAAGCAATGGGAAGTTCAAAGTATCCATCTTTAGCTTGCACTTTTCTCCATGGATGAGGACATTTTTTGTGACCCTGTGACATCCCAACTTTTATATTACTTCTGTTTTGTGAGAACATTAATGTCAGCCACTTTCCTCTCTTCCCAGGTAACTTTAACACAAGCGAAAATGTGCTTTTTGCATCTCTTGGAGTCACTAAATACCAGTAAAACTGCTGAAAGATGCGTATTGAATAAACAGAAGTGCACCCTTTGAAGCTAGTCCCATCTGCCAAATAAAAGAATAGACTTGTCAGCAAGGCAAGTTTAGCTTACTTCAAAAAGAATACGTGTGTTACTACCAAAACCAAGGCAAACCAGAAACTTCAAGCTTGATTTAAATGAGGAATGGAATCACAGAATATACGGAGCTGGAAATAACCCTCACATGCAGTGCAGAGCAGAGCAGAGTTGGACAGACCTTTCCCTTGCCTGCCTGATGATGCTGTGCCTGATGCATCCCAGAACATGATTGGCCTTCCTGGCTGCCAGGACACTGCTGACTCCTGTTCCACTTGTCATTGACCAGGACCCCCAGGTCCCCTTCCACACAGCTGATTTCCAGCCTCTTGTGCGTGAATCTGTCCATACATCCAGAGATGCCCCATCCCACGTGCGGAACATGGCTTCAACAGCCTTCCAGAACTTCACACAGCTGGTGATTGCCCATGTCCCTGATTTGTCAAGGTCTCTCTGCAGGGCCTCTCTGCCTTCGAGGGAGTCGACAGCTCCTCCCAATTTAGTGTTGTGGGCAACCTTAGTATTCCTTTGAGTCCTGTGTCCAAGTCATCTATGAAGACATTGAAGAGGATTTGCCCTGTGATGGAGTCCTGTGGAACCCCATTAGTGACTGGTCAGCAGTCTGATGTCACCCCATTCCCTACAACCCCCTTCCCTACAACCCATGAGCCAGTTGCTCACCCCTCACATGATGTGTTTATCCAGCTGAATGGTGGACATTTTGTCCAGAAGAAGAGACAGAATCAAAAACTTCTGTTCCAACTTCCCAAGCAAGTTTCTGAGAGGACAAATGGTGAAATTAAGGAAACTAAGTTTGACAAGGAGAACCTTCACCTCAAGATGCAATGCTGGCTGTGACTGATGACTGCGTTGTCTTTCAGGTGTTTTTCAATAAATCCCAGAACAATCTTCTTCAAAATTTTATCATGCACTGAAGTAAGATTCTTGGACCTGTAGTTTTCAGGGTCATCCTTCTTGAAAACTGGGACAACATTTGCCAGATTCCAGTCAACTGGGGCACATCCAGACTTCCAAGACCATTCCAAGGCCACTGAGGGAGGCCTCAAACTGACATCAGCCAGCTCTTTGAGTATTCTCAGATGAAACTCATTAGATTCCATAGACTTACAGGGATCCAGCTAGAGCAGCAGACCCCACACAAATAATGAAATTTAATGAAATGAACAAAATGACAGAATGTAAAAGCCAGGTTTTCCTTGCTTTATTAACTTTCTGTTACAGCTCTGCAGTGCTCTCTCCAAGGCAACCTGCGAGTGCTTTCTTCCCTCTTCTACTGCAAAGCCACAGGTGACAGAGGTGTCAGCCTTCAACCTAGAAGAGAAAAGTATGTGCTTGGAAAACTCTTTGTAGGTAAGAGAGGAGGAATGTAATTCCTCCTATGTGTGTCTGGACATAATAATCCTGCTGTTTATCGGAGACTTTTTTGGAGGTTGCTTTCTTCATGCCTTTTCCCTTTCCCCTGACTGCCTTGGCTTGTTAGATGGCAGTTTTTAAGTCCCAGTGCTATTCCTGGAGAATAAGAAACAACTTCTCTTGTTTGCAATGCAGATCTCTGTCTTCTGTGTCTCTGTGTTTCTAACTTGTGACAGTTTTAGGAAGCTGATAACTTCAGAGCCTGATTTGTTTTTACTGTTCCGCATAACCTCTTTTGTGTAATTACCAGAATTTGTAGTCAAGGACAGAGAAGGAATCATAAAACATATGAAAATATCATGTTTATTAAATAATGAGGCTTATCTAGCCAGCTTCTTGGTTGCAGTGTGATAAATCATGTGTCCTTAATAAGGAATAAGTAACACTGTTTCAGGTGCAATCCTTCTCTTATTGTCAAGATTAGTATGATTATTAAATCTATATGGAGCTCCACACTGAATATTTAGTCTGCTTGCATTTTTTATTAGAGTCAAGATTCTAATTCAAACATAATTGTAAACCTGAATACTTTATGCTAAACAACACAGAAAAAGAAGCCTTTTTACAGAAACTATTAAGCCCAAAAAGGAGAGGTCACGTCTGTTCTTGTGCAATAAACTTAAAATATATACTTATATTACTTTCATAACAATTAATTGTGTTACATTTTGTATGGGTTAGAGACTTCTCAGATATTGCTTGAAACCAATCATCCATAAATGTGTATCTCACTTGCCACTTCTCTTCCAGAGAGAGGATGTTTATGTTGCTCTTTTTCACCTTACAGCTTAAACACTAATAATTGTGAAGTGAGATATTGGTCACCGAGTATTTTATATATGTACCTATCATTTTTTCTGTCCTTAAATGCAACTTCTCTTGCTGCAATTCTATGTATCAGCCTAGTTGAAATTCAGCTATAGCAGTTTGTATGCTGCCAAATCTAGACTGTAACCCACAGGGGACTTCATTAGCAGATAACTTTTTTTCAGTTCAAAGATTTCACTTGAGAGTTTTAAAACTCTCTAGTTTGCTAATTAGCTTATCTCCAAGGACTGCATTTAACAGTGTACAAACCTTTTTTATTGATGTGGGCATTCGCACACATATCCATTCAACTTAGAGCAACACCATCCCCTGTTGCATTCAAGGACAAATGCTTTTAAACTTTGTCTGTTATAGAAAGGCTTTTCCTGGTCTATCATCTCTGCTTTTGCAGCATGCCTCTTTTCTTCTAATGTACATGAGCATAAATAATCCAGTTTTAAATACACTAGCGTCATATATTGAATGTGCTAAGAATGAAAGTTATTGTGGCACTGCAAGGGATTTCCCACATGGTTACATTTTTTTTTAAAGTCCAATGTTAGTTAATTCTTGTAATTGGAATAATCAAATCAGTCCCTAACAGAATATTAATCACAAGCCTTGCAACAAGACTGTATTCATAAAGTGTTTTTCTGTGGATTGCACAGTTTCCAGGCTGAGTAACATTGCTGATCAGGTCTGCATAATCAATTCCAGTCTGCAGCAACCTAATTGTACGGAGACAGAAAGATTTCTTTTGTTCCGTCAGGACTCATTATGCTGCGGTTCCAGAGTGCCCCTCCATTACTGAAGCGTTTCATCTCTTCAGTGTCTGCTGCACAGGCTCTGGGTGGGTTGGTGTTCCCAGCCCTGTCACCTCACTCCAGGCTTCTATTTAATGATGGGACAGACTCCATTATCCAAAGAGTGCTGGAGGAAAATGTTTGTATTTTTGGTGGATGCTGTGACAAGATGAGTACCTCAGAAGTCACGATCTTCTGTAGGTTGGTATTGTGCACTCAGTGATGTTGTTTGAAATTTTTACTCCTTTTTCTCATGTTTCAAATAAAGACAGAGTCCTGAAAGACTGTGGTCTCACAGTGAAAGTGACAGTTCTTAGTATATAGAATTGTACTCATAAAAAGATAGTAGATACCTACTAATTGGAAGGAAGCTTATTTTATTGTGGTTTTACAAAGTCTTTTGTTCTAGTTTGTGTTCCCGTGAATGCAGAATTGATCCTTAGTGTATATCTATAGGCCTTGGCTGTCCAGTTCCAACTGACTTGACTTACTGAGTTTTTATTTTTATTTTTTTTTATCAAAGATTATTTGAAAACTTAGTCAGAGTTGTCCTCAGGAAACACACCTGCCCAAATTTTCAGTCCCTGTACTGCATCCCAATGTTAATCTCTGCACTGCTTGGTTAGTATGTATTTAGATGGACCTGTTAGATACAGCCCAATGCAAGTGCTATCTAAAAATAACATTCTTTCATGCATTGCTTTTCCTCTGTATAGAGAGAGGAGGGAATAGGTCTTTTATGCTTTTCAGATTGGGTAAGTACTACTGATCTGAATTCAGTTAAAGAGATTATTGTGTCTATTGCCCATTTGTTTTTCTCAGAGACTGCATCTGGGAGAGCTGACATCTTTGAATTATCTGAATTTTGGATCCAAAGCAGTGATTAAAATATTTTTGTGAGTTTCCATCATTGTAATTTTACTAAAATTCCCCTATTCTCTGTTTAGCCCCATATTTAGCTCCTTATATGTGTGTGGACCTTTAAGCTCACCTTGCTTCACAGGTGCTGAAGTGATGGACCCCTGACACTGGGAAATCAAAAGCCAAAATATGCACTGTTGAATGGTCCTGAAACTTTTAGGATTTATTTCAAAACCACAATTTTTAATGGTAGGACAAAGTCTAGGTAACACTCTTTGTACTGGATTTGCTTGTTCTCGAGAGGAAAGACTAAGATTTTCATACAATAATTAATTTAACAAACAGGAGGACAGAAGTGTTTCAGAATATGTCCCTGCTAGATCTGAGACATTCATTCTTGAGTGTCCAAAAGAATAGTTCACCTAATGGAATTTCTTTACCATGTGAAAGTATTTTTGGTGTATTTTTTTCCCTAACGTAGTAATGTGAAAAAGTGCATTAAGAATTTATTAATATTGGGCATTCAGTAGATCATCTGTCATTGTGGTTTTGTCTGTTTGGAGAAGTTTGACTCTATTGAGGTCAGTTTTACTTATGTATGCTCCTGTATCCTTGTTTTAAATTATGGCTTTTGTTGTGCGGTGTGTACTGAATCATGGTCAATTGTATGACAGTCCATTCAGGTTTGGTAGTGGTTGACTCTAGAAGGTAAGACCCAGTAGCTCGAGAATCACTACATTTGCTGTTGTGTCTATTCATGAAAAGCAAGGGTTTTTTTTGTGGTTTTTTTTTTCCCTCTTCCTTTCCCAGAATATAAATGATTTTTGCAAAATCATTTGTCATTGTTCTACAGCCACCTTAGATCCAAGGCCAAATTTACTGCTCTTTGTCTTTCACGACTTTTAGAGTGCTATAATTTCTTCTGCTCTTGAAGTGGAATACTTAAAAAGGTAAAAAAAAAGTGCAAGGTAAAATGAACACTTTTTCAGTGAAGTAGTCTCCTTACACTTTAATCTGATAAAACTTTCTAAACCTGAGAATCAAACCAACATAAATCAATAGGATTTATTTCAAGTTTGCTACTAAGAAAAGATCACGCTAACCTCTAGTTCTGGTTGCTAGTACTCTGGCAAAGTCTCTTAGTGCTAAGAAAAAAACCTAATGTACACACAGGAAAATTAGCTCTGAAAAATGTATAAAATAGATGTTAATAAATACCATGTTGTGCACAGTTTCTTTTTATCTGTAATACATTAAAAAAATCTTTTAAGGTACTTTTATTTGTACTACTTAATAATCAGATTTAAAACTGGTTTTTATTTATGATGTAGAACCCATTTTGCAATTCATAGTCCGCTGAACTTGTAGAAAAAACATTGCTATTCAAAAGTTTATAGAAAAGAAATACAAGTGGTAGTGTGAATTACCTAAAGAATTGAAACAAATATTCGAGTGAAATGCTTTACGTTATTTGAGTAGAATTAATTGTATTAGACCTGGATAAGTCTCCACTGCTTACTGAAGAATTATTTTCTTTGGATTTGTTCTTATTTGTGGATTTACTTTCATTAAGTGGTTCAGCTGTCTCCTAATTTAATCTCCACTGAAATAGAACTGAAAGACAGCATTTTACAGGATTTCTGATTAGACATTTCAAACAATATTAACTACCAGTTTAATCCTCTTCTGGTCTCTGAACTGTGGAAGCTATTTTTTTTTTTATATTTAATTTTTTGAGTATACTAATTGCTAGAAGCTATTCCCTAAAGTTGTTTGGGTAAACAATATTCACAACAGGGATAATTTCAGAGGAGTTTTTCATCTACAGCTCAAGCTTCCTCCTGCATGCCTACACGTGCTCAAAAATGCCAGTCTGTGGGATATCAAACTTTTGTCATGAATTTGTGTGTGTTTGGAGAAAAACAATAATGTGATTCATTAAAGTAGCAGCTGAATGCTCTTTCATGTGATGTAAATGAAAGAGCAACCACTGCATTAAATGTTGGCAAGTTTCTCCAGTGCATACTAGGACCAACCCCTGCTTGGATACAAATGCACAGTTTCTATCCCAGATACACAGTGCTGTTGCGGGTTATGCGGTACTCTGCTCTCTAAAAGCTTGCGGGGTCAAACTGCCAGGATGTGCATTGCTACATAAAGGAAAAGTCATTTAGCTCTCTTCACCCATTTTTTCTACTCTCTTGCTAAGTCTTTTCACTGAAGGTAAGAGGACTTTGCTTCAATGGGATGCTGCCACACAAATGTTGAAAAACAATTTTTGTTCAATATCTGGCCAGATGTAAAGTTTCTTCCTAGATTCCCTGGGCCATCCAAGTTAAACTCACTGTGTAACCCTGTCAATTAATGTGCCTGAAGGGTATTTCTAGGGAGCAACAACTCCAAAATCTTAAACCAGCTCCCAACTTGTTATAGGAAATGCAAGTTCCTACATTCTAAATGTTGCTGTGCCATTAGGATCATATCACTGTCTGGGAGCTGACTGTGCCTGTTAGACGTTCTTTTTTGCTCTCACCTGGTCCCCATGTTTTCTCAGCAAAAGTGAAAGATGAAAGCAAAAGTGAAAAGATGTTTCTACGTATATTTTAAGTACTGCAGTCTATGCCTTAATCTTCACTGAAATATTCAGCTGTATCTCGGGGTTTTTTTTTCCTGAGAAATATAGGTTTAGAGTCTTTTTTCCTTGAATGCCTGTGCCAGAAGCAGAAGATAGAGTCGGAATTCACCAGCTCAGGTTTCTCCAGGTTGTTTATTGTCTCTTATCTCTAAGTTCCTTCTGTGCCCAGCAAAGGTCCTTGCTGCAGCCAGAGCATGAGGCAACTCCCCCCAGGTTGGGAGAACTGGACCTTTTATACCTTTTCTCTGACCCAACCATTGTCCACAACGTATGCCTTATTTACAGTCTATTACCAATACCTACTACCTATGCTAGACATGTCACTTCTGTCCTACACCAATCCCTTGTGAGCCACCATAGCAGAAGATGGAGGACAAGGACAAGAAGGAAGAAGAACAGGGCCACGCCCTGATTCCTCCATCTTGCCTTCCCCATTAGCACCCTGTGATACACTAACTACTATTTACATCAAACTCTTGGGGTCTGTAGTTCTTCGTGCAATGTTGTTAATTTTTCCTGTGGGCTCAGATCAAAGAAAGTGTCACTTTGGGCCCTGTGCCAGGGTCTCAGACCCACCCCCCCTCCCCCCAGGGTCCCAAACCTCCCTGTCGGGGTCCCAGACCCCTCTGCCAGGGTCCTGGACCATCCAGGGCAGCCAGAGGGATGCCCTGGACTCCAACAGTTGTAGTGTTGTAAATTCTGTGTATTCCTGTGGACTATTTTGCAAGCCCATTAAGATTAGCCAAGAATAGGAGTCTTGAGAAAGAGTTTCTTTTTGTGCTTTTCTGTTACCAAGCAGTCCTATTTCCAAACAATCAATGAGAGTGGTCAGCTGACAGCTTCCTTCTCTTTTCTGTCAAATACATTCAAACATCTTTGTTCAAGTGCAAGGAGGCAAGTGGTGCCAATGCTTGACTGCTGGTACAGATGAGAGACATCCTGCAGCAGAAAAGCGTTTTCACTGTTGTGCAGGCTGCTCATCTGAACCCATAGCTGCATGCCACGTGTATCCTCGAGCAACCATCTGACTGACTTGTGGGCAGACTCCATGCCATCTGAACAGATGGGCATGAGTGTAAGCTGACAAGGGAGCCCATATGTTCCTAAATTGTGAATGTTGAGGAGGGGATTCTTAGCCAAGAATGTGCAGATGACTTTCCAAGTCTTATGTGACTGTCATTAAGAAGAGCTGGCACTGCCAAGTGAAGCTTACTCCTTTGAGTTGACTTTTGCAGCAGCTCATTGTGCAGTGAGTTTCCAGAGAGCCTTTTATCCTGGCTGAGCATTGGATGTCCTTAGACTTGAATCTTTCTTAGAGACCATTGTGGATTTTCCACAACACTTTCAAATCTAGTCTTTGCTTGTGACACGTCAGGAAAGTACAAACATCTGTTCTTCACTCATTACTTTTTTTTTTTTTCTCCAGAAAAGAGAGGATTTGAGTGTTAGGACGTGAAGCTGGGCCAAGAAATATCTCAAGGTTTATTATCTATTATATGATCCCCAACTGGTCGCAAGAAAACACAGATTAAAATAACCAATCTAAGTAGTTGATATAAATCATTAAGTCAAAGTAGATGTTTGAGTACTTGAAGACAGTTGATATTTATACTCATAGAGTCGTAGAATGATCTGAGTTGTAAGGAACACTAAAGAACACCCAGTTCCAATCCTCCTGCTTTGATGAGGGACACTTTTCACTAGACCAAGCTGCACACAGCTCCATCCAACCTAGCCTTGAAGACTTAGGGAGATAACTAAATTCTGATTATGTGTGACAAATTTTAACATGTTTGACTGTATAATCAGTTATCAAAGGAAAAAAAGATGAAAAAAATCTTTACAAATTATATGATACCTAATTATTTAGTTTTGTTTTATTTAATAGTTCCTCTGGGGGATAATAACTATAATCTCTAAGACATTGTAGTGAAGAATAACTTAAAAAAAGTTACATATTTGAGGAAAAACTTCTCTCCTAAAGGAGAAATAATATGGCCAAATAACAGCTAAATAATAGATATTAATCTACTTTTAAAGTTGCATGAATCAAAATATTTTATGTTCCTCTAAAAATAAAGTTTATTTAACTTCTAGTAATTTTGCCTGCTGCCACAGCAACTTAATAAGATAAATATTTGTGAAGGTGGATTTGTATTTTCATAACTCCAGTATGTAACTCCAGTATTTTCAATCAAATTAACAGTAGAATTGCTATTGCCAATTGTTGTTTCTACTGTTCAGCTGAAAAAAAAAATAAAATGAGACCAATACAACAAGATTTTTTACAAAATCTAGAAGCATGTGGGGAAAATGTAAGAATGCTGTGCATGGCAGCATATCTCCTGCAAGTTCCGTGTCAACAGAAGATAGGCTAGTATGTTTTTTTGTCAGTACACTTGGAACCCTGCGCCACCTCACTTGTGAGAAATAATATCCCCAACTTGGAAGAAAAAGATGGCAATCTGAGTTACAGTTGAGTAACTTGAAAATTAGTCATTAGTGGTGGAAATCTCTGATACATTTGCAAATAAACATCATGTATGAGCACTGGAACAACGTGCCACATTTCTTTAAAGAATCACATTTTGATTTGATTTGATTGGCCAAGTACCATCTGTCATCTCGGCAATGCCAGCAGGGTCCCATGTAAATCAGCACATTCCCAAGTTCTTTGATTGGAGCTGTAGCGAAGTGAATGGAAATCTCCCAAGCTGAATGCCTCATTTGGAAAAGCATTTCTTTCCCTGATTTGTAGTTTGTCATTAATAGCATGTACTGGGAGCTGAAAGTGAAGTTCTGAAGGCTTTGCAAAGACGCCCATGCTTGCTCAGATCTAACACTGCTGTGTGAGTAATTGCTAGTTAGCAGCATGAGCATTTCCAGGCTGCTGACACTGTGAGCTTGACAACTGACAAGTTTCACTCCCATGCCATAATAACCCACAATGAAATGCAAAGCAGAAAGCAAAGATTGCAACTTAAAAAGAAGACAAAAAAACCCGCTAGCAGATCTTTATTCAGTGCTGCTGGAACATCATTATCTTAGCTTAAGGATGGTGATTATGGGCAAGAGGGAGGTTGCTGCTAAGGTAAGCAGAGGCACAACTACAAAGTACAGCTTTGCTGAGGATTCCTTTGACAAGTACTTCAGCATTGCAAGGGGGCTGGAGGGTATCACTTAATGTGGTGGTGCATCCCGTAACACTTAATGTCTCATTACAACCTCAGTAGAAATACAGCACCTTTATGTTTGTTTTACTAACTTGTAAAAAAATTAGTGTAGTTGACAATACCCTTTAAACTGTTTTAAGTCTGGTACTCTTAATTCATTTTTCAGTAAGACTTTGGAGATCAAAAAGGGGAAGGAAAAGGTGTTTTCTGAAGGGGATTAACATAAATTTTGCCAAATAAAGACTTGTTCTCATTTTACCCTACCAGGTGCTTTGAGGTTCTCTGTCCCAGAAAAGCACCTTGCCAGGTGCTGCACTGCCCCAGTGTAGTAAACACATTTCAGCTTACTTTGTTTTAATGTTAAAACAGCAAACCTGTACTCTCTGTCCCTTTGGAACATTCACCTCATCTATCTTTAGTGCTCCCTACTGAGAGTCCAGGTTCCCTTCTGATTCCCTAGTCTTCATTGTTCTGACTTCTCTGGGAAACCCTTTCCACATTTCCCAGATCATTCAGAGTAACTGCAGTGCCCTAAGAAGACTGCTACTGACTGATGACCCTGAGAGGAAGAAATAGCTGCCTAATTCCCATTTTTCTATTTTTTTATATTTGAATTTTAGACAAATTTCCATTAACTTGAAATTACTACTTTCCTTTAAAAACAACAAAAATGAATTATAACATAATTAATTTGCACTACAAAAGCATTTTTCTATCCTGCAAGTGATAGATTCATTCAAATGATTTAAAATAATGTAAAATCTGTTGATTCATTTCAACTTGGCCATTCAAAAAAGAGAAGAAATCTCAAGATTTAAAATTCCTTATTAAATTTAAATATCTTGCAGAATAGGTATTGAAGTATACTTTTAGACTGCTGTTTCGCTGGAAAGGTATATGAAAATAAGTGTCCTTTTTCTAGTGCTGGATGAGGTCCATGAGAGGACAATGGGTTGCTGACTTATCAAAAATGCTATGAGTACTCACTAGTGTGACTGGATTGTCGCAGAGCTCAGTAACCTTCTTATGATGAAGACATTTGCATTTATAGTTCCAGATTAATTAATGTATCTTTTAAAACTTACTGTTCTTTCAGTTTTGCATGTTGTTGTTTTTTCTTTTTTTTTTCCTCACAAGAAAGAATTCTTGTCATTTGGGCATCTTACCTGTTTCATTTCTGCATTTTGCTACATGAAGATCAGTGCTCCTCTCCCCAAAGACCAGCTGGTTTCAAACACAGCTTCCCCCAATCCCATGTGAACGGATTGAAAAGCTACAAACATAACTAATTTTTAATTACATAAAATGCTAATTGGCTAGGAGAAAGTGGAACAGGAAGAAGCAGAACTTATATACAGCTCTTCCCCTGCCCACTTTCTTTTTGCAAATGACTGTTTCTCTATCCAGTTTCAACCATCTCAGCAACTTCGGGCTGCAGCACACAGGGTAGCCTGCCTGTCTGTTCCCAGCCCCTCCTTGCTTCCATTTTGCACAAGCTGGAATTTTTCCCCTGTGCCACCTCCCATGTCTCTGGACCGTCTCTCAGTACCTGTTCCAGGGGAGGAACATCAGTCCCCTCCTCTAAATGTTCCTATGTGGTATCTTCTCAAAGAAATGCCCTATGCAACAGAGAGCTCACATAGCTCCCTACTGAGAAATGACTTCTGCCTGATAATGCAACTTGTAGCTTTCCCTAGCATTTCTTTTGCCTTTTTGGCTTTAGTGTAGATTGTTAATTCTCTTCTAATAGTTTGATTTTTCTCTATTTTTTTTTTTCTTTCACTCACTCCTTTTTTATCCTTCAGTTTTCTTATATAGTCCATGGTAAATATGAAGATTTTATTTCAATTTATTTTATTCAGGTTATGTAATACATATAGATCTTAGTTTTTTGCATCTTTTTCCTGATTTCAAAACAATTCTTTATGCTTTCCAATGCAATATATAAAAGCAATGGAAGCAAAGATAATTTGCAGCTTTAGAATGGCTGCAAAATATTGAAGGTGGCACAGGGTAGACTGTTTGTAAGGTCACTAATTCAAAGAGCTAAGTTAGCTGGTTATTTCATAGTTAGTACCTTTGGAACATCTCCAAGCTCTTGTGGTAAGGTTTTCCTTGATTCATATCACAGCACAGGTTTTCATAACATCTTCTTGCCTATTTATGCTAGGATCTCAGAAATTCAAAGATTTAGGGATAAGTGTTTCTTCAATAACTGTTATTTCTCTCTTTATAATCTCATACATTTCAGAATTGAGATATTTTCAACCATTACCTATTGAGACAAGCTCATGTTGTATCACTGAAAGGTGTTATTACCAAATGAAGTTACGGTTTCCAGAATTTACGGTTGTTTTGAAGGCTGAAATCAATACAACAACCTGAGTTTTTAGGTCTTGTTTATGAAGGAATATGCTGAGTTATTCTATCTTTAAAAGAAGTTTTCATCTTGCATCAAATTTGCCCTTTATCTGTAAAGCTTAGTGGTATTTAATTACACCTTCTAAACAAGAAGTTTCAAAAGGTCCAGCTGAGATGTGAAACTGTTTGAATGATGGTAACAGTGATGGGAATAGTAATACAGCTTGCAGAGTGATCTTTATTTTCCCAGGACATAGCAGGTCCAAATACAGATTACAAAAGGAAAAAACGCAATCTGGAAGAGCATTGCTAGCAAGGATAGAGGGGTCAGGAAAGAAATCAAAATGAGCTTCTCTGTTGTGGTGTAGCAGAGAGGGACAGACATGCTGAAAGCAAGTGACACCAGAGCCTGAACATCTATTTGAATTAACTGAAATTCAGCCTTCTGAAAGTGGGGTGTGCAGTGCAGATGGGTGGCCTAAATTCCTGCTGCAGTCTGTGGAGAACGAGTTACATCTGAATCATCATTTCCTGATCCTGAGAGAGGTGTCTAAGAGATAAGGATGATTTGCTTTCTGGAGTTGCCTTCTGTCCTCTGTAGACTGTAGAGAGACCTTGGAGACTTGTTTAGGTTAAGTGTCTAGCTCGTAAACAGCTAAAATGAGATGAACTAGTATTTAAAGAATGAAGCTGAAAAATTGAGAATACAGAGGAAATCAACAGAAGCAGTGTGAGGAAATTCTCCATCTGAAATTACAGGGTAATTTCAGATAGAGAGTTCAGTATGGTTTGTTTTATCTAAAAAATTTACATGAAATTAATTTACATGAAATGTGATCAATGTGGATAAGTGTTTTCATAGGAATAAGTTACTGGGTATCACAGAGCTCTTTAGTCTAACAGGGAGCTGCATAACAAGAACCAGCAGCTGGAAGACAAAACTAGAAACATGCCAGCTGAAAATAAAGTGTGAATCATTAAGAATAAGGATGATTAAACTGTAAAACATGATCTTGGCAAGTGCTGAATTGTCTATTCTGCAAGCTTAAAGTCAATAACAGGCAATAAAATGTTTAAAACATAAGGAGCATTTTACTTGTAATATAAAATGCTAGGTGTAAGATATCTGGCTTATAATACTAGCAGATCAGATTAGGCTTTACACACTTCCATTTTAATGAGTAATTACATCCTCTTCTTTGTCATATTTCTGTTTGATAAAACATTTTACTGTACTGCTTTTTGGATACTGTGATTTATGCTTTGTTGAGCTGCTCTAGTAAGTTCTGATGCAGGATTTCATTAGGGTTTGTTTGGGTTTTTTTTCTTTTTTCTTTTTTCTTTTTTCTTTTTTCTTTTTTTCTTTTTTTCTTTTTTTCTTTTTCTTCCTACATAAGATGGGGCTAGGAACTCGTAAGAATGTGTTTACCTTTTGCTGACATGCTTTCCTCATAGAAAGCTTCAATTAAAGATTTATTTTCAGGAATAATACCAGTGAACTTTTCAAAACCAGAATGACTTTGCCCTAGGCTTTGGAGTGAGAAAACTCCACCAGTCTAAGAAAGATAGCTAAACAATCTCAAGGTAAGAGCAAGTATAGCACAGGGATTTTTTTTTTCCTGTTTCAACCTGGATGCTGACTCAGATTCTGTGATAGCCAAAAGGGCTCTGCTGTATTTTGAGCTTGGATTTATCTGCTGGTCAAATAAGTAAAGAGTTCTGTTCTTGTTAGGACCTTCCTGAGTGCCTGAACTATTAAGCACTAAAAAGCATATTCAAATATGTCATTAACATGACATTTGTGCTAGTGATACCTTTAGGATGACAGCAGCAAGGAAATCCTTGTGTCAAAAGTCTGTTTTCCTTTAATTCCTCCCAAGGATTGCACACCAGAAATCTTCCTCAGATGCAAATAACCCATTTCATTAATTCATCTGTTAGTCCTCACTTTCTTGTTGATCCCATGCATTATCTGCATTAGGGACAGAGATAGTTATCATACAGATCATCTTGCTTTGAGCCTGGTGTGCAGAGCTGTTCTGGCAGGATCATTTGTTCCAAAGTGAAGGGCAACTAGGGGAGTTTTTCTGTGCTTTCCTTGCCCCCACTTTCTATCAGCATTTGCTCCTGCCACAGACACATATCTCCTGTCTTTTGCTTATGGGAGATATTGTACATCTTCCTTGTCTGCAGCAGTCTGAGTGACAGACTTGTCAATTCTTACAAGGAAGTCCAATAGTCAGTACCTTTTCCTAGTTCTAGTGTAAATCTTAGGCTTTCATTCTGCTGTCAGCAGATCATTCTGCTCTCCTTCAGAGCCTAGCAACAAGTCATCCTTATCACTATTTGGTTATGGTCTCAGGCTTCCTGTTGCTCTTTTCCTTGTCACTTCGGTGTTCTCTTACTGCTGTCCTATGCATCATGTCCCAGTTTCTCTTCCTCAAGTGTTCAATGTGAATTTGAAACCTAAGGGGATAAAAACAGTTCAGCTTTCTCTGTAGTCTCAAATTTTAAAGGTAGATGAGGAAAAACTGTCCAAATATACTTTGTTTGCTTTTATCACTTTGTTTTTGTTTTTTAGATGAGGTCAATCTTTTGTCCATTTTAAAACTTGGTTCTCAGCCTGTGGAAGTGATCAAAACAATGAGATGAGCTACAGCACTCACTTGGGAGACCCATCTCCTAGCTGCCAACCCTACAGAGTTACAGGGAGTAGAATGCATTGATCTAAAATAAAAGATCAAGGAGCTGCTCCTTCCTCATCAAGGAGTTAAGTTTGCATACTGTTGCTGCCTGAATCTTTTATGAAGAGAACCACAGTCCCTTGGAGGATGTAGCTGAATGAGTAGCAGTTAATCTGCAAGATTGATACTGTCTCCAACAGGGAAAACGGCACAGAATCACATTGTGAGAATGTACATATTTTGTGAAATTACTTCTCAAGGCATATCCTTTTGGCATCTGCAATCCTGCACCAGTGTGTGCAGACTGTAATTGCAATCTCTCTGAATTTTGATATTTTCTAGGAGTTCTTTTCTACTATATTTTTTTCCCATATGAAATGGCAATATAAAAGAAAGGGTTGAAAGGCCAACCACTGAAAAATCCATGAGCTCCAGAAGTAAAATTACAAGTCTAGGTCAAACCATTTGGGTGTTCATGCTGCGCAGAAATCTTTATTTAGGTGCTTTTTTCTCCTCCACACCTTGGACACTGTATTTTCCACGTGCTGATAAAATGTACTCCTTTAAATGACCTGTTCTGTTACTGAACAATGAGTGACCATAAGCCTTATTTGCTGATCATCAGCAACTTCAAGAAAGGACTCATGAACCCAGGAGAAGTTTTGCCAGGGTAAGCAGGATTAGCAGCCTGACTCTTCCCACTCTTAGAGTATATGGACTTTACAGCCCCATAGATGAGCTTCAATTAGAAAGGAGTCACAGCCAAAAGACAACAGTAGGAGCCTGTACTTTGAAATATTCAAATACAGTTTTGATGTAAGAGCCTGGCACAGCATGGAGATTTTGCCTCCCTGCCCTGCGCTAAAAGACAGGCCTGGGAAAGTTTGCTGAGTGGGAATTTGTCATGGTCCCTGTTGGTCTGCTTTTGGACAGCTGCTGCTCCTTCATTGCCTCCCCAGCCTCAGTCAGACATGGAAGCAGGCAGAGCTGAACAGACAGCAGGCTCTTTTCTGTATCAGTAAAACTGGCTGTAGGTGCAAGATCGTTACCAAAGTTCCCAAGTGCCAAAGTGCCTCTGGAACCAGCACCCTTTACTGCAGGGATGGACTGACTCTTGACATTTTACCCCTGCAGCTGGTGGGAATGAAAAGCTCTGGAGATCTCAAAGGTCCCCCAATTTCCACAGCAAGACTTACAACCTACTCAGCTGAGCTGATGGATTCTGACAAGGCTGACAACACCTCAAAGGGTGGATGTGCAGTATTATTGTGTATTGCACTTGGTTTCTGCAAGGAGCCAACAGAGTAGAACAGCTGGCAGTTTATACTTTTTATGTAATTTCTTCCTGTTGCAAAGAACAAGTTTTATTTTAGGGAACTGCTGTGACTACTAGCTATTTAGTCCACTTTCTAGTCAGAACATGGTGAAAAAATGGGAAATTGCCAACCCAATGAACTATGATCATGGAAAAGGTGATAATTTCCCTGAACAGGCCTAGACTACAAGTTGTTTTTGTGTCCACAGGCTCAAGTTTTGTCCTATGGAAGGCTAAATGGGAAAAGCACCCAGTCTTCCAAGAACAGCTTCAAAACTCTAAAGAGTAAATCTTGAATATACGTTTCTTTTGGGTATGAATTAGGTTATGCTTTGTATAGTAGCACTTGAAAGACAGAATGTCAGTAAGTGGTGGAAAGACATCTCAGGTTGCCTCATGGGGAATCATAGAATCACAGAATATCTGGAGTTGGAAGGGACCCATGAGGATCACTGAGTCCAGTGTAGAAACTCTTGCACAAATATATTTGGGTTCTCTCTTTTCTCAAGTGAGCTGTAGCTGTATAACTCTGTTTATGCTTCCTGGAGATGGACAGACACTACACTGTGCTTTTAGAAAATTAAAAATACATTTGTTCTCCATCACTTCTGTTAACTGTGCCACATCTTACTGAAATATTTTCTTGACTGCTTTTCACAGTTTCCTCTACTGTTTTTTTTGCCTCGTCATTTTCAGGTTTCTTTCCAGAACAGTTGTCTCAGGAGAGACTCTCACCTCCACCTCAGAGCTATACACTGAGCTCCACACAAGGGATGACTCTGTGGAAGGTAAATGAAGCTGTCTTTAGTGACTGCTTTCTAGGAGGTCAAAACAGAAGCAAGAAGTGAACAGACCCTTCAGTGGCACTTGAACACAGGCACTTAAATCTTCAGTCATCAAAACACACAGGTACCTTTGGACAAGGCCAAATAAGCAAATATTTTTCCCATACCACCACCAAAACATCTCTGCTCATTAGATGCTATGTCCTTCTTGCTGCTCTCATGAGTAACACTAACAGAAGTGGCCAGTGCTGGTGGAAATTGCATTGTTCAATATCCTTTTTCATACCATGCGATGTCAATACCAATAATGGTTTCAGGTAGCTGAGTTAAAATTTTTGGTGTGGAAATCTGGTAAACGTACTATAGTTCTCATTTAAAAAAACTTGGAGAAAAAAATTAAAGATTTTTTAGAGATGTGGGAGATCCTTCCTCTTATGTGGGAGAAATTATCCCTTTTATTTCCTTCTCTTGAAGATTTTAATACTACCTGGAGAGTAGGAAACCAGAAAGGAATTATTCTGGCTATGGGACTTGTTTTACTTGAGAATTACACAGAATAGTAATTTTCTTGCTGCCTGTGACTGATAAAGGTTATTTTTATCCTCCAGCTGCAAACAGGCACAAGTACCTATTGTCATGGATTTGTGGACTCTATGTAAGGTGAGGATATTTTAAGTAAGTGCAGGTGCATGTTGCACAAGTAGGAGCTGTGGCATGAGCCCTCAGGAGAGCATGAAGAAATCTCCGCTATTGTAACAGCATTCCATTTCTCCTTGCCTTCTAATTTATTTAAACTGCCTTGCTTTACGCATTTTTTGAGGCATTAATTGTGGATCTCTCACAATACCTGCTCTTGACTTCCAAATTCAAGAAGATTGTTACTATTTTGATGTCAGTTAAATATTTGCATTGGCTGTGACTAGGGCGAGGTTGAGCTGGCAAAGGAATGTTGTGAATTTGGGTATGAAAAGATTGTGTATGTATGCAAAAGCTAAAATGTACTGATTTCCCTAGATAAAATAATGAGGGATTTTAGGGCAGATTTCTGAATTAATAATATTTGGAAGGAACATCTCTTTGTATTTCCTACTGCAAAAGTTTGTTGCCTTCATGCTTTGCTGCAGTATTTTTCTGGTTTTTACCAAAGTAAATTTCTGCAAGAGGGTTTAACTTTTGTTTGTGGTATAGACTTTTTTTTTGTGTCTGTGTGTTTGGTTTTGTTCTTTAAAAAAAAAAGTATTGTTGCCCACTGCTGATTTACTAGATATTTGGGAAAATACCATTTTCCCTGCTTTATCATTGATTTTTTTTTGTTTGTTTTAATGAATAACTATGGAAACAATTTGCTACATTTCTGAAGAATGTTGATGGAAAATGATTGAGATTATGTTGATGGATCTAATTTACAAATGTACATATGTATAAGTCTTGCTGCTGATACTGTAAGCTTTGTCAGATAGTGCTATAATAATCCTTTTAGGTAACTTGTTGCATCAACCAAATCCAAATTATCTGTTAGTGCTTTAACTTCCCCTCTCAAGATGACCACACAGCTGGCAAAGCAGTTTCCCTTTTTTGTCCTCAGAGGGAAGGGAAGCAGTGTCATCCAGTCAGTTCTCAATTTGATTGATTAATCTTAATACATTCTCCAGTTCCTGTTGATTCCTCCATGATCTAGTTGATACTTTGAAATTTATTGTCTGCTATTGTGTTCCTTTTGGCAGCCCCCTTATCCCAGCTTTTGCCAGTTATCTGTAATCCTGTGGGAGGCCCTGTCTGCTGAAGCAACACCACTTCTCTGCCATCGGGTTTTCAGGTGAACAGAAAGGAGTTTTTGCAGTTGTTTTATATTTCTTTTACTTTATAGTTGCCCCACTGCTCTGTTGCTGAAGGCTAGCTCTGATATAGACTCAAAGGGAGCAATAAGGAATATAAAATGCTCACAAGAAAGGAATATCACAGCAAGATTGGCATCTCACCTTATTCACATCCATCTACTGGAGCTGAATCTTGCCTCCTCTTTTGGCCACTGTCATGGGTCTCTGCAGTAAAAGAAGCACACAGAAATTAAACCCACTTTTACTGAACAGAATTAAAATTTTCTGCATGCTCTAATACTTTCTTCTCAAGGACATCTCTCTAATAACATGAATATGCACAGTGCTAAGGTGAGGTAAACCAATTGTGACACCACTTTCATCCTGGGAGTCTCCCAGAGAATGCAAGTAATCAAAATTCAGCCTGGTGATGCTGGTGTTGCTTTAAAAGGTTGGATAAAGAAGCTAACCAAATGTGCCTGTACAGCTATAAATAATCCTCTGTCAAATTTGGTGTTCAATTTTGCATCTGGATGCAGAAGACTATTATTTCTGCCTCGTGTATGTTCTGCCACTGACTGTGCAGCACTAAACAAAGATGGGTGTGGATTTGTTGACCTATTTATTGTGAATATAAACCTAGCTTATCTTTGTCTCTCTATCATCTTTGCAGAATTCTGGGGATGTCAAAGGTAAAATTAATCACTACACATGAGTGTTATTCAGCATGATAAATTGTGGTTTTAATGCATCAACACATCAAAGATTTTAGGAGCAATCTAGAGGAGAATAATGAAGGATTTTTCTTGGATGATTTGCTAAATTCTTCCTAAGAGGAAAAAGCATAATGGAAAAAAAGTATGCTTGGAAATGAAAGCTATCCAATAGGCTGATTGGAGGTAACTTCTTGGAACTGAATATGGGATAATTGTGAGCATGGAACGAAGTTGTGAAGAGCCTGTAGAGAGGGAGTAAATACCGGATGAACAATGCAGTAGATGGCAGAGCTGTGAGAGTCATTCAGAGATGTGACAATCGGGAGAAATGATCATCATAGTGATTACTATCTAAGTACAGAAAAAAGGCTACAGGAAAGGCTTATAGGTTTGTTTGTTTGTTTGTTTTTTGGTTTTTTTTGTGGGAGCTTGTAGATGGAAGTCTTGCTTCTTCATAGATAAGTTATGGAGAGAAGCAGCAACAAGTAACAATGGTGGTGAGATCAGTGCCATAAAAGGTTTGTTTTGAAGATGATGCTCTGTTTATCCCCAGCAGGCAGAGCAGGATGGAGTACTCATGGCTGTTGAGATATAATGTAGTGATGAAGGTTTGCAGAAAAATTTTGATGGATTCTTTATAGTTGTGTTAAGCTTGATTTGAAATCAATTATTAGACCATAGAATCATATGAATGAATGGCTTGGGTTGGAGGGGACCTGAGAAATCACCTCATTCCAATCCCCCTGATGTGGGCAGGGACACCTTGCACTAGACCAGGTTGCTCAGAGCCCCATTCAGCCTGGCCCTCAACCCTTCCAAGGATGGGACACTCACATCTTCTGTAGGCAACCTGATCTAGTGCTTCTCCACCTTCACAGTAAGGAATTTCCTGCTAATAGGTAATCTAAACCTACTCTCTGTCAATTTAAAGCTATTACCCTTTGTCCTGTCACTCCATGCTCTTGTAAATGGTCTCACTTTGTTTTTCTTGTAGAGTCCCTTCAGGTCACCCCAAAACCTTCTTTTTTCGAGAGGGAACAATTAGATAGACAAGATTATATTTAGAATTGCCTAAGATAGGTCTACAGAATTAAGGTAGATCTTTGAAGAGTCTGCAGGAAGATGATATTTATATTTATGATTGTAGATTAAATAAGTCATATTCTAAGGTAAAATGGGATATGGGTGAGAACCATTAGAATTTGGAAAAGACAGAAAGGAGATCTAATGAAAATAATGAATGTGTGGGACATTAAACTGTATGAATAAATGACCTTGGGGGGTCTCTGAAAGAATTGTAGAAGAATATGACTTCTCATGAGTTCAAAAACAAATATTTTCAGTTTTGCTGGTGAAATAGATTTACTTTTTGCAATTTATTTTGTGTTTGTTCTGTGTAATTCAAAATAATATTTTCTCCAGATAAATTTTTGACAGTTCAAAAAAAATTAATGTATTTACAAATTAAAGTAATGTAATTACAAATTCCACTTCAATGTGAAAATTGACTGTTTCATGATGAAATTATTTTAACAAATAATGTTGACTTTCCACATAATCGTAAAAAATAATAATAATAAAAAAAAACTGGTGCAAAATTACAAATATTTTTCCTGGCTCTAATTGAAGGCAAATCAAGCAAAAGTCATATCAGGAGACTATACACTGAGGCTGTGGCATCAGGAACTTAGTACTGGTATTGTAAGCTCAATAGTTTCTTTATACAAGTAGATCCACGTGTGAAAAGATTCACACAAATATCTAGTTATCAATGTATATATTGTTCCTTTGGTGCTGTGAAGATTAACCACATTGAATGGTTAGAGATAGACAAGGGTTTTTCATTTTTATTGGCTGAAACAGGACTTATTATTTAAAGACATTTTTTATTGGCAAGTCTTCCATTATATTTCGGTTGGAATTTCTACTTAAACCACTGACTAACCAACCTCCAAACTATCACCTGCTTCATGGCCCAAGCACTGATCTGGAATGTGTGTGCCCCAAATTCAGATTCCTTCTCAAACTTTAAAAAAAAGGGCAAGAGATTTAGTGGTGGGTTGGAATGCCTATTTCGTAATTGGAATGCCTTCACTGTTAATCTGTCTGTGCTATTTTTGGGTGTTAATGTCTAATTTCTATTCCAAAAAATATCTCTATGGCATCTTATTTTATTCTATTTTAATTTAAAAGCTGTTTCTGTCCAGCATGATATATAGTTTTAAGCCTGCAAGCTGCAGAGCAATGTGAGCTAAGTATCCTAGGTATTAATAGGGTAGGATGTTTTATTTGCATGGTTTTATGCACTAAATATTATCTGCCTTACAACTCCACTGTAAAGAACATGTGGTGAGAAAGATGCTGAAAGGAGGCAGTTTGGAAATACAACTAATTACTGCATCTGAAAATTTATCATCTTATATCATCAGCCTGTATGTGATGGAAGAAATCCAGCAGAATGCAAATTCCTTCATTATTTCCATTTTCTTATTCAAAATAGCTTGCGAACTTTGATTTTATTAGTGGCAATCATGAAAGATTCTAAATGTTACAGTACAACAAGGCTCTATTTGCATTATATTCAATCAGTAACTGCTATGGTGACTGTGCCATCAAGTTTTTACACGTGTCTCCACACACTTTGCAAAGAACATGTTATTTCTCTCTTACAGATGGAGGAATTCTGGGCTAGAGAGGTTAAGAGACGCCTGAAAACTGAGAGTAACCAGAAGCAAAGACTGAAGTCTAGGTTTGATTATTTATTGTTCATCCTTTTATTCGCTAGATCATAGTCTTGCTCTTAAATTCCTAATCTCTTTGTAGGTAATGGATGAGATTGGTGTTTTGCTGGTTTGGACAGCTGGGATGGCATGTGTTATTTGAGTGAAACTGCACATTTCACACTCAGGAGTTAATAATGTAACATGTCTTACTGGGTGGCTGTTTAAAGTTTCTGTAACCAACAAAATTGAGAAGGGAGCCAAGACAGCAACTAAATCCTTACACTGAGACAATGAAAATTCCAATTCTTAATAGCACTCCCTCAAATCCTATTTTAATTTAACTTTAATTGAAATATTTCCAGAGGAGAGATTAAAAAACCACAGGGGAAATAATTAATGGAAGCAAAATAAGTAGACATCCCCATGGAACGAAACAGCATTTGAGGAACTTTATGCCTAGCTCCTGTGTTCTCCCCCTCTCTTGTGAAAATTCTATACAATTTTTTAAACTTGTTTAAAACTCCTTGTTTAAAACTTGTTTACTTGTTACAGCCTCATTCTCTGGTCACATAACGGTTTAAGAATCTTTAAAATAAGTTAATTTCTTCTTGGCTAAGACATGAATGGTAAATCTCTGTTTAGTCATACTATAATTCCTCTGATTTACTGGTAATGTGGGATATTGCTTGTGAATTGAAAAAGCTATAGATCTGGGTACACCTGTAAAAGTGGCCCCTCACAACTTTTGGCCCTGGCAGAGCACCATTGGCCAGACCACTCCAGGGCAGAGCTCTCAATCAGCACCTACAGTGCTCTACATGTTGGAAAGCTGCAAGTTTAATAGCACTGACCATAGCACTCTTTGCTTTGGGACCTCTGGGCCAGGCAATGAGAACTGGCACTGCTTGGTTTGCACTACCCTGAGGACAACCAGAGCTCAACAGGGATGCAAACAAGGGAGATATCCTGTGAAGGGTCTATGGGAAATCATATAGAAAGCCATTATCTTTGAGAAATATGAATTTTTGCTATTTAAGGAACTATTGATAATGTCAAAAAAAAACTCCCCAGTGAATTTTGAACAGTAAACTCTCAGTAGGAAGCATACATCACTCTAGAGATTGGTTGGTTAACTGAAGGCTTAAAAGAAGTGAAAATCAAAACCCTGTTACCAAGAAAAAGTTTATGTGGTAACTCACAATCCTTAATGAGAAACATGTTATCATTGTAATCTGTTTATATATTGTCTTTCACAAGAAGTGCAGCAAGCCAAACACCTGGAACAGGTTCTGTTTACACTACATGAACAAAAGATTTGGAAAGACACGATATTCATACTCAGTGTCACAAAATGTTACAAAACTGCTGCCTTTGCAGAGTTCCCAGTGAAACAGGAAATAAATTAATTTAAAATTGCATGAGAAGCAGAAAATAAATTTGAAAATAATGTTAGAAGCAGAAAAATGTAGAATGCCACCTTAGCCGCAGGAGCAGGAGAGGATCAGACCTTCAGCCTAATTGTGAGATAGAGTGAAGGCAGGAGAATGAGCTGAGAAAGTGATCCTTAGAGGAGGTGATCAAATAACATGAAAAATCATGGGCTTTTTTGTAAGTCAGACTTCTTTTCAATTTGTGTTCAGAATTTCTCTATAATAAACACAAGTATTGCATAAATTATGCTGAAAGTGTGGTATGAAGTTAGATATCAAATGCTGTGTATTCTTGGAGTTTAAAGACTAGGAATATAAAGGCCCATTTACTTTTTTATTATCTTTTTATTTTCTTTATTTCCTTTATGTCTGGAAGAGTCAGTAACCATGGAATTTACTCTTAAAACAGTTCCAAACAATATAATTACTAAGTTTTTTTCCTATTTTGTGACAAATGGTGTGAATCAACAAAACACTGCAGAAGTCATCTTTCTACACAAGCTGCTGATAACAAAAAAGTTGTTAATAAGGAAGAGGGGCTTCAAAAAGGACTTTTAGGGACACTAAACCCCAGTCCTCTCAATTACAGGCACTTTGGGAACAGAACTTCGGCCCAAAAAGTCAAATCCTAAAATATGTACTCTGCCCTTTTCACTCCACTAAATAACTCTTCTCAAACTGGAAGCTTGGCAGTGATAGCAAAATGCTTACTGTTTCAGAGAGATGTCAAAGGGAAAAATCCAAGCTGTAATCAGAATATGAGGTCATACTGTGGGAAGCTTTGAAATGGAGAGATTTGGATGGTGAGATTTCCAGCTGCTAGCAGGAATCAGGCTGTACCTGTTAATGGCAGATTAGCTCTCCCTTTTCCCAGAAAGAAACGTCTTTACTTGTGTTTCCAAAGAAAGAAAACTTTGTAGGCAACCAGGGTCTGGACTTTTTTTAACTATTTCCATTCCCCCTCTAGAGACCCCATCCCACAAAAGAGAAAGCCTATCCATTCTTGCAAATTAGTAATGTGGCCTGAACATTTTTGCAGAAGCAGTAGCCACCAGTATTCCTGTTATGCTAATGTCCATCTTGCTGCATCGCTGGAGTCTTGTTTTCACTATCCCCACTTATCCTTTTAAATAAGGTGAAACTACAGAAATGACATCTGCACTTCCCTAAAAGCAAAGCAAAAGCCCAAACTCAGACAGTGAAATGTTTTAGATACTACTGCTGAAGCCTCTGAAAGGAAATTTGCTTCCTGCCCTGAAATATACATGCCGGTGCTCAGATCCAGGCAGATCACTTTGTGATTTCTCCACTCCCATCTGTGAATATTTACAGAGTCACTGACTCTCATTTTACTTTTCTAGATAATGATAGGACAAATTTACAAGCTACCTTTTTCAGAGTAGGCTCACCCCTCTAAATACTTCAGAAAGGATATTTTTATTGTATTTCTTTTCTTTTCACCCATTTCAAAACTGAAATTAAAGATATGCCATTCCACTGAATACTTATCTCCAGATGTTTTATTTAAATTTATTTAAATCTTCCTTTCTAATTGCACATAAAATTAGCCCCTGGTTACCTGAGGATTATCTGATTCACTGATGTTGGAATGTGTTTTAACCAAATCAGCAGTGTAACATTTAAAAATAAACACATGAAATAAAGAAAAAGAAGAATGGATTATTGACCAGCTACACATTCATCTTTCAGGGCTAAATCCAACAGTAACCATTTGTCACTTCAGTGTGAAGTGTTTAGCCATGATTTTTTAGATGATAGTACAAAGAAAAAAATCTTCCAAGAGCTAAAACTGCATAGTCTCTCAGAAATGCAATTTGCTGCATTAATCTGGAAATTAACGTCAGGCTTAATCTGAAAATAATTGTCTAGGTTTTGTAGTTTGCATCATGATTTCTTTTGAAGGCAGTATGAATTGCTGCTGTCTTAAGAGTAAAAATTTTTTTTCTACACATTGAAATCTTATCTTAATCCTTGTATACTTCATTACAAATATCTACAAATATTCTCAGTTTCTATTTTGAAAAAATAAAAGGATATAGAACAGAAGGGACTGTGTAATTTAATCCAATTTGTTGTTATTACCAAACAAATCCACTGAGCTCCATCTTGCACTAAATTAAAGTGTTTTCCCTCTCTGCTTCTACTGAAGAAGGCTTCCAAAGTTTCATTTCTTTGTTGTTTAGAAATATTCTTCTCACCTCGGGTTGAAATTAACTTATGGTCAATTTATAACCATTTGCTTTTCTATTGACATTGACTCTAAGTTTGAATAGTTATTTTTCCCTCCCTCCTGTTTATCTTTTGATCTATTAAGATAGAACTTTAAGATTCACTCTCAGACTACTTTTCTCTGGATGTAGATCTAGCCTTCTTTTAGTCTTCTTTACTAAGAGCAGCCCTCCCTTCCTTGATCACCTTAGAAATCCTTCTCTGTATCTGTTCCAGATTGGATTAATTTTTATTGCCCCTGGGAGGGTTGTGCACAGTATTCAGGGTAAGGTTTTACTGGGGCCTTGTAAAGGAAGATGATGCTTATAAACTTTTCTTTTGCTTCATTATCTACCTCTGAATAGTTAATACCCTCTTTCAAAATATGAATTTTGGGGCTCATACAACTTCTCAAATATATGAACATACGTATGGTGGTTAAAGAGGCAAGAGGGGTTTCAATCATCTTTTATTAAAATCAGCTTTTTAGTAATTTGCTGTCATGGGTGTAAGAAAACACTGACAACAGGAATTTATTCTGGACTCATGGAAAATTCTGTAAGTGAAATTCAGATTCTGGTTTTCCTTGTTACAGAGCAGTACCCAAACCCAGGCTGCTGAGTTTTGGACTATTAGTTTTAGTTTAATATATGTCAGGAAAAGAAAGAAAGCAAAAACATTTGAGTTCTCCAAATTGCAGTGGCATCTGTTCAGTAAAAAGAAGAAGTAATGCATAAGTAAATGAATACTAACAACATATGGTGATGGCTCCTAGATCTGTTTTGGCATGGAAATAAAGTAAGGGAGGCTGACAAAATGTTCAAGCTAATGGATAATTCTGGTTCAAACAAGCTCAGCAGGTAGTCACTTTCTGAGTTTTTTCATGACTTATTGAGGTTTGTGGAAGCCATTTTCCTCATACATAGGAATGAGGACCACCAGGTGAGGGTCCTGGTTGTCATCATGCTATTTCCTTTTTACTCTTACGAAAATGGTTTCTCTGTATAGGAAAGAGTGGCTTGTGACCTACCTTTCTGGCAGGCTGCCCCCTGCTGACCTGCAGGAAGCAGATAAAATATATATGGAAAGGGTTTAATTCATCTTTCTCTAAACCCAAGCACTCTGGGTTACAGCTAAGGCTTTCTCTGCAAAGAGGATTTCCTAGGCAGTTCAGCAGAACCCAGTTCCAACAGCCTTCAGGCCATGGAGGTAAAAATTAAACCCAGTTTTTCTCAGCTGAATGAAATCCCTGCAAATCCCTGGGTCAGGAGAGTATGAATAAGTAGCCCACCTCTTAAAACGGGCCAGTTATCTATATGCAAGATATTGCCTTTCTCTTGGAGCTCTCCTAGTTCTCTGTTGATAGCATCTCTGTGAGATATAATTTTAACTCATAGTCTGCAAGGCATTGATTTATAACCTGATGCTGGAAAAAGTCCTGGTACCTTTGCTGCTGCCTGGAGCCTTGCTGAACCTAATTTAAACAAATGCCTTGATCCCTTTTCATGTCCTGTCTCTTTAGACATCTTCTTGGGTCCGTCTTTTCAGAGCAGATCCCGCTTCCTCCAGGCAGCACAAGCAGTAAGCAACTGCATATGTACCTGTGCTGTCACCCCATTACGTGCTCTCTCCCATCAGCAGGCAGAAACACATCTGACCTGCTTGCCTCTTGCCTCCTCTCTCCAAAGTGGGCCTGCAAGTTTGTCAATGATTAACTGATTTAGCACAGCAGATCTGGTGAATGCTGAGTGGAAGCCAAAGTTTCATTAGCTTTCTTTCCTTTCTATCTTCAAAATAAGTGGGTTCAAATCTGTAAAAACCCTGTAATTAGCTAAGTGTCAAAGGTCCACTCTGAATCTTTTTTGAAGTTCTAAAGGCAATTTGGAGATTAAGCAAACATTTTCCAATTCTTATGGCAGTTCACCTTTAAACAACTGCTGTCTACTTACCCCTGAATAATTGGTCATTTTAAATGAGCTGGGGTACCTTTAAACTGTGCTCAGGGTAGGTGCTTGTTTTGTGGAAGATTTATCAAGGTGGTCAAATACTGATAATCTTTATAGGAAACCCTAGGTCTTAGGCTGGCCCAGCTGCATTGTAGTGCATATTTGTTGAGGTTTTATTCTTCCAGATACCAAAAAGAATTTCTGACAAATGAAAAATTTAAAAAAAAAATAGCATCCTGGTGGAGAAGAAAGGAACGGGAATTCATGCTACCAAAATTCAGAAATTGAAACAAGGTGCTGGGGTTAGGTTTGTATGTAGGGCTGCCTGTGCAGTCCATGCAGAGTAGAGGTGCTAGCCTGCCTCCTCTGCCTCCTCTGAATGTAGTGGCACACTGAGCATTAGGCTCTGCAGCCCAACACCTAAAATTAAGACGGTTTCTTTGCACCTCTGTCCATCTTACCATGCAGATATTCTTTCTAGAGGCAAGAAATCTGCCTGGCAGAGAGTGACCATGAGGAAATTAGGGTTTCAGATCACAGTAGGAGCAGAGGTGTTGTTTTAGCGAGAACTGCAATACATTGTTTAGTAGGCCAGCCAACTTTTGGGTAAAGATGTAAAGTGTAGATAGGATATGTATTATTTTTATGTATATGTTTATGGGCAAAAAATGCATGAATAATAAGACACACAACTGTAAACTCTGTACACATTATACAAGCAAAACTTAAATAGCTTTTCTTGTCCTATTAATTTTCAACTTCGTTTGTGCATTCTTATACAGGAACTCTCTTATAAGTCTCTCCACGTCACTCATGATGCTCAGGGGCTGAAACATGCTCATGTTTGGAAAACAGCCATTGGAATTCTGTGTCCAAATCTCTTTCACTGCTTGAGATGTAGATAGGGCATCTTCCTCCAAGGCTTCAATTCTTTGTGTAGCTGCTTGTACTTGAGCAAGAGGTGTAGCAGATCAGACCATAACGATGCTTACACTCATTTTGCTCTGATGTGGATGGCTAATGGGAGGTGAGAGACAGCAGGGCTGGAATCTTGTGACATGGGTGGTGAGGCACAAACATCCTGAGTTGCTTCTCTAAAATGTCTTCTATCTTCTGAAAGATCTTAATGGTTTACCCTTCTCTTGTGTACTGATTGACAGGTTACATTTCAGGTGAAGAATTGGTTGTGTACATCTGGAACCACTCTGAAACATTTACTGTGCTGTTTTTAAGATTAGTGTAACTCATAATAGTTTACAAGGTTGGTTGAAATTTATTGCTGAGCTGGAAGTAGCTAGATGTATTTTTTCTCTTAAGGGACAGTAGAATTTAAGGTTTTATTAACAAAGCTGAGTCATTGACAGAGCTGTACAATAGATGGAGAGAAATAACTTATCCTAAAGGTCTAGTGAAACTTGTGTACAACCATTACCACTCACAAAATATTCTATTTTACTTATATGTTATATGATAAAGGTGTCATGGATTGTCACCTAAACACAGGAAGACTAAAAAAAGATGTGGTATTTTGCAATTCTGTAGTTACTAAATCTCCCATCTGATATGTAACCAGGGTAGGGAGCTCCTCTAGAGAATTCACTGTTACAGAATGCTTTTCTAAAAATTGTTCTTATTGTTTTTTTTTGTATTGTACCTTTTGAAAGGCTAGCTTCCCCTGCTGTTTTTCTTGGTTTGTTCTGTAGTTCCCACAGTGTATGAGGCACCTGTCTGGCTTAATTTAGTTGAAAAAAAAAAGGAAGTGCAAAATAGTTGGATTTATAAGGTGGCAGCTGTAAAAAGACAAAGAAAACAAATGTTATTTATATTAATAAGCTGTTTACTCTTCCAGTGCAGCAATTTGTGCTTTCTGGTGTGGCTGCTGGCTGCTACCAGCCCTCCCAGCAGTGATTCAGGACCTCTTAGTCACTGAGTAGGGGTGGACTGGGGATTTCTGCTGGCTGGCTCATCAGAGGAAAAGGATTATATCTGGCTAAAACCACTTTGAAATATCAGAAATGTAGGATGAAGGGAAGCTGACAAGTGCTTTTTGAATTAATCAGAATTTAGAAGCAGAGATGGGAGATACCAGCATATTTTTACAACCACTCAGTCAGAATTTTGAAGCAGGTGTAAGCCTGGGCAAAGTTTGACCTACTATGTTGTCAAAGCTGTATTTTCCATTAGTTTATAAACAAACAAAATATTTCTTCTGAAATTCCTGCAACATTGTCTACTGTATGGATGTAGTTTGCCTGCTTGATCTTATTGACTGTTTTCTATGTATAATATAATTAAAGATACAGTAAGATGGTAATTAGATTTTTAAAACTTTGCTGTGTTAATTTCAACTATGACTAGAAAGAAAGTTTTACAATCTGAAGTTTATGAATGAGGTAAAAAACACCCCAAAATTCCAAATGAACCTCTAGAAACAGTAACTTTAAAGTGAGTCCCTATTTACCTTTACTTGGGCAGCAGTATCAAAATGTAGTGTCTTCTAATGTTGTTTTAATAGTAAATTAGATTTTTTAATAGGTAGCAATAGAGCTGCAGACAGAAGCTTTACAACCTTCAGCAGACATTCAGCAAGAGAGATCCCTGGAAAACCTGCCAGATCCTGGTGGGCTACACCAAAAGCAGCATGGCCAGCAGGCCAAGGGAGGTGATTCTTCCCCTCTACTCCACTCATGATGCTCCACCTGGAGTGCTGCACCCAGCTCTGGGAACTCCAACATAAGAAGGATGTGGACCTGTTGGAGGCAGTCCAGAGGAGGCCACAGAGATGCTCAGGGGGCTAGAGCACCTCTCCTGCAGAGACAGGATGAAAGAGTTGGGGCTGTTCAGCCTGCAGAAGAGAAGGCTGCAGGGGGAAGTGCTCAAGAGCAGCCTTCCTGTACCTAAGGTGGACCTACAAGAGAACATGAGAGGGACTTTCGACAAGGGCATGTAGCAATAGGATACGGGGAAATGGCTTCAAACTGAAAGAGGACAGGTTTAGATGAGATATTCAGCAGAAAATTTTCACTCTAAGGATAGTGAGTGGAAATCACAGGAAATCAGTGGGTACCCTGGAAGTATTTGAGGTTAGAGAGGGTTTTGAGCAGGCTGGTTTAGTGGAAGGTATCCTTGCCCATGGCAGGAGGGCCAGAGATAGATGATCTTTGAACCCAAGATATTCTCTCCTATTCTACATCAAAATATGTGCTAGAAATATGTGTTAGTACCATGATCTTAACTCAAGATTAATCCTATGATATCCCAAACCTTGCTTTCAAGAATTTGAAATATGATTTGTAGGTCCTTTAAGCCTAAAAAATAGCATTTCTTGGAAGAGAAGTGTAGGGCATCTTATCTCTAGTGAATTATTTTTACAATATCTTTATCAGCTTTGTTATCTATATTTTTTCCTTTTTTCTTCATTTATAAAGAAAAACGTGAGGAGAAAAATATGATTTTGAAAGACACAGTTCATATTTTGAAGGTTTCTACATAGCAATCAAGAATAGGTAAAAACAGCACCAGAGCATAGAAAGTAAATCTGTGAGGTGTTTGTGTACAGATTTTATTTATATGCTCAGAGAAACCTAATTAACATGCTTACCATAAAAAAGAAAGTAAATAGGTTGGATGCTGTTTTAAAAGCTATTGCATTTTCTAAATGAACCAATATTTTAAGTCCTCTCCTGACTTTTAGCTACTTATCTCCTACCCATAAATCTCAAACCAAGAATATTTTACAGTGACTTGCCTGATCAAATCAAAATATCCCACCTGTCTTAATCCAGGGCAAAGAGCTTCAGGGATGTAATGAAGTAGAGAAATATACCTTTAATTATACAGGCCTAGAAGCATTATACTGTCATAATTTACAAAGTTACATAAATATTGCTTGTGAAATATTCTATATAAAATGAAAAATGAACTCCCATACATCTGTTTAAATTTAGTATATGACATTTCAAAGATACACGTGGTCATCATGGAAGGTGTAAATGACCTCCAGTGCTGTCACTATGACTCCTTGGCTGTCTCACTGTTATTTCCTCTGCATTGTCTACAGCTAATGACTGTGCCATAATCTTGCAATCATTATTTCCATTTTTCTTTTTGTGATTTATCCTGTATCACTAAGGAACAAAGTCTGTTTATTTTTATTATCCTAGTCTAAGTTGGCTTAATGATTATGAGTTTCCATGATGCCTGATGGAAGTTCTTTGTTGCTCTCATTCAACAGCATTATTTTAAGTCATAAAATCCTATAATAACCAGGTGAATATATTGCTATGTAAACAGTACACAAATGTATTTATTTTCCTCACTAGATTTTAGTTTGATATTTCTTCTTTTAGAGGTTAATTCAGTGAAACAGAGCTAGGTAGAGTAGATGGGGAAAAAATGTGTTCAAAACTCTGGAGTGGCTGGTAAAATATTGATTCACAGATCGCCTGTACCAGAAAAGATTCTATTTCCTTTGCATATTTCCTACAAGTTGGTCTGAAGATGTACTTGACTGATATCTTAACATTCAATACACACTGTTGCTAAACTTGCATTTTATACTTCAAAGTTCTGTAATTTCCTCATCTTTATTATGAATGATTTATGGAATATTCTGTTAAAGTAAACATAGATAGCATCAGGTAGTCCCTTCAGAACAAATGAAAATAATAATATTTCTGTCAAAAGTAGATGGAAATAATAATAAGACAATATCTGAACCAAGTGCAACTCAAATTTTGTTATTAATGCATAAATTTTATTTATGTCTACAATATATTGAAATACAAATACTGTACACAGTAGAAATGATAATGTATTAGAAGTTATGGAATTTTTGCTTACATTTCTAGAAGGTACTGCATCTTACAGATGCAGTTAGTATTCATCACCTGACATTTTTAATAAAACCTTTATGGGCAATCTGGAAGGGTGTTACTGTGAAATAGCTACAGCCTCAGAAAGGTTATAATATGAGAATTACAGAGGTATTTATTACACCCCTCAGTCACCTGTGGGCTTTCTAAAGTCTTCAAAGCAAATAAATTAATCCTCCTAAGTGAACCGAACATTAAAATAAGAGAATGCTGAATTTAATTTTTTCACTTACTTCAGAAGATGAAAATAGCCTCAAACATGACTGTAGGCTGTGCTTGGAGCTTATGTAATTTGCACTTGATGCTGTCATGGGAATGACAGAAAGAAAAGGTTCTCCATACACTGTGGAACTTACAAAACTAGATACTGCAATAATTACATGAGTCTGGAAAATACACTCCTGGAAGCCTGGTACCCCTGCACGCCAAACCACTGCCCAAGTACAGTACAGAAAACTAAAGCTTCTCTTTCTGAAATTGGTGAATATGGAACATTGCCTAGTTTTCAAAGAAAAGAAATCTTCTTTATATTTTTGTGCATTTTTATATATAGATATACTTAAATATCTGTGTCTGTCTGTATCCATGTCTGTAAGTTTGTTTAAGATTTTTAAATGCACTGGATAATGAAATTCCCAGTTGCCATGGCAGAGCCAAAAGCCTTATTAACCCTGCATATTTTGTGACAGTAGGTGACCAGGGAGAAGGAAGGTATTATCAATGTTTCAAGGGAGGTCACGGCTTCTTGAAAGTACCAAAGTACCTTAGATTTTGAAACTTTTTTTTTTTAATGTAGCTAGTAGAAAGGGCTAATTCAGCATGGTGTTTTCATCTTTATCTTTTTTGGTTTTTATTTTAAGAATACTATCTTAAAACATTTTAGAAATGGAGCTCCATGCTCAACAGTCATTTGTTGAGTTCCTACAGATCACACATAAGTAAATGTGAGTACCATAAATACTCTTGCCTTCTCTACAACAATGACAGTTCACTTGTAGTTTTTTAGACTGGCTCTGATCTTGGTTTACAAAAATCTAAGTTCTTATCAGTGCTGCTTCATGTATTTTGGGCATTCCTGACATGGGCATTAAGTACTGAGTATAATAAAGGCTTAAACATAATCTAGTACTTGTAGAATAGCAATTTAGATTCACTATTTTTTCTCACTTTCTGTATGGTGACAACAGATTTTTTAAGGCTTACGTTTTTACGGTTCATTTCTTAGGTTTCATATCAATTTCTAGCATGGTTTTTCTAAGATACACCATTGCAATGTAAATGTTGTCCTATTTTCCCACCTAATTTTCACTTGCACACTACATATATAGCTTTTTCCAGGTCCTTTTTCAGCTATTCCCTATTGCCCACTGACAGGTAATGAAATATAATATGCTAGGTCAAAGCTTTTGCCCCGATCCAATTTTGGATGACCCCTTTGAAAAAATATGTGGCAAGGGGTTGTTGTCAGAGTGGTGGAATTTGGAAACCTCTGAATCTGTGACAATTAAGTTACAGATGCTTGTCACAGTTGTTCATTTTTTTCAAATTCAGCTTAATCAGCATAGAGTTGATAATAACTGCAGTTTGTAACAGCAAGTTGAAGACTTCTTGGCATGTCTAATGGTAAAATAGACTACTGTAAAGCATAAACTACATATCAAGCCAAAATTTGAATGACCTTATTGTTTCATTCTGCCCCCTGATCTGCAGAGCACATAAAATAAAAAGCTTATCTTTGCCTTTTTGTTCAGAAGACTTCTTGTGAGGCCTTAGTGTTCAATTTCTTCACCCAGTTAATTACTTATCTTTGTTGCTTTGGTCCTTGGGTATATGAAGGAATCTTCTGACTACTATTGCATAACTTGAGTTTCTGCCAAAGTAGATCCACTCTGAAATTAATATCTTCAGAAATACTTGTGTGCGATACTTGTGTGAATATATCAGACCCATGATAACATTTAATTGGAAAAGACAATAACATCAATTTATACATCACACGGAAAATGCTGAGAAGTCATATTTATTATAAATATTCAGGCTACTTTAGATGTGTGTTTGGGACTGACTATGCAAAGGACTAAAATGAGGAACTGAACATTTCCAAATCAAGTACTTTAATTAGAGGCTAAAAATAGTGTAAATACCTCTAATCAGGTAACAAAAAAAGAGATCATAAGCTAGAAAGAAGCTAGCAATCTGCCATTATCAGACCTGGACATCTAAGTAAATAAAGAAATATATATATAGGAATACAGCTTCAGAATGAGATATGCAATCCTTTAAAATCTATTCTGCAGTTATGAGGCATTAGACAGCATACAACATATACTCACATATGGAAAAATGTGGGCCGGCTGGAGTGAAACTGGTGAGAGAATGGTCAAGGATCAAAGGAGCAAGATTTTCAGGGAAAGAGAAAGAGACATTATTTTACTTGCAGAGAATACTAAGAGCAGAGAAGAAAGCCCTATAAGAGGAATTGTGCTGCAGCAGCCCTCTTGTTCGAGGGTAGAAATGAGCTGAGGCACAGACTACTTGTTTACCACAACATGAAAAGGGTCCTGGTTTATTCCTCCTTACAGCTCAGCCATCCTGACTCCAGCTATTCTCTGACTGGCTGCAGCAAGCTCCTGCTGTAGGTTTCCCTTGCAGCCTCTGACTGCTGGTTATTTCCTGCTAAACTGTGACTGCAGGTATTGGTTTGCAGCCTCTGACTGCAGCTTTTACCTGGCTAGACTGTGACTGCAGGTTCTAGTAACAGGCTTTAACTGCAGACCCAGACTGACCTCACAGCAGTGATTCTCTCTCCCCAGGGTCTGTCTTCTTCATGATCCTCTCATTCCCTCTTCCTCAAAGTTCCTCTTCCTTCATGATCTTCCATGATAACTCCTTCACCAGCTAACCCACTCCCTTTTATCACACTTATCTTTACTGGATATAGCTGTGACTCATCAGAGGTGAGGCTGTTACTTACCAGGGGAAAGGTCATCTGTATTCCCTTCTCCTACAGAATAGAATAAATCTGTTTCTATATTCCTGATGCATTGTAATTGTAACGACTTTACATGGTAGAGTTGGAGATTTTTTTCCCTAGTATAACTGATCTACATTGTCTTTGTGTCTGTGTGGTCTGTGATAGTGCACATCTTTTATAATCAGTCTAAAGAGCAAAAGATATGTCAGGATTGCTATAAATAGTTTTGGGAGGGAGCTACACAGGTGACTTCTTTAGAGATAGTCCAACTCTATGAATCTGTGAAAGACACCTCTTTGTTTAAACAAAACTAAAAGTACTGAGCTATACTCAAGGACTCTGTGTGACAGAATGATATTTTCTTCAATGTTTTTCTCACTCTTTTTACTTTTAATTTATATAACTTGTTTAGTTTGCTACTTCACTGCAATTTTCCAGCAAGGACTGGAAAATGGCTCTCAGCTGAAAAGCAGAGAAAGCTGTGAAAAAATGCCTCTTTTATGGGATGTTTACTTGAAACTTTGCTGCTAGTGGCTCCTCACAGAGCGCTGCTTTTGTGGCTTCACAAGTGGAGCACCATAGCTGCAATGCTAAACTGTGGAAAGGTCATCAGAAAAAGCTGAATTGCATGTGGGGAAAATTATGTAAGAGACAGGAATATCAAGAAAGTGTTTCACTCTACAAGCATCACGCTGTGACAACATTTGAGATATTAGCACAGACTAGTCAAAACATCCAGATGATCAAACCCCATCACAGATTGTTTTCTAGCCTGTGCCCTTCTCACTAGGCACTTACAACTCTGCAGTTGGAATTTTGAATTAATTCTGAATGTATGCAGTTTTAGAAAGATGTTGGTATGGTATAAACACATTAATTCTTGATCATAAATAACTTTACTTGGAGGGGGTGTCTTTTCATCTTCTGTGAAAGGCTGGATTTTGTCCCTTTTTGGTGATCCTTATATCTCTATAAGTGGTTTGTTCAAATTAAGTCTCAGTTCACGTATGTTTTTCCTGTTACCCTTGTTCCATGTGTACTTATACTGGTAGACATGGATCTTCTTACTTGCCTTGCTTTGTAAATTCTGTTAGGAAAAAGAATGGCATTTTCAATGTAATCTGTCAAGAGGGAGAAATACCTTTTTTTTTTTTTTTTTTTTTTTTTTTTTTCCAGGGAGGGAGATGGGGAAAGCAGCTCGCAACTCTCTTAATTCAATTTTAAGCATTTAAAAATATTTCTAGTTTCATGGATTAGTCTCTTGTTTCTTTCTTTCCAGAAAACCTTGCTGCATGTGTAGCTGTCTATGACTTTTAAAAATACATTTAGGACTAGGTGATTTATTTTTTTAAATGTAGAATTTTTAAAATTTATTTCCAGAGAGTCTGGTCTGCTGTAGTTAATCCAATCTCAAGCTATATTGCTAAGTGCTGAGGCTGAGTGCTGTTCAGGGGAAATAAAAGAAAAATTCAGCATTTTTAAATGCCGGGTAGAGATGAGACCATGACAAAAAAAGAACTCTCTTTTTGTATCTGACACCAAACTACCAAAAAGCATGACATCTGCAGTAAGGAATTATGACTGTTTGCATTCAGAAAGCTGGCTATTCTTCTTGCTCTAGCAGTTTATATACCAATATAAACTTTCTGGGTTATGGATGTAGAAATATTGATAATTATGTGAGAACTCAGGGAAAAGGTTGTTCCCTAGATTGGTAATTTTATGTGAGTGTAGGAATTGACAGATTTTATTGAGCTGAGGTTTGTCTTGCATGTCCTTCTGTCAACAATAGCTAGCACAAATAGCTGGTTTGAAAAGCATCACAACTCCTTGGAGGCAGAATAGGATAACTTGTAGTCCTGTTCATCACTGTCCTGTACTTTTAGATGGATTGACTTAAGCCTGGAAAAATAAAGCTTTATAAAATTTGCAAAAGCAAAGGTACTTTCCAGCATTTCTCATTACTTGAACTACTCCTGTTTATAACTTTTGTTGCTCGCACATTCTGCTGCAAATTATTTTCAAAATGTTACATTAAAAAAATTGAATTAGCGTAATTTTTATTTTTGGGATCGCCTGTGTTACTGTGAGAGGAACTGCTAAACTTTCTTCCTTACAGTACTGATTTTAATAAATATTGTTGTTTTCTTGCTGCACTCTACTTGTCCTAGAGTAGAGATCTACTATTTTTGAATCACTCTTCATAAGATTGTGTCCATTTTGTATAATTCTTACTATACTTCCTTGAATCCCACCTACTTCTTGTTACCCGGTTTGGAAGAAGCTGCATGTTAATTTAGATGAAGTTACATTTCTCATTTATAGGAAAAGAATTGTAACTTTTTCAAAGGTGTTTTTCCCTAGTCCTTATACAGTACCTTGTTTCCCTGATATGACAATAGCTGCACCTTTATTTTTGTAGCGACATTCAAATCCATTTTCTAGACTGACTCTGATCATTCAGAATCTTTGTTGTTTGTATGAATGTGAGCAAACTTGGTTTTAAAAGGAATTTTAATCCTGAATAACCGAGTTAGACCATGCACTTCCTAAAAAAAATAATAATTTAGTAGGTCTTAAATTCTGGAATGATGGTTGTATAAATCTTGCAATTCTCTAATGGATACAGGACTCATGTACTCAATATTCTATTCTTCTATTATTTTGTTTGCTTCTTTCTTTATTTTACAATTCAGAATTTAACTTTAAAGGAGTTATGCATTTCTGAAAATATCATTGCTTTCCTCGGGATCACATTTCTCAGTATCTTGGAGCTAGACTAGAAACTGAGTTTCCTTTCTAGTCATCCCTTACTGACACTGATGTGAGAAGATATGCTTGGGTAATCTAGAAAAATAGAGAAAGGACTGCAAGAAAAAACAGATTTCTTGGTCCCCCTTGTGTAATGTGGGACACTCTAAACCGCACAAAAACATGTAAGATTTAACCATTTATAAATCTTCTGAAAAACTGTGTTTACAGGACAGATCTGGATCTTGAGGGTTTTTTTCTTAATCTTATTTAATCTAATTCCCTTATTATATAGGTGTAATTCAACCATGTGTAAAACAAGATGTAGCTCTCTGTGGAAAAGTAGAATCACAGAATTGTTTAGCTTAGAAAAGACCTTTAAGATCATCAAGTCCCATTGTTAACCCAGCACTGCCAAGTGCATCACTAAACCATCCTAAGTTACACATCTACATGTCTTCTAAATATCTCTGTGCATAGTGACTCAACTCTTTCTCTGGGCAGACTCTTACAATGTTTGTCAACCCTTTCCTTCTGTGAAGAAATTTTTCCTAACTTCCAATTTAAACTTCTCCTGGTACAGCTTGAGGCCATTTATTCTTGTCCCATCACTTGCTACATGGGAGAAGAGACTGAACCCCTCCTGGACACAGCCTTGTTTCAGGGTGTTGTACTGAGTAATAAAGTCACCTCTGTGCCTACTTTTTTCAGACTAAAAAGTCCCAACTGCCTCAGGTGCTTCTCATAATATTCCTGAAATTGATTGGAAGTGCCTACATTTTTATTTTAAACCCATGGGGACATTGATACATCTTTAATAGTAGCAAGAAGTTGAGGACATCCATCTGTTAATTCATGTTTGTCTAGTGTGCTCCTTTGGGAATTTTTCCAGGTTTGTAATTTTACTTTGTTCCCACAACAATTGTATTACCACCCTAGAGAAAATGCAATAGGCTGCAAAGATGACCTTCCCAAACTTTATTATCTTTTTTTTTGGAAAGTATTAGGAATAGCACTTCAAGATCCTGGTATGTCATTTTTTTTTTCAATACCTACTACTAAAGTAGTTACTTTAAAGGAATGATTCAACATCATTATTATTAGAAATTTCTAATAATGGAATGACTAATGTGATTATTTTTTAATTTTACTTTTCTTTCCCTTAGTATCTTTTTCTACATTTGTCTTTAGTGTTCATTGTGGAGGCCCAGTAATACCCACGAGTGGAAGTGAGGCTGGAAAGCTTATGCTTGCTGAGGAAACATTAGCATGTTTGCCAAAGTGTACCATGGGCAATTATGTGAGTTCAGGGTATTTTTTTTTTTTTTTTTTTTTTTTTTAAGGGAGATTATTTGTGTCTTAGATCAGTATTCACGAGATCTTTTCTGGAAAGACACAGAACTCAAAACCCATTATTCATTTTTTTAAAGGATGTGAAAGCTGAAGAGGTGACTTAGTTCACTATTTCATCCTTGCCCTGGACATTTATATCTACTGCTTAGCTGTGCCCCAGCTGTGCTTCCTGCTGGGGGATGTGATCACACAGGAGAGTGGTCTAGAGTGACTGGAGATGTCCTGCTGTAAAAGTGCTTTGTACTGTCCTGAGCCCATGCAAGCTCTGATGTATTTGTGGGGTCTGCAACTACTAGAAGTAGTGGTAGTTGCCATTTGTTATGAAATGGGCTGTAAAAATACAAAAGAGTTTCACTGAATAGAGGATAGGACGCAGAATTCTGTTAGAAGCCTTCCAGCTGCTGAGGCATTGCTTCCTTTCTCCTCCTGCCCTCTCCTTCTTTCTCCCTCAAGTCCATTCAGTAATGGTTCTGAGTTATGTAAGTAATAAGTTTTACTAAAAAAAAAAAGAGAATAAAATAATAATTTAAAAAGTATATGGAAAAGAAGAGAATGAATCCAGGGATGGTAACAATTAATATAATAACAGAAAAAAGGAGGCAGGAGTAGAAGAATCAATTGTGGTTTTAACTGTCAGAGAATGGAGAGTCCTTTTCCAATTCTAGAAGAAGAGAAAGAGGCAAAGCTTCCAAAAGACTTTAACTACTCAACTGATTTAATTTTTAAAAGTGATTTTTTAAAAGTGTGAGTAAGTTTAAAACAAAATATATTGAGATCCTGGACTCCAACATTGAGGAAGCTGTGCATGTTGCAATTTTTTTTCCAAAATAATACAACTAAGGTCAAGAATATAATAAAACTCTTATTTTACAGGATCATACAATGTTTTTAATTGGAAGGGACTTTAAAAATCATCCACTTCTGACCCTCTTGCCCTGGGCAGGAATACCACTCACTAGACCAATTTGCTCAATGACCCATCCAGTCTGGCCTTGTCCACTGCCAGGGAGGGAGCATCCACACCTTCTCTGAGCAGTCTGTTCCAGTGTCTCACCACCCTTACAGGAAGGAGATTCTTCTGTATGTCTAATGGAATTTCTCCTCTTTCAGTCTGAACCTAATTCTCTTTGTCCTATCACTACCGTTCCTGATGAATGATTAATGTAATTTTTTTGCAGTTAGATTTACATAAAATAAATTATCACTTTGGAATACTACTTAAGCATTTTCACGTTTTCAAAATTCAAGTTAATTGTTAATTATTTTTATTCTATATTTAAACAGTTTCTTTGACATGACATCCACAAATAACAGAAATTGTTCTTATCTTTTTATAGCAAATTTATCTTACGATAGAGATAAATGGATCTAAGGAGTTTAATTGCTTGAAATGATTCTTGAGTTTGTTTTGAATTTAGTAAATATTTCCATATAGTGATGCTTCCCTTTCTGCCCAGTAATTAGGGGTTTGAATCCTCCTTGCAGTTAAAATTTTTCAAACACAATGCCACAGACTATGCATTTCTGAAAAGGTAGGTGCATTTATGTTTGATTGGTGCTGTTTGGCTTCATGCAGCTAACAAGATATGCTGTAGTTGGATCACTTTATGAGCTTTTACAAGACAGAATTTAGGATGGAGTCTGGAGCAGACACTGCAAAGATGAACTCAAACTGATGTAGCTCAGTTTGAATTCATCTTTGCAGTATCTGCTCCAGACTGCATCCTAAGCCCCGTCTTGTAGAGCACTGATGGATGGGCAGCTCCCAGTGTTGCCTGTTGGTGTTATGCTTCATGATTACTTCATATTCATGGGGCAGGGACTAAGAATGGGAATGCACTGCATTGCTGCAGCCACTAGATTATAATGTAATTTCTGTGGCTCAGTAACTACATAAGTGCATTGTACAAAGGTGGAACGTACTTTGCAGAAGACATTGAAAATTTCTCCTCCCCTCTGCTTGATGATGCCAATTCAATCATTTCAGGGAAGGTAAAAAAACAGACTGGGTTTTCAGCAGAACAAAGTGGGTGCCCAAATAAAGTGCTCCGCTGTGCATCACAGGCTCATGCCCACACCCTTCCCATTTCTGTTGCATTGGTTTTTTATAGATCCCTCAGTCAATAAATAGTCTGCTCTTAGTTTAATAGTTTTGTTGCCCATTTCCTGTTTAGGATCTAAATTTTAAAAAATGAATCATTTGCTAAGCTGCAATCTTGGCCAAGTACTTATTACTGGTGGTATAATTATTGCAATTATTTCTCATTGCTATTATTGTTTGGGGAAATTATAAATTACCTAAATCTTCAATGCACAGGTTTTCTACAAGTACATAAAGGTGCTCAGTAATGGGGAAGCTAATTTAAAAGGAAATGGAAGAGAACTTAGGTGTAGTTAAGTAGCAAACAGAGGTCAGTTGAACTGGAGGTTGTGAATAAAATGAAAGGAAGGGAGGAAGCAAGAAATGGCTATTTACTTATGTAAATTGCTGTCCTTCTATTTTGTACAATACCTGAATCTACTTATTGTTTCCTATGGCAAAGACTAATATTGGCTTTTTTCCTTTTGTTCTCCACCCCATCATATCCCTCTTGTCTTTGCTTTTTGCTTATAAAGTTTTATATCCTCTTAGACTTTCATATAATTATGTTTACCTCTTGTGAAATAGGTTTCTGTGGGCTTATATGAAAAGCCAGTTCTTTCTGTAACTACAATTGCATAGCAATAATCTCCTTTAGGTGGAATTTAGAGTATTCAAATACTCTTGTAATTTTATTAATCAACCTTTATAGCTAGATTACAGCAGAATTTCTACTAATACCTTTGTATTAGCTATAGAACTTGTTTCACTCAACTGTACATTATCCCTGTAATTGCAGCCTTTCTTTAATAACTGCATTATTTTGTAGCTTTGTCCTTGTGATAGTCCTACTCTTTTCTTGAATTTCTGAAATATTAACTCCTGCTGTATGTCTGAAGCATTTGTGCAGGATGTCATATTGTCATCCTTGTCATTAAGGCATTACTAAACTTTTAAATCCATTCATCCCATTGCTTATATGATCTACAAAATAAACATAATTTTTGTTTTTGCTACTTTGTTGGTGTGTATGCTTGTGCATAGGCTTTTAAAATTATTTCCAGTAGCCAGCCCTCAACAGCTGGGTAATTGAAGCCTTTCCCCTAATGTTTAATGTTTTTTAGTTTTGCCTGATTTATAGGAAGTGGCTGAATACTCTCCCCTGACAGCACGTCTGTCTTCTCACGATATGCCAAATACCTAATGCACGTTTTGTTCATGAAGGTGTTTCTAGAGCCTTTCACCTGCTGTAGAAACCAAAACAAAGATAAGACCATGCAAGTGGCCATGAAGGGTTCAGAATGAATTTGAGGTGCCTTAAAAAATCATTATTCAACTTATCAATAGAATTGCTATTTAATGTCTGTTGATTTTCAAATTTTTGTCACCTGGTCCAGTTGTGTCGTCGTTCCCCCCCACACCCCCGCCAGGACCTTGCCCACTCCCAGCCCCTTGATGGTGGGAAGAGACAGCACTGATGTCGTGCCAGCCCTGCTCAGCAGTAGCCAGAACACTGGTGTGTTATCAGCACCTTTCCAGATACCAGTGCAAAGCACAGCACTGTAAGGACTGCTATGGGAAAATGAACTCCATCTTATGCAGACCCAGCACACAACTTCTTTAAACAGAGGGATCACCCCCCTTAAAGATCTCCTGCATCAAGAGATGGAAGACAGAAAAACCCTAAGAGAACAAGATAGAATTTGTTTTCCATCAAAATGTTCTGTTCTAAATATCACCTTTACATTTTCATTTCCTTGAGTTTTGAAATATGAAATTCAAGTTGCTTATCCCCTAAAATACACTTAACGATAAGGACTACACATGAATCAGAGCTTTGAGAATTTTAGCAGTGCTGTTCAAAGGTCACCCTTGCCTCCTTGTTTTTAAAATGTTGCATCAGTTATTGCGATGGAGATGGTACTGATGTAACTGTTTGGTCTGAGTCACCAGATTTATTGTCTCTCATTACTTCCAAGTCTTTGAGATACTTAGGTGGTTGAGATCTTAGACCTTATAGAGGATGCTGCAAAATGGTTACCAATAGCACTGCTGGTGAGGACAGGTGTGGGGTCAAATGCTTGGCTCTGTTATTCTCTTTTTGGACTTTAGTGTAAATAAGAGGGAAAAAAAACCCAGCTACTGTACAACAGGTGGTTGATTTTTTTCCATACTGTTGTCAGTCCTTAAGTAATATAAAGTGGCATTTTTTTCCAGAAAGATCCTGCATTGGTTAAAATATTTGTATCCACTGCTATTGGACACCTTTAAGAGGATGTGATTCAGCTAGCACGTAGTCAAGCAAGGTTGCTGGGAACTGGTCAGCAATGAAAATGAACAGGAGGCTTCTGAATTGACAGTTGTCAACAGGAGCAGTACAAAATAAGTCTGATGTTCAGGTCTTTCTTCTCCCTGGGGCATGCCTGACCATCAGGGTGTTATTTATCACTCTCAGTTTCATTGGCCATGGTAGATAAAGAGGCTGCAGTAGCAGCTGGGGGAGATTTAGTTTTCAAACTGGGAAGAATGACAAGTGACTAAAGATAGCAAGGCAGTAATCAAGCATATGGCAGCAAGTGTGCCATGTACTTGAAACTGGTGCTGCATGGCAGCATCTCTGTCATACGAGCAAGTAGTTATCAAAGTTGCAGCAGTAGCAATCTTCACGCTTTCTCATGCAGAAGGACATTTTTCCATCACTTAACTGCTGTTTTAACTTAAATGAGAAGTAAGAGGGCGACCAGCAGAGGTCTGTCCATATAATAGATTTCAGTTAGATACCAGTATCAGGCTAAATCTGTAAGTCTGTGAAGGCCACAATTAGGATTCATAAAAAAAGGATATATTTTGTGGTTTTTCTTTCTTTGGGATGTTTTAGACTGATATTTTGGCTCCATTTTGGCTCCATTTCTTCCCCTGTATTTTATAAAGGTCTACACATTCTGAGATGATGATACAGATAGCTACTGTGAAACTCTGCAATGTATATATTGGTGATCTATGTTAACATGGTAAATCATTGGTTCTTACAACAGATTGCAATTTTCTGCAATGGAAATTAAGAATTAAACAATGTCATTGCTCTTCTGAGAATAAGGCTGGGTTATCTATCAGTGCCAATTGCTGAATCAAGCCAACTAGCCAAGTGTTAGCAAATTATCCTTGGAAGTTATTTATACTATCACTTTGTCAGGTCTGACAGAGAAGTCATTTATTTAGCCGTAAGTGTGTAATAGCAATTTCTATTTAATTTCTTTCCTGTGCAATGCAGACCTATTACAACCTAAATTCTCTGGTGATATTCTCTAAAATGTGCAAAAGTAGCACAGTCTCTTGATTAGATTCAACTTGCCTAAGGACAAAAAGAACCTATTGGTTTTCCCTGTAGCTTGTTTCTCTCCCTGTTCATGAATGGTTTTTGCTAGTCCAGCAACCTTTGGGACATTAAACACACCACCCTCTTGGCATTTCTTATTTCAAATGCTGTAGACATAGAATGGTTTTCATTTCCGATTATTTCCTTTGAATCATTTTTTGGGATGATTAAACACATTTGTATCTCCCAAATATGCAGTCAGGTGAATATGGCATGCTTGAAAAACCAGCAAGAAATTGATAATTGATAATTGATTGAATGTGGGGTTTGGTAATAGCATTTAAATAATGGTATAGATTGACAGGTGGTGTCTGACTCTGCAGATTAGATGCTCTAGCACATGTAGTAGTGGAGCAGGGAATGGGGACTTCCTCCAAGGAAGTAACACAGATAACAAAGAGCATTTTACTAGACAGATATTATTTGGTGATTAGTTTCATTAGTATCTAAGTAAGTATGAGGGTATGTCTAAAGTAATTTTAAAAGCCATTTGCAAGAATTTTTCTTTCAGTTTGAAGGACTTTCAGGATCTGAACAATAAACGAGCTTTACTTTTTGAATGTTCTCTAGAGTCATTTCATTGAAATTGATGGAACAATTGCTTTATGTGTTGTGTATTAAAAAATCTAATAAAAATAGCTAAGCTGTTTTGCATGAGGAGCACTGTCTTTTGCTTAGCTTTTAGAAGGCTTTTAGAAGGCATTTCAGAGGCTTTTCCCTCCTAAAGCTATCTGTCTGTAAGAGGATGTTCGAGTAGCTGAATTCATTACTATAAAAAGGGGTATTTGGTTCTGCTTGCTTAGCTATTATGAAATGAAAAATAAACACTCAGTATCTGTTCATTAAGAGAAGAAATCTCAGTAAAGTATAATCTTTCTTTTGTTTGCTGCCAAATATTTACTAGTTTCCTGTGGGATGCTTGCTTACATTTTCTTATTTGTCAACAAACAGATGTTCAGATTTTGAGAGTCAATCCCTTAAAAATATTAAGTATAGGCTTGCCATTTGTTTTCACAGGAAACTGAGAGTCTAAATAAATGTGAGGGTCTAGTGCCCCATAACTGAGACAAGTATTGGGGACAAATTAAACAAAGCAGGATGGGTGTGAGGGAGAAATGCTGACAGGGAAGTTTAAGGGTAGTGGTACTGATTGATTCCCTCCTGATTAAATGAGACAATTGATAATGTAGTCCTTTGCCACCAGGTTAATTCACCAATTCATCCTTTTTAGATCCTATTTTTATAATAGGAAAAAGCTGAAAGGCAATTCTGGTTGCTGACATTTGCATAACTCCAAAGAAATTCAGTTATCTGAACTTCCTTCTGTTGCCTGTAGAAGAGGTTATATACCTGCAGTTTTATGCAGACCTATGCACATGAGAAGCTGAGTGGAAAATTCTATTTTCATTTTATCACATTTTTAGTTCTGTGTATACTCTGATATTTTATTAGGCATAAGTTTTGTGGTCAAGGAAGGCGAGAGTAGTAGCAGGGGATAGAATTTTGTGAGTTTGTGGGGCTGCAAAATTCACTTGGTGATTCTCCCTGTCACCTGTCTTGATGCTGTATTTCCAGAGAGTTGTATCTGTGCTACAGAAACAGAGAGCTCTTAGCAGAATGGTAATGCAGGATTTATCCTAAAAGTAACCCAGTCAGCTGACTACCGTGTTTTCTAAGACATACTTGTGTTACCAGATCATTTGTTGAAGTGGCAGAACAGAAGGAATAATAAGTATCCTCCACAAGTATACACATAACTCAGTTTCAAATTCCCATGGAAAGAAATTTTAGTGTGACTCTAGATGGAAATCTCAGCTAAAATTTGTGCTTCATTTAGAAGAGGCCCTAGACAACCTGATAGACCCACCCCTTACCACTTATAATTGCCAGTGCTCTGCTACAGCCAAAAGTATATGCTGATTAGATCTCTTAATATACTGGAACTTACTGTGAAAGCAGATTTTGCCTGAACTCCAGGATGGACACAAACACAGTGTACCTTATGCTGAACAGTGGTTTCTGAGAAGTGGCACTTTTGGCTCTACATTTAGTCCCAAGTTCTCTGGTGACTAAGTTCCAGAGTGCTTACGTACCTCCCTTCTTTTCAGATGTAGAAACAGGTGCTTGACTTATTTTGAAATGTAAGTTTCTGTTTCTTTGTCATGTTTTTAAATCAGCAGTAACTGAGCAGAGCCTCAGTCACATGTCTCAGTGTCCCCTAATAGTCTCTCACGAAGAATGCAATGTTATCATAGAAGTATCTAATTAAGCTCTCTGGCTAAAGGCTGTTTCTATTGGATTCATTCTAGCACTGCCTGCAGGACTGACATTGCTGGGGAAGAACAAACCATAGACCAGCATATGTGGAGGGGCAGCCAGCAGGAAATCATCTTGGAAGAAGAGGACCTAGGGGTCCAGGCTGGGACCCTGGGGATCTGTGTTTCCTGGCTTCAGAAGAGCTGACCTTTGTGTGCCATCATATTTTCTGCTCAGACTGCAAGTGTGATCCCATAAGCCTCCCTGTTTCAGTTAATATCAAATGTGTCAAATAGCTACTTTTGGTCATCAGCACTACTGCCTAGAGATTGCAGCTGCTAAAATTGCACTGAAGTGTTAATTTTGCTTCAAGGTTTTGTCAGAAACATCTATTATTTTTATAGGGTTTAGTATAGATTTATTACCAAGGAACAGGTCACAATTGGTATTTTAATTTTTTGAAAAATGCAAGCTATTTTACCAAACTTCATCAAATATGCACAAGGATAATATTTTGTTTATTTATTTATTAATTTTATTGGTAAGTTAAGATTCAAATAAATAAACAGCTTTATCATCCAGTGGTAAAATAGAAGTCCAGGACACATAAATGTTTAGTTTGGTACTGGGTCAGAAATGTACCTTAAGATGTGCCAGAATTTGAGGAGGATCTGATTAATGAAGGAAAACAATGAAGTTTATTGATTGCTTATGTGAAAAGTGCTTATTTTTTAAGTTCAGTCTTTCTATCTACACTATTGGGAAAATTCTCATAACACTTTTCTCCTGGATATAAATGTATGTTTTGATATTTTGAACAAGTGCTGGTTCACAATTCAGGTAAAACTCAACACGTGCCAATGTGCTGTTCTTTCCTACTGATTTTGCCAGGAATGAGAACTTTTTGTCGGAACCTACCAACAACTCGGCCAATTTTGAAGTATTATCTTTCCATCCTAGCATTAGCTCAATGTTTTGCTCTTACTGGGACTGCCAGCTGATGATTTGTCCAGTTTTCCTTGTTAACTTTTACTGCAGTATTCTTCCACTCTTCCATTGTTTAAAATTTTATATAACTGCATAGCATACTGTTCAAAATTTTGACTCAAGGCTCATCAGCTTTGCTGACAAAATAAAGTGATGGGGAAGCATGAAATCAATAGATTTAAAGTTTTTGCTTGGAAGGAAAAGGGTGGCCAAGTAAAAGAAAAAACTTTCTTATTCCTACTCCCTTTACACCAGGCCACTGCCACTTTGCAGTACTCTGTTGCAAAGAATGGGTTCATACAGGGTCAGCTACATCCTGTGACTGTCCTACATTTCTGCTAGTTCAACATTTAGACAAGACAACACCTAGGCAAAAATTGCAGCAAAGCCTATTGTTTTCAGTACAAGGCAATTATCTATTTCACTTAGGCCTAAAGCTGTTGGTGCTTGTCAGGAGTTGTTTCTTTAGGTGGCTGGTGATGGCAATGTAGGAGTAAAGGTGTAGGCTACCTAGGGATTGCTCCCTTAAACATAACAAAGTCACAAACCTGCAAGCACACTGGACACTTACAGCTCATATTGATAGCTTCAGCTGAAAAGGGGGAGGGTAGCATTAGTATTGGCAGCTGAAAGTGCTCAAGAATTGTCAAAATCATGACAATTCGTGAAGTCATTACCTTTTTTTTTTATTAAAAAGTCTTTTATAAGTAAGAGCCTGTAAAATTTATTTTATGAGCCTTTTCTGTGACTGTGCGAGCTAAAAATAATACCTCCTTGGGCTAGGTTTTAAGCAAGACACATAAAATATTGAGACACTTTTATACAGCTGAAGCAATCAGTTTAAAAGAGTTTGACAGGGACAACACCACCCTCTTTTCATGGTTAGGAAAGCAGCCTGGGATCTGTTGCCCTTTAAATTGCAATTTTACTGCCAGAGGGTATTGGGAAATACTGTTCTGGGTTAGAGTGTGAAGCTTCCCGTTGTGACAGGGAGTGACCTGGCATCTCCTATCAGTCGTGCCTTAAATGAAAATCTGTGTCGTAACATGATTTTTCTGTGTACAAGCATGTTTGTTAACTCTTGTTTATGCTTAAACTCATGATTGACATGAGACTTTTCCTTCATCCATCTGTGGTCAGTTTAGCTTACCAAAGCAGTCATACAGCTCCTCTCATTGAGGTTTTACAGTCATAGGGGTTTCAGCAAACATTGCTCAATGGAAACAATAAGATAAATGTGAAACCTTCCCTAACACTGTTCTGTGAAGCTTTAATAGGTGTAGCAATGTTGGTTTTCCTTTAAAGGAGAGTGGGCAAAAAACTGGAGATAAGGTGATTAAACAACCCCCTCCCCTCAAAACTATGCAGCTTTACCTTGGCCCCTCCTTCCCCTGGTTTAATTTGTATTTTCTGTCTCCTGATTGCAGAAGCATTAATGACCCACAGAGAGTTTGATTCCCCTTTGCATCATCTGCACGCTGTGCTAATACACACAGCAGACTTTGCTTTTCTCCATTATAGAGGGACAAGTACATAAGCCTTCACAAGGTCACACTTCCAGAAAGGCAAGACAAATGAAGGACTGGAAATTCTAGAAAGTCATTAGATCTGGACTGTATCAACAGTAGGGATAGGAGGCAAACTCTGTTTTGGAAAACGAGGGGCTGTCAGAGAGAGCAAGAGAATTACAAGCAAAGGGAAAGGGATGTCTAAGTCCGAGTTAGGGGGAGGAAGAGGCTGAAGGTCTGTTGCAGTCATTATCCCTTTTTTCTTTGCAGTGAACTTGTATTTCTTGTTTTAATGTATTGCTTTCAATGCTTTCAGTGCAGTTGAAGGCTTACTGCTCTGCAGGCCTGGAAGGAGCTGTTCTTCAATGACCCCACGTGCCCTCCTGGTGTCCTTACAGCAGATTGCTGTAGGCTGTATCTGCTTCCCAGAGGCTTTGACAGCTCCACGAAGCTTAAAAGAAAGTTAGAGTCATATGGCAAAGAAGCAATATCGCAATAAAATTTCTGGTGTTCAACTTGAGAGTCATGGCATGAAAATCAAGATGAAATATAGGCAGGATGTGTGCAAAAGACACAGAGGAACTTGAGACTGTCATAGGGAGTGAGAAGTTGGCATGAAAAATAAGGAGTGACAACACTCTGGCAAGACCTGAATGATGAAGATTGAGAACTGATCATGGAGAAATGATTAATAGCTGCAGAGGTAGATGACTTCACAGTTATATTTTCTTAATAGGAAAATGGAAAGTTTAGTGGAAAAGCTGAAGCAGAGAAGTGGGTGGCTTGACTAATATGCCAACACAGTCTAGCTTCAGAAGTAAAATTATTTTCATACCATGAAGATCCAGGAGATTAAACAGAGGTTTCATTTCAATCTGCAGATGTTTAAGTCAATGGCTTAAAATTATACTTGGAACATGACAGTTTAGTCCAGTGCTTGGGATGTCTCCTCTCATGAAAATTTGTCAGTGGTTAGAACTTGCCATTTGAAATAGTTGGTCTCTTTCTGTTATTTTGTTTGGCTGGAAAGCAGAAAAAAGATTGGGGTAGGAAAAAGGATTTTTTAACATATATAGGCAAAATTCCACTTGCTCATCCACCCAAAAAAAGTAGCTGTTTTGATAAGTTACAAATTTAAATATTTTCCTCAATTATAACAGGAAATATAGTCAAAAACCTTTTATACAGAATAGTCGTGACAATTTTATGCCAACTTAATTCTTGTGCTTGAATGCAGTTACTTTGCTGCCCTCAAAATAATTAGGGATTTTGTCCATCTTCTTGGATAAGAGGTTAAGAAAGTGAATTTCTTGAACAGGAAATGTAGAATTTTTTCTTATTTTAATTCTAAGCGAGTGGATTTCAGCATCTGTATCCTAGGTGAGTAAAAAAACCATGAAATTCTTCAGCCTGACAGTCTGATGACTGGTCTGTGATTTGAAATCCACACCATTTTCTAGAGTCTTTAACTAACAATCCCTGGTTGTATTTTCACTTTTCTTTCTGATTTTAAGGCTTACAAAATTATGTTGCTGTGAAGCTCATGGAAGAGTGTTTTGGCAAACAGGCTTCAAAACCTGCCTTTTTGTGCTGTAGAATGTTGCTATGAGGTTTTTTCCTGGTTTGCAGAGCATTCATATTGAAGGAGAAATGTGCAGTTTCTTGCGCTTGTGAATATAAACACAGGATCATGTTTTATAAACACTGGCCATGTTTTGCTCTTTCATTGTTTACATATTTCTAGGTGGGAGGATGTCATGGGTTGACATTAGACAAAATGCCAATGCACCCATGAGGGTATATTTTACCTAATGAACTGCTGTGAGATGTGGTCAAGAACAGAGCAGAGCAGGCCTAATACTTGAAGCAGACAGACAATTTATTACACTACATAACAATGGACAATAGAAAAGGAAAAAAAAAACCCAACCACCCAAAAGCAGAAGAGAAAACCTCCCAAAACACTGCTTCTCCTCCCCCCAATTCCATTCCATACATGCTCACTCAGTTGACTCCAGCACATTACCTTCATCTACTTGCTTAATCCCTCAACAACCCTGGGTTCCTAATCCAAATCATCATCCTTTAAAATTCAGACAATCCACATTCCATCCAGGACGAGAGGAGTCTCTCTCGCACCACAGACCGCCCCCCCCACAGGAAACACAGGTCCACCATCCCGTGTTCCCACGTCACCCATGGCACTGCCTGGAAGGGTCTGCCAGGGTGACACCCTCCTTTCCATGTCCAGCACTCTCACTGCCGTCCATGGACCTGCACTGCAACAGGGCTCTTTTTAAGGATGTTTTGGCCAAGTACCAAAAACCAGCCATCTTCTCATTTTGGGACTCAGGTCCCCCCCATTTACCCCTGGGGCCGGGGGCTCCACGAAGCAGGCCAGAACGTCTCTGGGTTTGAGCCAAAAACATCCATCCAAACACAGTCTTATTTATAGTCAGGAGGGTCCAGGGTCCGTCTATGGCTATCATTATGCAAGAAAAGTCCAGCCTCATAAGCCACTCCTCTTCATTCCGGCAATCGAAGGGGCTTCTTTCCATCTCACATTACCCTCTCGGTCCCAGGCTGTCCTCTCTCTCTCTTCTAAAACCACCAACTATGAGAATTCAGCGTCCAGGGGTAACTCTCTTCTGCCTTAGAAAGAGTTAAAAGCTTTATCTCCCACCACCAAGGTCAGGCACAGGCGATCGCAGACACTGCAGCTCTCACAAGCAGCTCCAACTCGGCACCTTCTCTCTGTGGGGGGAGGAGAGAGACGGGACCGGGGGGGGGGAAAGGGGGGGGGAACGGGATGGGACAGGGAGGGGGACGGAAGGCACCTCCAAAGTTCTCCCTCCACCCCTCCATTCTAGATTGAAGCTGGACCAGCTCCACTCCAGCTCCCTCTGTTCCCCACCCCGAGGCCCACCTTGCTCAGCCAGGCCCACCTTGCTCCCCTCCCCCACCCGGCCTAACCAGGCCTGGGGAGGGGAAGAGGAGAAGACGCTCCCTCTCCGAAAGCAGAGCAGGAAAGAGGGAGTCCTGCTGGGAAATCCGGCTTTTAACCCCTCGTGTCCTCAGAGGCGTGTCCACCTCTTAGTGGCCAACAAAGGTGCCAATACTCAGATCTAAAGACTGATTGGTTTGACCACTACTTCCAAAAAAACTCACTTCCCTTCAAACCACGACAGAGGAGAAAGGTGATTGACAGTTGGCTTGACCAATGTGGATTGAGAGGTGGAATTCCATCCTCCAATCCATGGTCCTCATAAGAAATGTATAAAACTGGGTTTTTGTAAATAAAGTGGTCTTCGTGCTCTGCATACTCTGAACTCAGAACTGTGTCCCGAGTCTCATTCTCTGGTCAGGCCCCGCGGTGATAGTAGAAGACATGACACTTGCTGAGAAAAGAGATATCACTAGGGAACAAGTGTATAATGGTGCCAGTGTGTTACATGATGGGTTTTGTTAAAACTGTTTCTGCATGCAATTACATATTGTATTTCTTTTCCCTGTGTAATGTTAGTTCTCTTACTGTCCTGGTTTTATTGCAAAGCTTGCAATCCTATAGCCAGAGACCAGATTAAAGATCTAAATTATGGTGTGAGGATGAGGGATGAGAGGTTCCTACTGCAGGTTAAAAGTATATCTCTTTCTGTTTTGCTTTCTACTAGACATAGACAGAATCTGGGAGATTAATTTTTCTTTCCATGAAATATTTTTTTAAAAAAAGACCATGTAGAAGCGAATGGGTTTTTTTTCATTTTTTCCAGAGATATCACATTTAATTTGGCCTACAAGTAATTTTGTAGCTGACAGAAAGTTAAAAACAAAATATGTAGTCAAAATTTGTATTGCGTTTTATGGTTTATTATGTAGGAATACATACATGCCTACATTATTGTAGCTGGTATTACTGTTTATTATTAATACCAGTACTATAGGATTTTTTCCAGCCAAACTTGAACTGACTGGCTATGTGGTCAGATGATCTTCAGTAAAAAATCTTGAGAAGGAGGTGAACATTTTCATCAGGGAATAAAAAGTGCAGGCAAAACATCATTTTGTTTTAAACTTTTAAGAGCTTTAAACCTGCAATTTACGGCAGTGGAAAAAAGTTCTGTAATTGTTGTTTCCAAATATGTGAAAAACAGAACAGGTTTTTATTCAAGCTGTTTTCACCAATAAAATAGTGGTTTCTTCTGCAAATATGATTCTGAACCATTAAAGCCCAGCCAGATTTCATAGTTCAGTAATAGACATAAAGGACAAGGTACGCAAGGAGAAACAATTAATTGAATTATTTAATCATGAGTGTCACACAAACTTGGTGAAAACAGTTACTTTTACATTTGCTTCTGCAGTTATAGTCAGTTCCTTTTTACACTGAAAATGCCAATGAAGAAAAATATATGTTGCTTAATAGTAAATGTCTGTTTACTAGAGATAATTGGTTGGAAAAAATGTGTGCAAAATTTGGTTGATTATCAAGAGTTGATGTTCTATCTTTTGTAAAAGTACTTGACTAGAATATGATTGTGTATCTCTGCTGAGAAATATAACTGAACTGACCTTCTTCAGAGTCCTGTGATGCACAGCAATAATTCCTTGCTGTCCTCTCTTAGGCATTATGTAGTCTTACATATTATATCAAGTCCCCAACATAATGCAAGTGAACAGATTTGAAGAATATAACATGATTTTATTTTAGTACCTTTCATTTCTCCATTGCATAAAAGCACTTTGGAAGGCAAGGAACTAAACTCTGGTCGTTGAGTCACTATGTGCCTTGAAATGAAACATCATTTTGCACTCAGCAATAAACTGCAGGGAAACTTGAGTACAAGACTAGAATTAGAGACAGAGAATCAACTGGGAATTTAAACAGCTCTGTTCACTTCATCTTGTCTGGAGGTGTTTTTGCAAGAATGGCCCCATTTCCAGATGTGATATACACTTACTGGGGTTCTGAAAGGTTTCAAGGCATTTTTTCCATTTTCAATTTTTTTAGCCCTGGAGTTTTGGGGAGCTGACCAGCACTGAAAGTGTCAAGATATCTTGAGAGGTGTTGCTGCTAGAGAAATTCCCAGCTGTGTTCAGAAGTGTTGGGGGTCTTGCAAGACAAGCAGTTCTTGTATTGAATCTCCTCCCATTTGCAGACCACAGAGGTCTGAAACTCATTTATTCCAACCTAAGTCAGAAGTAATCAATCATACTGAATTCAGTAGGTATGACTCAAAGTCAAATCGGGTGCAAATGAGGCCTAAACCCAACCTTCAAAGGGCTGGATAATTTCTTGTAAAGATTTTTTGAAATTCAATGGGCTTATCTGAAAGAAAAATAAATGTAAAACTTTTTCAAGTTTTCCTGTTAGCTAGAGAGCAGTGTTTTGAATGAGAGAAAAAAAGCTAAAAGAAGTACAAATTTTATACACAATTATTTTAAAATAACTTTGGGAAATCACAATTCTCTTTTTATTTTTGTGTTGTCATATCCTCTTGGAGAAGTATAAAGTTTCTGAGTCCAATGAGTCTGATTTGTTCTTGTGAATAGGTTTTGCAGTAATTTTCCAGAGATAAGCATGAACTCTAACATCTGTTAGGAAATATCTTTTGTGTTTTCTTATTAGCAAATCACCACAAAAATTACAGCAGCTACAGTGTATCTATGAATTTGTAGGTATAGTTACCCCCTCTACAGGCAGTGGACGTTGAGTAGTTTAGACATTATGGGCACTGCGTATTTCACCCAATCTTAGCTGCCTCAAAACTCACTCAGTGAAAAGAGGGACACTTTCTCATGGTGGCTCGTCTCAGCCTTGGTTCAGATGGGGCAGATCAGTTTGGGATGTATCTGTCTTTCTAGCTGGATGACAGAGGGAGCCCTCAAACTTGCTATAAACAAAAGCAACAGAGCAACAAAGCTCCTTCACAGGAAACTTGCCCCCCAAAAGAAAGGAGAGAAATAGATACAAAGGAGACTTTTAGGGTCTTTATAAAGCTACTGAATTTCCATTGGAGGGTCCTCAGCCCCATCAGAGCAGGTTTGTGCACAACACTCTGTAAATTTATCCTGTGAAAGGGTATCTGATACTTTTAGGATGGGCACACAAAAGAATCTGAAACTTAAAAAATGAAGTAACAGGCAATTTGGAAAACTTTAAGCTGTGTTGCCTTTCAGTTTGACTTCTAATCTATATTTTCCCTAGGTATTAAACAGACCTTTCTTGGAGTGTTCCTCCTTCCTGAGGGTAGTCTTCTGTACACCACTGTGGCTATTTGGGTTAATAATGAGATATTCAGTGTTAGGAGCAGTAGCATCCATCTGGCCTTAGAGAAAAAGACACTGAAGATTCTATTTCTGGAAATGTTCTGTCACTAGCATAACAGACTCCAGTGGGTATTCATTTGATTACACAAGGTCCCTTTAGAAAGGTATTTTCCTGTGCAGGTGAAGAATTTGAATTAATAGCATATAATCTTTGTCACCAAAGGGGTCTGAACATTATGGTCTATATGATAAACTATTTTATCTAAATAGCTACCCTGCTAGACCATCTCCATTAACAAATTGTCATGGTCCATGGAAGACTATAACAGAGTAACACTATAGAAAATGTAAGAGATGCATTAGGAAATTTTAAAAAAGGCAAAAGATATTCTTACATTATATTGTTATATTATTTACTTTCTACATGTTTATTACTGAACAAGAGAAAATTTGCCTATAGATACATAAATATGGAAACTTACTTTCATCCAATAGAAAAGTGAAGAAAAAAGGGAAAGGCAAAATTTGCTTCAGTCCATACTTCTTTCCACAAGACTTTTGATCAGACACCTTTCATGACCAACTTATCTTATTTCTCAATTGCCAAATTATATAGGAATTTCATTAAGATGCAAGAATGATCAGAACAACCTGGTTTTCATTCTTCCTATTCAGGGTCAGGACAGTTTGAGGTGCCCTAGAGTACATCCTTCTGGAAATCTAATGCAGATATAGGTGTCATTTCAAGTGGATGGACCTTTTTGGGTAGTTCTGGGTTATCTGGGCTCTACTCAGAAAGCAGGCTAGGACAATGATTTGTTCAAGTCATGTTGCACTGGTATAAATATCCCATTGTTACCAACCAACATTGTTACCATTGCATCACCCTTTGATGGTTTGAATATTTCTATCTTTCAGTCTAACATACTGATATAATCTTATCTATGCAAGCACTGAGGCTGAGCTATCACAAATTGATATATTCCTTTCTTTCCTCCCTATTTGTCATGGTCTTTTAGATATTTTTAATTCAGATGATCTTATCACTAAGTCCATATGAATAAACTTTTCAAGATATTGAAACAGATCAAACCTTCACTTGCTTCAAATCATACTGTTTCTTGTATGATTTTTCCAGGAACTGCTTTTGTACATCCTAAGGCATTCGTGTTCCTCAGCAAAAGCGATTGCCTGAGCCGCTGCCCCCTATTTTTTTAACCTATCTAAATTTAATGAATCTTTTCAATGAAGTGTCACCACATTATTTCAGGATGGATAAAAAAATTTCCACTTGTGCCCTTTTGTAGGTAAGGATTGTAAATGGGTGCCTGAGTGCAGCAGTCAAGATGCTGAACGAATGAGTAGCACTCATTACCTGCTCACTGAACCCCATTTAGTTTGTCAGTGCTCCACATCCCTGCAACAAGTTCAGATATATTCTATTGCCATTTAACAATTCCTCAGTCAATGATTATATTTCTAAATACAGCTTTCTGCATTATGCAGAATTATAATTATTATTATATTAGTCTTGTGTTCTACTTCTTCCAAGGTCTTTCTGAATGCCTCATTTGGACACTGAATTTGATGCCAAGTTCAGTATTAAAAAAAGAGAAGAAAAAGTTCAGGTTTTTCAAGGTTTTTCAAGGTTTTCTTGCTTTTAACTTTATTTCACTCTTCTTTTTTCCCTACTGTCTGCAGGTGGATCGTGAGGATGTTGCAAATTCTTCATAATGAATTCCAGTATCTGCATTTACATATTACTTCCCTGGCAAATGCTTAGAAGTACTTAATGCAGGTAAATATGTCCTTTGTCCAGGATCTTTTTTTTTTTTATGCTTCTCAGGGTTGTTCTATTTCTGAAAGTGCAATGAAGCAGCAGTGATCTTCCAGCATTCTTATGGTAAGCACAAGGACGGATATGAACCTTCTGTGGTAAAACTCTGACTTGCCAAAAGGCTATGTCTTGTAATGCTTTTCATAGGGAATTATATTCACAAGCTGCATCTTAAGCCTAGCTGATGTAATTCCTTCTGCATGACACAGGTGAACTCTTCTAAATGAGTAAAATTAATTAATTCCAATAACTACTGTTCTAGCTTTACTTCTGTTTCTGTCACGACCAATGGTGTCTCAATCCATGCAGGTTTCTTTCCCCCTTTGCTCAATTTCTTGAGCCTGGAGGAAGTGGTCCTTGAATATCAATCAGGTCTCTTGGACCCCTCTTCCCACAGGATCTGTTTCTGTGGGATCCTTCCAAGAATATCCCTAAAGAGGCTCAGGTCAGCTGTCCTGAAATCCATGGCTGCAATTTTACTCACTGCCCTGCTCTCTCCTTGCCCAGTGCTGAACTCCACAATCTCATGGCCTCAGGGCCAAGGCAGCCCCCCAACCTTCCCCTGTCTGACAAGGCCCTCCCTGTCTGTCACTGTGAGGTAACAAGAACACCATTCCTTGAGGGATCCTCCACTACCTGTGACAAGAGGTTGTCAACAATGCTCTACAGCAGCTTCCTGCACTGTTTGTTATTTGCTGTGTTACTTCAATCACCTGAATGAGGAGTGATCTGGTGTGCTGATCGAAAAAGAACATAAAATCATAACAGTTAAGGTTGTTTGCTCAAGCATGTTTCTGGTAATAATGAAGTACAATATTGAAGTATAATCATAATGCAAGAACTAATATAGAAAGTGGTGATATAAAGATGACACAGTAGCTAAGAAAAAGCATATCTGAATTGATATGGCTATGATATTTTATGACAAGTCCAGAAAATATGGGTGGAAAGGATGTTTCTTTAAAGCTATCTTTCAGGTAATGTCTGAAAGTGGCAATCTCTTGCAAATGGAACCAATTTGCACAGACCACACTTTACTTGAAACAAGAAGAATTTACCATGCACAGCAGGTTTGTCATAGTGATGTTCAGATGGCACTGCACATGTGAAATGTACCTGTACATGTGGCCCAATGCCCAGGGATCCCTCTGAGCTGTGCGATAAAGAGCAGTTTATTCATACACATCCCATCACTCTGGGAGAAGTTATATGAGCAAAACCAGACTTGACACCCAAGCTGAGTTGTGATCCTCTTTTGCTTACTTCTTTGCCTCCATAAATGGCTCTCTGCTTTGCATTGAATCTCTACACAAAATTTGATTTTTTTGGGAAGTTCAGGTTTTTGCTAACTGCAGGTGGAAGGCCACATTTGAGTTGTTGCACACGAAAATACACTTGTTATAAGCAATTTTAGTTCATGTTAATAGCAACAAGCTGCTTGCCTTGGAGATCACCTGGCTGCAGGTTCAGAGGTACATTCCAGTGCAACACTAAAGACTCAGGCAATTCTGCTTCTGCCAGCCTGAACTAATGGCAAACAAGAAAACAATATCTTCTATCAAGCTGAGTTCTACTGGTGCATTTAGCTTCTCACTATTTGTAAGCCCACAGTTTTCTATAATTTAATAAGAGTAGTACAAGTTAATTAAATTTAATTTAATCAAAACTGAAAGATGGTAAGCATATGATTGATGAGAAGCCTCTAAAAGAGATATTCCAGACTTGACTACCTGACAGACTAGAAATTAGAATTTTTCTGATCTCTTAATAGCAATTTACATCCCATTACATGTTTTCTGTATTCAAAATCAAAGCATTCTTTTTCCTCATTTATTTACCCCAGACATACAGATAACGAATTCCTCCTGGTCTTCATTTTACTTGGTTGAAAACAAGTTTATTTGACATCTAAACTCACCTCGTATAATGAGCTGGTCATTGCTCAGAGCATACCAGTACTTATTCTTTACATCTCTTTTACATCTGATTTCCTCATACCTAAATATGTGTTGTGAAAGCTGTATTTTAAATTGGGCATCATGTGACATTCATGTTTGCCTAATTCAGCTAGAAACAGCTTGACTGAAAGACCTTCTAGTCTTGTTATTTGTTGCTCCTGCTCTTTGCTGGTTAATGGCCTTGTCATGATTAGCTAAGGTACCTGTGTTTCTCTCCTTCTTCAATTCTAGCTGATGATAAAAATTCCTGGTATTTCTTCAAATCAGGATCTTGTATTTTATTTTACCATTACATTTCTGTTTCTTTGTGTTTCAAGGTCACTTGGTTCTTCCTAGGCGTTACTCCATTTATATGGCTTTGTGTTATTGGTCAGTTTCTTAATTGATTTTTGTTAAAGAAATGAATAATAATCAAATAATCAAAATTCTAAAATACTGAGGAAAATTAGACAGTAAGCAAATTTCCTGAAGGCTGCTTTTCAAGGAAATGTCACACAATGTTCCCTCAATACCTTTCAAATCCTTTCCTCTGTTCCCACTGTCTGTTTTTCCTCTTGTACTAATTCTTGTATCCCTGTAATTTCTGAAAATGGGAAAACCAATCTGCTTTGTAGCACAGTGGCTGAAGTTCTTTCTGGTTGATCTTTTTGAGAAATAAAATACCTCTGATAGGAAATTGAGATTTATATTTTTTGTAACTTTAGTCTCCATTTCAATAAACAAGAATATTTTCTGAGAGAATATAACTTCAGTAATTCGTTTACTTGAGCTAAAATGACAACCATTTTTATTTAATACAGAAAACCTCAATTAGTATCTCTCAATGTTTTTTTACTTTCTTTCCATGAATGAACTCTGTCCTGAACTTGTCTTAGATATTTCTGAAATTTTCATGCTGAACATTTCTTTTCCTTTCTGCTTAATGTTTTGTTAAACAATATATCTCAGCAGGCATTTCCCGAGTTGAAGTGGTAATATTCAGCATCATTCTGGATAATACAGAGCCTGTCACTCAGAATGAAATCAACTTAGTTCTCTGTGTTGCCATGCAAATTCTAAATCCACTTAGCTGGGTTTTCTCTTTTCTGGTCTTTAAAGACCAAATAGAATTTATTAAATGTATAATGTGTCACAGGTCACAGGCCCTTCAGCAGGCCAGTTTAGCTAGCAGGTATACATTTAGAATGCAATTCTGCTCTTTTTGGATACAGAAATTATAGTTTAGCTTGAAGGTGAAAGATTAATCTAACCTCTGAACTAGATATTATGCTTATATTTCATCATGTTGTGGAGATGATTTTAAATCTCTTAGAGGAGTTTGTTCCATTATAATGGTAAATCATGCATGTGTCTTTTGAGTTATTTCTATGCCTTGCAATAGAATCTGTTCTTTAAAAGTAATGATACATTTGTCAGTAGCAACAATAACAGGGACACAGAGCACCTGTAATTTTCTTGTTTTAAGCCATATGGTATCTGGTATGTGGGTAGCTGCTCAATGTAGGAAGGTCAGAAGAAGCCTCAGTTACCAGTGCTACACCTCTGTAGTACAGCCAGTTAACACTCAGCTTCCTACAGAAAGTTGGCATTGTCTTACCTGTGTTGTCTTATCTCTTCTACCTTTTGGTGCTGAATGTTGAGCAAGAAAGATAGCAAAACTGCTCTACCTTCAGTGAAAACAGGTAATAATAACTGGCTGTCTTCAGAGGTAGAAGTTCAAAAGCAACTTGGCAAATGTGATAGGGTTTGAGACAAATAAAATACTCCATGTTCTTAATTGATCTTGGAATTACTGGACTAGAATTTTTTGGGGTTTTTTTGATAGTTCAAAACATACAAATAGATACAAGCAGTCTCATGTTTTAATTATTTTAGAGCTGGATCATTACTAGCAGTCTCAATTATTTCATTTTTGGGGTTCATGAAAAGCATATTGCTTAATAACGTTCATATTTAATGAATTTATTGTTGAAAACCATTATCATGGACTGACTTTTCTGTAAAAATGTTTAATGAGTAACAAAATCACATCAAGCCTTATGATGTGAGCAAAAAATATAAAAGATATGAGTAGGAGTCTGCTTCCTAATTATTCTTGATAGAAATCAGAGGCTGCTTCCATAACTTAGAGGTTAAATATTAGGTTTTTGTAAGACACCATGAATCCTACAGGGCAGAAAACCCACTAATTGCAAACTTTGATACAACTGGTATGTTTGAATGATAAACAAACAAAAATATCTGTTCTTTGGGGGCAGTTAAATCTGTCATAACCTTATGGGTTATTTCAAGTGACTCCATATTTCATATAAAAGCGTAATTAATGTCTGAAAAATGAGTAATTCAGAGATGTTAATTTTTTCACATTATTTTCTTCTTTTCTCTGCCTTCTCCTAGGAGATAATTATCTGAAGATGAAAAAAGTAAAAACATTTATTACATTTTGACATGTTCTACTAGGTGTTTTTTAAAAGAGTGAAGGTCAAGGATGTTGGTTATGAAGACAGAAGATAAGGTTAAGCAGGCCTTGTGTTGGTTCTCAGGTCTTCTGAGAATGTTTTCGGAAGAATTCGACCAGGTCCAACTAACGTTTTGTCCATAAAAGGACCTTAATTCACCTGGCAACAAGCAGTATTTTACTTGTTAATCATAGGGTTTTTTAAGAAAAATCAGGTTTTTTTGGTTGATTGGGTTGTTTTATGGGAAGCCTAACCTGAAAGGGGATGCAAGATCTCGATCATTATGGAAATTTCTGCAGGAAAACCTGAAGGCAAAGCCGAGTTTCAGACTTGACTGTAGTTTCAGGAGTTCTGTTTTATGTCCAAGACTATGCTATAATCTTTGTAAGCACATCCAGGAGACATAGGGTCAGGTTATTTAAGGCAAATTATTACCAAGTGTCCAAGTCAAAATTAATTACTTCTCCCTGGATATTAGTGTATCATGAAAATTTCCTATCAGTGAAGAAGAAGAATTCTCAAGTAACTTGTGTTAAGAATGGACTAGTCATGATTACACTTTATCAAACAGATGAGAACATGCCTATTTGCAAAGAGTGTTTTCCCTACCTCACCGTGTAATTCTAATTTTGGTCTGAATAATTTTCAAACAGTTGTGCTTCAACCATGAGCTCATTTCCATCAAAAAGTAGATTAATTTAGTGAGGGTAATATACCTGTATGATGTGAAGGGCAAACAGGACTGTATATCATTAGCAAACATATTCAAATTTGAGTCTGTAATGTCTAACCAGTTTTCAGAACAGGGGATGATGAATGACCTTTCTGAGTCTTTGTGTGTGAATTGTCTAAAATTTTAATTTCTTCCTTTCTGTCATGAGGTATGTTTGCTTAGGAAGAATTGGGTGTCACCTTAAGAGAATACATCCTTATCCAAGCAACTACACACAAAATGGAAGTATACAGTTGCTCAAGTTAAAGTTAAAGGAGCAGAATGCTGTACAAAATATGAAGTACTGCTCGGATGGCACACCTCTCTCTCATGATGGAAACACTGAAGTATGCAGAGAGATTCCGACAATATAAGAATGAGCATTATCCTTCTACCTATGGGAGAGTCATAGCATGGCTAATGTGTTTTTAGTTCTGGATGCAGGGTGTACAACATCAAAATTACTGATAATGGGTACGTGAGCTTTAAAGATACTTCTCTGAAATTACTGAGAAACAGAGGGGATAGTAGCTAGCCATTCAGATGAATTTTGACATTGCTTCATCAGTCAGAGATTAAGTTCATCATACTTTCTGTTGAAAATGGAAACAAAAATTTCTTCAGTGTATGAGAAGGGTCCACAGAAAGAGCTAAATGACTGATATTTTATGCAACTTTCTTATGTGCTATTTTTAGCATATTTTTATTAAAAGTAAAATTACCTGGTTTGAACCTACAGAGTTATTTGTCAGAATTGATCTAATAAGCATCATTAAACCCTTCTTCTCAGTGTTTGGTAGAAGAACTGAACAGCACTAGGACTTTGAATCCCCTGGTAGGAGTAGTAGTTCAAGAAAACAGAGAATATGAAGAATCCAAATAAATAAGGGAGTTTCATAGAGCTTTAATGCTTTCCCTATCTTGCCACAGTAAATTTGCCTGAGGCATCATTGTAAGAAAAAATATATTACTGCTACATTTTTTTACTGTCTTCATGGTACAAGTATTTTTCAGTGTGCTCACTTGAAGTGTTGAAAGAGGGAAATGAGAAATACTTTCATATTCTTCCATTCCTTAAAATTTTGATGGGCTGGGTGCTACCAGAAAGGGTATAATCAGCTATTTCAATGGACAGTGGAGAAAGGGTCCAAAACCTACATGGAACTTTTCCCACACAATTTGTCTCTGAGGTTAAAACCAATATATAAGCCCATCTTGCTCCTGGGAATAATTCTCAACAAAAAAAGATGTGTTTCTGTAAACAAGAATTCTTAGTTTTGACAAATTATGGTGAAAAACTATTTTATTGAAAAAATCTCACCCAGGCTGCTGGCTACAGCCTACAGACTGAAAAGGTTTGCTGTAGGACGTGCAGGTTGAGGCCTGTCTGTTTTATTCAGTAGCCTCTGGGACTGATTTTTTTACTAGGACCCTGAGCAGTAAAGAATCTGTTATTTCAAGAATGTCTCATTAAGATATAATAAGCCAAGTACATTTATTTTACTAGTTGTCCTGTAGTCTCCTAACTGACAAAATGAAGCTGAGTGCTTGTGCACGGCCTTACCTGGGATACGTATGATCAAGAATGGACACAAATCAGCTGAGCCAAGGGACAGAAGCTGGTAAACTACACTGGAGTTTTCTAATTGTTAGAATAGAACTTATTCTATTTTTAGAAGAAGAATAGAGAAAAGATATCCTAGACAAGACTACAATATTGCAAAATCCATATGCAATATGCGAATCTGATTAACATCCTATATTTTACTTTTAAAACACATGATAGGAAAAAGGCAATTCCATGAGTTTCTACCTTACTTATCAGTCTCTCTAGATGTCATAGGATGGAAAATCATAAACTAAAAAACACCACAAACAGCACTGGCATGCAAAGAATTTGTGAATGCAATAGCAGGGATGACCAGCTAGGTGAGAACGGTTGTTTAACACAGATTCATAAACATTCAGCAAATAACCAAGCAATGTGTTTCATTCTTTTGGACATTTGCACATTGGAGCAGCCAATGTAGAAAATAACTATGACTTGTGTGCTGTGTTGTGAAATTTTGTTTGAAAAAGTGCTTTCAAGGAATGCTTATTTCCAGAGGTATCCTCTACCATCAAATTTGGGAGGAGTTTCAGCCTTCTTCTTAGACAACTTTTCTATCATGTTCGCAGAATTTAATTTCTGATAAGAGAGAAAAAACTGGGAGGAATCCTCAGATATGTATTTGGAGAAATCTTCAGTATGTATTTGGCAGTATATGTGGGAACTCATATATATGAGTTTGAGTAGAAGAGAGAAATAGTTCATCAGCACGACGTGTTCTATTATGAACAGAAGCAGACGGACCTAGACATTGTTTTGAATTTAATGGAAAGAAAAAACCCTCAAAGAGAGACTAATAGTAAAAGTCTTAACAAGGAAAAATCAAAAGCCAGGTGTAGTAATGTAAAAAATAATCAAAAAGAGAAGAAAAGAAAGGTTTGCTAAACCAGAAAGCCTCTGCTTAAAAATTTTTTTCATCTATAGTATTATCATTAAAACATAAATACAGAATTTCATTTCATCTTCTGTCCCCACAACCATATAAGCAAATGGAGGCATAGGTCATTTTCAAAGTATTTTAAGAGACCTCCATTTGATACAAAAGAATCATTAGAGGAAAGAACTCAGACCAGATGTCCACAAACAAGCTTACACACTAAAACTGAAAGATAATATAAAATAATAGCAGAAAACTTTGATTCACTGTTGAGTGCTGGAGAGTGAATCTTCTACAGAATCATGGGAAATATAACTCCAAATTATTTCTGAAATGTGCCTGAGTGACTAACTGGTCTGGACATATTCTCATCTCAGATTCAAAGCACTAAAGAGGCCAATAAATGAGGCTGCAGACAGAAAGTGTGCCTTTCTGTAAAGCACACCCATTTGGAAGAACTTTTCATCATTCTGTTCATGCTTGCATCTGCAGCATAAAGCAGAGCTCACTTGCTATTATCTGGGCCAGTTCAGAGTTAAAAAGCATCCTTTAAAAAAAAATCCTCCCAGTCTCATTTTGCAAAATGGATAGAATGCACAATGCTATTGACCTCAGACTCAGATTAGCTTAATTTCATCACATTTATTCTTGCATTGTTCAAGTAGTATAAAAGAAAAAGAAAAAAAGAGATGAATGGCAGCCATCACTCGTCCTAAGCCTAATAGATGATTTGAAACCCTTTTGTGGCATGAATAAAGTATTTCCTTGCCAGGCAACAGAAATATGTTTATGTCCTTGTAAAATAAACTAGGTCATTTAGAAGCATTATTAACAAACAAAGGATGTCAAGGATGGATTATTTGTGGTCTCACTAGACTTATATGAATATGAATGACACTTCCTGAATGTGCTGACATGTGAAACGCAGCAACAAACTTTCTAATCAGAACTACTAAGCAAGTAGGTCTTAAAATGTACAAGCCAAAACCAAATGTTAAGAAAATCAGTGTGAAAACTCATAGTCCTAAAAGAGATGCTCTGAGAGCTGTAGATGAGCTTCCTGATCTGGACAGCCTCATTTGTATCCATACAATACTGCTGTCCTGAGTATGTAGGGCAAGCACTCTTTTCATGGACTGGATTTACATTAGCATTCTACAAAAAGCAAGTCCAGCTGATGGAGGTTCAGCAGTAAAGGGCAAAGGGAAAGTAGAAAAGACAGGTCATTTCTGTGGGGATTCTGTGGTGTGACAGTAGCTAGGGGATTGTGTAAAGCTTTAGACACCTGTTTCCAGCAGGAACTGGTCTCTTCCTGGTTTGTAGAGCATACACACCTTATACAAATAACAGTCCTGATAGAAGCTGCGTGTTAAAGATTTTCTTTGCTTTCCACACGTAGAGTTTTGGCAACTCAAATGCACAAAAATGCAAGGGACTTGAAAGTAGCTCTCAAGCTGAAATGTAAAGTATGGCAAAACATTTTCAGTCCTATTGGTCTTCTATGATGTTCCTGTTGTTTCCTTGTCTCTCCCTAGGCCTGAGGGGCAGCTTGTTGATTTATGTTGATGGAAACTGGCATAAATCAGGGCTAGATCAGCATGGTTACAGGAGGCTGTTCCTGCTGCTCCTGTTTTGGCATCAACATGCTAAGTGATCGGCCTACAGATGGGAGAAACATAAACTCTGAGCAGGGATCCCATGGCACAGTAGCAGCATTTAAGTGCTCTGGCATCCCTGACAGGGAGCTGATTGACTGAAAGGCCAACAGGGCTTTAATTGCATTATTGCTGACTTAAAAAACAAGATGTGAGGGAGGGAGAAAGGGAGAAATCTATACATGGCACAGACGTGTTTGTATTACTGTGAACCTATTTTCTGTATCCTTTTTAATCCTCCAGTTTTTAAAGAAAATGTAAACCTAGATAAATAAATGATTAATGACTCCTTCTTCTGATTTTACTTTTGTGTTCCTTTATTTCACCCTTCTTTTCACGGACTTTAATCTGTTCTTAACTTATAAAGCTTTTAAATTTAAGACTTCTTACCAAGTTAACTTTCTATAAGATCCCAAAGAAAAGATAATCTTGGGTTATAGCTAATTACATTTTGCTTTGAATAGTAGTGTATTTGAATGTTGTATACTGTGAGTTACAGGCACATGTGTTTACAACTATTAAATAATCTTGAACTTTACAAAAAGCTTTAAACTTTGTAATAAATACATTAATATATTGATAGTTAATTTAATACCTTCCAGTTATCATCAGAACCACTTGAAGGCTATAGATTATCACATCTAAAATTACCCTTTCATGATCTGACTTAATCAGAAGTCACCACAGTAAATGTGAATGTATGTACCTATAAATATGTATATATATATATATATATATATATATATATTTTCATTTTCAGCTGCCAAGAGCAGGATTAAAATATCTAAGTTAATGTACACAGGACAAGGTTCTGTGTCCTTTTTGTGTGGATTTAGGCATCCGTGGTATAAAGGGACAGAACTGTGCAAGGAAATGTGCCAATCTCTCAGGCTCATAAGTAAAACAAACTCTCTGTTTATGTCCCTATCATCCATCTGTCTATGTATCTTTGTATCTATCTGTGTATGAAGATATCCATCTATTTATCTATCCAAATATAAAATAACTCAGAAAACTTTCACATTATTGTGCGATAACATTTTTGTTCTTCATAACACATTCCACTAGCACGTCATGTTGGTTCCACATAAAAAGTCTGATACAATATAATAAAGGGAATTAATTTTAATTGTTTCACAGAAGTGTGATGACTTACTCTCACTTATTATGGGAATATATAGGGGAATCTTGAATAAAACATAAAAATATTCAGTCCTTATTTTTTGTGACTCTTTAGGATGTTTCATGTAAACGGACTGCAAACACATCAAAAATACTAATTTTCACTGTATGACATTTTGATATTTGTGACAGTGCAATTCATGGGAAAGGTGTCTTCGGGGATATTAGCTATGTTGTTTCTGGTTTTGCAAGAAGGCTGATAATCTAATTCATAGACACTAAGTTGATACTGTGGTCTGTGTCTGGTGGATTGAAATGCCCTGGGCCAGATAAGACATCTGCATAGGACTGGCAGATATGATAGGGGTTCTGTGCCTTTCTGCAAGAGAAGCCAAATGCCAGGCAATGTGGCATTAGGTGACACCTGACATTAAGTGTCTACAAAGTACAATTCAGTGAGAGGTCCCAATTACTAAGCAGAGGTGTGTTCACATAAGCAGGGTGCCCAGACTCCTGCTACAGCCAGTGGAGCACTTGTCTGTAGAATAATGGACAACAACCATGAGCAAAAGCTTCATAAAAAGAAGGGTGTAGGTTATGTGGTTTTCACCTCTGCTCTGGTGGGACTCCGCCTGGAGTACTGCATCCAGCTCTAGGGTACCCAGCACAGGAAGGACTTGGACCTGTTGGAGCAAGTCCAGGGGAGATCACAAAGATGATCAAAAGACTGAAGCACCTCTCCTATGCAGACAGCTGAGAGAATTGGGGTTTTTTAGCCTGGAGAGGAGAAGACTCAGAGGAGACTATTATTAGGCCATTCATTATGTAAGGGAAGCTTCTATCAAAGACTCAGAAAGAGTTTTTACCAGGGCCTGTAGTGACAAGAGACAATGATTTTAAACTGATAAATGGCATATTTATACTGAACACAAGGAAGAAATTTTTTATGGTGTTGGAACACTGGAACAGGTCTCCTAGAGAAGTTGTGGAGGCTCCTTCATTGGAAGAAGTCAAAGGGACATTGCAGAAGGACTTTGAGTAACCTGATTTTTGAAAAATGTTGCTGCTCATGGCAGAGGTTTGCACTGGATTATCTTTAACGTTCTCTTCCAACACAAACCGTTCCATAATTTTACGATTTGAGGTAGACAGCAGTTGTCTGGTGAGATGAAATGTATAGATTTCATTGGCTATTGGTCAAATCTTCACAGACTGCAAAGGGCACTTGGGCCTACATAAGTTCATGTCCACCCACACACACATATATATACAGGTATCTTCTTTCTGAGTTGAATTCTAGATGACTGAGTCTGGATTGGTGTAAAAAACTGACTGCAAAAATGTCACTGTAAGCCTGATTTTTCTGACAGATCATAAGGTGTGTCTGTGAAATGGGGCAGTTGTATCCAGTGGGTTGTACCTTAGTATAGGTGCCTCCAGCATTCAGACCAGTAGAAAGTACCAGGGCTACCACTGCTCCAGTTTTCCATCATATGGGAGAAAAGAGGGTGCAGAAATTCATTGTAATTGTGGAAAACTCCTCTATGCTGAAGGGGAACGTGGTGAGACTAATGCACTCTCCTAAGTATAATCTCTTCTTTGCATTGACCTTGAGTCAGAGGGTATTTTTTACAGTTATGGAAACAAAATTCATCTGAAATCTTTCCTGAAAAAAAACAATTGTATTCCAGCAGCATGATGCTGCCAGAGGCCTTCTTTAGTAACATCAGATTGGAACAAGTGTGTAAATCTGAAGAAATTTAATTTTTTTTCAGCATAAATCCATCAAACTCTGCATAGGTTTGAACACCAGAGAAATCTCTTTTCTGCTTGCCTCAGGCCTTGATGTTGCGCTCTCTTCCCACAGCATACAACAGAGTGGGGTGTAACAAATGGCAGAGGAAGTCATATTTCAGTGTAATCTGAAAGAAGTCAATAAGATAAGATTTGTTATCAGTGTGCATTTATTAATGTTGTTTTTATTTTTCACTGCAGGAGTCTAGCTGAAGTGTAGATACAAAACTCCCGTTAAGACAGGAACTGCTTTGATGCATCTTGTGGAGCCAAGTTTTTGATAGGCAAGCTGATGTTATTTATAAAGCAAGACTTTTAAAAGAGAGGCGTGAAAGCATGTAAATTGATGAAATATTGTTTTTCACATTTATTAGTGAAACTGCTTTTCCTATATGCATATCCATGATCTGTCCCTTTCTTTTCCACTTGACGTTAATGGGGAAAATGGTAAAAGTTATGGTGGTGCATGACTCATGAAATTTTTTTAAACAAGCTTTAAAAACTGAAATCAGGTTTTTAGCTGTTAGACCAAAGAGAAAAGAATTGACCAAGCACTCTTATCAATGGAGGAAGATGGTGGTGAAAGGTAATGAGAGGTGAAAATGTGGTGGATAATTTCTAATCCTTGTCATATGTTGTTTAAACTCAAATTACCCTAAAGTAAAATCACTCCTATGATTTCAAGAAACAACCAGATCCAACTGTGCCTAATGAAAAATATGATGCACTGTCTTTGTGTGAGTTTGTGTGAGAGACAGAGAGAGAGAGTGCATTTAATTTAGATTCTTTGCATTAGAATAACCCTACAAAGAACTTCATAAGACGAGTTAAAATTTTCAGCATCACTTTGACAATTCAAAAATCTTCATTTTGCACAAAGAAAAAATGGAAAGACAGTCAGTGAGAATCTGTTTTTCAGAGTCTGCAGAAAATTGCAGCAAGCCATGAGATGGCTTCTTGTGCAGAGATTTTAACTTCCCAGACTGGTGGGTTTTTAAAGCTAGACTTTTTCTTTCATAGGTTTTTAAATGTTAATAAAGTATTTCTTTAATGTATTGTTTTGGAGAGAACTGTTAAAATGGTATTTCAATGTATTCTTAAGAATGTATTTATGGCAACAGAAACATGTACTCCAAAAATATACCACAACTGGATTCTGGGAAGGTGGCATGAACTGCAAGTTTGCTTATGCAGAGAAATGTTGTGTAGTAGGATCTTGACAGGATAAAAAAAAGAATAAAATATTTTTCTATTTATGATGGGGAAAAAATGAATAATTGTATGTAGCTTTTGTCCAGTCGATTGGTCATACTCTGTTACAGTAAGGAGCTGAAAAGGTACTACAAAACAATGAACAAAAATCTTCTCTTGTTGTATTAATATGGCATTTTTTGTCTGTCATTTAGTTTTGCTGTCTACTTTTAACTTTTTAAATTGATCTCTGAAATAGTGCTGCTCAGTAAAGTAAAAATGAGAAATTCCTTTTTGTTTTTATTTAATTTTTAGATTAGAAATGATAGTAGAAAATTTTGGATGTCTCAGTGACTCAAAACTGAGTAGCAACTGAAAGCCCCTTCTGATTATCAAATTAATTGTCAGTTGTTTTTTTGTAGGTTGGGTGTTGTCATCTGGTGAATCTTACTCGATGCTATAAAAAATTATTCATTTATCTTTAAAATTAGATAATTTTCCATGGTCCTTAGTTTAAATAGGACTAGTTAAGTCACTTTAACACACCTTATATTACAGGGGAACTCTTTGAGTGGTGTATAGCTTAAATACAAAAACAAAATCGGTTGTTTGGGATGAGATGGGGAAAAATTTCTAATGCCTGCAGTTTAATTTTTAAATATATCAAAAAATGGGCTGTATATATATATGTTATCATATATATATTAGCTAATATATAATATTATAATTTTCTATTATTTGCTATAATTTTTCTGAGATGCCTAATATGCTATTTAATTATGTTTAGACATTATTTTACAGTTTTCAAAGTAAGATTTTGTCAATCTCTGCTGACCTCTGTATGCCTTGGTCCTGACAGAAGGGATTGCAAAGCTAGGTTTATTTTTATTGTCTGTTGAAAAAACATTTTTACCCTGTAACCTTATTTCCTTTTTGCATCTTTTCCCCTCTTTCTTTGTCTCGGTACTGATGCCCAGTGGAGTATGAATAAGTATTGATATAGTGAACATGAAATTTTGCTGATACCACTAGCAATCCATCTATGAAATAAAGTAAATTTATAATTTTGGACATTGCTCTTCAAAAATTATGACAAAGTTTCAATGACTTTTGTCTTTTCTTAGAAATTTTACTTTTAAAATACTCTTCAAAATGGTAAAGCTGTTCCTATTTTTAATTTTTATTTGATTATTCTTGACAAAGGGATGAACTAATCTTACTGACAACATTAACATTTGTAGTTTACTTCATACACTCCTTGTGCTTTAATATGTATGGATATGTGATCATGTCAAATATGTTCTCTGAGATGAGGTGTAATAGTGAATACAGATGGTATCTCATTCTCACAGTTAGATGTTCTTGAGTCTGCTTGGAAGGGTCTTACTGTCAAATGTTCTAACATTACCCTACTTTTAAAAACTTTATCAGTGTTCAAGCAGCAGTTCTAAAAAGAATTTTCTTTTTGTTTTCCAAAATATGTGACCCGTTGAAACCAATGATGTATGAACAAGTTGCAATCTGGAGGGTTTCTGAGGTCAAGAGATGGAAGAAAAATCAGACAAAATCAGGGAAAATTTTCGTAACTTTTGAAGGCTTAAGGGACATGTCTGACACTAGATTGCAGGTTGTGTTTCTGCAAGTGTGTCTGTGGCAATATCTGTGTATCCTGGTAGGGCAGAACTGTGGGAGGGCAAATGAAGGTCCAAATTGTCCAACTGAAGGTCCAAACTAATGACATGTAACCTACATGTAGGTGAAGAGCTTTTGCTTCACACCCACAGATCTATTAGCAGGTCAGACTTGTCAGGAGGGCTCTGGACATCCTATATATTCTGGTTTTATCCAGAAGGCAACCAGTGTGAGCAGTGCAAGACCAATTTCAGTAGGAAATGAAACATAGTGGAAGATGAAGAAGCTTGCTTTAAAAGTGTCACCACTGACATAAGTCTGAAATAAGAATGTACTCTAATAGGAAGCACTCAGCTTTGCTTCTCTTGAACTGGAATCCAAGAACATGGTAAACTCTGTGGTTGTGGTCCTTGGCATTTGCTCCTGCTGCAGTTCTGCTGCCTGGAAATAAAGAATTTAGTTTGATTTCTTATCCCGTTTCTTAAGATCACTGTCGACGTCAAAAGTGCGTACTGAAGAATTCTGTATGTTTTCCAAGTTCTGTTTTCAGAATTGTAACAACAGAACTCTGCTGAGGAGCAAATGAATATATCATCTCCTTCCCATTACCACTTTGTCCCTCTACTCCTTATTTCAGTGCATCCTATCTTTTCACTGTCTTTTCTTCCTCAATATCTACGTACTCTTCATTTGCCATTTATTTTATTTTTTGCCTGGTTTTCTACTTAGTCCCCTACTGTTTCTTTCAAATTAATTCCTGTTGAGAATTGTATTATTCTTGCTGCTTTTCCTGTAGTCCTATTCCTTATTACAGCTTTCTAAAATATCCTGTAGCATTCTTACTTAGTTGCGCTTGCATTTTACTAGACTTAAGATAAATTTAGTAATTGATAGTTTCCAGAAATAGGCTTTTTTGATTTTGAGTATGGAAAGTGTTCTGAGCATTTTCTAAAACCTCTGGAACTTCTGAAATAATTGCCAGTTATTTTGTAAAGCCCTCAAATGAAGGACTGCTTCAGTCAAAGCAGTGACAAAAGGCATACTTTGATTTCTTGGGCATATGCATTTTCTGGCCTCCTGGGTTGTACTTCCTGAAGTTTTCACCTTAGCTTGCATAAATTGTTTTTACCTGCCTTTAAAACCCTCTTCTGAAAGGAAGGGGGGTTCATTTTGTGTCGTTTGCATTGTGGGAATTTTTAATGCATATCCCATTCCTATAAATTAGTAACTGCTGGAGTTTAGATTAATGAACCCTCATTAGTTATTTCCTTTGCATTTTGTTTCCTGTATAAATTTTGGGATGATTGCTAAAATAAATTACTTGTACAAGCTTTAAGTGCTTTTCTGTTTCCTGCTGTGGTGACAAGTGCCTCATTCAATTGTTTTGAAATGAATGCTTTAGATGACTTTTCTCCTTTTGAGAATCCTCCTCAGTTACAAACTTCACTGAAGCTAAAACTTTGATTTATAGAATCGTTTCTGTACATTAAGATTTACTGCAGGAAGCTTTTTTCTGAAGAAGTTATTTCTCAGTAAGTAGCTGCTTTAGTTATGTGGTCCTGGAACCAATTGCACATGCAACTTCCAATACCCTTATTGAGTTAAAAGTGACAGCTCTACAAATTGGATAAAAAATCTTTCTATCACTTACTTTTGGAATAAAATATGGACTAGTCTGTATTTAAAAAAAGTGTTATCTCCTCTGTAATAATGAGTAATTTTGCTCTCTCAGATAGAGGGTTATATTGAAAAAGAATTGTTGTCATTCTACAATAAAAAAAATCCCGCCATTTCAGACTGTATTGCAGATCACAAGAAACAATAATGCAGAACAAAGAAGATCATATTGAGAACTCTGGACTCATCATGTTTACACAACATGTTGCCAAATGCAGCATATTGCATTTTCAAGTATGTATATTTTAAATATTTATGGATGGTGAGAAATTCCTTTTAGTAAGAGATAAAAATGATTTCTGCTCCCTTAGCACACTGCAGCTATAAAACCATTATTCAAATTAATTAGATATTCCAGCTGTTAAATGAAAAACTCTGCAATGGCTTTTTAAAACTTACTGAAATATTTCTGATGTAGATGATCGATTGTGACAGGTTTATTTGAGTCATGGCAGATGAAAAATCTGCAAGTAAATTTCTATTTCTATGATCATAAGTCTTACCTCTGGAGACCATGAAAGGAAATATTCAAGGTCAGGTTGGTGAGGGCTGTGAGCAACCTGATCTTTTTGAATTTGTCCCTGCTCATTGCAGGGAGGCTGGATTAGGTGACCTTTAAAGGTCCCTTCCAACCCAAACTATTCTATGACACTGTGAGCAGAACTGCTCGGTGTTTTCTATACAAATGCAGTCATGAGAAGGCTTAAATAGTTGCCTTTCATAAAGTGTTGATGTTATTCTTTTCACATTGTTTTCAGATCTCCCTTTGCTATTTTAATAAAATGGTTGCATATTGTATCAGGAATTTGATTCTCATTCTGAATCATCACTTGATCTGTAACTTATGTTGACATCATGATTTAGGTGACTTTCTGATATGAGAAGGAATTCAAGAAGAAGAGATTCTGACATTGCTACAGTATAATTAAGAAAAGGCTGGTAATGCTGAGTGGGTCTACAACAGATTTTCACTTAAAAAAAAAAAAAAAAAGAAAATTTTTCCTGACTTTTGATATTTTGTGTATGAGTAGTTAGGTGATAACAAAACCAATATGATGATGTTGTAATAGCAGGAAAAAATAGGTCAGTTAATCTTTTATATTTAATTCCTCCATAATGATGCTTAAGTACCCCTCTACTTAAATGTCCTTGTTTTGTTTTAGATTGATGCTGTTTTGTTGTTCTTGTTGTTTTTGCTCTTCTTTATATTGATTAGACTGAGTTTAATACAAATTTATTTCTGACTAAGACTGCTGTATTCACTTCAAAATAATTTTGCTATTCCATCATGGTGTGGTTTTGGAGCCCATTTCTTCACACTGATCATTGTGAGATATCCTGTGAGGGACTACATTGATTTTATGTACACATAAAAGAATAACCTGTCTTCTTTTAACTTGTCTTAAAACTCGTATTTGGGATGTTTCTCAGCTACTTTAGTAAAAGAAGAAACAAGAAAAAAAAGAGAATGGTTATATAGAATATGGGAAAATGCAGGGATTTTGTGGCCAATAAAGTCTCTCTAGTGACTGATTTCTTCACTAAAACTATTTTTCTATAGATTTTGGTCTTTTCATCATAGTTATTTTATATATTTTCTTAATAACACAATAAAACATCAACCCATTAAGAATTCAAATGCAAACATTCAGGTCTAGTAACAAGTAATTAGCTCTCATGACAATGGAAACTAAAAATTACAGGCAGCATAAATTACTTTAAACTCAACTAGCTTATTTATTTTAAGTTTGCACCAGTATTAAAATTTCTTATTACAACTGAAATTATTTTAATGTGACATATTGAATTATAATTAATAGAATTAGAAATAATAAAATATTATTCAAAGACAGTTTATTCAATAGAACTCGTTCCCATAGAAACAAGGAGCAAAAGATTAAATTTATTCAGGTTTCATGACAAATAAATATTCTTCTGCTCTGAATATTTAATGCTCTCACATCTGTTTACAAGAATATCAAGAAAAATCAATAGGCTACTGAATACAGAATATTTCCTTTTCTCTTTACATGAAGTTTTAGTTGCATTTATTGTAAAAAAACAAAACAAAATAAAACAAAATAAAACAAACCCTGAGTAAATCTGTTTGTACTCCAAGAAGAGCCGCAGATGTCTTCTTGGTATTGATCTCCAGCAACAATGATTTTTAAGCACTGAAGAACTGCATATGGGGATTCTGTGTGATGGCCAAGGGAAAAATAAACCAAACTACCAAAAAAGAGCAAAACAAAACATAGAAGAAATAGAGGCTAAAGAGCTGCATCAAGACAGCCAGCAGTCAGCACAGCTTTCATCTTATGCAAGTACTGTCAGCTTGTGTTTGTAAAACCTCATGATTTATTTAGAATTTTAATTAAAGAAAAGGAGTGATTGGAACAGCATCCTAGCAGTACCTAGCATCTGCCGACCATAGCTAATGATTTTTACAACCTCATCTGCAAACACTCCATTAAAGAAGCTAACCATGACGTGTGACACAACTGAACCAAATGAGTGAGGGAAAAAAAATCTTGCCTGCAGCTATCACTAATAAGAGAGACAGAATAAGATTAAAAAAAAAAAAAAAAAAAAAAGACACTGTGCAAAGTGGTATAGCTTCAGGGCTCAATCTCAAGTCCTTGGGAAGAAGGATCATACTCATGAAAATATGAAGCATTTTGGCCTCTGGATGCTCTCTTGACAGCTTTTTCAGAATTTGCATTATTTTTTTGTTTTCCTAAGAAAAGAAAAAAACCCAACACTTCAATTTTAAAAGCAAATGGCCCCTGAATTTTTCTTCAGTCATACTTGTCATTTGATCTCTCTTTTTGTAGTCTTTAAAAAATAATGCTTTGCATTTGACTGGAAATTCACTGTGCAAGGTGATGCCTTAAGTAGTTACCTGGAACAGAATCTAGACAGTGTTAAAGGAATAAAGTAGGTATTTAATAAAAAGGCCTTCAACTGCCTTGGGCAGTACAAAAGCCTGGCCAGGGCTCGACCCAAGATGGACACCCGGTCATGAGTTTTCACACTTGTATAAGTTTTGGTCCATTTACATTTTGGGGTTAATTGTCCAATTACAGCTTCAGGTTATGAAGTTCCATCCTCCCAGTTTGCTCTCCTCAGTTTGCTGTTTACACTTTTTGGGCCTGAAGCTGCAATGCTGTTCTTGGTCCTTGGGCTGAAAAAGGATTGTTTTGTCTAACTACCCTATGAAGACAGCTGACTAACACTTTATATAAAGTTCAGAGTTAAATACCAATGCAGTACAGAATCTGGAAAACATGAAGCTGAAACTTAAGGCATCAAGCTACAGCATAAAGTATAGCATCTCCTGGGTACAGGGGGATATTACGGTCAGAAGAGGTTATGGATGGGGAATACAGAGGGACAATGAGGCTGTAACTTCCCTGGTCAATGGCTGCAGCTTTTCTTTTTATGATTAAGTATTCTATCCTCATCTTCTTGTGTTGTGGTGTGGGTTTTCTGCTTTGAGTTTTCAGGCTAGCTTTCTATTTCATTTGTGTGTTATGATTTAAATTATACATACCGTTATGTGTCAATTCTCTGTATCCCTGCCTCTATTTCTAGAACCTTCCTTGCCAATCTTCCTTCACTCGATATATCATTTGCTGTTTTATATCATTACGCTGCTTCTGCTATTCCCATTGGATTTAGTTCTGTATCTCTGCCTTAGACTCCTCCCTGAGTGCATTCTCATTGGTTGTTTGCTTTGTATTGCCTGTGTATAAAATCCACGGCGGGACATGTGCTCCCAGTCTTTGGGGTCCAGCTTTTAGTTGTTATGCTTCAGTTATACCTGTAATAAATCTCCTTAGTTTACCCCAAGACCCGACTCACCTCTGCTTCATCTCTGTGTTCTAAAAGCAACCGCTGAGACCATCAAAGTTTCTGAGCGGGGAGGAAAAGTCTCCCCAGGGGGATGTGTCGCTCCCTGATGCTGCCGTGTGCACCCTGGGAAATGCACACCGTAACAGTCTTGGTTTTAAGTCAGCTAAATATTGCGGAAAGCGGGATCCAATCTAGATTCTCCACAAAGTACCTTTTGGGATTCAGCCTGACAACCAGCAAATTCTGATTTTTCTTTGGGGAAAAAAAAAATGAAGTAACCACCAATAATTACAGTATTCCGTAAACTATTTCAGATTTTTTGTGCTCCACTTACAATAGATGTTGGAGATGGAAAAGAACTATTAATGGTTTCAGCCCTTTCTCTGCCATTGCAGGGCACTTTACTGCATAATAATACAGTAATGCTGCCACCACAATAATAGAGTGCATTTTTCTCTGCATATCTGCTGGAGGAGTCTTGAGTCTTAGGTCTGGCTCCTCTCTGGACCAACTTGTGCATAGAGACAAGCACTAAGTGTGAGTGTACAGACACACCAAATCAACAGTCAACGACCACTGAGCTCTTCCTGAGAGTCCAGCAGATGGAAAACAAAGAGAAAATTCCCAAAGGTCAGATACTGTATCAGAGTTTAAGAAGACATGAAAAAGTTGACTAGAAAAATAGGAATCTTTGTTTCACACAGAACATTTTAAGAGGAAGGTTCTTGTGACAACTAAATCATGGTAAATCTTGAGATGCATTTTGTGTGGTGTATCACAAGTTAAAAAATATCCCCCTGCTACATTAAGTTATTTTATAGCTTGGTGTATTTAATTAATGTATTTGAAAGCTTGTGGGTTATAAGAGGTTGTTCAGAGAGTATTGATACAAAGCAAAGAAAGATGCAGAGTTTTCCATCCTCTGTTCCTTTTCAGCAGTAGGAAAGTTTCTGATCACTGAAAAGGATCTTATAGAAAAACAACTTGCTTTCTTTTGGAAAATTAATAGTCTCCTTAGGGAATGTGGGAATTTTTCCTGGCAGATTTGGGTCTTATTCCAATCCAAAGAACAGTGCAACAATGGTTTTCTATTGTTCTGGAAGAAAGTATACCTGTATAATATGTGTTCCTGCAGGTCATACAGCCCTTCACACCAGGCATCTTTGAATTTGCTTGCAACTGGGTTTCACTCCATTGTTTGGCTGGCAGGCTTCAGCTGCTTTTTGTAATACTGGAGGCACATATCAGTAGTTTTACAGCTGAAATAAAAATCCTTAAGCTTTTTTTTTTTTTTTTGCTGCAAACCATGGTCTATGCATTAAATTTCATCTAAACACTGTAATTAAGCATATTTTTTCATGTCCCACAACTTCTCAGTATGTTACCATGAAATCATATGGGTATCATTGAATTAATTTTGTGGAAACTAGTGGGATTTCAGAAATGTCCTCTAAGGAGACGTTTCATAAAATGTACACAGAAGCATTCAGAAAATTCAGCTGAACTTGTAGGAGATCTAAAAAAGACTTAAAAATATTCTGTATGGATTTACAGAAAAACCACTGGACTTATGCTGTAACACTACTGAAGAATTTCAGACAGACAGTGGAAAAAGCAGTTTGGACTCAGTTCAGAATAAATTCTATCTTCTCATATTCCCCACATTGCAATTTGCGAATGTTTCAGTTGGGAATCTGACTTCAAATAAATTCAGACTAAGTACTTTCGTCTGAGTCACTGAAGTGGAAGAAGCAGTCAGAGGTTGAAGTGCATAAGCAGGCTCAAGCCAAAAGTATCGGATTTACATGCTTTAAACTAGTTGTTTTACTTCATAATTAAAAGCTGAAGATATTTGATCTGAGTTTTAAGTGTCTGCACTCAGAACAAAATTCAGTGTGGATTACAGATACCCCTAGGTACACTGAGTTTATAACTGAAGCAGCTCTGAAAAGGACAACTGTCAAAACACGTATTTTGGTATTTAACTTTAGACAGTTAAATGTAATTTTTTTGTTTCATTGGTTTAGTTTTGGGGAGTGTGATATGAACCATATCCTCATCTCAAGATGTGCAGCATTGAAATCCTTTCTTACCTGCCTGGATTCTCCACAACCTGCTCAATCTCAGTTCAAGTACTTTGGGTGGTCAGAGTTATTCATGGTAGCCATGTGAAAAGAGTGCAGACACAGAAAACATTCCTGATTCCTTTCAATTTATTGCATTACTTCTGTTTTATTTGTTTTCCAGGCATGGATTGATGTGCTAGAAACAATTCATTTTTCATATTCTTAGATAAATTGAAGGGGGTAAAGTATCTTTCTTGGTTGCAAGAACGTATTTGAAATTGAATTATTGTGAGACAATGGAAATCTGTTTTCAGAGCAATTTTTCAAACAATTGCATCACTCTTTAAACTTAGAAGTACCAGTGGAGTATTGGCTCTAATTAGATAGATAGATGTATAACATCATATTTATGGATTTCAGTATTTATATTGCTCAAACTCCAAGCTGAAAGTCCACGCCAGATTCTTTTACGTGTATTCTGTTTTCTAAGTGAAGATATTATCTATTGTCCTTGAAAAAATTGGTTCATTGACAAAGCAGTTCTCAAACTGTTTCTAAAGAGGTGCCTCTTGCTGTTCTGTGAAGAACTAGTAGACATAAATGTCAGGCCCTTATCAACTTTTGATGACTTATCTTAGAGTAATATAGAATATGCAAAATGTTTCTCCAGTGCTAATGACATAGATAAATTTTTAATAATTGCTAGCCAGGTGATAGACAATGGTAGTACAAAAACAAAACCAAAAAATAACAAATCCAAAAACAAACAAACAAACAAATAAACAAACAAAAAAAAAATTCCCCAAAACCAGCACCAAACAAAAAACACCAACAAAAACCAAAACCAAAACTAAAACCAAAAAAACCCCAAACCAAAACCTAAACCAAAAACCAAACAAACCACAAAAGGAGGATAATTCTAGTAACTATGAATTAAAGGTAGGCTAAAATCAGCCAGCCTATGGGAAAGATAATCAGTGATTTTTTTGCAATTTCATTTTTTTAATGAAATCTAAATCCATGGAAAATCAGGTTTGCACTTGGCCTTTTAATGTGTAGATAGTTCCTTGTCTTTAGCTAGAGACCAGAAAGAACCAAACACCCTGCTCTCTACCCTGGCATGTGGAGAGACTGTTTGGTCATTGCAGTACAGTCAATAGGTCCAGTTTTACTGGGCTCATCGGGCCAAACTTGGCAAGGCTGCGTGTGAGATAGCACAAAACATCATTCTGGAAAAATGAGTTCACTGTGCAACCACACCAGTAGGTTTGGCACAAGAGACTTTTCTTTTGCCATGTATACTTTTTGAAATTCAAATCTATATCCTGTCAACATTCCGTTATTCACTGGTGAATTATTGGGCTTGAGGATTAAATATACTCAGTGTGTCAGCAAGTAGGAACTTCAGTTAGCTGTGATATGGTACTATTATCTCTCTCCCTACCACAGGACTTGATGTGGTTGATTGGAAGCTGGGCTCTTTATTTCAAGTCCAAATGTAGGCAGTATATTTACCAAACACATGGAAGGTTTAAGCTTATGCTTTTATCTATTTATTTATTTGTCTCTGTACATGCTCTCTGCTGCCTCACTGTTCCCTGATATAAAGCAAACTCAGAGAATCCATTTGGATTTTTGCATTTCTTGTAACAATGTTCATTATTTGACAGATATGTAAGCAGTGAGCATCTCCCAAGACATCTTCAAGTAATTATGAAACTGTGCTCTGGAGGGCTTCTTCTCACGTTCTAAATTTTTTTCTGCTATTGATTCTGCTGATGTGACTATCACAGGTGAATTTGATGTATTAACTTGGGGGGAGGAGGGAAGTATTATTGGTGTTGAGACTGCTCATGGTGTTTTTGCACAAGGAACTGGTGGATTACCTTGTTTGTTTTTTTTTAACTGCTGTCATATATTCCAGTGGAGGCAGAACTGAACTGTAGGAGGTTGATTTGTCATTAAAAGCCATTTTCTTTGCTTAGAACTGTTGCCATGAGCTTTTTCCTGTGTGTCAAATGCTCATAGTGAAAGAGAATATGCAGCCTTTCTCACGCCTGTTAATGTAAACACTGGCTGTGTTTAGCTAACTGTCCCTCTTTGTTTACATATTTCTAGATGGGAGGAATAAAGGTAATAGACAGTTAGTTTGGCCAGTGGAATTGAAAGGTGGGACTTTAATCCTCCAATGGATGGACATCATAGGAGGTGTATATAAAGTTACTTTGTAAATAAACGGAGGAGTTCCTGCCTCCTGCCCGGACCTGCTCACAACCCAGAAAATGTCTCCCTGAGTCCCTCTCTTATCGTCAGGATCAGCTGCGGCATAGAACCATCCTTCTATCCATGTCTCTAAAGTGGCAGTGTATTCTAAACCTTGTAAAGCAAAATGTGAAAGTATTAGACCAGTAAGAAAGTGCTGTGTTCAGTTTTATGTCTGTCACGACAAGACTACAAGCACATTGAGGTCCTGCAGTGTGTCCAGAGAAAGACAACGAAGCTGGTGAAAGGTGTAGAGAGTAAGTCATATAAGGAGCAGCTGGGGGCGTTGGGGTTGTTTAGCCTTGAGAAGAAGAGGATCGGGGGAGACCTTGTCACTCCCTACAACTGCCTGAAAGGAGGTTATGGCCAGGTGGGGGTTGGCCTCTTTTCCCAGGCAGCCAGTGACAGGAAAAGAGGACATAGTACCAGAGAAAGCTCAGATTAGACAGCAAGAAGAATTTCTTCATGGGAATTGTTGTTAAGCACTGAAATGGACTGGCCAGGGAAGAGGTAGGGTCACCATCTCTGGAAGTGTTTGAGAAACAACTGGAGGTGGTACTTAGTGCTTTGGCCTAGTTTACAGGGTAGCAATCACTCAAAGGCTGAACTCAATGGTCTTAGAGGTCTTTTCAAACCAAAATGATTCTGTGATTCTGTAATTGTTGTATTGATAAATTGTTTTAACAGGTATGGTAGTAGCCATACAAAGTGACGCTATGTCCCAGATACTCCAGATAAGTTTACTGCAGCGCTGGAGCAAACCTAAACTAGGAGATTTATAGTTAGGTGATTCTTTTATACCGTTTCCTATCTTTATTGGAGATCCTACACTAGGCTACTCTAAGCAATGTAGAACTACTTTGGGGTTGCTTTTAGATTTATTTCATAGTATACAAACATGCATGGTAAACTATCCTGGGACTTCAAAGACTCGTGTGTGGCTATGACCCAGTGTTGCCCAATGACACCAAACACTGTCATGCACAACAATTGCATATCTGTAATCTGAGCAAGTGATTCTCCATTTTTGCAGCTGGAAGTTGTTTTGCTCAGATTTCTTTCCTGGAGCTTTCTGCTTCTGTTTGCCATTATCTTTGAAAGGCCATCTACTGTAAGAAACTTCCTATTGGATCCATATTTTCCACGTATAATTTGTTTGAAAATTTCGAGTGCTAGGATTATTTTTTTATATTGTTTTTAATCCACCATGTTACATCTTGTACTCTGTTTCTGCCCTGACCATATCCTGTTATAAAAATGATTAGCTATTCTTTATTTTTATAAAGCATCCAAAGGAGGGCAACAAAGATGGTGAAGGGCCTTGAGGGGAAGCTATATGGGGAGCAGTTGGGGTCACTTGGTCTATTCAGCCTGGAGAGGAGAAGACTGAGAGAAGACAATCACAGCTACAACTTCCTCATGAGGGGAAGCAGAGAGGCATCACTGACGTCTTCTCTGTGGTGCCAGTGACAGGCCAAGGATGGCCTGAAATTGTGTCAGGGGAGGTTTATGTTGGATATCAGGGAAAGGTTCTTCACCCAGAGGTGGCTGGGCATTGGAACAGGCTCCCCAGGGCAGTAGACACAATACCAGCCTGACAGAGTTCGAGAAACCTTTGGACAGTGCTCTCAGGCACATGGTGTGACTCTTGGGGGGGTCCTGTGCAGGGCCAGGAGTTGGACTCAATGATCCTTGTGGGTCCCTTCCAACTCAATCTGTGACTCAGTGATTTATATGGATGTATTTGGTTTAGGGCGTACTATATTAAACACTGTTTTCCTTTGTGGAAATCTTACCACTAATTATCATTGATGGAGACATTCAAGCTATATTAAATCTTTCTGCAGGCATTTTTAGGTAAGATGCATAGAGCTTTGCAACTGATTCAGAACAGTTGGGTTATTTCTCAGTTTTGGTTGATGGCCAAGTTTGTGTTATTCTGGTATCACCTTATACTGGTCTGGACCTTTAAAACATTCTCTGCTTATGCCTGGGGCTTTCAGTTTCTGTAGCAAATTTGTCAACAAGATGACTTGACTCGTGATGGTTAAAGAGTTGAAACTAGCAAAGGGCTAATAATATACATTGATCAATGATATAGGGGTAAACAAAAAAAAAATTATAGGTGAAATATAATTTCTAGTGTCCTATGCTTGGCAGAAGCATAATAGGTCTTTGTCACTCTATTTCCTTGCAGCCCTCAAGTTGACTGCATTGCTGGTATTCACTCCCTGTAACCTTCCCTCTTCCATTCTAGGGTGGGTTCTCACCTGCACTTTTCTGCAAATGGAACACGGCAGAAATGTGGAGGAACCAAGGAGATCAAGACAGAATTAGAAATCTGAAGCAGAATAAGAATAATACTGGAATGTTCCCCCTTTTTTATTTTATCTCTTCTGATTGATGTGCTAAAATCTCTGGAAGACACAAAAAAGGCACAAGTCAGGTCTAAAAACCCCAGTGGGTCTTGTGTGTTAGAAATGGGCAAGGTAGTCGGTATTGGTAGATGCAGTGTGCTCTCAGGCGAAGAGAAATAGATACTGAAGCCCAAACTCTGTATTTCCTTCTCCTATCTATTTCCTTGATTTGGTGACACTGAATAAAGTAAAATGACAGTGTCAGTGTGCAGGATATTTTCTCCAATTTGAAGCTAATCATTTTGGTAATGTATGTATTAAATACTCTCTCTAAATGTCTGAAAACACAGTTTAATGAATACTCACTCATATGTTTGAATATAAATGATTACAAAGATTCCATATTACTATAGGCAATTAATTTATACTTATTTAAGATTTATTTTTCATGGCCAGTGGGGATATATCCCTCCTTGGTTGTGACCAGATGTTTAAACATGAAGACTGTAATTTCAGCTTTTATTGCACATATATGCCTCAGTAGTAATGGATTTGACTCTTTTTAGCAGGCATCTCAAAGCCTACAATTTGCTGGTCAGCTTAAGGAAAAGGAAGTGCTTTGCCAATGAGTGAAAACCAGTCTGCATCTCTTATCAGTGAATTCTCTGAGCCAGCTGCGTAACTAATAGAATCAGCTGCTGCTCTTTCCACCTGTGGGGAGCGCATTCTCTTCTAATAAAATAACTGCAATCCCACAGTCTGATGTAGTTTGGGAAGAAGTGAATTTTGGACTCACTGAAGCACAAGCCTTTCAAGCAGCATTTTTGGTTAGGAGTGAATGAATCCAGCATTAGAGCTGCTAATGTAGAGGAGAGGCGCCTGGAATCTCTTTGCAGCTCTGTCATTGATTTCCACTAGGACCACAGATACTTTAAGTACTTGGATCTCGTTCTTCTTTTTTCAGCATCCACCTCCAGCAAGCTCTGTTTAATAACTATTTGTTTCTCAAAGCCCCTGCCCCTAGTTTTATGTGCTCGTGAAGTTGAGGCGCCTAAAGATTCAGTTTCCAGGGCTGCTGCTTCTTTCCCTTTCAAAACTTAATACCACTTAAAAAACAACATATGATCTTAAGTACTTACAACAAATCTGTTATCCAGATTTAGTCACCGTGATGGTTTTTTCTAAATCCATGCAGGGTTCTGCATAATTTCTTGGACTTTTTCAAATATGAGTCTAGCTGCAAAAGCTTTGTCACAGTTTTGGAGCCTCAAATATCATATTAAGGTGGCAGTTTGTACACACTTTGATAAGAAAGTAACATCATGCATACTTGACATTTCTGAATCACTGTAAGGTATGTTTAGGAATGTAGGGCCTTGAAGATAGGACTTAAAGGCCAATGTACATACCTCACTCAGAGACCACCTGGTAGAGACTGTTATTTCTTGACCCAGCATTTTCCTCCTCTTAGTTTCCACGAAGAGTCTGGTTTTGACTTATAATTATGTGTTTGGGGTTTTGAAAATTTTTTGTGGGTTTTTTTTGGTTTTTTTGGGTTTTTGTTTGTTTGTTTGTTTGTTTGTTTGTTTGTTTGTTTGTTTTTTGGGGGGGTGGTTTGGGGTTTTGTTTGTTTGTTTGTTTGTTTGTTTTGAAAAGAAAGTCTTGCAGTTCACATTTAGTAATTTACCAGGACTTGGTTAGCTTAATTAAAACTTACTAATGCAAAAATGTGTCTTTAGTTGAAACATTAAATTCAATACCCTTTGTGCCTCCCTTCTGATAGCTGAAATCTGTTCCTTCTTGAGGCACATCTGTTTGGGGAACAATCTGATAAGTTACTGGGGCTGCCTGCAATACAGACACTGCAGATGGGTTCCTATGCACACCTCTGTTACCACAGATGGAAAATAAGTAAAGAAAACCCCCAATTGTTCCCAATGCTGTATATTTGTTTCCTGGGTAAGGTGAAATATATAAAAAGGAACATACAACCCCAAACATTTATAGCTGTATGCTTACCGAGTTGAAACTATTGGTTTCACATAGCTATTTTAGCCCTTCATACTGATACAAATCTCTAGCGTCTCTGAATGTGTCTCATATTATTCTAGTTCTCAGCTATCTACATGAAAAATCACATTTTATCAAACTCCTGTTTCATTCGGGCCATCCTGTAATTTAAAATACTAGCTGACAAAAATCCTTTAAAGGCTGAGGATGGAGCATTAATGTTTCCTGCAAGGAAGAAAGACACAGAAGTGATTTGGGGAGTCAGCAATTTTAGGAAACCCATTTGGTTCCTGGCAGCCCAAGCCCTGTGTTATCACTGTGCTCTGCTTGGACCAGGCTACCTTGCTGAACACATATTAAGCTCTGGCAGCTCAGACTCCTATGCTGCATACATAGGCATGGAAATGTCATTTTTAAATGATACCAGTATATCTGTTGAAACACATTTTCTTTTAACCCTCTAAAGAACATTTTCAGGCAGCAAGCAGGTGTTTCACAATTCTCCAGCCCAATGGTATACATGGAAACAGGCCAATTTGGTCAACTTGTAATCACTCTTTTTCAATCTCATTCAAAGCTCTCTTTCAGGAGCCAAAGTTCGTGCCTGGGAGTGGACAGGCTTGCTAGATTGTTTTGTTCTGGTTTTTGTTTTGTGGGTGGGAAGAACTGAGTGGTAGTACCAGGGTGGGGGAGATGCCTTGTTTTGACTCAGATTTAAGCTGGTTCTGAAGTTCGTTCCACTAGCTTGTTAGAATAGTGCATTACCATTTGCCAAACTCTTCACAGGTTTTATTCAGACACAAAGTGTCAAGAGGGGTTGAGTGCTTCCTGCAGCTCTGGTTTCCTAAACACAAAAAGTTTAGTGCCCAGCCATCTGCCAAATTCCTATCTGAGCTGCCTGGGTAAAGGCTGACCCTGTAAGCAGCCAGGGTGAATGAAGCTCTCTGCCTTTGCCTGGGTGTTGTGGGTTATATAACCAAAAAAAAAGAAAAAAAAGAAAAAAAAGAAAAAAAAAAAGTATTTATTCTATTTTTCCTTCTTTTGAAACTGATTGGGGAGATGTTTTCTTTATCTCTTGCATAACCCATTCCTCATAACTCCAGGGGGGAGGGGGTGGGTGCCTTCTGCTAATGTGCCAGCTGTTAAATCCAGGTGGAGCAGTGTTCCTTATCTACTCCACAACCCGTCTTCCCTCTGGGGGATATCTTCTGTTAAAGGGCCATTAAGGCTCACTGCATGACATACAATTACATCATCCCACTGTGGGATGCTCCACCCAGTGGAGAAAGCCAACCATTCCTACCTAGATAAAAACTGAGAATCAGAAACACCAGGGCAGCCTGTTTTCCACTGGATTCCAGAGGAAGACTGGACCCATCTCATCATCAATGGACCCTTTCTACAGGATCATCTCTACCTCAACAGAACCACACCTTTCACTCTAGGAGGACTGATTTGGACTGCTTCCAACACCCTGACTAGAGTGTCAAGTCGCATTCTTGACTCTGTCAGAGTTTCTAGGGTTTGTTTGTTTGTTTGCTTTACTACATTTATATTTTTAATATTCCTAGTAAAGAACTGCCATTTCTATTCCCAAATCTTTGCCTGAAAGCCTTTAATTGCAAAATTATAATAATAGCGAGGAGGTTTACATTCTCCATTCCAAGGGAAGTCCAGCTTTCCATGGCATACAGCTGACCTTCCAAACCAAGACACTGGGAAAGGCTGCTGGTATTATCCACCTGTGGAGCAAGGCCCTGGGATACCCACAGCATCTTGCAAGGCCTGGCCTCAGGGGAGCCCAGTGTCTCAGCCTGCTCATGCAGCAAACCTGTGGGTGCAGGCCAATGTAAGGCCAGCAGCAGCATCCTGGAGCAGGCGGCAAGGGAAATCCTGAACGGGAGAGTCCCCTTGGCACCTGGCAGGCAGCCCAGCCAGTGTGGGACTGCAGAGACTGCATGGATGCGAGGTGAAGCCTGCAGGGACTCCCCCAGGAGGCTGCTCTTTCCACACTGAACTGTGCAAAATGTTGTGGTATCAGCAGCAAGTCATACACTCTCTGTCTCTCTTTTGAAGCAAATCGCTGTCAGATTAACTGCTACAAAAGAAATAGCTGTGTCAGAAATAATAGGTGAGGCAGCCAGATAAATCATATTGTGTCCTTTAAGGGGTAATATCTTATGTTTATAGTACCTTTTCATAAGATCAGAAAGCCCTTGTAAGTGAACAAAAATGGGAAGCTATTTTGAAAGCCTGAAGTAACCCCAGGTAAAATGAGCATTAGAAGCAGCAAGTCATCCAGTCCCTGCACAGCAGGCAGTGTTATCTTCTGCATGCACAGCAAGCTGAGATGCTCGGAGTGGTGAGCAGAAGTAAACCTGTTGCCTCCCAACTGCTATTTAGTTAACTAGCCACAGTCACTTGGTTCTCATGCAAGGCTGGAAATGGGGATAGTTTTTATTCACTGGAACTGCTTTCCACTGGTCTCTGGAACAGCTTCCTTCCTTTTCAGCCCTTGCAGAAGCACAGTCCTGCCTGCCAGCCCCAGGGCTCTTCAAAGCCCATCTGGAAACGGGCCATGGCTTCTTGCTACAAGAAAGTTTCCCCTGCCCTGGTCTTTCTGCTGCCAGAAGCAGCAGAAGAAAAGAAAATACTCTGATGTGACCCTGTTGATGTAGCTTATCTACGCAGTTGGTAGGGAAGGCCATTATTAGGGTTTAGAGAGTTAATTTATCTTAAAGGACTGACTTCTGTGTGCCCAGTCCTGTTCTGAAGATTTTCTGATTGAGTAGGTCAAAGGCTGAGTGTTGTATACAGGTTGATGGGGTGTGATTTTAGGAGAAACCATCCTTCCCTTCACCAGCTCCCAGATCTTTCTGCCCAAGGAAAACAATGGTGCCTGAAGACCAAATAAGTTCCAAAGGTTTTCTCAGCACTTGCAAAAACCGTTTTGTTCAAAGAAAAATATAAGCCAAATGAGACCTTGGATAAGAGTGGAAGAACAAAGCAAACTCAACCATAGAACAGGTCATGTTCCCCTCCACTTTGTGTCTTGCTGGCTGAGGAAATGCATTTAGGTTGGTTTTAATCTCCTTAAGACTGCTGTTCCCTCCTTATGGGCAGCTGGGGATTTGGGCTATGAAAGAAAAGTTAGCAGCTTTGTGCTCTGTGTGTGGAATGTCTACTTCTGACCTAGAATTTATCAAAGAAGCAAAGCAATAATGACCACAAAAGAGCTGTTGGAAATGCTCTGCTCAGTAATGAGGAGATGCAGTGATGCTGGATGCAATTCCTAAGGCAAATTAAAGTAGCTGAGAGGGGAGAAGTCAGTCATGTCATTTTCCCCTCCTCTATAGCATGAACTATTCTACAGGTCACAAACATAACTTTACAAGAGACATCCCTAGGCATGCATAAACACTCAAGAAAATATGTAAAACAAAGGACCTGATCTCTCAAAATATTTTTTATATTGAGCCACTTTTATCACAGAGCGTAAATTAGGCTCTTCACAGCACCTTAATGACCTCAGACATATTTGATTGAACATTAATAAATTAACTCAGTTAGCTTTATTTTTTTTTCTTTCCTTTAGGGCAACTAGTAGCCAGAACATAAAAGCATTATATATGTTTGAAAGTGATTTTGAACCTGTTGTACCGATGAGGACTGATAATTTTTTTGTGACTTATCTTTGAATATGTGACTACCTCTGTTTTAAGATAGAGAGGACAATTTTCTATTTATTAATTTATTTTTAATGGAGCTGTGGCATATTCTGCTAGGGAGGGCTGCTTTCTGCTGAGCCAAAACCCAGGCAAAGCAAATAAATGTAATGGATTCAGCTTGGTAAAAAAAAATTCTTTATGAGACATAAAATTAAGAAGCTAGCAAAACCAAAAATTAAATCAGTATCTTTGGTACATAAAAAAGGGTTGTGAACCTTAGCAGTAAGTGTATCACATTTGAAAACATCATCATTTAGGATTCTTTTTAAAAATTTTTTTGGGATCTGTCTACCTGGTGTTTGAAGAAGTCGTGTCCATAGAAGACTGTCCTGTACCCTACTTGAAATAGAAACACCTCAAACATCTTTTGGAAGATTCTGATCATTAGGATATTGAAACTGATGGATTCATATCACATCTGGTTTTATTTTTACCCCTTTGGTAGAAAATAAGGAAATAAAAACTGACCTAATGAACACACTCAAAAGAAGGAGCTTTTGTGAAAGGAACAAGAGGGAAAAAATGCCGAGGTGAGAAGGAACAAGCAGGTAAAATCTGAAGAAAACCATCAAAACTGAGGCATCCAGCCAGAGCAGATATTAATACAGAAGGTATTTGTGTGCTAAATCCACTCTCAGTTATGTGTGCAAAAAATACAGATGCTAAGCACACATCTGAAAGCCTTTAAATGTGTGTCTTTTCAGATGCTGAACTGGGCTCTGTGATCAGCCAGTGATGACCATAGAACTCAATGAAAATCCAGTTGCAAGTCTTCTAAAACTCAATAGAAACGGATCTGCATTTGACCACAGTGGTTTGGCACCACTATAAATTTAGAACTTCAGCAGCTTATTCACACCATGAAAATCATCAAACCATTGTCAGTGCTGGGACTTGCTTGTACATAAAAGATATTCCGCTTTATAAAGTAGAATACCAAAGGTTGCTGAGACAATTGAAAATGATGAATTAGTTTTATTTGACATTCAGAAACTTCAACTGGCTTGTAAAATTAAATAGTGTGAATTTACGTGGTAGTTTCTTTTCTCTAAATCTTTGGCAATTAAACATGACATTTTTTATGACCTTATGCTATATCTGATGCATATAATTTGGTTATCCTTTAGCATTGCTGGTAACAATATTCATAAATACAGTTAATATTTGCTACAAATACCTAGACCTTTTTTTTAGGCAATCCAGGTTTGTTCCAGTGACTGTTTGTACCAATAGACTAGATAGGTACATGTAACTTCTAAAGAAATAATTCCTTTGTGTGGTTTTAGATTTACATCACTTTAGCTGCAGTCTGATGGCTTTTCTTTATATTTTAAAACAGATGAGAAGTTATAACTCAGGAGTGGTCACTTCATTAAACTATCCCATTCATCAACAGCTCAATTCATGTTTGCCACTGCCTGACATTGATAATCTGTTGCCAAAATCTGTCAGACAAGAATGAATTTTTTCTTCAGTGACAGATGGCTCTTGTGAACAAAGATCTTTCTGCCTATAAAATACTGTTTCTTTTATTTTTGCAACAGACTTATTTTTAGTAGCCAAATCAACACCAATACAGTGTTGTTCCACCAGGCTGGGCCAGCAGGTGTGAGAATACGGATTTGTGCCACTGTTTTGTGAGTTGGGGCCCAAAGATAAAAGATCAGTCTAGACGCTGTATTGTCTCATAATTATGGTCTGTATCATGATGTCCAGCTCTAATTAGGCTATACTAGTTCAGGTCCGATGTCATGCTAATGTTCTTGTGGGGCTCTCGGCTGTGGTGCTTCATGGTCTGCTCTGTTCCATTGGGTGCAGCAACACTTGATCCTGTTCTTCTGTATTCGGAACTGCTCAGGAAATTAAAGCTGGGCAAAGTGGTTTTGCCTGTCTAGCTTTTCTTGTTAAATAACATGTGAATCCTTTGGACCATTTTCATATGGGATACACCAAGAATGTTCTCAAAGACATGAACATCCTTGGTATTTTCTGGAGGAAAAACACAAACTCATTGCTGCCACTAAAATAATATCAGTGAAAGCTTAAATTATCATGGACATCTGAAGTTTTGCACAGATGGAGAGGAAGATGGTTAAACTTTCATTATTGTTCACTTTATATGAGGAAGGACTACTTTCTTCTAAATATATTTCTTTAAAGCAAGAAACTCTTCACCTTCTCTGGAATCCTTTTAGAATTTTAACTTTTTAGGGAGAAATTTACAAAGTACATTTTCTTCTCATAAGGCATATAAAAAGCATTGCAGGGTAGTACTGTGCTAAAGCAGAGCTGTCATAGTACTGTAATTTACTGCTCTAATGCATCCAGCTAGTTCAGTAGAGCTTATTGCATCCAGATTTTGTTTGGAAATGGGTTAACATTATGCAGTATTGTATCCCATAGCCATCAGATCCGTGCAAATTCGGTAATCATGTTATGTGAAGCTTCCTGTTTGCCTGGGCTGCCAGAATGTATAAAGTAAATCTTTATCCAAATCCAAACATTGTTTTAAATGATACTGATCAGCATGGAAACCTAACAACCAACTTAAATAATGAACCATGAAATAAAAGAAGAAGGATTGTTGGAACCATCTTAGATTCTGTATATTTATTCCATTATGCTTCCATATTTCCTTAAACCTTATTACTTTTTTCTTTATCCCTACTATTTTAAAGTTCTGCCTTAATAAACCAGTGACTTCCAGCTATCCAAAATAAAAGTAAGTCCATTTTTTTTATTTAGTGATTTCCTGAAACCACTTCTATGGTGTTTTGTATTATTCCACTGACAGAAAACTGAAATATATCTCAGGATTGCGCTTCACTGTAGTAGATCAAGTGAGCTAAAATTCCCAACCTGATGATGACTTCTTCACCTCTGTTTGTGGGTAAATGGCTCAGGAGTTGATGCTGCATGTTCACATGTGTCTATAAAGCAGAAACTTAAAACCTGCTTTGCAAAAGATTTGAAAATGGGACACTTTGAAAGTTAATACCTCTCCTCATGTTTGGTACTAACAATGCCAGTGGTAGAGTTCAAATGGTGGTGTTTTTATGCATAAAACTGGAAAGAAAAGAAAATCGCTTTATGTAAAATCTCTGGAAGGACATGAAATAGTTGGTAATAAGTATTTTGTCTGCCTATTTTGAGTTCCCACAAAATTGTCCTGCTTGTGTTGTTGTAATACACCAAATCTAAAATTCAGTTCTTCATGTGCAGACCGTGTGCATGACATCCCTCACATATTTGCTTTATTGAAAGGGAAGTGTAGCTTAATATTACTTATTAATAGAGTAAATACAGATAGAGCTGTAAAATTCTAGTTTGAACACATCTGGATTACTATCTAGAATGTAGGGCTGACACTAGAAAAGACATAGAGGAAATAACATAAAGTGAAGAAAAGACATAGCAGGTAAAATATGGGAAGACTGAAGAGGCAAAATTTATGTATTCTTTAAAAGAATACAAGGGACAGGAGAACTGTAAAGTACCTTCAAAGTAACACCCCTAGAGGAAGTCACCAGAATTGAATGCAAACCAATGCACTTAAGAAAGAATTTAAAAGCAGACAATAATGAATAAAATTCTGCATTAATTCCTAAAGGAATTAATGAGCTATCCACAAATGATGTAATGCCAAGGGAAAGATTAATTCATGTAATTGATATTTAACTATTATCTAGTTACAACCAAATAAAAGCCCAGACTTTACTAGAACAATTATTTTATATTAAATAATAATTGATTATTAGCACATAGCAATTGAAAAGTAATTACCATGGTGTTGTTATGTAGTATTTTATTTTCCAGTCTCATCAGATGGCTTTTTAATATTTTTGTTATTAACTGATATAGATAAATATCTTATTGAATAAAAATGAAATTGATGTTTCAAAGACTATCACTTAATAATTTACTTTCATTATTTCCAATAGGATTCTTTTAGAGCCCTACCTGGTTTTTTTTCCTCCCTTCTTCCCATCTTTATGCTGAAGGATACTAATAACAATGAAGTGTGAGTAGAAAGTCATAAAAATAATTTAATTATTTGGCAGGTAGTAAAATATTTTCTCCTTCCTAAACTGCACAGAATGTGCTTGTGATTAGAGAACAAATTTAATAAAACAGAGCATATTGATTGCTGAAGGGGGGACTTTTTTTTCCCAAACTAATGGTGCTAAGCACTGTAGGAAGCTGTACAAAGTGAAGTTACTTGTTCAGACAGCTGTCATCGTTAAGAGTGATCCAGATGTAGGAAATAGTGTAGCTGTGAAAAATACAATGATATTATCACAGATAATGCCTGCAGAGAAATTCTGTTGATATACAACTGTTCTAGATGTTACTGTAATTCAGGTATTTATTAAAGTACGTAATTATATTTGGTCAGCTTTATCGTTTCACAGCATTTTGCATCTGAGGATCTCCAAGCACTGTCTCAGTGGCAAATATTTAAACTAAACACCTTATTTGTGAATCTATCTGATGCAAAAACTAGACTGAAAAGGACTGTTATGCTTTGTGAAATTTCAGAACCTACTTGTGTTTATTTGCAGGAGTGTTACAATTCTGCAATAAAATACAATTTTGACAGAATTTAACAAGTGTTAAAACATCAAAAATGTGAACACTTTCTCCATAAGGTAGAAATTATACATATAATATATGTATGTTGTCATAATGACATGAATATTACAGAAGTTACAGCATTTCCACTATATCTAGACAAAATACTTCAGTGTTTTCCATGTTACTGCATGTAGGAATTATTTGTTTTGACAGTTCTCCCCTAAAATATAGTCAAATTGGACGCATACTTTTGAAAGGTTTTCATTTCCAAATAACTGTAGATTTTCTGACAGGTTTGTCTGTCCCACCAGCTATTTTGCCCAGCTTAGAGCTGCTTTCTATTTTAACTGAGGCCCAAAGGACATGCTTTCTAGATCACACAGGAGCTGGTGACTTGCCTTGCATTAGAGCTCCAGGCTTGCAAGATTTGTTCCCATCCTGAGAGAAGGAATTTGGATATGTTTATCTTTGACAGCTGGATTAGCCTTGCACATGCATCAAGAACAAGTGTCAGCACTCAGTATTGTTCAAAACATGAAGATATGCTTGGCCATCCCCTTAAAAAAAACTGGGAACAGGCTTGAGGTTCTCTGAACTTCCTTTTGATTTCCCAGCACAGGAAGGACATCAGCCTGTTGCAGCAGGGCCAGAGGATTAGAAGGATGCAGCACCTCTGCTGTGAGGAAAGGCTGAGAGAACTGGGTTTTTTCAGCCTGGAGAAGAGATGGCTTTGGTGTAACATAATTGTGACCTTCCAGTACCTGAAGGGAGCCTACAAGAAAGATGGATGAGACTATTTACAACAGCATATACTGACAGAACAAGGGGGAATGGCTTCAAACTGAGAGCAGGTTTAGATTAGATATTGGGAAGAAATTCTTCACTGTGAGGATGGTAATACACTGGAAAAGGTTGCCCAGAGAAGTGGTGGATGCCCCATATCTGGAAGTTCCAGGACAGGTTGGATGGGGCTCTGAGCAATTTGGTCTACTGAAAGGTATCTCTGTCTGCAGCAGGGTATTGGAACTAGGTGGTCTTTAAGGTCCCTTCTAACCCAGGCCATTCTATGAATCTATGATTCTGTATTCAGGTAATGGCTTGGCATCAAGGAATTTGTGAAACATCATGCTATTTCACAGCAGATGAATTTGTCTATGAATTTTCATTTGGACTTTGAAGAAATGTTTTCCCTAATGTTCTTGCTCCTGCAGGAATTATTTATTTGATCATTGCTGTTTTTCTTGTTAGGGAAAATGAAACTAACCTATGACAGTATGGTGTCTGGTATATTTCTTCTTACAAATTAATCAACTGGTGTAGTTAAAAGAGTTTTACACTGACCGAAAAGCTTAGTATGGAAATTCCAGTTCTCAAATATAACTCATCCCTGTATGAGAATCTGAAGATTGATCCTTTTTAAAAAATATCCTAGCCAGTGCTTTAGTTGTAATTAGGGTTGATGCTGGTATTGATTTTTAATAGTTGTTAAAAGAATGGCTGTTCTGTATCTATATTCAACCAGCTTGATATACCCAACCAGTTCACAGAATAAGCACTAAAAATGGCAGCAAAATAATTCTCTCAGTCTATTTTCATAAACTCACAATCTTGTGATGTTACATGGTCACTCTCAAGTGTTCATTGTCATGTGAAAGCTCTGTGTTTTGAAGACAGGAATAACACTTGGTACCACAAGAAAACAAGGCTTTATGAACCTATTAGAAATCAGTCAAGGACAAGAATGAACACATTTATGTACTCATTTTAACAACAACCTCAAGTTGATGAGCACTATTATTACTGGTATTAAAGCGATAGAAAAAATAGAACTTGATGGAACAGAGAGGACAGATTCACAGAATACTTTACCAGCACCTTGCCTTATAATGCCGAAGGGAAGGAGATGTTTCTGCTCTTTTGAACCACAGAACCGTCTATGTGCACATAATTGTTTCAAGTCAAGGTTAATGACAAAAAAAATCCCATTTGAATTTTGCATTCAGACTAAATCTGTCATTATTCCAGAAGTCTTAGGCTTCCGGGGTCTACTAGTGAAAAATAAGAAATGCAAAAGGTTTTCTTCAGAGTCACTAATTAAATTAGGCATTTAACCTTAACATAAAGTGAGGAACCTTGAACTTAAACCCTTCCTCTGACTAAAGCTTTAGTTTGACCAGATGTTTGATTATAAGTACAGAACAGAATAAATAACTTGAATTCAGGCTAGACTGAACTGCTGGAAAAACATCAAAACTTGATCTGCACATAACAGCAAATTTAAGAAAATTCCATGTATGTTGTTGTGATGGGAAGATGCACTCAAATTGTGGCCTTGTAATCTACTGCAGTAGGTATAAAATGATACTGCATTTGAAATAGGTGGGTTTGTACTCCCATTTCCCATTCCCATCCTCATGCTGTCTCCTTGTGCCTCCCACAAACATGAGTGTTATCAACTGGTAACCTGCTTGAACAACCAAGTCAGAAAACACAGAAAAAAGAAAATTAAGTTTTGGGTACAAAGTTCTCTTCCCGATGTAGTCTACACTGGGATTGATTTCTATGTGAGAGAGAAGATTCAAGAAGAGAAATAAATTTTATGAACATGAAGAAAAAATAATTGGGTTTTTTTCCTTTCTGTCTTCATTGTTCTCATGAAGTTGTGTCTCTAAATTAATTTTAGATACCTCTGTGGGTTTGATCAGTTTATGCAGGAATACCAGGAGAATTAGTTACTTTTGAGCTAGGGTTTGAAGATACTTCAAACTTACAAGTGTTGTCTGCTTTCCTTGTGATTCTTAGTAATCCTTCTAGGGGACATACAAATGTGGTTACATGCTTATTGTTTGAAATACACTTCTGACACTTCCATGGTGCCAGAGAACGCCATGTGTCATAGCCATTGAGTCTGTCCCTCTTGCAACTTCCTCTGCAAATCCCAGCTCAGCTTTCAAAGAATAGATTAGGATGTGAAAGCAAACACTCCCCAAGGAAGGAAAGGCTGTTGTTTAGCCTCCTCTGTCAATCTGTATAGAAATATTTTCCTAATAATAATTTAAAAAAAAAAGGCGTTAGGTATCTTTCCTGGCTTGGAGAGAGTTTGTACTGATGCAAAGTGAGGATGTGCATCATCCCCTGACACACTCCCAGTTAGAACTCATAATATGGTAGTGTTTGAAGGAGTAGTGTGGCACTTCCTGGGAAGAAATTCATAACTAGTTAAATTTATGAAGTGTTACTATACATGATATCTGGCCACTACCTAGAAATTACATGGTCACTTTAGTCTGTCTGGGAACTTCTGACACCAGACAAAGGGATAAAAATTGCAAAATATACCCACCAAATTCAGAACAATTTTTTTACTAGCGCTTTATGTTTTGTATTTTCAATCTTCGCAGTGTCAAGGTTATTCTTTCCACTTGACACTTCCTTCAGCAGATATAACAACTATGTAGTCATCTTATGGATCTGTCAGCAGTGACAAGTAGTGTGCATCTACTGAAGGTTTGTCTGCTAGCTGTTCTGATGTGTTATGGGTGTGCCTACCTGTTCCTTGGAGATGTTCTACTTCAGTGCAAAATCAAATTTTGTTATTTGGGTTGTCCAGTGTGTTAGTATCTGTCCCAAGTTGAAAACAACAGTGAAATATTTTCTCCCTTAAAACTAAAGCCTTGGATTTTATCAGTAGCTGGTTACTAAAGGATTACTCTCTTTCTTATGCATCTTTCCAGTATTCTCCCAGTCTACCGTTATTTAGCTTTTTTTCTTTTTGGAGCAGTATGAACCTATGCTACTGATAAAGTTTAATTGCCACTTTGTGCTTCAGCACTCTTATAGTTGACCAAATGGTTATGAATCTTGCATTTTTAGTCCATCATCTCCACAAAAGATAAACTCTGAGTTACTTCATACATTCAGAATTTAAATAGTTTTTAAAAGTTTTAGTGAGATTTTTATGATGATTGTTTATGGCTTTGATCAACATTTGCCTTTGTTCAACAATTCTTTGATCCTGGTAGGGTGATTTTGAAGCATGCTATTGGGGCACTGCATGCTGATGAATGAACCTGTGAGAGCAGAGGTTTATTTCATTCACGCCCTTACTTACATTTCACTTACCCCTAAGTTATTGAAGCACCTATATTATGGAGGTGAGATTTTTGTAAAGATGGAGAAAAAAGGCCTATGACCTTGGAAAGTCACAAATATGAAAAAGTGCCTGCTGTTTCTCTGCTGTGCTCTGTTGAGCCAGCACAAACAGCCTTAGGTATTTCAACCACAGAGAATTGTCCCGGTGTGCTTTCCCATGCAAATGGAAGGTAAAAACACATTGTAAAGTGTCAGCCATTCTAAAAATGTCCAGTATTGCATCAGTTTTATAAGGCACTGTGAAAGGGGAGGGTATCAGAGCAATAACTCAGAACATTAGATCATTGAATTGTATTGCAGAGCAGTTCCAATTCCCCTGCCATGAATACGGACACCTTTCCTCATCCAGCCTGGCCTTGAACACTTCCAGGGATGGAGCATCCACAACTTGTCTGGGCAACTTTTTCCAGGCTCTCACCACCCCTGCTGGGATGCATCCCTTCCTGGGTTCCCCAGGGAGACAGAAAAATGCAGCGGTTGGATTAAAGCCCTTAGAGAAATTAAAATACATTAAGCCATGTAAACATGAAGTAGAAGCTTGAGGTTTAGTTTTAAGTAAATATACTCTGAGTACCTTAAGAAGCTGTCAGCCAGCCCAGAGACCTAAGGCCTGGTAGCTTGGTTTTAGACACAACAAAAACATAATAGAACATTGCTTACAGTACTAGATAGAACAGGTACAATCTTTACATGGATGAGAGAGACCTGTGATGTTAAATAGATATACTATATAATAGAACCTTTTACATTAATAGATATGCTATATGTGTCGGTTTTGCGTAAGGTTTTATACTGTCCTTTGTAGTTTTTTCGTAGTTTTACGCACTTCCAAAATTAGGTTTAGACTGGCATAGAGAGAATATTTTAGAATTGTGTTCTTAGCCGATTGGGTAATCTATAGATAGGGACATGAATATGCCTTATGGTTTATGGGTAAAAATCCCCTGTCTTGGGGGCAATGGCATTGATTCATCAATCCTTCAATTAACCGGTCTTCTTCATCATTTACAGCAAGAGCGAATGGGGCTCAGAACTTTGTCAGGTATTAGATTGCTTGGGCTGCTGTTGGTGCTTTTGCTTTTGCAGTCACTGCCACTGAGAACGCTGCTTGGGAACAGGTCTCTCTCTCTCTCTCTGCACCAGGAAAATGCCTTTGTTCTGTGGCTGGGATACTCTCTCTCTCTCTTTCCTATGGGCTGGGAAATTGCCTCTGTTCTTGTGACCGGGACTCCCTGTCAGGCTGCTGGTTTTGCCGCGCTGGGACCTCAAGCCTCATAGCTTTTAGCAAGACCACAGTTAGAACTCTCTGCCTTCGGGACTGATGCATTTATATAATAAACAACTTTATATTAACCAGAAACTCCTCTTGGCTTTTTAAGACCTTAAACCCATGAATAGCTTGACACACCCCCACAGAAAATAATTTCTTTCTAATATTTAATCTAAATCTACTCTCTTTCAGTTTAAAGCCAAAACTGTCCTAGGCTGCATGAAAAGAAGTGTGGCCAGCTGGTCTCTCTCTGCCCTTGTGAGATACCACCTGGAGTGCTGTGTCCAGCGCTGGGGCCCCCAGCACAAGGAAGACATGAACCTGTTGGAATGAATCCAGAGCACAACCACAAAGATGATCAGAGAGCTGGAACACCACTCCTCTGTTCCAGAAGGCTGAGAGAATTGGGCTTGTTCACCCTGGAGAACAGAAGGCTCCAAGGGGACCTTATTGTGGTGTTTCAGTATTTAAAGAGGGCTTACAAGAGTGAGGTGTACAAACCTTTTAGCAGGTCCTAACAATAATGTTAAACCCATAGTTAATGGTTTTAAGTAAAAGAGTATATATTCATACTAGATATAAGGAAGACATTTTTAAAAATGAGGGTTGGGAAACACTGTACAGGGTGCCCAGAGAGGCAGTAGCCTCCTCTATGGAAACATTCAAGGCCAGGGTGGTCTAGGTTCTGAACAACCTGATTTCGTTGAAGATGGTCCTGCTCATTGCAGCGAGGGTTGGGTTAGGTGACCCTTAAAGGCCCCTCCAACACAAACCCTTTTATAGTTCTATGATTCTATGAACCCCCTGAATATCCCTCTTGCTGTTTTGAGTTTGCAAGTGCTTATGCTGTGTAGCTTGTGAGAGCTGCTCTTTATCCTGCAATCTGTCACATACATGGGATTGACCTACTGGTGAATGTCATAGTTGCAGGAATTATTGGAATACCTCTGCAACATGCAACTCTTCTATGGTGACAAGGAAGTGCATGAGAGGAGCTGGTCATCGCCAAGATCCCTGTCCAGCCAGCAGAGGCTGGCATTTCTTTGTTCTTTCATGTTGTGTCAGCTGTGCTTTGCTAACAATTTCCTGTCTGCCATCCAGCAGACAGGAAATCTCCAAAGGAGAAATTTGTATTCTCAGAGAAAGAGAATTATACATATATTTTCCCCACAGCAGAAGGGGCAGGTAATGCTTATGAGCACCAAATAAGTGGAACACTTTTACATAAGAGCCAAACTTAAATACTTTGTGGTAGGCAGTGTGTAAGCCCCATGCACTGTTCTGCTACAGATAATTGTTTCCAGTAAAGACCTTGTTCCAGCATCTGTGTTTTGTGGGGAGAAAGAAGCATGCAGCCCCTATGTGGCTGTTATAATTCACAGATGTTTGCTGGTGGGTAGTGCTAAAAAGAGAGTGACTGTATAAACAGGATTGTGCAGGAAAGTGTTCACACTGAAAGTCCCTGTGCCTGGAAAGTTCAGTCCTGCAACAGTTGTAAAAAACTCTAGTCTGCACAGTCTCACCACTCATCCTTCTGTCCTCAGTGGGCACAAACAAAATCTATGCCCAATCCAAAACCTGTAGGAATATAGTCAATCTGCCTTTGATCACACTCTGAGGAACATGGAGTGAGTTTAATAGCGCAGTATACAGAAATAAAGAATTAATATCAACATGGGTTCCACAGAGGAGCAGAGAGAGGCCTTTGAAAATTCTGTGGCAACAGTATGACCATGTTAAATCATATGCAACCACCTCTCAGTATCTTAATTCCCTGAAGTTTAAGAATTCCATCTACAGATTCATATGCAAAATTAAGAGCAAGTGATAGAAAGCGCCCCTCCAATCATAAATCATGAGTATTCATCATGAATAAAGAGAACACTCACAATCAATCTCTCATTGTATGCAGGAAGCTTTATGAGATAGTGTAGTTAGCAAAAGAATAAGCCTTCAAAAGTGTGAGGAAACCCAGATACTCTTTTGGTAGGTAAGGATAGTCATTTGTGGCTCATTTTTATGTGGTCTTTTTATTACAACAGCAACATTAAGACCTGCAGAAAGCTGGAAAATTTACAAAGTTAATATTTGTCCAAAGCTGTTCCTGAAATTGCATTTCCATGATTCAGATGTTGGTATACGTGGGTTTTATTGCCAGCTTCTCACTATGAGGTGAATGTGAAATGAGGTTCTCAGGTGCATCATACTGTTAGTCTGCAACTCTTTTCAGTAATGTGTAATTCTGGGATTCAGTTTCAAGTGATTGTACTTACATTCCAAAATTTGACTCTTAATACTCAACTGGTCTGTTAAATTCTGCTTACAAGCAAAGATTCATAGGAAAAAAAAATGAAAACAATCAACTGATTTAGTACATCATCTAGTCCAGGTTCCTGCTCAAACAACAGCTAGTTTCAAGGTTTAGATAAGGTTGTTCAGGGCTTTGTCCACCTGAATTTTTAAAATCTGCAGGAATGGAAACCTGTTCATGGGCTCAATCATGTTCTTTGAGGAGAAAAATTTTCTTACCAATACTGAGTTGCACTTGCACTAACTTGTGTTATTTTCCTGTTCACTTCTGAAATGAGTCTGTTTTCATCTTCTCATAGTTCCTCTATGTTGTAGGCAAGAGGGAAGAGAAATTATCTTCTCCCAGAGTTTCCTCTTCTCTGTCAGCTTCCCCTCACACATTTCAGTCCCTGTCCCTTGAGCACTTCATTGTCCTCATCTTCGTTTTCTCCTGAGTCACAGGTCTTACCAACGCACAAAAATGCTGATCCTGAAGACTCACAACTTTCAAAAAACCCTCTTTTGGTGTCAAATAAACTTCTTTTAAGTGACTTTTTTTGCTGCTTTTGTATTCTAATATTATTTATGAGATGCCTTCCTTATGCCTTCCTTCTCCGCTCTGTTATTGCATAAGGAGCTGAATGTAGGAAACCTATGATCTGTAATGCACAGCATACTGGAGAGAAACAGAGCTAAGTTACTATTTTGCACCTGTAGAAATTGCCTTACTTTAATTCCTTGAAATACTTGTGAACAACTTTGGTCTTTAGAACTCCTAAGGATTGTGTCATTGTTATATAAGTCTTAGACGAGTTCTCATGTTTTTACCAAGTTGAATAATCCCATTACAGTTGCATGTCTGCTTCTTGTGATGTTTTTTTGAACAGCTGGATTGGCCAGACAGTGTTCAAAGGTACTCCTGTCTTATAACATCAAGCAAGGAGTTTTACTTTTTGTCCCCAAAGAGAATCTCATATAGCGTTTTCATTGCATGGTATATATAATTTATTTATTGTTATCCAGAAGATATGTTTAGAACTATTCTGAACCTTTTCCTTTGTGCTCTTTTTCTCCCCAAATATTTTTATTCTATTTCCTTCTGAATTCCTGCTGGATCCTGTAAAATTAATCCAGCCAAGAGTTCATTACCTCAGGAAAAGGGGACCACTGTGAACTGTTTATCAATCTGCTAGTTGCTCTCACTGATCTCAAAGAAACTGGCATTGCAGACTGAGAGCTACAGTCCCTTGGCATCATAAATGTGTTGTGTCTTTCAGTGAGATATGTGAAATACAGAACAAAAGGCAGAAGTGAAACCTTGTCTGGATCTTACTGAGACACCTTTACTTGAGAAATCTATTTGACTTCTCACATCAAGGAGCGGAAAATAATTTTTTTACACATTTATGTTAAATTTTTCCTAGTAGATGCATAAGAAAGATTTTTCCCTCCAGCTGCACGTAAAAATGAAATTCCTGCTTTACCAGCTGTTCTACTTAAACAACAATTATCCAAGTAATGGGGTCTCCCTTTAACCTTTATTTCAGGGTACAGAATTTATTTACATATAAACTACAGTGATGATCTTTTAGCTCTTTTTAATGGCCTTATTATTCCTTCACCATTAAGTAAGTAGTCTCAGATTCTTCCTTATCTATTTTATGTGTCAGCCTTTCAGTGACTGCTCTTTTCTTGAGTGACAGCAATGGCTGGGTGAGCTTTCATCCTGTAATAGACACATTTCTCACTGATTCTATTATAAATTTTGTCATTTCCCATTTATTATTTTGTTTTCACACATTCAGTTCACACACTCCCCTATAGGGATAAGGTTACAACCATAAACACTCTGATTTATCAAGTAACTTTCTGTTTTCTGTTGGGGTTTTTTTGTTGTTTGTTTTTTTCTTTTTTTCTCCTTGTGCATATGATTGCAAAACAGTGAATACACGGCTGTGTGCACTCTGTGCTTTGGGCTAAGTATTGTTAAGCAACACAAGACTGAGGAATTACTCCTCCCAGTTGTAACAGCACCTATGGGGTCTTTAAATAAATCTATTTGGCTTAATCGGTTGTTGTCATCTTTTTATCCATGTTGTCCAAACTTTGCAGATCTTTGCATGGTTAAGTTTGCATGGTTTGTCTCTCTTTTGTTTCTAAATGAGAGGAAGGTCCCTCCTCCTCCAGTTTTTTGGTTTCTCTTAAATGTGCATACACTTTGTCCATAGTTCACACTCTGTATCTACTTAGGATCGTACAATTTATTCTGGATGGCACACTCTTTTAACCATATCCTATCTTAACTCTGAGTTGGCTTTTTTTGACCCACTTATAGTCATAACTTAGCCCCTGTTATGGAGTTATTTGCCACAAACAATACCACATTTTTCTGTTCAGTCTTTCATTATTTATGGGGATTCATTTTTTCTTCTTAAAAAACATCAAGCTTTCATTTTTATGTGGACTCATCAAATGCATTTCATGGATGTAGATTAGTAAAAGTTCAAATCACCATAGAATGATTATTCACAAAAAGTAAATAAACCAGACATCTATAACCCTGATACTACCCTGTGAATTGCTGATCAACCCCACTTTTCTTGCAGATATTCTCTGACGTTTCAGCTAGATGTTTTCCACTCATCTGTGTGTTACTGAACACTGAATGCCCCATATGAATTCAGTGCTGGCTGAATAGTTGATACAAATTCCCATATCCTGTGAAATCCATCTATTCTGATTGTGATTGCAATATCTTACCTGTGATGCAGTTCTTAAAAATCTAGTTTGGTTTTAAAGGGTGAGAAGCAGACCTAAAATAGGGTGGGATATCCAAATTGCAAAATTCCCAGACATCTCAAATTATGTGTTTTTAGAAGGAAATGGAGAGTTTTCTGTCCATTTGCCGATGTCACTAATAGTGTTAGTCATCTTTTCTCACTTGTACAAAGCTGTCATTACAGTGACAGTAATAAAGGGTGCAGCATTACCTCCTCCAGCCATTAAGTTCTTTCACCACTTTACCAGAATATTGTAAAACAGTCTTGGTGGGAAAGAGTCTGACCCTTGGAAAGCAACACACATGGAAAAGCAAAATATTTGCAATCACAGATGGCTTGCAGGTCCAGAAAGATAATTCTGTCCTGCAAAGACGTACAATACACACCAGGCAAATGTTCAATAAGCACACAATTTTTTGGCAAATAAATGGTATTCAGTCCTCTCTGTGAATTTGATAAATATTTTATTTGCATGTCAGGGTGTGAGAGGGGCAAAAGCTGATACATCAACCTGTACATAAAACATTTGTCAGACATCTCCATACATTCTGAGTAGTACTGCTCAGTAAAGGAGCACTCTGGGAAAAGTTATCAATATTATTAATGCCATAATCTAAACTGGACTAATGACACTGCTGTTTATATAATTCTAAAGAGTTCTCCACTGGTGTATGTGAGCCTTAATTTTGTTTACTGCTTTTTCATGTGTTTAAAGCTTGTGTTTGTTTTTCCACCTGACACTGTCATACTGTTGCAAATTAGGTTAGTGTTATCAAGAGGGTAGTTTACTCTTCTTCTCACATGCATTTTGTCCTTGCAAGACATTTCTAGAAAGAAATTTTTCTGAAGGGGCTTAGAATTTACCTGACAAAGCAGCTTTCAGTGGAACAGAATGTGTCTACCGGCTGTAGTCAAAATCTGGTAATTTTTGGATCATGTGGATTATAACAGAAAACATAAAACACAAAACACACAAATAAAGTCACTGCTAACTTTCATTTTTCTTCTTAAACTTTCTTTTTTTAAGTTTTACTAACAGTGATTGTGTTTTGCAAATTTGGTCCATCCTGTTTCAAACAACGCTTCTTAAAACCTGTGATGTACATCTGCCAACATGTATGTCTACATATACACACAATCTGAGTAATTTGTCACTCTCCACTTTAAAGAGTAGATGAATATGTCAGGTCAAAAAGATACATGCAGTGTTAACCTTAGATATTTTGAAAACACTGCATTTCTTAAATAGTTAGAAAAGCTCAAAGTGTTTGTGTTTTGCAGACCATGTCACAAGCTTTCATGAACAGATCCATCTGGGACAAAATAGAACCAAAAGAATTTCCTGCAAAACTTATATCCTTGCTAGACTTCTTAAATTAAATTTATTTTATTCTATGAGTGTTGTTCCATTTTCTCTGGGCAACATGTAAAACAAAGTGAATTGCTGCCATAAGCATTGCAATGTGGGCAGGTGCACCAAGGTCCTCCAGCTAACTTCTGTGAGGAAACGTATTTTGGAATATCTCTGTTTTGGGCTGGTCGCATCCTACTCTTACGTATGCAGGAGATTTATCTTGCATTAATCTGATTGTCCAGATGCAGGTATTGGGGAAGCAGACCATAGAACTCTGTTGATTTCCATGCAGCATGGATCCATGGAAAGTCTGGTCCAAGGTATGGAAAGGCTTCTCCAGCCAGGCAGGAAAATAGGGCATCAAGGAGGGCTTGTGAAGCCCACTTTTTTCCTGCATCTCCAGGTTTGTAGGGAAGGAGTAGGCTGGGTGGGAGAAAATGCTCTCTTGCCAGAGAAGGCAACCACTGTGTGAACGGGGGGCAGCCCTGCCTTTGCTGCTGAGTGCTGTGACAGTAGGGAAAAGTGATACTGCACTGCTGAAAGCCAGCACAGATGGCAGTGGCTTTTTATACACTTTACAGCAGCAGAGAAAAGCAGAAGGAAGGGCATTAGCAATGGTAACTATTATGCAACTGGTAATTCAATGAACTGACTCTTGGGACCCTTTTAGATTTCCATAGTGTAGTTAATGTGGTTTTAATTGAAGATATCCATATGCAGGGCTAGATTTGGGTCGTAAGGGTATATGTAGGTTTTGATGTTCCTGTTTCTAGGGTGGAATGGGTAGCTAAATTAAGACTCTATTTAATCTGTCACTTACATAAAATACTACAAACTATCCCAGGACAGTTCCTGTTTAAAATAGGTTATTCTTTTTATGCTGTGTTTTGACTGCAAAGGTATACTGATTAAAGCTCTTATTTCTTTGGTATAACATCACACTACTGTGCAGCCTTAGGACAAGGCGCCATTTTAATGGAAGTTCTAAAGATATACAAATTTTTTTACGAAAGGTTTACCTTTCAGGTCTTCAGCCAGCTTGAGTTGGTTTTTGTAGAAAGATCAGAAAAATGTAGTTGCAACTGTTATGATAAAACATCTTTTGGGCAAGTTGCATAGCTGTGAATCTAGTCAGTTTATTATATATGCTTGCACCTAAGCCCAGATCAAGAGACTGACCAAATAAATGTGATCTAGTTTGTTCTAAAGGATGCATTTACAAGGATAAGTTTTAAGAATCTTGATGACAAATATTCATAAATGCATACTGCTTTGTCATAACCTTTCCTTCTTTGAAAAGGCCAGAGTGCTAAGATACTGCTGTCTGAGAAGATATATATCCCATTTGTGGATGTAGTAACAATTGAGACCTTCGTACCAGGCTGAGATTCTGTGATTATGATTAACCAACCCCCATTTGTGTCTTTTTGTATTTGCATTACAATACTGCCTGTGATTATTTAATCATATGCTCTATTATCCACATAAACCCTTGTCTAGTGGTAGTATAGTACAGATCTTTTTTTGGAGATGAACCAAATATTATGGTTACAGATCTTGATGATTCCATCTTCTACCTAATTTGCTGCAGACACTAAAAAGGAGTGGACAAGTAAAACTTTGAATATGAACTTGGCAATACTATTTTTTTCCCATATTGTTTCAGGAGATAAGCAGAAGAGTTTTAGATTTCATCATCATCATCATCATCATCATCATCATCATCATCATCATCATCATCATCATCATCATCATCATCATCAGACAAAAAGAAAAACAAACAGGAAAAGGTAGTTCATGTCATCTTACCAAATATATCTAAGTTTTTCTTCCCCATATAGAAGAATTTCAAAAGAAGACAGCTTTCAAAATCAAGGGTTAAACTGCTTATACTTGAAGGCTGCTTTGCTTTCATATGATGCAGTATACACTGAGATTCTGTGTAGATGCATTCTGTTTAATCTTCTTTTATGATCCTCTCTCTTAATCCCTTCCTACTCTCTTTACTCTAGACTGTATTTTCTGACAAATTTTCCATTCTCTTAAGGATGACCCAGACCCCATAAGAGAATGGAATAAAGGAAAAGGATTTTTTTTTAATGGGCAAAAATTAGATTTTCAAGGACTCTGTTCTTCTTGTTTCTATATTATTTCTATGTAAGGGTAGGCCAGTTACCTAAAGTTTTCAAAGATGATTGCTAATTCTAAACTCTTCATCTTTTGGTTTCCTGGCAAGCCACACCTGCGCTCTGACACTTAGTTCTGTCCAGCTGTCTCTGTTATTGGGAACTCTCATTTACATGTATAGAGTCACCTAAAATTCTAATTACTTCATTAAGTCTGTCTCATGTCTTCTCAAACTAAGCATCCTCAGTTTACAAAATCTTTGAGACTTTCAATTTTAAACTTTGGATCTCAGTACAAAACAAAGCGAGTCTACATATGCTATTCTGTAGGAAGAGAAATATATTTTAGAGGAATACTGTGGAAATTAATGTTAATAAAGAATGAATATCTAAGTCATCGAAATTCTATATCTAAATCATAAGACTCCAAAATGTTTGCCAACTTCAGGTCTGGCAAAAAAAGTCTGAAACAACCCCACTGCTTCCATAAACCTTCATTCTGTGTAGGAGAAATGGACATGTTCTTCAAGTGTAAGGTTGAGCTGGCTTGTTTCTGATGCTTATATTACTAGTACTATGTTGACCTGAAGAAAGGCAAATGCATATTTTCTTACCTTGTTTTAATATTCAGATTGAAGATGACTCTTTGAGACTGTGGGAGGAAAGACCAGAAAGAAATCACTACTGTTCTGTACTTGCAGGGTGGACAGAAGGCAGTGAATGGAGCTATACCATAAATAAATGTGGAAGAGGGAAAACTGGACTGGTATTTATTTAACAAGAGCCATCTGACTTTTCTCTTTCCTTTATGTAGTAAGTCCTAACTGTAGCAAGATAAAGTGGTTTGAATGCCTGTAATTACAACTATTTATATTTCTCTCTATAAGATGTTCAACTATTTGTCATTTGATCTTACTCTCTCTTTTCAAGGACAATATTTATTTGAATAAGTGTGTAAAGATATAATTTCGGACATTTTATGGGCATCAAGTCAAAATAAAAAGTAGTAGCTCAGGGAGTTACTGTTAAATTCAACACAAACTGGAACTTCAGATTTACATCAATAAAGAAAACAACGAATTGGCACAGAAAGTTTTTATTAAGACTGTAAATTGATAGCTTCTCTCCAAAACCAGCACAGACAAACAAAATTGACTGTATTACCGAAAAAGAAATTACTTTGATCTTTCCTCCCATTGCTAAGTCCATGTTAGGAAATTGATTCTATAAATGCCACAGATGTGCTGCTGGTTCTGAGATGTGATGTTTCATATGTTGATGTGTGGGCATACAGATATATACCTATAAGAAGCTAAGAAGTGATGGGACTACATCACTTGTCTATGTGACAGCGTCTTACAGAGAGAATTTTAAATCTCAGATATAAACAAAGTGGTTTTTTTCTGGAGGCCTTCTTGCTTGTGAGCTGGAGCAATCAAAAGGGTAGAGAGGAAAGAGAGTTAAGACTGTATGTGGAGGGTTCCTCTTTTACAATCTAACATCTTGTTCTTTCATGTGTTCTCTCTCTCAAGACTTTTTTAACCTTTAACCACTATCGCAAATGACACATAATAAGTCTCTAGACAGTGTGCAGTGCAGGAGACTACAGTGTTTGGATATTCTGGAGGTGCAGTTTTCATTTCTGCATGGTGATCTCAGTGGCAGATGTCAGATGTCTAATCAGTCAAGGCTCATATTTCTTGTGTCTCCTTCTTCCCCAGTGTCAGCCACTCTCACTGATCGCAGTTTTGATGCGAGAACTCTTTGAGCCCCATGTGATGAAGTCAAGATGCAGCAAAAGCAGCACTCTGATTCTGATATAAATATATTTTAGTCCTGCTGTTTTGATTTCTAAATTTTTTCACTCAAAAGCCTCAGAGAGGAGCATAAATAGGAGCCATTGGAAGCTTTCTCTTTTAAAGTCCACATGCACAAATGTTAGAACTTATTGAATAGCTAAGTGGATCTTATTGTGATATTGCATGAAAGGCCACTAGTACCATTCTTCTGGTGTCTTTTCTTAAATTATAATAACAGTAATGTGTTGTACTTAATGAATCTTAACATGTTAATCTTGCCTTGAGTCCACCTACTGAATCAGTGCTGGGGGCAAAGATAGCTGCAGCCTCAGTGCTGATGTAAGTGCCTGTGGTATGTGTAAAAGCAAGTAATCTTCTGAAAACTTATGCAGTTATGGCCTCTTGATCACCTAAGCAGGTTTTTTGGGTGTTGTAACAAGAAGTCCTTACATTTCTTCTGAAATATGCTATAGATGTCAAAGTACTTTTTTGAATCTCACTGCATGATCAGAGAGGACTGCCAAAACTAAATCAAGTTAGAGTGCTATTTGAAGGCCAGAAAATCTTACTACCATCTTGCATACATTTTTCATGAAGCTTGGAACACGGTGCTTACTGGAGCTTATAACATTTGTGTGAGCAAAATATTTAGTTTTTAATGAAAATATCAGGCGATATCCAGTCTGCAATATTAGTAAAACGTTCTAAATGGTAACATCCTTATAGCTGATGATAATTTTTGTTTAGTCTGTATTTTTCTCAATTTATCTTCTTTCATGATATCTTATATTATCTTTTGTTTCCCCCCTTAGCATAAGCATTTTAATTTGATAAAGTGTATGATAATATGTGCAAACTGTTAACCAGGTTGGACCTTAACTTTATAAGTAAGCCAAAGAATTTTCATTGACTACTCATGGTAGAAGCTAAAATGCTCCATTTTGTTAACTTTTAAATTTTCCCTGGCATTCCAGGAAGAGGATGAGATGACAGTCTTAAGCTGTGACAGGGGAGGTTCAGGAAGTAGATCTTCACAGAAAGGGTGATTGGGAACTGCCCAGGGACGTGGTGGAGCCACTGTCCCTGGAGTTGTTTAAGAAAAGACTGGTCTAATTAACAAGGTGGTGTTAGGTCATAGGTTGGACTTGATGATCTCAATGGTCTTTTCCAAACTAAATGAGTCTCTGATTCTATTGATGTAATCTTTTTGCCTCAGAGTTACTGTTTTATACTGATATGCTCAGTATAATGAGGTTTACTTTGTTGAAAATCTAGGATAGACATCTTGCAAAAGTGTACTACTAAATTCCTTACAAGATTATTCTCAGAAGGGTTAGCTTCAAAATCTCCAAAATATGCTGTCTTGCTGTTACTAGTAGTTGAGATACTAAGAGTCAATACTTTAAATTTACCTACTTGCATATGTTTCACTCTGTGGAAAAAAGCCCCTAAATTTCTGGGTCAGCAAATAAATCTTCCCTTAAGAAAAAAAGAAAATTGCCAAATGATGTGGCAAAAAATATGAGAAATTCGGAAATGTCAGATGTTTAGAAGCAAGAGAGGTGGACTGCTGTTTAAAAGAGTTACTCAGGATGGTCTCAGATTAAATGTAGGCATATTGGATCCCAAGAGAGACGGATGACTCTGATTTAATGATAAGCCTTAATCCACTCATATCAGTCTGACCTTGATCAAGATTTTTGAGGTGGGTGAGAGGGACGGGGGATAGGAAAAAAAGAGATTTTACAGGATAATGCAATGGGTAAAGAATAAAAAGGTTGTACTTGTCAGTGCTGCATTCTGTAATATGCTCACGTTCTTCTGGACTCTGAATCCTTTGCTGCAAAAGAATATGAAACACAGTAAACCTCTGCATTTAGCCATCTCATTTTCATGCAATGTAAGTTTGAAGCAAGCAAAACAAATGGATCTTAGCAGTCATAGCCTTTTAGGATAGTTTTCATGCTGAAAGCTCCCCTTGCCTTGAAGAAGAAAAATGTCTTAGGAAGAAGAAAGCTTTTTCCTTTAAGAGAGAGACTCCTTTAAATGAGCAATAGATATTAGAAAAGTCAGCTGCAAGAACTCAATATCATGAATCTAATTTTCTGTTTCCTGTAAATTCAGGCACATGTCATTCATTTTGTATGTTAATTGATATGGAACTTCTGAGAAATAATTATCTTTCCATTTGTTCAGACAGGTCAGCTACCTGGCTGTTAGCTCACAGCTATCATTTGCAATCTGAAGTAAGTTTTTCTCACCATTCCAGACCATTTTTGTATTGACCTTTAAGGCAACAAAATAATTAAGCACACCAGTGTTGTTCTGTAACTTGAATTCAGTGCATTAACAAGCCCATCGTATCACAAGGCCACCAACCCATCCATTAAGTCTGACCATGCTCTTTTGGAATCAATAGCAAAAATCATAATAGTCTCCACTGACTGTGCTCAGACACTGGAAATTACTTTTATTTGGAGAATCACAAAGTAGCAGAGGTTGAAAGGAACCTGTGGAGATCATGTATCCCACTGTCCCTGCTCAGAACACAGGATGCCCAGAATCATGTTTATTTAGGTTTTGACCATCTCTGAGGATGGAGAATTCACTGCATCCCTGGATAATCCATTCTATTGCTCAATCATGCTCACAATCAGAGAGTTTTTATTGTGCTCAGATGTAATTTTCTATCTTTTTACTTGTGTTCATTACCTCTTAGTGGATGAAAAGCTGGATATGAGCTAGCAATGTACATCTCAGAAATTCAACTCTATCCTAAGGTACAACAATTCAATGCCCAGTGCATTGAGGAAGGATATTCTCCCTCACTACTTCACTTTTGTGAGATCCCACCTGGAGGACTTCATCTAGTTCTGGAACCCCCAGCACAGGAAAGACATGGACCTGTTGGAGTGGGTCCAGAGAACAACCACAAAAATGATCAGAGGGATGGAATGCCTGTCCTACGTAGAAGGGTTGAGAGAGCTGAAGATGTTTAGATTAGATATAAGGAAAAAAAAAATACTATGAGGGTGATAGAAAAATGGAACAGGTTTTCCAGAGAAGCTGTAGTTGGCCTTTTCCTGTACATATTCAAGGTTGGACAGGACTCTGAGCAACCTGATCTAGTGGAAGATGTCCCTGTTCATTGCAGGAGGGTTGGGCTAGATAAGGGACCCTTCATGAGTCCCTTTCATGGGCCCTTCCAGTCCAAACTGTTCTTTGATTCTTTGATGTTATTATTAGTTCTATGACTCTCTTTCACTGGTCACCACCGAGGAAAATCTGGCTCTGTCTCCTGTACACCCAGCCATCTTGCATTTGTACACATGGATATGATCCCTCTAAACTTTACATTCTCCGGGTTAAACAGTTCTATCTCTTAACCATCCTTCTGCCCAGTGCTGGGCTCACTCACTCACTCACTCACTCACTCACTCACTCACTCACTCACTCACTCACTCACTCACTCACTCACTCACTCCCTCCCTCCCTCCCTCCCTCCCTCCAGTATGTCTCTGTCTTTTGTGCTGGGGAGCCCTGAACTTAGTCAGTGCCTCACTAGGATTGGACAGAGGAAAAGGGGCTTTGCCAGGGAGGTGCACTGCTCCTTCATGGTTGTCTTGTTAAAAGACCTCAGGATCTTTTCTGCCATAATCAACAATCGATTTTGGCAACAGTTTTTTAAAAGAGTCATTTGAAAATAGGAAAATATAAGATGCTACAAATATACTGGTTAACAACATATTTTCTCCAGTTCAAAATATAAAATAAACTAGAACTAAGAAATTAACAAAATGTTTAAGTTTAAAGTTTAGCTTGGACTGTTATTTCAATGTAAGTACAAATTGCTTGGTATTTATTTCAGAACTTATGTCTACCTATTCAGTTTCATGCATCTATTTCCAACCTGTAATTAAGTTTGACAGAATTTTTATTGGAGAAATTATACAACCAAAAGCATGCTTTCATAAATAAAAGACAAGATACGTAATTGGTTTAAAACTATGTAGATATAAACCATTGCCTGTCAAACACAGACAATATAGATTGCTGCTCGTTAGGAGAGGGAGGGAATGCCTTTGTGGCTCCTCTACCTGATTAAGTTTCATAATGTAATCAGGAAAGCTCTTCCACTGGAAATAAAAGTTACTTTTTGAACTTAATTACATGTCAATACTAAATGACATAAATTAATTGCTAACAATCTGTAATGACTTTTAACAGAAATCCTAACCCCTTGTAATTTGCTAAAAAGTTAATTTGATTCCTTAATTGAATTTTAATTCATCTCTTTGATATACAGCTAGTAACTGCATTGCATAGGACTTGATGTTTTTTCTAAAATTAATTTCTTTTTAATTTCCCCAAATATCTTTTTTTTCCTGTAAATATTTAAAAGATTTCTTTGATGTCCTTGGCAAACAGCTGTGGGGATTGACTCTGGCTTTTGCCTTAGTAGCACAGAAAACAATGGGTTCCCTTCAGTGGACATTCAAAATTCATCACATATGAAATTGCTCTGGCCTTTTGATCAGTATGTTGTGATGCCAGCAAGCCTTGAAGCAGGTATAAGATTCTTGTTGGCAAGGTGTTCATGTGGTTGACTGTGTTTTCTGACAAGCATTTTATCACTCCAATATTTTCTATTGGCTCTGTCAGAGGACTGCCCTGTGTGTTGAGGCTACATAATAAGTTGCTGAAGAAGAGAAGTAAAAACAATGAAAAAGAAGAAGGGCAGCTATAAAAAGTATCAATCTAATGTGCTCCAGACTCATGTACCATTATTTTGAATACTGGCTTTGATATCATCATAACTGAAGCAAGTAAGGACAGACAAATATGTTCTCAAAACTTTCTTAGGCTGTGGACTGAAAACTTTCTAAATAGATAAAAGCAAGGAAGAAAATCCCACAAGCCTTCCTCTATTAACATCAGTTCACCTATACAAAGAAGAGGGAGTACCATTTCAAAGGAGCTGGTGCAAAAAAAATTGCTGTGATTTCAGGATGAAAGGTTAATTTTGTTCTAGGTATTCAGAATATTATAAATGCTTTTACTTAAAAAATAAATAGACTTGGGTTTTCTAGCTCATTTAGCTCAGTTGGTTAGAGCATGGTATTAATGCCAGTCTTGGGTTCGATCCCCATGAAGACAATTTACTTAAGAGGTGGACTCAATGATCCTTGTGGATCCCTTGCAACTCCAAATATTCTTTGATTCAGTGATTTATTAGCCAGATTGTTTATACATTTCTCTATTTTCTTCAGGCTCTGATTTATTTTCAAATCAAGTGAGACTTGACTTCTGCAGTGGATTCCTTATTTCCTTTATTTGGTACATGAATAAAACCTTCCTAATATTTAAAATTACTCAGAATTCCCAAGGACATACCTAAGCACTGAAGGTTTTAGAGGGATAACTAAATTTTGAAACCCACTCTAAGTTGTGCCACTTCATATAATTTTTTAGAAATTATTTTCTCTGGAAAAATACCAACTATTATGTACCTGAATTCTTCATTTTATTAGCCAGTGTTTTATTTTACAAAACATTGCTTCATAGATTCTCATACAAATTCCCTACACTGGTAACCCATTGAGATTTTACTATCACAGAAGCAGACGTTGCATAAACTCAGCTTATGTTTTATTGTTCGTGTGAACAAGACTCTGGGGAGCCTGAAAGGGTTTAGGTGTAGAAGTGAAACCTTTTTTTTATTTATTTTGCAGGATCAGTGCTTTCAAATTAATCAGGAGAAGAGCTCTGTCTTTGAAGTCATGGAATACATCTGGGCTAGGTCATCAGTCTGGGTTAAGACAAAAAAAAGATGGTTAATGGGAGTATTTTTTCCATTTTCCATGTTTGATGGAATTTATCATGTTTTTTCATTGCAGTCAAATGGAAATAAACTATTATTAAATTTAGATGTTATTTTCTTATTTCTTAAGTTTGTTGATGAAGCTTAATTCTTAAAATAATATTTTAGTGTAAAAATACAAATTTTTAAAAGAACATTTGGGGATTTAACAGGCTTTAACAGTTAATTAATTTAACTGGATTTAACAGTCAATTAATTTAACAATTAGTTTAAATATATTTAAATATTTGCAAGAGGGTCTCAGGTTTTTGTGGAATGCTGAATAGAGACCCTCTCCAAAAATAGTTCCAATATTTTGAAGAGTGCAGACATCTCTAAAGAATGTACATACTTAAAGCAGCTAGAAGAACTGGGGAAGGTAGTAGGAATACTTCAGCTCTTCAGATGACAAAAGCTTTGGAGAACAAGAAAATATTCAAAAGAAAAAAAGGCCAAGTCTTAGGTAGATTCAACATGTCAAGGAAATGACAACCTGAAGAAATGATGCTGGAAGAGAAAGAAGAAAGAAGTTTTTGCTGGTGTATTTTGTGTAATGAAGGTGAAAGAAGTTAGAAGACAAGCAAATGTGTGCGCATCTCTTTCTTGAATCATTTCCTAATGTGTCCTTGAAGGTGAGCTTCTAACAGTGATTTTAACAGCCAAATGTAAAGTTAGTATAGGAACTGATGATAAATGTAATCTAACTGGGTCAGGAAAATCAAAGTTAGGTAATATACATGAACTTATTTAAAAACAGTTTTGGAGGAAAACTTAACTCTGCAAAGGTTTTCTAGAAAATAATTAAACCAAGGATATCTATTACAAGGATATCTATTACAAGGGTTCAACTAGGACTGCTGGTAAGTAATTCGAAGTGTCTCAGTGAACACCTCTGCCAGCTCCCTCAGAACCTTAGGGTGAATGCCATCCCACCCTACAGACTTGTGGGTGTCTTAAGTGGAGTAGCAGGTTGCTGATCATTTTTCTTTGGATTATTGGGGCTTTATTCTGATCCACATCCCATCTTCCAGCCCAGGGGCCTGAGTACCCACAGAACTATTGGTCTTACTATTAAAGACTGTGGCAATCAAGGCATTAAGTGTCTCTTCCTTTTCATTATCCTTTGTCACTGTTTCTCCATGAATCCAACAAAGCACTGAGAAACTCCTTAGCCCTCCTTTTACTGCTACTGCATTTACAAAAAGAGTTTAATTGTCTTTTGCAGCAGTAACCAGATTAAATTCAAGCCAGTTTTTGATCTTTCTCTTTTTTTTTTTTTCCCTGCATAACCACCCAACATCCTAAATTGCCTGCCCCTCCTTCCAAAGATCATAATTGTCCTTTTTGCCTCTGAGATCCCATCAAATCTTTCTCTTCAACCCAGCCAGTTCTCTTCCCTGATGCATTGTCTTTTGCCACGTGAGGACACATGCTCCTGCTCCTTCAGGGTTTCCTTCTTGAAGAACATCCAACCTTCCTGGATACCTTAGGAGTCCTTAGCATTTAGTCCTTAGCAGATAGTCCTGCTTTGAATGGCTGGTGGGAAAGGGCAATCAGTCCAGCTGATGGTTTTAGCAGCTTCTGACTATTTACATTTTCAATATGAAAAAGATTATAAGATTTCAACATGTGGGACTGTGAACAGACCTGATTCTGAAGCCTCTGAGTGGGCCACATATGTGATTGAGAGGAAGGTGAAGCAAAAGCTTTGCTCAAATCCTTCCCAGGACTCTACAAACCATGGACACAAAGCAGGAGTGTCTCCCTCTGAGAGTGTTTGAACTACTGAACTATTGGAAAATAGCGGGAAATATCACCAACAGCTACTATTAACAAACCGACTTTGAACACATGCCTCTCACTTGAAAGGACTGGGTGAAACTAAATTAAAATTTACAAAAATTTTGAGGTGACAAAAACCAAATTTCTTCTGAAATTTTAATTTTTTTTTTTCGTCAAGTTTAAGGGTAGCTGGATGAGGTTAATTAAGTAACAATTGGCAAAAGAGTTATGTATGCAATTTACAAAATATTTAATATCACAACATTGGATCTTGTCAAAAATCAGGCTATGAAACATTCCAAATTGAGGAAAATTTTGTTGTTTTGTTTTTCTTTAAAATTTTAGTGAGCATGTTTTAGAAGGTTTTTCCATGTTGCATGTTCTGGTAGGTATTTTGTCAATCAAAAAATTTGAAAGGCTAGGATAGCCAAATAAGCTGGGTAGCTAAAAAAAAGGGTTTACTTAGAGAGAAATGGTACAGTTAAACCAGGTTTATGTGACTTGGATTAATTTATATATATATATATTTAAATAAAATTTGTATAACTCCTGACATGTCTTGCTTGTACTGGGCAGAATTCTTTCCAGATTAACATGCTACTGTTTTGCTTGCTTGTGGTCTTTGATTTCCCTCCAGGTTTCTCTACATTCATGAATAGACTCTTTCCTCTTGACGCTATTCACACACTTCAATTCCTAAAGAGGAAAACAATAGCAAATGCAGCACCTGAAAGGTGATTGCTTACAGGTGATATTGTATGATGACCTTTTTGAAGAAGAACATAGTAAGTCTATTATAGTGAAACAATGAAGTGTGTGGGCCTGAAACTCAGGAGAAATGTGCTGCCTTTGTTACAGTAATTCAGGGTTCCTAGGAAACAATTAGCAGGCAAGTAACAGATCCAAATAGAGAGAAGGCAGCAGAGAGTAAGATAGCGCAAATTCCTGAATTAGTTTTGGAAATGAAAGAATTCCTACAATGATTCGCTGCCTCTTTTAAATAGTTAGGGGTTTTTCTTTTTGTTGTGGTTTTTTTGGTTGTTGTTGTTTTGTTTTTTGTTTTTTGTTTTTTTTTTGACAAACACCTTGCAAGAGATGGAGACTGTTGGAATGGAGGGTTTTCATACATAACTTAGCCAACAGGTAGGAAGAAAGAGAAACTAGATGAAAGCAAGTAAGGACAGCCTGATAGAGAGTTGTCACAGGTGAGGCAGATTGAACTGCAATCTGGGGGGACCAGGATGCTGGAGTTTAAGGACTGAAGAGAGATTTTACTATGCTGCTTTCCAGTTCCCTTCTCTTTCCTGAGACCACTTCTTTTTGGAACCAGTTCTTTCTTGGTCCCCAAGTCTCCCATTTTCCCAGTCTAAATACCTTATTTGTGTAAGACCAACACAATTATCCTTCTAATTGGTGATTCTGCCTCATGTTTTCTTACTAGATGGAGGATTTGTCACTTTGTTCAGTCTGAGTATCAGCAAAATTTGCAACTAGCTGCATGAAGTGCATCTACCAAGTAGCAGTCTTCTGCTTGAAACTGGAAGAGTTTCAAAAATTTAGTCTCAGACACCCCAGCAGCCATAAACCCAGGTAGGTGTTTGTCTTGGTTTCAGAGACGGGTGTCTGCTAGGGAGGGCAGGGCCTCCCTAGAGATGGAGAATTCAAATCCCCACCCTCCAAATTATTATAATTTAGAAAATTAAAGGGGATTTCAGACAGAAGTACAGGGGTAGGAATAACAGTTCTTTACTAGTATGTACAACAAGGCAAACAAACAACAACAACTACAGCACTAATAAAAAACAGAACCAGGAACCTCGAGGGGCTTTGTTTCACAAAGCCCGGGGCAGTCTGATCCCCTGCGGGACTCCGAGAGCACCGAGCGGGAAGGGTGGAAAGTCCCGGGCTGGTGGATGAGATCAGGAGCTCTGTCGGTGGTGGCTGGAGCGGCAGGGATGTCCCGGCAGGGCAGTGCGGGGCCACAGAGGAGCAGAAAAGCCTCAAAGCAGCGGCGGCGGGACAGGGCCGGCCCGGCAGGGCAGGAGGAGGCGAGCTCAGAATTCCTGGGCACACGAGCAGATGATGGGAGATTTCCCAGCACCGGACGTGGTGGTGACAGTGACTCCTCCCGCAGCGAGCAACAGCCTGGCCATCCTCTCTCCAATACTGAGAGCAAGAGAGAGAGAACCTGCCCCCAGCCCTGTCCTTTACCTGCGCCAAAACTCACGGTATCTCCCCCCTCTGAGAGAAACTCCTCGAGACCCAAAGAAGTGCAGCCAGGTGCTACAGCTCCTCACTTTGGCCCCTTTGTTCTGCTTAAGTACCTACAAGTACCCAGTAGTTAGTTTCCTAGCAACTTAGGGGAAAAAGTCTATAAGTAAAAAAGAAACAAATCTAACCCCCAAGAGTGCTGCCAATTAGCATTCAAAATTCAAGCTGTTTTTTCACATACAAACACATATTTGGAAAGTTTGTTTTCTAGCTGTACCCTAAAGAACCTTGAATACTGCTATTACCTGTCCCTGGTGGGGATTTTCATCTTTAGGCTCTACCGGGATGATGGGAAATCTGAAAGCATCTTTGAGTATCTCAGGTTTGTTGGATACAGGATGAGAACAAATGCACAAAACCTTGAATCCCAAAGTAGAATTTTGACTTTTTTTTTTTTCTTTAGTCTATGCAGAGATCTCTGAAAGATGATCTGTTTTTCTAAAACAAAATCTGAAAAATGAAAGCACTAGATATTGCAGCAAAATATAGAAAGTAAGCATCCATCAGTTTGGATGACCTGGAAGGCAAGCCAGTGTTTCCCTTTTTGCTGCTAGTGAGTACACTCAGATAGAAGTGAAGAGCTTGGATTGACGGTCAGCCAAAGAAAGCTGCACAAACACTGAGGACACTGAAGAGATACTGCATTTTGTTATGCACTGATTGAGATGGATTGCCTGGCTATCTTACGGACATGAGAAGAAATTGCAAAATGATCATATAGATTAGATTGCAATCAGCTGTTGTCATTGACTGACAACAAACCTCTTGCATGACCAAAAAATAGCAATAGGTTCCAGTGAGAAGTCAGATGATTTTTATGCAATTGGTAGGCAATGCACGATTATGGAAGGGCCTTGGCTCAGTAATTGCTTCTACCTTGTCTAGACACTCTCTGAATATTATTATTATTTCAGATTCACTTTACAGAAACGTCCAGAAACAATGACTGGAAAAGTATAAATAAGCAGTCTGTTCCAGAGAGCTTGAAATATAAAAGAAACAGAGGCAACTCTTGAGTACAATAAGAGAGTAGAGAAAAAATGTGGGTGATAATGAGGAAGAGCTCCTGCAGTGATAGTAGAGAGCTGAGTGCACTGGTTTCAGCTGCACACGTGTACTTATGAAATAACTCTACTGGAGTCTTTGCAACTACAGTAAAGTGAAATTGATGCAAGGTCAAAATTAGAATCCTGTTGTTTCAGGTGTGACACATAGATCAGTGAGCCAGTCCTCTAAACTGTGCAGAGGGAACAGATTTGTGATATGACAGAGGACTTTGCAAATTCTGATAGACATTTCCAAATCTCAGTGATGTACTGCGTAGTCTCTTGGGTCACTGACAGTTTATGACTTCCTGGGCACTCGCTGTTGACATCCCACTCTGAAATGTATCTTTTTATGCATTTAAATATTTTCTATTAATGGGAAAAGAAAAAAAAAGAGAAGATTAATTTTGCATGGGTTTTTTTTATTCATCTGGTAGAAAAAAGCCAGATAAATGTAGCCTGACGAAAGTGTCAGCTAGACTAAGAATGTGCTCACACACAGTACAGAAATGTTTTCACATCTCATTTCTTTAACAGCTGAGATGTAAAATTAATTTAGAAACAAAATCAAATAAAAGTATAGGCTTTTTCTGTATTAAAAAAGGAAAAAAAGAAAGAAAAGAAAGAAAAGAAAGAAAAGAAAGAAAAGAAAGGAAAGAAAGAAAATAAATAATGACGTTGGTAAACAAAAGACTTCATAGCCTAAGTCATAACACCAATCAACCTTCCTGGTTAGATAAGTGTAGTATTGCTCTTAGCCTATCTAACTATATATTTTTAAGACAGATTAGAATGTGAGTAGTAACAGGTCTGTTTGTTCTTTGTCATGAAGAAGGCTATAAGGAACATAATAGCTCTGAGTGATTTACTTACAATTTGATTTCTTTTGTACTGGGAACTATGATGCAAAGTCTTACAGCTAGATGAGCAGAGACACAACCTTTGGGAAAAAACATTTAAAAGCTCTTAACAACAAAACTGGATTTTAACACAAGTAAAAGAACAAATATGCAGAGCTGAGGTTCCTGTTAAGGCACAGTTTTTTGTCTCTTGGTTTAAAAAATATGTTTTGCAGGGGATTATAGATTGCTAAACAGTAGCATATGTGCCACGGGTAGTGGTAGTGTGTTAATCCCCCTGAAATGATCAGACACACAGATGAGGGCTGTCTCCCCCACCAGTGCTGCTTTCACTGTTCATGTTCAAGTGGCTGTAGTACTTTATCTCTGCTGGATCCCTCTTTGTCATGGGTTCCTGCATCTAATGATAAGGCCCAATCTAGGTTTTAAAGAGTATTAGAAATTACTTTAATATAAACTGTAGTGGAACTATAGTGAAATGTATTTTTCACATTATGTTTATTTTAGCTAAGAAGTAGTTGATGACAGACCATCAGCCTCTGCTCTTCTCATTTCAGACCATCAGCCTCTGCTTTTCTCCTAGATTACATTCTCCTTTCAGATATTCAAAAGGTCTCTTGCCTGCTTTCCTCTTCTGAGGTCCCTGCCCTCTCTCTGCAATGGCACCAAGTCCTGAACTTAGAAAAATCATATCTTTTACAGGCAGATGTCACACTCTCAACTCCATAGAGATGTTAATTAAACTGGAGAACAGGTAATCTTCAAAATAAATTATTTATATGAAAGCCTTTAATTATCTAGACAAGTTTATCAGCTAAGAAAGACTTGGAAAAGTTAATGAAAAATCCACAAAACCCAGAAAACATATGAAGAAATAGTACTGATTAAATTTGGAAATAAAATATCCAATTTTGAAATAAAATCAAGAAATGCTGATGTGAATTTCAAGTATGCAATTATTCAAGAATTTAAGTGCTATCGTACGATGGCACTTCTGTCTCCTTGTCATAGGGAGAGACCTTCTCTTCAGCACGGGAGCCCAAAGCAGGCCACTGATTGAGAATTCAAACAGATTAGGCTCAGATCTTTCCAGAACTGAATTTTCTGGATCCAGCACATGGCATCTACTGGAGCTTGTGTGAACCATTGCAGCCTGTGCATAGCTGGTCTCAGAAACTGGAAGACAGGAAAGTTGTGCTCCCCTCTTGGCCAAAGATCTCAATTTAAAACTAAACCTAAAGAAAATGGGAAATACAAAGCTGGAATTGGATGGAAGCAAGAAGACAAAGCTATTGAAATAAATTATCTAGTTGCAGTCTGTGACTCATTAAATCCTCTAGGTCTTTGCTGAAAGGGTACAGGATACACCAAGGCATATATCATTCTGTACCTTTCCTGCTTTTTAAATGATTTCCCTAAACACTTTCTATTTGGCATTGCCATAGACAAGCTATTGGAGTGGCTCAATCCAATGGTTACATTTACCAAGTTTAAAAACATCAACAAAACCCCAATCCAGCATAGTTCTTTGTGTCCAGCTGGCATGATTTGGCTTGTGTCCATACCATTAATGCTCTTCCCCACCTAAAAAGGACAGCCTTATTCAGACAGCCTGTTGGAAGTGGCTCATACAAACCCTTGATCATGTCCAGGGTTTGTCTGAGGGGTTTCTAGTTGAGACACGGTTCCTAGTAACAGTTTAATTTTTAGGCAATCCTCAGGCAGGAGACTGTGTGCCCTTTTTTGTGCTTCTATAGAGATAGTCAATGCATCACTATAAGTGGAGGGGGGAAAAGGGGCAGGGGAAGCTCCTCTCCTTCTCTGTTGGCTTTTAAAGCTCTCCAGTTGTCTGTTTATAACTTTTTGACAACCCTTGAAAATCATCCAAAAGGATTCTTACCAGTGTATTAGATGGGAAATACCCCAAGAGCCTTCTGCCTTTGCACCACAAAGTTTTGGACATTTATTTCAGGATTGGAATGTCTTTACGAGGGAACAAATCTGCTTTGAGCAATCAGAAAAGACAAACACGTGGCACAGAACAAAAAGGGACACTCAGCCTCTTCATGCTATGTTGATACATTACAGTACCCTCTTGCACTGCTGTTTATATGTTGGCATAGGCAGGGCAGTTCCCCTGACCTCACTGTCATTTTCATCTGTCAGTGTCATGTTTTCCTTCTAGTCTTTTTTCTGCTAGATGTATAATCCTTTTCATCTCCATTTCCTTGCAGCACTTTTGAACACAACACATAACTTCTGATTTTGCAATGGAAGTTTGTTAAATCCCTAAAGACAGGGTATGTCGGCGATCCATGTTTACTTAGAGTTAATGGGAAAATATTGCCTATGTTGCTTGGAATTAGAAAAAGAATTTATTCTACATAAGGATTAACATGACCAGGTGTCTTGTAACCTTTCCAACAGAGATTGAAATCTCCATATATTAGATGGGATTTTCAGAGAAATGCAATTTCTGTTGGTAACTGATCTATTTCAGTAAAGATCAAGGAATGATTCAAAAGTCACTCACACCAGGTGCAGCCTTAAAAATAATTCAGATTGGTATACAAAATCATCAGTATACTCAATCCTGTTGACCTTTAAAATGGCTACAGACATTAATTTTGAGTACCTGGAAAGGTGAAGTCTAAATAAAAATATAAATTGGTCCTACACATCTTCCATCATACCGGAGTAGTGACTCATATAAACCCTGACCCATTAGTTTTTCATGTTTTCAGCTCTTTGACTGATTAATTATTTAGTTTTCAGCTTTTGCAAATGCCTGATTATCTAGTAAAAAATAATGCAGGTAATCTGGACTGAATCATTCTTTAGAGGAGGGTGTAAAGTTAACCTTCTCTTGAACAGCCATGCAATGAAATGAGTCAAAACTGAACCATAACTAAATCGTCAATCAGAAGAAATCTCTGAAGAGAGATTTAATAACTAGTGAACCTTTGTCTGATAATAGATGATTCTCACAATTGAAATCTGTTAACTACAGAATAGCAAACAAGAAGTTTTTGAGCTTAGACTGAAAATAAGTTTTTCTTTTTTTCAACTAATATACATAAGTTGGGTAAGCATGTTTCTTAGTATTTTGGTGTTGGTTAAATTTTGCATATTAAAATGAAAACATCTAGCTTGCACCTTCCATTTATGTATACTCAGTAAAGAATATATGAGCTCCTAGTTTTTATCCTATGTTTCCAGATGACAACATGTTTTGTCACATAAATTGCATTAATCACATTGTCATTGGACTGACCTGCATAATAGGTCCAAAATTTGTATTTTATATCCCAATATTAGATTTTCCCAATCTTCTCTAATCACTATTTAAATTTTCTATTCTGCATTTAGTTTTCATTAATGCAAATCAGAAACTGCTTTCTCAAAGTAAAGACTGTTTTTTATGCCACAGGAATACACACTCTCAAATTATCCTGTTTGGTGGCAAAGGGGAAATATGTTGTACTTGGGCACAGGGGTCTCAAGTTCTAAAAGTGAAAAGTACCTTAAAGATTAGCCACAGCACTGTGTAAGAAACATCATGACTCCCAGAGTTCTAGGATGCAGTTCTGTGCCAGTAATTTTCCACTTTGCCCTTGTATAGTGCACCTTTTCCTGTGTTAAATGGTATTAAAGGAAAATTCTGTCAAAGCTTGTATATTCATCACTAGCCTGTCTGAAGTGAGAGTACATGGCTTCAGGGGCAAGAATACAAATTGTGGAAAATCTTTAGAGAATTTATTTAAAGAATAGTTAGACTCTCTTTGATAAATACATAGTTCATGTCACCATATGATAATTTAAATAACTGATATATTGTATTTTTGTCTGCTGAGATAAAATTATTTTTCCTTATCTTTTTGTTCTAAAATAATTTTGTTTTCTCACAGCTAGTTTAATTTTAGTTTGGTTTTTTCTCACAGCCAGTTATTGTTGTGATAGTCTATACAACTGTGAATTTTTTGAATGCTGAACTGGGTAGTCACTTATGTGTTTATTCTGACAGCTGAGGAGTCTTATCTCATATTATCTCTCTTTTACTGCATAATTGATAGTAATGTGTTTTCCAGAAAATTAGAGAGTTTTTTAGTACCTACATCATCATTTCAAGATTTTTACTCCTGAATTATCTGTAAATGCACATATCCATGATTGAAATACATACAAGAGGGTTTTGTGGAATTTTAAAAATAAACATATGCAGCTCCAAAGGAAGATAACTGGACTTTAGGACCTAGAAATTCTAGGTGACAGTCATCCCATCCACCATAATTGTCTGGGATTTAGATATTTAAACTAATAATCTTGCTTTTCTCCATAGCAAATAAGAGGTAATAGAATTTATTTAAAAAGCAGTTCAACTAGACTATTTTTACTTTGGAATAAAAATCTCTTTGGAATTGCATATATTCCAATAAGTGTGGAGTTTATTTGTTAACTTTTTGACTAAGTGTTATTATCTCTTTTTTTGGTAAGTGGCACAGCCTGTATATTACCATTGCTTTTCTCCACTGCACTGTTTTGTATCACATAATATTCTCCAGTGTATCATGCATTTTTTACAAATTTTAATTTGATAGAATACTTTGGAAAAAAATAGTCTGAAAAGGTTTCATTTTGACCATAATTACACTGTTCAATCAAGCAAGATTTTTCTTATATGATTTATTAATGGAGATGTTAAATTCCAATCATTTTTTAAAAATTATTTGAAGTGATCACCCTGAAAGACTTTAACGAATGCACAGTAAATATGTAATAGATGTACACATTTATTCTAGGTAAGTTTTTTAACATAATTAGTTTTTCATTAAAATTCTCCTGAACTTTGATCTTTCACACAGTGTTGAATTTCTTTTACATTTTCTAGAAAAGCTCAGACACATTAAAAGCAAGTAAAAGTGTGGCATCCATTTATGTGTACCTCCTCTCTTTATTTCTCCATAATGACAACTTTTTATGTGTGCAATTGCCAAGTAATTAGGATACTATAGGAAACAATGCTAAAAATGTCAAAAGAAAAGCCCTAAGGATTTTCAGAGAAAAAATATTATCACCAGGTTTTAACTGAATTGGAGAAACTGTACCCATCTGATGCAAATAGACTAAGTCTCCGTGCATCTCAAAAAGATGGATTATTTCAGGGGGCTGCGCTCAGTGGTGTGTTGTCGTGGTTGGGGGGGAGGTGAATTTTTCCAGGGGGATGTGGGCAGTCCAATCAGTGATCAGCTTTTCTGCTGGCACCTGGGTTGGTCACTCAGAGGTTTGGACACGCCTCTGAGGACACAAAGAGTTAAAAGCAGGAGTCTAGGGGGTTCGGTTCTTTTTGGGTTCCGGTTTCAGCAGTAGAAGCATCTCCTTTCCCCTGCTCAGCTCTGGGCTGAGTGGGGGAGGGGGAAGCCACGTGGCCAGGCTCAGGACAACCACGCGGTGGAACTAAAGTAAGCTGGGGCCCGGGGGGAGAAGAGAATGGACAAGACTAGGACTGAGCTGCCCCGTCCAGGATGGAAGGGTGGAAAACTGTGGAAGTGCCTTCTGTGTGTGCTCACCCCCCTCCTCCCCCCCAAACTCCGGGAGAAGGTGCCCAGCCACGTGGGGGTTTGCGGAGCCTGGGAGTGCCTCCGCCTGCACCCTGCCGAGAAGAAACTGTTAACCCTTGCTTGGCAGAAAGAAACTTTTCTTAGACATTGATTCTCCTGACTGGTGGTTTTCGGAGAGAGGGAAGCGGCCTGGGACCGAGATGATAAAGCATGATTGGAAGGAACCCGATGGAAGAATGAGAGGAGTAGCCTTTGGAGCTGGAATTCTCTTGCATAATGTCAGCCATAGACTGAACTTAAGTCTCTTTTGAACATAAACTGCGTTTTTGGGTGGATGCAGCTGCCCTTGCTTTTGCTACAGTGACTGGCACTTGGAAGAGTGGAGCGAGCAGAGAAAAGAGGGGGAGGATGAGGTGGCACCCTCTGCCCTCATGGCAGACCTGCTCCTGGAACCCCGGCCCCTGGGTGAAAAGGGGAGAGCTCGGCATGCAGCATCCTTAAAAAGCCCTGTATGCAGCTTTGGCCTATGAGACAGCGGTGAGAGCGCTGGACATAGGAAAAAGAGAGTGTCACCTTAGCAGACTTCTCCAGGCAGTGCTATGGGTGACATGGAAACACATAAGGGGGTGGACCCCTGTTTTCTGAAGAACAGTTTGTGGTGCGAGAGAGACTCCTCTCTCCCTTGCTGAACTGAAGATTAGTTTGCTTTTGAGTGGTGATTGTTTGATCTAAAACCCAAAAGTTGGTCTGTAGAGTGTGATGGGTAGGGAGGTAGAAACTGGGAGAAGAAATGTTCTAAGAAGTTTTTATTTCTGTCTCTGTGTGTGTTTAAGAGTATTTCTGTCCCTGTTCTTATGTAATTAATAAAGTTTTGGTGGGTTTTTTTTTTTTTTTTTGTTTTCAAGATTTAAGCCTGCTCTGCTCTGTTCCTGATCACATCCCACAGGAGTTGTTAGAGAAAAAATATATATTCATGGGTGCATTAACATCTGGCCAGTGCCAACCCATGACATGTGTTAAACGAGGCATTGGCCATAAGGACAAGCATTTTAGGATCTTGCAATAAAAAAATATTTCAGGTGGGTGGCTCTTGCCTTGGAGGTAAAGAGGTCCATTCTGACCAGTATCCTTCCTGTAAAGGTTTTAGTAAGACCTTCCTGAGTCTTTTACATCCTATGCTACATAGATGCATATTCCTGCTGACAGTGAGCTCAACACCACAGAATATGTTACTCCTTGGTAATAACCCTTTGTGGAGATTTACTTGGCTCCTACCAAAGCTGCCAAAGCATGGGCTGAGCATGAAAGGTGCCCCATAAGGCAGAATGGGAGAGTCGCAACTCCCTGAGTGTCCTGCGACTTCATTCACAAAGTGAATAGTAAGAATGAATTGCTCAATGGAATAATTTCTTGGGTTTTTTCCTGGGATTAAGCAGAATGAAGCACTGTTGCTCAACAGCTGGAAAGCATCAAAGCTAGTACATATGTGTGTGCATTAGCAATGACTTTCTTGGAGTAATCCCAGAATTTTGTAATTGTTTTGTAATTGTTTCAGTTTTTGTGTTTTTTTGGTTTGTTTTGGTTTGGTTTTGGTTTTTTGTTTGTTTGTTTGTTTTTTTGTGGTGTTGTTGTTGTTGTTGTTGTTGTTTTGTTTTTTGGTTTGGTTTGGTTGGTTTGGTTTTGGTTTTGGTTTTAGTTTTGGTTTTTTTTGTTTTTTGTTTTGCTTCTGGAAATCTTTATTTATATGTCCAGGAGTTTTTAATATTTTGTGTTTGGATACAGCATGATTTCTATAAAATGTTCAGTATTATCTGGATCCTGTAACAGGACTGTATTCATCCTTGATATTTTCTATGGATAGTATATATTTTTTGATCCAAGTTAATAACCAAACTTCACACCTTTGGGAAACATAAAATCAGAGAGATTGTTCTCTGATAGATATTTGACATAGTCTTGGAGTATCATGTTCAGGAAATTGAGTAACAGACAAAACAAACAAAAGAAAGGTGGCTGAGGAGTGCAGGTTGCTGAGAATGATGACAATGTTTTCTTTTTGAAGGCAAAACCAGAATATCAGTAAGGAAGATATATTTTTATTAGGAGAGAAAGAAGAGAAAGAGTTATATCTCAAAGCATGTTCAAAGTGAACTGAAAGGAAGAAAAGTATCCTAATTGGTTGAGAATTACTGGAAAACAGAAGAGTTGCACTTTGAATCTGGAGTATATGAGCAAGGGCAGTAACTAGATTGCGTTGCTCATTTAGGATCAGGGAGAGCTGCGTCATTGCATTGCTCTGTTTTGTGCTGGGCATGATGCTGGGCTTTTGCTATTTCTCTGTGCCTGTTCTAAACAGAATAATAGAACTTGTTAAATTCTCCAGTGAAAAACAAGGGAGCTGTTCATCTTCCAGGATAATTAGGATTTGCTGCATGTTGCAGCTAATGGAGATTCAAATAGGTTAACTATTTTCTGTCTGGAGATGTCCCAGGTAGAGAAAGATATTTCATCGGTCTGGCTTGGTCTGAAAGACAACATCTGTATTTTTCTGAACCATGTTGGAATTATGTATCATAATAAAAAAATACAGTTACACTCACTCTAATATAACAATGATATAAAAGTTCCTGAAACCATAGAAGAACCCACATTTGTGTGTGCTTGTGTGTTTGTGTGTGTGTGCACTTCTGTGTTTGATGTTGTAAAATGTTGGATTGATTTCTTATGGATTGCTAAAGCAAGAAATTGTATTTAAAACTGGATCAGTAAATTCTTGCAGAGGCCGTGTACTGATTCTAAAGAAATGATAGCAAAATAGACTACTGCTGATTGTACAATTTCCAATGGCCAGAAAGATTACATCTGAAAAATGTTTTCTGTAATATAAATACTGCACGTTGTTTACTGCTTGAAAATATCGGAGGATGTTGTCTAAGATTATAATTTGTAATTTCTGATCTTTAGTTTCTGAGATTAAATTCAGGATTAAAGACACGATCCTTCTCCAGTTTAAGCCAAAGGTGAAAGAACAACACAGCTGGAAATGAAACTCTCTCTTGATAGTTCTTAGTAGGATATTGAAATGTGTTTCAAAGATATACAACAGGGCAAAAATGCCCCTGAAACTCCATACAGCATATCCTATACTGTACCAAAAGTTCCAGTAGCCTGGTTTCTAAAATATTTGTTGCATTCTAGATTTGATTTGCTAGATCAAATTACTAGATTCAGTAAAAACATTGGATAGGTCAAAACAGAGAGAAAAGAATAATAGCAATAATAATAAAGCCTCCTAGGGCTTTATGTTTAGATCAGAGGGTTTGAATATACACTTACATATAAAGTAATATTTGAAGGAGAAAAGTAATAAGAATATGCTGGGAGGAAGTATTAAGTGAATTAATGAAAGAACCTTTTGACTGATTAACAATTACTCAGCTAGAAGAAATAACTTTCAAATGCCAAGTGAAGGTAATGTGACTAATAACAAAAAAGAAAATGATCACACTTCTGATCAGCCTAAAGGCAATGTAAATGTAAGAGTGCACTGGTTGCTGTGACAATGTTGTAAACTGTTTATCTTAGCTTGCAGTAAGAAGTCAGGCACAGAGGAATTTTATGCACAAACTCTGCAGTGAATGGAAAAAGAAGAACAGTAGGTTTGAGGTTTATACAATGTTCCTTTTACTAATCAAGTTCCTTGTTCAGTGTTTGAAGAACAGAAATATTTCATTGAACCTCTTCCAATGCCAGGAGGCAGATGGCGAATCTAGAGGTGTAGATGAGGAAGAGCACATGACAATTAGCTCTTGTGATACACACATCTGGCCACAACATTGTTGCATAGACTCTCTGAAAGTCTAAAATCATCTATCATGAAATTAAAGAAAAAAAATAAGCAAGGGAAATGGAATATAAATACCTGACTGAGAATGGCATTTAGTTGTGTGTGTGCAGTTCTTTCATTGAAAAAGCATTGTATTCCTCCCTGCTTCAGGGTAGACAGTGGTGACTGCCATTTTGAGATTCAGGTGCAAACTCCTACAGATGGGTAAAATCTGTCTCGGTAGTTTTATTTTATTCTTTCACTATCTCTTTCCTGAATAAAAACCCCTGTTTGAGGCCTGTGCAAGGTCAGTTGCTTGGAACATGGGAATGAATTTTTACCTTATTTCAAAAGGAATTTAATTTCAGCAAAGATTGAATTTTTCAGTAAAGATATGTCATAGGCAGAAGAGCAGGTACCAAATATTCTATTATAATGAAAAATTAAAGGAGAGCTTGAGCTCTTGCTTTAATATAGTTCTAATGTGTGGGCTGGATGAAATTTAGCTTTCCTATTCTTAATTAAATTATTGCATATTTTAAGGCTGACACAAATGTGTTTAATATATTTTTGATCTGTTTCCTCTCTGCTGTCTTGATGGTCTTGAAACCTACCTAAAATTTTGAGTTAAAGATCTATGCTTTGTTCTGAACACATAGATGACAATCAGTATAGCCAAGAGAAAAACATCAATAAATGATCTATTTCTTCACAAACATGAGTTTTTTTAGTGTAATTTCCAGAGCACTATCTCAACCTTGCCACATTGATTTTTTTTTCTTCAAACAAAGCTGTCATTGCACAAGACACTTTAAATACACAATATTAAATGACCTTTGGACTCAGTCATTCTCTGTTGGACCTATGTTTTGTCCAGTTTTTGAAAACTGCAGATGTTGGTAGTTAAGAGCACTACTAATTTATTGCATTCATGAGCTATAGGGATGAATGAAAATAGGTCTAATTTCCTCACTAACAGTACTTGCTTCTCTCACTGTTTGTAAACCACAGAGTAACCCAACTTTTTAAAAAAGGCCATTATCACTCACCATATCGACACCACTTCTGTACTCAGATACCAGTGTCGGAATTCAGTTTCCTCTTCCATTTCCTCTTTGCAGCAATAAGTAGCTTGAAAGACCTGTGAAAGTGGTCTGACTCTGTCAGTGCCATTTTCCAAATGGCAGCACCATTTCATTTTCACAAACATCTGTCAGACTGTGCTGTATGTCACCCTAATATGGGTAATTGCAGTTTCCAGCCTGTGTCCATGTGACTCACAAATGCACATGAGTTTCCAGCTCTTCTGTACATCAAATTTACTGCAAATGTTTAGGCCATTGGTGCAGCACATATTCAGGATGTCCAACACATCCAGGAAATAAAAAACATACTTTGCCCTCTTTACATCTGACCTCTGTCTGGTGCATCCATCCTACAAACATAGCAATGAGATGTTTCATGCATATTACACACTGGGCACTTCATCCATGCCTGGGCAGTACAAATTACAGTGCAGAATTTTCAGATTCTACCCAGAAAATATTTCTCATCAGGAAAAAGGACAAGCCCAGAAAAACCAACATGTGTGGCAGCCTCAGCTGTATCAGGAATTGCCCTTTTCTATGTTGAAAATAGGGACAGAATGCGCTGTGCACAGCTTCCAGTGTGGGACAGTGCTTAGTGGGCATGAATAAGCCTTACTGACATCTGTGTTTGAGTCCAAGGAAACCTGAATTATTCAGCATGTGCAATGTAATTAGTGTCATGCATGAGCTAAACGTGGCACACGCTGTGAGGGACAACCCCTAGCCACCAGCTGAAGCTGTGGTGAATTAGTAATGCTGACTCACGAGCTTGGTAATGGGTATGTGGTTGGCTAGTTAGAGAAGATTCATTAATTACCCATATACAGATCCTGTAGAACTGAGTACAGCATAGGACATAAAATTGTTCATTGACACCTTTCTGGGGAATATTTTCCTATATCTGCTATGCAATAAGAATTAGTTTACCTAAATGAGTAACTTTATCCTGTGTTTTATGTTATTTCTAGTTCCTAACCTTACAAACACTACAAATACTGTGAAACTAGAATTTTCATGACCTTGATTAATACGTTGATATTACGATGTCTACATAAAACCCACACTTTTCATATGTAAAAACAATGCCCCTGCTGTGGTTTAGGAATGGAATTCTCCAATTTAGTGCTCCCACTTGAAACTACTCCAGACCATGTGCCCTTGCTCACTCCTCTACCTCCCCTGCGGTGGGTTGGAGAGGAGAAATGGAGGCACAAAAGGTTAAGATAATGGGATAAGAACAATTTACTGGAAACAGCAACCTGATAAGAAAATGAACAGTAACAGGGATACTGCTAATGGCAGAGGACACAATAAAAGAAGTATTATTGCTCACCTGTGGAAAACCCCTGACAGTACCTGATGGCTCCCTCCACCACCCTATCCTGACCTGGAAGGGAGTCCTTCCCCCTGTCCCCAGAAAACAGTGTGAGGTGGTCTAGAATAACCTATGACTCCTGTCATGTCTCCTCCTATTTACTGCAAAAATTAACCCTATCCTGTCTGGAAAAAATGAAAGCCTCATATTTATATTATCATTTCAGTGTACATACTAAGCCCAAAACACTCAGCTGTGTCAGAATTAATTTTTGTCTCAAACTGAGATAAATAATTATTTTACAACCAGTTACTGCAAACCTGTACACAGTAGGCTGCCTGACTCTAAGCCATTGCTACTCTTTGAATGTCTATACTCTCATGCTCTATTAAAACAAGCTGGCACCGATCCAGATGTTTTTAGTAAAACTGTCTTGATAAGACTTCCTAACTTGTCTAGGAAGCTGGACAGTCATGGAGGCTTGTCTCATCAATAGCGTTCATGAGGGACAAGACAGAGTTGAATAAGGAAGGTCAGATATCGTAAAGTGACTGATATTTGAATTCCAGAACAGCCACTACATGGCTGCAATACAGGCCTGAGACAAGGGCAGCTCCTGGGACAAGGTGCAGAAGCTCCAGAGAAGCTTTTCTCATCTTTTTGGAGGTTTACACATCCGTGATCTGAGGCTGCACCACTGTGCCACGTCGGAGCTGTCCCTGGAAGCAGGCAGTCAGTGCCCCAGTGGAGGCAAAGAAGGACAGCCTGCAGAGCCCAAGGGTTGGACAGAGACAGCAAATCTCTCTGAGATCTCCTGCTCAGACAACATCTTCCTGAACTATCTTCTGGTTTCTTGTCATGGTTCACTGACTTTGGGAGTATCATGCCTATAGCATGTGCCTTTCCCTTGCTCTATGCTTCAAACAGGGTACATTTTTAAACCTTGTATATCTGAAGTGGAATGTCTAATATTGTGGGGTTTAACCCAATCCTTGTAGACAATATTTTGTCCTGGACATCCTCTAACATTGCTTGGAGACACAGGAAATTGCTGCTGTCATGGTCAGGAGAAAAGCACTTTGTTGCCTGTGATGTCTTATGAATACTTGTGGGCCAATGGTTTAATGATATTTAACACCTACGCAAATTCAGTTTATTTTCATTGAGTTAAAGGCAGTTTTCATAGAGTTAAAGGCAGTGTGGAGCATATGTGGAGCTATCACTTTAAAAAAAGTTTATTGTGACTCTGGATTTCTGTCATACAGGTTTTAAGTATTTTCCTACTTTGTATTAAGAAAAAGAAAAAGGCTTTAATAGGATAAAATAAATCAATAAGAAAGCACTCAGCTAAGTATGTTTTTCAGGCTTTCATCTTGTTGATGGTGAAAAAACAAATTGGAGAAAGCATCTTTAAATTATATCAGTGTGATTGATTGCCAGGAAAGGTATACACTGGCCAAGGTTCTGTAATTTACTGTGCAAGACAATGCATATAATTGTCTTCCATGAAAATGTGTGAATTATGTAGTTATGTGGTCGTTTTCAGATTAAGAATCGAGAGGAAAATGCATCTGACAGTGCAGTTTTGTTTCCATCACTTTTGCTTTTCTGCTCTTTGTTGATGGCTTGTCCTGACTTTTGAAGCATAAAACCTGACTCCCAGCATTGTCAGTGTGTGGGAAAAATATGACTGTGTAGTCCCTGTAAAGCTAACATGGCACATTCATGTGGATGAGGATTCATTCTGATTAAAATAAAATCAATACATGTATCTGATATCTGGGGAAATGTACACCCTCCCATGGAAACATACTGACTTGGAAGGCACCTTAAAAATAAACCAATTCCAACCACTCTGCCATGAACAGGGATACCACCCACTAGACCAGGTTGCTCAAAGCCCCATCCAACCTGGCCTTGAACAATGCCAGGGATGGGGCATCCACAACTTTTCTGAGCAACCTGTTCCTGTCCCTTACTACAGGAAAGAATTTTTTATTAATACCTAATCTAAATTTCTCTTTTAGTTTGAAAGTGTTCCCCTTTAACTTATCACTATCTGCTCATGAAAAATATCACCCTTCCTCTTTTTTATAAGACCTCCTTAGGCACTGGAAAGTTGCAGTGAGGTATCCCTGTAGCATTTTTTTCTCCAGGCTGAACATCTCCAGTTCTGTCAACTTGTCTTTGTAGGAGAGGTGCTCCAGCCCTCTGATCATGTTGGTGACTCTCCTCTGGACCTGCTTCAACATGTCCACATCTTTGTTGTGCTGAGGAGTTCAGAGCTGGATGCAGTTCCTTCAGGTGGAGCCTCATGAGGGCAGAGCAGAGAGGCAGAATCACCTCCCCTGACCTGCTGGCTACTCCTTTTTTGATGCAGTCCAGGATCCAGTTAGCTGCCGGGGTGGCAAGCACACTTTTCTTGCTAATGTCCAACTTTTTAACCATGAGAACCGCCAAGTGCTTCCCCTCAAGGCTGCTTGATATATGTTCTTCTCCCTGTCAATATTTGTGTCTGGGATTGTCCTCTCCCAGGTGCAGTTCCTTGGCCTTGTACTTTTTCAACTTCTTGAGGTTCTTCTGGGCTTACCATCCTTCAGGTGTGTCAGCTGCACTGTTCAGCTCAATGTTGTCTGCCAGCTTGCTGAGTGTGCACTCGATCTCACTGTCCATGTCATTGATCAAGATATTGAAGAACACCAGTCCCCAGACAGATTTCTCACCAGCCTCCAGCTGGCCACTGACCACAACTCTCTGGCAGTGCCCATCCTGACAATTTCTTATTCACTGAAAATTCCGCCCTTCAAATCCATGTCTCTCCAACTGGAGATAAGGATTTTGTGTGGGACTGTGTTAAAGCCCTTACAAGGTATTTGTATTATTATAGGACAAACAAAGAAACTGGATTTTTGTTTATTTCATTGTAGTGAGTTTGTTTTGGTTTGTTTTGTTTTGCTTTGTTTTGTTTTCTCTCCCATAACTGAATTTTTTTTGTTTGACTTTCTAAGAAATTGAGTTTTGCTGTATTCCAGGACCAACTGGATAATGACCACGCAGCAATCCCACAAATTCAAATAGAAGACATTCAATGTCAACATTCTAGTGTTGCCTTAAATAGGAGAAAGTGGACATTAGGTTTGGAAAGAAGGACAGAGTGATAGAGCATGATGATAATTTTCCATTGTGCATGAAAATCAGCCACATGGCAGCTTTTAATGGAAATTTTGGAAAAGATGTTAAACTAAAAGAGAGCTTAAAAGAGTGTTTCATTCTTTCATCAGCTGAGTATTGGGACTGAAGATGATGAGATTAAGGAAAAATCTCTGGTTTAAAACAGATGAGAGGACAATTTGTGGTTACTGCATCAGTCCACAGCTTGTCTTTACAATTATAAATACCATAATATTACAAATAGCCTCTATTATATAGGACAGGTACGATGCAGTTCCTTCATTTAGAAAAAAAGCCCACTTTCTATAACAGAAAGAAAACTAAATGGCAAAGAGCAACCTGAGGTGACAATGTAAGCAGGTGTTAATGTCAGCAGTGATATCTCACTGGTACACCACAGACCCATGTCAAATGTGTGCGGAGAAACCCCACAGAGCAGGCCTGTTGGGTTGTCCAGCTCTTGGCAGCTTGTGCCACTGGCCATTGTCTCCTCCTGTTTCCCAGATTCAGGCAGTTTCCCTGCAGCATCTAACAGAGCTGTATCCTAGAATCTCACAGCCTTCTTCCTCTAAAGTTATACATATCAACAAATGTTAGAATATAATTTAAGCAGAACTCTGTCAAACTGCTTTGTATTTAGTACCTCCAAATGGCAAAACTGGAGCAAACCCTTTCACAGGATGTTTCTGTTTTATTAAAAAAAAAAGAAGTCTTTATTTCCTTTTGCCTTCTGCAAAGAACGTGAATGTTTCAATGCTTGCACTTGAATAAATCCTGAAATATGCTCCCTGCATATGCCACTTCATGTACTATGCCAAGTGCAGTAAAATATTATAACTCGTTCATCACCCATTATACAGTGAGTTGGTTGTTACAGCAAACCATTATAGGCTTCTCAACATATGTTCAAGAGCACAGTAAACAGGACAGAGTGAGGATCTGAATCCCATTCCTCTTGAGATCCTTCCAGTCTGCACTGCTGATTAAAAACAATCATACAATAGGAGCCAATGAAAGGTGCAAGATCTTTTTAATAATGGTCAAGTTGTATAAAATATCTCTGTGTAAAAGAGAAGCTGGGCTGAGGAATCACTGATCACCATCAGTGACACTTAAAAGATCACTGAAGATAAAGGCAGACTGTGGAGATGGTATGGGAACTGCCGCCGTGTCTTCAGTGATGTGATGTCATCTTTAGATTATGAGTGTAACTCAAAACTTTATTCCTTTTTCAACATCTCCTTCCTCTCTGTGCAGGGCTTTCTACCACCTGCCACTGAATGTGATGTTATGTTTAGAAATCCCCTGTTTGAATTGCTGACAAGCTAGCCAAAATGTAGCCAACTGCCCAGCCTCACAGACACTAGTTGCACCCGCAGTTCAAGTATGCAAGTATGATCTAGTAAGGCTTCTCAATGAATCACCAGCCCCATAACAAGCTGCTATCCATGTAAATTGTTTATAGCAATAAACAGAATTCAGCGGAGGAATCCATTTCTACTCCTCTTGCTGACTGTGTACTTAGTCAGCATCTATTATGAAGTCTGGCTGTGCTTTGGGGAATAGTCCTGGTGAGGTTGATTGCTGCTGTATCCCTGGGTGACTTCAGATAAATCATACAGCTCCATCTGTGCCTCAGTGAAATAGCGCTCTGGAAAGCTTGCATTTCTTGTATGTGCCTGAATACCTGTGATCATCTGAGCCACAAGAAATGATATTTAAAGTCCCCTGAAGCAATAACTGAATGTTGCAGGAATAAACTGCTCTCAGCAGAATAGCTCTCAGCATGTCTACACCATCAGTTAAGTACATGTTCTTGAGACAGATTTCCTCACAACTGCACATTATAAATCCCCCAACTTCCAGTTATTATTGCTCATCCAAGGCAAGGCTTGGCATTTGCTGCACAGAGGGCCTGTGATTATAGGTGTCGGTTTCCACTGCGGTGTCCTGGATAGACTGAGGTGGTGCAGGGCAATCCAGCTCAGCTTTCCCAAGTCAAGCACGGATGCTTTGATTCAAGGCTCTAGCCAGCAGAGTAGACTGAACACATCCCCGTGTTCTCCTCTGTCAAGCAGAGACAGAGTCCAGAGTGTCCAGCAATCTGAGCCTAGCTGCTGCAAACTTGGAGAGGAAAATGGAGGGTATTTGGAAAATGGCAGGGAAATATTTAAGTGGGGAAAAAAAGAAATTTCAACATTATGAATGTTCTGTAATTCAGTCTTGTGCAGAAGTGCAGTTGTGGCACAGTTTTAAGGTTTCACCACATACGTCAGAGTTTGAGACTCTGAGACTTGTTTTAAATGCTAAGTATTTATTACTGCTTTTCCATGTATTATCTGCAACTGTTTAAAAGGAACAACTAAGAAAATAAGTTGTTAGGCTGTGACCCAGAATTTTGAGGTAGCAGGCAGCAGATATCTGCCATCTCCCTGTGTGTTCCCACTCCTGTGGAGATCTAGACAGAGAAAGCGATCTGACTTGAAGACAAAAAAGTTTAAAAATCCATGGGATTATTTCCAGCTTTGTCAACTCCTTGGTCTGATTCACAGCAAAGCCTCTCAGGCAGCTGTGCCAATACTACTGAGGAGATAATGTGCAGTGACAGGAGTCGCTGGTGCTGAAGGCTTTATGAAATCAGCCTCAAGTCTGTCTACACTTTGAGCAAGGATGAACTCTAAAAGTGTCTGGTCTCTTAAATGACCAGCGAATGAAGTCCCACTTCATAGAGAGCAGGGTATCAAAAGGAGGGACTGTGAGTGATGGATTTGTTTAACTCGTAACTCTTGTTTGATTAGCTGTTATTTAGTTGATTATCTGTGAAACTTTGGTCAATTAGTGATCAATTTTACATTTGTAATTGATTCTTATCAACACCCAATCCTGTTTCCAGCTTCACCTAGTTTCCAGCTTCACTTCCAACTTCATTAGTGCAATTTCACCTTCTATTTAGAATGTTTAGTTGCAATTGTATAAGATGTTCTTATAATTTAATTTCATAATGACACCAGAAGTTTATAATTACATCCCATTTTGACTTGTGGTGCGGATTTCGAGTTAGAATGGTAATTTTTAAATTGAATAATGACAACTCATATTTAAAAGTGAAGAGGAAATAAAATAAAACAACTATAAATACAAATTAAGCAGTTGAGATTTCATGCACCCTCAGCAAGTTCGCTGATGACACCAAGCTGTGTGATGCAGTTCACACACTGGAGAGAGGGGATGTCAACCTCACGGACTGTGAGAGGCTCAAGTGGCTCCGTATGAGCCTCATAAAGTTTAACAAGCCAAGAGGAAGGTCCTGCACTTGTGCCAGGACAATCCCAGGCACAAGCTGGATGGACAAGGATTTAGAACAGCCCTAAGGAGGAGGGCTTGGGGGTATTGGTGGATGAAAAGCTCCAAGTGATGTGGTGCAGTCACAGCCCAGAAAGCCAAACATGTCCTGGGCTGAATCAAAAGCAGCATGGCCAGCAGGGCAAGGGACGGGATTCTCCCTCTGAAACCCTGCCACAAGTACTGCATCCAGCCTGGGGTTCCCTAGCACAGGAAGGGTAGAGGCTTGTTAGAGTGAGTTCAGAGAAGAGCCACCAAGATAATCAGAGGGCTGGATCAACTCTCCTATGAAGACAGGCTGAAAAAGCTAGGAATACTTAGCCTGGAGAAGGCTCTGGGGAGACCTTATAACAACCTTTCAGTAACTAAAGGAGGCCTGAAAGACAGCTGGAGAGGGATATTTGAGAAGGGTATGAAGTAATAGGGGAAGGAGGGCTAATTTTAAACTGAAAGAGAGTACGTTTAGATTAGATCTGGGAAGAAAATCCCACACTGTGGGAATGGGGAGGTATTGGAACAAGTTTCCGTCGGTGTGCTCACAGAGAGCCAACGGGCTCTGTCACCGCTGGCCCAGACACAGCGACAGAGTGTTAGGGGGTCAGTGTGCGAGCAACGCAAGCAGTTCTGACTCCCGTGGGTTCTTTGCCTGGTAGAGGCTTATGCGAGCGATGGAGATTCGACGGGCGGTGGAAAGAAAAGAGGAAACAATTTCAGACGAACAGAGGGTTTATTGCAAACACCTCCTCAGCCCGAAACTGCTCGGGGGGAGAGGGGTGCGGGGGGTTTTTGTCCAAAGGATTTGGAGGGGGGACAAAGGGGGTGGCCAGGGGCTGCCAGCAACCGGGGCAGGTTGCCAGGGGATACAGGTGTAATAGAACATCGCTTGGACTAATCAGGGGAAAAATAGGAGGGATTTACAAAGGCGGGAGAAATGACAGGCAGCTAACCGTGTGTGTCGCATGGCAGGTGCTGGAGTCATGTGAGTTAAACAAAGGAACAATCGAGGGGTGGGATACAGGGAACCCAAAAAGTACAAAAGTATAGAAAGCCTAACCGATTAAATTAACACACTGCCACAAGTTTCCAAGAGAAGTTGTGGATGTCCCATCCCTGGAAGTGCTCAAGGCCAAGTTGGATGGGGATTTCAACACCTTGATCTAGTGTGTGGCATCCCTGCCCATGGCAGAGGGGTCCTTTTCAACCCAAATCATTCTATCCTTATATGTTTCTACAAAGAGAAAAGACAGTGGATGCTGATCTGCAGGCCTGATTACTGCTGAAGCCTTTGTGTTTTCTTCCTGTCAGGTGTCATCTGACTGATACCTGAATGTCGTTCAGTTTAGCTAAGAGTAAACAGTCTAGAGAGCTCACCCTCCATCCTTCAGGGCTGCAACACAAGGAGCTGATGAACAACAGAGAGCTTTTTGTGCCAGTGATGGACGCTGTGTTTTGTCCTCAGCCACTGGTCTGAAGAGCAGTGGCAAGTGGTTGCTTTTGCAGAAGCAGCTTCCAAAAATCAGCCAGCAGACAGAAGTTCCAACCTATGTTGAACCTCTTTTTTCGGTCAGTTGTGCTTTGTGTCCAAACTGTCTCATCTGATGCTTTAATCCCACCTTGCTCCACTTTTTCAAAGGCAGTAGAAGTGAGCTGTCTTTCTCTTTCTCCTTCCTTCTTTCCTTGCTTCTTTCTCTTTTGCCTTTTTCCTAAGTCACAGAGCTTCAGCAGAGGTTCCTCAGGCACTTCACTGTGTGAAACTTTAACAGTGGTTGGTAGTCGAGGCTTTTGTAAAAAAGGAGCAGAGCTAAAAGCTTTTATTTTCATTCAGGGCTCCAAAGAGAGCATGCAAAGGATTTAAAGGGGCCTCAGAACAGATGAATTTCTAGGTCATACTCTCAGGTGCCTTGCACCATCTGTGTGCATGTACACCAAAAGGCCTCACAAGCACTTGCATTGTATTCCTCTTACATTGCAGGGCAATAGTTGGTCATCTGTTGAATCAGAAAGCTGAAGGCTTTTATTATATCTGTGATATAATGATATATATTGTTCCAATACCTATAATGTAATATATAATTAATTAGAATAGAATAGAATAGAATAGAATAGAATAGAATAGAATAGAATAGAATAGAATAGAATAGAATAGAATAGAATAGAATAGAATAGAATAGAATAGAATAGAATAGAATAGAATATTTCTGATAGAATAATACAGAAACTTAGGCACTGGGGCAGTGCCCTTGCCTTTCTGCACTGGATGGCCTGCATGTAACTGAACATGGAAACTATTCAGGAACAGAAAAGGTAATACTTGGTCTGGTCAATACAGTTTTTATTCTCTCTGCACATTCTTATTTCATTCCTTAGATATAATTTTTGCTATGAATTCCTTGGAGAATGAGAACTGTCATGTATACATTTTCTCATGTTTTGTAGTTCAGACCTGTGCTACAGGTGGAGGCAATGAGGGATGTTTAATACAGTGGTATGACATGATGGGCTGCTAATATATCCTTCGGGCATACTATGTGGTGAAGTTTCCCTACAGCTTCCTAAATTATCTATTTTTTATAACTTCTGCTGAAAATGCCTACTTGAACAGGAAATTGTTTACAGAAGAACAGGAGGGCAATAAGAGAAAATTGAGGCAAGTGTATGTGTGTGTGTGTGTGTGTGTGTGTGTGTGTGTCTGTCTGTCTGTCTGTGTCTGTCTGTCTGTGTACATGTGTCTGCTTCTTCATTAAGGGATATTCTTGTAGAAGTGTGTGTGGTATTTCTTTATGGATTTGCAAAATTCCCAAGTTAATTTTTTCAAGTGAAAAAATCAAGCTAAAAATTGCTGATGATATATAGTAGGCAGCAGAAGGGAAGGGAAAGTGCACTAAGGAGATAATAAGTATAATAAGTATAATAAGTATAATAAGTATAATAAGTACTTGGCTGCACATTTTGAGCCCAAGGCCTAAACTGTTTGCATTAGTACTGATTCTTGGGTTCAGCTTAATTAAGTTTGCATAAACAATAAACAGTTGTATAGATTTTTTTACTTCTGTAGTGCATTGCAGAAGATATGAAAATAATTTTTGATTGGTTATTCCACCAAATGGTCTTGCAAACATTACCTGGCCTTATATAAAATTCTCTTTCAGTTATGGAATTAGAAAGTTCCACTATTAAGCTTCTATAAATTACTAAAACAGGCAAAGTGTATGACTTTTAGTCTTCCCTTTAGCTCTTTCAATAGTCTCCTATTTTACATTAATGATTCTTTGGTATATAACACTGAGATTGTGTCATAGGTTTTGTTCTGTCATGCTTCCTGATTTTTTCTTGTGTTCAAATGGATCCTCATCCACTAACACTGATGCAGTTCAAGCATTTTTGTAATGACTTTTTGGAATTCTCACAATTTTAAAATTTAGACCTAATGCTGGTTTCTGATCTTCTGGGTCATGTTCCCACTATTCTTGGTAACAGTATTCCCATCCAAGTCCATCTGTGTCCTCACTGTTTTCATCCATGCTGTACACCTGGCTCTGAGCAAAGAGTGGGGCTAATCAGAGCGTGTGAGTTGGGTTTGGGAGTAAGCTGTACAAAAATACTCCTAAGTCCTGACATCCTTTCAGGGCATCTGTCTTAGTAAGCAAAGGTCCCAGTAGCTCTTTCAGGCTGAAGGTTCTCTTCTCAGCAGAATCAGATGCCTATTGCCCAAAAGCTCTTATTATTACTTGTCAAGATCCTAATTCTCACTTCATCCTACATTATTTGCACATGACAAGCCTTATTCTTCATTCTTCTGTAGCTCCTTTTTTGCCATATAAATGTACTATTAAGTCAGCCTATTTCCCCAGCTGAGAGTGCTCACGGCATGAGGCTCTGATTTATGTCTGTGTCAGAGAGACTCTGCAAGTCTTAGATTTTGGCCAGGCAGAGGGGACTTACAGATCCACAATCTTTCTCTCTTCCTTTCCTGTGGTGAGTGGTATTCTATCTGGACAGGGAACCAGTGTTATTCATGGTTATGGATACTATTCAGAGGAGGAAAGACACACTAAGTAATGTATTTTTTACAGCTTTTATGTTTGTTTTTCTACTTGATTTGGGCCACAGATTTATTGATACACCACCAACTCCCCTTTTCTTTGTATCTCTTGCCACAAGTTTTCCACACACAGCATCATTAGGTCTTAACTTTTCTGATGTGTTTATTTCCATGGTAGGATAACTTGTACTGACATTATGTCACTCTGATATTGATTCACAATAACAGCATCACAAATATTGTCACTATTCTGGCACTGCAATATCATCTTTTAAACTTTCCGTGTCTTTTTTAAGTTGTTTCTCATTCAAAGAAAATTAAATTTCATAGGAATGTTTCTGATCACATTTCCCCTCCCTATGTGCTCCACATTAGTTGTTTTGGAGCATGGATCTGTAAAGAATACACACAACCCAAAAACTCACACAAATTGTTCTGGAGGGCTCACACCTGACGGGGTTTTCCTGGTTTTCTTCTTCAATTTTATCAAAAGTCTTCTTGATTCACATATACATTAGCCAAAGTGTTCCCAATTAGAGTTTTAAGGTTTATATTACCATAAAATTTAGGATGTGCAGCTGAATTAAAGTACAGTACAGATAACACAGGGAGGTAGAAGGTCCAGAGATGCCTTGCTTTATTAGCTTCTTTCATTACATTTGCTTTGTCTCCTGCTACTCCCCAATGCTATTAACATGAAATTTTAACTATGAGTTGCTTGCATAGACCAGAGCAATAACTTGTTGCAAATGTAAGAATGCTTTACATAATCACATCTGCCCTTCTTTCCAACAAAATAATTTTATTCCTAGAAGTGTGGAATGTGCCAAACAGAATCATAACATTTTCAGCTTCTGTTATGGGTGTAGGCACTAAAGAAAGGTGGCATGGTCTCAGAAAAAATAAGTGAGCCCCAGACTCTCATTCTTCAGCTGATGAGTCACAGCTCCTTTGAGAGGGTCTGAGGAGCTACCAAAGGCACTGTGAAGCACTGAAAATTTTATTACAAATCTAAAGCAAAGAACATTTCATTCTCTGTTCCTGTGCACACTGTTAGCTTTCACAGGCAAGAATTCTCTGTCAGCTTCCTGATTTGTTGATATAATTTTTTTTTAATTTTGCCTGTGATGTAAGTTCACCTATAATTTTACAAAAAATGTGAAGTGTTTGGCTAGAATATGAGATAAGGAGATTTAGTCGTCTTATACACTAAGGGGAATTTAGTTACTATTTGTGTTTTTGACCCCAAACCCTAAGGTACAGATAAGGTTGTGTTTGTTCCCAAGTTGTTGCCTCATGAAAAACTGTAAAATGTCAATATCTACAGGATTAGAAAGCAGATTCCATGGGTAGTGGCTCACAAAGTGTTCCAAAGCAGTCTTCTTACTGATCTGGAGCATTCTTTTTTTGGGATAGGGACACATTACTTCAAGTGTCATAACTTCAGCAAGGAGGAGTGAGAACAACCTCCTCCAAGCTTTCCTGTATTCTGATGGAGCCAAGGAAGAGACCAGTGCTCAGACCCTCTCTGTGACCCTATTCCTTCCTCCAAAACTTTTGATGTGGTATTAATTTTCAAATAATTTGAAAATAATTGAAATTTTCTTCTCAACAGGTTCAATATTTATTGACAAGAATTAATGAAACAAAAATGAAAGAAACTTTATTGTATTATAGATGTTAAATGTAAGATGAACAAACATTAAGCTGCTTAATTTCCACTCTGATGAGACTCCACCTGGTGTACTGAATCCAGATCTGGAGTGCTCAGCACAAGAAAAATGTGGGCCTGTTGGAAAGAGTCCAGATGGGGGTCACCAAGATGATTAGAGGGATGGAACACCTCTCATCTGAGGAAAGGCTGAGAGAGTTGAATTTGTTCAGCCTGGAAAAGAGCCCTCTTAGGGCTGACTAAACTGCAGCCTTCTGTTACCTGAAGGGAGCCTACAGGAAAAGACAGAGAAGGACTTTTTACAAGAGCATGTAGTGACAGGAAAAAGGGGAATGGATTCAAGCTAAAAAAGAGTAAATTCAGGTTAGATATCAGGAGGAAGTTCTGGCAGTGAGGCACTGGAACAGATTGTCCAGAGAAGCTGTAGATGTCCCATCCCTGGAAGTGTTCAGGACCAGGTTGGATGGGGCCCTGAGAAACCTGGTCAAGTAAGAGATGTCCTTGCCCATGGATGATCTTAAAGGTTCCTTCTCATACAAATCATTCTACACCTCTAAAAGTGTTTTATAAAATGTAGCATTTTGAGTGTTAAGTCTGGCAAATAATCTGAAATGCAGTTCAGACTGTTGCAGTGACCTTGCCAACTGATTGAAATGCTTTGGCATGCTCAGAGAACCACATTTGTTTCAAGCAATTGAATGTTTATCAGTGTGGCAAGAAGACAACTTACTTCTGTTTCTTTTGAACAAGAGAGGAGGAGGCAGGATTTAAGATGGTCATAAACATGTGGTTACTTTCCCCTAATACAGAAATCAAAGATGTCTATTCTGCAGATGGTAAAGAATAAATCTAATTCTAATTAATAAAGACCTCATTAAAATGCAACTGATTTTTCTAAATTTAAATAGCTCAAAACCTTCTCAAATGCCTTTAAGTATCATAATGTCACATCATGTCAGACTGGAGGCACTGGGCATTGAGTTCAAGATCCAGATTGTCAAAATTAAGTACTGTGGAAACTCATGTATGAGCTGAAATGGGGATGAGTTAAAGCAGCCAAGAGTAATTCCTGAAAAAGCGAAAATTTGGTTTCATGTTTGCTTCTAGTTCTTTCTAAATTTTCAGCAGTTAGGGTTATGCCACGTCTAATGACCCAGAGCAAGGCACTAACTTATCTGAGCTACTGAGGAAGGCCAGATGTAGTGGCAATGACTTAAGCTAACTATAAGCTTCTCCAGATCTGACTGTCTCACCCAAAATAAGCAGGGTGACAAAAATGCCTGGAGGAGGCAACCTACCTCTACCAAAACACGTAAAATTAATTTTTGAAAGAAACAGTATCATAGGAATCATAAGCTTAACTACTGAAATTGTTCAGAGCAAAGGCATCGGAGAAAATACTTTACATGAAAGATGTAAAGATCAATTGTTTTCCTTTCTAAGTTCTCAGGCACCTAAGATGTTGTTTAAGGAACACTCAAAAATTACCTAGTCCGACATTTCATCACTTATGCTTTATTTATTTAGACTGCTAAAATATTCACTGATACATCTCCTCCATTTCCAACAATTCTTTAAAAAGCTGGGCTTTTTATAAATAAAATACAAGACTTATTCTGGATGCCTTGGTGTAGGTGCTGAGTACTGGATAAAGAGATCAAGCTGAAACCCATCTTGTTCCAGTGTAGCTTGTTATTCTTCAGCTAGAAATAGATTCTATTTATTATAAGCCTATTACCATATTATAAAGATATGTTGTTATTATTGTTACTGCCCTTGCAAGCTGTTGCTCAGTGAAGTGCCAGACTGAGCGTTTTAGCAACCCAAGCTGTCACCAAGCTTAGGAAAGCCAAGGACAGATATTCAGACGCACATGGCTTCTGTCTTGACACGTGAATGTGGGGTCGCTGACAGCCACATTCCTGCAAAGTGTTGGGATGTGCTAATTGATAGCAGCCAGAAGCAGCCCAATTTCTGTAAGCAAGGAAATGAGAACAAGCTGTCATTACAAGTACTGAAATGTTTACACTGCTGGATAACTTTAATGGCTAAAGCAACTCACTTTCTCTGTGGTTTGGAGGTGCATATTTATGTCTGCATCTTGTAATTACAGCTTGTTCTTACTGTAAACATAACACCCCCCTCTCTCTCCAGAGCTGAGCTGTCACAGGAATTTTCACAAGTGAAACAAAGATTGCAAGTAACTTATTGGTAATTGAATGGGTTTAACACTTAAACATTAGAGGAGATACAGTGGTGCTCTACAGATGGAGGGTTTGTGGAAAAAAGGGTGTTTTCAAAACTAAAGTTTGATATGTCTGCAGCAGCTTATCAAAATTAGCATTACTGTGAGAGACTGTTTTAAAGGGATCAAAATACTAGTAGCTACTAAAGGAAAGATGGGTAAACATTAAATCAAAATTAAATTGTGCTGATTTATTACTTGTAGCAGCTCAGTTTCTCCTGTGTAATGTAGCACAAAGCAGCAGCAGCTGCTGGTTACTAGTTTATACTGGCCAGGGAACTGCTAGCAACCTCTACTTGCAGCAATGGCTTAGCTCCCATGTGATGGGTGAAAAATGAACTAAGTTCTTCCTGATAATTAAGTCTGATTCTCTCTTCCTTACTCCCTAGAAAAGGAGTTGCTAGCATCAGTCAAAGGTGGTAGCTTTTCCTCTCTTTGGGGACAAGGAGTTTTACAAAGGCAATGAAACCCAGAAAAGGTCAGGCTTGCAGGGAGCATGAGAAAATCTTACAATCAAGAGGCTCCTTCAGTGGGCAAGTCAGAGCACCTGTGTTTCAGAGACTGCTCTCAAATGCACTTCTGAGAGCATGTTTTCCTTAAGGGACTGCTCTATTAACATTTCTGGGTTAAAGAAAACCTTTTTAAAGCTTTAACCCCACCTCACACTGGATTCACTACTGTGATGCCTTGATTAATGTTTTGGTTTATTCTTTTTGAGTCTTAATGAAAAAAAAACCCAGATTTTTTTCTAAGAATGCAAATTTACGTCTTTTCCAGGCAGAGAAATTATTTTGTCTTTGAAAGCACAACACTGATAACAAATGGCTCAGTAAGCTGGAAAGGAACAGGTCTCTGGGCTTCATTGCTTCAGCAAGCTGCCTTGCGCTTTGGGTGATGAGCTGATGCAGAAATTATAGAACCACTGACACTTTTTCACCCTAATGATGGAGTAAGCAGCCTTGGCTCGTGGCTCATTAGTCAAAGGCTGCATGCTCTCTTGCTGATCCCCTGCGTGCTGTGTTGCATCTTACATGGGAAGGGCTGTAGTAATATTGTGTTTGTTTCATAAATGAGTGGCAATTACATTGTGCTAGATCGAGTGATACTGTACTCTGTGTGGAAAAACATGGAAACCAACAGGTTCAAGGTTAGTTGGGCTCCAAAATGTGCAGAGAGTGGACACTAAGATCTTCAAAATTATCTCTGCAAATTAAATACATTCCTTAAAATTAAAGAAGAAACAGCAAAGTATGTTAGGTAATTAGTTTTTGTGGGGGTTTTGTTTGTTTGTTTGCTTGTTTTCAGTTTTTTTCAATTTTGGGCATCAGCTTTCCAGGAAATCTTACTGTAATGCTAGGAAATAGTGTCCCAGCCAAAGTTTTAAGAATAAAGTTTTCTCTTAGTTCTTTTACTTACTTGCCATAGCTATAACATCCCTTGATGTTCACAGAAAAGGAAAACACATTTATTTAGCCAGGGTATCTGAAACCAAGAAAGGGAAGAACATTTCTACAATGAGCATAGAGCACCTAAATCTGCGAAAACTTCATTGCAGATCACAGATTCTAAAAAGCTAAATGTATAGTTAAAGCAGCAATGTCTCTTCTTGAATTGTTAAAACAACGCAGGTGAAAAATGCTGTCTTCCAAAAGAGAATATGCATTGAAAGTAGTCAACTTTGAACATCAAACATTTCCAAATAAAAGCTATATTTTAAATACATCAGTTTTTCATTGTAAGAAAAGTATTCTGTTCCATAGCTCTTTGAATAATTAAGCAAATACTTGGATTTTGTTTGATTTTTTTTCTCCCTCTGTAATCCCATGATTTTTAAAGGGTTTTCGGAAAAAATGTAAGCTGCTGAAAAGCTGTGTTGTCTTCATGGTATTACAGCCTGCCTCAATATGAAGTGAATTCTTACATAGCTTCTAAAATTGAGGGCTTGGAGCATTGGGATGTAAAAATTGAGGATAGCTCTGCCAGGGAGATTGAGGTGGTTGACAGCATTTGTGTAAGGAGTAGTTGATGATTTGGAGTAGATGTTTTCTTTCTTGCTTTAAAGATTACAGCTGCTTTCACCACAGTTGCTTGAGAAGGATTTTTAAGTGACTTACTGGTATCATATCAAAGTAGGATGAAACTCTATTCTTCGATGTCTTCTTTCTTCCTTTTAGGCAGATTTCAGGAGTATGAATAATTTTTCTTCCCTGAAACATAATTCTAGTGAGGATTGGGCTGGTCACTGGTTAGGTTTTCACTTCTCTTCAAAAAGAAAAGGAGTCATTTGGTAATTACTGTGGGATCTAACTTTGGGGTCAAAAAAATCTGGCCAAATGTGAGCGAGACACTTTGACTATACCTACAGTGAAGAGAGAGATAAGAAAGCTTTGAAAGCAGGATATGTTTAAACTAGGTCTAATATCTTGTCTTCTGGACCTGCTTTTTTTTTTTTTTTTTTTTTTTTTTTTTTTTTTTTTTTGTGGAGGTATGGGAAACCGGATTGGGCTTCTTTAACTTAGAAGTTAAATTAGATGAATCCCACCCTTAGGAAGTATATGATCTTTTTATTTTTAATCTATTGACAAAGAAAATGTATATAAATCACTATTTTCCACTTATAATGGATGATTCAACTCCTCTGTTCACAAAGAAGAGCAAAACAGAGATACAAATTAGCTGTCTGAGGATCAGCTCAGATTAACTGAGATTGCGATGATAGGTTGGGAAAGTAGCCAGAGGAGAAAAAGTAATCTTAGCTCCTCTGTAGGAAAAATGTATCCACCATTAATTAAGAGTACCCACAGCTAAAATGGGATTGTAAACTCCCAGGTGCTGTTTGACAACTGTGTCAGAGCAGAAACCCATACAGCCTTGAATTATTGGTGTTTGGCTAAAGAGCTGTGACCTTCTTTGTGGATACAGACATTGGCAGTGTCATCCAAGTCCTAACCTCTTAAACATTAAATTATTGCTAAACATTTGGCATTTATAGAGGAATGCTAAAGGGTATTCTGGCAATTTGATTATGAGGAGACCAGATTGATGGGAACATAGTTCTTCCCAGGTTTGTACAGGCTTCCCGCAGATCCCAGAGTGAACAGAAATAATTGGTGAGGAACAGCCTAGCTCTTGTTCCTTGCCATTACTGCTGTAGTTGGTATATCTTTACCTCATTGACTGAGACAATATCAGTACTCAGAAATTTGGTACCTCTAATCTGATATTGCCAAAATTTGGTGATGTCCTTACCTTGATGAAAAAGTCTTTTCAACACTCCTGCATATCAAAAGGTGACAAAGGAGATGGGTAATTCTTTGGAGCAAGTCAACTTCCTTTGCCGAGGTTGTTGTACGGGTATAAAGTCTTTATAAGGTCTTACAGCATTTTAGTATCTAAGCAGAGTGGTTTATTTACAAAGCATGTATCTGAAGGTGCGCGAGTTCTAAGAGCGGTCTTACAATACAATCAGTTATAAACATAAACAAGCAAAGTCCAAATAAAGCAATAACCAAAGCATAGAAATCTTAACACACAGAGTTCTAATGAAACAGCAAACAAAGCATAAAATTCCTAATAAGCAAAACTCTAGTAAGACTATAAGCAAAGCATAAATCTGAATCACAGCCTCTAGGTAAATCAGCCTCCCATCTGACCCCAAGCAGGGTTTTCCAACCGTGGGGTCACAATAACAGAAAGGGAACACAAGATCACAGATCCCAGACAGGGGTCCCAACCGCAGGGATCACAGTGGCAGTGGTGGTCCCGAACTCGGCAGAGTTCCCGCACACAGGGCCGCAGGGACAAGGAGGGGTCCCGGGGGTCCCAAACCCACACAGTTCCCGGTTGCAGAGACAGGAAGGAGGTCCCGGGGTCCCGGATGCTCACAGACTCCCCAGCAGCCCCGAACAGAGTTCTGGGGCAAACACTGCAGGGGGAAAGGGAAGGGACAGGATCGCAGGGGCAAGGAGGGGTTCCTGGGTCCTGAACCCTCGCAGGAGGAAGGGACGGGACCCCAGGGCCCAGATCCCAGGCTACCTTTAGATGATACCTTTAGAATCCCATCCGGCTCCCTGGCAAGGCTCCTTCCTCAGGCTGCAGGAGGTGGAGGTTGGATCGATAGATCAAATTGATCAATCATTCTACTGACCAACTGACACAGAGGCTTTTTATCCCAAATTACAAAATGCATATTCATATCTTTTATCTACACACTAGCCAATCTAGGTACAATTCTAAAGTTCGTAAAACTACGAAAATCAGTGTCAAAACCTGTGCACATAGCATATCTATTAACGTAAAACTCTATCTTACTAGCATAAGGTTCTACCTTGTACATAAAATTCATACTAAAAATTATAAACAGTACTCTACTCTATTTTTGTTATGTCTATACTCTATCACTAGGCCTGAAGCTGTGTCCTTCTACACTGACAACTAGTGTCGGAGTTTAGAACATCCCTCTGGCCACCCTGGAGGGTTTGGAGACCGGACAGGGGGGTCTGGGATCTGTACAGGGGGGTCAGTTAGACCCACAGAGGTCCCAGGAGGACACTGCCTCTGATCCCTGTCCATGGGAGTGAACACTCACATGCAGGAAGAATCACAAATCCTAAGAATTTGAAATAAGTAGTGGATGGTTTATTATAGAATATAAATATAGAAATTAGGATTCTTAGCATATGGGGCTGAAGAGGCAAGATGGAGGAATTGGGGAGTGGCCCCTGTCTTCCTTGTTCTTGTTCTCGTCCCCCATCTTGTGCTGAGTTGGGTTTTAGAGATTGGTTTAGAGTAGAACTGACATGTTAGTATAGGTAATAGGTATTGGTAAAATTTTGTAAATAAAAAATACGTCTTGGACAGTGGTTGGGTCAAGGGGACCGTACATAAGGTACGGGGCTCTCTGATCCGCCCAGTCCGCCGCGTGTCCTGCTCTGCGGAGACACCTTGCAGAGCTGAGAAAGAACTAAGATAAGGTACCCGGCCAGGGAGGCCTGGCAGAGCTGAAAAAGGACTGAGATAATGAAGAATAAACAACCTTGGAAATGTGCACCGGCGGACTCAGTTTGTCGTCTCTGCCTCTGGTGTGTAACACTTAGGGCAAAGAGAAGACTGAAAACCTTATTACCCCTGGGAACAGCAACCCAGGGGAAACTCCCAGGGAACAGCAACCTTGGGAGACCCTTATTACCTTGGGGAACACCAACCCCAAGGAGAATCTCAGGAAAACTACAACCCTGAGAACTAGGACTTAGGGCATGTAAAACTTAAAGCTAAGGGTTAGATTTCTACTTTATGTATCTAAAGCTTTTATATATTCTAATTTTTCTAAAGGTTTTAATTCAATCTCTGTACTTCTCACTCTCGGTGGAGGATCCATGGAAACATGGACTCCAACATTCCTTGATAATCCATTTTGACCTGATCCAAATTTAATTATCCTAAAATCATGATTGGTTATGTAGGGGTGATTACAGGAGTATATGTTAAATTCTATAGTTGAGTGTATCTATCCATTGTTCTAAATACATACGAAGGATTTTTTTTCAATGACATTTCAATTCTGAATTTAAACTTAGATAATGCTTATTCTAACTCTAAGCAGAGTGTATAAATTGTGTTCCTCATTGTAGATAGGAACCATTCTCAGACAAAAAGTGAACACATCTGTCTACCCTCAACTGCTGCTATCAGATCCCTGCAAAAATTCTACATCTGAAGAATTTTCAAATTTCTGCTGCCACAACTTCACAGATGCCATGCTGACTTTTGTTATACAGGTCTTACAAAAGCCAAAAAATTTCTCTTGAATTGTGATCAATGAGTACTCCCTGGAAGTAGTAGATGCTTCACTATCTGTGCATTTACAGGTAGGATGAAACTGGGATGTTTACCATGGGAAATCTCTGTGGTGTCAGACAGGAATTTTGCCAGCAAAACACTAATGCATAATGGTAACTGTTGACATTGTGTGGTTGCTTTAGAAGAAGGGTAGCAGTTTTCATGGGAATGTGGTGGAAATCTGCAAAATACAGTCTTACCACTATGCCATTATCTTTTACTCTTGGGAAATGAAAGCAGTTCACACGTAGCAGGTTAGCAGTTCTGTCCTCTCTTCTGCTCTCCTGTCCTTTTTTCAGAATACCATTGAGACTAAAAATGTTTGAAAAAATGAAAAGAAGGGTGAAGATGGAAAGGGCTGCTGCATAATGGTGTTTGGAACATTGTGCTTTACCTCATTAAAGGAAACACATTAGAGACCAGGAACAGTATGGGGCTTCATTAGCTCTGAGAGTATTGGTACTGGACTGTGGGGGGCTTTGTTAGGTTATTTTCAAAAGATCTTTCTTTAGGTCCACAGCTATTAAGCACCCTCAAATTTGAACAGCTGGTAATATGAAAAGTTTGGAAACATCATCTGAATTGTATATGAAGCATTGCCTCTGGTTACTAGCAGTAAAATGTTAATTTGGTCTTTGATAGAACATATTAGCATGATAACTCACAAAACACTTCTGGTATTCTAATTCTGAAATAAAAAATGTGTTCTGATTAATGCCCAAATCAATATAAAAACTACTGCCTGCCTGAAATAACAAAGCTGATCAAAGCTGCCAAAATTATGTGACAAATATATTAAAAGCAGTAGAGGCTATTTGGTTTTTTTTGCTCCTGTCAGAAGCAGTGTGAAATTTAATTATAAATGGAACCTGTTAAAACTTGTAAGTCTGCAGAGTTAAACCTGTGTGTTCTGTCCTTACCTTAATCCACAAATTATCTGATTTTGCTGTCATAGACTTTGCAGCTAATATTCCTAATGAGTTGTCACAAGTGTTAACCTTCTCTGAACTGACATCAGGAACTTAGGAATTTTGCTAGTGTCTTGGTTTGAAAGACAGATATCTGCTAGGAAGGGGCAGGACCTCCCTAGAGATGGAGAATTCAAATCCCCTCCCTCCAAATTATTCCAATTAAAAGGAAAATTAAAGGAGCTTTCAGGCAGAGGTATGGGGGTAGGAATAACAGTTCTTTACTAGTATATATGACAAAACGACAAACAAACAACAACTACAGCATCAATAATAAACAGAATCAAGAACCTTGAGGGCTTTCTTTTACAAAAGCCCAGAGCAGTTTGATCTGGGTGCCCCTGCAGGACTCCGAGAGGCCGAACTGGAAGGAAGGAAAAGTCCCGGGCTGGTGGATGAGATGAGGAGCTCTGCGCTGGCAGCTGGAACAGCAGGGGTGTCCCGGCAGGGCTGGGCAGTGCAGGGCTACAGAGTAGCAGGAGAGCCTCAAAGGTCCGAAGAAGCAGCGGCGGTGGGGGGGAGAGGCTGGAGAAAGCGAGCTCAGGATTCCCGGGTACACAGCAGATGACGATAGATTTCCCAGGACGAGGCAGAGGCAGAGGGCAGCCTGACCGTCCTCCTCGGCGCTGAGAGCAAGAGTGCCTCCCCCTTCCCCAGATCTGTCTTTTTGCCTTTCCCCAAAGCTCATCATCTCTCCCGTCTGAGGGACACTCCCAGGGACTCAAAAACAATAGGTGTAGCTTCGTGCTGCTATATCCCTCAAGCACTCTTTTTGTCCTGGCTAAGTAGTCATTAAGGCTTCTTGGAAACTTATGGGAAAAAATTCTGTGAGAAGAGGGAAAAAAAAACCAAAACCAAATCTAACCCCCAACAGCTAGTCATTACTTCAGTAAATATTGCTTTGTGTTGTTGTTTGAGAAATTAAATTACTATTTTACCGTATGGATGGTTCACAGGATGTGCAAGGTACTGGTGTGTGAAGAAGATCCCCACAGAGCATGTGTTAGGCATCCCATTTTGGCATACTCCCTGTTTTGTTTACAGTACATTTTTCTTGGTATTACTCTAGCTTAAGAAGCAGAATCATGCTACTTAACCATGTTGAATAGCATGGTTTCCATGTTGCTTAATGGCTTCCAGGTGCATGTGGAAAATTGATGTTTGCCTTGAAAAAACTGTGTGTCTGACAACAGCATTGGAGGAAGAAGAGTGAGGCACATGAGAAAATATGTGGCACAAATTAAAGCACTATAAGAAGACGAAATACTTTAAATTTAATTTCTTAATATTAGAGACCAATGTAAGCTTTTTCAGATGTTTCTAAGACTGTAGAGTGCTCAAGATTGAGCCTAGGTTGCACAATATATTACACAGGCTTGTAGAGTGGTATTCACAGACACGGAGTGCTTAAGGCCTAGTACAGAGAAAATTCTGCTTTAAGCCAGCACTTAAGAACACATTTGTTTCAGCAGTGTCTAAGGATATGGAATAAGCAATAGTGGCAGTGCATGTGCTCTCCTCAAGAACCCCTTGGGGTATTGCATTAGGCAGCATAATAATGATTGTACAAAAGCCCTAACCCTCCCACTCACACTTTCCAAAAAATTATGACACCACATCATCCCCATGTTATGATCATTTCTTGTCATTTACTTGGAAGAATGTGTGATAAATCTTATTCATGACGTGCTAACACATTTGCATGCAATTAATTGTGTGCTGTATAATTATGGTATAGAATATAAAAGTATAACACTGTGAAGTACAGTAATATAATTACATTGCAGCTTATTCAAGCCCCAAGTCAGCAAAAATTCTGTCATTGATATCAGTGATGAAGTGGAAGGTAAATGAGAATATTTTTGTATTCTCATGGTATGGTACTCTCAGGAGAGAGAATGGTTTAAATTCATCTGCAGGTCAGAGCAGCAATTAAAATGCAGGTGTCTACCCTCCTCTGCTCCAAAGAGGGAAATGATCTCTCTGACAGGATGGGCATTTAGGAAGTCATAAAAATGAAACTGATCAGTGCAGGACAGCTTGAAAAAATCTCCTGTGCTCAGAGTAGGCACTCCTTTCAGGGAGGGATTTGGATGTTGGGGCTGAGAGTGCCCACACAATGGTCTTGTGAGTGATTGATTACTGATATTAAGTAGTAGAATTGCTCCACCAGGAAACATTTATCTTCTTTAATTTTGTACTTATGCCTGAAATTAAAGTGTTTCAGAAAGGTGTATTTGGGCCCTTTTTCCTCTTTTTTTTTTTCTTTATCTACAGGGGTTAGACAATTTCACTAGGCTAAAAAAATCTTGCATATATATAATGTAACTCACTTTCTCAGAAGCTGAAGCAAGGATTCAACAGTAGGTCCTTTTGAAAATGTCATCCATGCTCCTGAAGGAATTTCTGAGACTATGAATGCCATCGCAAACAAGAGGAGTATCAACATTTGAGATGATTTTCAAGCATATATTCTTGCTTTGCTTCTTGGGGCAACAAAAAAGCAGACTTATCTTTCTGGTAAAAGGAAGGAGTCCTTCTCTTTGGCTCATGGGCAAGAGATGGATGAGGAAGGTTACTTTGAAAAAAACAATCCCTTGATAACTACTGCTATCTGGTGCCAGAGGCAGGGAGAGAGAGATGTCTTGTAGAGGTTATGAATCCTGTTTTTTCTATATTTTACCCTTTTTTCATCATGCCTAGTGATTTAACAGATGCAGAATCATAGAATGGTTTGGGTTGGAAGGGACCTTAATGATCATTTAGTTCCAACACTCCACTACACACACATACTGGTCAGGACACCTTCTGCTAGACCAGGTTGCTTAAAATGTCATTCAGCCTCTCAGTCTTCAAAAGAGAGGTGTTTTGTCCCTCTAATCATCTTCATGTCCCTCCTCTGGACTTGCTCCAACACATCCATGTCCCTCCTGTGCTGGGGACCCTAAAGCTGGATGCAGTACCTCTGGTGGGAGGTTGCCCCAACTCAGGTGTAGCACTTGCCTTGGCCTTGTTAAATCTCATGAGGTTTCCATGGGCCCTCTTCTTGAGCTTGTCCAAGTCCCTCTGGATGGTATCCTATCCTTCAGGTGTGTCAACTGCACCACTCAGTTTGGTATCATCTACAAATCTACCAAGGATGTGCTCTATCCTTTTGTCTGTCATTGATGCAGACACTGAACAGCACTAGTCCCAAAACAGACCCCTGGGGGTCCTGTCAGGACTCTGAGAAATTGACCACTCCCCTCAGGATGTCACCATCCAACCAATTCCCCATCCAAACATTCCACCCATCAAATCCTTCTCTTTCCAATTTAGAGAAAAAGATCTACAGGGCTGTGTACAAGGCCTTTCAGAAATCCAGATAGGAGACAACTGCAGCCCTTCCCTGTCCACTGACGTAGTCACTCCATCATAAAAGGCCACCAGGTTGGTCAGGCAAGGCTTATCCTTGATGAAGCCATGACAGGTGTCTCAATTCACTTCTCTGTCCTACATGTGCCTTAGCACAGCTTCCAGGAGGATCTATTCCATGAGCGTTTTTGGGCATAGAGGGGAGATTGATTGATCAGTAGTTCCCAGGGTCCACCTTTCTAGCTTTATTAAGATGGGTACTATTTTTAATTTTTTCCAGTAGTCTGGGATTTCTCCTGATTGCTATGAGGTCAAATATGATGGACAATAGCTTGGCAATGACATCTGTCAATTCCCCCAGGGCTTCTGGCATGTATCCCAGCAAGTCCCATGGATCTATGTACAATGCAATTCCTCAAGTGGTCACAAACCAGTTCTTCACCCACAGTGGGAAGCATTTTGCTCCCCCAATCCGCTTCTTGCATTCTACTCACTTGAGAGGTGTGGAAAAAGATATTCCCATTGAAATCCATGGCAAAAATATTGCTGAATTCCTCATCTAGTTCCTCATTTGGTGTCTGCAGTTTGCCATCCTTTTTTATTGGGAGGGGGTGGGGGAAAGGGGCAACAGATGCCTTCTTTGACCTTCCTCTTCTGTATTGCATACCTGCTCTCGTTATTTTTTTTGCATCCTTTGCCAAATTCACTGTCAGATACACCTTGGCCTTCCTCACCCCACCCCTAACACAGCAAGACTGTGTCCCTGAACCCTTCCCAATATACCTTGTTTCCATTGCCTGAGTGTTTGCCTCTTGCCCTTTAATTTGACTAGCAGGTCCATACTCAGCCATGCTGAACTCTTACCTTCCTTGCCCAATTTCCTGCACTGGGGAAGATGAAGGGCATGAGCAGAAAAATAAGAAACCAAGAAGCAAGTGACAAAATATGCAGAGAAGTGATCAGAACTTGGGTTCTAGGAAGATAATAAGAAAAAAATGAGAGAAAAGGGAGAAATAAATAGAGAATCAAGGAAGGGAGCTGGAAATTACGACACAGGTCTAAAGGGATGGGGTTAAGGAAATGAGGGAAAATAAGGTAACAAAAAGAAAAAAAGTACAACGCAGAAGAAAAAAATTCATACCAAAATTTGTCACTTTCTTAGATCTGGGGGAGGGATAAATAGTACTGTGGAGTAATATGGGGGAGAGATGAAACAAGAGGGGAAGAACATAATAAAAGAAGTGAGAGCTTAAGTAGAAACTGTGGAACTGTTTCTTTTGTAGAACAAAATTGCCAAGAGAGGCAAATAATTATATCTTTCTGTACCTTCAGTCATAGATTAAAAACACTTCACTTTTCTTTTAAAGATATGACACTTTTCTTTTTTTACATTCAAAAGTATCCCAAAGTGATAAACTAATATTCTAATTCTTCCAGACATGATTTTAGTGCTTAACCCCCCACAACCAAACAGTTACTAACACTCCTAATTTTTTCCTTTTCTTCTTCCTTTTTTATTTTCTTTAGCTTGCAGTAACAATATGAACAATTGATGTTCAAAAAAAGCCTCCTGGCCAAATTGTCTCAGCCTTGACAATGGAAATCTTCTTTTACGTTTGGAATGTAGAATGTTAAATTTACTTCTTTATTTAGTATCTCTCTTGTATTGTCAGTGTGGAGCCCACGAGCAAAAGCTGTAGCAGCATCAAAACTCTCTTTCCTTGTCATCCCAACTTCACCTTTCTTTTATATGTCATTTCTTGCAATGTATGAAATTGAATTACAGAACCTTACATGTCAAGTAAGGCTTCTTCCCTTACTATGCTCACAGAGAATTATTCCATTCAAGAGATAGAGAGGACAGTCAGTGTTGTGGCATTGCTGGGACAGGAACCCATGGCCCTAGGGGTCCAAAATGGGATCCTGGCCCATGGACAGGAGGGATGGAAGAACAAGGGGGCTGGGTACGGAGAGCCAGGCCTGGATATGCCTCGGTCTGTGACTTGGCTGATGACTTGCTTTAGTTTCACTGAAATTTAGACAGATTTGAATGATATAAATTAAGACAAGTGGTGATAATATGCCCTTTTAAAAATTTCTCAGACACCCAATTTAATTTCCTTTCTGTGTCATGCGGTTTCTAGAAATCCGTCTACATTCTTAGATACAGAATATGTTATACAGAAGCCAGAAACACATCTTTTACTTTTCTTCTTCTACATTTTTTATCAGGATGCAAATTATATTTTTATTCATTTGAAGGTTTCATTTATTTTTCTTTTAAATTGATTTATTGCCTTGGTTTTGGGGATTTTTTTTGTATCTGTGGCCAAAAAAAGCATTCATTAACTGCAAAATGCATGGATATAAAATGAATTGGTCTGAGTTAAGTAACTTATGTTAAACAGCTCCAGTAAAATTCATAGGAAATCCATAGTTTTACTGGAACATTTTGTACAAATTTTAGCCAATTTAACAGCCTCTCATTACTGCTGCTATTGTTGTTAGAGCTGATTCTTGAAGCTATAGCTGACTCCGAATTGCAAGATTGTAAGCCCCACCTAATATCAGTGGATACATGTGCCTACCTCCTTCATTAGGTTGTTTGCTCACTTTGTTATTGATCTAAGATATAAATAGTCCCACCAAACAACATATCCATAGTAAAATATAACAAATTAGAGCATGCTTGCTGATAGTATCCAAATCTGCCAGTGTGGGTGGATTATCATCTGCCTTTGTTTTGTTCTTAAAACATAAATTCAGTGGCCAGTCTCAACTATTTTCTTAAATGAAGGCACATCTAAGAAATTTGAGCCTATTTAAAGCTTGATTCCTTCATTCATCCGTCAAAAAGTCTGAGCTTATTAATTGATCTAAGTGAAACTTATGATAAATATATTGGAATACTTATTTATCTCTGTAATCTTGAATGTGCTTCTCTTAGCAGCAGAACTCATTACTTTTTCAAGAATTAGTTGTATGTGGATAGTAACTATTTGCCATAATCCTAATTTTCAAACTTCTACTAATCTTTGTGTCTTTCATTCTTAAAGAATGTTTTAACTTAACATGTCACTGTGTAGATGTGATAGATCTAGGATAGGAAATAGATCCACTTTACACTGATTAATTTCAGGTGTCTCATCAGGCATCTTTCAATGAAGATTAAGCAAAAAGGATCACTTTCCAATCAGCTGATCTTCAAATCACTGGTGGAACAATTTAGGCTAGGAGAATTCTGCTCCTCTGCACAAGTAATCAGCCCCTCTGGTCCTACTTCTCCACCAAATGAGGAGGAAGCACTGCCTGTGCAGGCACAGCTATGGTACTCAGAAACTGAGTTCTGATTCTGGAGACTGCTGATTTATCAGTGAATTTGAAGAATGGTCAACCTCTTTGTGTTCACTTAAACACAGATGAAAAACTGTGATTACTATCATTATTAATATTTCCCCTGGGTCCTTTCTTACAGGATGATGTTTCTTTCACCATTCCACTAGGAATTTAATGGACTTCCTCTTCTAGCAGCTGGAGAAAATGGGGGAACATATTTTGCCAGACAGCCTTTTTGCTAAAGTCTTTAAATAGGTACAAAGTTTTAACTGGAAAAGTGTAAACAGGATGCCTCATATTTTGTCATGCATGGTCTCTATTCATAGAGTACGGACTCCTCTTCAGCTAAGGATTTCACCTCCCCTACTTTCTTGGTATGGCAGAGTCTATTGTGAATTGTTGACCTGAAAAGAAGGGAATAGGAAGGCAAAGCCCTTTTAAACCAGTGACATCCTACAGAGGTAAATGGATAGATAAAGAGCACTAGAACATTATGATGCATAGTATGTATAATACTTGTCTCTAGTTCTCTGGATACTCATTGTAGCCTGGCTTCTGTCCTGGGCAAGGCAAGAAGTAGGCTCCTGTGTGACTTGTTCTGTGGGGATGGGAATCTAGGAATGGGGACTGATGATATATTGAGATGTATGAAAAATTTATTACAAGTTAATGAGCACTCTGAGATCAGCTCAACTGATCAGAGCACAGTGCTAATAATGCCAAAGTTGTGGTTTTGATCCTTGTATGGGCCTTTCACTTAAGGGTTGAACTTGACGATCCTTGTGAGTCCCTTCCAAATACGGATAACTGTGATATCGTGTCTGTTTCTCACAGGGACTTTTTTTTTTTTTTTTTAAGAGAGAAGAGATTGCTACAGTTGACCAATAGATCCACTTAGGAGAAAGATATGAGGTTTTAGACTTGTGTGCAAAAAAACAAACCCATAACAACAAACCAGAAATCTTCTGAATAATTTTGTGGAAATGGTCAGTCTGCCTTTTTCCACCTGATAGCCATGAAACTCTACTTGTCTTTTCAAATCCTCAAGAAAGATAAAACTGAAGCAGTCTTCATTTTTCAAAGTTGTCTTGTCAACATCTTATAAAAGATAAAACAATAAATGTTTCCTCTGAAGTTGCCTTCTGTAACTATTTATGTGCTTTCTTTGCAGCTGTTATATCTCTCTAAGACTGCAAAAATTGTGTTGCAAAAATGGCTTGACTAAGCTTTTAATGAGTTGCATCAAGGTGAGATAGAAGAAAACAATGACACAAACCCAGCCCAGGAATAGTTATATATCAGCTCTTTTCAACATCTGATAGGGCATAAATGCTGAAGTAAACTTAGTTGATATTCTCCTGAACGATTTTAAATAATTGTTTGTGTAGAAGTGGAAAACTTGTCTTTTTTTAAATCTGTGTCCTCTCCATGAAAACTCACACAAAAGAGGAACTATGTAGCGAAATCTCTAGTTGGAAAAGTTGCCTTTATAATATCTGCTTGAGAAAAAGTTATTCAAGACACGTTACAAAATCTCTCTTCTCTACCTAAAAGCTACTGACAGATTAAAGAAGGAATGTTTCTAGCTGGAGATGTATTTTATAGTAAGCAGACACTTTTATTCTTTTATCTGTTTTCTTAAGGAATGAAAAGAGTCAAAGACAAAGGAGAGAGTACTGGACTGCAGCAGGTGTGAAACTAAATAAGAGACAATGGCAGACTAAGGAAAAATAAAATGTCTGTGAATCAATTCTGGCAGAATTTCCAGTGAAAAACTTTGATGCAGTATCACTGTGTCATAGGCATTCAGCACAGGAATCAAAATCAACTAAGTTGAGCAAGTAACAAAACTCTGTTGCAGCACTTACCTTAGACTGATGTGCTTCAATCCACTGGTGTACACCTTGAGCTGTGTCCTGGTCTCCCAGTATTAGGGTCACATCATTTCACCTGATAGTACTGGCCCCCATAATATACACTTCTGCATGAAAAAGAAAATTAAGTCATGGCAAGAAAGAGTTAAATGGCTAATGCTGCAGCTAACATACTGTTCTGTGCTTCTAGTTGCCTAAACTTCATTTCAAGCATCTGCTCCCTGGCATTCACTCAGTTCCAAACACTATTATACTGATAGCCGTTTGTCAAAGCACAAAGGGAGGAAGTATGAAACACAGTTAAAAATATAAAATAAGAAAAATTATGAATAAACAGATCATACATAAAACCGGAATATCAAGATATTCCCTGTCAGTGAGCTAGGGGAGTTTAGGGAAATAGAAGCAGTTCTAATTTTCTCAAGAGCTGTAAATTAATTGTGCATATATATATATATATATATATATATATATATATATATATAAACTAAGATTTTTTTCCACTTTATTTTTGACACTTTAGTCTTATCCTCTCATCGGTTATTGTTTTAAAGATAAATATTATTTGTTATAATAAATTAATATAATAAAGATAAATAATATTTGTTATTAAATATAAATGTTATTTGTTAAAACAATTAAATATTGTTTTAAAGATAAATTCTATTGAAATGTAATGACACCATAAAAATGTGCACTTTCCTCTACAAAAGGATATTTTTGGGCCAGTTACTCTCATACATATAAAATAACTGTCTGATTGTCAGTTTGGATCCTCTTTCTCTGAAACAGTGGTGTATTTGAGATTAATTATAGATTAAAACCAATATTACCCCACAGTTCTCACTGTTGACTTTTTTGAAGTGACTGTGTGAAGTAATGGATAAATTAATGAAATGATCTTATCTGTCTTTCCAATACATTCTTTCAATTCAGTGTCACCCCTTCTTTTCTTTTTTTCTTTTTCCCAGTAAATGGAGGCCTCATAAAACAGAGAAGTACTGTACTGCCTGGGGGATTGCTAAAGGATGGGACAAAGGAAATGTGTTTTGCTGAATCAGTGCAGAAAAGTTCTTAATATTTTGTCCATCAGAAAATGGAAGAATCATGCAGTGACAAATTTTTCAGGGATTTGGGGGATGAAGAAACAGATCATGCTACTGTGTTTGAGCATCTCAACTGATGCTTACTATTGAGTAAAAGATTTTGGCAGATGTTGATGAAATGGTTTGTGAATCGTTGGTATGAAGCTTTTCTGAAAACATATTCTGTTATTATTTTGTTGTTTAAACATTAATTTTGCTTGGAAAGGCTCTCTTCATGCCTCTTCTGAGTTCTAGATTAGATCCTCAGCTTGTTTCCTAACCCCATAACTTTAGACAATGGCATAGCTCTCCCTTATTTGGAATAACCTTTTGTATATCATCCCTTTCCTAGTCTTCTCTCCTTTTTTTTTTCTTTTAACTTTCCCACATAGATCTTGTTTTCCAAGATTATTACTCTTGTATTTTTTAATTCAGTTGTTCTAGATATGACCTTTCTTTAGAAGCTTTAGCAGTGTTGAATAAAAAGATGTAATTCCTTGTCTTTTGTGGTGTACCCAAAACTCATTCTAAAGAATGCCTCTTAAAATGTTGTTTTCCTTATTTTCAATAACACATATTTTTGTGATGTGTGTATTCTGCTGTTAGAATTTTTTCTGCACTGCAGTTTTTGAGATAGCTGTTGCCCAATATAAATTTTTGTATTTTTCCTACTCAGATTAGTTCTTTACTCTTTTCATTATGAAACATTTTACTTATAATTTCCTAAATTTATAAGCATAATTTGAATTCCTATCCCACTTCCAAACTCTTTGTTCTCTGGTTTGGTGTCATGCCTACTTTTAAGATATGTACTTTCATGTTCCATTGTTTATATCATTGTCATAAATAGTAAATGGATAATAAATATCAAATAGGTGAGACCACTTTGTAAGCTAAAATGCTCTCTTTACTTAGAGACTAAACTCAGTAACTAAACTTAGTTTTTCAAGTTGTTTTTCGTTCTATTATTTTTCTTTTTCTGTGGTTACTACTGCTCAAACTACTGTCAAACCAGCATTAGTTTTTGATAGCAAATATAAGCATCACTAAAGTCAAAAGAGATTACATCTACTTTTTCCTATGTCTTCTAGGAAATTTGTCCTACTAAGGGGTAACAAGACCCCTGGCAATGACTAACACATGTTGGCAGTTCATTATTGCTTGTTTATTCTTGAGGTTCTTGCAAATTGATTAAGAACATGGTTCTTATTATTTTTACAGGCATCACTATTACATATTCTGTTGGACTTATACCTCATTTAAGTTTTCTTCTCCCTACTCTCTCCCTTTTTCCCTAATGGATATTTATTTTTGCCTTTTTCAGTCCACCGAGTCTTTACGAGTCATCCAAGAAAACTTCCCAAACCAGTTGTCTTAAGTGATTCTCATCAGGGAATAACTTGAAAAATCTAAGTTATCTTCATATAATCAGTCTGGTTTTTTTAATGTATTGTTGCCTCTTTTCTTTATCCTTGTTATCAATATTAACCATGCTTAGCAAACTAAATGTGAACTAAACTGTCTTTATAGAATAAAGCAACCAAACTGAAGCAAGAACACTCTGGCTTTCTCTGTCCTCTGCAATAGCTCGCCTTCTCCCTTTAACTAACAAGACTTTCTTTCTCTCATCCTGTTATTATATCTAACGCATTCCAGAGCATTTCCCTGATTGCCTTTTATGTTTTCTTCCAGCTGTATATCATTTTGTGCTGTATGCTTTTGTGCCTATCCCTCCATCATATGCTATTCTTCTACATTGTTTTTTTGGCAATGAGTCCTTGTTTCAATTGTGTTTCAATTCAATTTCTTCCCTTGTTCCTCCTTCCACTTCAACCTTTGAAGAGCTTCCGCTGGAATTGGTATTCCATCAGCCATTTTCTGTAATAGCGTAGGTTATCCCCAGACTTTGCGGTCTTATTATAATCAACTACTCTATGGCACTTAAAAAAATCTACAAAATCTACTATGAAAAAAGTTACATGAACTAAAGCAAATAATTCCCAAGGCTGTATCAGAAAATTATTTTAAATGATTATTAATAGTGTTATATAAAAACATTTATTAAAACATAGCATGATAGACACATCAGCATATATTCCATAAATTAAAGTAGTGCCTCTACCATCAATAAACAGTAGATGATATTAATTCTCACAAATGAAAGCAGCCTTGCTCATGGCTCAAGCCCTGCAATGTGCATACTCCATATAATGAAAAGGGAGAAAAAATAGTTAAAAGAATAAAGACATGAACATTACAACCAGTCTCTGAACATTATCTCTAACTAAGATTGTGAGACACGGCACTGACTCAGGTGGTCTTGTGGGGCTATTCAATTTGTGTTTTCCTGTGAGAAGCTTTGAAATCTCAAAGGGTTGTATATGATTAAGCACATCCTTCACCCTTCACTGGTGAGCAAATGCCTTTTTGAGTTTCATAGGGAAATATTGCAACCCAAGACCAAGTGGGTATTAAACAAAGGAACAACTGAGATTTTACAACACAAATTAAATCCTGAAATTATGTGCAAAGTTTTGTATTTGTGTGGTTAAAGTAAATAGAGAAAATTAGAAGTGCCTTAGGTTTTGATAGAAATAAACACATTATAATAAGTGAACAAACCCCAAGTCTTTTCTACCACTTAAAGGAAGATAAAGCAGATTCTAGTTTCAGATTCTACTTCCAGATCAGAAGATACACTCAATCATATGTGTCTTAATTTATAAGTGTAACAATGTCATACTTGATCAGAAAAATTGGTATTTTCATTACTTTATACTTGAGGGTGAAAGGGAAAGTGTGTGGAAAGCTTAGCTGGCTGATATTTACTAAGTGTAGAATAAATAAAATTAGGAAATTTTGCATATTTAACTCTGTTTATACACACCCTGAGCATCAATTCTCAATTTTGAGTTCAGTAAGTAACTTCCAGCTCCTGTCATTCAAATACAGATGACCTCCCATAATGGCATAAGTCCCTTATGGCACAGCACAATGTCTTGTGCGGGAGAGGCATTGTTGATACTAGCAGCTATGCGGGAAAAATACTGAAATATGGCTAGATGGATCAGTTCCTTCCAAAGGAGGATGCAGTCATCTAAGTGGCTTATGGATTCAAGACATAAGCAAACATTAGTGGGTTTTGATTAATCGTTTTTCTTCTTGGCTTATCAGTTGCCAACCAAGATTCAGGTGAGAACAATGAATTACAGAAAATCCACCCTAATTTTTTTAATAACTTTTCAAAAAGTCACAGGCTGTGTGTTGGTCTAAACATGTGTAACCCTACCTTAGTCCATGGTGCTACCACAGCTCCTGAATAAATACAGCAATTAGCGATTCTTATTAAAATGATGAAAAAGCCAAGAAAAAGATGAATGAACAAAACTGTTAGACAACAGGTAAGAGTAGCAGTCTGACTGTAATGCAAAGGCCTGGTTAAAATTTTGGGGTTATCTTCTGGTGCTGCTTCTCCTGAGTGGAACTGGATGCCCTAGCCCATAAGGCCACCGGAAGTTTTATTTTCTATATTGGAAAATTGTCATGGTTTTGCTGATAACTCGGTTTGAATAGCTGTAAACTTTCAGCTGTTTCAGAAGCCCAAGGGCACCACTCCACTCTCTGTAGCTGGTCAATGATTGCCTTCATCACCTGGCAATTCTCATTTTATATTGCAGCAGACCGCTTCTCATTTTCTTGGCTCAGTGGTTAGCCACTGCAATATTTGCTGTAGCTCTGCCAAAGCAGAAGAAACAAGACTTCTTTTTAGATCTGACAGAAGAATTACTGTACAACCAACACTACATCATCTCTGCTTGTAGCCATTTCCAGCAGACAGACTGGTAAACATGGAGGATCAGAGCATGGATGTTACAAGAGGGATTATTGGAAATTAAATGCTGCAAAAATGGAAATTTTCAGTAAAAGAATCATCTGCTTGAAATATGAAAATATAACTGGCAACTGTCCCCCCACAATGCACTGTAGATACATTTTACAAAGAATCAGCTGTTCAACACCGATGGGGAGCAGTCTGGTACATATCTGGTGCATCTTTTGTGACAAAAGATGATGTGTCCATAGCACACCAACCACAGGTGTCCATAACTTTGTCGTTTCAGACGACATCTGTTTTGATACTTTAGCTACTGAAAAAATCTGACAGTAGATGTGGCTTTTTCACCTACTCCCTCTTTTCTGAATTGATTGATGAACATTTTCAACTGGGAAGAAAAAGACACAGAAAATACTTTTTGTTTTGCTTTGTTTTGTTTTTCATGATAAGCCAGATTTAGCAACAGTCATTCTCCAAGCAACAATACAAAATAAAGCATTGCTCAAGTGCTTAGAGATGTAACCAGAAGAGGGCACAAATATGGCTGAAGAGTAGCTACACCCACAGCAGAAGTATTTGGACCCTTACCCCACCCAACCATTCTTTTATACCAATTATTATTAGGATGCATGGCAAGAATAATCTTGTTCCCACACACAGAATGAAGCATAGAGGGACAATGACAGGTAGGGGAATCCAAATAACACAGACAGAGACAGAAGTCCCTGATCTGACCCCCAGGGCATTCCAGGAGGACATCAGCCTCGTGGGTGGAAGTGACTCCTACCACTGCGGATCTCTGAGAGGACTACTGGTAGATTGGCTGAACCAATTGGCTACATTGTGTGCATTTTTAATGGGAAAGGAAATAGAGAAAGTAGCAAAAGTGTGAGATATTTGCTAAATACTACAGCTTATAGGTAAATAATAATAAATAAGGTGTCTAAATACATTCATGAAACACAAAATAACCCTTGAAATTTACAATTTTGGTCAACCTGAGGCAAAAATATTTTATTAGTATCATAGATTTTTAACTCCTGCTTTATTAGTGTTGAGATGAAAATACTATATTTCAAAGGAAATTTTAAAAATTGGTTTATTTTCTTTGAAAAAAATTCTTAAATGAGACGATTTGGATGTATGTTATTTTAATTTGGAAATAATAAAATAATATTTCATCTTCAGACAATCAAATTTCTTGAAGTTCTTATTTTTAGACTCATTATTGTTCACATTGAATTAATTTTGGTTGGTTTGTTTAGTTTGATTTTTGATTTGGATTATTTTTTTAAGTTTCAGCAGTCTAAAAATTTACTTGTGCTCACGAATGCATTCAAAGTTGAAAAGTCCCAAAGATAATATTTTAAATCACAGGGATCATTTTTCGTACAGAAGAAGTCAGGACTAACTGGGCTTCCAATTCCCCAAAACATGTTTTACTGTGCAAAGGAAAGGGTCAGAAGGTGACAAAGAGAAAAATGAGATGAAGTTGTGGTCCACTGCCCTGGTACAATAAGTCAAAGATAGGATTAAAGTTTTGTTTTTATTTCAGATAACTTCATTTTTTTTTGCCAGCCTTCAGCAGCTAAAAGCACAAGAGACTAATGTCTTGGTTGGATCCACAATCAAAGACATTCAGCCTAAAGTTTTCTGAGCAGTAGGAATTGTTACTATTACAGTTGATTTTATTGTCCTGTGGTAAATTTATCATTCTTCTCATTGCTCACACAGCTATTTGCTCATCCCTGTTTGAAGTAAAGGCTGGTGCTTGATGATGTGGGAGAAGTGCTATGCTCTTACAGTTCTGTTTTTCCCTCTTTTCATGAAATCTGTTCTCTTGAGAAACCAACTCGCACCATGCCCCGAGGCCTGACTTATGCTAGCATGTGTGTCTAAGAAAATATCTTGAGCAGGAGTATTTTTTGTTCCTAGAAAATGTTCAGGTTTACTGTGAAGTGCTATAAAGACAGCTCATCTTTGCAGAGGAAGGTAGTATCTGGTTGGGCATGGTAAAATGTTCTCCACTCCTGCTTCCTGGAGCTGCTACACCCTTTAGTGACACTGAAAAGAGAGTCACTTGGACAGCTGTGAGAAAGGCATGATCCTCTTATAACTTTATGATAAGACATTTGCCATAATAAATGTGTTATTCTGTATAAGCAAATTGTGCCATTTAATTAGGATTTCATCAAATGACAGAATGTAAGCCAATGAAATCTGCTGGGGTGTACTCTTATTTCATCATGGTAGAAGGTGCATGGTTTTACTTGCAGATGGTTTGGTTCAAAAGTACAGCTTTTGAATCATGCCTTTCATTTATGCAGATCTTAGATAGCTAGAATATTTCCACTTCCCAAGAAGTTGGATATATGGTAGGAGGGAGCCTGTCTTTCAGCTGTTTAAGTGGTAACCAGTTACATTTAAACTTGTAATTTAAAAATTTTTAAGTATTGCACCAAGTATAAGTTTTGAGAGTTTTTTGTCTAAAATACCATTGGGGAAAATCCTACTGGTCTCCTTGTCTTATGAGTCTAATAAATACCAACATTTTTCCACTATTTTCTTACTCTGAATGAGTTGAGGGACTGCTGCTGAACATCAGACAACTAGAACAAATCAGCAGAAGGCTGAAATTTCAATAAGAGTTGGTTCAGAGGTGGGAGGCACAGACCACATTTCTCATACAGGAGCAGGAGATCTCCAGTAGCAGCACAACTGCCAGTGTTCCATCATGATGGAGATGAGAGTACACCATGGAGTCAGGTGTTAACAGGTGGAAAGAACTGATTATTATTTCAAGAATTACATTGACATAACTGGACCAAGATTTGCCAGCAGCTCCCTGACTCTGCAGAGAGGTCTTCCTCAATCCTAATGTTATTTACTGTGGTGAATGCCATAACAATCTCTAAGTTTAATTATTCAGATTAAAAATTCAGATTTTCTGCCCAAAGTTTCTGATGGCATGATGATATACATGTATTTTTGTTTTAGCAGGTCTCCTCAAAAATCTGTTGTTTTGGGGTTTGGAGGGTTCTGCACAGCTTTCTTAGCAAAACAGAGGGCTCCATGACAAAAAGAGAAGTGGGGAGTGAGTGATGCTTGCCTATTCTTCCCAAACACTGAGTGAAAAAAATTAGATTTTTGAAATAACTAAAGGTATACTACAAGTCAAACAAAAACTTAGAAACCTTCCCTGGTTACATTCAGATAAATCTAAAAACTGTGTTAGAGGGAAGAAATACTTTCAGAAGAATTTCTTTTTCTTGAGGTCAGGGACAGAAGTTTTCAACTGCCCATTCAATTCCCAACTCACACCAGGCACTCTGTGGCTCTGTCTATGATCTTGAACAATGAATAAAAACAGGGACTCAAGGTATTTTTGAATTATGTCACTCCCACTAAGGCGAGTGTTAACTGAAGTAATGTTTACAAAGTAAAAGACAGCTTTGTCCTAGATCAGAGAAAAGCCTAGACAAAAAAGTGACTTCTGACAGTCTCTCATATAAAGAGATTGCAAACCAGTTTAGACAGGGTTTAATTTACTCACAGGGCAAAACCTTTTCTGTTTTTGAATGGGACTTCAGTAGCCACTCGTTGGCAAGCTCCAAAGCAAAAAAAAAAAAAAAAAAAAAAAAAAAAAAAAAAAAAAAAAAAAAAAATCTAGAAAAAATAAAATCATTTCAGAGCTCGTATTTTATAGATACTGTTTTGGAGTTAGATCACACGGAATTAAGACATTAGACACTTCTTCCTCTCTTCAGCTGTTTAGTAAGGTAGGTGCCTACACATCACAGCATACTCTAGGACCTGTAGCAGTTAAACATATTGACTATGGGTTTCCTAACAAAAGTCTCTGTCCTAAATTCAAGTCTGTTTACAAATAAATATTGACAGGATTGCACCTGAAATTTCATCCAGCACACTGATACTACTGTATTTATTTCAACCAGTTTAGAGAAAATTGAACTAGTCTCAGGACCCAGATGAAACCTGAAAAAAGAGCCCCACTCTTACTACTAGGGGCTGAGGACAAGCTGTAGCTTCCCTGGATTCAGAGCTCTTTTCATATTGAACCATAGCAAAATTCACAGTTTAAATCTATTTATGGAATTGGCCTCTTGAGATTTCTCTCCCGACTTTCATTGGTAGGTAATGTGAGCTCTAGTTAAGAGAAGTGATGCAGATTCTGGATAGCAGTACTGGTGTTATATCCACTACTAGAACACAAAGTAGCTACAGTCTCAGCCCTGGCAGCAAATCCAAGGAAAATTGTGTTCTACAGCAGCAGGCAGTGACAGACTATCTCTTCCTCTTTCTACCTATTGGGATCAAATGGTTCCAAAATTACTAAAACTATTATAAGAAGAAGTGTTGCAATTTCAACAGTGATCTACTGCATCATTGTTTATTGGCTTGATTTAGTGCAAAACAAGCCTATACAAAAATCAAAGAATGTATGTGAAGTAAAACACAGTCAAAATCAGTGGCATAATATAAAAATCTTATGAAAGTACTCAAAATAAGGTTTTACTCACCACCTAAAACAACCCACTCATCCTGGTTTCCCAGAAAAGCCTTGCAGAAAAGGTGTCTTTTTTAGCATGACCTAGAGATCAACTAATTCTATCTCTGTAGAAGGATGGGAAGAGCAAGTTCTGGAGTTCAGAACCTTTTGGCAGAACACTCTGTCTCAGCCCCTCACAATTACATTAGGGCTCTGTTAATACCTCAGGCAATTTCCACTGCCATGCTATTCACCTGAAAAAAAAAAATCTGTGATAAAGGGAGACTTCCAGGAAGCATAAAATAAGTGTTTATGGGTACAAGCAAAATATATTCTTTTTCCTATGGCTAATATTGGTTTAGCACCCTGCTATTGCTTGTTAAGAAAAATTATGGTTATTAATTAAATATTACTAACACAAAACCTTTGTGCTTGGAAGATGTATGGTTATCCCAAAACAGAGGTTTAGTTTATTCTTTATATTATGGTAGCACCTAGAGGCCAGAGCTCCACTATGCAAGGCACTGCACAAATATGCACGAGGGGCTGGCTCTTGCTTTGAGGAATACATTGTAAATGCAAGCAGCAAGTGAGTAATGTGGTGAAGTGCAACGCAAAAACAAGCAACATGTGGTCAATATGAAAAAAGTGATGGCAATGAGTCATCTGTTGAACTGTAGTTGGGTTTTGTAAAACTAAGGGGTTTTTTTACAAAACCCGTCTTCTACATTGGAGAAGACGTCCCAGAATTTATTTAAAAGAAGCCTTCGGACCCTAGACAGGTTTTGTGAGGAATTACGTTGAGCGTGTGGTATTTTGGATGCATACACTTGCACCTCTTTCTAGCTTCACTTTTTAAATATTTTGATAGGATTTTCATTTTCTTTTCATCAGTGACTAATAGTCTATGAGTTAAAAATGGGCCTGAAGATGGTATTCCCTAATATAAAGTCAACATAGGATTCACAGATGTCCTGAAGAATGAAAGCTTTGGATTTTCAAGATTTTTCTTCTCTGTATTACCCAACATGTCTGAACAAAAGTTATTGACAGTGTTGAATAGCCCTAGAACTACACTGTCCTTGTCCTCTGCCTTTGGGTACTGAGTTGGTGACAGAAAAATTCAAGAATTGTTATGGTTTCAAAAGATGCCATGAACTCATGGAGAACATTACTAATGGTATCCTGTTTAAACTTCACAGCTAGTGTTCTCCTATTCTCAGCTGGAGAATGTTATCAAACCTGACAGTGACTTAAGACATAGGGTCAGGTTTGGGGGCTGAGTGTTAGTATTGGATTTGGTCCAACTGAGCCCGTTGTAGAGGGACTTTATTAATGTCAGTGACTATTTTTTCTATTTTTATAAAGCAGCTGTGAGAGCCTCCCTGGAAGTGGGTAACATTTGGCTGGTGAGCTAGCTCAGCCTAAGAAACTCAAAAAGTTGCAAGTTTTATCACATGCAAACATTTTGCTCTGGCAGCAAAGTCTTCCATGGAGCATTATTCTTTTCATTTTCAATGGCACTGGACAGCTTTCTAATGTCTTCCCTGAACAATTTCCAAAAATATCTGGCTGGCTGGGAAATAATCAGTGATACACAAAGCTCCCGTATGCCAGCTGTTGACCCATCTGTGGTGCCTGGCACAAGTTCTCCTTACATGGACTGGCATGAGATGGAAACTGCATCCCACAGTTTGGGGGGACAGTCAGATCCATGTCCAAGAGCCCTGAAACAGGACTGGCTTGTCATGTATCACCTGGAAGTTCGACCTCACTTTGCTTGTTGCGAGGAAATGGGTAAAGAGCAGAAGGTTTTAGAACCCAGCCTTACAATGTAAACACAAAGTCACACACACAAAATAGATGACAGCAGAGAGCTTTGTAGTGTATGTTCAGCCCCTTTTTTGTCCATCAATACTGTCTAATTTCATACATCTCTTTTAACTCATCCCTTATCTCTTCTAAATTACATTTTTCTATTTCTAAACTGTTATATTTTCACTACAGATAGCTGGAGAAACCTTCTTCCTAAAAGCTCACAAACTGACTTTAATAGTGGAGTCACTATGAAACAGGCTATCACAAATCTTGAGAAATCTTGAGCTGATCCTCGTAGCCATTGGCAGAGGCATCTTTCTAGGCTCACTACTTCAGACTTAGCCTTACTTCAGTAGCATGTTTTTCTGATTGTTTATTTTGAAACATTTGTATGTGTAAAGTCAGAAAAAACTGTCAGATGAAGAGAAGAAACAATGCAATTACATTAATTTGATGAGAGTATGAATAATACAAGCCGTATTTTTATCACAGATAATTGAGGGTTATTAACTGTACAAGTGTTTCTGGTATCGAACCTGATGAGGTCTGGAGAAGACCAACTCAACAGTACATATTCCATTTCAGGCAGCAAAACTGTGGTACACTGTGAAGACAGCTGGAGGTATGATTTTCTTCAATGGCATATTATTGCTCGTGGAAAGTTAAAATTTGCTTCTCCCATCAGCTTTCCTCTGAATACAAAAACAATGTCAGCAGACATTTGACAACAAAGGCTCTGTATCTGGGTGCTGTTTTTTCCACTTCCCTGCTGTTTCACAGCCTTCATTTTCCTTCCAGCATTACCAGGCAGAAGCAATGAGGAGGGGAGTAAGATTATCCCATTGATCCTTGGTGAAAGCAGAAGTCTCCTTCACCCTCATGCTCCTCTGTACTCACCCCAGACATGAGTTCATGATGTTTGCAGGTTAACACCCATGCTAGCTCTTCTATTCTATAACATTCTGAAGAATGCTATTCTTCAGGTTGATTTATGGATGCAAGTGGATGCCTTCTCATATTGTATTGCATGGTGCAAAGCCTTTGGTGTTTAGCCTGGCAAAACTGCATCACAGATACTGGAGACCTAAGAGTGAAGCTTTTTTATTTTTTCTTCTGGGCCCCCTTCAATCTTATGCACTGCCAAACAGATTTCACTGTCCAAATCTCACATTGTTTTCAGGCATTAGTTTATGTGTCATGTTGTGTGTTCATTTAGAGCACTGAGGCACCTCCTTCAAAAGCTGCAAAATGGCTTTTACTATTGGGGACCAGGAATAAAACCTCTGCTTTGAAGACAATAGCTCTGATTCCTTCTTCCTGTTATGGCACTGGGGAAACAGTGGGGAATCATCCTCAGGAAATATTATTTCATGGTGCTTTTTTGTTCTCCCAGGCTTGAGAATCAAAGGACCAGAAAGAGAATAGAGTGACCTGGCTCTTTTGTGAATAGAGCAGCACAGTGTATCACCAAGCTATTACTGAAGGGACTAAGAGAGGCAATTTAATCAAGTGTGATTTGTTCAGAAGCTCACTTGCCTAGTGCTGGCATCTGCTTAATATTCCTGTGAGTACAGTTCAAATTCTAACTGCAAAGGGAGCAATATATTATTTGCACTGGATGATAACTTACATATCAAAATATACTTTTATCATCCAAGTGAACCCATTTTCAGTGACTGCACAAACCAAAATGGTAAATTTTCCTAAATGGATATAAACATTTTTTGAATTAAATATCTGTTTCACAGTTCTCATTCTTTACTCTCATTCTTATAACCTGCAAACTTTTCTCAGTAAAAATGTTTGTATTCAGCAGTCTTTAACCATTTAATTAAATAATACTTTGCATAGTTCTATCAATAATCTCTGAAATTTAGTTTTGTCTTTAGCAAATGCCTGACAGAAGCTGTTTCCTGGTACACAAAGATCCAAGCCAATACTCCTCCCAAACATAGCCATTCAATATTTAAAACATGTTTTGCTGTTGTTAAATCAAACCTGCTTTGTTTTGGGCTTGTTCATAAAAGTGGAGCATTGTGCAAATTTGACAGTCCTGGGAAAAACTCTTGAGTTATTCATTGGCAAAAGTGCAATAGTTTTCATCCCTAAGGTGAATAAACCCAGGCGGTCAGGACCTTGATGAAACACATGGACTTCTCATTCCCCCATAGAGATGGGACACAGAGACAGACCAAGCTCCTCTGTGCCAGGCCCTCTGAGGTTTCACTGCTCATTGAGACTTCAGATTGTAGCTTAATATTTGTCATGACACAGCAAGTAAATAAATACCTTGGCACAAAGCCTGGAGCCTGTCAGCACTGCCCCTGCTACAACCTCCTGTTCAAAATACAGAGCTCTGTCATCTTTCACATAAAGTCTGTTCAGAGGAAATGACCTAGGATATGTTTAATTTTCTTCTTTGACTCCTCAATGATGTCAGCTAGATAAACCCCAAATCCAGAGACCTTCACTGAGAGCATGAGGACAAAGTAGCTGTGAGGACTGTTACTTGTCAAAGTAATTTAATTTATAATGAAGTGCTTCATAGTTGGTCTGTGCAAAATCAGCTTAAGCAAAAGGCTTCTATCTGTGTTATTTCCCCTAAATGCTGAGGTATGGAACTGTTACAGCAGCTGTTTAATGGAAGATTTCACAACCATGAGGATTTTCACTCTAGATAGGAGGCCCAGAGCTAAGTCTTTTTATCCATTCAGTGCTGTACATATTCCTAAGCATTTTTGCTGAAAAGTAATAGCTATCAAAAATGTACTGGGAGTAGGAAAGTAGTTTTTATCATTAGTTTTCCTCCAGCAATAAATACCATTTTCAAATATCATAGTGGTGGAATTGGGTATATTTCTGATGGGGGGGGGTGGTACATGGCAAACAAGGACAGAGGTGAAACCAAAAATATTGAGTATTATACATTGAAATCAATGAGCAGAAAGAAAAGAGTGGTATCCAAGGAAAGATACTGATGAGAGTTACCAAATCAAGTGTGACCTGGATGGAGAAAAAAAATAAACAATTAAACTTGTGTAATTACCTGTAGTCATTTCCCTGGAAAAACAATATATACTGTTGGAAATCTCTGGTTCTGGAGACCCTTCCCCCTCAACATCTTGGATTCAGCTACTTTGAGAGGAGGCTTTCAGGACACAGAAATTTTGCACAGCCTCAACTTGCTCTAGATGATGAGGTCCCCAGGGCGCACACCAGCGACCATCTGCCTCTCAGTCTATACAGGGAATCTCTTTGGGATGTGAAACATATCTTAAGGAATCTGACAAGGAAGACAGAAAGCAGTAGTACAGGATTAAAACGGTGTCCTTGGACTACCCTTCTGGCCCTAAATCTCTGAGTCTGTTAATAACTCTCAGAAAAAAAAAAAAAGGGGGTTTCTCTGGTACTCTGTTTTTGGAAAGCATTTAATTTTTTTACGAGACAAAACAGTTTGGTTTTTTTTTCTTTCATTCGGAACTCTAACCTTTCAAAATCAACAGGAAACACAATGTAACGCAGTATGTCAATTCTATTTCACCTCTGATGGCTATTTATAATTGCTACTCAAATAAGAAATCTGCTTCTGACCATTGTTGCTGGAATATACTTGAAATTCATGCCTCACTGTGCTGTCAGCTCCTTTTCATGCATGAATTTTTTTGTGGACTAATAAATATGAGTTTGGGAGAAAAATCTCTAACAGTGAAATCCAGTTTGTGATTTTGCTGTGAGGCATGCTTGAAAAAACTTGTATAGAAACTGAAGAAGAATGATTTATCACTTACAGCAGCTTTGAATATGACATCACTGTTTATAACTGACATTAGCATGAAATTTTAATGTCAGAGTCATGCATGTGACAGTATCACTTAAGTTTAAGTAATGCAGAGATGTATATTTTAATTAGTGCTCTGTATTGAAACTCATTTTGCCTGAATCTGTGACATAATAGTTTATTTTAATATTATCCAGGCTACACTTTTGTTATTACAATACATTTCATTTCACTCTGCAGGCATAGAAACAAACCAGTGGCCTGTATATTCCAAACAGTACAATACTATGAAATGAACTCAGCTATTTCAGGCTGCATGCTTTTTCTCTACATCTCCAAAATAATATACCAATCAAAGAGAAATTATTTATACAGATAATGCTTGGCAGACACTGTGAGCTAATGGGACGTATTAAAATTTTTTCCTCACAGCTAAGGCTAGGGCTATTCCTCAGTCCTAGGCAGTGAATATCTAGGGATTCTAAAGTGGGTAGGAACAATAATTTCTGCTGAGGCACACCCTGAGTAGTAGTTGCTGCTTTTTAAGGCTAAAATAAATTCAGAAAAGAGTGCCAATTAAGATAAGGCAATAAAGTAACCATTGGGTTGTAACATAGTGCTATTCTTCTAGATTTTGAGAAACAGAGGAGAAGGTTATTTAATGATGAAAGTTGTATGTGAATGTGCAAGGGTTTGAGGAGAGAATGTCTTTGTCCTACCTGGGACCTGCCAGTGAAATCTCTGCAGGAATCTATCCATTATGACAGAACAATACTTGGCCATTTACAGGACGTCTTGAGTTTTAGGCACATAAGGACAAAATTATCCATGGTTCTGGTCTGAATGTAAAATTGCAGGAGTAGGGATGTTTTTATTTTCACTTTTCCGTGTCTTCTTCATGCCAGATTTAAATAAAAGCCAGTATTGTCTTTCAGGATCAAATCATGTTTTAAAAACTAGGCAGACTGTCTGTTCCTTTTATAAACTCACATGAAGTTGTGTAAAAATGCTTGAGTAGAACATAACACCAATTTCATTTAAAATTACTGTTGTGATACAGAACTAATTCTTAAACACATTTTCCTGTAACAACTTGGTTATTACTTACTGTAATAACTTTCAACAACAATTGAAATAGCTGTAATGCAAATAACAAAATCACTGCCTTTTAGAGAAATATCTAAGAGTCCAGATATGGTTTGCTGTAAGGATGATGGTGACTGAATTGTTCCCGTAACTTTAACAGGCAAAGAACACTGAGCATTTGAGTTAAGAGAAAAACCTGTCATTTGGAAATGGTTTCTGTTTGTTTTGGTTCAGTATAATGTCAAAATCACTATTTTTCTTTCTGAAGTATTTCTATTTTACTTACTTGGCTTTGGAAAAGGAAACCTCAAAATCAAATATTTTTTCTCCCCTGAACATTTTCTTATTTGGATCCAAATGACAGCTGTCTTTGCATTGAATTCAGTAGGCTTTGGATCAAGTTCTGATTTCTCTAGGGCTATGGCAGCTGGCTGGCCTTGTACTAGATGTTGTCTGGTTCTCAGTTCAGTTGCAATCAGCTGATACAGGTGGCAGGACAGGCACTTGGGGAACAGTGGTATTGCCAACAACTGAAAGCCCGAACTCTTATCTCTAGGGAAGGCTGTGAGGACAAAGATAAGGCAGAAATTACCTGGTAATTTGAGAAATACAACATCTTTTTGTTTTATCTTTTGAGCAAACCCAGAATGTTTCCATTTGTATCAGCCTAGACTCTTCTGTATGCTATTTTACTTTTAGTTCCTCAAGAGAGTAATGGTCTAATTGAAGTGCCCCCACGCAAAAGTGGCTGAAATTAATATCAATGACCCCACAAACTGGTAACTAGGACACCTGTGAAAGAGACACTGTCTCAGATTTGCTCATGGCTGACTGTGAGCAGGTACTGCAAAAGAAGATCCCCAATCCCTACGAAAGGTCCACAATTACGTATTCCTAGGGTCATATGAGCAGGTCTTCCTTGATCTCACTTACTGGAGATATTTGATTTTGAATAAAATATTTTAAATATTCATAAGCTCAGAGAGTCCCTGGGAATGGTGCTTCATCCTGGCAGGTAGAGTACTTGCTTGAGAGGTGGAATATCTGTGTGCAATAAATTTTTAATAATTTTATGTGCCGTTGAAAAGACACAGTAAGAGAGTTTGAGAAGCCATGATCATTTTGCCCTAGAGTGCCAGCAGTCAGGTCATTGTGATAGCTTTTCCCAGGCAGGTGGCAACTATACTGACCCTTGTCCTGGCTGCTGTGCATGATCTGCTGGCTAATTAAATAAAACAGGCTGACAAATTTCTTCCCTTGTTATCCTGAGAGAATCAGCAGAAAGCATCACACATATGGTGAATTAGAATCAACCATTTCAGCTATTTTTTTCTAGTTTTTATTAAACTCTTTCATTTACAAAAGAAAAAAAAAGTACTGAAGCATGGAAAAAGATTGACAGATGAGCCTAAGACCCCCTTGTGGATTAATAAAACTGTATTCAGAATATTTTTCACTTGACTCATTAGTTTTTACTGAAAGAGTAAAACACACATCCAATATGAGAGTGAAAAAGCCATATGTTTTATATCTCAGTGCTTGTTTTGAGGTCTTGACAGAAAATACTTGAAGGTCAAGGATGTGTGGCTAAAAGTGAAAAAAGATAATAATTCTAAATTGGAATGTATTTTTGAGTGTTGTAGGACCGTTTTGATTCCTTTATGTGATCTCTTATCCTTCATATCCTCTGGCTGAAAACAATTATATCTGATAAAATTTTTCATTCCTTTCTTGTGGCTTGTTTTATCCATTTTCTTTTGAGTTTAACTATCCTATTCTTATTTGCCTTTTCCCAGATTTTTATTGTCTGGAGCACATAATTTCTCCTCTTTCCTTAATTTTTCAGCTGCCTTCATCCAGATCCTGTGACCTGGATCCTGTATTCTAAATAAAGAGATACAACTGTTTTTGAACAGCATCCTATAATTTCATCATGGGTTTTTGCCATTTCTGTGTACATTCTACCACTTTAGCTTTTGTGACAAGTGTCTACTGAGCCAAGATTTTTACTGAGAAGACTGTGAGAGTGCTTCTTTGTGGATTCAAGAAGATAATTTGGATTCATCTGTTGTTTCCATTCAGTATTGTTTGACATACCTGAATATGTATGTGTAGTTCTGTACCAGAAAAAATACTTAAATAATCCAAAAATACTTACAAAATCTGAGGCTGTAGAAATGATATTATGTAAGGCCCTAATCATGTTTGAAATCTTTTTTTGACTAATTTACAACTAACGAGCCTTGATGACTGATGAGAAAATAGCATAAATAAGGAGGGAGAGGTAGGTTAAATTTCAGTGCACTTTTCTTATGGACATTTCCATAAGATTGTTTTTATATTATGTCTTTCCCTCTGTCTGCTTAGCACTTTGTATGTGCCAAGTTACTCATCTGTGGAGACTGCAAACTGGCAAGGTAGAAACAATAGTTTGTAAAGCATTTGTACTAAAAGCATGGTTCAAGGAGAATTCAGTCCTAATGTGAGTTTCAAGAGACAATAATAATGCAACTAAGAGTAATGTGTCAGCTGAGGAGGAGCAGGATTTCTGTAATGTAGCCCACGAAGAAATATTGAGATGAAACTGGACAAAAGCTATTTAAGCCTGACTGCTGATGTACTTTCTAATGGTGACATCTATCAGAGTGATACAGTCTCTAGAGGGAAGCAGTGGAAACTCTAGCACTGAATCATTTAAAAATTAGTCTTCTCAACCACTTGAAAATGTAGTAAATTGAAGAGGTCTATGTTGGCAGAGGACAGCTAAAAAAAACCAAACCATGTCCTTCCCAGTTTTCAGTACTGTGAGTCTGGGACAGCTACAGCATTCTTGCCTTTCACTTATCCAATATATCTAACCAAACTAGCTCATTTTGTAACACTCGAGAGAGGGAGCAATGTACTGTATTAAATACTTCCATTTATGAGCTGCATATATGTCATGAAATTTATGGCAGATCCTTTCTACCCAGTAGAGGAATTTCTTCTTACAGTATTTGCCATCAAAACAAATATTTCAATCAGATCCAGGTGCCAAAATAAATGTGACAAGGTACAGTTCCTCAAAATGGTCAAAGCCAGCAGTACAAGGTGATATGCTTCAATGTCTGTAAACTGTATTTTTCCAAAACTGGGTTTGGAGTACCCTGTATAGTAAAAACTAATCTTAACTTCATTTTCTAGCAACAGCATGTAAGCTTCAACAAGACAAAAAAATAATATCCTCAAATTAATTTTCACACACTGTTGAGTTTTCTATTCCTTTGTACTGCAGTAGTATTTTTATTTTATTCAGATTGGATTATTCTCCAAATAAAATTAAAATTTAAATTATAGGCAATAGTTTAGGGATTTTTCAAATAGCTAATCACCTTTAATTACTGTAGAAAGAAGTAGAACTATGGATACAGTGTTTGTGTTGCTGCCAATGAAGCATTATCAAAACACTCAACCATAAGTATGATCCGTTCTGATACCAGCTTAAGTATGAGCTCTTGCCATATGTACCATGAAAAGATGATTAAAAGGTTTTTAACTGTGGGTTCACCTGTAGCACGAATCATGAAAGGTAAATTACAGCAATCTTCGGCTTTGCTGTCAAAGACAGAACCATTGCAGACATTGATTCAGTTACTTCTTTTTTTTCCTACTGCAGCTATATACAGCTGAAGAAGGTGTAACTACTGTGGAGGATTAACCCAAAGAATCTCCAACCCTGCATACAGGTTGAAGAAATTTCTGTTCATTGAATTCAGCTCTTTTTTTTCCAATGTCTACAGAGAGAGATGGACTCCTGCCTCTGCAATGAATATTCATTGTCCAGGATATCTCTTCCCAAATATCTCATTGGTGTTGGACAAACTACAGACACAGATATTGAACTAATCTCTTCTTTAAGAGCTTTTGCAGCCTACTTAAAAGTTCATGTGCATGTATAAAGAAAAAGTGGACATGATCAAAAAGAAGTGATGGGGAAACTACAACACTATGGCTTATCTTGCTTGTGCAGAACTGGATAAATCTGATGTACTTTAACTTGTTAAGTAGGTTTAATAAAAGAGTCCAAACCTGCTGCCTGTGTGCTTTAGCTCTTCACATCTTTACATGTTGCCCTCAAGCTTACCTCTATCATTCCCTTTGCCTTAAATAGATTATTTTTTCATTTTCTCATGAGACAAATCTTTTGGCATGTCTCCAGGGCACGGGATGCTGCAGAGAAGGCAAATGTTTCGTGGCAGACCTGCAGAGAGGATAGCTGTCTTTTTATAGGGCTGATGAGGGTCAATTATTCCCCCACAGAGGCTGAAAAAATGATGTCTGAAGCTTGACCATTGCCCAGGCTATACACCAGTTCAGAAAATCTGAGATCTCAGCTCAAAGCCAGTAGAGCTCCAATATCAAAGCAGAGGGAAGAGGTGAGAAGCCTATTTGTTCTTGAGGTTGGCTGGTGAGGTCTGAACCACACATTGATGTTGATGCTGTGCTGAAAAGCTGGACTTAGAGAGGTATGTCTTGCTCAGAAAAGAGCCCAGTGGCTGGATGTCACAAACCAGTGTTTTAAGATAGCTTAAGGAATCACCAGCAAAGGTAAACAGATTTGATATAAAAGCAACAGTGTCATAGAGTTCATTGACAAGGTTCACTCTAAGACTTACTAAATGGCCAAAGCACAGAGAAAAAACAATAGACAAGAAGCCAGAGTCAATCAATTGAAGCTGATATAAGCTAAAAAATATCTGTGTGGAGGTGAGGGGGCCAGGGGGAGTGTGGAGGGGGTGAAAGGGGGATGGTGGTGGATGAGTAGTTGGATATGTGTGTGAGACAAAAGGACAGAAAGGACAAAGATAAGAAGGAATACAGCCTAGCATCTGACCTTGTTTGGCCATTCTCTGAGTACAGCAAACCCAAGAGATCACTGGTTCTGGGAGGCCTCCCTCAGAGGGAGGGTGCTGGTCACAGCCCTCTGTGGTCCAGGAGAGCTCGAAGGGTCTCCTTTTGGACCACTCTTTATAGGGCTGCATGTCAGTAAGCTTTAGCCATAACAATGTTTCCTCCTGGACACACTTTGTATTGGACACTTTCTTTGAAACCGTGAGGACAAAAATGTTATGCCATTTGGACAAAAGCAAAACAAAACAAAACAAAAACAAACCCAAAAAATTTCCAAGGCTATTCATTTTAAAAATAAAAGCAGAAGCTCATTAGACAACTTCAGCTCCTGGGAGCAGACTGTTTTTAACAAGCTCAAGAGCCCAGGTGCTGTTGGCTAACTCTGAGGCCTGACAAGCAATTCTCAGATCATGGTGCAGCCCGGAGGCAGGGGAGGATGCACCACCACAGTGGGCTGGAGAGACCTTACTCTGCTTTTAGGTACATTTTCTGGTTATACTCTTGAGCATTACCCACGTCCTGCAAAGGCCTTACAGTTTGCTGGGCTGGAATCAATGCAGCATGGACCTTTGTGCACATTCAACACACATATGTAGTTTATGTTTTCTTGTTTCCCAGAGCATGTATTCCCCAAAACAAGAGGAAGACTGGTGTGCCATATTGCTTAATTAAAAATTATACATGATGATCAAGACTTAGTGGGCTTTTTAGTATAATTTTCAAAGGTCTTTCCACTTAAAACAACAACTGGCAAATCAACAATACTACAGGACTACATGTATTGAGGTCCCTGGCATTATTTGTTCTTTGAAGGGAAGAAATAGGGAAGAAAAACTTATGGACAGAAAAAGAAAAATATTTGGAGCAAAACATGTTTTAGAAAATATAGTGGGGTTTTTGGTAAGGCAGTTTTGCAGAAACTGGAAACTGAGTATGTTGAGTACATACTTCATTCAGAGAGACACAAGATTCCTGTAACAAATCTTCCCTTTGCCACAATAGAAAAGAAGGGAACCCTGGATCATTTTGAAATATTTCTGCAGAAAAGCACATTAGACCTAATGACTGCACACTGGGTGATGGAAGACACTTCATTTATCTGGGAAAAAATGCTTTTTAATGACTTCATTTTTTTCATTTTTAAAAAACAGTAAAGATGTCATGTTATAATCTCCCAGAGATGCTCCCAGGTGAGCCGTTGAATGGTAATTTCAGCACACCTAGGGCTTCATACTCTAATAGAACCTGTTGTGCCTTAAGAGTTTAATCACTCTTTGGCATCTAGAAATCATTCATTGTGGCTGGCAAAAATGTCTTGCAATAACACCATTATTGCAACTTACATTTTTATAGCAATTTTTACTTCTTAGGCAAACACACTGAAGTGGTCTACAAAACATTTTAAGAACATAACAGGCATTGAATCATTGAGCATTATGAATCCCTTATGACCAAGAAGCATCCCTTATATAATAAAAGTATATAACTTTTTTCATAAGAAGTTATCATAGTTATAAAACATGCATATATTTTTAATTTAGACACAACTTCCTTTTCCAAGAGATCATAGTGAGTCATGGATTCAGATACCAAAGTTTAAAATACAAGGGAATTCCTTATATCCACTTGGAGACTGGCAGTCTGATAGCAATCAAAGGTTTTAAAAAAATCCATAACACAAGCTGTGGTAAAAAGGGCTTCTAGCAGACTGCTAAGCTTAACTGGGGCTTACTAAACTCAGGAGTGTACAACACACACAATTCAGCACTAAATATTCTTGTGGCTGGAGAAGCAGGCTGTCAGCCACATTTGGGAAGAATTCAGCTACTGATATGTCACAGTGGAATATCAAAACGTCCCTTCACTGATGTGCAATATTCAATTTGCTAAGATTTTTTTGTGTCATTTATAAAGCTTTGAATGTTCTGGGTACTGTAACCAAAGAGTTTACTCTTCTTCATGTTCCTCTGTGGCAACTGCATTAGATTTATTCACTGTCAGACGACCCCTTCTAAACTGGCTGCCTTCTCCATGGATTCTTGGATTTCATTTCCCCACATGGCTGAGAGAGCACCCAGGGCCTGGTGACTGACAACAGGCTGGTTCCAGGGTTTTCAAATGCTGCAGACTGTTCTCAATTAAACCTAAAAAATCACAGAATCAGAGACTGCAACGCTCAGAGATCACCCTGACTTAAAGTTGCCACCTTTATCACTGCAATATTGCCTTGGTAGATTCTGAATCAAGTCAGAACTTAAATAAATTTTGCTCAGGATATGTTTTAAACTTATAAGAAAAAATCAAAATAACCTTCAAAATCAAAGCTTTCCATGTGTACTCTGAGCATGATACAGAAAACCAGTGATCTGACAACCAAATGAAATTATATCATGGTAAATATGAAGAGGCTGCAATAAGGACAGTGAGACAGATAAATATTACTGATCAGCTCACCCAAGGCAGAGGTGTATGCCTTGCATTTTTATATGTGATAGCACATACCTGGAGTGGTCTGAAGTCAAACTGATTTTAAAATAAACACTGCTAGCTATTCACCTACAGCAAAATAAAATCTGTCCCAGATCTTGGGCTCACATCATCCTTGCAGTCCTCAGCTAGTTTTTCCACTCTTGTCCCATTGCTTCCCTTTTAAGCTTTTTCTTTATTGGAAGAAAACAAGGAGAGATTTGTAAGCAGCAAAGGAAAGAGGTAAGAATATTTGCCATCATGTGGGTCAGGCAGAAGCCATGGGCTTTTAGCAGTAGTGAGGGATCTAACTTTGGAGGTTTTTTGTATCTTGAATGCTCAGATGGATCCTCTGTACTCTAAAGAGGAGGCTGGAGACAGGCCAGGAAGGGAGTGCTTGCTTAATACTGATTTTAATTTCACATGTCACCTGATTGGGATTAAAATTGAACGGTTATTGCACATTACTCTCTGTATGAAAACCTCCTTCGTTATTATGGATATTAACATTAGACTTTTTAGAATTTTTGATATTTAAATATCTATCAACAGCTATCATGTATTTGGAGCACAATTTCCTCTTTCAGGCCTGAGAGTGCATCCAGAAGCTTCAGTTCTGAGCACAAGATTTCTGCTAACAGCACTGAACTCTACATGACTCCTCAAAAAATATTTGGTCTAATTGCTGCCATTGTCACATCACACCTATAAGCAGAAAGCTCAGTTACAGAGGGATTATGACCAAGTGGTGTCCAAAACACAGATGAAGGCCAGGGATTTGGGATGAACATATACCTAAAAGTCATGTCACGGGAACACAATTGTTTCAGTCTCTTAGGAGTTTTGAAATAATAGGTGTTAGTTAATTAGGTGCTGAGTTTTTTGATGATTTTTAAATATTTTAGCAATCACCAATAGCAAGTTCAATGCAAGAATGAGAAAGAAGAAAGAGTGGATTAACTATTTAATCATAATTTCATTAATACTGTACTTCTAAAGAACAAAAGGGAAAACTTAACAAATATAAAGCTAGACATTCATGTAAAGTAAGATATAGAAATGTATTATGTTTCACAATACAGTAACTTTGGCTAATTCCTACAAAGCTGTTTTGGCTAAAGGTTTTGTGAATACTTTTGCAGCTAGTGAAACTAGATGAGCTTTCAAAGGAGAAAATCCCTAGGTGAGAGCCTAAAGTTGCAGCATTACTGCAATACATTTTCCAAAAGCCTTCTGGGCATTGTCCAGAAGAAATAGAAGAAAGCTGGATCCAAAGCTGTGCAGTTCCTTAAGGAACATTTAGGCACCTGTGAGCCAGAAACCCCTTGCATGTTCAATAGATATTTAAATAAAGAAGTTTTCTCAGTTTGGGATTGTTGGTTCATTGGTTAGTCTATTGGAAGGCTGCAACTGTGTATATAAACATACATTAGAGAAGCTGCAGCCTTTTGTACTCTGGTACACATTCTTATCTTTCCCTCCAAAGTGTCCAAACTGAAAGTTAAGCACCAAGAGTGAGTGCTGCACCAGGGTCTGTACCGAATATAACAATACTGCATGTTTTCCTACAGGCTGGTAAAAAAGGGGGAGAGACATGCCACTTTTATGCTGTTTCTCTCCACACCTTCTTCTGACCTTTCAGAAGAAGGCAGTGAGTAGGAAGGTTACAGGTACTTTGCATGCAGAGAATATCTGTAAAATATGTTTCCATCATCTCTCTGGAATTCATTGCATCCAAAAGAGGAACTGTGACCTCCTACTCTATACAGGGCCCTGATGATTTGCTTAAACACGAAGCACATAACACATGGGGCCTGGCCCATTCTAGAAGGTGATCATAGTCACAGTGGAAATTCACGTGCTATCAATGAAATCTAAATGGAGCACTACACAACAAATATTTACTCACATAAACCCATGGGATTACTCATGAGATTAAGCATCTGTTGTGGGCCTTAAATATGTCACACATCCAATCTGAATGTGGTTGTGAATATATAATGATGCAAAAATATAAACACAGAAATATGCTGTCTTCTGTGTAGCTGTCAGTGACTGATAGAATCACCTGCTTATCCAAAATGAATTCTTAATTAAAAGAAGAGAGTCTTCTTAATAGTAGATTTTTTTTTCTGGATGGCTGGAAAATAATTAGAACTCTAATTAAGTAATTTCACCTGATATAGTTATCTGAACATTAACTCATCAGCAGCTCAGTGAGGGATTTTGTACTCAGGGAAACCTGCCCATATTCCTTCTAATCCCTTGAGCTTTGTGTCTATCAATTTTATGTAGCCTCCACAGGCTTTTGACCAGGGATTGCGCAGACTTTGCTCTGCTTTATTTTTCTGGTGTGCATTAGTATAAGACTCTAATGAATTTAATTTTCTTGTGGATGTTTAGAATTTTGGGCTTTTTTTTTTGGTTGTCATTTCATATGTGACAAAGACACAAAGTATCTGTGACAGGATCTGATGAGTCGGACGAGCTCTGCCCAGGTCTTCACTCCAATTTACACTTGGTACTGCCACTGCACCTGAGCTTCTATGAACCAGGCCATTTCACTGTACTGTTTAATTGTGAGTGTTTTCTACATTAGCTGCACAAAAAAGGCCTCACACAAATCTGCCCTCTAGCTATATTTGTTTATTAGGATGTTGCTCAGGACAAAAATTAAGCATTACTTTGGCAGGAGAAGTTATACCCAGTTGGCTGTGCACTAGTGAGATAAACCACAGACCTGCACCACAGTGTCCTTTTAACTTTAAACTGTGCACATGAAAAATGCTCTGCCTCCTCCTACAAAAAGAAAAATGAATACCTGGGCACTTGGGATTTTTTCTATTTAAATGCAGATTACAGCTTTCCCTACAATCATTTGGAACCATTAATCCTTTTAGGAGATTTCCTAGGGCAGAGGGAGATGGACAAGGTTGCTGTTTCAACATGCTTTTGGGTTCTGTGAAATCCTTTCAAGCTTCAGAAACTGGTGAATCTGGCACAGTTTTATTGAAAGAAAAAGAAGAAAAGCACCTTAATACTGTTACCTCTAGCAGTGGAAAAGATTAATTATTTCCAGGGTATGTCTCTGCACTGAATAAGATTTGGATCCTGTATAAACTTAGCCTGGGAAACACTCAGGCTTCTCTAGTAACTCATAGTTGCCATAAGATCAGTAATTACTGAGTAGTCAACAGGTAAAGAGAGATTTAAGCAAATTCCCCACTGACTGTTCACAGGCTTAAGGCTACCTGCAGGCTGCTGTAAGCCAGCCATCCTAACAGATTAATTTGGGTTGAGCGGAGTTGTGCCTGTTTCCAGTTATGCTCAAAGGATTAATGAAATCAACATTTAAGCCTCTTGTCTGTTAATATCTATTTGGAGCTAGTTTCAATGGAAGCTGATCTTTCTGATAGCCCTCAATGAGTCTTGAACTCGAGCAATTGGATATGAAGTGAAACACTTTTTTTGCTGCCATGCCTTTATATTAATTAACTAAATTATGATACATCTGACAGTCAACTTAGTTTAGGGTTTTCTCTAATCCAAAAGATACATTTGCAGTCCAGTCATTTAACACCAAAATAACTGCTGCTGAACTCTTATATTTTTTTTTCAATGATCCAGTTCATAAAAAATTATGATGTACCTTCAGGATAGCAAGGTTCTGACAGAATCCTGTTCTATTTCTGGATAGAAATGTCTCTTCTAGTGATTTTTTTTTTTTTTTTTTTTTTTTTTTTTTTTTTTTTTTTTTTTTTTTTGAGGGGTAGGGGCTGTGCACTTATTACATTCAACCAAATACACAGGATGTTCAAGGCAGGCTGAAAGCCAGCCCATCCCAGGAGCCTAGGAAGATCACTGAAATTCCTATGTTCTTACTCCTTTCCCAAGGATCTTCACTTTCTTCAGATAAAGCTGATGATTTTTATGTTCTGTGCAAAGAAGCAGTTTGACTTGAGGTATTCTGATGAGGCTGGCTCAACAGAAGTGCTAAAAACTACCTTGAGGGTATTTTAAACTCATGTGCTTTGTCTTTCCTTCAGGTTTGTGTGCTGCACTGTTGAGCATAACAGATGTAAGAATTCTCTTCTGCAATTTAACCAGTAGTAAATGCAACTGGGAAAGTATGTAGTGTGAGGAAGAATATAAAATACCCATGGCTCTTAATGATTCTTCTGCCCTTTTTTCCTACCATATAAAATGAAACTAATATATTTACTGGAGTCATGAGACTTAAACACTGCAACTGAAAAGAGATGCTTCACTGTAAGCAGTTTAGAAAGCAGACACATCTTTTGAAAGACTTAATTTTAAAAGACCAGAAAATTATATAGAGCTGTGAATCCTTTACCACAGTTTACATGGGAGAGACAATTATTGCTGAAGAGGTTCCTGCTCTTGTGACACCATGAGGGCTGGCACATGACCTTAGTTGTGGCCAGTTTAGACCACAGTATTGATCCAGTTTGACCTTTTGCATAAACCAAGTTGGAATGTGTTTTCATTTCTGAGATTTTTTTGGACAAGTTCTCCTTTTCCGACTGCAAATGCTGTCTGGTTTTGAACGGCATTCCTGACCATCTGGTTTTCATCACTGATCAGAAAACTTAGATGTAGCTGCTGCACACCTACAGCTCTGGGGCTTGAACCCAGCGTGCCCATAAGGGTGGACAGCAGCTCACTCAGAAGCCAACAAAATGTGCCCAGTCTTTTAGAGTATAAGCAGTTGTGACTTATGGGGAATGTTCTACTAAAGAGACCTTCTGACATATGGTACTTATGCTTTGCCACTATTTATTATCTACCTAGATGCTCTTTAATGTCCCTTCCAACACAAAGCATTCTGTAATTCTATAATTTTAGACTTTCGAGTGGTTACATCAGTGGTGGGATAATAATTACCAAAACATATTGTTAATGAACCTTTTTGCCTACCTTTTCCTCCACTTCAAAGAAGAAAAAGATGCAGCTGGGTACCAGTAATATTATGATATTCTTTCCAGCTGCCTAATGATGTGGAAAGCTGTTGGTACTAGTTCTAGTTAACAGCTGTTGAAATGTAACCCTTAGCAACATAAAGGAGAACATAAAAACTGTCATCCTAAATGAAAGACCTGACAAGGGAGTGGAACACTTGATAAATAACAAGCACCAAGCTCTTTCCTTTTATGAGATGGAGGTTTCTCATTTCCTGCTTCTTATGATTTCTTACAATAGTACTTGGTGCTTATCCTATGCTTTTGTTCTCTAAAGCACTGTATAAACATTAACTAATTAATCCTCCAAACATCCCATGAATTAGGTGAAAAAGCAGTATTTCCATACACATTTTGCACTGTAGGGGAAATATTAGAACAGACTTTAAAAGGAGCCCTTTGCTCATTTATATGTATCAACCTCTGTGTTACATATGTCCAAACAACAGGGCTTCTTTTAGGGGCACACAGTAGAGCAGTAACATTTCTCAGCATTTATTTGATTTTTCTTTTCATTAAATGACTGAAAATTAAGTATATATTTCCCTTTTGCAACTTGAATTGATCTCTCTCTCAGTGTTTTACGCCTCACTTATCTCTGAGATAAAACTTAGCACATGAAGGCAATATGTTTAATATGATTTTGGACAGGGCCTTGTATCTCCTACTTCTAAGATTTAATCCCTGCTTTCCCATCCTCTGCTTTCCTGTGATATTTGTGTTTGTGCTAGTCTTGCTCATTTTTCTTCTGTCTCAAAACACAGGTTGTGTTATAAAATTAGACCCTAAGCACTGTGATGCTTGGAATTGCATCCAGACTCTGGTACTAAGTTCATTTGTTCTGACATTATAATGTCTAGGGATCTACCTGTCTATCTGCATCTTTTATATGTGTGCAACACCAGTAGATAAATTTGAGTGCACTTTCCTTTTATCTTCCACTTGGTGGTTAAAGTGCAGTTGTCCCTTCCTGCTCAGAATATGTCCAGGGGAGACAACAACCTTACAAGGCTGTGAGCAAGCTGTTGGGTAGCTGTTACTGCCTGCAGCCACCTTGCTTGACAGAAATTCATATTTCATCATTTGCTTGAAGCCATCAGTGCTTCCAGTACACTATATTATGCTTTTGTTTCCCTGTTTGAATTTTCCTTATATTTTTTCACACACTTCTTTCCTGAACTCCTGATTTTAAAGATCTCCTTGCTCCCTGTGGTATGTTAGATGAGGGTCAGAAGACGGCAATGAGAATTTCACTGTAGCTGCTGTGCACCCTATCCCTGAAAAATTATATATAATTGGGATTTTACCCTGTAACCTTTTTTCTCCTTAATTTACCCATCCATCACATCAGGGTTTCTGAGACTAATGAAAATCAGGAAAGTTTATTTTAAATTAAATAACTAAATAAATGCTACTGTAGTATATTTAAATTAATATTCACAAAAATTTAATGTTCACTGTAACATTACTGTTACATCACGTACTGCACCTAACATTAAATCATCTTTGACATGCACAGTCACGCTCTCTTCTAGAATAAACTATTAGACAGAAAACTGAATAATAATGCAAGATGCAAGAAAATGGTTTTCTACATACTTGCTATGTGTAGGCTTATTTTGGGTAGCTTTTTTTCCTTCATTACCAACACAAACTCTCCTGCTTGTCCTGGGGCTTCTGTTTCAGGAAATATAATGTATCTTGAAGCCTCCAGGCTACTCAGTAGAGGCCAGAGTAAAATATTATTTTCTTGTGGTTTGATTATTGGATTTTTTTTTTATTTTTACATTCTTATGCCACCGTTATATACTCTGTGACACATACTGCTCTCTGTTGTCTTTAATCAGAATTCTTTTCAAATTTAAGAGATTCCTCTTGCCTTGATAGTAGTGCCTCTGAGTTTGAACTTCCAACCTTCCTGTGTTAACAGACTAATTGTTTCCTCTCTTCTAAAAGATGGATCCATCTACAATTTATCCAACAATTTCTCTTTTTATCAGACTTAATTGCATTCTTATCATGGAGAATGTACTTGCAGCTATTAATGTTCTCCTGAGCTTGTTTTTGACTTTTAAGCCGTAGAAGTTTAATTAAAAGCATAAGATTCTGTTCTTAGGACAATTTGACGCTGTACTGTGTTAGTACTGGCAAGCCTTTTTTTTGTTGTTGTGTTTCAGGCAGCCACATTCACTCAAAGGAACAGACAGAGCAGTTTTTATATGAGTCTGCTCAGTTTTATTTGCTTCCTTCTTTTGCATGTCAGCAGGTTTACGTTTTTAAAAACTATTATAATAATTTTAATGCTAAAAGAAGAATGTACCATGCACTGATTGAAGGACACCTGTTTACAGGATTTTTATTTTTCTGTCCCAGTTCCTCAGGACCTTAGATAGTTCGAAGTGACCTTATCTAGCTTTCCACACTCTTGCCTTCTCCTTAGCTGCCTTAAATCATCATTTGTACTACACAGAATGATCAAGGCACTGGAATAACTTCAATGCAGGAAAAAGAACTCTTACGAAGATATAGCTATAAATTTTATCAAATACAGGAGAAATTATTAGATATTATCTTGTACTGTCTAGAACACAAATTTCAGAATAGCTAAAAATCCTAAGGCAACACAATGATTCAAATGTCAACATCCAGACTGGGAGAAGTGCTGCTTCACTTGTATCCATGTGGGCTGTCAACTCAGCTTTTGCAGAAACACTGTCTATAGCTCTGTGAGGAGATCCTATACGCCATAATTCTTGCCTGTGTGCTAGCAGCACTCAGAAACTAAGAAATAATGTTCTTCCTTTCATTCTACTCCATGTTGCCTATTTTCTAGGATTGCCTAAGCCAGTGTTCTGTCAGAGAAATACCACATTGCATAATATTTGGTTCATCTTGAACAGTCCAGTTTTGTGATCCTTCTGCTATAGGTTCTTGGGGTTTTTACTTACTTTTAGAGATTCACCTCTGGCTGGAAGGTCAGAGTCTGTCCAGAAAGTTTTAGCTTGCATTAATACAGCAAAAGGCAAATGATGAAATCTTGTCCTTCATATAGTCTTATTCTTAGTTATTTTATTCTAAAGTCAATTAGCAACTGGGCTTTTAGAGGTTGTAAGGTGGACTTTTAAGCTTCAGATCAGTAAAAAGCTCCTCTGTTTTTTTGCTCTGCCTTAGCCTCATCTGATAAAAAAATCAGATGCATGTGAAATGTACTTATAGAATGGGGACTAATACTACCAAAGTTTCTTTCAAGCCATTAGGTAAATCAGAACCTGTGGAACTGGGAAACCATGAAAACTATCTGATGTTTTGCATTTACCACTTCTTACTGCATGCAGAGGAAAAGGTCCTTTGAATTTTCTTCCATTTTTTTTAGTTTGTAATTTCTAAAGGGATTCAGCTACTCTGACAGAGTTTTCAGCACCTCCATCCTTTCATTCAGAGTATTTTAGTGCATTTTCATTTGCTCTTTATCCATATGGGTAATCGCTCTGATCCGTTGTTTGTCTCAGAGCTTTTTAATTTATTGTTTCAGTTTCTACTGCCTTGGAATTATGAAACAAAAGCTGCTTAAAAGTGCAATTTCCTTTCAACATCAACAGCAGTCAAGAGACCAAATAGATTCAACAAACTCCTGAAGTACAGCAGCTTAAAACCACCTTAGCCTCTTGGCAAGGGATTGCTAAATTGTCAGAGAAGTAGAAGGTTTGAAGGCTGTGAGCTTTGGTTGAAATAGGGGAGAAAAGGGAACAAGCCTAAAAGCAGAGGGAAATAAGGTCTATTTTGTCTCTTTTGTCATCCACAAATCCCAACTTTCACTTTAAGGACATGGCAGTTTTTCCTATTCTTCTGCTCCTTTTAAGTTAGTCCTTTCACAAATAAAAGTCTTTTATGCAAGCTCATTAACTACCCCTCCCTACACCCATCTATATATTATATATAATTCATTAAAGAAAGCATAAGGATTTATGAGTAACATATTACACCAAAGAATTAAACCCTCCAAAGTAAAACAGATAAAGATGGATATAATATAAAATGTCAAGTGCCTCAAAAATATGTGATTTGCCATTAATGTAATGGAGTTTTACAAATATAAACAAGGAAGCTGTTTAACTTCAGATAAAACTCAAAAACATTCAGAGAGGTATTAGTCATATCTGGAGAACAAGTTTTATTCTTTAAGAAAGAAATAACTGGGCTGCAGTATAAGATTTCTGTGAAAACTATCCACTTGGAAATGTGTGCTTTTCCCTGCTGTTAGTGGAAGTGCTGTGACAGGTTTGTCAGTCACTCAAGCTGTGATGCTGCAAAAGCAGCACAGCACTTCTATTTCAAGTGAGTCTATCGAAGTACTTCTATAACAAACCAGCCTCCACTTCTCCTCCAGTACAAACAGTAATCTTCAGCATTTTAATCACATCAGACTCTTCAGCGCTGGGAGAAAATTTCAGCACTATTGTATAAAAAACATACAAAAACTTTTCCTTTTCTTTCCTTTTATCATCCAACCAACATGCCAAAAAAACTGTGATAAGAAGAAAAGACTTATTTAAAAAGTAATATTTTCTAAGAATTTAAGAAATCATAGCAACAAGGCAAAAGCATCAGTTCTAATGGATGGTTGGAAAGTTTTCAAGGGCAATTAAAGAAATTCTGGGCTTTTTTTAATGGACTTTTTTGGTAAGCTGTCAAGACACTTTTCCCCCATGATTTTGCAATAATTTTGCTGATTCTCTCCATTTTACTTGCTGTTTATTCGACTATGGTGGCTACCAGAAACTGTTCCTATTACACTGAGATCAGTAATTCCCAAACTGCTCACCAAACACTGACAGGTACAAGGCTGTAAGAAGCAAGATCCCTTCTCGATAAAACAGTGTGGGTTTTCTAGGCCCTTTCACATGTGATATTTTGACCAAAACAGGAAATGTTCAGTCTTTAAATGGAGCAAACTTATAAGAAATATTTTCTATTTTACCAACAGATAGAAAGAGTTAAGTGTTAGACAATAACAGCAATGTCAACATCAAGAAGGAAGACAGTTAAATCACTACTATATTGACTAATAACAGATGTGAAACTGGTAAATTCTCATAGACTGCATCTGGACTGAGCTGGTGCATTCTGCAATGCATCCTGGCTCCTGGTCACCTGAGCATCAAACTGGGACCAGGCCACATCAGGCTCCTGCAGGTATGAGTGCCTGGTGAAATGGAGTGATTCTGCCAGCTGGGCCATGGGGGAAAGACTCAGATCCATAATCAGTGTACTCAGCTTCTGAAGAGAGTTTGTGCTTTAGGGGCAAGTCATGAATCTCAGAGACAACTGAGAACTCCCTTGGTACTGTGATTTAGAGTGGGATTTTGATGGAGATTGGTTCTAATTGCTGGACCAGTTTTATATGATGGAAGAGCTGAGTCAAAACCAAGTAGCTGAGTAATAAAACAGTTAATGTCTTACTTTTGCCTTTTACAGCTGCATCTCTTCTGAACAGTGTTAGCAGAGTTTAGCTAGCTGTGTTATACAATTTCTTTACTAAAATAGAATTCCCTTTCTTATCTAGCATATTGTTTTGCTGTGTAAGATATGGGTTTAGGCTGTGGCAAATTTCAGGTTGACTATAACGATACAATAACTATCCTCAGTGAAGGCAGAAAGAAGGAAATATTTCTGTAACTTTCCTATCCTCACAAGCACATTCAGAAATGACTAGATTATATAATTCTCCATTTTGCTCATGGAGCTAAAATTTCTGGGTGCTGGATATTTCTTGGGAGAATTCATTTGTCAGTTCTTCCTGTGCTACTGGACAGAATAGGTTCATAAACACTGGTAGATCATGGAGCTGGGATCTGTGGCTTGATCCTGAAGCTCAGTACTGGTTTCTCCAGCCCACTGCCTGTTTCCCCAGCCAGTCATTTGGCCCTGTCCAAGACTGCTGTTTCTTCTCTTCTAAGTTCATCCTCTTACTCTCATTCTCTTTGCCTGCAGTGTCTCAGCCTGCACTCTTCGCATATGTCATACCAATCCCACTTGCTCATCCATGCCCTATGGTCCTTTCTCAACCCTGCTTGTTCTTGGATCCTAGTCCTAATCTATCTCCAACCTTTTTCATCAGTCTCAGATCAGCTCCATGCTCCCTCCTGGGCTCTTTCAGCAGTCTCACTTCCTCTCTGGTCCCATCCTTTTGCATCCAGGCATGTCTCACATGCTTCTTTTCACTGTTGTTTCTCCAGTTCCTATTCATCTGTCCAAAATTGCTTAAGGTCTAGCAATAAGCTTCTCCAGGTTTTTTAACCATTTGTCTAAGCCAGCCAAATAAGTCTCTGTGGTTTTTTATAGCTCCCAGTCCCCATTTCTTTCAGCTTTTTGCTTGCTCAGTAGTGTCCTGTTTGCCTTGATCCATCTCAGCTTTGGGTCACCATTCTCTCATATTTCAGCCAAAAAAATTATAGAAATAGCAAAGGACTTAAGAATATGAAGAATTGGGAAATTTGAACAGGAGATGGTGTTAACCTACATACAACATAGATTGCAATCTCACTAGAGTAACACCCTTGTCTGTTTTGCTGCACATCCATAAAGTGCAGTGGAAGCCATTAGAAGCATTTATTTTTATTTTACTGTCTACCAATAGCGCAAGTAACTGTCCATTAGAACTCGGATCTCTCGTACTTTGAAGGAAATTGGAAGCACGTCACGTAATAGAAAATGGTTTTAAGAAACAATAAGCCAGATGCTAAGATGGTGTAAATCAGTGTGAGTGTAAGGAAGCAATTCCAGTTCGTACTAGCTGCAGATCTCCTCTTTTGAATATATATTCACTAGTAAGAGAAATGCTAATGGAAAAATTGTTAAACTGAGACTAAAAATCTGCCTCATTATAACAGCAACTTGATCAATCTTGCTTCTCTCTCGAGCTTAATTTGAATGCAAAAACAGTAGGGTTTTTATTATCTAAGTAAACTTTCTAATTAAAAAAACAATCAAAGTTTTATAACACAAGCATAAAATGTAAAGAGCTCAGTTCAACTATGCTGATTAGAAACTGAAGTTGTGTCTCCTAATCAAAAAATATAGATTTACTTTTTTTCTCTTGATATATAATTTTTAAGGGTTTGTCTTTTTATTTTGTTTTGATTTTAATTTTCATTTTTCCTTTTTTGTTTCTTTGTTTGTTTTATTCACTATAGTCTGAATTGATGTAGTACTAAGCCAAAGACATTTCCACTCCTTCTGAGCCTTTAACTTGCCCTGTTTGGATATTCTGATTTTGTTTTTCCCTTCTCTCTCTCTCTCTTCATTTCTGTTTATTTTTCATAGTCCTCAGGATTATTGAATAATGATAGTTAATTTACCTCTTTCCATTTACGGACACTAGTTTATTTAAACTAGTTTCAAAAGAACTAATTTGTTTATTAATTTTTTTTTTCTTTTTAAGCGTTATCTGTGTAAAACTATTTTATGGTGTTTATAGCCACTTTAGGTTTTTATTTCCAACTCCTGTTAGCAACTTTCTCAAGTATAACTCCTGGAAGTAAGTTTTTCTTCAGGATTTACTCTAAGTGGTTGACATATGCCAGGGATGGCTGACTAACACCAGTGTTTTGGCACAGTTGACAGAGATAGCCACACATCTTCGTGGTGCATAGGGTAGCCAACTATGTCGTTTCAATGTTTAACAACTTCTATATATTTGGCTTACACAAAACAGATTATGGATCAATGAGTAGTGTTAGGGGACTTCTGTGCTAACACTGAGTTCAGCTTGGATCTACACAGCTAGAGCTGGCAAGAATGAATCTGAAGGATTCAGAAAAAAAGATTTCCTTTTGATTAAATGAACATTTTCATAGAGGTGTTTTATTTTAGATTTTCCTCAAGAAAGATCTGCTTTTACCTTTCATTATCACAGATGTTAATATGAGAAATAAAGTTACAGAACCTTGCTGGTTTTTGTCTTTACAGTTTCTATAGGCAAGTTACAACTTTTTCAGTATCTTCCAAAAATCTTCAAAGTTAAGCTTTAATGAAAATAGCTGCTACAGATCAACTACCAGTTTTCAGTATTCCTCCCAATAACATCCAAACCCCAAACATTTTATCCGTGACACTGAGCCCGAGTCACAAATATTACTCAAATATGATGTAGAACTCCTGATTGCGATGGCAAATCATGTCCTCTTCTACAAAGATGTGAGTTTTTTCCTGGCTTTAGCCTTTCCTTAGTAATTTCAGAAAGGCTTTTTGCAGTCATCTAAACCTACCCAGCTGCTTTATCATAGCTGGCAGTGGCACTTTACATAAGATATAATAAGCTATAATGTAATTAAACAGCAAATGTCCATAACAAAAGTAATTTGCTCTATTCTATCTGTTAATATTTCCCAGCTTGAATGTGCTTAAATTATTTGTTTGCTTGTTTGCCTATTTCAGTTCTAAAAGACTACAAAAAATTCAAATCCTCTATGCAAGCAGACTCTAAAGAAAAAAAAATGTATATACAAGAAAGACAGTCCCAACTGTACAACTAGACAACAGGGGTGAGGAAGTATGTGATGTAAAAATGAAGGAATGAAGAATCAAAACATGAGTGTGCTGGCAGCTCTGACTTTTAGTTTTTCCAGTGATTGGCATGGTAAACTTTGAAGTCCTAGCTAAATGATGTAAATGAGTGAATATTTTAGATACTAAAGGTATGTATCATTTAGACATAAACTATTGACCAAGTTTGGGACTAAGTCTGGATCCAGCTGCACATATACTTCCTCTGAGAAGGAGTTTAGAACACTGGGGGCACATACTTAATTCTCAAGTCTGAACAAGAGGGTCTCCCTGACTATTGTGTCTGACCTTGTCCACTATGCAGTAAATAATCAACTTTACATGGCCATTAAAACTTGCTAAACCACTGATGCCTTTACTGTTGAACTTTGCAATATCAATAAATTTTATTGTTGCTTCTCTCTTATGAGTGAAATGCACAGCCCCATCTACAATAAAAGGTGATACTGGAATGCAGACAAATATGAGACTACAGTGGTATTGCACAGCTGCTACCCACCAAATGTCTAATATAGCAGAAGCAGGGAAAAAGCATGGAAAATACTTCTAGTTGTCTTGTTTCACAGAACAATGAAACAATACTGCTTCTACATATCATTATGGTGTCTGTAAGGGACTCAAATATTTTTGTACCTCTCCTTTTTATCTTGGTGGCTCCTACTGTTCTTATGATATGCAGGAAAAAATTACCAGAGGATAAATCTAGAGTTTAACTATATTTATTTGGCATATTTTCCACATACTATAAGAGGCTGAATACATGTTTACAGGAGTAATGGCGTTCCAAGAAAGAAGGAGCACTCTGCTAACTGCTGCCTTGCAAGCTCTCCTTGTCTCACAATTTAATGTAGGTAATAAGTGTTTGCACGAATTAGAGCTGATTTAAGTGCAACAAAGTGAAAAAAAAATCAAATGTAAACACAAGAATTTGTAGTGCATCAGATGATTGATGAAAAATTAAGATGTATACAAAATTATCCTCAAGGCATTCCATAATCTTATTTGACAGCTCTGTATGGTATTCTTTTAGATATTTTTCTTCCTAACTTGTACTTGTTTTCTAATGTGACCTCTGCCTGACAAGAAAGTCTTAAAAATTAATTAATTCACTGAACACAATATCAATACACAGTCACAGAAATGCTTTCTACCTTTTTTTTTTTACTGCCCGCTCTGCTCCATGCATCTGTTGGCCAGGCAGTGTTGTAAGATGGGGATGTTCTATGGCTACTTGTACAGCAACTGTTCTACATGTATGTCTGTGTTCATGGTTCAACATGACACTACGGGCATTTACTTCATTATTTTTGCATTTTCTCTCCATTTTCTTTCTGACACTTTTGAAACTAGTCTAAGCTGAATTGCAACATCATGGGGGCTGGACTAGGGGTAATCCCATCCAAAAGAACTCACATAACATTCAGTTTGTTAGTAATGGTTAGAGTTTCAGCTGTTGGGGAAAACTGTTCTAAAAGATATATAAAGAACAAGGAGAATCCATCTGTTACCGCTGCCTGTACCTCTGGAGAGCAAAGGTATCCAAAGTGTAGCAGTTGGACCTGGGCTCTTCCAAGGCTGTGTCCAGTCTGTATTTTGATATTGTTCTTTATGTCCCTGGTTCTTTTCCTTTCCTAGAAAAAGGCCTTTCTTGTTTTTTCTTTTATTTTCCTACCCTGCTAGTCTTGTTTATAAATTCCTAAGTGCTTCCCAGAATTCATTTTCTTTGTCCAGCAAGGAGCTTCATCATATCCATCAGAGACAATCAGCTCTTCCCTTGCCCTCCTACATGCTGTGTTCTTCAAAATTGCCTGTGTCTAGATTGTCTTCTCAGTAAATGAGATTCTATATGAATAAACCACTCTTTGTTACAAGGTTATCTTTTTACCAGTTCCTCCACTTGTTTTGCCAGGTGGTTTTGGGGTCTACCACATTATTTGAATATCAGTGTGTCTTCCTCATTCTTTAGAAGCTTGCTCGTAACTTATGTGCTTCAAAAATTGTAGGTATATCCATCCACATGCAGTGAAGGATATGATGTTCAGCCTTGTTCCATGGTCTCTTTTTCTTAGCAGTGTAGACATATGCCTCACATCTGACATGAACATTTACTTAATTTTACATCAAGCCTAACACAATAGTATGTGATTGCTAGAGGCCTCTCCATACTCCTAAAATAAGAATTATTATTAAATCATTATCATGTTTAGTAATGAAGATGATGATTACAATAATAAATACTCTTCTCCCTCAAGAGCTTTCCTTGTGTTAGTCAGAAAAACTGTGTTGCTAATCTCAGGGCTCCCTAATTCCTCTTAGCTTCAGTGGATGAATTGCTGTTATTCTTTCCTGTATTCATGAACATTTCTGTTGTTTCTACAAATCTTTCCTACTTCATATGTGGATTCTGAAAATCCAATTAGGAACTTTTGGGTTGCAGAGAAGACACATAAAGGTATTTTTGTCAGACACAGGATGACAGTGTTTGGATGTTGTTTCAAGATCTATTTTAAATATGTCCTTACTCTATGCAGTGAAGAAGATACTGTGAGATAGGATAAGGCATTTTAATTAGATTATGAAGTTGCAGAAAATATTTTCAAATCAAGGTTCTTAATCCTTCTTGCTACTAAATAAAATCTCAGGAATATCTTGTCTAGCATAAAAAATTTGCTATGTCTGAGTTCTGATTTCTTGAATTAAAATATCTGCTCTGCAAATATGCAACAGGGATCAGTAACAGTTCCAAATAAGTCAGACCCTTGCTGGAATATGCAGTATGAAAAAATAGTCTTTTTCTCTTTCCTGCCATCCAAAAAAAAAAAGAAAAAAAAAAAAAAAAAGAAAAAAGAAAAAAAAAAAAAAAAAGAAAATTTAAATGTTTTGGCCATAAAGCAGTGTCTCTGATGTAGTATTTGAGATCTGACAGTATTGGCTTGAAGGGTTTGGCAAGAAGCTACACTTGTAAGGTCCTTGCCCCAAACAGCAGTACTCTGCTATATGGATCCTTCACAGTTATACTCAGGGGAGCTCATGAGTTCTGGACTGGAAACTTTCCATTTAAACTTACTGCTACTGAAGGATTGCAATATTAACCACTACAGGTGTCTTGGTTTCAGAGACAGGTGTCTGCTAGGGAGGGCAGGACCTCCCTCACAACGGAGAATTCAAATCCCCTCCCTCCAAATTATTATAATTTAGAAAATTAAAGGGGCTTTCAGACAGAAGTACAGGGATAGGAATAACAGTTCTTTACTAGTATGTACAACAAGGCAAACAAACAACAACAACTACAGCACTAATAATAAACAGAACCAGGAACCTCGAGGGGCTTTGTTTCACAAAGCCCGGGGCAGTCTGATCCCCTGCGGGACTCCGAGAGCACCGAGCGGGAAGGGTGGAAAGTCCCGGGCTGGTGGATGAGATCAGGAGCTCTGTCGGCTGGAGCGGCAGGGATGTCCCGGCAGGGCAGTGCGGGGCCACAGAGGAGCAGAAAAGCCTCAAAGCAGCGGCGGCGGGACAGGGCCGGCCCGGCAGGGCAGGAGGAGGCGAGCTCAGAATTCCTGGGCACACGAGCAGATGATGGGAGATTTCCCAGCACCGGACGTGGTGGTGACAGTGACTCCTCCCGCAGCGAGCAACAGCCTGGCCATCCTCTCTCCAATACTGAGAGCAAGAGAGAGAGAACCTGCCCCCAGCCCTGTCCTTTACCTGCGCCAAAACTCACGGTATCTCCCCCCTCTGAGAGAAACTCCTCGAGACCCAAAGAAGTGCAGCCAGGTGCTACAGCTCCTCACTTTGGCCCCTTTGTTCTGCTTAAGTACCTACAAGTACCCAGTAGTTAGTTTCCTAGCAACTTAGGGGAAAAATTCTATAAGTAAAAAAGAAGCAAATCTAACCCTCAACAACAGGTTTCTCAATTCATATTAACCACTACAGGTTTCTCAATTACTCTTACAATGGTGCTCTACTGAGGCAATAGCCAGTTTTCTGAAACTTCCAAGGTGCTATAGCCAGAATTTCTTGGGGACTCACATTATGTAAGAAAAATAACCTGATAAGAATTCTGTCTGCTTCTTTTCTTCCTGAATCCCTCAGGAGGTCTCTGCGGATCACTGCCACTCCTGTGCACTTGTAATCCTACTTCTGCAATTTTAAAACCTTTTAAAAAGTGCCTGTATTTTGTATTGGTAAATAAATAATGACTACAAATGATTTTTCTTCTTTAAAAATTGAACGGTCTTTGGGCTCTTGTTAGTACCTCTGTATAGTACTAAATGTCAGGTCAGTGAGACTGTTTTAATCTCTACAAAATTACTCTCAGATCTGTTATTAAAGAGGAAGAGCTGGCAATAAATATTGTATTAAAATTTTAGCAATAATAATAATCTAGCAATTGTAGCAGCATTTCAGTTTTTTACCTACATGTGTTGGGGGCCAATAGGTGATTTTTGGAAAAAATATTGTTAAATAGATCATCACTTGGTTTAAGGTTAAAGGGCGTGTGATTAATTGCTGGTTAAATTTGAAGAGCACAGGAGGGCAGGGGGGAGAAAAAAGACTATATTTTCATGTTGCATATTCCAGGAAGGGTCTGACTTATTTGGAACTGTTACTGATCCTTGTTGCATACTTACAGGACAGGCATTTTAATTCAAGAAATCAGAACTCAGACATAGTGTTATAAATGCCAGGACAATTTATTACCAAATTCAATAGTTTGGTTTATTAAAAATTCAAATCACAAAATTTGGAATCAAATTACAGAATTTTAAGCAATAAAAAACCCCCACACAAACAGTGACACTTACTTGACAGAGTTTCTCCCAGGAAAAAGAGAGCCAAGGGTGACCCATAGACATAGACCCTGGCAGTCTGTGTCTCTAGCTGGGTACACGAATTTGCCATGTTCGAGGCTTGGTTTTTATACTCTTTATTCTGCCTCTGGCAATATTTCCCCATATTTCCCTTTGTTTAGTGGTTAGCTATTCAAACCCACATTCGTCTTGGTCGGATTGAAAAGAGCTCCCCTCCCAAGTCCATGTGTTAATGTTCAGTTTCTATGGATCCTTATAGTTGATGGGTGATATTGCTTGATGGTCTGTGAAGGTGGCTCCCGAGGTGTGAGTTGCTGATACCGGCTCATCTCAACAGGTCCCCTCCCACTACTTGAGAAGGCTGCAAAGTCTTTTGTTCCCTTCTGAATGGAGAAACCTCCTAAAACATAGACTTTTACCTGATATAAATTTATACAGCTTTATAATTTTCCAGTTTACCATAAGAACATGAATTAATCATCTCACGTTTTTCACACATAGCAAACTTTTTATGCTAGACAAGATATTCCTGTGATTTTATTTAGTAGCAAGAAAGAATAAGAGCATGGAAGAACACATGTAGTTTGTGGTATCCATATAGAATAGACCTGAGATACAACCTGAAAAACTTGAGGGAATCCTGATAACTAAGGATTTTTTGATAACAAACTGCCAGCTGCTGTCACAAACTCCCTTTGCACAGTGTCAGAATAACCTGGGGCAAGGGATGATTATCCCTTCAGCAGCCCTCCTCAGGTAAAACTGAGGTGCTGAGAACCAATGGGAAGAATGTCCAGAAGAAACTGGCAGATTGATGGCATCATCTCCTGCAGAAGTGTCCCCAGTCAGGGCTGGACATTAATCCATGTTTCCTGTGTTCATGGAGCTGTGGTGTTGCCTAGGCATGCATTTACAAGGTATGCATTTGCCAATGGTTATAGCCAGCAGACATCATAAATCTCAAATCTTGTTTTTTCCCTTGGGGGAAAAAGTACAAAAAGGTGATATAGCTAATTTATAGGCATCTGAGCAAAAACTCTATGAGCATATCCTTGAATTTAAATTTTGTGTTGTAGACAGGAAGATGGAAGGTATAGCATAGATGGGTGTAGAGCAAACTCTTGTATTAATGCATGACTGATTCTATGACTCTGGGATCAATGGCTACTAACAACCATGCAGCACATGCTGCAGTCCCATAAGGTCCTTTGGAAATACCAAGAAAAAGGTATAGTAAGTCATATAAAAATGAAATGAAGACATATTTAAATAAATTAATTCCTTATCATTTCATGGCAAGTAACAGGGGTGGTGTTTCATCTTTGCCGAAGGTAAAATTGTGTTCCTGGCATAGTGTGGTAGGATAGACAGACATAGGCAAATGTGTATAATATATATGGAGGATATGAAATAATTTTTTGCATTCTTCCTAGGTTAATAACTACATAGCTGTTTTGAAAATATGCATTTTCAATGGGAGAGACAGCATTAAGAACCAAGATTATTCAAAAAGCTGTTGGTTCAGTAACTTAAAAACCAGAAAAGCTTACATAATGCAGAAAGAAATACAGAAACAAACAAACAAAATTGGAAATCTTCTAAAATCTAATTTCCTGACACAGAGATATTGTTATGCTTGAGATTATGGGCTAAGTTCTGCCATTTGCTATGCACCCTGTCCTAGCCGTTAAGATAAAAGACATGAATACTTCTATTACGTACAAAACTAAACTACTTTTTCACACCATGCCAGAGGGTTAACTTTGTAACTAAGGCACTCATCTCCATGCTTCCAGAAGAAATGACTGCATATCTGATTTGTTTAATTAGAAGATCATTGCCATCAAGAAGCTTATTTTTCTTGTTCACATGACTGGTGATAAAACACCAATGTAATTATGAGCAAATATGCAGTGCAGTGTATCCTCTTTTCCCCACAGGTAAATGAATTACAACAGACTTCACAGGTGCTCTCCTCTGAACCTCTATGATTCACACATGGTGCTGTAACCATGACTCCCAACATCAAGTTCGAAAGCAGTAATTTGGAATTACTGACTCTCTGCAGCAGTCAGACCTGCAAGTGTCTACATTCTAATTATCAGGGGCTGATCTTTGACTTGCTCATTTATTAAAGATGTAGGACTATAAAAGGGAACCAGTGAAGAAAATGCAGGGTATCCCGGTATACTGTCTTAACCACAAAGCTGCAATCCTGAGTTTCCCTCACCATTACTCCCATCGGACAATTTGTTAATATTCAGAGACCAGCTCGCATTCCCTCCTGCTGACTGGATAGAAATTGCTCCAGGGATTGCTTTTCATTTGCATTTTCCTAATAATTCTACCATTAGCCCTGATAGCCTTGTTGAGAAGGTTGCAGAAAATAATAAGTATATTCATCTGGGATCTTGTGTTTTCTTGTTTGACTTATTTTGAATTAAGATTTTTTGCTGTTGAGGAGAATTAATTGAAATATTGCCTTAGCCTGTATTTGGAAGGCAAAGTTTGCTCTCCTACTGGAAATGCTCAGTGTTCTTCCTGCTATCTTATCCCAGTCACTAATTAACTCTTAGCATCTATAAATCATCCTCCCTCTGGTTTAGATTGGAAAATTACAGTGCTTGAAAAAGATACAATGCGAATGTCCTATTACATCAACCCATTAATTAGCTAATGATTAGTTAATTAATTAATAAGTTGACATGGGGTTGTTCGGTCATAGGTTGGACTCGATGATCCCAGAGGTCTTTTCCAACCTAACTGATTATGTGATTCTGTGTGAGTCCATGATTCTGTGTGATTCTGTGATTCTGTAATTGTCCTCTTCTGGTTTTGCTCAGCCAAAACTTTGGAATGGAGAGCTAGAAACAGCAAATACCAAATATTGGAAAAGTGTAAGGTGCAGTAAGGTGAATGTTCTCTCACTTTAGGATGATTGAAGCAATTATCAATATTATTTGTGAGCAAAGCAAAGTTGCTCAAAGATTTGGGAACTGTTACAAGCACTAGCAACAGATTCCTGTAAGAAGCTACAAAACAAATTAATACATTTAAGTAAGTGATGGCTACAAAAAGACTAGATCTCTCAGTAGTATGGGTAGAGAAACTGTTTAAACTACTACAAGGGAGGAATAATAAGAAATTCTTTTCAGGTGAATTTTTTTTCAGATTTCTATGACAGTATTGGCATGGAAAGGATAAAAATGTGCATTGAAAAAGGAATAAAGAAATAATACATAGGAGAAAAGTGACAAAATAATTAAGGCACAAAGGTTTTTCTGTCCAAGGAGACTGCTTGTAGAGGCCGAAGAAACCTTGCCACTAGGGAGTGTAAGACAGAACAGGGAGTTAGGCTGTGTCATTCAACTCCATCTGATGCTCCTCATGAGACAGGTGCTGCCATGTTAGAAGGAGCAGAGTACACAAAATAAAGTAGATTTGCACATGGACAGAAAGGAAAAGGGATAATGAGCCACACAAAGTAAATGCAACAAAAGGCTGTTTAAGAAACTCCAAAAATGCTGTACTTAATTTGGACCTTAGGGCAAGTGCTGGCAAGTAATTTCTTTTTTTTTTTTATGCTTTGAGTCTTCTGTGATCCTGCTTCATCTGTTGCTCAATCTTGCTCTTAAGAGGAAATCATAACTGTTTGAGAAAGGGCTTTCCCTGGTTCATAATGGGTTTTTGCATACAGAATTCCTGAACTGTGGCCTCAGTCCATCTGAGAGTGGGGTCCTGTCTCTCACTGGAGCACGTGTTCTCTCCCTAAATGCATGCAGTACACAGCCTATCATAAAGCAGTCTGGTATCTCTGAAGGAAGTGATGATAATAATAGAGATAAGGCTGATAATTATAGTAATAGTCAATGATTTACTGTTAGATCTCTAGGTTAGACATAATTGAGTCTGAAAGTGAATGAGACCTGTATTTACCCAGTAAACACATGGTTTTAATGCAGTTGCTGGAACAAGATGTTTGTACCAGAGGAATTATGAGCATTTTAGGATTTAAATTACTAGTTTCTTCCAGCTCACAACACATAGGGCATATTTAGCTGGACAAGGCTGCGCAGTTTCTGCCTCTGCTCTGCTGATTTCAGGAATGAGCATATTGGACTTAATTTTCCAAACTTGTCAGCCCAACTCTCACAAGCATTACATTCAATTAGGAGGAACACCAAAACCAATTTAAAACAAATGACAAAAGGAAGAATCTACAATGAATAAAGTTCCTTACTTTCCTGTAATGGCCATCCCACTTTCTCAGCTTCTGGGATTATCTCAAGAGAACAATACTAACTATACCTTTTCAGCTTATCTCAAGTCTCCACAGTGAGTCTTAATTTTCTAAGTATGTGTGTATTTTAAAATAGCTTTCTTGTAAATTGAAATGATATAGGAATGGTCTCTTAATGGCTTGTTTTTATGTCCAGTATTAACTTAAGTGTGACTCATTTACTCAACCTTCTGCTGCATGCAGCAGAGGAATCAAATAGTTATTATGATTGTAATTTTGGCCCACGCGAGTGCCAGGTTATTCAGTGTGTCTCACGTCACGTTGACTCCCCTAGCTTACACAAGTTTTTTATGTCTGCTATGAGCCAGTTTTGTCAATTTAACTGAGGATTTTAATTTGCCCCTGACTTCACAAGTGCGCCTCAACATAAATATTATAATTTAGATTTGGGTTTATAGCAGCTATGCTCAGATGTATAAAAGTGACCTCAGCATGTACAGTTTGAAAATTGCTTTGGAAAGGAACTCACCCTGGAAGGGTATTTGGGGCAGATGTGACCCAACTATGAGCCAGTTGGGTCCCTTTTGAAGTTAGTTTAAAATAAATATCAAGCCTTTTCTTTTTAATGTTAAATTATTTAGCATCTGTCTCTGGACTTGTACCTTTATCTTCTGCTGTGCAGTTAAAGTACTCTTTTATTATTTCCTGCCACAGCTGATCTCATATCCTCTCCATCTATGTGTTATCAGTGCTTCACCTCTTCTAGCAGGTGCTGAAATTTGTTCTCTAAATGTTAATAGAAACAGCAGAAGAATTTTGAACGTTTGCTAGCTAGTGTCCTCGGAAAACCAGCAGCTGAAAGAACCCAACAAAAAGCTCATGCCAGAAACTATTTGATCATAAACCTCTCAAGCAGAAAATTGGCAATCACTGCAGAAACAATTCCTCAGGAAAGTATTCAACTTTCAAATAACCCTGAAACACAACTCGATATCATTTGATTTCCAGTGAGCACATCTAGCAGGCCATCCCTGCACCAGCAACCAGTGCAAGGTAAAGACTGACTGTTGTCCCCACAGTCCCTGGAAATTTCATCCCTTAGGAAGAGAGGATACAAAAAATCCCTTTTTATTATAATGACTGTAATTCCCTACACGTGGTGTCTCACACAAAAGTGACAACCCCAGAAATTCTTGGCTGATTCCTATAAAAGCACTAACATTTTTGGAAATCCTTGTATGGGTATACAGTAACTAAAAAGTGTCTGTGAAATGTATAAATTCAAATTCTCCCTTACGTGCACCCCAGGTGTGTGTGTGAGGTGGGAAACACCAGAAGTGGCTGTATGTGCGCGAGTACACTGGATCTGAAGTGCAAAATAGATGTGCCATTAGCTGGCACATACATGCAGCAGAAGATGAAAGGGAAAAATGGTTTGGGACCAGCCTCCTACAATTACACTCCTATTCTCTTTTTGCTTTGTTGAAAATATCTTTGCAAAGATGAAAATGCAACAATCAGAAGTTTTTGGTTTCTGAACAAAAGGAAAGAATTTGGGATGCATATCCTATGTACTGAAGTTTTATAAAGGGAAAATATCAACAGTAAAATAGTATTAAATATACTTAAATGTAAGATTATGGCATGAATAAATAAAGCAGTGTATAACTTACAAAGTCCAGTGTATACAGCTTTTGTTCTACCACCTCATCTCCTTCAATTTTATTTCTCTCTTTTCACCTCATTAATATGTTTTTCAGAAGGTAGATTTTGGGAATAAATTAAGATGTAGACTGTGATCACTAATTTTATACATGCCTAAATCATATGACTGACTTGCTAAAAGATAATGTTTTAAAAAATCTTAGTTTACATTTTGGAATGATAAAAACTAGCAAAGGCATGAATAAAAATAAAAATATTTTTTAGTTTACCACTTTGGTTTTTTATGTCATTGACTCCTGATTTTGACCAAGAAGGAAAACTGGGAAGGGCTGAACAGTATTCAAACATGTTGAGTAAGATCAACCCCCAAATATGCAAATATGTCTCTTCCGTAGAAGAAATATAGTCAATCTGTGAGTTGCCTCAAGTCCTGTCCTCTGTGCAGATGAAAATCAGCAAAGCTGATTTTTCAGGATGTGTTGATATGTGCCTGTGCATTAGATGTCGGTGATTAAACCCTCAAAGGTATGTGCATGTACATATTTGTATGGAAAGGGAATGAAGTGAGGCAGCTCCTGGTGGCAAGTCTTTCACATGTGAACGTCTCTGCCTCAGGTAATATCAGTAGCAGAAATGAAAAAATATCACTGAGGAGTGGGGTGAAGCATTTTAATTTCAGAATGCATAATACGCAGCCATGAGTAGCTATCAAGGAAATACCAAAGGGATTATACAACTTTTGAATTTTTGAAAACCAGACCATAATATAAAAGTTTTAATAACAAGTATTTCTCATCTAATGCACAACACAGTAGAGGATTTCTGTAAACCTTCAAGCTTCCAACTTCCTAAAGCAAAAAAATTGATGTGTTGAATATAAGTAGGTTTATAATTGGGTATTACTGAAATGATTCACTGATTGTAGTATACAGTTTACAGACTGAAAAACAGTAGGAGCTTTCAAACATTTTAGTAATTTTTAAAATTACAAGGAAAAGAAATAGTATTTTTGCCTACTGAGATATAAGAAGGTAAGAGTTTATGATATATTCCTGCCTAACCCAAGGTCTGAACTATTCATAAACCATTTGCCACCAAAAATATATATTTTTTCACTCAATTTGCTATAGAATATATAGTATCTTTTATATCTGTCACATAAAACACATTCTTAGTTTTGTCAGTATTTAACAAAAAATGTATCTATTGAAACCAAGGCAGGAAGACCAAGAAGATAATTTTGAGGAAACATTTTATTTCTTTCTTCGTCTAACAGTCTAATCTAATATGAATTAATAAAGTACAAAACAGTTAAGCATATTTTCAACATCTCTCTTCCAAACTATTTGTGCTTTTTGTGAATTGTCTCGTGGCCACTGTGGTATTAAGTTTGCAGAACTACTGTTATAGGTATTACGTTACTTTCACAATAGGTATTGTAAGTGAAGGAAAGGCTCTCTGACAGATCCTGGAGACAAGCTTTCCCTGAGTCTTCTTTTATTATGAGCTTTAAATCCATAACTATCAAGCAAACATTTACTATAAAATAATGAAATTGCATCAGATTTCATCAATCTCATGAAATTGAGATTTTTGCTTAGGCATTGACACATTTATTATAATGAAAACTCCAGAATTTTCCTTCATGTAGCTGCAGCATGTAAGGATCTCATTTTCTGAGTGACACAAAACATTTATTCGTGACAATACCTGAGGCAGACATGTGAGACAGTTTAAATGAATTGCACTTGGATAGTGCTTGTATTTTTCCCCTATTCATTATAACATCAGCTGTAAGTGCTTAGCTTAGATTCAGAGAACTAATTTCTTGACATCTCAAGTTACGAAAGATGAATCCTGGCATCTGCTGGCATTACCAGTGGTGTTTTTTTGTACCATTCCTTTTAACTGCCCCACATAAAATCGCTTCACAGAAGACCTCCTTTTCTCTCATATTTTATTATGTGGTTTGACAGTGTGTGAATATGAATTTCTACTACAGTCAATGAACTTTGCAATGCTCAGAAAAGTAATACCTGTGACTCCAAATACAGTGTCTGAAAATCAGCAATGATTATTTTATTCAGTCTTATCATTCAGCTAGTTTTTGATTTTTCATCACTTAATAGAGGATTTAAAAAGAAGGTTTAGATCACTCCCTTCTGTCATAGTGTGTTACTCATGCTGGCCCTGGATGATTTGGCTGCACTTCTTTGATGCTCAGTCACATATGCTGTTCACGACTTTTACAGGTGGATTCACAGGTCTCAGGTCAGGTCTGTTCTCTGTTTATTTATTGCTCAATGAACAAGAGCTTAACTGTCCACAAGAACATTTGCTTAAACTGTCACTGTGTTCAGTGGAAGGGCTGTCACTGATTTCCTTTCCTGAAGTATCAACCTTTTATAGCTGCCCTGCTTGCAGACAGTCATTTCCTAGATGTGATCTTGCAATCCTACCAACTAAATTTTCTTTCACTGTAAAGCCAAGCAGAACTTACTAAAACATCACTACTATTTTCTTTTTTATTATTTCTTTTAATTCTTGTGGAGCCTTTGAAATAGTAAATTGTATCTCTGCTTCTGGCCTCAGGTTGGAATTCTGATTTTGTCCACTAATGTGACATTGATTCAAAACATTGAAAGTTCTGAGGTTCATCCTTGTTCCCTGTTTTTCACTGTGGCTCAAGATTTAGTTTACATTGACAAATAAGAAGGTCAAGTACTATATTTGCCTAATCATTATTTCAGGGAATCCAAGAATAGGGTAGATTTTGAATCCACTGAACCACTTTTCACCATACCCAAATTATGTTCTATGAACAATGCTATTATCATCAATGACAAAAGAAGAGAACGATAAAATTATCCTAATGAAACCAAAGGTCACTCAGGGTTTGTAGCCCAAACTCTAATTAAATTTAACCTTTTTCATATTATTTTTTATGTCCACACATATCATAAAATACTTGTTCCATATAAGCCTGCAAAAAAACCTGCACCAGGATGTAATTATGAACCTTGCTGAAAGAGGAGCTGGTAGACTGTGCTTTGCTTCTGAGAACCTCAAGGTGAAGACAAAGCAGCATTAAATGACATTGGACCGCTCTGTGCCCCTCTAGTGGTCGTGTGTCTCGTGGCTGTCCTGCTTCTGCTGTAAACATTTAGCATCAGCACCCACAACATCTGGAATATCTGAAACAGAGCCTGTTTACACAGGTTATTTTTGCACTCCAGTCCTGATATATATCTCTTTAAAACTCTAATGCTTTTTCAAAATTATTTCCTTAGTAGATGTAGAAGAAAGAGGACTGTCCAGGGCAAAGATGTGGGAATTTGAGCAGAGATACTATTGTGATGCTGTTCTCAGAGATGCTCAGTGTTTTACAGTTGCAGTTTCCACAGCATGATTGCAGCCTCTTTGCTGTCCAGTGCTCCTTACAGTTTACATGGGGTGTACAACACTTTTGTATTATATGTAGTGCATTTTTTCAAGTTCAGTAATTAAGAAATATTTTCATTCTTGATTTTCCTTTATAGTTCAGCCATAGGAGGAGTAGTCATTTCATGGATTTCACTTGAAATGTGTCACTGGAAAGTGGACAAATCGAGATGTCTGTTTGGGGAGATGGTTTACACACCTAAGGGAAAACTACTGTTATGTTTATTTTTTGCCCAGGTTCTTGTTTTCATACATTTTTCTGCCTGTCCATATGAAATCTACTAATACATAGTTACTTTTTTGAGTACTGTAAACCTATTTCTGCTTGTCTTTAGTGTTCTGAAAACAAAGTGAACCTATTTTCAGCATGTTATGATTTCATCAAAATCAGAGAATAATTCAGTTAATGCTCTCAGAAAAAATTTCTTGTGGTTTCTTCCTAAGCATCTGTTTTGTGGCAAACTCTGATGAAAGTGCACCGGCTTGTTTTTTGTGAGAAATTTCTTGCAGAGTGGTGTTTTTTACTGATGTTATCCTGCTGTGAGGGAACAGGTAACCTGTTCAGGCAGGCAAATAATTGAGATCTGTCCTGAAATCTTTAGCAAAGCAGAATATGCTGAAGAGTGTGAATAGAAGTAATTTAAAAGTGTTGATTTACAGAAAGCTGCTGTTTAATTTGTGGTCTTTGAAGGAAGTGAGAATGAATGGCCTCATGACACCTGATAGGTAGGGCAGGCTGAGTACAAGGAGCCAGAAAGATGAGTGAAAGCACTAAAGCCCCCTGCCAAAATGTTTAGGGAGAATAACAAGTAGGTGTTATGTGGAATTTGCAGCAATGGGGCAGCAATGAATTTGAAAGACAAGGAAGGAAAATAAGTTAACTGTGGATGACACCTGATACTTAAAAAACCTTCTTTTTTTACTGTTTTGGAAATTGATGTAGGAAACAAATTACAAATATATCTAGTTCCTCAGGTACATACTTTGCTGTACTATATTCTTGAAGAAAATCAGCATTCTGACTGCTGCTACAAAGCAGATAAGTGCTTATCTGTAGTTCTTAATCTGGAGTGCCAGGAAGCGAAGGGTGCTGTGCACTGGAGCGAAGTTCTCTCATTTTCTTGCACTACCTTGGAGATAGGCATATCCATTTGGGGAATGCAAGGCTGACTGTCTTTTTAAAAAGACACAGGGACATTAGTAGGACACAGAGATGTATGTAGACAACAGGACACCCATATTTATTATACTTTTTCTAGACTTTGTTTAAAGAGATATTTTAACTGGTTTCTAAATTCCACATTCTAACTGTCTTCAAACTTTCAAATCTTTCTGATGTTTCTGTACAAACTCACATGAAAGATTAATACTGAAATGTTATGTTTAATGCTGGAATTTAGGAGTGCAATAACATCTTGCTCTTCTGAGGTATGGTATCTTTTACATCAGAACACCCCAGTGTACGTGTGGGTGTAGCATTTCAAAGATGGTATTTCAAGACCCTGTGGGCAAGCTACAACTGTGCTAAAAGCCATTCTGCCCAGTTTGATACAGATGGCTTCACTCCCTGCTTGCAGGAACCCTAACATCTAGTGTCTGATTTACCAGAGAGCTTCCTTGCTTGCTTCCTTCCTTCCTCTGTCTGGTTAAGAGTCTGAAAGTCCCATTCTGCATCCCCTCCCTGCCTGCCTCTGGTCTGCCTGCAGCTCCACCTCGTGCTCCTTGCCTCTATCTCCATAAATGGGTGACACTCACTGACAAACCCTCTTAGGAAGAGCAGCTGAATACTCTCATAATCTGTGTAGTCTGCCTTTGCTCCAGAGTCGCAGTCAGGTCTGAGCTCAGCACCACCGCAGACAAGCAAATTTCCTTCTTCATAGTGACAGTGACGTAGTAACAGGGGAGTTGCTGCTCCCACAAGTGACAGATGTCATTTAGGCTGCCAAGGGTAGCCAGAGGGACCACTGAGGACTTTGTGCATCTCTACTGCATGATATTCTTACAAACATGGAAATGTAAAAATGTCCCTTTCTCCTGGTTTCAGATGTGCTTCCCTGTCTCTGTTCATAGATTAAATTAAGCTCTCTGGTTCTGAGGTAGAGCTCTAGGAACAAAAGAACAAGACTTCTTGAAAGCCACATAGCATCATTGGTGACATTCACCTGGGGTACAGGACTCAAAGGGAAATGAACCACTGTTTACCAAGCATCACTATGATTCCACTTTTCCCAATGGTCAATACAGTGCAAGTACCACCTCTTGCCAGATGTTCTCCCATAACAATAAGTAACATTTCAATGCTTTCACAAATATATTTAAAATATCCATTTTTATCCATATTATGTAATTACCCTTTCAGAGAGAGTAACAACAGACAGATCTGTTAAGACAATCTCCTGGTTCCACTTCATGCTGTCAGTAAACTCTGAAATAAACAAATCCTAAATTGAATTAATGCTTTTTTTTCCCCTAGTTCTTTTTTTTTTTTTTTTTTTTTTTCTCAGTGCTCTTCATTCTTTGGAGTGCCCAGACAATCACACTCAGAGTGACTGAGGCCAAGAGGACTTGTTTTTCAGCTTATACTCTACAGAGATGACCTTTTGGATTTGTGAGCATAAGGGAAGATGAACTACATAATTTTCTCTAAGCTTTCACCCTCTTCAAAGAAATGATGAGCATGTAGGGGTGCTTACAAAATGGTTACTTCCTGAGAATTTTCCAAGGCAATAGAACATAATGAAGTGATTTGCATATACTGAGCCACTCATCAACAAGGTGAAAGAGAAGTCCATGATATTCATGAATATTTTGGTGAGCTGGGCTTTTTCAACAAGCATTCACTAAATTAGAGTGATTGCATTTGATACTTGAACACCAAATTTAATTTTGCTTTTGGATTAGGGTTATTCATCTCAGATCTCCTTAAAAATTAACTACTCTCAAAAAAACCAGATTGTGTAAAGTTGAGAACTTAGGTCACTGAAGTTCTCTGATATGCTATCTAGATTTTTGAATCAGTCATGAATTTGTACTATCTCTATGTTATAAATGCCAATACGATATTCCAATTAAAATAATAATTTGGTTTATTAATAAAGATCAAATCACAGAATTTCGAAAACCCACCAACAGCGGAGATACTTGACAGAGTTTTCCCAGGAAATGCCAAGGGTGAACCATGAGATACAGGGTCTGGCAGCCTGCTATCTCCCCCAATGGTTCACAAATTAGCCCGGTTCAGGGCTTGGTTCTTATACACTTTATTCTGCCCCTGGCAATATTTCCCCATATTTCCCATTGTTTCCCCACCAACTATACAAATTCAGGAGTTTCCCCGACCAAGCAGAAGAGAGTTCCTTTCTCAGTTCAAATGTTAATGTCCAATTTCAATAGGTCCTTATAGTTGATGAATGATCGAGATATGGATGATGTCTCTTGATGGTCTGTGAAGGCGACAGCCAAGGTGTGAGTTGCTGGTGCCACCTTATCTCCGGGGTCCCCTCCCGGTGCTTGAGAAGGCTGCAGGCTCTCCCGCTCTCCCGGAAAAGTCCTTTGTTCCTCTCTGAATGGAGGTGCCTGCTTTTTTCAGGGCTGTGTGTTTCACCATCTGCTGCAAGGTCTCCTAAAACATAGACTTATACCTAATATAAATTTATACAGTTTTATAATTTTCCAATTTACCTTAAGAACATGAATTAATCATCTCACGTTTTTCACATCTGTATAACAAGAAGACGATATCTATGTTCAGCTCATTCATAAAGAGGATTTTCTGTTACTATGATCAAACAGTGTATAAAAATTAAATGATTATTGTTTAAGGCTCAATGGGGAATGCTCACAATGTGCTGAGGCTTGCAATAGTGGTTTCGTGCTTCTCAGAAGCACATGTAATAATGCACTGAGAAAGAAAGATAAAGAAAGGTAAAAGCCAAGAAAATTAAAATAAAATTATATTTAAAATTAAGGTATTGATAAATATATAGATTTAATTTTATATTTAGACCTGTTGAGTGTTAGCTCCATTTAACTGGAGAGTGCATTTCAAAAGAAAATTTTTCCTAAGACAGGGGAACAGCTCAATCCAAACTACGCATATTTTTCTTGCATGAAATCCTTTTGCAGGTAAGAAGATCAGTAATTAGTTAGATTTCACTCCCTGCTTCATTTCAAGTCTCATTTAAAAAAACAAACTATCAGTATTGGTTTGTTTGTCTAATACATCTCAGGAATTGTTACTTCCATGCCTATGTGATGGAATATCTTATTCAGAACAATGGTAAAGCTCCACATATGAAATAAACAGACAGCATAATACATGCTCTTATGAGGGGAAAATGACTTTCATAGAATCATAAAACTATAGAATGGCTTGAGTTAGAAGGGACCCTAAAGATCATCTCATTCCAACATTGGACAGGTTTCTCAGAGCCACATCCATCCCGGCCTTAAAAACTCCCAGGAGCAGGACAACCACAACTTCTCTGGGCAACCTGTTCCAGTGCCTCACCCTGCTCACAGTAAAGACTTTCTTCCTAATATCTAACCTAAACCTACTCTCAGTTTGAAGCCCTTCCCCCTTGCCCTATCACTGTATGAACTTGTAAAAAGCTTTTTTCCCATCTTTCTTGCAGGCTCCCTTCAAGTAGCAGGAGGCCATGATTGGGTCACACCACGCCTTCTCCAGGCTGAACAATCCCAATTCTCTCAGCCTTACCTCACAGGAGAGGTGTTGCAGCCCTCTAATCATCTTCCTGGCACCCTCTTGACTCCCTCCAGCAGGTCAGTGTCCTTCCTTCCTAAATCTGAACTTTCTCTCTCACACTTTATTGAAAGTTTGGTGTCAGAATTTGCCTGTTCTGTTGGATAAGGAAGACCCAAGACCTCATTTATTTGGTGTTATGATGGCAGTACTCACCCTACAAAGTGTCTGTTGTTTGTGGTCAAAGCATATTTTTATTTGCACAGCTATCTTAGAAGGAGAGTGTGTGAATAGAATAAGGCATTAATAACCTAATAGAAGGTTATTAATAACAATAGAATAATGTATTAATACTAGATTAGCAACAACTCCAAGTGATTAGGCAATTTTAATTGGTTTAAATAAATAACAGAAACTTAAAAACTGTCTGCTTTTAACTGAGAGCAGGAAAAATAACAGTGTTAAAAATGAAAAATTTACTGGGTTAAGCAATACTTCAAAATTTTCTTCTTTTTTTTTTTTTTTTTAACTGTAGGGAAAAAAAAAGGGTCTTAAGGTCTTACCAATTCATATTTGATCCATTTTTGCAATTTATCTACATACATTTTCTGTCATTAATGGAGATTTTTTAATCTCGTAAAACTGGATTGGCTTGCTTTGTTTTCCTGCGTACTTCTGACCTACCTTTGGGCACAGAAGATATTTATGATAGATTTGTTTAACTTTTTGATCTCTTAAAATTGGAATGCTCCTGGAGTTTATGAACAATGTAATAACAGTTTATATCCTCAAGAAAATATCATATCTATTTAGTTTCTTTCAAGGGTAATGACACTTTCTATTATCTCTGTCAAAGTGCTACTGCAAATTATCTGAATTAATGTAGCCCTTTTTGTTCCTGTTCATAAGCAGATCCAGATTTTTATAGAAACAATCATTTCTTGCAAACACTTGCCAAACTGCAAACCCATTTTATATTATGGATTATTTACCTTTTTTTTTTGTGTCTGAATTCTCTGTGAAGTGACTGGTCACCTCATAAACACTGCTTCTTTTCCTTTCTTGCATGCAAGTATCTTTTAAGAACCTGTGGCTTATCAATAATAGGGGAAAAAAATCCATCCACACCAAATCATCTATTGCATATGCAAATATACTTGTTTCTGCATATGAAAAGAGGCTGGGTGAACAGTAACAGAAACAAAGCTCCTTTAAGACAAACAACAGCAATAAATCCTTGACTATAAAAGCTTTTCATATTCACATGGATTTCTTCAGGAGCATCATCTTCTTGGAATATCAGTGGCTGGATGGACAAGGGTTCAAGGCATACCTCCTTTTTACATTACTCCTTTGGCATAAGGTAGCTTGTAGAATTACATTAAGCCACTCTTGCAAGTCTTTTTATTTACCTTATCACATAAGCCACCTTAACCTCCTTATTCATCCTCCAAATATATGTTATAATTAAGAGTAAGCTTGTGACTTTTAACAGCTTTTGGAAAACCACAGATGTTTTGGATCTAAGTGTTTTCTTCTGAATAGACTAACAGCTGTGCAAGCAGGGATGGAGAGCTGAGTGTAGGAAGAAGGCTGACATAGCAAGACTTCTGTCAGCCAGAGTGGTTGTATTCATTCTGTGCATGTTGAAGTTTCAGTGGTGAGAACAATATATTGCCCTGCTAAAAAACCAGCAAAATCTGAAATAAAATGTGCATTAATAACTGCTGGTTCTGAACACTGGATGACAATGCCATGTGTCCAACTCAGACAGCAAACACTCCCTCCCCCACGCCAAGATTTTCAGCTGCGCTAAAAAACAAGCAGGAAATAATGTTTAAAGATATTACAGAAACAAAATTTCTTATGATCCAAAAATGAATATTCTTGTAGATTCTCTACATGCAAAATTGTTTTTTCCTTTTTTTGGTGTAGTTATATGTAAATGCTCTTGGGATCTGAAAAATTAACAAAACTGCTTAGAAAAACTGTTGGCTTTTGAAACCTAATTTAAAGTTCCATAGCCCTTACATTCCTCCTGATTCTTTGTCTCTGATGCATCTATCACTCCAACTGGAATATGCATCAGCCTGACTCAAGGGGAAAAGTGAGGAAGCATTCTGACATGAGTATGTTTATGACTAAGTCTTGTAGAGCCTAACTGAAAGAGGACCAATGAGGTTCCAGGGAAATTAAGAAAATAAACCATTTCTCAGAAGAGAAAAGTTCTTTATGTTTTTGGAACAATTTAAGGAAGAACATTTCTGGTGTCCAGTTATTGGGGTGTTCTCTATTAAGTAAGTCCACAAGATCTTCAGATAAGGGAGAAAAGCAAAAAGACAGGAGACTCTTCTAATGAGCACAGTAAAGAGAGGAAGGCAAAGGAAAGCACTGTCTGCGTTCCAAGCTCACCACAAGAGAGCTTGCAATGTACATTTATAAAAAAACATTTTTATTTATTTTAATTACTTTAAAAATTTCTTAAGTATTGCATATTGCTGAAAAGGTTTGAATTTTGATGGAGTATGAGATTTTTAAAGGAGAAACTTAATTAAATTAGGACTGTATTAAACAATTTAAGAATAAAATTGATGTTTGGACCACTGTATCTATGTTAGAATATAGGTTTTTTTCTTACAAAAGTCTACAATCATATTCTAAAGTAATTTCAGAGTAAACAAGTTTAATCGTTAGTATAACTTCTTAAAAAGTACATTTCTTCTAAAATCCAAAGTTATTCTGTCTTTATACATGTTCCTTCTGCACTACTGGTACCTGTGCGAATATTAATCTCCTATGATATTTGATCTCTAGGGGGATTATTTTAGTCAGATGAGAAAGGCTTGGGATTTATGATAATCAGTGCTGTTCTTTACCCAGGCAGGTGTGAATACATGTAAAACAGGGAAAAGACTGTGATCTGCTAGGAATATTTATCAAAACACTTGCAGCTGGAAGACCCAACTGAAGAAAACAGTGCGGTACCATTACCTTGCCAAATATACTTCTCCTGTATTTGTCCCATGTTGAAAAAGCCATTTTAGAAATACCTAGAAGAACAAAAAGAGACAGCTTGTACAATATATTCTCTCTTCTAAAATCGATCAGCTGCCTAATCTTATCTATAATGGGCCAGGGTCTCCTTTGAAACAATCTGATTGCTTTAAAATCTCTTTGGTGCAAAGCACTTACTTGCCTGTATTGAGTTTGTAATGACATCGATAATGAAAGCGTGGCACATCTTGTCCACACATGAATGCACTGCTTCAGCCTCCCTGTGACAACCACTGTGGCTAGAATCACACCTGAAAGATGAAAAATATCTTGAGCACTGCAGCTGAGTTTCTTGTTGACAAAGAAGCTAAAATATATTAGAAGCTATGATACGGTACATGTTATTACGTACCATATTATGTAACTTTGTGGCTCTAAAGCCAGAGGTTGGCTGTTGCAATTTGTATGGGGTTTTCTAAGCATCACCTCTGGCCTCTCATGTCCTGGGCCAGTCCAGAACTGAGAAGACATAGAGATAAAGGTGACCTACAGTTACTTAAATACCCCTTCTTAAGTACTAAGGATGTTGTAGGCTGTTTTCTGACCACGGGTCTCACCCCTGCTGTGAAGCCATGGAGAAGAATTTCAGTAGTAGGAAAAATGTAAACCGCCCCCCAAGAAAAGGTATAACACACACTCATTTTGTGTATAGTTAATCACTTTAAGTTCCAGAACTCACTTGAGAGATAGGAATGTGGAATTTCCTGTCCTCAGCTATGTAAACTGTCCATCTACTGACAGGTGGGGAAAACAGTGGATTCTGAGCCTTTATCTGTGGCAAGAACATCTGTGACTATTCAGAATTTCTCTTTCCTAGACCCCAGGCTGACAACATTCTGAGTAATTGGAAGAACTAAATGCAGAGGGGACTCAATAAGATTAAATTTACTTTTCAAATTCAGAAATTGAAATTTTATATTTGGCAAGTCAGTCTTTTTAAGGCTCTTCAGATGAAGGTCCTCAGACCTGGCATATTCAAGAAAACACTACAGACCTGAGTGTGGTAAGAAGGCAAATAAGGTGATCAGTAGAGCAATAAATAACAAATCAGGTATTTTTTTTGTGGTTACACATGCAGGACCAAAGAAAAATGTGCCTGTTGTAAGCTACCAATATAATGATAGTGACAGTTTTCTACATCGACTGTAGAAAACCAAGCACCATGAAATATTTTCTCTAGTACAGGGGGTTAATTGCATGAGTTATTACTGTCAAGATGCATTAATAGGTGCATACACATAATTTTGTACCCTTTTTGTCTTTTTTTTTTCTGAGCAGAGAACAGAAGACTTGTACTCAGAGGCTAAAAAAGGCAGGTATTTTGAAGACAAGAAAAGGCATAATGACAGCTCAAAATACCCTTCTAGATTTGTGTGGGGGTCACATAAACAGAGGCTATTCTTAATTTGTATGAAGAATCCAGGTAGGGTCAGCCTAATTGATTCAGTCTGAAAACAGTATTTGAGGTTGTGTTAGCAGGTTCAGATTTTTTCTACTTACAGCTCACACTGGGGAAATTTTGTCACTAAGCATGAGGCGGGAAACCTTATACTCTCTCTCCCTCTGTGCTCAATATCCATGCTCTTTAGTTTATGGTAATGTTGTAAACTGAAATTCCTGTCATAAGCTGCCAAAAGACAATTTATCCTCCGCCCTCTCACAAGAGGATTGCTAAAAATAACCAGAATCACACAGGAGCTAATGGGTCAAGGGTGCCAAGATGCTCTCAGTCTGTGCCACTTCTCCATGGAGGGTCCAACAGTATTGCTGCTCCTACTACTTCATGTGCAAGTCCTCTGCTCTTCATTTGCATTGCTGAGATGGCAAAGCCAGTTTTTCTTAACATTTTGTCATTGTGCAAAACCTGTCCTTTTCTTCTGAGAGGAAAAGCTCCTATACTCACTCTAGGAAGAGACTTGAATAATAACAAGGCACAATAAAGTCCTTCTCCACTTTGTTTTCTACTTGTAAAACTTAAAGCCTTTACTCCACCTGTGCCAAGTGCCCTGCACAAAAGCTTAAAAAGGAAGAAATCATATTTTATAAGAAACAACTAAGTTTAACCATCTAACTAGACATGACTATACCACGGGGAGGGTTGCTGTTATGCTTGTATATTCTGCGATACAAAGGGATTTGTTTAATTAGTCAAGACTGTGCTGGAAATCTGTGGAAGAGGTGAGAACTTTTCTTGGCTCATTTGAGGTCCGTACTGTAATTATAGGGTCATGCTTTCAGGAGGACGAATATCAAAATTTTCCTTTGGTACTATTTCCTCTCCAGTTTTTTCTCCAAGCATTTTTTCCCTTCTCTTCCCACACAAAACTCTCTTATTACAAAGTTTATTGGTCTTTTATTGTTCCTGGATATGCTCTGAATCTTTGGAAAGTTTTCTTTTGATACACAGATTTGCTTATTTTTAGATTACAGAATTACTTAGAGTTCATTGTTATTTTGTGTCAGTGACTGAAGAGATTAGCATACATGCAGTTTATGGAATACATCAGATATAATAATCTAGTAGAATATTTGCTAGACTATATGGAAACAAATTTTCTTACTTTCTCCAAGAGATGGAAGAAAGCTAAATAACTTGCCCTAATTCATGCATAATTTACAACATAAGTAAGAACTAATTTACAGTTCTGGTCTTTCCAACCACCAGTAATGGCATTTAATTTATCTTCTTTGGAGGTCTAATTGGTCTGTTAAAGGATTGGCACACTTGTGAACATATTTGGATCTCTTCATTGGCTTTATATGTAGAAACACTGTTTTCATCAGTGATGTTGGCCATAGTGATGTTCAGATGTGCTAAATCTGGCAGCTTCTTTTCTTTCCAGAATAACGTACTCCTTTAGTGAGACAGCCGTAAAAAAATTCTAATAGCTCAAGTGTGTTGGGTTCATGTGGACAGGGTTTGGTTGTGGGGATGTTAGAAGTTTAGTTTCTCTGAGAAGCTATGAGAAGCTTCTTCCAAGTCCAGCAGTCCCAGTTCCAGCTGGCTTCGGGATGGATGTGCCCCTGGCCAAGGCTGAGCACATCAGAAATGGTGGTGATGCCCCTGGGGTAACAGACTTAAGAAGGAAAAAACAGCAACAACAACAAAAAACCTGCACAGTTTTAATTGGGACTGAAGAAGAGCATATATATAGGAGGAGCAGCTCTGCAGACTCCAAGGTCAGTGCAGAAGGAGGGACAGGAGGTGCTCCAGGCACCAGAGCTGGGATTTCTCTGCAGCCCCTGATGCAGACCATGGTGAAGCAGCTGTGCCCCTCAGCCCAGGGAGCTCCACAGCAATGCAGAAATCCACCTGCAGCCCAGGGAGGAGCCCAGGCTGGAGCAGCTGGATGCCTGAAAGGAGACTGTCATCCCATGGCATGCCCATGCTGGAGCAGGCTCCTGACAGAGACCTGCAGACCTGTGGATAGAGAAGCCCACATTGGAGCCAGTTTCCTGGTAGGATTTGTGACCCCATGGGGGACCCACACTGAAGCGGCCTGTCCTTTAAGGACCATGGAGAAGTGCCCATGTTGGAGCAGTTTGTGGAGAACCATTGCTTGTGTGATGGATTCATGCTGGAGAAGTTCATGGAGAACTATCTCCCTAGGAGGGACCATGCTGGAGTGGGGAAAGGACTCTTGTCCCTGAGCAATAGCAGAAACAACATGTCATGAACTGACCATAATCCCCACTCCCTGTCTCCCTGTTCCACTGAGGAGGAGGAAATAAGGCTGAGAAGGAGGGACAAGGTAGGGAGAAAGTGTTTTTAAGATCTTATTTTAGTTCTCATTAACCTACTCTGTTTTTCTTCATAATAAATCAATTAATATCTCTAATTCAAGCCTGTTTTGCCTGTGACAGCACTTGGTGAGTGATCTCTCCTGGTCCTTATCTCAACTCATGAACCTTTAATTATATTTTCTTTTCTCTGTTCCCTGTGATAGAGCAGCTTTATTGGGTGCCTGGCACTCAGCCAGGGTCAACCCACCACATCCAGTTAGCCCATTCTTACTTTAGAAACACCACAGCCATCTGCTCTGAAAGGAGAACTGTGACAGTACGAAAGACAATACTGAAAGGGAAGAGCAAATTTTCAAATACCTTCTATATTTTCTCTTTCCACCTCTGAGAATACCCATCAAAAGCTCTCTTGGGGGTTCTCAGAAAGGACAACTGCCAGGGTGAATTGTGAGGGGATTGACTTAACTTACCATACTGCTGCTGAAATCCTGTCTGAGGCTGTTAATTTATTCAAAGATAAACAAAATGCTCTTATTGCCTTACAAGCAGTTTTGACAGATGGCTCTTAGCATTCAGCCCAGGTGTAAAGAGACAGAGATGAATGGATCTGTTCTTTTAAATTCACACACATACTTGTGACTTTCATCTCTACCTGAAAAGCTCCTCAGGCTGTCTATCTATTTCTTGTTCTATCTGATAGACAGATCTTCTTCTCTCCCAATACTTACTTGATTGTGCCTTTTAACAGAAGTTCCTCCCTCTGGAATATTCAATTTGCTGAGAATGAATCATATATAATATCTGATTTAAAAGTAAAATAATATTTAATTATGAATGTACATGAGTTCTTGGCTCAGTGGAAAGCTTTAAGAAAGGAGAGAAAAAAATACCTATCCTCCCCATCACATGTGTAAAAAGAAGTTGTCTCATTTCCAATTCCAAAAAGTAATGATTAGATAAGTTACGTGAATTTGAACAGTGAAAGCAGAGAGCAGGATTGAAATTATAGTATCTTTTTTTAATACAGGACCTCCCCTATCCTAAAAAGTATCCTGACTGACTTCCTTGCTTAAGTCTGCAGATAATGTGTGTGACAGAACATGGGAGAGGTTTCATGTCATGCTCATATTCTGCAAATATTTTTAAGCCATAGGGAGCACTGTATTCCTCAGCACCTTACTCTGTGTCACATCGTAGAAAATGGCAGAGGATGAAAAGCAAAGAGGAGGCAGAAGTAGCAGAGATATCTGTTACTTTACTCTTAAATTATATCTTAGAGTGTACGGAATCTGGAAGTTCAAAGTATCTGTTGTCATGAAGGAGGGCTGCAGAAATAGAAGAACAAATTGGGTACACAGGATATTTGAACTTAAGGTAATAGTGTGCGTGAGACACCTAAAACCACAAAAAAAATCAACTCGGCTCTGCTGCGGTCAAGCTCTTGTGCTGAACCAACCAGTACTCCATACCTGTTAGCTTTAGAATATTATTTAACTTTGTGTTATAAGGCAAACCATATTAAGTTAATGTCAGGATGGCCTTGATCATTATCAGCATCAGAGAACATTTTAGTCAGGGGTTTTGGACCTGAACTTCCCCAGGTTTCAAACCAGAAAACATATTGGCTGAGTAGAAGCTATTTTGCTGCCTGTGTGGTTTGAGCTATTTTCTGTTATGTACTATTGCTATTTTTGCTGAAGGGTTGAAAGTATTTCTTTTCCTCCTCAGCTTCTCAACTCATGGTTTGGCCACTGGAAGCTGAAAACCTGTCTGTGTCTCATACCTGGAGATGGTGGTGTACTTGAGACCAGTCCGCTTGTCCCTCTTTACTAATTTAGTTTAAATGTGAATGTGTTACAGGACTGAACTCAATCACCATAACTAGAGTGGTGTGAGATACAATATAGTTTCTCTCCTGTGCTTTTAGACAGCTTGCTAATTCAACATAAATTGGAGAGTTTCATTCAGGGTTTTGTAACAGTGCCAAATGCACTGGCATGGGATTTGCTGGACTCTTGTGCCTGCACAGGCTGCTGCCATTGTAACACGTAGGACAACACAGCCCTTGTCTCAATAAACCACAAGAAGTTTGTTAAGATTATTTGAGGTAAGTTAACCCAAGGGATGCTAAGTGGAGATGCAGGCTGTGCTGCTTGGGATATTTTCTCCTCTCCCTATTTGTCCAGCATATCTGGCAGAAACCAATATCAATCCTGCTTCCAGTGATGGTAATAAACAAAAGAGTTCACTATCTCTATCTGCTGCCTTTGGCTAAGTTCTAAGGCAGGAAATGGGGTGAATTGATTGAGTGCAAATGAAATCAGTCCATGCAGTAAGAAATCTCTGCATGCTTTTTAACCTCTTTGTCCCCAAATGATGTTTGAACTGCATTTACAGGGATTTCTGATGACATTTTTAAATCATGCATTATCACTAGAATTTGGAATAAGTTGGACTTTTATTCCTTTCAGGATAAAATATTTAGTGCATATTTCTGCTTGTTCTGCCAGAATGCCATCATTTGTTAATAAAAAGCACAGATAGCATTTTGAAGCCTTCATACTGAAAATGGAGTTTGCTTTTTTACTTTAAACTTGTCCAGAGCGAGTGAGAAGCTCAAAGGGAACAGCTCCCACAGGTGAAAATAAAACCTTTGAAATAACCACTGATTCTGCTATCAGGGATGGAGAAAAGATCTTACAGCCTCTGCTCCAGATGTGCACTTCATGTGCACCTTCATGTGCACTACATTTCTCCCTGCAGGAAAATGGAGTCAGAGGCAAACAGCATCTAACAGAGGAGGATGAAAAAGCCCATCTCAAAAGTGGCTGCTTAGAGGGGGCTCCTTTAATGCTGCAGTTGGGTTAGTTCTTTGAAATGAAGAGGGCATGGTGTTAAAGACAAAATATAGTAAGAGTCACTGTTCTGTTTAAAATTTCATCTGATTCTCTGCCTTGTATGTTCTGTCTTCTAATCAGTCTATCTATAAGAATAGTGAGTTCATCTCTAATTTGGTGTAAATATAAAACTCAGAAGTGAGTGATCATTCTTCACTTTGATAAAACCTGTTAAAATCACTGCAGTATTGCATAGTGTAAACAGAGAGAACACTTGAATGTGCTTTCTCAAATTAATGTTTGGGAAAAGGCAACATTATCCTTGCAAATATCCTGCCTGGAATTGCTCTTTTCTGGAAACTTTGCAAACCTTTTCCTCACAGATTTTATCTCTGTTTCCCATACTTGCCTATGGTGTGGAGTCAGAGTTCCAGTGTATATCCCCTGCTTTGAAATACTCTTCTGTGCCAAGATGCAAAGGAAAACAGAAAAGGTTTTGATATTCTATGAACTGGTCCAGTTATGGCTGGAGTTATCTGATGCCTTACTGAAGAGTCTGTATTATTAATGAAGTATCTGGAAACCTTTCTGTGAAGGGGAGGAGGATGACAGGAGAGATTCTGATTATGCTTCCACCCTCTCTTTTTCAAGGCATTTCCTGGGGATGACATTTCATAAGGTTGCACTGCCTGAGAATAATATTTCAGCTAGATGGAGGGTGCAGCGAAACGTTTCACTTGTGTGTGTTCTGTATGCGCCTCAGAGGGACAAGTTAGTTCAAACACTGGGCCATCCTGCTATGCAGATCTGTCAATGAAATTTCCAGATGAGAGCTGGCTCCTATCCTACCAGCTCAGAGCGTGGGCAGAATAAGTTTTTGTCTGATTCCAAACCGCAGTGTAGGCATACCCATTCTTCTGAATTTGCGCTTACGGTCTTTGGCATGCCAAGGTGGTTTCAAGCCCGCGTGCAAGCTGTGGAAGGCAGGAGCTGAATATAGTGTGAGTGGCCTTTTCAAAGCTCTTCCACATCTCAATTGACTTCTTAACACTGGTGGTTTCAGCTTGTGGGCTGTGAGGTAGCGGCAGGATGCCAGCCAGCAAAAATTATAGGATGGATATTGAAAAGGTTAAATTAGTCCTGTGTCTTCCTAACTATCTTTAATAAATGTTGATAGGCAAAATCATTTTGATTTCTTGCTGCTGCAAGAGACAGCTGGAAAAAGAAGAGTCTTTTAATGAATATGCACAGTTGTAATAAGAACAGAAAATGGTACATATACTTAATTTTTTTTCTTATAATTTGAGGACTGTATTCTCATGGTCCTCCTGGCGTGATATACCTGAGCTGTAAAGCTGAATTTGCATAGCTTTTGATCTTACAAAAGGCTTCTATTTTACGAGTCTGGTATAATTTGATGCTTCAGTGGTTTTGACTTATAAATGGTATTTGCAAATCTTTTTCATTCTTTTGGAGCTGAATTTTATGGAGAAATAATAAGTAGATGACATTTTTGTAAGTGGAAAGAATTGGCCTATCTCTGCTGGCTAGAGAACATTTTCCTCTGGAGTGGAAGGTAGTCCCTGGTATGTTCTTCCTCTGAACTAAGCTGTCTTCTTTTTTCAAACAGAAAAGTAAATACACCTTTAGGCTGAAGAATAAAATATGGCCTATTTGGCCTATCCAAGCCAAAATAGTTTACCCCAGAAAAATTAGAAGGTTTTTCTATCATGCCTTAGTGAGTCATCACAGATTTAACTGCTCTTGGCAAATATTTGAGGTGATTTAGTTACCGCTAAGGTTTTGATCATCTATAGAATGGTTTGATACAAGCTAGATTAAATACATAATGGTAGTCTCCACTAAGAAAACAACTTTCAGCATCAAAGCTATGCGTAATATCACAGAGTAGTGATAGAGATGACAAACTCCTTCCAACACACTGACATTTAAAAAGCAGACATAATATTCAGTATGATTTTCAATTTCTGGTCTGCAACAAACACTACAATCTGGGAGGATTTATTATTGCAAAATGCTCTTAAGCAATTTGTAAGAAGATCTTCACAAGATTGAGTGAAGCCATCTGAGGCACCCCTGCACTGGTTACCTGCAGGAGCAAACACAGCACAGCTACTGTGCAGCTACAGCAACACAGATAGGAAAGGAGCAGGTAAAGAGGGCAGAAGGCTCACAGTGAGCAAACCAAGACAGCTGAACCAGGAGGGAGACTGAACCAATCACTAAAATTACTGTTTGACTTTTACCATTAATTACTTTTGATATAGTTTTAATAAAGACAGACTTAATACTTCTGATAAAAGAACAAAAGAGGAACTAAAAGGTGACTTCAGCTAATTTTGCTGTTTAAGAGTGAACCTAGTAGGAGCTTTATGAGACCCTAGGTACAGATCTGGGACAAGCATCAGACATCCAAGTTTTAAAAGCTGGCCTGTGTATTATAGAAAGACTAGTGTTGTGTACAATAGAGCATTTGATAGAACCCAGGTGGAGACAATGAGGAAATTGGCAGATGAAATGAAAAATGCACCCAAGAATTGAAATACAAACCTGGTTAACAAACACCTGCCAAAACTGGGGATTTCTGTATTGCAGCACAGTTCTAGTTTGAGAGTGTGTTGTGATTTCACCCCAGCCAGCAACTAAACATGATGCATCTGCTCACCCACTGGAGAACTCACGGGTTGAGATAAAGACAGTTTATTAGGGAAAGCAAAAGCCATGCACACAAGTAAAGAACAACAAGGAATTATTCACTGCTTCCTATGGGCAAGCAGGTGTTACAGCCATCCCCAGGAGAGCAGGGCTCCATCAAATCTAATTGATACTTTAGAGAAAACCATCACGCCAAACATTGCCACCTTCCTACTTCTTCCCCCTACGTTATATACTGAGCATGATGTAATATGGTCTGGAATATCCCTGTGGTCAGTTTGAGTCATCTGTCTTGGCTGTGTTTGCTCTCAACCTCTCACGGACATCCAACTTCCCTCGCCAGTGTGGCAGCACAAAAACCAGAAAAGGTCTTGGCTCTGCGCAAGCCCTGCTCAGCAATAAAAACATCTCTCATCTCTACATTATCAACTCTGTGTTCAGCACAAATATAAACAGAGTCCCATACCAGACACTGGAAAGAAAGTTAACTCTCCATTAGCCAAAACCAGCACAGAGTGGTTTCAGCAACACAACAATACTGACAGCAGCGTGCTTGAGAGCTTACAGTGGTGAGGCCACTTTGCTTCTCTCTGTAACTGCAGCATCAGTGCTAACAGGAAGATGGATTTCAAGACCTATCTGTCTTGTGTACAAGTCAGCAAATGGGAAGCTGCAATTCAGCTTCAACTCACTGAAGATTCATCTTGCAATCCTATGTTAATGAAAGGGAAATAGTTTGTGTTAGAATTTTCTAAGAATGGCAAAAAGGGTGTCATTAGAGGAGAAGTGTAGAAAGTAGGCAAAGGTGATAATTCTGCTTAAGAAAAACTCCACCATATTTTGTTTTATTATTCTGAATGAGAGATACTGGGTATATAGAGCCTGTTAACAATGACCCATTTGGTCTGAAAATCCTGTGGTACTGCTGTCTGGACTTTGGTGCATGGTCCCAGGATTTGAGAAATGCAGCATTTTATAAGTTTGAAATCTAAGTGCAAGTAAATTCTGTGTTTATGACAAATAAATCAGGAAAAAAATCTTTTCTTTCTAAAAAGGCTGCACATGAGCTGGGGGTGCTAAGTCACTGAGGCTGGCTGGAGCTGTGTTTGGCTGACTGCTCAAGACAGAGAACTTGCAGCTGATGGAATTTTACTGCAGAGAAAACTTGTGAGAAGCAGGGCAGGAAGAGCAGAAAGTCCTTCTTTCCCCTCTGCCCCTGTTCTAACCAAGAGTGCTTAGGAACATCTGACAGACTCTGAAGTGTGACTCAGGAATCCTGGCTTAGTTGGTGCTTGCAGCAGAAAGCTATGAAGAGCCAGATAGTTAGAGATGTTAGACACAGAGACTCTGGTGGATTTTAAACTGCTGTTATTGAACGTGGAATAATGGGCAACTTTTAAGTAACTCAGATATTTGTAAGGGAGGAGCAGTACATTTAGCTGTGATAAGGGAGTGAGGGAAATGGGACTAAACATAGTTTAGTTAAATGTTTTGAACTCTGCAGATATAAACAAGGCTTAAATGATATTTCAAAAATCTTTTTTGTGTTGTTGATGGTGTCAGATTCTCAGACCAGCGATACGTACTTCAACCAGGTCAATTCAAGTAGAGAATTGTTTGTTTCATTTACTAAAAATGAGAAAACAGCCCTGGCTCAAAAACACGTCTCATTTTTTCCCATTTGAAGCTCTGTATCTGAACTGAGATTCACATAACATGGAAATGAAAATGGGACAATGAGGGATAAAACACCCTTAGCTGTGTTTATTTTTCCTCATACCATATCTTGTATGTTTCTCCAATGCATACAGTTTAAACTGCTTATCTTCATGCAGTGGGAATAAGTGATAACCATTACAGAAGCAATATCTAACAGAACCCAGCCAGCCTATATGACGTACATTTTACTTCCTATTACAAAGAAAATAATGTTATCATGACTGTTCTAATACTCAAAACATCCAAAAGTCTGTAAATTACTCTCACTCATCAATGTGGGACACACATGTAAACCTAGAAATGGCACTGTTCTGGCTCCTAATTATCTGGAAGCAGAAAATGAGTATCAAAGTGTCACACACCTCTGCTTAGAGCAGCCATCAGTGCAGCCAGAGCTGTAGAACAGTTGATGTAAAGAACAAATACATTAAGTTGCAAGTGCTTCTTTCCCTAAATGGAACAAAAGTGTTTCATGTAACCCACAGCAGTGCTTATAAATGAATAGGAATTGAATATATGTGTAGCTACTGTTAAGAGATGTCTGAGATTAACAAGGATGAGGGCAGCAATTTTAATCGTTTAAAGGCTCCCCATTTTTGGTAGTTGTGGTTGCCTTCTTTATTTTAGATAAATAATTTAAAATGTGGTAGTCTGATGCTAAAGCAAGTCCTTTTTTTTAATTGAAATGTTGCTTTTAACAGAGATATAGGATATTCTGTGCCTAAAGTCATAATCCAGTTTTTGCCCAAGAAATTCTTCACTTGCACCTGCAACAGCTGCTTTCAAATATACAAAAATTCCACCTCCAAGCCTTACTTGACATTAAAAGTTATGTATCTTCTTCTTTAATATTCTATGGATATTCAAAACCACCAAAATAATATGCAAATTAAAGCCACATTGTATCAAATCCCTAATGGATCCAAAAGACTTCTCAACACACTAAAAAGATATTTTGAAATAAGTAAACCAAGAATTGTATAAAAATTCACTTTGGTTTGGAAACAATCTACACAGAGGAAGAGCAACTCTTGAGACAGAGATACAGAACTTCAGATGGTAAAGACAATCAAAGATAAAAGGAAAAATCAGCAGATCAAGAATAAAGGATAAATAAGCTGTATGTTCTTTGAATCCTCAGGTAGATGAGTTGGTGTCCAGGATACCACATGTGCAACTTTGGGGAGAAACAGTGGAAGAGCATTGCTGCCGCAGCTGGGCCTGACGATAAGAGAGGAACTCAGGAGGCATTTTCTGGGCTGTGAACAGATCCGAGCAGGAGACAGGAACTCCTGCAGTTTATTTACAATGTAACTTATATACACCTCCTATAATGTCCATCCATTGGAGGATTATATTCCCACCTTTCAATCCCACTGGCCAAACTAACTGTCCGTTACCTTTCCTCCTCCCATCTAGAAATATGGAAACAAAGAAAGAGTTAGCAAAACATGGCCAATGTTTACATTAACAAGCGTGAGAGAGGCTGCATATTTTCTTTCAATATGAGCACTTGACACACAGGAAAAAGCTCATGGCAACACACTGCCTTCCACTTTTGTCCTAAATGTCATTCAGCTTTCAAGTTAGGAGTATTTGTCATGCTGTGCTTTGTTTTGGATAGCTGATGGGCATATCTGTACTGAGTATTGGTGTTCAAGGCTCATCCCTCCAACATCTCCTTTTCCCACAGTGCTTTGTCTTTTATTGCACCTTCCAGTCAGCTCCACTGGACCTACAGCTCTTTGTCACATGTGGCTGCAACCATATCATGGTAGTAGTGACCACCAAAAATCATGTTTATTTAGACCTGCCAACTTGTCCTGGTTTGCTGACGGCAGGACCTGTTCATTCATCTCTCGTGAGATGTGAGCTGTCTGCCTGAAGGCATAGTTTATGAATAAAATCTTTCACGGGTCTTTGAGGAGGTGGGAAATGAAGCTGAATTAAAACTTTTTGTTGTTATCCTCCCGCCTTTCTGTTCACTACAAACACTGTGCCCTCTTAAGAGTTAGGACAAAGCTCCTTGGGCAGGGCAGCCACTAAGGCCACCTTTCCAGCTCCCTCCTCCTGAGAGAAGGGAATATGAAAGCTACAGGAGTGCATGGTACAGTGGAAAGTACAGCAGCACTTCACATAATCAATGCTGAAAAGTTCCTTAACATCTTTGGGGGCTGAGTGCTCCTTGTGCAGATAAGCCAGTTGTATGAGATGTCTGAGTGGACCTGGGCGCAGATAAAGATCACAGCCTCAATTAACAAAGAAAGACTTAGATGTTTACTGTCAGCAAGAAGCTCATCCTGGCAGTGTGACAGGGTATGAACACCAAATGAAACGCTGAGATCCAATAGCTGTGCAGATTCCAAATTTTGTTTCATTTGTTGACCAAAACGACACAGAGATCACACTAGATTGGGTGCTGCCTTCCACTCTCACACTGAAACAAGATCCACCCCATTTGTATGCTCGTGTTATATCCGTGCAGCATCTGACCATCCTCTGCTTAAGAACTGTTTCTCCCTTACTCACCCTTGGACTGGGCTCTGATTATTTCACTATTCTCCTTTTACATTTGAGATTATTGAAGTTGATGGATATTTCACAGTAAATAGCTCCTTTCAGGCTCACATTGTTTAGCATTTCAGCAAAATCTTTACACAAGCTGAGAAATGCTTGAGAAAGACTCACAATGAATACCAAAGATGATTTATTTTCACTCATGGATGTTGCTTCAATGGATAGCATAGTAAATTTTGCTTTGTAATAAATGCTTCAGTTACCCTTTCCCCTAAGAGACAGTCCAGATGAAATCACTTCATTTACAATAGGAAACAAAAAGGTTATGTTTGGTCCTTTAGGTGGAATTAATTTCTGTTGATTCAGTAATGTGTAGTAGTGTTTACCTTACCTGTTTTGTATGTTTCAGGTCAGTTTGATGCCTGGGAAACTTCTAATTCTTCCTTGTTTTTCTGACCCAGCCTAATCTCTGTGTGGATATACAGAAATTCAGACTGTGGTCACAGAAGATTTTAATACATATTATGTTAATGACACATTTGCAGCAAGAGCCGGGTGCTTTCAGCCTTTTAGCAAATGAAACCTCTACAACCATACAGGAAATTATAGGCCACATTTGCAAGCTGGGTGCATGGCTTGTTTTTGAAAAACACTCTTAGCCTTCCTTTTTTTTACAGGCTGCCACTTGCCATGTGTACAAAAGACTCGAATACTCCAGTCAGGAAGATCAAAACATTCTGTGGGACTGCCTGTTTCTTGGCAACATGATGAAATGTCCTACACATGTGGCATGCTGCTGTGAGGTGTTCCATGTTGTGCAGAGTGGCCACTGTAACTGGGAGTGGTTGTGAAAAGACCTGCAGGGCCAGAGTGATGTTATCTTTCCTGCCTGTAGTTTAGAGATTGGCCCTAGAGACAGAATCCACCTGGTGTTGGGGGAAGCAAACCTAAGCCTTTGCTTTGGATTCAGAGGGAGAAATGCTTGAGCTCTAGTGTCATACTCCCCAAGAATTTTATTATGTGGGGTTTTTTGAATTTTCAACTCAAGCTTAAGGCATCAAGGATATTTTGACATTTTCCTTTTTTTTTAAAAAAAAATGTGGTTTGTAACTGCTTGTCAGATGGTCTTTCTGAAGGGAGAAAAAAGAAAGGTTGTTTTCAGTTTCTTTTTCCCAGGGGCTGTTATTGTTGTATATTTTTGTTCTGGACTTGCCTTCTAGTTCTCTGCAAAAATATCTCCCTATCTTTTCTCTGCTTCCTGGCTAGAGGGAATATGCAAAGTGGATCCCACATGGTAATCAAACTGAACCCAAATGAAGTATTTTGCTTTATTTTGTACCAGTTTTATTTGTAGGTTTGTTGTTCTTTCTTTCTTTCTTTCTTTCTTTCTTTCTTTCTTTCTCTCTTTCTTTCTTTCTTTCTTTCTTTCTTTCTTTCTTTCTTTCTTTCTTTCTTTCTTTCTTTCTTTCTTTCTTTCTTTCTTTCTTTCTTTCTTTCTTTCTTTCTTTCTTTCTTTCTTTCTTTCTTTCTTTCTTTCTTTCTTTCTTTCTTTCTTTCTTTCTTTCTTTCTTTCTTTCTTTCTTTCTTTCTTTCTTTCTTTCTTTCTTTCTTTCTTTCTCTCTCCTCTCTTCCCACATGGTCCAGATACATCCAGAAATGTCCCAAACTCCTTCAGCAGTCCTTTTTTCTGGCTCAGTGGGCTCCTGTTTCATGCCAGTGACACTTGGTGGAGCCTGGCTGCCAGACCAGGTGGTGTGTAGCTGCCCTGCTGCCAGTGCTGCCAGCACTGCTGCCCGTAGGAGTGCGCTCCCAGCACAGCCTCCCCATGCCCTGCTGTGCAGGCAAACGTGCAGCTCTGCCTTTGGAGGAGCAGAGTTAGAAACTGAGGGGACTGAAGTAGGAAATGTTTGTATACAGCTCTGGCAATCAATGATTCCATTCAGTCAATTTTATTGCCCTGACACCCTTATAAATACAAACAGAGTTTCTATTCTTCTGTTTCTGCTCTCTTACCAAGCAACAGTTTGAGAGGGATAGATCTGTGCTTGTAACATCAACTCAGCTGTACTTTCTAGCAGATGGGCAGAAATAACAAAAATTTTGGTTAATATATAGAAAGTACAGATAAACTGATTTTTCTGGCACTCTTGGAACAGGAATCTAAGTTTTCCTCTAAGATGAATGGTTGTAAAAGAGCATGGTGGCTCTGTTCATGTCTTGTTCATGTCCCCCAGGGACATGTGTGGGGAATGTATGGTTTTAAAAATGTATTAATGTGGCAAGTGGTGAATACCAGTCCCAATGCTTAATTCCTCAGCCTTCCCATTTGCTTAACCCATTCACTCGATGACTGCACTGGGTGCTCAGGACAAGCAGGTGTCTAAAGAGTGTACCAGATCAGAAAAGCTAGACTTCTAGTATCTAGGAGTCTGAGACAGAAAAGGATGTGGGATAACTTTTGTTTCTGCTCTAAAGAGGTGTTGAAGCATCTGTTTCTCTGTGTAGCTACATGCAAGATCTGTTTTTCTGCATCCAGAGCTGTTCTTGGTAATATTCTGACACTTGAACTTCCACACAGATCAGGTTATCCAGCTTCTCTAAGAATATTCATGTACTTGGGTATATACTTAACTTTAAATGAGGTAAGGATAGCAGAAGCAGGCACCACTCACAGTGTCCTGTTTGACTTCCTTTTCCATCTTCTTACCTTTATCTCTTTCAAAAGCTTGTGAAAATGTCAGAGACAGCCAGGTCCTTCTCGCAGCAGGTAACCTCAGACTTGGAGCAGAATTCTTAACCCAGTTCTTTTTTTTTTTTAAATGTGGCCTATTTCAGGGCTCGTTTCACAGCAAGGTGTGCTGAAAACAGAGCTCTTCCTTTTTTGTTCATTGGTGACTGCACTTGATTTCATGTTTCTTCAGATCCTTTTGTCCTATCTTGATTAGTCTGTTTTGCTCTCAGAACTTCTATATTTTTCCCCGCTCTATCTCCAGATGCTTTGACAAAATAGGATCAGAACTGCTCAAGTGAATCATGGGACAAATATTGCAAAAAGAAGAGCTGCTCAGCCTAGGGTTTGACCTTGTTTCCTCTGATCTGTCACACACCCCTCACCCTGCCTGTACCATTTGTAACCCATGGAAACTGAGTGTTTGGGAGTCACAATGAGGAATCTCTGTTCTGCATTTGCCAAGCACTTCTGGGTGTTGTAAGGTCCAACAGTGCTAAAAAGTGGGTGCTGGTTCTGGGGGCAGAACTGAGTTTTATGTGGGAATGAAGTAGGACATATGCTCTTATGGAACAAGTAAATCCCAGAATTAGGCACTCCAACATGCTGAATTCAGTGATACCTGCACTGAAATATTAAGGGAAGGAGCATCTTTGCCACTTTAGCCTCCTATGTAGCTTTACAGAAATGGAAGAATAAGTAAGTAAAACAACTTCTTACCCTTAGAGTCTCTTATATAGCCCAGGTTTAATGGACTCACCAAATCAGTAGGAAACTGGGATTTCTATGCTTTCCATGAAAAAACCCTATGTTGAGAAAGTCTCCACAGCTAAACTTAATTCGTAAAACAGCTGTAATGTCATCTAGCTTGAGGGAGGTTTCTAAAACCATGAGTAGCAGTAAGTGCCTGGGCCAGACAGCAGGCTCAGAACAAAAGGTCTCTGCCTCTGCTCATTCACATGCTGCAGCTTGTGGTGTAGGGAGTTCCCAATCCAAGGGTAGTAATTTCTACTTAATAGTCCTTAACTTTTCTTCTCTACATCTAATTACATTTTGACTCGATTTAGAATTCTGCTCTCCACAGCCCCCTGCAACTCATGGTTCTATAACTTAGATAAGCTCAGTTTTACACCTGTAGTTATAAAATCACAGAATGGTTTGAGTTGAAAGGGACCTTAAAGATCACCTTGTTCCAACTCCCTGCCAGGGACAGTTTGATAATTTAATTTGATATCTCTTTGTTCTGACATTATGAGGATCTGACTAATATTTTTTTCTCCATCTACTACTCATTATTTTGTAATACATCTACTATATTTCCACCTGTGATTCTTTCTTCTAACCCCTTTAAAATCCTAATTATTTAATCTCTCATCATGCCATACCTTTGATCAGATTTTTCACATTTTGTCCCTATTTATGTTGCATCTCTTTTGAAACAAGAGACCAGAGCATGTATAGGAATCAAGGCACAAGAGATGTCCTTAATAAACACTATAACATTTAATATTTGCTTTGCCATCTCTTTCTGTCTAGTAATTTCAATAGTTCCATTTATTCTTTGCCATCACAGATACAAAAAGGATATTTTCAGATAACTATCTTCAGTGGCTCCAAAATATCTTCCTTAGCAGTGACAGGTGATTCCGAGCCTACCATCATAATCAGGCAGTTAAGTCGGCTTATTCCTCATTCAGGTTCCTTTGTCTTTACACACACTGAATGTGATTTTATCTATACTGTTTCAAATGTAATTTAATCAGTGTTATTAAATATCATGATATCCTCTGAAATCCACCTTCTCCAGAAGTCTGCTTTACTCCTTTGAACTATATTAATATATTTTCTAACTTACTGAATTGCAAAAAAATTCAGATCCTTTTAAAAGCTTACTTGCCTTTTAAAGTTTTAGCCTACAAGAGGTAACTGGAGGCTGGTGAAGAGCCAGTTTTGTAAACAGTGAGTTGCTGCTCAAAAGCAGGTAAAACACCATCATACTTTCAAACCCATTCTTTTAAAATTCTGTCTTTTCTAAACATTAGATGTCTGCTGAGCACATGTAAGAATAAAATCTGCCTGCTACTGTATAAATCCAATAGTGATGCTGTTTTCTAAATTTTAAATACCATTGGGAGTGAAACTGGTGCCCAGCTTGACAGTTTGTGTCCAATGGTACATCCTTGGCTATCCAGCAAAGTTTTGCCCTGAAACCTGAAGCTTTTGGGTCTTCATCAGGAGTGTAAGCAGCCTTGCATGAACAGCAAAACTACTGAATTTATCAGAGCGGATATCTTGATTTTGAAAATGAGTAACGTGCTCTCATAACATCTGGTTTTGCTTTTCCTACAACATACAATACTGGATTTAGCCCTAATTTTGAGTTCAGCAGTTACTCTTATTTTATTTTTTCACTCTAAAACTTAGAACATGCCACATCTAAAGAAAACTTTTAAAATATTTACTTTAGTGCAAATAAACAATGAAATGCATTTGCATTGGCTTTCTTTTTTTTAATTTTAATTTTATTTTTTGTTTTTTTAAAGAATATTTCTGTAATTCAGATTCAGTCACTGAATAATTGAGGTTGGAATGAACTTTCATATGAAGGAAGATTGCTCTATTTTCTCTATTTTCAACAACTGACAAAAAAAAAATTAATCACTCATTGGAGCTTAATGCTCCTTGCAGTTTTGAACATATCCAAATGCAGAAAGACTGAGATAAAAACCAGCCTGTGCTCCTTAGAGAACATGCTACACTGGGAATACATTTTTCCTGGCTACAACAAGAGAAGAATAAATTTAAGTGCCACATGCAGTCAAGAAATTTTGTTGCGTGTCTAAAACCATATTATCCTAGAGAGTTCTGATGGAGAAAGAAGTGTCTGTTTCTTATATGCTACATATCTGTTCCTTTACCTCTGCTCCAGAAATTCAAAATTCAAATGCTTCTTCCTATCTTATTCCTTGCCCCTTTTGGTTTAAGAGAAGCGAAACACAAAGCTGGTGATCAGCCACATTCCACTAACACAACATGGAATTGCAAATATCATGTATCAATTGATAACTAAAGAATTTGCTGACACTACACAGAGCATAAATATTCAAAGAAAAGAAATCTGTGGATCAACATGTTCATAAGAACTATCCCTAATTGTTTACTCAAGGGTTTTAGTTCCCTCACAATGTAAACGGGACTGAGAAGAGGATCCTAGAAATGTAACATGATTTTAGCATAAAGCAGAACCAGCCTATTTATAAGGAGGAGAGTTAAAGACTGAAATGTCTCTTCTGTTTTCAAATAGGTGAAAAATGTAGTGAGAAATGTCTTTGGAACCTTTTGGCTGCTTCAGGAAAATCCCCTCTCTACATAAAGCTGGAGTGATTTTCTTGAGTATGAAGAAAATAATTTTGTGCTTCTTTTTTTTGCTGTTATGCATCAGCTCTAATTACTGCTGCCATATTGCAAACTAAAAGTCTTATTCAAAATGTAGTCAATGTGTGACATCTCACTAAATTTTGAAATTAACTAATGAGGCAACTCCAGAAAAAAATACACTCATTGTAATAATATTTCAAAGAAAATTCTTTTAAGAACAATACTTACAAATATACTCCTTCCTCTTACTAATTGCTTTAGAATTAAAAGTTAACACCTTTGTAAATGTGTTATTAAATTAAAATTCAAACCTTCAGTTTCATCTGCAAGGGAATGTTAATTAAGGGGAAAGTAAAGCAAATTTAGAGGGAGCCTTTATAATTTCCTGATTTTTACACTGTCTCTCTTTCTTCATTCCTCTTCTCAGCCTGAGATTTCTTGAAGAAAATGAGGCTGTGTGCACATCTTCCATTTACAAGCATGTCATTAAGTGAGGATTAAACTTTAAACCTTCTGGCAGCCCACTGAAATGACTAGCCTTAGATGAAAAACACCCAGAAGTTCTCATCAAACATTTGATGCTTAACAATATGATGCCAGATACTGTTCTCATGAGGAAAAAAAATTCAAGAGTGTTCCAAGTGGACAAACATAATTTACTTACTGCCAGTGGCAACCAAGCAGTGATGGACAGGATGTGCACAGCACAGGACAGGGCTCTGCTGGCTGCTGCCCATTCATGAGTGCACAGCACATGGTCACATTTTGAAGGGAATGTCACAGCTGTCAAACTCTGCCTTCTGCTACAAACAATACAGCCACAGTTGTGCCCCAGGTACGACACCTTTATTTCATTGCAAAAATGATGTCTGCTGCTGAGCCTGGCTTTGAAAAGAAAGGAAGTGAACAGTTCTCAGTTTAACTTCCCTCCTGCATGTAGGGTGCACTCCAGCTCATCTGATTTTGTTATCTGCAGTGTAGAAATTTACCTCAGAGCTGGTGACCCCAGGCTCCCTTTAGATATGATGAAGGGCTATAGACACTTTTAAGCTGTCATTCACCTAGTCTATTTTAGCCACCACCTTCAGTGGCAGATGAATTGTGGTCCTGATCTACCTATTCTTCTCATTTGTCAGTAAAGGGAGCCTGGAGTAAAAAGCTGAGATGTAGATTTCTTATGCATGTATCCCACTCTGTAGTGTCCTAATTGAACTCCCTAAGGCTTTTTTCTACAAAGAGAACTGGCTAAAATCTTTTGTGACAATGATGTCCATCTAATTTCACAAACCTGTTTCTGTTAAAGGAAGTAACTTTTTTATTGTTCGAGATTGAAAGTAAGCCTCTTGGGGTATTTTTATACACTTATTTACATTCTAAAAGATGTGGCTGTATATGTAAACAAAAAAGCTTTTTCAAGGAAAGCCTTGCAGTGAGCTCTCTCATGCCTTTTTTGTTGTTGTTCTTGTTGTTGTTGTTAATAATTAAGGGAGAGTTTAGTCTCAGTCATTTAATCAAAATTCAGGGTTGTCCCAAAGTCCTCATGTTTAGCATTTGTATTCTGACTAACTCTGAGAATATATTTTAGGACTTATTTAAATGTTGAAGCTTCCTTATTGCTAGATTTTCTTGTTTTCAGTTTAAAGGTTAGCTGGAAAACTTGGAAGAAAAATTTAGTCATCCTACAAAATGAAAAAAAAAGTGACTGTGATTGGAATGGGTCCAGGATGTGTAAGAGATGATTTGATTAGAAAAGACATCTCTCCCGAGTCTTAATTGAGGTTTATAAGGTTCATGGACAAAGCAATAATCAAACATATGTCCAAAAACAACAACTGGCCCCTCTGCATCTGTCAGTGTGAGCCCTCTACAGTTTTATGGTTCCTCCCATTAGATGTGTTCTAGGGGGAGCTTTGAGAACAGCAGTGTCAAGTGTGTGAAGCCCGGAGACACACAGAATACCAAGTCTGACTGACTCAAGCATTTAGTGGATCCTCATGAGCCCATGTAAACTGGGAACTGAGCAACCCTTTATACATCTAATAAGAATTAAAGTGAATAACTATGCTAGATGTTATCCATTCAATACTTATCAGGGAAAATAATCCATGCCTTCCCAATTTTGTGAGTGAATTCAGTACATTTCATTACAGTACTTCAGTACATTTACATTAATGTAAATCTATAATTTATGTTACAAATTTTGTTTGTAATATAAAAAAAATATTTTAAGCCCTCTGTTTTAACCAAAGATCCTTGAGGGTGCTTTTACTCTGGCATACAGGGTGTGAACCACTTCCTTCAATTGTGAGGGAATTTCACTCAGCAAATCACAACTATTCGAACTCAGTGCCATTGATCTCAATATTTATATTCACGGCTTCCAGCACAAAAAACCTGAGGATTCTGCTTGTAAATTTCTCCTAGGCCAGTGGAAAACACATGACCCTCAGTTCATTTGGGCTATGAGATGAAAATATTCTCCTGACCTTTCTGTTTCCCTGTGATTGCTTGGAGGTGTGATTTGACAATCCTGATTGCTTCTCCACAAGCTGCAAAATTAAATTTGTCTAACTGGGGAAAGCTGGAGGGAGGTGAGCTGGTGGCATCAGGAATTGCAATAGGATGAGGAGACTAATGGTACTTTTCCTACCTCCCTTTTCAGGTAACAGCAGAAACAGCTGATCTGGTTTTTTCATTTCACCAAATGGTTTCTCTCTGTGTCCCTCTGTTCTTCTTTGCCTCTATGCTCTTCTTTGCTGGTACCTACTTTGCCTAATTGAGGAGTTGTCCATAGCTTAGTGGTGATGACTCAGTCACAGCAGCAGCAGCTCACTAACAGCTGTCACAGCATCCACCACCAATGACCACTTGGTCACCTCAAAGTCCATGGTGCTGAGGATGGGCTGAGCTTGGGCTCTTCACACTGACTGTGCTCAAGTCTTCTGCCCAGAGGCAAGAGAAGACTTTTACTGTCTCCATGAGTCTTCGGGATTAAAATTCTTTTTGACCACAAATCTGGTATGTAGTTTAGCATTATGTGCAGGCAAGCCATGTGACTTCTTTGATAATCTGTCTCTACTTATCTTTGTGGCTGAATGCTCCATGCTGACAAATTTTATAGCATATGATTGGGTAAATGGAAAAGCCTGTCATTCGTCAGTTAGCTTTTTTTCCTTTTAATTGAATGGCATTTGAGCAGGTTGATGAGCCCGAAAGGAAAGACCATGCAGGTATTTTATAACAGCTATCTGTCATCTTTATGACAGGCAGATGCTAATTTATACTCCTTTTTTTGCATATGATATGTCAACATTTTTCATGAATGTCATAATCAATATCCAGTATTTCATTTTCTGCAACATTTTTTTTTGCCTGATATCCTTCATTAAGAGTCATTTAGACACAAGATGTATGGGGTTACTTCCTTCAGAAGTCAAGTCAGGACTGTATCATGTTTTTTTCCATAAGATTGAAATAAAATAGGATAAGCCAAGATAGAAAAGGAAATAAAGAGTGGAAAAATTAGCAGATTAGAAGTGTCTTAGAAGAGTCCAGTGACTTTCATAAGTAATATGGTTAACTAAAACTGAGTATTAACTGTATGTTTTGTTCTTTTGTAGGCATAAATGAAACAATAATGAAACAATTGCAAGAATTGTTAAGGTAAATCACAAAAAATGTTGGGTTTTTGTTTGTTTGTTTATTTGTGTTTTGTTTTTGGTTTTTTGGTTTTTTGGTGGTTTTTTTCCTTGTTTTAGTAAAGGAGGGTCCAGTTTCTCACAAAAGAAAGTTGAGCTGCTCAGTGTTCCTGTAATATATGCATATATTTCAGATATTTTGATCCAGAAAACAGGGAGAGAGTTGATATTCTGGCCAACAGCTAAAGCTGTATTTCAAAACCTCTGAAACTTTCAGTTAAAAAAATATAGTCTTTTAGAGAAGGATGAAATAGAATTTTGTATTTTAAGGGCTTTTGAAGTTCCTGAGAGGAATTTTTGATGTTTGAATTTAACTGTATCTGGTTTTAGATATACTTTGGATCTTCTTTGGGTGGCTGATACCTTTCACTCTACTGATACCAAGTGCTAGCATTAAACTTTTAGTTTGGGACTGGATTTATTTGTTCATGTCTCAAAGAGGTATGTAACTCATGATTTCCACCAGTGGAAATCTCCAGGTTAATTCTGAAATGAGCCCAGTCCCTTTCACTGTTAGAAATGGAGGTAAACTCTCCATGCCTCATGGTCTGAGGATTTACAGAGGGGATTTGGAGATGTAGGTGAGCCTCTGAAAGTGCTATAAGCAATTCATGTCCACATAGTTCATGTTGTACATGTAAAAGGAAAGAAATTATGATTGGAGATCCACTACAATTGAAGAAGAAAGATCCCAGGCTGGGTCCCAACAATCTGTCATTTTAGTACTGATAGCTATCTTTGGTGAAGAAGGGCAAGGGGGTAAAAAAATAAAGAATAATTAAAAAAAGAGATGAAATTGAAGGAGATTATTGATGTGCTCCCCTGAGACTAGAAATGCAAAGGGCCAAGTGTAATCTAAAACATCTGGCAGAGGGGAAAGAGTTGGCCTTCAACATGGTAGCTAAAGCAGCTGTATACAGTGTCTTAAAGCAAAAATAGTAGATGTCAGAGGGAAAGCCTAGATTGATGTTAATATTGGTAAAAAGGAGGGGAGACCTGGAATGCACCCCTAACAGGTAGTTCTGTGGCTCCTCAGGATACTGAGGTCTCCTCCAGAAATTTTTGGATATGCTAATTCTATAACTGCATGAGTTGGAACTAGGGCTGATGATGAGCTAGTGTAATATATTTTTCATCAAGCTCTTCTGAAGTGAGATGGCTGGAAAGCAGTCCCAGAAGGTTTAGAGCATTCTTTTCTAAAGCAACGTCAACTTAGGAGCTAATGGAGATCTTCCCTTGATGGATATTTGGAGTTGGTGCAGCTGGAAGAAATATTAACAGTAAAAGGGATTAAATTTATCATTAAGTTTTATGTTGTCAGATGATTTCCAAATTCTGAGGTAGACTTTGTGATTATAAAATGTGAAATATGTATATTTGAGTCATAAACTAATCAGTAAGGGGTTTTTTGTAATCTCTCTTCCAGAAATTTTCCTTAGGGCTACATCTAGCTTTATCGGAATACATACAAGCAAAATGCATTGTTCTTAAGAGTTGAAAACTGCTGAGGGTTTCAGTTAAAATGCAGATTTAAATTTGTATATCTTTATTAACCTGACATTCAAATCACTGTTTAATGCAATTTCCAAGAGACTAAGAAACCTAATTCTAGTAGGTAATTGTTTTGAATTGTTTTTCATATTGCATTTGCTGTTTTTCTTGGACACGTGAGCAACATTTTTATTGGCTCAAGCAGAGAACAGCTGGCTGATCCACAAAAAGCGAAGCCATGAATGAATTATTCTGCTTGTCCTAAACATATAAAATAAACTCATCTACTGCAGCAAACAATCCAGGATTTTTGTTTATTTTTGCACATTTTAGAAAAGCTATTTTATAGAGTAAAAATAAAAGACTTTCAGGAAAGTTTTATTGGTATTGCCTCTATCTGTTCCTTTCACCTGGCAGACTCTTTGCTTGCTAAGAGCTTTAGTCATTTAGGTGAAGCATATGCATCTATTACCTGGCTGAGCTTTGGCTCACTAAAAGCCACAGTAATTTAGATAAAGCAGATTCTGATATATTTGAAAAGGAAGTATGGCTTTACAGAATACTGCCTGCTGTGGATCATGGTACTGGGTCACATGCTGTCTCTAGCCACTGAAAAGCAGGACCCTGAGACCAATCTCTTAAACCCTTTTATACTGTAAGGTGATTAAAACAAAAGAAGTAATCTAATTTTTTTTATTTTCTTTTTTGTGAGTCAGGCATAGGTAACTGCAAACTCCCAATATTATGTACTCTATTTCCGTGAAAAAATGAGAAATCAACTTTGTGGGTGATTTTTACCTCTCTTACTGTGTTGTGCTGGCAATTTTCTTTCCAGTGATTCCAAGCGATTTCGATCTCCTCTAGAAGACCATCATAGACTTTTTGTAATTAAGCTAACTTGTTCCTTTGTTATTCCTTTCTTCTTTCCTGTTAACACTCAGCTGGGGTTTTGTTGGCATTCCATCTGCTTGAGAAACTTCCATCAGAAGGGAATATTGTCAAAGATTTGCTGCTTTTTCTCCTGTTCCTGTCAGAACAGCTGCTGGTGATGACACACCCACTGTGTGGCATTTGTTCATGGGAGATTTCCTCCTGGGGAAGTTCAGGTTGTCTGGACATAGGGCAGGTGTGAGTTCTGTATGCACACAAGTAATCCCCCTCTTACATGGCAAATAGAGTATATACAAGCTAATCTTTGGAAGAGCTGATGTTCTTCTTGATTCTCGGGGGATTTACTGTCTATGGAAATTCTAAGCATACAAGGGTGACAGTAAGGGGTCCCTAATGCAAATATGGGAACCCAGCATTGCACAGCTTTGCAAGTTTTCTTGGACTCCCAAAGCGAATTGCATAGAAGACACTGGGTAGGGATTGAGATTCTGGTTTTGCAAGGAAGGGTTTCTTCAAAACTGGACATCTTGATACCACAGGCATACTTTGTATGCTTAATGACCTTGAGGCACTAGCTTAGACAGAAGATCACATCTTGGGGCTGGCATGCATTTGGCTTGTTTTCTGCCTCTGTGCAGAAGTCAAAAGCCATCTCATTTAATTGTCACAGACTTTGTCTTGCTACATCCTGCCAAAACACAGTTTAAGATCCAACACATCGCACACTAATCAGCACACAAGGTAATGTGTGAAGTAATGTGTAAAAATCCCTCTAAGTGAGAATGCAGTTTCTGTGATGTACACAAAATTTGGTGCTGCTAAAAAATGGCCTTTTAAAAACTTTTCTACCAGAATCAGGGCAAGGTCCAAGAGCTAGTTGAACAGTTAAATGTGCTTTGTTGTAGTTTAAATTTTGGGGGGGTCCCCGGGAAGTGCTTCCCGGGAGTCCCCCGGGCTCTAGGATCGTGATTGTTCCCGTGCTGGCAGGCAAAGAGACTCAGACGCCGGTGGGATGCTGATGAGGTGAGGGTTTATTCACTGAGGGAGAGGGGAAGGGAAGGGGGGAAGGGGAAGGGGGAGAGGGAAGGGGAGCATCCGGAGGCCTCCAGGGGGAATAGGGGCAAAGAGGCAGAGTTTTGCATTTGCATTTGCATCTTGCGTTTGCATTCTTAACACCGAGGTTCAAAGGGGCGCGGTAACATTCTCCAGCCAATGAGGTTACAGATACACAATACTGCAGGGAGGATACAGACTTGGGATAAACCATACATTTTCCAGGGGTGAGCCAGAGCAAACCATTTCCATAAAATGCAATCCCACAGTGCTTCCATGACATGACCACTCCATGCTGCTTGCCTTCTCCCTGGTAAGGCAAAAAAATGTTCCTTCAATGGATCTGCTGTTCCTAAAGAGCCTTGAATCTCTGTGGGATAAGAAGACCAATTCCTCATAGCTGCCAGGAAAATCCCCAAGACTGGTCTACTTATGCTGTTCTTGAAATAATCATAGCGTATTGAAGAGATCAGCTGAGACTGTGGAACTCATCTCTGCTTGCTCTTCTGTTTTCTCTGTCCCAGGATTACTGAGGTCTTCTGTCATGTTTTCCAGCTGCAGTGTATTTACCCTAGAGGAGTCAGTAAAAAAAATTCTCTTAGATTTACTGTGTTAATTGTCAAAGACAATAAATAAGCAAGATTTTGGGTTACACCAGACTAATGAGAGCTTTGATAGATCTTTTTTTCCACGTTACTTGTTCTCAAAATATCTGAACTGCCAGCCCTTCCCACAAAGGTGAAGCGGCATAAATTTTACTTCTAATTTTGATTATGTATATGAGCTTTGACTGTTGGCATGGAAACTGCTAATTTTCACTAATTTTCTAAAAGTAAATTCCAGTTGCCCTCTTGTTAGTCTGTAAATTGGAATTAAAATTAGTGTAGAAGATGGTGTGTAAGTTTTAACTGTTCCACCTTTAACTGTTCCACAGTCTTCAAAAAGTTTGTGCATTATTATAAGAAAGGGTGAGACAAAATAAATTGTAGTAACAAGCAACTGGAGGAGAACATGATAAATCAGATTTTTTATAAGTATTGCTATATTTTCTGAAGGAGAGCCAAGCTACAATGTTTAGTTTGTTCTTGCAAGAATCTGAGATCAAAGTACATTCTCTCCCACAGTCATATCCTACAGATCATTTTGTCCTTGGGTAGAAAGAAAAAGCCCTATATTTTTAAACATTAGCTAAGTATCTCAGAAGGAATCTGACTACTCTGTAAATCTTCCTGATTTAAGATGACAGAGTAACTTTCTCATCTATAGTTCAATTTGATTAGTTTGATTACCTGTTTTGAATATCTATTGTTTGATGGCTTGGGCATATTCATGTCTCTAACTCATGACCTTGCTATTTGCTATTCTGCTATGGAAAAAAAAATATTGCTTCTGGAAGTTCTGTAGTGGCTTGATTTACGCAATTTTTGTATTTTGTCATCTTTTAAAAAATCCTTATTTATTTTAATCTGTTTGACATTTACTTGGAAAATTACAAAGGTGCTAGCAATCTCCTACAAACCATTTCCATGATGCTTGTCTCTACTTCCCAAAATAGTACCACACTTTTCATAGGTTGTCTCAATGACACAGAAGCATCCTTCTAGTTCATTGTTTCAATTGTGTAGAAGTCCTTTAGAAAATTACAAAGAAACATGTCTTTCCTGATTTCCCTCATTTCCTGGGAAATCTTTTTGGTAGGATTTAGGGCTCCCGTTCCTCAGTATAATTTTGCAATTCCAGGTTGTGCCTACTGCAGGCCTCTCCAGAAGGACATCCTAGGAATATGGTGGACGTTGTCTTAATCTTTGTGTCATCTGTGTTCTGCAGTTCAGCCTTAGCCACTTTCCTTTCTGAATCTTCATTATTTATTCCATTCAGAGTCAAAGGACCATTTGCCCTAACCTAGGTTTTCCTCTCCCAAAGTGTACTTCCTGCTCCCAACATAAGCTTTTTTGTCTAAGCAATTTTCAAATTCCTCAAATATAATTTTTCCAAACAAAATAATTAACTGTAAGGAATAAAACAAGCATTTTCTTTGTAAAGTGGTGGCATATGGATAGCTGTGACAACCCATCTTTTGTTTGCAAAAACGCTGTTGTAGGGTAATAAATTATAGCAAAACTACAACAAAACCTTGTAATGACCTCCACACTCTCGTTTATTTTATTGTCAAAATTTGCAAGTTAATAAACATACGGCGTACATTTTGTCAGTGGAAAGATGCATATTAGGCTTTCAGCTCTCTCTTTCCTTCCCCCTCTGAGGACTGTGAAAAGCTTAAAGCTGTCACAGTGAAGTAGACTCTTGTAAAGAAGGATTTAGCTCAGTGGTGCTTAAAGGTTAATGAATTTTACCCAGAGATTGTGTAATCTATTGGACTAGCATTGGCTAGTGTACTCTGCTCAGTAACTTGTGGAATGGTTAGATTATCTGAATGCCTACATTACAGCTACCCAAATACTCTCTTTATTCCTCCCAGCTTTCTCTCTTAAATTTCCACCAAAACAACCTAGTTATATGCAGAAAATATGCATTAAAATAACCTTTGCATTTTATGTTTCATAACTAAAGCACACTGAAGTTAATGTGAATCTTTCCATTTACTTCAGGGGACTTTACGTCTAGCACTAGAGATGGTTTTTTCCAATTGTCTTGTACCTTGTCATTTGTTCTGCTGAAATGATAGCCTGACTGAGAAACTGTAAGTCAGGAAGCTTTGCAAAAGAAAAAAAAAGCAAATATACCCAAATCCTATCAAGGATCACACTGGAACTGTGTCTTAACGGGATTCATCAAAACAGTATTTCTCAGACTACGTAGCCTATCTTTTGAGATATTTCATGCAATCGTAAATCTTTCGTAAATTTTGCACTGTTGTTAGAGCTTCCAAGAAACAGAAAATTTGTTCCTAGAGCTTCCAGTAAACAGAAAATTTGTTCCATGAAAAGTTATCTTATCAAAAGTGACATATAGTTTTCCTGGCATTTATTCTACAATTAGCCAGTGCAGCAGTCTTTCTTTTTCATGGTCATTTCTAGCTGATAAACTCAGGTTTTTTTCTAGCAGAAGTTCTTGCCTTAAGTCCTGAAAGATAGACTTGTATTTTGGCTGCTTCATTTTGTTATTTGCAATGCTACAGCCTGGTGTCATAATTTCTTCCTGTCCAACAAGAAAATATTTTTCATCAATTGGACCTATTAACTTTCAGTCACCAGCAACTCCTTCCTACTTTTTGTCCCAACCCATGAAAATAGAAAATGAAAACAGCTCCATCGGCTACAGCCGAGGAACTCTGTGAGTTACCTCTCTCTAAGGCCTTAATGACTAAGAAAAGCTTCCTTTCTATCCCTCAGTTTACTACCCACTTTACAACCATTGTGCAAACCCCACTGCATGTAATTAAATAATTTCTCAAATATGCCCATGGCTAAATAGCTTAATAAAATCCAATTTATGCAACCTTTCCAAATTTTATCTAACCCCAAAAAGATTGTTATTACAGATATCAGGCTGATCTGGCATGCTCTAACTTATGTGAACATATATACATTGTATGCTGAGAAAATCCCAGAGAATGGAGTGGTAGAGACAGCTTGTCTCCTGTAAACCTTGGTGTTCAAGGTAACTGCCTTAACTCTGGTTGATACAGGATTCATGAAGGAATTGTTATCCATGGAAGGCAATTGCAAAATTCATCTCGTACAGAACAGAATTATTTTTGAGGGATGCATCTTGCCTTTTTTCTCACGAATACAAAAAGCTTGCTGTGTGTCAGGACTGTGTTCTTTTTGACCAAAGCAGGAATCACGTTTGTTTTGCTAAACCAAAAAAGGGATAGTAGATCAGACAAGTTCAGCAGCTTCTGGAAGAAAACTGTGCAAAGAAAGAGGAAGTGTGTCCTGGCATCTTAGCCACAATAACAACCATTAACTTACTTCAGGGCTGCTTCTTCCATTTAGTGTAATGTTTCCAGTATCCAGATAGGTTTAGGTGGGAGTAAGAATGGTCCTCAAGTTACTTTACATTCTTTTGCATCCCACAGTTCACTGCCATCAATCTTTAATATCCACATACAGCAAAAGTCTTGAGTGTTAAAATCAGCTTTTTGTTCATCGTTAAGTTACTGAACCTAAACATTACTTAACTTTCCACGTTAACAATACAGTACACCACATGAAGGAAAACTGTTAGCAATCACTTCTTTCTTCAGGAACAGAAGAACTGCAAACTTATTTATGTTATACAATTGTTTGAAATTTTCTAGTAAAAGTAGTTAAGAAATATTAACTGCTACGCAACACAAGAGAAAAGAGGGACATGGAGTCACCTCCACATATAATCTCATACCTGATCTGTTAAACTGGTCATCATTTCTTAGTAATAGATGGTAAAAAAATGTTATTTGACACCTTTAAATTCTAAACCTTTTGCTTATCAATTGCCTCTGCAGGTATCTCCAACAATTTACCCCACAAGCTAAAGATTTTGGTATTTCTAATTGAAAATAAAAACATTCAAAAAACATGTATTTTTAACAAATTTTTAGACATTTAGCATGTGTTAATTCTTACTGGAAGGTTGGAAAAAGGAGAAATCTCTCCGTCAATCACACCTCTAAAGAAAAGTATTTGTGTGCAGTCTGATGAAAAAAACCCAAATTACTTATAAAAGCATACAGAGATAAAATTTATCAGTGTTTCCAAGATATGCCAGATAAGACTTGATTCCTGTATTTTCTCAGAAAAAAAAAATCATCAAATTCAGGATTGTCCTCTGTTTCCAACTTTACAGCTCACATGGGCATTTTTTATGGCATGGACACATTTTTTGCTTTGCATTGACAAAGGCTTACTGAGTAAGGTCAATAAACACAAAAGAGCTACACTATAAAGCACTGTCCTCTAGCAGTGATGTCTTTGTGTATGTTGCTTTACTTTTGAGCTTCTACCTGTCACAACAATAATACCTCTTTGTCAAGGACGGGTAAGAAAAGACAAGGAAACAATGAATAGAAATCCCTGATGTTTGTCCATAACCCTCTGCTTATTGTTACAAGATGAACAAGAAAAACATACTTTAAAATGAAATTTTAATACAACTTTTATACTTTTTAAAATTAAGCCAATTTTTTCTCATCTTTTCATGCTTCCTTTACATAATTTCTATTATTTTAGATCCCTTTTCTACATATTCTCTCTCCAGCTTTTTTTGTCTTCTCTAGCCACCTCCATTTCCTTTTAAGTGACAATGCTAAATTGGTTCAAGCTTTAGTAGTTCAAGAAAGATACCACTTCATCTTCCTTGCTTTATGCTGTCAAAATATTCCCCTGAAGTCTCCGTTCAGTTTTAAAATAATAGTACAATCTGTCACACACCTTTTACTCTAATTTGTCATTTCTTCTAGTTTCCATCCACTTCTCCTGGTGGCAGTACTTTAATTCCCTCTGCACTTTACTGGCCTCTTCATGAGAAATTATATATATGCATGTTTTTCCTGCATTCAGTCTAGGTAAGTCTCTCTCACATGGCCCAATATAAGGTTTATCCTTGAAATCCAGCTGGGAAGAAGTGTCTTGACTATGTCTGTCCTCCCATCTGACACAGTTTTACATCAATCACTGGGTGGGATAGCAAGGAAGAAGGCTGTGGGATGAATATATTATTTTAGCAGGCCAGGTTCTTCCTCTGTGGCACTGTTCAAGACAAATCATGTGGAAAGAAACACATATAATCAGTGCAACAGTGTTGAGGAGCTAAAGATATCGACTTGATCGTGGCATGCTCATCATAATGACAACTGAATCTAGTAAGGACTGTAAGGAATCAAATTTTTACTGATGAGTGGAATATGTTTATGTTTATGGTGTAAAAGAAAGGGTAAACAGAGATGGAAAAGAAAGGGAGTGTGAAAAGTGTAAAATGAGCAGGGAATTCAGCCTGTTTAGAAGAGCTGAAAGGCAGGAGTCGTGCAAATCTGCATGGATGGTAAAGGATAACAATTAAAAGTGGGGGAGTGAAAGACAAGGAAAAGGGGTGGAGTGAGATTATATCAGGGTTTTGATTGTAATTTTTTTGTTTTACTTCATTAAAGAGTCAGTGAGATCCTGTGAAAAGGTGAGAAAAGCTTGATTTGAAAGCCAAATCTGTAATTTAGTTTGCTAGTCATGTAAGAACCAATTTCAAACAGAATGACTAAAAAGTATTTCTTAAAACAGATGGAGGCCATGATTTGGGATATGATGTGATCGGATAACCAAAAGATATTCTGGACAATTCAGGGTTAGTGGTTATGGTGTTAAATAAATTTTTCTGCTTTTACATGGTTTTCTTAGGTGATGCTGAATTTGAATTTGATACAGAAAACTGGAACTTGTATTTTCCAAAGGCCATCATGCAATGAGGTATTAGGTAACCACGATTTAAATGAGAACATATACTAGAAGTGGACTCTTTCACTTAATGACCTTAACAGAGGATATACCAATTTTGTAGGTGTCATCATTTCTTAGAATGTTTCTTCTTCATTAAACTCAGTTCACTTGCTCATTTTCTTAAGTGAAAGATGAATTTAATATTTCATTTTAATTAGGCACTGGAATGATGTCATATTTAATTAGTTCAGCCTCCCTCAAAGATGTGATTGCACACAGTGTTTTAAACACTTACTAATATTCTATGATATGTTCGAAACTTTTAGTTAAAATTGAGGTACAAACACTCACATTTGATTATAATATTTTCAGAAATGGGAGATTTAACCATGAACTTTGGCTACTGCATATTGCCCTACTAAGAAGAATAAAAGTTCTTTGTAAACAAGGCAAACTCTCCATCCAGTTCAATCATCCCTTTAACTAGGAATATTTTATTAATTAATAAATGTTTTATTAATTCATGTATTAATTTTATTAATTACTCATTCCTTAGAATCAAGTAGAGGATCTAAGGCCCATTTTTGACTTATATTCTTTATCTAAAAAATATAAATTGTTATTTTCAGGTGGGTAGTGACTGATGAAAAAGCAAGCAAACAAAACAAAATTCTTCATAAGATGAAGAATATGAGAGTGAAATCTCGACAAAACAAGAGTTCTTGGTTTGTCTCTTGACTTGCTAGTGCCAGAAGGATGTGCTTTAGGATATCAGGGCACTCATATGATATAAGCTGGACTGCTTAAGAGAATATGGTGGTAATTTTCTGAATTTTTTCATGTTATTATTTTGCACAAAGCTGCATAGGAGAAAGTGTGCTCATTTGAGTAATTTTGCTCATTGTTTCTTTGCCATATAAAACTCATATTAAAAACCTTTTGGTTTCAACTTTGGTAGAGCTAATTTTCTTCCTAACAGCTGGTATGATGTGCTGGTTTTGATTTAGGATGAGAACAATGCTGATAACACGTTGACATTTTAGTTGTTGCTACATGGAACTTACCTTATGACAAGGTCTTTTGAGCTTCCCAAGCTCTGCCAGTGAGCAGGTGCACAAGAGGCTGGGAGGGAACACATCTAGGACATTTGACCTCAACTGAGCAAAAAGATATTCCATACCATAGAACATCATGCTCAGTATGTAAAATGGGTGATTTAGGTCAGCAGGGGCCTATTGCTGCTCAGGGATGGGTTGGGCTTCAGTAACCAGTGAGCAACTTGAATGTGCATCACTTGTTTCTCTTAGGTTTTATTCCTCATTCCTTTTCATGGCTATGCCACTACTATTACTACTACTAGTACTACTCCTACTGCTACCACTACCACTATTTTTTTTTTCATTCCTCTTAACTCAGCCCACAGGTTTTGCATTTTTTAAATTCCATTCCCCATGTGACTGGCTGGGGCTGGGAGGACTGTGTAAGCAAATGGCTGTATGAAACTTAGTTGTTAGCTGGGGTTAAACCATGAAAATTTTGTATTTAGACATTAACTTTTATGACCAGAAATCCCATAAAACCAGCTGTCTCTTGTAGTATAAGCTCATACTTAAAAGTGAAAAATGCTTGGCTCCTTTCACCTTGTTTACCCTCTACATCTGTAGATGTTTTGGATCAAGCACACTGCTGAAAAATAAATACTTGCTTTGCTCAAGCTGTTGACATTCTCTCTCCAAGCATATCAGCCCTCAATGAAAAAATAACCAGTAATAAAACAGCATTGTCAAATTGAGAAGGCTTGTGGAGGACTAGTGTCAGGTCTGTTATGCACCTCCAGAAAGTGTCTAGGGTGGTACTGGGTTTTATGTTAGAAAATTTCTTGCTAGGCTTTCATATTCCTGCCCATAACTAGTTGTTCACCACCAGAGAAAAATGGTGAACTTTCACATATCTTGCTCCAAGGGATCTTTTGTAGAGCTCCATTATCCTTATGTCTGAGGGGCTGCAAATAAAAAAATGCCCTTTGTTGTTTTTTCACTTAAAAAAAAGAATCCACTGTGAAGTTACAGCTTTGGAAAATTAACTGGAGGCATGATCTAGTTGCTACAGAGACCTCTGTGGAATAAAATGAAAAGCAAGCAGAGGGAGCACTGAAGAGTTCTAATTTACAGAAGAATATTAAGCTTCATCAATTTGTGGCAATTGATACCACCTCCTTCTTTTATTTATTAGCAAAATGTTTGAAAGAAGGTATCTCTTACTTTGCCCCCAGGACAAAAATACATACACAATCACTACTTTGGAGTTATAGTGCATTAGTCATATTAGCCTGGCTAATAAAAGAAGAATTATTCTTGTACTGAGCCCTATTATCTGCAACAGACATAAGGAATGTGGTCACTCTCTCCAATAATGTTATTCAGTGTGGAGTTCCCTCAGAAACCACAAAACAGTGTACAGTGTTTTAACCTTGATTAACTGCCAGGTACCCACCCAGCTGCTCCCTCAGTCTTCCTCCTCAAAGGACAGGCACAGAAAACAAGATGAAAGGCTCATGGGTAAACACAAGGATGGAAAGATTGCTCACCAATGACCACCACAGGCAAAAGAGACTTGCCTTGGGATTATTAAGAGTAGGATAGTGACAAACACAAACAAAGCTAGAAGCACCTCCCTCTCTTTTTCCCTTTCCTCACAGGCACATCTCTCCTGATTCTTTTTCCATCTCCCCCCACCAGCAGGTCAGGGGGATTGGGAATGATGTGGTCAGTCCATAACACTTCTTTGCCGTTCCTGCCTTATCACAGTGTTATGCTAGTACAATGAAGGGTCCCTCCCACAGGTTGCAGTCCTTCACAAACTGATCCAGCTTGGGCCCCTTCCACTGACTGTAGTTCTTCAAGATCTGCTCCAATGTGAGTTCTTCCTAGGGGGTACTATCCCTCAAGAAAAAAGACTTCTCCAGCATGAGTGCTGTAGGGGCCACAGTTCCTGCCAGGAGCTGAATCCAACATGGGCTCTCCATGGTCTACAACTTCTTTCAGGGCACCTGTTCTGTGCAGGACCCTCCATGCACTGCACTGTAGATACCTCCTTCAGTCTGGTTCTCTAGGGGGTGCAGGAGAACAAGACAAGCCATCGTGGTCTTCTGCAAGAGCTGCTGGGGAATCTCTGCTCTGGCACTTCCTCTCTCTCCTTATTCACTGACCTTGATGTCCATAGAGCTTTTCTTCTCACATATTCTCAGCTGTGTCACAGTTTCAATGCAGTGGTCTTTTGCCCTTTCTTAAACACTTTATCACAGAGGTGCCACCAGCATCCCTGATGGGCTCCTATTTGGCCAGTGGCAGGTCCAGTGTGGAGCCAGCTGGAACTGTCTGTGGTAGGGGAAGGTCCTGACATCTTCTCACAGAGGCCACTCCTGCAGCAATGCCCTCCCAGTCAACACCCTGACATGTACACCACCTACAAAATGTTGAGTTTTCAGCATCCTTCTGCAACACGAATTATCTAGCTCAAATGCTTTTTCTAAGGATGATCTTATAAGGCATAGAATCCACATTCAACTCCTTTATAACTGGCTGTTCCTGCTGAATGCCTAAAAGTCTGACACAGAGAAAAAGTGGGATGCTTATCCCGCACCCTGGCTTTAGATCAGCATTTTTGACTATGAAGCTGATGGGTGCAGTCTGGTTGTCCAACAAAAAAGAAAATCTGTTAAGTCTTTCTTCAAATGTTTTGCAGCAAGCTAAATCCTGGGAGTTGAAAGCCTCTTTTCTCAGTGAGCAAGGCATTTAAGCCCAATTGAATCAGCTTTCTCTCCAATCTGTCTTTGTCATTATCACCAGTTCTTATAAAGACATATGATTTTTCCTCTTGTGTGGTGACTCTTTCTGCTTTGTGTCTAACACAGCTCATTCACTTCTTGTCTGCTGTGGCTTCCATCTGTCAGTAGGTGGTGGAACATGAAAAAAGGCAGGGTGAGGATCAAAATGCTTTATCAAGTGGAAATGACAAGAGCAGAAGAAGGATGGTGAGTACATGTACCCTGTATTTTAATAAATCAAAAATGATGAGCTATCATCCCCTGATATAACAGTTACCTCTTTAAACCAGATTTAATGATATGGCTTCACAGACAAAGGTCTGTGGTTTTTTCATTGAGCGAAACAACATCTGATAGGTTACCTGTCATTATGAATGTGAGGGAGCACAGAATACAGAATCACAGAATCATTTAAGTTGGAAAAGGCCTTTGAGATCATCAGGTATGACCTATGACTGGACATAGCCATGTCAACTTAGAGCCACATCCAGTCTTTCCTTAAATATATTCAGGGATGGTGACTCCACCACATCCCTGGGCATCCCATTTCAATGCCTAATCTGCTTTCTGTGAAGAAATTCCTCCTGATATCCAAACTAAACCTTTCCTGGTGCAGCTTGAGACTGTGTCCTGTTGTCTTGTCCCTGGTTACCTAGGAAAAGAGGCTGGCCCCTTCCTAGCTATAACCTACTTTCAGGCAGTTGTAGAGAGTAGTAAGGTCCCTCTGAGCTTTCTCTTCTTCAGGCTAGACAACCTCAGCTCCCGCAGCTGCTCCTCATAATACTTGTGCTCCAGACCTTTCATCAGCTCCATTGCCCTTCTCTGGTCATGCTCCAGCACCTCAAAGTCATTACTGAATTGAGGGGCCCAGAACTGGACACAGACCTTGAGGTGTGGTCTCACAAATGCTGAACACAGAGGAAAAGTCCCTTCCATATTCTTACTCGCCACACTATTGCTGATATAGCCCAGAATGTTATTTGCCTTCTTGGTCACCTGAGCACATTGCACACCTCTGGCCCATACTCATTGCTTTAAATGCCTCCTGAAAACAACATAGGTAATAGTAAAACAATCAAGGTAATAGTTCTCTGAAAAATCTGTCTAGTGAAAGGTATCCCTGTCCATAGCATGGAACTAGATGATCTTTGAGGTCTCTTCCAACTCATCCATTCTTATGATTCTATGCTTCCATTATTAGTGAGGCCTTTTACTGCACATGACATATATTGTCGGAGTCTAGAACATCCCTCTGGCCACCCTGGAGGGTTTGGAGACTGGACACGGGGGTCTGGGATCTGTACAAGGGGGTCAACCAGCCTCACACAGAGCCCAGGAGGACATTGTCTCTGATCCCTGGCCATGGGAGTGAATGCCCACATTGTATGAAGAATCACAAGCTGAGAGAATTCAAAATAAGTAGTATTTTGTTTATCATAGAATGTAAATGTAGAATCTAGGATTCTCAGTATATGGGGTTGAAGAGACAAGATGGAGGAACTTGGGAGTGGTCCCTGTGCTCCTTGTTCTTGCTCTCGTCCCCCATTTTCTGCTGAGTTGGATCTCAAGGATTGGTTTAGAGTAGAAATGACATGTTAACATAGGTAGTAAGTATTGGTGTGATTCTGTAAATAAAAAGTACGTTGTGGACGGTGGTTGGATCAGGGGAATGGTACAAAAGGTCCGGGACCCTCTGATCTGCCCAATCTGCCGCGTGTCCTGCTCTGCTGGGGATGCCTCACAGAGCTGAGAAAGAACTAAGATAAGGTACCCTGCCAGGGAAGTGCCTGGCAGAGCTGAGAAAGAACTGAGATAATGAAGAATAAACAACCTTGGAAATGTGCACCGGCGGACTCAGTTTGTCGTCTCTACCTCTGGTGTGTAACACTTAGGGCAAAGAGAAGACTGAAAACCTTATTACCTCTGGGAACAGCAACCCCGAGGAAACTCCCAGGGAACAGCAACCCTGGGGGAAAACCTTAGTACCTTGGGGAACAGCAACACCAGGGAGAATCTCAGGGAAAGTTAACCTTGAGAATATATAACTGCAAAGTGATTATATAGTCTGTTTAGCTCATCACGGTTGAATGAACCACTAGATCATAGCATATCCTTCTACCTAGGCACTGTCTAAAAAGGGAACTGAAGCTACTGTTGACCTTAAAAGTCACAAGTTGTTGTTGTTGCGATTTACTGTTTTGTTCTTGTTTGGATGGAAAAAATATATAGATTATTTCTAATCAGAAAGAGAAGAAAATTACTGTGAAGTCCAGTGCAATTCATTGTTACATCTGAAGGTGTTCAGTGAAGTGTTGGGTTTTGCTGTTTAACTCCTACTTGCAGAGGCAATATGCTCAGTAGGACACAGAAACCTGATGATGTCTGTTTTCTTGATCTGACTTTGCCATTTGTTAGGAGCAGCAAGTTGGTCAGGAGTTAGGGACTTTAGAAAGTGAAATTTTGTTTTAGATGTCTTCCTCTTTGCTGTCTGTGCTTAGAAATCACTTGAAATTGTACAAATCCTATCAGTTGGTGGGCCTTTTTCCCTAAATTTGCATTACACAGTATGTGACATTTTTCATGAGTATAATATCTCTCACCTTCTGGAGACAGAAGACCTGCATAGTTGGGGGATTTTTAGACATATGTACAGGAATGCAGTTTTTATTACTTAAGAACCTCATGAAAATGCAGCTAATTGGCAATCGACTGCTTCTTTCCATATTAATTATTGAACTTCAGGAAATTATGAATAAAAGCATGGAGATTTGTTTCTCTGTAAGTAATAGAATGTGTGCACAACACCAAAAATCACAGTAAAATATTTTCCTAATAATGTCAAGAACTAGTCATGGCCATTCTGCCTTCAGGAAGTAATTAAGATTTTTTTTCCAGAGGGGATATGTGCTAAAACTGCTTTTCAAAACAAGTTAATCAGAGTGGGTAGGAATTAATTTTTTTACCTCACCTTCAGATGCCTAGGGATATTTTTCACCTAGAGTGAAAAAGGAAATGTGCAGAGGCTTCTCTACAAAAAGCTAATATGAAAATTAAAAAGGTGTTTTTGTCCATTTGAAGGGTATAAAGACATTTAAGAAGCTTGCATGTGAGGGAAGCAATGACCTTCCTCAAGACTGTGTCCTGATATGAAACAAACAAACAAACAAACAAAAACTTTTATAAAGACCTCAGCAGCAAAGAAATGTTTTTGGGGAGGAGGAAGGTCAGAGTCAGTATGTATCTGGTATCACCAGGGAACAAGGGCATCAGCAGGTCATACATACAATAAGAGCTAAATAATGTTACATGATATACATTAACTGTGAGCCCTTGGGACTGGAGTTTAGAAAGTATTAGACTTCCATCAGACCCCAGTATTTGCTGTTTGGTGCATTCTCCTCTCCTTTCTTCCCTTGCTGTGAGATATTTGTAGGTCCAAGGTTACCACTTCCTAGTCATGGAGTTGTATGTATGCACAGTAATTTGGGAGGTGAAGGGTAAACAGGGAAAGGATTTATTTATCAGGTAAGCTGAGTGCAGTTTTAGATATTCAAGGAGAAAATTGTTATTTTCTTATGCCTGAACTATACACATAAAGGGAGGTGAAATCATAGGCAAAGCAAAGAATAATTTCATCTTCCAGAGAGGCACTGGAAGTGCTCTGTAGTTTTGTGATTAAATATCTGATGGAGAGATTAGTATTAGATCAGTAGCTATTTCACCTGGCTGAGCATGGGGAGTAAGGCCACTCCTGTGTTTCATATATTTTAAGACATTTATTTGTCTCTTACCTACTTGGAAAGACAGAAAAAAAAAAAAAAGTTTGATTGTCCCCTGTCCAGTAACAACCTAAAAATTATAAGGTTTTAGGATATCTCTGTACAGCTACAAATGAACCTAAAAGGAGTCCTGTTGCTGAAGAACTAAACTTCTAAGTTATACTGCCTGGCTACTACTGCCCACTTAGAGATATCACAGGATGTGTGAGTCCAATCCAGATAAAGAAGATAAACTTATGATAAATGTTTAATTGCAGTTGAAAACATTCATTAAAAAAAATATAGTTTTTTTCAGCCAGCCTCTGCTCTTTAGTGGATAGTGTATACACCTGCCTTTTCTCCATTCCCCTTGAGCCTTTTAAAGTATAACTTGCTTAGTTGAGCAGGCTCAGAAAACTGATATTCAGTGCAGTGAAGATTGCAGCAAAATGTGTCAAAGTAGAACGTGGCACGGTGCACTAAACCAGCTAACAATACCATCCACACAGTCTGCCCAAGAGACCTCACATCTGAGCTTTGGAAGGCCACGATCTCAGCTTTGGAAGATGAAAGCAAGGATATATTTTAATTCATTAGTGCTATCTAGGCAGGTTGTAGATAGGACAGGTCCTGAAAATTTGGTCCTGTATGTTGGCAGCAGTGGAGAGCTTCAAGGGAGAAGAGCTTCTTGTGTCAGACAAGCAGCCTTCCTAAGCTCCTGGCCTACAGATTGCACATCACAGAACTTGTACCCAGAATTACCCTATCTACACAATAAAAATTCCAGCTCATTGGGGTGGATTTGTGGAGTCCAGTTGACATACATGGTCATTCATCAGGTTTTACATTAACTCTGGTCAAGTCCTTGGTTGTTTGTGGCACTCCTGACGCGTACTTTAGCTTAACTTCACCCAGAAGATGTCTATTGCATTCAGTCAAAGACTGCTCTGACATGTGAGCCAAGTGAGTAAAGGGGGATGGTTGGGAGTGTCACTTTAAAAGCACACTTCTGATTCAAAATAAACTGCTAATGTACATGTGCACAATAGAGATATTAAGTGCATGGATCAAGGTCTTACTGTACAAAAACTTCTTCTGAACTTCTTCCTTTTCAATGCAGACATACCAGAAAATGGCCTGACAACTGACATCATCAGTCAGAATATTTAAATATCAGTTACCATATAGGTGAGCTTTTCAACAGAAAGTCAAGAAATCTCTTTCCTGGAGAACTGGAGTTTTAATCAGGTTTAAACTCAGTGACTGTAAGGAGGGCCTTCAGTGTGATTTTCTGGAGTTTTGTACATGTTAAGGTCAGAAAGAGCCTGCTTTACTTCTTTTGTAACATGGGCCTTAGATTTCACAGAGGGATCCTTGCACAGGGCCCCTTAAACACAGTTCATGCTGCAAATGTTCTTTTCTTATTTCCAGAACTCCCAGTGAGTACCCAAGGTATTACTCTCAAAGGGACTTTACACCTGCTATTGATTGCTCTCGCTGCCAAATGCACATCTTACCTGTAAGGTCCAAAGTTTCTATTCACAACAAGAACATGAAGAATTGAAAAATTCTATTATTCCTGGGGTAAATTTTTCACATAATAAATGGAGGGACTTTAATGAAAATTATTTTGCCTATATTTTTTATTCATTGTACATTATGGATACTAGCAACTGTTTGTTTTATTAAATGCTGTGTTGAGTTTCCTTGAATTTTGAAATAAGATTCCAGGATAGAAGGGCATTACTTTACTTATTATATATTATACTTACATAAAGTACTATGTATTTTTCTCAAATATACATGTGAAACAGGTAGCAGGAAAGTCACTTCAAGGACTATCTCTCCACCTGATGGATGGTGAAGATTCCAAGCTGTTAATATTGAATACACTGCTAAAGACTTCAGAAGCAGAAATGCCTGGAAACATTATTTTCTTTTATGGTGAAAGCCTAATGACAATGTTAAGTTAGCTTCAATTCAAGGGTCTGATTCACCATTCTATGGGTTGCACAAGGACCTTTCTGAATAGTTTGAAAAAAGTACTGGAGTGGGTCCTGGAAAAACAGGACCTGCCTTGCAGGTAAGTGTAGGGACACTCTGTGGCTTTTGTATCTTCTAGCAATTGTTGCAAAATAAAATTAAATATACATACCCTGCTGATAGAGGCAGAACACAGTCAGCATTTCTCCTGAAATCTCCATTTCAGGAAACCTACAGAGCCTTCAGATAATGGTTAGATATAAAATAACATTGAATTCACCTTTTTAGCTATAGATCACATTGACTGTTCTTGGATAGGCATGAATAAGCTTCCTGAACAAAGCAGTATTTTTGATTATTGTCCAGAGATCTCAAGGATATTAATTTCTTTTTTGACCTACAGCTCTTCCATGTCTAAACACCTCATGAAGTCAGGTTGATTTGAATGCATAAAATCCAGCAGTCTAGATGCACAAATGGCCACATTATTGAAAGTGTTTGACCTGAATATCTATTTTAGGAAAATCTCTGCAATATCTAATTGCTGGTTTTATCTCTCTTCCCTCTCATCTTCTAGCAAATGCTTTGTTCAGTGGTGCTTTGCATATTTTATTTCACGCTTGCAGTATCTCATATTTATGTTAATATATGTCTGCACAAACAACTTAGTGGTACAGGAAAAATAGTCAGATATACAGCATAAAGATTTGCTTCTAGTTAGACTCTCTAAAATATTTTGGTACAATATGTTCTGCATTGGATCTGGACATAGGAAAAGGCTTACTTGAAATGTTGTTTGGTTATCACTCAATTGACCATCCTTTCAGCTTGACATTATTGGCAGGGTATTTTCTTACACCACTATAGCTGAAAACAGAAGTTTTGCCTCAGATTTAATTTGTTACTATGGGTATAAACTGCATATCTTTAAAATTTCACCCTGAAAAGAGACATGTTGTGGTTCTGCTTAGTGAGTTTCATGGCAGGCGTGTCATTAAAAATAGAAATTAATAAAGCAGAAATTACTATAAATTTGATGATTTATTTTTGCTATCTTTTTTCCCCTGGATTTGATTATTTTTTCCTTTATTTTGATTGTTATCTTTGAGGCTGTGGATTTATCAGATGGATAGCTAAACTTTATATAACTGCCAGGAATGGCAATTATATAGGCATTTGCATTGGAGACTTCCCCCGTGGACCTGCTTTTATAGCAGCAGCTGATATGAGCAGATGGAAATTAAAAGCCAGAGGGATACACTGAAAATCACACCGTGAGAAAACTCTGAAAAAGATGTAACCTGTCTGTTGGACTGTAAAATTGACCAGGGATGGCATGTGGCAATCTGTCCTCAGCTGCCTAATTTATCCAGTGTGACTGACAATGCCATTAGATTGAGTAGATGTCCTTCATAAGTGTGTACTATTATAACAATTTTGGAGATGGGAAGTAGCATAGAAGAAGGAAACATTCCAGCAAAAGCAAAAGCTTCTGTGCTTCATCCAAGGTGATGAGATTATATGGCAGCATATCCATGTATTTCTATCATTCAAAGAGTGTTTGTATGTGGTTACACTGCTTTTGGGTATGTGTATCATTATATATCCTGAAAGTCGAAGAGGTCACTTTCTAGTTAATGCTTTTTTAATATTGTATCTGATGTGCTTGCTGTTGTCCTTCAGTCCTGTGTACAAAAAGAAGAAAACCTGCCTGGTGCTCATACACAGAATGTGCTGTCACTGTGCTTGATCTTTCAAAACATTGGAGAAATCACAAAGTTCTGCAAGTTCCATTTTTATGGAGCATGCATCTTCTATTATGCAAATGAAGCTGTAGTTTTCAAATACACCAATCATAAAGTTTATCCAGATGAGCTCAGCATAAAAAATAGAAGTAGCTAATCTCTTTCTTTGATGAACACTCCAAGACGCACTTCAAAAGTAATTTGTAGGTGAAAGAGAAAGAAACTGGTGCTCACATCAGCAGGAGCAGCATGGAGTATTTTTCTTTCTTGTTGTGAAAGATAAGAACAGTCAGTCATTGCTAGCAATGGTTCAGCTTGGTAGCTGTAGGAGATAAGAAGAAGTGTATGCAATCGCTGCATACTGGGAAGTGCACTGTACACTTACTCACACCTTTATGCCTGCTGGAGCTTTTCAACAACTTTAGAAAAGTGTGAGATTAAATAATCCAGAGACAAAACTAGATTTCAAAAAGAAACAAGTATCTTTCACTTCTATTGTGATTTTATTTGATAAGGATATTTTGATTTGTCAGCAATTTGTCCTAAGATCTGATGTAAACCTACTCTCTTTCAATTTGAACCCATTCCCCTTTGTCCTGTCACTATATGCTCTTGTAAGTAGTCTTGCCTCATTCTTGTTCCTTTTGTGTTCCTTTTCTGAATTGTGTATAATTTAGCTATTTTTATATTTCCTTTTTCTTTTCAATTTCCTTAATTTCAAATTTCAGATACCAGAGAAATTATGTCACCCCAGATATGATGCGATCTCCCCTGCTTAGATCTATGTGAAGGATAATTCTAAATTAATAGGAGATAATTTATAAGTGAATTTAATTTTAAGATTTTTCTACCACTATGATCTGTCACATTTCCACATCTAAGGTCAGGTGGTTCATTCACATCTGACAAAGTCTGTGGCTCAAATATTTATTTACTACCCATGTTTCTTGAGTGCTGCAGTGAAAATACTGTAGTCACATTTACTTTTGAGATTAATAGCTCCATTTTTCCTTCTATACTAGAGATTATGGTGTTTATTTCGTTTTCTAATATGACAAGTGCCCATCTAAATGAGCAAGATGCTTCTAACGGATACTTAAACAAAATCTCTTTCTATATATATATATGTAAGAATCAGCAAAATCACATCAGGCCTGTTTGCTTCACAAGGCATTTTGATTTTAACTCACATAATTAACTCTCAGTCTCCCATGAGGTTGAGAATGAAGTGGGTGACTCAGAGCATGTCAATGAGATAACTAAAACTTTAATCTAGATTTCGCCTACTAGAATATTTCCATTAACAGTTTTGTCATTGTTACTTAGTGGTTACCTTTTGTTAATGGGTTACGCTAGCTTTTTAAATCAGATTTTGATATCTATAAACATCTGTTCAAAAGAGTTTTCTTCTTCAGTCCTGACAGTGATGCTCGTGCTATGTCAGAGGGGTTGGAGGGAACATGTGGAAGCACAGTCAGGATGTTTTAGTTCAGTAATTGTGTGTATCAAGAGCACTAAAGACGCACATGACAGCTAATTTTGTGATGAAGACAGTCAGAGCTGTAGGGGATAGCTGTAAGTACTTACCTACACAGAAACCTTACCATTGCAACTGGTGTAGGAACTGGTACTAATCAAATTCCATGATCTGGAATTATACCCCTAATTTCAGTTTGAGCAGACCTGTAACATCAGTGCTATTAGTATTCCCCGTGCTAAGATAAATTAATTACATTTTTATTCTTAAATCAAGATAATCTCAGCTCATATACTGACTGAGATATACAGTTGTCTCTGTGGGAGCTTTCCCAGGGCTGAAAGTATTTCAGGTAGCTGCTGAATCCTAGTGAGATGTTACAGTTTTCTGGAAATTAGTAATCCTTTGTTCAGATTGTCTCATAATCTGTTCAAATACAAATAAATCTTCCAGAGAAGTAAAAATACTAAAATATTTATGACAAAAAGAATTGTGTTCAGGTGTGAAAATCTTCCCTTTCCTCTTTTTTTTTTAAGGAATGCTATTAATGAGAAGTATGAGCCTTTGTCATAAAGAGTCATGAAACCTTGTTTCCTCCAGGAAACTATCAATAAATTCTGCAGTTTTTGAGGGGAGGCACTGTGGATTTGAAAGGGCTGGAAGCTGAACTTTGTGTATGACTGCTTTCTGCTCTGGGAACATTTTATTGGACTGTGCCACTTGCACTGCCAGGCAATTGCTCTTTTACTCCACTGATGACAATCATGGCTAGTAAAAGATTAAAAGGCTGCCTAATCTTCACACCCCTGCCAATGGCAATCAACAGAGAAAGTCCCGAAAGGTGATGCAGGGTGTATGAGCTGAATAGGGAATGGTGTGCACTTTTCAGTGCTAATAGTGGCAAGCAGAGGAAAGAGACACTCCACTTTGAGTGATATCAAACTGTGAGCTGCTGAAGAGTGCAGTGGTGTTGGGGTGCTGCTCCCGCTGACTGCTGGTGGAATTGCTGAGCCTGCCCAGGCAGGGGCTGTCTCTGCCTGCAGGCAGCTGCCAGGGGCTGTGCAGGGGCAGCCCGGAGCACTGGGAGGGCAGAGGCAGCTGCAGCAGCCACAAAGAGGAAGTTTCTACCTGGCCAGGTTTGAAATCACACTGGGCTCAGAAGGTTTATTGCACCCGTTGCATCTGACTAAGCATGCTGTTGTCCTCCCAGTGAGCTCCTGAGCCCTGCGCTGCGATACTCTGCCTGCTGAGCTGGTACATCTCCCTGTGTCAGTGCCCAGGTGTGCACTTCTGCAGTGGCTGTGGTGCACTGACAGCTCTCCAGCCTCACTGCCCAGCTGTGGCTGTGTCCTTTACCCGGGCTACCTCAGCCCTGGGCAGATGCCTAGCTGCTTTTATTGCTGAAAGGCACAATGAAACATCCGGGGTAGGAGCATAAGATGGCTTTGTATAAGTGCAGTCAAGGTTTTAGACTAATTCTGCAGGAGCTAACAAAAAGTAAATGTTTCCATCCGATTTACTACCATATAATGGTAGTAAAACATTTGCTTGCAACCCTTGGCTCTATAAACTTTTATCAACCCTGAAGCCATGTAGACCTTGCAATGTATTTGTCCACTTAGCAGCAGCAGTTGATATAGGTGTTTTCTTCCAGCATGGGAGCAAAGGTTGTTGATGATCTTTCTGTGACATTCTCATATTAATCCCTGCAGCAGACATGGTGAAAGTTGGCTTTAAAACAACAGTATAATTCAAAGTATATTTCCAGGGCAGAAGAAGTGCCAGTTCTACCGAGCAAATGATAGGGTGTATGCAGCAGAATACACCTTCTGTACAAGACAGCAGAAACCAGAAGGCTAAAATTAAGTCATAAAAGTTCCATTACCCATCAAACTTGCCTTGTTAGACAGTTTCTACTATTTAATTGTTTTTCATGAAAATGTCTTATCTTGTATTTTTATTGTGTAGGGTGCCTTTTGAGGTAAATGGGTTCAGGCACTATCTGTCTCCCTACTCCACGAGAAAAAGTATTTACTGATGTGCATGACCTTGTCAGAATTTATGGTGCTGGCACAGGCAGCTGGGCTGTAACCATAATTCTCTCCAGAGAAGGCAGAGGAGTTCAAGTGTTCAGGGTGACAAATAGGGCCATGGTGACTTTTCCTTCAGGAATAAGGAGTGGCAGCATTGTCTCCTTTAATCAGTGCAAACACTTTTGGTTTAGGTTAAAGATGATGTCATTTAGAGCTTCCTATTGCCAGAGTTTTGTTCCCTGAATTATTGCTGCACTTACACGACACCCATTGCTGCACTTACACGACACCACAATCTTAACCCATTGCTAACTTGTGATCTTACTCTTCTCTTGGACAGCTGCCTGTGTTGAGAGTAACAAACGTTTTCTTCTGAGGATTAGAGCCTTGCAACAATTTCTTTCTCTGAAACATGTTGGTTTTTCAGAAAGCAATATGTTCTGTAGCGATATTCTTTTTTGTACCTGAGAGCTTTCTTCTGGGTGCCCAGATGATCTAAGAAAACATGGGAAGAGCTGTTCTTGAAACCATTTTTTATTTATTGTATTGAGTTTTGAGTTTCAAAGTCTTCTGTCCTCTCTTTTTCTGCAAAGGACTCGACTCTTCAAAAGATGGAGTAGCCAAATAATTATTTGAAATTTTATAAAAAAATAAAGAAAAGGAATTAAGTTGTAATTCCTCAAAATGATAATAATTTTTCTCAGTTTTATTATTGCAGGAATAATAATTTCCACCAAAAAGCTGATCTAGTAACCAAAATAGAACTCTGTGTGTGATGAACAAGTCAAGGTTTTTTACCAGTTGCAGCATGGTAGCTGTTTCCTCTAGATTCCCAAGGAATGCTTCTCTATGGAGGTCTTCTTTCAGGACCTAGATTTTGAGACTGTGTTAAGACCTGAGTTCACCATTACTCTGCTTTTGAAGCAGTATGGAAGGCATATAACCTGTTCCCTCAAGGACCATCTGTTTTATATCAGTGCATTCTCCTAGATGCTCTGGTGGGCTGCAATGTTTCTGACAGTGCCAGTGAAGAAATGGAAGCACATGTTGGTGTCTAGGCAGATCCAAAACCTTCTGTGATAATATCACATTGCCTTCACTCTGTGTGCAGCCCATTTCCATCCTTAAACACATTAGTTGTCCCATCCCTTCCCAATCCAGCAGAGCAGTTAAGCATATGCTTAAGTCAAATTGCTGCTGGTCTGATTTAAGTAGCACTTAAACCAAGCACATTCTTAAATGCTTATATGGCTGTGGAGGGATTGAAACATGTGCTTAACGTTCAGTGCATGCTCGTATGCTTTGCTGGGTGGGAACTCTAAAAATGGAAAGGGACTAAAGCTATTTCATTTCATTGTACTAGTGTTCCTTAAATGTGCTGATGACTGTTAGAATGGGGTAGTTTAGTTCAGACTGAGTTTAATAGGATTGCTCCAACCTATCAACTTTTGCAAGTTAATAAATATTTAAGGGTAGGAAATTTCATTGCTGGAGTAAATTTTAGAGGATGTGGTAAACAACAGTCACTGTAGATGAAAGAATAGAATAAAACAGTTCATTTCAAAACAGTATGATTTCAGAAAAAAATTTATCTTGGACATTCAGCAAGGTCTGAATATTATGATATAAAGGGATAACACAAGAAATTAATTTGTACTTTCAGCAGTAAATGAAGACTATGTTTTTCATCAAGAAAGTATGAAATAAACTTCAGTCCTGTTTTGACTGGGAAAGTTCAATAATACCTGAATCAGTCATTTCCACATAAGTTTTCATAACACAGAATCATAGAACCAAACAATAGTTTGGTTTGGTTTGGTTTGGTTTGGTTTGGTTTGGTTTGGTTTGCTTTGCTTTGCTTTGCTTTGCTTTGGCTGGGTTTGAAGACACCCTAGAGATCACACAGTTTTAACCTCCCTGGACAACTTTCACTAGAACAGGTTCCTCAGAGTCCCATCCAGCTTGACCTTTAACACCTCCAGAGATGGAGCATCCACAACTTCTCTGGGCAACCTCTCCCTGTGCTTCACCATCCTCAAAGTAAAGAATTTCTTCCTAACATCTGCTCTTTCAGACCGGGGCACACACAAAAATGCATTATTTGTATTGTATATTATATAATTTACATAATTTAATAATAAATATATAACATGTATAATCTTTGTATTATCTAATAAAAAACTATATTATTCACTTTGGACACTCTGATAATATCTTCTTAAAATGTATTCAAGCATTGTTATCCAAAAAGTTAAACTTTAAATACTTTTCATAATTACCTAAAAAGTTATATTTCAAATACTTTTTTTTTTTTTTTTTTTTTTTAAACAGAAAGCTCTCTCTTCAGCTATTGTGGTCCTCCTAGAATGTCTTGTTTTTCCTTAAGGCTTTATCTCAGGCTTATAGTTAAGCTTAGGAAATAGGATAAACAAAATTAATTCCCAAACCTTGACTTTATAGCAATATATTTCTTGTAAAGGATAAAAAGACTACTGAATAAATTCAGCATCAGAGAGGTGCGAGCCTAACAGATTTAAACAAACTTAGTGGGAGCAGTTGGTGTGCTGAGTGCTAGAGACCTTATCCAGAGGAAAAAAAATCTGGGCTACAGAGAAATATCATGAATTTCAGCAGGGAGAAATGCAAAGTGAGAGGAGCATTGCCATTTACCAGTACTGCTGGGGGACCAGTTGAAGATGACTCTAGTGCAAAGGACCTGGTTGGTTAATGGGTGCCAAATTCAAAATGAAGCAGCAGGGAGCATTTCTGTGGTCAAAACAGGCTTCATGTCATTTATTATCTGGAAAAAACCCAACTATGTACATGCAGTCATTTGTAAACATTTTTTTCTTAAGTGCCTGACTGAGTTCTACACAACACCCTGTGTGTGAAATTAGCACGACTGCTCAGAATAATAAGTATTAATAAACAGGAGTTAATAGAGCAGGTTGATATGCCAAAAAAATTTACACATTATTTTCATGCAATGGAGATATTTGGGTATTGTATCTGATCTGATCAGATGCTACTCAGTAGATCTGATGCTACTCAGAATTTTCATTGATAGTCTAGAAGAATCATGAAACGAAAATGAATTTTTAAGATGACACTGGCATTACTACATTGGCAAGTGAACAGTGTGGAAGGGTCATATATTCTTCCTGATCACTGGATAGTTTAGGTCCTTTTTAATATTAGAATTCTTGCTGCCATTTAAAACAAATATATATATATCTTAAAATATATTCATTCCACAACTTAAAAAATTGGTGTTTTGTCTCAGTATCAATGACTTTAAAAAGAGGAATAGCTTAAAAATAGGTAAAGAAAAACATGAACCTTGAATACATTATAAGGGAAACACAAGTAAGATACAAATTACTATATCAAAATGGAGGTGGCAGTCCAAGTTGATTTCATTCAGCATGAGACACTATGAAGTTATTCTAAATTTTTTATAAAAGGTAGGGGTCCAGAGTTTTCAAAGGAAAAGTGAATACCACAGTTATGGAATTTATTGAAGAATTGGAGAACACTTCCATGAAATAATTAAATACTTAAATAAACTTAAAGCTTTAAACTTAAATACTTCCTTCAGGTACTCCTCATCTTTTGATTACTGTTGTCAAGTACCAAAATGAAGACAGATATGAATACAATTAAGAAGGTGATGGTTTTGAGCAGTGTCTCTACACAGAAATTGCCCTGCTGATGTAAAAATTTTATTGTTGTGGGAAGATAATAGAAGATTGACAATGCTGTTTGCAAACACATTCAAGTGACATGAAACTGAGATAAAGAAGACCCCATATATCATTTTAATTCTTTTTTAGTCTTGTGTGTTGGAAAAGTAGAACATCGTTGATTAAATAATATAGGCCTGTAATAGAAACTCTGCAGAATATGCTTAAGATTCCTTCCCTGCTGTGGGAAAGATCAAAGCACAGTAGTAACCTGTGCTTGAGTAAATCCCAGATATACAGGCAAAACCAGCAGGTTCGGTGATCCTCCAGCATGGACTGAGCTCCACAGTGTCTGCCTTCCCTCTTGTGTGCCTCTGTCCAGGTGCTGCTTTGGGGATCCCTTGATGACAAGGTAACAAAAATAAAATTACCCTTCCTTTGTGGTTTTTGTGGCTCTTCCTGCAGCCTGCCTGTGCAAGCTCACACAATTGCCTCTTCAAAATGTGTCTTTTCTATGCTCTGAATATAATAGAGAAAGTGCTTTACAGTGTTCAGGTCTGCTAGATTCTCCTCTCTAGCTATTTTCTCATCCGGAAAGGGTTCTTTAGTCTCAGGGAGAAAAAAAATAGAAGTGATGAAACTGGAGTCAGACAAATTCAAAAGGTTGAAAAAACTCCCATTTTTTTAACAGCTAGATGGACTAGATCAATGGTAAAAGAAAAAAAAGACAAGTCAAAAGACATCATAGGGTCTGATTTCTCATTTTTCTGTTCAAGACTGGGTGTATGTCAAAACCTGTGCTTTAATCAATGTCATAAAATCTTTTATTAAACACCAGTAAGTGAGTTACAGAAGGGTGACTTGGAGAAAATAATTTATGACATCCAGGGATTCAGAATAAATTATTTTATATAATAATATTTTTTTAATAATATGGTCATTATTTTATAGTCAGAGAGAGCATTGAACAGCATAAATCTATTATTTTACCTGCCATTTTCTGCCTGCTAATATCCCAGCATGTGTCTGCAACTGAGAGAACTTTCAATGTTCTACTGATCAATCGCCAAAGTGGTGCTCCTCAAGCATTCTTACACATAGTAGAAAGGCCTCCTAGTTATGTTTTTCATCACAGGACTCCATTTTTACCGAATACAAAATATCAACATCAGTGTACAGTAATAATCTAAAATTTTGCCGTATAAAATACTCTTATTATTAAGAAGCTGAAGCATAATTTCCCCATAATTATAATGTCCTTTCAGTAGCAAAAAGAATGAAAAATAAATAAAAATAAATAGTCTCAAAAATACCCAAACAAAACCTGCAAACAAACAAACAAAAAACCCCAAGCATATTGTACTATACTACTTAAAATTCATGTTGTAAGTACCTTTACCAGCTTTTGCATTTCCAATTGCACCAACCCTTTTATGTCATCATTTTTTCCATAAGTACATGGGCTCACATTTCCTTGGGGGACTGATGCCCTTGGTGTGTTCAGTATCAAAGTGACTCTAACTTAGATTTGAGAGAATCCTTGCCAATACTTTGTGAGCTCACCCTTCGTTTTTATCCTTTGAATTTCAAAGGACTTGATTAGCTCACGCTTGTCAAATCCTCACATCAATTTGACTGATTTATTTTCTGACACTAGACAAGCATGTTTTTAGACCAAATATGCTTATCATGTAATAATTAAAATTTCCATTGCCCTCTAAAAACAATTGCAAAAGTAACCCATAAACTCATTACTGGAAAGAAAGGTTTTTCCTTTTTAAGTTCAAAGAGGAATTACAAATGAGAGTTCCACAAGGCTAATCTCTTGTGGGTGATACCTTGGTATTTATACTGGAATCATACTCAACTGAGATTGAAACTGAAATGGAAGTCACATTTTGTGACTTATTATATGAGAAAATGTCTTCAGTGTTTTCTTTAGTAATGTCAAGTTTCACAGAAATCTTTCAAAGCTAGATTTCGCTGATCCTAGTCTGGGCTATGGACATTTGTAATGGAAAGCATTTTGATTCTTTTTGTTCAGAAATATTGAAAATTTGCGATCATAAAAATACCTTAAATGATGGAAAACCTTTTATTCTAGTTGCTATTTAAGACTGTGTGAAATATCTACTCTGTGGTACGTATTTCAGTACTGATTGTTTAAAATCTTATATTTGAAGACATTCTAAATTTGCACATTTGAATTTATAATTCTTTCATGGATAAAATTAAATCACAGATTGTGCTTTGGCAACATGATAAATCACTTATTTTATCATGATTGAGGTACAACATCACTTTGTCAATCAAATATTCTTGTTGAAAGATTTTTTAATGCTGCCGCTTCTCTAACAATATCTCTAAGTCATCTGTGTTCTTTATATTCTCTCTTCCATATAGCTGGAATTGTTATTCTTCCTTCAGTTTATTTTTCCTGAGCTATTTGGTGTAGAAAAACTCAGATGACAACAGATGCATGTGATCATATTCCTGACGTCACAGTAAAAGATGACATATTATTTTCTTAGTGATTATTTGGAAAGGTCAAAATTTTAGATGTGGAGTAAAATACTTCCATTACAACTAAAGTTGTTTGAGTGAATGACTAACACAAAGCCTAGCAACGTGAAATGGAATATGAGATATAATTTGGCTTTCTTTGTTTATTTACTCCCACTGGGGCCTAAGAGTGTTTTTTGGTTTGAATGGTTTCATTACACCAATTTGAGACCTATCCAGCTTCTTCTGTGGCAGTAAATAGTACCCTCTTCTGCACCCTCAGAAATAAGTTTATAGAACCATAGAATCATAGAATGATTTGAGTTGAAAAGAAAGATGATCTTGAAGATCATCTAGTTCCAATCCCCTGCTATGGACATGCACACCTTTTACTAGATCAAATTGCTCAGAGCCCCATCCAACCTCCCCTTGAGTGCTTCTGGGGTTGGGGCACCCACAGCTTCTCTGGGCAACCTCTTCCAGTGCCTCACCAATCTCACAGGAAAGAAATATCTTCTTCATATCTAATCTAAATGTTTCAGTTTAAAGATATTTCCATTTATCTTATCGCTCTATGCCCTCCAAAGAAGTCCCTCTCCAGCTCTCTAAAGGTAGCCCCCGTTAGGAAGTAGATGGTGCTCTAAGGTTCTCCGTGTAGCTTTCTCTTCTCCAGGTTAAATAAACCAAATTCTCTCAGCCTGTCTGCACAGGAGAGGTGATGCAACCCTCTGATCTTCTTTGTGGTCTCCTCTGGACTTTCTTCAGCAGGTCCATGTCCTTGTGTTGGGGCACAAGAGCTGGACACAGCAAGAGCAGAGTAGGGGGCCACAACCCCCTCCCTTGCCCTGCTGGCCATGCTGCTTTTGATGCAGCCCAGGATACAACTGGCACACTGATTGTCATGTTGAGCTTCTCATCCACCAACAGCCCCAAGTCCTTCTCCTCAGGGCTGCCCTCAATCTGTTTTCCACCCAGACCGCACCTGTGCAGCTACATCTTAATCAACAACATGCCTAACCTAAATTTTAGGCCTGCCTGAAACACTCACACATCACTAGAAATGAACACTAACAGGTTTTTAACCCAGAGGATTATTTCTGGAGTTCTCAGCAAACAGGCTGGGTTTCCTTCAGTATTTGCCTCTAGCAGGTCTACCTATTTGTTTCATAAACTTATACAAGGTTAACTGAGATTATTGTGCGGTCACACACTGCTTTGAAATTGATTTAGAGCCTGGGTCTATCACTGCTGATTTGCAATGTTTGCCTATTTAATAAAGAAATAAGTGTGAAAAGCAGCCATCCTTTTCCTATTTTTTTTTCTGGAAAATTTTTCTTTTGCTCAGTAGGAAGCCTCTTCCTCACACTCCTGCAGCTTTGACACTTAGAAACCACTTAATGTCCAGCAGATTAGATTGTTTGCACATCCTGATACCTCCTACAGCTAGGAAATTTGGTCTTTTCCATTAATGTGTTAACATTTTTTCTGCACAAACTGCGACTCCATGAGTGGTTGTTGTCCCTGTGGAGACATGGCAGAAAGACTGTCATCTTCAATAACACTCTTTGAATCTGGAGTTTAAAGAGTTTTTCTAATAAAGGGGATAAGCTAAAAAACATCCTTTAGCTTTTTGCACTGTTTGCAGTGTGAGGCCTGAGCTCTGTGTGCAGCTGAGGGCTTGTGCATGATGTGTTTTGAGCAGCTGGAACTACTCAGAGTGCATCAAGTTAAAGACATACACAATTCTTTTCAGGACCCAACCCCTGAGAGGACTCCTGACATCTTATAACCTTCTAGCTTGGTTGCTCTCCACCCTGCAGAGCATGTCTGGGATTTGCACACTTTTCTGAGCATTTCACACAGATATTTCCTATTGGTGCTTGCTCCTTTCTGTAATGAAATATGCTTTAGAGTTCAGACAGGGAGAGAGATTTCAGTGTTGACATGGCTGGGAAGTCTTGAGACTTGCCATCTGCTACTCTGGTAGCTTTGAAATAATAATAGAAGTTTTTAGTAGTGGAAAGATATTAATTTACAATGGCAAGCTGATGTCAGAGGTGGTAGACTCTACCAGACACAGAAAAGCTGTAATGAAGGGATTATTTGACTCTATTACAAAGGGACAGTATTTTAATTCATTATCAGGGGTCAAGGGCTCAAAATGTGTTCTAAAATCCTGAGGGCAAGGATCTGTTTTGCTGTGCTTGAAACAGGCAAGCTGAAATTTCACTGCAACATAAAGGTGCTGTGTCAAGTGAAACTAAAGACCGCCTGGATCACTGAGTCCAACAGTGGCCTGGTGTGCATGTCTGCTTCAGAAGCTGAGTATCTCCTTTTGACTCTGTTGTTGATGTGGTTGGTGGTTTCCTCATAATTTAGGTAAAATTCTTTAACTTTAATTGAGGCGTTAGACTGAATTTGTCAAAGATAGAATTTATGTTGTAGGTCTAAAAGAATAAATAGTGACAGAATCAGAAGAAGAACAAAAGGAAAAGTTTAGGAATGCAAGGTAAGGGAAAAAAAGAACCCAAAAGTAAAAAACAGCTAAAGTAATTCTAATAATTAATTTTTCCCACTCACTCAAGATCCCGTCAGTCCTTTTGTCTCAGCTCACCTTGGCAGAGCTCTTCCTCCATTGTCATAGAACTCAGGATCCCAGGCATTTGGCTTCTCTCATTTTCAAAACTATTTCTTTTATAAGATCTTTTCTGTGGAAAAATCACAATTTATTTGTACACATGTACAGACACACAGAGAACCATTAAGAGTGGAGAAAAAAGCAAAATCACCTAGTAGATCTGAACAGAATTGTTTAACTATGCTTCTGTAACCCTTCACAGAGAAAACTGTGGATCTAGAGTCTCAGCATTTTTATTTAAAACTGTTAAAATTCTGATAAAACAAGTCTCTCTACCCTCTTTAGTAGCAAGTCCTCATAATTTAAAAATAGTTCAAAAGAAAAATGTTGTCAGCACTTGAATCATTTCTCCTTTTTTAATCATTTAAATTTCAAATGACTAGAAGCTTCCTATAGATCTAAAGATCTCATTCCTGAAAATGACTCATATATGAGTAAATATAACACTACAAGGTATTAATTCTGAGATTTTTAATTTTTAAAAAAGGAAGAAATTACTTCCAAAAGTAAGTGTTAGTCTCATTAAATCACAGTCTTAAAACTCAGGATATGCGAGCATTCTGACTATAGCCTATGCACATCTAATTAATCCTCCTGACATTAATTATAGAATCATGGGATTTATTGAATTTTTCTTCTATGCAGGAAAAATGCCTTATTTGCGTAGGACAAATAAGTTTCAGGGATAATTCTGGCTAGACCAACAAGTGTCTATTAAGAAAAACACATCTCATCTCACCCTCTGTTAAGTGTTCTGAAGCGTCATTTTCTTCAATATGTAGAAAGTATAAAAATGTTCTAAAGATATTACCTGAGGAAAAACCCTAAAGAAATTAATCATGTCCCTGACTCACGATTTAAATGATGTGTACAAAGATGTACAAAGTCCCTCACTGAAAAATGTTGATAAACAGAAATAATGAACCTCTGTTATCAAAGTGAATGTTGCATTACACATGTTAAATGATGAAGCAATTACAGGTTGTTTATTGATGCAGAAATTAAAGGGAGTATAGGCAATCCTGCTCAGACAGCTTTAATTTTATCATTTCTTAATATCTGAGCACTGAGGTTTGCAACCTTAAAATGTATTCCACTTCTATGCCTTTTTTTTCACTTAATATGCATGGGAAAAGGATCTTTATCATACAGACTTGTGTCATGATTCAAAATTAGTGACAATTTGTGATGCAGTTTATAACATTATTAGAAATAAAAGCTGGTTAGCATCAGAAATCAAAGATGGCATGGAAAAGTGATTATACAAAGCAGGTCAGAGTTTTAACAAATAACATACATAGTGTTTATCAGATAAGATGTATCTCCAGAGGCAAATTAATAAATGTCCTGATGAACATACAGTGTCTTTCTCAGCCTTTCTCCATATTGCCTTCTCACCTTTGGCAGTAGGTAAGCAAGAACTGAGATTTAGTTTGGTCTTTCAGCAGCCTCCAGCTACTTCTCATGCATCACTATTCCTTTTGGCAGCACTGACTTGATGGAACTCACCTTTTAAAAAAAAGCCTGCTCCAGAGTCTGTTTTCTCATGACCTCATTTTTGCAAAAAGTGTATTTCTTCATAGCTCTCAAAACCCTGGGTTTTTTCCTTCACAAAGGTGGCAATTTCAGCTACCAAACTGCTGTAGCCTCTTGAGTGCAGCATGATCCACCTGCCAGTCAATCTATATAATGATATGTCACTGTACCCAGCAATTGATACAGCCTTGATGGAACATCCAGAGGCAAACAGCGTGCATTCCTCTTAATGTTAAAGGTCTGAATGCAACACAGAGAATCGTTTGAAACTAGAGTATTTTCCACCTGGTAGGAAAAGCCAGATGGGTGGAGAGACAGGCTAGGCATCATTGATGATGTCTGCTCTGTTAAGAGTCACCCTTCTCTCCCAGCCTTTGAGAACAACATATCTCAACTCAAATTAAAATAAGAACATGTTTCTGTGTGGGATTGCATTTTATGGAAATGGTTTGTTCTGGCTCACCCCTGGGAAATGTACGGTTTATCCCAAGTCTGTACCCTCCCTGCAGTATCCTGTATCTGTAACCTCATTGGCTGGAGAATGTTACCGCGCCCTTTTGAACCTCTGTGATAAGAATGCTAAGGCAGAAGGCTCTGCCCCTCTTGCCCCTCTACCCCTGGAGGCGTCCGGACGCTCCTCTCTCCTCTCCCCCCCTTCCCCCTCCCCCCTCCCCTTTCCTTCTCCCCCCTCCCCTTTCCCTCTCCCTCAGTGAATAAACCCTCACCTCATCAGCACCCCACCGGCATCTGAGTCTCCTTGCCTGCAAACCCGGGAATACCACAACCCCAAAAGACCCCGGGGGTCTCTGGGGGGCACTCCCCGGGGACCTCCCCATAAATTTAAACAACAACAGATGACGCACCAACGTCGGGCAACAGCATCAGCGACCCTGAGACAAGATGGACCATGGTAACTCCGTCTCGGTGCCGTCTCCGGTGGAGCGGCCGTTCTGGGCCATCGCGGCCCGGGGCGGCCCCTCCCCCACCGCGCAGAGACCTCGTGAGCCACCACGCGGCCGTCCCACCACCGCCGACCAGCCCGGCGCGGGCCCGGGTCCCGGCCCCTTGGGGCCCCGGCCCGCCTCGGCGCTGCGCGGGTTGCACAGCCCCGCTGGGCGGCGCGGCCCGGGTGGCGCGGCTCCGCCACGGCGAGGCTCCAGCGTGAGCCCCGGTGCGGCGGGACCGCTGCTGCGGCGCGTGGCTGCGGCGCGGCCCCGGCCCGCCTCGGCTCGGCGGCGCGGGCTGCGCGGCAGCGGCGCAGCACCCTCCGGCCTGTGGCAGCCGCGGCGCGGGCGGCGAACCGGCGGTGGAGCGGCCCCGGCGGCGGAGCGGCCCCGGCGGCGGAGCGGCCCCGGCGGAGGAGCGGCCCCAGCCCGGCGTGGCCGCGGCGCGGGGCAGTCCCGGCGGAGCCAACACGTGGCCCCAGCCCCGCCGCAGCACGCGCGGGCCCCAGCACCGGGAGAAGCCGCGCGAACAGGTGCCCCTCCCCCCGCCCGGCAACAGCGGCGAAGCAGCCCTGGACAGCAGCGAAAGGAACTCAGCCAGACGGCCATCAGAGAAGGAAAAAGCAGTCTTCAGTTGTGCCCAAGCCCCGCACCTTCCAAAACTCGGTTTTGTAAATTGTGTAACCTCCTTCCTTACCCTTACCCCCTCCTCCCCTCGCTGCTCCTTCTCCCTAACCCCCTTTCCCTTAACAAACCCCCGAGAGTTAACCCCTTCCTGCTAAACCCGGCACGGCACAGCTAACACCACGTGCTGCGCTGTGACCGCATGGCCACCATGGCCACGTGCTCTCAGTCCCATCTTCCGCTTTCCAAGTCCCACAAGGTAAACGCTAAGAAACCAAACCCCAAAGCTAAAGTGAATTTGTAATACCAGTTTTGCAGCCTTGTATAATTGTTAATGCTACTTTGATTCCCTTTCCCTGTTTTTCTGCCCCTGTCCCTTGCTGTTCTGGCCAAACAGCAGGGTGTCCCAAACCCCTCCATTTCCTTCCCATCCCCATGAAGTAGTTTTTACAATTATGCCATTCTAGCTTTTGTGTGTGTTCATATTGCAGATTCCCCTGTTTTCTGTTTTAGAAAGCAGAGGCCTTTTCAGGTCACAAGTGTGGATCCAAGGGAAGCAGTTTTTGGATTGTCTTCTTGTAAGGCATGATTCAGTGGTAGATTACTGAATCAATAACGCTTTTTGGGTTTATACTGTCCTCAGTTAGTTCTGAGGGTGATTGATAACCTAAATTGGTGTCTGAGAAAGTATTTGACGGTTTTGTAGTTTTTTTCTTTTGTTTTTCTTTTGATGACCTAAAACTGGGGGTCTTTTGTTAGGTCTCTGACACTTCTGGTGCAAGTATGGACGAAAAAAATCCCCAGTGGGTACATATGGACGAATGTAAACATTTGCATGCAGAGTGTAGGTCCTTTCGGTTGAACCAGTTGGAAAGTGAAAGGAGTGATTTGGCTCAGATCCTTGGGTGAGAATCTGAGGCCGTGTGTGGAGCCCGGGGAACTCCACGTGTTTTCCTGTCCCTAGAGTGGGAGCAGAGGTCAGCGCCTCAGCCTAAACTGGGGGCTGTGGTGGTCTGAAAAGCCAGTTGGAAAAGACAAGACACTATTAGGCCAGTCACGCTGGAAAGGCTCAAACAAATTTGTTAACTTGTTTCAAATCTTGCAATATAAACTCACATAACCCGTCTACTGCAATTACAAGGTCAGATCAACTGTTCACAGTATAACATAATCCTTACTGCAATTGTATTTGGTTTCATGCTGCAAAACTGTGTAATTACTGTTTCATTTTTTAAATTGTTAATTGTCATATGTCATATTTCTCTTCTCACATTTTAAAGAAAAAAAGGGTGACTTGTGGGATTGCATTTTATGGAAATGGTTTGCTCTGGCTCACCCCTGGGAAATGTATGGTTTATCCCAAGTCTGTACCCTCCCTGCAGTATCCTGTATCTGTAACCTCATTGGCTGGAGAATGTTACCGCGCCCTTTTGAACCTCTGTGATAAGAATGCTAAGGCAGAAGGCTCTGCCCCCTCTTGCCCCTCTACCCCTGGAGGCGTCCGGACGCTCCTCTCTCCTCTCCCCCCTTCCCCCTCCCCCCTCCCCTTTCCCTCTCCCCCCTCCCCTTTCCGCTCTCCCTCAGTGAATAAACCCTCACCTCATCAGCACCCCACCGGCGTCTGAAGTCTCCTTGCCTGCAAACCCGGGAATACCACGACCCCAAAAGACCCCGGGGGTCTCCGGGGGGCACTCCCCGGGGACCTCCCCATAAATTTAAACAACAACATTTCTGTGCTGTAAGCAGGCTGTCCTTCATTTTAATTACTGACTTTAACAAGGCAAGCCTGTTGATGCAAAACAGGAGAAAAAAATCATGTGGCTGAAAAAATTCAATATCTTTCTTAATGGGGACACCTGCGGTTTAGGTTCAAGCCATTTATACAGCAAAACCTGAATCATGAGCTCAGGATCATGTCCTGGCACCACAGTAAGGTTCAAATATAACTGATGGATCAGAAAAACTATGTTTCCCTACTGCTGTTTCCTTTTCACTCTGCTTAACATACCTTTATCCCAGGGAAGTGGCCTGAATATGTCCTTCACAATGCCTACTGGCAAAATATGTAGGGAATACCTAATTGTGAATATGTAGGGTAGAATGGAGGTTCTTTGGGCCAAGAGAAGTAAATTTATTAGAGTTAAGTTACAGCATCAGCAACTGACTTAGGGAGGAGCAGAGAGGTCTGATTTGGGAGATAGGAAATAGAGAAAACAAAAAATCACTAATTCCTTAGGAATTGTTTGCTACAGTTGTTAGATGAGATAGGTTTTCCCTGTGTATTATATACACATGCTAACATAAAATATTTTAAATCGGTACCCTTGCTGATTATTTCCTGAAAGATATGTGCATAACTGACTATTTTAAATTAAGATGATGGGTAGAAACTTCCATTCATTATAGCAGTATTTAATTTTCAGCTTTATAGAGGTCTGTATTTAACTCCCCTGCTTTTCTCTGGTGAGACCCCATCAGAAGTCCTGTATCCAGCACTGGCATCTACAGTGCAAGAAAAACATGGATGTGCTGGAGTGATCAAAGAGCAGGAGCAACCTCTTCTATGACAACAGGCTAGAAGAGTTGGGACTTTTCAGTCTGAAGAAGATAAAGCTCTGGGGAGAATTTAGGGCAGCTTCCAGTAGTTAAGGGAGCTCAGTAAAAAGAAGGGGACAAGCATCTTATCAGGACCTGTTGTGACTGGATCAGAGGCCACAGTTTTAAACTAAAGGAGTGTAGATATAAGGGATATAATCAGACATTTTCAGCTGGTTGTTACTGCTTCTTTTCATCAGATTAACATATCTGATAAATGGTTCACTTGTTCACCTGTAATTTAAATGCCTACTTCCAGATTCCAGTCTATAGTCTGTGTTTGCCTGATGAGCCTACAGAAGACGTGCTTGAAGACAGAGAGGGAAAAATAATGTATTTAAATTACACACACACACATATATATACATATACACATACACACACATTTACATGGACAGTGCAATGGAATTGACATTTGCTCTTTTGGAATTGTGGAGATTCTAAATATGACCAAGGTAAAGGGCCAACTGGCTCAGAAAGTCTACATCACACCTCAGAGTCTACTTAGAAAGTTTTATCTCTGTGTGGAGAAAGCAAATTCTTTCATTGCAAAACTAAGTGTCAGGGAATGAGTGCCTTCATGTAGCACCACACTAAGAAATGCAGTAGTGCCTGACAAAGGCTACAGAGTAGTACTTGTATAAACAGGAAGAAAAAATCAGATTTACAGGAAAATGAAAGGACCAGTCCCTGAGAAAGAACTAAAGGGTTTTTTTGCAGAAGGTTGTAAAAGTCCTGCAACCTAATGCTTGGAAAGCACGGAGTTCTCCGAAGCACTCTGAAAGTCAAAGTTCTCCTGTTCTCTGTTGTAGTTGTTTGTAACAATTAAAACTAACAGTAATATATCACAAAAACTTGTGGAACAATATTTATCGCTGTTCTACATAGTTATATTTCCAGAAGGCCAATCCTGGTGTGTCTTGCTGCTGTAAAAATGCAACTATCGTTTTATTATCCCCGTTACAGAACATCCTTCATTATTTATAGAGATTGTGTTTGCAAAGACAAATGACTTCTGTTCTTTCCAGAAGCAATAAAAAAGTGATAACACTTTTTGTTAACAACCAATTCCTTCCCTACCCCCTGAGCTTGCTGCATGCTCTTCTAATCTTGGGGTTTCATAGGCAGTTTGACAGACTGCACAGTTGTATTTATTACCTGTCATAGGTTAAGGATTTTTTTTGTCCACTTCCATTTTCCACTCTAATTATGGTAGTAATAAAGTATTTCTTGAAATTAATTCAGTTATGTGTTCTGGGTGTAATTTTTTAAGCATATACATAAATACTTATGTTAGTAGATGGACTATTTTAGTAGAATATATTATCTTCTGAGAGATCACAATGATCATGCTCCAAAAACCTGTCATATGGTTCTAATACTTAGACTGTTGTCTTTATCAGACAAACATTCAGAGTTCTTTGATGTATATTACACAATGATTATTCATAATATAAAGCATTATTTCTTAATGACTTTGCATAACTTAGATGTTAATGCTATGAAGCTAATTTTCAAGCTTTCAAGTACTCATTCTCTGATAATGTTTCCTACTTATAAGCCTCATGGAGGAGCTTCTGCACAGTATTCCAATAATCTCTATAAAAACAACAGCAAAATTTATCAGTCTAGTGTGGAAACAAGCAGAAAAATCATGCAAAGAATCCAAGGATATACTCAGCAGAATTAACGGTGAGAAACATATTTCCTTTCTGGGGAAAGGCAAGTGGAAGCCGAAAGAAAAAATTTAAAGAAACTGGGAGCTGGATGTTGTCTAAGGTTTACTTCATCTTGTGTTTTTAAAATAAAATGTCCATTTCTAGATCAGGAGCCTAGTTTATGCTCTGAACCACTGCTAAGTGCATGAAGGGTTGCATTATTCAGTGACAGCAAAGTAAATATTAATTTGCACAAAGGCTATATTTTAGGCAAGACATCAGCAGAGCAGAACAAGTTGAATTTTACAGTAATTAGAGAGCATAGCAAGTCTACAGTGATAAAATGTGAATTTTTCAGTGGACTTTAGAAAAAAGTTCATGCACAATGTACAACAAAGCCAGTCTTGACAGCCATGCTTGACAGTAAATCTAATGAATGGGAATTGGATCATAAGGCTGGATTTGGCTTTAGTTTTGTTATGACTGCTGTGTATGTGATAGGGAAGAGGACAAGGATAATGAATTTTTATCCTATTTTCATCTTTGATTGCAGAACTCAGAATAAATTACTGCATCTCTAATTGTATTCTGTTGTATCAGTATAAAATTATTGTCACTTTAGTCATGAAGATAATGACTGTAAGTCTACTATTTTTTCCTTGTCAATGACTAGCTGTTGTATCTGATGAAATCTGCTTGGAAATCAGTTCCTCTCTTTTCCTATCTAGGTGTGAGGGACACATGCAACCCATATTTAAATGCTGTTCTAGCAACAGAAATGGACTGAACAGTGACATCGACTTGTTTTGCTTTGGAATTTTCAAACATGTGTGCATAATCCAAAGTAGAGTCCACATAACTGCTGAAGAATGAGCAGCAGTTAAGCAACAGTGCTGCATTTTAGATGTTCTGAACTAAGGTCTATACAGTGTCTTATCAAATTAACAAGATTATTTTACAGAAGTCTATGTTTTTTTAGTAATGTTGAAGGTAGCAATAATTAAAAATGATATGTTTATATCATTAAGTCATTGGTCTGGTCCTAAAACCAGAAAAATATATTAATACTGTGCAGTCCTAAACATAGAAGGAAAGAATTATCAGACTGATAAAAGAGTTTTGCTGTTGCTGTCCAGGTGCTACTGTCTCTCTACAGCACTTTTCGAGGGGCTGTGAGTGTATCAGACTGAGTCAGTGGTTGTACAAGGTCCCTCAAGTGCGTGGTACTGGGAGATGTGTGTGGCTCACTGCATCTTTCCTCATCACAGAGTGCTACTGCTACATGTCAGAGATCAAAGCAAAGGCAAGTTGAAAGAGTCCAGCAATCCTTACATTTCCCATTTTCAAGAGTTTAAGGGTATCCTCGTCTTCTCTTCCAGGGCAAAAGGCTGCCTTTGAGAAATCTCCATGGCCTTTTTTTTCCCTTGCACATGCATTAAGAGCTTTTGCAGGTGGACAGTGTAAGTACCCAAGGTTCCACAATTGTGACAAGTAAGCAGTAGCATATTAATAGGTGTTACCACAATAGATGTTTGAAGTGTTGAACCAGGTCAGAATGTTTTTTTAAGATCTGTGAGCTTGTCTAAAAATATTGAATTATTTTCCTCACGGAGTGTCTGACTTAATATCAGGGAAAAAACGGAAATTAAGATTCAGTGTAGAAGAAACACTCTTTCTGACAATAGAGAGCCTACAAGACATCCTGTGTGTTTCTTATAAGTTGTGGTGAAAAGGCATCATTTTAGAATTCTCAGCCTTGAAATTAGCTTGTATTTTAAGAATCCCAACCATCTATTTCTAAACAAATGGGGAAAGAAAACCAAAACAGGTTAAAGTCAAACAAAACAACAGAAAAAACCCCAACCAACAAACAAACAAACAGAATCCAACCAACCAACCAACCAACCAAGAACCACAATCCCCCAAAAAACAACAAAAACCTCAAACCAAACAAAAAATCCCACCAAAACTACTAGGGATTTACAGTGAAGGAAGGCACAATAGACTCTCAAGACTACTCTTTTGCCAAATTTTCTAAACAAGAAAATACAAAGAATTTTTAGAAATTCAGATGTTAGCATAATGGATTGCAACTTTAAAAATACAGAGGAGAAAATTCAATTACCAAAGCATTGGAAACCATTAAACAAAGATGTCAATCTTAGTCCAAGAAGAAATAGGGGATTCCCTTACAATTTGAATAGAATCCTTTGGGGTTTAATTGTAAATCATCTCACCTAGAATACATGAAAGTTTATTTTGAAATTTTTCCTAGTATTGAGTCTTTTGGATTATTCACTAAAGATGTCCTGGAACATTGCACAGTAATTTCCAACATTTAAAAGTTATGACCTGCGGCTATTTTAAAACCAGTCTTGTTAAGATCTTATTTTCCTTTTTATACTTGACATAACTGGAGGCAAAAAAGTAATTGAATCCTATGTATCTTCATGGGGGGAAGAGTATGTGTGTGACTAGGGGGTTAAATAAAGGTTATGCGGTACCAGCTCCACTTCTGCAAGAAAATGTGGGTTTTTCTAATGAATGCTCAGCATGGTCTAGTGAGAATTTTCAATTCCTAACCACTTACACTGCACTTTGTGGCCAAAACAAACCTTACAGACTGGAGTGTAGAAAAGATAATTTGCTGAAAAAACCACAATAGCTATTAAAAACAAAAGCTGCTCCCTCTTTCCCAGCTGCTCATCTGTACCACGCTATAGCAAACCAAAGCTGTGCCTTTTTTCAATATTCCATAACAATTTGTGAATCTCAATTCAAAAAAAAGTGTTCAGGCTAAGGTTTTACAGCTATCTCTATTTTTGTGTTTTCAGTGCTCCATATAACACTTCTGTAGGTCACAACTACAGTACAGTTAGCATGAAAACAGATTTCATCGTGTAGAAATGTAACATTTCCATTTGGGGCTGATGTAGGTTTTTCTCATTACAAACTCAACTTTATTTTCTCCTTCTTTACACTATAATTTCTTGTTTAGACAGTTTGAAAATGAACAGTTAGCATGCTATTGACTGCACTTAGGACTGCTAGGGTGAAACTTTATTCTCTGCAAAGCCAACCATTAGGATTTACAGGAATTACAGTCATGATTTTTTAATATGCTTTTGACCAAGTTCTACCTAAAAATTTTAGGACTGCTAAAGAGCAGAGATCATGACTGTCCATCAGATTTGTTTTCATTTGTCAAAATAACTCTTCTCAAACGAAGTAATTAACCTCTAATTTAAAGATCCTGTGTCAGTCTTCTTTTGCTCAAAACAAGCTTCTCAGATAGTCGGTTGAATCCTGACAAATTTAATTATGTCCATGGGAGATCACAGATGGGAACCGTTCTTGTACTTCCAAGGTGGTTTTTGTCTTCTACATTGGTTCCTGGAATACAAGAGCATGTTTTACTTAATAGAGAGGACTAGACTGTCAGGAATTGCTTACTTCATGTTGGGAAGCATCTTGAATCTTTGATCCAGAAACTGTCTTGGTTATTTGTGTCAGTTGCTGCCTTCATCCTCCAATAATCCATTGCTCTGCATTTAGGATTATTGATGGAACAGAGATGCTATCCTATGCAAAAGAGAGAAAATTTAACCTCTAATTTATAAAATTAATAATACTTAGACATTAATCCAATATCTTCACAGAAATGATAAACCAGTTTTAGGAATATAGATGACTGAGTAAAACAAATATTTGCTTCTTAGTATTTTAACATATAGATACTTTGAAAACAAAATAACCTTGTATCTAATATGCCATTTATAGTGAAGCATTTAAAAGTGTCGTTATAGGATGTCAGCAAGAATTTGAGATTATTGTGTTTTCCCCTCATGATTCATGAACTTGTTCTCTCTCACACCTTATGCCCAGAGACAGACCTAACTTCTTGAGCCCCTTCCAAATATTCCTCTTTCTGTAGTCTGTTCTTTGACATCTGTCAGATCATAGTCCTAAACTACTGTCATTCATGGAGACACCTCGACCATAAATTACATAAAGCCCTAGGATTCCTAAGGCATTCTTTTCTACAAGCTGTGGATAGAATAAAAAATAAATTCTATGTAACCATGTTTCCTGCTGATTGGTGCTTTTGTCCATCAAACTTTCAGAGACTGCTGAGCAGCAAGAACTGATTCTGCAGTCTGTTTATTTGTGTTAGTTTTTTTATCCTATATAGCTTCTCATTCAAAGCATATTGCCTTAAAGGATCATTTAAGTACATATTCAGAAGTTGAACTTCTGATTTACAAGGACAATGAATATGGCTGTTTCTTTATATTAGCTAAGTAATCTGCCAAAAATAATATATATATATAATTTTTAATCATAGCTTGTGCAAAAAGATGATATTTTTGTAAAGTATATTTTCTATGTTTAAAAGGCTGCTCTTTTCCCCTGCCCCTTATCTATATTGGATAGCTCATTAACATGCAAGGAACAGATTCTTGTAATAAAAGAGCGTGTAACTGCTTACCATTTGGATATACCACATGAAAGGAAAATCAGCTGTAATCCAAGGAGCCACTATCACAGACAGAGTTGAAAATGCCATGCCTTATTTAAACATTTTGATTTCTATGTTAAAAATTAAAAAAAAAGGTCTCTTGTCTCCTTATTTTTAACAACAAGCCATGTTTTAGTTAAACATAACATTAACTGTCAATATACAAGCAGTCATAAGATAAGGTTTAACAATTCTTCTGCCAAATTAATCTATATTTTTCATTTAATATATAAATGCATAAACTGTTCTAATTTCTAGGTTCCAGGCATGATCAAAAAGTTAAGGGTAAAGGAAAATCCCTTCCCTTCCCTTCCCTTCCCTTCCCTTCCCTTCCCTTCCCTTCCCTTCCCTTCCCTTCCCTTCCCTTCCCTTCCCTTCCCTTCCCTTCCCTTCCCTTCCCTTCCCTTCCCTTCCCTTCCCTTCCCTTCCCTTCCCTTCCCTTCCCTTCCCTTCCCTTCCCTTCCCTTCCCTTCCCTTCCCTTCCCTTCCCTTCCCTTCCCTTCCCTTCCCTTCCCTTCCCTTCCCTTCCCTTCCCTTCCCTTCCCTTCCCTTCCCTTCCCTTCCCTTCCCTTCCCTTCCCTTCCCTTCCCTTCCCTTCCCTTCCCTTCCCTTCCCTTCCCTTCCCTTCCCTTCCCTTCCCTTCCCTTCCCTTCCCTTCCCTTCCCTTTCCTTCATGTTGATCTTTATTCCAGCATTATCTGACTCACTTGAAGGCATATCACCAGCATTTCTTTGAAGGATTGTATCTAGTTTAATATCTGAAGGTTAGACAACACACAAGAGACCCTTTCATCTCATCAGCCAAGACCTTAAACCATTATCACTGTTTTGCCCTTATATGTGTAGATTTTCATTAGCTTGGATGTGTAGGAGGCAAACTTTAAAACAATCACTAAACACAGTTTGTTCACTGTTCTTCAAATTCTCATCTCTATTTTGATAAAAGGGATGAATATCATAAAAATTAATAAGGTCAAAATGGAATCTTCATTAACATAACACTACCCATCTGATCTGACACACAGACATCTTTTTCACTGGTTTTTTTTAAAGTACCAAACACAAAACACCTATTCCTCCATTAAGCAGTCAGCACTAATGGAATATGTGTTTTGTTTTTAAAGTGATTCTGCTATAAAAACAAAGACCCGTGTGGGAAATCCTGATAGAGTCACCTGTCCTTAGATTGTATAATGCACTTAACTAACTTGGAATTAAAAATAAAAACACGCGTGTAAGGCTTAGACGTTAGTTGTTTGTTTAATTTGGAAGAAAGTACTGAATGGCTCTGAAATTACTATGTCGTTACTCTCAGGACAAAATTTGCTCAATGAACTGATTAGCAAGAGAAAAGAGCAGAAATGGAAAGGTACAGAACAGGGATGAGGGAGACTATTTTTGCAGCCTTGCTCTCATGTAAGGAAAAAATTTCAGTATTTGTGCCAGTTTAGATCTCATGGAACAGAGAACAGCGTAAGTCCTACTCGCTCTATAATATCTTCTGTGCTATTTGCCAAGTTTCCTTTCTAAAGCACCTCAAACAAAATATGATTACCCATTATTGTTCTAGAATGAATGCGCACTTCTGCTGACACTGTGCTTTGATCCATGGATCCGCAGGTGACAGATGTGATACCCTCCATCTTCCTCAAAACCCCGTGTCCCAGATGGTCAGAGCATTGGTAAGAATCTACATCCAAAGATTTAAAAAAACCATGTTTTTAGGCCCTTTGCCTGATACATACATAGATCAGTCTTCTTGTTAATGTATTTATTAAGGCCAGAAATTAACATAACCTTACATAGCTCTTTTAAAGTCACCAACCAATTATTTATTCCTTGGTTCAATGTCATCTACACTCTGTCTCTGGATCTGTATGTTTTTTCCAGGTCAAAGATATTTCAAAATTGACATGACAGGTTGAGGCAAACAAAAAAGATTTACAGTTGTAAGCCTTGTCTCAACTTGTCTCCCACATCCTTGTGTGCAGCTTCCTCTTTCACTTCTTCTCCTCTCTTCCAAGTCTACTTCTAACTGGAGAGTGCTTTTCTAATTTCCAGTTTACACAAATTTGGTGTTAGTTTATTACCTTTTTGTACATATTGCTATGAGAACGTAAACAATTCTTCCACCCTAGTATTTCTACATAAATACATGCATTTCATGTCTGTTTCCACACTTGGCTTTTCTTTTGCTGGGGTGAATAAGTCAATCTCTGCCACCATCCTTGGCAAAATCCCCTTCTGTTCCCTTATACATATAATAGTGCTTTCTGAATCTCTTCAGACTTGAGTTCAATTTTCTTGAGCATGAGTGACCAGAACAGGTCACCAAAAAAAAAACAAAAAAACAAAGAAACAAAAAAAACCCCCTACCTGTACTAATCTGTGAAGAATAAGAATTTATATTATGTTTATTTGTTGTTATGTATGTGTAAGAGTATTTAGCATCAAAACCTAAACATGGACTGTATGTTTTATACTTCAAAACTAGCACTTTGCATATACATGTAGGAACCAGTGACTATCATGAGGAAGCAGTACTTCTAATTTTAGTAGTACCTGTCTGAAATAATAAAGGTGCTGATCTTTTCCTTCTGAGAATATCTCTCTATGAGCTAATGAGCAATAGGAATAAGGAAAATTCTGATGCAGGCCCATCACTACCTGATGCAAAAATTCTGCTTTCATCCCCAAAAGACAGGCTTTGTAATGTCAGTAGTTACTCTTGCACTGTAATCCCAAAAAACGAGCCCATAAGAGACGACTTTGAAATGAGATCCTTTGCTCCATTGTTGTGAGCTAATGTGATACCTGCCCTGACTGTAAAATACTTTGCAAAGCCTTAGAGCTTTAAAAACTTGCCTTCTTAACGTTGATAGAAACTGTTTTGACACAATGAAGAAACTCTCCCACTAAGCATATCAGGAAATGGAAAATATGAGAAATATTTCCATGTAGGAAAACAATCCTTTAATGCTGAGGAAAGTCCAGGCTCTGAAATTGCTTTGATGCATGTGACTGTCACACAGATGAGTTTCCTGGAGCAGAGAGAATGTGGGAGAAAGTGTTAATCCAGCATGCTCTCCATTTTTCCAGTAATCATTCATTGCTGATTTTGTCACAATTCTGTATTTCTAATAATGATGCTTTTCTATGCCTAAGGTTGGTATGTGCGTAATGTCTCACAGGTTGCTAAGAAATATAATACTTCAGAGTGATATTTTGTAGAAGGAACCAACCAACCAATAAAATCTTCTCACTTGATTTATTAGATTGAGTTGTAAATGTTTTAGTTATTCCCACCTTCGGAAACAATGTGCCAACAGCTACCACCTTTTCACGAAGGTGTGGGATAAATATTAAGTAGGAGTTTGATTTTGCTTGTTCACCATCTTTGACCTATACCTAAAGTTGAGAAAAAAGACTATCCAGAATCTTGATTTGGTCAACCTTGAAATGGTTATAGCTGGACTAAATGATCATGTAAGTCTTTTCCAGCTGTATGAATACAGACATCCAGAATGTCTGTATTCTATTCTGCTCTGTTGTTCTTTTTCTACTCTATTCTATTTAAACTCATACACCTAAGGCACATACCATAGGAGGTATGAGATGCCTTCCACAAGTGCTACTCTCTCATAATCCCAAGATTACAAAAGGGCAGGTAGACAGCTATAGTAGGCTGGATATTTCAGCTTTACACAACTTACATCATGATAAATAAAATCCATGCTATATACTTGGACTGAGAAATTAATATTTTTAGTTCTTATTTTTAACTACTTTTTTTTTTTTTCCGATAACAAGGACAGGAAATTTAAAAAGGAAGGAAGTAGAAAATTTCTAGGAATTCTGTATTAGATCCTTTGCATGGAATTTTAAACAAAAAAAAAAAGCTAGTAACTTCATGCTTTTGTTATAGTTAGTTTAACTCTTTGTTCAGACTTTGGGGACTTGGAGAAAAATGTTTTAAAAATTTTTGCCCACAACATAAGCAAACCAATTGTGAATAATTACTTACTGCATAATTACTTATGATAAAAAATATTATAATGTGTCTGAGACAAAACAACAACCAAAGAACATCATCAGTTGCCTTCTGAGCTCTCATTACACTACATAAAGCATTCTTAATTATGCAAAATCTGTACTAAGAATCCCTCAAGAAAAATTTGCTGGCAGAAACAAGTTGTTTGTGCTTTATATCTCCCTTTCTTAGGTAAAAGAGTTATTTATTTTAATTTAGAATTAATTACTTTGCTTATGTTCTGAGTCCAATTTCTCTTCAGAGAAATGTGTTTATAAACAAAAGCCATCTTTCTGATTCTGCCTCTGTCACTGATTATTAGGCCTGCTTTGCCCAAAACAATAAAGGCTAGAAATAACATTTAAGTATTATTATTTGATAATATATTTTTAAATAAGGAAATTTGAAAATTAAGCCTTAAAATGAATTTTGAAAATTAGGAAAAGTCATAGCTCCCTAAACAAGAGGCTGTGTGAGAAACCTGATCTCCTGAGTTCTAACCTACCCAGTCACTAGCTATAAACCACCAGGATTGGACATTGTCTTAGTTTAAGACCATTGAAGAGTTGGAAACTCTAAAATGAGCTACGACCCCTTAGTTTCAACCAACCCCTTTCTACCAATAAGGAATAAATACAAGTAGACATAAATGAAAAAATAAGTTCACTGACAAGCTAAACAGCAAAGGGTAAAAAAACCCCAGTAAATAATCACTAGATACAAAATTGCTGAATCTCACAAACCCCACAGGAAAAAGGGACCCAAAATAGCTTAGCAACCCCTTCCACACACAAGATGGTGTTTCACAGCCAAGCATGTGGCTTGAAAGACAAAGTGAAGATGGTGCCAACCTTCCCTGCCGCCCGCTTCCTTATCTCTCTGGCAGCTGGAGCTCCTTTGAGAAAGGTGTTCTCTGGATCAAAGGCTAGAACTCATGGAGGTCCTTGAGGCAGGAGACAGCAGGACCAGACAGATGGAGGGCCTCGAACACCAAGATTTTCACATTTTGTCTAGAGGACGGGGTGGGTTGTGTTCCTCGGGGGTCAGGGTTGGGATCAGCTCTGTTTACCATCTTTGCTGGTGACATGGGACAGTGGGATTTCTTGCATCCTCAGCAAGACAACATCCTTGCTGACAACACCAAGCTGTATGGTGTAGTTGACATGCTGGAGGGAAGGGATTGAGACAGGCTTGAGAGGTAGACTGTGCAAACCTCATGGAGTTCAACAAGGCCAAGAGCAACGTCCTGCACCTGGGCTGGGGAAATCCCAAGCTCAAGTGCAGGTTGGGCAGACAGTGGATCAATAGCAGCTTTGAGGAGAAAAACTGAGGAGTATTGGTTGAGAAGAAGCTCAACATGAATTGTCAACGTGCACTTGCAGGCCAGAAAAACAACTGTGTCCTGGGCTGCATCAAAACCAGCATGGCCAGCAGGGCACTTTCTCTGCTCCACTCTCATGAGACCCCACCTGGGTCCTGTGTCCAGCTCTGGGGCCCCCAACACCGGACGGACATGAACCTGGTGGAAGAAGTCCAGAGGAGAGCCATGAAGATGATCAGAGGGCTGGAGAACTTCTGCTATGAAGACAGTCTGACAGAATTTGGTTTATTCAGCCTGGAGAAGAGAAGGCTCCGAGACACCCTGCAGCAGCCTTCCCATACCTAAAAGCATCCTACTGAGAGCTGGAGAGGGACTTTTTAGAAGGGCAGGGAGTGACAGGACTGAGAGGAATATCTTCAAACTTAAAGATGTTGTTTCATGTCAGGGTGGCAGGACACTGGGACAAGTTGCAAGAGACGTTGTGGCTACCCCATCCCTGGAAGTGTTCAAGGGGAGGTTGTGTAGGACCCTGAGCAGCCTGTTGTAGTGGAAGGTTTCCTGTCCATGGCAGGGAGGTTGGAACTAAATTATCTTTAAGATATCTTCTAACCCAAACAATTCTATGCTTCTAAGATTTCATGACAGACCATCAAGTTCAGTCCACTGTTGATAAAGAAAAAAGAACAAAAAACAAACACCTCCCTGTCTTTTATAGTTTTGCTAGTTGTATTCTCTTATATTCTGTCACCTGCCTTCCACAAATGCATTATATATCTAATGAAGATTTTGGTTTATTTTTCTCACCTTCTCTTTCCTTCATTACATGTTATCATCTCCCTAAATTTTCCATTATTTGCAGCTCTTCTTAATTTTCCTCTCTCTGAGCTTTCCTATCCTCTTCCCCTATTTAACCTATTCCTATTTCCTATTTAACCCTTCATGATCTTCATGCATTTGAGCCCCTCCCTTCCATTCATTCCATTCATTCCATTCATTCCATTCATTGTATGAATTTTGCATGCATGACTTTCTTCCTCTCAAGATCTGTATCCTCCTTATTGGGCCTTTTAAAACACACCTTACAACCATGGGGGCACCATCTTCACTTTTTTCTTCTTTGAAATTAAATTTCCTAGAAAAGTTGTGGCAAACTGACCTAGACTACATTAAAATCAAAAATTTTAAAAGGTGGCGTATTCTCCCTAACTTAGATTATCTAGTTATCACTTTGGGATGTCATCTGCACTTCTAGGATATTGTTCATGAAGCTGATCTTAGGAAACTACTTGCTACAAAATTGAACCTACATTTATCAAGTCTGAAAAAAAAGATAACCCTGTATTTTGTTTAGAATTGCTTCAGGAAACTCTGATCCTCAGAGAAAACATGGGCAATTTTCAAAGTGTTGCAAATTGGATTTCTAAAAGCAAGATAAATGAAGTGGTAAAAAATCCCAAGAACATAAAGACAAATATCCTTTTTCTTCCTTACAATATTTCTATAAACTCATAGGTTTCACTACAAATAAAGTATTTGGTGTATGTTTCTCTTTCATATAAAGTTTGATATTGTTGTATAAGTAGTTTTATGTCACCACTTTGTCTCCCGGAAAACTAAGTGATTTTGTTAGACTGTATTTGTCTAAGTAGTTGTCCTAAGATACTGCAAATAATAAATTTACATCTGATTTTTCCTACCACTCACAAAACAGAACTTTCCAAGGAAGATATGTTAAAGAAAATCCCTCACCTAATTTTCAAGGATATTACACCACTTATCTTTGAGTTTGCTGATTTAACAAGTGTTTATTTCTTGAAAACAGACTAAGAGAAATGAAAACCTCTCATCATTCCCTAAACATCTGAGATAATATTTAAGTAGATAATTTCTCTTTAGTAAGCTTTTTTCTTCCATCACTATTCTTTCAACACTTTGTTGCAATTTATGCCTGAGAGACAAAATCCCATTAGCTTGGTATTTCTTCACTGCACATACAATGTTCCGAAGTGGTAGTGAAAAATGTATGGAACTTATGAAAATCCTATCTACCCTCTTTCTCTTTGGCTATTTTAATATCTGATTCAGCATGAAAGAAAACTTGACTTTCGTGCCTGCAGGACTTTTTTTTTTTTTTTTTTTTTTTTTTTTTTTTTTTTTTTTTTTTTTTTTTTTTTTTTTTTTTGATAAGAGGTCATCTAACTGACTTTCCATCCTGTGTACTCACACCAAGTAGAAATTACTATAATTAAGCTATCTTCGGCAGATGTTAACTACTCTGCTTTGGTGATACAACACACAAGACATCCACTAGTCTATCCAGAAGACCTTTGCAACCTCTTGTGAACTTTAGAAACACAGACCATTTCCTAATAACTAATCTCCTTGTTTTCATATAAAAATGAGGGGGTTTTCCCTTCCATTTTCACACAGCAAGTCCTTACTGATCTCTCCAGGACTTTTTTTTTCCCTACAAAACATTTTCATGCAAATAAGGCAATAAAGGTGTGGAATCATCTCATGATAAAATGAAAGACAAGGCTTTATTCTAGAAGGATTACAGCTAATAAAATCAAGCAAATAATTTAGTTCATGGAAACAGTTTTATAAAACCTGTGGAAAAGGATGTATCATCTAGATAATTATGTATTATATATTATAAATTATACATTTTATATTACATATTTTATATATTTCTACATCTGAGATAGGGCAACCCTGCATGTACATATAGACTGGGGAATGAGGGGCTGGAGAGCAGCCCCAGGGAAAGGGACCTGAGGGTCCTGGTCGGTGGCAAGTTGGACATGAGTCAGCAGTGCCCTGGCAGCCAGGAGGGCCAACCCTGTCCTGGGGTGCATCAAGCACAGCATCACAGCTGGGCAAGGGAGGGGATTGTCCTGATCTGGTCTGGGTGGCCTCACCTTGACTGCTGGGGGTAGTTTTGGGTGCCACAATATAAAATAGACATTGAGCCTTAAGAGAGTGCCCAAAGGAGGGCAACAAAGATAGTGAAGGGTCTGGAGGGTCCTCTGGTATGAGGTCACTTGGCCTGTTCATTCTGGAGAAGAAGAGAAGGGACACTTCCTTGCAGTCTACAACCTGTTTGTGAGGGAAAGAGGAGGAGCAGGCACTGATCTCCTCTCTGTGGTGACAGTGACAGGACCTGAGCAAATGGCCTGCAGCTGTGACAGGGAAGGTTTAGGTTGGATATGAGGAAAACTTTCTTCACCCAGAGGGTGATTGGGCACTGGGACAAGCTTCCTAAGGAAATGGTAACTGCACCAAGCCTGACAGAGTTCAAGAAAGCATTTGGACAATGCTCTCAGGCACACAGTGTGACTATTTGGGATGGTGCTGTGCAGGATCAGGAGTTGGAGTCAATGATCCTTGAGAGTACCTTCAGTTTATTCTGTGATTCTGTGATCATTAGATATTCTCTGAGCACCCAGCATGATAGCTAGAGTAGGACATTTACCTGCTGCTTTAGTATTAAATAAAGGTAAGCATGTGTACATTTTTTTAGCCCAAATGTTCTGTATTTCGTCTTTAAGGTGTTCTAAAGTGGAGGAATAATTACTTATCTGCTGCCATTGCTAACACTTGCAGGCTTTGTTTCCAATGAGTTATAGCTTAGACCAGATGGCCAGATATTCACATAAATGGAGTTTTCAGTAAATAAGTCACCTGAAACCAAGGTGTCAGTTATGGCCCATGAGCTGTAGCCTGTGTTGTGAGAATGGAGTTCATTCCTGCAGACACACCCATTCGATGTGAGGGAGCACACATCAAACTTTCCCAATCTGCTCCTTGCTGCATGAGCACAAAAGTGTGACATTCTCTGAGCCATTGCTCTGCCGAGGTCGAGCCCGCCGGGGAGAAGTTCATGGACACTATAACACGTCAGCCTCACAGTGCTTGTGTGCAGCCATGCTATATGCCCATTTGCCTTTCAGGATCAGAAAAGGTCTCCTATCCACCAGACTCCACTGAGACCCCAAAATCCACACCTAAACTGGATATTATGGAGTTTTGCATTCAAGCCTTAAACTTCAGTATATTCTAACAAATCAGTTTTGAACATCGTCTCTCCTTGTCCCCAGAACCAGGTGTTAAATTGTACCAAAGTCTTACACTGTTATGCTTCATGGAGCTTTCTCTTTGTCACATATGACAGTCCACTGCAAGACATATGTGTAAAACCTAACCTGCACAAAATTGTAACTTTATGTTTTGTCCACAAAAGAACTGATTTTTTGCCTTTATTTCTCCTTCTACAAGATCTGAGGTTGTGAGTGTTGTTCTACAAATTGAAATATCTAGGACCACGAAGCACTTGAATTTTATTCATCTTCCTTTCACTTTCATTTCAATATATTTCTTTAATTTCAATATATCATAATCATATTAAGAACCACCACAGTTAAACCAATTAGTTCTGTCGATAACTGTGGTTTTTTAAATATTTGCTGCTTGCAAAGTTAAATTCTTACTTGAACTTAAGGAAATATATAGAAATATTTTTGGAAGGCAGGGTTATTCTGAAGAAGAAATTAATATTACATTTAGATGATGGTGTTCATATGTTTCAGCTCTCAGAAATAATATTTTTATGGTTTCTTCTGTGGTTTCCAATTTCCCATACCTATCTCTTATGTCAGGATGCTTTTTTTACTGTTTGAGTTGTAATCTATTGTTCAGCTCTGTAAATTTCTGGCGATATATCCAAATAATGTGATTTCTAAAGCAAAAGAGAATGTGATGGAATTACCCATGCCTACATTATTTCTTCATATTAGTGTTGCTTTAATACTGTGCAGATTCTTGGACTTCATATACCATTAATTTCAACTTACATTCTTAATCAAAATTCTAAGAGGCAGAGGGCCTTAAAGAGAAAATGAACCCTGCAAAGCAGAAGAAATGTTGCTACACCTTCCCTTACCCTCAGGCATGTAGGCACTAAAGCTTTTTTTATTTCTTGAAACATTTATTTAATGTAAAAATTGTAAGTTCTTTTTTTTGTCCCCCCAAAATGCATTTTACAAGACAGCAATGAATGAGCAGGTTTTAGGGGATTTGCTTTAATAAATGTAATGCGTGATGAGCTGCTGTCCTCAGATATTGCCTCTGATCAAGCCCTGTATACTATACATAGAAAGGTGAGTTGACATAACTCTTAGAACAGCATTTTTCAGCAAATTGTCCTGTCAAATAGGAAAATTTTATTCAAGCCTGCAAATGCGATAAGCCTGACCCTCCAGCTCTGCTTTGAAAGGTCATTTTGATTAGTACAGGCAAAACAGGAAAGTGCCTGGAGTCTTTTGGCTTTTACTAGCCAAATGGCCTGATTATTTTGAAGTGTAAAGCATGTACAAGTCCTGCTGAACTCAATGAGAGCAGTGGGCATCACAGATTCCTGATTTTCATCAGACCAGGCATTTCCTCATTTCATTCTCTCTTCTCCATTCCCTCCCAGCTCTTTTCTTGCTATGAAAATGTAATGGCCTTTTGGACAAAGAACCTGCATTCATGATCCAGTAAATATAATGATTTTGATTTCAAGGTTGTATACTGAGAAAACTGTTAAAGTTTCCTTTCAATTCATCAGAACTGAATTATGTTTCAGACAACATACCGAGTGGAACAGAGGCCCCTTACATCATCAGCCACAGCCAACTGGCAATGGAGCTAAACTATGTAAAAGCACAGGGTTCTGTGAGGTTAAATTCATTATGAATTATCCATAAAGCATCACACTCAGATTTAGCCTATGAAACTAAGGTTCTTAGCTCTGTTCTAAAATTATACAGGATTGTCATCAAATTACCTTTCTCAGGAAATTAAAATTTCACTCTCCTAATATTCAGCCAAGTTGTTTCTCAAGAAGGATGAGAGGATGGAAACAAGGGCTTAGAAAAAAGAAGAAAAAATTGCAGCTGTCTTAAATGCAAACGTTTTTTAAACAAAGTAAATTTAAAACTAGCTATTATTATTTTAGATACAAAAGAACATCACAAGCTTGGAACAAATTATACTCAACCAGAACTTTTTAGTCATAGAAAAATAGTGGTTTAATTAGTGTAGAACAGTTAAAGCATTGTATGCCATTTCTGTAGAAATACTTGTATATTTACTCATATCTGAGAGTAGAAAATCTACCCATGTATAATTTACATATATTTTTATACTCTACACAAACGAACATTTCTATCCAAAGATGACTAGACCTACCCTATGGTTCATATTTTTCTAACGTCATTCATTGAAATAATTTTACCAATATAAAACTGGATGTAGTCATAGCAGAGACTTCAAAGTATGAGCTCAAAAACATTTCTTGCCATTTTAAAAAGCCATTCTGTTTCTCTGTGCAGTGGATTTATGACTTGCATCTATTAGTTTGATTCTTTCATCTACTTCTCTTTTCCCTTTATATTAATTTCATATTTCAGATGCACTCTTTCTGAATCTATAAACTCTTTTAAAATTATTTAGAAACAAATGATTGAATAAGAAGCCAATGTGACAGAAAAAAAATGGACATATATAGACATTTTAGGCCTGTGACTAGCCCAGAGCGAAAGGAGATGAATCTTGTTTACATTTCTTCCAAAGAATAATAGGAATGAAGGACAGTAGTGGCAGAGGAGGACAGCCAAGAAAAACACACTGCATTGGGAGCTGTGATTATACATTTTACTCAGATTCATTGATGGTGTTTTTAGGGATACTTCCATTTTATCAAGACTTTTAAATCACCTACAGAATGGAATAGGAGACAAACTGCATCACAGTGTTGGCTTGAGGTTGCCTACAAGGGAATTGCTCAGAGAAAGGCTATCACAGGATTTTTTCACTTCAGTGGGAAGAGGGGGGATTAGCATGACTTGATATGAAGATATTTCAGTGCTGACAAGTATCAGTGTAATTGGAGTAGCTCAGAAATTGGACGAGATGGTAAATAATTTAAAGCACAATGTGCTATTATGCACTACAACAACTCTAAAAAACCTTGATAAACTGGGCCTTTACTTAAAATGTCAGAGTAATCTAAAAAAATCTATAATCTGTCAAAGGTGTACAGTGTGTCTGTGATGTTTTTATTGAAAAGAAATACTTTCAGATCAGGCTTGAGAGCAGATAAAAGTGGAAACATGTGGAGAGGGGACACATGAGAAAAAATAAAAATGTATTTATTTGAATAAAATTGGAAACATTCAACATATTATTGAATATACATAGTTGCAAAAAATTAAAGATAATCTTACAGATTTAAAGATGATAAGATACAGTTTATTGTATAAAGGAAAGTGAAAAAGGAAAAAAAAACCCAATCCAGTGAATATTTTGTATCCCTTACAAGGTAATCAATGAAAAGGTTGTAGAATAATAACATATTAGAGAGGTTGAAGGTATCTTCTCACAGTTTCTTTGTGTGTCGTAAGAATGAGGGAGAAATGAAGAAGAAAACAAGACCTTCCTTTTATTCCTAGGGATAAAAAATTATTGACATCTCAAGAAAGTCAACTATTCCAATGTCTGCTTAAGCAAGGCCAGCTGCAGCAAGTTGCCCAGGACAGTGTACAGCCTTTGAATATGTCCAGATGGAGATTCCATGACTTTTCTGGCCAACCTTTTCTACTATTTGACCACCTTCACAGTAAAAGAAGATTTTCTTTTGTTAGATGCAATTAACAATGCTGATAATCAAGAATCTGAATTAGGACAAATTCTTCTTTTGGGATCAGGCTTGATGTCCAAAGGGAAAATAACTAACTGAGAGCACCCATGGTGTTCCATCCCAAAGATCTAGCTTTATAGATGCACATTATTCACAATAAGAACACAACAGCAACACAGTTTTCTAGGATGAAGGAAAAGAGAACAAACTCATGTTTTTGTATTGTTGTCTTCTTGCAAGAAGACTGCTTGCTCACCTGCAACTGGTTGAATTCCTTTATCATTTTTGTGCCCCTTTAAAGAACGCACTGTTTTCCTGGGTGTTAAGGGAGTCCTGTCCTCTGAGATGCATGTTATAGAGAACATGTTACCAGTATTTTAAAGGGTTCAGACAGTTTAGGAAGTAAGACCAAAAGAGCCTGCTTACATTAGGTCAGAACAAGTCCATCATATAAGATAAGGAACAGGAAAGACCAGACAGACCAAAGAGTTTGCAGCATCAGACTACCTTGCAGTATTTTGCAGAGAATTAATTAGGTAAATTTTGCTGTCTAAAGCAGGGGAAATCAGACACAGTACCAGTCTATTTGGGAGCCTTGTCAGTCTCTTCAAAGAGAAAATTTGTCTGTATATCAAATCCAGCAATCAGCATAGCTTTGTGACCAAGACACAACAGCCAACCTGAGAGGGTTTTCACTATGTAATTTCACTTTTTTGATAGGATGAATATGAGAAATCATACAGGAAAAGATAATAAACACATTAGACATATGACAAGGAAAATCCCTCCCTGAGTCCCCTGATGGACTGAGAAGGATATGCTAGAAGGAAATTTGACATGTTGACAACTCACAGACATAAGACTACCTTATATCTTTGTAATTGTGTCCCAGGAAGGCTGGAGCAGATAATACTGTGTGACTTTGAAATCATGGGATACCAGACCGTTTCACACATGATTTTCATTGCTGTTTGAGTTTCAGATGCTGAAGATGTATCTGGATGGCTGTAATGTTTACACAGTGTGTGCACTGGGTCTTGTTTGAGCTGTCGTGGAGTTTAAACCCTGAGCTAACTTGGCTTGGTAAGTGTACCTATGTACTGGAGCTGCACAGGGGTAGGAGAAGGAAAACATGGAGCAAAATGCATACAGATTATCTATGGCTCCACAAAGGACATAAAAAGATAAGTTTGTGCTATTTCTAAAGTAGTCTTCACATAATTAGGTAGCATAGACAATGTATTTTTTTTACCTATAGGCACTTTTCAGTATGAAGTACATGCGTATATCAGCTTCCATCCTCTCTACTCCCCTAAATATCTGGTTTGGTTTCCACTTACTTTTACAGCTTGCTAACGTATCAAGCTTGGCATGTCAAGAGCATGAGTTCCAAAGAAATGCACATAAGAGTATGTATTTAAAAGCAATTTAGCACACATAAGGAAGTAACCAAGTCCTACTAGGACTTTCCAATGTTACTAGCTACTGAAATCCCCATGAAATCCTCTTAGGTGGTATTTGTACTTTCAGGTATACAAAAATGGTCTCTAGCTTTAAGCAAGGCTGCAGTATAAAAAACTGTTTGATTTATAAGTGATTTAACAGAATCCTGAATGTATTTGACATGAAGATTTCAGAAAATAATTGCTTAGTTTCAGAAGACATCCTTTTGGGGTTGGCTAGCTTAACATATTCCTAAAAAAATATTTACGACAATGGGAAAAGCTCAGATGGAGAGTTGTTCAGACTATTATGTTGCCACCAAGAACTGTTTTTTTGCTGTTTCCAGGGATATCAAGTTTAGACTTAACCAATGTATATTCATTTAAAATCCAGATTTGTCCTGAGCATTAGGTAATTTCCCATCAAAAATGAAGGACGAGCTTTATAACTGTAATTTGAGAGCTGCTGATGGATTCACATTTTACTGAGTTAGAGAACTAGTATGTTTTATCTGAGCGTTTTGTATGCAAATTCTCAATTTTTCAACAGAACCATTCAAAAAAAAAAAAAAAAAAAAAGACAAGTCCTTCTAAAAAATGAAAGGAAGACACCCAAAAATCTACTGAAGATACATGTTTTTTCCCAAAAAAACTTGAGAGGGAATTTGGACTTTCTTTGCCTTCAATATAACTGGGCTGTAGAGCAAACTGAAGAAACAAAAATGAAGGCATAAAACCTGCCCCAAACAATCCAACTGAAATTTAAGCACAATTCCCAGCGAGGCATTAGTGTGTGTTTGAAATAATATCTTGCATAGAGCAACTCATGCCTTCTGTTCACAAACTCTGAAGCTCTGAATTACACACAGTATCCTGCAAACAAATATTTTGTATCCCAGTGATCGTCCACTTCTGCATCTCAAGAATTTAAGCAAATCAGGTAATCTGTAAAACATTAAAACCTGCTCAGCACCATCAGGAAAGTCAACATTTGGACTCAAGGACTGGTATTCAGAGATTCTGGTTACAACATCATTGTAGCTTGCTATGCACTAGTAATGGAGCTACCACTCCCTGTTTCTCTCCCAGGGGGGCAAAACACTCTCCCAGCTAACACAAATCAGGAGGCTTGCTGAGTTGCTGTTGGCAAGGCACTTTTCAGACCCTCTGGTAGAAGGTCTGTTCTGAATGCTGTGTTTCATCAATATACAGATTATAAAGCATATTTGTCAGATGGTGGCAGGTTTTGATCTATGGTCTAAAAGTAATCAGATCCCAGAATATTTTGCAGGGGCAAGACTTCAAGAGAAATTACTCTTGATGGAGCACCTTAGACAAGCAACCCATTTTTACATGTTAATTTACATGCTGAAGCACAATATAAATGTTAAAATCCTAGATGACTTTGGAGCAGAAGAAAAATGTTCTCTTGTACTCCCTTCTGATCCAAACTTACGTATAGCCTCAGTACTTACTCTTTTTTCAGATCTCTGGCATTTCTTGGGCTTCCATCACAGGCTCTAAATAAAAATTCTAGGGCACAAAGAACAATTCAGTGACAGCTTAAGGCACCTTGCTTCTCATATAAAAACTGCCAAAATCAGCCTATTACAAATTAGTTGAAATAACAATAGATGTTATACCTTCAATTTTATGAATGTTCTTTCAAAAATACTCTATTTTTAAATGGGAAAAACCCCACCCAACACCTATATAAGTCCCCCAAAACAATTAATTGGACTGCAGAGTGAATGACTGGTTCTGCAGTTTGGTTGAAACAAGATCCTAATTGCCTGTGGATGGGAAGGATAAAGGTCTATAGTAACACATCTGCTGGAAATAAAACATCCTTAAAGAACTGTGCCTTAAATATCTGAGGGTATTTTGAATGAAAGATTTAATTGCCATTTTCACACTAATACAATCACATCAGAAGGGGAAAACAGACATAATTTCCCTAATTATATCTGCCAAAAAAGCTGAAGAAATTCTATTTGCATTACTGAAGTAAGAGAATATAAGTGTATCTATGAGCAGCTGGTTAAAACTTTCAGATGGCAAATTATGCATAGACACTTAAATGAGTTTTTACATGTCATGCTGTGATGAAGGGAATGTCTTCCAGCTGGGATGTAGTCAGAATAGCTGGTAAACTTTATCACAGTATTATTTATCATTGTATTACTGCATCAATAATTTGAAAATATGACTATATCTTTTTTAATACCCAGCTTCCTCTGCTGGGCTCTGTGAGCTAAAAGCATAATTGCTGAATAGCATAGAGATTCCCTGAAATCCAGCCTTTTATTTCTCTGTTATGCTACTTCATTACCTTACTTTACTTCTAACAATATTTCTTTAAAAATTAGGCATAGGGAGTTCAAGCTCATTGACATTAAACAGATACCAGTTGTATTTATTGTTAACTTAGTTTCTGGTTTACAAAAGAAAAATATTAATTCAGGGCAAATTTAAATATTAATCATATGTGAATTTGACGTTTACTGAAGAACTGCTACAATCTACCCTATCTCTCCCTTTCATTCCTCTTAGCTTTCATTTTTATGATTTACACAGTTTTATTTATTTTCTGACCACCTGCTGACTCAGCTACTGACATACTTTAATTTAAATGAGATCTTTCACTGACATTAGTGGGAGAAATATGTGCAAAGAGACTTCCTTGAACCAGGAAGAATACAGAACAAGACAGAGACAGGATTAGCAATTATGAATACCTGATTATATAGGTTAGATAAGTGCTTAGCTTATTCAGATTCAGCAATTCTTTCTTTAACTGCTTTGACCTGTATGTCTATTGTAATTGCCTGGTGATTTCTACAAGGAATGAGTAAGCTTATCCAATAAAGTGAAAAAAACCCAGACACTTGGAGGACACAGAGACAAAAGTGCATATAGAAATACATATAACACACACACATACACACACACATCTCCTTTTTTTTGATATAGATATATATCTATATCTATATATCTATATATCTATATATCTATATATCTATATATCTATATATCTATATATCTATATATCTATATATCTATATATCTATATATCTATATATCTATATATCTATATATCTATATATCTATATATCTACATATCTATATATCTATATACCTATATATCTATATATCTATATATCTATATAGATATGTAGATATATAAATTTGTATATATATATATATATATATATATGTATAGTTTTTCTTGTCTTACTCCTACTTGAACTTCTTGTAATCAGTATAAGAAATAGGATATTTGCCTAACTGAACTCCTGATCTGCAACTGTGTGGCTATGCTTTGGTTCATAAGTTGTCTCAAAAATTCAGGCATCATTTACTCCATTTTATGGCAGTGGTTTCCATATTATGTTCCATTCTATGTGCCCATAGAAATTATTTTCACCTACTTACCAGGCTGATGATAATGGGATATATGATTCTCTGACTCTATTTGTTAAAAAGTTTTCCAAGTTCTGGATCTGTTACTTGGTTTTGGGACACAATTTCTCATAGTTTCGATTATTTTAAGTCATGCTTTTCTTGTGTTTTCCTCATTGATATCTTTAATTATTAATTCTTTATTATTTTGTTTTCAGAAGCTTCATTTATCAAGGCCTTGTGAGCTCTTAAATTTGTAAATATTTTTTTATCAAATCTTTCATCAGAACTAGCCACTCTCATAATTTTAAAAAGATATTAGCAGAAAGAATCCCTTTTTTTAAATTTCCATTGACTTCTGTGACATCTACTGTCAGACATTTTATGGTTTCTTAAAAAATAATTGGTTTACTATTACACAATATCACAAGGAAGATTCAACACATATAGTTTCAGATCTTTGTTTTTTACAGACTTGGTTTTGAAAAGTTTCCATAAATAATCACCATACCAACAGATGAAGCTTTTGAGATCGATTAATAACTATGTTAAAGAGTTTAACTGTCAAGCTGACATCATTCCAGCCACAGAGAATGATAACGTATGAATCAATAAGTAAAAAGTTTTGCCTGGTTATACAGACTGCTGTCTCAGTTTTGGGTTTGATCTGTCATTGCGTGTCAGCATTTTAAAACAGTCACATAGTAAATAGTAAAAATGAAAGAAAAATCATCATTTGTCTTGAACACTAGAATGTATGCACACTTTAATAACTACCTAGAAAATAAATAGTAAGTAGCAAAACCTGCCGCAAACCTTGGCAGATGAAACTTGGTGCCCTTATTCATAAATCTATCAACTTCCAACTGAGTCAGCATTGTGCTAGCATGAGAGTCATTCTCATCTTTCTAAAATTAATTCCCTTGTGAAGAAAACATGAGTTCAGGGGATATACTTGATTAAATATGGTTACATTTTCACATCTGCCCTGGATTTTGGAAGGGCTTTTTCTGCTGTCAGTAAATAAGCAAACTTCTGACCATTTTTTTCTTACTGGTAAAAAATGTGCAATCCATGGAGCTTGTGTTATGTTATGTCCCAGGAACAAAGGAGTGCCATGGTGAATAAGAAGACACTTTAAAACCACCAGAGCTATCTCTTACATTCTGTATTGGCTGACTGAATAAATGAGGTGAGTTTTAACACACTATGTATTTTGTGTACTTCAGTTTGATTGCATATTTTAGTAAGACCTCACTGTTGCAATAGTAAAATGTTCTCATTGAAAATGCAGTTGGTTTTCCAAAGTTGTTGGAAAACAGCATTGAGGCATGATACTCCTAGTCAATGGCAGTTGATTGGTTCAGCTGTCTTTATGAGAAGCATTCATTTATGAGTAAACAGCTGGACTCTCCAGAAGCTGATCTGCACCTGTGCTGTCTTCAACACGCCCTGTTGGTAAATTCATTTCATTGGTTTTGCAACCTAGAGGAAAACTAAACCTGAAACCAAAATGGAATAGAGGTACTTGGTTTTGCAAGGACTGCCCACCAAGGATTCAGATCCTTTCTACTACCATCACCTTTGCATAATGAAATCACTGATAAGACAAAAATTAATCGTATAAAATGCTGGCAAAGCCATCAGCTAATCTTGTCTCCTCCTAGAACTTTTCCCACTCTTCCCTGGAAGTGTGTTTGCTCTTCAGCTTCCATGACAAGCTCGGGAAAAGGAGCTGATCCTAATCATGACTGACAACTTCCTCATTTAATTAGTTTTGAAATTCCAAACGGACAAGCAGTTTTCCTGAGATTTTTTTAGGAAAGTTTTGTACAGACTTTAGTGGCTATATTCATGGGGAACAGAGGAGGCACTGGAAGGGAGAAAGGAGGCATTTAATGATTCCACCTGTTAGTGTGCACAAGACTGCGTGATTATCCATTTACAGCAGCCAAAATGGAAACAGCTGTCCTAGAACAATTTAGAACTTTATCCTTCACTTAACTGCGCAAATAAATAAAAATCCATTTCCAAAGCAAATTATTCTGGATACCAGCTAAAGGTATTTAACAAGTTATTTGTACTAAGGCTTTTGAAGTATTCACATTAATTCATATGTTTATCTTAAAAATAATTGCATGAGCTTTGATGTATACAAAGCTATGGGACACACAGAATGCAGGAAGGCATCTCCAGCACAACTGGGTGCAACTACCTAAATGCAGCTCAGCAATCAGCTTCCCTTGTTGCTGCTTTTCTAAGAGTCTGGATAAGAGATTGCCTGTGGTTGATGCCATGGTGCTTTGTAATGTGTCTCTGTCTGAGTATCTTTAAAGACATTTAAATGCTCAAAAAATATTATTTGGAATGCCTTGAGCTAGTACAGCCTGTCTACAGACTGAAACAACAGCTGTCTCATGTATTTTAAAAGTGCTGTCTCTACTGGTTTCCTCTCAGTATGAAAAGAAAATTACAAACATTAAAAGCCTTTTGGTACACAGAGATTTTGTACTTTTTTTGCCTGCAGTGCAATGCATTATGCTTTGAATTTAATCCCAAAGGTTCTGCTGTCTAAAGCAACAATGTGCATTTGGGAGGAAGTAGTTTTCTGAAGATGCAGAAAAGAAAGACACAGTGACCTGTGTCTTTCATGACAGTGTCACAGGGTTTTTGAAACCAGCATGGATAATCCAAATATTTTAGCAGTAAGAAATCTGCAACAGCTTTCTTTTCTTAAAAACCATGTGCTGCCCAAATGCCTCAACAGCACTTCTGTGGCGAGATGGGTGAATTCTCTTACCCCAAGCTATTATGGAACATCTGCTTCAATAAAAGATTTGAGGAACTCCCCAGTTCTCTATTCTCTCTTCTGCTCCCCACAGAGTGTGAAGACAAAGAGGATTTATTTGAAGCTGTGCTATGTCTTTAGACTACTTGAAAACCAAGGGAATTCTGTACAGGCACTCTATTTCCATATGAACTAATTATTTTGTCCAACTGACTGACTTCTCTCTCCAGACACTTTTTTATTAGTTCTACTTAATATTGTCACTCAGTTCTCTATTTTGTATTTTCAGTACCTCCTCTTCATCATGTCCCATGATGTATTTTTTCAATTTGAAAGGTCTTCATCTCCTTGGGAGATCCCTTGTAGTTTAAAGAGGTTTCAACTCATTTATCAACTCTTTCCTCAGCAAGTATGTTTATAGAGTCATCTTCCTGTTCACAAGTTTCCATGAAACTTTAAAAATTATATTAATTAATTATTATAATACAGTTAAAATTTAACTTTCAAATCAATTATAATTATTAATTATTTATTTAAAATTATTGATTATAATTATTTATTATTTCTAGTTATGTTTCTTTATTAACTAAAACTGAAATTAGGTAACAAGTTAAAAATGTGTTAAGGAGAACATGCGGGCAGAATGAAGCACACATGTACAAAAATTTTTGAGTCTTCAGTCGTGAAGTATTCATACAGGAATAGGGAAAATACTGTCTTCCAGAAAAAGGGGTAGGGTGACCTTTTTAATGTTGAAACAATCTACTTAGAAATGGCAATAATAATAAACTCTTGAAAAAATTAAATTATGATCAAATAGCATGAGTCATTTTCCTGCTTTGAATTATTTGGTAGTTTATGGTGACAGGAAGCTCACTCATGGCTTCTCAGAATAAGACTAGGGGCTTTCCTGAATTTGTTTGATGCAGCTTTGCTGTACAGAGTTACTCAGACACTCAAGGTCTATTTCTATCTGGGACACTTCATCACATTGCAGAGTGATAATATAAAAGCAAACAAAACCCCCCCATCCTTGTTTTGTAATGCAGCACAAAAATAATATGAATTATGGCTTAGCTCAGGTAGATGATATTAAATATGATGTCCCTTAAAAGCCTAGAGGGTTTAAATCACTGCAATAGTGTACATTGTAATGGCTTATGATGCTGTATGAGAAATGATCAGTGCTTCTCCTGCCTGTAACGCAGAAGAAAAATTTCCACAGTGGTGATGTGCTATGAACATAGTGAGCCCATAATTTCTCACATTCAGCTTAATTCTTAGCCTGAGTTTAATGAGCACAAAGCACACAGAACTGGTGAAAAGGACATTGGAAGGTTTTCTAGTGGGACTTGTTTTTTCAGATCTTGTCCAATCCTCCTTTTGACTAGAAGGTACTTTGCAAGTTCATCGTTATTCTAAAATATGTTGTTAAATGTTAATTAAGAAAAGAGAGTGACTCTAACTTTTAAACCAGTTTAGCTAAAATATATACTTGTTTCCTCATCCTAAACCAGCCTGAGATTGCAATACCTCCCTCCATAAGAATATTTTTCCCCATATTTTCATGAAAACTAACTTTTCTATGTTGTTCTAGTTCAATTGACTATGATTTTGTATTTCAGTGAATAGACACTACTAGTCATTACACTAGTTGGTTCAGCCATAATAAACAGAAGCAGCTCGAGGTCTCCATCAACTACCAGAGAACAACTGGACCGTAGCTGAGCTGTCATCATTGCTGCAGTGCCAAATCCAATTCTTTGGTCCCAATAAATAAATAAATAAATACATAAATACATAAATAAATAAAACTTAAGACCAAACAATTCAGAGTCATGTTAAAAAAATTAATTCCTATCTGATTCAAGAAATCCTTTGACACTACCTGGTAGAATGAACCGAATTTTACTGCAGGTTGCATGTTTCATGATCACAAACTCCAGAACTTTCACTAAAAAATATGTAAGGTCTGGACATAAAAGCAAGAAGGTTTAAGCAATAATAGTAGAGAGTAGGTACAGATCTGCCTTGCTATTGCCATATCACACAACCTACCACACAGTGCCAGGTGATGTGAAAATTATGTTCTTTGAAGAGGTCAATAAAAGCCTTATGAACATTCTGCTTCAATAAGTCTTTTCTAGTGTCCACAGCAGAACTGTGTTAAAGAATCTTTCAAAGATATTTGCAGAGTGTATCTAAATGAAAGTGCTTCAATCTTCCAAATAGGAGGTAGAAAACATTTTAGCAGTATTTATTTACTCCTGAATGTTTGTTGAATAAATGAGACTGCCAGAAGTGTACTGTGAACTGCTCATTAATCCTTGCTCAGTTTCATAGTTGCAGAAGTTTGGCTTTTTTGGGAGAAAACTGTATTTCCCTGTAATATGAAGAACTTTAAATTATGTGCTTTGATGTTTTTCAAAATATGAAGTGTTAGCAAATATTCAATATGAGATGACTGGAAATAGAGGGTAGTGTGCAATTACACTGTGCCATATATTTTCCTGAAATAAATAACAGCTGGCCACTTATCCTATTATCTGGTTTTATTTTCAGTGAAAAAACTATTTCATGACATATTTACCACTGACTGTCTAAGAAGGTCAAGGTTCTCTTATTCTCTGACAAACCACCACTGAAGCTGAAAACACGAATCAGAATCTGTTTTTCTAAGAAATAACAATACAATGAGGAAAGAAAATGATCTTAGGTTTGATTGAAAGCTTATTGGCTTAAGAAAAATGTTGCTATAAGTAATTCTAAAACTATAGAAAATCAAGGTTTGGATCATTATACCTGGGCCAAAAATAAATTACTCAATTTCATATCCAAAGGAAGAAGAGAAATATTGTCTTTTATGTAAGCATTTGCGCTCTGCTATTGCCATATAATGAGCTATAGGAATTTTAGAAAATGAGGCTGTGTCTTGTAAATCATCAAAAGTCCATGATGGGTAGTGAGGGGTAGTTTTCTTAGAAAGTTAATCGAGCTTACAATCCTATTAATAGTTGTTAGTTAATGTTGTTTTCTAGGATTACTGATCAATCAGTGCTGTATCTGTTTTGCAGCCATGGCACTGCCTTTATCGGATAGGATTTTATTCTCATATTCTAGATAAGATAAAAAATGTGTTTCCTTTTGTGTATAAGTATACATGAGAACCATGATAAAGAGCTAAAACTTCAGAAGACAGGTGCAATACAGTGAAGGACAAATCTGTGCAAGTTTACTTTGCCTGACTATATTGCATTTAAGTCTTGTCTTGGAATTTGTGTTTCTAGTATTAGTTATATCCAAATATTTCAACTAAAACTTTCATCAAACAGCATTACTGTTTGAAGTACTGGGCTTCTGCTCCACATGCTTTGGCTTTGAACACTGAATCTAACACTGTATCTGTCTGACAGAGACTGTGAAACCAGCATTATAACTTCTGATCATTATTGATCTGGTGTACATGACTAAAAACTAAGATATCTTTGCTACTTTTATGAACTGCTGGAGTTTACCATATTTTTACCACACTTCAAATTTATTTGCAGTTGTTCTCTAATAGAAATTTCTGATTCATATTATCTTCAAAAAACTTCAAATGTAAATGTTTGGATTTTTTTTCTCTCCCCAGAATGTCCATCTGCATGATTGGTAGTGACATAGTATGCTGCTAGTAATGTTACTTACTATCCAGTCAAGAGCATGACCATATCTATGGATGTTTCATATCTACTCCACCTACTCAAAATTCTTTCTTCTTCTTCCATACTAGTAGATGACTTTTGAAACTTATAGAAAAAGTGCACATAGACAAACATAAAAGCAGTAACTGAGGCTATCAGATTTAGAGGGAAGTGAGAGACAGGAACAAGGCACAGAATAATGATATCAACTATATGTGCATAGTCTGTTCCTTGCAAAGTTTTAAAGTCCTAACTTTAAAATACAACTTTTATGTGTTGTGATTGTATCCTTTTTAGGAGCCTTAACAGAATCTTCTCTGGTTTGGAGATGGAATTTGTTTCCCTGTGGAAGACTGCTCTGCACATCAGAACAAAATTTGGTGTCTCTGACTGTGGATGGAACTTTGGTTTCTCAACTGAACTGAATGAAGTAAAAGTCACTTGCACCATAGATCTTCTACAGTTCCTGTTAAAATGAGTCTCGCTGGACTTACCCCTCAGACTATCCACAGGTGGTATATAAGAAATACTTCACTGGTATTGCTAGTACACAATGAAAATCTTACTATTACTGCTAGTCCACCAATAGCCAGTTTTTAACCAAATTTCTTATGCTAGAAGACTACTTCTTTTACCAGGTTATCTCCAGATGTTACTGAAACCGCTTATGGAAAAGAAAATCATTAAGGGTAAAATAAGGGTAAAGAGATCTTGACTGTATCTTGTATATAAATTCAGCCTCCATATAATAATTCATTTGAAGTTACGTAAAACTTGGCAAGGAGCCAAGTTTGTCCCAATGGCTGATAATTTCTTTCTCTGGTTATTAGATTCCTGTATTTACAATCATTTCTCATTCTCCTGATGTAATGTCATTTCTTGACAGACCACCCATGATCATTTCATTTTCTCCACTGAGAAAACTGTGCCAGTCTATTCCTCTTTAATGAAGGAGCCATATATCACAACTTTTTAAAATCCTGATAAGCAATCAGATTTGATAATCCTGTAGTTCTTAACATACACTGCTGTAAGAAATTAAGCAGATTTTTAAAAGCTACTACATTTTTTAATAATCTTTTGACTTTCCTTATCATTTTTCCAGGCATATAAACAATATTGCTTTAAATACTGTGTACAGAACTTGAGTGGACACAATAAATTCAGAGGCAGTTTAAAACCTTGGTAACCTTCCCCTTGACAAGTTATCTAGCAATATTTATAGTTGGGAAATACAATTCAACCAGTAATCCAAGGAGGTTTTGCAGTCTCCATGACTAGAGATATTCACAATTTACGTAGATAATGTTCCTGTCTAGCATTGAATTTAGTCCTTTTCTGAACTGGTGCCTGGGGAGGATGATCCTTTGAGCTGCCCCCCAACATGAATTATTCTATGGAACTCTGATTTTTTAACCTTGCTACATGGGGGCATTTTAGTCAAATTGCATATACAGATGAAAGTTCTGTTGCTCAGACAGTTTTCAAACAAGGAATTCAGCATCCAGCTTATCTGTTCAGAATACACCAAGTTTTTATGAAAGCACTCCAGTTAAAGGACATATTTTTGTATCTATAGATGACTTCTAATTTTTGTCACTTTAATCTTTCAGAGTATTTATTTCAGATTAAAAATCTATAATAACACAGGATCTACCTTGAAGATTTTAATCTGAACTCTCAAAATTTACAGTATGTGCCTAGCACCTTTCAGGGTGTCAGGTTAATTTCTGATTTCTACCAATTTAGTGGAACTTGGACAAAACTTTGGCCTTTCTCAATTACTTCTCAAAACATAGAGGAATGAACATTTTTATTTGGTTTTTGTGATTGAAACATACTTTTGTATCATGGGTAAAAAATTATGATCATAATTAAATTTTTGTCAGAAGTAATAACTTCATCCTCAATTTAACTTCAGTCTTGAAGAGAATAACTATATATTTCTGTGGAACTATAATAAAAATAATACTTGTTATAACTGTACATTAATTTACTTAAAATATTTGTACACCTTTTTTGCTTTTATTTTCTGAAAATATTTTAATAAAAGTGAACATTAAGCCAACATTGCAGATCATTTGTGGCAAGTGGTTTTAGATCATAAATACAAGTATTCACATTGCTAACCTGATTATCAATATTTATGTTTGGCATTTAGGAATATTAAACAATGCCTTGAGATAAACTTTTTAACAGATTCAAAAAATAGTATCATGAATAACACATGGAAGTCCCTTAGTGCATAATTTTGACTAATCCTTGTGAAAAAAAATGCAATTTCATAGAATACAAGTAAAAAGTGAAAGATATGAAAATAATATCAAAGGGAACAGGTTTATTAATCATTGCCTGGTTTAGATAACCTTTGGGTAAATATCCATTGAAATTACTGAGAGCTTTCCATGAATTAATGCTTGGAAAAAAACTGTAGAATGCTGCTTAGAAGCCTAAGAAATGAGAATTGAGCCTAAATGAGAATTTTTAAGGGAAGAGAAGAGAGACAGAATTTCTTGTTAAGGGCTGAGAAAGAGAGTCTTGTGATGGAAACCTCTAGTAATCTTATTCTAATTTCTTTTTACATCCAGCGAAGGAATGTGTTGAAGAAAAGGCTTATTTTTATGCATATCAGTGAAAAAAAGTTTGTATTTTTTTCATTTTCAATTGTCAATGAATAGTTTAAAAATGATCCTTGAATTCTGAGAATAAGGTTCGATTCAGATTGAGAGATGACCATCATTACATTCTCCACTAATTTGGCATAAGACTACTGGATAAGCTAAGGGAAACAAAAGCGTTTTCTCTTGAGAGCCAAAACCACCTGTCCTGGGGTGACTTTATGATGCTGAATTATATCCCCATTCATCTGTTTAGCCCAGAAATAAGTTCTGCACTTTCAAAACTAGATCTGAGAGCAAAATGAGGGGGAAGCTGAGGCTCACAGTTTGTGTTTTCAGAAGCTTCATTCATTCTCACTTCCCAGTAATTCCTTTTCTCTTTGTGCGTGTTGTCTGCAGCACGGACAGTGGGAGAGAGCTCTTCTTTGCTTTTAGCTAGTTTTACCTAGCTGAGGCAGAGAAGTTCCCCAGACTGTGGCTTTTCTTTTCCTTGGAACTAATCAGCCTGCTCTGGACTGCAAACCCAGAAGAGCACTGAGAGCTCAATCCTGTGTCCCACTGGGGCCGGGACACGGCATTTTCCAGCGCCGGAGGGACTGATGAGAGACTGAGTGAGCCCTGCTACACCCCACCACAAGGACTTTCTGAATTTGCCATCTCTTCAGAACATCAAGAAGTTCCATTGTTTAATATTATTTATTTTCTCATGTTTGTGAGCACTTTGCTTGTTAAATAAACAGGTTTTTCCACTTTTCTCCTAGGAGATTATTCTCCCAAAATGATTGGGGGAGAGGCTGCTGAAATCTGGTTTTTAGAGAAGACCACTTCAGAGGTTTCCTCTCAAAATTTGCCCTAAACCAGGACACCACCCTAGGATCTACTTCAAGAGAAGACAACACAGAGCTGCCAGACTTTTACACACCTCAGCCTCGGGACATATCAGATCCATGGATCACACTGAGTGTCTTGAGTGTATCTCTGAATCTTGCTCTTTGTTGCTTCAAAAATGATACCGTAAGGACCCTGAGGGCATCTGTACATGGAGACACAAGAAAAAAATATACAAGAAGAGTGAATTCTGTAGCTGTTTCTATTCCAAAACGACAGAGAAAATATGAAGCTGAAGAGAAAAACAGATCTACACCTCACATCTATAAACAGAATCACTTATTCTCTTGCCTTGTCTTCTCTTTTCTCTTCTGTTTGACCTTCCTTTTTCCCCTCCTGTTCTTTTGTCCCTGCTGTAAGGAAGGTCTTTATGTTAACCTCTTAGCAGAGAGAGTTTTTTCACATTTCAAACATGCTTAACTTCTGTGCAGCAAGGATAAAGCAGAGTTTAAATTTGGAGGGTGTTCTCTTTTTGGTTGTTTTCCAGTGTAAAAATTTAATTTATCCTTCTTTGGTCTCATAACTCTTTTTCTGTGTCCCCTTTTACTGGCAGAGTTTGACTTTTCAGCACTTTTGTTTTAATCTTATTGTAAAACCTCAAATTGACAGGGTAGCACTTATTTGCGTATGCTGATGTACATTGCAGTTAGTCTTGAACTTTTTCCATAACTGTCCACAATATGTAATATTTCATTAAGCAATGAAAGGCCACAGTAATAAGTTTAATTGACACATCAGCTATTTTTAATGAACTTTTTAAGGCCTTAACCTTTCCCTAAAATCTAGATCTCAAGCTCTACCATATCATTTTCTTCATCTGATAAAGGCAAATTAGATTTTTCTTTATTAAGTAAAAAAAAACCCTTTAAATTAATAAAAAAATCTCATATATTATATTTTTATATCTCTCAGACTCATGAATACTTTTCTATCTTCCTATATCACACTGTTTTGAGAGGGAGACCAACTGAAAAAGATAACCGTAGTTTTCATACGGTTCCTTGCCAAGTTGATTCTACTTGCTGACACATTCTATTTTTTTGTCAAGCTCCTTTTGACACTTTACTGAGGCAAGCTCGACTTTTTCACTTAAGACAAGAAGTGCAGCTAAGATTTACTGAAGAACACAAGTCTGTGTGACAGGTGTTTTTAATACCCTGTCTCCCATGCTTAGTTGACATATCTGTGATGTACCCAAATTCTTCAGGCCTGTGCTCTGTTATCATCAGTAGAATTAGGAAAAAAAAGCAACACAACGACCAAGAACACTTAAAGAAGCCTTTTTCTAGTGCAAAGTTGTATGAAAGAGGACGTGGGATGGAAAAATTAACCTAGTAAATAGATAACCATTAATAGGTATAATACCCATATGATCCTAATGTCAAAGGTTTTGTAGATACATGGGTAACTGGGGAGTTAAAATCATAAATTGAATGAGTGTACTTGTATCTTGGAATGTACAAGGTAAAACTAATTTATTCTTTCGTCTCAGTGTTATTTTGTTTATAATGTGCATTGCTGAGATTAGTTTTTAGAGGAAGTAATACATGTCAAAAGAGGAACAGTAATGCACTTAAGACATTTGCAAGCACTAAATTCATTAATCATTGTGTTTTGGAAGTCTTGGAACAGGCATTACTCCTCATGTTCATGTTCTTTATTTTTTATTTTGATTTGTCATTACTAAATCAAGTTGACTGCTTGATGTTCTTGCTGTCTCTGGAACTGAACTGATGTGAATCAGAACATGTCAATAAAGGAGAATTTATGTCCCATCAGAAAACCCAGAAATGTTATTAGCTTCAAGTGCAGGTTATTTCCATGGATTTAACATACAATCTTGTTCATGTATTTTCATAAAAATTCTTTCAGGCCTTTATTCATCTTCAGATGTAAAAATGTGTAGTAAGAGATGAAAAAAATGAATTATTGTAGATCCCTCCATAAGGTTTAAGAATAGAACTATTGTTTTTTTTTTTATATCAGAGAATGCAATTATTAAGTTTTTAACATAAGAAGTCTTTAAGGAAGGTCTAGGTTTTGGGTTTGGGGTTTTTTTTGTGTTTTACTTTGTTAGAGGCTTTTTTTTGTGGGGGTGGAGAAGAATTTAGGGATCTACTAAACATATATTTAATAGAATTTAAATTTTACTTGAGAAGTTGTAGCATATTTAAATTGAACTGCATCATCTTCATATCAGGTGGGGACCAAAAGGGTAATATTTATTGCAATTTGCATTTTTCTCCTTAAAAACAAACTCAGATGAGGAAGTCTACCAGAAGATAAAATGAGATATAATGGAAACCTGCAAACATTTTGAATTAAACCGGCATAAGTAAGATAGTCTGTTTCCTTCCCAGGTTCAAATCAGACTCAGACTGGTGTTTCTAATACCAAATTTCTATCTTCCCAAGTAGTAAAAAATCCTACAAACAAACCTAAGAAACACCCACACCTACACAGAAATCCTCCCCAAAACCCCAGGAATGTTAGGACTGGGAGTATTATATTTACCCTTCACTTACATGGTATTCTTTATCTTATCTTTCACCGGTCTCGGGAGGCCTCAGCTTAAAATGAAGACTCTGTACTGATATTGCCTAGCAGGAAAACCAGGAGAGATAATCCATGATTTAAAAAATGTGCACCCTGGTAAAATCAAATAAGATAAAGTATGCAGGAGAAGAAATCCTCTTTGGGATGTGATAGATCTTGGAAGATGACACTTAGAGCACAAATCCTTGGAAAAAGAAGTCTTGTTCCTGTGTAAACTTCTGCTGAGTTCAGATGCAGATTTTGTTTAACCACACAGGACCTACTGGAGGATCAATATGCTACTGGTTTTCCCTGAGTACACAATTTGGCAGTAGCACACTTGTACTTAAAGTCAAGCCTAAAACATCCCACAGTAGTGATATAGAGACACAACTATTGCTAAACTTTCCATCACTCTCAGGAAAGGTAGCTCACCTAGGTATGTTGACTCCTGGAAAATACACAAACCCCAAACATATTTCCTATGCCTTTAAGTCTTGCCTTGAAAAGAAGGACCTATATTATCCTAAGTACAGAAAATTTTGCAAAGGACACAAGGATTTAGGCATAAAATGATGGCAAATGTGACTAAGGCACCCAGTAGCCAGAGAGACTGGATTTAATACAGATGTTTTCCTTCAGTGCCCCTGGCACTCATCATTTTCCAGCAGCTTTCTGTTCTGCTTTCTAGCTTTTGAGAAGTGCTTTTTAAGGTAAATAATTTTCCCCCTGAACTGCACACGGAGACAGTCCTTTTTTACATGATCAAGTGGGGTATTCTCAATGACTAGATACAGAGGAAGGCAAGCTTCCCGTACTTGCAGACGGGAACATTTACACAGCATCCACACAGCACACCAGGTTTGCAATGGCAGGAAACTTTCATGCAACAGGCAGTGATTTAGGCATAAGAATTATCTTAATATTATATCCCTCCAGTACTACTGTTTCAGAGAGATGAAAAAAGGAAGTGAGGTAGCAGGAGAACAACACTTTTCTCTGGAAAACCCTGACAGTATCATCTTCACAGCTGCCTCAAATCAAGTATACTATAAGGCTTTAACTGTCAAGTAGATGTTCACATTTCTACAGTGAAAGAGAAACAATAATTCATTTAAATATCAGGAAAGTGTGTCTGTCAGAGCTGTAGATGGAAGTACTACATTCTATATCGGAGAACCTTGTAGAAAAAGACTGATTTGTTAAGAAATAAACTTACTGTATTTATTCACAGCTTGTTGATAAAAAACTTTTTTCTTATTTCCTACTGTGAAAAAAACAGTCTCTAAAAATTAGGATGGATTCAAATTCAGAGAAGTAAAGAAATAATCTATTCATACAGATAATATGTCAAACTGTTGGCATATAAGACTTCATAGGTTTTAAAGGACATTTTATGTTTTATGTGAAGAAGTATCTGTGGATTCCTAGAACAAGGCTATTTGCTGAATGTAGGTAACAATCTGGAGTGAATATATATATAGTATGCCTTGTAATTTCACTGGATAGACTTCAGGGAAAGAGTTTATATATGGCTGTTAATACTTAACCATGCTTAGAAACACCTCCTTGCTCAGGGTGCCTGCCAGCATTTGCTATATTTGCATTTACAACCAGCATCAGAAAATATAACTAAATACTTTTTAATGACATTATACATTGCTGAACATGATTTGATGTGTCGTTTGATGACTCAGTCAATATCAGTCTAAGCAGTGGATCAATCAGGTGTTATAATTTTAAAGAGAAAATAATCTTTTTCATTTTTCAATGCCATGTCTGACTCTAATATAATATAATTCCTGATTTTATTAAACAAACAAATAATAAATCCTATTCTGATGGGGGGGTTTCCTTTTTTTTTTTTTTTTTTTTTTACTTCTATACCATTTTCAGCTTAAATCCCCCTTCTCCCTACATACAAGAAATTCAGGCTGTTAGTAGTACTGCCTTAGCAATTGAATAGCTGATCCATAGTACCTGGGTTTTGATTACACAACACAACTGTGCCAAAACAGTTAGAGGATTTTGATCTGAAACTTTTATAGTTGTCCTGGAAACCTCTTTTAACCCAGTGAAGCAGTCAAACAGATAAAAGGAGCTAACAGGAAGTTTAGTGTGAAAGATCTAATTACGAATGCAGCGTTTCTCATATACCATAACTTATTCCAGCTGCATTCCCTACAGGTTACCACATGATTCACAGATAAAAGTTTTAATGTAGATTTGATCAATTTTTCTTTGTTGCTTGGAGGAAAAACTGTCAAACTGCCATTAAAATAGGTTCCCCTTTATTCTAAAGTACAAAAATGTAACACTTCAAATAATATGAGTATCAGGCAAAGTGAACTTATATCATAATAGGGAGTGATGTAAGTTAAGAACCCCAGAGTACAGGTAATTGTGATGAGAAGAAATAACAAATACAGAAGAAAGGCTTTCAGAAAAACATTCATTTAAGTAGGCAATTAAAAAGACCCCACGGCGGCAAAAATCAAAACAATTCCTTTTCTTACAAATTCCGAAAAGTTTAACAAACTAGAGTTCTGAAAATTGCTCTCTAGTGCTTTGATATTTCTCCACCAAAAATTTCACCATGATTTTTAGGCAATTTCAAACACTCTTTCATTTCAATTAGTTACACTGTTGCAGAGCCCAAGGAAGGTGAGGATACAGAAAAGGATGGGATAACTCTTAGATAAGGGAATGATAAAACAATTTGACAGCAATGTAAATATTAAAGAGAAATGGGACACTGGGGATTTCAGCTGTTCCCTTTTAAGACAAATTTTGTTCTGCATTTTAGTCAACTTTACTGGTGTGTTCTTGGATGTTAGAGTTTATACATATTTAAATATTAAAATACCAAAGTCCAACTGGTAGCCAGTAACTGTCAGTGTTTCTCTGGGATCAGACCTGCCTTATGTCTGTGTTAATGTCATCAGTGATGGGACAGATGGTCAAAACATTTGAGGATGTCACCAGATTGCAGGACAGGGCTCATATGCAGAAGGAGCTGGTCAAGCTGTAAAATATGGAGTGACTTAAACCTTGGGAAACTTAGCAAGGAAAAGTTCTGCCCCTGGGATTCAATGCAGGAAAACAGTCCAACTAGAAAGTGATTTAACAACAAAGGACCAGCAGTCCTGATTGGAAAAAATACACATGATTAGCAGTGTAGTCTTGCATCTGGGAAAAAAAGTCATCTTATGATGGTCTACGATCACCTGATGAAAGACACACGGAGATTTTCACAGGGGTGTGCAATGGAAGGGCAAGAAGCAATGGACACAAACAGAAATATGGGAAATTTTGAGTTGGTAGAAGGGAAAAAAACACTGTGGCCATGTTCAAACACTGGAACAGGTTGCCCAGAGAGGTTACAAGATTTTCTGTCCTGAAGACTTGTAAAAGTCAGCTGGGAACTGTTTGGAATAATCTCATCCATAGACATGCTCTGAGCAGAGAGGTTTCATGAGATGACAAGAGAACTTTCCCATGGATTCATGATTGATCTTAATTGACCCCCTACACTGACAGGACATAGAGATTTACAAGATAATGTAAGGCTTGCAGAATTTACTTTTAGTGTATTGCCATTAACAAAAATATCAATGAATCTTTATTCATTAGGTGATTCAGCTCACAAGGCTAGCAGATTCCATGCTGGCACAATCTGCAGAGCAGCTCAAGTATTGCTCTCCTCTGTGCTTTCAGTTGCAGGGAACAGTGAGGGAAGGAACACAAAGATCCAGCGGATTGATAACTTGGCTCCAAGCCTCGTGTCACCAGCAGAATTCTGGAGGGTTTGGTCATTAATTACTCTACAGACCTGATGGTGACAGATAGGGAACACCTCTCTCAAAGGTAGAAAAGGATCTTTTGTGCAGGAGTCAGAAGGACTTGTAGAAAGACCTTCAAACTCCATAAGAAAGGGGGAAAGGGGTAACACCAGGCTTGCTACAGATAAGATTGATTTCCTGCATGACAATATTTTAGGGACTGTGTGAAAGCAAGGTCCTTCAGACTGCTGTCTCAGTGGAGGTAAGGGATGAAGATCCAAGGGGACAACAAAGACATGAGAGTTGTTGGTCTGTTAAAAACCACAGAAGCATTTGAGAACAGTCACATAGGAATCAGGGTTTCCCTTCCCAAAACTGTGCCAGGTTCAGCAGTCCTAGTGAAGTAAGTTTACACCAATGCACGCAGGATGGGCAACAGACAGGAGGAGGTGGAAGGCATTGTGCAAGTGGGGGAATGCTGCCATCATGGAAACTTGGTGGGATGACCTGCACAACTGAAGGGCTTCAGTGGATGACCTCAAACTCTTCAGAAGGATAGGCAAGGAAGGAGGGGTGGTGGGTTAGCCCCATAGGGCAGGGAGTATTTTGGCTGTCTAGAGATTAACAATGATGGTGGCAGAGTTGAGTGTTTATGGGTAAGAGCCAGGGGGAAGGCCAACAAGACAGGAGTCTGTTATGGACCACTCACCCAGGATGAAGAGGGAGATAAAATCTATAATAGCTAAGAGAAAGCTGAAAATCACCAATTCTTGTTTTCATGGAGGAGTTCAACTTGCCAGATAGCTACTGATACTAGATTACAGTAAAGAGGAAACAGTCTAGGAAATTTTGCTAAAACTAAGGAAGAAAAGGAGAGCTTATGAACTTTGGAAGACGCCATGAGGTTATTATGGGAGAAAATTACTATAAACAAAGCCCAAATAAAACTTAATCTGGCTGCTGATATAAAAGACAATGAAAACTTTTCCATAAAAGCAGTAGTAACAAAAGGATGGCTATGATTCCTATTCCCTTACTAGATGTGGAAGGAAACATAGCAACAGAGAATGAGAAAAAGACTGAGTTAATTAATGAGCTTCTTTCCTCTGTCAGCTCTAGTAAGTCTCCTCTTGGCAACTGAGAAGAGGAACAGATTATTTTATTGAATAGTAAAATTGCCCTAGAATCACCAGATATCACAAAGAAGAAAGGAAGGGTACAGGGTCACCAAGTTAACTTTTTTTTTTGGGACAGGAACAAACTCATATAATCTGTATCAGAAATTTAAGCTGTTTGAAGATATATTAATGATAACCTTTTCAGCTTGACTTCCTCCTAACCAGTCTCATCGTTTGACTTCGTCGCTCTGCAGTGTTTTTCCATGCAGAGGCTGCGATACTGCTGTATAGATTTCTGAGTAAATATACCCTTCAACACTTTGTTTTGTATCATTAAATACTAATCATTAAATGTGTTTTAGTTGTGATCAAAGCTAAATTTTAAATGATGCTCTGCATATTCATTTATTGAGGTAGTTCATGAGCAAAATTTTTCCTTGCAATGTTTATTCTGCTTTAAATAAAAAATCCCAAATTTCTTTTAAATTTATTAGAAATTACAAGTAACAATCTTACAGAGATACTGTTCTTATGACAGCAGTGTTTAGAGTGATTGTATCAGACCTTTGAGTCAATGATTGAATAGTTTCAAGCTAATTTTGAGAAGAGCTGATAAAACAATCTAAAACTTCCTTTTGTTTTAACACATCAGTCACAAAGCTTTTATTTCTCCTGTGATCTTTATGAATTATGAGTACCTGGGGTCTAGGGATGCGAAGGCAGTTAATAAAGGATGTGGGCCCAAAAAGTGAGACAGTGAGCCCTATGGACAGGAAAATAAAACCACTGCAGAGTTAATTTTCAGCACAGGCTTTCCCCCTCACATTCTACATTTCATTCCACTGATATCAAAAACAATTTGACTGCTCTGGTAGGCAATGAGAAGATGTCAAAACCATCAAAAGTCCAGAATGTGTCAAAAACATCTAGTGACTTTTTCTGTTCTAGGTCCAGGGAATTTTCTTTACCAAGTATTAGAAAAGATGACTTGATGTGCTATAACAGCTGAACAGCACTTGGCTTGCCTGAATGGTGAAAAAAGTAGTGCAAATATTCTCTTCACCCTACTGAACAAAGAATAAGTCCTCAAAAGTGAATTGCCTAGAGATGCTAATTCAGGTTACATTTTCTTTCCTGAAAAATAACTGCTGAAAGTCCTCGTTTGCCATCTATTTACATCAATATTTACAAGCATAACTAGTGAGGGCATAATAAGTTGTCCTGTATAATACCTGTACTTTGCAGATTTCTGTGAAGCTACCTGAGAAACCCTGGCATCAATCAGTACTCTCTAACTCATGTGCTACAGGTTACCCATGAATTAATTTGTTTTAGGCAGAACACAGACTTTTTTTTTTTAATTGTCCATTTTGGACTGAAAAACAGCTAGTTCAAGGGAAATTCAAAAGTCTTTGGTTGAGTGATGCTTGATCTGATTACTCTCCTTGCTAGAAATATGTATCCTATTCTTTGATATAATATTTTTAGACTGATTTTTTTTCATATTAGTAGGATTTTAGGCATTTGTTGATCTGAAATAGCCCTTATACTTTTCCTGTTTTCATGCAGCTACTGATATAACCCTTGGTCCTCTTTTTTATCAAGTAAACACCTTTGAATAATAATTGTTGGAGAGAAATATTATTATGTTAATTTCACAAAATTTAAGTTATTCCATACATCTTCTCTCTATCCGTCAATTTATCAACATTGTTTTGGGACTGTGGACACCAGAAAAAAGTGAATTACTAGGTAATTCATCTGATCTTGCTACCAAGAGCAAAAGGAAAATGAATTTTCTATCAAATCTATTATATTTATGCAGCAGAAAAATGATTATTTTGAATAATTTGAATCTTTTGAAAAATGTTTCTTTTGAAATAGGACCTAACATTCATTATGCACTTGTAATACTCTTCAAGATTTTTCCATTTTTTACAGTCTTTGTGGCATCTAAAAACAACAATAATGAGAACAATTGTTGTCTCCCAAATAGTGACAAGAAATGCTGCACAATACAGCTAAGAACTCAGACTTGCAGAATCCAGCAGGATGTTCACTAAGAAGATTCCCTTTATACCTGCATTTTGAAGCCTATCAGTCAATCAAGTTTTAATCTAGTTTATATCTACAATGCTCATTTGCTGTTGATTGAGCCTCACATTTTAATAACCTGTATCCACAGAACTCAGAAATTACTTCAGCAATGAACACTTCTATTAATCTTATGTTCTTAAGCTGCTTTTCAGGTTAAGAGAAACCTTCTAGAAAATTTTGGGATAACTTAAAAAGTAACTACTGGTTTTGGAAATTGTTATTAAACCAGTATACTCAGGAAAAAAAGAAACCAAATTGGTTTGTCAAGCTCTATTTTCTAGAGAAGTATGAAGAACACTGGTGTTCTCGTTATTAATACCATTTTGTACTACTACAACTGTATTATTGCTTTGAACTCCTAGCAAAAAATAGCCAAAAAATTACCAAAAAAAGGTCTCAGAATTCAGCACATTTTCCTAATACTTATGGAAATTCAACAGAGTTGATTGAAGAACACCAATATACTTAAAAATTCTAGGAGCTAAACTATATAGAACCACTGATGAACTTTTTGTCAGATAAGATGCTGCTTCGTGGAAAGGGTTGCATTTTGAAAATATAACTGTTCTATGAAAAGATTTTCTTGTTCAACAAAAACTGTAATATTTATTGGAAAAAAATGCCCTTGAGACAAAACCTGTTGTTTATTTTTGTTAGTTCTACCACCTTAACCTGTAAAAGCCCAGAGCACTCATGCCTAAAGTCGTGGCCTGAACCTCTGGAGGGCAGTGCTGTTTCTGATGCTGATGATGTATGTTCAAAACAAGTTTGAGAAAGCAAAATGGAAGGTTTGCCTCCAACAATGTGGTTCTGTTCTCCTATTGCTACAGGCAGATTGATACACCTCTAAGCCCCTTGTTCAGAGCTGATTTTCCTGCAGTGATATCATCATGGTCCTGTCGTTGGCAGTGGAGTTTTCCTCAACAGTCTCAGAGGCCTTCATGGAAGGTCATGTTCCTACTCCAGAGTTCATGAATGAGCTTGACTTTACGTGCTGGTGCAGTGACACCAGGGCAGAAGTTGAAGGCTATCAGTGGGAAGGGTGTGTGTACAGGATATCAGAGTGCTCTGTGCTGTGGGCTTGAAGCTACTAGATTGAGAGGATTTCATTGGGATAGTCCTCAGGAGCATACTACTGGCACTGGGGCTGTAATTCCCGGTTGCAATTAGTAGCCTGAATCCATCCTTCTGCGTTCATCTTTACCCACTGCTCTTGGCTCACCTGTATTTGCCATCCTTAGTCCAGTGTTCTTGTTAGATTGCTGACAATGGTCATTCCACATCCATTTTCAATGGTGAGGGACTAGATTTTCCAGAAGTATTTTCAGTCAGAACAAGGATTTTGTACCCTTATTAGCTGTATGCCATTGACAGAGGTAAATTTATCCCTAAGGGACTAAGATGAGACACATTATCCATTTCTGAGCTTCACAATGATTGACTGCAGCCCCAATTAGGCCAAAGCATTCAGATGTATTTAGTGTACAGTCTTCAAGGGCAGCCTGAAATATTTTGCACTCTTAATTCTATTGAGTATATGGTTTATGGTTTAATTTCTTTAATGCAGTACTATCCTTCTGTCACAGAAAGGCAAATATTTTTCAGAATGACTTTATGTAGTGGTTAAATCTACCCCAGACATTTCATTTTGAAATGACCTTGTTTATGCTGGGTGGGAAAAAAACCATTTATTATGTGTTTGTTCAACTGCAGCTGCGTGTTCAGCATAATCGGAGTCTGGACCTCTGCCTCCAAAGATTATTAAAGTTTTGATTTGAAGTCAGTGAAAATCTTAAAATGCTTAAAATGTTAAAATATTAAAATATTATTAAATTCAGCATAAAATTAGTCCTGTTGAAAAAAGAAGTCTCATCTCACAAGAAACATGCAGATAATTCTCCTACCTACATTTTGGTAAACTAAATATTGTAGAAATCAACTTAGAACTTGGAAAGAAATGCCTGAATGAAATAAACATACAAGAAAAATATTGTATTTAAATAAACAAACAAAAAAGTAATTAAATATTTTAAGGGCATTGCTGAGTTTTTTGAGCATCAGATGTGAATGTGATTAATGCTCTGAAATAATTATACATAAGGTACACAATTGAGGACATGCATCTCTTTGGCTTTTATATTTTATTTTTATGGATGTAACTGAGTCTTTTCTATCAAACTTCTGTTTATGACCTACTGGACATATTTTCTGCTGATTTAGGGTCACTGGTGTGGTCACTATGGCAGTTTGATTTTAGCAAGTTTTAAACAGGCATTGCCAGTCTGAAGGTGAACTCTAAGGCTTATAATTTAGAGTTATCAAATTTACTCTGTATTATACCATGAAGGAAAACAAGACATTGCCTCAAACCATGACATTCAGATGGAGTCTTCAGAAACACCAAGAAGTGGAATTTGGCAATCTGGTATGGGGTTTTAATTTTGCCTGGTTTAATCAAAAGGTCACTTTGCAAAGTTTAAATCTGAATTCACAGTCTTATTTCAAGAAGGATTTTCAGACTCAGGAGCTTAAGAAAAAAATATATTGCAGGCCAAAAGATATTCTTTCAGTTTGCAAATAATTTTACAGTCCCAGGACATTTCTGGGGGCACAAATATAAACGATTTTCATTTTATCAAATTCAAAACTACAGTTGTTCAGGAATATTTGCTTCCCAATTGAAAGAAAGGAAGAAGAATTACTTCTGCCAGGTGAAAGGCAGGCATCAACATAAATAACATAGATTCAAATCCTGTGATTTAAGAGAAGGAAACAACTAGGTATAAACCAACATAAAATAACTGTAAACTATTTCTTACATTGAACCTTGCCTCCCAGCAATGTTTTCAGACATCTATATATAATAAGGTATTTCTTTGTCTTGTTGTGAAAAAGTCAGTGTCAATATTCAAAAACATTATGATCTGTATTTATGACCTCATAAAGACAAACTCACAACATATTAGTACTGTTCCTGATTGTATTTTTTAAGATGAACTTATGGAGCAATGATTCCTACTGAGTGCATGCACTGTAGTCAGATGTCAATGTTCACTTTGCCACTGATAAAAGAGCAAAGAGAATTTCTGATCAATGCCTTGCAGCCCTCTTTTAGCTGTCTGCTGGTACACGGCCTCTGGCATTTATCAGCTTTTCAAACAGCCTTTATTGCTTACCCATCTGACCACCTTGCCTAACTGATTTTGAAGAGCTAATGATATCTGTCAGACCTTACAGGTCTGTATTCCTGAAAAGCAAAGAAGATTATTTTCTGAAGGAACACATTGATGAGCTAGTTTGTAAATTATTTTATTATCTCCTTCCTGAGCAACCCAGTCATTAAATGATATTGTATGCTCAATTTTTTTCTGTAATGGCCTTCCTGCTGTTTCAGGCTCTAGACTCTAGAGCCTCAGATGCTGTAACAATATTCCTTCCACAGTGTTGATAAACACACCAGCTAGCTCATTATGACCCATCATTCAATCCCTGATGCTTATACTTAAACTTTTCTGTTCCTGGTGCCGGGAGTTATGTGCAAAGCTGGTCATCACTGACTTCTTTTTGCTAGCTATGTTGTCTGACACATCCATATCAACAAGAAATGGATGTACACCGACTGAGGCAAAATGGTTGTGCTAAAGGACATTTGCACCCTCTGGAGCATTAGGCTTCAAGAGACGACTTCCAGGCAGTACATGAAATATTCATTTGTTCTTGAGTTGTCATTTTTCTATGTCCCTTTATATATTGCTGTGCTGAAGCACTGAGTGTACTACTCTGTATTTTATCTCTTTGTATTTTATCTAATATAATCACTATATTTTGAGTTAAAATATTAGCTTCTCTAGCCCTTTCCTTTGATCAGTTGATTTGTGGACATTAGAAACTCATTAAACATTCACATCCCATGCTGATGGGTGTAGTCTACACAATCAAACAGCTAGTTTATTGGAAATGTGTATAAGGTATAACATAAAACATATTTAGATAGCAATTGAGTGTAAATATTTCATAACAGAAAACAAGTGCCAAGTCTCACTGCTTGCATCCAAAGAACTGACTGCATTTGTCAAATTAATGTCTCTTTAACAGAACATAAACAATTTAAAAATACAATCAACTTAATGCAGTCCTCCCACATAACTCTCAGTTTACATATCTATGAAAATTTACCCTGTTATTAAGTCAGATTACTGACTTCACAGACAATAAAATGCATATATTTAGGAACTTGGCATATAAGAATAGATTTTAAATTATCTCTTAGGTTAACAAAGGTAAACCTGTATTTTTGAGGGCTTTTTTTTTCTTCTGAAATATGAAAACCAAAACATTTTCTAAAGAAGGCCCACAAAGGATACAGAAAATCCATATTCCAGCCAAATTATAATTACCTTAAATGAGTGTCTTTTTATTTGACATTGAGAGAACATTTTAACTTGTGAAATAAGGGCATTACAAATATATATTATTACATTCTTGCATATCAGAGCAATCTAAAGTCATACTGCAACTCTCAGCATGATTGCTTTGAAGAAGATACATTATTTCAGTTAATGCAGTTTACTATAAGTGTGCTTATAATTGTTCCTGAAGGAGTTAAACAAGTAGCTAATAAAATAAAATCCAAAATATAAACACTTTACAGTTATATTTTAATTTAGATAATTTATGAGGGACAATCACTGTATTAGCAATTTACTCAGTAAAAATATGTAAAGGGTTTAGGTATATATGCTCTATAGAGAGAAAATAAACACTAACAATAGCATTAATAATTATATTGTCATTGTTGAATATCCAACATTCTTCCACATTATTTGTTGCCTAGCTTTTAATGCAAAAAATATTTTTAAATGTTACACCCTTCCCCCTTCAATGTATGTTCAATGTATTTCCATGTTAATAATAATTTTAACCTTCAAAACTCATGCCTCTGAAGCATCTCTGGCAGCTTATTTTTTTGCTGTTTTTTTCTGTGTCCTGAATGCCAGGAATATGAAGAGGCAGCTGGGAGGGAGACCATACTGGTAACTTAACTGTTCTGAGAAATTCTGAACTAGAGTCATCAGTGGTATGAATACTACACACAGGAAATCATACTTCTCTTTATAACCTCAAGAAAATGCAAAATATTTCCTATATACAGATAAGAAATCTCTCTCTAGCATTAATTTGCACCTGTCTGACCTAAAAAATCTTTAGGTCAGAATTTTCCAAGGATGCATGCATGTTTTAGCTCAAGATTTTTAAGCTAATGTGTCCTTCTTCAGGATTTGTATATGCAAACCCTGTTAGGTTAGAGGAATTTACATATATTGTTATGATGGGCTGTACCTGAAGGTGTTAGTGCAAGCTATTGCTTGTGTGCAAAAGAGTCAAGTCTGAGAGTTTTTCAGAATTGATACTGAATAAGTTGGTTCCTTTACATTTCAATCTGATATTAAATGACTGGTGGCTTTTTTACAGCACTGGGGTTTCCTATTATTTTATTTATAACAAGGATAGTTCAACTGCTGCATAAACTTTTTATGTCATGGGTCATTGGAAATACAGTATAGTTTCAGCATCCATGAACACAATACAATTTTACAATAAAAATGTGTAAATTAAAATTCACACACATCTGAAGATCTTGGTCTTCCAACAGGAACTTTTAGGAATTTAATTTCATATTAGCTACATTTATTAGGAAAACAAATTTTGAAAACCTCCTTTGGCCATAAATAAAACAAGAGTCTGGTCTGATTTTGTTTTGATTTGTTTTGGTTTTTGCTCTGGTTTATGCCCACTTAAATTTTTCATACGTAAAATTGATACATGAGCAAAACTTGAAAATACTGGCCAGTCTGTACTACAGAACACTGAAAATTCCTATGGAAATGTTACACAACTAGATCAGGTACTCTTTTTCCTGAGTTCTATTGCTTTTTTTCCTACAACTTTTTTCAAACCTAGTGTAATTCAAAAAAGGACAAAACCTGCACATCTAATACATCAGAGGTTTTGCATCCATTTCTTAAATCTCTTCAGATTCAAATTATATCTCGGAACAGCTTAAGCCTGACTTATAGTGGCTGCTGCACATCTCTCTGTGTGAGAGAGCAGCAATGATAAATCACTTCTTGCAAAGAAAGTCACGCTCAGACAGTGAACACTGTGAGAGTCCAAACAGTGGTCAAAAGACAGCATGGCTCAGAATGATACTGCTCAGCAGTTCCAGGCTGTGTTCAGCAGTTAGAAATGGTAATGAGAGGCACAGAGAGTGCCAAAGACTCTCTTTACTCACCCACCACAGAATAATATGCTATTGGTGACCTGGCACTACATAGTCAATCATGAAATACTTAAACATTAGATCTTGGTAGTACTATAAAAAGACTGTGCCCTATTAAAAAAGAAAAAATCACCAGTAATGAATAGGAAAAGCGTGATATCACTCACTACAGCTGAATCCAGTTTGACATTGTAAAATATGATCACCACTGTTCAATTTCTGAAGCTGCCTACACTGGCCATATTGTCTGCTTTACTCAGCAGACTAGAATAGCCCTAATATTTTTAATAAACTAAGCTGAAATTAAAGAAGAGTATTAATTATATTAGTTAAGTCAATAAGCCGGTTGATTAATTAGATATTTATAATATCAACTAGATATTGGTTTATGATTCTTTGAAAGAAATACATCTAAGCTGTGCTCTAGTATATACAAAAAGCTATGAAGACTGCAAACCATTTCAACAAATAGACACAAAGAGGTTATTTTCTTTGGCTAGAATTTTCTGTCACTGCTGCCACTGATTTCAGGCTACTTGTGATAACAAGGATGCTCCTATGGCTGAGACTCTATGAGGAACGTTCATCTTTTCTGCACCAGGCAGATCAACAGAAGTGTGTATCAGACTTCAGGTGACAGGAAGTCATCCACAACATACCCTGAGTTGTAGAACTGTTATAGTGTAAGAATGAATGAAGAAAATTTTGAAGATATTCATGCCACTGACATCTGAACATAGCCCTGTGGGTTAACTTGCATGTTTTCCCTGATTCTCTTCAAAATCAATGGAAAGTTGTTCACCTCTTTGAAAGGGTCACCTTAGAGATGTTCTATATTAGACCTCTCCCTTAAATTTTTTTCTTTATGAACATACTTCACTACACTGACTAATCAAAATGAGCAGAAGACTGACGGGCTGATTTAGATTCCTGAAGATATTTGCCACAACCCTTTTGGGTAGATGAGATCTGACCTGGGCTGCGTTTCACCACAAGTGTCTTTTAGCCACTTCACAAAGGAGACCTTTTAGGCTTACTTTGTACATGACAGGGTAGCATCACTGAAAGTTTATAATGTCAGGAGTATGGCTTTACATGGTAGACATTCAAATACATTATCAGAAATACCTTTGACATATGTGTAAATTTTCTCTAATGAAAGATATTAGATAGTCAGAGACTTCACACTTTAATTTTAATGTTTTTCAATAGACCCTATGGTAATAACTGTCCTATTTTTGCATATTATTATATCAATGTCATGATTGTTATCGATGACAAAAATAATTTTTATTGTTGTACTTTTGTTGTAGCAACTTGTTTTGCTACTCTTCATTATGTCACTCTAATAAAGATTTTATGGCTGTTAAAACATTCCATGAAAATCCAAAGTCAGGTGAATCAGGTGATTCCCAAGAGGTTTTCTTTCTCTTTCATTATTCCAAAAGAAAAATGGGACAAAATTTGTTTTCTCATAATGCCTTCTGAAAATTCAAAAGCAAAAATTATCCTTTTCTATTTTTTTTTCTTACGTTGTCACTTTCATAGTGAAGAATTTGAACGACTTAAGTGTTCATGATATGCCACTAGGACTAATGGCTTCAGAATCCCTTCAGTTAGCAGTGTGCATCACCACTGAGGAAGACACATCAGTTTTAAAGCAAGGTAAACAAACAGGAAAATAAATTTATCTTACTAGCAAAAGATGTAAGCTTTTCACTTGTGAAAAATGTAATGTCAATAAAAAACCCAAACACCTGGGAATTTTGGCTAGAACACAGATTTTTAGCAAGTACAAGGTCAACACAACACTTAATTTTTTCATTTTCTATAGGTCAGATTTTTTTTTTTCAGACTGTTCTGAGGCAGCTAAGAGATGCCTCTTTGCTCTCCATTCTTGACCTGGTTTTGTTTTGAACACTTCTCGCTACAAAATGCTGTTCTTGTCTGTATTCACAGTATCCCCTATTTTCATGAATGAATGTCTGTAAGAAAGATTTTTGAGATGCTGATCTGGCTTACTGGTAAGATTTCCTTTGAAACCTTAATTCTTGACTGCAACACAGAAGAGTTTTCATATTGAAAGCAAACTCTTTTTTACAGGTTTTGATAGTTTAAAATGTACATTTAGTTTTTCTTTAATAACTGCAACTCATTGCTTTTTAAATAACTGCTACCTTGTTCAACACCAGTTTGTTTAATACTATGTAGAAACAACCTTTTTTCTTAGAGTTCTGCATATTTTCCTTAAGGAAAAAATTTAGTTCTGTTACTTGTGCTTTCTTACTCATACTATAAATAAAATATGGATTCCCATTATATAAGGGAAAAGAGACAAGTTTTCATCAATTATGGGATTTTGATGAATGTGAAACAATTTTACATTATTTTATAAAAAGACAAAATACACAGGAAAATTCAAGGAATTATAAAAATAGCTGTGTTATTTTAGAACAAGTGTTATTTTTATTAAATATTTCAATCTTACAAAGTTTATGAACTACATAATTCTAAAATATTCCCTAATAACTCATAATTTGGACAGTACCTGCTTTGTGTGGCTTCAATTAAAGCAGCAATTTGATATGTGTTCTAGAAGACAGATAGTTCCTGACTGAGTGAAATCCAATCCAGGTGTGTGTCCCTTTTCATGTCTCAGCATAGGGTTTTATTAATTTTTTACAACTTTAGCTTCCCATTTTCTACACAACAAGAAACTTTACTTGGTTTTCAAATCACTTCATAATTTTAAAAGATTATTAAAAATTTCATGATACAACCTCAAAGCGCCTTTCTTTTTCTCCAGAAAGACGACCATAAGGCATTTAGAAATAAACTGTACTGGCATCATGACAATCTGATTTCCAAGCTTAAGATCTGACTCTAATGGTCAGTTCTTCACAGAGTCTTATTGGATTCAGGTCATTGAAACATTGTCAGAGAAGTGTATTTGCTTTGATACAAAATTGGTGTCATGCTGAGGAGAACAGAGGCACTTAATTCTGAGATTCTCAAGCTACATATAAGACAATGTAAGATATTTCTTAGTTTTAACACAGTATTTGAGCACTCCTGGTAAAGGTAATAAGACTGTCTGAAGAGGAGAATTACTGTGCTTAAGCAAACACCTTTCACCAGTAAGTTAATTAAATGCTAGTGTTTAAAAGTGAGATCTGCAAATGAATGTGAAAATAATGTCAGTGCTTAGTGCAACCTTTTTAGACAGTTTATTTTATACATTAGCTGAAGAGACATGAATGACTTGGTCAACTGGTAGCCAGAGCTGGACCATCTCTAATCAGCACTACCAAATTCATGGTAATTACCCCGCTTTCTGTAAACTCAGATACTTGTAGTGGAACTGTTAAATCTCAGTCCAGCTTCTGCTTTGCACACATTTAGGAAGCAGGAACATTTGGTGATTATATGCTAACATACATTCCTTGGGTTTTTTTCTCATTACTTACAACTTTACATAGCTGGCTCAATAAACTGAAAGAAAAGTCTAAACAAATACATAATAATGAACAATATAGGAAAAAAAAACAATTAATAGGAGGACATTTTCTTTTTGTTTTCATAGCAGCAAAATTATTCATTTACCTTGACCTCTGTTAAATCTTTGACATACTCCCATCCTTGTCTCTAAATAGGAGAGATATGGATTTGATGAATAGACTGGTAGCTGAGACTTACAAAAGTCCTTCTCTGAGTAAAGAGGAAAGAGGCAGAGTGAACTGTGAAGAGTCACTGCATGAGACGCAAGTTAGTGAAGAGAGAAAGTCCTAAGTGGGAAAAGGATTGAGGAGTTGCCATTTTAGGCTGGACTTCTCTTATAGCCATGGTAATGAACTGTAATATATTAAAATATCCCTCTTAGCTATGGAAAAAATATGCATTTTGGGGAGATGATCATTCAGATTTGTGGGTTTGAGCAAAGGTATCTGTGATTGGCTGAGTAAATATTGAACTAGTAGCTGTGATCGTGTGATCCCATGAGATGCCTGAACGGAGAGAGAGGAGATGAGAAGCCCTCTGCACCAGTGAAGAAGGGAAAAGAGGTCTCTGTTCATGAAATGAAGAAAACCCTTTGCCTTTGGAGTTGCTTATCTTTAAAATGACACCCCAAAGTGTCCATGACCCATATGCAGCTGGCAGGAAACAGTTAATGGGAGGGGAGTTCACAGTTTGCAGAGATTTTTCCGAGGAGCTGCAGATTTGTGACATGGGAGCCACCAGAGGACTGTTTCTTGTGGCGATGTTGCCATGGAAGTTCTAAGAGAGACTCCTCTCTCAAAGAACTGATGAGAGATTATTTTTAAATGGTGAAATGGACTGAAAAACACAGGTTTTGTCTCCTTATGTTGTTAGTGGGAAAATGAACAGTTTGTGGGGAGGGAGAGGAGTGCTTTGAAAGTTTCATTTTAATTCTCATTTTCTTCTTCTAGTGTTTGTTAATAAAATCTATCTTTGTACCTTTTAAGTTTGGGCCTGCTTTGCCTTTGTCCTGATTCTCTCTCACAGTAGAGTTCTGGTAAACACTCAAACACTGCACTAAATTTGGCAGAGACAAGCAAACATGAAGTCTACAAGGACCAGTACCTTTATTAATAACATAGACTTGTGGATTGGGAAGCAAGTCTGAAGACAACATCAGTCTGAGAGATGCAGTTGAGGATGCCATCCAGAGGGACCTTGACAGGCTTGAGGAGCTCAACAACATGATCATGAAATTCAACAAGGCCTAGTGCAAGGTCAGGTTAAGACTGAATAAAATATCATAAAATTGGTTTACTCTAATTACTGTATTATTTTTATAATCCAGTCCACCAATTCTCTTTATGAGACATAAGCTACCAAAAAAACCGCCAATTATTTAGACTATACCATACAATGAGCTTTTGGTGACTCAGTAAATTGATTGAGAATTTTAAAAAAAACCCAGCAATGGATAGGCATACTCATAGGCCAGTTCATAGGTCTATCAATAAGTAAGAAGTCACAGTTCTTGTGCTAAATGTACCATAGAGGCTTTTCAGAGACACCTGCCTGCTTCAAAAGATATACATATGGATGGATGTAAATTTTGTATGCAGTACATACATATGTAGTATGGTATGAAACCCATAACACTTAAAAAAGTATCACTGAGTGTATACATGCAAGACTCTGAAGCAGGAAATCTTCTACCCCATTACAGCTGTGGCAAGAAATTTCAGGCAAAAGATAAATTCAAAGATAACTCAAACATAAATATTCATGTACACTAACAGGAATGTTTGAGTGTAGATAAATAAATATGTACACTTAATTAGCTTAGTTCATCACCCTCTGATACTACTCAGAAAAAAATTCTATAACTAGCTGTCAAGAAGTTATTCTGGCAAATATTCAGACACTTACTATACTTTGGAAACTTTACTGAAATATGTATTTTCTTTTATTGTTGAAACATAATCAGGATTGACAAGTCATAGTTGTATTTTACTCTGCAGAGATGATATGTATCCGCCTAGATTTTGATTGCACTTTAAGTCTGACTTGGGACTGTTCTAAGCTGGTGATATTTCATACCTGGTGAGTAGATAGTGTCCAGAAGAATGAATATGATCCTTTCTGTATTTTCTCCACCTGCTGCTTCAGGTGGTCTAGATCAAGGAATAGATACTGGATCACCCCTCACACTGGTGCTGCATTCCTGAAAAAAATGGTATTTGTCACACAAAAGTTTCAACAGCTACCAGCTAAGATTTTTTTAAGACAAATTTTATATTAGATAGCCATGGATTGAATCTGTTACAGAAGTATTGCTTGGTAGAGAGGCAGCCTCCTCTTTCTTCCTCTCCTTGTGCAGGGATATTTTGTTTCTTGCCTGTAAAGCAGCTGGTGTTCAGCACACAGGGTGAAGAGAGACGAGGCAATTGTTGGAAGTGGAATAGGGTTTTGAATGTCCTGAAGGTAAGAGAGGAATTGAACAGAGCACTTCCATCCTGTGTCTGACTACTTTAAAGAAAACAGCAGCACCATTTCAGGACTGACTCCATCTGCCTTTGTACATGACTCTTCTTTTGTGTCAGGCATGCTGCAGATAATGCCTCACAACTTGATGTGTTTGCTTATGCTCAGGTATTGAAGCTGCCTGCCCAGACAAATCTCATGCTGACAGGCAAATGCCTCAGGAGCTTTAAGTGGGTTAGGGAGAAGGTGACTGCAAATGACTGTGTTTTCCAGGTAGATTTTTTTTTTGTACCTAGTCACCATAATTTCATCAAAATTTTATTTTAAGCATGAACGAAGGTGCCCTGAATCTCACTTCTCATTTGTCTTAAGGTATGTCCTTGTGCTTTTCCATATACCTGGCTATTCACTTGAGCTTGTCATCTCAGCTCCTGCCTATGTGTTGTCTGGTTCCAAATAAATCAAGGCACAAAATTCTTACCTTGGCAATGACACAGATTTTTTGTTTGTTTGTTTGGGACAACTTAATGTTAAATAAAGTTAAGGTGACATTTTATTGCTAATCATGGGATACATAATTCAGCTTATAATATTTTATTGAATTTGTATTTTCTTAGTTCAGGAACTATATTCTTACTCTGAGATAAATACAGTTAGGCTGTGGGATCTACCACAGGCAAGGAAATGATTGCCTCATTTTGATAACAAGACACAAATTAGGTTTTGTTTTCAACCACCAATTAATTTGCCGAAAGAGAGATCAACTCATTCCTACCCTTTGTCTCTCTTCTCTCCACATGCAAACAAAAGATAAACAAAATGACTCCTGCACAATGATAAATGAAAGGTTGCTAATCTTGATGCCCAACCTTTGTGAATAAGACCTGTGCTGGCTGTGCTGGGTGAGCCCAGGGCATGGGGCTGCTCTTTGCTGGTGGCATCAGCCCCCACAGAGCCAGCTGGGTTACAGCTATGGGGCTGCCATGTGGGAAAAAGACAGTGCAAAGAAAAAAAACAAAAGGGGAGCTGAACAAATTTCCCCTGATGAGGGGAGACAAATGGTGGGGAGACAGATGGAGATGGTGCTGAGGGCAATCTTGCCCTTGGTATGTTGCAGCTGTGTTAATTATCCAAGAGTGGGAACAGCCTTGCCCTCCCAGCTCTGGGTGTGATAAAGAGTGAGTGAGGTGGGAGGGACTCACTTGGAGTCTGCTGGCCGTGCTGTGAGGAGGAAAAGATAGGAGGGTGTGCAAGGGATAGAAAGGAGCAGGCCAGAACAGCAGAAGGAAACAAAGGAAGGAGAGAAAGAGCCAGAACTGTGTGGAGCTGCCCTTGGGATTGCAACAGAGAAAAGGTAGGAAGGACTTTTAGATAACAAGGTGCTGATGCTTGAAGCCTTCTGATGTTTTCCTGAAGTGCTCTGAGTGTAGTGGCTGTCTCAACAACCACACCCTGACACTAAAGAAGAAGAATAACTGCATCATTATGGATCACAGTTGATGCACCATTTTATTTCCCCTTCAGGATGCTCTTGTTCAAGGAGCCAAGCACTGCCAATTGCTGCTCCTCTCTACAGGCTCCCCTTAAAAAGCAGTCTACTGGAACACCACTTGTTGTTCTTGAGCTGTGTCTCTGCTTGCCTAGACCAATTTGGCTGCCTTGCTCCAGTGGTTGCTGTGCTACCATGGAAACTGTAGCAAAGCCCTAAATCGTTCCACTCTGACAGGGAAATTGTTTGCATTTTGGAGTCCATCTGTCCTTACTGAGTTGTCTGCTGTCTTTCTTCCTCTGGTCATAACTACCACTGTGCTTTTGATGTATAATGAGGGGAAATGGGGAGTTAATTGCCACCTACAGGCATAAACAGGGTGTTCACTTCTGTAAAAGCAAAATGGTGTTATGTGCTGAACCTGGAATATTATATCTGGGTAGAAACTATTTCTCTAAAAATAGTCCTGTCCTGGTTATTAATAAAATACATATCTGATCCAGATATTTGACTGCAAGGTCTGTGCTCAATTCAACTGTGTCTTTCTCTCAATGGGTTAGACACAAACCAGAGGTTTGAGGCTTCAGGAATAGTCTATTAAAGAAACTGAGAGATACAAAAAAGTTCTTCATACAATAGTGTTCAAGAGTTCCTGGAGTAGAAGTGGGAAAATCTCAAAAGAGATTAAATACATACAGCCAGAAGGAGCTGTGAAAGTTCTCTACTTTCTTAAAAGAAGTATTAACAGTAAAGTTCATGTGGTGACTTCTGCACCATGTGGATTTTACATTGCTGCTACAGGAAAGATGAGATCAGAAAACAGCTAAATGCAATGAGAGGCAGGCTTAAGAGAAATACATGCTCACTGAGTACTCTGTAAGGCCTGGTAGTGATCCACTAACATCATCCTTTGCTGCTCACCACCATGATTCCCTCTCTCAGGTTTCAGCACACTGCTAACAAGAGGAATAGGGAAAACAAGGAGATAAAGAGAGACAGGCTGAAAGCCAGAAGCTGTTACTTCCAGGGAGTGATTTTCTGTAAACTGTAAGTAAATTCTCTTACATGATCTGTCAGATTCTAGGTGTTCCTAGAGGCATCACTGTGCAACAGTAGGAAACCCATGAGTCATGGATATATTCCACTTTACTAACCATATGTTACTAGACTATTATAGTCTTCAGATTTATTAATTTTCCTGTTGAAAATTTGTATATCTAATTAATATTATTTTTTTCTTAATACAGTGCCAGAAACATGGTTAGAGATAGTGGGTGAAGAGTGAATTGTAGTTGTTTGGAAATTTTCCATTAAACTATTTGATTCCAGTTTCAGCTGTTCAGTGAGTACCAGACAAGTTTCCTGCAATAAATCATCTTTTCTGTAAGGAGTGTCGTTTCTTTTGCTGGTCTTTGTTTAGGTCCCTAGTTCCAGTGTCCTGTTCTAAGCAGGCATGCAGCCTCCAAGCTGTGGACCTCAGAACTGTGATGGTGCTGTGGGCTTCAGGACTGTGACACTACTGTTGGCAGCTCTATGTGCTTTCATGTAGAGTTTTAAATCTGGGGAATTTTTTTTTCCACCTGACTTTAAATGCAATCCTGATTCTGTACTTTTTGAGCAGTGAGCAAAGCTATCTTTTCCATTCCCCATCTAACTGCTCTGTTTCTATGTTTCTTATACTTTTTTTTTTTAAATTTTATTTTATTGTTTTTATTTTTAATACATTTTCTTCTTTTCATGTAATGAAAAGCTGTAGTGATTCAGGTCTTCTCCTCAGTGAGCATCTCTAACAGGCTCTGATTTTTCCTCTCTGTAGGCACTATTGGAAGAATCCAGTTAAAGTCTTTTTAAGTCCTCTGAGGAACATTCCTTGCCTTCAGTGATTAAGACTGCCTCTGTAAATTTGCCCACTTAATACAGTCCAAGTTTTGATGATATGAACTTTGTTCCCAAGGTTTTAAAAGATTTTTTAGTCTTTCTTTTTATAGTTGCTAATGTGGTTGTAAGAAATATTCCAGTGTCTCAGAACTACATGTCAAGTTAGCTTCTTTTCTCTTTAAAAGTGGAACAGTTGATCCTACCAGTAAAAGAAGGTTAAAAGCTATATTCAAGTCTATAAAGCAATGTGGAGCCCATGCACAGTTACTTATTGCTAATTTCTAGTTATTGTACGTGTAACTTTCTTTTCTGTTTACAGGAGCACTGCATTCTGTTTGCAGGAGCATTTCAGTAAAACAGAACTTCCATGGAAATTACCTGGGAAACACAGTGCATGTTCTGTGAGGAAATACTTTAAAAATATTTTAGAACATTTGGCAATTATTATACTGAGCATCATTAATACAAGTAAACCATCTTAACTCTGAAATATCCTTCAGAAAATACTCTGTAATCTGCCAGTGTGGCAGATTAAGTAAGTGGCAAATACAAACTGAGGAGGCAGTTGCATCTTGTGTTATTCAGGAGACAGAAATTATATTCTCAGTTTTCCCATAAAGACAGGCTACAGTAGGGTAGAAGCCTAAATCTGCCTGGGCATCAAGGGCCCAAGACTGCTGGGTGTTCATTCAATCAGACACGGGCTAGGTGGTGATCACTACTGAGTCTTACTGTAAGATGACCCTGATTATTTCTAATGCTAAAGGAAGGGAAAGTTTCTTTGGAGAGACTGACATTGATGAAGACAGCAGTGGACAACAGCACAAAAGCTGTGGCTGAGTAGTGATGGAGGTTGATAGCTCTTATGTTCAAGTCACTCAACTTCGAACAGCTCTGTCTTTGGCAAGACTGGAGTTTTATAATGGGCTTGCTTATGGAAATAGAACTGTGGAGTAAATCTTTCATTCTGTGTTATCAATTTCATTTCAAATATTTAAAAAAAAAGCATATAGTGACAGAAACTCTGCAAATAAAGTATGGGTGTTCAACAGTGGACTAAAAACTCTAAAGAATAGTTACTAAGGGGTTACTATTTTAATACCACTGAATTCAAGTTCATCTATAACAACATGCAGTATAGAGATGTTACTTTAAGGAAACTGCAATTTTTCTGACAAAAATAACAACTCCTTAGACTTGCTAAATGGACGAACAATCTTGTGTAAAGAATATTACCTTGAGCACCATAGTGTTCACATGTTTGGGTATACTTTGGGTATATTTGTTTAGCACAGGTAAGTTATAGGCAGTTCACCTAATAATTAGATTTCATATGGATTAAAGTAATATAGGTTTTGGTTTTGACAATATTCCTGTTATCATATGTTGATTGATTGGATGACCTAGATGTAAATGAACTGTCTCATACACAACTAAAATACGTGTTGCTTAGCCACCAATGTGGGGATTAATGTTTAAAATTAACTGAACCTGGGAAGCAAAGATGCAAGTGAATCTGAAATGAACCTAAGGACTCAGGTCTTGGATAGCAGGGTAAAGGTAGTAGATAGAAAGGAAAGAAATAATGAAAGAAGATTCCTTTCTTATGCAGGCTTAATCTTTACATTGTGAATATCCTCATTTTGATTTAAAGCTATCCTAAGGTTTTTACAAGCCCTTGGTGCTGAGGGTGCAAATGCACAATACTGAATATATTAAGAAAACTGAATTCTGTATACAGCAAATCAGCATACACTGCCCATGTGATGTTGGTATTCATCAGTCTGAAATATTTGATTTCACACCTGCAAGCACCAGTAATTGTTCCCAGTGCTGCCTTTCAAACCAGGTTTTGTGTAGCCAGTATATGAGATGGCAGAATTTCAAATAAAGGAGATTACATTCTGCATCCTCTTGTTCCTCCTTAAAAAGAAATGTTGATAAAATGTTTCGATGACTAGAACCTTCCAGAAGGAGGGGATGAGGGAATAATGAATAGAAAAATCCCTTTTCTTTTGAGAGCTGTAATGTCATGGACAGAGATAGGGTTTTGAGATTTTTGGGATTGGGCTTGGAAATGTAAACGACTTAGTGATATAAGATATTTACTGTAGTTCTCTTTAAATTACTGAATATTCAAAATTAGGCATAACTGTTGGTGGAGAGTTGCTTTGGAGTCAGCTGTGTCTTCCTCTATCTGGAGCTGGAAACGCCTTCTGCAGGAGTGAACACTTATGGGATGGGATAAATACAGAGGTGCTGTCCTTCTGTAAGTCAGCTACAAAATGAGGCCAGCAGTGGAAGCTGCTGTGTGCAGACACCTGTGATCCACCACTCTCTTAAGGGGAAAAAAGAGATTTGGCTGCTGACTAGAACAGGGCTGAGAAGATGATATTTAATTGAACAGTGCAAGAGGTATATGAGTAAAAACTGGTCAATGTACAGGCAATACCCTTTAGCCAAAAGATGAAAGACACATTTCTGTGTTTAAATCATTTAGCAAGCTCATCACAGACAGTTTCATACAGATCACTTTTGCATCCATGTCAACAGAGACACACTTTTGTGAAACATGATCTTCTCCCTCAGTCCTTGCTCTGACTTGGAGTCTGTGTTCACAAGAAACAGTGTTCAAGGTGTGCTGATGATAGAATTGAAATCTCATCTTTGTCACAGCAAGAATTTCAGCTCAAAATACAAGAAGAACCTCAGTGTGTATGTTTTTGTGGTGATCTTTACCCTAACCGCTACAGAACTAAAATAAATGGTTTGGACAGAGATTCATAATTTCTAAAAATGCCATTGCAAAGGCCTGAAGGTTACACTAGATCATCTTAGACATCTGTCTGGATTACAAGCTAGAGGTTGAAATAAATCCCCTGGTGCTCAGCACCACTCTGGAACTTCACAGTGTCTGCAACCTATAACTGCAATTTATGGGCAGGGAAAAATAGGAAAGGAAGAAAATTCTCTCAAGAGTTAAATTATATTTGCAGGAGAACCTGTGCAACACAAAAAACAATGAGGCTAACACTGTAGCCTCACTGTTTAGAATACATATTGCTCAGTATTCTCCAGGTAAATATTTTCTGTACAGGACAAATTAAAGTATAGTCTTAAGGAATGAACATGTCAGAGACTGTTGCCTACTCCTATGGTCCAAAGGAGAGAAGAACCTTTCCCAGATATCTATATAGGGAGGTAATCCTGTTGATGGAGAAGTACGGAGAACAAACATTAATTTTATTCTGTAGTGTTGTGTAGGTTGAAATCTTGAACTGACTGTTTGGACCAGATAAGGCATCATGTCACAGTTCAGAAATCTTGGCTTAGGTTCAGTAAAAACCTTGTAGCTGAACCTTCTCATCTGCCCTTGCTTGTCAGGTTCCTCTCTGACAAGCAGCAAAGAGCTGTCACCAGCTCTGGGATGGCCAACTGCTCCCATTCAGAAATTGAGTTGAAATGCCATAAAAGCTGTCACTAGGGTCTTCCCAGGCTCTGTTCCAGGAAAAACCTTATATGTCTTCTTCTATCAGTACACATTATGGCAGGAAAATCAGGTTACATTCTCTCTCTCATGGAGATGAAGAGAATGACAGTTTAGTTGCTCTGTCTGCAAGCCAGATGGCTGAAATGACACATAAAACATGAGACTGCAAAAACTACCTCTCCAATGGTAACTTTTAATATTTAGAAAAGTAAAAATATTTTTACTTTATTAACTTTTTTCCTCTATAAGCTATCAATTACAGACTTTACTTTCCTATTTCCTTAATGTTATCTCAGTAGAGATGGAAATAATTTTCTTCATTATCACATTTACTGTACTATATTCATACCATATTACAAATCTTGTACATGTATTATACAGCAAGTAGATAGCTATTGTAGATCCCTATTTATTGTTTAGTGGGTATTTTGGACCTCTTAACCCAATCATGTTTACAGGCAAGAAGAAATAATTTCCCTAGGAACAAGTCCCATTCAATATTGCCATATTATACCTATTATATATGGCTACAATAGTTACAAAAGAAATATAGTACTAAGAGAAGGAAATTTTATTTAAAAATATTACACTTCTAAATTGGTTGGGACTGCCAAAGACTATTGAGATTGATTTTAGATCCCAGAAGAAGCTTGTTATGCAGTGGCATTTTTTGAGGCTGAAGGAGAACTGAGGTCCTGGTCATTTTTTCTCCCTGAAACATGCATAGTACTTATTCAAGCAGTCTTAATCCTTGTGGGCTCTATGACACCTTCTTCATCAAAGTCAATTTATATAGGATTTTTCAGTTAAAGAGTAGAGCTTATTCCTTGCTTGGTTAAGAATAGAATCAAAAACAAGGAAAGGCTTGAATTATTTGTATGTGATAGAAAGTAACTTAGTTGCATTTGGAGATTACTTCCTCAGAATTTCTGAACCCTTTCTGAAGGGAAGAGCTTGAGCAGTGAAGGGGTATTTTACTTCAAAGTTGGACAAGTAGTCTTTGTGCTTGGCTTGAGCACAGGAGCTTTTGTTGGTATTATCACAAGATGTTTTTGTCAAGATACTGCTTTTAGTTCTTACACTGCATTAGTTCTGTTCTAGCAGTGGGTTAGGGGGAACAGAAATCACTCCCTTCCCCACTCTTTCTTTCTTTTTCTCCTCCTTTTGTCCACTTAAATCTTCAGCTGTCATTTGAAGATGATAATAGAAATTTAACTGTTCTTGGCCAATCTGCTATGCCACAAGCCAGCTTACAGCTACACGTATTGTGGGTTTTAAACCGAATTCAGTTTCTACTTATTTAGAAAATAAGAAATACTAGAATTAAGTACCATACAAATAGTATATGAAAAAGAAATGCCTACTTTTTTTCTGTCAGGGTTCCCTACGACTTCCACAAATCAAGAGGGAAAAATGGTCCATGAAAGTTGAACAGAGATAAGGAAAATGAGAGATGGGCAGTGACATCCATGTAAGAAGAGAATAGTAAAGAAAAGATTAATAATTCCTTGATTTAAAGCAGTAATTGGAGTGTGCAACACAATAATAATAAAAAACTAAACGGTAATTTCAAAATACCCACCAAGACTAAAAAATCCCCCAGATGGTCTCATTTTCTTCCACAAGTAAAAAAATTTTGAGGGTCAAAAAGACTACTTTTTGCATCCTTTTATAACAAAATAATATGGGATCATGCACTGATGAGATTCAGTCATGAGACTGAAAGGCATTATGTTTAGAAAGAACTACTTTACATCAGTGCATATTTAAACCATAAAACTCACTGTAAAACATCATTACAGATACATTTTATGGAGCTGTGCATATTGTTATCTGTATAAAATATTTTTTAAAGAGTGTCTCTTTTCAAAAGGAAGATCAGTGATCATGCTACAGGGCACTGTAGCATGAAATCAAATTCTGTAGAATTTGATTTCATGTAGAAATCAAATTCTAAGGAATGAGATAAGCTCTCCTCCTCTACTAGTTGTGCCAGTTAATTTTATTTGAAGGTTTCTGCATTTTCTGCTGTTTCCAGTATGGTGATTCCAGTGCATTTTTGATCAGAATTCCATTATTTTTTCTGATGGACACACTTCATTTTAACAATGAAAGAAATGTCTGGGCAGAGCATGGGAAGTTTACCTGTGGAGTCATAAACACTACTGAATATCTGATGAATTCAAGGATTGAAATGAGCTTGATATGTTAGACTGAAGACCTCAAAACTGTGTTGAATGGGAAAATAGCACAATAACGATTGAATGTCATTTATTATTTACAATTTTCCAGTCTGTTTCTCTGTGCAGAAACAAAACAAAATCAAACCCTAATCAAAACCTGATGCAGAGACTAGAAGCAATCATTTTTCCATTGCGCCCAACAGACTAGCTGAAGAAAACAAATCTTGATTTCTGAATTAATCATGACCCTCAGCATTTGGTTCAGAGTGCACAGTGAAATGATGCATGCTGCGACATCGAAGAAGAAAAATGATTGCTGTATGAGCACCAGTGCAGCTCTGTGTGATCACAGGGCTGCTGCTTCTGAATCTACATCATTATTTTAGAATAAACAGACCACGTTACCACCACGTTACCACCACTTCTGATAGGCCCAGCCTTGGCCAGTGACAGGTCCGTCTTGGAGCTGTCTGGCATTGCCTCTGATGGACATGGAGGAAGCTTCTGGCAGCTTCACACAGAAACCACCCCTGTAGCCCCCTGCTACCACAACCTGGCCATGCAGACCTAATACAGACTTGAGACATCTTTTAGCCGTAATATATGCCCCAAGAAAAATTCCATGTATAGCTTGCAACAGTAAAACTGAGGCTGACACCAGGTGAAAAGCTTTTCATGTTGTTTTTATCTTTTGTCACTTAATGAAGAAGATAGAAGCTTTAATCACAAACTGATTTAGAGACTTAGGAGCGTGTATGTCCCAAACCAGCCTAACCTAGTAATTATAATGTCTCCTATCACAGAAAATGATCACTAGAGATTGTTTAAATGCAGAAAATAGCTCTAAGTACCATATCTTGGAGTTCTTCTCCCAGATCCCATTACAGTGAACAAGATAAAAACCAATGCATCCAAGGTGGACCTGTGTCTTCACAGGAGAAGTTTAAGGGCATAAAGAAACAATTTAGGTATTTAGGTAGTAGGATAATACTAAAATGTATGAACATAACATATATTACAGCCAGTAAAAATGGCTACAGAGATTGAAGTTTTAAGAAGGTAATTATGAGAATGGGAATTTAGCCAGTGTAGAAACTGCTCTTCTTTCATTGAAATATAATGATATTTCTAATATTTGAAGGAGTTCCTATCTCTTAGGACAAGTGGCATGTGTGGTATTCAAGTGTTTACTTCCAGGCCGATAGTTTTTTCTTGAAATCTGTATCCTCTTCTCATCTCCTTGATGCTACAAGCTGGCAGAATGAAAATCTAGAGGGCAGGAATGTGGTGTCTGAAATATTTTTTTTAATTTTATCAGTAAAATGCTATCCATCTAGAGTTTCAGTAGGTGTACAGATTTGCCCTGGAGATTTACTGGAGAAATACATTAATATAACCTCTGCAGATGCTTGAAAAAAAAATCTTCCAAAGACCAAACAGATGGGTTTTATTTATCTGGGGACTCTCATATTTTAAGGATGATAAAACTGCATTAGCTACAGTTAAGAAGTTTAGCATGTGTAAAATTCCATTTATCTGGACAGTCTTTCCAACTGTGAACAAAAAACCTTTGTGGCACGTATTAACTGGGCTCCAGCTCCATGCGCTTGAGCAGGTATTCTTCCTTTTTTTATGTCCTACTAGGTTTATCAACACTCAGTGCATACTCTGGCATCTCTTTCTATGTTTTCTGTGTTTTCTCTCTCCACATAATGAAGAACAAAATTTTAACAACTCATGATGGGCTTGTACCCATAATGGAGCAGAGAGGAGAGGACTTTTCTCTATGTCTTTCTTTCTTGCAAGAAAAACCCTTTTCTTTTGGTCCCTTCAAGCAGAGTGCAATTTCCTCTGATACATAAACATCAGTATGGCTTAAATGAAATTGATTTTCTCTAATTTCTTGCCCAAAGACTTGAGAAAGGAAATAAATTTTCAAAACTCTGGAAAACAAAACAAGACAAAAAAACCCAAAACAAACAAAACCAAAACAAACAAAACCAAAACAAATAACAAAAAAACCCTCCACCTACTATAGAACATCTACAGTTCTACACATAGGTTTTATCTTCATCTGGGCTTTAAAGTTCCTGCTCTGAGGAGCTTCAGGTCACCAGGAGATCAGTACAAGCCATTTGGAGTAACTGTATGTGTCAGACACCTGGGGTGAGTTAAGCTGTGCTGCTTCTTGCAGCCTCTCTGTCTTGAGGGAATCCCATGTCTCAGGGAGCTGTGAGGATTGTGACATGCATGCAATGTGAACCAGCATGCAAGTATTGTACTATCAGCTAGGTAGATTTCATATTTATCCCATTGGAATGGATGCAATTGGAGATGTTTGGCTTTGTTTTAATGCCTGTAGTTATGGAAACTAACCTTCCTAGATTTTAACTTTTTTTGGTTCTTTTAAATGTTTTTGCTAATACTTGCATCTCCTCCTCAATTCTTTCTTCTTGATCATATTTTGCCCTATAACAGAGGAGGATTTTTCTTGCCATCACCTGCCAAGCACCTGCCACCTCTGCTTGCAGATATCCTTTCAAACAGACTCAGTAATTTTCATCTTTGAAAAAACTTTCTTCTCTGAATGGCTGCTGTGTGCTTTTGTTCTGCAGGATTCACTGTTTCAGAGGCTGAGTAGTGATGTGTACCGTTATCGTCATATATAGCAGTTCATGAGACTGGATTTGAATGAAAATCAGAACTTGGAAGATACATGTATACTCAATGAAAAATCACACCAACAGTGGGTTATATCTGGGGGGAAAAAAAAAAGAAAAGGCAACCAAAAAAACAGAACCTCCAAACAGTCATGTAGGGTGGCTATTGGTATGAGCATGCTTACATCTGACACTTAGTATTATGTCTTGATTAAAGAACCAGCAACTGCTAGGGGGAAAATGGGTATGTATTAAAGTTCATGAACTTCAGCATGCTTTCACCAGCTGTCCTTTGAGCTATTTATTTCAGATTAGGTGGCACTGGTAAAGGTCAAAAATATTTGATAATCAACTTCAGCAATTAAAATCTTTGTTTTGGTCTTGAGGGAGAAAGAAAAATCCTTTCTTATTTTCCCTTGCTCAAAGCAGAACTGCACCTTAAATTCCAGAAGGGTTTGTATACTGGTTTCCCATCTTATTTGCCCCTTTTTCTTTGATGCAGTGAAATGTAGAAATAAGCCTGACAACAGACACTGCACATTTACAGAACTAATGCTCATCTCCTGTTGTGCTGCTTTCAGCACTCTCCCCACAGCACCCTTCTCTTTGTTCTATGCCAGTACCTTGCAGTCCTTCTGCATTTCCAATTCTAAACCCATTTTGGTCCTCAGCTGGAAGCAAGCCTTGTAAAATCTTCACCTGCGAGGAGAGAAGTTGGGAATCTAGATGTAAACTCTCTGGACTAAATCCAGATCACAGGATGTAAACTAAACCTAAGGAAATATTAAGGGTTTTTTTGTTGTTTGTTTGTTTTTTCTCTTAAACTTTATAAACTAATTTTAGTTTTGTTTTCTTTCTAATGAAAAAAGTTTGTTTGCATAAATCTACTGTAATCTGTAGATGCCAGTTATATAGTATGTCACTTTAACAATGAAAGAGATATTGCTTAGTATATTTAGGGATTTTTTGCCAACCTCCAAAACAATCATCATCTCTCCATCATCTCTCACACTCCCCCCAAGTGACCTCAGGAACATTTACAGCTGACACAGAAGTGCTGTAGATAGTGCAAAATGTGTAAATAAATAGTAATTACTGTAAAAGTACTTAAATATTTCCTGAAGTATAGCATCCCTTTTCTCTTGGTTACCTCTTCTTTCTTACAAGGTAGTAAGGAAGTGTTGAGTGATCACTGGCAGTAGTGGTGTTGTCATGCCTCAGTTAATCTTATTTTGTGCCCTTTTTCTAATTTAGAACTCAATAAACTGAAATCCCACCAGGAATATTTATTCTGAAGCTTGTGACCTCCAATATATGGAGTGTGCTCCTTGTCTCAAAGGACAAAAACTTTTACCAATCATTTTCCATTATTTAAACTCTGTAGCCTTCCTCATTTCATTGCTTAAAAAAAAAAAAAAGAAAAAGAAAAAGATCCAGCATGAAGCCCTTTTTATTAAATTTTCATAAATACCTAGGTATCTTCAAAAGGTCTGCTGACATTGAGTCTTAGTTCTCCTCCAGGCTGTATTGGATAGCTTAGGTCTAAAGTGGACAAGTTTGCAATGGTAGTTTTTCACCATGTAGGCTTTACACTTTTGCTGTAAGTATTTCAGACATAAAGTTAACAAAATATTTTAGTGAATGTTTGCTTGGAATTCTGCCAGTCTGGTAGCTCAATAGATTATGATGCAAATGCAGCTGCTACTTTTTCTCCATATTCATGCTAGAATAGGTAATATAGAACCAGGTTTAATTGCTCAGTGTAATTGACAGTTCTTTTCTGAAGCTGAAAAGGGAATTAATTGTCTCTCATTGTTACTTGTTGCTGTCTAAGCGTATCCTCAGGATTGTGAACAGGTAAAAGAAACTGTGCTGTTGTGCATATGCTTTTCTTCCCTCATTTAGTTCCTGTCTAACTTTGAGTTTCTGCTTCTGGTCCTTAAAATATGGAACATTCTTGGGATGATAAACAGATTTCCCACAACCTGTACTTCTCTTGACTGTGTCTTTGCTGCACTGATATAAAGTGTGTTAAGTATCTGTGGGAGGGAAAGCAGCCTCATTTTTCTCTTGGAACCAGTTCACTGACTTGCTTCTAAGAAGCAGGCCAAGAGGAATACTGAGAAGAGCAGAAATGCAACAAACTTGACATACTGCTGAACAGTAGCTATTAGCTAGGAATATGGTGAGATACTTTAGTGTTTCCTGTTAGGGGAAGACTTTTGAAATTAAAGTTTTATCTGCATCATTATGTCTAACAGCCATAGGTAGATTTATTTATTTATTTCGAAGTCAATACTCCATCAATTGCTTCTTAACCCTTTTAATATTTTCTACCTCAACAATATATTTGCTGTTTTTTCTGCCTGCCATTGTTGTTTTCACTAGAGAACTAAAAGCCATTGATAGAGAGGCAATATTTAGTTATTAGACTCAAAAAAATTTGTTATGCAAATACAGGCTCTTTAGTATTCCAAGATTTAATGATGTCAGTGGGCAGCATTGCTCTTTATGAAGGTTTAGCCATCTCCTCTCTCCTTTTTGAGCAGTGTGCTATTTCAGGTTATGTTTACAAGTACCTTTCCATTTGCAGCTAAACAGGCCAAGTTTTTTCTGCATTCACAAGGTAGTAACTCTCCAGTGGTCACTGAAAATGACCATAATTAATATTTGCTATTTGCCTGAGCAAGAAGATTCGAACTTCATAACCATTCCTTATAGACACATGAGAATCTATTCTCTTAAAGTCTTAAAGGTAAGACAGATGGGATGCTGCTTTGTACAGTAATCTTTATATTCAGTCTTCCTACCAGTTAATGTGTCATATTGAAAAGAATTGTAGAACTAGATGGGAAAACAGAGTACTTGTTTAAATGGAGATCTCACTGCCAGGGATCACTGGATATTTGAAATGCTAATAATACTCTCCTGTGGTGACTGTATTGTCATTAAATGTTATTAAATGTTGATTGACCTCAGGACAATGATGTCATTAATATTAATGTCAATTAATGTCATTAATAAATGCTCTCCCTGTAAATAGTCCTGAAAGAGGGGTGGTAAAAGATGAGGAAACTGCTGAGAGTGCTCTCTAGAGCACCAGTGTCTGTACAGGGGATGAGACTGAATTACTGATGGTTATCTATAATGTTTAAGTAAATAAGGAGTGCTAAGCAGGACTTGTAGCAACTGAAGTCTGTGAAAAAAATTGATGGGGAGGGTGTTTAGCATATGGCAAATGAAGTTTCTTAGAGATTTAAAGTATTCTTCACTTAGAAGCACAATTGTGAAAACAGAGAGATGAAAAAAAAATAGAGATCACCTTTAGGGGGAAAAAAATGATTAAATGAGCCCCCCTTGAGTTTTTTTTTTTTATTTTATTTAAAAATTCAGTTCAATCCTTTGGAAATGACCTGGATCTGTAGGCAGGGAAAAGTAGATATGATTTTTTTTTTCAAGTATTAAATTGATAGATGTGTTTGGTTGCTGACAAACACCTGTGAGAATAATACATATTTCTTTGGGGATGGGAGGAAAGCTAGAAGGAAGGGAGAAGTATATAAAATACCTAGAACTAAAAGGTTTTATAGCACTTTGATAGGTCTTCTCCAGATTGTGTTAGGGCTTGTTCATATTTTGGAAATAAGAGAGTCTAAAGCATCTAGCAAAAGCAGATTTGTGTAATTTTAAAATTATATACAACTGAAAGATCAACTGTTGATCATATAAATATAAATCCTGATAAAAGAAACTGGAACATGCAGAGAATGAAAATGAGCCATTAGTGAGCTTCAATAAAAGGGGAAAAAAAGAGGCCTAGTTTTTGGTGTGGAAAAACACAGAAGAACTGTGTGCTTAGACCTCAGATATCAAAGAGTTTCTCTGTTGCCTCCAAAGGAATTGAAGACTTGTACCCTGTTAGATGTCTAATCATACCATGAGACACAGACACACACAGCATGGATTTATAGTGCTGGGGGTTACAGAACTTCTCAAGTAATTTATCCAGAAGCTTGTGGCAGACTGTGCCCAGAAGTAGGTTGCCCAGCCCGTAGCAAACTTAAGTTCTTGCTCTCAAAAAGCACATAATTAAATGCAAATCAGTCTGATGTGAATTCTTCTAGGCAGAGCTTTTTCCAATAAAACAGAGCATTTGCCCCATCTTGGAAATAGGCCTTGGAAATTTTGTTCTGAAACAAAATTTAAGGAATAACTTAAAAGACACTAAAAAAATATGAACACCTTAACTTTTGTAGAGTAGCTTGCTGTCTTCTTTCCTTCCTGATTATAACCAGACTAACCTTTGGGGGAAAGGGTCTGAACATCCAGGGAACTCGCATAAAGAATACTGAAGCTTGCATAAAGCATATTGAAAAGGTCACCTTTTGTGTAATGCTGAATTGTGCAATTCAAAGAATGCAGTTTGCAGAATGGCATTCACAGTTGGCTCATGTAAGGACTGTTTTCCATCAGTTTTGGAGAAAATAGTCCTCCCTGAGGTATTTTTCATCTTTTCCCTTCTTTTTCTGTGTTAGTTTGGTGTGCACAGTTTTAGAGTTGTGCCATACACAGCAGCCTCAAGCCTGAACAGTGGAATACGTTTATTTTTATTGGGCATGTGCCTTGTCCTGTTACTGTGAGCTAGAATGAGACATTCAGTTATTAGCAGATCATAGACAGCCACATAATTGCCAGTGTACACTGATGAAGTGGGATTCTTCTTACATGGTCTAAAATAAATTTTTGTGACTTACCATATTGTTCAGCTGGACATTTCTATAAAAACAATATCAAACTCAGAAAATTTTCAAGAGTTGGTATTATGGTTTGTTTTCTTCAAACCTTCTGACAAGGAATAACTATATAGAAGGGGCAATGCAGGTTCAAACCATTGGACCAGTCTGAGTTTTGTGGTGCTGTTGATGAAGCAGAGGATGGTGTTTGTGTATTTCCAGGAAAACTAACATGTAAAAATCAAAAAGTTTTGTAGTTCACTTGAGCTTTTATGTCCCCATCTCTTTGATCAAGAAATCTGACTCAAAACACTCAGAATAAAATATTTTCTCTTGAGAAGTCCAGAGATCTTCAGAGGCTATGAAAGGAGCTGCACTTTCTGTATTTTGATGACTTAGAAGCTCTGAAAAAGGCAGAGCTATGTTGTTTGGTTTGGGAAAAACACAGGGTAGCAGTAATACTGTTCCCTCTGGTAAACTCCAAAATGTTCTGCAGTTAAACTTCAGGAAAAAATCTGGTTTTGTTTTCACAAATAATTGTATTCCATCCATCTTGGGTTTAGCAAATCAGAACTGACAAATAAAGCTATGAAATCTATTGATTCTAATGTGTCTGGTATATTAAAAAATCTGGAAAATGAAGAATATTTCTTTTATGTGTGATATTATTAAGCATTATTCTTATCATGGGTGTTCTTAAACTTTCTAGTCTTGGATCAACCATGTCCATAACTATTAAATATTGAGATGACAATTTTTTCCTTGGAGTAGATGTCAGAAATGATGTGGCTGAAGGACAGGGCAGGAACCAAAGTCTGACTGGCTGTTTGGAGAACACTTATTCCAAGGAGAAATACATGTCAAAACACTGTTGTTAGGCATCTAGTGATGAATGATTTTTTTTTTTCCCCAACAACATATGTGCACATGGAGGGGAAATTTCAGTGTGACTGAATATATTAAGGCTTCAAAGGCCTTTCATAGTTCCTCAATTCAGCCATTTTCACATACTCACTAATTTGGTCTTAAATCCCGCTTTTCTGATGGAACAATACTGTTTCCAAGCAGACTTGAAAAAGCTCAAAACCATAAACAAAACAAATACATAAATCAAAGGGTATTCATCTTTGCTTCTCAAATAGAGAAATCTACCTTTGTTTTTGGAAAGAAATCTAAGAGCTGGGAAAGAAAAAGTGAGCTTGCTTTTCAAGGGTCATCTTTCTTGTTTTTCTTCTGTACTCACAACACTTGAGGTGTGCAAATCTAAACCAAACAATTGTAATCCTCTAAGCAGAGCAGTGTCTGTTTCCAAACTTCTTGCAGTTCATTTTTCTTTTTCTTTTTCACGTTTCTTATTCTGTTGAGAGCCTTGCTAACTGCTTTAGGTCTTCCTGGTGCTAGTAATGGTACAATTTATATTTTAATTAACAGAGTTAATTAAAATATAAACTACAAAATATTCCAGGGAGACTGGAAGTATTTATCTCTTGACTTTCATCTCCTTGTAATGCTCTGAAAAGTGCCTTTTGCTGTCTTAATCCTACAATGTGTCCAAGCAATGCTGTTCCTTTCATCAGAATATAATATTGTTTTACACTTTTTGAAGTTAATGACTCTTATTATTTGTCTGAAATACATAACTAGGTATACAGTGGAAAGAGTACATCTGTTTTTCAAATACAGCTTTATAAATCATGGTTACAGGCAGATGTTTAGATTTTTATTATTTTATTCTCTTTTGTTAATATCGTTGTGATGGAATGCAAAACCAGCACAATTGTGAACAGTAACAGTGTTAAAAAACCTTTTTCTCCTCTCTCTGACCCTTCAGGTGAAATAAGGTTGGTCTCACAAGAATGTTTTTTATAATTGTCAAACTATTGCATTATCTCTACATGTTTAAGATCTTAATTTTAGACATACATAACTGCTTAAATTGCTTAGCTCAAAGTAAAATAAAAACACTGGATGCTTTATGACCTTTTAGAAAGAAAAAAATAATTTTTAGTCATGTTTTCACACCTTAGAAAAGAAATAAAATGGAAAGCACAAGAGACTGAAAAACTAGTAAAAATTAAAACCTCAAAATTTGTTCTGTGAGCATATAGCAATGAAATGAAGAATGGCAATAATCATAAGAGAAGGACAAATATTAATTTTGAAGCTAAGATATTTGCTGCTACCTTCCCCCCTAAATTGCTCTATCTTAGTATATTGTTAATTATGTCCAGTCACATTGTTGTCTGATTTGGTGCTTGGTGTTAAGAACTTCTAGTGTGTACAAATATTTTGAGTTGATGTTTAAAATTTTCCAACCATACACCTTATTAGAAATTCAGATTATTTCTGCATAATTTACTTTATCATTCTGCAGTTTTCAATGACATTGTCATGTTGCAGGTTTACCATTGTAAATATTTCTGTGATTAAAACTAAAATTTTCTAAACATTTTTTATGATCCAAACACGTCCAGATTCTTGTCTTAAACACCCTACATTTGTTTGCACGTTTTAATTAAGTTGTAAAATATTTTAAAATGGAACAAAGAATTAGACATGGCATTTTTTGGACTAATTAATTCTAAGTTAATGGGCATATATATCATTATAATGATGCCCAATGAGATTTTGCTTCTCTCACACCACCCCATAAAAGCATCCTTGAAAAAAAATGGGTTTCTTCTTATTTGCTATGCAAACATAATAAATTTTATTTCTGTAGCCTGCTACAGAAGGGATCAACGTAGATGAGATGAAAACACAGGAAAAAAGTTCATGTGTATATGTAGTGGCTTGGTTCTCACTTTTGTTTTGCCAGAAAGGGAGCAGAGGCACAATATTTAACAGCCTTTATCCTAATCTTAAAACAACATATCCAAAAAAATCACCCTTTTTGCATGTATGTTTGCTTTCCACTGACTATACGTTTATTGAACCGTTTATTGTGTTCTGAAATAAAGCTTTGTTGTAGCTTCAGTGATGGCGTAAATTTCCTTTAGCAGGCACAGATGAAGACTTTAAAGAGCTGTTTTGGCAAAGCCAGCTGAGAGGGATGGTCAATAACGGTGCTGAATCCTCCAAAAGGATAAATAAATGTTAAATACAAAAGATGAGCTGAAGTGTGTCATAATTAAAAATGGCTTTTTTGACATTGTTGGGTGCTTCAGAATGAGACAGAGAAAGCTTAATTAACAGAGGATGTGTTTTTGTCTCTTTAAACAACAGAGTGCATATAATGTCTTATTTTTAGAGTTCTGCACTTAAAGAGAAGACAATTTTTTGGTTGAAGGCTAGGATATACTTCCAGCAGCATATTCCACTGACATGCATTTAGTTTATCTGCAATAGGAGTAAGTGTTCCTTAATGTTTAGGTTTAAAGTGAGATAAACAGGACGAGGGGGAGGCCGCGTCTCAAAGGAAGAAATCTATTCCTTCTAGCTTGGGGTATGGAGCCTTGGAGTGACCTTTCCAACCTTAATCATGCAGTTATGATTTCTTAGCTTACGTTTAGTGCTGGTAGAATGAGATCCACTCGTTGTGAGATAGACTGATGGTAGTCTGTCAAAGGAAGGGGGAAAGCACACAATACTGTCACTTTGCATTCCTCTGCTTTTACACAGCTCCTGTGCAACAAAAGGAAATGTCTATTTTTTTCCCACTCTCTTCTCCTGCCCAGTCCTTCTGCTTGGTCATCACATGTTTGAGACATTTGTCGGTTGCAGAGAAATCTGTGGTATAAGATATTTAGGTTCATTACAAATTCAGCACGAGTTTCAGTAAGTAGAGAAGGTGGGCTGTTAAGTCTTCAAATGCAAAACCATCACAGCTATTATCAGAGTATGTCAAGAGTAGTTAAAGAGAATGATTTGGAAGTAGATTTGTCTGAAACATTTAAAACTCTCCTGAAGCCTGGAAACCTACATGAAGAAAGTATTCTCTGAGGGACTGACATGACCTTACACTTACTCAGAGTATTTTATAACAGCACTTACTATGCTATTTAAATGCTATTATCTCTTTCGGCAGTGGCATGTCCTTTGTATTTCTATAGCAATAACAGGATAAAAACTGGGTTTTGCAGTTGTTTAGAACTGTCACTGACTCACGCTGGTATTCCCTGAATAAAGTAGACAAAGAAAATTATCTTTCTTTTCCTCAAATTACTCCTTTCTCCTTTTCTTATACACCTATTTATATGTAATTTCCAGTTCTCAACATGAATCTCTTGGCTCTGTGATTCCACAGTAATGTCTGGAAGCTGAGCCTTTCACTTTGCCCAGGTGCCTGTGTTGCACAGGCCATGCAGAAGCTTTGGTTGGAGGGAGGGGGCTGGCTCTGGCTCTGTGGTCAGAGCATGACCAGCCCCACAGCACAGGCCAAGAGTAAGTGGACAAGCAGATTTTCTCAAGACTGGGGAAGTGTGGTAGCCTGACAGGGTTTCTCCAGGTGTTTGAGATGAAGGGGTTGGTTTGACAGATTCAGCTCTTGTTAGCCCTCTCGTGACATGGCCTCAGTTTCCAAATCCTGTTGGCAAGGAAGATTAACCAGTCTCCTGTGTGCCTGCCACAGCAGTAGCTTGGCTGCCTCCTTTCCCTGGGGGCTGAGGGAGCTATTTTTCTGCGTGAGGATGTAGAATGGATTTCCTGTACAGCCTGTGCCCTGGCTCCAATATCTAGAGGAGTATATGTTGTACAGCTGTCACTGCTCATTAGCACTTCTCCTCAGAATATGCTGGTGACAAAAAAGAAACCCTGAGTTATATGGTTAGGTCTCAAAGATGAGTGGATGTGTGCAAAGAAGAACTGTCCTGATTCATCTGACATAAATACAGACATGCTCTTGGAAACTGATGGACTAAAACTGCTCTCTGTTTTTGAGAAGGGGCTTGAATTTTCTTTATATTCTTAAGGTTATCTTGAGAAAGTTTATGCTGTTTGTTTGTTTTGAGAAGACAAAGTCCATTTTTTTTTCTCCAAGATCACCTGTGGACAGAGTTCTCTAATAAGCAAGCTCCTGCCTTCTCCTTCAAAGAGATTTCTAGTAGGAGGAATGTTGAATGGCTAAAATCTCAAAGTATTTTCTATGATCAGGTAGAGTTGAAAAGCTTCTTCAGAGGAAAATACTCCAGCTACCAATAAAATATGATTTAATACCAGATGTTTTAATTCTTACTAATTACAGTAGTACTTAATTTTATTTTCTACTAATAATTGGTGGAAACCGAATGGTGGGCTACAGACAGCTAGCTTGCTTTGATATATAAAAGTGTTTTCTATTCTACTTACTGTATATGTGAATTTAAACTATATTTTACCTGTTTTTCTGTGTAGATAGAGGGGGCAAGAGGGATAAGTTTGTAGTAGACAGTTTACTGCTTGCTTGAAAACTTATTCTTATTTGAAGAAAATGGAGAAACACTTTTTAGTGTTTTATTGAATATTTACTATTATAAACAGCTTTTATCTTTAATAATATCAGAAGATTTCCACAGCAGATGTGCATTTAAATTGTTTAAGTACATCATTCCTCACAGTACAATCAACAGTTGCTGGGCATTAATGGAATCCTCTCAGGGGAACAGTTTGTTATCTCTTTGATGGGAACAGGTCTTTTATCAGCCATGATTGTTAATACAGTTGAGGCAGACCAGAGAGGCTGTTAATTATTCTGTTTGAGTGTGCTTTAGTGAAGTTATCAGCACAGTACATCTGTTGAACTTCCTTTTACAAAATAAAACTTAAAATAAATATGAAATTAGATTTGAAGGGAAAAAAAAGACATTTGCCTGCAGATGGATCGTAATGTTTCTGAGCATAGGTAGATTTGTTAGTTTAACACTGATCTTCTCTTATATGATTCATGCAAGAGAATTTTATTTTAATAATAACCATTATTGTTTCTGGTAGTTTGTTTTCCTGGTAAGTACTGTCCTTTTCCCCATCAAATTATTTAGATCTTGGTGTTTTTTAGATTATTACATCTTTCTTCAAGGCACTGTCAGCAACCAAACAGATCTGACTCAGGTAGGGGTCAGGGTGGATCCTCCAGTAGCAAAAGCTATTGATCAAATTCCTAAAGTCTGGGACAGCCCTGCTGCTTCTAGATGTCTTTAGCAGCCAGTGCTTGCACATCTATGCCTGGTGAACCTGAACTGAAAACCCAGTTGCAAAAAAGGGAATCAGGCATGACATTGGGAGAAGAGAGCAGTAGTAGAGAAAGATATTTCTTTATAGAAATGCAAGTTTTTAAAAGGTTGGAATTTGGAGAATTGGTGCTTCTATTTCCTTAAGTGCATATGGGTGGGCAAAGAGATAAGTAGTGCCACATAATTCTTTCATTCTCATCTATTATATTTTTCCCACGAGTTAGTGTCAATCAGTAGAAAGGTCATGTGTTGGAACCACAATTACTGTCATTATTTTCTTACTTTGTTTTTAAGACAGTTGTTCACTGTGGCGGTGTGCGTTTGTGATTATGAGCTTTGTTTAGACCTTTTGTGAACCCTCATTTGATGAAAGCTAGGATAGAGACGTTAGGAAGGACTTAGTAAGTGACCTAGAAGGTTTGTGCCAGGAGGGCTGGTGGACAGACGAAGGAGAGGACTCTGGAAAGGCTATTTGGAGTAGTGGTTGAGGGCGTTGACAGAAGGATAAAGGAGGGAAGAAACTGAGATAGAGGAAGTAGAAAAGGATTTTGGAGTGGATTACTATTGTAAGTGGAATAAGGATGCACGGAAATGACATTAGGAATGTTTTGTTGTGGTTTAATTATATTATGTTTGTATGGGTTTGGTTCTCTGTATCCCCTCCTCCCTAATTGAAATTCAGGCTCCCTGCTGAGTTACTTACAGCCAGTTCTATGTTTAGCACAGCAGTTAGCTGTCAATCCCTTTTCCCGCCTTTGAGTTTCTCCTCCCCAATCCTCCTGATTGGTCCCGGACCCCCAACTCCTCCCCTGTGCTCCCCAGAGATAGTATTTGATTTGTCTAGAGGTAAGGAGACACCCCTTTCCCCGCCCCTATTCTAGTCCCTTAAAAGTTGCTGCACAGCTTTGTTCGGGGTTCAGATTGCTTGGTTCTCAGTTGTGTTAATAAATCTGTTCCTGTTCTCGCTGCGTCCGGACCCTTCCTTCTTTGCTTCTGCACGCTTGGAAAGCCTTGGAGAGGAACGAGGAACCTCTCTTGGTGGCACAAGAACCCAAAGGGATCAACCCTGCTCAGCCTGCTGCAGGTTGACCCTGCTTTACTGTGCCGTGGTGTACGAGCTAGCCCGGCAGAAAGCAACAGGCTTTCAAAGCACCGCGACAGTTCACCAGTGCTATTCTAGCTTTTCTATTACACCACATGGCTCTCATAGACTCATACTCTTTTACAACTGTGGGAGCAAAGGTTGAATAGAATAAATGTCTACTGAGTGGCAATTCTCCTGCCCTCTCCTACCCCAAATTTCTGTCTGCTCTTGATATTTTTACCAAAAGGGTTTTTTGCACTGCTTCCTACAGAATTTCTGCATTGCTCTTCAGCAAAAATCTTCAAACTAATGTTGATACATCAGATAATCATGGCTTCTCCCAAGGCTCACTTTTTCATACACCCAGAACATCACCTTGTTTATTTTCTGATGTAAATGTTTTAGGGAATTTTGGCTATGTGAAAGTAGTACTCTCTCCAGACACCTCTTAAAGATCAAATACCTTGAGAGGATACAGGTTTTTACCAGAAACAAATGTAAAGGACAGGGTGTGGCCAGTGGGAAAGAGGGTTGATTAACAGCAAACACAGTTTCTAAAGAGGTTTGGATTCCCAATAGAAAAAAAAGTGTCAGCTGACTGGCACCTAAAAAATAAACATGATTATGTGCAGCCTCTGCAGCTGTAAAGTTATTGTACACTGTCAATACTTGAGGATAGGAGTGAGTTTCAGCTTGTTTTCACTTGTCAACAGTTAAAAAAAAAGCGAAGGGCACACTGAGAAAGGAGCAGCTGGTTTTAACAGACACCTGGTTGCACTTTCCCTTAAATTTCCTAGACACTGTTTTTTCATGTGTTCTTACTGCCCTTCCAGAATTAATGCAACATTTCACTTCTCCTCCTAGGATGTCTGTGGTTATACCTGGTATTGAACACCAGAAGACACAATCTCTTCCTGACTCTTTTTTTTTTTTCCTGTAATGAATTCCTTTTGTATATGCAATAGTAGGAAAATAAGTCTGTTAATCTTTAGGGGTGGTGTTAAGTTTTATGTAGCTATACAGCCCTGTTTGTTTAAATCCCTGTTTGAGGTACACAGGTGCAAAACTTCAATGCAGGATCACACCACCCAGTCAACACCAGTTCCTTCTTTCACACAACTGGATTAGCATGCAGGTTAAATTCATAGTTCACCACTAAAGCAATTGTAAAGCTTACATGTTAGAAATTTGGTGAGCAGTAAGCAAGAGGTTTGTGGTGAAGGCTATTCTATTATGTAATGGAGAACCTCAGTTACAGGAATATTAATGTTGTTCAGGAATGTGGGGAGCTGAATCTTTGAATTACACATGGAAAAATAAAGGGGAGGATGTTCAGAAAAAATAGAGATCTTGCTGAATAACATGGCAAAATTCCCTCTGATATCTTCAAGAGTGGCCTTGAAACTTTGCTGAGGATTTCGTATTTGCTTGTTTGTCAGGTTGAAACAAACAGATCTCACTATTGCTGCTAGCTCAGGTCTTGATCTTGTTAACACTTAACTGCCTTTTTAACTTGTAAATTTATTATTAGAGTGTTTCTTTCAGGCTGTAGAATTATTATATGCTTAATTCATACAGCACTCCTGATTCCTTTCAACCCAGTAAAATTCAAGTAACTTTCTCCCACTGAGAGTAATTTCCTTCCTGTATTCATTCTGCCTTGCTTCTAAACTTTGAGAGAGAAATATTAATATCATTTTTAATGTTTTTCTGTAAAAAAATTGTAAATCTCACAGTTTTTACATTTTGATACGTATTCTTCTGAGGCTCACACTAAATTTAACATTAACTTCTTTTACATCTTTCTGGACATCATAGAAATGCTGTGAATTTTATCCATCTTGCCAATAAGAAGCATTTTGCAGAAGTTCTTCTGCTCTGCCTTACATTAGTCTACTGTGCTTGAGCATTACTTAATTTTTTTTTTAAGATCAAGATTGTATCATTCAAATTGATCTCTGCATTACAAACCTTTAGACTTCTTCATATTGGGCCTTTATAGCTTTGGTTTTGCTGAAGTATATGGTGGATATGCCTAAAGCATGTGTATCAGAAAATAGCCTCATCCTCTGTGCAGGACACAGAACTCACCATTCTCCTGGAATATCCTCCCTTGCAGCCCTGTGACTCCCAAACCTTGACATGTAAACTCCACACAAACAACATTGCAGACAGCAGTACAATCCCCTTCCTACGTTTGCTTTTTTTCTCTTTATGCATCCCAAAATTTCTTGGGCTCCCTGATCATAGCACTGGGCTGGGACTTCTGCCATGATGAATGGTTTAAATCTTTGTGTGACACACTCCACTCCACAGCAGCCCTTTGATTGTACAGCCATGGTATAATTTTTCTAAGAGCTGATTCAATTTTGTCAGCAATAAAATCCCTTTTTAACAGACTGGAGCTATTTAGAACAAAGGTTGTATATAAACACAACATTGATAAGCTACTGCTGGTACTAGCTGAGGTTGCACTACGTAATTTAGTTGCATCATCATGTCCCAAGCACTAATTACAGAAGCTTAATGAGAGACTGGGTGTGTAGGTCTAGGCTCCCACCTGGCCTGCAAAGTACCATGACACTCACCATATCTCATATTTTGGCTGACCTTTCATCATAACTGCTGTTGCACCACTAATTTTTAGAGGTTTTATGATTCTATACAGATACCTCATTAAAATATGAAATGTTAATGGACTTAGCATCTTCTGTGGGCACCACCTTCTAATTGGTGATTCCCTGTGGAGAGCTGCTTTTTGGAGGGAGGACCCAAATCTGAGATGCAAATGTTTTTCATAAGATCTTAGATGTATAGCTATGCAATTGTCTTTTTATTAATAGTAGATGAGGACTCAAAAGGTTTACAGTTGAAGGTATCTTAGGAAGAGCTGTTGACCAGAAGAATTTTCCACAGAAATGCAGATTATATGAATAACATATACATATAACATAAAACTGTTTTGCTGAAGTACCACAGGCTTAAAAAGGTTTTGCACTTGAAAGAAAAAAACAAACAACCAAACAAAAACATCCTCCATTTCAAAGCTGAAGATATTTAAATCAAGAAATTAAAACAAAGTACTATTTGGGGCTGATTACATTTGCAGCACTGAAATCCTGTAACCTCTGAGGGAAGGTTTATTTTAGTCCCTGCTGTAATTCAGCTTTGAGTGTGAAGCAGCCAAGACTTCATCCAGCTCTATCCTCTCCCTGCCAACACTGTAATTTGGATACTGACCTGCATCGTAAATTACTCCTTTGTACCTGAAGAAGTCCAGTACTTTAAACTAACTAGATAGATGTCATTTGCTATTCCTTTGAGTCTTCATTTTTATTTCAGCTGTCAACAAAAAGATCTTTATACAATATATGTTAGGAGGAAAGCGCTGATATCAATTCCCTGGTGTCTTCCTTGCCTTTTTCACTGTGGTTGACGTTCATTCTGTAGACTTTTCTAGTTTTCAGAAACTGTTGACTATTTTACTTTTGTGCACATGGTAATTGTGCATAGATACTTCTTTAAAAAGTAATTTTCATGTCAAAGATACCCTGAAAAGTTTTTCTGTCTATCTGAACTTCAACTTCCATATGTCCTACAGAAAGTATAAATTAGCAGAATATCCATATCACAAATAGAGAAGCACCTGACTCTTCCAGAAAACCATTCTTCTCTGTATTTTTGTAAGGTAAACTTGTACTCTGTGGAAACTTACGTTGTGAGCTAAATTCTGAAGGGCTAAATTCAAGTTGTTGGTATCCCCTAGACTCATGCTGGTGTTGTATATTTTGCACTTAGCAATAAAGTATGCTTCCCCAGCTTAGGCAATGTTTGCAAAGCACTTCTGCTTGGTTTTGTTGCCACACAAATGTGAGGATCCATTTAAAAGAATTGGAAGTTACGTAAATTCCTTAAACTCTTCTTCCTGCAGCATAAACTTGCCACAGAATTCTTGGTATGAAGTATCTCATGTAAAATATGGGGAATTTAGTAACAAGCTTAAAGACAGGAAAATCATCCTGCATTGAGTGCAGAGAAAAATTAAGTGTTGAGGAAAAAGAGATGAGTATTTGCAAGACTTAAATGGAAGTTGTTTTCTTGGAAGGGGTGGTCAAATTATTCAACATTTTTAAAGAAATAACAGATGAAATTATTTAAATAAACACGTAAAAAACATAAGTTTGTCTTGTGAAATTGTCTCGCCATCTCCTATTTGCACTGCATTTGAGCAGTGCCCAAATTATTTACCTATCCCCACACCCTGTAGCCATTTATAACATATATCCTTTTGAGTAATTTTCTTTTCTGTCTTAAAGCTGGAAAGGTATATTCCCGCAGTTTGAATTTAAGGAACCTAGGATTAACATGACCCAGGGGCAGTAAATAATTTTGCCACCTGCACTAGAATGAAATTTCTGATGTCTTGTTTTTCATTTCTGCTACAAGTGTCTAATAAGTTGTTTTTTTCAGACTATAATGCATATGATAATGTAGCCTTGTTTTATTTATGGGGTAAATTGTCGTGATGTCAAGAAAGACATTTTTTGTGTTAATATTCAAATTCCAGGCTGCACATCACATTTCTATGGACTTGAGGCCCTTTTATAGATATATTTTTTCCCAAATTTGTAAAGACCAATAAAGTCTGTGAGTTGGTTTGGGGTTTTTTTGGTGTTTGTTTGTTTGGGTTTTTTTTGTTTTTGTTTTTTTGTGATTTTTGGTGGGGTTTTTTGTGGCTATTTTGTTTGTTTGTGGTTTTTTGTTTTGTTTTTGTTTTGTCCCTGGGAGGTACAGGTGGTATCATGGAACCAAAAACTGAAGCTATGAGATACTGAGTCAAAGAAATATGGATAGCAATAGAATTATGCCAAAGGTTCTTATAGCAAAGATGGAATAGTTGAACTGCACACCATCATCATGGATGTCTCCAGACCAGCTAAAAACTAATACACAAGATGGAGAAGCTTATTTTCAGCTAAGGATGTAGTTATTTTTTGTGCTTTCAGGTATTTTCTTTCTATTCTGTACCATGTTATTAGATGTGGAAGTTCTTTATATAATTGCTTGTGGGGAAAAAAAATCTGTACAAAAAATATGTACCAGAGTTTTCATGGCTGGGAAAAGAAAGAAGGCAAGATATCCACGTTCTTCTAAAATCACACTGTATATCGTGATATAACCCTGCTGTGTGCAGTGGTGCATGAGCAGTCTTCTTAAGATGGGGACTTGGCAGTGAGTACTCAGTATTCTTAAAACTGTATCACAGCAATGATTAATATTTTGAGATAATGAATACCTAAAGAATTAACTCTGTTTCACATTATGACCTGATTAGTGGTTGGCTAGCAATGACACACGACTGCAAAGGCTGGTGAGAGGAAGATAGACAGCTTCATATTTCAGACTGGATATCTCAAAAACACAGGTGATATACAAAAGAGAGGAAAGTGAAAAGACATATATAGAAAATTAATAGTTCTGTGGTGCTCCATGGTTTATCAGCTAGACTACAAAGCAACTTTGTGGAATAGAACAGGTGGGGTTCTAGTGTTGACCCTGAGCCAGCAATGGGCCCCCATAGCAAAGAAGACCAACAGCAATACCAACAGGTTGAGGGCAGGGATCCTTCCCCTCTGCTCAGCCATGGTGTGCTGGGTCCAGTTCTTGACTTCCCAGCACAAGAGAGCTAGATGTACTTGAGTAAACATAGCAACACACCATGAGAATGAAGAGCTGGGATTGTCTGATGTATAAGGAGTAGCTGACAGCAGGTGTCTGGAAAAGACAAGGTTCAGGGTGATCAGATCAGTGTGTAAATACCTGACAGGGATAGTAAAGAAGATGAAGCCAGATTCTTCTCATCAGTACCCAGCCAAAGGACAAGAGGCAATAGATACAAATGGAAATACAAAAAAATTCATTTTTTTTTTAACAGCGATAACAGAGATCTGACAAGTTGCCAAGCTAGGTTAAGGAATTTCCATCATTGAAGGTATTCAAATCCTGACTGAATATTGTACAGTGGCATTCTAGATGGCATTTCTCTGAGCAAGGACCTCTGATCTCCAGAGGTCTTGTTCAACTTTAAAACTTCTGTGATTCAGGTGACAAATATGTTGGCTCTGGTTCGGTATCTGTAAGCCTTTTGAAGACAATTTTTTCTTTTTCTTACTTTTATTAGTTTAGTGTTTCTGCAGCAATGTGAGTTCCCTTGTTGCAACAAGATGTTTGAACATTTTAACATAAACTGTCAAGAGGTTTAGCCTCACTATTACACCAATCTTACTCTAACGGCAGTGTAAAAAACTTTATTTTCCAGCACATCTTTGACATCTAAAAGGTGAACTAGGTTTTTTCTTCTGTTCTCTACTGATGGGATCCCAGGTATATAATCCTTACACATCAATAAGGAAACATGCAGTTGATTAACCTGGAATTTGTTAGCAGGGATTATGTAAGGGAGGGGAGGAAGACAATATATAACACATCAAAATAGAAAAAGTCAAACATGTTGCCAGGAGTTCATAAGAGAGCAGCTCTCTTGACTTTTGCTTTCTGATTTGTAACAGAAATATGGTATTCATGGTTTGTTACCAAGCTTTCAAAAATAACAATTTCACCTGAGAGATCTCGGAAGACAAAAGCAAATTGTGATAGATAAATAGATTGTTGTGAAATACCTGTGGTCTGTCAGACATACCAGCTCTCAGGATTTCTAATTGCAAGGGACATGAACCAAAGTGCTGTTGACAGGCAACCTGGACAACCTGCATAATGTAACAGACTTAAAAATTCATAGTGAAGATCCTCTCCCTCTTTAAGTGGCAAATCATTGTGGGATTTCTATGGCTTGGGTACTGTTGGCAGCACAATAATTCCTCTCCTGTATGGATGCTGAGATGAAGGGTGGAAGAACAGTGATATTGCTGAGATATCTTGTTCATGGTTATATATTAATCAAACCATTATGGATAAGACTAATATATCAACACAGAAAAAGAAAAATGTCAGTGTTCTAAGTGCCCCACAGAAAAAAAAAGAGAAGGTAAGAGTATGAGATGACTGGAAAATGGAACAAAGTTGGTCCAATAAATCATGGACAATAATTTTTGTCATCCCATTAAATTTTAAAGTTTTCAAATGGTCACAGAATTTTTGCTATTTTAACTTTATTATTCTTTTCTTTAGTTACTTTTCTTTAGTTACATCTCTTCCCTAATTTCAGGGTTTCAATTGGAGTAGTTTTGGCAAGTTTTGGACCACTTCACTGCCCGTTACCTCATCGCAGTCCGTTTCAATGTAATTAATCCCTTTCCAAGCATTCTTGTTTTGTTAACTCAAAAATTTTGGATCATTTGTCCTTTCCAGAGAATTTTTTAGACTTTGTTCTGTGATTTCAAGATTTCAATGAGGATTAATGTGGCAAGCTTTGGTCCCTTTCCCTGCACTCTGTCATCCCATTCACTTTCATTGTTTTCCCTTAATTTTGGAATTTTTCCTTACTTTTTTTTTTTAATTTCATTTCTAGCCAATTTGTTCATCTGTCTCTTTATCTGCACTTCTTCCCTGATTTCAGGATTTGAATTGCAGTTTTTTAGGCAGGATCTGGACTTTTCACTTTTTCTCATTACAACTCAGTCCATTTGGTGGTAATCACTCCAATTCCAAATTTTCTCAGTTTTCTCACTCGCACTGTTTCAGATCATATCTCGTTTCCAGAGTGTCTGTTAGACTTTGTTCTGTGATTTCCAGATTTCATTCCCTTTCCTGAAAGGAAGAATTTCCTTTCAGGAAAGGGAACAAAATCTTGCAATTTCAAAGAGAATTAATGTGGCAAGCTTTGGTCCCTTTCCCTGCACTTTCTGTCGTCCCATTCACTTTCATTGTTTTCACTTGGTTTCAGAATTTTTTTTTTCTTTGTTTTGAATTTCATTTTCTCCTATTCTTCTCCTGTATTTTTGTTTGCATTTCTTCCCTTTATTCATGATTTCAGTTGGAGTAGTTTGGGCAAGTTTTGGACTTTTCACTGTCTCTTTTTTCACCTCAGTCCATTTGGTAGTAATCACTCCATTTCCAAAATTTTCTGATTTCTTCACTCTCACTGTTTTTGGTCACATCCTTTTTCTAATGCATTTTTTGGACCTTGTTCCCTTTTTTAAGGATTTCATTCCCTCTCCTGAAAGGACAGTAAAGCAAATGAAATCTTGTGATTTCATTGAGGATTTACTGGGCAATCTTCTTTCTTTTTTTTTCCCCTCCTTCTCATCCCGTTCATTTTCATTGTTTTCACTTGATTTTGGGATTTTTTTTTTTTTTTTTTACATTTCGTTTCTTCCACATTTCTCCCGTCTCTTGATTTACATATCTTCCATTATTTCAGGATTTCATTTTCAGTTATTTCTGAAAGATTTGTTCCTTTTTCCTGCCCCTTATTGCCCCTTTTTTTTTTTTTTTTTTTTTTTTTTTTTTTTTTTTTTTTTGTAATCATTCCATTTCCAAAATGTCTGAATTTTTTCACTCACACTGTTTTTGGTCATATCTTCTTTAAGGTGTTTGTTAAACTTTTATCTTTTAATTGCATTTTTTTTCTTCCTTCTTATACTTAATACCAAATGATAAATAATAGGGAATGTCTTGGTAAGCTTTTTTTTTATGACATCAGTACTTCAATTTTGTTTTAGCAGCAGTTTTTAATTTTAGAAATATCTTGATTTTGTTCACATTTCAGCAATGAGGACTGGCTGTTATATAAAGAACACACCTGTTTGTCCACTTTGCCTCTTGCACAGCAGCAAATGTTTCTGTGAAAGATGAACTCATTCTGTTACTGAAATAGGAAGAAGTCAGCCCTTTACCCGCAGTTATCACTTTGCTTTTGCCCTTACCACTGTTACACTCTGCACCTCTGTCCAGCACACACACAGCAGGGTGCTGGTATTCAGGCTCCATTAGGTTATTGACACATCCTGTTCCTCAGGAACCTCCTGGGATCCGAGTAATTGAGCTCAACAGTTGAACCTCTATAGAAACATCCCTGACCTTTTGCCTTGCAGTCAGTGGGGTGACCATATGTGAATGCCAATTAAGAAGCCACAGGCATTTTCACTGAGGCAATTGGGTCAAGCATTGCACTAAGGTTATGTAATCCTTTTCCCTATTAGCTTGTGAAAGTTGGAAGTACAGAACAATTCCTTTCATACTTTCCCTTCACCAGTGGATTTTTATTCATATTTGAAAGATGTCACCTCTTTTTTTTTGCAAAAACAGATCATCATAATCAGCTACTTTCAAATCCATCAGTATGATATTTACTCTTCTGGAAGATTTATTGTTGTAACAGAAACAAAAACGTTGTGAGAATGTCGATCTTTTTTCTTCCTTCTAAGAAAGAAATTGAGAAGACGAGTACACTGAGGGTGATGGTAAGACTGAAATGAGTACCTGCTTACAGTTCTGCCTAGTTCAGATGCTTCTTTAAGGTGAGCCTTCTTTCTGACTTGTAGCTGTTAGATCTTCTGAATTAAGTTGGGAAATTTCAATTGTATTAAGCAGGAAAGCACAGTGGTAGACATGGAACCCAGTGAGCAAATTGTTGAAGAAATGAGGAAGGAGAGCTCCCCATCTATAAACTACAACACCTGCACAAGCCGTAGGATTGAAGCCTGTGCTGCACAGAGTAACTCCTGTACCAACCCAGTGAATTTGCAGAGAGGAGGTGCTGCTATCCACAGGGGCCAGCAGCAAAACAGCTTTAGTGTTTGCTATTTCATTTGCTGAAGCTTAGTCAGCTTCGCCCTAGGAGTCTATGAGGACCCACTTACATGTTTCCATCCTGCATTATTTTGTGATCTATCACCTCAAATTTTAAATAATACATGAGTAAAATAAGATTGTTTTGTTGTATTGCTGGTATGATGAAGGTTTTCCTGGTAATCTGGAAAATGGTATGAAAAGAAATTAATTTGACAGTCTCTCTGGCCTCTGCTCTTGTGTTATGAGTGCAATGTACAGGGAGAGTTGGAAAAGGCAAAGATTTCTCTAAAAAACCCAGGGGAAGAATGGTACGGTAAACAATAAACTAATGAAAATTGAATAGTTCAACTAATGCATCACACAGTAACACAGACAAAAAGTCTGCTGAAATATTCATGATGAAGAGAAGTCACAAAAAATATGCTGTGAGGAATTAAGGGAGCAGAAAGAGATGTGTGAGAGGAATTCAGAGAATGTGAATGGGCTGACACTGAACATAGAGAAGGCTTCATTACAAGGAAACAAGAAAGAAAATGGAAATGAAGGGTGAGCAAAGACAGCCTTTCACAAAAAGGTGATGCAAATCATTAGCAGATAATAGGAGTTGATCTTTATGGGAGAACTTTAGAGTGTAGCTGAGGAAACTTCAGCATGCTAGTTTTTGGAGACTGGGGATAAAGGTGAAGGAGATCACAAAGACTTACTTTCAATATGGGAAAAGCTCATTATTGGTGAAATTACACGTCCCATAGAGATGTGATCTGTTGATTTTTTGGCTGCAGATAAGTGTTAGAGTCTGTGAAGGATTTTGGTGCTCACAGAATGTTTGGGGTCAGAAAGGACCTCTGGAGATCATCTAGTCCAACCATCTGCTAAAGCAGGTTAACTCGGAGCAGGCTGCACATATTTGCCTCCTGCCAGGTCTTGAGTATCTCCAGAGAAGGAGGCTCCACAGCCTCTCTGTGCAGCCTGTTCCAGTACCGTCACCCACACAGTAAAGACGTTTTTCCTTATATTCAGATGGAACTTCCTGCATTTCAGATTGTGGTTGTTGTCCCTTGTCTGGCAATAACTCTGACTTGTTCACAGGCTGTTGGTCTGACACAATTCTGAAGCAGGGTATTTCTGTTGCATAATCTGTCATATAGTCCTCTGAAAAGCTTCACTATGAGGGAATTTTCAGTTTGGAGTTACTGAATAAAGAATTTACTTTGATAATGTACCATTTTGCTCATACTAAGAAGCTTCTGAAGGCATATAGTAATCTTTAGCTTTCCAGGAAAGGCTATTTCACTAATTGAGAAATCTCATTTTAGAGGTAAGTTCATGCCAGACCATTACTACAATATTATACTCAGAGCACGTATGGGAGTGATTATATTTTAATCTTTGGTCTTAATGGGGGTCTGCTTCCTACGGCCTTTTAGTTTTAATTCCAGCTTGGAAAACATACAGGATCCCTGTAGAGTGACATTTATGCTTTTGTTTAACTTCTTGTCCTTGAGGCTGGCAGCTTGAGTAACACTGTTTCCCTAACCTGACATCTTGCTAAGGGAAAAAATCTGAGTTTTGCCCCAGGAGCAGAGAGGAAACACAATGCCCTGTACACAGCAGTGTTCTGGCTGCTGGTACACTTACAAATGAGAGGAGCAGGAAACCCTTTATTATCTATGCTTCAGTGGTTTGCTAGATGTTTTTCCCCCTGTGGGGTCATGTAAGTTTTATCTGGTTTTGTGATTTATAAGTTTTTTGGCTAACACATATTCATAGGGTCTTTGGGCTATGCTTTGGGAAATAGATCTGTTTTAAGGATGGACTTGGCAAATGGGGACTGAGGCAGAGTCCCCATTAAATTTAAGATTGCACCACTTTCTCCTGTTTGTGGATGTTGAGGTACAGAGTGGTTAAATTACTTGCCCAAGATACCATTTTTATTTTCAAACACACAAATCACTTTTAAAAATATGTACAAGTGATACTGACCACAGCATTGAGAATGGCAGGCCCCTAGATATGAGCTTTTCTCAGGAGAGAAAAGTCCACAGGATGTCATCAACATCAGGATGAGATGACATTCTAAAAGATGAAGGTGTGCCAGGTTTTAGGCTTGTGATTATATTTAGTTCTTTTGGTTTTCAGAGAAGATGTGTATACCCCATCCTGAGAGCGTTCCAGACTGGGTTGGATGGGGCCCTGAGCAACCTGGTCTAGTGGAAGGCATCCCTGCTTGTAGTGAAGGGACAGGAACTAGATGATCTTTAAAGTCCTTACCAACCCAAATCATTCTGTGTTCTTAAATGGAATAGATAGTGCTGGATGCAGAGTCTACCCATTAGCATCTACACACACGTTGTCATGATGGGGGAGGGTGAGAGGCAGAGAAGGACCTTAATTTGTGTATGAACTGCTCAGTTAATAACTAAAGCACCAAATTATCCAGTGTTTTGATCACAAATCCAAAACATACCCCTGTGTCAGCTTCTATGAAAAGGAAAATAAGAACAATAAGTAAAAAAAAGGACAACAGGAAAAGAGTGAACAAGTCAGATGTCAGTTTAGTGGGAGTCAGTTAATGGTGGGAACAAGTGACATTTTTAATTGACTGTGCTTTTTGCCAGTTTTAGTGGGTTTGGGTGGGTTTTTTTTTTTTTTTTTTTTTTTTTTTTTTTTTTTTTTTTGGTTTGTTCGCTTTTTTTTAGTAAATGAAATGTATTTGTACTGTTTCTTTTGGGGTAAATTATGTTTAGACTGTATAGATTTTAGAATTATGTTGGAATAGGTGATTTTCACAGTTCATTCCAACTATATTATGGTATTGTATTCTGTATCTATCTGTTCATCACCACACTTTAAACAAGCACCCAATAGTTATCTTCAGAAAACCCTCACTTTTATCTTGTCATTGGATACTGGATTTTTTTTCTCAAAACCCAGACAGGAACATATTAGCCTTACCTCACAGATATATGTTTTAATATAATTTGCTGCCAGCTGCTTGTAAATACTTGTAAACAATAAAATGATTCTGATAAATTCACCAAGACGTTTGAAGAATTATGACTGGAAGTGCAAACAGTAACATATCCTTAGAGAGAGACATAACCAGAAACATATGGTTTTGAGTTGAAATGATCCTTCTTCCTCACCGTGAGACAACGTGCATAATCCTGTATTATGGAAAAGGAACAGGCAGTTCCTGCCACATTGGGAGCCAACTTATGAATAGTTAATGACAGCATGTAAAGGCGGGGCTGGTAGCTTACCTTCTTTTGCAGTTTTAGGTGGCTTACCTTCTTTTTCCATGATTTTTCTGGGGAAAGGAAGAAACTTAATTCAAGTAATGTGAATATAAGAAATGGAGAAATGGAAGATCCATCAAAACGGAGGAAAAAAATTTGAAAAAGCAATATTAAGTAGGTAGGTATCTTGGGAGCTTTTTGGTACAGAAATGCTCCAAATGGTAATCTCAGGAAAATCTTAGGAATAGTCTCCTTGCCAGGAGACTTCAATTCTTTTATTCATCTGGGGACTTTGATTTTTCTTGTAGGAGTCTGGTATCTGTTATTATTCCAAAATCTAACAAATAGCATATGGAAAGTCTGTAAGAAAACAGAAAACCATATTAGAATTAGGTTGGGGTCTGCTAGGAACCATAAGGTTTTTTCCTTCCTTTCCATTTAGTTCAGCTTCAGGAAATCACTAACAGATCTTTCTGCTATTCATAAAACACTGAGAAATGTCAAGCTGGTTGAGGCCTCTTTTGTTTCATCTAATTCTGTCTGAGCAGCATTGTGTAATCGAACAAATGTGTAAATGATACAACCAGCTCTATCATCCAGTTTTTGCCAATTCCTCCTGAAGATAACAAGCAGTTGCTTGCAGTGCTGCACTGTGATTCCCTGTAATGAGACAGGGCAGTATGTTGAGCAAAAACAGTGCAGATGAATACCGTATGGTGTTCCTGAGAGCAGTGGAACCACATCCCACCTGGGCCATTCAACAAGGCTGTGTCACTGGACCCCTCTTCCTGTAAAAGATCCAGGAGAAATCTGCTGCTGCTGTGAGTGCACAGCAAAAGCTCTGCCCTTCCTTTCCTGACTCTTTGGCCTCTTTTATAGTGGTGTTTTGAAAAGTTGACGCTCAAATGTTCCAGGCAGTCAGTTTGAAATAAAGGGAAAAATTGCTTCTGAGCAATGTTCAGTCATTCAGAAGGTGGATTCAGTGCTTGTTGTCTGCAAAATCTTTCATGTGCATCTCTAGCTTCCAAAATGTTACAGCACAAATGGTCCTATGAACTCCCATATTTATTCCTTTTAAAGAATCATCAAATCAGAACTGAAATGAAATTTTTGTCTTTATATATTCCTTCTAGCTGCCAGTCTTACCTATTCAACCCGGACCCTGAAAAGCTGTGCATGTTGTTTTTAATTTCTGTTGTCAACAGAAATATTTTGCTGGAAATGGAAATTACCTGCTCCTTCCTCTGCAAGGCCAAAGAGCCCAGTCACTCGGAAGCAGCTATTGTTCTTCTGACAGATGTGTACAAACACCTGAAGATTCTCTCTCCCTAGTACATCAAGGACTGCTTCTTGCGCTTGTCCTTTTCCTTATTGTCTTCCTCCTGACACAGTTTCACCAATTAACTGCAAGCGATTTTCTGTAGCAACTTATTTTAAAGGCCAAAAGTCTTCGCATGTCAGTCTTGTTGGAATTCCACTACAAGGCTGCTTGGAAAACATCTTGTATCACATGTCTCATTGCCGGGCTACAGGTCAGCTTGTGGAGATCCACTTTTTTTTTTTTTTTTCTTAAGCCTACCACCATCTGAGTTTGTCCAGACCTATTTTGCCACTAATGCATTCCTCTTTTTCAGTAGTATATAGTAGTTTGGGGTGTTCACTCTTACAAAAAAATTCTCTCTTACAGTTTTATGGGTTAACTTAAAATATCAGCAAGATCAGGTATTCACCAATAGCTTAAACATCTTTGTTTACATATATATGAGGGGATTGTCATTTTCCTTATTATAATTTATATTTAATATGTTTAATACTTAATACTTATGAAAGCTAATAAAATAAGATGAAATTGAAATAAAGGACCAGCTAGAGGTCTAAATAAGCAGTGGGTTTAAAGGAGAAAAAGGCAGTCAATATTTCAATGTATTTCATTTCATATGTATAAAACATATGCACTCATTTCTCCTTGTTTTGCACAAATTAAAAATTTCATGAGCTGAAGCATTAAAACACCTCAGAATAATTTGGTGCTTAATGGGCTAAGACTCAGAACCAGTTAGAAATGTATTATTGCCAGAGATATAATTTTAATTGCTTTTTGATAGTGAGCTAAACTGGACAAGACTTTCTGTAAACTGTGGAAGAGGGAAAGATTTTGAAAATTAGCCATTCCACTTGGAAGCCCAAAAGTGCTCTCTGAAGTGCTCACTATGGCACATTCATTTGCCTTCATTTCAAATGAATTGTGGTTCAGGAAGTATCTTCTCTTAGTTTGCCTGCTGGTTACTTCTTACCTCTAGTCTCCCAAATTTAGAGGTAGCCTCATAAAATACTATTTGGTTTAATCATATTGAGAAAAGTTAAGAAAATTTAAGGCATAAATACTAGGGTTGGGAGAAAGAAAAAGCCAAGTGATCCACCTGAGGTGGAGCTGTGAGAGGAAAGCATGGCTGGCAGAGAGAACTTAGAATTGAGGACTTTGTGCCTGAGCAATGGCCAGGTTGGAAAGAGGGGGAAACTTGCCTAATGTTATCCTCTAGAAATGGTTACCTAAGTCTTGTGAGTGAGAAGTGTAGGAGAGAGAAAGTATTTTTGTTATCATGGAAAACCATCTTCATTGTTTGCTGCCTTGTTTTCATGGTGTAGCCTGAACTATGATAATGCCCACGACTGTTGGACTTCGATTAGTGCAGTTGATCAGAGCATGATGCTAAAAACACCACAGTCATTGGTTTGATCTCTGTACAGGCCATTTACTCAAGAGCTCGACTCAAAGATCCTTGTGAGTCCCTGCCACCTCCAAATACTTCGTGATTCTTGCACCTTTGCTTTGAAGTTCTGAGGGCTGTGTTCTTTGAAATAGAGGATTTAAGTTCATCTGTGAATGAAAGTGAACCTTGGTGGTAAATCTGCTGTTTAATATTACTTCAATAATTGCATAATTTAGCACCTTTCATCATTGCTCTCTGGGTACTCTTTGAAATTATATAATCATTAGCTTATTGATAGAGAAATTTAACTGTAGAGATAGGATTGCCCATTTTTAGTGGCAGCTAAATTGAGAGCTGATGTCTTTTAGGGCCTCTCATAAAACTCTTCTTCTGATGCTTTAACCAGATTCTGTATGAGTAGTGGAACTCTATCAACATGTTGCATCTTCATGCAGGATAGAGTTATCTTTTCTAAATAAATCAGACTCATTTTTTCAGTCATTAATAAAGAAATTGCTCAAAGAAGTTCATATTGAAGTTCAGAAACTTTCCTTGGGCATTTTAAGGATATACTTTAATATTGAAATTGGAATGATCAGACATACCAAGTTGTCCTAATTAAGTGCTAATTTGAATTCAAGACTCTGCCTGAAAGCGAAATTTCTTGTTTTGTAAAGGCAAACATTTGCTGACTATGTTCTTGACAGTTTCAGTAGCTATCCATACAGATTATGTTGTAGTGTATCTACAGGTATCATGGAAAAGTAGGATAATAGGGAGATGAAGAGATTTGAAAAAAAAACCAAAACACAATCGACTTATTAGACAAGTGCAAGTAGTGTTGAAAAAAAGGAGTTTTCTTGCAGGTGGGATTTTTTACCTAATAGGTGATTATTAACTTTTATATGATTATTAATCACATAAATTTAGAGGGAGTTCAAGATTCCTCTTGTTCAGACCTGTTCTTATGTAAAAGGGCTTAGGTAAATTAGAATATTTCAAGCAAGGAGAAGAGAGAAAGTAAATGTAAATATAGGTAAGTCTGTACAGCATATACAAGTAAAGGAATCAAAGAGCATATGCTAAAAAAACATAGCAAGTACTCTCCTTGTTTGTGTATGCCGAACACAACTTAATGGGGATGACATGCCTCATTTCCTCTCTGTGCTCTAGTTTAGACTCAACTCCTTTGTTTGCCTTTTAAATAGAGCTCAGTTTATTTGAATTCTTTCTGATTGATGAAAACAAGGCTGCCTTAAAAATGAGGGGTGTCATTCATTAAATAGGTATTAGTTAGTTTTACTTACTGCATGTTTTAAATCTCAACATTTGTCATCATGGTTAGTCTGCGAGGACGAGAAACTTTCATTCTCAGAGGCAAAAAATAAGGCTTGGATGTTCTCAGTTTTTGAGAAGCCTCTGTCCCTCTCACAAATTACAGATATTAAACATCTAAGATAAACTCCACTTGTAGCTGAGCAAATGGTTATGTTGGAAAGATTTACATGATGTGTTTGTGTTCATGTTGCATTGACACTGAAGTGGGCATGCAACAAGATTTACCTGGCCAGGTGCACATTGACTCTGTTACTTGTTTCACTGGGTGTAGTGGGCCACAATTTCCAGTGATGACCATTGGTGCTGACTGAAAGATCAGGCTCTCTCTTATCTCCCTATTTCAGTGGGAATCCAAACAAGACTCCACCTTAACTTTAGAAAGCAAACACTTTGTTTCACTGATTTAATACCTGGGGGCTCACATACGAGTCCTTTACACTTGTTTTTCTGTTTTACTGATTTGCTGTGGTTCTCAGATGAGCATGTCCTTGTGTGTATGCAACATGCAACTTTGACTTAAGAACTCAAGAGAACAACACGATAGGAAATGCTTATGCAACCCATATCAGAGAAAGTTGCTAATATGAGTCTAAAATAGCCTCAAACTACTGCAGTTAAGATGAAGTGCCCTAGAAACTTTGTGACTTCACTTGAGTGACCAGCCTGAAGGAAGGTCACATCATGCTGGGAGATGATCTGGCCTGACACAGTGAAACCCTTTTTAGACTGAAAAATAGAATTGTACTAAGGAACTGAAAATAGAATATAGTTTATGCTAATTTTCTTTGTTGTGCTCTCAGCGGTGGGCTCGTTTTCTTATAACAAACTGTCCTTGATCCAAAATCTGAAAACTCCTTGTCTGTGGTGATACACAGCCAGCACTGTCTTTTCTTTCTTATTTAATTTCTTTATATAGAAACATATAGTGTACATGTACATATGCATATATTAATTTGAGTGTTTATGTATGTGTATATGTATTTTGTGTGTGTGTGTACATTTACCAAAATAAAATTGTGTCCTGTTACAGACCGATTTGGAGGGAGAGTTTATTTCCATTTTTAGGACATTTGCCATTTCACTACATCTTAATTCTGTCACCTCCTAAGCAAGTGGAGTGTATGAGAATAGGAACACATATTTGAAGCTACTTAAAGAATAAGGAAAAGGAAGATGATTGTGTGTTACCCACACACTGAGAAGTACAGTTTACTTTTGACCTGGCCAAAAATAACTTGCAGATTTTTATAAATAAATCTTAGGGCACCTGACAAGTGCTCCTCAGTGCTGGCTGGGGTTTTGGCCTTGGAGGGCTTGCTGTGTCCAGCAGTACATAGAGCCAAGGCGGCAAGGCTGCCCTAGCTCCATGTCCCAGGTCCAGCCAGCAGGGAGACTGAGCATGTAGCTCCAGTAGATGCACACACACATAGTCAGCCACACAGATCTGTGCAGACAAAGACACTCAACACTCTCACAAACAGCACTGAGGGCCTCATCCTATTCCTTCCCTGTCTGACCAGAATAAAAGTTCATTATTGGGAAATATATACGTATCGCCCAGCAGTGACCCTGTAGTCTGGAGGTGATTGCAGACAGAGTATCCTGGTGACTCAGAGATTGATGTTATTCCCAGTCCTTGGGGTACAAACCCTCCTGGGACGTTCTAAGGCAGCCAGGGAAGCGACTCTTGTCCGTGACTGGGTGATCAGGGTTCCCTCCCTCCCAGCTCTGTGCTGTTCTATTCCTTCATGCCTGGAGAAACCAGCTACTTATACCATCCTAACAGGGCTGCTGGTCAGGTGCTGATTCACTGCTTAAAGGATTAGCAAGGTTAACAAGTTTCTCAAGCAGTTTCCAGTTAAATTATCCATCTTTTAATAATTTCCTATTTTTTTATTGTAATTCAACTATTTTTATGAGCTAAGTAAATGTACTGAGGTACAGTTTGGTATTAACCAGTTGCATTTTTTCCTCTGAGATGTGGCTCTGTGGTAATCTAATAACTTGCATGTGCTTATAAAACATTTTGGAGTCCTTAAAGTGCTGTAAAACTCACCTCTACATTGCCTCTTCTTCAGATGTTCAGAACTGACTACTTAAGAAAAAAGTTAACAACTATTATTTTGTGTTCAAACACAGTGGGGAAGATGAGGGATTTCATGGTCACAGGCTTCAAGTGCTTGTACACTTCAAAATCAGCATTATGGAAATAAAACAAGACTGCAGTCATTAGCACTGAAGAAAACCCTCTTTCCCCAACTCCTTGCAATAATGTTTGTTCATTCTCAATGCTGTAAAATAATGACCTCTCTTAAATTACCCCAAGAACTTCTCTTTTTTGAGATTGTGTTCTGATAGGCATATAATTACAGTCAAAACAACAGTAAAATACTGTGATTTCAGCTTGAAATTTAATTGCCTTACCTGCATAATCATTGCAGGAGAAATTAGCCACAGCTGTATAGCAGACAGAAGGTTTCTTTTAAATGAAATTATTTCCTTTCTCTTGACTCTTGTGAACACGTGCATTTCAGGGCTCCAGATTTTGAGAAGATCTTTACTTTATGACTGGAGAGTGTGTGTGCATATTTTTTTATATATATATAGCCAAAGATTTTATTTATTGCTATTTTTCTTTGAAATGTCGAAGTAAAGCAGTCCTTTGCTGGAAATGTTCATTTTGCACTGCTGTTTCTGCAGGTTATTTATTGAATCCTGGAACTCAAGATTTTGGTTTTAATCAGGATCACTCTTTAAAATTAAGTCAGCACATAAATAATCTTGTGGCATTTAAAGTAGTTGTCATGCTTGTCAAATGTCTGTAGTCTGCACAATTAAAGGCCCTCAAAGGGTAGAAAGGGTGAGGGGCAGTACGGTTTGAAAGAGAACTTACAGTGAGAAAGAATCTCCTCTTAAGTGACAGGATGCTAATGAGGTCAGAAAAAGCAGAAAAGAGTGGGTATTTTTGCTTGGGAGCTAATGTCTGAGCTTTATCAGAAGGAAATGGGGAGCTTAAAAGTCTTCTGGCTTCACGTGCATGAAGGTTGGCCTCTTCAGTAGTGTCCCACTTTCCCCAGGGTAGACGTTAGAAGGTGACCTGTCCCTAGAGTCCTTAATTAAGATTCATACCCTTAATCTGAAATCTAAAATTATGTTCTTCTGAGTTTATGAGAACAGAGAGAGGGTTTTCATTTTTGTTTGTTAATAATCTGGGTTTTTCTTAATCCAAATCTAGAACTAACTTTCAGAAATCATTACAAACAAAAATGTATTTGATTTTGCTGATGAAAAGCAGGTAAATGAAATCTTTCATAGTTTGTCTTGAAAAATCATGTCTCTCCTGGAAAAAGAGGATTTTCTTAATGTGGCAGCCCATTATTTAACATACAGAAGAAGAATGAATATTTGTTCTTCTCATTTTTCTTGCCTCAGGAATGCTGGATGATAATACATTGTGGAGCTGTTTTATGATCTTTTAAGGTGTTTGGGGACAAGTACATATTTAATCATTCAGTTGTCTGACTAGATGTGGCAGAATAAAATATCTTCATAGAAGATGTCTTCAAATACTGAGTGTTAAACAGGATAGCCTGTAGAAGAGGTGGTCATCTTATTAGTAAATAGCATCTTAGGATCATCTCACTTTCACAGGACTGACTTTCATCATGTGGCCCTCTCCCCTGAGGTTCTGACTCTGAAATGGCAAAACGGAAAAACTGTATCTTCCATTGAGATTTTATTCTGTTGTTGTCTTGTTTCTTAAAAATTTCTTTCCTTCTTGAGATTTTATGAAGCAAGCATTTCAAAGTCCTTTGTGAATCAGATAGATGGAGTGGTACACAGTATCTGCAGGGAAAAAAAATATGAAGTAAATACAGAATAATAGTTTGCATGTACAGAATTTAATGTTAGCTTTTAGGTTTTTCAAAGCACTGCGGGAAATTGTTGCCGCACAGGTTCTGTAAGCAAAGCTCTGCATGACTGATGGAAAATGCTGAACTGCTGCTGCTGCATGAGGAGAGGCACACTGTTTACATCTAAGTATCACCTTTAATTTTTTGTCTTGTTTTCTCAAGAGGTCATATTTCATCTAAATATCCAGAAGATGATGAAAAGAGTGAACAACCAGTCTGCAGTTGCAAACTATGTTTCTGAAAATTGTTTCATGCACTTTCATTTCCCAGGTGACTTACTATGCCTGTAAATACTAACACAGTTGTGTCCTAGGGTTGTAGTAAACCAGGAAGTAAGACAAAACGTTGCCTAGGGAAAGCTCTTGTTCAGTACGTTTGGACCCAAATGCCTACCAGGATTTTGCATTAATAAATCTATTTATAGTTGGAATGACTGTGCTCACTTTTACTAGCTGAGTGCTGTCCACTGTGGGGTAAGACAATCCCTGCAAGCTTAAGTGATCTGGTCAAATACAACGTAGAAAGCCCATTACTTTTTCTCCCAGATCAGTAATGAGAAATCAGTGGTTCAAGTCTGTGCTGTTCTTTGAGAATCCTTTTTTTCAAAGCCCAAAGGCCTGTTGTGCCTCTGAACCAATTTAGCAAGAAATTGTGCCATCTACCAAAAGATTTTCAGAGACACCACTCTATCCCTTCCCATGACAATAAATGTCACTCCTACTTCATTTGGAATGAACAAAGTTGATTTAATCAATCTTAATCCTGAGACAATCTGAACAAAAGAAATTAGATTGTCAAGTGTTATTGGATTGAAAAAGAACACATACCAGAGTATCAGTCTACAGATATCACTGTTGTCAGCTTGTTGTCTTACAGTTCTTCCTCCTTCTGAAGTTGAAACACAGAACCTGCGTTTCAGGCTGTCCCTCTTCGGGACTCCTCCCTGTACGCCAAAAGTTTGTTCAAACCAATCTCAACAGCCCTTTGATTAGAGGGGACAAGGCCATCTGAAAGTTAATTTAATGTCTGTTTCCTCTTTAAAAAGGCTGCCTACTCATCCACAATGCTGGATAAATAGTTGGCAGTATGATTAATTTGATCAATTTAGTCTTTCATCTAAGAGGTCTTGAAGAGGTTTAGTTTTGGTAGCATGTTCCTCATTAAGTGGGTATTTCTTGTGATTGTCTTCCAAAGCTTGCTCCCCTCAGAGTAATACAATTCATTGCAGAAGAGCACCCTGGGCATTAATACATTGTAAACGCAAACAAATGTATTTTCAGCCGTAAAACAGAGTCACAAGGCCCATATTGAGAAATAGTTGGTTATATTGAAGGCTAAATTAAATAAGTTATTTGCTAAAGTATTTATCACCCCAGACTTTATGCATTGGACTGAGAAAGCAACAATGACTGTTCTCTGGGAGATTTGTGCATTTTAGGACCCTGGTTAGCTGCAGAGCCAAGTCCAAGCAAACATGTATGGTAGCACTTGTCTATTTGTTCAAACTCTGAAATATTATTTTCGTTCAGTAGCAAGGCTTTCTTGATTACTCTCTACCTAGCAGTAGACTGGATAGCCCTTGTATGTTCACTGATAATAATTAAAAAAAAAAATATTTCTATGTTTCATGATTACTTTGAGGTGTAACATGCAAGGTTCAAAGCAGTTTGAGCATTTGGTTAATTTGACCAGCCTGCTAATGAACTTTCCCTTCCAAAGGTGTTCTTGGTTAAAGTAGAATCACTGGTAATACCTATAAGAGTCTTCTTGCTATGCCAACCTATTGTTGTTGTTTGTTTCTTTTCATATACATATGATAATTTTGCTGAGTTTATGGTGTGGGAGGATGCAATGCTCCAGCAGTGAATGCTGCAGTAAGAAATGGTTTTCCAGTAATGTTAACAAAGTTATGTGATTTGATTCAAAGAAGGAAGGTGGAACTCATTGCTATGGCTGTTAATCACAGAAACACCCAAAGAACCTTAGTCAAAATTAACTTGAGGTTCATTGAGAAAGACAAAGTTCTGAGGGGGATATTTTACTTTATTTTTCCTTTATACTTTGAGTTCTCTTATTTACTTCATCATTATTAATTTTTTTTTTCCCCTCTCCCTTATATGTTTTCTTCTCTGGGAGAGATGGAAAGTGGTAGATGGGTGCTGTGTGGCCAGAATGGGTAAGATATTTTCTAAGAACCTCCCTTGTGAGATTCTTTTAAGAGGCAAGACAGATAGATATCTTAAAAAAAAAATAAAATTATAAAAAAATCACAATAATCAAAATGCCCTCTTTGCTGGCAGCTACTGATAGCTGTTGAAAGAATTTACCTCTTTTCACTATCAGTAGTGTTTTCATATGTGAATTTTTTTTAATTGTTAATCTCATTTCCTGAGTAATATAATGTCACAAGGATGTTTTGGTCATCCAGAAGTTAAATTTATGTTCCTAACAGATATTCAAATACATTTTGTAGATTAAATGTCTGTTCTAAAGGTCATATGTAACATGCATATTGTCAAAATATTTTTAATATTGTACAAACAATGACACTTTGCTTAGAAGGGGAACATTATCTCTCTTCTTCTGATTTTTTTTTTTTTTAGTTTTTTTTTAGTTTTTGGACAGAAATGACACACTGAAAATTCACAACTGTATTTGGAGTGCACTGTAATATTCATACAACATAATTAGGAATTGCTGCTGTCTAAAGTTTTGTATGTAGATATGTATATATACAATACATGTACCTACATATACAAAATATGCATATATATATATATATATATGTAGAGAGAAACTTCTCTTTTATTGTGTGATTCTATGAGTAAATGCCTTATTTGTAAGTATATATACATGCAAATTGTCAAACTAACATAGTTAAAAAGGAGGTCTATACCACTTTAAGATATCTCAGCCAGTAATTTTGGAGATGATCTCAATTTCCATAGGGGTTTTTTGGCAGTCAAATCTGTCCTGCATATTCTGGTGATTTAAATGTTTATTAAAATGCACATCAGGAATTGGTTTTGTCCTATCACCAGCCACTTGGTTCCTTGAATTTAAATAGAGAGAATCAGAATATGAGTAGGTGTTTAAGAATAGCTAAGTGTGGGGTTTTTTTGAGAGAGAAAATCCAAGAAGATAGTTTTTTCTGATGAATGCTCTATGAAATACTTTTTTACTAGCTAAAAGAAGTAAGGATGCAAATGAGAGTGGGGAGGTAGACAGTAGTAGCTAAAGTGACATTTTTGCTGGGAGCACATTTGAACCTTGTTTATATTTTTAACTAAAGTATTTGAATACCAAGAAGGACTTCCAAGTGGTTGTTTTGTGATATTTCAATTCACAAATGCATATGAATTTGCACTTCTGCTTTTTAATTTTTGACAATCAATCACTTTCTGTCAAAACTGATTGTAATGGAAAAGTGATATTTTGATTGAATGAACAATTTTATGCCTGTTGTCTTCTGTCCACACAACAACAAAAGTGATGAAAATTTGCTTAATCTCCCAAGGATATATTCCACTACATTTTATCTTGCAGCTGAGGAATGCATCTTGAGAGATCTAATTGAGCTTACTATAAGAATTCATTCTGGATAAACATTTTTATTTTACTTAGGGGATTCTTTGTGTTTGGTTGTTTATTTGTTTTGTTATGTTTGTCATTGAGGTTCCCTAAAGAATATGCTCTTTCTCTATGGTCAAAATGCATATTCAGTGTCAAGAAAAAGGGGCAGATATTTTGGAAACATTTTTAATTCAAGCATAAAAAAATTACATCTTGTAATCAATCTAAAATAACTCAAAATAGCCTTAGGAAGCTAAAGTTGGGAATTACCAGCAGTTTGAATCCATAGGCCTCCTCCTTTGGGCTCTGAGGCTCTTCACCATTCTCTTCTGGCTTTGACTTTTTTTTTCTCTCCTTTTTTCTTTTCTTTTGTAAGTTACTTGAAGAGGTCACCTTCTTAGTTATTTTCAAGTGCTGGCATTTTTGTAGGCCAACATTTTTTTCTACTGATAGGGATTATTATATCTTGAAAATATGGTCCTAGTTAGAAGTTCTAGAGGCTGTGCTGTTATTGCGTAATTACACCTAGGCTTGTGGGCGTGTTTATATACGGTCCTGAAAACTTAAATTAGTGATCACATGGCTTGGTATAGAAACAGCTGACACAGACAAACACAGTCTTGAGTCAGACATTTTGACATAAATTTTAATTAATGTAATTTTTTAGAAGTGGACAAGCCCATTGGGGATTTCCAACAGTATGAGAGCTGCACTCTTAATTCCTCGTCACATCTGCATTCTTCCCTGTTTGATGATAGATTGTCAAGTGAGCAGGTGCAAAGAAGCAAAAACAAATTATGTGCTCTGTGTTTGTAAATGAGTGGATGTGTTTCCTCCTGGTTTTGATTGATGAAAGCTTTATTCCAGGAAAGATTATTCTCAGTTTGTTATTTATACCTTGGATGATCAGCATAGCCTAGAAAATGATTTTCCAAGTCAGCTTTCTCTACAATCAGAGCCCATATAAATGAACTTTCAGGCTTTAAAAGAAAAGGGAAAGGGAAATAAGTGTCCAGCACAGATGTTCTCATCAGTGTGTTTTCAACCAGGAACAACTCCCTTCTTCACAAGCACACAGGACATAAATGAGCTCGCTGGTTTCTGCTCTATGTTTCCCCTTGGTTTGAGCTCTGAATCCATGCACAATGGTGGTCTATGCAGAGATTTAGAGCTTTACACCTATCTGTGTCCCCTTTGCTGGAATGAGAAACTTCCTAAAACACACAAAAGGACAAGAAAGGAAGTCCGTTGTTTGTGTTATTGTGTAGAAGTAAATTAAACTTAGGACACTTTTTTTTTTTTTTTTCTGAAGCTGAAGAGGCTTTTCTTATCAATATCCATCTTTTCTATAACTGGCTTTTTTGGTTTATATCTTTATATTAAGTGTTCAGTAAATGATTGCAGTAAAAATGCAATTTTGAGACTCAATTAGACCATAAATTTTAAACATATTTTTGACACTGTAGTGGAATTATATTTTATGAGCTTTCTGGAAAAGAAGGATGTTTGCTTGAGATTCTCACCTCAACTTCATAATTTGAGTATAATAACTTTTTTTTCTCAGGGTTTATTTTCATTCATGCATGTTCAGTGAGCCAGTTCAAAGAATGGTTGTGTCACTGAAATGCAAGAGTATGTATGAAGAGGAAAAATCTCAAAATTCCTGTTACTGTTGTTGAAAATCTTTTATCACAGGGCTGTCACTCTGCTGCATAATTGTTTTCTTTTAACTGGTGTTCATCTCCATATGCAAAAGACAAAATAAAAGTGGTTGAGGGGATAAATAAGTATAAAAGCTATAGAAACAAGCAGTTCTATTTAGAGGCAATGGAATTCAAGTTCAGTTTGCAAGAAAACCCATGAAATCTCAAACATTTGATCTTGTGCTGTATCATATAACCAGCCATGAAGGATTTTTCTATGTTCTGGGTTTGGCTCTATCTAGAGTATCAGCTGCTCAGATGCTCGGTTTCAAGTCAGGTGTGTGAGGTGGCATTTTCCCTTTCTGATTTGTCATCTCAAACAGCTGAAGACTCATGTTGTGAAGATGCTGTTTTTCCAGCAGGAAGACTCTGGCAGTCTGGAATTCCCATTTATGCCCAGCTGGCTGCCTTACCAGCTGTAGTTTGATAGTTACTGCAATTAATTTACACATAAAAGAAAGGCTTCACTGTGCACTGCTGGGACAATTTACACCTAGCTGGCAAAACAATCACCTTTGTATTTACAATGCTATTCCCGAATTACTGTGCCTGACCTTGCTGATAAATCTGAGTCAGAGAAGTGTACAGGAACCTGTAATTCACAAACTGTCACCATACTCACACTGAAATCAGATTTGAAACCTTCATTGATTTGAAAGGGAAAATTCTTCATCTTAATGACTCAAATGTAGCTTTTGGTCAGAGAGAAAAGAATAACATGGGGAAAATTTGCCTTCAGAGACATAATTCCCTGTGGAAGAATGTATTATTTTATTGTCTCCTAAGTATTAGTCTTAGTTTAACTAATGATAAGTTTATAAATAACAACTTGAGCCCAAATGCAGATAAACACCTATAAACTACCTTCTGCATGCTCATATTTAAAACAATCTAACTTGCTTTTCTCTTGTGTACGTATTTGGGATTTGGAAGGAAAAAGCGCTGCATACTATAATATATATATATAAACATATAACATATCATATGTATTGTGAGTTCTCTCTGTGTTAGATGTTTAACCCTGCATTTACTACTGAATTACTGACAGAATTACTACTGAATGACCTGACAGAAACCTTGGAGGCATAAATGGTTCAAGAATCAATTTGACAGTGCTGAGAAAGGAGATAAGTCTGACCAACTAGAACCAGATTATCCTAGGTTTCAGGCTCTTTGAAAAAAAAGATTTTTTTAAATAGTTAATTGAATGTTAGCTAGCAGTAGATTTTACCTTCACAGGGGTTTCTGATCACTTATAAGACCTTAAATGTCACCAAAACCAGTAACAAATTCACTAAATAGAGATGCACAATTCTATTCTCAGAATCAAAATTTGGGAAAGCTCTTGGCTGGGATTCACATGCTGAGATTCACTGCTTTGCTATATAGAATCTTTAACAGTTGACTTCAAAACAGAACTGAATTGGTGTAAATTATGAACAGAATGGAAAAGCTATCCCAAAGTGCACAAAAATCCTACAAAAATCTTCAATACAAAAAATACATGACAATTTAAAATGCATTAAGTATTCAATGTGTTTCTGATGAGCAATTATCCCATTATGTCCCAATACATTTCTGAAATAAATTTTGTTTTTAAAATCCTAATGCATGAAGAGGGAGACTGTTTTTGTTATAAAATCAAGGTATTCTGAGAATGCCAGAAGAGACAAAGTGTCTGCTTTTAATTTTCAATCCACTTTTCAGTTTAAGTGTCCCGTAATTATAAAATAGTAAATGATTTCACAGCGAATTTGACTGCAAGTTAAATTTCATAAGTTTAATTTTCCATCAAAACAATTCAAAGTATTTCCCAGTTCCAGTATTATTTTTGAGTTTTGATAGTACAATTTCATTCACTTATCTGGTAGATGAAAAAAATAACTCTATACAAAAATTTAAAGTTTTGAAATACACACAAGAGAATCTGCAGATAACTGAGGTAAGAAGTATTATGATGTAAGGAAACCTTGTGGAAGACAGGTAATCCAAGAACAGTGATTTTTGAAATTACAAAGACAAAACAGAGATACTGTGCCCTTGAAGACACTTTTTTCAGTCTGATTGGTTCCCCACTGCTTTGCTTCCTCTTATCTGAGTAAGATGGAAATCACAGTAGGTTGTCCTGCTCTTAATTTCATAAAATAGCTTTAAAAAAAAAAAAAACGAACACAAGCTTGTAATGGAGTTCTATATTAAAGCCCTCTAACATGATAGAAATATAATCCCATTGTCACATTAATCAATGGTCACCAGTAGTATCTGGTATTTGCAAAACTGATCATCTTATAGAAACTTTAGATTTCTGAATTCTCTGTAGAAAATTATAGGGATACTATTTTCTATGAACTTCTAAAAAATAGGGTTTACCTGTCCCATAGACAGACTGCCTGAGTCATAGGGGTTTGTATTAATTACTGAAGTTCTTCAGAATTTGCTTTTCCTCTAGTATGTTATTCAATGATGGCTGCCATGACATTTTTCCCTACTGTAAGTAAGAATGAAAACTGTATTTCCTAATCTCAAATAATCAGTTTAAATGAGGTTGTGACTATATGCCAGCCAATGGCTATTTTACTTTTTTTCTATCAAATCATCTGTCTAAGGTCCCATTCAGCAATCACCTCCCTCAACTTCTTTTATTTAAGCTACGGAAAAGCTACCAGATATTGAAGTGGGATTTTTGCTGCTGCATTTGTTTTGACCTCAAGCAGTGAGTTGAATGTACCACATCTGTTCTGACAGAGCATTCAAAGTATTCCAAATGGAGCAAAGAGCTCACAGGCTTCAGTAACATAGCTAGCAATTGTCCAATAGATGGTGCAAACACATATTTTGTAGTGAAGACAGGTTTCCCATGTTATTTCTGAAAAACATTTTTGATCTAAATAAAGCCAGCAATTGGTGGCTTTCTGATCAGCTTGTGCCATCAAACTCAAGGCAAGAGCTTTTGCTGAAACCTGATGAGTTGTTCTTGACTACATCTTGAATCTGAACACCAGATGCATCAAAGAGCAGAATTGTCTTTCTGATGCTTGAAGATTTGCAGCTTCATTAGTTTTTTTTTATCTCACATAAGTACAAACTTGACTAGTTGCAATAGAATTCTGTTTGGAGTGCTGCAGGTGAAGTTTTGAGGAGTTGACCTACGCACCATCGAGTCTACACTTTGAGGATACGTGATGTGGAGAGCTATTCCCCTCAGAAGTACTAAAATAACCTCTTTAGGATAGCATAATTTCCCCCCTTGTTTTATACAACTAGAAAAGGTAGAAAGGACAAAGTGATCACTCTCAAGTGTTAATTATTAACATCTTAATTGAATCTCCATTAATTTCTCTCTGTCCTCATCATTTAATTCTCCTAGTCAGAATCTCCTGGCGTATGTAAAATATGCACAGCAAAAGAAACTTCTGCAGGCATTTGAAGATATATCAGGAGGTAACTCTGCCAAAAAGCTTTAAAAGCTTTTGCATTAAGCCTTTCCATTAAAATAGACATAAATTTCTCTATTTCACACTTTAATGACCAAATGTAATCTTCAAAGGTTCTAATAGCTGTTACATTTTTCTAGAACATTTTTAAGCTAAAACAAACTGTTCCATTAGTAGCAGAACCAATGAAACTTGCTTTCCTATTGTCACCAGTCCTTGCACTCCAGCCCACACTTGTATGCAACCACCACAGCAGGAATGCAGTTTGTCTGTACATGTGCGGATGCCTTTCAATTAACACCTGCTTTATTCTCTAGCTCTGTTTCAGTCTCTGTTTCAGGTCAGCTTCCCAAGGCATCAGTGCACCTGCTAAAGGATTCTTATTTTTCTTCCTGTATGTTGGCTCTGCCCCTTGGAAAGGATTTGGACTGAGCTCTTTCTGATTTTCCATTACTAAAGGAATAAATAGTGTCTTCTCCCTAGAAGTAAGTTTCTAATGGCGAAGCAGGGGAAATTAATAATTTACTATCCTTAAAAACTTCTCCACTTTCCCATGTGAATGAAGTAAATCCATTGAGGGGAAAGTGAAAGTTGATATTAAATTGACATTAAATTTGATATGCTTTATGAAAAATTGGGATGGAACCTGGTTTTGAAATGCAGCTTTAAGGGCACTGCTTTCTTTTAAATATAGGCTAAGAGTTTCTAAGATAAAATTCTAGCTCTGTTGAATAGTATAAATTTTTTGTTCTTTGCCAAGTGGAGAGAATTGGATGCCTTAGAAGGACTTTCAATTCAGCTGATTTTAATGTTCCTGAACATTTGCTTTGATGTGGAGTTAACTCTGACTTACTCACTTCTGACTCAAAAAATTGTCTATAGTGAGTGATTTGGATACTGATATTTACTCAAACATATGTATTTACAGCCCTTTATGAGCTATTTTTTGCTTTTTAAAACAAACAAACAAACAAAAAATCCACTCAACCTCATCTCTGTAGGCTGGATCCAGAAAGATTTGTGTAACAAATCTGTTGCAGTTTAAGGTCAAAACTATATTCTGAAATTGGGAGGTATAGTTGGGGTACTGTTTGAGAACGGATCTGTGAATGAGGTTTTGGGCCTCTTCAAGTGGACAGGACTTTACCACAGATATTTTTGTAGGAAGAAGTTCATGAGGAACAAGTAGTGTTTCTGTGAGGTTTTCGTGTTAGGGTTGCATGATTCTTGGAAATGTTTCCTAGTTTAGGTAGGTGAGGCAGGTCTGATGACCCATCTCTTTTACTAAAACCCTGTAAAACCCCTTTTTCTATTATATTAAGAAAATATAGGTGTCTTTGACCTTAAGGAGTTATTTTCAATTCACAGTTCAGTTCTATTTTTTTGATTTGAAAACACAGGATTTTAAATTAAACAGGCAATAGAATGGAAGAGGCATTCCCATTTTTATAAGGATTATTCTTAATTTGCAGCAATAACATTATTTGCAGGTAAAAAAATGCTAACACTCTGCCTTCCTGTTAATGTGTGCAGTCTCCCAGATTACTAACTTAAGGGTTTCTTTTGGGCTTTTTTTGCTGTGATCATGAGTCTTTTTTCTGTCTTCTATTTTGTCATGTCCCAGTTTTCCTCTGATGTATTCAACCATAACTGAACAGAAGCTTATTTCAGTTGCTTATAAATATCATAAGGAACGGGTTATGGTCTGAAGGAAGGGATAGGAGGGAAACTACTGCACCTGGTGCCTTGCAGCACAGCTGGTTTGAAGCCACAGAGGAGTGGGTGTTGTTGAAACTCTGAAATTTCTCCAAGAAATTTATTTCTGCCTGAATCAGTGACTCTTCCAATTCAAATAACAGTTTGTGCAGTGGTAGTTACTGAAAATCAACAGTGACTGCATGTGAAGTAAACTGATAAGAAAATCAAGGTTTCAAAAGCCAGAAAGATGAAAGAATTAATTTTCCTGAGATCCTGCACTGTGAAATACAAATGCTAGAACAACTGGCTTAAGTTTCTTCCAGTTAGCTTCCAACAATTTGAAGAGAGACAGTGCTGTATATGCAGTTGCTATTTTCTCTGTGAATTTTTGTTTCTTGAAACAATACAGCAATTAACAGTGATGATGCAGGGGAGGGAGGAAGAGTTCTGGTTTTGTTTAACAAAAAACATCCTTTATTACCCTGGCAGGTGTATGAGCTGTTTGGTCACAAAGTTTTCTTTGAAAAGGAATCAGCACCTTCTGTTGCTTTGCTGAAGGCAAGTATGATTTGGAAGATAAAAGCAGTTACATACAAAAGATCTCAATTTACATTCAGGCATCATTGTTTGGATGAGTATGTGAAAGAAATCCTCTTTACAATATATATTTCAAAACTGAAAGAAGAAAAGCAATCCTACCCATGGATTTAAAATATGCTCGTTAGTTAGCTTAAGAAACAAGTAATTTAAAACAATTATGAAGTTTTAAATTTTCTTACACTTCAATTGCTGATGCAATCTGATGACAGTGCTCAGATGGGAATTTGAGAATTTAAAACTTCAAGATGGATGGGATGTAACATCTTGTGTTTCTGACAAACTCCTGTCAGACACAGATACATATGAGATTGGATATTTAGATCTTGAAAGTAAAATGCTTGCATAGAAGATATCCCAGACTCCGGGAAGAGAGAGATGGGAAGAGATTTCAACTTAGATGCCACTCTCAGACAAAAATATAGACTGGGATTTTGAGATTTAGAACTGTGTATGATTAAAGAATAGGAACTATATTTTCTTTCAGTACTTGCTAGAAGGGAAAGATTAAAAGTTAGGGGAGGACTGTTTTTCCTTTTGATGGTGATGATGTTCTGATGTGGTAGTGACATTTGATAGTTTGTTTTTTCCCTTATCAGAAGGCTTAACAGGGAAGGTAGGAGCTACAAAAGAGCTGGTGACTATGATACCACTCCAATTGTTGACTCACCAACTCCAAATGTTTATTTTGAAATAAAAAGCCTCCTACGCTCATTAATATTCTACTTGGATGTTTTAAAGAATGTCTTTCAGTGACAGAAATTAATAGCAATATAAGAAAACACAAAAAGTATGCCTGTTGAATTTGAAGGGTTCAGCATTGTTAATATTGTTATCACTGCCACTTAGGAATATGCTGTGAATTCTTGGGCACAGATTGGAAAAGATGCATATTTCCTTTAACTTTCCAGATGAATCAGACTCTCACTTCCATCAGGTTTTCTCCACTAATTGTAGACTTTTAAGACATTGTGCTTCTGATTTGAGTTAGGTGCTGCCACCTTGCACTGGTCTATAACTCAAAGCATTTTTTTACTCCCTTTCATTTCCGTGCATATACTCAATGTCTTGATGATAATTCCAAGACAGATTGCAAAATGATTTCTTCCTTTTCAACTGTTCCTTGAAGTCAATGTGAATTTTGATATTTACCTTCAAGTGAATTATTATCAGGTTATGTGTAAGGAAAGCTGCAGTAATATCCAGACAATATTAACATGTAGATGAAACTTTTTAACTTTTCTTCTCACCTAACTAAGAAATAAATTCATTAGATTAATAAACCTAATTAATCTAATTTATGCAGAATACGTTTATAAAGCTGACTTTTTAACCTTCTTTTCCTCTTTCTATTTGTGAGAAGTACAAGATATCTCATAACAAATCTCTGGGATATCTAAGAATCTCGTTAAGGGATTAAAATAGTGAAAGTACTGGCTTTAAAATGTGTAAGTGTTGATATTCAGCATCTTTATGAGTATTCCTTTGCAATTCTCAATCCATTTCTATTGAAGCAATGGAAAAACAATTTATTTCGCTAGAGGTAACCTAAGGTCTGTGAGCTCCCATACCTATTAACTAATAAAAAAGTACTCAGCTGACCAATAAAACACTATTATATGTTTATAGGCACTATATATTTGTATAGCTCAAATTCCACTGTGCTTGTCCTAATTTAAAATAAGTAAATTATTATTTTGTTACATATTTTTAACATCTTTTTATGTGTACAGTACTTTCATGTAAATGAGGTTTGCATGTTAAGTGTGGCAGTAATTCATCATGCTACAGAATCAACTCTTTAGATTTTATTTTTTGATTAACAAATTTACTTCTCAGCCACAAGAAATTTAAATAGTGTTTTTCTCTTTGAAAAATGGGGAATGGGGAATTGCACCGGTCTCTTCTTTGGCTAGAATAGATCTCTGCTTTTATGTTTCTTGGGTCATGGTTATCTAAGTGGAAATTTTACTACTGGCTCCATAGGTGAAAATAAATATTATTCATCTGCTTTAAAGACAGTTTTAAAGTGCTTGTGCTATATGTGAATATATACTCTTTATTTTTAGTGTAAAAACAAGACAAACTATATAAACCATTTTAAATTTCTGCATGTTGTAATTATGAAAACACATTTCCTTCAATTAAGAGCCAAAATTTCTGTTATCTTACATAGTAGACATGAAGAAAGTTCAGTTTTCCATTCATTATTAAATCAAGAAAACCATTTTACAGTTGAAACATATACATAGTCTTTTGATTTTTTATTTCTGTACAATACTGCTGAGTATCATCTCTAAATGTATAGTTTTTTGAGCCTCTGCATAATAATTCACAAGTCTCTGTATACTTTCAGCCTGTTTTTGAATTGATGGAATAATAGTTGTGCCTTAGAATAAATTTGATACCTGCAGCCAACTTTTCTCTGTTCCAAAAGCTCTTAACAAAACACCAAATATGTGTAAATCTTTTAATTTCAAAAAATATTAAGGTTAAAAAAATAAACAAACCATACCAGAAACCATTTAAATTACAGAAATGGAAAAATTATCCAGCAGTACATTTGTTTACATAGGCAACAGTTAAAATATGTAACTCTGGGTATTTCATAGCATTGCTAATTTTTCCAAATGTATTTAACTTGTTGACCTGCTCACTGGATAGTAAAGCAGTAGAAAATTTCAGTTAAATTTAGTAATTAATGCATGTTACATCTGTTACCAATAGAACAAAGTAATCAAGATTTTGCTTTTATGTCACAGATGAAAAACACCCCCACTGCTGCTGAGCACATTTAACAATTAACAACTGTGTCTGGAGAAGGCAGAAAATTTGCTGGCATGCTTATTCTCTCTGTATTGCCTCCTCATTCATCTTATTGCCTTTGCATTCTTCTACTTCATCCACTTTATGCATTGAGTGCTCCTTAATATTGAGAATGTCAACTCAACAAATTTTATGAGAGAGAGAATACAGAAATATATCCAACAAATATACCCAGATAAGACATAACATAGTGTATTTGGATATATAAAAAGCAAATCTTAGTAAATATTGCATTTGTATAGTTATTTGTTAATATTATTTATTTTTAACATGTTGTAGAAGGATGCTGCTTTAAGATGAGTTACTCTGCTCTCAGACCTGTGAGTGCAGCACTGTTTTGAGGAACATTTCTGAAATGTGTGCATAGTCTGAGTTTTCACATAGACTTTCACCTATGAATGGAACACGGTATGCATGTCCTATTGCTTAGAGTCTCCATTGAATAAAAACATTAGTCTGTTTGTTTAGACAACCAGAAATTTCTCTGTGGAGAAACAGCTTATTAGCTAAGCAGACAAATATTTTCCACACCTATATTGAATTTTTTCTTATTCTCAGTACTGACAAATGGAGTCCTGAAACACATGGCCCCCCCAGTTTTTTCTATGAACCTTGCATGGATGAGTGATCTCCAGACGCCTCTAAGGTAGGGTACTTAATTGCATAAGAGAGACAGCTTTATTTACAACTATATGTCTAAAACATTGAAAAAGACCTCCTTGTCTCAGGAAAAACCAAGTGGCACAGCTGATACCCCAAGGCAAAGTATTTCCCTCTCTCCTCTCTCTTTTCAGCATCCCTGAACTGTCAGAAGAGAAACTGGATAAACACTGTAATCTTCACACTTGTTAAAATGTTTCTCTTAATGTAAACTTAATTTTGGTCAGACTGGAAGCATATGTTTGCTCTCTGAAGATGTGGAAACTAAATCAATCACTTTTTAATGTGAGTACGAAAACTCTGAAGTCTGTCAAATGAGCTGTGTTGTATTGTCTTGAACGCTGCTGTCACACATTTGTGAAGGTCAAGAGCTGTGTCTCTGCTTTCATCAAACAGATTTTTATTTCCTGCAGGTGCTTAGTTAAGTAAAGTTCAAAAGTGTGAGTGGCAGACACATGGGACAGAGGATTTGGAGTACTGTACAGGCAAAATTCATTTGGGAAGACCTTTTGAATCTGTGTGTGGATGCACACAACTTAATCATAAACCAGGGAAGGACTGTTCAGAAGAAGAAAGTGGTAGTAAGTCTGAGATCAGGTCATCAGCCAAATCTGAAGCCCTTTACTGGTGCCTTGGAGTGGCTACCTGAAACAAGGCTAGACAGAATTAAGAGAATAAAAGTGGGTATTTAATGAAGGCCTTTAACAGGTACACCTTGGGCAGTCAAAAGCCTCTGAGAGGGGCTACACCCAGGATGGATGATGGCCACGAGTTTTCATACAGTTATAAGTTTGGTCCATTTACATATCAGGAGTTAATCCTCCTATTACAGCTTCAGGTAATGAAGTAATTTACTCCAATTTTCCCCACCCCCCAATTCATTGTTGCTTACATTTCTCAGGGTGTGGGACAGGAAGGTGTCCTTGAGTTTCAGGCCTAGAGAGGAATTGTTTTGCCTGAATAAAACAGGAGAACAGTAGCTGACAGGCTGTGGAGCTTTAGAGTTATACAAAAAGCAGTACAGGATCTGAAAAGTATAAATATAAAAGCTAAATCCTAAGGAATCGTCAGCAGATTGGAACATCTATTATTTTATTTTCCTTTCTCAGGTGTTTTATTAGCAAGGACTGAACAGTAAAAAAGGAAAAATATCTATGTCTTCAAGGGGAGTTTTAGTAATTTTAATAAGTTATCAAATATCTTGTAGATAATTGTGTTGCTTTTATGACTGATAAAGCTTTCAGTGAAGCTCAGTATTTGTAAAATTTATTTTAAGAAATGCAAACTTTTGCCATGTTATCTTAATAGCTGGAGCAGATTGAAACTGTTTTAAAAATACTTTACCAGGAAATAGTAACATTTATTGAATTTTACAGGCTGGTGTAATCTTAGTCTAAAATATTTAATAGGAAAACCTTTTTCTTCCAAAGAATAATGAGCTTCAATTAAAGCAGGCACAGGATTTGGTGCAAAACTCTATTGTTCCTTGAGGACTTTCACACTGGGTTTGTCTCTAATGTTTTCAAAACTTCAGTCCTTCACTGTTAACAATGAAAGAAAAATCAGACTTTCAGGAAGCACAGCTGAATGCAGTTGATATTTTTATGTACACAGAAAAAGGTTCAAACATGGATCCTGTAGGTAAGCCTTAAACCAACTTTTGTAGACATCTGAAGTTAGAACTAGGAACATAATTGATAATGAAATTCACAGTGTGCAACATCAGATGACAGGATCCCATCTGTTTATTTGTATTTCACAGGTCACTGAAAGACAGAAATTCACTAAACTCTGTAATCAGTATTTGATAGACATGTCTGATCAAGAAGGCATAAGATATTGATGTGCAAATGTTAAGAAATCAGCATTTGCCACTTATTTTTTTAGCTTGTTTCAAGTCCTATCTTTGATTTAAAAGATGCTTACTTCTAAATTGGAATACTTTGGTATGTTCTTCAAGACTATATCAACACTGAATGCTCAGAGTGCTGAGGAAGTAAAGGATGATCTTTCTAAAAGTCATCCCCAGAAAAAAGAGAACTGTCATATTTGGATGAGGATGTGAAGTTTTGAGAGTCTGGGGTCTGGGTCTGCAGGGAGGTACAGTATCTTTGCACTGAACCCCTCTACAAGTCTATAATCATGTTGTTTTACGAATTTTAGGAATGTTTTTATGCTGTCTTTAGAAGAGACTACATTGGAAATCCTTTTGCTTTTAATGTAGATACACTTTTTCATGTGAACTAAGAAATATTTTACCACTAGTTATAAAAGGATATTGCATCTCCTGATGTTTTACCCAGTGCTAAAAAACTGGGGTAATTCTCAATTAGATCAAGGGCAACCTTACCAAAATCATTGGGACTATCTGATCTCACAGAGTTAACTGTTCTGTTTGAAAATCTGGCTGTCTAACCTGAAGATGTTGTTTCTTTTTCCTCTTTTAAGACTTCCATTTTAGCAGATTATGATTTTGGCTTATGTCTTTTAAAATGTTCAGAACATCTGGGGGAAAAAAAAACCCCTAACAAATAAACACGAAAACAAATAACTGCTTTGCTAATTATTATCAAAATTTTGACAATGTAAGTAATATATTAAAAATGTTTAGGTAATACCATAGGTACTATTATAGGAAAATAAGAAAAATGTCTGCTAGTTCGAAATTACTTTGTAACTTATTTCAAATAGTAGAAAAGTTTAATCAACAAATTACAAAAACCAAGGTATTGACTATTGCTTAGGTGCATTACATTCTTAATTTGTTCTAATTAAGTGACAGGCTTTTGAGTTTAAGATGTTATACAACTACATCTCCTGTTTTCATTGTAAAGAAACAGAATGTTCTTGTGCACTCAAGGTATAAAATTGTCCTTTGTATAGTGTAGGTTAAGCAGTTACCTGATTTTGAGAGTTCCATAAATCTTTTAAACCAAGGTACTGGTGAGCCAGCGTCCTTACATCACTGCTTTAAAGATACTGCTTATTGTTAGCTGTGATTCTTCCATTACACTGGGAACTAAAGAAACTTGTTTAAAGACTTCTTACTGCCATCTTTTAGCTTAGAGAGTACTAATTTGCCATTGAAAAAAGGATTAAAAAGTACAGTGATTTGTTATCATCTTGCGATTAGCAGTTAAATTAAGTCTTGTGAGAAGAGAAAGGATTTGGGGACAATTCTGGAAGAGATGTAAAAGGATTAAATAGAGCAGTGCAAGTTATTTATGAGACTTACTAGTCACTATGAAGCAGGATGGGAATAATCTGATTTTTTTCACATGTAGCATCAGGAGTTATTAATAATGAAATGATGTCTTATCTCCCCAAAGATGCACCAGTGAAAGAAATTATCTGGAAAAAACAGCCCATGACATCTTACTAGCTGAAAGCTTAAGAGCAATCCTTTCCTAAGGAAACCTGTTTATTCACAAGCTGAGGGATTTCAGACAAAGGAGGAATGTATGCCCTTGTTCTAGTTTCCCAGGCCAGCTACAGCTTTGCCAAGAGGTTACAGAGGAGCCCTTGTCAGCATTTTGTCTAGACTTCTTTCCCTAGCTCAGCCCCTTGGCAGAGGCTTAGAGCTGAGAAGGTCTCTATTCTGAGGTTCTGCAGTTCTTATACATAATTTCAGAAGTTAATTTAACATTTTATATTACTCATCTGAACAAGACAGATGAAAACTTCATCTATACTTGTGATGATTATAGTTTTCAAAATTTCAATCAAAGGCAGCAAGCAAGATAGTTTTAACACTATTTTGGAAATTTAAAATTTTACTCTTCCATTTCCCATCCTTGAATCTTTACTGACAATATGATCTGATCTTTAATAAACCTTCACCAAGAAAAGTAGTTATGTATAAGGAATTTGTCATGTTACTCAGACAACTAATGGCTTAGGTCAGGGCAGTAGGCCCACAGGAGTTTTTGTCTTTTTGTTTTTTCTGCTGATTTTTTTTTTCAGCTTTTCTCTAGCTAGCTTAGTTCATATTAAATTAAAATGGGCTTTAATGCTTCTTTCTGTTTCTACTTTGTTTCTCTCAGTGTTTCCCAGTTTCATTGGAAGATGTTCTAAGAATCTTCTGTTCCTTTTTCCTGTTTCCTGTTCACTTTCAAATTAATTAGGCAGTGTAATTTCTCCTTGTGTATCTCCATATCTAAATCTTATTTTGACAATTTTTACACAGGCTGTGTAACACTTTTGAATAAAAGCGTAGAATAATTTTAGGTTAGAGATATCAGGACAGGTTCTCTAAAACAGGAAATAGGGCCTACAGACACCTTGCCTGTCTTTTTCTCCTTCCATCAAAAGGAAGGCTTTCCCTTTTGATGTAGCCCTCAGATGGGATTGATGTTGGGCAGCTCAAATGCCTTAAATCAGTTGCCTCATTTAAATGCCATACTCTGGAAATACTGACAGCATCCAAAAGACAGAGCTTTTTTGACCTGAAAGCTAAAGCATAATATTTAATTTGTTGGCCCAATAAAAGGTATTGCATTATCTACTTTGTCAGTAGACACTGACATTCATAGTTCTTGGCCCTTATCCTAGGACACATAAAATGCTCTTGATAAATTACTTCTGAAAAGGCTGGGTAGACAACAAGGCACGGTGACAGCAGCATATCTCTCTTCCCTGCCTCACTTGAACAGGAGAGATGGTGTGTTTAATTTTTCCAGTACAGGGTGTTTCAGGATGATTACTGTAATTGAATCTGGTAGCAGACATTTGTGGCTTTGCAGATGTTGTAAAATAGTGTTTTATGTTTTCTGTCTTGAGTCTCTTGCAGCGGCCCCCACGTCTTCCCATCCAGAGGAATACCAGCTGAGGTAATAGCATTTATGTTTGTGAAGGAGCTAGATCTCAAAGTGCACATCAGACATGCTTTTTTATGTGCTTATTGGCTTCACATAGCTGGGGATTCAGCACTGTCTAGGCTGTGTTCTCAAAGCCATTCCTTGATACTTGGTATTTCAAGGTGGGAACCTTGTCCCAAAAGTTGGCTCAGGTAAAACAGAGGTTTCTACAGGACAGTAGAAGAGGAAGAGAGAGCTCACTGGCTCTGGCCCAATGCAGTGCAGGAATATTCTGAGCTAGTCCTGAGCAGGGCTTAAAGTTCAGTAACACTCACTGGTGCTGAGAAAATCCAAATCCAGGCCCAGCTAAAATAAAACATTCTGTAGCTATTCCTCTGGAAAGTCAGCAAAAGATTGGACACTGTTTATGCAGCCAATGGTCTATAAATTCAGGGACTGTGAAAAATGCTTGGATGTTACAATGAACTGTGTTTTTACAGGTCCTTGGAAGAGATTTCAGTACAGGCTATGCAGATTTGAACTGATATATGGAACTACTCTACCCTCATCCCTGAAGATTTACACCTTAACCAGCAAAATCTGAGTGCAGAGAATAGTATCAAAGATAATTTATTAGCTGTTGAGAAATGTTGCATTTCAATAAGTTACAAAGAATAAAATCATTTAGGTTGGAAAAGACCTTTCAGATCATTGAGTCCAACTGTTAACCTAAAATCCTTAAGCCTATCACTAATCAATGTCCCTAAGTGCCACATCTATGCATATTTAAATACGTCGAGGAATGGTGACCTCACCACTTCCCTGTGCAACTTGATGACCCTTTTGATAAATAATTTTTTCATAATATCCAATATAAACCTGGATGATAGTGTGATCCCACTGGAGCACAGTCTGGGCAGTCATGGTGGGTGCAGAGCTTGGTGAGGCAGTGGCTCTCTGCTCAGTGGGTAACAGTGGTCCTGGGTTCAGCTGCCTGGGCCTCAGTGCCCTTCCTGTGCCCCTTTCTGCTCAAGGTGTCATTCCATGCCCAGCACATCACACCCTGGCTATGGGCAGTCCACAAGGACTTCTTTTAAAGGGTTGAGGTGCTTGATTCACATGGCTTCTAACCTCACCCAGGTCTCATTTGCTACTGTGGCACCAGCTGTGAGCTCCTGGCAGGTGTCTCTGCTCCCCTGGCATTCCCCCAGATCAGGAAACACTCATGTGCACCACACTAGAGCCTCCCACTGCAGTAAATGAGAACCAGTCTTATAGGGGGAAAAGAAAAATCTGCCTTTTTGAATCTCTCAGGTTTTTAAGTATAGATAGAGATGATGTACTTGCTTTTCAGAAGGTATTATAGGTTGACCTCTTTTTTTGGTTTGTTTTTTGTTGTTTGGATTTTTCATGAAGACATTTTTGTTACTTTTCCCTCCTCTACATATTTTAATTAAACAAGTGAAAATTGTGTAGAGCTTTAAAACTCTTCATGAACGCACAGAAACTGGCTGAACATGTATGTTGTGACCTTTCTTGGGTTGGAAATACAAAAAATATTAGTATGCAGATGTTCATCTAAATGACATGGAAATAAAGCCTTTAAAATAAAGCATGTACTGTATAAATGATTTCTATGTCCTGAAGCTCAGGAGTACTGAATGTTAGTAAGATTTTTTTATTAGGGATCTTAGAGATGAAAGAAATGGGAATTAGTTAACATACTACTCACAAAACATGACAGAGTGAGTTCATACAATAATGGTTGGGAAATAATCTGATTGGATCCTGCAGAGACCTTGATGTGCCTTCAAAGAATTTCAGATCTAATTCAGTTTTGTAGGTTGGAAAGTCATGAACACTAAAAAGGGAACCTGTAATCTATGTGGGATACCATTTGAATACAAAAGAAAGGTTATGACTTTCCTATTACCTTCTCTTTCAGGCCTTTCCCAGTAACTATGCAAAAATACAGAATGAATCAGAACACAGTAATTTATATTTCATTTGAATACAGGTAGTATGGTTTGTGCTAAAGCCTTGCACTTACCTTTTACAGTAGAATATAACTCTGGAGCCACTGTACAGAAAGACCAATCCTGTACTAAGTAAATATTAGAAAATACTCATGTTTTATTTCTTCAATCCAACTAGCTATTCAGCTATTTTCCATCTCTTGCAAATGGGGAAAGTGTCAACTCTTTTTTACTTAAAAAGGTAAAATATTAGCTATTACTCCTTTGGTGCAGGAAATGTTCTAGTGAGAATTTCAATATGTATTTTAACAGACCAAAATCTTAGGGAGGAATATTTACTTCAGAAGGTTTTGTCAAAAGAAAACCTTGACTACACTACATAAAATGCCTTTTTCTGGTAAGCTGCTGGGATTTTTTTTTTCCAAAACAAATACATACTGTCATCTGACATGTCAAATAATAACTTTTTTCTTTTTTTCTGGAGATTATATCTTTGTACTTATCTGAAAAGTGTTTACATTAGTTTAGTATCATTGCTGTCTTATAAGGCAGAAGATTGTTAGCCTTCTGTCATGGGCAGGAGAAGTGGGCTAACTGTAGCCATTAAGTAACTTCTATCAGTGTCACCATGATGCAAGATTGATGAATATATTCTTTTATCTATTGGGTCTGTTCACACATACAGACCTTATTGTCCCCAGGGATCATAGAGATAGGTGTATCAGTGGGAAGGTTTGTCATCTCATAAGAGGTAGATGAAATCATAAAAAATATGTATCCAGTGGGGCATTTTGCTTCATTGTGAAGGTGATAAGGAAGAAGGTGATAGTTTTGTCTTTTAGAACAACCAAACACGATGTTTGGCATAGCAGGAATCCTATGACTAATTAAAACCACTGATCATTCATGTAAAAGTTTTCTTTTAATGGAAGAAAACCGTTTTGAAAAAACAAAAATGAAAATAAAAAGAACAAACCTAGGAGTGTAGGCCAACCTTTCTGATGCATGAGTAGGAATAGGAAAAAAAAGTGTAAGATGAGTGTTCTTCTAAAGCAAAATTCTGATCTTGTTTGGGTTAAAAAAAGGATTTCAGTTAGGGCAAGTATTTTCATTTTATGCTATTACATTTAACAATTGCATGTTGAAGTTCTCCTCTTGTAAGTTCATGTATTTATAAATAAATTTGACAAAATGAACAAAAAACCAGGTTGCTTTTGCAAAATTCATTTAGAAATGAGATTCTGAGTCGTGGTAGTTTATCAGTCCACTGTAAACTCTTGGTTCCCTCCTGTGCTAGAACAGACTCTGCAAGAGCAAGGATCTATCAGTGAAGTTAAAAGGCCACAATGCAACACACTGAAAACTTGGTTTAATAAAGAAGTAAGAATATTTTTGCTCTTAGAGAAAGAGGAGAAAAAGAAAGAGTAAAAACTCAACAATAAGAAAAAAAAAATCCACTTTAGTGATAGACCCAAGAAACCAAATCAATTTGGTGTTTATTTTAATATGAAGCAAATTAAAAGGTAAATCAATTGCATTACAGAATTACCTAGCAATTGGGATTTCTGAAACTAAGTAGCCTATTAAAGTCGCAGGAACAAGTAAACTACAAAAGAAAGCCAGAGTCCAGCAGAGGTGTTTCCATAACATGGAATACCTTCTGCTTTTCAGTTTTCTTACGGCAGGCAATTAAATATGGCCATCAAGAAGCACAACAAGACTTTAGTGCTTGAGGCTTATGTAAAGATTCATAGACCAAATAGAGCAAGGTTGGATAGTTGGGTGAGGTGTGTGTCCTTTGTTATGGTCAAGTACTTAATCACAAATCACTTGTTTAGCTTGAAGATTTGTGGCTTTTCTGTAAAAGCTGTTTTCTTACAAGTACTTTAATCCATACCACAAAAGGTCTCTTAATCCTCAATTTACCTCCAGCTAGGTTTATTCAGAGGATTTATGCTTTTTAGGAATGCCTGAACACTTACATTCTAATTCTCTCAGAAGAATCCATCCATCTCTCTGTCAATTTTGAAGGTAAGACTGTGCTCTGTGCATCGCTAGCTGGAGTTGCATGGCTCTGTGACTATGCAGTGGTTTGGGTTTTGGGGCAGAAACAAGGAAGGATCCTCACAGAGCAGTAAGGCCACAAGTAAAGGGTTGCCTGGATGTCCAGAAGCAGTGCATTTTCCCTGAGCAAATGCCTGCTGCCAAGGTGTTTGATGTCATATCTGCTATTTAGATCTTGGGTGGCAGTAAGTACATCTGTTCTTACTACATGGCTTGTTGGCCACGTGCATCATAGTCCGTCTCTTTGCTATCAACACGGAATAGAGGGGGAGCTTTGTGGATGGTAATCCATATGTAATCACTGTGCAGAGCACAGTGACAAGCAATGCTAACACAGGAGATTTGTCCTCATATGCCACATTTTGTCCATACGGATGATAACAGTCCATTTGTCAGTGACTAAAGAGGACAAAACCATATTCTTTGATTGATGTATTTATTACTCAACTAGAGCAATAAAAAAGGTGGTTGCAGATGAAGTTCTCTGTGGAGGTGGATTTATTTTATACCCAGTATTGAGGGTTTCATCTTAGCAAGGACATTGTCACATTTTTGTACGCAATATGTGTCTGGCCATATACGGAGTCATTGTAGGCCTGGTAGGTCACAAATTTAGTGACAGTCAGAAGTCTCTACCATCATTTAATTTCATCTAGCATTGCTCTATCATAATTTAATTTAGCTTCCAAATGAAAAGATTTGGCTAGTTTTCATTCCAGTGTGAAAAACTTTTAACTGTACTTCAAATAAAAGAAAGTTGCTCACTTTGTTTCTGACTGAAGACCCAGCAGGGAAGAAGGATTTTGGAAGTGGTGAGAACTAAACAGTCTGTGCCATCTTTACTCAGCCTAGTAAGATTAATTTCTTGCAGATCTGATCATTGCACATCCTGAGGTGGACTATCAGTTCCAAAGGAAACCAGAAGCAATGAATAAGTCAGCTTCACTTCCTTGCAAAGGTAGCAACATCTGGGTTTATAGTGCTATTGTTAGCTAAATCAGAAATGTCACATAAGTCTGAAGTCATGACATTCCTTCCCCTAAAAATTGGAGAAAATCACTTGCTTTTATAATGAAATGTCATTTGTGGTATGGGCTATGCTTTCTAGATGTAGCCTGAAACAATTTTCATAGCAGCTGAAGTGTCCATTTATTGAGTGTAAGGGAACTGGAGGCCAAATGCATTACATCTTTTCAGCTGAATTCAATTTGTGATTCTAGAAGGGAGACTAGGCTTTTACTAACAAAGCTTGTGGTGAGGCTAAGAACAGAAAAGATAAGCCCTTTACTCTTTTTGCTACTCATTTCACACACCAAAATGTGTCTGAACTTTTCCAAAGGTGCAGAGCAGCGCTTCAGGATATTTTGAATAGTCTAATCTTCTTAATGGGCTTTTAAAATATCTATTCTTGGTGTTTTTCAAGTTACAGTCTATTTCAGCTTTTACCTAGCACTTCTGCTTTTACTCACTCCTGCATTATGATAGCCAGGGACTCCCTATATCTGTTTCAGGGGAAGGCAGATGAAATACCTGGTTTGCTTTGTATTTTTTTTACCTAAGGCTTCACATTTTTTTGTTATAGTACCATGACATATACTTGTTTGTGTATTTTCACATTTCTTATTGCTAAAACCACTGTTCAAATTTAACCCTCATTTTGCAGTCTTAATAGCATAGCCTTATATGGGTTAATTTCTGTAGTTGGCAGATATTTTGATGAAGTACTGACCACTTTGTCAGGAGAGCATTGTCTCTGCTCAGGTTTAATATTCCATTCATCCTGCTGGGAGCTTTCTCATTTCTTCTGGAAGGAAAAATGGAGTTATAAGAAGGAGAAAATATCCTCTGCAACTGTAAATCATTGTAGGATTGATTTTGGAGGGAGGACGAGATGGGAAGACAACGGTATAAAGGTATAAGAGGTAAGATATTTGGCCCTAACAGGCAGACAAAATGGGAATTTTTTGCAGTGCAGTACCATATATTGCTTCTTTCAGGAAAGATCTTTCTCACACAAAGGTGGCATCCGTAAGAGTTTGTACATACCCAACCTGCAGGTACTGCAGTGCGTGAGGGAACTGTGAGGAGGAGTTGCACTTAGACCTATCTGCTACAAATATTCTGCCCCCAAGTGTGCCCCTGGGGGGGACAGTGAGAGCTCAATGCACTAGAAAATACCTGTGAGTTGAATAAAAGTCTGGAAAAGGTGATTTTCTCATCAGCTTGTGCCAGCCTGTACAGAAAAGCATCAGTATTCAGTCTGAGCTGATAACAGGTTTAAAAGATGTAGTATAATCAGCGCTGCCAGGAGACAGCGTAGACACATCATTCTCTGTGTGCTGCTGTAGAATAGAAATTACATTGTCCCAAAAGGCTCTCTTGAAATGGAACTTTGAGCTTTCTGCTTTATGAAAAGTTGTGATACTTGGAGATCAACTAACCAAAAGTTTCTTTTTTTTCTTCTTCTTTTTTTTCATACTTATCTGAGGAAGTATGAGAAGTTTTAGTATAGTAATATTTGCTAAAAAGAGATCTTGATGTAGCCTCATACTTTAATGCCTACAGCAGGAAGCAACAACTTAAACAGCCTCAGGGAAGCCTTTTAAATGGACTCTAGGATACCCAGTAGGCTCAGGTTTTAGGGTTTATTTTGATTTTACTGAAGCTAGAGTAAGGAAAGAAAAAAAATAGAGGAAATATTTCTCCAGTATAGGTCTTTGACAGGATCTTATACACATCTTACTCTCCTATCTCTGCTGAATGAATAGTGAGGGGATCAACACTGTTAGTTGAGATATATGCAGAAATAAATAACAAAATGTGGAAGAGAAACAGTTGTATATATTTTAGTTAGAGGTCACAAAAGTTACAGGATCACATGAGGTATGTGGAAATCTTCACAGTTTCTTGGAAGAAGCATTGGCTAGGGCCTTTTTTCATTAGGTCTGTTTATATCTCTGACTAGTTTTTAAGAGTACAATCTAACATTTGAAACCCACAGTCTCCTTTTAATGCTGTGTTACTGTGGAATATCACTTTTGCATAAGTGATGTGAGCATTGCTGAAAAGTCAGGAAATGTCTCAGCTTTGAAAGTTAGATCCTTAAACAGTGATTCATAAAAAAATTTTAAGTGTCTGGGAGTCTTTTATAGGTTTGCACGGAATCAGCTCTTCCAATGAGATAAACATGAAACCATAAATAAGCTTCAATATTATCAAAAATAAATAAGAAATTAACAATAATGAAAAAAGGTATGATTTCTCATTCTTCTTAAAATACAAAAAACGTATAGAATTTTTGCCTTGCAACTTCTGTTAGAATTGAGGAGGGTGGAAAATTTTTAAATTTTTGATATCTTTATCCACCCATGTATTATAATGATTTCTGCATGCACTGATCACGAATTGTTTCTTCTATTTGCAGAAATGTAACCTCCCTACATATTTGGTAAAGACCAATTTGATTCTGAGTCAGGATCCAGGAGGGTGATCAAATGAGTGTCAGTTATGTTGACAGCAAATAAGGGATACCTTGTAAATGAATAGAAGCATCAGTTCTTACACAGACAGGGAAAGCAACATGAACAGTTCCTTGTTTTCCTTGTCTGCCTTTTTAGCTGTCTGTGTTAGTTTTGCATCAATTCATCAGCAATGGCATTCTGTAAGAAATGTCTCACTGACTATCAGAGAAAGCTATTGCTCAAGACCACAGTGCCAGGCAAAATGGACATATTCTATTTCCCTCCTTTCTCGAAGTATGAACTTCTGATGGTGGCTGTCTCTTTCTTAGAAGGGATTATGTTTCTGTTATTTCTGAGAGCCCAGAGGATGATCCTAAATACCTCAAAGAGGCTCAGACACCAAGTCACTCTCTATGAGCTGAAGAGCAATCAATTCTTGATCAACAGGAACCAAATGTCAGTTTTCCCTGATGCACCACACACACAAAATTGATACCTGCTCACAAAGTCTCCCTTCTTTCTCACAGCTGCTATTAGATTAACAGGCATCTTCATGGAAAAAATGGACCATTTTATGCCACGTCATGGTGTGTTAAAAAACTTAGGTAGGATGGCATTAAAAAGCTTGGAATGAGCAAATCATCTGGGACCTTCAGAAATCCAACTGCTGGCAGAGCTGACCTTGCCCCAGGTGTAGGTGTGGCGTGTTACTGTCTGGCTCACAATTTAGAGTTAGAGCTACTCATTGCAGACAGCACAGCAGGATAGAGAGACCAAACAGTGACACACATATAGAGTAAAAGAAAATTGTTCTAAGGAAGGAAGGAAGGAAGGAAGTAATGAGTGGCTGGGTTTCTTTATAATTTACTTGTAATGAAAAATATGAATTTGTTACTGACCTGCTGCTAAAGCCAGTACCATTAAAGTGGAACTGGAATGTTAACAGCTCAAGTATTTCTTTCTGATGCTTATGGCTTAATGCACCTTTAATTAAATCTTTTGGAACAACTGCTTTGCTTTTCTTGGAAAGGTGGAAAAATGTTGGTAGCAATCCATTGTTAATTTAAGGGATATCATTTTCGTAACCTTCAATGCAATTAGTAAAGGTTGCTTGGATATTTTGAAGCAAAATTAAATGTTAGAACTTTGTAATTCAGTCTGTAATCTATTTACATGTGTACCTCTTAGCATGCTGCTAAAACAGCAAGGTGATAACAGTAAGATAATTTTTGCTTTTTGTAATTTTCTCAGTGCTTTACCCATAGCAAGTACAGCTGACCATGTGAAAAATATGCCGCCAAATACATACAAATAAAGATGGAAGCACAAGAAGTGTGCTATCGAGACTATTGAAGTAGATAGCAAAATTACCCTGTGTTCAACAGAGACCAGTGTGAACTTAAAATTAACTCTTAAGTTACTGCAAGCTCCGTTCTGGCAGTAGGTACTGAAAGCATGTCTGGCTGGTTGATACACCTCAGCCTCTCACCAGTGCCAGTTCATCTGCCTCTAGCTTGCAGTCATGGCTCAGGTGATGGTGCTGGAAGGGTGATGAGCTTGGGTAGGATCTGTTCCAGAGGATGCACATCCCACTCATTTGCAATTTCTGTGGGGACAGTGGGGAAGGGAAAGCAAAATCAAAAGGGGAGGAATCAAAATTTTCTGAATTTTCTTTTTTTAAGGGGGAAGAAGAAATGAAGTGCTTAATGACGGTAGACTCCTTATGAGGTCCAAAATAGGATGCTATTTGTTTCTATTAAAGAATATAACTGGAGATGTTTGTCTACTGCTCTGATATACACGGGAAAAGAGAAAATTTACCGGGCATATTGCTGATGCAAAAGGAGCTTCTGTTCTCATTAAAATTCACCCCATGCTGGCATATAGTTCAATTTGCTTCTACTCAGTCTTGTTTCAATACCTGGCATGATGCATCAACAGAGAAAGAATCCTCCTGAACTGCAGTCTCTGGTTTATGGCACTGGGTGGTGGTGATGGCTCCTCTGGGGCTGTTTGTAGACAGCGTTCAGGTCTGCTGTGGTGTAGCCATTTTGCTTTGCTTAAGACAGAAGGGTTTGCACTAGTAAAACAACTTTAAAACAGAATAACTGGTGTCCAATGAGACAATATTTTTAAGATAATTCTCTTTTTTTCCAGACCAGTATGATTGGGTTAACCCCAGTTGGATACCAAGCCCATGAAAATGTGTTTATAACTCCTCCCCTCAGCTGGAGAGGGGAGAGGAAATATAATGAAAACCTTTTGGGTCAAGAAAAGGACAGGGTGCTTTGCTGGGTGTTTTGTGAAACAGAAATACCAATGGCACATCTCCTTTCCAAGTGCTTTTTTCGTCAAGAACATCAAATGTTGCTGAAAGTCATTAACTATTCATGGGCCAAGAAAGTTTTTATCTTTGGGAATATGTTTTTTTCCATGATAAAATAAAGGATAATAAATGCATGCTTTCTACTAATAGGTTCTCTTAGTGAAACATGGCTATAAAGAACAAATTTTCAGCTGCCCTCTAATAAATGTGTGTACCAGTCAGAAATAAGGTCTGCTGAGTTTGCACCTCAGGACAAAGATAATTTAGAACCATTAAGGAAGTCAAATGACAATCCTGGGATGGTAGTAAAAGTCTTGAAAGTATAGGTACAGGACCATGAGGGGCCCTAAGACCATAAGCACAAATGAGTACTTATTGATGCAATTTGGAGAGAAACTTGTTTTAGGGTGTAATAAGAAACGTTGTTTGGCTTATCTGTGCTGACTGAAGAGGCAGTAGTGGAACCTAGGTGTGTATCCTGAACAGTGTTGAAAAATGGTAAGGAAAATCAGCAAATGTCTGCTAATTCTTTTGCCAAGTACTGTATGCAGGGTTCAGGTAGCTTAATCATAAATAGAATCGTGCATCAGCCTGTGAAAATTGACTATAACTTATTATACGGGCGTCTTTGGATTGTTTTTGCAAGTCTGCAAGACAAGTTGCTGAGTTAACTGTTTCTATACTTCAGAAAAGAGCATGCAGAATCGATCAGTGTGATGTCCTCTGCTGTACTGATGTACATACAAGTATCATCACTAAAGAAAATTCTACCCAGGTATTTGATTAAGGTTTGTTTGATTATGTTTTGATCAATTTCTTTGGTTATATGTCTTTGAAAACTGGATATTAGACATGAATGCAACAGGACTTTGGGAAGGGCTTCAGAATTTACGTATGTGTTCACTGTCATAGACATATTTTTCTCTCTGCATTTGGAAATAATGCCCTCTTAGTACAGCCACTGTAGCAAATCCTGCTATCTGTTCAGTTGATCACGCATTACAGTTTGGTTTATCCTTTCAAGTGGATTAGAATAAATGAGATTTTCCATAGCTGAATTCTTAAATGCCTTAAGCTGAACTATGCTATTGATGATGCTGTGAAAATGGTGAAAGTTGCATGACACCATTCATCAGTATACTGGGAAAGTAACATCTAAGAGGATGGGAGTGAGGTAAATGTTATCTGTTTAAAAAAAATGGCAAGAAAACCCAAAGAGTTACATTATTTATTCCACTGTTGCAAAATGTGGAAAATACCAATAATAGTTGTTCATTTTCTATGTGGAAGAAAAGCAAAGAAGCTGTAAGAATTGGAGACAACATATTTGATTTCCTCTTAAAGTGCAGAAAACAGGTCATTAAGAATATCAGAAGAAACCAGATTGTGTGAGGTTGACATTGGCTAGCTGCCAGACTATCAACTTGCCACTCTTTCACTCTGGCACAAAAGGGATGTTGGGAGGAACACAAGAAAAAAAAAGAGAAAATAAGATTTTTTTAGCATATGCTATAGAAGAGAGGAGAAAAAACGAAAGAAAAAAAACCTGTAGTAATAATTTTTCTAGGTACCTGGAAAGGATGGCCAAAATATTCTTACTGCTTTGTTCTTGGTGTGGTTCCCAAACTAGGCTGCTGGAGCACCTGCTTTGCTGCTCTTTTGATTTTTAAAATATTAGCTTTGAATGAAAAATACCAAACTCGCTTTTTGGCAAAGGTTCAGAAAGACATTATAGCAAAAAACCTAAAGGCTTGTGTGCTTCAAATGATCCGCTGGGAACTCAGCAGGTTGAACCCATGTTGGAAGTGGCCCATGCCATCATGGAGCCGTGGACAAACTGGGCCTCACAGCCCGCGGCCTGGTGTGCTCCCAGCTGGCTTTCCATGAAAGAGAATGAAGAGAAATGCTACTCAAATAAGTGTTTTTCTAAGTGCTGATATAATTTGGGGTGCTCATGTTGGAGAACTCTGTCTAGTAACTCATTAATCTCTACTGCTTTAATCCACAGCCATTCGTGAGCCTGCTGCAGTTCTGGTGTCATGGGCAAACTGGACTCGAGGTAAATTGAAGCAGTACAAATAAGGATCACTGTCGTGTGCACAAACAGTACACAAAAAGAGGTGAAGTTGAAAAAGTGTTCCTAGTAAATACAGAGGCCTTAGGTTGTGAAATAACAGATCCTTAGTGTTTCTTTAGAAATGTAATACATGTAGCAGTAGTAGATGTTGTAAATTTCTTTTACTGACCTCTTTGGTGCACAGGCAGGCAGGCTGAGATTATACCCAAGATTTAGGTATAATATGGTATAGATCTAGGAATTATAGAAGAGCCAGGTGTAAATTTTAGAGTTTGATTTTGTTTTGGAGGTCTCCCTGCCTGAAGTTTCACAGGCTGAGTTAGATCAGAGAACAGCCATGAATCTTGAAATATCAAAGACAGACTAGCCAAAATACTCTTAAGTATTTTGGGTCTTAATTCTTTTGTTGTTATGGGAAGTGGCCTGTATCATAATTTCATTAAGATTATAAGTTATAAATACATTTTTCCTACTGGCATTAGACAGCTGTGTGGAACTGGAACTCTAAGTCATGTTAGAAGATAAGCAGCAGAAGTTCACTATCTGGCACCATTTTTAAATTTGTAGTGGTTTGAGGATTTTTTTTATTTTTCTTTTACTTCTTCCTTCTCCAATTAACTTTTGGTGTTTACTTGGAAACTTGAGAAACCAAAATATTTTGTTATTAATTCCTCTGTAATTCCTCTTTTGCAAACTTCTCATCTATATCAGGTTCTAATACTTGTGTTTCATTTTCAGTCTAACAGTAAGGAATGTGTTTTCTGCCAAACTCTGCATGTGCTTAATCCCTACATTTTTGTTAGCTAATTTTTTCTCCAGTCTGAACTCCTTCTCTTTGATGAACAGCCTTTGCTCCTTAAGAGCTTCTGTACCTTTCATTTCCAGACCAGGTGAAGTGCTGCATTGCTGCATTTCAGAACAGATTTTCTTTTAGAGCATTCTCTCTTCACAAAGAAATGAATAGCTCTTGTAGGATGATATGGGGTTAGTCATAATTTGAAGAGAGTGAGAAAGAAATCAGTCTCCTGAATGAATGCTTTCCTACTGTATGTGGCTAATTAAAATCCATTATTGCTTCCTGCTTTGCAAAAAGCAATTGAGATATGGATTATTGGTGGTTTGTGGATAAAGCCTGAAGAAGATCACATTGTAAAGCAGTGAACAATTTGCAGCTAGGTATTGAATGGTAATGTAGCAGTGATGTATATTTGAACTGACTGAATGACCAATATACTGTAAAGAAAAACTGAGTAAATTATTACAGCAGATACCCATGGTTGGCAGTGAAACATCCAAACATAATTTTTAAAGACTTTGATCCTTCTGAAGAGATAAAGAGTAACTTCAGAAAGATCTCAGTACACAGGGCAATTTGAATGCCTACACAAGGAATTGGTGGATGCCAGCTGTTGAGTGGTGCCCCAAACTTTGAAACCAGTCTGTTTCTTTGAGCTAGTTTCCAATAATTACTATTTGTTGTAGTGCTACTGGAATAACTATATCTAAGCAAATGTGTGGAGTTGGGACTTCCAGTAGATTTTTTTTTTATGGTTGAAAAACTTGGAATTATTTGAGCACTTCCATTTTATAAGAAGGTGTTCAGAGTTTGCCGTTTTCGGGTGAGATCTGAACTGGTTAGGCTGACATGGAGATGGGAAAAGACATGCTAGTTCTAAGTTGGTCACTCTTGCCTGAAAGTTTGCTCTTAGTATAGTTGCCACCACTTTCAGAACAGCCAGCCTGGGAGGGCAGGAAGACCTTGATCTTGGGTAAGGCAAGGAGGGTTTTCCAAATACTGGGCATGTGTTTATAGAGAACTTTTACTTTAAGACACTTCAAAAGAGCTGCCTCAAATCAATCAATATGCTGGTACAATTAAAAAAAAAAAAAAAAAATCTGTCAAGGCATTGCACAGGAAACACTATTCTACAGTAGAGTAAGAGCTCATGGGTAAGAGCTCATAAGAGCTCATGTACCCCTAGGGACTGATTGTTGTTGCAGGCAGATGATGCTTTCATATCCATCGAAACTGCAATTTTAAATTCAGATGGTCTCTGTTGTGCTCTGATTACTTTATGAAGGGCCTTGCTTTCAGCTCCATGCTGGCATACTAATTTGATAGTTATTTCTTTTCTAATTTCTTAGTCTCAGGCCTAATCTTTACGCTCCTTCTAATTGTTTTTTATTATTACATTTACTGTTTTAAGCTCTGGTTTCTCTCTGTACCTTAAGTAGCTTGCTGCCAGTGCAGCATCTTTGCTACACCACTGTGCACACAGTGATCACTGCCTGTATTTGCATAATGAGCTAATCTTTGTTGGCTGATTACTTCGTGGAAAGAATTGAACTTTTAACTGATAATAATTGCAATCTATCAAACTGCACACTCACCACACAAATGATCAAAGTAAGTCTGTTTAAAGTTCTGCTGAAATTTATGACCTCTCAGTCTACATGTCGATGCCCAGCTAGAAAATTCACCTAACATTCAGCTCTATCAGGGCAAAAACTGGGATCTTATTAGGTCAGTTGTTCTGGAGTTAATAAAAGTAAGATATTTCTAACAAAAAATCCCAATACTGTTCTTTGTATAGGTAATGGTGCAACTCAATATAATGTTAGTTTGAGGCCAACAGAGAAAAGTATGTACTTTTCCAAGCAGTAGTTTTAAACTGAGTGCTTTGCCTTGTGCACTGAGCTTATGATGCTAAAATTTTCTTTGCAAGCAGAACACACAAAGCTTTAATTTCTTCAGGCAGATTACGTATGTCTAAAGCTACATATTAACTTACCCATCACATCTAGCCTAAGTTCCTTAATTTACCTTTTTTGTGAATAAGATTTAGTAAGCGTTAGCACTGCTTTCTCTAGTCAAAGATGAAACTTTTGAGGTAGAATTTGTAAATAATATAATCTTAGTGAAATTGCCATCAGGATTAAATAAAACAAAAATGTGTCAACATTGGCCTTTACTACATGTCAGAGTTGAATATTTTGCTACAGTGATAAAGTGTAGTTAAGTCTCTTGGTCTTCGTGAACAGCACATTTTTTTGTAAATGACTTTTTCATAAATACAAACCATGAGATTGCTACTGCCTTTCAAGGAATTCTTCATACATTCTATCCCATGTCCTGAGAATTTTTGAAATTGCAACAGAAACTGCTGGTACAAATACTAAGGGGAAGGCTCTTTCCTGAAGATCTTGCATGAGCTAAGATGGAGAAAGGACAAACCATTCTTCTCCATGTTCTACAGTTGTGGATCTGCAGGACGGAGAACTTGATTTGCATGTCATTGCCTATGAAGAGGGGTGTGAAATGAAGAACTAAGCACAACACTTTCCTGGCAAAAGATTTGAAGACATGTATGTAGAGTTCTCCATACTGCTCATACTTTTAAGTAATACTCAGAGTATTCAATTTATGACAAGCTTCCAGACAGATTTCTGTTAGGACCTGCTGCAACTTTGAAAGTAGCAAGTTGAACAAACCTTTGTGTGAAGAGGCTGTGGCTCATGTCAGAGAGGCTGGAGAGAAGCAAAACTTGGCTGATCAAAAACTACATTATGAGAGGCCAAAATCAATCCAAGTTGACTGTATTGTCATCAACCTGGAAATTGCAAGCAATGCTTCAAGAACCCCTTTAGAGTTTGTACCTCTAAGTATCCCTAAGATGAGTTTTGTTTTCTTCTGCTACTGCAATTGTTGTGTAACTTTGCTGTTTTTTTAAAATTTGTAGGTGACAGAGGTATACAAGAACCTTAGGGATAGACACTGGCAGCTGTGGTATATAGTGGAGGAAAAGGAGAGTCCAATCAGCAAGCTGAAATAGAAGCTATGGGCCAAAGAAAATCTGCTGATGCAGATTTTTCCCAAAGAAAAACCTTTTGTTTGGTTGTAGGTGTTGAGCTTGTTTTTTTAGTGTCCTGGGGTGATTTTATGATGCTGAGTTGTATCTCCATTTGTCTGTTTAGCCCAGAAATAAGTTTTGTACCTTTAAAACCAGATCTGAGAGAGAAGGGGGAGTGAAGGAGAAAGAGTCAAATGTCTGAGGCAACTGTATTCAAAAATATGGATATAAGAGCTTCAGCTCTCTCTCTCATCGATAGTGTGTGAGAGAGCTCTCCTTTGGTTTTAGTTAGTTTTTACCTAGCTGAGGCAGAGAAGTTCCCCAGACTGTGGCTTTTCTTTTTCTTGGAACTGATCAGCCTGCTCTGGACTGAGAACCCAGAAAAACACCGGAGCCTGGGACATGGCATTTTGCAGCACAGGAGGGACTGAAAAGAGACTGAGCAAGCTGAGCTACACCCCACCCCTCTCTCTCTGAATTTGCCATCTCTTCAGAACAGTGAGAGGTTCTATTGTTTAATATTATTCATCTTTCCATGTTTGTGAGTACTTTGCTTATTAAATGAACTTTTTTTCCCCACTTTTCTCAAAGGAGATTTTTGTTGCTGAAAGCTGGTGGGGGGAGAGGTGCTTGAATCTGCTTTTTAGAGGGACCCCTTTGAAGATTTCTGCCCTAAATTTGCCCTAAACCAGAAGACTTAGCTAGAATCAGAGATAACACTAGGGGTTTTTTCAAGTTTCTGGCCCATCTTTATCTTTTGAAAGGGTCATTTGGAAGACCAGTTCTGACATTTACCTCCTCTGCTCTTCAAAATCAAGTCAAACTGGCTGCTCACAATCCAGAACATGAGGTACCATAAATAATGTTTATGAATTTCTTTAAATCTTTCAAACTCCTTCAGTGGCTGAAATTTACAGTAGAAATAAGTACATGTTGGGAGAAACAAACTATTCTTACTTTGGGATTTTTCCAACTTTCATCTTCTGTACTGTAACAAATGAGTTTAAGTGCTTCTGACACAAGTGGAGGAGACATTTTTTTGTGTACACACTCTCAGGCATGTTACAGGTTCACCTTGCAACCCTGATGGGGCTCCTACACCCCACCTGAGCATCTAGAAAACAACCCTCACAAAATAAGATTGTCTTTCTGCTGTTTTAATTATGTAAACCAGCTAGTGGAAGGATCTGGTAAGAATCAGAGTGGGGCAAGCAGTGAGAGTACTTACCGCAGAGGAAGAGATTACAGAAGGTAGCAGCTTGTTGTTCTAGCTGCCTGAAACAGCATGTTCCAGGAGTTATTACCATTTTTCTGTAATGAGTATTTTATTTTAATTAATCCCTTGTAATTTGGGGGCCCAGTGCTGATGGAGAGGGGGACTACTTTTTTTATGAGAGACATTTAAAAGGATTTAAAAAGAATTACTGTGCTTTTGAAAAATATTTTATGAAATCTGTTGTCAAAATTCTGTTGAGGCAAACTGTCCCATTATGATTCTCCACAGAAGATAGGCTAGTTGATTCGGGGTGGAAAATATCCCTGTTTTCCTCAGCATAGCATGTTAGTATTGCATGTTAGTCCATAGCTGTGTGAAACAGGGCACTGAGAATAGCCCTGGTAGTAGCTGCAGCAGTGTTGCAAGCTAAAAACAGAACAATAGTTGTTAAACACTACACTGATATTCTCCCACTCCTTCAGTTCAGGATGTTCTGGAAGCTTCAAGTCTACTGCATGTTGAAGGTCAAGGCAATTATTCAGGATATAAAATTAGTTTCTCTGAGGGAGAAAGGTGCATGGCTCCAATGACTTGGCTGAAAATTCATCAAATTTAATTTTCATGGGAGTGTGAAAAGGTTGGGATATCTAGAGACCATGGTTTCCTATCACTTCCAAATTCTGTACAAAATTAATTTCCTACAAATACCTGAAATACTCCAAAGTGATTTAGACAGATGGTCTAACTGGCTTAACGAGTCTATAATTTCCCTCAGAAGGAATTCTGTGCCAAAACTGCATTTGTTCCAAACTTTGGTTTCCTATTTTCTAACATGAGGCTTTCCTCTGCTGATTTAGAGCTAGAGGAAAAAGGGCACTATAACCAAACACAATCCTGAATCAACATGGGGAATAAGTTCTTGGAGTAGAAATCTTTACCTAGAAAATCCATAACAGAAATTGTGACAGTATACACATTATGGCATTGTTCACAACAGTGGGTTTTAGAAATCAAGAAAAGGTTGATCTGAAAAAAAACACTTTTAATTTGCCTTCTAAGTGAAAATTGTCTGGCAGTGCGTAGCTCAAAAAAAAATTACCATATCTAAACCACCAAAAATTTTGAGGAAAGTTTAGTGGGATTGTTGTACTTGTGAATGCCTGTATTAAAACTAAGCAGCATTTTAAAAGCTGAGTCAGATTTTAAAGGACTTTATTCCTACAACATGGATGAATCTAATTCTGTGACAGGCTTTGAGTAAGAGCAGAGAAAATACCAAGAGCAGATGAAATCTTTTGAGAGAGTAAACACTAATTTCTTTTAAATGGTTAATTTCCCTTGGAGTTTTTATTCCTGTGGTGTTTGTTTCCTTAAAAACCTACTCAAAAAATCTGCTTTCCTCATTCATCATTTTAAGTGAATTTCGTGTCTTCTCCTTGCCTCGTTCTATTTCTGAACAGGAAGCTGACCTTGTGAAATATTAGTCAGGTGTCAGTTCCTGATTTAACACCATCTAAACTAATTTTTCAAACCATGTTGAAACCTCCCTATGCTCCACTGCTCTGTATATTATGCTTTAAGGCCTTTTGGTTTTTGTGATGAAACAGAATGAACCGACATTATGCTCTGGAGCTGTGGGGATTTTTTATTTACTGGTGTTTTGGTATCAGAGGAACAGGAAAGATGTGTTTTCCCTGATACACTGCTGATTATATAAAACTTTTTGAATCAGTTCTTGCTAGGTGAAGTAATAAAACTAGCACTTTATTCATGATCTGAAATGTAAAGAATTGTTCCCCTTTAGCTTAGTTGTTTAATAAAAATGAACTCTAAAAGGACTGCATATATGGAAATGTCATTTTAAATTACTGGCGACTACCTTGAGTAATCTAGCTTGGAAGAGTCACATCTCTGTCTACTTATGTATGATCATTTAATAAACGAAATTCCAGAAGAAATGTCATAAATATAGTCCACAGATTTGCAGAAACAGTACAAACACTGCAGCTCTCAAAATGACTTCCTCCTGGGAAATAAATGATAATTAGTTCTCCTGTCACAAATATACTGTTACATTTCAAACAAGTTTTTAACTTTTATCTGCTCAGACTAGGTAAAACTTAATCTTCAGTTCTAGTCCAATATTTCTATACGTAGATATTATAATTTGAATGGGAAAATATATGTTGCAATTACCATTTAATCTTGAACCTATAGACAATTGCTATGGATTAGCTAAAATGTACTTTAAGACAACACAGAATGGTTTAGAAAAGCTGGGAATTTTTACCTGTTGTCCTAGTGTTGAGATGGACATATTAGAACAGTCACACCTACAGTTTTGAGTGCAGCTATTTACCATTGATTTATTTTTTTTCCTACCACATCTAAAATATTTTGTTTTAAAGTTTCTAGTTGCTTTCATTATTTCTCCTGTTGCATGAACATTATATATAGTAATGGAGAAACTGTTTTCACCTGCAGAACTGTAATTTTTCAAAAAAAAAAAAAACCCGTAAACTTTTTTTTTTTTTTTAGAAAGGTACTCGAAGTTTTCAGAAATGAAAAAATTTGGCAAAAGGCAACTGGGCAGACATGAAGAGGTGAAAAGTATATTTGGATATTACTGTTTTTAATCCCAAAAGGCCGACACATGCTGCAGAGACTAAAGGAGGTAATTTGGAAACTGCGTATCTTTTAGAAATAACACAGTATGGCATCCCAGATGATGGTCGGGGAATATGACAGACAGGTAGAGGCAGCAGTGCTGAGTTGCCTCCAGCAGGAGCCTGGGTCAGGAGAGCTGACAGTATATTTGGGAGAGACATGTCTTCCTACAACTGGCTTCTCAGTTTTTCCAAGTCGGGAATTTATTTAGTGTCTTATTTTGGGGGTTTTGCACCATTATGTTTATTTTAAATCAAGTTTAGTTACACATTTTAGGTACAAGCAAGGAAATACTTCTTATTCTTTAGTGCTTGGGCTGTCACTGGGGATTCAGAACAATGAGACAGCTGAAAATAACAGAGAGAAAAAGCCTGACTGAGGTAAATACAGTAACGATGGAAAGCAAGGAAGAAACGGCACGAAGAGGAAACCAGAAAAATACAAATAGCTTTTGAGATAGAAACTGTCTACATCTCAGTAGAATAGCTCCCTGAAAGAAAATAGGGAGCTGAATGGAGAAATTTATATATAAACCAGCAAAACTGGATAAGGGAGTCTTCAGCCTGGAGGTAATGTAGAATATGAGCACGTCTTCAGGTGTCTGTTGTTAAAATGGTCATTTGTTTTCAGATTGTCATTGATCTAAAGAAGATGCCATTGGTTTCCCAATCACTTCAAGCTTTATTTCAATTTACTTGTAAAAGGTGTCAATGTCCTGTTTTTGTCATAGGGCGCAACAGAATTTTAAATGATTACCAGGTATTAAGATTTAGCATTTACATAAAATTTTCATGCATTAACTGTTTTATGGATGCTCTCTAAGCAATCATCTCAGCATTTACAGACTGTATGAAAATGTAGCTGTTTTGCAGATGGGAAAACTGCAGTTGATTCAATTGCTGAAAGCAATGCAAAAATTGCTTTTATCAGTAGCATTGCTTGGTAGTCAGGCTGTTTGCTTTCTACTATTTGACTTTTCTTTCTGGTTATTGTGTACTGGATCTCTTTGGATTAATCTGGTGCAATAGTGATGACAGTTGTTAATATTAAGGGTCAGCTCTGCAGTACCTCTCTCTTCTTTATTGGGGGACAAGGAATGCAAAATGACAGCTATTTATATGGCAAGAGTTCCTGGGTACTCATATGCCTATCACAAGGGCCTATTTTCCTGAAAAATTTCTGCTGCTGCCAAAGGAACTGATGACTTATTTCACAATGGATATTTAAGCAACCATGGTCTGTCTAGAAACACGTATATATTAGTGTTGGAGTGCTATTCACTAGTTGGATTTTAGTTATTTGTTGTTTCTTGGTTTATGTGCCAAAATAAGGTTATTTAAGAAAAGAGAAACTGCCATTAAGGTTAAAAGAATAGATATCATGCAAGTTGTAACATTCACTGGCCTCAGTGTCAGGCAAACACTTGGTTCTATCAGTTCTTGTCATAATTCCTTCCTCATACTTGCCAGCCTCTTTTATTCATGTGGGTGAGCTAACACAGTTCACAAAAGTGCAAAAATATTTAAAACATATCTTTGCTAGACAGGAAAAAAAGCTAAACTTGTGAACCTATGAAATGCACAGTCAGGAAAGTAGAAATTAGTGGCAAAACCTTTGTCCATGTTCACTCTTAGGTTGCATATAATTTCAGAAATTTCACTGTAGGTTCTAATGTGTTTTATAATTTGAATTTGAATATGTGCTCAACTCATGTATATACATCCATTTTATCTAGCAAACTCGTTTTTCAGAAACTTTGTAGTAATGTTTAGTTTGTCTCCCAGGAATATGGTAACAATACTGGATAAATCTCAATTCAACATTGGACTTCCAAAACACTTACTGTATCATTAATTTCTAACCAAAGTATTTTGAGATTCTGGACATTCTGTAAAGAAAATGTTATTGCATGTGTTGAAAAAACATAGTATCTTCCAGTCTTTAGCCAAATAATAATTTTTAAAGATTGTAGTTTCATTCAGAACAAAGGCTAATAATGCTTTATTACATAATTTATTTTTTTTTAAGACAGGAATATGAAATCTTTTCACTGCATGTATTCGAACATCCCATTTTCTCAACATTATCCACAAAGTTAGAACAGAGAATTTGGTTTTCATTTGTTGACTTTTCATGCCCATGAATATAAAATAGCAGTTGTTTCTAAATATTAAAAAAAAATCCCTTTGTCAGACCCGAGCAAAATATGAAGGCTTTAGGATGGTGCTACATGGAGATGACAAAGAGACACTGAGTTGAGAACAGGTTCAAGGCTCTGTAAAGAAGACACTTCAGCATCTTACAGGTGGCTTCTGAAGCTGCCTTCTGCTAACTGAAAATGAGCACAGAACCTGCCTGGGAAAATCTGGTTATCAGAAGTAGGTTATGACTTATTGAAAAACTATATTCTGAAAACGCCTCTTATTTATTTTACAGTATGTACATTCCAACAGCCTGGCTGATTTTAGGTGAGACTGATGTATAAATCAATCAATCAATCATCATCCTTTTAAAGGATGTAATCAAAATTATAAAAGAAAGGGCTTGTTTGCTTCATCTACGTATTCTGTGCTCTTATGGTCCTCATGTCTTTCAGCAGCATTGGTCTGTAGATCTCCTCCAAGCTTTCCATGTAGTCTAAATAATCACTCACTCGAAATCCATGCAGTGCTTCTTCCTGCACAAATACACACAGAAAGCATTTATTATCTAGAAAAAAAAAAGTAAATCTCAAATTTAATGAATTCCAAGCTTCTAAAGATAGCTCTTTTTGTTCTGATTGTCAGAGCCTGGCTATTTAAAATAGATTTTATTATGTTTTATTTAGAAATACACTTCTGGCAATACCTGCTTACAGACAGTTGGTTTTTTTTTCTAATTACACATTTGGCATCAGAGAATTTTATTTCACGTGGACACTGTGTACCTCATTTTTGGAGAATATTTCACTGAAGATTTTTAAGAAAAACAAAGTAAGCTTTAAGAAGGGAAAGCCAGATACTAAAATATTCTTTTGAAAGAAGATTTCTACACTGGCTCATGGCATAAGTTTATAAGTGTGGCTTTTATATCCAGCTCCATTCTAAAGAAAACCAGTAAATGTGCATTTTTTAAAATCAATTATAGAAGACTATCTATATAAAGTGCTTAAATAAAAACAGAATAAACTGTTCTGCACCATTACAAGTGAATAATTCTTACTAATTCCAAAACACAGAGTAAAACAAAGTGCCCTCAGGAAACAGAAACGAACAGATAATGTTCCCTCTCATGGCTACTATAATGGAGGGATAAGGAGCATGCACCACAGAACACAGGATCCTGAAGAATGGTTAGGTAAAAAGGGTTAATTTGTTGCTGTTGTGTACTCATCATCTACTAATCATTATTACCACTGTTGGCAGCATGTGCTGTAAAAAACTCTCTGGAGCCAGTCTCTGTGGACATCAGCTGTACCTCTGGTGTGTTAACTGTAAATCTCTGCTAAGTGGAATTCTCCTGAGAACATCTACTCAGGCTTGGAAAACTGCATTTTGGCATTTGAACAGGAATTCAAGAGTCTATATTTCTTCTCCTCCACACAGAACAAAGCAAAAGTAAGATATTACATTCCAAGTTGCTCCTCATGCACTGTGAGAAGGCTGACTATGGTGGAATTTAAATTCTATCTATCTATCTATACACACACACACATATATCTGAAACTAAATGGCATGTAGTGACAGGACAAGGGGGGATGGCTTCAGACTCAAAGAGGGTACATTTAGATTAGGTATGAGGAAGAGCTTTACTGTGAGAATGGTGAGGCACTGAAAAGAAGTTGTGGAACACTCTGGGAAGTGATCAAGGCCAGGTTCAATGGTGTAGTGGAAGATGGCCTGGAACCTGATGCTGTTTAAGGTTCCTTCCAACCCAAACCATTCTACAGTTCAATTTTTTTTTTGTTTCAATTAGTTGAGATTTATCAATAGCAGGAGTACAAGCTAACATACAAGTTAACTAAGCTCTCTTTCTTCCTGCAGTGGTCACTCAATAAATTGCAGGTATTCCAGTACTGCATTAATTTACATTCTTTTCTCGTTAATTTAACAGTAGCATGCCAAACCTTTAGTCTGTTTATACTGCAGGAGGCAACATACAAATTCTCTCTTCTATATTTTACATACTCTATCTAATAATGCCATCAAGATACAGTTTTTAAGACATGTTGTCCAAAAACAGAGAGAAAAACCCAATACATTTATTAGACTGTTACCAAATATTTTCAAGGAAGCTGCGTTGAGATATTTTTCCATATTTGAGAATATGTAAGTTGGATGCGAACCAATCAGAAAACTATTATTCTTAGGACAGACTAAAATGTAGATATCTAGGTCTCCAAATAATTTTGACAGGTGAAAAAAGACTAGAGAAAAAGAAAAAAATGTCCCTGTGAAGAAGAATAAGATACTGAATTGAATTATGACTGCAGCTAGAGCTATGCACTACCCTGCAAAAAACCCTAAACCCAAACATAATTTATAATTGGGAAAGAATATGAAATTGCAAGGCTCGTTGTATAATAATTGGCATTTCTTCAAACCACCAGCTTGTTCAGCTTCGTGCCACACCTCTACAAGCTTCAGCAAGATACCACTGTGCAAGCCCACCTTTCTGGAGAGCACCTTGTTCAGTGGGATTGAGCCCACATACAGAGAACTGAATCAAATGCTCTCACGACTTAATGTGCCTATTTTCTTTGCTCATGAAGGAAATTGCTCAGTACAAAATGCAGGAAAGCTATTTTCTGTAAAATTTGATACACAATTTCCTGCCAGTGTACAAATAAAATTAAAGTATTATTTCACTCATGTAAAATGACTAAGTGAAAATCAGTAAGAATTTCAGATTAAGTAATGTATATATTCTCAGTATTCATAGCTTTACTTTTCCTCAGCAATTTAAAAATTAAGAAACTCTTACTTTCAGAAAAACCTGAAGATCTCGGGCTTCTGTGTGCTTCAGGATGTCTTGCTGTAGGTGTCTGAACACAGAAATGCAGATATATATTTGATAATCAGGACCAAGGAAAATACATATGGCAATGTAGTGACAGATCTCACTCCAGTCCATGTAATTCCAGAAACACTGTGTTATCCATTGCAGACAGATCTAGATGACAATGAAATTATATACAATTAAATCATTCTATACATTCAGTCATAATTGATCAGCTTTATCTCTTTTTTTATACTACAGAACCTTTTCCCATAACATTACTTCAGTTGTGAAAATAAAAGGGATAAAGTACAAAAGAAGCTTAAGTAGAAGTACAAGATTCATCATTTTTTAATGCACAGCCTCTGAATAGACTCCTAGTGAGTTTGACTAAACATAACACCCTGTATCCATGCATCTCACTTGTAAAAGTATACTCTAGCACCTCCTGAGGTTGAGACTCAAAGTCCAATGAAAGCAAAAGTTATTTTTTTTCAAGATTTCATTTTAATGTGGCCTAAAGGGTAATGACAATGATGAAGGCATGTTCAACGTGAGTTTTCCTTTCAATTAAAGTAGTTCTCTGCATTATAAATGAATGTTTGGCCCTCCCTTAAGACACATTTCATTTCATGACGTGAGTATGAACACAGTGACTCCTTTGCCCTGTTCTAAATTACAAGGTATTAACAGATATAATGCACATCTAATTTGGTTCTAGACCACAAATCCTCTGCTAATCATTCCTAAAAGTGTTTAAAAACATGCAGCAGAATTACCACGATTCTAATTAGTTGACAACAACCATAGTCTGGCAATAAATCTGTTTTGAGGTATTTATTGAGGCACACAACAACTTAAATACATCGGAACTGTTTCCACAGTTCAGCATTTGTTTTTAATGCTGCAGTAGAACTGCAAAATCACACAGAAGATACAGTGCCACCCACGAGTGGCATTTCAGTAACTTGTTAAATAAATGAAAAAAATCCTTGTTAGCAGTTTAGAACAGTCTTTGGTCAATTACTAAGTGCACACAATTAAAAAAATAGTGTAACTTGTACAAGAATAGCTGAAGGAGTGACTCTCCCCATGTGTTTTCCTCATTCAAAACCAGGAACCTTATTACAAGCACCTAATTCCTATGTTGAGATAAATTCCTTCTTCTGCTACTCCTCTCTCCTCAAAAACCAAACCCTAAGCTGACTACTTTAAGCAATGTTTGTATCACACTGGCATCTGGCCCCATTAAAAGTCTCTTCAGCTGCAAATCCCACAGCAAAAAGAATTTTGAAGGTATAAGATGAAAAGTATTTTTCTTGCCTTGGCACAGCAATATGCTTCCTCACTCTGGTGAGATGTCCTTTGCACGGACAATCTAACTCACTGCTCAAAGGCAGCTCTTTACCCTTTATCATGATTGACACCTTTACAAACAGTGCTTCATCCATAGCTTTCCATACCACCAAACAATTGTTTGTAAGCAAAATGAAAGCTGGTGTTGCAGATAATTATTCTTTTGTTGTCATATCTCTTTAATATAAAAGAATAATGTGTTACCTGATTGTAATAGTTAAGAGTAGCTCTTATAAAATTAATTTTTCTCTAATATCACAAGAACTGCTTCCTAGTATATAACTACTGCAAATTACCCATTTCTCTCCTATGGAAAATTTAGATAATTATTCCAGGGAATAAGGTATTCTATTTAAATGCTAAATGTGAGGATTTAGTATATATTATTTTTAGCAATTTTTCTGCGTGAACATATAATAAAAGGTCATCAGCTCTGGTACATTGGTATTATTCTATGAGTCAGTTACTTTCTATTTTCAGATGCTCTAAGTCACTATGTGTTCTTATCTCTTACACTCAGTTTTATAACCACCACACAATTGCCATTTAGAAAAAAATGGCCAGTAGTTCCTCAGTGTTCTTGATTTTGTAGATTAAAGTAATTAGGTTGATGATACTTTAATACAGTTAATCAGTTACCTGGGATGGGGTGAAATCAGACATGTGGAAGGCTGACCAGACAAGGGGTAACTCAGCTTTCAGCAACATTTCAACGTGGTGAGCACTGCAAAAATAGACTGGATGGATGCCATATTCCACTGTTGTAACAGGCAGGTGCATCTGGTTAACAACAACAACAACATCATCAACAACAACAAAATTGAGGAAAAGGATTACAGACTACAGACTATTAATGCCTTGTTGAGAACAATATATAAAAATATACACTTTTATACGTAAGATAAGTAATTCTGATTCTTTTAGAGACACGAAACAGGATAGACAAAATAGGTTGTACTTCCATCAAGAAAAACATGTAGGTAACTAAAGAAAAGTTTCAATAAATATATCCTGATTGTTACTGTACACGAGCAGTCTTGTTCCTTATTTGTATACAGGCTTGAATTGTCAAAACAGGGATGGAGAAACTGTTGTTGTATTTTAAACAGGAGAACAGAAGGGAAAAAAAGACTGATTTCTGCTGGATTTTTTCCCTCCATTTAGTGGTGGAGTAGAACTTCCTCAATATTTGAAGTTGTTTTTTGTGTGCACATATCTTTGCAGTGTGTGTGGAGGGTGTGAGTGAAATTCTGTTATGTGAAGCAAAAGCAACAGAAGGATCATGGAAGGGTCTGTATATCAATGCTGAATTCCATTTAATGAATCCTTGGCACCAGTGGTTTTTAACACACAATGGAGTAAATTTCAGCACAAATTTCATTATGCTGGAACAACCTCAGGCCAAACTCAGTGCTGAATGTACCACACATAAGACAGATCACTTGGTATTGCTACACAAGTCTCCATGCAGAAGAAGTACAGAACCTGATCTGTGCCTCTTCTACCCCAGAGCTCTCTGGTAAAGACTTCAGTTTAGAGTTTATGTTCAAAACATTCAAGACAACATGGCAATGTACAAAGGCTTTTATTTTAAATAGCTGTGAACAACCATAATGAAAGAAATAATGCTTCCTATATTGCAACCTCAGTCCAGAATACTGACAATTTAAAATTGTCAATCATAAAGTATTTGTGCAGCAATAAATTTTAAAATTCAGTAAATATACTCAAATGTATTAAGTAAATTTCCAAACTGTCACTAAAAAAATCACAAAAAAATCACATGAATAGACTTGCTTTTTTACTGGACTCTAATAATTAAAAAACAAAAGGTCATTCAGCAGTATCACAGCCTTCACATAGAATTTATTGCCACTAACAAAGTTTGTTTTACTGCCAGCTTTAAAAGTCATTAACATTTTCTTCACTATCAGTCCACCTGCTACTTCTTTCCTTTTAAACAAAAATTTGAACAAATATCAGATCTACATTTTTCCATAAATTTTTCAGGGTCATGTATTTAGCTAGGGGGCCTTTAAGGAAAATATAATGCATTAGAAAAAAAAAAAAAACAACACCAAACCAAAAAAAAAAACCAACACCAAACCAAAAAAAAAAAACAAGGGAAAAAACAAACTAAGGAGATTAATAAAGTCTCATCTGTAAATTTTCAAAGGAGCCTTTCAGAAAGAAAGAGGTTATAAATGCTTACGGATAAATGCAGTCTTGGTAGCCAGAGAAATGCTGAAACAAGAAGACATGAAAATTGCTGAAGAAACCTCAGTGTCTTCTCCCTGTCTCCTGACATTATGAGGAAGATGGAAGATGCAAACCAGTCATAACCAGCATAGTGCTCCTGCAAGCAGCCTGAATGGGAAGGTTAAGGAACTTGGGCAGAGATCTCCTCACTCTCCTGCAGCAACCAGAGCTCTCCTCCTCTCCAGGCCCACACACCCAGAGCCAGGAGCTGGGCTGTTAGACATGGCCAAGGGCAACAGAGCTGAACAGAAGGCAGCATCGAGGCACAGTTGTCTCTCAAATGGAATCAATAGAAACTATTTAAGCAGTTTTCTCCCATATACTAGTTTTTGTTCAGTCCATAAGTAGTCAAGCTAAATCAATAAAAGTAAATAAAAAGCAAATAAATGTAAAAAAAAAACCTGTACCAAAATGAGTGTGCTTATAAAACGCAAGAAAGGAGAACAGTGGAGGAATAAAACAGGAGTTAAAATTATCAACAGAAAAAAGTAAAAGACAAGCCTTAAAAATGAGATTTGGCACATTCTGACTAATACACCTGAAGTATAATTTAATAGTGGTACGCAAATCTAACAGAAAAGAATATAGCAAAACTTGTGAAAAAGCTGCTATTTGTTTTAATTTTATTTTACAAGAAGTTCCAAGTATAACCACTCCTGTTGATCAGACTACATCTACTTATCACACATATCACTACATGGGCAGTATCATTAACAGCGTTGGTATTGTAGGAGTACCACAAATACTCATTAATGTTCAGAGGTGAATTGCTGCACGCTCTTTATCACATTCAAGAATGTGATCCCACTCCAAAACAGTTGATGACAAAAGTGAATAAGATTTGCACTTCTGACAAAGTATGGGAACAAAAGGGTGAACATTTTCTTGAGTGCACTGGGAATGCATTTAACTAAATAAAATTTCACAGTAAAAGTGCTCTTTAAAAACAAAAATCTTTCCATAAATATTACTCACCTGCACCTCTATTAAAAGTACAGACTAGGAGCTCAAATTCCACTGAAATTTTTAGGCTGTATAACTTACACCATCAGGAAAGGATACAAAGTGAAGATACCACAGTTCTTTGCTGTTGTTTCAGAAACTCCTCACAATTCATTAACACAAAACATAGCCCATTTTCAGCATCTTCTTTTAGCAAGTTTAAGTATTTTCCATATCTATTTCAAAAAAGTTAAAAAAATCCTTCTCTTAAATATTTTTAAATTCTTAAAAAGGAAGAACTCATACTTAATAAACTTTTATTTAAAAGTTAAACTGTCATGAAATTGTTCATCATTAAAACTATGCTGTAGATACACACATAAATGATTAAATAAAACCTTCTATGCTCTACCTAGAAAGGATACACAGCAAACATCTGCAGGCTACTGTTACAAATCCTCACTCAAATTCCCTTTAGTTTAGTTTTAGAGATTGTGTTGGGGACCAGCAAGTAGTTTAGCACACACAACTCAGTTTCTTCACGTACAATATTTAGAATTAGAGATAATTATTATACGTGTAATTATTATAATCAGAATTCAAACATTAATGCTAAAGATAGCAATCTGTGGAAGTACAGACATCTAAGCTTTTCCATCATCACAACTCTGCAAATTACGAGCCAAACAAAATGTTTAGGTGGCATATAACTAAGCTTAGCTAAACAGAACCATTTAGAGATGCAATGTGAGGGAAAAAAAAGACACATAATTCAGGATAATACAATTTTATGGTAAATCTTACCAGCACGTTACAATTAGTCATTACAAAAATAGAGGATAATAACATACCTAAACTGTAAAGATAATTTAATTATGTACTAATACCTTTTTCAATTCCAGTTAGAATTCATTTTCTTAAAGTTTATCTTAGATTTAAATGGCATAAGCAATGAGTTGATGGATTAAGGATTATTTAAGTCATTCCATGAAAATCAAACAAATCCTAGAAATACTCTAGGGAAATATTTTAATACCATGTACCTGACTGTCATTTCAACACCAAGCTGCTGCACAGATGAAAGGTTTTCTTTCTTCACATCTGCATCCATGGCTAAAACAAAAGAAAATAAATTAAATAAAGTATTATAAGAAATATGATTTGAACTGAAAGCTAATGCAAAGCTCTTTCTGAGTATGAATACCAATTCTGGAGAACTGCCTCCTATTCAAAATTATTTTGGTAGTGTTTGGAAAGGATTCGTAAAGAATCCGAATTCTTCATAGATGTTTTTCCAAATGAAGATCACCCTCTTTATAAAAAAATCTTCATGGTTAGTATGGTTATCGTGACGGTTATCATTAGCTTTACAGCAAGCGACATCTTTTTCAGCATCCTATCTTAGCAGAACTTTATCCTTTATGGCCTAGAAATCAGCCAAGGCAGCCTTTTGGGATCCACTTTCTTCCATTTCAGAGGTCTTAAAATTTCCTAGCTGTAATAGCAACTTTATTAATGAAAAATCTCTTTTGATATGAATCACACAAAACTTACATACTGATGGATTTAAAAAATAGTTAAATCCTGTATTTACATGCATTTTTTCATACAGTAAAATATACTCTATTTCCTGAAGTTGTTTAAATTAAAAATCCAAGCTAGAAAAAATTATAAATAATGTATTAAAGCAACCACTGCTGTAGCTTTTCTTCAAACTTTTAAATTCTAAATTAAATTTTAAATGGGCATTTTCCCTATCAGGTTCATTTTATCATCTAATATAACTATATCACAGATAAAAATTCTAGTCTAATAATATTAAGTGTTGCAAAGCTGAGGGAATAAACTTTTAATATACTTCTTTGACAGTGCTATTTAAAAACAGCAAGAAATGAAACAAATGAAAACCTTTATTACCCTGACCCTTTTGTTAAAAATGTAAATAACAGACATGGCAGCAGAACTTAAAGTATCTTCATGTAAATGATAAATGTAAAAATCTAACTAAGTAGATCACACAGTAACTTCTTATGTATTTTTTCTATATCCTCAGACAGACAGAGAAATCCAAGGATGAAGGATTCCCTGGCTATTCATGTAGGTAAACACTCTGTGTTCCCGGCACACAAACAGGGACTAAGGTATTAAAGATGAAATAGTTACAAGTTCAGGGAGGAAAGGATTCAAAGGGAAAAAAAACCAACAAAAATACACCAAAAACCCCCACCAAAAAAAACCCAACCAAAAACTCAAACAAACAAACCCCAAAACAACCAACCAACCAAACCCCCATCCACCAAAGAAGAGGTAGGTTAAATTTTTTATGAAGAAAATAATACAGCAAAATTACACACAACAATGAAGCAGTAAAATTCAGCAGAGGAAGTATGTCAAGAATAAAAACGGCAAAACCCCCACTCTGTTTTATAACTTTCACAAACAACAATAATTTAAGTGTTACGCACGTGAGAAGTTAACTTTGTACCTTTGACAATATATTTATACATAACAAAATTAACTGTGCTTTGAGTAAAATGATCTTATTCCCTTATCTGATGGGACTGAAACAGTAAATTCATATCAGTGAGGTTTTTTTGCAATCCAGTGAACAGAAGTTAGAAATCTTTTGTATAGCATACCAGCAGTGCAATCTTTGGAAGAATACATATAAATTCACAGGTCATTTCAGTTAAAATCCCACAAAGATAACTGAAATGTTCATAACTTTTTCAGCTCCTATTTCAAGTTACCTGTTCACTTAAGCTGCAATTGCCATACTAATTCAACTAATTTTCACGTTTGTGTGTGCAAGTGGGAAGGCAAGAGGCATAAATGCATCCTAGAAAATAGGGGGAATTTGAATGAGTTTGCTATGGCTAATGACTAATTCATTCCTAACATCACCATGTTTAATGGCAGCAGAGGGCAAGGAGAACAATGATCTCTAAGCTGCATTGAGGTCCTGCTTCCATTTTGAGGTGGATGCTATTGTGGGTGGCACTGCAGATATCCCAGCCCAGCAAGGGTGTAATGAGGAGAAGCTGTATCACAACCCCCAGTGTGAGCCAAGGTCCCTTCTGTAACAGTTCATAGCAAGTACTGAATGCTTATCGTCCATTAACATTAAAAGAACACAGCTGACTTCACTGATTTTCATGGAGTTTTCCTCTCTCTTGTAACATTTTCTTAGGGGCTGAAAAGGGCTTTTTTTCCCACCACACTTCCTTCTGATATTTTCCTCTGTATTGTGCAGGAAGATAAAATTAACCTGAAGTCTGGATTGAATAATAATTCTCTATCACATAGTACCTTATCAAGGCAAATGCCCTTGCTTTCAGACACCACTGGATTTGACATAATCACAGTTCTGTACTCTGCTAATCCACAAAATGTGCTTTATTGTCCTGGGTCAAAAGTTTTTCTTTTCTCTTTTGTTTATCACTTAAACTGGGAAGACGGGGCCTAAGAACACTGTAAAGTCATTTAGAATACACAGAAGACTATTTCCCACTGATTAAAAACTGGACCTAGAAACCTTAAATGCTCCGTTGAACTTAGAAAAATGCTATGAAAAACAAGTGGAATATTTAAATACTGCATATTGCAATCCATGGACAAAAAGCTTGCTTGTTGTGCCTGTACTATTGTGATGATGCCCATACATCTGATCCAATGCACTGAGCTCATTTTATACAAAACTTTTTGACAAATATTTTTCAATACACTGATATAACTGTCTTGAAACACAAAAGGTTTCATAACAAAAAGGCGTGGAGAAAAATCAGTTCTCTAAATAAAAATGCCATTCATCCTCAAAGGCCAGACCACCTCTCTGAACTGTGAATTAATAATATGATACAGCACTCTGGCTGTTATTAAATGGAATGAACAATGTACTCTGGCAGCTTCCTTTTTATTTATTTTATCTTAAAGCAAAAAAAGCTATGTTGAACAGATATTTCACTCTTCTATCTTTAAAAATGAGAAACACTGTAAAACAGAAGCCAAAATTAAACTAGTGACTTGAAGGATATTGGAAGCTGATTTACAGCTTCAGAAAATTCTTAGAAAGTACCTCAATGCGCAGAACTTTTCAAAATGTTTGTAGCATTCAGGAGCAGAAAAAGACTCTCATGAGGCATGATTTCCAAAGGCAACTATGTATGATTATTAAATTCAGTCTATAGATATAAACACTCCAACCTGAGTTAACTGCCATGCATAGTCCTGTGGCATTCTTTCTGATCAGCCTACACTTCAGTTAACTTTACAATTTATATGAAAGATTGCTTTCTTATTCATTTTCCCTCTTACCACGCCAAAGCTTATATGTGTTTACGTCAGAAAATGGGCTACATTGCATTTGACCTGAAATGACAGGATACCATGCTGAAACAGCTTTACACCGTATTTCATGTAACTTGTATGGTTTTTGGATAATATTTCATTTATTTCCCTGTTTAAAGTACTGTTACGTCAAAGACACCACTGGCTTCCCTTCTGCCTTAAGTAAAGAATATTACTAAAGCCGTCACTCACATTATTGGTTTAGCTCTTTCACTTCCTGGTGCTCAGGCCAAATGGTTTTATGTCTATAAAAATAATCTTTGGAATTTGCTAACGGATGCTAAATTTTAACTTCAGTGAAAGATTAGGTGTCTTTCTACGGATGAAAACGACTTTTGATTCAAAGAAAATATTTAAGTAAAGATTCTGCAAACAGCTGAGAATACCATGATAGCCAGAGCCACCTGCATAATTCCCACAAATGCTTTAAAATACTTAGAAGTATTTTAAATTTTAAATCTGCTATCAGATTTCTAGTCCACGGCTTTGTCAATACAAACTGAAATTGTGGAAATCATGATTTTTTTCCCATGATTTATTATTTTTCTTAAAAAACAGCAGGCCTTCACTTACTTTCCAACAGGTACCTAAACACTGACCCAGTCCATTGGCAGATATCCAAGCAGTCAATATTAATCTTTATGCTTTGTCAGTAACTATCCTTTCTCATTCTGATGTTCCTACAAAAGTTTTCTATTTTAAACATTATTTGGACTTGTGGCAGAGCAAAATTTACAAGTTTCTCTCCGTATTCTGTGCCGCCATTTTGCTACTGTTTCTTCATGATGTCACCTCCTTCACCAGGTGACTCACCTAGAACATTTCTGACAGACTGACCTCATATTCCTTGTTAGAATTGTCTATAAAAAAAAAATCTTTTTTCAAAGAAAAGTATTACTTTTGTTGGATTTGAACTGGGAATGGAGACAATGTGAACAAGATCCAAGAGTAACTGCTGGAGAGTGTTGATGTCTACTCAGAGGTCATCTCAGGTGCAATTCTACCTTGACTACTGAAAGTATCTGTTATGTTATCAGTACTCTTTTCATAACAATACAAGACCAAAATATTCATATCTAGAACTTCATTATGTAATGATCATCACAAATACTCAAGCTTTTTGGCAACAGCTGCATTAAGAATGAACCATATTTTCAGTTCAGTTACCTGAGTTGGCAATGGGTAAAATGCTTTCTGATAACAGCATCTTCAAAATGGCGGAGAGTTTGAAAATGTGCATTTATTAAATGATGCATTAAGAATGGAAGAATTCCCTTCCTTCTCCTTACCTTTCAACCCAATTTCAGGTTGTAATCCTGAATTTCTCAATTGCGGCTCCTTCTGAACAGCTCTATACTGATACCTTCCCACTGGTGTTTTTAAAATTTCTCAGTTTGTTACCCAACCCACCTGACCCTTCAAAGATTAAGAGCTCATTAAATGGCAGAAAGCTCCTATGAGATTCTGTTCAGTCAGAGAACTAAGGCTCATCTAGGAAAAGGAATATGCCATGACATTTGAGTTTTATGGCCAAGACCTGAAATCCCTGAGGTTCTGACCCTTTGGCAGTACACAGCAGAGCTGTTTCAGAGACAAAGTCCAGTGGAAACAGAGGATTTGACAGCAAAGTCATCTGCAAAAGCAGAGCTTCCTGCTAATCACAAAATTTTGCAGCAGTCCCGAGTTTGAGGAGTCTGCAACACATCGTGGAGATCAATTAAGAAGCACAGACACTAACACATTAGATGACTTTGCACTTCTCTGATAAATGGGTTTGTCGAAACCTCGAGAAAACAATGACATTTTCACAAGGATTTCTGTTACACTGAACTGGAATTTGCTAACAGAAAGAGCAAGAAGCTATTTTAGGAACTTTGTATCCCTAATATATGATGCATGATATTTTACTACTACAGCAAATTTCAGTTTCTTGCCATTTTATTATCTATTACAGCTAGACACCAGTGATTTGGTTTTCAAAGTTGTAGGGTTTATAAAGGAGAAATAAAAAATAAAAGCAAACTAGAAACTATTAATTCTAGGAAAGGGGACAGACAGAGAACATTAACATATCCATAGATTCAGTCATCTGAATGAACATCACAGCAGTACCATTGCTGCGAGCAGAAAGTAAACTTCATGTAAGATTCGTGTTACTGTTTATAATTGAACATTGCAACTGCATAGTGTTTAATCAGATATTTTTTCCTTCTCTCTTATCTTAAAAATGGTAACAACCCAATCTAATTTAATTTTTTCATATTTGCAAATTTTATAAGAGACTGAAATCCTGAGGGGTTCCGCAGCAGATGGATCACTGTGTTATTCTAATTACAACTAGCTACAGGTTTACAAAGCTGTCATTTTTTTTAAGATAATCAAATTCTCATTTCAGTAAACATGATAAATGCTGAATATCTATGTGCTATACTGAATTCACTTTCATGAAAAATGTGACTTTTCTTCATTGAAATTAAACAACTATTACAAATTGTTTTTCAGTTCCTCAGACCCAAATTTATTTAGTAGAATGGTGGATACATAGAACTGCCAAGTTCATGTTGGCTTAGGTAGATGTGGAGCGAGAAAGTTGTTACAGTCTAACAACTCATTAGCTTTACCTCATACAAAAAAACATCTCTACTGTAACTAGTTTTAGGATTTAGGTAAGATGGGTCTTACAGGAATATATGAAAAAGATACTGTGAAATAACATGGCATTGAATAATTCTCCTTGGAGAAATTGCAATGCTTCATAAAGACTACCAGAAAACCTTGGGAAATGCACAGAAATCTGACCAATCGTTACTCAATCAGTGAAAAATCTAATTTTAAACAAATAAGGTCTATGTTTTGTTGTCCCTTTGGTACAAACATAGGAAGCATAATGCATATCTGGGTTCTCAAAGCGCATTATCCTCCCTTCATAGGAAGGCCATACTGTTTATTTTATGATGTAAAAAAGAACCCAAAATGAACATAAATTTCACTACATGACCAATTCTTAATATCATACTCTTTTATTGTTTCAGGGTAGAATTAGAATATGATCACAGATTCAGTTCTAGAGCCAGACTTTTGCTTCATGTCAATCAGCATGAGTTTATTGGCCTAAACGAACTTCCCTGGTTATTGATGTACCTGTCTGAAAAAGGTGCTATGAACTTTTAATAAGTATTTTTCTATAAAATGTAAAAGAAACCTTTATTAAAACTTGCTGTTTGCCTGAGCAACACTTTTTCCTTGGCTGGAGAACTCTTCATGAAAGAAATCTGTAATAATCTTGTTGCTGACAGGGAAAGAACTCAGTAAGGTACTACCAGTCCTTTGCCTACCTCTTACCACCATATTATTGACTATCGTTGAGAAGACTTCTTATTCTCCCACTTCCAAGCTTATCTTCATTAAAGCACATGGAATATCAAAAGCATTTGCACATGGAAACTCTTCATTAGACAAGACTTTAAATGTTAGAGGCTTTATTTGATAACTGAACAGGAAAACTTATCCAGAATTAATGTCCAATAGTGCCTGTATAAGACCCAAAAAAATCTCCTCATTCAGAAAGTACACAAAGAAATATTAGACAGACTAGGTTTATCATTAAAAGAAAATTATTAAGGCTCAAAAAACTCCCAAGAACTGAGTTTTTCACTATGTTACATTTGTTTCTGTATCTATTCTTTTGGATTTTTCATTCTAGATAATTAATTGAATATATGCAATTGTCACAGGATTTTCAAACTTGGTCTTTCTTCAAAGTTGACATTAAATTTTAGATAATTAATGCAGTGTTGATGCCACCTCCATCTAATCAGTGGTTCATGGTGAAATCAATTAAATAGAAAATCTACGTTCAACCGTCCTGAATATATTTTAAATCACAGCTTTGACTAAAAGGTTGAGAGGAGTGGATTAGAAGTAATGAATAATCACTTGATGACTAAGTGAATGGAGTAAGACCTACTGCTTCTCTTTAGAGATCTTTCACATTGGATGGAAGCACTTAGCTGTCATAATTAAGGAAGAGTAGAATTGCTGCCTTTGCTGGGCATCCATTTGAAGAATGCACACTCAGACTTTTGTTCTCCCTCTAGTTAGTTCTTTCAGTTTGAGCTTTTAAAGGAACAACCAAAATTATTATTTGAATTAGGAAGCCTCAGAAATATGTAATTAGCAAGCCTTGTGAGTCAATGGAATTATTTTATTGCTCATTATACCTCATGAAAAGTTGAAAAAAATACAGGACAAGACAAAACACTTCCAGGACCTTTTAAGAAAAAATAAAATTGTGATAGAAATAACTGTCCCATTAACAACTCTCTTTATAGAGAAAAGAGACAGATTCTCAAATGAAATTAAGGATATCCTGTTAGCAAGCTTTTGGGAGGTAAAGGCCACTACATAAAAAGAAAGACAGCTTCTAAAATTTCTCAAGGGGTTTTACGCTTTAAAACTTTAAAGGCAAGCCCCAAGTCTCAAAGGATACTATATTTGCATCCTATGGACAGGAGAGTAAAATATCAGTATAAATAACAGACTCTCCCCAAAGCAGGCTTGATTCTCCACAGTTAATAACAGAATAAGTACTCTAAATGGCTGACCTACAACCCAAGAGAAGGGTCGTGAACAAGCAATGAAGCATGAAAGTGCATTTTCCAGCAGATATTAACATTGCTTCTAAATCATCTAATTTTACCAGTGCTTCAAAGTATTACAACATATTACTTTACACTCAGAATAAATCAACTTTATCATTCTTCCTTTATTCTTTATGTTGTAAGCATGACATCTTTACAAAACTAACACTCAGATTACTCTGACAACAATAACAGTTCTTTATATTGTATTAAAAGATATGTATTAAAGTGTATACCTTTGTGGAGCTTCCAAAAGGTGAGCCAGATTGCTTAATCTTACATCACCATCTTAAATATTTATGCCACCAGCTTTGCAAATCATCCATAACAGGTGTCAACAAATACTCTGAATCACAAGCTCACCTGTTCTGCATCTTTCCATTATACACACAAATGTGAAAGCCTATCACTAATAATCATCTGTTCTATTCACTTGGGCAGATCAGCTTCTGCTCCAAAGTGAGGTATTTCCCACCAGTGAAGTAATGGATTTCTGAGCTGTTAAAGAACATTTTAAACAACCCTCAAACTGATGCAGATACATTTAAAAGAAAGCCAATCTAAATAGGAAGAGGCTTCATGGCAGTAAATTATTAGGAGACTGACCTTTATAGCTTCCCGTGCTGAAATAACAATCTGTTCTGCTTTCCGAAAGATGTGACACGAACTTTTCAATTAATTCTGCCAAAACTGCAAAAAGCAAAAAACCCTTAAAACATCAGACGCAACAAACAAAATATGGAACTACATCATCTAACTAAATGAAAATAGGTGGGAAAGTAAAGCTATTTAAACTCCTGCATATTTATTCATATTTTTATGGGGGAACAACTCAAAAAATGTATCGCACTTTTACATTCCTAAGACCATTCCTAACTTAAATTAAATGTTAATAGCTTTACTGAGAATATATTCAGTGTAAACAGAAAGAGAATCTCATATTATCTTTATATCCTCCAAGGATTACTTCAGAATTTGTTACACAGTCTCAATATGAAATGAAAATTAACTATAATTAAACTATAATATCCTAACGCATTTGTCTGTGTATGGAGACATTCCTTTCCATTCCAAGAAAGAAAAACAATAAACAAACCACAAAACCAACCAATCAAGAACCCCAAATAAACCAAACAACTCACAGAGAAGAAAAAGCTGACATCAACCCAAAATTATGCTAACAAAAGCACATGAAGTTTAAGGGCTGTTTCCAAAAAAACCTCAATATAAAATCAGCTATGCCATCACAATATAAAAATTATCAACTTAAATTTATGCAATAGGAGTATTTCATTTGGGAAATTCTGTATTTAATGATGACCATAATGTTCTTCTTCAGTTCTTGCTGTGGAACCCTGAGTCTGCAGATACTGCACAGCTAAGTCCGATGCTGACATCTCTTCACTGTGGAGGAAATCTTATCTCCCACCTTGATAGGATGTTAGCCAGGAAGTTAGCAAGACCTCTCAGTGACAAATAATTATCCAAACTGTTCACGATTCCTCAGTTCTACAAGTCTGAGGCTATGGCAACTGAACACATCACAACATACAAGTTTAAACAAAGGAGACGAGGAAGCTTCTACCCAAACTGCATGGAGGAGGCTCATATGAGGTAAACCGTATTAGGAATTTAGGATATCAACAATGAATTTTTTAATAAGTTAACGCTACCCTAAAAGAGCTGCTGTTGGCTCCATCAATAGGATATAAAGCATACAGATAGGCATACTGATACTTTTTCCTCACAAGAATGCAAAGCAAGGGAGCGTGTTTAGAGAGTAACAACTGCTGTTACCTATGGGATTTCCTGTTTAAAGACCATGTCACTATTTCCTTGGCAGCACTTCCAGTTAATAGCAATGAAGCTTCAACTCTGTTCCCTCATTCTTGCACATGACTCCAAGCACCCGCTGCCCAGGTGGGTTTGATGGTTTTAAACTGATTAGTTCACAGAAAGATAGAACAGTGTGGGTTGGAAGAGACCATAAAGAACACCCAGTATCACTACACCCTTTAAGCAGACAGTGGCAGGAGCAGCTGCAGCAGCACAAGTGAGGCAGAGCAACAACACATGCTGGAGGTGGCAATGATGAAAGCTAGAAACCTCTTGAGCTAGCCATGATGACAGGAAAACTGACACAAGCAGTTAAAGAGCAGTGAAAGCTCTTTCGGGAATGGGAAGGAGGAGAAAGACAGAACCTCCACCCACAGTCTGATGCTTGTTATGTCAGAAAAAACAGTGAAGAAAAAGATATAATAAAGACAATTAATTTTTCTTCCAATTATTTTAAGCTAACATACACAGACATTAAATCACATTTTTGTCCTGATTAATTGCCTAAAACACTTACAGAAATTAATTTAAACTGAATGAGTCTAAAAAAAGTTTTTAAAAGGTTGCGTTTTGGTAATGCTAAAGATGTTTCACTACAACAGCTAAACATGAATTTACCATTAAAGTTCCAAGTCCAACAGTTAGAAAATTAATTTTGCATTGCAAAGGACTACTAAATTAAAACTAAAAACCTACATGAGTAATTTATATTCTTATACACTCTTATAGTGGAAAGAAACTGCTATTAAATATAACATAGCATTAATCATGGTTAATAAAACACATGGGGGCTAAAAAAGGCAATTTACTTTACAGAAGAGTATCAATTTATTCTTTTTTGAAGACTATACAAACTCACTAATCCTCACTAATATGCTTAATGGAATTTGGCCCACAAACAATATAAGAAATATTTGTGTAAAATAAGCAAATGCTTGTCTATTCCTGAAACTGTAGACAGCAAAAAGCAGAAATTAGACTTTAAATTTATAACTAGCTATATATTTACTGTATGACTATTAGTATGGTGATTATTGAAATATGCCATACTATATTAATAAATGGGAACTATGTTAAGACTAAAATATCTCATAATTCAGAAAATTTAAAACCAAGTTGGGACATTGTAGATTTCTTCCCTTTTTGTTGTAAGGCATTGACATGCTTGACCTGGCAGGTGAATACTTCAATTCAGTGCTTGAGTTAATAGGAGAAGTGAAAGTTCAACTGCTAAGCAACATTTCAAAACTCAAGCACAAAATTGATTTCCAGCATTTGAAAGTATCTAAGTGCCTATCAGGATCTTTGAAAATATTTTAATCAAGTTTGAGAGACGAAGACACACAAAAATGTGTCTCAAAACACACGTGGTTAATACATAAATAGAGGGTTTTCACAGGACACTGCCTTTTCCAAATGAATGTCTATTTGAAATGACGAGCAGCTATTTTAATTTTTGTCTTTTAATACTAAATAATTCTGCTGCCATTTGGACACTACTGCAGAAAACTAGTTCAGTGATTCCTCACTTAACTGGAAAACTAGACAAAAGACATTTAGGCAGGTTCACTGTACCGTACAGTCAGTATTGATGTAAAAGCCCAAATTTTCAGGTAAAGTTTATGTGGCCTACCAACACAGTGAAAATGTTGATTTTCTTAAAATATGGTAGCTTGGCTGTATTAATATTGAAGTTTTTAAGAGCCTAGCAATCATCTCATGGAAATTTAATTCTTATACAGAAACTAAAGAGAATTTTATTTTAGGTGTGTGTTATCATATACAAAATAAATGGAAATGTTTTTAAGTTTCTTAAATTACTACAGTATGCTCATAAAACACCTACATTCCTGCAGGATTTTCTTTTTCCTTGAATAAGTAGTGTACAAAAGGAAGGTAACTGAAACAGCTTCAAAACTGCATAAGAACACTGCTTTAAAAAAAGCACGTGGTTAAAACTGTTTTAACTAACCTAATTCCTACTCTGAAAGTTTTAAAGCAAAAAGGTCAAAAAATGCAAAAAGCATCAGACTTTTTAAAACCCTCTAATATAATTAGTGTTATTGGATCATATTCTATGATCCAGATGTTTCAGAGGAGTTTAAAAGAAAATACAAAGGATTCTTTAAACAGCAGTTCTGCTCTCAGGCACAAGGTGACTCTCAGGGCCAGGAGGTGGACTCAATTATCCTTGAGGGTCCCTTCCAACTCAGCTGATTCTGTGACTCCTGTTAGAGGCTAGAAATTCAAGAATGAAAATCTTGGACAGATTACTTTTTTGCAAGAGTAGTGCCAGAAATTTTCAACTCCATCAACCATACTTCAGTTTAATATGTATATGAAAAACAGAGTTAGCAATTCCATTATTGGTGGCAACAACAAGGAGGACTTTGAATTACTGTACATTGAAATGACAAATGAACAACCTACATTTTTTTGAAAAGAAGAAAACAAGATAATAAAAATTCTGGCAGTGCTTCCATTAGAGATGAATATTGCATATGTTATATCAATACACAAGTATTTTCTTTATTAATGGAAAAAACAGTCTTTCAAATCCAAACCAAATCTGTAGACACCTGCACACACATTTGCATGCACTCACACTGCTTACAGTGGCTCCAAACTGATATAGGGGACAGAAGAAAGAATTTCTGATCTGCAATTGTTTTTTCTGCATAATATAACGACCCACTGTTCCACTTGAATTCTGACACAAGCTTCCTTGGAAAATCAAGGACATAAAAAGGTAATCATCTATTTTGTACTATTCTGAAAACTTCTGTTGGAAATACAGTATCAGCATTTTGTTGTCCTGAACTAAAAACAGTACTACAGCACACAACAGTCATGGGTTCTTTATCCTATGGGGAAAGTAATGCAGTTAGTTTTAACTTTTTGCTGCAATTGCTAAAGGCTGCAGCAGACATACATCACAAACAATGACACTGCCTCAAAGGCTCATTGTATGTTTTGTCGACAGGTTTTGATAGAGCTATGTCAGATGATGCAGAGCTCACAAAATATTTAAGGATTCCACAACACTGTGTTGACTGTAACCACTCTGCTTCCATCAAACAATTCACTTATAAAAGCTGAAGAGAATTCCTGTGTTTTACAGTAAGTTCTCATGTGCAAGTTCAAGAGCTGCTATCTTTTCTTTTCTTGATTGGTTGGTTTTTATTAAGAAAAAACTATTTGGAAGTAAATTAATAGGCCCTAAAGAATGCCGGAGATCTAAATCCAGATCCTCAGGGAGATAGGTGATGGAAAATCTGAAAGAGTCTATGGAATAAATAATCTTAGCTGAATTTACTCGCCTTATCCACATCACTTATGAATAGCTTGAGAAGAATAGGATTTGGGGATGGAATATCTCATTATGAAGGGAAGAATGTTAGCATATAATTGATATGATCTCTACAACACCCTTAATTTATTTTGCTTTGGGTTTACAGTCTCCTAAAAGGGGAGAGGAATAAGGATGTTGAATCTGCCCAGAAGTCAGTTGCTGATACAACATTCACTGGGAGCAGATGGGAAAAGAAGTTGCTGGAATGGAAAACAACAGAAATGCCTTCTGCCATACCTGAAGGACAAAAAGGAGGATATAATTGAAAAAGGCATGGCTAAAATAGTCAAAATAAGATTCTGGCTCAAGAGAAAAAAACCCAAAACCACAAGCCACCTCTCAGTCATGTGAAGTATTTGAACATGCACTATGCTAAGCCTAGATTCACATGGAGGAATAATTTCTACATAAATCTAAGCTATTGTTCAGAGGAGTTGATTTGCCTGCTTCTTTTTCTGCCAAAGCTTAGATGTCAATACACAGAAATGTACTAAAGACATTTAGATGTACTAAAGACACTTCAGGGAGGCCACAAGTCCTTGAAAGAGTAGTCCAAATGAAGCCAAGACATAACCTGACCAAAGGCTCTCCCCATGGTTCTCTAGCTGATAAACAACCCAAAGAAAACAAGGAGCTATACACCCACAAATCTGTGGCACCTTAGTGGAAGGAATGACTGGAAGAATGTCTTTGTCATTCAGTTTATTGTACTTAGAACAACAGATTGTAGGGGATGGTTGTCTACAATATGTTTTGCTTTTAGGAGATCAAGAAAAATCCCAGACTTTCAGTCCTGACGCATTAAAAGACAAGCAAGCCTGAGGAAAGTATCTCCTTTTAGCAGTTCAATAAAGCCTTCTTGATGTTTGAGCACAGAAATTACTTAAAAGCTACAGTCAGAGGTGATGCTTTAGCAGAGAAAACACCAGTCTAAGGACATCCCAAAAGCACTGCATTACCATTTAGCACAAAAGTATTGACCAAGTCGATAGGAGAGCAATCAACATGGGAAGGGTGAATTAGAGATATTGATACTGTATAGTTTGTTCAAGAATTTTTTGATGGAGTTCAAGCAGGTTCTATAGATTCAGCATCTGGTAATCCTGACACCAGGCCACAGAATATTTTAAACAAATCAACACACATTACACTATACAGTCCTTGAATCTAATGTAGTCTTTGCTCATTATATTCTGGTTTGACTCCTGCTAATGTCAGTCTCCCTTAGAATGGGCCCAATACAGAAAGCACAACTGTGCATCTTTGTTCTGTAAACCATGGTGATTGCTCCATCTGTAAAAATAGAGAAAGCTTTGATTCCTGGGCATCTGGACTGAAGTCTCTCACTCCTCTGAAATTTGGGAGAGCTTTGCATGCTGCAAAAGATACACAGCAGAACAGCTGTCTCTTGTAAAATGGATTCAGTGAACATAATGCGGTCTCAAACCACAGAGCTGCAGATATTTTATTTCTTCTGAAATATCTCCAAGCAGATACAGAACATCTGAAGAGCTTTGCAACAGCCAGCTGTATTATCTACTTATCTAAATAATATAAAGGAAAACCTTAGACACTTGTAAACAAGAAGCTAGACTACACACTGACCATCTGACCATAATCAGAATTCCCATGGGAATGGAAGCCAGCAATTTCTGAGAACATCTTGCTTCTTTATGGCTACACAAGCTTATATGACATCAAAAGGGAATTATTATGTCTTACCTCTGCTGATTTATGTAATATGGATGATCTGTGTATTTGATTTGGCTGCTTTTGGTTTTTTAACTATAGCAATGCTCCTACATGATCACACTGTTCATTAGAAATGCATATGAAAATTAAGAAAAACCTGAATTAACATGTTCTTTGATGTTTAGTATGGCTTAATTCTGACTTTTTTTACTGAAATTGCCCATTAATATAATTTCCGAACCCATGGTAACTCATTCACTAATCTCTGAGAAATGTCTCTTTTCTTTCAGGCTTTCATTTTCTCAGTACCTCAATAATGGACCCTTTGGAGATCTGGAACAAAGACTTGTATTTGAGCCCTCTTTCTCTGTCAGATTTCACTGACGGCATAGAAGGATAGCAGTTGTAAAGAGAAAAATAGGACATAAAACAAAACCCTTGTTTTCTTGGGAAAATCCCATTGAAATAGTTTTCATAATCAACACAAAATTATGGACTACTTGTATAGATAACATACTCCTCAGTGAAAATACTAGTGGTCTTTCACCTGCTTTCTTTGTTAAACTTCTTGAGTCATACTCACTTGGTCCACTGATGCTATCTGGTCTGGTTTTCATGACTTTGCAGAACTGTTTTCTACAAATTTCTGCCCACCCAGTTGGCTTGTCTGGACTTTTTAAGAACTTCAAGAGCTTGTCAAGATCTTTATCTAGAAGAAATGAAAAATCAGTGTTATTCTATAATGATCATACACTGACAAAATAGTTTGAGGTGAAAGGGACATCAAAGATCACATCCCCCAACTCCATAGCCACATATATTTTTGGCAGCCCTCATAAGGAAATACTACATAAACATGCCTTTTCCTAAGACAAAGCTGGGACAGATGACCCAAACTGACCAAAGGGGTATTTTACACCATATGATATGCTCAGTATATAAAACGGGGGAAATAAAGAGGAAAGGGAGGAACATTCTGAGTGATGTTGACATGATGACATTTGACATGGCGGTGTTCAACGGCTGGACTCAAGTGACATCTGAGCTCTTTTCAAACCTAACTGATTCTTGTGATTGCATTTATCTCCCTAAGAAACCATTACAGGGGATGGGGTCCTGCTCTCCTGCAGATGGCTGAACACCTGCCTGCCACCAGGATGCAGTGAATTAATTCCTTATTTTGCTTCAAATGTGTGCATGGCTTTTGCTTTTCTATTATACAATCACAGAATAAGCTGAGTTGGAAAGGACCTATCAAGATCATTGAGTTCAACTCCTGGTCCTAGGCAGGGCACTCCAAAAGTCACACCATGTGCCTGAGAGTGTTGTCCAAACCCTTCTTGAATTCATAAAGGCTTGTTGCTGTGACCATTTCCCTGGGAAGCCTGTACCAATACCCAACCACCCTCTGGATGAATAGTATTTTCCTGATAACTAATCTAAACGTCCCCTGACTTAGCATTATACCATTTTCTCAAGTCCTGCCATTGATCACAAGTGTGAAAAGATCAGTGCCTGCCTCTCTGCTTCCCCTCGTGAGGATGCTGATGACCACAGTGAGGTTCAACCTCCTAATCTCGAGGTTGAACAAACCAAGTGACCTCAGCCATTCCACCTAAGGTTTCCCCTCCACACCTTCACCATCCTTGCTGCCCTCTTTTGGACACTCTAAGAGGTTAATTTTTTTTATGTTTTGGTGCCCAAAAGTGCCCCCAGGACTCGAGGTGAGGTCACTGCAATGCAGAGCAGAGCAGGACAATCCCCTCCTTGCCCAGCTGACAATGCTGTGCTTGCTGTCCCCAGGACATAGCTGGCCCTCCTGACTGCCAGGGCTCTTGGCAACTACCAGGTAACTTAGCTCCCAGAGTACTTGATGGTGCTATGAAATACTTTCTGGCCATCTTGAGGGGAAAAATAAAGATAGTATCTGAGACATGGCAAATGCACATGTGTTTGCTCCAGCTGTGTACAATCCCTCTGCTGTCTGACCATGCAGTCCCTATCATATGAAAGGATTACCACTTACACTAAGTATTCACTAGGGTGAACATTCCTCATACCATGCAAGATCTCCTTGTTTCTGTTTCTACATTTTGGACACTATAGAAATGAATGCTGCCATGAAAGGTAACTTGTCATTAAAGCATTGTCCTAGGGTGACTTTATGATGCTTGTATCCCCAATTGTCTGTTGTGTTTATGCTGGATATTAAGTTCTGCACCTTCAAGACTTCCGAGAGCGAAGCAGGAAGAAGAAGCGCAGGAGTTGTTTGCAAAAACTGCTCTCACTCCTCCACATTCCCTCTCATGGACTGTGTTATCTGCATCACGGACAGGGGGAGAGAGCTCCCCTTTGCTTTTAGTTAGTTTTTAGCTAGCTGAGGCAGACCAGTTCCCCAGAATGTGGCTTTTCCTTTTCATGGAACTGATCAGCCTGCTCTGGACTGCAAACACAGAAAAACAATGGAAGCTCGCACCTGTGTCCCGCTGGACCCAAGATGTGGCATTTTCTGGTGCAGGAGGACTGATAAGAGACTGAGCAAGCTGAGCTACACCCCACCCCTCTCTCTCTGAATTTGCCATCTCTTCAGAGCAGCAAGAGGTTTCATTGTTTAATATTATTCTTTTTTGATGTTTATGAGTACTTTGCTTATTAAATAAACAAGTTTTTTCCACTTTTCTCAAAAAAGAAAAGCTTTTTCTTTTTGGTGGGGGATGAGCAGCTTGAATCTGCTTTCTAGAGGGAGCCCTTTGGAAGTTTCCTCCCAAAATTTGCCCTAAACCAGGACAAGTGTCAATAACACTCATTTGAGCTAGTCTATGGGTATTTAGAATACTTGCAGTTAGTTTTACTTCTTTATAAACACTCTTTCCAAAACAATCTTATTCTTTTGAGATTATTAGAATATTTTCAACACAATTATGATTTTGCATGTAATTTATTTTAAGCTCAAGACCTTAATGACTTCTAATTAGTAGATTGTATCCGTGTCATTGGAATTTATTATACAATACATAACATTTCAAAACAATCTTATTATAGTAACTTAATTATTATCATTAATGACCCCAAATTAATCACCCTGAAATTTCTTTGTTATCCTCAAACAAATAAGTTCTCAGTATCTTCCCAAATAACATGCAGTGATGCTTAGAACAGTTTCACTTATGAAAATTTAATCTGCAGAAGGATTTAACTCTTACAGTATTACCAGTATGATTTCTATTTCTTTCCCTGTCCTTTTTTATTATTTCTGAAACACGTGAGTATTGAAGAAAATCCTAGAACTGCAAAGAAACACTCTTCAATACAATTTAAACAGTTATTTTACTTCCTCAAGGATTGTAGTAATTCAGTTTGGCAGACAAGGATCAGAGACTACAAGCTGAGATTTAATCAGTCAATGTACCAGAGACCCATGCAACCAAGATACTGTGGTGCAGTCATGTATTTAATATATCCATTACAAACTGTAAATGGTATCATATTGTGGAAACTTACTGCAGCTTTTTTTCTTCCAGATAAACCACTTGCTTCCCTTAACTTGTCATTAAATGTGGACTATCTGACAGTAGGTCATCACAGTACAAAAATGAAAAAAAGACAGAACCTTGAGTGTTTTTGGAATGACAATTGCTTACAAAAACTCATTATATCAAAAAAATGCCAGCTCACTTTCACAATTTAGTAGCACAACTTGCCCAACAGTATTACCTTGTAGCTGAAACTTAAGCAACAACACAATTCTGAGCTATACATATTATGTGTTATTCAGGGCAGGCTATCACACCATCACTACCACTAGAGGTATTCTAAACACACCATCACCAAGAAACAGAAGCCCTGCTTTTATTTCTTCTCTTTTCTGGTTTGTCACTAAATTAGTTCACTAATTATCCTAAATTAATTACTTGAATTTTTTTTTCCTGAAAAAAATACTAGACCTGCTGAATGACATAGAAGATAGAGGGTGGTGGAACAGTGGATGGAGAAAAAAATAGAAAGAAGAGAAAATACGAGGAAGAAAATGACTAAGACCTTTCTCTACTGATGCTAGCAAGCTTTTAAATATGGTCATGATTGAAAAGAAGACGATGTCAATTTAATTAATCTGCTGAACTCCTGCTCTCTTCTTCATGTGAGCTTATATTTCACCATCTCATACCTTATTTGTACTTACTTTGTGCTAGTATTGGTTGCTCTGTGTAATACCATGAAAAAAAAAAAAAACAACAAACCCACATTTACTAGTTTATGATGCCCTGAAATTGCACTATAAATAAGCTACACTTACATGCATATATGAAATCCGAACCACTACATCATAATAGTAAGTTTGAATTGATCTCCCTTTTCTAAAAGATGCTGCTTTACAATTCTCCAAATAATGCTTCAGCTAGCTTGTTTAGCTCTCCTAAAGCAAGTAAGACCAAGAAAAATTCATCAATGTTTTAGAAAACGTAAGAAATGCAACAAGCCCCTTCTCATCTGACTGTGCTTTGTGGCAAAAGTGTTTTTCTGTGATTAATAGCTAAGATCTGTAAATCCATGCATATCTTACTCAAAATCTAAACTGAGAGATGAGTAACCTGACTAATTTATTTGATTAGTACAGAGAAACAAATCCACATAGAGATATATAATTTAGGAAACCTAATGTGCATTTCTCACAGACCTTACTACTCTTTCATCTTTTTTTGAGTGGTCTTAAAAGCAAAAGGCAACATACTCATATACAAATACCAAGATAAATATAAAAAAGATGACAAGTCAAAGAAGCGTGGATGATAAAGGCATTTATGTGACATTATAAGGGATAACAGGAAAGATAACATGGCTGATTCTTTGACAGAGAAAGTTTAGGAAAAAAAGTTAAAGAGACTGCTAATACCAGATATTAAAAAAAAAGGCTGAAATCAGATTTAGAAAATAAAAACAAACTAAACAAACAAGCAAACAAAACCCAACCAAACAAGAAACCCTCAATGAAACTAAACCTGAAATATGGCAGCAAGTGCCATTCAAGTCAGCAGTATAAAGCAAAGAACTCAGGGAATAGTGGCTGAGATAAATTATCAAAATAATTGATAAGAAACAACCACAGATTTTTTGGTATCAATTCTGGACTGTATAAGTTCAGAAGAAAGTAAGATTAATGAATGGTTAATTAAATCCAAGTTTAGGGAAATGCTAAGCAATGAATGCATCATTGCAGAAGCTTTATGGACAATATTCTTCAGCCACAGTCATTACCAACTGTCGTAACTGCAGAGCTAGGACTAGAAAAGAAAAACATATTCTGTGCAAATAGAAGAGGGAATATTACAGTTTAATAGCCTTCTAAAGAGTTTAACTTTTAATAATCTACACTATTGTTAATATTACAAGTTAAAAAAAAATCTTTTCACAGTTGTATCCTGAATATAAAAAGACTATATCACTCTTTGAAAACCACTTAATAGTTCTTCCTCAAATTACCTTAATGAAATAACAATTGAAACAAGAAAAGCAACAGGGTATCTTGCTGCAGTGTAAACAGGTAGAAATGGCATAATTAATTTCCACATATAAATAACGATCCACCTAAATCATTCGAAGTTTCACTACAATCTTTGACAGAAGTGAATCATTAATATACTGCTATCCAATAGTTTTCAGACTCTAACTACTGGCTGAAATGATTACAGCATATTAATATACAATCAACCAAATTTATTTTTCCATAAATCCTTTCCTGCAGACCCATATACCACGCAGACAAATACCTAACATCTGCAAAACCAGGACAGATATTTGTAAACACTGACACACTACAAGTTTTCCTCAAATACAAATATATTTTTTGGGTGTCTGCTTACTCAAAGTGTTGTCAGGAAATGGAAGAGACTCTACTACTCCAATGCAGATACTAAATTTACCAACATAAACTACAATATAGTCCATTTTTATTCAATGAGTCAAAATATCCATTTGCCAGTGTCTGTAATCACTGTGATAGCACAGAATAAAAGCAAGAGTGTTAAAAAATAGTTCTGGTACATACAGCCTTCAGACCTTAGTGCTAGGAAACATGTTCCATACACTATCAGAATTAACCACTGCTCTGCTTTTTCTTACAGCTCATTAGTTCTCCCTTTGCACCCCAAACTGAACCATAAGGTGTCAGTGTTGGATGTTTAGCACTGTCCTTCAAAAGAATTTATAGAGTAAAACTCCTACCCACTTCTTGGGTTTTCATGATAGAAAATTCAGTGTGAACAAGTCCTTTAAAGTAACCCCACACAAGCTACTTTCAGTTTTATCCATGGTTTCCATTATACCAGATACAGTCACAGGATAAATGAAGTCCAGAGATCTGGAAATGAAGCTTCCTTTTCCCTGACCTCAGTTTGGCCACACTAGTTCCAAAATGTCCTGTTATGGCATCTGTCATTCAATTCCATCTGAGGGAGGGCTAGAAGCAGAAGTATTAGCAGTATTCTACTCAAGAGCACATCTGTAAATATTTATTTTTTTTAAACTCTCATTGGCCATCTCCAATATCTATTATATAAATATATTAAAAAACCAACTCCGGCTATGTTTTTGCATCTACCATCACAATTATGTGATGGATATAAGATACATTTTCAAAGTACAAAGAAAAGGTAAGTTTCTCTTGAGGTGTCCATGTCTCTTGAGCAATAAAAGAGGACACAAATAAGAGTCAGGACAGACAGAATAAAACCTACAGTTATAGCTTTTTCAGCCAAAGAAATTACACATTAACAGTATTAAGAATCTACTAGTCTTAATTATTCATGTCATAGAAACACTCAAAATAAGAGGACAGAATAAGACCTCCCAGGTTACATAATGAGGCACCACAGCATGACATCTGAACACACATAGGTTCAGAGAACCAGAGACATTGTGCTGGCCTTTGATCCTTGTCAACAGCTACAGTGAAGCAGCCCTGCATTCCCACTCACACCATGGCTGCACAACTCTTGCCAGTCAAGTCTGTGTTGAACCCTGTCCATTTCCTTCCACTAAAGCAGAATGAAAATTTAACAAGTATTTTTCTAAACTCCAAGCAATCTGAGTAGCACACAACATGAATTCTAAATATTCACAACAAAGAAGTTGTAAGATCTTGTATGAATGTAACTCATAGGTCCATCTTCTAATCATATTTTTAAACTCTCTTATGAAAGAAAACTTCTGTCACTGCTATGCCATGGAAACATGGACTCCGACAATATTATACTGCTTAAAAATACAGTTCAGATATTCTCCACTTTCTATTCATTCTGTTGATTTCTTTTTTTGCAAGCAGTACAACAGCAATTTATGAATTTCATTATTTTAATTTTTGATCTATTTATTCTAATGCTTTCTTTCAAAATAACTTACACATCCTGAAAGCTTCAGTCTGGTAAATCATATATTCACAGTTCAGTGTTTTTGGGTTTTTTTTAATCTAGTAGTGAAAACAACACTTTTAATGGTTTACTTCCCTTTTATTTTCGAACAACAAACACAAAATATTTTGACTCCACTACCAAATTTTGCAGTTATAACAATCTTTTACTTCAGTTATCTTTAACATCAAAAATGCCACTCCAAATTAAAATATTTCTTTGCTTTCAATTCTTCTTCAAACTCATTTGCAAACTTTTGAAACTTCATTTCAGCAAATTTACTGTTAACCCAAGTTTTATCCAAGTTTTCCTAGTTGGCTCTCATCCACAAAAATGACAACTGTAACATCTATTTCATTATCCCACTGGGTAGTGAAGAGCAACAGAATTATTCTGAACAAGAGAACAGAGGGATCTTTTGAACATATTCTGAGAATATTAATAATAATAACAATACAATATGTTTTTCCAACCTAAGAGTTGGAAACCCATACTACTGCCTCCTTGAAGACACCCACTTTAACATTATCTGATTGCTGTCTTATGAAACTTGCCTTGGGAAGCCTGGAATAGCATTAAAGAAGCTAAGGTACAGAAAATTCCCCTCTTTTATAACTATATGGCCTTTCCTCTGGTCAGAGCAGAAAATCACGTTTTAATTTTTTTTCCCCCAGATATATATGAACAGACTATTTTGTAGTCTAGAGTAAATGTAAAATTTCTATCACTTTTGTAAATCTGTCTCTGCTAAGGAAATCCACAAATAATTTCTAATAAATTCATCTCAGGGACATAGTAAATTTGAACAAATACAATGAATTATTTATTTATCAAACCATTCACCAGATTCTTTTGCATTGTCTACGCAAACTAAAACCTTAAAATAGTTTCTCTGTGTGAATTAAACTGCTCTGCCTAGGTAGTTCTTCAAAGGATTCTTCAGTCTGCTCACATTCCAAATTGATGTTCAGTGTGGAAACCAACTATCCTAAACGCTGTCTATTTCACACATCACCAAGCTCTGTAAACACAAGGATGTGAATCACGAAAATAGTGTACAAAAAACTCTGCAGTTTAAGCAAACTGTCTTGCTTCAGTTACTAGAGAGATGATATAAATGTACCTTATGAGTCACCCACCAGAGATGAGCCAGGAGGTTAATCTTGAAGTTTGCATAAGAATTAGATTACCAAACAGAGCTTTGCAGATTGACAGTTGCACAAAGCCAGACAAGCAAAACCAAACCAACTTATTTAGCTACAATTGCAGCCAACACTGAAATAACCTAAAGTACTTAATGAGACTATAATCTGTGGGATGAGAGGGTGGGGAGCAGAGGGCAGGGAGGAAGGAAAAAGGAATTTTTAAAATTGACTGAGATGCCTGCATGAAATCTATACTACTTGCATGCTTTCTATGTACCTTGTCTGAATTCAGCTTTCATAGGAGTTTCTGCAAGATAGCACTTTGGCACAGGGAACGATGAAAACATTGGCCAAGGATATAGATTGCTTCCCTAGAAACAGGACCAGAAATAATTTAGCAGAAAAATTAATAGTTTTTTCTCGATTAACACATAAAGGTACAGTTCCCAGAATTACCTCCTATGCACCAAAATTATGCTTGATACTACAGCTTCCAATGAGATGTGCCATAATTAAAAAAGGATAAAAACCACAAAAAAACCCACTTGAGAATATAATTTTATGGTGTATATACCACTGACAGTTTTGATTTTATAGTTCCTTTTTTCAACCACAAAGAAAATTGCAAGTTTCATAAAAATTATAAAAAAAACCCAAACAGCCTACTAAACTGTATTTCCAACTTTACACACTGATTTAGGTGTCTTTGTTGTGCTGACAGTAATCTGCATTTCATCTTAACGAGACTGACAGCCAGTGAGAAGCAGAACATTTAAAGAAGTTGCTTAACAAACACTCCATTGTTACACCATCGATGAAAGCTCTAGGTATTAGATACTGCATATGAAAACCCAAGCATGGAAAAAATATCAAATAAAATTAAGATAAATGGAAAAAGTAAAGAAAACACAGAAATATACATTCAAAAAACCCCACAAACGGATTGTAATCGCTTAAGAGTAACATTAAAATGGAGCAAAATAAACATGTCATCTAATGCAGTATGTCCCAGAGACATGGCAATCCCCAGATTGTGGGAGCAATGAATTTTCTCAGTGGATCACTTTTTTAAAGTGTTAACACTTCATAAAGCTAAGTAGTGACCTGGTATTTCTTAAATAATTTTTCACATGCCAAATTATCAGCAAAAATGCTCAGTTAATGGAGACAGAAATTACAGAAAGAGAAACTGGCAAACTTTAGGTGCTAACCTTATCTAATTCTCTCAAAGGCAAAATCCTTTCCTGTGGTCCTCCAATCAGATTTATCCTTACAAGAATATGGTTTCTCTCCACTGAAAGGCCATCAATTATAAAAACCCTGGGGGAAAAAACACAACACAGCAAACTTATAAATGTTAAAAAAATTAGAACTGCCTCGATTTACTGACTGTTTAATTCAGAAAACTTTAATAAGCAAGAATATTTTGAGAAACATACTGGAGTTAAAACACAACCTGGAATATGCAAAGGCATAAATAAACAGATGCATTTTCAGATGTCTCCAAGCATTGTTCTAAATTTGTGCTTCCCTACCTACTACTGATAAGAAACATTTGAGCATTTAGTAGACTCAAAAGAGTAGAAAATCTGTTAAGTTTTGTTATGTCACACAGAAATGATATAATTAGGGCATTGACAGTTAATGGACCATCAAAATTTGCTCCTTATTTGGCCTATCAGTGTACTTCTGCTGCCACAAATAAGCAGAGTTATTCATTATTTGAAACACAGCCAACTTGCTGTCTGAAGTCACCGTGTAGCCCAAAGTACAAGATTTTTGAAAGCAGTAAAATCCAGTTTTTATTCACCAAGTTTCTTAATAAAAGTTTTGTCTTAGTAGAGAAATAGCAGGTTTCATCTTCACCCACATTGTTTGACTTACCTTTGTCACGGTCCCATATAACAATCATTAAGAGGAAAATACTTAAAACTCAGCATGCCATGAGAAAGAAAAAAATGTCAGTAACTAAACGACTGTACACTTCTGTCTCAAAAACCCTTTTTCCCTTTTCGCTGTGTAATTTCATTTAGAAGACAGCAGTGCAAAGTGACAGAAGTTGGAGTGTTGACAAAGCTACAAACCAAACAATAACAACAACACTCCCCCAAAAAAACCCAAAGTACTGATGACACCTTTAATTTATGAACATAAAACAATACCCTGATATTATATTAAATACATAACATTAAGAAATGCAAAATTAAAAGGCATACTAACATCCACAAGTTTTAAACACTTTTTGTTTAAGAAACAACTTAAGAGTAATACAACTAAAAAGTAGAAAAATAACAGCTTTTTATTTCTTATACTTTTGGGGTGAACATGGATGAGAGAGAAGGCTATTGTATCTTTTCATAATTTAAAGCTGCTGATGAACCTGCATGTAAGGAAACTTATGGACATTAGAAGCCAGCTTAAGTGAAAGCATTTGTATGGTTAAAGCTACTAAGGCATTCATGCATTTGTTCTCAGAAGAGTTTGATAGCTAAAATAACATTTACATCAACCTCTTCTTACCTAGGTCCTTCTGAAGGTTCTGTGACATTTTCCTCCTGAGCAGTTAGTAAAACTTGTGACACTTTATACTGAGTCTCCAAGAGTAAAAGGGTATTGAGCTCACAGCATAGCACATTTAACAGCCTGCAGAAGGACACATTGAAATGACAGCACATCAGTCAGGACTCCAACAACGAACAGAAAGATAAGGATTAACATGTTTATGAGATCTTGCAATGGAAAGGGAGGGGAAGAAAAAAACAACAGAAAAAATCACTTGAAGTGTCTGAAAAAAACCCAGACACAACAAGGTCAGGAACACTCTTTTATATTCTTTTTAAGCACTCAAGTGGCACAACCTTAAGCAAACAGGGAATGGCACCCAACAGATTTTTTTGTGTTTACTGAATAACCAGAGAAAATACCTACTGGTCAGCTCAGTCTGCTTTTGAGTTTACATCATAGTGTAACAAAAATAATGCAGGCTTAGTAAGACATTCCACATAGAATCTAAGGAAATTATACAATAATAGGCTGGTAAAGCATCTCAGAATTAGATTGTCTGAAGGTAGAGGAAGGCAAGGAGGTAAAAAATACCTTTCCTTTAGAAAAGAGGCATTTAAGCCCTTGTGTATAATCAAATTTAACACTCTTCAAAAGCAATAAAAGATTTAACATGTAACATAACCAACAAATCCTCTAGGATGGGGTTTTTTCAGAGAAAAGCAAACAGTAAATGAAACTAATAATAACAACAAATGCACAAGACAGTACATTATATACAATTTTCTTTCATAACTTTGGGGCAAATTAGCAAGGTAGGTACTCCAATATATTTTCATATAAATCTGAAGTAATGCAATCCAAATCATATTGCTTTTTTTAAACTAATCTATTCACTCTAAGACCACAACAAAATAATTTCATTAAGGGCTTCCAGTTCAAGGAAAATGATGAAACTAAACATTACTGATTTTATTTCCTGTTTTAACACACTCATAAAATGCGACATAAATTAAGGCTGATCAGCATGATATTTTGCACTCACACAAGATTTGACAGGAACTACAAAATACACTGGTTTAAATTCATAGTCTGTTAGTCAAAGTTTATTTTCTTCCCTGTGATTCCCAATATGTTTCTACAGACAATAGTAGAAATTCATAAGCCATTCTCTCAATAATTTAACACCTGCAAATTTATACAGCTGTGGCCAAGGATTAAACAGCCAAGATGAGACTGTCTCAGTTTTTTTCCTGTTGTTTTTTAAACAATTTAATCTGTTCAGTTTCACTACACTTCAGCATTATTTCTTCTACATTAACTATTTTTTGACATCAATTTGTTCTCAGAAGAAGAAATGAGAGAAAGAAGGAGAAAGAAACTGTAATTTTTATTGTTATTTAGAAGCAGAAAATCAGAAAAGAGCACTGAAACCATTATGAAGATGGATAACTTTTTCTGTTAAGTACACTAAATGGCAAAGACCTGTTACCAGCAGTTAAAAACCACTTGGTAGAAGACTAGTAGCTGAGAATGCTTTATAACATCTCCTCTGGTAGGCAAGGCAGAATCAAAAAAACAAAACAAAACAAAACAAAACAAACAAACAAACAAACAAAAAAACAAAGACCAACCAACCATGAATAAATAAATTTAGGTAGCTAGAATAGTAGTAGAATAAATTATGAAATATACAAGATGTAGTGTGAGCAGCTGCTTGGGCATTCAAATGAAATTTTCACTTATTTGGAAGAATACATATAAAAATGCTATTACTGAAATACAGGTTATTTGGTTAAATGTAATATTCCATTGATTACCTTCCAAAATCATAAATGTATAGACTAAAGTTTACAATAAAAAAAAAAACCAACGCATTTTACAGTGTGTATATTTGTAACCATGCTAGAATACAGCTAGGGAGGTTTTTTTGTTATTGTTGTTTTTAATTGCATTTGGAACATAAGAATTGGATCAGACTACCCATCTCAATATCTCATCTATAAGAAGTACATGCTTATGGAGCATGTATAAAACCTTCACAGATCTAACACAGTAAGATCAAAGCATATCTTTTTGAGATACGTTTTAAAATTTTCTTTGGAAAGGAGAACACAGAATTCGCAACCTGAACACAGCTGAAAATTGGAAGATACACTTCCATGAAGTTCTTGTACCTGGGAAGAACCCAATGCAACAGTACAGGCTGGGGACCAATTGGTCAGAAAGCAGCTTTGCAGATAAGGACCTGGGGATCCTGATGGCCAACAGGTTGAACATGAGCCAGAAACATGCCCTTGAGGGCCAACACCATCCTGGGCTGTGTAATGAAGAGTGCTGCCAAAAAGTCACTGAGGGAGGTGATCCTCCCCCTCTATTGGTTCTTCAGGTAAAGTCATACCTGGAGTGCTGGGTCTAGTTCTGGGGTCCCCAGTAACTGCATGATATGGATCCACTGCAGCAGATCCAGAAAAAGGCCAAGAAGATGATTAAGGCTTAGGCCATCTGACACAGAGAAAAACTGAAAGAGCTGTGACTGCTCAGCCTGGAGAACAGGATCCTCAGGGGAGATCCTGTCGGTGTGTATAAGTACCAAACACAAAGGTTTGAAAACTGAGTTAGATTCTTCTCAGTGATACCCAGTGAAAGGACTAGATGCAATGGGCATGAATTGAAAGACAAGAAATTCCATTTCAATATACTGTGATGGTGGTAAAACAGTGGAACAAATTGCCCAGAGATGCTGCAGGATCACCAGCCTTAACAAAATTCTAAACTAGATTGGACACAGCCTTGTGTAATGCTCTGCAGTTGAATCCACTTTGAGCAGAGCTGTTGTACTACACATTCATCCATCTGCCTTTTAATTCTGATTATATAATTCTACAATCTAATAAGATATACCATACACCCAGGAACAGACTGAAATGCATATAAAATATTATCTGAAGGCAGTCTTTTATAGAAGAGAAATTTTAAAGAAATCCAGAAATATCAAAATACATATCATAGTTGTGAAAATAGGCTACAAATAATTTTGTTCTGAATTCTGCATTTCCTGCCCTAACAGTCTTTCTTGAAAGGTGCTCCCTGAATTCTAGCCTTCAACTACAATGTCACAACTAATACTTCACTGTAGAATTCACTAATCTAAAAGAAAGCATTCTAACTAGTATTTCGCTCCACAGGATTTCTTCTTGCTTTTGGTCTGTGGAATCATAATGACTTCTTTAATTATGACAGAACAAAAGGTCCTTTGTGGGATATAAATCAGCTAATAAATACATTTGGCTATTTTTTATTTTGTCTCTCTAAATCTTTTTGCCTGAAAATAATATAATTAAACTGCCCATGATTTACTCTGAGTTGCTAAAAATACATATTATGAAGATAGCTTATTACCATCTCAATATTTTTTCTATGAGTTCCTTTTAAGAACACAAAACAGTATGTCTTTTGTTCTTTTTCCCAACGTCAAACCACGTTTCTCTTAAAGAAGACTTTTATTATGGTAAACCCAATTCTATTTTTCTCCAGTTCCCACTACACCACCATAACATTATTCTTCTTTACTTTCATAATGTATGTTCTTTCCAAAGCCACTCTGATGTTCTGTCCTCACTTCAGGTGTATCTGCTAATGCTCAGTTGGTGCTGACAGATGCAAGATACTATTCCTGAACTCAGCAGCTGTAACAGTCTGTGGTGGGTTGACACCAGTCAGCAACTAAGCACCCTCCCTGCTGCTCACTCCCTTCCCACCAGTGCCTGGCCAGTCTCTGACCAATGAGACCTGCAAGAACAACCTCCAAGCCCCTCAGTTTTTATTGCTGAAAGAGATGCTATGTGGTGTAAAATATTCCTCCGGTCAGTTCAGGTCAGCTGTCCCAGTTGTTTTCATTCCCAATCTCTTGCATATTCCTAGCCTACTTGCTGGGTAATATTGATAAAAAAGGAAGCCCTATTGCTGAGCAGTTGCTTGCACAGTCTCGGTGGAAACATGCTGGTACCAATACTCTTTTAGTCCCAAATTCAAAACGCAGCACCCACCTGCAGTGCTATTAAAAAACTTAACCCCAGTCCGTACGTAGTCCAGTGAAACAAGATAAAATTTTGTGTTATAAGCAGCATGAAATTTCTGTCATATAGAGAAAAGAAAGCAGCTCATCCAAAGTAAACTATACTACAATCTCAATTATAGATGTCTGCATGCAGCATAAAATGGCCAACTAAACACAAAATGCTTACATCTCTGCTATAGACAGTGACATGATGCTGAAATAGAGGACTAAACTGGTCTTTAGTAAAAGTTTTTCTTTTGGCTTGTAGCTACTGCCTTCTGCAGATATACGCATGGCTGAATCAGGCCAGTGCAAAATATATAGCATGATATCTGTAGAGAGCTCAGCTGTGAGACAAAGCAAGGTGGTTTTTCTTTTTATCTCTCAGAAATAAATATTTAAAAACTGAAGAGCAGTAAAACAAGCACTGGAACCTCTCTACAGTACCAAGACCTACTTTTCACTAAATGAGTGTGTACAACAAAAGTGAAATCCAAAGCCAAACTTGCATTAAACCATTTCAGTGTCATAATCATGAAGGACAGCCTCAAAACATTTAACACCAGAGCTTACATTAGCAATTTGATTTATTCTTTATTATGCTTTGAGTAAGAGCCTAAATTTCAACAAGAATGTGGATTCAAACAGTGAATGGCAATTGTCCAGTGCCAGATCAGTAGACAAAGGCAATGGGTAGCAAAAAACTCTAAAGAAGTCAAAAGCCACTCAGTCAGTGCTGGAACACAAAGGGCATTTGGAAGCTTCAGCCAAGCAAAGCTTTGCACACTGCCTCTGCAAACTGAACAAAAGACATTTGCAATGAGCAGATAGAGGACACCACTGCACTGGGTCTAGCTAAAGGATTGAGGCTTCGAATTGTTCCACTGAGGGCAGTGCATTTTTTTTTTTTTTTAATATGAGTTTCTGGATATAGAACTTACACTATTGGCCTGGGGTGCTGGAAGCCACTGACCAGGGCAGTCATTTTTCTCTCAGAAAGAAAACTCAGGGATTAATGTATTCCTTACAATGTTTTCCACATAAGGAGATTTTCAAAAGATCACCAATGCCACTTCAGCTACCCAATGTACCTACAAATCACATGTACTGTGGTTGTTAATGATAAAAAGTTTCCCTAGCTAAACAAAAAGGCTTTTCATGAGCATCACTTGCCAGCCTAGAGGACTCAAAAGTGAATGGTTTTAATTTCCCTTAGTTAAATAAAGAAAAAGTCAACCAACAAGCGACATCTGATCACAGAATCTACTGTCCCTATTTTCTAAATAATTATTTATTTTAAATTAATAAACCTAACAAACTTCTATTAACGTATAAATCAGAAAAAAAACAAATTAACTGTGTAACTACATGATCACAGATAATGTGGAAACATTATCACATAATCTTGTTGCAAATCGGCATCATTATTCACTGCTAATCCAGACCCTGTCCCCTTCTACTTTTGGATTCTTCTACTCCTAATGCTTTTTGATAAAAAGAAAGGAAAAGAGAGGCTTAATATAAACAGCATTGTGTTGCATTAGAATCACACATTCTCTTAATTAACAATACGTATAATGCAAGTACAATTAAGGAATGATCTATTTCATAAGCTAAGGCTACCTCACTATTAAAATGCAATTATATAAGGGATGTGTTTACAATGCAGTTGACAAAAGTAATGGAAAATAACACTGGGGTGTTTATTATTTGTATTTCCTAAACTCACAAAGTTATATTTTGCCTATCATATTTTGTTTCATTTAATTCATTCACCTGCATTTCATTGGAGTGTTCCAGATGAAATTTTGACAGATATGTACTGCTTTAAGGCAAATTTCAACACATTGATTGATTTTGATGTCAGTATAATATAAGCCATTTAAATTTTATTTCCTAAATCTTTCTCTTCTAGTTTTTTAGGGCAACAGAAATAGATAAATGCATTTTTATAATTTTCTGCACTCATTTGGTAAGCAAGAAAACATAAATAAAAAAACCATATTTACCATGATAATTTTTACGACAAAGAAAATGTGACCTAACAATGTCAAAATCTTTATTACACAAACCTGAAAATAACAAGCCAATATTCTTTTTCCATTTGCAGCAGACAGTAGCTTTACAATCCTGAGGCTGATACAGATGAGCATATGACTTAGACTAATATTTACAATTTTCTATAATTCCACAGAAACAGAAATGCATTTATTCACACAGAGCATTGTAATAAATTCTGGGTTTTCAGCCTTGCCTTAGAGAAGCCTAAAATAAATCTATTTTTCATTGCAGTTCAAATTACACTTCTACAAAATGGGTTATCTTCAGATATCTAATGATAGGCAAACACATTGTGTCTTTAAAATTAAACAGTCACAGTTTGCCTATCTGAAGGAAAAGGGTTTACGCTCAGAATTTTCCAGGTATTTCCCTGCAGAAGGCCAAACCCTTTAACAGAGTGCTCTCCTTGTCTCTTGATGCTCGCTAGCAGGAGGCACCTCAGTGAAGTGCAGGGCTAACAAAGGTTATTCTGATTCAGAATGTACATACATACAAAAGATCTTTTGACTTCACAGTATTTAGGAGTTTTATTGATTTATGGTCAAAATAAACCACTGGGGAAAAAATAAGATAGCCAAAGAAAGAAAAGGTCTAGTTTTCCTCTTTAAAGTACTCAAATACCCCTTACTGCCACATTATCATATATGCATAAAAAAGAGATTCCAGGAACAGTGTGTTACAAAAGTACTCTATTAAGTAAAGTGAATTTTTGCAAAGCTGCCTGTAAACCAACTGTTATCCCCTCCCACTGCCCACAGTCTATGCATATTCCAGTAATGTTGTTTCTCCTTCTGTTTTTCACTCAAGCCAACAATAATTGAGTATCTTTGAATTTATTTTGAGGTATTGATAATGTTTAGAGACAGGAACCTGATTATCAAAGGTAGAAATTTTTACTCTGCCACACTTTAATCCAGCTAACAAAACCGTGTCACTAACATTCACAGAAAACTTACTTTCTGAATAGAAAGAACAGCAACATGTAAATGCCCGAATAATGCTTCAGGCAAAGACTTTGAACATATATATATTATGCATATATTTTCTTGGCAGGCTGTAAAAACTCAAAACCCATGAATGCATTTACTGTACTGAAATATTATACAAATTGTGTTGATAATACATAAAATCATAATTCTGAAAGATTCCTATATTAACATAAGTTAGAGATTCAAGAGCTTGGCCTTAAAAGGGAGGTGATGAAGACTTCCAGTGCCACATTTGAAGAAAACTTATTTCTCATATGCAATATCTTTTAAAATTAGATTGATGGGTACACTTGTATCAGAGAAATAAAGCTGATCATTAAGTTATGAAAATACTCTGTGTTCAGTACATTAAAAAAATATTGCTTTAATTACTGCTCTGAATTTCCTGTCTGTAGGATTTGTGCTCTGATGGCAAGTTCACAACCTTCTACAACAGAAAGACCACTGAGAATTTCTGTATTAGTTCCTGTGCATCCAGATTTTCAGCCTGTACAAAAGAGTGCCTTAGACAGCCTTCAGTGTTCTTTTATCAACCAATTTTGGCCAACTGGGAGACTCCTTAATTCTAAATAAGTGCTTTGAATCTGCTTTGAAGCTGAAAGCTGAACTGACAGTTTGAAAATCATTCTATACACAAATTAGGAACTGTTTATATACTTAGATGTTTCTATTCCTATCTCCAACTTCTTTCTTAAGATTTCCCTTTAATAAATAATAGTAATAATGATAATAACATTTTTTTTACCCAGTTAGCTTAAAAGGACCTCCTTCAAGTGAATAAATCTTGTCACAGAAACACACAATAGATGCAATTACTGGAATACCAGATTACTGTCTCTGAAACTACTGAAGAACCATCCTAGGCCAAGAAACTTCCAAAAACTTAAAACAAAAACCAACCAAACAAAAATCAAACCAAACAAAAACTCTAAACAAACAAAATCCCCTAACAAAACCAAATAATAACAACCAGAAAACCAAAGGTACCACAGATTTGAAATTAGCTACAGCCTGCGGTGGAACTGAGTATTTGACCCTTGACCACACAAACCCTAAATTATATGAATGCACCATAGGGAGTATTCTTTAAAGACTAAGACACATTGCCTATGCACCATATCTAGCTTCTCTATGTTTTCCCCTGGATTTCTACTGCATGCACACCACTTTACAGAGCCAATAAGCTTGAAAAGGGAAGCTGAGAGCAGAGCCCCTACCAGACTGTCCTTCAAAATTATAACTCAGAATTCATACTTATTCACAATGAAGAAAACGCTCCACCAGCGAATGCAATAATAACACTGCAAACATAAATATATACACCTGTGCATTTTGGATTAAACAGACTGTGGAAATACTTGCGTATTTTATGTTTTATATGCAATTACACAGCTAATAAGCAAAATAATTTAAGACACTAAAGCTCAGTATACACACAAAGGAAGTGTAGTTCTAAACAGCAGAAGTTGTTTAACAATTAACTAAGTAAATGTGTAACTGTTTTGAACAACAAAAGCAGGACCTTACACCATAACCTGTAAGTTAAACAGATCTGAAGTTCAGCACTCAGCTCTGAGTGGGCTGCAGTTATAAATATAATGTATGGCTGCACAGATCTGTGAACAATTAAAAGAATGTGGGTTTGGCTGGACTACTGGTATTAAGTCTAGCAGAAATGTTTCTAGAAAAAAGCTTCACAAAATCATACTGTTTGTCAATGCTGCAATTACCACAAACACCTAAATATTTAATTTCTACATGACAGCAAAGAGAAATGTAGATCTTTTGCTCTAATTTCCACATTTTCAGATCTGTTAAGCATCTGATGTTATTTGATCCAACTCCTGCTGAACTTAAAACTCGTGATGGAATTTGGTCAAGGAGCAAAACAACTACACAAGGCAAGGTCTATTTTACAGAACATGGATGTCTGCTGTCAGTAGCACTGACAGGAAAGGTCATGGAACTTTAAAATGAACTGTGTACCTCTCATGTTAGGTAATATAGCCACAGTCACTTGCAAGTCTTAATACTCTAAATAAGTCTTAATACTGTAAATCCTGACTTAGAAGGGACCCATCAGGATCTATGTGCCTGAGAGTGTTGTCCAAAAGCTTTTTTGAACTCTTGTCAGGCTTGGTGCTTTGATCACTTCCCTGGGGAGCCTGTTCCAGTGCCCAATCACACTTTATTTTAAACTGTAAAACATTTAATTTTCTCTTGATCCTAATTAAATCAATGGAAGTTCTGTCAAGTTTTCTATGGATTCAGTCTAATTCTAAATGAAGAACAATATTTTATTTTACAAATTTCATCTTAAGACTTCTCATTCCTATATAAACTAGTGATTTTCTCCTAAGTGGGATTTACAACTTCTGATTTGTATGTCAGAATAATTTATCTCCCAACTCCAAACTCTGTCACTGTTCATCTCCTTTATGCTCATCCTTATCAACAAATTACACTGTATCTTATGGTTATTCATATACAGTATGAAATAATTTTACTGTGATATTAAAGTACAAATATGGCTGCAAAAAGCTAATGTTTCAGGATTTAATCAGTTGGGCTATATCTTGCTCAAGCAAGGCTATCAAAGTTTTCCATATTATGAAGTACAGTCCAATAGATTTTTATTTCAACTGTCTAAAATAAGTTCCTAACAAAAATATGAATTCAAGGATTTATATATTCATCGTTGGAAAAAAAAATAAAATGCAGAAACTATCTTCCATGTTAGAATTATAAAACACTGAGTATTACAATACATGAGCATAACAGTGTGAGCATCTTTTAAGAAGCTTCAGGTTCTAGAAATATTTGGAATCAAATGCTACACTACTCAAACTAAGTTTTTGTGAAATAGGTGATAATTAAACAAATACTTAAAAAACAATTTTAAGTACAGGGAGACTACATAAGCCAAACTGACATAAACACCCTAAAAATAATTTATTTTGGTGTACAGTGGATGTTCAACTTGTTTTTTACAGTCAAGAAGGCAAAATAACATGCAATTTCTATCACTGCTTCTCATATTACAATATATCCTTTTACAGATAATAAGATTAGATTCATTACTGTTCTCATTTTGTAGGCCATTTTTCATTTAATCTTCTTATGTAAAAAAGGGGGGAATTTCACCTTCATACATAATAAAACCCAAACAATGTTATCTTGTCAGAAATAACACATCCAAGCATATTATATCCTTTTTAGTTAATGTGACCAGAGAATAAAAAACATGCATCTTACCTCAGACCAAATATATGGGATTGTTCATAATTGAATAAAGAATGAATTTTAGCTTCTGAGTTCAAAATTATAAGCCTGTCAATGATATCCTGTCAAAGGAAGTGAAATGTAAAAAAATCATGTATGCTTTTATAATTTATGCACATTGTAGTTTCATTGGGATATTTATTATCGAATGAAAGCTATTATTAAAACACACACTGAATTTATTTCTGTAACAGGAGGTGTTTTCCAACACAAAAGTCAATGGCAAAAATGAAGGCAAAAGTGGCAGAAGGTTAGGAAAAAAATTAATAAAAAATATAAACATACAAAAAGATCCTTGCGTATCAACTCTCCTAGTTCTCCTTTAGTATTAAACCACAAAAAAAAGTTAAAATGTTTTTTGTATGTTTGAAGTGTGTACATGTCTTTTAATGAAGAGAACAACAACTCCTTTAGTATAATAACCCTTTCTTACTCTGGTTAGTACTACATGCTTCAAGACACAACCATTTAGTCTCAGCTTAGGAAGGCTTGGCTCAGATGTTGAGGCTTACAACTTGCATCTTGGAGCATCTCATGTAACAGACAATGACTTGTGGCTGCTTCCTACTTCTTCCCCAAAGCCAAGCTAATTATTTTCCCCTCTGGCTTACTGCATATGCAAACTGCTTCTGAAGAAAGTATTTCATTAAAAAAACACGTAATGAACAAAAACATTCAGAGATGTTATGTGTCAGAGACAGACTACTGTGCAATGGTCAGAAGAAAAAGATTACAATATCCTTATGAGCTTTATTTAATCTTGATTAAATACAAATTTTTATTTTCTACACATTATAGAAGTACAATTTCAGAGACAGAAGGGGGAGTTATTATTCACCTAATTAGATCAATGAGTCCTTTCAATAAGATATGAAAGGAAAGTTAAGACCCATACTTTAATGAAATCAACAAAAGCTCTGGTTTTCAACAGAGAGAAGTAAAAATCATGAGTAAAACTCACAATAGCAGAAAAAAAAGTCTAGAACTTTTCAAAGTACACTGTCTTCACAGAATGTATTCTTACTTAAAATACAGCGAAAGCATATTTTTCCTATTAGATTTCTGGGGAGGTGGGGGAGACAGCTTTTTCCACATAGTATATTTACAATAAAATTATCAATTAAAAAACTCAGCTTGGACCTCAAGGCTGTTTATAAAATTGATAATGCAAGCAATTGATTTTTTAGAGATTTAAGATCTTTTAGATATTTGTACATACAAAGAGTTAAATGCTAAGGGATATTTCTCTGGCATCAACCTCTTCTCATTTATAAATCAAAGCTTGGAGCTGCAAAAGAGTACAAAGAGCAGGCACAGTGAGAGGACTACTGAGAAAGGAGACTAAGCTCTGATTTGGGATTTTAGAAAGGAAGATAATGAACAAGGTCTAACACAGGATTACATCTAAAAAATATGTGGATAGATCTGCACTGCTCAGCTATAGAGCATAGCTTCAATATTACAGGTCAGATGCCATCTACTTTAAATAACTAAGACAAAGCATCTAAGATTCTCCAGAATCACTGAATAAAATCACCTGTTCTAATGTTTTTCAAAGCTACAGGTCTAGAGGGTACCTTCCAAACTAGATTCCCCTGAACATATATAAAGCAGAAACCTCAAAGATGGAGGCAGGCAGAAGAACCCTCAGTTATGTTTTCCATTTTCCAAAATAATTTTACATGCAAGAGAAATCTTGCATGTATTAAGAAAAAATTTCCTAAGGGCACAAATAAAAACCTAATTAGTCTACAGTTAAAAGTCGTAAAAGCTCAACTGATAATCTGTTCAGTCAATGATACATCTAGTCAGATAAAAATACAAAGGAGGTAATGTTTAAATCCTGGGTATTCAACAAATAAAGGATAAACAAAAAAAATTAAGTTCTGTGTATTAGCAAATATAGTTTAGCATAATAAGCAAGTCACATTCCGTGTCAATGTGACAGAACTCAAATATAGAGAAAAAGTAAGGCACACATAGTAGTTAGGTCTTACAATCAAATCTTCTAGTAGCACAGAAGTTGCTTTTACTTTGCTTCCTGTAGTTATATCTGGTCAAAATCTTTTCTCTTTTGCTTCCTGCAATCACTGCCCAAAACCATGGTTAAAACAAACCTATATCTCTTCTTAACTTCAGAAGTTTTCTGAGTACTTAGATTCAGCCATTATACACTAAGTTAACATTAGAGGATCTGTTTCCTTTCTGTTACCTACATAATCTTGGAGGCCTATTTTACATAGCCAGCTGTATCTTGGATGACTAGGCTTACAAAACACACTGCTGCACAGCAGTTAAGCGAGACAAGCCTCAGCCAAAACATCTTTATCTCCTCAGGGAACTTTGAACAATTATATCAGTATTGGCATTTCTTGAAACCTAGAAAATTTCATAAAATTACTCAAGTGCCTCAAAAGCTAAAATAACACTGGCTTTCAAAAGGTACAAAAGTCATTCTTGATATCTACCACAATTTGAATGCTCTCCAATACTTATCATCTTCAGCATACATCTATCTTCCTCACTCCCAGTTCCTTAAAAAACTTGATAGCTGAACAAAGCTATTCATCAATGAACACACTGTCATTGAGTAGACTGGAAAAATGAAAATTATCATGCAATTTCCTCTGAAATCATCAAAACAGTGTTGTATAAAAAAGGACTCAAAATCCCTTCCAAACATAACATACACTATTATGATAAACTCTGTCTAAACAACTTAAAATATCACCAATCCAGAGCCTGTGCTAAACAAACACTTCAACATAACAGCAATATAAAGTGCTAACTCATTAGAAAAAAAAATCTGATTTTAACTTCCACACAAGATTACAAATTATTTGTCTGTGCTTTGTAGATGAGAAAAAAGCTGTAACTGACTGCAGTAGAATGATTGAACATAAAATAATACTAAATACAGAAATGGTGAAGCTATTTTTCTGAAGTTTGTCTTAATCAGTAGCTTTCCAATTACTGATTTTTTCCTTTGTGAGAATCATGTGTCCAATTAAAAAAATAGCCTGAGGTATGGGACTTTTGTGTCTTCATTTTGTTTTAGTTTTTTTCCTTTTATTCTTTTTAAATCCACAAATAGTGTGATAAAGCAATGCTGTATAAAATACAAGTATACATATTTTCCAACATTTTCCTATATGTAACTGTATGCACATTCAAAAGTGCATATTTATGTTACTTTTTTTCTGTGGAAAATCACAATTCTAAAACAAATTAAAGTAACCCTTAAGATTTCAAAATGAAAATTTAGGTTAATATAAAGTGATATGTGCATATACTGCCCTCATGCTGTATATAATACAAAATGCAGAAAAATTCAAAGTCTTTCAATAAGAAAAAACCTTCTGCTTTTATAACAATAACATTTGCTCAGGAAAAAATGTCTTCACAGAATTATTTTTCTTTTTAAAATACTTACGATTATATCTGTGGGTACTTCACGGAATGAGTACATGGGTTTATTTGGTATATCTCGTTTACTCAAGAGCTCAAAAACTGCTGGGTAAGTGAGCACGTTTACCAGAACCAAAAAAGACTAGAGAAAGAAAGGAGGGACAACAGGGAATACTAATCAGTTAAGTGCAACCAAGTAAGTGTTAGCAATTATTTGCCATTTACATTAACTTTTTTCTTATCCTTTAGAAGTTGAACTTAACATAAATAGACCTTCCCAAAATAAGACTGCATACCCTGGTAGGCATGCATCTAATCTAAAAGGGCATGAAATAGCTATTATCTATCAAATTGTACAAGCAATTTTGAAAATTACAGTATTTCATTACCACATAATTCTAAAATCTAGAGACAAAGAATATGCTAAAGCACATCACTCTGCCTGATTTTGTTACAGTAATCTGGACATAAACTGATGGCCAGCATTTAAGACTTAGTTTTGTCATGATTGTTATTATTTCATTGTTAATTATTCATATTGCATTGTAAACTGCCATGCAACACAAGAATCCTTTATCAGTTGTCATTTAGTCATTTATTACACCAATTTTGACACATGTGCAAAGAAGCAGGTATAGTTGTAATAAAAATTTACAGAAAGGTATGTGTCATCCTATTTGAACCACAGCACTGTTTCTTTCCATGCAAAAACATAAGATTAAATAATTTCTCACCTTCTGACAACTTTGGTCAATAGGGTCAATTGGAGTAGATTTGGGTTGGGTTATTCTCAAATCATCTTTTCCACACTCCAAAAGAGCCCATAATTCAGTTACGAGTGCCTTTATAAAGCCTGAAACAAATTTTTGTTCTAATCATGAGTTTCATATTAGAAATATTTTACACCACAATTCTAACCAAGATTCCCAAAATTCTCTATACTCAAGGCCCAAATTTCACAACACAGATTGCCTTAGGGTTACTATCCCTGCTATTCTCAATACTTTAATCTAAACTACCTTTCTGGAGCAGTCTGCTTATGTTCTGTCTACAATCTGCAGAAATAGTTTCCAGGGACTATTGCACTAGAGTAGAATTACATTTATATATCTTCTATGTAAATGAGCTTCTGACCTTTTTTTAAAAGTTAACTGCAATTGTCTCTGAGGTTCTAAAAATACAGATTCACTATAACTAATAAATAAATTAAAATATACCACAGTGAAAAGGACTAAAAAATCTCCCAACTTTAAGAGAAGCACTACTAGCTGAATTTAAATTGTTAAAATTTAAAATTTTAAATATTTAAATAAAAGAGGAAAGAGCCATCTAACTCTGAAATCTTGAAATGTAAGGGTTGAAAATCAATGCTGCTTATTTTTGGTGTATCATTTGTCTCTGATGCCAAAGGGCATAAAATGGCCATAAGAAGCAATTTGGCTGAAAACCTTACAACAGGACAGATGGGCAACTCCTCAGTATATCTGCTCCCTGCTTTGTGAAATATCCCAGAGGCATAAATAGTAACTAAGAAACTAATCAGTTTCCTTGACTGGCAGAATTTGCCTGCCTTTCTGACAGTCTTTCAGTCAACACCAGCCACTTCTAGATACTCAGAGAGATGATTTGCAACTTTTGTACCTCATGGAAATTCTTAGCAACTTAGAGACATTACCTTTGTTTTATTGATGATATTCTAGTTTTAATGTAATGGTGACCTGGACTGTTGATGATATGGTAACAGTGAGATTGACACTGAAGGGACTCCGTTTGAATTGACAAATTCTTCTTGTAGCACAATCTTATTTAGATCTCACTAATGTGTAACTGCACCACTGACATTTGGGCCCTTGCAGTTCCTCACCCTTTGAGCACTCATTAACCATGGAAATGTACATACAAATCACAGACATCAACAGTTATTAATTCTGATCTGCAGATCAATAAGAAGCACCTGCAAACATTTTTAAACAGTACAAATGTCTTCACACACATGCAGGAAATTTCTGGAAATCCAAACTAGTGAAGTAAAGATTTTGTACAATATCAGAAGGAAATTAAAAAAACACTCTAAAATGCTGCATCAGAGTTAATGAATTACTTGGAAGCTGAAGAGAATTAATTTCCATCAAGAAGAAATTAACAAACATTTAGGAGTTTTTGTTAATACTGTGTAATTACTTTACACAGTTGATCTTTTTTTAACATCTTTCTCACTGTCTTTTTCCAAAATGCAAGACAACAGCATGTAATTATTCATAATGACATCATTCTTCAATTTACCTGAACTCTGCAGAGCTACTGCAGCCCTTGGTGTTGTTGCCATTTGGGTAACCATGATTCTATTACCAAAGTCTTCATATTCATTTACCTGTTGATAAGATATATAAAAGTGTAGTGTTAGTTATTCAGAAGGATGCAGCTCTCATATGATCTCTTAAATACTGAACTTTCTTACACTTGTTTACAGAATTTAATCTACTTTATGTTTAGACTTGAACAGTTCATAGATATTATTCTCTACAGACTTATCAGGGTCAGATTCCTAACCAAACACCTTTATCAAGTATCTCATAAAAATTTAAACACAAAATACTGCGGTTGAGACATGCAATATGAGCAAACAAAACCATTATTACTATAATGTTTTGTACACATTCAGTAGGATGCCTTTGTTATTTTTTTGTCCTAAAAATGCATATTATCTGATTTTCTGTTTATATGTCAAGCTTTGTCTAGCATATTTGGATTTTAATATGACCTACCAACATTGTCTAAAAATGTGCACTTAGTAGAAAAAAAATATTTTTTCTAGCATTTCAAAATTCACAGTAAAAAGTAAACTATAGACTCTGCAATGTTTACCTGGATTTTTTTTGATAAACGGTTAAACATAAAGTTCACACAGTCATTCATGGCACCTGTACTGTGAAGCAGAAATAGTCCTTTGGGTGTGGTAGAAAAATTTAGCAAGGCATCTAACAAAGTCTCTTCCCATAACAAACTGCAAGAGTAACAAAATAGTAATTAAAAACGACATGTAAAAAAATGATGGGAAAAAAGAAAAAGTGCAATTCCTAACTTTGGAAAACAACAGTACTCTACTCACTGGTCTCTATGCCTAATTTATAAGTTTATATTAGATTAAAAAAAACATTTGGGAAAAAAATAATATACTAGACTGCATTCAAATTCAGCATGGCAAAAACGAAGGTTGGGTAGAAACATAGAAGAGAGAGATGATGTAAAAGGGAACCCAAAAGACCTATGCTACCCTTAAACATATGTATGACTTACAGTCTGACTCTGTACAGTCTTAAGATATTAACATGGCAGTTACGTGTTGGCAAAACAGGCACAGAATTTCTCAACAATATAAAAACACTGTGAGGAACTCACATTTGAGGAGCTAAAGGCTCCTGCAAGAAATTGGTACAGAATTATGAAGAAAGGTTCTATATTTACACAATAGCTTCACATACTAAGAGCAGTAGATGAAAAAGCAACATCGCCTTGAATCTTCAGGCTCCCAAATACTTGTGTATTTCTCATCTTAATGAATACAAACTTCTATAAATGGAAATTAAGTTTCAGTATAAAATGAAGTACACCTTTCACTTGGTATTAGGTTTTCAGCTAAAATGCTGCCAATCTTGCTACATAATATTTTGAAAATGTAAATATGATTCAGCAGAACAGCATTTTAAATTAGCACCACATCAAATGCATAAGATAAACAGACAGTTGTTTTGTTCTGTGCTTGCTAATTCACATTTTCCTTGAACAAAATTCTTTAGTCAGAGAGAATCAACTATAAGTCAATTTTACATAAATCAGACACCACTGTCTAAGCCAAGACAGTTCCCAAAGGTCAGGAAGAGTTTTATAGCTCTACTGAGACCTATGCTAGGATAGTTTCTTTATCTACCACTGTCCTTTTGGCAAAAAGACTGTCCTAGGTTTGGCTGGGATAAAGTGCATTTTCTTCTAAGTAGCCAGTAAAGTGATGTTTTCTAGATTTAGGATGAGAATAATGTTGGTAACACACTGATATTTCAGTTGTTGCCAAATAGTGCTTATGAAAGACAAGAACTTTCCAGTTTTCCATGCTATGCAAGTGAGCAGGTACACAAGAAACCATGAGAGAGCACAGCCAGGAGAGCTGAGCCAAACTGGCCAAGGGGATATTCCACAGCAAGAGAAGTCATGCTTATTATATAAACTGCAGGGAGTTGGCCTGAAAGTTGGCCAAAAATCACTGTTACAGGATGAGCTGGGCATCGGTCAAAGAGTGATGAGCAATTAAGTTGTGTGTCACTTGTTTCTCTTGTGTGTTACTTCTCTGTCTCCTTTTCATTACTAATAATGATATTATTACTATTATTAGTTTTACTATATTTTGCTTTGTTTCAATCTGTTTGTGTCTCAACCCATATTTTTTTTTCCTGATTCTCCACTCCATGCCATTGGGATGCAAATGGCTGTGCAGTACTTAGTTGCCAGCTGGAATCAAACTACAAAAAGACATGGGGTTACAAGATGTTTCAGTTGTGGTTAAAGCAGCAGTGTGTGTTCACATTTATACACGTGCATAAATTAAGTACCAAGTTACCTGGTTTTTGGTTCTTGACCTATTGATGAAGTGGAGTCTGCATCAGTTACAGGAGTAGGTACTCTTTCTGACAGCAAACTTGTCTGTAAAATGAAAATAAATAAACACCTCCTTAATCTTTATTTACACCACTTTTAAACTCCAGATCTTGTTCATTCTTGTTATATACAAAAGAAAAAAAACACACTGATCAAGTTGTAATCTAGTCTTTGGCACAGAATACACTATTCCACTACATTGTTTTTAGCCCAAAAAAGCTTATTTTTTACTTCTTCCTTGGGTATAAACAATTTTAAAGCTAGTACATTTTATTTTTTTTATTTGAATTCTTAAAGAAACTTCTTGGTTTTCCAACTGGAGACTCCCAAACTAAAAAACTGACATTTAAAAGAAAAAAAGGAAAACAAGGAAAAATTGTAACACAACTCTTTACTCCATTTCTGTCACAAAAAATGGAAAAACAGCCTCTGGAAACTTAATTCTGTCACTTTTAATTTTATTTATAAATCATATCAATTTATCTATATTGGTATGAATGTCATTAGAGTTAGAGACTCTAATATGTAGAGCTATAGAGTATAAATATATATATTTATATTTGATCATTTAAATTCTATTTGAAAATAACTGGCATGAAAGACTGCACATTTAAAATTAATTATTTATTAATAATTAATAATTTTTATGTTTCTGGGATAAAAAGAAAATTGCATCATTGAAACAGACGTGAGCAGTTACTAATTTACTGCCTTATAAATGTGATGTACAAAAATCAACAAAATAATAACTAGTTCTAATAAACTAGTCAATAGTACTGAATCTGTTGTTCCCTTTTATTATCATTTATAAACTCTGTCTCAGAATTTCATCAGAATCTGCAAGAAGAAAAAGAATTTCTTTCTCCATCAATCTTAAAGATCCAGGAGACACGTAAAAGAAAAGGAAACAAATTACCAGTCCAGCCATTAAAAAACTGACACTACTGCTTGGAGAGAATCCACCATAGTCCACTGTTTTCACTACACTATAAACGGCAAGATATTTTATAAACTTCAGGGGTTTTAAAATTGAAAAATTACAGAAAATATTTTTAAAAGTAGTAAAATGATGGAGTTGACCTTCCCGTAATAACTTTTTGATTCTTGAAGTCAAGAATATTTCAATTCTGCTTCAGTTTATATTTGACTACCAAAGTGAAGTGAAAAAATAGCATTTTGTAGGGTAAACTTTGTTTTTATTCAACACATTCAGTCTACTTATCTTGTACGTGTCAAGACAGTTTGTCTAAATTATGTTCCATACCACAATAAGGGATTGTAATGTGGAAAGAAGTCCTTCGTACAGTAAATGCCGTGGTTTTTCAGAGGAAATAACTGGAAATGCCCATCAAAATACCTGTGCTAAACATTAAATAGAGCAACAGGCTAGCCTGAGAAAGACTGAAGAGTTACACAATAGGAAAGCATCAGAAAGAAGATCGCTGAGTTACATAAATTAGAGCATGAATCAAGTAAACTAAGCTCCTTAATTAAATAAAAATCATCAAGTTTTCAATGCAAGGAAGAACGTAAGTTTCAAAACCAACATTCCTTGATGAGAAACAGAATTCACTGTGATATAATTACAATTTTAAGTAATAATATATTTTATTTTCAAGACAATGTATGCCTTCATGGCAATATTAATGTATGCAACAGTGAGAAACATCCACAAACTGGTGATTTAAGAGTCTTCTATTCATGTTCTACCCTTCTGGTATTTCCTGCCTCAGTTTACATTGTGAGAGTTTTTTTAAAATACCTCATCATAATAAAAGCATACAGTAGAGGCATACAAGAAGGAGGAAGAATACCTGTTTCATTCTTTTTCTCTTGCATTCATTTTCCCTCCCACTTCCTTGCCTCCATAAAAAACAGATTTAATCTTTTAGTCCATTCTTTGTTCCAGCTTGATCTAATCCCTTTCTAAGATTATAGAAAGACAGTCCCATTTCTCAGTGTAAAGTGAATAAGACAGCTAGACTTTGGTTTTCAACTATGAGTCTTAATACCTACAGTTAAAACATGCTTTTAGTTAAGCTGGAAGCCAGACTTGAAGATTTGTTTGCTACCTTTATCTAAATTCTGCCAATGTTATTTTAATGATGCAAATGTTGGAATTTTCTTCCCTGTGAACTTTCTGAAAACTGCATTTGCAAGACCTGCCATCATTTCTCCATCTTAAGTAATTTTTTACAACGCACAACTGAAGTTGAAGTACAGAGTCTAAACTTCCTAACAAATCCATGTACACAGGTAAGACAAAAACTCCTGCCTGGCACTTCTTACTATGGTCTCTTGGGAATACTTCAGTATCACCTCAGAATTTAACAAATAATTGCAATCTGCTTTTTTTCTCCATATCTCCCACTTGACACAAACCAGTTTAACTAAAAATTATTAACAGCACATCTCAGGAGTACTTTCTTTCAAAATATCCCAAACCAAGAGTGAAGGCAAGACCTGTGGTGGTCAGTGGTCATCAAGTGACTTCTACCATCAAGGGCAATGAATGACAAGTCGATCAATGAATCAAGAGTTCCTGTTTTAATCTTAGGCAGAGAAATCCCAAATTAAACTTTTGCTAGGCTCACATTCAGAAGAAAAAGCTGCAAGTAGAACTTCAATTTTACAACATTTTCAAGTACTACTTAACTGCTTAAAAATAATTAACCTATAAGAACAACTATTACACAAGCTGAACCTCTCACAGTAAGATTCTTCCCAGTCCAAAAGTAAGATTTACCTTTCTCCAGGCCTCTGCAATAGTTTCATGCAAGCCATAAGGAATTAGCATCTGTAGGCCTTCAGAAGTTCTGTACATTTGACGACATACAAAAATGAAAGCTCCTTTAACAACTGGCATAAGCTCAGATTCAGATAAAAGAGGAATGTCATCATGAAGAAGTTTCTTTGTGAACTGAACGAGTACATGAGCAGCTGGAGGACTAGAAATAAAATAATACATTTAAAATTTTGCTTTGTAGTAAGCTTTGAAACAAATCCTCTGACTAAACTTATTTAAATTTGTTAGGGGAAAAGCAACAATGGAGAGAGACTATGACCCACAATGGAGGGACAAACTATATTCTAACTTGTAACACCAGTCAGAAGAAAAGAAACATACAGCAAGTGATGTCACTTTGTCAAATAGTTCTATGTAGTGCAAAGATATATCCATTGCCTTCCACACAGCCCACAGGACCAGGAACTACACAGACTCTATGTTTTATAGGAGTCCAGTTGTAAAGACAATTCTGAGATTTCTTCACTTAGACATACATTCTAAATACTTTCATGACCTGCAGCTTAGCTATTTTCAAAGGCTCATCTCAGATTTACTGCTGTTACAAGTGTTAGCATCAGCTAACTATATTCCACCCACAGGAACACAGTGATCCTACGTTAGGTACAGTGTTACACATGGCTGCTTCCTATACAAGATCAATCTCTACTAGATGTATTGAAATGTGAATGCTACATTAAGTTTAGTCTTTCAATAAATTTGGTTGGTTTTAATACTTATTCTAAAAACAAAGAAAATTGAAGAAGAGAGGCCTTTGGTCTGAAAAAGTAACACTACAAATATAATGGAACTATATTCAGAGAAAGGAAAGCTCTCACATGAATTAGAGGAAGAAAAATATTCTTTACGTTGTCATTTCATCTGGTTCTACACATAAATATCTCCCACATACATTTTATTAAAACACTTCATACTTTATAATCAGATATTTTACTCAAAAAACCCCAAATGTATCACATTATAGACAAATGAAAGATGAGCAAATGAATCTCATAAGAACAATGTAATTCACTGAAGTGCTCATTAATACCATCCATTAATGCACTCTTACCTGTCTTTGGATTTTTTTTCATTTTCTCCATAAAGAAGAAGAGAAAGACCATCTTCTGAAGCAGCAATCCTTGCCAAAATATCAGCTACATCAAGTAAGGTGGTTTCAATACAGTTTATATATACCTATTTGGAAGAGAGGAAAAATAAAAGCTTTAAATTCAATGCTTTTGTGAAAGCTCTTTTTTCAAGTCTGTCTTAGGTATGCAGAACATGAAGGTCACCTTTCTGATGATTTCTTAATGTCTTAAACACAGTAAATTAACAGCCTATGTTCAAATGTCATCACACAGATCTTCATCACAAAGGGCACTAATTCCCAATATTTTTATAATCCTTACAGAATTTTTTATATGAAAAAACAAACTAACAAAAAAAATTCTACAATAAAACCCTTTTTCCTTTAACAATGCAGAAAATAGTAGCTTCCCATGAAGAATTATATATTTTACTTCTACTAGTTATTGAAAAAACCTAACTTACAAGTTGCCAACTGAATTTCAAAATAAAAATAGGTTGCCTTTCAAAAAGAAGGTAGAGAAAATATTCATCCAAGAAATATCCAAATTACATCAGAAAAACCAATTAAAAATTAAGCACTGTGTTTTCTCTCAAGAAAACAGTCTTACTACAGCATAATTTTTGCTATTAGTCACAAGACTTCCATGTCACACCAATCCTAGTAAAAGACTAAACTACTCAATGCACACTACGATAGTTAATGTAAAAATACCACAGAAGCTACCATACTATGTGAGCAAATAAACCTTCTACATAGAAAATATGGAAGAAGTATAATATTTTATACATGTAAAAATAATTTGGAAAATTATTACAAACCTCAGTGCCACTCAGCAAACTTTGAACAGGATGAAGCAGGGCATCTATCACCGTGTCCGTATACAAACACTCAGCAGCACATCCTGTTTGATCACAAAAAACTTGCAGAATCTCCATAACAAGACTTTCTGGGGAATAATTGTCTGGTGAACACAAGAAATAGTCATTTATATTTTAACTTACAAATATCTCTATATGATTTATGTAGTTGCTTCTGAATTATCAATAATTTTGTTAAATGCTGATTCAACATAGAGGGAAGAAGAAATGATAAGGGTGGAAGTGAAGAAAAAAACTGCACTAATTACAGATACAAATTAAAAACTGCAAAAGAAGCTATCATATGCCTCATTATAACTAAATATATTAGCATATAAGGAAAAAAAGCATTTACCTGTATGTGCTGCCAAAGCTGTCTTTGGGTAACTTGGAGAGTAGTAAATAAGTTGAGCAAATAATACCAATACATCAGTTATGGATACACTATCTATTAGAAAAAAAAAAGTACTTTGTAAATTAAAGACTAAGTTTAATTTTCCAAATAAAAAAATGGATTTTCTAAATATATGTAAAAAATGCTTTGCTGTATAGAAGAAATAAATTATGTACAAGTGATAAAGCAAAGGACATACATGTCCCTGGGAGTCTAAGGTATTTCATGACCAGCTTATAGGATTTGATCTTGTTCTCAATTGAGCCATTTGAAATTTTACAATGTCTTTCACTGCAACAAATGGCAGCCAAGATTCAAAAATACTGAATATATAAGGTGTGGAAAAAAGCATTACCTTACTTTTGGATTAAGTGAAACAACTGGAAAAGAGAGAGGCTGAGACAAAAATAACAGATGTAACTAAATGCAAGATGGGAACAACTGCTCCAAGTTTAATGTAATTATGTTAATAAATCAGCCAATTTGTGAGGAAAGAGTTGCCATCTATAAAGCTGAGAAGGGCACTATTAAGAAGAGAAATGGCAAGATTGTTACACTTTTACAGAAAAGAAAAAGCAACCACCATCCCTGGATCTCTGGTGGACTGGTGTTACACAGGTAATGCATAAATGACAAAAGCACTTTATTAATAGACATTTCCTACTCACAACTGCTCTACACTGCATCCATCAAGTCTTGATCCTCTAACCAGAGGGACAAAAGACAAGTCATAGACCTAGTATCCAGTAATGTTTGGAATTCTGCATTGAATTAATAGAGACACTAAAGCAATGGAATGCTGCAACTGCCCTCACACATTTCTGTTTGCCTGAACCAAGTAGATTGCTCTGGCTGTCCATGAGCTTTTCTACCTCATATCTTGTGTCCCTATTAACACCACTGTTCCACAGGTTCTCCTAGCTTTATTTTATGTTAATTAACAGATTAAACTCAGAGCACTTGTTTTCAATTTGCAATTAGCTTGAAATACTGTTTTTTCTTTCACATCTGAAAAAGTTTTGGTCCCTGGACATCTCTCCTCCAACCAATTACATCAAATGGTTTGACAGAAGCCATTACTCACATCTAGAAAAACTGAATCACTTATGCACTGATCCAACTGTCCTTCAACATGAAATTAATATATTAATATATTAATATATTAAAAGTAAAGGCCGTAAGTGATCCATTCAACCACATCCATTAAAGAATAAAAAACTGTGTGTAGATGCTCATATATAGATATATACATACACACACACCTTTATGAAAGCTTCCAAGCCCATAATTGGTAAACAAAGTATTGCTCTTCAATGTCCACAATATTCCAGTGAAAATATACAAATATGTATCAAGAATGGATACAGTTTTTCTCAACATATTCCATTTTCCTCAACTCTCTACCTGCCTTTTTTATTTTTCAGCTGCACTGGAAAGAGATTCTGGCCTTGCTGATAGATCAACAATCTTCCTAAGAGGCACAGTGAATGAACAAAATAGATGTACTGCAATTCTGGTCCAGTGTAAGAAAAATTCTGCAAATCACCTGCAACAACAAAGCCAAAAAACATAGAATTTTAAGCTTCTCATTTACTTTACAGTACCTGGCTACTTCCTGCAACACAAACAGATCATTTTGTATATAAAGACAGCTTAAGTAATGAACCACTGCTATTAGTTTTCTCTTAAAAGACAATCACAAAACATTTGTGGAAGAAATAGAATAGCTAGAATGTCTTCCTCTTGAGGTAGCATGCACAAAAACCTAACGAATGTGGATGAATTTGCAAATAATGTGAGGCATGCAAAAATACTCACTACAGTGCTGCTGGGAAAAGTCAGTCACTTTGGAATTTTTATTAACTGCCGCCTTGCAAGATTCAAAATAATCAAGACATTGCTGGACCGCTGCATTAATCTGTGGAATAAAGCACAAAATAATAAAGTACCTGATCTGTCACAGCAAAATCATTGTCTCTTGTATCCAAGAACTGTCCTTTAACACAGGAACTTAAACATCCACTTCAATTACTTCATTTTTCAGTGCTTTGGATGGATTAACCAAGAGGAAGCAAAATTTTACAGGGCTATTAAAATATATCACCATTACTATTAAATTATCACACAACCAGCTCTGTACACATAAAGACAGTCTATGAAAAAGAGTACAGAGAACATAGAAGTGTTTTGAGAAGTCAACAGCAATCTATGAATGCTCTATTGTCATTACTGTGGAAGACTGTAAATTTCCACGTGTAAAAAACTTTGTCTGGAATACACTTACTAAACTGTAGGTTTGGTTGACAGGTGGTGTCAGTGGTTTCATTGTTCTTGGTAATGTATTATTTTCATAGCACTATAATCTAATAAAGGTATACAAAAGTTTAAAAACTATAAGCATGGTTGTAGCAAGGAAACACAAAACACATTGTCCTTGCTTCAGCTGGGATAGAGTTAATTTTTTCTGTTTTCCTATGATCTGAGAAAAATAAATTTATTACAGCTCAGAGCCGCCAAGAGTTAGTCACAAGTGTAAATATACAGATATACACAATAAAAAATCCCAACCTTAATCTGATGTTTACCCTGTGCTTATAAATTAGATTAGACCACCCTGCTCATGGATTTCCTGTAGTAAACTCTTTGTTGCATGCATCATGCTTTATTCTATGCCCTGTTCTATGCACACAGATAGAAAAGACAAAGTCTCTTATAGTTGTCTGTGTCCTCTTCTCCATCTTAAGGTTTTATCAGTCCCATATATTTTACATTTGTTTTCATTTATACAACAAGATTTTATAAAACATAGCCGAGTCCTGTTTATATGAATGGATCTCACATCTACAGTGGTCTTATAATGACAATTCCACCCCAGTAAAGAGATCTGCCCATTTTCCCAATTTGATTTATCTTGGTGGCTTTGAACCTTTAATGCTTCAGAGAATACAATGGCAGTTGTTTAGCCTCTTTTCCTCAAAAATGCTAACGTAGCAGAGTATATTTATGGTATTTATCATGCACCATTTGTCATTTTATGCTTTTTTGGAAATAATACTAAATATGAATGAAGCACAACAAATTAATAAATGATATTCCTAAATGAACACCTACAATAAAATATCCAAATTCCCATTACTCAGAGCTGGCCATACATGCTTCTTCGCATTTATCAATGATCCATTTAAGCAAAGAAAAATTGAAAAAAAAAATTAAAAATCCAAAAGGCTTATCTAGCTGAAGAACATGCAATGGCTCCAAAAAAGAGGAAAAAACATTGTCCAAACATCCATGAGCTAAAAAGACTAAGTTGCAAGTAAACTTGCCGCAGTAATTCATAGAATTGTAGAATGGCCTGGGCTGAAAGGGACCTTAAAGATCATTGAGTTCCAAACAATGCCATGGGCAGGGACCCCTTGCACCCCCATCCAGCTTGGCCTTGAACACTTCCAGGGAAGGAGCATCCACAACTTCTCTGGACAATCTTTTCCTATATCTGACTACCCTCACAGAAAAAGAAGTTCCTCCTAATATCTAATCTAAATCTACCCTCTTTCAGTTTCAAGCCATTACCCTGTGTTCTATCAATAAATTTTATTTACAGACTACTATTGAATATATAATCAATAAAGCCTATTAATAGATGTACTTACCAAGGATTTATATTTCCTTTCCAGAAGCCTAAATACCACTCTTCTGCTGTAATACGCATGCTTGAATAACAAAGAAGATGTAATGTCAACTGCAAAGAAATGTTCTCATTTTTAACTAAAAAGTAGAAAATATCTCTGATTCTGTTCTACTAGGGATCCCATAAACAGTACATGACCACCGTATTGAACTCCAGCTCAAGTAAGCCAGTATTATACTTAACTGAGACTTTTGTTTGCAGTGCATTTATGACTAACCAAACTACACCATTAGAAAAAAGTGTAGTACAACCCTTAGTTAAAACACAAAACCAATAGGTACACTGAAATGCTAAGCCACGCATTTTGAAATAGCCATAAATCCTAAATTGTAAGTTTATATATGGTAGGCTGGAAAAAGCTGTAATGTCCACTGAAGTTGGCAAGTTGTGTGTAGTGTGTAATACATATAACTGTTCTGTCATGCTCATTATTTCTTCCAAAAAAAGACTTGCATCTTTTGATGGCAGTCAGTCAAGTCTACCAAAGGGAGTGAAGATACAAAGCACAGAAAATACTCAGAAATTTCATGAAATCAAGTAACTGAACAGATATTGATGTGGAGACTAATATTGAGAATATTGAAATTTTGCATGCAGAAGTCTAAAAAACCTCTGCACTTTCTTAATTACAGCTCTCAGTACAGGTACAGGTATAGGACACAATAGGTCTGTGATGTCAGAACTGTAACTTTTCAAAATTAATGTCTGACATGAACAAGTTATGTGTTGTTGAGCTCCAGGTTATTTGCTTACCGTCCACTTCTTAAACCACACTGCTTTGATATCCAACAGAGCCAAGAAGTGCATTGGACTCAAGAAATCTGGAGAGGCAGGATGATTAGACTTGTGTTTTAACGACAAAAGTGACAAGGTACTCTCCACTACTTCTTCCATGTACCTTAGGACACAAATGGGAAAAAATGGAGAGAAAACAAAAAAAATCACTGAAGTCCTTCCACCAGTCATACCCAAGAACAAACTTCTCATAAAACCTTGTTCAGATAAATCATAAATACCAACAGCATTATCTTTAATTTGACCTTGTATGGGCATTATTTCTTTGTAATACCACGAATAAAACTAATATGCATCTATATTCTCCTAAGTTATTACACCTTTTAAGTGCTAAATAGTACACCTGCTACACTTGCATCCAAATTAATTTTTGTTCAAAAGTATTTAGAACACTCCAAAACCTAAGTAAGCAGCTTCATATGACTACTCCTATGCAACTTCCCCATTTTACTTTTCCCACACTGTATGTTTATTTCCCCTGCTGTCACTGACCAGCCAATTTGCATCCTATAATCAATCTTTTGCTGAAATTACATGCATCTTATTTTTTGTCAGTAACTATTAAATTAAGAAACAGTTACAGAGTTTTGAAGGTGACATACTTTTCTGGATGTCGAATCCAGGAAGACGGTGCTTCCTTTTGGTACTCATTTAAAAGACGAACCTGAAAACATAATTATTAAAAATTAAAAGTAAATAATGTATAATGTTTCAGTACTGATAGAAAAGGTACAGAGAGTTCATTTATACCTTCTTAAGTAAACGATTTACATCTGAGTTAGACACATCCAGACCAGCTGAAATACGAAGAGAATATTCTCCAGAAAGAAAGTACAACTCCAAGTGTCTTGCTAAAAAACAAAAGAGAAACCCAATAACAAAACCCACTTCACCTCCATAAAAACAATGACAAAACAGACTTTCTTATACAGTCTTCATTATAAAATTTAACTTTTCAAATGTACATGACCCATGAAGTTTGAAATGTAATTAAATGCACATACCTAAACTTGTATAGACTTCTTTTGTCATATTAAATGGAGAAGAAGAAAAGGTTTTTGCATAGAACCTAAGAATTTTCTCCTAAAGGTGAAAAAAGCAAGCAATTTATTAAATAGTCATTAACTGTGTATTGTAATTGCAAAATAATCAATATATCATTATTCTTAATATTACATATTATTCATCTAGACATCCGTGCAAATGTTAAGCATATTTTTATAAAAGATATAGTTTCTGGTCACAGAAACATACAGTTCAAAGGAGATTTTATTCAAATACTTGAACTAAAACACCAATGAAAAGCCTCACTGAGTTACAAAGTAGACCAAGGAACATTACTTTTCCAATTAGAATCGGTGACTTGTAATTATCACTGTTTTAAAAGAAATTTTAGAACTCAGGTGAAACAGAAATATATGATAGCAGCTGGAGAAATTTTCCTATTTATTTGTTAATCACTCTAAAGTTTGAAGAAGTAAAGAAGTTTAAGTGACATAATAAATAATCTAAAAGCCATTTAAGTAGCTGTCACTTCTTTTCCTCATCACTGCCTGTGTAATATTACTATGTATCATTTTCTCATCACCATGGAGCATAAACCTGACTTGAGCAAGAAATATTAACATGACATTTTACTGAGCAATTTTGTCCATTTTTTAATGTGTGTTTTTGCTAAAAGAAATTCAAATATTGTGGTGGTGTGGATGGTTGGACTTTCCCCATTTCAGTATGTTAAACCTCAGTTGGACTCCACAAAGAAAGTTGGGACAGTGTAAGCAGGAACAAGCAGGTGCTGTGAAGGACTGTGACAAGGAAAAGAAGGACAGACGAGGGAGAGGATTTAAAGAGAGAGACTTAAGGAAGAAGGAGAGGGTGTTGAAGGAAGGATATAGGAAAGAGGGTTTTGAGGCAGAGAGAAGTTGAAAGATATATGGGTGGTTTACCAAGTAGGAAGGATTTAGATATGTGGGAAAGATGAAAGGCTGATGGGTCCTATATTGTATGTTCTGCACAATGTTGTATGTTCTGTACACCCCCCCCTTAATTGAAATTCATAAGTTCCCCTTGGTCACATGTTACCTTTTCCCCTCTTCCCGCCACTGTGTTATCCCTCCCCTATCCCCTAATTGGTTCAAGGCTTGCAACCCTTCCCCTTATCTCCCAAGTGTCAAGGTTCCATTGGTTGCCGCAAAGAGGGACTCCCATTTCTCCTCCCCTACCCCGAAAGCATATAAGCTGGTGCATTTCTTTGTTCGGGATCCAGTTCCAGTTCAGCCTGGTTCCACTTCGGTCTGGACAGTGCTATGTTGGATTAAAGTTGTGGTTCCTCTGTCTGGCTGGCTGGATCCTCCTTTCTCGCTCTTAGCGCGTCGCTTCAGTTATCCTACTGCCGTTCCGGCCTCTCCCAGGGACAAGAACCCACAGGGCTGACCCCTTCGTTCCGCTGAGGGGCAGCTCGGGTTCCGCTTGCTCCGGTGCCTGGGCTGGCTCGGGGTGAAGCCAAGGGGCTTAGTAGCGGCACCGCGACAGGTGGCTGGCACCCCAGATGGGACCCTGAGGAGAAGCCTTGAGTTTCCGTGGAGGCTCTTGTCTTCCCTCTTTGTGGTCCCCGTGAGGATTGGCGGTGCTTGCACCAGGCGCGAGCACCGAAGAGTTTCAGATCCAGGGCGGTCCCACCGCTGCGAGTCGAGCAGCCTCTTCGGAGGAGCGCTCCTCGCAGATCCAGGAGGCAGCTTCGTCGGCAGCACTCCCGGCGAAGTCTTCTGTGCGCTGAGGGTTCCCCAAGACCGCAGGTAAGTACCCTCCGTCGGGGGCACGCGATCAGGACCCCCTCTCCAAGCCACGGGGGAGGGCTCCGAGGAGAAGTCTGCGCAGGACCGGGGGGTTAACGCTTTCGTTTTCGCTCCCGGTTTGGTCGTGCCCAGGCGGTTTTTAGTTCTTTTCGTTCGGGTTTGTTTCGTTCGAGTGCTCCTGCCAGCTCTCGAGGGAGGCTCGGAGCTGGGGGAGAGTCGGGTTTTTGGGGACGTTGCGTGTGCCGCGCGCCGGGAGGATCGGTGGCTTTAGCGAGTGCAGGGTTGCCCGGTTTTTAAGTTGCGGCAGTTACGGTTTTCTGTTTGAGATTTAGTTGGTCCGGTCTTGGGTGAGGGTGGTTTTTCAACACCGGCGAGATGGGTGCCTCGCTTTCGACCACCCAGAAAGGAGTTTATTATGTTCTTGTTAGAGTTTTGGAGGAGAACAAGGTTCAGTTCTCCCGCGGTTCGTTAAAAAGGCTGGTGCGGTGGCTTTCCGTGCAGTTCAGTAACACGTCTGAGGAGCTTGTAAGGAACCCCCGTTACTGGGAGGCGATCGAAAAAAAGGCGGCCAATTCGGATAAATGTCCCCAAGATTTTATGTTTTTGATTGTCAAATTTAAAACGATCGCTAACAGCTCTCCCCTGCATGAAAAGCCAACGCGACCGCCCGCCCCAGTTTCCCGTTCCCCTTCTCCCAATCCCCGTGTTCCTCGGAAGGGAATTCTGAGGAGAGCCGCAGACCCTAGGTCTGCCAGCCCAGGCTCTCGCCAGAACTCCCGGTCCCCCAGCCTCAGCAGTCTTGTCCGGACTGCTGAGGAATCCTCGGGTCGCCCTGGACAAGCGGCCCGGGGACGCAGCCCTTCCCCTGTCTCCCCAAGTTGTCGACCAAAAGTTAGATTTAATCTTGCTGCGTCACAGGAGCCACAAGATGGCGCCTGCGACACACAAGATGGCGCCCGTTCGCGCCGTTCTCCTACCCCTCCCCCGCGTCCCCCTCCCCCGAAATCCAATCCCTTCCTTGACCCAACCCCTTCATACCCGCCCAACCCCTTTTATCTGCCCAACCCATTTTACCCCTTGGTCCCTCCCACACCCGCCCCCTCTGTTCCCTCCCTTGCTCCACCCATGGCTCCTCCCACATACCCGATGTCTCCTCCCTTTGTGGCCGCCCAAACCCCGCCTTCGGTCCCTCCCTTTTCCCACGCTGACACTCCTCCCACTCCTGCCCCCTGGCCCGCCCTAGGGGCGGAGCCAGGCACTTCTCCCCACCCCGGAAGGAGGCCATCTTGGAATGGTAGTTCCCACGCTGCCTCTTCCGGTTCCCACGGTAGGGAACCGGAAGACAACAGCGATGGAAACCAGGAAGTGCATCTCTCAGCTGCGCCTGTCACCTACCGAAGGGCTCGCGGGGGTGGCGACCCTAAACCGAATTGGCAGCCATTTTCACAAACTATAATTCGAGATTTATGTAAGGCGCACAAAGAATTTGGGAGAGAGAGCCCGTACTTCCGCGGCCTCCTTCAGGCAGACCTAGCAGCTGCGACAACCCTTCCTGCAGACTTAAAGCAATTATTTTCTTGCCTGATGACACCGGCTGAATTTGAATTATGGCTTGCTGCATTTAGGCAAGCCCTGCGGGAAGAGCTGCCGCACCTGCCACTCCCAGCAATTGATGAGGGAGGTAATCCCCTTACTGTTGAATTGCTGGGAGGAGAAGGTTCCTTCGAGTCCCCTCAAATTCAGGCACTGCTCATTCCACCAGCAGTTTTGCCTAGGGTGCGAGACCTGGCCTGCAAAGCCTTTTTCACGATGCAGCCTCGTGCACCCCTGCCGCCGTTCACCCAGATTAGGCAAGGGGACACAGAATCATTTGTAGATTTCGTGGACAAGATGACTAGGGCTTTAGAAATACAAGTAACGGACGGGCTCGCCCGTAAGAGAATTTTGGAGGAGATTGTTTTTGCTAATGCTAATAATGTGTGCAAACAAGCGATTTTAAGTCTCCCTCCAGAACCCCCACGGACTCTACAGGTGATGCTGCAAGTTTGCCAGCAAAAGGTCCCTTTCCTGCTTCAACATATGACCACCGCAAGCAAGCAGGGAACTCGGCAGGTGCATGCTGCGGAAGATGCGACTCTTCGTCGCCCACAGGCCCGCAAGCCGGCAGCGTCGAACCCAACTAGAGCACGGGTCGAGTGCTACCTCTGCCATGAAAAAGGGCATTTTGTGAGCCAATGCCCGCATAACTTGCTGGCAAAGCCTCGGCCGCAGCAGGAGGACTCCCAACACAATTCAAAAAACTAGGGGGGGAGTGCGGGCCCACCCGGCATGATGACCCCAACAGGGTGGGCAGTGCAGAAGAGAAGGCAGTCAACGCCTTCGGGGGTCACTGGACCAAGACAACTATCTCGGACTGGCATTTCCTTTACCCTTCCCAGGAGGGAACTTTCCCGGACTTGACGTTAACACCATTTTGTAAACCTTACAGGTTGAGGCTCACTCACAGTGCGCACCTCAGAGATACCAGCTGGTACCCAGTTCGCGTGGATTGCGAAGACCTTCTGGACTGGCCGTTTCAAAGGAAAGGTAAGTTCATTGTTGTTGGGGACTGTAAATACACTCCGCAAGACATTGAGGTATACCCGGGGACCTATAAGGGTGACCCCAGGTTCCTCAATGTCTGGCTGCGTTCCACTCATCCCCCAGCTTTCCACCCAAAGGGACAAATAGTGGCCCAGGCAATTCCACACACCAGGCCAGATCAGTATCAGGTTTACCCTGAGGAAAGGCCACTTTCAGTCAACGCAGTGCATCGGATCACAGAAGAAAAACCTATAATACAATGTACGATGTCCATTGGGGATGAGTCCGTTAATAAAGGTCTTCTTTTTGACACAGGAGCGGATGTCACGGTCATTCCCACCCGGGAGTGGCCGTCACATTGGGCCTTGGAGGACGCGCCGGCGAATATCTCCGGAGTAGGGGGTTTTCAATCGGCTAAGAGATCAGCGCGCATGGTGAAATTCACGGGGCCGAAAGGGCAATTGGCATATACGCGCCCTTTCGTTTGCAAATATGAACGGCCCCTGCTTGGTAGGGAGCTCATGTCCCAATGGGGGGTCACAATTAGTATCCCAGACCCCCCTCAGGTTTTTTGCCTAGCGGTCACTGAGGAGCGCCCAATCCTCAAACTGAATTGGAAAACGGATAATCCAGTGTGGGTTGACCAGTGGCCGCTATCCAAGGAGAAATTAAAGGCGCTCGAGGAGCTCGTGGAGGAGCAGTTACAGAAGGGTAATATCGTGGAAACGAATTCCCCCTGGAACTCGCCCGTCTTCGTCATTCGAAAGAGTGACGGAAGGCGCTGGCGCCTCCTTCACGACCTTCGACAAATTAATAACGTTATAGAGGACATGGGATCCCTCCAACCAGGAATGCCATCCCCTGCCATGCTGCCCCGAAATTGGAATCTGGCAGTTATTGATCTGAAGGATTGCTTCTTCCAAATTCCCCTACATCCGGATGACGCACCGCGTTTTGCCTTCTCGGTGCCTACCATCAACCGAGCGGCCCCAAGGAAGAGGTATCACTGGAGGGCTCTTCCCCAAGGTATGAAGAACTCCCCGGTGATGTGCCAGCTGTACGTCTCTTCCTTGCTGCGTCCTGTGCGCGCAGCCGCGGAGGAGGTTATCATCCACCATTACATGGATGATATCCTCATTTGCGCCCCAACAACAAGCGAACTGGATAGAGTCCTCACACGCGTAACAGATTTGTTAGTTGCTGCAGGGTTTGAGCTGCAAGCAGAGAAGATTCAGCGGATGCCACCCTGGAAATACCTGGGGCTGGAAATCGGACGGCGGACCATTGTTCCCCAAAAATTGGCTATCCGGACATCAGTCCGGACCCTTGCGGATGTCCATCGACTCTGCGGAGAGTTGAATTGGGTGAGGCCCTGGCTGGGTCTCTCCACGGAGGACCTAGCACCCCTCTTCGATTTATTGAAGGGGGGAGATGAGCTTAGCTCTCCCAGGGCGCTCACCGCGGAGGCAAGGAAAGCACTGGAGAAGGTACAACAGGCGTTGTCATCACGCCAGGCGCACAGATGTGACCCCGGCTTACCCTTTCGGTTCGTGGTGCTGGGTAAGCTCCCGCATCTTTTTGGGGTCATTTTTCAGTGGGATTCGAACACCACACAGCATGACACCAAGGGCCACGGTGGGAGAGATCCACTGCTGATCATAGAGTGGGTCTTTCTTAGCCACCACCGGCCCAAGAGACTTACGAGGCCACAAGAAATCATGGCTGAGCTGATCCGCAAGGCACGTACGCGCCTTTGCGAGTTGGCCGGTTGTGACTTTGAGTGCATCCATCTCCCCATCAAATTATCCTCGGGCCAGATCACCAAACCCATGTTGGAAACTCTGCTTCAAAATAATGAAGCTCTACAATTCGCTCTGGACTCTTTTACGGGCCAAATTTCAATTCATCGGCCGGCCCACAAATTGTTCAATCTGGATGGAAATTTTGAATTGGCATTGAGGAGTGTCCGAAGTGCAAAACCACTCCAGGCCTTGACCGTTTTTACAGACGCGTCCGGGGCTTCTCACAGGTCAGTGATGACCTGGGAGGATCCCGAAACTCAGCAGTGGGACAGTGATGTTGAAATCGTTGAGGGTTCGCCTCAAGTCGCTGAGTTGGCCGCAGTCGTCAGGGCATTGGAGAGATTTCCCGGACCACTAAACATAGTTACCGACTCTGCCTATGTTACAGGGGTAGTGTCCAGAGCTGATCAGGCAGTATTACAGCAGGTTTCCAACGACGCGCTTTATGCGCAGCTCTCGAAACTTATAAAGCTTGTGTCCCACCGAGAGCACCCCTTCTACGTGATGCACACAAGGTCGCACACCGATTTGCCAGGGTTTGTTGCAGAGGGCAACAGGAGAGCAGATGCTCTCGCTGCTCCTGTGACAAAGACCCCACTGCCTGACATATTTCAACAGGCACAGCTCAGCCATGCTTTGTTCCATCAGAATGCACCAGCCCTGGTCCGCCGATTTCGTATCACCCGGCAACAGGCCAGGGCGATTGTGGCTTCGTGCCCATCGTGTCAATCCCACTCCGTGCCGACCATGCACGCCGGAGTCAATCCCAGAGGGCTGGGAAGTTGTGAAATCTGGCAGACCGACGTCACCCATGTGGCGGCGTTCGGGAGGCTCCGGTACGTGCATGTGTCCGTTGATACCTTCTCGGGTGTAGTCTATGCCTCCGCACACGCAGGGGAGAAGGCCTCCCACGTCATCCAACACCTCATTCAGGCCTTCTCTTTCATGGGCATCCCCAAGGAAATTAAAACAGATAATGGCCCTGCGTATACTTCCAGGGAGCTTGCAGATTTCCTGCAGCAATGGGGAGTTGAGCATAAAACGGGCATCCCTCACTCCCCCACGGGTCAGGCCATTGTTGAAAGGACCCATCAGAACGTCAAACGGGTCCTTCAACAGCAAAGACCAGTCCTGAAGGTTGAAACTCCATCAATCAGATTGGCAAGGGCACTTTATGTGTTAAATTTCCTAAATTGTTCTTATGAAAAACCAGATCCGCCCGTTGTGCGGCATTTCAATAGCAACCGCGACTGGGACCTGAGTGAGCAGCATCCGCCGGTGACCGTAAGGTTTCCCGAAACAGGGAAAGTGGAGGGTCCACTGACGCTTTTGACGTGGGGGCGCGGGTACGCCTGCGTCTCCACTGATGCTGGGCCGAAGTGGATACCCTCCAGATGGGTAAAGCCTTATATCGAAAGAAAAACAAAAGTCCGAGAAAACGAAAAGCCTCAAGTCGCCTCCGCGGCTCTCCGCCGCAGAAGGCGTGAGTCCAGTGACTCAGAGGAAGAGGAGGAGCAGTCAGAAGGCTGGGAGGACCCCTTTTTCTGTGATTTCCCACTTTGTAACGATTTGTTTTTCTGAGTTTCTGTTTAGATCCGTCCAACCATGAGCGCCAAGATTGCCATCAGTTCAGCCGTCCTCTTCGCCAGTCTCCTGACCATCGCCCAGGCGTGGCTCGTCCCCCAGCCACAACAGAACGTCTGGACTGTCTTGGCCAAATCACTGGGCCAAGACCACATATGTCTCAACCAAGCGAGTGCCGCGAATCCCATGGCATCCTGCCTCGTGGGGATCCCATTTAAAGATCGTGAGATGCCCAAGATGCTTCTAGGTTATGCTCAAAAACTTAGACAAGAAGCTGCTAAAATGGAGCATAACCTAAAGCATGCCCATTACATCGTCGCGTGGTACAATTATATTAAAAGTCTTCCAAAGTTAGAAAACGAGCCTCAGGAGCTGGAGCTTCTAGGTTCCGCCAGAGCCGAATCTTGTTTTCATATCCGCAACGACCACGTCCAGCGTCACCACCGTCATTTTGTCTCCTCCAAAGCCCATTTTAATACTCATTGGTGCAACGCTGTGTCCTTTAGTTATCCTCCAATCCCTCCCCAAAAATCAGCCCAAGTCTTTGCCCATCCCCGCCAGCTTCCTAGGGGAACATTCTTGATTTGCGGAGACCACGCGTGGGCAGGTATCCCCTCTCACCTCTCCGGAGGCCCGTGCACCTTTGGGACCCTCGGATTGTTTTCACCCAACAAATCACAAATTTTGGATTGGGTTACACGAAATTCTACAAATGGTGCACATCTATTGGCACACTCTAGAAAGAAGAGAGAAGACTACTCTCTCAAAAAATTGGCAGACGATTGCGATGAGGAAATTATCCATTGGAGCAGATCTAAAGGCATCGCAATCACAGTATTTGCGCCGTGGGTCGCCATTGCTAAGACCCTCGGAGAATTAGGCCATTTGGAATGTTGGGTAGCTAAGCAATCCCGTTTGACTTCTAGGGCCCTATCAAACCTCCTGAAAGATGAGGAAATTACGAGGCAGGCAACCCTCCAGAATCGTGCAGCCATCGACTACCTCCTGCTCCTCCACGGTCACTCGTGTGAGGAGTTTGAGGGGCTCTGCTGCTTTAATTTGACATCTAGGGCCAAGGGGACTCGCGAGGCACTCAAACAAATGGAAAACATGATAGGAGACATCAAGCAAGAATACGGGGACTGGCTCAGTAATTTGTTCAAGGGATGGGGGATCTCGGGTTGGACGGGATCGATTCTTAGAACTGTTCTGTTAATTGTTTTTGTGCTTTTTGTTGCTATTGCCAGCCTTGGACTAATGAAAAAGATGTTGCAGAATTTGATTTCTTCCTCCACATCACCACTCAAAGCTGAAGTCCACCGAGTAGCCGTTGAAGTAGGCCCAGAAGTGTTCAGGGAGGAGGAAGAAAGCTTCGTTGATGAGGACGAGCAGGCTGAACAGCTTGAAATCATCGTGGAGGAAGTGCGCAGCTTTCCTCGAGAACAATGGCCTACTCAACAGCAGTGGTTTGCAGAATCATACCCACGTTCTGAACACCTGGTGGACCCCCCTCAATTCGGATATCTGAGATAGAACTCACAGGGTCAAAAATAAAAGAAAAGGGGGAGATGTGGTGGTGTGGATGGTTGGACTTTCCCCATTTCAGTATGTTAAACCTCAGTTGGACTCCACAAAGAAAGTTGGGACAGTGTAAGCAGGAACAAGCAGGTGCTGTGAAGGACTGTGACAAGGAAAAGAAGGACAGACGAGGGAGAGGATTTAAAGAGAGAGACTTAAGGAAGAAGGAGAGGGTGTTGAAGGAAGGATATAGGAAAGAGGGTTTTGAGGCAGAGAGAAGTTGAAAGATATATGGGTGGTTTACCAAGTAGGAAGGATTTAGATATGTGGGAAAGATGAAAGGCTGATGGGTCCTATATTGTATGTTCTGCACAATGTTGTATGTTCTGTACACCCCCCCCTTAATTGAAATTCATAAGTTCCCCTTGGTCACATGTTACCTTTTCCCCTCTTCCCGCCACTGTGTTATCCCTCCCCTATCCCCTAATTGGTTCAAGGCTTGCAACCCTTCCCCTTATCTCCCAAGTGTCAAGGTTCCATTGGTTGCCGCAAAGAGGGACTCCCATTTCTCCTCCCCTACCCCGAAAGCATATAAGCTGGTGCATTTCTTTGTTCGGGATCCAGTTCCAGTTCAGCCTGGTTCCACTTCGGTCTGGACAGTGCTATGTTGGATTAAAGTTGTGGTTCCTCTGTCTGGCTGGCTGGATCCTCCTTTCTCGCTCTTAGCGCGTCGCTTCAGTTATCCTACTGCCGTTCCGGCCTCTCCCAGGGACAAGAACCCACAGGGCTGACCCCTTCGTTCCGCTGAGGGGCAGCTCGGGTTCCGCTTGCTCCGGTGCCTGGGCTGGCTCGGGGTGAAGCCAAGGGGCTTAGTAGCGGCACCGCGACAAAATATCTTCACTGCCATTAAAAGAAGTGGAAATGAGTACTTTGGTGTCTAAAAATCCTATTGAAAGCCTGTTGCAGTCCTTTAAACCAAAATTTACTGGAATCCTATATTTCTGTTACTTCAAAAAACAGTTTATGTGATTCACAGACAAATAATAAAATGTCTTGAAACTTGCTGGACTACTTATAATATGTATGTAACTTCTTACACCTCTTTGGTAGTCCTTTCTTTGGATACAAATCTGATCACTAGACACAAAACATTCTCTTACACTGAATGTTGCATCAGGATCTGCCAGAGAGATTGTCAGATGCTTACGCAGACTTGGCCAGCTCTCAGAGCTCAGGATATCAGACACAGGAGCCAAGCACAGCGTCTGCAAAGCTTCCTGGCGAACCTGGAGTAGTCAAAAAGATAAACACCAAAAATCCATTCACAGCAAGCTCTGAAATATGTAATTTACAAGTCATAGGGAGGTAGGGAAGACAGGAAGGAACAGAACCTGGCTGCAGAACAGATAAGGAATAACGAATACTTATCTCCTGCTATATTTTTTATGGCTAGTTAGACAAAACACTACATCACTGAGTGGGGAAAATGCGTGTATTTGAAGAAGCAATAAAACCATTTTACATGGTTTTTCAATACTGGATGCAAGGTTTATGTTCTACTTTCTGCCTGTAATCAAATATTTTTCTTTTAGGGAATACAGCTCTCTAAAGCTCTCAACTAGGAGAAGCAGATACAGTTATTAGACATGTTATACTGCTGAATTTTCATCAGCATTCTAAATAATTTCAACTAACTTTTTTTTTTTTTCAATTTATAGACAACTGTAATCTATAGCAATTTATTTCATCTTACTGAAAGAAATTGTAGGACATTTTAACAACATTTAATAGCATCCAATTTTTTACCTGTTTTTCTAATAAAACTCCATCACAATGTACCAGCTCCTACCTACCATGCCTTCTTCAACTGCCAGACAAACTCCAACAAGTCTTATCAAGACAGCACACTCAAACTGGTATTTCCCCAAGCTTCAAAAATGCCAGCAGCTGGTGCCGATTATTGGTGAGAGACACAAATTAGTACTGTCACAGACACGACAGCAAACCTAACTTGGATTTATATTTTCCATTTGGCAACAGATTGTTGGCAAATCTGCAGGCATCTCTCTCTTCTGACAAAGGTAACTCAAAGGGTCATACAGAAGCTACCAAGAAGGCCAAGGGATATGTATATAGGACAAATAATGTTCAGAAACTTCATTTATCATGGAACAACTTTTTTTTTTTTTACCTAAAAATGCCAATTTATAGCACATACATTTCTAAAAAAACCAGATATTTATTGCAACACTAGTTTTTGAACCAGATGGTTACAAACAATGAAATATTGCAGTGCAGAGTAGTTTCTGCACTGCAGGTAAGATAGATGAACCAACAAAGACAAGTTTCCACTTAGGTACATAGGAACTCTTATGTACATACAGGCTGCTCTCCAATACGCCATAAACATTCATTTGTGTCAACATTTCAATTCTGCTTTTGAACTTACTTCCTTGGGCTGACTAGGGTCAAGCCTTTCTGCAAGCAGCTGTAATTGTTCTTGACTCATGAATGCATAACTCTGTAAAATACACATTATAAAATGATCATTAGTATATTTTATTAAACTGAACAGCAGAAGATGAAAATCATCAGTCTTTCTGATACCTAATTTACTTTTAATAATTAGGACTTCAACATTTATACTAATTTTACTATAAAGTCAACATTCCAAAGGCTTTCTGCTGTTTGCCCAAAGTTAAGGTAATGAAATTACTATGACATACTTTCTTTCTTTTACTTCAAAGTTTTCTGTATCTTAAAAAAATCCTTATAATGATTTATTCAGCAAGAAATGTAGCATAGTACAGTAGTCTGGAAATGAACTGCATGTTATTTGGCTTCTAAAGTAAAATCACCAAAGTTAGATGATGTACTGATTTTATCTTTATCTTTCTATACCACATTTGGACGGGTACTTTGGAGCATATGAGTATCATATCGATCTCATCTAGCATATGATGTCTAAAGTAGCTAGTATAAGCTTAGTACTTAAAACTGAAAGAAAAGCAAATAATTTGGGGTTAAGATATAACAAAGATGAGAATAATTAATCTTTCTCAAAGGCCACTCCACTGCCAGAAGTTTAACAATTTTGCAGTATCATGCTTATTTCATAACATAGAGAGAAAACATATTGTACTTGGTTGAAGGAGGAGTCACTGTCAGAACAGTTGTCTGTGTAACAGCCACTCTGACGTTCTTTCTTTGCTTTACTAGCCAGCTCCTTATCATGCATCCGATCTTCTTCAAACTTGTTAATCAAAGATTCTACCACAACCATCATGACATTCTTCAAGGCATGTATCATTTCTCTGTATCTTCAAAGTAAAGATGATTTTAATATATAAGAACATAAAATCACTATGTAAAAAAATGAAAAAGAAATTGCTACACCATGAATCACTGAGTATGACATAATGCTAACTGGACTTGAACACACTGAATTTATAGAAATTAATGAATGTCAAATCTAAATCCAAACTGAGCAAGAAAACATATACATACTTTGCAGGTTTCAGGTAATGATATTTTAAAACTACAATAAAACTCCTTTTTTTTTCCCTTCCAGAACTATTCAATGAAACACCACTATCATAATTCTATTTTGGGATGTTCTTAAGAAAGAACAACGCCAGTCAACCAAAAAGTAGGATCTGTCCCTGAGAAAACAGGTCAGTTCTCATTCTTGTTACTGTTTGTTTCTTGCAGTTCAACATCCAATTTTTCTTTTGCAATTAACCTTGATCAGAACCAGTAGAAGTGAACACATCATCCTGATTCAAGATCTTGAGTACAAGTCATGCACACAAAATAATTTTCTTTCAACAAAATCAGGTTTTTCTAATTTCCATAAATTGAAAAATAATATCCACAGGGAAACAATTAAAAATAAAAAACGCTGCAGAAAAGCATCCTATTGTAAAATGTTCATGTTTTATTTTAAATTATTTTTACCGTTATGCTACAATTATTTATTTTATAGTCATCAAAGACACAAATAATCATATTCTGCTTTAATATCCTCCTACATGTCAAATTAAAGATATAAGATACCTATTTAGTTCATTGGAGTTTCTTCTACCAACTTCAATGAGCACAAAACCCTAAGGTCCTGATCCTTGAAACAAAATTATACGAACAGCAAAATCTGAAAAATGGTCATCTTAACATCTATTTTCCTGTTTTCTTATTTTGCAACATGTAAAAATGACCACTGATGTTAAAATCCTAAATACCTCAAAAATGTCACATATTTGCTACCTATCTTTTTTATGCAATTGTTCGCAACCTTAATTCCAAGGTGAGACAAAGCATGACAAATTGCAATGTAGGATGGCTTTATCTGAATTTCTTGGAACTGATTTTGGTTACAGGTTCAGAATTGTTCTTGGTTTAGATGGAAAAGTGAAAGGAAGACTAAGACAAAGAAGAAATAGAGATGTGAATTACAGGTATATACTCACTCTTTTGATTCACGGGCCTTCTTAGTAAGATGTTGGACAAGTGTGTCATAGCCAGATATTTCACCCTGATTTTGAGCAGAGGTACATTTTTCTGTTTCTTCTTCAATCACAGGTCCCACAGTATTTTTTATGTATTGTCTAAGGTATTTCACAAACTCATAGCTACAAGAAATATGCAGAATTAAAATGTAATACCTCCTTGAATTCACCATGAAACATTTTCAACATTATATCAACAACCACTATCTTCTCTCCCAGCAGATCTGTAACTCTGGGGTAAGAGTTTATGACTTGCACAGAAACAAACTTCAGGAGTGTAAAACAACACGTAACAGTTTGATTTTCTTCAATATGATCATTATCAGCATATTGTAGGAAGAAACAATACCAAACAGAAGAAATAAAACCAAGAGTTAGTTCAGCAAATAGAACAATTTTACTTTGTGCTTCTTCTAAAAGTAAAAATCCACTCAGACAAAAGGTTAAAGTTTTGTAGACAAAATCAGAAAGTATCATAAGAAATTTCAAATTCCAAAAGAAACATTCCTTGTAGCACTCTGAACATGTCTTAAGAGTATAAACTGTCTGGTAACATTATTTATGCATTATACATACAAAATTAGAAGATACACAGAAAACATAGTTTATAAATTAGAGCATAGGAGAACACCTATGGCCTGTGAGATTCTGTCATGACAATACACAGATCTCAGTCAAACTGACAAAACAACTGTCTGTGATTACACAAACATACCAAATTCAGGAAGTCACCGCTTTGCAGTCTTATGATCAGATATCCATAGACACTTGCTAAAAGAATAGAATAATCAGAGGGAGATCTCAAACTACGACTCTCCCTGGGCCCTCCAACTTAATATTAGTTATAGAAATTGCTAAAGACTACTGCTCAGAATAAATCAACTTTTCTTTTTGGCTAGTTCTGTGATTTGTGTACAGGGAAAGGCAAACAGAAACACACAAGAAAGTAATCCTATAGTAACAGTAGATGCTTTTAGTAGATAATTTTATTTTCCTTATATCAAAAGTAGATGTGCAACTACATCATGTAAACTTGGAAAAAAAAAACCCAAAAACCAACGAAACACACAAAATTGTATCATGATAGATACTTCCTCACTGGACTGCCTACCTCAGGTTCCATCAGTATTTTTCTTTTCCCCAACTTTTCCACTCTTGCTCTTGGTGAAAGTAACAGAAATAAGTCTCAAGAAAGATGCAAAATATGTTTATTTCTGTTTTCATGTGTGAAATTGCACACAACTCTCCACTGCATGAAAGCTTTCATGAAACTGTCTCCCCTTTGTTTTATAAGGGTAACAGTTCCAGGGTATAGGTTTTTGCAGTGACTCCTTCACTCTGAAATATACAGTAACCACATTACTATTCACACCACTACTTTTATGTCTGACGTTCTAGTCTTCATCTTCTGCGTTACTTTTCCACCTTAGACATGTTTTGTAACAATTATTGTGTTTTAATTATGACAGTAATACTTCTTCATAAGCAGAATCAATCAGACTGATCTGGTAGGATTTACAAAGGAATCACACTTGGGGTGGTGTTAAAAATAGCTCTAATGTAACAGAGAACATGCTACTTATATAGTTTAAAATCCTGATGTCTACTACTGCACAGAAGTTTTGCACTTGATTCAATTTTCCTTTTTATTAGCTTTTTGAGGATCCTGCATTTCTGTCTTTTCTACATTAAAGTGGGAACAAAGGGTAAAGTAAGGCCTCAAAATCTGGTAAAACTACTACATCAAAATAAGCATGAAGCAGAAACAGTACTGCTCAAAACAGTGAGCTGAACTAGAGCACTGGACAGTCCAAAAGCACACACTTTTGGAGCTTGCAATCTGGATGGACAAGGAGAAAGTTTCTTTATGGCCTCACTTATAAATGACCATATGACCTCTCTGATTTCCGTGAAAACCAGTCTGTACTGCTGTGGGTCACAAACAAGACAAGAATACCTCCAGAAATACTGCAGCACCAGATAGGAATCCTCATGTTCTGAATTTAAAGATGGCTTGATTTTTCATTAAATATAAATTAAAACTGTTCTCATGAAAAGAAAGTATCTTTAAGATCATCAATTTTCTAACATACAAGAAAGAGTCAAGAGTAGATGTCAAGGTTTCACTGTTGCAAAAGGAAAAGCTATACACGAAATGCTTCAACCACTTACAGACTTTACTCTCGCACCCTGGGTATTCTCTAAGGTTCTCAGAAAAAAAATGACAGAAATAATTTCACTTTTTTTTTGTTTGAGCTTTATTGCATATATCCTCTCTAAATAATGTTTTTCTTTCAGAATTGCATGTCTTTCAACTTTGACATGTTTACAACTAAATGCTTTCACTCTCATGCTTGTTACCCAGCAACATACTACTCAAAATTCACATGAGTACAAGCAACAGGGTAATCCAACACAATTTGTAACAAAAACTAAAACTGAGCTAAAATACCTTTTAAAGAATCTTCAGAACACATGCAAGCATCAAGATTTTAAAATTAAAGTGACATTTCAGATAAACCCTAGTTGTATTTCACTTATTTACTTTTACCCAACTCCTGCCACTGACAAAAGAATGCTAATACCTAGGTAAATTTAAGAAAATGTAAATGGTGCCACTTCTGAAAAAACTGTTAGGGAACCAGCTTTCTCAGAAGAAGTCAGGTCACAGAGCTCTGTTTCTTATTAAAATGTCTTCAGGTCATTTCAGCCTGATGTTCTCTTGGCTTGTCATAAAACGTGTACTAAAAATCTCCCATGTTATAAAAAAATAATCAAGTTATAGCATCATGGAAAGGAAAGAGGAGTGTGGGATCTCGAAATCTAGATTGCATGTAAGGGAGGTCACACTGTCAAATCTGATTTAACAGAAGTGTGATGGGGATACATTTCTGTTATACTTACAATATAAATTAAAGGAATAATTGGACTAGATAGACATACAGGCCAGAGAGAACAATCAAATATGGTAGCCAAATGGCCCTCTGAAAAAGGAACTCTACTATGTTGTCTAGCAAGTGTCAAATATATTGAGAGTCTTCAGTGACAAATTCTTCTAGCTCCTTTTCATGTGTGCATTTAGTACATTACACGTGCACACGCATCAGAGTTCTCTAAACTCCTCTCTCACAAACAGCTCATGAATTACTACTACAGTAAAAATATATTAGCAAAAGTGGATGGGAAAAAAAGCAAACCAAGAAAATGGCACCATTAATTTTATTCTTTAAATTAGCATCATCTGAGAGTTAATTAGTGATAGGAATATCTATATATGTATAAATATACACATATTTACAAAGCAATAAAAAGTGTAGACATTTTCCAGGAATAATACAGTTTAACACAAACCAACTTCTTCAAAAGACTAAAAATAGCAAAAAATATTTTTACTTGTGGAAATTCTCATCAGTTTCCTCCAAATGCAAGAGAATTTCTTCTGCACATTCTACTGATGGGGCTCCAGTGATTTTTTCCTTCACACTCTGCAGTAACTGTCTAAGCATGGACTGTAATAGAGCTTCATCTTCACTTGTAAAGTGAGACATCTGTAGAGAACAATTAGAAGAATAAGAAACTCTCACAGTTTTGTTTTGCTTCAAGATACTAAGAAAAGCACAAATCCTTTAAATCTCCACTTTTTTACTGTTATCAACAGGATTTTCTATCAAAAGACACAATCACAGACAGGAAATATTTGATAGAGTTTATTTTCAGACAAACTGAAAACAATCAAATCAGTTTCACCCTGATGTTACAGCATAATATTCTTAAAGGAGATACTACATTAAGAAAAGCTTGAATATTCCTATTTGTACTTGCCCATCAAAGAGGCACAAGACCACATGGTAAGCTAAAAACATAAAAAGGAGGGAAGGTTTTACAGATGTAATGACTGTAGCTTGATAATAAAACATTATAAATAGTCTCTCACCTGCTTCTCACCCACTATTAGTACCCAGTTCTGACTTTGGAGTCCCTCTACTCAGAGCTATTGCTGTGCCCATGACTGAAAGTGCTGTCTGCTTTTGCAAGGGTCAGGTGGAATTATCAGAATAGTTTAATTGCCCTGTGCTAATCAACAGCAGTGACCTGACAGAGTCCAGTCAAATTAAATGGAAACTGCTGGGAAAAACTGGGAGGAGAAGAAGCACTGAGAAACTGGAAATATCTGTTAAGTCCAGAAGAAAGATGATCAGTTAAATTTTCAAGAGCTGCAAAAAAAATACAAGCTCATTTTTGATTTTGGTTAATCAACACCTTAAAAATCTTTATATGCCATGGAATACTTCTAAACCTCAGTGGCAGTTTTATATGTTATATATTAAATATAGGCTAGAAATATAAAATATATACACTCCATATATGTAATATATGTTATATTACATATAAAATATAGGTATAACATATATCTAGTCAATTTGTGGAAAAATTAGAGATATTTGACTTTTATGAATTAAAAATTAAAGACTCTCTAAGCATCTGTGAATAAACAGTACGCACACACTTCATAGAGAAAATACAGTAAATTACTATTTTAGTATCAAAGGGTATCAACCAGGAAAAAAGACAAAAATAAAAAAAAGGGGAAAAAAAAGCCGCATAGCTTTTTTTTACCAGCTGGAAGAGTTCTCTTCTATGAAAGGTAACAGTTCATCAAGGTACCACTTTTCTGTGATAAGTAGCACAACTGCTGAACATTTTACTTTGATGTATCATTATTTAATATTGACTCAATCATCTCACTAGAAATTTCATTAAACTAAACTCAGAGTAAACAAACAAAACACCCCAAATCCCTTGCAATAATCTTAACTCATGGATTTGCAGCCCTCTTTTTCTTATAGAATCTCAAGGTACTTAATCAAAGTCAATGCACTTTCAAGTCTATGTAAACATCAGACAATATCCTAATCCCCTGGCAGGGTGGGAAGTATTTTGGTATAACTAGGCATTTTTTTTTAGAAGTGCAAGGTATCCAGATACTGGTTGGTAGCCAGTGCAAAGCCCTGCTCAGTTTATTCATAGAGAGAAATCATGAGAATATTGCAGCTTCATCTCCAGTTTGCCTTGAAAGGTCTTTACCTGACTTATGTAATCATTGACAAAGATATCTATCTATTGTAACTATCTTACATTTCATTCGTAAAGGTTTGTGGCTTGTTGTGCTTGTGGTTTTCGTGGCTGTTGCTTTGGGGGTCATTTCCCAGCAGGTATGCCCCCCATTCAGTTTCCAGGCAACATTTAAAGGGTCGTTTTCTCCCTAAACTACAACTTTACCCGAAGCCCAGTTTGGGCAGTCTTTTAAAGGTCCCGGCACTATCCCAAGCGCAAATCCTGCCCCACAACTCAGGCAACGGTTCACGAGCGGCCTGTTGCCAGCATTTATCCTTACGCAGCCTTCGCCTGGGCAGGGAGGCGAGGAGAGCAGCTCCAGAACGCGAGCATTGCGAGAATCCCTGCCCCTGCTGGCGCTTTGCCGCCCTTCCTTGGGCTGCGCACCGGCGCTGGGCAGCCACGAGGATTCCTGCGACAAGCCACGCACAAGGAGAGCAGCCGCTCTCCTCCCAAGCGTCGGGACAGGCTTCGCTTGCCCAGCTGTTTCCTTCAGCTATCGCTGACCGCGCGGGCGAGCTCTGCCCGGGCACCTCGGATGCGCTCGCCCCGCGCTCCCCTCGCCCCGGGAGCCCCGCATTCCCAGGCCGGCTCCCTGCCCGCACCCCGCGCCTCCCGCCCCGCCGCCATTCACCTTGGGCGGCCGCGGCCCTTGGCAACCGCGCCGCCGCCGCCGCCGAGTCTCGCCGGGCCTTGGAAACATCGCGAGAGGCCGCGTGGGCTGCCCGCGCCCCGCCCGCGCGGGACGGCGCTGCCGCGAGGGGCCGTGAGGGCTCCGGGGAGCGGCGGGTGTGGTTGGCGATACGGGCGGCGCCGGCGGGGCCCGGGAACGCCCAGCGCTCCCTGGCTTCAGGCTCCCCTCTGTTCACCCGCGGTAGTGATCCTCAGGTTTCCCACCGAAATCAAAGTCATGCTGTTATTCCCAATTTACATCAGCAGGGGAGCAATTTTTCTCAGTAAATAAAGTGATGAAAAGCAAGAAATTTTTCAGTCCTGTTTTAACTCTCCGTTCTCTCCTGTGATGAAGGAAATGTTACAAAAATATCAAATAGTATTCTTGCTCTCCAGAAAATAAATGCATAATGCAAAAACAGCAAAAGTAGTTTAATATGAAATAATTTCTATTAGGTCAGCTATAATAAACCAGAATTTGGTTACTGTAAACACTCATAAGGCTGTTTGTCAGTCCTTGCATGCAAGGTGTTGCATTCGTTTCCTTTCCCCCTACATTTTTCTAATGATTCTGATCATGGGTGATGCTAATTTTCCATGATGATTTGTCCCTTAAATGTTAAACTTCCATGTAACGCGAATCTTCCATGAGGACTTGCTCCTGTAACAGGACCTGTAGCCCCTTCAGTCGACAGAGCTGTACTTAATTGTGGGGATCCACTTGCAGAGTAGAATTAAGCTTGTAAACGGCAATATTTCTATTGAAAAGCAATGGTTCAGGAGCAACACAAACCTCTCTTACTGCCGGTTCTCAGAAACCAGATTTTGATCTGTTGCAACAAAGTTTCTGTGATATCTTTAGCGGTGACCTCTTCAGTGCTTGGGTGTACCAGTGCCCTCAGGTACCTACAGAATAAAATTGGAAAAATTGTCTGCTGACTACTGCTTGCAGAGGGGCTCCAGTAAACTGACCAGAGTCCTGTTAGCTTGTCCACACACTCCATCTTCTAAGTGCACTGTTTGGAATGGGCTACATGTGACATAAGCTTATTCCACACACATGCCAGGCTCTTCCTTCACAGGCAACAGAAAGGTTTGCTTCTTTTCTGTCCTCAGACCAAGTGAGAGGTGCAGTGGTGCAACACTTCTAATTCCTTCATCACTGCACAAGCGCTGATTCAAGTGACAGCATCTCAGTTTCATAGCTGATAAGGATTAGAAAAAACATCAATGTTCATTGTGTTCAGCATTCCTAGTCCTTACTGAAAGAGCCTCCACTTTAACAAGCCTTCTCTATCTTATAAAACACCTTATAAGAAAATTTACACTTGTAGTGGCATTGGAGAAAGATGTCTTCATGATGCCTGCAGTGTTCCTTGAATCTTTCCATTCCTTTCTACCCTCTCCCACCTTCTGTATTGCATTCAGCTTCTTTAGCTACATTTTGTAGCCACTGGCACCTGGAGCCTTTTCTTGTGAGCAAAGCTGGCAGACGTCAGATGCCATTGGTGTGATTATTAGGATGCATCCAGGCAGACACCCTCCGAGGGTGATACTCCAGAGTGAACAACACTATTCTGAAGTACGGTATGTTTACACGGATGGAGGTCTGTTACTTGAGAGAGGTTGCAAACACTGTGAAATTGTTCATGTGGATTTCACACTGGTGAAATTCCACTCTCTCCTACTCTAGGAATTCCTTCTCCTTGGTAGAAATATTCCAGATGTTTTCTCTCGGTTGTACAAACAGGAAAGCCTGTCTCCTAACCGCGGTTCAGGAAGGCATGAGATACAAATAACTCTTCATAAGATCTCAGCATTGTTAGAAAGTCCCAGTGCTGACTTCTATAATTTTAGGAACTTAAAGGAAACAACAAATACACAAATTATTAGCATGTGCAGCATATAAGGTAAGCAGTTTCAAACTGTGAAATATTATAGGAATGTGAATTATTTAAGTATTCTAGAGAGGTTTAATTTAATTGGTGTGGTTTTCTCTCTGTACCTTGAACATGTCCCAGAATTTGAATTATCAGTTTATGCCAAATTTCTGTAAATTTAAAATGTTTCTGCAGTGCCTTCAATGTGGCAGATCAGAAAAAAGGAAACTGTGGAAAATAGAGGAATCTTTACAGCTGGTGGTAGTAGTGGAAATGGCTTGTTTTGGTGCCCATGTCATTACAATAGGGACATAACCTCTCTCCCCACTTTCTGCTCTTTCTGACTTTTCTCTTTTCCTTGACTGTAACTGCCCACAAGACCACTCTTTTTCTGGATGACACACAAAGGTCTGGAAAATTTTGATTTTATGTAGTGGATGCACAGCTGTTACTTTCTCCAAGACTCTTTAGCTAAGAATTTCACCAACTCTGTATGTAGGATTTACTGTAGGAATTGGTGTTTAGTATTTGATTAAGAAATTTAGCACAGCCAGTTTGTATTGAAATTCCAGCTTATCAGCATTTCCTTGGCTGATACAGTTTTCAAAGGCGTATACACCAAAGAACTAAAAGGGAAGGCAAACTCCACTTGACTAAGAAAAACCTAACCAAACCAAAGAAACTTTCTAAACTCCCATTTCAGAGTTGAATCAAGATCAGAAGGAGCCAAGATGTCCTCACTTCAGAGTTTACCAAACTGGGACTGAGATATGAAAAGGAAGAAATAAATTAGGAAAGAAGAAATAAGTGTGAATTCTGGTTCTGGAGGTAGCACAAGAAGTCTTCAGCACCTTTCTGCATGCTAACATTCCTTAAGCTTAAGTTCTTGAGCCTCCAAATCAAAGATGAGGACACTTCACCAATCCTTGTATGAATGCTATGGCATTTGTTGCCCTCTCACATCACATTTGTGGCAGTTTCCCAGATTCGGAGGAACAATGAATGTATTTTAAGACATTAATATATCATAATCTAATCATAAATATCAAAAAGGAAACTGCTTAAAATATTACTACCAATGGGAAAATCTTTTTAAATAACCTCCAAAGGAAATTTTCTAGTTTGGAGACCATCTGTCCTTTCCTCCCTGAGCACTCTGGGGAAATACTAACCCCTGGATAGATGTTTCCGTTACAACAAACACTGAAGAACTGGTGGGTAAATGGTCACGAGGGTTGTAGGCTGAAGCACTTATGCCATCAGTTTCACTTAGAAGTCTTATGTTAAAAACACATGTGAGCAGAATCTATATCAGTTCCATAAGAGGAAAAATGTAAAGTGTCCTGACAGGTCTAAAGTTACATCAGATGATTTTATACATTCCTGTTGAGAGCTAAGCTGGTATAAGATGCATGTAAAGGATTACAGGAATTTAAAAAAAAAAAAAAAAAAAAAAAAAGGATCAGTTTGCTTATTTGGTGATGAAACTTCAGTTATGCTGACATTTCAAAAAGACTGAAGATCTTACTTTGCTGTTCCTGATGTCTTTTTTGTGAAAAGTGAGAAACTGGCAGGAAATCGATAGAACTCTCACATAACATTGCAAAACACCAACTCTGAACCAGCCTGCCCAATACCAATCAGGAATGTTATTGATTAAAAATGTAACTTAGTGAATATATAGGTACTGATTTTTCCATCTGTATATTATGATGCAGTTTTTAATAGATGCTCTGCTTGCAGTACTAAAAATAACTACTGGAACTGAGGTGATAAAATCTATAATGCAATGCTAAGTAACTACCTCAAAGAATCAAAGACAAAATAAGCTTCAATGACAATATAAATATCCAAATGCCAATAAAACAATTTTCCAATCCACAACTTTCTTTTGTTGAAACTTCAAGGAGCCAAGGGCATATGTTACTAGCTCTGATTTGCCTTAGGCAGATCTCTTAGCATCAGACTCAGATCTTTATTGGAAATTGAGAATAATAGAATTATCTTTATATGCCATTATAAAAATTAATCTCACAGTAGTACAACATAACCTAGTGGCATTATAGATCTTGACTTTATTTTCCATTTCTTTTCTAATTAATAATTTAGTCCTTTTTTATCATGTGTTTCCTGAAGGTGGCAGCAATATTCAGGAGTTCCGTGAATGTCTGGCTTTTGAACCTATTGACCTGTAATACAGCCTTGCTACTTGCTAGTAGTTGCATATGAATATTCCTGTGCCTTAGAATTGTCCATCTTTACAATTGTCCTTACCAATGACTGTTTGTGCTACCTCTCAAAACAGTACTTTCGTATCCTGAAGTTGAATGTTTTTATAATTGCTTGATTTATGTGCATCCTTAATAAAATATTGCTAAAGTAACTTCCTTCAGATTTCCTCTCAAGATCAGCATTAATTCCTGCACTTGTCACATTGCCATTTCAGAATTCATTCACACCACCACTGCTGATGTAGTATTCTTTTGCTGACACTGACTGCTATTCTGCTTTACATTTCTGCTCCCTCTTAGATTTCCCTAAAATGTGTCATTGCTATTACTTCCTTTATTACACCATTATTACGACAAAGTCCGCAGAAGTGATTTTGTTACTTCTGGTTTAAGTGTTGAGCCACCACACCTTCTCTGTCCTGTTTCCCGTTTGTCTGCTGGAAACTGTACCTGTCCAGATAAACTGTTCTCCTTACCCAATGGCTTATCCTGCTATAGTTCTGAATCCCAGAGTCAAACACAATACAGTTTCCTTCCTGCGTCATCAACCAAATGCTGCCTGTAATCTTAGTATTTGCAGGGAGCCAAATACTGGAGACATTTGCTATGTAAGCTGTTGTTTTATATTCTCTTGTTAATATAAGTTATGGTCTTCTTGTAAGAGTCTCTTCTACAAGTACAGATTAATCTAGCCAGATGTGACGCACAGATAACTTTGTTCTGTTCATTTTTGGAATGTTGTAAAATGCCTGAAAAGTAAGCAAATCGTGTTCTTTGCTGCTCATTTGAAGTTGTATTCTTCTTAAGACAGGCTCAGGAAGACAGAATTTGGCCCATCCTTTGCCATGCTTTATTCCTTTGTGTAGTTTCAGCAACATGAACTGTGTGCTTTGTTTTTCAAATATTTTGTGTCCTAGCAAACAGTGACCTCCTCCTCAAAGTGGTGTTTTAAAGAAATAGTAAAAGCATTGCTTGGTAACCACACTGTTTATTTAAATTCCAGAAAACACTTGGTTTTTCTTTTATTTTGCTTAGATAATGTCTGTGATCCTAACAGAATTTTACATATCAGAAAAGTTTTTGGAGATTCTCTGAACAAATGCAGTGTCTTAAATAACGAAAGATAGATGAAGAAGGACACCAATCCTGAATGCCTTCATACACAAAATATGGTCTTTTAATAAAAATTTATTTTAAGATTGTTCTGTAACAGAATCTATTGTGCAATGGAATCTTATTAGTTACACACATTCCTTAATTTAATGAATGTAATTTCTTTGAAAAAAAAGTGTTATGGTTTTGCATTATTTAAATCAATATGCCACCCTCATCTCAATATAATTTCAATGAATTTTAGTGTTTAGGATTAATTTGATTCTGTAAATCTGAAAATACATTTCTCTGACATGAAAATAATCTCTAAATAATGAGAAGAATACTCAATATTTTCAAAGGTATTTTTTAGTGCCCTCATGATGTGAATGAAATTCCAAAAGAGAGATGATTATGTCAGTAAAACTCCTTTCACTGGGGAATAAGACAAATACTTCTATATCTTGATACACCTACTCACTGACTGTTACAAATTTTGTAATGCATATTTTATCATACAGTCTGTAGTGCCGGGTTGTTGTGACCTAAGGGCTCAGCTTTACATTTGGCCTTGTTGAACCTCAGACAACTGGCCTTGGTCCATGAATCCAGACTGTCCAGATCCCTCTTCTCCTCTTCAGTTCAGAAAATTCATCTTTTCAACTCTTTTTTCCAGGGAACGACATTCTCCATCTAGGCAATTGTGCTTATGCAGCTGTCTGGGGCAACTGCTAGAACATACACTGAGTCCTTGCTCTCCTGTGTTAGAAGTTTATTTGAATTCACAAGATGAGACTCAGGTCTCTTGATTCAGAAGATATCGTTTTTCTGGACATGTGAATGGCCTTGTTTACTATACCAGATCTACAGTGTGCAAGTCAGTGCTGCTGATGAGGAAAGAGCTCTGATCCTGGAGTAAAAGTAACTCTTGATGGAGCTGGAACTTCATAACCTGGCTTTACAGTCAAAGCAAATGAAAGAGTATTCTGTTTTGATAAGGCTGAGTGTAATCTTCATCCCTTTGTCATCTGTCAAATGGGGTTTGTGATCTTGTTGTGATTTGATGACAGACTGATTATTCTGCTTGGAATCCTCAGAGCACTCCTGTAGTATGCAAAGTATACTAAGAAGGTGATAATTACTATTTTAAGGTCTGATTCCCTTTTGATGCACTCTTTTTTGCTTAACTGAGGTTCCTGGGCTTGCGTCAGAGAATAATGCAGTAGCTGGAGGGAAGAATCCATGTGGATGTAAACTCTAGGCTGTTGTAGGTTGATTAACTTAATTTATGCTGATGGATCTATTAACATACACGAGTGGAAGATTCAACCTCAGTTGTGAGGAGGAAGGAGGATATACTCCCAGATGAGTAGTTCTTGGCAAAACTCTCAGAACACTTTAAAAATACATTCCTGCTTAGTTTTTAGAATAATTTTGCTAGCTACTCTGGTGCTTTATAGTGTTTATAGCACTAAATAATTATAATGCCATTGTGTTTCATACTCTGTATTTTACTGCTTATGCACCATATGGTATTGATGTGTGTTATATTGCATATAACTCAATACAATAAACATAGTATTACAAAACAGAGTTGCTGGATTTTTATTACAGGTAGATTACCTACTGTGATGAAAATAATATAAAATTATAGGGAAATTATTATTCCCTCTCTTCCTAGATTTTATTCAAGAAATAACCCATGGTAAATTAGGTGCAATTCACAAAATTTTATGGAAGCATAGATCTTGGTATAAAACAGTAAATAAGTTCTGCTAGAATTTTATGGTTTTTACACTTGTCTTTTAAAATTAGTTTATATTTGTAATGCTTTGCCTCAGAGGTTACTTGAAGATTATTCCTGAATGTTATTGCACATTCTCAATTGTTTCTGAAGGCAATGGATGCCAAGAATCTCACTTTGCAGACCAGAACCATTTATTCTTTCTGATATTTACCCCATGCAGATTTTTTTTGCATGTTAACCACAACACCTTAATTCCTATCCATCAAATACTAAACACTTAGCTAAGAGAGTAAATCTAGAGACTAAATAAATTTTCTATTGTTCTATGATATGATCCTAAGCTTAGTGAGATGAGCTGACCTCTGCAGAAATATACTGCATGGCTCTCATTTTGTTGACTTAATTTCAGAATAGGACCTAAGTGCCAAAAGGAACCGTTGAAAATGCATTTTTTAGGTAAACCTTCCTCTCTCAGCTTTCCATACTGTGAGCTCCACTGAGAAGGGAAGGAAAGCATTCTTTTCCTAAAGAAATTACAAATCTTGCAATCATTAAAATTAAAATCCTACACAGTGATGAGGCTTGGCTGTAGCATTGTGGTTAAGTACTGATGTGGGAGTGTTAGTACTTTTCTTTTTATTAAGTCCAGTCACTGTTAAATAGAAAATGGACAATCAGTCCTGACAATAGAGACAGCCCCACAACTCACTCCTACCCAAGTGTCTCCTCATAGTCAAGTTTTCACTTGTTGGCTTTCTTTCCCTCTGCCAAATCACAACCTCCTTCACAAATCTTCAGCAGAAAAGGAAAGCCCTGCTCAGCCTAGCCTGCTTCTCAGCCACTAAAAAAATTCTCCTAGGAGCAGGTTTGTTTTGAGTTCTCAGTTTCTAGTGCTGAGTTAGATACTGTCAGTGGGTGCTGTGAGACTGAAGTGTAAAGAGCTGTGTAGGCATTTGGGGTCTTCAGTGCTAAACAGGAGGCTGCACCATAATTTTCAACTTCAGACCTTCTGAATCTGGTCCTAAATGTCTTCCATTTTTCACGTGTCTCTTTTTCTAGTTCAATGGCAGGTTATATATCAATTTCTGTTACCTAGGATAACATAATAAGGATAGGATGTAGAACGTTTGTATCTTTATATATATATTTTTTTCAAACTTTCACTTATTTTGTTTAAATGAAAGACTTTTTATCAGACAGATGTTGCAGCAAATTAAAACCTGCATGGGATACAGAAGGAAGTGAAAGGCAATCTGGATCAAACATACAAGGAACTGATTACATGTACTATCTGGATGTTTTATCTACAAAAGAGGCATCATGTAGAAAAATTCCTCCCAGCCTTTCATGTCATCTGTCTGTCAAAGATGATTTGTGTTTTATTTAATGTTAGTTTAACCTGTGCTCTCCCAACACTACCTATTGTTTGTATCAGAGCACCAACACCTTGGTTCATAATGCATCATGCAGATTCATTCGTCCTGAATAATTTTTCCAGTGTGAATAACACAGACTTTGTCTTAATACTGTTAGGATTTTACAGCAACACGAAACAAATGGAGCTACTTCACCTGCATCATCCTCCACTTAGGTTTATCCTAGTGTAGCACAGCTATCAGAAATAAATTACATCTAGCTGCCCTCGTACCTAGTCATTCCTGGTATTATAAAGAATGTGGTGCAGGACCCATGGAAAGAGTGGCCAGGCCCAGGCTCAGGCTCCCTGCAAGAATTACTATTCATCCTGCCACAGCTGTGCCCCCCTGGAATTCTAAACACAGGCACTGCAGAGGCTCATTGGGAACAAGTGAAGCTGTTCAAGTGCTGATTATTCTGGCAGAGCCTGAGCAAATTAGTTAATAATTAGGTGTGAAATTAATGTACACCTTCTGTTTTCCTTAGTGGATTTTCCATGTTGTTAATTTGCTTCTGCACCACCAAGGGACAAAGTACATTTAAAGAACATATGTGGGAATGAGCTAAAAGTGTCCCCAGGTAAATCTTGTTATGTTTGTCATCTAAATTTTAGTATTGTATAGGGTTTTGTCTGAACTCTTCAAAATGTCCCACTTCTTAAATCCTAACTATGTATAGTGCCTATTTGAGCAAGATTTAATTGGCTGATGAGAAAAATAAAATATTGCTTTGTCTTTATGTTACATTAATTCGTTATGCCTTATCCTGTATGTTTGCCTTTCAAATGTGATATTTGACAGTGTTTATATAGAATGTATTAGCTAAAAATTGTGTGACATGAAGTTAGACCTGCAGTGCGTGCCTAATGTAGCAATGTGTTGTTGGAGGGTTTTTATATATTTCTTTATATTAAGCAGGTTATTTTATTCAGAGGGAGTGTTTTGTGATTCTTTACTATGAGAAATACATAAATGAAGTTAAGTATACCTGAAAGCCCCTGTAGGAGCTTGTAATTATAGACTGCACCAAAATGCAGAATGAACATTATTGACATTTCACTGAAATTACAGCTTTCACTGTCACCCACAATGTAGAGTGTGGTATGATCTCTTGGAAATCTGAGGTGATGCAAGATGAAGTTCGAATCTCTGCTCCTCTTAAAAGGTGAGATTAGAGATGTTTCACTCTAACAGGCCATTTTTTTGACCCTTCACTATATTTAAAGCTAGCTATGCCAAATAATTCTCTCAAAACTTTGTCCTGTTAACTCTGACTAACCTTTTTTTTTTCTGTAGCCTCTCTGACTTTTTTGACCCCTTGCAGTTTACTGGACAGGGATGAAAATACCTGCAGCACAAGGGCAAACATGTAACTGTGGAAGCTTCTGTGGCAGTTGGTAGAAGCAGAGTCTTGAGAAGTTTAAGCACACATTGCTGTAGCAGATAGGGCACATAAGAAAATGAAAGGTTCTTTCCCTTTTTCTACAACAGACTTGGTACGGGAGATCAGCAAGTCTTTAAGAGATTGTTTTGTGGCCTGTTTTGAATTAGTGCTAATCAGGTGTCTCACTTCACTTGGAGGTAAGAATACCATTTTGGTCAACTAGGAACATTGCAAGATGACATGACTTTTGACAAACTCCAGCAGTCTTTGAAGTATCTCATGTGTAATGTAGGTAATTTCCCAAACTGTTCTTAATGCATATGTTAAGCAAACAGTGGTAACAAAATTGAACTAACCCATCAGGTTCAGATTAGCCTTCTTGCAAGAATGTTAACAGAGGGAATTTTTGTGATCTGTAAGGGTTTACTGTAGTGGTATACCAAAAGGTAGCATTTTCCTTTCTTTAGATGCTATTTGCCATCAAAAAATCTAGGAACAATCTGAAGGGTAAATAGTTAGGCTACTTGTAAACTGTGGTAGGAATATATGCTAACATTTCGGTTTACAAAGGATAGTATTTGCATACAAATCGAAAGAACAGTTTATGTAAAAATTTTTAAAAGGCTGATTCATCAAAAATCAGTCACAAAAATACATTAGGATTAAACAGAATCTAAATGTTATGGCTGGACTTAAGTGGCTTGATTATACTTTTAAATATCTGGCATTGCGTTTCTATAGTCCTAATAAACTGAATTTCTATTTCTTCCAAAAATTGTTTCTACTGTTTATCCCATTTAAATAAATATTAGTGCTTGGACTGGCTGGCAAGGGAAGAGAGGCAAAAACCCTTCCATTCAAGTCACTGCTGGTGAAAGCTCTGAGAAGCACCTGCCATCTGGATCATGACCCATGCCTGTGTGAGGAACGGTGTCTTCATCAATAGTTAAAGCAGGTCTGCTCACCATCTCCCAGGACAAAAAAATTAAGGCAACCTTAGTGCAGTCTTAGGTCAAAATATTTTTAGTGCAAGCTTATTGTTATTATGGATTTCATCAGTTTTCTGATGTAAGTGTTCTGGTTTTTCCCCATCTCTTCTCATAATCCTTTTCTAAGGCCACCCATTCTCCTTCATGCATGCTTGCGAGTAATAGAGGACCATTTTTACCCTGCCCATAGCTGTTCATCTGTTTGAATTATGTGTCTTTCACTTTAAATACCAGGTGTTTTTCTGAGCTAAAACCTTCTCTTCAGTGTTAACTTATGAAAGCAAGAAACTGTATTTTATTGGTCTGTGATTTGCATTCTCCCTTTTTCTCATAATTAGCATACTTCTTGCCACCAATGCAACAGCTTTCCTCTTTGTCTTCTTTGCTTTTTGCTTTCAATTTTGTTGGAATTTGCAATAAGAATAGGAAAGTAGAAGAGGTGCTTGGAGCACATTGAATCCTTGCAGCTCCAATGAGAGCTCCATGAAAGAGCTGCCAACTGTGTTATTCATTTCCCTCTGCTGTGCCAGGTTCTCCTTCCTCCCTCTTCCTTGACCCAGCTTTCTTTGATCATCTGTCTTCCCTTCCCTATCAGTTTCTCCAAGAGGTACATAGCCTAGAGTTGCTATTCTCCTTTAAGCCTCCACTGTTCTCCTGCCTGTCCTCTCCTCTTACTGGTTTTTTTTTTCCTTTTTTTTTTTTTCCTTTTTTTTTTCCTTTTTTTTTTCCTTTTTTTTTTTTTTCTTTCCCCTTGTTAGGCATAGAAAGGTCAGGATCTTGTCCTCTGGGCTTTCTTGAACTTTGGGTGCTAGCCATGAGTTCATTTCACTATAGCAGAATGTCAGAGTCTATTAAGTCCATAGAAGGACTCCAATAATTTCAGGGAGGTTTCAGTACTGGCCGTGAGACCGCGGCTGTGTTGGTCACAATTCCTTTCTGTAGCAACCTTATCCAGGAATCCAGGGGAATGCCATGGCTCACCCCATTCTCCAAAACACTTGTTCACTGTTATAGTCAGTGGTAACTACAGCAGTGGTGAGAAACTCTTTCTGAGTTGTTTCTTGAGCTATTGTAATAGTACTTTTTTCAGTGATCACAATATGATTTTTTTGCTCCATTTCCACAAAAAAACCCAAAAAAACCAAAAAAAAAACAAAAAAAAAAAAACCCAAACAAAAAAAAAAAAAAAACCCACCTTTTTTTTTTAATAAGAAAGTGGGCAACTGATTCATAGAGTACATCTGTACTTTTACAATGATGATTCATGTACCAAATATTCCTATGGTATGCAATTTCCTTTATTTTTCCTAAAGAAAAACAGAAAATTCTTATTCTTAATTTTTACTGATACCTACCCAGTTTCCAGTTGTTTCCAGTTTTACTTTATTCATATCATATTGAGGTTAACATTTTTAAAGAAATATCTGTGATTGGTTACATTGCCCTTTAGTCAACCCTTTGCTAAGTTTGAGGTATTCAACACTTTTAATTGTACCTTGTAATTAGCCTCAACTTTCAGACCATTTCTGTTACTTTTCACTGAATTTCTTAATTTAGTAATGTTTTTCTACTTCTTGAAAGTAGTTTAAAAATTCTTGACCAATTAGCCAAATTGTCCTGTTCAAATTTTAATATTTGACTGGTAAATTTGTATAACAAGGTGGGCATGATGTATAAACACATTTAATGAGCTGCTGAAGAAATTACTTCACATATCTTGGAACTCTTAATTTTCTTCTTGGCACATACATGCTAACTAAGCATACCTGACTATTCATGAGTTCTTGGCTTAAGTGACACAAGATCTTTCCTCTGTATTTTTTTTTTTTTTGACAGTTACTTCTGTCCTCAAATGCAATTTTTCCAGCGTTTAGGAATAAATTGGAATATTCTCTGGAGTATTTTATTTTTTTCTGATAACTAGAATTTCACGTGATTTAAAATCCTTGGGGTTTATGTGTTGGATTTGTGCTTTAAAGTTACGTCAGATGAAGACAGTACAAAATCTATGCAAGCTGAACCACAAATTACATTTTGTTGGTTGCTATTTATAATCCTTTCCTCTCATTTTACTGTGATTTCTCAACTGTAGATTTTTTTTCTAATTTCTTATCCCTGCCAACTTAGATGTTCAAAGTAATTTCGTTTACTAAAAAACGTCAGCATGATCCTTCATCATGGAAAAAAAAGAGGTCACTGCAACACTTATAATTTTGCTATTTTAAACAGCCAAAGAATTGTAGTGTGAGACAGATAAGCCATTTGTTCAGTGCTGACTATGAATTGGAGCCACGGCAGAAGACAGTTGTTCATGTCACAACCAAAACCTCAAATAATTTATCAAATTGGATTTAGGATCCAGGAGAATTATAAAGAGGATGAGACAAAGGAGATAATAAGGCATTTTGGAGACATGTCTGATGTTGTGATGTTCAGGCAAGCAAATGGTAAATTGTCCCATCTGCTTCTAAATTTCAGGCTTGGATGGAATTCCTGAATTTAAAAAAAAAAAAAAACCTTAACAAAAAACCTCAAAAAACACTCCCCCCCACAACCAAACAAAAAACCCCCAGCAAAAGTCAACTGATTAATAATGCATGTCCAAATGTTAACAAAAAGTAGTAGATGGATCATAGAACAGCTTAAGTTGCAAAAGATAGGAAGTTCATCTGGTTCAAATTTCCATGTGAAAGGGAGCACTAATAACATTATCTAGCACCCTGTCCAGTGGTATCTTAAAAACCTACAATGATGGAGACTCTCACATAACTGGGAGATTGTTCCCATGGCTGATTGTTCTCACTGTGAAAAAATTATGTCTTACCTGTCCTTACAGAGCTTCAGCCCATTGTCCCTTGTCCTCGCCATGTGTGTCCTTGTGAAGTGACCTTCTGTCTGCTTTTTAACTGCCCTTTAAGTACTGGAAAGTTCTGATGAAGTCGCATAAGTCTTCTCATTAGAGAAAAGGCCTAATTCCTTCAGTTACTTACTTTTCCTTGTAAGTCAGTTCCCCCGCAACTGAATCATCTTTGTGGCCCTCATTTGGACACTCTCTAGTCTGTGCATGTCTTTTTTTGAATTGTGGAGTTGAAAAATGGACACAGTTCTTAAAGAACATCCTCATTTTTGTTGGCTAATACCTCTGCAGCTAGTCTTCAGAGATGTAGTTGAGTTACGTTCCTTTTACTATCTTGAAATTCAACTAAATCTTGGCTTTTATACAATTTTCATTATTAACATACTTGCAAATTTTGTTACAAGACTCATTTATATAAGTATAATTTGCAGGAAGATTTTGAGAGGAAGAGTACTTATAGTTGATGAACTATATTCTTCTGTGTCCTGTTAAATTCTGGTAAGCTTCAGCTGAGATATAAATGCCCCATAGTGCCATTGGCTTTCACACATGGACCACAAGAAGGAGACTATGATAGCAAGCTGAAATATTCACAGACTGTGAAACTCTGCCCAGGCTGATTCAGAAGCCAAGGCAAAAAACAGTTATTCTTTCTAATGGAAAGAAATTGCATCAATAATGCATCAATATGCAATTCCAAAGTATACAGACTGGAATTATATCTATCTCCAAATCTGCTGCAGAATCCCCAAAATTTGTGTGTTTCTCTGAAGTACAGAGTGGGAGCAGGGAGAAGAAAAGCTGAGTTCTTGTTAATTGTCTCCCAGACAAACCAGGCAATTATAATCCCCATTTCATCATATTAAACTACATGTGTACAGAGGAGGGAAGGAATAAAATAAAGCTATGGCAAAATTGTTTTGAGAAGTGACACATAACCTAGAAGTGTCTCAGAACTTAGCAACTAGAGATAAGTAACAGATCCCTTCCTTTTCACTGTTGCCAGGAGCCTCAGTCACTCACCAGGGCTGCAGTGTCCAGGTGCTGTCTAAACACACAAAAAACATTTCCTGTCAGTTTACAATCACAGGATAAAAATAATAGGAGAAAGCAAGAAGCAATATGCTAAAAAAAATGTATTTTCTGAGTCAGAATCTGGAAATGTCAAGTGAACTTTTTTGCAAAACCAGCTTTCAAACATCTTAGTAATATACTAGGATCAGGCATATACAGAAAGCAATGTATTTTCTAATTTTTTTTTGTTTAAGTTTTCAGACCATAACTCACATTTCTTTAACTGGCAGTTAAGAGTGTGCAAATAAATGTATCATTCTAACAATAAATGAAAATAAAGGCATTGTTTTATACTGAATTCAAATGAATTAATTATAGTCATCACTTATCTCCTGGGGGGCAAAAAAAAGCTTCCTTCACCTGTGTTCATAGACTTCAGCAGTTTAGATAGGATTTTATAAACTAAGCCTTAAACTGTGCTGTGAAGGACAAAAGATCTTCTGAAAGAAGTAGAATTTAATGAATGGGGCTCTTGAAAACACCAACTGAAAATGAAGTTCAGTGCTTAATTAAATGTGGGATCCACTCTGAAGATCTCAAATGCATCTAGTAGTAGAGAAGAACATGCAATATAATCAATATTACATAGAAGTTGGAACAATTTCTACTACTTCGAGTCTCCAGGACACTCATCCCAGGGAAAATCATGGAGCAAGTCCTCTTGAAGGACATTTTGGGGCAGGTGAAGAAGGACGTGATTAGCAACAAAGAGAGTGATCAATCATGCCTTAACAAATTGACAGCAGTGGGTGTCATTTACCTTGACTTTAGCAAGGCTTCCAGCAGAGTCTCCTTCAAAATTCTTGGAACTAAGTTGAGTCATTACACTGTGAATGGCTGGACAGACAGTTGGTTAAAAAGCAGTCAGATGGTTGGGCTCCAAGCACAGAGAGCAGTTAGAGGATGGTGTTTATCTGGAGGCCGGTGGCAATGGAGTTCCACCAGTGCATCTGCCTTGGGACCTTTTCTATTTGACATCACAGGAGCACCTCATCCGATCCCAGCACTGAGGCTTCTGTAGCAGGCTGCAGCAAGGACCTCCCATGCATTTTTGTCATATAGCCTTTGTAAAACTGTCAGTGTCTGCATTCTGTAAAGGATATGTTTAGAAATTATACTGTCTTTTTTTCTTTTGAAAGACTGTTCTTATCATGTAAGTAACTATTTAAATTGCGTACAGTAGGCACCAGGCACGACTGAACTCTGTTGAGGTTGAACAGTGTTACTTACATCTGAAAATTTAAACTAGTGTAGACTCTAAAGGGTTCTTAAAAATGAGGATTTTAAACGTCACAGGAAAAGAAAACAAAATCAAAGTAGTAGGAGTAAATCTGTTTATTAATAAAAATTATTTGCTAAGTGGGAATGCTACTTACTAGAATTTGAATTTATTTGCCAGAATGAGGGCTGAGTCAGACAAAGTCATTGTGAAACCAGCTGAACACAAAAAGCCAAATTCAGCACTCAAGTGTATTCACACAGCTATCGTTTACTGGGAACAGGATTGGCGCAGAGCATGGAAATAAATAAGCCTTTGCCAAGAAAAGAAAAATTGAGACAAATTTCAGAAACCACATCACAGGAACATTTCCCTATTGAGCCTGTGGTTGTGGTCTGGTGGTCTACTGCAGTGAGGGAGAAGAAAAAAGCATGAAATCAGACAGAAAAATGTGTCTGCAGGCACCAAGCAGCAAGAGGGTTGCAGCATAGTGGCAAGGTACCTCACTGACTAACTGCTTAAGAAGCTGAAACTGCATGTAAAAAACGTTTATTAATTCTTTACAGTCATTTGAAGAATGGATGTTCTTTGTAAAAGTGATACTCTGCTTGTTGAATCTTAGATGTATTTCTCCTGATCAGGTATTTTTCTTTCCTGTTCTGTTTTTCCCTCTCCCCATGTGTGACAATTGATAACTTGTATTACAGGAAGTCAATCAATAGACCTGTTTTCACTACATTACTGAAGGTTTCTTAAAATGGTTTAAAATGGTTTAAAATGGTTTAACAGTCAGGAAAATCAAACCAATTTTTCATGAAATTATAGCTTACTGTGTGGTCAATTAAGAGTCAAAGTGCTTTGAAGATTATTAGACTAAATTAGGCTGTACAAAGTTGGATGTGCCAAAAAAACCACAAAGTCTTAATTTTCCTAGATCTTAAGGACAAAAAACTGAATCTAAAGCAGTTATTTAGCTAATGAATGTTTGAGTCAGAGTTGCAGGGGAGAGTAGAGAATAATTCTGAGAGAAATTCTTATTCTTTAGAATTACTAAGTTACTACTGGACAAGTCAGAGTTAATTTCATTCATATCCCTACCTTCTTTTCCCTAATTACAAAATCTTTTTCAACTGTTTTCAGTGGGACCAGGTAGTTGTAAAGGCTTCTTCTCTCAGTGCTCCTGAGCAGCCCTTCAGATAGCACTTAGCAAGCCTGATGGACCTGAGGAAATGGTGCTGTAGTGTTAGCTGAGCTGCATTTCAGTTTAGTCAATGCGTCTGAGCACAGTGAATCCTTTCCTTGCTAATTTTTTCACAGAGAAAAACCCAGAGTCAGCAATGCGAGTTTTAAACTGTGGAACTTTATTATTTACTCCAAGGATAAATGAAGCAATTCACAACCTAAGTCCTGTGTGCTGTCTAGGTGCAAGGTGCCTGCAATAGGAAGCTGGTCCCAGGAAACCAGAACAGGATCCCTGCCTGCCCAGCTGGGCTGGAGTGTTTCTCCTTTGGTAAGGAGCTCTGCCTAACAAAGTGCAGAGTACAGGAAACATCATACAGTCTGTATGCCAGTGCCTGTGACCACTGATCTAGCTACAAATGGAAGTCATTAGACCCATGCTGATTATGCATGTACTGAGTAGGAGATTACCAGCAAGAGCAAAAGCAGTTCTATCTATGTGTGCTGTGTCTTTGAGATTTAGTGAAAGTCACAGCAGCCTCTTCCTCCCCTCTGTCTACTGATGATACATTTCTGTCCCATACTGCAGCTTCCATTCTAATTAAACCAAAAAAAAAGAAAAAAAAAAAAGAAAAAACCCACCATGAAAAATTGATGGGGTTGTGTGTTTGCTTTAAAAACCACTAGCATACACTAGCTTATTTCGATATGTTATGTTTAATAAAATGACACATGAAAAATTCTTTTTCTTTGTTATAAAAAAAAAAAAAAAGTACATATACTGTAGTTATGATTTGGTCTGCTCCAACAGAAATACTTGATGATCTTTTCTACACTTTTCTACACTACATTTTTGCATTGTGCTTCTAGCTAAGATTTCCTATTGATTCTGAAGTTTTGGCATTGTTTAGTGCAGTTATAACACTGAGGAGCACTCAGCCCTCACTGCACCCTGAGCATGTCTTTTGAGGACAAGAGAACAAAAAATTAATACCTACACAGTGATTTCTCGATGCATTTTAATACAAGACTGGATACAAAGAAAACAGAATATCTGTGTTGAGTGGCAGGAAAGAAGTAGTTGTATCAAGGGCAGGGAAGGCTAGATACGTGCTAGATTGAGAGACTATTTCTGCCACATGGATTTGGCAGTGGTTGCTGGAGGCTTGAAACAAAACACCACCTGAATTTGGTGATTTAAAGTGATAGTGGCAGCTCCTTTAATGCAACAAAACACACTGGGGTTCTTATGTTAATTTTGATCACTGTGTAAGTGACATGACTAACCAGTGGGTGTGGAAGAAGGTTCCACTAGAAGGAGAAAGGGGATGGCCATTCAGAGCTCCTTCCAAGTGCTTATTCAGAGTGACACTCTGTGAGGATGTTGAAAGGTGGAGATGAGGGTTTTCAGAGAAGATAGTTGATTTTTGGGTGTTTAAGCATATTTCAGGAAACTTTGGTGGGGCATGCTTTTCAGGAAATGCTGTGTATACATGTTCCACACAGCTCCTGTGTCTCCTTTGCACACATCACTGCCAGCCATTGCAGAAAATCTCGGGCTACCTTCTTGCATCAGTGCTAGGTGATGGGAGAAACCTCCCAAAACTAATTAAAAGAGCCACTTTGGCATCACAAGAAGGAATATCCTCTGTGAATAAAGCATTCCAACTTCTGTTTGTGCACCCTTCCTCTCCAGCTAATGGCATCTGTTCTGTGAGTGTGCCAGTTAATCTTGTAGTGCTTGTCCATAACAGCAGAAAATTGAAATTTGAAAATTCTGTTTAAGAAAGCTGAATAAAGAGTTTGCATTCTTCCAGTTCAACTACTTTTGAAAATAAACCCTTGGGATAAGGATGACAGAAAGCACAGTCTTGCAGACTCAGAGTAGATACTTTTGTCTGGAGTAGGAGCTAGGATTTTTGCAGAAAGAGAGAGAAGGACCAGCATGAAAGACCAAGAGAAAAAGAGAAAAAGGTTTGGGGAAACTACAGTGAAAGAGGTAAGTTGAAGACAGAGTCACAATGAAATTAAAGTTGGCATTAGAAATATATAATGATATTACTTTCCCAGTGGTGTAAAGCTGTGAGCCTGTTGATGGAACAAACTCGGTGCTTAATGCCATCTGCTCTTGCTGATGGAAACAGTGTCTTGCTGGATGCAGAGGGTGGAACATTCCTGAATATGTTAATGTGATAAACTGTGCATAGATTAGCATGGTCTGTTGCAGAAATGCTTGAATTAGAGAAGGAAATTACTTGTCATAGCAACTCTACAAGCATCCTTAATGTTCTCCTGCAGATCTACTGCAAGTGACTGACCCAGCAGTGATCTGAGAACATTGCAAAATCTTATCTGCAAGCATAGATCCTGTTTGTGCCTGCAGGCAACCTACTCAATTTACAGCCAAAGCTGAAAGCCCTTTGAAAGCTGACTCTTAAGGTCAGAACCTCAGTCCTAAAGTCTGTCAAGGAATTTTCCCCTATGAGATATTCCCAGAGAGTTTTTTAGTGCATGCTTGTGTTGTTTTTGTTTTCTTTTTGATGTGGCTAAAACAGCAACCTTTGTGAGAGTTCAGATAATCAGATTTGCATTTTGTTTAGCCAGTCCCACTGCTACTATTTTGAAAATAACTCTCAGTATAGTTTCATACTCCAATTCATTATCGCATCTGGTCATCTTTCAGCTAAAAACAACAAAGAAGTAACAACAAAGAAGTTCCTGAAGGAATACAGAGTCCTTAGCATTGTCATTTTTTTTTTTTTGGTATCTTTCTTTTTCAGTCTGTGTGGTTTTTAAATTCTGAGATTCTTTTGATTTGGTTTACTGATTTATTTCCTTGAGATTCCTGCAATACAGGTTGGGAGTGGCATGGATTAATATTTGTTAGTACAAAACAGTATGGTTCTTAGATGAAACATGGAATCTTTTCTATTTAAGGTTTTGCTGTGTTTCCTAAAAAATGAGATTATAATTTTTAACTTTCTGATTTTTTTTTCTTTCACCGTAACTGTATTCCTTAAGTGAGGAATTCTTTGTCTCCATACACTCACAAACTTTGTCCTGTGCTTTACAGCTTGGCACTGCCATAAAGTTTTCTCCATATTAGATATTCTATCCTATAAATGTTTGCATACACTTAGCATCTCTCCTCAAACGTGTCACACTGTTAGTATTGATGTTTTTCAATTTAATATTTTCCCATTACTTTCCTCAGCCTTCAAAGTTCTTTAATTTACCTATTTTAACTCTGAAAACTCACTGATTTGCATTCTTCTTGTATCATTACTGTTAAGTATCTTGCTGCATAAATCTGAAGTAATTTAAAGCTGTGTATCTCAAACCATATAAGGGAAGAACACTTAATTTGTTTAAAGTATTTACATTAAGGAAAATTATTCAGTGGAACTGGATTATAAACCAGTTAGTTTATACAATACTGAAGTCAGTTATTTTAGGTTATTCCAAGAGCCTAAGGATAACAAACAAGGCAAAAATGAATTCTTTAACTGCAAGGCTGCTAACTAGATGAATAAACAAAACAAAATCAGGAGGGATTTAATGGCATAATGGTAAATGGATAGAAGGCATGCAGGCAATCTAAAATTATTTGATTTCTCTCCCTGTTTGTGCTTATTTTACACCACCAAGTTAGTCCATTGTAAGTCATGCTCCATTTATAACAGTCTAAATAATGGGAAATCTGGCTAAGACGACATTCAAAATCTCCATAACTACCAACCACATAAACAGGAGCCCAAAGGAAACACAAACTGAATTAGCTAAGGTGAGGTCTGTGTTAAGACATGGAGTCATAAGACTTCATGCTAAAGTTCTTTTCCGCCTGGCCTCCTTTGGAATGTAACCACTTACCCTTTTTCCCTGACAGACTGCAAGTGACAGAAGTGCTCCAGTGTTGAGGGGCTCTTGCAGCAACTGCCAGCCTTTGCTTCAGCTCTATCTGTGTATGGGTCATTAATTTCTACGTCATCAGTGCTGAGAATGGAAGTACAAACAGTTTTGTGAACTCAAAGGAATCTCATAAAGTTGTTTCCATCCCTATCTGGTGGAATAGCAGTGGTGTGCGGGCAAGTGTTGATCTGTTGAATATGTGAAGCACCCTGATGTGCAGAACTGGGCAGTGCAAAACCATCTAACTTGATATTTGTGAGTTTTCATTGCCAATGAGGATTGTAAAGTACCCTGCAATTGAAGGGAACATGATTTGGAGCAATGTAAAAAAAAAAAAATGGGAAAATAATCCATCTGTTAGCAAAATCCAGTTATTATTGTAGAGCAATTCGTATGAAAATTCTTGGGTTAAGTGTGGCTTCCTTTTGCTATATTACAATACATTATTGTGGGTAATTGTTTTGAAAGCTTTTGTGGGACAATAAGCATCAAGTTCAGTTATCTATAAATTGCAATTAGTTTGAGATGTTCTTGGGCCCAGTGTGTGTGATATCCAGATGCTCCAGAACAGTGAATGCACCTTGTTTGTCCTGCGTCACATCTGCCATACACATGCACATATCTGAAATACCCTAAGGCATCCCAAATGACACTAGGTTTTTTGTTTGAGTCTGCTGAATCAATCCTTCAGTTTAAGCACACTTTCAGGTGAGTTTAAACTGAAGCTGGGTTTAAGCCAACTAACGTAGGAATGACTTTAGTTGAACTTAAAGCAAAGTCTTGTCATAGGGCTGAGCACCTCCTGTATTTCTGTTCTGTCTTTCTCACGGTCCCATGAATATCCTAAGTGCACCAAATGGCCCTAGTCACCTGTAAATATAGGCAGTCTCACCATGTGTAATTCATGCAACTAGATTTTATCCTTAACATCTACCTAATTTCTGTTCAGGCTTCTACATCCTGTGTATGAAATCATACCTGTTACTGAAGTTTACCGTATTAGTTCAGTCTATTTGCTTTTCACTAATACACTCATCCCCCTTAACTCCTAGGCACTTAATGTGTATGGGATCCGAGTGGTCAACACAGAAATTAAACAAATGAAAATGAAAGACAATCAATTCCTTATCTTTATTTTACAAATAAAATACAGTGGCTTGTGATTTCTGATGGGAGGATCAATTTAGCCCCAGCAGTCTCCTATTTTAGCATGCTTTTCAAAGACCTCTGCTGTCATACAAGTTTTTTCCTCCAAGTTACATCTCTGTTAGAATCAGCTATTCTTAACAATTTTGAATTTCCCAGGTAAACTCAAGTTAAAAAACTCATAGTTTTTGTTTTCCAGGAAAGGAGAAAAAAAAAGAAAGAAAGGAAAAAAAAAAAAGTTAGTTTTCTATGTCAGGAAAATACTTTTTCATACGTGACAGGACAAAGAGGTGTGGATATTTGGCATATTAGCATCTGACTGTGGTTATATTTTAAGATAAAAATGCACAAGGTAGAATGTGATACTTGTTGGGTTCCTACTACAAAAACATATTTCAAAGCTGCACAGTTCAAGTGACCTTGAAGAATTCTGTACCCATCCCCAGGAAGAGCTCCAGTTCACAGCCCATCAAAAAGGTGTGAGTTTCGTAGGAGGAATATAGAACTTAATTCCAAGCCTCTCAAAGACAAATGGAGCCAGAGCTTTAGAATATGTCAATAGAAACAATTTTATAATATTGTAGTGACAAGTTAGAAACAGATTTCATTCCCTGTTTTAGTGAGGTAAATTTGATTGTTACTGTGGACCAATGAGCTACTTGTACATGATAATTGGGCACAGTAATGCTTCCATTGAGGTCCCTTAGCTGTGTCAAGGATGGTCCACAAGAGGTATTCCATACGAATAAATCCATGTCCTGCATCTGCCAGAAGTGGTGGATCAGCAGGAAGGGTTAATGGCGGCTGGAAGTGTCAGACAAGCAGATGCATATCTCTGATACAAAACCATAGTACTTCAGTGGCAGACCCCTTCAGTGCAGCTCCCCCTTACTAAAATTCCTGGTGTCCAGATAGAAATTTATACTCTTGATGATGACAAATTATCAAAAAGATAAAGAAACCATTTTTTGCAAAGAAATATTATCTTATCCCTCAGCTTTTCCCACTTTTTTGCTCTCAATTCATTCTCCATCCCAGAGATGCCAGCCTTTCTCAGCAAAGCAGTCTCTTGTCTTGGAAGTCATCCCATTGTAACTCTGTGAGAGTTCCTAGGCAGAAAGTTCTTATTCATTTCACTGAAATCATTTGTAAGGTGAAGGGTGCTTATGGAACTGGCTGCATCTCCACAACAATCATTGAGACAGCAGTGTATGCAGCATTTTGACTATAACATTAAAACCATGCACCCTGGGCTCTCAGGCAGGTGACATTGCTAGACTGATATTGCCCAGCTTCTGACAATTTTCCATCTTGTGCTGTTTTCTCTCTTTTGAAAACATGTGGGCCTTAATATTTCTGTGCTTAGCGAGTCTTCCTCTTGCTTTCTCTTATGTACACACACACAGACCACAGCCTGCCTCTACTGAGCACAATGAACACTAAAATAACAGATTTGTTTTCAGAATAAGAGAGTAATCGACTCAACTCTTAATTATTGAATAGCTGTGTTGTCTTTTAACAAATCTGAAACTATTGCCAGTTCCATAATCCGCTACTTTGATACAGGTAAAGCTTTTATTTGTGAGTGCATTTAGCTACACCAGTAGGAATCTGAAAATCCTAAAGCACAACTTGTTATGTTCTGATTATACTGAACATTCTACAGGTATGGAAACATTGCATTTTAGTTGGTTACAGTAATTTAGGTATAAAGGTAAGTGCTGCAAGTTTCAGTGCTCATTAAACAGAATTTTTACAGCATCAGAAAGTGATATATCCTATCCTTCCAAATATGGGTTCAATCCAATCTGTCTTCTTAATTGCACTGCAACAGATTATTACATTGTTCAAATAAATACTAGAAGAAAACTGCAGCTAAAATCCTGCTGAAGGGGAAAGTGCCTTGTATAAAAATGGCTTCATATAATTTTGTTCTGCATTCTGACAAATACACAGCAATCAATATCCTTGCTTCAGTGTGACAGAATTGTTAACATTAATAGCTAGCTATTTGGGTGTCAGTATGAATTATTTAAAACATTGATAAAATTGCCATCATGTTTTTAAATGGACAGATCATGAAAAAACTACTTTGCCCTGCAGCATTATTTAATAATTCAGCAAATTCAAATATTGAGAATTTTAGTAATTAAACCCCAAAATTGAAAACATGCATAAACCAGCCAGTTCAAGACAGAAGGAAAATTCAAGTCTTTTGGCAAATTATGCTTTGGATGGAAGAACATTATGTAACAGATATTAATGCTAATCCTTCAATAGCCAAGATATTTTGAAAACCACATGACAGGAATTCATATGCCTGTGTTTGTGTTTACAACTGAAGCAAAAGTTGAGGGTAAGGCAACCAGATCCTAGAACCACATAGAGAATCACTGCTAGCAAAAACCCTGTCTCTGCTCAAAACTCAAAATGGGAATTTTGATCTCAGAAAGTGGGAAAAAATTTGAACTGTTGGTTCAAAAAATTTGAACTAAGATATGGGAATAAGATATGAACCTGTTGATTGTTTCCCAAATCACACTAGTGCAGTCACCTGTGCAAAAGCTCAGCCTTGGAAGCAATTACTGATTCAAAACCTGGAGCATGGGAAGGGCTAACCTTCAGAAGAAATTAGATCAAGGATAATTGGAGGACTTGTGGACCTTCAGCTTTGGGAGGAGGCACTGAGACTTGCAGACTGGAATATCATTCCCTATTTAGTAATCACAGTCTCCAAATGGTTATTTTATTCACCTTTCAACTCCAAATAAAAATTTGCATCTGCTTAAAAGATGTAAATTATTTTGATTTTTCTAATTTTGCGTTTTAAGGCTAGCTATCCATCCCAGATATGGTAGATACAATGAGTACCCCAGGAGTTTTACATTGATAAAAGTTGAATCTGTTTTTTAGTTCAGCCTCTTTTATAGATGTCTTCCTTTAATACATTGCCAGAAGTGTTATGTGTCAATAACCCTGCTTGATAAAAAGAGAATAGTTTCCAAAATCTGGTGAAAAAAGGCAACCAAATGGGTTAAAGTAAGATGTAGCAAACCACTAATGTTGCAGTACTTCATATGTGCAGTTCTTAACATTGCATAAAATTTATAATAGAGGTACACTTCTTATTGAATGTATCCAAACAATAAGTCTGACATAAATAAGATACTTTTAGAAATCATCTTTCAAATAAAGCCCTTAACCTGAGATAATTTCCACTTCCTACATTTATCCATTCTTTGCTCCACCCTGAGCCACGATTTAAAGTCCAGGTTATTTCAGTACTAAATCTGATTTTGAGAATTCTTTTAACAGAAAAAAAAATTAATACTGAGCAGGGTACACTGCTTAATATGAGAGCAAATAGAAAACCAGGTAAAAAGACAAACAAACAAAAACCCAAACTGAAAAGGCAAACTGAAAATCTATGTCAGCGTAATGGTCACAATAAAACAAATGACTCAATATGGTTGTTTCAAGAACAAATCAGATTACAGTTATAGAAGTATAACCCATATTGAAGCATTAATCACATCACTTTCTCTTTTGTACCATTAATATTTTGTACAGACCTGAATGCATTTTTCTTCCATAAAAACCCCTTACACTTCTGAAGGGTGCACCACTGTTGAGAGCAACTCCATGCTGAGAGTTCCTTCCAGTTACTGGAAATTCTGAAATATATTTTCTAGAGATAGCAGTTTATTAGAAATGTCTGTAGCAATATTGAATAAGTTTGTGCATATCCATCATGCAGTGCATGGCTTTCAGTAAGGAGTTTTCAGCTCTGTGTGCTATGTTTCTTTCCCGGATAGATCCATCTTCTGTGATTTGATGTTTAAAAATCACTGCTGCCTTTCGTGGTATCTCTTTGTACTGATCACTTCATTGAGACTGATCTTCAAAGCCTTCAAAGAGGACATAAGGAGAGGACATCTTTCATTTTCCTACAACTATGTGTCAGGTCTTCCCAGTACAATGAAGGAGAAGACTCCAATTGTTGAAATGCAAAATCAGAAGATTTGGAGCTGGAAGTAGCTTTCATTATGTCCTCTCACCTATGGTTTTGCTGTTTCAAACTTGTTGTCTTTTCAGACTTTGTGTCCAAGTTAGCTATGAACAACTCAGGCCATACAAAGACTGAGAACAAAAGGAAGTTTCCATTCCCTGGCAGTTGGAAAATATTTTCCTTCATTCAAGAGCATTTTTCTATCTTTTGTTTTCACTTACTGTATTTTCTCACCTTCTCTGCACAAAACCAAATAATCAGGCAAACAAGAAAATCCCAAACTTTACTACTATCCTTTTTTTCTATTTATATTACTGTTTTGGAGTTTAGATTGCACTGTTTTGTCTACTATCTTATGCTGTATTCTACACTTCCCTCAGGACAGTTATACAGGATAATTCTTATTATCAGTGATTTTTTTTCTGAAAATCAAACATTAGAAACAAATTAATATGGGTGTATGCATTTCTTTTTTTTTAGAGGTGAGCAAGCAGAACACGGGTTCTGGAAGGTCCTTTGTGGGTTTAAGAGGTCCATCAATATAGCTATCACAAACTGTAGTTTACAAATAACTCATGCTGGAAATGAAGAGCTGGAATTACATGTTACAGGAGCATTCCCAAGACATTCCTAAAATACATTAATGTAAATATTTAGAAGGATAGTGTTGAGCAATGGATACTTTTGTAATTATCAAACTGTGCCTGGACATATAATGTAAATATCCAAATGAATTGTCTAAATTAATTAGATATTCTAATTACTATGGTTATAATTTATTATTACATGACTGCTACAACAACTTAAGACTAATGGAAGTCTTAACTTTTTTATGGAATTCTTGACTTTTTGTTAATTTATTTACTGCAACATTAACTTGTATCTACTGTACAAGTGGAGTGCCTCCTGTGCCTTGATTATCCTATAAAGAGCAATAAGGACGTGTTTTAACTCCTGCTGCTTACATCCACCGGTGACTCCACATATTACCTAAGGTTATTTCACTTAGAGCTTGTTTTGTTTATTTTTCTCCCAAATGCATTCAGTGCCCTTTCTAGAAGTGACATCAGATTGGAATATGTCTTCAAGTATCATTACCAGTTGATTTTTTTTCTATTAACTTACTGTAAAGGAATTTCAAAGCTTCTAGAGATAATTAGATCTCAAGTGATCTAAGTACTCTTTTTTTCTGCAGGTAAAAATAATCTCCAAAGAAAAACACAAAGACTTGACATACAGTCTCTGAAATTAAAATTGCTGTTAAAACAATTTCTCTATCATATTTCCCAGAAGGAATTGACCAAATCAATTACAAGTAATCACTCACTTTCTGTCCAAGTGACTTACACTTTTAATGAAAAATGTCTGTGTTGTATGTTTATTGACAAAAGAATGCAACATGTTTTTCCCAGAAGAACCAGAACATTTCAATAGAGTGATATGAATGACAGAAAAGAACCAAGAAAACAATTAATGACAATTAATTAGTTCTACTAATAGACATTGAAAACCCTGGGGTACTAGCCAAATCATTGCACCATGTAAATGGCAAATGTGTCCTGGGGTGCATCAGGCACAGCATCACCAGCTGGGCAAGGGATGGGATTGTCCTGCTCTGCTCTGCACTGAGGCGGCCTCACCTTGAACCCTGTGAGCAGTTTTGGGTGCCACAAAATAAAAAAGAGATTAAATTATTCAATAACGTCCTTGAGGGTAGCTGTATGAGGAGCAGCTGAGGTCACTTGGTCTGCTCTGCCTGCTGAAGAGTAGGCTGAGGGGAGACCTCACTGCAGTTACAACTTCCTCATGTGGGAAAGAGGAAGGGCAGGCACTGATCTCTGTGGTGACAGTGACAGGAGCAAGGAGAATAGATTCAAGTTGTGTCAGGGAAGGTTTAGGTTGGGTATTAGAAAACTATTCTTTACCCATATATTCTTTACGAATGTTGGGCACTGGAACAGGCTCCCCAGGGACATGGTCACAGCACCAAGCCTGAAAGAGTTCAGGAAGTGTTTGGACAATGTTCTCAGGCACATGGTGTGACTCTTGGGGTATCCTATGCAGGTTTGGGAGTTGGACTTGAGGGTCCCTTCCAGCACAGCTGATTCTATGATTCTATGATTCTATGATTCTATGATTCTATGATTCTCTGACATGCAGAAATCCTAATACACGAGTTAAAAACAAGGAGTAACTTTCTGAGATGTACTCTCTTGGTTGAAAGCAGATTTTGCAGATTTTGCAGATATTCCATGCTGAAAGACAGACAAACAAGCATTCTATCAACCTATCTTAGCTTTTAGAGGAAAAACACAACCAAACAAAATATTGCTGATCAGTCTGTCAAAGGCTGAAAATGTTACGGCAAATTTATATTATAGACCATAATATAAAAGACTTTGAAATGTATTTCAAGAACAATTACTTTCAGATGTAAAATCCTCAGAACCCACTAGTTTCTAGGTCTCAGATAGAAGATATTCATTCCTGAGCTAAGAAGGTTATGATGAACCAAGACTCCTGATATCTGAGAGAAACTTTTGTTTTAAAATTTTTAGTCAATTCTTGCAGTCTTGAACAAAACAAAACAATAACAAAAACAACACAAAACCCCACCACCACCGCTCTACGGCCTTCCTTTGCCCCCAACCCTCCTTGGTGCCCCCTCCCCGAGCCAGCCCTGTCTCGCACCGCCCCCTGGCGGGAGCTGCTGGAAGCGCGGCCGTCCCGCCGGGCCCCGGGCTCCCCTGGCCGAGCTCCTGCCTCCCTCCTTGCTCAAAACATCAGTCTCGCGTGAAGTAGATTTTCTAACTTTAAATTATTCAGCATCACAATATTTTAAAAAATAAGAAAACTTTTTAAATTAAAAAGAAAAAAACTTTATTTTGTCGTTTTGTTGTGGGTTTATGTCTATCTTTTTTTTCTTAAGTATATCGCTTCTTTTATATTTAGATGTAGGGCAAATGTGAGCAGGGGCAATGTAAAAATTTACATGTTATGTCCTGCAATGTGTTCGAGGCTAATTTGCTATGTTGTTAGCTTATACTTCCATCTAGCCACCGAAACTTCACACCCTGGTTAGGATTGGGATGTCAAAACAGCCCTTCGGGCTTCTTGCCCAGCAGCAGTTATTCTTCTTGGCACAATGTGAAAATTGTGTCTAATATCTCTCTGCAACCTTGGTCTGCAGAGCTACTTAGAAATGTGAGCTCGTCGTAAAACCAGTAATTAACAGGGACAGAAAGAAAGATTACGTCTCAGCGTAGCATTTGGAATTAAGTCAAAGATTTTTGGTTTAAAGACACACAATGTTTTCTGGTGCTGAATTATGTTTTAGGCCTTTCTCTCCTGCTCTAATAGCCTGGAAGCTCCAAGTCAGCAACTGCCACGTCTGGAGGCACCTCATTTTCTGAGAAGTCATTAATTGCTTCCTGCTGTGACTGCTGGGGGGCAATCTGGTCTTGAGAGCATGAAGCTGCTTGATGGCTCAGTCTGTGTAGGGAAAGCATCTTTCTGAGCTAAAACAGGATTTTGAATAGGTTTTGTTTGTGGTGGTCATCAGTGTGGCCACACTGATCAGTCCTGTGGTGTAAGGATCCCTTATATGTATTTGATCCATTAAGATCCTTGCTATGTTCTTTCCTGAATATCTTTAGTATCTTCAAGGAAAAAAAAAAAAAAAAGGCAATGTTATAATTTTTGTTCATATTTATTTGCTTTTCTTTCATCCCTAGGTTGAAAACACTGGCAAGCACTCATAGTTTTATGGGAATAAACCTTCCTCAGGAAAATTTATAGGAAGAAGAGACGTAATAGGCTTTTTCCTATCAGTCTTGCTCTCGGGAGTTCATAAAGGAGCCAAAAGATGTTTCACAGATTTTTAAGTGCATATTATTGCTTTAATGTATTTACCTAGATTTCATGAATATTCAGAATAATTACACACAATAAATACTCGATTCCCAGATGGCTGTTTTATAATAAATTTACACATATCTACCCCATCAGAGCAAAACACTTATTTTAAAACACATAGTGAGTTGTTACAGCAGAGACCAGCGGTAGAAGTGAGCTGTTTTATGGCAGTGTATATAGCACCAGGGTTCCTCACATGAGCACTTCTCAGATGTAGTCTGCGGGTCAAGCAGATCGCATATCAAGGACTTTTACGATTTCACACTGAGACTTCTACATTTCCATTTCAAAGGCTGGTAGAGACCCTCTTTGTTCTTGATGTAGAATCTCTTCTTGAAATCAAATGGTATTGAGGGCAGGGAACAAAAGCTGAATAAGTAACGAAGAGCTATTTATGTGCCAAGGAAAAGCAAAATTTGTGCAAGTGCATCAGTATCACTTGACTCTACGTGAATTCATGAAAGGATTTGTGTTTTATATAGTCATTCATGAAGTAATCCAAAGAGATTTTACTTCTGTTTTAACATTTAACTTGCAGTTTATAGTGTGTTTCCCTGTCCTGTACCTAAGAGCAGCCCTTGTTTTCTGGCTCACTTGTTTAATCATCAGGATCTTCCTTTATCAATAAACATTTTCAGCAGTATCTTTTACTGATATCAGCTTAACTGGCTTCATATCCATGACTGCTTTCCAGGCTTCAGAGAAAGACTTTACTCAGAGGAGTATAAACAGTGAATAAAGAAATCCATCCAAATAAAGAAGTTCATCCAAAATGTAGTAGTCACTCACAATTTCCACAGAATAGTGTGTAGTGGGTGGCCTGAGGGGTTCTCAGGCTCATGTAGATTGTATCCACTTGTGCTGTGATCATCTGAAAATGTCAGAAATAAATTTACTTTCTTTAACACTGTGTTATGAATTCTTACCCCATTTTGAGGACTATTTTTGAAAAATATGTTAAGAAGAAAAAGGGGTTTTTTAATCAATTATTTCTCATGTTATTGAAATTTTCGAATTTTTTTTCTAATAATCATAGAATAGTTTGCTTTGAAAGGACCATAAAAATCATCTAGTTTCAACCTCATAGAATTAATAAGATTGGAAGAGACCTTTATTAAGTCCAACTATAAATCCAGCATGGGCAAGCCCACTGCTAAGCCACAGCCCTGGTGCCTTATTTTTGCAAATATTTGTGCAGCTTTCTCAACAGTAATAAAGGATGCATTGGTTTTTCTTCAGTTGTCCTTTGTTTTTATAGTTGAAGAAGTGGCTTTGAAAGCTAAAGATACTGTTTTGAACTACACAGTCTCAGCAGGGCTTGCAAGTAAATTTACCACTTTGGGAACAAGTGTTCTGATCACTACAAAATTAGCGAAAATCTCAGCAGCAGCAGAAGCAGAATCACAAGCAGCCTCATCCAGGAGGAACGGGATGGCGTGAGGAGCCCCACACAGCAGCTCATCCTGGGCTGCTTCAGATAATATGGGGTGAAACGGGGAGGAGGTGGGAGCACCTCAGGTATTTTGGGGTTTCTAGTCAGGGCAAGGATGGGAGGGGGCTCTGGGCAGCACAGTGTGGGAGGGTTGTGGGCATGTTGAGCACCACGGGTTCTTCCTGAGCTCTGCAGGAGTCTGTGCTTTTCCAGAGCTTGGTAATCACTGAAGAAAGGCAGCTGGACCAGACATTAGGACCTGTATGCCTCAGCTCTCCATATCTGTACTAGGACCTAAGCTCCGTATTCATTCTTATCTTCATTGCTGACAACACTAGGTCATCATTAATATGCTATTATATAAGGATTTTTTTCATAGGAGATAACATCTTACAGGCATTGTCTACCATTTTTCACTTAAATTCTAGACAGAATTTGCCAGATATAACCTTGGTTGTGAGAATACTGATTTAATTCTTGCATTCCATCTTCTAAAAATATCCTGTACATATGGAAAAGTTTGAGATTATTGGTACCCATTGGGAGTTTTATTGTGATCAAGCATGCAAGAACTGTGTTTTTGGATAGTACACCGGTGTCAGTTTTTGGAGCAGTTACTTGAGAGTTGCTTATTTTGAATACAGCCTCAGAAGGTTGTAAAGCTGCTGGTCTTACTATTCAAATTTAAATGTAAAAGAAAAACCTTAGTTTAATGCTCAGTACATTCCAACTAATTTTTCTTAAATTACTGAACATGCTTTCAGCATGCTTTTGATACAATGTACTTTCTATTAAAATTTAATAGCTGAAAGCTATTGTTATCTTTTATGAGATGTTTTTCCTTATGCACCTATGTTCATGTTTGCTGAACAGTGCTGGCAATAACTAATGAGCAGTTCTCAGCCTGAACCGTAGTGTCAGGTATTCTTATGTTCTTTATGCATCATTTGTACATGTCATTAAACTACTGATATACTGTGTAGCTTGACTACATTTCTTTTTCAGTTCAGTTAATCTAAAAATTTCTGAGAAATTAAATTAATGGATGTACACACATTTAAATTCAAAGCAGATTTCTGGGCCTGATGTTCTTTACTGCCTAAGAAAATGACTCATGGATTATACTGGAAGATCCCCTTCTGGGAAAATCTTATAACAGAAACTGCTAATTCCAGCAGATTAATTTTCCAGTTGTTTTCCCAAAGCTGTTCTTGTGGGAACCCCTTAATTAGTAGTATATTTTAAATCAGTTTGTGTTTTTACCAGCAGTCAACCCTATTAATATTTTTTACTTTGCTTTTATGTAGAATTTTGTGACATTTAGTTCTTTGGAGACTCTTTCATGTCCACAACACCATTTATCCTGCAGACTGTCAAAAGAAAGAAGTAATTATGCTCCTCAAGTGTAAGATTCTGTCCAACATATATGCAGCTGTACAGCAAATGGCAACAGAGTAGTGTAGGGGGAATGAGTGGGAAACCTTGAAATGTTCATGTCCTCAAACACCCCTGTGGTGCTATCATGAAACCCAGTGAGTGCACCTCTCCCTTTCAGCCAGGAACATCTCACTCACTCTGCCTCTGATTTTCAGAAATTTTCTGAAATAGTGTGCTGCAGGTCCATTCTCTTAGATGACATTAAATATCTCTTTTCTGCAGGCAAAAGACCTCATAAAGTAAAAGATAAAACTCTTTGTTTCCTTCACAGTCATGTGGGGAGGAGACTTCAAAATAGATGACCAGCATAGTCTGTCTGCAGGTGAGTGAGCAGTCACTCAGTGAAATGTGAATGAAGCCACACGTCAATCTAAAAATAATTGTATCTACAGGAAAAGGCTTCCCAAAAGCATTCTCTAATCTTGTGAAGAATAAAAAAAAACACCAAACAGTTACAATTATAATGTGATTAACACACTTTATTCTAATGCATGACATAATAAGAGTGCCATAAAATATTGATTCTTGTTTCTTTCTGTGTAGGAATTGATCAAAAAAAGGGAATTTTTTTCTAAGTATCAATGTGTAGACTAGCAATAAAAAAATATTCATTTTGACGTTCTAGATAAAAGGTCCTTTTAGTTAGACTGCAGTGCTTATTTAAATATTGAAGCAGCTCAGTTTAATTCACTGTAACCTATGACATTGCCTAGCTAAATGTAAAAATATTGTTTTATTAGTAAAACACAGTGCCTCATATTCATAAATTTACTCAAATGGTGAATGAAACTGGAATTATAAAGAAGATCAAAAATCAAAATTAAATAAAACTTGAGGATATTCTGAGAACAGGATTGAAAAAACATGGTTTCTTGAGGGGAAGGGAGCTCACCCATTTCCTCCTCGTTCCTTTGAAAGTAGCCAAACTTTCTGTTCCTCAGTTCAGCCACATGTGGAAAACTCATCAGTCTCTACAAGATTTTTAAGACTTCTATAGAAAGGCAGTTTCTGTTTGTAAATCCTGGATAAATGTATTAGAATTATGTCAAAACAGCTCTCTTATTCTAAACATCCAAAGACCAATGTTTGTTGCACAGTTTTTTTTTCTTTTTAATAATATTTTTTTATCAATAAAGATATACAAAAGTATTTTTAGCTGGGTAGTAATTTGGGAGACTTACCTACTGTGGTTTTCTCTCATTTGTGAAGATTGCTATTTTGTAGTTTGGTTGCACAACCTTTATTTATACTGCTGGATAATACTTTATGTGTGCAAATTTATTTATTTAAAGACAGTTTTGTGAAAGACAATGTTACTTTCACTCAGCTACTTTATAGTTTGAAAACATGAAATAGCCGTATTTGTTTTTAAAATCTCCCATCCTTTGGGTCCAAAGGACTTGGAAACCTCACCACCATCAATAGCAAGAAACAAAAGCTCACAAAATGCTGTAAGACCATTGCACTGCTGGATCTTTTAATGTGAAATGAAAAATATAATAAACAAAAAGATTACCTGGCATTCAAGAGCCAATATAAGTCATGTTTATTTTCACTGTGTACAGAAGGTGGAGCCAAATTCATAAGGATCTGTGAACTTCAATCTTTGTTTGAATACTTTTCTAGTGTCTTTCTGGACGAGCAACAAGTCCAGAGGGGCTTATTGATTGGAATCTGTTACAATCTTGGGATAAATACTTCTCAGAACAACTTTTCTGGTGTTTAGGATGCCTTTAATGATATTTAGAAGTTTATTGGCACAGCTGAAGAGCATTTGAGCTGTCCTGCATTATCCTTCTCCCCGTTTCCATCAGTGATGAAGGAGAGAATTCATATTTCTGAATGTAGCCTGTGAAAGTGAGCAAGCTGAGTATCTTCATGAAGTTGTGGTGAGACCTTAATGAAGTGGCAAGCACTGACCATCACAATGAACAGAAAGGAAACAATTGGCCCAAGTTTTGAGCCCCTTATTTTCCTTCTTTATGATCCTCGTAAGATTTAAAAAAGAAACTCACACTTAGTTTTTTTGTCCTGCTAGCTGATATTCCAAAATGTGATTAGAGAACAAATCAGAATAATTTGGGGGTTAAAGGATGCACCCTGGCATTAAGAAATCTTGCTTCTCATTCTAGTTCAGCCATGAGCTGTCTGTGACTCAAAAGAACTGCTGATATTCTCCATGACAAATTTTCCAAGTCCATAAAAGAAGTTACTAAGACGTAACTTCTTCCATGATAATATTTATAAAACACTCTGAGACTGTAGACAGATGACTGTACAACAGTGCAATGTATTTCCGGAGTATGGTGACCATTCTCTAGGGTGGGCTCTGATGCAAATGCATCTGTCATAGAGAACTTCCCACTTTCATTTTAGGTGCTTCAACCTGCTGTTTTTTCCAGCAGGGTCTCTTTTTAAATAGCAATTATTTTCTTTTGCAGGAAGTAAGAGCAAAATCTATCTTATGCTGATGAGGACTCCTTTTCCCCTGGGGAATATCTAGCTTTGAATTAAATGAATCTAAGAGACCAGTTTCAACAAGGAATGGAAAGTGAACTCACTAAGAGGCAGTCTTGTGATTGTCCTCCTTTTATTATTACTATTCTTAAAATTATCTGAAAATATTCTTATAGACTATGCACTGTGCCACCCAAGTGGGACCAGATACTGCCCTGAAGGATGACAATTGCCTTTACCGGTCTATTTTGAACAAGCAATGACCCTTTGAAACTTGGCACAGGGGGTGGATATGTCTGTGTTTCGTAGATTCAGGGGTGTGCTGAGTGCATCAGTGGGCTCCAACCCAGTCACCCCAGCTGAAATAATGTGCAAGCACTGTGGTCAGCTGCTTCAAAGCTGAGTTATATTTCTATAAATAATGTGTAAAATAAATAAGTGACTTAAATTCCTTATACAAGCAAAAAAAAAAAAAAAAAAAAAACCAAAAAAAAAAACAAACCCACTGGATGAAAAAAGTGTTAGTCTGCACATTTATGTGCTTAGGTAATCATGAAATACCACATTATTGTTCCTTGGATATTCTGAAAAGCTTTACCTCCATAGGGCATGAAACAGGGCCACGCATTATTCACAAGTTTGCTTTCAAAGCCAAACGTGTTGGAAGGGATATCAGTGAAAACCTGCCAAAGCTTATGTGCCATCCAGGGACGTGGATGGCTGCACAGCTACCTTGAAACACCCAAGAAAATCTGCATTACCTGTGTATATTAATCTCCATCTACTGTACTTTCAGCTCATGTTGCTTGGTCTTTGGATTCCTCTCCCAAATTGCACAGGACAAGGACAGTGCCATGCATGAAAGTACAGGAAAGTGAATTTTGCAAGCAAATTGAAAACGAGGGAAGGCATGTGATTCATTTTAAGAGCTCCACAAGCTAAGACATGCTTAATTGGAAGTAGACCATGAACCCCCCTCGTATCTGTGGGAGATTTGGTAATGGTCAAAGGACGGGCTAGCCCTCCTAATAAAACATTCGCTAGGGCTTTTCTAGGGAATCAGTTGCTTAAATATAATTGAGAGATTATTTGGAAGAAATATAAAAAAAATGTTTTTTTTTTATAAAATGCTGCACTTGTGTTAAGGTAAGAACTACAAGAAAAACAGTGGAGTGAGTTCTGTATTAACCGTGAATATCTGCCAAAAGCTGGAAATAGTAAATAATCCAAATTTTGGTTCCCTTTGGTAACTCTGCATAGAAAAGCAGCAGCAGTGGGCAGTGTGGGCTCTGAACCATTTCACTGATTTAGCTGAGGATTCAGCAGAGAGTGGACAGAAGCACTATGGAAATCACCCTAAGGTTCAGCCTCAGAAATGCACTTGACAGAGCCTGGGCTCCAGCACTGCATTTGGGTCGCAGAGCAATGTGCCCTTACAGATTGTGCTGCAGCCTGCCAAACCAAAGGCAAGCAGGTTCTGGAGTCCTTGCACTGCCAAGACTGTTCTCTTTGTTCCAAAAGGCAAAATGTCAACGTCAATTCAAGAGAATTCCCAGAAAATTCAATGCCCAAAAATGTTTCTTTTTTTATGTGAAAAGAATCTGTCTTCTACAATGCAAGGCTTCAAACCTGCAATCCTCTTACCCCTCTCTTAATCCATAATTATGAACAGATTTGCAAATATCTCAGATCTGACACCCCTATGCTTTCCTGTTGAACGCAGTTTCAGCTGAAGGAGGTTTGTGTGTGGAGACATCTGTTCCATCTGAAATGATTGCTCCTATTGCAAGGCAAACAAATGTGAGTGTTTCTTGTAACCTTGTGAAATGGTAGATCATTGCATTTCCTGAAGATGGATATGTTCTGGTAATAGGCTGTAAAATGTGATCATGGAGACATATTTCCAAACTCTAAGAGACATTTTCAAGTAATTCTTATTGGGATAGATAATAGTCCTTCCTAATTCTACACAGTATCGTGGTAGAGACCTGTAAAATTTTCCCTTTTGTATGTAAATAATAGCCTAGCAAAACCAAGTCCTTTTCTTAATATGGATGCAAAATCATTCTTCCCTTGCTACTAATGTACACATTTTTGTTTTCCAAACTGTATTTTAAGATTGATGAGCTTCTCACAAATACTGAGGGTTTTTTTGAGAAATACATCTTCTTCCTTCTTTGAAAACCATAATGTCTGAAAAATTGCAAAGCCTATACTGGAAGATAATAGGAAAATGCAAGATCAGGCAAGCTGAACCCTGTGATCTTGTGATCTTGCCAGCTTCGACAGGGAATGCTAGCTTTGTATTCTTGCATGTTATAATTCAAGGGTTTATTCTTGGCATAATTCTGCCTTCCTAAGGGGCAGTTTTCAGGGCCAACATATACGATATCCAAAATGTCCTCAGTGTCTGAACATTAACACACAAAGTCACGTTGACAGAGTTTTTGCTTTGCTCCAGAATAACCAGTGTTTTACAGACAGTAGCAGGAGCCCTGTATGTACTCATTGTCTATCCCACAGTCATGAAGACAGTGAAATGCTATGGTTTGTATATTACAATTTATCCATTCTCAAGAAGAAGAGCCCACAGTCTGTGAGGCAAAAACCTCCAATTCTCCCTTAATGTGATGAGAAAAGGCAACCTGAAAAATACCTTCAGAAAACATGAAGTTTCTTTCTGCCATATGGCTTGGACAACTGTAAAAACAAGGTGGGGAGCTGGGGGGGAAGTCAAAACTAACAAACTAATAGCCACTATCAAAGGAAAGAGAGGAAACTGAGCAAACCAGTTGTCTCCGTCTGCAGCTGGAAGAAAGGGAATGGAAGGTGATCATTGTAGTGTACTGGCTCTTTTTGTCAAACAGGAGGCAGTGTGGGCTGCTATTAACTGCTCCAGAGCAAGAACCAGGACGGGTGTGTTTAGCTCCTCGCTTCAAAGCTCCCTGCTGAGGATATTTCTACAAAGATCATGTCTTCTCTTCTCTGGAGAGATCTGGGTGAAAAACAGTAGGGAAGAGCTGTGAAAAATAAGCAGTAATATCTAGGTTGCATTGCAGAGTGTAACTTTCATTATTTCAAAAATAAAGTGTAAAGAGGACCTTTATCTAGGAATAGCTCCATACCCATTACTGAACTTCTCCCTTTCAAAGAGCAAAAAGTGTTTATCCATGCTACTGGGCCCAGAAATAGCTCTTGAGAATTACATGAGTTGAAATCCAAGTGAGACTGGTACAACCCAAAGTGTGAAACTTCATGGAGAACTATCTGACCAGGCACACATCTAGAGAAGCTCTTAAGAAGTCCACGGAGCAACTAATACTCCATTACATGAACAAGGACAAGACCAATTCCTAATGGTGTTTGAACTCCATGAGTGAGGAGCTTGACACAGAGAAATCAATTAATCTCTGTTCTACAGACAAGGTATTTTTCAAGGAGCGTTTAACCAGGGTCTAGGCAGGAGCAAAGCCAAACTAGTTTTGTTCCAATTGCATAGATCAGCTTTGAAGCACGCTTTTGTTCTGTAGAATGTGTTAAAAAATCATCAAGAACATTTCTCACTATTGAAGCATGATTCTCTGTACTATACTTTATTTTCTGAACTTTCCTGGAAAGAGTTTCCTGGAATGTGAGATCATTCCTTCATTTCTCCCATGGGACAGACACACGCACACATCCACACACAAGTAATAGTAAAAAAATATGTGATGTGTATCTCCTGTGGAAACAAACACGCTGCTCCTGGTGTGTACTTTCATGTGTGCACGTAAAGGAAATTGACCTTGGTAAACAAGGCTGTGTTCACAACAAAAAAGTAGAGAGGGCTTGGGAGGGCTTCCTCTCCTGGTGGCAGGGAGGCAGCAGCCCCGGCATGCAGAAGGGCCACGCTGGTTCCCCATTATTGCCTTTCGCTGTGTTCCTGCCTTTCCTGCAGTGACGCTCCCGGCGCACACCAGAGCCAACTTGTTGCATCTCTCCGGCGAGCCCGGATCCGGCCACCGCGCCACCCAGGTGCCCCAGTGACCGGGGGCTGCGGGGCGGCTGCTGACTGCCCGTGGATTTGTTTGGTTACATCAGCAAGAGTGGACTTCCCAGCTCTCCGACTTTCCGCGGGCTGTTTTTTTGCTGTGCCTTCAGTCCTCTCCCTCCTCCTCCCCCAGCTCCGTGCTCTCCGCCCGCAGAGCGCCCCTCCTCCCAGGCTGTCTCCCCTCCCTCTCCCCTCCTCTCGCACAGTCAGAGGCTTGAAAACTTGTTAAAAGCTCTCCCAGTGTTCCAAGTTAGAAAAAACTTTTACGAGGTATCAGCACTTTTCTTTCATTAGTGGGGAAGGAAGGATGAAAAATACAAAACAGCAGTAGACTTTTAAAGTTTAAATAGACAGGTCTGAGTGCCTGAACGTGCTCTTCCATTTTAGTTTAACCCTCCAAAGAAGTACTCTGATCCATTTTCACTGCTGATCAGCAAGGGTAAGTTGCAAGTTTTCCTTTTTCATCATTCTGTGTAATTTTTTTTTTTTTCTGAAAACACTTCTTTCCTTTTCTTTTTTTTCTCTTTTTTCTCCCCCACCCTAAGAATTCTGTGTTATTGCGTTGAGGGTTGAACTTGTTTAAAAACACACATCTCTAAACAGCTTAGATTCTCTTAAAGTACTAAGTTCCAACTTGGAGGAATTATTTGCTTTCTTTTGTCACATTTCTATACATTTCTAAAAGCGCTACACTTTTACAACTTGTAACCTTGTTCAGCCCAAGGAGGAGCTGCTGCGAAGCTGTGAGTGCCGGGCTGAGCTGCAGATTTGTTGCTGCAACAAGCGATCTCCCCCCTCCACTGCGCTCGGGCTAGCTCAGCTCCTTTGAAGAAAAAGCCGAGGTGCGCTTCACCCTCCTCTGCTGTACCAAAATTGCATCAGAAGTTAGTAACAGGGAGACCTTGCCTTGAATGCGTCCCATTCCTTCCCCACACGCTTTGCTTTCATATGGAAATCCTGATGGATTCTTGATAGTTTGAACAGAGCAGGCTTCTTAATTAGATGCCTTGTTAAATGCTGCAGCTACTGAAGTGGTGACTTGCACGTGGTCTTCCTGATAAGTTTTTTCCCCTTTTCTTTTAAAATAGATGTGATAAAATCCAGACACGGGTTATGGATTTTTAACCTGGTTTGTATATAGTTACTCTGTTTTAGCAACCTCGGTGAGGGATTTTGGAGAAGGAATGTGGGATATCATGATATGCCTTACCACGTTGGCAATGTCTGTGAAAGTTTTGGGTAGATGTAAATGAAAGTTTCTAGGAAGGACTGTACATAATCCCCGTCTGACACATTCCCTGTATAATACCTCAGAGACTTAATTGTCAAAACGCAGAGGAAAAAAATACTTGAGCAGCATCTCTTGGAGAACTAAAAACCTTTTCATGTTGCGAGACCTGGAGTGATTCCTTGTAGCAGTTGTTGCCTGCTGCTTGCCAGTAGGTAAAAAGCAGCACCAGGAAGGAGAAAAAAGAGCCTTCAGCTGAAAGACAGATCAAACAGAGTCTGTTTTATCGAGTAACACACAAACAAGAATATCGTGCGCTCATATGTGTCCTCGTATTTTGCCTTGAGATAACCAGCAAGTCTCATGAAGCAGCATATTTCCTCTGAGGATTTCCTTTGCATTTTTGAACGTGATACGACAAAAATCCTGGTAATGAGCACTAAATGGGATATGGACACCTTTTGCCTGATGTCCCTGTGTGTGTGCATGTAGGGAGTGAGTTAGGGGAGTTGCTAAGAGAAGCTTTCATCCTGCCATTTTTAACATCTGGACAGCACACTACGCGGCAGAATTTAAGCCTCTAGTCTTTGGGATGTTTACTGAAGTGTTTCCTTCAGAAACTTCAAAGCCAAACACTGGCGCTGACCCATGATACCTAAGAAGCACTCGAATGGGAGAAAGGCAAGGAGCAGGCTGGGACCAGGAGAAGAAAGAGAGCGATGGACACAAGGGATTTGATTTGTGACATAAAGCTGAATGCTTATACACACAGGAGCGCAGACAGATTCAACACTCTAAAGTTATCTCAGCTCTCATATTATGCAAGCCAAAGAGATTAATTTTATTTGTCTTTGCAATGAACCAGGGCCAAGGATTCCTGTGGGTATGGGGAAGGCTAGAGGACATTGAGCAATGCATCTGTTTCATTAGATACATTGCTCTCTTTCCCCCAATCTCTCCTTCCCATGTTACTCACTGAATTTGTCTCTTGCAGAGGCACATGGGTTGTTGTTTGTGCCATTTATGTATTTAGACACCCAGATTTCAAGATCTTCAAGCAGGAGCATCGGAGGTCCTGAGGCCCCCCTCAGGGGATTCAGCGTTCCTTCCCTTAATTCCAAAGGGAGTCAGGAGAGGGATGAATCTGAGCATTAACACAGAGGATAGACCTGACTTGTACAACTAGAGAACGTCTAAGAAAGTGCTTACAGTTGCTTTTGCAAGTATGCTTTAAAATTAAATTAGGTGTGGATGGTACAAGATGGGAGAGGCAGAGGCTATGGGATAGATCTGGGAGTGACTGACCACCAGCAGCACTGGCAGACAAAGGAAAAACCACAATTGTGACACTTTAAATTCCAGTTACTGCAACCATTTTGTGCGTAACCTTTGTCTGGCAGATGAAATGAACTGAAGCTCATCTGCAGACCTATATATGAACTATACCTTCCCAAGGGAATGTTTGTAAGGCATTTGCTTATTTTTATACAATTTTGGAAAGCTGGCTTTCCCCGTTCCAACAGATCCAAACCCAATGAGTTGTACATCTCGGCTACTTTCTCTGTGATGCATGCTACTTTTGGGAAATGCTCAAGCTGATTTACATTCAGGGTCCAGAGCCTTCTCTTTTGTGGTCTAGGTGTGTGTGAGCACAAATAAAAAGATAGAAAAAGTAGGAGAACCAAAGCTTTGGCCTGTTTCCCAATTACTTCAGCTGTACAATCCCATTTTAGAACCCACTCTAACCCTTGTTGTTCTTCCATCCACTAGCATGTGACCTTCTAATACTGTAGTCAGACCTAGGACATTACCACAGCACTAAGTTTGCTTTATTCTTCTTGGAAAATATGAACCAGATGATATGATGAATGCCGTGCATAAAAAATAGTTCTAGAATTTCTTAATTGTGGCTTACAAATCAAATGTCTTATATATGTGGTCATCCTAAACCCATGCAGATGAGTGCTGTCAGATCTCTTGCTGCTCCATGGATTTTTTCCTCTGCCTTTACCCACACACAGTAGGACCTGGAAGAAATCCATCTTTTAAAGACTGCTATATTTTAATGCTAGAGCAGCATTAGTCTGCCTCAGAGAAGGTTATGATCCTGTAAAGTATTAATCAGTAGGAACTCATGAAATGCACGTACTCATCATCAGCCATATCCTTAAACTCATGAAGTACTGAATTTGTATCAATCAAGTAGGCCACCCCGTGTCATTTAGTGGACTCATTTAAGGTATTTGGAAGTGCTAAAACAAGCTGAAGTCCAGCACGCTAAAGAGCTGTTTTTAAAGGTTGTCTGCCAACCATTTCAAACTACTTACAAAGCTAGAATACTTAAGTACCTGTGTGATACAAAGCCTCTTTTTATACCTGGTAAACAGATTTGTAATCAGTTAATAAAACTGGTCCTCAGTGCCCTGAAAGTAAACAAGTTAGATCCGATGAATGAATTTTCTCTACAACAAAGCAAAGTACTGTGTTTCATAAAGCAATGGAATCCACTTAAGAACAGGAATAATATATTTGTGCCACCACAAGGTTATCTGATTAACCGTACAATGTTTTGAATTGATGTGGGGTTTTCTATCACTGGCAAAGGCTAGCATGTAACTGATCTCTTTTTTAAAAAGTTGCTTTTCAGAACTATGTATGAGTAATTCAAGCATGGAATGTTTCCTCCTGGAGCTTATATTGCCAGCGGACACAAATGAAACTTAGCAATTTTGCATGCTGAAGCAAATTAAAAAATAGGTAGTAAATTCTCTAAATATTGCAGGTGTGGGATTAAGTAGGTCAAAACTGAAGTAAATCATATGACATTAATGAACCAGAGAGGAGTGTAATTAGAAAACAAACAACACATAACTGCCTAGAAATAACATATCCTCTGTTTTCTTAATCAGGTTTTCAATCTGAAATAACATTTAGACAGTAAAAAAGTATGTTGAGTCTGAGGAAAGTCTGTTAACCCAATAGTTTCTAGTCACTGGAAAGCTGGCTAATTAAATCAAGAAGCTGTTACTTGAAAAAGGCTCCTTCTGTCCACTTGCATTTCTAGGACATGGAGCAAATCCTTGCCTTTAAAACAAACTTCACGTGTTGTATAGTTACAGGCTGTTCTCTGTTTTAACAATCCCTGCCTGAGGAGGAACGTGGTCACATTTCATTCCAGCCTTCCCAGGGACCTCCCCACTTCTCTGCCTGACTCCTTCTCTGCCGCTCCGGCCCAAAAAGAAAAACTCACATTTTCTGGGTAGGATGAAAGCTGAGGATGGCTGAGGAGATGTGTCAGAGACAAACATGCTCTATGTGTTCCTCCCAGCAAAGGCTTCCAGTTTTAAAAGTTTGAAGTAGGCCTGCTCCTTTGATGGGGCTTCATTCATGAGAAGAGCTAATTACACGGGGAAGGGTCAACAGGCTGCAGTGGCTGAACTTCAGAGCCATCTGTTTAGGCTGGAAGGAAATTGCCCTGGGTTATTTTTCAGGGGTTCAAAGATAATTGGCATCTCAGAGCTATCAGAGCGCGTACTTTAAACACTCGTATCCCATTATTCTCTCAGACTCGGTGGCAGGAATGGTGTGTTTTTATTTGGCATCTATTTTTATGTTTGAGTTTGCCAGATTTATAATCTTGTGTTCCCAGTGACTCACCGCTTCTTGAAAGCAAGTCTCCTTGGTGCTAAAATTTCCTATTTTATGAATTATCCAAAACGCGTGTATTCTATAAATGACCTTCACTAAGGAATATATCCATGATGCAGTGGGGAGGAAATCATTTGGACATTATCAAAACTGTTAATACCAGGAAGGGATTACTCAGCACCCATGGAACAAATATCTATGCCCAGCAGCATTTACATTAAAAGGGAAACTTCATGACTATTTTTCCTTTTAAGTTCCTGATTTCATGTGATTTCATACTTTTTCATGTCAGGCAAGTTAAAATGTGAGTTTTTATGAAATTACCATTCTCCATAGATAAAAATCTATAGTGAAATTTGTTTTTCCTAGGAATCTAGAACGTCATGCAAATTATTTTCTTTCTTTTATGTCATCCTGTGTATTTCAGATATCCTGAAAAGCTGCCTGTGTCCCAGAAACATGCACTTTAAAACTCAAGTCAGGAAAGACACTTTAAACTTTCACTGTTCAACACTTGGAATGCAAACTGCAAGCCAGGAGTCGCCTTACAAACACAGCATATTTACCTTTTCCTTCTTGCTAAATCTTTTCCTTTCAAAACAAAGAAGGAATTTAAATACAAAAGATGCAAATACAAACCTGAGACTCCAATGAATTAAGCAAATCACAGATAAACAGGAAACCAGTTCCTCCAATATGGTAACATGATCTTAGTTGTGTTTCATGTATTTACTATGTTTTGTTCCTTCATTAAACTATAGGTAAAGAATGCTTTCTTCACCTATGTGATGCAAATACAAATGTATAAGCTTAGTTAGACAGCAAATGATTTTTCTGAAGTTGAGTAAAGTATAAACTTGGCATCATTAGGAGCTATACTCTTAAATATATTGCATGCTATGATGAGATAGGCAGGAGATCAGATTAATATTGCTGAATAGAAAAAAATTACGTGTATTTTGCAAAGGTAGAATTTTAGATATGTCACCCTAATATTAACTTACGGTAACCTATTGTATTTAGGTTATACTGTGGTTTGCTTTTTTAGTATCTGAAAGAGTGAACATAAAAATTATGTTGAATGATCAATCCACGCTGAAAGTGAGAAATCTTTCATATATTCCTAGCATATTTAGGCTGTGCTACTACTTTATTCCACACCCTGCTTCAGCTGTGTGTCATAGTTGTTTTTCACCTGAGACAGGTGTAGATCATTGAACTGAGGCTACCATCAAGGAATCTGAGTCAATCACAGTGGTCACTGAGGATTATCATGGACTTCCTGAAAACTGGAGTGAAATTAGGAACTTTTTCGATTGTGCTCTGAGACATTATATGTTACTTTCTGTTTTCAGTTTCCCTGACTTCCCACTTCACCTGCAGACTAACTAAACTCCAATTTCTCTTTGGATTGTGTAAAATATATTAATTACTACAAAGCTGATGCTGCTGCTCTATTAGCATTATCAGTGATTTTGTGTACCAAAGGTATTAAAGTTCTGACTTAACCCTTGCTATTTTTTTTCCTTTGTGTCCTTGTTTAGTCAGCATCCTGTGAAGATGGGTGATTGGAGTGCCTTGGGAAAACTTCTTGACAAAGTCCAAGCCTATTCTACTGCAGGAGGGAAAGTGTGGCTGTCTGTCCTCTTCATTTTCCGAATCTTGCTATTGGGAACAGCAGTCGAATCTGCCTGGGGAGATGAACAGTCCGCATTTCGGTGTAACACTCAACAGCCTGGTTGTGAGAACGTCTGCTATGACAAGTCCTTTCCCATCTCCCATGTACGCTTTTGGGTTCTGCAGATCATATTTGTGTCTGTACCTACCCTTTTGTACCTGGCACATGTGTTCTATGTAATGAGGAAAGAAGAGAAGCTGAACAAAAGAGAAGAAGAGCTTAAGGTGGTCGCAAATGATGGTGTGAATGTGGATATGCATCTCAAGCAAATAGAAATTAAGAAATTCAAGTATGGGATTGAAGAGCATGGCAAAGTGAAGATGCGTGGGGGACTGCTCCGTACTTATATCATCAGCATCCTGTTTAAATCTGTCTTCGAGGTGGCTTTCTTGCTGATTCAGTGGTACATTTACGGGTTTAGCCTGAATGCCATCTACACCTGTGAGCGAGACCCATGCCCGCACAGAGTGGACTGTTTCCTCTCCCGTCCAACTGAGAAAACCATCTTCATCCTCTTCATGCTGGTGGTGTCCTTGGTGTCTCTTGCCTTGAACATCATTGAGCTTTTTTACGTGTTCTTCAAGGGTGTCAAGGATCGTGTGAAAGGGAAAACCGACCCCTACTCCCACAGCGGTGCCATGAGCCCTTCCAAGGACTGCGGCTCCCCCAAATATGCTTATTACAATGGCTGCTCGTCACCGACCGCCCCCTTGTCTCCCATGTCTCCCCCAGGGTACAAGCTTGTTACTGGAGACAGGAACAATTCCTCCTGTCGTAACTACAATAAGCAAGCCAGCGAGCAAAACTGGGCCAACTATAGTGCCGAGCAGAACAGAATGGGGCAGGCTGGCAGCACCATCTCCAACTCGCACGCCCAGCCCTTTGACTTCTCCGACGAGCACCAGAACACGAAAAAACTGGCGTCAGGTCATGAGCTGCAGCCTCTCACCATTGTGGACCAGAGGCCTCCCAGCAGAGCCAGCAGCCGAGCCAGCAGCAGGCCTCGACCTGATGACCTGGAGATCTAAGCTTCTTGATGCAGTACTTGCTCAACTACGAAACGACGTGCATTGGAAGATGCCGTCAGTGCTGATCTTGTTCCAGTGGAGGTGGTACTTAACAGTCTCAAGCAGGAGATTTTAACAATCATAAAAAAAAAAAAAGCAAAACAAACAAGCAGACAAACTTTTAAAATACTTGCTGGTTCTTTGGGGGGTGTGGGGTTGGTGTGGGGTGGTACAGTACACATTGATATTTAATGTAGCTGGTTTAAAGAATTTAAATACTAAAAAAAAAAAAAAAAAAAGAAAAAAGGTAGTACTAAGGTAAAGGGCTGTTTTTCTAGAAAGGCTGTAAATATCTGAGTGTATGTGTGTACTATCATGTTCGTTTCTAAAGGATCTTCTGTAATACTAAAACCCAATAATAACTGAACTCACATTTGTCAGGGTGAAGTGCTACCTGAAGATGAAAATATTTTTCCTATTCAACATGCAAAAAAGTCCAGGATTGCCTCTGACCATTTCCCTGTCAAGAACATTCCACTCTTAGAAAGTGCACTTTGAAGGTAAACTTTCCTACATGGTCCTCCGGGTTGTTGGAAGGCTCCTGTGAGGACAATTTACAGTCTTTGAGTCGTTCAATTCAAATTTCAGGCATGGCCCACCAAGAAATACTTTGGTCACCTGCTCTTCCAGCCTTTCATGCAGGTGTATTTTGTGATGTGTGTAAACGGGATGGCTCCACACACGTGGAAACAGCAATGACACAGTCTTGCCCACAGCGATACTTGTGTCCTGCTACTTATGTAGAGTCTCTGTAGTATTATATAGAACACAGTTTGCTGCCACTTGCAGAATTAAGCATCAAGACAAGCAAGCAACTGCCTTTAATGAATTTTATCACACCTTTACGTGTACTAAGGGTGTATGTATGTGTGTGGATGTGGAGGTAAAGGTATACACAAAACGCCCTCAGAAGCATAGGCTGAGAAATAAACGCACACAGGTTACTTGCAGTTGACACTTCCTCATGGATGTTGTGAAGATGTGGGCCACTATGGTGTTTACATTCTCTGGTTCCTTCAATGTAAGTGAAGCACACGTTGTTATATTTTTTTAATTCTATAAAATATTTTCCATGTATCCTAAATGGATGCTCTTTTAAAAATAAAATTTAAAAAAAATCAAAAGGGCCTAATCCTGGATGTCTTGCTCTGGAAAATCTCTCTTTAAAGTTGCTGGGAGTTTTGCCTCAACAAATCTGCAGGATAAAGCCCGAGATGTAGCGAACCATGTTCTTGCTGGCATGAATGATTTTCTTTTGTAGAATTTAGGGGTGGAAAAGACCCATTAGGTCATCTAGACAATCTCCCTGGTAGGTAATAATGATGCTTGAATGATAGAAGATGTAGTACTGTAAGCAAGCTTTAGTCTTTTATGTGAGAAACTTAGAAGAAGTGCTTTGTGCTGGATTAATAATAAAATATGCCTAAATGGCTTTTGCAGTAACTGGTATTTTTCTTGTTCTAAATATTCACATTTACTGAACTACAGTGTCCACTGAGTTTGACAGTTAGGTCTTTCTAGATGGCTCTAGCAACTTTAGTGTTTACAGTTAGATTATGTTTGAAATGCAAGTGAAGTTGAAAGGATTTTTAAAGAGTACAATTCTAGCTAATTTATTTGAAATATATGCTAAAGAAATCTACCAGTTTCTTCAAACGCGTAGCCTCTTAGCTGAACACAGATTGACCAAGGAAATACATAGCTTGGTTTCATTTTGCAGCAACACAGATAAATTGTTTCATTTAATACATTATATTAATTTGTTTGACATTCCATGTTAAACTACTGTTGTCTTCAACTTCATTGCATGTATGCAACCATAGTTTGTCAGATCATGTTGTCTGGAGAACATTAGTCAATAAAGTTTTAATTTAGTATAAATACATTTTCTAATTGTCTTTTACTGTTTCATATGTCCGTATATATCTTTAGTTACAGTCTGATAATCCAAACTCATTCCTCCCTTGTTCATTTTTCCCCAGTTACTCTGCATTTCAGAAGCATCCTTTATTTAATCCATCTGGATATGCTTTGAACTGAAATTCCACAGGGCCACATTCAGACACCCTCTCAACTGGAAAAACAAGCATTGTCTCTGCCACTCCTGAAACAAAGTAATGTTCAGCATGAACAAATCTTGCCAGAAGTCTCAGAAAATGTATATTTATTTACAAACTATTATAAAAATGACAGTACTAAAAGATTGTCACATAATTTTTCAAGCAATTTTTGTATATGGCTTGATCATGAAATCATTGCATTTTTTTACATTTCCCCATATCATCCCCATATCATCACTCAAGTGACAGTCAGTTTCAGTTCCTAAAATTAAAACCTCATTTCTTCAAACTCAATAGGAGAAAGGTACTGATTTTGATCAGGTTGAGATTTTGCATATTGCCTCTCCTGCTTCACTTCTTATGTCTCCATCACTAGTAAAGTCATACAGTTCTTGGCTTTTCAGGACTGGACTCAAGATATAAGGTGGTTGAGCTCCTTTTTTTATTTGAAAAATCAAAATATAATGGTCATGTGATCATCATAAAAGTTTTTACTTTCAAATCTGCTTATTATTTTAAGTCCCAATTCTTCCCCTTCTTATTCGTGAAGATGGGGAAAAAGCAGGGCAGTGGTAGTGGATACTGTAGATCCAGAGAGATACCAGAGAGATACTGTAAAAGTACCAGCACAAGGAAAGATTTCTTGAAGTTTTCCTTAAATAATAACAATGAGTCATATTTAAGCTGACTTGTCCTAGTTCGTCTGTACAAACGGCAGGGCATTCCAAGCATTTTGTAAGGATCATGCCCTTGGAAAGGTGGACACCACAGCATTCAGGGAAGGGCTCGCCCTGAGATAAAATGTAGTGTCTCCTAGACAGGCTGATTGTCAGGTATGTCCTATGGGGCATCTTCGACAACTGAAAGAATTTAGTGCTTTGGTGCCAAGGTTCTCTGAGTGATTTTTTTTAGGAGGTAATGCATGTGTGTGCATGTGTAGGGTAAAAACATCCCAGAGGCCATTTCCCCCACCTAGATTTATTTCTGTGGACAGCATTTATTATACACTTCAAAGTCATCATAATTTTGCGTGCCATTCATCTAGTTCTTTAGGCTCTTTCTCCCAGTACATCCCTGAAGCAGCATTTGCTTTGTCTGCAGATGACAAAAAATAAAGTGTGATAGAATGCTAGCACACACTTATCAGCCACTGAAGAAAGACAGGTCAGATATTGATTTCAAACTGAAAAAGATGCAAAAATACAATCTCTGAAGGTTATTAAAAACCATAAAACTCAAATTCATATCCTGTTCATTATTTTAAAATTGTGTTTATGTTTTTGTAGGAATATTTTGAAAAAAAGGCAAATCATCTTAAGGCCTCCACCCTGTCCCAGTAATTTGAAATGTTTTTAAAGAGTAAAGTTAGAAGGAAAAGTTACAGACAGCCTAAAATCTATATGCATATCATGTAATTTCAAGATGTTTTAAGTACAGCGAGCACACACTGACGATTATTTCCTAATTTAGAAACTCAACTTCCATATTTAAAGTGGAAACTGCAGTAACAGTTTGAGAACCAGAACAAATTGTGCGAGCATACCTGTGTCACTCGCTGAAATCCATAATTTTTAAACAATGCATTGGTGTCACTGGTCCAGAACCACATCACCCACATCTGTCTGCAGCACTCCTGTGCTACTCAGCAGTCACACACTGGCTCAGCTGTGCACTACCACCGTGCTGCCTTTCCCTTAGACTTTCTCTACAGCTTGTTATTGATTAAAACAGAGAAAAAATTAGTGATGTAAAGAGTAGAGTTTTTCAAGTCAGATGTAGGAGTTCTGAAGTTACCTTGACTGGTTAATCCAGAGTTCTGAATATGTCAGATCTAAACCTCCTCCAGTTTTGATGGTATTCTAGAAACAGTTTTCTGTTTCTATTCTGCTGACACAGGATTACTTTTAATTCTTCTTGTAATTCCTCCATGATTACCACTGTTCCCTTTTCAAGAATTTAAACAAAATAGGGCAGAAAATAGGAATTATCTTCCTCCTATAGAATTTTTCCTTTCTTTTTACTCCTAATCCGAATGTAGCAGGACTGAGCGTTCTACTGAGTTTGATATACATTTTTTTAATGCACTGTATTATTCAAATAGTCAGATTTACCACAATCTCCTCGAAGATGTCTTGTCTTCTCATGCTGCTCATGAGAAGTCACGCTTCTCCAGCTGTTTACAGTTAGATCTGCCAATGAACTCAGATGACAGAGGTGGGATGGATGGCCCTTGAGGATTTCTCTGGCAAAAATCCAGTCCTTTGATAATACAGAGCTATTCCTTACATTACTTTCATTTCTACTATCAATACAGACAATAAAGTCAGAAATATGTCACGTCTGAGAAATCACTACCTAGGTCTATTATCTGCTTCAGTTGCATAAAACTATTTGAGTGTCCTCTATTTTATTTTAACTTATTCTAACATAATGGCTCCAGAAACATGGGGCTGTAAAATCAGCTCTGCAAAGGCTTGACTTCCTCTCCCTGACTTACATCATGTGCTTTTGACTGTGCCCAAGGATATATTCACACCCAGACTCTGCCAGTCCTGGAAAAGTGTGTCAGATGTAAATTACATGATGCTAGCACATCACTAGATTGAAACAGGAAGAGCTTATTTGTCCCTGTTCCTATTTAAAAGGTATTTTGATAGACACAAAGGAAAAAAAAAAAAAAAAAAAAAAAAAAAAAAAAAAGAGAGAGAGAAAGAGTACTTGTCTTCAATGTATCTTAAATACTTCCTGATCTGGAGAACTACCAAAGACCTCTGAAGCAATTCAGATGATGTCGATGTAAGCATGTTGAGCATTATCAATGGATACCACGAAAATAAACAGTTTAAATAGATCCAGCTGGTCAGCAATGTGGTAAAACCAGCCTCCTCTGAAATGGCTGCCCTCACTCTTTCCGCCTGGTGGCCAAAATGCTGCGGCTGGCTTCCTAGCTTTCTGGCATTCGCAGTGCAAAAGCACCTTGGACAAAAGCAGACGTGTTTTCACAGTGATTGTTTTGCATTTCTCCCTGTGAGTGCTGGAGAAGCTGAGTGCTGGGAGCTGGAGGCAGAGAATCTGGGGCAGCCTGTACTGGGTTAGTAATACACCGTCAAGGGAGTCACTGGTGAAAAGTAATGGCTTTTTGGGGATTGTGGCCACTCCCATCACTTAAAAAGGTCTCTGCTGCTGTGCTGAGGAAATTTGCACAACAAAATGAGACATGTGAGCTTAGACCAGTATAAAAGGGAAAATGTTCAGACATTTAAATTGCTCCTTGAAACAAGCCTCAACCACAGTGACATGCTTCCTATTAGAACTGACAGAAAATGCTCACATGAGTTCCAGGATTTCAGTCATTTAAATCAGTGCTAAAATTCTTTTCAACATCAAACATAAACAGATTGGACCCAGAAAGATATATTATGACATTTAATTTTCATTCATATAACTGCAGGGGGAAAGCTGATGAGTATAAGCTATGAAATCTTGGATGATGACTACTTAAATATGTGTAATCATACTATTTCCTCACACTGTCTTTTTACTGTAACTTGGTCTAGAGGCAAATTTATGAAAAGTAGTCTAAAGTTTTATGTTTTTCACAAAGAGGCATGAATTCTGTAAATGTAATGAAATATATTTACATGATGTCCATGTCAAATTTATGCAGGATTACTTAAGAGAGAGTGGGGTGATATATAACATGTATTTAACTCTTCTGGGTTTGGCATCTGAGGAGTCAAATCTTAACTTTGTCTCTCCTCATCCTTGTTAGAAAGATTTTTCATATCTGAAACACCTGAGAAGTTTCTCTGGGAGAAACTTCTTCTTGGGTAGGGGCCTTTGCATCCTCCTCCCCCTCCTTTTGCCCATCTATAGTGTAAGTTCCATACTGGAAAACAGAAGCAGCCCCAAATATATAAATAAATGCAATCACAGTTGATAACAAAGCGTTGCAATCAGGGAGTAGGTAGTAGTTCTCTCTTGCATGTCTGAAAATAACTCAATAGAAGAGCAAGATGGAAAATAGTTTAAGGCATTAGAAAATCCTCTGGATACTTTAGCATCTGAGAACCACTGGTCCTTGCTGAAACAGGCCTTTTCAGTCTCAGCTTCTGCTGAGTCATAGAATATTTTGCCTTTGAAGGCTGAAGTACCTTGGCTCAAAATTGGAGTTGTTCTGGAAAGGTTCAGACCTTCCCTAATGACCATATTTGCATACTATTCTCGGTAGTATTTACATATAATAGGACACCCTCCACAGGAAGGCTTCTTCAAAACACAGGCTCTGCTTACACTTTAAATTTCCCTATTCAAAGGGGAATATTGAAAATTATCTATGCATCACTACTTCAAAGTGTTTCGCTGGGAGTAAGCTGCCATATATTTGGGAGACTCATCCTAGTTGTTTCAAAGCTGAATATAAAGCCAGCTGTAAGATTGCCACCTGGGTTTTGCGTGTGGAGGCAAAGAGGTATTACTCAGGCAAGAATCCTACCTGGCCTGACCTAGCATACTTCTGTTGAGGACAAGGAGTTTCTGTTGAGTGATGTGAGATGAAAACCCTTTACTGAGCTTTACTTAGTTCCTTCTTTTATTCAAGTCCCTGTAGGGGTTTTTTTGAAGCACAGAGAGGATCCAACCATGAGTCCATGAGCCTGTGTAACTCACTGAGGTATATGATAATCCCTGAGGAATTTCTTATGGTTCCATTTTGGTTGTTCCAGCTCTGCGGACTTTGAACGGACTGTAGTGCTCAATCCCTCAATGCTAGGGAGGGCAATTGATGATGGCAAAGGGTGTGTGAGTAGAGAAAGTAGACCGGGATTTTTTCCCATAGGATTTCCTATAGAATCAAGGCAAGCTGGTCAATCATTCTTCCTTGTTCTGAAAAGTCAAGCTGCAAAAGTGTGAAAGGATTCCTGCTTTCTGATAGAGGCTTCAAGTGTGTGCTTCAAGTAGTATCCTCTTAATCTGTTTTTTTCTTCACTCCTCCCATGCAGCTGTCTTCTCTCACCACCCACTTCTTTTCTGCATGTCACTTATGCCACAGGTATTTAGTGTTTTGTACTAAAAAACCTTTCCATATGATTATTTTTTTCCTTGTGTCATGTGGTGGGGACCACTCAAATACCTTAAAATAACATGCTCCGTTAAATATCCATTAATTAACAAGCTGGTGTATATTTCATTTCTTTAGAATGAATGCTAACTACTGTAAGTTTTGCCTGACAGTTTAGGAAGTCATTTTGTATCTCACCTCATAGGAGCCCACATTTGCTTTGATCACTTTTCTTCTCATAATATTTTATAATTAAGGAAGACAGCAGAGGAACTCAGAATTCTAGTTATCTACCTTAACCAGGTGCAGTGAAAGTGTCAGGACATGGAGTTTGTCCAAATCTTCCTCCCACCTTAGTCCTAAAGGGACTCAAACCTAGGCTCCCACTAATGGTTATGTATGCTATATAAACAATAATAATAATAATAATACATGGAGCTGCACTGATACAGTGCCTTTCATCTTCAAAGTGCTTTGAGAGCCCCATGTAATTAGTTTGCCATGGAGTCATCACTGACGATACTGCATGAACCCCAGTACTACCCACTGTGAGAGTCAGAGGGAATCTGAACAGTCACAGAGACCATACATAACCTCCCTGTCACTACTGAAAGAAATTGAAAATGCTGAACAAGTATATTTTAACACTTCACACAGGAGGAGGATCCACAACCAGCAGGAAGCCAGTCTCCCTATGATAAGGAAACAGGAATGTTTTCTTTGCTGGTAATCTACTACTTCAGATCTCTAAACACATTTTACCTTGAACTATGTCTCAGTCAAGCTGGCAGAAGATCACAGATAGATTATCTCATTGCATGGAATCTTCATCTTCATGCAACTAGAATATATATATATATATATATTTTTAATTTAAAAGGTTTTGATTTGATGAATCCAGAAGGGATGCAGACATAGTAAGTATAACATGAAATAGGTTTTTACAAACTTCAATGACACTCCAGGGCAAAAATTTATCTAGAGTACACCATTGGCAATTGACAGTCCAGCTGAGTACAATTTTAATATCATAGTATTTTTTCAAGTATTTTTTGTGAGCTTACAACAGGTCCTTGTCAACGTCCAGGAGTTGGCTCTTTAAATCAGCTTAGCGTTTGCTGGAGATTATCATCCCAACATAAATTTGTAAAGAGCTTTTTCAAAACTACACCATTAAGAAAAGAGAAGGAAAAAAAAAAAGGCAGTAGGAGTCCGTTCAAACTGGTGAGAATAAGAATGCAGAGTAACAGAGCATTTTTATATAGAAGATGCTTGGATCATCTCTCAACATCACTAATTTTTATTTGCCTCACACTTGTACACTGTCTAGCATTTATTTTCTCAGCACAAAGCCTAATGTTCTTTATTTGCCCTTTCCTCATAAATTTTTCTTACGGAAGATTCCATAGGAGAAAAGGACACCGCTTTACATTGTTGTATATATTAATGGTCAAATGAAGAATAAGCTTGAGACTAGTTTTCAAAAGTTGTGGTCAGGCAGAGTTACTGGGCAGGCAGAAGCAGCTCTGCTTCCCATGTTAATGTTAATGGATACGTGCACTCACATGTCTTGATTTTTACTCCGTTTTAAGATCATTGTTTCTTTTTTTAAAATTTGGTGTTCTTCCCTGTTATATTTAAATATCACACAAAACCATAAACATAACCATATGTCAGAATGAGGGCTTTACTGATGAATGATGGTTTGGACTCAGATTATTTGCTTTTATTTTTACTGCTTATTCCATTAGTTGTAATTGAAATGTATTCTCTGTGTCTGTTACATTCAGCTTATTTTTAGCTACTCTTGGACTTCTTAAGGCAAAGTCAACACATGACCTCAAGAGTATGAGAGGTACCTACTAAAGTTGCCTTTTCTCTCTCCCGTGGTGCATCAGTACATCTTCATCAACACTGCCACTATATAACAACCATAGCATCCACCTATCTTTAAGCAAGAAATAATGTTTTGGAAAAGCAGCAAAACAAGGTAACGGGCTGGGAAAGAGCAGTGAGATTAATTATTTGGGTACTCCTTCCAGATTTCAAGCAATCACAGCTGTTTTATGTAGCAGGAGAAGTTAGCCTTCCACACCAGCTATTTTTACAGTGGTGGAGCTGCAGGTCTCGGAGCAGGAGGAAGGAAAGGGAGTGACAAGGCACAGCTACATGAGAGGTGGTGTAGGAAAAAAGGTGACAGCCGGAAAACGGATGTTTCAAAAGAAAGAGTTGCACTAAAATGGATGTTTTGTGATCTTCCCATATGCAACAATAAAAGAACTTTGAATTTGAGGCGTGGAAAGTGTTGGAGGTAAGAAACTCGGAGCTTGAGAGTCTCCAGGAATTCGTGGAGTTTCTCTGGGCCTAACTCCACTCTTTTGAAACATATGATGAATGCGTATCTCAGCCGTGAAATGTGATTTGCTTCACAATTCTGTGAGGGAGTATACAGCCACACTGAGGGAAAATGTCCATTTCAAGCGTATGAGGAGGAAACTCATCCCCCTTTTCCTTTTTGCAGATTCAGACTTCTCATTTTCAAAGCCAAACATAGACCTGTGCTTTCACACTGTCACTCCCTGTTGAGCTTTCTTTGGCCCCACTTTTTTTATTATTTATCTGACATTGCTCCCTCTTTTGCCTCCACTCAGTGGTCAGGTGTACTCCACATGTCTGAGCACGGTACGCCCCTTCAGAGGCACAGCCAGCCCCAGGGCTTGGGGCAATATTTCCACATCCTAGAGACACTGTGGCCGGTTCATCCTGGTGACACTGTGGCTCACTCAGCGTGTCCATCAGGGAAGGTGATGTTACTAAGCAGGTCTGAGCCCACAGCAGTGGCTGCCACGCTTCTGGGGCTGTCCCGCCCTGCTGCACTGAGTCACCAGGAGGCACCGGCCCAGGCTGCTGCTGGCTCAAGGACGGGAAATCTCAGGGAAGAGCACCAGGCTGCTGGGCACAGCAGACCTGCCCTGTATTTTCATCCACACTGTTTCTTCTCTTAGGTTTTGGCTGTGCTTTTGGATCCCACCTGGTCTCTGCCACATCTTGCCTTATTTTCCATTGCTCTGGGCCATACTCTGACAAGCTTTTCAAACTGCGAGCTTTTCAGGCATTCCCTATCAAATGTAAATAGAGCATTTGTAGAAACATGCAAACTGAGCAGTTGATCTGTTGATGGTTACATGTTTTGGGCAAAGGAGGAGGATTCATTTTGCAGCTTTTTAGAACTAGAGTGTCAGAAATGATTGTTTTGACACCTGTGTGTTCTTGGGCTCTTTAATAAATTTACAAGTGAATGAATCAGAAGTGTCATGTAGGTTTTTTCAGGCAACATTCATAATGAACACACATATTTCTCATAGATTTTTTTTTTAACTTCCTTTACTCACTTCTAAAAAAACCTTTAAATTGATATTCATTTTCTAAAGTTTTTAATGAAAATTTTAAAATTTATTGCAGTGACCTGATGTCACACATGATATTTAACATAAGAATTGGGACTTATCTGAGCCAATAGCAGTGATCAAAGAAGACTCAGGAAATCTCCAGTCTGAGACTGAATGACCTTTACTGCTGAATTTCCTTTCTGAAAAATGCCGGTTGTACTCCCTTCCTTTGTCTGCCCTATGTAGATAAATCGTAAAGTTTGGGAAAAGAAGATGACTGGTGTTATACAGAACTAGGCTCATGTGAGACATAGGGAAGGCTCACATTTGGAGAACAGATACAGTCATTGCCCTGGTCTGTCCACCAGGTTCACAGGGCAGGAAGATGTGGTCCACTGATTGGTCTGTTCCTGCAGAGATTTCATATGCATATCAGCATTAGAAAGCCAATTCTAATCAAAATCTCCCTGTAACCAGTAATTTAGAAGCAGATGCATGAGTTGTTCTGTTCTCTGTGCAGTGCAGGTGAAGTAGGCAGCTCAGCACCTTACCTGCCATCCCTACTGACAACATTTGTCTGCCCAAAGCATAGAGAGAGAAATTAAACTACCAAAAGGCCCTGTTATGCTTGAGCGCAGTTGGTCAGAAAGTTTTGTGTTTTCCATAGGCATTTAGTTTCTCAAGTGTAAAAATGAAAGTGGAATTCGGTGGAATGCTGACTGAAAATTGTAGCGAAAAAACATCACAATCGTTAAGACAAGCATCACTAGGTCTTTGCAGTAGTTGCTGCCTGGAATAAGCTCTCCTGGTTGGGTTCCAGGCTGCTTTAAAGGCCTCAGTGATGCACCATGGCCAGGCCTCTGGTCTGTTCTCATGGTGCGTCTTGGAAAATCCAAAATAAGTTGCACCAGATGAAATATTCTTTTCCATTTGTAAAAATTCACAAATACTCAAACCACAAACTGATCATGGAACCCAATATGTAAAATATCTTCCTATTTTTTTTTAAATTAAATGCTCTGATTGACTCGTAGGTCTTAATCAAGAATGATAACAGTTTCATGTTTAAGGCTGGTGACTGAAAGCAAGTAGAAAACAGCAAAAGGTGAAACAACTTGAGAAAAACTGTCCTTGCTATCTGTATTCATGGCATCTTTTGCTTGCTGAGGTTTTACTGTGGCACCGACAAACAAAACTCAGCATCAAAAGTTACAAACTAAACTGAAAAACAGAACCCTTTCTAGTATTGCTTCATTATTAAGCAGCTGCTTCACAGGTGGAGAAATATTGTGCACAGTGGTTTTCATGCCAGGTGCCAAGCTCACCACAGGTAGCTCAATGAGAGTCTTGTATCTCCGTGGAGAATCTGATTGGAGGGAAAGCAGGTGGCTGAAGTGCAAAGAGAAAGAAACAGGTCTGACTCCTGCTGGGAACTCCTGCTGCAGGGTGGTGAGACTCGGCTGTGATGCTTACGTGCCTGAAATCTCGCCAGCGCTGGTCATCTGGTTGCTCTTGCCCTTGATGGATCAGCTCTCATCCCTCCTGCACATACCTTTTCTAGATGCTTTGAGTTAGTGCTACCTCAGTCTATTTTTAACAGCTACATTTTCCATGATTAGATTTTAATGCTATTTATTTATTTAAACTGAACCAAACAATTCCACATGAGCTGAACATTCCAGTGGGCATCACTCTTGGCCATGCAGAGGATTCCAAATAGAGTTTAAATTACATTCCTTGAATGGTAGAAAAAAAATCTGGGTCATGTGCCGAAGCTTGGTGGTGAGTAACCAAGTCATTCTTTCACAGATTGCAAATACCTTATTAAGGAAAAATAAACAGGTTGAAGGTCTTTCAGTGGCTGCACTGTCTATACATAGCATTTTCCCCTCATATTTTCCCTCTTCAGCTCCTGGTTGAATATGTATTGCTTACTCTCATCGTCTGCTATAATTGAGGCAGGCCCTCTGTATTTTCACTGTAGTTAAACGGAACGAAGAAATTAGGATAATTAGACTCAGTGTCTCTGTCTTGCGGTTTCTTGCAGATATCTGCAAGTATGACGTTTTTAGGCCCCTCCCTCCTGCACGGATAGCAAAGGCAGGTATGAAAATTTGACATCTCTCAAAAACACCTTTTCACAGAAAAAAAGATCATCACAATTCTGTGCCACAGCTGTTTCTGAGTCTTTGTGCTAGGCTTCCAAGGCTTTCTGGTAGGAAGAGAGAGTGTGCTTCCCAGTTGCATCCATGTTAATAAAATAAATCACTTGTGTTAAAATTAGCAGTGGGCAAACTGTTTCCGTTAAAACAAGAATTGTCCTGGATTGGTGCCAATCCTCAAAATAAATTCAAGCCAATCTTATTTTTATGTTTTAAAAGTAATAAGATGTAGTGAGCATGCAAGTATATATAGACGTACTCACAGAGAATTGCTCAGGGATTAGAAAAAGATGTATTTCGCATCTGGAGCCCTAGTTTTATGCATGCAAGCAACTTTGCTTGTGTGAATTATCCCCTGGTACCATACACTATTTCCTGTCTAATCAGGCAGCAATATGTAAACAAAAGGCTTTAATGCATCAGGGTGCTATAACCTGCAGAACATCACCATTTGTGCATCTAGTGAAGAAAGATGACACTTGGTAACAGGACAAAGCTGGCACCAATTAAACCACGTCCAGCACATCGACTTCACTTTCTGGAAGCAGAGTCATCCCCAAATATTGTGTTAGGAAGTACAGCCAGCCCTGTCTACAGCAGGAAGTGACTTCCAAGTATCACGGGTTGCATATAATTTATTGCTTAAATTAAAGCGGGGGGATGAAGGGTGGGAGGGATAAGGCTTCACTGGGCTGTGGCCTCAGAGAGGAAGATCAGTTTGGTTTACATGGGGAGCACAGAGGTTATTTTGAGGAGTTGGAGGAAGGAAGTGTTGTCCATGTACATTATTTCACACATCATAAACTTCATTTCTTGGGATTTTTTTTTTAGCAGCCCAGAAACATCACTCCCATGTGAGGTATAACAGCACCAAACTGTGAACATAAGGCTTTGGGCTTTTGTTTGGATTATTTTGTTTTCATCTTCAACCTTCATCTTCAATGGCTGCAGGAGGTGTTTACTCCTGCAGTCTTGTGCAGGTGTGATAGTCATATGTGAGGTGAGGGTGTGTGGAGGCCTATCTTAGGTTTAGACTGACTACCTAAACTTTAATGAAAATTGTTTCACTGCTTAGGCAGCTCTGACCTGGCCTGCGCAGTGACACATAGTGCCACCTAGTATGATTTATCTTCCTAGGAATAGGTCAACAGGGATATTGTACAGGGTTTATTATAACCTCTCAGGAAAATTAAAAATTTTTACAGGCTCATACACATTTTCACAACAATTGTATTTTTTTACACCAAACTTTTGTGGCCCTCCACCTGTCTTGTTTAGATATATCTTCTAGAATGGAAACAGAACTTTACAGCCACCTTCTTTCCAATTCACCGTGAACATGCTTCACACATTTCTGTTCTAAGAATAGCAGTGTGTATCTGGGCGTGGATGAGCAATGGTGCTTGCTAGAAGGGGCCCCCAAAGATACAGTTCTAACTGTTGGATTTGTATGATAATGTCTCGAAAATGCCAACACACATGAAAAGTAGCTTCTGTGGCTGTAAGGAAATACTGGATTAATTACTTGAGATTCATGCAAGTATTGGCAAATCAGTTTTGTACCTGCTCTACACGAGTGAGGACACCGAGAGATGGGCTCCCAGTAGTAAAAGAGCAGGATCTGCTTTGGGTCTGGATGATGTCATGATATCCTGTGGCTTACATCCTAGTAAATCAGACTGCCAGATTATTCTATACATCAGTATTATCTGCATTTGTACACTTACCACTCTGAAACAGTCAGTGCTATGAACCAGCTTCTTCTTGAACAGCTCTCATTCCTCTTTAGTATGTAAAATATATGTAGAACATAGGATGTTATTTATCCAAAAAGTAATGAAACACAATAAAACTGCAAGAGACCAATTCCTAAAATTAAATTAAATCCTGCCCAAGGACCTCTCTGGAACAAGCTGAGTTACAACCCTTCAAATGCATATTAATTGGGATATACCGTCTAGTATTTAAGGGAAGGCATGGATTTGTTTGGCCAGAGTGTTCAGGTGATACTTAGGGTCAAAACCTTCATGGGCCTGATGAAATTTGTGATCAACTGATAGAAATGTTTACCTTACAATAAACTTGAAAGACTGTCCTGCACAGGAGTGACACACAGGAGTTCCTTGTTGGGCAGCTCTGTGAAATCAGCTGCAGTGTCTGTATATATTTTGTCACCCTCAAGCGCCTTGCAAAAGTGTGACAGACTTCTGAGGCATTGCCCAGAAGAAAGGCTGGTACAGCAGTTGTCTTCCTTGATGCAAGCATGCAGAGGAAGGCATCTTCCAGGATCCTGCCAAAGACAGGGTGTCATGCTGCATCTCTGATGGGCTCTGCCGAAGACAGGTCATCGTATTGCAGCCCCTGAACAACATCACTGATCCCCCATCGCCCTGTTCCATGGTCTGTAGGACTCTCCCACAGTGGCAGTGGGCTGGTGCAAGCTGCATTTGTTTGGTCTTGCACAATGAAGATCAGACCAGGCCAGTGAGGAAGACCACCTGCACCAGACTAGGCAACAAATCAGTCCAAACTGAGCAGTCCATCAAGGAGGTCCTTATGCTGCCTGTGAATGAAGGCAGACTGGGGAGTCCCAGGGGGATGAGGCTGAGCCCCTGCCGTGCTCACTCTCCAGTCATGCTAGTAACTCCACAGTGAGAACATTAATGTGTACTCCATGGTTAACGGGCTACCTACTCTGTTTGACGCTGTGGACACATGGGAGAATTAGGGGAAAAAAAACCTATCAGGATCTCTTTTTTCATCTCTGCAAACCCAAGAATTATAACTATTTATCTTAGGTTCATTAGGTGACTCATTGTGTTACGCATTTAATATATTTCACATAGACAATGTTACATCTCTTTTCAATAAGTAATTTAAAAGAACTGTTCATCTCATGCAAGACACAAACAGTCTGTCTGTAAGCCAATATCTTAGATCCTCATCAACTTTGTCACATTGTCTTGTTTTCAAATTTCTCATTTTAAATATATGAGTCAACATAAATAGCTTTGAATCTTTGTTACCTTATTAACCAATGACGGGTGACTCTAATCATAAAATATTTACATAGACAACAGTCTTGTGCTGGTAACGTATTTTCACATTACTTAGTAATTTAAAACATGTCAAACCTTTCCAAAGAGTAGAAACAATCCAAACATGAAACTGATGTTGACCTTAAAAGGCTGCTACTTTTTATTTTAAGTCAAGCAATAATCATTACCACAGATAATTCACTGTGCATTCTTCATACAACTCTTTATCAGCAGTGCCCACAAATAGAACTCTAAATGGTAAGAGATAAAGTAGATGGAAAGAGATGATGTTACATCAACAGCATGATTTGTTAAGGAGTTTGTAGAAGACCATATGGAAATATATAAATTTAACATTTAATACTACATATTAATGAGGTAAATTAATTATATATAGGTCTGTGTCTATGTGTATACATATAATTTAATATATAAGAAAAAGTTTAAAAACTTACTGAGTTGTGAGTTTGACTGAACTTGTATCTGATCATTCTTTGCATCATAAGAGTATGCATGAGTATGCAAATGCTTCTATTTATATTGACTGTGTATACATATGCATGAAGGTTTTAATATCATTTATGTGTATGTTGGATATAAGTGTTTTTTTCTCTTTTTTTCTGTTTTCAAATCCTGCTTCTGTTATTAGGGGACCAGGTGATGGTATAGAGAGCATTTAGTGTGTGTTCTGGAGTGCAGCATGGGTGTACTATAACCTTGATGACCTAGACTTGTTTAAAATACTATCCTCTTGTTTCTCTCATGGTGATCAGCAGAAACGAATTTTGGGTCCCAAAGTCACAGAACACAGCTGTGGTATGAGCTGGAGTTGGTGAAAGAATAGATAAATTTAACATTCTTAATTATCATGTGGATATTTATATAATACACAATATTTTCAGTGTGTTCAGTGGCAAAAGTTGGTATTCCCCATGTCATGTAATAAATGACATGTGTCTCCTTTGGCAGACACTTAGTCCATTCAGCCAACTAACTATTTACAATGCTTAACTTATGAAAAAAGGAAAGAACAATAACACATTTCACAACAGTCTACTGCTTCTTCCTGTGTTTCAGAATGCTTTTCCAGGGTGAGCCATGTAACTTTGGAGCTGTTCACTAAAGGTAATATCTTAATCACACCGTTCCCTGCAGACTGGAACAGATCAAAGAAACAATAAAATCTCTGTCAAGTACAGGACAGAAAATCTGATCACACCATGCCTCTCAGGTGACTGGCAGGTGCTGAAGATTTTTGGGGCAGCATTTGCGACTATTTGCTCTGTTTCTGTACCTCAAGTTTGTTGTACACTTTAATGTTGAAAAAAGTCTTTTACAAGGTTTTCTTTTTCACTTCTATCTCTGTATTTCACCTGTAGTGGTATGGAAATTAAATTCTAGAGGATGTAATATATTTCTAGACATGTAGACATGAGTATTCTCAAGAGTATGAGTATCAATATCTAAAGCTGTAGAGGCTGTGAAAATTTTCACTTTGGATTTTGCCCTTTTTTACCCCTCTCTTTTAAATATTTTACTATTATTAGTCTGGCTTTTACTGTTTTTTCATCTTGACCAAACAGCCCATTAAATAATTGAAGTATAGGAAAATATTCATATTTGCTTCAAAGTTCTTTCAAAACTATCAAAGACATTGTTGTTGGCCCTAATATGTAAAGTTACACTGTCTGTTCTGTGATAAACCAAGTCCACTCACATAGAACCTGGTAGAAGGACAGGGTGCTTGACGGCTATAGTGAGAGGGATGAGGGAGATAGTAAGGCATCTGCAGTGATTTTTTAAAAAATACCATTGCTTGACCCAAAGACAGAGAGCAACGCAGACTTCTCAGGTGTAGGGGTGTCAGTCTCTAGGATGAGACAGGCTAATCCCTCCCTGCAATGGACTTTTAATCTTAGTATTACTATCAATGGTATATTTCTATTTTTTATTTTATTTTCATGTCTGTCAGAGACACTGTTTCACACAATGCTGGTAAATGTTCTTAGGTTGGAGTCTGGATGATGAGACTAGTAAAGTGTTTAAAGGTCTTTGCTGGATCAAATCCTTGGAAGAGAACATATGTGGCCACTCTGATTTTTCAAAAATTGTATGTTATCTTATAAAATTTATGGTCTAGAAAATATCACACTGAAATAAAACTTCCTGCAGAGACACGTATTGTAATTGTGGTGTTTAGAAGGGAAAGCAGTTATAGAAGAGCACAATAGCTTTAGATGCAGAATAAGGTAGAACTGTGTGCTCAGATGAACTTTTTTAAAGGCTGGAGAACATTTTCAAGTACCTATTAGGTCAACGGTGCTATTTTTCTAAAGAAAAATCCAGTTTTCCTTACTTTGCTTATCATTCCAAGCCTATTCCATGTGGTTGCTCTTGACTTGGCTTGGATTTGCAAGTTACAAGCCAGATTCCAACAGAATGCAAGGGTGACAGGACACTGGAACAGGCTGTCCAGAAAGATTGTGGAGTCTCCTTCTCTGGAGATACTCAAAACCCACCAGGACATGATCTTGCAAAATCTGCTCTAGGTAAGCCTGCTTTAGCAGGGAGTTGAACTACATGATCACCAAAGTTCCTTTCCAACCCCAACCACTTTGCAATGCTGTGATTCCATGACTCCGTGGTTTTGTGATAGTGTGAATTGATGGTACACTATCTTATTTCAATGTATAAAATCATCACATAGGAAGAAGCCTAGTAAGTATCCTTCACAGCAGAGTTCTCCTTGTTATAAATTAGGAAGGCCAAAGGGTGCTTCTTATTCAACATGGCAAGAGTAAGACGTGGTGTGGTGTAACAGGGAGATTCCCATCTGTGGGGAGTCAGAGTGGCACAAGGAGGGGAAGGTGGGACATAGGGCAAGGAGTTTGGAGCCTGGTGCAACTTCTGTTGGTCATGCGTGATAAATGACTGCAAATTATTATCCCTTGACTTTTCCTCTAGTTACAGGTAGAAATTAAATCCTCCCAATATATACTGAGTAAAACCTGACCCAGTAAAGCAGATGCCATTCTCTACCAAAATATGTGGGGATTAGTATCAGGAGGTTTTCATTATTGACTGAGTGGTTGATGAATGAATGCTCCCCAAGCCAGTCCCAGCCTTCTCTTTCACCTACCTGATTACTTCATTTGAAGGTCTGAAACCTTTCATACCATCTCCCCAATGTTTTCCAAGTTACCTACTGAGGGTATGACAGGGATAAAACATGGGGTTAAAACATCTTGTCCTAGTCCTTTCTACTACTCCAAGAAATACCTGTGATAACTTTGTTAAAACCTTTTTGAGCTCTGGCAGTTTACAAGGTAAGGCTCAACCAGTCAGTCTACCTTTTGTTGTGAGTTCTTGAATGTGGTGGAGTCTCTTGGAATAAGAACTTTCTGGAGGAGAAGAGTGGTGGCATCAGTGGTTAAAAACAAAACCTATGTTAAAACAGGTAGATGAGTAAGACTGCCAAGTGATTTACTAATGCCAGGATATAAGGCTAAATTACTTGTTCTTACTTATACATGATAATTTGGTCTTTGATTATATGTTCACATACTGTTTTAAGAGAATCCTTGCCTTATTCAGTGTACCTGATGTGCTGCACTCATGTAACATCCTAAAAAATGTTTATCTGCATTCTCCTTGTTCAATGTGTGGCTGGATGGCTGGATGCCTTATTTACTGCATTCCCTTCTAAAATTAGAATTATAAATTTCCTCACAGACTTTGCTGTGGTGTTTGTGGTGATAGAATAGAACTTAAAAAACTAATTACTGCTTATCTTTGCCAGACTGCTGTGAAACAAACTGGATTTATTTCCACTTAGAGATGAGGAAACAGAGCACAGACAGAATAAGCTAAAATATATTCTCTGGTTTTGAGTCTGATTTAAGGTAACTAAGACATTATTTTTAAGTACCATATTTATTACCTGTTATATATTATAACAAGAATTGCAGGTGCTACCTTCCTAGATTTCCTAGGAGTGGTTCTAAAATGCATTTGAAATGTACTGCAGCAAACACTCTTGAAAACACCTTTCTTATGATTGTGCTTCTTATGATTGTGCAAGGTTTCTTTTGCTACAGTATTTGAGGTCCTGACAGCAGAACTAAACATGGCTGATGTTCTGACTTCTGCATATAGGGATAGTCTGTGTTTAGTTTTGTTCATCACTTTAGTGCTATGTTGCATTTAATGTCACCCAGATTTCCCACCTATATTTGCTATTTGTAAATATTTTTATTCTGCTTTTCCAGAGTTTCCAAAATATGATTGTTATAACCCTGAGAAAAGGCCCCAAATCTGCCAAATGGATAGTGGAAAACAAGTAACAGACGACTTTTCATCAATATCTGGCCCTTTTTATGGCATCAGGGATGTTTCTCTAATATGTTTTCATACAAATGGTCCATTCCTATATGCTTAAAAAGTTGAATTCCTTAAGTATAAGGTACTTGCAACCATTGTCCATAGGAAAAGTGTTTTCTTTCCTTTGAAGTTTGAATTCATTTTGGAGTAAAATTTGAAGTCAATTTGAAGTCAATCCAAAAGTCACAATGACCTTTGGATTAAGGCAGGACAAGAAGTCTGTGGGCTACCACAGGAAGAAGCACCACATGGTAAATGAACCAGCATGAAGTTGACTGGTAATTATTTTTTAACACAGTTGATCTGGCACTGTGATTGATATCAAATCAGGGCTTTGGACTGTGTGGCAAGTATGAGGAACCCTAAAACTGGATTCTCAATTTCATGGAGATGTGGCCTGGGATTTTACCTTGTGTTTTACCACAGATGAACTAATGTGTGTCACTGGTTTAGATCTTAATAGCAACTTCCAAACCTCTCTTGGGCAACTTGTGTTGGTGCTTTGTCACCCTCACAGTGAAAAAAATATTTTCTGATGTTCAGGGGAAATGTCCTGTGTTTCAGTGTGGGCCCTTTGCCTCTGATCCTGTCACTGGGATCCACTGAAAAGACTCATCTCCATCTTCTCTGTACCTTCCCTTTGGGTATTTATGTATATATTGTCAAGAACCCTGTGGGCATTCTTGAAGCTGAAAATTCCTAGCTCCTTCAGCCCTTCCTTATAGGAGAGATGCTCTAGACCCTTAATAATTCAGAGGTTCCTGTCAACCTTTTTCCAGCCTTTTGAGGTCCCTCTTGATGACAGTATGACCCTCTTATTCATCGGCCATTTCCCCCTGTTTTCTGTAATCTGAAAAATTGCTGGGAATACACTCTGCTGCATCATCTAGACAATTCATGAAGATGTCAAATAGGATCAGAACAATCATGGCCCCTGGGGTACTCCACTAGCTACCAACCTCCAACTGGACTTCACATCACTGATTACCACCCTCTGGGTCTGGCAGTTTAGGAAGTTTTCACCTCACTGTCTGCTCAGCTAGCCCATACTTCATCAGATTCTCTAGAGGGATCCTATGGGAGACAGTGGCATAAACCTTTCTGACGTCAAGACAGAAAATAGTCACTGCTCTCCGCTGGTCTACCATGGCAGTCATCTCATCACAGAAGGCTATCAGGTTGTTTGAGCATGACTTGTCATTTGTTAATCCGTGTTGGCTATTCCTGATCTCCTTCTTGTCCTTCGCATGCCCAGCAATGGTCTCCAGGATCAGCTGCTCCATCTTGTTCCCAGGGATTGAGGCAGGCTGGCATGCCTGTAGTTCCCTGGCTCCTTCTTGAAGGTGAAAACAACACTTGCTTTGCTCCTTTGGGCAGCCTTTGGGCAGTCTTCGGGCACCTTTCCCAATCACTATGACCAACCAAAGATTATCACGAGCAAATCAAAAACAATTGAGAGTTTTGAACAGGCTTTAAAAGAGTACAGCCATTAGATGAACATAACTTAATTGTTCAATTTAATCTCAGTAGCCCTTTATCCAATGAAGATAAAACTGAAAGTTTTTACCATTACAGTTAAAAAAAAAAAAAAAAAAAAAAAAAGGAAGATGGGAAAAAAACCCAAAAAAATCCTCATAGTATAACTGTAGAATTGAAGTGATTTTTTGGCTTTAAATTTCATTGATTTTGGTGTATTTGTTGTGCTGTGTTGTGCAATTCTGATGACCTCAGCACAGATGATAAAAATAAAACCTGGTACTTGCTGTTTAAACCTGAACAAATTTTGTATTTGCGTTCAAGTTTAAACAAATCTTGGTGTTTTTATTGAAACAAATTGATTGTGAAAGGACTGTTGGAGCAGGTTATTTTCCAGGCCCTGCTGATTCTGTTTTTTATCAATATTTGCTGAAAGTAATCTAATTCCTGCTGAGCTGTAACCAGAAAGATACTTCACTGTCCAAATATTGACAGCAGTTAGGAAAAAAGTTGTAGTTTCTTCCTTCTTGTTCCAGTTTCTTGTCTCTTGAGTTTGCCATTTTATTATAGACCTGCATTTGTGTATAAAATAAAAGATTTTTGATCATCTTTTGTTAATATGAGTAATAGATGACACTTGAAAGTTTGTTTTTGTCTAAGGTTTCCTTGAGTTATCTGAACCTTATTTCTTTCATTATAAAACTGATCTATCTGATGAGATTTCTGTAATTCCTGTCATTTCTTATGACAATGAAACCAACCATTTTCTAAGTGATTTTGGACACTAGTGTTCTGACTTCATATTGAAAATAAAAAACAAATAATCTTAGCTATTTTGTTGGAAATATACATGAAGATCCAGTATAGAAATGTCTGATTGTACCAAGGAGCTGTTGCAGTGAATATGCAGTGATGCTGCATCCTTTAGCAACATCACACATGCTGAATGATAACATCCTGTCTTAATCATCTTTTCCACTCTTTCTATGGCTCATTGTCATGACATCATAATGAAGAATTTTTGAATTTTCTTGAAACTTTGATATAGCTGCTGCTCCCTGACATCTTTGGTAGGCAAGATGGTGCCAGAAAGAGATGTACATACAGTTCAGAGACAGGAGCTCTTACATTTCTTACAACAAATTACCCCAGCCTTGAAAATCTATTTAATGCTCTGTGCAACATGCACAATGTAGGTGAATATGTAAACTAATATATAGAGAGCCTTCTAACAGACAATCAGAATAGAACAGAACTACAGAATCATTTAGGTTGGAGAAAAACTTTATGATCATCAAGTCCAATTGTTAACTTAGCACTCCCAAGGCCACCAGTAAAGCCCGTCCCAAACACCACATCTGCATGGCCTTTAAACACTTTCAGGGATGGTGACTGCACCAACTGGGCAGCTTTTTCCAGCACTGAACAACCTTTTCCACAAAGAAATTTTTCCTAACATCTAACTTAAACCTCCACTGGTTCAAATTGAGGCCCTGTGCTCTTTTCCTATTGCCTGGGAGAACCCCCATTTCACTACAACCCCCACTTCACTGCAACCTCCTTTCAGGTAGTTGTTGAGAGCAATAAAGTCTACCTTGAGCCTTCTTTTCTCCAGGCAAATGTGTTTTGTATTCAATCCTAGGGATTTTCAGTGGTACTCAAGGGTGGATTTGCCTTTCTGTCTTCAAAATACTTTCCTCTACACTAACCAAGAAGACAAATGCACTACTGTTACTTTTCTGGAAAAAAAAACCCAAAGGACAAAATTGAACAAATAACCTTGAATTCTGCTTACAACATCTTTTTCTTTGGCTTACTCAGAGTATTTGGCCAATTCTCAGCTATTCAAGAAGGTAATTACACAAATTTTAGCCACTATTATTTAGAGTCATACCAAAAACTTCTTTATGGTTACTTGAGAGCTGTGTTTAAAATGTTAGCATCCAGTCAGCAAAAATAAACTGTGCATGTGGTTCATTTGACTAAGCTCACAAAAGAAATAGTGAAGAGTCATAAAAAGGCCGTAAAAACCATAAGGTCATAAAAACATCAAAATTGTAAATATATTATCAGAAATGTTTCAAAACTACCTAAAGAGTAGCTAGATGGTATGCACTACTATAAATTTCCTTTGCTATGAATAGATACATAAACTTGACTGATTAACCTCAAAGGAGTGTTATGGGCTTTACAACAGAGACTTTATTTCAAAAGTACATATTTAATGGAACTGTACACACTGAACAGTTTATTCAGTCCAAGTAGGAGTACCAAAATCTGGCCATTCATGAATTAGGGTCAGATCAAGCCTCCCTTTGACCTCAGTGGGAGTTTTGCCATTTGCTTCAATGAAAGTGGAATCAAGCTATCAATGCTTTAAAATGGTTCAATAGAGAGTGTTATTGAAATGCAAATGTACGTGTTCTCTTAATCTGAACTTCCCATCTCCCCATTCAGAGCTGCTTGTAGAGAGTTTTATTATGGGCTGTAACTCTGGGACCTGTGTTAGACAAAGATTTTTTTATGTTCATTAGAGAAAAATCCTGTAGTACAGAGAAACACAACTTCAAATTTTGTATGTATAACTGTAAGCAAATCTAGTGAGTTTGGTCTAAAAAGCAACCAAGCCTTGCTGTATCACCAAGGCTGAACAACAGTGAAGTTAATTATGCTGTTGAGTAGAGTATGTTCACTTAACGTTTGGTGTGAGTTGACCTGCTTGGTGTAATGAAAAAATCTTTCAGGTATTCAGTCGCTAGGCGACATATAACACTTAAAACTACTAGAGCTACAAAACTCTTGAGTAGTGAAATCAGAAGTTTGAGCTCATGTATTTGATATAACTTACTGCTAGCTCAGTTTCATTATTTGTAGATCGAATGTCGTCATCAAAAATGAGTGGCTAAAACAAAAAAGGGCTCCATTTTGTTAAAATTAAACCACGCCTGTCTTTCTCCTGCCTTCCACAAACCCCATTCCTACTGCAAATGCCTGGCTTTCTCTTCCTCCTCACCAGCAATAGTAATTACTTGCACCAAACCAGTTTCACTGGGGAGCAGACACAACCTGTTCGGCTTGCTTGAGGTCTTGAAATGCAGTCTAGAGAGCTTTCAGCTGCAGCCAGCAGGCCAGCCTACATACTTCTTCTAAGCCCAGTCAGGAGTGGACACACTTACACACAGTTGTTTGCTTGCCCAGGCAGGAAATGCACACCTTCTGACTGTGGCTTTAAGGCAGAGTCTCACATCTCAGCCTCTAAGGAGGTCAGATGTCAGCATCACTTTCATTGGGAAAAGACCAAAGGAATTATTTTGTGAGAAGTATGTTATACAGACCCACCTCAGGTATTTCTCAGTGCTCTTTGAATACAGTAACTAAGATAAAAGAAGGCAAAGCAACACCTTACCCCCCCCAAAGAAAACCAACAACCCTCAGCTCCCCCAACAAAACACCTACCAAAAATTTAAAATCTAATTGCAACCACTTCATGCAGTAGTGATGGAAGAAAAGAGCTGAATGGATTAGCTCTAACTCTTAACTTTTTCCCTACTAGGTACTGATTCAGTCACATCACTGGGAAAGGCACTACTGTTCAAGTTAGTCTGTCACTATTGCATATGGCAATTGTTACAAATTTAACCTTTGTTCTGGGTATGTAGTAAGCTAATTAAAAAGACACAGAGCTTGCTCATTGTTATTAAAGCACTAATAATAATATCTCTTATTTCCCTATCAGTAGTATTTTAATTGCCAAGGACACATGGCAGGTCACAATGCCACCTACACATTTTTCAGGGACCAGAGGTTGCATCCTTACTGTAAATAAAAGACACAATTTGCTTACTCTCCCATAACTATCCATATTGTTTAGTTTTCAACCTTCTTTCCTGCATGGGCTTGGCACTGCTCCTCAGGTGTGGCCTAGACACAACTTGGAAGAAGTACAGCCAACCACCTGCTATTGAGTGCTGAATGGCTGAAGTTACCATGTCCAAGGCTGGCAGGGAGGCAGAAGGAGCCAAACAGAAAGTGTGAAAATTATGAGTTCACATTTATTTTTGAGATCAGAAAATGATCCCTAAGTAGTTTTGTTTACTTGTCTAGATTCAAAGTATAAATTCCCACTGTCATGATACTTGCAATTCCTGTTAAAACAAGTCTTGGTCTTTCAATACCAATAATTCTCTGAAAAGAAGAAGCAGAGGTCAGAAAAAGCTTTCACAGGATTATTTAAACAAACATATTCATGCTACTTATACTCTCTTTTTGTACTTTTGGCGACGAGTCATTTTGTGCAGGTGAAGAGATCTGTAAATGCATGAAAGAGATTTTTTTTTTTAACTCTAGAGGATGCAAAAGATCCTGGATAGCCCTGGGCCACAGTGAAATAGAAAAGACGTCATTTCATATGCTTCAGTCAGCACACATTATCAAACTGGAAAAAATTTTGGGGGCCCTTTGTGTGTACTGAGCACATTTCCAGATGATCCATAAATACCTGTATGCTTGCACCTATGACTATAGAGCAATGTCTTTCACCATCATTTGTTTTAGATGCAGTTGAAGTAATTTTCCTCTTCCTAAGATCCAGTACGAGTCCGTGGGTCTGAGAGGAGTGCTCTTAGTGCTACTTCTGATCTTATTAAAACACTGCTCACAAGCAGTGCAAGTCTTTGTGCTTGTCTTGGAAAACTCCCCACTGAGTAACTTTGCTGAGCAGGATTAGTCCTGCTTAGTTTATGAGATCCAGCATGATCACAGCTGTGATGATGTCACACCTAGCCAAGAGAACAAAGCAACCATGTCTTGCATATATGTCAACCTGGTAAAAAAAGAAAAAAGAAAAACAAGTGAACTAATTGAGGAGGAGGTTTTTTTCAGGGTTTTTTCCCCTCTATAATTAACTACATTTTGTTCACCATTTTAAGGGGATTTATTTTTAACTTTGGTTGAAACTCTTTTGTACAGAAGTCTGTGTTATATGAATTCCAGGTTTTGCTAGCAATGGATTAAGTTGTGGGAGACTCTGACCTTGTGATACTACCCTGTTTCTGCTAAACAAAGTCCAGTATGCCAAACAAAGACGTAGCAAGTAGTTACGAAATGGCACGGCTATTATACATGCTTTTGATTCTCATTGTCTGGTGTTTATTTTGGGATAATTCTGTTTTGAGACTGGAAGAACCAGACTGTAAATAAAAGAGAGGCCTATGATAGATGCACTATGCTACACACTTCTCAAAAGACTAATGGAAGGCTCTTCAGTGAGTGCCTAGGAAATAGGAAAATTAATTTCAATAGTGAAAGAAAAAGGTAAGAATATTATGGGACACCATAAGAAGTCAGAAAAATGGTTATTCATCCACTTGCACAAAGCCTGAGTAATTTGCTGTTGCAGCTCACAGTCTGTGTTGTTTCCCTGCTATGTAAAGTTTCTAGGTCACCATTCCTGGTGTTCTAAACCACACAGCCTCACTCCCAACACACCTCCCTCCTGCTGGACAGTGGGAGAATCTCTGTGTATCTTCCAGGACATGTTGGGCTAGCTGGTACGGCATTTCAGCTCCGGACTGCTCTCCCATATTACCCCACCCATGAAACCAGATGATAGGAAAGGAAAGAAAAGGGAAGGGAACACGTCAGACTGAAAGTCAAATGAATCCACAGACTTAAAAGAGTGTAATATTAACAATAATACAAAATCACAGTCCAAGAGACACTAATGCCATTTTAACATGAAACTTTTGTTAGTGACGTGGATTCAGCTCTTAGTCATAGAAAACCAGATAATCTAAGTTATCTACTTGTAGTTTTATAGCTCTATAAATCTTTGAGGCCAAATTCTGTCCTTCTACATATGCAGGACTCCATTTATTCCATGGGGAGTTGCACTCCTATATCAGAGGGGAAAATCTGCTTATATTTTCTAGATAGCAATAGGAAAAAGGGGAGGTCTTTTACTTTTAAAAACATTTACTGTATCCTAGCAATGTGCAGTGATGCTGTGCAAGCCTGACAACAGACAAATGGTTGAGATATTAAACCTTGAAGAAGACAATGTGATAATCTTTGGGAATTTGTAGGTAGGACAAGTTCAACAGTTCCAAACACTGATTCTAGGCACCAAGCAGCTAAGACAATATAGAAGGAAACATCTTAAACCATTATGTTGAGGTTGATGCAAACCTCAAGAAAATCTGACTGTCCAGAAATATAAACAGACAGGGGAATTAGGAGAAGCATTTTGTTCCCAAGATTTTGTAACTCCAAAAAATTATATCTACTTTTTTTTTTTTTTAAATCATGTGTAGGCTGCATTTGCAAAACCTTAGCTTGAGATTGTTGTTTTACAGCTTAGTGCTTAAGTGATTTTAGAGTTCTTAAAAGCAACAACTAAACTCTCTCCATAAGCAAATAAAGTATGAATCAGCTGTTTAATTCTCCAGGATAAAAAAATTAAGCAACAGGAAGAAATGTACTAAAAGAGCAGCTTTATGGTCTTGTTAGCTACAACATCTAGCTAATTAGAGAAAGCATTCTGAATTTAAGCTTTGCTGGAATGAGAAATTGTTGTTCACAAAGGCACAGTATAGCTGTGCATGGAGCCTGCCACTATTTATGATGCCAAGTTGACTCTTGAATGGGTTGTGCAATTACCAGAGGAGAAGAGAGAAATGGGAATCTGAAGATGACAAACACTGCTGGCTTCCACGATCTCAGCTTCTTTCAGCCACGTTTACCAACTTACAGAAACGTGAACTGCGAACAGAGTAAAAGGAAAATGACACTGCAGGAAGCTTTTCTATTGAAGCCTTGAAACAATTTCATTTCCATCCTCTAAACCACCACAGGATGTGTTCTTCCTCTTTGTGATAAGGTTCTACCTCTTCAGCAACTTGCCTTCTTCCAGTTATGAGAAATACCATTTAATCAGAATTTATTATTGCTCATTAGGTGCTCTACCAAAATCTTTCAAAGGAAGTGCATCCCAAAGAAATGTGCTAAGAGGAATGAATGAAAATTTGAGAAATATCAGACAGGAAAAGACTTATTTATACTCCTGCAAATGCAGCATCTTGGTTTATCTTCATGTTTTGTTGCCTTGGATACTTCTGACTTGACAGCATCATACTCTGGAGCTTGGCTGTAGAGATGAAGGGAAGGAACAGAATTTCCAAAGGGAATTGCAGCACATCCAACTGTGGTGGCAGGACACTCTGCTTGACCCTTTGAGCAGAGCTGATGCAACTTTTGAAACAATTTCATCTCCTCTCCCTGCTGAAGAGTCCAGCAATCATAAACGAAAATTGAGAGAGAGGAACCTGAACCAGGTATTTTGCATACCCCAGGAAAGGACTCAACTTTTGACAGGGATTAGATGTTAGTATTATAAAGGATATTTACAAAATATTTGCCAAAAAATATTTCTCATATCCAACTGTCTTAATATAATGACCAAATAATTTAAAATGTACACTTACAAAAAATAAAAAAAGTTGCAGTATTCAAGACTTCTTTATTATAAAATCACTTCGGAGAGATGAGAAGAAGTTCCTTTATAAAAACCTTAAAGGAATCCTCTAGCTGCTGTACATTTGGGTTCTTGAAGAAGAGATAAAGGCGTGGTTTTCATTTACAGATATTTTTACAGCTACTGAATGACTGGTTTGAAGACATTATGATTGAGACCCTATCTCAAGACAAGTCCTTACTGCTGCCTTCTGCTGCAAATGAGAGCAATATCTGAGGCCCTTTTTTTACTTAGATTGCTTTCCTTCTCATGAGTTTACCAATGAATGGGTCATTCTCTGTGCCCAGTGATTTTGTGGTAACTCGTTGGTTTAGAGTCCTCCAGAATGATATCTTTAATATAGTGATGAAACTTCTTCACTGGTAAAATATGTGGGCTAAGCCCAAAACCAACACTAGCACATCTGGGGTATCTATATTTTCTGGCATCATTTTCCAGTAAAGCCACTGGAATAATAATTATATAATATAATAGTAATTAAATATCTAGCTGATATCATAGCCAGTCTGGATAGCTGTTTTATCAGATGTTAAATAGCAGGAAAACATACAAAAATAGCAATGGCAAGCTCTGCTTTATATGATAACCTCAGAATACATCATACAAAATAAGACATTTTTAGCTCGTACTGCTGGTTGAAATAACATTCACATTTATGTGGCAGTGAAGTCACTTAACTGATAGCAGTGGAATCCTAGTAATTGATTTCTGTGAATTCCCTGAGATGCTCTGCTGTTGAATATAGCTATACCTGAAGGAAGCCATGATGGAGACAGATGGTATGCCAGTGAGGTGGCATTTTCTTCATCCAGTGATCAAGGAAATGTGTTACATCTGACAATGCCAAGTCAGGGACTGCAGTTTCTTTTGCCCTCATGTTTTTCACTTAAATCTGTGTCTCATGGTCCATTTCTAAGTTGCTAGTCATCACAGCCAATCTAATTGTTATCCTTCTTATCACTGACTTATGGATGAACGAGATTAATCACAGGTCATTTAATCAAGCCAGATCCTCTAATTTCTGTTTGTATTTGGGATTTTTGATAAGAATTATCTGCATTAGTTCACTACTCCAGCACTGTGTCCTGTCCATTTACAGCAGACATAGTGCCCCACAGTGCCCAATGTCTCTGGACAGCAAATTCTTCAGCATTGTCATGGGTCTGCCACTTCCTTTTCATGTAAATCTGCTGTACCTTCATCTGCCACCTGTTGAACAGGGTTAATTAAACCTGTCTCATATGCTGGGGCTGCTGAGTAGGCTTAATTCCCTGGGTGTGTCTCTACTGCTGCTTTATTTTGGATGAGGCTTCTGAAGTTGACTTCTTCATCTGCTCTGATTACCACACTTTGGTTCATCTTGGAGCACATCTCTCCACATGCTTCTTGGGTCCTGCCTTGTGCTCAGCTGGAGAATGCACTCCAGCTCCACATCTGATGCTGTTCAATCAACAGGGATGGAACAAAGCTAGTCCAAGCAGAAACCTTCAAAATATTTAGCATAGGGGATATTGAGTCTCTAGCAATAACTGTTTTGCCCTGCAGGTCCATTCCTATTGTGCCATGGTTTATAATGAAAGCATAGACATTATTATAACTGATAGTTGCCTTTGTGATCTTTGGATGAAGAGAACAGCAAAAGTATGAGGTTTTGGGTGCATTTCAGAGAATAAATGCAGCCTTTGTGTTTTAATCCTAAATTTGGCTTTATTTCACTGTACTATTTCAGTGGGAGATTCCATAGTTTATATAAGAAAGTTTACCTTAGAAGATCTAATAGCAAATGGAACCTGCTTCTGCACTTATATAAATAAAATCTGTTCATGCTGAGCTCATTCTGGTCCATGGACATTAACCAGCAATGTTTATTTTTTTATACCTGGCAAATTTCCCTGAAATTTTCATTTTGAATAGATGCAGAAGGTTAACACTGGTAGTTTATTTTGATACACACTATGTACACATTCTCAGATACTAAGCTACACCTTGGGGTTACAGTAAACTTAGTTTTTATGTCCTCCACAGCAATGTTACCCTTACCCCACCATATGCTTGAACTGAAAATATAAATGCAAATGAACTCTCATACATGTCATTCCCTTGGAGCACTTCTGTGTTTTAGAGCACGCAGTTTTTACTGATGCTGTCTTGTGGTTGATTCTCATTCCATTCTAATATCTTTCACTCTGATACAATTCTGATTGTCTCTGCAGTATTACTTTCAATATAAAGAAACATATCAATAAGGAGGCTGACACAAATAATTTTTGTTACTTGCTCAAGTCTCTATTTTTTCTTTTGTCCTGTACAAACCTGTTTTTTCTGTTTACCATCACTATTGACAACACTATAGAAATCCCTGGCTTTTTGCGTGGTGGCAAAGTATCACTCACTTTTGTGCACATTATTTTCTAGGCCAGCTATGCTCAGTCAGCCCTTGTACCAATAAAAGCTCTCCATGTCTCTTAGCCAGCAGAAGGTACTGAGGAATGATGCAACAAATAACTTTTCACTGAGATAAGCAGGTTCCCTCTGTGCTCAACACAAAGGTTTTCACTAACTTGTGAGCTGGATCTAAGCATTGTCACATCAAAGTGAGGATTTTAGTTCTATTTTTAGGATGGCATTTGGCTAGAGCAGGGACATTCTTCTTTTGCTCTTGTTTTAATTAAATAACCTTTAAGACAAGTGAGCAGGAACATTCAACCCAAAGTAATGCTTTCTGTTACTCCAAGAGGGAGCAGTGTGAATGCATAGCATTTATTAAAGACTTGGCTCTTCTTGGTCTACTCAGGATAAATGACAATATATTACAACGATAGAGGTGGGATAACCAATAAAGAGAGGAAATATTGCTAATCCTTAAACTAACTAGCAAGATAAACTGCAATCGCAGCTTTAGAAGATGTTTTATGTTAAACAGTGATCAAAGAAAATCCAAAGAATGTAAACAAACATAGAAAGATTTTCTTCTTGTCAAATTAGTGACTACTGGTTATCATTCATCCCTAAAAATTCACCTACGTATTTGTTAACAGTAGTCCTAACATAACTAAAATGACTGCTGAACCCTTGAAACAGGAATCCTCGCTTCACTTGCAGCTGCAAGTTTCCATGTAGTGGCTGACTAAATATCTTCAGTAGTCTTCTAGGGAACCATTAGTAAGGAAAATACATATTATTTCTCATGTCACTGTATTCCTTCAGTTTCTTGGAGGTTTCAGATCTCAGTGTGTGATGTGGACACCTTTCTTCCAGTAAGGTCTATGAAACTATATAATAACTGAACACAAACACTTTATTAACAAGAACAGACAGGCACATGCACCTTGGAATATTTAACCAGCCACAAAAGCAATTACTGAATCAGCAATAAGTAGTTTAAACAAAATATGGAATACCATCGAAGACACCAGGGTGAAACAATAGATATTGTAATTCCCATTAGTAAAAATGGGAGCCTAATAAATTATAAATGCCTAGAAAAATAATGCTGTTACCAAATAAATCCTACAATGCTACAGCATATAATCACTTTGTGGATACTTTGAACATTTTTACAGTGATAAAAAAATGTTGAATTGATTTATCAGGAAAAAAAAACCATCGCGTTTTTCTTTGAGCAATTAATTGGCCAAGGGGATAAGGATGAAGAATAGATTTGTTAGATCTTGATTTTAAGAAAGATTCCCAACAGTCTTACACACTTTTCTGGAAAAGAAACTGGAAAAATGCAGTGTAGATGAGTTCACCATAACATGTATGTGGATAGATGTCACTTGTTAGTCTAGTTCTAATAATTATTTTCATGAATGGCTTGAAATATGAAGCAGTGGATCTTTGAGGTACACCAGCAGATGGGAAGTGCCAGCACTTCAGAGAACTGTGTTAGAACCTGGAGAGACAATCTGATACGAGTGGCACAAATTCAGAAAAAATAACAAATGTAGTTTGCCACAGATATCAACTGCATGAATACAGCCTGGGAGATGTTTGTGTGCTGTGCAGGACAATAAAGAAACCTGAAGACTACACAGCCCCTAAGCTAAGTAAGAGTAAGCTGCATTACATGAGAAAAGATGAATCTCACTGCAGAACATCCTAGTAAGACTGCTTTATGTTCTGTTTTACTCTGCTGACACTGGGGAGACTCAGTTTGAGTACTTTGTCCTGTTTTGGGCACACTATAAAATTATAGATAAATATATAGAAACAAACTGGAGAGCGTTCAGAGGAGAAGAAGAAGAAGTAGTAGTATGGAAAACACACTGCATGAGGAAAGATCAAGAGAACTGGTACTGTTTAGTCTAGAAAGAGAAGATAAGAACAATGTGCCAGCAGCTTTCCTGTATACAGGGCAAACTGTTCACCATGTCCACAGCAGGCAGATAAGGAGGTGATAATTTAATTTGGAGCAAAAAGTTTTGCTGCCCTGCTGGGGAAAATCTGTAAATTGGAGGGCAGTGCTATGGTAGAGTAAGTAGGTCTCCAACAGAGCTTGCAGAATCCAATGCACAGGACAGATTTGTGGAGGGGTGAGGTTTCTCTCCAGCATGGTCCAAGGGACTGAGGATGCCTGAAAACAGAGGCAACATTTGTCTGACAGTGTGTTCAGGTTTTCTGTCATTCAGCTTTCTAACAAGAAAAGAAATTCACACTGGATTTCAGCTTGTAACAAAGAGTTTTAGTATTTCTCCGATCTTTAAGGGATATTTATTTACCCAGTTTCCATTATTTCAGTGTCCTCTCTTCTTGCTCAGACTGCTCTCCAAAACTCATAGCAACGTGTATGTTGCTATCACTGTTTCACTTGGAGTTTATTGCTCACACTCCCATTTTGCGTAATGTGAAAAAAAATTCTCACATTTAGGAGTATGCAATATACTGATAACAGTTTAAAAGGAAAATATTGACATTAGTCTGGCTGTGATAGTGTGAGTAAATATGTAGCTGACTATTTAGTAGCTAGGTAGTCAAGAAATACTGTACAACCCAAAATCAGATGCATAACAAGAAGATTCATTTCCCTTCACTCCTTTCCTGACTCCAGAAATAGGTACTAGCACAGAAACAGAGACTTAGCTGCTTTCCACATGTCTAGACATGCCAGTGTTTCAACTCATCTTACTTCAAATGCCCCTTTAAAATACATCTGTGCTGTAATGCATAAAAGGAACCTGCTGTGCAATAACATCTTATGTAAATTGTGACTTGTGGTTGTTGCTACAGCTCCACTAAGCATTACAAGCACATTTCATCCCTGCACTTTAACTGGCCATTGCTTGTCTTAAACACCTGCCTTGTGTTTGAGATTGCAAACTTTTCAGGTCAGAGTTTACCTGATGTCTGTACAGTGCCTCACACATCACCCTCCTGACTATCATTCTCATTTGCACTCCAAGTATTATCCACACTATCTATTTTTGTTCTACAAATCCAAACTATATATAAACTCTTCTTTATAACATCTAAAAGTTGACAATTCTGAGTTATCTTCTGGGGCCTTTATTAATCCACCATGAACCTTTTTATTACAATCTTAACTTCCTGTCCTTTGGCTACAGCAACGCTGCCCTACTCCTGTCATTCCAAGAGGTTTCTGCAGTGCTTATACTCCTGTTCCTATGGCCCTGCCTGCTCTTCCACTGGCTCCTCCTTCACCACCACATCAAATGATCTACCCCTTGCTCTTCTTAGGCTGTCTAATGGCTTGCTGCCATATTCCAAGCAGCCAGTTCTGTTCTCTCTTGGCCAACTTTCATCGCCCACATCCTAGATTTTCAGACATGTACTTGCACATTCCCAGCTCAAGGTTTCTCAGCAGAGTAGGCAAAATTAAATTTTGCTACCCCAGCAAGTTGACTGCTGGTGTGCTGGCACTGTTGATAACGCTTTTTAATAGTTTCTTCTACTCACTTTAGTACTGTGCATATCAATCTCCTCTCTTCCCTACTTTCCCTTTTCCTCTCCCAATGCCCTTTTAGGTTAGAAATTTATTGGGGAAGGATTCATTTATTTGTTTCTTGATCCAGCACAACAGGTCTTGGCCAATGACTGGAACTCACAGGTAAGTCATTCAGTCTTCATTTGCATTTCAAAGTTTCTGCTTTCCATTGCAACACACATGGTTTTTAACAAGATCAACAAAGTTACTCCCAAACTACTGATCATTAGGCATTTCGTTTTCTTTTAACACTAACAAATCCAGCTCTCATTTCCTTTTCAGTTTAGTCTCTCAAAATCTGTGTCTTTTAAGAACTTCATAAGACTTTCAATTTTTTCCTTTTCTTTGCTGATTAATTTGTCTTTCTCAACAGATGATCCTTGATTCATAGTTTGTCCTGCTTGGTCATTTTACCATTCCAAATTATATTACCAGCATTTCACCCTGTAAATCATATAATCAAATCAAAAGTACTGTCAAATTTGAAGAGCTTTATGGGTTTAGAGGAATTGTCCACATCTTTCATAGGGAATTTCACTGGAGTCTGTGACGACCTCTATGGTTGTAAAAATCCTGGAGCATCTGTATCTGGAGCAAGAACAGAGGGATTTCTGGATTTCCCATTTTACTCTTCAGCTACAGAGAACACACTTACTCAAACAGATGATTCTGTCACTAGAATGAATCCAGTCTACCTTTTACTATTGCTTATCTTGTTCAACTATTATTTGAATACTCTGGAGAAAAAACACATAAACCTCTAGAAGGTCAGCAGCATGCAGGTACCCTCAGCCATGCATCTTTTTCACTCCCAGTGATGATGATATAGAGGCCTGAACACCTGGCTGAAATTAGCACATTCATAAAGGTCATCTGACTGAAATTCACAGAGAGCAAAACAGAAGCAATAGTTTCAGGAAATGGAAAATATCTGGCAGAGCTAGCCACAGCACTTCTCACCATGGGGAGTGCTGCTCTGTCAAATAGCCAGCTGTAGTTATCTTCTTTATGAATTTTCAGAAGCCAGTTGTTGCAGCGAGTGGCAGAAGTGCTAGAGCTACATATCTGGCGACTTGGTCACAGTGATTTTCCCTGTTGGATGGGACTCCTGGCAACCTTCAGCATACTTACTGCAGCCTACTGTGCTTGGGAAGAAGTTGCATCCACACAGGAAGGAGTTGCATGGCAGCATTTGTGCCTGCAGCAAGACCGGAGATCTCACTGCTCTGCTCGTTTTGCCGGATGACTGCTGTATGACAACCCGCTTTGAAGTCCCAGGTCTCCGTCTGGAATGAAGAGTCTCCAGGCAAGGTGTACCTGCTATGTGCAACACAGCATGTGAGCTGGTAATAAGGGTTCTTAGTAAGAACTCTGTTCATTTATTAAAATATAACCCCACATGTACAGGCAGCGGCAAATGAAAAGGAGGACCAAGCAGAAAGTGCAGTTAGCATTTTACCACTATGGCACACAGATGAAAAAGAAACAACCTAACCAGAAGTCAGGAAAGACCATACTTGGTGAGTCTTGTGGCTAGGATACAAAGTTTGTGGCTAGGACAGAAAATGAGAATTATCTTTAACATATAGAAGGTTGGACTTCATAGGAAATCATAAGGATTGCTTTGGAATTATGAAACTGCTGAATTTCTTGGTGTTTGGCCAAGTCCCAAAACCCCTACTTCAAATTTCACTATCTGAAGGCCAGTTTGGTTAAGGAAGGAGACTAAACTCAAATTACTTGGGTTAGGATCTTCTCTCTTCTTGATCACCTTGCCATCCTATAGAAAATTTTTGAAACATATGAACAATTTCTTGAGGAAAATAAAGCAAAACAAAATAATGTTTTTTCTTCTGCCTTTCCTTTTTTTCTCAAATACAGGTAAAATTGTTAAACTTGGTAAAACTCATCATTGATTGTTGGATAAGCACTATAAAATATATCTGCAATATTTTCCTTATCTATAAAGATTAGTAAGGCATTTATGTATTTGCTTTCTACTTCGGACTCAGTTTTGAGACCTCAAACGCCACAGGTCCAATCTCTTGGTTTGAAAGAAGGCTGCTTTAAGAAAATAAGATTAGTAATCCCCTATGATTTTTCAGAGAGCCACAATGTGCTCATTAAATGAGGGGACTCATCTATCTTTTTCCAGACCACTTTTCCTAAATATTTTAATGATCCAGTTTTACTGGCAATAAAATTACTGGGAAAAAATGCACTGGTGGTAGTTTCAGCATATATTTGTAGTTCTGGAAAGAGTTTCAAACAGCAATTTGAACTGTACAGGAAATCCTCAGATGTGAGTGTGAGCTAAAAATGGCACTGCTTGGGACAGTGGTTTGGTGCAGAAGCACTGGGCAGACTAAAGATTTTATACTCAGGATAATTTAAAAAAAGGGAAAAAAGCTTTGAATAAAAAGCAAAAGAGTCAGAGATTTAAACATAGCATGAAAGTTTTATATTTTACTTAATGCAGAAAAAAACCAAAATTGTAATAAACTTGAAGATAATGAGGGGTTTTTAATGACAGAAACCAATTAAAGGCCATCTTTAGACCATTTTAGAAGAAGGTTACTCATTAAAAGGAACTATAAATAAGATTTGAGCTGTAAAAAATTGCAGAGAAAAGTCTCATTAGTGCTTGATTGGACACTTTTAATTTATAGCATGTCAGAAAAAAAATCAGAAAATTAAAAGACTATGGGTAAGAAATACGACAAACAAGTAGCAGTTTATGTGATGTGGCTGTCTACATGAAAAATTTTCATCATTTTGTGTTTTGTTTCATCATGTGTGGAAACTCCTAATAAGCCCAATTTTGTGAAGATGTGGATTTTTCAAAGCAGAACTGAAGAGTTCAAAGACTTCAATGTGGGTACCAGATGAAATTTCTTTATGTCAGATGGAACAGGGATTGTATCAATTCACTAGTCCACTTGAAAAGGCTTCTAGAGAAATGTTCTTAACCTAATTCAAACACAGATTAGAGATAAGGGTAAAAAAAAAGTTTTATTAGCAAAAAAATGGTGCTTTAAAGGCTTTAAAGGCTAAAAAATGTCAAGCATTGGGTTATTGAAAAAGTGGATGTTGCTAGATACTAAGAGAGGTACAAATTTGCAAAGAAAACCAGAGCAATAGCATTTTTTTTTTCAGGTATGTAAAGAACAAGGAAAGAAGAGGCTTCTCATTAAACATGTGGCAGTTATTAGTAAGCCAGGGCAGAGCACATAGGTTTGGCCCTTAAAATAACTGAATAATTTGGCTCTGAGTTTGGTGGGAAGGATAATGTTGGGCATGAAGGCTGGGGTGGAGGAGTTAATAAAAGCCGACTACAGAGATGAGGAGGAAAAGGTGTGGAAGACTTGGTTGGTTCAGAGCCTCCAGAAAGGTCAAACAAATTTTTGAGAGCAGACAGCATTCTGTATTCAGTACAGCAACTGTGACTGTCAGTATTTTAAGAATATCTTCATGGCACTGAATTCGGCCCTGCCAGGCACTACTGAAATCAAACTGTGCCACTGGGCAGTTGGAAGGAGTTTGGTGCTCCTTATCCCACACAAAAGCATATATATTTCAAAAACACTTCTTCCACTGGCATCCTCCCTGGTGTGGCCAGTGCCTTGGGTGAACATGAAAGCTGAAGTCACTTATAAGCAGCTGGTAAAACATTAAAAAGAAAATCTACTTGCTGCCTACTATTTGTATTTCTTTAAATGATCATCCTAGCTGAAAACTGTGGACTGTAAATGTACAGCCTTATTAGAATTGCATATTTTAGGATTTTCCTTTAAAAGAAGTAATTCAAAAGTTCTTTTAGAAGGAAGAACCTGCCTTAAAGCAACCATGCAACAAAATAGTGAAGAAATATTAAAAAGAACAGCAAGTACAGTGGAGTAATTTTAACAAATAATAGAATCAATTAAGATAAAATAAATATAAGCAAAGCTGAAAAGAATTATGGCATAAAACACATACATGAATATTATGATTAATGTAAAGGGAGATTGCATATTCTGTTATAAATGTTTAATGCCTTTATTTTTAACACTGTGGTTTACATTATGGATATAATAGCCTTTCAGAAATGGCAGATAAATGACAATTTCAAGTTAAGAATTTTTCAACTACTTAAGGAAAGTTTGAATGCCAAGTTTTCTTATGATTTTTATTGCAGTATATTTACATTAAAAGCCAGAGATATATAAACTAGAGCAAAGAACCCTTTACTCAGAAATATAATTTGTTTGGAATTCCTATGGCTCTACTCTCTTACAGCAATATGCATATATTTAAATGACAACAATAAATCTTAAGAATAAAATCTCAGTGCTAACAGACAAAGATACACAATATTTTAACATAACATTTTATTTTGAAAGCTAGTTTTATAATTCAATAAATACAAAAAACCATGCAAACATTTCTAAGAGCCTATCTATTAAAAACTCCCCTCCTTTCCTTTGATATTTTTTGTGGTTACAAACTAATAGTCAGCTTTATACATGTTTGCAACTGTATGTATCCTCCATTTCTTTGAATTTTTTCCATTACTATGGGTTGTATTTCATCTCTTTTCAAGACCGGAGCAAACAAACTGTTGATCTGATAAGAGACAAAACTCATTGATGTGTCATGGAAGGTGAGCATGAATTTTTCCAGATGGTTGAAAAATATTTGCTAGAAAATGAAATAGGCATTTTTGGAGAGCAGGTTATTGCTATGAAATTCAAAGCCCAGTTTGGGAGACTTTTTGCATTAAAATACCAACTCTTTCTTAGGACCATAGAAATGTAAAATAGGCACCGTTGTGATTACAGATATTGTGAAAGACACAGTTTAAACTTCATGGCCCCACTGAAGTAATTCAGTTTCACAGAGATCTTCAGCTGGAATGAATTAATATGATCACTGAACTGAATTTTTCTGTGGAATGAATTTTTCATGGACCAGCTGAGCTGCTCTGTTATGATGGTGCTGCAGAGTGATGACAAGAATTCAGAGCAAAGTATTGTACTGAACAACCAAATGCAAATGATAACAAACTGTCTTGTGTATCTGCAAGTGTTTGTGTGCTGCCTGGAGTGTAATATACCTTCTCAAATTTTATGTTTCCTCAAAGTACTTGATCTGGAGTTAGGAGGGATGCTACCATGAACTGGAACTCTCCTGGTGTGCTGTGACATAATGACATAATTCACCCCTGATATGAAAGTTCATGGTGAGGAATAGAGAGCTACTCTGCTTTTGATCAGTCTGTTATGCTGTTGTCTAAGGCATTACATAAAGCCTCTTGGGCAGAGCAATTAAACTAGTCAAGGCACTTGAACATGACTGGTTTGCTGGAAGCGCTGTGAGGTGGCCTCAAGGGGTCACACACTAGATTTACGATGATCTAATTCAAACTCGTGCAGCTGCAGGACTTTTTATAACTTTACTTGCTTTATGCTGCCTTATGTGTGGCTCCATTTCTCTTGTAACTGGCAGATTAGCTTGGAGGAGGATCTGGTATTGTGTTTCCAGTGTTTTAAATAGTTTTTGTTATATTTGGAAATTGCTGAGCTTACATTAGGATAAGAATCTCTAGAGTGAAAAGGTAATGAAAATGACAAGCAAAGTCGATAAATTTACCTACTCCATAAGTGGTTTTGGTTTCCAAGTGTTTATAAGCCTCTGGCCAGAGTAGTTATCCTTAGCTGAGGCTGATGTTCCCTAATTAACTGCTTCTATGGGGATGTCCTTCAGCCTCCCTTTAATGAGCATCTGTTATGCAAGTACGGGCAGTGGCAAGACAGCTGCATTGCTGTGACATCGCACTTGCAGCAAGGGGGACTTGTGCAAAGGGCAGGGGGATGATTCTGCAGATTTTCACCTAGACTATACTGCAACTCATGTCTAATGATGTTGGGTGTTACTTCATCACTGACACCAGTCTTGATGAGGAAGAAACAGCTCTGATATTCTGATATTCACACACTAAATGTTGTGTTCTATATTCAGAGAGGGCTGTAAAAATGAAAGTCAAAATGAGGCAAAAGTATTAAAAAGCACAAAACTCACTATTTTTCAGTAGATTGTCAGTCTGGACTTTTTTTCTGGAGTGAAGGAGTCTGTGGAGTTGCAGGGGCAATCTGACATATGCAATGAGGAGCTAAGAGCAACACAAGCTGCCATCCATGCCTCTCCCCACCCCGGGTGAGCATGGAAAGGACTGAGAAAGGTAGATCCCTTGTTGCCAAAGAAAATTGAAAAATTGATTGCAGTTTGTAGACAAGGCTACATGTTCAATCAGTATAAATGCTGTCATTGCCAGTCTTTGTTTAATATCTTTTAAGCCGTAGATAAACTTGTTAATTGCTTTCCAAGTGAGTTCTGTTTGCAGAGGTTTTAGTGCTCTTAAGGAAGCAGTCTGTAAAGATTTAATGGGATCAGTGTAAAGAAGAGGCTGGTATCAGTTTCTGTGTTCATTGATCTCTGTATTTTTTGTGGAATTAATTTGAAGTGCTTTACATGTTTCTGTTTTATTTCTTGAAATATTTCTTGCTCATGTGTGCTTTATGAAGTTTTCATCTGGAGTGATTAGTTGGAGACTAGGCTACAGGTAAGGTATGGGAGACTGATTTGTTAATGAGATCTGGTTTTCCAAAACCCTCCTTCCTGCTCTCACAGGATAGAGGGTGTGCTGATAGGTTGTATAGCCCAGCTGTCATGATTACTAAGGTGACATCAGAGCTGTTGACCAGAGATCAGCCAAACCCTCCCACCTCAGGGTAGCTTGGTAGCTCTAAGATTAGCTGAATTTGACCAGAAACTTAATAATGCTCCAACAATACGACCTGCTCCAGGCAGGAACTTGGTCTCAGTGCCATTTAGAAAATTAGAATTCCTTGTTTATACAGTCTGTTTTCTTATTCTGTGCAGTACAAGGATAGCTGAGTCTCTTTTAGGTGAATGGAGCTAGTCATACATATAAAATTTTAATTGTAAGTATTTTCAAAAAATTGCTATGGGATTAAAATGTCCATTTCTGAGTTCAGCTCAGTTCAGTAGTACTCATGCATGACTGCTAACTTTAGTGGAATTTTCTGTGGCATGGATGTTTTTTCCAGCCTGCTTGCTCAAGAGGATGATAAGAATAGGTAAACACAAGTGTTTTGCTAAATAAGAGTAGTACTTAAATCATTGTGTTGAGTGAGTGCCTCCAAAATAAGACTTATGTTTCCCACGACCTTGTCCATATTATTGAATTTTCACTTTCCTAGCAAGATAATGCTTTGAAGACTGGAGTAAACAATTCAAAGTCCTTGAACACAGATTTGTAGGCTGGCTTTGTTTTTTCTTTTGTATTTCATGGGATTTGCATTTTTTTCCGCAGCTTCATGTAATGGAAAATGTTAGCAGAGCTGCCCTCAGATGGTAATCTGTATTCTCCACAAAATCAAGCAGTTTGAGTGAAGGCTGGAGAATGACAGTAGAAGCATCTCAAAATGAGCACTGAGTAACTTCAATCTATTTTGTCCCCCATTACTGGATTACCTGGTGCAGAGTGAGCTTGAGTCAATTCTCAGAAACAATTGTAAAAGTGGCAGAGGTATTGAGAGAATAAAGCCTAAAAGCTACATACCATCAGCTCAGCAATAGCTTGAGGTAGCAGGCTATCTTGATACCCAAAAAATGTGGAATCCAGGGCATTGGTTACCCTCAGACCAGACAGCCTTCACTTTCACATGCATACATATCTACAGACCTGTAGTCATAAAGGAAACAATATTATAAAGGAAATGTGATGAAACTAGACTTTCTTGCACTCTGGGAGAGATCAGGATGAAATGTAATAATAGCACAAATTCATTTTCTCTAAACAAACCTCTGATTAAAATGGATGTATAGAAACAGCTGAGCTACTGCTTGTGATGGTGATCCACAGCCAGGCAGGCTTAAGTCAGCATGAAGACAGAAAAAGAGTTGAGTTGCCTGAAGTTCCCCAAATTTGTTCATTACCTGTGAACATATATAATCCTTCTTTTTTTTGGGTTACAGGAACAAAGTATCCCTAGTGCCCCCCTAGCTTAGTGGAGAAGGAACCCGGACACATGGGGCAAATGCATTTTTGTAAGGAATCATAAGTATGGACCTCTAATAAAACAGAACAATGAAATATCAGGTAGGTCTTTTGGACTGCTGATTATAATTTAATGGTAAATGATAAAAATGTTAGGTGTTTCAGAAGGACCTGAGAATGCTCAGAGATGTGAGTAAACATTATCTTAATAAATACACTTGTGAGAGTCACTGATTAGTATCTGTGTCATTCCCAAACAAAAAGAGCACACCTGGGTTAAACAGATACAACTCTCCTTGAAGTTAGTGGCAGCAGCTGTGATAGCCAGAGCTGAATGTGGCCTAATGTGACAAATCTCTGAGAACTGAACAGAAAATCTCTATTACCAGTCTCATTCTTTAACCACAAGAACATCCAATTTACCAGGAAAATGTATCCCCTTTTGTATAATCTGACAAATGTGTCTTATTCCAAAGAAAAATATTTTTTTGGGGACAGAAAAAAAAAAAAGTGTGGAGAACTCCAATCAGTATTACTTAATCTTCCTCCCTTCATCTGTATGTTCTCAACTCATTGATATTGCACAGGCTGCAACAGAACAAACAAATCAATCAGGCCATGGCACTGTTACTGGCTCAGCCTCTCTCCAGCCAATGATAAGTTACTTTTTCCCTCCCCCTTTTTAACAAATGCATTTTTTCCTACTGGGAGAAGCGCCTGCCATCAATCTTACTAATGAGAGCGTAGGTTGAAGCACTCCACAGTGCCATCCTTCCCTCTCCAAACACCCCCATACACCTATAGGAAAGCTAAAAACTAAGAAGTGTTTTCCCCTCTGTGCTGGGATCTTTCTTACAGGGCAATCAATCAATAAACAATAGTACTGGAATTGTAAGGTAAAATGGACCAGGAGAAAAGAGACAAAGAGGGCAAACTGAGGCTTTATTTTCAAGCAAAGAAATCAAAGTCTCTTCCAAGCCATGCTCTGCAGCAGGACCCTAGCTTTTGTCTACAATGCTAAGTGGCTGCTGCATAGTGCTGCTTTTGGTGTTAAAAAAAATGTGATTTTTTTTTTTTTCTTTTTTGGTGGATTTCCCCTTTTGTTCTGGTGAGCTCTGCCTGTTTAAGAACTGTCCTCTTCTTTCTTCATCTTCTTAAGAGCTACCTTATAAAATGTCCGAAGAATAAATTGTTCAGCTAATTAACACCAATCTATTTTCTTGTTGTTGTTGCTGTTGCTGTTGTTGTTGTTGTTCTTCTTCTTTTCTCAATTTTAAACAAATCAAAATATATTTTAGAGCTAGAAAAGTTGGACTATTAGACTTACAGCTAATTTCTTGTATAAAAATATGTGAAGAGAGACTAATTCATAGGAAAAATAGTGTAATCTGAAGAATTTGGTGTGTACATTATATAGGCTCATGCATAAAAGATTGTATTTATTTTTTAAAAACTTTTCTTTAACATGTGTAACCTGCTCTGAAAACTCAAAGTTCAATAATACCTGCTGTAATTTATAGAAAACGCGCAGAATCCTAACACTCCCCTCTGCTTTCCAAGTAGAGAGTGAGTCTCTCCTGTGTGGTCTGAAGCACAAGGCATGTGTTTGTGAATCTCTGCTTCTGTGGATCCAACCAAAATGTTCCTGCACTCGCTGGTTCCATAGCTCCACAGTTGCATGTGCTCCCACTGGCTGCTGGAGGTAAGCTTCACCCTGTGGCCCCGCAGAAAGAAGTTACAAAATACAAAGTGGGAATTAGATTGTCTGAGGCAACTCTTGGCTATTACGTGTGATGAGCTAAGGTCTGGTCACAGAGCACTTTAGCTAATGTCTCCTCCACCTTGCCCTGTTCCAGTCTGGCCTGATTGTTCCTTGGAGCTTCCAAGCTGTACTTCGCTACGATGAGAGCAAATCACTGCCCGTTCCAAATTTTCGCCATGTGGTTTTGCTTCTGTTCTGCAGAATGTGTCCAGCCTAGAGATGGTTTTCTTTCTCAAGCAATGTTGCAAGTTATAGTTGGATTCTAAACCTACATGTGTTTCAGAAACCCTGCAGATGCCAAATTGATGTGGCTGGTTCTCAGATTTTCTTGCCTTGGACTATTTTTCAATCAGTAGTCCTTGTAACAGCCTTCACTTGGTGATTGTTTTCTGAGTGCCTTGGGAGTCACAGAAACTGAGGATCAGCATCCATCAGCTTTAATTAAAGCATAGTGCCCCCCTAGATACCTTTGAAAGGAGAAGAGTAGAAGTGAACAAATTTGAAGTGTAGTTTTTCAGTATTGGCCAACCAACACATCACAAAACAATGGAAAGATCTTGGACACAAACAATGTATTCTGCCTGAGATTCTGTTCTCACACATTTCTTGCTACATCTTATCATTGCCCACAGAAAAGGCATTCTTCATAATAAGCAAAAAGAGGGTTATAATCTGTGGTTGACCTTTGATGGAGATAATGATACATTTTCTTTCAAAATCTGTGTGAGAGAGTTATTCATAGCTTCATGAAAATGTACTGTTTAAAAACATTGTTTTAGTTTTAAAAAAAAATCCCATTTGATTATAGTTTACAAATGTCACAATCCTACCCCGTACACAATAGGGGAGCTCTGTTGATGTGGAGATTTGACAAGAACCCCTATAGAACAAGAAGTTGAAGAGGCTGGGATGAGTTTTAAGTGTAAAATAAATACATAAAAATAGAACCAGTGGAAAGTTCATGTTTTTAAATTTAGAACTGGATCCATCAGATAAACATATGAGTGGAGAAAATCATCATAAGACTTTGTATGCTCTGAGGTATTTCAACCGAAAAACTCTCCCTGGATCATCTGACACAAGTTTGGTGCATTCAAAATTCCAGTTGAACTTCATATAATTTATTTTTATCAAGGTGTTTTTCTCATCATATAATGCATATTGTCTGCCTTTCCTCTTGGAACAATGTTTTACATGATCTGTATAATGATTCTGAATGGCACAGCTGTGGTCAAACTCTCCCTGTAGAATCAGTCAATATTAAAATCAAGGTAGAGTTTATTTGAAGATCCCGACATCAAACTCTTCATTAATAAATCCTGTTCAACTCAGAAACTTTTTTATTGTATTCAAGCATTCCTGTTAGCAATTAAAATACAAGTAAATCTGCTGGGAGACTGATTTTCTGGGCAAAACTGGTTGTAATATTTGTTTTCCTCTGTTGTTCAGACTTGTTAATTTTCCTGATGTTCTGCAATACCTCCTTCAGCTAGTGGCCTTTTTTTTTATATATGGCATGACAGCACAAAAAACTGCAAAAGACCAGTTTGTGTTTGCAGTGTAGTAGAGCTTTACGTGTCTGGCAGTCAATAGTGGATTTCAATGTTTAAACATATTTTTTAAGTGCTGTGTTAGCTTAAATATTGAAAGGGATGCTAGGAGAATGCAGGTTACCCATATGCAAATTTTCATCACAAACAATGATTAAAATGAATTTCATAAGGAAAGGTCTATTAATGAAAGAGTTTAGGAGCTTCTGCATTATTAATGCTTCTTGTTAAGCTTCTGGTACACTCCAAACATTTCATTCTTATGAACGCCTTAAGTATTCAGAGGACCAGGATGGGAGGAAAGAGGAGAAGAGAACTGAAATTTTGTGTGCCTGGACTGTTTAGGAGGTGGATTTTGAGCTCTAGGATAAACAGTAGCCATAAGTGACTGCAAAAATAATGAGCATTAGGATATCTGCTAAGACAAATTTTAGGAGTGATTAAAATGTCAGCACTATCACCCAGTCTATGTAAATAGGGCAGACTGTTCAGGCCTCTGGGTTGCTGGATCTGATATTTTACTGTGACATGATTTACAGATGTTCTAAAGAAGTATAAACTAGGTATGAGATCTTACCACATCATTTTCTGGGAAACATGGCCTCTTGCTTGAAAACTGGGGCAGAATTTATTTAGGTTTGTAGAAGAACACACTTAAGTACTTTATGAGCAGGGATAGATTTCTGAATCATTGTGCTGGGCAAAGACTAATTAGGTTTGTAATATACTGTGTGCCGTAGAAGTAATAGAGCTTTTCTGACACACAAACTAAAGCTAGAAATGAATTTATTTCAACACATGCTCCTCTGTTTCTCAGGGATACAGACATCCAAAAAAGTTCATCATCTTGTATTTATGGTAGTTTTGTTTAGGAATAAGGTTAAAAATAAAAAACTATCAAACCCTGATGAAATATCCTATGTAAGTTTACACAGACACACCACTTTGATGGTCCTGGAATCCATTTCTTATTCTTTTCCAAGACATATGTGAAAAATCTTTTGTTAAATAAAGTTATGGTTTTTTCCCTTCTTTTTTGTCAGGATGCCGGTCACAGACAAATGCAGCATTTTAAAAAGATTTTTTTCCAGGCGTCAGGATAAACTCAGAAAAAAGGGCAACCAAGAGTTGATGGGAAATGATCCACCAAAATAATCATTATGTGGTGCCTTTTCATGCAACAGAAAATGAAGGGTTCAGTTTTCTCAAGCAAAGAAGGAAAACAAATACATTTGTGCAGTTTCTCAGCTGCTGCAAATAGATTCAGCTTCACTGACCTCAGCAGCACCAGCAGGACCTGAATTTCACTTTATTATTCACATTATAGTCTCACCATGAAGATATAATATGGTCCAAAAGTAGAAGAGAGATTGTAAGGGGAGAACCTTTTCTCAAGGACAGGTCACAAAGGCAAATACAGGGCAGAGGAGCAAAGAGTAGTTAGCAGAAGCTTTCTGCTGACACTGTACCACAATGGAAGGTTGTGACTCTCAGGGCTCAAATGCCAGCACTGCGGGTGAGGAGTGTGGAAGCACCATCCAGAACAAGCACAAAAATACGGAGTTGTGATCCTTCCAGCGGCAAAATCCTGGATGAACTTTCCCCCCTTTAAACATCACTTTTAATTTTACTCTCTCTTGGGCCCCTGGGGCTGTGCTTCTACAAAGCAGAGCACAGACTTTCTCCATACATGTCCAGAGCTGTCCCAGTCTTGACAGGAACAAGCAACTCCAAGTAGTGCCTCCTGAATTTTTTCCCGTGCTGCAGCTCATTTCCAGTGGGGAAGGTGGGTGGAAAGTTTTATTGCTGTCTCATAGGCTGATATGCAGGCTGCTCTTCTGAGGGTCGTGGGTTTGAACCCCTCAGGCTAAGAAGGGAAATTCTTTTCCTTTTGGGATTGTATATTTGGGAAAAAAACCCAAAACACCCCCTCCCCCCCACACATAAAAATCAACCCAGCCAAAAAACCCTTAACAGGTAAGAATCAGTGTGATGGGCAGCTTTTTCTTAAAGATAGTTGCAAGGAGAATATTGGCGATTGATTGAGAGACAGGAAGACGGTGATCAGAATTCGATTTTACTCAGGTTTCCCAAAAGCTTATATACTATTTCAGACAGGTTAATAATTTCTACTACAATAATCAGGTTAAAAATCACACAGAAAATTCATGCATTTTGCAACGATTCTTTGCTTGCAGAAGTTGATTGAATCTTCTCTCTTCCCGTAAGCAGGTTTAATCCCATCTTCTGTAATTTTCACGGTTCTGTTTGTTCCTGCTATGGCATCTTGGTTATCAAACCAGCTATGCTAATCAAGTCTGTTTGACTCTCTGTCTTGTGTATTCCCATATGAGAGCTGTTTGGTTTTTTTAAGGAGTTTCAGCTCCTGGCTTTCTCCAGGATGGGAGAGCAGCAATGACGGAGATGGCCTCTTACCCTGCCCTTAGCACTCCCTAAAAAGTAGGGCTCAGCAGCTTCCTGCAGAGCCTACTGATCTCAGGCAGGTCCAAGCTTAGCATGTGGATAGTTTTGGATTTCTTTAAGAAGCTGGATTTCTTTTCTGACTCTTCTCTGAAGATATAAAGTGGTAAAGATTTCACTTCAGGACCTAAGCTGGCAGCCTGAGCTTTCCTGGAGCTTACCTTTATGTGTGCCCTGGGAAAGAAGCTGGGATTAAAGCCAACACTTAAATAGACCTTCCTTTTAAAATCGTTGTGAATTCTTGCTGGATAAAACAGGGGCAATCCACAAATTCAGTCTTCTGTTGCAAATATATTTTTTGTGAAAATAGGCACAAAATGCTTCATCTATGTTCTTTTATGTGCAGCATGCATACAAGGTCTGAGTCTGCTGTACTGGAAAAAGTCAAAAATCAATCGCATGTAAAACGTTCATCATACTCTACAGCTGCTGTATATTTTTCAACCTGTGTCTGAAGATCCTTCTGCCTCCATTAACAGTTTTCACAGATTAATTCATCCATGAAAGAAGGCTACATTTTTGCCACTTTGTCTTTTACCAAGAGTACTTTTATACAACTGGTGGTCTGTACTCTAAACTGATTTAAGTCATCTCACCTTAATAGGTTTGTTAGTTTTTGTTTACTTAAGTTCCTGCACCAAAGTATCTGCTGCCATTTCAGGTGACCCATGTTCTACAGTGTTCTGAAGGGAAAACAGCTCTGTTGAAAGGACAAGGTATAGTAATTTCTGATGGAAATTTCATGAAAATTGAATTATTTTGAAAAGCAAAATGATCATTCCTCAGCTGAAGTGTTTGTTTTTTTTAATATGTCATTTTAATAGTGTGCTCTTTCTCATGCAAATATAGTGCTTCCTAAAATTAAAAGTGCTCAATATCTCATTTATGTATGATCTAACATTCTTGCAGGCCTTCTAGTTAGTTCTACACAAAGCTTCCAAATGTTGCACTTGATGATCTGAGAGGTCTTTTACAACCTTAATTATCAAATTCCACTTCTGAAGGTGTGAGATTATGAAGGATGTTACACAAATCAGTTGGTCTGTAATCTTACATGAAGAAAGGGGCAGTGAGTTTGATCTGTCACTACCAAAGCTAGATTGTAAGTCAGTTTTATAAGAGCTACTTAATGTCAAACAAATAGAATAACAACAAACCTAGTTTAAAACCTTATGAAATACCACTTTCTCATCAGTGCAGCTAGCATATTTTCTTCATAGAATGAAAGAAATATGGCATCACATAATGGTTTGGACTGGAAGGGACATTTAAAGATCATCTAGTTCCAACCAGCCATGGGCAGGGACGTCTTTCACCAGACCAAGTTGCTCAAAATCTTGTCCAACCTGATCTTGAGCACTTTCAGGGATGGGGCATCCATATCTTCTCTGGGCTGCCTGTTTCAGTGTCTCACCACCCTCATAGTATAGAATTTCTTCCTTGTGTTCAATGCAAACCTCCCTCTTCCTGCTTAAACCTAACTCTAGTCCTCTAAGTATAGCTTTAGTAAAAAGTGTTTCTTACAAGCCCTCCTTAAGTACTGAAAGGCTACAATAAAATTGTCCCTGAGCCTTCTCTTCTCCAGGCTGAACACCCCCAACCCTCTCAGCCTGTCTCCATAGGAGAGGTGTTCCAGCCCTCTGAGCATCTTCATGTCCCTCCTCTGGAATTGCTCCAGTAGGTCCACATCTTTTCTATGTTGGAAGTCCCAGAACTGGATGGAGTACTCTGGGTGGGGTCCCACAAGAGCATAGTAGAGGGGGAAATCACCTCCCTCAGCCTGCTGGCCACACTGCTTTCTAAGCAGCCCACAACATGATGTTGAAAAATATTTTCTAGGCAGTAGAAACATTTGAAAACAATGGGCTCTTTGGCACTTTCTTTGCGGGGAGAATTCCCTTTCAACTGAAAAAGCCATTTGCTGCTTTTATTGTTATATCTAGGTATCAGCAAGGCCCTCAAACTTAAGGTGTGCAGGTGTTCAGTGCATAAAAATAACAAAAGCACAACTGGGTAGTGTATGAAGGAGCACAGTTGCAAAAGCTTCATATTTCATTCCAGCCACAGGCCTGGGCTTTTTCAGGGCTCTCGCCCTTAATGGGTCATGCAAGGACAGTGCTCTGCAGGGCTGGACATCTAGAAACAGGCTGGTCATAGTCCTCAGCTCTGAGAGGTTACTCAACTACACAGGGCACTAGGAGTAAAGCAAGAGGAACTGACAGAAGCCCTGCCCGAGCTGAAATGCTCTAGAAGTGCAAAGGATTGCTAGAGGAAGAATAAACAGTAAGTCACTGTACATGCCAGCAGCACCTGCCAGCTCAGGAGAAGATATGCAGAGCATAGTCTCATTTCAACAATAGTTGGTTCTGCAGCATTAAGCATTTAGAAAAAGTTTCAGTTCAGTCACATAGAGGAGGCTAGCATAAAAGTTTGATAGTGAAATGCAAAACATCTGTATCCCTAGAGCTGCACCAAGATCCCTCAGCTACTTTTAAACAGGTTTTGATATTGGCAGCAACCTGGCCATAGCAGCCCCAAGATCAGCAAAGGCTGATTTATCCTTGCCAGGGGGAGTATTTGGACGTGGTTATAGTGTAGTCAACTTCTACAGCAGAAAAAAAGTCATGAATTCTTCAAACCACAGGAAAAACAAAACATGTATGACTACTGTACTCAGAGAATACTGAAGCTGAAGAGACAGCATTGCTGCTTCTTCATAGTGAAAAGGGTTAAAATTAGATGAACATATCCCTTATAAATGACCAAATCAAAGTTAATTCCACAAACTGTGTTACATAGTTATTTATAGGGTGTGTATGGATCCCTAGCATTAGTAATATACCCAGAACAGCTCCTGAGGTAGCTGTGAATGATTTCCTCCAGCCAGGCCCAGCTCTTGTCCTCGCCCAGTAAACTGCACAGGACGCACTTGTAAACCTGTTCGTGCAGTGCCTGCCCTCTCAAGTACCAACCCCAGCTCTGCCACTAGCCCTGCAAAAATTAATTCTCTGAGTGGGACGGTATGTGGACTTCTTTCCTACCTGTTCCTGTCTGTCAGTTAATTTGTTTTAATGAAATTTTCCATTGCTTTCACACATCCCAAATGTGCTTCTGAAGATAATGTTGGCAATGATATATATGTATTGTGTGTCACATATTTCTCTACAGAAATCAGCTGGCAGACAACTTGTGAGTGCTCAGATCCCATCTCTCTTGTCAAAGCTGTATCCCCATGTGGGGTTAGGCAGTAGATAAACGAGGCAAAATGCACTGTAGATTGCTTGGATATGCAGACGTTGATGTAGCAAGTTTTACTTTCACTGGAAATATGCCTAAGGAAGTCAAAGAAGCACACTGAAGATCAAGAATTAATCTTTGAACAATGTGCTTGGGAGCCAAAGGACTCATTCAGGGTTATGAAGTGAGGTGGTGGTTTCGCTTTATGGGCCAAGGAATACAAGCTATCCCACGAAAATGCACACAAACTGAAGAGCACTTGAGTGTCACATATGTCTTCACTACTAGAAACTGGAGAGTCACTGGAGACTTCCATCAGTCAAGGCCAAACAAAAAGCTCATTGTGAGCTGGGGTCCCAGAGGCTGCTACCGCTTCATGAAAATTTTCCTGGGAAACAATGGCTGCTAGCAGAGCTGGGCAGCCCTGGGCTGGAAGGGTTGTCACAGAGATAAATGCATACTGCAAAGAAATATGCAACTTGTTGTCCAAAACCCATGAAAGAAGAAATCCAGTTCAATACTTTCCTCAAGGAATTTGTCAGACAATAGCTTCACAAGCTGCAAGGGGCAGAGATCCTGGGCCATGGGAAATGAGGACAAGCAGTGTCCATGCTTCTGTGGGGTTATTGGGTGCCTGGTGTCTCCAGGGGGGTGGCTGCAGCTGTGGCAGTGTGTGGGACTGCAGGGCAGTTGGGACGTGGAGCATGATGGATATCATATGTACTGGAAATGCTGCACTGGAATGCTGGTCACTGTTTGATGGTGGTGTTCTTTTGCTTCTCTTGGGAGAGGAGTTGTTGAGGAAAATCAGCCTTCATGAGGCCCTTGTGAGAGCCAGGCAGGAGGAGTGCCCCCCAGAAGCTCCAGTGGCAATGTCCACTGAGGAGAGGTGACATAGGCACTGGGTTAAACTCATTGCTGCCACTCTCCTCATCATTCCATGGAGAACCACTGGAGAAACCCCTCCTGTATGTACTCCAAAAGACCAGTTATACATTTGACCTAGGACACAATACCCAGAAACTCCTTAGGGGAAGGAAAGGGCATCGAAACCTCCTTTGCCTCCTCCCACGAGGGCCATAACCCCTCAAAGGTTCATGCTGGCTCATGTTCTCCACAGCCCTTGTGAAGCTGTGGTTGGCTCCTATAGGATGGAAGAGCTTCAAAGGGCAGGTTGGAGAGCACTTTCACCCAGAACAGCCCCAGCCTTGTGGCAAGGGTGTGGGTTTTGATTTCCTCAGGCACAGGAGGGTGTAAACCCCAGCTTTCCCACATCTAGGGTAAAAGCCCTGACCACAGAGCTCTTGTATGCAGCAGAGGAGAGCAGCAACAGCTGCCGCTGCGCTTCGCAGAGCAGCAGCTCTCTGTGTTTTGGGAATGCTCATTGGCTCTACCCCTTGGGCAAGAAGGGTGCAGGTGCAGGAAAGCTGAGTTCATTGGATCTGACGGTGCCAGAGTGTGAGTTAACTAGGTGCCATGACATGAGAGGCATTTCTGAACATGCCCACTGCAGAATTTCAGGAGTCTGGAGAATTTTAATGTGAAAAGCTGGCGCCTCTGGAGTTTAGGCGCTTCCAGGGTGTGGCAAAAAATTAGCAGGAATTTAGAAGACTGCAATTTTGGATGTAGGTGCTTCATCCTGGTAGAAATAGATACCTCCTTTCCTTCTGTCAGGCTGGACACAGTCCCCTGAATTTGCAGTGTAAGTCCTTGCTGAGTAGGAAATTTTTTTCTCCAATTTAAGGAGTATCGTGCCTGGAAAAAGAGCAAAAACTGTCAGCAGAGATGATGCCACAATGTTCTGACTCTATAAGATTTATGAGGCTGTGGGAAGCTAGTTTGTTTGAATCATACATAATTGCATGTAACATATTAATATAGTTGCAGAGTGGGAGTGAGTTTAGTTTTATCCATTAATTCAAAAGACTCTCCTTGTGAGTATTTGGGAAAAATAATTTAGCAAAATCAAACATAAGTCAAGGTAACTTAAATTAGAAAAAGATCTTCCTAAATGACTAAAAATGAAATGAAAAAAAGAGGAAGAAATAAAACTAGGTCATAATCTAGCAGCCCTCTTCTACATGAAAGGTTTCATAAAACATATGCATACCTCTTAATATATTACTGCAGAACAATTGTTTCTAGTTTTTTGAAGATACCATGTGTCATTTTAACCCTGATAATAAATGATGCATTTAGCAATACATGCAACACGGTAATTGATAAACGCTTTAGGCACAATGCTAGAGCCAGCTGTCTTTGACACTAACATCCCATCTCCCAGACTCAGTGTTTTGAGAGGCAAATTTAACCTAATGCCCAAAGTCCATACAGCCAAGTGGAAAAAATATTACCAGCAACAACCACCTTGTCAGCTACTAGTGTTCCAAAAGTTTGATGTTTTACACTGGAGGCTGATTTTATCTCATTGGCCTTAGCTTATGCAGGTATTCCTCTCTGACATCAAAGAATTTCTTTTGGTTGTAAACAGTAACAGTATCAGTCCCTAACTAGAAAAGTTCCTGAGGATGAGAAAAACCCCATCTTTTTTTGCATCAAGGCTCTATATTGTTACAAAGAGATAGAGAACTCCCTGAATAATGGAGATGAATAAGAGGGTTGCATTTAAATGAGAGCCTGAGAATTGTGCTGAAAGAAGCTCAGCCTGGTTTGCTAGAATCGGCTCTTCAAAACTTGTCCTAAGAAGCTCATATTCCCACTGCTACATCATTTCTTTCTACTATTGCCTACTCAGATGGAGGATGGGAGGCCCCCTGAGCCTAATGTTGCTAATATGTCAGTATTGATACTGTGGGGTTTCCCAGGTTCTATGGAAAAGCAACAGACCGTAAGGAAATGCTGTTATGACAAAGTTTTTATATGTTAAATGGAAAAGATGCATAAGGAATTCAAAAAGGCAAGGAATTAGAAAGTAAACCTGAATCACTGACAGAGCCAGGACTATAATATAAATATCCTGCAGCCAACTCAAAGACTGATTTTTTGGATATCTCTGCCTGTCATTCCACATCTGTTTTTTCCCAACATATAGCATGTGATTTGCCCAATAAATCTGGTTATATGTCCTCCCTTTCATTTTTCCCTATCCTGAAACAAACTTACAATTAGAACTGGCTGGGAACTTTTGACAAAGTCTTTTTCCACCAAAAAAAAAAATCCCAAACAACACAACAGTGGAGATTTAGCTGGTGCAGAATTTATTGTCAAAATGAAAATGAATCCACACTATAATATGTATTATTTACCTATAAAATAAGGCACCTGGCATCAAGCCTATTACCTATATGAGGAAGAACAAGGATTTGAATCCATTTTATAGGATGCTCTTGATTCATATTCCATTGATTGTTTCTATTGGTCTTCCTTAAAAAGAGAAAAGATAATATAATCTAATATATAATCTTAAAGGATTATTTGTGCAGCACCATGTCTTTTTTAGCAACTGTACTTTTCTGGTTTAAAATCTACAAGGGGATACTTTCCTAAATACGTGGATTTTAGAAATTCTACCATATAATTGTCCTGAATAATTATTGGCCTGCAAATTACTTGCAATTAGTGTGCTCTGACTGTCACGTATTCAAAAAGAGAAGTTGTTTTGATTATGTAAGGTGGGAGAAATAGGTTATACAGAGCACTTCCATTCTGACTGGCTGGGGTCTACACTTAGATTCAGATTTTCGTTTTGGAACTCACATTCTGCACACTCTCAATGACTACTAGTCTGTACTTTAACTTTTCTGTTTGAAAATGTCTGACAGTAAAATAATTTGCTTGAACAGAAGTGGATATAAACAGAGCCATTTTTTTTCTAGACACTTGCCTGATTACTTTTGCAAATTCTTTTTGCAATGATTTCCCAAACTGTTTAATATCCAGATCAAGCACCTTGTACTTAAGGATGGGAATGCCTTGTGAGAAGATATTAAGGAAGCAAATGCAGATGTAGAAATAGATTAGAAGCAATAAGATGGAAGCCAGTTTATCCAGATCCTCTATCTGCCTGGTGGATATCACACAGAATTTGGTATTCTGGTTTTTCACCCCTCACCCCCAACTGCACGACTTGCTCTGCAGACTCTAGGTGTGCTGTACAGCTGGGAAAGTGTAAAGAAAACCTAACGCTACTCTAGTGTCTCTTTGGGACCAAACTGGTTCTTCATGCCACTATGGAAAGGCAGACATGAGCAGACTCCACTCACACTCATGCCAGTCCCAGAGTGGAGAGCCTGCTTCAAAAGCACCACGGTGCTTGAGCAGGAGTCACTTGGCACCCTGAAAGAGACCTGGCTTTACATCACTTGGGCTCTAAGTGACTTTGTTGAGCAGGTTGACTGCTCCAGTGTTATTTATACCACATTCCCCATCTGATGGTGCAGTTCTGTGGTTTGTCATTCCTCAGAAAGGCATTAGGAAAGTGATAGTCCCAATAGGATGAAGATAACTTTACATGTACAGAAGCTATGCAAACATGTGTAGTGCAGCCTTAGTTCTCAGGCAACATATTTTCTGCTCAGTGAGGCTTATCCACTCAGGTTCAGCCTGGCTTTTACTTGAGTTCACACAATTGCTTACTAGTCTATAATGGAGCAATTTATTGTATTCTTGCAGTGGAGGCAGAGGAAACTAATTTCTGCCTGTAGATTTTTGATGTTAAAATGCTCTCAGTGTATAATTAGATTATTTTGTCTCTTTTATTTTTAATATTTTAAGAGCTGGATTTGAAAGCAATTGAAATATACACCTGAATCTTCATCTATCAGAAACTGGAGAAGACTTTATTCAAGGAAATAGTCCCACTGGTGCTGCTGATGAGATGTCTTCTATGGGAAAAGATATGAGAATCATATAATTGTTTAAGTTGGAAAAGAATTCTGAGATCTCTGAGTACACCCATTAATCTAACACTGACAAGTCCACCACTAAAGCATGTCCCCCTATTAGGGTGTAAGATTGACATCCTGCACCTGAATTCTTTTCCTTCGTTATCTAATGCAAGATACAAAAGTCCTAAGAGAGCCCTACAATAAATTTTCCCAGAAGCTGTGCCTGTGTTTTTCTGAGGTTAATCTCTTTGCTACAACAAGGTTGACTGTGCATTGAATAACAAATGCAAAATCATTGTCTACTCCAACACACTGGAAAATACTGTTGCTAATCATCCTGAAACAAGCTGGGACTGGCTGAGACACACAAATAAAACATAATTTTAAAAGCTAATGTTTCTTGAATTTACCAGTTCCCTTATTTTCTACTTTACATTGCAGATGCCAGAGGCTCTTTCCTGGATTGATCTTCCTCCTGATTGAGGAAATAATAGACATGGAAGTTAGTCTAGCTGCAGAAGCTTTTTGTCAGGACTAGTCCTTGCTTACATAAAGCATTTTGCAGAGTTTACATAAATGCTAATATATTAAGAGATCAGATTTTACATTAAGGACATTTATGCTGGTGAACAGGAAAATGTTAAGTTTAAGATTACAGGAGTACTTTTTTTCATGACATGCCTCATGGTGAGTAGAAGTATTTCTCTGAAATTTTGTGACAGCAGCAAAACTGTATTTATTTGTTTTAGTTCAGGTTCATTAAATGTATGTCAGTTTGGTTAGCCATATTCATCAAATGAAGATGTGGATGATTTAGCAAAATATTGAAAGGGAATAAATTTTATTTTTACTTCTATCATAAAATAATAAGTTATATTATTGTGACCAAAAATTTAGTCTATGTAAATATATAGATAAATAGATTAATTTATGTTTGTGCCTACTACATTTCCTAATAACACTTAAAAAACATGGATTATTAAACACCAAACATAATATTTTCCAAAGATCTCTATGCCGTAGCCATTAGTAATGACTGTACACTCAGAGCTCTCTATGTTTCACACATTTAATTCACTTGCCAATTTCCCTAATTTGCTTAGCATTTACAAATGAAAAAAAAAAAAAAAAAAAAAAATCTCTATTCTAAAATTATACCCTAGGTTTTGCCTGACTGCAACCCAAATTTCTTGGGAGGTCAACTAGTCATTATATTCATATGACTGGTTTTTGGAACAGTCTTTAAAATATACACAAAATAGCAACTTACATGAATTGGAAGCTTTGAAGCTGCATATTATCTTTTAATAACATGTCAGTGCTATAAAAGTGTGAAACTCTTCACACTGATCCCAAGAATCATAATGCATTAGTACTCAGAGAGGTTCATGTCTCTTCTAAACCTCTAAAAACAAAGAATAATTTGCCTGGGAGTAGATTACTTGGAGGCTGGGCATCCTAACAACTGGATTCTCCAGGAGCAGAAAGATCAGTGGGCTAACTCAAACAATGAAGAACCCTGTACATAGCCAGAGATTCTTTGGGTTATCCTTGGGCTGTAGCACTGCTAGGAATCCTATCAATAAGTTTCATCATATCTCCTTGTGGCTGGCCTGCACCTCCCATTGTTGCCTTTCCCTGGTTGTAAGAAGAGCGAAAAGGCAGAAGCACCAGTAAGACAAGTATGGCAAAGAGAGATGTTTCTCTTGCAGAAGCTGTCATTTGTGGAAGGCAGTATCTGCCACCTTCTAACCAGAGAAGTAAATACACAAAGTGAATGGTCCTTGTCTCACTGGCCCTTTGCATTGATCAGAAGATTGTTAAATTTACAGCAAAAACAGATAAGAACATGAGACATACTTTTAGTGAAATGTCAGTCTCGAGAGCAGTCTTAATCAAGGCACTAAGGAGCACAAAAAAGAGAAATGTCTGAAATTGTCTGCTGTGCTAGGATCCAATGTAATGAACAAGAGAACTGAGAACTGCTCATTTATGGGCTTAATTTGACTTAGATGGTATTAATAATTTTGGAAAGATATTTATGACTTAAAGTTATAGAACTCAATACAGAAAGGGACCAGCTGAGTAAATGAAGAGAGTAGTATTTCATCAGAATGAAACTATTTATTTCTGGATCAGCAACAACTTGGAAATAAATTATATTGATGATTAATCCCTACGGATTAATGTTCTAGTGAAGAATGCCCAAAATCTGCTGAAACCCACACTAATCTAGCAAGCAGGATAATCGTCTCCCTAAGCATGTGTCCACACTTTGCAAGGGGAATTGTCAGCACTGAAGCATCTTTGAAATTCCACAAGATTCCAGAAGTAAATTTCCTATCCCAAAAATTCCCAAATCCAATCACAGAAATTCTCTTTTAGGCCTTCACTCAGCAGGTGCAGTGTACTGGTAGCATGATTAATATTCATGTACTCAGATGTATTATTTTAGACATTGTATTAAGCTAGTCTTCCTTTTCCATCACGATTCAATGCCAACAAATACAATAGAAAAATCTAATTGACTTCAGTGACCTTTTAATGTGCTTTTTGTATTTATACTCTCCATTTCTGGTAAATATGTTATTACTTATCATATATAGGCTGCTCTGTCAGTTTGCTTTAAATACATGAGTAGTTCCATATGGGTCCTTTATTCCAAGGAATTTTGGGAATCACTAATAGCTGGACAAGGGACACTGATTACTGAATTCCTGGCTCTGTTTTCAGCTTTGGACTGACTAGTATGTTTATATGATGCAGAAGTCAACCACAGGATGCCTAATTCATACTTCCAGCACTGCTTGTTCCTATTATTTTGTGTAATAATATATCATTTACTTTATAAAGACTTTTCTCATTCTATTTTATCAGTGGTTCACAGACAAATTTAGAAACAAGTTGAACATCAGGACTTGTAATTTTTCTAAGCCTCCATTTAGAATCTTTCCCCTGTCCATGTTAATTATAAATTGCATTCATCACACTGAAGACTATTTATTTGTTTCTTCTGTTTATCTGTTTTGCCTATCTGCAATACCACAGTGGGAATGGCATGTACAATGGCTAGAAAATGACCTGTGTCAAACAAATAGATGGTTTGCACACAGATAAAAAAAGCAAAACCAAAATATTTTCAACATAAATCAGATTTATTTTCTTTCCATCTTTTGTTTTCCCATGGTTCAATATGAATTAAAGATCTAAACTGCTACCAGCAATAATTCTGCATCTATTCCTCCATCAAAAGATAATGTGAGATTTAACAACTTTCCTTTCTACTTCTTGTCCAAGAACTGAACTGAATTTTCATTTCCCCATAAAGGAAATTGGATTTTAGTGTCCTAAAGCCTTAACTCAGCTTAGTCTGATTAGATTCTTTAATATGTAAATTTCTAATTCTTCCTTTTTTACTTGCTATTAATATTTCTGTTCATGAAAAAAAGAAAGAAAAGAGTGCAAGTGGCAGCAGAGGGAAATGCACTAAATATAAAGGAACAAGTAACAGTCTGCAAAAGGCAGGGGAGAATGGGCCTAACAGGAGCCTCTATTTTAACAGTTCAGTCCTAGCACAGTACTATGTCACCCCAGAAAAACAGCTTAAATATAATGAAGGCAATTTTTTTTTTTTTGCCAGTGGTACTGGCAGATATTTACTTTCATGTTTTATTCAACCAAGTCACCAGCTTAAGGGACCAAGAGGGAACTGTAAATAGCACTTAAGTTTCCAGAGTGTAATTCAGTTCCAGGAGAGAGGTTCAAACAAACTGTCCCTAATCCATCTGTGTCAATATATAGTTAAGCCCTGAATCTCTTTATCACATCTTTCAGATGCTGAAAGTTTACATGATTTCAAAAGACAACTAGACAAATTCATATGAGAAAAGTTCATTGAGAGTTATTGTATGTAAGACAACCAGTGCAAAAAGTCTGTGAGGCACAAATGATGAATATTCTTCAGTGGTATCACTTACAAACTTCCCTAGGCATCTACTTCTTGACTTTTTTGGTAAGAAGACTCTGAGCTGAGGTGTGACCCAGTCAGACAATTCTCATGCTCTTCTGCATCAAAATAGCTCAGATGTTCCTTTCTGAGGAAAGCTCCCCAACACAAGTAGCTCATAGAAAGTGTATATGTTCAGGAGAAAGGCTGCCCACCTGAGATGGTTAAATGACTATTTCCCACTTAGCTGCATTTGAGAATTATCAACGAAGCATTCTTAATTTTCATGTAGCTCTTCTAGATGGATTTGAGTTCACTACCTGTACACACCTTCCCTGAAGAAACTGGTTGATACCTACCTGTTGAACAATGTCCTAATGATTAGAGTAAATCCAGAGACTGTGACACCTGAATTTTTGGTCAAGCCCCACAAAGTTGGACAGCACAGTTATCCAGAAAGAGCACGTTAGTCTAGATCAGGAGGTTCCCATTTTGTAGGGTATTTAGAAGGACAGGCTTTTTTTTTTTTTTTTCCTTTTTCTTTCTTTTCTTTTTTTTTTTTTTTTTTTTTTCCTTGTCTGATTTGAAAGCTGGGATCCCAGCAGTTCGGATTCAAGCAGAGAGGGAGATCTGACAGGAGTGAGCCTGTCTTGAGAGGCAAGGGAGAGTACCCTGGCAAAATTCAGGGGTGTGATTTGCTCCCAGCCCTTTGCTGCCATGTACTTCATTGAAAAACAAGAGAAGTAAAGTAATGAGGAGTCTAGACAGCAAACTCTTGAATCTCTGTGGCCTTGGGGATATATGGAAAATCTTTTAATGTCTTCTGTATAAATCTCTACATTTAAGTCAAGGAAAAGCACAAATGGAAATCAAAGCCTTCTTTGCCAAATAATTTTTATATCATTTCCTTTTTAGGGCATATGTTTTGAAAGGCTTCTCACATTCCTGCTTCAAGGAAGGATTAAGGATTGTCTGTTTCCCTAAACTTGGTACCATTGAGGTGGAAGTAACAGGAGGGAAGGGGCAAGGAGGCAACGAATAATGGCAGAGCAATTAGCACTTTCTTGTGGAAGACTAATAAGAGAGAACCACAGCAAATGGAGGAGTAAACTGTGAACAATGTTTGCTTAAACCTAGAGTAATTTCTAGATACTATTGCTTGATTTCCAAGCAAAGAATTTGCTGCCAAATTGAGAAAGTTTGTATCAAATGACCTGAATATGATTACAGTTAGAGGTATATTAGGATATTCATGTTTGTGATAATTACTAAGCTTGTTTTTTATGGCCGCTTTGAAATGTAAGTATTAACTTTTGTGTATTTTATTTCTCTATGAACATCTATTTCATCCACAAATTCACAAGGCTTTGCTTTACTCATTAGCTGTGGAGGTGCTCAGGCAAAATGCTGCAAACCCAGACAGGTCTAACCTTTCTCTTTCCTGAATTTCAAACAGCTGAAAGCACCTTTTAAACAAAATGCCTGTCTCAACATCATTACATTCCTGTTACTTTGCACTAAGAAAAGGTTCAGTATTGTTTCAAACAGATATTAATTTACACTCTTTTGTTCCTCTTGTTAAGTCCTGACACTCAGTACAATCATTCATAAATGTATGGTTGAGGACAAATACACACAGGTGGAATGAAGCCTATGCAACTATTTTTTCATATACACCAAAAAGTATTTCTTTACCTATTTTCTATTTTTCTAGGCCATTCACACATTTTTCTTTTATGTTTCTTTCATAACTATTTATGCACGTATACAGATGAGCTCCTAGTTACCATCCTATTCATTTGCCTATTTATTACTGTCAACACCAATGAAGAGGAAGATAAAAATTAACGTTGCCATGCTGTGATGTGATTTCAAATTTATACCAAAATTAGTTAGTAGAATTAGAATATGGCTGTGCTACTCACAAGTGGGTGACTGGTCATGAATGATGGGTTGGAAGTGGAGAATGTATATAATCCCAGAGCAACTCCAAGAAGCTAAACAACTACTAGCTGAGGCACGGTTGAGAGAGTTTGAGTGATTCCAAACAGTTAAATGGATAATTTTGTATCCTTCCTATAAACAAGCCAGAAGCAATTTTCACAATTCCTTGTGCACCTCAAGGTTCTGATAACCTCCTGGTTACACCTAATTGGTCTATGATGGATGGCAGAAAAATCCTGCTGGGAGAGTTTTCTCTGGTACAGCGCTGAGGCCTGATATGAAACACATTCAAGTCAAGAAGGGCCTTCCAAAAAACACCAGATCGAAACTGGTCTTTTGCGAAACTATAGGGACCAAGTGTTGCAAATAGTAAAACAAAAAGAATATTTTCCCACAGAATTATCTTACTGCTTTAATGTTAGCTGTGGGATGATACTAAAAACACATCATCCAGAAAGAGCAGACTTTATGTCAGAGATATCTGCCATCAGGTGACACCAGCAATTAGGTTTTTCATTTAGCTTTCTCATGTATTTTATAATGTTTTAATACATATTTCATACCTTTTTCTTTTATTCAGAATAGTGGTTTGTGATGCCTATTCTATGTACCAGATAAATAAATAAAGCAGTAAAAGCATGTCAATTACGTTTTCAGAAGAATAGCAATGGAAGAAAACAATCTTGCAATCAGACATTGGAGTTACAATGATAAATGTTAACCCTCAAAAAATCATCTTCTGGCATACAGAGAAAAAAAATTAATCAATTATCAAATACTTTGAATTTTATGCAGTTTTCAATCATGCTATAACCATACCACAGCTAGCCTGCCATTTTGCCTTTGGATGAGTAAATAATACAGATACTTTTGTGACCTGTCATCCAGAAACAACAATGTTGCCATTTAAGGATGTTTGGTGGAACAAATTTCTTGATATGATTATAAAATGGGACACATGGAAACCAGCCTGCAATTCTCAGGAGAATTGGAAGCAGAGATACAACAAGCCATTCTAGACATTGCAATTTTATCCTGAAGGTAAAATAGGGTGAGTGTTGGTGGAGATTATTTGAATTGAAAACACATGGATTTTTGTCATATTTTTAACAGTATATTGATTTTAATTTATGTTGTTAGCCTGAATAATTTAGATTATCACAAGAGTGAAAATTAAATTTCAGGAATTTTCCTTTTTCTTTAAATGCTTCTCTTAACTGCAGGTCTGTACTTGGACCCCATTTAATGTTTTAGTTGGTTTGATATTACATTAGAGCATACAGACTAGCCAAAACACAGTCTCACTTAACATCTGGCAAATAACTGAGCCAAATAATGAACCTGAAGCATTCCTTGTTGGTGTTTCTCTTTCAAGTATGTGAAAGGTGATGGACTTGTTTCCTGAAAAAAAAAAAAGAAAGTCAACACATACTTGTGAACAGAGAAATTTCAAGACAACTGGATTTTAATGAAGAAATTTCCTTTAGCTGATGTATGACTGGTCTTCGTAGTTATTTGCAGGATGAAAAATATCTTTCTTAGAAAGCATTTAAAGAGGGACAACATTCAGGATTGCCCCTGAGGTGTCCTAGCCCAGATCTTTTCTATTCTGTTTTCCATTTCTGGTCTTCTGTTCATCAGTACTTTCTCAATCCTTTTGCTTGGTGGAAGGGAAGAAATAGATGTGCTGAAAAGCATCCAGTGCAGACTGTCCTTTTGTAGAAGGGGCTAACAAAGTGAAGCTTATACAGTCTTTGTAAACAGGCTGCATACTTATAAATCATATTCATTTTGTTAAACGTAATGAGGATTTTCACTGAAAATCATTTTGTTTTTGTTTTCCCTTTGCCCTCCAGAAACAACATTTTTGGAAGTCCTTTTCTCTATAGTTTTTAGATATGATTTTTTTTTCACTTCTCCCATGCTTTTGAGATAGCTGCCACTTCTCTGTCCTTGCTTCCACCCAAGTCCATATCTCTTTGAACTCCCAGGACATCATTAATTTAACAAATGCAAACTCAGTATATAATTTTTAAGGTACCCATTTTTTGCTTCTGTGGCACTGCTAGGTCTCTCATTGACATAAAATTGGAACCAGTACCTGCAAACATATCAGGCTTTCTTGAAAATTTATTTTCCCTTCATAAAATAGATTCTACATTAAAATTTGGGGTAGTTTGGGGTAGGGAGACAGGAGAAAAGATGGAATGGGGGAAAAGAGAGTTTCCTGGAAGGAGGACATCTCACACATACTGCAGTGGCTGTTTCAGGACTAGCTTTACACATTGTTCTTTCTAGTCAACATTTTAATAACACTAAATTACTTTCAGAAAATATTCTGTATTTGGAGGATAATTCTGCCTGCAGGTGTAATATTAATTCTTTTATAGTTTTTGCATACCTCCCTCATTCCTTTCTGACAGCTTGGTTTCAAGTTTCCCAAACTTCCACAGATTCTTTCTGACTTATGTTTTTTGATCCTACATTCTTATGTCTGTATTTTTTTGGATTGAAAATAATATAATTCGTGGTAAATCCAAGAAGCTGGGAGCAGCACAAATATCTCAAAAAACGGAACAGAATCCTTACCAGGTTGGTGTTAATTCTGACTGTACTCTGTTCATAAATCATCAGGGAACCTCATCTTTTACTTGATAGTATTCTATGAAAAATCATGCCAGTAAATTGCTTAGACTTTGGGCCAATAGAGGTAACAAATCCCAGACTATGAATGTTCAAATCTCCTTCAGTCTTCATTATGGAAAGTTTTGTTAACTACTGAAAAACAGTTAACTGCACCCAAAGACATGATATTCAGGCCAGTACAGGACATTTTACCATTCACTGAGAACACCAAAGTGGATTTTTTCCTCGATGTCATTGAGGTAAGTCTTTACATACAGTCCTGCCTCTGGCCATACACTGGGAGTGGCAGAGCTTACAGAACCAGTTTTAGATTTGTGGTGGAGAATATCTTCTCCCTCAAATCCTGCCAAGAGATGTACGTGCAGATAACAGAGGCAAGGAGGTGAGCTCTAAGCAGATGTAGAGACAAAAAGGAAGCAAAATGCCTTTATGGGAATGGTCTTTGCCTCCAGCAGGTCTCAGAAGAACTAATGGTGCTCTGGGTGGAACACTTCAGATCTTGTATGAGAACTGAAACTAACTAAAGCCTATTCTGGAAGGAAGTTTGTCCTGCCCTGATTACAAGAATTACCTGTGAAACAGTCTGTGCAGTCTGGGAAAGCTGCATTTCCCTACCATAGATCTCATAAGCCCTATACAAGCTGACATGTAGATTTAGGAACCCTAAATGTTTGCATAAATGTTTTATAATGATTAAATAATTGCCCCCTGAAGCACCCCAAAAGAAGCCAAAGGAAAGAGGAATCACCATCTAAAAGATTAAAACAAAATTTCAAGTTTCTCAGCCAAGATATTTTGTAGTTTCAATGAGCCAAAAAAAAGCTAGGAAAACTTTCAAGAGGTGAAACCATTTCCTTTTTTGAGCCCTCCCGTCTCCCAAACATCTTGTTGAATTTACCTCAAACTTTCCATTAAATTTCTACTTTGCCAGAATAACAAACTTCTGAAATTTCAAGCGGATTGGTTTGGTCTGATAAATGGCAACGAGCTAAAAAATCTGTCCAGGAGTAAAAACCTCCTGCCAACTTTAGAGAGAATATAAAATGAGAAATCCACCACCGAGAACCAAGAGCATGGGGTGTGTACACAATGCTTACTTCTGAGCAGTAGTATCTAGTGTCATTTAGACTGATGTCAGAGCATAAAACCAAAGTTTTACTTGGATCACTCCTCAGCACTTTGTACTGCCACCTGAAACAAGCATGTCAGGAAAAAAATATACCACCTTTCAGTCTTTTTAGTGCTGCTGTCAGAAGGAGTTGATGCCCTCTGTGATTTGCATAATCTCATGGAAATATGATTATTCTTAAAGTTTATTGATAGGTTTTATTCCTAAAATCAAGTAGCACCCTCTACTGGGCAGTTCACATTGATCTTCTGCCACTGAAAATAAAGATCTCTTTCCTTAAGTAAAATGCCCACATAATTATCTATGCTGGAAAATCAGAAAATGAGACATTAGTGTAGAAACATCAGGGTGAGTGCAAGAATATAAAAAGCATAGAACCACTGTGAAAAACTATATACTGTATTCCCAGGTTCAACTCTTAATTTTGATGGAGTTTGGCTATTTAACACCAAGACAGAGTTGGCCAGAACTTTGTGGTTAGCTTCATATTTAGATTTCAACAGAAGCTGAAAGCCTGAGCAGAAACCCATGTGTTCCATTTGTTGGCATAGATATTTTATCTCCAGATCAATGGAGGTATACAGCTCTTTTAGAAATATTTGAAAAGACAGCTCATGGTCCCTTCCAAGGTAATGCAAGAGATGCTTGTGTTGATTCTGCAGCACTACTGAAGTGCTTTGGTTTTAGAGGCTTCTGCACAGCCCATGTTCAGGATATGCACATACGTCAGGCAGGCAAACTAGACAGATTGCCCTTCCTTTCACTCCACTTCAGAGCCCTTAGTGGGTTCTTTCAAGGTTGAGAAATTTGGCTGTTACTGTTTCAGCCTCCATAAATGCCTGATATAATTTGCTCACAGAACCTGGCAAAAACCTCTGCCTGATCTCTCCCAGTTGTGCGCTCTCTCTCTCTCTTTTTCTCTCCCATTCTCTGTCTCTAAGGAAGCTCTATCTAAATAACCATTTTATTCTTTGTATTCCATTCTCCTTTCCCAGGAGTTCTGTGACACGAACCATCAGAAGCACCACATAAGAGACCCAGGACAGTTTGTTGTAAGAGCAGCTGTGCAGGAATGACCTGGTGATGTGGCACTTGGCTGAGAAACCCGTCCTCTGCAAGCCAGCTCTGAACAGCACTGAAATCAGCGAGTGTCTTCCTGTCAGTCTAGGGCAGCTTGGATCAGGCCCATGTGCACATCTGGATGCAGTTTGTTCAAAAGTGCCTGCACTATCCCACCTTTTATCTGGTATCACTTTTTACAGGGGTAAAGGAAAGCCTCAGCCTTACATCTGATGCTCCGCTCTTTCATGATTCTTTTCCAGTAATGAGATTACTATGTGATTTTCTCATCTGTTTAGTTTATTGTTGCTGTGGATTTAGATTTTTTTTCACTGCTGTGACTATATTAACCTCAAAGAATGTGCAACCACTTATTTCAAATGCATTAGTTGCTTTTGCTTGTTTTGGTAGGGGGCTTTTTGTATGTGTTTGTGTTTTGTGTGTGGGTTTTTTTATTTTTTTTAAGTAGGAATATATACTTTTGCCTGGGCTAAATATACTAGCTCACAATATTGGCATTGAATCAGATAAAGGCATATCCGGGGGAAATGAACTCCTTAACACATCTGATGGAGAATTTTAGTAGGAAAAAATCTAACTTGAAACATTTCTGTAAATCATAGCAGGAGTTAGTCTGTATTTGATAAAATTCTGATTCTTTATTTCTTACATCTATCGTATATAAACCCAATTATTTTAGAAAGTTCAATTTCAAGTATTGGATAGTTTTTGTGAGAAGACTTTATTCTCAGTAATGCACAGTTATAGATGACAGAAGAAGCAGGAGGACAATGTATTTACTCTTCTTGGCTGGAAATCCCTCAGATTTCAAAGCTGGAAACTTTTAGAAGCGGCTACTCAAATGTTTCATGGAAGAGATAATGCCCTCTCTGTTAGCCTTAAAAATGTGGCTCATGAGTAATGTCAAAACACTTTTCTTTTATTGAAATATGACCTGATTCTGTAACTCTAGTTTTACTTAGGAAAAAATGGGTTGGTTAAAGAATTCACACAAGCCTATTTTCAGTGGTTACAGAAATGGGTGGGGAATACAACTTAAAATAAAGTGCAATTTCATCCTTAGGTAGAAGATTTTAGTAACACCCACAGTAGAATCAAGTTATATTTCTGTATTTTAAATGCAATACTGACATGTTTTTCAAGGCAGATGTTACATATAATTTTGTATTATCTTTTGATGTTAGTACATGCTGGTAAAGAATTTTCAAGAATACATAGACTAAGCATACTGAAAAGAAAGATTTGAATATGATTCCTTTGGTTTAGAAAAAAAAAATCTAAATAATGAGATTTTTCTTTATTTGCTGTTGGAAGTTGGCAAGAATTCTTCGTGAAACTATTCGATTGCACACTTAACCTGCTTGTACCTGTAAGAAAATCAGATTATTCTTGTTAGACGCTAGCCAAGAGTTGTGAAACACAATTGTCTCCAATGTTTCCATATAATTCTTTTCTCCTGGACTTTTAAAAGCATTTTTACATGTACCATAAATTGAAAATTATTTTTTTAAAAGCTGTACAGAGGAAGGACTTTTGTAGTTTGTACAATGATTTCAAAGTTTTTGTTCCTTGTAATCCAAATCAGCCCTTTTCAACTTTTGTACCATTAATGAAGAGAAATTTTAAAGAAAATACACCATCTTTTGAAGCATCCAATGCATGATATTTTTTGAAAATAAGGCAGTTTCAAACATTAATATTTTTGTACTGTAATAATGTGTTTAAAATTACAGTATTTAAAAATTAATATTAAAAGAAATTTTTAAAAGAAAATTTGTATTTATCAACACCTCAGTCTTAATTAATATGATGTATATTTTTCAGTTATTTTTCCTAAATTTTACTTTCAGGCAAAATTTCTGCTCTCCTTTACACTATCTCTGGACACATTTTAAATGGGAGAAATATAAACAAATTTTGGAAAACTTGATATAAGGCTTATTGGAAAGGACAGTTCTATTTAAAAGAATAATAAGGAATTATGAGAAGGTCAGGAAGCACTGAGGACAGAGCCTGAAGATAACTGCCAAAAAATTTGGAGAGGGATGAAGGTTTAAAACTTGTAAGTCCTAGACACAAAAAGGAGATGGTGATGTAACTAGTAGATCGGTGAGTGAATTTAAAAATAGGGTTAATAATTTAATTTTAAAGAAAACCTGTTATCAATAAAAGCTTATTTATGTGAACTGAAGAGAGAAAGAGAAGATGAAGAGAGCGGGAGATTTTACAGTGGGTAGACCAGAGCAGCAGTTGGTGACTGAAATTATGCTGAGATAATACATATCTCCACAAATAATTTCCATATGTTTTAATGTCTTTTATTTTTTTTCCCAAATGCCTACCAGAACATCCATCCTTTTGTGTTTCTCTTTCATCCAACAGTTCTTCTCTGATATTTATTGCCCTGCTTGCTAACTCTCCTTCTCTGACCAAAGTTCATGAGTTTTCCTATCTGATCAGCATGGAAGAGGCTCGTTCACATGAACATGTGTCACTAGAACATGGAGTCAGCTGTGTGAGCTGCCTCATGCTGAGGCTGCGACACACATCCCATGAAGAATCACATCTGTGCTCTTTTCATGGATCTGATCTGATGCACAGCAGCACAGGGCTCATTGTTGCTTGGCATGAGCATTGGTCTCTTGTTTCAGCATCAAGCTTGTGCCCTGATTTTATCCTTCTTTCTTCCAAATATTAGGTTGTATCAGAAGATGTTGCTTAAATCACTTTTGCTTTAATAGGAGGAGAGATAGTCCAAGCTGAAGGTGGCTGAAGTGCTATGCAGTCAAGAATGTTTCACTTTCATGTGATCGTGTCCCTTGGCACTGCCCTTAAGCATCCCTCACAACTTTCAACCCACACATCCATAAAGTTATTGCTCCAGAGACTCATCATCCAGTGAATGGAAAGTTGGGAACTCCATCCCTGAAAATGCAGTGGGAGGTGCCCAGCAACTAATGAAAACAGTGGTGGGAGGAGGACTGTTCTTAGGGACTAATATCTGTAGGGGGTTAATCACAGGCTCCACACACCGCTGAAGCCAACTCCAAAGTCATAGTGCTTTCAAGGGGTGAGTGGATGGTGTCCTATAGGCAGGAACAATATGACAATGCTTAGCACGAACCAGCCAAAACAAGTCATCAAATGCCACAGGTGAGCTCTTTGTATGGGCAGAATTTTACGGGCTGCTTGAGTCAGCTGTTTTGGCCAATTATTTTTAAAGGCAGCAACAGGCACTGAGTCACATGCGTTCATCTGAGTTCATTGCAGAACAAGTTGCTTAAGGCAACCCTCTGTCAGCCTATTTTTGCACCCTGCTCAAAGGACAGATGGATTGATGTTTGCCAAGATTGCAGCTAACGTGCTAAATACATTAAGGAGTCATAGCTTATTAGTAAGGAAATTTGGGATCACAAAATCCCAACAGAAGCAACAGAAGAGCTGGTGTTCAGCAAGACAGCAACTTTAGCAGCTCGATATTAATATTATGGACAGTATCAACAGTAAATACATTACAGCTTTTACTTTGGATAATTTACCTGTCAAGACCTTGAAATAAAATAATCCCTGATACTTTAAAAAATCTTTGTTAAAATTGCCATGGAACTGTCTGATAAGTAAGAAAATATATTATATATTGGTTGATATGAAAGAAATTACCAACTGGCACTTAGTGCAGTTGGATACAGGCTGCAGAAGCAAGATTTGGCTAACTTAACATTCAGCATTCAAAATTCAGGACAAATTTTCCCAAACTGCAACTTGCAGCTGCAGAACATCCTCACAGCTGCCAGAAAACACCACTGCTTTCATGTTCCCGTATTCTTTACACGTAAAATTTTTAAATTATGGAATTTACTAATCCACAAATACTGCTTCAGACAAAGCAGATAGGTGCAATAAGAAATGCAACAATGATTGCTCACATAGAAAGAAAAGGGATCTTTGAAACATCTGCATAATTGTAAGTCCATCAGGAAACACAGTAAGCAGAATGGCATGCTGTAGTGCATCCCCCCTACCCCTGCAGAGCAAAGTTTCAGGATGGGGAAGACTCATGCAGGGGAAAAGCTGTTTGGAAAAGCCCTTTTGTCTCTACAACCAGGAAGGAAGTGCTCCCTCGGGAATGTTGTCCAGGTGTAGAAGCAGAGGAAAGCAAAAACGGGAAGGCAGCTGCTCACCATTCAGCAGCTGAGGTGAGAAACCCATGACATGAGCTAAAAATGAGGGTTCTCCTGAGAGACGAGAGTCAAGCATCCAGCCAGGACACTCTTGCCTCTTTGCCAGAATATTTATGTCCATGGTGCAAAGGAGATGGTGTAACACAGAAGACTCAGATAAATCTTATTGAAAATAGATCGCTCAGCACATTTTACAGGTGTTAATTGTGACAGGAGAGCACTTTTACTCAAGGCTGTAAGTACAGAGGATGCCCAGGGGTGCCTGTGTGTGACAGGAGCATCCCAGTAGAAATATATTCCCTTTTGCAGTTTAGTAAATCTACACCTGCTTATACTACTTTGACATCAAAACTCTTTGAAGGAGTATAGCTATAAGCCTGCTAAGGCCATTTTGGTGCTTTTGTTGGGATGATACTACTTGTATAAGGTTGTTTTTCTTCGGAAAATTCCTTCCTGTATCATAGTATCTCTTATCACACGCTGTGTAAGCTTGGATTGTCAGGAGTCCGAATAAAAACTTCCTCTATTCCTACACGATTTCCAGGTTGGTTTTATGAATTGTTGGTGTTATTTGGGTACCTGTCAGCCTTTCAAAATACTTACAATTTAACGGGAGGTCTGCTGGATGTACATCTGTGGAAATATACTTGTGAGAATCCAGCTGCAAAAGGAAACGGAGTTGAGGAAGGCTGCAGCTTAGCACAGGGTAAGGGCAGTGGCGAGCACGCAGTGTCCTGGGGCTGACAGAATAGGTAACGCAAGTATTTCTGCATGTGATGCAATCCCAGCTCTGCCTGCCGTGTAGGCATGCCTTTGTAGTGACTGCTTCCTACTCTTAACGCTAAAAAGCCAAAGAGTGGCGTCTACAAGTCTGCCTGCGGGAAGGAGAGAGAGAGAGGGACTCATTAAGTGTTATTATCTTGTGAATAGACTTGGTCAGACAAAACAATGGGATGGCTAAAGCTTAGGGGAAAGCTCCACCGTGACGCATCGGGGTCTACATCATTAGCATTTCTTCAGAAACAAAGCCGAAGGAAAAAGGTCTGCTACAGCCCTTTGAAAACAGAAAGGCCAAAGAGGTGAATGCAAGGACCTGAAAGATGGACATAAGGTAGGAAAGGGAAAGGCTGCTCCTCCAGAAGTGAAATGCTTTAATCAAGATATTTGTGAGTGAAGAATAGGGGAAGGAGTTACGTATTTGGACCTCTAAAATAAAGAAAGAACATAAGCAGTGTGGAAGAGGAAGGATATCCTCCAGCTGCTCAAAAAAATGTAAGAAACTCAAGACAAGAAGATATGAATAATTTCACTTGGACTGATGTATTTCCCGTGCTAATTAAAATAGAGGAATTCTTGGGAGTTCCCTAAGTGTACAAATCTTCAAATATTCCATGGATTTACAGAGTTAATGTAAAATGTGGCATGAGAAAAAGGTTGGTGCTGTGGAATAAGATCCAGAGGACAGTCAGGATGTGGGGACTTGTGGGTGGTACTGGGCTGAGGGTAACCTATGATTTAATTTGCACGATGAGTAAGAGAGAGGGAAAACTGTCTGATAAAGAGCTCAAAGATAACATTTTCTGCTGAGATCATGGAGTGCTGAAGATCATCACACTGATACTACTGGAGATCTGGGATTCAGGATATGATATTTAGTCAGAGTACAGTCATAGGAGCTTGATGAAAGAACCATAAAATTTGAATAATAGTACTAGTCAAACTTAAACAGTGTTCAAAACAAATTTCAAACTAACACAACAGAATTAAAAAACATAGGAAATGGGTATGTGCCTTACCTACTACTAACATTCAATCTGTATTTGTTGGTTTTCACACGCTAACAATCTCTGAAGGAGGAAATACTAAAATGCACAGCCTAATTTCCCAAGAGAAGGCATATTAAGAAGATTGTGTATTAGTTTACAACACTCAGGCTCTCTTTCAATTTATGTCACTGCCTTTGACAGCTGAGAGACTGAGGCTATCTGGAGACACAATCTTCACCGCTGTCATCCTCCTCCTCAGTTCTTCTGCCTCTCAAGGTATCTATCCACAAGTGCTGCTGAAGGACATTGCGCCAGCACAGACTAAAATAAAGACTTTGTAATGGAACAACATAACATTGTTTGGGAAGATAAAATGTCTGCCTAGCATAACAAAGAGGAAGGAGGAGGAAAAGAAGAAAGCATGCTGACAAGACAGACAATTAAGGGATGTGGCCATGCAAGTGGGTTTGAGGGGAGAGGTCTCTGCACAGCCTTTGAAGAACAGGACTACTCACTGCCTCGCTAGTGAGGACACAGTGTGTGAAGCACTACAGCAGAACAAGGAGGGTAGGCCCATCTCAAGTATTTGGGCTGGTTTTCAGCAAGACTGCAGTGCCCTGATTCGATAGGTGGTTTCGGTACATGATGAAGTGAAAGAACTCTAGCTCTTCCACTTTGACAATAGAGCAAGGCCTCCTAAAATAGCAATAGTTTCAGGCACTTAATACAAACATGCCATTTGTCAAAATCTTATTTGCTTCACAGAGATGATTGATGAGTGTGCTATTCTGTGCTAAATATGACAACTTTCTGGAACATTCCTTGTTGATGACCATGAACTTTGCTCCTCGCAAGGCCAGCTGAGGCTGCACAACTGTAATGAGCATGTTCTTAGTGGTGACATTGACATTAATACTTCTGGATAAGCCTCTGCTTCTAGATAAATATTTGCCTTTTAAAAATGGGAGGAAAGGCCTTGACTGCACTTAGAACACTTTGTCAAATCAGTTGTCTGAAAGCCAACTGTTATATCAATTAATTTTTGTTTACATACAGGAAATTTTTAGTTGTGTGTGAGCTGATTGGCTATATATTTTGAAGGATGGCAGAGGTCACTTGAATACTTGTGGCTGCATCAAAGGTCCTTTATCAGTATCCTGAAATGATCATACAGTATTTGAAAGAAAAGCTTTTCACTGGCTGCTCTATCTTGGCTAGAGACAGCTGACATCAGCAGCATGTGTAAAACCGGAGGACCTTCTTTTAAATACATTTGTAGAACTAAAGAAAGTGTTTTGGGTGAAGAAAATATTTCTAACCCCTTTTGGCACTTCTTTTTTTCCTCACTCTAGGATGCTGTGCAGAATGGCACATAACAAAAGCAAAGTAGTAACAAAGCAACCCCAGTTTTTGGTTATTCCCAGAAGAAGAAGCAGGAGAAGGTCCATGAGACCTTCAATACATTCAATGCATAATGCTGCCTCTGGTTCCTGCTTGTTTAATATACTTTCATGTAATTAATTTATTATCTGTCATTTCCTCACAAGCCTTCAAAGGCTTAAAACCTTTGAGTGGGCTGAAACATTACATGCCCTGATGGCACCAAACTCACAAAGACCCTTGCATCCATTTTTTGACATAACTGTGAGGATCCAAGCCCTTAGGTGTTTATTATGGGTTGCAATATAATTAGAATTATGCAGTGAGTTCAGTGTCAATGGAAAATGAATGAGATGGGTGTTGTTTGTAATATCACTACTGGTAATCTCAGTTTTCTTGTTATGAAGATCATTAAAACTAAAAAAATTAAAAATTTACAGAACAGATGGAAGCATCAGACATTTCACAAGATCAGCTTCTCTAGCTGACAGTAATGGCATGTATCATTGTAATCTATATTATTGTGTTATTCAGAATGGATTAAGTTATCAGTTTCTGTTATACCAAGATTGTTATGTCTAATTTATCTATTAATATCTGTTCATAGCACTGAAAAATGACTCACATGATTTTTAATCTTTGATTAAGTGAAACTCTCCTTGCTTTTAATGAACGAATGAAACCAAAATAGACTCACAGGAAGAAATACTCCAGTAAATCCAGTTTTCATTCATGCCTGAAAAATCTCTTCAAAGATTGAATGGATGCAAATTTTTTATTGGCTATCTTAAAATGTATAGTTTTCTCATTCCTTCTAATGGAGCAACGGTTAAATCTGACTCTTGGGTACTTTAAAACTTCAATTTTCTCAGAAATATTTTTGGGAAGATATTTCATAAAATCAAGGAATTAAGAAAAAAACCTCAACTCCTCTCAGAGTATCACTTCTAAGCCCAAATGGATCACAGAGAAAAAATCTGCTTTCACCACAAGTAGAAACAGTATTCAATGTTAAATTTTCAGCTTGGACAAAGTAACATTCCAAACATGGAACTGGACAGAAATGTGAGAGAAACAGAACCATTCCAACAACTGAGTGTATGGCCAGGTATCACCTGCCTGGTCCATATCTCTCCAACATTAAGTTACACCTGGGAGCTTAAAAACTGACCATGTCAACAGGAGAGGTTCAGCTGCAACTACCCTGGCTGTGTTCCCACATTTCTTTATAGCCTCTCTGGATAGTATTTTTTCTTCCTAGAATGGAAATGATGGAGTAGCATGTGTTGCAGTGGTTTAGTTTGCATAGAGCCTGGACTTACTCCCATGCACCACAGCTAAAGGGATCAGAGAACCCTTCTGCCCATTGTTGGCCAACAGAAGTGGTTAGTGATTTGCCCTCAGTAAGCTTTGTGCTCTTATTTGGCTGTGTCTAGACAGCCGAATACTTCGCTGCTATCCAAGGAATGTGCAGCCAATGTCAGTGATGTATTCACAGGAAAGCGTTGGTTCTGGAGCACAGGCTCAACACAATCACTGCAAAGTGTGGAAGCCAAAAGGCTTCTTGAGCAGGCTATTTATTACGGGGCTTACTTAACTTCCTCCAAGAGCAAAAAGAAAAAAAAAAAAGTTGCAAAAAATTCTTCAAAATTTTGCTAATTAAAAGTCCAGCTGATATTCAGTTTGATAGTCATCCGAGAGAATTAGTTAAGAGGCATTTTAGACATATAAACACACATAAAATTCTTGTATTGTCCAAGAATTACAAGCAGAAGAAGAACTATCTTGTGTTCTTCAAGAGCAAGTGGAACTGCCTTTGGATAAAGACTTATGATCTGTCTTGAGTAACTGTATTAACCATTGACAGATGTTTAGAAAAACAAAATGACAATTCAAGAGGTCAATATGAAGAAAAACCCAAACCAAACAGCACTATCATATTTTGGAAAGGAGTATAGTACCCCAGCAAAAGTTTCGTTTCTGTTAGCTTCCAGTGGAGTTATGCCTACTTAGAGAAATGACCCATCATACAGTGATGGGTTGTCCTTTGATTGCTTCTGAGGAGAAGTTGGCTACCAGCATTGTAAACTACAAGCAGTCCTATGAAAGACCAGACAACTGTCTCACAAAGAACTGAACAGATGCAATAGTTTGTGCCAGATAATGAACACTGCCTTTTTTATCAGCTGTGCAAGTAAAAGCACAGAAGAGGTAACTGTATTGTCCACAGCCATGCAAGGAGGGTTAAACACAGCAAAATTTCTAGGTGAAGGGTGGAGGCAGCAGACCAGAACATGAGGTACTTGATGTTAGATATAATCCTAACATTGCAGTAGCTTTGTTTTTAACTCAGCAATGTATCTGGCATCTTGTCTCTCCTATACATCAAGTGCAGGAAGACAATATGAACAGTTTCTAACTCTACCTCATAAACTTCTCTGAACAGGCACTGGAATTACAATAACATCTTTGTTGGCAAACATTTCCAGGCACTGTAAATCTGTCTGACTTTACAGGAGAGATGGCTGATGTGCAGATCTCTAAGTCACTGTTGTTAAAAAACAGAGCCCCTGTTCATCCATCTTGGGCCTTATTTTATAGCACACCATATAAATGAGAACTTAAAATAGTTCTTTATCCTTCCAAAGTGCACAGTCACTGGAAAGCATAACACAACAAGTTTAGCCTTGGGAACCTGAATCAGCTGAGAAAAGAGTAACTGAAGGACATATCTGTGTTTGCCTTTCCCTATCCAGAGCCAGCCTCTGCAGTCCATACCTATGCCAGTGTGCCTTTACTCACTTAAGAAATTGAATCTCTTTGCACAAATGTTCACCAGACCAAGGCAAGGAGTTGCAATCTTTATCACTTAGCACCAGGGAAGCAGTGTGGTATTGTACAAGAATGTTCCCAAGGAATGTAATAACATGAGCTGGAATGATCTGGCTTCTTACCACATGAGGCTGTGGAGAGAAAAATAGCTGCTCTTCCCTGCCCATAAGCATGCAGGAAGACACGCATCTATCCTTTGTTGTCCATGCTGTAATGTGCACTTATTAGTAACAGCACAAAGATTTTTTCCTTATGGTTTTGACATGGGCTAGATGGAGAGGATTTCCATTTTTTGAAGAGGTTTAAGGTTTTGAAAGATTTTGAGAGATACAAGCAAACACAGTTTGTTTTAACTAGTGATCTCAAAATGTTAAGAAAAATATTGGAGAGTTAGGGCTATTGTTTGTTATAAAGGCTTTCAGCTCATCACTCTGCAGTACTATTCTGAACATTAAAAACTTTCCAGGTGAGATATGCACAGAAAAAAACATTTCACCTTTTTTTTCTTTCCCCCAGCAGCTTCACTGCAGAGCCATATTTAGAAATGCTTGATCGTAAGGTGTTTGGATTTGGCAGGGAATGGCTATGATGCACTTTCCCCGGGGCCTGGGAAAGAGAAGCAGGCTGCAAAGACAGCTTTCACAAGTTGCTTTGAAAGGCAGTGTATAATTATAGAGGCTTGCAATGAAAGACAGAGCAGCCTCCAGGGATACCCCTTTCCTATTCTGCCACTTACAGCGATTCTTGCCTTTGCAGTCAAGTTCTGTCGTGTCCCGAGTAAGAAGCTCGGTCAGCAGTGAATGAGACAGCTTGCATCATCTCTCTCCTTCAGCTAAACTATTAAGAGGAGGCAGGTCTAAGGCTTTTTTTTTTTTTCTCTTGGCAGACCTGTCACTCATGAATGCTGCAGAAAGAAGAAACCAATAAAAAACTATTTCTACACTTTAGCTTTTGAGCTTCCCTTTTAGAGATCACTTAAGGTAGAGTGTTCCCAACTTTTCTTAATAGTGCTATTATAATTGATTATAATTTATTATTTTTATTACTACTACTACTACTACTACTACAATTTTGTATTTAGGCATCTTACATCCACTCTAAGAAGAGGTTTAAGTATACAGATCTGTGTGATGATGACTGAAAGCTTTGTACTTTTGAAAGCTCAGCACTAGGGCCACCTGCAGAGCTTTCTGAGAAATGTACACCGCCTCCAAAGATTGTTTTCAAAACCAATATTGACTTCCCACAGCCATGACCTGTTCTGCTGAATGCCAGAAACTGCTTGTACAAGCCCCTCATTTCCCTTTGTACTGTGCAGTATTTCTGCTCTAGTTCTGGTGGCTGAAGAGATGGAAGGGAACTGCTATGGAGCTGTCACAAACTGCACTTTTGTCTATCAGTAACACCTTCTCCCTCAAGTTTACATCAAATCCAGTGCCAAGTATGTGGCTCAAGCCCATCTCAGCACTGGACTCCAAAAGAAACTAAAAATAAAATAAAAAATTAATTGCCCCTACAGCTCTCTGCCTTATGCAAATTATTTTGGAGACAGATATTATGTGTTACATTCTCTTTAAAGCAATTATATAAAAAATACTATGGGATGGAAGAATGAAGAAAAAAATGGGTCAGGAAATTGTAAAGTAAAAGACAATATGCTGCAGTTTTAAAAGACTTTCTAATTTGTTATTTTTGTTGTCATTTTCAAATTAAACCTGAAATAGTTCTGCTGAAATGTATGTCAATATGTAACCATTAATTTTGTATAAGTTATTAGTTCTAATGTATGTAAAGGCCATTTCCATAAGTGATATAATAGACAGCAATAGCTGAAAATACCAAATGCTCCCAAATTTACTTCTGGTTCTTCTTTCTGGAAAGCATGATGTTGCAGAAGACCTCCAGAATTTAACTGTGCTGCACATACACATAAATGTAGCTGATTGGAAGTGGAGTTTCTGTCTGACATTTATTCATTTCAGCATCTGTTTATTTTCCAAATTGGAACAAAAGGTCAAAGCACACTGTGCTTGACAGAAATTATAAAACATTTTGATTCGAAAACACTAAACTAATTCATTTTGTCATTTTTAACTAAGAAGAAGCATTTTGATGTTCTATTAACTAGATGAATTCACTAAGTCAAATTATTTTGTTTCAGTTTTCAGAAACCTTATTTTTTTCCTTGAAAATTAAACCCTTTCCATGAAAATACAGACATCTGAGAATTTAATCTCTTATTCTGAAAAGAATTTCTGAGCAGCTCAACAAAAAACTCATACCATAGTATAGCATTCTCTCAAATTCTTCTTTCGTTGTGCTGTACCATATATATCCTTATGTGTCTGTGAGAGAGTCTTACTAATATTTCTCTTTTTAGAGAAATTGTCTCCATTGTCAATAATAGAAGTTTAACACTACTCTTAGTGAAAATTTCAGGATTCAGCATAAGGTCCTGCTGTCATGGACAGCCATGAACAATTGGGACGGGACTTTCTGATGTCACTATTGCTCTCTATTGCAGAAGGAAGGGGAGAAATGGAAACTGCTCAGCAGGTTCTCCTTCTGGTAAGGAAAGTGGAACAGCAACTGCAATGCACCAGGTTTTTCCTGCAGCAAGTAGGTATAAAGGTACAGATTTCCTTCTAAAAATATCATATCGTGCAGTTTTATTAGAATTATCTAAATACTGAAAAAGGAAACTTGATTGCTAAAAATTTAAAGAAAAAATTGAATGGGATTTAGTTTCTTGGGGTCTGTTCATTGATTGTTGTACAGCTTTCTTTAGACCAGAGCCAAGTGAGTAAAACAAAGATGTTTTCTATAAGAGATTTCTGAGATAGGACTTAGATATTTTACATCACCTCTATCTCTTTTGCAACACTCTATGAAATTCTTTAAATAATTGTGTGGGATTTTAGGTACTTTTGGAAACCGAGGTTTTACTTTAGTAGAACGCATAGCTGCAATCAGAAAGATAAGCTACACAATCTTAGGTTACATATACTATGGGAGTACAGTTTTAGCTTAAAGGTCTTCCTCTGGAATAAGACTAACAGGAGAGTATCTGTACATTTTCAGAGCAAACTTGGAGATGTTGCAAAGAAGGTTCGCACCACACACATGAGAAAATTCTTCATGATCTTCTTTTTCTTTACCCACCCCCCACCCCCCCAAACCCAGCAACTAACATTGGTAAATACTTCAATAATGAACTATAATCAGTGTACTAATTATATAGCAATCATTGCACAGATGTAATAGGTGTTTTTAATTCTTTAAGTATTCTAGGATTTGTAGACAAAATATATAAAAGGAGGGCAAAACAGTTCTATGTCCTTTTAAGACACGTCCCAGTTTTCCCACCTGCAGTTTGTCACGTCTAGCAGGCATAAACCTGTATATTAGTCAACGTGTCTTCCACAAATTATCCCACTACTGTGATGTTGAAATAAGTAGCTCAGCATAAAGCAAGATGTTCTGATGTTTGTCTTTTATCATCATAAGAGAGGTGTCTCTAAACATGCAATGAAAGAAAAACGACACTTGTGTTAACCACTCAGAATCAAAGCTAGTTAAAAAAGATAAGAATTTTTCCTTTGCTTTGGTTCTGCACCTTATAATGAACTCAGGCAGCTTAAATAGTGGAGTAAATATTCTCCATCACATGAGTGAGAGCTAATAATATGTAGTTCTCAACTAGTTTTATTGACTTGAATCTGGGATACTGAAATAATTGCAAATGTTTCACAATTGCTTAATGTGTAAACATGGCTAACATGACATGTGAAATAATACAAAACCGCAAGTCATTCAAATGACTTTTAAACACCTGCAATATCTAATGTGATATAAATATTCAACAGACTTTCTAGTAGAAAAACAGCCATTTTATTAGGAAGAATGGTAGAGTTATAATAATAGCTACATGGTTAGCTTAGATGAAAATAGAACTGATATGGGTGGAGGATTAAAATAAGGATAACTAGCAGATACATAAAATACCAGACATCTAAATTTAGGATCATTTGAATGTTCCAAACTTTGTTTTCATTGGCTTTTGTGTGCTGTTTCATAAAGTTATTTGAATGGTGCTGAGAGCCTATAGCAAGCACAGCCTTTGCGCAACGCTCTTCTGTAGACCATCTTAATTTTTTTCCTTATAAGTTGTTAACAGAGTAAAGATTTTGTACCTTTTATTTCATTTGGGCATGGCTGTCACAAGAGACTAGACTGCAAAAGTAACATGTGAGTTTACAAGTAGCTATTTAATTCAAAAGGACAGTTCTCATACAATTTTACCCTCTTCTGTTTGATGCCAAGCTGGTCACTCCTGCAGAACTGCCTGATGATCATTTCTCCTTCTGCAGCTTGCTCCTTAAAACCTAACTGTGGAAAGTTAGTGCTGGAACTTTATGGCACTTTGATTGAACAAAGGAGGGAGAGTGCTTCTGCCCTGCTCATGGAAGACAGAAGCCCTGATTCATAAAACAATCAGGAGGGACCTGTCTGTCAGAAGGAGTACAACGAGACCAGGTTAATGTGGGAGGAATGGTTTAAGCTGTTTTCTGCCCCGCCACCCCTTGCCTGGGATACCACCCTGCAAGCTGGGGCTGGCCTGATGTCAGCCACGTGAAGGTTGTACCTCTGGTCTGAATGAATCACGTAAGCTCCCTCTGGAGTCAATGGAGGAAGATGAGCATGTCTGGAAAACTGCTCCAGACATTGCAGTACTTGACTTGCTAATTAGAAGGACTTCTTTCTTGCAGTCTGTAGTGCAACCCTCAAGGATTCTCTCAGACTAGAGACCTGTGTTTCAGATGGCTAGAGCTAGGTGAGAGGAATCTTATTTTCCATGAAGAAATATCTTATGAGCACCAAAAGAGTTTTTAGATTCACACTAGGAAAAATGTCAGGAGATTCAAAACTGTACACTGAGTGAAGCTCACAGCTGGGACTTTCCCCTACTATTCTTCATGGAAATTTTTTGCTCCCCTACTTCAACCACTTGCTGAAGTATCATTGCAAAGCTTGTTCAGGGAGCAGTGGAAGACAAATACACAAATATATGTGACAAGCAGCTTTAGAGAGAAGTTTATTCACATTTATTTCTTAGCATTGTGTTGTGCATCGCTCCTTATAAAAATCTTAGTCCATTTCTAGCTTTTTATACCTTTACACCTTATAGCATCTCTACCTTTTTATAAAGGAAAGTTATTCCATTCTAAAGAGTAGAGGTAAGTGTGAGTGACATGATATAATCCTCATTCTCAGTGATCAATTTCTTCAAGGTTCTATAATCTAATATGTATTCACCAAAGAGAGAACCAAAGGCTGGAGGTGGAGATCAGTCAACTGCAGGTTGGAAACTGGAGGTTTCTTGTTCAAAGCACTCAAAAAAATTTGAGTCTGTATTTTCATATTATGAAAGAGAATGTGCTTATTTGCCTTTATGCTGATAGCCCAAGAGACAGCAAATTCCTTCCTAAAGTGAAACAGAAAGGGAGAACTTTGCCTCGGAAGAATATTATGGCAGCTCTTCCTGGGAAGATGTTCAGAACTGTGCATGGAAAGATCCATGGGAAAAAATAGTAGGAAAAGAAGACATGAAAGGATTCAGGCAAACTCTGTGTGTTTACAGACAAAATGAGTCACCACTTTCGAGTTTTGTTTGTATGTAATCTGGGCACCTGAGCTGTTGTAGCAAAGAGATGGAATTGTGTGCAATTTAAAAACCATTTGCACAATTGTTGGACTGCTATAAAGGAATCCAGATTTGATTCTTCTTAGCTTTTTACAAATATTTTCATTTACTGATTGTTCATTTTTTAGAAATAACAGAAAGATATCTCCAGGCAGTTCTGGTTTATACTCTGTACCTTCATGTATGCACGTGTAAGTCCATAGCTATATATTTACTGATGCTAGTGGGTGGTCTGAGAATTTATTTTAAAAATTGATATTGTATATCTGGTCCACAAAATGCTAACAAAAAGAGACATTTTTGGATTATGAAAGATTTGCATTTTCCCTTGGTACCTGCTCCAGCAGTTTGAAAACCTCTTTTTTTTCACCCTTTGACAAAGACAGCAGGGTGTGTGGTTTAGAGAGGCAGATAAAATCCTAAAGACTCGAAAGAAAACATTTTTTTACATTTCATGATCACTAAATAAATGAACTTTCCTACTCAGGAGGGAATGATAACTTGGCAAGGAGGTAGAGATTAAGAACAGTTCATTTTCTGTTTTCTAATATTTTTAAATGAAAGGTTCTTTTCTTTTCAAAGCATGAGTCTCTGTGAAATTAAAGGCTTACAATTGTTTAAAAAATTATCTACAAAATATAGATCTATGAAAGGGAATTTTTGTATTCTATCCAAGAATATAACTTGCTCCTGCACATATTCTAGACAAAGAATGTCAATAAGTCATAGAAAACATCTTATCATCAGTAATTTTATTTTGCTGTTGATGATTTAACTCCTTACTAATTGTTGATGTTTTAGCTCCTTACTAATTTTTTTTGATTGTGACATTTGAAAAAAATTGTTTTGGAGGCTGTACGAGTTGTTTGACCTGTTAAAAAATGTTTTTCCAGTTTCTTGAAACTGAGGTTTGGAAATGGTAGCTCTTTTGCAGGTATTCGACATGACTCCAGTTAAGGAAGTTTTTGCTCCATGAAGGCAATTACATAGAATGGGTTTAGTAGCTTTGTTGGTCCTTGTAGCACTTCTTTTTGTTCTCTTTATTAAATAAAATCTGACAATTACTTTCTGCTCCAGATCTCTCCTTTCAGCTTGCACTTGCTGATTCCTCAGCCTCTCTTTTTTTTCTCATTTGAGCTGAGGAACCAAGGCATTAGCAAAGTGCCTTGGCGGGTTCCCTGTGCTTCACACACTTCCAGAGTCCCTCAGCAGCCAGTGGAGCCCCAGCAGTTCCCTTCTGGTGTGGTAGGACTATACACAGCTGCATAGTGCATAGGGAGCTGTATAGCTCCCAATAAACATTCATCTCCAGAAAATTAATGGTATCCATTTTCCTAAGTTTACTGGAATCAGGTTTCAAATTGTGTTACCCACAATATTTTAAAGATGTTTCATAATAATAACACTTCAGATCTCAATTTCTTTTTTTTAAGCTAAAGTGCTCTGAAATGTCAAATATCCTTTCCTCAAATATTTCATTTTCATCACAAGGAAAATTGCATTTATATTGCCTACCTTACAAGTAAGAAAGCCAAAATTTCTGGCACTGAGCGACTCAGTGAATAAATTGCGGCATTATTCCTCAGAGCACAGTTTGGTTGCATCAACCCATAGGGAAACAAAAGAATTCATACTAATTCCTCCCTACAACTCCTTGCTTGGTGGCCCTTGTTCACCTCCCCCGGATTTCTGTGGGGTGGAAGTGTTTATGGTACATCTGCTGGGAACTGATTCACATCAAAAGTAAGTAGAACCTTTGTGAGTCCGAGAGAAGTCCTGGCCCCATTTCATCAGTGCCTACTGTGTGTGAGCACGTTCCAGATGCAAAGTGGGGAGTGCTGAAAATATTGAGACAAATTTGATAGAATCCTATTATTTTGTCTGGATGTTTTCCTTCTGGTCTCACTTTGAGGCTTACAAAAACAACTGAAGTTGTTACGGCAATGTCTTCCCTGCCTGCACTGGATTCTCTGCTTGTAATAGAAGAATAAAAACAAAATGTTCAAAACTGAGATAGTGTGGACAGAAGACAGAACAGCGCTTTTGGAGATACTGCTGCTCTGCAGCTATCAGACTTAATTACCAGTGTTACAACCCACTGTACTGTGAGTCAAAGCTCTCTTCAACAACTCCATTGTCTTTTTTCTATTCTGATATTTCTACCCTCATATTCCTGTTTGAATTTGCTTCTCATATTAAGGGCAGTAAAACAATGATTGTTCCCTCCACCCCCCATGGTTAATACATCAATAATACAGCTGTAGTGACAGGAAAGATTTGTAAGAACAAAGCCTTTTTACTAACAGAAAATTATTTACACATTTTGTTCCCAAATGGAATAACACAATAATTATCTCAAGGTTTGCCCTTTGCCCAACTAGGCTTGAGGTAAGTGGACAAGCTAAACAACCCAGCCAGTTTCAAAGCTGATAGCGGTTTTTCCAGTTTTTTAGGATCCTACAGCTGATACTATGACTGAATACAAAGCACAAGGCGTAGCTGTGAAGGTCCCATTAGTTTAATTGTAATTTTGTAGTTAAATACCCTAGATAGCACTAAGTAGCTCAGCCTCTGTTACCAAAAATCACAGACTAAAATCATTGCCTCTTGACTTCAGAGTCCTGATATTTTCTTTTCTATAAAATAAATTAAATGCGCCCTTAAGACCATAATAGTAGGCAACTTCTTCTTTAATTTGAAATAGACTTTTGTCCTATTACAAGAAGTAAACTCATCTGTTTCCGAGTGCAGCTATGCTATATCATTTTCTTATGGTGTAGTTAATCATATTTAAAATTCTTTGTTAAATGAAAGACAATAACATACAGTAGAAAATGAATAAAAGAAGAATTATACCTTTAAAGGAGACATAAAAGGAATTCTTAGCTGTTACCTTAAAGGTGATAATTCTATTGAAAAGAAAAACACTGCATATTTTCAGCTGATGCAGCATTTTGAGCAGGTGAACATGCATTCATGCTTAAGAATTTCGGTAATTTACAGCAGAGTGCCATGGAACAAAATAATTGGAGAGAGAAATCAGTGTCAAACTTCTGAAAGTCTAAATAGTTGAGCCAGAAGGAGGGCTATAATTTCAAGAAGAAGACAGTAGCAATTGCAGACACGTTTAAGGATTGTCTAAAAATCAATTAACATAAGTAGCTAAAACATAGTTTTATAGTATTGAGTCTCTCAAGACATGTTGTTACATGCAGGATTCTTTTATTTATATAATTTAATCCTCAGAAGAGTGCATCAGAGTGGAAAATGTCATGTCAGAGATCTGTAATGGAATTATTTCAAAATCTTAAGTGTTTAAAACCTTGCTGCAGAGGAAAAACTTTAATAGTAGCTTTAAAACAGCTTTAGGTCTTTGGCAGAAGGCTGTGAAGTCATCCAGGTATAATCAGCCACGTAAACTGCACGTGACAGTGTGATCCTGTGATCTGAACACTGAGCAGGAACACTTTCTGCCTCTGAAAGGACTCAGATGGGTTGTAGTGATCTTCCATTTTTTAAATGTAAGTCATTACATAGAGAATGTTGGTGTGTGTGGACGTAGGCAAAGACTATCACGTTGTCTAATACTACTGACAGCCTACTCTGTCTTTTGTGTTGAGAGAATGAAAAAATAAATATTGATTAAAATAGTGATTAAATAGTGATTAAATAAAAATGACAAAAAAGACATTGCACAGTAAAAAGAAAAAAGGATTGAAAAACTAATTGGTTATACATTTTTTTGCATGCTCACACCCATATACACATACATAACATGAAGTTTATCCATTTGCACTCAAACTTAGATGTACAATTTTATTGAAATATTAACTGGATTCTCAGCTAAGTGAAACATTGAATCACAGATATTTTTTTAGTAAGCATTTGGACATCATCTCTGCTTCCTTAGCAAGAGAACTTTTTGCCCTTACCCATTTATACCTCAGCAACTGAAATGTCAGCAAATGTCTTTGGGAAGAAGGAGGACTTTAATTACTTGATCCATCCAGAATAGAGTATTGAGTTTCTGTCTTCTCTCAATGTGAAAATGACATTCCTCCAGCACCACCTCCAGAGAAGTTCAACAAGGAATGGTGTGACTGAACAACTTTCTCAGGCATACATGTAAGCTCCTTACTCAGCAAATTCTAGTCCATAACTCTGATTCAATGTCAGTACAAATAAATTAATTCTATTACCAATCTTTTCTCTGGGAAAGCTTAGATGCTTTTCTGACTTCTGTTTTTTTCTTGTTTTCATCTTTTTTATTCTTTCTTTTGTCATTCTTCTTTCATCCTGTATACTAGATTGTAAGAAAAAAAATCCAACATAGGAAGGATGTAAATGTGTGATCCCAAAGCATCTGAATTACTATCAGGAGCATGGGAGATTTGATCATCCTTTCCCAGAAACTCAGAGTTCAAGAGAGGGTGCCAGCATGGCTGTTGTTGGTGTTGTCCTTCGGGTTCACTCAGGCTGTGCAGTTTATTTGGTTTCCAGGAGATTCAGTACCTTGAACTTGGCAGGCTGTGAATCAAGGTAGCCATCAGTTTTCCCCCATAACGAGTGATGTTTAAATAGTTCAATCATACTTATAATCCAGACAGCTTTTAGTTATAGTCATTAGGCAGCTCTGCCTCCAAACATCATAAAATATAAAGAATGACTCCTCCAAAGAACAGTATCTTTTAAAGTGAACGGTGTATTAAACTACATTAAACTACTTTCAATCCCAGGCACTTGATTTCTGTTCATTTGAACTGTGGACTTAAGCAGTTTAAAGTTTGCTTTGGACAGAGGAACCTGTCAGGAATATAATCACATCAGTTATGCTTTCCTTCCAGATTCTGAAGGTGCATTCATGAGCCTACTTAATTAGTTACTGTACCCCTAGTATGGAGAGGATAATTGCTATCATGAGTCACGAATTAAGTGGGATCTGGAAATATCCCAGAAAGCATCAAGATTTCTCAGATTTTCAATATTTGATGCTTCATGACTGTTGTGGGACTTTTAAGGATTTCTAATTTCCTCAGGAGTGAAATGAGGCAGAATATATCACAGCTACTCACAGCAAACTAAAGGCCCCAGAGGCCCAGCAAAAATTCCACAGAGATGCATCTTAGTTTTCCTCTCTCTTCCCTCCAAACTTTTTTCAATTATGTTAATTTGTCCTCTGCTCTGGAGAACATTTTTATGCTATTGTATGCTAAGAAATTATTTCTCATTTCACAGGTATCCAACAAAGTTTAGTTCCCTTCCTTTGAGTGAATGGTTGAATCAATGGATATTGGGAGTCGACAGAAAGCACTTCTTCTACTTGTCACTTCACAGCTCACTCATCCCTGGAGTATCATCCATCCTCTCCATGGAAGTCTTATTAAACAAGAGTGCTATTTAATCATCCATGTAAACAAATTTTATGTAATACATATGCAACAAGGGTGGATTTATAAAAAATATACCATGATTAGCTTTTAACTTTCCAGGGCTTGACTTTGTTCCAGTAAATTTAAATATATAAATAAATTCTATGCATTGACTAAGTTACCTCAGTGTCTACAAAATATTGTAATTATTTTTTCCCTTTCCTGTTTTTTTTTTCCCCCAGTATGCAGATACTCCAGCCCCCTGCCCTGAAAGACAGCACGTCCTTGCAGTACAAAAATGCTGGACATAGCAAGTTGATGTTGCAACAAGGGTGGAGTGTCACATAGTTTGTGCATTTAACAAAACTTAAATGTGTAGATGACTAATCTTAACAGATATTAAGACATATGAACTACTATCAAGGCAAATTCTTCTGATGTTTGCTTAGGTTTGAATATCTGCATGCGTGCTGGCATGTAATTTCCTATGAAAATGTAATACATATTGTGAGTACCTAAATATTTTGGAAAAGTTAGGTGACTATTTTTAAAGTACCAAGGAAATTTATTTTTTTTATAATTTCTCTGAATTTACATAAACATAGTAAGTGTGTCACTTTCTGGCATGTGTTATTTGGATACACCAAAAAAAAAATCAATAGAAGAAAAACCACTGAAATAATTTTTCTTTTCCAGGCCCAAAAATCTTTTGTTATTTTTTGGGGAGAGTCAGTGATTAAACAGCCTGAAACACCAATTGTGATGAGAAAACACATGCATTTAATGTACTGTTCTGCTCTTTGTATGTGATGTGTGTCCTACTGTTTCATTCATTCATTTTGGCTTAATCCAAAAGCTATTGAATTCAGTGGAAAACCACACAGTGACTTCAGTGGGGAGTAGATCAATCTCAAAAAACATTTAACAGTACAGGATAAAAACTGATTTAATGCTTCGTGTTATAAATCTCTTTTCCACAGCAGAACTTGTAGCCCTGTCTCAATAGCACTAAACCAGAGTATAAGAAAGGAAGAAGTAGGCAAATTAACTTTCAGCTGGGGAGATCTTGGCCTCTAAAATCTCACAATAGTAGGGTTTTTTGGGTTTTTTGTTTTGTTTTGTTTTGTTTTGGGGTTTTTTGGGGTTTTTTGTTTGTTTGTTTGGTTTTTGCGGGGGGTTTTTTGTTTGTTTGTTTTTTTGGGGTTTTGGGGGGGTTTTTGGGGGGTTTTTGGGGGAGGTTTTTGGTGTTTTTTGTTTTGTTTTGTTTTTTGCATTGTATCCACTATCTACACCATGCAGTCATGGGCAGAGGGGCTGAGTTGGAGGTATAGACAATTCACAACACTGCAGCTGTGTAAAAAGAAGCAGGTTAAAAGGCAGAGATTCAAAAAAAAGATAGAAATGCTCGTCATAATTTTTGGAGGAAAAAAGCCACTGTTGGGTAGGTTTATGTTGCCTTAACAATGTTGAGTCATACAAGTTTGTTGTATGTTCAAGATATTGTTCTGAAGTCAGTGTAGCTTGGTTTACATAGCTTTATTCACATCTTTCACTGGGGTTTAAATTGTTAAAGAAACTGGGTCAGATCTCAAATATTTTTTCTGTTTGATAGATTTGATAACACATTGGGGGGAAAAAAGAGAGATTAATATAAATGTATGCTGGAAATGTTCCTTCTGCAACCTGGGCATGTTGTGCAAAAAAAGTAGCTGTCACAGGCTATGAGACATTAATAGAATCTGAAAATAACTAAAAATTGAAAAATTTTAACTTTAATACTGTCATAACATGAGAAATTAGCAGGGATTTCTAGTTAGTACTGTTAGATGAATATAACTCCACCAATTTTAATGAGATCTCCATTCACAAATTCAGGGGAAAATGACTGGAGAGAAACAAAATCTCATAGCGGTCTTAGATCTTCTAGGATAATTTAATTTCCAGAATTTCAGCAGAGATTGAGAAAGTAATATAATCAGCTTTAAATTCTGAGTTCAAATACCTTTTTTTTCAGCATTTGTTGGTTACTCAGAACAGGCAACAGGAAAGAAAAGTTTAAAAAGTATATCTCTCTCTGAGCAAGGTTAAGCTTCTGTTCATGTTACTCTAATCAAGAAAGAAACCAGATTCTCCAAGACAAAGTGTGTTATACTGGAGTCTGGAGCTCTGATGGATGATGTTCTTCAAGGGTTGAGCCCTTCATGGATGGTTATACTTTGCATGAGTGAACTCACAGTACAAATGACAGAGATAAATTGTGTGCACTCATTCTATCTGGACACTCCAACTCTTTGGTTCTCACTTCCATTCCCTGCTCTTAAAGATGCTAAATCAAGATCTCTTTGTGATAGCTATGGAGTGCTTCTATTACAATGGGAATTTTAACCAATTAAAAAGGAAATTAATGAGTAAACTAATGTGGATGAATTCCTCCCCTCTGCTAGGCCTTTGGAGAGCAGCTGCACAGCTGCAGCTCACTCCTCCGGCAGCTCACACTGCTCCCATCTGACTGATCTGGCTGATGTTTGCTTGCATGGCAGGAAAAGTTCAAGACAAGATTTTTGATTCACCTGCTTTCAAACTCGTGGCACTTTTTTGTCTCCCTAGTCACAGTCTCTGGTCTTCAGGCAGTCTGTATGACAAATGTCTCACAGAGACTCCTTCACCTTGGGAGCCGCTGTAATGGAATTTGTATGAGCCATCTAGCACAGTCTTCAGCTAAACTTGCCTCGGGTACAGAAAGAGGGAGAAATAATATATTACCAGGGTCCACTGACAAGTAGCAGGGACAATAGGCTGTCAGTACAATGTAACTTACCCCAGTAAAACATAAGACTTATAAATACTGCATGTGTCTTGAAAGAAAATGACAAAAAAATAATCCCAAAACAAAGCAATTCAGATCCTCTCCTGCTTAGTGAGTCTGCAGTAAAGTAGTCTTAATTGAAGAGCAAAAATACTTAAAAAATATGTTTATAGTATTTCTGTTTTAAGTGTAGGTCTCACTGTTATCTATGGAGAAGAGAACTAAATAAAAATTAATGTAGATGGTCACAGCATTTCTACCATTAGAAAAGAAGGAAAAGTTTCTGGAAATGAATTTCCATGATCTATATTGTGGTGTGAGAGAAAGGACTGCACTAGAATCATAGAATCATGTACATTGATAAAGACCTTTTAGATCTTTGAGTTCAACCATTACCCAGCATTACTAAATTCACCACTAACTTCATAAGAAACAAGTAAATTCATAAGAAACATTGGGATTATTGACATTCTAGAGATTGTTGCCTATTTAATCACTTGGTTCTAAAATGTAATGAATGTTGTATATTTGATGTCCATAAATTTCAACAAAACGTGGTGTTTAATTCTATAGGTTAGCATGCAACTGTGGTAAATATAGCAGTCAGAAAGCTCACAAACAGAATCTAAAACAGAATAAACTGCTTAGCAGAGATAGAGGAAATGTAAGTCTGGATGTTGGCATTCATTTCCATATTTTTCAAATGAAACTGATACATAGGCAAATAGCAGAGATGTGCAGACATGACCTTAGTCTGACAGCCATTCCCCAAAGACAGCACCTCTTCCAAGGGCTGTGCTTAAATGATGTTGCTGGGCACATGCCTGCTTCCTGGTATGCAGCTTGAACTGTCAGCTGAAAGGGAAAAAGCTGGATAGGGTCGTCTGTAACTTCATTTCTACTTACCTTTTTTTTTTTTTTTTTTTTTTTTTTTTTTTTTTTTTTTTTTTTTTTTTTTTTTACTTTTGAAATGGACCTTGTGGACATAATTTTTGTTACTGAAAACTAAAGAATTTACTGTTCCCTTCCAGGGTATTTGGTTTTTCTACATAGTGAATATAGTACACAGTCATGGCATGTGCTAACAGACCATCCATGAAGATAAAAATGGATAATTCAAACCCAAATAGTTTTACAGTTGATGTTGAATTTTCCTGTTGAAGAGTTTGTAACATCAATGAAGGAGTCAGCAATTGGTACTGATCTGATTTAGGAAGACTAGCACCCAGCTGTGGTGCAGTGTAGTGACACCAGAACATGAGTAAATACAACTAAATTTATTTAGAGCCCTAACCCCAGGTCAAGCTGTGAAAATTGCCATGGTTCTTATGAAATGTTAGTTTGGACTTGCAAATATTGCCTTTTGTCCTCACTGAAAATAAGGTAGTGGCTGAAGCCTGGAAATAATTGCTGTCTACGGCAATGGTTAAGGCTTTGAAGTGGCCTGAGGACTCACAAGAAAAGAGAGGATCACAGAAATGGATAGGGCAGCTGTTAGAACAGCTAAGATGTCTTTATTAATTCAAACACCAGTTCCATGAGATCTGGATTTACAAATGTGAAGTAATCTGTCCTAATCTACAGTCTGACCCATGGCACTAAGAGTGAGGCTCTAGGTGTCTTTCAAGCTTTTGTTTCTGAGAGGTGACAAGCCTTACCAAGGTGCCATTCTGCACCATCTGGTAGTCCTGCAGGTATCTGTGCCATCCTTTATAAAGCCAAAATGCAGTGAGGCCTCTCTGAGGGCTTGTTGTAGCAAGCTTCATAGAGTCCATAAAGTTTTGGATAGAGGAAGGAATACATTAATGAGATTTAGAAAGGGAAAGGAAGGTCACAGTGGCTCACAAGGCATCTGTGCTCTCGTAGAGTCAAACTAGCATGACCTGAAATGGAAGGAAGGAAGAAAAAAAGTGTGAAGGTTATTGAGACTGATAAGTTTATCTTGGCCTCATGTAATTTCCACTCAGGGTCAATCCTTTTGTTTACTCAGTGACAATCACACAATAGCTGTGGGATGCGGTAGGGCTGGACTTTTCCTGAATTACCTAGGGTACTCTGTCACAGAAAAATTCACAGGGAACTTGAGTCACCTTTGCTTTTACTGTGATCTAGCAACAAGACAATTCCACCCAATTAAGGAAATCACAAAGCAGTTCTCACAGGAATAAATATACATATGTACCTCAGCCACGCAATTTGTCAAATATGCCATTGTAAAGCAGAATATTCACCTGGTATCCAAAGTTCACTCCAAGCAAAAAGAAACATTCCCATCCAAAATTATTCTTGGAAAATAATCTCTGCCTTGCTGGTGGTAATATGAAAGACCCAACATCAACCAAGCAATGTGACACTAAATCTATTCCTTGATAGCAGCTTGATAGCTATGGATGTCGTATATCTGGATTTCTGGTCCCCCACAACATCCTACTCACTAAACTGGAGAGACATGTATTTGTTGGATGGACTGCTTGGAGGATGAGGAATTGGTGGATGAGGAATTGGTTGGACAGTTTGGACAGTTTCATCCAGAGTGTAGTGGTCAATGGCTCGATGTCCTGATGCACATTGGTGACAAGAGGTTTCCCTCAGGGCTCCACATTGGCATCACTACTGCTCAATATTTTCATCAATGACATAGATGAAAGGATTAAGTGCACCCTCAGCAAGTTTTCAAATGAATCAAGCTGAGTGGTGCAGCTGACATGCCAAAGTGGTGGAATGCCATCCAGAAGGACCTGGACCAGTTTGAACAGTGGATCATGGGAACTTCAAGAATTCCAACAAGGCCAAGTACAGGGTCCTGCAACTAGGTCAGGGTAACTCGTTGCATCAGTGCAGACTGTGGGGTGAAGGGATGGAGAGCAAACCTGCCTGGAAGCACTTGGTACTGCTGGTGGATTAAAAGTTAGTCATGAAGCAGCAAGGAGCTCTTGCAGCCCAGAAGGACAACCTTATCCTGGATTGCATCAAAAGAAGTGGGACCAAAAAGGTTGAGAAAGGTGATTCTCCCCCTCAACTTGCCTCTGGTGAGACCCCATCTGGAGTACTCAGTCTGCTTCAGGTCCTGAAGAAAGGCCAGAGGAGGATTGCCCTAGGGCTGGAACAGTTCTGCTGTGAAAACAGGCTGAAAGTGTTGGAGTTGTTCAGCCTGGAGAAGACTCCTGGAAGAACTTATTGTGGCCTTTCAGAACTGAAAAAGACTTAGGGGAATGATGGGGAAAATTTTTTGTAGCATTAATTTAATCTCTATATTGAAGAATTTGCTTTCAGGTGTAGTTTTAGGGGCTATTCAACCTTTTTTTCAAGCATTTAACTATTTTTCTATACATGAGAATACATTTTTTTCTCCAGTAGGGATAGTCTTTGAGGCTTTTAGCAACTTTTTTTTGATGTAAAGTTCTACCCGCTATTGTATCATTCCACATGTTGGAAAGAATTTTTAAAGTATACATTTAACTTAGTAGTATGCAATTACAGAACTTAGTTTAAACTAGCCCTTTTCTTTTAATAATGTGTTGTGCATGGTTGTGGCTGCTGCTGTTTTGACTGCAAGAACAATGGAAAGGTTGTGAGTGATCTATAATCCCAAATATGTTTGGAAAGGCTTAATTAGAGGTAATCTTGAAACAGAAGCAATATGTGTTCCAAACTTCACGCCATCTTAATACTACATGGCAAATCTAGATTTGCACACTGAAGCAAATCCTGACCTTTATTTCTGAGATTTGTGTGATACACACATGGAGGCATTGACACCCCAACATTCTTCTATAGGCTGGACCAGGGACAGGACCAGAGCAGTTCCCAATCATCCCCATGAATGGAATGCTGCAGGGGGTGACACAGACCACTCACTGCTCATGGCACCAGGTTTCTTCTTATTAAAAGTGAGTGCAAAGCTGAGGTTAGGTTTCACCTCCACAGTCTGAAGATAACTTATTTCCTGAAAAAAAAAAGAGCATGCTTAGTTCTAATGATTTTTTTCTTTTTACAATGGCCCAAAATATGCCTGCGTAGGCAGTCCTCAGCAAACAAAGGTATCTGTGAACTCTATTTTTCCTCGCTAGGGAGGATTTCACTCTTTATGTTCCAATTTATCATTCCTGGTCACTCTCTCTTGAGTGCTATAAAGTAACCACCGTGGACAACAGAAGTGCATTGTAGGGCAGAGAGCAGAGGAAGAAATGAAAGGAACAAAATCTTAATCTGGGCTCCTCTTTGGAGGGAGCTGGAGGCTGGACATTTTTCTCCTTGAGGAGACTATATTGCAGGTGGGAGCCAGACAATGTACATCCCTTGGCTGTGACCACGAGGAGACAAATGGAGGAGATGAGCTGCCAGGACTGTTCGGTACTGAGTTACTTTTGTGTCCCAGTTCAGTCTGTGCACTTTAAGCCATATAACAATCAGCCCCAAAGGAAAAGACACTCGGTTTTCTCCAGGTAGGAAGCATGTTATCCACTATGATACACACTGAACTCGATATACAGAGGGAACAAAGGGCAAAAGCTTTGTTGATATTGTTTCCTTGTCTGCAAAGCCCAGTGGTCCGGAGTACTCCACGGTCTGACACATCCAGAAGGTGATGACCAATTGTTAACAATCCTGTGAGCAACTTCTCCCGGCAGTTCTCAGAAAAAGCAGTGCTGTGACGACGGAAGGGCACAGGATGTTACGGGATCCGTCTATGGCTTCTGGGATGTGGGAAGCAGAGAGCACTCTGTTTTCAGAGGATGCATGGCTGTAAACAGGAAGCTTTGCAGGGCACAGCTGAGTCCTTGGGCTCTGTGCAGGACAGGGGGAGAAATCTGCTGAATAGTAGTAGTAGCATCCAGCACGGAGTTGTCCAGGCATAGTGTATTCGGATTTCCTGAAAGTACATCATTCAGCCTTGTCACTGACAGCCCATGAGGCCACCTTATGCACTGCTGTGTTTTCAAACCACTGAAAAAGAGCTGAGCTCTGAAATCCAGGGGATTTTGGAAGCACACAAAAGGTAAACACCTGCTCCCTTAAGACTTTCCACTTCGAAAAGCACCTAAGTTAACAGTAAGTTGTTAAACCAGTATTATGCAGAACTAGTGCCAAAATTTCATTGAATTAATTTACTCCTAGTTCAGTTAATTAGAGTCCAAATCATTTTAGCCAACCCTCAACATAAAAGGTTTGATGAGCTGCAGGAAAACTGCACAGCAAAGGGGAAGGAATGGGGTCCCTAGAGTGCTTGAGCAGACCTCCTCAGAAACACCCAGCTGTCAAAAAATTCAAATAAAAATCACTTGTCAAAGAACCTCATATTTTGGCTGTGCAGAGAAAAAGAGCAAGGGCACTTGCATAGCAGAGATTTAACCTTCTGAGCCCTGCCCCTCCCTCTTCCTCAAAAATCATGTTGCAAAATCCATTCTCCAAATTAATCTAGTTTTGCTGGCACTAAGATGTATGAATTTAATAGGTTGACAAAGGATCATGGGAAAAGATAAGTGTTCCAGCACGTCCACTATTGTGTTTTGTGGTTTGGGCAGTCACTGTTGCCAAATGACCACTAAAGAAAGCAGTACATCTGACAACACTGTTATGCCACAGCATTAATGAGTAGAGAAAAACACATCAGTTTTGGAGTTTACATTTTAATCATTACTCCAAAGACAATTCCCTAAGACTAAGATAAGAGAATGCAGAAAGGAGCTACAAGACTATGTCTTATAATTTAAATTGAATGCATTCACTACAGTGACCTCTGTTTTTACTTTCTAAGGCAAGCAGATAAAACTCAGGAGTTTAAAAGGACCTTCTCTTTGAGCTGGCCACTTCTTACCAAATCTTCATTAACAGAGCCTAGCTCAGGGAAGATGATCCTGCATGTTAGAGCTGAATATGTAGAAATGCTCTGTCCTTTCACCTGCAGCTCTCATACCTCTCCTCACCTCATACCTCTCATGCTACCATGGAGCCTCCAGGGGAAATCTGGCACCCAGCACCTTTCCCTACAACTCAAACTTCATATGCTTTGTTGTCCCTCAGTGAGACCTTTAAGAAACAACTCAGCAGTCTTTTGATCAACCTGTGTTATAAATAAAAAGTTTACATTATTTGGGAGAGGAAATAACAACTAAATTGTAAAGTATTTTTATATAGAATGTATTTATCCACTATGATTTATATATTTTTCACAACAGATTTTGAATTGAGAAGTAGGAGGCAGAGAGGGGAGCAGCAGACAGCCTAGGAATGGGAATAATGATTAATAACACTCAGCTTGCTATAATATAATCTGAGAAATATATTGTCTTTTTCAGATAGGAAATATTTTACAAAAATAATGATTTTCTTCATGAGTAGATTGTTTGGCCAGATCTGTCTCCTAAAATTTACCATACCCCTTGAAACACAAGGATATTCTTGAAAACTTTTAAAAAGTATAACCCTTAAAAGGCAAAAAACAAATGAGGACAGGGGCATGAGATGAATCCTGGAACACCAGGAACTACATAAAATGCACATTAACCCATGATCGTTTCTTCAGGCTTGACCAAATATCCAGGCACCTAGATACTATTTTGGTATTTTCTGTACAACAGCTCTTAGTTGGTTTAGGCCCTACCAGTATCTCATTACTTGCAGATAGAAGAAGAAAGGAGGTTTTTGTCTACTGAAGGAGACTATAAATCTCTCTCCCCATGACTTCAAACACTTGGCTCTGCTTACTACCTCATCAACTAGCTGAGTGCTGTCTCTAGCTCATTCTGCCCTACACTATAAAACTTTCCTACTTTATCTCTCACCTGTCTCTCATAACTACTCCTTAATAGGTACCAGGTGGCTCCATGGACAGTTGAGGCTGACTCTTCCCACCACAGATATTAACTCCTTCCTTGCTTGACTTGACATTAACAGTTTACGGTTTTGGGTATGTTGTTCTGTGATGAGACTTAAAACAAGGTGAAGGAACTGGGAAGAGTCTCACGATCCCACAAATAAGATGTTACCATCCAATTTCTTTCCACCAGAGTATTGAACAGAAGAGTGGATTCAAAGGCGTGACACCTCCATTCTGTTCTCTGTTCTGCCACTGAACTGCATACAACACTGTCATTATAGAAATGGAAAGATTTGATCCACCAGAACATTTATAAGTTGAATACTATTTTCACATAAATGAAATAAAACTCAGTGAAGCAGTGGTATGGGAACCATAAAATATTCTGAATAAACATATCTTGATGATCCACAACAGCAACATAAAAAATCACCAACAACAGAAAACAAACAAACACAACAAAAACCAAACACAAAGTGCTAATATAAGATGAAAAAGCATGATGTGGGCTAAAAAACACAAAGGATTTATTTTCAGGTAAATGTAGCATTAATTCCTAACTTCCAGCTTTCACTTCCTGGTAAATTGAGAATCAAATTAATTTTTAATTGTGATCTGCAGCTGACATATCCAGGACATAGGTGATTTCACACCTATATTGACCTTTGCTGGATTTAAGTGAATCCATCCATGGCATCTTTTTCTTGCTATGCTTCACCCTGTTTTGTGTTTATGATGTTACAGTTAATTTAATCCTCTGAAATCAAAATGCTTCTCTCACTCTGCTGTCTTTAGTTGTGTTTAATGAGGATGAACTTTTGGATATAAGATACACAAGAGATCTAGAAGACAAACATTCTTATGTATTTAAATTGTTGTATATTTAAAATTTTTTCAAAATAAATGACAGGACAAAAATCTCCCTAAGACTAAAATAAATAAGCAATAACTTGGTTTAAATATTTGGCAAATCCCAAATGAGCTACAGTGAGCATTTAGGCAATGTGGGTGAAATACAGAAAGTAGACACTCGCTGAGAGTGAACCTTTCTGCAAACACGCAAAAGGAGGAGTTGCAGTGAGATTGCCACAGTCCCCAACAGTTGCCAGCCCATCAGCTGAGCAGGCTGTGACCTGTGGATAATGGGGTGCTTTCCTCTCCACACCAGACTCATTTCCTCCAGATGTGAAGAGGGCTATAGAATTATAGTGCCCTTGAACCCTGAAATTAAAAGTCCCTGGCCTCACGGCTTGTGAAAGGGCTTTTTTTGCTTTGGCTTAGTGGCATGAACCATCTGCTTGAACAGCCACGTTTCTTTTCCAGTGTGAATCTGTCATCATGGCAATTAGACGAGGTTCACAGGCTGAAACCTGCCCAGCATAGGATGTATCAGATTGCTGTCAAGCCACTGGCTAGGATGGACACTGTTTTGGAATGTATTTCACCTTTCTTCTGAAGGCAACCACATATATTTTCACTCTCACGAAAGTCATGAAACTGTAATATTTTTCCCCTGGGTTTAGGGGGAGAAGCATGGGAGATATGTGGTGAGGCAAAGACAATTTTTAGCTTTTTATATTTTTTTTATTGTCGTTGTTGCATTTTGTAACAACTTGTGGAAATTCAAGTGGTTGAATTTAAAAGAAAAGAAAATACACAGGTTCCTCTTACATGCCATTTGCTAGGACAGGAAACACCCATGTTAAAGAAAATAATGGAGACTTTTACGGGAAAAGACAACTCTAAAATCAGGAACAGTTTAGTTCAATCGTATAACCTGATACAGGTGTGTGTGTTTGTGTGTGTGTGTATGTAGTATATGTACACAGGTATCGATTTGTAATTAATATCACTCTGTGTATTTAGCCACCACCATTAGCTAGAATTTCATTTAGTATCCTTGATGGGGAATATTTATGTGACTTTTTTTTTTTTTTTTTTTTTTTTTTTTTTTTGCTTTAGCTGGAGATTTTCAGTTTCAGCTTTGTGTAGTACCTTGCATATGTTATTCTTTTCTGTCTGATTGTGCTAAGAGACAGAAAGTCAAGGTTCCCCTTGCTGTATTCCAGACCTACATCTATTATCTACTGTCACGTGCTGTGCTCCAGGTGTCCAGGTATCTCATACAGCAATGAAGATGGAGAAATGCAGGAAATCATACTATCCTGGCCAGATGGCTTGCAATGTTGCATATTTCAAGTCACACATTACTCTGGAAGTGACTAAAGAAGAAGTCTAGTGTTTTCCATTAAAGCATGAGGTTAGAACTATGGTTGGTCTTTAGGGTTAATTGATTCCATAGAAAGCACAAGAGCCTCCCCACAGATCAGAGACCAAATGGCACAACATGAAAAAAAGAATTACATAATGCATCTTAAATCATAATTCATTCTGGAATGACAATTGCTGTTTAACAAAACCATTTGCTTTTGTGTGTGGTTAAAGGAAGTTGGATTTATATATTCCTGTAAAATCTTTATTAATGAGTCCCAGATATTTCAACCAAAGAAAGCCCAGTTTTCCAAAGAGAGATAAAATATAAGGAGAATTTTGTGGCATTTGGCATCACCAGTTGCAGCAGCTACCCTCCTAAACTGCAATGTAAGTCATGCCTGGTACTTAAACATGCAAACAAGGTTAACTGTGTAGTAAACTTTCTTTATGTTTGGATGTAATGCAACTAGATTGCACTCAATGATCCTCATGGGTTGCTTACAGCTTGAGATGATCTATGACTTTGTGTATTTTGCATTTCATTTCAAAGCTGTTCAGTGTCATATATGTTTACTATGTCCTTAATAAAGGGGACCCAGAAGACATTACGAATTTTTGAGTAGTGGGGGAAAAAAATGTTAGCTTTTTCTTTTGTGTTTTATATTTTCACTAAAAAGCAAATCCACAAAATGGAATTGTATGGTTCATAATTTACTATAAATTTAATGTGGAAAAAAAACACAGAAGCAGCTCATTTTTCAATTTGTATTTTAAAAATCATGTGAAGGGTTTTCCTAAATGCTTATCAGAGAAATTGGGGAAAGCATCACACTTACACCAGCAACAAGTGGGTGAAGAGGGCTTCGCTCTCCAGAGAGCTTTAATAGTAACTCATGCTCTTCTCTGCTGCTCACAGTTAAAGGATCTGAGTGGTTGTGAAGTACCTGTTCCACTGTATCCTTAAATGGAACCAGCTGTAGGATTGTGCTGTTCTAATGACATAAAATCCCTGCTTTTTTGAGGTCTTTTAATGCATGTGCACAAAAAAATTTATCTTTAAACTGTGCAATTTAAAAGATATATTTCATTTCTTTAAAAAAGTGTATAAATAGCTTTACTTTTTAGAATAAGAAATATAAGGAAGAGTATTAAAACAACAGCATATAACATCGTAAATATTAGCCTGTTTTCTTTGTAAAATAAAGGAATTTGGGCTTTCAGCTGGTTTTAAGAGCATAAATAACTTTCATCAGTATATACTCAGATGACCAAATATAATGAAAAAAGATAAAAAATGTTTTTTTAAAAATGACAGTTTTATAAAGTACAGTTTGAAAAGGAAATCCCCTAGTTTACATACTAAAACTAAAATCAGTATTTCGTAGCATCTGACTCTTATATACTGTATGTTACTACTGAGAATTAAGGGAACAAGAAAAACTATCATCCAAAGTAATGAGCTAGGCAAGCAAAAACTGAAGGAAGTCTCCTGCTCCTGTCCACCAAGGAGCTGGTAACACGTAATATGTGTGGTATTATGAAATGCTGAAAAAGTCTCAGACCCAACAAAACCCTCCCTTTTATATTTTTTTTGTGTGTGGCTGGCTCCTGCCAACAAAGGACAACCTGTGTTAACCACTCACTCTATACACCCTGTAGGAAAACATATGTTAGGAAAACATACTCTCCATACGTTTCTTATTTGAGAAGATGCTTCTTTCCTCGATTCCTTGCCACAGCAGTGGATGAAGTGGATGATCTTGCTGCCTCTTGCTGAGCTGTTCCTGTGCCTTTTGAGGAGTGAGCTCCAGGGTCAGGGGCTGTCCTTCGGGAAGCTTTCTTTCCTGCACTCGCAATATTTACTTGAAGATGACATGTCCATCCTCCCAACAGGATGTAAGTGATGTGGGAGTCACACAGTATGAAATGCACTTAGTAATTGAAGCCAGCTTAGGGCTTTGAAAGGAAGCACGAAGTCTTGCATTCAACTGAGTTGTCAATGGGCACCAGTGAAGAGAAAAAAGACAGACTCTCATGTTCTCTGTGGTCTGTGTCACTGGGTTGATGGGCTGCTCTGATTTGAAACAGCCGTAAATGTGATCTGAATGCTGCAGAATTCTGGTTGCAGTTTCAGTCTCTGTCTGGCTTTTCTCTGTGGTCTTGCATCAAGGCAAAATGGTGTGAGGCAGGAAAGAAATCCATGGACAATAGTGAATGCAGGAACAGTGGACTAAATCTCAGCTGACAGCTCTTACATATATCATGAGATATCTTGTCACCCGTTTTCAGACTTCTATGGAGGCAGTCTATAAACATTTACACAGAGAAAAGAGTAATTCTTGTTCTAGTGAAGATTCTTTTCTGAAAAAAACATGGTGCTGTTTATAGAGCCATGTACATATGTTGTATATCACCTACATGATGTTTGTTGTGCCAGTTATCGCCTTGCTGAAAGCACTAGCTACTCAGAGTAATTCAGCAGTAATATAAAACCTTAATTACAATATTATGCTTCTGCCTCCAAGTACATGGAGGACAAGTTATACTTTTTCTTTATCTAGTCTTAACAACTCCATTGAGATGAGCGGCCCTTTGGACTTGCTCTCAGGGCTTGACCTGCTAGCTCACGGAAGTCACATAAACATATCACAGTCTACTTTCAGAAAAACACACTGGTGTAAACATGTGTCCAGGGGAACTGTCATTCACAGAAGGATTTTTACAGACTTGGAGTACTTGATGAATTACAGGTAGTCCCATAGACAATTCAGTTGTTATAGGTAAGCCTGGATCAGGTGCTGCCTGCGTAAAGATGTCAGCTAAACTAATGCTGGCTCTGTGACATCTCTGTTTAAAATGTGCCATAATGCTGGAGTGGTTCTACCAGCTGAGGCAGATGGATTTGAAAATGTCAGGGTTTTCAACCTGCTTCCAGCCTCCACTCCTTGTCTCACTTTACCTTTTGTAGCATGTGTGAAATTCTCGACATCAACACTGCAGATCCAGGAGGCCCCAGGACAGTCACCAAATGTGAGGGATCCGTATTTCCCAACCCTGGGTACTGGTGAGATCTAGGTCTTAATGCTTATAAGAAAGACATACAGACAAATCCATCTGAAGTGAAAAAAATGAAATCTACATCTGCAGAGCAACTGTGTGGAGCTTTTCAAAAAGTGTGTTTCTCACTGTGATGAATGAAGCCTCAGAGAAACTTACAGAAAAGCAAGGAAAAAACAATACCTTTCCTTTTTTGACATATGCCTTTGTTGTAATAACTGATCTTGCTCAAATGTGTATCTGCCATTTTTCTGTGTTTTCTCTCCTATCTTTCATAGTGAGACCAGCTGTGACTTAGGTACATCTGCAGTTATTTCTTTTCTCTCAGATAGCATTTGTTTTAGTTAAATGGAAACCCACGCTCTATCTGGTTTTCTGAGGCAGCTGCTCCCTTGCGATTGGTAGCATTTGACTTTCATGTTTGCGTACCTGTGGCTGATGCCTCCTGTCTTGCACGACATCAAAGGGAGGCAGCACTGGCTGGCATCTCAATTCCTGGCTCATGTTCTCTGTGCTTGGCTGGGCCAGGAGCACTGCACTTGCTGAGTTTTCTTCCTGTCACTGTGTGTGTGCTGGGCGACCTTGGTCATGGCATCCTCCCACACAGGGAAGGCTGCCTGGTGTCAGGGGCGCTCTTCTGCTTTCATCTTCTGATCTCCACGAGATAGGGCCTGGCACATGGCAGTGTGCTGTTTTCAGTAAGCCTTTAATGATGTGCAAGGCTTTTCTTGGGGGTGGGCTAGCGTGGGGGTAAAGACCTCAGGTCTGTGCCAAGATTCAGGACACATGACAATGGCTGAGCTTGTCAAGACTTGTGCAAATCGGGCTGTGCCGTGATACAAAGTGAATTGAGGGTTACTTGTGCACTCAGATGTTGAGAAGAGATTTCCAGGAAATGTCAGGATCATCTTTTTGTTTATGTTTTGACAATGCCTCAGGCACCAGAGATGACTTAGGCTTTGCCCCCGACATGATGCAAACATGCAAAGAGTGTGTACTATGAAAAACCCTAGAGCACCACAAAAAAGATATGAAAGAAAGCAAATACAAGCTATTCTAGGAACATAGGATTGGAAAGGACCAACTCAGTCACTAAGCTGAATGCACCACAGCCATGGGCAATAAGATGCCTTGGTGTTTACAAACATCTGCTTCAGAGTGGAGTTCAGCACAAGAATTTCGTGCCTAAATGACCATAGTGTGAGACCCAAGATCCAGCAAAGAGATTTAGGATAATCTTGTCTAGCATTTCAGAGAAATGTTTCTCCAGGGAAGAAGAATGTCTACCTAATGCCCTGTCCACTGAACGAAGCTCCTGCACCTGCTTGGGGGCAAACCCAGATATCAAACAGGCTGGGTGGAGAATGGATTGAGATGAGCTCTGGAGAGAAGGACTTGGGGATGTTGCTTAGTGGGAAGCTCAGTATGAGCTGGCAAGGTGGACTGGCAGTCCAGAAAGCCAATATCCTGGGCTACATCCAAATATGCATGGCCAGCAGGTCAAGGTGATTCTTCCCCTCTACTCTGCTTTGTGAGAACCCATCTCAAGTACCGCATCCAGCTCTGGGGCCTCCAGCACAAGAAGGACATGGATCTTCTGGAATGGGTCCAGAGAAGGGCCACAAAGATGATCGGGGGCTGGAGCACCTGTCCTGTGAAGACAGGATGACAGAGTTGGGGTTGTTTGGAGAAGAGAAGGTTCAGGGAAGACCTTGTTGCTGCTGCCTTCTAGTATCTAAAGGGGGCTTACAGGAGAGATGGAGAGGGACTTTTTACAAAACCCTGTAGTGGTAATGGGGTAATGGATTTAAACTGAAAGAGGGTAGATTTGGATTAGAAATTAGAGAGAAATTCTTTCCTAAAAAGGGTAGTGAGGCACTGGAACAAGCTGCCCAGGGAACCTATGCACAACCCATCCCAGAAGTGTTCAAGGTCAGTTTAGGTGGAGCTCTGAGCAACCTGGTCTGTGCATGGCAGGGGGGCTGGAAAAAGATGATCTTTAAGGTCCCTTCCAACCCAAACCATTATGCAATCCTAAAATGACATGGATGAATGGATCAGGAGCACCTCTCTAGTCTAGGCTGACTACCTATATGGCTACTTCCACTCAAAAAGATAGCAGGGATGATAGGTGGTAAGTGGAAACACCTTGCATCTCTGCTCTCTGCCTGCTCCTTAGCTCTAGGAGGTTTGATGAGATACCAAAAGAGCAAATTCTGTGAGATTTTCTGTGTGAGAACACTGTTGATATCTCCAAGGCAAGTCAGAACAAATTGGAATTAGAAAGGCAGAATTTCTAGTCCCTGTGCTTGCTGATAGGGAAGAGACTTTCTGCTCTGTAGAATATGTTAGATTTTTCCAGCAGTGATTTGGTGCAGAATACACAAACAGTCTTGATGGCAAACTGTAGCTGAGACAGATAAACTGAGGACAGATAAACTTCAGACTGTGAAGGCCAAATCCATATAAATCCTACTTAACTATGGCATTGAAGCATGTACTCAGCTCAGTCTGGAGAGGAAATTTCAAATCTAGGCACTTCCTACTGGCTTTTTGAAGCATCCCTGTTCCCAGCTGTGACTGCTGAGTATCCCAATGCAGAAGCCTAATTCCTTCCAGTAAGGGATGCTTCACATAACTGCTTATAAAAGTGAGGCAGCTCTGCATAATTAGTACTTCTTCCGGAGCTGGGAGGCTGCCTCATAGGTTCTACTATATTGCTAAAACATCTTAACTCCCTCTATTAAAAGTCTGCTTCTGCAATTAAATGACTAAAAAAGTTCCATTAGGAGAAACTTGAAATTTTGTGACAGGATACCAGCCAATTAGTTTAAGCACAGCATCAGTTTTCCTTGAAAAAAATCCCAAAGTCTTGATCAACTTCATTATTACCTCTAGAGAAGCTATTTCAGTGTAACATTTAAAAAGTTTTAAAAAGTTGTGCTTCCGTACAAAAGATCTGAAAATATATATGTGATACGTAATTGATAATGCATTCACAAACAAAGGCAGTTGGATGACATTGTTAGTTTCTTATAATCTTGGAGTATAAAACTAGGAAATCAGTGGTATTTGGATAAATATATGGTCTTCCTGTTTTCTCTGCTGCTAGTCTCAGGATTTCGGTTGCACAGCATCAGGTTTTCGCTAGGAAATCAATGAGGTTTGCCTAGTTGTAAGTTGAAAGATTTTGGCCTAGATTTTGTGGTTTGTGTAATTGGAGATTTTTGGTTGAAACCTTCAAGATGCAAAAACTATGTGGGAAAACAAACCTCTTTACATCTGGTAATATCACATCTGGCCCAGACCACAGCTGATTAAAGATCTTTTCTATGTTCTGATAGCTGTTGCAATTTATGAGAGCAATACAGATGGAATCTGCTGAATTCTATCTGGAGAAAACTCTCAAAGATACACTTCACTGGTGATCCACCTCAAGGCTGACCATGCAAAAACCAGAACTGTTCACTCTGCCAAGAGCGTGGGATTCTTCATGGTTACTCTCAGAAAAATGTTCATTTGTCCTCTTGGTGCCCTTACCAGACTTCTGAAATAAATATCTCTGGTTTCCAAGATTCTGTTCATAAACATAAACTTCACTTTGCATTTTGTAAAAATAGAGAAAAAAAAAAGACTATATTCCAAGAAACCACAAAGAGAAACCAAGAAAGCATGTTACCAGAAGAAAAAACATAGTATCTCCACATGAATATTGGTCTTGGCATTGCAATGCAGTATCACTGGTCTTGTTAAAATATCTAAAATTACTGCTCCATCAGTATTATTACCTGCAGGGGAGGAGAGAGAGAGAAGTTCATGGCATAGTACAGAAAGACAAACTGTCAGAAAAATTGTAATGGATAACGGTAGAGTTTTTAAAATTCAGATTATCTGATCCATTTTATCCCTTTTAAGTCAGAAATGAAGTCCAAGCAAATCACATCATCTGCCTTCTCATACAATGATAAAAAACCCAGGCATTCGCATATTGTGATTTACCCCATCATTCCTAAACACGATTTACTGTTGGAAAAAGCTTGTTTCTACCTCTTGAGTCTAGGTAGCTAATGCAGCCTGGATGGCCAGTTTTTAATTAGGTTGAGCATGACAAGATGAATGTCATCCTGGATACTTGTGGAGAGTTCACATTTCTTCCTACCAGTGGCCTTTGGCAATCAAACTAACTTGATGAAGTAGGTTCAGTTGTACAATAAGCAGTTTAGCCCAGAGAAATGCACAGTCATTCATATAAGTGTATATCTTATTTATAGGAAGAGGGATTATGACCAGTAAAGTAGTGATGCTGATATGGATTTCATGTTCCTGGTAGGTAACACCTTAAATGTGAATTCCTATAAGACAAAAAACACTTAGAGTAAACATCAGTTTTAAATGTATATACAAGTTAATGCCTTGAAAGAGTAGTAGATGATATTATCTCTTTATAGAATACTACTGAGACCATTACTGCTGTTTTCAGCTCTGTTACCCTTCCTTCAGAAAGGATAAACAAAACTAAGAAAAGAAGCTAGCAATGTTTACATTACTGAGTAACAAATAGCATACTGTAAGACTCAGGGGTTTTATTTTGAGCTGATCCAGAATATGATTAAAAGATTACTTCCTCACCTTCACTGAGAAACAAGGAGGAAAATTAAACAGTGGGTGAAGGTCAAATGAAACTCTGTAACAGCAAAATACTTTTGCCAGTTAATTTGCCACTGCTTGTTTTAGGCTAGTTCATTTGAGATTTGGCAGATTTCCAATGGCTAGTTTTCCTTAAGAAAGGGCTGATAGTGTGACAGAGATGTTAGAAATGACACAGATCATATCCTTTTACAAAAGTGGGGAGACTATTTTCCAGTCTAACATTCATATGCTTTCATTTCTCCAGATAAATAAGACTAGTACCAGGCTGGTGCTAAACTTCTAAAAAGCTTTGGTAATCAAAGCCTTAGTTCAGACCTGAACTGTCTAAAGTTTTCTCACTTCTCTAATCTCTTAAATCCCAGTGGAAATATCCTCAGTGTAGATTTTTACTATTTCTGAAATGTGCTATGGTGCCACAGTGTTGAGAAACCCTCTTGTCCAGCTGTGCAGAAAGCAGATGCCAGGGAGCACTGCTCTTGTCCCCTCTCTGCCCCATCATCTAGACTTCTGTCATGAAAATGCACACATCTGCAGGGAGTGTCCTATCCTGGGGGATTAGAGCATCTGGTTTTAACATCAAAAAGCAAACAATTGTGTGCATGTATGTGTATATATCTATCTAGATCTAGATATTAACCTATATGTGTGTATGAACTTACAGGTATCAGTAGCTCCTCACAGCAAAGAGAGGACTAGAAACATTACTTTCAAACCGTGCATATTCCTCAATTAACTAGAGTAATGACACTGTGAGACAGATATATTTTCATCATTGTAATCTGTCCACAACGTCTTGGAGTAAATATTTAAAGCAGAGAAAGGGGCAGAGATTACTTCCATTCTTAGGGCCCTTTCTGAGCCAACTTTTCTGAGATCCTTTTCAACAAGATACATCTATCTTTGTTTGTAAAACTATGCCAGCATTGGCCATTTAAACTCATTTATCTAGCATACAATCATATTTTGTACAGTATGTCTTAATAAAGAAACTTTTATATAAATAATGTTAAATAAAACACAAATCAACATATATCTTTGAACTAAGTAAAGGGGTAGTGAGGAAAAGACATTTAAAGAGTCCTAGTTCCCTTGCAAGAGAAGAGGAAAAATAATGAAGGGCAAAAGAAAAAGACAAGATTGCTGTAGATTTTAATTTTTAAAGGTCTAATTTCCTTCCCATGCATATCAGTCAGATTCTTTTTTATGGCTTTCAGATATGGACCACAGATAAAAGTTCCACGAAGATTGTACTGTGTGTTTCTTCCCTCACGGCAACAAGTTCCTTTCCGATTTATGTCCTAAATTAACATCACCAACAAAAATAGCCCAGCCTGACATCTGCAAAGGTCAGGGACAGAAATCCCCTCTATTGGGAAGGCTTGTGAGGCTGCCTGCACGTGGTGGACATCCTGAGCAGGCACAAGGGCAGTGAGCATGTAGCTCAGCTTCCCATGTGCTTCATCAGCTATTGTTCTAAACACAATTAGCTGATAAAATTATTTCTCCAGTAAAACAAGTAGAACATGTTGAGTGATTGGAGAGTTGCAAAAAGTGAAAAAGTATAATTTCTTACTTTTTCTCCTGCTAATAACAACTTCAGAAGCAAGATGCTTTTTTAAATTCTTTTCTTTTATCTGACAAAAGTGGCAGCTTTTTCTTTTTTTTTTCGATCATGCTTGCTAGATGTCTGTTCCTTTATTATCAGCCAAGGACAGATAAGGCAAACATGTAACATCCACAGTGCTACCGGCATTCACTGGGACTAAATGTTTATTTGAAGGACAATGCAGAGTTCCTTCTACTTGTCTGAGTATCCACGCTGAATTAAAATCTTCAGCACTTACAAATGCAGAGATTAATTTGCTCTAAAATTATTTGCGGCTTCAGGACAACAGCAACAACATGATGCGTGCATTTATTTATATGTTGACATAACCATTTGACACTGACTCGTCAGCCAAATTCTCCAACTGTGAAGAACTAATGGAAATTCTTTACTGCCAAAGGATTGTCACCGACAAAAATGTAGTCTTGGGCAGCTGAAAAGTCCTTCTGATAAAAATATCTGAGAGTGTACAGGTATTCTTGGTCAGGAAAGCACAAACTGAGGAGGGTAAAATTTGACTTTAATAAAAAGCTACCACAACCTATGCTGTCCGAAACTTGTTTGCAAGGTTTTAGAAAGCTTGAGAACTTAAGCATAGTTACTGTTATGATTTTTACTGCTTCCTGTTTAAGGGCAAGACAAGAAGTGGAAATTGCTCAAAAATAGCTTCTTGGAAGTTGCTTCCATAGCAGACTGAGTGTGTTTTTGCAATATTTCCAGTCCCATTTTCTGTATCAATGAGTTCTCATAAACAGTACTCGAACAGCATGTTGCTGATTAGAACCACACCAAACTTGTAAACCTTGGATCCACTTGCAAATGTGATTTTAGTGTTTGCACCTCAAAGTGTAACTGACAAGTTAAAAGCAACAGATGAGTACAAGTCCTTGGAGGTATCAGGGTGGAAGATAAAGTTTTTTCAACACAAAGAATGATTTCTCTTTTAGCCCTAGCTTGAAACCTACATGTTTTTTTGTATTTTCTGAGTGCTTGACTGGTTGTGAAAAAGGCTTTCTCCTGAACAACAGTATTTTATCTCCAGAGAGTTATGTTTTAAAATATTTACTTTTCAATTATTAAACTGTATAATATGGTCCCAATTAATAGATACATAAAAGTGAGTGATGAGATTTATATGAATCACCAGCAATATCTGGGAAGATAATATAGGGGAAGATATATGCAGAGACGTAGGAAATCAATTGTCCTTTATGGCCTTTTTATGTTCACAATTATCAGAGAGGCAGTATGGCTCATGCAATCCATCTAAATCTCATTGCACCACTGCTAATCAAACAGGACTGACACAAAGACCTGTCTATCCCATAGTATTATTTTCTTCATAGGCATAAAATTCCAGTTGTCTATTTTTAAAGCATTTTCTCTTGTGCATCTCTTCAGGACATTGAGGCAAACTCAGTTCAAAGCAAATGGTGGAACAAGGAGAAGCAGAGAGAAACACAACACCAACATGGCTCTGGTGACTGCTATATCTATGCTGTGACAACTAATGTCACCCACACACCTGCCTTGTCCTAGAGCTTGCTGCCTGTGAAGATGTACAATATTTTAATAGACCTGACCAAAACCACCGTTACAACATTTTTCTCTGTCCTCAAATGCTCTTCTTTCCTTCTCTTTGTTCCTGTTTGTTTCCCTGCCTCCTCCACCAGAGCAAGATATTTGGGGTTTGAGTTCCATGGCTGCTGCTTCCTGGTATTTGTGGTAAAAACCAAGTCTGGCAGCTGTTTTAGTATTCAATCAGATTGCTTTTTTTTCTTCAGAGAGCCTGAGGTGAGGAGGGGGAGAACCCCAACAAAACCTAAATGTCTGAAGTGAAATCTTCTGGCAGGCTGACTTTATTCAGCATTTGTTTGTTCAGTTCTGATGCTCAACCAGGCATAATAATCACTAGGGTGACTTTGGAGGATTAAAGTCTTAAGGCCTAGTGGATTAGTATGTTCAAACCTACATCTTTCAGCTGTCAGATAGAAGAAGGGTTGCTTCAGGAGCAGAAATTTTTTGTAAGTGCTTGCATGCAGAGAGCCCAATTTGTCAAAGTATTGAGCAGCTCCCAAGAATTAACAAATTTATCTTCCAGACTGCCTGGAGAAGTGGAGAAGGATTATCTCCAGTTTATAGTTGTGGAAGCAAAGCACGGATGGATTAAATTACTTGTTTCAGGTCACATACAGGTCACTCAGGCTGCAGGGGCACTTGCTGACTTGGATCAGAAACAAAAGAAGGTGGTCCTATGACTTTCTTCACTAGGTCTCAAGAGCTTCTTCACTTCCCCGCCTTTTACAAGGTGGGGAAAACACCTTCCTTGTGCCTTTGCCTACTGAAATTTTTGGGAAGGTTTTGGTGAGCTCTAGAGTCCCTGTTCTCTCCATCAAGGACTTTCATTAATGGTGCTGATATTAGCCACTAAAAACAGCAGAGCAAGGCATTGGCCTGATGCCCTGGAGGTAAAGAAGTACATCTTGGCTGAAAGAGGTGAACTGGGCAGTTCACCAGAAGGTTTTGATTACTGCCTCAGCCCACAGGTTTTCTTCAGTTAGACCTGTTAAGGGAAGGAATGCTGAGTAATTGGTATAGACCAAAGCCTCTGGGATAACTAAATTGGAGGAGTTAATCTCAGGAATTCTGCATGTCATATGTGAATCACAGTACTTGTTTTTAGTGCTCTGAGTAAGGGAGGCGTGCTGAAGTGCTGAAAATACCTTTTGTTCTTCCAACTGTTCTCTTTATCATTGTCAGTCAAAATTATATCCTTTTCACTTTTGAAATAGTTGACAAGAACTGGTGAGCATTCTGAAAACTCTGGAGATCAGGTATCTTTTTTCCATCTTGCCATTGCCTTGCTCTTTCTGGAGGTTGTTGAGATTACTTCAAAATATTTGGAAGATTTGGAATCTTCCAGAAAAGAAGCATGGGAGATGTACCAAATATACATGCTGCAGATAGATACAAATATATTCTTTCAAATCTAAAATATGTAAGGGCTTTCAGGGCATCCTTCAAAAAGATGTATTCAAAGTGAGAAAAACGAGATACTGCATATTATGAAAAGAAAATAGAAAAGAAAAAAGAAGGAAATCCTGAGTCTGGATATTTACAACCTTTTGTCATCAGAGACTCCTGTGCTGATGGGCACATACAGCCCTGTTGACACTGTAAAACTTCCTCTCCTGTCTTTCTGTGAGACTGCCAAAAAGGAAACAGAATCATCTGGATTATCTGGAAGCCAAGGGCCTTAGCATTTCTCTCCATATAATTGAGTTAAAGCTTGAGAACACACTGATAACACTCTGCTAGTGCTGCCCTTTTCCAAGGGTGTCCTGGTAGCTTTAGTACAAGTCACAAAAGTTTCCCTTCAGTCCCTACAAGTGATTCAAACATAGATAAGAACACTCATCATCATTTGAATCTGAAAAAGGAGTCCTACATCTGTCTCCCCACTTCTTCATTTACTTTCTTTTCTTCTAACTTCACCTAGCCTGACAGGCATGAAGTAATGCATCTGGATGTGCAGTTTTCCTCTTAAAACAAACTCAGACCTGTTTCTTCCTGAGTATCACAATAGTAGAGTGAAGAAAAAAGCCATGATCATTCTCCATGGTGTGATGGTTGTCTAATCTTTAGAAGCATCACTAGTCTGTATAGAAAGTGTATAGAGCAACTTGTCTCACATCAGGTAACATACACCCAGAAAAAGTATAATCTTAGGAAAGTAATATAATGGCCTTGTCTTCTAATGTGTTAATCACAGGAAAAGTGAAAACCACATGTTCTGACCCATGTACGCTTGTCTGGGTCAGAAAACTCTTGTGGTTGCTGAGATGGCTTTTGAGGCTTCCTTTAGAAACCCAGAGCTTTACTGTATGCACTGAAATGTAGCAGGACTGAACCATATTTCATTCACATGTGCAGGTAAGAGGTACTTAAAGATATGGAAGGAGGTGAGCAGTGGAAAAGTTTCTTGTGACTATGTGTCCTGCAGCAGTTAAAGATGCTCCCAGTAACACAGCACTGGATTGCTTCCAAGAATTTGTCTTTGCTATGGATAGTCTACCTCTCTCCCTTTTACATGAAGCTGTTTTTGGAAGGTGATTGTAAAGCTTTATATAGGTGCTGGAGAGACAATGGAGCCATGCAGCTCTTCACTTACCCAGCCTCCCTACTTTTGGCCCTCAAAGCCAAAATTCACTGGATGCATGCAGACAGTTGTCCTGCACTGTCAGTCTGGATCCTACCCCTTGGGAGCACATAGCACTTGTTGCATTTAAGCACAGCATGGCACTCATTGCATTTAAACACACCACACTGCACTGACAGTCTTTAGTATGTCCACAAAGAAGTCATGCAGTAGGAATGGAGGCAGGAAACAGAGTCCCTCTTTCCACCCTCTATCAGATTTTACCCAGATGTAGACACAATTTCATCTCACAAACTGCTGATGTCTTTGATCAGTGCAAGTGAACAGGGTGTATCTCTCAAATGCTGTTTAACAGCCAATGTGTCAGAGTTTCATTTCTTGCCTCTATATAAATCTGCAAGCATGGAGGAAAAAATAGTAAGAAAGCAAGTTTCCTCCTCCACCATGATATGCATTCATCACAAAGATGACACCATGAGGCTATGCTGGTATATATTATATATTATTTTGTCATGAAGAGATCATTTTTCAAATAGAAAAGCAGTCCACATAGTCATTTTTTCACATCTGGATATAACTTTTGGGTCTGACTGAAAATCACCTAAGCTTCTTTATGGACCTAGGAATGACTCAAATGCATATGTAAAGGGATGCTTCTTCACTTTGGTGTTGTTTCTTTTTCAAAAGGCTTTGCAATATCATGCATTCTTTTTCCATTGAAAGAGTGAAATCAATTTGCCTCTAAATGTGCTCTCTTGGCAATACTGTGCTTTCGGCAGTACTAAGATTATGGGAGCATGTCTGGAGCTTATTGGTGTGCTTTCTGGACAAACAGAAATAAGTTTGTAAGAAGGAAGTGGCTGAAAATAGTTGATTCCTCTTTTTTGTTTTGAGGGATCTGTTCCTCTAAACAATAACATATTTTATGTATAGTAGTAGTAGAGTAGTATGTCTGTATAGTAGAACATGTAGCAGCAGGTATGTAAGAAGTGTCCTCCCTCTCTCCAGATTTTCCTCCCTCCTCACAAATGTGATGATGTGGCCTCAACCTGTTCCAATTGCAGAGTAAATGCAGCTGTCAAATGAATCACAAAGGGCTGAATTTGAAATGAAATATGTTTCCAGGGTGGTTCCACACTGAGCTGCACTATATATCACTTCAGCATATATTATAATTCATGAGCTTTTATCACGCTCTGGATATCAGGCAGTGACAAATCTTTCTCTCAATCCACCAAAATTACATCAGTATACATATATCGGAATTTTTTTACTTATATTAGGAAGCAAAAATATTTTAGTACTCACTGAAGGATTGTTTGCAAAAATGTATTTATATTGCTATATTCTGGATTATATCCTTCAAAAATCTCCAGAAAGATTAAGGCCATGTCTGGGGATGGAAAAAACAAACAGAGAAATCTTGGGCAGCAATTTCATGGACTACAGAAGTGGAGGACTGAAGAGTAAGGTATATATGCTTGTTTTCTTTCCCTTTTGTTTTGTTTTCTACTATCTTGCCCATTCCACTACTGTAATTCATCTTTCAGTAGAAGAGGACAGTGTGTGGCAACGTAACCATGTAGTTACAGTAAGAAGGATGAGAACAATTCCTTTTTTAAAAGCACTTAAAAGTAAATACAAACATAAACTCTAAAGAGCTCAGACCATCTAGAGCCCTTTTCAGTGGTTTAACAGCCTCTCTGAGAGAAAAGTCTCAGACTGGATCTCAGACCCAAGCTTTTCAGGTTGGACAGGAGTCTGCAGATGATGTTTCCACCTGGGCATGCTTCTAGGATGATAAATTATCAAATTAATTTCACCACTTCTGTCTCTCCTCATTTTTTCACCAACCACAGATATCCATGCATCATAAGGAATCCCAGTTGGGTGTAAACAGAACAGAATTATGATTAGCATAATTTGTTGTGCTATGTAATTAAACAAACACCGTAATTATCTGGAATTAATGAAAGTAAAAGGAAATGGAGCCTAGCAGATAGAGTCATAGGTTTTCACTGCTGCCAAGGTAAAATGTTAAAGAATGCTAAATAGCCACAAAGGATTGAAGAGAAAAAAATGAGAAATGGATTCTGCTTCTGTCAAATTATCTGAGATTTCATATATTGGGTAGAGACTGGGGGAAAAGAAACTCACTGGGGTAACATTCAACTGACTACTACAATGTCACACATGTTAATAGATCATATATATATATATATATATATATACACATACTATACAACTATATTTTATACTATATTTTGTTCTGGTCTATGTTAGTTCTACCTATTACTAAATTCTTACTAGGAACCAAAATAAACAGCAAACCACAAATTAGCAAATTAATAGATACTTACAGATTTTGTTTTACAGAGTTTACAGAGTTTATGACAAGAAAATATTGTTCCCCTCATGTTTGTAAGCTGGTGCTTGAAGCTAGAGTTGGATATAGAATGAACAAAGAAGGGGAGGAGAGTGGGAAGGGGAGATAGGGTTGGACAGAGAAGTAGAATCTCTCCATGCCCTGTGTCCTGGAGTGGTTTCTGCATCAGGTGATGTGCATAGGGGTACAGCCTCAGCATGACACATCTATGTGGTTAATAAAGAATTAAACAAAGAGCCTCCTCATATTCATGTAGACTTTGGCTGTTCTGGTAATTTTACTCTGAAGCTTTGAGCATCAACCAGGTGCCTGAACAGCAAAAGCAGTATTCCTTATAAATTGAATTGCTTCCTGACTTGACTTGTACTTTTATCCATTTCCCCCTTAATCTCTATATCTCTGCCTGGATTTCCTTGTACTGCCTTTCAGCACCTACAGATATAACACTGAAATTCTAGAACTATGATTTTGTGCTATGGAACAGCTGGGCTGGTTTCCTATTAAGGTTTGTAGGAAAGAGTTGTGTTCGTTATTTAGACCTGACTTTCATGAAGACAGTCATTCTTTTATCCATATCACATGAAAACAGGACTTATATTAGAAACTACACAATATGAGGGTCAAGGGGAAAAAAAGAAAAACAAGAATGGGAGCAAATTTCTTACACTTTCTTTGTAAAAGAAAATCCAAGCAAGCATGATCAGCCAGGCATATGAGTAAAACAAAAAGAGGGAGATAAAAAGATGCAGAAACCCAGCAGAAGAAAGACCACAGAATATATAAGGAGAACAAGAATAAAGAGTCTAAACCACTGAGAAGGAGAGCTAATATTTAAAAGGAGATCAGCATTAAACTAAGATTAGGAATAAACAGAAAAAGGCAATTTTATGATAGACGGAAGATAGAAATTAAAGGAAAAAAAACCTAACAAGAAACCCAACCAAACCAAAAACACCAAACAAACAAAAAACCCAAACAAACAAAACAAAACAAAACAAAAACAAAAACAAAAACAAAACAAACAAACAAACAAAAACCAGCTGGGAAGATTTTATGTATTTGTGACAAAGGAGAAAAAGAAGACAGAATTGTTCAGATATCTGAATAAATGGTTTGGAGCACAGGAACAATTGAAAGCATGTGTTGAACACAAACAAGTTGGAAAGAAAATATCATATATGATGTTTAAAAACATTTCATAGACTTTTTGCTTTTTCTTTCACACATTGTCACTTACTAATTCAAGACAGAAATCTTGGAAATATGGTGATAAAGAGGATTCCCACAATATTTTCCAGGCAGCTACTAGGAAGGACTCTGGGAAAAGTTATATTTACAGAAATTCAGATGAAAAAGATGAAGATATATAGAAAGCAGCTTTGAAATTCCACTTTCTGAGCCCAATTTGCAACTTTAGGAGGATCAAGCAACATATATGAGAATAACAATACAGAAGAAAGAGAATTCACAGAGATAAAACTGCACAGATGCTGAATAGAAAATACTAGAAGATGGAAGAATAAAGAGTAATGTAAAACACACAGTGTTGAGACATACATAAAAAAAATTCCAATCTCTGCATTATGGTCCTTTGCTTTCACTTACTGTTGATTTTCTGAAGCAGGTATAATGGAAGAAATAACTGCATTCAACAATATAAAGGTGGCCATAAAAGAAGTTATCTGAAAATACACTGTTTGGTCACTAAACCATCTAAAACAACAGAAGGCATGACCTGCATGTTGAACTGAACTTCTTTTGGAGAATCATAAATTTTAAAAAAGAATTTGGAAAACTAAAACTAGATGATCTGAGTAGTAGGGGGGAAAATGCAGGAAAAATATATGATGTGTGCTTGAGAATAGCCAGAATATTCTCTCTTAAACTGCTGTCAAATTTTAAATTTAGAAAGAGAAGGAATTTCCTTGGATGAATACTTAAAAATAGAGCTACGTATCACAGACTTAATACCTGTCAAGCTTCTGATTAAGAGCTATGACAGTGCCTTCCTTCCAAAGATAACCTGAGCCAAAGAAATGTAACTTTTTCTTTAGAAGCCAAGGAGAAAGTTAATGAGTCTTTCATAGCCTTGAGAACATAAATCCTAAGATACCAGGATCAAATGATATGACTCCTAATTGAGCAAATCTCCCATGTATTTGCCCTGTGATCAATCATGAACCCAACACATGAACAATCACCACTTAATGATGCAAAACTGTTTCTGTACATCTTTGAACTCTGTAGGGGAATGGTACGGATACATCAACATTCCTCCCAAAAAGATGTTTTGGACAAGCTCCAGCTTGGCAAGTTTTACACAACACTTGCTATCTGATGAATAGAATTAACAGAAAGCGACCACTCTTGACTAAAGAACATTAATGGTCAATGTACAAGGATAGCCTGGATGGATAAAGAAAAGTTTATCCCCATGAATACTGTTAATTCTAGAACCACACAGAATAAACTTTCTATGTAAATAGTCAACTAAAAACCAGGTTGCAATGACTCCTTTCCTCTGCTCCTGTTGCCTATTGAGTGGAGCAGTCTCCCTGAAATCCTTTGCTATATATAATAAAAATATATAAAATATTTAAAATATATAAAATATATAAAATAATTTGATCTAGTTAACTCATATTACTTATTAATATATCTATTCTGTATAATAGTAGATTTATATGTTTTATTCAGATATATAACTTTGTGGACTCATTGCTCTGTGATTTTCAGTAAACTGTTTTGTAACAGGATAGGTTGAAACACACAAATGAATGTGTAGAAATGACAGAATCAAACTCTAAAAATAAGGATGACATTTCCACATTTAAAATTATGGGTTTTTCTCTTTGTGAATGACTCCACAGCTACAGGATTACTTGCAGTGTGCCCGATACTCGATTGTAAGTGTTTCTGGGACCTGTTAGTCATCTGCATGATGCATTTCCTAAAAGAGATGAAGGCGTCCTCTGGCAAAGACTGCATGCTGACAGAAGTGGGTGAAATACTGAAAGGAAAAGCTGTTTGCTGCTTCCAATAGCACTTGATAAAGTGCTTGATAAAAGTACATGGACGTAATGACCTATCCATCCCGACAAAATATACATCCACCATCAAACTTCGTGTGAGAAATTATGCCTGTGATCAACATCCTGTATTCTCAGTAGTGAGTAGTTTCCTTTTGGCTTTTTCCCAAAAATAATAACCAATCTACAAACTGAATGAAAGCTATTCTAAGTCAATTGCCCCAAACTGAAAATGGTTATCGACCTAATTTCTCACACAGATTTCAGGAACTTCGCATCCCCTCTTTGAACTCTCAGAAAGGGAGAAGCATTTTCCAGTAAATATTTCCCATAATTGTTCAGAAAATGGTACATTGAAATTCCAGACACCTTTACGGATCGAGGTCAACAATGTTTCATTTATGTTGCAAATCTCACTGGAAATTAAAGAGTAAGATCCTGGGTATTATGCTCAGAGATTAGCAGAACGAGAAGTTATATGAGAATCATGACACATTCTCCAGTGCCGTGAGTCTGGTTTATGGAAGATGAGATGTGGCATCATTTCAGAAGTGGCACCAGTTTTCAAGATACAAGAGCAAAGGACCACTTTATCTCCTGTGAGGTCCTTTTCCCCCTTCTGACAAGGAAACTCATTCTGAGTTCTGCAAAAACAGTTGAGTTGTGGTTCATTTCTTGACATCTAGAGTAAGAAAATTCACTGGTGCTGTATATACTGAGAACAATTCAATTCAGATGATTATGAATGTTTACTGAGGAGAATGACCCAAAGCATCCAAGCTGATGTTGTACCAGACAGCCTTTGATCACTTCCAAAAATGGTTTCAAAAGAGTGGACATAAGACCCACAGCAAGCACCAGAGTCCTCAATAGATGGGGGGCCATTGATACACATCAAGAAACACACCCCTGCTATAATTTAGAGCATAAATTTGCTGACTAGAAATAAAAAAGCCTCTATGTTACTGATTAGTGTGAAGCTTGAACCAGTCTCAAAGTCCAGTTTTTACATAGGGAGATAGTCTAGTGGAGAAACAGAGGCTCCACTGGAATGAAATCCAGGGTTCTTGTTCTTCTTTTCCTCCCCCTTCTTTACCAACAAGGTTATTATCAGTCTCTGGCATGATCAAGATATTTACACAGAGAAGAAAAGCTCCTGCTTGGCTCAAGCATCACCTTATGTTTGGTTGATCAGGGCAAGGCAGAGTAATGTCCATGAAACTGCCTGTTTCTATTCTGCAGCTATTTCTGTTCTGCAAATATGTTTCCCTACCAATTATTGTTCTGTTTAAGCCAATGGGAAATTATGATAGCTATTTGAAGCTGAGGATCTGAGCTACTATCTAAGAAGAACTCCAAGAGTCTTCAGAGTTCTGACCCCAGAGCCTTTCTTTCTTACTTACAACTGGGAAAATTTGTGGCTCTAATAAGGGCTACCCCAAACCCATCCAACATCTATCCTTAAGTGTAGTCTTACCTCCAGAGATTTTATAATTTACCAAAACATAAATATTTGAAAACAATGTTAAGGTGACATACATGAGGATTTATTTATCAGTTATTCCTTTAAACCAGCTTTCTCACCATTTACCATATTTCATGGTGGTCTCCAGCATAGATTCTCCCACATTTAAAACAGCAAAATATGCACTTCTAGTTGATATCAGATTGCAGTCTCCTGGGATTATGTTGTCAGGAGACAGCAGATGAACCTTCCCATTTTCTTACTGCTCATAGACAAAGTATCACAGATACCTGAAGGGACCTTCACTTTGAGATGACGAAATTAATGTTATTCATTTATAGATGGGACCTGACTTATGAGAATCTAGAATAAGTCTGAGCTAACATTTTGGGGAGGACATGGAAAAGGCTTAAATACATTTAAATAAATAGTAAGCTTCCTAAATATACTTAAATGAATAGAAATCCTGCAAATAACTAGCACTGACTGATTTCTGTATGTTTCATTCTAAAGGATAAAAAATATTGTTCCATTAAGTCCCACAGCAAGATTTCAGCTTTGTCAAAACTGAAAAATGAACAGACTTTTGACAAACAGACATTTTTGACAGAAAAAATATTCTTTAAACCATGCAAACAATTGTGCATGTAATCTTGTAAAATACTTCTTAAGCCCCAGCCCTCTCTCATGTCAGGCAGTATTTTTTTATCATCATGGCAGAGCTGGTAAAGTTGCACTTCATGCACAAAGTAAAAAGCCTTCTGAAAGCTGACTAAAGTGCATGAACCCTACTTTTCTGATCTCAAGATGAAAGGCAGCCCCTCATTTCTTAGGTAGTGTTATTTCTATTGCTGGCATTCCATCAACCACAGGAATGTGTGGCACACAAAGCAAACAAGTTACAAGCATATCTAAACACCACCTTCTGCCTCCCCTCATTGTTACGAGAATGGATTGTATTATACTCTGCTGCCCTTTGATGAGACAGATTTTGCTCTTCATGCCAAAAAACTTGTTTTGAACAGAAAAATAGAAATAGAAGCACTTTTTTAATAAAAGCAAGATTCTGCATGTTGGTGTTGGAAGTTACAGCAAAACAGAGAGCTCTCGTAAAACAAGCTAGCACTAGATCCATGCAGGTGGAGAAGAAAGGATGAGCTGCAGGGGCTTGACCCATCCTGTGAAGGCATACCAAGAGCACCATGATGAACCTCTGCTGGGACAGCCCAGCCCTGATACGTCATCTTTTGTCAAACTCTCAGCCACTCCTAACAAAGCTGTTATTTTGGGACACTTTGCCTTAAGACATAAGTTTCATTCTGGTCTCCTTTAGAACAAGTGTATAAGGGAAAGGATAGAGGTAAGTTCATATCTGTGTGCAGATTACCCCCTATCCAACCAGATAATGTTTAACTTGCAGCATCCCTCTGGCTTGTGTTACACAATCTCTATTTGAGTCAACTTGAACATTTGGCTTAAGAGAAGCACCCCACATAGAAATATTGCTTTCTTACACTCCTACTGGGCAGAGAGGAAAATGGAAACATGACCAGACCCTTTTGAATATTTACTTTAAAGGGAGGAATGAAAAACCTCAATCATCCAAGCACTGTGTGCACTTTAGGCAATAACATCCTCTTTCCAGGAACTCTTGGTACATTAAGAAGGATTTTCCTTTCAGTCTCATTGAGAGGTACTTTATTAAGCAGATGTTATCTGATGGATAAGAAGGTTAGCAAAAGAGTGGATGTGAAGATGAAAATGGTTTGCAAAACTTGAGCACATGAGCAAAGCAATGTTAGCTACTGTAACTGTTTCATGAATTGTGCAATGTTAAAAGGTGTAATGGTATAAGGAAAATAAAAGACTGTCTCTAGAACCAGCTTTGATGTTTATAGGGCTTATTATACTATTGAGAGATAAAAGGCAGGAATATAATATTTTCCAACAATACTTCAGCTAAAATAAAGACTAATTCTGTTCTGATTTTCACCCACTGAGACTTTGGCCTGCCGGGATCTCATAGACACTTGTGAAAGACAAATCAACCTGGCAATAGCACAAGAAACTCTTGCAACATATCCAGCATCTGCTGAGCTTTCCTCAGCAGTCAGGTACCTAACGTAAAGATAGTTGAGATGCATGGTGGTAACAGAACAGGATGTTCCATGTGACAAAAAGACTTCTTCTCTTGTGGTCAGTAAACCCAAATAGAAACAAGGAAGGTGAATTTGTGCTTCAACAGCTGAAGCTTATAATAGTAGTTAACTATAGCACAAGTTCTTCCCCAGTGCAGTTCTGAAGGACCAAACATATTTGGAATTCTCCAGTAATAATGCTTCTCAAATAAAATATTTATCTGCTCTAATGCATTGGATGATAACGTTCTTTATGCCATTAATATGACACTTTTCTGCCTCTTGCCAGGAAGATTAAAATGAGTGGAAGAGCTAAAAATATAAGGAATAAGGTAATACCTCTTCCATGTAATCAGGAATGAAGAACTACTTTGGGAATTATCTTCTTATAGCTTCATTTCCAGTTCCAGGTTTTTTTTTCCAAATCAGCTTCTGCACTAAGCATATACCTAAATGTGACCAAATGCATTCAACAGCTGAGTTGTTCACATGCTTCTGGGAGAAGATATTTCACTAGCCCACCTTCCCCAATGTATGCTGCTAATGACAGTAGAAGAGCTCCCTGTCAGCTCTAAATCTTGGTTTTAATTATGTCCATATCATGGCCCTCATACTTGGTCTTACCCTATTGAAAAAAGGAAGGGAATTTTTTTTTGTCATAGAAGGTTATCTTCAGGCTGGAAGACAGGCTTGGATTCAGGGAAAGCAAAAAAAAAAAAGTCTTGTCCAGCCAATTAGGTTTGTCTTCAAGGTCAAAAAATCTGATGGTTATCAGGTTATGCAAGTTATTATTGTTAAATGAGTTTATGGCTTACCTTCTACTCCTTATCCAAACAGTGATTCCATACAGAGTAGTCCAAACTTGTGACACTGCCAGCTTTGTTTCACAGACTTGATTATTGCAAGTGAGTTTTAAGAAACACTTGCAAAACTTTTTTCAGCTTTCTGATATGTTTCTTAAAAGCAGGTTTAAAGATAATTTTTCATTGTAGAGCACATTGAAACGTTGAGTGTACGTTAGTTATGTTCAAAGATGCCTGATTTGCTTAAGCATCTGGCAAATGCTTTCAAAAGATACAAAAAAAGTATTTCTTTATAGAACATTTTTGTGTATCTTGTTTTTAATTGACTCATCTGCTCGTGCAATTCAGTGTTTTTGAATGTTAAGATCAAACCATACAATTCAATAGACTTAAGTAAAGAGGCAATTTACTTGTTGCATGGAAATTCTCAAGAGTTAACAAAATTTTCACATTCTGTCTCAGGACAAACACAAGATTTAATGTCTCTCTGATTTCTCCCAATCACTCATTACTGGAGGGAATGAAAAAATGCTATTAGCAAGTCAGAGTTGCTTGGTCAGTCACGCACTATCCAGTAGGAATTTACTTAACCAAAGTTCAAAAGCCACATTATAGTCTTTATAATCCTTATAAGGATGTGAAAGACCTGTTCCAGATTGAAAAGCTGAACAGCCACAGCAGGGGGATAATGAGAGAGCCCTCTCTTCACAGCCACCCAGTAACATTCAATATGTGTGTCACTGAGAGTCACATCCCGGCTCCAATTCCACCACAACAAAAACCTTGACTGCTGTTTGCCGTATCTTAGTGAACACCTTAACAGCTGTGTATTAAATCTTCTATGCTTTATATTCTACAGAAAAAAAAAAATCTTTATAAGGTATTTTGCCAAAAAAGTTTTGGCTATCACCATTTCAGCTATTATTCATGAATTATTTTCTGTCCCATTTTCCTGAATTTTAACAAATCCTCTCTGACTGCAGGGTCTTCCATTTCACTGTCTTTCTGTTTTGACCTAATTCTGCAGGCTTCATTCATTATCCTTTCTTTTACTCTATAAGCAACAGAGGACAATAGTCACGATATAATCATAATTAACTGATTTTTTTTCCTCAGGATATTTCTAATGTAATTTTTTCTAAAACAAAGCAGCTAAATAAAAAAATAAAATGTAACATTAAATGTCCATTCTTTCTTTCAGAAGTCTTGGTTAATTAATTATTTGCAGATTCCAAGTGTGACATGATTCTTAGTCTCTTGTACCTAAACTTTCTTAAAAGTTCAAACCCTCCTAATGATACCGACCAGTCTCTAGGAACTTATTAAAGGATTTTCAACAGATCTGAGATTTTCTCTCTGCTAAATCCTATCATGTGGTCCTGAGATTGTTTTCTCTACCAGATTATGGCATGAGAGGGATCATATGACTTAGAGCTCACATTCTCAACACTGTCCTAATTCTTCAAAGAAGACCTCCAAGAAAAATCTCTTCTCCCGTCTCCTTGACTACAGATTTTACTTTGCAGAGTATTGTACTTTCCATGGGATATTTCTGGAAACTGTTGATTTTAGTTTAGCCCAATGCTGTATTTGTTTAAGATTCAGTTCTTCATGATATATACATACCTTTAATGAAAACATAATTCAAAAGTTTAATAACATGAGAGCAAGGAATGAAAGACAGCAGAGTTCACATTACTGCCTTTGCATGTTTAGTAGATGTGCCAGTCTTCTGATTCCTCAGGAAGCACTGTTTACATCTTCCAGCTCTTTAGACATTATTCCCTTAGACAATTGCTCAAACTCAGTAGCACAAAAATTGGTTAAAAAAAGCACACTATGTTCTTCCCACTTCACTTTATCTCCTACATGTTGTTAGGCTCCTCCTGCAAGTGTCCAAGTGAACAACTGGCAAGAGCCATTTTTCTGCCTTCTGCAAATCCATTGTTGCTCTCTTGAAGCACAGAGCTTAATTTTTTCTCACATCTATTTAACAGAAATACCTTTCAGTAAAACAACATCCTCTTAAACCACCTCAAAAATAAACTGTGACCACTATCCAACTTCTCCTGATAAGGTGAATACAAGCTCTGTGCCAAAACCCACAATTTTCTCACATCCCCAAAAATCTTATGGTGAGAAACTATTTACAAAGCATCACCTCTGAGAAGTTAGAAGTCAATTCTTTGTTTATACAGCCATCAGGATAACTTCTAATCCACACACACACATATACATAAAACTTACATCATGTATAAAGGTAATGTACAAACATTTGGGAACACTGGAAGATTTACCACGCTCCAGAAGTCCACCTGGCCTGCCACTTGAAAACTGAATCTCTAACATAAGTAGAAACTTTTAGTGCATTAGTCACAGATCAAAAATATATATTAAGTCTATCTTAGCCCAAATTTATGTTTTTCCAGATCATCTTTGCCTCTTTTCTATGTTGAAATAACAGTGTAGCATCTATCCTTGCAGATATACATGCAATTTCAGGAAAAGTCAAATAGTGGTTTGTGAATTTCAGAGCAGATTCTAATCCTTAAATTGGGCTTTGAAGGGATTTAGGGAGGGGAGACATTTCTCTGGTGATACAGTTATTTGTGATTGTTTTTTTCTGTATTCTTGCTGTGAAAACTTAATGGGTGCCAAATTTTAGACTCCTGAAAACAATAATAAAAAAAAAAAGATTTCCAAGTGCTATCTTTATTTAAGTGTATAGGAAATATGATATACCAGAAACACACACAATAATTCAAATTCCTGTTATGTTTTTGCAATGGTGAGGGTGGAACAATCTATTCCAGATATCTGATAGCTTATCCTAATTATTTGGACATGTAGTTCAGAACTGGTGCCTGGAAAATTATATAAGGTCTATAGAGTTTGGATTTAGGCATGTGATCTACCCAGTGTTCATGTCACAGAAAAAAATCCTTCAGGGTTTAGCAGCATTTAGGTCATGTCCCTGCTCACTCTAAGAATGCATGGAACTTTTAATTAGTCTTTCAGAGGCTCTTATATTGGATTCTGTTTTCTGTTAGGTTTGTAACTTTGATCTCATCACTTTTGAGCTCCCCAGTGAGAAAATCTTAACCAACATATTTTAAACGGAATGCAGGTAAAGTTTTTGCCAGTAAAAGATGCCATATCATTCTATGTAGTCTTTTCTTTTGCTTTGGTTAAAAGTCTTACTGAGTGTAATCTGATTTCTATAAACATTCATTTATGGGCAGACATATTCCACAGTGCCAGTTAGCTGGGGTTAAACAAGGTAGAAAGGAAAGAATTTTCCAGCTGTGTTTAAGGGAAATATAATGCCTCAATGTGATATCTTTTAAAATATAAAATATACTTCAAAGTTTAAGTTAGAATAATTTAACTGGCAAGTGAGAGTTCAAAAAGTCCTAAAAGATCTGGGGGTTTGGAAGTATTTTTCTTGCCAAGAATGTAACAAAGACAAACAGGGAGGAGACACCTCTAAGCATTCAAAGACAAGACTAGATAATAATATTTTGATATGTACAAAGTAATAAATAGAGTTACCAGCTTGCCACTGGCAATGTTAAATTTTCAGAAATAATATTCATAACTTCGTCAGACTGTAAATAAAATCTAGATGTGTTTCCTTTTAGTTTTGCAGAGCCAATGAAGAATAATTAGAGAAAAAATTACTACTAGCAAACACAAACTGTGATAATGACCTTGAACACATCTCCAAAGTCATTGTGAAATCTTAGTATAAAGAATGAAGCACTCAGGCTCTTATCCAACAATTCTCTGTTCATGGACAAGTCTTTGTCATCATGCAAAAATCTTTGATGATGAATGCAAAATGTAGTCCTTTGCAGAGCTGAAGACAGTATTTTTCTTCCAGGAAGAGCAGATTTCCTGCTACCCACTGCATTGAGGGTAACATCTGGTCCTGCCAGGATATCAGGTCACAGATAAGTGAAAAATTTTTTTAAATGATGGGACTTGGGACTGAAGATGAAATTTTAGAAGTGCATCATAAAAAAACCCCTTTTTTAAGGGAATCTAATATACAGGAAATAATTTCTTCTTCAGAGTATCTGAAATAATTGATAAATATATATCCCTTGTGTTTCATACTACACCCCATGACCCTCAAATTCATTCAACTGCATATTTTGTCTACTTGTTTCAATATAAATCTGGAACTGTGGTTTGACCCTCTCATTCTTGTTGCACTTGAGCTATTTCTCCCCACAAATGTTATGCCTGAGACTGATATTTGATGTAATTCTGTGTACGTAGAGAGATACGTTTTTGTGGCATAGATTTGGGAAATGCGAATTTCAGTGCCTTTATTCCAGAATGAAAACATTGTGCCAATATATGTTTTAAATGTTGTGTGAGATACTCAAATTACTGAGCAATTGTCTGGTTTTTGAAATTGTAGGAATTTAAGTCTCAGTGAGAATAAATGTTTTTCCAGCCACTGAAGATATTTATACTTTAAGTAATGAAGTGTTTGGATATCTTATGACATACAGAATGATTATTGTTATATGCATTTAAACACCACAGTTTCCTTTGTTCAGTATTTTGGACTTTAGCAAATGGAAAATTTACATGCAGTAAATACATGCAGTCTTGTGACTGTATGTTTAAACACATAAAAGAAAACCATGAGTTGTGTATCTACATGTGTTGTAGATTGTTTCTCTTTTGTATAGATGTGGATACAATTAAGTAATATAAATTGTTACCTATGCAAGTTGGCTCAATGGCTCTAAAATTAACATTTTGCTCTTCCATTGTCAGCTGCATTTATAGTGCTTCAGAGGGACTCTGAATTTAGTATTTCTTTAACTGTTAAATGTTCATAGATAGGTTATTTGATCTGATTTTCCTGACAAGGTTATTTAAATAAAGGTGGAAAAAAGAACATAGCTTTGTTTAATTATATACCTGCTGAAAGTGGCCTCATTCTCGAGACAGTAAGGTCAGAACATGTTAATTTCCTTGAATTCAAATGCACACAGCCATTATTCTGAAATATAAATATGATGGAGTAACATGAACTTAATTACAAAAACACTTCCTGGGGTATCTGTTTAATCCACAGCCAAATGATAAACAGCCCTCTCAGAAAGACCTGTCTCTTTGCCCAGTGGAGTCCATTAGCCACTCAGTTTTCACACCTTCCAAAACTCCTCCTTGTTTGTTCTTTAGTGGAGACTCAAGAATATGTTTGTTTGATCTTTACAATGAGAGAACTGTAAGATGCATAGTTCAAGGAGTACTTTCAAAGATAAATACAATTAAAACAATCAAAGGGTTTGCTTTAGTTCAAAATTATTAATTTAGCCTATTTTCAAACAAAAGAATTTGAAATTTTAGAAGCATGTCTATCTACAACTCTGTGCAATAAGTATATGAAAATCAATGCCTTAGTATTAAAAGACATTTATTTTTCTGCTGACTTGCTGAGAAGATAGCAGAACATTCAGAACTGTTCCCAGGGCTGGGCAGCTTCACTCCTGCAAAGGTTATTGCAAACATTTTCCTTGGTTTCATTCTTTGTAGATTTACACCCTTCCCTCTAAAACTTTTGTTTTGGTGGTGTTCAGTTGGACAGGAATGTTAAGCTGACCTTGATTTGATCTGAGGACCACTAAAACATTATTCATGACCAAGATTGAACTTAAAACTCAAGATCAAGGCATAACTGCTGGGTCTCAGTGTTTTGTCATTGAAATCACAAATGTTTAATGCTCTCAGCATTAAAATTTCCATTGGCTATAATCTTCTTTTAGAATGTTTTCTCATAACTAAGCTATAATTTGTGAAGACTCATGTAGAAAATTGAAATGTAGGATGGAGAATGATATTTTTATCTTTCTAAAAATATTGATTTTATACAGATAGATAGTTGAACATGGGAAATAAAGGACATTGATAATAATTCAGCAGAGCTTTTAATCAGATGCTTAAAGTGAGCCTTAGTTATCAGTCTGTAGGCCTGAGACCTAAAGGTTTGTGATTTTCTGTATTTATGACAAAACAAGTATTTAGGTGCTCTGCCAGAGGTGGTACTGAATACCCTTGCAGTGCCAAACATATACTTTGTTTACAACAGGAGCTGATTTGCACTGAAATGAGGTCTGGTGTCACTCCTGCCTGCCCCAGATCAAATCTAGTGTAAGAACAGAGATATTAATTCCTCAGCCTGGAAATGTGCCTCTGACGGGCAAAGAGATGCACAGCTACCTAAACTTAGGTGACAAGTGACCTCCTAGTCACCAAGTGTGTCCTGCCTAATCTCCAGAACCTGTTCCAAAAATGTGCAGGTCTCCTTCCCACAAGATCATGTGCCTGACCTGTGTTAAATAATATAAGACTTAAAAAAAGATGCATGTGCTCAGTTACCTGAATTTCTCCAACTGACAGAGTGCTGTGGCTTTTGATGAACTGCTAAAGGTATTTTGCTACATGCCTTTTCGACACAAGAATCTAATCAGTCCCATTCAGAGGAGCAGCATGGAGTTTCTTGGGACATGGTGTGTTTTAAATTATTTTTCTAAATCATTTCTGGAAGAGGCAGGTCAAGTGGGCAGCCCTGTCAGTCAATCTGGAAAGCAAGATTTCTACTTATACTCTTTGCTACAAAGATATTTCTCTATATATATCCATCTATATATCTGAATCTTCCATACATACTAGATTTCTAAAGCAGCTGTTCTCTGCTGAAGATTCAGGTGAAAGGATCACTGACCTCATCTGCTCCATTGGTTCCTGTGTCTTTATGTCCCATTGTTGAAGAATGTATGCTTAAATTTTATTTAAATTTAAATTTTTTATTTAAATTTTAAAAATAAGATTACCCACAACCAACCAACTTATCCTATATGGTTCCTCATTAAAGTCCTTTTTATGCAAAAAGAGAGTGAGGTTTGAATTGTCCAAAGTAATATAAAATTCATCTATGCTAGGCTACATCATTTCCCCCTCAGGTTGAATGGTCTCCTTTATGCAATTGATGACCTTCTCTCCTTCATACAGTTTATTGTTGCTATAAGGCTGGACAAAATAAATATGAAAACTCAAACAGGGGTCAGGAAAAATAAAAAAAGCTTATCAAGAACAACTCTGGAATCATCCTGAAGGACAGCAAACAGAGGTTATTAGTTGTTATTATGAACTGGCAAAATCTGCTATTAGGAAAACAAAGTATGACATTTCTTCTCTCAGAAAACAAAACCTTAATGAGGAATGTCCTGTCTGTATCATCTTTAGAAAACATCATCTTATCTCATACCAAAATATGTGTGTGAAATGGCAGTCAAGAAAAACAGGCTCAGACCCAAGCAAACATTCATAAGACCTGGAGGCCCATGGCACCAATCTCATATGTGGATATGAAAGGAGCTGAGATCATTTAGGGGAGAATGTAGTGCAATGTCCACTGCCTCCAAACTCACAGTCTACATGAAGCTGCAAAGAAATTAACTTGTTTACTTTTCATAACTCATGCTTTCTTTAGCCTTTTCTATCTGTTATAGCCAAAGGCTTAATTCACCAAGAATGTGCTGATAGGCCAGACTGAGTAATAAAACACACAAGCATGCAGATTCTTCCCACCCAATGATCAAGAGGAAATGTAATTAACAAATGTATTAGAGAAGCCAAAGTTGCTGTAATGAGGATGGTGCTTGCTTCCACTGTGAACAAGGCAAATCCCACAGACAGTATGATCTCAGGTCTGTGGCTTCACAAAGCCTCATAGAGGGTGCTAGATGGAGTGTTAAATAACAAACTTATCCACAGGGACCTGATGATGAACTTACCCCACAAGAACTTAAAAGTGATGAATTAAAACATGGATCACTTGCTCACAGCTTTAATCTTCAATTTACAAGATCATGTTTTAGAAATTATAAAATAAAGAGATTTCATCATGCCAGGTGAAAATATTTTCTGTGTAAGTTCTTTCAGTTATGAAATGCAAAAAACATGCAAAAAATACAAAAAAAAAAAAAAAAAAAAAAAAAAAAAAAAAAGGCAAGCAAAAACATTTTGTATTCCTGCCTTTCAAATGCCTTTTACTTCCAGAGAAACCTTCTCTTAAAATGTACACCTGGAATTATGTATGCACAGCTCTGGATAAATGACAGCTGACATTTGAGGAAATCCTAACGCTTGTTCTCACAATTCCCTGAGTATCTGTATTTCACAAAAGTATTTTTCACATTTTAAGTCTTTTTTCTTTGTCCTGATCTGACTTTCTCACCAGACCTTCCTCACATTTTCATTTACAGTTGTACGGATGGTATGAGAAGAGACTTGATACGTTAAGTACTTGCAATTTCAGATGAAGGAGCTGCTGTCCTGGACCTTTTTCTAGTTGCTCTATTTTTGATCAGACTGGGTTTTTTTTTACTGTAATACCTTATGATTACAGGGTACAAAGACCACCTAGTGCCATTCTTTTAGACTTTTCCAGCAGACTTTGCGTCTTAGTGTGCATTACAAAAAGTCAGACTACGGAGTGACAGCTGTCATTTTAACTGAACCACCACTATTTTCCTACACTTTTTACACTTATTTTTTACACTTATTTTAAACAACAGCAGGTTGAGTACAGAACTGGAGTTCTCAACTCTACTTGCTTTTATTTTACTTACATTTACCTCCAAAGAACAAAGCCATGGCCATAAAATATGATAGTCTGTGAGATCCTCTCATTAAGACTACTTCCTATTTGCTAACTCATTAAATGTACAACTTCTGCTCACATCTGAAATCCCTCCTGTCAATTCCGTGACTTTTATATAGTTCTAATTGTTGCTGCAGAAACGTTAAAATACCCTCCTTACCATGTTAGCTGAAACAAAAATGGTAGGCTTAGAGAATTTTTAAATTATTTTTATTTTTGAAGAAGATGTGAGGAAACTATAAAGAAATGAAAAGAAATACTTGAGCATTATTTACTGTATAAAGCCTAAGAAAGGATAAATGTCTATTTTTAAAATGAATATTCTGAGATTGGAAACAAGCCTTCTGTCATTAGGGTGGAAATTACAGTCCATGTAAATAAACTAGCAACCAATCAAGAGAATACTATTCCCCTAGGGTACATAAACCCATATTTTATTTGAGGTTGGGTGTAATGAGTCAAGTAGTGTGTCTGTTACAAAGATCAGTGCTAAATGCTGGCAAAACTGTATGGCAGGCAGAAGAAACATTTCATGGTCCTTCTCCCACTATGTCCTCCCAGCTTCTAAAAATCTGTGGTGCTGAGACTTCCTGAGTTCATAACAGCTTTTCTTTTGTAAACTAAGCCTTGATGGGAAAAAAGTAACTATATAATTTTTAGTTATTTTTGAACTTCAATTATTACCTCCTCATCTTCTCTAAGCAACTCATAATTCAAAGATTGCCCTGAAACCTCTCCTGTTACATTGCTTACTTTATTGAATTTTATCTCCATTTTTAGCTGCTGGTTTTACCTCTCTCAGTTAGGAAAATCCCTGCTCATTCCCTGTTCTTTGCTTTCCATCTTTTAAGTAGTTCTCTTCTTGTCTTTTAAATTCATAGGAGGATTTACTCTTTTTTTAACCTGTGATGGCCTAATTTGTCTAGGGGCTTGTGGTGAGCAACCACCTGAAAACCTTCTGGAAACCTATGTCGACTGTATTAACATGATGTAATGATCAGAAGCAGATTCTGAAACAAAAAAATTGCAAGTAAAATGTTGGCTCTTTTATGGTGTGTTAATTCAGCTACGTCTACCTTGATGACAGATTTTTTCCAATTTTATGAGTACAGAGATAGGGGCTACTGGGTTATGATCTATATGAGACCCTGCTTAAGAAGAAACAATTTTCTGTTTCCTACAGGTGGTGATTGAATTGATAGACTGTATAGCTTGAGAATGACTTATTTCAGTGCTTTCAAATAGCCTTGGATGGCTATTATCTTGGCCTTGAGGCTCATCACTCTTCATTTAATGAACATTTTTCTAAGCTGCTACTGCTGCTGCTACTGCTCAGGATGACTCCTCTTATTCATCCAGCAAAAATAACAACTCCAGAATGAAACTTCCTCAGGTTCCTCATATCAGCAGGAATGCAAGGAATCAATCTAGCTCTGCTCTTCCAGGCTTTTCTGAGTGTACTTTTGTCATATCTTGACTCTGTCAGGCTTCTGGTTTCTACTATATTTGCTTTCTATTTTGCTTGATTAATAATTTTATGCCTACAATACATTGACTCTAAAAATCTGGTTTAGTCTATAGTATAATTGTTCTGCATTTAATTCTCCAGAGTTTACATTTTCTGTTTTCCTTTTTGTTTTCATAAGTTGGATTTTTGAAAACTATTTTTTTTCATAGCTGCTTTGTCTCTGCTGTTTTCTAATTTTTTTGCTGTTCTTTTAAAGTACTTTTTGGTATTCATTACACACTCAATTTGCACTCCTGATAGAAGGTCTTCAAAAGGTTTTTTCTTCCATCTGTAAATATTTGGCTGTCTTCCCTGTTTGCTTGTATTAAAAAAAAAGTAAGATCTGTGATCTCTAATTTCTATTTTTTAAGTTTTTTAACTTAAACACGTCAGATTTCTGTGGGTTATAAAGTTGAAGGAAATTTGCTTCCACAGAGAAGCTACCATAGAAATGTCATTTCAATTGTATTTCTGTATCTTTATTATTAATTATCATCACAAAAATTACTTGTAAGAGTGATATCTGTCAAAAGTATCTAGCAAAATACACATAATTTGACTGGAAAAAAATCTGTCTAGATGTCATTTGCAAAATATCTGCTAGCAAGATGCTACCCCTTTTAACAGGAGCAAGTTACTCCATTCCATGTAAATACCCAAAGAATTCACATATCACTGTTGGAAATCTTTGAGTACACATGTTGCACATCTGACTGAATTGCTTTCAGGATTAAACTGGGTTAAAAATCCAATAAAAGAAAGAGACAAACTAGTTCATGTTCACTGCCTGCAAGTTTTTGTGCCTGTTGCTTTTCACCCACTACCTACAGAGATCAATTTTATGAGAACTTCAAGGTCTAGCACCTGTGTCAAAGCCAATAAATCAAATACAAAAACAGGAAAGCTGCTTGAGGAGCACAGTGAACAGATTAGTGCACTCTGGTGACTTCTGTGCTTTGGAAGTAGGAGGTAAGAAGAAGTAGAAATTTTGGAGTAGAAATTGTAATAATTAACACTCAATAATTAATAATTAAATGGTAATAATGAACACAACCATAGGATAAGATGGAAATTGGATAGTGCAAACTCTGCCCATATAAATTTTAAATTCTTTAATGGTTTCTTATAAAATATTTGTATTGCTTTCTTTTTCATTTATAGAACTCTTCCAGGAAGCTGTCAGCCCAAGACCTATGGGCCTTTTCACCTTCTTTTCCTCCATTATCAAATGTTTTCTTTCTATCCTGCATATAAGTTTACTTGTCTCTGTTTCTATTGGAGTTGACCAACCTGTTTCTCATTTAGGACTGTCCATCAACATATTTCTTGAGGAGTTCCTCTAGTGATCTCTATCCACAGTAGTTTTTGGGGCCAGTTCCTATTCACAATGTCTTTGGTCTTCCTTTTGTCCGTCCTGCCATCCACTGATTTAGAGATTTCCATTCTTCACTGGTTTTCAGTCTAAAGTTTTTATGAACTTTTTGTCTGTGTCATTCTGAGGCATCTTACTTTTCCCGCTACCGCTGCTGCTGATGGTCATGAATCTGGAGTTCTTGGTCCACATTCTGTATATTTTCTCTAAATTACTATCGAATGAGATAGGTCTGAATTGTGAAGGATCATTGTAGAGGTCTGCAGACTCTCAGAGAGTTGGAAGGTCTGTGAAGATAAAAGGTCAGGAATCCATTTAAAAATGAATCCTGCCTGTCTAACCCTGTACAGCACTATAACCCTATGGCAAGTTTCTGAGTTTCTGCACTGTTGCTGGATAAATACCAAAAATATGTAGCTCTCTATGTCCTTTCCTTTTGCCCACAGGTTTCCTTCTCTTCTTTATATATAAACTATTCTGGGTAATGAAAATTATTTCTGGTTCAGTTTGTCCACAGAAGACCCTCTTCATGTGTTTTCAATATGACACATAACAGATTACAATGCTCCCAAAAAGAATAAAAGGGTTTAGAAGGTACAATATATTTATAGAAAAAAATTAAAATCTCTTACATTATACCTTGTTTGTTTGTTTGTTTGGGTTTGGGTTTTTTTTGTGCTAAAATGAGATAAAATATTGTAGAAAAAGATATATGTGTTCTTCTGAATCCTTCATAACCCCTGTGGGACACTCAGAAATTTATTTGCAAATAGAAAACACATGCATTGTCAAGTAGTGCCAGATGAGTTTGCTTACAAAGACTTTGGAGCATTTCAAATGTTCATGTTTATAACAAACATAATGCTCTTCCAATAGTGAATCTATCCAGGCATGCAACTGTCATACACTTCTAAAGCCCACAAGATCTGAAACACTGCAGCTCTAAAATGTCAGCCTTTTTAAAAAGCATGCTCTGCCTTTGGCTCTGGAGATCCAGGGACAGCTGGAAGACCATGGCTCCTCTACCAGAGGAGGTCTGGAAGGCAGAGAGGACCAGGGACCATTTCCCAAGGGACACTTTACATATGCCCATCCTGCTTCCAAGGTCTGGCAGAGTCCAGTAGGATGGAAGTGGCCAGAGAGCTCAGTGGCCTCCCAGTCACTTAATTTGCTGCCAGAGATGGCACCAATAGTCCTGCACTGATGGTCACTGTGTGCCCGTGCCTGCAGCTCCCTCAGGGCCATGAACAGGGACCAGGGGGTGCCAGGGCTGGCAGAACAGAGCCTGGACACCAGAGTCTGCTCCCACCCACCAACCAGGAGCAGGACAGCTGTGGGGATGAAGGCAGGCCAGGATGGGACATGACAGGGTCCATGGAAGCTCAGGGCAGGGCTGTGGGAAGCTGGAGACTGACCCTGCTGCAGCATCACTGAGGCAGGGGCTGATGGTCCTGGGGGACTGAAATTGGGTCCAGGGCCATGGCTAGGGTGGGGAGAGACTCCAAAGGGATGGGCAGGGTCAATCAGGTGATGAATGTCCTCATGATCATGATACTGGAGTTTTGCTTCCCTTCTTTTATTGATTTAATTCTCTTGTGAACTCCACTGTAAAATAGTCAGCCTTTTCAGCACAGATGTGTGGTTGCTTAAAAAAAATCAGTACACAACCCTAAATAAATAAACACCAAAAATACAGCAACAACAAGTGGCCTCAGGTTATAGCAGCTGTTTCTTCTCCTGCTCCAGCCCTGCAGCAGGTGTCTGTCATCGTGCCCATGTCACCACCCCATGTGGACACCATGGGGCTCTGGGGACAATGGTAGAGTATTAACGCAGAGCAGACTTCTGTTGTTTTCTGAACACCTACTGAACACCTCCTGAACTGAACAATCACAGCGCGCTGTGCAAACACCTTTAAAACCCCAGAAAACTGCTTGAGTCTATATGGAAACTCTATATTAGATAAGGGATCTAATTTTTTCCCCCATTACCTAGAATATCTGAAATTTGAAACTGAAAATGGTCTGTAGCTTTTTTCATAGCCCTGAGTGCCTCACAGGAAAGTATTTCATAAGCAAGAGCTCAATTCTTTTTATCTTCAAACATCTGTCTTAAACATCTGCTTTTAATCAAAGTGAAAGCAATGCCCTCCTTCAGTGGACAATGTGGTGCAGATAAAAAAGGCTGATGGTGTATTGACTGTAAAGCCCTCAGCTTTCTTATTCCCCACTTCAGATCCATTGCCAAAGAACCTTTGGTGTCATTTCAGTTTTCCAGCAACAACCCAAATTCAATGATCAAAATTTCAAGGCAAAACTGTGTACAAAATATATTTTTGAGATTTATTTTTATCTTATTCTTTTTCTACAAGCAATGCTTCTTTGAAAGAAGAAAAACTAAATTCTGTTCATTCAAGAATAAAATATGTTTTATCATCTCTGAGGGAATTGTAGATGATTATTTAGTGTGGTATGTACTGGAAGAGTGAACCACATAATTCCTGTTAATGATGAAAAATGAGTAAGCAGTTCAAAGTATACCAATTTAAAAACTCTCTGAATGTCACAAATATCCATGTCCATGGTGCTTCCAAAGGACATATTATTGGGGGATATTAATCATTTAGCACACATGTGACAGCTTGTAAAATACTGATTTCTCCTTCAAGAAGTACTTTTTACTGTAAACCTAGATTACTTCAAACTCTATTTATCATAAATTGCATATGCTATTAATATGATAGAACAAGCTATTTGAAAACATCAGATTTAAGCCAATGAAAATAAAAACATGGTCTGAATAATTAATTCTTTTGAAATTAGATGCTGAGCTGGTGACTGAAGCTGGGTGAAATCAGTGGAAAAACTCCGATTAACATGAATGAACTTTAGCCCATCAGGTCAAACACTGGCCTCACTGTGCCTTTGTACCATTGTTGCCAACTGAACCGAGAGTTCACACTCAGGCACTGTTTACTCCTGTGGGATTACTGACAATCCCATGGGATTGTCCTGCTAGCATGTGGTGGAAGCAGCTTTCCCTCGCCCAGGTTGGTTCAGCCCTGGTTACGCTGAGATGTATTGCTCATGTAACCACAGCATGTTTGTCAACTGAGCAGCCAGGGATACTGTAGAAACCATTCTACATCAACAAACCAGGTCGTTTTGGCAGTTTTACGGAAGCTATGTGTTTCTCCCACTACTCCAGCACTATTTTTAGATGTTTGCCCTTCCTTTTTTAACATTAATCTTTAGTCTGGTTGGTTGACTGCTATGTTATTTTGACTGCTCTGCCCTCTCCACTGCTGATTTGTGAAGGCCAGCTGGAGAGGCAGTGCTGGTCTGACTGCAGCTCAGGATGTGACCAGCTATTACTCTCAAATGAGTCAGCAATTTTGGCTATGGAGTGCTGGGTGAAAACACGTTGTTTTCCTTTTTCCCTTTTCCTTGTTGCTACACACAGAAAGAAAAAGAAGAGCTGTTGAAAAAGGATTTTTAGTTGCTCTGATTTGAAAATTGGACAATGACAAGAGAGAATGTAGATTACTTTTTATGTTTTATTCTTTCCTGGAGATGATTGCCGTTAGGAAAAGTCCTGTAAAAGTCTATAAAACTCAGTAGCTATATGTCATTATTTTAAATTCTGTCTGTTTTCAGAATGACTCCTGCAGAAACCTGTTTCAGTTCTATAGATCTTTATGCTTTATCCTTTTGAAATTCTATCCCTATCACAATTCTGCAATAACACTCTAATCTTTTGAATATTGACTGAAATATTCGTATAATTCTATATTATAAGAAAATATAAGAAAATATATTTTCTTATATCTTTTGTACAGATCAGTTCAGTGCAAAGAACTCAATCCAAAATATGAAGAATCTACATTTTCACGTGACAGGGGAAAATGACAAGTATATTTTCCATTTGAATTTGCAAGTATTCACTCTCTCTCTCTCTGTCTATATATATATATGTATATTTAAACTCTGCTAAGATGAAAGTGAGCCATAGGTAAAAGGAAAATTAAGAAGAGTGTGCTGGAGGGAGTTCATACCTGTTGTAGCTTCTCTAGTTCTTTTGTCATTTTTTCGGCTGCTAAGAAAAAATGCAATAAGCACAGAGTTATGAAATATCACCTTCCCTTCTCATCCCCTACTCCTGTGTTCTTGTCCAGAGTACAAGCATAGGGAAGTTTTACACAGAGATTATTTTTTGTCCTAGGTCAGTTCCCAAAGGGCATATTATTTTGAAACAACAATAGCTGAATGGATAATTAATGGTCATGACTATAATCTCACTTATTTATGTGTACAATCAGAACAATTCCCTAAAAGTCTATGTGGTTGCAGTGATGAGACAACTCAAGGCAACCTATTTTTAGGGAAAGCAGGGGGACATTCTTTCTACTCACCTGAATGAGATTTTCTCATTTCTCTCTGCTGCACAATATAAAAAATTTGTTCTAAAACTACTGTAGCTTTTTAATCCAGAGACAGTATGTGATATTGTTTTAAGCAGTAGATAGGCCAGATAAAATTGGCCATTAGAGAACTGCACAGGGAGACACCTGTCCTTCTTTCCCAGTTATAAATTTTATCAAGCTTTGAAGAAAATTCAAGTATAAATGCGTTAAACAATAGTGATACTAGCACAGCAGGATAAATGATAAGCATTTCTTAACAATGTTTCAGCTACATGCTTGTTGTTTATATCTTCAGCATCTTTTGTTGCATCACATTGGCCTCTCATCACATTCAGCCAATTTGCAACAGGCTGCAATGCCACGTGTCCAACAGCAACAAACTGAATTGTGCAACACAACCATTGCCACGCACTGATGACCTCTTCTTTTTCCATCATTGCATTTCTAATCCCACTCAAAGGGCATAAAATGAGTAACCCACGGAGGTACTCAGTGTCTTAGCATCTTTCAAGCTGCTCTGTATTAACCCCTAGGTAGCCTCATGGTTGCTGACCCTGTTTGGAATTTAACTGTATTTTGGGGACCAGAAACACTTCCCACTTTTGTAGATACAGTGTTGGCTTTGATGTCCTTTTAGTTTCTGATTTTCCCTGTTATTTGTGCTGAACCTAGACAATTTTCTTTCTATCCCTTTAAAATTAGGAGTGGATGAAAATAACAGGAAAAGCTGCAAGCAACAAGGTCACAAAGGGTTTGTATATTAAGATTAAAGATTTCACTTCATTTGGACAAAGGCTGTGCAATAGGCTGTTTTTAGTGATCTGTCAGTAATCAGACAAAACAGATGTACTCATGCTATTTTTTTGTTTGAAAGAAAGAAAGAATATTTCACTGTATTCTTCAGAGAAGTTAAATTTTGACTGAAGAACTGCAAATGATGTCATCATGGTGAAGATTCCAGTCAGGGGCAATTACTTTACCCATTTGCTCCTTACACCAGTAAAAACACCCTCACTTTTCTCTTGATTGTCTTTCTAATAAAATCTACCTGAAAAACTAGGAAGAACTTCAGAAAATTGGTTACTCTTGCTGAAATAATTTGCAGTAAGGATGACACCTGAGAACAGGCTTGATCTAAAATGTTTTGAATTGGAAATTTTAGGGCCTTACTTCACATGCCTTTGTATCCCAAGGTGGTGGAGGGGGAATGGAACAAATAACATTCTTGAATAAAACAGTCTTATTTACATCCCCAAACTTTTCACAGAGATAAGATTTTACTTCATTTAACCCAAGCAGGTGCAATACGCATCAGGGACATGGCAGTTAAGGGACAGGTTACAGATGTTACTTTTGACCTTAACTAATGTTTCACACAGCATTGGGGAAATTGAGTCAATTATACTGAATTTATTATTCTTCACCTTTGATTAGTATGGATGCCTTCCTCTGAGTGGCATTTCTCTATGCTCAGAGCATAGGAAAATTTTCATAGAGCACTCAGCTATTACAGCAATGCCTTGGAATGCAAGCACCATCAATTCTGAATTGTGCAAACCAGGTTTGACACAGACAAGGATTGTGAAGTTGCCACCTTCCTGATGTGTGATCTCTGTGTGAATCCATTCAGTCAGTTCTAGCAAATGTATGAAGATTGAAATTTACTTTTTCAGCCACTTCTCATAGTTAAGGTGAAAGATTTGTTTGCCCAAACTACAAAATATTGTTGCTGGTGCCTAACAAGATAGGTGGGGATTATTTATTTTATTTTATAATGGAGATAGAATCTATAGCAATTTCAAGATAATAACATAGATACATCTTTCTTAGAACATATATGCATATAAACATGCTTCATACATTCACACCATGCAAATAAATGACCATCTCTACCACTGACTGCAGAAAATAAAAAGTATGCAGTTACAATTAAAAGGAGTAAATCTCATTTATTCTAAGCAATACTTTTAAGAATACTTTTAAGTATGCTTAAATACTTAAAATACTTTTAAGAATTCATTCTTATGACATCAATATGGTCTATCTTTAGCTTATGCTGAAAAATGGGTTATTATATAGTTGTTCAAACAATAAAAATCTGATCAGCATTGCTTTTAAGGTCATAAAACATCATTCTTTTCTAAGCCATGAGCCACGTGGATCTTTGGGGGAAAATGTCCAATTTTTTAAGTTGCACTGACTCAAAATTACAGCAACTGCAGTTTTCCTTCAGAAGTACTGGTCTCTGAGTCAATGCTTGTGGGAATATATTGTTTCAAAGTACTTCATGGGATATAATTTTCAAAGGGATATATGGAAACCATACACTTCCGCTTAACATTAATGGGGAGTTGTGTGGCTGAGCAGAGCTTTGAACATTCGGTTAGAAGTTTATATCTTAGTGAGCTGCACATGGTTCCTCTGCTCTAAGCAGATGGTTTTTTTATAGATGGCAGAAGAGCCTGCTGTGGATCAGCAGACACCATTTTGAATGCTTTTCTCCACTATATACTTCATAAGTAGCTCCACTAGAAGAGAGGGACCTTTTCTCTATCATCTATCATCTTTCATAAGCTCAGCTCTTGAATTATACATTATAGCTATCTATCATAACACAAAAATCTTTCTCATGTAAAATCAATATTTCCTCACTCACAGTAACTCCATCACGCCCTGCCAAGCAGCCCGAATTGCCATTGTATTGCCTTCTTATCAGATCCACAAACCACCATGGAAAGTGCTCCGTTAGCTTTACTCACAATTTGCATGCTCTGTGAAAGTTTTCACTGTTTGTCTGTGCTCCAGGTGATACATGACGATAAAGCATTACATAATTGCAGCACACATCACTTGAAATTGGGAATGAATAATGGGAAGCCATGCACAGCTGAGTGGAAAGAGGCTAACAGCACAGTGATAAGACAGTATGGAAAACGATTGCATGAGCGTATACAATGAATTCCCATTCACTTTTGCTAGCCAGGAGCAGGAAGTTGTTATGAGTAAGCTCTAAAATAACTCATACAATACAGCACATTAGAATTGATGGCACTACTTATCTATATATGCCTGCTAGATATCTAAGCAAATGATCTTTTTGAAGTATGAATTTATCAATCTTTCTTTTTCTGACTTCAGAACACTAAAACACAACATGTACAGAAAGGCAAGTTGCCTCCTGGTGCTGACCATTTGCATGGTTTGGATAACAATCAGCTCTAGAAAGGTTCCATGAGGCTTTTCAACAAACCAAAAGAAAAAAAAAAAGAAAAAAAAAGTCATAGATCTCCTTTCTCTTCATATCTCTGCAGGTGTTCAAAGGCTCCAACTTATTTTAATCCAGATATTAGTGTTGCCAACTTATTGTTTTTATAACAATAGCTTATGCAGAGCGTGGGAAACCAGGCTTTTATGTTTTCACTGCCTGTGTCCCGATTCAGGACTTAGCAGAGAGATCCAAGATGTGCAGTAAACCTCTGGTACCACAACTAAACTACAAAGCTCTGTAACACATGATAATGCCTAACATAGAGATGAATTTAATACCTCATATATTTTCTGATGTGGACAGTAGAGAAACAGGCTTAAAAGATGAAAACAAATTTAAAGAATAGAGTTTTCAGCTCTGACCATCATTTTAAAGTGCTTATAAATTCTACAAAAGTAATAGAGCTGAATGCAATTTACCTCCAACTCCAAATCTAGGACAGTTTTCCTAATTTGATGGAATGACAGAAAAGGTGGATGGAATAGCTTCACCAGTCTTGTGTTACTCTTTCTTGGAAACCAGTGAGAGTCTGGCATGAGACTCTATGGCCTCTGAAGCAATCTCCAAAGATGGCATTTTTACAAATCATCTGGAGTGAACTGAATCTTGACTCTTGATCAGAATACCACTGAGGTCAAAAGGATTTAAAATTTGTGTTTGTAATGGAATCTTAGCTTGTATCTCATCATATATCCCATCATAAAAATCTTGCCTTTATTAGGAAATCATTTCTATTAGTTATTTCAGGGAAAAAACAAAAAAAATCACTCATTTTAGCAGTGCTGGTATTATGATTTATGCAATATATCAAATTGAAAAGGTGTCATTGCTTTAAAAATCTTTTGTTCTAAAATTGTAATCTTTTTAAGCATCAGTAAAAATGATGAGAATTGAAATATGTTTTCTAAAATGTTCTCATTTTTATGGTCAGAATATGTTATTGGAAATATAGTTTTAGCAAAACTTAAATTTTATTACGTATTTTGCTCATAAATACTGCTGAGAATTATCTTGAGCAGATAAGTAATATGAGTCCCTATTTAGTTCAAAATATTTTTAATTACATCTTTTCTCTAGAAATCAGATTAACTTGAAAGACCACTGTAAAATGAGACCCTCCATTTCTAAAAACTAGAAAGAATATGACACTGCCAAACCAAAATGGTAAATTTGATGGACAAAACTTTCATTTATATTTTTAATTCTTAGCTCTTGCATAATCTAAGAAAAAAACAAACAAAACAAAACAAAACAAAACAATCCCAAAACAAACAAACAAAAAAACCCAAAAAAACCCCAAAAAACCCCCCAAAAAACCACGGGCAAAAGGTGAGCTTATGTTTTAAATATTTACAAACTGGGCAGCTTAAAACACATTTTCAGCTTAAATTCATGTATAATCATAATCTGACTTTAATGTACAAATCAAAAAATCATCAGAAAATGTTCAGCTCTTTTCCACATTTCAATCAGATGTCACTAGGAGGCAATGACGTGAGCTGGTATTTATGTACCTAACATCTTTTTAAAACAATACAGAATTATTATATGTTTATGAAGGTAGTTAACAATACAGATCAACATATTTTTTTTGTTTTCTGAGGAAAGTCTCAGAAATCAGCCACTACAATCCTCATGTAACAAGGTAATCACTCCCAGTCCTATTTAGTAATTTGTTCAGTTCAGTTTATATAGATAAATCTCATAAGACAAGGGAGGGCATATTTTTGAAGCTCATTTCTAATAAAATGGACCTTGAACTTCTGCCCTGTCCATTAATATAAGTTAGCTTTCCAAATTAATTTTTAGTTTTGGCATCTAGGAATGAACAGATTGCATTGTGGTACAGAGTATTTCTGATAAGCAATGAATAAACATGGACAAGAAGAGGCTAATATCAAAATCTGAATACGAAATAGCAACTCGAGGCCTCAAGTCTGGAGAGGTTTAGCTGATTATGTTGATTAAAACACATCTAACAAAACCACTGTCACTGACATATGCAGATCTTTGCTCCTTTGGGAGTATCTGACTTTCAGAAGAATATCATAACAAGTAAAAACTCCCAACTAATTCATATTGTAAAATCTCCTACAACTCTAATAGAACTTTCCTAATTATTTCCCAGAGCTACCCTATTGTTCCTTCTTCAGCCAAATATCTTTCTTTTGTTGTTTGCTAACGGGACACTTCCTGCATGCACATTATAAAAGATCAGACAAAATTATGTATTCTGCACAGAGTACTGGCCTGATTTGTTAGACTGAGCATGAATAAAGTTCAGTACAAACAAAGACTTTAAAATTGAAATAGCTAAGATGCCATTGGGAAACTCTTGGCCATCAGTGGAAAAATTTTAGATGCCAAAATTGTATCTTTTCATCTTGCAACACACAAACATGCAGTTGGAGCAGTATGGGATATTTTCTTTCTAATCTTTAAAATCAGATCAGACAGTTCAATGGCTGAATAGTTTGTTCTCTGACTGGACAAGAGAAACTTATATTATTTATTGTGTGACTGTTTTCTCAATTCACCCTGACAAGTCAGTGATCCAAAATCATATTTCCCATATGGGGCCAAGTAATTTACAGGTAAGTAATACAGAACAAATGAATTATACTCTACTCTCAGACCTTTACTTTGTATTTATTTGCCTATAAAATTGAAAGCTGAAAATAAACAATTTTTTGAATAGTATTTTTTATGATAAATTTGCATCTTAGTATGATAACATTAAATAAGTTTTTTATGACTGCAATATGATTTGGACGTGACCATCAACTTTGCTTAATATATTTGTACATTACTTTAAGAGAAAAGAAATAGCAGCTTCTAACAGTGGAAGAATTTGACTGACTCATTTAAGGCCCAAGCTCCAGCTGATCAGTGCACTGGCAAGTACATTTTGTAGTCATACATAAAAAATGAATTATAGAGAGACCCTATAAATATAATATCTATAAAAATTGTTCCAACAATTAAGGTTTTACCTGGAAATGTTGTAGCATGATGACCTAAGAAACTGCTGAGGGCAGAAGATATTTCATTACTGGTTTTATTAAAAGTTTCAATAAAAATATTGTGGCTTTCCATTTCAACATCTCATGCAGAGCAGTGAAACCAAAGATAACTATGCTGAGTTCCCTGTGAGAGGCAGGAAGATAAAAATCAACATTAAATAGAACTGGAAGAAAAGTGGGTTTATTGTTCAGACAGACACAAAATGTAAACAAATAGTTCAAATACTGAAGGGTATATTGGATTGTAGAACATGGTTTTAATTGACATTTCTCAGTACTGATCAACACAGTGATCTTTTAACACACTTTTAATAGTGTTTCTTTTTGCAACTATTAACCTCTCCAGGTTAAGAAATCACTTTATCAAATGTCAGTTTTCTGTTGTGGAAGACAGCGGGGCTGATGCAGTCCCATAAAGATTTTACCTGCCAACATTTAGAATGGTGATTTTATTGTCTCAGGCAAACCTTAAAGTTATGCCTTGGCATGAGAGAGTAGTACAGATCTATCCCATCCTAGAAAGCTGGTGCCTGGAGGTACACATTCCTTGTTAACTAGTAGAAGAAAATTTTGTGAAAATAGTCATCTTTGCCTATAATATTCACGTGACAAAGCACCATATTTTTTCAAATGTTGGTACCATGGTGTTTAGAAAATAAGATTTTGGGGATCCTTCATTACTCAGAAGTGAGAAGAAAAACGTCACTGAAAACTTTTTCTATTTCCTAAGAAATGTATTACTTCCAGTTTCTGTCAGACACAGTTTCAGTGGACTTCAGTGGAAGTGTAATCAGTGAACATGGCAGAATCTGACAGAATGAATATGGCAGAATCTGACAGAATATTCCTTTGCAGGAAGTACCAGTTTTGGGGGCCTGAAGTTTGGTTATATTAGGGACACTCATCCCTAGATTTAGACATGAGGTTTAATGTAGTTTGTTTGTCCTTAGACCTTCCCACCCTGTTATCTGGTGAGTTTCTTGCCTGTCCCCTTCAGATGCAGGTGAAGCAGTAAAACAGCTTCATCAGAAATAAGCGCAAAAATTGCACCATGTAAAACCATGTGCTTGCTATTTTGCTCAGCTGTCAGGAAGGAAGAGAACACCTCAATCAATTGAAACAGGTGAAGTAGAAGACATGCCTTTCACTTTTGAGGTGAGTGCTTCCAGATAGCTTGAAACCTTCAGCTCTGTGGTTCTAATGAAAGACTCCAGCATGCCTAAGGTTCTTCATGCAGAAATTGCACCTTTCGCTTTCCTCAGAAGAATCTGATACCCCTTTATTTGTCATACTTTATTCTCTATTTACTGTTCTGCCACAAGAACGACAAGCAGGTAAAGTTACTGCCCCCAGTCTTCCCCTTCTTACCTGCTCCCAAGCAACCTCTTTTAGTGCACTTGTATAATATCAGCTTTTATTTCTATTTCATTCTGAAGCTCTGCAGCTTCGCTCCACAACAATGAAGCTCTCCTGGAACTGGGAGCAGTGGGGGCTGTTATGCATTGTCATCTCACCTAGTTGTTATCTCTACACAAGAACTGTGCTATGAAAACAGTACCCTGTTTAGGCACTAACATAGCAAAGTTCCTGTCTGCCCCCCAGGACTACACTGAACTTGCATAAACCATATTATCTTACTATATTTTAGATCAGAAAATCCTGATTCAATCTCAGCAGAAATTAGGTCAACTCTTTTCATTCTAAAAATCAATATAATAAATATTCCTTTATATATTCAAGTTTTTGGTGCTTTTTGTTAGGCACGGGCAATGACAGGTAGACACTGAGCCTAGCTAGGTTCTTTATTTCGAAGAGGAAGTCTGAGCAGAAGGTACTGAAATTCTTTGCTTTTTAATGTCTGCTAGAATACAGGTGGATAGCAGATTGTTGCTGATGCTGGTGAACTCAAGACAGGAACAATCTACACTAATAAGTTTTAGTCTGCCTAGAAAATCTTCCCTGCATTAAAATGATATCACTTGTCCATGCAACACTAAATTCTTCAGTGACACGAATCTGTCCTCTTCCTCTTAGCCTTTTCCCGGTACAGTTCCCCTTGTTTGAAGTCAGAATACACTAGAGATTGTTCCCAGCAGGAAATGTGTCCAACATCATCCTGTTTTCTAAGCTTGTATAAGCCTCCATTAGCAGAAATCTTGGTGATTCCATGTCTGCTGGTCTTGCTGCTATGCAGCTGTCATTATCTTTATTAGAATACGTGTAGCTGTATTTACTGACATGAGTGGTGAGAATATTTTAAATCAGTACATTTTAAGTTATCTGTGGCTTATTTACAAAATTTTGGAATCACCCTTACATTCTAACTGCATACAGGAGGGGTAAAATCTGTGGAGTTTTAGTAACACTTTGGATCACAAAAATTTTATGTTCTGGTTATAAAAATGACACAATGTTGGATATGCTTGAGATTATGGATATTTCTTTCTTGACTGAAGATAGATCAAATAAACTCTTGCACATGGATCTTGAGCCTTTTCATGTTTAAACCAGTCAACTTGAATTATTTTTGTATACAATATTGATATTTTCCACTGAAAAAAGACAAGAAAACAGATAGAAAATAATTCTGCAGGACTTTGTTTCTGTTTTTTCACTGATGGCTCTAAATAGTGCTATGTAATCAGAGAATAGCTGAAGTTGTAAGTCCTCTCTAGAGACAGTCTATTCAAACCCTTTGATCAGAGTAAGGTCACCTGGACCAGGTTCCTCAGACCATGTCCAGTCAGGCTTAAATAACTCTGAGGATGGAAACACCACAACCTTGCTTGTCAATCTGTCCTAGTGGCTGATCATGTGCATAGTAAAAAAGGTTTTTTCCTTCTGTTTAAATGGAATTTCTTGTATTTTAATTTTTGCCAACTGACACTTTACCTTTCACTTGCACTACTGGAAAGAATATTTCTCCATCTTCTTTACCACCCACACTGAGTGCTCAAACACATAGATCAGATCCGTCAGAGCCTTCCCTTCCCTGGTCTAAACTCTCAATGTCCCTTCATATATGAGGTGCTCCATCCAGTATGTCCATGTCACTTTTGTACTGGAGAGTCAGAACTGGATTCCAGATATCTTTTACTAGTGCACAGTAAAGGGGAAGGATCACTTCATTTGCACGTGAAGATCCTAATGCAGCCCAACGTGCTGTTGGCTGCCTTTGCAACAAGGATGCACTGTTAGGTCATGGTCAACTTGTTGTCCACCAGGACCCTAAGGGCCTTTTCTGAAAAGCTGCTTTCCAATCTGCCTGTCCCCAGACCGCTGTCATATCAGGTTATTTCTGTCCAGCTGCAGGACTTTGCATTTCCCATTGCTGACTTTCATGATATTCCTACTGGTCCATTTCTCCAGCATGTTTGAGATTCCTCTGAGGTGCAGACTTGCCCTCCTGTGCACTATTTCCCTCATTTGATATAACCTGTGATTGTTCTGAGGGCAATATCAAGCAATCTGCAAATACTGCAAGCAACCACTCTTTCTCTTTGGAGTCTAGTTTTATGTTGTGTTTAGCTACCAAGGGCCACAGGCAACACAGTTGGCTCATAACAGTAAACGTGTCATAAAGTATAGGTGAGCAGCTCTTAACCACCTTTGTCACTTCCCCATTTAATGTTCCCCAGGAGATTAGCATTAGAGATTTTCCCCAGAACATGCTAACAATGTTCCAGCGCTGACAGTCCGAGATTGCAGACTCAGCACTAGAGCTTGATCAGTATCTACACACTACGTGCTCCTCTGCCACATCCCCTGTAGGACTTGATCCCACGTGTCCCTCCAGAGGAGACTCACCAAAGATACCATTGCTCCTATTTATATGAGCATGTCAGAAGGAGACAACAATGTTACCCGTCTTGCTTATATACGAACTGAACAGTTCAGGCCAGTCATGTCTCAGTGAGGGTCTGGAAGTCTGCATCCACATTGCCCCTGAGGCATCAAGTCCATCTCATGCTGAGTGTTCAATCTCACCCATTATTCAGAAACAAGCATTCAAAGGTTGGTGAGTTGGACACAAAACAAAACAAAACAAAACGGTGATTTCCTGCTTGCCAAAGCAAACAAGATTGTGAAAGTAACTGTGAAGGCAACTGAAGCTTCTAAACCCAGGTTGACTAGGAAGTTTTAAAGTATTGTGCAGGACATCCATCCATCCATCCATCCATCCATCCATCCATCCATCCATCCATGAATTCTGGCTGCAGCTAAAGAAACATGACTACTTTATACTGCTGCTTCAGACTGTAGAGGATCTGCTGGACTCCCCAGTGCAAGATTCTCTATGGACTGAGGCAAACGATTCCTTGCACTGCTCAGGTCTGAATGTGATGGAGGAATGTGGGTTTCTAAGTCAGAAGAAAGAGTCTTCAAAGAAGAATCTCTGGCTATGGAACCAGTAGTACAAGGAAAAGTATATCCAAAATAAACAGCTCAGGTTTTTTTGTATTGACCCGGTGATTTTCTTACTTTTTTCTAATAGCCTTGCAACAAGAATTTCTGAATAGTACATTAGAACCAGAATTAGCATAACAGGAGGGAAGAACTAAATGCTGAAAATTGTTGTCACCAGCCATAGGGAAAAAAAATACTAAAGAAGCAACAGCCATAAACACAGGGAAAGTAGATCCACACATTTAACTTGTATATGCGTATTAGGTTGATTTTTATATCCCCAACTCATACTTATGATCCAGAAAAAAAAAGGGATAATAGATCTCAGGGGGTTTATGACTAGAACATCTGAAGTATCTACACGAGGGCAAATGAATAAACCTAGAAATCCATTGAAGTTGTTAAAGAAATTATGTCATCACCATTTACAGGTCAGTAATCTGTGGGGGAAAAAAATTTAAAAAATTAAAAAAAAAAAAAAAAAAAAAAAAGTGGGTGGTGCATGGCAAAAGACGAAGAGATGAAAAATATCAGAATTAAAGTGTCACTCTCCCATGCTACACAGACCAGGCAATTCATTGTACTCTCAGAAAAAGAGGGGTTCAAAGGTCAGCTGGTGTTAAACCTGAACACTAATGATATTACTGCCTGTGCCATGGGTTCTGATGACTGGGAACATGGCCAGAGCATCTTAGCTAGTAAAATATCTCAATTAGCTGCAAACTCTTTGCCAAGTTGCTCAGACACATAATATGGCTCTCCTATCTCATTCAGTCAAATAATTTTTGGAATTCAACAAATGTCACTAGACAGAGGCAACTGGAGGCAAGCAATGATGCTAGAAAACCTTTCTTTTCTAAGGAGTAAAGAGAGTTTTTCCTCTACAAATGCTTCCGCAAGGTACTGATTACAGGTATATAATTTAAATTTAGACAATTTTTAAAAGTTCCTACATTTTGTTTTATTGTAGGGCAAACTCCCTCCAATTGTTGCATCTCTTTGATACTTTTAACTGTTATTTTACCTTGCAGCTGGATGGTTCAGATCCTTTGTTTGATTATTAAAAATCCCAGTTGTTTCCACATTATGCCAAGTAAATACCAACTTCATTCTTTTATCTTGTATCTCACACTGTAGCTACAGAGCTATAATTTCTTTTATATTCATCTTCTGCCTCTCTAGTTTTGACACAAATATCTGTCTGATTGTGTCTTCACAAAACATTTTGAATTTACTAAAACAGCATACTTTGGCAAAATAAAAGTACTTCCACGTCTAGTAAACAAAACTATTTTCATACATGTACTTGCATGTATATACATGGATATATTTCTACTATACCTTGAATAACTGGTATTTATCTTTAAATATTTTCTTAAATCATCTTTACAAATATCTTGTAATAATTTATTATATGCCATATGTTTCAAATTTTCTTATAGATTATATAAAAGGAGTGTCAAAAGTCTTACTGAAGTCAAGTTATCTCACGTCTTTAAATTCTTCACCTGATGGGTCAATCCCTGTAAAAGAAGAATTTTAAACTAATCTAACATAATTTGGTCTTGAGAAATTTAGGTCTGCTGTTTTCCCTCATCTTTAACCATGCACAAATTGATTGTTAAATGTCATGTTTCAATATCTTCTAAGGTACTATCATGCATCTGACCAATATGCTGGGTCTTTATTCTTTCTTTTTAACCTGTAAGATCTAAATTTTCTTTCTTCAGCCTCCTTGAGTGCCAATTGCATTGAAATTCTTGCATCAATCTTCATTCCCAGACCTTGTTGTAGGATTTTTGATCATTAAATTGTGTCTTCATGAAGTGATTTTTTTTCACGTAAAGCTATACTGGATAATCATAGTCCTCCTTCATGTTGAGAAAGTGGCTTGTCTGGCCTTGGGTAGATGGTACAAAAGAAATATTTGCTGATGTAGTTTTGCTTATTTATTTGAAGGGGACCCTTGGACCAGTTATGCTTACTTCTTTTGAAACTGAAGACAAAGTATCAGGCCATCTGTAGATTTGCCTTAATCTCAGCACCAGCTTCTTTATTTGTGTGTATATATATATATATATATATATATATATGACCTCACATGTCCATTTTTTTTTTTGTTCTTTTTTTTGCAAACAAAGAATTTTTTAATTGATTTTGATATTCTTCATAGCAGGTAATTCTTTATGTGGGAGCATTTCCTCTGTGCCAAGTTCTCTCTTGAATGATAACTTTTGTTATTATTTTAAAGATTTTTCTCAGTTTGGAGACAGCTTTCAGATGTTTGACGTCTATGTGTCTATCTTTTATTTAAAGGAATCTCTCTGATAATCTATCCATTCATTTAACTGTAGTGCACTAACCTCTATATCTGATGATATTTCATAACAGTTCATGAACATTTATGAGCTGTACTGTACCCAGAAAGCAACAAACAGTTTGCTAGACCCCCAATTTTTATTCCCAGTCATTACAATTTTTGCCTTTGTCTGCGCATATGTGGCCTGCAATGGATTTGTCTTGGATCCAGCTGGCACTGGCTCTATCAGACATAGGGGAAGTTTCTGGAAGCTTTTCACAGGATCATATGCATGTGAATGTAAAATGAACACACACACATCTTTCCATTGAAGTGTGTCAAGCCATCACTTAATAGTGGAATTTTTTCCCTCTAGCAGGGCTTTCTCCTCAAAATTACTGGAGCTATGTTTGAAGCTGAACAAGAAATGGGAGAATAGAGCTCAGATTTGTTGTTGTTGTTGTTGTTGTTGTTGTTGTTGTTGTTGTTGTTGCTGTTTTTTGGCAGAAGTTCACCTTCCACATAGGCTAGAACCTGCTGACTCGTTACAAAAATGCAGGGGAACTTTTTTGAAGTAGAGATAAAAGAGAACTGATGTTATGATATCAAGGTCTGCATTCCATTGTCATCTGGATCTTCACTCTATTTGCTACAGAAATGTCAGGCTATTTAGATGTAGAGTTTGGGTTTGGTAGGTCTGGGTTGTACAACAAAGCAGACGTGTGACTGGAACTGCACTACTTTTTCAAAACTAACTTCTACTTGGGTCTCATATGCAGCCCTAAAAACACTTTATTTACTTTCAGAAAGGCTTATCTATAGACCAAAAATATTATTATTCTAAACAATGTTGCTTGTTAGCAGGTAGAGTGAAGAAAACATACACAGTAACTAGAGTTTATAAAGTCTATACCAGGTAAATCTGTAAGAGTTGTCTTGACTTGTCTCAGCTTTAGAGTGATTTTTTTCACTGTGTTAAGTGGGCTGTTATAAGTACATATAATGGACTCATGAGTTTATTTAGTCCCAAAGTGTATAGAGAGATGAAAAAATTCAGAAAGCTTTGTAATACAAAATGCACATTAGTGTTTCTAGCCAGCATGCATTATAAGACCTTTTAAAATATTTTGCAATTGTTTTATGTCTTTCCATTCCCAGGCTATGCCGTCAGTTAAGTTTATGTAAGTAAATGCAATTATGTTAGTGCTGAAGTAGTATAGACTGTGTTTGAATCCCAGCCTTTTCTTGGCCTTTGAAGCTGTTTGTGTATAAAACTGTTCCTTCATGTGCATATGGCTACAGATTTGGCTGAGTCCACACCTGTGCAAACATGTGCTATTGTGTGTGGGGATTATACAGTGAGTGTTTGAGTGCCAGATCTCCCACTTGTGTACTGCTAGTGTTGAGGAGCAAGTCGAGAGTGGGTGCAAGTGTTTGCACTGCTGGATGTGGGAAGGTGTAATTGTTAGTGCAACTTCACAAGTGCATAAAGGAACTGGCAGGTTGAATGTCTGGTCTGTGAGGCTGAGTGACAATGGTTGCACCGGTATGAACATCTCAGCTCATGGCAGAACACCTAAACATGCACTGAGTTGTTGAGTATCTACACCTAAAATTACCTCACCCATGTCAAATTTGAGCTCTAGGAAGTCACAATCTAGGTCCCTGGAAGGCCAGGCAGAGAGCAGGAACAGTTTTCCGTGTCTCCCTGCAGTGTGCCCTCTGCAAGATTCATGGGGTAAAGCAGATGTAGGGGGGGGGAAAAAAAACAAAAAACAAAAAAAAAAAAAAAAAACAAAAAAAAACCCCACAAAACCCCAACCACCAACAACCCCCTCAAAAAACTAACAAAAAAGAACCACCTCCCCCACCTGTTTTTGTTCAGCTGTTTACCCATTTCACACACTTTCTTAAGTTCCCAGACTTGCTTCGAGAAAGTTTCCACAGCTTCTCTTTTTCTGCCTTATCCTCTCTCTTCAGTGTTTTGTGATTTTTCTCTCCTCATTTGGCTGCATGGAACCATTTTTCAAAAGAGAGAGAGCAACTGTAGAAAAGGTAATTTTTTCCAAAGGAAAGAAAAAACACCTGCAGATGAGAGGTGGCTACTGGGCAGAGCTTTCTTTCAAAACTCTATTTACTAGTGAGGATTGAGTTAGCAGTAAGCTGTGACTTCAGCAGAGGTACCTTTAAAATGGAAGTGTTGATAAGTGTGTAAGTTGGGACACGCTGAAGTGTACTGTCACACTCAGTATGCAACGTCTGAAGAACAAAAAGACTCAGTTTAAGATGAAATGAATAGTAAGTTGAAATACTATGATGCCTTGATTGAGGAAAAAGAGACTATTGCAGAAACTTACCCTGCTTGACAATGGTGAGATTAGGAGGTGTCACATCCTTGCAGAAACAGACAACGATAGTTCTAATAAAAGTTTCTGTATTGGGAAAGCAATGTAGGAAAAAATATACTGAATGGAAAGCATGATAACAAAGAATTATACCACTTGCCTTAAGCCTATTCAGGCTTCTGAAAACACTAACACTTTAAAAGACTGAGTGGAAAACAACATCGACCATAATACTGTCAGAATGCACTGCTGCCTCACCTCATTTGCACTGACAGCTTCTTGTTGGTCTATTCTCGCTGGGGTCGCTGCCATCTCATCCCTTTCTTTGGGAGATGTCTCCTTGCACAGTGTTGATGGGATAGTTAGGGTCCCCTTAGATCTACTGTATTGAGAAAACTTTCTTCATTTTCCCACTTACTCCTTTTTTTTATTTTATGTGTGAGCACTCTGCACCTCCTGCAGTAACTCCCATCTTCCTTGATGAAGGACTAGCACGCCATAAAGTATGGCTTCAAATGGTGGGCAAGCCCAACCTACAGCATTTCTTAACCTGGGGCCTGGAAAACAGGTATCTTTCTTGGAGCAATGGGTTCATGACTAAAAAGCTCTCTGGGGAGATGGGAAGGGTCATTGCATCTAGAGATACTATGACTCCCACCTAGTGTGTTTTGGCTTTCATTAAGGTGTTTTTAATCTAAAAATATTTTGTAATCTTAAAGTTATTTTCTGTGTGATTTCTCACATGCAAATAATTCACCTAAGTGCAAATGCACCCCAACCCTTGCAACTTCTACATATTCTTTAAACAAATTACTTTAATGAAAACTCTTATCAGTGTCATGATTACATTTTTTTCCACTTAAAATTCACATAAATTAGATTGCTCTAATGATCTGTTCCAGGCATAAAACTTATGGTCTGTAAATAATTAACTCAAAAATTATCTATTTACCATATATATTAAATCAGTAGGAGAGAAATATATTTGTATACATTTATCAAAAAAAAGTCAAGTACTTTTTTGAATGAGTGATAGTCAAATGTAAAATTTAGTCATAGGTTTTCTAAACCTGTATCTAAGTGAATTTTCAGCAAATGTATTTTTAACTTCTACTGTTTGATGCCATATATCATGCATATCTGAAGAATGTTGATTTTGTAAGGCTTGCATTTTCATAATCTGGCACTTACTGAACTCAAAGAGCTTTCAGCAAAACCTCATCCAATTTGGTGACTCCAGCAGACATGATAAATCCCATAACTCTATTGTCTCCTTTCCTCTTCTCTATTTTTATAGGAATCTGTAACAAGAAGTGGCAACATTCTTTTTGTTTGAGCCAGTTTTAACACTTGAACTTAAAATAACTAAGATTGCAGGAATTTTTGTTTGGTTTCAAACTGATGATCTCTCTATTATTCCTTTGCTTCCTAACTTGTAAAGAATGAAACAGATGTGTATTTATGAGACAACTTCTTAGAATAAATTAAGGACTGGCTTCCAAAAGTTATGAGCAGCTTTTATTTCTTGTCTAGACATATTTTTAAATTGGAAAAGAGAAAAAGAATTTTTATTGCTTTTATAGTATGACAATGTTTTGATTAATGTTGTATTTAAAAAATCCAATCAAAACAGCAACCCACCTACTTCTACTTGAGGCAAGAAAAGTTGCTTTTTGCAACACAAGGTTTTATCTCTCATTGCACCAATCTGATATTTATGTGAGGTTCACACTCTACTGACTGAGCCCATCAGAGATCTCTCCTGATGAAACAAACCAGGAGGGAGTGGTCAATATTTTTGTCAATACATACACAAAAAAGGATTCTGTCTGAAGTTTAGCATTCTCCCTTGCATGAAATAATTTTACTGGAGAAAATTTGATACCCAGATTTCTCATGAAAAATTTTTCCATGTGCATTGACTCTCAATTAATTTCCAGTGTCTTTCTTCACATATAGAAAGGAGTTCAGTTCATGCTGTTTTCCTGGACATGGTGTTTCACTTTCACAGATACTTTAAAAACCAAACAAGAAAAATACAGTGAGACATGATGAGAAAATCTCCAAAGATTTAGAACATGGGTTTGAAAATTATGCTCCAGATGTTAATTGTCACAGACATATAGACCTTAATGGAATTGTTCTGATACATGCCAGCTGAAGGTCTAACCCAGAATGTTCATGGGAAGACTTGAATGTGTGAAACTGGGCGTCCAGTCGAGAATAAATTAACTGTCTTGGACAACCAGATCACATTCATTTGGAAAGGAGCCTCACTTGTTGGCATTGATTTTAAACCCATTTTTTAAGCACCTTTAATAGTGCCTGATTCAAACTCAATGAAGTCAGTGGAACAGTTCCCTTTAAAGGGCCTGGAATCAGGCACATCATGAAAACTGTTTCACCATATGTTTCAATGACATTTAAGTTCACTCATCTTGCTTGAAGAATTCTTTATTCAGCTACTCACAGCTTGAGATTCTCAGTTCTTTGGACATTTTTGGTCAATTTCATTTTTGTTTGGAAGAAGCTGGAATGGGAAGAACTCAGGGAACATTTTTAAGCTAGGAAAAATCACAAGCATTCTGGAGTTGGCTTGAAGTATTGAGAATTTTTTTAATGACAATTTAATTCTGATTGCTAAAATTTTGATACAGAAGAGAGTATTACTGGTATGCCAGAGATAGAAAAAGTTTCAAAATTCTTTTTCCACATTTATTTTGTTTTGAAAGAAGGAGCAAAATAAAAGTCAGAAACTACATTTTTGAAAGATCATGAAAGACCATCTAAGATAGTTTTTGGTGTTTGTGGAAGCTTTACTGATGAGACACATTTATTATGGGATGATTATCCTTCAAAACTGTAACAATGCACCACTAGAAGTATGCTTGTCATTGCTCTCAATATTCTTGCTATAACACTGGCAGCAGTTTGGGATACACCTCCAACAATATCAGTATGATCCCATGGGGAAGAAGAGATATTTATGCACAAACCTTCACCGAATTGTCCCATCTTTAAGAGCTTAAAATCTCCTGTGAACTGATAAACATCTAAAAAGAAAAACTGTTTATTACTAGAAAGAGCAAATATGAATGGAAAATAAGAAAAATGTGTGTACAAAATTCATGTCTGGAATTCGTTTTTCTGAGTTACAAGGCAATAGTTAGTCTAAAACTAAAAATAAAGACAAGCTGAAAAGAATCCTAATAGTGTGGTTTCTTTTGAACTGCAAATTGACACAGACATTTTATGGGAAGAAAAAAAAATGAGGCAAATCATGTACCAGTGTGAAACAGTGAACGTATGCTGCAAAGGATATGAATTCCCTTACAATGGTGATAACTTCCATATTCAGCAGAGGTGGATTTAAAATGCGGTCGAGTCATGCTAGTTTTTTGCTGTCAAATCATTGCAATTTCAAAGGCATGAACAAGGAGTTATGCACATGGAATATCTTACTGTGAAATGAGGAACAGGGCCTGTGGTAATAAAAATATTTACATCTACATACACTTTCTTAAAAAAAACCAGACAAGCTTCCCCCTGCTGAAAATCCCTGCCCCCTATTACAACAGCCAGAATAATGACAAAAAAGAAAAAACCAATACGGCTAAGGAAAATTTTGCACCTATTGGCTAGTCTCCTAGTGTTCCAGGGTTTTATCTTTTCTGATTTAAAAAAAAAAAATATTGAGAGACAAATTTTTGAAAAAATAATGCTTGCACTGTGCTATCACCCTAGATTTCTGGACTGAGGAGAATAGGATAGGCTTCTGGATAATTGTTCTTTATTCAATGTATTTTGTCTGTCAAGGAACCTTCACAGTTCTTCACAAAATTTAAACATCTTAGCATAGTTCCGTCAAAGGATGGATTTGCACCGAACACAAATTTTTAATTGCAGTAGTTTATGTAAATATGAATATGATGGGATTTTTGAAATTGTTTCATACCTAATGGGTATCCACAATCACTTAGATGCCTTCTCTCTCCATAGTCAGCAGTTACATTAGCACACGACCTCCCTGAGGCAGCTGAATCCTTGTTTCCCTTTGGAAAATCTCCACTTTCACCTGCATTGCATTTTTGAAAGCCCTATAAAATGTTTAAGGAAAATCAAACATGTTAGTCTAAGCAACAGGTCTTTGCTAACTTAACTCATTTGGCTAAAATGGATTAGGAAGTCACTGCAAGTGAAAAGATGACAAGTTCCAGCAGAGATGGCCCATGAGAATTAGGGCTGGCAAATCTCTCAGCCCTTTTGTTGAAGCCAGCAGAAAGTTGATATAGCCTGAGCCTCTTACCAAATGCACCTAAAGGTGTCCTCCAGATAGAAATGAAAATTCAAATCTACTTAAACTTATGGGAAAGCACATAAAGCGAGAAGCTGGTTGATACTGGTCTATTGGCTTGCTCTGTTTTGTGTTGCAGTTAGAAGTCATCTTGATATGATACAGCCCAGCATAAGCACATATGGAATGAAATGTGACATGCAATAAACAAAGTATTTGAAATGAAACTTTTTATAGCCTTAAGAAATAGAAGAAACAGTCACACGCTGCTCATTAGCTTGTAAAAGTAGACACAATGGCTTGTTTTGTAGGAAATTTCAATTCATGCCCATAAATCAAGAAACAACGTAAGCAGTTCTGATTCTCCTTTGTGGGAAAATGTTTATTTATTTGATCTGTTGCTCTAAATGTATTCTTATATGATGTGTTCTTACATCTTGTGTCTGCAAAGAGTAGAGAGATGTTTCTTAGAAGTGTTTTTTACAATGACTTGGTATCAGTCCAGTGCTCTGATGTCACTGGAACAGAAACAGGACTGTCTGGATTTATTAGAAGGAGAAAGGCTCTTTTTAGTTTTCTCTGTTTTATTGCATCTTTCTTGACATTAAACTCCGGTACTCAGTACAGCTTATTCCAGATGTAAAGTTTTTTCTTTAAAGTACTATGCCAATTACTGACACGTAATGTCATATAAATTATTGTAAACTATTAGATAAAATGTACTAATAAAATCAGGGCTATTAAACACTTTCAATTTGATGTCTCCTTTTAAACCAGCACATTAAAATTTTGAAATGTAATATATTTCTTACATATAGCATATGTTTGCATAGTAAAAATAACAAAATATAAACTTAACTCTCCTTGTAACTGATTGTCGAATAAATTTTCTGATAGAAAGACTTTTAGTAGCTTCTGTAGGCTTTAATGCAAGATTACGTGCTTTCTCTGTAGTATGGTCACAAGACAAAGGACAGATGTCATAGATCTCTTCCCAAAATAACTACTTCTTTCCCTAAAATGTCTCATTTTTATCTGTAAGTTGTAAAACTCCAACTCCAACTTGCAAGCTACATCCTTGACTTCAACGCCTCACAATATGCATTTTTTATCTTATTCTTTAGATAAGGTTAACTTGCCATAATCTGCTCCTGGAGATTGCTAGTGCACATTTTGGAGAATGTAACTTTATTTCCTCTCTTCTGTACTTGAAAGCTAAAATGTCTCCTTTATGTCATTTACAAATATTTAGACTAAATGCTCAAATATAGTATGAGGCTACTTATGTTTATTCACCTGTAGCAGCAACTGTGAAACCTTGTGCTCAAATAAACCCTTATATACTCATTCAATTATTCTGTTCAAGAAGAAATGCCTTTTGGAAAAATAAAAAATAAATAAAAATATTTTAAATTAGGTCTCTTCAAAGCATAGATTTTTGGGTTTGTGAAACCATTATTTCCAGAATTATCAGTACAAGCAGTAAGTCATATATTTAACATCAGAAAAAAGATCACATGAGATCTCAGACATTAGGGAGAGAAATGTTCTTCAGTCATTTAAAATATTTAAAAAGCTTTGGCTGATTTACAGAAGAGTTTGGAGTGATTTTTTTAAGTTTCTTAACTTTTTTGAATGATCATGAACAAAATATGTATATACCTTTGAATAAATAGCTGTTATAGTTTCTTTTAAGTGAAAGATGAGAAGTTTCTTTTCTGAGAGAAGTGGGCACTTCTCTAAAGCCAAGAATTAGACTGAGGTGAATGGCAGGCAATTTAAAATAAAATAAAATAAATAATTTTAAAAAATATATATATATATTAAAAAAAAAAAAACCCAAAAAACAAAAAGCAGATCATCATAACAGAATTCATCATGAAGGAAGTAATCTGAGAGCTTTTTGAAAATTTTGAAATCTCTTTTGAAATGCTAGTAAACCATACAGTGCAGTTGCTCCACCATGTGTGGTTATATTGGCAGATCTAATTTTGAGCAGTATGTTATAATCAGGGTGCTGCAACTTTCATGATTCATTCAAGGCAACAATTAAGAGCATGAATTTATAGTTTAACCATGCTCAAAGAATTTGATTTAGAGCTCTCTGAAGACTGTAGAGAGAATGAGCATCTCTGCTGAATTTTTTTGCTGCTCTTTAGACAGTGAATTTGAGCTCATGTAACACTTCTATAGCAACTGGGGTAAAAGGCACTGCAGGTAAAGGAAGGACAACACAGACTGGTAAGAGATGTGATAACCCTTAGTTTGATCAGATTAGGAATATCTGGGAACATCTGGATGAATCACTGTTTCACAATTTCCCAGACTCTTGCACAACAGTAGATAAGATATTAGCAGGTAGGAATATTTAGGAGGAAAACAATTACTCTATTCTGAGTGCACTATAAGTTTGGAAAAATTTATAAATACTATGGTTTCTCAGAAAGCATTTTTACAATAAACATAATAAAGATATTTGTGGTTTGGGATTAGCAAGAAGAGAGTAAATATCATATGAAAAAGACATTGACTTATTTAATATAATAAAACAAAGGTTAAAAAGGGACATGACTATTCCTCATAAAATACGAACAGCTCAATAATAGAGAGGGAAAAAACAGTGTTGGCACAGGAATAAATAGGAGAAAACTGACCATTAATAAATTAAATATGAAAATTAGCAGTGTGTTTTTTGCTTTCTCTCTAAAAGCCCAAAGAAATGTACAAGTAAAAAAATGTAAGTAATTTGAGGGATAACAACTTTCATACATTTTATTTAAGATTTAAATTCTTGTATTGAGGAAGATTGATTCATTGTACTGAATATTGTGGGGAAAAAAGCAGGAAATTCAATCAGGAAAGTATATTTTGATCCCTTTTGCATTTGAAGTTAAATTACTCCATACAAAAGTAAATGTTTCATGTTCAAGTATTCTACTGTTTCATAGGCAGTACACAATTGCATTTAATTTCACACTAGATACATTGCTTCATATGGTTAGAATAAAAATATATTCTTGCACAACTTTCCTCCCTACAAGGGTGGTAAGAACTCCACTCTACCATTTGGCTTGTTGAGACTGAGCAGTTTTATCCAGGAGAGAAGAGAGTTTGGGACTGCGTTTTTCATTTAAGTTCTTGTGTTTGCCTGTATCAGACATAGTGGAGACAGCAGGAGCAGGGCAGTGACCAATTCCCCCATAATTGGCACTGGTGAGGCTCCACCTCAAGTCCTGTGTACAGTTCTGGGTCCCTCACTACAAGGGAGACATTGAGGGGCTGGAGCGTGTTCAGAGGAACTGGTGAGGAGTCTGGAGCACAAGTATTGTGAGGAGTGACTGAGGGAGCTGGGGTTGGTTAGTCTGGAGAAAAGAAGGCTCAGGGGGGACCTTATTGCTCTCTACAGCTACCTGAAAGGAGGTTGTAATGAGGTGAGGGTCATTTTCTTCTCCCAGCTACCAAGAAGTATGACAAGGGGAATGTCCTCAGGTTGTACCAGGGGTGATTTAGCTTGGATACTAGAAAAAAAAGTTCTTCAGAGAAAGGCCTGCAAGCATGCAGCAGGCTGCCCAGGGAAGTGGTGGAATCACCATTGCTGAAGGGGGTGAAGATGTCGTGCTTAGGGACATGATTTAGTGCTGGGCTTGGCAGTGATGGACAGTTGGACTTAATGAACTTAAGAGTTTTTTTACAGCCTAAATGGTTCTATGATTTTCATCTATTCCCAATGCTGTATGAAACTCATTTACCCATTGACCCTGGAGTGGTTTATTGTCTGTTATTCGTGTAAGCTAAGCATGTACTAGACCCCCGTGGGTTTTCATAGTTTCCATTATGTGTTGCTGGTCTTATGAAAACTGGTGTAATTAAGGTCTTTCATTTATGTATGTGAACAGATTAACTTGATAAAATGCTGAGTGTGAAAAAAAACCTGAGGAAGATAAAAGGAAAATGTATTCTCTTTGTATGAATAGAAGGCATAAGTCATTAAAAGCACATGGGCTTAACATTATAAGAAAAACTGAACACACGCAGGTGAAAGGATTTAATTAGGACGGACAACCAGTTCTCATGTAATGTGGATTTGTATGTCATGATTTCTCTTTATTTTTTAACATTTGAACTGAATATGTAGGGTAATGACAGTAATCACTGAACCCTTTTCATTTTCTTATTGTTGCTTAGGGGCTTTTGAAATTCAGCACATGAATAGTTGAAAATTGGCAGTACCAGCTAGTAAAAACAGAATTCGACAGCAGAGGTGGAGGGAAATTCTACTGATTCCCAAAAATACTGTTGTCTTCTTGAGAAGACATAGGAAAGAGTTTGGTAAAGAGGCAGCAAACCTCATCCTAACTACCCGGCTTTTGCTTTGATCGCCTTCTCCAAAGCACTGGTGGTCCAGCTGGGACTCCTGAAAATCTTTTTGGAACATCAAGCTTGCAGAATGCATTGTATTTTGTGCTTCATCCTCCCTCTCCCTTCACCTTTCATAAGTAAAAAAGTTCCACTTGAGAAAACATATTCCCTTCTTGTCTTCTTTTTGAGAACTACTTAAAAGAGAAATCTCAAGTAGTCAATGAAGTAACAAAAGCATTTTTGGTGTACTGGCTCTTTGAGAGGTTTATAAATCTGATCTTTTCAAAAGAAGCATTCCTTAAGGAAATAGAAAAAACTTCCTTTAAAGTTCATTCTCTTAAAGAAGCTATTTGTCACCCTCTCAAATCTAGTTAAAACATTTTCCAAAACTGTTTAATAACAAACATGTCTTTTTTCTTAAGCATCAAAAGTATGTACTGCTATTGTATGTACAGCATATTGTCTGAAGCCAATAAATACCAGCTGATCAGCCTTGAATCCTTTTAGGAAGTTTAAAACAGCTGTGCTGCAAAATGAAGTGAGAAAAGCAGCAGGAGCAGGCTTTGGCAAGCCTGGATTTGTTCATAATGAAACAAAGGTTCTAAAATATTTCAGTGCTGGTAACCTGCAAGCTGTAACTCCAGCTATTCACTTCTGTGAGTGAATAGCACGCACGAATGACCCAGCCGACAAATTAATTCAGCTGCAATTGGGGCACACAAAAAAAGTGATGCCTTTATAAAATTCATTTATAAAATAAGTATTCAAATACCTTGCAGACTTAAAATATGTCAGTAAGATCCTCCTGAACCATTTGCTGAGTCAGAAAACTGGAAGGAAATTAATCCCTGACAGATGAAGTGTGGTTATTTAATTAGCCTAATATGAGAGAAAAAAGCTATTAAAAGTACTCAAAGGTATTTTACAACAAGAAGTATTTAGTCCTAAGTATTTTTTTTTAATCAGCTTTACTAATGGTGTGTTCAATGTTGTTTCAATAAATTGGTTGCAACCCAGTGGCCATTAGGTTTGCCTTCACAGGCAGCCAACCTTTCTTCAGTGCTCTCATTCCATTGCTAGACATAGTAAACAGCCTTAATGGTTTATTTCTTTTGATGGCGACAATTGATAATTATTTCTTGTCTAACTGCCACTTACAGATTCAGTAAAATGTTGGGCTGGCAACAAGGTGGCAAAGTTCTGGCTTTGGCACCTTCTTGTTCCCTGGATGGATTTTGGTCAGCATACATGGATACTATTATTTATGGAGATAATAGCTTTTATTTTGTTAAAGCTCAGCTTCACATTCAACTTCTGCATTAGCTCTTTGAGTGAAAAAGAGGACAAAACCTTATTTGATGCTCAGAGGAGTAAAAGTCTACCAGATTCTTACAATTGTGGAAAGAAATAGACAAGTGTTTGTTGTAATTCTAGCTCCTTTCTTTGATCTTTTTGAATAAAATTCAAGACTCACTTCTCACACAAATAGGAATTTATTTCCAAGCATTGGCCAAAATGTCCAATCTCCAAATTTAGGGGTTTTAATCATCTATGTTAACTAATGAGTTTCTTACAGATGAGGTTCTAAATGCAGATTACATAGTCTTTCCTCCAAAGAAGATTATAATTAGCCTATTCACAATTTTGTGCCAATCTGGAAGTGGTCCATCAACTCAAAATGCCAGCAACACCTCATTGTTTATTTCAAGAAAGCAGTCAGTGAACAACACTTAACACAATCACATACACTCTGTCCAGTTTCTCCAGGTCATGTATTGTGCCATTTATCCTTCCAGTGAAAATGTACTCTTCTCTTTAGGCTGTTTGCATATGAAAGAATTTTGACCTTTGGTTATGATCCTCCCTTTTCGCTAATGTTCCAAAGTATCAAGTGAAATGGTGCCATATGTATATAATCATTCAAGAAACTCTGGACAGACATTCAAGGAAATGTTTCTTGGCACTTTCTGATCTCCTCCCCAAAACATTCCTGCTCCTATTGAGGGTTCTGGTGAAATGTCCTTAGAAAATAATGGATTCCAGGACAATACCTCAATCTTTTACAAGAACTAGCCAGTAAAAATATCATCCTGAGAATCAAGAAGTTTGTTTTCTCAAACTTAAACTCCACCCTTTTCTGTTCACACTTACTTTTGTGAGCTACTTTACGCAGAATAAGATTTCTGGACACCAGAAGTTCTTAAATATTGCTGCCTTGTGCTCCCTCACACACACACCCTGTAAGAACTAAATATCAGAGATTAGTTTCTCATGGTCCGTTCAGTAAGGCACATTAGGAGATTAGAAGCCACTGAGAATCAGTGACAGAGAGGAAGGGCTGAGCCTGTGAAGGTAGAATCAGTGATCCCAGAGTTGCAGCAGAGAGAAAAATGTTCAGCAGACAACACAAAAGTTAAGAGCAGAGAAAACCTCTTTACTGGGTGCCTATTAAGAACTCAGCGCTTCAGGGCTTGATCATAACAACGTATCTGAGCAGCAATTTCCTCACACCCAGGGTACTCCATATTTTCTGCACAGCTGGAGTCATCTAGTTATAACTTTGTGCATTTTCTCTGACCCAGACACTTCTTTCCAGTTGAAATCCTTCATTTCACACCCACAACCATTGCACCATATCCCAAGATTCATATCTCACTCATCTATTCTACAGAGGGGACGACTTCCTCACACACACATCCCCCTGTGTAAGGGTGGCTACCCTCAGGGGTTTAGTGTCTTGACAAACAAGAGAATTAGAAAAAAAAATCCTACCAGGAATAAGAAACTGGCCTTAAAACAATTAACAGCTTCTTTGAAATAAAAAAAATAATTGAGTAAAACTCCTAGCTGCCCAAAGACGATATAGCCTGACAAAATTTCTACTTAGCTATATATGACCCTGATTTTTGTTCTTAACAAGATAAACTGTATGTAATATATCTATTAATCTGTTTGAGTTTACAGTAAAAATAGTCAACATCTATGGACACTCAGCTGGGAGAAACAGCTCTTGAAAAGGCAATACCTTGGCATGCACAGGATCCATAATCTGACACCACATTTTGAGCGCGCAGACCAGGGGACCCAGATGGTGAGCTAGAGACAAAATGACTTGTACTGAGCAGATCCACATTATACTAAGTTCCTCAACTCTGATCTAAGAAACACACTGTGGTAGATAGATGCAGAGATAGGAAGTTAATATGCATCATTAGCATTTCTAGACTGTTGCCTGTTGCCTGGGAGATGCTCTCACCTATTCTTGAGGTTGTGCAGAGATTTTGACAGCTGTAGAAGACTGTAGCACTGATCCTTGTTGCAAAAAAAAAACTTCAGGAAGGAATTGGAGGTCAGAAACAGTTCAGGTCATTAAGTTATTAAATCAGTATCAGTGACAGTAGGAACAGAGAGTAATAGAAATATGCAAGGAGATTATGAAAAAATTCTCCAAGGTAAAAACATGTGAGGTACATCTCAGGTTAGAACAATAATGTTGTTGCTAACTTTAGTCCAGTGAAAAGAAAAGTTATTATGGTTCAGAGCTTTCTGACTTATTTTTAATGTTCTGTTTATATAAAATGAATCATTTCCAATGGATCAAGATGGCAGTACAATTTGATGGCTTCTGAAAGACCCATCACATTTCTTTGGATTCTTCATTTGCAAATCATTAGCAGAGTAGCTAATGTAGATTACAACAGCCTGACCTACTATAGGCCTTCACAGAAAATAATCAGGGAAATGCTTGCTCAATCAGCTATATTTCTGCCTCTTAAGGAGTTCTTTTCAATTTAAAAAAGTCTTAATGTGACAGATTCAAGCTGTAAACAATTCAGATGGTGTCTTTCTCTCTGCTTTCAGTAAAATTCCCAGTAATCAGTCTTTAATTTTCGTCCATCAACTATTCTGGAAAAAAAAATCAGAATTTTTAACCATTCCATATTATCATGTTGAAAAGAAGTCCAAGCTTACGGCCTTAGTAACTCTAAATGATAGATAGCTTATCAATAACATACCCAGGAACTTGTGGCATCAAATAAGAAACCAAATATTTCACAGCATTTTAACTCACATCACATCTTACCTCAGTTATATAGATACTTGGATTGTCTCTTTCCCTCTCTTTCATTTTTCTTTTTTCTTCCAGTGAATTCAGTATATTCATATAATTTATGATGGGTGATTAGCAGTGTAAAAAAATTAGCATTTAGTAAATTTGCATCTATATTTCATCTGTTGGTACTGGGGGCACTTAGGCATTGCTGAAAAAAAAAAAAAAAAAAAAAAAAAAAAAAAAAAAAAAAAAAAGGAAGAATGTACTCTATGATATCCCAACACAGATCTGCTTTAAATAGCCAAGAAACATTTGCACTAAGAAGTTTGGTAAAAAATACGAATGATATGGTGTTTGGATCCTTTCATGCACCCTCACAACAGTGCTGGGCTAGACCTTGAAATTACTGAGACAAGAGGCAAAACCCAGACACCTTCAGAGGTGTCCCAGTTTTCCTGTGAATGTCAAATTAGTCATCTAAGAACCAGGTGTGTTTTAAGACAGCTGTCAGTGTTAGGATGTGAAAAGTCGATGTAAAATACATGGAATGAGTCATGCTCTGAAAATGCTGGTCTTTCTCTTTGCATCTCCTTGGACTACAGAATGTGCTCTGCTGAGAGCAAGCACTTAACACACACAGAGAGTCATCACTACGTGCATTAAAATCTATCCTTACTCTATCCTTGCCTTCACCAGGATGACTGATGGGGTAATTCATTAACCAAAGCTCCCTCTGAGCAGGCAGAGTTTTCCAGTGAGCCACCTCCTTTGTGCTCCATTTTATTTTGTAGAAAGCAGCAGTTCAAGGAAATAATCTGCCACACTATTTTTGTGTTCGTTCCCTAAAGCAAAAATGTGTTTATATTGTAAAGAATTGCATATGCAATTCACTTCTTCTAATTCCCCTAAGAAAAAGAAATAAATTATTTTGATAGAAATTGTTATTTCCAGCAGGCTTACATATTTTGGTCATCTATTGTGTGTGCGTGTTGTTTTTTGCTGTTTCATGACCTTTGTGACATCAAAAGACACTCTTTTGTCTTTTGGCCACATTAGCAATCCTGAAACTTATGTCTTGAGTGCAGGTTCCCATTGTTCACCAGGACTCTGTATTATACATCCCTCAGTAGAAAAAACCCCACAGCCAAACCCCTTGTGGGAACAAGATGCATGTCTTAATTTTAACTGATGCAATGCATAGGCAACTGCTCTTTAAACTGTGATTGTTAAGCCTGAACAAGCATCCATTGAAGACCTCTACATTGTTGGTACCCTGGTGAGATCACTCGGAGAGCCGGTGCTTAGTGGTGTACAACAATATGCTAAAGGGCCCGGAGGAATTAGGACGCTTTCTTAGCGTTGCCTGTAAACTTTTCTTATTGGCTTGCCTTTTCTTGTATGTGCCACTCATAATTAACCACAGCAAAAGAGGGCCCAGCAAGGAAAAGCAATTTATCTGAAAGCCCCCATTCTTTTCTCAAAATGTATGAAGGCTTATTTTGTACTTCCAGCTGGCCAGCATTTCCTTTTTGTTTGCTGAATAACGATCTGATTGTCTCAAATAATAGAACAGCTTCTAGAGAAGCTCAAGGATGATATAAATTTGCACTCATCTTTGCTGTAGTAGCTTCTATACTGGTAAGGAGTCACTGTCCTTCTTACCTAGAAGTGAGAAGCATGTAGGATCACGGGATGAATAAGTGGATATTTCAGCAGCTATTTCACATGATGAAAAAAAAAATTGGGGAAGTTTGGATCTGTGGGCAACAAAATAGACAGTAAGTGATATCATCCATATAATGCCATTTATACTAGCATTCCTTCATCTGTTAGAGACAACTTGTTGGTTCCAGTTTTCTTCAGGAGAGTTCTTAATGCTGTGGAAGATTCCATATTTGTCCAGCTTCTGCACCAGGCAGAGTGTTCAACATAGTAATATGGTATATTGTTTAACATAGTAATATTGTCTAAAAGGATCACATATGCGATAAGTAAATACATTAGAAGAATCAAAAGACTGTGTAAGAGACAAGTATGCAGATCAAAATCTCTTCCACAGAAATTATGGTCCTTCAGAGCAAGTTTGAAAGTCCTGTGCATAGCTGATTTTCCATGTGAAGCAGTTTCTTTAGAAACTGGTCAAACACAGATACTTTGCACTGGCCTGAGAAGGAATCCAATCTCTGTAAACAAATATTACACTTACGGCTGAGACTTGGGCTTGCGGGAATTTGTAATTCCCCAGTTATATTTTGCTTTTTTAAATATTAGTAAGAAATTACTTTTAAGAAAAGAACAAACATTCCCATAGACACAAACATAAAAAGACTCCATTGCTCTCTCCTCTTAACCACACCTTCTCTAGAGTGTCTAAATGTTTGGTCTGTACTGCTTCATCAGTGCCTTGTCCTCTATGCCAAACACCAAGGACACATCAAGGCTGAACAAAAGTCCAGTGAAGTCAGTAGAAAGCCCTTCAGTATCTTCACTGAGCACTGGATGCAGCTGTAAACGTGCAGGTTGTTGCCAAGAAGAGGCGTCTGCTGCCACCAGTTGTATACTGACATGCTAAAGGCTTGCATGTTTAAATAAAATAAAATAAAATAAAACTGTGTTTCCCAAGCAGCACACAGAGAAATAAAGGGAAAATTTCAGAAAGGAAACAAAAAATGCTGGAAAATAGTAATTTTTGAATATGGGAAGTATTGTTTAAAACAGTTTTGTGATTGCATTGATGCCTTGGTTTCCCAGTTTATGCTTGCCAAATATGGGAAATGCATACTCAAAGGTATTTTGAAGTTAAACAAACCAAAGGTGTTTGTAAATCTGCAAGCAGTTTCACCTCCTGTGCCCTAAAGTCCGCTGAATCAAGGTTATTTAAACTGAATTTTAAGTGACTGTTTCTGGCTTAATACCTCCTTCTGATTTTTAACAGTTCAGAGCAGTATTTTGGCAGAAAATATAAAACAATGGAAACTGGCCTTTTATAGGGGAAAATGTGAAACAATTCTGAGCTCTCACAGGACTGACAGTGAGCATTGCTTAAATGCCATATTACAGAGGTTTAAAAACTTCTTCGTATCTTTAGGTTTACAAAATGACCTGTATTATCTTGATTTTCTCCTCAGTGAATCATTCAAATGTTTCACATGTCATTAAAGGTAAGGGGAAATTGTTTAGAGAACTATTAGAAGGTACAAAATACTTGTTTTTCTTAAATAACATTCCCACATAAAGGGTGTTTGGAGTGACTGTTTAAGAAAAGAAAAAAAAATTGACTTTAAAAAAGCCAAGACCCACAGCAAAGATTTAAAAAACATCAGTGATTAGCTGTGTGTTTAATGCAGTAGCTCTAACTGGCAAAGACAAAGCTACTAAATCTAAGTGATGAAAGAAGAATTTTTTTTTTTTTCCCAAGTCAAAGATTTAAGAGATTTTTCCATACATATCTTAAACAGCATTTGTCATCCATTTCTTATGGGCTGCTAACCAGGTATCATATGATCCTGGTTTATCTGCTGACTCAGACTGCCGTGCAATAATTCTTTTCAATTAAACTTCTTGGAGAAATTAATAGAATGAGTGAATTATTTTAAACAAAATCCTGAACTTGTTCATATCCTTACTCTATATGGGCCAAAGGTATTGCATTCCTTGTCCTCTCAAACAAGCCATGTAAGGGATGGTTGTAAATTTGAATGCTAAATCTAAGGATGCAGTGTAATGGACACCAACCTTTTACACCTTGCCTCTTATGCTGGTGATACTGTAGAAGAAGAGACACGAATGGAAGTGAGTTTCTCTCCTATCCATCACTGCAGGCTAATCTCATGCCTGCACATGCTGCCTTTGCTGTCTGTTAGAGTCTGGTATTTCTCTGAATTATATTCAGTTCTTAAACTGACAAACCTTCCTGTCTGCTTTACTTGCACATTTCCCCTCAAAGCATTTTGTTAGGCTTGCTCTCTGCTGCTTGAGATGTCAAAGCTTTATTGATTAGTAGTTGTTCAGCATTTGCCAACCCTTCTCACCTTTCCAGACCCATGCTGAGGTCAGGACACTCCTTAGATGTAACATTTTGGCAATGGAATTACATTTTCATCATTCAGGGAAACACTACAAAGCAGTATATCTGGAGTCACTCCAAAATGAATAGAGCAACTCTAAAGTTGCTTTGATTGCCAGCTTGACTGTCACACAGATCAGGTGAGAGCCTATGTGTGCCTGTATTTGGTAGGATTCCAGGCAGAATACAGACACTGGACACAAGACAACTGGAGAGAAGATCATCAGAGGCACCAGTGTACCAGCCCCTATGAAATTATGGACGTGGGTAGGTGGATAATGAGCTTCAGCTTCCCTCTTAGCCTTACACTTACATTTTGTGGTGCAACATCATGGTAAATGCAGCTGAGTGTTGGTGGGTGTGTTTCTGTGTGTCTGTGAGGTTCATATTTCTTTCCACCTTACCTTCTGTATCCCAGCTTAAAACCAGCACAATATCCTCTTATGAAAGCTTTCAGTGTCTACCTCTGAACCTGAGATCATACAAACAATCCATAATTGTGTGCATAGTTGAAGTGCAGCCATTTTTACAAAATTCACCATGTCTGGGCAAAGATTTTCATAATTTCTTCTTGATGGTACGGGAAACCACCTCCTGTCTTGTGTTAATAACATTTGTGCCTATGGCAGTCCTTGAAAGACAGATGAGATCTTTGGTCAGAGTAAACAGGGAACTCTTAACACTCTGCAGTTTCATTCTTTACTCATTTTTCACTTTTTATCAACCTAGAAATATAACCCAGGTTGTGCTGGTTTGAAGTCAGTGCTAGCCAGAGCAATGAAAATTTAAGAAAGTGAGTACATGGCTGTGCACTTTGGAAAAGGTATGAAAAGAGAGATTAGGTATACCAATTTTTTTGGCATTGTTCCTAAATTTAAGCATAATATATTAATTGGATCTTGAATGCACTTAAGTAGATCATGAAGAAATAAATAGGAATCTGCTCACCAGTGAGGCCACTGTCACTGCTCATTCATTTCCACTGCTTCACTGTCCAACAGGTCTGATTGATCTGCATTTGCTTGAGGCTTCTGGTTCATGTGTTCATCACTACGGACAAAAGCCACAAAGCACCACGAGTACTTCTTCCTGGTTGCAGTACTGGAGGGACACTATTTAAAATATTAGTAGCTGATTAAATTAGAGTAAGATGAAACATACAAATCCTAAAAGCCCACATCCCAATCAAAACACGGAGTTGTTCAAAGCCGGTATGTCATAGGTACCTTCTAAACTCCGTCAAACCTGTGATCAGCTGCTGGTGCCTGCAGGTCTGCTCTATTGCTCTGGTCAGGGCTATGCTGAACATAAAAGGAAGGATCACCACATGAACCCTTTTTCTTCACCTTTGAATCTAACATCAGTGTTCAGAAAATGCCCTGCACTGCATCCACTATCTTGCAGAGTCAGGCCACCTCCCTTACACTTTCTGGGAAGATGATAGTGTTTGCAAATGATTTGCACGCTCATTCTTCTAAAAAACCAGGGGGACCATATGGGTGCTCTTGCCTGACTTCTCACATAATACAGGTCATAGAATAATTTACCTTGGTACTTTACATCAAATCCAGTAAGCTGTGGCAGAACTACAGCATATATTTTTGACAGTATCTCAAAGTTGTCAAGGGGCTACATGATTCACTCTTAAGTAACTAGTTCAAAAAGTTAAATTTACTCACTTTTCAAAAACTGTGCCCTATTTCTAGTCTAAATTGTTTTCATTTCAACCCCTAGCCACAGACTTTCCTACAGTTTTATCTGATAAGGAGTCCTTTACTATCACAGATAGGTTCCCTGGGCGATTTTTTGATCCTGCTCAGATGATGTCTCATTTTTCTATACTTAAGTCTCTAAGCATCATTTGCCATTATTCAAAATGAACTGATTAAGATATTTAGTGGGGTATTGACATTTTCAAGTGACTAAGACACCAACAGCTAATAAACGTTTATGAGGTAGCAGCATGCCAAGTATACAGAGGAGATTGAAAGCTCTCCAGAGCTAATTTGGCAATGTCTCTTCTTGACGTCTATAACCTGGTCCTGAAATAGCACTGGAGTTGTTCTGCTAACAGCTACCTCTAAAGATTTTTGGTTATGTCCTATTCCAGACCACAGCCAAGCATGGCTTGGCTTTATTTATATTTTTTGTCTTCAAGATAACAGATTTATACCCATTGTATTCATTATTGCATTGCTAGAATAGTTAATTTATCTTTGATGAAACTGTGAGGGTCAAAAGATGAGCCTGGATAAGAGAGTACAGACAGCTCTACTTATACCCACTTGATTGAGCCAGCCATAAATCTCAGCTTGACAATTCTTTAATGCAGTTGATTCATGGAAGCATACACTTCCTGATTTTCATATATTTGTCTTTGGCAGGAAGAAGACAGCTGCCAAGTGAGCATCAGGGTGTTAAGCTGCAGGATAAACAAATTGTGTCTGTCTCTGAAGCTGTAGATCTGAAGATTTCTCAACAAATTCCATCATGAATTAGCATCAGTTTTCAGCCAAAACTCATATCTACCTTAGTATACCTCCTCACTTATCTGTGATAGACCACACAGTGCAGATCAAATGTAACCACACAGGAATATTTTATTCTAATCCTGCCCTATTAAATGGATTTTCTTTCCTAACTATCTATGGCTTTAGTCAGAAATGTGAATTTTGTAACTAAAGGTAAACTTCCTGCACAGGAAGACAGAATTTTTGTGGGTATTTTTGTGTGTCTGAATCACTTCTTCCTGTGACTAGGCGCATCTTCATTATTAAAGAAAAAAAAAAAGGAAAAAAAAAGAAATTCTCTTTATATCAGCTGTAGATAATGTCGTACTGTTATGGAAAAGATAATAAGTCATAAAACCTTCACTTCTGGAAAATACTGCACATTTTGAACATGGTTAGTCATGAACCAGAACAAAGCAGTAATGTGTATTTCCTTTCCCTGCCTGCTTTGAGGCAGTGCTTGGAAAAAATTATGATAAACCAGATTAGAGCTGTGAAATCACTTTGCCACTTTTATATGCTGTTACTGCTTTGGTGGATGAATAGCTATGAAGATAGGTGCAGCTATGCCACGTAGCTCCATTCCCTCCTCCACCCTGCCACCCACACTCAAGTTGTGATGCAAGTGCATCAGGGCTGTCCAGGAAATTGCCACCCAGAGATTTCCGTAATAGTGTTTGCAGTCAGCACCACTGAAGGAGGAGATAAAGATTTGTTCAGAGCAAATGCCTTGAACTATTCTTTCCACAGTCAGTAATGAATGCCTAAAGCCAGCTTGTGATCTGCTTGCTCATCTTGGTCAAAGTATCTGGCATTATATGCAATTCTTCTTTGCTCATGTACAGTTGATCTGTGTGTACAGATACACATAGCACTTCACAGAGTGAAAAAACAACCTGCAGAAGAGAAAATCCATTTTAAGAGAAAGTAGAAGTAACACCATGTAACAGCCTGACTAGGATTTCTGCAGCTGTCTCATGAAATCTGCCTGATGCTACAGGAATCACTCCGCAATGAGTGCTACCTGTGTGAGATAGAGGCCCTTCCTTGTAATTCACTTCTCAATATATTTATCTATAAAACTTCTTAGGAAATGGCTGTTTGAAAAGCAAGTGGATGAGAAGTGACCCTAGAATTTAACTCAGTAATTAGTTGTTAGTTTTTCTGTGATTACTAGAAGAAAAGTTTACTTTTACAGAGAATGTACAATGATGTATCCAAACATTATAAACACAATACAGTCACAACTCTTCTAGAAAATCTTCCTTTAGCAAGAGATAGTTATCTAACCACTCAGTCATTGGCTGTACTGTATACACAGCTAGAAATCTTGGCTAGGGACAGAAGTGATTGCTTTCAAAGGAAAAAAAAAGAAAGAAAACAGAAGAACAAACTTTCAAACACAGAATTTCCAACCTTATGAGAAAGGGATGCTAAGTTAGGCTGACTCAGAGATGAAATTTTAGGTGGAAGTGTTAGGAAAATTGACATGAAGCACACCAATTTTGTGTACCAGCTGTGGAGATCATGGTACTGATAAGGGTGGAAGGTGCCTCGGGGAAATGTAGCAATACCATAGCTGTGACCTCTATGCTGAGCACTTTCTGAGCAGTCAGATTTATGCTCCTGCTTCCACTCTTAAATGAGAAACTTGGTCCTCTTAGGCTCCTCAGAGAACCAGTGACATGCCCCCTTAAGAGAGGTTTTTGCAGCTTTCATATCTAAAGGAAAACTGGTGCTTCAATGCTCCCAGGGGAGTGGGAAGGGTGTGGAACAAGCAGCACCTTCTACTCTCCCTGTCTATGATGGACACAATAAGGATGTAAACTGGAAAATATCTGATACAATTAACTTATATTTTATTACTCAGATGTAATTTCAAAGCTTGGACAAAACAAAGTGGGATTTCCTCACTCAGATTTGTTAGAGAGCACTCTGATGGCAGTTGGGACAGGTTCTTCCCTCAGAAAGCACAAACATGAGAACAAAAGTAATTCAACTCCCTGACATTACTGAGAACTGATGTGCTCCTTACAAAGGACTGCAAGGAAGCCAGGACAGGCTGCAGCAGAAGGAGCAGGAGCAAGAGCAGATGACGTTGGCTCGTCCAAGAACATACGTCCTTGCCAGGAGACTTTTCCAGGTCTCAGACACAGAATGCTCTGTGCTTGCACAAGAGTCAATGTTTTTCTGTCCTACACATGGCAGCACTGAGGTAATAATCTGTCAAGCATTTGCTACTGGATTTGTGCCCTTATGTGAAGAGGGATGACTCGGTACAGATGCAATGGTGGTGGTTGGGGAGTACTGAGAAAGCTGATGGTTTTTAAATTCCATCCCCCAGCATTAACCAAAAACCAGATTGTGGGACCTCAGGTTTTCTGAAGAGCCCCTCAGCTTCAGTGCCCAAAGCAGGGAGGCAGACAGTGTCTGACAGCTCTTCCCTGAGGAATCTATAGGGTGACCCCAATGAATCCTCACCTTGATCCAGAGTACAGCAGCAGTAATCATAAATTCAATCCCCTGCTCTTCTAATATTAGCATTTCTTCATAGAGAACATGTCCCTGCTTACATATATAACTTGTTGCATTATTAATGATTGCAAAACCCTTGTCATATGTTGTTTCCTTTGCATTGTGGGGGGAGTTGGGTTAAGGAGGTTGTGGCAGCAAAGATTTCTGGTATTTATCTTTTATTTTGAATTCAATTAGACTTTCATTTCTCTCATATTTAATTAAAAAAAAAAAAAAAAGAAAGAAAGAAACACAAACATACAAGTATCTGACTCCTGCTACTACTGAAGGAGGACGTATACCTCTTGTCTCCGGCCTTGGAAAAGCCCAGGAAGAAGATAGCTCTGGATTCCAACCACAACAGTATTTAAAGTTAGTCTTTTGGCTTGAGTCACAGTCAGAAAGAAAAAGGAAGGAAAAGCATTTTTAATTAAAAAGACATTTTCAAGTAAATTATTTGACAAATTTTGAGTATAAATAATGGAACCTCCAATGACTATGAAATTACATAGTATAAGATAGGCATTTTTTACTAATCCAGTACTCTATAATGCATTCATTTTAATGTCCTTCTGCCTATAATTATGAAATTCCATCAGTTTCCATTCTTTGTGGTGTTCACATCATGTATAAACTGTTCCAACTGTTCATGCTTTATAGTTTTGTTTAAAAATGCTTAACAGAAGTTACACAGAGGTCCAATACACCAGCAAATGTACTCTGTTCTACATGCTTCAATATATGAAAAACCACAATTTTGCTTCCTAAGTGCCTAAGCTTTTTCATCCAGAATAGTTGTTTTCTTATGTTACTTCATACCATTCTTGAGTGGCAGGAAAATGAAAAAATATGTGACTTGACCTGCACAAAATATCCAAGAGATGGCAGCACTCCATTCAACCCAAACTTGACTTACCATGTGATCTATATGGCTGCAGTACAGCCGCCGGTGCAAGTGGCAAACGCAAGGGAAAGGGAGCAGTCAGCCGTAGAGCCATGCATCATTTCATCAGTCACTCTCCCTGTTTGTCCTGGTGAGGCTGAGAATCACAGCAGGCATGGAACGTTCTTGACTAAATGGGAAGCAGGAGGAAGTTTACGACAATTGTGTTTCTTCCTGGTCCCCCGTCTCTTGATGGCAGAAACACTCTCTGAGCTCCTGAAGGTGTCCCTCGCATTTGAAAGCATAAGGAAAAATATTGTCACCATGAGGAAATGTATTAAGATAAGTCACATGGTGAACACAATCCAAATTGTGTTAATCTTAAAAACAAAACAAAACAAAACAAAACAAAACAAAACAAAACAACAACAACAACAACAACAACAACAACAACAAAAAACCAAAAAAACACAACCAACCAACCAACCAACCTAAAATTTTTGTACATATTATAGCGGATCAAATTTCTTGCAGCATTATTTCCTTCCTCTTTTAAATGCTTCAGTGAACTCCCCCTAATTCTCCTCAGTCTTTATACACTGCTCCCTGACAATGCAGTCTACAAATTATGAGGCACTTTTTCTCGGTTTGCCAAGGTGCAAATGTCCATAAGGTGAAACTCTTTTGGATGTCAAGTGCTCTGGGTTTTTTGGGAAGGGAGTGTTTGGAGAATAGAGTGCTAAGGATTTTGAAATTAACCTTGAAGCAGATGTGACTGATGTAGTGGAACATTTTACATTTTTTGGTCTCCAGAAACATTTGGATAATTTTTAAGCTTCCTTATAAAAGGCCAGGCACTCTCTGATACTGATGGTCACTGCTGGAGCTAGACTCAAATACTCTTCCTTGCATGACAAGCATAAATGCAGTCACAAAAGGTAAACTTTCTTTGCACTTAAATGGTTGTGTTTATCTTGCATGTTCAGGACGTTGAATCCAGTCTGGGTTTTGTAGTACATCTGTAGTACATTTTGTAGGGCAATCACTTCATTTGGTTTTATACTTTTTCCCATACATTCTTTCACTGCCAAAAGGTGGGAGGTTTTAAATTAGCATGCAATAATTATTATGTTGCAAAATCCTAGCAGGGATAAAGCACCTGACATTTTCATCAAGTCAGCTCTGTAAAATCGCTGCTAATGTTTAACTGAGTCAGGCTCCATGGCAGCAAAATCACAAAGGTGTATGACCACTAGGGTGTTAGAGTAGGAGCTTACACTCATATACAAAATCCATGGTGTGGTGATTAAATCTCAGCTTTAGAACACATCAGGAATTCCACAGATGAAGGTCCTCATCTTTCCTTTCTCACCACTCCTAGCTGCCCCGTCAGAAGCACATTTTGTAGCTTTCTCTTTCTCCCAATCCACTCTTCCAACACAGGGGAAGTTTGTCATAATTAAGCACAATCATTATTCACTTTAGTTAACATTGGGAATGCTAAAGAAGACAGATGGCATTTCAGATAAGGCTAAATTAAATATTTAGGCTTACTGGCATTGAAATAGTTCTAACTTCTGGGATATTGCAAATGAAATCCTCAATTTATGTATATTTAACATGAATGTAGTAGCTGATGGTCCTTTCCTATTAAAGTAGGCCCTATCTTTTATAATCCATTACTTTTACCACGAAAACGTTCCTTTCATCCCACTTTTGAACAAAAATTTCATATCAGTGACCAATCTCAAGAGATCCTTTTTCCACTTAAAAGTCACTGTTTAAATAAAGCAGAAAACAGTTGGCAGCACTCTGTGAGGAGCTACTCTGTCACACACTGTGTGACAGCACCAGGATCTTTGACTGTCAGGGGCTGTGGGGGCTCTGCTGTGAGGTGCCTTCTGCAAGGCACCCAAGCAGCCCCCAAGCAGCACTGCATGCTTAATGCCACATCAGACAGGTGCCTGCTGGACCTGCCTCAGGCTTTGCACACACACATAAGCTCAGAGAAGTCCAGGAATGCTTCACGGCTTTACCACCCAAGACATAAGCCAAGGACAAGCAGAATTTCTATAAGAGGAAAATGTAGGCCCTCATTTGCTGCGAGAAAGGAAAAGAGAAAAGGAGACATTTTTGACAGGACAGAGGAGAAGATGCCCTCAGAGGAAAGATATGTTTGGAGAGCACCAGTGGAGCCATGCTTTGGCAGGCTGCAGCACACATTCCCCCAGGGCAGCAGCATATGCCAGTAAGAGCTGGGCTTCCCCATACACAGTCTCTCCTAGTCTTACCCCTGGGTATTTTATGCACTTCTCTGGAGTGACTGCTACCCCCACACTCCTCCTCCACAACTGTCTCTGTAGTCTTCATTTCCCACCTCTATCCCTTAGAAGCTTAACCTCCACATGATACAGTGACCTGAGGTGAAATGATATATGCGATGTTCACTATCTAAAGTCCTGATTTATTTACTTTGGAGTACTTGGGGGAAATACAGGTATTTGAGGCAACCTGAAAAGTTCAAGAAAGCACTTGATTAATACACTGCTGGACAGGATAAAATTAATATTGCCAATGAAAACACAATCAGGCCAAGCACAAATGAGTGTTTAGATTGGGCTGGGAGGGACTGCATGGGCAAAGAAAGGCTTTTGAATTAACTCAAGGGATCAGGAAAAAATACAGGAATGACTGTAAGAAGAACAACGGGAAAGAAGGAGTGTGTTGGCCCACGTGTCAATGAATCGGGTGTTGGCAGCACATAAATGTTAAGGAGCAGCTTGCAGTCTCTGACTATTTGTAGCCTGATTCCTAAACCAAAGAAGAAATCCAGAGCAGTACTGGATACCAGACTACACCTCTGAGCCATCAGAGCCTTTCACTTGCACTAAGGAAAATAGATTATTGATGCTGGCAGGAACATGTGCTCTAAAAACAGACAAGGAGATTGCAGCATAATCCAAATCCAAACAGAAGCAAGTTGTCTAAAGCCAAATTCCTTTTACAGTCCCTTAATTTCACTACAAAATTGCTTTCCTTTAAGTTTTAAATTGTGTGGTATCCGAGCCAATCTAGCTAACCCTTGCTTACAAGAGCAGTCTGTCTGTGCAGGAGTGGGCCCATTAAAAACTCAAAAGCCTGACGGCTTACAGGACTCAGGGTAAAATCTTGGCCCCACTGAAGGCAGCAGGAGGCTTGCCAAGGACTTCAGTGGGGCCAGTATTTTACCTCACTTCTTTACAAGCAGCAGTGTTGCTCATTTAGAGGCACAAAAACACCACTGTGAATTTCCTGAGGTCCAATCACCAGCTTTCGCTGGTGCTTCCGTCGTCATCACATGACTTCGCTTTCAAAACCAAAGGGAAGAAGTGAAGCCATATTCTTCCACTAAAAGTCCGTTCCTTTTACATGATCTGTGCATGATGTTAAATTCCAGCAAAAAGAGGAAGAAATCCAAAATTTGTGTGTTTTTCTATTTCCTCTTCCTCTCATTCTCCTGAAAAAAATCCCTCCTTCCCCTGGGGGTTGGTATAAAGAGACTTTGCTAGAAATGACGGGGCTCAGGGCTGCTGGCCCAGCTGGGGATACACGGGACATGACGTTCCCGGGCAGGAAGCACACCAACCTCGGGCTGCCTGTGGGGCCCCCGCCCAGCAGATGACCAGCTCTGACACGGCCCCGTCGGCCGGACACGCCGCCAGGCCGGCGCAGTAATTGAAAACAGCGGGACTTCTGCCTGCAGTCTCCAGTGCGAGTGCTCGGGACTGTGTGATCACGATCAATAATGCTCCATGGGAATCTTTTAAAGTCCTCCCAGCCACATCACTCCAATAAAGGATTTGTCAGCTTTTCCATAAACCCCAGTTTTGAAAAGTTTATAGCGCAGCTTGTTTTCATTACCTTGAGGTGAAAGTTGCCATATAAAATTTCAGACCAGAAACACTTTTTTTCCCCTGCTAATACAAAATACCATTTAAAACAAATTTTAGTCTCCAAATTTAGAGTCCTAGTAAGAACCACATTATTCCCTGAGTGCTTTGGGTGTGCTGCTCAGAACTCCTGTGTGAAAATCTATTGAATTCAAGAATTAACAAGCAAATGGCGAGCTCTTCTACTGGATTTTTAAACCACTGACTAATACGTCCAGAACTGCCGAGTTATTTTGCTCACTCCCAAGAAATGCCGTAAATCTGCATCAGGGACTGCTGTGGAAGAAGAACAGACAATGCGCCTCTGTTTCTTCCCTTTCCAGCAGCTGGAATTATGGTTTCGCACCACTCTGTTTTTCTGAAGGAGTAAAATTTCAGCTCATATAAAGTTGCTGTAGCTCCATTCACTACATTCTACTTTGCATCTTCTCTCTGTTAAACAATTTCTCTGCTGCAGCCTAGAAGTAATTGAACTCCCAGTAACAGACAGGACTTCTCTTGTTACAGGCATGAGTCACATTCCAGCTACCTGTACTTACAGAACACAGTGGGAGAAGAACCAAAACTCAGCTGATGTCAGATGCCTGTGCCTCACACAGACAAGTAGAACATTTCTCATCACCTGAGCAGTAATATCTGACCTCTTCATCACCAACAGCTCCCCTCACTGCTGAACCAGACCTTTTCCCCTCACAGTGTAATGACATTCCATCTCTGCTGCTTTCTGACCTTACCAGCAAGAACAGACTAAAATTGCTGCCTCTCTTGGGAAGAAGAGAGCTGTGAGAGGAGCTGTTTCCAGGCCTGCAAGCCTAGTGCTGCTGTTCTACAGCAATAGATGCCAGCACACAAAACAACAGCTAAAAAGCACACAAAGGAATTTTTGAGAAGGTGCATACCTTCATTTTATGTGAAGGTGCCTTCCACCTTCACATATCTATGGTTGGAAGGATTAAGGCTTCTTTAATTTCACAAAGTTGATTTCACGCGATGTTCTTACAAAACAGGATACAGAATGTTGCAGTCTACTGTCTTTGGGGATTGACCCAGGAGAACAAGAACTGCTGTCATGCAGATGAGTTCATCCATGGAAACCAAATGGATTTTTATTTGCTAGATCTCCAGTCTCTGAAAAGTCCATCCAAATGTCATATGACCATGTTACTCCTGGTGGAATTAACATATTCTGGATATTTTCTTGATGAGAAGGCATATTTCACTAATTTTTGGCATGGCCTATGCATAGGATAATTTTTTCTTAACAATGGATTTTTGCTGATGAAAGGAAACTTGGAAAAGTCAGAGGAGAAAAAGATTTCTTTTTTTCCTAATCAGTGCTTAGAAAAAAGTATCCATGTGCATATTGAACTTATTAGTCATGGGGGTGGTTTTTGGATGAAAGGAGATAATAAAAAATATTTGGGAAAAGACAACAGGTGAGAGGAGTCTTCAACAAAATTTAAAATGTATTAATATTGTCATTACAAAAGGAAACTGAAAGTGTATTGCCAACTATGGAATACCAAGTATAAATACAGCACATTTGAGTCTTGTTTCTTAAGAAAATGAAGCTTATATGATTGTGTGATTGTGTTGTTATAAATCACATGTCTTTATTCTTCTTCAATCTTTTTTTATTCACTAGAGCGAATCAGAAGGACAATAGAAGTTTCAAGGTCAAAATATTTCAGTGAGGGTCCTGAAAGCTTGAAGCTGGTCAGGAAAAATAAAACTAAACCAAACCAAAACAAAAGCCAACCCCCTAAACTATTAACACTTCTACTGAGGTAAATTATACTGTAAAAATTCATCTGCTTTTGAACACCAGAAAATCCACAGATGGTAATAGACAGTCAGAGCTGTCAACAGCTGGAAAGGTTTTACTTGAAGCTGTTACCTTATTAGACACCAGAAAACCTATTGCAAACTAAAACACACAGACTCTGAGACTAGATGCAATGACAGGCAAAGGTGACAAGCATGTACTCTGGCTCCAACATTTCCCACAAGTTTTCAGTGTTATATATCTTGTAATCTTCACAGGATGCTGGTCAAAAGACAGTATCAACAGAAAGCTAAGCACAAGCTAACAGAAAAATATATAGACCCGTACTGAAAGGATTTCCTTAGCAGTAATTTCATGCTGTAGCCAATAGGCCATATTCCCTTTTCATTTTTTTTTTAAATTGAGACATGTGGAAAGCTATAAATTCTTTGTAGGAAGTAGATTTTCCTCTACTATTATCCTATTCAAAGGCTGTATTCCTTAAGGCTTTCCTCTAAGTAAATCTCATAGAGAGTAAGTCACCTGCTAAAATGATATAAGCCATTTGCAAATGCCTTCCCTAGCCCTGGGAGCCACAGGCAGAATGAGAATACATTTTAAGCAACCCTCCAAAGGAGGCAAGAAGACAAGCTTCCGTTTGTTTCAAACATTTCCAAGCCACCACAGGATAGTCCAGCAAAAGACAACAGTAAACAATTCCCAAATTCCTTCATTGTGGTAGAACATTTTCTAGCTGTCCCACTTTTCTGTGTCCAAAAAACCTTTATGCCCAAAGGTATGTTCCTACTACCCAAAGGTATCAGTCTCCTGTGAGAGACACAGAGGGGTCATAAGATTGAGTCTTCTCTTTTGTTTTCTGCTGTAATGGAAAAGTCTGTGATGCTGCAGGATTCTCAGCCTGCTCGAGGTGGGAGGAAGGGCACAGTCCATGCAGCCTCTTGCAGAGTTTGTACATGGCCAAGGCCTATCAGCCACCCTGATGCTCTGCCAGGGAGCAGAGAAGCAGCAAAAGAAGGCTGGGTTTGCTGAATGAAAGAGGGAAGATGGTGTGATCCAAATGAACAGCAATTTGGACTTTTTATGTACCTAACCCCTGCCTTCTTTGTGTTGTCAAGAATAGCAAACAAGTGCTAGCAGTGAGCAAATCCATCTGGTGTCAGTTCCATCCCCCTCAAACACAGATCCCTGGATTAATGTAGCCCCGCGCCAAGTACTTTGACTGGCATAGATATTAGGATTTATTTTCTCTGTTGAAAAATAGCCAGACCAATGTTCCTGTCCTTGTGAGGCTGATGGAAATCCCTCTGAAAGCACTTGTCTCTCAGCATTTCCACTGAAAATACCACAAGATTCCTGCCCAGCCAGAAAAATAGAAGGGCAGGAGGAAGCAAAATTGTGTTTTAGGTTTATCTCCTTGCAATTTTTCCAGAGATTTTTATGGACATTAATAGCAGGCATGCTGAGAAGAAGGAAACTACTCACTCTGCAGCATTCCTGCTGCTACTGCTGCTAATGAAACAATGAAGAAACCTTCATGGTGTTCATGATCTAGTGCCAAATCCCAAATGTTAAATTACTATATGTTGTTGGGCTTCCAGTCATGAAAACTTAAAACAAAACAAAACAAAACAACAAAAGTGGCTTTACAGTTTTTTTCTTCATGGCAATAGGCCTGGACATTCTTGTTTCAGATCCACCATAAATATTTGATTCTCAAGTCACTCATATTCATGATTCATATTGTTAACAGGCTAGTAGGCACACTTTGGCAGAGGACTCACCATGGGCCAGCTATTTGGAAACATGAACACATTAGAAACTGCCTTTTTTGACCATCTAATATTCTATCTTATCAAATTGTAAACACAGGAGAGGACTCAGGGACAGACTGTTCTTGGCCCACAAAAAATGGAGTAGAAGCAGGGATTTTGTCTGATCAGTAGACACAGTTCTTGCAAAGGAGTAAAAGCTCTTGGAATACCTGCCACCTTGCAATGTGCACTTGGAGCTGATGCTACAACCACTGAGGACAGGAGGAGATGGGCCGCTCAATTTATCAGGAATTTTATTACTCCTCATGCTGGAAAAGGTGTAGGAGAGGCACAAAGCCAGTGGGAGCATGTGTCCTCTGCTGAGGTACTGTACTGTGAACTGTTAGGTACAATCTATATGAGTGAATATGGTGACAGGAGGGGGAACTAAGCACAGCATGCATCTGCTGGTGTTGACATTGAAGAAACAGAGGCAAATCAAAAGGAAGCAAAGCCTTATCTGTATTTCAAAGTCAACACTGGTGCAGTGCCAAAACTGAGGAGAACAGCTGAGAGCAGCTGGAGACCTTCATTTCTCTTGATCACACTTAGGTTTGTCCTTCAGAGTGCCTTAATGTGATCTGAGCCCTTTCCTGGAGCAAGTGAGAGCAGGAGTGGATGGGAGAGATGCTGAAGAATGAGTTGTGCATTGTGGGAAGAGATCAAGTGTTAAAAAAGAGTGTGGATGAAGGAGGAGAAGAATGACAAATTACCTTTCCTGAGTGTCTGTGATTTTATCTTCCTGTGACCAAAAAGAGGAAGCCAAATTCAGAACAAAAAGGGTTTTTTCAACCCGCAGAGAACCGCTAACAAGGTTTAAGCCTGGTCCTTCCACAAGGTATTTTATTGGCCAGCTGTGAAATATCACAAACACTTGACAAATGTTTAACAATCCAGCCCTGCTATGTTTATCCCTTTCAAAAAATACCTTGTTGGGGGCCTGGTTCTGAGAAGCAACTGTGCAAAGAATGTGGATGGGAGGAAAAGCAGCTTGTCAGAAAAGAGAAAAACAGCTTTGACAGAAGCTGCAAAATTGCTGTGAACTCTGTTCTTCTGCCGGCATACGGATGTCTCTCCCTGGCAGGTGGAATCATCAGCAGAGAGTGCTCCCTAAGCATTGCTTAAATGAGCAAATGCTTCATTTTTCCAAGCTCAGTTGTGGCAGAAAACTGCTGGGGAAGTTAATTGGTGAGTCTGGATACATCTAAAGCATGAAGAGCCTGCAATGACCTCCCAGCATCCAGTTCTAGGTTGTGTTGGGCAGGAAAGACGACCTACCACAGCTCCATGTTACAGCCAGTGTCGTTGTAAGGAAATACTTTGATACTTGCTTTTTCTTAGTGGCCTGCTGTCCTGCATAAGGAATACTTACAGATTTATTTGGTCTCCATTGTGCAATGAAAGAGTCATCAGAATTTCTTTCTCCAGGCAATGAACCATTAGAGACTCCCTCATTACCTTTAACTCTGAAATTGTCATTCCGAAATTTACAGGCCAACCTATAGCTCCCCAGAGAAACTCTGAATTACTTTACTCTGCCTTTCTCTATAAGCCTGCCTTTTATTCTGTTGTCTTTTCCCCCATCAGAACTTCCTTTTTATCCTGGTGGCTCCAGTTCTGTTTATGCAGTGAAAAGATTGAATATATTAAAACAGTTTTGGATGACTTCAGCCCTTCGGAACATTTTGCACACCCATTAGGTATTCTCCCACTAGGACATCTCTGCCTCTGCTGGACCCAGGTCACAGTCTAGTCTCTGAGTAACAAAGGCATAGATGTTTGTGGGGAGTTGTATTCAAGATAAGAATTCATTACCCAGCTGTTGTGTGTGAACCCTTGATAGCCAGCTAAGGGAGAGAGAATCAGAAAGGTAAAAGTGAGAAAACATGTGTATTGAGATAAAGGCATTTTAATATGTGGAAAAAAAAAATGAAAGGAAAACCAAGGCATGCAAAAGCAACTGCTCACCTCTTCACTCAATGGCAGCCATTGATAAAATCTCTTCCATTTTTTTCCTGAGCACATTGTTACATAGTAGAGAGTATTCCCTTGGAGTCAGCTGTCTGACTGTGTCTCTTCCCAATCTCTTGCCCACCTCTAGCCTACTTACTGGCAGGAGAAACAGAGAAAACCTTGGCACTGTGCAAGCACTGTTCAGTAACAACAGAAAATGTGGGTGTTAAAAAATGTCCTTTGAGTCACAAATCAACAACATAGTACCATACAGACTGCTATGAAGAAAATTAGCTCTCTCAGCTCAACCCAGTACACCAGCTCATATGGTGGCAGTAGTTTGGTTACCCAAAGTAATGCACAATCTTCTTCCTTCAAGGGGACTTAGACCATCCAAAGATGATCCAGAAAAACTTGTCCTTTCCATCTGTTGCTCTAAAACAGATGAGGCCTTTTACTGCATGTTTTAAATTCTCCCTTTTATACTTAGGCCATGTCAAGAACTTAAAAATCACTGTTCCTTTGCCTATCATCCATGCACTGACAGATTGGACTACAGGTCCTGCAGCCATGCAAGCTCTGCTCAGCCTCATCTGGATATATTTGGACTGAATGAACTTCCCTGTCTTAGGTTCACAGTATTGTCCCATCTCTTTCCTAGCTGTGAGCGCTAAGAAGATAAAGGAGATGGCAACCAGAGACATTGGGCATTATCTTTAGAAGGCTAAGATTAGGAAGAAGCCAGAAACCTCTTCTGGACAGAAGCACTGGAGGCTTTTGTCCAGTGAGGTTCTGCATCTGGGAGAGCAGAGGCTGAGGCTGCTCATGCCCAGCTTGTCAGCTGTAAAGATCTGATCAGGGAGTGGGAAAGAAAGAAATGTTCACAGCCTGGGAGCAGGAAAAGGATATGGCATCACTGATGGGAGCTTTGCTAAAATACTTTCCTGACAAGGGAATTGCATACTTGGAAGACAGATACCAGCAATGTTACAACATTCAAACAGCCAACCTTGAGACAGAGAGAGAGAGATGTTCTGAGAAAAAGGGAGAGATTCTGTGGGTATCTAAGTTAGGGATAACAAGAGGTCCATACTGAGCCACAAGAGGCTCTCCAACAGTAACAGTGGAGAACAAGTGGCAGCACCTATGCTGCTTCTTCTATGGGCTGTCACTGGCAGAGAAGTGCTGGCAGGAGCCACCATCACCAGCAGAGGTGCAGGTTTACTCTGTAACAGGCAGCTCCCTGCCCTCCCTGCCTTTGTGAACCCTGAGCTATGCCATGGCTGTGGGGGGAAGCTGTAATCCTTGTTCTCATGGCATGCAATCTCAGCCAGCCTTCCAAGAGGAAAAGCTGCCAAGTTTAGGATGTCAATCTACTGGTGGTGTCTGTTTTGGGGTAAAATGACCCATCTTGCTTGAGAACAGAAAATTTGGTATGGAAGAGTAAGAAAGGGTAAACGAAAGAGTAAAGTGCTATATAAAATTTTGTGATAGTAATGCCAAATGACTCATGGAAAACTTAATAATCACCTCACTTCAGTTTCAAAACAATGTAAAAATGTTTTTAGTCCCACGTCTTCACTTACTTCCTTCCCCCATCCCTTTACAGAGACCCTGTCTGGTGGCAGGGTACAGTTTCTCTGTGCCAGAGCTCAGGGCCAGAAGATCTCAGCCAACACCAATCTGAATTTAATACAACATGCCCCACTGAGAACCTCTTCAGACAAATCAGTTTATCAGTTTTGTTCTTTTTGTATTAGATTACAGGTAAGTCTGGAGATTGGATTAACTTATTTTTTAATCCTTTTTTTTTTTTTTTTTTTTTTTTTTTTTTTTTTTTTTTTTTGAGCGTAGACATTCACTGGAAGCAGCCAAAATTCACAGAAACGCAGTCATGAGTTTTCATACCCATCATTACATACTTGTATCACATCCAGTACAGAGAGGGATTGGTCCTGAGGGGTTTGTCCAAGTTACCATACTAAAGAGAAGAATTAGGGAAGCCAGGTCTTTCAGCTGACCAATTTTATTAGAGTCATTTTGGATTCATACCATCAGTCAAGATCAGCAGATACTTAGACTGTTTTATCTGGAAAGAGACTCTCTTAGCTGGACTTGACAAGCTAGCCTTCATCCAGGACCCAGCATCATATTCAAATGAATCAGAGGAGAGAGAACAGCAGAGGAGAGGAAAGTAAATGTCACGAAGATCTCAAAAGCCTCTGAATCACCCTGCAATTTCTTTGCAATCTCACGTGTGCACATACCAGATGATGCATTTGAACTCTAATGTTAAGTTTCTAGATGATATTTCATCTTAAAGCCTGTATTTATGTAATTAAAAAATAAAAACTTAAAATCATTTCAGAAAAAGTATGTCATTCTCATGTAAAAAAAATATTTTGAGAGATCTGCCTTTAGTAATTTGTCTTGGTGCAAAGGCCAGATATATAAATAAAAACTCGGGTTTGCATGAGCCAAAATGAAACTGTTTGTTCTGATCACTTTGTGCTGTAAGGTTATGATTTCTCTAAAAAGCTAAAAAGGAATTAATGGTTCTGCACCACAGAAGGGGAGTAAACCCCAGCTTCCCTGGTATCCATCTACTCTGTTCATCCTCATCTTCTCAGCTCCCCTCTACCCAGCAGCCAGATTTAGCACTGCTTTGTCTGCCAAGGAAGCTCAATCCACTCACTAAAAGGGCCAAAAAAGAAAAGAAACGGTAAAAAAAGCTGTGGCCTACCCTTCCCAAAGAAAAATAAGAAATTTTTTGGCAGGGATTAAGCTAGCTTCTCTCCTGGTCAGAGGGATGCCAGCACTGTCTGCAGCATTGGTTGACTGGTGGCTAAGGAAAGAAAGGCTCAGGCAGGGATGTGTAGAGAGCAAGACTTCCCCCTTTTGGCAGCTGCAAGCTGTTAGCTCAGCTCACAGTTGTAACTTTAATCCAAACCCTAAGTGAACTGAAAAAGCTGATTTTCATGCAGTTCTCTCTTTTCCTGTCAGATGAAACTTTTTGTTTTATCTTTGCATCTGTAGCAAGGGAATTGAAATTATCAGAATATGTAAATTGTTGATTGATTCTTAAAATATAATTTGGTACCTAGATCTTATATTTCATGTTTCTTTATACCTCTAAAAAGAGAGTAACAACAGTAGTGCTAGCTGTATGTAATTTGTATTCCTAAGCACAAACTAACGTGCAAGTTCAGCTGAGAATATATTTAAAACATTTTCTAAAGAATTCCTGAAAAAAAATCAAAGGCATATTCATATTTAGTCCCTTCTGTAAAGACAAATTCACATCTATAGCTAGACATACATGTCCAAAGACACTCAGGGTGATGTGGACAGTTATACGTGTGGAATGGATCTTTCTGACGTGACCTTTTCAACACTGTGTGTGTGAAAGCAGGGCAGAGACTAACTGCAGCAAACCAGAAGCCATAGTAATTACTCTAATTCAGAAGTTACCAACCTACTGAGAAGGGAAGAACAGGAATAGAATCATGCTTAAATACAGCCCATTTTGCTTTGTTCTTTAACACAGTCCCATTCAAAATACTTTGGAATTTATGAGTCTACTGAAAGTGAGGTCTCATAATGTGCACAGCATGTTGCCAGTTAACTTGAATGAGCTTCTCCTCTGCTTTCTGTCTGATTACTATAATAGATTCCTTGAAAAGGGGCCCCTCCTAAAACATATATGTTATGAAGTACAAAACTAGTCCATAAGCTGTCCAGGTAGATTTGTGCACCTCACCTAAACATCTGCCTTCCAAAATGTGATCTGGTGCCCCTTGGAGAATTTGGAGCAATGAATCTCTGCGACGCTCTGGCCCCAGCCCTGCAGCAGCACGATTCTTTGTCAGCCTTCCAGTGCTTCCTTGTGCAGTTCAAGAGACAAATGCTTGCCTGTTTGTGGGACTGCAGTGCTTTGATCTCCACTTCCAGATGGAAACAGAAGTGCTGAGGCACAGAGAAAACAAAGTCAAATTTTTGCAGTCTGCAGGAAAGATGCCTAAGAAAAATAGAAATATATTTCTATGTGCTGGTTGCTTTTTTGCTGGTTTTTGTTTGCTTGTTTTGTTTTGGGATTTGTTTGTTTGTTTGTTTGTTCTTTGGTTTTGCTTTTTTTTTAATGGCAGCATCATAATCTCAATCAAAAATCGCTAAAACATCAGACAGAAAATAAGGATTGCAGATATCTTTTTTAAAATTATTACTATACTTTTATTTTAATCTTTTTGGCATTTAGTTCTCCCAAAGACATAGACAGAGCTTCTTCTGATCTCAGTAGTAGAGGATTTGACTCTAAAAGTTCAAACCACAAACAATGAAGCTATTACTCCTATGATTCATCTGACCCTCCACAGAGGGAAAAGAGTACCCTGTTCCTGTAGCTGAAATGCTTACTGTAATTATTTATCAACCGATATTCAGTACTGGAATATCCAACATGTTTTATATGCAGATTTCCTCCATTGCACTGGCATATTGAAAGCACTCAGCTGTAAAAATGGCTTTAAAAATAATTTATGCAATCTTTTGCATGTTGATCTGTATTTTACCTGCAGTGTTTGAAAGCTGTAGAGCTTTGTGTAGTCTTTTCAACTGATTTCTCAATATTAATTCCATTTACAGTATCTTACATTAGTCACATTTATAAGTATGCAAAACTAGTTTGAGAAATGCATTTGTTCTCAATATCCTTTCATTGCACTCTGCTCAGAAGTACTGGAATTATTCTTCTCCTCATTAGAGCTATTCAAACCCTTTAAGACATAGTGACACTAACATTTTGAACTTATGCAAATAATCTGATCTTGTATCTGAAACTTACAGAAAAGTGAAAAAAGTTACATTTACAGGAAAAAGATGGTGTGATACTTGACAGTTATGAAATGTGTTCTTTTTTGTTCTACTTGAGGTCACTGGGAATGAATTCCCATCACCACCATGGTATAAAGTTATGGTTGCTTAATAACCTGCACAACATACATTGGTCTCTATTTGTGGAGAAGGAATAGAAAGAGTGTTTTGTCTGAGAAGTCATACCTTGCTTTCACCATGAGCTTAGCCCCAAAACAGATGGGAGAGCTCCAAGGCTCAGCACAGATTGGAGCTGCTGCCTTGGGATCCATGACCGGAACAACCATCTTCTGATGTCTTGCCCCACTGTGTCCTGGGTGCAGAGCTGCAGCCAGGGCAGAAGCTTTGTGCAGCTGGATGCCTTTTTCATACTTGGAAAATATCTCAATTTTTCCCCCCTCTCTTGTAGCTGCTGGAGCTGCAAGAGAAACGTTTCACTTCAGGAAGTTCCTATTCCACTGTTCCAGTTCCTAGGAGCTTTCCAGGCTTCTCCCACAGCCAATTTACCACCATTGTCCCCAGAGCAGGTCACCAAAGGCTGAGAAGACCAATCTCGCCTTTCCCTGCTACAGTCCTATTGGAGAAAAAAATTTCATCAAAGAGATGGACTAGGATCACTGCTTCTCTTAACCATGTCACCAGCAGAGAGCCAAGGACTAGACGAGGAATGAGCCTGACTTTCCTTCCCAGGGCACCCTGTGACCTGCCCTGCCTTTGAGACAGTGAAGGAGGGGAAGCTGCAGCAACGTGGTACCAAGTCTTGTGCCCCATGCCCGCACTAGCAGGGTTGTGTGGCTTGGTGGCAAACCCCAGCTGTCCTCACCTCACAGTCTGGCTGGACATATCCTACCCCACAGATGGGAAGAAGGGGGTCACTGAGGGCAAGGGTGCCAACTGTGATGTGTCTGTTCTCAGGACAGGAAGAGATATTCATTGTCCTGCACTGCTGAGTTTTGTGATTCAGGGTTTTCTTCCTCTTTTTTAGAATTTTTATTTTTTAATTAAATTGAAAGCTCTCATTTTCCTGGTAAATTCCAGTTTTATGTAAACCATGAGCTATTTAAACACTATTTCACTAGACATACTTCAGATTTGAAGAGCTGATGATGGCAAGAGCATCTGATATGATGTGCAACATGTCCTTTGACAACTTTTCTGTTTTTTTGAAAGAAACCCACACATCCACACGTCCAGGAGCTATCAGGAAACCAAAGAATCAGACATGTTAGGATGCAGGATCAGAATATTTTAAAATTTCAGACAGTTTCAGGCTCAGATCTTGCTAATTTAGTGTATTATGTGCTGTAGCTCAGAAGCATCAAATATTAATGGAGAGTCACTCACCTTTGAATTGATTTTAAGGCAGTTTAGGAGTATAACTCTTCCTTATCACTTGCCTGCATATGCCAGTAGACCAGAAGAATTATAGCAGTATTATAAAAAGCTACAGCAATGTTGACATAAATTCTATAGGGGACCTATGAGGGAACAAAGTGACTATATTTTCTGTGTAATTAATTCTTTACCAAACAAAAACATGCTGCTTCTGTCAATAAACCTGTGTTTTGAAACCTCTCCATCTAATCTCCCTCTTTGAAATCAAGGTTTACGCACTGTGACATTTAAAATCCCATTTATTCAAATGGTAAAAATTTTTCAGGCTACATAAATATTAGTCTCTTTTGGAATAATAAACATGTTTAGAATTACTTTGAGGATTTTTATTAGTCTCTTAATTAATTTTTCAATGGGAAAATAATAAAAAGGGGGGAGTTAGAAATCCTAAGATAAATTCTTTCATAAAACAGAAGATCATACCTTTTCCCCCAATAATTTTAAACTTTGGAGTTTTTCTGTTTTGTTTCCTTCCTGTCATTTCCTTCCTTGTTTCCTAATGACAGAAGAGTGATGATTATTAAATGAAAGTAACTTACTTTAGCATTGTCACTATCACTTTAGGATTTCTGTCGATAGTTATCTGCATAATTACTGTTCTTTGTAACTGATATTTCACAGAGATGCAGAAATACAAATACTACATATGGCTTTTACAGATGTAAACTAGTTTTTTCTCTATTATTTTTGTACATATCAGTCTGCACTGAAAGCAGTGCTGTCTATGCTCTGTGCTTTATTCCAGGGGGATGCAGTTATGATTACACTGAAAAGGAGGCTCTATAAACCACAAACACTTGCCAGCTTTGCTAGCACATCATTATTACACCACTCAGTATGCTGTTTTTCTTCTGTCTTATGCAAACAAAATTCACACTCACTGGGAAAAAAGTACATTACCAAGGCATGACTTAAATCCCTCCCAGACTTCAGACCCTGCATCCCATAATTTTAGAGTTTCAGATATGCATATTTTTCTCATGTCTATGTCTTAGTTTCAGCTGATAAAGGAACAGTGTCAGGGGAGATTTTACTTTTTGCCTGCCCTGCCTTGACACAGTAGGTCAATTTGAGTGGAGCTACCTGATCTGCCAGCAGCCAGCTACTTCCCATGTTCAAGAGACCTTAATTAAAGCCTAGTTGAAGATGAATACAAAATACATAAGAATTATAAACATGGACCTGGTTAAAAATTGTTACAATTCGACCGCTGAACAACCAAGCAAAACCAGAATAAATGTGCAGCAGTGCAAACGTGTGTAGGCATGTTAAATTAGAAAAACATGAAAATCATCATTAATGCCCCTTAACCAATGCCTTACTAGAGCAAAGCATTAAAAGTGTTATGTGGGAACTATGTCATATACAAGAAGTATAAGGAAATTTCAAATGAAAATAAAGTTCAGACCATCTTTTCATTATAATTTCTTTCTTTCCTCTGAGTAGATAAAACAGACCATTTGTTAAATTGAAATCAAAAAATCTGACCACAATTATCTTAAATGTGTTACTTATTAATATGTGAAGCTGTGTGTGGATATTGTCTCTGGAAATTCTCTTTTCAGATCTGGAAGGGAGATCTGCATTTCAGCTCCCTGCAGCCCTTCTTGGGAAGCATGAGATTTTTGCTTGTCCTAGCAAGCTGGATGGTATTTATCCACTCCAGTTACTCCAGCTGGTTCATGCGCCCTTGATGGGTTGCAAAAACTGTGAGAAAGGATACAAAGCAGCATGGATATTTGAGGAGCAGGAGTGAGGTGACAGTGGCTTTGTTTATGCACAGACTTACCTAGGAGTGCTTTATTCCTCCACATGGGCATCTATCAGAACTCAGCCCTGATGTGAGAGTTTTCAGGACACAGAATGCAACTAGTCCAAAGGACAGTGTGGGAATAATTACACTGCCATATCTTTCACGTTTGTGGAAGCAAAAAGACCAGGTGAAGCCAATTTCTGATTCATCTGACTGCCAGGGTCTCTCAAAGCCTCACCCTTTTACTCACACAATTCTGGCTAGAATTAACTTCATTAAAGTTAGTCATATTAAGGCTCATAAACGTATTTTGGGAATGCTGACAACTTCCTTCTGAAATGGTGGTTTGTGAACAGTTTTCTTCCCATTCCACACACAAGCAATGATGCAATTAGGGTAGGACAAAGTAGTGTCACATGCTGGAAACCTAATGTGCATTGCAAGTGATAACATCCGCAAGTGAGTGAGAAACCTTTCTGCCTCAACTTGTGGATCCGTGGGAGATTCCTGGTTTTCATCTATGAAAATTAGCTAGCTGTGAGAACCCTTGGTTTTTTCAGGTAACTTTTAGTGAGCTCAGATGAAAACCAAATGAACAAGAATCAAAAAATCTATGTTTTCCCTTCATAAAAAAACCCTGATATTTAGCCAGTTTTTGTCCTTGAGTCTGAAGACCCAGGCATTGGGCAAAGTAGGCAAAAGAATTCCACTGTGGTATTTAAGTGCTATCTGTTGGGAAGAATACATACAGGGATGTCTTCAAAATGAGCAGGGATTCCCAAAGACAATGATTCAATAACTAAATTGGTTTCAGCTACTAATTTCCAGCTTTCTCAGCAGTTAAATGTCTTTAAGGGTGGAAAGTCTGTAGAACCAAATGAGGAACTGCCCATAGGTGCAATCCCCTTCACAGCAGTGCTCTAGACCTCTTTCCCCTTCTGGTACAGAGAAGGCCAATGCTCCCGAATTCCTTCTCTAGGGAGACTGTGACACTTCACGAAACACTGCATCAATCAGCCTATTCAGCGTGCACAAAGAGGAAAGATCTTTGGGTAATTCACTGTGAATGGATAGAAATAAGACTGAAATCCTCTCAGCCTCTTTACTTTCCCATCCCTACATCGGTCAGGTGTAATACACTGCAGCCCACAGTTTTGGTGGGTTTTTTTGTCTTGCTTTCAGCATTCACATACCCACAATTACTATTTTTGCATTAAGTTGTTATTGGAAAATATTCATTTTGTAAAGAAATTTGAAACCCACTTCTTTTCTTGTTACAATTACAAGCATAAGTTTTTCTTTCTATCATTGAAACATTCAGGAGGGTCCAAATTATGCTAACAACAGAGTAAATTTCCCATACCTTGTGGAAGAGAAAATGTTATGTCTTTGGAGGAACGAAGACAAAACAGAGGAGCAACTGTTTCATACATAAAGGTACTGAACTAGGTCAGGGCCACTGAATGATGGTAAAAAATGATATGCAGAGAGGCAGAATCTTGAAAGCAAATTTTTGTGACCATAAACTGTATGCATTAAGGTGTTCCAGAGCAACTTGGTTGTCTCATTTATTAAAGATACCCAGGGGTACCTGTTTTTTAGAAGATTCTTATTCAATAGTTTAGAAATCAAGAATGTTTTGGGCTATCCAGCCTTTTTAAACTTCTAAAACTGCTGGTCACTTTTACATCTTAAATGAAGAATATGGTATTCAGAGGTGGAGGCATAAATCAATTAATTTCATTTATTCAAAAGGTTACTATTTTCATTTAATGCATTCAAATGTTAATCAATTACTTCAAAAATCATTACATCCTATTAATCCAAAATGTAATAAATAAAAGCGTACATAGGTTTTAAGGCAAAGCAGTTGCGTTTGGAAATGTTGAGATCATTGGAAACTGCACAGGATGTTGCAACATGGAACATAAAAAACCCAACATGGATATGATCTTGTACATAAACCTCCTACAAACTTCAGAGATTAATTTGGTTGGCTAATTGCAAAGGATGGTTCTTCACGTCTGTTTTTCAAAACATGGTGGGGAGAGGGGATATCTATTTGTCTCTAAGATGAAAATAGATAGCAATTGAGGTTTTTTTAATTTAGAACAAGAGAAATCAAGTATCTAATGTTCTTTGTGTTCATAACTGCATAGAAAATCTCATTAACATTACTCATTTGGGCATTGTTGTTTATTTCCTTGGAGACAGCATCAAATCCTAAAGTGCAATTGAAATCAATGACAAAAACTTCATCAACTTCCAGGAAAAACAATTCAAGTCTATAGTGAGGTAACGAGTTTTTCTTTAAAAAAACCAACGAAACCAACACAAACCACATTTTTCAAAGCCTGAAAAATGTAATCCACTAGGAGCATTGAGTATTTCAATGTCTCTACTCCTCCTTTGACAGATAACTCACATAGATTTTAGTTTGGAAGAAGAGTGGTAATTGAGTAACTACTAAAAGGGCAACAACAACAAATGACATGCATTAAGACCTTCAGCTGAAAGAAGGAATTCTGTTGCAAGAAATACTTCTGACATCATCTTGGGTTTATTGGGAATATGCACGCACACACCCTTTGATGCATTTTTGTACCAGACAGAATGGAAAGAATTGTAGAGATGAAAATTTCTGTTTAAACCTGCCGAGCTCACTAGTTTGGGAAAGACCAAGGAGACAGACTGGAAGAACTTGTGGACATGACATTGCAACAGAGTGAAATTTGGCAGAGGGAACTGTGGGAGCTGCTGTCGTGAACTTACCCCATAATTGAAGTGTTCATCAACTGAGAACAAGCACTTAGATCAAAAGATCTGGGTCTTCAAGTTGGTGTCAGTGTGACAATGAACTTACAGAGAGATGCTTCCATAAAAAAGGAGACATGATATTGAGACACACAAGGATTTTACCTTGCATGATTCCCTTGTAGAAGACTGGCACAGTCTTCTTGTAGAAGACTACTTCCCTTGTAGAAGACTGACGCAGTGTGAAATAAAGCCTCCAGTTCTCTGAGAACAACAAGTTTTAATTTGAATCAACATACTGAAGTAATAATGAATGACTGCTTAAAATAGAAAAGGTGATTAAAAGAGTTTTGCATTGTCATGTTAAGCAAATCTAAGGCCTGGACAAAAAACGTCATTTTGTAATAGACACCACTGAGACAAAAACAAGCCATGAGTAAATTTAAGATGGAGATGAGATTTCTATCCTTCCAAAACTAGGCTTTTGGAACAGCTTGTTTTTAGATTACTCATTATAAATTAGTGCAGGAATTGCATGGCAGAGCCACAAGTAACGTACAGGAATGGGCCTCATCGGCACAGAATGTTCCTTTTCTGGGAGCTTGTGTTGCTTGGTTTTAAAAACACGATTACAGCAAGTGCTGGGGAAACAATACCAAAACAAAACAAAACAAACAAAAAACAACCAATACCAAAACAACAATAAACCCAAAACAATCAAACAAATCTAAAACCCAAAAACCCCTCTGCAAAGAAGTCTGAAACTCATTGAGCAGCCAAAAATTGTCCTCTAGCAATAGCTAGTTTTATTGTTCAAAATAGGAACATTTTCTTCAGATTGTACATTAGAAATTACATGAATAATAATCTGGTAATAATTTCAAGGAAGGCATATAGATTAACACAAATTTTGAAATTCATTTAGGTTTAAACACAGCACCACCTATGGGAATGAAATAGTAACAATGAGTCTGAAACAGTGAAAGCATAGTTGGAGGACTCTGTAACTCACTCTGCCTTGCAAACTATCCATGCTAATATAAATTTGACAGCAAATTCACTATTTTCTTCATGTTATTAGAAAGGAAGACCTTACCACAGTGTAGGTGAGGTAAAGTTTTTCTTTGAGTCACTAGACATAACTTGGCAAAAAGTGAAGATATTTACACAGAGTTAAAGGAGATAATAATATATTTCCTAGGAAAGAGAGCATTGTGTATGGCAATTTAAATGAGCTGCAGATAGATATAAAAAGTAGGTGCTTGTCCTGCCATTAGAGAACATATCAGCCACTTTAAAATACACTTCACTTAGACTAATCACCACATTATTGCTATTCCAGATGAGGCATGCAGGTGTAAAGCTGGAATAGAGCAGTCCCTTCTGCTTGTTAATGAGCAGATTATAACGTGTTGCAGATCAGAGTTTGAGGTGAGCAGAAAGCACGGGCACTGAGAAACATCCAGAGAGCAAGATGGGACAGGTGTGGTTCAAAGGCATGTTCCTGGGGATTTCTCTCTTTTGATTTTCCTCTGTCCTCCTTCCTTGTGGGAAAAGCCCTGCAACTTCCTGTTCCTAGGTTTTGTTGTTTTGGTTTTTTTTTTCTTGTCACAGCTCCAGAAAGAAAGTTATGGGGAAAATAGCTGCTTTGCATGGACATTACACTAGCAAAGTTTGAAATACCAGTGTCGCCATACCCACCCTCTGTGGGTGCTTTCCCACTCAGCCTGTGGCTGCAAAAGCAATCCAGAGAACAGTTGTAAGACATGTGGGGCAAAAAAAAAAAATACAAAGGCCCATTCTGTGTTTCCCTGAAATGCTCCAAGTTCCCTTGGAGCAAACAGCTTGCCCTCAGTTGGACAGGAGTGCTCAGAAATGCTGCTTGCCCCAGCTTCCCAGTGATGGAGAAAACTGAGCAGTGCTGAGCTGGCGTGTGGCCTCTTCACAGTGGGCAACCCCACCAGGGGCAGGCACTGCTGTGCTGGTGTCAGCCAGGGAAGCAGCAATTCTGTCAGGCAGCGGGGGCGTCCCCAGGCAGGATGCAGTCAGAGGGCAGCACTGACAGCCATACAGAGCTGCTGTGGGGCACAGGGCAGAGGGACTGACAGAATCACAGAATGGCTTGGGCTGGAAGGGAACTTAAAATCCTTCAAGTTCCAATCCTGCTGACATGGGCAGGGACATGGTCCACTAGACCAGATTGCTCAAAGCTCCATCCAGTCTGGCCTTGAATGTCTTAAGGAATAGGGCACCCACAACTTCTCTGATGCCAGGCAGAGGGAAAGAGCTCAGCCCTCCCTTCATCCCTCAAAAAAAAAAAAATAGCTCTTTTTAAATTTCTCACAAGAATGCCAGGACCTATGCCACTTAAAAAAAAAAAAAAAAACTGCTGTGGAGAGGGGGTTGGAAGGGTGAGCATACAGCAGTAAACTCTTGCATTTACTGCTGGCCAAAGGATCTTTCACAATTCCTAGCCACAGATCTTGGCTTGCCGGGAAAACACGGCCCAACATCAACTCCCCTTGACACTTATTGTACCCTCAGCTGGATGAGCTGATAGGGTTTGGATAGGACTTTGGATAGGATAGTAGGATTACTGCCACCTGGCATTAAGGACCTCACAGTTGTCCCATGTTGTTAGGAGTTTAGGATGTCTCTGGAAGCACAGAGATGAAACTGCTCTCTCCAGGGTAAGATTGATGGTAGAGCTGAGGAGAGGAATCATCACGTGCATGTCCTCCTGTCTCTCTTGAGCTAGCCTCAAGTTAGCTGAATCCCAACCAGGAGCATGATAATATTCTAATTTTAATGCCGAAGATTCTTAGAATGTTAATTGCTTTTTAAAAAATAAAGCCTGGTACAGCCACCATTGTAGCAGAGAGTATGCACAGACAATTACAAACACCACACTCCCATTTAACGGAGCATCCATGTCAAATAAGACTGTTCTTTTGAAATTTGTGAACATGAAAACAACAGTGTTCAAGAATAAAATGATAACTCTTGCATTTCACTAGGCTGTACTATAACAAATGGATATAAAGTTATGATTCACACTAGTTAGAGGATACCAGTTCATGATTTAGTGCAAATTTGCACAAATTTTTTTGTATTGAGTTTGACATTTTAAAGTCTTGCACCTTATTTACAGTCAAGCAGCCACATTCTGTAAATATTTTTGTACTTATTTAGTTGTTTGAAATCTTCAGTTGCGCTCTGTTCTCACCCTCAGATATAGTTTACCCAACTAGAAGGAGATTTTAAATGTGTGATTTTTTTTTTAAGAGACAAGCACAAAGCTAGTAACAACTAGTGGGTTTCAGAGCTTTGAGTTTTAAAGTTGTCTTATTTTAGACATTTTAGTCATCAACTTCTCACAGTTTTGCTGCAGGACATGAACTCAAAAGAAAATCTGGAATACTTTTAAAATAGTGATAAAATTGGGTTTGAGGGAAATTATCCTTTCTTTAAAATCCTCTAAAAATTCTTTATACACACAAACTTATGCTTCTTCCTCCTTTTCCACCCCATGAACAGCACTGTTTCCAAATGGCCAGCAAGGAGCTTTCAAGGGAAATATAATTCTGATTGTGATTCTTCTGTGGCCTACCATTACTGCAAATTTATTCGTTTCCCTATAGAAGCAAATAAAATTAAAAATGAAGATGGAGAGTATATTTTTATGTACCAATAATAAGCATGATGAATTTTTATTGTATTTGCATTGGCTAGTTGTGACTTAGACTTGTTTTTAAAATCATTATCATTATGTCTAGAAGCATTTCCTTGTTCCTACACATATCTCAAGATCAATGTCAGTCTATAGCAGTGCATTTACAACAACTCAGACTAAAAATGAACCTTCTCCTGTTTTGTTTTATTCATCTGATAAGTTTTCCAAACTATCTGAAATAAATATTCTCCACAAATATACTTCGCCATGTACCATAGTGTAGCAGGTAGAATTAAGCTGTATGTATGCCTTCATTTTTGCAATGAGTGATTTCAGCAAAGATGTAAATTGAGTTTCACCTCACTCTTTTAGAAAGACACACAGCTTAAGCTACAATATGTATGAAAAATATAACAGCATTCTTACATCTTTGTATAGACCATACATTTGTTGATGTGATCTGATAAAAGTAAAAAAAAAGTCTAAAGACTCCTGAAAAATCTTTTGCTGCAACGTTACAGCACTATGTGCTATTAACCATGAACTGGTAGAATAAAGAAAATATCTGCATGCTTGCACTCTGACATTTGAAAATTTACTTTCATTCTCCTGATCTGAAGAGCCACCACACTAATGATGTATTTTTGCACTAAGCTGGATTCTTTGGATTGTTACACTCAAAAATACTTTTTCATTTTTTGTCCTCTACTGGTTGGAAAAAATACTGTACCTTTTTCCCCTGATTTCTCTCTGCGGTATTTTGAAGCTAACTCTATGAATCCAGAAAAGTTACCCAAAAAGCTATAAATACAACCTGACTTTCAAATAGACTGAATATTAGCCACTCCTACATCATGAATATTGGTGAGTTCTTGAATTTTTTACAAATTGGGCCATTTGTGGTAAAAGCCATAGGCAGTCTGAGTTAAGAAACTGACCCCTTCCTTTGAAAATCCTGACAAACTGCCAACCATTCCTAAGTTCCAATCGTAGTACTTTCTAAGGGATACAGAGAGGGGGGAAGCAAATGGTTGATTGTCCAGCTGCAAAAACCTCTGGTCACATCAGCAGGAAAATCCTGGCTATGGGATGTTATCCTGTGTTACTGAGTCATAGCACTGCTAGTGTTGCTTAAAGACTTTTCCAGGGCTGTGAGAAATCACTGCACCATGAGTGCTGTTAACTTGGTTTCTGATCTTTGAATTATTTTTTGAAATGTTTTCATTGAAATTACATTGACTCCTCAGCATATTGTATTTACCGAGTGTATGTACATATGTATCATTGAAACAGGTGCCCAGAGACATGGTGGAGTCTTGATCCTCAGAAATGTTTACAGCTCAGCTGGCCAAGACCCTGAGCAAGCCAACACAGCTGCTAAGTTGACACTGTTCTGAGTGGGGGCTGGGACCAGATGCCCTCCAGACAGCCCCTGCAGACAGAATAGATTATTGGATGATTCTGTTGTTCACTGTCATGGTAGCAAACAACACAGGTGCTTCCTTTTTCTGCCATGTATTTAATATTTTTCTCATTACGTTATTACCAAATCCCGATGTAATGAGATTTCAATGCTTTTTAGTATTTTAAGTAGGTACAGGAAATAGAGGGGATCAGTTGTTAAAAAGCAATATCATCCCTAATTAACTTTGTATACTATTTACATGCTAATTTGTTTTAAGTGTTTTTAAATACAAGTAAAATATGAATTGAAATGACAAAGTACTGGGTGGAGCTATTTATATTCTTCATCAGATCAGAGAGTATACCTGTCCGTTTTCATAACAGTTTTACATTGGATAAATTAACCATTGATATTGCTCAGCTTTCACTACAGCAGGTAATTGCCCAAGCTCATTTCTAGCCCCAATGTTTTTTGTCTGGAATGTAATCTGAAATTGAGATCTCCTGGGCAGTTCAATGAACAAGACATGGCAGTCAAAGGCTTTGGTATATTCATATCTCTGCCACTGAATAAACTCATTCTTAAACCAGGATGGGGACCAATACAAGGTTTAATCAGGAAGAAGCTTTGTATTGACTTCAGTCAACTTTTTCCTAGTGTCCACTCCTCCCTGTCCTGATGCTGAAAGTCTCATGCAAGTGAAAATGTCCATTTCTAATCTTTAAGATAATAATAGGCATTAAATGCAGCCTCATTTAGTACTAGTACTAGTACTTTCAATTTCACACAGTCATGCCTTTAAGAATGATGTGATTTCACTGTGAGAGTGATGGAAGCCTTGCTTGGCTGGACCATCAGTGTAAAAAAAAAAAAAAAAAGTAAAGCTGAGGCCAGTTAGGTACAGCAAGGACTTGGCACTATATGTTTAAGAGCAAAATAAATAAATAAGCAAAACCACTGAGAAAAGGCTTTGTAATTGGTAGAAAAAGACCTTAGAACAGTGATCCTTATTCATGCATTGTGCAACATGTTATGCCTAAAGGATGGGGAAGGAGAGAGAACTCTTTCTCTCCAGACAAGTTTTCTCTTTAAATACTCATCAGTTTGCTTCAGAAGGCTCTCACGAACATTAATGGTTTACTGTCATCATTGTTGTTGTATTAATTGCTGTTAATTACAATACTATTGTAGCAATGCCTTCAGCAAGGCTTTCTAGTTCAGGGAAATGGGAAAATGCTGTTCAGCTCCTACCTGTAGGAGCAGGATTGTATCTTAGTTGTTAAGAACATTTAAACATGTTCATTATGCTAAAGTCTCAGAGACCTCTAATTCCACCTGTCTTGCAGACAGGGAAGCATTTCTGTTTTGCTTTGGGGTGGGTTGGTCTGGGCTGTTGCTTTTGTAGGAACTCGGTGTTAATAAAATTCACCCTGCAGGTCAGCAAGTCCTCCTGCAGGCAGATGGAATTTAAAGATTATCCAGAAACAGCATCCAAAACTGCCTGTATCTGGCAGGGATGTTGATCACGGTGGGAAAAAAAGATCCTGTTTATGTCTTCCTTGCTGCAAGGGCATAAATTATGGGATGTATACAAACCAAACCTCAATTTCTGCGCATCTCTTGCAGGAGGTCTGTGTTTATAAACACATAAACCATCTGTTAAGTGTTTGCAAATTAAACACCTGGCTTTTTATAGTACAATTTTATATCTAGTTTCAAAAAAGCCTGTGACGTCTAACAAAGTTGCACAGGCTGTTGTTTGACTCTTTGCAAGAAATGTAAAATAATTGCATAATTACAGAAAATGCCTGCAAATGCAGATTACATTTTCGCATTTCATTTGAATTCCTAGGTTGAAGTAATTAACAGCACCTTTACAATGAAAACTTTACAAACACTTCCATTTTTTCAAGTCTCTTACCATTTTTTGTGATGTGTGTATCTTCATTGAGGAGTAACTGGAATAATTGTACATTAAGAACAATCAGTTTTACAAATAAGTAAATATATTCTGAACTCTGGATATATCATGTGAATGTCAAGCTAACATATCTGCTTTTTCATTCACAGAAAACATCTCCAAGCCACTCTTCATGTCAGAAAACACTTTCCAGCACTGAGGTAGTTACTAGCTTTCTACATGAGACACTGTTTGGCTTGGAAAGGTGGTTTGACCTCACAATTGAAAAACACACTCAGAAAGCCAAGACAACTCAATCTCCAAACTCTGAAGAGCTTAAAATAGACTTTAGTGTCCTCAGTTGGGATAGCTGGACACAACAAAATCTCACAAGAGCACCTATCTGAATTTTTGATTGCCTAAATACATTCTCCAGACTGGCCTTAAATCAACGAAGAGGTTGTTCTGCAAAAAGATGCTAAGTCTTATTTTTTCAGAGTGAAATCAGCCATGAAAATTCTGGCACATTTCTAAATATGTTTCGTTGGATTCTTTTTGCAGCAGTAAGGCTGGTTTTAACAGGTGCCATTAAAGCTTGTGCTGTTTCATGAGGAACATGTTGGTCAGCTCCATTGAAAATTCGTGACCCACAGAGAGTCTGTCAATCTTCAGTGTATTTGCTTTCTGATGAAATGGAAACCAACCTCTTTATCAGTGAGCACACCCTGCAGATATATAACAAAATTAAATGAAAAACCCATTTCATTTGAGAATTGAAATTAAAGTTTTTCCTGACTTATTTTTACTTTACCCAGGCCATGCAACAAAAATGTATCATCATCCAGCTGCACCAGAACTTTACTAATAAATAGCTGCAATTGCCCGGTGGTGCACGCTAGGAGTTTGGTTCTGCTCCCACTGAAGTCAAGGGGAGTTTTGTTACTGACTACAACAAAGTATCTTGTCCTTATGTGAATTTAAGAATACACTTCAATCCATGAATAGGACGCACCATGTTTTATGATGAGTATTTGATTTACTCATATTTGATCATTAGTCATTTGAAACTTATGTGTTAAACACTGGGATACAGTTTCTCCTCTGAACTAAGCTTCACTACTTTGTGAAGCCACGGTAAGATAAATGGGAAATATATTGGCACATTAGTGACAACAAAAAATTCATCTGCCAAAGAGGATTCCCCAGCTAGTGAAGGGAAAAATAGCTGACTCATGTCTTGCGAGCATCAAGCCCAGGACATGGTGTTAAAAAGCCAAAATCAAGGTGGTTCCACTGATTTTTACCTTTTAAATGGCCATGAGACGAAGTGCCAGACAATATAGAGCAGTGTGTGCACGTCTCAGAGTTAACACTGAAGAAACAGAAAGCTGTCTTGTAATCTGTGGTATTATATCTCTTAGGCTGAGTTACTGGCTCCTGAGTTTGAACACCAGGATATCAATTCTTTACCATATTAATAGAAAATGTCTTTTGAATAATCTCTGCAATGCTTTATACAGGTGTCTCTGACATCTCAAAGAATGCTCTGATTTTCCATGCAACAAGGAGCAAGGACATTTTCTGATCCTTTCCTGATGAAATAGATAAAAGTTTGTCTGTCTCTGGCACACAGAGAGGGGGCACTTGAGAGCTAGAGATACTCAAATATGTTTTCCCAAGGTGTTGGAGTAAGAAAGGTTGAAGAGGAAGGAATGCCAATAACTCATATTGTTTCACTGAAGACCTTAGACATAGAGCTGGAAGACAATCCCTGTGTGATGTGCTCCTCATTGGTGCCTACTTCCATTCAACATCTTTTAGCCCATGAGTGCTTTTCCCAGGCTACCTCTGGCCACTTACAGCAGCAGTGTTCTCTCTCCCCATGACTTATAGCTCCTAGGTGCTTGTAAATGCTGTGATGGTGATGATGGCTCTGAGCAGTGAGAGGAGGCTGTTCAGAGCGGGGTGGTGATAAAGAGCAGCAGACACAGTAGCACCAGTGCAGGAATATGCACAGGATCCTCTTCCCTTCCTCATGTCCCACTGGTGCATGACCCATTCACATGGGTCCTGAGAGATCCCCTGTGCCCTGGTGCTTAGAGACAATCTCAGCTTCACAGAGGTTGGCCCACTGACCAATAATTTTGTGTTTCTGTTCTTACTCATTTGTCACTATGGAGAAATTTTCTTTTCTCAGCAAAATGTGTTTCCTGCTTTAAGAACATACATGGGCATTGGTCAGCCACATTGATGTGACCATTACAATTTAGGGAAGCAAGGCAAAAAATCATCAGCTTCTGGAGACCTGTTCCACCTTGCCCATGCACACCACAGGAGTTCCCAAGAACCTCTGCAACAGTACCCTTGTATCCAGGGTTTTCAGGGTGTCTCTGGTGAGTTCAAAAACTGTCAGCTACCAATATAGCTTGCAGTACGTAACAGAAAACTGCAATAAAACTGCGATTAAATAAAAAATAAATTATCTACTTCAACTGCATTGCCTGTGCAGCACCACCAGTTTCTTTGGCTTCTGTTTCACTGTCCCTTTACAGAAGCCTCCTCACACTTCTGAACATGTGTTTCTGATCATAAAATGCTCAAGGAAAGACCACCTGCCTACAAAAGATACTTTTTTTCCCAGTCTGAGTGGGCGTCTTACAGACAGGTTTTAGTACACAGCAGAAAACAAGCAGAACAATGAAGTGAAAGGGCAGCTTTCTTCTAATGAAAGCCTGCATTGTTATCTGGCATGTTTGTAACAAAACTAGGAGAGAAGACATTTCTTAATGATTATTCCTGGTGAAAATATAAAGAATAAATAAAATAATGGGAGAACACAGTAATAAGAAATCTGTTGTTTGCTTTGGGGCTTTAGTTTACTTTGGCTTGTCTAACCATGATATTTTTTAAGGAAAAGAAGTCTAAATATTCAAGTCTAAAAAAGTCTAAGTATTCAAACAAGGAAATAAAAGTTTTTCATGACTGCTGATTTTCAATCAGAGTTTTCTGAGCCATCTCTAAACAGTAAGCAGTTAAAAAAATCAATGCTGTTGTCTCTAGAACTCTTTAAAAGTAAACCGCAGAGACTGTTGGACAAGAGAGGTAATCATCTTCGTGGCTTATTATACTGATATCAGGTGAGACAGATGTTAAAATCTTTTAAGTGAGAGTAGGAGTCCAATCCCTTGCATTTGAGTCTTGATTCGAAATGGACTTGGTTTAATGATTTCTGTTGACTTAAGTGGACACCGAGTAAATCTGATCTGCTCTAGTACTTTCAATTTCACACAGTCATGCCTTTAAGAATGATGTGATTTCACTGTAAGAGTGATGGAAGCCTTGCTTGGCTGGACCATCAGTGTAAAAAAAAAAAAAAAAATAAAGCTGAGGCCAGTTAGGTACAGCAAGGACTTGGCACTATATGTTTAAGAGCAAAATAAATAAATAAGCAAAACCAGTGAGAAAAGGCTTTGTAATTGGTAGAAAAAGACCTTAACAATTAAGTGATGGTCAGAGTCAACGAGACAGTGGTAGGTATCTATACCAATGTCAATCAGTACCTAAATACACGAGCACACAGGAAAACAGCCTCTTCTCTCACAGTGGTTCTCACTGTATGTTCTTTTACTCTAACAACAGAAACTGGGGATGAAGATTTCCTCCAGTCCAAAGGGAATCTAAGGAGCTCATCGCTCAGAAACAAGAGGCCTCTGCAGTCTGAGCCTGCTCTGGGCAGCTGCAGACAGCTCTCGTTGCTCTACAGGCAGCGTGCCACGTGAGAGGCCAGCAAGAGAGCCAGCAGCAAAGCCCGTGTGCTGCTGCTGCCAGACATCAGCCTGGAAGCTGCTGGCTCAGGATCCCGCAGTGCCACGCACATCCTGCCTGCGCACAGAGGTGGCTGAGGGTCACTCTGCACAGCCACAGGGTGTGGGAGGAGGGCAAGGAGTGACATCACTGTCACAGCGCCAGCTGTAGCAGGGGGCGGCTGCAGAGCACTGGTGCCTTCTCACACATACTCCACGTGCGCACACAGGCTCCTGAGCCAAACTGCTTTATAACAGCTCTGCTATGCAGGACATACAAAATCCATGGCTGAGGAAAACATCCCTCTCCGTGCAGAACTTCACTGTTTTTACAATAATGTTACCTTATGCAATTCTGGCTGATGGGAACTGTATTAAAAGCCCATGGCCTGGGGATTCAAAATAAAACAGAAAGCCGAGAACCATCTAATCAACAAGTCACGGTGCTCTGGGGCCTTTTTAATGAAGAGAAAAAAAGCAACCTAAACACTAAAAAGGCTTATACCTTTAAAAGTTTTTAAAGATCCAGACTGTTATTAATTTGCAATACTGATATCTATTCTACACTTCTCTCTTTTCAAAAGTTGAACACACACACCCCTTTCTTCTGTGAACCATTTTATCCATGACTATGTTCTTAATTACTTTCTACTACACTTGCAGGCCTGAGACCAATGGGATAACAACAAAAAAAAAAGGCTCCAAAACCAAAACTAATTATAATCCAGTGGTTGTCTATGTGCTTCCATCCAACAGTTCTGAAAAGGTGAAATTTAAAGAGGCTCTTGGGGGTTCATGTGAGTCATGATGTGTCCACCAGAGTCCTCAAGAACTTCCAGTCTAGCTCTTCTGCATGCAGGAAAAGACATGACAATAATGTGCATGAGCATACACACAAACGTTTGCTTCTTAATCACCCACACAGCAGAGATAAGCAGATCAAGCAATGCTTTATAAATGGAAAATGATGTGTGTACTTAGTGATGTACAAAATCTCAAGTAGCTTAAAAGTTTGTTTAGAACAAGCTGGGACTTCCTGTTCATCCAGGTTTTATCTGAGCAAATCAGATCTCTCAGCTTCAAGAAAACAGGGCTGGAAAATTAAGGGTGATTGTCTATTCACAATACTTCACATTGGACTTGGTGACTTAATTTCAGACAGATTTGGGGAGAATAATTCCTACACGGTAAATGAGAAAATAGGAAAAGATGGAAAATGTCTGTACTAAAAATGCTCTGAATCACCCAGATAACACCTTTTTGAGCACCTGAAGTCATCCAGCCATTTTTTGTTTACATCACTGATGTATACTTCTAAATAAATAAATTTACATTTGTTTTAGGTTAAAATCTGAAATCTGCTGCCAGACACTGGAAATGATGGTATAAACAAGTTCTTTGAGTCCAGTTCTCTCTTTGGAATGGCATTTGCAGCTTTGGGTTTTGCAATGCTTGCTGGAATCAAAGTTCTCTTATGCTATTATTCCATGCTGGCTGGATTAAATAAAAATAAGTATTTTTCTCCCATCTTCTGAATTTCAGAGAAATTTCAGCCAAACCTCCCATTAATTATGTACTTTATATCTTCTTCACAGGTTCAAATAGAGGTCAGCTCAGTTGCAGTTGAGAAATACAAGTGAGAGTAAATAAATTTATACTCAAGACTTGGCATCCTTCAGCAAACTTGCATATAGTTGCTATCTGTCTCTGCTTTTCACCAATAGCCCTGGTGATGCCTGAGTGTCCATTTCTGACCATAGAGTACAATCCCTATTCAGCCACTAAAAACTGACTCAAATCAAAGATTTATGCAAGGATTAGCAGGCTGAGCTTCTGATAATGCTGCCAAGATTTTATTTCATTCTTGACAGATACAGTGATATTTGTGTTAAATTATATATTCACTCCCAGCAATTTTTCTGATCCTTTGCTCCTAAATCTCCCAAACTCCATCCACTTGAAGTGTTTTAAAATTACTTACCTTATCCCAGGAGATAACATGAGTTTCCCTCAGAAAGAGTAGCTGTCTTCAAGGTTTCTTCAGGAAGACTCCCTTATTTGGAAAGATTTCCTCAGCATCTACCTCAGGTATTTCATAAACAACATAGACACTCTAAAATTTCCATATTGTGATAACAGCAGTGGTTGATGGCACTCCGACAAATTTTTTGAAGGCTTTGGTCAAAGCCCAGTGCTGCAGCCAGACAGCTGCTACAGCTGGCATTGAGTTTCACTAGCAAACCCACAAGTGGTTTGTGATCTGTCCAAACGGTAAAAAGACTTCCTATGCAATTATGGAAGCACTTGAAAGTCCAATGATAAAAGTTAGACTTTCTGTCTCCAACTGCCAGTAAATCTATCGTGTCTTTTGATTGTTCTCCAGAGATTGTTGCAGCATGGGTCAGAACTATCCCTTCTCTTATATTACAGATAAATTGTTGCTCAAAATAAATAAACAGCATGGAAAGCCAGGGAAGATCTAAAATACTTGGTTCTCTCTCTCAGTACTAGACACAGCTCTTATTCTTAGCAAACTATGTAAATTTGAAACTGCTAAAGAACTTAGAGAAATGATGTTGTTAACAGGTAAATGAATGCACATGTGCTTTTAGAAGTTATGTTCAGAAAGCCTGAATCCTTTCACTGTTCATCTAATGTTTTATGCAAGAGGGACACCCTCTCTCTATTCTGACACCATCCCTATTTGTAGTTTAAACACCTGCTTTCTTTTACAGAAGGTCTGTGATGTTTTGTTTGAAGTACCTTTGTTGGTTTATCAGTGTTACCTGTGCAAGAGATGAGGCTGTAAACAGCACTTGCTAAATCACTTCTTTAGAAAATTCTGAAAGATTATTAAAGTTCTCTCTACCACTTATTACATCAACATAAACAAACATTTTTGAATGTCTAAAACATGTATTTCTTACAACCATCTTCCAACTAACTCCACTGGCTAGTTGTCTCTCTGTACACATACAGTAATTATCTAACATTTAGACATTAGTCACTAGCTTTTACATAGGCCCTTCAGATGTGGAGAGTTGTGTCTGGCTTAATGAAAGAGGAGGTTCCTTCATAAAATTACAACAGTGAAATTATGTTGGCCTATCATCTAGTCTCTTTAATTTAATCTCATTTTCTCTGAGGATCTTAGGCACTCACTTTGTATTCATATGTTTTGGTCTAGATACAAATCTTGGTCTTTACAACTCATTAACCTCTTTCAACAACAACATTATGTCAGTCTTCAGTGCCTGGTAGATTCTCATTTAAAGGTTTGCCTGAGTTTCCATTTAATTTTTTACATGCAATTTTCTGCCCAAGAAATTCACATTGATCCCTTGAACACAAGGAATAAAAAACCTCTGCTCTATAAATTCTTCAGGTTTTTATCTTATAATATCTATTAAGATATGTTTTAGCATTTATTTAATTTAGCTTTCCTTTTTGTCAATACTACAGTTGTGACCAGGATCAGATGTGCTATGCACAGCTGATACATACACTCCATATAAACTGATAAACAAATGTGAAATGGAAGTCTTTCTCTTCACATCTTGAGTATATAATTATTTATGTATGTCACTAGCTGGCAAGGCTCTGCTTTCTTTTCTCTCAGAAATATACATCATTCTGCAGGATAAGAATGTTTTTTACTCCTTCCCTTTCATACTGTCTTTTTGTCTCCATATTGTTGACTTGAGAAGATGATTGATGGACTGCTTTGCATTTTCTGGCTTAATGCCTGATCTTGAGGTATTTCTTGCAAGACACCACTTACAATATGCATACTCATCTAGAGTGAGCTAGCTCTTTCAGAGCAGAAAAATGCTTTGTGACTTGAGACTCTTCCAGCTTGCTTTATATTTTGTTTACTAGAGAAGTTGGTTTTCCCTTGGTCCTAAGCACAAGTCTTGCAGTATTCCTCCGTTCTCCTTCTATTGCTAATACTAATTCCATTATTTATGGAAATGTTAAATTCACTTCTGCCCGAACTTTGAAAGCTGTCATTTTTCATAAAAAGCAATCTGTCCCATAGTATATCATAAAAGGCATTTTCAGAAAAGCAATACATAAGCTTTGATGCATACACAGTTATAGATTCCTTTTGCACCACTGTACAAGTCTGAAAGGTGAATAATTTTCCAATAGCTACATGGAAATGGTACATAGCTTTCTGTTAAGTTTTACAAATCTTCAAAAACGCTTCTCATCTCTAAGAAATTTTGTAAATGGGCAGGGATTTTGCAGATAAGTAGCCCTGAGGTAGTAATTTGCTACTCCTGTCTACCATGTCTACCACAAGGAATTAGTGCCAACATCTTAAAATAAAATTGACATTTTCACTGGTTGCACTGGCTTCCTTAATTTGTCATCAATTTTAATGATTTTTAAGTGTTCCTTGTCAGCAATGTTGTTTATTCTCTACCAGGATATTTCAAGCTGGAAACATCTGCCTAGCTTAAGTATGGCATGACTGGAATGGGAATGAGGGGAAAATCACTACCACTCAATGACTTCATATCTTCAGCTTGCTGAATTCTAAAGTGAGACAGCTCATGCGGCAGATAACTGTTTTACATAAAAAACAAGCTTGCACCTTAATTTGGAGTCAGTCATCTATTCAGAGATTATGAATGTTGTAAACAGCATGATTTCAAACTTAAATGAATTAGAGGGTTTCCCATAGCAGTTTATTTCACATGCTTGTACCAGTCATATTTTCGTAGGTGTTTTAGATTCAAAACAAGTACCTGCAGGCAAGTGTTAAAAATGAAATAGTGGTTTGTGTCCATAGTTGTGTGTATTTGAAGACAGCTGTCCACTGCTATGTGGAGATGGGACCAGTAAACAGCTGCCACTACTTAATTTCTTCTTCACAACTCTAAACATCTCTCAAGGTCAAAAATCCCAGCCGGGAATAGAGGAAATGAACTCTGAATTTATTTAAACATTTTTCTACCCTCATATCTTTGACTCACATTCCCATACAACTAGGAGGATAGTGATGTTATATGAATATCTGTGGGCTACTTGCACTTACATGTCTGATGTTTAATAACAGTAATGCGTCAAGAGCATATTCACTCAAAATTAAATAGACAATCCTTTTTCATTGCCTCCCTTATTTAATAAACAGTATTCCATCCCAAAGCTGGACTTTGGCAGGATATCCACATGTAAGTCAAAATCTGTGACTCAAAAAATTTCACCTTTACCTTTTAGGTATGTGTTAGGATTTAAACTTCACCTCTCCTCTTTGCCCAGCAAGAAGCTCCTCAGTCCTGTGAGGCCTGGAATGTTGCATATTCATCCTCCTTCCCTTGCACAATGTAAAGCCAATAGTCATGAGGATGTAATAGTCATGAGGATGCACGGTAACTGCTTGAATATAGGGGAAGGAGCATTGCTTTTTTTTGGAAGGAGTCCTCAAACCAGGTTGGCAGTAAAGCAGTCAATGAAGTGGTATAAAGGTCATTAAAGAGGTATGAAGTGGGGCAGATATATTTGTGCATATTCTGGAGAACTGTGGCATAAAACAGACAGGGTCAGAGACACTTTTGCTCTAGCCTAATTTCCAGTGATTTGAGAATGGGAAGAAACACTGGGCCTAGACAATTGGGATCAAATGCATTTCCAGCCAGAGAATGGAGCACATATGGCAGAGGGAAATTAGAAGTGGAAGAAAATACTCTAGAGGGATAAAGAATTGATGGAACAAGATGGATACATGTCAAGAAGACAGATACATATTCTGTTGGAATCACCTTCGGGTAAGGTACTGTCATATCTAACTTTTTTTGAACTTCATTTTCTCAAGACTGCCTGAGTAGAAGATACAGTTACTCAGCCAAGAAGCTGAAACAATATCACATAATTTACCTATTAAAACACATCTAACTACCCCACATCCTTACAATATTATCTGCCAAAGTGATCAAGCTACTGTATAAAAGTAAAACATGCAAAAGAATAAGCATATAAATATATAGGTGATTTGAAAATATTTACATTTTGATGACAGGCAGAAAGAGAGAATGAATAATTCAGTTTATTATTTTTTTTACTCATCAAAATAATCATCAACAGAAAATCAACTATGGCCAGTTAGAAGAGTATGGGATATTTCACATTTTCCTTCTTCTGTTGCATGGTATTCAATGGAAATTAAACCCCCTGCATCTGACACTGGAAAAAAGAACCAATTACATTATTTATGTTTATGAAGGTACCATATACTATAAAAAAAAATTAACTAAATCCCCAAGATTGTGCCAGTTTTTTGTTTAACTGTATCAATGAACTTAGAAGAAACTTAGCTTAAATTTCTGTTCATAGAATATTCTGGTAGGGCAGACTATGACTTTAGAAAAGATTTAGGTAATCTGATCTTTTTATATATATTTATGAAATTGTTATGCAAAATAGGGCAAATATTTATCCATCAAAAGTTGTCCCAGCATCTCTCCTTGGTCTTAAGTTTAAAGATATTTCAATTTTACCCTTTCACGTTTGAAAAATAATTTCAACAATGTGGATCTGATTGGTTACCTAAGTCTAGCAGACAAATTGACAGGTAATGAAGTAAAACAGATGTATTTTTTTTTCTGATTAGCTTTTATGTTCATTAAACCTTTGATGTTGGTTCAGAAATAAAATACCAGTATCACAAATGACCACCTTGCAGTATGGAATACAGCAAATGTTCCACAGCAAATAATTTTGTAGCCAAATCCCAACTCTTTTCTTGTTGATGAATTTTGTACTGAGAAAATGTTTATCATTTTAATTAAACAGGAAAATTGTTTTGCAATATTCTTTAGTTTATTCAAGAGCATCTGGTTTAATTATCCTAGGCTGGGAAACAGAATGCTTTGATTGGATGAACTAGTCACAAGATGGGTAAGAATGCTTCCACTTGGCAGATATTCCTCCCTGTTACTTTCAAATGTGCTCTTCCAGTAAACATTCTGGAGAAAAGCTCCCCAACTAGCAATGGCCCCATGAGACCAACACTTAAAGTCACAAACTAGCATATTTGAGAGGTGACTGCACTACAGTCCCTGTTCTGATTCATTCTCTTTTTCTTTGATACACAGATGATGGAAGAAAAGGTGGCATACTGACTATGGACCATTGAAAGCTTTGTCTCTGGAGCAAAGTCTTCTCTGAACATGAAAGACCCTGTAAAATCCAGGGGTTTTTGCCAGTGAGAACTAGCAACAAGGTTGAACCTAGGGTAATTAGCCCAACCAAATTACTTCCTTTCCCTGATAAATCCACGCATTTCACCAAGGTCAACCACATTGTGATTCTCTTTAGAGCACAGTAATAAGGCATCTCCAAAATGCTCTCACTCAGGCCTCCTAGGAAATAATTTGTGGTCTTCTGATCTGTCTAGGCCTATCTAAGAGCAGAAGTGAATTTGCTGTGAATGCACTTGTGGTGCTCCATGCCTGTACAGGTTCACGCTTTCCAGAGGAGCTGAATGCAGGTCTATTGATGCCTGGTTGCCACAGAGCCTGCAGATCTGTATGGAGTGGACTGCCTAGGAGGGTTGTATAGGTTTTGCCTTACAGATTTTTTTAGTAAGTCCAGGCTTTAAGGTGACCTTAAGATTTTGTGTAACTACTGGGGGAGACACAGAGAAAGTGGTGTGCAGACAACACAATGTCCTGAAGGACCTGGCCTTCTTTGGATTTGTTCTCTGAATGCACTTTGGTCTTAAATCTTAATGAAAAAACTAAAAAAAAAAAACCAAAAAAAACAAGAAACATTTATAAATAGCAGACACTGAAGAAACCTGTTTTTTAAATTCATTCTAGAGTCAATCAGTATCTAGCAAAGAAAAAAAAATAACTGGTGTTTTACACCAGTTTTACCCTCTGTGATTTTCTGTTTATTTTATTTCTTTGGCTAAACATTTGCAGTAAAAATGAAGATGAAAATCTTGGAATGAATTTTTAAAAACAAGAAATGTACTCCACCCTTATTACAACATTATTCTTATTTAGCCAAACATTTTTCCTTTAACAAATTATCTGATATAGACATATACAGAAAAGGCATAAAAGACCTACAACAGCCAAACATTTTCAGATTAAAAAAAATAATTAGAAGGGGTGAAATATGTGAATAGATGAGAGAAGGCAAAGAATGCAAAATAAACAAGAAAGTAATACTCTTTCTGTGAACAAAACTAGAGTCTTGCATAATAGTTCCTTGAATCCATGAAGAACTTCGACTGAAATAAAAATCACATGGGTTTCATGGTTGTTTCCCATTGTGAGTAGATAGTGGAGCTCATGTGACTAACCAGATGAAGAAGGGAACAAGCACAGGAAGAGTGGAAGGGGAGAAATAGCCACAGCAAAATAAGAGTCACAGGGGTAAACGTTAAAAGTGAAAGTCACAGTAACCTGCACCTTAGCTTTCTGAGGTGCTTAAGTGAGAGGAAGGCTTAAAAAAGAAACCTGCAATCATCTCAGGAAGCTATCAAAGCTGTGGCCTTTCGCTGTGTTTATAGCTGGATTTTATTGTGTGGATCGTGTGCTGTTCACTCAAGGTTAGCGATTTATGCTTCAAGTCTCTTTCTGAGAGCTAGGCTGCTTGCTGGAGGAGCCCCTTGGGGCAGCAGAGTTTTCAACAGAAAGTAGTCACATACATCACCAGTTCCCTAAAGTGTACATAATTGCCTTTGCTGACCTACAGACAGACATTTAGGGCACACTCTCCCCAAGAATTTCCAGAAGGACTTAAAGCCGGGATCATTACTTTTCCTGACACCCTTCACATCTCCCAGCGCAGTTTTCCTCTAAATCTGATTCAGCATAATGTAAGTCCTATGCTAAGAATGCTTTGGTTTACATTGATTTTTTTTCTCATTATAAGCCCTGCTAAAGGAGAGCCCACTGAATCAGGCTCAAAGACAGCTTTGGCTACTGCATGCAGTCACTGGCTGCATAGCAGAGTTCTTTCATGCAGCACAGGGAGTGCCAATATCTCTCAAAATAGCCTGTTAAAAACTCATTTTGGAGTCCCTGGTTTGAGTGCAAGGGCTTGCACTAAATGATCTACAGAAGTCCTTGATGATATAAAAGTTTCTGTGACACTATAATCCTGTGTGTCACAATATTGACACAGCAGTGAAAAGCGAGGGAGCAGAAAATGTGTTTCTGTCACCAATATACATTTAATCACGCCAAGGACATGGATGTTCAAACATTGCAAGTTAATTTCTTTATGAAATCCAGAAACTGACACTTAAATATTTTTATAATGTCGTATATTTCCTTTCTCAAACAAAAATATCACTAAGATCATTACTGCAGAATTTTGCTGATTAGGAATTACTACTTTTTACACTTTTTATTATCAGAAATAGATCACCCTGTCAGTTTTAAGACTTACCATATCAATTTTCATCACTATATAGAGAATCAATCACAAGTAGTTTTATAATGGAAACTGGCTTAGTGCACTTTTTGTTTTATGTCTGTATGAGAATAAGTGAATGCAACATAACCAAAGGAAGTTTGTAGTATTTGTAAGTGTAGCTATGACTTTGAGAGAATCCCAGAATCCCAATAAAGTCACAACATTTGTATTTATACTATATTAATGGTCTGTGAATAAGATTGAAAACCTCGGCTTTAGATAGTTAAAGGTAAAACTTTCTATTGTTTGGCAACAGAAGGTAGTGCATCATAATAAAATTGCATGACTTTATCTGAAATTTTCATATTTTCTGTGCTGTACAGTCAGTAGTGGTGCCTAAGAACAAGGAAAATATAGTTATAGGGTGAGAAATGATGCCTTATTGACTTTATAGTCCAACAGGGTGAGCATCATGCCCCAACATGAAGTATGTGCTGAATGGCCTTATGCTCAGTAAGCTACATCCAGTTCTCTTAAACCTAAAATAACTATTGCAGGTTTATGCTTTAAGAAGTTGAAGCTGGCAGGCACCTCAGGCTGCAAAATAAAAATTTTGGTTGCTTCCTATGAGTCTAGTTTTCCTGCCACAACTGATTTATTCAAGCCTCTTCCCAAAGTTAGAATATCATTACAAGTTGGAAAAGGTTTGCCCTATTGAAGCTCACCTCTGTGATCTACGAAGTATATACTGGGTCTACATATAAACTTATTTGGTATTTAGGATAAATACATGATATTTGCACACAGGTCTAAAATAATACCTTTGTATTCCTTTAGATACAACCCACAAAACCATGTACTTACACCTATAATTGATAATTCAACACTCTCAGCTGTTTACTGTTACATCTCCACAACTCCATTACAAACTTCAATGTCATTTTCCTCAAAAATAAGAAAACAAACAGCTTTTAACAAACAAGGCAAGAAGAAGAAAGTCAAATAAAGAGCTAGGGCAAATAAAATCTCCTTTTAAATACTAAGTGATATAGAGAATTTCCCTCAAAATTCAGATACAGTTCACTTGCTGTTTTCCTTCTTCTGTTATCAAGAAATAACAAAGCCAAACACATACCTGATTTCTGAGGTGTCCTAAAACAGAGAACATCTGAAAGTGTGTTTCTAGTGCTCTAGAGATACTGCAGGACAAAATATTTCCAAATCTAGCACTCAGTCATCTTGGTTCAACCAGAAATCCAGTTTTTCCCAGCAGCATATAAGGCTACATAAACCTTAAGTAAGAGCATATCAGTCTGATAAATAGTCTGCTTTTCTCAATATTGCGTATTGGTTCAGTTTGAGCTCATTTTCATATATATTTGTTATAGCTGTTATAAAAAATAACTGTTCCTCTGGGCATTCCCCTAATTTTTTATTTTTGTGTCTCCCTCAAAGTGACAGGCTTTCTCAGTGCCAGTTCAAATGTTTCCTTTCAATTCTGTGCTGGTTCAGTAACTTCAGACTAAATAAATAAAATGCAGCTGGATTTGAGAGATAAAGGTTTTCACCACTGAATATTTAAAAGGAAAAGAGTTTATTCAGCTCAGAACATACAGTTCTCCATTCTGCAAACCTGAGAATTTCTAAATTGCTGCTTTTTCACCCCATACTGAGATCAAATCTGTTCTCAAAAGAGCAAAAATTCTCCACGACATGGGATGGCTGCTTCCACCAATTTCTAGCAAAGTTCCAATTTCTCATAAATTTCCTTTGGCTAACTGTCCCTTTGTCCAGCATGATGTTTTCCAGTTTGATTCCTAAAAATGTTCATCTCTGGTGTTGTGCAAGGCAGTCTTTTTTACTACTGAAATATGAAATTAAAAACAAATGAATTTACTTAAATTATATTTCCCTGCCAGTTGGAGTTCATCCAAACAGTGCAGCAGTCTGTGTAAATTCATTTTTAAGGTAACAATTTTGTCCTCTACATTTGTCTGTATCTGCACAAAACAAAAATTAATATGACAGTATTCAGGAGTAGATTCATTTTCTCATGCAACAAAGGTTGTCCAAGGTGGAATACTTGAGAAATAAGCCTGTCATGAATTTTACCATTTTGACATAGCAACACTCAAAACATATAATTATATCTCCAGGTATGGTTATGTTGAAAAAACTCCATGAATCTTTTAGCTTTTTTTCAACTGCTTCTTCTTTCCTTTTATGGAGTCTCGCTATTAGAAAAAACAGGTTGATATTTTTCTTTTCTTGCTGTATAAAGAAACCTTGGCAAAAAAAATTCACCAAACCACATCTGTGAGCCTTGTGGCAGAGTAACAAACATCTTCAGATTGCTTTAGATTTTCTTGAAGCCCCATTATTCCATATTCATGTATTCTCCCTTTGGGCACATGAAACCTTCTCAGGTGGAATTCTTAGTGCTACTGAGTTCTGCCACCAACCTAACCTATTTTTTTCTTAGAGAGGAGGCATATCTCTTACTATGAGCATATGTTTGAACATTTGTTTCCTCCCTTCTCTCTCCTTTCTGAAAGGCTCCAACTAATACTGGCTACAGGTCATTTTACTGACACATATGATCCTGTATGTAGACCCTTGCAGCTTAACACACTGTGGATACCTGCACTTCCTTCTGTAGAATATTCTGTACCTTCTGACACCTTTCCCACTCCTCTAAATGAAATGCCCATTTTCAGCTGGTTTGCTTGAAATCAGGATCAAACACAGCATCAGGGTAAAAACCTGTTAATTCCACAAAGACAGAGATAGAAAAGGCAAGACAAAGTATTTGCTGCCTTTCTTCTCATAAATGTTTTTACATGCACTCTTAATGACAAAGACAGGATGGAAACAACAGGGAGAAACCCCTAAAAAGGAACTGAAAAACAGGAGATTAGCTATTGGATGCCTTTATTTGAGGACAGTAAAACTGTATGCCCTACAAGTCGGAGCAAACATCAGTTGCTGCACTGAGATGTCTGCCTTTCTGACTCACAAAGCTGCATCCACAGCTAGGAAATCACAGCTTCGGCTTCCTAGTAAGTCATGCCTTCTTATGAAAGAAGTTTTTATTCATGCAAAAAGAACACATGTAATTTATTTTTTTAATAAGTTAAGTCTCCCAAGAGTATTTGCCAGGGAACTGTTATTCTAATACTTTGGATGTCTTTGCAAGATGATCGTCTTGATAATTTAAAATGTCATAGGATGTTTGTAGGAACAATAGACCAAATTCCTGAGCTGGTGTAAATTGGCTCAACTTCACAAACATCAAAGAAGCAATGCCATTTTCCACCACACCATCAATGTTCACAAATTAAATGGATGTTTTGTGGTTTACTACATGTCAGAAAACTTTTAGTGTATCTCAAGCTCTCATAAGCTATGCTGCGAAATGATTTGATATTTAATAGATCTAAAAAACCAAACTTTAACACCAGAATACTGACCTCAAATGGTTCTTTAACATCAAGTTTAAAATTCACATCTTGAATGGTTCAGGGAATGATTGTGCAAAAGATGCTAATGGCAGACTCCCTGAAGCACAGGCCAGATTTGTCCCAAATGCAATGCTTTACAACACCTTGGTCATAAGACTCTGTCTTCAAAGCTTTCTAGATAAAGTTTAATTGGTTTTATTCTGAACCACTTCCCTCTTTCTGACAGTAAAGGATTACCTTAAGAAACACATTTGAGGTTTCAGAGTGGAGATTCCATCATTCTTTTCCTAAAGCATATGAACCCTATTCAGCAAAAGTAACACCTCAACTTGTTCCAAAGTTTTATTTTAATCCTTTTTTGGCTCAGAGAAAATCAACAGCTTTTAAATGTAATATATGTGTACGTACAAACACTAAACAGAACATTTATATGTTTTTAAATAAAAATTACACAATGAGGAACTATGAAGAATGAACATTTCTAACACTGATTATACGTTAAATAGAGGATACACTTACACAAAAATAATAATAATGCTTAGAATAATATCTTTCATCAAGTGGTCCAATATCACTTAAAAAATGTCCTGTGATCCTCAAAATGTTCCTATGAGACAACTGCATATGAATAGATCCATTAATAGATCATTCATCCATGTTAAATTACTTTTTCCATTCAGCCTTGTTATGAATAGAACCAGTAAAAAATAGTTCATAGCATTTCCAACAGGAAAGAGCACTGTAGAGTAGAAGGGTGAGAGGACACTATGGGATGTGGCAGAAAAGCAAGGGCCTAAGTTTGAACACAGAACATAGCAGTCCTGTTCATGCAGCACAACAGGAAAGGAAAGAGGAAAGTCTGCCCATACAGCAAGCCGAGTCCTCAGAACCGAGAGTTGCTTGTACCCAGAAGAGTCTTGTCTTCTTTTGAGAAATTCCAGGTCTCCTAATTGTCCCCAAAAATCTTGAAATTCACTTTGTTTATATTCCACTCCCTCTGGTTTTCCATGCTCAGACAGTGTGCCTGACAGTCCTTTGTCAGATTTCTTTCCACACCTTGACTGCTGACTGATAACCACTGCAGATCCTCTGTAGACCACTTGCAGCTGATAGAGCTGGAAGACCCACCTGAGGTTTTTATGTTGGGGTATTTTCAAAGGAAAAAAAATCCTGGCTCCTGCTCCAGTAGGGATTTAAAAACATGAGTTGCACATGCCAAAAATCCATCTGTCGCAAATGTTAAGGTCAGGGAAGTAACCATGTTTGTTGAAACACATGACAGCCCAAATCAAGGATCCTGCATGACCTGAACCATTAGCTTTTGCAGTGTCTTTCCATCACTGTTAGATGGAATGAAATAAGGATTCTATTAAGTCTTAGCTTCCTTTAGCATATTTATTATGATAGAAAAATTGTGCATAAGTTCCTTTTCTATTAATCCATCACATGTTGGCTTTCACGAATGTTTCAAAACCTGCCAACTAAAAAGGGATTGCTACTACACCAGGCTATAGTATGGTCTGAAATATACTAGTCAAAACACTTTCCAAGTATACACTTTTATTAACCCTGATATTAACAAAGAAAGGGGAATTCCTCATCCTTTTTTCTCTCTACTGGAAGTAGAAAATCATGCTAAAAATTTATAGCAGAATGGTAATCACATTCTATAGCTCTGGTTACGGTATTCTCTAAAATCAACAGAAACTGAGTTGATAAAGTACTTGCAGAAAACAATCAGTCTGCATGACATTTAAGACAAATCTAAAAACCAAAGTTGTCCTCTGGAATAGCACGCCCTAAGAGATAACAAGTAGTAGCACGGATAAGAGAGGAACAGCCGCTGCCGAGAAATGTTGCAGTCTGCCACAACTCAGTGAACTGAGTAGATGAAGCTTTTTGATGCTGGTCGGATAGAAGCAAGTAGTTGTGGTTTTTTTCTTAAAGTTGTCCCCAAAGTGTGCCAAAGAACTGTCAAAGCTACTAGCTCTAGTAATGCACATTAATAGAAAGCTGTAATATTTACAGGCAGTAATACAAAAAGACTGCATAGATTTTTTTCTATATAATTACACCAAAATAAGTCTGCCAAGGCAATTTATGTCACTGCAAATAATACTTTTCTTTGTAAATGTTTCTTTCTTCTGTTTTTCTTTTAAGTACATTTGCAGAGAAAGAAAAGGGTGAGAAAAGCTCTTAATTTTTGGTACAATAACAAGTAGTTACTAAGAGACTAATGAACAAGGACAACAAAACTCTGGGCCATTATTCACAATCGCTACAGCTAAAAGGTATCTGCCATCTCTAGGAAGAATATTTGGTCTAAAATATGTGCATAGTGTGCAGGGGTATCACAGTATTGTATTACCAAAGTATGGATGTGTTCTGATAGAATATACTAAAACATTTGAATTAATTATATCCAACAAGACCTTCCAGTAAATCAGTAACACATTTTGAACACTATTTGCACTGTTCCTTCTTCCCTTGGAGGAAACTCATTGTGTTTAGCTGAAGAAAACATCTGAGATGCCAAAAATGGTAGTGATTTATGGTTTCATAGTAAAAGTCAAACACTCCTCTGAAACTTGAATAAAGAAATAATGCATGAGCACTGAGAATATATTCCAGAGATGTCATTCAGCTGTGTTCTGAGCTTGGAAGACATTTCCTGTCAGTGGAGTGCTCTTCAACACAGAGAACTCTGCAGAGCTGGGAACGTAAACACTGGAATAGCTATATTCCTTTTATATCGTTTTTCATTTCATCTTAGCTAGAAAATGCACCTGGGAAATGTTCTACACCATCTAATGCAAGGGAAAGAGCATCAGGCCTGAAATGCATCATTTGACCTCTAGTGCTACTTTAATATAGAATAAAATGATCATAATTGAAAACACCACGTGGCAAGCTGCTATTAATTATGTATTGGACTATTGCCTTAGACCCACTTGCATTTAATTCTCTTGTTCAAAGGTTCTGGTTTCTATTGTGTTCTCATTTTTTGACTGTGGCTCAAACATGAGTTGTAGCATTATCTGCAGGATCCTCTTCAGTGTTTCCTTTCAGCACGGCTGCTGGCTGCAGGCAGCCATGCCCAGGCATATTTTGCATCACGAACACTACAAAATACAGTGCAGAATCACTTCAGATTCTGCCTTAGAGCAGATGGGGATCGAAGCCTCCTGATAAATACTTTCAAGCATGTCTCTCCTGATCCTGACTTGGCAGTGCAGAAACCCTGCTTTGCTACATATGCCGGATCAGGTGACAGCTACACTTCCCATCTGACATTCTGAGGAATGCCCATCTCACCCCGAGTTTTCAGCAATGGGTCTGTTATCCTCTGTGCATCCAGCAATAGAAAGGTGGCTGGGATCCATCTTGGGCACATTAGTGCTTTGCTGTTGAATTAGCCCAGGGTATCTGATACAGAGATCATGCTACAGTTCAACTTTTTTCTTGCTGGGCATGACAGAGCAAATACCTGAAGGGCCATAGTATTTCCAACAGATGATATATGATCCAGCTCAGAAGCTACTTATCTTAGGATGGTCCCTTACAAAATTTTGAACAAAATAGAACCAGCAAATCCAGTTTATATTGGTTTATCCATTTCTTTCTTATAGCTACACCGGTTTTAATCCAGTTCTTGAGGACATCGAGTATGATTTACTATATTTGTAGAACTATGGTCTCAGTTTCACCAGCTTGCATCTCCTTCTCTTGAAAATCCCTGAGCACTAGTAAAAGGCAATTTATGTTCTGCAGCAATCCTTCAGAGTATGTAACATTTCCATATCATCAGCAGTTGTGGACACACTGAAACCAAGGGAGCTGGCTCACAGTTTGCTCCTGATGAGGATCTGACTGCATGTATCCTACCCTTTCACAAACCAGCACTGTTTCACTCTCTTCCTGCCAAAAGCTTCTGTGAGGGGAACAATAATATCAAAAACTACAATCCACATTCAAGCAAAACTTTTTATTACAGAACTGAGAACAAGCTCAATAGTTCAAACAACCAAAGGATCTGTAATATTTTCCAGAAAGTAAATTATGTCATTAATTCAGTGCAGTGAAACTCCTCACAATAATTAGGTTTAAATTAAGTTAATTTTTAACAGAATACTAGCTGCTTTTTTTTTTGAAGGAGCAGTTGGTTTATTCTCTCATTTTCATCCACCGTGGTGTCACTTCAGGACAAGGACAATTTTGTACCGAAGCACTACCTCTGCATTTTTCATTTAAATGCTTGATTATTTTTTTTAATATATACTTATCTTTGAATTTCCTGGAATTTTAATGCTTCAGAATGATTATAAGATCCTTTTTATGTAACTCTTCCCCTGCAAGGGACTTTACAATTCTAGGTCTTTTTTATTTTTCTGTCTTTAAGGATATTTAGTGATATTTCTTTAAAAATCTCCACCTGACAGAGATTGTATCAGAACTTCAATCCTAATACATCCTAACAAGTTTCATGTAAAAATGAGAGTTACAATAATGGGATTACTAAGTGACATTATTACTTCATCCTAATTAGTTGTTTATGATGGAGAAGGTGCAAATTTACTTGTAAATTAGGTAAAGTTTCTTGTCTTCTTTAAGACCATTCTTTATTTAATGTTGTGCAGAACTCATGTAAAGGGGGTGTTTGGTGACTTTGTTACTGTTAGCATCAGGGCATTCATTATCCCATCAGTTTTACCATTAGCTGTGCACATACCTACAAAACACAATTCTAACTCTGCTGGGCCATTAAAGGTTTGAATGGTTGGTTATGTTCCCAGGACTGTTGAAACCAATAGAACCAGCTATTCTATTTAACAGGGATAACCAATGCTATTAAAATCAGTGAAGATTATCCAATACTATTGTTCCCAAGAATATGCTTTCAGATGGGAGCATCTAATAACTTAAAACCAGGCCAGTATGCCTTTAACCAGAAAATTCTGTAATTCCATGTAGCATCATTTCATTTATTGAAAATCTGTGACTTTTACTTGTCATCTTTTCAGCTTCCTGGGATAAAAAAAAAAATCTGTTTTCTTAAAACCATGCACTGTGTACTACTCCATGCATGGTTTTTTTTAAATGTCATTCAGGCCTTGACAGCGCCAGGTGACCCCCCCCTGTTTTATTTCAAGGGTAATGCAGGAGAAAACCTTGCACTTGAGAGTTCTGGTGCTCTCCCACAACAGTCAGCTGGAACTGCTTACTGTGACTCTTTTCTTAACCACCATTTTTAACACTGTGAGACTTTTAATCTCTTTAACTTTATAACAGCTCTTAGTGTTACCTGGAGAATTATGCTGATTTAGACTTAGTCATGGCCTATAAGTGACTATGATTTAGCTATTTTTGGTAACTCTTCCCTACACACAAAAAAAAAGAAAACAACAAACCTTTTGACTGGTGCTTAACACAAGGCACTTTACACATTCATGTTCTGTGTCTCCTCATCTGCATCCCTGACATTTTTTGCTTTGCTACAGAATAACCAGTCTGTTTATACTTGCACTCTTACAAGTCAGAATTTATCATAATCAGAGTTGTGTTAGTCTTTGGGTGTACAGTTTAATGTATTCATCCTACAGTTTGGTTATCTTTTTACCAATGGAGAAACATCCCACCACAGTTCTGTCTTTTACAAGCGACTTGCCAGCACCTCGCAGAATTACGTTTTTGTCAGTTAAAGCTCTCACCTCCTTGCGTGCTAAAAAGCATTTTAGTAGTTGTTCTTATCAACATTGACAAGAGACATCAAATGCATATTCACAGCCTTAGAGCTCTAGCTATTACAGTCAAATTGACATTGGCCTGGACATTTGTACTTATGACCTTGCACAAGCTTTTCACCCATTTCTCCTGAAATTATGAATCATTCCGTACAGACTTAGCAGCTCAATCATTTTTGTCTTTGGTGTGCATCCACATGAGAGTGCTGCTAGAGCAGGAAAAAGCAGACAGGGCTTTATTTATTTACATCTATTGTTATCCAGGCTCTAAGAGTATCTAGGAAAAAGTAATCCAAAAACTTTAAAACAAAACAGACAAAAAACCCCTATGTCCTATAAGAAACTCCATTTTTTCCTACTGTCAGGAGTAGAATTTGTTAGTAAGGTAACTTCTGTAACCACTCTGGGTCAGATTTGTTAAATTGGGAGGAGCTGTCAACTTCTTCACAGGGAGGGAGGTCCTCCAGAGAGACCCCTAATAAATCAGAAGACTGGGCAATCACCAACCATTTGAAGTTCAACAAAAGGAAGTGCCTGATTCAGCACCTGGGATGGGGCAACCCTGGTTGTGTTTACAGACTGGGGAATGAGGGGCTGGAGAGCAGCCCCATGGACAGAGACTTGAAGGTCCTGGTCAAGGGCAAGTTGAACATGAGTCAGCAGTGCCCTGACAGCCAGGAAGGCCAACCCTGTCCTGGGTGCATCAGGCACAGCATCACAGCTGGGCAAGGGAGGGGATTGTCCTGCTCTGCTCTGCACTGGGCTGGGGCAGCCTCACCTCCAGTGCTGAGGACAGCTCTGGATGCCACAATATAAAATAGACATTGAGCCATAAGGGAGTGCCCAGAGGAGGGCAACAAAGACAATAGAGGGCCTTGAGGGGAAGCTGCATGAGGAGTGACAGAGGTCACTTCGTCTGTTCTGCCTGGAGGAGACTGAGGGGAGACCTCATTGCAGTTAGAACTTCCTTGTAAGGGGAAAAGGAGGGGCAAGCACTCTGTGGTGATTAGTGACACAACCTGAGGGAATGGCCTGAAGTTGCATTAGGGAGATTTAGGTTGGATATTCGAAAATGGTTCTTCACCCAGAGAAGAACTGAATAGGCAGTAAACAGGATCCCCAGGGAGGTGGTCACAGCACCAAGCCTGACAGAGTTCAAGAAGCATTTAGACAATGCTGTCAGGCACATGGTGTGACTCTTTTGGATGTCCTGTGCACAGCCAGGAGCTGGACTCATAGTTGAGTGCCTTCCAACTCAGCTTATTCTATGATTCTGTGATCTCATCATGTGCCCAGGTAGGCTCAAATCTTTGCCAAGGCCTGGCTCTCCTCTGCCTTGTGATACACTTCAGTAGACAAGACTTATGATGTCTAGGATATCAAAAGATACCTGCTTATGATACAGCAAGGACTAGCCCACAGCTGTATTTACACAGGTCTTTCAGGGCTGGAATGATGCAGGCTTGGCATATGGGCAACTCATAATACCCATCTGACAAATGAAACACTTTACACTTGAAAAAATTAAAAAGCTTCCTTTTACTGAATAGTGCCTAACCTTTGCAAACTAAAAACTGGGAACATAGAAGGCTTACATTCCTTCTGCTGAGCGATTTTTCTGTTTATTGGTATTAGCTTTCAAATGACAGTACTAAAGGTCCATAATGATCTGTACAGAAGATACTTGGCAAAGGGCTCATTAACAACTGAGATGAGCTGTAAAAGAAGCACATAAAATGTCAAGCTAATTTTAAAAAATCACGGTACACTGTGGAATGGGCAATTAAACAATAACACACAGCACTGTAAGGTCTGAAAATGAAAAGAGAGGAGCGACAGATACTGCTATTGTCAGGAATACAGCTCAGCTCCCATAGTCCATAACAGGAATCAAAGTCCTGGATGTAAACATAAGGAGAGACATGGAAATCCAATGTGAAAACTCAGTAACCAAGGTCCCTGCTTCTAGTGTACCATATAGCATGTGTAAGATGAACTCTATCTTCTAATAGACAGTATGGGCTATCAGCCTATACTGCCAGTGTCAGCCTGTCCAGAGAGACCTACAACAGTAGAGCAGGGGCTGCTGTAAGCCATTGTGGTATCACTGCCAGCTGTGTGGGGAAAACCTGTGACAGTGGGAGAGGACAGCACACACAGGCATGAGCTGAGCTCATGAAATAAATTCTGACTTAGGTACCTGCTATGAACTCAAATTTTAGACACCTACCAAGGTAGTTCTAATGTAAATACTTATATTGCCTTTATAAAATAATGGAGACCTACAGATGGGTGACCCTGCACCTGCTGAAGCTTCCATAAATAGGTCAGGAAAAATGAATGCTTTACTACAGGTTTTCACTTACACTCCTCAACCTATTCATCACAAAGTTTAATTATCTTCCAAAAGACCAAGAAGCATCACAGAAAGATTGTGAGCTACAGAATCACTTAAAAGGGAGACTTAAAAATGTAGATACTTACTCCTTGCAATTTGACCATTAACTCACATTGTACTCCCAAGGGATCTTTCTGTTTCTGTGTTCATAATCTTTTGCCATGGGAATTTCTTCTTAATCACTTTCAATTAAATGAAATGTCTATAATTCAGAGTGCTTCTATCTGTTACTTCATAACTGAATTTCTCATATGACTGAGCTGCTTCACAGGTGTTCTGAAGAAGTATTTGAAAATTGGGTTTAAAACTTTTAAAAATGCAGTTCATGTCCCTAACTTCCTCCAAAAGCAGGGCTTTTGATCTGATTTTTCACAGATACATGTTGTTTTTCAGCCCTAAATCATTTAAAGACAATGATTATGTTCTTCTGTAGAGCTATTGAAAAGTTAAAATGTGGACAATTGGCCTTCTTGTCAGCAAAATATCAACCATCTGCTGCTAAAACATTAAAAAGTGTGCAGTGGGCCCTCCCTGTGACTTCTTTGGTTACCAAATTTAGAAAAAAATGAAGAGTACAAAATTTTTCATGGTTTGTTGACTTATTCACTGTTTGGAGGTTGTTTGGGGTTTTATTTTTTATGTTTCTTTGCTCAGGAGAAGCAGCGACTTGTAAGGATAGGACTGTTGCTTTTGTTTGGTTGTTTGGTTTCGTTTTAGTGTTTGGTTGGTTTTTTTTAATTTCCATTTGAGAAAGCAGCACTTAAACAGAAAGCAGTATCTAAACTCCTCAGTCCATTTTTGAGTTTTGAGCAAAACTGTCCCTCTTGAAGTCTCATTAGTATCAAGGGGCCATTTGTCAGGTCATGAAAGCATTTTCTAAAGTCACTTAAGAAAGACTAACTCATGATGGGAACGACACCGTAGTCATCAATAAAAAATTTTCACTGAATATGACAGGCAGATCAGAAAATGAAGACAAGATGACAAACGAAAAACCCAGCAAAATAAATCAGTTTCAAAAACAGAGCAGAAGTAGAAGCATGGCACTGGTCCACTGAGGATAATAAGGGAGTTCACCACTTAAGTTGCACCTAGTCATATTGATCCCACACAACTGGAGAACAACTGGGAAGTTATGGCAGGTATTTTATGTACATTTCTATGCACATCTCAGAAGCCTGCAGTCAATTAACAACAGGGGTGATGGAAAGGGGAAAAGAACATTATAGTTACTAAAAAAGAAACCAGACTTCTGAAGACATATTTCGTTTTTAGGTCAAGGATGGATTGGACAGTTTTGGGAAGCCAGTACTCTAAAACAAGGAAAACAATAATGATATGTCAACTGTTCTAAGAAAAATGATTCTGACCAAAAAAAAGTTTGAGTCATGGGAAATAGTCTTGAAACCAGATTCTGTTGTTAGCTTTGTTAAAGGTTTTGGTTTTTTCACTTTTTTGACAACTATGTGGAAACTCAAATCCAGCATTCAAACGGCAAAACTTTCACACAAAAATAAATATTGCTGCTGCTGAGGGAAGATATTTTTTAAATAGTTGTATGTCTCAGGCAGACAAAAGCTCCTCTTAAGCCCATTCTTAAACATTTGCAACACATGGGATACATTTGAGATTTCTTCATAAAGTACAACCAGCATGCTAAAGTGCATTCGAAGTTTGAGCCAACCCCAAAAGCTTTTCTTTTTATGAGCTTCCTTCCCATTAAAATAATATGTTCTACCACACACACACACATCTATGCGCTGCATGTATATGGAATTGGTTTTTTATGTCAGAATATGGTTTTGCCTATTTTTTTTAATTATTTTAAGGCACACTTCTAAAATTCTTAATATTGGAGTGAAGGTACCCTGGTGGTATATACAGTTTGTTTAATTCATTGAGTTGCTCTCTACCTTCATAAAAAAAATGTTTAGTATTCTCTTTGGGTAACTCACATGGCAATTCACAAGTTGTGCCTTCATTTTCTGGCCCCACCATTACACTTTGTGTATAACACTTACCAGAATACCAAATCCTTTTGCTTTATGAAATAGGAATAAGATTTTCCTGTAACAGGAGGAGTATCTAAAGGACTGAGACAAGGTCATATATATATCAAAGCAAAACAAATTTGGTAGGCATTTTGTGGCTGCACACAGTGACATCTCTCTGCTGACACATTTTCCCACCCACCAAACCACTGTTTTGTTGCAGCCCCCTCCTCACTCTCTGCTCCTGGTGGTGAGAGGGATGCAAAAAGCCATTAGGGCTCTGTGTTCCTTGGGATATATGCAATTTATGTCCTTAGGTTACAAGACCTAGGACTCTGTAGGGGATAACTTCCATGAGTGGTAGACACATAAATTTCTTTATGAATCCTTAGGGTATGAGTATAACCTCACCATATGTCTGCAGGGTGCTTAAGGTACTAAGACTACAAGGCAATACTGGAACAGGAGAGAAATAAAGTAATAAACTTGATAATCAGACTAATTAAATCTCATTCTCAGCAACCCCCATGGGCCCAAAGAGCATAATTTTCATCTGCTTTAGGATCTGGCTGGCTCTTTCCTGCTTTTATCCCTGGTCAGAGAGGGAACTTGTTGAGACTCAAAAAATCACTGAGTGAATTAAAACCAAGCTTTTAAAAATGTATTTGCTGGCAGAGTATGTAGGAGAGTTATCTATAAGCGCTTCCTCTTTCTGTTCCATCTGTCCTAATTACTTTGAGATTTGTCTATTTACAAAGCTAATAATTCTAGTAGATATTGTAATAAAACCTGCTTTTTTAGTCATCTTTGATTAGATTGTCATAAACAGAAGGTATACACAGAACTAACCTCTGGCCAACTTGTCCCACTGCACACTCATTTTGGATTTTTATCTTAGGTTTTTCTCTTCAGTTTGCCACTGAGGTCTCAAACAATTTGCAATAGTGAATTAGGCATTATTATCACTGAAATGTAGTCACATATATAATTGCTGTACAGGTCACACTAGGTAGAAAAGATGTCATTAAAATGCAGCACTAGATTCTGCTCTTAGTGTCATCAGTGAATTTAAACTCATCATTTAGTGACTCAGAGAAAAGCCCTATTGATTTTTCATATCCCAGAAGATGTCCACTGCAGTGTAGAGGCCTTGGATATTCTTGAATGTTTTCTGATGTAGGTGGCCTAAGGAATATTCCCTTGAAGCTGTGGACTGTCGCTTATGCCCTGCTGGAGAGTTACCATCTACTACTTACCAGGGAATATACTCTTTTAACACTTTCTCTGTTAAGTACACTCAGTTTTCCCCAGCAGCTGAAGGTCTGAAGGTGCACTCTCCTGAAGTTCATCAGGAACTCTGCTCTGCTGTAAGTTTTTCAGGTTTTGGGAAACTTAAGCCTTTCCATATTGACAGTATTTCTTTTTTTAACTATACTACCTTAAAAATGAAGCAGGAAGTTTTTTCTAGTAAAGAAATTTTTGTTATTATTTTCACTTATTTAGTTTTCAAATAATTAGTAGCATAAACATTTATGGTTAGAGACTTTCTTATTCTAAATTATTTGTAACAAAAAGTTGTCCTTGGTTACCCCTCAGGGAGGCGGGCAATATATTCTCATTTCCCCTAAAAAACTGCAGATATTCTCTGCCCTTTTGTTCTAGGAGGAACTTCATCCTCTTTTACATGGTTTTATTTTCACACTGAATTTTCTGTAAATGTAGCTAATTAAGGCCCCTAATCTCTGCCCAGAGACCCATGACCTTCTAGGTGGTCAGAGTACTTTTAGGATTATTGAAATATTTTATGAAATCATGTGTGATTAACAGCGCTCACTGTGATTTCAGTTCCATGGTTGAAATGGGCTCAACCCTGAGCTCCCATTTAGTCCAGCTGTGCCTGCACTGCAGTGTGACCCTCCATACACTTTCTGACTCCTTACCAAGGATCACGTATAGTGAACCTTCCTTTCTACATGCTTGGATTGCCATTGCATAACAACCAAAACATGATTGTTCCAGCCATACCCTGTTGTGAGCCACACCTGTGTCTGAGAATTTGGGACAAGCTTTTAATAATAAGAATAATAATCATATCATAGCACCTAGGTGATGTGAGTAAGGTAGAATTACATAATGGAGAATCTGAAAATGCCAGTGGACAGTGCATCTCAATATGAAGTGGCATTAGCCTTCATACTCTGCTGCAGCATGCTCATACCTTGCCAGCTATCTTACCTGTTGATCTTAACAGTAGTGCTCAGTTTGGAAATTCAGAGGCTCTTTTACATTTCATGATCAAAGAAGAAATCTGTGGAGCTTTTATGACCACCACAAGAACATATTATATCCGTTTGCATTTTCATTGTCCCTATTCTACCTTAAATAAAATATTGCAGAATTCAAGCACCTTGTCAAAATCTGATCTGACCAAGATGGGCTTTCCTCCAAGAGCCTTTAATCCTTCTAATTAATTTAATTTTGCTTTTTGGTTTCTTGTTTCCATTTGGGTTACTAACCTGCCAGTTCAGTTTATAGGCCATTTTACCTCCTCAAGGTTTCTGAACTTTCTATGGCCTTATTGTAAGTCTTTCCTGTCCAAGACTCTGAGTTTTCCAGCCTTTCAACAGTAACATGGTCTTTGTGGGCACCTCTCTCAACTGCAGCACCTAAGTTCTTTCTTTTGGGTAAGAATTTCTTCTCACCCTATCAAACACTCTCTTTTCTTCCCCTTCTTCTGCCATCTAATTTAATCTATTTTACAGCAACACTTTTTTCCTCATAACTATTCTATTTCTGTAGTCTCTTCCTCACTGTAAACACAGCAAGACAAAGTGTAGTTCAGGACAAGCTTCTGTCTTGAACTTTTTTTTTTTTTAATTCCCTGCAAATAAATCAGAAAACTAGCACCAGAAAAACCCCTTTTCCTTCCCTCCACAGAAAACAAACAACAAACAGCTTCTAAGACTGTGCTGTACTGCTGGCACAGACCTTCCTGGTAACTGGTTCTTGGCTGAAGAAAAGTTACACTCCAGGTCTGCTTCCCTTGCCTAAACATAGGCATCTACTGCTGTTTCAGACACCACAGGAGCCCTGCTTCCAGCTACTGAATGCCCAGAAAGCCAAGGTTTCTCATAAGTCCTGGGTAACGCCTGCCAGCCCCATGATGAAGTTTTGGATAGACTAGGGCACCTCAGAGGGTACTGAGCTCCTATATTTAGGCATCTGGATCATTTCCCCAGCAGCACAATTGTTCTGGGATTAAATAAATCACTCTCTGGAGGACACATCCTCTCCACTGACTAAAGAGGGAACCTAAAGAACTTGTTTATGTGCTTAGCCTTCAGACAGTTATGCATGGGTGAGAAGAAGATGAAACCATGCCTGCCCAGCAAAATGATGCATGACAATGGCAGATGCCTGCCTTAGCAAGCTGAACCTTGGCCAGGTAAGAACAGACAGAGAAGACAACATACCATGGAGCTAGGATCTGAAACTACCTGTGTCACTGCCCTAGATCTTCCTAGAGAGCTCACAGGCTGGCTACTACCATGTTCTAGAGCTGGTACTGCCACATCTAAACAGCTGCAATCTAAGAGCTGCTATGCAGGCTTAGATTAGGTTTACCAAAGTAGGATAGCACAGGGTGCCTTCATTTTCCTTATTGATCCATTGTAATGATTTAACTTTCTCCACATGGCACAGTCTATTTGAATGTAATACAGCCATCTTTTTCTCCATTATTGTCTTCCAATTTTTTTTACATTTGTTTTTTTATGACACTGGTGTTCTTTCCTAGACTACCCATTCCACTTTACTCTCATTCATTCTCTGTGAAATCAGTCTAAAACTTCCTGCAACAACATTCTGAAAGCATAGTTGTTCAAAAGGTTTTACTACCAGAGTCAGTGTAACTACCCTATCAATGTAGGGTAATTTTCCAGAGAACCTATGGATGCCCCATGTCTGGCAGTGTGGAAGGACAGGTTGGATGAAGCTCTGAGCAGTTTGATCTAGTGTGTTTATGGCAGAGGGGTTGGAACAAGATGATCTGTAAGATCTCCTCCTATCCAAACCATTCTATGGTTCTGTGATATGACAATTGTACACTGCAGTGTTTGGGATGATAACTGAGGAATGTTGTAGCAACTTTCAATAGCAGTGGTTGGTTTGTTTGTCAGTTTATTATGTCCCTTTATTGCCACAATCACATCTGCAAACAATAATTCTTCTATTTTGTCCTCTGAGTGTTCAGTTATGGTTCATGAAAAGATGCCATTTTATTTCTCTTTTCCCACTGCTCCTATCTTATAAACTGCTCCGTTATTTAGATGGTCTTTGCCTCATTTCCACATGTGCACCCCAGTATCGTACACAATGGCAATTTCTCTAAAAACAGCTAGTCCTCTTGCACAAATGTCAAGTGTTACAACAGGATTTCAGTCAGAACCCTTCAATGTGGTGTTCATAAGACCGTTTTTCATTTACAAAAAGACTCGCAGCATTACCAGAGTCCCAATCTGTGTATCAAGGCATACAGGGATAAAGAGGACATGCTGGACTTTGGGTTACACCCCGAAAAATGTCAGTGGTAAGGGTGTGTGAACTGGAACCCACTCCATCTCAGGCAGAATTGCTTGTTTCCACTGAACTGCAAATTCTTCCCTCATGCTGATACACAAATGAAAATTATATAATCGGTATGTTTATACTCTACACAGAGATGTAATAGCTTAAGTATAAGCCTAAAGGTTTTACAGCAAAGGCATGGAAAGTCAATGGCCCAGTGCTGCTGTTTGTCAGAAGTTATGCTCAAATTATGTCTCAAATAATAAGCTGAAACTGAAAACAGTTCAGAAATGTGGAAAAACAGAAAAGGGCTGAAATTAAGTTAGGCTCAGTCATTTTCTTCTGACTTTCTATTATTACTTGCTGAGTAAATTCTGAACAAATTGCAGAGTAGCATCAATAGGAAAGTATTTGTGATTTACTGACAAAAATATGGTTGCGTTGATGGAAACTCTGACTTAATCTTGTAAAATAACTCATTTCCAGAAGCCAGTATTTTCAGCTGATGCATACCTTTGCTCTGCTGAAGCCCATTTTCCTTACTATAGTCACTGAACTCATTCTTCTGCCTGGGGAAAAAAAACAAAACAAAACAAAACAAAATGGAAGGAAAAAAACTCAGGAGATAAAAAGTGTATCTGTGACTGCTTAGTGTGCTTCCTGTATCTTTAGTTTATGATGTTCAATACCTCTAAACTGTCCCGAACCAGAATTAACAATTTGGAAATGCTGTTAACATTTGAGCCATAGTTGGCAGTGCAATGGATAAATACAATTCACGCGCTGTTCAGGTACTCAAAGCAAAAGAATTGTCAGTGTTGTAGCATCTCTGCTGAGACAGTGCTTGACCACCTTACTCAGGTGGCCCAGCAGCTCTGACTGACACTCTGCCCTCCAGTGAACTGATACCAACCAAGTTCAGAGTCTGATTAGGAACCTTAGAGATAGACACCACTGCAGTGAAAAGAGTCACTGGAAACTATGAAGGTTAGAAGTGAAATGTACCTGAAATTAAATTTAGTTTCCAGCTTTATTAATAACAACTCTTCCAGTACTCAAAGTTGAATTCAATCAGAAAATAAGAAATGGAGTTGTTCTTTCTGGGGCGGCTTTAAATATGGACAGTAGTCTACAAAGAAGGGTTGGTTTTTCTTGGGAACCCTTGAGCCTTAAACAAAGCAACCCTTTGCTGGCAGATGATTCAAGAGGTGAAATCTCCACAGCTGGACTTGATGGAGAAGCTTTTTAGCTACCACAGCATACTGAAGCATACTTCCAAAGTACCTCTGTTAAAAGATCACCTCAGACCTAACAGACGTCACCCTGAACTACAGGCCTAAAGTAGGTGAAGGGAAGTTTTCTGAAATGAATGAGCTGCCAAGCATTTGCTCCATCTGCATACCAGTCTTTATAACCAGTCTCCAATATCCTAGTTCAACTGCAGAAATACATCAGGTTTAGACTGATTTGCAGATTAACAAAACTGGTACAGAATGTACTAAATTCCTTCAATATTTTAGATTTGATAAGGACTGGAGCAAAAATAAAGATTTCTTCATCCTCCTTTATGATTTCCTTCATATCCCTGGAAGAAGGAAGGAAGGAAGGAAGGAAGGAAGGAAGGAAGGAAGGAAGGAAGGAAGGAAGGAAGGAAGGAAGGAAGGAAGGAAGGAAGGAAGGAAGGAAGGAAGGAAGGAAGGAAGGAAGGAAGGAAGGAAGGAAGGAAGGAAGGAAGGAAGGAAGGAAGGAAGGAAGGAAGGAAGGAAGGAAGGAAGGAAGGAAGGAAGGAAGGAAGGAAGGAAGGAAGGAAGGAAGGAAGGAAGGAAGGAAGGAAGGAAGGAAGGAAGGAAGGAAGGAAGGAAGGAAGGAAGGAAGGAAGGAAGGAAGGAAGGAAGGAAGGAAGGAAGGAAGGAAGGAAGGAAGGAAGGAAGGAAGGAAGGAAGGAAGGAAGGAAGGAAGGAAGGAAGGAAGGAAATTATTTACAGGAACTGCCTTCTAAATTGGTTTGTCTGTTCTCAGTAACTCTCTAAGAGGAATGTACCTGTGTAATCTACTGAAACTAGTAGAAGTTTTGTGGTTTGGGGTTTGTTTTGTTTTGTTTTGTTTGGGTTTTTTGTTTGTTTGTTTTGGTTTTTTGGGGTGGGGTTTTTTGGGGTTTTTTTTTTTGGTGGGAAGGAGGGTTGAGGAGGAAGAAGGTAGGGAGATTAGTTTCCAAAGATGTGACCATAACTGTTTCTCTGATATCTGCCTGATTTTATCTGATATCTGCAAACCCAATTTTAAAATACTGGTAAATTTATTTAAAGGAGGCATGCAAGACTCAAAAAAATTCTGCAAACTAAATGTGATGTTAGGGAGAAAGATCCAAATTTCCTTGTCTCTACCAAGAAAAGGCAGCCAGAATTAGTTTTATTCAGACACAGTTTCATGATCAGGGACTGTACACATTTGCCAGGAGCCAGACCACATATGAATAGTTTCACATGCTGTCTCTGACCACTAAAGTGTTCACAGGACAAAAGACAGTTCATAGGAACCTGAACTTCATTAACTTTGCTGCTCACAGAAAATTTTGCTGTTATAAACTGGAGGACAAATTTTAGAGAATAGGGGAAAAAACAATAAGAAAGGGAATTACATGGTCTGGCCTCAGAACAATGGTCCAGTTACTAACTTAAAACAGATGTTCTTTACTCATTAGTTCATAAACAGATGAAGAAGAAAAAGGGAAACTTGTACTTGAAAAGTAGTAGATCTCTGTCCTAACACATTTGTTCAGATGCACACTTGAAAATTTGGATATCAATCCACTGGATCCCCAGCACTGGTCTGAAAGTCTCATAAAAGCACCCTCCTCTCTGTATTTCAAATGTTGTCCATTTCTGGTATCAGAAATGCAATAGAGTCCTGAACTGCAGAATTGCTAAGACTTGAACACAAAACACAGAAGGAGCTCAATTAATCACACCTAGACTCTTTTTAAAAAGTTGCTTTTATTTAAACATTTTTGATTTTAAATTGCCCTATTTTACAGAATCATCTTTGCACTCATGCAACAAAGGTACCATGGATTTTTTGGAGGTAGTATTCCACTAAGTTCACTGGAAGTGATGGACAAAGTGTTTTTCTACAACTGTTTCAACTAAGCATTAGGATCCTCTCTCACTTTCACGCAGGAGACTTTTGAGTGGATAAATTATTAATTTGAGGAGAACAAGTTAAATCTGATGAGACTGTTGAAGTCAAGTGATTTTTTTGAGTCCAATGTTCTGGAAATTGAGCTCACACTCCCTCCTTCTCAGAGGGACTGCAATAAGCTGCCTCAGCAACTTTCAGATTTTCTTCTCAATAGAAAAGAAGGAATGCAAGGAGGCCTCCAAAGCAGACAGGGAATCAAAATTCTCAGGCCGCACTGTGTCTCATCTCAGAGGACTTCACTCCAGACTCTTGCCAAAACAGATCTATTTTGAAATGTTACTTTCTCAAAGAAAACTGTAGTCTTATGACACCAGGCACATAGGCGAGATGGATCTCCTCTTATATAATTCTTTGGTCTGTGTGAATTCCTCTACTCTTTTCATTCACAGGTATAATTTTATCTGTTACTATAATTTTGTTGGGCACCTTGTGACAGATTTTCAGCTTCTCTGTGTGAATCTTTTACATTGTACATTTTGAATAAATCACCTATGAAGAAAAGTAGAGGGTGAATTTGATTATTCAGCTTGCAATACACTTGACCCACAAAGCTGTGTTTCACATTTAGTCCATGAACTAAAGGATCTATGGGATTATTCACAAGATTTAAATTAAGCATATGCTTCCACACACTGTTGGATCACAAACTGGAGTTAGGGTTTATCTGCGCCAAGATTCATATTTGTTCTCTTGAGGAAATAGAATAAATTACAAACCTTACATCTGGAGGCTAATTTGAGCTTCCTTCATATCCAGAAAACAAGCAGGGGATTTTAATGGGCGATTATTCACTATTATAGGAATCTATTGTCTGTTAAAGGTCACATAATATTTTCTCATTTTTCTCATATCACTGCAATTAGTAAAAGTCATCCACTGTGGTTATGACAATTTTATCCATAATAAGATATTGTCAGTACAAGAAGTAGACAGACGTATTTAGAATTTAAATTAGCAATCATATTTTTAAAAAGAAAAATGTCTTTTGTATAATAGATGTAGTTAAATAGTTGTAAAGCGGAGATTTCATTTTCTGTCATCTAATCCAGAAATACTTAAATAAATACTTATCTTCCAGATTCTGTTTTTAATCAGCTTTTGCAAAGAATTTGGGGAAACAATATCAACTAAGATGGTAAGAAACAAGTATTAGTGAGAGTTTTGACTAAACATTCATCGTATTATGAAGATATACTGAAGGATATTTAGTACCTGCTTCCGCCTTCCCTTCCCTTCCCTTCCCTTCCCTTCCCTTCCCTTCCCTTCCCTTCCCTTCCCTTCCCTTCCCTTCCCTTCCCTTCCCTTCCCTTCCCTTCCCTTCCCTTCCCTTCCCTTCCCTTCCCTTCCCTTCCCTTCCCTTCCCTTCCCTTCCCTTCCCTTCCCTTCCCTTCCCTTCCCTTCCCTTCCCTTCCCTTCCCTTCCCTTCCCTTCCCTTCCCTTCCCTTCCCTTCCCTTCCCTTCCCTTCCCTTCCCTTCCCTTCCCTTCCCTTCCCTTCCCTTCCCTTCCCTTCCCTTCCCTTCCCTTCCCTTCCCTATTGCTTTTCAATAATATTTTATGTACGTTATGTATTTCCTAGTTAGTATGCTACTGATTATGAAGTAATTATGACCTGAACTGCTGCACTGAGTGATTTAAGGAATTATTTTATTATGTATTCCATGTTTTTTCACAATTAAAAGAAAAACACAAGGAGAATAGTAATTTTTCATGCATCACACAGTAAAGATTCCTGTTTCTAGCTTGTAGTTGGAGCATTCACTTAGTATAAAACTATAATCATGGTATGGCTACCATTCAATCTAGTAATTGTTTTATGTGCTTTTAGCACATTTTGACACCTATTCCTCACTTCTGAAAGTGAGAACATGTACATGGATCCTATAAGTTTATCTGTCTTGGCCTGAGGAAGAATTAGTCCTGTGTACTTCTTTTTGGGGGGTATTAATGGATGTAACAGTTAAATATAGGCTAACTTGTACAATTAAAGTGAAGCCTGAGTCACTTTTTTTGGGAGAAAGGAAAAGGAAGTGGAGCTCTCAGACTGATTCAGAGATTTGTATATAAAAGATGAATAAAAATCATAATGAAATGAAGAATGTAATAGAGCAGCATCAGCAGCAACGTAAAAGTGAGGTTAATGTCTTATGGTTGCATAAGGTTAAGTGTCAAATGTAATGCACACAGAAAGCCGCCTGTGTTTAGCAGCACAGAGCTAGAAAGAGGAAAAGGAAAAAGCAAATTGCAAAGAATTTGCGTCAAGGGCGACAACCACATTGCTGCTAAGTATGCCTCACATCTGCTCTTCTCTAAGATATTTAGGAAGAAATTTTACATATGTTAAGCACAACCATACTTGTCCAGTAGCTAATATGTGCTTGCATATTTTTTTCAGAGGGTCCATAGCCCTCAGTGCTATTAAGAACTCTGCCTTTGCAACAAATACTGCCAGGATTGTTCTGTAATATAGACTAGACCAGAGCCAGACCTGTGTTGAGCAGGAAATGTTATAAATAAAAACACAGTCAAGATGTTGGCTGATTATTACTGAATACATTTAAATGTAAAATGTGCTAGAGCGAGTGTTCCCTTCATCAATTTATTTTGTTTTATTTCTCATTCTTTAAGCCTTGTCTGGACTTGATCATGAACAATAGAAGTACTGATTTTGCACTTACAAATGAGAGCCTGGGGGCCCGACTCTGCCAACATGACCATTCTCAGGAGAGAGCTGGGAGCATCACTGTGATTTCTCACATGGTTGTACTTAGAATGTCCATATTTTAACTTCTGGAGTAAACATCATCTGCTTGTCAAGGAGCAGATATGACTGTAACTGCCCCCATGAATGTTCTATTTTCACAAGGTTCAGCTGTGAAGGGACTGGAGGTGGCCTGCAAAATCTCGTCCAATACTTTCTGACATATTTTCCTTCTTTTACTTGCTGCAGATCTTATTTCAGGGCTCAAGGTTTAGGGGTCCAATTATCTCAAGTTACCATATATCAACAGTAAACACCTGGCTGCACAGTCTTAGAAAATCACAACACAAACACAATATAGCAGTTGCAACACAGAGTTAAATTAAAATATAGAAGTGATTCCCATTTACCAGAGCCTCTAGGCTCGATATTGTGACAGGGGGCAGCCCCCATTCACAGGAAATAATACATGGAATGTGTGGAATATATATCTTCCCCAAGCCTTTCATCATAGGCTGTTTGATGGACAGTCAGTGCTGCAGCTGATGCATAATAAGCACAGAGATCTCAAAGCAGGGAGTAAGAAAAGAAGCAGAAGGGATTGGGAAGTACAGGATGCTGCGTCAATTGATCTGGCTTCATGAAATTGCAGCTCTGGTTTAATTCACCATCCTTATGGACTAAAAAACTCCTACCTGGTACTGGGAGGGATGCAGAATTGTAATCACACATAAATTCTACATTCTCTGTTCTTCAGCATCTATTCTGTGGTCTAGCATCTACATTTTCCCTACTATACTAAATATCACCAATTTCTGGAAAAATGATCCAAAACCAAATTCTTATTGCCTATTACTGAACTCTGCTGCTCAAATCAATCAGAGCTGGTCCTAAACCTGATTTTCTGAATATATCCTCATGGAAGATTTCAGGACCACAGAGGCCTCCATGCTACAGATAAGTAGATTACATTGCTTCTCAAACAAAATTACTTCAAGTAGGACTGATCTTTGAAAGACATAGTTCACTCTGTTTTACAGGTGATTCTCTGTGGAGACCTGAATCCACAGCTTCAGCAGCACTGCCAGTTGAGGCCTGCCCAAAGAGTAACCTCTTAAGCAGAACAGCAGTGCAAAAAGCACAAACACATCGTCAAGCTGGCTCTGACAGAAGTTTTCCATGTTTTCTAACTTCAAAGCAAGACCACTAATACCAGTCTGCAGCAGCAGTTCTAGAGAAATTATGCAGATTTTCGTTAGTTAAGGAAAAAATATTTTCAAACAAGAAGCTATTGGCTCAACTCACCCTCATAAGGACAATAAGAATGGCAGCCCAGAGTCCAAACTCACTGTTTTATACAACAGAAAAAAATCTTTACAGCTGCCTGTAGCCAGACCTTCATTTACTGCTGGCTTCTGGCAAACAATTTCTGCTCAACCCATTTCCATCCCTCGCATTTCTTTCAAAAAGAAGGAAAGTAAAACTTGCCAAACCCTCTTGCTGGTACCCCTTTCTCCTCCACCTACTGCAGCTACCTGGAGTAAAAACTGTCGGTGCTTTTAAAGAAAAAAATGTGTCAACTTTTTGATTTTTCTACATATGGACTACTTTCTATAAGGGTTCTATATTTCTTAATGGGTTACGTTCAAAGCATTTCTGACAAAAGCTGTTTATCATTCTCATTAAATGAAAGGGGAAATGAAGCTTACAGTTGAAAAGCAGTTTGGACTTTGTCACACACACAGTTAATAGTAGATAAATGCTTTGGACACCTTTCTCAGCTCAAATACCAATGCCTTCACCAGTCTGAACACACTTTCTCACTGATTTGTGACTTTTGCCATTCTATAAAAAGATACAGGAAGTCACATATGGAATAATAATGATTTGCCATAGAAGCTTGAGTGGATATTTCATTGAAATGAAAAACAAGTTACTGTGTATATCCAGACCCAGAGAGCATGACAAAGTCCTGCCAACAGATACGTCTGGTGCCAAAGGTTGTCCATGACACCTACAAGGGGGTGACGAAGAACAAGGATGTGTGGGAAACCTGGGCCAGCCTCTGAATGTCAGGCAAGATAACTTGGGGCATCAAAAAAGGCAAACTAACTAACTGCATAGAGCTCCTGACATCTGCCTTTATGTCTCAAGTGTGCTGAAAAAGGAAGGAGACATAAAAAACCCCTCATATCTGTGCTTAAATACAGTCCACAAACTTAGGTTTACAATATGTGCTTTGCGTAGCCGGTGTTTGCCAAGAATTACCTCTGAGAAAAGACAGTAATTGTCTGAAGTTAGCTCTAGGCCTTACTTTACAATGAGACCCACTGCAACTGTATTGCCTTGGGACTGGAGACTTTTTTGGATTTGGGGGGAGTGTCTTGTTTTTATTATTGTTTTTATTATTAGGCATCTTTTGTACAATACTGGGAAAAACATCAAGTTAGGAAAAGCGAGTTTGTGAGTTGCCCATGCTATCTTAAATCATCTTCTTCATTTAACAATGAAAGCTTCAGTTCCAAAATCATGGAACATTTATGTCACAATTCCCTTGTCTCATTGAAGAAAAATTGCATGTAACCAAGCAAGGCATGGTTCTTATGTTTTCAAGACATTTGATGATGTGATTTCTTAAAAATATTGGATGAGAACCAATAAGAACCCAGACTTTCTCTGCCATGCCTATCTTCAGTCACACTGGACGTGATTCTCCCAGAACAGGATACCAGAGGAGAACTGGATTAAGATGGTTTTGAGAACCTGAATTATTACATCTCCTGTCTCTGGCATTTCAGGTTGTTTTGGTTTGGTTTGGTTTTTGGAGGGGTTTTTTTTGGTGTGTTGTTTTTTGGGTTGTTTTTTTTGGGGGGGGGGGGGGGAGGGGGGTTTGTTTGTTTGTTTTATCTTTTTTCTAGAAAAAAAGCAAAACAATTGTAGTAAAGATCTGTGTCAAAATTATGCAAGAATTGAGTGTCACTGAATAGCTGAGTGAACCTAAGAGTTTAAAAGCATAATTTTTTTAAGCATCTGCTTAATGAGGTATGAAAATTTATCAGCTTTGATGACAAATTGAAGCCTAAAAGCCCTTTTCTGTGAAGCTGGTGTTATCATGAATCCTCTTCACACATAGCAATGCGTGAAGAGGGTGGAAACGTTTATTTTATAAGTAATGGAACTAGAATTCTGGTAAATATGGTTCTTTTAGGTCATTAAGTTGTATGGTAACATTAGGCATGTACATGCATTGTCTCATTATTGTCTCATCACCTTGTGATTCTTTGCCATCCTCGTTTTCAGCCAATAACTATTTTTGCTTAGTATATACACTATAAAGCTTGGTAAGGCAGCCTTCTCCCCTATGCTTGCACAGAAATCAGCCTAAAGGATTTAGGATTTGATGAGACACCCTGTTTGTCATAGTCCATACAGAAATTCATTTGTAACAGACCCTTCTCCAAAATACTTGAGCAGAGGACATCATTACTTGACTTTGCTCTGAGCCTCTTCTGCCCAACAAAGCCCTCAAGAGGTGTTGTTAAGCAAATATCTATTGGTCTCCAATGGATCATGCCACTGATGCTGCCCATTCTCTAAAAGACAAATTATGCTGTGCATCTAAAAGAATTGCATAGCTGTAAAAGACTGTTTACTAAAAGACTAATTAGTGTATAAGCACCGTCTACAGCTATAAGCACTGGAAAAGGAATTTATATAAAGGATTTTTATTCATCTATTCTAGATAAAAGCAGGTGTAGTAATTATATTGGGACTGATGGCATTTGGCTTGTACAAAGCATAAGAAGCCTTTTGTTGTGATACTGCTAGTTCTGGCATGGGAAGGGTTGCTTATTTAGTGAGACCAAAACCTTCTGAAACTGTGAGAGATTCGCTTCTCCTATTAGATATGCTTAATTTGCTCTCAGTGTACTCATTGTCTGTAAGAAGTGGCCCATCCATCCTGAAAAACTGTTTCTGTTTCTTGGAGTGAAACTTGACTGAATTTATAATAGGCGATGTTCTGCATCAATTATCCAGTTAAAAATGAACCAAAGAACTGCATTGTTTGCCAAGATCTGAGTTCAAGGAGCCTGTGTCTCCCATACAATTGTTGGTGGTGATTTCAGCAACCAAGTGGAGTGGGAAGCTGTATCCTTTGTTCTCCTTCAGAGCCTCAAGTGTGCAGATGTGTGTTTACTGACGCAATTTGCACGTGTATGGACAAAGCTGAGGGACAAACCCTCCTGCTCTCAGAAGAACTAAAATGCAGTTCCTGGACTGGTTTATCTATATGACATAGCTGCATGTATTATCAGGCACCAGCTGTGCTACAAAGGGTCTGCAGTAATTGGCACCTCTAAGAGGTAGGAGCAAAGGGTTTCTAGTTGCTGGTCGTGAGTTACTACAACTCCCATCTGTGATCAGACATAGGATGGCTTCATTCAGAGATGTACAAACAAATGCTCCAGACTTTTCTTCCCTTGTTTTTCTTCCACCAACCCAATTCTCTTTCATAGGCTGAGGTTTCTCTGAACTCTTGATTGGAATTTTTCCAGGGGAGATATACATCAGAAAAACAAGGCATGAATAAACCATCATGTCATATAATCCAAGAACTGGAGGTTCTGTTCTCTTAAAATTATATTTTTCCACTTGTAAATTCAAGTTTTTGACTGGTGAGGCTGAGAAGAGCCACAGCTATCTTTTATTACATGTCTTGGTCTGGGTTTGTGTCACAGTAGACCAACACACCTATCTCAGTAGGAATCTCGCTCTGCTTCTGGTATTTTCTATTCAGAAGTGATGATCTGGGCCATTTTCTCTGGCAGATAATTGCTATATGTCTTTCAACCCCCTTCCTATCTATGTTGTATTTGAATGATCTCTCTTCCTTAGGCATTTTTAGGTGTGATTCCAGAGCCTCTGTTGTGAAATACGAGTACGTTTGTGTCTCTCCTAAGGAGCCTGCTCAGCAGAGACCAACTTGCCTGTCAGCCCATTCCCATGCTGAAGTGTGGAGTAGCCACTATGTCATCATGAGATGAGCAATTAATGAGTAGCCTGCTGTTCCTCCTTGATTTCACATGGAAACGAGTATCTTTTTTTTCTTGACTCCCTTTTGCACGTTGTTCTCCTATTGAGCTGTGCAAGTTAAAGCATCTTCTAGGAATTTCATACTTAATTTTTAAACTTCAGAGGTCTAAATCACAAAAACTTCGATGTTGACAACATTTTTGTTATACAGTTTATTGCCCAGAAATTAAATATTATCTATTGTACAAAAAAGTGCCAAACTTCAAAATACTTTAATATTTGAAGTGTTTCTTCCTTTACTTGGATTGGTCGAGGAATAACTAACATAGGCTCCAATTCCTTCCTCTGTGACAAAAAGATATAATGAGGTTGTTTCTATGCATTCTATTTACTTACTAATTTTTAACAGTGTCTCTAATTACAAAAGAAATATGGTCACATTGTGGAACAATAAGGTACAGTCTTTTAATCTGCACCTGATATCAAACCATTTTTCAGAGTTATTGTTTGACATTTTCTCTCTCCTCATGAGCATTCTTTCTGGAAATCTTTTTCCTCTCATTAAAAAAAAAAATCCATTGAGAATGCATTTCAATACCAATAAACTTTTCAGTATGCATCTTAACGATCTGCAGTACATCCAAGAATTTCAGAAGAGTCCAGGAATGTCCTCACTGAACCAGCTGAGTTAAGCACACTAGGGAAAACATATGTATTTCTGCTTAGCACATAAGCTTTGCTGAACAAATAGGTTTAATGTTAAAAAATAATATGAAATCAGATGTCTTCATACAGGGAGATGATCTCTGAGGTCTTCATTATGGCTATGATCTTGATCGTGTTCTTATAGGCACAAAAGTAATTTTTTTCCTATCTGTGCTTAGCTGAATCTGGTTGTCAATTTAGAATTGAATATATTATGGAGTATATGGTATATATGCAAGATATATATGGTATATGCAAGATATCACAAACACTGTGAATTAGCTGCAAAATGGAGACTGACTGCACCTAGAAGAACAATATCTGATGTCAGAGAGGAGGCCCAGGCCCTTCACAAGTCAAAGCCACATTTAAAGGAGGACAGCATCTCAGTGCAGCGTCAGTAGTTCTTTATGTACTTGTCCTTGTTCCTCATTTTTTTCTTGTTTCTTGTTCTTTTGCAGGAACCCGCCCACCAATCTGTAGGAATAGTGGAGATGAAATCTCTTAATCTGCTGACTTTGGAGTTTATGTGGGAAGCCAGGATTACACCTGGCTTTGAGTCCCCCAAAACTGTATTTCACACCAGTCCCAAAATTGTATTTCTGAAGACAAAAAGATATGACCTAGGTTTTGGTTTTAGCTCTATCTCAATTAAAATGCAAAATTCTACAAATTGTTCTTTTGCAGAAAATCTGTTTTGGCTGTCAAAATATAACAGTGAAAACATTCTTGCCCTGAGGAGAACACATGACAATATGGAGACTGCTGTCCAAAATTTCTCATTTATACTCTGTGGAATTGCAATCCTGATGTGTAAGTGCTGATATTCAGAAATACTGCTTCTTCATGTACTCAAAAGTAAAGCTGCACTCCCACAGCTTGCTTCTCTGTTTCCTTGTCTTCCCACCCTTCTCACAGCATGTGAGCAGCTCTGGAGAGTTCCTCACTGTCAAGTTATAAGAGCAACCTCAAAGAAGGGAAACAGACCAAAACATATTGTCACATCTGGCATAGTATTTCTTCTTTTTTTGTGATTTTTTTTTACAATAATTTATGGTATATTTCTGTCTTTCCTCAGGCCTTCTTTTAGTCTTTATAGCACACTGCTCAGTCAAATCATAACTGTTTGGTATTGAAGGATGAAAAAACACCCATCTTCTGCACTGAAATGGTGAAAATTGATGCATTTTTCTAACCATCTTCTCATTAAGTGCTTGAACTCACCTGCAGATAACCAGTATTAAGCTGGAAGAAGAGAGAGGCAGGAAGGCTGTTGGTTTAGACTTGGAACAAAAGAAAATGTTATTATCTTGCAAAAAATAAATCACTGCTTTTCCATGCTAAAGAGACATTGCTTTGTGAGGAATCATCCCTGTCTAAATAAAATGACCTACATTTATTTAATTTAAAACTCTTTATTGTCTCAGCTCAAGTAAATCAAATACAACTGATACAGCTCCGAGGCATTTATCACATCCTCAGAGCATTAATTTCCTAGATGACTGCAACCTGTAGATTGCAGTTAAATGCAGTTTAACTACATTAAAAAGTTAATTTCATCAGTTTTAAAAATAGGACCAATTAAAAAAAAATCGTTATTCCATCAAAGAATTTGTGGAACTTTGCACCACTGTCTAAATATCAAATTGAAACAAGAACTTAACAGGAAATGTTCTATTTTTGACAAAACTGCCAACTAAAATGAAATTTTGACTGTGCTTATCTTCAGAAGGATTTGACCAAAATTTGTTTCCTATGCATCAAGAAAAGAACAAACCAGAACAGCAAGTCCATCAGGAGCACCACTGTGCAGTGAACACAGTGCTGTTGGAATTGGACCATCCGTTCTGCTTGCAGTTTGGAGGCAGCTTAGTTATGTTTTTCTGCCTCTCTTTTTCAATGCACGGCACTTGCTGCATCAATGAACATGTTTACCTTCTCATCAATATGATGCAAAAGGTATTTCTTCCACAGGCAAATATTTAGTCTGCATGACAGGCTTCACACCTGACTCTTGGTATATATGACGGATGTGACTCCCTTTCAATACTGAACAAAAGGGCTGGTGCCATCTAGTTGCCCCATACTCCCTGCAGGATAGACAGAGATACATCTTTTCATAGAGAAATCTCAACCTTGGCACATGGTGCTAATTATTCACCAAACATTCACTGAAAATAAGTGATATTTCCTGAAATGGGAGCTCGTTTAAAGAGGAGAGGATTCTTCCAGGTTAGAAAGTCTCCCATATACTTCACTCAGTGAACTTGATCCAAAGTCTATGAAGTCAAAAGCAGGTTTTGCATCAAGTTCAGTGGCTTTGAATCAGGGCCCCAAGAAACGCCAGCGGGAAAATTAACCTGGTAGTTTACAGGCCTTAACAAGGAACTTGTTCCCTTATGTGATATTAACAAGAACATTGCTAGATAAAGTCATAAGCAGATTCTTCTGAAATACCATGTAGAATGACCATCAGTTAAAAAGATGGATTTTCAAAGGGTTTGGGTGAGTTTTGAACAAAAAAGTACAAGGATTCAAGTTGCTACATTACTCTTTCCCTGAAAAGTTTTCCTGTGAGAATGTGAATGTGTAGAGGTATGGCATTGTCAATGTTTGCTTTTATGAGTCCACCATACTGCTCACATTTCACTGGTCCTTTAATGACCTTTGTGTTTCAGCCCTTAAGAGAAATAGAAAGTTTTAAGGATGGTCTATTAATGATTCATAGCTTTATTTCGCCTTTCTGTGGTCCAGTAAATGTTATCAACTTTTGTGTGCTAAATGCATTTACTGGCCAATTTAAAAATTCACCCTCATAAACATTTCACCTTTATTTCTTTTCATATCAGCACCACATGGGATGAATAATAGTGTTAGCATGCCCAAACCTGACTTCAAGGACCAGCAACTGTGCAATACTAATCTGGAAAACCATGTGCTCCGCAGGAAGGATTGACTTCACAGCAGTAAATGGGGTTTGAGCTTTGCCAGAGATTCAGAACAGCTTTCTGTCCAGCAAAAAATTTTTATAATATACCATTTGTAAAAAAAATTTAAAAATTAAAAAATAAAATTAAATTAAATTAAAAAAAAAAATCAACTGACCTCAAAGAACATTGGATTTCTCTTCCATTTTTCTTATAGGTAGTTCTTTCCTAAGACCTTTACTTGATGCAGCAGTTTGTTATTACCTTAAGAGTAAATATTCAAAATCCCTTAGAAAGATTGAATGTAAAAAAATTTGATAATAGAAGCTGTTCTGGGGTACAATATAGAGGAGTTCCAAACAGATATTTAGTTTTCTCTGCAGTGCCCCATGTTGGGTCATACATCATCTTATTTGGAATTAGGGCTCTGTACATTTAATTATTGGTATCCTTTGCTTATTTCTTTAATTCTTGCCCCAATTATCATTATCTTTACATTTTCTGAGTGTGGGTGTTGCTGTGGCCCAACAACAAAATCATGTTTCTCTAAAGTGGAATTAGAGCTTTAAGAGGCAGAGCTTTTGCAAAATGAGATAGTGGTAAAAATAACAAATTAATTGCCTACCCCTTAAGGACTACAGACATAAGAAGAACCAAAATTCAAATGTCATAATGGCAAAATTTTGAAAGAAATTTTCCTGTTCACATAGCCTACATTTCAGCCCCAGAAATATGAACCATCTGTAGAAAACTCCTGAGGGAACAGCAGTAGTGCAGATTGCCTGTTAAATGTCCTGGCCCCCTCTTGTTTGCAATATGTCTCAGGCTATCTTTTTTCTTATGTACATTTGATAATCTCTTACAAAAATTATTTGGAATTTATTTATGATAAATATCTTCTGGCTCTGTGCAGTGTGGCATGCCCACTGGATGTTCCCTACTTTTGTGTGCCACAGAATGAATATTAAAATGGACTTCCAGACAGAGAAAGATAAACTTTTTTATTGAGAAGCATTTAATTAATCAAGGACAAATATATTTCCATCAAGAATGCTTTCCTATTTTGTTTATGACAAGAAACAAATCAAAAATGTTATTGAGACAACTTAAGTTATCTTTAGTTGTGTTTCTGCAAGCATTTGAATGTTTTAAAAATTATGCTATATTATAGAAGTAAGAAATTTTCAAATTCTAGCCCACAGAGCTTTTTTTTAAAAAAAACCTCAATATTATTGAGGTTGACATTTTTGCTCCTTGTAGAATGGTAAAAGAGTGGAGCCTGTCTAGGCCAGACAGAGGTCTCCTGAAGACTGGGCTGAAGCACCTCTCTCAGGGGCTGAACATCTCATGAGCCACATGCCCTTTCATCCCAGAAGAATGAGATATATCAGCATCTTATCTATACCTCTACCTTAAAATAGTGTATTCTTTCATCAAAGGAACTGCAGTGTCACACAGCTAACACTTTAGGAACTCCATGCATGACAGCAGGCTTTGACAGGGGTCAGAGCTTCTCATTCGTCCCAGAGAGTTAGGGCAAATGATGTGAGCCTTCTCTTCTTAGCTTGATGCCCATGTAGTCCTTCTTAGACTATTAAGTTATCAGAGATCTTGTCAAAGCTTTCCCATGAAAGTATCATCAGACTGCAGTTTCTTTTTGGAAGACAAATTCAGGAGATGAATCCTACCCCAATGACCCTATCTGTTATCCAATTTGGCATCTCAAAGATTCCTTATGCCCCAAGAGACAGCACCACCATCATATAACCAGTAAGTATGCTGGAAATAACTTTCTGTTCCTATGAGGAAGATCAGAAGGGTCACTGGAGATGAGCTTGATAATTTACTTATATAAAACACCTTTACAGGGGACCAGAATTTGCAGAGCCTTCTGACTTAAAGAGGTTTCCTTTCTGTCCTGCAAAATGTAGATCTTTACGTTAGCATTCCTCTACTATGAAGGAACAAGGCTGTCTGCAATTAGGTGCTAAGTGAATCTAAGCCAGGTACTCAAACTTCTCAAACTTGTCTTCCAAAACATAGGCACTTGAAGCTTATTCCTTGTTTTAAATAAAATTTCTAATTCAATTCCAATACTGTCTGGAAGTACTAGGAACCCTGGCACAGGCCTTGAGTGATTATTTGTCCGTTCAGTGCGAACTGCATGGGAACACATCCAGCCAGATTGAGTGAGAGGTTGTGAGGGCTTCTTCCTGAATTACTTGCATGTAAATTCTTCTGCTATCACTTCAATTCAGATTTACATCTGAATGAATGTGGGAGCCTAGGATAGAGTGTGCCAGTTGCTCCTTTTAGTTCTTAATGCAATAGGACGTAATTCATATCAGTGTTTGACAAGCTGGGATCTTTAAAGGAAATTGCTTAGTCTTATGTTATTGAAAGTGGCATTTATATATTCTGGATGTTTTCTTGTGGTTCTCTTTTTCTCTGTAGTTTTGCTCTCTGGTACTAATAAGTTTTCCAGAACAGAAATGCAATAAAGTCAAGCTGTGATTTATGTGCTGAAACAGAGGTAATTCTAATGTTGAAAACTGATGTATCTTTTTTTCTTACCTTCTTTGCAATAAACAATAAGGAACTAACTAGACCAATTTCTTAATCTTTGAAGCCTTGACCCAGTGTGCACATATACCAGTCAAATGCCAAATGGATTCCAGTTCAGACCTTTAACAGTCAAAAATAGGATAGTATGAAATAAGCAGAAATACACATATTTTTCTTTTGTATGATGAAGATCTTGTTGTTGTGGAAGGGCTGTTTCTAACGTCCAATGCCATTATTTGTGCATGTTCACTTCATTGTTCTTATTCCCTCAAGATTTTTTTTACTAGTACCCATTTTTTTTAGGCATTTCTTCCATTACTCTGTGTATCTGTGTTACCGATAGGTGAGGCTTCACAATGGGAAGGCCTTGTGACATGGCTCTGGCCTGTCACTTAGGCTAAATAGAAGGGAACCATGGGAGAGTGACTCAGCTGGAATAGGGGTAGGAGAGATGTGACAGATGTGACAGACGTGAGAGACATGACAGATGAGCTGCATGACTGCCACATGTCCACATCCTGTCAGTGTTGTGGTGTGTGGTGGTTGGTTGGTTTGGGCTTGTTGTGCCTTAAGACCATGTAAACTGAAAATTGGCTAATTGTGTAAAAAGGCCAGGTTTTTGGCAATAAGGAGCAATCCTTTGCACCTGCCTGGGGTTCCTGTGTCCCTTATCACTGCAACATATCTGATATTATGCTGTGTCACAAAGTTAACCTGTTTATAATCCTGTGTGATGCACTCTGTGGTTATCTTGTTTGAGCAGGGAGTTTGGAGCCACCGTGGTGCCTTCAAACCTTAACCTTTCTGTGATACTGTGGTATGTGTGTGTTCCATCTGCCAGGCCAAAGCTTGTTTCCCTTCCCTGATCTGCAGCTACACACATGCCCAGACCACAGAGTTTAATTCCCAGTCCTGCTTTCCCCCAGTGCTCACTTTCCCCTCCCATCCCAGGTCCCTGTTCTCTCCAGATCCAATCCCAAACCCTCCCACTTGCTCTCCTCTCCTCAGTACTCTCTTCCAGGGCCTGTGTCCTTCTTATAGCTCCCCCATACCCCTTTTTCTCAGCTCTCTGAGAGATCCCCACTCCATCTATCATTCATAATTATATTTTCCTTGACTTTTCCTTCTCTTCTACTGTATACTTGAAAAGCCCCAGTTACCAGCTGAAACAAGAGACATTGTTTTGCTGGAATGTGATAGTAGTCTTCTGAGAGTAGGACTTTCATCTATAGACAATTAAAGAGCTGCTCTGTCAAGTAACCAAATGCCAGGGACTCTGCATGTCTCCCTTCTCATTCTTTAACATTCTGATTTCCACTCAAACCCCTAGATTTCTGCCCATTGACACAAGAACATTCCACAGAAGCAGCTAAATGTGACATTCCAAAGTTACTGTGTTAATATCAGACATCCAGAGATGCCAGTCTGCAAAGTCTTATAAGCTCAGACAATAAATATCACCACAAATGCCCCATATTTACTGAGTCTCAAAAAGAAAATATACTTTCTACACAAGAAAATATATGGTTTTGTTTTCCTAATTATCACCTTTGTCATCATAGGCTGGACCCTGACACTCACATCTGAGTTCATTCCTTCTTATCCATCAACAGCAGTACCAGCAGTCCTGCAGATCAAACAAGGCCCTGTTCAGCCTTGCAAAAAAACCAATTTTCTTCCTGCTGTGTTCTCAGTGACTCCAAGGCTCCCCCTGTTCTTAACATTAATGCCTCTTTCAAGCGTTCAGCCACTACCAGGTGGTCCTAAAAATCAATATCATGAGCTGGCTTAACCTGTGTGTTCCTCTGCATTTAAAAAGCATGTGGGTTACCCTCTCAACCTTTTGTTTATCACTGTGAAAACTAGAGCAGAATTTAAATGTTACTACCTGTGAACATTTGATTCAAAGAGAAATCTTTTAGAGCAATTCCAAATACTGTCAGGGGTTCATGTAGTGTTGCACAGAAGTTATTGCAACTGGGTGCATTATTCTGACACTTTGCCATTGACAGGCTGGGTGAGTGAAACAAAATCCTTGGCTCACTCTGGTTATAGGTCTGTAGTTGCTCTACACTGATATAAGGAGCAGCTTTTGCCAAAAAGGAGTGGTCTCATTCCTGCTATATTTCTTACACTGATTCTGCTTTTCAGTGGCTTCTTGAAGAGCTGGATCAGCAAACTAATTGGTATTCTAACAGGATAATTGTAAGATGAATCAACCCCTGACACAAAAAATCGTGTATGCTTGAATTTTACTGGTACTAGAGTTGCAGGAAAAAATGGAACTTGCAACTGAAGAAAAGCACCTAAATAAGAAATTTTAGCCATTTTTCAGGATATAAACCTACATTCTCCAATCAATATTGTTGCAATTTCCACACCAACGTGAAAGCTGAACTTAGCATTAGCAAGGAATCAGCTGCATTTCCTATGCAGTTCCACCAAAGGTATACCTTTGTTGCCATGAGGTTTTTTCCTGGTTTGCCGAGCGTTCATATTGAAAGAGAAATGTGCAGTTTCTCACGCTCGTTAATGTAAACACAGGACCATGTTTCTGTAAACACTGCCCTTGTTATGAATTCCTTCTCAAGGAGAAGGGGAGGTTGAATGACAGCATCCTTGGCCAATGTGGTAGGGAGGTGGGAATTCCATCCTCCAATCCATGGGCATCATAGGAAATGTATAAAAGTGGTTTTGTAAATAAACCCGGGTCTTCCTGCCCTGCTCTGCTGAACCCAGAACTGTCACCTGAGTCTCTCAGTTCTGGTCAGGCCCCGCAGTGATATACCTTCTCTAAATGTCAGGTACCTGTTGCTCTACTGCAGTGTGGAGCATGACTAATGGATGCTGGGTGAACATCATCTACCTGTTCTGTGGGCTGAGAGAACACTTTTAGTTACACAGGAGATGAAGATCAGTAAATACTCCACAAGTCCTCTCACCAGCAGTTTTACTTACAGCAAATACGGATTGTGTATAGATTCCACATAAATATATACACTAATGAATACATGACAATAGTATGGTCATTCTCCTTCAGGTTAAAGGGATTTAAGATGCAATATTCTATAAATCTTCCTTTGTTAAAGTATGGAAACACACATTTTAAGTGAAAAAGATCTCTAGGAATTGTGTGAAGTATTTTGAAGTTATTTGCATACATCTTACTCATATAGTATTTATTTGTTTAGAGTGTAGAATTGTAATAGTATGTTCAATAGTTTAAAAATAGTACACTTACTGTACTTTTCTGAAGGAGTTTCTAGATAAATTTTATTTCTCAGGCTGGAAGACCTCATAGCTTTTTTAAGATGCCAATATTTGAGTTTTTTATGGACTGATCTGAACAAAGATTACCTTAATATCTGAGAATTTTTTCTGACATGGTCACATTTCATATAAATACATATCAAAGACAGTTCGAACATTTGCGATTTAAGTTTCATACCAAAGTAACTCTTCTTGAAGCAAAGTTATTATTTTCTACCACTGGAAACATGAACTGTCTCTCCAATGCTAACAAAACTTGGCTCTATTTCTGAGACTTCCAGACAGCTTTTTAGAATTTGCCTAATTATATCCTTCAGCAAATATCTGACCCACACTTTCTGATGTCCTTAATGAAATGTTCCAAGATTCCCCTCAGTTACAAAACCTTTGATGTACGCAGATTTATTAACAATGAAAGAGTGAACCCTGAGCTGAATTGTCCAAATTTCACTTTCTGCAGAATCCAACAACATAAGCCTCTTCTAGAAAAAACTGGAAATTATTTTAAATGGTATTTAAAGACTCTGCTGTGTTCCCTTTTTCACCTTCACAGAACCAGCAAAAATGGATTTTCTAGGTTTCAAAAGAAATTTAGCCTGAAATGCAAAGCAAGTATGGAAAATTCCAGCTTCCATAATTACGGTGTCATTATAATCAGCTAATTTGAGGCATTCAGAATATACCAACCTACATTAGTTACAGCTTTTATTACCACTGTTTCCTAAAAAGATTAGAAGAGTTGGCAGAAAACCTTACCTAAAATGCTATGCATTACCTGAGTATATCTGAGGCTACGCAATATCTGAGTATATCTGAGTAAGGCAGGATTTGTAATTAAGGAACTTTATCACTTTGGACATTAGTGATGTGCTGTAGTGAGGTTTGTAGGATACACTGGGCTTGTTGGTCAGCAAGACTGGATTCATTGTTATTTAATTCAAGAACATTTTGCACAATCATCCAAGGAACCCTGTTAAATTTGACAGGATTTAATTCAGTCATTTTAGTAAAACAGCAGAGTATAATATTGCTTTATTCTGACACATCCTTGAAACTAAAAAAATACAAGTATTAGTCCGTTCCAATCCCTGACATATAAAAAATAGTTCAAGTGTTATTCTCCAGTACCACACAAATTGACATTTAACAGTCCCTTTAAATATCGTGATTCCACAGGGACACACAGCTAAAGAAACACAACTATTAAACCAAACCAATGCCTTTCTCAATACTTAAATCCAGTTATACTTACTCTGGTGCAAGCAAATTCAAGACAAGCAGCAATTAATCAAAGTATTAAGGGGCAACTTTATGATGTTCAAATGCTTTAAGCATTATAATGTGACTGAGAGTTTAGAATTGTTCCAGATGTTGAAAACATCATTTCATAAAAATGAATAGAAGTTCAAAACTCTATTGTATCCCATCAGCTTCTATTCAGGCCAACTCTTCTAGCACTGACTCTAAATCACTGATTTTTGGAGACATGCCAGGAAAACAAACCAGTTTCTTGCTAACATCTCCTTGTCTATACAAAGTTATTTACAGTTAGAGAGTTTTCAAGAATGACGCCAAGGCACCATTTACAAGTTAAAAGAAGCTAAATGGCTTTCAAATGAACATTCAGGACCCAGATGAAGAGAATATATAAAAATAAATATAAACATAAATGTGAATATTAAAATATACATGCGCATAAAATATATATCTATATAGCTATATCTATCTATCTACCACCCAGTGTAACCTGACATTTGTTAGAGCCTGTACATCACATACAGAATATTTCAGAGACAAGAAAGCACATCCATGTGGAATACACTTAGAAGTAGGATTTAAGTAAAAGGATAGGATAGATGCTTGTTCTTCCCGAATCCATTCTGATAATTTTCTTTTTCTTTTGTCCTTCCCTTACATATCTGTGAGTAAGTTTTGCACCTTCCCACAACCCCATTAAAAGGTCTAATAGTAAGTTTACCCACAACTGTCTATCCCCAGAGCTCACAACAAGACATGTGCCCCTGAAGGCAGTATCCTGGCCAGTTTGTGCAGTGTTTTCCTTGGGTCCCCTTGATGGGTTTCCTCCCAAGATCATGGTCTGATCCTTTTTAAAGAACCCTGGGAGTGGCCAGATTAGGGCACTCTGTTTGAATGGAATAGATTATGGAGGTTCCACCACTGTCTTTTTTTCTTTGTTCAATAGGATTGGCCTTCAGTAACATAGCCTAATATGTAGATATTCTACTTTTAACTGGTTTGTGTGCATTCTCACAACTTTGTCTCTCCTTTCCTCCTACATTGTGCATCTCCTATCACTGCTATGTAACAAAAACCAAAAATGTACCTACATCTTATAATAATAAGGATCCAGCTGTGGCAGGATGGTATCCAGCACAAGACAATTTATCTCCATTTTTTAGGCTTCACACATTCCATTAGAGTTTGAGCTGTTTCTACTAAACACCCTGAAAAACCTTCATATTCCTCAGCATTGCAAAATGTTGTCTCTAGTATTTTTCCCTTTTTCCTCTGCACTTCGATCCTTTGTCCAAATGTCCTGTATGTGCTTCTGCATTCAGGCAAACATTTGCATATTTCTTTGCTTACATCCTCTGACCTACCTAACTGTTTCAAATACAGTACTGTGAAAACAAAACTTCTTGAAAAATGATCTCTTTCTGTTTTCTGGCAATGAACCTCCTCCCCTAGTCCTGATCATTTTACAGTTTCCATGACATTTTTATGTTCTCTCCCTGTTTCCTCTCCTCATCATCTTTAGACTTTGTGCTTCTCCATGTCCATGTCTTTCTACTCTCTGCTTGATCTTATTCTAGCTCTTATTATTTGATTCCTTTTTTGCAGCATCAACCTCTTCTCCAGCAGCTTATCACGGATTCTGTTTCATTACTTTATACAGACTCCCTGCTGTCTGAAAAATCATTCATGTTTTCCAAAATCACTCCCTATCTGTGTCTTCCTTTGTCTTCTGCACAAAGCTGCATTTCTTTCAGCAGCTACATAATAAGCCAGTCATTGTCAACAAGTCTGGTGTGATTCATAGAATGCTCGCTAAAGTCTTCCCTTAGAAGACTTTAGTAGACACCCTTTTGTATGCTACTCCAGTTTTCTCCAGCTTCTGTTTAAAACTCTTCACTGGCTTCTTCTCAGCAGAAAGTCACTATTTTTCTCACATTTGAGATGGGAGTTAAACTTACATCCCTATTAAATGCAAAATCAAGTCTCACACTAAAAACAAAACAAAACAAAACAACAACAACAACAACAAAAAAAAAAAAAAACAAACAAACAAACAAAAAAAAACACCAAACCAAAACAAACTCGCTACTGAAAAAAAAACCTAATAACAGCTACTGGATCAAGACATCACTCCAGTCATTGCTACTAAATACTTTTGGCTTTATTTTCCTTTCATCTTTAGTTATTCTTTCTCAACATCTCTGGTTCATCAAGATAAATTCAATATCCATTTTCTCTCTTCTACTTGGCTCTCTGCCTGCCATTGAGATTGCCATTTCTCTGTGTTAATCTAAAATTAGTAATATCCTAATTGTTCCTGTGTCATTCTTTAAATAAGATTTCTGCCCTTAAGTTCACAAAATTGGGCACTCCTTTAAGGACTTCAAAACATACAAGGCAGGAGCTTAGTGTTTTAGGGCAGAGCAAGAGATTAGGGAAAAAAAGGGGATGGCAGTTAATTTTAAAGTTTTGTTTTGAAAATTTAATCCTTTTTCTTGTGACTAGCTGTGTCCATGGAGAAGTCAGCAGCTAATGCAAATAATATTAAATTTTGAAACAACACTGGGACCTAAAGTGTGTATGAGATGGAATATGCCCTATGTTAGATGATGCATTCAGACACCTCTTAGCAAGTGTTCATCATCCACATTGTGGTTTGTCTTCTGCTGATATTTGGCAAGAAGCACACATAGAGACCAAGATTCATAACCGGACTTGGCAGCTTTCTATAGCTGAATGGATTAAGCCAGTGCAGTAAAGAAGGAGGTGGGCAAGCTGAAATTATTTCCATATGGGAGAAGAATTTTGATATCTTAAGGGGATTTTAAGCTAGAGTCTGAGCCTTCAAATCTTTCCGAAATTATAAATGCACCTTTGCACAAAAGCCTGAGTTATGGCTGGAGTCTTCTCAGAAGCCTGAAAACCAGTGGAGTGCTGGTGTCATATATCTCTAGGTCTGCAATATCTGAGGTGATAAATTTAAAAGAGAATTTATTAATAAGACAAATGGTCTAATAAAGGAGGGAGTAGCTAAAATCTTGTACTTAGTCAATAATCTTTGTAGTAATTAAGTACAGCACACAAACTTTAGAGTCAAAATGCGGTCACACTCCGGAGTTTCTTTACTTCATTCCTTCCAAAACCTGGCAACATGCTGGTTTTCCAGGTATAACTCTAGTGTTAGAAGTTTACCTGTGTAAGATGGCACTTCCTCAGCTGTTTAAGGGGGTATTAATAACAGGGAGATTTTCACATGGAAGAATATGCAGAACTATTACATCATATTCAGTACCAGCTGAGGCCTGAAAATCTGCCAGACAAGCAATTTTAGAAATTGTGAATAATAGCATAAAATATTATTTTTGATAGCCACTCGCCCAGATGCATTTGTAGCACCTGGGATCAGTGCAACTCACGCTGCAATTATTATGCTCCATTTATACACCTTTTCATGTTTAGTGAGAATTTCAGCTTGCACACAATAATTGCTTCTTCATCTTGATGCTATCATTTGTTGATTGTGATAGCTTTATCTTTGTACCATTAGGCTGAATATGTTTGTATATTCAGCCTTTTACTGTGATAGATTTATAACCTGCGTGGGTTGACTTTAAAAACTACTTCAATAGAAGAAAGGGGAAAAATCTTCACTTTTTTGACAGATTTCGAATTTTTTTAAGGAAAAAAAACATTTTGTGTTTTATTTAAAGGTTTCTTTTGCTTTGCTTTTTCCTGCTTAACCTTGTCTTGTTTTACTTTACTTTCCAGCTTCTGGGGGAAAGGGAGAAAGGAAGAAAATGAGATTATCTATCTCTTTTTATTTATAAAGTATTAATGCAGAATGGCAGAAAAATTTGTAATTATTGTCTCCTTGACAATGAAAATAAATTTCATTTCAGGCTGCTGAAGGAGTACAGAAATTGCAGAAGAAAATTTCAAGACAAGGCATGGCAAATGTATCATTTAGCCTAGCACTTATTTTGAAGAAGGTATCTTCATGTAAATTTAATCTAGACTGTTTGGGATGTCTTTCTCTTCAGTAAATTCAGATGCCTTGCATACCTATTGCTAATAACAGGTATCCTAATTTTTCTTTGGCTGTGAATTACTTTTTATTTTTAGGAAATTATAATTTTTGCTGCCTCCATCATTCCATCAAGAGTAGTCAGCCTATATCTGTAGACCTATATAGCATGGGAAAATACATAATAGGAAGCGTAAAAAAATTCCCATACTTAGTCCAGTCCCTCATAGTTATACAGTGATTTTGTGTTTTTCCAATAAAGGTACAACTGTCAGATATATCACTGGCTGCTCATTGTGATCATGTGAGATTTAAATTAATTTGAACACATGAAAAAGCATAATGCAAGCTACTTCTTGCTATGGGCAAATGTACTATCTGCACTTATTATCCTTCTATTTTTGAAGCAAACAGAAGTTTGTTTTGAGGCAAACGTAAGTACATTACAGCCTGGATTTGGAGCAGATGGAAATTTTCACATTACTCAAAGACTGGCCGAGAGAGAAGCTGTAAATTTGTAACCAATCCAAATACAGCCTTCCATGTTTCTTACCACAATGGGTATATCAAAACAACTTCGGGAAAGAATTGCATTCCGTGAGCTGGAATATCATTTCTGACCTATAGTCTTGCCTAAGCTTACAGTAAATGTCCCACAGATGTAACTGAGATGTTTGTACAATAAAGGCAGATTTTGTATTACTTAGATGGCAGTTATTTACGATTTGTGCCGCAGTTGTCACCTAACAATGAGGGACAGGTTGTGCTTGAGCTCAAGCTGTTTGCCTGGAGAGTGTCTTTCTCCCTCTCCTCTCACTCTTATTTTGTTCTTTTCCCTGTTTTTCTTTCTTTTTCCTCTCTGTGCTTTTTTCTTCCCTGGACCATTGTGAACCACTATAGTCACAGATTTTCCTTCTATGTTTGTCTCTACATTCAGTACTGGAACTACATTTACAGAAAAAATAGATGTGATATTTGCAACATCATTGTAAAACTAACTGATATGGGACTGAGTTTATCAAATCGCTATGTCAGGCTCTTGAAGAATACTGCATTTTTAAAGGTTTTGTTTATGTGTACATTGCAGCTGTATGGTCTAGGAAAACATTTTTTAAACTAAAAAGAAAGTACATGAAAATACAGAACTTGTAAAGTTTTTGTAGATGAGATAGAACAATACATTTTGTTTTTACAGCTTGAATGCTTGATATCTGTCGGTTAAAATATAATGCAGTCAGGGAATGTGGTCTTCAAACCACAGAAATTGCATCCTTCCAGTTATCACATGCTGAGATCGAAATATATGACCTTAGTCAAAATTTTCAAGTCTCATAGGAGTCCAGTACTGCAAAAAGACTGATCCCTAACATTTAGCAAATTCTAGAGTAACTTTCTCTATCAACTGAGATTTTTTTAACATTCAGTAAATATTCTCAGAAGGGATCTTCATTCTCAGTAACAAGGTTTATAGGTGGTAAAAGAGGTACACCTACTAGCAAGGCCAGAGAACGACCAAAAAAAAATGATGGCTTGAAGTGCCCTTGTGCTTTTGGCAGCAAAGTTTGAAACATGCAAGTACCTTTCTTAGCCAGGTGAGCACTACTACTGGAGGTCTCCATTTGGGGTCACCTGAGGAGTGTTGGATAAGACTGACTTACCCAGATACAGTTCACTTACAAAACAAGGAACTGTTAGAAACAGGGCAGAGCTTAACATCTGCTTGAAAATAAATAGCAGGAATACCTTCACTGGTTTCTCTCTCCATCAAAATTTTGGATATATTTATTCCCTTGTCCTATCAAGTTCACCAAAAGACATATATATAAAAATTACAAGTTCAGGAAAATTTCTTACCAGTGACTAAGTACATGACTTTAAATAGGCTTTAATTTGCTCTCTGACATATTTTTTATGACACAATATGATATTTTATGATACTTTATCAGTTTTACGATCACTGTCAGACTTTTTAATCTGTTATATTTAAAGGTCAATAAACTCTCTCAGTTTGGGTCTTAGCAAGATTATAGGACAGGACAATTTGCAATATTTTTATCCCCTCAAAAGCTCATATGTCAGACAGCAATGCCTATAAATCCCGTGGGTAAGTGCTGGAATAGCTATGAGCACTCTGTACAAGTGACACTGGCCTTTCAGCAGTGCAGAGTATCTGCATGACAAAATATCAATATCTGCTTACAAATACAAGTTTAACAATTGTAAAAATAACTGAGGCTTCCTTTTAAAGCCAGAGAGCTACTTTTGAATAAGCAATGTTTATATCCATGCCAAAAAGCCACTTGAAGGTTAGTGGAGAAAAAGTTCAATTTTTTGTCAAAAATTCATAGCAAATTGCAAAACTGTTCCAAAATATAGTCCATTACAAGACTATATCAATTACTGTGCCTAACCATTGAATACAGTGTTCCTGAGCCATGTAAAATCTAAATTTACATGCCATCACTGTTGCCTTCCCAATGAGGTAGGTGGATCAAAAGTTTCCAGAATGCTGCTATGATAATCTAAAAAAATAATGCCTTAAATGTTAAGTGTTATATAATTTCAGCTACTTCATGGAGTGGCACAGGCCAGGCATTAAAAAGAACTTTGAGGAAGGATTTAATTACATTTATTGCCAAGCTATAGATTATTGTTCTAGAAAGAAATATCTTTTGAATATCACCAACTTCACTGTGCTAAGACTCCAGATAGTTTCATTTAACGCCTGTAAAATTAGTTAGGAAAGGCTTTCTGAGTACTAATTTTTATGTCTCAGATTACTCCTCCTGCAGTTTTTATAAAGAACTAACCCAGTCCTTACCCTGTCAGTAATGTGCACCACTTGAACTTTTAGTGCTAGAGAAGACAAAAACCAAAATGTTGGCTCTGAAAACTGTTTTAAGATATGAAAAAGGCTGATGCACTCTAGAGTGAATTAGGGGTTTGTTAACATTAAAGTGGAAGGAATTGGTAAAACTGCACTGTTATTGCCAGCCATGCTCAAGATAGTACATGTCAAATGTGAGTCAGAAAACACTCCTGGGATGCTCTGAAATTCAGACCATCTCTGAAAAGACTATGTAAAAAGCTCACCTTCTTGACTATATTTATGGTCACATTGAGAAGGGTGTAAACATCTGGTTGAAAACTGAGTTGTTCATGGTAGCAGTTGAAAATTAATTGATCTGAAAGTTTTTTCTTTCAAGATTAAAAACAAACAAACAAACAAACAAACAAGTTTTTGAGGTGAAAATTAGTCCAAGTTCATTAGGATAACTAAGTGTATGTTCCATTCATTATATGAGCCACCAGGAATACAGAATAATCTCTAGTGCAGTCAGAAAACTTGATAGTTTTAAATTAGGTATAGGCAGTTTAGGAACTGAATTCTGTCTGACAGCAGCCTCAGCTGGACATCATGCCATTAAGGGAGGAACTCAGTTGCCCTACCACAAGTAATAAATGCCATTGCTGACATGCTAGACTTATCTGAGACATCCTCATGAGAAGAGCATAGATATATGATCTGCAGAAAACCTTCTGGGATGACTGGCAGAGATCACGAAAGAGTCTCAAAGTTTCCAGGATGGTCTAGGATCTCTGTCTAAGCACTTAAACTGATCCAAAGAGATTTAATCCAGTGTTTTGATCCTGTTGAATAAATCTGTTCTTGATGTCCTGGACTAACTCTGGCTCTGCCTTGCCTCAGAGTGACAGAAAATACAAAGTCAACCCTAGGTGTTTTCTCCAGCTGTATTCCCATGTGTCAGTCTTGACCAGGCTGCTCCACAACTGGCTAAATCAGCAGGCTAAGCATTCCTCTGACCTGGGAATGGGTCTGAACAGCAATTATACATTTATGTTAACATAACTGGATTAGCGCAGCTTGGATTTACATAAATCCGATACCTGGACTCTTTTTCAAAATTATTGTAGCCAATTATTTTACTTTATTACTCTGCGGTATTTGAGCATCTACAAAGCATTTGGCCCACGCAAGCACTTATTTGGGGCCAGATATTATTTTTGTAAAAACAAGAAAAGGACCTGAGAAGAAGTGGTCAAAACCACATACAATTACTGCAGGATGAGGATTCTGTGTCTTATTCAACAATCCTCCCATGGCTTCATGATCTCAGAGAATGCAAGTTCATCACTACTAATGTTAAATTTACCCTTATTCTGGCTTTAAATATTTTCCCAAGAAAGAAGAAAATAAAGAAGGTCCCAAGCAAGCAGGTTGAGGATTAACATTATTGCTTTCCCCAAGCTCCTTTGGAAGAATGCCACATTATAAATAACACTTGGCCTTCATACAAAAGTGCAAAAAGTGAAAATTTTCATAGCAGTTAAGAGTCTCTATTTTCTGCACATAATTGTGAAGATGATCACCAGGCCTGACAGCAGAAGTCAACAGAAGACTGTTTTGAGCACACAGGACAGTGTAGGAAACAGAAAGTTGGGGCTTTCAAAAAATATACACTAGAAATAACAGAAAAGCTTTACTAGTAAATAGGGATCTGTAAAGTCATTTTCATGTCAAATTTTTGCACAACTTTATGTTCAAATAAACCAAGCATTTTTGCCGAAAATTCCCCTTATGTTCAGGGATTACAATGTGAAATGCAAAATCTTTCTGACAGGCTAAAAAATCCTACACTTTGAAGTGTTTTTAAAACATAACTGCTTTCTGCTTCTAATCAAAAATGTAAATGGGTTGAGCAAATTTATACTAAGGAAGCCCTGAAAAGCCTATTCTGTAGGCATAAAGTCAATGAAATTATTTTCTATGGCTTCATCCACACTGCTTATTAAGCCTCTTTGAATGTGATAATGTCTTTGGCTATATATTCCTTCCAAGTTTCCCTTTCCTCTGTGTCCTCCACTGACCCTTTTCAAGGAATCTCAGAGTCATTGTTTCCAGCTGGAATTGTCTAAGAGAAAAGACTAGGATCACACAGAGGCATGGTATAAAACCATTCATGTTACTACCTTCCTGTATTTCCAAAATTTCAGCATGGAAAATTAGCTGATGGCCCAACAAGCCCACAGGTATGGTGATTGGAGAAACTTATTCCAAAGACACTCTTCCTATAGATTCTGTAACTCATGTCTGTGCTGTCCCTCTTGGTCCCTGTCTCCCAGGAGCCACCAGCATTGGGGTCTGAAGATGTATAGCAATCCCGTTTCTTTCAAACTACTTGACCTATTTTCTCTTCACATTCCAGTGTGAATCTTTTAAGCCATCGCTGGTATGGTATGTTGTTTTCCTGGAAAAGTTTTCACTGTTTTAAAAATACCCAAGAATCATGGAGGTGGTCTCCGAAGTCTCCTTGATATTACCAGTGAGGAGGAAAAAATTTAGGAGCAATGAATAGATCCTGTGGAACAGTAACTCATTTCAGAGCTATTATTGGCAACAGGGATTCCATTTTTATGACTATTCAATTTTTATGATTCTTTGAAGGCTGAGGCCTGATATGAAGAGACAGGATCCACCTGATCAAGTGAGACAAAGCATTTTTGCCAACAAGCTGGCCAAACTGATGAGACATTTAAACTGGGATGGAGAGGGTTGAAGATGCTGTGATTCCCCACAGTCAACTGAGGAAATGGTGGACAAGGTTGGCAAGCAAATGGTGCCAGCCAATGTGGCCAAAAGATGTTTCATAATCAACAAAACCAGAGCAAAGGGAGCCCATCCCAAGTGTCAACAGACAAATAAAGAACTGCTGATAGAGCTGGGGAAGTTCTCACATTTTTTCTGCAAAATTAGCACTTTTGGGTACTTCTCGGAAGTCCCAATACACTAACTCATACAGAAAAGGGAAAAATATGAGGAATTTGAGATTTGTGAATAGTCACAGCGCTGCAATCTTATCAGGAACAAGCAGAGGGGTAGCTTATATGGCTGGCCCATGGCCCAGGATGGATACAGGGACTTCAGGAGGGGATAGAGAATGGGTGGGGGGCAGAGTTGCTATTTATATGAAAGCAGAAATGCATGGAGCTCTGCCTAGGGCTGGGTAATGAGCTGATGACAGCTCATGGGTCAGGACAGTGCACAAATGAGTTCATGGTGGGCGTCTACTACAAACTGGTCAGGAAGAAGGAAGTAGATGAGGCCTTCTTCAGACAAATGGAAGCAGTCTCACACTCACAGAGCCTGCAAGGGCCTGTTGAAAGGTCAGCACAGTGGACACAAACAATCCAGGAAGTTTCTGGAGGGAATCAAAGACAATACTCTAACCAAGTGTTCGAGGACTTGGTGAGGAGAGCTGTTCTGCTGGGCTTCATACAAACAAGAAGGAGCTCTTTGGAGCTGTCAAGGTTGAGGCAGCCTTGGCTACCATGATCATGAATTAGCAGAATTCAGCTTCTGGAGAGGAAACTGCAAATGAAAAATCAGGATTATCACCTTGGAGTCCAGGACAGCATATCTTAGCCTTTTTAGGGATCTGCTTAGAAGAATCAACCCTGAAGAGGTGTCCAATAGACCAGTCAATAATTTCAAGAATCACTTCCTCTGTGCTCAAGGGTTGTCATTCCCTTGATCAGGAAATCAAGCCCAGGTGGCAGGAGTTCTGCACAGCAGTACCCTATCGATGTGTATAGACACCTGGTGGGCATGTAAAAGAGTTGGAGCCAGGCCCTTTTCTGTGGCATCCACTGACAGGACAAGAAACAATGGGTACAAACAGAAACACAGGAAATTCCATTCAAAATAAGAAACTCCCTTTCTTTTAGTGAGAGTGGTCAAGAATTGCCGTAGATTGCTCAGAGAGGTCGTAGAGACTCCAGACTCAGAGATGTTCAAACCCCAGCTGTATACAGTCTGTGGCAGCCTGCTCTGGGCAAGCAGGGATTTAGACTGGATAACTGCCAAGGAGCCTTTCCTCCTCAACCGTCCTGAGATTCTGAGTACTTCCCCCAAGGCTGGACAGTCCTCCACTGCAAAAGCCAGCAAGCAAAACAAACCCACAGTCCTCCTGGGCTGCAAAATATCATTTGCAATGTTTTTTTAATGAGATCAGTCGATTGAAGTACTCTTCTAAAATTCGTCACAACAGATGTTATTTTTAGACAATACTTATACACATCCTATTTAAAGTTTAGCCATAATATTTGACTGGAACTATTTCCTGCGGTAATGGATTCTGCAGGTGAAGTCCACACAATGCCGAGGAGAGACACTTCCTTCACTTTTGTCTAAATATAGTGGTCAATAATGCAACCGACTCCACCTAATCTCATGTTGTTTCAGTTTCATGATAACCCCAAAATGTGTAGATATTGATGCCAACAAGCCCCTTTAAACTCAGCTCATCTCTTTGCTTTCTGTTTTTTAAATGGAAGGAAAAGAAATACTTCGATGTATGAGAGGAAACAAATCAGAGTGAAATTATGAAATTCCAGGAAGTACATTTGGCAAAGATTGCCTATTTTCTGACAAAACAGGCCACATAGGAATGTAAACAACTGAGACAGAGAATTATTTGCTAATAAAACATGCATATGAACAAACCAAGAAGACTCTTGCATCTGATAAGTAAAAGAGATCAGAATTAAATGGATCGTATTTGGCTGAACACATTCCAGTTTGAAGCTCCTGAGCCTACATGTGGGAACAACACCTGAGTTTTCATTTTAAAGTTTTCTAATGAGGAACAGAAGAGGAGCTCCTAATTCTTTTTAATTACCACGTAGTTACTTGTGTTTTGTACACATTTGGGCCATATATCTGGTTAGACCAGGGGAAGGAAAAAGCAAAATCAAGAGCAGGAGGTTGAATAGCACATAAACAAAATCTAGCTGCAATGTGAATTTTGAGACTTCTGATTTCCAGAGCTACCTAACCTCTCCTCTTCCTCTGGAATAGGTTGAAGGCTTCTAGGCTCTTAATCCTCTACAAATCCTGCTGCATAAAGTACGTCAATTTAGCAGCCCAAATTTAGACTTTGAAAAGAGAAGAGGGGAAGTGCATGAGGTTGTTTCAAAAGTTTTCAGCGAAGTAACAAATAGAAAACATCTGTGAAACAGCAAAGCTAGGTAATATTTTAATGGTGAAAGCAAACATCAACTGTTTCTTTCAAATGTGGCCAAGAGTATCCAGGACTAAGGGAGCCATGAGGCCAGAAAAACAGTAAACAAGAAGGAGCATGGCGTTAAGAGCGTACTGCTGGGAATAGGGAATCCTGGTGCTCTGGATCGTTTCTGGGCTTTTTCCAGTGCCTGTCTAAAGTAAACTGCCTTAAAAATTCAGGGAGTCTGCAGCTCTTTTCTACTGTTTTTATTTGCAGCAGAATGAGTAACAGCAGCTCTGCCACCAATCTTTCCTCTGTAACCCTGCTTCTGTAAGAAGGCATTCACAGCAACTGAACCTAACTCTGGCCTGAAATCCTTAGCAGATTTCTAAACACCAAAATGTGCAAAGGCTGGAAATATGTATCTAGATGCTAAGTTCATGGGCAGATGAATTTATTCCATCCAAGTATATATAAAGATCTTAGGCACTCACCTGCATAGTTTAGATAGGGAAAGAGTAGCCACATTGAAATCAAATATGTAAATATCATCTAAATTTTGCTTTAGTTTTCCAAAAAACTATTTTTTGTAAGTTATTCTTCAGCCTATTAAAATTTACTGCTATATTGTCCACAGTTAGAAAAATAAATCAACATTTAGCCACTGGAAAAACTGACTTGATTTCCAGAGACGCTAAAGAGCCAAAGTCAAGTTTCCAGCTCCTGCTGAAAGCAGAATCTAGCTATATGTTTACATGTCAGGTTGAGGATGCCATCAGCATTAACATTGCACACAAACCACTGGGCTTCCAGTAACAGTTTTTTAGGAAAATAAGGTGTATAACATGTGGTAACAGTTTAAGAAGAGGGGGGGAAAAGTGGTAAAAATAACAAAAAATAATGGAAACCATCTATATGCTACTGGTAATCAGCTGTAAACTATGATCTTTTTCTCATATAGAATTAGTCCCTCCATTTTTTAAAAAATACATATTTTTATTATTTATTTGTGGTATATATCTTGAATTAAATGACAGACAGGTACAAGAGTAATATTTCCCAACAGTTCCATATTCTTACGTTTAATGCTTGAGTCTCCCTCCACTTTTCTTTATCATGTTGCAGTAGTTGATTAATCTGTTGCATCTCAAAAATGTCACATATAACACAACCTAACTCATAAGCTTTAACCTCCATCTTTTACCTTTTCAGCTTTCATCTCAATGTCAGTGTCTGAACAATTTCTTCAATCCTAGATACTTCCCAGTCTGGTAGTTTCTCAAAATTTTGTTACCAAAAATCTCATAAAAATCAAAGCTCAATCATACATAGCTCTTCTCTCTCTCTTCCTGACCCACCAATATTGTGGGTCGGAGGTGCTTCTTTCCTAGCTCCTTTTCCTTCTTGGATTTTATACTCCTTTCCTGTTGTAGAGAGTAGCTGCCCTTCTACTCTCAGTTTTTCATTACATTCTTTGGTGTTACTCCTCTTTTCCCCCTTTATTTGCTGTCTGTGTCTTCTCCTGTCTTGTATCACCTCCTCTTCTGCTCTCTGGTAATTTTTTCCACCAAACCAAATTCAGGTAGCATCTCAATTGAATATCTCACAAAACTATATTTTTTACTTGAACTTCTCTGATCCCATCCAAACCCAAACTTTAGCCTCTGACATTTTCTGAGGAATGTCTAGCTGTCAACTCCATTGTCTAGCTGTCATTATTAAAAAAGAGCACATAATATTATTCACTATGTTCCTTTTCTAAGTTTCTATGTAAAATATCACCATTTAGTCTTTCATTTTGGAATGTCACCATGCACAGTCTTCATTTGCATCCATGCCCAAAGCTTGATGTACGGATAACCAAAGTGAGAATTCCTATATGACCTCTTGGAAGCATTTTGGTTGATGTTGTGCCTTGGCTAGCACAATATCTCTTTTTCTGCTTTAAATTAAGGCAGTTTTTACTTGCACATCTAATAAATCATTTCACTTGCCATCTTTTTTGACTGTGTCTCTGCTTTCCTGTACATGATGTCACACATAAACGTCTTCCTTTTCAAAATCATTCTATGTCATAGTCTTGACATTTCTGCTCTGCATTGATATAAATCACTTATATCAGAACTCATGGTAACCCAAGGCTGGGAGGAAGATATCCATATAAAAATATAGGATGTCATTTTTCCAAAAGCAGCTTAAAATGTATGTTTGTCAAGAGCGATTACACATTTTTACACATACATTTCAGATATGCAAACCCCTTCTGTAAACAGTAGAACAACACAGCTATAGGTAATTATTATGCAATAACTAATAAGATATAGTAATTTTTATGCTGAGCCATTATTCAAATGAGAAATTATCAGTGTTTGCAAAAAAAAAATTAAAAATAAATCCATTCTGATATCATAATTCTTTGTTCACCATAATTTTTGTCAGAATTCTAGACCCTGTTCAACAGACATGCTTCTGCATCTGGTTTTTTTTTCTGTAATTCAATCTATTTGAGGAAATCTTCATCCCACCCGGAAATTAAGATCAATGAAAACACAGGTATGTCCAAGATTCACAGTATGCTCCATATCTCCCTGTAAGAGTCTAGATTCCCTTCTCATGATGTTCATTCTCCCCAACACACCTTATGAATCTAATGCTTAAATGCAATCTCTACTCTCCAAATAAACTATGTGATAAAATGCCTTGCGTTGTTTCTATTAGAATAATTCAAACCATTTAACAGGCAATGAAGGGGTTACTGAGAAACCAGAATAAACTGATGTACAGGGACAACTACCACTGCTGAGGTCCTGGATGCAAAAATATCTCTACCCCTTTTCTGTCATAAGCCTCAAAAACCTACCAAAGAAATTTCCTATAAAGGACACATGAAAATACACTCATTCTTCAGGGCCTTTTGTTGGTCTCTGTTTCTCTTGGCTCCTTCTCAGTGAGGTTTTTAAACAGTTTTTAGACCTTGAGTGCCCATATAAAGTGCCTTAGTATTGGACTTAGGAGAATGATGGCTCAGCGGTTGATTTTGTCATGGCATTACCCTTGTAGTTTCCCTAACAAGTTCAACTTTGCAAAAATAATGTGTTTTTTTCTAATTTGGCACAAGCCACTTTCATGACTATAAACCAGTTACTGCAGTGCCATTCGGATTGAAATTGGATTAAAGAAGTGATGTGGGGACATCAAAATAAATGATGGAAAATAAGAACAAATAAGAATTCCAGTAAAGTAACAGAACAAGAATGTTATGTCTTGTCTTGAGTGGATTAGTGGTAAATAAAAATATTATCATTTAGAAACAGCTGATTCTGCAAGGAAAAGTTTGAAAATAATTCTGTTTAGAAGCAGACCTACACAAACAATTCTTTTCCCTCATTCCTTAGTGACATCACCATTTGCATAGGGTCAGGGGAGACCAAACAGAAAAATTTTGACTTTGAGCCCTTTCATGATGACTCTAAAGTCTGTTCTTAAGCTATGCTAGAATAATCATCCTGGCTGGACTGGATATGAGTGATCCAATTTTCATCCCAATTCTGAGTTTTCAGTGCTGTCACTTTGATCCTTAAGTTCATTTCATTACTAGTCCTCTTAACTCACTGTGAGTCTTAAAGACAAATACATGTTTCAAAGTTCTTCTGAACTGATATGTATGCATTCTTCTAGCTCTGTAGTACTAGCATTAACTTATAATCACTTATAATCAATGAAGCAAATGCATGTGAATAGATTATTTTAAAATCAGCATTTTAAATAAATGCCCATGAGCTGCAGGTACTGAGCTGTGAAGCACAATGTGCAGGACTGAATACAAAATATATTTTCCAAAATAAAGACACCTAAATGCACACTGTATTCCTCCAACACACCTATTTTATACAAGTATCCCTGCAGGCACTCAGCTTATGATTACATGTTAAGAACTTGTGGATATTCAAGACCAATGGGAACATACCAAAGGCAACTTGTATGACAAGTGAATATAAAAATCACAGTGTACTGATAATTATATTGTCCTCTAAAGAAACTCCCTGGATTTAAACAGAGATAAAGTAGCGCAGGATTCAGTCACCTGCTGCTCAGGTTTGGTTTGTTAATTTCTCACTATTATATTAATGTTTACATTCAAAATGTAATAATAATCATACTAATCATTGCACATCTTCTATGTTCAATAAAGCTGAAATAAGAAATATTTTCATATCTACTCTAAGATAGGTAACTGCAACTATTGAACCATACTTCTATCATAAAAGATTACAGTTTTAAGTGACCAGAGCTGAGCCCAAAAATAAATTTAACTATTAAATTGCTGTTTTGACATATATATTGCATATTGTGGCACACTATCGTTCAAATCTCAGTTAGTTTGTGCAAAAAAACCAGTAGCTACTGGAAAACATCTGACTGAAAAAGTCTGATTTCATCTCCCATTAGAACCTCATAAGCTGTTACCTACAAGATCCATGTAAAAATTAGCTGGGACTTCTAAAGAGCACATAAAAACACAAAGAATATATGTCATGTTATAAAAATCAGACAATGGAGGGTTGGGGTTTTTTTTATATATATATTTGGGGTTTTAAAGTATGATAAACCCTATGTAAGTATCATAAAAGGTACATTTAAGTAGTATTAGGAGTGTGATTTCCCCTGATCCCAAAGACACTGCTTACATTTTAGTCTTATTCCAGACAACGGTAAAAGCAGATTATATGATGTGATATATGAGATATGAGATATGATATGTGATATGATTTATATGATTATCTGCAGAAGCACCTTAGAGAAGAGGAAAGTACTGCTAGCTGTCTTCCTAACAATCCACCAGTGTATCTCCACGCTGGCACAAAGGAAGCATTTCTGGGCATCAACAGGTAGTCTTTGTGTTCACTCAGCCTATGATTTTTCTGCAGAGAGTGCCAGAATAATTCCATTTCTGAGAGCCTCTAATCTTTGAATAGAATTTTTGAAACAACAAGTAATTTCTCAGAGTTGCAGTGTAAGTTGGAAGGGAGATAGAACACCCTTAGGGAGTCAGAGCTAAGAAAAATGCACCAGAACAGTACTTTGGCAAATGTTCCATAACACTGCAGCCAAATTAACTCACTGTTTTCTGTGCTTTCTTTCAATACAGTGGTGCTGGACATAGTTCCAGACTTTTTCTTCTACTACATTTATACATGTCAAGTCATTTCTTGAAGGACTGATGCACAGAGACTGACAGTCTTGTTCTACTTCTTATAGTCTTGAAGAAATGCTTTAAGTCCCTGTAATATGTTTTACTTGCAAATCAGTTTCCAGATTTTATTTTCCTTTCACCTTTCTTGTATGCCTCCCTGGATGAGTTCACCCTTCATTCTTTGCCAAAGCCTCTTTGCCCAGAGACTGCACTCCCATGATCACATTGCTAACACTGTGACCAAAAACTAACCATCAGCAAAAGCTGTCATTCAGCTCTGAACCTCAGCCCTTTCCACTGGAGTGAAGTTTTCTTTGGCTATCCAAAAATGAAATCCTTGTTTCTTTAAAGTGAAATTGCAGCAGAGGAAATTGTGCACTCCATCTGTCTGTACACAGGTGACTAAAAAAAAGCAAGGACATCTTGAATGTTTTGTCCCACCCTATATTAAGACAAATAGAAGATAGAATTTTGCTTAGCAGAGGTAAAATTACATTTATCATGGAAATTAGGATATATCTTAGCAAATGTACATATACTTATGGCTTTCCTCTTGATTATTTTGGGAAAAGCTGTGTCATACCATACTTGTCATTAGGAACTAGTTTTATCCACCCTTTCGTTTACTCTCTCTGTCCTCTATTCCTTTCATTTTGACTGATTGCTGAAGTGTCAGGGTTAATAAATCGTCTTTTTTAGTTCACACAGTTGTCCAGTATTCAGGAAGTAGCACAAAGTGTGATTTTGCCAAGTCACGATATCCTCACATCGTGTGAGTGGAAGAGTTTCCTGGGAAGAAGGATAAGCAAAATTGCATTACTAGTTCTCCCAAACTTTAAGCTTAGCAACAGCTTTGTCCCAGAGAAAATTATTCAGCTTGAGCTTCCCTAATGAATAACTCAGGGGGACTTGGAGTACCAGAACAATCTTCTTGCCATTTATGGATGCTAAGTTACCCAAGACAAAAAGCAAGATGCTAGTTTTGTAAACAGCTATTCTTTGGTAAACATTTTGGAACACTTCCTTTTTCCACCAGAAGTGAAAAAATCTTCCTTGTGCCTGTAAAACTAAAACAGCCCTAGCACAGAAAAACTATGTTAACCTCCTTCACAGAAAGAGCCAGAACAACTTTGAGATGTGCTTTGAATTGGAAAAAAAGAAGAAAAAAAATCCTTGGATTTCATCCCCAGGGCAATATTTGACCAGTATCCAAAGTCATTGCATACCCCTCTACAGTTTTACTGATCAAATGGAGATAATGCAAGGAGAGAGCAACAAATCATGACATGAAATTTGCTGGAATTAACTGTTCTCTGGACACAAGGTCTTGCTTTAAATAGGCTGAGAGTTTCTTTCTGGGAGCTGAGATTTTCTTCCTGCCACATGAGGAGCTGTGTCTTGAAACCATAATACTTTACTGCTGCTGTTGCTTTCAGTCTGCATTGAAACTCTAAGTAGCCTAGTCTGCTTGGCAACTGGAGAACAGAGATAGGTAGAGTGTGTCACTGAGAAAAGACATATTCACCCTTGCTTTAGGGAGTCAAGATCATCTCAGAAAAAGATGACATCATGCAGGCCATGTTTTTTTTCACCCGGACTTCTATTTAACTGGAGTGTATTTCTGAGTGGGGAATAGGGCACACTGCAGGGGTGTTCCATGGTTCAGCATTCACTGTTCCTAATCCTGAATCAAAAGGTTTCTTTGAACAGCCCTCATACTAAAATTTCATGCATCACTTCCAGAGTGTTGGCAGAGCAACACTAGTTCTTGGGGAACTGCTGCCAGCATTCCTGTCTAGAAACATCCTAGAGCCATAAGTTAACTAACAAGTTCATATTGTTGCCTGTACAATTTCTGTTCTCTACTGATTTTGGCCGTGCCACCAAATTACTGGAATGTGCTGACAGGACGTCCAGTAAACTGCAAGTGCAACATTCAACACAGTGCAAGAAGAACTGGTCTCATGAGATGTCAGAGCAGCTGTCACATCCCAGCACTGCTTCAATTTTAAGAAAAGTTATATCTGGCAGGGCACTCTGAGCACATTCAGGACACGTGCTAAGCACTTGGAAAACTGCTGGCTTTGGGCAGTGTGGCACGCGGGCTTCATTGCTCGTGACTCAGTGGGTGGAGTTAATCCTGAGCTACAGCTTGATTCTGTACCCATGTTTTTTCATTTGTATATTTGATTTTTACAAGCTGGTCATACAGGTCAGAGGAGAAAAAAGCACAATATTATGCTTGATAGCTATTTTTGAAAGAGACTGTCCCTTTGCTGGAATATTTTCTAGGCATGAAGCTATATTTCAACTTTGCCACCTAGAGTAAGGTTCACCTCAGGATTTTGTAGATTCTCAGGATTCTCTCAGATGACTGAATTCTTCAAGGTCGCTTGAATAGCATAACTATTATAGCTAGAAAAACCTGGTTTAAACTCATTTGCACCAGTTAATCCAAAAGTATTTTAAAGAACTGGGAATGGGTGTTCTTTTTCAACTTAAAGAAAAGATGGGAAGTTCTGGGGATGGATTTTCTTAATTTTTGTATTCCCTTTGGTAAATAAGACTTACCTAAAACAATCCATTAAGAATTTCAAACTTCAGTACTGTTTTTCTGGACACACCACAAAGGAAACTTGTTCCTCAAAAAGCATTGAGCATCTTTTCCCATGAATAAAGACTCCTTTCGAATATTTCAAACTACTACTCTAAAAATCACACACCAAAACCAGCTAAATGGCATAGAAAAATTCTGAATAGTTGGAAATTCTGATTTTATACTTTTTGTTGCTTTTTGTTGGGTTTTTAATTGCATGTTGATGGTGTAAGTTAGAAACTCTAGATGTGTGGGTCTTTGAGTATTGGGACCATAAGCACCAAGTCTTACCCCAATAAATATCTCAGGTCTATAATATGCAGTCTAGCATCAGAGGATGTGGAAGAACCATTGTCGGTGATCATTGGATCAAAAGCTTATAAGGGATCAAAAACTTATTGTCTCTGTCTGGGCCCAAGATCAAGAAAAGCTATCCAGGAAACTCAGCTTTAAAGACAGAATTTGCAACATCATTTCCTTTTAAATCTGGAAAAGAAAAAATAAATGGCATACAGGGTATCCTTACATGGCAGATTTGTGTACAAACACAAATAAATGGATTTATTTAATATTCAAAAGAAAAAAATCCAATACATATATTTTCTGGACAAGGAGATATTTTGTGGAGTGTGTCCTTATTGCTGTTGTTACAAATTGTTCATTTTGTACACCAACAATTGTTCAATTCTTCCCACAGCAAGTATCAGAAGACTCCTCCTGTTCTGAAGCAGTACCGTCAACCAGTTTCATGCAGTTGAGCTGACCAAACAGAAGGGTAGAGTCGTGTCCCGGTGAACTAACAGAGAACTAAAGTAAGGAATAATTCCATCACAATAAATCAATGAAAATCATGCTTTGATATGCAGAGTAACTCATCTCCCACAGCAGAGATGCTGGGTGATGTTGGTTAATCCCTGTGGGCAGCTCAGCCCCACACAGCCCCCCAGTTTCGAGGAAATCAGGGTGTTTTCATGGGCAACAGATACCTGGGAAGGCAAACTCCAAACATCACCTCCTCCATCTTTCCCCATCTTTATATGCTGAGCATGCCATCACATGTTATGGGATATCCCTGTGGTCAGTTGGGCCCAGTTTTCCCAGCTGTGCTCCACCCAGCTCCTTGTGCACCCCCAGCCTCCTGGCTGGTGGAGTGCGGGGAGAGGCAGAACAGGCAGCTCTGTGCAAGCACTGCTCAGAGATAGCTAATACAGGCCTCTATCATCAACACTGTTTCCAGACAAGTCAAAAAACACAGCCCTCTACCAGCTCCTATAGTGAAAACCACTCTGTCTCAGCCAAAATCAGTGCAGGTGAGCAATGAGCAATCCCAACAGCTGAACTACTGCATCACTAAAAGCTATGCTGGAAGTGCTGGGAAGGGAAAAATCTCTCCCTCTAAAAGTATTCTGTAGAATCAAAATATTTCATGATCATTTATTTGCTCATGCATGGGGACTTGGAAAATGTGCTTACACATGTAGCAAATTAGACTTCAATCAAATAAAGTCACTTCAATTTTGGGAGGACTAACAGTTCAACTTTGAAGAGCCAAATGTAAGAAATCATATGATGAAGATCTCTGTGGGAGGGTTTTTTTGGAGTCTTGGGCTGTCAAATTCTTCAGGAGTGCACTGATCTTGTTCTTTGGTTTGAAACAAGGTATATAGAAGAGATAATCAAAAGAGTTGGATCAGATGAAATTCAACATCATTGCTTTCCTTCATTTGAAAAGTTGACATCTGTTCAAAATGGTCAGGTTACTCTGATTATAATATTTACTTTCCTATATTCATACACTGGTATCTGTATTAGTTATACTTTAAATTCATGTTTGCAGTGTAGACTTGTAATTTATACATTTTCTAGAAAAAGCAGGTAGATTTACACCTCAGAAAAGCGATATGTGAGATGGGAACTGTCTGTGCAATATATGCAATAAATGTAGTGCTGTTCCTTCAAAGTGAGCCGAAGGTGCTATGCAAACTAAATAACTCAGTCAGAACCTGTTTATCCTGCATCATCCCATTAACCTCCATGAACAAAGACAACACTGCACAAAAAAATCCCATCAAGTCCTATTCATAAATTCAGCTCAGATCAAAATACTCACATAAGCAGAGATTTGGATGACTAGAAATCAAAGACCTAAGTATGTCTTCTGGTCACAATTCCATCTTTTAGGATATTAGTTGCAGTTAAATAGATTATGGTGTGTAATATAGTTGAGTTGGAGGCTTCATCACTTGGATGTCTCCAGTGCTCAATTTTGCCTTTTGGCCACTTTCCTACTGAATCAACTTCCACAAGAAATGTGCAGTGTTCAGCATTATTGATGTTCTTTTTCCCATTGTCTCTGTTAAATGAGTAAGGACTGCATATTTCATTTAATTTCTGAAACTATGAGCCCACAAGTCAGAGGAATTTTTTAAAGTCCTTTGATATCTGCAAAATTAGCATCTCATGGCTCCTGTAACAAGTTATCACAACAATAAGCCTGTCTTTCCATCTTTCTGACTCACTGTGATATTATCCAGGGCTAGTTAATGAGTTTCCAGTGAATGAGTTCTGAAGTGAGCCCAATTTTTGTAAAGCCTCTAGCTCTATTTTTCTACTCTCAGAAGAGAAGGCAGACTTATGGACATCTGGTCTTTCCAGTTTCTAGAAATCACCTTTAGTTTTACATAATTTTTAATTTTTGGCATTAGCTGTGTGAATTAAACTGGTTCCCAGGAACATAAAGCCCAGATAGCTCAATACAGTCAGACTGATATTGTCCAAAAAAATAAACAAATTGACATGAAAAGCCTTCTGGGGATACAGCTCAATTTTAGCACATCTGTTCAGCTTCTCAGAGCAGGCACATCCCCTGATATCCCTTATCTTTTATTAAATTCTGCAGATGCTGAATACCCCATCTGTGCTCCTCACTGAAAGTCAGAAAAGCTGAATAGTGACTGAGGTGAACAGCACCATCTTAGCAGGTGGGAAGCACTGCTGTTGAGCCCCAGCAGCACTCACAGGAGGTGCTGCATGGCAGCCTGATGGGCCAAGTACCAAGATGATGGGGGAACAGGCAAAGGCAGTTCACTTCACCTGGCTGCAGCTGGTGCACCGTGCTGGGCTGCTGCTGTCCCATGGCCGGGCTGAGCAAGGCTCTCCTGCTCGGAACTTGTTGGAGCTTGACTCATGATTTTCCTTGGCTGTGCAATACATTTCTGTTGCAGAGTCTCCAAGGAATTCCCACACCCAATACAAAGACCAGCAGGCTTCCTTCCCGGACTAGATTGTGACTTTTCCCTATATGTTTTGTTAGTCTGCTTGTTTTCTCTTCTTGCTTAAGAACTGTGCTTGTGGAAACTGCTCTCTTTTCATCTGAGGTCACCTACACTAAAATCTGCCGGAATGGACTTGATTCAGTAGAACAGGCTTCTAAGAGACAGTTATCCTGCTGTCATTCATAGGACAGTGATTTAAGAAAAGATACAGTTTACACTTGACTCCTATGTTCACTGAAAAACCAAAAGGCACAGCTGTACACTTGGGTGTAAAAATAGTTCCAGGACCATGATGAATATGATCTTGGGAAACAACACATCTTTTCCTTCAATTGCTTGTAGCATTTGAACATGAATGAAACTCTAAGTTTAATAAGAGATCTATCAATGACTCATATAAAAATTTTTAAAATTTTGTGTGTGAGAGTAGATAACATGATACAGCCAGTTGAGGGGGTTACTGGAATTGTGTCCTGCCAGAGGTTATATCTGTCCTATCAGTTTTGTGCAGTTCTCACTTTGTTCAAGGTCTGCAGGTGAGAGGGGAATGCACAGATCCTTCCACAGAAAGAATTGGGTTGCATTTGAGAGGAGGATTTGGTCACCCAGTGTCCACCAACAGGCAGCATAGATGTTTGTGCAACATACTGCCTTCCAGCACATTGTCAGCAGGTTACATGTTCTCCTCAGAACTTCAGTGTCCTGATCCTGACATCAATCAATGCCCTGACACAATCATATCACAGTGGGACCAACACCTTTGTTGCTCACAAGTCTGTTGGACTTCAGCCATTTCTTCATTTGGGCTCAGAGCCCATCCTTCCACAGCTGGCATCCTCATGGCAATCTGCTACCATTTCTTTCCCAGTTCTCAGATGGAGCATTGCCGTGGTTCCCTACATCTACCTCTCATTTCTCATTCCAGACCCCTTGTTGAGCCAATGGTAAGCATTGGGCTTGGCTCTGGCTACTATAAATTTGTTTTTCTAAACAACATTTTCCAAAAGATAAATTACTGGGGAGGGGACATTTCGTTCCAGTTTTTGACACCTTCATTTTGTAACCCTTTAACTCCTCCATGGTTTGAAACTGTAACTTGTAAATCCTAGTCAGTGGCATGGTCCCTTTGATTGGGAAAACACAGTTCATGTCTTTATAAAAATCCTCCTAACGTTGTTCAAGTCTTTCATGAAGAGCAGGTCTCTCCTACTGACCACACTAATGAAAAAAGAAGGCGTCAACCCAGAAAAAAATAAAAACTAGGCATGCTGTTGTTCATGAAGGGTTGTTAGTTCCCTTGATGCAGGGTGAAAACAGAATGCCAGACTCTCCTGACATTGCAGCAATTTTCTGCTGGCATCCAGTTTAAATCTAGGAGAGAGCTGGCTGATTTGAAAAATTAGAATTGCTTGTAATGACATTATGAAGATGAGGGAAATGAGTCGATGAGCACATTTAGCAACAGTGGGACCAGGTAAAACAAGAACTAGTGGAGGGCAGGGGTGAGAGTGGGAGTATAGGAATCCACCAACCCAGAGTCTGGAAGAACTGCCATAGAAGAATAGCTTGGGAATATAAAATTAAGATATCAGGAGAAGACAAAGGAAAACTGTTTTGGGTTTGCATGACTAGGTTTTGGTAGTCAGGGGGCTGCAGGGATGGCTTCTGAAAAGAAACACCAGAAGTTTCTCCAATGCCAAACAGAGCCAGGTCTAGATAGCTCAGAGACAGACCCAAGCCAAGCCCCATGAGCAGTGTTGGTAACACCACTGGGACAACACATTTAAGAAATGATAAAAAAAAGCTGTGCAGCACCACATAGGACAGAAGAGTGAGAATATGTGAGTAACAGCTCTGCAGACACCAATATCAGCAAAGAAGGAGGCCGAAGATACTCTCTGGGTACCAGAGCAGAGATTTCCTTGTAGCCCTTGGTGAAGACCATGGTGAGGAAATTGTACCCCTGCAGCACATGGAGATCAGCAGTGGAGTAGAGATCCACCTTGTGTCCCATGGAGGATCACCCACTGGAACAGGTGGATGTGTCCTGAAGGAAGCTGCAGCCTGTGGAGAACCCATGCTGGAGTATGCTTTTCCCCCACTGAAGCAGAGGAAATGTGAGGAAGGCACAGCACATATAAAAAGTTATGAATTGACTGCAAGAACTATTCCCCATCCTTCTGCACCACTTGGGGGAGACAGTTGAAAGGTTGGGAGTACAGATGAGCCTGGGAAGAAGGGAGGGATGAGGGGAAGATATTTTCAGGTTTGTTCCTATTTGTCATTACTCTGCTTTATCTATAAATAAGATTAATTTCCCCAAGTCAATTTTGTTTTGCCCATTTCATTTTGAATGATCTCCCTATCTTTCTGTTGACCCACAAGTGTTTAGCCATATTTTTGTTCCCCTGTCCAGCTGAGGTGAGGAGTGACACAGAGGCCTGGTGGGCCCCTGGCAGCCAGCCAAGGCCAACCCATGACAAATACTAACCTTGTATTCGAAATCTGGGAACATTTTCAAATAAAGATGAGCATAAAAGGAATCCACATGACAAGTATGTTGTTAATCAGATTTTTTAAGGACTATAAGTGCATTAACTAATTAGAATAGAATGAAGGCATGAGTAGTCAGAGTAAATAAGCAAGTATAAGCACGGAGTGAGCCAAAGCTGCTCAGAATAATTAGTGTCATCATACATCTTGGATCTTAATTAAAACCGCACAAAACATTGTTAATTCATAGAATCATTAAGGTTTGAGAAGACCTCTAAAATCATTGATTCCAACCTTTGACTGAACACCACCTTGCCAAATTGGTACTAAGGGCCGCATCTTTGTCAGATTCTTGAACATCCAAGTAGTTCCTTGAACACTTGCAGAGTTGGTGACACCATCACTTCCCTGGGCAGCCCATTCCAATGCTCAACAGGAAGAAATTCTTCCTGGTGTCCAGCCTGAACCTTAACTGTTCAGAAACCAACTTTCCAAAAGGTATTGTATTTATATTGTTACTTAAGAGATTACTTGAAGACAGTTGTGCATCTACATGGATGTATAGCTGCATAGAGGAGCTGGGAGTGACCTCTTCTCTTCTCTTCTCTTCTCTTCTCTTCTCTTCTCTTCTCTTCTCTTCTCTTCTCTTCTCTCTTCTCTTCTCTTCTCTTCTCTCTCTTCTCTTCTCTTCTCTTTCTTCTCTTCTCTTCTCTTCTCTTCTCTTCTCTTCTCTTCTCTTCTCTTCTCTTCTCTTCTCTTCTCTTCTCTTCTCTTCTCGTCTCGTCTCGTCTCGTCTCGTCTCGTCTCGTCTCGTCTCGTCTCGTCTCGTCTCGTCTCGTCTCGTCTCGTCTCGTCTCGTCTCGTCTCCTCTCCTCTCCTCTCCTCTCCTCTCCTCTCCTCTCCTCTCCTCTCCTCTCCTCTCCTCTCCTCTCCTCTCCTCTCCTCTCGTCTCCTCTCGTCTCGTCTCCTCTCGTCTCTTCTCTTCAAATCTCTTCGAATCTCCTCGAATCTCCTCTCCTCGAATCTCCTCTCCTCTTCTCTTTTTGTTCCTGTCCTTGAAGATGTAAACAAGTGCTTCTGTGATACTAACAGTTTCTACACTGCACTAACTATACTTGATCTTAGACAAAAGGCTGAGAAGCAGTTTATAGATTCCTATAGATTGATGTTTGACTGTCTGTTCAAATTTAAAATTTTGATTTGGTTATATAACAGCTTCTGTTGCTTCTACTCTATCTAATGATCTGAACTTGCATTTAAGTTTTTCCTGCAGATGACGGTCTCAGAGCAACTCTCCCCTCTTGGCCATCCTAGCACCAAGAAAGTTTTTTGAATTACTCCTTACGTGTATTTATTTGAATTTATTATGGACAATTAGGGAGTTTGACATAGGTAAGTTCAGAGAATATGAGAAGATGAAAGCAATTTGGAAAAAATTCCATCTACCTCCATTTTAGACATCTACATTGGCTTATATGCGATATTAACTTTAGAGGACTATCTATCCTTATTCAACTTACTCCGGGAGTGCTTTAAAATCATGTTCAGAAAGCTGACAGCGATTCAGAAGAGATTGCTGGAAGACAAGTAAGATGACAATGGTAATGGAAAAAAGCAAGAATCTAGGGCATGCCAGAAAGCAGAAGCATGGTAGAGTGAAGCACCAGGAGCAAGGCAGGGATCCTGCCTAAACTGGTTGCAGCCTTCTCATTAAAGCTGCTGTGTTCCCTAAAGACTCCTCTGTGTTCTTAGAGGCTTCTTCTGAGCTCAGGGTGCAAATCACTCTGCCACAACTGAGCACAGGACTGTTGCCAGCAGCACTCACAACAGAGCACTTCTGCAGAAACAGTAGGGTTCATTATTTGGCCCTCAGAAATCTGTCAAGAGTTCAAATGCCTAGAAATGGATCTTCCAACACCTGAGCCTTGCACGATACTGTCACTTGTCATTGACAGTCTGCACAAAGGGACTAATTCTGCCGGTGACTAGAAACATGCTCTTATACAGCTGTGTAATAGCTGGCAAAGATTATGTGTGTTTAATTTCCTCCCCTGGACAGACCTTACCAAAGGGTGAAACGAGTCACATCAGTTCCAGTATTTCAGGGAAACCACATGACAATGCCTTTACCACTGACTGCTCTGCTCTGCCTTGTCCCAAGGAATGGACACTGTACTTTAAGCAGCTGATTATTCTGACAGCATGCTGCTGACAACCTTGCTAATTAGTTATTAACAGTTATTCCACTCATTTTTAACACGTCACATTACACCACTTTTCCTGTTTATTAAACTAGTCCTGTTTATTCCCTAGATATTCAAAGTGAGTAGAAACCATGAGAATTTTCTGTCTTAAGAGCTATGATACTCAGCTATTGCAGACACAGCATGTTTTTTATTTGATTTGGAAATGACTCAGAAGAGGTCTCACTCAACAGAAGGTTTCTGATGTCTAAGGAAATAGTTCAGGTGGAATTTGTAGCTGCTACTGTGGTGCCTTTGGTGATTTCTTTTTCTTAAAACGTATAATTCATTGTACTAATGATAAGCATCAGTTATGGGGCCCAACTTGTGTTTCTAGTTTGAGGCAGATTTATCTAAGATCTTTATATCGAAGCATTCAGTAGTTTCAATCATAGAGTATCTCAACCAAGTGGCACAAAGATTTATAAAATAGCAGTTGTGGGTCTGCACTGTTATTCAGTCTAACAAGCATTGGGTCAATATCAGACTCCTTGGTGGCCTCGAATCATGATCATATCTCTGCTCCTCAGTTTTTCCAAAGAGAAAAAATAAAATGGACTTCTCGACTGCCTTTGTTGGGAAGGTATGGTGACTCCATAGATATTGTATGAACACCACAAGTTGAAGTCCAGATCTACAGAGTAGAAGTTGCACATGAGGTAATTGTTTGGGTTGTCTTTGTAGTCAATGAAGAGAAATAGGAAACTGCAGGGGATGATTTATGTCACCCTAAAATAGTAACTTTAACTAAGGCAAATGAATCCTATCTTGGAAATGACTATTTGACTGTAATGACTATAAAAGGAGTCAAGGAAATTATGTCTCAAGTAAATGTCAACACTACAAACACATGAAGTTCATTAAAATTATTCCATCTGAAGTTCTCTGCTGGTTACAGCAGGGACCTCAAGATCCTTCACCTGCTCAAAGAGCCTTTAGACTTAGAGGACCCTCTAACTCCTGCAAAAGGGCAACCAAGAGAGTGAAAGAAAGTTGTAAACTACTGTCAGTCTGCTCTCTACAGAGATGGTGAGGGAAAATCTCTATCATACTAGTATGTGGATCTCTAAAGCTGCAGACTCTGCCTGTCTGGCTAAAAATATGTACAAATACATGCCATACTTATTGCAAAAGTCCCTAGGGAAGCATGTTTCGGTCATAGCTCCACTGTACTAAGTGCTGTGCTTTTAAACTAGAGACAGTCTACACCACAAACACCCTCACAAACTGCCTCACAGGCAAGACAATCAAAGTATTGTGGTCCATCCCTTAAAGATGGGAAATTGAGAGAGAGATTAAACAGTGACTTGCCCAAATTATATAGAAAGTCTGTGGTGGGACCTTGTTTCTCCCAAAACATTGTATATAGATACATGCTTGCAACAATATTTTTAGTCTGGAGACAGAGGGACTCTTTTCTGTCAGGGCTCTGCTTACAGATGCTATGTGATTTGCTTTTCTGTAATTTGGCCTAATTTCTTGTGAGTGAAATGTTTTGCAGTGCAGTGCATGAGTGTACAGTGTCAAGCCACATCATCGAGTCAATACCCAGCTCCTTGGTGAAGAGGGGATGGAAGAAATCCCCTGAGTCACTTTCAAGAAGTTTCAAAAGATTCCCTTCCTGAGCCAAACAATGTGGAGACAATCAAGGCTGTGATAATGACAGCTTGAAAGCTAGCAGGTTGCTTGGTTATATTCTCAGCATGAAGCTAAATGTTTAAGGTTATGCATATGCAGAACCAAGTGTCAGCTGCTGCTAAAAAAAGTGTTCAGACTCCAAGCACTGAAAATTTACTCAACATCTGTCTGCAAACTCATAAAGTTTCCAAAATGGTGGGTTTGCATTTACAATTAAAATCCAATGTTACAAACAACAATTTTTGATTTCTGATGGAAACCACATGAGAAACACTTCTCAAGAGAGATGGATTCTTTTCCCCTTTACAACACAAAAGAGGGGAAACATCAGAGTTGTCAGATACAAATAAACAAAAGATCAAGACTAAATTTTGAGGTTTTGAGAAGTGCTTAGTAATGGCATGATTCAATATTATTATGCCATTGTGATCATGTTGAGTAACCAACGAAAAAAAAAAAAATCCCTGCATCCATTATAAAGGATTCTTTGGATCTGCTTTGGATAGAAAGTACATTGGCCAGATCCCTGGCTTTCATGTTTTTAAATTGTGGTTAAAGATCAGCAATGAAATTAGCTGTTTTATCCTCATGAATAAGTGATTTCTAATGGCAGTCAGAATTCCCATGATTACCTATTATTCCTTCTGCAGCCTGCAGTTTCCTGTTCTGAATGCTCTTCATACATAGAAATCCTATATTTGTCATCAGAACTTACAGTAAAAGCATTGTCTCAGGACAGATGTATATTGTGACCACACCATCGTTTTCTTCATCTTCCTTTCCCTTTCCATAAGAGGTATTTCAAAACATGGTTTTTAAAAAAACGAAAAATAAATGTCTTTTTTCTCACACAAATAATGTATTCACATCCACATATCAGGATCTAATGTTAAGTATGGCAACAATTTTATTTGAAATCTTGGAGATAATATCAAGAAATGAACGACAAAGTCAACATATTTTCAATTTCTCTTACCAGAAAAGAGGAAGGAATGTGAAAGGCACTGATTTAAGGCAGCTAGAAGGCAGCAGTTGTATGTAATCTCTTTTATTCACTAAGCTGATCTGTTTTATTCAGTATCGTGAGGTTTATCTGAGGCAAAGAACTTAGCAGAATTCAGACAGGAAAGTGACACTTATTCAGAAAATGAGATCTTCAGCCATTAGATAACACTGCAATAATTTAAAATTAAAACAAAAGGTAGTGATTCCACTAAATTTCATTTCCTCCTTGATAAGAAACTTTCAGCAGGTTATTTCCTTTTGGGAATTTGATTAAGTCTGCATCAGACACCAGTCTGCTCTTCTGATCCAGTGCTGGAGTAAGATCTTGATGACAAGGCTTAGATAAGACAATACCTGATCAAAAATTGAAGGTATATTCCGCCGGATTGATTTATTTAGAAGAGTTTCTGTTGAAAAACATCTGTTGAATCCCTGGGATGGGTCGGGGGAGCCCCTACCTGGATGTCAGAGCCTGACAATGACTCATCTGTGTTCAGTGGCAGGCCAGCACCCTGCATCTGGCTGGCTTCAAGTAAAAGGTGTCAAAAGTAGATGTATTGGAAATTCCTAAAATGAAATATATGCATCTCCAAAGCAAAATTGTTTTTCCAAAACCTAAAGTTCTAGTGGAATTTGGAATTATATGCTTGGAATTGCTCTTTGTTTTGTTTGCTGTTTTTTATTTCCTGTGAATTTTATCAGTACTGTAAAACATTTGATTGAATGGCAGAGTACAAATAGTGCCAGGAGCAGAGAAGATTTTATGCCCTTTGATTGTACCCTGTCTAGTCTCTGTTTACTGGGCCCATGAATTCTTGGCCACCTCTCAATCTACATTCATCTGTCCATCAGGTAAATCCCGCAGTTAATAGAGTCAGTGGAGATCCCATGTGGATTTTGCTACAGAAACGTTTAACAGTCTCTCCTGTGATTATTAAATAGAGTAAAATCACTTCAAGGGAACTTCATGCAGCTTCTATATATAAATTTAAGAAATTATCCTTTTCTGCTGCCAGTGCCAGCAGCAGTAACTGGTCCAAACTCCTCTTGTGATCAGACACATATGCCTTGGGTCTTCTGAGCTCCGGGAGCAAAAATCCAGGTTTTCCTCATGCCTGCTTTATTCTCCTTCTCACAGCAAATCTCTCTGAGGATGGCTTCATGCCCTGCCCCATGGCATGCTCTTTGAAGATACAGTGCTCCACACCCTTTTCCCAGTCATTCCCTCTCCTTCACTGGAGACCTCCACCTCACAAAAGCTGTTTCCCCAGTACTTGCAGATTTACTGTCCTGGAAAGACAAGGATATAAGCTCTCTAATTACCAAAACTTTGCCCCTGGGAAGTCAACCTACAGCATTCATGTACAGGTATTTTAGACAAGAATTTTCATGCCCTTCTCCTGTCCTCCCTTTCCCTATATTAAAGAAAGCATCCATTAATTACCTTGCTGTTTTCTTCCAACACTAAAAGGCTAAATCCTTGGCAATTGGAGGCAATGAAGTATTTCACATTTCACATGGAGCCAGAGAGGTCTTTACTACACGATCCTATAGATCAGAAACCACACACAAAAAAACAACCCACACTGAAATCTGTGAAACATTATTAGAAGCTTCACATACAAAAAAGCCAAGAATTAGCCCCTCCCAAAGGAATGGACCAGGGAAAAGAGGGGGAAATGCAGTATCTGAGGTCCATGTCATAAGCAAGGTTTTGTTAGATGGAAATAAAAGAGAGGGAGGCAATTTCCCCATAAAAATCCAAATACCAATCCATTAGTGGTTTCATAGAAAAAGGAGTACGCATCCTGAAATATAATGATTTGGTTTAGCCTTGAGGACATGATTAAAGCACATGAGCTGAAATGATCTTAAGTACCTCAAAGACTTCTCACTGGTCACTGACATATGAAAGGAAAGTAAAACTCCATCTTTCCCAGAAGCAACATTTTGCACTGAAGGGTGGAAAAGAGGACATTCTTCCTTGTTCCTGCATCTATCTGGCAGAGACTTTGAAGCACAGAGCTAATTAAGTTTAATGTGACTTCAATGCAAATAGACAGGATCATCAAACATAATCAAGTTTTCATTCATCCTCTCTTGCAGATATCAGCAAGTTGAAGAGCCAGTTTCATATGCCAAGGTGTGGATCCTAAATCCAGGATCCTCCCTACCTTGCTGTAAATGGCTCATGCTCTATCTTAAAGCAATTGCATTTCTTTCCTTTCACTTCACAGGTTAGAAGGATATTTGTGCCCTTCAAGTGATACAGATCTAGCTAACTGCATTCAGGATGAAATATATGCATTCTGCTTCAAACTATACCTGTATTTCAATAGCTCTTCACTTTCCCTGATATTTACCTATCTCCAAAATGTATTTTCAGATACATTCCACTTTGACTTTGATAGACAAAATAAGCGTAGTTCCTTTCACGTTCCTCTCTCTCACAAGACAGGTTTCCCTATATCTGTTTTGACATTGCAAAAAATCTGATTACTAGTTACCTTGTATTCTCCTCTGTCTGATTCTATCTGTATGTTATCTGATTTTCCATTCAGATTGTAAACTCCTTAGGACATGAAATACTTTTCTGTTTGCCTCTATGAGCCTCATAGTGTGCTCTGAACTGTGACTGAGGTTCCTGGGTAGTGTATTGCATCAATCCAAAATTTCATAACCAAATGCAGCAAATGTATCTGAAATCCCACTAGAAAATTAATTATGGCATTGTGAAGCTAATTTTCTTGATATTCCAAACATGTCCATTCATATTCCACTTGAGGAATTGCTTTTTCTTTTTTTTTTTAATCCAACAGAATGCCTGGAAGAGAGATCAAACAAATTCACCAGCTTCTTACTTTCTCTTCTATATCCTGAATGTCCTGACATGCTTGCTTTTTTAAAAGAAAGAAGATGAGTAATACAGATGAAAGAATACAAGATAGGGAGGTGGTTGAGAACAGTAGAAAAAGCATCAGATAAAATATCATTTTTTTTATTACACTGAGCATGTAATTTGGGAGAGACACTGGATATGGAAATGGAACAACGAATAATCTGAAATAATATGTATATATTTCATGCCTCTTCCCAGGGAGTTAATGATATCCATCATTCTCAGCACAGGGATTATATTGCACCATTCCTAAGGTCTGCTTCCCACTTCAGACTTTTGACACTCATGTATTGGATTGATTGCTGGCTGGAATAGATGTGTTGATGGAAATTCCTAATCTCCAGACAGTTGTATCATCAAACTCTCCTTTTTTTAGGGAAGCGGTGATAAGGGTGTGTTTCTATGGCAGAATAATGCCAGACTAACTGCACCCACATGAGGAATGCTTTACCTATCCACTAGCTTATAAGTAAAGAGATCCAAGAATAAACTTGGCCTTAGTTACCACACCCTTGGGGTGATATGTGTATAATCAAAATGAATGTACAATTAAGGTAGTGATAAGTATTGAAATTTTTGTCTACATTGCCTTATCTGAAGCTCATGAAACTTCATTGATTTGTATCAACTTGGCTGTGCACAGAGCTCTTTAAGGGAATCTATGTTACATTAACCACTATATTTGTATTTTCTTTTAAGCATTTTCCCTGCACCAAATGGTCAAAAATCCCTGAAGTTTTAATGAGAAATATTCCCTGTTTTTACTTTGTTACGAGAGATGATAACTGCAGAACGTAGAGGCATTTGCACATACAAAAAAAACCCCAAACAAAACCTTGCATCTTATCATGTGCTTTTCCTTTGCCTTGTCCAGAAAGAAGTGGAGCAATTGCTTTAAATGTTTTTTCATGTAAAGAAAGAAATATACTTTTCAAGTGCACTTAAATTCTGCCTTAGAACCTCTCAAAACTTTGATGAAGAAAATCCGAAACAATAAAGATAATAGAATGAAAATAAATATTTAGTTTCTTTCAGTATTATAAACCATCTATCCCTGAGAAAACTCTCTGTAGTTATGTGACATCTCAGTAATGACATGCTCTATGACTTATGGGGTGAAAATTATATGCAAATCCTTCAAACAGTTCAAAGAGTGATTACCATCCAACTCATAACTCTTAGATCATGAGAATTCAATTTCAAAGCTGAAGAATTCCATCAATTATCCCATTGTTTTTGGTCAGCAGATTAACTAGATTTGCATCATTGTAGGATCTCTGATGCTTCAAAGGAAACTGGTTAAAAACTATGCTGTGAGACTATTATTTGTTTCCCAAGATGGCAGAACAACCCTCTATCTCAGTTCCTTTTTGATTACATACCAGACTTGCTGCTTTGGGATAGATTCATGCCTGAATAGAATAAGTAGAAAGATGAAAAACCTCTAAATTCTTACATAATTATAGTGTGTACCATAGTACACATATAGTCTTACCATAAAAGAGGAAAAAGACAAGAGTGGGTTTGTGCTACACATGAAGTGGTATTTCCCTCAAGAACTGAGATGCTATGATTATCTTCATGAATCTTTACTTGTGTTACTGGAATTTGCAAAGTCTCATGCTCCTTACTCCCACAGTGGTATCTGGCACAGGGACGTAGCGTCCACTGTAGAGTTTAAGGAGAAGAATGATTGAAAAGATAAGACGGTAAGATTTTGGTGAATAAAGAGGTGTGAAACATTTTTTAAGTATAAATGAAGCAGCTACAAATGCTAAAAAGTCAGTCCTACACAATATATCTCTGTCTGCAAAAACCTTGGCAAACTATGGCTACCATCGCAGCAAGAAATCTTTCTGCTAGTACAGATAATTCTCTTTGAGGATGCCAACAAAAGGACTCCTTCAGGCCAGCAGATTTGCCCCTCTAAGTACAGTATTTGGCATAGTCAAATTAGGATGTCAGGGGATAACAGGAAGCAAGATTCCTAAGTGTAATGGCTAACACGGATTAATTATGGATAGAAAAGTCTCTGTCTCTGGGTATACACATATATGTTCAGCCTCTGGACCATAACTTGGCTGACAGCTGAAATATCTGTGAAACAGCTTCTGAACCATCACAGCTACAGCAAAACCAGCACTAATTTTGAATTCCCTTTACACAGAGGAGTATAAACTAGTGGAAGACTAAATATTATAACCAAGGAACTGGTACTGCTTCTGTTATTTTCATGAGCCAGCCTTTTGAGGACACAGATTTTGACTCTTGCTAGTATACCTGATAGGAAAAGTCTTGACCTAAGATCTCATTAAAGCATACTCATCTGGAGTTAGAATCTCTTGCTGGTGAAACTAACCATCTCAAACTCATTTAGGGAAAAATATAGGGATGGCATTAGCTCATGCAAAACCAGAAGAAACTTGATTCAAGTGAGAATGAGCTGATTTTTGAGCCATTCACCCATTTTTTACCATATTTTTTAATTCTAAGAGTAATGTTAGCCAATTTTTAAATAAGAGTAGGTGTCTTGTCTTCAGTAGACTGAATAGTTTCCAAAAATTAGACCTTAACATGACCAAAATAATTTTTAGTTTTAACTGAAACTAGTTTTCTACTAGTTTCTACTATGTTTTATGCTTTCTGGAGCAAAATGCAAATAGCACAATACTCAGAACTTAGAAACAACAGAAAGACTGCAACTTTCTTGGTAATGGGTAAGTTTTTCAAAATCACCTTGATTACATTTTGAAGTTGTTTGACTGCTTCTGGAAATGTTGCCCACTGACACTAAAAATGTGTTCATGTTTCCATCTTCAGAGGGCTTTCCCTCATTTTTTTATTACTTTTAGAGTTGATTCTCTTTACTTCCCTTTACAGTGCTGCAGAATTATCTAGGCCTGGCCAGGGCTAGTTTTGGCAAGTGCCTGCCCATTGATAAGATGGAGAAATGACCTATTGTTCCAGTGCTGATGATGCAGTATTTCCACACCAAACTAAAGCAGAAACAGACTGGAAAGCTTGTTTTTCAGCCCAGTTTTGAGAACTTGAAGTATTTTGGTATTTTGGTGCTCTTCTGACTCTAAATCTCTTCTCCAATCCAAGGTTTTGATATACGCCATGAAGAAGTAGCTAAATGGAAAACTATTCAAAATATACTGTGTACTCAGACTTAATTTCATAAAAGTAATGTTCAGAAAATAGAGCTCTGTCAGTGCAGAAATATGAAATAATTTCCAAGACTTTTGTTTTTAATCCTGAATTCAGTATAGAGTGTGCATGGATGTGATACCAAAATGGCACAAAGATATTAAAAACATAAATCTGTGAAAGATTAGTGAAGCTAAACTAGTGAAAGACTTTGAAGCAAAAAACCAAACAAACTAGAGCAGAAAAAAGTTCTCCTTTACAAGAGAAGAAAGTGCAATTTCCAGCTTCTGGACTGAGAAAATATGGCCATTGTGCCCTTTTGAAGAAAGTATGAAACAAACACACAAACTTGTGATATAACTCCAGTATGTCCATCAACCTTGTCTCCACTGAGCCTGACAGGCAGCCTCTAAGCACTGTTGAATTTAAAGCAGAAAGAATTCAGCTGTATCTTTTTATTTCTTTTACTTTGGGATTAACATGTCTTAGTAAACTGTTTTATGCATTTGTAGTGTCTTCAGGTGTGAGTTTCAACTAGAAAGTCCTGCTGGAGAAAGGAAAGGTCTTTGCTTTGCCACAGAGAGAATCAGAAAGTTGTAGACCTTAAGAAGGATCAACATTCCCGATATAAAAAGGTCTTGGGAAATCCTGATCTCCAGTATAATGTTCTCTGCTGTTAGAAATCACTTTAGCAGTTTTAGTGGTCAATAAGCAGTAAACCTTAAATGCACCCAAATTCCTCTTTATACTTATCATAAATCTGATCTGATAGCAGAGATCGGAAGTAATGGGCCTCAAGGGAAGTCCACACTGCAACATCCACACATCCTGCTAAATTACACACTGAGCTTAGCCAGCCTGGAAGGGTTCATTATCTGCTCAAACACACATACAAAAAAATATTTACAAAAAAAACCCAAAAAAACAAAAAACCAACAACAACAAAAAAAAACACAAAAAAAACCACCACCACCAACTCTGGTAAACAGCATTTACATTCTGTATTAACTCTGTAGATATTCTGAAAATTCAGTTTTAATTCCATTTTCTCTTTGTCTGCAGTGTTTGGGGCAGGCAACAGGCTACAGTGTTTGGAAGCTGCACAGTGAAATATTCAAAAACATTAAAGAGTTAGGAGCTGAATTAAAATTTTTATACTGACTTTTCTTTTACCTGATTTTTCAGAGTAAGGAAAGAGAAATATTTAGATCAGCTGGGATTATATTTGTAGTTGTAACTGTAAATTCCAGGCATCATCAAATTATGCTGAATAAACTTTCTATGTGGACTTGCTGCTCTGCCTTAATCTTCTTGTGGATCTCCTCCAGCTGAACTTGTGACTTTAATATGATTTATTTGTATTTGGCTTGGAAGCGACTTAAGTTAAATTTAATGAAGGACATCTTAATTACCAGATCAAATGTCCACACAGTCATGTAATATGGTTTGAATTCATGTATTTAACTTGCTTAAGTTAGTTTTTCCAAATGTCCCTTAATAATATATCTGTACCATTTTTTGTAATTATCAAGCATTTTAGTAGAAGTTTAAACCATAAGAAGCATGCTATAAGCAATGAAAAAACCCTGTGAAAATTGGAATGGTTAATAAAGCATACTGCAACACAGCAGAGGACTTAAGCAGACCATCTGTATCTTTAATCAATCTTTTCTGCTTTGAAAAAATGTCACAGCTATGTTATTGCTTTATATGTAGTTACCGCTTAGTTGGGCCCCATCAAGATTAAAACATTTGCTACCAAAAGTCCTAAGACCAAAGCTACATAGTTATTTTCACATAAAACCACAAAAGCATATGCTTACGCACACGGAGGTGGAGAGAGTCATGGTTTGGGTCACTTTTAGCCATTCCTCATTCAGTTTTTCCTGTTCAGCTCAAGCCTGGTAAGAGTTTCATCAGTAAACATTTAAATCCATTTCCATATTCACAGCTGAGACCCATATTCCTATTTTGGCCAAATTAACCTCTGACATAATTCTGCTTGCCAGGAAGAATTAGGTCTTAAGTCTGTTTTCTCATAATGTTTTGCAGAACACTATATTTAGATTACATTTTTTGTAAATACCATCTCTACCTTAAAAATTAACTAGATTATATTGTGACACTTCTTATTTAGGAACATTCAAGAATGTTCCATCACCAAAGAGTTGTTCCAAACTTGTCATGAAATATGGACATTTGGTGGAGAGCAATTAACCAGCAATATATATATATATATATATAAAAAATAATCAATCTAAACTCAGAAGTAAAACCAAAAATACATTTTGTGTGTCACTGCTGCAGATAATTTGCTACCTTCTTGGTTTTCGTCAAGAAAAGCAAACATATGGGCCACATTACAAAATTGTTCGGGGACATATGGTATTGCACTGAAATGGTAACATAAGTAACACGGTGAAATCCATGATCCAATGTGTCAAAATGTTTTAGAAATCCTGGTACTCTGCAGTCAACTTTTCTTTTTAAGCATGGCAGAATGTTTCAAGCTACATAAATTACTGGATTTATTGGCAGCAGTTTTATAGTGGCTCGATCAAACCCCCAAGAGATACATTATCCTGACTGTATAGATCTTCTCTGTGCCACCATGAAGGCAAAGAGGAAATACAGATCAAAAGGTTTTGTCTTGAAATTTTTATAATTAAAGTTTATTTGCTTCAAAATAGAGCTAGAGGGATCAGGGAAATCTATTTCTCAATAGGGAGATTCCACATCTAATAAAACTTTATAAGTTTGATCCTATTTATAGTCACTATGTACAAATACACTGGAATTGTAATCATCCATCCATGGCAATGCTATCATCCATCTGACACTGTTTCTGTTTGCATGTACATAGCCTGAAAGAACAAGTCCTTATTTGTCTAGGTTTATACTTCAAAGATGCTACAAGCTATGCAAACTTTCTTTTCTTCCCACCAGGTGGGTAAGCTAATGTTCCTATCTAAGAATAAAAGGTCTTGACTCTAGAGTGGTTTGGTAGAACATTCCTAATTTAGAAACTTCCCTATTTACAGATGATGGTAAAGGTAAACATTGGTATCAATTGTTTTCAGCCCCTGGAGAACAAATTCACAATTATGTATTGAATATCAGCAAAATTCTTATAAGGTAGAGGACCAAAACAAAACCCCTGAATATTCAGGTTCCTTAAATGGTCTTGAACCTGATTTTCTCCTACTGTGGATAATTCTTCACTCTCCCAGTCCCTGTCTTTGTTGCTGTGACTTGGGCAGTGTAACTGGAGCACGTGCTGGGGAAAACTGGAGCAAAAAATATCATTAAGCACCTCAGAATTCTTCAAATCCTGGGTAATCAGGTCTCCTGTTTCCTTTGAGAGAGGGTTCACATTTTGCAAAGTGTGAGCTGAAAATGCCTTTTAAATTAGATTCATCCTGGTTAAGGCCTGCAGCAATACAGATTGTTCTTATCGTTGATAGAGACACCTCTAGAAATCAATTTGCTTCACCTAAAATTAACCTTTAGAAATGTCTCTCATGCTTCACTATATAGAGGGAGCAAGCACTGAACTGAAGGCCCAAGAAAAAGTGCCTGTTAAGTACAGCGAATATCAACCCTTTGGGTGTGTAGTCTGGCAGAGTGTTTAACTATGTACTTATGTATGAATCATTTTAAAGTGTACCATTATTCTACTAATATAACACACTATAGTGTTACAATGATAATGCATTCTCTAAAACAGATTATTTCATCCATAGATCTTGTGTCACCAGCACAAGGAGAAAGATAAAAGGATATATTAACCTGAAGCAGAAGAGAGAGAACTCTGTGTGCCCTGCATCTGTATGCACACAGTTTTACAAGTGGCTTGGCACGATTAAGAAAAAAGCATTGCTGAAACCTTAATCCAAAAGCAGATCCAGTTCAGCAGCAGATACTAGCTTAGCTTAAAGCCACTGGATTAGAATTTGGATGGAAACTTAAACATATACCTTCGTCTGAAATAAGAAGTGATTTAGTAGCTTAGTGGAAACAGACACTGGCTGCTTTAAAGTTCTTTTTGTCTACACTTTTCTTAAAGTCTCTCATGTCTCAGATATGCTGTTATTATAACAACTATATTGCCAGATGAAATAGCAACCTTTTGCCCAAATGGTTACTTTCATAAATGCTTAATTTTATGCAGTAAAACTAAGATTATAACAACAGATTATAACAACACAAAGACTACATGGCATTTCAGTGATGTACTATGATTCTCATGTGAAGTCATTGTGCAATGTATCAAAAGTTTCAATATTTCTTTCAATTTTTTAAACATGTAAAGGTCTCTTATAAGTAGCAGCTTTTATTTAAAAAATTAACCCACCTCTGTGAGTCTCTTTGCTAAGAAGCAATTCCAAGAAAAAGTAGAGAAAAAAGACATCTTTGTTAGCTGCCTAAAAAAATTGGTGTTTTCAAACTAAATCCTTTCATGTATTAGAAAGTTTTGAGGAAAAAATACTCAGAGCAAACCAAGAATTCAACTTTCCCATGTTCAGCATCTGAGTTCGCTGGATGGACAAAAGAAAGCATGACAAAAGATCACTGAAGCAATAAAGAAATTATTGCTTGTTGCTGAACAGAAGCATTATATGCAAGGGTGGAGGGTTCTTAGTGGAAGCTTTTCCCTCATCTCCTCAGAACAGAAATAAACTACATGTCTAACAAGTTTGGAGAAGTCAGGCTTCTCCAAACATTAGGTTGATTCTTTTTTTAAGCGTTACAATAAAACATTGTGAATCACCCTAATTGAGCCAGCCTGGCATTAAACACCTAACATTAAATTTAGGCCTGGTATGAATCTGGTATGAATCAATACCATTGGTCCACTTCTTAGCTTGGTCATCTCCAGAATATTTTAGACATCTACTGTCAAATTGCTTTAATTCCCTGAAGCAAGAACTGCCCTTTTCTTATTTACAGCTAGAATGACAAGATGCACAAGACGCACAAGTCCCAGAACTGATGGTCTAAATGTGTATTTAGCTCTCTGTGGCTTGCAAAGCTCTGTATAAGCATAAATGAAGAGCAGTGATACAATTCCCTTTTGTGTGTGCTTTATAATGACCCATTGGGAAAAGGCAGCTTAAGGTTAATTATACCAAGCAATGAGAATGAAAACATAAGACACTCCCTGTTCTCTGGCCAGGCTTGAAGAGAGTATCACACTCATTGTGTTCACAGCTCCTGCAGCTATTTCTGAAGACATTGCGTGTCAAGTGTTGACTAAGTACAATGTACCTTGAGATGGGAATGTTCCCTTGCCTAGATAAAAATTATTTGGAGGGATTCCTCTTACCCAACTTCTGCTACCAGAAAGTTACAGTCATCACTTAAGCTGGTCATCTAGACTCCTCAACAGGAAGAGAAGGCTGCCTACAGAAAATGATTCACTGCAGACACAGGCCAGGACAAACCATTCTCTGGACACAGCCATACCCCTCCAGCAACTGGTAACCAGTTCAGCTTGCTGCCTAACCATTAAATAGCTAAAATTAGATGAGATGAATCCCACACAGTGATGCTGTCAGGACTAGATTAAACTTCCTTAGGACAGGTCTGAGCAACAAAATGCCCTTGTTTTGCCATACTTGGCAACTCTATTATGAAGCAAGCCAATCAAAACTAAACTCCCAGAGATAATGATAACAATGAAGACATCCTAGGTTAGATATGAACACTGGCTGCAGATGATGTGTGGTACCCTTGGTGCCCAGAGGGCTTTAGTTAGTGCTGCAATCACGTCTTTGTTTTGCTGTGTGAACAAAAAGTAAGGTAAGTCTAGGTATATAAAACCATTGCAAGTTAGCTCTTCTGCAGTGAGCCAACCAAAACCTGTGGAGCACCAAAACAGAATTAAGGTGCCAAACTTTCAATACTTATTCCTGTGTTTACTTGAGCTCCCACACAAGTCAGGGAGCAGCTTATTTTAGGATTTTTGCTGTTTTCTAATGCTACTCTGTGTAATGCTCATCTCTTCTTCAGTCACCTCTCATGTAGGAACTACTGAACTGCAATGGATTTAAGCCTGGAAAACTGAAATCCATGTTGTTTTGTTCTGACAAATTGCACTATGCTCTGTCTTCCTGGGAAGCTGAGATCATAGGGTGACAGAATAGAGAGAATAGTGGCAGGAAAAACTCAATGCCAAGTTAAGCCAGTTTCTGCTTCTAAGTTAGAATTCTTAATGGAGAAGGAAAAAGAAAAGCTTCTTGTAGAGTCATGCCTATGTGTAATTGCAATACGTTTTTTGGAATACGGTTTCATAGCAATTCAAAGGGTTTGGAAAGGTTAGGTTACAATGAAAGCTAGTTTCGTTCAGCCACCAGAAATCCATCTGATGTGTTTTAGGAAGGATTTCCTGCTTCTACTGTTCAACACGCGCAAGACCCTAATTTGAACTTTTGTGTCACACTAGCAAGTACTGTTGTTATTCAGGCAGGTCTGGTACTTTGCTGATCTCTCCTTTTTATGAGTCAAAACAAACAAAAAAGCCCAAAAGTTTGCTTCAAGTTAAAAAATTCATTATTCAAGAAATTTCTAAAAAAGTAAATGCTATTTAACTGACTAGGTAGACAACACCCTCTTTCTGCAGCAGATGAGGGATGCTTTGTAAGAGAAATATAGTATTTGCATGTCTGGAGAATTTTATACACTGCAGCAATTTAAGATGATAAATCCCTTAGCTGTTTGCTCTGCCACCCTACCAGAATTTATCATCCTGCCGTCAAATAAGGAGTAGGAAAATCATGAATTGGCGTCAACCAGTTCAGCCAAAAAAAGAAGCATGATTTAATAGTTTTTGGCATAAGCATGAGGGGGACAGCTGGAGGTAGAAACACTATAAAAATCTTCCAGAGTAAGGTTACCCAAGCTGATCTGTTAGCTTCCCAAGTGAAGGGCTTTCAAAACATACTTTTTCTAAGTGTTTTAAGCATAGCAATGGAAATAGGCTTCATTTGAGGTGCCTACCGTTAGGCTTTGTGATGATAAATTGAAGCTTTGTGTTAATAAAAGCAAAAAAAAATGAGTAAAGTAGAGATTGCACAGAAAACCTTCAGCTCTTCTATAGGCTATGACAACTGCACTCAAAAATATTTGACTATTAAAATAGTATTATTATTTACAGCAAGATGTAATCATTTACAGTGAGGGATCACCTCAATATTGCATGAAGTCTTACTGGTAACATTACTGTGGCAACAGCCAATATTACCAAATAAGATGTCAGATTTCATCTATTTTGTTCTGAACACATGGTAGAGAAGAACTGCATTTTATGGAATTTTCCAAAGGGCATAAAATTGCCAAACCATAGACAAATCTTTTGGTGACTCTTCAGATGGAGACTGAACAAGCAGATAGGCCATTGGCTCTGAAGACAAACAGTGGTTACAGTGCAAAATTAAAGAACTAAAAGAAACCCGGAATTTCTAGAATGTATGCCAAGTCCACAAATTTGACTGGGGCCAAGACTCTTAAAAGAACTTTCTTTTTAAATTGTAATAGTTATTTAATAGAGCTTTCTTGGCAGTCATGTCACTTCACTACAGTTCCTAAAGATTTTCAAGAAAATATTCCATTTAGCCCTTCTTTTCTTATTTCTTATTTAAGCCACTCTTGTGTGGGTCATGTGACAACCAGCCTGAGTTAGAAAAGACTTGATGTCCATGGACAAGGTCAAGCACTACTTAATTGCAGACCAGATGTTATTGTTGTTTCCAGGCTGCTCAAACCCACTTGAAGCTCAGGTCTGCTTGTTCCAGCATACTCTTCAGCTGAAAATTCAACTGAAAGTTAAGATAGTGAAAGAGGGAAAACTGGAAGAATAGATCTGGCTACAAACAATGCACTAAACTCTGGAAATGAAAACAAAAATATCAAGAAAATCTACACTGAATGCAAGACTAAGATGATGAGTGGAGATATATAAATGTGTAGACTGATATCAGCTGAGAATCTGGCCCTCTGCAATGTTTGTACACATAAAAGGTTATGAGTAGGCTGTCAAATTGTCATATAATCTTCTGTGGACCTGCTGTGCCTGGGCAAACCAGCTGCTGCCATTCACTTCACATATTTTCACACGCACCATTCAGAAAAACAGCTTATTCCCTTTCTTGGGACAGGACTCACCCAGATTCACATGTGCCAGGGAAGCTGGACCACCAAGTCACAAGCAAAACTCTTGTGCCAGTCTTCCTACCCAGGGAGAAATGCCCTCAGGAGCTGTGCTTTGAGAAATTTTGCAGATGCTCCTCTTTAGGTGATGCAATTCTGCCCTGCCCTTCATTTGGGGCTATGTTGTTAAAGCAATAACTTATCCTTAATTGTCTTGGGTGAGCTTGTCAAAGCCAGATTTTTTTTTTGCTTCCTGTGTGCTTAGCAGATGCTCCTCTCCATGTGTAACAGCATGAAAATATTATCAGGAGGAACATGCACAAACATATGCTCAGAAGTTATCTCAGTCCCTTATATTTTCCGCTCATCTCAGACTATGGACCTTTATTTGTGCAGTCAATTACGCTGAATTCCTAGGAAAAAAAATTCATATATATTACAAAGAGCTCTTTAATGCTAAGACATACTTTTCCTCTCCCAATTATTTTTGCTACAAATGGCAGCATGAGTATCTTATTTTGTATAATCACAATCCTTTTAATAATTGAATCATCTATACCCTTCCAACTGTATTCTGAATTGTCATCCTCCTTTCCAGAGACAAGAGCAATTTCCTGAACATAAGAGCACAGATATTTATTGTTGCCATTTTTTTTTCTTCACAGTACTATATTTCCTCTCTCCAAACTGACTGAAAAATACTTCAGCCAGGGAGTGAGAATATATTTTTTATATTAACTACTTCCTAATGAAAAACTGATCTAAGTTGATGACGCAGGTTTAATTCCAACAGAAGAAGAGTGGTTTTAATGAGATTTCCCCAAATAATTCTAACTAAGACCTTAAAGAGGTCTTAATTTTTATGTGCCTCAATTAATTGGCCAGTGTTGTGGCCAGGCTACAAAATAAAAATTAAAGACAAAAATTCCTCTAAGCACTCCCATAAGCCTTATGGTCACAGGCAATAAGGTCTCAGAAACAGCCCCTGATACTTATAATGTTTCAAGCATTCACTACAGACAACTGTTAATTGACATTTAAGAGTATTTTAATTATGTACCAATGCAAAAAGCCAAAGGGGATGGGAAATTTAACAGCTGAAAACCAATTAGTGACCAGAACTAATTTTTCACTTTTTATTATTGCCAATCTGTTGGAATCTGAGGAGTACAAAGTCCTTGCTAAAATCAGGTATTTAAAATATCTAAAATATCTTACTGTGTTTGTCTTTCTGTTGAAGTCTAAACATTTTCTAATAAGTGAGAGGGGTTTTTTTGTTGTTGTTGTTTTTTGTTATTGTTGTTGTTTGGTTTTTTGGTTTTTGTGGGGGGTTTTGGGGGGGTTTTTTGTTTGTTTTGGTTTTGGTTTTTGGTGGTGGTAGTTTTTGGTGGGTTTTTTTGGTTTGGTTTGGTTTGGTTTTGTCTTTGCAACTATTAAGTGTTAGCAAATTAGAATATTCTTTGGCTGGCTTTGGTATGGTTTTCCCTCTCAGAGCATTGCTGAAAGAGACACATAAAATCTTCCTGCTTTTTTGCAGCCAGCACTGTCCCAACACCCACTAGAGCAGCTAAGACAATGAGTTAGGCACAAACTTAGCAAGATCATTTTTTCCATTTGGGATGTGTCCATGACACTGATTCATTAGTCAGAGATAAGACTTATAGTTATTTACAGGACAAGACAATTGCATTTCTTTCATATCCTCATTAAGCACAGAGCTTGGTATTGAGCTATCTAAATCCATAGCCAGAGACACGGAAACTGAGATGTAAAAAATGGCATCTTTCTGTCCATGGTCTTATCAAATATGTCAGTTCTAGCTTACCTAAATCTTACGGGTGTGGACATACATTTGGATATGTCTTCCTTTCATCCCTGTTCTTGATATTTTGTTTCAATTTTTACTTTTCATCTTCTATTAAAACACAACATAGGAAATTAAATTAAGGGAGGGGAAATCAAATTAAACAAAAGGAAATTAAATTAAGCAAGATTGTTACAAGGCTGTGAAAGGTTTGACTGAAAGCAGCCTTCTGAAATTGATGGCTTTAGACATCTCCTGGCACAGGCATATCTCTCAAGCAGCCATCATCATGTTCAGGAAAGGCTATTCTTTCTCTGGTAACCAGAGGCACTCCTGGACACTGATCTGCATTTCTGTCACAGCTCTCTGCTTCAAACTCAATGCAAGTAAAATATTGGATGTCACCGTGACTTGACTCTTCTTGCTCTTCAAGGATTTGGTCATTCTAAACGTGGTGTCACAATCAGGTGTGTGTTTCATTATACCTGACAACAACTTACTGAGAGACTCAAGTCAAGAAAGAAATAAAACAACAAGGATTTTACAAAAGCAAGTAGAAATTGTAATGAACATCCTGATCTAGGAGTGGTTGATGAGGAGAAAATTGTGGGGCAAAAGCCTGCTTCACACTCAGCTAATTTTTCAGAATCTTACCCTAAGCATCCACTGCTGGCCCTTCACTCCCTCCCTGGGTATTCCCAGGAAAAGGAGGGACACTAGAAACCCACTCCATCCTGGAGGGTGGGAAAAGAAGGACACAGATGTAGGAATCCAAATGAATGATAGCATGACAGTGCCTCTATAGTTGTTGCCAGCTGAAGGGCTTAGAGGAAAGGACACAATAAAGAGAATTCAAGGCTGATGGTCACTGACGGTCACTCTCCTCCATTCACTTCTCCCCAAGTTTCCACAGCACAGAAAGTTTCCACTTTCCCAACCACTAATGAAATCTAATTTTAAATTCCATGCAGATGGAAAAGACTAGTTATTTATTTACTGTTTGTAATCAGAACTTTTAAAAGAAAGGAAAAAAAAAAAGAAATTAAAAAAAGAAGCCCAGCAGGATTGGGAAACCCAACAAGATACCATCTGTCAGAAATATTAGCACCGAAAAGCATTAATGACATGAAATCTACTTCCTGCCCAATAGAACTGGTACAAATTCATAGAATGCATTGATAAAATTAGCTCATTCTCACAGCTGGGTTAGAATGTTTTTATTTTTTTCCTGAAGCACATCCAGTTTAATTTAAACACTCGTGCACAAGAATAGCCTTGCAGCTTCTGTGGTATGTAGACATGGTCACAAAAGAATTGTGGCATTTTGGAGAAGTACAAAGTACTGCTCTACCCTAATCTGTAGAAAAGAGAGAACTGATGCTGCTAGGGATATTACATTTATATCTCACTTAATTTTTAATAATTAAGGGGAAAAGGAAGGGAGAGAGCAAGGGAGGAAAAGGAGGAAAAGAAAGAAAAAGGAAGAAAAGTTAGTCAAAAAAGGAAAAAACATGTCCAATAAAAATAGACAGAGGGTTTTTTCACCATTTTCTGAGTACAAAAATCAGTGTGTGACAAGGATTTACAAGGTTAAAACAAGACACAGTGAACATGCAAATTCCATCCAGGCATGGTATTGGTTTTTGTCCTTTTCATCCTGTAAGTCATGTAGGGCCATAACTTGTGCAGCTGAGTATAATGAAATTTGTAAACCTATGACTTACAATAAACAATTTATTATTAGCATCTTTTACTCTCCATAACATTAAGTTAAAGAGTCTGATAATACTTCAGTAAAAAACAGGATTATTCTTTCATAAACTACCTTGAAAATAGATACGTCTGGATTTTCATAAATCAGATGCTCACAAGCTTCACATTGCAAACAAATGTTAAACCATGAAACATTGCAGAACATCTTCTGGTCTGACATCTATCTGCTCTATTTACCTAAAGCTGGGATGTGGGCGGTCTTGTTTCATATTAGCAGGTAAAATAAGTACTGTGATCAGATAGTCTAATACTTCTAAAAAATCATGAAATGGTATCATTAGTTTCACATACCACGATAAATATGGTACCAATCTGAAAGATTTTCTGAACCTTACCTTTGTGATTTCAATTAAAGGAAGGAAAAAGCACAAAACAAAACAAAAATAGAAATCAGTTGAATAATACAAATTTTGTCCAAATGATTTTTCCATATTTGCTGCCAAAATAAACACATGGTACATGTTAGTCTGTCGGGTCCGCATTAATTTGTCAGATGTAGGAACTACCGTGATCCATTTGCCAAAACCTGCTGCACTAAATCCCACTGTTTTTAAATTGTAACTCCAAACATCCTTTTAGGCTTGCAAAGGATTTTAAACACAACTTACATATACAGCATTTCTAAAATTATTCTCTACACATTTTGAAAGTCTTGACAAGGAGCAATATAACCAGCCTGGTCACAAGTTGATTTTCAATTCCTTTTCTATCTAATTGCACAAGTTTTAAAATAGTGTCACTGTCATCTGTGACACAGAAGGCAAGGATGTGCTAAACTGGTTTGATTCACTTCTTCCAAGCTGTGGAAGTAGTCAGAGACCAGCTGTGGCTTGACACAGCAAAGGATGTGGGATCCTGAGATTTCACTGCTTTCTATGGAAAAAGAGACCTCATCTCATCGTGGTCTCTTAACATGCAAGCGGACATTTTGACATTTTTTAAATATACTTAATTTTTTTTTAAGGATCCTTGATGGTGTCATCCAACTCATAGTTTCTTTTCTAGGTTATGTTATGATTGGAATCCTCAGTATGTCTCTCTAAAGCAGTCCACAGGAAATCAAAAAGGAACTCACGGGTTGTCCACCGATGCAAAAGATTTAGTCTTTGCACATGTGTATTGCGAGAACTTATATCAAATTCCTGGGTTAAAAAATGGTTCCTTTTTTACCACTGAATCAAAGAGTCCTCAGTGTCTTCCCACATATCTAAAAAATCTTTAGGAGACATAGTAAAAAAAAAAGTCTTAGTTTAATCATTACTAAACTTTTTCTCTGTGGCACATAAAGACTGCACAGTCATAACTGGGTAGCTTGTTGGGCCAGGATGGGCAAGATGAAATAAAAAAAAACCAGAATAGGAGAACCAGGCACAGGACCCTGAGACCAGCTGGAGAAGAACAGAAGATGTGAGAGAGGGAAACCATGAAAAAAGCAGCAGATACTGAGATGGAGAGGTTTGATGGTATGAGAGGAGAAGGAGAAAGGGAGGAAGTCATAATCACACTTCTATGGCTCCTGCATTCCCCTGTCTCTGTTAGAAGTCTCTCAGCTGCCTGCACACTGGCACCAATATTGCACCCTGGCACTGCTCTTCATGCACACTGACACATGACCCACAACTGTTTTTACTCAGCAGCCATTTCTAGGAACACTGGGAAAGAAAAGAAAAGAAAAAAGAAAAAGAGTGAGAATCCCTGCAAAGATTAGTGGCCAGTCTGGAGGGGTTTTGGTAGGGAAAGGGAAGATGATACATATATACCAATTGCAGAAGAACAAGTAATTTCCCTCACTGAATTAGGGCTTATAATTTCAAATTCTCAAGTGTACCACAATTTTTCCAAACGAGGATTTCTCTCTTTTTAGCAAAAGCAAAAGAGCAACTGTTTAATGCATTTCGGAGGTATGTGGCTTGATCCACAGTCTAACTGTCACTTTCTTCAGCATGCTTTAACAATCATTAATGCTTCAAATTCCAAGATCCAAAAATGGCAACAGGAAAGGAAGTGCCTGAGGGACACCATTGACACCATCAGATTATGTCTTTGCAGCAAGTGGGATCAATAAGAAGAAAATAAGGAACCTAAGCAGGATTATTCTCATTCAGGATATTCAGCCAAGATATTTCAGCATTTTCTCTCACCTTCAATCTGAAAATTAATTTTCAGTTAAGACTCTAAAATATGCATATAAAGAGCATTGAGACACATTTCATTACTTTCTTTCAAATATTTTACTTCTGTGTAATATTGACAAACATTTCTATACCATTTCTGCATTTAATTAACTTACTCAGATTCTTGGTGAATTACAGGTTGTATTAACTCACTATATTTTCATCTGGAAGTCTTTGGTCTTACACTAGTAAAAACATAAGTAAGAAAACCTTGATGAGTGAGAAGACTGAAACTATTGGACAGTCTATTACCTGTCACAATTTTTCTATAGTTGTCGTAGTTGTGGGGAGAGGTCAATTTTTCTAGAGGGATGTGGGCAGGCCAATCAGTGATCAGCTTTTCTGCTGGCACTTAGATTGGTCACTCAGAGGTTTGGACACGCCTCTGAGGACACAAAGAGTTAAAAGAAGGACTCCAGGAGGGTTCGGCCTTTTTTAGATTCTAGTTCAAGCAGAGAGAGGTCTCAGGCCTCCTTCCCCTGCCCAGCCACGAGGCTGGGTGGGGGAGGGGAAACACGTGGTCAGGCTCAGGTAAGCCGGAGCCCCAAGGGGGAGAAGAGAGTGGACAGGACTGGAACTGAGCTGCCCCGTCCAGGATGGAGGGGTGGAAAACTGTGGAAGTGCCTTCTGTGTGTGCTCACCCCCCTCCCCCCCACCAAACTCGGGGAGAAGGTGCTCAGCCACGTGGGTGTTGCGGAGCCTGGGAGTGCCTGAGCCTGCAGCACCCTGCCGAGAAAAAACTGTTAACCCTTGCTTGGCAGAAAGAAACTTTTCTTAGACATTGATTCTCATGACTGGTGGTTTCGGAGAAAGGGAAGCGGCCTGGGACCGAAATGATAAAGCACAATTGGAAGGAACCCGATGGGCAAAGAATGAGAGGAGTAGCCTTCTGAGCTGGACTTTTCTTGCATAATGTCAGCCATGGACTGAACTTAAGTCTCTTTTGAACATAAACTGCATTTAGGTAGATACAGCTGCCCTGCTTTTGCTACAGTGACTGGCACTTGAAGAGTGGAGCGAGCAGAGAAGAGAGAGGGAGGGTGAGGTGGCGCCCTCTGCCCTCAGGGGAGACCTGCTCCTGGAACCCTGGCCCTTGGGTAAAAAGGGGGAGAGCTTGGCATGCAGCATCCTTAAAAAGCCCTGTATGCAGTTTTGGCCTATAGACAGCAGTGAGAGCGCTGGACATAGGAAAAAGAGAGAGTCACCCTGGCAGACTTCTCTGGGCGGTGCCACGGGTGACATAGAAACACATAAGGGGTAGACCCGTGTTTTCTGAAGAACAGTCTGTGGTGCGAGAGAGACTCCTCTCTCCCTTGCTGAATTGAAGATTGTTTTTTTTTTTTGAGTAGTGATTGTTTGATCTAAAACCCAAAGGTTTAGTCTGTGAAGAGTAATGTGTGGGGGGTTAAAACTGAGAGAAGAAATGTTCTGAGAGGTTTTTATTTCTGTCTCTGTGTGTGTTTAAGAGTTTTTCTGTCTCTGTTCTTATGTAATGTAATAAAGTTTTAGTGGGGTTTTTTTTTGTTTTCAAGATTTAAGCCTGCTCTGCTCTGTTCCTGATCACATCCCACAGTAGTTGTTAGAGAAAAAACATATATTCATGGGTGCATTAACATCTAGCCAGTGCCAACCCATGACAATAGTCTTTTGAGGTAGAAGTGACCTAAATAATTTCACATTATCTCCTAACTCAGGACAGAAGCCTGAAATAGATGACACTTTTCCTTGATCAAGATCTGTTTGCCATTATGACTGAAATTTGTGCAAGAGAAAGACATTGAACATCTCTTGTGTCCAATTCAATAAACAATAAGAAATAAACAACCCTTGTCTCCTTGCACATTCTAGTTTCAACACAGATCCATGAGATGTGTGCAGCAACAGACATGTTCTCAGGCACTTTTCCATAATGTGCTTCAGTCGCTGCCTCTGGCAAGAGTGTAGATAAGTCTTTGCACTTCATCCCTTCATATGTGGCCAGGTGCCATATATTCATGTACATATTTTTGATATAAATGCTTGTTCTTGAAAAATGACAACAACTTTCTGGAGAGTAAGATCAGATTTTACTCACCTGAGCTGGTGGCACTTTTCAAACAACTCTGATCCTTGAAAAATTCTGTGTGTCTTGGGAAAGACTCCCTTAACCAAAGCAATTATTTCTCACAGAATTATAGAATGGTTAAGGTTGGAAAGGGCCTTAAAGATCATCTAGTTCCAACCCCCTGCCATAGGCAGGGACTCCTTCCACTAGACCAGGTTGCTCAGGGCCCCATCCAGCCTGGCCTTGAGTACTGCAAGGAATGAGGCATCCACAGCCTCTGGACAACCTGTTCCAGTGCCTCACCACCCTCACTGTAGAGAATTTCTTCTGTGTATCAAACCTAAATTTCCCATGTTTCAGTTTGAACCCATTACCCTTTATCCTGCCACTACAGTTCCTGATGAAGAATCACTCTCCAGCTTTGGATCATAGGTGTCACAGATGACATTTGGCTCTGAAGAATCAGAGAGATCTCTCTAATGACGTATAATAATTTACAACAAATGAATGATAAAAATCAAAACCTCAGTTTCTCATTGGTTCGTCAATGGGGCATACCATGAGGGAGGAAGGAAGAGCTTATTTCTCTACTGTTTTGGTTCTCGTTTTAACAGTCATTCCTTAGGAAATAATAATCTGACTGATTCATGCATTTCAGTCCAACTCACATACATATCTTTCACCTGTAGCAGCAGTTTGAGACTCTTCCTGACAAATAAGGAGTCTCTTCTAGACTTTTGTTTTCATTGGTGTTGGGTGGTCCTCTCAGAATGAGTGATTTTCAGATGAACCACAACCAAAAAATGAAAGTATCCTTCAACAGAATAGTTCTCCTCAATTTCCTAAAATATTTTTTTATCCTGTCTGTAATTCTCATATTGATTTATCAAATCCTTTCCACAAACTGACAGAATAGACTACGAAAGAACAAATACATATACGGATGATATATGTACATATACAGACACAAAGTGATGCAATTTTAGGAAATCTTAAAAGCCATAGTAAAATGCAGATGGGAAATATGTGCTAAGAATGGAGCAGGACAAAGTCTTTACATGGAAGTCTGGGCAATAACCCGGAGAGAGTCTTCAGACTGTCTCCAGTTTTGGATGGCATGGAGTCACAGAGGGTAAGATCCTGGCTAGATTTCAGCCAGCAGCATGACTGCCACCAGAGTCACTGTGGTCATGATTCTATCCACACTGTATCAAAGAGACTGACAGCTCCTCTGTGCTCCTGGGAAGAAGAGAGGGGCTGCACCTACCCTGAGTGAGCTCAGCTCTCACACACAAGATCATTCCAACCTTTGAGACTCTTCTCAGGACAGCAGCATTTGGTTTTGATTCATGTGGAAATCTGTGCTGTTATACAGTTTCCAAAGCCTGTATGTGTCGCCAGCTAACCACAGAAGTGGATTCCAGCATTTCCTGTGACATTTAGGAGGAAAGTCAGGCCAGCTCTGCATGGTTTTCAAAAACCCAGTCTTCACATAAAAGTTGTTTTGGGGGAAGGAGAGGAACGCTTGAGTGCCACAGGCACAACCAGTTCCTTAAGAAGTTGTTCTGCTCCCTGCAGTTGGCCAAGACAGAAAATTTCTAAATTGCTATCTTCACCACAGGCACACATAAACTTTACTGGTTCGGAGGAAATAGCAAACCATGCCTGTGTTTCAGAGATTAAGACAAACTTTTTGTTCTGTTTCTAAACAGAACATGATTTTATTTCATAGACCCTTTTTTACACTTTTATGTTTTCCTCCTGGGACTTGTGCTTCCCTGTGAATTCAGCAGTCGGCTTCAACGTACGGCCAAGTGTGCTTTATCACTCACAGTCTGTCTTCAGTGCTGACAAAACTTACCCTATTTCATCTTTGTCTTTGAGATGATAAAATTTGATTCAGGGACCAGAGGTTTTGCTGAAATCATAAGGGACCAGAAAAGGGTTCAGGGAAATCTCAGGGAAAATAGACCATCTAGCTTTGGGGACAAAGGAATGAGATTTTGCCCTGGGCAGCCCTGAGATGCCCCAGTGATGTTTGCATCCTTATTTGCAGTTATCTGATGCTACCTGGACCCCCTGACAACACACATAGAAGGGGCTTAGGGATACATTCCACAGAGTAACACAGGGACAAAGGATTTGGTGGTGTTGTGCACATGTGAAATTGTTTCAAATGCAGTGATTAGTCTCCATTCTTTGGGTGGGTGAACTTGCAAAAACACATTTTAGCAACCCCTGACAGATAATTCTTTCACAGGTCTACAGGTTTCTCTCCTGTTTGAACCATGCTTTCTAATTCAAAATGTCTAAAAATCATAGTGCAAACCTGTATACCTGCAAGTCAGATACAATCCAACATGGTATCCTTTGCTCAGCTCCAACAGGGCCTGCCACTGCAATGTCTTTCAGCTGATGCTAAATTTTTCCCACTTCCCAGATTCTGAAATACCCATGTAACACTCTGCTTGCAACTGGGCACCTGCTTACTCATGTAGCATTTAGAATATGCTATAGCTCAGTTTAATGCTGTTTGATGAGGCTTAAGAGGGTCATAGGAATATTGTACCTGTATACCACAACTTCTGAATATAGTTACGGCAAAGAAACTGAGAAAAGTAACTTCAAGAAATACATTGTGTGCTTTGGTAGAACATTAAACCTTGATTAATCAAGTATAACATTTTCTTTTAGCTGGTACTGGGTGAAAAAACACTTTCTTTAACGGTTCTGACCCAGAACTGTCCTGTCAGTTCCATTTAGCTATCTTGAGGGCTGCTTTGCAGTTAGCCACAACTTCTGATTCAAGATTTCTTTCAACTGTATTTTTGCCTTCCACAGGTGAGGACTGAAGGCTGCCTATTCTTGCACTTTGAAAGAAGAGAAGGAATAAATATGGATGTGTAGTTGGAAATAGAGTCTGAATGACAGACATTGCTGCCATTTCTGCCGTACAAAGTGGGAAGGACAGAGGTACCAACTGCTTGTTTGAGGGGTTTGTCTGTTGTGTAAGAGAAATAGAAATCTCCACAGCTGGTATCCCACTGGTGTTCTCCACCACTCCAAGGGCTGGCATCAGGATGGAGCCACAGCTCAACACACGTTCAGAGCTGGGAACAGCTGTCCCTTACAGTTCTGTCCTAACCACAGCTGTGACCCGTCCCCAGCTGGGAAGTGGTTTGTGAGGAAAGAAGAACAAGGAGGACAGCTGGTGAACACTGCAAAAGTTAAAGGCCCAGGCAGGGATCAAGGAGCACACAGGGAAAATAAAGCACCACATCCTGAACTGCATCCATTTCTACCAGAAGAAAACTGGAGACAAAAAAGGGGACACAGGACCACTGGGATCACTGTCAGTGGTGAGTCCAATTCTATCAATCATTTTCTTCAGGTTTCTCACTTGGAAACACAGAAGTAGCCCAAGAGATGCCTCAGAAAAATAAGAAAAATGGCACGGATGCTTTGAGAAGAAGAAAAAAAGATTGATAGGGCACATTTCTTTAAAAACAACAAAGTAACACACCAAGATCCTTGTTTCGATCAAAAAATGAACAGGTGCATTCATCAGTTAGTTATTGCAAACAAAAAGAGATTGGATTTACTCTGTCTAGGTTTAATATCAGCAGCCCTTCAAACTCAGCTGTTTAGCATAGCCCACTTGGCCTGTAACTGACTTAGAAGCCTTTCAAGGACAGGATCAAGGAATAAATGCACAACATCATACAGCATGTTACTGTTTTCAGTGTGCCATTCTCAAATGAAAACTGTCTTGTTCAAAATATATGGGAGAAGGTCACTGATTGAACCAAAGGAACAGGTACTGTTTTGGGGTAACACACATTTGATAACAGTACAATTCCATTCATTTCTATAAACTAAATCTGGCTGGAGCAGTGTACTGATATGAGGTGAGAGTGTATTTACTGATTTAGTAAGTGTAGATGTTACAAACATTTTCACAGGTGTATGTTGTTAAATACATGTCCAAGGAAGAGGAAAATGGGCAAGATCAGATTGAGCAAGATATTTGACCAAACTAAGTTACCTAGAGTGAGACTAGGAATTATATTTGGAATTATTATTGGCATAAATTCAGTACCTTATCCTGAGGAGTAAACATCTTTCACTGTTCAACCAGATCCAGTCTGTAAATCAGACTGAAGCTTTGATCCCTGTTGTGTAAAAAAAAATCATTGCCTTACCATGAACTGTTACTTAGGAATTTCTTCCAGATAGTTTCAGTTCCTTTACCACCTGTTTCATGTTTATAATTTCTTATTAATATTTAAAATAAGCAGATTGGTATGAATCAGTTACTCACAACTTTGATTAATTAATTATCTAATTTGTAGTTGTTTTATAAATGCCTTATCCTTCTATATTGGTCTGACTTGTAATTACTGAGGTGACTGACCTCCATTCAAAATGTGCCCTATTAAATTCAGGACCATATATCACATGATTCTGTTTCCTATTTTTTATCAGCAACATTTTTGATAACAAAAAGGCTGTGGATAAACTAGAACCAACTATTAAAATTATTAAAATTTGCATTAATCAGTAATCAATATTTTCAAAATTGTCAAATAGTCTACTGAACATGGTTGTTACAAATTGACACAGATGTAGGAGAATGATTAAATGAGCATATTCAAACATCATTTTTCTTTCATTTCCTGATTCCAAAATTAAATATGCTTTTTGTAAAAGATGCCAGTTTTTTTACTTGCTTTCAAAGACAGCAATTTTTTTCTTAACAAGAAACTGAGTTGATACCACCCGTTCATTTCATGTACTAAACAACAAAGAAATGACCCTTCATTTTGCTCACAGCTCTATAGATTCCTATTTTTTTATATAAAGAGCAATAATAAAGCTATTTTAATTAGTCAGAATGAATGCAAATAAACTTCATTTCACACATCAAATGTTTGTGGTAGGAAAATTTAGGGTGAAGAAAAACAAAACCAGGAAGCAGATAAAATTTCCTGTTTGGTGCAGATTTGGTCTTTAGCTGCATATTTCTGAGATAAATATTTAGTAAAATAAAGTCTATTTGAAAAAATTTGGGAGCTCATTATTGAAATGAGCAATGAATTTTTGTCTTACTTCTTGACAGAGGCAGAATTGTGTTCTTTTCTGCAAGACAGGAATTTTACTGCCTTGAACTGCCAGAACATTTCATCCAGAATAATAGCTAAATTCCTCGTTAATTCTTCAAAAACACGTATTTGGCCATCAGGCAAAGTAATCTCATCAAGCAATAACACTTTGTTACCAGAAAGGTATAAACAATTGCAGACCTAGTTCAGTGAATGTGTATTTTACATCTACAGCTAAAATATATGTTATATGAGCATATATAGGAAAGAAATGTTTCATCTTTTTCAAATAAAGTATTTGTTTATTATCTGTGTATTTTAAACTAGGCATGCTATCTCTTTTAGCGGATTATTACATTCTGTGGGTCTGATACAAAATGAGACACTGGAATCTAAAATTTAAATTGGCAAAAAGTAGTGCCTCAGCCTATGTAGGTAAACAACAACCCTTTCTTGCCCAGGGAGGTCTGCAGAGGCATGAGAAGCTTCAGCCAGGGCTGTGCCTCTGCAGTGCTCAGCAGAGCTCCTTGCTGCCCTGTGTGGCTTGGGACTGACAAGCCAATATGCTTCATACAAAAGCTGCACCCTGAGGAAAATAGTCCTTCTCCATGGAGTGTGCTTATCGAGACTAAGAGATTATGGATAAACTCTCCCTGGCAAAGATTGATGCAGTACTTAAAAAGGAACAGCAAAAATTCTTGAGAGAAAGCTGTATGAGATGGGGCTGTGGCCACCTGGTCTGTTCAGCCTTGGGAAGATGGAGAGAAGATCTCATTGCAGTTACAGCTTCCTCATGAGGGGAAGAGTAGGAGCAGGCACTGATCTCCTTTCTGTGGTGACAGTGACAGGACCAGAGGAAATGGCCTGAAGCTGTGTCAGAGAAGGTTTAGATTGGATATTAGAAAAAAGTGTCTTCACCCAGGGGATTGGTCACAGCACCAAGCCTGACAGAGCTCAAGAAATGTTTGGACAATGCTCTCAGGCACATGGTGTGACTCTTGGGAATGGTGCCATGCAGGGCCAGGAGCTGGACTCAGTGATCCTTGTGCATGCCTTCCAAATCAGCTTATTCTGTGATTTTGTACAATGCTGTGATTAGACGTGTCTCCTATTCCAAGGCTGCTGTGCTTTCATGAAAAGCATTTACCCTGAATTTCTGATGTCTTAGCTAAGTGCCTTGAGCACTGGAGTATCATCATAAAAGTGGTAACAGCAAGTCTCCCCTCTTTATCTGAGTACAGTTTCCATCTCCAAAGAGATGAGTCAACAGGAACAACTGCCCCAGTGACTTGTTGGAGGTACCACCACCAAAGAATTTCAAGATGAAGCTGGACAAAGTGCTACATAATCTTACCTAGACTTCCTTTCCTACAAAAACTGGGACCAGATGTTCTTTTGAGGTCCCTCACAAGCTGGGCTGTTCTGTGACTCTATGAACCCTCTCATTTCCACGCAGGTGCCTAACTCAGGGTTCTAAGTCATTACCTAGGAACACATCCCTATTAATTAGCTTAAGCTGTTTGCTTCCTGTAATGAATCTCATTGTTAAGGAATATTCAGGGTGTGCAGTGCAGTTCTGTCTGAGCTGAAGTCTTACCTCAAGAAGATTTTTAATATCCAACATGTCCCTGCTGGTGAGGAACAACCTGCTGTGTCCATGTGCAGTGATAAGTGAGATCATAAGACCTACACTTTATTTTTTATAAATTAGGCCTCATATCATTACTTGTCATTCTTTGACAGGTATTTTGCTCTCACCTATGTCTTCAGAATCCCATTTGCGGGGCCCTCTCCTTCAACATTCAGGTAACTACATCTCCCTGTCTTCAAATGTATTGTCTAAATAAGGCTAGACAGCTCTGTGGAAAAACTTACACCTACAGGCTATAGAAAAAAACCCCAGTATTTCATCAGAAATTACATTACACTTTTTAAAACATCAGAAGGATTTGCAGAGGAGGGGAGTGATGGGCAGGGTTGGGGGCAATTGCTGCTGTTTAATGTTATTCTTACCATCCTCTCAGCTTTTCTGGAAGGTTCCTTGCACATCTTATTGAGGCAAGCATGCTAACCAATCTATATCTGTGCAGAAGACAGAAGGAGATCTTTTGACATTTTGGCACAAACCCCTTAGCTATGACAGTGCAGATAAAGCCACCTTAAAGGCAGACATTTTGCTTGACCATTTTTCTAAGCTGAGGCCTGTGTTTCATAAGGCCTTTTCATCTGCTCAAAAGATCAGTCCGGTTTCAAATGAAGAAGTGTTTATAACTCAAATGCCCAAAGCTGGACCTGATTTAAATAAATTCTGAAATGAAAACCATTCCGAGTTCTGATTTCAGCTGATAAAACTGGGCTTTGACTTTTAATTGCCTTCTTAGATACTGAGCTGCAAATGTGGATTCAGGGTGACTCTTATGACTGCTCTTAAATATCCCTTTAGAAAGCCAGCTCCCCAGAAGGAAAGTCCCAGCATACTAAGGAGGAATTGCTCAAGACTTTCAGAATAAAACTGTGGAAACATTAAACACGTGCAAATTCATTCCATGTCCTGAACTCCTGGAGTCTCAGAGCAGACAAAAATTAGCATAACATTTCTGAGGTGAGACCTCTGTTAAATGCTTCCCAGACATTTCTCCACTGGAAAACTTCTCCAGTGATCAGAAGCAAATGGAGAAAAACAAGCAGGATTTGAGCATCCAAGCCCTTTAGGCATCTTTGTATATCCTAACTGTGATGAAAACATTTTTCACAATAAATAGGTTCTAGAAAATAAATGCAATGCATGTTTGTATGTGTAAAACGTAATGAAGCAGACCAATGCTAATTACATTACTTCTCTTTTCCTGATTCGATTTTATTCTGGTTAAAGGAAACACAGATTAGGTGTAGCATGTACCATTAGCCTTTAAATAAATAAAGTGCAACAAAGTGAAATATAATAGTTTGTTTGCACGAGTATCAACTAAATAAAAATATAATCGCTTGTTTACTTGACTATGATGGTGTCCTAAATAAAATGTTTAATAGATAGTTATGAGATAATTTTAGAAAAAGAGACACCAAGAAATATTTGATAAAGATGCAAGTGTCAACTTCCAAAACCACCCTTAGAGAAAATTTTAAAGAAAGGCTCCTATAATATAGGCAGCAGTTGCAGAACTTAAACTTTTTGTGTGGGACTGTATCAATTATCTCCCATATCATCAGGTTTTATATAATGTCTTGCATTATCCAGGAATGGTAACTCAGATCTTTCAATCTTTGTGCTCTTTACTTTGTTTGACTACCCATAAAACGTGAAGATTTTGAACTTTAAGGCAGTAAGTGAAACCAGACAATTATTTATTAACAACATCCAGCTGGGAAGCACTTTGATGGCAGAAAGCAAACCTTTTCAATATACGCGTGGCCAGATTCTTTTCACATTAATTGAGATCGACTGCTCCTCTCCAAGGCTCCCCCAGAGCACGCAGTAAAACACACTTCATTCAAGAGATCAACATGCCAACATGTCTTGAAGTACACTTCCACAAATTCACAACACACTTTTGTGCAACTCTCATCTAAGTCACACAACTCACACTCAACCCTAAAATTACAACCTTTTGTTGTTGGGATGTGTAAAGAATGAAAACTGGAGCAGGAATATGTTCCTGGATCCTCCATGGATCTGTATTGCTGGGGATGCCCAGAAACTCCAAATGCTATCTGCTGCTGGGTTTTGTGAGGTGGCAGACAATTGTTCATCCTCCATAAGGACTGTGGGCATGTTGAGCACATATTTGCAACTTGTGATAAGATTACATTTTTCACTGATAAGTGTACTGTGGGAATACTTACTAAACTGTGAAAGATAATGAAATACATGCAAACTGATCCTGGGTCATATATCAGGATGAATTCTACCACCAGAATGCTGACATCATTCTGCTCAGAATGAGAACTGGTTTGTACTCAATGGAAAGGTTTTTTTGTTTTGTTTTGTTGGGGTTTTTTTGGTTGGGTTTTTTTTTTTTTTTTTTTGTGGGTTTTGTTGTTGTTGTTGTTGTTGTTGTTGTTGTTTGGTTGTAGGTTTTTTTTGTTTTGTTGTTTATGGTTGGTTGGTTGGTTGGTTTTTTTATTGAAGTATATTACTTTGTTGACACTAGTGAATCAAGAGTTCCTTGCACCCTTCTTTGGCACTGGGCCAACCAGCACAGCAGATCCCTATCCACATGAACAAACTCTCCTATGCCAAAAGCAGAGTTAGTTTCAACAAACAGAAATACTCCTTGTTACTGTGCAACTTACTAGAGAAAATGTATTTTATGGGAGGTGGATTGAACCCCTCCATTGAATGTGCATTGCAAGAAACCTTAGTGACACCCATGGTATCAGTCAGGACAGAATTTATCCAAAAAGAGCTTATGTAGTTTCAGCTATGAACATAGTTGGCTTCCTGTGAGAGGGCTGAAAGGTTTGATTTCAAAGGTCAAAAGACTGGAAATTGAATACTCAGGGCAATTGCAAACATGAAAGACACCTTCATTCAGCTTGCACAGAGCTACCAAGTTCAGAGAGAGAGAAATGTGCCTTTGGATTCACTAACTGCTCTCTGACTCCATTATTACTGACTTCCTCGCACTTGGAGCTCAAAACATATTTATGTGGTGCTGAGCTTAGAGAAATGTCTTTACTTCATCTGTACAACACCAAGGCATCCCATTGCACAGATGGTCTCCAGTCACTGCATTTTTCAACATAAGTGTGCATATATCAGCCCACAGTCCCAGTTCCTCAGCTTTCCTGCCCTACAGACCTTTGTGTCCTTGCCAAGATATTGGACATCCCTAGGAGAACACAGATCCTATTCAACTAAATAAAAAACAACCTCAACACATAGAAATCAGCTACAAATGTTCAGGATAGAGAAACAGGCCAAAACGTGCTTTTCCAATTTATTTTCTATATTTAAAATTAAAAATGCACTGCACATTTGTAGTCCATTTGTGATATTATTACTTCCTTTACTGTATCGTTTTAATTTGTTTGTTTTATACTTTACCATTGTTGGCTGTTATTGTCTCCTGCTTTTATCTAGACTCAGAGCAGACCTTGAAGTCTGCCTCACTGTTTTAGGAGACAATTTATTATGATAGCTGCCATGGATATTCTCTGCTACATGTTGATCTGTTTTAAGAAGAAATCAAGATTGGGCAAAAACCAGAAATAATGCCTGTCTTTGTTTAAAGAGTTCTAACCCTCAAAGCACATTTCTATTACAAGTACACACATTTACACATTTTTGTGTCCAGCCTCGGTGTAATTGTGTGGAGGAGTGCAGCCTTTTGGTCAGATAATGAATGTAACACATGATAGAGCACTGTAGTACAATGTTTTTTCTGGCATGAGTTTAGGATGACTGCAGTCATTAAGGGTGAAGCTGTATTATTAAAGGACACACTCCCAGATTAAGCAGAAAAAAAATCAAAATAAGCAATCTAGTTCATAAGTGTATTAACACTGAAGTTAATTTAAAGGTTAGCAATTATATATATATATATAACAAATATTTTTGCATATTAAAAGAACACCTAGAATATGCATATATATATATATATATACGATAAGCTATACTTGCTTTTAAAGGCTGTAATACTTTCAGCAACACTGATTAAAACCCAGTGCAATTGTTGCTGACTGTAGAACTTCAGCCCAATTATGTAAACTTGTCGTGGTTGCGGGGGAGGTGAATTTTTCCAGGGGGATGTGGGCAGTCCAATCAGTAATCAGCTTTTCTGCTGGCACCTGGATTGGTCACTCAGAGGTTTGGACACGCCTCTGAGGACACAAAGAGTTAAAAGAAGGACCCCAAGGGGGTTCGGCCTCTTTTCAGATCCCGGTTTCAGCGGAGAGATGTCTCAGGCCTCCTTCCCCTGCCCAGCCACGAGGCTGGGTGGGGGAGGGGAAACACGTGGTCAGGCTCAAGTAAGCCGGAGCCCCGGGGGGGGAGAAGAGAGTGGACAGGACTGGAACTGAGCTGCCCCGTCCAGGATGGAGGGGTGGAAAACTGTGGAAGTGCCTTCTGTGTGTGCTCACCCCCCTCCCCCCCACCAAACTCGGGGAGAAGGTGCTCAGCCACGTGGGTGTTGCGGAGCCTGGGAGTGCCTGAGCCTGCACCCTGCCGAGAAAAAACTGTTAACCCTTGCTTGGTAGAAAGAAACTTTTCTTAGACATTGATTCTCATGACTGGTGGTTTCGGAGAGAGGGAAGCGGCCTGGGACTGAGATGATAAAGCACAATTGGAAGGAACCCAATGGAAGAATGAGAGGAGTAGCCTTCTGAGCTGGACTTCTCTTGCATAATGTCAGCCATGGACTGAACTTAAGTCTCTTTTGAACATAAACTGCATTTTGGGTGGATGCTGCTGCCCTGCTTTTGCTACAGTGACTGGCACTTGAAGAGTGGAGCGAGCAGAGAAGAGAGGGGGAGGGTGAGGTGGTGCCCTCTGCCCTCAGGGCAGACCTGCTCCTGGAACCCCGGCCCCTGGGTAAAAAGGGGAGAGCTCGGCATGCAGCATCCTTAAAAAGCCCTGTATGTAGTTTTGGCCTATGAGACAGCGGTGAGAGCGCTGGACATAGGAAAAAGAGAGTGTCACCTTAGCAGACTTCTCCGGGCAGTGCCATGGGTGACATGGGAACACATAAGGAGTAGACCTGTGTGTTCTGGAGAACAGTCTGTGGTGCCAGAGAGACTCCTGTCTCCCTTGCTGAATTGAAGATTGGTTTGTGTTTTTCTGAGTGGTGATTGTTTGATCTAAAACCCAAAGGTTTAGTCTGTGAAGAGTAATGTGTGGGGGATGGAAACTGGGAGAAGAGAAAAAATGTCCTGAGAAGTTTTTATTTCTGTCTCTGTGTGTGTTTAAGAGTTTTTCTGTCGCTGTTCTTATGTAATGTAATAAAGTTTTGGTGGTTTTTTGTTTTCAAGATTTAAGCCTGCTCTGCTCTGTTCCTGATCACATCCCACAGGAGTTGTTAGAGAAAAAACATATATTCATGGGTGCATTAACATCTGGCCAGTGCCAACCCATGACATTCTGTATGCAATTATGAAAACTGTAGCAATCATTGGTAAAACCAACAACGTGAGAGGTCAAGAATGAGGAGACAGCAAACTTAAATATGCATAAACTCACAGTGCTGTGGCAAATGGATGAAGAGAAGCCAGAAAATACTCAAAGACCAAGTTGGCTCTGTCTTAAGAATATTTCTGCATCCTGTTTGCCAGCAGGAGAACGTTTGTACTATGTCTGGCCACCCTTGATGGCATCTCAAGGATGGATGGAACCACAGACCCTTCCAAGGCTAGGAAGGAGCCTGGTCAAGCTAATTGCCAGATGTTGAATAACAATATCTGGGGAAGTTTGTCAGAAAAATTGAGAATGTTCAGGTTTGTGTGTGTAGCAGCCTGCATAAAAATTCAGCTTCTAGCCTACAAGGCTTGTCCAGTATTGGTGCCTGAAAAAAATGGGGCCCAATTGCAGACCTGAACCCACACTAGAAGACAAAATAGGTAGATTTTTAGGGAGCAGCAGATATAGAGTCATTGACATTACTCTTAAGAATCTGTTGTCAGAGGAGTAAACCCAGTGGGGGCTTTTCCCATAGCAAACTCCTATGTTGCTTATATCTTGTAGGATGGTCTACTAACCTCAGAAGCAAGCTTCCGCCAAGTACAGGCAGCCACAAAAGAGTCATTTAGTTAAATTATACTGATAATTTAGTTACAGATTAGAAACATCAATATTTGCATAATTCTTGGAAAAGGAGTATATTGATTTTTACCTTTCTGTCTTGATCCCAACGGTCATCAGTTTCCTCACAGAAGAGTCTACTTTCCATTACTACATTATATGCATAAACTTAAATGCATAAGCTTTTAATTCATGTTTCTGTAGATGTAGCTGTAGATACCTCTATGGTATGTATCCCCTATGCAGTAGTTGATATTTCTGCAGAAGTGCAGAAATATGTGAAAATCCCGATTCATTTCACCAAGGTTCCTCAGAAAGTACAATAGCCGACCCACAGAAATCTGAGTACTAGCTCTGCACTTCATCCTGCAGAGACCTTCACTACCTTTAGAAATGAAAAATATTTTCTGTAATTCAGCACAAGTTATGTCCCTGTGGGAAGCAGGAGGAACAGATCAGCCATTCCTCAGTGAAACAAAATCAAAAATTTATTTTAAAGCTGAGCAAACAACCTTTTCTCAAGGATCTATTTCCTATGCAATTACTTCTACTGGGAAGTAATTTCTCTCTCTCTCTCCTAGGATTAGAGAAGGTCTAAAGGGGAGTTTAAAAACAATTCCTATTTTGAAAAGAAAGTTGTACTCTTAACAGTAAGGAGTACAACTTCAACTTTATTTTCCTGTGATGATAGTAGAGATATTTTTCTTGTCTTTCCAAAATGTTCCATTACAGGTTAAGAAATAGAAATCTTACCTCTAATTCCAGTCCTGGTCAATAAACAAATATTGGTCCACTATCACAAAACAATTACCAAGTTAATGTTCTGAAACTTGATTTCCAGCACCCAGGATTCTGAATACCTGTATGGCAGCCTGAAAAGAAACATAGAGTCCACCATGAGACAGTTTTGTTGGCAGAGATAATTTTCTTTCATACATTTCATTATATGTATCTTCTTTTAGCTATAAGTACCAAGCAGGTTTTTACATCAGTTTTTGATTAATGACTATTCCATTTACTTTAGAAGGAGCTTTGGAGTTTCATGAAGGCCACCAAAGCAGATGAACAGACCAACTGAAGAAATGGGAAGATCCAAAGGAAAAAACAAACAAACAAACAAACAAAAACCCAAAACCAAGAAAACAGGTAAAGTTTTTGCAACCTTGCAAAATTTAAATATAAAGCACAGAAAACTCAGAACTGTGGGTGTTTAGGGTGCAGAAACACAACACTGTGAGTTTGTCTTCTAACAGTCACTTTATAAAGTTTTTTGCTGCCTAATTGGGCATTTTTGGAAAGGTCTTGAGCTCTCTTTCCTCCTAGAGTTATGAGAACATGACTGAAGTAAACTTCTAGAGCACTTTGCATTGGTCCTGAGTGACTCAGATCTACCCATGGTAACAGCTGACCCATAAACCCTGTCGGTTCATTTAATGAACTGCAGGTCTTCTCTATTTTACTTCTAAATTTGGGAAATTGAAACAAAAATTTCTTTAATGTTACCACAAATGTCTTATTTCTTTGTATTTTCTCATAACTGAAGATCAGGAAAACATTTCTGCTTTTAAAATGTCAGTGAGACATCTCACTCTTTCTGACATCCCTGTTAACCATGGCAACAGATCACCACAGATATCCACCACAGTCTCTCTTTTCAATCTGGGAATAACGTACAGCAGCATATTATAACCTTTCACTCATTCCTGAATTTAAGTCATTCTACCATCATATGCCAATAAAAAACCTAAAGCTTGTGCTTAGCGAAGATTTTACCCAGAACCAAGAGTTCCAAGGAAAACATTGTGTTCAATCTCCCACATCTGATGCAGAAATCTGATGAGACACAGTAAGCACTTCATAGGCTTTGGCTCCCCAGGTTGTCAGTACTGTGTGACAGCAGTATCTAAAGACAATGAAACTAGAAACTTAGCAGATTTTGTTCTAGAAATCACTGATAAAAAAAAAAGAAAAAGCAGAACTGCAGAAACAGAAGTGAGGTCTGGAGATAATCTGGTTTAACATTACACACAAAGTAGGGCCAGATCCAAAGCGACAGAATATTGCTCAGTGCCATCTCTGGTCAAGTTTGCAACATCTGCAAAGGTGGAGAAGACTCTACAGTTTCTGTGGGGAGCAGGTCACCATGTTCCAGCAATCTTATCATACCCCCAGGAACTTAGTTTTAATTTCAGATTTTGGAGATTTACTGCAGATTTTTGGAGATTTTCTGCAGAAGGAAATTTCTAACAGAAAAACCTACGGAAAGCTCTTACTCAGAAAGATACTGGGAATGAATGAACGGCAAAACTTTGTCTTTGTGTAACTTGTTGGGGATTTCATTCTTGAATTCCACTTGCCAGTCAGTCTAAACATGCCACTTAATCCTCATTTTCCTCCATATCACGAGGTATGGAAAAAACCTAAAAAGAGTTTAAAAATTAATTCATTTTACACCTCCAAAATTTCATGGTACAGGAAGTAATAATCATTCCTCTGTACTAGGTGAGCTTGGAATCTGGTCCAGCAATGATCTGCTTTGATATGGCAACTCCAAGGGTTTAAGTTTCCTCAGAAATTTACATCTCCCTGTCACCATTACAGCTCAGAGGAGTTAGTCCAGTAATACGAGTATAAAGGCAGAAATAAACTACTTTAAAAACCTCAAAAGAGCAGGCTTTGTGGGTATAGGTTGCAAAAATCTATAGGCTGCAAAAATCTACACACCCAAAAATCTGTAATTCACGTATGATAAGTATAGTGGCTAATTTGTAATTTCTTTTATAAGGAAACAAAGAATGTGGAACAAAACAAAAAAATACAGACATCTGTTACTCGTGGTGTAATGTAGCTAGAAAGTTAAGCCAAACATGCATTTAAGAGAAAAACAATAAACTGGAATGCTTCACCAAGTTAGCAGTTGGGTCGCTGTCTCTTGAAAGCACTTTGGCTAAAACAGACATTAATTCAGAAAGTTCTGTGGGCAGTATTAGGGAACAAATACGGTTAAAAGATCACAATGGTCATTCGTGCTCATTTCCAAATGTGGAAAACACAGAATTGCAATCAGAATAAAACAGTCTTGTTAAACTGGGAAATAGTCTCCCAGGGCATATACAAGAATCCTTTTCATTTGACTATTTAAACAGAAGTGAATTATCTAGATGTACTTAAGATATATCCTGTCTTTGTCATGCTTTGGCGGGTGGAGTAAGTCCTTTCCAGTTCTAATGTTAAAGTACAAAGCCACCAGGGCTATCTTCCAGTAATGGGGACAGGGAGGGAGGAGGAGGGCTGGACATTCCTTATCTCTAACAACTGTGTCCCGGATAAAGCCTGAACATAAAATGATACTTCTGAGTTCCACAGGCAAGATATTCGCATTGCTTACACAGAGTTGTCAAAAAACAGCACCGACGGAATAAAGCAGTTGCAGACTGGAGGAAAACAAAACTGAAATTTTGTTTCCATTCCAGAGTTTTTAGTGTTGCAACCATGATCTATGGCTCCTAACAATATTCCGGGCAGTAGCTGTTAAATAATGCTGCATAAATCCATTTATTCCCTTGGCAGATCCGTATCCCCAAGAGGCTCCTGTTCTGTGTTTCTTCTTTCCAGGACAGGACAGAGTTTTAAGAATGCTGTTTTCAGGGCATCTAAAATCACAAATCTGAAAGTGAAATAAATATTTGTTTTGCAACCAAACCTTGATTTCTGCAGAAGAGAGATACCTTCCCGTTCTAATGCTTTTCTTCCAATCAGAAACTGACTCTAGGCAGCTGATCCAGATCCAAAATGCAGTGATGGAATATAAGCCTCCATGACCTGCAGAGTATTTTCCTTTCAGCTTCTTTAAACCCCAAATCATTTAATACTCATTGCTGCTTCCAAAGGAACAGGTTCCCAGCAGAGTGGTGTCTGGCCAGTTGTCCACCAAATGAGAGAAGAAAACCATCACTTTATGTGTCGACTGGGGTCATGCAGTGGTTCCTCAGAAGCAGCATGATGTCCATCAACTGACCTCCCACTTGGATGGAACATTACTATTTATTCAGATCACTTTATAAGTGCTACTCACTTAGGAACAATGTTTGAGCATTGGCACCTGGAGCTGAAGTCAGGCTCATATTATATCACACTCCAGCCCCTCAAAAGCCTCCACTTTCCACAGGAACTCTGCCCAAGGACAGATGGATGCTGTATAGCCCTGGGGCCATGACAACAACTGTGCTGCCACAACACAGATTATTACACTGCTGACTCTCAACAGGCCACCTGAAGTGCTATTAATCCTCAACACCTATTCTTTTGTTCCTCTACACTGAAGTTTTACAATTACATCTCATAAATACCAACATCTGCTTAGTAATTAAAAAAACAGCAGAACAAAATTATACTAAATATCTAAATAAGCACAGAAAGGAGTCATGAAAATTGTATTGTGAATGTTGTGATATATAAAATTGGCTGCTGGGTTTTCTGCCAGATCAGTGCTTTTTAATGTCCACAGAAACGCAAATAAAGTTCACAATAGTATTCTGATCCATGGGCCAATGTCATGCTGAAAAGACAGGAACCTTTCTAAGATGACCCTAAATAGATTTCTTTCTGCAGCAGAAGAAGCAAGAAGAAGCAGGGAGGAGACATAGTGTCCAGATACGGACAATGTTGGTTTGGTTTTATTTTCAAAAGAATTTTTATTTTGCCTTTCCCCTGAAATATAAACTTTAAAGTATTTCAAGAATTTCTTGATTATATTTAAATATGACTGGATGAGCCAGATGCCTGAAGTAAAATGCTAAGTATTTAAATCTGGTCTACATCCCCTGCTCTGAATCATTACTTTGTCAGGGCTCTTGCAAGGCAGAGTAAAAGGAAAAAATAACTGACAATGGTAAGTAACACATTCAGAAACTTTCAAAGGGTAAACATCAGTCTTCAAACCATAGAGAAGTACCTTTTTAAGCACAACCAGTTTTCTTAGCCTATCAAAAGATATAAGATTGTTGCATAGAAATTAAATGCAATTTACAAGAAAATAAGACAAATGTCATTTAACAAACACCACTGTCTTCTAACATAAGGTTATTTTTTTCATAATGAAGAGAAGAAAAGAAATGAGTTGATACTTAGCAACACTCTTGTACCTGTCATTTTAAGGCAAAAAGCATTACAAAGTTTGTAGGGAAAGCAAATATAGGAAAGCTTTCAGGCACCCAAGATCTGAAGAAGAGCACATGCACACCAAAGATTTTCTGTTTCTTCCAACTACATCTCTTGTGGTGGGTATTACTACCCCCTTCATACATTGTGATTTTGACATTAAGTTTACTTTTAAGTGTTATGAAGTAGAAAGTATACTTTTGTCTACAAAGAAAATTAATCTGTACTGGGGTAAGACATGTAAAGCGTGTGTAATAGCTACCACGTTCAAAATTAGATACATATTTCCTATAACAGCACCTACACAGGGAGCTAATTGAAAACAATCAATCAGAAGTAGTTATTTAGGAATAAATTTCCATATGTATAAATTCTGAAGGATAACCTTAATGCTGACAGAAATTTTCCTGGTACTTTAGTGCTTTGAAATACAACCAGAAAATGACTATACACAGCACAAAACTTCAATTTTGAACAAATAAATTTTTAAAAAACTCAAAAACCAACAAAACAAACAAAAAAATGTCCTTCATTCAAGCCCTTTCTCTTTGGTGAAACTCATCATCTTCCTACTTGGAACACTTTCAAACTCCAACTTGGCAGATTAGTTTAATCCATTAATATTTACATTTTCTTAGTTCAAATATTTTGACATTTAAGTGATGAAGATGTGATATCTGCTATTTTAGAAAGGAGTTATTATTTTCTTGACCCAGGTTTCCTGGGTATACTGAATTTGATGTTTGTGGCAACTCTGTTACTCTGCAAGAAGCTGGTTAATACAAATACCTACATATTTATCGCTGATTTTGATCCCCAAGACAATTTTTAATTAGAAATTGGGACACCAGTTGCTTGTAATATTGTCCCTGTTTCATTAAAGACGAAGATATTTTCAGTAAAATGCAGTCTGCACCGTTTCTCATGAAAAAGTTTTCCTGAATTCTCGGTACTACATGGGATTTGCTTATTAATGGTTCTATCAAGCTGGCCATTAGAAAGCAGCTACTACTGAAAAGTCCTGTCAAACAAGGGGATTTATCCTTGGGCTACTGTTGCCAAGTTTTTGGACATATTTGTTTCTAGAAGCAAGATAAGAAAAGATGTGCAGAACTGAATTTATTAATTCTTTTCTAAGAGCACATTGTAAAACAAAAGGGAGAAGCAGGCCATGCATAAATGGTCAATTAGGCAAGGGACAACCCTGGAAACCTCCACTAGCTCTGGAAAGCTAAAATCAATAAATACTAATATGATGACAGAGAGAAACACAGCCCCATGTATGAAAATCCACTTTCAACCTCAACCACATGTTAAAATGAAGACCATTTTCAATTTAACCCACATTTGCATCACAGAACCTTTTGAAGAGTATTTAGTAAAATAGTGTTTGTTTACCCTCCCTTTCTCTTTTCCACCTGTTCCCTCTTCTCTGTCCACATTTACTGCATTGTCTGAGAAGATGTTAAATAATGTATTCTGTCCTACAGCTGAGATGGCAACTCCAACATCAGAATATGTCCAGAAGAAGGAAATCAATTTCACTGACCTAGAATGGCATAACTAATTTTTAGTATTGTGTCAAGAACCAGATTGTTAATAAAATGAGAGGAACCATGGTTTCTAGTTTTGTTCCTTAAATTGAAGTGAACTAAATGGCTCTTCTAAAAAAGCAGGAGGTTTCTCACTTTCACTCACCTAACCTGGATATTTCTCATGGAGATGGATGATGGTTGCAGCAACAGCCAGGATGTTGTGTGTGATGCTTCTCTCAGGAAACATTGCAGTGCATGGGGTCATACCACATGGAATCTCTTGGTAAAATTTATCTTTTTACAATCAGAAGTATTTATTGTTGTAAAACAATAGTGGAAGTTGTTATACAGTTAACATGGAGTGTGCCAAGTCTCCAGCTTGAACATTTCTATAATAAACACTAAGGAACAGAAATGAATTGTTGTATGTCAGTACAATTTCCAGTCCTTCCTTATTACTTCAAGACATCTGTGGCTTTGTAAGCTGGCACACCCACCCTCCTAGCATCACTTCCTGGTGTGGACTCAGTCTCCATTACAGGTACTGATTTGGACACCGGAGCCTGAAAAAACTCGATATGTCAGCCATAAACATATCAGGAATACATGCTTTTTAAATAAAAAAATTACCTTCAGCTGGGACCTTAGCTTTTGAATTTTTATGCCTTTTTCACAACTGCTGCCTTATTATTGTTAAACCCATGCACTACCCTGCCTTCAATTTTGTGTGAGTTTGACCTGGTTCAAAAATGAAATAAGAATGGAAAACAACGTAGTGCAACTCTCAATGGAAATTTGCTATGAGATAACCAATAGTATTCAACCAATGTTTTTACTATTTGCTTATCTGTACTGTGAGTTATGTACCTCGAAGTTCAAGAGTTGAGATGCAGACCATTAAAAGCAGTGGAATTATGACTTCTAGGTCAAAAGCTCAATCCAAGAAGTTAATCATGAAGTAAAGGAACTAGGAAGTGAGTGGTACCTGTGATAAGCTAGTCTAAACAAATGTCCAAATTCCAACCTGATTGTAATTCAGTTTTCCTGACTAAATTTCTTAGCAGTTTCAACATGGTATTCTTCTGTACCTGCATCCAAAAATGGGTTTAATTTTGCTCTGGATTTAAATGAGGATCAAGTTCAATGGGACATAACTACAGCAAAAATAGGTGGTTTTGATATCACAACTTATTAGAGTACTATCTTTTTTATCTTGGTATAATTTTCATGTCTTTGGGGGAAAAATATTAGCAAATTCTCGCTACATGCATTATTAAAATTAACTCAAGACTCCTTGACATCAAAAGATTTTGCTTTTGAATTGACCACGCACCTTGGACCACTTACAGAAAGGGAAATCTCTGATTTAAATCTCAGTAAAATAGTAACACTCTTAAGCCAATATTACCCTATTAAAAACTTAAAAAAAAAAAATAAATGGAGCAGTTACTTTTTGAGAGTCCCTATGCCCCAGAGGATCTGATGAACCAATCACTACTTCATCTGTCTCTTGAGCTGTGTTCTTCTGTACAGCTTGTTAGCACACAGCAAAACTGACCTAAAAGAAAATGCCACAAAAACATAGGACAGATACAATTTCACAATAAATCTGATAGCTAATCAATAAAAGGGTAAAAGCTTAGAGAAAAAAGGAAAAGCTTAGAGATTTTGTCCTGTGAAAAAGCAGAAAACAGCAGGACTTTAGAGTTAGGTCATTCAAAAATGGCAAGCAAGCAGCAAAGTTGCTACTTTTATTCTTGAAAGGAAGGAATAAAAGTCAAATGATAGATGGGAGTTGTACATCTCAAAGGCATACTGAAGTTTTAATTACTTTTTAAGGGATCTGGGACTTCACCATCCACTGTACTTTTTGCATGAATCACATTAGATGTCTGATCTTCAGTACTATCAGATATGAAATCTACAAAGTTTGTTTTACTCTGTTGACTTTCTGGGACATGTTGTTAGTAGCAAGTTTCATTTTGAAAGATTTAGTGGCTTGAAATTCTTAAGCAAACTAATAAAATTATTTTCTCTTAATGAGAGGGGTACGAATAACAGATAGTTACATGCTGTGTCAGACTAAATTCTTGAGACTTCAACCCCTTTATATTGTTTAGATATGTCAAAATCCTTACAGTCTTTGACCTAAATTAATTTTGTTTCCATTAGCTTGTTGTCCAAAATAAATTTAGCATAGGAAGCATGAGATTACAGTTGCAATTTTAAGCATTCCAGGAAATTTGAGGAGATGAATCTGAGATCAACTGTTAAAATTCTTCAACATCAATTTTTCATTTAAGCATCAGGAGCACAAATACAACTGAAAATATTTAGTGTAGACCAAACGCATTGTGTTTTTCACAGGATTTTTGTCTGTATGTGTAAATCTTTGTGTATGTGTCTACATGCAAAATATTTTCACATATCTAAAAAGGTACAGAGCTGCACACAATTTTATTACATGGAAATAACCATTAATAGCAAATCTCCTTGCTGGCCTTAGTACAGACATAGCACATGTAGTTAATTTGAATAAATAGGATGGATATTTATTGCATTAAAGATGTTGTATAAAGTCCCAATTCCAGATATGATGGTTCTTGCTATTTTTCCACTGGCCTTTTGAGGCAGCAGCTGTTTTTCTGCTTTGATTTAAATATTTGTGCTTTCTCAAATTCAAGACAAATACCTTTTTTGGTCAGTGTTGTTAGTCATGTTTGATGGCATTGAGGGTGTCTACTGAACAAGCACATGCTGCTCTTGAAACAATGGTTTGCCCTAGAAACCATCTGAGTCATCAACAATCTCTGCAAACATTTTTTCACTTTAAGACATAATTTAACCACTATTGCCCCACTAGAAGAAAAATGAACTTGCTTTCATGTAATATAAAAATAATATGAAAGCTAATCATGAAGGCTACTGCATTTCTTATTCCATGAAGCTTCAAACCTCACCAAAAGAATTCTGAAAGACAGAAACCAGCCCTAATGCAGAAAAATGTGCTCTTGGGAGTCTCTTGCAGGAGGAGATCGGAACTGGCACACTGTTGTGTTCTGTTGTTAAGCCGAAGCAGAGAACACGATCAGGCACACCTGAGCGGCCCTGTTGGCTCTGAGCAACCACAGACTGATGCAACGGGTTGATCCATTCCTATGGAAGTCCTTCCACACAGGAATGTGGGTTTTTACCCTTAGAAAGTCAACCTAGCAGAGCCTGTCAAGTAAACAAATCTGCCGGCAGCCTCCCAGTGCCAGCGCTGCATTAAACATTAGACATAACAACATTCTTTCCCTAGACAGCAAAATTCCCAAGCTCTCACCAGCACCAGGCAGAGCTGGCCTGGTTCTCTGCAGCATTGTTGCAGAGCTGGAGCTGTGAGAAGCAAGGAACCAAGTGAGGAGGCAGGTGGCCACCCAGGTGAGCAGTGGCCTCAGAAGCTTCCATCTCTTCAGCCATTCCCTGGCTCCCATCCCAGGAAAACGGGCTGAGCAGAAAGGCTCTTACTGGTTTCAGTGGGCTGCAGTCATGCTTTGAGCTCCAGTAATTTGATATTGTGGAGTGAAGCCTGCAATCCTTTCATCCTTCCAATTGCTTTGCATGTAGCAACAATAATGTTTTAGACTGTAAACTCCGGGATACAATCTGTATATTCCTCCCTTTCTGGGCACCAGTAGAGCTCCCTGCCCGTGTTTAGCACATAATACATTGTTTTAAAGTACTTAGCAATGATTAGTAGGATAATAACTTCTAAGAATAGGTATACTGTCCACCACTGTACTCTGCCAAAAGGACTGCAGTGTTAGAAAAATTGCTCCTCTGATCTTTCAGCACTTGACAAAGTCGGGGGAAAAAAAAAATTTCAACTTTTTTTTTCCTAGAATAATATCTGTAAGGAAGGATGTGTTAGTCAGATTCCAGTTTCTGTGGAATAGGTGTCACCTTGATGGAGTGGGAGGCTGACTCAGCGCCCTCATCCCCTCCCCTTCCACAGAAGACCCCAGTGTCCCTCCCCCGTGGTCTCCAGCAGCCACCATGCCAGCTCAGCCCCCCTCTCACAAACCTGAACTAGCTAATGAGCATTCTGCTGGCTCGGAAAGCCGGCACTGCTCGCAAAGCAGCACTCAGAGACTCTGCTGTAATCAATCCCTGCTGCTCTGTCAGAGGCACACCGGAATTTATTCAGCTGCTTTTGGGAAAGGGAGATGTCTCCAAAACCACCAGTCCTTCTGCTCCCTCCAACCTTCTTTGCTCATCTTTTGCCTCAAGGTTATTGTTTTAAATTCAGGAATGACAACCTGGACAGTCAGCCCCTATTTCTTCATTGCTTGGTGTTTTCTTTGTATTTTGAGCACTGCACAAAATGCTGGAGGGACGTGCTGTGTTCACACACTTTGTGTATTTTCTGTACTTTTCTTCTCCCAGTCTTTGAAATAAACCTCTTGGCATGTAGAAAGAGAAACTGAAGTAAAAACTTGTATTCTTAAAAAAAAAAAGCATCTATTTAATGAAATATTTTTCCTTTTTTGCCCCTCTTGCTCAAACTATGGTTACTGTAATTTCCAAGCAAAGGTTATTTTTCTGGCCAAAAACCATGTCATGCAGATATACCCATACCAACTAACCACTAACCAGCCTCTTTCTGAAATAATACAGCCACATTAGAGCAGTGCTGCCAGCCCTGCTCTGTGCTATACTGTTCAGTTTCACAGCTTTCATGTTTGATTGCTTTCATTCAAACTGATAGTCAATAACAGTTGATAGATCAAATCTAAGTGTTGCTATTTTAAAATTTTATAAGATGAGGTAATGGTCAGATAGTGATTTAATGGATAGTAAATTGTTGTGGGTTTTTTGTTGTTGTTGTTTGTTTGTTTGTTTTTGTTTTGGTTTGTTTGTTTGTTTGTTTTCCCAGAATTAGCTGTTTTATTCACACTTGACTGCAAACTTGCCCCTGAAGCTATACCCTATTTTCAGTGTCTGTCACCACAGTCACACTAAAATCCACAAAAATCATTTAATATGTACAATCCAGCATGGCAAGATTAGTTGAGACCAACGGAGCAAAATAGTTCAGAACTGTGACACACATTTTTCCAGCTAACAAAACAAAGCTATGCACACTTGCTACCAGAGAACAGGGTTTTTTATAGGTAAATATGATGGGTTTGTATCAACTTGGCCTGTATTTTCAATATCTCTGACAAGGCTAAATCACCTCCTCAGTGTTACTGTTCACTGTTCAGGTCAACAGGAAACATCTCTGGATCTTCTCAGATTTTTGTTTCCCGCTCCTTTTTTCCTTCTAAATACCTTTTCCTGCTCACCTTGCCAAACACGAAGTGTGCCTTCAACAACTTTTCCCTCAAATTGGGAATACAGGTGACAAAACAGGGTCCAAGCCATCTGTGCTCACAGCCTCAGTGTTTTACCTATTGGGTTTTGTCTGAGCAGCAGCTATGACACTTCCCTTGGCTGCACCCTGAGCCTGAACAGGACTTTGTGATCAGAGCGACACAAACATAATCTAGAGCTGGTCTTAGCTCTGCTGACCTTTTATTAAATGGTCAAAAGAACATACACACATCTACCAAATTTTACCAGGTTCATATGAAATTTGAAATTTCGTATTGCCAGAGAATTAATATTCTTCACAGACATATCTTTTTTTTGGATATGTTTTTTGTCAATTTCTAATTTTCTCAAGGGTTATTTATGGAAACCCAGTAGTCCCTCTTTTGGCCAGCATCTTGCCATCTTGGCCTATTTTGTTGCCACAGAGTTTAATTGCAAAACAGACCTGTCAAACTTAATTTAGTTAGGCTTTTTTCCATGTGCTAGATAATATCTTTCAATGTTACATGATGGGACCCCAGATCACTACAGATCGTTCTGCAGTGTGATTTCATGCTTCTCTTTAAAATGTAAAACCAACCAGGCATTAGAAACAACTACTATCAGAGGTAAACAATCTCTTGTCAGAAAGCTTTTAACTTACATGCAAATTTAACTCTCGGGCCTCTTAAATGTTCTCCAGAGATTCAGCTAACGCATTTTGTTTTACTTTAGGGGAAGAAAGGCGCTTGCTTTCAACAAGTCAGAGTATAGCTGTTATGTTTACCAAGAAAGCCTCAAAAATGTAGCCTACAGCCTGTCTGAATTTGTAGGGAACAAGAAATTACAAGTCCAAGTGTGGAAGAGTTTTATTTCTGCTTATACTAGACCTGATGGCAACAAGGACACTTAAAATGTCAACAGTTCCACTGCTCTTTAAGGCACAGAAGAAATGCAGAAACAGGTCATACAAAAATAGGTACTTACTGCATTTGAATGATTATGCCTTGTAGCAGATCATCAATCACAGACTAATTAAGTGGCTGCCAAGTTGTACTGCAAAAGGGATACAGGTTTGGTTTTTTTTTAACACAGATTCAAGACTAAAACAATTGACTAGCCAGTTTTTCTTTTATGCCAGATCTTTCTCCAGTTAGGCAAAGGTTTGAGAAATGAGCACAAGATTGCAGTTTGAAGCTAGTTTGTTTCAGCACACTGTTAGAGATATGACATTTCTCTGACACTGGTTTTATTTTAAGAAAAATTGCCTGATAATTCATTTCTGTATGAACATTTTTCCCATGCTACTTTTCACCATTACATCGGGTTGATTAAGGCCACTGAAATTTTATTATTAGTTTCTGCACATAGAGTCTTGCCAAAATAAGTGCTTGTAAAAGCTTTCTTAAATTACTGACATTATTGAACCTTAAGCACAATTTGGTACGACTGGAAACTTTTAAAATCAAGACATTTGACGGTGTACAATTGAGCTGCATTCAATATGCAATTCAGCTATACATACAGTACCTTGTATTCTTCTTGCTCCACACAGAGCTTGTGATTATTTGAGTGTGTAAGAAAGAAACGGAAATGCCAAGCATCCCTGTGTTGTGCTAAATAATGACAGTTCTGCTGAAACATGGGGAACCTGAATGAAAATGTTAACAACGAGGGGACCTCTCCAGCAGCCATTGAACATCACGGGAAAAATGCAGCATTGCACCTCTGGAGGTTGCCAAACAATGCAGAAGTATTCAGGTAATGCATCTGGAAGGGAAACAGCATATCTTTAAGTTAAGCCCACACAAAACTGCAAAAGCTTTGTGCCAGCAGGAGCCTTGGAACAAGGAATGTGATTGAGTTTTAGTTATGATCAGTCACACATGGCATACACAGAAATTAAACTAATGTGGGTGTGAAGTTTGGCCAGTCCAATTCACCACTCCATGAAATAAGTAGAGCTAAATAGGTGCCCCATCAATAAAGAGAGAAACATTCCTCTCCAGCAGGTCACAGAGTGTCTTTAGACGGCTGCTGTTCATTTGTTGTGCCCAATTATGGACCAAACGTGATACCCCACAGACTGCTTTTCTGGAAAAGGTGGGAAACTCTGCTGAATATTTTTAATATATTGTTATTAAAGTTAACTTTGCAGACCAAGTGTTTTATATCGTAATGGCTGCATGCCAGACAAGTGATTACTGTAAATGTGTCAGTTAAATATTCCAGTGACAGATCCACATGTGCTCTATAAAGAAACTAGTTAAGCTGACCCTGATCAAAACCAGAATGACTGACTCCAAACTTCAGGAGCTCAGAAATACAAAGGCTGGTTAGAGATCTGAAACAGGTCTGAGCATATTTCTATACTTGCTGTGATTCCATTCTTCCCCTCTGGATCACATCTACATATACATCTTCCAATCATATACAACATGTGTCCCCAGATGAAGATGCACTTGTTTTGTAGATCACCAGAGCATTTGGAGATGCTGCTGTCACTGCAGCTGCCACTGGTGCAGCAATGGTCAGAGACCCTTCTGCAAGTTTGATGAAAACCAGGCACCTCCACAGAGGTGTTGCTGCTGTCACCAGCTGCTCCAGGGAGATGCCAAAGGGGCCTGCCCTGGAGTCACATTGCTTCCTCAAAGAGCAGCACAGCACAGGAGGAGGGCAACCCTCAAAGCAATGTCCCAGACACACAATAAAGGCATCAGTCAGACAACCAATATCCCTGCAAAATTCTCAAATAGCAAACTTTGATGGCAAATAGCTCAGACAGAGGGTGCATCCTAAGTCTGTTGTGTTTCCTCCAGCAATAATGAGAAATTCTGAAAAGCTGGCCTTGCTGTATATTCTCAGTCAGCTTGGGATTGAGTCTTTGAAATGTAGTAGGAGATAATATTAACTGAAAATAGTTGTGTATTGTTTCCAGCCATAATTAGTTTACCTCATATCATCAGCTTCAAGAGCTTCAATATGTTAGTAGTTTTCAGCCACAGAGCATGGCCTTTTTAAGCAGTCAGATGATGAAAGAGCCTGTGGATATTGCTTCTGTTGAACGGCAGAGATGACTTTGATATACTTGAAGTCATTTGTACTGCAGCATTTATTTTCGCAATTTTCAGACTCTGCTTTTCAAATTACAGTGAGGTTAAAGTGATTACCTCCTGAAAACTGATGATTTCTGTTTCATCTCGGCACAGAAATGAACAAACACAGATGTAATCTATAATATTTAGCATTACTGTGCATCAAAAAAAAAAGCCACAATGGCTGCAAAGCACCACTACAAGTCACAGACTTTTGACTCAGCAATTCAAGTTAAGTTTCCAGGGACACTGAGGTTCTACCCTGACCAGTCATCATCAACTGGTGAGAGACACCTTCTCTGTGAGCAACTTAGCAGGAGGCCTCCATCAACCTTTTAGAGGCTGTTTGTATCAGCTTGATAAGCTCTTTTAAGAACCAGTCTTCAACCTTCTTACTCTTTCATGGAGAATAGGTAGTAAATACAGACTGCAGAATGAACAGAAGTCAGGAAATAACGGTGGAATTGTTATAAGTGCATCTTTAAGGGTTTAAATATTTCAGTGCAAGAGTGGAAAGAGTGAGTTAGAAGCTGACCCTAATGCTGGTCTCAGTTACTGCTACAGACATATGCAAAATGTCTTCTATCCACTGGAGTAGTTCCCTAATCAAAAAAGTGAAGAACTAATTAAAATTCTATACATCCCCAACTAGTAAGAAAATGTAAGTGAGAAACTTTCTCCTGTACCACAGTAGGACCTACTGAAACAGTGTCCTGAATAAGCACACAACAGGTAGGTATGGTCCTTTGCTGGCCTGAAGCCAGTTTGAATGAAAGTCTTTTGAAACCATTATGCATCCTAAATAGGCTGAAGCAATCAATTAAAAAGTGTCATTGTGATTCACTTCATTAGTAAAATAATGCTATGCAGCAGGAGTTACAAAGCACATTCTTTCAGTGTGCTCAGAATGCCCAGAGGCTAAATAGGTAAGTCATTTCTCCCTTGTACCATTTCACAGTGAGTAAAAAGTATTGCTCTTAAAAAAAAAAAGAAAAATTAGAGTAGATACACACTTAACTTTTGTACTTTGTTGGCATGTGTTCAAGAGCCTTGTCTTTTGTGGCTATGAAATTAGCAGCTCCTACAACTATAGACTTGTGGCTTGGCTTGTTAAGATTTCGTGGAACTGCAAAGTTTTTCCAGCAATGTCTCTCTTTGTGTTCATTGATTATGGTTTCCTTTGAGGTACCTCCACATTTTTATGTCCATTCCTTTAGTGTCTGGTCTTTCTTTTCATGTATTTACTTAGCTGTGGTCTCTGACATTTTTTCCTTATTCTGAAAATTGACTTCTCACCCTCGCTAAGCAGCATTTTTATGTGGTTTAAAGCAAGTTCAGGTGGTGTTTAGGTTCCAGACTATATAAATTGTGGAGTTCTTTCTTTTGCTTTCTGAATTCTAGCAAAGACCAGTCCTCTGTTTCTGACACTGTTGGAAAAACAACAGCAGCAAAGAGCTGTGTTACACTTTCCATGTTTACTTCCTGAACTATTTGGGGGTTTGTATAGGGCCACAGTAGTACTGAAAGGCCTCAACAGAAAGGTGGCTCCTGAATTAAAGAGCACATAAGCAATTGTGTCAGAAGTCTATTAGGTAATGTCAAAAGATGTAACAGAAGCTGTAAGATGACAGTACCAGGAAAATTAAAGTAAAGTCAGTGGCTGAAACCTCAGTTTTGTTAGAAGTGTATCATCCCTGGCTACAATGAGGGCTGCAGTTCCCTTTTAAGGAGAACAGCATCACTGAAGCAATGTGCTCGTAAAAATGCTAACGTGGTCCTTAAAATTATTCTAAACAGATACTTTTAGATAAGATATGGAAGCATTAAGGCTTTTGTACATAACAGTGGTGAGGCTTTATCTAGAGTACTGACACAGTTCTGTTTACAAGAAAAGAACTAAATTATTTTAGCTTGTTTAGGTGAGCAGAGACAAACTTTAGAGGGGTTATGCGTGCTGCCTGAAATGTACATTCTTATGAGGACAGACATAAAGAAGAAGATAACTATTCAACCAGACAGCAGTAGATTATGGGTGAATGCTAAAACAGGACGAGCTGCAGGCTAGCAGAGATTCCCCAGCAAGCACACCAGACAGATTCTGCAACCATGTTGGCAGGACCAAACCCAGAGTACTGCTAGGATGGAGCTGGGTAAGTTTGTGAGAGTCATTGTAAAACACAATGCTGCAGCAGCAGATGGAATTGCAGCCCTGATTTAGAAAATGGGACAATAGGATGTCTTCCAAAAGCTTTGGGTTGGTTTTTTGTGTGTTCCATATGTAAATTTTGCTCTCAGGACCTCCAAATCCAGTGTCTCTGCACATCCCTTCTAGTTCTGTCCCCAGTTTGTGCAGAAATCCTCCCATGCTTGAGGGGTGGTGAGACAAAGCACAAATGCATTTGAGGAAAAAAAAATTCCACTGATAAGCAACAAAGAATAGTATCAACAATTCCTAAAAGGAGGAGTGAAATAAAATTCAGTTTTTCCTAATTCTGTAAGCCAGTGGGAAACAAGGGTACTCAGTATATCACATAGCTTTTCAGTGTTTTGAAAAATTAGCATTTCCTAAATAAATAGATTATTTCTGTAGTTTACAGTTCAGTCCAGGTCTGCTGACATGAAAGGCAATGTTTTCATGGATGTCAGCAACACAGGAACAGGATGGTTTTCTATGTGAATTACGCACCTAATGAATCAAATGGTTTGTCCCCATCATTCATTATGATTTCAAGCCAGATGCCACGTTTCATGCAAAAATATGATTTCTTCTCCTGTGATAAGTGCCTCACATCTAAACCCTGAACTTTTTCATGAAAATCTTTATCGTTTTGCTTTTAATCTTCAAGTTTTTTATGGAGAAGAAAAATCTTGAATTCTCTCTTTGGTTTCCCCTATAATTTTCTTTTTGTCACTGAACGTATTGCAAGAAATTTACTCAGGATCCTTCCTCACAAAACCTAAGTGGCCCTCATCCCCATTTTCCTCTTATATCTATTTAAATGGAATAGGTTATGTCATACAGAGTGCATTAGAGTTCTGCAAAAGAACATATGATTTTCATGTCCCCAGTTTTTGTACAAATGGAATGTCACTGTCAACATTCTTCAAGTGAGCTTGTAGAGCTCCACTGATGGTTGTGAGACACAGAAATCTCCTCATATAACATAACAACTTCAAAGTAAAACAGCCTTTAAAAGAAAGGCCTAAAGTTTGGCAAAAACAATTTTTGGGCTACACTGGCCCAACACACAGTCTGGTCTGCAGACTCTGAACATGTGTGTTTCCTCAGAAGACCCCAGAACATTTGTGCAATTCTACTGCAGAAAACATTTTCTGGGATTTCTTAAGACTTAAAAAAGTTTTTGTTGTGTCAGGAACTCCTACACACATAATTTCCTTCCCTTGATTTTGAAATGCTCACTGTGAATGGTGATGCTATGAAGGACACCCTCTCAGACTCTCAATCACCTAAACACTCATTACCCCGAGAAAAAGCGTATCAGTTATCGATGGGTAGCAAAGAGAGACAGTCATTAGCGTGGACATACATGTATTTTATTAAATTGCTAAATTAGGCCTTCAGTCACTTCTGCCTGGACCACTGCATGCTGATAATGAAGAAATTTAACAACTATATGAAGGCTTACACTTTGAAAACCTGGTACAGTGGAGTTTCCTTGAAACTAAGAAACTGTGCTTGAAATTTTTGTTCTGGCCCATCTCTGCTAGTTACTACGGGTCCTGGGGCCAGTATCCATCAGGAATAGCTGGGACACCGCTGCCATAGCTGTACCACTCCGAAATAGTTTTCTTTCTCATGCCAAAAGAATAAGATCTTCCCAGAAGAGTGCAAGATCAAAAACACTAACCGAGAACTACAGAGGCTATTTCTGGCCTGCTTGACTCCTGCCAGAGAGCACTGGCTCCTATTAGAATATTTGTTCCAACAGCACCAATATTTCAACCTTCTACCCATCTAATGATTATCCTGGAGGCAGTATTTGCCTTTTGAAAAATGATAAACCTTTACAAGTATCTCTAATAGCCCAAAGACTGCAAGTAGGGCAGTAAAATTCTACATACACATTCAAAGGAATAAAGACTATATTCACACAATGGTAATAAATAAGGGCCAAGGGGGAAGGAATATCTGAAAACCATAGGAAATATCTGTTGGAAGCTATTAATTATTTAAATTGTTCTTAAATTCTTTGGAAGAGGTAGAACAGTATTCTTCAAACCAGTGTTTTCAGGAGTTTCCATTACTGCTGGATTAATGGCCTTTTTTGCCTGGAATGATCTGTATTTTGTACTTGGGAATTTTGCAAGACTGACAGCATGTCCCATATGAGAGGACAGAAGGACAGAACACTATTTTTGTGATTATTGTGGTCATGTCAGCTAAGGATGTCACTGACTTAGTTCTCTAGACTAAAGGTTTAGGATATGGAAGCCCTACAGCACAGAAGCTATGCTACCATAAAGCAATATTTCCTCAGCAAGCAGGGTGGGAACAGCCTGACCAAGACATGGAAAACCTAGGAGACCTCACATCTGAGGAAGAAATGTTTTTCCTAGGAAACAATAAGGTTTGTTCTAGTCTCCTCTTTCAGTGTCTTCAACCTTCTTCCTTCCTAAAGCAGGGAAACTGTCCATACCATTTCTCTTCTGAGTTAGTGGAATTCAAGAGGAATCCTGGTCTCCTTGCAACATTAGGCTTCCTTCAGAAGTTGTTAGCTGCTCAAAAGCACTCTTCTGCATCTTTCACCTCCAAAATATGTTGCAGCCTAAACAGCCCCATACTCCCCCATGTTTCCTGGCCTTTCTTCAGCCTCCTCACACTACTCTTCACCATGTCCCCTTTCAGATTTCCATATCTTCTGGGTTTAAGCCCCTGATGCACCCAAGATTTTAACAAGCTTGTACTCTCTTTCCTGATGTTTCTTTACAGCTGTTCCTACTTTAAACTTACATAGCATTTCTTGATCATGGGCTCCATCTGGATATTACAACAACCCTACAGAATTAACTCCAGTAGAGTTGCATCCCTCATAAAAAGTAAAAGAGCAGACAGAAGTTATGCCTTACAAGCCCAGAAGATATCATTATACCACCCGCATAACCCACACCTTACCAGCCTCACCCACTAACTCATGAAATTACCACTAATTACTAGTTAACCAAGAGTGTAGCTTCTAGAAGGCTTGTGGCTGCCCTTTTGTAAATTCACTTTCCCTCTCCTACAGACACTCTCATTCTAATCAGCACAGAGCCACAAATAAAATCGATTCATACCAAGTCCCATGAAGAACAGTACATCAAAGTGTTTTTTAACCAATATAAAAGTGAAATTCCATTTCTATGAGGAAAAGAAGAAAACTATTCTTCTCTTGTCTGTGATAATTCTAGACTTATCACTTTGACTTTGGTTTGACTTACCTCCTGCTTTATTCTGAGGAGACAATTCACACCAGCAATGAATCCAAGTATTCATAAGCACAGTGGAGTCCTTCAGGTTGAAAGACATTTCTATAGATGTAAAATACACAACACTAACAAGAAAAATTATGTGTATATAACCAGCTATGAGCAGAGAGATTTAGATGCAAAACGAACAATTTCTATTAAACTCAGTAAGCTCCCATAAATTAAAAAATATCTACTTTTTCTCCTGACTATAGATGAAATTGGCATTTTCAGCAAAAGGCAGACTACTTCCTGAATTTTTTAAGACCAGGAGTTTTCCAAGGAAAAAGTCATCCTGGCTCATACTGACTTCATCTGAGTAAACTGCTCTGTTCTGAAATTTCCCTTTCATTTTCTTTTCCAGGAAAGCAAGGAGTTTGGTTCTAGGTTGATAGGACTTAGCTCTTGACAGTACATACGTGCACTATTTGCCCATGCCAAAGGTTACCCAGCTCACCAAAGCTGACCACAATGTTGGAGGCAGCACTGGAAAAAGCACTGGGGATGGGCAGCTTCCAGAAAGCAGCTGAAAAAAATTACTCTTCCTAACAGTATACTGGTTTATAACACTGAGCATTGGTCTCCTGACTGCAGTCCTGTTATTTAAAACACTTAAAAGCAACAGTGAAGATGAATGACCATAAGCTTATGGGTTAAATAGAAAATTATAATATCATTAATTAGAACAACAGAAATTTAAACTGTTGTGACTGCTGTAATCTGTGATTGCAGGAGACAAAGCCTTGTGCCTCAATGTCAAATCCTAACAGATAGATACTTAAGGTAAAAATTCTGACAGAGACTATTTATAAAGCATGTCCCTACAGAACACATTTCAGAAACATAATAAGCTGTCAGAAATACCATTAGAAGATTTAGGTATATGTACATCTTTAAAAAATAAGTAAAATACACCTCAGAAATCCTTCCCACTGTTAAGGAGTTTAACTTGATGAGTTACAAGATTGTTTTCCCCATAAATGAAAGAATTTAATTGACATTAAAATAGATAAAGATGTGAACTGATTATGAGTAACAGCTTTACTAAAAATCAAAATGTAAGTGAGGAAAAGAAATTGCAGGAATTTGGCAAAGGAAAGTAAGATAAACCTCTCTTGAAAAGGTGTTGAGAAGTGGTAAGAGAAAATATCTGTTACCTCTCTTCATTTTTTCCAATTATCCTATAAATCCAGCAGTGGAACTCCACTGACAAGAATCATCCAGCACAACAGCCATCACCCTCCAAAGGGTTGGTGACATGTGAGAAGCAATGCTTATATCAATGTGTTTTAACAAAATGTTGGCATTATAAATTGTTTTCTTGAAATAGTCTGTTTATTGCTATTCCTTTATTCTGTACAGTATCTGGTCAAGTGTGGTCCTTCTACTGATTGGGTTTGTATGACCCCTGAGAAGACATAATGGTGAGGACCCCACTGGAATCATATATCTTACTGGTGATTTAAAAAGAAGGAGATAAAAATGACAAGAAACTAAGGATGAAAATCAGAGGAGAGAAGGATTTTTTCTATTTTACACTCAGCTCAATCCCCAGGAAATAAAAATCAAAAAAATTCACCACAGGAACTTCACATTTCTATTTCCTACAAGTCTTGCATGGGAGCAATTAGTTTAAAGCATGTGACCCTGTACAGCACAATTCAAACAGCACAAAACATTGAAGCTGAGAGCTAGCTTGCCATTCAGAAGACATATGCCAAAACCTCACTGTTAATTTCTTAACATTTTTTTTGTTGTCTGAGGACAAGGTTAACTGCAAGAAGAATTGTATTTATATGTTGCATTTTTATGAAAGTAGATTTGCAAACCCACAGAGAATAGAAGAAGTAGCAAGGAGTGCAGTTTCAGTAATAAACCAGACACATCCAGGATACAGGGTTAATCTACGAGAATCTGGAAATGAAATTGGATTCATATTCATTCAGGAAAAGGTAATGCAGGACTGTCTTGTTTCAAATAAATATTAGTGATCTCTCAAGTAGAGAAATATTCTGCAAATCCTATGTCATACATTTTTAGGACATCTGGAGATTCTTTGTTCTTTGCAATTAAAGACATTAAAGTGTCAAATAAAAATTGCTGGCAAGCCCTAAGTATTTCATAACAGATTGTATTATCATATATGATACTATCTTGCTAGGGTGTGAGAAGACGAGAAACAATGTATGGAAAAACATTCAAATCAGAAAAGTCAATACAAAGTGAAATTAAAATAGGAAAATTACTCTCTTTTCTCATTTGTAGCATCTAGACAAGTTCACATTGCCCAAAGGAAATGGCAGGAGCCTCCTTGTGCTGAACAAAACACCAAAGAATACCCTCAGAGGAAGGAACAATCATGAATTGAAAGGAAGATAAACAGATGCCCAAGAGAAAAAAAGTCCAGACCTGAGCTTTTGTTAACTTTTACGGCAATTCCTTAAATATGAGCATCCATGACTTGGAATTAAAAAATAAAATAAAATTAAAAAAAAAAATTAAAAAATTTAAAAAAAGAAAATGAAGCTGCAAATCAGCTTCCTAGATTTCGTAAGGTTTTTAAATAGTTGATGTTTCTGCTGCTATGTTCCACACACTGGTCCTTTAAATCATTTCAACACCAGCATGACTCTATTGAAACCAGCAGGGTTACAACATAACAGAGCAGAGAATTAGGCCCACTAGTGTGATTTCTGGTTGCTAGACTGAAGGAAAAACAACTTTGAGCTCCACATAAGTTCTTTTAATCAGTACATGGCCTGAACTAATCCAAAAGACATTAGGCAATTACAGCACTTGGAGGACACCAAGTGAACTGGATCTCTTTTTTCCCAGTCTGGGACATTACTGAACTAGCACAACAATGAGTCTGGGCATCATAAATCTCTGAAGGCTCTTGTAATCCCACAGATGTTATTAGCAAATTAGCAGAATGAGAAGTCAGGATGAACCAGCGGGTCACCTCGGCTCCCCTTTCACCAGCAAATTTCAACCACTCTTTGAGGCCAGTAACTTGTGTGTGATTAAAGCATTCCCTGTGTTTCAGTTTGAGGACATTTCCCAAATGATAAACAGATCTGAAGGCTTTGAAATAAATTCACTATTTCCCCAGTGGTTAACTTCATGTTTTACATTATTATTTTCTAAAAATTATATAAAAATATAATAAAAGGCTTTCCAAGAACTTCAGTATGCAGAGCAAAGATAGATCTGTAATATATGTCACATCACAGATGACTGTTGCATCTGCCATTAATAGAAACTCAAGCCAGTAACATCTAGGAAACTTAACAAATGGCATTTACTCTCAGCAAGCCATGTTCTGATGGAGGTGGGGTTCAGGATTTCTTCTCAGAACAGCAACAGGAGTCTTCCAGAACTGCAACAGCAAAAATAATCCCTAATCTACTACATTTTCTGAAGAAACATGTCACTTGCAGGCAAAGCAACTCTCTGCAGCTGCTTGGGCTTCATAACACTAAACAGTAATTTGCAGTTCCCAGAATTAAGTCATTTGCTACAGCTGTGAGCAGCCATTTGCAGGAATAGCCCGAGAGACCCACAGCTTTTCAATTTCTATGTAAAGGTTGTATCTTTATGTTGCTTGACTCAATTGTTCCTAAAAATGAGAATTTACTCTTCTGTTTAACTCACTACCTATCTAAAGGCACTAAGTTAGTCCCAATGACAACAGACTTTTGTGGTTTTTCCTTTTTGCAGGTACGCTGTCTCCAGATATCAGAAAGTGCAGCCAAAGATACTGAAATTATTCAACTAGTAGTGCATTTCCAGTGCTCTGCAAGTCATTTGAAGAAGCTGGGGTATCCTTTTTTCTCCAAAATAGAGATTATAAAGTGTTTACCTGTTTGACACAACTGTTTACATTTCATAAACTCCATTATGGTGAAGTTGGACTGCTAACATGGATTATGTGATAGAAGATAGGAGATGGCCACTCTTCACAACTGATCTGAACACTCACTGAACAAAACAGGTTTCTCTTCTTCAGTTTTTACTTAATTATTGTGTAAAGCAATATCACAGTATCCTTTGCATGACTCCAAAATTCACTGGAGACTCACTAGTTCTACAAGCAGATCCAAGGATTTGTGGCTATGGGGATGTGACAAGTGGCTGAACAGGACTCACATCTCTAAACTACTTAGCAAACCCTACTCCTCAATTTCTGGTAATAGACATAATGCCACTATGCTCAGTTATGATTAAACACTTTCTATAAGGCTATATAAAAGTCCAAGGGTTTGCCAGGATTAAAGCAAATGTTCTTAAAAAACTTTTTAAGTAACCAACTCACATGGTCTTTTGTAGGGACCACATTCATTTAAAGTCCCAAAAAAGAAATTTAGCCATATCTGCCTTGTTGACTAATGTGGGTTTAGGAAGGTCTAGGGAAAAAATTACTACCAAAAACCATCTCAGATAATGGTGGTATTTCACAAGTCATCGCAAAGCAAGCATATGTGCCCATGTTTGGTATTTCTGAACAAGAAGTGTGAGAAGACAGATCTCCTACAGAATCAGATTTAAAAGCTTGTTACCCTCTGAGAAGAATCCCACACAGAAAACCACTGTTGGTTCCTCCTGTGAGTCAAGGATGGACCCAAGCAGTGGCTGCCTGTACAGGACACTTCTATATTTCATAGATCTGGAATTAGAGAAGGCTTTTAGGATCTTTTCCTGCTCTCTTCCTTCTTTCAACCATGGAAATAGCTGTAGTTGGGAAGGAGAGGCTCGGTTTCCTAGAAGATGGCTGATCATGGCATTTTTTGGAAGCCAATTATGAAGGAACAGATGACATTATTAAACTATGCTACTTTTGAAATCTGAGAAGCTTTTGGGATCAGCATGGCTTGGGTGAGGTTGTTGGGGCAGAAAATGGGCAACAGTAGAAGTTTGCTGGATTTGCAGCAGCAAGAGGTGGCAGCTGCCACCTGGGAAGGAAGCAAGGCCAGCTCAGCCCCTGGCTTGCAGAGCAGAGACCAAGTGCCTTATTGACTTCCTTACACAGTCCTCCATTCTCAGTTCCCAGTGCCATTTCTAGTCCAAATTTTGGGTCTGGATCATAGAATCACAGAATGGCTGAGGTTGGAAAGGACCTTTGGGACTCATTTAGTCTAAAGCACTACCACACACGGTTGCCCAATACCACATCCAGGTGGCTTTCAGGGATGAAGATTCCACAGCCTCTCTGGGAAACTGGTGTGAGTGCTTGTTCAACCTCTTGGTGAAAAAGTGTTTCTTGATATTCAGAGGGAATCCTGAGTTTTCATATGTACCCATTGCCCCTGGTCCTGTCACCAGGCATCCCTGAAAAGAGCCTGTCTCCATCCTTTTTACATCCTTCCTTCAGATATTTGTTATTATGCATTGATGCAATCCCACTGAGCCTTCTCCAGGATGAACTATCTCTCCTCATATGACAAATGCATCAGTCCCTTCATCATCTCTTTGGGCTTTTTCTGGAGTCTCTGCAGTACATTAATTTTTCTCCTCGATGGGGGAGCCCAGAATTGGACCTGGCACTTCAGATGTGTCTCAGCAGCATTGAGCAGAGGGGAAGGATCACCTCCCTTGACCTGCTGGTGACACTCTTTCTAATGAAGGATAAGGGAGGAAATGCCAAGGGGCCTTATCTTCACACACAGAGAAAAACTGATGTGCACATCATTCTTCAAAACTCCTCCAGATTCTTCCTGCACATGTTAGTACATGTTTCATCAGAATATCTAACAAAAGATTACAGTCAAGAGCCTGAACTTAACAAAGCCAGGCCATCTTTTGTGTTCAAAAGAACAAAATTTTTTTTTCACTCTGCAAAATTAGCAACTTGAATTTACTTTACTGGTAGATGAGTGACTCATATGGCTGATGGTATCACAGTGCCAATAATGCCAACCTACAGCTCAGTTTGAATTTGAAACAGTTTTTTAAATTAATTAAAAAAAAAAAAAAAAAAAAAAAAAAAAAAAAAAAAAAAAAACAACAGAAGAAAAGAAAGAGATTGGAAGTTATGTGACAAATAATAATAATAATTATGGAAACAACCCTCCTCACTGAAGTCTTAAAGAGTCTTTGTTCTTCATTGGACAGTGACCCAGTTGATGAATTGGAAGTGTTATGTAATTTTTCTATTTCTCAGGACTTCTGGAAAAGAAATTACATTTAAGGACCCTTCTAAAATTCAGGATTATACTGCAAACATTTACCTGCTAATGTCATTGTATACCATCTGAGGATGATAGCCAGACCTATTTTTCCTAAGTCCTCTGTACAAAATCATCATAATGTAAGCCACAGAACTACCTAAAGGATGTTTTTATCTTTGCCCCTTAAATAACAGTAGATTAGCGACTAATCTAATTTCACTGAAATCAATATTCGCTCACTTACGAAAGAATTTCTGAGGGTTTTGTGGATTTTCAGCCAATGAAGACCTTGAAATGGAAAAATGTGAGTATCTTATAAAGAGAGGGGCCTCAGGTCCTTTCTACCAGCATCAGCAGAAAAGGTCCCTGTGATAACCATAATAAAAGTAAGGAAAAGCAGGAAGAAAAAGTGAAAGCTACTTTAAAGCTTTAATACTTTTGGAAATTAGGTACTCAGCTTTGGATGGATCAACATGCCTAAAGTTTGTGGATTTAGAAATTCCAAGTCTTTGGAGATCAGCATCTTATATCAGTTTTCTAAGTAAAAATGAGTTCAGATTGCAATCTCAAAAAGAAACAAATTTCTAGAAGGCTGCTAGCCAGGTGAATGTGCTTGTACTGGTTCCTGTGATATATGTTTCCTTTTTTTCCAAAGATTAGAAAGAAACCACAGACAGATTGTGGCATGTATTGTATCAGCTCACAGCAGGACCTAAAGATGAAAATCTCTTGAGTCAGAGTTCATGACGAGCTCTAAGAATCCTTCCAGGTGTTTTCATGGAAATTGATATAATAGAGCAGAGAGATGAAAGAGCAAATATATATTATTTTAAATCACAGCTTCAGGGCTTAAAGCTAAGCTCAGCAGGTACTAGGAGACCCAGCATGGATTTCAAAGCAAATGTACATCTAAAGAAAGCAATTTTTCATTGGAGTCGTATTTTACACTTAATTCGGGGTTTTTTTCTTTCTTTTTGCTCACAGTTTTCTGTCCCTATACTATCAAAAAATATTCTTCTGCTACTTCTTGTTAAAAAAAATCAGAAAATGAGAAATGTGTTTCTGCTTGTGCTTGTGGCCTTTTCATTTATTGTTTCCTGACTATATGCAGGATTCAGCCACAATTCAATGCACAACTAGGCAAGCCAACAGCTCACACTTGCCATTTACAAAGGCATTAGCTATGTAACAGTAAAAATTAATGCTAAATTTCCTATTCCTTTTTCCTATGAAAAAGAGAGAGAAGAGACAAGTCCCTTTTACATCTAAAACCTGTTTCACTAAAGAAAACAGCATTGTGAATACACCAGTTCAGTGATGACAAAAGGACAAGACTTATGTCATATTCTGATAGCCATATATACAAAAATAATGCATTCATCTGGATTTTTGTGAGAATATGTAATTAATTTTTTACATAATGACCTGCTCCCTACTATCTTAAAAAAGCAAGTGGAATCTGTGAGCCACTTGCACCATTTATCACACTTCTACACAAAAAACCAAATATATTTGTACAAAATTCTCCAGAAGCACAGTACACATTTTACATTGTCAAAGAGGTGGCCATCATGTTTGGGTGATAAAACTCTTGTTTGTGTGTGCAAGCAAAGATTTTATAGACAAGTATCTGGAAAAATGTAATTATGGTTCAATTTGATTTCAGAGAGCACTTTATTGATATTGTTGGAAAACCCACTCTATGCCTTAGATCACTATAAAGACTTCCAAGATACTTGATGGTTTTCATATGTATGAATAGTATCTGTATGTATCAATAGCTGTTTCTATTACAGACCTTTGTATTACACAGAGGAGACATACAGTCTAAACATTGTTTACAAATAAATATACAAAGTAGATTAAAAAATAGCTATTTCTTCTTTTAAAAGGGAACAAATAACATTAATTTCACCTGAATAGCTTAACACAGTCCAGTCCGTTGTTCAGTTATGAGTACAACCACTTTACAACAGTTCCCTGGAATTTATAGATTTTCCATTCACAAGTAAACTGTTTTAAAGTTATTTTAGAAAGTTAAATCATTAGGAATCTAATTACTAAGAGAAAAACTTCTTTGAAAACACATTGAGGACAGAAACCATGATTTTGTCAGATTCTTCCCTGAGTGTCTGCTACCCTGGATGCCAGAACTACAGCCACAGAAAGAGTAATATCAGGAAACATCAGCTTTGCAATAGAGAACACAGAGCAGTTCTTTCCAATTCCAGTTTTATATGAAAAAGGGAATTTTTATTCATGCCCAGGACTCAACAAGGGAATAATTTTTTGTGTTCTAATAGAATTCCAAGGGTACTTCCACTGCCATATTCTGCTTGAGATAATTGCAAAGCTATGATATACATAAAAGAGTACCTGGGTACAAGCAAAGAAATCTATAGAAACAATATTGGCAAACAAATGTACAGAAACACATTGATTGCCCCCAGATGGATAGTAACTTAGTTGTGGCAAACCATAGTCCTGCACACTGATTATCAAATGCATCTAGCTACCAGGTGAATTCCATACAGGAGTATGTAAGAAATTGTAGAATAAAAGTAGAATGCATGTTTTACCTCTAAGAGCAATAGATATAGTGGCATTTTGGATGACAGAGAGTGCAACAAAGCTTGAGGAGAAAGGAAAAGAGAAGAGGGAAAAATATGAAAGTGGCTTGGTTTAGGTTCAGAAAGAAACCAAGAAATCAAAAACAAATATAAAAGCATGAACTAGATATTTATCATTATTATTCCATGCTACAATGGCATATGTTTCTTAAAATCTTCCAGACACAGATTCTAAAGGGTTAATGGTCTTTCAGGAACTAATGAAGGTGAATGGCAAGGCCACTGGACAGAAAATTGACTTTCACAGCCATTGTGGGACTTATCAAAGGCCAAGCACTGCAATGGTGACATGTGGAAATTAAAGCATGAAGTTTCCATTCCAGCACCCTCATCTCACTACTAAACTTCATATAAAAGTTTCTCTGCTTCTCATGGACATGCTGGCAGAAGCTGAGGAATGTAAAAGAGCAAAGCAGTCCATTCTGTTGGAGTATTTTAAGTCATATTTGTCTGTCTCACCATTTTTTAAGGAAGATTGAGTTAAACTGCCTGTACAAATATTCTAGCTTCAATGTCAGATGGACAGCTACAACTACAGATCCTTTAGACATGCAATCAGTATGACCAAGCAAAGTAGAATCTACCAAAATCAGAGGTATACAAAAAAAAAGATCCAACTTTTGTTCCCTTTGTAAAACGGACTTCAATATATATGCACATAAACTTAGATGCATATTGAGACAGAAATAGATCTAATTTTAAATTCAACATTAGTTAAATTATCCTGTCTCCACTAGGCATGTCTCACTGTGCAGTCTCCCACAGATGATCTCTATTGTCCTGAGCTGAATGTAAAAAACAAGAGCAAGTTAGTCACACAAACCGAGGCTACCAGTGATGCCATGTGACACCAGCACCACTGCAGCCACACTTAACACAACAAACAAGCTCTGCTCAAATGTAGTGCTGAGCAATGCAACCACACTAACCATTTCTGCTGACTGCTGCTGGCTGGGAGCACTGGACCGCAGAGCTATCCCATGAGTCTGTGAGCAGGAGAAGCTGCACTCACACACTGAGAACAGTGGATTGCTGTAGCTAGCAGGAAACGAGTTGGTGGTAAGGGTCAGGAATAAAAACCTCAAAATGTGCCCTATATCTTGGAGGTTTACAGAATCATCAGAACTTTTTTCATTATTAAGTGAGCCAGATGAGTCCCCTGATTGCCTGTGGTTTGTCTGTCATCATTTTCACATGTGCCATGATTACTTTGTAAAACGCTATCCATCTGAAAAGCTAACCCCTTTATTTGGGGGCAAGCTGCCACCACATACTATAAAAGCACAGGGAACAAACAGAATCAGTTTTCATCCTTCCAATGAAAAACTTAAACGGCCTTCCCCTCTTGAACTGTTCATGTGAAACAGCAGGCATAAGGGACTGTCAACTGTTCTCTGTATGTTGCCAGGGAAATCTCCAGAATTTTTTTCCAGTTTATCAAAGATCTTTGTTTTCTGTGCTAACCTATATCTAAACTTATATTTTAAAAAAAAATGAAAAGGTTAATTATCATCGAGACTAATACACTGTATTTAATTAAAATACCCAGTGCCTGCTGGATCCCCGTTAGAAGATATGCCACGATTTTGACAGATAGTATTGACTTCAATTTTCACACCCAGGATTGTGGCTGAATCTAATTTGCTGTGTGCTTTTACAGCAATATGCTGTCGAATTTTAGCAAGACTTACTGGCATATCCATCAGGTGTATCATGAGCAGTCCTGCATTCAGCCACGGTAGTACGTGTTAGTATACCTCATATTCTCAATTTACTGCGGCCTATTGCTGTTTAAATAGGTCTTGTAAGTGTAGTTGTAATGCTTAACTGCCTTCATAAAGGGTTTGAAGGTCTACAGGAGGAAAGGCTATATGTCTCCCGGACTGCTCTACACAAGCCAAAGGCCCATTGCATGGTCACCTGTGATTGCAAGGGACAATTTCTGTGACTCAAAGCATTCCTGGGACTTCCTCACACTTTTGAAAAAATATAATCTTTTCCAGTCATTTCAAAAGGTAGTCTGTGGATCCTGTTACACTAAAAGGTAGTTCAAAGAGGGGGTGCATAGTTTAGCCACAGTCCTAGATTTTTAGAATAAGAAGCTAGTGCTGTAAAACTATGCTTTAGAAATCAGCAATGGATAGTCAGCCAAATTCTGAGCTCACTGATATTCCAAATAACTCCAGTGAAGTAATGAATTTATACTTGTCCCAACAAATGAGATCAGCAATAGGCCCTCTCTCAACAGAGCAGACCCCAGCTGGTGTTATTGTCACAGCACTGTAAAACTTACCAGTATAGTTTATGTTCTGACTGTCTGTAGCTTGAGTTACAATGACAGTGTGCTGACAATCCTTTACTACCCAAGTAATTTAGATGATCAAGACAAACCATTGATCGTCTCATACTTTTCTTTATTGTTTCTAAGGGCACAATCCTAATTTGGAATGGTGAGTGGGATTCAGTGGCATATTCCTATCAGGGGCATTGCCACTCATGTTACTGGCAGGAATACATGTGGTATGCCACAAACTCTTAGCTCAGCAAGGAATTACTTCTTACAAATACTCTCCTTCTCTCAGCTGGATTTTTGGGTTGCAAAAATGGAGCTTCACACAATCAGGAGTATTTCCTGTGGTTTGTCATCCCTGCAAGCTTACAGACAAGGTGTTCTGTTTCAAAAAAAATATTTATTTTGGTTACTTGGATTACTGCCTGGACAGGAAATGATAAAGCAGACGTCAGGGAGCCAGATGAGTAATAGAGTCATTTCGAAGAGTGATCTGAGCTGCTGAGAAGATGACACTTGAGAGGTCAGAGACACAAAACATTCTCCACTTTCTCTCCTGCACTCAGAGCTTGCAGCATAAGCTGTGGGCACTTCAGCCTTGTTAAGCTGGCATGATCAGTGCAGTTATTGTTTAGATATATTCAACCATTAAGAAGGTCTTCAACGGTGCCATTTTGATGGGGGAGGGGGTGGGAAGAATAGATTATTTTAAAGATTATTTTGATTTTAAGAAATCAAAAGCAGGAAGATGCATTGCAGCTAGATAAACTGTTTCATTTACTGTTGGGCTGTTACAGACACAGAATTATCAGAGTGGCTGAGAAACCATTAGCTACCTAGCTTCTCCCCTGTGCACAGCCTGCACCACACAGCTGTGCAAACTTCCCCTCCTCCTCCCTGCCTCCCACTTAGTGGAAAGCTGCAGTTAGGGCTGTACTGGTGCTAAGTGGATGTTGAATCATTATTTGTGCTTCAGTGATAATGACAGCCCTTCTCTGTCTGGCTGGGGAGCCTTGCTCCTGTCCCAGAGCTAGCCTCTGGCCAAAGGACAGGAAGATGCTTCCTGTCCCCAGAGCCTCCAGCCTAAGACGGCAGGGCAGAGGAAAAGCTGTGTGAGTGACCCTGCTGTTATCTCTCCTCCAAACTGGGCAAGTGGGGCACACAGACCTGAAGGAATTCACAAGGAAAGTTTGTGACAGGAGTGGGAGCCAGTGTTGTCTCAGTCCCCAAAATGACCACAAAGACATCTTCAGTCAGAAGTTCATAACATTGATAACTCTTTACCCAAGTATAACTGGCCTAGGTAGCTAGGCTGGGTTGCCTTGTCCAGGGCAATGGGGGCACACAGAGACCCCCATGCTCTGCAGCCAAAACCCAAAGAGCTTTGGAGGGCACAGTGCAGCTGAAAGCTGAGCCCAAAAGAGCATCCCACCCCTCAGGCATGCCATAACACTGCCAGGGACGAGTGACAGCTGCAGTCAGAGGGCGACAGTATTGCCACAGCATTAAAGTGCAAATAGCAAAGTGTTCAGTGACACTGCTTTTACCAACATACATTGCAAGTTATCTGCAGATAACAAATTGCAGTCTTTCTGGGGACGCTTTATCTCACACTGAAAGCTTTTTTTCTTCAGAAAGCAAGCACTGAATATGTCTTCATTTGCTTAGCTAAAAAGTGTGTCTGATGCAGAGAAACCAGGCGGTATGGGGATCAAGCCACCGCACAGCCGAACAGGACTGAAACTTTCTACGGTAGTAAGATGCTGCCACCTTCGGACCAAAGAGAGGGTCAGCAGAACTCCCAAAAAAAGGTAAAACTCGCTCTGAGAAACGGTCAGGAGAGGGAAAGGCAAGAAACAATAACAGTGTTGATGACGCGCTAATAATACTTATTACATTCAACATTCACCTCTGAATTGCAAGAAAAAGAGCAGAATAAATGCTTCCATACTTCCTCGAAAGCTTAATGTCCACTTGTATTTAATGTCCTGTAAAATGCCCTCTTCTTATAAACAAAGGCTCAGAAAATGTTTTAGGAAAAGCACGTGGAAGTTCTCTGTATTGCCACTTTCTGTTGCAGTAAAAGACAGTAGAAATGAGGAGGAGAATTGCAGGAAACTAGAAATTAGTTGCTCAGATCAGATTTGGGCTAACACATAGAGCTCAACATGTTTTATTGTTCATTACAAAAACAGTGCGGATTTCTTAAATAGATATAAATTACATGAGTGTGATCAAGGAGAAGAAAAACATTAAGGGATTTTTCTCCCAAATAAACCATGGGAAAAGCTGTTTTTTCTTTTCACCCTCACCTCAGAGGAACCCCCTGAAATCCTCTGGTATTTGTGTAGTTTCTAGGGATCTGGCAGAAACTTGGAACTACTCATGAGAATTCCTTTTCTCTCGGCTTTGAGACTTGACTGCCCTTCTCTGCCAGCTTTGTGGCAATGTGACTCCATTGGAGTCAGGATCTCTACCAGTCAAAAGAGATCCATCTGTGAGATGAGATTCTGAAAAGTAGAGAGAGCATACAGCAAACTTAAAGAAGCCCCTGACTATATTTACTTGGTCAAGTATTTGCACAGAGGTGGGATTCCTCTATACACTCTGGGTGTGTTAGCCCAGACACTTCTCTCTGGTGGTTGAGGGCAGTAGAAAGCATGGCTGTCAACCTGTGAAAATCAGGCAAAAATGAAATAATCCGTGGTTTAAATGAGCTCAGCTGATGCCACAGGTGGCCAGCAGCTTAGAGTCCACAAGATGGTACTCACAGCACTGTCCAAAGAGAAGCTGCTGCCTCAGTCCCAAGCACTGTTTCCCAGCAGGGTCAGAGCATGGTACTTAGCTGTAAGATTGAAGCATGCTGTTCTGTGGCTCAGCACAGTCTCTGCCTTCCAAAGAAACACAGCCAAGTTACAATTCTGAGTTTCCTTCTGAAAATCAGAAATATATCTGCAGCTTCACAAGTAAGGCCTTGCAAAAAAAAAAAAAAAAAGTGGAAACAAATACATTTATAAAAGACAGTATTTCTTGTTAGCAGGGTTTCTTAATGATGACTTGTTCTCAGACTTCAGTTATGCTGAAAAAAGTTAGCATCGCAAAGATCAGGCTGCATGGAAGTCTGCACCAGTCTTTTTATGTGCAGGAACACATCAAAGGACTTCAAGGGGTTTAATAATGGAACTATGACAGCCTGAAGAATAAACAGAATTTGAGTGGACAGATGCACAGGACTTAGAGCTTAATCTAGAAGTCTGCAACTTGCTGAAAGGAGCCAATATTAAAGTAATTATGCACTTAAAACAATTACTATTTATTCTTCAAAGAGCCATAGTCAAGTGAAGTAACCCATTTTAAATTATTTCTGGTAATTGCATTGCATCCCCAAATTATATGCCTGCCAAATTATATACTCTTTGAACCAGGCTTTAAAAAAAAAAAAAAAAAAACCAACCTGCCCCTGTATTTTTGCCTAAAGATTACCCCACATCTTGAATAATTCCACTGTAGCTTATCATTTCCTGCAGGCATAATATAGGGTGTTAAACCTGAGTAAATCTGAGTAATTTTAGTTTCTGTATTTAGGGCAGAAGTCAGTTTAACACTGAACAATTGCAAATGCCTAAATTGTTCACTTACCATTAACTTTTGATAATCTGGAAAATTCTATAAAAGTATCAAGGCATTTCATTTAAAGCTGTGGTAGCTCACCAGCACATAATTGCACCTAGCAAAATGACTGAACAAAAAACTAGGAGGGATCACTGTTCTGCTTTAGATAGCATAAAACAGCTTTCCATTCAGTAACCTCAACATGTACAATCTGATTTAAAATAGTTCCCAGGGCACTCACAATTTCTACTAAGATGTAATCACATCATACTTGTGTAAGAATCTAGGAAGCAAATTCCCTCATCTAAACCTTCTACTCACTTGCTGGGACAGTGGAGGGAATTCTACTTCTGAGTATACTTAATGTAGTTTATGATCAGTCCGTGGGGAGATTTCCACTTAGGAATGCATCCTGCCCATATTTATGGATGGAGGCTAATTTTGAACTTTCTTGGTGCAACACTGCTGGCAGTGTATTTGCAGCAGAAAAGGCTCAGTACAAAACATGGGAATGAACCCTAAATATTTATTGGATCATCTTACAAGCTACTTCTTCTTTAGTTCTAGGTCTGTTACAGAATTTAATTAATATGGGCATAAAGCTTAAATATCTGATAGCACCTAGACTTCTTTAGGATCTGGTATATCCTGATTAGGACTTATATTTTTAAGTAATTTCCTAATATAAAATCCTTCATGCTCAAACTATTTCCAAATGTATAAGCAGATGCAACCTGAAATGGATTCATAAATATGGACTGGAAACTTGCCGACAAGGCTGTGAAGGTGGAAAATGTACAAAAGATTCTTTGTGAAAACTAAAACTTGTTTCTCTACTGTAAATAAATGGATTGAGGCCTTTATTGCCACAGTTATCAATGTGTTATGATGAATGATTTCCAAAAAGTGAAGCCATGTAATGTCAGGTGTACAGTTTAGAAACAGTTCCTTCTGTTATATCTTTGATTTTGGACAGGAAAGGATTGCTCCCTCCTAGTGCAAAAATGTGCAGTGATGTCGTGCTCTAGAGCACGTGTTTATAATTGATGAATATAATTGCTTCTCTCTGACTGCATGGACTTAGTAAGAATATCGTGTTCTTATTACCACAATTTCAACCCTGCTAATTAGTCACTCATTAAGCATCCTTTGGGCTCATTTCCATAATTGCATAACAAGAAGAAATCTGTGTATGGATCCCCTCCCAAGGGAAGATAAAAGTATTTGTGTAGCATACCAATACCCTTTGCACACATTCAAGAAATCTGCATTTTGCTGTCAGCTGAAGTAAAGAGGATGGCTTCTGCAGCCTTCTCTGCTCTCCGTGTCTGAGGAAAAACAAAGCAAAAAATGTGTGTCTTGAGTTGCTCAGTTCAGAATTTCTGCTAATATCTTGAGCTGTCTCAACAAAACACACGCATTAGGATTCAACCAAACTTATTGTGTACTTGAAGCGAGGTTCAGAACAACCCATGTGCAAAAAAAACCCCTTTACACCAAGTGACTGATGCAGCTCAGTTGTGTATCATTACCTTAAAATATTTTAAAGAAGGCTGGCAAATATCCTTGCTCTGTGAGCCATATAACAAAATCCTCACCTCCCTGAGAGCCACAAGACACATCCCACACCCTTTAAAGTAGTGAAGAGAAGGAACTCCTGGAACAGTTCACACATGGGACAGGGTAATGGTTCTAAAGTACAGCAGTGGGTGCTGCTGCCAGATGAGGCTGGGAATGCCACTACTTCCTCACAGTGCCACACAGTCTTGTGAATATTGCTGAATAGCACTTGACTCATTTCTTGCATTTGTAAAATCAGAGATGTCTTGGATGTGCACCTGAGCTATGCATGAAAAACACGATGCAGTTCAAAATCATGGAAGTGGGCAACCTCTGTTTTAAAATAAGGGAAAGACTTGGATTAAGGGTCAACTCTTCATGCTTAGAAAATTATTTAGAAGTTTTGCTATAAATAACTTGAAAGACAGATTTTTTTTTTCCCAAAAAAGAGAATATTTTTTTGAAATACAGTCTCAACTCCCATTTAAAAAAGTTATTTTTCTGCAGAATTCTTTTGGAAAAAATATTTTAATGGACACATGCTAACAGACAAAAACATGCATTCCAGTCACTTTATAATCAGCTTTCAGATAGCATTTTTATGTCTTTACACACATAGATTTTTGAAATGAATTCGTTGTGATGACTATGGGTGGAATACAGACAGAATACGTGTGTTGGTTATAAAAAATGCTTTGTGAAAAGTGCTTTATCAGAAGATTAGTGGTTCATGTTGCTCATACTCAGCAAACTCCTTTTGCCTGGATTTATAAGGCAGATATATAATAATTATTTATGAACAGAATCTTTCATGTTTTATCTTCTCCTAGGTGATATATACTCATGCTCATGCCACGTGCAACTTGAGAAGCCAAACATCATCCCAGGCCAGAGTTACCTTTTCAGAGTTTCTCATCAAAAACTGAACCTCATCAGCTGAAACTGAATTACTTGGAATAGTACCTCCAGCCTTGGTAGGTGAGAGGTGAGACAGGTTTGTCAGGGAACTCCAGGAATGTGGGCTTGTGATCCTACTGTTCCTGGCTGGGGAATAATAAATTCAGATAAGCTGAATTAGGGATCCAGAGCCATTTTGTCAAGAGTTTGCTGTTGCAGGTGATTGACTGCTTTGCCTCTACCCAGAACTGGCCTTGTCTTTCGCTCACACAGGAGGTAGAAAAAGAGCTCCATTCCCTGAAAGCCAAGCTGTGCCCTTTGACCCTTGTCCATTCTTATACTAAAAACACAACAGAACAAAGCATTTCCTGTCTTTTTGTGGGAAGTTTTCCACAGCAAATAATAAAACCTCATCAGTTTACAGATTCTGAGTTTGTTGTCATATATTCTGACACAACTTTCCACCATACTGCCAAAGTATACATGCACCAAACCTATTTATTGGCAATCCTCCTTTTGGGGATCAAAGCAGTTTTAGAGTGACAAAAAATATCCACTAATTAAGATCCATCAATTTGAACATAGGAATATTTATTGATTCTTAAACAGGTTTCAGAACTACTGACTCCAAGCTGTCTGTTCTGGCACAATGCAGGTATTAGAAATGCCATGTGCCATACCAGACATGGCAGAAGTATCTTCACTCAGCCTGGAGGTATCATTTTCTACTTTGCTTGTAGGAATATTCTAAATATTAAGGGAGAAGCTGTCAATTACAGCACCTTTCTCTTGGCCATGGCTTATAAAGATCTTGTCAGTGAAAAGCACAAAGCAGTTTTTAGGTGCAGTAGTTACAATGCAAGAGGATTCCAGTCTCCTGTCAGTAACAGTGCCTCCAACTGCCACCATGAGCAGAGGTGACACTGAGAATTTGGGTAGATTACAGATGTGTCATTAAATGCAGTGTGAAGAAAACAGACCTTCAGCCACATAGCCAGCTGTATCCATTCACATACTCCATTTCATACTGAAATTCCAACTCCCAGGAGATTTCCAAAGTCACAAACATATTGCTTTGGAAGGAGATTGTAGCTGTGTTCTGCCACGTGTGTAATGAAAAAAACAACAGAAATACCAAGCTGCTATATGAAACATTAACAAATTTAAGTCCTTCAACACTATCCAGTCAAAATTTTTAACTACAGTATTATCTAAAGAGCATAATTTAGGAAACAGTTTAAATTTTACCTTGGTTTTTGCTTTCTGAGAGAATACTTTAACATAAGATTTATGAAATTACTCATGAAATTTCAGAGTGAAGAACAAATACCAACACTGTCAGGAACAGGATTTATTTTTCATCTAAGTCAGTGTATTAATTAAAGATTGATATTATGCTGTTATCTTAGCTGAACAGAACAGAGTTCAGCCCCTGAGCATATGTCTACCAACCTGGTAGATATATATAGTTACTGAAAGCATGATCTAGATCAATGACATTGATCAACAGACCAAAAACTGAGTAATTAAATTGTTATTTACCTGAGGCTGCAGTCATACAGCAGTCTGAGAGAGCAGTCTTATCCCTGTGAGAGGCATCAGCAAGGAAACAGATACAGATGATAACTCTGGATGCCTTTTCACACCTGGATCAAAACACTCCAGTCAGAGGCACTGCTTTCACTTACATTTATCTCATATTCTCAGAGCTGAAGTTACACACACAGCAATTAGAATCAAAGTTCTTCACAGTATATGTGCATTTCATGATTAACAGCTGATTTTTTTAACAAATAAATGCCTTGACTTTCTAAGTGGATTCTCAATTTTATTTCAGTTTCTCACAACAAATTAATCAAATCACTGACAAATTAACAGATCATTTTACTCCTCATTGTGCTTTATTTGACTTACTGAGTTTTAATACCTCTTACTAAGCAAAAGGTAACTTAAAAGCAAAAACTTTTTTAATTACATCCAGGAAAACTAAAAACTAAGCTCCATTTGTTTCATTTTCTTAGAGTCAGTTCAAAAAGAGAAGTAGGTGGGCCTGATGCCTTCTTCCGAACAGTATTAGGAGTGCCATGCACTGGGGGTTGTACGAATGCTGGATGAATGTTCTTTGAAAGTTTTTGCTCTGAATCTGTAACAAGGCACAGCAATGGCTCCTTTCCAGCAACTCCCTACCGTATTCCATTCTGACAGCCATTTTCCAGCTATATCCACAGCTAGGATCTAACATGAGAGAACAAGAACAAAAAAGATACTAGAAGATTCATGATCTTTGGCACTGTATCACCACAACCCCAGCGTCAATCACCATAAACAGAAACACATGAACCAAACCAATATATCATGTTGGCCCAGTCACTGAATATGCTTTCTATAAACTTCAGAAGAATAGCATTAGGCTAACTTGAGCCTCTAAGAACCACCCTGAAAATCAGCTACAGCATATTCAAGAGTCTTCTCAAAGTTCTCCCTATGATGAAGAGCTTCCTCCCTGACAATCTGTTCCCACAAGGAGTAATAAATGCTCCTCACTTGAACAAGAACCATTGCAGATGTTACCTAGCACAGCTGACATGTCTGAGGTTTGCTTGCCCCATTTTCCATCCAGTCTGCCCTCACAGAGAAGCTGTGGCAGTGCAGTACCTACTAATAATGCTCTATACCTGGAGCTCCTCTGAGCAGCCAACAATCAACCTCACAGGTGTCTACAGAGACCTCAACCTCTGCACTTCTGAGATGTCATGAAAGTAACCAAGATAAAGTCTGGACACACACCAGGTGACTCAGAAATTTTAGCTAAAGCAAAGCCTTTTCTCCAAATTTCTGGTCTGTTGGGCTCAGAGGTATGAATGGTGCCAGGAGTGAAACCCATTTATCAACACCTAACATTAATAGACTTGAAAACGGTAATAGCTACACACAAATATACCTCTGTGCTGTGTAGCTGCTCAAACCCAGGCTAAAGACCCTTTGTTAGTAAATGGGATAAAATTGCACTGCTGGAATGAACACACTAGGAAATTCCAAAGCATGCCTTAGCAATCACGGATTTTTTTTTCTTGCATCAAAGGTCTTAGACCATAAAAGGCTTCTGACGTACAAGAAAAAAAGAAAACCAAATTAAATTGTATGGGAAGTCAGAACAATAGGTGGTCTAAGTATTCCCAATTAACCCTGCCCAGGAACTCACACACAAGGTGAATGTATACAAACAAATCTGTGTTGTGGACAGCTTATTCTACATAAGACAGAGGCAAAGAGTGCAACAGAATTAGTGATACTCTCATCCTGCTACAAACTAAAAAATAAAAAATTACATATCCTGGACATCCCCCAAACACATTTCTTCCTGTGATTCACCTTCTCTATTAAGCTTTCCCCAAAGCTTTATGGTTGCTAGACCTGTCCTTTAAGATTTCCTCCTTCTCTATGCTAGATCTGCTTTGCCCTTCAACCCCATTTAGCTCCAAAACGGGAGTTACACAAAGACAGTGGTCTGATTTCATTCAGACAGACAAAATTATAGGTCTTTTATATCAGCACAATATGGGCAGCTGCAGCCTTATCAGATGCTAGTTCTGTGTTGTTCAGGATGAACCAAACTGCAAAGTCTTTTCAAATGAAGTTCATAAGAAGGTAATACAGTCAAGTTAAGCAAAACCAGTAAGGCCACACATTCAGCCTTGCAACAGATCAGCTTCTGAGCTGAGTCCTCTTTGCCCACATCTCACTGAAAATGGATTAGTGTACACCAAGGACAGGAGGTGGCATTAGGTGGTCCTCTACTCTGCTTAGTCAGGAGTTTCTTATCTGTCTTGAAAGCAGGCATTTTTACCAAGTAAAGCTCATGATGACAGAGAATAAAATCCATCTAATTATATATTGGCATCCTGCCCTATGCATGTCCCAGAAAGATTATAAATTAATCTTGTAAAGGCATGCCAGGCTTCAACAAGAATTAACGGCCTAGAAGGAAGGGTGGTTTTCTTCTTATGTAGTAAAGCTTACCCCAGGGGAAGTGTGCCCCTTTTTGCTGTGAGATGATAACTCAATTCTGCCTGCCTGTACTATTAGTGTAGAAAGAATAAAAAGCACCCTTTATTTTATAGTAAACCACCTTTTGCTGGCAGTTGTTACCTGTTACACAGAAAAATCCTGAGTGATTTTAAATTCATATAGAAACCAAAATACGCAAGTGGTGTGTGCATATAGATATCTTATTTCAGTTTCTTGTGCCTGAGACTAGGTAAATTGGAATTAGGCTAGAGGAAATTTCCACAAAGAGGTCTAAATGCTATCACTAAGATTACCTGATAAGCACTTATCTGGAAACTGCACTTACATATAGAAAGAGTCATGAAGCAGTAATTCCTCAGAAACAAACAAACAAACAAACACTCCAGGAAAAAAGAAATCTTGTTATTAAGTAATTTAGAAATATTTATAGAGCTACCTTCAATGCTACACAACCGCTCACAATACCAGTTCAGAAGGCAGACCACATAAAGGAAAACGTAATTTGATTTTTTCCCTATCAGAGTTAATTCTCAAACATTTTTAGTGCTTCTGCTGTGATTGGTCTAAAGTTTAAGCATTTCCAGCAGTGATAACTTTTAATGCTTTTAAAAGTGGACTGGACGGCAGGCAGTTTAGAAGTCTATGTAGAGTTTATCAACACACCTGCTCAAGGAGCAACACAAGAACCTTCACACTTTGTTTACAGGCTTAGCTGCTCAGTGTGTTGAGTACCTTCTCTGTAACCCCAGCATGTCTCGGATTGCTCCTGCTGGGCCCTTCCTTGCATGTCCTCTGAGCCAAGCTGTGGAAGACACTTTGTTGGTGATAAACTGTTTCAGTGAAGTTGTTGTTCTTTTTCCCCATGTTTATTGACAGGAAAATGAAGAGGGGGATCAGTGACCTAACACTTTCACAGGACACCTGTGCCTTCTTTCTATTTGAAAATAAAATTACTACTGACTATAATTGACACACACAGGACAAATGACAACTTTTTACAAGAGCTAATGCACTGACCTTTTATCATTACTGTTACTTTTTTAAATTACTGCAATGATATTTCAATAAAAGTAAGATCCTAGGGGCAAGACTCAAATTATATGTAATGGCTCTGGTTTGCCATTCTCTAGAGAATAGTGGATTGCCTCAAAGAAAAGGGAGGAAAGTATTTGGCCAGAATGCTAAAGGGAAGTGCTGTGATTCTAAATAAGTTAGTGAAAAAACTTCTAAAAAAAAATCCTGGCAGCATTTCCTGTGCAAAATCTTATGGGAAAACCACAGACACATGATATTTGCAGGAACTATATAGTATTATTTTCCTGAGATATAATCATAGTAGTTTGCCCTCCTCTTTATTGATGACTTTATCTCAAAAATTCCCCATACCTATAAAGTCTTCCAGTTTTCCAAGTTTTTTTCTAAGTTTATTTTGTGAGAATAGTACCTGCCAACCCTGTACAATTAAGTAAAATCATGGCTGGAAAAATCAAATACACAGTTTAAAGAACACAGTGTGAACACCAAAATGAATACATCAATGAATAAATGAATGTAATCAAACTGATACTAGAAATACTTTCTCCTTTCTTTCCATTATGAAATCTGTGCCTCCAAATTCATGCAAGTGAAGTTTAAAAATACCAGATTTTTCCTATAACAATGACAGTTTTTTCTGTACTCAAAATGGCCATAACTTAAAAGGTTAGTTTTTTTCTTTGTAAGAAAGGCTTAACCCATTTGTAAATATTCAGGAGTTTTTTGTATTGGACTAACAAAGTTTCTTATATCTAACCTGAAAGTTGTCACATTTTCAAGTATTACTGAATTATTCTGAGTTATATGAAGGGAAGAAGGAGGAGGACATATGGTCACCTTCAAATTTTTGTATATAGAATCACCCTAGCAAAGGCATAGATGAGTCAGTTTTACAAAAAGTTTGCAAGTTGTTTTATACTTCTGCAATCGTGTTTTGCTATCTTCATGGTGCATACTCAAAAAAAGGGATTTGGGGGCAGAACTTAAAGTATTTATTGGTGGTTTTAGGCTACCTACTCTAATTCAAATGTAATTATTTTTTTATTTCTGAGCAAGATGATAATATCTCAAAGAAGAGTGTGGCTAGTACAATCAAAGTGTACAATCAAAGCAGGTCACTGACTTGGTCTTTTTATCCTGTAAATGAGGTGATGGAGATAGAAAAATGAGAAGCATCTAAATAATCCTGAAGCATGGCAGCAAGACAGTGAACGGGGAACAATTTTTCAGGGTGCCTCATATGACAGGAACCAATAAACATCAAGCAGCTGGTACAAACAAGTAAAGGCAGATCTTTTCTCACACACAATGTAAAACTGAAATTCATTGCCAGGGGATATTGTGGGTGGGAAGAAAAATCCATCAAGGGCTATTAAACACTAAGATATCACCTCTGGCACAGGAAATCTCTGAGCCATAGATCACTAGAACCTGAAAACTGTGAAGGAGGGAGACATAACAAAATAAAATGGCTGTATTGCTGATTATTATTCCATAGCCATCTGCTACAGCCACTGTCAAAGAGCAGATGCTCCTTGATACAATAAACAGGTCCTTAATATGAACAAGAGAAAACATCTTTATGCCATTATATATGAGGAAAATAGAAAAACTGTGTTAGCTGTATCATCACACATTTCCCCTTTCTGCATAAATAAATACACACACACATATCCATATGTACGTGTTCCTATGTCTACATATACATGTACACATTCCTGCAAAAATGATAGGCATGGTTTTCTTGGGTTCCAGGTACTCATTCAGCAGCAAGTAGTGACACAAACTGCTGTCTTGGGAAAGCCTTGGCAGTCCCTTGGTATGGAGACTGTGCCACTGAGACTCATGTTACAGAGGCTCACGCTCCAGAGACCCCTGAGCTGGCAGAAACTGCAATTTCCATAATGCTTTTTGACAGTTTATTTTTATGTAATGTGTCAAATTAAAAGAAAATAAAAACACACCAGAAACAACAACCAAAAAGAAACAAGCTCAAATTCCAGAGTGCAGCTCCACAATCAGATCCACATGTGCCTTTTCAGGGTTGGAACCTCTTGCTCTTCTGCACAGACATCCGCCACTAACCAGCTCCTCAGGGCATAATCTGGAGCATCCTTGTCATTACTGCTCCAGTTTTCCCAGGTCTCCTTACCCCTGTCTATTCAACCAGGGAGCCTCATCCTGTCTGGCTCTAAGCCTTGTTTAGTCACCTTGTTCCAAGAAGCGTGCCTTTTCCCTGTCCCTCTCCTTTGTTAAATGTTTTCTGGTCTAAACATCATCTGACAGACTTCAGACTTCCAGTTACAGATATCTTTCCTCAAATTCCCAAACCCACCATCTTTTTCCAAAATATGCCTCAACTGTGATCTTACTTGCCCTTTCTCCTCAATTCCCAGCCTGTCCCAGGTCCACTTCTTTTTAATCAGGCTTTTGCCTAATCCCATCCGTTTTATTTCTTTCTTCTGTCTTCTCTACACAAGAATTTTTTCCCCATTATGCATTTAAATCAGGTAATGTCCTGTAGATTTAGTCAGTGGGCCCACGTAGCCATAACGTCCCTCCCCTTGCTGAATGAACCAACTGGGAAAATCCTTTCCTTCCCCAAGATAAACTTCTGCTAAAGAGGAAATACTTGTTCAAAATAATTAAGAACATAATTACACAGTTGTTTTATGACCTAACAATGAATATCTAGGTAGGGTATAGCTTTTTGATTTCTTGTTGATGGGTTTTGGTCTGTGACTTTATTTTTGTTTTGCTTGGGTCACCAAAAGAGTGTCACCTTGGCCCACTGTTCCTAAGGCTTGTGCTTCTTGTCTTTGTAAAATTTCCTGAGTTCTCTCTCTGGTACTGACTGATAACAGTCACAGCTCTGTCAAAGATATTTTGAGGTCACATGTATCTTTGCCAGATTTGAAATCATTTGCCCCCAGGAATCCCACCATAAGCCTCCTGCTTAGGTTCCAGCTTCTGGCCATCCAACTGCACCAGCGGCTCCTCTTCATCCATCCCTTGAAGAAGTCAGGCCTCTCAATCTTTGCCATGACAGTGGCAGCAGCAATGCTCCAAGCACAAGAGGCAGACACCAAGCAAGAAGGCCCCCTTGCAAATCTGGGCTCACCCTCTCAAGCCCAGGCTGTTACCATGTGAGACTTGCTTGCTGCCCCAATAGGAGAAGAGACGGTGGCCACATAAAGGTAGTCATTTTAGAGTGCTGTGTAATGTGAAGAGAGGGTGAGAAAAGACTCTTGACTTAATTAAATGTGTTTTATCCAACCACATTCTCAAGAGTAGCTGAAATATTTCAATGGTATGTTCTACACACGCACAGACAGCACCTGTCACTGACACATATTCTAGCAAAATTTTCCTAGCAGCAAAGTTTTATCTGATGGGCAATTGATGATGCCATTGGTTGCATCAATGGTAAAATGAACTGCCAATTTTTCCTTTGCTTAACTACACAGGACAAAACTACAATGAAAAGGACATTAATAGACATCTAACATTTCTGCACACCTAATTAAATATTTTTAAAAATCATCCTATTAGTCAAAGGTAAAATGATAATAACAAAGAGGAATGTTTTCTGCATTGTTCTGCTGGCTGTACATGCATTAAGCCTTCTTCATCATGAGTTATTTATGTTCAGTGTTACAAATATTCATGTTTCCTTCACCAGCTGCACCCCTAGAAGAGACCAGGCTCTCCTGCTTTCTCCTCAGGTCTTCCCCATGCATGCAAAGGGACGAGCGAAGCCATGGGAAGGAAGCGATGATATGCAAGGAGGTGTAGGACTGCAAACGGGTCTGGGTGAATGAATGTTATCCCTTTTCCTGTTCTGGGGAGCTTTGCAGAACAGAAAGATGCTCTATAACTCCAGAATGGACTTTTCAGCTCAGAGAGCATCTAAACTTGGCTCTGCTGAGAGAAGTGACACATACCACAGACTGCCAAAACTCCCACAGAATACTCTCTCCACTGTAGAAGACAGTTTGCTGTCCAAACAATTTTCAACTGAAGAAAAAATAAGGTTTACTGTTTTTCTCCCTTTGTTTTCTTTCTTTTTAGAGAGGAGTGGGATGTTTAGTGAAAGTAACCAACGTTACAGAACTAATATCTGTCTCATCATGTTTTTTGATTTAACGAAAACTAAATCAGCTTCTAATCTTTGCACTATCTTACAGTTCAGATTTGCTAAAGGTCATGAACTATGCACAGCTACAAAGCTTTGCAGCAAGTGAAACTATCATCACAGATATTTCACAATAAGATGGAACATTTTCTTTTTATTTTTTCTTCTCACTCTAGGTTACTAGAAAATATGAAACTGTTAAGAGAAACATAAAAAGGGCAGCCAGGATATTCTGTTTACTTGCCCTTTAATCTTTCTGCGGTAATGCTAGTGTGATAATTGATACCAAATAATTTCATAATTCTGTCTGCAATTCTGAATGTATTAAGCAGATTAATCTAGTCCATAGGAAAAAATAGTGCTGCACTTGATAATCTCTAAGGTAGAGAGCCATTTTATCATCAGCATTTTTTCAAGATTTCTATCCTTGGCTTGGAATAGAAAGTTAAAAACACTGTGAAAAAATGAAGTCCTACCTAGAGAAAATGAATTCTACATAAAAAAACCTGACCGAGTAAAATTTATTTATTAATACAAATCACAGAAACACTGGATTATAATTTCCAACCTGAAACTACGGAGTTCCGGTATGGTGTGGAGATACATAATTGCAGCAGTTTAAGAATGCTTTCAGCCTCAGTCCCACATCATCTTTCTCAAAATAAGCCTTTGCTTGCAAAGAAGACCTGTACAATTGTACCCACAGTATTTTATAGGATTAACAACTTGCCTAAATGAATTATCTTTAACAGATTCCAGTTACTAGAGAATATTAAGAGGACATAACAGAGAATACATAATACAAAATCAAAGTTGAATATACATCTTTACTCTGTTTTACTTTTGCATTGCATTCCTATCTTTAATTACAATGACACACAACAATATATCTGTTGCACCCTTTTGCAATTAGCTGCACATGGATAACCCATTTTAGCATGCATATTGCTTTGTATATGCCATGCTAGACCACAAAAGTTATTTATATGATATGTAAATATAAATTGCATTTACACAATATGCTACAAATTAAGGACAATGATGACAAAAGTAGCAAATATCTACTAGCATATTAGGCCAACCAAATAGTCAGCCAAGAGCTGTCTAGATGGAAAGTTATATGCTTTTATTTAAGGTTTGCATTTAATTTAAACCGATACAAAAAAAAGGTTATGCAAAAGTTCATTTCAGTTTACACATGGCTTATCTCTTTGTTTTATGTAATTTAGAAATAAACCTAAAGAGAATTTGATCTTAAGGTAAAGAGAGTTTAGCTCTTACCTTGTTCTCTACTTTATTTTAGACAGTGAGTTCTGTATATGAACTCTATAGCCACTGCCTTCCTTATACAAAATAACCGGGAAGCCTTTCCTATATAGTATGCTATACATTCATGAATAAAGTCAGAAAAAACCCATGCATTTTATAATTACTCTCCAGTAAATACAGTGGGGAATGCAAAAAGGTGCCCAAGAAGCAGAGATATTAAGAAATTAATTTGATTTTAAAATTACAGCACAGTTTAAGATTCAGGTTTTTTTGTAAAAGGGGTGCAAGTTCAAACAGTTTCTTTCATTTTTTCTTCTGAAATATGTGTTGTCTAAAGAGCACCAGATAACTATATACTATGCACTATATAATCCAATGTATCATTTTCAGCTACCTCAGATTTAAATGTATTGAAACAACAAATTTTGAAATAAAATCTTTTACGATGTACTCAACTCACAAGAAAGTGAATCATATAAATTATGAACAGTTCTTTACCATGTCCAACATTCACAGCTATTTACATTTTAAAATTGATAAACACACACAAACACCATATACACATAAAGTATGACAGAAAAATTCAAAAGGATGCTCTATGAACTTCTATCTACATACAAAAAGGGGGAGAAATTCTCTGCCAAGTTAAAAATCTTCAACTAGTTATTTTCTATTTAATTGAGATGTTAACTTAGTTAATTCTCAGCTTCTTAATTTGTTTTGCTTGATAAACTAAATACAGGCCTCAATTTGTTAACATTTTGAAAACTGCAGCATCCATGTGAGAAGAGACTTCCTCAGTGAAGTAGAAAAAGTATAATATGATGAGGCTGATACAGAAACTCTTGCAAATATTCTGACTTATCACTCTGTTAAACATGCAAATATGCTGCTTAAAGCCTTCCCCTTCCAGCCCTGGTTCTCCTAGGAAAACATGTAAACTCAAGTATGTGGCTAGCACAATCAGATGATAGATTTCCTAAGGGCCATTCTCACCTGCCAAGTCCTGTGAAGAATTTTCTTAGAGAGAAAATTCTATGAAGCAAGTAAAAAGGAAAAAAAAGAAACATTTATTCCCAGAGTAAATCTATTTGCCTATTAATGCTCCCTATTTCTCAAGATATTCTCTCAGGAGTTATTCCAGGCTTGCTGCCAATCCAGTCAGAGAGCTTTGCAGTTCTGGGTTTGTGGCACCTGACTCAGTAAGAAACAAAGTGAATTTGGTGCCACATAGCTGAAAATCAAAGTTTTACTCCAGGTCCACTGCTGGGAGCCCTCAGTCTCACCTGCTCTCAAAAGGCACACTCCTGTGAGAATCAAGGGAGTGCTCAGATATTTAATGTGTCTTTCCAGCCTCAGCTCTGTGTTGTCAGACTTGGCTGAGGCTGGTGAGTTCTCACTCATACATGGATCTGAATACAGAAAAGGTTCAGCATTAATAGCACTGAATATTCAAGTTTCCCTTTGCTGATTTCTGAGATACAAAGCTGATATCTAAATAAGGATCTAGCTATAAATCTCAGGGTGTTTCTACAAAACAACCAAATAAAGGCATCTTAATTGCAATGCAGGTGCAACGATCTCGGTTTTAAAACATGACAGAATTATGTCTAAAGAAGTTATAAAAACCTGTCGTTGTATGAATTAGTTCAGATTTCTTGCTTGTCAGATCTCAAAACTGGAACGGGATCATCAAAGGAAGCATAGTTGAAATCACCAGCAACGTTTCTTCCTCACATTCGAGGTAAACCAAACATGCTGTACAAGCTAGGGCCCGGTGTTGCCCAATGGACACAGTATTGCACTAAAACAATTTTTCTTAGTGGTCATAAAATGTCCCACTTCACAGATGTCAAGTCTAGTGACCTAGTAAGATTCAAATTTTGGAAACTGCAGTATTCTGTTTTCCTAAAACTTTGTTTCCTTCACAGTGGTACTGTTTATTTTCTATCCTATGATGCTGCATGGTATCACTCCATGTCTTTTGACATTTTTAGTAGTACTTTTACTTTAATAATGTACAGATTACTCCCAAAAATGTTTCTAGATCTTAATGTTATATCAACATAGTTTTTTATTAACTCCAGAGTCACTTTTCCACAATACGGAAACCTATGACAAAAGAAATTCAGACTTGGATGTTTCCTCTCTTGGGAAGGGTTTGGGGCTGCAGTTGTTCTCCCTAAGTCCCTCGCTCAAGCCCTGGGAAATCTGCTCATCAAAATCCACCACAAGGCTGGGACTAGAATTCTGCAAGTACCTCGTGATCCTGGTTGGCAATAAGCACTATATACAGGGTAATCTGTACCATGAGATGCAGGGTCTGGGACAGACCAGGAGTTACATGTTCTTCATTTTTACTTTTGAGAGTAATGGCACAACTGCAGACACGTTCTGTTGCAGAGTAAACAAATTTTAGCAGTGCTGTTTTAAAGGGCACAGTCTTAAAAATATTTTGTAGCACAGGCAGTCAATCAGCCTGTGCTGCTGTTTCAGTGTGACTGCCACCCACAGAGATGCTCTGCTGTTGCACTACCGGGAGAGGAAGAATAAATAAGAAAGTTGCACAGCCAAGCTGCTTCTGCCAGAACTAAAGCCAACCACTCACTTTGATAAGCATTCAGTCAGGACTTAAGTGTTTGCATGGTATTTTCCTTCTGCTGCACTGTTGGGGGATAATTGTGTTTGTATTTGTCCTAATGATGTGATTATGCATTGTGTTTGCCCTTTCCATGTGATGTCAAAGGAACTAATGGCATCCCCTCAGGATTAAACAAAGCAGTAAGCAAATCTCAAACCAAGGTAGCTACTTCTCTGGGAATAAATATATCCAAAAGAGATGGAGAAAAAAACTCAAAAGGTCTGGCATCCTGCTTTACCTAGTGGAAATAATTGAATGTTTTGCATGTAGGGTCTGGTGAAGAGGGTTTTGAGGGTGGAGGGTTTCCTATCTTACGTAAATATTTAAAAACTAGTTTACATATTTATTTAGATAAAATAGTCATGTTTTGATGTACTGAATATCTGCAATATTAATAAAATGAAACCATTATCTCTAGATACATTTGCAAATTCTGAAAATTTATTATGGATCTTTATTTGAAAAAGCACTCCTTAAAGAGCAATAGTCTTCCTTAGCTTGGGAAACCTAAATTCAAATCTAAATATGCACAGTAGATGACTAAGTAACATTGACCAGACTCTCGTCTTTCTTTCCCATATCAGAGGAACTGTACTCTGTATTTTTATAATAAAGGATAACAGGAGTGCCTATTAAAAGGATTTTCATTGCCTTGCCTTCACATCAAGGCAGTACAGCATAAATGAACAGCTTCACAATTGAAGGGCTTGGGTTTTTTTAAATTAGTGGCTATTCTATTTTTTTATTTTTTCAAGTGAACGGAAATTGACCTTCATTGTCTCTTTAGTCATTCCAGCTCAGAATCAAAGAGCAAGTTAATTATAACCATTTAAAACTTAACAGTTGAAGCCTTTTGATGTAATATCGCATTCATTTCTAATTAACTGTACATATGTCTTGCTGAGTTATCCAATAACTCTTGAGATCTGTCAGCATAAAACCTTAATATAAGCACGAACACTTCAGGATGAAGATCAGACAATCCTTATATAAGAAGAAACAGAAGGTGACAGGGAACAAGAGTGCCTATAGGAAGAAATCTCTGCCTTACTGCTTTTCCCTAATGTTCTTTAAAATGTGGCTGCTCCTGCTGCTGCTGCATAGCAGCTCACTGCTCTGAGAGTCTGAGTTGTCACTTTTAGTTTTAGGAAAAAAATCAGAATACATGTAAAAAAGAAAAAAAAAATGATCAAGCACAAATATTTTCTTTCTGTGGCTTTTTATGGACGGTGTCCTAAACCTGGCCCTTCAAAAACAGTGAAAGCTATCCCAGAAGCTCAGTGGAGGAAGCTAAAGGCAAGAAGACGCTGTCCCTCTCCCAGTGAAACTCTTCTCTCCAGTGACCAGATTTACTGGGTGTGGTGTTTGAGTTGGTTTGTGGCCTTGGCAATCAGGATTCAACGATGTGCTGGGCCTGTCTGAGATCTTAATTTTGTTTCTCTCAAAATGAAACTACTAATTCATAAAGATTTGCATTATCATCATTATCCTTAAGACTCTTCTCCCAAAAAGAAGTCATCTTGAAAAAAAGACTACACACCATTATCGCAAATATGACTTTTGTTCCATATGACATTTAAATTGGCAAAAATCTAAAGGGGACTTAGGAAAAGATCTGAAGTCAAGGTGTGCCTGCCTTATTCAAAGCTGTATGTATCACTCCAGGGATAGATTTGTCTGAGTGGCTTTTAACTTGGTGTGGGAAGGATAAAAACAAGTTGATCATCCACACTGCTTTTTCCCTTCAGATTTTATCCCTGCCTGAGGCAGGACAAAACTGAGCCAAGTGCTATCCCCAGAGCTCCATTAACCCTGCTGAGTTCAGTTGCCTACAGCCAGGGAATATAAAATGGAGAGCAATCCTAAGTGCCACCGAGTAGTGACACGTAGGAGGTGGAGATTGTCTACAGCAGTAACCATAGCCAGGGTAAGACTGATAAGTCATGTGGAGGAATTCAGAGACCAGAACCAAATGGCCAGAAATCTTTTGGAAAGAGGACAGGAAGTTCTACAAGAGGATGCGGGAAAGACCAAAACATCAAGATCAGAGCATGAAGAAGCTGTCCTGGTTTTTCTTATTATAAATTGAATGATGTTTGAAGGTTACTCTGGGAGAAAGGTTTACAACACAGCTCTGAGGAAGGTCCAGGACAACTGAAAAGACATTGTGAATCCACATTATTCTGAGGGATAAATTTATTATGGATTACTGCTACCATGGGAAGAATGAAAATCACTACATACTGGATAACTAAGCAGTCAGGAAAAGAAGCAAGGAGCAATAGTAGGCACCACTGGAGAAAGTCCACATATTACATTTTCATGGATGAAAGAATGACACATCGTAAGTCACAAGCTACTGCACATTCTGCTCTGCTCATCTCCATTGAAATCAATGAGTAGACAAGAATGATGAAATTCCAAGCACACTCTAAGTATGTCTTCCATAATTTTCCCAAGAAGGAGTTTTGTTTTATTTGATTTATTGATAATCCATTGTACTTAGTAGATAGGTGCATTATTTAGTTTTCAATTCACTGGGTTTTTTGTCCCACTGAAAATTGGTAAGCAGAAAGGCCATTGCTGCCAAGGTCTGGGAAGAATCAGACAGAAGGACTTCTGTTCCATAATTCTGTATCCAGTTAGACTTAAAATAAAAGCATATAATTGACCACAAAAATTAGTTTTGTCCTCATAAAATCTTTCCAAAAAATACTGAGAGGAAATTATGTCACTGAGAATATTTTGTATTCAAATGTTTTTGTTTAGCTTTTTGTCATAGCCAACTAGCTGTCATGAAAGCACTTTCATATTTACAATGTTTCTCAGCATGAATGATCCCAGAATGTTTTGGGTTTGGTTTCTTTTGGTTTCTTTTGGTTTCTTTTGGTTTACTTGCTTTTTCAAATGAGAAAAAAAATCACTACTGAAATGCAGTCCCTTTGGCCTGGAAGAAGACAGGCAGCTAAACAAAAGGGATATGGAAAGGCCATGTAACATTAAAAGGAACTAAACCATGGCCTGTGCTTTAAAGCAAAACTATGCACCATAAAACTGTGACCAGAATGAATTTAATATCCATACAATGTTTCTATTTTGAGTCTACACCGAAACTCAACTTTACAACAGAAATTCACTTAGGAAACTAGATGTTGTCAGTCAATATGGCTCTGGGATATATGCAACCTAATTTATCAGCCTTTAGGTTCTCATTGCTCTTGCTCTAACAACATGTAAGTTGACCTTGGAATAAATTCAAATGCAATTCTCCAATCTGAGCTACCTGTAGTGCAAGAAAAGAGTATAATTAATTTATCAGCATGCTGGCCATTTCCTCTGTGTAGCTATACCCAGTGTCTGGTAAACAGATAGTGTAATTTACCTTTCATGGGTCTGAGAAATTAATGGTGGGATCTGCAGGAACTTCAGTTTTTTTCCCTTTTTTGAGTTCTGACAACAGCAGCCAAAATACAATTCATTCATGTATGACCTATAGCTATTCAAAGACCTCTATGTTCATTTTTTTTCTTGCTTCCAATCTCCACTGGAAATTGTCCTCTCAATATCAGCAGAAAAGCAGTCCCTGTTATATATAATGTCCAGGTTTAGTCCAGTCTACTTTAACAGATTGACTAAAGATGCATGAATCACTTTTTAAGAGTGATGGCCAGATTACCAAATAACTAAAAGTTTTTTCTAATAAATCTTTCCTATGTGAAATGCCATTCAGGGATTCACTGCCGATGCCAAGCAGAGGTCAGCAGCTTCATGATCATAAAATCATCATAGAGTCATTAAGGTTGAAGAAACTTTCTGCACAAAAACAAGTTCTAGACAGAAATGCAACAGCTGCTCATTATGAAAACCTTGTGAAAGATCGTGATGACAGGACTGAAAATCCAGAAAAGAAACTTATATTGAAAAGGAGTTATCTAAATAGTCACTTATATTTAATGAATATGAAAACTCCATTTTGTGGGGAGGGGGAAAAAAAAAAGAAGCCATGGGATGGGATGCTTGTTTAACTGCTTATCTTTTCAAGCCAATAAAAGACAAATCTAGGAAAGGAAGTTTGGGAACCAAACATCTGCTATCACACCCTGCCCCATCATTCTTTTCAGAAATACAATCTGAAGCAGTTTGGGTTTTGGTCTGTGTTACTTGTCCTAGCAGGTTTTTCCAGAGCATCCAAACTCTGATTGTTGGAGACCACATTCTCCATTCCTGGATGAGTCTATCTGTGCTTCTCCACAGACTTTAGCACTCATCTTACACAGTTTTTCCCTTTTAAATATTTAACAGTCTGTTGTCTTTACAGGCAAGATAACCCTCCCCTTTCACCCTTTTTTCCCTGAATGTAGCAATCATCACTTTTTGCGTATTGAGTTACTTTTTCTGCCAGTTTTGACCAGTGCAGTCACAACTGTCACTCTTGAAGAGATGACAATCAGAACACTTCAGAAGTGAGAAGAAGCAGAAATCTTTGGTCTCCCAAAAACTCTATGTAGAGTTTTTCAGAACAACAAAAACAAGTATGATGACATGAAGTGGATGCAGTGACCTTACAGGAGTCTGTTAGCCTGGGCATTGAAAAATGGTGTTTTAAATATCTGTCCTTTTCATCTATATTTACCAATAGAGAAATCTGTATCCAGATATTTAGATTAATTTTTAAATTATTTCCTTGCCTATATTTTGACCAACAGTGTTCTCACTCTTGTTCTTCCCCTCTCCTTCTGCCAGCAGGGAACGGCTGGGTGGGTCCCTGGCCAAGTGCTGAGATCAACCCTACACATATAGAGTGGGTGCACTTCTGAGGTGAAACAAATTCTTCCAGTCATCTTTCGGGAACTCCAGTTGAAAATTTAAACATTTCAGGTTTACCATTCTATTTGTGTTTGTCTGTATGGAGCCTGAAAGAAAGAGTTTCTGCCTTCTACAGAAGTAAAAGGAGATGATGTCCAGGAACCAGGATTTATCGAATACTGTCTGCTTTGGGCACTGCCCAACTAACAAAGGAGTCTCCTTATCCAGGTAACAGAAAGAAAGAAAAGGTCTGAAAACAGAAGACTGTAAAGGTAACATTATTTACTCCAATTGTAAGCAGAAAATTCCAAGTTTAGCAATACTACTCCAGACTGACTCCCAATGAAGTGTCCATCATCAGATCAAAGACACCATAGATCAACATGTCTGGTAAATAAGTCAAGAAATGACAAAGCCTGCAATTCCCAGTGCAAGAAAGAGGATGAAAAGGGGATGGGGAGAATAGCCTTGCAATTATCATCACATAAGCTAGATGTTTTCAATTCTGCTTGACTTTACAGAGTTGCTTCTAAGATGCCAGCATATCAGCAGTTATTCCTGAGAACTCCTGGAGGAAGCCAGGAAGCATCAGAGGCTTAAGAAATGAAAAATAGTGCCAGTCTTTAAAAGGAGATAAATGTTTGAGTCAACAGAACTTTTCTCTTGTTTCAGATACAAAAAAAAAACCAAACCCAAAAAAACCCCAAAACCCACAAAAACCAAAAACCAAAAACACAACAAAACAAAAAACAACCCACAAAAACCAAAAACAAAAACCAAAACCAAAACCAAACAAAAATAAAACAAAAACACCACCACCACCACCAAACAAACAAACAAACAAACAAACAAACAAAAAACCAAAAAAACCCCCCCAAAAAACCCAAAAAAAAACCCACCAAAAAAACCCAAACAAACAAACAAAAAAAAACCCACAAAAAAACCCAACTACCTAGAAGAAAAAGAGGAGACTGGGAATTTTTCAAGAATTGTTTCAAATCATTCTATCTTTCTTCTAGGGCAATTTAATAACTGACTTTAGCAAAGCATCTATTTCTTATGTGTTCCTACCAAACAGATTCTAAAGTTCTGTAAGGATCTTCCCTGGATGCAATATGTTCAGTATTCATACTGGCCACATCAGGGATACAATACAGAGTACACTTAATACAAACACTGGCAACACTAAACTGGAAGGGATTGAATTCATGTTAGATAAAAAAACCCCAATTTTGTTCAGGAAAAGTAAAGTGTTATTCAGGAATAAAAATTTTTATAAAATAATTTATTTGAAACAGAATTATAAGCTGCTGAAAACATAGAAGTTCTGCTGAAACTGAGTGGAAAGTTATAAAGGATAATAAGTTAAACACAAGTTAATAACTTCATGCTGTTGCTATAATAAACAAAAAAAGGATAAACAATGTACTAGATTTCCAGTTAGGATTACAGACTGCGAGATTACAAAGGGATCCTTCTGTTCCATCCAACATCAAGAACTTTGCTATTAAATGTATCTGTTGACCAAAATTCTAGGAAGATTTAGAACTACAGAAGTGTAGAGCAGAGTAATAAGAACAATGAAGTCTAGAAAACACCTTGGTTAGGGAAGATAGACAAAATTAGAAGAGAAGGTGAGGTAAGATATGTAAATCTTTCAAAAGTAGAATAAACTGAAATAAACAGAAAAGGTTTTGTTTATTCTCTTATGTCATTTTAGATATCCTAATGTATCCCACTTGGTCTCAGTTGCCAGTCCAGGACAGCAGGATTTGTTCCTGTAGGTTTTGTTCCACATGCACCAAGCCTTCAGAGATGCCACAGGACAGCTGAAGCATCATTGGGCACCTCTGACAGCAATCTCTTCTTCTAAGGGAAGATGACTGCCATAGAGATTATGCTGTGAGCAACAGACCTCAAGGCTAAGTAAATACTGAGCAGTGTGCCTTCTACCTATATCCCATTACTTCCAAACGTCTTATATCTGAAATAAATCAGATGACTTGCACTCTAAGTATTTACTCGGCTCCATTCTCCACAAGGGGTGAGCAACTAAGGCAGTTGCAGATATGTGTACTGTAAAAATAAGGAGTAATATGACATTAATTTCCCCCACAGTACAAATACTAACTCCTAGGTCATCCAATACATTCACTCCATCACAACTAATGGTTTTGATGCAAGAAATACAGACTAAAGTACAAAGAGCTATGCTAAAAAGGTCAGATAGTAAAGCCTTTGATTATTCTTTTAACCTACTCTGTATGAGAAACTTCTATTCTTCTGTATATTGTTCCTCTAAACTTCCTGAACTCTGGTAAGAATCACCATTACACACTGCAGAAGTCATAAATCATGAAAACAGCATGACTGCTCTGAAGGTAATATCATTCCTCAAAACAAAAGGAAAAGAAATTTTAGCTGTTATGCATTCAACAGAGAAGTCAGTAAGTGCACTGTAGTATGGTTGTGCTTGGCATTTTATCTCTATATTGTGTTTTAAACTTCATTGTCAGATGCCATTAAGAAGATCAAATGAAGACCATATTTTGGCCTCAGTAGAAGACGAAATGTTTTCCAGCTCTGAAAACAGACAAACTCATTCACAGTAATTGGCCATCCACCTAGAAAGATATAACCCAAAGCATTCCAAACTGGTATCTTTTAGTTTCATCTGTGTTTTGAAGGAGGGAAGAAAATATCAAAAAGAAAACAAACCATTGCTTCTCTGCAGAAATTTGTTTTCAGTTTTCCCTTCCTGCCTATTTACTCTGTGTCAAATAGTGCATAAACGAAAGAATGGTGAGACCATTGGTGTGCCTTTTTTCTCATCATCTGGCAATTCAATAAAATAGAACCCAGTACACCTGGCAATTGCAAACTGCTACTGGCAATCGCTTCTTCAAATAACTTCTCAAAGTAGTCTATACAATAAGCAAATTTTCTATGACCCTGATTACTTAAGTGGGACTGTGGTAATATTTTCCAGAAAACTTTGCACTCCTTTAGTAGCATGGTGAAAAGTATGTCTAGGATGAAATGCACAACAGGCTTGTCCTGGGTATATGTGTGTAAGCTGTCAGCTGACTTGGCTCTTTGATTCCTTGTGAAGTCTTTGAGAGGCTCTTATGAACTGCTGTTGAGTTTCACCTTCAGTTTCTGGCATGCTAAATGGTGAAATTTACAGTATTTTTATGATCTTTGTAGCATGAACACAAACAAAGGATATAATCAAAGAAATTAAGTGAAACTGAATGGATTAGGCTTGAAAACCCTTACCAAATATGAAGTAAAAAGATCTAGGCTTTTGAATCCCAAACTGTATTTTGATTCATCATGATCCTATATGCAGTGTGATATTCTGGGATAACTTGTGTCTGACACAGAAAGCAGCTGAAAAGTTTCCACCAGTGTTTACAAAGCTCACATTGTATGTAGGGAAAAATTAATGAACAAATAACTGTGCCTAATACTTTCTGTTCTTCATTTACCTCTCGGATATCTACAGTTCTGAGCACAGCTACAAACTAGTTAGGCTTTTTGCAATGCTCTTGTTGCACAAAGCTCAGCGTGTAACTTTATAATAATCAGTGGTAACTGAAACAGAATTGATTTCACTCACATGGATTCTCCCACACCCTAATTCTCAAGTTCAAACAGTCTGGCTAGGGTCACTTCAGTGACAAGACAAGGGACACTGACTATTTGTGATATCACCTGTCTTAGACTGGCAAGCATGTGCTGGTTCCCTAATTTGCATTTTCTGCTTGTTAGAGCTTGACAGGAATGCTGGTATTTTGCCTTTTCCACCAAGTTGCACTCCTGTAAGTCATCAGGTAACACTGAAGATTTTCTCATTATTTGTTGGATTCCATTTCCATGTGTAGCCTGTCCTTTATCTTAGCTTGTCCTTCATTTTCTTTCTTGTGATGTCTTGAGAATGTGGAAGTAAATGTACTACATTACTACCTGCTATTCTGGATGCCATCAATATGTGCCATTCTCTTATTCCTTCTTCTTGATTTGGGGTTTTTTTAAAATTAATTTTACTGGTACTTTTATATATAGACACTCATTCATGTCAGTCTTAACATTTCTATTGTGAATCTCTGCATTCTTAATGCTGAAACCCAGTAGGGAATGGTAAACCTCAGTTATCTTATTAGCCCCTTCCCTGTTTATTCATGAAAACAGTAGGTCAAAATCCTTTCCTTACCTGAATGCATAATACAAAGAGCAAAACACAGAGTAAAAACAAATATACAAAAGACCTGAATGACAGGATCAAAATGAGATTTAAAATACAGTTCCATTTCATATATGGAAATTCTTTTGGCAATAAGAAGAAAACATTCTGAAATTTTCAGGACAATCACTAACTGAAGAGTAATTAAAAATCTAGGATAAAGGAAAGCACTTTAAAAAATTCTTTCATAAAGGCAATTGCCACTCAATCAGCATGACTTCAACAAATCCGTATTTATTATGATCCCCATCATTTGCCTGATATACCAAAACACCATAAGGCAGGCACATACTTCCAACGAATTCAGGATACTTTGTCTAATTTTAGTACTTTTTACACTTGCTACAGAAAATGTAATGAGGACAGAGTCTTGAAAGATGTTTTTTCTCCCTGTGGCTGGCAGTTCCCTGCAACTCACAGCTGCACAAGGGCATTATGATACGAGTGCCGCTACTCCTGCACGTCAGAGCAATAGCCATTTTCAAAGGCAACAATAGCCATTTTCAAAGGCAACAAAAGAATGATGGACAAATGGCTTAGTACGAGCTAACAAATCTTAAAAGGCTTTTGCCCTGTCTTCCACTTGCCCTTTTGGAAAGGAGCTTTTGTGTTATCCTTATAGCTTAGTTACAGTGCATACACCATTTCAGTGTCTAGAAACCTTCAGAGATATTCACATGCTGTCATTTAGGGGACAACTTCAACTTCATCCTTGAAGTTTTTCAGAGCACAGCTATTTTTTAAGTAGTGTCATATTTGAGATAATAACACCATCTACTTTATAAATCTAAAAGTGGAGGTTCTTTCTACTAAAATGCTGCAACAGGACTAGATAAAGTGCTACAAATTGGAGAGGTGTAGGGAGAAAACATGGCAGTTCTGGGAAAGTAACGAAAAAGGTCTGGTGAATTGGGATGTCCTTAATTTAATTAGAAAAAAAAAAAAGAAAAAGAAAAAGCTACTAGGAAGCTTTAAGTGTTTGTATCGTAGCAGAAAGAAGAAGGAAGATGGTTATGATGGACAGAAGTCTAGATCCTCTTGAGATAAAAGACAAAATGAAGCCCCAGAAAGCCCAGTACCACTGCAAGCAGCTGTCTCCACCATGGCTGAAGTCCTACAAAAACAAGACCCGACTGCCCAAACAGCCTCAAAGATTCCACACCCAGGAACATGGTGTAGCTCACAATATTTGGTGCAGCTCCATAATTACCTTGTTCATTACTACAGAAGATTCAGGTACTCACCTTCATTTTTGTGCTAAGAATGCACTGATAAAAGGCATACAGGTTACCCTTTGTAAAATATTATGAGCAAAAAAAGTCTAGAGAAAATGCAAACATGAAGAGACTCTCTCATTTAGCAAAAAAGAGAAATTAAATGTTGAGGAATAAAAGGTTAGAATCACAATTTAAGTTTCTGGTGTTATCTAAAAAGACCTTACCTAAAATATATCCAAATACTAAAATCTGAAATAGGAACAGGTACAGGGTCTTCAAAGGCACGTTCTTTGTATCCCTTTATCCCTCACATAGATGGGTATCTCTGGTTACTAGGAATGACAGCTGGCATTCATGTGGAAGGAAGGAGTTTCTTTTTTCACTATTACCTCATTGTATATACAAAAATGTTCTTCTGAGAGATGATGTGATTTGACATGAAGTGAGGTAACGGTAAAAAGATTTTTTAAAGGTTTCTTTCAGCTTGGGTGATTCCTGTCAACTTACAAAACTGCCACAGAGCAAAATGTTTTGTGAATAATTAGCAGGTTAATTACCCATAAGCAGTGAGCAATTTGTATTACCTATGTGGTTAGCTCACCACACTCAGACCCATGCTGATTGCCATGTCTGTGTTGCACTACAAATTAAAGGATCAACCCTGCAAGGCACTGTCTGTCCTTTAGTCCTATTGCTGTTCCAACAGTGTGCAACACCTAATCCAAAAGAGATTCCTAAGGGATGACAAATGTGTGGTGGAAGGGACACCACCTAGGACAACATACTTTTGAAAATAGTAGTCAAGAAAAGCAAAGGAAGAGGCAAGTTTAAGTGAATGAGCCCCACCACAGCAACACAAAATACTTGTCCTTCTGGTTATAAATTTTTTCCTTTATTGTCTATTCAATATTCACGAAATCACAGGAATCATCTGCTGTAGGAAATGAGACAAATATTACTGCTGGAGTGGCCTCATCTGCTGCTCATATGCATGCCAACAACCACCCCATCCTGGGGCTTCAGGAAAATGAAAAATATCTCATTTTGCCCAGAAACACATTCACAGAGTTTCTCTGAACTTTCTTTTGTTCATGTCTGTTGTTTTTCAGTCATACAAACACTTACACTTATGCAATTTGTAGGTCAACAGAGTTAGTTACCCATGGTTAAATAAACCTTATTGATTAAATTTGGAGAAATTTGTGGAATTTTACTATATTGACCACAGTGAATCCAAAACTTTCCCTGACAAGACTGCACTGCCAAGTTCCCTGGTGAATCCATAAGGTCATTTTGTGATCTGACCTGAAACAGATGTGTGCCAGGAAAGGAGCAAGTTCACAGCCTGTCCATGCTGCACACCACCAGGCACAAAGCACGTCCTGGCTGGCACTGGATCGGGCTGAGCTGGAGGCACGCGGCTACCACCCAGCTGTCTCCTCTCTCACCAGGCTGTGCAGCCCACCTACTATCTCACAAATGAGACACTGCTTTGAATATATTTCCTTTTAATTTAATAAAGCATTGAAGTGAGTTACAGGACAACCTGTCTCTGAACTTTGCCTCAACTGGAAACTGTAATGCTAAAAAAGAAAATGATCAATCAACACTGACTCAGAAGCAAGTTCCCACTTTTTGCTATCCAAAAGCCATTAAGTAAGCATCACAATGCCAAGTATCCTTGGCTGCCAAGGGAAGTATGTGTGAATGAGGCAGGAGGATGAAAAAGTATCCTGAACTATGTAGAAATTTTGCCCTACAGTCCAAAGGAAACATGTCTGAATGAACAATCATGTCTTATTTAGTATGAAAGAACAGAGCTCATTTTACTGTAGGCATAAAAGGCTTCTTCCATTTCCTGTACACTGTGCACAAATCTCTTCCAGTAGAAAGTTTTGCTTTGCTTTTTCACCAAAATACTTAAAGGCTTACAAGGGCTTGCTTTCCCAAAGGCCTTAAAAATGTTGGTAGACAGAGCTCTGGCTCTAGTGCCACAGATCCTCCAACATGACAATTACTCTATCCTACTTTCAGGCAAAATCAAAACTGCAAGCTGTAATATGGTTTAAACACGAGCTCGTGTTTAGATTTGTGCTTCGGTAAGATGGTGCTCCAAATAGCAAGTAAACTAATATCCAGCATGCTGCAGTTCTTTGATTTGACATTTGCTTAAAGATGGGCTTTTAACTCCGTTTCTGAAACAAGAATCTTCTGAGGGTTCAAACGAGACCTTTAAATGTTATTTGGTTCATTTATCAGAAATTAATTGTGTGAATTCTCCTTAGCTGCAAATCATCAACATGCGGTCTATTGCATAGATGAACCTCCCTCTACTCAAAAGCTGTGGGCAGAAGTTTTTCGCTGGTGCTTGAAATGTTTCCTAAAACTGTGATTTTAACCACCGGAATAGCGTTAGCACCACCTAGAGGCACACGTAAAAACCACGCTTACGTTTTATCTAGAAATACTAATTTGAAACTGTCTGTTACCCAGTCAGATTTTCATTTGAAATTGTCTTTATGTCATATCTCTCTAGTTTAAGGAGGCTCCCTTAGGCCAGTTGTTTCGAGGGCTCTTTCATACATAAAACTATACTCCAGCATCTTCATCAAATACGATACTCTTAATCACAAAGAAAATGATTGCTTGCTTTGCTTTTATCTTCTTCCTTGAAACAAAGAAACCTAGAAGGAAAATTATTTCTGATTTCTTTTCATATAATTTGAATGGAAAAACATCCACAGCAATGAGAGCCAAAACCCACAAATGGTTTTGTTTTAAACAAATTAACAAACTGTACTAAAACTGCAGTCTTAGTATACCAGATTTTGAACACAGCTGCTCAGATCTGTCTTTTAAGTAAGCTCAGCCCCCTGAGATTATTGCCATGTATAGCCACATTTAGCATTTCCTTAAGGCTCAGGTATACTTTGCCTATGTTTTTCTTGGTCCATATCATGTCAGTGACTTCAAGGCATCACAGAGTGTCCCTGGTAAAGACTTAGTGACTCTGACTGAGGCTCACAGAAACTGTTTGGCAAAGATAGATGTATGCCAAATTTCTTGTCAACTTTATTCTGCTCTTCAAAGAGCACTAACAGAACAAAATTAATTAATATGGCAAAACTACAGTATTTTTTTGAGGCTACTGCTTACCTTTTGGTCAGTTTGAGTAATGATGTCACACTGATGATTCTTTTTAAACAACTTACTGTTTTCTAAAGTAGCTAAGGACTCTGTGTGTTCTTAGGTGAAAAGATAGAAGCCAAAGCACTCAGTGCTTCTACACTATCATTCTCAGTCAGAGTACTAAATCAAAGTGGGAGTAATCATCTAGAATTGGGTTATAATGTCAAGAAGACTGAAAGTACAGTCTAGTAATTTAACCTCCACATGGCAAAGATGAGAATTAGTTTGCTTTTTGTCTTCTAAGGCAAGAGATAGGAATGAAAAATTGGAAGCAATTTTATGGACAGATTACTGGATTGAATGGTGTTTTTTATTTTTTGTTTTGGTTTGCGTATTGGTTTGTTGTTTGGGTTTTTTTAAGAAAATAAACTGTACAAACCCAAACCTGTTCTTTTGACTCAAAGACTGAAAACAGAATATGTTTATTAAACCAGATCTCAAATATGAGGCCCAAGTTCTTAGGTTAGCAGTGTGCCATTCTGGGCATTTGTATAACTAGCTCAGCAATTCCACTGTCAGGAAAGGCAATATGAGGTTTTGAAAGTCATGCTAAGCTTTCTGCTAAGTGCAGAAAAAGAATGAAACTACATCATTAGCTCAGTTTTTAAAATTGGCTAGCATTATTTTAAATGTTTCATTACTTTGGTTATTTCAAATAATTGCTAGTAATGAAGAGTTACTAAAAATTTTCTAAATGTCTTCTATTCTGTCTTCCATACAGGTTAGCCTTCACCGAACTAATTACTCTGCATCTCTGTTCCTCTGAGTTGGTGCTGATTGTTTTCCTGTACAGAACTTAAGCTCCTACATGCTGAAATCTGGCATTTTGGAGTTTGTAAAAGACTGCTACCATAGCCTTAAAAATACATTGGTTTGTCTTAGTCACATTTCTATCAGATTTACTACAGATATATCTGCTTGATTGTCTTGTCCAATGTCAGAACCCAGGCACAGAGGACAACTATTAGTTGCATAGGCAGGATTAATCTTTACAGCTTCAAAGCCCATTACTTAAAGCTTGCCTTAAAGCCTTACAGACCCTTGAGACAAAAAGTACTTGCTTTGGTCTAAAAGCTTGTTTTGTTAACCTGTCAGTTCAATGACTGTTCCTCTTATTTTTTCTGCAGAAAAATGCAGTGTTTCCACTTACAGGACATCATGTGTACAGTCTAATTTATTAATGTATTATAGGTTACTTTGTATTCGATGAGGTCTGTCTTACTGATCTGACGAATCTGCTCCTACTTTGATGTTCTCCTCTTATAGGATTGTAACGTCATCTTTTTGCTATAACTTCTCACAGTGTTTTTTCACTTTAGTTTTCCTAGCTAGTTTCTCTTTGTTAGTTACATCAAATTTAGGAGCATGTCATACACATGTAAGCTGCAAGTCAACACAGCAAAAACGATTTACTAATATTTTATAGATACATTTGAAGAACCTGCTGTGATTTTTTTTTGTATAAATTGTCTGAGTAATCAGTCTGTCACATCTGAATGCAAGAAAACAGTTCAAAATATTGTTACAAGCTTCATAAATATTTTTATTTACCCTAAGATAGCAAAAAAGTTTTTGTCTTTGGGTTTTGATGTTGGTTTTATTTTTTCATTGTTGTTGATTTTTCTCGTTTTTTTGTCACTCAACTACTTCTGACCTTAATTTGTGCCTTCATCTTAGCTTAACAGGTAAAAAAAAATTATATGCTATTCTTGGTAATTCAGTGGCAGAGTTCAGAGACAGATATAATAAGTTTAAAATAAATTGAAAAGAACTTTGTACTTACTAAAAAGTAAGATTTTGGGAGAGAAAAAAGAATGCATGTGCATGCCTACATTATGGAACAGAAGTCCTCCTGACTTTGGTAGAGTACAATTGTCATACATTCATCTTTCAGTTCCTTTGTTAACTTTCTCCTCTAACTGTTTTCTGCCCCCATATAATATTCTGTAAGTTTTCTTTGCTGTGAACTCTGTCCTTTTCAGTTCCTCAGTTGTTCAGTTTGGGGTCCTTGGCTGGAGGAAAGGTGTGTTGTTCTTTTCTAATCACTGAGTTATTTAGTCTGATCCTGAAGAACTTCTGTGCATTAGAGACTGTGTTTAAGGTAGTTCCTCAGTAGTATCAGGATCCATAATGCAGTTTACTTGGACTGATAATCTGGCTAGACACAGATGTGGCCAAAGTTGTGACCTTTTTGATCTTTGCACAGAAGCTAAGAACAGAGGCCAAAGAATTTAGTGGGGACATGTTTTTGTGGTGAGTGGGAGGTGTTTGGGTTTTTTCAGTCTGGGTCTTTGCCAAAATATGGATATCTCAATAATCATTTAGACTTTAGAATATTTGAAAAGGACCTTAAAATTCCAAAGAGATTTCTTTCTCTCCTCTCTCTCCCCACCTCCTAGTCCCATTCTGGGCAAAAACTTCAGTCTGCTTTGTTAGGGTTTTTTTTTTTTTGCTTTTTCACAAAAGGTCATAACTGGCCACATCTGTGTACAGTTTTGGCAGCTGAATGTAATGTTCTCCTTGCTAATGCAAGTCTTAACTGTTTTCTTTTGCCTTTTCATTTGCACACAAAGCCATGCCATTTACCAAAAACTTTGTGTTTGTTTTTCATTTCCTTTAAAATTATTTTCAATAATTTATACAATATGAGTGAGGGGTTGCTAAGCAACAACAATATGGTTCTGGAAAGCAGTAACACCTCCTTTTTCAATAACGGTCGGAAAAATTTGCTGTGAAAGATAAAAAGTAACTTCAATTTAAGCTTCTGGGTAATAATAGCTTGAGTTTTTTCCTTGGTTTCAAATATTATACATCTCCTTGGTCTTAGGGCATCTCACAGACCAGATACAGATATCTTCTAGTCTTTGACTCTTGGTTAGTCATATTCATCTTGTCCTGACAAGGTATGAGAGGCCTTTAGGGGTGTTGTTGGAGAGTGTCAGTATTGATACTATGAAGTTCTGGTTGCACGCAGTGTGGCTTACAGCTTCTGTAGTCCTCTGTTAGCACTGTGGTACAAGAAAATTTTTCATGATGAACCACCTAACACATTATCTTCAGTTAAAAATGTAAAGACTCAAAGGCACAAACTGCTCGGAAGGTACAATTTGTGTCTGACCCTGAAGTGCTGACAACTCATGCAAATCTAACTGCTGTGTCTACAGAGCTGTATAAACAGTGCTCTTATTTTGGAATTTAAAGGCCTCATTTCAGTTAATGTGAATGTTAGAAGTGCACAAGCTTGTTTGTTCTGGTTCCTCAAGCTCATTTTCCTTCTGCTCTGTCATATGACACAAAGGGGACAGACAGGTTCTTTTAAGTATCCTGGGCATAATAATGATGACACTAACCTGTAGTTAAAATTAAAGGTTTATTTTCTTCACGGGCTCCTATGATTAGTATAGAACGGAATTTGCAATTACTATGGCCCAGGATTTCTAGAAAGAGAATCAATGTAGTACAATTTATAATTGCATAATACAGCACTTGCAATGCAACTAATCTTACAATTTCTAATCACCTGGACACTCTGTAGGTCGAGTCAGATCTTAATATGTGGTTTGCTGTATCAATATAACAATCATAATCTAGACTTGTATTCATATACAAGAATACAAGAGAGTCCCTCAAACCCCCAACACTGGAGGCATCCCTGGTCATGGGGAGGTGTTGAGTCTCACAAGTCCAGCGGTAGTCTGGGTCTAAGTTCTCCACTTGCTGATTTTACACAGGTCTGTGTGTTGTTAGGCTTCCTTCAGAGTCAACAACAGCACCTCCCTGGCCAGGAGCCTGGAGCCTTCTAGGCTGGCAGGGAAGGGAGTGATTGTTATAGCACCCAGTAACCTTGCGGCAGGTCAGGAGGGCAAAAAGAAATCTGTTTGATTTCTCTGTTTGGTTCACTGGACCTTTGGGACCTGATAATGGGGGGAAGGGAATGAATTCTCTGCTCAGACACAGAGAGTAGTGGCCTGACTTTGAAAATGCTGTTAGTCAGGATAATCAGTGCAGGATACTGGCCACAGATACGTGCTTTCCTTTCCATGAACCTTTTGAGAATGTGAGGGAGATACCAAATAAAATAAGTTGTTAAGCATTTATTTTGTCTCTTTAAACTGAATAAAAGCAGTGGCAACAACCATTTTAGTTGTTTTAGAGACTTTTACCTTGCATACAAATTGGCAAGGGTGATCTAGAGGAGACTGACCTGGTGTTAGTTCATCAGGTTCAGGGAAGGCTTGATGAAATGGATTCCACAGTTTGATCATTAAAACAGTATGTTAAATCCTTCTAAAGATGATATTTATCAGAGCTGAGCATGTGTGTTCTTCCTTGGTTTATAGGTGGGAGGTTACTTGTTTTCTTTTCTCTCACCACCATCCTCAACAGTGAAAATCCTTGTATGTTTGGGTGCTGCTGGGAAACGGTAATTCCAAATTTTCTGCGGAAAACTAACCCATTATAAAACTGCCTATCTGTTAGTTGCCACAGAGGTCTGCTTAATGGGATTGGGCTGATCTGCTAATGAAATGTGGTAGCTTACAGCTTGCTGTGTACTGCATTTCATAGGCTGGGCCACTGCAAACCAAGATATTTATGTAAAGCACTTCCCTTTTTTACCAATGTTGAACCACGTTCCTAAATAACATCTTTAGGATCCCAATACTAACCAACTTAGTAATAATTTTCTTTGAGACCATGTACCAAGCAGGGTAGACAAGAGATAATCTAACTACTAAACTGAGGAACTCCAACTTGAAAATTAGATCTCTAACATCACCTTCTTCCAGTATGCAATAAATTAGTTTTTAGGTGTTCATGGCTCCCTGAATCTGGATTCACTAGCTTGGGTGTCATCTTTTTAGATGCCTAAAGATGGCTGAAACGTAGCATGCCTGGAGTGCCTTATGCCTGTTGCAGAGTTACTCAGTTAAGTCTGATGTGCAACTGATTTATGAGAATGCATTTCTTAAGCAGAATTTTAAGTCTTGTATTGTAAAAGAAAGTCGGGGAATCTAAATTGCCTAGCATGTTCTTGTACAACTTGTTTTCTTGGAGAACCCCTAGTGGTCAAAGCCAAGGAGCCAGCTGAGGACTGGGACCTCATTGAGACCTTTTCACAGCTTTTGAACACTTCCCTGAAGAGGTCATCTTTAAAGCTAATTCAGGAGCCAGTCAGTGTCAACACCTTGGATGTACATAATTTCTGCTTCTTCAGGTAAATATCATGTCTTTTCATCTGTTCACGATGACTATTGGCTAACTTCCTCTCCTATGTTGCTTCTTGTTTTCTAAGAGAAACAGCTCCAGTAATACAGGAATTTCTTTTATTAAACACCATTGCAACAATGAAGTTCTTCCCTGCCCTGAGGGATTCAATTTCTTCCTGCTGCCTTTTTCTACAGAATTGCATTACAAAATTAACCTAAGTGTGTAAGGGTGCTGCTTTCTCAATCTAGGGAGTTCCCAAAAATGTAATGCTTTCTGATATATCAAGGCTTGTTTTTGTTTGGCCTAGATTTTTTGCTGTGCATGACGTCTTGATGAAGTGCTGTAACAGTCAAGAGATTCTGCATTATGAAGGTACCTGAATCTTGCTAAAGCAGTATCCTGATTTTTCACTATCATCTCTTTGCAGAGACTGAGTGTGGTAAAATTATACCTGTCAGGTGAGGTTTGTGGAGGGAGGTAGTTGCCTTTTATTATTCTGGCTTATAATGGGACAGGGTGACACACAAGCTTTTGGTCACATGATGACCTCAGAAGGCTTATGTGTCCAGATGCTCATCAGGTCTTTTCTCCAGTTATATTAGTTTATCTAATAAAAGGAATTACCTCTCCATAGAAACACTGCCTGACTTGCAGCCTTCATGGTCTAAATGTACAGCAACATGGCAACCATTATCAAGACTGAGCAACATGCTTTTCTATATAATCACACCAGTTCCCTCCTCTTTTGTTTGCCATATGCACCTTTCTTTTCAGGTCTAGGGGGTTTTATAGTCAAGGTGTAAAGCCTTCTTTAATCAAGGTGAATTGTAAGTAAATTGGGAAACAAATTGTGTCTAAATTGAAACGGAAAATTTTGTTTTGCAGTGCCTCTGGCATGTTTCACCATCAATTTAGAGCACGTTTTTAGTAAGTGATACCCAGATTTACAACTCTGGGAACCTAAAGGTTATCCATGTTTCATGTATAAGCAGGTGTAATCTATCACGGTGTCATGTTTGCTTTAAAACTAATTTGTGTGCATGAGCAGTACAATGCTTCATGGGACAACATTTATTGTTGCCTTTCATTTACTGAGTGAAGGAGACTAGAAACTTGTTTATGAGACCTACTTTATGCAAGATTATTTCCTATTTGAGATAATGATTACACTCAAAAACAGTTTAACTAATGAGGTGTTAGAATGTGTCAGTAACGGTCTCTTTACTCGCCCTGTTTTATCTCCACAGATCTCTGTTTTCATGTAAAAAGGTTTTACAGAAGCATTCAATGATTGTTTTAAAGAGTTTAGTGTTGCTTACAAAATTCCAATTTCCCTTCACCTTTTCTTCTGTAAATGCTGGGCTTTTTTAAGATCTACTGAAATATTTCGCTTGAACTTTCAAGGGGAAAAGAGCCCTTCAAAAAGAAGTTATTGATCTAAATGCAGAAACAAATGATGCATCAACAGCTCTGTTGAGGCAGTAACCATGGCTCCAGAGGGATGCTAAAACATAAAACTTGCTACAGTTTAAAATTGTGGGATTATGTTCAGTTTACTTAAGTTCTGACACTGAGGAGCATACTGGTGTCTGCTTGTGTTTGCCAGCTGTGTGGACTTCCAAGACAAATTTTGGCTTAAACTGGTAAAATATTGTGAGGATTTATGTTGCTTCTCTTCAGAATTCTTTACTTATACCTGATTATTCTGAGGTATTTTAGGTGAAATATTTACTGTCTTTCCTTATCTTATAAACGTGTGAGTTTGTATATAAGAAGTATCAATATGACATATCTGCCTAGGCAGTTAAAATGATTCAGAGAGAGCCAGCAAGACACCTTTGCTCTGGTAGTTTTCATGCTGTCAACAATCCCTGTAGTACCTCTGTTTCTCTAGCAATATTTTTTTTTTTGCAGGCAATTTAAGGCTAAATGCTGTTCAGTATGTAGAGGGTTTTTTGTTTGTTTGTTTGTTTTTTGATTGTGATCTAATTAGTTATTGAGAAACCTGATTTTTGTTAGAGCAGAAAATATAGTGGTAATGCCCAAACATATACATCTTTATAAGCTGTGTGCACTTACTTTTCTATTAAAATGTGCAAAAACTCCTCAAGTCTTCTACTGATTATCTGAAGGAGTCAGATCTCTGTGTTTTCAATGTTTTTGAAATTACAATACTCTCGCAAATAATCTATAAACCTCTAGCTGTAGCCTTCTCTAAGCACTTACGGATTTTATTACGGCTCTTCAAAACTGTATATTTAAAGGAATTTTGGTCAGTTGCTAGTAGGTTATCCTTACCTTACCTATCCTTACCTGGGTATCAGTACTCTTCTGATTCCTGTCTTTTATTGGTTTGGAAGTTACAGCATCCTTAATGTTAGGATAGAGGAATTTAGTATAGTCAATGCCACTTCATGGTTCTTAGGTTTTTGTCTTACAATTGCAAACAATAACTGACATGTTGCTTATCTTGATTATGAATGAACATCTGGAGTTCACCCTATGTAGGAAGAATTATTTTTACTAACTGGAGTGGCAACTGGTCTGTTCTCCAGTTCACATTCCCTCCCTTCCCCCAAAAATATCATCTTACAATCTTGTAGTCTAACTCTTGACCTGACACAAAACAAAACAAAACAAAACAAAGCAGTTAAATGAAAACAATGGTGAAACTTTTACTTCCTGAAAATTTTTGAGCCAGGTGTTCTGCATTATCTGTGTCTCTACTACAGTATCTCCTATGGGTTTCTCTTAGAATTTCAGTCTCTTTTTCCAGATACAGTTTAGGAAATTTCATCTCTTGGTGTTCAAGTGATCTAAATGTGAGGCTAGTAGGGTTTTAGTCCTTTTGCAAAATACATAAGGTGATGAGTAATAAAGAAAATGTCATTGGTTACAAATTGTGTATTTGCTTCACAGCTACTTGAGTGACTTTAAAATTTTATACTTCTACACAAGTGCTTGTGAATGAGAGACACTTTTTTCAGAACCGTTTTTTTAACATAACACATTGTGGTGTTTGAATTCTATGTCTAAATCTGTTTCAAGCCTACTTCTAAATGGAACTTCTGGAAAATTTGTAATCATAGAATCACAGAATATGCTGAGTTGGAAGGAACCCATCAGGATCATTGAGTCCCGCTCCTGGCCCTGCACAGGAACCCCAAGAGCCACACTATGTGTCCTAGAGTGTTGTTCAAGTATTTCTTGAACTCTGTCAGACTGATGCTGTGATCACCTCTGGGGAGCCTGTTCCAGTGCCCAACCACCCTCTGGGTAAAAAACCTTTTCCTGACATCCAGCCTAAGCCTCTCCTAACACTGACAGCTTCAGGCCTGTCACTGGTCATGAAAGTGATAGGTGAGAACATACACATACAGCACTTGCAATATTAGTACATTTAGGTTTGTTTTTACTACATGTCTTTTGCAGGTCCCTCAAAATTAATTAATGATGCATACACTTGAAACAGAAGTTGAAAACTACTGCCTCTATTCCCATAAAATTTCTTATGTTTGTTCGGGTTTTTTTTTATTCTTAGCCAGTAATTGTTCCACCACAAACCCCAAGAACTTACAACTCTTCTCTAGAGTAGATGGAGATGTTCAACACTAAATTGTTCTGTAACGGCTCAAGCTCACTCGAGTTCAGTCTGAACGTAGCTCATGGATAGATGTTACAATTAACACAGTAGTTAATTCATACAGAGTCAGTTCTACTCAATCCTTCCTAAGAATGTAGAGAAAGGAATTCTTCTTCTTAGAGGTTTTTCATTTGGCCCTAGACTCTAACTCTCATTAGCTTTTCAGCTTAGTAATAATTATCATCACTTAAAATAATACTGATGCAGCTAATGGAGTTTGTGCAGTTTGCTTGTTTTCCTTATTGCCAATGTGGGATCTAAATAACTCAATATGAAAATAACAAGGAGCGTATACACTGAAAAAATATGAAGTAACTTTTGTGACCTCCTTGTAAGAGTGCTCCCACTCCATTCTGCATACTGTCAGTGCAATTTTTGGGTAGTCTCAGTGTTAAAGGGTGGGGGTGTTTAACTGAAAAGGAAAAACTAGGTGCCTAACTGGAACAGTTCTCATGTGCTCTGCCGTGTATGTTTCAGAGTCAAACATCTGATTGAAAAAAGCATATTCTTCAAGACATTGTGAAAATATGCCACATATGACAGTAATTCTTACTACCTACACATGGCCATTCTAACTTTCTTTTTTTGAAAATATGTTTATTTTAAAATATTCAAGTTAATATCATGCAGTGTTGGAATGGCACTTGTTCAGTCTTGAGACAAAGAATCTCAAAGTTTAAAAAATGTTTTAGTAGTCGCACTATACTGTTAGCACAGTAATCTCAATATTTGGAAATTGAGGAGTTAGCTTTATTATTAGACTCATTTGGAAAATATTCACTTCCTGAAAGATATACTACACAAAGTCTTGCTATGCTACTTAATATCTGAAATATTGAGGAAGGATGTTATGTAACTTGAGTTTAATCTTTTATATACCAGTTATAAGGGGCTATAACTCAGCCAGCATGGGTAAAATTTTAAATTAAATGAATACATATTTTTTTCACATTCTTTGGATTGTCACCTGGAGCATTCATTTCCCTATTGAATTTTCAAGTGCCAGATCCTTTTTTTGGGATTAGAAAAGATCAATTTTCTAGATTTTAAAAGATTCATTTATTTTAAACTTCAGATAAATTAAAATATTGATGGAAATGGGGTTTGGAGCCTTCAGAGACGAGAGGGGTTTTGAGGGACTGTATAAAAATGGTATGCCTTGCTGATAGAGCAGAACAATTAATTGGTGGCCTCAGAGTTGCAGTCATCAGAGGACCATGTTCCTTTCCATGACAGACATTGAACTATTGCTGGCCAAGCTTGGATATTAAGGTTGGATATTGAGGTTGATATTTTGCCACAAAAGTTCTTGTAAAAATACTAAACATCCCTGAAGACAGAAAATTATTGTGTTAAATGTAATGATGATGATCAAAATGTCAGAAAATTTATTTTTCTCTGAAAAATGAATTTTGGCAAATTCAATTAATCAGATTTCTGAATTTGGAAATACAGTGTTAGGAAGTCCATTCTTGATCCTTGTTCATGTTGATCAACAAATCTGTGTTATCAATGACTGGAGTTCAAAGCCCTCATAAGCCATGTAATACCTACACTTAAGAGCAAACCTGCTACTGGAATAGGCTGCCAGAAAGGTGGTAGAGTCACCGTCCCAGAAAGTGTTTAAGAAAAGACTGGATGTGGCACTTAGTGCCAAGATCCAGTTGGTAAGTTGGTATTAGGTCACAGACTTGATGGATAGACTTTGGACCTGATGATGTCCTAAGTCTTTTCCAATCTAGCTGATTCTGTGATTCCACAAACACCCTCTGTTGTCCCTAAGCAGTGCTGAAGCAAGGCCATTTTAGAGGTTATTCAATACTGTCATTTCCCATTTGTGACTGTAGCAGTCTCCTCCTCACATCCCTTGTATAATTGAAGCTAAACTTGGATAATTCTTTGCAATCCCTTAAATAGGGCCATACAGTTCTGAATTTTATTTTTATTTTGTTTTACACTGAATAAAGATTTAATTGTTTCAAAGAAAACTGCACCCTGGTATAGGAAAAAGTTTGGGGCTGGTATTTTTTGTTTGTTTCTGTTTGGGGGGGGGTTGTTTGTTTGTTTGTTTGTTGCCTAAAAGCAACCACTGAGATGCATGGGGTTTTTTGGGGTTTTTTTGGTGGTGGTTGGTGGAGGGCTTTTTGGGTTTTTTGTTTGTTTGTTTTTTGGTTTTGGTGGGTTTTTTTGTTTGGTTGGTTTTTGGTTTTGTTTTTTGTTTTGTTTTTGGGGTGGTTTTTTTGGTTTTTTTTGGTGTTTTGTGGGTTTTTGGGTTTTTTTTTTTGGTTTTGTTTTGTTTGTTTGTTTGTTTTTAATTTCAGAATTAAAAAGGGAAAGGAAGCGGAAAAAGTTGAAGCTGGAGTTGGCGGTCTTAACTAATGAAGAGTTGGAGCAGACACATCTCAAACACAGAAAAAAAAAGCTGAAGAGTAAGAGCACTGCATTTAATTTTAGGAGGAAAACAATACCAGAATTTTTAGATCTAGCTAAGCAAGGAAGAAGACTGGTCCTGAAGTCTAGAATTGTGCAAAAATGAGGAGAGAGCTCTTCTGTAACCAAGTTGAGCTAATGTCCTTCCTTCTTGTATCCTGTTTGCCTTCAGCTGTGGCTGAAGTTGCCCTGATTCATGACAGCTGGTGCAGCATTTTCTAGCTTGCAATCACACTGGTTTGAGTTAACTGATTTTGAACTAAAAAGGGCAAAATTAGTAGTAGGACAAAGGAAGAGTATTATGTGGGGTGGGAGGGTGAGTTGGGAAGGATCAGTAGATATTACATATGTTTGAATATTGAAAAAGAGCAGTGAGATGGCTGAAAATAGTGTGCTGCTCCAAAATCCTACCTGTCCCTTCTATTAACGAGTTAAGAACAAGAAATGGAGCTTTTGTAAGTTCTATTAAGATCCAAAGAGGTGATGACCAAACAAGAGTGAGAAAAGGGAACCTTTCCTCTGTCTCTGTGGAGACTCTTTCCTTACAGACCTGCCAGTTCTCAGTGCATTATTCATTTTTACTTGGTAGATTATGAGTTGAAAAGTGAATTTGGGGGTTTTTTGTTTGTTTGGGTTTTCTGTTTGTGTTGTAAGTGGAGTTAAAGCAGAAGCAGGCAGTGGTGAGGACAAAGTGTTCAGTCACTGTAAATTGTTGTGGTCAAACAGTTGCTCCAAGTGAGTCATGAGCCAGATGCATTTTAGTTCTTGCTGTTGAATGTAGAGTTGTGCTAAGTACAAAAGCAAAGGCCTCAGAATGGCAGCTTGGGCTCAGTGCTGGTCTGAGGTGGGAATGGGGTTTTTTGGCTCTCTACCCTAGGAGTACAAGTGCCAGTTTTTAGTCCAGCTTCTCTGTTAAGAAGAGCTATTCTAGTTAGGCTCTTACAAGGGAATTTGAGTACTATTCAGCATATGGATATGCCAGAATGAACGTACATTGTGGACTCTGGAACTACCATCTGATATGTTAATGAGATAAATCTTCTTGAACAACACGAAGAAGTTGTGATTTTGTTGATGTTTGAATCAACTGCAGTTCTTTCAGACAGCTCAGTAATACTTGACACCTGCCAGGCAAAATCCAACAAAACTGAATGGGACATCATTTGGTTTAAAGCTGCCTTTCTGGAGTATGCTTAAGAGGGTTTTAATCCTTGACATATTTTTTTTCTGATATCAGGTTATCTTGCAGAATGGTATTTAATGAAGCTTTTAAACATGGATAAAGTGGATTGCATTTTCCTCTATGTTTTCTAGTGGGCTGGTGTTGAGAAGCTGTTGAGCAAATGTGTCTTGTTTTGACACCATGCTTTAACTTCTTTGCTAGAAAGCAAAAGACCAAATAAGTTGATAGGCAGACCACCGTGTTTTTGACTCCAAGAGAACAGAACAAAAGCTTAAGAAAATGTAGTGAAGAACTCTTTCTTTTTTCACGCCTTTGCTCATACAGTTTGAGAGAGAATGTGCATCAGCACAGTAAAAACGAAGACAGGATTTATAATGGAACTTATGGCATAAGAAGTTACTACAACTGAGGTGCAAGACAAGGCAATCAGTTAAGAAAAACACAGTTGTGGGATGTGTACAACCCAAAATTTGCTTCATCACTTGCATTTCAACTCCTGTCTGGCATGGTTACTACTCATGCTATCAAGAAAAGTTCTATGACTGGATGAATGTTATCCTAAAGTTTTCATAAAATCAAAGAAACTAAATTGTTAGTTAAAACTTCTGCTTATTTTATGTAATGAGGCATGTGGCTGGCTTCAATCATTTTTGGTTTGGTTTTTTTTTTTTGGTAGGTCTGAACTTTTGTGATGGTTACCTTTTATTGGAACACTTCTAAATAATTTGGGGTTGCACAGCACACAGTGTGTTAATGCTTTCTTTTTATTTTTAGTATGCTAGAACTATCTGTTCCACCCTACAACATGAGCTGGCTTTCCTTGGCCACATTCCTTGCAGTTCATCTGCCTATAAATGTTTTTAGAGTACATTGAATGATGATGGTAAGATACTGTTAAGTCATTAACAACTAAAATCAAACATAAAATTTTGTGGTGTACTTTGCCCAAACACATTCCACTACTACTGCAAAATGGAGCAGCTTCTATTTTTAATGAAAATCTTATTTGGAAGCTTTTCATCTAAAATCAGCATTTGTGACAGTTGGGGGATTTTTTTTTTCTGGCAAAATCACTTGTGTTTTGTGGAAAGCAAAGAGCAAAAGTTTATTTGTGATTAGGGCAGGCAGTGTGAAATGTGTTGTCTCAGATGTGAGACATCTCAGATGGGAGAATCTGAATGTGTTTTCCAAGACATTAGGAAATGAAGGAGCCTAAAAGAGGATGTATTTCTGTTCAGCTAGCAAGTTATATTTTCTGACAGGTGGGTGATTTTCACTTGATAATCTTCAACCAAAACAAAATCATTATTTTGGGACATTGTGGTATAAAGCACTGTATATTTACAAAGCAGCAGAGGTTGTTACTTCTTGCTTTACCTCAGTAATTATTGATCTAAAAATACTACCAACTTACAGCTGCCTGCAGTTCACAAACTGCAATTTTTGCAGCAGGCTCCCTAGGATTTCTGAGCATACGTTTGGAGTAATGCTTCCACTGGTGGAGCCTTGAACTTAAACTGCTTTTAAGCAAGAGTCATAGATCTTGTGATCCCACAGTGGAAAAAGAAAACAGGTGGTAGGGCTGGATGTAATGGCTCTTTCCATTTTTACCATTGCTCTGACAGCTTGCCCTAGGAAGCTTTCCCTTTAGAAAAGAGATAAAATAGCAAACAGAACTCGCCAGGCATACACAGTGCTTGCCAGCCTCTGACTCTTGCCATAAATTTTTAATCCATAAATTAAGAGTTGGTCCTTCACCTATTTATGAGCAAGCAAACATTTTTTTCTTCCTAAAAAAATTTTTTTTTGCTGTCAGTATATGACATGCTGATTTCAGTAACACCATAGTTAAATTTGTGTTGTCTGACAACACAATGCATGGCTTTAAAAAAATAGTCTTGAGTAAGCAGTTGATTCAATACACTATCTCTGTATTCTTTACCAGGTCCAGATCAGTATCTAAATAGAGCTGCATATGCCCACAGTCTCGTATGCAGTAATATTTATGTATTTAGTATCAGTGTCTTCTAACATGGTTCCTTTTCCCTCATGGTAGAAAAGGTTTTGAAGTGAGAATTCTGTACATGTTTGAGTCAGTATAAACAGCTTTGCACTGGTATTGTTTTCATCAACAGCCCCTCAGGGACGAGCAGAGCACCGTGTCACTGGCACAAACCTAGATTACATCAAGAAAGAAGGAACAAGCAGAACTGATGCAACTTCAACTGGATCACCACAGCAGACACTATGTTAGGACCCTTCAACACTGAAATGAGAATTGCATCCACATTTGGATCTTCTCTGTAAGAATGTTCAGGAAAATGAGTCTTAAATATCTGTGGATAATATGTCACTTCTTGCATGTCAGTATCCAAATCTTGGTGGGTTAACCAAGCTTTTCTGAAAAAGCATGTCCACCTACCTCACTGTTTATATATTAATTTCTTCTATTCTCCTTTTCTTTATTTTAAACCTTTGTGCTAGTTAATAAGTATAGCAATGATGGCTTACATGAGTTATCTCAAATGAGTATTTAAAGGGTTGGACTCTTGATTCAAATCGTACTGATTTTATCCTTTAGATAGTGGGGTGACTCAAAATGCCTTTGTCAGATGTCTTTAACCTCTCCAGCTGTCCTGTCAGCGAGGATGAGTCAGGAGCTGGAGTCCTACAACTAACACTCCCTAAATCTGGAAAGCTCAGCTGTTACCATAACTGATTTGGCAGCTTGGGGCAGGATGGGGACTGGTGTACTACTGAGGTGACAGCAGCTTTTCCAGAGTGCTCCTGCATTTTTCAGGGAAGAGAGGAAAGTCTTGTTGTCCTTTGTTTTATTCTACACTGAGAATGAAAACAGTATTTTCCATGGGAACTGAGATGACTGGGTTACAACAGAAACAGTGTCCCTGGTGACTTCTAAGGCTTTGTTCCCTTCCTACGCTGGCATTTGCGGCAAGGTGCTGAAGTTGCAGAACAGGATTGGTCAGTGGTCCCCTTGAAAGAAAGATGTCTAGACGGAGAGGACTCCATTAAGAACTGGGCACTCCCACTGTTTGGTAGTTATATATATATGGCATACACACAGACTGAATTCATGTGTTCAGTCCTGAGATATCTACACCTGTGTCAACCAATGCTAAGAGGACAGAAAGGCTCTTCTAGGAATCTTAGGCAGAATGATGATGATGATAACCTGTAGTAACAATTAAAGGTTTATTTTCTTAGCACCCTATTATAATTAGTATATCAAAGAATTTATTGCTAGAACGGCACTGGATTTCTAGAAGCAGAATCAAGGTAGTCCAATTTAGAAGTAGCCTAATACAGTATTTACAGTACAACCTAACTTACAATTACAGCTGTGCCTTAACTCAAGCTTATAACACAACCTAAGGTACAGACAGCGTTGTGTGCTGTTAGGCTTCCCTCAGGGTCAACAACAGCATCTCCCTGGCTGGGTGCCTGGGGCCTCCAGGGCTGGCAGGGAAGGGAGTGATTATCCTGGCGCCCAGCAACCTTGAGGCAGGTCGGGAGGGGAAGAAGAAATCTCTTTATTTGTCTGCTTGGTTCACTGGACCTTTGGGGCCTGATAATGAGGTAAAGTGAACAAATACATCACCTACTCAGTTACAGAGAGCAGCTGCTTGGCTTATAGAACAGCACTGGTTATGCCAACCACATAAAGTAGGGTCAGGAGCAGGGGGTACTGCTCTCACAGACATGATGGTTTTGGTAGCACTGTCCTACGGATGTTAAGTAGAAACACCCCTCCTCACAGTGAGAGTAAGAAAATACTTCATAGAAAGTCATTCTGTACAAACTGTGGTTAGAGCCTGTAGGTTGTATTTGTGGCCTTTGCTGCCTTGTAGCTTTCCAAAGGGGAGCTCTGCACTTCATGACCACATGGCAACTGCATATACAACAGAGTGATTTTACCCTTTTCAACTAGCCATAAACTGCTCTGGTCGTAGATTTTTTTTCCCCTGTTCCAAAGAAACTCCACAGATCTACCAGCAAATTTTTTATTGGTATTTATTGAAATTTTAAAATTTCATTTAAAATTTCAGGTCTATAGGCATAATGAAACAAAGCTTTCCTGAGATTTTGTTGATGGTTACTATGGCTGCATGTTTGAGTAGATTTGAGTCTTGACTTTGCTTTCAGAGTAGTGTTAAAATGACTACAGAAACAATGCTTTCATTTTACTTCCACAATATCTCCTACAGGCTTCAACAGAAATGCATGCAGAAAGTGAGATTTAATACTATCATTTTCACTGTTATCTCTAAAATGCAGCTTTTACAGCAGTAATAATAAAATTTTCAACTGTTTTTGAATTTATTTTTTTTTTTAGCTAGCTGGATTTTGAATAGTCTGGTGAAGAGTTGTGAAAATGAACTAGTTTGTATAATAAAGTCACTAAGCCTGAGATCTGCTTTAGTCTGCATCTGTTTTCCAGTACTCTAAGTACTTGAAAATAGAATTGTCTTGTTTTTATTGTGCTTCACCTCTCTTCATAAATCCTTTGCTGGGAGGAGAGAATCCCAAGTGTGCCCCAACTCAATCTTCCTAGCTCTTCACTTCCAGTGCTAGAACATTGTTTTGGCTGGGATGTTGAAACTGCTTTTGGATCTGAATTACTTGAACTAGATTATAGAACAGATACAGGTTAAAAGCTTACTGTCCCCGAGATGTCTAAAGCATTGACATCAAAAGCATTTTGTGTGTGTGTGTTTTTAATCCAATTTGCCTTGATCTAAGAGTTATTGCAATCTAGTGTGGGAGGTAGCACAGCAGTAAGGGAGTGAAAAGCATTGAATAACACTGCATTGTAAGCGGAGGCAGAGGGAGGAGAAAATGTTTTCGAACTTGAGCCTTTTATATCCTTAGGGTTCTTGCAGTATTCTCTCTGTGAAGGATCAGCACTTAGTTAAGGACAATAGTTAACAATAACACGGAGAAAAATCTTGGTTTCTTTAGGAGAAAAAGTATTATTATGTTAATGGGACTTCTTTAGTAATAGAACTAGTAAATGTGCAAGTGGAATGTCCTAGTGGTCCTCTGTGTGTGTTACCGGCTGGGTAAAAGAAGAACTTAGGATACAGCTTTTAGAATACAGATTCTGATTCATAATACTTGCCAGTAATGTCACACTTGTATCAGAAATAATGTGGCCAGCAAGACCAGGGCAGTGACTGCCCCTCTGTACTTAGGACTGATAAGGACACATCTTGAGTCCTATGTCCTGTTCTAGGCCCCTCACTACAAGAAAATATTGAGGTGCTGCATCGTGTCCTGAGAAGAGCAACTGAACTGGAATGCTCTAGGCAATAAGTCTTATGAAAAGCAGATAAGGTTGTTTAGCCTGGAGAAAAGGAGACTCAGGGGAGACCTCATTATTCTCTGCAACTGCCTGAAAGGAGAGTGTTGGGGGTTAGATTTGTTTCTTTTTTACTTATAGAATTTTTCCCCTAAGTTGCTAGGAAACTAACTACTGGGTACTTGTAGGTACTTAAGCAGAACAAAGGGGCCAAAGTGAGGAGCTGTAGCACCTGGCTGCACTTCTTTGGGTCTCGAGGAGTTTCTCTCAGAGGGGGGAGATACCGTGAGTTTTGGCGCAGGTAAAGGACAGGGCTGGGGGCAGGTTCTCTCTCTCTTGCTCTCAGTATTGGAGAGAGGATGGCCAGGCTGTTGCTCGCTGCGGGAGGAGTCACTGTCACCACCACGTCCGGTGCTGGGAAATCTCCCATCATCTGCTCGTGTGCCCAGGAATTCTGAGCTCGCCTCCTCCTGCCCTGCCGGGCCGGCCCTGTCCCGCCGCCGCTGCTTTGAGGCTTTTCTGCTCCTCTGTGGCCCCGCACTGCCCTGCCGGGACATCCCTGCCGCTCCAGCCACCACCGACAGAGCTCCTGATCTCATCCACCAGCCCGGGACTTTCCACCCTTCCCGCTCGGTGCTCTCGGAGTCCCGCAGGGGATCAGACTGCCCCGGGCTTTGTGAAACAAAGCCCCTCGAGGTTCCTGGTTCTGTTTATTATTAGTGCTGTAGTTGTTGTTGTTTGTTTGCCTTGTTGTACATACTAGTAAAGAACTGTTATTCCTATCCCTGTACTTCTGTCTGAAAGCCCCTTTAATTTTCTAAATTATAATAATTTGGAGGGAGGGGATTTGAATTCTCCATCTCTAGGGAGGCCCTGCCCCTCCCCAGCAGACACCCGTCTCTGAAACCAAGACAGAGGGTGTAGCCAGGTGGAGGTCAACCTCTTTTCCCAAGCAATAAGCAACAAGAGAAAGTTGCATTAAGGGAGGTTTAGATCAGATATTAGGGAAAATTCCTTCACCGACAAGATGGTCAAGCACTGGAACAGGCTGCCCAGGGATGTGGTGGAGTCCCCACTCCTGGAGATATTTTAAAGACATGTGGATCCGGTGCTTAGGGATGTGTTTTAGTGGTGCAGTTGGCAGTGTTTGGTTGATGGCAGGGCTTGAGATCTTAGAAGATCTGAAAGGTCTTTTCCAACCTAAATGATTCCATGGTTTTCTAATTTTCAGATGCTTTGCTCATACAGCAAATTATGATTACAAACATAATTCCATGGCTTTCAGGTGCTGTAACAGAGCACCTGACACTTGTACCCTAGCAAGGGAGGACTTGCCTTAATGATGAGGAGTGTGTAGTCAAACGAGTATTAATTTATTTGTTATGTCCCTAAAAGATGTGTTGTTGGGCTATGACTGTAGTTCTTATCTAGAGCAGGGGAGAGGAAGAAGTGACAAAATGTTGAGACTACATTAAAATTCCAGGGTAAGACACCAAATATGTGCAAACCACGGACAGAATCTGCCAGAACTGTGAAGTCAAGATGCTCTGTCTGTGTTGAGTATTTGCACTTGCATAATAAAGAAAACTACCAGTTTCAGGGGATTCTCAACTTAATGGCTAATTTGTGTGGGGAAGAATAAGCAGCCTAGCGGGAAGACAACATTGATGCACATTCGATAAGGGCTTGATTACATTTGACCAACTTAACAAAGGTGATGACAGCTGCAATCGCAGTTACAGCATTTCAGTCACCAGCTGCCCACTCAACTGTGGTGCGTGGCTGCTACAGCAGTAGCTTTAACCAAACGGGGAAGGAAATAGCAGAATCCTGTGGACACTACAGTAAATCATTGTGTTTTTTTCTAGTGTCTCTGACAATACAGGGAAACAAGTCATTTGGGCCATGTTTCTGAAAATCAAGTAATTTTGTTTTCTTTTATGAAAACTTACAGGAGCCTGAACCAACAACGAGAACAGTAGGTTAGGCACAGACATAGGATATTACAGTTCCACCTATTTGGATTCAGGTAAATTAGATTGAGATTAGCCTGTTTGGTTTGTTTTCAGTTTCAGTATTTCATGGCTTAAACAGGCTGAAGAGAGTTTCTAAATGGTGATTAGTGTAGGGAGACATGATATGACAGACTTCACACCCACAGAGTAGGTGTTTTTTATCCGTTCAAATCATATCTCTGAATGGCCTTGAGAACAGACAAATGTAATCTAATTTATTCTTGAAAATAATATTAATTTTAAAACTTAATCAGAACATTGTTGCTTTTCTGTGTCAAATACACGGTTAAGGTTGCTCACTGGTACTTTGCCAAGAATTTCCACTGTGTTTTCGATAAGAATAAACCAGTGCAAGGGACATCGGTCTTTGAAGAAAGCCTTGCCACGCTCTGGAACTGAGCTGACAGAACAGTTATTTTATTCCTAATGTTTGGACTGCGAAATTGCATGAAATGGAGGCCTTAGAATAAGTAAAATATGGACATAGTATGTGATTTATAAACTAGCTTTTCATGCTTTACTCTGATTTATGAACCCTTCATTGTCACAATGATCAGAACTTCTAGGTAACAAAATCCTCTTTGAAGCAGAGAAAATTACGCCAACAGGTTTTTGTATCTATTTTTCATTTTAGAATAAAACAGTGTTAAGTTTGGATGACCAAATGAGCACAAATACTTGGTGTTTTTTTCTTACCATTGAACTTGCATAATTACCAACACATGGTCACAGCAAGCTGCTCTAAAACTTCAAGAAAGTTTTCTGCCAGGTGTACTGCCTCTGAAACCTCCTTCCCTCTTTTTTTCCAAATCTATTATCTTTTCAAAAGCTTCAATACAAAGATTAATTTTGTATAAAATCCTGAAAATCAGGTAATCTGGCCTAAACTCATTGTTACCAGGTTAAGAAATGAGTTTCAACTCAGATATTATTTTGCCTCCTTTTTAAAGATTGGGGATTTTTCACAGCTTCAAGCATTTTAAGTCTGGAATTTTTTTAAGGACACCAAGTTTAATTCAGTGCTATCTCAACTAAACAATGCTTTTTTAAAAGATACCTTTTCCAAGTTTGTAGCTTTTCCCCATATTATGAAAAAACAGTTTTAAGAAATACTGAGCATTTTCAAGGTGTATGGAAGATCCCATCTAATGAGGAAAGTCTGTTTCAAGTATTCCTCACACATAAGCAAGTAAGAAATGGATACCACTTCTGTGCTATTTGCAAAGCAAGCTATCTTGGAGGGTTCATAGTCAGTATGAATGGAGGCCTGAATTTTCCTTTCAAGAAAGAAAAGCCATTGATCATGAATGGAAGTTGGTTTCAGTTATCATAGCTTAATTTTAAAAACACTGTGGGGAACGGTTATCAAAATTTAATTTTGAAACTTGATGCCAGCCTTTGTTTTATCGCTGTCTATTCAATATCCGGTGTGCTGACTGTGCCATCTGTTCTTCCTGCAGGGCATAAGAAGGAAAATATATTACTTAGCCATCCAAAACACTGAATGGTACTTGAATCAGATGCATAAGGATAGCATAACTCTAACTGAATGGATATTACTTTGGAAGATTAATCTCTAGAGAAGCTCTCAGAAATCTACCTTGCCTACTGTAACTAGTTTCATCACAAATACAGACATCTCAGACCATCCTTGATTTAAGGAGGATTAATTTAAAGCTAGGCCTCTTAGGGCCACTTTTGATTCGAGGAGATATGTGCAGATCTGGGACTTCTAGGAACACTTTCAGTTATTTAAGCAGTATAATAATTTTTTAAAGGTCAAAGGCTTGCATCAAATTTTGGCTGAGGTGCTCTGCAGTGTTTGATCCAGGACAGCCTTCTTGTGGCTGGCTGCCTGTGCTTCTTTCGGGGGTAACATTTGTGCAGGCTCAGCGTCTGATTTGTCTTACTTTCATATGGATCAGTCAGTAAAGATAACCTTCAAATGCTGGCCTTTCAGGCAGGACAAACAGTGATTGCAAAAAGAAGAGGCCTTGAAATCTGTCACCCTGTCTTTGTCTCTCCTGTCATTTTCAGTTTCTTGTTTTGCCTCATGCTGTTCGCCTTAAGGATAATCTGCAGCCTGGTATCCCTTGGGGAGTTGACTCAGGCTTTACTCAGGGTCTGTTGTAACTGGAGTTCAGAGATTGCACTTCAGCCTTGTGAGAGCCAGACCAACAGCACAAGAAGGGCTGCTGACCCCTGCTGCATATTCCATTGTAGAGGAAGAAAATAGGAAGTCAGAGAAGATAGGTTAAGTCCATTATCAGAAAAGTATTGTTACATGAGGGCTGCTTTGTGACCCCTACTTGTAAATGTGCTGTGGAACAGAGTCCCCATCCCAAATTATTTTTCTTAAAGCACATCAAAACTAGACTAGCAGTGGCCAAAGCTCCCGTAAGAGGGTATAGGAGTGCTGTGGGGCTGCCTGCTGCTCAAGCGTGAGAGGAAGAGACCAGTGATGGATGTGAATTTTAGGCATATGGGATGTCAAAATAAACAGATAGTGATATGAACAGCTATCTAACTTTACTCTTTGGCCTCCTTCCCAGATTCGAGGTGCTGCTAACTATGTAGCCTCTCCACAAAAACTGTGGAAAAAAAGCGCTGGAAGTGAGATGTTTCCTGTTGGCAGTGCTCCTCAGTCCCCGAGCACTAGGTTTAGTTGGAGCTCTGACATGTGGGGGAACTCTGGGCCCACGGGAGGGGGAATGAGGCTCAGGAGGAACAGAGTCTGCTGGGGCTTGAGGGGTTAGTTCAGGGATATGAGAAGAAATCTGAATTCCCAACATTTCACAATACCTCAAGAGTTTTAAAGTGTTATGTTTTTCTGGAGAGGAGAGGGTGAGAGCTGCATTGGGGAAGATTTAAATAGCTTGACCTGTCTCAGAGCTGATAATTACCAGATTTCTGCAAGCTAAGTGGAGGAAAATTTTACTGCAGTGTGGAAAAAGATTACAGCACTGCTTATGAAGATACTGGGAAGGCAAATAGCCCCAGATTAAAAACTGGTGAGTTTTGCAATGCTGGATTGTAAAACAATATAACCAAAAGCTTTATGAACAAGGATGAGCAATTACCTTGTGCTTAGACTCTGTAAGACAATAAAATAAATACCTAAAATAAATACCAATGTACAGCCTTATTTGAGCTGTACATTGCTAACCCTTTATGTTAGTGTAAATATTAAATAAATAACTTCCAGTTCTTAAGCCTTTAGGCTTCAGAAGAATTTTTTTTCCTAAACTGAGATTTAGAAAAAAAGGTTAAAAGATTTTCCTCAACCGTAAGACACTGGAAATCAAGTTACATGGCAGTCCTCTTCACCATGGTGATGTTTAGTCTACCAGAGAAATGAAAAAAACTAAGCGCGTGGTTCCACTTCTCAGCCAAAGACATCAATATAGGGGTTGACCTTTTGAAATACTGACCAACAAGCCTGCAAATCAACTCCTATTTTCAAATGGAAGTTGTAAACAAGAAACATAAGAAGCAGAGCAATACTGTGTCCACATTAAGTCACAACCATATTCTTGGCTCTGCTTATGTAGCATTTTCATCTAGATAAATGGAATAAGGTGGGACCTTGCTGCACATTCATGTCAGGATGAAATACTACTTGGAAAATTATGGTAAATTTGTGTTTAAATTCAAAAGGCATTCATATGAGTTTTCTCATTCCAAACACTGACTCTGAAAAGCTGAGCCATAAATTTAGCAACTGTGACTTCTCTCAGGAATGATCCAGTGAATGTCAGTCAAAGGGTTTCTTATGGGCTGTGGTAAGCTGCTAATGATGTGACGAAAGGGAAACTGTGTGATATACAGCTTGAAACAGAAATTTTGAACTTAATTTTCCTGGAGACTACCCCGCTAAAGTTTCTGTTATCTTCCCTGTGCCATTATGCTTCATTTTCACTGCAAACTGAAGCAGATCAAACTCACTGAGATTGAGACTTTGAGAAATTTCAACAAAGATATTAGTAACACTACCAGTTGATGAAGGTTTGTTGTGAAAATACTAATTTTAGTTCCACTGAACAACTTCTTAAAAACTATTTGCAGTTAATATGTTATTAAGTTTTGCAAAATACTTGGTACGGTTTATATATATATAAAATTAGTCCATTTCACTATTCATTAGGCTATTTTCCTTGAGATACCCAGGGTTTTTTTTCAGTTTCAGTACCTGACAGGTCTGAAGTCCAAACACAAGTTGCCTTGCAGAGGGGCCTGCTTAGGGTCTGCCTGAGATGCTTTTGGAGGGAGTTGGCTTAGATACTCCTGTTGTGCTCATGTTTTTGAGCTGACTAGCTGTTCTTCACCTTTCTCCCAGACGGTTCGGAAAGCCCAGGCTGGGATAAGTCCTTAGAAGGCCCGCTCCGGGCACTGGCCCGCCTTTCCCCGGGAGCTGGAGCGGGAGCGTTCCCGCCCACGCGCCCGCCTCCCTCAGCCGAGCCCCCGCCCCTCGCCACGCGCCGCTGCCCCGCCGGGAACGTGCGCCCGCGCGACGCGGCCCCGCCCACCGCCGCGAGACGCGCCCCTATTGGCCCCGTCCCGCCCGTGCCGGCGCTGTTGTGACACGTGAGGGCGGCGCACGTGGGGACGTTATGTAAGGCGCAGGGGGAAGGGGCGGGGCCGGCACGCGCGCGTGCGGCGGGGCCGCCGCGCATGCGGGGTGAGGGCGAAGGGCGGGGCGAGGCCGGTCTGGTTGTGCTCGCTCCCCAGACAGAGGCCCCGGAGGCTCCCGAGCGACAATGAAGCAGGAGCAGCAGCAGCAGCCGGTGCCGCCGCCGCCCCCACCCCAGCAGCCTCCCCAGCAGTCGTCGCCTCCCTTCGCCAGCCCGGGGGTGCCGGCCTTCCTCAGCAAGCTGTGGGCTCTGCTGGGCGAGACCCCCAGCAACCAGCTCATCACCTGGAGCCAGGTCGGCCGGCCCCCCCTCCCCCGCCCGCGTGTGGCGGAGCCCCCGCCATCACCCTGTGCTTCGCTCCGGCGGGCACCGGGGCCTGACGGGGGCCGTGGGCCTCGGCGTGCGCGTGGGGGAGATGGAAAATCAGGGCACGGCCACATGGCTTGGCTGGGCTCGGGCCGGGCCGGGCCGAGTTGTTCGGAGAGGCCGGGGCTCGCCTCGGCCCTCAGCCCCTCCTTTACTTTAACGTGGAGTGGGAGCTCCGGTGCCCGCCCTGGCGCGTCCCCAGGCACTCCCGCGGAGGGAGGGGTGTGTGTCTGGCGGCCCTGAGTGAGCAGGCTCGGGCGGCCGTGGGGGGTGGAAAGCGGCCCGGGAGCCGGGGGGTCCTGCCGTGCGCTTAAGGAGCCGGCGTGCGGGGGTCCTGGAGGTGCGGGGGGATTTCCCACCGCGGGATGGTGGGTGTGCCAGGAGCGGGGCTGGCCCGCGGTGAGCCGGGGCTGCGGGGGAGCTCCGGAGGATGGGGAGAGCGGCGTGCTCAGGCTTTCTGCTGTTTCCTGTGTGCTGCCCGGGGCCGGATCCTGCGGGGCGGTGGGAACGGCCACGTGGGGGATGGCCGGGGGCTTCCCGGGCTCGGTGTCCACCTGCTGGGGTGGCGGGAAGGGAATGGGCCACGGGGGAAGTCGAATTGGGCACCAGTCTTATACTGCAACGAAGGGCTGGCAGGTTGCTACAGTGAGCATCATTGACAGTTGTGCTAAAAGCTAGGGACATACTGTTCTCAAATCGTATCAATATTTTTAAGTGGTATTGAGTGAAAAATAACTGAGAGCTCCTTATTTTAAATGCTTTAGCAATAATGAAATGTCTTAAATATTTTACTGAAAATGGTTTACCAGTACCTTCAGCCAGAATTTCCCAAAGAGGGAAGCAGGAGGCCTCAGCAGATTACGGCAGCTTTTCTTTCTTCTTTTTTGATTTTGTTTTTGTTTTAGGGATTTTTTTGTGGTATTTTGGGGTTTTTGTTTTGGTTTGGTTTTGGTTTTTTGGTTTTTTTGGGGTTTTTTTGTTTTTTTGGGTTTTTTTGGTAAAAGAGAGATACTAATGCCTGTATGAAGATTGATATAGTCTACATTAAGAAATGCTGGTTTTGGTGCCTTATGCTTTTAATGGAGAATTTCCAAATCCATTGCTTATGTTTATCTCAAGTAAACACACCAATACCTGTTAGGTATCTTTGTCTCTTTTTTTTTAATTAACAGTAAAAATAATTGTTTGAGATTCTGCAAGGTTGTTTATAGAGGGGAAGGTCCACCCATCACAGTTGGTATTATTAGTAACCAGCAGTTCTTGTGGAGGGGGAGGTATTGGGATTACTTGTGGTATGGATGAGGAGTACCAAATGAAGCACTTGGAAGACTGCTGTATGCTGCAGTCATTGGCACTAGGAATTGACAATCTTAGCTGTGTAGTGGAGCTTACAGGCCTTAATGTCCGGACAGGTTTGCTGTAAATGACTGTCAGGGCAACAACAGCTTGTGTGGATGCATTTCCCAGATTTTCATGTGCTAGGCCTGGACAGTGTCAAAGTGATAACAAAGTGAGGCACCGCATGAAAGTTATCTGTTGGTGTCACGGGTCACTAGTGTCACTTGATTCAGCACCTTCAGTTTGTGAGTTTTAGACACAGCATTGGCTAAAATAGCCTATTCTTGCCATTTCTTTTGCTTCCCCTTTTTCTTCCACGGATTGATTGTCTGCAGGAGGTAGGTAGGCATTACTGGAAGTGATATCTCCCTACCTTCCTCTCAATGGTGATCGCTTAAGTCATTCAATGGAGAGCCATTTGTAACATCCTGTTTCTGATGCTCCCTGCTGATTTGCAGGAACAAGCTGTTGTGGTTTAACCCCCACTGGCAACCAAGTACAGCTCGGTCACTTGATCACTTCCTCACACACTGGTAGAGAGAGTAAAACTCTTGTTGGGTTGAGATAACCGTTTAAAATTGAAATGAAGTAAAGTATAAGATAACGGTAATAAAACAGAAAGAAAACACAAGAAAAACAAATAATGCCCAATACAATTGCTTACCACCTGCAGGCCGGTACCCCAGCCCATCCAAAAACAGCAGTTGGCCCTCCTGCCAGGTAACTCTCCTCGTTTATGTATTGGGCATGATGTTCTCTGGTATGGAATATCCCTTTGTCCAGTTTGGGTCAGCTGTGCTGCCTGTGCATCCTCCCAACTTGTGCACCTGCTTGCTGGCAGCACTTGGGAAGCTGAAAAGACCTTGACTTAGGGTAAGCACTGCTCAGCAGCAACTAAAACATCAACTTACAATCAACATTATTCTCTCACTGAATCCAAAAACTCAGGACTCTACCAGCTACTGAGAAAAACATCAGTTGTATCCTAGCTGAAACAAGGACACCCGCCTTCGGACAAGGACCTTCATATGGTCTTACATTTGGTTCCGTAAGCTTCTTGAGATCATAGAACTGCTGGCATTTGAGCATAAGAAAAGTGACTCATTAAACTAAAAAGGCCTCTTAAGATGCAGGAGAAGTTTTGACATTTCTTGAAGATAAAACTTTTTATTAACTACAGGATGAGAGTATTGTGGATGTATAGACAAAACCTAAACCATTTTGAAGTAGGTGATATGCCTTCTGCCAACTCCTTGCCCTGTTAGTTAAGTGGAGTGCAGTCATTGAAGAAAAAAGAGCTGATCCTTCTATTTTAGTTAAAGCCTGTGGATTTATATAAAAGGTCAGTCTTCTCTCACAATTGGCATTCCATAAGGGGAATCTTGCTTTAGGTAGCTACCTGTCTGGTAACTCCAAAACCCAGGGGATACCATCACCTCTTTGACAGCTCCATCTGCTGTACAAGTCCTATCAAACCAATCATGCTTTTATACTGAAAGGCAGATGGGACTGTCAGCTGATTGTTGGTATTTTTTTTCCTTGCTCAGGTTCTTTGTTAAGATTTCTTACCAGGGCTTCAAAACTACATTCAAAATTGATAGTATTGTCCTGTAGCGAAACTGATAATTGCTGGTAAACAATTATTTTGTATCTTGGTAAAGCAGTGTGTAACAATAGAGATCTTCCCCTTCAGATACAGGTGATGATGTCAATTGATAGCACTCAGTTGCTTTGCGACTGCAAGGTTTGTACACTTTTTGTTTTGGAAAATCGTAGGCAAGCAGATCAGTAATGTACTGCCTGCAAAAGGAAACATTCCAATCTGGTGATTAATTCTAAAAGCCCAGTGTGTTTTCTGCTATGGTTTTTAAGTGGCTTACTGTGTCTCTCTCATTTTAGAATGGAAAGAGTTTCTTGGTGTTGAATGAGCAGAGATTCGCAAAGGAGATTCTTCCCAAGTACTTCAAGCATAACAACATGGCAAGCTTTGTCAGACAGTTAAACATGTGTAAGTTCCTGGATTTTTGCATTCCAACACAGTTCTAATTCCTGTACGTAAAAGTTAAATTATAATTTCCTTTGAGCAGTGGCCTTATGTTCTCTGCAACTAGGATACTGTCTTATCCTCAAAATTGGCAACAGGATAGTTGGGATTTCTTAATGTGGGTTTTGAGGTTTTTGTTTTCTTTTGTTTTTTAAAGATGGCTTCCGTAAAGTTGTCCATGTTGATTCTGGAATTGTCAAACTGGAGCGAGATGGTCCAGTAGAGTTTCGGCACGCGTATTTTAGGCAGGGCCGAGAGGACTTGCTGGAGCACATTAAAAGGAAGGTTAGTGAAAATTCAGTATGTGGAAAATCTGTACTATTTAATACTGATAAATAGCGAAGTTCATGTCAACCTTTACTGCAGGATTGAGTGCAAATAAGTTCGGAGTTTATGGAAACAAACTGCCCTGCTTTCATTTATATCTTGAGCTTGTTTAAAGATATTTTGGGGGAGTTGACAAGGCTTTTTTATCTACTTTGCTGTCATTATAGTAAAGTTTCACAGGTGGCAAAAAAGTGAGTTGCATAATATGACAATTTGCAAAGGACTATTGGAAGTGCAGAGCATGCTTTGACTTCACCATCAGCAATATAAGAAACTGCTCATTTATGTAACTTGTTTAAGAGCAAAGCTACTGTAAGCATTAGACTTTACACCCAAGAGAATGGGGCAGACCTATAAACATGTTTTTTATGCTTCTGAAGTGTGCTCTGCTGTTATTGAGTCAAGTGATCATAGATGGCAAATAGAAATATGGCAGATTAAACTGGATGTCATGGTTAACCCCAGTCAGCAGCTCAGTCCCTTACAGCCGCTTGCTCACTCCCCATGTCAGGATGTGGGAGTGAATTGGGAGAGTAAAAGTGAGAAGACTCACGGGTTGAGATGAAGGCAGTTTAATAAGTAAAACAAAAGCTACACACACAACCAAAACCAAACTAGGAATTCATTTACCACTCCCCATGAGCAGGCAGGTATTCAGCCATCCCCAGGAAAGCAGGGCTCCATCACATGTAATGGTGACATGGGAAGACAAATGTCATCATTCTGAACATCCTCCCCACTTCCTTCTTTCTCCCCCAGTTTTATGTGCTAAGCATGACACCGTATGGTATGGAATGCTCCTTTGGTCAGGTGGGGATTACTGTCCCAGCTGTGTGTGTACCCTCTCCATTTTTTGTGCAGCCCCAGCCAGCTGGCTGGTGGAGTGAGGTGAGAAGCAGAAAAGCTTGACTCCACGTGCAACACTGCTCAGCAGTAACAGAAACATCTCTGTGTTGTCAGCACTGCAGCACAAGTGCACAAGTCCAAAATACAGCCCCGTATTTGCTGCTGTGAAGAAAATTACCCCATGCCAGCCAAAACCAGCTAACAGTGATGGTTAACCTGGTGATTTGTTATCACCAGGTTATTGTGATGCAGTTAGGGTGAAGTAGAGTACTTGGAAAAATGCCTGAAGAGTCTGAGTGTACACAAATGTTTGTAACAACTAAAGCTTATGTGGTGACAGCTGTGTTTCTAGTTTGGGGTATTTTTGGATGCTTGGTTTATTATTAAGTGCATATTTTGTCAACATTAGTAAGAAAATATACTTGGTCAGTGAAAGAGAATAACAGTTAAGCAGGAGTTAAGGGAAGTGTTGTTTCTGGATTCTAATCTTTTAAAGGTTTCTTCTTCGAGACCTGAAGAAAACAAGATACGTCAGGAAGATCTCTCTAAAATAATTTGCAGTGCTCAAAAAGTGCAAATTAAACAAACAACTATTGAATCTCAGTTGTCTCTTTTGAAAAGGTAAGTTGGTTCATCAGTATCTGATCCTTAGTGCTGAGTAATTGTGACACTAGATCTGGACAAAGACCTAATTCTAGGAAGGAACCTCTTGATTTCTGGTTGCCTAATTGAAATTATTATTTTAGGAACATACATTTTAATAGAAAAATTGCTTTAAAATTGAATTTTCTGATATTATTAAGAATAACAGGCAATGTTGGTGTTTGCACAACTGTCTAGTAGTAGGGAATTAAACAACACCTGTAGTAATAGTTCCATATAGATGCTGAGTGTGACTATTTAAATCAGCTCTTAGTATAAATTATGCTGGTTTTTGACTTCAAGTTGGAAATAGTTACTGTATTTGGTTTGAGGCAGACTTTGGTTTGTGTGGTTTGCATATAGTACTTTTGTAGGACAAATAATGTCTTTGCTCACTGTTTTTTGTTTTCCTATTATTTTCTGTCTTCATTCCTCCACTGTTTAAAATTATGGAAGAGTTAATACCTATGAAAATATATTTAGAAATCTAATTTGGAAATTCATTAATTACCTCATTACAGAGAAACAGAATTGAAAATCCAAATGTAAATAGAGTTTTTTTAGAATTTCAATACTGCCTGCTTAGAAATTATGGTTTATTTTTAACAGTGAAAGAGATGTGTGTCATAAATTACTTCATCCTCTAGAATGTGTAGATACAGACAAGATACATGAGCATAAGGTCATGCACTGTAAGTCACATCAGCTCAATAGAAACTACTAGAGTTTCTGTTTCTTCTAGTAGAAGGTCTCAGGCCTCTGTGGCAGAAGTCCCCAGTTAGTTCTGGTTTTAAGAAGTAAATTCTCTCATTTCTAGACACGAGTTGTAGTGACTTGAGTGGTAGAATCATCAGAGGTGAACTTCTTTTGCTTAGGCACAGTCTTTATTACAATCTGGCCAGTCTAGAGTAAATATCATATTTGGTCTCTTGAAATCCTGGACAAAGTTGTGTTGAAAGGAACCTCAGAGAGCCATCAGGTCCAAATCGCTGCCCAGAGCAGGGCTGGCTTTGACTGAAATGACAGCCAGTTGCTAACGACCTGATAGTTCATACAGGTGAGAACACAGTGGTTGGTCTTTGACATCCATATTGTCATCCCATCAGCTTAAAGTGATTGAGGTAGAAACTCGAGCTAAATCAGAAGACCTAGTCTTACAAAAAAACATGTTGATAAAGCTAGAGGAAAAATGGAGAAAGTTCAGAATCCCTGACTTTTGGGATGGGACTGTACTCTTAAGTTGTATGTTGGACATAGGAGCAGTTTGAGGAGCAGGTAGTACCCTGCATCACACTGCATATGAGCTGCTGTTTCTGAAAACTTAGTTTAAGGTTTCCTAAAAACCCAAACACCATTGGAGTTGGCTTTTTTGTGTTGAAAATTAAACTACAAAAGACAGGAGGATGGTATATTGTCTGCCCATATTTGTTGAAGCTTTTGGTACTCATTATCTGCCTCTTAATACGGCATACACTGTTGGAAACAACAAGGCTTGTGGTTACAGTAGGGCAGTTTTTACACTGTGTCAGTAACTGGAATCCCATCAGTACTGGAAGAACCAAGATTACTAAAATGGCAGTGTTTCATGAAAACTGCTACCTTTGACAAGCTCTTGTTACTTTTTATCACCTAACATGCCCGTTGACTGGAGCTAATAGAGGTAACTGTTAAATGGTGATAGTTAATTTTTAAATGCTGAATATATGGGTAATGATTATTGCCAAATTTGGGAATTTTTTTTTCCTTTAAATCAGATGCATTCTCTGCAGGCTATTTGATGTGTTTGGGTCTCTGTGGTTACTTTCCAAGGCTGCTTGCTGCCTGTGTGACAGCAACCCCCAATCTAGAAACACATTTCAAAGAGTTTTAATGAAGCCAACTGATCTTTAACAAAAATTAATAACTAGTTTTAACGTGACTTTTAAATCATCATTTTTAAACAGAGAGAATGAATCCCTTTGGAGGGAAGTGTCAGAACTGAGAGCAAAACACTTGCAACAGCAGCAAGTTATTCGAAAGGTAAGGCTTCATTCAAATGTCATGTGTGCCTGAGTGAGTGCTTCTGAAGTAGGAATGTTCTGCCACGTTACCTTGCTTTGCCCTCACTCAGCTTTTTATAATGTCAAATCTCTCTTTATTAGAAGAAACAGCAGGGTGGTATATGATGAACCAACCCTAGTGATACAAACATTCAGGGAATGATATTGCATAAACAGAAAATAAGGCCAAAGTCTTGTAAACACTTTCAAAGAATGAGGCTCAAGAACATCCTGTATCATTAAGTTGCCCTTAATTTGGTGCATCCATTTTTTATTACTTTGGGAATCAGATGTCTAATTCTCTGTGTCAGCTGATCTCAAGAGAAACTTTCTTACTGCAAGAATTACAAGATTCTGTATTGGAAGTTCACTAGTGCCCCACTTAACTGACCCACTGACTGTATATTCCTAATTACCAGAGGAATAGATAATTGAGTGGAGCCTATTGATAATATGTTAACTTAGATTATTTAACAGATTAATGATCTACCAAAACTGATATAAATGTATAGAGTTTATAGATCTATTTTTTTAACATATCAGAAAGGGCATCACTGCAAGTAGCCTTATAGCAGAGATTTGCTGATTTTTTTTCTAGTTTCTTCAAGCCAGATACATACATTTAAGCCTTAGATTTAAAACATAAGAGAAGAAAAGCCAACATTTCAAAAGGAAAGACAGCTGATGAATACTGTTAATTGTATGTGTAATTTTTTTTCTGAATCTGTCAAAAATGCCTTCCACCAGAACCAGTATTTACAGATACAGATTATCTATATGGTCCACATCCCTATATGGCTTTTGTCATTGCTAATTAGAATTCTTTAAATAGTTTGAGTTGCTGAATGTCTTTTCTGTGTATTGTATGATGTCATGTAAAAGCTGTCTCTTACCACCTGCTATGTGGAAACTTTCTTTAATAATTGAGTAATTATTTAGATATTATCAGCACTGGTTTTTACCTTGATTTTTAGGTTTTCAGAACAGCTCTGTATAAAAGTTACTATACAAAGGATGTGTTTTGGTGTTTATGTATTGATTTTATTACTGATGTCTTTTGCTATAAGTTGGCTTGGTACTCAAGGGAAACAAAGTAAAGCAACCAACAATAGTGTTCTCTCCCTTACAGATTGTACAATTCATTGTTACCTTGGTGCAGAATAACCAACTAGTGAGCCTAAAACGCAAGAGGTAAATACAGTCTTGAAAACTTCCTGTCCACGTGGTAAACTGACAGGCCTTGTTGACTAATTACCAAGGAAATGGGTTTGAGATGGCCTTCTTTCTTTACTCTTTCTGATGTAGGCCTCTACTTCTGAACACTAATGGACCTACAAAGTCGAATGTATTTCAGAAAATTGTGAAAGAACCAGCTGACAGTAGCCACCACGTAAGTTTTCTGTTACTGGTACTCTCTGTTACGATGGAGTGCAGGTGGGCAGATAGATGGAATTCATTGTTACGTGGAGACTGTAACGCAGCTGTGCACTGAGAGCTGTCAGCTTGTAGAAGTGATAGAATGTGTTGCTTCCTTTCAGAAGCTAAATGTGTTGATAATCACCATTCACATTCCAATATAAGCATGTATAAACCAGTTACCTGTGTATTAAATACAGCTTGACATGATCCTGCTGAAAGCAGTTTGCTTTTAGGACTGGCGCTGTTAGAAATAGCATGTATAATGTTGCATTGTTATCCGTAGGCATGTGGCAGCCCTGGCCCCATACAGGGACCCCAGGGTCCAGTGTGTTGCTCTGCAAGGCAGTGTCCAACCCAGCAAAGTCACGTTCCTGTTAAACTTGGATGAGTCACACCACTGAAAGTTTTCTGCTGTCCAAATAATGATTGGCAAGGAAATCATTAAAACCAATGCTGTAGTATGGCACTAGAATTGGTAGCTTTATAACAAAGTACTGTTTAAACAGCACTCACTATGATATTATTTTTAATTGTATTATCTGACAGTGCTAGTTTAATTTTATTTCTATGCTTGTAGTATTTGCCAAATTCTTTTTCCTGTAGCTGTTATTCTCCAGCTTGTTTATTTACTGGTAGGGCTTTTTCTATTAAACATAGATCTGTACAAACGGCTTGTAATCTCCAAGGTGTAGGAAAGCTCTTAGACTGTGTCAGATGTGAAGCATTGTAAGATGCAATGATAACTGTCAAAATGCTGAAGCTCATCATTCCTCTGTACCCTGACTCTTTTAAAAATAATTCCCAGGTACCTCTCAACAGAAGTGAGGGCTTAAAACAAAGGGAACAGATTTCAGATGACATTGTTATTTATGATGTCACTGAGGATGTGGGTGAGGAAGAACATCCCATGGCTGATGAAGAAAATCTTCCTGTTACACCAGAAACAAGTGAAGATACCACTTCAGATTCTTCCAAGTAAGAAGTCTCAAGGAGTGTGTGTTATAAATGGCTTTCAGTATATATATGTATATATTTGTATAATATGCACTAACTCAGATGCCTTAGATAGTTTTTTTAATGAAGTGGTTAGAATTACTCAGCACTCGTGCACATGTAGAAACTACATCTGTGGATTCACACTAGCTTTTGATTTATTGACCTCTGGATTTGTTCCAAAATAGTTATTTGGCTGCTGGAGTTTTAATATCAGGAGGATAGTTGAAAACTGATGAAGGTAATCTATATTATGGTATAATAGTTAAATATATTAAAGTCAGAGTAAGAGAAGTCTTCATACTTTTTGGTTATGTGTAAAGACAGGAACGACTTCCTTTGTTTCTGCAGGGTTTTGAGGAGAATAATTTACATACGGTGTTTGTCAGATTCTGTGGTGTGGTCTTTGCTTTAAGCCAGTTAATTTCAGGGTTCTGGGTTTGTTGAAGTCCCTGTTGTCTTTTGTGGTTATATTCCTTCCTGTCTGTACTCCAATACTACAGAAATTGTTCATCTTTCAGCTACAAGCAAGTTGAAATTTGGTCCAGGGATTTAGATCGAGCTCTCTTCTTGAGTTCCATCGGATTGATAGGGCCTGTATTATGCCTCAAGGAAAAAAACCCTCAATATTTGTACCTTATGCTTGGATTGGCACCATTTTTCTTGCTCAGCTGATGCCTGGAAATGCATTCTCTGATAGAAAAGCTTCATGAGAGAAGGGCTGTGATAGAGGCAACATAACTAACAGCTTCTTAAGGGTTCTTAAGAACCAGAATAGGGATTGAAAGCAAATCAGCTGAGGCTTGCTCTTGGTTTTCATGTTTTATTCCTGGTATGCATAATAAGGTTAACTACAAACCTGTAGACTGTGATGCTGTTCAACAGGAAATACGCAAAATATATACTGTCTGTCTGGTTTGAGGACCTTGTATGATTTGCTTCACTTCATACATCACATTTATATGCAAACTTATAGTTGTTCAAGTATTGGTGTTCCTATAGCTCTTTAGCAGTTGGTAACTGTGGTCTGGCACAACAGTGTCTGCTAACTGAGCTGCATTAATTGCACTGATCATTGCAGAACTGCGCCAATGGGAAATAGGTATTTAAAATATCTGTGTTTAGTATTAAAAAGCACTAGAAAAGTTTATTTCCTGATAGTAGCTTGAATAGTAGCTTGACTAAAGTGAGAGGTAACTAAACTTGTGGAATAATATCAGTTTAAATGTGTATGAAATGCTGTAATTAATTTATCTTACATTACAGCTGTAGCTGTAGCTACCATTCTCCCGATATTGTAATTGTGGAAGATGATAATGAAGATGAATATGCCCCTGTAATTCAAGGGGATAAAAGCACTGAATCAGTTGCTGTCCCAGGTAATGATCCAGCCAGCTCTGTCAGTGACAGCACAAGCCCACTCATGTCAAGTGCTGTACAGCTGAATAACCAGTCAACTTTAACTGCAGAAGACCCAGTCTCTGTGATGGATTCCATACTCAATGAAAATGGTGAAAATGGAGTCATATCACAGAATATAAATCTTCTTGGAAAGTGAGTAGTCTGGTGTTTTGTTTTTTCAAGTATTAGAACTGATTATTTGACTGAAGTAAAAAGAACTGAATAGCGGTATCTATTGAGAACTTTAAACTTACAGGCCACTTATTCCAGCCAGTTTCTGACGATCCTTCTATTTTAAATATTTTAAGAAGCGACCTCTGATTTTCATTAAGTGAGTTGTTTAATCTGGCAGTGTAATGTTGTGGAGATTGTTTAAACTGTCAGGATTTATTTTTGTCACTCCTGCAGGTGGATTAGACCCATTAGGGCTATGTGGATGGAATAATTGCATCTCTGCTAATGTCATGTAATAGTGTTATGTTGATGTAATTCCTGTGCTACCTACTCCAGAGCACCTGTCTGCTGACTTGGGTTCTCCTCTAAAAGGCTTCATTTTTTTCCAGAGGTCATTTCTAGTGAAAGACTCAGTTCATTCAAGTTCTGGTGGAGATTTTTAGATGCATGTAGTACATCTGTGTAAAGCTTATTTAAGGACTTTTCTTACTTTATTAAGGGATACAGCAATAAAATACTGTTTGCCTTCTAGAGTTGAACTTCTGGATTATCTGGACAGTATCGACTGCAGTTTAGAGGACTTCCAGGCTTTGTTGTCAGGACGACAGTTCAGCATAGATCCAGATCTCCTGGTTGATGTAATTTTGACTTAATTTTAAGTATTCTCATGATAGGATATAGAAAAATGTGTGTGTGTTATTGCTATTTAATATGGATTTAAATCACAAATGGTCTTTTTTTCTGCCTTCCCTTTACAAAGCAAAGTTATAAATATTTATGAGTTTCTGGAGTGCTGGTGTAAGTCTTCATGCTACACCACTGCTCAAGTGAATGCTTAAGTTTCTTACTGAACAATGGCTTTCTTAATGAAATAATGCTTATATTTGTTGTGATGTGAACTTAGCTGTCAAGTCAATTAATACTCTTGCTTTGAAATAATCCAGTACTGTGGTCTTGGCAGTGAACTGGGGTTAAGAAGAACCTTGCTCCCTGTAGCCAGGCCATGTTGCTGGCTGGTGGCAGGGTGTTGTCTGCCATGACTCACATGTCCCCTCTCTGAGGTGCTGCTCCCTGTCCATTTGTTCCTCAAGCCTAACGTGGGCCAGTGCAGGAGGTTACTGGCTCCTGGGAACATGGGGCTGTTGAGTGCCTGTTGGCCCCCCTCCCCCTTCACTCAGACCCCTTTTAGAAACAGCTCTGCTCTGCACTCACTGATGACTCCTTCCAGCTTGGTGTCACTTGCAACTTGAGTTCATCCTTATTGTAGACAGAATTATCCATGCAGCAATGTCAGAAGAAACTGGTACTGTAGGACCACAGCAAACCGTTTTAGGTGCCAGACAGTTGTTTCTTTTCAGATCAGGGTTCATGGAATTCCAAACCATTGTGCTCCAAAGCTAGATTTTCTTTGTAAAAGCAGTAATTACCTGTAAATAGACTCCAGTCCTTACAGAGGGTGGAATAAGTACAGGGGTTATTCTCACACATGCAGAAGCAATGGTCTTGTGTTCTTAATAGCAACACTGAGATACCTAAAACTTCATGTCTTTTGTCTTACTCAGCTTTTTACAAGTTCTGTGCAGATGAATCCCACAGATCATGATCATGTCACTAATACCAAAGTAAGTCTTAAATCCATTGCTCAACATACACAGTAGTGAGAGATGCAAAATCCACTCATCTTTTACTGTTTTCTTTACTGGAATTGTGGCACTTTGTGCTCTGGCTTTTAAGACTTGCATGAGAATAGGAAGACTGCAGCTGAGTTCATCCTGTTGGGCTTTAAACAGCAAAGGAAAAAGCACCCCAATTAATTAGTAATGTCCTTTACTTGTATAAAACTATAAAAGTTGTATTATCTCTACAATGTACCAATCTCTTGACTTTTGTATCCCCTGAGATTTTTTTACTTGCAAACGTGGTATGCACTTCTGTCAGAATGGTTTCATCTGTATTGTCTGGTTGGAAGAGAAACACAGTAGTAAGCAGTGGAGCAAAGATGCAGCACTTTGAATTTGTCCTGTTCATTTAAAGCATTAGTTTTGGTTCTTGCTTTGTAGCCTGTTTCCATTTCATGTTTTCTCAGCCAAGGTGTGTGTTAGTGTGAGTAATACTGATTATGCCACTGCATCTTAACACAAATAAAAAAAAAAAAATTGTAGTAGTTGGTCAGTTTTCCAGTGGCATTGGAACAGGCTTTAAACGTGTATTTTAAGAGTTTGCTTTTGTTCCCAGGTGGAGACAAAGGGAAAAGAAACTAACAAGAATAACGCTGATCCAGAGGCTTCACAGGAAACACAAGGTACTAAGCCCAGATCAGTTTAACTGTAGTGATCTATTAAAACACTTCAACAGTTGAACATTACTCTAAAAGCCATCTCAGTTATTTGCTCCTTATCTGGTTTTATGTTTTACTGATAAATAACCAAAACACAATACTTACACAATACTTACTTACAATATTTGCTTTTTAGATTTTTACTTCTGTAGTAGATGCAGAGAAACTGATTTTTTGTAGGTGAATTCGCACCAGTGTTTTCCATGAATATAACGATTCTTCAAAAACACAAACACCTATCTTTATTAATTCTTCTTCAAATAAGTACTGTGGGTTGGATTTTGTTCTTTCCTTGTGCATGCAGAAAGGCACATGCATTGATGTTCTCTGCATTTTTTCCCCCTGTAGATAAGCAGCTGATACACTACACTGCATTTCCACTCCTTGCGTTCCTGGATGGGAACCCTGGCTCTGCTGTTGAGAGTGGGAGCTTCACAGCTGAAACTCCTTCCACTGTTGAAAAATCCCTGGAGGGGGAGGAGCTCCTGGAGAGCAGCCTGGATCCCCAGCCCACCCAGAGCAAACTGGTGCGTCTGGAGCCACTGACGGAGGCAGAGGCGAGCGAAGCCACGCTGTTCTACCTGTGCGAACTTGCCCCAGCACCCATGGACACAGACATGTCCTTTCTGAATAACTGATGTGAGGGAGGCTCTGTATATAGTCATGAAGATGAACTATTTATTTAGCATATTGTTTGGTATGAGAGTTTTTTGTAAATCACTGTTTTATGTAACCAGATATGTGGAATCTGAAGTACCTTTCCTCTCTTATACAAGCAGTTGTTTAGCTATGGAGTTAGACAAGCCACCAGGCACAGCTGCCACTGCTGAGCCAGGCTGCTGCTGCACTGATGTGAACACTTGGTGTTGTACACATTGCTCGTGCCGCAGGTAACCAACACTTGTCGTTAGTGAGCTTTGGGTTATGGTTTCCTATACTTCTTGTCTTACTATGATGACATAAACTAGTAGTGTATGGTTAGGGAACACTGACTTTCTGTATTTCGGGGGTTTTATTTTTTACGTTTTGTTTAACACACATGAGGCGTTTTTGGGGTGGGGGGACCAGGACCTGATGTAGGCTTTTTTTTTCCCTGCTTCAGCTGGGAACAAAGTGCCTGTACCTTGCTAAATCTTGGTTCTGCCTTACTTTCACTTCAGTGGAAGTGCTCACATAGCACAAACTGGGGAAAAGTTCTTGACAGCGGCCAGGCCCCATGACTGCATGAGTACTTTTAACTTGGACCATCTATGCTGACAGAATAAATGTTACTTAAGTGTGATACATGTCAAGAGTTTGTCTCTTATTCTGTGTGCCACGTGGTTATAGATTTAACAGCCTCTTGTTTTCTTATCATAGTAGCTGTGCAAGGTCTGCTGTGCACAACTCCTGGAAAATAGTTCCATTATCTCCAGCCTGAAGGGTTTTTTGATAAGCCTGCAAAACAAGTGTCTAATGCAGCAAACCTTTCCAGCAGTAGCACACAAAAGGGAGTTCTCTCCCATTTTACTGTTGCTTTCCTTCCACTGGAGGAGCCCTACCCCTCCTCCAAGGCGTGTGTCCACTACTGCCCTCATGGAAGCCACAGGTGCTGCAGTGAATTTTACCAGGTGACTTTAAACCAGATCACCTCATCTTGAGCTCCTGATTTTAATATAAACTGTAAATCAAACTGATAATAAGGTCTGAGACCCTCCAAAGCATGAAGGCTCAGCAAAGAGAGAAACTGGGTTTCAGTAATTTCATACATGCAGCACAAAAACCACATTCCCCAACCCTGGCAGTGGATCCAGAATTTTTTTCCAAAGGAGTAATCTGGCCACTTGTACAAGGAGCTGAATTCTTAGAGCAGTCTGTGCATCTTCTGAATTCAGCAACTTGTTGTTTGTTACAGGACTCATGAACTGCTGGTGTAGAAGTGGTGTTCAGGTGTTTTCCCCAAATTTGAACAGGGGCAATCCAGTGAAGTGGCAGCAGTTGATGAAGCAGGAATGCGGTGCAAGGCATGTTTGTGTTTGCTGGGATGTGGCTGCCAAGGGCACAGAACAGTCAGAGGACTTCAGCCAGGGGGTTACATGAGACTTCCTGAAAGAGGCAGGCACTCACAGGTGTGCTCTGCAGCCCTGTCAGCTCTTCTCAGAACCTGACAGTGCGACAAAGCAGCCCCAGAAGAGGGGAGGAGAAGGTTACACAAATCCTTGCAATAGCCACATCTGGCAGCAGCATGAGACAGCAAGAGTCACTGGACATCTTCATCCAAATTTATTTATTAATAAGGTAACAACATATTCCAAATTATTACAAGCCTTTACTAATCTTTCCATTACTGTCTCAAGTTTGACTTGACATGTCACACTTTAGTAGTAAATGTCAGTGTTCAGGTGCAGAATTAAAATAAAAGCTTAGAGAATAGCAACAGGAAGTCACAGTTACAAACACTATGGAAAGAGATGAGCATGACATCTGCTGCAGGCTCCAGGTCACTCCCAGTCAGGCTGCTCTAGGCTCAAGTTGTAGCAAGTAACAGAGAAATTATGCAGCTTATGTACTTCAGTTACAAAGCATCAAGCACAAAAGCATTTTAAGATTTTGTAAGGGCACAGGAACTATGCCTAGATTGAGACTTTCTAGGCTCAAGTTCATCTCTGGCAATGGACAACAAGCAAAATACCTAATACAGTAGAGGATTTCAAGATTCAGAGCCCCAAATATTTAAACCCTTCAATTGAAGCCTCAGTAAATGCAAACCTCCTCCTTTAGTTATTGTAATTTCAGTGCTCCTTTTTCTCCACTTTTTTTTCCAATCACAATACTCAGTTCTTCCAAAGGGCTTACACAGCTTTCACCACTCGGCTCCTTGCAAACTCCATGATTGTAGCTTAGCCAAGAAGAAAGTGGCACACAAAACAGCAATAAATTACAGCACAGCTATGCCATTTAAACTACTTAAAAAACCAGTAATATGTAGATGCACATTGTAAACAGGTGCCTCAAAAACATGCTTCTGAGCATCTGATACCAGGATATTTCTCCCCAGGGGTGCCTGTCCTCCTGTGTGCAATGGGACATGCTGGACTGGCTCATCTGCAGCTCCAGGTGCAAGTTTCCCCTCTCACATCTGCGCTGAAGGTACTGCTGCCCTCGGCATGGGAAAGGTCAGGCTCCTAGTGCCTAAGTGCTGCAAGATGTGCAGTGAACCCCAACGTGCTCCACTTTGAGTCTAACAACACTCACTCAAGGCTTACTTTGGAATCAAGGCAACAGGGATCATCAAAGGCAGCCCCTCCTCTATTTGCAAAGCCTGACCTAACACTGTTCAGTTACCCTAATTAACACTTGCACTTTTTTTCCTAAAACCATTTAATGCATTTGAGGGGAAAAAACCATACTTCCCAAAAGGTCTTGATCTTATATCTCGTGCTCCCAAAGCACTCAAACTAGGAGTAATCCTACAAAAACCATTGTTACAGCAATTACCACTGAGCTCAGCTAGAAGAAGTCATTTAATGAAATGACACGACATAATTGAAGGTACTCATGCAGGATAAAGCAGAGAATACTACCTGGACAGCACACACACACACACACACACACATATTTACACGCGCTGTTACCCATTGGAATACTGTTTGTTTCAGGCGCTAACAGCCTCCCTCCAGGGCAGCACAGCTCAGTCGAAGTCGCGGTTGGTGAGAACCAGCGGCGCCACCAGAGTCCACACGTACAGCACGATGCCAATCCAGCTGGAAGAGATCTTCACCCACACCGACGGCCACTTGCTGGTCATTGTCTCATAAGAAGAATCGGGACTGTGAAAAGGAAAAAAAAAGGATCATTTGCCATTTTTGTTCGATACAGGTACTTGTGTTCTAAGGCACCCTTCACACTGTTTTCACAGGAGATAATTTTCAATTCACACCTCAAAGGACCCTTCTTTCAGGCAGTTCACACCAGTCTGTACAAGAACAGCACTTGTAAGCTGGTGTCACAGGAGGTGCAAAGACAACAGCAGCACAAAAAACACTCAGTATGAGAAGCTGCCAAGAAGCAGAAATAATTACAAGGAATCTAACAAATCTGCAGAAAGGCAGTAAATGGGTAGCACTTAGAGATACAAAAAATGTGTTTTGCCTTGCCAAAGGACACCACCTAGAGAAATTAATCATCTTGATGTCATATTGACCCAAGTGGGGCCACAAATCAAATCCACAGCGGGGCTATATATTAAGAGTTATTTCTGAAGGAAGTACCTTCTAGTGTTGTTTTTTTTGACAGAAATTGTTCTCTGCCAAGTAACTAGAGACCTTAATTTTTATTTCTTACTTCTGAAGAATATCTGATCAAGCTGTTAGCAACAGTTCGCACACAGGAGGACTATTTTTACTGTGAGGATTTTTTTCAAGGAGTAGACAACAATTTCCTTGCACCAAGCCCTGTCACAGAATGGCTGTGGTTGGAAGAGACTGCTGAAGGTTCTCTAGTCCAGCTCCACTGTTCCAATGGGGACACCTAAATCCAGCTGCCCCAGATGGCTCTGGAGTACCTCCAAGAATGGAAACGCCACAATTTCCCCAGGCAACCTGTGCCAGTGCTCAGTCATCCTAGCAATGGAAAAGTGTTTCCTGACGTTCAGGGGGAATCGCCTGTGTCTCAGTTTGTGCCCATTACCTCTGGCCATGTCACTGGGCACCACTGTGAAGTCCTGGCTCTTTGCACAGCTGCTTCAGGTGTTTATATACATTGGTGAGACACCCCTTGGACCTTCTCTTCTCCAAGCTGAACAGCCCCAGCTTTCTCACACTACAGATGCTCCAGTCCCTTTATCATCTTCACGGCCCTTTGCTGGACTCTCTCCAGTATGTCCCCGTCTCTCTCATACTGGGGAAGCCCCAGAACTGGAGGAGTCCCTAGTGCTGAGCAGATGAGAAGAAAAACCTCCCCCTTGACCTGTTGATATAACATGTCCTTTTTCTAGCTCTCTGTACCAGCTTTGAGCCTACTGTTTACTAATTTTTAATTGTTAAATAATTTAAGACTTTGTCCTGTTCACTTCAGCAGATTTATTTCAGCAGTTCAGTGAATGACAAGAATCATCCTAGAAAATATGACAGGCACTGGTGAACAAGGCTGGCTACAGTTTTCAAATACAGCTCCCTAAATGTAACTCGAACAGGAGCTTCCCGTGAGAAGGCCCACTCAAGACCTACGTGCAACTTGTGCCTCCTCGTCCAGCAAGAGACTGCATCGTGCATGCTCATTATCAGCACAGCATCTAATCAAAGGTAAATACCTGTACCAGTTGGTAAGTGTCATCATGATATACAGTGACGCCAGGAAAAGCATGAAGTGGAAGAAGGAGTAACTGTAAGTAACTCCATCCCTCTCATTATCTATCGCTCGGTGAACATCGTCTCCATCATCAAGGGAGCCATCACTCCTGGGCATTCCATCCTCTATCAGTGTTGATTCATCACTGGTCAGCATCAGCTTGTTAACCTGGCTGTTGTTGGATGTCCGGATGCTGGATTTGACAGGAAAGGACATGGTACAGTTACACAAATAAATACCATTTAGTATCTAACACTAGGAAGTGATACAAATTAATGTATTTTTTTAAAGGAATCTTACCTTGAATAGAGAACACACAGCAAAAACAAAACCAGTCCTACAATTCCTTGTGCGTCCCACCACTGCACTACCTGACCTTGGGTTGGAATGGTGGTGCTGTTGTAACCAATGATGCTCAGCAGACTGGGGTTACAGCGCCTGTCTGTGAGGGAAATTGCATTAGAACTTACATAAAACAAGAGCAGGACAAATATTTAATAGCACATTTCCATGCTGAGTGCACAGAAATAGAAAGGAACTTCGTGACTGTGACAGTCTTGAAGTAAAATCTGAATCTAATTTTAGCCTATTGAATCTCTCTAGATTGAGAAATGACAGTATATATGGCATAAAAATCTGTCTCTTTGAGCAGATGAAAGGATTCTGAACTTATGTATGATATGCATCAACTGTTTTGCTATTCCATCCCACATAATTACATGCAAAAATTTCTGCATAATAAACTTCAGAACTTCTACTGCTAGAAAAGAAGTTTGACAAACATTCTATAGATGGAATATCCAAGTCATCCCAGAATTGGAAAACAATGCCAGTAAGTCAGTTTTTTATTATGAGTGGTTCCCAACCCACAGTATCCACAGGTAACACTTGAAACAGCTGAAAGCAGTAGACAATCTTATTTTCCTATAATCTGCCTGAATTAGATGACTCATTATTCACACAGAAGCACAGAAGACTGTCCATAACTAAGATAATACTAAGATAATAGGGTCAGAAACCAAATTAAAACCACCAAAATCAATATTTGGTGATTTATTTTAATCACCAGGATTTCTGCACTTATTTTTTTAGTTTTAGAGATATTCAACTGTTTCCAGATACAATAAACATTCACAACATTTATTAACACTTGTTATATATCCTCACTTTGGAAAAATATAATTTAATAGCAGTAGCATCTTGGTCACCTAAGAAACATGAAACCTGGCAGAGAGATGAAATTCCTAGACTCCTCAGAGGAGCTGCGGTGATCTGCAAAATCTAAGCTTTGCAATGCTGCAGTTCTGCCAGTAAAGAGCAAAAATTCTTACCTGTCACATAAGCAGAGGGAAAAGACATTATCTTAGTATGCTGGTTGCAGAGGGGGTGGAGCTCAGCCATGTGTGGGCAAGGCCAGGTTGCTATTTTATACCTCCCACATCGTTGCTGGGAGAGTGGCTTCAGTGAGAGGAAAAGGCGAGCACACCCTGGAAGAAGTGTCACTCTGCTTCCCTCTCCCCATCAAGGGAGCTTGCCTGGACCAGCCACACAGACCCTGCCCTCCCTCACTGCTGCCCATCCCCTCCTACCCCTCAGGAGAGCAGGCTCCTGGCAGCACATTCTATTACCCTGTTCTAATGCTGCCCTGCATTAGAATGTGGAAGTACATTTACTGCTGAACCTGCTACCCAAAAAGCTCTGCATTGCTACTACACTTACCTGGCTCATTGGTCATAGCTGACCAAGTCAAATACATTGTGTAAATTGTGATCACCGAAGACTGCAGCAGACCAGATCTTGGCTGAGATTCCTACACAAAGGAGCCACAAAGCAGGGAAGTTAGACAATCGAAAGTTGCAGGCATGATTATATTGTGATAACACACGAGACAACAGAATTAAAATTGTACCTGAATCCTTGGCAGAATTGACATTACAGAAGCACCAATGCACAGGAGCATATTAACACTGATGAATGTCTTGTTTTCAGAACAACCTTCTGGATGAGTGTAATAAACATAAAACAAGACAATGGCTACTAGAGACAGTAGATAGTTGACAGCTGTAGCTGAGAGCAGAGCTGTGAAGAAACAAAACCATAGTTAAACTGGTTAATAACAAAGACTACTAAGATTGGAATAATACTGCATGATTATCAAGTGTGGGATACAATATACAACAAGAGTTCTGGGCACTGAAACTTAAAAGAAGTTCACAAATAGACTCTGAAGTATTAACAAGAAACATTACATGGGAATCCTGAAGCCATGCTTGATTCTCCAGTGCTCTAACAGCAACCATGAAGAGCAAAGAGGATGAAGGAACACAGTTGTACTGCACACACTTTGGGTAACAGCTTAAAAAAGAAACTGAAGAAATCCTTCTCCAACAGAGACTACAACAATCTCATTTCTAAATTACACCTTAGTTAAAACTACTAAATAGAGAGAGTAACTACTACTAAACAGAGAAGTGGACACTGAATGAAGACAGGCCATGCTGTCTTTTGAAATACCTGAATGATCACATCTGAAACACTTTATTAAAATATCATTTCTCCAGTGAGATGACTTTTACTCTCCTTCACTACCCTGGCCTTTCACTCACTATATACTTTCAAAGAATGACTGACTGCAGCTGTAAAAAACAACTGATGTTTGAGATGATTCTACTCAACATGAAGCACTAACAGGTTACTTTGTTTTTAATCAGCACTAAAGGGATGGCAAAACCTGTGGCCAGGAAAAAAAAAAAACAAACAAAAACAGCCAAGTTACCATTTCTCTGATATCATGATACACAGAAAACTCCACCTGAACACGAGGAAGAACTTTTTTACTCTGTGTATGACTGCACTCTGGAATAGATTGACCAGAGGTTGTAAAGTCTCCCTCACTGGAATTTAAGATCTGAACACAATCCTGTGCCCCGTGCTCCAGGATGACCCTGCTTGAGCAGGGAGGCTGGATCAGATGAGCTCTGGTCCCTTCCAACCTCACCCACTCTGTGATTCTGTGAAACTCATGCCCTGCTCCCAGGAAAGAGATCTTATTACTCAGAGGCTGCTGCATCTCTCCCTGCTTCCCCTTATTTAATGTGAAAACAGAAGGACATCAATGGAGCTGAACCACACATCTGAGACAGTGATACTTATGTATGAAGCAGCCCTTTCTGCACTGGTAAAATGAACTGTTCAGTGAGTAACTTATTTAACACAAGGTACATTAAATGAAATTTAAAATTTGATTATGGTACCATCCCTCCTTACCTGCATACCAGCATCTTGAATTTCCTTCTTCCATTTTTTCAACCCAAGATTCATTCCAGGAATGGGCAAAGTCAATAAGCAAGACCAGCTGAATAAGAATAAAGCAGAATGCTCCAGCCATGCCTACATAAAACCACACTAGGAGAAAAGTAAAACAAAACCAGTTAAGAACCATGGGTGATTTACCTCTCATCTTAGTCCCTGAACACAGGAAGCACTTTAGTTACACAGCTACAATTAAAACTGTATGACATAGCATGCACTTACTTTCTTAAAAATTAAATATGATTGCACCATGATACAGAGGAAGATTATATTCCCTCACCAGTTGTAAAGGGTCCCTCTGGTATGAAGAAAGCTCCCACACTAATTGCAAGTGCCGTCGCAAACTTAAAGAACCAGAATCTATAGGGAAATAAAAAAAATAAACCAACTGTTAAGTCTGGTCTAATTCACACATAAAATACACATCTTTAAGAGCTGTTTTTTTTTTTTTATTTGCTCATTCTTAACTTGCCTCATTTGAAGCAGGATAAAAATTTTATCTACCCAAGACTTCTGTTCTCCAAAAAATTATGCTTAAATTGTACTAGACTGACACAGAGTATGACACGTTTCCCAGAAATATCTTCTTACTCATGAATTACAAATTAGGTCAATTGTGAGCTGCTTTTTTCTTCCTTAGAACATTTTAAAACAGAGCAGCAAGATTATTGAATTGTCTGCATATCAGAAAAACGGGTTAAAAAATCCCATCCTGCTTTTAATATCAAAGATCTGATTGGTGCCTACAATGACATAAAATATTACGCTGGAGCTCTCTACCAGTCTTGGTTCACTTACTACATGAGAGAGACATACAAAAGTCTGGATTCTTCCCACCCAGCTTCAGATTCTTTAGGCCTACAGCTGATGAGGATTTATCACAAAAACAAAAGCAAATTATTTATCCTGCACAGAAAAGACACAATCAAGTTCTAAGTCCCTGTTTCAGTGCAGTGTCAATGGATTTTTTCTTCCAGTAAAAGATATGCATTCACAGACCATCAAAACAGGTCAGATGTTTCCAGAAAGCACACAAGGGAGTATCCTTCACCAAAGACAGATCAAACTCACCCCCAATACTATCTGTATAAATATACCCTGCATAGGGAACTTCAAACTGTTATGCCAACAAAACTGTAAGAAGGCAAAGACTATTTTTTCTGGTCCCAGTGAAAGGCAGCTCCAAAAACAGGCATGATGCCATCTACATGCACTTCAAAACTGAACTGAATACCATTGCACTAAGATATGTACCACATCCCCACAATGTCAAGCACTTGTCAATTTTTCAAGTTTTCTGTCCTTTCCTGTTTTTTCCCACACTTTTAACAAGTTTAATCACTCTTGCTGGCTGTTACAATCAAGTGATGGAGACCAGAAGAACAAGTGCCAGTTGTGTGGAGAGGAACTATGTGAGATGACAGAAGTGTAGAATACAGAACAAAATGGACTAATTCTCTGGGATATAGAAAATTGACTAAATCCACTTTGAAAGTCAAATTAAGTTGTAATATTTACAGTGCAATACAATCCCCACCAAACTAGTTTTAGAATCCACTTTTTCTTTTTTTTAGATCAATGTCATTCTCAATTATAGAAATAAGAATGGCTTTAAGTTTGTATATACTTAATCGCTAAGTCTAGACTTTAAGGGATCTTAAAGCTCTAACCCAAGAAAACAAATCATCTGAAATAGCACCTAAAGCTGCTGTGCATTCTGTACAGGCCAGCAACTATCTCACAGATACATGATAATTGTTTTTTTCTATTGTTATCATAAACCTGAGGCAAGAAACCACTCTGCCATTAAAAAAGCAGAGGTGAACATTGGCACTAGATCATATTACTGGGTTTAACCTGCATGCAAGCATGAAAAAGTCAGTACACATATATGCAAAAACTTGGTATTCTGAATATTTCAAATCACTGACAAAAATATTACATCTCAAAGTATTACTGAACATACAGTTTCAAAAATCAAAACCCATTAAAGCTTTTCATAAAGCAATGAGTTATTACAGAAGTGATGAAAGTAATGTGATTAAATATTTTACCAGCAACAGTTAAATAACATTTTTTCCTTTTATCCTAGTGCTGATATTAGATTGCCTAAGAAGAGCAAACTGCTATGGGTTGCATAAACAGTACCTAAATTTGTACTGGAGAACACAACTCCAAATACAGTTATCAAGAAGATCCCAAACACTTAAGAACAATTTTAGCTAAAAAACATCCCATATCATGTAAAATCATCATGTGCCTTTTCCTGAAAAAAAAAAACCAAAACCAAAAAACAAAAAACAACAGAGCTACCACCTTCTTCTTGCTTGCAACAAGCACGTTCTCCTGAACAAAGCAGGGTGGAGGGAAAGGCTGAACGGAGCTACTTTTGTTGACATATCTTAATGATGTACTCTCTTTCTATTTAGACTAAAATAAACCCTGTCTTGGGTTGCAATATGTATGCAAAAATGTGTATTCTATTTTCCATCTGTTGAAACCAGCTGGGGAGATGTTTTCTTTGTCTCTTGTATAACCCATTCCTTGTAACTCCAGGGGGGAGGGGGTGGGTACCTTCTGCTAATGTGCCAGCTGTTAAATCCAGGTGGAGCAGTGTTCCTTATCTACTCCACAACCTGTCCTCCCTCTGGGGGATATCTTCTGTTAAAGGGCCATTAAGGCTCACTGCATGACTGATACAATTACATCATCCCACTGTGGGATGCTCTACCCAAGGGGAGGAGCCAACCATTCCTACCTAGATAAAAACTGAGAATCAGAAACACCAGGGCAGCCTGTTTTCCACTGGATTCCAGAGGAAGACTGGACCCATCTCATCATCAATGGACCCTTTCTACAGGATCATCTCTACCTCAACAGAACCACACCTTTCACTCTAGGAGGACTGATTTGGACTGCTTCCAACATCCTGACCAACAGGGTGTCAGGTCATATTTTCACTGTCAGGGTTTCTAGAATTTTGTTTGTTTTACAGTGTACTACTACATTTGTATTTTTTTAAAATATTCCTGGTAAAGAACTGTTATTCCTATTCCCAAATTGTTGCCTGAAAGACACTAATCGCAAAATTATAATAATTTGGAGGGAGGGGAGAATTTGGAGAATTTCACATTCTCCATTCCAAGTGAAGCTCCAGCTTTCCCTGGCAGATACCTGTCTTTCCAAACCAAGACAAACCCAAAAGTAAACAAAGCAATATTCTGCTCAGCCTTAATTATTTTATTTTCCCCTACAGAAATAATTTGAAGCTTTTTCTCATTTTATGCTAGATATGTTTAATCCTACTATACTGAATATAAAATAAAATTTTATTGCTCAGCTGTTCATAACTTCTGTTAAATGCAGTCACCTTGAAAAAGCAGTAGTCTAAGCAACCATGGTAACCACCAAGATTAGGCACCATAAATGGTTTTAGGCTTTTTAGAATCATGCCCTCTTACAAGTATTTACATCTCCTTGGTTGAAGGAGCTACATTACACATAGGCAGAACCTGGATGAAAACCACCACTTGTGTCAACACACAAGCTAAAATTCCACTATATTCTTCCATCTGATAATCCTAACTAAAATTAAATACAAGAGAAAATCTACTGGAAAGCTCAGAAACTACATACATAACTCATTTCTTTTTGCAGAGGGCCAACTGAAAAGATACCAGAAGGAGAAAAGATATATTTTATACATCTATGTAGATATATATGTGTAATTGCTATAACCTTTAAAAAGAAAACTGGTCAGAAAAGAAGTTCTTACAAATTTCTAAGTTAAGAGGAACATAATTCTCAGAGAACAGATGAGGCTCTTAAATCTTTTTATTTCCTGAAAAAATCTCTCTGGAACGAAACAAAAATTAATCATTAACTCATCTCAGCACTCATTTCTGCATCTTACCCATTGTGCACTGCTGCTCTGGGGTCGTTGCTGCTCTTCACTTTGATCATCAGCAAGGAGAAGAGAAGGAAGAACATGGCCATGCCAAAGCACACACGGTACACAGCCTTGTAGCCAACCAGGACATCACAGTTCACGTGGCCCTGCACACCAGGAATACTTGTTCCCAACCCTCCATCACAAAATCCAGGAATCTGTGATAAATACAAGACACGTCAGTCATCTTTAAAAGACCTCCCACCTGTAGATGTATATTAATAAATTTCCAATACACAATCCATTAATACTGTAACATTATGTAACTATTAACACTGTTAGAAAATATGGTATTGAAGGACTGCATCATTAGCTACAGTCCAACTAGAATACCAAACACACACAAGGAAAAAAAACCTCCACAGACAGAATAAAATAAAATAAATATTTCCATAGAATAGTTTGGGTTGGAGGAGACCTTTGAAGCTCATCTAGACTAACCCCTCTGCCATGGGCAAGGACATCTTCAACTACATTAAGTTGCCCAAGGCCCCATCACACCCAACCTTGAATGTTTCCAGGAATGAGACAGGGCCCTTATTAACAGGTTTTTTTGTGTTATTAGCAAATTCAGAACTTCTCAAAGAAATGCAATTTTCTCTTGTTGATCTGAATCAAGAGCTAATCAAATATCTGGGAACTGATAAATTTACTTGACAGTTACTATCAGGCTTATGACATGGCTAGGAGATGGCAGCCTGCTTACACCTCTTTAAAACAGACACAGCCTTTTCCAAAAATAGACCATCACCATTAATTAGGTGGATCTGTAACTTCCATATGAAACAGCTGAGAACACTCTCTCCAGTCACTACCAGGACATGCGCAACACCTTCCAGAAGTCAAATCATACTCCAGAAGGATGTAATTTTCTTTCCTAGGTGACTAACATGGCTCTCATTGAAACTCTAATGTGGTAACTATACCAACTTACAATACACATTTACAGATGAATCATTTGGGGAGGAAAATTAAATCGTGCATAACCAAAGCTACTATCTACTGAAAAAAACTGAAGACTGCAAAACAGAACTGAGGTATGTGCAACCCCAGTTCAGTGAACCTGTAAGCTTCACCATAACTCACATTACCACTCTCCAATTTTATATCATATCTTTGTACAGCTAATAAACCGTAAGATCCTATAACACTTCCCAATTCCCTAGGTGGAAAACACACTACTCTGGTTAGTGAAAAATATTTTTGTTACACACTGCAGACTCCAGAATAGAATTTTAACTAGTACAGCATGACCAAACTCGAGGACATCTTAGAGTGTGGGGTTTTTTAATGGCAACCACAATAAAAATCAATTAAGTACCATAAATACAAACATCTCAATAATACCTAATTTGAAACTACACATGCATAATTTTTTTGATGCAAAATTTTATGTTTTTCTGCTCTGAGCATTTAAAGAGGAGGCTTTACCTCAAAATAGTGCTTTTCATCTATAGAAGGATCTTCCCCCAACTTCTTTATTTGACTTACAAATTAATGGTGACTGTGAAGCACAGCTGGTAGCAAAATGACATATTTCCAAATAAAATCCATGCTTTTCAAGATGCCAATTACTATTATCTGTGACATTTATTCCACCAAAAATGTTAGCAATAAATAACCTGACCTTCTTCAGCTGCTCTTCCATGCCTGGTATTAGCATCACACAGGCAACGCTCACGCCAAGAAGTAAAAAGAAGGCATAGATCAGCCGAGTTATGGTGGAGTTGTTTCCACTGGGGCAGCATCGGCAAAGCAGGCACGGGGCACTTCCACACAAGCACGGGATCTGACAGAAAGACAGAACATGAATTATTTAAAAAGCTATGGATTACTAGATTTCAATATTTAATCAGGCCGTGCAGATCATCAGATATTATCATGGAAAATGACTCATCCTGTACATCCCACACTGGTACAGACTAAGTCACTGCAACACGTTACAGAGCCACCAAACAACAGTGCTTCCTGATGCACCGCTGCACAGTGAAATTAGTGCTATGCCAGAAGTAATCATTGAGCCATTGAGGAGAAATAAAGACTGGATTCAGGCTCATTTGTCCTCTTGAATTTTATTTCATTTCAGCTAAATGACAGGCAAGGACTGCTTTTGTTAGCAACTACATCCTCCCTTCCACAGCTGCAGAAATTAAACACACCACAGAAAAAAGATAGGAGCACAACTGCCATGTAGGTACACTCTCAGCACCTGGCACAGGTGGGATACAATCCTCACTGGGGCCATAAATATTTCCAAAACACACAAAAAAAAAAGTGACAGAGCCCAAATCTTAGGTTGTAAACTATTTAATATTAGCAGCTACTCACAGATCATGTAATTCTGTTAGTCTGCAAAATTAACTTATGCAATGTAAAAGTTAAAAATACTAAGAGCCAATATACAGTACATGTGTTATTGATACCAAATATCAACATTAAAAGTGGATGGGAATGCTGTACAGTTGGAATACTACAAGAGAAAAGAAAAAAAACAAACAGGACAACATTTACCTATATTTAATTCTCACACAGAATATTGTGGGAAGGAAAAAAGGGAGTTATTCCATCAGGAAAGGGTTGGGAAGCAGGGAACAATTCTCTGCCACTTGCTGAGTGACAATTTGGGAAGTAAAAGGCGAAGTCCCGCAAACAAACATTAGCCAAAGCAGGAAAGGTACAATCAAAATGTGTGATCACTGCCCTTCTCTGAGCTCCAACAAACCATGTTACCTTTGACACAGAAAGATACAGAACAGGGTTAAAACCCAGCTTCTCCCCCAGCACACAGGGATGACAACACCATGGGACAAATTCACTGCTGTTCACTGCATGAGAGACACTCAGTCACGTAATGACAGGAGTAGTTACAAGGCCACATGACCAGGACATGCCAATCACCCAGTATGACCCAGTATGGCATGTGTCAGAAAGAGTTCTCAGCAGTTTAGTCATATGACAACCAAAAACGCCAGCAGTCCACTGCTACTGGAGAAGCCCCAGGGGTTGCCAGGAAAAGCAGATTGCCCACAATACTCCTGGCAGCCCCCTGAGAAGCCCTACAGAAACAGCCAATTATCATTCTTACCATTCTTATCATTCTGAGTTTCAACCAGACTCACACACTGGACCCACAAACTTCATCTTTAAGCAACTTCCCTGTACTCTTTTTGGCACGTGTGTTCCTTCCCAAGGAGTCAAGAAATTTCACTCCACTACACTACAGAATCATCTTTGAATTAGCAAACCTCACCATTACATTTGTCTTGCTACACTAGTGAAACTAGGCAAATTCTCATGTAAGTATTTTGGGATGTGAAAGTTATTATATTGCCCCTTTTCATCTTCTCCAGTCAGTATTGTTATAGCACAAATAATATGAAAGTGTTGATTATAGGAGGTTTCATCTCAATATATTAAAGAAATTATTTAGACTGAGAGCAACCAGGCCCTGCAAAAACTTCCCAAGGATATGGTAGTCTCCATCACTGGAGGTTTTCAGGATGCATCTGGACAGGGCACCAGATCATCCCACTCAGGCCATCTTTTTCCCAGAAGATGGAGCAGGTGGACCTCTGAGACTGCTCTACGACTGCAAGCAACTACTACTAGGGGCATCTATGCTTCGTAAACAGGAAATGGATGGCAAATATTGTCTCCGAATGCATCCAAATTTTATAGTACTACTGTCTTACACTATTTCCTACACATACAAATAACTTTTCCAGTGAAAAGTATCTGTTCTCTGTTCAAAAAATTACTTTCTTGAACTCATTCTGTCTGCATTAATATTTCTAAACATACTGTTGAATAAAAGGTTAAATTTGGCAGAACAGGCTATATGACTGTGCTCATCTGCTGCAGAAAACGTGGGGACACGAGCACCTGTTACAAAAATTCACTTCTGTAAGGAATCCCAGTGTTACATGGTTTGTTGAATACCTAAATAATTCAAGCAACTTGCTCCTTGCCTCAGGGGAAGCAGAAGCAGGAATGCTTCTACAGACAGGAGAGATGTGCAGTAGCTGCAATGAAGATGTCTGTCTCCACCTCACTAGGAAACAATGTGTCTCAGGAGAGGCCATACACCTCACTGGAGTGTCTGAGCTCCAACACCAGCTTTTAAAATGTTTTGCCCCTAAACAGCTCGTGCACGTACATCTCTGAACAAGAGACACCTATTGATACATGAGACCATTTATACAAGCTGGTTACTTACATAAAGAATCACCTTACAGTCCAATTCTCTCTTTCTCTGGCAAAAGAGAATAAAATACATACCATTCCAACAAAATAGTATTATACTATCAGCAAAACTACTTGTTACAGACTTCAAAAAGAACAGAAACCCAAGAACATTCACCCCGTGGAATTCAGCTTACCAGCAGAGGAGACAATGTTTGTGCTACCTTCTACATAAATTTAAAGCATACCTCCCACAAAAATTTCAGTAGTGCAAACAGCAAGATACTACCACGGACATTAAAGCTTAATTCCCCAGGTGAGACTCAGCTCAGTCACAGATGCAGACAAAAAGCTACTCTACAATTACTTTTTCACTTACTTCCATAAGGAGCCTTAGACAAAAGTTACTCAGACACAACTGAAAGAAATCTACTGCCTTCCAGAAACTTTTTTACTTACCTGCCAACAGATATCCCTTTATATTTTTAAGAAAAATAAGCAGCTCAATGATGTTTACTAAGGCAAAATAAGACAAGACAACCTACACACCTATTCTGGGAGCAACCAGCTGGGCAGACAAGTTAATTCATGCCTGCTAAACTAGTCACTTCATTCCCCAGGGCAGTGGAAATTGCATGAGGAACATGTAACAAAATGCATATAGGAGGAGAGAGGAGGCAGAAAACCCTACAAAATCATGGAAGGTCAAATGTTACTGTCCTCGATGCACACAGAACAAGTTTTTAATATCAAACATAATCTTCCTACTGGAGTAATGACTAAATGATTAGATATTGAATTAACTATTTGCAAAAACACTAAGACCCTCATGGGCCTAGTCAGGGTTTATGTACATCATCCCTACTCTTAAGCTTAAAGACACTGAATTAATCAAGATCTTTGCCTTGACAGAGACTATTAAAGGAGTAAAACAGCAGCTTAGCTGTTTCAGACAAGAGAACAAAAGAGGCAAGACACAGCAGAGGGAAAATGGGCGCTGCCTTATCAATTGAGGCTGTCAGGAGCAGAAGACTTTTGGTGAGATGGTTCTGCTCTTACAGCTTTGGCCTCACCCCCATTTCCAACAGGCTCCCCTTCCTCTTAAAATGCTAACCTGAAGCCCTGCCTGATCAGCACAGGGGAGGGCAGAGCTGTGTGTATAACACACAGCACAACACACCACACAAGCCCAGCAGACACAAGCACAGCATGGGGGCCTCAAGCAGAGCGGCTCTGCACAGCACAACGCATGGCCCTGCGGAGGAGCAACACTGACAGCAGCGTCCTCGCAGGCAGAGGAGCTTTGCTGGCCACGGCACAGCCCACACCAGCTCCACTGGTGCCCGGTTCAGCTGCTCCTCACCCTCACTGGGAGCTTCCTTCTCAGAGTCACAGAGTCTGCACTGCCATATCCTTAGAGACCAGCACGGACAGATTCCTCCTACTAAGAACGGCTCTACGGGCTTTAAGTGCTGATTAGCTGTGGTTCTAAATGTGGAAAGAAAATGAACGCTTTAAAGCTATCAGGGGAAAGTGAAAAACAGTACCAACAAAAACTACCCACCCTGATTCGTTTGAGCACTTTAAGGGAAGGGACAGGGGTTAACTATTCACAGTAAATCTGCTTTAATTAAGATTACGATCTTATGCAAATCATTTTATCTAACAGGCCATTAGCTGAACTTCACTGTAGGGAAACAATCAAGAGCGAGTAGACAGGGGTTTCTCATACTCTCTACAAACACCAACTAATTGTCAGAAAGGCTGTTTATGAACTTGAAAATGCAGTATATATTAAATCAAGTATTTGAATTAAAGCCTACAGTCACAAAGTCATGAAGTATTTAACAATAATTAAAAATAATGATGTTAACTATATACAGTTAGTAATTAAAGCCTAACTGGCTAAACCATTAAGTAGTATTTAAAATGTTAATGAGAGGGAAATCAACCTTGACAGTAATTAGTTAAAAGGATATGATCAGTGTTCTGCTTGATTATTTATAGGCGTATCAGCCTGGAAGTTAACTTATGCAGATTTTTAAATTCTATAATAATTTCATATAATTTGTGCATGAGATTAAGGGATTAGGGATCATCTCCCTTAATTAAAGTTCACTGTATTAGAGAAGCCAAAATCTATACATTCAGATATCACAAAAACAGAGGCTTGGATAAATACGAGGTTTTTTAATACCACTAGAAGTGTGTGTATGAATGTTTTAATAATAGGTGATTTAATTTACTTCATGTATGGTACAATATTTGGTATGAAAAATTCAGATTTTCACAATTCCACTGACATTCTTACAGCAAACATGGAAAAATTCAAACCACTTGATTGTGCCAATATAGGCAGGGACTAGACTTGTAAAGACGCATCATTTATGGATAAAAAAGCAATGCCTCAGTTGAAGACTTTACAAACTTCTTTGCTTTCCTGCACAGTGCCAGCAGTTTAAATGCCATCTCGATCTACTGTTTCCCATGACCAAAAATCACCTGACGGCGCTCCCACAGCACGGCGGTGACACATCACCACGGATTACCGTGCTGCGAGGGAAGGATGGCTCGGCGAGACAAAGATGCTACAAAGGGCGGAGCTGCTCAAGACAAAGCCGTAAAAAAAGAGGAATTAAATACAAATATTAGTATCGAGGAAACGGGCGATTTCGATTTTCCCTTAAGGTGGGGTTCAAAGCATTTGATCAGACTCTTTACAGACTCGGGGAGAGGTGATTTCAGCGGACACCGTAACACCTCCCGCACAGGAACGAAGATTAGGCAGCGCCCAGCAGCTCGACAGGCCCGGGTTAAGGACAAAGCTCCCCACAGCGCCGGCGAAAGGGCTCCGACGGATCCTTGGGACTCCGGGAGCAGCCCGAGACAGGGAGAGCACGGCGAGGCCCGCGCCCTCCAGCGCGCCGGGGACAGGGCGGGGACCGCGGCCGAGCCCGGCTGGGGCCGGGCTGGGGCCGGGCTGGGGCCCGCAGGCTCCCCGTGCCGCAGGAGGAGGAGGGAAGGCAGCGCCACCGCCGCCCCCAGTGACAGAGGCGCGGGGAGGCGAGGGCGAGGCCCGGGTGCGGAGGGAAGGAGGAGGGGAAGCACCGGCCGCCGGCTCCGAGCCTGCGGCGGGCAGGGAAGGGCAGGGAGGGACCCGCGCCGCCCGCGTCCACCTTACCCAGCTCGCCATGGAGCAGAGGCCCAGGACGCTGCCCATGGTCCCCGCTGGGCTCGGGCTCCTCCAAGATGGAAGCGGCGGCCGCGGCTCCCGACGCCGTTGTTTACTGCGCCCAGCGGCGCTTCCGGCCGCTCTGACGGCACGGCACGTCACTTCCGGCCTGGCGCGGCCGCCATGGGCGGTGTGCCCGGGCTGTAGGGAGGGAGGACGGGCTGTGAGGGCAGCTCAGACCTGGCCAGCAGGGAGGGAGACCTGGCCAGGGCAGCAGGCAGCAGCCTGCTCCGTCACTCAGGGACGCCCAGGAGCTAAATTAAAGCTTCTTGGTTGTCAGCTGTGCGTGTAGCAAATCAAGGTGCTGTGGGTTGGATGCAGTAAATCAAAATGTTGTATGTCAATAAAACAGATAGTCAAGGACATCTGGGAACTAACGGTCTTTAAGGATTTACTAAATCAAGGTGTTAATGCACGTCTGTGGGTAACAGTTATTAACTTGGCAAAATATTTGATGTCAATGTGTCCTATAGCTGAACTATGTCCATTATAATACCAAAAGTCACACTCACAGATCACCAGGACCCCGGCCAGGCGCAGACCTTCCCCCTCTGCGTGCATAGATGTTAGCTGGGGTTATGTATCTCACATGGAAATTCCTAACTAATCGTAGTAGATAAACCCAGCCCCAAAAAAGGAAAAAGGCCCACAAAAAACCAAACCAACAAGAAACTTAAAAGAAAAAGTAGCACCTAAAAATCTTAAAAGAACAATCAACCAAGGAGCAGAGAATTTAGGTAGTACATTTAATAATATAGACATTATAATATATACTCATACATATAGTTATTAAAAATATTTAATAAGGGTATCATAATACCAAGGATACCATCTCAGCTGAAAAATAAACCCCTTTCATTTGTAAAATTTCTTATGATCCAAAACTAGACATTTAAGAATGAAACATAAAGAAATTGGATTTTTAAAAAAAATACTTAGCAGTATACATAGTTTTACAAGTTGAGAGCATTTTTACGTCTTACAATTTTCCCTTCTTACTAACATGCAGTCATTTCACTACTGCAATGGGCTCAGACTGGCTTTATCTGTGGATGTTTCTAAATCTATCCTTTGTAATTGATTTTAAAGGCACCCCTATTTTCAAAATCAAACATGAAAAGAAGAGGCTAAGAAGGAATTTTTGCAGGCTAAAGGTTTATGGCTGCAAGTGTCTAGTAAGAAAAAGTGGGAATAATTAATAAAATGGTTATAGCTATTTGTTTGAAAGGTAAGTACACAGAATTAGTGGACATTGAGAAAATTTTTGAGTGCCCTTAGTTAGTCCAGTAGATCCACAACAGTAATTCCTAATGTTCACTTTTGTTTGTGCACTAATTGAGCCAGTGAAGTGTGCTGTGTTCATCTTCCACATAACACCACCACAGTAGCCAGAAGGTTCTGGATGTGCAGCATCAACTTACAGCTAACATTGCTGCTTGCTTCATGTTATGAATGCATAATCTCCATCGCCTCTCCTTTGTGAAACCCTTAATCTTCTTCGAAGATGAGTTTTCATTAGCTACTGATTTTTTTTTTCCGCTTCAGTTTTCACAGTGTGCTCTTTTTCCTTACCAGAATTTCAGATAGCCACGGCAGCCTATTTCACTCCATACCAACCTGATCTGGTTTTTTTCCAAATAGTAAATCCCATCATTGTTCTCTGATTCAGTCATTATTTCTGCTATCTTATTTGGAGCATCTACTGTGGAAAGATACTGAAGCATTATGTACGCTTCACTGAACCAAGTCCACCTCCTCCTTCACTACACATCTTTTCTAAGAAATTGTAAAAGAGAAAAGATCTGCTATAGGAATTTCTCTTCTGGAATCTTATTCTATTTTCAAGCCATACAGTTGCCTGACAGCATTAAATTGTATTGTGAAATACCAGTTTCACTTCATTTGGAGGGGAGTGGAATTCATCATACCCGGAGATATGTCCCAGATGGCTTCTCCAGTGTCATATCTTGCTTCCCTGTGACCCTTTTGAGTTTGTACAAATATAATAATGAATGATAATGAATATGATAATCATAGTTATCCATTATTTGACTAGCTCTCTGATTATTTCTTTTTAGAAAATAACAGGACTCAAATAGCAAAAATAACTTTCTTTTCTTGTTTCTATTAGGGAGCTTCTTACTAAAACCTGCCCTTTTGTCAGCTCTTTATTGGAAAACAATAATTTTTCCAAGCTAGAGACCACCTGTCGTTTTCATAGTCTGCACAAGCAACTGTGATCAGCTCCTTAAGTGACCACCAGATCTGCAGAGAGCCCGGAGCTGCCTTGTGGAGGATCCCAAACATGGCTACAGAAGCTTTGACCTCCAGCAGAAAAGCCCTGGTAACCATTTGGTCTCTCGAGTCTGTGTCCCCAGACCACTGAGAGGAAGGGTGAGCTAGACAGGACAAGGTTCACTACTAAATAGGCTTATGCTTTTGGCAAGGCATCACACACAAATGGAACATGTAAGGGAATAAAAATGCAGATAAAACATGGCTGTACTGAGGCCAGGCTCATGCCGACCTCGTACCAAGCATCAGCCTAACATTTGGAGGAAGCAAAGTGTTCAACCTTCAAAACTGAAGGAGAAAAGCCAGGACGGCTTTTGTTCTCGCGGCATGGACATGAACTACAGCTAAAGAACCTTTCCCCTAGAGGGCAGTGCAACTTAAAGAATTGAAATCTCTACCTGGCAGCGTTCGAATGGAAAAAGGCAATGTGAAAATGTGGTTTTTATCTCAACAATGTTAACAAAAAAATACTCTACAGGGGTGTATTTTCTGGAATGAATCTGTGTACACAGTACGATTCTACATTTCACTTACTTTATGTCATTTTTAAATTAAATATACAAAAGCCCACCTTTTTTTCCCCCCTCTTGATCCTCTAAATGAAATGTAATATTGAAATAATGGCTGTGACAACAGATTATAATATCCAGGTTTCGATCTCTATTGTGAGAGAGAAGTGGAACACAAAAGAATAAAATTCTTTTTTCTGATGGACTGTGCAAGGACTTGTAATAGAGATATCAGAAATTAAATGGAATTCAGAGGCCATATTATTCAAGAACTGACCTAGATATAAATCTATTAGATTCAACTGGATAGGAGTATAGAATAAATGTTCCTCTTTATCTCCATTTTACAAGTTTGTGGTTTTGTTATTTTTTCTTCTAGCAATACCTGTTTATGTAGATCAAAATCAAAAATGCAATGGATTTAAATAGTAAAGTATTATCATGTGTGCTTCTAAAATGATGTTTTATCATCCTGAAGAATACATTACCGAATAGAAATTGAACAACAACATTCTGAGTAACAACATTCTTTCTTTTTTCTTTTGTAAATATGTGTGGATTTAATCCTTTACAAAAGAGTAGATAATCTGAAACTGTTTTATACAGCTACTGTCATGAAGCAAAGAACAAAATATCATCAGATTGTGCAAATTGTTGTCACTCCATTTATGGCAGCAGAAGATTAGATGCAGATTGGGTCAAGATTGTTATTAACATTCCTATTAAGCCCCATGACAGTCATTGCAAATGAGAGAGGAAAACTAATTTCTAGTCTGTTACTGTTATTGTGTGCTGGGAATAAATGCTCTCCAAAGGTAAATTAACAAGACAGTTTCACATCACTACATAATGGTACATTCTTAATTGGAAAAGACAGAAATATTTGTAATATTTGTAATATTTGTAATATTTGTAAATATTATATAAATATTTGTAATAAAAATCACCCCCCTTCAATTTGTATAGCATAGTATGTTTCTAAATAATTGTCATTTTGAGACTGCTGCTAGCATTGTAACAGGGTGTGATGGATGCCTTTAAAACCCAATACTGACAACTTTCACTCTGTTCCCATCTTCACTACTGGTCCAGCCATGAGAGGCTTTGTGTTCGTATCACTTATCCTGGGCATAGGTCTAAAGAAACAAGTAGAATTCATCAAGGAATGATTTATTACCCTTATTTTTCACCAGCCAGCAAGAATTTCTAATCCATCTGTATTCTTCATCTGTATTCTTCCATCTGTATTCTACCCTGTCTTGTGTATTGGAAGGTTCAGCCAGGTGAGATGTCTGAGAGTACCTGAGGACACATCCCTGGCATTGCATTCGGCAGGCTCCAGTCTCCAGAGACACCTCCCCACAGTGGCTTTGCTGTCTTTGGGGGGAGGCTGGTCAGGAATAGAGTCCCCTCGGCTCAGTACTGGGGCCAATCCTGTTTAGTGTCCTCAGCAACAACATGGACAAGGGGACTGAGTAGTGCCTCACTCAGTTTGTGGATGACACAGATCTGACGGAGGTGATGTGGTGGAGGGCAGGAGGGCTCTGCAGAGGGATCTGAACGGGCTGGATCGATGGGCCGAGTCCAGTGGAATGAGGTTCAACAAGACAAAGTGTTGGGTCCCACGCCTGGGTCACAACCCCACGCAGTGCTACAGGCTGGGGGAAGAGTGGCTGGAAAACTACCTGGTGGGAAAGGACCTGGGGATGTTGGTTGACAGTCAGCTGGGCATGAGCCAGTGTGTGCCCAGGTGGCCAAGATCTGAAGCCAGTTGATTACTGAAACAAGTTGTGGTTTTGGGTTTTTTTAATAACCCTTAAAATACATCCATCCATTCAACCAGTCAGCCAACCAGCAGAACTGCTGGGGAAATTTTATGTATTTTAAGAGAAGATAATATTTTCATTTATTTTTATGTATCTGTAGGGATGTTATTGAAGCTACACTGATTCACACCAGCTGTTAGTGGTCTGTTTTGTCAATGACCTTTCTTTCATTCTTAAAGGCAGTGAAGACATATTTTCCTCAATTATGAGTTTCGGCTAAGAATAAGCTTTGCCAGTCATGAGTGGCAATACAGAGGTTCTAATCTTCTTGAAAGGTAACATGACAAAGTAAATATGTAGGATTTTAGTATTTTGTCCATAAAAGCATTTATCTGGAACAAGAAAGCAGGAACTTAGGGATCATTCTGCTATGAGGACTGATACTTTGGCACTGTGGCTAATTTTGAAGACATGAAGAACATTGGTTCAGATCAGATCAGATGCAGCTTACCAGCTATTTTGAACAAATTAAAATGTGAACATGTTGAACCACTAGCTGTTATTTAACTGGCTGTGGGAGTTATCAGAGAAAACAGGGAACAACAAATGTGGTGCCACAAAGGCTCTGGAGGCACCTTAGCCCCCTGGGAACATATGCTGCAGAAACCTGATAGCATTCTTTCAAAAAATTAGTGAATGTATGAATAAGGGTGATTTGGCTTCTGCAGTTACCTAGATTTCTAAAAAAGCCTTACACAAGGTCCTCACTAAGAGCTTTCAAAGCAACTAATCAGTCACAAAATGACAAAAGAGGCTCCCTTTTCGATTAGTAGCTACTAGCAAGATCCATCAAGGGCTATTAAGCATAATTGTCCAGCTCCAATCTCTATTCAGAAAATCCTTAAAATGGTAATTGCTGAAACTGGAATGGCAAAGCTGTCACCATCTGCTTGTCCTTCAGCTACACTCTTTGCTGAAGCATTTGCTATTGGTCTTGTTCAGGGAAATAATGCAGGGCAAGAGGACACTTACCCTGACCTAGTGCAGCATTCCTGATATTCTTAGCTAAGTGTCTTTCTGTGCTTTGAGTTGTAGCAACTATCTGTAGTTCTTTCTTTTTAAATGATAAAAAGAACTTTTATCATTAAAAGTAATTTAGTAATTTTAACCTAACTTTGTAACTTAATAATTTTAGGTAAAAATAGAGCAATAATTTTTACATAGAATCATAGAAAGGTTGGGATTGGAAGGGACCTTAAAGATCATCTAGTCCCAAGCCCCCTGCCTTGGGCAGGGACACCTTTCAGTAGACCAGGTTGCTCAAAGAACCATCCAACTTGGCCTTGAACACTTCCAGGGATGGGGCATCCACAGCTTCTCTGGGCAACCTGTTTAGGAGTTTCACCACCTTCTAAGAATTTCTTCCTAGCATCTAACCTAAAACTGCTGTCTTGCCATTTAAAACTATTGTCCTTTGTCCTGTCACTATCTGCCCATCTAAAACGTCCCTCTCCTTCTTTTTATAAGCTCCCTTTAAGTACTGAAAGACCTCATTAGGTCTCCCTGCAGCCTTGTCTTCTCCAGGCTGAACAAGCCCAGGTCTCTCAGCTTGTCTTTATAGGAGAGGTGCTCAGCCCTCTGAGCATATTTGTGAGAGCAGTGCTGAAATCTGTCATTGCTCTCGTTTTTAGAAGATTCTGGAGAAAGGAACATGGTACCTGCAATTTGCTAAGTTATACCAAGATTCCCCCTCTGCAGAATCCTCAGAGACAATCAGGGGCACAAGTTGACCATAATCCTTCAACCAAAGCGTTGCTCTTGTGTGGAGAAGGCAAAATGTATGGCTCACACAGCCACAAGCACTGGAGGACTGAATATAAAAAGTTTGGATTATACCATGAACTCTGCATCTGTGTAAGCTCAAGAGAGAGCAACACTATCCAAGTCAACATTAGTAAATCCAAGCATTCTGCCTCACTGCTGCTTCTTTCCCACCACGCGTTGGTGGCAGGCTCAGGTGTAGGAGCGAGCAGTCCTGCCCTTAAACAAAGCTGTTAGGTGTAAAGATTTATGTCTGTGTACTAAATGGGCAAATTGCTCTCTCAATCTGTTAAGCTGTCGGTATGATCTCTTGGCAAGCTGTAACAGTTTGCTTCTATTTTTTGGAGTGGAACAAATTGCCTGTGTGCAAACATAGCCTAATAGTAAAACACACTACTAATCAAGGCATTCAAGGAAGTAAATCAGAGTTTATTTTCAGAATACTTTAACTTCATATGGAACCAGTCGTTAAAGAGGAAGAAAAAGAATCAGTGTTTTCAGTGATGAATGCCTAAATTAATATGTTAACAATTGCCCTGCAGTCCTGTTAACTTCAGCTGAACTGTCTTGTTCTCTGGACCTCCTGCTAGCAGACCACTCTAGCCAATCATGCCTAATTTGGAGTCCCTATTTTCAAAAAATAAAAACCTTGAGAGAATGTTTAGAGCCAAAATTCTCTTTCAACAGTTGCTTATTTGTGATAATGGACAACTTACTTATTTTGCAGAAACCAAAGTTAAACTGTTTAATACCATGAAAGAAAAAAAGTGCACGCTGGTCAACAAAAACATACTTCTGCCATTTTTCTTCTCTGGCTTGATGGGTTGGTTTCTGGAACAGGGATTTTTTCACGGCTAAATCCAAATTTCATAATTCATGGTGTTCTGCACTGGAGTAGTGGTATTGAAGAAGTCACTTTGTAGCCATGATGGAAAAGCCATTGGCTAGAGGAAGCATTCAGAAGCATTGGTATTTCTGTGACTGCTTGGAATATGCTCAGCACTGTACTGGCCCAGATGATGCTGGATTAAAGGTGTTCATCATCTTGGGAAAATTACAGACCCAGGGATGCCGTCATTTATCTCTTGCAATATGCCTAATAGAAGGCAACTCTAAAGCTTTCCCAATGCTTTCTGAAAGCATAATGTGCCTGAGATAAACATCTGGTTCCCCAAGCTCCCCTGCCCTATGTTGTCAGTGAGCAGATGGTGGTTAGCCCACTGATATTTTTCTTATTGATTTAAAGATGGGGATTTGGAGGAGAGGGCTTTTGACTCTTGGTGACAGGACCCCAAGTTTCAAGACCGGAGACATGTTTCAGGAGGCAGACAATCTGTTTCGTGCCTGTACATCCTAACACAGATGATAGGGAATGAAAGTGCAGACTGTCTACAAGGGCACAATCAGTTGGAGTGAATCATGGAATGGTTTGAGTTCAAAGAGACTTTAAATATCCCCTAGTTCCAACCTCCCTGCCATGGACAGCGATACCTTTCAGTAGACCAGATTGCTCTATCTAGCCTAGCCTTGAATACTTCCAGGGATGGGATGAATCTGGACTTTCTCATCCAAAGAGGCACAGTCTGGCATCCCAATATGTATAATGTAGTTTGGGCCTATAAATATGCAGCATATGTTTGCATATAAAACACAGACATTATTAAACCCATCATGAATATTTGCCATTATACCATACTTATAAATTGAATTTACAGTGTTATATTTTTATCCTTGTCAACTTTGCTAGCGACAGATGCTGGCTGTCCTGAACCCCAGGTAACATGCCTAGCATTCCATTTAGTAGCAGATATTTTCATATGCAACAGTATAAATGCTGGAACTGATGTTTGTACAAGTCTCTATGCACATTTCCTAAAGAAAGCACAACACATAGTCAAGCTGGAGAGGCTGGCACCCTTATGTGGATCACTGTCATTCTCGTGTCAAGACTCAATATGCCATTAGCAGAAAAAGTGGGGTTTTTAAAGGTGACTGTAGGAAAGGTAAAAGACCAGGCCCAGAAACTTTCCTACTCCAGGAAGAAAAGGGAGCATACTATAGATCCATTGTACTCCTACACTGGCACATCTGTGACCATCTCATGGGGATTTTGTGGAAGGCAGTCTTAAGGCAGCAACGCCTCCTCCATTTGCAGATCCTGTGCGATCTAGGAGAGAAAGAAAACCTAGAAGAAATAGGAATATAATGAATTTGAAGGAGAACTGTCTACAACAAAAATGTACATTGGAACAACCAAGTCTAAGGTAGTTTCACCTTTAAACTGTTTATGTTTGGTACCATACATTTTACTTTTTGCTCCTGGTATCTGTCACGTTACCTGATTATCCAGTTAATGCTTAAGAGCAAAATAATTAAGAGGTTCATCATTCACATTTAAACATCCTTAGAAGCTCCTTAACATGAAGAAAATCCTATGGAAGTTATATCTTGCTATCAGCATTTAGGTTTTTTGGAATAAGATGTTGTCATACTTTTGCTTTGGATGTGGGGCTGAACTTTAATAGGTGCTAATTAAAACTAAAGTTTGGAAATTATTTTTTTCACAGTGTTTCAGTGTTTCAATGAAAAGCATTTTTTCCTTTTGTCATTTTCACATTCTGATTCCAGATATTCTGTCATGATCAAGTTGTGTTGTTCTAAATGAACTAAACTAAAAAAACCCAAAACACCCCATGCATGCACACAAACTGAAAAAAGTGTCAGATTTTCTGATTGAAAAATATCTTTTTTGCTGCATATTTCACATCTTGTGTAGCAGAGGAAATTCTAAATTCTCTGTTCTCTGTTCTCTTGCATGAAACCAATCCAGAAAAAATATATGTCAATATTTAACATCCACCATGTAGCAAGAACCACATTGTCTGTCCTCTGTGTGAAGATTTAATTATAGTGGCAACTCTATTCAATTTAAAAGCACATTCAAGTGAGTAGACATTGCATAAAATCTAAACAATACAGCAAATGAACTTTTCAGTGACAGCCCCTCAAATAATATGATTCTTTCATGTAGAAGACCAGCTATCTCTGCATATTGTAAACTGCCCCATGGTATGTCTACAATTCTGAAGAGGAAATAATATTTTCTAGTGGACAATTAGAGGAAACGTGTTCAGGGATTATGGAAGTGGAAAAAATCCTCAGGCTGTGTGTCTCCTACAGAGTGATGATTTGAAAATTTTACATTCTACAGGAGCCAAGCTTTTTACTGTTGCTAAATTATTGTGGCAGGAAGGAACTTCATTGTAAGTTTGAGTTATGTAAAGACCCCGTGCACCATTTCTGTAGCCATCGAACTTTTGTGTGAATCATTACGGCTGTTCTCACCATCATGGGGAGTCTGCTAACAGAGGTGCTGCTCTGGCACCCTAATAACAAATGAATACATTTGAGTTGGGCCCATTTAGTGGCTCTGGATAAGAACAAAATTTCTAGTTGGCACCATCTGATCACATCCAACTTTTATTTGAATATGATTTCTTCTTGCAGCTGTTTTGGAAGTTTTCATTGGACAGTTCACATTTTAATTACCACCAGGGGAGACATATTTCAGTCTGCTTTCTAAAACTTCATTTCTCTCCCCAACCCTTCACTGATGGTTTTCCTGTTGGATAGATTCTTGCTCAAACTGCCTGCCTCAGAACTGATCAAATCTCAGGTATTTCCATCCTCAATCTCTTTCCCTACAGATTCATTACCTGGTATGATATTCTGGACCTCCAAATCCATCATTCTCTTAAAGATCATAAAGATTTTCTGATTTATTAATACTCCCATCTTACAAAAGCCTGGATAATCTTATATGAAGTTATTTAAGAGGGTCAGTCTGTATCTTCAAATCCGTTGTCTATGCCCTAGATGTGTTCACTTCCTGAGACTAATAAACACAAAGTTAAGAACTTTGATCTTCAAAGCTGCTTAAATTTGAGATTAATTTTCTGACTAGGTGATGATTTTTTTTAGGAGAAAATATATTTTTGAAACACAGACCATTTAATGAGGGAGCAAGAATTAGACTATAGGTGATCAGTCACACTGCTTGACAACTGAATTATAAAGATTAATTCTCCAGTAATGTTGGTGAGACACTTCTGAGAAACTTCCTGAAAGAAATTAATTCACTGAGTCACTGAAGGTTCCTGAATGGTGAATACACAGAAACAATCTGTTTTGTAAAGGTAACTTGATATACTCCAAAGAGCTGATTCATTCTGAGAGGTTCTTTCATGAAACTTCTTCTCTTGTCTTTTTTGACTTCTAAGACAAAAAGTCCTTTCACTCCTCTTGAGAACTGTTTTTTTCTGCTTTTCAGTATCCACGTGCTCTCTCCCTGGAGACTTCTCTCAGCCAGCCATGAAATCAGTACCTCCCAGGAAGACACAATGCAAGCTTATTACTGCTTACATCATTCTTGACATAATGATCCCTACATCTGAAGTGGAAACTCAGATTCAAGTCCACTCTATTTTCTGATTTCTTTTAGTCCAAGTTACTTGCATTTAGTGTCTTTTATATCTGGAAGTTTTTAGTCCAGATTGCTCAGACACTAAATTTAAATGACAACTAACACCACAATAGATAGTGATGTGCTTGGATGCCTGTAATACCAGTTCTCCAATCACCTTGTGATGACATGCAGATAATTCTCCCCAGTGCTGTTGCTCTTGTCTTTTGTCTATCTACTGATTTGTGCTACTGACACATCTTGGTGCTTGTTTGCTCTTCCAGCTGTTGCAGCCACTGAGAGTTCTGTTTATGTCCTTTTAGAAGCTCCAGCTCCTTTACACACTGCTTACTAAAGAGTGCTCTCTACTTAACAAAAGTCTGAGGAACAACATGGCTTTTTCGAGATGACCAAGGTAAGCTGGGTACCTTAACACACCACGTGTTTAGCTGGGACTGCCATCTGAAAAGAGCAGTTCTCCTAAGCCATTTCCCAGACCTGCAGAACTGGGAGTTTATAGCTGAAAGAGAAGTTATTATTTTCTTTACTAAAAAAAAAAATTAAAAAAATAAAATTTGAGATAATAATAATGTAAAACACTTACAGAAGTATTAAGCACATTATAAATAGCATGAGAAGACCTCAGAGATGCCACTGCAGCCTGTATATCCATAAACATAAACAAATGAACGAGAAGAATGCTGTGAACCTGGCCCTTGTAGACTGTGAAAACTGGAGATTATTCTTCATATTCAACTATTTTTCTTTCTCTCTTTTTTTTTCTTCCCTCTCAGTTTACTGCCTTTTTAGCACTTTTCCCCAGTAACTACAGCTTATTCTGGAGTTCTGACAAGATTGCTCCTGGTAGGACAATTTCCCAACATTTCTAGCTGGGATTGGTTCATATCCCCACCCCATATAATCCTTTTGTCTAACTGCTATGGTGTGCAGAGGACAGATAGCTCAGAAAAAAGTGAAAATGTTCAGTCCAGGAATTCAAACAGTTTCCAACATTATTGCAGGAGCCAATATTAGCACTCTGAGAGGCTGAACTAACCTTAGTTGCAAAGAAACATCTTTCAGACAGCCACACAAGTAAATGTCTTCTAGCTTCCTTGTACCTTTCCAGTAGAATGAGGAAGAAATTATTATAAAGATATGTGAATAAAGAACTGGTGCATTTGGTCCAGAATTTGATACCACAGAGATCAGGGAACTGTGTGAATCTTCCAACTAAACCGACTTGCTAAGTAATTTCTATCACCAGAGGTTCAGGGGTCACTGAGTAGACAAGACAAAATCATGAACACCAGAGACTGTTAAGAAACTATTTCACAAAACAAGAGCAATTTTCATTGTTTTTCTCACTGCTATAAAGCCAACAGTGCAATTTTCCAGTGCCTGCATTGTACCTTTTCTGTGCCTCATGCTGCAAAACTTGACTATTAGGACACAGGTAATGGCCTGGCAACCTTTCTACGCTGCTTGAGTTGCACTTTCCTGCACTGGAACTTGGAGCTGGGTGACAAAAGGAGTCAGTGCCTTCTTTCTAAATGCCAGTGCATAAACTGGACATCACGCCAGCAAAAGGCCATGTCTGAACGCACTCCAGCTTGTGACACACAGCTCTGCCAAGTCAGCCCAGGTCTTGACCCACACAATTAAGTGCATGTTGATGGTTGCAGTGGAGCAGAGCTTGGTGGAGCCCATGCTTTCATGATAACCCTCTGGTAATATTCACTAGTGCCTGTGTCCCACCCTATGCTCCAATTGCTGGATCCAGCATGAGCCCACAGCCATTTGTGGGAGATGATTCACCTTTTCATGGAGCTAAAAGTGACCATCTGTGAAGCAGGCAGAAGAAATCCTTAACTCAGTGTTGTTGCCAGCACACTCATGTGATGAAAGCACAGTTTCAGCTGCCTGTCTTTCTGTTGTAACTTCGCAATAGTACTTGTCAGGCCTGGAGGATGTTTCACAAAGCTCTGGAAAGGCTCATGAACACTTCCACTTTGGGTCTTCTGTGTGATGCTGCTTCTCTTCAGAAGCCCAGTCAGTCACATTCGACACCCTACGTTGCCTTTTTTGTCTTTTGGGAAATGCACTTAGAGGTCTGTTGCTTTGGTTCATTACTTCAAATAAAATCTTTCTCTAATTTTTGACCTGAAAAAGAAATGTTTCTTCCCCAGCCAGGTGAAACAGAAATATAGACTGGGGAATGACTGTCAGCACATTGCAATATTCTTCTTTTTTAAATATCTCATCTATTTTTCCTTATTTCATATTTTCACCCAAGTTAGCTGGCGCTATGTAAATTAGGCTATTGATTTCAGAGGCATTCCTTTACTGAGTGTGATGCTTTGTGAAATTGTCAGCTAAGCATTAATCATCATTTAGCCTGTCATTTTGTCTGTGTCTGACATATTAAACTATACCTCAGGATATACACATCTGGCTGTGACAGTCATTTGTTAATTGAATGTGACTTTTAATGAACTTTTCACCCAGCAGGCTATTCCAGGTATTTATCAACAATTGTATTTGTTACAGTGCTTCTGTAGTTTTCGGAATCAAACATTGGACAACAGCGTTGTGATTTCATGGCAGCTGCTGCATCACGCAGAGCTGTGTGTCATGCCCATTAATGCCCACAGGCAGCAGAAGCACCTAATTCATGTGTGACTTTGTAAATGCAGGTGTTGCACCTCCTAATGGCAGGTGTTTTATAGCCACTCTCAGATGTATCTCCTGAACACAGCCATGCATCACACCAGCCATCTCGGCGAGGAGCCCGCTCAGTGGCAGTGCCACCAGCCTCTGTCCTTTGAAGAGCATGCTGTCAGTGGCACGGTGCATGTGCTGCTGGGGAGGCTGCCCCTCTGCCTGTGCTCCCATGGCAGCGACTTGGGAGCAGCTTGCTTCCCTTGGAAACCAGAAACAGCCTTCAAAGGCTAGCACAAGTTTTTCATACAAAAGAAGGGAGGATGACCAAATGGTAGGACACCAATCCACTGTGTACTTATCTGGGATGCAAAAAAACACCTTTATAGTAGGAAAACCCCTTTCCTTATTCTTTTGGTTCTGTTTATAATAGGGGTTTGTTTGTAACAACTACTTCAAGAGATGCTTCTTTCTTTATCTCAATTTCTGATTGCCATTGTAATATTTCTTTGGAAGAACTGGAGATCAAACACAGAACAGGATGAGCGAAGCTTTGGAAATTAGCTATGTATACAGAGACTTGGCAAAAGCATTAACAGATGCAAAAGAAAACTAAAAAAAAAGAAAGAAAATAATTTACATGAAGGCAACACACAGTATGAATAGGAAAAGAGAACAGTTTGGAAATGGAAATACAGCACACTTGGAATTAATGTAGACTCTTTCTAGGCCTGGTGTGATTCATGCAGTGCCAACAGGCTGTACAGTTTGCATCAGTATCTATGTTCCAATACAATTTTGTAACCAGGCTATTTAAATCGTCTAAGGCTTTTGTGAATTCATGTGCCTGGACATGAGGAGGGGCAGGAGGCAGGAACAGGATATCTGCAAGGCACATCTCACATGCAACCTGTCAGGGCAACTCCGGGCTGAGAAAGCAGTATCTCTGTTCAGACCCTGGCTTTGTCATTCTGATACAAACACCCATTTCAGCTGCAGATCCTCTGGGCACTGTAATCTCCTCCCGTCCCCTTAGAGTGCTTTGACTCCAAGTGCATTTAGAGCTGTCAGCTCTGTTCCAGGTCGCAGCAAGACGTGACGCTCAGTGCTGTATCGCAGCCGACAGGATGTCTGCGCTGCAAGTCTCCGTGTGTTGGGATGTATGCGTGTAATCAATCTCATGAATCAGAAGCTTGATTTTTGCCTCACAGCTGCTTTCAGTTCCTGTGGAGTTCACTCTTGCTTTGTGCTAACTCAGAGGTCAGTTGCTGGAGGCCAGCATGTTGGAGGCCCTGTCCTGCCTTTGATCAATGTGAGGGTGTGATGGCAACAAGAACAAGATGCTGTCATTTAGAGTAATTGTGCTATGAAAACTAGGGAGGGCTCCATGCAGTGCTCACCCTGCAGATATTTTAATGGAGATATTGGTAAATAAGTAAATTTAAAAAATCTAGTATTCCTAGTCACCTTTCCCAACTAACTTTCTCTCTGAGAAGGTTTCTGAAAGTCTTTAGAGTCTGAGCTTTCCTCAAGAAAAGACCACAAGTATTAAAGCTGCAAGAAGCTGAGACATAGATGATGCACCTGCTTTTCTGTTTCTGTACCCTTGTTGTTTTGGGTCATTTATTAGAGGCGTCATATATATAAAGAACTGGGAATCTCAATCTTTGTGTTTAATTGCACCTGATAAATATTTCTCCCATAATTTGCACTTTTTTACCCATTTATGATTTTTGTTTCTACTTTATTCTCTGATCATATGGGCGAAGTGTCATTTAATAATGCGTGGCATAAAACAGGTACTTCCTTTTATTTGTTTCAAACACACTGCCTAAGGATTTCATCCAGTGACTCTTTTCGTGTTTTGTGAGGTATAAGTTGAATCTGGATGATTTTCTTTAATAACCTGTGATGGGTCTCTAAGTAGTTATTAATCCTTTTAATCTCAAGGTAGTTGAGGCTCCTTATAAAGGTTCTTTCCAGAAAGACCTAGACAGAAGTATTAGTGGAATTTAAAAGTCTATATAAAGTGGAACATTTACATATGAAGGAGCTTGATGAAGCCTCTAGGAGATGAGAAGAGGCACAGCTCCCTCATAAGAATTATACAGCAGAATCATACAATAGGATCACAGGATCCTTTAGGTTGGAAAAGACCTTTGAGATCATCGAGTCAGCCATTAACCCAGCCCTGCCAAGTGCACCACTAAACTGTGTCCCTAAGCATCACATCCACGTCTTTTAAACACCTCCAAGGAATGGGGACACAGCCACTTCCCTGGGCAGCTTCTTCCAATGCTGAATGACCCTTTTGGTGAAGGAAGTTTTCCTGATATCCAGTCTAAATCTCCCTGATGCAGCTTGACACCATTTCTTCTCACTGTACTGCTTGTTACCTGGGAGAACAGATCAAGGTCCACCTGGCTACATCTTCCTTTCAGGTAGTTATAGAGAGTTTTCTCCAGGCTAAACAACTCCAGTTCCCTCAGTTGCTCCTCATAAGACTTGTGCTCCAGATCTCTGTCAGCTCCATTGCCCTTCTCTGGAAAAGCTCCAGCATCTCAATGTTTTTCTTGTAGTGAGGGGCCCAAAACTGAACACAGAATTTTAGGTGTGGCCTCACCAGTGCTGTGTACAGGGAGACAATCACTGCCCTGGTGTTGCTGGCCACACTGTTGCTGATACAGGCCAGGATGGTATGTGAACGGCAAATTTACCTCAGACTTAGTGGGACAGTTGTTCAGTACCTGACCTCTCAAGATACTTCCAGGTAAATAGGACTCAGGCAAGCTAATTTCATTATCCATTTTCCTTACATGAGCTTTTTGTGTCTTCTTCCAACCATTCAATATGGGATAACTCTGCAGACCAGATTTTGTAAAGAAAGTGGATGGATATGAATGTCTCCAAGCTCTGGAAGAGCTTCTCTGGTAGAGAGCACTGTAAACAAACAGTTGCATTAGTACGTCTTTTGTGGCTTTTTGTGATCCTCCTTCTCCTTAGTAATCCCCCAGCTCTGTAGAACTTCCTAGTTCTTGTGGTCTAAGGTTTTATGAATAACTTTTATGCTTTCCTTTAGCAAGTTGTTCTACAAACTCTTCGTTTATATTTTAAGCCTAATTTTTTTAGGTTTAGGATCTGTGTATGCTCCCTTGTTTGCACATGACTTCTGCTTCTGGAAAAATGTCTTTTACCTCAGATAAAATCTCATCTATTTTGCTTTGTCATCCCATTTATCTAAGAGGTCTTTTTTTTCCCCAAAGGAATACTCATTTATTCTGGAGCTCTTAAGTTGATTCTTTTAAGGAGTCCAAAATGTCAGCTTTCTAAAATCAGTGTTCTAGCAAAAGGGAGAGAGTTCAGAAGCCTGTACTATGGCAAGATTCTGCCTCCAGCTTAAAAGGCAGCCTCAGCCTCTGATACATTGCTACATCCAGTACCATGGCTGCTCAGATCCACTGAAAACCCAACTCAGCAAAGCTCAATCCCCAGGGAAGGGCCACTGGCAGGACATTTTCTCCATGGCCCATCCAGTGAGGTGGCCTCCAGAGAAGGATGGTGTTCCTGCAGCTCCCCACTGCTCCCCAGGTGTTATCCCCTTCCCCTCCTGGCTGTACCGCCAGTGCCCGCTGCAGAGAGCAAAACAGCCATAAAAGTCTGAATTTTGGTTTTGTTTCGTTTTTACTTTATTGATGTCCTGTTTATCTTTAAAATTTTAGATGCCAAGTGGAACATGGAACATGGTCACAGGACTAGCAAGGATCTAAGCCACTGACTTTGTTCCCTGTCTCCTGGGCACCATAATCTTCTTCATGAATTTCGCAACTGAAATTCAAAAACAGTCATCTATGGTATTTTCCTCGCTGGTTTGTTTCCTCTGAGAGCAATTGATTTCATTAGAGGCGTCTTTGGGAACCTGAAACTCCCAACAATATGTGCAATATAATACAAAGAAAGACAGGTTTAGCATGAATATTATTAAAGTACACTAGGATTTTTTTCCTAATCCTCCAGATATTTAAAAATACAGAAACTGCACAGGGCTACAACATGAAAAATTTCTCAGCAAGACTTACAAATACAAAATTTCTTTTTCAAGTGACATTGATTTTGCTACAAGAAAGGAGAAATAAAAGAAAGAAATAGCAGTTGATAATAAAGAAATTAAGGAGAAACCCAGTTGTGGCTCTAAGTAGGGAAGCTCCACATTTCTGTCAAGGCATGCCCACAGCAGAAAATAAATTGATCCCAGCTGCTTCAAAGCAGCTTTCCATTACTGAACACCACTAAGGTATCTGATTCACCCATTTGCAAAAAGGCTTTTTCTCTCAGTGCCACACTGGGAACACGCACATCCCTGAAGAACTCGTTGTCATGGAGTAACCATCTCCCTCATAGGCATCAGTGGTTCCTCCAGGCATTCGTGCTGGATGTGATTCAGAGCAGGTGTCTGAAGTGCTCCACTCCAACGCCCACACGTGAAATCCCACCTGCACACAGCATATGCCAGCTGCATCAGGAAAGGTGAAGAGCATCTCCTGCTACCTCACAACTCCTACAACTGCCTCAGCCTGAAGAAATCCACAGGTTGGATTTTCCCTCAGAATATGTAGAGGTGGGCTACAGGGATGTCAAGGCCTTCACGTTTCCAAGCTGAGTATAGGACAGGACCTTGGCACTAATACCTGTGTATTCTCACACAAACAAAGCTCTGACAGTGACCAGCAAACTGAATTTCACTTTCTGCTGGAAAAAGGAGGTGCTGAATGTAAATCTATAGTACAAACACTAGCTTTGTGAGAGAGCAACTTCAGGATCATTCTTCTGAATAAACCTTCCTTATAACCTGGTAAAGGAAAGACACCTACCAGTTACTTTTGTCATTAAGCTAAAAATAGTAGTCATAAGAGGGTTTTTTGGGAAATCAAGCCATCTGCCCAAATAATGAAATAAATGGCAAAGAGACTAATCATCGAAAGAGATACAGTGAATTATATTCGAAGAAAAATATTTTAGATGGAGTATTGGCAGGACTCCAAAGTACAGCTCTTATACTTTAAGAGGACATTTGGAAAGATCTAATAAAAATGCAACATAACAATTCTAAGTCACCTGAGTTATTTGGTGTTTAAAGTTCCCATTGTAGATAGGATTACTTTAACAACATGGCTTAAATAATGTTAAAAATAGATCCTAAGTATTCTAGGTCATGCCTAAAATATGTAAGAAGTAAAACCAAGGGATTTTAGGTTCATGAAAGCCAACCTCATTTTCAAAATGGAATAAAATTCTAATCCTCTGGTTTCTTTATTTGTTGTCATAAATAAATATGATGAAAAGCTTGGCATGGTTTGTAGTGTAAGCACTGAAAAACACAGGTAAGATACCCATCTTTGTCTGCATTTTTCCAGTTCTCAGAATATAAATGGAAAGTTTCTGAGTTTAAATGGAAAACCTCTGTGCAGATTTCCCTTTCATTTGGCTCTGACTGGCTTTAGGGAAACAGCTGGATGAAGTCTCATATATATATCTATATATATCTCTATATCTGTATGTATGTATGTATTTATGTATGTATGTATTTATGTATGTATGTACACGTAGACTGTAGCGTGATTTTCAAAACAGATAGTCTAAAGTCCTTTTGGTACAATTTAAAAAACAAAATAAACAAATCTACCCTATGCTCAAAATGTCTAGATCTTTTAAAAAGCTTTCAAAGCCAGTTTGGTATTATGTGGTAGAACACGCCCGAAGATGTTAATTTTGTGTTTCCACTGAAACATAGTCTTTAAGATAGAGAACTCGCAGCGTTCTTCACCATTTTAAGTGGAAGATGGCAAAGACTGCTGATTTCAGGCCAAGGTTGGATTTTTCCAAACTCCTGCCTGAAGGCATGTCCCAGAGGCCAGCAGCCTTGACAGCGGCGTGCAGCTGCACCACGGCCTCTCCCCGTGCCCCGTAACAAGGCTCGGAGCCAAACAGGGTCACATATGGCTGCATCCAGGTGCCAACTTTTTGTCACACGCTCTCTGCTTGCGTCGGGCAGGAGTGGGAGGATGTCCTGTGTCATTTTGCTGGTGCAGTTTGAAGGACTGCAGCCAAAGAAAGGGAAAGAGAAGGGAGTAAAGTCAGCAAGGCTACAGGTAAGAGCTGTTTTGCCTATTGTTTTTAGGGCACCGGGACCTGTTCTTTCCCCCGACATCAGTTTGCAGCGGGACAGCTCTGGGGGCTGTGAGGGGCACAGGGAACAGCGACCCTCGGCAGGTGCGTCCCTCCGCGCTTGCTGCAGGGGAGGGGGTGTCCTAACCGGGTCCCCTCTCTCGGCCGCAGCGGCAGCCTGAGCCAACCCGCCTCTGTATTTTGGGGAAGGGTGCCCCACTCCCGCCACCTCCAGGTCTGGTGGCCCCTGGGGCCCGCCCCCCGCGCTGCTCCCCGCGGGACGGGCTGCGGGGACGGGCGCGCCGGGGGCGGGCACGGCATCCCGCCGCCTCCCGGCTCTGCGTCCCGGCTCGGCATCCCGCCGCCTCCCGGCTCTGCGTCCCGGCTCGGCATCCCGCCGCCTCCCGGCACGGCATCCCGGCTCGGCATCCCGCCGCCTCCCGGCACGGCATCCCGGCTCGGCAGCCCGCCGCCTCCGGGCACGGCATCCCGGCTCGGCATCCCGCCGCCTCCCGGCGCGGCCGCGGCTCCCGGCGCAGCGCGATCCGAGGGCACGGACCTCCGGCGCCGGGTGAGGGCGGCGGCAGCGGGCGGGGGAAGCCGGGACCGGGCGGGGGCCGAGAGCAGCGGGCTCGTCCCGCTCCGCCCGGGCCGTGGCCGCCGGGGCTGGATGGGCCGCCGGGGCCGGCTGCCGGCAGGGAACATCCCGCAGGAGCGGCGGGGTGGCGGAGGGGCCGCCCGCCAAGCGGAGCGCTCCCGGAGCGCTCCCGGAGTGCCCGGAGGCCGTGCGCGTCCCCCCCGGGCACCGAAGGGAACGCGAGAAGTTTGGAGCGGAGGGCGGGCGGCCCGGCAGCTCCGGGTGAGGCTGCTGGGGAGGGGGGTCCTGGGGACGCGGTGTCCCGTGCCCGACCGCCGTGTCCCAGGCGCTCTTCGGAACAGGTCACGGGCGATCTGCCTGTGCCTCCTGCCCTGGATGCTTCCGGACGAACCAGGTTTGATGTTTCTTAGCGCCAGGTTTTATTAACCTTTAGGGGAAGCCGCTAATCGGTGTCATACATAGGCTGTCACTCATCGGCGAGGAAACTGAAATGACTTTTTCTTCGGCAGAAAAGCAATCAGAAGTGCACCAGGTGCGATTTTTAAGCACGTCACCTTCCTGAAATTATGTTTATATGGTTAAATTAATCAGTGGTGACAACACGAAGGCTAGAGAGTAATTTACTGCCCATTACAGCACATTTGAAACATAGCTGTTTTGCATGAAGTCCATAATTTAAGTTGCACCGACAAGATAATGAACAACTAACATGCAGTTTGTGAATGCAAAATATATGCCTAGAAAACCAGTAAAATACATCCCTGACTTTCAGCTTTCTGTGTTTGCAAGGAATGTCTTTGTACTTAATCACACGTGAGGCAAATTTTTTTTCCTTTCTGATTGCCACAGAATGTTGGCGGTAAGAGAATTGTTTCTTAATCCAGTTATAAATGATGCTTCTCAGCATTTGTTGAAGTTATTTGTGGACTCTGCAGAACAGACAAGTGGTTTAGTTTTAAAACAGAGAAGTAAAAGAATATTAAAAATTCCTGAAGCAATAGATAAAATTACTGTCTACCTTTGGGGGCATTGTGGTTAGGATTGGTTAATGTGGAAATATATAGGGCATATTGACTTGCTCAGGATAACTTCATCACCTTCTGTATCAAAAACATTTCTTAATGAAAAATTGAATCAAAACAGAGACTTTAAAAACAGCTGCAGGAAAGATAATGACACTGTTTACCTTTTCTGGCTGAAGAAGTCTCAGGGATGAGAATGGTCTGAGTTGTTGAGTTTTTTTGTTTCAACTTACAATATTCTTTTTGAAATTTTGAACTGGAGTGTTCATGCAATGATGGTTTTGAAATATTATATTGTGATTGATAGCAAATACATATATAAGTAAGATAATTTGAAACTTAACTATAAATACCCACATAACTTCTAAAACCACACAGTTTAGTGTACTATTAGAATGAAGGTTTAGTTCTGTACCTTGGTTTTGAAATACACACTGTTGGAACAGAGACCAGTCTTTTATTATTGTTATTATATGGCTGATGACAGTTACAAATTAGGGCAAAACAGCATAACATATCAGTGTGCTATAAAATATACATGAACTTCAAAATCATGACAAATTAAAAAAATATTGATGCAAATCATGAAATGCAGAGAGATAGAAACTCAGTGAAGATGCCTCAGGACCACACTTGGTTCTTTGGCTTCCTCTTGACTGGCTTTGGGGGGAAAGTGAAGGAAATTGGTGTGTTCTCTCCACTTCTCGATGTCCCCAGAGCCTCCATGCACTGCAGCATCTCCCTAGGGTTCACCTCATTCTCTCAAACCGTTTTGTGAGCAGTGGAACAGTTCCGGATTTTGGACTGATTTTTTGCACTCTGTGGCATACAGGCTGGCTGCCCAGACCCATGGGACCACCCCCTCCACTGAAAGGGGAGAATTACAAAAGTAAATCCAAGTGATCTTGTCTGGTAGAAGTATTTAGACAGTCAAACATCTGTGTTAGAATGGATTAAGATTCTGGCGTTTGCGTTTTTACGAGGGATCATCCAGATTTTCATTGCAGCCTAAGAGTATGGCTTAGCAGAAATCCTAGAAAGTCAGAAATGGTGATCTGTCTGTGAAAAGCTCCCAAATCTGGCTTTCCTCACGTGAAATAATGTCTTCTGTACTTGACTTAAAAATTCTGGGTTTAGAAGTTTTTCCCATTTTTGATTTATGTTTGTTATTTCTTCCCTTCTGCCCTGACTATATTAATTTCAGCCTGGTTTCCTAGAGATGAAGCTGAAACAATAATAATGCTCTCTGACTGATAGCTCCCCTCATTGCTTTGGTGTAATTCTTTTACCCTTGGGTATTAATTTCTGACAATATAAACAGAAGAGCAGAGAGTTCAAAGTGATGAAATCTCACAAACCTCAAGACTTCTGGTGACCAGGGAGATGAGAGAGATGGAGTTGATGCCCCCACTGAAGGAAGAGCTTTAGCAAGCATTCAACTTAACAGACATCAGAAAATTTGTGTGAGTGCTCCATAGGATGCTGAGCTTTATAACTTCTGCTGCTCAAGGCTTGGTGATTATATTTTTCAATTTCTTTGCTCTGTGGGAGTGCACAGTTGTGGAAGTTTTGATCGTGCCTTTTCTATTCCATGGTCCTCTCAAAATCAGCTCGATAGGTCTGAGATGTTTCTGATAATGAGTTATGAATACAGACACTGTCATTCCTAGACTCCGTAAGCCAATGTGTTGCTTTCCTTGTCCATAATTTAAAAACTTTCTTCTGATAGCCAGTGGTGCAGTAATTTTCTTTGTTATCTTGACTCAGTGCCAACACTTGATTACTGTAAAATCACAATAAAATCTAGCTTATTACACTCGATCACAATAAAATCTAGCTTCTTCCACAATCAGTTTCTCTCAATTGTTTACAAGTTTTTGATAAGACTTTAATTTGCTTCCTACTGCCACTGCAGTTTCTTCTGGTTAAGGCTCCATCCCAACGTCCTTTCTGCTTTCTCTGCACAGCGGGAGGCTGTAACACTCTCCCTGTGTCACAAGAAGGATAATGGAGGAGAAATATGAAAAGGTGTTGTGAGTTTGTCTAGCAAACATGTATTCTTTATGAATACATGTGCTTTTATTGACTTTTAAGTGGTGGTGTTTGTTTTGATTATTTGTTCTGTTTCGCAACTGTGGAGCTGTGTTTACGGGTAATTGCCCATTTTCTCCTTCCTTGTCTTGCCAGCGTTAACAGCATCACAATACTTATCTGTATTTTCTCTTTCATTATCTCCCTATAAAATTACTGTGGGTAGATTTTTTTGAGGTTGTTTGGTTTGGTTGATTTTTTAATTTTTTTTTTTTCTTTAGAAAGTTTTAATAGTGTATTGAGCTGATCTGCTAGCTTTTTTCCTGTTGTAGAAATTGTATCAACTGGCCTTGCTCTCTGGGCATGAACATACATATATACATGAATTTAATTTGGTAAAGTGCTCACTGGATAATTATTTGAAATTATTTTGCTGCATTTACGTTGTACAAAATTCTTCTCTACATCTTTTACAGTTTATATACATTAAAGCCTTCATTCCCCACTAAAGACAGAGCACCACCATGCTTGTATAGCAATTACATTTGACTTTATTCCTGTTTCATATTAGCAAGAGGAAGGAAGAGGTGCACAGTGATGTCTTTTTTCTGGGAACAAGCACAAACTCTTATGTAGTGTCTTGCTCTGCCTCATCCTTTTGTACTTGGATGAAGCCCAACATCCTTCCCTGCTGCAAGGACCTGGCCTCCTGGCAGCCCCACAGGGCTCTCCCTGTGCTCCAGGTAGCTGCCACCCCACGCCCTGGGCTGGGTGGCTCCCAGCTGGTGTCAGAGACAGCTCCCACAGCAGTTTCTCACCAGTGTTTGCATGGCTCCCAGGAACGTGGGATGTAGCATCGTACGTAGGTGCTACCCAGTCTGCTTCAGTTCAAATGCATCCAAGGGAGGGATCTTAAAGCCTTTCCAGTGGAAGTGTTTAACTTGTTCAATGGTGAAAGATTGGGTAGGACATGCAAACTTGTGCCCTCACCTTGTCAGGGCAGAGAAGGGCAGTGACATCGTGCAGAGAGGGAGTGTGGCCTCTGCTCAGAGACCAGGGGCTGGGCTGGGAGCAGGAGTCCTTCACATGTTTTAGCTGTGGGTGAGGCAGCTCGTCTGACTACAGCCAAAACAAACCACTGTCAGCAAAGGAAGGTGATGATTTTACCAGGGTCAGGTTTGCACTGTGCATGGGGAGACAGACCTTGTGCAGCCTTTGGGTGTGGAGCTCTCCCAAGTGCACCAGGCTGAAGCATTTTGACAGGAGGATTTCAGCTGGCTTCCCAGAGCACAAAAAGCACTGAATAGATGCAGCAGAAGTTTTCTGCATGTCTTTGCTTTGATATGTGGCACACATCTTTCCATGCTGAACCCAGAGGTAGGGGCAGTTTCTGTGCTGGGTTGTGCTGCAAGGATGCAGTTCTGAATTAAAAATTTTCCATTTTCTGTGTCCCTAGGAAGATCCCACAAAAACAATTGCAGATCAGGGAGCACTTGCTTTTTGCATTTTGCTGCTGCTTCTTTTATTTTAAATATTAAGCAGTATTTGCTACATACATAATAATAGCAAAGCTATCTCTGTTGTCTTTCCCCATCCTGTCCACATATTCCATCCACCAGAGGAAGGTGAACTAGGTTTACAGTACACAGTGATGTTTATGCCTGCAGTTCTGAACACCTGCTGAGGCAGAACAGAGGGAATAATTTATGCTGCTTTCCAGCCCCCATGGACAAATGGCTAGCCTTTTATTTTAGCCTTTTTCAATTACCTTTGCAACCAATTCACAACATTCTGTTGGAAATCCAGAAGTTTGTCCATAGGCTCCTGAGCAACCTGAAACTGTGGTTAGTAATGCAGCTTTGGAGTTGTTGAAATGCCCTTGGAAGATGTGCAGCATTCAACACCACACAGCTTGGTGTTCTATTGGTACAAAGTACTGTCCTTTTCTCAGGCTCAACATCCTTTGTAAGTTTTATTTTGCCTACTTTGGAAACTTGTGTCATTTGTATCCTTTAGCTGAGCACCTGACCCATCGATATTTTATATCTGCTTCATTACAAGGTACCTTGGTCTTGCTCAGACAGATGAAGAAGCATTGGCAGCTCTTAAATATTTCATACTAACTGATGAAAGGGCTCTGTGGTATTTCACTGAGTGATGACAAATAGATTGTCATTGAGATGATTCTGTACCCTTCCTATGCCTCATCAAAAATAGCTTTAGTTCCTGGGCAATACATGGTATGCTTTGTTCATATGCAATTTCTACCTACAAAGGTGGATTTTATAGTTCTTAATTAAGGGAGTTTCCATTAAATAGTGTTGGTAAGGTTGTCCTGGAAGTATACATGTAGAGACCTTGGTATGTCTCTTCCATCCATTGTGGATGAGGTTTGGTTGGGTAAGAGGACTAAAGGAAGATGGGAAGATGATATCTAGAAATCCTGTCTCTGAGTGGACAAGCAGTTCTGAAAATAGTGTTTGAACCAGAATTTCTCCTATAGTACCAAGTAGAAGGATATGGTTTGCCTGAAGTATACATATTTCTCAGGGTCTAGCCAGTTGTGAATAGCATAGTTTGCTTTGGCAGATGACACAAAAAGATGTTAAGCAATCATATGGCATTTCATCTTGATTTAAGTCCACAATACACTGGGAGTGCTGAAGTTTTTCTGCTGTTTGTATGAATAGAAATTTTGAGGACTGGCTTTTCTGGGGAAAAAAAAAAAAAAAAGGGAAAGCCACCCTGGAACTGAGGAGCAGGGCAGAGGTCTGCAATTCTGTTGCCACTTCTTTCAGAGGATGCCTGGGATGCTCCTACAGAGACAACTTGTAGTGGGAAGACACTGATTTAGCTGTAGCCCTGCCTGTAGCAGAGCCAGGCTTGGACACAGGATTGCGGTTCCCTGGACACAGAGAGTCACATGATGCTGTGGAGTGTGTCAGTGTAGTTCACCTTTCCTGTTTCCTTGCAAAAGGAATGCATTCTCCTCCAGGGAAGGAGCCATTTTCCAGAGTATCAGAAGCATGATGGTCATGGCTGGAGCAGGTGCCCCATGAGGAAAGGCTGAGGGATGGGCTGGCTCAGTCTGGAAGAAGACAGCTCTGGAGAACAGTCTGTGGTTCCATGAGGAGGGAGGTGATCAAAAAGAGAGAGCCAAAGACACGGGGTATCAGCTGGACCAAGCCAGAGAGGCTCAGATGGTGCACAAGGAAAAGAATCCAAGGAGGCAGAGGTGTGGGCTGCCCACAGTGGCTGTGCCAGCTCTCCTCTGGGGAGTTCCAGCCCCAAGGGAGCACAGCCATGATCAGCCTCATCTGACCTTGGTGCTGGGCTGGACTGGGAATCCTGAGCCCCATCCAGCCTGAGTTGTCCAGTGAATGGAGCTCAAAGCTGGAAAAGCCTCTGAAAAGTTGCTGTGGAGCCTTTGTTAACCATCTATGCATGAAACATAACAGGGAAGAGGCACCTTATTAACCAGATTTAAAGAAGGGCAGTTGATAGTACCTTTAATAAGAAATAACAGATGGTAACAACAGCACAGTGGTTTGCAGTCCCTGCCTTAAGATATCTTACTAATACAGCTTGCCTTAGAAATGGTTAAATTCACAGAATCTCATAATCACACAGCATTACTCGGTTGGAAGAGACCTTCAAGATCATTGAGTCCAAATTCAGTGTTGTAAAACAATTTCTAAGTGCACTATATGTGATCTGTTTCAGGCTTCAAGTCTAATTCAGTCTGCTGCAGCTTTTGTTCACTTAAGAAAAGCTTTCTCCAAGGTACAATACAGTACAATAAAAAATGCAAGGACTTCTGTAAACATGTTTTGCTAAAGCTTTAATGTGATAGTTATGTTCTGTATTCAAAAATTAAACACTGAGCCTACTGCTTTTTTGGAAGTAGGCATCGTGTGCAATGGTGTGACTTTGATGTTTAAAACAAAGGTCCCTAAGTGGGGATGGGGTTCTTCTAATGTGTCTTACTTGTATTAGAAATTCTGTTGTTACCACCCCTCTGATATTTTCTCTAAATTTCTTCTCAGAAGAGCTGGATTGCAGTGAAACCCCTTGGTAACAAAGCCTCCAGACAAGACAGCCACTGACTAGTCTGTTATTAAGGCTGTGAGATGCTTCTGTTTAATAAGAAAATACTAAAGAACCATGCCAAAAAGTAAACTATAAGGAATTGTTTCTACAATAGCTAGAGTTTCGTTTAAGCGAACATCAAGCAAAAAGCTCCTGTCCATGTTGACAAAGCTGTTTCATAAGCAGTGATTGAACATGTGTTCTCTGAGTAACATAAAAGAGTTGGCATTAAGAAGCCAGTGGTGCTTTCAACCACTTCCCCTCTCTTCCCCATCATTACTCAGAAACTGTCACTAAAAGTGCTTGCTGTTTACCTCAGAGAGCTTAAAAAAGCTTAAAAAGATGAGTGTTTGAGGGTTGGAGGAATATTTGTTTTCTTTCCACTTGAACTTGCATTTGTTTGCTGCAAAAGCTAGAATTCTCGAAGGAATTAAACTGAATAAAAATAATTCTCAGCCAATTGCTAATGGAAACAACCTATTATTTATGTGATTGGAAGGTCTCCACTTGAACATAGAAGGTGTTTATCATAAGTCATGATGCTTTGAGGAAAAAGCATCACTGAAAAGGCAATGCTGGCTTTTTCTGTTCTGAATTGGTAGTTTTATTATTTACAGTTTGAAGAGAGAGTACATGCTGTCCACACAGTTCCTTTTATTAATAAGTAACTCACTTTTATGTTCCTTCTCTCCTTCTGGATTCTCATTAGTTACAGGTAGCTGGAAGTAATACTCCAAAGTAAAACAGAATAAACTGGATGGTGTGTTTCTCACAGATTTCCCAAGAGACTCAGTGTGTTCAGTTCTAGCAAGTTTTGAAGCTAAAAAACAAATTAAGATTATGATTCTAGTATTGTGATACTAATTCATTTATCTTTACTGAGTATTAAAATAATTCCAGATGGAAACCTGCTTGCTGTAATCCCATTTAAGGAGAGACAGTTTCTTGGTTTGAATCAACTGTGATAATTCACACATTTTAGAATGGAAACTGAATGTTGTTAGTCATCTTGAAGGGATGTAATGAGACATTCAGCTGTATATTCATTGTCTTAAGTGACTGGTTAACAAGCCAGCTTTTGTAGAGAGTTACATTTTGTCATCTAAAGGGAGAAGAAAGAAAGCTGGAGGCCTCTTTCGTAGCAGTTGGTCATCTGTAGAACATAGAAGAAAGCTGAACGAATTTACCCAGCTGATCAATTTTGCACATCGACATGGAGTGATATCTGCCTCATGATTCTGACAACCAAAAAAATCAATTAAAACTTCACACCTTAATGATTTTAACAGTTGCTTGTTCTTTGGATTTTTGTAAAACCTAGAACCTGATGTACTATTGCTTAAAATTAAATAAATACTCTGGAAGAATTGAAAGATGAGATTTAGAGATGCACCTCTTTCTTTCTTTTTTTAATTTTTTTTTTTAAATGAAGCTTTTTATGGCTTGATTAGTCCTTACTATAAATATTTTAACCATGCAATTTTTCTAGGCATTTATTTTGAGAGGGAATGATTTTTTTTTAAATCTGTATCTTTGCCTCATCTCTGTACCTTTTCAGAATTTAGGAAAAAGCATGTAAGATTAGAGGTGAATCAAAGCAAAATTTAAAAAAAAAGGATCAATATTAATTTGAATGGCTCAGCACCTGCGCAGCCCCGCTCTCACCTCTCGTCCCAGAGCAGTTCCATGTGACGGGAGCCAGCGGAGAGCTGGGGTGTCCAGCCAGGCCCGTCTGCGTGGCTGCCCCTCAGCGCGGGATGGAGCGCATTTGTTACCGCTCTGTTCCCGGCTGGGAGCCGGGGAGCAGAGACAACAGCCGGCAGCGCCGGGGCAGGGGATGTCTCCCGCAGTCCCATTGCCCTGCTAAGGCTTCCCAGCGCCAGTGTTCCGTGGGGGAAGAGAGGCGAGGCTGAGAGCCCGGCTGCCGTCTGGCAGGAGTCCCAGCTGATGGACGCCTGGCAGCGGATCCCTGGATGTGGCTGGGGCAGGGGAGGCGCCCCAGCCTGCAGCCTTGGAAAAGCAGGAGCTCTCGAAGGTGAGGCGTCATTACCATTTGAGGTTAAGCTGTTCCCAAAATGGGGATGTTTGTTCAGATGTCTTAGCAGGAGCTGGCAGGGGGATCTGCCTTCACTCCTCCTGTGCCAGTCTGAACTGCTCTGGCAAGGCAGCAGGCCCGGTCTATTTATACAACTGAACAAAAGAGGTGCAGGGTGAGACCTCGTGATTTTGGGGCAAAGACCTTGACAACAGAACACACAGAGACGTGCTGTTTTGTTGGAGCATGTCTTTTTCAGGCTCCATCTCTTGAGAGAGAGTGTAGCATTCCAAAGCATGAGGATAGATGGCTCATCACTAAATGGGATGTGATGAGGGGGAAGATGCTCAGCCTCAGGCAGCATGGCAGCTAAAAACAGCTCCGTGGTGTTGGGAGCTGTGTTTGCACAGTGCCAGCACAGCCAGTGCTGAACTTGGGAGAGGCTGGAGGTGTTCTGGAAATGTTCAGAGGAGAGATAACCTCAGGGAAAAATGCCCTGAAACTGAGGAAGGAATGTTATGGCATGTTCGTGTCTGGTATCAGTATGGGAGTCTCAAAAATTGTTAAGAAAATAAGCATATGGACTGTATAAAAGGCACATAAGCTTATTTTGGGTGAGGAATATACACAACACTTTTCTCATTTTTACATCTCTTTAGAAAGTATCTTGGCACATTTTCTGTAGATTTGTGTCTCTGAATTTAGAGGGGGAGGATGAGGAGGAAGGGAAGCTGAGGTGAGGAGGAAGGCAAGCTGAGAAGAGAGCGCTGCTGGGATATGACAGAGTTTAGCACCAGTTTATTTGCAAGTGGAAGATGCAGAGGAGCTGCAGTGATGTGCTATATTGTTAATTATGTTTCAATGCAGCTCTGGAGTTGTAGATCCTAGGAGAAATGCCACTCTGAACAAATATGGCATTCAGAATTTGTTGGTGAGCTGTAACATCTGAAATTATACTTCTGTGGATAAAAATAGAGCTTAACTGTGCCAAACATTCAACAAACACTTATTACGACTCCAAATTGAATGTTTAAACTGTGAACGAAATACCAGGAAACACTCACTAATAATTCTGTGGCATCTGCTCTCTGGAAGAAATTGTGCCCTCTTTTTCTAAATTAGAGGAACAAAAATAACAGGTTTGTTGGGGTTTTTTTGGTTTTTTGTTGTATTGGTTTGTTGGTTTGTTTGTTTTGGTTTTTGTTTGTGTTTGTTTGTTTGTTTTCTCAGGTCATGCTGCACTTGGTAATAAGTCACTGGTAAAAGAACTCATGAACTGTGTTTCTCGTCTTGGGTGTTGAGTTTACAGGATGTTTACTTGGAAGCCTTTGGAAAGGCCGCCACCAGTGGGAGAGAGGGGCTGAGCTAAGGTGACAGAGCAGCAAGAGCTCAGGGAACAAGGTCTGTCGCACATGCAAAGAGCTTGAAGACCCCTGTGTGTGCACTTTGACAATGGGGATCAGTGTTACTGAGCAGAGGAGTGAGATAAACAGGTCAGGATGGTTTCATTTTGTAACCAAAATGGGCAGAATGTCTGCTGAGGAGAATGCTGGCTGACTAAATCAATGTACTTTGGCAACACCAGTTACAGACAGGTGCCATCTCTTCTTTTGGGGGCTGTGGCACGGTATTCCAATGCAGGTTACTTTTCTTCTTCAAGGCAGAGGACACATTGGATACCATTTTAAACCTTGGGTAGCTCCATCATCCTCCATTAAAAAATGAATGCATGCTATAAAAATACCAAGGCTAGAATATTTCCTTTGGTCATAAATTTCCCATAGAAAAACTGCTCCATATTCAACAATTTAATGCTGGGGTTGGTACTGATGGTTTAATAGGACTTATAAAAATATCTTCATTATTTGGAAGAATAAAATTGTTCTGGTGATTTTGCATGACTTTGCACTGCATAAGAGGCACTGTTCTGGTGTGGTAAAGACTGTCTTGTCTCCACAGTTCAGGAAGAAGTGGGATGTTACAGTGTACTGGTGTAACTGTATAACCAGAAAAGACACTGGTAATCAAACAGGAGCATCTGTAGGAAAGGTCATCTTAGTTATCAGATGCATGTGCCCTTTTCCCATCCACCAGCTTGCTGTTTTAATGGCTCTGGGGTGGCACAGATTTGTGACTAATCCTTGCTTTGAATCAGCAGTGCCTACTAAGATAATGCAGGAATTGAGCTTTAGAGGGATAGCTGGCTCAAAATTAAAAAAAAAAAAAAAAAAAAAAAAAAAAAAAAAAAAAAAAAAAAAAAAAAAAAAAAAAGCGCGCCAAGAAACAAGAAAGCCAAACAGATCAAAAGGACTTTTCTATTACACCACTAAATTGATTACTTATAATTCAGAAATTCATCTAAGCCATTCTTATTTTTCATAACTTGATCTTGAAGAAGCATTTTTACCATGTAACCCTGATTTTTTTCTGCATTTTTTTTCTCTGGCACTGAGTAGTGAGGGCAGTTATCCAGTCAATCCAGAATGAGCTTCAACAAAGCCTAGATGTGTGGGCTCACAGTACCTGCAGGCAGCACAGCAAGTGCCAACTAATCCAAGGATATAAACACCACCAGCTTTGGCCTCACACCTTCACCTTGGCTTGGTGGATTTGTGGCCATTTGCGGCCACAATTTCTGCTCATCTTGACCCTTTACTTCAGCCTGATGATGAGCCACATCTTGCTGTCAAAGTTGTTTTGTGCCATGGTCTAGGCTGTGGCACCTGAAAGATCCCCTCCACCCTGTGTTTTGGTGTTGTGGGTGGTTGTGGGGCATCCTGCATTGGAAGTGTTCTTCTGTGTCTGGGGGCTTTGAGGATCTTTGAGGTAGGAGCAGGTTTTCTCATGAATCTCCAGCTTGTCCCTGCTAAAAATGGGAAAACATTATCTTCTGAGTTGTGAGCTGAAGCCTTCAAAGCACCGAATAGACAACTGTGTCACCAGGGAGGCTTCTTGAGAGACTGAGCCGTTTGTGTCCTCTAGTGAGGCAAATGAGTGATGTGCCCTGCATTTTGCTGTGCCTACCATGTGATCATAGAAATCCATTGTGAAGTGTTTATGATCCCAGACACATGTACTGACATGCTGCACAAAGCAAGGGTTCTGTCACTGCACAGTCTGGGCAATGTTTTTCACTCAATTTGTTTTTCCCTACAACCCCTGACTCCAGATCTATTCAACTATTTCAGGTCACTTTGTAAGCAATCTGAAACCGCACTACTAAATACAGCTTTGCTGGATATGTAGGTTCAGCACATTCTCTTGTTGCATGAAATCTCAGAAAGGCTATTAGTAAATCCTGACTTTGATTTTTCTTTCTATAGTCATTTACAATTTCAGATAAAATTGCCACTTGCACTAGTAAAGGACTTAGTGTGAACTAGCAGCTTCTTTTATCTGTGTTGATTTGTGATATCTGGTACCTGTTTTTCAGCCTCCAGTCTGTAGCTGAAGATCAGAATTTCAGGAGAGTAGTTTATTTGTAGAAGTTTCTTCCTTTTTCTTCATGTAGATACAATTTTCATATAAGCACCGAGTATTTTGACAATCAGCTCCCACATGTGCTCAAAGCACACATCTCTAAATTAGAGTCAAGTATTAGCTCAGGAAACTCAGTGACCATGAAAACTGAGAGGATGTTGTAGGAGTGGTTAAGTGATTAAAGCATGTGGTAGGAAGAGGGTTAGGCACAAACCCCTGACTGATGATATTTGGGGCAGAGTAGCTTTTGTGCTGCTAACACACATGATAGTTCTGCTAATACCTGGTGTCTCCTCTCCTTCATGCTGCCCTGAGGATTCTTTGGAGAAGCAAAACATTACTAAGGACAAATAGAGAAAACTCAGAGCATTGTATGATAATTTGACTGTAGAGCCTGGACATCCTTCAGTGGGAATGGAGATGCTTTAATTGCTCTGCATGAATATTTTTATGATATTGAATAAAATTCTGAAAAGAACTTGGCTGAATACAGGGAATCTTGAGGCCCTATTCCATGTGTTTCTTCCTTTCTGTGAGATGTACCCTGCCCTATTTCTGTTTCAAGGGGGGATTTGGATTTGTTTGGAAGCAATGCATCCTTAGAAGAACTGTTTAACAGCTCTTGGAAGAACAGTTTCCTGCTTCACAGGGTATTTTTACCCTGCCAGCTTAGACCCACAGCAAATCAAGACCTGAGGAATGTACCACCCAGGACTTGAAGGATAGGATTTTGTCTTGGTACCTCTCTGCCTTGTGGAAGTTGAAGGTAAATTAGGGTGAATTTGGCTTCTGATATATATCAGAACATCTGTTACAAATCATGCCTGGCTACAGTACCCTCTCAGATGGATCTCTGCAGCACAGTGGTATGCTGGCCCTGCTTTTAGGTTGTTTTTTTTTTTTTTTGGAGATGTCCTCCATACCAAGGGCAAATAAAACAATGTATAGATCTGCCTGTTGTCGCTGCAAAGCTGCATGGTTAACATGGTTAATTGATGTGCGGCCTGACCATATCCTTATGTAGAGCAGTGACATGTGAACTGGGTTCAGAATAAGTATAAAGGCATTCACTCTCTTCCTCAGGATAGGTGGAGGAAAGAATTCACTCCTGGAATGAGCAGAGGGAATGTTGTTGCTATGCATACCTGAGAGATGGACTAGGACAAACCCTTGGTGAATTAGTATCAGAATTACATTCACTCCCAGGCTGCTAAGCGCTCCACAGGTAGTGTCCCATCATTTCAGTGGTGTGCATACACAGCAGAGCAAAGAGCAAGGACACCACCACTTTGCTTGAGGTTTGGTGTCACTGCACACTGAGTCTGGAGGTGACCCTCAGCTCCCATCCGTGTGATACCCCGTGTGCCAAGGCGTTCTCCCATTGTTGTATGTCAGGCTTGATCTCAGTGACACCAGAGGTGGAATGTCATGTGCTCAGTCCCAGCCTGTTAGGTCCAAAGGAGCATTAGCAATTAAAGGAGCATTAGCAATTGCAGTCACCGAGCCTGTCTGATGGAAACCCTGGTGCTGACAGACACGGGTGTTCTTGTGCAGGACACTGCCGGGGCGCAAGGCAGGAGAAGGTGCAGTGACAATGTGCCATGAAATTAGAGAGGGCAGCAGTGCTTGAGGACACTTCTCTTGAGGCTTTTCATCCAGGCTTCAGGCATCATTCTGCCATTGATATCAGTTATGCATCTTACTGTTGTTATTTGCTACATGCAGGTATAAATACCGTGTTTTCATGACGTGTAAGATTGTATTCCCCTACTATAGCAGCAAGGAATCTTGCTGGGAGGATTGCAAGGCACTTGTAAAAATCCTGTTCATTGAATGGAGCCATAATGGAGTATGCAGAGGTTAGGGCTGGGGTTTAATGATCCCTGCTTTTCTTCTCCTGCGCTTTGCAGAGATGCTGTTGTTCCAGGGAGTGCTAGGGAACCCCTTGGGCTGCAGCTGTGTCTGCCTGCACAATGCAAGAATAAAGACTGGAGAAACCCCTTTTCCACTTCTGCTGTCCCTCTGCATCTCTTTAGGGATCAGATATGATTCATTGTCTTCCCTGGGACCACCTTCCCCTCACCTCCAAATGCCATTCAGCCCTCGGAGAGCCCCGGTGTGAGAGCAGATTGCTTTAGTTAAACATTGGCAACTGACCACATCCTGCAGCTGGAGTCTGTCTGGGCTTCTGACCCCTTTTCCTTCTTGTCATAGGTTTTAAAGAGGGATTTAGTTTTGGAACTGCTGACTTCAGCCCTCACATCTACTCTGACAGCTTTATTAATGGTAGAGACGTCACATAAATTGTCATCTCCTGCTCTTGACTGCCCAATGTCAGAGATCTCTCTGGAGATGTCTCTGTAGACAGAAAAGCAGGTGTTGATTCTTTGGGGCATTTAACTTTTAAATTTCCTCCTCATCACCTTGCCCTTAAAAGCACTGTTCCAGGGTTACTTGTGTTGGTGCCCTTTCAGAAGGGCACCCTGCAGCACTGCAGGGCTGCCTCTGCAGCCACCAGCCTGGAGTTGCTGGGCTTACGGGGTGATCAGTATGGAAAAAAATGTATGTTCATGTCTTTGAGCACTGTGAAAATTTCCATTTTACCATTCAAGCAGAGTTTAGACCAAGTGGAGGGGGTAACACAATTTCAGTGTGAAGATAAAATCTAAAATCTTAGATTCTTTTCTGATTGAGCTCTTTCAGTGCTTTTTCATTGTCTAATGCTTCTTTGAAATATATATATTAAAAAAACCCAAAACCTAAACTGAATGAGCAGTTAATAAGATCCTTTCCCATTTTAATCAGAAAGCTGATGTCTTATTAGCACAAAATACCCTTGTAATTTTCCACTTTCAGATTCTGCTTTCTACCTCTCCAAAATCAGCAGACACAGTAGACTTCTTGCCATAGGAAAGAATAATCCTTTCCTCTCTGTAGGCAGTTGTTATGGGGCTAGTTGGAGTTTATCTCACACGCCAGCTTCTGGAAGTTGAAATCAAAACTGAAAATATCTTTTCTAGTCTTCTCTTTGTTAGAAACTTGGTGTTCTGCCTTGTCATAGAAATGAATGGGTTTTCTTAAACCAGTGTTGACTAAATGACTTGGACCTTTTTTTGGTATGGAAAGGAAGTTTTTCTTTTGCTTAGAACTGACATAATGGGGATTTCTTTGGGGGAGTTTGTTTCTGTTTCTATACTTTTGTCCAGAGCTGCTGGGAATAGTGGAGCTGGTTCTTATCATACCTAGTGTGTAGATATGTGTTGTTGCTGAGAGAGGTCAAAAATAAGGGAAAACACTATGGACACATGAAGGTGCTTACCACTGTCTAGTCTCCGTGTGTCCTGTGCTCAGCAGCTCGTGGGTTACTTGAGTGAGACATAGTACTTTTGTGTTTAATAGCTTTTGATAGATTTTGCTTCCTTCAGGTTTTTTATGACATCCTCAACATTATTGATTACCTGCTGAACCTCTCACTCAGCCCTTTATATTAAACAATTTTCAGATCCATTAGATTTGCCATAGATATCCAGAAATTACTCCCTGAAGCCACCTTCATAACATAAAGCAGGTTCTGTCTTGGAAACAATTGATATTTGTTCCCTCTTAATTCTGTGAATATTTGAACTACTAAGATTATGTGTAATGAAAGCAAACCGTAAATCTGTGGAGGTGTGTGAATTTGCAGAGTGTTGGTTTCTGACAGAGATCCTGGCCAAGTGACAGGATATCTGGAATGATAGCACAATCTTCCCAAAGCCAAGCCTAATTGCTGCCATATTTCCTCTCTCATTTGGATTTTCCTGTTACTGTTTTCTCATCATCACCCTCTGCAAGCTGGTGGGATTCTCTCCTTGTCCCTACCACAGCTGTAGCCATTGTTTTCTTGTCCATTTCAGGTATGTAGAGATGTTGCCAGTGCATTGCAGGCTGAGTTTTGAAGGCAAAAGCTTTGTTCTTGTGCCTCTCAGCACACACAGAAAGAGTGTGAGGTGAGAAGTGGTGCATTGCAGTGAACACCCCTCAGATGGTCTGTCTATTGATTATACCAATGGTTTATGTTGAGATCTCCCAGAAGAAAAGAATGAAACAGGAACTAGTTGCAACTCTGGAAGAAACAGACACTCTGCTCTCCTGAGGAGAGCAGAATTACTCATTGTTGTATTTGAAGATCTGAAGAAAATGTATGTTAACAAAACATCTGAACTTGTGTAACTAATACTTAAAGTCTAATTACAGCAGATTATTTTTACACTTAATCAGTTAACCTAAATTCTTAGAGGTTCCACATGAGAAGTGCAGATACTCAGCAGTTGTGCAAATGAGTGTGTAAATCAGTATGTACTTACAGCCAGGACTGTTAAGGAAATGTTGCTTCATTAAGCCTCATTAATAACAGACAGATTTGTTTTTAAAAAAATTTTTTCTGCTGCTCAAAACAATCTTCATTTATTGCTCATTCCTGAATTTTTAGAACAAATTTAGAGTTTTAGATGCTTATCAATAAATATTAATAACACTCTGTGTGGAAAGTTCTGGGGTTTTTTTCTCTGCATCTGTGAAATTTCTTTTGAAAGTAGTAGGATGTCCTTATGCAAGTTGCTGGTAGAGGCAAGGACTTGCAACTGTAAGCAGATTTGGCTTAAGCATAAGATAACCTACCAAGTAGCTACAGACTTTTTTTAACCTTGATAAAAGAACTCAGGAAATGTCTCCTTTTTTTTCTTTTTTCTTTTTCTTTTTTTCTTTAAACATATTAAACTGCAGATGATGCTTATGCCATAAGTTGTTTAGCTTAATAGTTGCAACAGTGGGTTTGGAAATTGAATTGACCTCCAGTATCTGTTCAGATGTAGTACTCACTTCTCTCTGTGTATGGGAATGGTAAAAATATGCCAATTGATAAGCTGCATCCATTTTTGAAAGATAACCTCTCTAATATGGGTTTACAATGTGGAAATCATGCTTGCCAATATCCTTCATGTTCAGCAGAGGCTGTGTGAGGAAGATTAAGTCATTTTGCATCCTCTCAGGTTTCAAAGATGCTTCACAGAAGGCAGAATTACTTGCTGCTAGTCCAAACTTGTATAAAATCCCCTTCTTTGACCCCTGTCCTGCATTTGAGATCCTGGAAATGTTCCCACTGACATAAGCATGAGTTGGATAAAGTATTTAAAACACCTTAACATCAGGTCTTTATTTCTTCAACATAGACACTTTTTTTACTTCAAAGCTTCCAGAGACTGGGCACCTCACTGAAGTGAGGAAACAGTGCTCCAGATCAATACAATTACACAGTGCACAGTCGAAATTGGGGCCATATTTGTGTATTTCAGAAGAAAGAGCAAGTTTGCCTCTTAGAGCCTCTAAGAGGCTGTAATTGCAGTAATGGAAACAGGAAGCATAAAGGAGAAGGGTTTGTGTGTAGGCTGAAGTTTGGTCCCTCCCCTGCAGTGGAGCTGAGTTCAGCCAGCAATCTGGTGCTTCCCAACAGCTGGCATGAAATGCCTCTTAGGAGGAGTCAGCACTTAGGAGGCTTCTCCTAACACAGATGGAAACTCAACTGAAGGCAGAGTGAGGCAAGAGTTACCATGAATTCTCTCTTAGGAGACTGTCACAGATGAGTGGCTTAGATCACTTAAGGAATCACTGCCAAAGGTAATAGCAGCAGCAGGTTTAATTTGAATTTGAAAAGGTGCATCTTGAAAAAATTCAGTGGCATGGTTCATTCTATCACTGGCTACACAGGCAAAGCATACAGAGCAAACTTGGATTAGAACCAAATTTTAGATTATTTACATGGAGAGCAAGGACAAAAAAGGGTAAAGGTCTAAAAGGTAAGGGAGATGATCCCAATGAGTCATTGTGTTCTGAGAGGACCCCATTGCGTTCTAAAGTCCTGTTGGAGTGTTGGTGCAGCTGAGTCCAGTCTTAGTCCCTGGCTTGGTCAATGGTTTATATCTAAAGGATTTCATAGGATACAAGAAGTAGAGCAGACCGTCTGTCTCCAAATGTTTTTGAGCCTTTTTATGCAATTTCAGGCCATGCTGAAACAATTTCAGGCCTGCTGCCAGCAGCAAGGAGGTGAATTTGTGCCTTTCTTCCACACTGCTTCAGAGGGATGTTGGGTTGTGATGTTTTTGAGTGAAAATTCAGTAAGGCACATTAACCTCATTAATTAGTGTGAAGAAAAACCCTGTCAGAGAATCCAGGCTTTATTTTGGCCTTTGGCTTTTTGAAACACTGAAAGGAGAAAAAAAGACATCAGATGTGTCTGAGTGGTAGTATGAGACTCAGAAATTGTAACTGGACTAGGGAAAAAAATCCTTACCATAGGTGCCAGGAATGGAAGTCTGAATCTGAAAGGGGACCTTAAAAGGCAGACTGTCTGACTTGTTTTGCTGGAAAGGTCTGCTGTTCTGATCCCGTTTTCTCTTTCTGGACCAAATTTTTATCAAGTTGTTTTTATTTCTGTCTTTCACAAGCACAAAAATATATTATTAAAAATACATTATTAAATCAAGAGGGTTTGTGTTTGTACATGCATAAATAACTCTTTAGCAAGCTATTTCTTAGTAATTGCTACTGCACAGCGTCAAGGGATAAAAAAGACTTGCAGTGTAGTTGTGCCTACACAAAGATTGTGTTCATAAAAATGAACACCAGCCTAAAAGGCACGTGCCATGTTCACTGTCTGGAATTTGGTATTTGAAGTTCATAAACAAAAGGATGGTAGCAGACTTATCAGAAATCATCAGTTTAACATACATTTCAAAAGTTGCAGTACTGACAGCTCCTACTGCACTGATGAGTCAGCTGCATAGAGGTGAAAGATTTCTGATTTTCCTGTCAGCAAATGCATGTGTTGACCTGATAGAGGAGGTAATGAAAAAATTCATGACAGTTTTGACCCTCACTGCTATTTTTTTGGGCTGACCCATCATTTATAAATTGATATGGGAAAAAAATGAATCATCATTTTGTGGTGGCAAGTATAAGGTTCAGCCTCCAGGCTGAAGTGCGTAGTTAATTAGTTATTTACGACAATGCTCTTCCAGAGCAAGGGTAGGCTGCCTTTGTGTGTTTCACTGCATGGATAATGTTGTTGTCTTTAAACCAAGAATTTGGGAAGGGCAGGTTTTGAGCACTGTTTTACAGGCTGATAAAGCACAGGAAGCCACAAGAGCTCTCTCAAATCCTGCAACAGCTCTCTTGCAGTTGCCTGATATTCCCTTGCCACTTACTTTTGCAAAAGCTTTTGGACATAGTTAAATTATGGTTTCTGATCCCTGCCAAAATCAATGGAATCAAAGAACCTCTTCTGTCATTGATTGTGTGCAGATTGAAAACCATAATTGAGCCCTGCCACGGATTAAAATCCAATACACTGTTATGTCATTTTGATTTTGGAGCTTTATATTTCTATTGTTGGAGTCTGTTGCCCTGTTGAGCAATAATGCCATTTACTGTGAGACACATGTCAGAACCACAGCTGAATAAATCCAACTTCCACACTATGAAAGCAGATTTAAAGCTGGACTTCTTCATATATAACAAGACTGCGTGACAGCTAGTGCTGACTTGTAGAGCATCACACTCAGTAAAAATACTTGGTACAACTGCTGGGAGTTCTTTGCATAACATATTGAGGGCAGAGAACAACCACCACAAATTTTATATATCATCAATTCCCTTTATTTTTCTAGCTTCAAAGCAACATGCCTCGCTTTTCTCCTGAAACACACCTGTAGGTAGAGGCAAATATTATACTAAATGGGAGACAACTGGATTTTTTACCTACCTGAGCTAAACAAGTAGAATTTGACACTTCAGTTGGATACATGCAAAGTGACATATATATGTGTCATAACCACCCAGTTACTGCACTTTCTTTCTTAGAAAAATCCTGATAGCACATGTCCTGAGCAGCAATAATCGCATATTTTTTCTGATGAGTTAAGCAGTTAGTTCTGGATATAACTAGAACTCTGGAAATAAGTTTTGGAAGCATTTTCCTCATCAGTTTTTGTGTACCGTGTGAGACATGAGCTCAAACAAGCTGTGGCAGCAGTTCCTGTGCACATAATCTGTTGTGGTTGCTCAGCAGTGAGGAGGGCATGGCAGAGGGGGCCCTGTTCTAGTGACTTCAGTGAGCTTATGAAAGGATGTCTCATTTACCTCCTTGGACCCATGCAGTGTCTGCTGCTGCTGATTTTCCACACAGCTTCAGAATGCTGAAAGAATTTCTGTGCAGATTTGTTATCAGTTCTCTGGCAGTTGGATATCCAGCTTTTGTCAGTCAATGGTATTTGCAGATTCAGTGGCTCTCCTGTTCTGAAATCATATTTGGTAAAGGAATTTCTGCTGAGTGTGAGTTTATTGTTTTACCACATGTATTGTTTTGCTTTTATGCAAAACACTATCAGCATAGAATATTATAGCTCTGAATTACTTGAAAAAGTGAATGTAGAGGAAATGGAAGATGACAAAGATGGAAGCCATCTGAAAAGAAAGTCTCCTTCAAAAGAAAATTAAGAAGCAGACTTTCAAATAATGAAAGTAGCAATAACTTGAGATAGAATGAAACAGAGAATAGCAAGACTATGTTGGAAATACTGCTGAGGCTGTTGAACTTTGCACATGGGCTATTTTCTGGGATAATTTGTCCTTACTGGGATAAGAGGAGGAGGCAGACCGTTGAAAGAGGCAGAGGAGCAGTCACAGCACAGAGAACCCAAAGGCTGTTGGAGTGGAACAGAGCTGAAAAAAAACCAAACCAAACAACCTGCCAAAAACCACAGAGACTTTAGCAACTACATCTCTCTTTGGCTGCTGGATGTGTCTGGAGGGCTGGTGGCAGAATGCACTTCAAAAACCCACAGTGACAAGCTGAGTGCAAACGTCACTTCCTTAAACATATTTTTCTTCTAATACCCCCATGAAGGAACACTAATTATTGAAACTGAATTGCAGATTTTGAAAGCAATAATAGAGAAAGAAGCTGATGATATTTCTGGGTTTTTTTAATGTTTGAGGGAAATCTGTTGTCCTGGGAAGTTGGGATAGGATTAACTAATATAGAATAAGATTGTATGGAGGGAGAGTCAGATGAAAAGATGGTAAGGTAAAACTTTCATTCGTGTTATAAGAGAGCATCTTCTTAGTTTTCAGGAAGAAATCTCCATCTGCAGTTTTCCAGGAGGCTGTTTCTTTAAAAAGATGTTTTCAGGACTGATTGGTATCAGGTGTTCTTTGCCATGTGATGCAGGTGTTACCATGGTGACCACTCCACTCCTTTAGGTAGGATGTCAGAGGCTATAATTGTGCTTTAAAACTCCTGTGCACAGGATGATAACCTGCACGGAAATAAGCTGGAGCCTTGCTCAGACACTTGCTCAATCTGTCTCTGAATTTGCTGATTTGTGACTGCTAGCCACAGAAGATTGTATACTGATGTTTGGGGGAGATTGCTTTCCTCTCTTCCTTTGCATGTGACAAACAAGCACAATGGATTCTACAGTATAATGGAAAAGATGAAATTCTTTTAGCCACACTTCCTCTCCAGACCCATTTGAGTCTCTATCTCTTTCTGGTTTCAGGCCAGGAGATAAAGCTGATTGGAGCTCTGCTTGTGTCTTTCTTGTGCTAGGGCACATGAAAAAAGGTGTTTTGCTGACACACTGGCGTGTGTGGCTGTAGTCCAGACAGTGGCAAGCCTAGAGCACCTCCTCTGCCTTTGGCAAACCTCTGACCAGGGAATAAAATTGCATTACCCTTCAAAATGCTGCATGTATTTCATGTGTTCTGATGCTGCAACCATGCATTTGCTTTTTTGCAGTGCAGCTGGCAGCAATGCTACACTTGTTCCATAGCTTCTGCAGGATTAGGGGCACAGGTGCCCCTCTTTCCATACACTGTGCAAAGTGTCTGTGCAAAGGCAGTTTGCCATTTTGGCTGTCACAGTGTATTTCTGCTCCAAGCCAAGTAAGTTGTAGTTGACACAAAAACCCAGTAAGACTGCAGTGCTTATTTATTACCTTGAATTCTGCATCAATAAGATGGAAAGTAAAGAGAAAAGTTGGTAAAGAGTGAGGAAACTATAAGGATGGGTTGAAGGTCAAGAGGCAAAGGCTGGAAGAGCAGTAGTTAGAGGCTATTGTGCATCCTGCCCAAATTTTTCTATATCCCAGCTACTGCTTCTCTACAGCAGTAGCCAAATGCCCCAGGCTCAGCTTCCTGTGGATGCCCTCAGGCAGGATGGTATCCTGGGAACCCTGTTTTTTTTATAAATGGCTATATCTTTGCTCTGTTGGTCTCCTCAGAGGGCCTGGGTTCAAGACCACAGCAGCAAAATAGCCCTACAAGAACGACCCAGTCTGTTGCAGATTGCATGGCAGGGAAAAGTCTTACTGTTAGAAAAGAAAATTTCTCCAATTAAATAAACCTTTCTTATGAAATCTTTCATGTTTCCTTAATTTTAATAGGGCTCTATCCTTTAAGCTGCTAAATAGATTTACATCTCCCCAGCAGAGGTAGAGAATTGTGGACATCAGCAGTGCTCAGTACTCTGCAGACTTAAGAATAGAAAGTTGACCATTTGGACCTTCTGTGTCCTGGTAGTCTCTCCTAAGCCTCCCACTGCTATTTTGAAAGATGAAACTAGAAAATAAGATGAAATAAGTATTTATGGTTGTACAGAGTGCTTTAGAATTTGTTTTCAAGGATGCAGCTATGAACACTGGAGATGCAATCGAGTGCTTGTGTGTACTGGAGCTGTGCAGTACAATGGTGTGTAGTGCTACAACTTGGATTTCAAATGACATTTGATTGTATAGAATGCTTCAGTTTATTGACTTGACATTATCCTCTATAGCATTTGAGCTGTCTTTGCTAGGCATTAAGTAGGCTCTAATGTCACAAATAAATGGAACACCTACACATAGTTGAAGGTGAGTGTAGTTAGCAGTCCTTTAGGTCAACTTTGTTATGTCTCCACTATATTATAAAGTATGTGCTCTGCAGCTGTGCTGGGCATCTTTTAAAAGCCACAGCTACTCCAGGGTTCAAATTCTTAAACTGAAATTTCCCCTTGGCTTTTAATTAGATTAATAAATGAATGTGCAATCAGTTAGCTGTAAGGAAAATTTCCAAATATGAAAACAATTGAACCAGACACTAATGCAGTCATTGAGCAGTTTGAATAATTAAATATCAAAAGCAGATAAAGAACAAAAGAAGTCAGACTTTGTATAGCATAGAGTATGATATGAAGACTGACTGAAATCTGAGGGGATGGTAAACAAGAGCATCTGTCCTTTCAAACACCACATTTATTAATAAATAACAAGCATTTTAATGGGTTGCTTTGCATCTAACTATATAAATAAGACTAGAAAATGCCAGCCAAAGCTACTACAGACAGCAGAATCAAACACTGAATTGTTTGGCATAAAAGTGAGAGCTTCGATGGCTGGTTCTTACTGGAGAAAAGTGACACGGAAAGTGACGTAACTTACTAATTATTGACTCATTCTTCATGCTTGTACTTCTGTTTCCCTGATTCCTTCCTCCTTTGTGGAGAAGGGCTTCCCCTTCTGCTTTTGCTGTGTTCCTCTAAGCAACAGAAACACGCAACAGAAAACCATCTGTGGACCGGACTCAGTGCCAGCCCTATTGAGAATAAAAAAAGCTGATTTTTGATGCCTGATTTGGAGTAGCACATACTCTGTTCTGTAAGTCTCACAGCTGAACTGGAAATCTGTCACCATGCCCAGTTTCCAAAACATGGAGGCTCTCAAAATATAGATTCCTGCTGCATCAGTGGATAGCTCCCCATCGTTTTCACACTTGTTGGGGTGAGCAGCTCAACCTGAACACTCTTGGTAGCTCTAACCATCTTACCCTTCTCTGTGCATTGCCCACAGCAAACTAAACTGTACTCACCACAGGAGGCATAACAACATCCTGGGCAGCACTCATTAGACCACATATGGAAGATTGTCCAGTTTTGCTTCTGCCTTACCAAAAGGATGTTGATAAACTGCAGCAGGAGTTGTCAGGAAGGAACACTTGAGGAGATGATGAGGGACTGGGGCTTGTTCAGTTTAGAGAACACTTGGGGGGATCTATGATAAGCCTTCCCTTATGATGCTGAGAAGGTGGAAGCAGGCTCTTTAGAGAGTTGCACCGCAGGAGAGCAAGAGACTATGGTTATGAACTAGAAGAGGACAGATTCAGACCTGAGGTAAGGAAGAGCCTTTTCTTCATGATGACAGTGAAATCCTGGCACAGAGGTTTTCTATCCTTGAAAATATTCAATAGCTGAAAGGACAAATCCCTGAGAAGTGTGATCTGAATCAGTTATTGACTCTGCTTTGAGTAGGAGATTGGAGTAGATGATCTCCTGAGGTCATTTCCAACCTGAATGATTCTGTGATTTTATAACATTGAGTTTTCAGCCTTGATTTGTCCTCTACTTCTGGCTCTGTTCCAGTCACCTCCTCCTGTCCTGCTCTTAGAGACCTACAAACAATGGAGGGTCACACTGCTGTCCTCCACCAAGTGAACCTTGGTGACATGATGAAAAGTGTCCTGATTTTGAGATGTGGACAAACTCCCATTTTGACAAAACCCTACCTTGTCTTCTTAAGAGGGTTGCTTAGCCAGGACTTTTAGGCAGCTGTCCCAGCAAGAAAATGTTTGCTTTCCTTTCATGCTGCTATATATTTTATTTAGGATGATTCTTTGTTGTCTTTTACATTGCTGCTCATCTGGAAGCTGATATTTGACTTTTCAAGATGGTGACTGGCAAGAAGCCATAGCAGTAACTAGCAGGAAGGCAGAACAGAATTCCAACAAACAGTTAACTGAGGTATTTTAGTATCACAAAAATGAAGGGGTTTTTCTGCTTCAGCGAATAAGAAATAATACTGTCTGGTGTTCCAGCCTCAAGCAAGTTCAAAGAACTTGTATTCAGGATCCAAAATAAAGTGGAGCAATTTCTGGGAGCAGGAAATGAGCCAAAAATAGTGGATACATGTTCATTTAGGCAAAAAAACCTGATGTTAAAAAAGAATTAAACCACATACAGCAAAACCAGGTGTCATTGGCAAAAGACTGAGTGACTTCTTGCATGAGAAAAGTGTAAAACATGTTTCACACCTAGTCAACACCTTGACTGATTCTGTACCAGAGTTCAAATTTATGTCAGCCTGTTCCTGTGGCCTGTAAATCTGCTTGGGGAAGAAGATGGTTATGACTAATGCTGAATTTTAAGTTACTTTCTACCTGACTACCTTGTCTATTTATTCCCATGTGAACAGAAGAACCTTGTTTTGTTGGCTTGTTTTCACCATGAAAGAGTTGATTATTTTTTTTTAATTTTTTTTCCCCAGGATGCAGACATTTTAGTGTATTCCTAAATTTATCGGTGGTGATATTCTGAAGCACCAGTGAATTCTGGCCTCTGAGAAGCCACCAGAGTCTGCTTCCTCCCAGACTTTTCTTTATGTCTCATGCACCCCATCTGTTCATGAAGTATTCAGCAAAGTCAAGCAGGATTCCTTGCTTTGATTTAAATAGGGTTTTTTTAGTTGTCCCAGAAGCAGTGACCCTAATTCATTTTTATATGCGGAACTGTTTTTAGAAGACTAAACAGAATAAAGCTGAACTACTTTGTACTCTTCCTAATTATATTACTTGTTCCCTTCTCCTCCTCAGCTGACTTTCAGAAAAGCTCAGAAAGCTCATGCTTTTCTTCAGCAGCAGAGTCAGTATTCATACAGAATGTGCAGATACAAAAACTTCATCCAAAGTGTGCTTATGAGTAGTCTGAAATAATGACTTAATAATAAATCTGAAATAATATTAGGAAAAATCCAGATTTTTTTTTCTTTCCTAAAATTGAAGGGACTGCAAGGTCAAATTTCTATGTGTATTAATGAATGTAAAGTTTCTAAAACTGTGTTGAAGTATATAACAAGAATGCTTCTTTTTTTGGTTGAATCCTTGGTATTACATTTTTTCCCTAAAAATGTTACTTTGAAGAAGAGACTTGCTAGATTAGCTTACAATAATGAGAACAAAGAGTCTCTCCCCAAGTACACAGGGCTTGGATTGACAGAGAGGTGGAATAAGTTTGCCTGTGAAAAGTCACTTCATTTCATACAGTTATGCCACCTTGAGAACTGGTCATTACTGCTTTCTTAACAGAAATTCAGTGACTTCAGATTCAGTGATTAACTTTGGATGTGCCTGAGAACCTCTCTCCAAAAAAAAGCCATGTGAGCAAGGCTTTTCTTTTTTGGGCAAATCAGCTTTCTATTTGGAGAGGGGAACAAAACAAGGAGCATTTTGTGATGTATGATGAAGTACATGTTGGCAGCAGTTCAGGCCTCACTATGTGATGATCCAGCTCTTGAACTTGGTGCAGCTTGTCGTTGTTTGGGGATTGAGGTGACAATAAGAGACACACAACAAACATAAAAATTGGTGCCCAGAGGGTGTAAAATAATTGTATAAATAACTTCTGCTTATTTTGGACATATTTGTGGTCTCTTTATCTCTAGAACTGTGTGTGTCTAACACCTTACACTGACCTCCTTTAGTATTTTCAGAATTCTAACTCCAGTATTCCTCACAAACTGATGTATGCCATGCACTTAAACTTCATCAAAGACTAGCAAGAGGTAGAGGGGTTTTTTTTCCTGAGTATAGTTGTATTAAAACTGTCTAATAACTCTTTCCAGTGTAAATAATCACTGTTTTGAGTTTGGTACATGCAAATAATATATACAATTGAAAACTGAGTCTTCAACTTCCTTTTAATGCTGTTGCTTTCTTTATAGGTGTGGTAACTCCTCACTGGCAGGGACAAATTCCAAATTCTAATAACCATTCCCCCAGGGAGATGAGAAAAATCAAACTATTAGGTGTGGTGAGTCAACATAGCACGTAAAAAGAGAGGCAATTACAACTGTCCTGTCATCAGATCTGTAGGTCTGTGCTGTGATCGACCTCATTCACTTCCAGTTGCAAGAAGCATGTAAATGTCATAAGATTCTTTGCCACTCATGTCCCCAAGAGAACAGTGTCTTTCTGAGGTCCTTTTTAGTGCTTTGTCAGTATTTTGTTAATGTAATGTTGGCAATAGAAGGAAAATATTCTTTCAGAGAAATATTCAGCAGTTCCTTGTAGCATAGTCAATGTTATTAGTGTCAAGCCTTACAATGTTTTGGTTTGATTTTGTTTTGGTTTTGTTCATGATTAGGTTAACCCTTTCTAAAAGCTCTGTGCTTCTGACAGCTTTTATCTTCCAGTTTTTAGCTGGGAGCTAATTGGAGAACAGGATAGATAAGAAGAATTCATGGCTTGTGGGGAGAAAGCAAGCACAGTCATTACAGGACTCTAGCTGGAAATGTGGAAGCTATGAATGGTGGTGTGGTTCCCTCTTCTTGTACAAGAAATAGTCATTGCATAAATTACAGAATCAGGTTTCTTTAGGTTACAAGAATAATATTTTTCCTTTGTATTTCAAGTGGTGGCCTGACAAATGCCAGTCCTGACCCCCACATTTTGTGACATGTTTTGTTGGGTTTTTTTTTCACTCAGTGAAAGCATTGCCTTTGAGGTTAAAGTGTGAAGACTAGAGCAAAACTTGAGTTGACATCACAAAAATAGGATTTCAGTTATAATGCTTCTGCACAGTGGAAAGTGCTGTTGCTCAACTTAATTTCTTCCCTGGGGATCAAAGCATTCACCTAGGAGACAGCAGCTCTGGGCAATTTTTCTTCAAATCCCAAGGTATTCCTCTGGGCATGTTTTCAGAAGGAGAATGAACTAAGTCTGGTGGTTTGGAGGGGTTGTTGTAGAGGTGATGATTTCTTTATCAGCTGAAGTGAGCAGTGAGTAGATGCAGGTGCTGCCTGGCAACCCAGAGCAGGGAAAAGTCTGGATGGGTGGGATCCCTAGGCAGGCCCTTCTCCCAGGTGTTACCTTTTGGTTGGTTCCAGGTGGCTCTTCCTTCATATATGAAATTTGTGGGTTGAAGTAATTTTCTGAAGCATCCAGCTTGGGAGAAGAAACTTCAGCATCCAGTTCTGCAGTTTGGATTCTCTATACTTCACAGATCTGCTGCCTCAAGCAAAGGTGTCATGGCACCTGTCATACATAGAAATGTTTGTGGCTGAAGAATGAAGAAAATCCACTCCCAGATGCTGTGAAGAATTGTGGTGTGGGAAACAAGAAAAAGGCACAATCATTGCAGGGACAGTGGGCCTTCATCACAGCAGTCCATGAAATGTTTTACTTTGCAAATGGCTACTTGCACTCCACCTTTATTGACTTTAGACAAAAGTGTGGGTTTATTAGTTTTAGGATAACAGTTTAGTATCCAATGAAATTCAGAGAATTTCTTTTCATCCCTAGTTATGTCATGTTAATGGCTATGGCAAGAGCATTCAGAGATAAATTGGATGACATCAGCGTAGGGATGCCCACACCTAATAGTAGAAAATAAATCCATGTTACAAATAAGCTAAAGTGCCTTTATATGTGTCTCATAAACTTAGGAATATTCTGGGCATCAATCCAATAATATACTTCATGGTCTAATTTTGATTTCTTTAAAAATTTCATACAAGATAGCTTGGTTGGTCTGTAAAAAGATTTAACTGAGCTTCTCAAGTGCACTAAATTCAAGTTCAGAATACTTCATGCATATGTTAACAAATTAATAAAGAGAACTGGTTTTTTGTGGAAAAAGAAAGTCTCAGAAGTATTACCTGAAAAATAAATTTCTTGAAATGCGAAAGTAGCTTAATTAATGGTGACATACCGGGGTGGACTTTGCACAACCTAAATATGTTTTTTGGGAGACTCTGAATGCTCTCATTGCTGCTAGACCAACAGTTTATCCAAGTTTACAGCAAATAATGTGTCCTTACATATGTGAAGGGCAAACTTTCATTAAAGCATTCTACTGGATATTAGGAAGCTCTTAGATCATTAGTTTATCTGGCACCAAACCACTTAATAAACTTCTAAGTGTGAAAGTTTAGTTTTTAAGTCACAATTTTGGAAGCTGCAGTAACTGTTCAGAAAAATCTATCCTTTAGCTGTTAGAATCCCTGAAGAGCTGCAAAGATGTGTAATGCTTTTGTTCTTTAAAATAGTATAGAGAGAACCCATCAACAGACCTTTTGTATGTGCATAGTGTTTTCTTCTCCTCAGCAGTTAAGTACCTATAAAGCAGCCAAAATCAATACACAAAATGTCAGGTTTGAAAAGGCATGTGTGCAAAGAAAGCATTTTGGGCTAAGCATGTGATTCAAAGCATTGACTGTACTAACAATTTGTCCAGTAATGTAGTAAAAGCATGGGGTTTTGGTCTTCAGGTGAGCAACAGATTTGGAACAAGACAGCATTTTAGCTTGAGGTAACATTCACAAAATGATGCTTCCCTGCCAATACCTGGCATGATTTACTGAAGGGAGGGGGAATAGAAGGGAAGACAATAGCTTTGGAAAAGGGCTAATGGTGCTGTTGCATTGCTTTACTCCAGCTGGGCTGTGTGTGAGCATCAGCATGGTATCAACCACATACCCCTTTCTGCACTGTAGATCAGGCAGTGTGACTCTCATTTTCTGTCTCCCTGCATTCACACTACTCTCTTCATATCCTTGTTCTTAATTAGAAATCCATTCTTGCTTTGCCTTGCCAGCTATACTAAAATAAATGAAGCATATTTTGTAACCAGTAGCCAAGGACAGGTACATTACTGAATTTTCTCCTGCATGGTGTTAATTGAGCAAAACCAATAAAACAGGCATAGCTGATATACACAAGAAGAAAACTAATTTTATGGAGTGCTAAAAGCTTCAGGCAAGACTGTGATTTTCCTGTGTATTTATGCTCTCTTTATTGTATTAGCTTCTGTGGCAGAATTGTTGAGGTAGAAGCTGAAAAGTAGCACAACTTATTTTGAAGTATTTTGAAATCCAGTAATCTCTCTGTAATGAACACATATCTACTTCAAAATGCTGGCCTTTGTTAATATTCTAACAACTTTCTGGAGCAGCACTTTTATAACTAGTAGCTGTGAAACAGGCAAGAGTTCTCTGAGCCCTTCACAAAGTTTGTACTGTGTTTCATGAAGTGATTTCATTATTTCTCAACATGAAAGTGCAGTGAAAAGAATATTCATCCAAAAGAGAATCTGGGGAAGAAAAGGTTATACTTGCCAAGAGCTGAATTGTTGAATACATTGGTGTAGACTTCAGAGTAGTTTCATATTGTACCCAAATTATTCCATAAGTGGTTGAAGGCTAAATTAATATAACCATTTAAACAAATTGTTAGCTTTTTAAACTTTCTTTTCCTGTCTACATTAAATATATGAAGTAGAGATGACACTGTACAGAAAAAGAATATATATGTAAGCAAATCATTTTCTGTTTCTGCTACCTATGTGTCCACTGAAATATCCCTTTTTCACTCTAGCAAATAAGTAATCAGCTGATTTGTGGTAAGCTGATTTGTGCAGTTTGTGGTAAGACCCCTATCTCAGTCACCCCAGTGCACATCTAGAGAAACATAACTCCTGTGGGATTGCTTTAGATTTACAGCAACTGAATTTTATTCAGCTTGGATCTTCTGTGTTGAAAGAAACCTGTTCACTGGTAAATAAACCCTCACCTCCTCTCCAGTGCACCCCCTCCCCACCCCCTCCCTTTGTAGGTGACTGATCCTTGAAAAATGTCAAACAGGGACAACCTTGACTTGGTACAGAACATTGAATCATTTCCTCAACCAAGAAGTTAATTTTTCCTGATCATGTCTTTCCTTTTTTTGCCCTGCTGACGTACGTGGCACACAGGATATGTGTGGCTTCAAATTGCTGCAGCCTTTCTGATTTTTACAAGCAGAGAGGCTTTTCCAGTGGCAATTTGCTTCTCTGGTAGTTATTTGATGGCAGGTTATTTTTGTGGGGACAGTGGAATCTGGAGCTGCTGGCACAGCTTAGGCAGTGCCTTTCTTCTGTAGGTCATGCTGGCCCCTCTTGAGGCCATGCTGTGGGGCTGAAGGCATCCCTGAACCATGAACATTAAAGTATTTAGCATTTTGGGGGGCAGAATTGTGCAGATTGCCAAGCAGCCATACTAAATGACCCTCCTCTGGCAGGCTGTTGATTCTTCATCCAAATCAACTAACAGCTAATACAAAATTAGGCAGTGTGTTTTTTCCAACTAGCTTTCTTGTCTGCTGTGAAACTCTCTGTGTTTTCAGGCTGAAATATGAACTCTGTTTTAGATATTTGCTGAAAAGGTGTTGGCAAAGCAGAGCAGTGTGAAAGCAGTTTTTATGCCACAATTACATGTTCTCTGTTTGGATAGCAGAATGCAACATGGCTTGTTGCTTACATGGTGTCCAGGCAGCAGTTGCCACCTTTGGGGTGAACGTAACAGCACTGCTGGTGCAGAGAGATTTGCCTTGCGTTATGAGAGGATGGAGAATTCCTTTAATGGCACTGTTGTTAAGGATTTATTTTTGTACCAAAAGTGCCCTGAATGAAAAGCTGAATTCCAGAAGCCTACCTGTGTGACATGCTCTCCTGTACGTGAATTTGTAAACTGTTCATTTATTTTAAATGCGTGCAAGTTTATCTTCCTTCTTGGCAACAGTTCAGCTTTCCCTTGGTGTTTTGCTGTAGTCAGCTGAGAAGACAGACATTGAGATCACTTTCCAGTTGTTTCTGGATGTCTGGTATTCATCAGCCTCTTTTTGCTGTCCTGTAAGTAGCCTTTTTCTTGTGCTCTCGTTTGCTGTATTGTGTTCTGTACCTCTTTTGAGCTGTTTTTAAAACATTTTAACAGGGTTTCATTAGCATCTACCATTCCTAAAAAACTTTAGTTAAAGAGCTGTGCTTGTTTCCTTACTGTCTTGAACAGACTAAGCAAACAGAGAAGTTCCCCTTTATTTAAATGTTCATAGCCTTGCTTGCCAGTGTTCTCCTGCTGCTGGGTTTTACACACTGTGGGGGGTCATCTTTGTCTTTCTAGGCTCTCATTTGAAATGCTAGAGCTAGCTTGTTGCTTGGTATACTATTTGGTTAGATAAAAAGCCCAAAAACACTCCATATTATATGTTAAAGTTATGTGCTTTGGCTGCAACTATCAGTGTTTTAGGGAGTTTCCTGCTGAGAAGTACAGAAATTAGTTCAGTTTCTCTGTGGGTGCATCATTTCCTCCTTCAGAGGGGAAGAGGGATTCATTGGGGGAAACCATTTATTTGGCCTTCAAAATGCAGACTGTCAGCTCAGCCCTGCAGAGACATCCGTATCAGAGCCAGGTTTCTGGAGCTGTTTGTGACCATGAGTAGTCTGAGACGGAGTACTGGACACAAAGAGCTCTGAACTGAGCAAAAATAGCTGGTTTTGCTTGTCCTTGGCCTTCACACAGTCATCACAAATGTGAAGGTCTCTATGATTGAGGGAGGAGTGCTGAAACTTCTCAGGCAGGGGCAAATCCTTCTCTTACTTTTTTCCCTCTATTAGCATACATGAGCAAGGATTTTGTGGAGGGATATCTGCAGATTTCTTTTTCTGATAGTGCTCTCCTAAACCTCCGTTTCACTGAACAAAGCTGTAGTGGTTTGGTTGATATTGTAAGGAACAGAATGTGACCCATGGGTTTAAAATGAGACCAGCATACAGGTTCTGTTCAGTTTGTGCCTGTTCATCTGCAATCAAGAAAATGCAGAATTATTTCTGTGCTTTTTTTAAAGAAAAACACAAGTTATAAATAAACCTTTCCGCTGCTGATTTTAAAGTGAGACATAAAGATGTAGCAGAGAAGACCAGAGAAAAATGTTATCACTAAGCCTGTAATCTTGGGTAGCTCTTCAAGAACAAGAGGTCATCTGCAGAAAGAGTCTCTTAAAATCTCCCTGTCTGCAGTTTTCCATCCAGATTCATGCAAGACTCTAGAAAGGAGATGTAGGTTCTACTTATCTCCAGTGCTGAGTGAAGTTTAGAAAAGAGAATCCACCATCTCTAAGGATATGCACTCATTGGGAGAACATGACCTTCTTATTTTTGACCTTTTGAATATATAGGTCTTAACGCAGAACTAAATCCCAGTAGATAAACCAAGGAGTAAAGATTTTGAGTACTACAACATCAGCATAATTCTGAGAATATTGTCAGTATCACTTCCAGGCTTTCTTTTAAAATGTTCAACTCATAGTTCCACAAAAAAAAAAAAAAAAAAATCAAAAAAGAAACTCTCCTATGGAATTTCCATTAAGCAATGCACTTAGGTCTGTGTGTTTCTGGCAAAGGCACATCTTTGCAGAACATGTCCTCTAAAATGGTTTTGATATTTGTTTCAATCTATCCAGAGAAAGAAGTATCAGTTTGCAGAAAGATTCACTCAGTGATAATGCCTATCTGGTTTTTGCCTTTTCTCTCTGTCTATGCTTTATAAGACAAAATGGGGGAAAAAAAAAAGAAAAAGAAAAGGAAAAAAAAATTTAAAAAAAGACTTCTGAGGAATTTCCATGTAAAATGAAAACATAAAAGAAGACTGATTAATTTACACTGTCAATTGTCAGGCTGTAATATGATTATGCTGACAAAACTAAAAAAGGAAAGGTTCAGAGCTCATAGGCTTTTTAGGAGAGGTCGTTATCTTAGCAGATGGGAAAAATTTGTTTCTGAGCATTCTGCACTTCCTAAATTCACACAACACACAGGTAGGTAAACACTGACTGAATGCTGTGGAGGCTGCAAAACCTTAAGAGCAGCTTGCCAGGGGGCTGTTATTTCCAGTGAAACATAAAATATGAAGGCTACAAAATGTCAGTGCTGAGCAATAATCCTTAAGCAAAGGGAAATGGGTACTTTCAGGCTACTCATCCCCCTGCATCAGAGTGCCTTCAGCAAGGGATTGGAATGGCAGGTGTGAGTAACTCCAAATGGCACATGTAACTCCCCCTCTGCAGGCTGCGCTGCTCATTCTTCTGCCTTTCTGCAGGGAGATTCACCTGTGGTGCTGCCTGGGAAAGAGCCTCTGCAGGGATGGTGGAGACTTTTGCCATGGTCCTTCTGTGGGACACGGTGGGAGAGGCTGGGTGAGGAGGTGGACGCTGGCACTTTCTGCATGGAGGGACCATGCCTATGAGTGTGTCAATTTGCTACTGTAGGACAAAGAGGAGAGAAGGCATTTGCTGCCATGGGAGGGTAGGAAGAGGGGAGGTGAGTCTGGTGCTCTCTCTTTCAGGTAAGAGAAGGAGTTGAGGTGAAGGATGTCCCAGCTCCTGCATGAGCCTTGTGGCTGTCAAGGTTTGACCGTTTTTGTCTCAGTGCTGGATGAGAGCACACCTCCTGTGATAAAGCCAAGCAAGATCTGGGATTTCCTTGCCTCCTAACCTAGGAAATGTCTTGTATCACTGGGGCTGTGTATGGACTCTTTCCAGAGCAAGGAAACCCAGTGAAGCTTCCAGGGGTGAAACCAAAAAGTGAAAATTTCGGAGGGGTCAAAGGGCCTGGTGATTAAAGCAGTGGCTTAAAGCAGTGATTAAAGCATAGCAACCCAAGCTGACTTCCTCCCACCCTGTGCCAGTCCCTGAATATTGGCAAGAAACACTTCAGGAGCAGTCAGAGGTCTCTCTCTTGCCTGGATCTAGTAAAAGTTTCATTAAAATTGATGTGATTCAGAAATTACATAGTACCATTCCCTACACAGTGGAAGTGCAGATTCTCCTTTTCCTTTGCGTTTTCAAGGTGGAAATCCTATCCAATTCTGCTCCAAAGGGAAGCAATATTTGCTTACACAGATCTCACTTGTTACTTCTGCTGCTCTTGTGGAAGAATGGCATTGCTCTAACATGTCAAAATTAAACCCACCTCTCACTCAGAATATAACAGACTAAATGTTAAATTAAAACTAAAAAGATGAGGAGAAAGCAAACTGATTGTTAAACTTTTAAATCCAAAGGATTTGGTGTGTGGAACTTCCACTTAATGTTGTTTGTATGACATACAGGAACAAGACTTGATTACTTGTTTATATTTTGGTTTTCATTCCTTCACTTTCCTTAAGCGTCAATGGCCCATGCAGATTAAGAAAGGTAAATAAAAGTTCTGTGGATCATGGTATTCCAGCTAAAATAGCTTAAGGGTCCAACCATACTTAGAATCATAGAATCATAGAATGGTTTGGGCTGGGAGGGATCTGTAGAGATCATTTAATCCCACCCCCCCTGCCAATGGCAGGGACACCAGCAACAAGATCAGGTTGCCCAGAGCCCCATCCAACCTGACGTTGAATGTTTTGAGTGATGGGGTATCCACCATCTCTGTAGGCAACCTGTGCCAGTGTTTTACCACCTCTTGTAAAAAGCTTCTTCCTTGTGTCTAATCTAAATCGATCATCTTCGGTTTCAAACCATTATCTCTTGTCCTGTAACAAGAGGCCTTGCTAAAAAGTTTTTATTTTAGGCTTTTTCAGTACTGAAAGTCTGAGTGTTTCATTCAAATAATTTATGGAAAGGACACTTTAACTTTCTACTGTCATCTTTTAAATCATCCTGTATGTACTGGTGATTTTCACAGCCTCCTTACCATCTGAGATATAAATATACCTTTTTTTTTTGGTCCCCATTTAAAGCATTTAATCCAAGTATTTCAATAGCATGACATGTTTACTGGAGGATCATTTATCAAAATGGAAAGGGTTCTTTGAAAGCCATCTGGCTTAATTAGAGATAATTTTAATTGAATTAATTTAAAATACATTAATTCAACTGTATGGAAATGACTTGTCTGCCAGCCTCATGCATGCCTTGGAAAGGTCTGTCTGGTCCTTGTTCTTGAAAAACAGATAGACTCTAACAGTTGGAGGTAGGGATTTGCTTTTAAGGCTTAGATTTTTTTGAGAAATAATAATCTTTCTTAATTGCCAAGTAAGCTCGCTAAGACCATAAAATAATTTCCTTAGTATATTTTAGTAGAATTTTGATTGAAATATGTCTTCTTTTTAAATGAAACTATAGTCTATAACTGTGAAGCCCTAAGATAGGAAGGCTGGTTTAGTGCCCCAGGCTAAGGTCATTAGAGGGTAATAGAAATGATTCATACTTTCATAAAATAGAAGTATATTGAAAGACTAAAGAAATTAAACCAAATTAATCCCATGTGTATTCTACTGACTTGTTTAGGCTTGTAACTACTATGAATTTTACCTATTAGAACTATTCTCCTAGGAAAAAGAGACACTTTGAAACAGCATGAAAGTCAGGGAGGTTTATAAATTGCTGATCAATGGTATCCTTTCAGCAGAGATGCATAGGAAACACTATAGAGTCATCTAAAAGTAGGAAGGGGGAAGCGAGTATAGTACTGCAGATAAACTCTTCACCTGAAGTGTAAAATTAATCCAGAATAAGTTCTAAGGAAAAGATTCTTAATGTGTATTATGGATAATCATATGGCCCATATGTTTCCATCATTACTCCTCAAGAGATTTTGGGATTGTGGATTTTTGATTTACTTAATTTCTTTCATCAGTGATAATCAGTGGAGCAGTGTGTGGCTGGCTCATTTCCAGAAAATGTAAGAACTAGCTGCTCTTAAATACTTATCCCCTTATATTCTTTATTCTGTGGAAAAAGCTTTTCCCCCAGTCTCAGAACATTTTGGCAGAGGATTAAATCTTTGTACTCGTGGGTGCAAATACCCTGTGGTCTCTGACCGTGGTGCAGTCACAGATTTTCTGGTGCACAGGTAACCAGAGACTCTGTCATCATGTGTCCTATCCCCTGGAGATAACTCTTATCACCTAATCTGAGTGGGACAAATCTGACTCAGTGATCTCCTCTTGAATGTCAAAGTGCTCGTTCCTAGTACTGTGTCCTGGCTGTATTATCAAATTTCAGTGGAAACGACACAAGCCTTGCAATTAGATGGAGTATGTGGGGAACTGCAGGGTCAAATTGTAAACATGTATCATCAGGGTATGTCTCAGTGAAATGTAATTGATTAAATGTATTTTTTACTTCCAATTTAAAGTCGATTGTAAATATAATTGAGAAAGTCTTGTGAATCAAGGTCATTATTTAACTTAAATTATAAGCCTAAAAGAAGATTTATTTCTCAAATCTCAGTCTATTTTCTTGGTGAGTCACCATGAGAGGGGGCACATTTTCCTAGCTGTAATTTCATTAAAATCAGTAAATAGGACTACTGCCAAGATTGAACAGGTAAACTGTGACCTTAGTGAAATCGTATTAGAGTAAACACGATGTATGCTGGAGAATGAAATGAAAATGAAAAACTATTCATTGAATATAGAAGAAATACTGTTTCTGAGGCAAAAAGTTATGCTAAAACATAAATATAGTATAAATGGAACATACCGAGCAAGGAACTAAGGGTCCTCATTTAAAATGCAATTGTTGAAGACAGGGCAGCAAAGTCATATAACTTCTCAAAATGTACCCTTATGTCGTATTGATTTTTCATCTTTGTGAATGTTCAAGTCACTGACATGTCAAGGAGAGCAGTAGGAAACTTAAATAACTCATTAAAGGCTGTTTCAGGGCACCAGGTTGAGTTGCAGTTGAAGGTTAGCTCCACTGTCTTTGTATTAGACTTCACTTGCCAAATGGCTGTTTCCTGCCTGGGCTCACTTCAACAGTCACCAGATTAGTACGGAAAGCACAATGTTCTCTTCTCTGTTGGTTCATCTTCCCCTGAGGGCAAACTGAACCAGAATGATTTTCCAGCACCTGTGGTGGTCTAAGGATATGGTCAAGACAAAGTTTTTAGGGAATGAAATTATCTTTTATTAGTTAGAAAAGTGCAATTGGAAAAACCTTTGGGTAGACCAGCAGAGATAGCTTTATAGAATTATCCTGCAATAGTTCACTTATATAAGCAAAATCAAAAAACTTTTACTGCCCTTGAACTGAGTTAATAAAATAATATTTTATTAATAATAAATAATATTTTATTATTAATAATAAACAATATTAAATAATATTAATAAATTAAATATAATAAAATAAATATCAATACATAATATTATTTATATAATAATAAATAATATTTTGTATTAATAAATAAATAAAATAATAAAATAATATTTTATTAACTATTGAAACATTTAGTGAATTGAGCAAACATGATTTTCTTTCTACCATCTTATTCAGCGAATAATGCCAAATGAGGTATTTTTGATTGGATTTCCAGGAGTCTTCTTGAATGAGACAGAAGAATACTTCAGGAAGTCCAGATCATTTGTGGAGTATGAGACACAGCAGAAGTGAGAAATAGATGAATAATTATGGGGGAAATAGTTATGCAGAGCTCCATAGCAAAAGCAAAGAGCACTGAGTCCCCAAGAACCCTATTTGAGAGAAGTGTTGGGGTGATGTCTGCAAGGTATCTGAGGGGCTCTCAGACTGATATTTGCTGAAGAGGGTGGTAGAGATGCTCCCATCAACAATAGGCACTACTGAAATAGCTGAAATTGTCACCTGCTTTACCGGTTAGGCTGGTGCTTAAGGAAGCCAGCAGAATGATGAAAAACTTGGAGTGTTAGATTTGCAGACACACTCATGACAAAGACAAGCAGGCTTTCTTGCAGCTTTCCATGGTAAAGAAAATATAATTAGCCTTTTTTAGTATGTTAGTACTTTTACTACTCAATAAAGTTAAGCTTACTTTGTTTTAAATGCTGTTTCCAGTCTTCTATGAGTAAGTAGCAATTTATTATTAAGTTTCATTTAATTTTTGTTGGTTTGGTTTGTGTTGGGATTTTTGTTGCCTTTTTTTGTTTGGGGGTTTTGTTGTTGGTGGTGGTGGTGGTGGGTTTTTTTGTGTTTTGTTTTATTTTATTTTTGTTTTTTATTAGAACAGACTGCCATGAGTAATCCTTGTTCTGGAAGTTGTGACTCCTCCTGGTGTGTGCTTGCACTATGAAACCAGAATGCAGAAATAAAAAACTTAAATAGGAAAGTTTTACTCAGGGAGAAGGATGGTACTTGGATCTGGTTGGACTTAAACTTTTCCAAAGTGCTCATCAGACATAAGCTATATAATTATAAGACCGAGAGTATCCTCTCCTATGCTTAGGTGAGGAAATGCTCGGGGGTGTGATTGCAAAACTGGCTATACCCAAGTATTTCCATATCAGTCAGGTGAAACTGAGATGAGCAGGGAAGAAGTCCATGAAGAGTATGGGATAGTCTCCTGGTCTGATCCAGGAGACTATTCCATACAAAAATATATCTTGTATATTTTGTATATATGTAGGAGACTATCCCAAAAAAATATAGTTTGTAGGTTTCAAGAAGGAAGAATCATACAAATAAAATATAATTAATCTGACTTTATATACAATTATAGAACGTTACCTGGCTGTGAGAAAGATAAAATGTCAGCTTTTATTTGCATAACTAGATCAATAAAGTACTTCTAAGAGCTTGTCATTGCTTTTTAATGGAAATGGTCTCAGTCCCGTGCTTTAAAGGCTTAGGAACTTAGCAAGGTGCCTGTAGCTATTCATACTGCAATTCCTGTTTGCTGCCAGACTGTTACCACCTAACTGCTGAATGGAAAGAAGCACAGGCTTCTGTCCCTCACCATTTCATAATGGAAAGGTAACCCTTTCACCAAACCCACTTCTACCTACAAGTGACACTCTGGAGGTCTTAATATGAAATAAGCAGGGACTTTTCTCCCTGGAAGGGTGCTGCCTGCAGGGCAAAGAAAATGCACTTCTGTGCAGAAGCTCTTATTGGAGTGACTTGTTCTTTTGAGGGCTCCAAACAATATCAGTCTGTAAAGGTTGTCACAAATACTACATAGTTTGTGGCCAAGGTGTTGTAGCACATGTCATATTAACACAATAATTTATCCCCCTCAAAAAAAAACCTGAGAAGAAAGATCCTTGGTGTAGTTACCTTTTTTTTTTTTTAAGTTACAAAAACAAACAAACCTGTTTTACTGTTTCCTGGCAAGTTTGCTGTTAAGGGTAAGATCTCCATTGTGCTCATCTCTCTGCTCATCCCGCACCAGAGCTGGTCTCCTGCAGTGTTCCTCAGAACTGAACAAGCCTCTTCCTCCCATCTTGCTTGCCTTCCAAAGAAACTCCTCAGTACTAGTTTCGTTCCTCTTCCTCAGTAAGATTCCAGAGCTCTCCTTTCTTCCCGTGGCCCTTTAGCTCCCCGTATAGTTTGTTTGTCTCACGCGTCTGTGTGAGACAAACAAATTATCTCAGGTAATCTCTCTTTACATAGAAGCGCAGTTACAGCTCCCGGTGGTTTTTACTTCTCTGTCAGCCTTGTGCTCCCAGCTTTCAACCCTTTGTGCCCACGTGTTGCTACCAGGAAATTCCTCTTGCTCCTCAACTCCTCTTCTGTAAGCGCTTCTACAAGGATTTCCCTTCCTGGAAATACAGTGTTCGTACACATTGGATTCACTCTGAGCCAGATGGAAACGTTCCTCATTCACGTCAGTAAAATCTCAAGGAGATTTGGGCCTTCCCCAGTGAGAGACTGGCTATACAGCCATGTTGATTACGTGCATGGGATTGTTCCATTCTCATATATCTGCTGAATTGTAAATTCATCTTCTCACAAAAAATTTTTACATTTCACTTGGCTGATTCCTTTACTGAAGTGCATTGTGTAAGGGGACTCCAGTATGCCTCGAGCTCTTTGCTTGCCTCAGTTTTCCCAGTGGTTTTGTCAGAATAGTTTTCTTCCACAGAGCTGGCAAGTAAAGAACCAAATCCCTCGCTGCTTCTAACGAAGAATACAGATTGATGTACATATTCTGGTTTATGTAGATAACTTGTGTGTGTTACAGGAAGTGTTTGTGGGATGTTGGGGCAGCTGATATCAAAGCAGAGGGAAAAACTTCTTTGATGCTTCCCCAAGGAATTCCCAGTTGAACGGCTGAGGAGAAAGGAGATTGGAGGGGTTGGGGGTACTCATTTCCTTGTGTGCCTTTGACAGTGCAAAAGATCAGAAATAAAATCGAACTGCAATGTTGTAGTTGCAGGGATTCTGCAAGGCAAAATTAGCCATAAAAATTATTTTGAATTCTGAAATTACTCCTCATATCTATTCCTGAAAGTGGGGAAAATTCTCTTGAATTTCAGGCGAGATGCAGATTCTAAGAAAGGATTTAGCAGGTTGGAACTGTGAGGCTGAACTCAGAAAGTGGTATATGCATTTGCAACAGGAAATGAAAACTCTGTGGGGATGAATGGACAAAATACAAGACAAAGAATTAGGTTGGTCAGTTGATTTATTACCAATGAGTTTCATTTCTTATTCCATGGCCGTGGATGTGTTTGATTTCTTTCCAGCATGGCTGATGAGTTAGAACTGAACTGTGTTTCCCATGAAGTCGACTAACATTGATGTCTGTCATTGCTCGTGGTCACTCACGGACATTCGGAAAGTGACAAGCTTGGTTGCCTGGTATTGACTGCCTTCAGCTAATGTCACTTCATTTATCACTCGCTGCAGATAACTTCTGATTCAGTTGTCAGTATCATGACCCCTTCTCCTCTCTTCCTTATTTCCTTTCACAAAGAGAAAGTTGTGCCATTATTTAGAGCTGCTGTTAGTTCTGTAATGTGTTCTCCTGTGCATCAGAGCACTGTGCATACTCAGGGGTCAGACACAGCTCACTTTCCATCTTTCTACTCTGTACGGGCTTGTAGAGGGTGAACTGCACCATTGGTATCTGCACATTTTCCAGACGCTTAAAGGCAGCAGGATCAATCTTATGCTGCTTATTTTCCCTCTCTTGTCTTTCCCATGAGTATAAAATTGTCTTTAGGGAAGTGATTGAAAATTCAACTGAAAGTTTCCAAGTTCCATTCTGAGGGAAAAAAAAAAAAAAGTCCTACAGCTTTGGCCTAGTTTTTCAGGTTCTGTGCCCTAAAATGATGGACTTCTGAACAACAGGATCAAGATCTTGGTATTCATTCAGTGCTTCTGAGACCAGGAAATGGAAGAATGATGAAATCATGATATCCCAGTCTAACCATTTTAGTGTTAAGATCATGAATGGAGGCTATTTCTGCACACTATTGATAAGAATGTTGCTTCAGGTGCAAGAGTGTAGAGCAGGTCATATACCCAGAGCAGAAGTAACACACAAGACCTTTGTGTAAAATGTCTGTACAGCTGTGTACACTGCAAAGAACCAGAAGGGAAAACCTGTTATACAATATACCAAACTTTCAAATGTCATCCCAAAAATATTACATGTTATATGGGCTGTAACAGACAGACTGAAACAGATGCAGAAGGACATCCTTCTGCACTGTAGATTTACTGAGATAGGATATAATTCAGTTTTCCTACATAGGAAAACAAAAATTCATTAATTTTTCTGAGAACATTGTTCTGAGAAAGGTCAACTCTATTGGTACAGGAAACCCAAATCATCTTTCTAACATGAAATAATAAAAAGTACTCTTTGTTTCTAGCTTAGTGATATATTAAAAAAACTGAAATGTTACAAAATTACTTCTTTTTCCTTAGTGGATCACTTCTAACATTCATATAGTTAGCTATATTGCCTCTGCATACTAAGAAATGTGTGGTTTCTTTTCCTAAGCCTCAAACAAAATCAAAACCCCTGTGTTTTGATATACATATGGTAAAGATGTATTGGTAAAGAACACTTGCTTATATTTCCCAGAAGTAGGGTTGCCTGTGTGTAACAAATGTTCCTGATGTGAAAGAAACACATAAGAGAATTTTTTTCTCATAAAATTTAGATGAGTGCCCAGGTTACTTTTAGTTATCCTCATAGTCTCTAGGCTGTCTTCCTTAAAAACATGGATGCTCCTAGGTGGTTTTGTTTTTGTTTTTTTTTTCTTTTCTGTGGTCCAGAAATGCCTGAGGATGAAGCATAGGGATTACGTGAGCATGTATAATGAGAATGTTCCTATTCTGAGACCTTTGGTAAGAGGAGACAAAGACATGAGGATGCAGCTGCAGCAGAAGTGGATGGGAAAGCATGGCAACTGCATAGGAAGAAGATGTGGTTTTCATCTCAGTTGCACAGTGGGAAGCACCTAATTCAATAAGTTTTCTGTTCTCCTTATTTAGAAAATTTTGAACCTACATGCTTTTGGGGTAGAGGAGCGTGGAGAGCATTCATTACAAGTAAATAAAGACAAACTAAACACCACTTGAAGGACTACAGTTTTTTCTGAATATATTAAGATGCTGAAATGCATCTTACAGTAAGAGACCCTCAAGACACATAATCAGTCAGTCTGGCTCTGAAAGTACTGCTTGGCTATTGAATTTTTCATCTGTTTTGTGAGAGGATTTCATGCTTTCCAGTTCGTTTCTACTAAAGGGCATTCAGAATTAACAGTGTCTGGGAAATGTAGCAGAGGCAGAGACTATTCATAAGTTTTTGACAAAAGTGCCTGAATAGCAAGGAGTGATGTGTTTGGTCTTTCAGGCTCCTGCACAAAGTGGAGTTACCACAGTGCCAATGTTGGGAACCTTTTGATATTTATTGAGGAATAGTTTGTCCTTCCAAGCAGAACAAATCTGGTGTTCTGTCTGTGTCAGACAACAGAAAGATCAGAAGCAAAAATAGCTTTCACAAATACTTAGGGTGGTGATTTATCTATTTTCTAACAGATAAGAGTGAAGAAGAGACAACACTGACATTGAACTAAACACCTTGAAGCATTATTTCCCTTGATTCTCAACACAAATTGTTTCAGGAGAATTATTTGTTCTTTTCCTGTCATTTATTTAAATAAATTCTCACCAGATTCAGTGATTCATTTTCCCCCAAAGGGTTGGCTACGCTGCCAGCAAAAGAAGACTCAAAGATTAACAAACTAGCTGTCTTTTAGAGAAAATGCCACTTGTAGTTTACCTGCATTTGTTTTGTCTGAGGACCCTTACCTGAATATCTGATAGATCATTAACTGAGTTTTGCTTAATCAGTTTTCACAAGCAGAGTGTTTCCTTCCCCATGCACACCTGTCTGTTGTGTATTCTGGGTGATCCCACAGGCATTTCAGAGGCATGAGGAATAATCTAATACTCCCAAAACCTCTTTAACACTGTCTTGGCCCAGTAACAAGCTGCAAAATTAGTCCTGGTGATGGAGTGCTAGCTGGGATGCCAGTCATAGCCTTCAGTCTCTTAACTGGTAGGTGAGCCCTCCTGGGACATGCACCTGTCTGCCTACTATTGACCCTCTGCAGACAGCCTCCATCCCTGCACAACTCTTCCACCCAGTTGCCTTATACTTCTGGGTGGATTGGGCTTTTGCTGTAGCAAAAAAAGGAGCTGGGAAAGTACAGAACTTTGTGATTTGGAAATCTGGCACTGTTCTTCTGAAACTGTGCTCCATTAGTCTGATGAGCAGCGACACAGGAGAAAAATGACAACAGTAATTTGGAAACTCAGAGAAACAACTGCACACAGGTGTTGGCAATATGTGAATATCTTTGTCTTGGATAAGGCTTGAGCAAAATGGGTTCAATGAAGCAGAAGCAGATGTTGGCAGCAGGAGGAGGAGGAGTAGATTTGAGAAAAATAGATGCTATGCACATTGTAATTATTGTTTACTCTGTGAGGAGGAATGAATAATACTGTGCTTAACAGAGGCAAGGAGATGCCAAAAATGTAGATATTTTCCAAAGAATGTGTTAAAAAATGTAAGGGCAGAAACAGATGAAGAGCAGAGAAATTCTGTATCCTTACTTGGATATAGGTCTTAGAAAATACTGATAAAAGAGAACCTCAGAAATAAATTGAAGAGCTCCCTTAGAACATTAACAAATAAAATGGCATTTCTCTCAAGTACAGCAGCAAGCTACTTTGAATAATGTCTGTCATATGTAGGGAGATGAGCTTAAGTTTTGGGTTATGTGGATCTATAAATGGACATACATTTTTTAATGTCAGATCTAAGCTTCTTGGGGTAGTCCCTCATCTTTCAAATATACTTAGAGAACACGCTGTGCTAGTGCACTATAGATAGAATAAAAAAACAAAGGTGAAAACTCTTAATGGTAAATGTTACGTATATAAAGGATGGTGTATTTTTAGAGTTATATTTGAATTATGGCCACCAGATGGATGGATAATGATCAGCTGATTTTCTGTCTGACATATGTTCTAGATTTATCTAGATTTGCATACTTTTTAAATCAAATGCATAAATCAAAATTCACTTACTTGAAGGCATGTCAGACTGTATTCATCATCTTCCTGGGTTGTCTAGCATTACGCAGTGGAGGGAGGTTATGCCAGAGGAGATGTGCTGGAGAGGAAAGGGAGGGCTTTGAAACAAATGCAGAAGTGCAAACTGTACTGCAGAAGAGAGTAGCTTCATATGGCATGAGTTGTAGACTAGATTTTTCTCCATGTAAAAAGTAACCATTTTGGGGCCAAAACATCCATCCAAGAGAGATAAGAGGGGGGGAAAGTCCACAGGGCAGGCTTGAGAAAGTGTATTTTGATGTTAATGTCATTCTGTAGATCTTAGGTGAACAGCAGTCTACTCACAACAGTACTTTTGGCTCCACTGTATTAATGGCTGGAATGAAATGGGCAGGAAATGCAAGCATCCTGGTATTTTGGCATTGAGAGTAATTTTAACAATTTTACTAAGCAAAAGAAGAACCCAAGCATTTTCTGTTCTGACGTGTAATTTATGGTCTTTTTACTTGCTGTGGTGAGCATATGAGAAAAAAAACACATTTAGGACACTTAGAGTTTAATAAATACGAACAGCCCCAAAAAGCCATGAGACTGTGTGTATAAACATGGATTTGTTCTCCTTATTTTCATATTTCGTGCCAAGTGCTGATCTCACCCTCTGATAGTATAATGCTAAATCTAAGTGAGAATGTCGGTGTATGTCTGACCATTGGACTGGATCATTTTAAAGGTCTCTTCCAGCCTTGATGACTCCATGGTTTTTATGTGTTTTCTGAAGAGTGTCATTCTTGAGTGCCTATGTATAGTTTCTACATTTTGCCACTGATGGAAAAGTTTCATTTGGATTTAATCTGTTTTCCTGCAGACAGGAACTGTCTGCTAAATCTCCAGATGAGACCTTTCACTTACTGCCCTGAGTTAAAGCAAGCAGTTTATTTGCATGCTCATGTCACCTTTCAGACTTGGCAGTCCTACTTGTGCCTTTGTTGTGCAATCCAAGAAGGATTCACTTCTTCTATTACAAGGCACTTAGAGATACAAAGAAGATTAAGAAAATTTCTTCTTTGTTTTGGATTGACACAGCTGAAAGGCACTTTGATGGAGAAAAGAAAATGTTTGTGGTAAAAATGGCAGGTCAGCATCAATAATCAGTTCTGCCTCTTCCTTCCTGCACATCATAGCAAGTCATGTTTGATATCTATTTGTATAATTTTTTTCTATCCATGAAATGAAAGCAAGAATATTTCCCAAGCTTAGCAGAATTTTAAAAGGGGGACTGTGATGCTCTGCTTCTTATATGAACAACACTAACATGAGTGACACTTTCCATATCCAGTTCTTAGTCTAAATACAGCCAGTTGTAAACCAAAAGCTGACAGCCTTCCATCAGATTGGTCTCCAATACCATCTGTATCCCTTCCCACTCAAAGCACTGACCGTATTTAAACAAAGAGACAACATTCCTGCTCCCACACTGCAAACAGAACTTCATTCATATAGAGCAAGTAACTACTGTTTTAAATTGAGTAATGGATACCTAATTATAAATTGCTCTGTTAATTATCACATTATTGTGTAAATGATTGTATTATAGCCTTCTGTGACTGCTAAGGGCAGTTTTCACACTGTGTGCCACTTTCAGCCAAGTATCCTTCTGCTCTGGGTGTTCACACTTCATCTGATGATTCAGGGTGTGATCATGCACACAACTGCGTGTGATCGGAAGCCGACTGTGGTCACCAGTTTTCACATTCAGTTCAATGGCCTTTGAGACAGGGAGCACAGGAGCAGAATATGGTTGGTTCCATTATTTCCAGGATTCAGTTATTTATTAGATGAAAGTCATATGCTCAAGAGAAGGTTAAACCAGGCTAACAAGCAGCAAAGGCAAACAAGTGGTTTGATATGTGAAGGATAAAGAAATTCTACGATGAGTTTCAGTTGGTGTTTTGAGAGTCACTTTATATAGTATTGAGGTCATTTTATATAGTTTGCTCCTTTGTAAAATGAGTTTGTTCTAACAAGATTCTAAATAAGAACATGAACAAGATTCATAATAAGGAAAACATGCTTTACTTCACACAGAGTATTTTAGTTCTCTTCTAAGTGATTGCATGTCAAAACCGCTTTAAAAGAGGGAATAGCTCATAAAAGGATGTACAGATGGCTGGCAGAAAGGGTTGTTGCTGACCCTATTCACAGGTTTCATGTCGGTGCAGAGTTGTTCATTGTGACAGTCTGATGTGCAAATGGCATGGTAAGGACATGCACAGACAGCCTCCTGTCTTCTTCAGGGGCAGAAATTGAAAGTATTGAAATGTATGGCTTTTAATAACAAAAGAGCCACTGGGCAAAGCCTCTGGCTATTGTACTATTGAGCAGGTGATGAGCATCCTTCAGGCTACAGCTGTTTTCTTCTTCTCTTTGTTCCATCTGCAGATGTTGCTATGAGGAAAGGAGTCAGCAATGACTGATGTGGAGCCTGTGGTCACAGATTTTGCCGCATCAGGACGGGCAGGCCGCCGAAACGCCTTACCAGATATCCTGGGCTCTCCTGCTGGTGCTGGGACTTCAGACCTGCCACACAAACTGGCTGAGCTCTCTGTTTCAGAAGGTAATGGCTGTGCATTCAGAAAAGGACATTTTTATGCAGTCATCCTTAGTGCTTTTTTAAAGGCTTCCACCACTGTGCAGTTTTGATATCAATACTAATATTTCTTTCATCATTTAGAATTAAATTCAGCCTTACAAAGCAGTTATCACATGTGCCTCCTGATGAGACAAGTTAATATTAACCCATATCCATATCCATCCACAGATCCAGTGTTAGCAGCTTAGGGAAACAGTTCAGTGCTGGGAACTGAATTCCACTTCCCTTGAGAGAAAACACAGTTGTATTTCTGGGCAACTAGGATAACACATCACCCAAAACTGTAAATTCCAGTGTGCTACTGCACTGAGATAATTTTGCACAAGACAGCAGAGCTGTGCTGTTAATACAATGACAGCTATCCTAACTCAGGTGTTATAAATACCAGGACAATTTATTACCAAATTCAATAATTTGGTTTATTAAAAATTCAAATCACAAAATTTGGAATCAAATTACAGAATTTTAAGCAATAAAAAACGCCCCACAAACAGCGACACTTACTTGACAGAGTTTCTCCCGGGAAAAAGAGAGCCAAGGGTGACCCATAGACACAGACCCTGGCCGTCTGTGTCTCTAGCTGGGTACACCAATTTGCCATGTTCGAGGCTTGGTTTTTATACTCTTTATTCTGCCTCTGGCAATATTTCCCCATATTTCCCTTTGTTTCTTGGTTAGCTATTCAAACCCAAATCCATCTCCAGTCGGATTGAAAAGAGCTCCCCTCCCAAGTCCATGTGTTAATGTTCAGTTTTTATGGGTCCTTATAGTTGATGAATGTTCGAGATATGGGTGATATTGCTTGATGGTCTGTGAAGGTGGCTCCCGAGGTGTGAGTTGCTGATACAGGCTCATCTCAACAGGTCCCCTCCCAATACTTGAGAAGGCTGCAAAGTCTTTTGTTCCCTTCTGAATGGAGAAACCTCCTAAAACATAGACTTTTACCTGATATAAATTTATACAGCTTTATAATTTTCCAATTTACCATAAGAACATGAATTAATCATCTCACGTTTTTCACATCAGGCATATACATTAAGAGTAGTGTTGATAGTATTTTATTCCTGTTTACTAGGCTTTCAACTTTGCTGAGACCAGTGCCCTATTTTGCCATGTGCTTTCATTATATAAATGCTCTGTTGAGAAAGCACAGTTCTAATCAACATCAGCCTTGTGAGTTCCTTTTACTTTCAGAGTGACTTCAGGGGAATTTTCAGATTCAGAAAGATCTGATTTCTAATGCTTAAGAAACAAAAGATATAGACTGGGCCTGAGCATGGTCTGTCCCTACTTTGTTTAATCTGAATCAGAATTTTTTTCAGAAAACTTTTTCTTCTCATGCCCAGCACTACTGCTGTTGTGGTACCACCACAACAGGTGGTCCCACATCCAGGAGCAGTAATGGTGTGAGTGCAGCAAAAGGGAAGAAAAGCCTGTGCTGAGGTGTGAATGGTCCATGAATCTGAAGTAGATCATTAAAGGGATTCCTGGTCTCCGGGGTTGCATATCCTCCTTTTACATTGCCCAAAGAAATTACAGAATGTTAGGTGTACAGCCTCCTAAAGCACCGTAAAAGGCTTGGGGGGAGGATTTATCTGATCTCAAATGGTTGTTATTTTGGTGATTTAATTTCTAGTCATGTGCTTGGGGTTCTGTAATCTAAAGCCCACACGGGCCCATCAAAGGACTGTTAAGCAGGTAGAAAGAACATTTCCTGGAGGACTGAGAAGGGCCAAATGACTATAACCTGACTTGAACCAGGAGAAGCAAGGAAAATAAGAATCTGAATGGGTTCTGGAAGAAGGCATTATTTTGTCTTGAGGAGACATTTTCCCCTATGAATATGAAAATTATGTCCCTACAAAACAAACAGGAAAGAGTGCAAGTTTTTTTATAAGAAAAGTTACAGCATGGCATAAAGTAAGTATCTAGCTGTCTTGGTTTGGAAAGACAGGTATCTGTCAGGGGAAACAGGAGTTTCCCTCAGAATGGAGAATGTAAAAACCCCCTCTCTCCAGATTATTACAATTTTGCAATTAGGAGCTTTCAGGCAAAATTATGCAAACAGGAATAACAGTTGTTTACTAGGAATATAAAAAAAAATACAAATGCAGTAGTACAAAAACCAAACAAGCAAACAAACAAAAGTCCTAGAAAACCCTGACAGAGTCAGAGATACAACCTGACACCCTGTTTTCAGTGCTGGAAGCAGTCCAAATATGTCCTCCCAGAGTAACAGATGTTGTTCTGTGAAATAGAGATGATGCTGTAGAGGAAAAAAAAAGGCAGGGGGGTGTCTAGTGCTGGCAAGATGGGTCTGATCTTCCTCCCAGGATTCAGTGGAAAACCAACTGCATTAGTGTTTGGGATTGCAGGTTTTATCCTGGTGGAAAGGCTTTGGCTCCTCCCACTGGGTGGAGCATCTCACAGTGGAATGAGGTGATGTTATCAGTCATGTGAGAGGCCTTAAATGACCCATTCACAGGTGATGTCCCTCAGAGGAGGATGGGTGCAACAGGATGGAAGAACAATATCTCCCAACTGGTTTCAATAGATGAAAATAGAATACACATTTTTGGTTACATTTTTCAACCCAAGACACTAGCCCTCCAGATGACACAATAGTCCTCCTCTCCTGGTCTCCATCTAATTCATTAAGAAGAAGAAATTAAACACCGCTATGTTACATTTAGCAAAACGTACTGATGTCGTCTTAGAAATACAGGACCAGCACTGCCAGGATTTGAAGAACAGTTAAGAGCATGGAATTGTCCTTGGCTTTTGTCATTGACAAATAGCTGTGCCAGAGCATGTTGGAAGGCAGCAGATTCTGTTGTCAGCAGTTTACAGTCGTGACAATAGGAAGTGTATACAGGATGCAGTTAGGTCCACTCTGACAGCTTGAGTGCTTTCTGGGGATGGGAATTTCACGAGTATCAGATGGGAATTTCAGCCTCATTGTGTTGTACCTTAAAGTTTTGATGAGACAATAAGCAAACAGAGGAGAATTCATCAAAATCGAAAGACAGTTTTGAAGTTCAAGTGCTGTGACAGGGAAGCAGTTTGTTTGTGAAACATTTGGGGCTCTAACAGGCATCTCTTTTGCTTATTTCTGACTTAACAATAAGTCATTAAAAGAGGAAAGTCATTTGCAGCTCAGAACAAAGAAATTAGATAAATGAGAGAAGTAGAGAAGATGGAACATGTGGCTATATAAAGTATGCCCTATTTTGTTGCTGCTCTGAAATTCAGATTCAGTGAAGATTATAGGAGATGGTGAGGAGGACTCTCTCCATCTTCTTTCAAATTTAGTTAATGCTCATTGGATCATACATTTCCTCTTTCTAAAATGCTGTCAGCTACTCTCATAGTGAAAAATCAGGAACAAGATGTGCTAATACTTTCTGGTTTAGAAAAGAAAAGAGACTTTGCCCTATTTTTTAATGAAGACAAAAGGACCGTATCTGTATGATATAAATGTCCATATACTCTGCAAGCCAAACAAAGCTGATGTTCTCGTGAGAGGAACAGGAGAGATTCTGGCACCAGCTATTTATCTTGGAGCCTAACTCTGAAATGCAGACCATCTGTATCATGTCTGATCATCCTCTGGTGGTGTGTAAGTTTTGAATCACTTGAGACTGTCCACAAGTGGTCTGAAACCACGTTGAATAGTTGTTTGGTGTCACTGGTGATCCAAAGGTTGAAGAGGAGGCTGCAATAAGTTTGAGAGCAAGAAGCTGTCTGGTCTTCTACATTTGGTAACCTGCGTTAGGGCACCATTCTGGCGATAACACTCAGCAGCTTAACTAGCACCTATTGCACACCTAAATGCCAACAAGTATGAGATTAGATTTCCTCCAACAAACTGTTTTCTTCTACCCTGTCTAAAAGACTCCACTAATATTAGATGTCCAACCTGCACAGAAACAGCCAATAGAGGAAATTGCTCTGTCTCCCTTTCCACAACAGTGCTGTACTACATAAAGCTGGAAGATGTCAAGTAACTTGGTTCTTTATCGCTATAGAATTCCAAAGCCTCTTAATCTCTGAGGAGACTTAAAACATCAAGCAGTTTCTGTCAAGGGCTTTAGCTGATGAATTGTGTACAGCATTATATATTTGCTGTGATATGTAGAGACCAAGATACATAGCTCTTTTGGGTGTTTTTGACATTTTATAGCAAGTCAGAGAGTGTACCCCTTAGATTATGACTGTGGAGGAGATGGAGGAGTATGGAGTGGAGGACAATACAGCCAGATGTGCTGAGCAGACCTCTCCTTGTCCCCAAAAGCTATGGACTACCATAGATTTGGGTATGCTGTTACCACTGCTACCACCATGGGGGGCTTGAAGGTAATGTGAAAATTATTATAATGGTTTGCAAGGAAATCAAGGCAAGAGGAGTTTCTGCTTCTCAGTGAGTAAACCTGATCAAAAGAAACAACATGGAACAATGCATATAATGACCAGAGACACTGGGGAGCTTTTATTTCTATCAGTCATGTAAGCATTCAACTCTAATCTGTGAGTGAACTTCCAACTCAGAGCAACAAAAAAATCCCCCATTTTGTGAAGACAGGGTAAGTTCATGCAGGTATTTCTTGTCAAAGAACATCGGCAGATAACTGGCATATCCATAAACTATTATGTTATCTACCTGAAACCACACAGTGCTCAAAGGAATGCAATATTCTAATTTGATTTTGGAAATGACCCAGAAAAAAAAGTAATAACAGTAATACAAAGTTATTTCCAATCTGTTTTTTGCAGCCAAATACACATTGATCAGCGTATCCAAGTAGTGGGCAAATCAACACCAAGAGGCATCGGCTTTTAGAAGATGCCTCTCAAAGTTCTTTCTCTCTTGAGTTAATCTCTCTTTCTAAAGCACCCATGACTATGGTAGTAAAGAGCCAGTTCAAACAGATGATCAGTGAACCCAGATACTTGGTTGCATTAAAAAAGCTGTGAGAATGTGTATAGTTTAAATGTTTAATTCTGTCTCTGTTTAGATGCAGGAGCAGAGAGTGGAGAAGTGTCATCATCCAAAGCCTTGCTGGAAAGTCAAGAGGCGGAAGGAAAATGCAGTGATTCCTAACGCCTGAGGACTTTTGGATTCATGAATCCCATGAACAGACTTCCCAGTTTCCCTGTGTCGCCCCTTCTGAAGTGTGGTAGCAACTTTAGCAGCACAGATATGACTTTGCAACACACTTGTACCTAGGTGATTATGTGGATTGCATACAGTTCTTTCTACTGTCATCCTTCAAAAGCAATGTTCTGCATATCCAAACAGGAAAAGAACTAAAGAATGTATCTCTTGTTTTCAGTTTTCTCTCTTGTTTTGTTATAGTATCTGTCCTAACTAATCTTCTTTGACAGCTCTAATTAATATACCTACCAGGAATTAATCATTGTTTCAAAAAAAATCCTGTTTCTTAATTTCCCAAACCAGCTTATTTTTCTCTGACACAGAGGTGTGTTTACTCCCCACAAGGTGATGTTAAGTATATATTAGATTACAGACATTATCTGTAATTTATCTCCCAAGATTTTTGTTCTCATTAGACATATATAGATGGGTGTGAGAAAAAAATAATTACATAAAATAAAACTTTCTCTTACTCGGGTCACCAGAAGGTTTTATAAACTACTTAAACATCAGTGTTTGTTTTGAGACTCTCCTTATCTCTCTTTAATTATGGCAGATCATCTCAGTTCTCCCGCTCTTTGCAGTCTCGCCACTTTGGCCATTTGTTTTCATGCTGAATATTGTAGCTGTTCATGTGTATCTCAAGTAAAGTAGGTAGGTTTGTATATGATGAAAATTGTTTAATCTCACTGTGGAAATTAAATATCTATCATATTTTCTGTCTTCAGTTGATTTCTTAATGTTTCTCCTGTAGAACAATATTTCAAGCCAAATGAGACATATTTCTTTTATTTCATCTAGATTTTGCTTTGTTGTTTGCCGACAGTGAATATATTTCAATCATTGTGACTTTTACAAAGATTTTAGGCAAAGTTTTTTCTTTACTGAAAGGACTTGTTTTGTTTTGGAGATCATGCTCTTGAAAATACTTGTCATTCATTCCCTTATTGTAGGAGGCTTAAGATTCAGGTACAGATATGAACCTTCATGATTCCTTGGGTAGCAGCCACTTATGTACATCATGAAAACAAAGGAAGCATCTCTGACGGGTACATCCCACATGTGACTGGTATTCCATCTATGAAATATTTGTGCAATCTAAACCTGGCAAAGAGCTTGTAAGAGCTCAAGAGAGCTTATAAGGCACTACTTTCATTCCTGCTGTGCATTTACTCATACCCTGGCTTTTGGGGACTATTCAATAAAGGATCCAGTTTAATTCAACTGAACTGATAATTGGTTCCCTCCTCTTAAATCTGTTTTGATTTAATAAATGCAAGATCCCAATTTTTTTTTCAGATTTGGAAATGTAAAATAATTCACTCCACTGGATCTAAACACTTGGCTTAAGAAAGTCTGAAAGGCTGAACTAGTTGACACTGGAGGACCAGAGCTGAAAACCACAGTGGAGAGGGACTAGGAGGTAACTATTTGTGGTACACACTCTTGTTCTGAGTTGTAGTCCCACTCTCCTATACCAGCCTCCTTTATGGCATCACAGTACATCAGACTGGTAAATTAGAAGAAACTGTGGTGATCCCATCAAAATCAAGTATATAAGTATTACTGAAATACAAGTGCTTATATGCTTTGCTCTTCTGGGTCATGGCCTATATCGAATTCTGTGCTTCTTTCACAGTTGCAGCACTGGATATATTTAATTTCTTCTCTGATACAATACAGACATTGAAATTTGGGTTACAGGGATAGATACTTTGTTAGTCTAAGCTAGTTTGAAATTTTTTGCTATTAACACACCAATTACGAACCAGCTGAATTCAGCAAATTATTCATGTGCTAAATTCTATGTAAAAAAACCCCAATCTATAACTGAATACATAAATGGCATTAACTGCTCACAAATGTAGAGTTTACAACTAGTCAAGAATGCTCAACACCCTGGGGAATTATTGTAAGCACTCAGGTGTTTAGTTTGTACTTGAGTTTATGAACCTGTCGATGAAAATATGTTGCGTAGAAACAAGAATTTTAACAGCAAACATGAAAAAACACAGCAGTAAAAATTAAGATTTAAAATGCAATATAATTAAAAGCAGGATGAACATTTTTAAAAGGTCTGTAATACATTGTATGTTTATTATCTAGTTGCAAATTAACTAAGTTACAATCACAGAAATTCTTCTTTGCCATGTGCATGTATGGTTTGTGTCTAAACAAGTATTAGTCTAGATTGCATGAGAGATTTCTTTTATAGTTAGTTGTAGCAGTAGGAATAGGTAGTTATGCCTGGATTTTACCAAATTTCTCAGTTGTGAGCCAAATGCATATTTCTGACCAGTATAAACTGACTCACAAACTGACTGACGTGGGAGACATTGTACCATTTAAACTTTGGTCTTTGGAGCAGAGTTTATTTGTTGTGCATGATTCTTCACTCAGGCAGAAGGGAACTCACCCCTTTAGGCCTGTCTGGGGGGCTTTATGCCATGCTGTCTAATACTCTGGGGCTTGGGGAAGCTTTGGTTCATTTTCTTGTTAGTGTGCTGAAGACAGATAATAGTCCTACTAAACTTTCAGCTGAGTCTGCAAAGAGCAAATGAGGTGCTTCTGAATATGTTTGTCATTGAGCCAGTGTATCCAGTTTCAACCATTATCCAGGCTGTACCATCCTCCCTTAGTTCAACTAATGAGTAATTGATAACAGTGCATTCTCTTGGTTCACATGGCCACAGTGTTATGGCCCTAAATCAGCAGGGTATTTTAGAACATGCTTAAGTTTAAATGCAGAAGGGTTTCACAGGACTCAATAGAACTACTTAGGTGCCTAAAATTATGTACATACTTCATTTCCTTGATAAATGACAGCAGCAATCTTCTATTAGGGCTAATCTGGTATTATAATGCATTAATCCCAATTTCCATTCCAGCAAGTTTGGTACAGGTAATAGCATCTTTTTCATCATCTTACAGCACTATCCTGGGCTTTCATAAAGCAAAGAATTTCATGTTAGTACCGATCAAAAATGGTAACTTTGTTGTCTCCATATCTTAGAACATGAAGCAATTATCCATTCTTAGCCATTCAGCATGCTAAAAAAATGGCAGGAAGTATCCTTGTAATTTTATTGTGCATCTATAAAACAATTGTGGTTATTTTGAATATATAGAAAATTCTCCTTAATGTTTCCCAGACGTCATTAAGAAATTGTAACTGCACTTGACTACTTAAAAATTACAGGAGAGCAGTGGCTATAAGAGGCTTAAACTGCACTTTCCTACTACTACCACTTTACCTACTACCATTAATAGGCTAAATATCCTTTATGTATCACACACATAAAGAGGAATACTTCAAGGTTTAGCAAATTAGTATTAGTTCATATTCCTCTCTTCTGTCTGCTAGTGCTCTATATGTGCTAAAGCCCATGAAATTGAACAAAGACTTCTCCATGGCTTTCTCCATGTGTGTTCAGGGAGCCTAAGCCCCAGATGGTGGCGAGTGTGGGTTCCCCTGGTCCAGACAGCTCAGACCAGTGGGGCTGAGCCCACCGGGGTCCCAGGGCACTTGCTCTGAAGTAGAAATCGCAAAAGGCTTAAACTGTCCTGCCATCTAGTGGGATCCTGAGCTTACCAGGTAGGCTGTGCAAGGCAGTGCAGGGAGACAAGTTTAAGAGCAACCTCGCTGCAGACTGGGCTGGTGAGAGGCAGAATGTCTCTATCTGATCCAACACGTTAACTTCAGAAGTTTTGCCACGGGCAAAAAAATCCATGTGATTGCAAACAGAAAGCATCTTGTGTTTCCCCACCCATAAACTCTTATTGTAAAGCAGGTGTCTGAGTCTGGCTTGGAGCCTACCTTGCTTTAGGTGCCGACTCTGCAATTTGGGCTTGGGTGGAAATCCCACCACAGATGACTGTTTTGACCTTTTTTAGGGATAATTGTGTTTCATCTTCCCAACCTGAAGCTGTTCTACTTTGGCTAGTAATTAGCAATCATTACTGAGAGCTCTTCATTTACCGTCTTGGTTTATTTCTCTCTTCAGCCCAGTGGGGACCTTCCCCATAGATGTAAGCAACAGGAACCCTGAAGGCCATCACTTCATCTTGGCATGTGCCACATCCCAATACCAGATCTCTGGATTTTAGTGCAAGACTTACATTTGATGGATAATGGGGGGAAGGGGAGGGGGGGGTGGGCTCAGGGTTGTTTGTGTGGTATTTGTTTGTTTATTTGTTTGTTGGGGGGCAGGGGTTGCCTGTGTGCTGTGGACTTTTCTTTGCTGTGGCCAAAATAATTGCTTGCAATGTAAGGACCCTGTTGTGAGGATTTGGCCAATCCCTACCAATGCTTTATTCCTGGGGCTCTGCTATGCAAGGATTGATGCTGTAATTCCAGTGCTTATCATACAATGTAGGGAAAAGCTTATCTGTGAGAGACTGGCTTGACCCTACTGTGTAGGGCTTACTGTGCTTTTATTTCCAGACTCCTCGGACATGTTTGTCAATGATACATCAGCAGTGTAAACACAAAAAGAAGGAGCATTTGAGCTGCTGCTAATGCCCAGCAGTATTCCAGAAACAGTTTTCCAGTAAGGCACCCAGTTTCGTTCGGGTGCAGGAGCATTCCCGAGGGATGGGCTCCGCAGCCGTCAGGCGGCACCTCCCGCCCGGCAGGCACAAGGTGGCGCCCGAGCCCGCGCCAGCCACACAGCCGTGCCCTGGCCTTCCTCACAGCCTCGCCCCTGTCCGGCTCCCGGCTTCCCAGGCACGGCGGAGTTCGGGTCTCCTTCGGGACGATGGCTGCCGTGAGGAAGAGCGGGGGCTGCAGCAGCGCAGCGGGACGGAGGACGGGGCTGCCCACGGGCGCCGGGTGCTGGCGGCAGAGGGCGCCCTTGCCCAGGCGCGGCCTCGGCTCCAGCGGCCGCCGCCGCGGCTCGTCCCACACGGACCCCGGGCTCGTCCCACACGGACCCCGGGCTCGTCCCACACGGACCCCAGGCTCTTCCCCGCACCGGCCCCGGGCTCGTCCCCGCACCGGCCCCGGGCTCGTCCCACACGGACCCCGGGCTCGTCCCACACGGACCCCGGGCTCGTCTCCGCACGGACACCGGGCTCGTCCCACACCGACCCTGGGCGCCGCAATTCCCGCGGCTTCCCAAGCAGGGGGAAGCGGGCTCAACAATCCAATCCTATCCCGTTTTCCTTCCTTCCCTCTTGATTTGTCGCCCCTACTCCGTTCAAAGCTTACATCCATCTACTCCTTTCCTGTCTTACGTGCTCACCCCTTGCTTCACTCACGCCTCAAGCCCAACATCCACTGTTAGTGCTTTCGACACTCAGTATAGGAAACGAATCTCTTTAATTAATTCCGTATTCGCTAAAATAAGAAGGACAACCCATCGCTGTTCCTCTCAGCAAGTATTAGGCAAATTTTATTTTATCAGACAGACTCATGAGAGAACCTTGAGCCAGGCCCAGAAAAGCCCTTGCCTCTAACACGAAGAGAGGGAAAGCTTCTGTGGAAAACAAGTAACACGCAAGTAGAGCTGGTGTTGCAATCTAAAAAGTGCTGAAATAAGTTTCTTCCAGGCATCTTCTTTCAGACAGCCTTTGAACCCTGCTTTGTTGTGACTCAAAACTTCTAGGTAAATTTATAAAGGATAAAATGAAATGCTGGAATGTAAGAAGGAGTATATTTAAGGGAGGGGAGACAAACGGCAATGAGGTGGAGTTAAAGGCATGATGGTTGCACCACGTTTCCTCTCCCTAGCCCTTCTTTTATCAGAACATCTGCTCCAGTCATGGTGCAAGGAAGTCAGCCTGGTCCTGCACCCTCCACTGGCTCTGGACTCTGGATGTTTTGAGCTCTGGATGCAAGGCTGATCAGTCACTTAAGAAAGTTTCAAAGGTCTGGAAGAAGATGCTATGAGAAGACTTGTTTAAATATTACAAGACTAGTTAATGGTTTTGACCATAGAGGGTCTGGTTTATGTTTACTGTTGCCACACTGAGGGGGAAAACTTTCATAACATGTACACATGAATGTATGGAATTAAAGAAACGGTGACACTATCTATATATCCCCACTGGTACTTAGTGCAGTACAGTCCACAAAGTGAGTCCCATGATTATCCAGGCAGGGACTACAGGCCTGCTTTCCTTTCTGTGTATATCTGTACTTTTTCCCATAACAGACTCTGGATTTGGCAAAGTATGAACCCACACTTAGTAAGTGGGATGTGTTTTTAAGTTTCCTGGTATAGACTTGTCTATTGTGACCATCTCATGTGTTTTCTTGCATAATCCAGGATATAGAATGTCTCTGAATTACTTCCTGCATCATGTACAATAGGTGTTGTTGTTAGCATGGTTTACATTTCGCAGGATTGAAAAGTCTTGTAAGGCACTTTGAAAGTCGGCCAAAGGCTTAAGTGTCCTCTCAGATAATATGTACTTCTTTTTTAATATAAATTTCTGTAGGTTTAACTTTCAGTGACTGGAGTTTTGTGTACCAGACTGAAGAGACCACTGTTTCTCTGGGATTGTCTCCAAACACCCAGTATGACCAAAATTTTCTCCAAGCTTGTCTTGGTACTAGTCCTTATTTAAAGCTAGTTATGAGCTATTGTAACCCTGCAATGCTTCAAGTTGCTCCAAATTGTGTTCCAGGAAGTTTACATATTTAGACTCATAAAAACTCAGAAATGAGTCAGTGCTTGGTCACAAACTAGTATGTAAAGCAGGAATATGGTTGCGCTCTTGAATGAATCAAGTTAGGTATGTAATTCCAGCTAGGTCACCCAGCATGAGGTTTCATTTCAAATGCCCGATCTGTGTCAGGCATTTGTTCATCCATGACAGGCCCATAAATTGATAACCTAATTAAATTATTTATCAAGACTGTGGAATTAATATATTTCTCCAGAATCACTTACACTGCTCTTTAGAACTTCTGAGGAAACAGCTTCCTCTGGGTGAGAGATTCCAATTTAGAGGACACAAACCCAGAGGAGTGTGGCTCCAGCTACATCTGGGAGATCATATCTGGCTCCAAAAGGCTGTGGCTGTGTCCTGTCAGTCCCTAGCTCAGTGGAACAGAGGAGGACCTTAGGAATATCCAAATGCAGGTAGTTACTAGCTGAGTTTTAACTTTGCATCTGTTTTACGAGTTCAGTAGTTGTTTTCTTATATTCTTGGTTTCTTGAAATTCAGTCAAATAAACCTGATTTTACTTCTTGCCTAAATCTCAGCTGGTACTGAGAGTGATTTCAGTATATCATAGAAAATGGAATGCTTTGGCATGGACAAACTGAATGAAGGTACATTGAGCAATTCCAAAAATGTCTTAAATTCAGTGCTGCAGATTGCACAGTGGTTTCATGTTTTGCTGAAAGGATTTACCTTGGGATTGATTAGCTTGAGATTTATTATACTGAATCCCAAATAATCACACTAATTTATGTATTTGACAGCCTCCATAGCATATTCTAAGACTACAGAAAAAGAACATGATATTTATGATGTATGACAAGTTAAACTCGTACCTTTAACACTGTAAAATTTATATTGATGATGATAAAAATCATTCCCTTCTTTGCTATAATACAGAGTCCTTGGACCCTTTTAAATAAAGAGGGTCCTTCTGCTCCACTAATATTCTTGCTAGTTTGCCATGAACACCAAATCTTCATGTCTCTCAGAATCAGCTGCAACAGGTCAAATGCAAGTCATCGAATCTCCTTAAACCTATGTGCTATTTTTCCATTCCTCCTAATAAGAACTATTTTAATTTAGTATGTTCATAGTATTCACATGCCTTCTAAATTTCTCTGAGTCATTATTACCCCTGAAATAGTCAGGTTGCTTATTTATACAACTTTGTTTCTTTCTTCCTTACATATACCCATGCTGAAATGGTAAGTCTGGAAAGCTGATTTCTTGCATTGCTTTTTGCAGTAACTAGACAGCTATTGTAAGTGACACCCAGTATCAAGCATTTCTACAGTTTACAGTTTAAAGGCTTTTAAATAGTTTTTCTATTGTTAAATGTAAAAGAAAGCAAAGACAAATATTAAAATAACAAAGGCCTAGTGGCACAAAATTAAAGTAACTGCATTGTAAATAATTGAACTGGGAGCCAGGAAAGTGGCTGGCTTTAATGGAGGCTAATTCTTTGAGGAGAATGTCTGACTTGAGTCAGCTAACTGTCAGTGACACAGTAATATTAAACAAAAGATAACAACCTCTCAAATGCCTTTCAGAAGCAGAGAACAACCTGGAGACATTTCATAGCATTTGCTTACTTTAAATCATTGTCAACCAGATGTCCTCCCAGCTTAAACCAATTCAAATATATGTCTAATAGTTCATAATGAGGTATTAGTGGGTATTTACTTTCCAGGAGTCTCCTAATCTCACGTCACACCAATTTGTAACATAAGAGAGAGTCTACAAGAATGGAATGCATGACCACAGACCACTTCGTTTTCACCAATTAGCAACCAAGACCAGAACTAGACCTTAACATGACTTGTGTCTAATGTTAGTCTGTCCTGGCATTATTTCGCTTGAAGTTTACAGTGGCAGGAAACCTGCTGAACATGTTCCTAAGTTTTGCCTAAGATGTGTCATGCTCTTAGGATATGGTGTAAACATGTCTTTTCTGCTCCTGCCTGCATTACCTTGCACCTCACCTATCATCTGGTCCGAAGCTGCAGCAAAGCCCTTCCCATGGCATTTATGCAGCACAAAACCGGATTCATACAGATGCTTTGTTCCTGGGGCCATGCTGTGGCCACTTGCTTGTGCAGCTGCATAATTGGGTGTCTTCTCCATGAGGCATTTCTCTCTTGTTGAACTTGGGATTTCTAATGAGCTGTCCATTGATAGAGTAAATAAACCTAGGTGTTTTCTGTGGCTCACCAACAGCACTGAGATGGTTTATTTTTATTAGGAGGATCAGCAAATCTCTTAGACAGCTAGAGGACGTATGAGTTAATTTCAGTTAAGAACATTCTACTCCCCTGTTTTACCTTTGGTTTTTCTGCAGCACCAGAAATGAAATCACACAGCCCTGAAGTAACATCATCCTGTCTGACACAATAGCTACTCAGTTCATTTCTATATTACTCTGAGATCAAAGCTGCACAGAGATTCACAGGAGGGCTTCAAGCTTAAAATTTGCTGAGAATACCATAGCATGCTGTCCATAAATAGAGGAAACTTCTTTCAGCTGCACATTATTTTCAGCTTCCTTAATTCAAAAGTAGCCCCCCCCTATATGTTTCATAATACTAAGAGTTTAAAGAAATGCCTAAGTGAGCTAGGACAACCAAATCCTGTTGGCTTTCAATGGAATTCAGTTCCTGACTTGCCTCTAAATGCCTACAGCTGCTTTTGTTCCAGGGGAGTTAGGCCCTAGTATCACTGCTGCCCTTTGTTGCACATATGGGTACAAGATGCTCTGCAGTTCCTGGATCTTCATTGCCAGAAATGTTTGAATAATGCAATCATCACTACATTATCGAAGGTCTTATAACATAGTATCCCCTTAACATAGTATTCGTGGCTGTTGTACAACAAAGATGGTGAAAAGACAGAGACTGAACTGAACTGAACTGAACTGAACTGAACTGAACTGAACTGAACTGAACTGAACTGAACTGAACTGGTGTAGCAAGAGAGCCCTGCCTGCATTATATCCAGGGAAGGACAGAGCAGGACAGATGAACCTGACTTCAAATATTAACTGCACCAATTTCCCTACTTTTCTACAGCCAGACACTAGCCTTTAGTGACTGGCTATTGTGATTAGATGCTCAGCAGATTATGAGGAATCCACACATGACAGAACCTCATGGTCAGACTTTTCTACCACAGCAGCCTGGTGACCAGTGACCATCCTGTGGTGTTCCCTTCCTCCCCATAACACACCCCCCTCCTTTTTTTTTTCTTTTTTTTTTTTTTCCTGAAGAAGTAATATTTTTTTCTTCCAAGTATAGAATGAAGGCTGAATGAGGCTGACAGCCTCCTTCTCTGAATGTCTGAGGGCATGTGAAGCAGGGATACCACAAGGGAAAAGGTAGCCAAAAGCAGGTTGTCTGTCCAGTATTTGAAGGCTGATGGTTAGAGCAGTCTCACCAGATGGCCTTTGGAAGCAAGGATTACTCATTACACAGGGATACCTTGCTGCAGAATTTTCATCTTTTAAGCAGACCTTGTACAGGGAATTCAAATGTGCCTACTTACACTGCTCAGGTAGTGTAAAGGAGAATGAATCCCTGTCTGTTCAGAATCTCCAGAGGTACTGTTTGTCACAGGAGTACACAGTCTGTTAAAACCATCCAAGTGCTGACAGCACAAAAGAAACTCCAAGCTAATCTCTCCAACCTAAAATGTGCACCAGGTCAGTGTATTTCACACCGTGATCTCTGTTTCAGCCATAGTGAAGCATTTCTGTAAGTCAAGATCACTTGTACTCGTTTTTGATGTTAGCATAACTCTTGCATAAGGGTCCACAATCAAACACAGGGGATAAGAGGCCATGGAAAACATTTCGAACTGTGGCTTATCACCCCACAAAGGAGTCAATAATGTAACATTTCCTACTGTTAATTTGTCCTGGTCCCAAATCATCATTAACACAGACATAAAACATGATGTGAGGACTCTGGCAACCTATCCACTTAAGAGGGAATGTGAACATTTTAACAGACCTTGTTTTATATTTGAAGGATGGTGCAAAGTGTAAAAGAATGTATTTTTCTTAAGAAATTCTTATGTGCTTCCTTCCCCTTAAGGGTGGGTCATCACACTAAGTACCTGTCTTATTTAAATACATTGAGAAATCCTGGCAGAACAGAACTATCCCATCAGTGTACGTACGACTACTTAAATTATGAAGGATCCTCAAGAGGCTGCCTCCCAAAGGCCAGGTTGCAGCATTGTCTGGAAGAGGATGCAAGGCAGAAGTGTCCTTGAAGAGTCCAGCTACCAGGAGTGGCACTGAATCATTTTCAGGGATTTTATATCACAAAGTCCATGAGACTGGTTGTACATAAGCCCCGGTGAGCAAAGACAGCACGAGCTCTCCCAGGCTCTGTGCACAGATCTGCACCAGAATAATAATCAGGGACTCCATGGCTACTGCAAACAAAATCTGCATGAGCAGATAACTTTTTCTTGTCAGTACTGGGAGAGGAGACACTGCTAGTTCATGAGGCTATTGCTAAAATAATTTAGAATTTAATATCACAGAATCATAGAATGATTTGGGTTGGAAGGGATCATCCAGTTCCAAGCCCCCTGCCATGGTCAGGGACTGTTCCACTAGTGCAGGCTGCTCAACGGCCCATCCAACCTGGCATGCTTACTTTAAAATCCCACCAGAAACATCATTTGCCTTACACCCAAAGAATGTGCCATACTACAAGAACCTGAAAGAAATGCAAATGATAGTCAAAAACTAATTTAAAAATATTAGAAAAGTATTCCTAATTATTTATATTTTGTATGGCTGAACTAGGTGGAAAATCGTTGAGGTTTTGTTCCTAAATCACGTAAATTCTCTTTCGGTCAGTCCCTGAGTTTAGCTGCAAGAGCTGAAGTGCTCTATTCACTATTCTGGAATCCATTGAAGCCATAGGTCAGGACAGCCTGGGATGTCCCACAGAGACAGGCTGCTTTCACGATGAGACAAGATGACCGACTACCTAATGCCTTCAACAAATTTCAAAGAACAACTAGAAGGAAGACATTCCCTCTCTTGCAGAAAAGAACGAAAGGAAAACAAGACAAAGAAAGGAAAAGAAAAAAAAAAAGAAAGGAAAAGGAAAAGGAAAAAGAAGGAAAGGTTTTTAAGCGCTTTTCCTTTTTCTTCATTCTTAACCTTCAAATTATGACAGTTGTGGAGCCAAGATGCTGTTTCGAGCCAGGAAGAGCAAATACCAAGTTCAGACAGCATCCATACAGATGTCATTCTGGGTAAAGGGATCTGCACTTGGCCTAAGTCTTGAAAAAAACGGCCTTGAAAATTTTCATGGGAAAACTTTTGGAGTTGGTGTTCTGCAGTAGCGGTACGATCCTGTGTGTTCACTCAGTAGCCCTTCACGCTGGGTGCCCGCTTCTCGTTTTGCCCTCGCGTTCCTGTAGCGGCCAGGCGGGCGGACAGGGGTGTCCCCGGGGCGGCTCAGGCGAGGAGCGGCGCGGCAGGCGGGGGCAGCCCCTCTCCCTGCCCCCTCCACGTCCTGCCGAGCGCCCAGCCGAGCACTCCGCGCCCCGTCCCCGGCGGCGGGAGCGCCCTCCCCCGGCGGTGCGGGCGTCTCCGCGGCGGCGGTCGGGGGCGGACCGCGGCCGCCCCCGCCTCCGGCCCCCCGCCGGGCGCCGGCTTTAAATGCGGGGCGGCGCGGCGGCACCGGCGCTCCCGCCACTCCCGGCACCGTGCTCGGAACACGCAGCCGGCCGCCATGGTCGAGGCTTTCTGCGCTACCTGGAAGCTAGTGGACAGCCACAACTTCGATGAGTACATGAAGGCACTGGGTAGGTACGGCCGGGCGGCGGCATGTTAGGAAACCTTGGAATTTTTCACCATATGGAAAAAAAAAAAAATGGAAAAGGCTCCCCGCCGTTGCCAGAGGTGTTGGTGAGACATTGGCAGCAGTGGTGGTGATGGAGGGGGTGGCTTTGGCGGCTATGCTTCCATCCATAGAACTAATTCGATGCGAATCATTCACCTGGGAGGGTGGGGGTGTTTGTGTGGGAGAGGCTCCGGGAAATGCCCCCGGGCTAAGGGAAGCGTGTGAAAGACGAGCACGTGCTGCCTGCGGATAAATTTGAAACAAGCAAGCAAAAAAGAAATCATTGTTCTGGAGTGATAAGGAATAGAAACTCTGAGCAGGGGAAGAGATCGCGGCCGTGCGTGTGACCGCGGACACGGAGTGCGAGTGCGGGGCTGCCGCGCTGGGCGGCGAGCGGGGGGAGGGCGCGGAGCTGGGCGGCCAGGAGCGATGGATACTCTCGGTACAAGGGCACGAGAGAAGCAGAACGCAGCGTTTCACAAGGATGGCGTACAGCTCTAGAGCGGGGTGAAAGATCTCAGTACTTCGATATGCGGTGGAAAAAAAAAAACAACGGATGTTTGATGTATTTCTCTTTTCCCTTGAATGGTCTAGGAGTGGGGTTTGCAACGCGGCAGGTGGGGAATGTGACTAAACCTACTGTGATTATCAGCAGCGAGGGGGACAAAGTAGTGATCAGAACTCAAAGCACTTTCAAAAACACAGAAATCAGCTTTAAACTCGGAGAGGAATTTGATGAAACTACCCCCGATGATAGAAACTGCAAAGTAAGTGAACTCTGGGGCTGCAATCGCCTCTCTCTTTTTCTTCCCTCCCCCGCCCCTAGGCGCTTCCATTGGTAGGGTCAAAAGAAAAAAAAAAAAAGAAAAAAAGAAAAAAAGAAAAAAAAAAAAAAAAAAAAAAAAGAGTAACGTCTGCTGCTACTAGTTACAGCACTGGAAAGGACAGGAAAAAAAATAATAAAAAAGGCAAGATTGAGTCTTGTTTACCCTGCCTGCTTACACCATGCTTTTTCTGAATGTATCACGTTGCAGCTCCCTGTCTTCAGTGTCGATTGTGTTTGTTGCCCGCTTTTCTCACAAGCCAAATATCATTTGGCATAACTTTTCCCAGTAAAAATAGTCAGATGCCTCTTTTCCTGAACCTTTGGGGGCTTAACAGCAAATATTATTCCAAGGCACATCTGAAGCCAGTTCTTGTGAGACTGGAACTAAAGGAAACACCCTTTTCATCCTTTGACACAAACAAGAATTGTGTGGATTTCATGCTTAAAAACGAGGATGATTCATAGCCTTGGCTTTAAAATGGCTAGGACTACTTTATCATTCTAGATCCACATCCATCTATTGAAGAAAATTCAATAGAACAGTGCATGCTGAATGTGTGAGCAGAATGCCAAGTACCCTAAATAAAGGCATGTCTTTGTGTTTCTTGGTATCTCGCAGTCAGTTGTGACCCTGGATGGAGACAAGCTAGTGCACGTACAGAAATGGGATGGCAAAGAGACAAACTTTGTGAGAGAAATAAAGGATGGCAAAATGGTAATGGTAAGTATAGAGCACACTGAGCATTCACATGTGCTATAAACACTTCCAACTTACCCTTATCTCAAGCTTTGTGAACAGTGGGACATAGATACAAACCCTTAAACTAATTGGTGGGGAAAGCTAGCAGGGATTTAAAAAATATTTATTTTGGTTTGATTTGTGTCTTGTTTTACTGACAATTAAAACATGGCTAGTGGCTTTATGCAGGCCAGCATGTGGATTTTTAGAGTATAGATGTTCTCTTTCTAGACTTTTATGTAAGTACCCAAGAAAAAAGTCCTGGTGAGCTTGTAAAGTAAAGATACAAAGTTCTTGATTATATAGGAAATAATCTGTTGCCAGTGGCAATTTAGACTTCTTTATAAACTTATTTCACGTATGCACACATAATAGTAAATACTTACACAGAACAAGTAGTTTCCTGTGAAAATAAACTTACAATATTGCAGGAGCTAATAGCATTTTCATATTCAATAATAAGGGATTTAGTCCTCCTGTCTTGTTAAAAACTATGATAAACAGCAATTGTGTGGAGAAATGTCCGAGTTTAAATTCACTTCCTTTCCTGACTTTTTAGAACAAGACTATGTGGTGAATAAATGTTGTAAGCTGCCATAGCTAATGTCCAGGATAGCACTTTTCATGGCACAGAAATGTAGTTTTCAAAAATAAAATGTCTTCAGCTATACTTATCTATCAGACTTGGTTGTTGGAGAAGACCAGTTATTTTGTTTCCTAATTACCTCAGAGAGTATCTGTTTGGATGAAGACTTGCAAATAGTACAAACTTTGAAGCATACTGGAACACAACTGGCAAGTGTTTCAAGGGAAAACACATACTTTTTGAAGCAGCTGTGCACAAATCACACATATACAGAAAATCTTGTCCTTTGGAATTTGAATACAAATACAATGAGGTGCTCTGTTCTACTTCAGGAAATAACTGCAGAATGCACACTATAGCTGATGTTCTGCTCAACTGCAGTACCTAGAGAGTATTCGGTAGTTCAATCTACACAGTGTGTACAGAATGCATTTTTTTTAAGACAAGGTTCTCCTAGAGTTTATATTTATGAATAACAGTGTAGAGGCCTTGGAATTTATAGTGCACATCTGAGTGGGATAAGCTTTGGGAAATAAGTGTCAAGTCTGTACTAAAACTATACAATATTCTAAAAAGTTAAACAGTAAGTTAAATTTTTAACAGCTGCCTTGTAAATGTGCATTATTTGTTTCTTGGGTGTGAAAGCAGCAAGGAGAAAGTATAATTTCTTATGGGAACCCTAAGAAAGCTAAGGCTTGGATTCTTGTTCCTTTAAAATGTCAGTAATGTAGATGTGTTTGTTTTTCTATAAATTACATAATGTAAGCCAACCTTGATCTAGCATGGACTTCTTGATGTGTTAAACTATTACAGGAAATGGTCCAGCCTCTAACATGTCTGTCTTTTCCTTGGACTTGCAGACTCTCACCTTTGGTGATGTGGTTGCTGTTCGTCACTATGAGAAAGCATAGAGTGTACCTGACTTCTGTCCTGATGTTGTTTCTGCTGGATGGATTCATGTCCTGTCCATGATTGACCGTAGCTAAAATGCACATTTCTGGCATGAAAGATTAATAAAGATTTTTTTGGGGGTGGGGGGGTGTTTTTTATAAAAAAAAAGTTATGCCATCAAATTGGCATGCTTGTGCTGTATAGTGAAACAGGTTAAACTTGGCATTAAATTTCTGAAACACTTGCCTTTTTTTTTTTTTTTTTTTTTTTTTTTTTACAGTAAAAGGAGAATATTTGAATTGTTTTGGAATGCAACTAAAACAAATTAAAACATTTTTTGAACTTGTGCTCCTTTTTGTATTTAATCAGCTAATATTCTGGAGGAATATTTGGAGGGAGGTGTTCTAAGTTCCTTTTTCTGAGTTAAAGGCCAGAAAAGCATGTGGTACACAATGATGCAGCAGCCTTTCTATGCAGTGTAGAGTACTTGGGGAAATGAAAAACTGACTGGTGGCTTTTTTCTGGAGAAATCTAAACTTAACTGTATTTATGCAGACAGAGAAGTGAGATGTTCACCTAAGTTTCAGCTCTTCTCACTGGCAACTTGTTACTAAGTGCAGGTTGAGGTCACTAGATTGAAAGATGATGTTCCAGAGTTTGTAGAGTTTTGGGTTTAATAGTTAAAAACTTTTAATTTGTTTTGATGGGTTTGATGGGGGTTTTTTGCTAATATGCAAATTTTGAAGTCTTTCACAGGGTAGGAGGGAAAGGGTCAACATGGTAACTTCCTTCCATCAGTCTCCACAGGAATGGGAGGAAAACAGTACAGCATGAACCTACTGCACTTCCCTCTCAGAGCAGTTGTTCTGTAGTAATATGTACAAAAGATAATTTGCACTGTGAGCAATTTAAAATAAAATGCTTCTTAAATAAGAAATTAAAACTTCATGCCTGAACAATATATACCTAAAAGGCCAGAGTGGGAAAAACTGCCTTAGGCATAGGAAAATTGAAACTTCTGAGATCTATGGCAGCATGGAGGAGCTTGTTTGGAGAGACCATGTTTTCTACACAGACGCAGAAGAGATGTAGCCTCCAGCCTTGTAAACAAAGGCGGAGCTGAGCTGTGGATTTAGATGGTCATTGCTCTGGGAGTGGTGTGTGTGGCTGCAGGCAGAGGTGCAGGAGGAGCATCTTGCCCAGCTTCCCAGGCCTCATCCTTCCATATGGGAAGAGGCTTCTTGCTTCCCTGGATAGGTAGGATAACATCGGTAACTTATCTGATAAAAGTTCACACATAACTGGCACCTACCCCTCACAAATATAAAAGTCAATGTTGCTACCTTTAATTTTTCACAAAAAAAAATTTGAAAGGAATATTCAAGTCTGTTTTCTCTTCTGCCCTTTGGTTTTATCAATCCATTTAAGCCTCATTTTCAGTACCTAACACAGCTTTAATCTGCCTCCCCTCTGCTGCTGCCTCCTTGCCTGTGGGTGCATTTGCCACATGACTGTCCTTACCAGCCACCTTTTCTCAGCAAGTTGGGAGCAGCTGCTTTTTCCTCTTCACTGGAGTAAACAGACTTGCTTTCCCAATACTGCCATTTATCTGCACAATAAATGATTTGTGGGGTCATGAATTAAAAAAAACCCTAGATTTTTTTTCTTTTTTTTTTTTTTTTTTTTTTTTTTTTTTCCTTGAATACTAGGCAAGGAATGCAGAGGCAAAATGTTAAGGCTTGGTTTACAAATAAACTGTGAATGATAAATATTATGCATTACAGTCACTTTTAAACAAAGAAAAATAGTCCTTTAAACAAAAGCTACTTTTCCCTATTCTAAAGATAAACAATATTAGTGTCAAATAAGGGAGAGAAAAGTGGAGAAGTGGTGCCGCTGAAGTAACTGACACTGCTCAGAGGAGTGGAAAAGAGAGGAATATACCGACACATGGGGCTTCCAGCTGCTGCTTTAGACAAGAACAGCACAGTGAGCCATGGGACATTTCATGGTAGCCACAAAATCCATGACGTTATTAGTGTGATCTTCTCCTAAAACTGACACCAAGTACTCTTCCTCTATACGGAACTACTCTGATTTCAATAAACAGCACTTCCGAAAGCCTTGGCAGTGGAGACTTGTATTTACAATAAACCTCGTCACTCCCCCTAAGCTGTATTAAAGGTGTACTTGATAATATTTTTCACCAGGTTGAGTGTTTCTGGGTTTTGTTTTTTAAAGCCTTAAAAGCAATCGGGATCCATTTTTGCATGTATGCCATGAGAAACCTTCCCTCGAAGAGATGCTTGAGACTGGTGCGGGGTGTCGAGCACAGCCTTCCTTCAGGCCGCCTCACATCAGCCCTGCCCGCGGCCAGGCTCGGCTCCTGCGAGCTCCTTAGCGCTGACCCGGGGGGTGGCACCTCCTGAAGGTCACCCCGGGCACGGCGGGCTCAAGGCGACAGCCCGAGCCGTCGTCCGACAGCGGGGTGGCGGCCTGGGGCGGCTGCCGGTCCCGAGCCGTGCGGGCGGGGCGCGGTGGTTTCCGGCGGCCCCGCGGAGGGCCGGGGCTTGCACAAGCCGCCCGGGGCTCGCCTCCTTCCCGGCCGCCAGGGCGGTCACACGAGTGGAGCCGTCGGCGGGCCGGGCGCTCCCGCACGGCCGACATGGAGCTGCGGGTGGCGCTCGGGCTGGCGCTGCTCTGCTCCGCGCTGGAGGCGGCGCCGGCCGGCCCGCAGCGGCCCCGCTCCGCCGTGGGTGAGTCGGCCGGGGGTCAGCGGCGGAGGGGCCCGGCCGGGGCCGCCCGGGGAGGCGGGGGAGGGGCGGCCCGGCGAGGGAGGCCCGGCCGGGGGCCGCTGCCAGCCCGGTAGCGGGGAGGCGGGGGCGGGCTGCGCGGTCCCCGCTTGCGGCTGCTTTCCCTGCCCCTGGCACGGCTCCCCGCACATAACCTGCTGCCGTAGCATTCCCTGTCCCAACCGGCTTCGGCCACACGTGACTGCCAGATCAGTCAACATGGCTCTTTTCTGGCACGGGGGGTTCCACGGCGTTTATATTTAGTCGTCCGGGCAGGCCGGCGGGTGAGGTGAGGTGAGCCGAGCCCTGCCCTGGCTCTGGCGCGGTGTCCCGGGGCACGCACTGCAAACACCGTGTTTGGGGGCTGCGCTGTGCTGCGCTGTGCTGCGCTGTGCTGCGCTGTGCTGCGCTGTGCTGCGCTGTGCTGCGCTGTGCTGCGCTGTGCTGCGCTGTGCTGCGCTGTGCTGCGCTGTGCTGCGCTGTGCTGCGCTGTGCTGCGCTGTGCTGCGCTGTGCTGCGCTGTGCTGGCAGCAAACACACACGCTCTGCCTGGCCTGATCCCCTCGGGGAGTGCGTGCAGGTGAGTGCTCCGAAATGGTGTCCCACAGAATTCTCATTCCACGTTACTCACACTTGCCTCGGAACAGACATGCAGCAGTGTCCCCACGTTTGTCTCGTCTCCTGTCTTCTCTCTGAAAATTTTACAGATTTTGAAGATCACCTCTAGTCTTTGATTCCTGAAATAAAACTCAGTGGGGTACAGTCGTGTGGTGCCTGCTCAGCTGTAGAGTGAGCATGTGACCTTGGGAAAAATCAATTTATATCTGTCCCTATTTCACAACCCCTGTCCCAGATACACGTGTACCAAGTGCTTTTAAACTGACAGAAAGAAATTATGCTTATTTTGCGTGAAACTTGAAGGCTGATAGTCTAACAGACTTCGTTCATCTTATTCAGCATATTCCTATACTTCTCAGCTCCTTTACCCCTGCAGTGGCTGAGAGCATGTCAGCCTGGAAAGTAGTAAGTAAGGCTGACACACTGCTCTATGATGAGAAGCCCAGTCTCTGCACACATGCTGTTTCTTGCCTTTCTTTCTAAACATCTTTTGTGTCATCTTTTGCAGTAGCTTCCAGCCAGGGAAGGTTTGGAAAAATAATTAAAATGCAGCTCCCTTTCTTTTCAAGTGGAGTGGAAAAGTCCTATTGCCTCCTCTACTATCCGGAGTAGTAGAGTAGTAGTAGTAGTAGTAGTTGTAATCCTAGTAATGAAAAGGAGCTGATTTTTCAGTTCCTTCCAATCTCCATTTCATTTTTGGTGAATAGCATAAACCCATGCCTCTGCTTCTGTTTTTGGTTTTTCTAAGCAGTCTGCATGAAGGACTCATCAGGAAGAACTTGCCCACACTTATCAAACTGGCTAATCAACAATCTGTTAACTTTAAATAGGAGAAACAGTAGGTAAACTGGAATAATTTTGGCATTACCGCTGTATATCCAGTTCAAATGCAAATAATGCATTTCCTTTAACCTTTGTTTTCTGAAAACAGGGCAGTTCTGGCATGTATCTGACCTACATTTAGATCCGACTTACCACATTACCCCTGATCGCTCCAAAGTTTGTTCCTCTTCCAAAGGAGCCAATGCCTCCAACCCAGGCCCTTTTGGAGACTTTTTGTGTGATTCTCCTTATCAACTCATTTTGTCAGCATTTGCATTCATGAAGGATTCAAAAGAGCAGGTTTCATTCATGATTTGGACAGGGTAAGTGTTCAAGTCACTCTGCAGTTAAAGCTGATAGCCAAATAGTGTGGCAACTCACAAGTTTGTGTTTGCACCAATAGATTTGAGTTCAGTATCTCACAAATGCTATTTATCCCTTTAGTTGTCCAAATGGCTACTAAGTGGAATACTGAGTGGGTATATAAGCCCTCAGGAACAGGCTTTGACCTCTGTAATAACTGCTGGACTGTTCATTGTGATATTTAGCATGTGGCTATATTCGTGCGAGTTCACAGAAATGGTGCAGGGAGGGTGGGAAGTAGAAAAAGCAAAAAGAAAGGTCAGGGCAGTAATTGACTCATTGCAGGCCTCTGTTGAATAAGAACATTTACCTTTCCTGTTCCAGTCTCCAGTATTATTAAGTGGGCTTAATAATACTCTCTCACAGAGATATTACCTGTGAGGCTTTGTGTGCCTTAGCAGTGGAACCAGACAAAGAAGTGTGAAAGGGAGCAGCTTCATAGTGCTATGCTATCAAGGCATAGTACTGTGCCTTGTTACTTTCTAGGTAATCATAAAAAATAGCATTGATTTACCCTTCTGCCATAGCAGAACTCTCAATTCTACCATCACACATTTTTTTAAGGCATACATCAATGGATAATTTATCAAAAGATTAGTATTTTTGAGTGTGAGAACTAGTTTGTTTATGTTATATCACATATTTTTCCTGGGAGTGTTAAGAAATATGAACTCAAGTGATTAATTTATTTCACTTACCTCAATTGTACTTAATTTTCAACAGGATATTGTTAAAAGGGAAAAAAGAAACCAGCAATGATGTGCAGGTGATGAAAGATATATAACACAAACTGCATAGCAGCTCAAAACGATGACTTTAATTTCTAAGAAATCTTCATTATTATAAATATGAATCATAGGATAGACATTGTTTAAACAAGATTACTTGTTTGTGGTTTTTTTAAACAAAAGCCTTTGCAGAGAGCCTTTGATTCTGTGATTTTAATTAAAGTGTATGGTAGTGTTACATGCTAGAATGTGTATGTGTTTGCGCAATTCTTTGCTTTCCTTGTGTTGCTAACAAACCTTTGTTAATCAAGCTTTTTCCTTTTTCAGAGATAGCCCTCCTCATGTTCCTGTAAAAGAGCTCTCCACAAAGTTGGTCATTAGCATCATTGGTAATCTGAGTTCCACAATTCGTAATTTCTTTCCAGATCTTCAGGTTTTCCCAGCCTTAGGCAATCATGACTACTGGCCACAGGTAAAACAAGTTAGAAATTTGTTCCTAACTCCTAGGAAAGCACATCTGAAAAATAAGAGTTAATTATGTGTAACTATTATTCTGGAAACAGAATTCTACAGCTCTTCAGTTAGCATTTAATACTATACATAGTTCCACTCTAGAACAGAAACTACATCACTCTCTCTGTGCTCTTACCTAAGGAAACATTATTGCCAGGTGGAATCTGTGCGTGGCCTGAGGTCACACAGATTTATTGCTGATCATTCCTCATGGCTTAGAACTACCACGTGTCAACGTAATTAATACACACCTACTTTCCTTACTGTGTATGTCATGCATGTGCATACAGTAACTTAATCTAGCAGAAGTGACATCATTAATGAATGGACCTGTGAGCCTGTGGTAAGTTTCAAAGCCTACTGAAAGGCCTACTGGAAATCTGTCAGCTGGCATCATTAGATTGTTGTTGTTCTTTTTTAACTAAAGTAATGGCAGAATTTTTGTTTAAGTTCCCATAGTTTTGCCACTACTATTAAAAACGTCTGCTTTTCTCTTCTCGTTGAACATTTAGAAATAATCACATTGATGATTCACTAGTTATGTGCAGCTGAGGATGGTGCTTTTTCACTTTGACTGTGCTGAATATTGTTCTTGGCACACTCAAAAGTAAACAGTTGCTTCATTTGTCCTTTAAAGTGTGTCGTGGGTTGATCTGGCAGCACACGGGATCAGAAGCAAATGCTGTCATTGGATGTGAGGGGATCGGAAGGGATGTGAAGCAGGTCAACTGAAGTATTTTGTTTAAAATTCCTCATGGGAATTCAGCAACACCCCTTCACATCCTCAAGGCTTGTATTCTAGCTTTCTGTGGCATTTATTAGGCCTGTCAGGGCGTAGGCTGGTGCAGCAGGTAATTGTGTGATTGCCCATGTCAGTGCTAGAGTTAGTGGTTCCCGAACAGGGGCGTAGCGGAGGTGCTGAGAGACATGGCAAAGGAAATGTGAGAGACAAAATAACAGCTTGATGTATATTGGAAGTGTGAGAGCACAAACCAAACTGTGACTTCAGTCCTTTGTGTTCTTACTGTGGTGGTAAAGCTTTGGCTTTGCATGTGCACTGACATGGGAACAGATTGATTCACTAGTAACCACTAGGAAAGTATTTAGATAAATAACACCTTTAACTGAGGTGTCACGCAGTGTTTCGTGTTCACTTTGTTTCATTTTAAAAAATGTCTTAGCAGAGAGTTGTCATTCAACAATCTCCTTTAATAAAGGAAAAACACCCCTACAAAAACCCTCTAAACAAAGCATGTAGGGACTTTTTCAACAAATATGAATTTTGTTTGTGAAATTATATTTGAAGACAGAAAGAAAAGATGCTCAGGAGGGGCAGATGGGCAGCAAATAGAAAATTGAAACAAGCTGGTGATTGGAAAAACTGATGATTGTTTTGTTCTCCCTGCACAAAGCCACTCAGGAGTGTTTCTGTGATACTTTGAAATGCCATGCTTCACCAATATACAAACTGACATGCTTTGTCAAAAAGACATGGGATCAGACAATTCCCACTATGGGATCATTTCAAATTGTTCGATTTTTAATTTTTTTTCTCTTTATGACATTTCTTTTTTTTCATATGGATAGACTTGGCAAATGTCCTGTAGACTGGAAATGATATGGAGCAAACCACACACTGTAGGCTGTTCCAAAGCAAATGTAAAAGCTGTGCACTCACCATGAACCAAAGAATTTTGTTGCTCTCTTGTGTTCTGAGCTGTCTGTCTTAACAACTGAACAGTCATAGTTGATTTATCTTGCAGAACATGCTAAAAATACTACTCAGGTTAACCAAGCATTTGGATACCTTTCAGATCATATATTGTGACCTCAGCCTTTCTGCATAGTCTTGTTTCACACCCTTACTCCTGCTTGAAACGAATCCCCAAACTGCTTCTAGCAGTTCAGAGGACACTGACTTGCCTGGGCCCAAAGCACCTTCAGGCCATAACTGGCCTCTTATCTGGCATCTGGTTTTTGCTGCATCTGTTAGTGACTGTTAGCTCTGGCTCAGAGCTGTCCTAACAACTCATATCTGGGCACTGCAATCAACAAATGTCTCAACAGACGTCTGATTGCTCTGCTCCTAGACAGAGACTTACTGCCTAAACCTCTAATAATGTATGTTTAGTTTCAAAGATCTTAGAAAGGTCAAATTTTATGTTTAAGAAAACATGCACTGCAACTTTTTCAATCCCTGTTTTTTTTCCTTCTAGCACCAGGAGTCCAGGTATTTTAGGAAAGGCAAGCACAGGCTGATACCTTCCTGTCAGAGTTTGATCAGAGCATGGGTCTCATCAGGCTGTGGCTCAGACTGAAAGAGTGGTACAGTCCTAATTAGAGCCAGTGGGAGAAAACTTTGTCTTGTACATTTTAAAATGTTTTCTTACGAGAAAAAAAGAACATTGTGAAACACTTGTGAATTTCACCAGAATGTTTCTGAGGGTCAAAGTGGAGTTTTGGGGAGCTGCTATGAAACCCAAGTTACTTGAAGAAGAAACTTATATTTGTCCAAAAGACTTTATTTTTAGATTTCAACTTACACATTAATATATTTATTAATTTTGCAGAATGTATGGTTTTCCATTCTGCTGTATTCTTAAGGCTTGACATATTTTTGGCATTAGTTTAATAATGCAAGGCCATGCAATCAGTTCTAAGTTTAGGCATTTGTTCCTGATTAGCAATACTGTATATTCAGAATATTCAGAAGTTGATACATCAGCAATTCAGATATTCAGAAGCTGATTTTTCCTTTCTTGAATTCCTCCTGGTGATGATTGGACACACTTACATGTAATGCAAGAGGTCAAGCAGGATAATTTAGTAGTTTTTTTGTCTGTGTGTCTGAATACTAAGACTTAGGTACTCTTCTCTTGCAGGATCAGCTTCCTGTAACTACCAGTGAAGTTTACAATGCTGTAGCAGATTTCTGGAAACCTTGGCTAAGTGATGAAGCAATCGATACCTTCAGAAAAGGTAAAGTATGGCAGTAATACATGGTGAAGCTAGGGCTGAGAGAATTAATGTTTGTGTAGATTTGTCCTGTTTGTCTAGCTAAGTCTCATAGGATGAGTCAGAATAATGGATTATCTGTAATGCTTCTCCTGGAAGAAGTTAGTTACCTTTTGAATGGCAATGCCTATATTCAGGCTACATTTATTACTTTCTGATGCAATATTTATCACTTCTTGTAACATGTTTAAGGTTACTGACTTTGTACCAATGCATGTGAAATACTTTTCTGCTTTCGAGACCTTGTAGCACTTTTTAGATGAGGGTGTATGATGCCCACGAAAACTTTACTTTGATGGGAAAAACCTGTTAAAATGTTGTTTCTGTCTTAATGGTATATGTATTAGAGCTATATGGTATTCAGAGCATACTGAATAGGTGCATTTTTATTCAGGTTATGGTAGCACAGCTTTGGTGATTATGCTATTAATATTTGTGTGCAAATTAATAAATTGGCAGACTAATTATATTCTAATTAGAATTTTTCTTTTTAGCAAAGGACTGAAAAGTTCACCCCAATTTCCAATCCACTCAAACATTAGGGATTTGGAAGTTTAGTTTGTGTTTTTGTGTCCTGAACGACAGCAAACTGGATAAGAGTAGAAGTAGAAACTTGAATAAGGATAATAAAACTCAAAGAGGCAGACCTTAAGCTAAATTATATTGTTATCCTTCTGTTGCCATGCCTCTGTTGAATCCACGAACTATGAAGTTATAGCTATTGAAGAAGCTCAGCATGCCATGGAAAATTTTGGGAGCAAGGATTGAAAAATGTGATCCTTACTTTTCATCATATCATCAGTCTGAAGTTAAATGACTTTCAAAGTACGAGGCTACTAAACTCAAACAGTTCTTCCTGAAGAAGCCTGTATGTTTGCTGTATTTCAAGAAGTATGGAGCTTTAACAACTACTGTATCTGTTAATGTGGAAAAAATATTACAGGACACATTTTGCATGTCAGTTGGATAATTGAACCTAAATACTGTCAAATAAACACAAAGATAATACAGGCAGGAATTCATAAATAATTCAGTGTCAACTTCTAGTGAAATGTGGCTGAAAACATTGCTAACATTTTCTGTTGTGATAAGGTGACTGTGGCTTGAATAAGCATGATATTCTATTAGAAAGAGGAAAGTTGGGTATTTTGTCAGTGGTGTACTTTGATTGTAACATTGTGTTTGAAGCCTTTAATGTGTCATATGATATTGGTCTTATTTTCACAGGTGGCTTCTACACGCAGCTGTTTGAATCCAGTAATAGCCATCAACCACTCAGGATAATCAGTCTGAACACAAATTTATATTACAGCCCCAACAAAGTAACTGTGAATATCACTGACCCAGCCAACCAGTTTGCCTGGCTGGAGGAAATACTTGAAACCTCTTCACAAAAGAAGGAAAAGGTAGGGATCAGGAACAGAAGCTATCATTATTTGTTTCAATTTTGAGAAAAAAAGAAGTAGAGATAATGAAAGTATAAACATGCTTCTAGAAGAAGAATAATGCTGCCAAAGATACTACAAAGTCAAAATTTTATTTTTAATGATTACTCCTTTAATATGCACATTTTGCTGCAACAATTAATAAACTAGTTGCATGAAGTTTTTCAAATTACACAGTAAAACATCTTTTCTTTCCTACCATGTAAAATACTGTAGAAGTCAGTTTCTGACCTTTTTTACACACGGCCTTTAATTTTAAAATATATGCTTTTGGTCTAAGACAAAAGCTAGCATATTTTATTTGCATTGTAATGTAATTTGAAGTATCAAAACCAGAAATTAGAAAAGAGTTTATCAGGCAAAAAACGTATCCAATCTGCAGTAATTGCTATGATTTGAGTGTTACAATAACTTGTCTTACAATACACAGTGAAGTGAAGGTTTAAATTGTTGGCTCCTGATTGATTGATTGATTGATTGATTCCTGTGGGGATTGGACCATCACCTGAGCAACAATGTTTAATTTGAAATGTTTATATTTTGCTAATGTAAGTGTTGCAGTTTTAGAATATTATATTACAGTTAGGAGAAAGGAGAGATTTCCCTTCCTCAGGAAACCCTGCAGCATGTTAGTTGGTGTGTGTGCACTTAGCACTAAGTCTCTACCTCAGAGGGATTTTAACCATTTATCCATGTTTCTGGTGACTCTCTGACCCTCTGGTGCAGACTCTGTAATACTCAAACATAAATTTTTTCTTCTGTCCTCTTGAGATGCCAAATTACAAGCCTTGCCCTAATAACATGTTTTTTTTCATTTGAAGTAATTGATAACATTTTCCTTAGGCATAAAATCATTCATAGATTTATTGGAACATCTTTTTCTCCTCAATAAGATACTAAATTGATGTTATGAACTTAAGTGATCTTACTGTTGGGATTTTATATTAAAAACCTGTCATGATTTACAGCTTTCAGAATGCCACTTTTAAAGGCAGCATTATGATGAAACTGTGGTAACCACTTCTAGGATAGAGCTAAGATTTTAAGTTTCAAATAAAGGTGCTAATTGTGCTTTCTGTATTTAATTCCTTAGGTGTATATAATAGGTCATGTCCCAGTAGGATACTTGCCATATGCAAGGAATACTACAGCTATCAGGGAGTATTACAATGAGAGACTGGTAAAGATTTTTCGCAAATACAGTAGTGTTATTGCGGGCCAGTTTTTTGGACATACACATAGAGATAGTATCATGGTCCTCCTGGATGAAGAAGGTAATGATGCTTGTTGACTCCTGAACTTTTTCTTCCTGATTAAAAGCAAGTTAATACTTACGTGCATGTTCTTTCTAGTCAGCCTGTGTTATCAATAATTGAAAAAAGGAAATCGGGAAATACTGTTATTTAGAGTTCAAGTCTCTAAATAACAGTATTTCTCTCACTCCAATTTTATTTCCAAAGACAACCTTGCAAGGGTGACTGTCCTTTTTTGTTGATGTCAGCAGAGCCTCCCCAAGCTTCCTATTTTTTTTTAATGAATGCTTATGCCTAGACAAGAATTTCTAGTCTTTCCTCTCTGCTCTCTCAGTGACATGGGCAAATTATACCAGCCAGTTGCTATTGTGTAATGTGTCAAGGGGAATGTTCTCAGGCCAGCTAGACATGCTCTATGTTCTTGTATTTCCTGCATCATTACTGTGCCTCTCTGCTGAGTTCCCTGCTGCTTCAAAGTTAATTAAGATAAGGGTAAGCAGGAGGTAGGGGAAAGAAAGTCTCTGCCTGTTGCATCTCTTAGATCAGCTAATTTCCCTTCAAGAAAATCACCCACGTTGAAATTCTTGTTTATTGCTTTGAAATCCTTTAGTTCTAAGCATGAGCATGGCCATATGGAGCACTCATAACATCTCTAACAGAAGAACTCTAACAAGTTTTTTGTTCACCATAGAACAGTAAGAAGTTCATTGCTTTGATTTATGTAAAATACATATGTTAAATGTTTAGGTTAAATGGCTCTTCATCTATGATTTATATAAACTCATATGTGCAATGCCCAAAATGCTGACTAGGTAATACTATTCCAAATTTTTACCTTTTTACATGGTGTTAATCTCTAGTAAAAAAGAAAGCGAAAGAACTGGCTTTATTTTTTTAAATGATGTTCAATGCAGTCTTATACCTATATGTTTTTACACTGTTCCATTTCTTCATGAAATCATCATCGCTACTGCAAATTTCACTGGGAACAGACTTGTCTTGGTGTTTGTCATTCAAGTTTGCATGTGCAAGTAACTAGTTCCCAATTATTTTAGTAATTTTGCATCTTTTGACAAAATTTAAATAGTAATCAAATACACATTGTGTTTTTAGATTGTCTTCTATTTTTTTACATTTTAGACTGTCAGTTTTAGACTGTCTTCTATTCAGGATATTTTCGACTTGACAAAACTCCAGAGAATTCAAGATAAATGAATTATTGCAGCCAACACCAGTGTACTGAAATAAAGCTCAGTGGTATCTGATTTGGAAATCTACTGATTTCCAAACTTTCAAAACTTCTGCTTATATGTGGAGGCTGACCTTGTGATTTCACTGCTATGATGCTGTCATTTCCAAACTTTCAAAACTTCTGCCTATATGTGGAGGCTGACCTTGTGATTTCACTGCTGTGATGCTGTCAGAGATGGGAATAGTTAGGACTTCCTTTTTGTTCCACAGAGAGCTTCTCAATGTCCTCACCTGCACATTCTGCCTCAATAAAACTCCCATACATCCTCATGTTTCAGTTGCTGTAAAGGTCGGTGTTCACGCAGTAGGCGCTGGGCTGCTCAGGGTCAGGTGATGAAACAGACCCTGATGTTTCTAAAAACATCATAAATACATAAAACAACATGTAAAATACAGTATGGAAACAGCAACTAAAGTTTTTTAGTATTTCTTTAGTAGAAATAGACAAAATCCAGAGACTTTACATATAGGCAAGATTTTGCAATTTTGCACAGGTAGTTGAATTGGTTGGGAAGTCTCTAGTGCAGACAGGTTTAAGTGGTACACACTGGAGTGGTACTGTGGTATTTCACACAGGGTTTGGTCTATCCACTGGAAGCATGGCAGTTCACACTGATACAGCTAAATCAGGTGAAAAAAATTCTAATGTCCTTAAGCCTGTCACTCTTGGTTTTGCTGTGTTGGTACTCTACAAAAATATTTGTTTGAAAAAGAAATGATTGAAAGGAAATTGTCTCCTCCACTTCCCTTTTTCTTCAGAAAAGCCAGTCAATTCCTTGTTTGTGGCACCTGCTGTAACCCCTGTGAAGGACATACGGCAATTGGAGTCCAATAACCCTGGTGTCAGATTGTATCAATACGATCTTTTTGACTATAGCTTGCTGGTAAGTAAAGATTTTAAAGCATTGTTTAAGACTTTATAGTGTCAGTAAAAATCACAGTGAAATATCAGCCTTTGTCATATTATGGCTGCTGGTGATAGAACTTTGGTGTCTACTCTTAGTTTTTCTTCCTGAGCAAAGAAAAGGAAGTCTGAAAGAGAACTTGATTGGTCTTTCTGTGCCTGCAGAACTGCCCAGTACTTTCTGCTCTGTATTGAATATTTTTATGATGTAGGATCAAAGACAGATTTTTTCTGGGCAAAATTCTAAAACTGTTTGCAGGGAGCTCTGCAAGGGTGAAAAAAGTTCACCTAAATCCTGGGTGTGCTTACATACCAATGTTGTCTGCTGGTGATAGCCTGAGTTTTGGGATGCAGCCCGTGAAATGTTTCTAAAGGGTGTAAAAGGACTGATGAAGAAAGCACTTTTAACCATATAATGTATTTTATAATCACATATTTTCCTATATATGGTTTTTATAGGAAATGTTACATAAATTTAGAAGGAAAATAAAATGTAGAAGGCTTCTACTTTGTAGTTTCATGTGAGTTTTGGAGATAAAGCGAATCCTGTGTAATTATTTTGGCTGTGAATGGTTTAGACTTTCTCTCTGTAATTCAGGATAAAATCTTGACCCTGCCGAGTTCAATGACAATGCACCCTGCAGCTTGATTGGGACTGGGGTTTCTCTCTGGAGACCTATGCTAATTCAGGCTGCTCCTTTCTTGTGCAGATTTCACTCCTGCATCGACATCCCTCCTTTTCCTTAACTTCTCCCTGGGCCGTGCTTTTTCTGTCCATTCCCCTCAAGTAGTGCCCACAGAAAGGAAACTTGTGGCTCTCACCCCTTTGCCCCACTCCCAAGGCAGGCATGAGCATTGTGGAGTTTGGACAGGACAGACCTCTAACGCTGCCACTGCTGCCTTTGTGGCTCCTTTTTCCTCTCCTCTCCTCCCCATCCCCCCACCATTACCGCTCTGCAAGTACCAGCTTTGGGTGTAAGCCCAGCTCTTGGGGTGGGACGTGACCTTCTATTCACATGTGAATAATGAGGAGTGACAGCTTCCTAATCAATATATCACTCCGGAGACTTAATGAAGCAGGGAAGAAAGCAATACAGCAGTGCCTGTTTTTCTTTGTTTCTTTCTTTCTTTTTTTTTTTAACTGTAGGATCTTTGGCAGTTTTACTTGGACCTCAGAGACGCCAACATGAGAAATGAGTCCAACTGGAAATTAGAATACATCCTGACTAAAACTTATGGCATTGAAGACTTGAAGCCAGAAAGCCTATATGAAATGGCCAAGCAGTTGTCTATGCCACACAGCACACTGTTTGAGCAGTACTACAGTAACTATATTGTGAGTTATGACAAAACTATTCTCTGTGAAGATGGGTGCAAGACCTGCCAAATATGTGCAATCCAGTATTTAGATTCCTCCTCATACACAGATTGCATCAATCAGGAGGCAATATGGAGATGATTAATGCAGTTAATGCAGATAATGACTTTAGCCTGTGATTTAAAGAACCTGCTTGTTCTTTCACTCAAGCACCGATATGCTGATAGGGAGCCTGTGGGACTTCCCTACATTTCAGGGGAGCAGTAAAACTCCCTAGATCTTTCTTCTTGCAAATGTGTTTTCCTTTATCATCTAAATAAAAGTTTATTTGCTATGTAATAGTGGCCAGATACTTTGCTTTGTCTCAGTGTCCTGTACCCTCTGTCACAGGCATCCCGGTGTGTGGGAATGGAAGTTACTCACTCGGGTCTTTGTAAATCCAAGTCTTATATCTCAGGGTGTATAAGCATAGGCAATGCCATTTCAGGGACGGGATTTTTATGGGGGCAGCTTTCAACCATCGGCTGTCAAAATTTGCAAACTGAAGTCGGCAAAACCTGCATTTATGTTGCAGTTATGTGCAGTTATGTTGTTGATGCAACCCCAGTATTAGATATCTCTCTGTGCCAAGTTTTCCTTGTTAATCCCTCAAACCCACTTCTTAGGGGCATTTTCTAAAGATGCCATAAAAGTGACTTAATGGAACACAAACCTGGATCCTGTAAATGCTTAATCTAATTTTTCACAATATGTTTGCCCAGCACAGAGTGTTTTTTTCTTACAATAGAACTATGTACATTGATACAGCTATCAAGGAGTGCCCTGGTATGAGATTTTGCAGGAGACCATATATCAGGTTTAAACTGATCAGCATCAGTAATTGGACTCAGCATATACATTCTCTGTGTGGCACAGGTAAACATTTACTTGTCATGCTGTTTCTTAGGTTTCCTTTTTTTCATAGAGCAGTCTAGTACTTAATGTAAAGATTATTACATGTTCAAATTTACAGTTGCAGAGATTGCTTCTTCTTCTTCTTATAGCTAAATATGTGCACAAGGTGATGCAGTTAAGATGGCCCTTTATTTGGTGTATGTATATCCAAGAAGAACTTTTACCCATTTTTCTGCCACACAAAGAGCTACAGTTTTGAAAACTTTGGTCAATAAAATACAACACAGACCCTACTCTATATTATCCCTGAGTAAGAGGAGCTGTAGAAGTGGCTATGAAACAAATCAAATTGCTGGGCTTTTTATAATGAGATTAAAGCCTTTACTGCAGCTGTTGAGGAACTTCCAGGATTTGTTTCTATTCAAGCTTGAAATACTCAGCAGAAAATTTCCAGGTAAATTCTTGGAGTCTGTAGCGTGTACAACTGTAGATGCAGATACCTCAGATTTCTCATGCATCAGTCATCCACAGAGGAAGTGGTTGGTTTGTTAGATTTGCATTCAGAAACAGATCCTCCAGTGCACAGCAGGCAGTCCTGTATTTTAAATTCGGTGCTTGGAGATGATACGGTGAGCTCTTTAGAGCTATCTGCTCCGCCTGGCCTCACATGGATCTGCATATGTAAATAACCTAAATTAACGTGGGCACTGTACAGACTGTGAGGGTACAGACTGTGAGGAAGTAAAGTTTCCATTCTGAAAGCTCATGATTCCCTGTGTGTTGTATGTATCCTTTGGTTGTGATTCTCATGAGAGTGTTTATTAAAAAAATGCCTGTTACCAGTACCCATGTTCCAAGGGAAGCAAGCAGAGTTGTGGGTGGATAGCATAAGGGCAATTGGAGCTGGTAGGATAGCTGAGCTTCCTCCAGTTTGCCAGATGGATTTTATTCAGTTCAGTCCTGAGCTTTCAACCATGCTAGTTTATTTCTGTGAGTTCTGTGGCTTCTATTTAAGCTCAATACCTACAAGACATCCTGGAAACAGGATAAAAATTGTCTAGATGCATTCTTCCATTACAGACTTCTTCGTTGCTGAACTTTTGGGAGAGCTGGACCACGTGTTGATGATTTAGCAGCTACAGAATTCTAGGAAGAGGAATATGGTGCTGACGGAATGTTGGGCATCCTGCTTACTAGATTAGTTTTTCTTTGGTGTCTGTGTATCATGTTGTTCAATGAACATGAACAAATGAATGCCTCCAAATGTCTAAATAGCAAGCTATGATCCAGGCATACCTTTTTTTTTTTTTTTTTTAATGTGGACTTCAATGGAAGCAAAGAGTTGAATGGCACCAGCCAAGGTGTTTTTTGTTTCAGACAGAGAGTTCTAGCCACCAGGGTTACATTTAGCCAGGGTATATCCCCCAAGATACATCCTGTTATGCAGGCTGGCATTCTCTGCTTTTTCTGTATGTAACTATAGCCATGGAAGTGCAAGCATAACTGAACAACAAAGATGCAGCTATATGTTTGACTGCATCATCTTGTAACTTGGACATAAACCAAGGAGAGAGCTTCCAGAGATGTTGCAGTTGAAAATACATGACATAAATAACAAGAATAGCTTAGATACCTAGGCAGAATGCCTGGGTATAAGGGGAAATAGAGGGAGACTGTGACATTTTTATTTTGGGTTCCTGCTTTATTCCTTCATGGGTCTAGGAATGCTCTACAATAAAATTACCCTGTGCTTCCAGAAGCTTTTCTAAGGAATCATGGAAAACGTCAAAGAAGCATGACCTGATGAAGTAGCTGACCCTTGTAGACCAGATTCCTGCTTCACTTTTTGGATGGTATTTTTTATGGCCCCATCTTGAAATGAAGAATTAGGGGGAATATTTGCAAGGCCACATTTGACAGAAAGACAAATTACACCACCTAGTGGAGTAAAAAGGTTTTAATTTATTTGCAGTTGAGCTAGGGGCATGTAAACAAGGATTTCTCAAATACTCTAGGTTTAACTCCTAGCTTTTGAAGGTAACTAGTTTTTGAAGGAAGTACTGCTACTTCTTAGTGGTAGTAGTGCCATGTTGCACACTCTGGGTATTAACTGGTTGCTGGCTTCTAGAGGCTATGTCACATGATGGATCCTGAACCCTGGGGTAGGTACAGGTCTCAGCCCCCATCCCGGGAAGAACTGAATCCTCTGGGAGCTTATGCCTACATTAAAAGGAACTGCAGCCTATTAGGAGTGCCTTCTTTAACAGGAGTGCTTGTGCTGAGGAGCTGATCTCACTGGTGCACATTTCAGTAGCGGTTGAAGGATGTTAGATGTGCCCTTGCAATGCAGCTGCCAGCTGCAGTTGCATCTGAAAGAACATTCTCCAAGCACACTCTGCAACATGAATAAAGGCACAGTAAGTGAGGGTGATCAGTAAACTGTGTTCAAAGATGTGTTTCTGATACAAACCAAAGGGAAGGTGCATCCAGATGGACATGTTAATTGCTTTAGGTGCACTCATTAGTGTCTGGATGTGATCTCATCACTTCTGTTGTTTTCACTTGTCAGCATGAAGAAATGAAATGACTGAAGAAGATGGGATTGGAGAATATGTGAGTAATGTATTGTTAGTAAAATGGATGAGTCTAAAACCAGAAGTAGGCAACTAAGTACATGTATTCCTTTGTGGTGAAATGGAAAAATGATGAACACACAGCATCTCCAAGGACAAATATCTAGTTTAATGCTGTATCTAAGTTCCCTCCATGGAAAAGCAATCTCAAGAAGGTGAGTTGTGACATTGGCCTAAGAATAAAATAAAACTCGTGGAAGTTCCTCTCATGCCCAGTCAAAAGAAACTATCACAATATCTATAAAGAAAGGAACCTTGAAGATTGCTTTTCTACCTTATTTTCCAGAAGCTGAAGACTAGGTTCTATTTGCTTACCACTAGAGCTTTCAACAAGAAAATACTGCTTTAGGTAATTAATTTGTCATCTGTCAGCCCTAGGTTCCTTTTTCTGCTGGAGGAACACCCTACCTAGGAATTCCATCAGTTTAGTTATTTCCTGGTCTGCAAAGAACCATAGTGTAAGCTGAGTGTTGTTTTCATTATGTGTGTGGAATATCACAACTGTGGGAACTAAAAAAAAAAAAAAAAAAAAAAGTAGAGAAAAAATAACCAAAAATAACACTCCTATGGTCCTACTGAACACTGTATATGAATTCCTGCCAAAGTAGGTATCAGGAGAGTGGTCACATGTAGAATGGAACATGCAGTAAATTGGTAGATGACAGAAAATACAACAAGGGAATCAACTGAAAAAAATGCTGAAAGGAAAACTACTGGAAATGTGGCAACCTCAGCCTCAAAGACTTAGTGAAGCAGTGGAAAGAGCACAGATGTGCCTACAGGTGTTGCCAAGTTGCAGCTTTTCAAATTCAACTTCTGTTGCCTTCAGTGATTGAACTGTATTTTTAGAACGCCTAGAAAATTGCTTCTGTTATCTGCATTTGTATTGAATTTAATCAAATTTTGTCTGGATCTACCTGTCAAATATGTTACAGCTAATTACTGAAATACTTCCCCATCATGCCTTCTCGCTTGCACTGGGTAAGAAAAGTGGACACCATTCTCAAACCCTATAAACACTTTGGTGGATTTGAAAGCAACTACTTAGATACCAGCAATAATTGAGCTGGAGAAGTTGCAAATGTGAACCTGGGCAGAAAAAGTTTCTCCCATCCTGAAAAGCATCCTGAGATTTCAGTATTCCCCGCTGGAATAAAACCATGACTGTGTCAAGGTTTTAGCCAGGGAGAAATGCAAAGTTGGAATTTGCACCTGAGCCTGTCACCTTCCCCCTCAAGCATCTGCTGTGCATTGTCATGGTGTTGACTATATTTTCTCCTTCTACCCTGGAACTAAACAACTTTCTAGATTAAAATTTCCATTGGGACTGTTATGTTTATACAAAAAATTCTGATAGTGATGCAGCACTTTCCACTGAAACTGTTAAGCAATTCTAAAAACTTCTCCCACGTGCTATAGTGTTTGACACCTTGCCTGTCGAACCGAATACATGCCAATGGATGCCAATAAAGCTGCAGCAGCTTTATTAGTCCTGAGTAGTCTAAGATTTTTGATATTTTATGCAGATCAGATGATCAGCTGGTAAATATTGACTTCAGAGCACTGAAATTAGTAAAGTGATGAATTAATAAAGAAATGAATAATTCTACATGATATTCAGTAATGGGTTTTCAAATACACCTAAAAAGTTCTTCCTGGAACTGAATAAGCAGACTCGGGTAACAGTAGCAAAGTATCTGTATCATTATAGTGCTTTTCCTGGAATAATACCTCTTATAGCCCAGACTGACATAACACAGCTATGCTGCTTTCCCTTCCAAGTTACCCTGGATGTTTGCCAGTGTAACACTGATTTATGACATTCAGATACATACCAACAGACTTAAGTGTACAAATCCAAATGAATTGTGCTCCCAGATGTTTTAGTTTGATGTTTGTTGACTACAGATGGAACACCCTAATACAGTGTTTCTAAGGAGGTGGGGCACTCTGCATCTTGTGGACTGGAGTTTACAAGACAATCTAGGCATGCCTAAGACCGCTCAAGAATAGCAGTTTCTCTATGATCTTATATAAGCTTTGAAACCCAGATCTCCCGTATTCAGTCTAGCAGGATTTTCCTTCAAGTGGGGATGGTGATACAAGCCTGTCGTTGTGTCACTCAAAATACATGCAGAAAGACTCCTCTTCCAGATGGGTAGAGTGCCTTAAAACTCTTGCACGCTGCTCTGGCCTTTTTTTGCTGTATAAAATGGGAAGCATCCATTTTTAAACACATTCAAAAACATTCCCTGGACAGCTTCTCATTCCTATTTTGTTGAATGTTTTAGGCAGAACTTGTCTGATATATTAGAACATTTTACACCTATGAAAGCTGCCATCTGCCACAGAGCTAGCTGAAATTTGAGACCTTGGTAAAATATCATGCTAAAAGCTTCTGAGGTTGTTGCAGCTGATTGCAATGAAGTGTGCATACTTACCTATCTTTAACTGAGTCACTGCAAAGAATATTTAACTTAGTCTCTCACAGGATATTTGATGTTGTTTTTACATCAACCTAGCTGAAACCTTCCAGCATTTCCAACAGACTTTGTTGATAGCTAACAAGACATGTTTCAAGCTGTCTGTTCTTAACAAAATCTCCTCATTTGTTGTTTCTGGTTTTGTTTTTTAAATCTAATTGAAAGTATTTATACAGAGCTTGAAATTCTAGACAGGCACAGGATTTGCTCAGAATAATTGCCAGTGTACAATGGAGAGCTTTTCTATAGTATTTTTTTTTATATATTTCCCCTCCTCCAATCCCCTGGCCAAAGTAAATTTCTGCTAAGCCATGTCAAAAAACCATAGCAACTATCTTGTGACAGAGCTGAGGAGGTTTTGTTCTGCAGAGGACCCATTAATCACTACACTGCCCCAAGCCCACAGTCTCATCCAATGTGATGCTGGGAATTTTCTACTGAAAATGACTGCTAAATATTTGTATGGGTGAAGAGCTCCCCTCAAAGTGACCCACGGGAGGAAGGGGAGTGTGTTGCTTGTAGTGTGTGAGATTCTAGGGATGGATGGAGGAGTTCCCATCAGCAGGAAATGGGGTTTTCCCTTTGTTCTGGTCACAGGAAGGAGGATTAGGAGCAGGGAGTTTGCCGGGGGCGTGGGTCAGAGGCAGGCTGGTGGGGCAGCAGGGCAGAGCAGAACACTTTCAGTGGGCCCATCAGGGCATTTGTTCAGCAGTTCTCCATCGGGTGCAGATGCTGGGGCTGCAGTGCTGCTCAGTAGGTACCACTGCTCATGGCAGTAACATGAGGCCCCTGCCCTCAAGCAGCTCCCTGGGGGGCCTCCACCCCTCTCTTAAGCCCACCCCTCCAGTTAGGACTTTAAAATCACTTCTCTAAGGCCCCAGGTTTTGCCCTGTCATAGAATCATGGGATGGTTTAGCTGGAAGCTTAAAGATCATCTAGTTCCAATCCCCCTGCTGTGGTCAGGGACACCTTCTACTAGACCAGGTGGCTCAAAACCCTATCCAGCCTGGCCATGAACACTCCCAGAGATGGTGAATCCACAGCTTCTCTCAGCTACCTTCTCTGTCACCCAGTCATATTTCCTCTTTTATTTAGTTGCTAAATGTCAGCTACTACTTGTTAGGGTTTTTGCACAGTATCAGTTCAAGTTTTCAGTGGAGCACAGAATTCAGAATGTGCCTGCAATTAAGGTTTGTTCCATTGAAACAGTCAAAAAATTCCCACTCACTCACTGCATTTACGTGCTTACTTAGTCCATAAGACCTTAACAGCTGCAGCAGAAATCCATCCCACTGGAGTTTGTACTGAATATATTAGCTGCACTGACAGCATCATAGTGCCTTGAATGACTTTGGAAATTTGGAATCCAGAAGATCAGCGATTGGGAAATCTGAACGTGGCTCTTCCTATATCCCAGTTATCAGTATTTACCACGCATATACAAACAATATACTCCTTACAACTCTCATTTGCCACTTTCATAAAGTTATACAGAAAAGCAATTGCTGTTTGAGCAGCTGGATAGAGGCAAGAGTGGTTGTTTGTGCATGGAAGAGGGGTGGCCCTCAGCTTCTGAAGTGCCTTTTGGATGGAAAATAGGATCCTGTCTTGCCTAATGATTTATGTGAAAACATGTCAGTGCTTCTCAATGCCTCCGAGGGGATGTTTTCCCACAGAAATTTGCATATCTGCCCTGGTGCTGTCTTCACGTCTTTTCACCAGGCCATGTTTTGCCGCCACTTCTCTTCACAGGACAAAGATAGTATTAACAGCCAGGGCCTCATGGTGTGCCACTTCCTTGCAGACACATTGATTCCCTTTGGAGGCCCCTAACTGCATTCAGGGTCTCTTTGCTTTGCTTTCCCTCCCAAAGGAGACCTAAGGCCATTTGAGAAGAACTTGCCCCTTCTCCTCTAAGCCAGGGTAAGTCATATCATGACCAGGGGAGGTGAAAATCTTTCTTCAGGTGCAGTTGAACAGCTGCTAAATAAAACCTCACAATAGGTTTGGGGGTTTGGGGCTCTGTCTCTGATACTCCTTTTCTTAGGTCTTTTTTCAGGTGATACTTTTTTCTTAACACTTTGTAGGTGTGGTGACAGACCAGTGTCCTGTGCTTAAATTGCAAAAGGTTAGCTCTGTGTAGCATATTGCATGTTCAGCTTCAAGAATAATCACATATTTCCTTTGTTTAGGCATAAGGCCCACCTCTCAGCTTATGCCAGCCTAAGGAGTGTTTAGCCTCCTTTTATAAACCAAACTTTGGGAATTTTTGTTTGTTCACATGTATGAACAATGACAGTGTATTCTTGAAGACACAGTTTGAAAAACAAAGTAAGGAGTGGTGAAAAATGTGAATTAGCCAGTGCTAATTGGTTAGGCTGACACCTAGGTTGGCATGTTTAGTCTGATGCAACTCCAGGGAGGTCAGGATGAAGTCTGTATCTACATCATCTACAAAATTTAACCCAGCATATGAGAAAGCAAATAAGACTGCAAACCACGCTTTTCAATAATTTGTCAGGAGAAGAAAAGCCTTCAGCATACGTGCCAAATATAGAACTAGAAATACCAATTTTATTTAAAACTTTCTTATTGTGGAACTAGACAGGTCCTATACTTGTTAAATTTGTTGCTTCATTCAATGTTTTCAATTGTGGGTTTTCAGTGTCTGGCCAACTTTTATTTCAAGAATATCCTTTTATTTTTGCCTTTCCAAACTTAGACATTTTCACCCATTGGTATGCAAAATGATAAACCATTGAATTTAGTGGTTAAGGAACAGATTCTAAGCTTTATACTAACTATATGCAATGCATATAAAAGAATGAAAAATTACATCTCTTTTCCAGTGCACGTCTTCAGCTGCTCAGAATCAATAATAATTTTGATTTCCTTGTACAGCTGTTACAAATTACCTGATCTCACTATTTTACTCTCTCTATTCTGCCTTCATCCCTCTCCCAGTTATGAATTACTAGCATTATGAAGGAGGCACACTCTTCGTTTTGTTGAATGTTGTAAAATATTCACTAGAATCATATAAGAATTTGTTCTGCTGCTGGCAGAAAGCAGCTCTATAAACAATGTGCTCCTTTGTTTGCCCGAAGCATAGTAACAAATGGATTATGTGTAACAACCATCTATAGGGCTTTTATTTCATCTCCATTCAGGCTCTGCGTGTTTTGCACCGCTTTTAATGAGGCTGCCTGAACTATGGTAACCCCGTGGTACATTTGTAAGCAAGAGATATTGGATGAATCAGCCCCTTCCAGGACTGCATTATGAGGTGATCTGCTTTCATTACAGGATTTATTTTATAGGTGGTAGACCTCAGCGAGAGGATACTGCAGCACAAGCAGCACTTATCCGCTCTGTAAGGCCAAGTTCAGGGTCTGCATGAATGTGAATCTACTTTCCCACAGTCAAATCTTTCATTCCATACTTGAAACACAACCATTTTTGTGTATGACCTCTCCTTTGCTTCCCCTCTGCTTCAGACTCATACAGGAATGATTGATAGTCCTTTATAAAATACTCTATAAAGAACTATTTTACTTCCCCATGAGCATGAAAGCTTGGGTCCCCATACACATAACAAGTACAAAACCCAGCATCACACAGCAGAATGAAAAGCCTCTTCTGCTTTCTGCCTTTCTGAAGTGTGAAGGTTTCCCCTCTGGAACTGGAAATGTTTATTCCCTACAATGGAGCTCACTGTTGTCAAAACTAACCAGACACATATTTATTTAGGTACAGATAAATGGCTTTTTTTTTTCTTCTGGTGGCCTATGTAGGTTTTACTTATTTCCTCTCTTTTTTTTTTTCTTTTTTTAAACATAATTTATGAATTTTACCAAATTTTACCATGATTCTCAAGTGGCATAGCGCCCTAATTATCCTTTGTGGTTTGCTTGAATATTTTCACTACCTTTGTTTGTTCTGCTGCTTTTTAGTCCCTATCAGTATAAACACTGGGTAGTTTTTGCCTAGGAAAACCTGTTGCAATACAATTGCAAGCATGACAACAAAGCAGATAAAACCAAAGCAACCTGCTTTGTTGACAGGCCTTGCCTTCTCCTTCTAGACACATTTTCTGTATGTTGCTTGAAATGTTTAGATGTTAAAAATTATAGCTCAAGCAATTTGTGACTTTGCTTAGAGGACCCAGTAAAAAACAGGAAGTTTTTGGAGGCTGGAGAAGTACAAGAGATCATAGATTCACTCAATGGTTTGAATTGGAAGAAACCTTGAAAATCATTAGTTCTACCCCTCTACAGTGGGCAGGGACACCTTCCCCTAGATCAGGTTGCTCAAAGCCCCATCCAACCCAACTTGAACACTGCCAAGGATGGGGCATCCACATCCCAAACCATTGCTCTGGATAACACCCAGAACAGGACTAACCTTTAAGAAAGCACTATTGTTAGGTTTTTTCAGATTTCATGTTTGAAAGGTGGCTTTGGGAAGGAATTACTAGCAGTGAGGTAAAATCAGGTTGAACTGAGAATTGCGAGGTCGTAATGAGAATCCTAAAAGCACAGGACTGCAAGTAACATCTTGTGCAAATGGTAGTCTTTGCTAGAGAGTAGAGCACTGAGATAAAAAGTACCATGAAAAAAAGGGTGAGGTAATATAACATAGCTTGTTATTACAGGAAAAGAAAAAACTCTAATGATGAAGACAAATTAATTAACAAAGAAAACTGCTTGGGGGGAGACTGAAATTTTCTAGGTTGTAACTTGTTTAGGTTTTTTTTTTTCTTTCTTTCTTTCTTTGATAACAAATCAATCCCAAACACTCCTCTCCCCAGCTCTGTTTTCTGTACGAACATACAGTGTCAGGCTCAGGGAATTCACCAGTTATTGTTAATTTTACTTTTTAATACAGAAATCCTTTTCAATTTGGAAGCACTTCTAATTTCTGATGTTACTAGTGCAATTGTAGCCCCTCTACTGTATTTTCTGCTGTCATAAACATCTGTGTGTGTGCATGTGTGAGATACAGCAAGGTAAAGAGACAGACCCTGAATTTCCTGGTGGGTGAATGTCTTTGCTGTAAATCTCAGTTTTGGTACCGTCATTCTTATGCATCAATCTCCAAATGCCAATGAAAGACTGAATTGCTCACAAGACAATTTCTGATCTCCCAAATGAAAATGTTCATTACACTTTTTGTGCATGCACTGTATGTCATTGAGCTGCAGAAACAGGCAGCACCTGCATTCTCTTGAGAAATGGATGTAGCAGATAGAAATTTGCAAATGTATTGTAAAGCACTTAAAAAGTCTGGTGACAAAGCTGAGGGGAGGGCTTTTTTGATGAATATTTGTGTTGCTGGGTGATAATCAGGACTTTTCTGTTTATTTTTTCTTTGTGTTTTAATGAACATAAAGAAGTGCAGGTTAGCTACCTGGGAACTTATTTTCATTACAATTAACAATGAATTAATTTACAACCTATAATTTGGCTGAATTTAAATACAGCACGTTTCAAACTCAAGGCTCTGGAAGGCATGTGAAACATGAGCTGTCTGGCACTCCTTATCAAATTGAAATGATACCACAATGTCTTGGGAAGTTGCATCTGAAAAGTACATTGACTGATACATTGGAGAGATGTTTCAGATGACATGGAATACTCAATTTCTCCCACTCATCCTTCTCCTTGTTCACTTAGGTCTAATATTTTCTCAGAAAAAAATTGACTATGTGCTTTCAGTATCTTGCTCCTCTGAAAACAAGCTGCAGACTTCCATTGCTTTGCATTCCCCACGGATCTGTCAAGAGGCTGCAAGTATTGTGAGACAGTGTTTGAATGTGTCACCCCAGTCTTTAGTAGGCAGAGTGCAGGCAGAATGAAGACTGAAAAACTAGAGCTAGTTAACAAGTTTGTTAGCAGGGATAAATCCTGTATTTACTACTTTCTACTGTGAAGAAACCCAAAATATTTGGGGGTTTGCATTGTGTGTTGGGTATCTGGCAAGATGACAAAACAAGCCTGAGAATTATTCATTGTCTTTCTGTGGCAACCTATCTATAGTTGTAATAATATAACTCATTTTCAAAATGAAAACTGGAAAGTTGACAACCAATCACCAAAGGATTGAGTAAGGGTGGGGTTTTTTTGTTTGGTGGTGGTTTTTTGTTTGTTTGTTTGTTGGGGGGTTTTTTTGTTTGTTTTTGGTTTTGTTTTTGTTTTTTTCCATTGAGAAGAATAAGTATTTTTTTGGCAAAGTGAAATTTCAAAAATGAAAAAAAAAAAAAAAAAGCAGCAGACTGGTTTTAAACCTACTGCCTTAATGTGTCTGTTTAAATGTATGTTAGTAGACAGTTAGCTTTACTGATTGCCCAGCGAGGAACTGTGCAACAGTTGTAGAGATGACGTGCCTTGGGTTATCTGGCATCCCGGACCGGCTATTGTGCTGATCTCTGTGTGCATGTATCTGCCGCTGCAGGCAACGAGGCCTCGCTGATTTACATGGGTTGAGATCTGCGAAACCAAAACAAATTTGTTTTTTTCTCTCCTGCACTTACTCCCTCGGCCATAATGCTCGCCATCACCCTCATCACATCCGCAGGGGTGAGCGGGGCAGCGTGCGGGCTGCGGGCGGGCGCTGGGGCGGGCAGAGCCGGGAGCCGCCCGGTGCCCAGGGCACATCCCCTGGCACTGCATGCTCGGCTGGCGCTGTGCGGGCGCTGAGCGCTCCCCGCTCGGCCGCTTTGTGCCACGCCTGCACGGAGCATGACCGGCCCGGCCGCAGCCACTCACCGCCGCGCTGCTGCTGACATCAGCGTCAGCCCACGGCTTGGCGAGACGCCGCCGAACAGGCTCCTCGTTGTTCCTCCTCTTTTCATGGGCCAGAAGAAAGCCTGGGAAAAGAGCAGGGATCCCAGGCCTTCCTTGAGAACAGCCGAATATTGTCTGCATGGTAATGAAGGGAACAAAACCGCAAGCACACAGAGCCCTCTCCGCCGGCAGGCCGCGCACACAAAGGCAGGGTGTGTAATCGGAAGGGCCGGGCGGGGGCAGCGCGGTGTGCCCAGGAAATGACCTCCAGTAACCCCAGCGCCGAGCCCGCGCGGCTCCTGGGAAGACCGAGCGCTTCCCTTTATCCTGTTTTTCGTGGCAGTGTCCTTACAAGTGATTTAGAGAGTCTGTGCCAATATGGTAGCACAGCAGCCAGATCTTTTTCAAAAAAAAATATTGTAACACATGGTGTGCATTTGTGATTCCAGTTTTCTGTTACACCCACAAAGTCAAGATGGGTACATTTGCACAGCTCGTCCTTGTTTTTGCAAGCTCCTGGTATTTTCTTAAGATAAAGTGATTCCTTCTTTGCTCTGTTTTGAAATTCAAAATAAGCTTAATTTTTCTGTTTGCAATGTAGTTTTCATTGTTGCTTCTTTCAAAGGTGGAAAAATGGATTCACATTGTATGTACTTTGGACACCATAAGCACCTGAATCATTTCCATCTGTTGGGGACAGGTCCAGCTTCTGTGAAAATTCTCTTTCTCACAAAAGTCCACCTCTTCACAGCCAGGCTTAGTGTTCCTATGGAGAAAAAACACAGTTGTCATGAGAAACTGTGATCATGGACAGAAAAACAAATTTTGTGAGCCGTTTGGGGCCTTGTCTCTCTGTACCATGAAGGCAGGCAGCAAGCTTGTCCTTCTCTGGACAGAGCAGAGCTTGGCCATGGGGTGGTGAGCTCTTGGAGGACTTTTGCTGTTGGACTCTTCCACCACACTTCTGCATGGCTGTCTTCTAGGACTCTCCAGGCTGGCATTCTCCATGCCTGCCTTTGTTCCCTAGTTCTGTTCCTGCTCCATGTGATACTCCTTCTAAAATGTCAATAAGTGGGATGTCATCCAGATGGCTAGAGGAACCCCTTTTACCCTAAAGCATCTGTTGGAGTTGCTAAATGAAAACTGTGGTGCAGAGTTGGATGTATATCAAAATCAAACCCTAGGATGTGTTACATATGTGTTCCTTGCATACAAGACATCCATCAGCCCAAAAGTTTCAGGGCTGCTTAACAGTCTTCCTCTGATATCTCTGCTCCATTTCTTAAATTTTATATTTTTGATCAGGTTTGACCAGAACAGCAGGCCAGAACTGTATCAGTGACCTAAAAAGTAGCATTCATGCCTCTCCATCTCTGTTAGCATTTTTTTTTCCTCATGAATGGCACTTCATACCATTCATAACTTTCCTGTGACTGACCAACACACCCAGGTTTACTCCTGCTTTACTACATGCTGCATGGTGTGGAAAAATAGAAAAAAAAAGTCTCTAGAAAAATATAGAACTTGTACTTTGTTGAACTGAATGCTGTTCATAAAGCCTTCCTGATCTCTGCAGTGGTGAATTCATCCACCAGTGCATGAGATCTGATTATAGCCTTGCACCATGACAAATGTTACCACTGGTTACAGAATTATCCACTAATTAAAAAGAAGTTGCTATAATTAAAAGAGTCTTCATTCAGATGTGCTTGTACAAAGAAAGACCTCAGTTCAAGTTCTGAGCTGTGATAGTGGACTCTGACAGGCAGAAAATGGGAAGAATTGTCTCAGCTTCATACGCTACTCTGAGCTTGATGTAATTAGTTATGTAAAGAGTTATGTGTTGTTCATTTCTGTCGACAAAACACATATGCACATGAAGATGAATTGTGGCTTCCCATAAGGAGCCAACAAGCACAGTAAATTTGCACTTACTTGCAGGAGATTTCTTGACAGTGCAGTAATCATTGTGGTCGATTGTCCAAACTGACACTATCCAAGAACTCTCTCAGTTCTGTAGTGGTATTAGCTCAGGTAGAACAAGGATCTTATAAACAATTATTTTTTGTCCTAAAATGTAATTTGATTGACTAGAGGCAAATAAAACTAATGCCTAAACACACTAGTCTTGTTCAAACCACTACTTCTCTCAGAGTTCAACATATTCTTAGAAAACTATTGACAGGGATGTATTTTTCCTTTCTTGACTGAAACATAAAGTACAACAGCAAAGCTTGGTTTCAGCATCTTTTCCCAATGATTAAGGAAGCAGCTCAAGCAACTAAAATAGGCTGTATCAAAGCTTTTTTTTTTCATTCAAGTGTGCATGCTGAGCCTGAAATCATTGTCGAGCCAATTTACGTGTTGGACAAAGCATTGCTTCAGCTTCAGCTTCAGCGTTCAGATCTATGTATAACTCTTTAGTGCCCTCCCCTGTCCCAGTGTGGAAATGCCTATGTTTGGTAGGGAAACTGTTTAAATATGGTTAAGAAAAAATACTGTGACTTTATTACTAAACTGAAATGTTACTGTTATCTGTTTTATCTCTCAAATCAATCTGTTTGTCTTCAAAGTGGGGAAGGGGGCATTTCATTTATTCAGAGAATAAGAAATCAAAACCACCAAAGGACTGTGCGTGTGCCATGTTTTTGTTTTACTTATTGTTTTCCAGGGGTCATAATGATATTGACTTCTCAATGAAGTATGTCAGAGAGGTAAGTGGAAAAAAATAAGTTAACAGTAAAACTTACCACTCTCTAGGTCAGTCAGATGTTCTTCCACATGGGTCATTTAGCATTGTGTGCATTTCTCCTGGATGAAAGGGAGGACAGGTGTGCAACGTGTGCTATCTAAATCAACACATTGCTCGAAGAAACAATGAATGTAAAGGCAGTGGAGCCAGTGTACAGGAGAATGGAGTCAAATATCTGCTGTGTGTGCAGATGCAGGAGACACACCTCATCCAGTTTCTCCACAGTCTCTCTGCCCTGGGACCACATTCCTGCAGCCTCACTGTGTGCTGCTCTATGCCACTCCCATGCAAGAGTGAGAAGGTCTGATGTGCAGTCAAGAGACTCAGATTTCCTTGGAATTGTGGGAGATGTTATCTGAAACAGCTGTGGCCCTTGCTTGGAAAAGGATTGTTGCTTCACACCCTTGGACCAGTGCTTCTATAGTATTTCCTTACATGGTATCTGTCTCATTTCCTTCCCTGTAAAGAACGATTTCCCCTAATGTTACTCTCTCACCTGCCTGTCACATCTTCCCTACAGGAATTGGAATTCACTGATAAATTAAGTTGCCACATTCCTGTCTGTCCTTTCCCCTTGATAATATGTAGCTTTTGTAGCTTTGATGAGCATGTAACCAACACTGATATGAGAAGTATCAATACAAGCAGCACAAAGGCGGTTTTGTGGATTTGGGGCGGGGTGGTGGGGATGTTTGTTTGGTGGATGTTTTGTTGTTGTTTTGTTTTGTTTTATCTTATTTCATTATAGTTTTCTGGGTTAATTCTGTGGTTGTGATTTTTGGGGGTAGAGAGACATTCAAGTCCTGCTTTCCACTAGTTTCCTTCTGCCATGCAATATATGCTAAAATAAGACTCTGTCCATCTGTCTTCCTGTGGTACACAGGTACTTTTGGCATGACTAAAATTGGATCTAATGTCCCGCAAGACACTATATATGGGTTAGCTTGTCTTAACATGCTTTAAAACCGAGTAAGTGGAAGAAAGAGACAGTAACTAGAATATATAGGTCAAAGATTTCTTCATCCTTTAGATAATCCAGTTATTTTAAAAAGTAGCAGAAAGTAATCCTAAAAGCTGAGCTTATCCAAATCAATTATAAACATTGCTTTGAAATCCCTCATGGGTTTTATTTTAAATTTCAGAATATTTTTGTAAATATTTTTGTAAATATTTTGTGTCTCGGTTGAAATCCAACAAAAAGCTTGTTTCTTTGCTGTATAGAGTTCACTTCAGGATTAAGGCTTCAAGACCTTCATAAGCACTGCAGACACACTCACAGACATCTAGAGAGATGTCTGCCCATAGTTGTTCAAAACTAAAAGAAGGAGTGTATTCTCTTCTCAGATATGGCTAATTAGGAAAAGGGGAGGGGGGGAGGATGTTATTACAAAACAAAAGCAGTGTTCCAGAAATGCAGTATGAAAGATGAGTAAGACCATGTTTCAAGGTCTTGCTAAGCATGAATCCTTACTTTTGTTTGGATGTTTTATACTTCACAGCACTCACCCACTGACAGGATTTCCAAAGGCAGCACTACTGTGATCTCTCCCTCCTGCAGCCAGTTTATCCTGTCGTGCTGTCTGTCCGTAGTGACTCCTGAGTCAATTCCTTTCCTGTCACTGCACCTCTTTGAAGCTGAAGCACTAAAACATATGAGAACTATTATGCTGCTGTTTCTTTACCTCAGAACACCAGGGTAATTTATCTGCCTTTTGCTGAAATAGATGTTGGGGCACAGGGCTGGATATGGCTGGTGTTGGCAGCAATGAGAAATTCTGTAGCTGTTGCTAAGTGTTCAAAACCAGGATGTTGTTATAGTTGGCTAGATGTCATTAAATGCTGCTAGGTTTAACAAAAGGTTTTTGTGAGAGATAAAGGTAAGAAATGATTATGCTTCTACTGGTATTCAGAATACTGAAACAAAAACAGTTTCTATCTAAAAAAGACACAGCACAAATGGGTTTTGCAATATGATGATGTTCAAATATATGGGATGCAGAATGACAGAAATAACCAAGAGAAAAGTCTACAAAAGACAATTATAAACAAACATGGGTGAAAACAGAGGGAGGGTCCTAACTGTTGTTCAAAAGGGACACCCTTTACCTGTTTGCTGAGAAACCTGCTCTTGTTGTTGATTTTCTCTTGCACTAAGGAAAGGTGGCTTTGAACATTTTTTGCAATAAGCTAACTTATATCCAAGATATGCTGGCCTCTGGCAGTTTCTCCTGCATTTGAAATAAGACCACAAGACCCCAGACTCCTGGGTCTCTGCTCAGGCCAGAAAGAGACATCTTCTCTTTGGAAGAGAAATTTGTTAGAATTCTACATTTATCCAGAAATAATATGAATTGTGTAGTATTAACGTTCCTTACTGAGCTGTAGTAAGTTTTTGTACTGTTGGATAAGTGCATAGCAGGCAGCAAACCAGTCCATTGCCTGTGCCTCACCAGACTCTCAGCACACAGAAATAAGAATCACAGCCATTGCACTTTGCAACTCCATCTGAAGAGCAGGAAAGATTAAGCAGAATGTCTCAGCAGATGACAATGATATATTGGAAGGCAGTATAGAAAATATTGTAGATTTCTAAGCATGCAAATATCTTGCTGTTATGATTTACAAATCAGATTCCTCAATTCTACTGGGAACATGTGTATTTCCATCTGTAGGGTTCTTAGACTATCCTGCTTCTACAATCTCTTTGAATTTTGAGCAGGAACAAGTTTTCAAATTGTAGTTGATTTACATTTGCAAAATGCAGCTTTACTTTCTTTTCTATCAAGAAGTGCTTTTAACTTGTTGGGCTGCAGCCTGCAGCTAGGAAATTTCACACAGGAGCTTGAACAAAACTAATGTACTGATGTTCAGCAGTGGTGGTGAAAGGGTTAGGTTCTCTCAGTTGCTAGATTTTTCTGCTTTACTCAGAACTTTGCTCTTCTAGAAGAGAGACATTGTTTTTGAACTACATGTTTGGGAAAACCCAAACTTAGTTTCACAGGGCTCCTAAAGGTCTTTGATAACATCCAGATCAAATGCTCTCAAATGGAGTCTATTTCCCATTCATCATTCACCATTTGTGTGGCTGCCATCAGCTGAAACTGGCAGCTCTTTGGAATGGTCTGCTGCTCTTCCTTACAAAGGTGTAGACCTAATGCAATGAACTTTGTTTCAGCCTTCCTTTTTTAGGAAAGAAAGCTCTTCACTTTTTCAGGTGACACTGTTGCTTGTCCTAAGTTATTCACTAATGGTATGTTCAACATCAGAAATGCAAACTAGCCAGTTACATGTTAAATATAATCATGTTCTTGTTTTAGGACTAAAACTCTTCTAGTTTCTGAACTCTGAAAAAATTCTGTATTTTATGTTGCATTCCAGAGACAAAAACACCTGCACAGCAGATACAAAGCAATTCTTTCTCCTCAAAGCTACAAAAGTTAATGAAGGGTAAGCATCTCTTGTGAAGAGATCTCTATTTTTTACATGCATAAATCAGGTTATCTGATAAAATTTAAATATAATTGAAGTTGATACTTATTAGGTATATTCAGCATGTGTTTCAAGTGTTGTGTCACCAAAGGACATCAGAGTAGCAAGAAGGTAGGCCAGGCTGCCAGGAGAGATGGTGATTGGCACAGTCATTGGAGGCAGCGAGGTTAAAATGAAACCATTTTAGTTCAATCCAGAGCTCTTGCCAAATCTCAAAAAGAATAAATTGACAGCTATCTTTTGGACACAAAATTAGCTGTAAACTTTCTTTAAGGTTATCTGCACTATAAGAGGCATTTGAAGACATGTAGTTGTTTGCTTAAATATTCACTTTTTTTTTTTCTCCTTTTGACTCCGGCCATACGGTACTTTGGGTATTTTTTCTAACTTGTTTCCCAACAGATTTCGAAACTCTAACAACAAATCACTTCTCTGATCTATTCTGATTTTTTCTTCTGTTTCCTGTCAATGACATTTTCCACCATCATGTTTTAACTTTGAGAACAGTGGTTTCTTTCCTCCAAACAATTCCCTTGATGTGTTTTCTTTCTGTTGGGTGTTTTTTGCTAGGGTTTCTGGGGTTTGCTGAATTTTTCTCTCTCAGCTGTATTTAGCAGCACACTTATATGGCTTCTCATCCTCATTCTCTTTTCCTCTAAATTTGACCATAGAATTTCATGCTTCTTCCTTTAAAGCTTTTTTATTTTGATTCCCTAATCCATTCCTCCATCAGCTGATCCAGGATTTCTTGAGATCTTTGAAGCTTTTGTTCTGTACTAAATCTTTTGCTAAAGCTCATCAGCTTTGACCTGGTGATTAACTTCAGGTGCCTGTGTCTTGTCTCTTTGTGCTGGATCAACTCCTGTCTCTTCTTCTTCTCTTCAGTTTCTTTCAAAGACCTTTTCTCAAAAGCCCATGAAACCTTGCATCTGAGCAGATTATGGTTCAGGGCTGTAGTATCCTTCTCCACGATCTGCTTCTTTTCAGATGTTTTTCATGGAAACATTTCCTGTACTCATCTTAGAGCTTTGATCTTTTAAGCTTTGCCTTGCGCTTTGTTTCTTTCCAATCTTTGTCACCTCATTTCTTGTAAGGCCATTTCTTTCAGACTGGCTTCCAGAAAGTCACTCCCTGTTCAGACTGTTGCCCCTCCAGGTGCCATTCCTTCCTTCCTTCCTTCCTTCCTTCCTTCCTTCCTTCCTTCCTTCCTTCCTTCCTTCCTTCCTTCCTTCCTTCCTTCCTTCCTTCCTTCCTTCCTTCCTTCCTTCCTTCCTTCCTTCCTTCCTTCCTTCCTTCCTTCCTTCCTTCCTTCCTTCCTTCCTTCCTTCCTTCCTTCCTTCCTTCCTTCCTTCCTTCCTTCCTTCCTTCCTTCCTTCCTTCCTTCCTTCCTTCCTTCCTTCCTTCCTTCCTTCCTTCCTTCCTTCCTTCCTTCCTTCCTTCCTTCCTTCCTTCCTTCCTTCCTTCCTTCCTTCCTTCCTTCCTTCCTTCCTTCCTTCCTTCCTTCCTTCCTTCCTTCCTTCCTTCCTTCCTTCCTTCCTTCCTTCCTTCCTTCCTTCCTTCCTTCCTTCCTTCCTTCCTTCCTTCCTTCCTTCCTTCCTTCCTTCCTTCCTTCCTTCCTTCCTTCCTTCCTTCCTTCCTTCCTTCCTTCCTTCCTTCCTTCCTTCCTTCCTTCCTTCCTTCCTTCCTTCCTTCCTTCCTTCCTTCCTTCCTTCCTTCCTTCCTTCCTTCCTTCCTTCCTTCCTCCCTCCCTCCCTCCCTCCCTCCCTCCCTCCCTCCCCTCCCCTCCCCTCCCCTCCCCTCCCCTCCCCTCCCCTCCCCTCCCCTCCCCTCCCCTTCCCCTCCCCCTCCCCCTCCCCCTCCCCCTCCCCCTCCCCCTCCCCCTCCCCCTCCCCCTTCCCCTCCCCCTCCCCTCCCCTTCCCTTTCTCCTTCCCTTCCCCTTCCCTTCCCTCCCCTTCCCTTTCTCTTTCCCCTTCCCCTTTTTCCCCTTCCCCTTTTTCCCCTTCCCCTTCCTCCCCTCCCTCCCCAGGACCATCTGCCTCATGAGCTCACCATGGAGCTCAGCACTGCACCACAGAAGGCTGATTGGCTTCTTTGCTTTGGAGTTGTGCTGCGGAGCAAAGTGCTGGGGGATCGTGTTCTTCAAGGCTGGCACCAGCACAAATCAAAGTATTGTATACATTTTATTCAATGTATTAACTTTATTTCCTTGCTTTCTCAGCATAAACTTTGTTTGGTGGCTAAGGAGTCTCCATTGGACATATTCTTTAACTTCAGCACTAAATAAATAATGCATACTCTCTTGGGTGCTTTGGTGCAAGTTTTCTTAGGTAATACTCCATTGTTTAAAATTCAGCTCAGAAATCTTGATTATTTCAGTACTCTGGTACAGTTTCTTTTCACATGCAGTTTTTTTTAAATGTAAAAAAGACTCCTTAAAACGGTGAGTGAACAATAATGCTGGCTCATCCCTCCGTTTTGTGTATATCTGCCCCTCTCCTGCAACAGATAGAATGTTTCATAATGAGAAGAGTTCTTGTCCTCACAAGTAACACAGATAATTCAGTCTTTGGACTGTGTATTAGGCAGCTGCTAAACTTAACCTCAGATCAGAGAGCACACAGAGAATGATGCAAATGAAAGCAGACGGCCTTCTCAAACTATTTATCTCTGAATTCATAAAGTTGTGTGTGGAAATGCTATGTATGGAGATGAATTACAGAGGGACCAGTTGTGTCTTATGTAAAAATCATGTTGATGGAAACAAGGGGAAGAAAATGCCATGTTACTGATCCAAATGCTGTCAGAGTGTTGAAAACTGGAGCATCTTTATCCTGAAACAGCAACATTCCTTGTGGAAAAACAATTTCAGTGAAAAGAAGATATTTATACCAATGCTATTCATATTGTTTCTAAGAAGCTCATACATCTCCCTAATGTATGAAAAATACATTCATCTCAGTTTTAGAGATGAGGAACAGAAGAGGACAAATGAACACAGCAAATCTCTGCTGAGCAAACAGAGCTCCTGTCTTTTCTGACAGGTTAGCACTGATGTGCTCTTCCTCTCTGACATGCTATCTAAACACGTGGAATTGTAATATAGTTTTGACAGGTATTGGCATGACTGCACCCTGAGTTACTTGCCATGCAAATGTTTACATCATCAGTGATGGCACTTATTCAGAACTGAATTAACCTCCTTTCTTCATGCTGTGACAGTTGGTGGGGAAATTTGGCTGAAGGTTGACCTGAGATATACATATTTTCTCTGCACAATATCTTTGTCTGAAGTATTGGAAGATCAGCATTTTGCTGAAGATACATCTTTAAAAAAAAGGTGTGAACATTAGCTCCTTGATGCCTCACATCATTTAGAGGAGACAGCTCCAGACGGGATCCTGGACTCACACACAGTGACTTGGCCATTTGTGAGAGAGCACAAAAGCTCCCCTGCATCTCTTTCTTTAGCCATGAAGTATCCTTCACTGCTGTTGATATTTTGGCCACAGTTTGTGCACCATATCCTTTCAGTAAACAACAACACTGCTTGAAATAAGCAAGAACACGTTATTTGAAGGTGATATTAATGCTAGGAATAATACAATTTACATAATAGTAGCATTTATTAAGGCATGTAAAAGTGCCATTGTGCTGCCTGTTTAGTCTCTCAGACTATAAAAATGTTCTTATACTGATGATCAAAATGCACTCCTAAAAGTTCATCAAATCACTGTCTTTTTAATCCTCTTTTCTGTGGTCATGGCGCCATGTTATTGAGATGCAGAATAATTTGTGTCGTCAGTCATACAATGTCTGTAGGTACTTGAATATCAAAAATCAAAATACGTACAGATAAAGTACCAGTCTAAGTAAGAGCCAAAGACAAATATTTTGTGGTATTTCATTCCTTGTACCCAGGATGGCTACATGAAGAGGGAGGTCAGGCGTCCTTCTCACCTGCTTGCGAGTTTCAGCCGTTCAAACACATTTATCACTAAACAGCATTAGTAATACAGAGCTATGAGAGCTAAAGGAGAAGTGGTTTATTGTTTCCCACTGTCACTGTTTGCTACTCCTGCAGTTTAGCTACAACCTTCGGCTGCTGATGCTGTGTGTTTGTTTTACAGGATCTGAAATAGAGGAGTGGGATTCATACTTTAGGTTAAATGTAGCTGGCCATAAAACTCCACTGTGAAACCAGGCCAGTTAGAACACATCTTTCATGGTGCAGTCAGATGCAGTCAGTGGGGCTGAAGGAGATAAGAGAATTAAAGACACTGAAATATTTTTTTTCTGTTTCTTTTCCTGAGGAAATAAATTAAGTATATGAAGCAATGGCTATCTGTTATGAGAAATGCTGGAGGTGAAAGATTTCCCCCATTCGGACCAAGGCAGAAGCTCAGGTGGATTGGTTGTGTCACATGTAGTAAACAGCAGGTGGCTGCAAGCATAAGGGAAAAGAACGTGTATTTGACAACCTTATATTAAAACTAAATAAACCAGTTCTTCAGCTGGCATAGAGAGTTGTCTGTCTATTGATTCTGACAGAGATTTACTGGTGTACATGTGGCTTGTCCTGAGAAAATGTTTCTCTAAATATCAATGGGTGGTAGGAGATTTTACACACAGAGATAGAGCTGATCAATTCAATAAATATTTAAACTTCCTCAGAATATTTGCAGCCTGGATGTTGGTTCAACTTAGGCCAGAGAAGAAACTAACTTTGACATTCAGATCCCAGTGTCTGAGGGGTTTGACTCTGCTGTTATAAAGGCAGTCACTTGTAAGCTGTCCTATGTTAGCCCATCTGCTAAGAGAGAAGAAACCTACCAGAGCAAAATGAAACTTTGGTCCCTTGATGGTACACAGGTATGAACTGTGAAAGCAAACACCCTCATTGCTGGTGCTCACATTTGCTTTGACTATCTCAAGGTTCCAAAACGAGCAAAATTTTGGAAGACCAGGCTGAAGGGTTCATAGAGCAGGATTTCCTGTGTCCTAGTCCAAGCAGCTCAGCCCAAGTGGGTTTTGTTTTCATACCCACTTTTTTCCCTTAAATCTGTCTTGGAAGCAGGAGGCATTCTGAATGGACTCCAGTAGGGAGCACTAGGAGGCTATTGCACATGCAGCTGCTGGGGAATTGCACTGAGATCAAACGGCTTGAGGATTAATTTGTTTCCGCTATTTTGTCTTTTAGATGTGACTGTAATAATCTAGAAAACAAGAATACCTTTTATGAGTGATCAAAGATGTCATGTAAGAAATTGCAGGGAATGTAACATATACCAGTTATCACCATGCTAGGTCGGACCACTTTCCTGAGAGAGGCACTTTAAATACAATTTCAGTTTGAGAACACCCTATGATTGCAGCAGAATCATTCATAATGTGATTGGGGTCAGAGATTTTATCTCAAAGTGTGTCCCGTTAGTGACTGGCTTTCGTGTGTTATTGGCTGTGAGGAAGACTCTAATCACATTTCCACGCTGTGTGGGGACTGGTTAACACAAAGAAATCTTGTCTCCTTTGTGTTGTGCTCAGCCCAGCAGTTACTTTTGTTCTAAATTGGGCCTGGCAGCCTCTAGGGTGGATGATTGACACGTCAATGTGCTAACAGAAGCCAGGACCAATTCTCTTGTCTGACACCTCCTTTCCTGCTCCGCATATTAATGATGAGTGACCCAGCTGAATGAATGAAAAGTGCACACATCCCTTGTGGCTCCGTGCAGATGCTCAGAGATGACAGCAGGATTTGCCCAGGAGAGGACACAAGCCCATAAAGCCATCTGGTGTTATGTAGTGAGCTTAATGTGTTCATTGACTTGGCCAAATGTTTGGTAAATCAAAAGTTGACAGGGAAGGATTCATAATATTTATGTTTAAAATGCAGTCAAAACATCACTGAGAAAAATAGAAGTCCTAGATGAACTCCTATAAAAATGGAAAGAAATACAGCTCAGATTTTGAGCTGGGAAGATGGGCAGGGAAAATATAAAACATATTTTAGTTAAAGATGAGTCACAAAGCAGTGATTTGCTCTAAAAGTGCCTTCAGTTACCCCATGATTGATTTCAGATAACACAGGTTATTAATGATCAACACAGGCTTTTATAATACAATTTCCCAAAACGTCCAAATGAGCCAGCCTTGGAAGCCATTTTGCAGTCACTTGATATTTATCAGTTCATTATTTTGATCTGGCTGAATCAAATAATCTGCTCTTAGTCTGGATTATGTAATATTTATTGTTATATTACAGACTGAGATGTGTAATCAGATTGTTAAGACTAGGTGGTATAATGCATAACCAAGGAGCAGATTTATTTAATCATGTAAATTTAATTTATCAATTAAATACATTCCCTTTTATAATCTATGATTTAAGATTTTCCACATAAATGTTTTTGTCTCTAGTATCTCAGCCAGCAATTCGGCCCCAACAGGCAACCAGAAAAAATTCATATTAACATGCAATAGACTTCTTCTCTTTGTGATGTTTAGATCTGGTTCAAAGACAAAAAAAAAATCTTTTCTCACTCAATTTGGCATATCATATTTTTTATCTCCACTACAGTAAAAATGCAACCCATTTTCACCTTCAGTGCCTTCCTTATCTTTTGAAGGTACTGCTGTTGAATACCCTTTGTATTTTCACAGTATCCCAAAGATTGGCAATTCTTTTGCATCCATACAGGAGACTCTTGTGTCCATGCACTGAGCGACTTTTGCAGTGATTATTGCAAACCTTTTCCCTAATCACTTTCTCTCGTTTTTTTTATACTATGTGACAGACCAGTCAGACTCACAGGTTGCTGTGAAACCATTTTGTCTTGCTCTTCAAATCCTCTTGTGTGACCCTACTTGATTACCTAATTAATGTTATTTCCGATCTTCCACATTTTTCCTATTACCCCAAAGGCCCTTTGCAGTTTCCTTTTATTTCTCAGCTGTTGATGTTGCTCCCATTTCTACTTTGCAAGACATATATCTCACCTCACTTTGCTGTCTAAAACCTATATGTCTAATTTAAACCATGTTTTTCAGTTCCTGTATAGTTAGTGGAGAGAAAAGGTACCTTTAGAGCACTTCTATTTTGTCTCAGTCTAAGATAAACACCTAAGTTAATTGTGATGAACTGCCCTCTGGGTATTCTTTCCATACACAGGAAATCTAGACAACCAGTTTGGTTCATACCTTATGAAGCAGAGAAAATGAATCTCTGTTTTAATCACTTTGCCCAGAGTTTTCCCAGGTGCCTGATTCCCTTCTGCCTCAGTACCTTAATCCCCTCCCTGGAATCCATTTGATACCATTTTCTCGAACTCAGTGTGCTATTAAAATTTAAGCCTTCAAGGAAATATGTAAACTGTATTGTAAACATCCACTTAGGAAAAGAAAAATGCTGACATTTTAAAATATTTTTTTGTTGACTTTGCAATGCTTCATACTGAATTTTTGTTTGTATGGCACTGGGGTATTGTCATGTTTCTGTGAGAGGGAGCCTTTCTGCTGGTGTTGTGCAAGGGCTTTATTACCAGGAGGGTGTTCAATCTTACAGATTAAACCAGCAATTTCCAGCAGAAGACTGAGTAACACCTGTTCCCCCAGAGGCAGGGGACACCTGATGACCGGCACTGTGGCATGCAGGCTGATGATTCTGGCCTGAGTTGGCTATGAGTTATTTAAATATGGCATGGGAAATTTTTTTTTTTGGTATAAATATCTGCTTGAACATAACTCTTTCACTACGTTACAGTAGTAAAATCAATAATTTTAAAAAACTACCTGTAACAGTTGGTTTAATATAACTTTAGAAAAAAATAGCTGACAAAATATTTTAAGTTAAAAAAATACTTTACTCTTGCATCTTAAAAATAGCCAAGTAGTTAATTTCTAAACAATTACAAAGATAATGGGGTTAGACCTTTGAATGACAAAATTCAGCTGCAAGCGCTTTAGTAATTTTTCTTTTTTCTATGTAAATGAGCAACTAAATAATTGTGCCACAGAAACGGTAGGTCCAAGGTTCATAAAGAAAGTAGAGCTGCACTTCACAGATTTATGACAACTCAACGATCAGTGTCACTGAAAAGCAAGAATGAACTTTTCAGCTGCTGTTTGCAGTCATCTGGGTTGTGCCCTCCAATCTGAAGCAAGACAAGATGATGATATCTTTAAATGACAAAATAATAAAGAAATTCTCTTGTTAATATAACTTCTTCTACTGGAATTATATATATAATAATTATCTTATTCCAAAGGGCATTAACTTTCTTCAGTAAAAATGTTTCAGCTCTCTTGTGCATACCAGTTTCAGCTTTGAAACTCTCAGAAAGGGCTTAAATTCTTAGAATCACAGAATGGTTTGCATTGGAATGGACACTGGAGATCATCTGGTTCTAACCCCCACTGCCATGGGAGGGACACCTTCTAGACCAGATTGCTCAGAGCTCCATCCAACCTGACTCTAAACACTCCCAGGGGTGGGACATCCACACCTTCTATTGGCAGCCTGTCCCAGTGCCTCACCACCTCACAGCAAAGAATTTCCTTCTCATATCTAATCTAAATCTAATCTCTTTCAGTTTGAGGCCATTCCCCCCTTGCCCCATTACTGCATGTCCTTGGGAAAAGTCCCTCTGCAGTTCTCATGCAGACCCCTTAGGTGCTGAAAGGCTGCTCTAAGGTCTCCCTGGACAGTGAGCAGGTTCCCTGTAGGCTCTGCCTCCACAATGTTCAGCCAAAGTAGTTTTGGTGCTGGAAACTGAATGGAGATCACTGAGTTTTCTCACACTGATGTGGCCTGTGAAAGAGCAAAGTGGGTGTGTGTACATATCAATTCTTCTGGGTAAGCCACCCTCAAAAATGAAATACAAACAAAAAATCTGGCAGAAGAACAAAGTTCACTCTGGGAAAGCTTTTCTCACAACAGAAAGTCCAGACCCCTCCAACAAAGAGAGTTAGTATCAGATTAGTGCCAAATTATTGAAGACCCAGCTGCATTGTTCCCCTATCGAATGCTAAGAGAATTTGTCCTATTAGGGTTAGATTTAGAGAGGGGTGGGAGTGGGGACAGACTGAGTTTCCAGCTGCCATGGCCCAAGCAGAGAACCTGTGCAGGTGAGGAAGGTCTCAGCTGAATGGTGGGGGGCATGCTGGTTGGTGATGCATTTACACTGTGGGACACACCTCTGTTTCTCTGGGATGTTTGGAATATGATATTGGGTTGTTTACTGTCCACTGCCAGGGGAGACAAAGAGTACCTCTTGCAGTAGAGAGGGAGGGATGCCCCCCAGAAAGGAATCAAGACAGTTGCAAATTGTCTGAACCACCAGAGAAGGAGTTCCTATGCTATTAAACGAGATCCTAATTTTAAACTACTAAGTTTGGTCTACTGAATTTTCCCCTCAAACATATGACTGCGAGAGCAGGAGGGGTAGTGCAGGAATCCAGCTGGGGAGCAGACAGGAATGTAGCTTTGGCCATGGCTCTACATGTCTGCCCACAATGAACTTTGAGACCTGTGTGAGCCTTCCCCTGCTGCTGGGATCCTCACTGCCCTCAGGAGAATGCCTTTCACGGGCTTGTGGAGGGGAAAAGGGCTCTGTATGTGCCATGCCTAAAGCAATGGGAGTTACAACAAATCCATTTGAGTATAGGTAAAGAACACACAAAACCAGGAAAGGAAAAATGGGCAAGTGTGTATTATACAGGCTGGAGAGAACTGCTTCTTCCAGACAATTTTCTTCTGCTCAGTAAATGTTAATTAGGTTTTGGTGTGGGGCCCGTTCAGGATATGAATGAATATATTAGCCATTGACAGCTATGAACAGACTATTAGGAGTTATAAATGGAAATCATTTATTTACTGGCATGATGAAACCTGGAAACCTTTAGTGAAAGATGGCAATTAAGGGACACAGCAATAAAACTTGCAGAGGGAAGGAAAGAAGAAATATGACTGAAAAAAAAAGAGCTTTCTATTCTACATTTGAAAAGGAGTAAACATGAATGATAAAGCATGCAGCATGGATTGAAGGGAGATGGTGCTGTGCATAGCTATGATCCTGTGGCATCTGAGGGAAAGGGAAGCAATCCCTTTATCAGCTGGGCACACTGCAAACTCTGCCTTTCCAGTTTCTCCTGCAGGTTAAGTAAGAGTAATGAGAGCTTATTTGTATCTAGATTAGACACAAGGCCAAGCATTATACTTCCCCTGGCAAAATTAGCCTTTCTGGTAAAGATGTGGTTCTTCCTTAGCTTACCTAAGTGGATTGCTTTTATTTACAACTTAAGTCAATACAAGAACCACTGTGAACATTTTTACTCAGTGGAAAGCGGATTATTTCAAACAATTTATGTTTATTTCTAAGTAGAAGAAATCCTACTTCAAAAACTCTCAAATCCTACATAAGCAAGGAACAAAAACTGTATAAAAAAGCTTTTTTTTTTTTTTTTTTTTTTGGTTTGTTTGTTAAACTGGTGTAATTTTGGAAACATATAGGGTCTCATTCAAGGGCACAATGTCTCAATTTCATGAGTGTCCTCATGCTAGTAAAATTCTTAACAATAAATTACTCAGAATATAAGTTCTGCTTGAGCAATGTTTATAGAAGCAAGCTCTGGGTTTCTCTGCTGACTGTGCTAACAAGAGTGTCAGCTGTGATTTTGCTTCTTGTGATATGGATGAGGTCCAAGCTGAATTTGACTTTTTTCCAAGTCAATTATGAATTATCTGAGAACCAAAGCAGCCAAATGAAATTGTCCTGAACTTGAAAAAGAAATTAAATTTCTTGTATGCTCAAGTAAGAAGAGACCATTGCTATTTTTAAGAGGTAGGAAACAAATTTATTTTGTGGCCCCGGTTGTTGATAAGAAGATGGTCAGATATTCTGTTGAAGAAGGGTCAGTTAAATAAAGAGAAATGGAAGCAGAGAGCAAGAAAATGTGCAACAAAAAATTTCATAGACCAATTATAGTGTAACATTTCATTCCATGCACTACAAAAATGGGTTTTTTTGGCAAATTAAAAAACGCCAAGCAACAAATCAGCTCAGAAAATGGTGTCAAAGGTGTATGAAACACCTTTGCAACTTGGGATTACCATAGATGAGGAAATCAACTTCTGATTCCTTCCCAGCTCTAATTTGCTATGTGTTACACCACTTTCCTACCTCAGGTTTTACTATCAGTACAACTGGAATAAATAAAGTGTAAGGCTTAATGTTAATAGATTTGAAGCACATGCATCTCTGACTAAAATAATTTTAATCTAACATAGCTACATGGGTGGAATGACATGAAACAACAACAGATGTCTTCATCCCACCCGTAGTGCCATTTTCATTCTCTGCTGCTCTGCCACTGCATAGCAGGTGAAATATTCTGCAGTACTTTCTATTCTGAACATGGGCTAAGTGACTGGAAATTTGTTGAGAGATCTGTAAATTATTTGTATTGTGTCAACAATTTTTTGACATCCACAAAGATAAAGACCCAGTTGTAGCAAGAGCTGAGAATAAATGATAATCCATCCCAGCTGAAGGCAGTGATAAAATGCACTTGAACTTTAGTGGGTGAAATTTTTATTTTAAAATGTTTTTAATTAATTTGGTTTTGTTTTTTTTTCTTCCAGTGGAACAAAAATGCAAGAGAAATAAATAAATTATATTCCACCTGCCATTTAATTTATGAATCCATCAAATCTACTTTACATTCATTTTATTTCTTTCATATGATAATTATAAGCAGAGTTTTATTGATCATTTTTTTTACCATCCTCTCTGTATTTTCTATTTGGGAATAGATCTGCTTCTAAATCAGGCAGATATTGCAACTGTCATCAAATAATGATTTTTCTTATCCTTGTGTCTTGAAATAATTCTGAAAAAATATTTATGTGTCCATTAATTCATTATTGTTTGCTCAGTGGCAAATGAATGTTCAAATATTGCAAGTGAGGCAGAATACCGAGAAATTTTAAAAGTTTTAAAGTGTAATTTTTCACAAGTTGAATTACTAAACTGTTATTTTATAAAGCTGTATTTATTAAAAATCACCCTCCCCTTGCATGTTTGGCTATGCTACACATTTTTCTCATCCTTTGTTATGCACAAAATGTCACCAAAGTTTACTATGATTTAAATTTTGGTTTTATCATCAAGAAATTATTACTTTATTTCCCTTCTAGTCTTCATATAATCATCTTTTCTTCTTATTGGACTTACCATTATTAATGGAAAAAATTCCTAATATTGAAACTAATGGATTTCAACTATTGAAGGGTTTATGTCACATGAAATGACCAGAAAATATAGTTCAGGAAAGCTGCATTAAGCTAAATTACCTCTGTCCACAGATGCTTCCTAGTAATAGATATTAATTTCCAAAGTCATTCTGTGCATTATAAAAGAACTAATTACGCCAGTAATATCCAGGTAAAATTCCTAAGATTATGGCAGTGATCCTGCTATTGTAAGAAAGGAAGGCAGTACAGACCAGCAGCAGTAGCAGCATTGATTTGTGCGCAGATTTCTCTTCAGCAGAGTATGTTGTGAAGAAAAGCCAGTTTTCACATCCCCAAACCCAGTCAATTCTATCATTGAAATGGATTTTATGTCTTGATCATTCAAGATACACTTTTGATTTCCTTGGAGAGTGAGAAGTTTAAGAATAAAAGATTCTTTCACTTCAGAATACAAGAACTTTTTCCTCTTCTAAAAGGATGAGACATCTGTGTGAGGTGGGATCAAATCCTTATTTCTATTCTGAGTGAAAGAGTCCATAAATAAGGATGAATTCCTCTTGGAAGGTGTTTATTTTATAGATATAGATCTAGATATCTAGATGTCTATCTTTAATGTCATCAGTTTCTGAGTGAAGGAGTTGGAGAGACAGTAAAATACAGCATGAAGTCTCCTACATTCCTGTTCCATTTGAGGGAAATGAACATAGCATGACACCTTGTAAGTTTTCCTGTGGAGTCTCAGTCCCAGTGATGTGCTGATCAGTTTATAGAAGCAGAGAAGCCCCCCTGCACAGGCTCGTGCTGTTTAGTCCTCATTCTGCTGAGATGTTTGTGTAATGATTTTCAGCTGAACTTGTTCAGTGAACAAAAGCTAGACACAGGCTCACATCACTTGTGCTCTCCCCTTCCAAACCAAAAGGCAGATGCCAGCCAAAAAGATATTCAGAAACAGCAAGGAAAGGCAGAGCCTGACAACCTTGTCTAAGGTTTATGGAGGATGAGGACAGTAATTCTATGAGATGAATGACCACACAGTAATAATGGTTTGGCTCCTGAAGGGAGCCTTAAAAGATGTGGACAAACACCAACCTGTCATTGCTTTTCAAGAGGAAGCCGAAGAACACAATGAGGACCCAGAGTAGCTGTTGTTCCTTTCCCCCTGGGCTGCACACAAGAAATCTTGAACATACACCTTTTTCTTGACACATTCCTCTTGATTCTTGTGAGAGTTTCAGCTTGAGAAGATGGGCAAGTGCCTGTCTGTGACAGATACCACTTCTCCTTCCATAAGGTCTCACCCTGAGTCTTGTAGCATTGACTCCTGAGACAACCATGATCATAACCTAGATAAACAGTCCATGGCAAAGCAAACATCAAGAGGTCTTGCTTCAAACACAAGGAATTGCTTCAGAGCACTTTTTTGCTATTTCTTTAATTCATTTTGGAACCGAACAGGGTGAAGTTTTTTTTTTACTTGAGTTTTTTAAAAGCAGTCCTGAACACAGAACTACTAAGAGGGTGAATGTGGAATGATAACCTTGGGAAAATCAGAAGGAACTGTAGCAGATACTGAGTTCCATTAGTGCTTCAAAAATGTCTGCTCTCACTGCTGGGCACAGACACTTTTAAATTAATTTGCATGTCTTTGGCTTTCAACTTGATTCCAAAATTTTCTTGAAAGCTGCCACTTATGGTTTCTGGCAGCGCAGTGCTAAACAAGAGACCATACAGGATAACCCTTATAACTGATCAGACTGTACATGTTCACTGAATGAACATTAATTGAATATTGTAACTATGCTTTTGGTTACGTCAAAGTCAAAATCAAAGCTAGAAACAGGATGTTAGGACCAAGAACAGCAGGATGGATGGATGGATGGATGGATGGATGGATGGATGGATGGATGGATGGATGGATGGATGGACAGACGGATGCTTTTTCATAATACAGCAGGAAAGAGCAAAACACATCATAATCCTGTCTTGCTATTAGATTTTTCTGTGCTTTTTCCTATCCGGCGCCCAGTTTTTTTATCCTAACATGGTCAGTCCTTTTTGCTTCATTGTTTTCTCCTGTAAGTATTTAATTTTATCCAAACAAAGTACAAGAAACCTGGAGAATTTCTGCATCTCCTGCTTCAGGAGTTGCTGTTTGAAGCCCTGTTTCCAAATCCAAGGTTTACTTTCCTTCTCTGTCAGACAGTGTTGATTACTGACTAAGAGAAATTGATTCATGAGGAAAGGTTAAGGAGCTAAATACAAATAACTTGGCTGCACGATGACTAAGACAGATGGGAGCATCATAATAGGCTGCAGAATACGATTGCACTGAGAAGGAAGGGCCTCTGGGGGAAGGCATAAAACATAATCTGGCTCATTTTGAGTCTTCCAATTGTCACCAGAACCATTATGGTGAAAAGGGAAGCAGGTGGCTGCTTTACATACTGTTTTGAATTTAAACAAGTCTCAGCAGAAGCACTTAGTTTGTTGTGGGTTATCACAAGAGTGCAATATTTGCCCTGTTCCTTTAGATCAAAGCTCTATCCAGCTGCAAATCCTGCCTCCTGCAATGAATCTGATGCTCTGGAGCTGAGCAAATGTGCAGAGTTTCTCCCCTTGGTCTTCTCCCAGTTCCCAGCAGTTTGTGGATTTTCTTGAGGTTTTATTAAGACCATTACATTTAACAACTACAAATTAACCCCATCCTCCATTATTCCTCTACTTTAAAGCCCATTATTATTTTTGACACTAGAAGTGATTTCCCCAGCTTAGTTATGCACAGAATGCAGCTGTTGTCTAATCAGTAGATTGTGTGTTCTTGGCTGTTATGCTGAAAGAGTCAATGGTTGTTTTTCAGTCTTACAGAAAAAAGGCTTTATTTCACTTGCCTTTTTTCTAGGCTGTGTGGTCATGGTCTATGTGGTCACTTTTCTTAAATTATTCCCCTAAACAGCTACTCCTCACTTCTCATTACACTTTTTTTGCCTTTTTTTTTTTTTTTGGTCCCCTTTAAAAATCAACTATATATTTTTATTATATTGTATATCTGGGGTGTAGCCAGTGTTCAAGATATGAGGCTGTCATAAACTGTGATCCACTTATTCATGGATTTTTTGACTGCTGCTGAGCAGGGATGTCATTCACAATGCTATACTGAGCATCTCTTTCCTGCATAGTGGTAATAAATCATATTATGTTTGTGTCAGTGTGTTTGTTTTGTCCCAGGTGTTTTACCTTGAAGCACTGGATATTGAAAATGGGATATTTTCTCTCCCTGTCTAATATTTGGAGGTGTGCAATAGGGGAAGATAACTCTTTTACTTCTCTGTCACCAAGTATAATAAAAAACATTTTTCTTTCCTTGTCCAAATTTAAGCTTTCATGGAGATGGTGGATTTTAAAAGGGCTATTCTTGCCTTGGTCCAAGAGCCAGAGCCATGGCATTATTGGACAGGCAAGAATTCTTATTTTCGATGTTCTTTCTCTGTGTGCAGCAGCTTGCTCCATTCAGGAGCAGTTGTAATGAGAGAAAGATGAAGAATGGAGGATTGGTATGGGTGGAAAAGAGAGAGAGAAGGAGCAGATTTGTAGAAGGAAAGACAACAACAGAGAAAAGGCAAGTCTGTTCACTGCAGCAATGCTTTTAGTAAAATATCTACAGGTTATTTTAGACCATGTGGGATGCACAGAGCATTGATAGGGTTGGAAGCTATTCAGCACAGATATAAAAGCAAAGTTCAATTAAACCCATGTACAAGCTGCCAGAGTTTGCAAGGAGCTTTGTCAATCAGTGCACAAATTGTTTTGTAATGAATGTAACTTTAACCTAGAGAATAGCATACACAATTTCTAAAATCTCTCTGAATAAAACCTCTTTGAAACTGAAAGGACTCCAAGTTCCATTTACATCAGTACCTTCCTAAACATGTTCTCCCAAAAAAGAAACAGTTTCTGTTCAAAGATATTCACAAGATTAGAAGAATAAAGGAATCTGAGAAAAAGTGCATTAGTATACATATGTAGTTTGTGCTATTCAGTAGCTGTCATACTGTATGTAAAAGGTGATGTTCAAGCAATTAACATATTAATGCTAACATCTCAAACTATAATTTAACTGAAGCTTTATGGCTGAGACACAATAAAGATAAGAAATTGTCAGGCACTCACTGTTCTTTAGGAAATGTAAAATTGAAAATGTAACTTGAATATGTCATGGTACTCTTTTCACTTTATAATCTTCAGAGGCTTTCCAGAAAAAAACCTCAAATATCTGTAATTTGATTCTTATGCATGTTAAAGAATATCTCCTATTATGATTGTGAGCTGGAAAGCTGTAGCTGGATGAAAAAGATTTCCCCAAGTAAAAACAAAACACTGCCTAGTGTACCAATATGTGAAATTGTTCATGAAAAGCACTTTTCAAATGAAATCCTAATTATAAATTACAATTTTCAAGAAAATCATGGCATGAATTTAAACACACAGTCAAAATAATGCAGTTTCATTGATAGTACTATGGCGGACGTTGCGTGTAAAATTTTCAAAACCACTAATAAGCAACTCTGTGTAACTTTGTAAAAACTAATGGAATTGCACCTTCACATGCATGAAATACATTATAAATATGGATTTTATCCAAAAATATTGACATCCAGTTTTAATGAACTCCCCCCGACACAGAGTGCAAAAGAGACATTTGTAACCTAGAAACAAATCAACCTGCCAAGCCTTTAGTTGCAGGGTATCCACTGCCACTTATGACAAACTGCTTTCTCTACGTCTCTGTTTTCCTGTAATCAAATTACAAATGGAGGTCATGATTTTTTTCATAATATGTCACTGGATTCAGAAAGAGCCACTGTAATTTGATATGCTCTAAATTTCTGTGCTTTCTTTCACTCTCTAGCCTAATGAAGAAAAAGAAAAATGTTACACCATTTTCAGATTTTTTCTTTATTTTTGAAGGAAATTTATCTCTGCAGACCTAGATGTCTTTAGTATTATGATTTTGATTTGGAATGATGAATTAAGACACTGATGAGCATGAACCCTTTTTTACATGAAGGAAAAGATTCATGAGCTATTTTTCTGTTTTGCTCTATGGGAACAATTCCAAGCTCTGCTGGTTCATATAGAGCACCGTGAAATAAGACAGTTTGAATACTGAATGCAATTGCTTTCCTTTGGAAGTATATTTTTATGGTGTCCCTCATTTTCAGGATTCATGGACTTCCTGATAAAAAAAAAAGAAAAGCTAAACATTACTTTGTAACTTCCATTTTAAATCCACTTGTACTTTTATACTATGCTTCAAAAGGAAGATTAACAAATCTGCCTTCTAATTAATGCTTTTCATGTTCCTGGAATCACAAGAAATGCTGAAATACAAGTGATATTGGGATACATTTGTGTATGCCATATCCACCATAGGCTTAACTTTTAGTCTTATAATTTTTTTTAATGTCCTTGCTAATTCTTTTCTGTGTGACAGAATATCAGCCAATAAATGAGGTCAAATAAATCAATTTTCCACTGTATCACCACAGTATTATTTGTATTTAAGTTTTGCTCTAGACAAAGTCATGTGCTGTTCTAATTCTTTTCTTGTGCATCAGGCTTACATTACTCATCTTTGCAGCCAGTCCCCTGAAAATGTAGCTTATTTGTCATCTCTCATTTGCTGTGACAATGTCAACAACTGCTTTTGCTGAACTCACAGTCACAGCCTCCATTAACTCATATTTTAAATTTACTGACAAGTATCTGGTGCTGCCCTCTTTCTTGGAATAATACAATTTTTTGATTACCTTTGGATTTTTTAAAGATTATTTTTCAAGATCTATGTGCAAAGCATCTTCATTGTTCTTTTCCAATCTCTCTTTTGCATGTGGTGACTACCAAAACCTACGAGAATATTTAAGCCACTGCCAGCTTTTTCCATTGACATTTGCATTGAAATGTTGAACGTCTTTGCAAGGCTCAAACCATCAGCCTGACTGACAATTGCAAACAAAAATCAGAGTCAGGGCAAAGTGACTTTATGAACAAAACATGAAATTGCAGGGAGAGCAAGTGCTGGTGAATGTGTTGGATGAGACTGAAAGAGCCAAGGGGAAGTACCTTGGAGCATTGCTTTTACAGCCAAGTTGTTGGCTGTGTTAAGTTTTCAGTGAAATCTGGGGAATTCAGAGGAGAACATGCTGCTGGCATATTGACCTGCAGGCTGGCTGAGCCAAGCCACCCTTGAGCTCTCAGGATCTCATTTAATATCTTACAGGACAGAAAAGCACTAGCTGGGACAAAAAGCACGTCTCTAAGAAAAGATGTTTGTTCTTTCCAGGATCTTCTCATGCTTAAAGACAAGCACTTAGAGACTGAGCACTATTTTCAGTGTCCAGCTTTACTGCAAGCAAGGCCAGACAGATGTACTTTGGTTCAGGGAACAGTAATTACTTTTCTTACCATAAAAGTAGCTCATTCAGCTCCCTTTTCCTGAGATACAGAGAACCAGTTTTTCTCAAGTAAAGGGAACTTGTCTGTGTGTAAATGCACCATATTTTTCCCTGAAGCATCTTTTCAAAGGCACACTTGCTGCAAACAAAAATCATTAGTGTTCACAATATCTAAAAGGATCAATAAGGATTTGGATTTTGAATATATTTGTCTAGCTGCTATTGAAGCTGCATGCAATGTTCATAACCTGAAGTGAAAGATACTGACAGCTATTTTGGTAGTCATGGAAGAGCAAGGACAAGAAGTGAGCTGGGATGGATGCACAATGGGAAGATTCAGAACCTGAGGCTGCTGCTCTTAGGGGAGCTGAGTAATTAATAGAACTACAGTGAGTGTGCTTTCAGAGTCAGTGGCCTCTTTTCTAATGGTTTTAGTGGAAATACCGGTCAGTCTCTGTGAGAACTCTTATGTAAATTGTTGTTAGCATTTGGCCTGCATATTGTACTCACATGAAAACCCTGGGAAAGATGTGACTTTATTTAGGGAGGGGTTAATTTCACCTTATGCTTGTATTCTAAAAGGTCAGTGTTTCACCTAAGCTCATTGTCTGGTCTCCTTCTTATCAGCACAAAAGGCAGCAAGAGAGAACTTTCTCCAAAAGGTGATCTATCCTACATACCTTAGACATGCATCTCAGGACAGAGTTGCCTGGAGATGAATTGCCTGGAGATGTCTCTTTTTCCCCCCTGTGATAAGACTGCTATTCTAGTCAAGATTTAAATTTCTGATTGGCTAAATAAATTGAATCTCAGGGATATCTGTCTAAACAGTAGAACACATTTTGCTGTGTTTTCTGTCATTAATAACCTTTTGTACCATGCATTTGTACCACTCACTGTTCTACAACTCACTGAAAGGGGTAGCAAGATGGAGGTTGGCCTCTTCTCTCCAGTAATAAAAGATGGGATGAATGGGAATAGCTTCAAGTTGTGCTAGGGAAGGTTTAGGTTGGGTATTTGGAAAAATTTCTTCACAGAAAGGCTTGTCAAGCATTGGAACAGGCTGCTAGGGGTAGTGGTTGGGCCACCAGCCCTAGGGGTGTTTAAAGATGCATAGAAGTGATGCTTAGGGACATGGTCTAGTGGTGTCCATGGCAGGACTGGGTTAATGGTTAGACTTGAAGATATTAGAGGTCTTTTCTGACCTAAATGATTCTATGATTCTATGATTTTGGTTAAATTATTGCTTATACAATATTTAAAAACCATTATTGCACTTTGTCATTTTTTAAAAATTAAAATTATGGGGAATAAAATAATAATATTGATTTTTAACTTTATTTAGCTTCTTAGGTGGATTTTGTAGTGTATTTTAATGCAGAAAAAGGCTTAACAGGAAGCAAAAAATATTGTGATATGTGGAACCAGGCAAATTGTGCTTGCAGATGTCAAAAGATACAGAAGATTTGTTTATAAAAGTAAAGAAAACATTCTTCTTTCTAAGCAACACATAAATATATCCTGTCGTCTACTCTAATAATTGCAAGATCTCTCAAAGCCTGCAGGCATTTTACAATGAATACAAAGGATACAAAGCATTACAGCAATAGTTTTCACTTTTTTTTTTTTCTCATAAAAGCTCAACTGTTTCATTTTTAAGTAGGTGTGATCCTCTCTTAGGCCAACTGTGGTGTACTCAAGGTAGATTTTGCCATTCACTATGACAGGACAGAATTCCAGATAATCAGTCTCTTGTTCCAGGCAGTCCAATGTGGTAAGCAACCTTGGGAAATTGAATTTACTTTCCATTGTCCTGTGCTGGCAGGTAGAGGTAAAGGGGCAAGTGATGCACACCTGGATCAGAGAGTGGGAGAGCAGAAAATGAACTATACAGCTGTTTCATGGGTGGGATCATGGTTGGGCACGATCATCAGCAACTGGTAAGGCAAAGGAACAAAGAAATAATAAAGAACTAAAGTCCAAGGGGACTGTGCAAAGGCTGATTAAACTTTTGTGGGATTTATGCCTTCTAATGGGCAAAGGTGTAAGCAGGCAGTCTCCTGTGGTATATACATTTGGGGAGTGGACTCCAACAAGCCACTGGCATTTTGGCCGGGGTTTTCCAGCTTTTAGAGGCCACAGGGGTAGGGTCTGTCCTGAGAACCCACAGCCAGGTGCTCTGGCTGGTCCATGAAGTAGAGGTGTCCTGGGCCACCTGTGTATCTGGATCTCTTGACAGCAGTGCTGTACAGGACCTAGAGCTGACCCCAACGCTATCCTCACACCATACATTTGGTGAAATGTTCTATAGATCAATCGCTCGATCCATTGCTGGGTACTTCAAAGGGCATCTCTAATGGCTTCAGCAGTGCCATAGTCATACAGGTTTGAAAAGGGAAATGGTATAGAAGCTACATCTGAACTGGGAGCATCAATGCTCCATAGAAAACTATGTGTTCCTAGGTTTCTCAGCTTCCAGGTTGAGGGCCATGGCCACTGCACATTTTTATCTCCAGTTTTGTGAGCTCTCTCAGATGTAACTTTTTATTAGTATCCAACTTCCACAAGAATCCATATTCTACTCACTTTGAAGTGCCTGGAGTACCTGCCTGTATCATTTCCTTGATAGCAGGAAGAATGGGGACAGAAGGGGCTGCAGTAGCTGTGACTCTCAGAGGGGGATTGTTATTACATTCTTTGAATGTTTAAGTAATTACCATTGTGATCAGTTTAAAAATGTATAAAAACCCTCTTGCCTTCAGGAAAGTAATGTTCAACTTTCATTTCCTCCAGAGACAAATACCCATTCAGAGGAGAAGAAGAAGATAGAATGGAATGAACCAGGCTACTGTAAGACTGTGGGGTCATCACCATGTAATTCTAGGTATTGTTGCAAAAGCTGGAATATTAAATCTCACTGGGTGGAGAGATGGATGCAGTCCAAGGGCAACCTAGAGGGAAATAAGACTGAACTAATGAAAGTCTGCTCTCAGTAGTATGTAAAGAATGTCTCCAATATTGTGCTCACTAAAATAGTGTCTCTGGGCAATGTGAGGATAATCATGGGTAGAAATTAACTTCCTTCCAAAAATCGCATGAAGAAGAATAAAAGTCGTGTCTGAGAAATGTGATCTGTAGATTTTAGTAAGTTGTCTCACTCTTAATGACATTTGAGTATCTTCTGAGATTTCCTGACATAATGAGATTTTAGACTGGGTTAGAGGATGTCTTTATTTCCTTGAATTCTGTGGAACTGCTGATTACCTTCTGATTTTCTTCCCTGTTCATATTTGGTTTTGTGGATGTTCTTTACTGAGGTTGTTAAAAGAATATATATTTGACTACGTCTCTTTTACAGAGCTATGAAATGTACTTTCTTTGAAAAATTTAACTAAAGTTTACTCAGGTGAAATAACCCCAGAGAATTATCCCTTCAATTTTTAAGATAAGACTAGAACACTAAATTTTATGATTCTCCTTAGGAAGCAGAACTTCTGGGAATTAATATTATCCTAAGGCAAAGATCACGGGATCCTGTGAATAACTGAGATTGGAAGGGACCTTTGGATATCATCTACCCCAGCCCCTTGGCTCAGAACAGGGCTGGGTAGACCACAGTGCTCAGGACCCCTTTATAAATACCTGCTGACTGTGCCCACTCATCTTCAATATATTTGGAAATTATTTCAGGATTAGTTGCTCCAGCACCTTTCCCAGGTGAGAGGTGATGATAAAAAACCTTTAGTTCCCATAATCCTTCCTCTTGCTCCACTTGAGGACAGAAGTGACATTTTCTTTCTTCCACTTCTCAGGAAGCCTCTCCCAATTGCTATGTCTTTCATAGTGGCTTCTTGGTGACATCTGCCACCTCACTCACTGTTCATGGGAGAATGGACTTGTTCAAATGCTCCTTAACCCTGTCCTCTTCCATCAAGAGCAGTTCTGCCTTTTTTAACCTCAGGAACAAGATAATTTCAATTCTGGCACTGTTCAGCTGTATCAGAGATATGCTTTGCTTGCACCTTAATAACTCTTATTGCAATAGTGTGCATATTTAGCCCATTCTGACACAGGTTTCCAGCCTGTACGCTGGCATGGGTAACAGGTAACATCTATCTTCACACATGTAGACTAGACTGATTAGAAAAAAAGAGAAAGAAAAATACTGAAAATCAGAAAAATAACTTAGTGTTTTCCCCGCCAGTTTTAGAAGTGGGTTAATATGACACTAGTTAGCTGCATGTCTACATTTTTGGTAAAGGAAATGGCCAAAAATGCTGGATCAAATTGGCCTAGTTTGAGGAAAAAAAAAATTAGGGTCGTGGTCTCAGCTAGAGGCAATTACTTAAATGAAAGGATGGTGAGGCATCTACTTTCTTGGACATCTGAGCAGAATTAATAAACTTGAACTAATTAGTTGATGCCATTTGGTGACTTCTTGGACCAATCTATAAAAATGCCTTGATTATTTGCCACTAGTCACATAAGTGTGTTTATTCATCTTACTGAAAATGTTTTGATGAATTATGCTTTGTCTCCTTGAGTGCCACTGCTCACTTCACCACTGCCCCATGCTATTGACTGAAAAAAGAAATCTCAACTCCTCTTGAAAAAAACTTTTAGTATCATCTTTGTCATATCTGTTTTATACACTTACCCATTCCACCTTATCCTTCCTCACTATATTGCTGTTTATTTCCATAATGCATAAGTGAAATATACTGCTCCACTTCTTTTTAGAAATCGTAAGGCACCTTGGTAGCAGCCCTCTCATATCTGCCAGGGCCCTGTCCTGGCCAGTAAAACTCTCCCAAATGGAAGTTTCTTCCTAGAAATGACAAGTGTTTCAATGTGAGGTTACTTGCTGTGTAATATGATGAAATCTTTCCTGCCCTTTCCAAAGGAAGAGGCCACTAATGGCCTTTGTACACCTCTCTTCCCAACAAGTCACAGGCACTGGAAATGGGCTGTGGATAGAAACATTGTTTACTGGTTCATTTCTAGTTAGTACAATTTAAATATATTTCCTCCTCCTTGTCCTACAGTGGTGTATCAGATATATCACTACTCAAATGTTGGCAAACTGGCCAATATTGACAAGAAGTGAGGGAGAGTGGAACCTTTGTCACCAGAAGGTTTTGATTCCAGATGAAATGCTAATGTGTCCTGATAAAAATCCTGCCTACATCTCCTCGCATACAACTTATTTCCTCAATGTTTTTGTGCTGCACTATGGTCTGGAATGATATCTTTGAGCCACTTTGAGCATACAAAATGTTACATATTCTGTTACATAGCCACATAATGGATAAACATGTTCTAGATTGATCAAAATCATAGAATGTGTTCCAAATATTGCCTGAAAAAGATTGAAATAAATCCAATTTAAGGCTTCACTGACTAGTTTGGGACAAAAACTTTGGAAGAACATGGGGAAGCATTGCTGCAATCACTTTTACGCTATGCATTCATCCTCCTCTGATTGCATGAGAGTTTACTTACCTTGAGAAGAGAGTTAAGAATCTTGATTATGAACTGTGTCAGTCCCTTGTCCTTGTAAGATGTACTACCTTTAAAATTGTGTATGCTGAGAAAAATCCCAAGAACCCTACACAAATTAAAAATGTTCTGGAGCTTAGGATAACTTACACGGTTTGCCTACTGGGTACTGCACCAATACTAAAAGAGAAAGGTTTCAAGCACATTATAGGACATGAACTAGATAGATAATCTAAAAGTCTAGAAGTACTCAAAAAGAAAAAACAAACAAACAAACAAACAAACCACTTAACTAGCCTCTATCCTTTTGGGGAGAATTTTCAAGGAGAGTTAATTTCTCTGCATAGAGAAAGAGCCTAACCCCTCCTCATGCCCAAGAAATTCTCTTCCCTCAGTTTTCCCTCTACTTCTGTAATCTAGCTGTGCTAAAGGACACCTACAAGAATGAAGTGTCAGCTTGAGACCAGCTAGCAGAAAAAACATTGAAATGGAAAAGTGCAGTTTCACAATTAAACTTAAGTCTCTCCTTTTGCGTTGTCTCCTTCATTTCTCTTTCTACAATTCTGCTTGTATTATTCTGACAAGGACTTCTGTAAACTCCCAAGATGCCAACTTGAAGCTGACAAGAACGGTGGCAAAAATACCTAAAGCACAAATTCTTTTGACAGACCAACAGGAGTCTGTTGTCTGCCGGAATCACCTTTCATTTTTCCTGTGCACATTTCTTCTGCTTTGCCCTCTGCAGACACCTCAGCGACAGCCCGAGGGTGTCAGGCACAATTCTGCAGAGACACAGAGAAGGAAAAGAAAATGCCAAGTGTCAAGTCTATCCCGTGACCTCCCACTACTATATAAACTGAAAAAAGAAATCATGGGAAAGTGGCCACTTAGCTCCTCCAGTCTTGATAAGTTTAATTGATTTCCAAGCATCTTCATAGCTATGCTGAGAGATATGTGTGTTTAGGATACACTGAAGTGTTCACTGAAATCAATTAGACTCTATTCTGACTTCAGTGGGCAGAGAGTTGACTCTGGTTTCCATCATGAGAGTTCTATAATAAGCATTTTTAAAGGATTGATGCAAACCCCATAATTCCACCAGCATGTAAAAAAGAGGCAACAAGGGACATTGTGAAGTTTGTATTACAGACACAAGATCAGTAGAGCATGAAAGCTCATGTATGTGCTCTTATATAATAATAAAAGAAGATTTCTTTTTTTTGGCAGTCACTGATGATATAATTTCCACTGTTACTGATCCAAGCGCTTTATGTTGCTCTTCTGAAGAAAATGTTTGCTGGCATCACTAACCCTGATCACTCAGTTATATTGCCAATTAAGTCCAAGCAGTAATGCTCAAAGGAACTGCAGATCAGCACACTCTGAAAAAGGGTAACTATCCAAAGATAAACCACGGACTTTGATAGGAACTAAATCAAGCTGCAGCATTTAGCTAACTTATCCCTTTGAATTTTTGTCATTCTGAGTGGGTTTCATTTTAAAACGGAGCCTCTCCACTTCCAAACTGGAAAGCTGACATTCTCTATCTATGTCCACGCAGTCTGACATTCCTATCATGGCAACTTACCTTCACTGCCATTTGTCACAAATGCTGATGCGGATATGTCAGCTGTCTGTGCAGATATGTCAGAGAGGAAAAAACAACTGAAATAAGAGGAGATGTCAATAAAGAAACAATGATATTTCTGTGAGCATTGTGTTAAATTAGTTGACGTTATCTCTGCTTACTAATCATCAGTAGCTGGAGCTTACATGGCAAGGAGTTGTAGGATGAAGTATGATTTTCCACAGGTTTGAAAGGTCAAGTTTAATTTCCCAAACATCTGTAAGTTTCTTTTCAACACTTCAATGGCAAATCAAATTCACTTGAGCAAACTTGTCATATAAATAACTTGCAGTACTGAAGATACAAATTTAGAGTCCAGTCCCTACTGGGTAAAAAGAGCAAGCATACCCTGGAAGTCAGAAGCAGCTGGCTTGAGTGGCCACAGCATCCTTAAATGGGACCTTTTCTAAGTAACCAAGAGCAGGCATGTAATTTCAGTGGGAATAATGTGCCTGATGTTATTTGGCAGTTTAATATTTATTATTAAATAATATTTGGGGGGGAACTGCACTAGGGAGGAGAGAGTGCCGTAGCTCAGATTCTGTGCAACAATTTTGGCATTGGCTTTCACTCAGTAACTGATCACTTTGAAAGGGAGAGGATCACTTTGAAAGACACTCAGTTCTTGGGAAGTCTGAATGGAAATGGTGCCACCCACTCAGGATGACGATCAGGGGCTCTGGGATGCTTCCTTGTGGCCACTGACTTCAGTACAGCCATCACAATGGTCATAAACTGGGAGTCCTCTTACGTGGTGTGGTGGGTTCGGTGTGGGGTGTGCTGCCAAGAAGGACTGGGGCCCGTAGCCGAGCCCGAGGGACAGGTGTGCCCTGTTTTCCTAACCCAGGACTTACTGCCTTTTGGAGCTGAGAGTTATCATACTTATCATAGTGATACACAGAACAGAGAAACTGGGGTTAAATGACTTCAGGAAATACAGCCGGCAAATCTTTCAGGAGATTAGGCTCTTCATTTAAAAATATCTTCTTTTTTGCTTAATTTAACTTACACTGTAATATTGACTCATGCATTATCTTTTTCTTTCTTCTCAATTTTCCTTTTCTCATTCTTTTTATTTTCCTTCACCTTCATTCCTTCTTTTCCTGTGCAAGTCACCAGTCTAACTGGCAATAGAGAAAAGGGATGAATGTGGTGAGAGTTAGTGACACAGTAAAGAAAGGAGTATGGGATAAAAATATAGGAAACAATAAAAGCAAATATGAAACATGAAAGCAGCACATTTCAAAATCAACACTTTTCAATAAAAAGCACAGTAGAAACTATTGCAACTATTACAAAGAAATTTAAAAAACGCCTAATTTTACATCAACAGAATGCAAAGAACAAAAAAAAAAGTTTATTTTTCAAGTTCCTCATCATGACTACAAGGTTGCTGGAGAATGGACTCTGCCTTTCATTGAGGAAATTTTTTCAGCATGCAAACTTTAACAAAAGGTTTCATATAAGAATGCTAGCGGATAGAACAAGATTTCTTGCACTTGTGATTTGCCTGGCTGATGAAGGAGTATTTTCAGCAATGTCCACCACTTATTACCTTAGACATTTAGTTAATGCAGCTTATCTTCTCTTGTGTCAATTTTCATCAAGAACCCTTTCTGGTTTGTCTTTAATCTGTATTTATGTCCAAACAGAACATATCCAGTTTTATTACAGTTAGATTGAAATAGCCCCATGAAATAGATGGTACATATATCTAACTTAAAGAAGCAATCTTTGTCTTGATTCTTATCTGGTTACCATAAATCACAGATAATTCTCCTAAGGTTAGTGTAGTTACATGAATAAAAATCCAGATAACAGAAGAAAGTGTTTGCTCCTCTTAAGCATTTGTGACTTTTTCTAAGCAAGGCTTTGATAATATATACAGGAGGAGTGAAAAACCCTTAACAGATACCTATTGTTCACAGTCAAATGACCTTCTAGGTCAGCTGTTCAATCACCATGATTTCCTAAACAGTGGTATCTCTTCCATTCACTGCCTGGTGTTAAGTGGTATGTTCCTGACAAGCAGAAGAAAATCCAATTATCTACTTTTCTTTCTTGCTTCTTCAGGAAACATTAGCATTTTTAATGCAGCATGTGGCCATACATTACAGATGATGGTAGGGTACCTTTGGGAGAATTATGTTTTTGTAACACTTTTTCATGAAGTTGTGAAAGACAGAACCAATTCGCTGTTGCAGCTATCTGAAAAAAAACAGCTTTAAATCTGTGCTGGACAGATTCTGTGGGATAACGTTGTGAAAAAGTAATAGAGAAGATGCTATTGCATTTCTTGTTCCAATCCTTTCGGACCGATCACTGCATCTTGAGAGGGTTGCTGTGTGTTAAATTGCAATAAATGAGAGCTACCTGTCATAAAGTAATTATTTCTCTGAAGAGGAAACTGTAGCATGCCTTTCACAGCTCTTCTCAAGCCCATTGCAAAAAAATCCTACAGAACCAGATAAATGGCCATATTTAAATTATAGGACACATTCAGCTCCTGAAAGCAGAGAGACTTCTGTGTCATCCTTTTCCCCACAACAATCTCCCTCAGACTGTTTTAGAGGTTTAAACAATGATTTTCATAAAACCCCACTCAAAATTCTCAAGCCCACTTAGGGGCTGTCCACTTTGTTTTTTTGGCTTATATGTATGTTACAGCATTAGAGTGTACATGAGTTCCTTGACTCTTTTTTTGTTGTTTTTGCCATTGCTTCTCAGTAGAAACAAACTTGGCAGGTAGAAACTTATTCAAAACCACCTGTGTACCTCACCCAAACGTGCAAGCTTAGAAATACTTCTGATTCACTCACTTTTGACACAGACTCAGTTTGCTTTTGTGGTTATTTCTGCAGTAAAGTGCAGGAGAATCTGGATGGGTTCTTGATATTTTAAAAACCAATATAATTTTCTGTTCTTTATAAACCATAATAAATGCAACTGGGAGGACTTTTGAGTCTCAGTAACTTGATTTTCTGTGGCAGAATAAAGAGTGCCCTGGGAATATGTTTCATTGTCTTCAAATGCCATGGAAACCTTCTGACCTTTAAATGTAAACTTTTCAATTTGCAGGAAGAGGTTTAGCCAAAAGATTCTCATTAACATTTGGCGCTGCTAAGAAGCTGAATGCTATTGTGCTAAACTGAAATTTACCTCTATGCCACAGACTATGAAACTGTATGAGGGAAGTCAGAGATGCTGCTTATGCCAAAGGTCCTTTCAGAATTAATTTTGCAAAGTTCTCACAACAGGCATGGGCATATCCTGGACTCATTTCGTGTGCTCCTGATAGTTTAAAATCTGACGGCATTCTGACTTGAGGCATTCAACGATTTACTTAACACTTCTGTGGTGCTAGAATATCAAATGCCTTTTGTCCAATAAACAAAGTGCCTTTTTGTATGATACAATGCCCATTTTCTTGAAAAGCAAAGAACCCGTGGAAGTACACCTGCTGCTTCACCAGTAGCATTTTCTATTCATTCAGATGCATTTTCTATGAACTTCTGACAAAATATTCAGACTCTGAGAAGACACTTATTTCATCCAATGATTCAGGTTTTACCGTTCTCTGAATTTTGCCAATTCCTTAGCAGTAGGTTTCTTAGCACTATGGTATATATATAATTGTTTTTATTTCACTATCAACAGTAAACTTTGAACAGTTAAACAGTTTAAACAGTTAAACTTTTTATGAAAATTATGCTTTAGAGAACCATATATTTTTAAAGTGATGGGGACTGCTGTGTTAGTCTAAGCTGTGTTGCAAGAAGTATTCCTACAGAAGTTTAAGAACTAAGTGAATTCCCTTATTTCCCAAAGGCAGTATGAAGAGTCCCTCTGACTTTGTGGACCAAGAGTTTGTGTTGGTATGGTATTTTCATAGCACTGATGTGTGAAAACAAGTAAATTAGTTCCAGATTTGCTGCTATCATTGAAACAAGCAGAGAGCTAAAGGTCAGAAAAGAACACCTGTGTTCAAAAGAACTTACAGAGGTAGAAAAGGGCTTAGGGGCAGTTTATGACTATGCAAGAGACTGGTAAAATGCAGATCATGTTTTATTTTTATTTACAGGACCTACTGGGTTAGGGCTCAGGTCCTCTCTAAGGTCTTTGGTAAACTTGGTGAGACTGAAAGAGACAAGGTACCTCACCTTCAGTGTTGCTAGTGCAAAAAAACCTGCTGAGCCCTGGCCATATCATGGTGTTACCTCTTGATCCCATTTATTTTCCTACACTTCCAGTTGATGTCACAGAAATGAGGTCACAATCTCTTCTCTTAGTCCTGAACATGCTCAGTCCTCTGATATTCTCAGCTATTTGAAAGTGCATCTCTTCCACCCAGTGGTCTCTCTACCAAGCACAACTGTAGAAGACATTGGGGTTTCTCCCTGGGTCATCTGAGTTCAACAAAAAGGGTTCCCTTTGTTGCTGCAAATATGTCTGTGTTCCCCAGTGCAGCCCCAGCTCTTTTTTGCTCCTGTCTTCTGAACAAAGTCACTGCAGAGAAGAAAGGTGAGCCATGCAACCTATGAATCTTCTGTTGTTTAGCCTCTAGTGTGAATCAAACAGTGCCTGGAAAGACCTTGGGGTTTATTAAAAGTGCTCAACAGCCATCTAACTCTGTACTTATCCTTCTTCGAATTTCTCAGTGATAAAGAGACCTTAGACTTAGGCAAAACTAAAAGTAGTTGCTTGTCTGTCTAATTGACAGATCAGGTGTAGGTGTCCTTTCCCCCTGCCACCATTCCCTAGCTCTACAGTCTGACAGCCAAAAAGTAAGCTAAGTGTTTAAGCTGGATTGAAAATAAGCATGCAATCACCGTTGCTATTTCATAACAATTAATTTGCTTTTCAAAAGGCAGATGTCCACCATCAAGTGAGATTTCCTGAGATACAGATGGCACCTGCACTGGGCTGGGCTGAAGACCAAGTGCCATTACTGAAGGCATCTCAAAAGACTCTAAATGCTTTTGCTCTGGCAATGGAATTGAATCCTAAGTGACATTTTTAAAGTACTGAAATCAAATCACCTGCAGCAGTAGCAGAATGAACTCCATTTCCAAAACCTAAAGTGTCTACATTTGTGAGCACTGAGCTGTTTCCATCAATGTTTTCAAAGAAAACTGAACTTTTGTTGCCTCCTACCATTACTGCTGTGCTGTAAGATGCTGTGAAAACAAGCTCTCCATGTGTGTAAGTTTAGATAATAAGGCCACCTTTCTTCCCATTCTGGTTTAATGACTTTCAATGGCTCCATTTATTTTGAAACAAGTTACAGCATAAGGCAATTTTGCCACTCAATAGCTTTTGGGGGCAATCTGTTTTTTGACTTAGTAAACAGATGAAGCTCTCAAACAGCCTGAATTCTTTAACAGGAAAAAAAAAAACCCGCTAGAGACAAATTTAAAAGGCAGCAAGCTTCATCATCCTTCATGATATTTTCCAAAACCAAAATACAAAATCATAAAATATATGGATGATGTACTAAGTTTTCAAAGAAAACAGAAAACTGGAAAATCCTAATGAAACTATATCACTAAAGAGAGCCTATGGTAGTTACATTATCTTGTGACTGAATATTTGTGCTGTGATGGAGTGAAAGTATTTTTTGCTGAACAAGCTGAAAATGCTGCCACAGGAGAACAGGCTGACTTCAGCTTTATTCAATTGCTTTCCTTTCAAGCAGTTTCTGATATTTCAAAGTAACTGACAGAACCAAGCCAAATTCACAAACTCAGTCATTCATAAGGGTATAAATTATGACCTTTAAAATCAGAATGGATGTTTCTATCCATGCTGTATTGTTGTAGCCGATGAAAATAATCGACTTCTACAGAGAGGAGGTGGTTTAAGGCTGCTGTGTGTGAAAGGGTGATGTGAATGTTTACGAAGAGCTCAGCTGCAGGTTGTACCAAGTAATCTGATCAGTGGCTGTAACCAAGTCAACGATGACAGATTTGTTACTGCATCTAGACGTTGGGGATCAAACAGTGCCAGAAGTGGTGTGGTGATATTGTAGGATTAATGTCAGACATTGCATCCAGCTTGCAACAGGCAGGGTCACATATATCATTATTGCAGTGGGTATGACCTGAATTAAGCTTGCCCAGAGAACACTAATAATAATACTGTACCAAGAAGTACCTATGGAACTGTTTATGAAACTACACATCAAGGGAAAAGTATCCTTCAGGAGATGCTATGTTTATGAGAAAAAAAAAATCCTGTGTGTCTTGTCAAGAAGTGTGATGTGGTACAAATTCCACCTCTGGAGATAAAATGTGTGATGCTGTGTGTGCCAGCAGGGCTCCATGTCACACAGCAAGTAAAACAGACTTCTAGTGAGGACCTGTAGTGTTACCTGACCATGTGGACAAAGCAGGCGTTAAAAAAATATTATAAAGAACTATCAGGAAATGAGATTTTAATCAGAAATGTTTACTTGTTTGGTATAAAATGAGCTCTAAACAAGATAAATAGTTAGAAAAACACACAGACAGACAGAAAAATAAGCCAGGAGAGTAATAAGCCACTGACAGCTTTTCAAAGGCTGGATCTTCAGGAACAGAAAACCATTCTTCATGAAACAAAGCAAGGTAGTATTTCCAGTCAGATGAAAGCTGCAACTTACTCTAAAAGAAAATCCAACAAGAGATTTTAAAGGTGGAGATACTGAAGTTTCCCATAACCACATTTAAAAAGATGAAAATGTCCCCAGATTTGGCAGAGGATTTTTCTGAGTACCTTCACAGCACTGAATCCATCCTACAGCATCTCTCCCATCAGGATTTAAAGAAAATGGCTGATGCTAGCTTGGAAGGTACTCAGCTTCCTGAGCTGTAAACTGAGTGAGGCGTATGGAAATCACAAACACACGAGCTTTGTGCAGCCAAACCAAACATTACCTGGTTTTCCAATGACACGCATTTGCAGTTATTCTGGCATAGGTAATGCCTGTATAATGAAGGAACTGAGATTTGTCATTCTACATCACATCCAAAGTTGTGATTCTCATCTCTGTGATGCATATGCTGGGATGTGTTCAAGGACAAAACTGATCACCTTCTACTTTGGTATGCAAGTCTGAATATTGACTTCAAGAAACTCTAGGCACAGCTCATCACTGAAAGCTTTTCAGACTTATATGTCATTCTCATATCTGCATTAAAAATGATTTAATGAATAATTTTGTTCCAGGACTGCCTTCATACATTTTTAATAAAATGTACATTTATTCCAACCTTAGCATTCTTCAGCATTCTGTATTAATTATGTACCAAAACTATGGAATGTTTAGTGTCCTAACTCATCATTTGACTAAGCTTACTTATGAATTCATTATCTTTTATTCCCTACCTATGTCTGTGATGCAAATTTCTATAGCAGTGAAATATGTCTGAGTGCTTTGCTCCTAGTTAATGTGGTATTAATATAGCAATGAAATTCATTACATTTACAGATATCCTTTTTAATAACACTAAATTAATGTTTCAACTTGATAGAGTCCTGCAGTTGCCTAAGTTTGGTTTATTTTTTTTTTCAGATTAATACAGCAGTTAAGATATTTGTGTTGGTGATATTGCCAGGTGAAACTTTTACTTTTGTGTTTCATCTGTTTGTGACATGCTGGATTTTCTAAATCACGGATTAATTATTGCTACTTACAACTACACCTCTGGTAGTCTATCTGTCCCAACAGTAAGGATTGCATAAATAAGGTAAAGACCTCTTGTAGTTAGGAAAGGAAAGCCCATCCAAATGTTGTTCCCAGGATGCTGATTCCCTCCTGACACCCATCCCCTCACACTGTACATCTGAAGTGTTTTAAAGGACAGAACAAAGGCTGTGCAGCTAAAAAAAAAGGAGGAGATTTTACCTTGGACTTTATACCAGTCTCCAAATAAAGAAATAAATTATTCTGTCAGTCTACAGTAAATAAGATTTAAAGTAAAAGGGAGGGCTAAATTGCAGTAAGTGATAGACAGGCCCAAAACTGTGAAAAATGTACTGAATGGATAGTGAAACTCAGAACAGACTGTCTAGAAAAGCTGTGGAGTATCTGCTGCTGGAGGTTTTGAATGCCATTCAGACAAACATCCATCAGGATGGGGGATAGATAAACTAGGCAATCTCTTAAAATACCTTCCAGTTTTATTTTTTCTTTATGATTATCTGAGTAGGCTTGTCATACTGAAATATTTCTCTGATTAGGGTCTGATGTTATGCCTTGTCTCCTGTAAAGCTATTTATCCTTATGTTGTTAGAGACCCATGATAATGAATAAATGACAGATGCCTAGTTTGTTCTCAGAAGCCAATTTTTCAGCCAGTTAGCATCTGGAGTTGCAGAGATTTCCTACAGAGCTCAGTTCTAGAAGTTCCTTTGTTTCAGATATAATGGGACTTTCTAGGTCAAGCTTCCTGATATTTTCTAGAAATATGCTTAAGTAAAGGACTCCCATCATGCTCAAGACACAGGGCTGCATTCCTATAACTCACCTACAGAATCTGAGCTAATCCATAACCTCACGTGGCTTCCACTGAGATTAAAACTGGGAAGTTTTATTAGTTATTTGTAGTGAGACAAGCTCATGAACGAGATCATCAAGGTTCTGGGAAGATCTTATAGCAGCCTTCCAGTACCTAAAGAGGACCTGCAAGAGCTGGAGAGGGACTTTTGACAGGCGTTAAGGACCACTTTTGACATGTGATAGAACAAGGGGTAATGGCATTAGACTGAAAGAGGGTGGGTTTAGATTAAGGATTAGGAAGAAATTCTTTCCCGTGAGGGTGATGAGACACTGGAACAGGTTGCTCAGAGATGTCATGGATGCCTCATCCCTGGAAGAGTTCAAGGCCCATTTGGACAGGGCTTTGACCAACCTGATCTGGTGGGTGACATCCCTGTCCAGGGCATGACAGTCGGAACTAGACGATCTTTAAGATACCTTCTGACCCAAGTCATTCCATGATTTTATAACCAGTTGCTAAATCCCAGTTGTAATATAGGAACATGTTAAGTCTTTGCAGACTTCAAAGATTAACTCACACTGAAGAAAATATTTCAGGAATCTCAGAGCCTAAGAGTAGCTGATACTGTTCCTGAGGCTTCTACACTAAGCTACTCCGGAGGCACACTATGAACTGACAAAGATGCTTGCTCAGACCACCTATAGCTATTTTTATGCTCTTAAAACATTTGAATGAAGTCTCTAAATTGATTCTGAAAATGAGACCTAGACTTTGAATTTAGCTGGTTTTGATTTAGGTGTCATTTAGGTGCTTTTGACAAAGTTGTATTTAGCACTCTTCAAAAGCTCCAAGGACGCAGTAAATATGTACCCACAAAAATGCTGCTGAAGAGGAATGGATGTGAGCATACACATTCCTGGTTATATGTACTTTCAAACATATTTCTCCGCTCTTCAGCTATATCACAGCTCGATAAGAAAAACTATCTTGGAAATTTGATCCTAAGTGAACCACTATCCTGAAGGAACACCCAGAGCAGGACGCTGAGGACAATGTTACTCTAAATAAAAGACAACAGCAAGAACTGTCTAGTATCATAAACCAGTTCAGAGAAAGTGGGGTACTAGTGTTGGTTTTAAGACACTAATTTTCTTATCCACCAGTGACATTTTTTTCTATTTCTGCATTCTATTTTTGTTCCTGAATACCCTGGTCTAGTGCTGATTTTAAACAATTTAATTCTGAACATCAGTTAAGATCTCTGATATCAAACACCTACACAAACACCTTTGTGCCTTATTTGTGTTTAAGTTTTATTTCAAATCAGGTGCCTAAATGCAGAGCTTGTAGAATTGCAGAGCATTTGGATTTTAATTGTATCAACTTCATGCAAAAGTGACTATAAAAGCCTCAAAGAAAAATAATAGCTTCTAAGTGCAAGTGAAAAGATGCTGAGATTTACATAATGGGTTTAGTCAGACACCCCTACTGTTTTATAGAGGGTAAAGTGTATGTGCACAATAAATAAATTACACTCTGCCATCAGTAGGTTGCATCTAATTGCATTGGTGGTTCCATTTTTCCCCTCATGACTTCTTTGGGGTAGCATGTTGGAAAGCACATTTTTTTTCATTATCCTACTTAATTGGTTTGATAGATCTGCGTATAGATGACACTGGTTTTTATTGCTTCTACCAAATTACTTATATATAAACCAGATCCTTTGTGTGTTTACATGCAAGATCTCGAAATACTGAAAAAAAAATTATTATTGTCTGTGGCTCAGATAGAACATGACCAATATTCTTCCACCTACTCTGCCTTCAGGCTGCCTTGCTATGTGTGCTTTTCATAGTGTCCACCTCCTAAATCTACTCACTTCAAGACAGAGCTGGCTAAAGCACCTCCTTCCACTACCACACTGCCCTCCATGGGGATGTTTTGATCTATCTTTCAACAATTCATTGCCAAAATTATTTTCTTGAAATGCTGTTCAAATTCCATTAATCTCATTTTATTATGGCAAAGTATAATTTAGAAATTGTTAAATTATTAAATCCATTTTTATGGAGACTGACCCTTTCTTTAAAAAGGAAATATATAGAAAATGGAGAGGTTCTGATGAATTTAATTTATTTAGCTTCAATATTTCTTTATCCTCTTCCTTCATACTTTTCCCTGTGTTTTTCTGGACTTTTTTTAAAAAATATTTTAAAAATGGTAAGAAGAATGGCTTAAATATGGTCAAAATGTGAAAAATCAAAAAATGGAAAAATAACGAAAGTTTCCGGATAATTTCCATTTATTTGCTTTTTTCTTTTCTTTCCTTTTTGTTGTTGTTTTTGGTTTTTTGTTTGTTGTTTTTAAATTGAGAACCTTTAGAAATAGCCTTTTCTGTCAAAATTTTCAACATTTTAATTTTGGCCAGCTTGCTTCTTTTCTCTGTTCAGTGCATTTATGTTCTGGAATAAAAGAGAAAGATCTAATATATGTGTTATGTTTCCATTTGCAAAAGAAAACTAAAGCAGATTAAGGATTGTGTTACTTGAAGAGTGTGTTGGGTTTCTACAGCCAGGTTTTGGTAGCAGGGAAGCTACAGGGATGGCTTCTGTGAGAGGCTACCAGCAGCTTCCTTCACGTACAACAGAACTTCAGGATGCCAGAGCAGGCTGCAGGATGGAAGCTGGCCAGGGCTGGGCCCATCAGAAATGGTGGTGACACCTCTGGGGTAACAGATTTAACAGGAGAAAAAAAATGTTGTTGCACAGTTGTATTTGCAGCCAGAGAAGAGCAGGGTGAGAATACGTGGGAGGAACAGCCCTGCAGACTCCAAGGTCAGTGCAGAAGGAGGGACAGGAGGTGCTGCAGGCACCAGAGCTGGGATTTCTCTGCAGCCCCTGGTGCAGACCATGGTGAGGCAGCTGTGTCCCTGCAGCCCAGGGAGCTCCACAGCGATGCAGAAATCCACCTGCAGCCCAGGGAGGAGCCCAGGCTGGAGCAGGTGGATGCCTCAGAAGAGGCTGGGACCCCATGGGAGGTGTGTGCTGGAGCAGACTCCTGACAGAGACCTGCAGACCCATGGAGAGAGGTGCCCATGCTGGAGCAGGTTTCCTGGTAGAACTTCTGACCACGTGGGGGACCCACATTGGGGCAGCCTGTCCCTGAAGGACTGCACCCTGTGGAAGAGTGACTCACGTTACAGCAGTTTGTGGAGGACTGTGCCCGTGGGATGGACCCACACTGGAGTAGTTCATGAAGAACTCTCTCCTGTGGGAGGGACCCCACATTGGAGCAAGGACAGGACTCCTGTCCTTGAGCAGTGGCAGAAACAAAGTGTGATAAACTGACCTTAGCCTCAATCCCTGTCTCCTTGCATCACTGGGGGAGGTGGTAGAGCTAGGAAGGAGGGAATGGTGCAGAAAAGATCTTATTTTACTTCTCATTATTCTGCTCTGATTTTCTTAGCAATAAATTCAATTAATATCTCTAATCTGAGCCTGTTTTGCCCCTGACAGTATTTGATGAGTGATCTCTTCTGGTCCTTATCTCAACTCATGAACCCTTTGTTATATTTTCTCTCACCTGTCCAGCTGGGGGGGTGGGGGAGGGAGAGGTGGCTTTGGTGGGTGTCTGGCATCCAACCAGCATGAACCCACCACAAGGTCACAGACAGGATATATTATGGACTTGATTTTGCCAGACACTAGATGCCTGCAGCTCGCCTCTCACTGAGTGAATTTAAGGCACTTGTCACATGACCTACTCTTTTATTAGCTTAGTTGCAATGGAAAAGGCAGAGCAGAAGCATCAGGAATGGAAAATGATGGCAGGAAAAGTCTGGCAGTTTGTTCCACGGGGATGATGGAAACTGCTATTCTGAAAGGCTCTCTGCAGAGGTAATGTAGAGGAAGATAGTAAGAGCAAAGGGAAATTAAGATTTCAGAATAATAGAAAATAATAAAAAAAGCGCACAAACTATTTCTGGAGCAATAACTGCTCTAAGAAAAAGGTATCAACCCAGATGAATCACATCTACAAAAACGGGGTAATTTAAAGTCATTTTATCAGACAAAGAGAAATAAGTGTTTTTAGAGAGTGATTCAGCCCTTAGATAGATAGCATATCTTTCTCTCTTGTGAGACATCTCAAATCGCATCATGAAATTCAGATTGAACAGCACTGAGGCACAATGACTGGGCATTATTACAGTGGTCCTTTCAAAAGTTTCTCCTTAAGCTAGGACATGGGAAGTCTGGTCCCAGCGCAGAAACCCGTATAAAATCCAGCAAACCTGAAAAAACTGTCTTCAGCCTCCAAGAGAACTATACTTTTTCTACCTAAGCATTACTCACTGCTCATTTCAGAGGGCTCCCTTCTGCTGCCAAGCAGCTGGTGATGGCCTGCAGACCACGCAGGCTATCACTGAAATGTTTTTATCAGCCCTGACTGAGAACCCATCCTGTACTTTGTTCCAGTGTATTCCCCATCTATACCCTCTGAACGGATCAGTGACCTCCGTGCCTTTTCAGTAACTCAGCCTGTGTGCTCTGGCTTTGTCACCTTGGGAAAGGGGCCCAATGCAGTGCCAAAGAACTGCCCTTCCCATAGGAAGGAGGAGGAGGAGGAGGTACATGTTGCAGGCTTTCCCATGTTTGCCATCTTTTGTGTAAGCTTGATTTTCACAGGTGTCTTTGCATGGGGAAGGTCCAGTCCTACAGACAAAGGTCAAGAGCTTTTCAGTGGAAACTTTTCCCCAAAAGAGACTGCAGCATCAAACTTTCCTGCATGAAAAAAGACATCTTTCCTCACTGAAATAGTCTGCACACAGAAGCAAGATCGCCCTTTGCAATATAATGCAACCAAAGACACGCTGCCTCCAACACAAGGCCACAAAAGAGGGCTACTTTATTTTATTCACAGATTTTTAAGCTCACAGTGTTCACGTTAGGAAATTCAGTCACAAGAGAGGATTGCTCGGAAAGCCACCGCTTGATGAACAGCATCTCGCTACTGCCACGACCCCGAGACCGGGCGCTGGGTCCGACTCCCGCGGGATGCTCGGTGGGGGCTTACGCGTGGCCCCACTGACCCCGCATCCCCCCGGCCACCGCCCCGCACCGGACCACCCCATCTTCTGCCGCGACCCCCGGCGGCGGCGGCGCGGCTCCGCAAACGCCCCCTCCTCCTCCTCCTCCTCCTCCTCCTCCTCCTCGTCCTGCGGCGGCAGCCCCGCACCCCGCGGGCCGCTCCGCGCTGCCTCCGCGCCCGGGGGCGCGCCCGGGAGGGAGCGGGCCCGGGCGGGAGCGAGCGCAAGGCGGGGCCGCGCAGCCCCGCGCCCGGCGGTGCCGTCTGCGAGCGGGGCGGGGAGCGGAGGAGGGCGGGAGTGGGGCACGAGCATCCTCCAGGCCGAGGCTCCGTCTGGCTTTCCGGGCTCCGCGCCGGCGAGCGGGAGGCGCTTCGGCAGCAATAACCGGCGAAGTACCTGCGGATCGGCTTTCCTCCTCCTCGCTGGCTTTTTTTAGTTTGCTGGTGCCGCTGCCTTTTTTTTTTTTTTTTTTTTCTTTTTTTCTTCTTAACCCTCCCTCAAATCCAGGGAGACGCTTCAGAAGCGGGGCGAGCGCTGATCTTACGTAAATGGTGCTGCTCCGGGGAGGGCATCTCCCCTGCCAGCCCCGGGCCAGGGGAGCATCCCCAGGCGCCGCTCGCCCTGCCTAGCGACCGGGCTCCCGGCTGCCGCCCAGCCCGGATCCGCAGCGGCGGCGGCACCGGCGGGGGCGGGCGGTGAGCAGCAGCCGGCAGCCCGCAGCCCGCAGCCCCGCTCCCGGCGGGATTCGGCGCCTCCGCGGAGCGGCTGCGGGGATGATGCGGCGCGTTGGACCCCGCGGCGGGGAGGGCGCTATGTCAGAGAGATAACGCGCCTCCGCCAGCAGCCCGGGGGCAGTGTCGGTGCCAGCCCCCCCGGGACCCGGCTGCCTGGGAGCCCTCGCATCTCGGCGGACGGACTGGCCGCGGCGGCGGGGCCGGGGAGCGGCGGGGCGAGGCCCGGCGGGGCGGGGGAGCGGCGGCCGGCCGTGCCGGGGCACCCCGCCTGCGGGGGGCGAGCGGCCGGGAGGCTGAGGAGCGCAGGCAGCGGAGCCGGGGAGGAGGAGGAGGAGGGCAGCGCCATGACTCATTTGCAGGCAGGTCTCTCCCCGGAGACTCTGGAGAAAGCCCGGCTGGAGCTGAACGAGAACCCCGACACATTGCACCAGGACATCCAGGAGGTGCGGGACATGGTCATCACCCGGCCGGACATCGGCTTCCTCCGCACCGACGATGCCTTCATCCTGCGGTTTCTGCGGGCCAGGAAGTTTCAGCACTTCGAGGCGTTTCGCCTCCTGGCCCAATACTTCGAATATCGCCAGCAGAACCTGGACATGTTTAAGAGCTTCAAGGCCACAGACCCGGGCATCAAGCAAGCGCTGAAGGATGGTTTCCCCGGCGGGCTGGCCAACCTGGACCACTACGGCAGGAAGATCCTCGTCCTTTTCGCTGCCAACTGGGATCAGAGCAGGTAAAAGCAAAGCCACTCGCCCACCTCAAGCCCTTCTCCCCCTGGGCAGTGCGTGGGAAAGCCGTGGCAGAGCAGAGGGGGAGAGGGTGGGCAGCAGGGACACACCCGGCGCTGCCCACAGGGGGCTGGGCAGCAGCCTGGAAGGCAGAGGGAGAAAATAAAGAGGAAATACGTTTTGTGGCTTAAGGCCCTTTCAACCAGCTCATCCTTTGGGGTGTGAATTTTGGGAGGCAAGTAGGCGCTGCTGGGGTGCTCTTCTCAACTGTCTGCTAGGAGGTTTACAGGCTTCTGCCTCCCCTCAGCCGGAGTGAGCTGGCACGTAGATGATGTGCTTATCCCCCAGACAAAGGCTGGTTGCACTCCAGGCTGGTCTTTCTGCTTCAGCACACACAGAGCTGCTCAGGTGTCATGGGAGAAAGTGGGAGATGCTCTGTGTAGGAGTATCCATCATGGCTTTTGAGCTGAAAAGTTTGCTTGTGCAGGAAGCTGAGACTCTTGAAATCCTTTCCCTCAGCTGAAGAAAGCTCTTCCTGAGCCACCTGGAAATGCCAGGATGGAAGTTTCTGTAACCACTTCTTTTTCCACTCATGCTACTCAATTCTCTGCATAATAAAATCTGAGTACACAAAGCTTTGATCACAAATTGAAGACTAGTCTCTAGAACAATTTCTGATCTTTTTTGGGGGGGATTACTCTACCCTGAAGATGATTTAGCAGGGTGACCCAAGAACTGTCTCCATCAAGGCCCTTTTTAGCAATTGGCTTGATATTATATGACATTATTTGTTTATTCTAACTACATTGTGGGGGTGTCACGCTGAGTTTCTCCTGCAGTCTAAAATTATATCCACAACAATGGCTTGATTTCAGTACATTTAAACTCTCTAAAACATGCTTCTGTGGGCACTGCATTGTTTTCTTTGATTCCCAACCTGAGTGCAGGTTTAGGATCCGAAGCAGTTTTTAGTGAGAAAACTGAGAATCTTGTAAGTTGCCATCCTCATTGCAGTCAACAAAGTGCTGAGTTCTCAGAGCAGATATCCTCAGCTCATCTACTTTGAAACTTTGCGGGCACTCAAACAACTGTTGTCAGTGTGGATAGAAAGGACAAAATCTGGGGGAGAGGCATGTTTAAGTTTGCCCTTTTGGTGTTTGTTTTGCTGTCCTCTTGCGGGCTGTGTGGATTGCCATCACAGGGAGCCTCCCCACAGCTCCCTGCCCTGGTTGGTGCTGCAGCCAGGCACAGGTCTCTGTCCAGAGGGATGCTGGCCCACCTTGGCTTTCCTCTCCTCCAGACATGGCAGCCGCACCCACACTGTCTATGGGAGAAGTTTCCTGTCCCTTGCTAACCCATGAATCAAGTCTAGGGACTAGGAGAAAGCTGTCTGGCACAAATCAAAATTACCCACAGCCAGGGTAATGACTAGAAAGGGTGGATGATAGATGCAGAGCTAGGGCCAGCATCCTTTTTCTGCTTTGCTTTTCTAACAGATGGAGCATGAAAGCTGAGTGAAGAGCAGTGATGATGAGGCTAAGGACTTGCTGAGTGTGTTTGCTTTCCCAGATAAAGACCTTCCTTGCTTCCCACACAAGGATCAGGTCAACTTTTAATTTTAAAAACAACTCCACAAACTCTTAACAATCCCTGAAGGAAGAATTAGCAAAGAAACAGGTGTTTAGCACTTTTGTTAAGTCATGTCTATGATGAAGAAGTTCCCATGATAAAGGTAGCGTGATCTACTGTATACTATTGTTTCTTATTAATGAAAAAATCCTAAAGCTTTGTGTGACACTTGTCATATTACTTGACTTGATCCTAGTCAAAAAAGTACCAAGAATTAACGTGCAGAGATGAAGTAGCATTTAAAATAATAATTGCCATGTAGAGAGAACAGGTTTATTTTCTTCTTGATGTCAGATATGCTGATATTTAAAGTACATGAGCTCAGTTGACACAGCAATAAATTTAATGTGGTTTTTTTCATGAACTTCTATTGTTATGATTAATATTATATATGCTATGACAGCAAAGTGGCTGGGATACACTAGAGTACTTAATGGATGTGTTTGCAATTGGGTTCCTTCTGCTTTTGAGCACTGCATGCTCCCGGCACGCCTCCTCCAGAGCGAGGGATTTGTTTTCAGACCACTCAGACAAAGCAGAGAGAGCTGAAGCCCAGCTGCGGGGAGTGGCTTGCTCCAAGGCACATGACAAGTCAGTGACACATCTGGGAATGGAGCTAGGTCACTTTCTTTCTAATTAATTTAGTGCCTTCCATTATCTGATGCTCAGTGGCTGAACCTGGGGAGCAATGTGGAACTTATGCCTGGGCTGCTGTGCAATATGTCTCAAGCTTATGCCTTAACTGACTTGAGATCTTGCAGTACATAACCCAGTGCTCCTCTTACAGCAACAATAGGAGGATTACTTATTGAAGCCTGTCTTGTTAGCCCCTCTTTGTGTGCTTTATAAACTTAAGTTAATAGAGCACAGCTAGCCTCCACATTTATCATATATGTGCAACTTATTATGGCCAGAATATAACAACTAGAAATAAAAATTTCCAATTTGTTATTTAAATGAATAGCAGACGTACTAGAGATGATTTATATAGCACTGTCAGCCTATGATTTACATAGTTCCAATTAGAAAGAAAAGTGTGGGAGGCAAAAAAATTCCTGTGGTAAAACAAGCCTGTGTACTAGATGTTAAATCATTAAATTAAAGCAGGGCCTGAAAACTGTACCAGATGTCCTGCCATCTGAACAACCCAATCAGACATGTATTTAAAACAAACAAACAAAAAAAGGAAAGGTGAAAGATAACTGGCTCAGTAGCCCAGCAGTTTTTCAGTGGGACCCAGCCTAACTCTCCACCCTGTCTGTAGTATGGGTAAAATGAAGGTCAGTGGCATTCCTGCCAGGAAGCTGGATGGCTCTCAGGGAGGGATCAGCCTTCCCTATTAGCTTCCAGATTGTTGATTCTTAACTGCATTTGGCTTGTAGGTGTCTATGTGCATTTGAAGACTCCTTTTTTCTTAATGTGTCCAGCTGCTGAAGTTTTTTTTCAGTTAATAGCACAATTAACTTCAGCTCTCAGCTGCAAGGGATCTGTTGTCGTGCGTGGCCTTCTGTATGCTTCCTGGCACCTGGACACACATTCAGCATGAATATCAGCCCATGTGTTTGAAACCTTTCTGGTATTAATTATCTCAGGTTTTTCCCTAGAAAGTGCATTAGAAAAGTGCAATGCTACCTAGTTCTGTAGGTGTCACAGTGACCTGCTCAGCTCACACCATCCTCAGTGAATATGGAAATCCCCTACACTCATTTGCTGCTGGTTCTGCTGTTGCATCAGACAGTTTATACCAGGGCAAAGACAGAGCCCATGGGTTTTCTTTCAGAACTAGACCTCACCTTGCACAAGTGCTAGAAACTTTTCCTCCTGTTAAATGAAAATTTAACTTCTGTAGCTATGAGGAGCCTGGTTCGCTCCTCAGCTCGCAATAAACAAACAGGCAAGATGGCAAGGTATTTTTCAAGCTCTGATGGAGGCAATATGACAAAATAAATAGCAATGCTAACAGGAGTAGCTAAACTCCTAGTAGTTAAAAAACACTGTTTTAAAGAGTCAGTTTTTGTTTGGAAGTTGTATCTTCTAAATGATAACTATTAACTAGTGTAAACATTGTCATTTTTTTCTACAGTTACTTCTGCTGACTGATGATGCTTGGTTTCCTAGTTTTCTCTCAGGTGTCCCTATCTGCCTATCATCACCTGAGAGTTTAAACTGCAGGGGTTTTGGCTGGGGAGCTTTTTGATCTATGTAAAATTTAGATCAGCTGAATCTTCACCTGTGGCTGTGACTGTTAGACACTGGACTAATATGTGGCCTAATGAATGGTATTAAATCTGAATCTAAAAGCTAATCTGGTAAAATACTTGAAACTATTTCTATTTTTTCTATGCACTTTTTGTAGCAGTGGTGGTGCTTTTTATTTCTGGAATAAGGTATTCCCAGGGCATGCTGCCACTGTTTTAGCAGAATAGCCATAAGAGAACTTTCAATCCCTCATCTTTTCAGCATTCAAATCTGTACTCAGACTGACAAACCAAGGAGATATGAAGTATCATTTCAAAGTACTCCTTTGTGTATCTTGGGGGTTTTTGTTCTGTTGAAATTCTAAAAATATTGAGCCAGAACAGTAGCTTAGAGATGGGATGATGGCTCAGAGACTTGACCAGCTTTCTCTTTTAAATCACAGTGGTGCAAGAGCTCATTTGACAGAAGCCTTTTCTTGTCCAAATGATGAGGAGCTTAAAATATAGACTGTGCATTCTTTGTGTTTTCAGACGTTCAAGAGACATATGGCTCAAATTCAAGCAAAGGAGACATCATTTTTCTGTTCTAGTTCACATCCTGAGAGGCAGATTCATGCCATTTAGTTATAATTCTCAAAATTACTTCAAATTTCTATCTTTTAGGGAGGAGATGACAAATAGCCATAGAGATAGTGGGGCAACTCTGCTAAATCAGATTATCTGTTATTCAGGGCAAAAGTGAGTTGACTAGAACCCAAATCTGGTTAAACAGATGATATGGTTGATGCCACTCATCATCAAGAGCATAAAGTATTGAAAACAGCTGACACAGCTGAGTTTGACATGAGAAATCTGTTCCCTGTTCTCCCTGTCTCTTCTCTTTATGTTGGCCTGGTGGAGATCACAGTGGATGCATACAAGGGGATGCATAGACCACATAACTTAGAGATAAAGGTGAAAGGGTTCTGGTGAAGATAGATATATCTGCCAGACTGTTTTCCCCAGAAATCCTTGGAAATACATTGAATCTGTTCACGTCCCACAAAAAAACAAAACAAAACAAACAAACAAACAAACAAAAACTCATAAAACTTTTCTTTTTTGTAAAGGGGAAATTGCTGCCACTGTTAAATTAGGAGAGAGTGGGATGCTCAGTAAATCGTTTGTGTTCTTCTGTTCTTGGCAAATAAAGACCCCAGTGAGGCATTTCCCTCGAAAGCTCTGTTACTGTTGGGGTAGAAATTGTAGCTGTCCCAAAGAATTTGAAAGAATCCCTGCCAGTGTGGCTGTCATCTTGTCACACCTTCTCAGGCTCTATTACTTTCAAGTCAACCTGAATGAAAAATTTCAAGTGGTGACAGAGTCTTGCACACCAGTCCCTGCTTCAGTCAGTCTCCAGCTAGGACTCACATAAAAAAGGAACATTAAGGGTGAATTATATATGTGATAACATATTTCCAGCATTTGTTACTCACATTAATAACAGACTAAAAAACTTGTCCAAGTTTTCCATTGAATTAAGCATGGTTCTGTAAAGAGAAGGCATTAAATACATTTAAATTAACTGTGAGTTTTTGATTATCCTAGCAATTAGTAATATCTTGCTAGCTACAATATGTCCCATAAGAGTCTGTTTAAACAAGTGAATGCAACTGGATTTAGCCATAAATAAATTAGGATTTGTTTATTCACAGCCTAACTTCAAGCTGCTACAGAATATGCACTGCAGCCAATTGGGCCCAGAACACCCAACATATCTGACAGCACTGGGGCAAATAATTAAAAAAACCTGGTGCCAGGGCAAAATGAGTAGCTTGCTGCTCCATAAGTACACATTTTTACTTAGCACAGATTGGTAAAAATGAAACAGTACCATCTTCACCTCAGACTGTACACCATAGTCTCTTCAAATTAAAGGCTAATATTTATTATTTATTTTTTCCTTCAAAGTAGAAAGGCAGTTAAAGCTGTCTTGGACCAAATACATTTCACTCTCACTAGCTTGTCCTGTTTCTCTCACTTTTGACTGGTCGTACTTCTGTATCTGCATGGAAAGTAATTTCAGTCTGGAATTAAAGTTTCAGCAAAAAAATCCAGAGTAATTTTTCACAACTTCTTTTTACATAAGGTTTTGATTTCCCTAAAGTCCAGCCAGGTGTGGAGTATATTTTACGGCAGAGCCTGTGCACCCTAGTGCTAGCGCAAACAGTAGTAGCAGTGAGGTGAAATGTTGGACAACGTGGGGCTGAAGTGGATTAAAGAGGAGTCTTTACACAAATAACTCTGTGCGGTGTGAAAGCTTCCATGCAGTTCCTTCAATCATGTTTTTTTTGCTTGGGCTGCTCAGCTGATACTTTCAATACTCAGCGTTTTGCACCACCTAAGGTTTCATCTGCCACAGCAAGTTTACATTTCTGACTTGCCTTAGCACGTGTTCAGAGTAAAAGTTGCTTTAAATACTCACAAATGGATTTTTCAGTCTTTCTGGTGCTCTGGAACTTAACTAAGGTATTGAAGACAAGAGAAGAGATCCTGTAGAGAAAAAAGAATATCTTCTATCTTCAACTAATTGCCCTGAAGGGTATTTGAGGTGGGAAGCTTGATTATTACTGACATGTCCCTGTATACTCCTGATATAGCTTTTTAGACTTTAAGAATACTTCAGATACCTCCCTCTGGCAGAAAGTGTTCTTGCTTGCTTTTAGCCAGACCTGTTTTGTGCAGGACTTCTCTCTTATTCTCAGTGAATAAATATAAATATTATTGTTGTTGTGGACTGTATTTCTTACACTAGCAGACCTACAATAGGAGTCATGGTGGTGGTGAATATGCCACAGATTTGTGGAGACACAGCCCTGTGACTAATTTTTTACTCTATGTGGCAGCTGAAATCCTGTTCCCATTGCTGCCTGACAGTTTTCTTTTTGACTTAAATGAATTCAACACATAATTAGGTGTATTTCTGTTTACATGTATACATCTTGTATTTAACACTTAGGTATACATAAAAAAAAGCATTTTATGGTCAATCTTAGAGGGCTGACTGGCCCCACAAACAATTAATCTTTATGTCTGATGCACCAGATTTCTAGCATCCTTGTGCCACTAGGAATCTGTTAATCCAAGGCATGTGATGTCTCCTTAAACTCCTTAGGGAGGGCTTTAGAGATGGACATCAGGAACTTGGCACCCTTATTCCAGGACTGAATGTAGGGTTCTTCATTGTGGAGCCCTTCTGGAGAATGAGATCTTTTGAATGGGACAACCTAAATGCCAAGTAGGGTTGAGGCTAATTTTAGAATTTAAACATTTTTAATGTCTATTCCTTGTATGAGCTGTGGTCAAAATCGTCCTCAGACCAAGGCATTCCAAACTTCCTGTAAACCTAGATCTCAGAAAAGTAAAGTGTTAGAAAAGAGTTAAATCTCAGAAAAGTTCAAAGGAGAGGAATGAATATGAAAAAAATTATCCCTGTCAATCACACAAAATTTCAAAAGAAAAAGGATCTCCAAGATGAAGAGACAAATTTTGTTTTTACAAAATTATTTTTAATGCTTCCCCTAGTATTTTCCAGGGAAAACACACTTTCTCCTGTTAATTTCATTTATGTTATTTCCTTTTACAGATATTTTCAAAATACAGTTATGTCCACAACAGAACAGTGTACTCATTGTATTAAAGCAAGTCAAATTCAGTATAATTTAATGTCATTTCTAAGTAGGCACACATGCTCTTTGCTACATATGCAAAATGGTGAAGAATTCTCTAGGGACTCACAATTTTGAAAACTTCTGTTTGTTGCCATCACGGGGGACATTTAAAGGGCATTGCTTGAAAATATTTTGAATTGAAAACATTGAATATTTCTTTCATTTCTGGAATACTTTTACTTCTGATTTTTTCAGGTTTAACTTTCTGGTGCTTCATTTAATATTGTAGTGTGGACTGGCAAATTTATGTCTGTTTTGGTAACTGTTTATGAAATCCCACAATCCTGGTATGGTTTGGGTTGAAAGGGACCTCAAAGATCATCTAGTTCTAACTCTCCTGCCATGAGCAGGGGCACCTTCAGTAGACAAACACCTCAAAGCGCTAGTGTGTGTTACTTGCTTTTAAGATCCTTGAGTAATCAGACTTCTGTAATTATGGATTTAAGAGAAAAACATACACAGAGAGTGGGATAAGGAGAGGAGGTGGAAATTCTCCATTTTAGTTGATAGTTTTGTAGGACATATTATTTAATTTCCTTGGAAAATATAGGAGAAAATTGGATCTATGCTTCTGGTGTTAGTCTTGGGTTTTGGTATAATATATATATATGATTTTAGGAAAAAAACAGTTTGTGTGGGAGCTTTTATACAGACAGGTAATTACACATAAAGATACTAAAGCAGCTTAGGATATTATGTTGTATCTAGTTTAAATTTGGTTTTGATGTGTTACGTTCTTGTGGTTTGTTTTGGCTGCCTGGTGGTCCGTAGGTACATAATCCTGCTCCAGAAGATGAGCTCAGCTAGTTGAGCTCTTGAGGATTTTCCAGCTTTAGGCACTTCTGAGGACACATTTGCACTCTTTGATTTCAACTTTTGGGAGACAAAGGGAGAATACTCAGAACTTCTCCACCTCGGTGGCTGGTGCTCCTTTCCTAACCAAACCTCCTCTTCCCATTCTCAGGTACACGCTGGTGGATATTTTGCGTGCCATACTTCTTTCCTTAGAAGCCATGATAGAAGACCCCGAGCTGCAAGTGAATGGATTTGTTTTGATTATAGACTGGAGCAACTTCACCTTCAAGCAGGCCTCCAAGCTCACACCAAGCATGCTGAGATTAGCCATAGAGGGCCTTCAGGTAACATTATTATTTTCTTTCTTTTCCCAATTCTTCTTCATTGTGCAGTTCATTACAAATCTAGGTCAAGAAAAAAGACCAAAACAAAACCTTAAGGTGTGGGTGTATGGGCAAACTACTTGTGACAAAAGTGTGAACTCAGTCAGCTAACTGCAGTAACTCCTGATGTGTAGGCTCCTTCCTTGCTATAAATATAAGGTAACTTTTTTGTCTTTATTCCAAAGTGATTTGTTTTCTGTAAATTCAGATGGTAGCTTCTGCAATGGGATGTTAGAAATAATCGGTCTGTGTTGCACTTATGCACAGGGCTAATGAAATAGGGGTTGCTGCTGCCACACCAGGTTGAGGGTCTTTTGTTGATTCTTTTGGAGATAGGCTCTACATCATTTGTCATGAAAGTCTGTGGCCCTGTGGCTGGACAGTTAGCTGGGACTATTTATTTACTCAAAGTTCAGCATGTGCTTGGCTCTTTTTCTGGGTCAAGATTAATCTGAGCAGCAGCTTCTGGGACTGAGTATGCAGTGATTTAAATTTTTTTTCAGCTCATTGTAAATGCACTTTACATGGCACAGCAACACTGGTGAAAAGGATACTGCATAACTCACATCTGTTTCCTATGGCATTTTATTCTTCTTAAAATGAGAAACTAAAATTGTTAAAGTAGTTGTTTTCTGCACAAGTCTGAATTGCTGTGTTAAACATGTCTGTAATTCACTCCTGTGGCAGACTGCCTTGCTTTTAAAAGGACATGTATTCCTCATCTGTGATGTTTCTTTCATTTATACATTTTTATTACTTATAAAGCAAAATAACAGCCTTATCTTTGAACTTTTTTCAAAGTGATAGTGTGATTTTTGAAGAAACTTGTATAGCAGTAATATGGAGTTTTGATCTGATGAAATGGCTCAACTAGCATTCAACCTGTCATTGCACAAAGAAGGGTAGTGACATGAGACAAAGATCTCAGTTCTCAACTCGCTTTGTTATGTTTCCTTATGCAACAGTGTGATTTCATTGTTTTCCAACTACCATAGAAGGAAGGCAGCAGTAAGACCTGTGCTCTAGATATGCTGCATTTCCCTTTATTGCTTTCAAAGTTGTTTTCTTTTTGTGCTTTTTTCAAAGTTAGCCGTTGTTTTCTGGTTTATAACATGAGGAAAAGCTTTAGTAGTCTTTGTTTTCAAATGGTGGTGTTTCTTCTTGGGTGATATTTAGAGATGGTTATTTTGAGAAGAGCTGCAGTGAATAATTGCATCTGAAAATGTGAGAGGTGACCTACCAAGCTTTACCAAACTGAGACTGCATTCTCCTTTGCCTTACTTAATTTACCCATGCCCCCAGCTTTGTAGTTTTGAATATTCCAAGTCTGATGGTGGCCAGCACCTATGGCATAATTTTGTGCCCACTGCCTTCAGTGCTGTTTACTGCAAAAGTGGGCATGAAATGCTCCAGAAGAGAGAAGGAAAATTAATTTTTTTGACTGCCTTCTATTATGGAGGAAAGTGCATAGTAAAAACATCGTTCTGAATGATGTCGAAGTAAAAAGTGCTTAATCAGGTAGTATGAAAAAGAACAAGAACAACTCTTACACACTATTTATTTATGATCTTTGTAAATACTTCCCATTTAATTAGAGAAATGAAATTTACTTTGGCTTATAAGATTTGACAGGGCTCAAGATGCTGAACTTTACTATTTGGAGAATTTAAATATTTGTGTTGCTTAGGCGGAAGGGGACACTGAGAGTGGGATTAGTGACCACTGAATTTGATGTTAGCCAAATCCCTTTGCCTTCTGAATGAAATCTACTGAATTTGCATTATATTTGCTTAGCTTCCATGGTGAGCAGAATACTCAATATGGTATGTACCAAAGAATTTACAAGCTATGGAAGCTTTTGACTTTTCACAATGGCTTAATGTTAGGAAATCGGTTTTGAAACCAAGATAAGTAAATACACAGTTTTCTACTGTATAGAAGAAGATGAATTCTGGTATATATTTTGACTGCATATGTGTTAAACAGGAGTGTGAAAAGAATCATACCCCAAACTTTCTTGCATAAATTAGAAAAACGTCCTAGGTAGCTGTTTCCAGGAAAAGAGACCTTCGATCATGGCATTTAGAGGACAGTGATTATCTATAATCTGATGGGAAATTCTAGCACACCCATCACTGTGGTACAGTGCTGTACCAAACAATCGGTGCAGTGGAGGTCAGTGCTGATTTGTTGGACAAATGGTTTTGCTAGACAAGAAGAAATCTTTATGTGGAGGTGGGGGCACTCAGCTGGGACTCTTGCTGCTCCAGTCCCAGCTCATACACTGGCTGTGTGCTTTTGGAGAAAATGAGCAACACTCTTCCTTGCAGATGCTTGTGCCTACAGCACTCCTGTTGCTCCTCATCAGTGAGAAGGAGGATTTGCACTTAGAGCTCCTACACCTTCCCTAGTGTAAAGTCAGAAGAAAAACATTTTTTGAGAGCTGAAACACATGCCTCGACTTTAGGCCTTTGTGTTGACTCTCCCTAGTGTATTCTGTGTGTGGATGTTTGTGAGTTCCAGTCTTTAGTGCCCACTTTTCCCCATTCATTGATTTCTGTAGCCAATTGATTTTGGGCTTGTGAAGAAGCTCATGTTACTCAGCAGCTGTGTTCCTGAAAGCAGAGAGTGTTACAGTGTTGTGTACTTCAATACCTGAGTGCCCTGATAAGGTCTCTTTCAAAAACTTTACAAAATGTTGCCTTCTTCACCAGTAGTGGCTTGCAATCTGTGTGCTTCAGCTATTTTTCCTATAGAAGAGAGAAGCTTTTGGGAGCTCTGAAGAAAAGCAATCCTAAATTTCCATAGACAGTGAAGAACGCTGAGCAAAAAACCCAAAATGTATCAAATGGTTTCTGTATAAGGAACAATTCAATCGGCTGGAATTAATCTGGATGGAAGAAGAAAAAGTACAAAAAATAAAGTAAAGTACAGAAATCTATAAAACCATAGAATCATAGGATAATTCAGCTTGGAAAAGACATCAGGAGCTTGGCAAATCTAATCTCTTCTTTAAAGCAGGGCCCCTGATGAGGTCAGACCTTGATGCAAACAAGATCATGGATGGCTGGAGAGAGTGGACAAGCTGCAGATGTAATTTGTTATTTAAATTTTAAGAAATGAGCATAATCATCACCTAGGAGGAGGCCTGTCTCTTTCTGAGACACCTTTGTACAACATCTGGTTAACTTGTGGAACTCTGTGCCATGTGGAATTCTGGATGCTTAAATTGTAGTTGTCTTTGGGGAGAATGAAAAGAGAGATGAACTGAGGATTAGTAATTATATAAAAATGAAATCAAAGTTCAGAATTCCATAGGCTGTACAAAGTTGGAGATGAGGTGGATGCTAAGTGGAAATAATCACATATGTTGTCCAAGTTGTAGCTGCTCTAGGCTCTCTTTTTTGGCCTCTGTTAAGGACAGGATATGAGGCTAGGTGGACTTTTGGTATGGCATAATTAAGTCAAGTGTTGTATATTCCACTGCTTCTTCCCCCATTCTGAAAACCTGCCTCTCATTTTACTGCTTCTAGCACTGCCCTGACCCCTGCTACCAAAACACCTAGCTGAGAACACTTGGGCAGAAAGAGGGAGGGTTCATGTTCAGGGTATGATTATTTGCTTGGTGATAGTCCTTTCTTACATAAGCCCCCATATAGACTTTTTTTTTTTTTTTAATTATCAAGACAGCATTGTTTTCATAAGGCAGGTAAGAACAGTTTCAAAGACTGAAAATTCAATTTGAAAATTATATTGAAAGTCAGGGTTATTATTAACTCTGACAGACAGCTTTGAGGGTAATCATAATTGAGTTTTGCGAAACGGAACACTATAGGTATGCATGAATCACTTTAACTGATTAACTGATACTTAGTATTCTAAAACCTGGACCACTAATTCCTTCTTAAATATTGATTTCTGTTTAGTGCATAATAGTAGTTACATGAGTGGCAGATTTTTTTCATGCATGTTTTCACTCAGGCAGGCTGCACATCCCAGTGCTTTGCAAACGTGTGTAGTCATTGGTGGCTGAATGTGAATGCTTCTTCTCTAGTTAAAAAGCTAGTGGAAAAGAGATGATACACATTTAAATGGGGAGCTGAGCATATGTGGACAGTCAGAATTGTTGCAGAAGACAGAAGACTCTTGCTTCTGGGACAAGAGTGTTTGGAAGAAACAGTGATAGTGTTATGGGGGACAAGGCAGGCCTTTTAAATGTGTCCTTTATTATTTTTTCATAACAGAGGAAGGCTTCATAAGCTAAAACCAATTCACTCCTGTAGAAATAAAAGCAAACCAGAAAGTAAATGAAGGCAGCATCCTTGCAGCTGCAATTACTTTCAAAAACGTCTTTCACCCAGCTGTTCTTGCGAGCTGTAAGAACAATATCCTCAAGCAGATTTGCTGCAGCAGTGCAAGAGGCAAGTACCAGACACAGACCATGTACAGTCTGGTGATGAAGGTGACAGGACTTCCTACTCCCATTTTCTCTGAGTGTGAACTCTATCAGTGTCTTGCAGGGAGTCTTGCTGAGCATCAGGGTTGGTTCAACAAGCACAGAGAGTGCTTAAATTTTACCATGTGGTTCTGGACAACATCTAAGCCACCAGCATGCTGCAGTGCCAAGGACTGCTAAGACAGGAACTTCCAGAGCTAAGGATTCCTCTGAAAACAGTATCTTGGCTTCATGTAATTACATGGTCACATGCTCTGTGCAGTGCATAAGATTGCTAATAATGAGCTGGAGGAACAGTCAGTACTAACAGTGAGCAGCAGTGAGCTGCAAACCACAAGACTGAGCTTTAAATGTTTTTGCATCCAGACTTGAAAAGATAAACCTCTCTCATTCAGGGCTTGAATATTCCACCAGTTTTTGAGAACAGGGTTCTGACACTTTCTATATTGCTTAAGGGAATATTAAAAAAGTAGCAGACTCAAGCTTTTAATGGGAGTATCTTCTGTTTTCAGGAAGTCTAGTAAATAATTTCAATCAGTTTGTTTTTTTTTTTTTAAATCAAAGAATTAAGTAGTTTGTAAACGCTAGAGTCCTCTGAGCCCAGGACTTCCCAAAGAACAAAAGGATGTGCTTGTAAACAGCATAATTTCATACCAGTTCACCTCATGTTCTGTAGCAACAGCAGTTAAATGGGATATTTTTCCTAAGAGCTTGTTATTTTCAAGAGTTTGCTTACACTCTGTCTTCCTTGCTTGTAAAAAGGCCATAAAAAGGCTTAGCAGCAATTTACTGTAGGAGCAGGGTGGATTGGAAGTGATTGTTATTTCTAGCTCCTCACCTAATCTGGATGGGCTTAACCTGCTGGGTGAGAAAGGACTTTATGACCACAGCTCGAGTTCAGCTACAAACAGGCAGGTCTGCACATTATTCAGTGTGGTCTCAGCTGCTAACCTGTTATCTGAAGACAGAGTAATTAATTTACTTGCTGGAATCTTTTATGATGGTCATTAAAAAATGCTGAACACCTTTGGAATGTTGATTTATGTATTCTCACAAGCACACTTTTAAGATGAGGGAATACAATAATCTTCTTTTTGTTTTTCTATCCCCAGCTGAGAATAATTCCACTGAAAGGTTACTGTTAAGTGTTTTCTAATTTGGGATGCCCACTGTGACAGGCTGTGGTCTGATATTCAGTCATTTTTTACATGTTTGGAGTCCAGCTGACATTTATTTTTGATCAGGAGGATTCAAGACTCTAGTCTTGATCTTGAGCCCCCAAGCCAGGAGTCTGAGTCCTGCCATGGCTGAATTAAGAGCTTCTCATTAGATTCTCTTTGAATGCACATAATGCCACGTGGGCTGCCACCTCTGAAACAAATGAGAAGAAGTACCAAACTAATTTCCCCTTTTCCCTCTTAGAAACCCTGCTCTGTGGTATCTTACTGAAAACTGCAAGGGGGATTGATGGAGTTAAATACCCACCCTCCAAACACTGCCACTGGGTCTAGTGGAGTATCTGCCTGCAGTAGGTTGTCATCCTCCATGTGAACCTGAAGAGGAAAGACAGAGGGCACTTTGCCAGTGGTTTGCAGATATTTGCTGTAAGCAAGGCATGATTAGTTATGGGGAGCTTGGCTTTTGTTCAGACACTTTGATCTAATTGGCACAGACTCTTCTCCTCATTGTTCCTGCCCTTTTTGTTCTGAGCAGGCTTTGCCACAGTCCTGCTGTGTCCCCAGTTCCTCAACCCATTCCTGCTGACATTGTCTTTGTACTAGTCTTCACTTGTGGTTTTTTTGTCTCTATTTTGGTGGCATCCTCCAAAACCTCAGTCACCACTGATGACTGCATGGCACATTAAGTTCACCTTAAACTCCTTAGGAGATTTCAGCCTTTTGTGATCTCACTGGCCAAATGCTCTCCACATCTGGCTTCCAATCACCTTCAAACTTCCCACCTCCAAATCTTCTTTTAACCAGTGTTCCCTTTGCTCTCCATACCAGCCATGAATGTAGCACTGGAGAGTTAGTGCTGATCTGTTCACATACCAAGTGAGTCCTTTAGACACCAGGCTGTCAAGGAAGCCCTCCTTTTTGTTCCTCACACCAGAGCTGGCCTGCTTGGTACACGTGAATGACTCGGTGCCCATGGGACCAGGCAGGAGACATCGAGAGCTTCTGAGGATGTTTACTGGAATGATCTAGAAAAAGAAAGGGGTTTTTTTGAATATGATGTTTTCTTCTACTCAACAAAGTGGTTACTGTAGAAACCAATAAAAATGCTCATAGCTGACATTTTCCCATCAGTTCTGTCAACAGAGAAAAACATCCAAATAAAATTATTGCCTCTTGAGAGAAAGAAAATAGAAGAGACTCGTTCATGCAGGCTACTTCTTTATTGAGCTTTTGCTAAAAGTTATCCCATTTTCTGTTTTTCTTCTCTTTATCAGTAAACTAAAAAAATCTATCTGCATTAACTAAAGAGAGTGACTAAATTGCTCTGATAAGGCTGAGAAACTAATACAATACTAAAGTGACACAAACATGAAGGGCTTGTAGCACAAACTCAGTATAGGCAATTAATTCTTGTCACTGTGAATGACTTTCTGTTGTCTCTGGTAGATCACAGTTTAACAACTGTATGCTTATAACCATTCCTCAGCTTCAAAATATCTATTTATTTTTGAAAGTGATTTTTCTCAGTCAAGGTCCAAATATTTCTCTTTTCTTCAGTATCTTAAGGCCATAAAGGGAACAAATAGTAGTCTTCCTTGTAAGGTCACTCAGAAATAAAACTAATTTGTTCTAAATTGTAATGTTGGAGACAGAAGACATGTTTTAAGATCATAGTTCACCTTTCTGCTAAGGCAAGATTATTCTGTGCATTATATTTTCTAGTGCTTTTCACAGTTTAATTTAAAAGCTCCAAGGCAGGTCTGGCACATTCTGTGGAAACCGCTCTACGACTTCTTGCTCTTCAGATTTCCTCTCGGCATTAATCCTAATTTTTCTATTTCGAAATGTCAACTCCTATAAAACCCTTTGCTATTTCACTGTGTGCTGTTGGGTCCAAAGCAGGAATTGGTATGTGACTCTCAGTAACCCATAGAAAGGAATTGTTTTGATGCAGTACCTATCTGCAGCAGCAGTGATTTGGAATCAGGACCTGGAGATGTTCCTTCTGACTTGTTTGGCATTGGAGATGGTGAGATGTGAGAGTCAGTGGGATTCTCTTTATTTGTAGAGCCTAAATCTATTTTTATGGTCTTCAACTTACCTATGTTATCATTCCATTTTATATATGCATCTTTCACATTTATCTCAAAAGTATACACTGGATCATTTTGTAATTATTTTCTGAAACCTTTATCTTCCATGATGCTAATAAATCCCTTTTGATCTTGTTAGGCTGTGCACAGTTGTCTTTAGGTTACTGTCTACTGCACATACTGCCCCTGCATATAGTGCCTCTGCCAGCAAAGTCTTATGGTGCTCCATCCACAAAACAATACAATATATTATTTTGTGGTTTTGGTTTATATTCCTTAACAAGGCTTCACCTCCTTTGACAATTATTTTATATTAATAAAATTTGCCTTTGGTTATAAGAAAATTTTTACTTTGTTTATAAGTGATTGCTGTGCAGGAAGAACACTGCTGTCATAATTCACTAATATTTAAAAACAACTGTAGGAAACTTCTCTAAGGGAAGCACCATAAAAAATGTGAAATTATATGGCTGGTGATGGTTTCTCTCATCTCATGTTTCCTAATCATAAAGCAATTTAGAAAATTCAATTTTTGTGTGTTTTAGTAGGCATAACTGTTTGAATAAATGATACTTTTGTGGTGATTTAAAGTAGTTCAGGAGCTGAAAGTTTAGGTATATAACAAATTAAGAAAATTGTATTTCTGAAGAAACCATTAAGTATTAACTTTTTTTCTAAAATATCATGCTTCAGTGTGGATAATATACTTAAGAAAAAAGCTCCTTTCTCCAAAAATAATTTCTGTAGTCTTTTCCTGCATATTTTGCAAAGATCAGAATATATTCTGAAAAAACATCTCTTGTATTATGTGTATTATGAAAATAGTGCTTTTCCAGTGTTTTCTGTAATGAAAAGGGTTGGGTAGTAATGTTTTGTTTACACATAATGAACATCCAAACATGGATATGGACTGAAATCCAAGGTGGCTGAATATATCGTCCTTTTTGAGGAAAATAAATTTACATTCAATCAAAAAAAATCAGCTTCACTCCAGCACCTGACCCTGAGAAAGCCTCATGTCAGCATCTCCCCCAGCACAGTTCTGGCTATGCCAAGGTGCTTGCTTGTTCTTTTGGGTTACATTTTACATTGTCCCTCACAGTATACGTTTTGCCTATGAAATATGTATTGTCCCTGTCCCTTGTTTTATAGGACTGTCTCTAATTAATCGCACAGTGTCATTGGAAAATACAAATTTTAATCAGTGATTAAAGATTGTGTTTTCAAATGTATTTGTTATTTCCCTGCTCTTTTTAGTTGGTTCTCATGAATCCTTTATAGCTGTTAAAATCTTTTGGGGTAGGGCTTCCTTTCTGAGAAGAACTGGACTTCAACCCTTGGCCACTTACACCATTGAAAACATTTTCTGGAAGGAGAAAGTGATTCTGCTGTGATTCAGGGGAGGGCCTCCCTAAAGGTGTATTTCAACTGCAGTTTTCATTAATTCTTACCTGTCATTGCACTGAATGTGCCTTATTGCCTACAAAAGCTTCTGAGTTTGTTGGGACGTGCCTCCATCTTATGCTAAGCGATTTGACTGAAAGTATAATTTAGAGCACTGCATCTTCTGGCTGAAGGCCACCGTGCAAAGTATAAAGAGCCCAGGGCAAATCACCAAGTACTGGTAGTCCTCCAGCATTCTCCTCAGAAGGTCTTTGCAAGGTACAGCCAGTCCTCTGAAATCTGCAGTGGATCTTTCTGGTCTTCACGCAGAAACCCCACGGATTATGCTCCAGACTCAGTGAGTGCATGTGGAAACACTGGATACACACAGTAATTCAAGTGCACTTATAAACCCTTTGCAAGAGGGATTTCCAACCTACTGAAGGGTATATGGTGAAAATGTAGATTCATTTGGTGAGGAAGATGGAAAAGGTTTTGAAGGATAGTGCTTAACAGAGGGAAAAAGAGGACACTAAGGATGTCAAGAGAAGACAGGATAATTATGAAAGGATAGAGCAAGGTGTTGGGCAGACCTAAAAACTGCCCTTCAGTTTAGATTTTGAAATGTTTCAAATCAGACAATTATACTTCCTATTTTATGGCTGTTATCAATCGCATTGAGTAAAATGTCATCTCTAAAACAATTTTTTTAAAAGCTATACTGATGTACTATTGGAAAATAAAGATGAACATTTTTTAAATCATAGCTGTCACACATTTGCTGCAATAACTAACCTTTACCATAGCACCAGATATTATCATTCCCCTCTAGTTTTAGTCAGTGAGCACACCACCACTAAATGGTGACTTTGACAGGCACCAAGCATGCCTTGAGACTGTGTTCTTCCTCAAATTCTTAGTTCATTTTCCAGAAGAATTATATGGGTTAACTGTATAACTTCAGCAACATGTTTCCATGAAGAGGGGATGCAGTTAAACAGTTGTGATTGATGAGGGATTATGTATCAGTGAGAAGCTGCCTGAGCCTCTTAACCACTTATTTTCTCATCCTTTGTTTTTCGGTGGTTTAGAGATACAGAACTGCAAGCAAGGTTTGACATATGTTTTGGGCATTAGCTGGGATCCATTGGGTCATGCTTTTCAAAGCGTTTTGTTAGGAATATTGAGCAATTGATTTTCTCTGGAAAACATTAGGACGTCTTCATACTATCACTATCAGTATGTTTCAATTCTGTTCTCCACAGAAATTCAGCAGGAGTGCAATTTAATGAGACCAGTGAAAGGAATCTGACTACTCTATTTATAGCACACTAATTGATCAGGGTAGCCATGGTAGGAGAAAACTTCAGAGAAAATCAATGCAGTATCAAATGAAAGTAGCACACAAGCCTTTAAAGACAGCTGTGTGAAAGCCAGTTAAGAATGAATTTATTTGAAGATCCATGGGAACATCTTGGACCATGTGTGTTCTCAATTTAAGGTGTAGACAAATGAAGCTAAAATAAGCAACATCTTACATGCAAGGTGACCCTTTCTATGTATTTTTTCTTCATCCTCTTGATACTCTGTCCCATTAAATCTTCTTGGTGGATTTTTTTAGTTTTGTATGGGGACTGTAAATGTCTTCTTTTAAGAGCTCCCCTTTGACAACATTACCCTTTTTTTGTAATGAGGATGGCAGCTACACTGTGTAGGAGAACTGCAGAGCCTCTTGGCTGTGTGTCCAGCATTTGGGCACAGTTCCAGGTCTCATGGCTTTCACTTAAATGCAGGGAGAAGATGGTCTGTCTATCTCCATTCTCATTCCTGTCATCAAAATACATGTAATTGTACTAGGTTCATGAAGCACAACTGTTTGTATTCATTGTTGGTGTTTCCTAAATCTGTGTAATCAACCTTGGCTTCCTCCACTAACTGCATTTTTTGCTTATGAAATCTGCTAAAATCCTGAACAGCTCCCTATTTGCCATCCCTGAAAATTAGAGGTTTGTGTCACATTCTCCTTTACTGGGTGTACCTCCATGCTATGGGCTGACTGCCCATCAGTGCATTGCTTTTGGGCTGCTGCAGGAGGATGAAGCAAGAAATAAACTAACATAAAGGCATTTTAGCAGTAACGTGTTTCAGAAAGAGTCAGAGGGGAAACATATGTACACTTTGGTTACTTTGAACCTGCTCTTTGTTCTTGTGTTTGTACATAGACAAAAGTTTTACCTAAAGGATGGCAAACACAACGTTTACCAGCAAAGCTGTCCAGGCTGTCAGCCTGTCTCCTTTCTTTCAATGCTTGAATGTGCTTGCAAGTAAATGAATAAAAAAATCTTGTTTCGTTTTACGGCATATAGGATGAAGCATTTAGGTTCACTTTCTGAGGACAAATGCACACACCTTTTTTTCAGTAGGGTAATTGAAGGCATGGTATCATGAAGTAGATGCATGAATAATTCTGTTTTCCTTCTGCTTCATAAGAAAGGAGTAAATAATCTACACCTTCCATGAACAATTAATTTCTGTGGGCTAATTTTATGTAGCACCAATAGCTAAGCATATTAATAGTGCTGCATCTTCTGTTCATTCAGTTTTGAGCATATGCAGTGGCATGGAGTTGTGGCTTAATTAGGCAGATGAATGATGTCAGAAATATTGTCAATTATCAATATGGTCTTCATCTTCCTTTAAGCCCCGACTGGGAATCCAGCTCCCAATGACATCAGCAGTTGCCGTGGTGAACTTTCATAAGCTAGTCTTTAATCTTTCATTAAATTGCAGGCTAGGAAAGCAGACATGAGGGCTGAGATGAAAAAACGTGCATCTGCAGCACTGATGTCTTCCCTGAAAAACAGGAAAGCCACACTTCTGTGTTTTTTGAAAGAAAAGATAATTTGATGCATTGGTGAGCACATTCTCTCGGCCACTTACATTGTCTAAGCAGCACCACGCAAGAAGAATTTGCAGAATGTAAGCAGAGGGGAGACATGTGGGGCTTGAGAGCAGCTGAAATGACAGGGCCTGGATATATGATGAATGACTCAGCTCTGTCATGTGCAGGATTTGAGAATGGAGGTAAGGCTGGCAGGTTTAGGACCTCTTTTTCTTGCTACACTGGGCTTTATCTGGACATTTCTCAGAGCAATGTGGTACAAATTTGAGTTACTGTTCCGAAGGGCACTAGGGTTATCTCCATGTGAGCTACCAGCACAGAGGTGATGTGTGAACTCCTGCTCAGACTGACACATGGGAAAAAAAGAATGGGACAGAGGGCAGAGTACTTCAGGGCCCATGAAGTAGGGCTATGTACTTCAGGGCCCATGTGAAGCAGGGTGGGTCTTTTGAAAGCAGCTCTGGGTTGGGAGGGCAAATGGAAATTGAGTTGTTAATGACAAGCCCCCAAGTGTTTGGTGTACTGATCTGAGACTGGAAGAGTAGAAGTACCCGTGTCGTAAGGGACATAAAGGTGCAATAAAAAGCTTTCATTGTGGAACAGCTCCCCAAAATAGCACTTTGGGCCAATATGTAACTGTCTCATTCTGTGCTATTTTGTCTAATAGGAGAAAATTTTTCTTCCCCGTGAAGCTTAATGTACTTATGTCATTAGAGCACTGTGTCTGTAAGAATGCTATCATAGGAGCTGGTACTGGCACAGGTCTTCTCAGTAGTTAATTTCTGCCCAGGTCTTGGTCTACCAATGCAAAGCTCTGTCCCTGTTCTGTTTGTCCTAAACCAGTCCTGCCTCCTGTGTAGAACCAGTTGTTGAGCCAGTGCTTGTCATTATAGAGGGGGCCAAGACACACAGAGTGATATAGTAGAAGTTTTCAGAAGGCTCCTTTATTACTTAAAAAACTTACAGGAAATATCAGAAAGCACTGTGTTAAACTTAATTAGTCAGCAGTACAGTGAAACTCAGTTCATTGGTCAGTAAGGGCTATAGTGTATGTCTATCCAGTTTTCACTCTCTAGATATATTTACATTTTTCCTTTGTGGGTTCTCATGGGACAAATCTAATTGTTTACACAGGTGCATGTGTTTTTCACCCTCAGAATAGATTGTTGTGTTAAAGGAAAACTTCTCATTCCCAAAACAGCTTCATATGGGAATTAGCAAATTGCTTGTTAGTTTATGGGAATTTGCAGATTACTTGTTAGCTGCACTTAAAAGAAATGCCGGGGTAGTTTTTTGGCCCCTTCCTACAGTGCTTCCCCTGTGCCTGCTTTTGGAGAAAAGAAGTACAATAGCAATAGCATTTTTTCCCACAGTAGAAATTATGGGAATCCATAAATTTGCACTTTGCAAATGGAAAAAGAAAATAAACAGGCAGGGAACAGACCTACAATTGCTTTGCTCTATTTTGCAAATAGAGTAATTGGAAAAAAAAACAGATAATAGAAAAGCAGAATCTGGAGGATATGGTTTGTTGGTTTGGCGGTTTTTTACAAATTTTAAAGTTGGGATTGATTTCCTTTAAGGTTGTGAAGTCTTGCTCACAAATCTTTTATGCTTTCCCTGAGGCTTTTTATTCCTGGAAAGGTTTTCGGCAATTTAAAGTTAGTCACAAGAAGTACACTAAGATGTAATTTATGTTGCTAGGCATTATTACCCAATGCCCTCCCTTGTCACACAGAGGAGCACACAGGTGAAACTGGAGAATAGAATTAATCTTTGCCCAAGTTGCAAAAAGAGAGGTTGTCTGTGAGAGCACTGTGTTGTGTTTTCCTACCAGCATCAAGTTCACACTTATGTCCTTGAAAAATACCTTGAAAAACAATTTTGCTTGGATGACAGACTGTCAGAGGACTGGGACATAGGTTATTGCTGTGAGATGAGAGCCTTTTGGCGTTCTTCTGAGTCACTGGCACCATCTGTCCCTCTTCCTGAGGCAGGGCCGGATGGAGCGAGCGGGGCCCTGGCACGCTCCTCAGCTTTGTGTTTGGCATTCCTGACCTTGCGTCAGTCGCCGTCCGACGGGGGGTTGGTTTGGGATGACTTGCTTGGTTCCACGCTCTGCAGCCAAGCCCAGGCATGATCTGCTTTGACTCACGTATTGTATTGCAGGAGGCATGTTTTGTTCCAAAGCAGATAGTTTCAAAATGAATGTTTTTGCTATTAGTGCATCATATTGGGCCAGGTGTTGCTTGCTTCTCTCACCTCTCTTTATTCAGAACCTTGATTTTCTTTTCAACACACAATAAAAAACTTAGAAGGGAATTCAGTCAGAATTCACACAGATCACAAATCTGGTCACCCAAATAGTGTCAGCCTGGTTTCCCTTTTTGTTTTTATTAGGTGGGTGATGTGTCCTTTCTCTCTCGGGTTTGATCCTTTCAACATGGACTGAAATTCACAGCCCTGGGCTCATCAAACCCATACAGATTAAAAAAAACCTCAGCCCTTAGAATAACTTTTAGGCAGCACAAAATGTGGTGGTAGGATATTAAAGATAGCAGAGTCAGGTTCCCCACAACACTGGATGTGGAAAGATGTGGTAAGTGTTGGTCTTGCAGACACTGTGGTGTTAGAGGAGAACAGCACTTTACAGAGAAACCCATGGCTGTGAGTGTGCTGGCTGACTGCACCGTGAGGATTGTTGCAACAGCAGAAAGAATAAAAACTGAGTGAACTTGATCTTGGTGCTGTTAGTGAGCTTTCAGACAAGTGGTAATGATGGGTGAGGCTTGGCAGTGGGAGGCACGAGTTGAGGTAGTATTTGTATTGGAATAACACTGGAATAACACAGGAATAACACTGAAGTGCTCCTAGGAAAAGGGAGTACTTTAGGGATGGTGTCACTGTGAAGTGAGCACGGAATAAGTGCTGAAGTCTGAGGGATGGTGAAAGGTGACCCACATCACTGAAACCTGGAGAAGACAGTTGGCATGGATCAGGGAGACTTGGAGAGAGGGCAGAGAGGATGGATAATGCAGCAACTGAGGGCATCCTGTTTCTTGAGCACTAACTGTAAAATAGAAATGGGATGAACAGCAAGTTTTTTTAGAATGAAATGTACTGTAATGCATTTATATGTTAATGAGAAGGAGCAGGAAGGATGAAAATAGGAGCTGTCACTGCAAGAAAATGTCATTAGGCAGAGAGTTAGAGGAGTTTCCAGTTGGTGCTAGAAAGTCAAATTTCCACTTTGTTTCCCAGGTAACAGGTGAGTGTGGTGAGGCTGGGAGGTGTCCAGACTGTGAAATGGGACTTGGGGATAGAAGATCATGTTTGTGTGTGCCATTTGTTTTGCCCTCATTTTTAGAGTCCTAAAATAGATCTAATTTCCCTTAGTGTTACATAACAGTGAGTCAAACACAGCTTTTAAATATCTTTAATTAGTTTTAACAATCAAATTTCTAGTTAACACACTTAAAGCAATGAATGCTGCTCTCCATCCTTGCAGAAGAGGCTCAGTGGTTACCTGCAGTGAGTGTGCAGGTGACTTTCACCAAAACTTATCCAAACCCTATTTCCTCCTGAGCTAGACAAGATGCACTGCAGGAGGTCCAGACTTTCCACGATGCTGGTGTCTTTCGGTGTCTTTATGTTTTCTCTTTATTCCCTGTGCCCATCTTCATACTCTTGCAAGCTCTGGTGCAGCCTCCTGCACTTCCAAAGCCCTGCAGCTTTGGAGAGTTGGCAGCAGTTGCCTGTCCATGGAGATCATCAGAGCTGGTGTCAATTTGATGTGGATTTAAACAAAGCTAGGCCTGCCAGGTTGGACAGAGCATTACTTGCTTGAACTTCAAAATTTTGACTTCTGGTTTGATTCTTGCTTCAGGCATTATTTCAGGACTCTCATTTGAAGAGAAAATATTTTCCCTACCTGGCTGGAAGCCATGTCCAGGGCAATGCAGTGTGATCCTCGCTGGGAATACTTTTCATCTGCAGAAGTTGTAGATGATGCACATACTTGTGCACATGCTTTGATAGTAAATAGCATCTGTACTTGTTATTCCTTTTTGTAGTACTGAAAAGCACATGCCAGTATGATAGGTATGGATCAGGGAAGAATTATAGCTTGTGTGGATTATATAAAACAATATACAGCCTACTGATGATGCAACAATGCATCTATTTTATAAATTTTGTGCTCTATTGGAATACACACTGTAAGGTCTTTGCACTTATGCTGAGTTATATTAATCTGTTAACACTTGTTTAACAATAGTGTTGTAGAAAAGATAATTAATTTTTTTGCAAACACATCTACATGTGTACTTTTGTTAGTGTCAAAGAAAACCAACACAGTGAGGGAGAGTTTTATTTCAAAAGTATAAAAGGCTTGTAAATATTTTTTTTCTCTGTGAAATGCAAGACCATGCACAGGTCTTGCTCACATTTTTTATTTACTATGAATTCAGCTTGTCTGTTAATCTAGCTCCTAGACAGTGATCCTACTGATGACAGGGAATAAGTTGTTTTTATTAAATGCATATGAAGCCTCTTACATAGAAAAACCATTCACTATATACTCAGTAATGGAGAACTGTTTTCAGACAGGTACATTGTTTTGAAAAAGGAGAATCATGTATCCCAGATGAATTGCTCTTTAAGACTACCAGAAATAGTAATCATCATCAACATTTACAACTTTGCATGTGGATTTTATTTATTTTGGATTTATCATTTGTGTACTCAGACTGGACTTGATTCTCACCTGATGCAGAGTCCAGCTCCTCAGAGGCAGCAGTTAAGTTGCTATAATTGAGCTTCTCCAAAATCCCTCACTAGATCTGCTGATCAGTGAACTCTGGTGTTCTTCATTTGTGACTGATATTCAGATCTGGGCTCTTCTCCCTCACTTTCCCCATTTACCAAATGTTGGGTTCTTGGTTGAAACCTTTGAGTTACTTTCTGAATTAATTGGATTATGGACAGAACTTAGTTAATTAATTATAACTTATCTTAAATATTAATGACAATACATTTCTCAGTGCTGTTGGAAAGGAACTGAATGATGTTGAAGACCTGATGGCTAAGAAAGTAATAATGATGCCTATTTTGCATGGAGAGCTGATTATATCTTACAGCAATTTCTAGTCACCATTTCAGCCTATACAGGATATGGACAATAAAAATTTCAACAGAGATGATATGAACAGGAGCATTTGTGTGATACTAATTTTTGTAAAAAAAAAGCTATTCAGTAGAGGTCACTGTAGTGGGCAAAAACATCTCTCAGAACTCCTTAACATGTATTTACACAATGGACCTCATAGTGCTTGAGTAGCCACTCTGTTTAATTAATGATGTTTAACAGGTTTAATCTGTGTAATGAATAGAATTTTTAAAAATCCATAGCTAATATTTGAAAGTGAATGTGTTTGTTTTTGTATGAGGCAAAATAATTTAAAATTGCTTCATGTTTTCCTGAGTTTCTTGCTGGTTTATAATGTGCAGCTGCCAGTGGACAACATCTCTAAGAGAGTATAACTATGTACTAATGAAACAGACATGCCCAGGGCTGCTCCCTTCTGCTGTAGTGTCTGTGTCCTAACTATTGATATTTTTGTTAACCTATGTAAATAGCTATTTTCAAAGGTCATTTTGGAAATGGTGCTTGACTTCTGTTTACCTTCCAAATTGTTTAGGAGAGGGATGGTGGCTATAACTTACTCTTAACTGTTTCACAGTATAGATAACTGAGTTCCTCCCCTATTAATGTTTCTGGGTGCCTTTAATTGTGTGGTATAGATGATGCTTGGGATTTTGTAGAATGTAATTTTGTGTATCTTGGTACTTCTTATGGTATATTTTATTAGGGAAAGGCCAGTCTCTGTAGTCAGAAATGATGGAGTACACCCGATACAATCAAACTACTGCAAGACCACAGCGAGTTCGAGTGAGTGAGCTGTATGTGGAGAACATTGCTTTGGAGATCTTAGGTGAGCCTGCACTCACCCCTGCAGGCTGGTGGAGCAGGACTAGAATGTCACAGAGTTAGTCGAGCTCATCAGACCCACTTGCTATAAACTCTTATAACATTTATAGTGATGACACCAGCACATCTTAGATCAGCTAAGTTGTTGTGTGCAGTGTTTTCCAGTTCTTGATGACATACTGAGGCAGGTGAATGCTGCTGTAAAAATGCTGGAGTCAGCTGGGAGTATAGAGAGGGTTTAGATAGGCAGAATGAGATTCCTTGAGTTGTTATTTGACCAAGTTATTGAGGTTAATGCTCCCCCATCTACAATGGCACCAGGGACTTTATACACCCAGAACTGGTCAAGAATCTTAACTTTTTTCCTGCTGAAAGCTGGAAGCTTCAGTGAGCACTTCAGCTGTTCAGTTGTGCTGGAATTCTGAGACAGAGTTGAGCTGGAGGAGAAGAACCAATTACTAAAGTGCCAACAACTATTGGACATCACTTTGGGTTCCACCTGGAGGTCATTCTGCATGGCCTCACTTTGCAGGTGAGGTCTGTCAGGACAGTCACAGGACTTGGAGATGGAATTTGCAGCAGTGTGACAGCTTAAAATAGCCAAGCAATCTGTTTGAATACTTGAGAGTGTCTTGGGACACACAGGATTGTGCTTGTCTTTGATTTATTTCATCACGTAACTCTCCATATCAGATCTGGATGAAATTCAATTTCTTGTCCTAGTGTAAGCTTGTGTTGTGTATGACCACAGCAAGTGACAGAATGAAATCTGTTAGAATAGCTCCAAGATGCTGCATTCTTATCCACAAAAACAAAGGCTAGAGTTCTTTTAAAAATTTAAACAGAGACATTATAACCTTTGACTCTAAAGCCTAAGAAGAATCACAAATTTTCCATAATGACTAAAAGAAAGTATTTATGTAAAATGTCTCCCTTCTAGAGATTTTTATTTATTTGAAAAGTGTCAAATGGGTCAAAATTGAAGTGTTTAATTTTGGGAAAGCTGCCAGCATTGAGTGGAGCATTCAGACACCTCACATCCTCATTTACCTCTAGGCTGTATCTGTTCCTGTCTCCAGGAGAGATTGTTTTGCACTGTAGGAAAAAAATATTTCAACTAAATAGCATTGTATTTGTAAGGAAATGGAAGCTTAGAACACTCAAACTACAGCTCCTATGGCAGCAGCAATAGCTAGCAAGAATTCTGATATCCCCTCTGGTTTTTTTTTGTTTTGTTTTTTTGGTGTTTTTTTTTTTTTTTTTTTACATCTACCTTCCCTCCCTCCCTCCGTGAAGTGAACTCAAATTCTAAGGTAGCCTTTGCATTTTGTACATTGGCAGAGATTTAGCTGCTGTGTTCCTGTCACAGAACATTTAAATATTCATGCTTCCTTTAATTTCGGTGCTGAAAGACTGTAGTGGATACGATGATGCAGGAATTTGGGCTCAAAAAATGGAAGATTTTTTAATGCTTCAGCTACACGTGAAGATTTATCAGCCACGCTCCAAAATGAGCAGAGCTGACTGAAGTACTGCTTTAAATTATCTGCTTCAGTAAATACACAGTCAGGATCTTTAAATGGCTAAGCATACAGCTGGTGTCTGATATCCAGAATGTGGCTCAAAATGCTGCTTATTCAGGATGAGAACAGGTATTATAGGTCTGTAGTACTCCACTGTACACATATATACACATCAGCAAATCTCTTTGTCTGAATTGCCGTAACTAAGATTAACAAAGAAACATGTTGAAGATTATCATACGGTTATTCCAGGTTGGATAGAATTACATTTAAGGAAATTTAAATTATTTACCTGTGTGTTTCTTATTTCCCTGTGTGCTGGCAGTAGGCAGCCTGTCCCCTCACTGCCAATGTCTCACTGATTAATTGGTCTCTTGCTAGATCTGTTTTCCTTTTTGTTTATGTGTAAGTTATTCTAGTGCTTTCCCTTTTTAATATGTTAACATCAGATTTGTTTAAGGTCTGTGAACTAACATGGATTAAAAGTCAAGGAGCAGCAGCTCTAATAGATAATTGATCTACCAGTAGGGCACGAAGAACTGGTTCTGGTTCCTAGACAGGAAATGCCTTTTTTGTCCTATGCTGATAGTCTGAGCTCTTAAATCTATGTCAAAGTGAATAGGCTACTGGAAATTGCAAAATTATCCATGTTAATAATTTTTTAAAGAGATTAATTTGCTGTTTGAGGCATAATGACCTTTATACACAGACACACATGCATTCTGACATGTTCCTTTTAGATTTCAATGCAGTTCTGTTCATTGCCAATTGAAGATGTCTTAGGTCTAGAAAATGTGGTACATTTTGAGTCTGTATCTGCAGCCTGCTGTGACCCCACACTTGTTAATACCTAACAGAAGATTTTGTTTGCTTAAACTATTTTTTTGTGTAGGTGCAAGAGCTTTGTGACATGGTCTCAACAACAGCATCCATTTGTGAATGGATGGGTTGGAAGAGGCCACATGTCCTTGTATCAGCATTGGCTCTGACTTTGTTTCAGCCTGTCCTGTGTTGCTGAGGAGTGGCTCCTGACTGTTCAGTTCAGTGGAGGTAGAAGTTTGTTTGCTGTTCAGTGTTTAATAATGTTCTCACTGAAGCAGGGGCCTTCAGGGCTGCAGCACGAGCGGCGGGGGCGAGGGCCGTGCGGCGGTGGCACTGATGGCAGGGATGTGCCGGAGAGCACGGCACGGAGCCCCGTGTGGGGCTAATGGAGGGGGGGCAGGAGACAGCCAGCAGGGCCTCTCTGCCTTCCTTTAAGCCCACTCACGCATGCCATATGCCATCATCCCTGTGCTGGGGATTTAATTCTCTGGTTAGCATCAGCCACCAGCACTGGAGCAGCAGGAGCGGAGGAAAGCAGAAAATTTAAGCCGTGCTGTGGAAGAGCATGTGGAAGAGCAAATCGGAATGTGGCTAAGTCAGAGAAATAGAATAGAAGGTGAGGGAAGGAGGATCTTTTTGCATACATTCTTATGCTTCCTGCAAAAAGTAGGTTACGCTAGTCTAGTGTATTGCATTGCACTTAAGATGTTACAATTTGAATCAGGTTTTAGCAGTAGAACAATAAACATTTTGCAATCTCTAGTTATAAACATCTGAAGACATTACATATGCAAAAGCAATATCTTTGTAAATAATGCTATGTTTAGAAAAAAGGCATACTTTCAGATGCAACCATCCTTTGTTATGTTGCTAGAGCTAAGAGCAGAGCAGCAAACTGTCAGTTTCAAAATGGAAATTGAACTTCTTTCCTAGAGATGTCATTAATGAATGGAGTTAATTTGACTGTTGCTGACTTTCCTGGTCTGTGAGCTGCCTGTGTTGTCTTCTGACATTTCTGAAATGGTGGGCTCACTGATGGGTGCCAGAACAGGGGAGGCAGCTCATTCCCACCCTTTGGAAACTGAACTTGTTCAGTGTTGCTCAGACAGCTTGGCAGTGGCTACCTTTTGTAATCCTGGTTCAGAGAGTGCAATGCATGAAATGTCAAGGTTTGCAGGTAAGGCAAGCCTTCGTTTAGGTGGAGAAAGCCAAGCATATTTTTGACAGTCACTTGTTAAGATCAGTGACCTCAGCCAATCCAAGAAATTTGAATAACTTGCATAGGGTAAATATTAACATCTACTAACAAATATTTTTTTAGTTGCCTTTGTGGAGTCTATCATCACACTGGTTACTTCTGCTGGTTAGTAATTTCAAAAATAGCACAACTTTGGTATGTGGTTTGAAAAATAGCAGGTAAGAAGACAACCTCAGTGATTTTATATTTTTCATCAGTCTCTAACTTGTTTAGAACTGTGTGTTCTTATATGGTTTCCTTATGCTCAGAAGGACCCTTCTGTGTTTAAGTTTGTTGCCATGGCCTCTGATTCTATCACTGGGCACCACTGAAAAGAGCCTGGCTCCAGCTTCTTATACCCTCCCTTCAGGTGTTTGTGTACACTGCTGAAATTCCCCTGAGTTTTCTCTCCTCCATGCTGGGCATTCCCAGCTCTCTCAGTCTCCATCCATATGAGAGATGCTCAAGTCCCTGAGTCTTCTTCCTGGCCCTCTGTCTGCTTTGTACTGGGAAGCCCAGCACTGGACCCTGCATTCCAGACAGAGTTGAGTTCTTTTCTCTGTGGGTATCCATGTGATGTGAACTGAGGCTACTGTTGTTTTCTCTTGATGACAGTACATTCACGTGGGTTCCACTTTTATCTCAGCATGACTATATCTGCATTTCTGGTTTTTCTCTCCCAACTCCTTGCACATGAATTTTCAAGAGTTTCAAAAGTGTGATTTTAGGAGACATCCTACCATCACATTTCTTCATTACTGGCATATCCTGATAGCACAGTAAACACATTAGCCTTGTCCTAGATACGTATGGTAAAACACGTGACTATTTATTTTCCCAGTTGTTGTGAATCTCTGCTTTTTACTGGAAGATTTCCTCCACAGAAGCTGGCAAAGAGATAGCAATGCTTATATGGCTTTACAAAGAGAGAGGGTTGATGTCTGAAATTAGAATCCAACAATAGAGATTTGTGGTCCTCTAGAGTAATAACTTGAATGACAGTTCTCCCTCAAACAATATTGAAATTCCCTGGACTCTCAGGCACATATTGCATGTGTGTACCACCAGCAGTCGTTCAGGAGTGCAGAGGAGGAGGGAAGCTGAAGTGGAGCTAGCATGTACGAAATCGTATCTTTTCAAGCACCTTTGTAAAGATAAAGTGTAGCTGAGCAGTTCAGACTAAGGCTTTCTTTAAAGCTGAAAGGCTGAAATATATCTTCATTCTGTACTATGACAAAGATATTTGAACACTTTTTGGAACTGGGAATAGATTTGTCCTGTGGGGAACTGACCTCTTGAAACTGTATTCTGCATAGGTCATGATACTTCTACTCTTAATAAAATATAATTCTTATTAATGGATCTCTTGTCAATATTCAATTTCCTCAGTAATTTAAAGATTAATTATGCTGAATTCTAGATCTCAGTGGCTGTCCTTAGTTGATTTTTCTTAAATCACTATCACTCCAATTATACGGTTCAGTTCAATTCTCAGGACTGTCATTTGCATGGAGTGACAGAATAAAATTGGAGGGCTAAAATGATTACAGCTCTTATTGCTTACTGCAGTGATGGAAATTGATTCCTCATTGTATGAGGAAACACATGGCTCATTAAATAACTCTTGAAACATTATAGTTTTCAGTTTATTGTATTGTTGTAAGTTGAAACTTACAAAGGGCTAATCCAATCTTAATGCATCTTGCCTGAAACTAAGAGTTGCATTTCCGGAGGAGCTTTGAATGGTAAAATTTTAGGCATCAGTTTAGAAGTTCTCCATTTCCAGGGGAGAAAAAGTGACTGTTATGGTAGGAGAAATGAGATCTTTCAACTCAGTAACTTACTGGCACTGGATAGCTATGCAGCACTATTTAAAAACATGCATTTTTGCCTCTGTGCAGGATCTTTCTCACCTTATCCATCTGCAGACCTGTGTGTCCCATTGCCTAGCCAGGTTCAGATTAGCCTCTTGCAAATTTTGACAGAAGTCAATCCTGAACTGAAAATCCTTAGGCTGGGTCTGGTCCTAGGAGATTGTCAGCGCGAATGATATGTGAAATTACATGGAAGATATAAGATTTGATATTTATTTACCCTATATGAGTTTAGGTCTGAAAAACCAGACTTGACCTGTGACTGTAAAACACGGGTCCTCCATGCAGGAATACTTTATATTTCTCTTTCCCTACCCTTCTGTGAAAATTTTGAAAGGCGGCTAGAGAGGGAACAAGATGACTATTTTTCTCTTGTGACTCACAATAGTATTTTGATACTGCTCTCTGAATTACTTTTTTCATTTAATCTCTTCTACTCCTCACTTTTATCTTATTATCTTATTTCTATGTTTTCTGCCTTGTCTTGTTTCTTTCAAACCTCATCTTAGCATTATTCTAAAACATCCCTTCATTCCCAGGTGCTGTTTAATCTACTCATATTTGAAAGTGGCCAGGTACAAGGAAAGGGGGTGGTATCTGATAGCTACTAGTGCTCCTCTTTGAAATGACCTCAGGCCTGTGGGAAGCTTTCTGCATGATGAAAAGCATCCTGACAGTAATCCTGTGGTCAGCAGTTTGGCAGAGGCCAGGGGCTGTTTGGACAGTCTCACTGACAAAAAGAGGGTGACCTCAGGACGGGGGTGCTACAAGCCAAGGTGCTGGTGTGGCGTTTCAGTTCTTGCTGTGCAATCCCTGGCTGGCCGAAGACTTCTGCCTTCAGGAACTGGAGGATGGAATCCTTCATGAACAGTAATTTTCCACATTGTTTTTATTCCAGCAGTGTTATGGAAGTATTGCTACTGTATTTATGCACAGCACTTCGCAATATAGCGGGTTTTTTTCTCTTTGTCTGTAATTTTAATCTAATAAGACGTTCACAAGCTGCCTGGAAAACAGACTTTTTTTTTTCCCCCCTATGGTAATTTCCATAGAAGAAATCACTATCTAATAATTGTCTATTGTAAAGAATGATTTTCATCACAGGGTAGAAAACAGAATAGAAGAACCTATTTCTACCCTCCTTCCTACTCTTTCTGGCTTTGATGATTTGGAAAATAGCATTGGGCTGTAAAAGTTTTTGGGTTCCTTTCCCCCTTTTTAATATCTCACATTCCAAATTAAGTGTTAGAAAAGAGGCAGTGCTGATTGAAAACAGTTGAAAACAGTACTGTCCTTGAAAAACAGCATTTTTCATTTCTTCTTTAAAATTAAAGCCTTCATTTTCAATGTTTAAACTAAACAAGTAGGCCAAGAGCCAATGTTCAAAACCCTAAGTCCCCATCAAAATGAAGAAAAAAATCTTAAAATAATTTCACAAATTTGAATTAAAACTTAAAAAATAAAAATAAGGTCAAAACCTATTGAACATAATTTGCAAAGAAATAGAGGAATTTCAAATTTAAAAAAGGGTTTTACACAAAGTACTTTATTTATCAAGCTCACCTAATTAAAAATTGAGAATGATATAATCCCTTTATCCAAACAGTGAAAGCACAAAATCTATGTAGGTTTTAAATTTTATTATATTTATATGTAAATATGCTGATACATACAATCAGATGACTTTTAAATCCCTAATTAATTTAAACAATATATAATTTTTATGAGTAGCATATTGAAATGAAGGGTGGAAGACTGCTTGAAATTAAAACAAATACTTCAATAAAAAAAGCAATATTCTCACTGGATGGATACCATCTCTCTTCTCATTTCATTCAATTTAACATAGTTCTATATGAGCTGTAAGATAAAATGACTAATACAAATGAAAAGGACTGCCAAAAGTCAAATTGCTTCACTGGAAGCTTCTTAGCAAAATGACAACATCCAGTTCTAGATAATTAAATCTTATTTTGTAGGAATGTCACTGAATGATGTTCATTTGCCTTTAGGTACTGTGCTTTTGGTTGAACACAGTAACACAAATTTATTTGGGCACTTTTTGTTTGTCTTAGAAATGGCTCAACACTGCATAATAAAAATGAAAAGCTCAGACTGGGAGAGAACAACATTTCAGTCCTACAGAGGGAAATCACTAGTGCAGCTGTTCCAGGGGTCAAGCAAAATTTCACCACCTGAGACTTCTTTTTTGGGTCTGAACCTTAAAGAGCCTTAACAGTAAGGCACAGAAGGAAAGTCTCCTGTTGTTCAACAACCTGAAGCTTAGCTTCTTCAGAATTTTCTAATTTTCTCAAAATAAGTTAGGGTGCTCATTCTCTGCCCATCTTTGGTGATTCAAAGCTGTCTACTAGCTTCCAATCTGGTTGTGTTCCTGGTCAGCTTTCCTCTGTTTTGATGTCAACATTGTCCTTTGCATTTAAAGGTTCTTTCCTCACCTGTTTATTCCCCCTAGCGCGTTTATCATCTGTTTCCTTAAAAAAATCCAACCCAACTCCTTTAGATGCCAAAGATTCACTTTCCAGTCTCCTAATCATCCAGTCCTCACCACTGGTTCCAGTCATGTCTTGAGCACAGGTGATCAGTCTTGACATAAAAGTTTGTTTGTTCTGAGGCATTGCAAGTGCTCATGTCATGGACGGATGCTGGCAGGAAGTCTGATATGAGGAATGCCTTGCTCTTTCGTACCCTCAGTTAAAGTTACAGTTTGGTAGCAAGATGGGTGTCCTTCTCTGATGTAGATGGCAGTGACTCCTGGTTCCTCTGGTATTTCAGTTCTTGGATACTAAGGATGTGAACTATTCCTTCTAGTCAGAGCCTTTTCTTTCGATGAGTTTCCACAGTCTTCTCTTTAAGGTGCTAAAAATTTAGTTGTGATGCATTTTGTAGCAGACAGAATGTTTCAGTTTCTTTCTAGTGGAGCTTTCCACTATAAAGATACTATTTTGTATCTTTATAGCTTGCTTTTTCTCCCTGAAGTGCTTGACTTTTCAGAAAAGCTAAAGGAGGACTAACATATTATCTTCAGGAATAAGTCTTAAGTCACACTTGAGATATTAATAGTTTTGTATGCTTTCTTTGAAGTTGAAATTTTTGTTCTGAAGATGCAGCTGTTGTAGTTTTGACTTTGTAACCTCTTGTTGTCTGCAGATGCTCCAGCCTGAATTCATCAGAGCACTCAGGTGCTCTGGATCCACAGATGTCAAGGGTGTGAGTGTATTCATAGTATTTGTCTAGACTGTCCTTTGCAGGATGTCTCTAGACTGTCCCCAAAAACAGTTTCACTGCACATAAGGACAGCAAACCCTCAGAAATAACCCCAGAGCTCACATGCCCAAGCACTCTCTCAGTGTTAATTTGGGGCAAGGTGTGTCCAGACAGTCTATTTGCTGTAGATGTGCAGCATACTTTTAAGGCTCTGATGACAATGGGCTGCCAAAGCACCTCCAGGCACACAGTGGTCTCAGCAGTTTCTGAGACTACACTTCTAAAAGCTGTGCAAACAAATTTGATTATAGTACTGAGTTCAGCTAGGAGGGCTCTTCATTAAAAGTAGACTTCAGAGATTTAGGTGTAGACACAATGCTTAAGGAGTGAAGAATGCTGTGGCTTTTAAGAAGTTATTTGATTTTTTGCATTTGGTAAAGATAAAGAATATGGGTCATTTTTATGATATGATAACAGCAGTCCTGATACCATTAAGAAGACTCACATTGGTTTTCAGTAGTAATTTGGCACTTCCATAAGTGCTGTTGAAAATGTCATATACTGGTTTTGCTGTCACTACCTGTGCTGCAAGAGTTCCTGCTGGCCAAAGTGTAGCAGGGAACCCTCTGTGAAACCCTGAGAGCTGGCTCAGGTGATGGCTGAGCCCAGCACAGGGTGAAATGTGCAAACCTGGCTTCTTGGCACGTGCCAAGGCTGGTAGCAGGCAACAGCAGCTGGGTCCTTGGAGAGGAAGCCTGTAAAGATAGTTTGTACAGATTGTGTTTGGCAGAGAGGTTAAAAATGCTGTGCTGTGAGTCCACAGAACCCTTTCTCAGGAGATGGAAACCCAGTGAGTGGTCATTCTGCAACGCTGCCAGTGCACTTGCAGTCCCCCAGTGCTGCAGACAGCAGTTTAGGGGTGTGCCCCTTCCTTGGCAGCCTGCTGTTAATTACCACTTGGTCTGTGGTCTCTGATAGTACCTGTCTGCTTGTCTGTGTCTATGGCATGGCCATGTCACAAACTATGCTTATCAGCAACAAGCAAAAGTTACATTCTGCTGCTGCAACAGAGGTTACAGTCAATGTGAAGAAAAATCCACCCACTGTGTATACATAATTGGTTCTTTTTTGCAGTTTGGTAATACCCCATCAGATTTATTACTTTTCTAGTCAGAAGCACAGCTCACTTTACAGATTATCTCCATTTCTTACTGTTTTCTGGCAAGAGATTCCTCTTACTTAGAATTCATGTGATTCATGGGTTACAGACTCATCTGTCAAAGTACAGTATGTCTGCAGAGGCAGTTGTGACTGCCACTGTGCTTGTAACCTAATCTACATAAAACCTCAAAAGATTTGAAAGAAATTCCTACCTGCTGTTTGTGTAGGATGACCATCTGTCTGGCAAATCCCCATGTGGAAATCAGGTACATCTGAGAAGAGCAAGACAACCTTCTGACACCTGTTTCTCCAGCAGATGTGGTTGCTTATTCTGCTTTTTTGATTTTCTCAGCAAGTGCTTTTGAGATTTGTTTTTGGATCTACTTTCAGCAGCTTTTGAATACTAGTCTAAGCACTGTGTACAATGAAGGATAATTCTGACTAAATCATCCTTTCTCTTTTTTGGCAAATTTTTGGGGGGCCTAATTACACCTTGGGAAATGCTTCTGAATCTGAGCACCTCAGTTAGATCACAGAGACTGATAAATACTCATCTTCTTTAGTTCCAGAGAATACCTTCAGAATTTCTGAGAAACACTGAAACAAGCTGGCTTTTAAGATCAACTGGCATCTTCCTTCTATTTGAGGATCAATCCATATATATTCGTCATACTCCATGTAAATGGTTTCCAAGATGCAGGAGAAGATAGTAGATGTGTCAAAGTGGCACTTTTTAAGGATAATCCTATTGTCTGCTGGAAATTTTGTGTCTTTAAAAAGATACAGAGCATTCTGAGGCCAGGTTAGAATACAAATGCCTTTGGCACTCTGAATCTGTGTTTGTACATGTCAGTTTGCCTATTGAGATCTTCTTATTCAAAATTGTCCTCAGTTTCTGTGTGACTCTCAGAGATTTATGCAGCTCTAAGTGTGTGCTCTTTTGTGCATAGCACACAGCAGGGAGCACTGGATTTCTTTGCTGGAGAACCAGTTGTGATAATCCAAATAAACACAACCTTCTGTAGATGAATTGTATCTCCTGTAACTAAAGGTTAAGGTGTCATCCAGTGATTTATCCTTCCTAATGGATCTGTTGGATCACTATGATACAAACATAATTTACTACCTTTTGCACAACATAGCTGTGTCCTCGGAATGGTGTTAGGGGATTTATAATACTGAACAGGGTGAATTATGTGTCAAATTATCAACCATCCTGTTTGACATTTAGTTAGTGCTGACAGCTATCAGGCATTTAGCAGAATGAGGCTTCTGCAGCAATCTTTCCATAGGATTGTTTTCCTTCAAAGCTGCTGTTAATCAAAAGTTTCTGGACAAAAGCTGCAAACAGACCATTGATTGCACTGACTGCTGTGCTCTGGCCAGCCAGATGTGAGTGGTGTGTGTTGTGGTTGTCCTCCTCCCTGTAAATTATTGTCAAGGTCCTGCCTCCTTGATGGAAAATCCAGCAAGTTGTTACAATTTGAAGGCAAGAGGTACCTTGCTGTAAGGGGCCCCTGGGTTTGGTGTGCCTGACAGGCTGTGAATGGATCCTTGGAGAGGAATAAGTGATAAGTACTTCATTATTCCCACTGGTCTGAACACATTGGCAGAACTAAAGAGGTTCTGTGGATATGCAGGCAGCTGCACTTTGAAGTATATCCGTATCTGGAAACATTTAATGGAATATTACCTTCCTGCAGTTTCTGCCTTCCTTTTGTGACAGTTCTTGGTTGGCTGGAATAGTTCATAATTCTTTTCTTGGCCATTTTGTTGGTGTGTGCTGTATGACCCCATGCTTCAAGAGGTGCTTGCAGATTACACTGAGACTGCTGGGTGCTTCTATAGGGACTCCTCTCTCATCTCCAGAGGAGGCAAAATAGGTCTATTTGCACAAAGCACCATGTCAGACCTTTTGATTACCTCCTTTTGAGCCTTTGATCCCAGGACACAGAGCTGAAGCTGCCTTTAGTGTATCCACATAGGAGGAGGAAGAGGAGGGGGTGTAGCTGGAAACGATGTCCTTGTTTGTTACCTGCATGGTCCAATGGGAGCTGCTGCTGTCGTGAGGAACTTGGTTTTGGTCTGACTCCCATGGCTGCCTGTGCTTTTTCATCTGTTGACTTAAGCTTCAAATGAAGGCCAATAATTTAGTAAGTCTGTATTTAGTAAGTAACCTACCTAGGAGTAGGTTCTTCACTGAGAAGGTTCTGGCATAAGCCACAGAAACAAAAGGGGACATGCATCAACTGCACCTGTTTACAGCTCTTTCCTCCTTCCTCGGTGGTGCAGCTCTAGGAAACATAGGAGCTGCTTATTGCAGCGTTAGTGCATGTGATCCACCAGGCAAAGACAAAATGAGGACAACACAAAGAATGTGGCAATTGTATTCCAGGACAAAGTGGCTGCCCTCCTCAAACTGCCAAACCCCCTGGCATATTCTCTCAATTTAGAAATTGAAAATTCATATCAGAATCTTTTCCTAGTGAGTTATCTGCCTCTTGTGATTTTCAGCAAGTAAAAAAGAAAAGCCATTGCCTCAATACAGATACGCTGTCCTTACATTTAAGTTCCCAGAAGGCCTCTGACTATGTGACAAGAATTACTGTAATGGATATTGCATAATGGTTTATGCATAATGTTTAATGCAGTCTCAGTTCTATGAAATATAGATAATATTGGAGACATTTTGAATAGTAGTTTAGATTTACACTTTCTTTTAAAGGTGGAGACAAGGGACATTTTTAGTGCTCTTCAATGACACTGGAAGAGTTGAGATTGTTACTATTAAAAATTAATAAAACCCATAGAAGTGGAAAAGAGAAAAATATATGGCATAGATGAATTATGGGCAAATCATAAATGTTTAAAGCATTTCTGGAGGTTAGAAATGCTGTGCCTTTATTTGAATAGCAAAGCTAACTCAGCACACTTCCTCCACACTTCCTCTGTCCAAGGTTTGTTGCTCCTTGGTCTGGAATGTTGGTACTCAACTGAGAGGATGCAGTTTTGAATAATCTTACTTATTCTTAAAGGTTTATTATTAAGATGAAGGCATTCAGAAAAAAAAGAAAAGGTACCTGATGCATGTGGTACATATGTTAAGAATCAGCTCAAATTGTATGTATTTGTTTTGTGTCACACAGGACAGCTTTCCAGCTCGGTTTGGAGGAATACATTTTGTCAATCAGCCGTGGTATATCCATGCCCTCTACACAGTTATCCGGCCCTTTCTAAAGGAGAAGACACGAAAAAGGGTATTCTTCTTTTTAATTGTCCATTTTCTGGAAGTTGTCATCAGCAGATGCATCATACTCTAAGAAAGTAGATTAACAAGAGACATGAGGTTGCCATTGGTGGAAAATGTTTAAATATATCTGTGTCATAAAGGGTACCTTCAACTGTTTTAGAAACTTAGACAACATTACCCTTTAAGGATACAGTCAAGCAGTGCACTTAAATGTATTTTAAAATGTAAGCATATGCTTGCTCCTGGGGATTATATAAAAAATATTGCCAGCATTAAAGTTTGTATTAAGATTGTATTCAATTCCATTCTATTTAATTTCTGTTAACGTTATTTGTGCCTTTCTTTTAAAAACAGAGTTAGTGACTACAAAGTCCTTTCCTAGTGTGATTTCCTTGACATTAGCATGAGCTAAAATACCCAGCTGGCATCTAGTAGTATTAGTTTGCAAATACTAATTTGAATGAAAGCCAATAAAAGGGAATTTGTGTGCATGCATCTGTGCATAAGCATGAGAAGCCTCTGAGATGTTGCTGAATTTGTAACATTTACATCAGTGCAATTAAATTAGAGCTTGGTGGTGACAGCATATAGAATGATATTATTTCTGTAACAGGAACTTGTCATCCAGGAAAACACAATCAACATCATGTACAAAGAACATGATGATTTTTTCCTATGGAATCAGCTCCCTAAGCAGCCCTGTATTTTTTCCTCCTCAAACACACTCTGCAAGGCCACAATGATCCCTGGTGTTGAGCTGTTTTTTACTGACAGATTATGCTTGAGAGGCCTCTGGTATTTACAGATTTTGAACTATAGATCACAAAGCCTTTTATGTAATATCTGTTATAAATATGCAAATGAAGCCCTGTTTTGCAGGACTCAGTTGCACTCTGTAGACTGCAGCTTCTGCAAAGAATATTGCAGTGCCAGAGATGTCTGAGGCCTTTTCAACTCAAGTGCTGCATATGCAGAACTGGGGAGTAAAGTGCAGCTCATAGAAGTGTTACAGCATCAAATATAAGTGACAAGGCAGTTGAACATGGAGACTTATCAGCTAGCATATAAATTTGTATTTGGACACCTGAATCAATGGCATATATTTTTAGAAATGCTGACTTTTTACAACTGTTTTTTGTCAATACTGAATACCTATAAAAAGTAGTCAGGTAGTTAGATATTGATTTACAGTTCTAAACTTAGTGTCAAAGTGTGAAAATTATCATAAACGTATAAAATTTAAAATCAGCTTTTAAAAAATGATTAGATGCAGAACAAATGATTGGGAAAAAACCCTAAACCCAAGAGAATTCTCTTTAGATTTTTTTTTTTGATTTGGCTTATTATTTATCCATTGATTTTATCCTGAATTATTGTGTATTTTTTAATTTGTCATGTAGATTTACAACTGATAGTTATATTCAGATAAATGCAGTACTAGGCATACATAAAAACAATTGCTAAGAGGTGAAACACTTAGTTGTAAAGGCACCACAAACCAAATTGTGTTAGTTACACAATTCTAGCTTCATATATCTGGGCATATCATAACTTTCACCATTAATAAATGTTCTTTCACAAAAGGATAGATTCCTTTCTGAGATGGAAGAAAATCACTGGTTTTGCACAGTCATATTAACTTTCTTGGGTCCACAGCTGACTAGAAGGTGGTCTGAAGTAAGCAATAAAAGACAAGCATATATTTGGTCTTTGTCTTTCTGCCTTTTGAATTTAACTCTTATAAATCGTGATAGGTATAGCTGCCCAGAAAAACTCTACAAGGTGAAGTGGAACGTGTGAGATCTCTAAGGGGAACCACTAAAGTTAAACATAAACATAAATACAAGTATTCATGTCATGTCATACTAATATACAGATATATAAATATAAAATATATATAAATATCAGTCTACCGAAACATTGATGGAAGATATCAAATAGTCCATCAGCTATTCCCTCAGTGTTGTCACAGGGATGATTTTACTGTTGTTACTTTGTGTATTTTCAAGTATAAATGGCAGTTACTGGTATGGCTAGATTAAGGAAGAAATTTGAAGCACTCACATCATTACACTGTACAATATATCTTATTTATAGAACTCATGGCTGCATGCTGAAAGTCAATATGTATTCCTTGTTGTATATGGTGAATATTATTTTTATTTATTTATTTTAATCTTAATTTATTCACTTAATTCACAGAATCAGGGAGAGCAATTGACAAGAGATTACCAAGGGAGTTTCTCTATCTAGTATTCTGTCCATCTAGCTACCAGATACCAGTTCTTACCCTCCCTAAGTCCCTTTCCCTGCAAACATTTTAAGTTATTTATGCTTTAATTACTTTGGAGATTTATGAACATAGTATGACCATGCTTAAGGCAGAGATGATGTGTACCTTCCTCTGCACCTCTGTTAGCCCAACACAACCAAAATGTTTAAATTGTACAATGTCCTCCTAATAACGGTGATATCATTTGCGCTTTGATGTTTTTTGGTGATACCCCTGTGTTTTTACCTGCATGCCTACATACAGATATTCCTGCATGGTAACAACCTCAACAGCCTGCATCAGCTCATACACCCTGAGATCCTGCCCTCAGAGTTTGGAGGAATGTTGCCCCCCTACGACATGGGGACATGGGCAAGAACACTGCTTGACCACGAATACGATGATGACAGTGAATGCAATGTGGACTCCTACAACACTCCTGCAAAGGATATAGAAAAGGACCTCTCTCCCAAATCCATGAAAAGGTGAGTTAAAGGTACCATTGCCTTCTCGTATTGCCATAAGGTTGACATTTGCCTTTTTCCTCCTTTATGAAGCTGTAGGTAGTTTAGTCTATTATATAGGAAGACAATTGGGTGTTTTTTTCCCTTTCTGAAAAAGATCAGTGTTGATGAGAGAACGTGGCCTTGATTATTACCATGTGAGTTGTGAACTTAGTGCAGCTGATTATTTCTGGTGTGCCATCTAGGTTGTGCACACAGCACTGTCTTTGGAATAAGCTGCTATCTCACCTCAGCCTACAGTACTTATTAGAGAAACAGTGCTAGCTGGAGTGAGCCTCTCTGCAGAGGTAAATTTGGGCCAATTATCATTCTGGGTGGTGAAGTGAGCTCTTATCTTCCTCCATCTCATAGCCCACTGCCTGCTATCCTCCAGCCTGTAGGTGCTAGGATATTTACAGCATCTCAACCATCAGTCATAGTGATTGCATGCCTGAGAAAGAATGAGGAGAACCAGGACCAAAATCAGTGCCAATTGTAATACTCAAGTCTGGTAAACATCCTGGCATTCTGATATTCTTCTCTTCGAGAAGGTACAGTGTAATTGCTTGCTGCATTTTACCATTCAGAATCAAGTATAAGAAGAGCTTAGTTACCTCTCCAGTAACTATGGAAGCAGTGAGGTCATTAGCTTGGAAGGGGTGAATCTGATACAAGCTTGCCAGGGCAGTAGGAGAGAAAAGGGTAAAGATTACAAAGATTACAACTGTGATAGAAAAGACAGCAGAAAGGGCACCAGAAAGGGCAGCAAAAGTCAGAGTGCAGCTCATAAGGGGCAAGCCTAGCAATGGATCAGAAAAGAACAAACATGGCAGAAACCAATATATAAAGTAATTAAAATTAAGTTAGGGTATGCTAGGCTGGGAACCCAGTTTCAAGAGACAGCATGTGATGCAAAAGGAAAAGAAACTCTGGAAACAGACCAAACAGGATAAAATACTTTCAGATGTCTCAGCCAGGAAGATGATTTTGGCTGGAAAATACTGCCTAGACTGGAAAGGACAGTCTGATTTAAAAGGGAGATATTTTTGTGGAAAGAGAAGAGACAGCGTAAGATTGCTATAGGAAGTTAAAAAAGAAAAAAACCAGTAAAGTTTAAGGATTTTGTGGTGAAAATAAACTCCACTTTATTGAAAGTAGGAAATAGCAAGAAACTGGATAGAAATGAGCTAGGATAAGAAGTTTAAAAAGGTTCTGAAACTATATGACAGGGGTGCTAGAATGGCTGCAAACCTGGTCTCAAATTCCCAGTGGGGTGGTTATGGCCATAAATTCCCAGAGCCTCAAAAATCTCCAATGCCCAGATATATGAAGCTAGAATTTTGTAACTAACACAATTAGTGGAGAAAATGGGACTGACGAAAAGAGCCAGGGGAGGGGAAAAGTGAGCAATACACTTATATGTGATCTGCACGTAATACAAGAATTATGAGACAGCAGAGAAGCTGTCTTAGACAAGGATGGAATTAAGGAACTGGAAGTATTTCTGCTGCAAAATGATGTTGTGAGAGAGTAAATAACTTCATCCAAGGGTGCAACAACAACAACAAAAAGAGAAGGCCTGTGACAAGTCCTTTTGGAACAACCTGTTTGGAGCAGAGTTTTCCAGATTGTCCTGGGCAAGCATATTATTACCTGGAAAAGCAGTGAGTTGACCAGATTCTTAATTATTTCTCAAATAATTTTTATTCTCATTTAACATGTTCTTGAAAACTCTTTTAATACAGGATTACACTTCAGTATAAGCTTCAAATTGACGTTCTTTCATTCTGGGTGAACTAACACAGTAGGAGACCTAGTGCAGAAAATAAACATTGAAATCTGTATCTACATAATATGCTAAAATTTATTCATCTTCTATGCATTCTTTCTCAGTTAGCAAGCCTCCAGCATCTGCTGGAATCCTTGTTCCCTGCTGCTGGACATAAAATGTACTAAGTAGACTTACTTAGTGCCAGTACCAAGACTGACAGAAAGTCCCAAGACTTCAGTGTATAAAGTGCACAGACTGTTAAAACACAAATAGAGAAGATAAAACAGATAAACTCTGTTTCATTGAAAATTAAATTTAACTTGGATTCAGCAACTGATGGGTTGTTTCCCTCAGGTTAAACTCACAGTCAATATGATATGTTAATATAGAAGATTTTTAACATATGAAAAACCATGACTAAGGCAAAAGTGCTTAGCTTAGAACAAATTTCATAAGCATCTAGCAGATCTCCAACAATTGTTTTGTTTAATTTGGCTTCCCATTTAAAATTTGTTTACTCCTGAAAGAATATCCTTTAAAACCAAAATCCTACTGAGAATTCACTTCTTTCTTACTTCTTTTTTTGCCCCCAACATGAACCACTGATATTCCTCCAGATCTCCTTGAATTTTTGGTGAATTGGATGACCTCATCTTGAAAGGAAGGTTGACTGGGGGGGAGTTTGATGGATATAAGGAGGAATTAAGGCCACCTGTAGCACAGACCTCTGGGGAGAACCTCTTTGTGTCCTCTGGCAACATTGCAGCTGTTTCAGCAGTCAGGTTTAGCCTGTGGCTGTCATCCTGAGGCACCCAGCTGGAGACCTGCATCCTCTTCTCACCTAACCCAGCAGGGCAGAGGTCTGTGTTGATAAACTTTGCAGAGCAGCTGTGATTTGGTTCTTCACCTCTGCAATAGGACTTTGCAGTATAACTCTGTCCCACTGTGTTTTCTCAGAATGTATTCAGTAATGTTCATAAAGTTATTTGGGAGATGTAGGTAAAAGAGAAGGAGCTATAGACTTAAACAAATGTTTTTCCTTTCCCAAACCTTTATTTGTGAATTGCTGCTGAATGGGATGAAGCATGACAGTAAACTTCTGTTTAAAACTGAGTGCAGACTATTTATCCTTCTTCTTCAAGGCATTTGGGCATCTGAGCTTACAAACCATAGGTCAGGATTTGTGCAGTTCAATTTTCACGCCTGCCTTGGCATTGGGAGTTTTGGAGGCCCTGGGAATTTATGGCCAAAGCCTCCTCAGTGGGTATTGGAGGCCAGGTTTGCAGCCATTCCCGCTGCCCTTCAGTTTTCCCCAGATGAGAACAGGAAACCCTGCCTGCTCAGCCATTGGCAGCCGAGGAAAAGGCTCCGTTTCAGCACTTACATCCAGTTGGCAAACCTTTGAAGTTAATTTGCTTCCACAGCAATTTTTATCATGATGAACTAGATTTTCCATGAGTGCAGCTTTCCACCAGCAAATTTTCAATCAGCTTTGCATTGGCACGGTACCTTGTGAAGATTTTAAAGAAGCATTTTTAATTCAGTGGTTTAGTTTTCTGCCTGAGGAACTGGGTAGTGTTCAGCATGAGTATTATTGCACACTCTTAATTTAAAGAAGTTTAAACTATGCTGATCACAAGAGAGATGATCATATTTTTAAAGCTAATTTTCTTGATTTTAAAATTAGCATGAGAATTGGATAAATATTATTAGAAAATATCCTTGTGTCCAAAGTTTTTACCTAGGCTTTAAGTCAGACTTTTTTCGTGCTTTTGTAAGTTTTCTTTATATTTTTTTTAAGGAAAATCTCATCAGCCTCAGTCATTGATTTCACTGGATGCTGCCAGTTTATAAGAGAGGGGGATTGACTACAAATTCTTGTCTTAGGAAAGGTTAGAATTTGTAAAGGTTTTTCTCTGCACTGTAGCCCTCTAAATGGGCAAATCTATAGCTATGCTGCAGGCACAGTGTGCTTCCACTGATCAAAAATAGATGCCTGCATTGTAGAGATGTACACATGCTCTTTAGTCATCTCAAATCTTCTTTACAGAAAGAAAGAGAAGTAGGCATTTCCTGCATGAGATATTTCTCACTAAAAGAAACATCTAACAAGGGGTGCATTTACTGTACCCCAGAAGTGGCTGCTTTTTGATGAGCTGAGCCCTAGATGATGTGACACCCCATCTTAACACTCCAGGCTTTGTTTTCAGTGGAGCATTTTGATATTGCTGGAGACTCAGTTTTCCTCTTTGCTCGTCACATATGACTGTTGCAGGGCACCAGTTCCATGTTATGCTTCTGGGCTGATTCAGAGAATCTAGAGAAATTTTACAATCATCACTGAATTTGCCCTGATCATCCTTCCCTGTCCTGTTCAGTTGAGCTGAAAAGTGAGTTTGACACATTTGTCTGCTGCTCCAGAAATCCTGCTAACCATGGCACAGTTCCTCGTTTTGGCTTAGGATCTCGCACTCTTGAATTAAGATGCTATTCAGCATAGGAGCAACTTGTGCTTCCAGCTAACACATCCCACTAATTGCAGTGTGTGATTAGCCAGCTGGGTGGCTGAATTGTACCTTCTTTGTACCAGTGCAGTGCTGTATAACCTTCAGAGAGACAGTAAGTGCTTAAGTCACTACAGAGGACAGCTTAGTTTGCTCTAGTGTGTGGAGGGCACTCCCTGCTTCACAATTTCACTGAAGAGAGGATCCACCTTATTCCACCTTTTGCTCCTACATTTACAGATCAGTGCTGATCCCTTTAAAGCCCTGTTATTCCTCCATGTGGGTATTTCCTGATGATTTGCAATGATCGGATGCTTGGGTAATTCTGTACCCTTATTTTTAAGCCCTGACAGAAATGAAAATAAACAAAAGAAAGCTGAGGTTTAACCTCATTTGTCTTGATCTAGAAATGTCAAATAAACATGTTGTCCCTCTGCAGGTCTCAGTCAGTTGTGGATCCTGGGGTGCTGAAACGCATGGATAAGAATGAGGAAGAAAACATGCAGCCTTTGCTTTCACTTGACTAACAGTTTTTGAACATTGGACGTGAACTGAGGTGGAAGGCACTGCCTCTCAGCAACAAGCAAATCATTGGGAAAGAGTGTAACAGCTGGAATCCTATTTACTCATGTTAATGTAGCATATTGGCAACAGGTGTTCCTATTCTGCCTGAATTCTTGATGCCCTTTGGTGAAAAAGAAGTGGAGAAAAAAAAAGAAAATGAAATAAAAAAGAAAAGAAATCAATAATTTATTCTGTAAGTGCCAACTTGTTTGTAAATACAATATAATCCTCCAGTCTTACTTTGTTAAGTTATGGTAAACAAGCGCTATGGAAATGAGTGACTATTAAATATGTCAGTGAAGTGCACCAAAAAAAGAGAAGAAAACATGTGTGTTCTCACATGCACTGGCACACATACACAGAGAGAAACATAATGGACAAAGAAAAATATCAAAGCCAATTAGATGTTGTCCTTCCCATGGGAAGCCAACTAGTACATTGACTATTGGGTTTTTTCTGCAATGCTCACATAGTGTGCTAAGATAAAGAAGGAATATAAGTACTTGGGAGATGCTGTAATCAGTGGAATGTTTCCTGACGGTAGGAATTGGTTTCTCAAATAACACTGGGGCTTAGGATTGTGATTTAGCATAAACCATGTGCATTGTGAGGAGGATCACAGGTCAACTGGAACCAGCTCTTGGATAGCTTTGTTTTTTAGCTATATGGGTCTCTGAGATTTCTTCCCTAGCTTTTCATTTACACAAGTTAACCTGGTTTGGTACCATAATCTGGGTGTTGTAACGTGGGACACATTGGAGTTACTTCTCTTGCATTTTGGGTGCACATCAAGAATTTTTCCAGAACTCTGTTCTCCCTTGGAGTGAGACATTAGCCCTCTAAATGCAGTGTAATAACCAGTATCTGAAAGCAAAGCCTAGCAGCAGAGGTTAATCAATGAATCCTGTGCACTGGGAGACTGGATACATATATATATTTTTACCAATCTCTGACAAGCATACAAGGTGACATTGTTAGATAAATATATTTCATTGAAGGTTTATACAAGAAATCATATGTATTCAATGTACTTAGATATATTATAGATTGTATATTGAGACACTGTCATTATTAATAAAGTAAAACTTTCCATAGATCAACAGCATCCCACTCCAAGCAAGGATTAATATGAATAAGTTGTAGTCAAACATCTCAGCCTATAGTTTAGGACACTTTTGTTTTGGTTGTAGTGTAACTGTATATACTGAACGTGTGCCATAATAGAGAAATACATTTTACCTCAAAAGAGCAACAGGTTTCACTAGGGATTGAGTAAATCAGCTGAAACACAGGGGCTATGTCATCTCTGTGTGCTGGCTGATGTGTGTGCAGCCTGTGGTATGCTGAGGTGAGAATGTAACTTCTTATTAGGACGTAAATCAACAGTCAGAGTGAGAAGGCACACAGGGTGCCCAGCAAAACATCTGCATAATTGGAGGTATTGTAAGAGTGTGTTCAGGCAGCGCAGGGGTTAGTTAAGTAAACACTGACCACAGTGGAGGTGACAGCTCACGGCAACCCTGCCTCCCAAGTGCTAGAGTTAAAAACATTTCTGCCATCACTCCAGTGATTGGTGGAGTTTCAAAGTTACTGGTTGTAGGTCACCTCATCCAGGATGATTACAGCTGTAAGATTTGGTAGGCTGAGATGAGTTAAGAGCAGAGAGTGAAAACTTTAAAGTCTGTCGTCTCGAGTTTAGCTGTAACTCCTGCGGTGGCAGCTTCAGCGTTTCTCAGGGCTGAGACGACCCTGACTCTTCCAGCATCACCCTTGATTAGCCCAGGCAGCACACAGATAAAGCTTTCCTACATCCCAGGTCATTAGCAGCACTGATAAACAGTGTATGCCCTAATACACCATCACCTTGCAGGAACTTGTCTGAACAACTCATTCCCTTTCTGCTTTCCTAATTCTCTATCCATGATATGTGTTAGGAAATGCAGAGAGGAAAGATATGGAGCCTGAACTTCTTATCAGTCTATCCTACAAGTTGTCAGGAGCAGAAACTGTCCTAATACTACTTCTGTGGTTTGAGAGACTTGAAGAAATGGTCAGTTCTTATATACTATTTTATTCAGTTCAATTTTTCACATTCCTTGTAAAATCATGCTGTATAAGTGAGATGTGTCTCCAGTATTTGCATAAGTGCCATATTTGAATGTATGTTATATATTTCCACACTTCTGGTTAGTAGATTAGTATATAGTCATAGTTCTGATTTAAAAGGTCTTATCAGATAAAACTAAAATATCAGTAGAAATCTTCTCCTTATAAGGGCTTCAGGATTTAGTCAGTACTCCACATGTATTCAAACTCTTACACTGTGGTGATCAAAATCTTCATGGATCCTTTTAGATACATGGGCCAGACTGGTGAAAGACAGCAGAATGCTGATTTCAGAGTACATCACCAGTTTAATCAAAAAATGCACATCTGTTCCACTGTATGAAGCTTAAAATTTGTTTGGAAGCTTATCAATTTCTGTTTGAAAACCCTTTATTTGTGCACTTAACTGTAATTTATGTAATATTTTCTGATGTCTGATTTCAATTTTAAGGTAATGAGTATTAATACATTCTTTCGAGAAAGTGAAAGTAGAATATATTATAATTTTGTGTAACTGGGACTCCATCTTTCAGCCAGAACAAAATTGCTTTTTCAATAAGATTCTCTCTGTTGAAGAGTTGGGCTGCAGGTCTTCACGGCTGCAGATTTTATTTCACTGAAGCAAATTCTCACAGTGGTAATTGCAGTTGTGACATTGAAAAAGAATATGGAAATGGGTAAGAGAAATAAATATACTTTACCTGCTCTCAGTATTCTTTGAAGGCATTTCTCTTTTACATATCAGGGTACATAAAGGGTTCCACCTTTCTTGTAGAAAATCTTTATAGGTAGTTCAATTTTTATTAGATGAATTTGGACTGAAAACTTTTTCCAATCTTTATTACCATAGGAATTGCTGTCTAATTTTTATAGAAGAATTGAAGTGCTAAAACCAGAATGCACTGCTTGGGAGGAACTCCTCTTAATTTCTTACCTTTCTTGTGTATTGGGTAGAATAAAACCTTGTTGTAATTATGCATGCCAATATGCATATAAAAATATCCTACAATATGAGGAACTTAGTGGAGAAACTGGATATACCTGTCCAACTACGTAAAAAAAAGAATTTAAAAAAAAGTGTAAAATTTGATAGTTTTAGGCCTTTGATAAGATCTAAAAATATCCTCTTACATGATGGCTTTTCCAAGATACAAATGTTTAAAAATATATGGAAAAGCTATGGATACTTCCATGACCAAAATCTCCTTGTAATCAGAGATGTCAGTAGACTCTTGGCTTTACAGAGACAGGTAACCAGACCCACTAAGCTCCAACAGACACAGACTCCCTCCCAATAGTTATTAGTTGTAAAATAGTTTGAGATGTCTTTACAAAAGTGTAAATTTACTGTATAGCATATTTAAAAAGATGTTTTGCACTCTACAAACATGCTATGCCTAGTCACAAACTGAACACAGAATTAAAGAAAAGAGGAGTAAAAGGGGCCTCAAGAGGTCACTGATATGTGGAGGAGCAGATTCACTTTAATGTCGCTCTCAAATGTTTTAGCTCAGTACCTTGCATGGAATGCTCTTTGTATTATTTAATCACAGTCACAGCCAAGCCTAAACACATTACCTGACAAAATTGTAACCTGACAGTATTTTGTTCATGCCATTTATTATGTTCCTGTTCTGTTTGGGAAATTAAAGTTTGTCAAGCATCATGAAAACTACCATTTAGCATTACTTGGAAAACACTTTGCAATAAGCTTTGGTCATATCCCTATTATTATATTGTTTCTGTTATGATTATCAGTGTATGTATTTGTCAAGTTTTTTGATAAAGTCATGTTTGAAAGAGCATGCAAGGGGGAAAAAACCAAAATCAACCAGGCTTCAGGATTTTATTTAGAATAACAAAATGGGATTTTGGGGGCAAGCTGAGTTTGGATTTTATAATCTTTAATTGTGTCTGGGGAATGTCCGACTGAGCTATTGGCAGTGTTGGGTTCCAAGACAAATTCGGAAGATTAATATCAATATGAAAGACAGGAGCAAAGGTCTCAAAGGATTGTACTGAGAAAACCAATCACATGGCTATCTGAATCAGGTCCCTCTAAAAAAAGATATTTTGCAAGTAGCCTGAGAGTGTGTACTTCTGATTCTGAGAATAGTTCTTTGGTCCACCAACTTCAAAACACTCTATGAAATTGAGAAAATAATAGTTATCTGATTTCTCAGGTAGTGAAACAAGAGCATGACAAGCTAGAGACATATCTCAATGAAGACATTTTTCTATATGGAAAAGATGACACTTTGATCACTCAGTCTGATTTTAACTGTAGGGGAGAAAATGTGTTCCTATGTTGTGTAAGAAGGTCTTATTGTCTATCCACTCATGCCTAATTTCTTTAGAACACTTTGAGACCTTTGCAAATCAACAGTGATCTGATTTCCTGTGGAGTTAAATATGAATGTACATTTAAACATTTCTGCTGAGGAAATGGCAAAAAGGATGTATGCCCCCCAAATGAAATGCCTTTCTTCCCTGTCTGATTGTTTGGAAAAAAGGTAGTGTAATCCAAAGACGCCTCAAATGGAAATTTGCCCCATAAAAAATTCTGTTAGGGACGAAACAAGATACTTATCTCCCATTAACTATACACAGAACATCAACATTTTGTTGGGAGGCATGCTCAGGTGACCCCAAATGAAAGAGCAAGCTAGGTAGATAAAATCCCACATCCTGTATTGCCTCGTGACTTTGAATGATCCTGTGTCAAAAGTCTGTATTTAGATTGACTTGGACATTCCCTTCAGTCTGCCTTTCGGCTTTCAGTTGCGTAGGAATTCTTTTCCTATCAGCTTTTGGGATCTTAATTTGTTTCCTTCATAAGGGTCTGTTGGCACAAAACAGCATCGACCCCTGTTGGATTGCACGATTTGAGAAGTGGCTCTGTTGTTAAAAAATAACAACTTGTGCAGTGCTGGGCAGTGATGAAGTTGAAACACGGGTTTCAACTTCAATGGAAGTTCCCACCATTTTGTCACTCCTCCTCCAGTGTTTTGTGTGTGCAAACTGCTTTGGTTGATAAAAGACATGTTAACACTTGCATGATATGAATTTAAAAACAGCAAAAAAAAAGAGGTTTCTGCAGTCAGTTCAAAATCTGAATTGATCAGCTCTTGCTGTGGAATCCAAAGGTGGGCGCAAGGACTGCAGGCAGGTGAAATAGAGAAACCTCCAAAGGATAATGCTGATAACTCCTTATGGTACACGTTTTGTTAAAATGTGGCCAAAATACTTTGTCTGCAGAGACAGTGGTTAGCCTGATCTTTCCTCTCTGAATCTGTGGTTTACAGTAAGTCCTCTCTAATAAAGGTATGACAAAGCTTCCTTTTTCAGATAATTCGCTTCCAGAGAATTGACATATCTGTCAATTTGTAGTCGACAAATGGCGGGAGTTAATTAGGATTTTTATTTGATATGGAAATGCTGCTGTGATTCCTTAAAGAGGCCGTTGCATCGTCAGCAACAAACAGCAGTGCCTAAAGGCAGGCATCTCAAATCAGGTCCCTTGGTTAATAAAAATTTAAGAGTAGAAAAAAATCAAGGGAAGAGATAATAGAAGAAGATAAAGCACAATAATTAAAAAATCAAAACAGAAGCAAGCTTGCAGTGGAAAGCTGTGTGAATGCCAAAAATTGTGATAGAATTTGCATTACACTTCCTAGAAATTAATCAGTAGCCTCTTATGAGACCCCCTTTACATTATGAGCAGAGTTTCCATTTTTCACATGGTCTTCCATGTATGGCCAGGATAGAGTTTCCCAAATCGTTAGAAAATGAGTTACCATGTAAAATGATAGGTGCTGTGGCTGAGCCTGTGAACACGATTTAAGGGGTCAGAACATGACAGCAGAGTCTCATCTGTATATGGGTCCAAGGAATATGAGAAGTGCTGTGTCCTGCCTGGCTGAAGAAGTCGGGGGAGGAGAGAATGAAAGGAGCCCTATGGTTGTAAAGAAAGGTGGCAGGCCTAGGAGAAAACAACATTAGAGATTTGGAGTGAACTGGTTAACCATTTTAACAGGGAGGGAGGCTTTCACCTGCTCAGTAATATGAGAGGACTTACAAACCCCATGACACATCTGTCATCAGGAAGGAGAGATAACATGTTTCCCACTTTCCCACACAAACTCAGTATATTTAAACCTGAAGTGCCTCTGCTGCTGCTGTTTCCACAGGAGCTCCCAGGGTGAGGGTATCATGTAGCACGCAGGAGCTGGGAGGGTAGAGCCCGAACCCTTCCATATGAAGAGAGGGAGGGATGTGTTCTGCAAAGCCCTGCTGCAGAGAAAATGTGGGAGAGTTCAGTGCTTGTTGAGTTACAGCCTGCCTTGCCCTGACACCACTACCAGCGCCTACTCTGTGGACAGCTGGGAGTGAAGCGGTGTGGGAATCTCCCCTGCAAACCTCGGTGTCTTGTGCTAATTATGCAGCTTCGAGCTGTAGCTGGTGATCTGTGTCCCGTGTATCCAAACAGCGCTGCTGGTGATGTTAATTGTAGCCATTAGTCACTCAGAGCAGAGATGATTTAAAGGAAACTGACAACTTTAAGCATTACACTTAATGCCTAAGAATATTAAATCGGTGATTGTTACAAGTAATGCCTAACACTATGATAACTTAAAGACTTCCAGGGTTTGGGTGCATTGTATCCTTGATGGGACTTAGTGTATTATCACTTTTCTTTAAGTATGGTTGTCCCTGAGGTTCATGTGCATCTTTGATGCAGCAATGGTAGAAGGAATTAAATAGTAGAAAAAGTCATTCTAAGGCTATGAATATATTCAGAGGGACACATTTAGATTACCTGACACTCTTAAGAAAAATTGTTTTGCAGTTTGCTAGTGTTCAACTTGACAAGAATGGCTCTTTTAAATCATTCGCTTCTCTAGCTCTTTCACCCTGTGGATTGCTGTGTGAAATTTGTTCTGCAAAACATTTCCAGCTTTTCATCCCTTCTCCTACCCTCCTGTGTTCAACAGCATCCTGTCTTCTGTGTGTGCTTTATTCTATACATAACTGAAGAAAACTAAAAAAAACCCAAAACACTGATAACCTGCAGACTAGATCTTGAGGACCAGTATTTTGAATATTACCCTTGTATGAATCTCTGGTTAACAGTATGAAATGGAAAATGAGACCAAGGCCAACCACATCATAGAGGAATACAAAATGAAAGAGTCTGGCTAGGAGTGTAGATGAAACAACCCTTATGATGTAAGATGTTACCTTCCCTGACTGTCCGTTGTCATTCTTCACACAGGAACTACTGTCTCAACGTTTAATCAACAACATATTATGGAAGTACTCATGTCCCAGTGAAGGCTGTGCACAAATCATGTTAACTCTGTTGATTCTGCACTCTTGCAAATACAAAAGCACTCACATAATCTATAATACAGCTCTGTTATGAGAATAATGATTAACAACTAGTCATAGTGACATCTAAAATTGCAGATTGGCAACCTGTGCCTTAAGGCTCTTGTGATCTGTAGTACTTGCATAGCAGTAACTACTGACTAATGTTCTTTTTGGATGCAGCAATCTACTTTGGAGCCTTATGAAAAATATTATAGCACCATATCAAAATTCAAAATTAAATTACAGAAGTAATTTACAAACAGTGCTTGTATCCTCAGGATAAAAATTGTTTGTTTCTCAGTTTAGTACTGTTAGGACTCAGGGGGTGTGAGATTTGTAAAGCCAGGACAAGTTTATTAATCATGTTCTTTCTCTGTAAAGTTTCAATAACTTCTCTTTTCACAACTTGTTGTCAGTTTGAATTTTTTTCTTGGACTTAGTGAAATGGTTAATTTTGGTCTGTTGTGTTCTAACCTAGAGTCTGAAGATAAAGCAGCTTTGTGAAACATCACTCTATATATTGTATATTTAAATATCACTTCTCTGTGATCAATAGGCTGCTTTGGACAGTGCTACTACTTTAGGTCATCATTGGTTATTGAGGAAGACAGACATTCTGTTAAATAAAATATGACCAAATGAAAATTAAAATACATATATATTTTTGTGTTTGTAGATGGGAGTGTTTGTCTGGCTTCCTTGTGCTAAAACATATATGGAAGACATACTTTAACTGGATGAACTGCATTTTTTTCACCAAGGTATTGAAAGAAAGATACTGAGTGATATTTCAGCATGAAAGTCTGGTAACATTGAATGTCTCTTTCTACCCATTAGTAAGTTTTAGAGAGTTAACATATTTCACATTTACACTACCATTTTGAACTGTCACTTGGAAGTCTCTCTTATCTCACAGCTGAAGATCATGTAGAGATGCAACACAAGAAAAGCTCATTTCCCCCTCCAATTCCTCCTCTCCTGCCTCAGAGCTTCATCTGTAGTGTGTTCCATAGCACTGTCTTGTTTTCATTGACTTTTCTTTTTATGCCACATCAGGGAGAAATGGTATTAGGTCTTGACAGAGATGTCCCTTTCTTCAGGAAAATGTTTTTGTTCTCAGGAGAGATTAACCAGAGTAGGATAGAGCAGGCTGTGTGGCATTAGAGCAACTCCTGCCAGATGACCATATTTCATTCTAGATTTTGTTTTTCTCATGGGAAAGGAGGCCCAGTAAATTACAGTAAAGAGTTTATGTGCTTATTTAATGTCATTTTTGTAGTATGCCTTGCTTTAGACACAACGACACATATTCACCTCTTCTGTACATTTTCCATTTCTTTGGTTTACACAGACTAAAAAAAAAATTAGGCTGCAGTAGCTTCCTGTTTCACACATAATTTCAGTGGCATATGCAGATGCATTCCTCATGACAACATGTTGAAAAAATTTTGATGGGTTCTCATCTGTGTGGGAATGCAGTCCCTCAGCTCCCAGGTGCTGCATGGTTGTACACAGTATGTAAGCCTTTGCTGCACAAGGCTGCATTCCATCATGACTTAATGTACAAGCTACATGTCAGTACAGCTCCCTGCTCCCTTGGAAGTCCCTCACTTGCATCCCTCTTACTGAGCAGAGTTGAAGCCCCTGTGACGGTGTGGTTTGCAATGCCAGTGTTCTGAGTTGTAACCACCATCCTTTTGTGTGTTACAGGGCTGCTTTTCCCTGCAAACAATGTGATCCCAGTGTGTGCACCTTTGGGGGGTGTGCGTTCGTATGTCTGCGTGTCTCACCCCACTTCCCATGCTGGACTCCCTTCCTAATGCTGGTTTTCTGTGGAAAAAGACAGAGGCCTCAAAGCTGGCATCTTGTGTGATGTGACAGCGCGTTGTGACGTGCTCAGGGCACCTGGCTCTGATGTGGAACTGGCTGGAGCATCCTGCAGTCCATGTGCAGCTCCAGTACCTTCAGTTCCTACCAGAAGAAACCAGCCTGTGGGCTGGGGGATGGGGGAAAGAGTGCCAGGTCTGCCTTTGTTCTGAGGGAACTGGGAGGCAACGGGGACCACACTGGGGCTACACAGACATTTTAGACATGTAGTACAATAAAAGTCGGTAGGTGGGCAGAGGAAAGCTTTTTGCTCCCAGTGGGCAGGAGTTCATACACGACCTCCGGTCCAAAGGAGAATGTCCTGTAGCTCCCATCAGTGTAGTGGCATGACCAGGAGGATGTGCAGGAGTATGGGAGCCCTGTGTGTGGAATTAATCACCTATCATGGTACCACAGCTCTGGTGCAGCCCGGAGTAGCGCTGCAGTGATGAAGGGTAGAGGAGTGGATAGTGAACTGGGAGCTGTGCTAGTAATTTCAATAGTACTGGCAGTGTTTACACAGATCTCTGTCTGTTGAGAACAATATAAACAAAGTAAGCATTCACAAAACTGAAAATTTTCTGTGTCAGTAGCAAATAAAGTATTTTGTCACATTGCCTGCATGATTCTCGGCAGTGCTGTTTTCATTCCATGAACTGGGTGATGGGGAAAAACATCCCTTGGCCTTCCAGACATGTACAGATGGTTGGCTAGCTAAAAGCCCTTCCAGTACCTGAACCCTGACCAACAGCATCCTTTCCCCTCTGGACAGATTACTGGGCTGTCAAGAAATCCTCTTCCCATCATCCATCAGCTTAACTGCTGAAACCCCTGGAGATTAACAACTGAGAAAGTGCCTATGTAGCAAAAATATGTCACACTGGTCAAAATGGAGATAATCTTTTTTTACACTATCAGATATACAACTTTGCCACTTTCATCATTAAATTTACAGAAAAAAAAATCAATGAAAAATGTTATTTAAATATAACTGTTTAAATTTTATCTCCAGCAGTGGTAGTGCTGGAAACAGAAAACAGATAATCATATGGTTTGATAGCATTAATTTTCATTTCAGTCTCTGAAAATAAAAACTTGTTTTTAACAGACATGTAATTTCTTTCTCATGGAACAATGAAGTAAAAATGAGACTGATTTTCACCATATCCAAATCCTAGAATCATCAAATAAAATCTAACCCTTATGAAGAAGCAGTAGGGATGCTGATCTTAATGAGATTTTTTTCTTTAGATTTAGATGTATAGACCAAAAATTTATAAAATTTGAATGTGAAATATGAAGTCTTAAATTAGTTTCTAAATAAACTCAATAGTGGAAAATAACAACATAGTCAAAGCTTTACAATTGTTTATTTTTCTTTAATGCATTTATCCTTCTACAGTTCAGATCAAGTAACCACAAACCAATGAAACCCTGAAATCTGAAAGTGCTCAGAATAAAGTGTGAGGTACAACTGTGCATTATACTATCAACTGGATTTTTTTATTAAGGCTTTATATTATCACTAGATCCCTTTAATGGTTATGTAGCATATAAAGTGTCTTCTTTGCAAGAAAAAAAAAAGAAAGGAAGCATGTACCTGGCACATCATAACTTATCTTTTAAATTTAATTTCTTTTCTTCTTTAAAAAAAACTGTAGTCATGGATCTCAGCTCATGTGGTGCATCAAGCTGATGCACCCGTGTACAAGCAGGCTAAGCCACAATAGTCTCCAAAGTTGTTTTAGTGTCATTAAATCCTTTGACATATAGTGTCTTTTGGAAAAAAAAAAAGGTAAAGTTAATCATGAAATAATGATGCTGCATTCAAGAGAATGTTTGAAAAAATGCTTGCAAATCTACCTGTCAGGTACATAGTTTCTTAAAGAGATGTGGTTTGCAGTCACTTTAGGAAATGATGGTCTTCAACCTCCAGAATTAAAGACAGAGGGAAAGGAGCATATCTTCTAGAAATGTGACTTTTTACATAGGCAGGTAGTGTAAGGACAAGGTCTAGTGGAAGGTGTCCCTGCCCATGGTAGGGGGGTTGGAATTAAATGACCTTTAAGGTTCCTTCTGACCCAAACCATTTTGTGATTCTAAGATTTAGCCTACTGGTAATTTCTCACTATGATAAAACTGCTTCATTATGAGAATTTAGTATAATATAGAGGCAGCTGTGGTGCAGAGTGGATTAATTAAAATTCAGTCATTAACTGAAATTTACCTGAAGTCCCAATTCCTGTGAGTAACATCCTCTGCCACTTGATGTTTGGTGGAGGATCTGGCAGAGTTTTTCAGGAAGCTAGGGATGCGAACTGCTATCATTGCTTTTCCCCTTCTTTAAATTCTCTCAAGCTCATTGCCTTTAAATTTCTCTGCTAATGTCCTGAAATATGAAAAGAAGAAGGTGGATGTACTAGAGAAAAAAATTCTTTAATCTTCCTTTATTGCAATTTTCTTGTCTTCCAATTTTAATGATGATGAGGTGATTTTTGTGTGAGGATTTTTCATGTAATGTTTGGTTGGGGAGGAGATGAGTCCTTTTTTCTTTTTTTTGGAAGGGGAGGAGATGAGTCCTTTTTTCTGTTTCAAGGTAATTCATCAAATGATGTTTTCACAATCCTGCAGTTAAAAAAAATATTTTTGACTGTCTATTTCCTCCAGTTTATTATTCAACTGTTTGATGTTTTTAATGATTAAATATAAGCAGCTTAAAGAAGTGTAATGATGCCAATTTCCTGCCTAGTTTCCCTTTCCTAGAAGCACCTTAACAATGCAATATAAAGCCCTGGATGACAGCAATTTGCTTCTCTGCAGAGACAATAAAATGCAAATAATGTGGTTTATCTTGAGTATTTTCCACTGGAAAGAATTAATTTTACCCTGTTTTTATTCTCGCACATGAAAAAACCTGAAACACTAATAAGATGATGACTAATTACTTATTTATTTATCTTTTAAAGCTCAGGTAAGAATTTATCTGCTACAAAAAGCTATCAGGAATAGTTGTGTATTGGTTGGGCACCACAAAACGAAAAGGCACCTGCCTGCTGCCTTTTACCACTGCTTGTTTGCAGAGTGAAATTTGTGGGTCTCAGACTGCAGAAGTAAGTTTGTGTTTGGCTGAAGTAGTTAAATAATGAGAGGGCATAGAGACCAGTTACAGCACAGTTCCTTGGTTTGCATTTCAGCTATTGAAACCTCTTCTTTATAAAAGGTACTTGAGTTTCTCTGGGATTTTTGTCACATAGCTTCATTGAACAGAACTGCTGCACCCTAGGGAGAAAAGTATCAGTGCCATCAGAGAACTAATTTTGGGAAGGCAGAGAATAAAACTGTCAGCTTTTCCAAGCTGAGAGAGTTTCCCAAGGGACTTTTTATTTTGTGAGGAAAACTACTGGAGGCTAGTAACTGTACTGCTATTGATTTTAATGTTCAAGTTTGCACTCATTATTTGCAAGTGTATTTTGATTAAAATGACCTGACTTTGATTTTCCTTCTCAAAATGGCTTTGATTTTCAAATTGATTTTCTGTCTGTTTATACCATGTGACCAAAACAGTTAAAGGTTTGTTGTTGTTGGTTTCTGTTTTGGGTTTTTGTTTGTTTGTTTGTTTGTATGTTTGTTTAAATCAAGCATGCCATTTTGATTATTAAAATATCATGAGTCTGAATGATTAGCATTGCATTTTTTAAAGGAAGTTTTGTTCTCAGATCCTATTTGGTTCTGTGTCTCTTTTGCCAAGCTACCACAATTTCTTATGGAAGAGAAGCTCTTATATTGAAGCTCTGTTAAAGTCTCTCAAAGTCAAGCTCTGTTGCTTGACTTCTGTCATATAAAGTCATAAGTCACAAATATATGTCGGTTCCTTTAACAGATGAGCTGAAATAAGATTAAAGAGCCTAAGAGGACACTAAAAGTCACTTGCTTCCTGATTTACTGAACTAAAAAAATAATCACATCATTAACTCCCATATCAAAATGCAAGCCTAGTCTTCTGAAAAGTTTAGTTAATGCTTGCACCTACTCTATAAATTTAAGCAACGCACTCCTCAGCTTTATTGCCTCCCTCCCCAGATAGTGAGGTCCATAATTCCAGGGCACAGATGATTAATGCCACCCTGTTTGGACTCCTGCATCTGTGGTGATGAGTCAGGCTACGTGGGAAGGGACAGTTTTAAGCCTTTGAATTTTTCCCATCTTTCTCTATTCTCCTGAGTCAGACTGGTCAGAATTTGTCCAAGAAGCTCTTTTCTGCTGAAGATTTTGGATACAGCAAAGTTGGAACTGTAAAACATTCCAATGTCATCTACATCTTTGAAGTAATTTTTAAAAACAGTTTAAATATGTTTATTTTGATAAAATTATTCCTTTGATGATATATTAGTGAAAACAATGGCATAAAATACTTCTGCTTCGACTTGGATATTTTATTCTGTTAAAACCTTTGGGATTTTTACAATTCATTATAATATGAGGCAGGTATAATTTCAAAATCCATATGCTTTTCTTATGAGTTAAATTCCATTTTTTATCATTTGTTTGGATCAGCATCTCTTGTTTGCTGTAGGTGCCTTCCAGAAAGGTCTTGGTTTGATTAGTATGTTCCTGCAGTCCTTCAGAACCATATTCATCCATTCCAAGGCTTGTTCTTTTTTCTCTTCATCCATCCCAAAGCTTTGGCCTCATCCTCTGCCACCTGATGACAGCCAGAGAGATCTTCTGAGGTGTGTATTAAATAAAAAAGTTTGTGACTTTGCATCTTTCTTTTAAAAATCCTACAATTCTGATATGGATGTCAGAATCACTTTCTAATTTTCCACTTTCACATTTCACTTTCACTTTTGTGAAAACCAACAAATTTCTCAATACTATGGTAGACACAGAGCCCATGTGTCTCAAGGAAGCAAAAATAACCACAATGGGAAGGGGGAGAGTAGATAAGAGAGAGGGAAAGCCTAGAGAGAGAGAGAGGAAGATATAGGGCAACAGTGGGAGCAAGGAACTAAAGCATTAGGATAAATAATGCCATGCTCAAAGTAATATTCCAGCATATAATGGTTCCCTTTCCTTTCTGATCAGCTCTCAGCTGAAAATCAATTTACTTTAGCAGAAAGCACACCATGTTCTTTTGTTATTTATTTTAAAAAAATGCATTCTCTTTGCAGCATTGATGACTACCAGCAACAGTCAGTTTAGAAAGTACAGTATTGAGCTTGCTGGCACAGACAGGATACAATAAAACAAACAAACAAAAAATTGACAGAGTAATAACAAAGATGATGTAATGGTATTTGCACATGGAGAGTAAATGTGCTAAGATGGCTCAGCCCTGAAAATAGCCAGTGGGGTTTCAAGAATGATAAACGCCTAAAAACTCGTGAGTGGTTTGGAGAAACCGAATAGCCTTCTGGGTTTTTACTTTTCTTACATGAGCAAAGAGTCACCACACAAATTATCAGGCTGCACATTCAGGATGCATGAGAAAAAAATGAGTCTTCATTCACCCTCTAATTAAAATATTTTCACCATTACCATAGAGCACTATAGATGCTGAAAATATATATGACTTCCAAAAATATATTCATAAAAGGATTGTTTTTTAGGGTCATCAAACACAAAAGGAGTATGTTCACTGTATCTGGGAGATCTTGAGACACAGGGCTCCAGGTATTCAGACAGTTCACTAGGGGAACATCCATTCCTGCTTGCAGCATTCTCATATCTTTCCTGGGCATCAGCTGCTGCCCACTGTCAGAAACAGGACTAGGCAGACCTTTAGTCTTCCCCAGGATGGCTTTTCCTACCCTCACTAAAATAGCTTGTATGCTACAGGCTTATTTAGTGTCCAACACTGTGATGGATTTGAGATTTGCTGGTTGTAAGAGCTGTTCCTCTTTTGAGATTCTTCGAAGACTGTTATACTGCAAAGGCTTGCTATCATTTAGATAGATATGGGAAATTCACATTACCTGACTTTAGACATCTATATGTGAGAGAATCACCTGAATCCCTGCTCTGATCAGTGGAGAATTCATGGTTATTGTCATCTCCCCTAGGAGATAAGCAGTGCACTATGAAACACACAGTTCTCTGGAAGGGGAGCCAAGAGATTAACTCTCACTGCCCTTGGCTGGCATCCACATGGGAGAGAATGTGAGGGGAGAACTGGTAAGAAAGGGAAGGAAGAAGAGAGTTGTATTCTGCTTTCTCTCTTGTGGAGCACAATGCAAAAAGAAAAAAAAAAAAAAGCAGGAAATGAGGCTTTGAAATTTTTTTTTTCAAGGCGAGAGTGGTGTATTTTTTAAAACAAGAGTGCATGGGCAAGCCAGCTGGAAAAATCTCTCTGGTGTACAGAGTTCAACCAGTTTTGGGGTCCACAAAGATGTTAATGACATCTTTTGCTATCCATGAAGATCCTACTCTTCTTTTGTGAGTGTTACACGTCTGCAAAAGACGAATTTAACTAGAAAAGAATATTAATTGCCTGATTGTCATGTACTTTCCCCAAAAATCCCAGTTTTACAATTCAGAGGGCTAGCTAGGAATGAGAAAAATGCATTTAAATCACTCCTGGCTCTAAAAAGCTGAATAATGGAAATGAAACTGCCTAAAGATAATATCAGACAGGAAGTGTACCCCGGGCAGAGCATCTGAAGGGCAGCACAAGGAAAAGTAGGCTGCTGTTGCTTAGGTTCAGAGGAACTGGACTGTGTAACTCCCGGCAGTTGAATTAATTCACAATAGAATTGTATCAGATGCATGATGTATTATTTTGAGTATTGTTTCTGTGTTCAAGATAAAATAATCTGTCTTTCTGCCATATAGAAAGAAGTTTGTTACCTCCGTGTTTTTCCTATCACCAGTGAAAAGCAATTTCTGTGTCAAATATCTGTGTCTATACTTACAGTTATACCCACACCTTTAACCATCTATATATTATTTTCAAAGCCAAGAATCATTGTCTTCAATTCCTCTTGATCTGCATCTATAGTAGGTCATTGTTTCTTCACGATGACACTTAAATTGCTCACCATGCCTTCAGACAAATTAAATGCTTTGAAGGTACTCCATCTACCTTGAGCCAGGATTCTTCATATCAGCTATGCTCCAAATGTGAATTTTTGCAATGTTAATCTGTTGGGAGCTGCTTACTGTTATGGTGTTTTGATGCAAAAATGCAGCTGCTGGATACTTAGGTGAAGGAGAACGTACAATAAGAGCAGCTGACAAATAGCTAGTTGCGTCAAAATGGGTGGCATTCATCTGACCAACCTTCATTTACATGACCCAGCTCTATACACTCTCATCAATAAAGAGGAACAGTCACTTCAAAGTGACTCATCATATCCTAAAGCAGAAATCTTAGCTAGGGGAAGCTGTTGGTATGACTGGCAGGGGAGGCATAATGGGAACCTGAAACAGCCCATGCACTGCACGGAGGCAGTCCACAGGAGAAGAGAATTGTTTCTTTACAAGTTATTAAACAAGAAGCTGTTTTTACACATTTTATTTGTAATTAAGAGGTAGGTATCTGAAGGACAATACTTGCTTAATAAAATGTAGTTAATAAGGCTTGCATCATCAAAGAGGCACACACATATCTGACCTCTCCTTCACCTCCTTCAGAAGATGGGTCAGCTCACGCTAGGATACTGGAACGTGCTCCAGTTACTCTTCTGAGAGACAAGGCAAAAGGAATGGACTGAGATATGTTAGGAAAACTTTCCACATCATTGATCTTTATTGTGGTGAAAATTCAAGCCCTCAGAAGTGTGAATAATATAAATTCAGACTTCCTGAACAACTGATCTGCATGGTGATGGATCAATAAAAGATACTGCAGTGTCTCAACAAATTGTGCCTCTTTACATTCAACACATACTGAACATCAAACTAGCTTGTGAGACTATACTAAAGTTTGAGGGTTTTTTTTCTTTCTTTAAAAAATCATAGGGTCCTGTGCTGGATCCATGTACTTATTGCCTATGAATCTGCAGAAAACTTCTTGTATGGTCAGCTAAATCTCTTCCTTAAAAAAATCAACCTCTATCCAAACAGCAATGAAGACCCAAAAACTTCTCTCAGAGGCTTCACTCTGAAGTCTCACTGTCCTGTTGCAGAGGGAGTGTCATAACTCAGAGATCCAAAGCTGTTTTGAGTGAAGCAGTTGGAACTTACCACATGTTTAAATTAAAAATTACTCTTGGAGTGAAGGAAATCTTCAGAATTAGCAGTGCTCACTCATTTGGAATTGTAGTTACTGTAACTTGGTTGGGAGATGTCAACTCAGACCTGAACAATGAATTTGTGCATTTGAGCACTAACTGAACATTGACTCATATGGAAACAAGGAGTGGAGATGCAGGTCTGGCTCTCTTGACCTACCAGTCAGCAAAGGAAGGATTGTTATTTGCTGCTTGCAGCAGCCAGGAGAAAATTATTTTGTAGTCATTTGTTCTGTAATTTAAAAAGACAACTAACCTTGTATGTGGAGGATTTAAAGCAGGCAAAAGAATAAAAGGGAAGTGAGAAAAGGGATGGCAGCAAAGTGTTTAACATATTAGGATGTCTATCTCAATGTGTCTGTTAGAGCTTTATTCTGTCCAAGGTTGGAAGCTGCTCTCAAATTTAATAGTCCTTTAAGCAGCCACCCACCCTTTGCCATGGGGTGTTGAAAGCAGCCAGAGGCACTGTGCAGACACAGGAAGCTGGAGATGGACCAACATGTGTATGTATGTGTCTCCTTCAAAAATGACAGGCTCATAACCAGAGCCAAACTCTGCGTATAGCTGGTGTGTCTGAGTTTGGCTATTTTTTTCTGAATGACTGAGAGCAGCACCAGAAAATTTGGGAGCCTGAAAACCAAGTGTGCCCTGATAGTATCCATCTCAGTAGGAATCAGAACTCTCTGTGGCTCAAGTTTATTTCCGAATGGCAACTTGTTCCTCTTAATAACTAAAAAAACCCCTTCTCTCTGTCTTTCCATGAACTGTCTGAGCTTGTAATGCATGGAATAGCTCTTACCCTCTTGTATATTCTTATACTATGTTCTTCTGGCTCCAACCATGAAATTGTCTATACATCTGAGTATGTTTTGTTATACAGTCACATTTCTGTGAAGTGTTGGATGGTAACAATGTTTACTATAAAAGTTTGAAGGATTTTTTCTTGTTTGTTATGAGAATTCTGTGATGGGGCCACCTAAGACTAATGAACAAAACAGAAATGGTATCAGTAGCAGTTAAAAGGTAATTTAAAGAATTAACAGCAGGAAAAGGGAATGCTGTACACAAACTACTTTATACATTTCAGACCTTCTTTTTAAACAGAAGCAGGTGGTAGCTTTCCTGTTGTGAATCCAATGCTTTTTACTGGAAATCAATCACTCCTTCCATGGGAACCCATTAAAAACTTTAATAATAGCAATCGATTGCACTTCACTGATAGGTTTTCCAGCAGTCTAATCTTCTGGACTTGTGTTTATCCATGATTTAGGATGGCTGGCTTCTCTAAAACACATTAATTGGCTGTAAGCCTACTGTGTTTAAAGTCTTGCAAAAAGACATTGTATATTGATTATAGTCTTCCTCTGGGATTCTAGGGAATCAACTTGGTGTGATTTGGAGCTAACTTGGTTTCAGGCTAGAGGATTGGTGCATTATTCATTAAAAAAAAGAAAAAGAAAAAAGCAAGTAACTGTAAATGTAAGGGAAGGAAGAATTAATGGGACAGATCAGATTTAGGTGATTTTGGCACTTCAGACTGCAGGTTCAGGCCCTCCTTTAAGAAGGTCTGCATTATTTTCCCCATCCCCTATGAAATTGCAGTCCTCTGCTTCAGACCATGATCTCTTGTATTGTGTCTCCAAAAGGGATTAGAGAAGAGCAGGCTGGAGCTTGGATCTTGAGCTTGGATGGCATGGAGCTCCTTGAAGAACTGGGAGTCTGTAAAGGACTACTCAAAACATCTTTTAAGGAGTGATACACATTCTACTTCCAGACATATCTTTAGCTTTCACTGTGAATATAGCTTGCATGCACTTGTCTCTGTCTTTGGATATGAAGGCAAAGCACCCTTTCAGCTGGGTGGAGAAGGTCCTTCTCTTCTGTCTGCTTTAGGAAGAAAATAAGAGTGTGTGCTTAATGTAAGGCATGTGTCTGCCTACTCTCATGTATGAGCTGGTCAGGGGCCAGATTTCTTTTCTGATAGAGGGATGACCTGAAGGAACCTTTCTGTCAAATTCAAGTGTATGAGAGAGAGTATAAGGACTGACCATGCTATTGTATTTGTCAAAATTTGACATTTCAATATTTGAGAAGGTATTTACGAAGAGTGTTTTAAATATTACATATTCAAGCAGAAAGCAGATATACTTTTGGATGGGTACCTAAAAGTTTTGAGGATGGCATTTGGGCATTGGGCATCAGCTCATTTAGTGGGAAAAAAGGTTCCAGTTAGTAGGGTAACAAGACTAATTTATCTAATGCTGTATTTATGCATGAGTCTGAAATGTTAGTGTGAGCAGTCTAAACTAGTTAATTAAGAAGTTTTACTATCAAAAACCTTATAAGACATTTCTGTGTTTTCTAAGCAGCTTGAATCTTAATCTTCAGTAGCATTGTGACTCCAAGGATGGTAGATTTGTTTTTATTAACTTGTTATATCCTTAATCAACAATAGCAGTTCATATATGTCTATTTCAGCTATGTAATCTGATGAAAAGATGTTGAGGAAGGGGGAAGTTGTCTCTATAGCATAAATTTGTAATGTGTGGTTTATGTTTTTTGTAGTAAGAGAAGCATTATGGGTCTAGATTTGTTATTGTTAGAAAGCTTATTTGAAGGTTTATAAAACATTTACCTTATTGTTTTACTATATAAACATAAACACTTTTTAAAATATCAAGAATGTGATGGGTGTGCAAATATTTATTTAACTGAAAAAAATGTGTATCTGATTTATACCTGTCAAAATGTCCAAAACCATGCAGCCATACATCAAGCCTCATTGGTGAGATAAACACTTGCATGTTTATTGATAAGAATGGAGAAAGTCATCAGGCTGGAGGGGAGCATGGATATGGGGTTGAGTATGCTGTTGGCACGGGACACTGGGCAGAGCAGACACCCAGTGTGAAGGAGCAGGGGCAGAGGGAAAGGGGCTGCAAGCAAAGCAGGGCTTTGCTGCACAGCACTCACTCTCCTGCTCCTGAAACAGCTCGTAGGCTTGGTCCAAAGGTTGTGACACAGGAAAATAAGACGTGATGAGCAACAGACTGTGAGCAGGGTTGATGCTTGTGTGTGAATATAGTGGCAATTGTTGGAAATTTCTCCACCAGTAGTCATGCTGGCCTCACCAGTGTCACATACAAAGTACACTCTTGTCCCCAGCCTCAGCTCCACTAATTGCATACTGACAGTGACTTCATTAGCCCCCTTTCACCTCATCATCACTCTGAAATCTCATGCTCAGTTGCTAATCCTGTGTGGTTCTCATCAAGTCCCTGTTTCATTTGTGATATTTAATTTCCCAGGCATGGTCCCGATGTTTTTGTCTAGAGATACTTGGCATTTAAAAAGATCATTTGTTTGAGAGGGCCTAGACTGACAAGTTAGATGTCTACATCATTATTATCTGCTATTCTGACAATCTATGTGTCATCCACACTTTTTACTAACAGTGATATTGTGTATTATTAGAGAACATTAATAAAACATTATTGAATTAATCCCTGTACAGGGATCATCCTGTTAGAATATTCCTCACTTCAGTATAACTTTCCATTGACAGCTGCATTTGGACATCTGCCAATTAGTGCATTCTTAATCCACTTAATGTGTTCTCTACTAGTGTATGAGAGACTAATTTTGTAATAAGACTCACATGTGGCACTAAATCAAACACCTCATGAAAGGCAGACTTTACCAATTACTTTTGTCAAACAAGTTAGAAATCTTGGAAAAGAAAATCATAGCTACAGTCATCCTGGGGACTGAGTTACAGAATCTGAATCAAAATATGTTTTAAGGAGAAAAGTACTAAAATATTTCTTTGGGACTAATTTCACTGAGGGAATTTAGAATCATGACCATGACTTCTAACCCAGGTGCAGTCCACTTTTAGGTAAGTTCATGAAAAGTGAGTTAGTGTAAGGTGTAGCATCTCCAGGGGAAGGGAATGAAGATACCTTTTGCTCCCCTCTTTCTGGCAGTTTCCTCCCTGAATACATTGCTCCTCAAATGAGTTATCATAGGTTGTGAAAGAGGTCTTAGTACACTGTGGTATTGAAAAAAAAGAGTGGGAGCTTGAGTGGCTGGGCAGGCCCTCTGATCCAGATATAGTTAAAAAAACCCCACTGGCTCTTCATTATCTTCTGAAAGAAAGATAGCAGAGCAGGACAAGAAAGAGGTGCAAAACAAGATAAAGTGCCTAAATTCTTCCCTTCTCTCCTTCATTCCATCTTCCTTCCTTCCAGATCTATTTCTGAATAGGCATATATTAAGAATATATATACTTACGCATATAGTATATCTATTAACGTAAAGAGTTCTATCTGAAGTGTACCTATTGTATCCAGAACTGTAAGCCGTGTTCTACTGTGGTTTTTTATATCTAAAGCTAAGTTACCAGATCTTAGGTCTCTGGGCCTTGTGCTAGCTGGCAGATGCTTAAGGCATTTAGAGTATATTGACTTAAAACTAAAATATAAACTTTCACTTCACATGTGTGTGACTTAATATATTTTAATTTCTCTAAAGGCTTTAATTCAATTTAATTTAGTTTAGATGTTTCCCAAGTCTGCCTTTGTGCAATCCATTTTTGGACAACTGAAAGGATATCTGCAGAGGCTGCTGTCTATCACTGTGCACGTGCAGCCCCCAATCTAAGCCTGGCAAATGTGGGTTTCCACTGGTCAAGCTGTCATTTAGCACAGGACTTTGCTAGCTTTAATATACTTTAAGTCTTGAGAGGGAGCAACACTCTATTTCACATAGCAGCTCTTTGCCTTCTTGGCCCTACTGCCAGAAGTGAAAATAATGAGCTCTGGGGTCTTCAGACCAAGGACAGGCTCTCAGTGCACTAAGGTTTTTATGCCTCTCATTATCACCAATTGGTAATAGAAGGAAAATCTATCTTGAAAGTGTGCTATGAAATAATTCAAAATAATTTCATGTTAAACATATTTTTCTGAACTTGTCTTAATTTAACATGTCCCTACAAACTGAGAACAGTGGCTGCACCAATCTTATAAATTTTATTAAGCAAGAAACAACTCTTAGTATATTCCAAAGTAATAGTGATATTATGCAAAATAACCTCATACAAGGAAAATCATATAGACTTTTGGGAACCATAATATTCCCTCTTTCCAGATCTAGCCTGACATCTATATCACAATTTTAAAATGTTATAATTCCCTTGTATATGGCATCAGTCAGTTTTATGATCTTTAAGGTAATTTAATTGTGCAGGTCTTCAAAGGTTTAATGTTACTGTTGTCAGCCATTCCTTTAGATAATCATTGTTACTAGAGAAGATGAGAGGAAATGGATTCAAATGTCATGATCTTGACAAGTTGGAGAAATGGTCAGAAAAAGGTAGGTTGCAGTTCAGTAGGCCTGAGAACAAACACTGTGCTTACATGAAAAATGAACAGAACATGAGACAGGGAAAAGGCAAATAGAATTTCCCCAGGAAAGGATCGAGCTATATTATGAATACAGTCACATGGACCAAGGTCAACAGTCCAACAGGGTCTGTTTCTGACATTTCATTGCAACATTTTATGCTGTCTTGGTCTGGAAAGACAGATATCTGTCAGGAGCTCTCCTTGGAATGGAGAATGTAAACCCCCTCCCTCCAAATTATTATAATTTTGAAATTAGGAGCTTTCAGGCTAAAATATGGGAATAGGAATAACAGCTCTTTACTAGGAATATTAAAAATACAAATGCAGTAGTATAAAAAACAAACCTAGAAAATTTTCCTAGAAAATCCTGACTGTCAGAGATACCCTGTTGGTCAGGGTGTTGGAAGCAGTCCAAATAAATCCTCCTGGAGTGACAGATGTAATTCTGTTGGAGTCGAGATGATCCTGTAAAAAAGGGTCCAGTGATGGCAAGATGAGTCCAGTCTTCTTCTGAGAATCCAGTGGAAAAGAGGCTGCTTGGTGTTCCTACATCTCAGTTTTTATCTGGGTAGGGGATGGTTGGCTCCTCCCCACAGGGTGGAGCATCTCACAATGGGATGATGAAACGTGTCAGGTCATTGGTGAGCCCTAATGGCCCATTAACAGAAGATATCCCCCTGAGGGTGGACAGTGGTGAAAGATATAAGAAACCTGTTCTTAGCAGCTGACCCATTATCAGAAGGCATCTGCCCCCCTGGAGATACAAGAGATAAAGAAAAACATCTCCCCAGCTGCTTTCAACAGATGAAATAGAATACACTTTTTTTTTTTTTTTTTTTTTTTTGTTAGATAGCCCAAGACACATGCTTAGGAAAAAACTACAACATACAGGATGCCACCTCTCCTGACACTCTCTACACTTCTGGCACTTGAGAGCAGAAGCTTAGTGGATTGACATCTCCAACATCATAACATTTAGAATGCCTAAGTTTAACTTCCAAGTTTTATTCAAAAAATCTCTGGATCCATTATTATATGTGCTATCTAAATCATCCTGTGGCAAAAGATTTCACAGTTCAATTGTATACCTCATAAAACTTGCTTCCTTTTGCTGATGTTAAACTCACTGCCTATGATTTCATTTTATGCCCTTTATCTTATATTCTATGAAAAAACCCCACAGTTCTTATTCATGCTTTTCATGACTTTTTTTTAAATTAAAATTTTAATTTTTTAAACTTAAAATTAATTAAATTTTTAAATTTTAAAAATAATCCACATGTATAAGTTGTTTTTGTAACTGTTATTGAGTAGTGGGCTTACATTTCCAAAGATTTGTTCACAAGCTCTCCATAGTCTCATTTTTGAGTCATAAAATCTTATTGCAAGTTGCTGCTATATGTGTAGAATTGCAATTACTTATCTTCATCAGACTTACTTTATATTTATTGTTTCCTCCTGAAATATTTTTGTGCTTTGTTATGAGACTCTTCTTCAGCTATTTTCAGCCAGTTTAGCTGTGACTAACACCAATGTGAGTGCTTGTACTGCACCCCAGGTATTAACTCATGTCTGATTTAGGAGTGGATCTGTATACCTGTATCAGCTTGCCTAGGGCCAGGGCCACTCACAATATAAGTAGGTATGTATGCAGATATCTGATTTGTGATTACTCAACTGACACTTATGCAAGTAAATGAGGCATCCATAAATATCCATATTTGCCTGACTCCAAAATTCTGGTTTCCAGTGAATTAAATGCCATCCTAGTTAAAAACATAACTTTATGCTGTTAAGTGTAATAAGCTTTAAGTGTATGTAGCTCAATCCTTAAATCTCAAAATTGAGAGGAAAGTCAGGTATAATCTCTACATGTTGGTGCTGTTGATATTGAATTGTTTTCAAGAAAATTAATAGATTTCTGTGGAATGAAGTCTGTAAACTGATTAATGACAACATAAACATTGTGGCCTGGACCTTGTATAGTTTTCAGACAAGACTGAACTGCAAAGAAAAGTAGAAAAAAGATTACAGGTGGTGCTGCTATGTGTTCTTTGTGGACAGCTGTGATTACCATCTTTGTTCAATTTTATAAATGTGAAAGAATTACTTTGGAGCCCTCACCCAAAATGTTAAAGGTAAACAGAAAACTGGGAAAATAATTTTCAAAATGTTGTGTGCCCAATTAGGCATGAATTGGCTGAATGCCTTACTGCACACCCAATTGGCACATTAAATTTTTCATGGTTTCTTATTCAGTTTGGGTAATTGTGCATGCAAATGAACAGGTACTCATACAACCTGTAATTTCCATAAGTAATTGGCATATTTGCATGTGTAATTACTTTCTTTGTAACTGAAACTCAAATTTTGACTATCTTAATGTTCATCAAGAGCGCGAGCTTTGATCCTTTCAGCAGGAAATGAAGTTCAGTGATCCGCTGGCAAATTGAATTCACCTCAAGAGAGTGGAGAATTATCTCACCAACCTAGATAATCCTAGATTGCTCTCTTTCTGAAGGAGGTGTATCTGACTGCATCAGCAGTGATGTATGACAAGATCCTAACTGAATACTAACAACAAGGTTCTAGATACAAAAAAGATTATTCTTAGTATCCACTAAGTCACTAAAAGTTTCTTTTTTAGAAAGAATAAAAATGAGAATAGTTGGTCAACCCATCAAAGCTCTCTAGACTAAATACCATAGATACTGTATAGGCATCTATATATTAATGCAAAAAACTTGATCTCATCACTGCTGTGAAATAACCAGCATAATAGGGATGGGATAACTCATGACTATAATAAAAAAAAAATTGATATATTAAGTTCAGGAAGGACAAATAAGAGGAAAAAAATATTGTCTTGCACATACAAGATAACATACTTGGAGACTGAAAGTACAAAATATATCCCAGAAGTCTCTGGTTAATGGTTAAAGAATAGGGAAGTAACACTGAAATACGTAAACAGATCTTTGCAATTTAGTCTGAAAGACAAAGCTGAAGTTTAATGGTAGGTATGAAAAATGGTCAGGACAGAAACAGGAGGAAATACTTATTCTTTGAAACAGAATGTAGTACATGGTGGACCACAGGCTGAACACAAGCTAATAGGGTTGTGCACCTGTGAACATCATGTCCAGGACATATTATCAGTAATGCAGCCCACAGGGTTTCTGTTCTTCTCAGACCTCTCTGGCCAAGCTACATCGCTGTGGTTGTTGCACTTTGAGAAAGGCATGAGAGTCCAAGAGAATCCCTGGAAAAAATGGCCTTTGGGAAATATTGAAAAAACTGGATTTGGATAAGACAGAATAGAAAATATTTGGAACAATGTGATAGAATTTAGGCATATAGAAGTCTGCTACCAAACAAGAGAGGATAAATTGTTTTCCAAGCTTTTGGTAGATAAAGAAAGTGTGATAAAGTTTGTTTTCATTAAGAAATGATCAAGTTGGATATTAGGAAATACTTCCTCCTTATAAAAGAAAGTGACACTGCTAGTCACAGTTTTGCTGTGTATGAGCAGGCATCTGCAGTGGTTGTAAAATCTTAATTGCTAAATTAAAAACAATTTAACCATATGTCTTTCATGAACGACACAGGGATAATTGATCCTGCCAGAGCTGGGCTAGCTAATATTCTCAGGGTTGTTCCCAACTGCTCTTTATATAATTCTGTTATTTAGTGGTTGTATTTAAAATTATGTATTCTTACTAATTGCAAAGTCTTTAAAAAAAAGCAGAATTGAAAAATTTTAATGAACCAGCAGGATATAGTTTCACAGAACATTTACAGTTTCTCTTTGTCCTCTGGCCTTTTTATTTAGTGTCTTTTTCCAGAAAAAGAGTGGCTTAGTGGCTTAATATGCTTGTCCCTTTGGAGGGTCCCTGAGGAGAGTCTGCAGGTAATTCCAGCATCCAAGAGAGAAACAATCATGAAAGCTTTAGCCCTCTGAAAGTTGGCTAATCCAAGCAGTCAGGGCTGCCAGGGTTGAATAATCCTCAAGGTCTCTCAAGAACAAAAAGACTCTGACTTTCAGTCTGTTCTTTGTAATTTCTTATCCTAACTTCAAGCTCTAAGTGTTTCTGGAAGGTGGAAATGGTGTTAACTCCCAAACTCATATGCTACATTTCTCATAGGAGCTCCTTCTGACTCTGATCCAGACACTGGGAAACAGGTTCTGAGGGGGGAACATAAATCAAGATTCATATAGGCAGAGTCTTCCATCCTTCCTAAAATTTGTATCCATAAAAGCCACGTGCCGTATCAGCTTTTTGGCTGCAAGAACACCAAAAGTCAAAGTTTTAATAAAATAGGTATGACATATTTTAGTGATTTTAATGATCATTTGGTTTAATTATTTTGAATAATTTTGTTATTTTAATGAAGATTTCATAAAGAAAATAATGAAGATTTATGCTTCTGAATCCACTGCCTCTGACTCGGATAAATGAGACTCTACTTTGTCTTATAGCAAAGCCTGCCTGGTATTGGGGAGGGAAAGACTGAGTGAAAGCAGGAAACAGAGGGAACTGGATCTAACAGAAGCAACCAGTGAGCGTGGGTTAAGGTGTGTTGGCAGCTTGGAGGCATCCATCTCCATCCTATTCCTGGCAACTTGCTTAGTGGGTGGCATCCAGAGGCCAGGGAGAGGTGATGAAGTTGTATCAGCAGCCTCTGAGCCTGCAGAAAGAGGTTTCTCTAGAAGTGCTAAAGAGGAGCTCTGTCTGCTGGAGTTAGGCAACAGTAAATACCCGGTATTTACTGTCAGCCTGGTACATCACCTGGGCTGCCAGAGCCACACCTGCTGACCACCATGTGCCTGCATGGCACACGCTGGGAGCTGTGACCTGTGAGAATGATGTGAGTCAGTGGAAATTAGTGGTGCTCCGCAGAGCTTTGCCTCACTGAAGGCTCTGGGACAGCCACATCAAGTTGATGTCAGTGTGACTCCTGATTTCCCAGTAAGGGCTGTGCAGCAGAACCTGACACAAACCAGGCTCCTTCATTGGAAGCTTGGCTGTGGCTACTGCTTCCCTTGGGAGAGAGGAAGGCAGGATGACACATTCACCATTTCTATGGATAATAAAAAGGATCATTATCTTTGCAAATTCAGATCCAAAGTCATAGCAGTATTATTCTAGCTGCTTTTTAAAGCTCTAAGGATCTCTGAACTATTAAATAATGAGACATACATTCACACAAGTCTGCTTTTCAAAATATGAAGCAAAATAAATTGGAGCTTAAAACTCAGTTTCATAATTTCTGTGAGAGAAAGATCTTTTTATTTGGTATTTTGGTATTTGGTTTTATTTTAATGCTGCCATAAGGCCTGTTTACAGCTATCAGGATTTTTCCTTGTAAGTGCCTTTCTTCCCTGGGCTGAAGTAATTAAATTTAAATGATGGTTCTCCTTTCAGAATGCTGCAGAAGGACAAATATTCACAATGCAGTGGTTTCATAGTAGTCACATTTTAGTTTTACTTGCAGCAATCTTGATTGTTTAAGGAAGAGCCACAGAATAAAATTGTTCTATGTCTTTAGAAAACACATGCAGATGCTGCTTTCCTTCTAACATTTTAACAAAGAGTTATTTCTGTGAATTAAATTTACTCTTATGTCTCAATCTGTCATATGTATCTATAAGCCCTTGGCCAAATCCTGGGTCAGGTTTCTTGTCATTCAAAGAAGAGGCACATCATGAAATCCCTAAATTTTCTTAAGAGTAGGCAGCAAAAAGAAGCAGGCTGGGAAGCTGCAGGTAGGAGGCATCTTGAAGTTGTCTCTAAAGGAACCTGTACTTTGTTTTCTATAGAAGGATGTCAACAAGCATCTGTCCAAAATACAAAGAAAGTAATATGTTTGACTTAAAATTTAGAGGGATTTTTTTAACGAGAATTCTTCCCAGATTAAAGTGAAGTAAAGCAGATCTACTGAGGGAAGTATTTTACTTACAGGCAGCTGATAAGAATTTTTGTACATTACATTTGTATGACTTGTGTAGCTGAAGATGTAATGGTAAGAACTTGAAGCAAGATTTTCTCTTCTGCCTCAGTTTTGCTAGACTCATGTTTCTATTAAAATGTTTCATTGATAAGATGGTTTTCTGAGGTCCTTTCCTCCCAATGTCATCAAAAGTTACAGTAAATGGAAAAGATTGTTGACCTTTGTATTATGGCTAAGGAACATATGTCCTCTCTTTCTCTAAATTGTTAGAATAGTCCAGTTTTTAGGGGCCTACAATGATCATCAATTCATTTTTGGTAAGAGATTTCCTGCTATTCTGAAGTACTGTATCAGCAATGACAGTGCCAGATACTGGTGCAGGAGGTGTTGGTAAGGTTGATGTAGAGATGGTGAAGTCCTGGAACAGGGAACCCAGGAAAAAAAATTATATCTCTGTTACTGGAGGGATTAAAAAATAAGACAGGTAAAAATCTGTTTGCAATAATATAGGCACAGTTTATCTTACCTACTCAATATTCCTTCTAGTTTAATTTTCGGTTATTTACTGATTTTAACCACATATCTCAGACTGTAATTTGTTTTCTTTCCTTTTGTTTGTTAGTTTATTCTGGGTTTTTTCTTTTGATTTTGGGTGGCTTTTTTTTTTATTTCAGTTTATTTCTTTTAAGCTCCATCCCCCAGAACTGTGAGAAAGTTAGCTGTCAAAGAAAAAATGTAAAGTAACTTCCTACCTCAAGAGAAAGGCTGGAACACTTGACTCCAAGACAGCCTGAGGACATAACACAAGAAGAATTTAACAACAGAACTCCATTCTCTGAACAGCAGAACCGAGGAACCCTACTTTCCCTTGTACTCTAGCACAGCATTTCTTGCTCCTCCACCATCACAATTCCAGCTCTCTGCAGCTGCTCTGTGTCCCCTACTATGACACCACCCATTTTCCTACAAGCCCTCCTCAGCTGGTCAGAATAGGAACTTTTTTTCCTGACAGATCACAAGACGTTGATCTTCCCCAGGAACCCCATTTGCTAAACCTGTTTCTTTATCATAGTGCTTGGATCCCAAGCTGTAGAGAAGGTGACTGCTGGCTGCTGCTGCTGTGGGGCACAAAAGAGAAGTGCCAGCCAGTCCCTGCCTTTCCAGGCCCTCCTGCACCTCTGGAACTCCACCTGACTGGGGGTTTGCCCTGCACTGGCAGGAACTTGGTGAGACCCCAGTGCCTCTGTCAAAATGTGATTAATATTAGTTAATGTGCAGCAGTGAATCTTGGAGAGTGATGGACAGATAGATTAATGAAGTCTCAATAAAATTAGGTAAAATTAATCTTTACAGTTTTAAAGATATTGAAGTTTCAGAAACCTGGCTCATGGTTTTGAACCAATGGAATTGTCAGATCTGAACAAAATGTGCCTTCTAATAAATGACTCTACAATCTAGTATCTTGCAAGCCCTGTCACTGGCTTCTCTAAATTAGTGTCTTTCTTTGCCAGAAAAGTAATACCACTCTTTCATTTTAACCTCAGTGAGCTGGAATTGTTCTTGTAAACTAATATATCTTCCTCTGAAATAAAAAAAAACTATGACTGGTTCCAAGTCACATAAAATAAATTATCTCAGAGCATATAAAACATGTCCTGAAGGTCTGATTCAGAATTTAATCACCACAGAGCTGGATGTACTTGTATCAGAGGATGTTTTGGAAATATGCATATGTGTTTACAGCACCTGCTTACAGGATAGAACAAAACAAACTGATACTGGTTCTTGCTAGAATTAGGATTTTTTTTCAGCAGATGTGAGTTTTCTTAAAAAAAAAAATTAAATTATTTTCCCCTTGAACATAGTGATTTTAAACTTAAATATCATATTTGGAATTTAACAACCTGACTGTGGTTTAAAAAGTGTAGAATCTTTTAAAATATTTTGTGTGTATAATAATGCCTTTGATAACTGTACAGACAAAATACTGTATTATCATGGAAGACATACATGAAGTAATAATTTCCAGCATCATATTAAATAAATAATATGAAATGATTACTTTAAAGACTCAGAAGTAATGCTCAGAAACAATGCTCAGAAAATTATTCAAATGTAGTATTGTTAAAAGACACTCATTCAGATATCTTTTTTTATTTCCCTGCCATGATTTAATATGACAGGAAAGAAACCCCAAAGACTGCAAAACAGCATGAGTTCATGACTTTACTGTGTTCATCTAACCAAATACAGCTAGAAAAACAGGTCTGGAAATCATAATCCTAAGACTTAAAACTGGAGGATTTTTATACATTTGACGGTGATGTGTTGTTCTTTTTTGATTGCAGATATAAAGCAGGAGATGGGCATGAAACAGATCTGTTATCAAACACCAGCCTGAAAATCATATTTGAAGGCTGAGTGTACTGAAAATAACATTTCTTCAATGCTCTGATTTTTCTATAGTTAAATCATCAGTAAGTGATAGTGCCTTCCCTAACCTTATCTTGGCTTTATATTCTCAGCAGTATTTGGTCACTTTCAGACCACAAAAAAGCTTAAATTCTCATTCATAGTGAGGTTAGGATTTACTGCCACCACATTCTCTGTCAGTTCCTTGTGGCCTGGAGAAGTGGAACGAGTCCTGACACAGAGCACATGCCGTGGTGGAACAGTGCTGTTGTACAGGTACCTCAGCAGGTCTCCTAGGAAGTTTGCTAACGTGGAAAGACAAGGTCAGCTCTTTTTTGTGCATTGCCTCCTTTCAGGTCTACAACAGTTGAAAATGTATTTCTCCCTGGGGGGCAGAGGGATGCAGGCGTGGGGTGCTCAGGGAAGCTGTGCTAGCTCTGGTCTGGGGCTTTCCAGCCCCGAGGGCACAGCCCTGAGCAGCCCCCTCTGACCTCAGTGCTGAGCACTCTGTAGCAGGGCTGGAGCAGGAATATCCCAAGGGCACAGCCCAAAAAAGCTGTTATCAGTTTCCTAAGCCATTGAACCACAGTGCAAGGATATATGATACTCAGAAAAAAACCAAGCAAAAAACAAAAAACCATTTATACAAGAAAATTTCAGTTACAGTATTTACCAGATTCACTTTTGTATCAGCTCTAACAACAATGGAAAATGTGTCCTGAGCAGAAGAAGAAGGGATCTGCCTGGGCTAGACAGTATATACTTGTTCAGCAGACAATGGAGAAGACTACAATTCATCTCCTTCAGATGCTTGTTTTATAAATTATACCTTTGACAACGCAGGCAAGCTCTCCATTCATGAGAAACAAATTCTGTGTTGACTTTTAGCAAATACAGCCATTCAGTCAGGTGAATCTCCTTTTTTTAGCCTCCTCCTCTGGGAGCCTTGTGAATGACTTTTCAAACTCAAATTCGCCTGCACAGAACACAAGTTGCCTTTAAAGCCTGAGTGTTACTGTAAGTCATGGAGGTGTTCTTTGATATGTTTGCGTGCCCTTCCAGCAATGATTTCTCCACTGCAGAAAAGTCTATGTAGATTAAGGAATTTTCTCTCACAAAGGGAGATTTCTGGCATTTTATCCATCCCTTTCATAAGGAAATGGGTCAAATAAAACTCATATATTTGAAAGAGAGTCAGGCTTTTAGGGACAGCTTGCACTTATTGATATTTGTGTGTTCAGGACTTCACATTTGAACAGACAGGAGGAGAAGCAAAATGACAGGCAGGGCTATCCCGATCTCAGTGCAGAATTTTTAAAGGCTCTCTTCTCCCGTCTTAGTTTTCTCTGAAGCTATAAGATGATGGGTATTTTAAAAATAATTTTTGATATGGACATCTTGATTTTTCTTTACCACATCAATATATTATATAGGAACACGTGTGTCAATATTGTGAGGAACATTGTTGATTACAGAGATTACAGAAAAGGATTCTTGTATCTGTATATCTGTATTTTTTTTAATCACGGTAATATAGGTTTGCTAAATCAGATCAAAACCCTGGCTCATCATATCCTACAACCTGCCTCTTGCCCTAGCTTATATCTAAGGGGTTTTAAAAAACAAATAAAAATTCTGTAATGCACCAAGGCTGTTGGGCTGTCTGGATTCAAGTTGGATATAGACAAGATTTCTGACTGATGTCTTTACAAGATGTGTTGCAACATCTACAATTTTATAACCTCTTACTTCAGAGGCATGATTGCTATGGTAACATATTCACCCTTTTGTCTAAATAAGTCCATAATATTTGATGCAATATAAGGCACTTGAAAATAATCTACAAATCAATGTGAATCTGCAAGAGTTTTAATTAGGCACTAATGAGAGAGACCAGGAGTATTGATGCTTTTACATACTGAGAAAAACAAAAATAGAAAATACTTTAATTATTATTATATTGCTCCTTTCCTTCAAAAACATCCCATCATTTTAATCTCTGCTTCTCTGATACTTGGTCAGGGTCTTTTGTTTACAGCTAAGATCATAGAAGTTTGCTGAATCAAAATAACATCTCTGCTGAAGGGGATATGAATGCATTATTGTTATGCTTCTGACCTTTTGCCAAGAACAAAAATACATCCTCAAAGACAAAGAAGAACTGGATGTAGCATCAGGGTTTCTTTTGTAAAGCTTCCAGTTTGCTGAAGATTTACATTTCTAATCACTGTTGGACCACGTAAAAAATTTTTGGTGTGCAGATGGAAGGCGTCCCTTGTACAGGCTTGTTTCTGTAGAAGCTGCAGCTACCATACTGTGAATGGATAGCTGATTAATCAGAGAGCTGGCTGGAAAGCTGTGTTTAGTTCTCTTTCCATATCTCCCATAGACTTGCATGACCTTGGGTAAATCACCCTTGCTCAGTCCTTGAAGGAACATCTGCCATTTCATGTGTTTCACAATTCCTGTGCAATGAATAGGAAGCCATATAGATCAGCTTTTTATGACCTTGATAATCATTTACTATGGCAGGAACTTAATTCAACACAGAGCAGGACCAGGGCTGGACTTTAGGCTGAGGGGCTCACAGGGCAATTATGGTTAGGAGGAAGCTCTGCAGGTCTGGTACTACCTCCTGCACAGAGCTGAACTGTTGTCCAAATAATACCATTTTACTCAGGAACTGACCAGTGAAATTTTGAAAATCTCTGAGGATGAATCTTATGTTGTATCTCTGGGCACCTGTTCTGGTGCTTACTCTTCTGATGGTGGCTTTCTTCTTTTTCCTCACTGCCAATTGTCACTGTTGTGTCTGTGAGAAGACCCTGGTTTTGCGTCTCTGTTACTGCACTCTAGGTTGTGAAAGATTGCAATTAGTCCTTACTCCTAGTCTTTTCCAGGCTGAAAAAAACCCTCTTCCCTCAGCCTTTCCCCATGCAAGCCCTTAACCATGTGAGTGACCCTGCTCTGACCTGTCTGCCAGTCACACCTCTTGTACTGGGGTGGCAAAACTGGGGACAGGACAGCACATACCTCCACAAGAGTGTCAAAAAAAGGGGAATAACCATTTCCCCCAGCTCCTTTACTGTAAGCCTGTTCATGCAGTACAGCATGCTGTTAGCCTTCCTCATTGCAGGGATGCACTTCTGCCTCATATTTAACTTGTTTTCTAACATTTTTTTCTGCAGAATCATTACCCAGGCAGCTGGATACTACTCTGTACTGTTGCACTTTCTTTTTCTGTCCCAAGGCATTAAAAATCATCTTTGTTGAAGTTTGAATCTTTGGTCCCAACTTTGATCTAGTTTTAGGTCCAGCAAGTGATTCACCCATCTTGTAGTCTAGTCATCCAGTCCATATCCCCAGATTTTACAGTGATCATTTTTAATTCGTTTTCTGTATTCCAAGTTCCATTGCTATAACTTAAAATGTTGCTCTCTGAGTGAATGACAGCAAAAGCACACAGGGGAAGCAAGTTTTCCATTTTTATTTAGTAATGAAGAGGAGTGATTTTCGTGTCTGAATACACTGTTAAGGAGAAGCTGTTCTGGACAATGTCTATGGCATAAATATTGTAATGTTATTACAGGGAGAGAGAAATACTGAGTCAGGCTGACTGGATAATAAGTAATGCCCACCTCAGGTAGTGCCAGAAATCACTAACAATGATGTTTGTGAGGACGAGGGAGGAGTGTTGTGCATCTGCACAGGAGGTCTAGTTCTGAGTACTCTAGCTATGAATATCCTGGCATGTCCTAAAGGCAGCAGAATCATTATTTCACAAGTTACAAGTGGATGCCAAAGATTAATTGTCCCAGCCATCTCAGTCACTGTTCATTTGCTGCCCTCCTTCCCTGTAGGACAGTTATCATTTTGTACAGATTACTGATTGGGCATTAAACTTCCAGAGGAATAATCTTAGCAGGAGTCAGCACATTCAATTTCTCTAAAGCAGGAATGTTGAAAACTTTTACATGCAGTTTATTAAATTTCGTTCTCATTAGATTAGAATTCTATTAAGCATATTTGGCTCCTATTGCTATTTATCTTGCTTCTTCTGGAGTAAAGTATTTGCTGGAGTCAAACATTAATGCTATTAATCAAATCAATGTTATTGATCAAAATTTCAATGTTATTCCTACCATATATTTAATTCAATGAGATTTCTGACCTCGAGAATAAGTCAAACAAATTTAAGAGCAGTGGTCTGTTCACTCTAAATGAAAATTAAATACTTGATTTAAAGAAGTTACTTCAACAGTACATGCACAATTTTTGACTATATTTCTATTCCTCCATAATGTAAAAAGATTTTGTTTGGAGAGAACAATGAAGTACATTTTCCCCTATGAAAGGAAGAATTTTAGGGGATCATGTTAGCACAGAGAAACAGAATATATAAAAGCACAGATGCCTGAAGGAAGAGGCCAAAGGAGACAACCGTTAACTAATTGGATTAACCTCTATTTGGCCCTTTTCAGCTGAATGAGATTTCTTTTGATAACATGTTGTTTGTTTTCTTCCAGGTTTGCACACAATGTAGCAGCCATTCTCAAAGACTGAAAAAGAAACTGAAGCATGCATGTCAATAAAAGTCCCTGTCTGAGTAATAAACTAATGCATCTTTCAGTAACTTGAAATCTGGAACAAGACTGTTCTGGTGGTCATAACCTGAATAATACACAGATGGATTTTTTACATAAAAATTCTTTCTAAGTTGAAGCTGCAAGGACAACCTCAGGAGGAAACGAGAACTTCTCTCATTTTACTTGAAAATGGATTTAAGAATAAAAGAACACATCTATTTTAAATTAGAATAAAGCATCAAAATCTAAGACTTTGAAAGTTGGAAGCCCAAAGCATCTTTGATTCAAATAAAATTATATTTTATTTTATAATTTTTTTTCACCAAAATATAAAAAAATTGATTGTGCTTAGATTAACTATATTAGGTCTATAAAAAAAAACTATTTTCAAACAGAAAAATGTTTTTGTGAGAAAAGATCAAAACAGTTAATTTGGACAATTTTGAAAGTTAAAACCCAAATATTTCCTTCTAATATCTTAGCCTTCTCTATAGATATATAATTAAATATTCTCTAACAAATATATACATTTTCTAGGAGCTGTAGGAACTGCTATTTTTCTCAGAGCCCCTGTCCTAAGTTATCTAGTTTCTGCTTATATTGCTTGAGGAGAATTTCGGCAAGGACATTGTGCATTTTCCATTTCTGTGGGTGGGGTGTTATCAGAGTTTCCTTTATCTTCTCTGAGCACAGGTCTGGTGTGAGTGGTCCAGCCTGTGACCTTCATGCAGGACACCCAACCCAACCATAGCAACTTCACCTATTGTTGAGATAAGAATGGGTTTGGGGCCAAGGGGAGGCTGGCTGATGTTTGATTTGAAAGGAATCAAAGTGCTGTCCATGGGAAACAGAAGGAACACATGGCAAAGAGAATTTTGGGACTTTTGACTCGAAGTGGGAAATAGAAATGAAGCCAGTTCACTGCTAATAGTAGAAAACCAGAGAGCTACCATAAAGGATGGGATCTAGTTTTGATCCCTGTCCTTCAGTCTTTTTTAGTTGTGTAGTTTGGTTTATTTCTGTAGCCACCTTTCATATCTATTACTTTGAGCTCAGACTTAGCAATGATTTTTGCTAAGGACTATACTTTGCAACTGTCTGGAGACTGAAAATATAACAGAATTCAAGTCTGTGCTCATTCAGAGCGTGTCTTTCTGGAGCACACACACTAATGTTTCTGCGTTTGTACTCTCCACACTGTGAGAACTAAATAGGATTTTGTTTAATTTGTTGGCATCAGACCAGCTTTTCTAAAGCATCTTGTGTTTCCTCAGGCCAGTCTGTCACTGCTGTGGTCAGCAGGACACAAGGGGTTCCACCCCTCTCCTTCTGAAGAGCCCAGCTGCCCACAGAGGGCTCTGCAGCCGGCAGCCTGCCTGGCAGGGTCCTGCTTCCAGAGGTGAGTGTGGTGATGGGCACGATAAATGAAGCATAACCTCTCATCCATGCTGAATAGCACCTGGTGCACTTTTGCATGTTTCTAGAAACTGCTGGAGGATAGTTTTAGTCTCAAGATCTTTGAAATAGTATCAGGACAAGGAGTTTGCCCAAAAATTTTGTCCAAGCATTGAGAGTCAGAATTTATGTGAAATTGTAACAAATAGTATCATGGTAATTACTGTCCCAATATCATGACTCTAGCATAAAATCCTTTTCATAAACCTATCAAACTTCATCTTAAAACCAGATAGTTGTTTTGGGGTTTTTTTCCCCCTAACAATTTAACATCTGGAAGGGCTGGTTCAGAACCCTTATTCTAATGCTGTTTAATGTTTATGGCAGTACCTTCTTTTGTTTTCCATTATGTATTGACAGTTGTCCTCCTCCAGATTTCTTGAAGATTTTTTTCAAAAGCTTGAGTGTTTAATACTGTAAGCAACTTTGTACATGACTATTTATATATTTTATAGTCTCATCCTCTTTATTGAGAAAATGTTCATTTCATCAAAATATAAAATGCTTTCAATGAAACGGGTGTGATTTTCTTAGCTAAAAGTTTTCTGCTTGAGTTACCTGGGATAGGATTTCCATGAGAAGATGTATTTCTGGATCTAAAAGATTATAAAATATCTAGAGGCTCATGCTTCTGTTGTGCTCTCACAGGTTTAGGCATAACACTGAGCAAAGTCATTGAAATATGATAATATTTTTCCATTCTGCAGTTTTTTTGCTAACACTTTATCACCAGAAACTGTCACACTTTCTGGTTTTGCACTGAAGATCCAATGATGGACTAATTAGAGAGTCTTCAAGGAACACAGAATGAAAATCAGAGAAAAAGAATTTTTTGAAGCCAAATTCGAGATTTACAACTATTTTCTCTCAATTATTGTGCAGAATTTCAGCTCAGAAGAAACAAGATTGTAAAAATGTAATTAAAATGCCATAAATCTTACAAATAGTGCAGTTTCAGACAATAAGTTTCCCTATTGCTAAGTCACTGATAAGCCTGAAGGAAATTACATGGACCTATGTGAGCTCTGCATTTTGTTAGAAATGTGGAGCAACTTCTGAGCTTAACTTGCAGAAAACATTAATACTGTGTGTTTAGTTATGAAGCAAAATCAGAAGCAACCTCCAATAGGAAAGACATATAAAGACATCTTTGAAACAACCTTCCTTCTACTGTCCTTATGCTCTGCATGGAGGTCTTTTGCTATAGGACCAACAACAGAGAGATTTCTGTCTCTCCAGTGGTTCCTTGCCTTGGGCCTGACACTTTAGGGAGTAAAAACATGGAATTTTAGACAAATATCAGGTAGAATTTTCTCAAGTTTGTGGATTTTACCAGACCATTTGCCCCAAAGGATCTTAGTCATATTCTCACCTTACCATTTTCACCCAGCAGAACCAAGAACTGCTAGTTCTTGTTTAGAACCTTGTGCATGACCTTTTGCCTGGATGCCAAGTCTATCATTTCACTGTCCATCCTCTTACATGTTTTAATCTGGAGCAGGCATCAGTGATGCATGAAAGGAGTGAACTCATCAATTGGCAGGAGTGAAACATCATTCTCTTTTTATCTCTTGCCTACCCTGTGCCTTAATTTTCCTTCCAGAATGCTGCTACTGACATCCATCTATGCTTCTCTCAAGCAAAAGATATCCCATACCCATCTAAATATGAAATATCTAGAAAGTACAGAATAATCTGCTGTCCTGAACCTTGACAACAGAGGCAATGGGTCATTTCAGCTTTTCTGCCTTTGCTGTGAGTAGCATTGCAAAACAAGTCTCCACAAGAAACCAAGGAACTGGAGGTTAAGAGCTGAGAGTTTGGTGCCAGGAATCAACACTGAGTTGTTTGACTGTTGAATGATTTATAGGGAATGTAGAGTTTTCATGAGGAAGTAGAGAGTGTATTTTTTCTGGTAATGTCATATGTATAGCACATCTTGGGAGAGAATAAAACAGAGCAAGGTCCTTAGTAAAAGCCAGAGAAGGTCTCAGTGGAGAAAAATTGGGGTTGTTTTGTCTCTGCTATCAGAAAAGCAAAACAACTCTGTTCACCACTGGATGTCTCCCCATTTCTCCACTGTCTCAATGGATGTTTTTCACAATGTAGCCAGGACATTACTTGTTGAATTATTTATTTTCCAACAGAGGACAAGAAGTCCTCAAACAGTGACCCCAGTTTTCTCTTGTGAAATGCTCTTCACAAATAACCACTTTGAAAGTCAGTGCAGTACATAGGTGAGACTCCCTAGGTATGTTTAATTATTTAAGTTAACTTTCATCCTCTTTTCTCAGCAGTCTTAGCAATTTTCATGTGTACTTTTAAGGGAGACTGTTACAAATGTAGCATCTCTTTTTGCTCTAAACAAAGTGCTGTTTTCCCTAATTTGGATTTTTTTTTTCTGGTTTCAGGAAGTGGAAAAGGACAGGTTCATATCTTAGAGAACTCAGATTAGGCCTGGATTTAATTATAGCTAATAACTGAATGTTAGGAAAAATGTTGTGAAAACCCACTAAGGGGAAATTCACATGAAATATGTGGTCACGGTGAATAAAACTGCTTTTCTAGTGATTTATTTCAATGATCAAATTGTCCTGCCCTCAGGAGCTGAAATCTAAATAATATGAATAAATTTGGGTGGCTTTTCACCGAACAATATATAAGTTTTAATAGAGCAGGCAACAGATTCTGGGACAATTGTTTTTTACTGTCATAATTTTAAACCTGAAGCAAAGATATATTTCATTTAGATCAGTTAATATTTCAGATGAACAGCAGACATTGTTAGAAGAAACAGTGTAGTCAAAATAAGAAACTAGAAGTGTAATATTTGTTTTATAATTTGCATCTTCATCTACAGGGAACTGCATAAGGTCTTTTTGCCTAGATACAATCTTTTGTGTATGTTTGCATAGCTGCATCCTATGCAGATAATCAGTCCCTCAAACATCAGTCCTCGTTCTTGTGCTTTTTAATTTCAGAATTATTAGTTACCAGATCATAGCTATTCTGTGAGCAACCTTCTGCTTTGTAGTCCTCAGTATCATTCCTTCCCATTACTCCAGTCTTGAGGATCATCTAATTCTTTCCTATCATCCCTGAATTGATAATGTTATTCTTTATTAGGCCTTATAAAAGTTTCATTATTACAGTCCTAGTTATTTTGTTCTCAACAGTGTTCTTAGGAAATTAAATTAATTTTGCTGAAGAACTTTCTTCTGAGCCATCATTTCTCTAAATGTGCTCCCCAGCCTGGCATATTGATTTCCAATGGGTTACAAAAGGGATCTTTTTCACACATGAGAAGCAATTACAGTTTCATTTTATGTTTCATCAAAGTTCTTTCTACTAGAAAATTTGTAAGAAGAAATTCAAACACCCCTAGCACTGAAGAGATCGGACATAAAATCAAGTAAGTGTCTTTCCTGTTTGGATAAATTGTCAACATATTTTAAGACACCACATGTTGAAACAATTAGATGATCCTAGGAAAAACATTAACATTCAGTCACTTGTAGCTAGGACTTAAAATTTAAATTCACAGAGTGATGTAGTCTAACATGTAATAAGCAGAGAGATCAGTGAGGAACCGAGAAACCAGTCTGTCACAGTTACAAGCAGCAAAATATTTGAGAAATTTAAGAAGGTATCCTGCTGCATAAACACTTTTCGATTATATATAAAATATTATATGCTATATAACTTCTTTATAAAAGGTAGCAATTATATGTCATTTCACTGCATAAAAAATTAAGAAAAGTAGCCTTTTGATTGCACAGATTTTGTGTTTTAGCTCTTCATTTTGAAATTTATCCAGAGGACAATTCCACAATGCTTTTAGATTGCAAAGAAAAAGTTGTTCTAGAAATTATAGTTAGAGGGGGCTTCTTTCCATTCCAAATGAAATAGCAGGAAAATTAATAAAAGAAGAAATTGTGAATGTTTATCTGAATTTGACTGATAGGGACGAACCAATAAAAATATGAGAAAGGAGAATTGTACTTCCCTAATATGTTACAAGAATTTATCCAGAGAAATTATTTATTACTTTATTGTTAGTTACAATAGCTGTCCTTTAAATGAGCAGTTTTTTCCTGTATTTCATGGCAGGTACTGGATTTGAGTTTTGTGGGGGGGGTTGTTTGTTTATTTGTTTATTTGTTTATTTGTTTATTTGTTTATTTGTTTATTTGTTTGTTTTTTGTTGTTGTTCTTTTCTTTTCTTTTCTTTTCTTTTCTTTTCTTTTCTTTTCTTTTCTTTTCTTTTCTTTTCTTTTCTTTTCTTTTCTTTTCTTTTCTTTTCTTTTCTTTTCTTTTCTTTTCTTTTCTTTTCTTTTCTTTTCTTTTCTTTTCTTTTCTTTTCTTTTCTTTTCTTTTGTTTTTTTAATCCAAGCAGGCTTGCTTGCTCCTTGCAGAGGTTTTAGGGAAGAGGTATCAAAGAGAACTATTACTGTCTCAAATGCTGATACTTTCAACCTAAGAAAAATTATTGTGGGATAAATGTGTTTCATTAACGTGTTCAAATATTTTCATTCCCCATCAAGAAATAACAATTTAAACACCAAAGGATGTCTAATCAACAGCTTTTCTGATTTTCACCAACTAGCTCCTACAAAGCGTGGTGACAAATTACTTCTTCTGAAATCAATTTCTTCATACTTCCAGAGCTTCGGTTCTAGTGATAGAAAGTTGTACTTTGATAGGCAATAATACTACTTCCATTGGCATTATTTCTGTGCCATACCATAAGTAGAAAAAAATTGCTTGTTCAGTCAAATACCACGCCTCTGATACTGATTGCATAGTACCAATATGATTCAGCATCTGTGGATATTTTCTCTGATTTCACCTTTCTGTGGGGTTGTAAAAGTAATTAATAATTGGACTAAAGTCTGTGGATTTTTTCTAAAACGACTATAAGTGGAAAACATTGGTCTGTAAATTATGAGATAGAGAAATCTTGTTTTTCCAGTTTTTCAGTGGGGTTATGCCACTTCCATGCTAGCAAAAGTGCATTTAACTAGCCTGTAGAAGTTATACCTAACATTTGTATTATTAGAACAAGTATTTATTTGTTATTTCAGAATATTTTTTTAATTTAACTTGAAAGTTCCTTGTATTTTTTTAGTTTAATCTTTTATTTGGTTGCAGTCTCCATAAATATTTTTATTCAGCTGGGTTTAAATTCAACTTCAAAGCATTTTCAAAATCAAAGTTTCTTGAAGAGAAAGTAAAATGAAGAGTCTTCTCCACAGAAGCTGTTCTTTTTTCACTCTTTACTAAATAAGGTGCTGGAGAATCAGGAGAGGAAATAAGGGAAATGAAAATTTCTTAAAAAGCACCCATAAACAATAATTGTTGCAAGAAAATATCTGAGGTGAAAGGCTTCTTTGACAAGTAGCAGAGTTGGCTTGGTTTTCATAAATCAGAGGGTTGTAATTTCTTTGTCATTAATTGACCAAATAAAAAGAAAGGGAAGGTAGAATTAATTAATGCAACTGGAAATTGGAAAATTACGAAATAACTAAAATAAATGTTAGCATGTCAAAGGTTTAGTAAGTCAATTAATAATTCTACTTCAATGATGTACAGGGAAGCAGAGATCATCCTCCTTAAAGAATTTAAAAAAATTAAACCCTTCTGATGGGAAACATGCCATGCTATAGCTCAAGCCAAGTAATTTCTGAATTTTACCTGGTATTTCATTACCTTTTTTGACAAAACATTATCATCCAAAGAGAGTGATGCACAGTAGATAACAATGTGAAAACAATGAGGTAATAGCAGTATATTATATCTTTAAAATTTTCCAGCTTGGTACAGAAATATTACTAAAGCACAAATCTGCAATTTTTATAGACAGAGCTTAAGTACTAAAAAACTTTCCATAAAGCAGACAGATCAGTTTTGAGATCAGTTTCTTAAGGATCATCGATCGGACTTTATGATTGCTCACACCTATTTTCTTTATGCAGTTGTCAGTGGTTAGGCCAATTTCAACAAAGTTTTTCAGAGGAGTATATTCATAAATTGACTTTCTTCCAGCAAATGTTGCATGAAGTGGCCCCTAGGGGAAGAGAAGTGGCCTTACTGGTGCAAAAACATGTGGAGATGGGAACTGCAGCAAGCCATCCAAGTGGTGGTGCCCTTCAGGACATTTTCAGCAGGGAGTGTCTTGAGGGCCTCTTAATTTGCTGGAAAAATGCAGAGTGTGCCATGGAGTAGAGTCAAAGGGCTCATGACGTTGTGGGAGAAGGCCAAAAGGGTTTGGCAGACATCTGAGACTGGGAAAAATACAAGACTATGGAAGGGAACTACTATTGTGGAAGGAAATGGGGGATGCATTAATTCAGCTGATGCAGAACAACAACTTTTAGTTTTTGTCTCCTTTATTTATTTTTTTATTCTGCATTAATAACACTGCTCTCCATTGTGATCTCAAACAAATATAGTTATCTTTCTATTCTTTTGCTCTTATGTGTAATGATGCTGACTTTCTTTCCATATTTTAGAGAAGCATACAGTTTGAAAAAAAAAAGTTATTAATCTTCTGAAGAACATGACTTCAGGTGAATCTATTTAAAATAATAGAGCAGTGTGCAAAGCCAATTTTGGCAAGGATGTGTCATTAAAATTTTATATAGATAGAATTAACTCCATTAATATGTTGCTGAACTAGTGAAAAAGAAAGTCTAATGACAAAAGTTCTTTGGAAAGAACATTGGAGATGGTGGAGAATGGTAGGCCTTTTTAAGAAAAAAAAATCTACAGCAGTCTGATAGGTTTAAGAGTGGAGGTGAGTATGATTGGTACTGGAATGAATGAATGAATTTCATGGTGTATATTAGACATCAAATGTCTGATGAAACCTAAGAAAAAGCATGTAAATAGTCATACTAATGAATCATTGGTATTACTTTTTGAAAGGATTAGCTTAGACTTTTGGACATTTTGACAGTGATTCTTCATTAATCTACTTCTGTTTCACAAATCACAGGAATCACATATTTCAGACACTTGTTTGCAGAGCTTGTGTTGATTATTCCTTGGGAATAAGTAAAGAACCTAATATAGGTAGCTAAGTTTGCCTAGACTATCTCTCTCCATGGGGAGAGTGATAAGAGAGAATCCATGGGGAGTGATAAGCACTTTCAGAAGGTGATTCAGAGCATTTAGAATCAGTTTCTATCCTCACTGGCTACATTAATGTTTATACATTAATGGAATAGATTTACCCAAGACAGGATATATATGGTGGGATACAATCACTGTAGTGTGGTAACTTATTTGTTGATCCGCAGAAAATATCAAGGGGAAAAGCTGTCAGCTGGTACAGCTGTCAGACCACTTCTTACTATACCTGTTTTCTCATGGAGAGAGGGTGAAGCCATGCTCTTGGTAAAAAGGAACCGAAGTGTTCCTGTGCCAGAGCCACATGAGAAAAAACTCAGGATGACTCAGGATCTCACATCTTCTTCAAATTCTGTCAGGGCTTTGCTAATAGCAGCTCATGAACAAAGTTTGTTGAGATATGTAGATCTTGTTGAAAGCTATTAGTTCAACACATTATCTACACAGTATATATTCAGATGATCAGGTTTTTTCTTCTTTGTGAAATCTGTTGTTCTAGGATACATTTCACATTAGGCAGCTTCCCCTGAGTCTAACATTAATTATGTACCAGATTCTAGGGGAAAGTCAACAAAACCACCTGACATGAATGAGCACAGCTGAGAATTGACAGGCTGTTAAACATTTGGGATCTTTGCTCCAGGATTTCCCAACAAAAGGGTCAAATGCTGATCGACTGAGCTCTGCCTTCACGGGGCTAAACCTGAGAACACTTCATTCTATCTGGGAGCATCACGATGAATCAGAATCCAAAGTCATTTCACCTTGGAGCCTACTAGAAAGGTGCTTTCCTCATACAAATGAACATTCTTTTCCTGGTGGCATGTCAATGGTATCTGTCTTACAGAGGATACTGGATTTTGACTTAGCTTCTTTCTGGCATGTAGTACCAGGAACTAAAATATTACTGTTAGCTTTGCTTTGATATTTGTGTGGTCATTGGATATATCACTTGCAAGCACCTAATTAAGACAAATAAACTGTGCCAAGGATCACCACATTTGCTTTATGCATGATTGCTTTCAATATAATGGAGGACAGACCACAAAACTTCAGCAAAGGTCAGTGCACAGAATGGCTAATGGGGAATACAACTATTTTCATCCAAATGTCCCCTCTAGCTGAAAATATTCTGCTGATAAATAACCCCAGGAGAAATGAAGATACACATTGATGAGTCAGAAATTGTCCTTGCCAAGCTCAAAGACCCAAACAAGTTTAAACATTTGGGAGAGGTGAACTCGTATGCAGAGCCAGCATGCACAGAAGAGCCTTTTCTTAACAGTATACCCTAAGTTAATCACCTAATATTAACAGATGACTCCTAGTCCAAATAGGTGGCTTTCAACTTAAGTCAGCCTCTACTATGACAATACACGTTCCAGTGTGTTATGGGTTGGCACTGGCTAGATGTTAATGCACTTATGAATATATGTCTTTTCTTTAACAACTACTGTGGGATGTGATTAGGAACAGAGCAGAGCAGGCTTAAATCTTGAAAAACAAAAAAAACCCACTAAAACTTTATTACATTACATAAGAACAGAGATAGAAAAACTCTTAAACACACAGAGAGACAGAAATAAAAACTTCTCAGAACATTTTTTCTCTTAGTTTTTACCCTCTTCACAGACTAAACTTTTGGGTTTTAGATCAAACAATTACTACTCAAAAACAAACTAATTTTCAATTTAGCAAGGGAGAGAGGAGTCTCTCTCGCACCACAGACTGTTCTTCAGAAAACACGGGTCCACCCCTTATGTGTTCCCATGTCACCCATGGCACCGCCCGGAGAAGTCTGCCAGGGTGACACTCTCTTTTTTCTTATGTCTAGCGCTTTCACCGCTGTCTATAGTCTGAAAGCTGCATACAGGGCTCTTTTAAGGATACTTGCATGCTGAGCTCTCCCCTTTTTACCCAGGGGCCGGGGTTCCGAGAGCAGGTCTCCCCTGAGGGCAGAGGGCGCCACCTCACCCTCCCCCTCTCTTCTCTGCTCGCTCCACTCTTCAAGCGCCAGTCACTGTAGCAAAAGCAGGGGCAGCTGTATCTACCCAAAAATGCAGTTTATGTTCAAAAGAGACTTAAGTTCAGTCCATGGCTGACATTATGCAAGAAAAGTCTAGCTCAGAAAGTTACTCCTCTCATTCTTTGCCAAGGTTCTTTCTAACTGTGTTTTATCATCTTGGTCTTAGGCTGCTTCCCTCTTTCTCTTCTGAAACTACCAGTCATGAGAATCAATGTCTAAGAAAAGTTTCTTTCTGCCAAGCAAGGGTTAACAGTTTCTTCTCAGCAGGGTGCTGCAGGCTCAGGCACTCCCAGGCTCGGCAACCCCCACGTGGCTGGGCACCTTCTCCCGGAGTTTGGGGGGGAGGGGGGTGAGCACACACGGAAGGCACTTCCACAGTTTTCCACCCCTCCATCCTGGACGGGGCAGCTCAGTTCCAGTCCTGTCCCTTCTCTTCTCCCCCCCGGGGGCTCCGGCTTACCTGAGCCGACCACGTGTTTCCCCTCCCCCACCCAGCCTCGTGGCTGGGCAGGGAAAGGAGGCGTGACACGTCTCTCTGCTGAAACCTGAATCTAAAAAGAAGCTGAACCTTCTTGGAGTCCTGCTTTTAACTCTTTGTGTCCTCAGAGGCGTGTCTAAACTTCTGAGTGACTAATCTAGGTGCCAGCAGAAAAGCTGATCACTGATTGGCCTGCCCACATCCCTCTAGAAAAATTGACCTCCCCCCGCAACTACGACACAGTGCCAAACTGAGAGGCCTGACACAGTGCCTGCCCCATAAAGCGTGGTAGGTGCTGAACTGTAAACCCCATGTGCTCAACAGTGGAGCAGGTATAAATGTTTGTAGGCTTTCCACTAGAAGCTGGGAACTTGACGATGCATAAAAGATCTGTTAATCACAGAAGTACATGTGAAGGTCTTACTCAGCTGTAAGAGCTCTGAAATGTGCTAATTATGTGAGCATTCAGACAGTCCTCTTGCAATCCCCACCTATACCTATGTGTGTGTGTGTATTTCTGTGTAGGATCCATGTGGAGACCTGAATATCTGTCCTTGTCATACTCAGCAAGGCAAGTGTGACAAGGCAATCCTTATTTCATTCACTGAAAGAATAGAGATGGACTTTATGCACAAAAAGTTTAACACTAAAAAGTGCTGATGATCAAATCAAGAATGCCAGCAGTGATACTGGCTTATGTAATGCTGCCTTTTTTGTTCAGGAAGTGAATTGAGAAAACAATTGCTGTCTCAGCTGGCTGCACTGTCATGTGGAAATAATGCTCAGCCAGTAGCAGACAGGTCTGGCTTGAAATCAGCTTTTAGCACACATTCCTGCTATCCCATTGTTGTTCCCTTAACCTCTACATCTGTTTGATTATAAAATTTAGTCATGTGCCAATAGCAAGTCCTCTAAACACCATGATGTGGAAAATGAATAGTTAAGTTTTCAACAGATGTCTGTTGATGGATTACTTTTGTCGGGAGATGAGTTATTTTATTGGGCTCTGCTGTTCTGCTGTGCTCTTAGGCTTCACATCTCATCACTTCATCCTATACTGTTTATTTTCACAGCCGTAAATTTGGTCAAGGTATCAGCTGCAGTCTATCATTTTACACATGAATAATTTTTGTGACTGATTTTGCCTAATCTGCTAGATAGACACAAGTATCTATCTAGATCTCTTGTGGTTCTCAATTTTGGTAGAGGGTTGTGCCTCTCAGTTGCAGAATAGCTGGGTGTTGGCAATTTGTATGTTGGCAATCTGTGTGTTGGAAGGCATTTACTGAGGCTTCCAGGCCTGACATATGCAAAAGGCTGCTGTATTTCAGTTTAATGGCCAGATTAAAATTAAGCCGCTTGGGCACAGCCAGATTTTTGTAAAGAAACTGTCTCTATGGAAAGAACTTCTATGAGGGAACCAGATGTTTAATTCTGAATTATAACAGCATTGAGATTATTCTTAGTAACAAAGTACATGCTTTTAAAGAGTCAAATATAATTGCATACATTCACTATACTGGAGTCAAGAGTCTGGAGCACATTAACCTTGCATTCGAAACCCCAAATGTAAAGTGCCCCAGAGGTTTACTGAAAAGCCACTACCAAAGACATCTTCCATTTTCTTCAGAACTGCAACCCTTCAGAGCTCAGACACCTGTTCTCAAACAAACACCTAAGCAAGAGCATCCTCATGGGAGATCTGTGTTTTAGATAGTTTGTTCAAGTACTAGTGGAAATTAACACATGCATGTCTTGAAAAATTTTGAAGATAAAAAAAGTTATACCAGCAAAAGATGTGAATGTTGAGTAGCACCTTTGTTTTATTTCGTTCCTGAATAAAACAGCACAAATAATGACATCCCAGTTTCAATATTTCTTTGAGGAATGAAAGTGTACACTTGAGCTCTTAATTTTGAAAAAAATGGCATGATTTGGGATACAAGATCATGATCATTTCCTAATCATGAAATCAGGAATATCATAAAGAACAAAAGTAGGAAATGGCTGTACATTCCCTTCTAGTAAACAAAGGGAAGTCAAGCAAGTGAACCTGGCAAGTGACAGGTGAAGACAAAATAAAGGCTATGATTTCTCACACAGCATGCTATTAGGGGTGCCCATTCACTCCCAAATATTTTGGATGTTAGTATTTTACAGAGTTTAAACCTGGTTAAATGCATAAAAGAGAAATTTGTTTACGATTATTAATTAGAAAGACAGCCTCAGTTCAGGAAACTTATTTCTGATGCTTTTGATTTTCCAAGGAAAACATCATTATACATTTGCTCTATTCTTACTATTTGCTAGGCATCTTCTGCCAGCAGCAGACATGGGTCTAAACAGATCAAAAATATGTCTATTTTTCTATCCTGATTGAAAAATTTTCTAGTCTGATTAAGTAGTGTGCTGTTTTATTGCCCAAAAAGAGATTGTGCTTCCTTTAACCTATCTTTGGTGTATACTGAGTGACTTTTTCTTTTAGGTTGTTAATTGTCCATGGAGTAGAGAGGATAATTGAAATCCTTCTGACTTCCCATTCTAGGCTGTACCTCTCAATCCAGTTGAGCAGAATCCTTCTGATGCAATGCAGTGTACTGCTGACTTACCCAAGCTATTTCTAAATATACTTCCAGGATCCTAATCCCCTCACTCACCTAGCTTGCCCATAGACATCAAAAAAGCTATAAACGTATAAGTATGCAAAATGAACTCTGCCAAGCACCTCCTTTGCTTTCAGTAGTTTCACAACCTTAGGTGATGCTCCTTTCCCTTTTTACATGTTTCATCTTTCATGTGAGTTCATCCCAGCTTCATATCTGGAGAACACTAGCAATTGCCAGGGAAACTAACAGGTTTCACCTCTTATCTCTTTTGACTGACTGGGCCACTTTTACAGCATTACAATACCTGATTCTAATTGTATGCAAACATTGATAATTGTAATGGATAAGTGCTCTAATCTGAGAGTAATTTACTGTTTATACCATTAGCATGTATGTGGCTTTCAGTACTATCAGAAGGCTGAACAGAAATTGCACAATAGATGTCAAGTAACTCCTGAAAACAACTTTTGTAGACTAATACTCCTTCTTCACTTATTAGAATGAAAAAAAAAAGAGACATAAGAAAATTATGTACGGGAAATAAATTGTTCAGAATTTGAAAAAAGACATGGCATGAAATATGACATATTTGGTGCAGAGAATTCACTAGAGACATCTGAAGAGGCATGCAGTGTGGTCATGGTGGCATGGAAAGTGAATGAAGTTTACTTCAATCTATTGAATAGTTAGGAGACTGAAGAAGAAGTTAGAATGTAGGAGTTGATCAAGTTGGGGTGGGGTGGAGAACCCACATATTTTAATAATATAGAAACAAACACACATCACATCATAGATGCCATATTGAAAAGAGAATTTGTGGTGGTCAAAATTCTACTGTTGGCTAGATAGGACTTTCTTTTCCTCATCACAGAAAAAGGAAAAAAAGTACTTTCAATTTAATTATTTAAATTGTCTCTTCTTTCTCTGTTGCACTCAGACCAATTATGAATTTGGACATGTCCTTTGACTCACTGACTAGCTCTTTCTTGAAACACACATAAGGAGAAGAAACAAGAGAAACCCAAATTTTAGGGACAAGATGATAAGTTTAAGCCCTGAACTTCACCCAATGATAGAAGCACTTGTGTGTGAAGTCACCCCTTTCAGTGGTGCTGCAATTCAGTAAATTGCAACACAGTTAATTATTAACCCTTCATGTACATGGTCCTCTAAATGCATTCCATATATGAAGTATTTATGAAGAACGTTAGCATGGCTATGTGTTATCACAAAAATGAATAACCATGTTAGTGTTTATATGTTAAAATTTTACGGAATATAGTCTTTTATCATATGCTAAATGAAGCTCACAGAGCATTCAGAAATTATATGTCACTTGTCTGCTTTTTATTAATAATCACTGTTTCATCAGAACTGTTCATTATCTACAGCACAAAAATGCCAAATGAAGTTTATTTTGATTTATTAAAGAAGCTTTGTTAATTTGATTTTAGTTATAATTTTTCATTTAAGTGAACTTTCCATTGCTTTTATTAACAAATTCAGGCAGTAAAAATAATTAGCAATAGAAATCCTTTTAACAGTATTATACTATATCTTTATTATAACTTAATCACTTGGAAAAAGTACCTGCAAAAAATCATTACATACAAAAATGCATTTATGATGAATAACCGAATCACATTGTTTTGACTCTGCATTTTCATTATGATTTTTCTGTAAGACAAAAATTGCCAGCACATGGGATCTTAGTACAAATCCAAGTTTATCTGCAAAGCATGAAAATGTTGAAAAGAATGTGGAAAACCTTGTAAATTAGGACAAAGATAAAACTTTTCAATTTTATTTTCCTATTTTCTCTTCATCAGTGGGTTTAAAACCTTTTTTTTACAGCTTTTTCTTCTGAAATGCTTAGATGACTGTTATTCATACACAATATTTCTGATACCAAGATCTTTTATAATGGAGAGGTTATTTCATCTGATAAAATAGCATTTTTGAATAACTTGTTAAAAAATAATTCAAGAACACATTTAGTTACAGGCAAAACTGTATGGATATGGTGTCCATGAATTCATTCCGTCACACTGCAGTATCTTGGGTTGGAATGGTTATTCGATTCCATAGACCATTTAGAGCTTGTGTATAAATATTATGTGAACTGACATCTAAATCTGTTTCTTTGAGGAAGTCGATTCCCTCAGACATATTCCAAACATGCTTGAGAAACACTGACAACAATGTCAACAGTATAGAGAAAATGAGAGGTATAATGGCTTATTCAGTACAAGAATAGAAAATCCAGGGGCAGTTGTGTTATTTGTTACAAGTTAAGCATGCTGTGAGCATGTGTGCTGGTTTTGGCTGGGGTAGAATTAATTTTATTCACAGTTGCTGGTATAAGGCCGTGTTTTGGATTTGTGCTGGACACAGGGTTGATAATGTAGAAATGTTTTTGGTTTTGCTGACCAGGGTTTACACAGGGCCCAGGCTTTTTTTACTTTTCTATTGACACACTGGAGAGGGAAATTTAGGGGTGCATGGAAGGCTGGGAGGAAACACATCCAGGACAGATAACTCCAATTGATCAAAGGAATATTTCAGACTGTGTGACATGCTCAGTATATAAGTGGGGGAAAGCAGTGAAGTAATTCCTTGTTTTGCTTTGCTTGTATGGGCAGCTTTTGCTTTCCCTATTAAAGTGCCTTCATCTCATCCCAAGAGTTTTCCAGTTTTTCAGGGAACTTCTGGTTCCCTCCCTGATCCTACTGGTGGGGGAGTGAGTGAGTGGCTGCATGGGGTTTGGTGGCTGGCTGTGGTAAAACTGTGGCAGTACGTATGAGACCTTGGGTTCTGTGAGGACCTTCAGTGCTCTCTATGTCCTGGAGCTTGATTTTTCCACGGTGATCACGAAGCATCTCAAAAGGTTTTGACTATTTCCTGCTTTGTGAGAAATGAACTTGTAGGTATGTGAAGGTATCAGATCAAAAAGAAAGGTACCTGATAGGTATTCCATTTATAGCCCTAAACTTTTCTTAAACCAATTTTCATGTATCTAAATCCTTCTTTATGGTTCAACAACTAGAATAATTCTTTTCATAGCATGTTGTATATAGAGAAATAGGTTATTTCTTTGTTCTCTATACATTCAGTATCAATTGAAGGACTTCTGTTTCATCAGGATATTGGACAGTCAAGCAATTGTCTCTCTTTACAACAAAAAAAAAGGTAATAAGTCTTCTGAGGTCCAGATTTCAGGCTTCTCTTCCTCATAACTTGTCCATGCTCTTGATCCCTCTTGCCTACCTCAATATGATATATCTGAAAAAGTGGTTGGTTTGGTGGTTTTTTTTTTTTGTTTTTTTTTTTTTTTTTTTTTTTTTTTTTTTTTTTTTTTTTGTAAGTTGAAGAGAAGTGGAGATCTGTTCTACATCCTGTAGAGTAGGCATCCTGTAGGGTTTTTTTGTCTAAAAATAGATTTAGACAAAAAAAAAAAAAAACAATGTTGGCACTCTATGTGTTATGATAGGTAGGAATAAAGTATGTTCACTTTCATTAAAGATGTAGGAAGCATGAGACAACCATGTACTTAGAGCTCTAAATTTGTCATGCACTACGGGGTTGGGTAAGAAGAAATATTTTTCACTCTGGACAAATGATGAGCAAATATGCCCAATATGTGCTTGCTCTCCCCAGCACCATTGTTGAGGAGCTCACTGCCAGGGTAGAAGAGGTTCAGGGACAAATATTCCATATGCTTGTGGTGACAGGCACACCCGACTCTAGTATTGCACCTGACAGGCAGCTCAACTTCAAGGGCATGACCTGCCATTGGTTTGAGGAGTGGAAATGTTCCAGTCAGTTCCAGCAGTGCAAATTCGGCTTTAAAGTGGATAAGAAGGACTTTGCCAAAGTTTTATGCCTGAACTGAAACATTATTGGCTACCACGGTTTCATTGGTGTTCCTGCAAAGGAGTGAAGTAGTGATTATGAATGAGTGGTTTGCAGCTCTGTAAATCCAAGACAATCGTAATAAATCAAAGGAAAAATAAAAAGTAGTACCAGTAAAAAAAGAAATTCTTCTCTGTTTTTATAATATCCCACCCAAAAAATTCCAATAACCCTTATGTTCTGTGTAATTTTGTGGGAATGAGGAATGTCAGGGGATATTGTAAAAGTAATGTGTAGAGTTTGAGCTGATTAATGTTCTTGTTTGAATCCTACCTGTGTATATTTTTGATTTTAGACTGTTTCTTATGTTACTTTTGTTCTTGAAGAGAAACAAGAGTCAAATGAAAAGCAACCTATTTTGAAAAGGATCAGTGTCTTAGCAGCCAGTTCTGGTATTTGGGGATGTGTGAGAGACTGAAATGGTAATGGTTAATTATTCAAACTGTTGGCCATTTGCCAAAGCAGCATGGTACACAGATGTCACCAGAATGTACAAGCTGGGTGTTGGACAAGATAAAGGAAGGGGCTGAAAATCCTGTGAGGTGGGATAGTGCTTTTTATTGTGCCAAAGTTCTTACACAAGTGATTCAGCTCTGAAAACTCCCCTCCAGGGAAGTGCCAGGACATCTGTAGACCTGAAGGTATTCTCCTTTTTGATGGGCCATAACTGACTCAACCATGCTGATGTAAGAGGCAGCTGTAATGTACTAGAAGGTGTCATAAAACATCAAAGACTCTTCACTTGATGAGAAGAAAAATTAGAAACCCTAGTGGAATCTCAGTTCACTAGGTGATATGGAATTGAAAGTGTAGAGGGAGTGAGAAATTACACTAATGTACTGAATCTGGTATTAATACTTCTGTTTTGGCATCTAAAACCTGACATAAATACACTGCATTGCACTTTTTTTTTTGTACATCAAGACTATTGCCCTATACCAAACCAAGTCCATTTCTAGCTTTACTTTTAGTCACACAGCATCACAGAATCGTAGGTGAGGCTCACATGGCTTTAGTCTTGTGAAAGCTACTGAGCTCTGGTCTTAACAGCAAGTGAAGAAAGACACTTGTTCCTCTCATGGTGATTCATCCCACTCCTCAGATTTTTATTTTAGATAAGGTGAACTCATCAGCAGTTACCAGTCTCTTTCATAGACTACAGACTTATCATTAAATGCCTTAGACTGGACACCTGACAAAACAGAGATAAAGTGAAAGAAATCACATTCAGTGCCTTTTGAGTGATACAGCTCCATATTCACCCTGAGCTTTAGCTTTTCTTCTATATAGTCACGTCTTCACTGTGACTCATTGGGAAATCAGAAATACAGCTTCAGAGCCTGCTCACAGTTTGTGTTAGAGATTTAGTCTCATAAAGACTAAAGTAACAGAAATATATAATACAGATAGATTTTTTTTTCATTTCTCTACAAATTAAAGCATCTCCAGATGCAGAAGTTAATTCAGTTGCAGGAATCTTAAACAACAGGATTTCATCTCTTTATGTTGGTGCTACTTGACATTCCTGAAAGAGCAGTTGTGCCAGTGGGATTCACAAGGCTTTTATTTCTGAAGTGAGATCTGATTTATCAGAAAAAAGCTTAATAAAGTCCACTCTTTTCAAAAACGTCTGAAAATAAGCCATAGATAGTGTTGACTGTCAGAATGCAACCATTTCAGTGAAACACCGCAAATGCTATTTTAGAAGCTGGTTAAATTTAAAGGTGCATATAATTCCTTATTACTTCAGAATTCCTTGCTACAGCAAGGAGAGGAGTAAGGATATATACAATTCAACCATAGCACTTAGGGCCAGAATGGGGACTGTGAGGTGATTTTCGTTGCTCTAGGCAGGGTCAGCTACTACAGTGTCTCTCTTGGCACATATTTATCAAACCTTTCCTTTGAAAAGTTATGAAAATGCTGTGGGATCTAAAAATTTCCCACTTATTAACTATTTTTACAACTAGACAGTGGTATCTAGCATTTAACAAAAAACTTGAAGTGTTTCTAATTTTTTGCTTTGAAAGTTGGAGCAAGGCAGAGAATCTAATCCCTTTTTTATTTCTGCAGTGATAGGAGTGCATGTATTTTCTTCTTTTTGCCCTCAGACGTCAGGATTGTAGTCAGCAACCAGAATCACATTTCTGGAAGTGATACACCATGCAGATCAAAAGAATTGGAGCCTACTCTGCAGGAAAAAAATATTATTAGATATGAATATTTTTTCCACATAGGGAATTCCTAGTATTGTTACATGAGGTTATACTTTTTTGCAACACAAAGGCAGATTTATTAAGCCCAGGGCTGCTGTTTGCAAGAACATGTAGTGGTTAAAAAGACTGAGTTGGTTTCTATTCTGTCAGGAGTGACTGGGAGATGCAGGCAATGGAACAAATGTTTCATAGAATCTTGTGGAAGGCTGAGACAGGAGCTGTGGGAAAGGAAAAAGTTTTACTGAAAAAAGAAATTCAGGCTCTGAACTTCTCTTCCCGAGCTTAGATAGAAGATACTTGTCTCATGGGACAGTAGTTTTAGACAGATTATTTTTTTCTTTGACAAAGAAAGAATAGTTACATTATCTAATATTTATTCCAATATAAAAGACATTAAACTTATGAAGAAGCTTTTGGACACACTAAAAGAGAAGAAAAGAACAAAATTAATTAATTTTTGTAAGGAGTTGGTTTTCTGTTAGACACAATGATGAGATCTGGGGCCTTCTGCTTTCCCTTCTAGTACCAGTGAGAGTATAATAGAAATAACTTCCTATTGAAATGGAGTTAGGGAATAGAATTCTTTTTTTTTTTTTTTTGTGTAATCCCACATATTTCTAAGTTTTTAAATTAGATTACTTTAGTTGTTACTGTTTTGTTTTTGTCAGTTTTCAGATTAAGACAAGTATTAACACAATATTATTGTGTTAATACACAATATATGCATTGGACTCCAGATTGTTAAAGATAAGATGATCTTTTAGCTAAACTATCATTATCACAGTATATAATTACTAATATATATTATTATTTTTTTGTTATTATATGTAATTGAGATATGTGCCAAACCCCATGCAAATAGATTGCAAATGATGGTTACTGATAAGAACAATTAAGAAGAGTTGAGGAGCACCCTGCTTGGGTGCTTTGGTTGGCATGAGCTGGGCTCTGACAGATTCATGAAGCAAATAATTCCCAGTCTTCACACATGTGATGAGGCTCATCTCCATAAATACTTTTGAGGCCATAACTGGTGGGTGAGCTAATTACTTGCCTGTGAGGTGACAGCAGTTCAGTCCCCAGGAAGAGCCAAGCTTTCCAGCACACCACAGATGCAATCCTACATTGTCTAATATCCTGTGTGTGATCATCAGTTTTCCAGAGAGCACTGGGATCACACTGCAGAGAGACATGTTTTTGCCCAGAGGAACTAGCATTCAAAATTTGGGATGATGTTTGTCCATCAGTAGAGAATGGGACAGACATCTCGGTGTATTTGGTTGCTTGCCAGAAAACAGAGAAGGAAGGAAGAGAATGCTAATTTTTTAGAGGTTCAGCAGATTCAGCTGCAGGGCTTGCAGATTTATGCTGGCTAGGCCAGTTGATTTGATCAGGGATTGATATCCATCAAAGCTATTATAAAAAAAAAATTAAACAAAAGCAGACAAAGTCTGCTTGTGGTATCAAGGGAAATGGCTTGAATTCCTGTTTTGAACATTAGCACTGCACATCCAAAGATAGCCCTTCAGAAAAACTTGCAAAATTGAATGCTACTGCCCCAGAGAAGAACAGAGAATGCTTATAAGAGTAGTAAAATCTAACTTTCTAGCAGTGACCTAATGGTTTCCTGGTTTCCATTACCGCCAAATCACCCAGAGCCTCATTCCTTTGTGCCTTGACTGTTCTCTCATCTGCATTCACTGTTCTCCTGCTTTACCAGGAGATTTGATACTTTTAAATTAATTTCTTCCTGGTTTAAACAACGACTTACAGATCTGACCTCTCCTCTCAGAGAGAGGGAGAGGGGAGGAGTGGAAGAAGATCTTTCTCAGGAAGGAGAGATTCCACTAGCATGGTTGCACTTGTATCTGTGTCCTTAATCTCTCACTGTTATATGTGTAATTTTCCACTCAATAGTTTTTCTCTTGGCAATTTTTTCATAAGTTTAAAATTGGTTTCATAAACCAGTGCCTAGTTTAGCTATTTTGGAAGGATTTCAATTAAGCCAAAGTCAGTTTTCAGACTTTTAAATATTTTAAGTAATTTATTTTTAATATATAAACCTTAATTTTTAATGTACAAATATGTGCACATTTAATATGATCTAAGTTGTTGTTCTAGTTGAACATCTCAGTACTTCAAAATTAAAAATATTTACAGCTTTTCCACTTTTTCACCATCTGGAGAATAACAGTGATGAGGTTTATTTGAATCTGTGTCTCTTGACACAGTTTTTACAGTAGGAAAAATCTGATTTTCAAAATCAAATACAATAATGATTAGCTTAGATTCATCAATGCACTACATTGAAGTGATTTATTCAGATCTCTGCCTCATGTGAGCCTTCACAGTTGGCAAAGTCAAATTTCAAGAGTCACATATAACAGTAAATTGACAGATTCATCGATGTTGATGGAATAACAGTAACATAAGCCATTGCTAAAGTGGGTGTAGTTGTGTTTGTGGAAAAAAGAGACAGGTCTCCATCACTGGAGACTGAAACCTCTTATGATTACTGACAGCATGGGAAAAAGAGAGTGCTTAATCTACAAAACTTTTTTTAGTTAGGCTGAAACATATTTTAAACAGTTGCACTACATTCCAGCTTGAGTTATTATATTCCATATAAAAGGCCACGGGTTAAAATATGAGGGCCTATTTCAGCTTTAAATTCCAGGAATTTACACTTGTCTAAGTGGGAGTGTTCTTAGGTCTCTGCAAGTGCATGTCCAGAGGAGTCCTGGTGCCTTGCTGCATCCACAAACACAGACATTTCTTCTCATCAGTTTGCATTTTTTGCAATGACTGTCAAAATCCTGATAGCTAGCTAGGGTGTAGGTCCACTAAATGTCTTTTTCAAGTGATACCTGTTTAAGCCACCAACAGGTAAGAAGTTAGACACAGTGTGAAAAGCATTCATTGCTGGCATCTCAGAAGATAGCACCTCTGTCATGTACTTCTGGATTTAATTATTGTTTGCTATTTTTAACAAACAACCTTTAAAGTGTGTGATATTATTGGAAAAGGCCTTCCTTTGATCTTATTAAAAGTATAAAAACAATTTAATTTGAATAATTTTCTGTCACTTAAAAGTTTTGGTTAAGACATTTGTATGACCAAAATAAAAGAAGGGTTTGATCTAAAAATGGATACCAGAATTTTCTTTTACAGATTGTTCCATTACAAACCTAAAGTCCTCAGCTCCATCTTACAACTGAGTTCTTTGCACCTTAGCTGATGATATTTGTACAGCATATCAGTATTAGAGAAAAAATGTTAGAGAATGATTTTAAGGCTCTAACATATGCATTTATCTAAATAAAAGCAGAGAATTATATTTTTGGAAGAAAAAGAATGACAATGATTGCATGTGATAAAAGACCCCTTCATAGCAGAGGTCTCAATATGAAGGGTGATAGCTGTCAAATGAGATCATACCCAAACTTGTTAACTGCTCTATTTTTGCAATATTTTTAGGGAATTTGTCAACTAAATTGCAGAAATACTTTTCACTGTAGTGTGCCAATCACTCCCATCCATGACACAGCTGCCCCCAAACAGATAACTCTGTAAAATATCCCCATGAATATGTGAATTAGTCTTCCATACCTGGATTAACTCTGAAATATTCTTGCCCTTGATTACATTGACTTTTCATTTTTACTAATTGTAATCCACTGAAACTGTGGGACACCAACAACATTCCTATCAGCTGAAAATGGTAAACTATTTTTTCCTTTAAATCATTAACTTTTGGGCAAATTAGAGTCACGATGCTGGCTTTATTTTCTGGAAGCTGAAGCACCCATATGTTTCATTTTCATGACATTTAGCATTTAATAAACTCACTGTTACTGGTAGTAATTTTCTAAATGCCTTTTCTGCTTTTGTTTTGAAAATAAATACATGACAAAATGCTTTGGTACTTCAATTTTCTCTTCTAGTTTTTGGGGAAGATTCCAAAATAATTAGCTAAATGATCAATCAGTTAGAAAAACAGTGAATTCGGAGCTGGATCCAAATGTCCTTATAATCTACAGGATTCTATTAACTTTTATTACATCTGCCCAGAGATGATAAATCAGTTGGCAAGGCATTAATGGGAAAAAACACTCTTGACAATAAACTAAAAAGGAGGATGATTTGTGTGATTTAAACTATAAGGGTCTTAAAATCTTAGAAAAATGGGTATTTTAGTTTTTATCTTTAACTTATTTTTTCTTTTTTTGTGAATTTTAAAGAGCTTTTAATAAGCTCTTTAGGACTCATCACTCCAGCTCCTTATTTGTCACGGTGCTGTGTTTCGAGACCTCAGCATCTCCACGCACGGCCAGCCCGGGCACCGCGACACGGGACAAGGGTCAGTTCGTACGCCGAGCGACGATCCTGATTCCTGTGGGTTCTTGTTAAGAGAGATCCTTGGCAACGGTCTTAAAGTGATGAAGCAGAGGCAGGGTGGGAGGCAGTGAGGTAGCAGCGTTTATTGTGCAGCAAGTGCGATGTCACCCGCCTGCACCTGCTCTCGCAACTGCCCCGAGGGCGGTTCTGCGTACACTTTTATACAGAGGGTGTCAGGGAGGGGTAAAGGCAAAACAACCAATAGAGGGAATTCTAGGGACCGTTACACAGGTGCGATATTCAGCTTTTGCCAACCAGGGAAGTGGGAAGAAATAAAAAAATCGCGGCTTCATGACGGACAGAAAACTGACAGTTATGTAACTTGCCACAGGGGTACACTTGGTAGGGAGGGAACAAAGGGACATATAACAAACTTAATAAACTAAATTTTACACATTGCCACACTTATTCTAGTTTACTAATTTGATTTATCAGAGAACATTTCATTCCAGTTGAAACGTAGGTATGCTGGTACACCTATGTAATCACTTTTATGTGTAAGAGGGCAGAACACTGCATTGACTTTCACACACACAAAAAAATCATCAAGCAGCAGTGATTTATTCAGATTTTCTCAAAGCAGACTTATCACACACATCAAAGCAAAGGAGACTCAGGTCTTTTGGGAAAGTCTGGCTGTATGACTTTGGCAGGAAGATGCAGTTTAGAGAGGCACATGGAAGGTTCATCAAGTGGTCTTCAGGTTGCCTTTTCTTCACTGAAATGCTACTACTAAGCTCTAATTTAACAACGTGATACTCAAGACTTCTCCTTTGCATTGTTTCTTTTCTGAAGGAAAAGAGACTTCACAGGAGCTGGGTTGCATGATAAATGTGCATTTATATCTTTGTCATTCAGCTGAAAATATGCCTGGAGTATTAATGTTAGCAGCTTTATTTTCCCATTTCTTTGACAGGTTCAAAACCAAGAAGACCTCTATTTTGTAATACCCCTCTTTAGAATTAAAAAAACCCAGGGGAATTAAATGTTTCTGTTACCTTTTACCATAAGTAAAATTTTTCAGTTTGGTGATTCAGTTTCAAAAAAGATTGCTTTCTTGTAGCTGGAGCTTAACATGGGATTCATGAGAGAAAAAGTTAATTTCTGAGCAAAATTTGCACAAAAATTAAAAAACTCTTTAGAATTATGAAAGCAAATAGCACACTTAACAGGAAGAAACTTCTTACTACCTCTGCTACTACCCAAATTCAGAAGTTTGCTGTTTCAGCCACCAGCCATACTATCTAATAGAATTTTATTAGTGACTGAGATAAACCCCAAAGGCTTAAAACATGGGCATGCTTATTACCATTAGGTATTCTGAAAGAAAATTAATAGAACAATTCAGGCAAAATCAAATCTGGGAAGAAATTTGCCTGTTGGCAGAGTATTCTTTAGAATTATAGAATGATAGAATGGTTAGGGTTGGAAGGGACCTCAGAGATAATCTAGTTCCAACCCTCCTGCCATTGGCAGGGACACCTTGCACTAGAGCATGTATCTCAAAGCCCTGTCCAACCTGGCCTTGAACACCTCCAGGGATGGAGAGTCCACAACCTCTCTGGGCAACCTGTTCCAGAGCCTCACCACCCTGACAGTAAAAACTTTCTCTCTAACATCTAAACTAAACCCAACCTCCTTCAGCTTAAAGCCATTCTCTCTTGTCCTGTCACTACATGCTGTTGTGAAAAGCCCTTCTTTAGCTCTCTTGCAGGCCCCCTTTAGGTACTGGAAGACTGTTATCAAGTATCCCCGAAGCCTTCTCTTCTCCAGGCTGAACTGCCCTATCTCTCCCAACCTGTCTTCATAGGAGATGTGCTCCAACCCTGTGGTCAACTTAATGACTCCCTCCTGAACTTGCTCCAACATGTCGACATCTTTCTTGTGCGGGGGTTCCCAGTCCTGAACACAGTACTCCAGGTGGGGTCTCACCAGAGCAGAGTAGAGGGAGACCATCACTTCCTTCGACGTGCTGGCCACGCTGCTTCTGCTGCAGCCCAAGATACAGATGTCTTTCTTCACTGCTAGCACGCACTGCTGAGTCACGTCGAGCTTTTCATCTGCTAGCAACCCTAAGTCCTTCTCCCCAGGGCTAGTCTCTTTCCATTCTCTGCTCAGCCTAAAATTTTTTTTGGGACTGCCCCAAACCAGGTGCAGGACCTCGCACTTGGCATTGTTGAACTTCATCAGGATGACCTGGGCCCACCTCTCAAGCCTGGCAAGGTCTCTCTGGGTGTTGTTCCTTCCCTCCAGCGTGTTTACTGCATCACACACCTGGGTGTCATCGGTGAACTCACTGAGGGTGCACTGAAACCCACCACTAAAGATGTTAAAAAGCACCAGTCCCAATACCGACCCCTGGGGAACACCACTTGGCACTGCTGTCCATCTGGACATTGCACCACTGACTTCAACACTCTGAGCATGATCATCCAGCCAATTCTTTATCCACCCAGTGGCCCACTCATCAGATCCACGTCTCTCCATTTTGGAGACATAAATGTCATGTGGGACAGTGCCTTTGCTCAAGTCCAGGGAGATGATGCCTGTTGCCTTTCCCTCGTCCACCACTGCTGTAACCTCGTGGTAGAAGGCCAAGAAATTTGTCAGGCATGATTTGACTTTTGTGATGCCATGTTGGCTGTTACCAATCACCTCATTATTCTCCATGTGCCTCAGCATAGTTCCCAGGAGGAACTGCTCCATGATCTTGCTGGACACTGAGGTGAGACTCTGTCTCACTGAGGTGACTGACCTGTCATTCCCTGGTCCTTCCTTATCTCCCTTTTTAAAAAAGGGCATCATGTTTTCCCTTTTCCAGTCAGTGGGAACTCCACCAGGTTGCCATGACTTCTCAAATATGTTGGATAGTGGCATAGCCACTTCCTCAGCCAGTTCTTTCAGTACCCATGGTTGTATCTTGTCAGGTCCCATGGACTTGTGCACCTTCAGGCTCCTTACACGGTTTTGAAATCGGTCTTTTCCTGCAATGAGTGGAGAAGAAAAATGGAACAACTTAGGTTTTTCTTAATACAAAACAAGAACCAAGCCAAAGGGAACGCAAGGGTCACTGTTTGAGCAAGAATGTATTTTTCCCTTTGAGAATAAGCAACTCATCCAAAGAAAAAGGCTCAAAGTTGTAAACAAATTTTATCTATTGTGTATTGGTAAAAGAGCTATGTAATAAAAGTGGTATCTGGAAAGTGCAATTTTTACAATACTTTTCCCAAAGGAAGCATTACTGAATGAATTGCTAGGCTTTTGGACCAGGCAAAATAAAATGTATTCTAAAAATTCTATTAATCTCTATCATAACAAAAGACAAAATGGAAAACTGAAAAGTCTTCTTCAGTATGAGAACTATTTACAAGATTATCTAACCCAGTCCTTGAGATGTGAGGGTGTCAGGACAAATGGTTGTGTGGAGTGTGTATCACAAACCACATGCATACACAAAAATCCATAAATCAAGAGAAAAATGTTATGTTATTTCATTGTTTAATCAAATGACTAAGAATTCAGCATTGGGAGGTGTACTCTGTTTTGCCTACAGGTGACTAATATGACTCCTTAAATATTTGGCTAATTGGGAATTTCTGGAGAACTTCATTCAGGATAAATGGATGGTATGCAAGCTAGAGTTCTAGTGACATTTTCAGGTGTATAAATAATACATGTTTCATATTTTCAATTGTCTTTGTATTTCTTCCCTCTGGAGAGCTAAAAGGAGGCAGAAATATCACCTCCTTTAGGATGAATCTTTAGCAAATACTACTTCCACGTATGGTTCCTGCCTAGGAACCGTCACAAAGCATTTTGTATTTCCTTTCATTTTGTCAGTTACCACCTCCTCACATCTTCACTTTCATCACTACTACTCATGTAACACTTTTAATTTTTTTCTTGGCTTCCAAAATCTTCACCCCCTGGAAGGAAGTGCTGCCAATGGTATGTAACTGAGGGCAGTCAGATGCTGTTCAAAGCAGCTTAAATGATCAGTGTTCTCTCTAAGGGGGTAAGTCTCTCATTTATTACTATACTGAGTGGTGGAAGAAAAGTTTTAAGATAGGAAAGTGAAAAGTGTTTCAGCTTCTCTCCTGAGTGCTTGTGTCCTAGCAGATAAAGACATCTTTCTAAAACTGTGCTTACTGCACTTCTATTACATAGTTTTGAAGTTTTTAGCATGGAGAATTTGGCATCTAAACAAGACTACACTAAGTAGTAAATGGCTGTGTAAATCTAGCTGTGAAGTTCTAGAGTTGGGGATTGGCGGGATAAATTTTTGTGGCAATGTGCAGTTTGTGTTCTGTATTGCGTTCCGAGTGGTGACTTTAAGTGTGAGACAAATAACACTTTGTTGATTTTTAGTAGGATGTATAAGATCTGTGTAACAACCAGCTGTAGCCAGTCAGCCCTGGTTAACAGCTGAACCTCGACCCAGCTGCTCATTTCTGCCCTCAGGGAGAGAAAATAAGAACTCCTAGGTCGAGCTAAAGACTGGCAGATTGTTCACTAATTACTGTTGTGAACAAAGAAGACTCAGAGAAAATAAGCTCACAAAAATATATGATTTCATGATTTGGATAGTGGGAAACAGAAAGGCAAACATTAAATTAATATATTTTGTCCCCTTTTCTCAAGCTTAATGTCACTCCTTCACACCAGTCTGTCAATAATGGTTGGCCCATGGTCGTTTCTCCTCACTGCTTTGTTCTTCTCAGACTTTTAACCTGTTCTGGCATGGGTGTTTCACAGGCTGTAGGGAAATCTCTGCCCTGGTGTGGAGCAGCTCCTCTTCCTCCTTATCTTCTGACCTTGGTGCTCCACCTTCTACTTCTCCCCTCTTTTTGCTCCCGCTCTCTCTCTCTGGGGCATTTTCAAACCTTCCTTACACATGTTTTCCCCGAGGCCCTGCCTCCATGGCAGCAGGGCTCAGCTGTGCCTGAGATGGTGCCTTGGAACCTTCTGGAACCGGCGGTGTCCAGCCCAGGGCTGCTCCTCACAGAGGTCACCCTGCAGCCCCACTGGTACCTACCTGGGCACCTGCCGTGCTGGGCACCAGCACAGTGAATCACCAAAGAAAGCTAGCTCTCCTTACCCAGACTTTGTGAGCACCTTTCACTAACTGGTGCAATAGAAATGAGCCACTGAGAAAAGCTCAGATTTCCTGGCAGGTTTTAAAATGGGCAAAACTAAACACCTGCTGTGACATGGGTAGAAATGTGAAACTGAACAGGGACTGAGGGCTGGGGCTGAGATCTGAGGACTGCACCAGCAAGAGTCAACAGCTCTAGCTCAGGCAGTAGTGTAAAACTTATCTCACTGGTCTTGCTGGAAAGTGACCACTCCTGTTACTTCATCAGGATTTTAGCACCTCTGAGAAAATTGTGCAAGCAAACTGCTGAGTGACACACCTCACCTGTGGGATGTCTCACCAAACTCTGCAGGACAAAGGACTCTTGAACCCTAGTGCAGAGCTCAGGAACTGCAGCTGTATCACCTCCAGGCTGCTTCCCACACCAGCTCATCACCCCAGAGGAACTATGGCTTGCCTGTATCCATTGCTGATACAGGCAAGCCATAGTTCCTGTGGGGTGTGGGAGTCAGCAGTCTAACCATGTTTTGCACTCTAAGTTTCTTGGTGGCCATTTTCCTAATTGTCTGAACTATAAATTTGTCATTGGAGATCACAGCTTTGTCTGTACTGGTTGTGTTATATGGTATTATTGTATTATAAATAAGCATTTTGATGAACATAAATGATTTTGTAGATGAAGTCCTACCTTGAATGACTGCAGCAACCATTTGACTTTCCATATGTCAGAGTGTAATCAATAAAGTGTGTAAAAAAGCTGGCTAAGTATTGCTAAAAGCCCATTGGGAGTAAATACAATGCTGGATGGGCAATTTTTCCAGCCTAATTGCATCTTTATTATCAGAAGATTTCTAAAGCTTGTATACGTAAAACCTTGTCCTGCACTTTTGGATTCACAGAGCAACATATCACAGCCACTGAAACAGGGTTTATATTTTTTATTTTCCAAAATGTATAACAATCAGCATAAGTTTTTGCAATATTTCAGGCTAACTTGAGTAAAACCATGCAAACCAGGAAATTTTTTAAAGTTTCCAGGTGAATTGGAAGAGAAGAATGCTTGCCTCTCTGAGAGAGAACCTGTTTTTTCTGTTTTTCCAGGCAGTGATTAAGATTAGGAGACAAAATTAAATTATTGATTTTACATCACTTATGCAATTATATTAATTGTTTATTTCCAAAGCTTTCAGATATCTAACATTGAAACATATCTAATTGAAACATTACGGAAACGAGATACAGAATGAACTCTTGTCATCTCCCATCTCAGACGGGAAGGAAGGATTAAGGCTAACTGTAATGAAAAAAAATTACTTTTCCAAAAGAAGATGAAAAAAAATAAAGGCTTATAGTATATAATTTCTTTGTCCTAATTATTTCCTAATAAAATCTTGAATTAACTGATTTTGCAGAAAGTTAAAATCTCATTTTTAAGACAGCTTTCACAGTAAAAATCTAGGACAATAACATCCATCATAATATATATAAAATCACAAATTGGGAAGGAAAAAGTTGCTGGGAATATAAAAAGAGACACCAGAAGAAAATTGAAGATCATCACTGTGCCGTTAGAAAATCTCTGTTGGCAGTGCTATCTCCAGAGCAGATTTCACAGGTGTCTGTGGGGACCTTCATTTATCACGAACACTCATATCTATAGTGGGATTCCACATGGGAATAGCTACTTCTAGGGCAGGAGCTGTTCCTACCCCTTTCTGGTCAGCACTGCCTAAACTGCTTGTTGCAGTGCAGGTTTTGCATTACATGACCTGTGCAATATCAGAGCACATTAAGACCAAGGATCCAGTGCACGTAAGGCCATGACCAGTACTCAGACAATACCAGCTGAACCCAGCAGTGTCACAGCAAAACTTTCTGAATTGCACCAATCTGTCAGAGAATCAGTTGTCTAAATTCACATGAGTCAATTATTTGATTAAAGTAAGATGGACGGGCAGGGAGAGTGTAAGAGGGAGGAGACCAATGCTTTCTTGGTCTATACTTAAAATAAAATAGTGATATATAGTTTTTGGCGTGTTCAGACTCTACAAGTAAAGGGTTTGCACAAAAGGATCATGTTGCATCAGCAGGCAACTACATAACTAAGGTCACTGCTGTATATTTCCCAGATTAAATGCAAAAATATAGAAAGAAAATGCAAACAAATAGCAGCTTGCAAAAATGTTTTATTTACATTGCCACACATAGACTGGTGAGATGCCAATTTTCATTCATGTGCCTTTAAATGGATCAAATGACATCTCTTTTTTAGGGCAACAAATCCCTTATTTCTATATAAATGCACAAAAAAAGTTGAGGACAAGCACATCTACTTTCAGTTCTACTGTAAGCCCTTCACAGTAGTGTGCTGTAAGTCCTTTCATTTCATCTAGTAAAATGAGATACCTGGATTATTTAATGTGTTTATGTTTCATTTTTTTCTGATTTTGTTTTTTTGTTTGTTTGTTTGGTTGGTTTTGGTTTTGGTTTTTGTTGTTGTTCACTGATCTGAGATAGCATCAAATTTACGTAATTATTAGAAATTTGGGTTGCTTTAGTTCTGTGAATGGCATCTCACATCATAGCTTTTCATCTGGCTTAAGCTAATAGCAAAGGGTTGGCTGGTACATTGTCCATTTACATGGTTTTGTTGCAAAACAATCTGATTTAGCCACAGAAGAAAAGTGGAAGCACTACAATTACTTCACTTGTTTTTTCAGACCTTCATGTCAGTAAAACATTGATTTTCCTAAACTTTGCCATGTGGTTTCACTTTCTCTTCTCTCTCAGGCTTTAGGAAGAGAAGAGCTTGTATTTCACCAACAGGCAGGGCAAACAGTCCATGATTTTACAGTTTCAGATTAAATAGAAATATTCATCATTAACATGACTTGTGGAGTCAACTTAGTGATAGTGTATGGAGCTGCTCCGAGTAAGTGTGAGCTTCAGGCTACACTGGTCAATGCGACATAAAAATAGCACCAGTCACAGAGCACATTTTCATGACTTAGTGAGGCATTTCCTGTCAGCAATTTGATTGAATGTCAGGAAGAAATGGTTTAGGATTGCAGCTAGTCTTGCCATCTTGCTGATATAAGAGATACATTCAACCTTTCACTCCTTAGATAAGATTAAATGGAAAACAGACTCACTTCAATGCTGAGCATGTAGGTAAAGAAAAACAAGAGCAAAAGAGGCATGAAAACACACGCACATGCTCACACACACAGTCACATCAATGCTTTGTTAGCATTGCAGCCTTTCCATGAGAAACCGGGCACTTTTACATTTCTATCTTTGTTAAACACAGTTCATTACTGCTTGTTCTGCCGCTGCCCCATGGAAACTTTTTCAAGGTACATGTGTGCAACTGGATCATGCTCTTGCAATGATAAGTACCACTGTAGCTACTGTGGACCTCAGCAGGAAAGATAAAGTGCAAAATGTCAGTGATCATAGGACTCAGTCTCTCTAGTGCCCCGGTTTCCTTGTCTTTCTCCTGGAAGTCTTTGAGTGAGTCTTTTCTTCCTTGTTTGAAGGGGGATTAATAGGAAATTGCAGCCCAAATCCATTAGGTCCATTTAGGAAGACACATTGAAAGTAGCGGACAGGAGCTAGGAAAACAAGGAAGAGATGATTAATGTTTATGGTTTCCAAACTGGGGCCATGAGTCTATTCCATATTCTTTCAGAAAACATCTGCATGATTTCATTCCCATTAGGTCAGTTATAACATCACAAATCTCGAGTGTGATCACAAGCCAGGTTTCATATATCAACAAAACTTTAGCTAAGGAGCTCAATAAGAGATCTTGTAGCACAAGATGAGAAATAATTGACAATTTCACATTTAAATACCTAATTTTTCTCAGTATTATAGCCTCACTTCTCACAGAGTACTTGCATGTTGGGATAGCTGAGTGTAAGCCCCCAAAATTCACATATATATTTTTTTGGGGTTTTTTTCACAGTGATTTTCAGATACATTGAGAGTTCCAGAAAGGCTCATATCTAATTCATATCTAACTCATATCTATTTTGTTAAACTTCAGGTGAATTATCTCCTGTTTTGAATAAAGGGATCATATGACTGCACCTATTTTCTAAACTTTCACAGTCATGGATGTTTTCTCCCTTTTAATTTTTGAGTGCTGTGTATGTAGTCATACTTTCCATCATGTTTAAAAAGCTTTCAAGAGCACATACTTCAGCACAGATGGAATTGATTTAATTTGCTTCAAAAGCTGAGTTTTGCACTGTGAGAATAACATTGACAAGATTTAAAAAGACAACTATTAGTCAGTTATCTGTTTGGCCAAATGACTGGAGGAATGTTGGCATCTGAAACAAGTTAATTTTCATGCAGTTGATTTTCTGGTGACTTTTCTTTCCCCTGCTGTTGATCCCATAGAAAAAACCAAAAAACCAAAAAACCAAAAAACAAAAAACAAAAAACAAAAAACCAAAAAAACCCACAAAAACCAAAAATTAGATGTTCACTGTGACACTTCTAAACTGAGATGGGCTCCAGGGCTCCCTGCTATTATCCTCTGTGGTTTTCTTGCCTGACTCATACAAAGGTTAAGTCTTTTTTGTCTAAAAGCACACTTTAAAATGAAATTGGAAATTAGATCCTTCTGGACCTAATGACTTACTGCTTTTTCACTGTCTAAGAATGGTAATTTTTTTTCCTCAAATTCTCAGTGTTCTGTTTCTCTGTGAGTTGAATCTCAGATTTTTTTAGAAAACAGAAATAAAGCAACTGCCCTGATTAGAGTTCACAGCCTAAATGTGCCAGACCAAGGTTCTCCTGTGAGGCTTGACAAGCCATGGACTGGATGAATGTGCTAATTCCTCCACCACTGACATTTCTATGTACATACTTGGGCAATTTCAACAAATAGACTTATTCCCTTCTTGAACTAAGGTAACTTTTAAAAGCAAAATTAACTACAAACAATATATTGCCACAAGAACCACTATGATTAAAACTGGTGTTGTCCTACCAAAATACTTAGTCAGAGATTTTTCAATCAGATCTTTTAAAAAAATCCCACAAACAAAAAATCCCCTAAAATTTAATTACAGTGTATGCAAGATTGACAAAGAGAAATTCCTTTAAGAAAGGAAAATGCAAATTGCAAATTCACCTTTTACTGTTAAAAGGAAAACTATTTCTGTGTATTTCTTTTATGGATAAAAAAATGAAAATAAAGTCAATTACACTCTTCTTCATGAAGGCAAGTAGGGAACTATGCACTTTCTAGCCCAAAAAAATACAAACAAATATTTTACTTGTGGGTAAAAGAATTATTATCGCCCTGTGTTTTATGTGCTATCAGAATGCAAAAATGTATCTCTTTTTTCTTCACATACATTTGCAAAGTTCTGTAAAGGACTAACACAGCTACATACTTGTAAGTGTTTTAAATATGGTTTTGTTATTTATGTATTGCAATTACAGCATGCCTGACAACATAGTGTTTTCCAGAGGTGTTACCTGATCATTATTCTAAAATCACTAGTAGAACTAGCTGCTGCAATCATTTAATTTGGAAACTTCATGTATAATCTATTGTTAAAAGCCACTAAATTCACAAAGGGGAAGGGAAAGGGCAAAATTTAAGATTTTTGAAACTCAGCCAGCAGCTACAAAGTCATTCTGTGACCCATCATTCTAAATCAGAAAAAAAAAAGATAAAAATTAATTATTTTTAAAAATATTATCTAGGAATCATGTTTACTTGGAATATGCAATGCTAAATATTTTTATAATTGTTTATTTGGAATGTTAATGCTTTGTTGTGTTATTTCTGTCTGCAGTGTTTGTGAAGTAAGCCCTGTTTTTTGGCTGGTATGTACTCATGTTGACTGCAATACATGGAAGTGATATTCAAATGTTTATATAGTCTATTACTTATCTATCTTTAGAAAACATCAGAAAAATGTTGCAGAAAGAGGAACCTTAGAACAAATAGGGATGGTAGTAATGACTTTTGTTAAATTTTCCTGCTAATTGTTTTTGTAAGATTAACATAATTTGTTTCCAATTTGTGAAAGTTTCAGTGCTGAAATTAGTGAAATTAGCTGGGGGCTTTTTTTTTTTTTTTTTTTTTTCGCATAGATCACCAAATACCCCCGAAAGGCATATCTATGAAAAAGAAAAACAAAAACTCCACTAAAACCCTCACCCAACAATAGGGTGTTTTGTTTAGTTCTCTGCCTGAAGAGTAGAAGCAAGTCAGGATAAATAGTGCGAGTAGGACAGGAATAACAACAAGGAACTAAAAAAGGTAGGATATGTGAAAGAGATTTTAAGGTCAGGAGGAAAAAACAGTCATGCTTCTTCCAGGATGTGCTGGTTTTGGCTGGGGTAGGTTTGTTTTCTCTGTAGTGGGTAATATAGGATGTTGTTTTGGATTTCTTCTGGAAACAGTGTCGATAATTCAGGAACGGTTTGGTTCCTGCTGAGCAGGACTAACACAATCAAGACTTTTCTGCCTTTCATCCCTCCCCACCAGAGAGGGGCCACAAGGAGTAGGGGGAGGACACAGCCAGGACAGCTGGCCCCAACTGACCACAGGGATATTCCATCCCACATACATCGTGCTCAGCAGGTACAGCTGGGGGAAGAAAGGAGGGGAGGACATTTGGAGTGATGCATTTGCTTTCCCAAGCAAACCTCATGCGTGGTGGAGCCCTTTTTTCTTGCAGATGGTCAAATGCCTCCCTGTCCATGGAAAGGAGTGAATGAATTCCTTGCTTAGCTTTTCTTGAGCATGTGGCTTTTTGTTTAATCCATTAAACTATCTTCATCTCAACCCACAAGCTTTGAAAAAACTTTTTTGATTTTTTTCAACTGTCTACAAATATGAAAAAAGTCTGTATTAATAATTTTAAACTGGATTTTTCTTGGAATTAATCTGAAATATTTTATTCTGAAAAGTCTCCATTTTCTTCAAATGTTCTTTCTAAGGCACAATGCTTAATAAATTTATCCTAATAATAAGGCAAAGTTTACACCTGATTTAAAACTTAAGCAGACTCACTTGGTAAAAGATATGTGTGATCTAGTAGCTACAGTTATAAGAGTACAAGATTTGATAAGCAAGATGCTATGCTTCCAAATGTAGGTAGAGAAAGACAAAATTTTTGGGTTTTGGAAATAGTTAAACTATTAAAAAAGTTTTTCCCCATACTATCTTTGTAGATTGTGTCTTATTAATTCTCCCAGTGCAAAACTACTCACTTATAAAAGCAAGTTTCATTATCATTCCACCATGGAATGGATCTTTTGTATTTTAGCTAATTAAACAAACAGAGATATGAAATATACATACTGCAAGTTTCCATATTTTCTGGTATCTCACATTTCTTTTTTTTTTATGGCTGATGAATTTCATACTTTTTTGTAAACTGAATTGTCTGTCTCTAGCATATTCTAACTTTTTAGGTAACATAAAGTCAGCTGCCCATACAGTAAGTCTACGCAGGATGAAATAGTTTCAGTATTACACTTTTTATTATGGATTTTTTACAATTTCTGTTTCATGTTACCCTTCTTAGGCTGCTTTATCTAGCAAAACTCAGCTGCAAAACATGCAGATAAGATATTTATTCAGAAAATACTGACATCTTTGGAACTGTGTCCACAACAGTGTTACGATACAAACCATAGTCAAGAGAACAATTTGAATTTTGGCATGCAAATACATCCCACACTGCCTTTACAATTCCTACATTCAATATGAATGCAGAATGTGTTTTTTAAACTGAAGCATGTTCTCACTTTGAATCCATTGTCTCACATCTTCAGAGCAAATGTTACCAAAAAGAAAAAAGGAGGAACAGTAGGAGAAAAATGTGGTTTAACAGTAGACATATTAAATAGACATTGTTGTCAGCTTAAGCAGGAAAAAAAGAGCCTTATATCTGGGCTACACTTTTGTTTAGGATGTAGTTTATGAGTTTGCATTCCCCTTATGAGTGCTACTAAGGAAACAATAAAGTCAGTGCTGGAAAAGTGCCATAAGTCTTTTTAAGACATTAGAACTGATGCTCTTTTATGAGGACATCTGTACCTAAGATGAATTAATTTCTAAAAGGCTGGAGGATGGGACATTTGCTTCTTTCTTTTTCACTTTATGAAAGGAACAGAAATGTTTTCTCAAAACAAAACAAAACAAACCCACAAAAAAACAAAACAAAACAAAACAACCAAAAAAAACCACCACCAAAAAAAAAACCTAAGTAATTTTTGCCAGGATGGAAATCAGTCAGAGAGAGAACACCCAAGATGAGTTCCAGAGAGAAAAGAAACAAACAAAACCCCTTGGATTCAAAGACTGTGTGAAGTTGTTTAGGGCTTATATGGTGGAAATGCTAAGTACCTTCAATAGTTACTCAGTCAAGTATACAAATATTTAATGGAACTTATTTGTGCTCTTGATCTCTAAGTGATCTGCATGTCACACAGAGGGTTGGTTTCAAGAAATGTGAGGAATATTGCAAGAGCACTGACCTGGTGTTTTCAAATCTTTAGCAGAAAGCAGGAAAGCAACCTATAATAAAATTTCATAATCCTAAAGAGTATCAAGGTGTTCCTTTTTATGTATTACAATGATTAAAATCTCCTTTCTATAAGACTCAGATAGCTGTTTTTAATGCAAGTCACCAAATTAAATATTCATTAAAAAGAAAACTCTTTTAGCAATAGCAGTTTGGTTATTAAGAGAAAATACAGAGAATGTGTGACAATTGTTTTCTAGTTTGAATCCAATTTCTTCACTTGGAGGCTGTCCTAATAGAAATAAACAATTCAAAAACCACAAAAATTCAGACAGTCATAGCATTAGAAACTACTATTTGGTAAGCAATTACAAATAAAAAAGTTTTAATAACTACATTCTTTTACTTGTGGCTGTTTCTCAGGAATGCACATGAAGTGCAAACAAATTTCAGCAACCAAAACTGAACCACAGAACAGCAAAAGAATTTGTTCCAACGACTTGGAAGCCAAAGACTTTTTTCACTTACTAAAGGGTCAGGAATAGAAGCAAGAACTTCTCCCTTTGCTCCCTTCTTTTCCTGTCAGGCAGTTTCAGCCCTATTAGGTAGCATTTCAGCAACATTACAGTATGGCAAGGTGACCAGACAAAGCACAGGGCAGATGAGGAAGGGAAATCATGTGGAATCTTTTATAAATATCACAAATTTTTGCCTTCACACTTGCTAAAGAGAAGAATGTAGGTCTTTGTGCTTAGTGGCCCTGTGCAATTGACATTTAATTATATCTTATTTCTTCGACAGAAAAAATAAATGTTGAGGGCCTCTGCAGGAGACTAAATATTATTTTTCTTTAGCTCACAACATGGCCCATAGTTACTTGCTATTCAAAACAATATGTTTGAGTCAAAAATTAAATTATTTATTCAATGAATTCTTTTCAATACCTTTCTGTTGATGATGCTGTACAGTCATACCACTATCATTCTCAGAAAATACAATGGTTAATGGGAAGAAGGATGGGAAAAAGAAGAGGAGAAAACATTTATTTATATGTCTATTAGAAATAAAAAAGAAATACCACTATCACTTTAAGTCAATTCTACACATCTAAAAACATCCTCTTCAAATTACTTTTTCTAGCATTGTATGGACAACGCATAGACAGGGAAAATAAAGCAATTATGCCATGAAGATGCTTCTTCTGTATCTTATTTTGTTTCTTGAATAAAAAAAGGAAATGAAAAATGTTTGGAAAGTGGCTCTCAAAGCTACTTCCAAAGTGTCTGTGATGCAATGCAATTAATTGCATATCTTTGCAAAGACCATCCAAGTTTCCATACCCATTTTATCAAGGGGTCTGTCAAATAATAAGTTATCTAATGAAAAAGGGCTAAAGATGTTTGAGTAGCAGAATTAAATTCTAGCAATAACATTGTTATCACAGCCATGAGAATTCAGATTCTCCTTAACAGCTCTTTTTTAGGCATTGGGGGACTTCTCCAGCAAGGTCTGGAGAAGGTAAACTAGATTTATTTTATAAGAGTTAATATGCTTTTTCTCACAAATAATACTAAACAGTGAGAAAAAAGCCTCCCAGAAGATTGCTCCAAATGAGCGTCTGTGGTCCCAATTTTCCCCCAAATTTTGCTGAATACACTAAAGAAATCAGCCCTTATCAGTGTTTCAATGTGGAAAAAAAAAATATCATTACAAAGTCAGTAGTACATGTCTCTAAGAACATTTAGTATAAAAAATGAAGGAAGTTCATCAAATCAATAGCACTAGAAGGGCACTCATTATAGTTAATGTCATTAGAGGGAAAAATATCAGTAAAAATATATATAAGATTAAAGGAACAGAACTGGTTAAGAACAGTTATGATCTGCCACTTGTCAAAGTCAGTGCTCTTTTTGAAACATAACAACAAAGCTCAATGAATGTGATATTTATTCAAAGAAAACCAATTCTGCAAAATAAGGTGAAATTTATTATTTCTGTCTTTTAGCTTGAGTGTGATAGATTACATCTAACAATCATTTGAGGAAAAAAAATCCGTATTTTGTTATGTGGCTCTTGCATTGTCTAGTAGGATGGCTAAATGGATAAATAAGCTGTATATTTATGGAATATTGCTACGTTCCATGTTATGGTCACTGCACACAAACCACGTAATTCTCCCATAAATGTGTGAATATCCCCAAAGTGACATTCCCCCAAAAGTCATTAAAAAAATTCTTTTTGTTAGACAGTAAAACCATGCAAGATATAACAGTGCAACACATGTGGTAATGCAGACACTTCCAACAAAGCATAGCAATAATCAACACACAGGCTTTACTATTTTGCTAGCATTGAGTTTTCAAAGGAGTCCAGTACTGGCATGATTTATTACTGAAACATAGGAGCAAATGGATGAATTGTTCAAAAAATATATAAGAGGGACCAGAAGTTATTGAATTTTTTCATAGTGCTATAGTAATTAGAGAAGACTACAGTGGTTTTGGTGGGCAGCAGAATCGAATAGAATTCTCTTGCTATTGCTCAATAAACACTGACGGTGTCATGGTAAGACTCATTGTGTGCTGGTCATGAAATTTAGGCATGTTGATGTGACATTGTCAACTTATTCCCATGTCCAGTATATTCAACTCATGTAATTTCCACATATGGCAAGAAAATAATTGTTTCTAAATATCTGTCATTCACTTAAAGATTGGTTTAAATTTTACATACAAACACATTTATGCACACAAAAAAGGGATAAAACCAAAGAAGAAGGAATGAACAATCAGGGAACTTTTCACGTTAATAAGTATGGATATCAAGGAACTGGAAGTTAATACCATATATTTATTTTGCTGTAAAGGCATGGGATAGAGAAAGGAGAAGAGGAGAGGAGAAGGGAGAGGAGGGAAACAGTGTATGATAAGGCAGTTAAGCAGCTAATGAAAGGGAAGCTGATGTTTGAATGATGCAAAAATGATTTCTTCATTTCAGTTATCATTCTAACTGAAATCTTTATTAAATAAAGGTTTAGGGGATTTATGGATTTTGTGTAGCATTATGTTCACACACTTGTCTTCTATAATGAGAATTGCTCTGCTGGAAACAGCAGGACTTTTTATGACAAGAAAAACTCTGTAAAGCGACAATGTTGAACTGTCTGATAACCCTGAACTGCTGGCAAATCCTGGTAGAACCAAATTCACCCTTCTTAAAAACAGGCACTGGAAGCCTACCTTCTGGATTTAGCTCTAGCCATGTGACATAAAGCTGGGAGGCAATTCAGATTCTGAAGGGATGAGTAACCCACTGGAGCAGTTCCTCTCTGATTTACCATGGAGCAAATATGCTCTTTTCTAAGTGCTTTAGATTAGAAAAGATCAGATCTGTGCCTGTATGCTATTTACAATGAAAAACAAAGCTAAATTAAATGTCTTCTTCAGCCTGAATTTGCAGTTCTGGGAATAAGGAAAGACAGGAAGAAACTGTAGCTATTCAGTAGGCTGTCCTCTTAAAATATTTCACAACATCTGCTGCCACTGATTAAAAATTTGTATCACACAAATTAGGATTTTTCCACTGGATTTCACTATACTGATGATAGTCTGGAAACATGAACTCACTCCAATATCAGGATGCCTGCTTTTAGCTGATAATTTTTTAAATACAAAACCTATGCTGATGAAAAAATATGACAGCAATTACTTCCCTAAAGCTGAAGAGGGATTTGAAGAAATGGCCATTTATCTGAAACAAAGATAAATAATCTCTGACTCAGAAAACTGCTGAAGAATTACATTTTGTATATAACTTTACTTCCACAAAGTATGTCATGGGAATACATAATATGTACTTTTTTTCTCTTCTCTTGCAATGTGATTTAAGAAGATATGCCAGTCAAACTAAAGGGCAAAATGAACATAACAATGTTCACTAAGATACTAGACATTTATATTTTGTTTATGGCAAAACCGTTCAGAGACTTATACAGATATGTTTTTGCTTGATTTGTCTGGAAATAAATTTCATATATATTTACAAGTGTTTGGAGTCATTTAGTTCAGTTTTATAAAACTGTTTTGACCCAGTTAAGGGGATAAGAATGAACTACTTGTTCAACAAGCATAAATAACATTACTATTTGGATTCATTTTTCAAATTTAGGCAAAATAGATTCTCTCTACTGGACCTAAACCAGTGTGCTAAATAATAATTTTTTTCATAGTCTTTTTTCTTTTCCCATAAGCAATGACCCCTGTATATTTTGTTACACCAATCTGTCCTGCATTTATAGAAAACATAAATGTTTCATTAATAATTTGCTAGACAAAGAAACTTTGGGATTAACATAAGGAATCAGTTAATTAATTAATTGTAAAGAAAAGCCACCAGTTTCTGATTACCTTGTGCATTTTTAGCTTTTGCTTATCCCCAATTAATTTTTTTCCCCAAATGTTCTTTATTTCTGGGATTGCTCTCTGTAAGTTTTCCCTTACTATATTCTCTGGTAGAACTTGTTTCATCTTTTGATATAGAAAACCACTCCAAGCTCATGGGGCACATTATCAAGTGTAATGGGAGAGTTGTAATAATATCTGTGGACCAAGGCTTAGGGTGGACTTCAGACACTTTGAGCAAGATTTAGGTTGAGTACCAGCGCCCACATTTGAAGTCATGTTCACAAAGCAGATATTCAATTACGACAGGAAGTAAACTCCACTGTAAACTGCACAGCTCTCCAGATATTAAACTTAGTGCTGTGAATATGCATGAGCCACATGAGTCATCTCCATAGATTATTAGGTGTGCCTGGGAGCACAAAAATTAGTCTGTAATTATTTTACCCAGTAACCATTTTGAAGCATTTTACATAAAGGGGTTTCTGAAACAGAAACAGATACATTATCAAATAGAAGTCTTGTCTGTTAACCTCTGGTACCAATGACTCTTGCATTGATGGATCTGGAACTGTGCAAAATCAAGAGGAACAAGAAGCTTGCACTCCACCTACACTGTTTTGTAACTCAGAAACCCTAGTGCCCTTCTGGAAAATAGAAGCTGTAAAGCTGAGGCTTTCCACTTGAGGAGGGCTTTGAAAGAGTATCATCTTAACCCCTTAGAAACTGCACAGTGACTACAAAGGTATAAAGGAACTCTCACTGTCTCTATCATTTCAAAAGCAAAGTACCTACAGCTGCATTTTGTCAAGGGCCTGATGAAGGTGGTCTTGGTTGTTCACAAAACATGTCTGGCAGACACAATTGTTAATCATGTTTCTGGATCCTAAGGAAGTTTTTGTAGGAACAGAGCACTACTCCAGCAGTTTGCCTTGTTTCAAAACTAGGGATGTAGGATACAAAAAATTCTGTGCTTGCACAGTAATGTGCCTTATATATGCATAAAATTTAAGCTTTATGGAACCTCTTTGACAGACTGTTTTGGACATCAGGATATTCTAAAACAATATTTTGGCTCTAACCTTATATTTTAAACAGGGATTTAATTGGCAAGGACTAAATCTGCTTATTGATCTTCAGGATTTATCTCTTAGAGATTTTAAATAAGAGTCTATCAATGGAACCTGTGAAACATATTCATGGTTATGACACAGCTCAGGTTTACATAATAATCAAAGGTTCTCAATACCTAATAATGTTCAAGTGTTATTAACATATAGCTAATATTTAGTTGCTACACTAAACTGAATTTAGCTGTTAAACTAAACTGAATCATCCCCTCTTTTTCACCACGTTGATAGTTGTGAAAACTTATGCTTGCTCTCTGGGAAGATGGCCTTTGAACTGATTCCAAGTAGCTCTTTTCATAAGACAAAGATGATTAAAGTTCAATCTCAGTAATTTCCAATTGTAAACAAATCTAGACAATAAAAAAACCCAAGATAAGGTAATTAAATTACCAAATATAGCCTAAAGTAAAAAAGATTAATTTAGAGCTAGGGATAGATGTTGAAGAATCTTCTGTAGAAGAAATGACATGAACCCAAAGTGCTTGTAGATCCTCACTGTGAAGTTTTTTTTGTTTTGAAAGATAAAACTTAACCCTTTGGGCATTTAAGTAGAATCTCCGGAATTCATAATTTAAATTATAATGTCATTATGCTGGGAGATTATTTATAAACTTATCATTAACATAAGACCTGATATTTTGTTCTCCATATAGTGTGTCTTTACAGATTTTGAGTTTCAAAACTTATTACAATCTATTAGAAATTTTCCAGTGACATTTAATCAGTTTCAGGACAGATCCTAAAGTTTTCATTTTACCTAGTTACCAAAACATGTCTGAAATTTCCCCCTTGGATGTCTTTTCTACATAGAAACAATCAGCAAAATTAATGCAAGGTAAATTAAAATGAGATTAATTAGCTGATATAAAATACTGTGTACATGGTCATTCAGTATTAAAACAACTTCAGTGAAAATTTTACAGTAGGTTAAACTAAATTAAATCAAGGTCACCTTAGTTCTTAATAAATGACCACTGCATCATTTAGCTGTGCTCTTTAAATATCTATATCTTTGAAATGGGCAGTATACTTCCATGTCTTCATTTAGACAAGCCTGATGAGATTTAGTCTCCAAGTATTTGGTTAAGAGTCAACTTCAGAATAATGGAATGACTAACAAGTTGCTGGAAGGCCTGCATATACAGGTCACAGTTCTGACCCACGTGAAATGTTGAGGCATTCCAGTGTACCCACAGAATGGAGGATGTTCTGCATGGGCTCTCCTGCAAACAGCCTTAGTGCACAGCTCATCCTGCTCTCATGCTGAGTTCTTGCACTGGCCTGTGATGAGCACCCCAAAAAGTCTTAATGAGAATAACCTACACAAACACATGTCTTGTAAATAAGTGAGAACTGACCTTTTACAATAAATTCTGAAACTTCTCAGAGTGTCAGTTCTTCTAACAATATTCTAGCAAACAGCGGATTTTCTTGTGCCCAGGAAACAACAATATAAATATTAATGATTATTGCTGAATTCTGGTGAGAAAATTCTAGTCACTATAAGTTTATGCAGCTGAGTTTCTGGAAGAAACTGCTGAGAGTATACCAGAACCATCATTCATCTGAGACACACAGACCGGGAGGCAAGAAAAGTAGAGAATATTGTATCTGCAGTTCACCAGTAGTTCTGTCTATAGGTGAGAGCTCCCTGCACTGCAGAGACAAAGTCCTTGCCTTCTCTTTTGACTATTATGCAATATTTTAAAAGTCATTCAATGCTTCTATATTATTGAATATTACTAATGTTTGTGCATAATAAAATTGACCAAACCTGTTACTTCAGAACAATAAAAAAGATCACATTTTATTCCAAAGTCTTCAAATGCTCCAGAACCAAGGGAAAAAAATGAAGTGGTCTTAGTCTCTTTCAAAATAATAATATGTGGGAAAAATCTCACACATTGCACTGCTGACAAGTTCACCTTCCCTTAGCACTGATGAAATCTCCTTCATAGTCTCCCAAATGGCTGTCATATCAAACCTCACATCAAATAAAACTTTCTTGTTTCTTTTTTGTTTTGGAAATCATCTTTCTTTCACTAGACAGAAAGTGAAAAGCAACTAAAACAACCTCAGTAATAAACCAGTTTCCATACACTTGTATGACATATAATGGATTCACCCCCTGCAGTTGCTGAGGTTTTCCTGTGGTGATTATATGGCATTGAATATATATTGATAGTATGATGAAATGGTTGCTCTTTACACTAGAAAATGATTGAGAATTGGTATTGTATTTGAGAATCCCTATAAATGCAGAAGTAGATGAAATATCTAGATTTTCCTGCCATAAAAGTTCTTGCACAGTATGTGTGTGTTCCAACCCTGCTTAATGTCAATTTCAGTTTTCACAGAAGTACAAGTTCTTTAACTAAACAGTAGGTATTACAGTTCTCACATCAAAGAAAGTTTCAAACATCTAATAATGTATGAGAGTAGATGCACAAAATGTAAGTCTATTTGTGTAAGTCTATTTACACATCTATTTACAAGAAAGTTATCATGAGTGGTTTGGTTTCACTTGATCTTGAGAATAATCCAAACTTTTCTCTAATTTAAAAAACAAGTCATATAAGAATAGTATCAGTTTCATTAATTCTCACTTTTCATCCTCTTTCAACACCGTCTCTATTTCTGTCACATTTGCGGGCAGTAAAATCATCAACCTCTTCAATTATCAGTGTTATAAATGCAATATGCATTGGTTCCAGAGTTTTCATCCAAGAGGGCCATTGGAAAGTAATTAGAATAAATATAATCAACATTTGATCCATTTAGACTTTCTCTGATATTAGCCTTGAAACAAACTGGAACATGCATAAGTGTACAGCTGTTCATATAATGAGTATGGTAAATAATCCTCACTAGAGAATTGAATTTGTACATTCCTTAAATGTCATTCCAAGAGTCAAGAAAACTGCTTATGTGTGCTTCCAAATACATTTGTAATAAGCTAGAAATAAAAATTGAGTTCCCAGAATTCCTTTTTTTTTTTTGTTTGCGATTTTTTTTGCTGTTGGTAAATTTCAGTCTCAGTACAGGTGTCAACTTTGACATTTAGGAGAGGAAAAAGAAGAGGAAAGCATTGTAATTAATTGCTTGCAGATCTCCAGGGGAGTGAAATTTAGTGTCTTCTGCACATAGAACCATTATTTATGAAAGGTAAAGTAATGCTTAAAATTCTGTTCAAATGTGGAGCATTCTAAAATTGCAACCATATTCAACTTTTAATATTGCATATTCTTCTCTATCTGATAACTTTTTAATATCAGGGAAAGGTTGAAGGTTTCTGAGCAAAATCTAAGAACATGGGAATCTACTCTATTCAGCTTTGAAGTCTGAATGAAGATTTAGTATTTAAAGTTTTAGATTAACTCAGAATGTGTAAATCCTTTTCTGCTTCCATTTATCAGAAAAAATAAATTAGTATTCAGTGCACTGGGAAAAAACCACTGGCTTCATCTGCATACAAAACAGGGAAAAGTTATCAAGTTCCAATTCAACTTGGGACTTGGTCTAAACTTTTAAATTCTCAATTTGAACAAATACCTAAAACCAACACCCATAAAAGAGTAACATTGATGTTCTTTGGAAACCTTTCATCCATTGTCTGAAAGCTAACTATTCTTTTTGGTGGACAAAGAATATCGTGAAAACACTTACATAGTAAGTTCTGTTTGCAAAGCCAGTTATGAAGGACTAATTTTGCACAGAGCTGCTTATGACCTGAGAAACATCCAATAGGGAATAATTGCCCAGTGATAAACTTAAAAATAATTGCCCAGTACAACTAAATTAAACAATCATTATAATTAATGTAAATGAAGGCCACACAAACACAGTTTTTGAATGATGTAAACTTCGTAGGAGGGTAGTGGGCAGAAGTCCACTGAGAGAAAAATTTCAGTCCACCAAGTCCAGTGAGAGAAAAATTTTAGTACATTCTTGTTTTACACTATATTTGGGATTTTGATGCATAGGACAATTCTTTTCTCTCATGGAAAAATCTTTGGTTTAATGTACTGGTTATATTTTGTGATTAACACTTCCTGATCTATAAAAATTCTGTGGTAATTAAATAGCAATAATTTTTTGGCAGCAGGGATTCTACTTTCTCTATCAACCTGTCAGTTGATAACATAGTAATCAAGAGGAATTAAAATCTATATCTGAATCCATATCTCTGTGTTCCTGATTAAAGAAAATAAGATGAAAAAAATCCAAGTTGTTCTTATGTAAATGCAGTTGCTCTTATAAAACAAAGTGAGCCATGTGTACAAATACTTTCATACATGCTAACAAATGCAAGTTTTATCTTAGCATTTAATTTGTATTTCTCTTCCTTGAAAGTGCCTTGTTCTGCATTTGTTTTATAGTTATTATTCTGTGATTTAAAGTTTCTACATATGAATAAATAAATATTTCTAAATAAATAAACAGGTACATATAATTGCACATATATTACGTTTTATATCATGGATGTAGGACTATAAATTATTCTACTTACAATAAAGAGATGAAAAAAGCATGTACAACAAAATAGTCTGGATGATTAGAAGTTCCTCAGTAGGTAAGACTACCAAGTTGCATTAGGAGGAAACATATTCATATGTAATTCATATTTTCTGTGCAAGCCAGTTAGACCTCAGGTGAGATTAAAGGCTTTGATCCTTGTCTGTCATGAAATAACGCAATTCCACTGAAGTCATAGCTATTAATTTAATTTATACTAGTCAAGAATCTGGAACATATATTTCCTTTTGCTCTGAACTAGTAAAAACATGATTACACAATGGAGGGAGATTTTCTCCTCAGATGCCCATCTGTATTCACCATTTTGGTGTGGAGTTGGGGCAGACTGTAATGGGAGACAATATTTATTAACGTGAGAGAAAACAAATTGAACATGTTTCTCCGTATGTGACTTTATTACAGGAAAGATTTTTTATGAGGAGAAAATATTTGTTTTAAATACTGCATTGCCAAATTAATTACAGACCTCTTGTTTTATGTAAGATAATCAGATGAATATATGTTTAAAAATTTAAGACGGTGGAAAAGCAATTCCATTTCAGCAATTCATTCTTCACAGGAACAAGATTTATGGATTTGATTTGCCTGGCTTGTCTCACATCTTGTCCCATAGACTTGAATTAACAATGTGAAAATATTATAAGTGTGATCTCCCTTAAAACGTAAACCCACCCAAAACAAACCAAACAAAACCAAACTACAAACCACAGCTTTCCTGAATCCTTTACAGTAAAGGAAAATCATGTACCTGATGTCAGGTTTTGATGTCGTGGATCTTCTTTTACTGGTGGGACACATAAAAAAAAATAGATAATAAATTAACCTACAGTTTCAGGTCAAAATACTGAAATAAATTTCAATAAGAAATATGTTTGTTTTTTTGAATCTTCTCTCAGGTAGGGATTTCTATAAACCAGATTTTTTTAAGCCTGGCTCTCCTAGTAAATCATGTAAACAGATATATTTTCTGTCCAGTAAAACCATATAAGCAAACTGCTTCTAGACTCTTGTTTAGTGAACTTGCACCGGTGTCACTGTTATCATTTGAGGTTCAGGATTTCAATATACAAATTTTATGTGCAAGTTGCTGCATTTAACCAATGTAGACAAGATACTTATGACTTCAATCACTTTCTTAATAAAATACTGTAATTTATTGCTATTAATTATCTTTAGAGGTATAGCAGAAGCCATTTCTCCTTTTGCATATTACTGTGAGGAAACAATCAATGCAGGGCTGTGTACAGGAGGTTAGCCAGAACATGGGTGATCATGAAGTCTGTCTGGTGGAGGGAAAAAATGCTTCTCGCTATCAGTGTGGTTATTTTATAGCATGGAGCTGGTGACCTAAGGCATCAGAGAAGCAGTGGAGATGAACTTTGCCCTGCCTCAGCAGGGAGTACAAGGGCAGACTGGGTGGGGACTGCTAATCCTGGGCTGCAGGGCTGGGGGGCTGGACGGGTCACAGGGAGGGCACCGCTGCAGCAGCTTGGATGTGCTGATGTAATCCTTGATGCTCATGGGCAAAGGAGGCACCAGACATTCAATTACTGGGGATTTATGTACAATTTCATCATTTTGGCTTACTTGCATGTGTGTAGAGAGACTAAAATAGCTCCTCTTTCCAATCTCATAAAAGCCCCCAAACCTGAATGTTTGCATTTTTATTGCTGTTTTCAGAGATTTTCATGCCTCTATTACCTTTAGTTTTTTCATTTTTCAGTGGTTTCTTCTCCGTTGTTTTTTCTACAGAGAAAAAAGTAGCACAGTTAAAATTTGGTAAACTGACTGTTGAATAGATTTTACCTAGAGTTTTCAAGTAAAATTCTTTGAGAATTAACACATATATTTTAGGGGTTGCCTCAAACAATAACATGTGTAAATTTGCAATCTCATACTATTTTTGTTGTGATCTTCTACATATATATGAACAAATGGAGTAAATTCCTACCTTCTTTTTCCTTAGTTGTCTTTGGTTTTTTTGTGGCTAGAAAGATTTGCAAAGAAATAACATTAAGTGACAGGCATCACAAATGCAGGGCTTCTACAGTAAGTACATTGTGCAAAGATTCTCTCCCTGGTAATTTCCCTGGAAGAATTACTGTGGTTTCTCATAGCATGTTTACAATGTCTGTAATATTGCAGGAGTGGCAGTAGCAGTTCTGGGCTTTGTGTAGAGTTGTTAGATATTGTTTGAATATTGCTGGTTGTAGAGCAGTTTAGAAAATCCTCATAAAGACTTTAGCATTGAATTCTGTAATCCCCTAACTACTGGCAGATTTACCTATTTGTTTGTGGCCAAAATACACTAGGGAAGACCTCTGCCCATTGCTTGCTTCTTACTCTTCCAGAGTGACCTGAAATATCTGAAAGAAATAAACCAACAAAAATTCCCAGGATATGGAGCTAGATGGATCTTTAGAACTGCTGTATTGACCATTCAGAAGTCCTGCAGTGACAGTTTGTAATTTATTTTATGGAGGGATGTTTTTCCTAGTCTACATTCACTTAGAGCATGTGCTGTTTCCTTTTCCACATCCTTTCTCCCCAGCTAAAAATGCATTTGGTCTGTGGCTCCATTTAACAAGGCAGACTGAAATTAAGCAAAGTACCAAAGTACTCCAGGCACCTGAGCCCATTTCAGTATTCCCTGCTGACTACAGCAGAAAAATAGCTGGCTGCCTTCAAATGGTTCATTTGCACTTTGCATCATCCAACCAGTTGTAATAATGCTTTCTTCAGTGTCTCTGGTGCTTGTGCCACCTGATTCACACCATCTCTTTCAGTGAGGATGTGCCTGTGTGACCTGTGTCTAGCTCACCAAAAGGTGCTGCAGAAGGTGCACAGTGAGAATCACATAATCAGATGAAAGGAAGAGCCTGTGGCAGAGACCTGTGTAGCTGCAATGCTGTCACTTCACCCATGCTGCTTTACATTAACACTGTGCCTTGCTAATGAGCAACATGCATTAATCAGCACTGGTATGTTCATTAGTTCTTTCCATGAGGCATACTAGCAAAATGTAATTTTTACCTGATGTTGGGATTTCAGCTGTTGGCTCTCCAGGAAAATAACCAGTAATGAAGAGAAAGGGGGTGGGGAAGGGAAGGAAAAGAACAAGAATTTCAGTACCATGTTTTTTCTGGGCAAGCAAACATTTAAATAGATCTCTTTCATCTGCAACTTTTCTGCAGGGTATTGATTTACAAACAAATGTGCCTTAACAATGAGCATGTATATAAAATTTCACACTGAAAGCTCAGAGTCTCACTCTTTGAAGTACTATAATCCAGCATGCAATGATTCCTGCAAATGCAAACACTGTGCCAATCAAAGCTTTCCAGCAAGCAAATATTTAAACAGACTTATTTTAAAGTGTGCCTTCAAGGTTATAGCTGACTATGCTATTTTCCAAAAAATGTATTCAGTTTAATTGTTACCTCTCTTTTCCTATGGTCCACACTTCCCAACCAAACACTGACCCTGCCTTGAGCAGATGGCACTGACCCCTAAGTGTTTCTCCCACACTAGCAGTTTGACTTGCCTTTTAAGAATAAAATCTCTTGAGAGAATTTGACTAAATCTTTCCACACCACCTAGCACAAGAGAAGCATATATTCCTGTGCTATTATAATACCAAAAATAATTGATGAAAATTGGTCAATCCAGCAGATAGAAATTCTGTGGTGTAAATCATCGTCACTCATTTTAAATCAAAGAAATTAATTACATCGTCATTTTGAATTGAATAACTTTTTCCCGATCACTACTTCATTAGTCCCAGTTTTATGTAAGAATACAATTTGAAAGAAAAAGAATGACCTTCCTACCCATGCAAAGTCTCTTTTCCTAGACCTTAGAGCAGGACAAAAAAAAGGAATAAGACCACAAAGCATTTAAGGGTTTTCCTTTGACTGAGCTATCTCTGTACTTTCTTCCTGCTGAGTTTTAGCTTGAGATGACCATGAACTCATACCAAGGTGAAAGTGTTTCAGTCAATGCTTTTCATCAGGAAGACTGAGCAATTAAGCATCATTTTCCCTAACACATCCCAGGAAACTTTCACTCAAGTCTTGGCCCATAAAGAGACCTGTAAATGTCAGTGCTCAATGCTTAGGCACCATGGGCATTCAACAAAGGCCAGTTTTGCTGCTATTAAATGTTAACATGCTAAAGTCCTTTAATATTTACCTTTTTGTTTATGATCTTATTTGTAGCTTCTGAAAGATGATACATCACTGCATTGTGACCCATGGAATAATTAATATGTTTTTTCATTTTCAAAGAAAAAACTAAGATTTTTGCTGAGGTACTAAATCGAGGACAGGCCTTCATTCCCTCACTTCTTAATTGAGGGAATATCTCTCTGAGGGATCTGGATGGGCCCAGTTATGTGCATGTACTTAATTTAGGATTAATTCATTTCCTCAGACAGTCAGGTATGAGAAGACTGTTAACCTGAAGGGCAGTAGGTTTGACCATCTGTTGCATGAAATGTAAGGGCCATTCCCACCTCTCAATGCATCAACAAACTTCCACTTACTCTGAGCACATTGGGAAACATATTACCCCTATCATGGGGCTTTCATTATAAACCTAAGTGGGAATATAATTTGCCAATTCTTAGGGTTTTTTTTTTAAATATAACCTAAGTGTTCTTCTTCTTGACTGCAAAATACAGTTTGGTATTCCTGTGTAAGATCTGCCACCAGTTTTGTTTTCTATTCAAGGTAACGTCTCACAATTTGTGAGTCTATGGTCAGTATGAAAGGAGTAAATTCTGTTTCATTACACATTCAAGTTTGATATATGGTAAATGACTGCCAAAACCCTCCTGTACACTGAAACAGGAACAGTGAAAATTAGGATGATTTACTATTTACTTTTAAAATTGAGTGAGGGGCTGTGTGGTGTATACCTGCCTGCCCGGTTACACCATGGCAGGCATACTGCTGTGAAATTGTATGTGTTGTTAATTTGGGTAGTTTTCAAACTTCGCCTTGTCTTTCTGTTTGTAGCTGCATTTCAGAATGATCCAATTTCTTTACTAACTTAAACCACATTTGCTTTTATGGTAAGACTGAACAAGATACAATGTGTGAATGAATTCAGCCCAGAACAAATCTATTTATTTGTTTTACATTCCCACTGGACCTCCAAATCGGAGGGTATTTCGTGTCCATTACTACATCCCATTACTACAGCTCACTGAATTACATGATAGCTATGTTCATGTTATGGTAAGTACACTGTACATTTGGCTAAGAAATACATGAAGCAAAACTATATAGACCTCTATAAATAAAGAAAGCAGTGATCCAGCTAAGTGTTTCCCTTTAAGTGGAGAAAATTAATTTAAAATAGATAGCTCTGGTGTTTAAAATCTTAAGTTAGATCTGTTCAAGGACGGTTTGCTCAAAAAGGGGCAGTGGATAGAGAATTGCTTTTGTAAATGACCATAGGTCTGCTTGTAGCTGTTTTTCCTTATTTTTCTTTTTCTTCTTTTTTTTATTTTTCATTTTTCTAAAGGCACTGTTAACCTTTGTAATCATTTCAAGCAGCAGAATATAAGCTCAAGAATGTGGTACAAACATCCCTCTGCAAAGGTCAAGGGAAAATATCCTGGCTACTCCTTATATACACAATATACCAGGGTCTTATAGCTCTTGATAAAAAAGCATTGTAAACAGTGATTTTTTGATGAAAGCATAAGGAATTAGTCACTTATATCTGTGTTGAATCTCTAACAGCAGTGAGTGCCATCACTGGGTCTCTCAGATAAATCACTGCAGAAGACATTACATGTCAGTGAACAGAGCCAATGAAAATGAGACTGAACAAAAGTGAATAATAGAATTAAATAGAGCAAAGTTTTCTTGAAATACTGGCAAAAATGGAAAAAACCCCATGGATAGCCCCACAGGAGGTAAAAATTTTGCAATAATAACTGAAAAATGGAACACTGCAGTTCAGGGCTGAAGGAGATCCTTCAGTGTAGGCACATTTTAGACGCCTTGTGCTCACACCTTGACTTTACATCTAGGGTTCAGAGTAACACTGTTTTCCTACAGGTCTTTAGGAGCAGGTATTCACTCTCTCTAAGCACCTAGCGCAAGTGACTGGTCTGGGAAGTTCAAGTGAATCATTTTGCTTGGCTATGTAGTCAGCTTACTTTCCATCAGAATAACACATGGTTTAGTCCTGATATGCCAGGCACAGCACCAGAGAGAAAACACAGATCCTGTGCCAAAGAAGCAACAACTAATTCCTCTGTGAAGGTCCATACTTCAGCATTTTCACAATTCAAAGCACGCAGTACAAACACTGTCCTTCTGATTCCTGTCTGACCATGCTTTGCAGTATGTAATGTGTAATGACTTGCCACAATAAGCATAGATCCCAGTCCTCATCTGCTCAGAAGCCGTCCTTAAAAATGACCTTAAAAAGGACATTATCCCATAACTTCAGTGCAAGTTTTTGCAACGTGACTAATTCCCCTTGAATCCTCCTTAAAACTAATCTAAATTGGAAATATTCCTGTAATTTAATTTAGATATTTTTATTAAAGAAAGCTTTTGTTGGAACAAGGCCAATAACATGCTTAGTGAATTAATGATGTAAGTAATTTCCAAATGGTAAAAGAAGTAAGGAAAAGGTTGTCTGATTCAGTTATGCTACATGCTATTTCCTTATTTTCAATAAACAATATATTTGCATAAATATAAATTATGCATCTACACTCATCTAAAAACACCAGAATATCAGTTTTGCTACCAGTGTAATTTACTTTATTTTCTAGGGAGTAAAAATTGCAAACAGTTTGAATCTTGCAGCTTCACAATATTGCATTATAAATGTGCTTGATTTTGTTGTGTTTGGCTGTTAGTAAGCAGACAGAATACAAGAGTATCTGTAATATAAGCAAGAAAATAGCATTATGTAACATGACAAAATTGCAAACATGCAAATTGAGAGAGCACGTATCTGAAAAGAAGGTTTGTATTCCATAAAAGGTAAATCATTGCACGTACTTGCAGTGTTTTTTGGTTTGACTGGGATGTAAAAAGAGGAAAGAAAAATGGTCAAAATAGTCAGGTTCAGCATGATATGGTTGTACAGAGAATGGCTTTATTTGTTCTATATGTTTCTGCATATCAGAACACATTTTTTTAACTAATCTCACAGTAATTAATAACAATCTAATAATGAATGTTAGTAGTAGAGATGTTCTCATTTACAGACTGCAAATTTCTGCTAGAGTTAAGGATGACTAATATTAATAGTAAAAATATTAATTCTTCACTTATTTCCTTTCATGAAGAAACATGGAGCAGACAATTTTAAACTCCTGATGATAGTCCACAGTGAAACTGAACAATGCTCCTTCCTATACCAGCATCAATTTTGCTCTGTCTTGTACAAGTGAGACTGTGCATGAGCTATGATTTCAGAGACATTTACCATAGATGATGGAAAGTGCCAGATCAAGATCTGAATAATATATCATATGATACCTGCAATGGATGAAAATTAAAGTGCTGCTCATCCTGGGAGGCTAACTCTTTTGTGAAGTCCAAATAAAAGGCAGATCCCCACAAACAATTAGCAAGATGGAGTCATTTAAAGTAAGCAGTTGCAGAAAGCAGTTCAAATTCTTTGCTGACATATGCCTTTGACATGGAATCAATGGAATTACAGAAGCAGAAATTTGACCTTTGATATATACATATATCTATATCTTAAAATGATGACCAGCATTATAAGTATGTACTGTGTTATTTACTTTGTGATAGGACATGTCAGGACCATTCTATACATCAAAATAGATCACAGGGTCATGGTTTTGACATTTGTCATATGCAATTGTATTTCACTCTTTCTTTAAATAACATTTTCAAAATAAATATGCAAAATAAAATGCAGGGGTGCTTACCTGGTTTTGTAAGGGGAATATCTTTTTCATGTCTGACTGCTTCATGCTCTAGACAAAAAACAACAGCATAAAAAAATTGCCATAATGTTTCCTAAGTTATATTTTGCACCGTTTTTTGTTTTGTTTCATTTGTTTGTTGGTTTTTTTTAGTAAGAAGGGTTGCACATATGTTTTTCAGGATTAAACATTTCCTTTCTCTTTGTTCATGCTCTTATTTTGAAAAAAAACCCCACAAATGAATGTTTATTAAAAGACTATCTACTGAGGGATCTGCCACAAAATAAGAAAGTTACTTAGTACTGGACATATATTCACAAATGTAGCTACTATTAATGCTACTAAGAGTCATGCATGCATCTTAAGGAAGAAGTTAGTAAGGTGTCCTATAATTTCTTAAATGTAATTTTTCTCTATTTTCAATTTTTATTTTTGGAAAGGAGAGTGTAGAGTAAACTCTGCATCCATTCACTCATCCTTTGTTCTTGATTCAGATATACTTGAGCTGAATCCCCAAAGTCTTGGACACATATTATTACATATGAATAAATTATATTTAGATATGGAAAATGCATCTCATCTCCACATGCCCACTTCCCTAGCCCTCCTCCCATCCTTCTACTTCATAATTATAACTAAAAAATATATAATTTATGTTATGTTGCTGGAAATATAAAAGCTGAAGAAGCTTTTTTAATTTCAAATAGGTCTAGCAAAGAAAAGTCAGAAAAAACCCACCCCACAGATCTGATAGCACAGCAGCAACCATGCAATGCAAACTGGGGCCAAAATACATTTTAAGGCTGTGGAATCAATGGACAGCTCTGCTGGCCTTGTTTCCTGGTGATGTTTACTTCAGCTTAAGGACTACACATCACTTTCCTTTTGAGAAATGAGCACTCAAAAACATACTGTAAAGGGAGAGTGCTGAAAATGTGAACGGCCTCTGAAAAAAGGGCAACATGCCTCAGCCTTTCTGCTACTCAGATGAATAATTGAACTCCTAGTAACTGTGATTTCAGGTGGGGAGACAAGTTGAGAAATGCTGAGATGAAAACATCATACGAAATTTCAAATGGGAAACACTTCTGTGAAGCATGAATGAAAAATTGGTACAGTGAAGAGTGATTAACTTCCCATATCTGGACTTTTTTTGATCATTAAATTATCTGGGGAATTAATTGACAGTTTTAATTTGTATTATTGTAGTGTAATCTGCATTCTGAAGGTGTGAAAGGTATAGAAAATCAACAAGCAGACTGCGTGGTAAGTTAAGGTTAAGAACCCTTGAGTTCTTTTTGACTGAGAAGAATTCAGGATACAGTTATATTAAATTAACTCCCATTTTTCTTTTTTTAACTTAGAAGGATCACTTATTCAACCTAGATAATTTTTACTAGTGGTTTTTAAAAGGCTTGTAACTCCTGCAAGAATTTTTGTTGTGACTTTTAATATGGGAAGCCTAAAATGAATTCACTCCTCACTGAAGCAATTGATTATGCCAAATGGACTTTTAAAACAGCAATGACAAGACAGTATGTTAAATGAGAGGAATGGAAGACATGGTGATAAAGACACGATAACTTTAAGCAAAACTAGAAATTGCCAAGGGCATGTTTCCTTATGTAATAGTAAAAAAAGACACACATATCCAAAAATTTTACAGGATTTTTTCTGATTAACGTAAGAATCACATACTTGCTGGTTTTGCCTGGGCTACAGAAGACAAAAGAGGTTAAATTGTAAAAGTTAGATACAGAAAGAAGAGAAAATATAGTCCTTTTTTTCCCCTTTCTTTTTAACATTCAAGCATTTTATTGGAATCAGTTCTCACTTGTTCTTAGCTTCCCCTACTTGTGCAAGGATGCCCAGCATTCAAACCCCTAAAGTTTAGACAGCTTTTTGTTGACTGCCAGTGATGATGAGAGTGTTCTAATTCCTTGGCTGACCCTTCACAGCTTCCAGAACACTCATTATTACTTGATTTTTTTTCCTGTCAGCATTACAGTAAAAAACATTAAAAATAAGACCCTAAGATTTAGAATTTAGTCCCAAAAACATTTTCTCCATAAGACTGGTCCAAAGTCCTAATCCATCCAATGTATCTTGATATTTGGGATCCTTTCAGAGGTCTGATTTACAGCTACACCTCATTTCATCACCCCAGCTCTGGCTAATGAGAGGCTGGAAAAAGCAGCTAAGGAGCTGAAAGGCCTCCACACGTCTTCATCATTACAAAGACAATTCTTAGTAGAACAAAAGCTGCAATTGCCGCTCTGCTGGTTTTACTTTGTTATCAGTTACATATTTCAAAATACTGTAATGAAATATTGCATTGCAAATATACAACACCAGATGAGTGCTGAATATTGTTTAATACCCTCCCATCCCCCTCCACAAATCAGGAGAGAATCACTTATTCTTACCTGACTTCTCAGTGGGAGTTGTCTTTTGTTGTTTCATTTTCTCCTCTGTATCATGAAAGCAGCATTAAAATCACAGTGTGTTAGCACAGGTTCATATAATTGGAAAAATATTTCTATAGGTGATATTATGCATATGGTTCACAATGACAAAATAAAGGCATATCCTCAGACTCACTATCCCATTTCTGCACTGTAAAACAGCATGCAGGCATTATGAGTTCTGACTGCATGGTGAGATCATACTCATGGAAAAAGTAAATTACTGGGCCTAGCGTCGCACCTGCCGGGAAACAGCCGCGTACCCTCCAGCGTCTTCCAGGCAGGCACTCGGGTGGAAACCACCCCATTCCTGCATCCCTTTCACCTTTGGCAGCAGCACCTTCCTGAGTGTCTAAGTTTGGTATTAAACAACACTGAGAACTTCTCTTTAGATACTGCCTAACCTCAAACATGGGTGGAGGTATTTGCGTGCGTTAACACTCGGAAGATGAAAAAGATAAGGAGGCGCCCAAGCTGCTCACAGAGGGACACAGGGGACACTCTGAATGCCAGTCCACACCACCTGCTACTGGACAAGCCTTCCTAGACCTAGCAGGACATCTGTCACAAGACCTTGGAGCACCCTTCAACTTCTGCTAATCTCATGGGAAAAACCGCCCAAGCCCACGTGCTCCAGAGCTGTCTGTGGATTTGCTCAGCACAGTTATCAGATGATGTGGACCCATGTCGACATCAGCCACCAGACCTGAACCTCCTCTTCTCTGAGTAAGTTGGTGGGACTACACTTTCTAATCAAGTGGGGTTTGTTTTACCTTCCCAATATCCCAGTCATGTGGAAACTGGGATGTTTGTGTTGAGGTTTCTACTCTGCCTGGTTTGGTCGATTTTAAATTCACCCTACCTCAGCCTTTTATAGCTCTACTCCATTTTATGTCTTTTTCCATCATTGAATTCAAGCCCCTCTCCTAATCTCCACCTTTCAACAGTCACATACGTTACGAAATTCTTCTTAAATATTCTTAAGACACATTCAGACTGTATTTGCTATTCCTCTTGCTGAAAGCCTCCAGCCTCTGGCCCCTTCCTTTCCACTAAGACCTCTGGAAGGCATCAGGACAAAGACAAAAATGACTGGGTGGAGATCAGGTTGGGCAGATATGTCTTGATCTCCCTCTTTTGCTTGTTTGGTCTATTTCTGGAAGAAAATCAGTATTGACATAGTCAAATATATGGATGGATAAAGCTCTATGGTTACTGATATTTTCTATTATTTAGAATTTAAATGTAGCTCTGCATTGCTATACTATTCATATATTTTCCAGTATGTGACAATTTAATTTCTCTTAGTTTGTATTAAGTTTAGGACATTTTTATTCCCCTACTCAGCTACTGTTACTATCAGTTTCTTATGAAAACAGTGAATGAAAAATCTCTTCTCCATGTTGTGAATGTTTGTGAAGCTAGAAATATTTTATAACACAACCAGGAGTTGGAAGATGCAACTTATTGAGAAGAAGTGTCTTTTTTTTCCTGCTATTAGAGGAGTTTTAACACGTAATAGTGCATTTCACTAATTTAGATTGGGATACTAAACTTTCTATGTACCATTACAGAAGAAAACCCGGGTTGCTGACATTATGCAAAGGTACTGTAACATGCACTGGATCAATGACAAGTAAAAATGAAAAGGCTTCTCTTTCTTTGGGTATTATCCTGACACTTTTAAACACCAAATAAGATATTTTTCCTTTCCTTCTGTTGAGAATGTACAGCAATATTTGCTTCATAACTCTGGGATAATAAGTCTGTGAGGAAATAAGTAAGGAAATAAGTTTGTGAGTGGATGGTGTACCTGATTCATTTGAAAGTAGGGGTAATATTTCTTCTCAGAATGATTTTATTCTTGAAAATTGGACAGGCCTGTGGATTTGCATTCATCTGAGAATAAACACAGTAATTCTCTGGTGCTCATTTACCTGTCTATTCTGCAACCTAACCCCACAGCAAATATTAGACTGCTGATTCCACTGGAGAACACCCTGATGCATTCCCTGGCAGAATTACAGGTGGTGGCTGCTCAGCTTTTTCTCTCACTTCCTAGCCACTGGTTGTAGCCAAAGGGAAACTGAAGGAGCAGAATATCCAGACTTAAGCAGAACAGCCTCTATAAGGGAATACACTTCAAGACATCAGGAAGCTTCATAAAATTCTTCACCACATTCAGTATGAAGAAAAGCAGAGAAAAACTTATGATGGGTATAATACATATTATTTTGACAAGAACAGAAGTAATATTTCTAATTTTTCATGTATTTTTGTTTACCATATCATGAGGAGTCTTGCAAATAAAAAAAATTAAACAATTTTGAGGACTTCATAAAACTATAACGAGTAAAGAAAAAATTTATGCAAATTAATAAAAAATCTTGATTTTGAGTAAGCCCAAAGTTTAAGGTTCTGAAATCTTTCATTGAAGAGAATTTATTTGCTCTGCAGAGCTCCAGTTTTGCAGCACTTCAAGCATTAATATTATTTTTTTCCCTGATGTACCTAATATAAATGGAAAAATAAGGCTGTAAATATTTCCCCGTGTATTGCAGGCAGTTTCAGTAGACTTACATCAGGAATGGATCCCCTTTACTTGCTTTCACTGTCATACACAAAACTCTCTTTAATTTAAACTCTTCCCTACGGGATCAATATATTTTCTGAAATTCTGTAGCATTTCAGTCATGTGATACTTCTATGTCTGATGGCAGGAGGCACAGGAAAAATGGTTTGAAGCTGCACTGGATCAAGGTGAAAAAGGAGGCCACTGTTTTGTACAGAATGAAGCTTTTATAATTCAAGCTGCTAACTCAAGAGCACTCATTGGCACACAGCAGGCAGAAGCACTATTACCACCAGTGCCTGCAGATTAATGCTTCCAGTCCTCAAGTGAAACTCAAAACAGCCACTGTTCTCCAAAGCAACCATTATTCACCTGAGAATAGAGATTTTATGCTAAAGAAAATTTAGCAAGCCTTTTCCTATTTTTTTTCCCTTCAAGCATTTAAATTCCAAGGGCTTGAGGTCTGGAATGTACTGTATTATGCTAGAGTAAAATCCTCATCTGTCTAATATACTGGTTTGTGACACAATGCTCTGATGTTTGAAAATGCCTTACCAAGGAAAATTGTTTTCCTGCTGCTATGTGGATGAGACTGGGCTACTTGTTCAGTAGGACTGATTACATTTAGCAGGAAAGGTGAGTGGTCATGCCACCCAGGCAATCCACTTTCTGGCCACCACTGTGGCCACCTAGCTTGGCTCCTTCACTAAGATATTCCTGCCTTGGCTGAGCTCACCTAATGCCTGAAGCATTCTGCTAGCTGTTAATACACAAAAAGTGATCAAGGAGTTAAATAAAAAGCCTGGCCTCTGTGTCCTAGAAAGAAAAAGAGAGAAACATTTTTCCACTATTGACTCAAAACCAATACATCTTCACTAAATCAGGTCCTCGAGGCTTCCAGGAAACCTCAAAATGTCTATGAAAATGCATAACTTACAAGGTAGAATATTTTATATTAGAAAAATGAATGAGAAAAATACGAAATACATAGGAGAAATTGATTTCTTAAAAAAAAAGGGAAAAAAAGTAATGAAATAAAGCCTGCTTGCCTATCATTGAATACATAAGGTTTAAATGCTTTATTTAATCACTTATTTATGAGCACTTCTTTTCAATGTGAAGTTCAAACAGCAGCACTGCTAGCAAAGGTCAATGGGATATGCGTACTTGCTTTCCAGTCCCCACTGCTTCAGGAGTGGGGACTGGAAAACTGCTCAGGAGTGATATAAGCTGAGCATCAATAGCTGAGTTTTCTGTGAGGTTACCCTCTCGTTAATTCACACCAGACCCTGCTGTGGATGCTTGAGTGCCCTTCTCCTCAGAAAACATGATTAGGACAGAGCCGTGGTTTGAAAGGGGAACCCTTTGTCCTGCTCACTGCAGCCAGTTATTACAGTTTTACCCGAGCGCACAGCCACTCCAGGATTGCCATTCTTAGTTCAGCTCCTGTTACTTTTGAGTTTCAGGACCTGGAGGCTGACTCTACTGCTGAGTGAGTACTCTCTGAGATTGTAGCTTCTCCTTTTTTGGGGGGACCACACGCACTTAATGTAATAACTAATTTCCTGAAAAGTTGAGACGGATTAATTCCCAGTACACCTCTTTGATGCAGTGCAGGGAAGTAAAGCACTCCTCCCTCACACTCTGGGTAATGGGTTTTGCTAATACTTTTCACTACACCAGTGAGAAAAGTCTCAAGAACAGTCAAAAACTGTGACAGCCGAATCCTTTTATTTAAATTTCACTCTCATTTTTGTTCCTCTCCAAGACACTGAAAAAAACCAATGGCATAAGGCAAAACACCCGTGCCTGCCTCAAGGAAGTCTCCAAGTTTTGCAGACCACTCATATCCTCATTAAGTGGAGCTGGGTGTAAGTGGAGGTTGCTTTACCAAACCTACCTGGCTTGGTCTGAGAGACAGCTTTTTCACGTTTAACACGTTCATGCTCTGAAAATAAGAACCCCTATATTAGAAGGCTTTTTAATTTTTGGAAGATTTTTTTAAAAAAGAGATTCTCATTACAGTTGTAAAGATGACTTTACATTACAGATTCCCACTAGACTTGAGAAGAATTTTTTGATAGCTATATTTCTAAGAAACTATGTTTAACTACTTTCCCCCTATAAAACTAAAATAATGAAAGGTCTTTTTTATTTTTTAATGTGATTTAATTATTTTCCACATAATTTTAGAAATATCATAGAATTTCTAGAACTGTTAATTGCTTCTAAGATGAATTGTGATTCCTATCACTGATCTTCTGTATAGAAAATTTCTCCTTGATGTTTAATATAGAAATGATGGCAGTTTTTATTAGAACTGAAGTGGGGTTTTCTCGCACAGAATGGCAGATAAATGTTCAGTATCCTGCATGTTCTCATCAAGCTCTCCATGTTCCTCTGTGTCATGGATTTGGCTGGACTAGAGCTAATTTTTTTTCATGTTAGCTAATATAGGGATACCATAACGTGAAACACTGACAATAATGGATATTAGTCTGTATTATAATAGGACATGTATGCAATTTTGTGCTATTTAAAAACAGTGTGCTATTCAAATCCCAACATTATAAGACAGAAAATAATTCAGGGGAATTTTAGAAATGTGTTTAATTCAGATTTGTAACTCTGATGTCTAAGCTGTGCAGCAGGTGAGCATTGCAATATAGCAGGAAATCTCTCAAACTTGAACCAGAGGCCTGGCCAGAGAATTGCACAGACCCTTCCCCATCTGTGGCCCGGTGATTGTTTCCCAGTGCGAAGCTGCCATGGAGACAAAAGACATAGGTGGGTCCAGCTGAACTGGAAAATAGTTTCCATGCAAACTGGAACCTGTGAAACACACCTGGTCCTGCATTACAGAGCGAGTTATTGAAAACCAGCTTCCTAAGTCAAAATGTAGTGTGAGTTTGTGCTGATGAATTCCACCTTAGCTGCTAAAACTTTGTAAAAATAAGGCAATACTTTCCTTCTGAAAGTTAAAATAACAATAGTCTATATTATCTTGGTACTTACTCTGTTCAGGAGGGTTATCTGAGGTAGCTAGAAGTAAACAAAAAAGGCACATTTTAATATTTTTGTAGCTGTGTTGCACAATTTAGATGATTTCTCAGTGACATTTTACACACACAAAATTTCAGTGAAATCTGTGAAGTGTGCAGCTGTTACATTGTCTTACCTACACTGTCCACCCCAGATGCATAAATAGGACACTCAGCTAAGGAACACAGGCACCCTGAATTCCTCATTTAGCCAAAATTTGGTACAAACATCCCTGGAATGCTCTGCACCTTCTCTGAGTGCTGAGCCACCCCCAGTAAATGCTGACCATATACCAAACCTGGGGAAATTACCTGGCTAAGTAAGGAGCTCACCTTACTTTGTGCCCACTAAGAGACAGGGCAAATTCAGACCATGAGCTCTCTACTAGACAAAGACAGAAAAATGATTTTAGCTTGAGTGAGGAAACAACACCTGGGGCAGTCTAAAGATGAGAGTCCCTGACAATTGCACCTGCTCTATGAGGCAAATGAATTTTAGGTGGATTCAGTGATACTCCAAGAAGCAGAAAGATATGTAAAAGTGTTCAATAACTTCATTAGGCCACTTCCAAACAAAAGGATTTCATGTTGCAACTTCTAAACTTTGTGCCCTTTCATTTTCTGCATTTTTTCAGAAAAAATCCTAGATGAGATAAAACTGAAAACTAAGTGAATATTTTGCATGGATGTTAAGACAATGTTCCTGAGGTAGAGAGAGACCTTGGCAGCTGTACCCAATGTCATTATTGGTTCTACAGGAGGAAGCGAAATGTCAAGACCAAGCCCTCCAGCTGGATTTTTCTTCTTGACTTTTGCTACCCAGCTGTTGTTTTCAAGAGGGAAAAGGCTCTACCACCTGCAACTCCTCTGTGCATGTGAGAGAGAAATCCCACAGAGAGATGTGGCAGGGCAGGGGATGAGCTGCCTCTGCAGCCCCAGCAGCACAAGCAATAAAACTTCTGCTGTGAGCTCCCAGGCTGTGATTCACCGAGCTCCTGAGCTCCCCAGCTCCCACCTGGGACAAAAACTGCTCTGCGTGTGGGTTTCTGTTTCACTTGTTTTTCCTGCAGTATGAAATCCACTCCCATTTTAAATCCAATCTCTAATCCAAGTTGTTATCCAACTGGAGATGGGATACAGAACAAAGCAGAAAAAAAAAACAAACAACCAAACCCCAGAACATTTTTGTGGTAAAAAAGACTAAAGATACAAAGTAAATGTATATTTTTGCTCTGAACTAAGGAATCAGAAATAAGAAATCAAAGGGAAAAGAAGGTCTTATGACAAAACCACATTTGTTATTTTTATGAGTGTAAGAAATCTTTTTGTAGATTTAGGCTCATTTAACACCCCAAAACAAATGAAAAAGTAGTTCCCTAAACATCATAGGCTCCAGAAAATTCTATTGCAATTGAGTTTCTATGAAATATGTCAAAAATTTGTAAAGGGAATTACTTTTTAATTGTGGCAAAAGACATAGAGAGATATGCTCAGGTAATATGAATTTCAATTTGCAAAAAAGGAATTTCACAGCAAATATTTAAATCAAACCTGACCATTACACCAGGGGCTAGTCTAATGACTTACATAAATAATGCAGAATATTGTGTCATATAATTCTCTCAGTAATCACCCAAAATAATCAGAGCTAGGCCACATATGAACAGTGTTAATTTAAAGAGTCTCTACTGACTCTGCTTAAGGAATTTTACAAACAAACTTTTGTAATAACATCCTTTTCAAAGATCTGCCTAAAATCTAAACAAAACCATTACTCTTTAACTTTCCAGTGAAGCCAGTACAGTTATTTCCCTTTTTCTGCTGGTGAATATCAGTCACAGAGAATGTGTAAAACAATAGGAAGACAGCTAAAGTCCGGTCCCTGAAGTGAAAATATCTCTGTATCTCTGTTGTCCTTTCCCATCTTTTTTGTGGAGGCATTAATTAGACAAACTTGTGTAATGTCTACATCAAGAAAGACTGAACACTGAAATTACTACTATCTGTGCTTTGCCTAAAAGTCCAGCTTTCTTATTTCTGGCATAACACTCAAATATATTTCTACCAGATATTTTGATGAAACAATGAAGATATTCTAAAGTTAAAAGTCTCTAGTGTTGGTTATTCTAAAACACATAGATATGTTTTCTATAAAAAAAGCCAAAAGAAAACACCAAGGTGACATTTTGAAATGGTATTTCAAAATAAAAATAAACCTTTATGTTTTGTTAACTGTGATTTCAGTCCATTCAATATTAGTTATCCTTCTCATGTGTCATTATCTTATAAAAAACGCAACTCAAATGACTTAAAGACTAATCAGAAAGTTAAAAAATGAAATCCCAAGACCATTAGATTCATTTTTACAGTATCACAATTGCCTATAACGTGGGTACCTTGATTTTTATTGTACTTAGTAAAAATGGCAAGAGTCCAGGTCAGATTTTACAAAATGTTTAATGATATATGTTATTTAGCCTAAAGGGTGAGAAGTTAAATACTGTGTTCTGCAGCTCTGGGAATCCTACATACTTCATGTGGGATTCATGAAAGAGCAAACAAGCTTTTTTTGGTTTGGCCATTTATTGCGAGAGGGTGTTGGGCTAAATCAACTCTTGGTCTCATTTCAAATAGTTATTCTGATGTCATTAGCTAGCAAGACTACCTACTGGGTAAAAAAGTACTTATTGTTCACAGTGTTAGAAAATTCAGTCCTAAGTAAGTGTTTTGTCTTCATTTGTTCAACACTTAAACTGTCCTAGAAGAGGAACAAGGTCAGATTTGAATTGAATGAAAAAAGTTGGATTTTTGATTAAGTATTTGAAACTACATAAGAACTGAATCAATGAAATCATCTGGTTCTACTCTCAGCAAAAAATTGAAATTTTTGAATTGAACTTTTCTGCCTTTCTAAATTAAACTTGGAAAACAGGCTTCATTAGATATCTTGCTGGTTTTCACTTCAATTTTTTGACTTGCCTGCTATTCTGAAGGTTGCAAGGATACTTATTATATATGCCATATTTTTGTAAATTAGATTCTGATGCAAGTTCAGAAATGAAATCCTGCCTTTTATTGAACCATAAATTGGTAAGGCTAAAAGCAGAATGTGCTTTTTGATTATAAGGCTTCTATTTTCCATCTGGCTAAGAGTTATTTGCCATTCAGACAGCAAATACATTTGTGAGTATGCACATTCTGTAAGAAAAGAATATGTTGTGCAGGAAATAAAAGCAATGTCAGAAGTGCTTGTTTTAGTTAAGAAAAATGGAATAATAACACATGCTGTAGCTGGCAAAAATTATTTCCAGTTAGATAATTACAGGTGTATTATAAATAAATTTACTTTCCATTAGACAAAGTAAGAAGGTGGTTTATTTCCCATAAAGAGAGCACAAAGATTCTTTACCGTGTTTTGGACTGGACATTGCTTAAATACACAACACACACACAATGCTAATCTGTAACACTGTTACAGGCCAAGAGAGAGATGAAGCTCAACAGGAATCTTCTAATGGAATTATCAAAATTTGAAATGTATATCTTCCAGTTTATACATAATGACAAAGGCAAAATTTGATTTCCATATTTAATATGAGTTCATTCTCCCTGAACTACTGACAAACTCCCTATTTGTCCTTAAGACAAATTAGTGGGTATTACTCCTTCCAAATTTAAGTTTCAAGAACTTAAGAGACCATATCATTGTGCATGACTTAAATAAGACAGTTTTGGTCTAATTGGTCAAGGTTTTTCAAACTATGAAGCAACTGTATTATAAAGAAGTCAAACAGAATAAAATATATTCCTTACATGTCTCAGATAATAAGATCAGAAAAAAGGGGATTATTAGGACTCGCCACTCTGTTAAGGAGCAATTCCCTACATTTGTGAAGTTATTGTCTGTACTCTTTGTCATTCAAAGAGGAAGTCAAATGTTGGCATAAGCTTTTTAGATAGGCAGACCTGATCTGTCATATCTGCCTGTGTCTTACTTAAGTTCTTGTGGCTAGATGAGCAGCTGGCAGACTGTGTTGCAAAGCCAGTCTACTGAGAATATGTCTAAAACTCAAAAACTAGATTAGCTGCAGCAGGATTCCTAAAAAGAGAATGGCTTGTGCTCATCCTGACCTCTGCTCTACATCAAAAAATTGCCTTGACAGTGTATGACCAAGAGTTACCCCATGGCTGAGTCTAAAGAAAGCAAGAAGTGTGTGGTGGTGGCATAAATAGGGGAATTTGGTACATGATTAAAATACAGTGCATGCTGTATGAGCCTTGTTCTCACAGGATCTCTTAATTCCCTACAACATCCATTTTACATTTCTGGCTTGCTTTAAGCCTAGTATTTCCCGGGATATTTGTCCAGGTTCCTAAACATTAAGGAGGTATTATACCACATTAACATGACAAGTGTGAAATGCTAAGTGATTAAGGCTATCTGGAATATTTATAGGGAAGCAGAGAGCTTCATATTCTTACCCCTACTCTTAGTCTAGGAATGCTTCTCTCCGTCTGTGCATCTCCACAGACCTCCTTGGATCACTCTATCAGCAGTGGCTGAAGGATGATAAAAGGATAAAAGGTTAAGATAAACCCTCCTAACAAGCCATAGTTCGGCTTTTTAAGCCAAAAAAAAGCTGACAGATTGCTCTCACAGTCCTTACTGCCTTATTTTCATTACCAGAGCAGCCTGGACCAAGATATCTTCTGCTTTCCTAGAGCTGTCATGTTTGTATCCTTGTTACTTGGTTTGTTTTATACCTTGGGGCTGCATATTGAAAAATGAGCTGACTCTCAGATTTGGAGGATTTTGTTGATGTTGTCTAGAACAACTTGGTTTTTTTAAGACTTGTTTTTAACTGGTAGTTCAGGAATACTTTATATAACAGGAAAACCAAATAGTAATATAGAGAGAGGAGGGAAGGGAGAAACTTTGTCATAATGTAAATATAATAGAAATAGCAAAGAAGTACAGACATTTCCAACATTTTAAAATGACTTTTAATAAGAGGAATTGCTTCAACTTCCATCTGAGATGCATGCCTTTAGGAATCATCAGTAATGATCCCAATCTTTCTCTGTTTCCCAGTTTGTCACTTAAACAATAGAAATGCTCTGGGAAATGTAAGTTGTTGAAACAGCAATCTTGCCTGATGGCACTGAAAACTAATATCTTTAAAGCACTATAAGTCCTAAAATCCCAGGAGAACAAATCTTCCATCGACAGATCTGGAAAGAATAAAATTTCAGTCAAATGTAGATGAGGTACATCTGCTGCATTAATGCATTTCATCTTTAGGCACGTGTGGTGAAAGACCTGAAGAGCTTCCTCTCAATATCATCCTCAGCTTCTGACGTTTTCATGTGCTGTTCCCTGAAACTGTGGGATGGGAACATACAGATGAGGGAGAGTATGCTAACAAGCTTTCAGTTTTAGAAATATCAGTTTTACATTTGCATATAGCTAAGGCAAAACATAGTGGTGCTTGGGTTGTCTTTATTGCAGCATGAATTATTGACTCACAAAGGGCAACTGAGTGAAATCAGGCAGACTGAAGTTTATAGGGTGTTAGAATAATTTTTCAGAATATAGATGTTAGCTTATGCAAAAAATGTTTGCCACTTTATATTAAAAATTGGAGCCAGAAGTAGCACCTCTTGCTGGTGTTAATGTTTGTTATAGTAGAATCTTCAGTCATAATGCTTGTTATTGGTGAAAGATGGCAAACTAAACCCCTGGGTCCAGATTCCATGCAAATACTTTGAAAGGGGACTTCTTAGTTGGGGTCCTTCTTATCTATGACTGGATTTTTAAAAGCATAATAATGGCTGAAAATATATTTACATATGTTATTAAATAAATGTGAAATAGTAATAAATTATGGAAGTCTAGAAAAGAATAATTTCGGAGGAGAGGTTAGTTGATATAAGGGGTGGAGAACTATAAAAATTAATTAGCTTTTGCAAAAAAATACTTTTCCCATTGTGCTACTCAAATTAACATGGTGATTAAAGCAAAGGGCTAATGACTAACTTCTAGAGGTATAATGTACTGAATCATCTTTGTTCCTCATGAAATGCTGCTGATCACTGCTTTTGATTTAATTACGACTTTGTAAAAGCACGTTTCTGTCTGCATGTATGATGTCTGCATAGATAAGAAAAAGAAAGTTAGATTGACACTAGAAGAAGTATTTATTCTGGAATTGCATCTGAATAGAATACCTCTGAGCATTCATTTGCACACATCTTTGTGCAGTGCAATAAAGTAATAGTTTATCCCATGGGGAAATTTTTAGCCAATTAAACACATGCTATGTGGATATGCAGGTGTTCAAGCATATTACACTGATTGACAGGTGTGAGTGTTTCTGACATGATGCCAATATATATGTGTTATACCTAACTTACAGTCACAACACAGGCCACCAATTACACAGAGCACTCTTTCTTCAGAAATCACAGCTGTTTCATAATCATTAAAACAGTAGTTAAACTGACTCCAGTTTTGAGTAGCAGGGGCTGAATAAATTACTGTTGTACTTTAATGCAAGTAAGGATGATTAACACAAGTTGTAATCATAACTGCAATTGAAATGCTCTGCCAGGTCTATCAATATGAAAAATTTTGCAGGTTTGTTGTTATATAAGACCTAAAAGAATGTAATCTCAATTTTACCTTGAATAGATTACTAAGTTGTAACCAATGTCAAGGCTTTCGTTAAATCCTACTAAGAATAAAAGTATCATCATTTTTTGAAAATATATGAATGCAAGGTAGCATCATTAGTTTAATGTGCTTTAACTATGAGTACACCAAGGTGTTGGGTAGACAAACATGGAGATTTCACCTTACTGTTAAAATGTCTAGGCTAAATATTTGCATTAGATCCTCCATCTAAGGATAGTGAGAGATACTCAATCAGTTATTAAGATCTACAAATGACTTGCTCCATCTTCTCACTTCTCTTTCCATGTCATATTCTTAAGAGAGGGAAAGTTGTTAATTAGCAACAAACAATCCTAGTATTCATTGACATTTGTTTTCTGCTCTTGTTACTAAATCTAAACTATGTTCCTTGTTATAACTGAGAAATATAAATGTCTCCAGAAGGCCAAGTAATTGCATTCTGGCACAGATACAAGACAGATGAAACACTTTTCAGATGCCTATTTCTCTCCATCAGCCCTAAACTGAGACTAGGGTGAACAGTTTCAATGTAGATGCCTAACTTTAGACATCTAACTTCCCATGAGGTAAAGTTTCTTAATGATTAGATTAATCTGAGAATCTAAAAAAAAATCTTACAATTTATGAATTCAGTGAGAGACATTCATGAGATTGAGACATTCATTCCTCTACCTTCTTATATTGAATGGGTCATATTTTATCCCTCTGAAATACCTGCAACATAGTAAGTTCTGTCCATCCCTAAGCAGAGGTTGTACAGATCATTAAGTCTAATATAACCCTGTAAAATGGACGTCAATTATTTATACCCTTAAGATATTAGAGACAAGGCAAACAGAGGTCAAAGAAACTTCAACTAACTCATGCAGCCTTTTCAGATAATTTTCTTTATTTAAAATAAATTATCTGTTCATCAATATTCCTTGAAAATGCTGGGGACTTGTTATTTTAGCATGGGAAATCAAAGCTCACCAGTGCATGGGTAGCCATTTATTAAATTGAAAACATCTTTAGTCAGGAGAGGGTTTACACCGAAAAACATCTTGTTTGTAGTTCAAGATTCCTGTAAAGTGTTCTTCAGTAAAATCACTTTATTTAATACTTAATCTGATGTAGCATGACAACATTAACTACCATTTGGAAGATCCTTTGGGCTCCATCTTGTGGCTATTTCAGTGATTGTTACCTCTGAGAGAGCTGCCTGCCTTTAGCTGGTCAAAATAGCACTACTAGTTTCAACAGCATACTAGCATATGGCTGTATTTATTGTTTTCTTATATATAATACAGAATTTTTGACTGTATTTTAAATAATTTTAAATTGTTTAGAATAATTTGGGGTTTTTTGATCCCTTTGTTAGGATTAAATGTTCAATTAAGAGGCTGTATAATACACTTTGCAGTTATAGAATCAGATAATCTACTTTCTTATCCTTTGACTCTTGTTAAAAAATGGCATAATGAAGCTGTGGTTCATTCTTGTGATTCATCACCAGTGGCATCTGCAGCTGAGAAGAAATCTCATACTGCCATGACCATTTGCTTTATGAATAAGATAGCTGACTTCCAAAACTAAACAGTTCTGAAATCCCCTCCCCCTCCTTTTTTTTTTTTTTTTTTTTTTTTTGGGTTGTTTCGTTTGGGTTGTTTTGTTTGTTTTCAGTTTGGAAGCGTCATGATTTATATATATTGAAAAGAAATGCTGCTGTGCCTTGGCCAGTTTATTCCCTACTCTGTGGGCAGAACAGCAGTTTCTAAGCCATACAGCACCATTACAAGGAGTACTAGAAAGAAATTGTTTTTTTCTGAATTGAGAAAAAGATGTAGTTTGGAGCTTGAATGTACATGGCTTGCCCATTTTCTCCTTTTGATTGATTTTAGCTGCACTCAGATTATACACATATTTTACACTACAACACATTTATTGAGAAAAAGTCTAAGTGTGATCCCATATACTCTTCTGTCAATTTATTTTGATGAAACTTGTCACACAAATATGATTTTCATTTTGCTTTCTAAAAACTAGTAAATTAATTTAAGAGCAAGGTGTCAGAGTGTTAATGCTGAAAATCAGAATTAGAATGTTGCTACTGACAAGCAACCAGTGCCTGCATCTCACTAACTTACAAGTCCTCATAATATCTGACTGTGGGCAGACTACAGAGACTCACAGAGGTCCTGAATTAGAGCTGCTCTCAGAAGCAAGGCAGAGTTTATTCTCTGTCTCTTGCTCATTAGCTCCAAGGAGCCTGGAGAGACCAACTCCCTGGCAGCTCAGGCTCTCGATTCACTTTTCACACTGGGAGTGCTCTGACATGCACTCGTGAGAATGAGCAACTCCAGGGATCACGTCACTGCTGGATCCCGTTTGGTCCACTGGAAACACAGGTGTCAGGAATCTTTACAAAACAAGACCTCCTGACACTGATTGGAGAGAAGGCTCACTAAACTTTCTCTCTTGACATCCCCAACTCAGCCCATGTCCTCTATTGTCAGAAATAAATAGGGGATGGGAGGTATGAATTGAAATAATAAACTTTATGCAGAACTAGGAAAATCTGAAGTTTTCCTTGATCTGGCTCTATTCCGAGCAAGAGATTTTTGTAACACTCCATAGTTATAAAGCATTTTTGAAATATGAAAATACTCTTTTGGTTTATAGAAATAAAAATAATCATTAATATTTCTTTCATTTAAAAATGGCAATTAAATGTGAAAAAATGCTGGAATATTTCAGCATCTTACATTTCCATTTACTGTTTTCTGGAGATGCCCTGGAAGTGATGGGATTTATATCACTTTACCAACACCCGGGTCTATTTTAATTCTTTTGACTCCTTGATCACAGTGCTTTGAATTATCAGAAAGAGTTAAATTTTTTTGTATACTGGCAGTCAGATTTGCTCTTGGGAAATTTAGGAAGTGTCTTTCTCATGCAAAGGTTTGCTGTCTCTTGCCCTTTTGGAATTGACAACATTTACACATTTCTGTGACAGCTTCTCTATCCCACACATGTTGAAAGAAGGCATAAACTGATGCTGGAAGGTAAAGCTGACCATTTTCTAGGACTTTGGTCACAAAGTCCTAGAGACCTAACTTTTGAAAGAGAAATCATGAATGCCTAAATTTCATGCATTAATTGTGCCTCAAGGTTCCTGTTACTATCATCCATACTTGGAGAAATCAGCACAATATGTAATCTTTCTCCATCTTAATTTTGCTCTTTTCTGTCTCTTTCCAGCTCCTTCAAGTCTGATTTATGCTATGCACAGAATGTACTACCGACTGAAAGCATCATTCCATCTTCTTCTCTTTTATGATGGCTTGTCACTCTGTATGGCTCATTATTCTTGTTTTTCTAGATGAGGGATGTGTATTTGAATAAGACAAAATAATTGGAGAAAGCTTAATGTAGAGTATAGTGTCTGTGTGCTGCATGATTCACATGAGGAATGGTAAAATGCTGCTTGAACTGTGCATGCTACTACCACAATATATTTTGGATAATGAGCCAGTCAATTTAGAGCGCTGCCTGGCTACTTCTATTATTTTTGCAGCTGTGCAAAAAATACTGTATCCTTAAGCAAAACCAGTGAACATTACCCTTTTTTATTGCCAGTCAGAGGAATACACATGCAGCCTAGAGCAATTTTTTGTGACAACAGAATAAGCAGAAATAAATAAAACCTTATCATATTAGGAGTTAGCTAGTAGCATGCAATATTTTGCGTGTGGGGCCTGCAGAGAGGAGGAAGATAGATGAGAAAGCATGGCAACTACAGCACAACATGCTCATTTTTTGGAAGAGATCTTATTACTTCTCTGTAGTTTTTCAGTTTAGTGCACATCTACTAAAGGCAGGAACATCACTGAACCAGTTTTCCTTAGTCACTGGAAGATTTTTCTGGTTTTTGTTTTTGTTTTTGTTTTTGTTATTGTTTTTGTTTTTTCACTTGAATCACTACCTTACTTGCTGACAGTATTGGTTATGATCTCAGAAAACCAGAGGGAGGTTTAATAAAAAAATAATAAAGGGATGATATCATAAGAATGACTAAAGCTGAATTTCTGTTCATACTTCCACGTTTCTGTGAAATAGGTTGGTGGTAACCAGCAGGATGGGATACAGCCTAAGCCAGGTGCTTGAAAGTAGCCTACATGTCCTTGTTATAAAAACCTTTCAACTAAGAAATCAAAGGAATTTTTTTAAGCAAAAGAAATATAGAAAATAAAATGAAATGGAAAAATTGATCTAACTTCAAAGAATGTTCATGAAAAATGCATTTTTCAATCAGTTTTGCTGGGGAAGATTATGGTTAAGGGGGAAGAAAATCCTAACTGGTGAAAAATGAGCACTAGGTACTTAAAAGAAATTCCCTTGATGTTCTTCTGTAAATGAATGGGGCCCTTAATTTGTGACAAAGGTGAGAGAAGTAGCACCCTTAACAATTACCTCATTCTTTCCTTTCCATTAAGGATATAGAAGTTCACGTTGTTGAACACAGCAGAAATTTTGATATCTGAAAACCAATGGCTCTAAATGTAGCTGCCAGTTTTCTGATTCTTCCTGCTTCATGTGCTACTTTTCATGCTTTAGTTGATGTAAATTAATCTTTGGACAAAATATCCTACTTGATACCTATTAATCATGGTTCTTTTTGATAACTGAAATGAACTGAATTTTATTATTCTGTTAGAGACATGAAGCGAAATTTTGGCTTCAGTGGAGTGAATGGGAATTTTGCCATGAACATCAACACAGCCAAGATTTCACTCATGAGCTGATAAAACAGTTGAGACCATAATTTTTTTTTTCCAATTCAGTTAACAGCTCTATACAGAGATAACAGAAAAAAAAATAATAAGATTAAAGATTTCATCATGTATAGACAGTAAGGGTTGGCTCCATTGTTCAATTATGTGAATCATAGAAGTTCCAAATGGCAAAAGACACACCCTATGCCCCCATACTAAATCCCCCATCAATAATAAAGAACTATTTTTTTTCTCATTGAATAAAAAAATAAATCTCAAATAATCCTAGGAAATATATGGCTATATTCTGAAAATGTTCTCATTGCTGTTTAGTGAGAAGACAAGATTTATAAACCAAATACTCAATAAAGTTGAATAGGTTAAAAAAATCTCAGTACAAATATTTCATTATTTTTCCTGTTTGAATAAAATCAGAAAATTAGGAAAAAAGAAGTTTTAACTCAGCAAATCTTATTCCAAACCACAATAATATAAGTAGGTATTTATGGTTTGATAAATACATTACAGTTATCTTTAATTAAAAGTAATATTTTGGGTTCTGATTTAGGGCAAAATTTTCCACTAATCTGTTAAAATATCAGAGAATGACTTCAGCAAAGGTTACATGCAAGCTCCATATATACCTAGAAAAAGGAAATTAATGTGCCTAGAAAAGCAACTTCTGCAACGAACAAGCAGCCAGGTCAGCATGCATGGTGCACTACAAGTTCTGTTCTCTTGGACAAATGCTAACATGGTAACAAAGGCCTTTCATTTTCCTCCCAGCCAGAATGATGGAGTGCCTGATACTGGTTGTATTGGCCTCTTTTAAAAAGGAGCTACCAATAGTGGAAATGACAACAGTGTTATCACAGTAGGACCAGATAAAGCTGGCTGATGGTAGCACACGAGGGGCAGTATGTCATCACAATGCTGTATATCCTAGCAATTGTATCACTGAATGAAAGAAACATTTCTCACAGCAGTCACAGCCTGAAAGACATTTCAGTCAAGGGAAAAGATTGATTTACCTTTCTTCTCCCCCTCCTTTTTCACTGCAGCTGAAATAGAAACAAAAATACTCTGTTTTCAAAATTGAAGTTAATATCAGTAAAAAAAAAATAATCAGAATTACTGATTTTACTGATCAGTAAAATCAGTAATTCAAACACATATATGAGCCTTTGTGTACAGCCAGCTCAGCTATTGATAAGAGCAAATTCCAGCTTTCTGCATTCTCACATGTTTAGTGATGGTCAGTCATCCTTCCTCCCAGACAATGATAATGGGAGAATCATGGAGTGAATATTTCAAAATTAATGATGAAGGAGGACGACAGATTGAAATGGCAAGGCATAAAGCAGTAAGAGGAGTATAGAGAAAGGTTATGAGATGTCATCAGTTTGAGAGAAATGTGTTCCTTTTTTTGCTATTAGAAACTGTAGTATTAAAAACATACAAAAAGTAAGAAGGAAAAAACTGGCTGAAACTATGTTTCTAAGCCTCTGCCAAATATTGAGATTTTTAAGACCTGATTATCCAGCAATCCCACCTCTAAATCTCATAGCATGGGTTTTGTGGGAAGGAAAATGGGAAAGAGCATGGAAGAAAACTGATACTTAAAAAATTTAAACCATATTTAAAAAAACACTGAATTAGTTCCTCAGCAGAAGCTGTGCTGTGTGCCCAATATTCAAATCCAAAGACAGATTAAAAGTCCCCTAAAACTCAGCCCAGTATTCCAATGAAACCTTGCACACATCTACAGTGAGTTCTGTGAAATCATAGCAAAAGTTTACTAAAAGGGATGAAGTGGCTAAAATGAGAGTTTACCTGCACTTACAGATGACTGCTACAACTGTGATGGAGATGAACCAAGCTTATTCTTAAATCCATTCGAAATCCATGCACTACTCATTCCCCAGCCTACAGTTATAGGACTGAAACTTCTAAAAATGTAGTTACAGGTGTCACTTTATTTTGAAATGTCTGATAGAAGTGGTCTTAGTAAGCCTCAGCCTAAGGTTAGCAGTTGCAGGCAAAAGAGAAAGGAACTAAGATTCAGAGCCTGTGCTTCCCCGAACAGGATGTTCAGCACCCGGCTGCCAGTATGAGTGGATATGAGTGGCACTGGAACTGGAAATGAAACAAGCAGAAGTTTAACTCTGCCCTTCATTGGATAATGTGCCCTGGTACATTAATCATTGGTACATTAATGTGTCCTGGTACATTAATGGACAGAAATCAAGGATCATGAGGTCACAAGAAGATAAACACTCCCTAGCAGTTTCAAATGTTTGCATTTTGGATGCCGATCTCTGTCTCTTCAGTGTTCTTAAAATGAGAAATTGTTTTATTTCAAATTGTTTGTACATTTGGATAAAAGAAAGAACCGGTTAAACCTTGAATTACTAAAATGCTGTTTATCAATGGCCTGTGGCAAAAATATTCTGATTTCAAAGATTTTTCATGTTTTCTAGAACTTACTCTCCTTTGAGGATTAGATAAATTTTGAGCATCTCAAGAATGTGCTCACAAAAAGAAAAAAAAAGGTTTAATGGGTAGAATGAATAAAAATTTGTCACGAGGTTTCCAGGATCAGGTCCTCTTTGCAATCACTTTGTTTAGGTAATGTGTGTATCAAAGCTGTTCTGTGCACCTTACACAAACTGCTGTTACAGCAGATTTAGTAGTTTTTACCCCCAGAGACTGCTATAGGAGCCTCGACGGCTTTTGAAAGGCAGACTTGCACAGCTACTTGTGGTGTATTGAAGTGACTCCCAAACCAACAGAAGCCCCAAATATCTGGGAAGGGCCTATAGGTGAAGGTGCAGGGCAGCTCTGGGCTCCTCCTGTGTTGCCAGCTGATGGGATGTGGCTCCCCGTGCTCCCCGGGCAGAGCTGGGCCCATCCACGCCTGCTGCTGCACTTACGGCTGGCGAGTTTCTGCTAGGGTGCTATTAGAGCCTGTGGTGACACCTGTTGGAATTTTCACCTTGGCCACAGCCTTTCAGATGGAATGTTCTGGAAATACTCCACAAATCTCATGAGACACAAGAGGCCTCATCCTGACCACTGTAGCCAGAGGCATTGCTCTGGTCAAATCGTGTTACTCAAATGTAAAATGACAAGGATTAAATGAAAAAGAGCAAAACACCGTCCTTTACATTGCTCTTTAAGAAGTTGAGCAATGTGTCTAAATCTGAAAAGTAGCAAAAAGATGGATAGTTTACTCAAGGAACTAGGTTTGCTAGTGATAAAAGGCCAGATTACTTACTGAATATAGTATCTCAGGAGGGAAGGACATGAAATACAGTGGTGAACTAGAAAATGTAAGAGATGCTCTTGGCCATGTACTTTTTACCCTGATTATTTGGAGAAAGAACAAATTCTTGAATCAACTTATTTTGCTCTGTACTTTTCTTGTAGTTCTTGAATTAGGAATTTATACACACAAAGCTATTCAAAGGGGCTGTTCTATTAGCAGCCTTAAATCGTAATCTATCTTTTCTAGGTCTATCCAAATCCAATAATACTTTTTCAGTTAATATAAATAGCATACAAAGCAAAACACAATTGTCAAGAGTATACATAGCAAATTCTGGAATTATAAATCCATACTGACAACTATTCCAGAACCCAGAAATGAGCATTGTCATATTTTAGATTTTGTGAATAGGTCAAAAAAAATCACTACAAGCCATGGAGGACCTTGTTCAAATTTTTTATGTAGGGTGGGAAAATAAAGGTAAATTTCCATTGGTGGAAAGGTCAGAAAACTGTGATAATGTAGTAAGTATTTTGAAGAAGAAAAAAAAAATCAAGTTGAAGTTTGTTCTATTGTTTTGGACTTTTATAAGAAACTGGAACCTTGATCACCAGCAGTCCTTTAATCTCATACATAGTGGTGTTTTCAAAGGACTTTTTTCTGAGCTCTTGAGCAAACACAAATCTTTCTGAAATCATGAAGATGTCTTGAAAGCAGAAAAAAATCCTGAGTACACTGGTTTCTACTCAGTGACAGTCCTTTCTGTGTAGATTTATGACCCAGCAATAGCCAGAAACAGATATTTAGTCTAAATACTGTCACAGAAGCAACTTCTACAAATTCTCCCTTTATTTTCTTATAAGAAGCAATTGGTTTCCATCCTGAAACACAAAGTTTAACTTTATTTCTAAATTTGCAATAATTAATTATGAAAACTACATTTCCATAAAGATAGCCCGTTCCTCTATGTCATTTCTAAAGAGCCCTTGACTTAGATTTGTGATTTTCAGTCTTATCATGATCACACTAATTAATCTCAAAGGGGATCTTGAATCTTTCCTATTTCACTTTGTATGAGATTTTTGTTGTTTTTCCTAGGACTCTCCAGTGCCACATTATCATGTGAGGGTTTTGTACACAACTGTCTAGACAGGATGCAGCTTTTATTTATGCAATAGCTTTAGAACATTATATGCATTTTTCCTAAAGCATTTGCATATGGAAGAAAGTTGTTCACTGACTTTTCTGCTGCAATGCTTAGGTACTTTCTTTAATTTACATAGTGACTTTAGGGATAAATACTCCTTTAATATTTTCCCTCCATTTCATATTTCATTCTATTTATTGACACTAAATTTTCTTTGACATCGTGCTGTCTGTTCACCTTGTAAATTCAATGTATCACAGCCCCTTCTGATCCTGGATTCTTTAACTGATTTTGTCATCTGAAAATTTCATTACATTACTATTTCTATCTTATCCTGTTAATAAAGGATTATAACATGAGTCCAGACACGGAATCATAAACAATTATTCTATAAATAAGCTGCAATATAAAAATTAATCAATTGCTCTCTGCTTCCTAACTAGATATGTGTTCTCTTTAATACTGTAGGTCTTAGGCAGCAGCTACTTGGCTTCTGCACTAATTCTTGTACTGAAACTTTATAAAGATCTATTTAAACCATTAAATAAATGCTGTGCTTATTACTTTATTAATATATTGAAAACAGTTATTACTAAGACACAGTTTCCATTTCTAGATACAACACAGGCTGGAACTCAGTGTTTTTTCAGATATTTTGTTTTGTTCTGAATCTTATTATGAATTCACCAGATTTCTGACAGATTTTTAAATTTCTGAATAAACCCACAGTAATTTAAGTGTATTTGCCCTGACACGGTAACTGTTTTGTCTAAAAGTGATTGAAATTTTGACTAAGTTCTTATATTTATTTTTTCTTATAAACATGTAGGATGTGGTGAATCACGATCAAATGCAAACTCATCCCATGTGTCAGGTACTCTATGATAACTGTTCATATGCATGCTGCTATGCTGAAGTGAAAACCACCTCATGTAGACAGCTACAGCAAAGCATCTGGCATCCACTGAGTTGATACTGTCTTTGCCCATCTCACCATGAATTGTCCATCTGTTCATAGCTTGAGAAGAAGATAGTGTTTTAAAATATTTAAGAACCATATAAAGTGATATTTCTCTCTCAGACCATCCTAGAAGATATTTTCTCTCCCCCTTTCAGTCATTTTGAGTTCAGAATTTCTCTCATCCATGTCAAGTGAAATCTTACTCATGTTAAGAAACCACAGTTAAAAGAACCAGTATAGTGAGTATCAGAGAGGAGAATTTAGCCTTTAAATTGGCTGGAGCATCTGTTATTTAGAATGATTCTCATTCAGTAGCAGGAAAAACCTTCCCTGCCCTTTTCCTCCTCTGGTCCAGATTTTAATGAACAGATTTGGAGAAATAACCTCTTATTCAATTATACTCATGTATTTTATCAGTAACGGGCAAGAATGATGTTACAGTTGAACTCCTTCATAACCTGCCTATCCCTTTTGCCTTAATTTGTAAGACATAGCTGCCAACCTACCATGAAAAAATTTATTCACTAGATGACCCCAAAAAATTTTACAGTGTTTTTCTCTTAATTACTAGCAATGCCTTAATGAGAATACACAAAGAAATTATCTAGAAGGAAAGTGTACAAACTCTCATACATACGCGCTGTATGGATTATTAACCCCATGTTCTGGATCCTGCTATGACAGGGTTAATTTTTACAGCAGCCTGAAGGGAGCAGAGCCAGGACCCAGAGGTAATTCTATAAGTCCTCAGGTAATTTTCTGGGGTTGGAGATAGAGATGGGTTCCAGGCTGGGTAAGTGGTGGAGAGAGAGGTGGTTTATTGCCTGAGGTTTCCACAGGCAGCATCCGCACATGAATTGCTTGGTTTTGCCTTGTACACTCTGCCATCAATATCATTTCTGTTATTGTTCATTATCTTATTGCATTGCTGTTTCCAGCAAATTGTTCTTGTTTCAACCCATGAGCTGTACCTTTTGGGCCTCCAGTTCTCCTCTCCTGCCTGTCTCAGTTGGGGAGTGAGAGGAAAGTGAGTGAGCAGTGCGTGATTTGGAGTGTTCCAGTGGGAACACTGAATTGGGGAATACCATTCCTAAACCACAACAGTCCTCTCTCTGTAAAGTCACTTGGTAGAGGTGGCAAGAGTGTGATAATGTTCCTGAGCAAGTTCCCTTCAGCTGTGTGTGGAGCCTGGTCTGGTGCAAGTAGAGCCATAAACCAAAGGGACTGTGACACACTTGACAGGTGAGCTTGTGTGAACCTCATGAAGTTCAAGGCCAAGTGCAAGGTCCTGCACATGGACTGGGGCAATCCCAAGCACAAATACAGAACAGACAGAGAATGGATCGAGAATAGCCCAAAGGAGAAAGATTTGGGGTTGTTGGTTGACAAGAAGCTCATCATGACCCAGCAATGTGCATTCATAGCCCAGAGAACTAACCATGTTCTGGGCTGCATCAAAAGCAGTTAGGCTAGCAGGGTGGGAGAGGAGATTCTGTCCTACTCTGCTCTGGTGGTGAGAGCCCTCCTTGGAGTACAGTGTTCACTTCTGGGGCCCACAACTTGGGAAGGACATCAAGAGTCCCAGTGAATCTAAAGGAGGCCATGGATATGATCAGAAGGCTGGAACACCCGTGCCAGGTAGACAAGTTGAGAAAGTTTGCTTTATTCAGCCTGGAGAACAGAATTTTTTGGGGATACCCTATAGAGGCCTCCCAATAGCTGAAGGGAGCCTACAAGAAAGGTGGAGAAACACAAGAACATGTGACTAAACAAGGGGCAAGGGCTTCAAACTGAAAGGGAGTAGGTTTAGATTAGATATTAGGAAGAATTTTTTACTGTGTGGGTGGTGAGGCTCTGGAATAGGTTGCCCAGAGAAATTGTGAATGACTCATCCCTGGAGGTCTTCAAAGTCAGGTTGGATTGGGCTTTAAGAAACTTGGTGTTATTTGATGTGTCCCTGCCCATGCCAGGGAGGGTAGAACTAGATGACCCCTCCTAATCTAAACTATTCTATGAGTCAGTGAGAAAATGGCAATAAAACAGAATAAGCCTGATTCTGTCAGCTCTTGACATTGTCCCAGTCAGAGACAATCTTTGTTTCTGATCGAAAATAATATGTGAAACAATAATATTGTACACCAAGAATTTTGATTTATTGCATAATCAAGCAAAAATAAAAACTTGGACTCATTTCTTGGTCCCTCACTTCAAGGCAGACCCTGAAGTGTTGGAGTGTGTCCAGAGTGTGTCCAGCAATGGAGCTGGTGAAGTGTCTGGAACACAGCTCTTGTGAGGAGCAGATGAGGGAGCCAGGGGTGTTTAGCCTGGGGAAAAGGAGTCTCAGGAGAGACCTTACTGCTCCCTACTGCTCCTGCCTGAAAGGAGGGTGTAGCCAGGTGGGGGTTGGTCTCTTCTCCCAGGCAACCTGCAACAGGACAAGAGGACTTAGCCTCAAACTGTACCACGGGAGGTTCAGGTTGGACATCAGGAGGAATTCTTCACAGGAAGGGTTACTAAGCATTGAAATTACTTCCCAGGAGTTACCCCACCCCTGGAGGAGTTCAAGAAACAACTGGACATGGCATTTAGTGCTATAGTCTAGTTGAGAGTGTGACGTTCTAAGGTTGAGTTCAGTAATCTTGGAGGTCTTTTCTAGCATAAATGGGTCTGCGAGTCTGTGGTTTTGTGATTCGGAGAACTTTTCAGGATGCTGTTATGGAGTCCTGGATATACCAGAATGTAGCAGGCCCTAACTCTAGGAAATACCTGAAGTATCTGTAGAGATACTTTCATTTAAAAACCTGTTTTTACTACCCGGACTGTATTTCTACCTACATATGCAGGTGCTACTTATACAGCTTGAATATTTTCCTATCAAACTGTTCACGAGGATAACTTTACACTTTGTAGTTTACCATAAAACATACCTCATCTTTAAATAACCTGCTTTTTGGAATTAAAATTTTAACTCCTTCCTTTCTAAATTGGTATACATTCATGTTATGTATGTTACTTTTGTTCTTTTTCTCTTGTTCTCTAATGTCTATTGAAGAATATTTACAGAGAAGTCCTGACTCAAAATGGGAATTTTATACCTGCTGTTATGACTCAGTCTTGGTTATATATGTGTCATTATCTTAGTCTGACTTTTAAAGCTCTGGTATTTTATTGAAGTATTTCTTACTGACAATGTGAGACAATGATGTTCTGTAATGGATGGGTCATTTCCGCAGGCTGATATTGAGATTTTTGTATACCAAATATATCTACCCTACATTTTAGTTCTCTATTAGTCAGGATTTTATATTATAATTCTACATTCAGCTTGTGTGAATTTGATTTTCACATTTCAGGAATTTATTTATCATTTCTGAAATACACATATCAACAAATGGGTTACACAGAGGCCACTTCTGTTACAGCAATTTACACTGGACTTGACAGATTTCTGTAAAGTAGCAAGTTCTAGTCTAAACACTGCTATTTCTCAAGGCATTTTTGGTTGGCTAGTTTAACCTGAGATGTCCTCTGAGAAAGCACTCCATGTACTCTCAGTGGGCTAAAAAACAAAGTGCTCATAAAGGTGACCTCCTGCTCACATTGGTTACAGGGCAACGGCCACAAAATTTCTGGAATACTTTTCCTCAGAGAGGCTTTTCTCAGACTGTCTGCCTGATGTATGTGACATGTCACTTATCATTGTTAAGAAAGAGAGGGTCAGTGATGCGCAGCATCCCACATGAATGCTCAAAGCCACTTTGCACACTGGGGTTACACTCTTCTGACAAAATGTCAATGTCTTGTCATGCATATTCAGTGTCACTGAGTTAGTTGTATTTGCTTTTGGAAATGTTAAACTTGTTTGAATCCCAGAAGATAAGAAATAACATATCTGTCACATAAAACAGAAAAGACAGAAACAACTTTTAAAAACCTGCAGCCACTGAGTTGAACTGCCTCCAAAGGAGGATTGTATAAGATTTGCTGTGTCACAAACTTTGATGACTTGCAAATTACTGATTCCTATTGTTGACACAAAAGTGATGTCACTATGCACAAAGATTGCAGCCTGAGATCTTTTCATTCAAGCTGAACTTTCCTACTCAACTTTTCTGTTGCAGTCCTGTTTCAGGGGCCTTGACGGATCTGTAGTCCTGCTCACTGGGCAGACCTAAGATACACAAGACTTAGGGGGCAGTTGGCCTAATTGTGTGTCTGACAGAATCTAATCCAAATATTTTAAGTTCTTATAGAGTCAGCTAGAGCCAAAGAGAAGTGCTGTCTCAGGTGTGGGATATCATTTGTTCTCAGTGAGCTGTGCAAGGCATCGAGTACATCCACAGGTGACATACAAGGCTGTATGCAATCCCATAGGAATACCTGAAGTGGGTAGTACTCATCTTGCTTGGGAACCTGGTAAAGGCTGTGCAAACCCAGTGCTATCAAACTCCACTAGATTATGGCATTGCTCATCCAAATATCCTGCTGTAAGTATAAAACCAATCAATTCTACTTCAGACTTTACCCACGCTTCTTTAACAATCATGGGTATCTCTAATGTGACCTTAAACTGCAGTAAACTCAGCATACTTCACACTAAATATCCAAATCTTCATTCTTGTGTTTTGACAAGCAGGAAACTATAAAACTGTAAGACAATAAAACAACATAGATTTCTATGATTCTTACAGTGTTTTCATCCGTAGGTTAAAAAGGCCTTTTTAAAAAATCTGCATGAAATGAAAGTTCATTTCTGAACATAGCTCATATTTTCTACTGCTATACCATACTAAAAATCTTGCCTATGTTCTATCAGCTACTACAGGAAAAAGACTTCATTTTACTGTAAAGAAAAGAGAGATACTAGAATTAATAACTTCTGGGTAGTAAATTTCCTTTTCAAGTATACCAAGCATAAACAACTTCATGTGCAGCCAGTGGAATTCTACAGTGTTTAATTAAACATGTCCTTTCTTGAAATTATTCCATTTTAGAACTTGAAAGGAGCTGTTATTCACCAGTTGTTTCACTGTCTGATCAAACTGAGTTAATGAAGCCCTTTTTAAAATACTTATTCTTTGTATAGTTGGGTGGATGTTTGACAGTTCACTGAAGCTAATTCATTAGCATTGCAATTAAAACACTTTTACAGACATGTATTTCTTCTTTACAATTCTTGATCTTTTGATATAAATAGGATTTTATTTTCATTATCACTTAATTTTAAATAAATCAATCTTGCAATCAGAAATATTTATGAGAAGAATTAGAAAAGAAATTTAGTGATAAGGTCAAGAGTCTAATTAGACTTAAGGGTCTAATTAATGTGTAATTATTTATTAACCTATGTTTCATATTTGCAAGAACCTAACAGCAAAACCATAGGCCTTGCTTACCTCAAGCTTAAAATAAAAACCAAGTTCTATTAAACCAGTGATGAATATACGAAAAGCTGCCTACATTTAGAATCATAGCATTAAAGTTTTAAAAGACCTTAAAGATCAAGCCCAGGTGTCAGCTTAACTGTGTCCTTAAATGCCATATCCATAAAGTTTTTTTAATACTTCCAGGAAAGATGACTCCATCACTTCTCTGGATAACCTCTTTCAACACTTGCCAGCTCTTTCTGTGAAGGGTTATTGCTCTCTGTTGACTAAAGTAAACTTAATGGAATGGTGCAATAATGTGTCCCTATTTTTGTAATGCCCTGAACCTTGAACTGACAATTCAGATTCACCTACTTTGACTGCTACAAGGAGTTTCAGACTATTTAAGACCTAGTTAATTTTCATAGAAATATAAAATGGTGTGAGTTGGCAGGAACCTTAAAGATAACCTATCTGCAACCCCCCTCCCATGGCAGCAAGGATACATTTGACTAGGCCACATTACTCAAAGCCCCATCTGACCTGGCCTTGAACACTTCCAGAGATGGATCCACAACACCTCTAGGCAACCTATTCACCACCCTCACAATAAAGCATTTCTCCCACACCTAATCTAAACCTACTCTCTTCCAGTTTGAAGTCATTCCCCCTTGTCCTGTCACTACATGTTCTTGCTAATAGTCTCACTCCATCTTCCTTGAGGACTCCCTTCAGATACTGGAAGGCAACAATCAGGTCACACTAAAGCCATCTCTTCTCTAGGCTAAACATTCCCAATTCCCTTAGCCTTTCCTCACAGGAGAGGTGCTCCATCCCTCTAAGTATCTTGGTGCCCTCCTCTGGATTTGTTCCAACAGGTGCATGTTCTTTTTGTGCTGGGGACCCCAGAGCTGGATGCAGCACTGCAGGTGGGGTCTCACCAGAGCAGAGTGGAGGGAAAGAATTACCTCCTGTGACCCGCTGGCCACACTGCTTTGGATGCAGCCCAGGATTCCACTGGCTCTCTTGTCTGCAAGAGCATACTGATGTCTCATGTCCAGCCTTTCACTCTCCAGTATCCCCAAGTCCTTCTTGACAGGGCTACTCTCAATATCACTTTGTTTCTGATAGCACTTAAGCCTTTCCTTTGATTCAGAATGATACAGCTATGCAAACTAATAGCTGATTTCTGCTATTCTGCTGTACACCAGGTGAAGTAGCTGCACTTAAAAACCTGAAAATGTTGTCTTTCATAATTTTGGCAGAGAAAATATTGGCTCAATATTTCTAGTACTCCTTAGGGAAACTCTAAAGATAGGAAGCAGTATTATTCAATCATCTGAAGCAGTTTTCAAAACCGACTGGAAGATTTTAATATTGATTACTACATTCCCATGTCTTAAATAACTGCTATTAGCTAACAAGATATTACGTATTTTTATCCGTATTAAATTATTTACACATTTAACCTGAGTGGCTTTTTTATAATAAAAAATTGGTGTTTAATCCATATGCAAATGGGATAAAGTAAAACTAAATTTTATTTGATTTATTTGATATGAATAAATATACCTGAACATAGTTGGTTAATTATAGTTACAATGCCTAAAAATGCCTGGTATTTGAGATGTACTATAAATTGTGATTGATTTTTATTTGATGGCTAGTGCTGATATTTAGATATAATAAGAGAGAGAAAAAAGTGCAACCAAATAATATAGAAAAAGAAATTGCGATCTGAAATTAGTAATTTAAATAGAAAGAATGAGACAAATTCAAGAAAAAAGAAAATAAACTCTTTTAACTTTAAAGTCTATAAAATACCAGAGCTACAACTTGCTTGTATAGCCTCATATGCACCTGTCACGTGTTCAGCCAGGTAAAAAGAATGTCCAGCAGCAAAGGATGCCATTCAAGGATATTTAGGAATAGACAACCAAAGAAGCTAGGATTTAATTTGTGACTCCTTGCACAATGGATTTATTTTCTTAACTGAAACTTATGTTAAGGCTCAATTAAACTTGGGATTGTTACCTTTTTCCTTAGGATTAGTTGAAGCCTTAATTTCTTTTCGTTTTGAAGAGTCTGAAGAAGAAATCAAACACAGAAATGAAAGTAGAAAGTTAGCAACATAAATATACGCTGTGCTTATTGGTACTGTAACAAATGTGCAGAACACCCAATCAACCAAATGTGTAAAAGAGATGTGTTGAGAATTAGAATCTCCATTTAATTCCATAAAAGGCACAAACTAAAGTTGAAAGCAAACCGAAAACATTTCCCACTAAATTTGCTGACAACATTTCTGCAGGTCAAACCATGCACTCATTCCTGTGCAGCCTATCATTTCAGCCTGTCGTGGGCATTCGGTAGCAGCTCTGTTACTAATTCACTCAGAACAGAAAACACTCCTACTGCAATATCGGCTGTGCAGGTCAGACAGCAGTTAAAGAATACCACAATAAGAAGGGTTATGACTTTATTATTTCTGAATCATGTCAGACACTGCTCCTTTCAATATTTCAGATCTATTAAATGAGAAGAATCTAGGTTTAGTCTCTTTTAACCAACAGCCTGTAATTCAAAATATATCAAAACTGCACTGAAATACCAGCAGAAGACTTGTTATTTGACAGCCATATAATGATAAGACATTACCCTTGTCCTTTAAGGTTGCTGGAGACTTCACATCTTTTCTTTTACCAGTCTCTAGAAAGAAACATTTATCACAAATCAGGTTAGGGAAATAAAATGACACTTGAAAAGAAAGCAAGTCAAACAAATTGATATGTGGAGAGCAAAAGAGATGTGATAATTAAATGAATTTAACAACATGGAAATAAAGAACAGGACAAAAAGCAAGGTCATTCATTCATCTTGCTAGTCTTGGATATGTAAAATAATAAGCCTTTAATATGTCATTAGTTTCTTTGCATTTTGAGGAAACTGTGGAGCCCTCTCTCAAGCAGGTAATGAAAACTTACAAAGAAAGAAATTCTATAGAGCAGTTGGCATCAATGACCTTCTTTTCCTGTATCCAAAAAAATATTAATCCACATTGATACAATTGAAATATTAGGAATAATGGTTTTGAAAGCCAGAGGCTGCTGACAAAGGTAAGTAGGAGGGTTTTTTTTTTATTTAGAAGTGACAAAAGGACTAGCTACTAGTTCAGGACTCCAATATTCTTTTAATATCAAGGAAGCCATATGGGTACTACCTGTGAACAGAATTTCACTTCCTGCATATATATAACCGTTTAAAATGACAGGAACACAGGCTATAAAAGAAGAGCAGTGCTCATCTTTCAAACGAACATTCATATATCTTATGTCAAAATGAATAGTCTAGGGAGTTAATTGTATCTTTAAATTTTTTTTCAGTATATGACAAAGTTTTAAAGGAGAGGTGAAAAAAACCTTGCTATTCTACTTCTCTCTTTCTAGTAACTGACAAGGCCAGAAGCCAAGGACAAAAAAAAAAAAAAAAAAAAAAAAAAAGCCCATCAACCAACCAAACCTCTCAAATGCCCCCCAAAAACTGAGGGGTTAGGTAAGCACAAATAAAGGAAAACTATGATCTTCTTTTGATGCCCAGGGGAGAGACAGAGACCAACAGCAGTGTCACAGAGGAGAATTCTCAGCCACAAGTGGTGTCCTGGCTTCAATTCCTACAGATTTCACAAGGTATAATGCATTCCTTGCAGAAGTGTGTCATTTTGCTCTATATCTATTCAGCAGCCATAATCTGGACTTCATCTAACATCTCCAGCTTCCAAAAAAAAAGTGACTTTGTAAAAATTTGGACTTCAGATTTGCTGTTCTGTTGTTCCAGCTCAGGAATCAGACAGTTCCTACAGCCTTTGCTGTTTTGTTTAAATTTTTCAGCTGTTTCAGTACTCTCCAGAGTGTTCAATACACATCACATTGCAACAAATAAGGTTTTCTCCAAGCAGATGCCATCAAACAACCCATGACCCCTGTGTGAACAGCTAGCAGCAGTCTTGCAACTGAAAGTATTAGAGACAGAAATGTATGTGACCAGGTTGCAAACAAATTAAGAAAAAATCTTGACATATCCATCACCCTCAAACACCTGGATTTGTCAGTTTTATTCTCAGACACCTACATTCCTGAGCTGTAGCCACATGGACTAGATTTAGTCTAGTTTCCTTCAGTAATGCTCCCACTGTGGGATTTAGACAATTCATTTTTGATAGACTAGCATCCAAAAGTGGTATAAAAATAAATTTTAGTATCTTCCCCAATGCCAATTCAAATCTCCACATTTAAAAGAGGCCTGGATGATTTCTAGGGATCTTACTGGGATCTGTACAGCACAAATATTATTAAAAAAAGATATCATGGCTAAAATAATCTAAACAGGAACCAGGATGTGTTTGGTTTTTCACACTTCTACATTCCTACTCAAGAGCTGTTTATAGACTGAATAACTGTTCTGATATTCAGGTCTGGATTTCTTCATTTACCTTTTTCTTTTAAGCCCTCTGGATTCTTGGGATTTTTTCCTTTCAGGGAATCTGTAGGGAGATAGTTATATTTCTGAGACTTAGAAGACAGGAGTACCCTTCAAAATTTAAAAGAAAACTCAAGAAACATTTAAAAAACCACAAGTAAAATTGTGAACATAAATAGATGCAAGCTTGACTTCTCGTTATATCCTCTCTAGAGACTGTCTCATATTTTTAAGGTGCAACAATGTAAGTAGCAAAAGCAAGAATAGAAATTGCTTTTGGTGACTCTCTCTAGAGACCACATAGATGAGAGAAATTCGAAAGGAGAAGGGGAAAATGCCAGCAATGACACAGGGTTAGGAATTCTTTGGGTCTTATCCAAAGCTTCATGGAGACAGTTTCTGCTTTCTCTGTCTGAAGAATATATCTTTTGCCTCCGTCCTTCAGGGAATATGTATTCAGGGTCAACAAGCACAGGAAAATCATACACTATGTTGTGTAAATAACTAATTTTAAAATATTTTTTTCAAGCAACAACCTCTTGACATCTTAAGTGTATTTATCAGAGAAATTAGGGAAAACAGTTTTTTCCAAAGTGAAGAAATAATTTGATAGGCTTATGAATGTATGTGGTTGGAGTGAGAGAATATCACAGCCTGCAGAATGGTAAATAGACCCAGCTGCATTCCATCTGACAGGATATAGCACCTAAGCATCTAGAAAAAATCTTGCAATTTATTCCAAATTAAAGTAAACCAAATCTTCAGTAAAACAGAAAAAACTAAAACAAGATCCTTTGCAAAATAATTTTAACTCTGAACATCCTCCTGGCTGCCATGGTACCAGGAAGCAATCCCACTTATCCATCTGGGTTTAAGTGTGAGTTGTAACAGAAAAAAATCACTTCAAGGGTGGCTGAAGTTGTTGAAGAAACCACAGTGTGCACTGTTATGAAATTAGGAGCCTGATTTTCACAGCAGCAGGTAAACTCTTCTTCAAGGGACTGAGAGAAAACTTCCAGTGTGAAGCCTGAAACCCTTTGAAGTAGCCTCTGTGTGAACTATATTAAAAGACTTGAGGCAAGAGCTGCCCACTTGACCACTTTACTCTGGGCATGCTGGTGATCTCAGTGATCAGCAGCCACTCTTGCAGCCACAGCCACTAATCTTTGGCCTTGTGGGTTTTGTGCCATATATCCATAATGATTTTTTGCCATCCATGTTGCAGATCTCCCTCAGATTTCCTGTAATATGTGGCTCCTTAAGAAGGTTCAGCACATTTGACTCTTACAACTTTTGGATGCAACTCCCAGTGCAGGATACTTTCCATGGTGCACCAAACTCCCCACCCTCTGAGCCAAGGATACTGAGATCACCAGTTCTGCTTTTCTTCCAGAGCAGGTTTTCATTTTCAGAAAATTAAACACATACTCACTGAGGACTTTTCAAACTTCTGCTGTCAACTGACCGCTTTATTGCTTGTCTCAGAAGGGGAAAAACATTGAGCTGGCTTAAAGCCAGCTTTCACCATAATACTTTCCTCCTGCTTTCTATTCCAGGGTGAAGCTGGGTCGGGTTAAGAAGATGGTATAGAATGATGAAGCAGAAGCAGCATGTGATATCCTCAGGCTAAAGATATAGTTCTCACGCAAATGACAACGACAAAAAAATAAATGGAAATAGACAGAAATGTGAACTGCAACTGCTCACAATATAAGTCCATTTTTCAGGGAAAAAAGTTACAAGTTAAGATAAAAAATGCCACAGGCAAGACATTATTTCATGTTACTTTTTCTTTAAAGGAAACACAAGTATTGCATAGGAAGTGCAAATCAGCTCATTTGTTTCTTTAATGACAGTATATTTGACATATATGGCAAGAAAGAAATACACATTACTCTTTTCCCTTATCAATCTGTTCATAAAAATAAATAGGTTTACTATCCACACATAGCTGACACAAGAAAATATTCAAAGACATCCCAAAACATGTCAAAAGCAAAGAAGAAGAAAAAAGAGCATTTGTTTGGAAAACAAATCATGGAACACAGGGTGTGAATGAATTTCTATTATCTATACAGGACAAATGCTGTCAATTTAATAACTCAGCATAATGCAAATACCTTAAAAAAAGTTCCTTGAGGAGTTATAAATAAAATATGACAAACTTGTAGTGCCACTGTTATGCCCTCTGTATGAATGAACTTGTACTCTGGTTAGCTGGGTAAGATGCCTACCCAAAAACCACGTGGCAAACGATACCTTAGAGTTTCATTGATCTCAAGTTATTTGAATATGCTTATGGCAACAGAAAATCAGTTTTTATATTCTTGGGCACAAATGGACTTTTCTGCAGGGAAGAGCTGAAAAGCCATAAAAAAGTTATAAATTCGGACAGTCTTGAGATGTCCGGTATCACTAAGAAGTGGAAAACATATTATTCCAGTGTTCTTTTAATTATTCTCAATAAAATTAGGCTTCAAGACTGAAGACATTTTATTCACCTCATAAAACAGATAAAGTAACTTTGTCAGGTTATGGTCTATAGCAACTAGTCCAAATTCAGGGATTTATTTTTCCCCTTTCTGTTTTAAACAAAATCACTCTGCTTCAGTTTATGAAAAATAGCTTGCTTTAGGATAAAGTTTGTGGTCTGGACATCCTCCTTGCTCATTCAGACTTAGCCTATCCTTGAAAGGGAATGAGGTGAGATGGTACCTCCTTTATTGCATGAGGTGACAGACACATGTTAATCACCAGAAGTATTTAACACTTCACCTAGAAGTGTTCCTTTATTTAGTTTACATGAATAGTAACAAACTCCCAAGATACATAATTAGGAAGTATATTCAGTCTTAAAAATCCTTGTTTTCCTGTGTCCTTTGATATATTTGTATTTTCCAGGAAGATCCACTTTAAGAAAAAAAATTGCAAAACACCAAGTTGCAAAGAGTAAAAGAGGTCCCCAGTGACCTGATCAATAACCTTTATAGAAGCCCACTCATGAGGCTTGAAGAGGTGGTGAAGAGGGGAAGGAATGACATACAAACAGGCTTTGATTAATTTATTAACTACATTTTAGGCAGATATGATAACTGAAACAGGGAACAAATAATGTTAAATATATGTTTATGTAGCAAGTAATCTATAATGCAATAAGAAAATCACCAAGTTTTTCTAGAAGTTTCTCCCCACAGGTTTGTAAGTTCTCCCCATAGTCTTTGATGCTGATAGATTTTCAACTGATCTCTAGAGCTCACTAATCAGCACCCTCATTTTTAGGCATAGGCACAGAGCTATGCCAGTTTGATGCCTGTTATGGGAAACAGTGATGGATGCATCAGCAAGAGCTGTCAGGATCTGAGGGACAGGCTCAGCTGGGCTGGACATCAGTGCTACTACAGGGCTCAGGAGCCTGTCATGTCTTTACAGATGTTTTCAGCAGCAAGTTTTCAGCTGTATTGACATTTAAAAGAAGTTCCTGCCTGCTCTTTTCTGAAGATTGGGTGGGTCCTTTGTCATGTTAGAAGGACTTGTAATTGCTAATTACTAATAAATTAGTAATTGAAGTTGTTGATATGTTAGACATGAGCACAGGAGACAAAAAAGCAGTGCTGTGGCCATTCTTAACAAAGGACACACTGTGAAAACTTTTTCAGGGCTGGCAAACCACTGTTCATTTGTTCTAAAGAAACTCCTATCAAAGAGAAAAAAGTTTTGGCTCTTCTCTCTTTTTTCTCTTTTCCCTGCCTCCCTGTAATCCTTTGAAAGCAGCAGCAGGCTGAATACACGTGCTCCATGCAGGGAAAGAAGGGGCAGAGTTGTCACTCAAGTGCTTCTTCTAATTTTCCAGCACAATCACAATACCATCAGGCAGACACATTATAAGTAGTCTGTGGAGAGGGCCACAGGACTCCATAGAGTTTGGATATACAGTTTTGGGGCAGAAAACTAAGTTCATGTAAATGGGGCATGTGTACATTAGGAGTAGAACACACACATAAGAACAATATATGCACCACAGAATTTGCAGATTGCCATAATTTGATTTAAACTTTGGAATAAAGATGTGAGTGAATGAACATAGCTTCTAGGATTTTGAAAATATGTCTAGCAATAAATTATTCCTCCTTTGCTTTATATGTTTTTGTCATCTTTCAATACTGCTTGAATTGACCTCTTCATTCAGTTCTTTCTTTGAAATTACATAGAATGACTGAGTCTTTAATTAGTTATAGACTAAAGTCTATATATTGCAGACCATATCTATCTATATATAGCTATAGACTTATAATACAGGCTATTACTTAGAACAAATATTAATTTGAATATATATATGGTAGATCACTTTATTCTGAAGATGTCAAATAAGACTTATCCGTAAGTACCTTCTTCCAAATAAAGTTATTTCTAGAAAGGAAGGAAGAAATAATATGGGTAAAATGCACCCAATAAAACAATTGATGAAAGGAAATTTAATTGAGTTAATCATCTACTCTGATCAAATTGCCAAAAAAAAGAAAAAAAAAAAAAGGAATACAAGAAAGATTCAGACCACCTCTCATGTTGCAGATGATCAGATGGTTGACTGGATGAAGCTCTGGGGTTTTAGCTATAACTTTTATGAAATACAGAAACCATGTTTCCCACTCATGCTCATAAACCTTACTTTCTTCCATTTGTGAAATGCTTCAGTTCAGAATTTCTTTACTGGCCTCTCTTAAAGACTTGGTATTGTTCAGACCATCATTGTAAGGCTCTTGACTATTACATAGCGTGGTTTATGAGATTGATTTAATTAACTTTGAGAACTCTGAATTTTAATTGTCTTGATATATTCTATTTTTATTCCCCCACCCCTTGCCTTTTTAATAATATAGATCCTATAGAATATTTTAACTAATTAAATTTTGTTTGGTTAAAATTTATAATGGGAAAGACTAATAATGATTGTTTAAAAAATTAGCATCTTCATTCTGCTTGGTGTGGTTTTAACAAGTATTAGATGTAATTATGTATTCTTACCTTTTTCTTTTAAAGATGTAGGATTCTTTCCTTCTTTTTCTTTAGCATGTTCTGTAAAAATAATTTATTAATCTTCAAGCTAGAGTGTCAAACAGTTAACATCTAATGTTTGTAGGATAATGACTGACTGAATAATTGGTGGTTTCTAACTGACACAAGACACCAACTAAATGTGTAACACAAAATTAATTTTCATCAGTTTTAGCATGCTCACAAAGTGAAATCACAAATTTTCTTAAACCTGATGAAAGAAAAAAGATCACTCAAAAGTTATTTTACTTTGCAGCTCATATTAAATGTTAACAAATGTTCTAAATGCTGGGTTTAGCCTTTTGAATTTTCATAACTAGTGTAACCAGTGCTCGCTTTGCACATCTAATTCAGGTAATGCCAATTAAGTTTCATAGTAAAGTTACTGAAATAATATTATGGTTACAAATTCCTAACAAATCATACTTTAAAAACAGAAATGGTGATGAATTCCAAGTTATTTTCTTGATGGACAAGTTACATACAAATTATATCTATATACACAAACACACACACACACATATATGTATGTATATGAGAGTTATATACAAATTTGTCCTGCCATGTTACCTTTATCTTTTGTGGCAGCTGGAGGCTTTGATTCTTTCTCTTTTCCAGGATCTGTAAAAGAAGTAGTCACACCAGTGAAGTGACAGTCAGAAACCACAACTAAGTGAAACAATGAGATTTAACCAGCAGAGAGAAGCATATAAATCGTGCAAGAGACTAAACCTATATGTTGGAAGTCATGGTTAAAAACTGAGTTATTGGAAGGTTTGTACAGAATTCACCAGGTATCAATCAGAAGGTTCAGTCTACAAATGTGTTTTGTGGATTAACTATTGTAGATTTAATCATAAGATTGGCAAACTTCATCTTATTATGAGACAAGGACAGTTTCTCAGTGTTCTTAACCAGACAGGTCAAAACTGACGCTTTGCCAAATTTGACTCATTGGAGCTGACTGTGGCCTACTTCCCTCCTTTGGGATTGCCCATTCTTGCTGAGCAAGGCCAAGGGTTCTCTTATTGCATCAATTCTTTTCTAAAGGCCAGATGCTGATCACAGGGTGAGCAACATAGCGGTGACAAATAGGTGGGTGAAGAGTTGCTTTCGTTCTGTCTACAGACAGGTAGAGAGGATGGATACGTCCCACCAGCCTTCCTCAGGGAAGGGCAGTTGCCTGGAAAAAGCAGAGGGGACAATTTGCACCAGATGGAAAATAAGAATTTGGTTTCAGACAAGATTAGAGATTACTACTCTGGGCTGATAAAAGCTCTCCAAAGCTTTCCACCCCAAATTTAAAAAGACAATTAAGACTCTACCAAGCAGTCTATTCAAAAAGATCAGAGACTTGGATTTTGACTTCCTGTAGTTTAACCATCTGACTGCTGGTTGAACTGTTTTATACGTGTCATCTGAGAAATGCTAACAGGCGTTTTCTGGAAAAAAATAAAAATAATAGGTTTTCCATCACATATGAAGCAAAAATTCCTTCTATTGAAAAACTCTGGAGCAATTCAGAGCCAGAAGATATTAAACAAAACTGTTAGAAGATCGTCTTGGTTTCTACACATTGGATAAGTAATCAAGACTCCCTAAGAGGAGAAGTTTGTGTTTAGGAGATGGAGGTTGTGTTTACTAGATAGATATGAAACTTGTATAAGCTACAGTAGGTAGTTTTAGTGGTAATTTTTTACTGCCTTAATGACACAGTTCACAAATTGTCTCTTTTATTATAAAAACATAGAATGTGTCCAATAGCAATTTATGATCATATCAATAAAGATTCTTGTTCATGGTTTAGTATTTATCTCTAAGAAAAATTGAGGTCCTGGGGAATCTGAATTGAAGGAATCTATAAATATTTACTTTTTATTTATGTTAGAAATAGCTATAAAGTGGGAAAACCTGATTTGCTGTTGACATTGAAAGTCCTCTTCTGTTGAGACTGATGTCAAGAAATAAATTTTTCATTATTTTTCTTCCTTCTACATTGTGTTTCTAAAAAGGCAATACTAGATAATTCCACACAATATAATTTTTAAAGGAGAAGACTTGGGAAATAAATCCGTTGAACAAGGTCAAAAATGAAATTTTTTGAAATAAAGCTGTCTCTTCTATTCCTCACTGTACCTCAGACATCTGTTTCAGAAACTACTCCTGCCCTCCTGCTTTGACCTTCATGTTTTGTACTCATCAATTTACTATTCAGTCGTTTTTTTTTTAAATTAGAAAATACACAATTTACTGCAGCTATCTGTAGATATATAGGTATATTTGGTGGACATATTCAGATATAGTCATGGTCCTAATTTAAAAAAAAAATCAAATTTGTAAGTATTTAAGTCTCACAGAAGACTCTATGAAAAGACATAAAATTCAGTAGAAAGACTGAAAAACCTTTTCTTCTGTGCTCATGTGTAATGAAAAATTCCCAAGAGGTTTCATGTTCAGAGCAATAGTGTCTACAAAAAAAAAACCAAGACATCTGAAGACAGAGCTCCAGCCAAAACAAGTAATTTAAAGCATGACATAAAGCCTTTACTTTCAGAAGCCTGCCTGTAAGAAATTAAAGTTGTTGTACACCTCCATTATTAAGAGTATAGTTACCCAAACTCTTGTGTAAAATGTTACTTGGATGAATAAAACTATATCTTACTTCCTTGTTTCGTCTTTGGTTTATCTGGAGAAAGAGAAGGGAAGGGAAACAGAAGTGAAAAGAGAAAAGAAAAAGGAAATGTTAGAATACATGCTCACATGAAATTTTTTAAAAATATAATCAATTAATGAAAATGTATTTAAATGCATATTGACCCTAAGTGCTCAAATATATCTTGAACCTCCACTGTTTATTGACAAAGTATGTCAATAAAGTTTATGGTTCCCACCTATTGCCTGTCATACATGCACAAAGAATATAAAATCCCCTAGTCTGATATATCTTTAACTGATAGCAAATCTCATTTCTTAGGACTATTGGATACCACCACAAAACAAAACAAAACAAAACAAACAAACAAAACCCAAAAAACAACACCTTTTTATCATCTCTTTTAAATAATAATTTTCAGGCATTAACTTCCTGGAAACCATCTGATATTTGCTCATGACATTTTTCAAACAAATAGTTCAAAGAGTTAAAGTCAAGTGCCTTCTTGCTCAGCTTTTAACAGTTAAAAATATTACTTGTAGTTTGGCTTTAAAACAAATAAAATATTATTGAACTGATATGTTGCTACAATCTTTCAGTCCGTTTATAGATGTGGGGATTTGAGGTCAAAGCTGCAATAATCACTAAAGCCTTTGTTCGAAACAATGAAGTTATGTCCTGATTGCTGAGCAAATCCAGCCTCAAACACTCCAGATTTTCCTGCAAGTCTCCTTATACTGTTTTTCTCAGATAGCAAGTCCTAATTTTCACCAGGACTGAATCCCTCTACTTTTTGAAATGCATCCTGATCCAAAGTACTCTTCTGTGAGGAATATAAGTACACAGTAATATTCAAAAAGCATCCAGAAAGTTTTTTTGACATGTTTGTCTTTGGCTGATAAGTGTGTTGGCAGCAGGTCCATACATACAGGGAGCAGAAACAAGAACAGAGGGAATTGCTGCGTGAAAGTGTTTGTGCTCGCTTCTGTGCATCAGAGGAACTGAGCTGCTGCCAGCACTAGGGAGTAGCTGCAGCAATAGTTGTGACAGACATTACATGTTGTTCTTATCCCCTTGGCTTGGAGAGACTAGATGGTGCTGGCTTGGGGAGACAGTGCTGCTGCTGCTGCTGCTGCTGCTACTGTCATGGGAAACAGTTTGCCCCCCTTCTGAGTTCCTTGGTTACCACAACCTGTGGCTTAGAAAACCCTCCTCCATGCCAACCACGTGGAACTATAGTTTGTACTGCTCAGTCTGTGCTCTTTATGGCACAGTTAAAATGTTTGGCAGATAAAATCCCAGCTAATGGTGGTACATCGTGGAAGGGACAAATCTTACAGCAACTGCACACACCTCACTGCTGCATGAGAGACAAAAAGAGGGGAAGCAGTGCAGATGTCTGGAGCGCTTGTGTGGCAATGGAAAGTAATGTGGAGATACCCAGCCCAACATCGACTGAAATCTAGGCCAAGGCCCACCTAATTATAACATTTTCCATGACAACTACCAAGCAGCTGACAGCTGCTGCAGGGTGTCTGTGCTGGCTTGAGTAATTCTGAGTAAAGCTGAAGCTGAAAAACTGGAGAAAAGAGAGGAATAATAGCTCGAATGACCAAAGCTGCACCAGTAAACATGTCTTACACCTTATACTACAGGTTACTGGCAAGTTCATAATCAGGGCTCTAGCTGCCAATTTGAGCATGAGTAAATACAAAAATCGGTAGGCAGCTGGGCTGTGTATCACCTAAAGGAAGCCTGAACTGATAAGCTGTGGGGATTTAGAGCCCCTTTTCATTATTTTGCTTCTTACCATACTAGCCTAAAAAAGAATGGATTGTTTTAAACAAGTATACAAGAAGCAAGTATGCAAGATATAATGCTGAAAATAATAATAATAATAATATAACAATATAATAATATAAATGTATATAATAGGAAAAGACACATCTTTAGATGGCTTAAGGCATCAGTCCTCTTTTTGTGTTCACTCAGTGGCTTGAGTTTTGTTTTGGCCCTGGTGTAGAGCATTCCTTGGTATTCCTGCTGTTGTTGGCTTGTGACACTGGATATAGACTTTGACCCTCTGAACTACGTGCCACCAACATGTGGTCCTTGCAGCCTTTCTTCTGGTGTTCCCACTCAGACAATCCCACTCATGCCTTATCCATACCAATCCTAAGATTTTTGCGAAAAATTTCTACAAGGTCTGGTCTCAAAAGTTTTTGAGATTCTCTACAGTGGACCTTTGTGACTGTTCATGGGGCTGGTGTTTCATCTGGGACAAGAAGGGCAGCTCAGCTGACTTCAGAGGGCCTCTGCTCTTTTACCTCATTGGAAGTTACACTCTCAGAGTAGCAAAAGCTGATCCCTGTCCAGGCTACAGGGGCAGGAAGCCTCTTGCAAGCCCAGTGGGACACTAGGTCTCAGCACAGAGCCTTTCATCTGAAGTGGGCAGCCATGTGCCTCAAGCTTTTTGTTGCAGTGGCAGTTTTATGGAAGTGGGACAAACCCAATTTTATAATGGAAATTCCCTGTTGCTCTGACCAATACAACAGAACTCTGAAAAAATTCTGGTGAACCAATGGATTTAAAGGTTGCTGTCATCCAGCTTTCTGAATCTGAGGTTATTGTTTCTGTGCAATTATATTTTAAGATAGATAACGCCAACATGTTTTGTTTTCTTTTTACCTTGCACTGCTGCCTTTGTTGCTTTTCCTTCTTTTTTTTCAAGTCCTCCTGCAAATAAAAGACATGGTTTAACTAAGATTTCTAGTCAGAGGTATTATTACATCAGACAAAGTTCTTATTAAATGCCTACACATTATTTTGAGCCAAAAGATTTCAAAGATTTGCAACTATGATATTCCCCCCCCATGATATGAATACATAATAGATATTTTTTGTCTGTCTGAAAGAAGAGTAATTTCCTTTTTTAATTTTCTTTTAGAAAATAAATAGTAGGTCTAATCAAGCAGAAGGTAGGGCTGCCCAGTGCAGGGGGCTTGGAACTAGATGATATTTAAGGTCCTTTCCAACCCAGACCATTCTATGATTCTGCGATGTCAGATGAAAGAGGGACTAAACTGTAGTACATATTTTGTAATGGAGAAGAGAGCAAAACAAGCAGATCTTCACCTTGCCCAGCCATTCGAGAGTTCCCCAAGCAAGCATGGGTTTCTGTTTGAACCAGCAAGAAACCTCCACTCTGCACCCCTGACACAGCATAAGATTGCCCCACATTCTCCGTTTTAAGCACGAGGCTAGTCTCAGTGAAGGTAGCAGGCCACCAATGGACTGTATGTTATGACATCTAACGTGATCCTTCTGAATACTGAGATTCCTGTGGGCAAGCAATAAGCATGAACCAGAGCACTTGTGCAGCAGGGCTGCTTAACCTTTACTGACACCAGGGGAAGCAGCTGTAACAGCCCAGGTCAGCATGCATGGACATGTCCAATTGCTTATTCACAAGCTTCGCAAGCACAGTTCATAAATTCATTTACATCTTGGGAGATAAGGGATATTAAGGATGAAACTATCTAAGAAGAGGTGGTGCAGGAAGGGGAACCATTAAACTTTGCTCACATAAATATGGGCATCTTTTATAGTTTCTGACAATTTACACTGCAGGTTTGGTGATGTACAAGATTATATCTTTCAGACAACCTATGTATTTCTTACCATGTTGAATTATTTGGGGTTAAATATTGTAAATCTATAAATATACATGCTTAGCTGCAAGGGGTACATCCAACCCTTCTGTGAAATCAAGCTTTTGTAGCCATAATTTACAACTATTATGCTAAATAAAATCCTTACTTTAATTTAAAAGGCTATCCACTTACAGTGTTTGAGACAAAAAATGTGGCATTAAGAAAATAAGCTTCACTGTCATTGTTTGAAAGTAAATAACAAACAATCAGCATAAGTGGCAGGATGTAAAGTGGACAGTGAAAATTAGTTTACATCTGAGGGGTAGAGAAAATGTCTTTGCAGCTTCAGGGTCATTATTACATATAACAACCTCTCAGCTTGTTATTTCACCCTGTCATTTTATTAGAACAAATCACAGTTGAAAATTAAGAGTTTGGCTTTTAGAGACAAAGTAAATTCTGAGGGTCACATTCTGTTATCATTATTTATGGTGAAAAAGGGAATTCAAAGAACCTATAAGGTTCCTCCATGTGTGCTCACTTCTTCCCTGCTGCCTGGGCTGCAAGTCTGGCCCCAGGGCCACCACCAGGACATCCTTTCAAGAGCATTCTGAAACTGCTGGGCATGATGGCTCAAGCAGATCAGCTCAGCTCAGTTAATAAGCTGTGGCCTGTCTGCAGTGTCTGCTGGTGGGCTGGGGACCAAAGGAATTTTCTTCTGTTCCCAGATTCCCTGAATCTGAGATTCAGTGAAAAGTCAGGTGTACTTTTCACTGATAGATGAACAGCTTCATGTTGAGTGGGGTGAACCCACTCACAGGCACCAATTACTCCCTTGTGATGGGAGCAGGTGTTTGTGAGCAAGATCCATGTAAATAGTGAAATATTGCACTTCTGCACCTCGGTTACCTCAGAGAACTTATTTTATTGAAGATAATCTTCAATTTTGCTGAAAATAAAATCTAGGTTGAAAATGCATCTGACTCGATTCTCAAAGAAAAAAAAAAGGGAGCGTTCCATTTCTATCTAAGTACCTAATTTTTTATTGGTGTTCATGGACATAGAGAAAGCCAAATAGAACCAAAGATCCTTAATATTTATTGTAGACCTCTGCTATTATCATCCATGGTGATTCATGGGCCCAGATCAACAGTACTACTTATACTAACCATGAACCAGACACTGATAAGCCACGATGAATCTGAGCACTGAACCCTACCACTGAGCAAATCAATACCACTGTGCTTCTAAAATGCTTACTGAAATGGTCAATATCTTGAAAAATAAATCTGTTTGAATATGGAAACAAACATATGAAAAGGGACCTGTCCCATACACATTTCAAAATATAGTTTTAGCATTAAAACTGCAAAAACAGCTATGACAAGAGTTAAATGAGTTATTGAGAACTATTGTTTTTTTCAAGGCATTTTTTAATACTTTTTAGCTGAAATGAAAGCAGTTTTGGTTTGTAAAATTTCTGAAAGTCAGAATACTAATGGACTAAAAGTATTTTTTCTGGATACTGAACTTCAGGCTAGAAGAGAAATACAGCTTTCTGCAAAAATCAGGTGTTTAGTCATCAAATGTATTTGGTGGTGGTAGACCACGAGTGTGGTAATCATGAAGGAAACATCCATCCTTGAGAAGCATTGAGGCTGCTATAACAACCAGCATTTTTAACAGAATTCTGGCTACCAGTGAATTCAGTAATGCAAAAAAACTTCCATGAGTTAGTGAGTGAGTGCTTGTGAAGAAGAACTTGCTGAGACAGAACAGGGCTTCAGTAACTTTTGGGAACTGCCAAGTGACATCACCTACACACGGCAGAGCAGTATCTGGAAGGACAAACAGGACATTCTGTCATTCCCTTTGCTTTTTCAGAAGAGAGGCATGAGCTGCTTTGGTGACGCTGAGAGGTCTTTCATCATCAAGGTAATAGTTGTCACTTTGAAAGCCTGTATAAATAGGAAGCCCATCCACATAGAGTCAGTGTTTGGAATACGATTCAGAAGGTTTGGTTGTCTCTGTCTCCATCAGAACAGAGACAAGTTTTTTGAGTAGGTCAAGATGTCATCCTTTCCACTGGGCTTTTCTAAAGTTTTTGTCATTTCTGAATGGCAGCCTGAAAGATGATCTCATTTTGAAACTTTATCCTGTTCCAGGTATTCCCCATTTGAAAAGCTGATCTTTTAGCCATATGACTAAAGTAACATGAATATTGTAATGTATTATAATTTCTCCTCTGCAGAATGGCAGGCATTAAAAAAAATAAAGAAACACAACCCCCTATCCAAAACAAAACCCACAAAAACCCCCGCATGAAACAATATAAAATAAAATATGTGCACATGAAGGTAAAATCAGAAATTCATCAGGGATCTATATTTTCAGTAAAATATAGTTTCAAAAAATAGATTGAATAAATGGAGTAATACTCCCACATATATTTTGTCATTTCTCAGCAAATTCTTGACAACTTGGAATAATGTAGATCAAATGGGCATATACTTTATAATTGTTTCTCTGATTCCATCATAAGCTCTTAGGAAACAAATGGGAGACAATGTCAGCAGATATTGTTTTATGCTGAAAGTGGCCAGGAGAGCAATTCATCAGTCAAATATTTTTTCAGTCTCAATAGTTGTAGGCTACAATCAAATTTATCAGAATATTTTTATCCCAAAAGAGTCAGGTTGCATAACTAGCATCCGCATCAAAAATATGCATTCTAAAATGTCACTGATTTTAAAGCTATTTTGAGATATATGCTCAATGTGATGGAAGACTGAAAGAAATCATTCTCATTGGAAACAAAAAAAAATTCACTCAGTGAAGCCTGAGGTCAGAGGCTCCTCATTGTGACATCACAAACATCAATAAATCATTAACCTAAGAAGTGTATGTTATGGTTTAGGAACTGTTCTTTTACATGGAGAAATGAAAAAAATTCATGCTGTAGTGAGACTTGTTAGAAAATGCAAGAAAGTTCCATGTGAATTTGATAGTTCATAAGTAATACAGGCTAGTGGAAATGGTCCAGACCTCATTCAATGCCAGCAGATTAATTTTTTTAATTACCAAAGAAGAGAATTTCATCAAAAGCCTAGGGTTTTTTTTTTTTTTTATTTCTGAGCAGAATTGCTTGCCTTCCATGAAGATGGTTAAAAAATTTTACATTTGCCAACACCTGCTGAATGCTGAAAATCACATTGTGCCCAGAGAGCTGCTAAGTCTCTAAGGACTAACAGCAGAAAAATGAGAAACAAACAAATAAATAACACCAATGTAGAGCAATATGGATCAAAAAGCAATGATTTTCTTCGGACTACTAATGACTACTATTAAACACTACTGGAATTTGTTTGCATCAATATAAAAAATAGAAGAAAATAACAGCATTCTTTTGTGATTCTTACTAAACGGCAAAAGGAACAGCTGTAACATTTTAATATGATTTTTCCCCTGGAGTACAGGCTATGTTTGAGTTTCAAAATTAGCAACATAAAGTTAAATTTAGATGAATTGTTAACAAAAAATTTTTAAGAAATCAACAATTACCCCAGAGCTAAAATCATCTTATTTTTATTTAATGAAGAGTAAAACAAAGTTGTCATTACTTAGACACTGGAGAACAACTTCAGGTTCAATATTCAGTTGAGCCTATGGTAAAACTAAGATGGCTGAGGCCAACACTGAGTTGTGACACTGCTCTTTGACATCAGAAATAATGGAATTATTCCTATATTATATAATGGAAACTAATTTTTTTCTACTTATTCTTAATTGACTGAACTTTCTAAAGCTTTTTTCCCCCCATTGGTCTGAAAGGGAATAAAAGTATGATGGTCATTGACATGAGTAAATATGGGCTAAGAGTGAAGGGCAGCTTGTAATCTGACATTTCATTTTCCATTTTTAAGTTACAACTGAAATCTGTAAAGTTCTTGAAGGCAATTTGGAGCTAGTAACTTACATTGAATGTATCTAAAAACCAGACACTGATTTGAAACAAATATTTACTATATTTTCTCAGCTTGAATTTATGACCTTGATTTTTCTCATCAGTCCCAATTCCCTGTGCCGTGTGGAAAGGAGCAAACTTTGGAGCAAGCATTGGTGTTCTCACACCTCCTGCCTTTCGCCATGGACAGTTCATGTATGGAAGGTAGGCAAAAACTCTTACACCAAACCTCCCTGCAAAGCTCCCCAGACTCCCTATGGAAAACAACTGTTCAGTCACTGGGCTTGTCCTGCAGTTAGAGTGGCAAAAAGAGAAATATTGCTTTGTGTCATCTCTGTAGAAGATTGGTCACTTCTCCTTTCTGCCCTTTCACAAAAGCCTTATGGCTTGAGTTAAGGTTAGAAACTGAATTTCATATTATTGGAGAATTACAGCTGGTCTATGAAAAATCTGAGGAAAAGATGCCTGCTTTGAGATGCTGCAAGGAAGACACTATTGTAATTTAAAAGACTTGTTTTTTTAAATAAGTCCTACTGGTTTTTTTTTTCTTTTTTTCACAAGAATTTTTCTTTCATTACTGTAAAGCTAACAGCCGCATGCTTCCATTTCAAATTTCAAAACAAATCAAATTACTCACCTTTTGACTTTGGAGTTACCACAGATGCTGTAAAATAAAAGAAAATATTCACAGAGCCAAATTGCATAAATGAATAAAGAAATTAAAATTGATCTTAACATCTCTTCCCTTTTTCAATATGCTACCTATCTGGGTAGAGCAGGAGTTCATTTTTTTATGTAGAGAAAAACTGATATACACATATGTTGCTTGTTTAGATAGTCTCATGACAGATGACTAATTAACCTGCAGATTAAAGGCAGTGGAAAACAAGGCCAATAGATAAGTTGCATACAGAGCTTCAATAGCTCTGCTATTTTCAAGTATGAAAATGAGACAAGGAGTAAAATAGGCTCCAGAATGGGCATATATTCAACACAGGTGGAAGGTATGCAATAGAAATGTTCTTTTTAAAATTTCAGTGATTTGCAGAAATTAGGAATTGTTCCTTTCTTTTTCTTTTTTTTTTCAGTTTATTGGAACTTCTAGAATTGAAACAGAGGATGATCCAGTTTCAAAAGTCTTCCTTTTTTATAAGTTTTCTCAGATTATTTTCTTTACTATCCTTCATTATTGCACTAACTAAATGCAAATTAATTGAACTATCATATTTATCTTTTTTCATTATTCACACCTGCATTCTGAAGCCCTGTAACAGGTTTTTACATTATAGAAAAGGACAGATTCATTTTTCTACAAATTGACTGTCTACTGTAGGTATTTCTTGCTCCGAATTTCTATGTGAGAAAATAGAGTCATCTGATGAATGAGTCATCAAGCTTGGCTGTAAAAAGAGGAAAATCTTTATACATGGATGCTTGGCATAAAAAAAATTAAACAGTACTTTTTTTTTCCTACCCTCCACATTCTGAATCTTGTAGTTTTGTTTGTTTCTCCATCAATTTACTGTTACTTTCCTTGAATAGACAAACCTTTTAAAAGCTGAAATAGAGAATTCTCACCCTCTTCTTGTTCTCAACATTTAATTAGATCTCAGTTCCAGAAGATCGAATGGTTGTTCCACATCCATTCAATTGCTTAAGTAACATTAATTAAACCAGCAAAATTATATTCGTGACTTTATTTTTTTTAATCCCTCTACCTAATCCTGTCTCAGCTGAAAATCAAACCAGATAAATGAGACTCTAAAACTTAGTCTTTTACAGGACTTACCATGTACTTTTGCTTCTTTCTTTGTTGTTTTGCCTGTAAAAACAAATTTTAAAAAGTATCAAATATTGACTTCAGACAAGAATTACTTTAAAATATTAGAACAGTTTAAAAGTAAAATAAAAAGAATAGAATATTCACCAGCTTCCATTATGTTTTCTTTTTTATGTGGTTCTGAAAAAGAAAAAAACAGTAAAGTGTACATTTCTCTTCTTGTAATGCTTTGTTTGATTGCCTTGGACAATAATTTTTCATGTTACTTTTGGCCACTGGATGTGACACATTCCTATGGACTCCCAGTTTAGTGAGTCCTTGCTGCTTTCCAGTATGTCAAAATAAATCCTTTATGTTTATAATCAATCTCTTCAGTGGTTTTCACACTAGATAAACAAGGTCAGATAAGCTGTTAATAATGGAGAGCAAAGGATTCATCTTTTATAATAAGGTGCTAAAAGGAAACCATAGAAACAGTGTAGGTTAAAACATCTGTAGTTTTGCTTCAGGGTGTTTTAAATGGAGGTCTGCAACCCAATTTATGTGTTTCAGGACACCTACTTTTTAATGGTAGTTTCTGTAATACCTCTTTCCATGCTGCAAAAATGTGCTTTAACACAGAAGGATCAGGACAGCCTCCCGCAGAAAGAGACTGAACAACATCTACCAGCCAATGCTGACATTCACAGTAGCAAAAAAAATAGTTAAGCTTTTTCTGTCTGCAGACGCTTTCAAACAGCATATGGAAAGGCTGTGCTGTGCAAGTTGGGATCCACACAGGGAACATTTCCTAAATTCAAGAGTATCTGAGCTGACTGATCACAAGATATACCCCAGAATCATCAAATCATAGGACACCCTGAGTTGGAAGGGACATTACTGAGTTCTAACTGAGGATATTCTATGGTTCTATGATTCACAAGGGTCACTGGGTTGTGCTCCTGCCTCTCCACAGAATAACCACAAGAATCACATCCTGTGCTTGAGAGCATTGTCTGGGTGCTTCTTGAACTCTGCCAGGCTTGGTGCTGTGACCATTCCCTGGGGAGCCTGTTCCAGTGCCCAGCCATCCTCTAGGTGAGGAACCTCTTCCCAATATCCAGTCTAAACCTCCCCTGGTACAGCTTCAGGCCATTCCCTCAGATCCTGTCACTGTCACCACAGAGCAGAGATCAGTGCCTGTTCCTCTGTTTCCCCTCATGAGGATGCTGCAGACTGCAAGGAGGTCTACCCCAGTCTCCTCTCCTCTGGGCTGGACAAACCAAGTCATTTCATCCACTCCTCATATGACTTCTCCCCTAGACACTTAAATATCTTAACAATCTTCCTCTGGATGCTCCCTAATAAAGTTATATCTTTATATTGTGGTGCTCAAAACTGCACACAGGACTCAAAGTGAATACTGTTAAATACAAGCTCATTGCCTACCAGTATCTGATAGCTGTATTTTCTCCAGGCTTATTATAGGTTATATTCGTATTAAAGCTGTGGTATAGAGTTGAGCAACAATAATGTTTAAACAGTTTCCACTCTGGAATCAAGATATAAAGTTCCATGTTCAAAGTGATTCTGAATGTTGTAGCCTCACTAAAAACAAACTTATTCATAGATGTGACCTATCATTCAACTGAATAAGAAAAAGGAACAAAGAACTTCCAACATAAAATTAAATACTTTTATCAGCAACATTAATATGAATAATATTTCCATTAAATAATAATTTGTAATCAATGCTAATACTGACTGCACAGTGAGTGAAAAAAAATTACTTCATGCAGAGCTATGAAAATAGTTAATATTTGAAAGACTGATCATAAATATGAAAAACCACACAACTGTTAAGTTTTAAACAAAATATGTCATTGCTCCATATTCCCACCCCAAAAAAAGCTTATATCAAACAACACATTTCCATTCTATCTGAAATAAAATACTCCTTTTTGTCTGAGTTTTTAAATCTCTCTGAAGAGTCATCTTATATATATTTCAAAGAAAAATGTAGTTTCCAAAATAAAGCTCTGAGCCAAGTTCTTAAGTAAAAGTTATTTTTCTTTTCCCCCCCAGAAGCCATGTATAAAATTGCATTAAAATTAAAAAAAAAAGAAAAAAAAAGGGGAAAAAAAAAAAGGAAAAAAAAAAGAAAAAAAAAAGGAAAAAAAAAAAGGAAAAAAAAAAAAAGAATCTGAGCCAAAATGTACATTTCAAAGCATCAAGATTGACTGAACTCATGGATCTAGTCTTAATATCGTCATATAAAGCACATTTTAGTGTATTGATTACATAACAAATATTAAAAATATTGTAGGTTCTTTAATGAAACATTTTATTTGAGAAATCAAATTTTAGTGAAATTATCACGAAGCAGGTTTGTGTCATCAAGAAAAAAGAGTCATGGCTGTGATTTTCCCAACAATATGAAAAAGTGATTGAAATAGAGAGCAGGTTGGTATTTATTGCCTGAATAAATGTACTTTCTTGATGGCATCCTAGCCTGGGTTGCAATTCTAACACAGGTCAAGGAGGAAAAATATAGCAAAAACTGAGAGGACAAAAGTTTGGGACTCAGTAGTTTGGCTGCCTAAATGCTCTTGATCATTGCAACATCTGCAGCTTTGAATTTGTGTGGCCTGAGTGCTCTCCAGATTCTCCACTACCATACAGATATTTTAGGACTCATTCTAGAAATTATAATTTTCACGGGTATTGTGGAGGTTTCTGTTTTACTGTTGCTCAGGAATATTGCTCAGCTTCCTGGAAACTAAAGGAAATGTAATTCTGTCTTTAGTGGTTCTGAGGCAATTATTTTTCTCTCTCATTCTAAGATCTCTTAGCTCTCAGGAGATCAGGGAACAGAATGATCCCAGCCACACTCAGCAAGTATTTTGGCAAAGTATAAAATAATCAGTTTATTTAGTTTTATTTCACTTTTTTTTTCCCCCTAAACTGCAAACATTAGGAAAGGCTTATACAGCTTCTTTCATAAATAATAAATTTATTTCTAGAGGCATATGAAATAAAATCCTTTTCCATGAGAAAATTTATAAAAATGAATAACATAGAATTTGACATCAAGCATTTCTGGCAAATCTGACATGATATGAGACTTCAGGTGATTCATTTGAGATTTGATTGGAATAAACTGAAAACTTTCATTGCACAAGCTACAAAGTGCAGGAAATTTCAGGTCTAGATCATTCCTGTTTGCCACAAGTTACCATTGACTTGATCTCAATGTCTTATTCTTTACTTTTTTTGTACTTTCAAGTACCTAGTATGACACATGAAAGGATATTTCCAGCTGTAAACACATTAGATATTTGCCACGGCATTTTTCATTATTTTTATATTTAACCATTTTTGCATGTATTTGAGACTGTTCAACATATTTTTATTCAGGGAAGTTTTGCTGGTAATATAGTATTTTTCTACCATGCATGGAATTGAGATTTGATTTAGTTTGACATTTTACCATCTTTATTTGCTCTGATATTTTAAACAGACTGTTTTTCTTTTTTTATGAAAACTGGCAAAGTTATGTATAACGTTCCCATAAAACCATACAAATGTGCTTTTTGCTTCATTATAGTGACATACTCCTAGGCAATCCAGAGTAGGTGGAAGACAGAAAAGAACTTGAACCTGCCTCTGTAGCTCTTCCCTAAGCCACATTATTCCCTAAAGAAAAAACAGTGCTGAAAAGCATATAGGCTGGCAAATTTGCTGAGGTGAATTTTAATTTTTAGTACCAGAATAGACAAAGTGTGACCCTCTGCTACCCGACAGGAAAGAACAATTGATTGCCTGTCATAATTTATATAGGTATGTGAGCACATGCATGAGCGTGTGTGTGCACCTATTATTTTTTAACTCAGATAAAGCATTCATGTCCAAGAAGGGTTCAGGAAAACAAAAGTTGTACTGGGAATGACACAGATTGGAAAAGTTTAAATAAATGGCATTTCAAGTGGATACGCTGTTGTGTGGGATGCACCACGTGTTAATAAACCAACCCCATTCTGTTTGCACTCAGTAGCTGCATAAAAATGGTGCTTTCTGTACTGCTGTTAATCTTTTACCAGAAGTATTTCAGTCCAATCTACTGTTAAAATATTCTATGCAGTGTCTTAAGTACTTGAATCCTTAGCAGAAAGTTGGCTTGGTCTTACAGTTTTATAATCTTGGTTTTATAAGCGATATATAAAAACCTCTCAGAACCTCGTATCATGATGGTTAATTAAAACCAAATGAGAGAGAGTGGTAAAGCTCTCCAAGATATCCTGTCATTAAGAATATTGCAAACATAAGCATTTAGATAAAGAGGAGATCCCTTTAGTCCCTTCTGCTGAAGGGAAATATTGCAATATGAGTTCAGTCCTGTTGTTAGACCTGAGGTAATCCACATGAGAAAGTCTTGCATCAAACTAGATTTTTCCTGTTCTGCTCCCAAAGAGTATGTGTTCTGCTATTCTTACTTTCTTGATCATTGTAGAAAACCCCACTGCTGCTTTACACTTTGATTTATGAAGATCATGAACTGTACAAATTCATTTCTTTCTGAAATAAGAAAACACTAAGGAAATCTCTTAAAATGTGAAATTGTGCCACACATATACTCACTCCTCTACATATGATCATCTTTTGTGGAGGACAATAAACAGTTTTCTTGATGGATTTTTGTGAAGAAAAGGAAAGCAGGTGACAGTTCTCTCTTCAGTATCTTTGTTTGAAAGCTGCTACCTTGCTGGGAAATATTTGAGAATAATTTTGTGCAAAGAAAAGAAATAAAAGCCTAGATGAAATTCAGCCATGTTCAGTTCCATTTATTTGGCCTGAGACTTTTCTTCACAGGCAGAAAGCCATAGCATCGAAACTGTCCATCATAAATTGTAGATGTAATATATAAGCATACATGTTATAGAAAAGTCTAATCCCCACCACTGCTCCCCTGGCAATCAAGTATCATTTTCATAATTATCACAATGAACTGGATGAGGCCCATTTACTCCCATTCTCACAAAGCGAAGCTGGTACCACTTCCAAAACATTAATGCCTGGAAAGATAATTATATCTGTAGTGGATGTGATAGTCTGGACTCAACAAAGCTTAAGCATGCCCTTGAATGCTTTGCTAGGTGACTCGCCTGGTGGATGCAGGGAAGGCTGTGGATGTTTTCTATTTGGACTTCAGCAGGGCCTTTGGCACTGTCTCCCACAGCACACTCCTGGAAAAGCTGGCAGCCCACGGCTGGGACAGGAGCTCTCTCTGCTGGGTCAGGAACTGGCTGCATGGCAGGACCAGAGAGTGGAGGTGAAGGGTGCTGCATCCAGCTGGGGCCAGGCACCAGTGGTGTCCCTCAGGGGGTTGTGCTGGGGCCAGCTCTCTTCAATATCTTTACTGATGGCATGGATGAGGGGGTTGAGTCTTTCATGAGTAAATTTGCAGACAACACTGAGCTGGGAGCGTGTGTGGATCTGTTGGAAGGGAGGAGGGCTCTGCAGAGAGACCTGGAATGGCTGGATGGATGGGCAGAGTCCAATGGGATGAAGTTTAATAAGTCCAAGTGCCAAGTCCTGCATTTTGGCCACAATAACCCCTGCACTGCTATAGGCTGGGCACGGTGTGGCTGGACAGTGCCCAGGCAGAAAGGGACCTGGGGGTGCTGGTGACAGCAGCTGAACAGGAGCCAGCAGTGTGCCCTGGAGGCCAAGGAGGCCAAGGGCGTCCTGGCCTGGATCAGGAATGGTGTGGCCAGCAGGAGCAGGGAGGTCAGGATTCTTCCCCTGTCCTGGGCACTGGTGAGGCCACACCTCGAGTGCTGTGTCCAGCTCTGGCCCCTCAGTTCAGGAAGGACATTGAGACACTTGAGCACAACCAGAGGAGGCAACGAGGCTGGAGAGGGGCTGGGAACACAAACCCTGTGAGGAACGACTGAGGGAGCTGGGGGTGTTTAGCCTGGAGAAAAAGAGACTCAGAGGTGACCTAATCACTCTACAACCTCTTGAAATGTGGCTGCAGTCAAGTGGGATTTGGTCTCTTTCTCCAGGCAGCAGCTGACAGAAGGAGAGGACACAGTCTCAAGCTGCACCAAGGGAAATACAGGCTGGATGTTAGGAAAAATATTTTTACAGAAAGAGTGATAAAGTACTGGAATTGTCTGCCTGGGGAAGTTGTGGAGTCACCATCCCCGGATGTGTTTAAAAAAAGATTGGATGTGGCACTTGGTGCCTTGGTTTAGTTGAGGTGTTAGGGCTGAGTTGGACTCGAATCTTGAAGGCCTCATCCAACCTAGTGATTCTGTGATTCTGTGAATTCAAGATGGAGCTAAAGATATGTTAAATCCTTATTGAAACTGGGCACAATTCTAGTCAAAAGTGCACTTGAATCATTGAACAAGTTCAGGGCTATGAAAGTTTGCCAGACTCAGAACAAACCACCTTAAAATGCCTTTTCTGTAAAGAGTGGACACTTCCATAATGTTTTTAGCTCTGTTTTTTTAATTGCACTTAACTTGACCCTCTTTTATTGACATTATTGTTACTTTCATGTATGAATAAAAATCATTTTTGTAGTTAACTTGCTCCCCCTGCCTTGCTCTTTAAGTAGTGCTGTCTTTGTGTTAGCAATACAAAAGTACTTTGATGCATAGCAAATATCTGGTGAGAAAAAAAGAAACAAGACTGCATTTACAGTACAAGTATCTTCACACACACTGTGAACTGAAAGGGAGTATTGGAAATTATTTTAACTCTATATTATCCTGAAACAGAGAATACTCTAGGGAAGGTATAAATGCAAAATAATGTCCCAACATCCTAGCGAAAGTAGTAAAAAGGTCATGGATTTTAGGCCATTTACTCAAAAACATTCAAAAATATTGGTGAATAAAACCTGGATTTCAGATTAGAAAGCTTAGTGTAAACTAATCTATTTCATGCTCTATTTAAATAAATCCTATATGTAAAGAATTCCTGGTTGTAAAATAAGATCTTCTAACATCAGAAAATTCTTCCCCGTTCAGGGCATCATCTATTGTGACATAAGTAAAGAATTCATTTTTCCTTTCCCATTCAGAGTCAGATAATGGCTCAGCTTACATAATCCTGTGGACAATTTAGGACATCATGTTCTGTAATATTTTCTGAGACTTCAACTGGGATGAAAATGTCAGTGGGTTGAAATGATTTGTGGAATGTATCTCCATCCACATAATAGATTCGTGCAGATATTAAGTGGCTGAGGGATGGACTGCTGCACCAGCAACACGGCTTTAGCTGCTGAAGGGACAATGCATTCCTGGCAGACCAGGAGCAGAGTCAGCTCTGAGGCTTCAGTAAAGCCTAGTGGAAGCACCCTGGGACAAAGAGTAGAAGATCAAGACCCAGTTTCTCCCATCCTTTGGCATATTGCTGGGGATTGAGATCAGATAATTTTCAGCTACTGTGCAAAAACAGGCAAGCCTGGAACCATCCCATTGAAACCAGAAAGAAAATTACTAAATCAGAGAAGATACGATATTTAACTTCTCAAAGAGCTAAGATGGGACAGAAGAAGAATTATGTTAAAATGGACTGAAAAGAAAGATTTGGTGATTCAGAAGGACTACAGAACGATCCTGGATCTAAATCTAAAGACCCTGAGCAGCAATATTAATGCAGGTAGGGCTCCTTTATTTTGTTTACTGCTGCATAAACACCTGCTTTCTGAGTGAAGATTTATTTTGTACAGAAATAAACTGCAAGGCTTGAACTACATTCAATAAGTTACTTCTAACATTTGCCCCCAAAGAGATAGACTGTAAACCCAGAATATAAACCCTGAGAATGTCTGTGCTTATGTTCTGAAAAAGTCTGAGAGGGTTAACATCAGGGTACAGAAAATTGAACTGTCTATTCCAGCTACCAGAATAATTTTCTTGGTAACATCAGTATGACAGAAATACATGCAGAGATGCTTTCACCAGGTGCAGTGGTTGCTTATAAAGAGAAATTTCAGGACACACAGAGGCACTCAGACATAAGATCCCGAGGAGAATGCAGGACTGAAAATGTTACTATGTCCCTACAGAGTGAGAGAGACAGGCCTCTTTTCCTTTCTCTAAAGCAGCTTACAGCAGGGTGTGTAACATAAACTTGACCCTGATCTTTGAAGTCCCTCATCTTGGACTGACTACACATATCTACACAAGATGAGAATACATGGTTTGATGGATGATGCAGAGGGTGTGGTGCTGTGAGTAAAATACATCCCTGGTGTGTGACTTGAGACCTGAATCTGAGAAACCTGACATAATTCATGATAAGTTTTCCTGTTCCATTGTGTTGCTAAATTTTTCAATAGAAATGTTGATTTTTGTTAATCTTCTGTAACATATGATATTAACTTTTTATACACTTGTGTCCTACAGGTGATAATTAAAAAATAATCAATAATCCAGGTCCTTGATAAACCCTTTCTACACTTCAAACATACCTACTGTGACATAAACTTCTGTAATTTTTCCTTTTTATGTAGACTAAAACTGGTTATTGCCATAAAGCTCTTGGCAATAGCTTTCCTGCTGCCATTTTCGTTACAATCATTTATCTTGAACCAAAAATTAACTTCCCTGCTAAGTAAATAGTGCCCATTGCCAGTAAAACCAGTAGTCCTTCTTGCTTTAGGCAGCGATCTGAACCTATACAACCCATCCTCTAACCAAGTTTTTCAGTATAGCCTGCATTCTAATATTCTGTACTTACCCCCACTAACTCATTTCCTATATAATTTCATACAAATGTACTCTTTCTGTTTCTTACAAACAATAGAAAGATTGGTGGCATAATAAAGTAATAATAATTCTCGTACAACTGGAGTCAGTTTGGATGCAGCTTAAATCTGAGCGCTTAAAATTAGCTATTGTCTGTCATACTTATTTTATTCTTTCTGGATCCAGACTAAATTTTATTGGTTTTTCAAGGGGGAAATTGTGTTCAAAAAGAGTTTCTGTTATGAACCCAAAGCGAGTGATTAATAAGATTTTTCTTTTGCATGTGTGTATAGAGGAATATGGGGAAAATTTGGCATTTAAACTCACTAATTAGGCAGTTAAGTGACAGTACAAAATCCATTAAACATACTGTAAAATTAAATTAAAAATTTCAAGACCATTCCAGGGAAACTCTAAGCAGTAATTAGGATTTAATTTTTGCAGTTTTGAAAAGTTAGAGCTGGTTTTTAAATCAGGCAGATTATCAGGGGATAGAGCTGTCACTGGTGCACAGAGAAGGTACAGGAGCCTTGCCTATGAAGTGAGGCCATCCCCTGAGAGGGACTCACAGATGAGCTGTCCCCATCCCTCTTCCTGCCTGCAGGATGCATGAGGTTAGTGGCACTGAGGCTCCTTGCTGCCTGCTGGGGAATACAGTCACATTCCTGTTCATTTGGCTGGAAATTCTCTCTGCATGGTTTGAGCCTGTGCTCCCACCCCTGTCCTTCACCTCCATGGGCATGCATTTCCCACAGTGACAAAACAGACCCAGCAAATTTCAAATTTACTAAACTGAGGTGTGATGTCTCTGCCTCAAAGACAGCTGGAATATTCACCCAGCAGAATTCACTACTGCTGCAGGGCATGATAATGATTGAGGTGTGAGGCTGCAAAGGGATGGGAATAAGAGGGAGATTTCCCTCCTAGCCCTCTCTCCTGACAAAGGATGTCAGGATGAGGCAGCTACTCTCTACCTACACCCCTGGCTCTGAGCAACCCTTCAGGGAGAGCCTGCTGGGCCCACACACGAGAGTGCCTGAGGAAATCCTGTGGAAGGAACCTGTGCCACTCCTCAGGGCAAAAGCACAGGCTGATATTTTATAAGGGTAGGTCACTCTCAGACCTGTTCTGCTGGCACAGCTGGGGAGACAATGCACCATGCAGGAAAAAAGAGGGAATGGCTGCAGGATTTAGAATGGGAAAAACATAAAACAGGGTAACTGAGGAAGATGTGCAACAAAACATCTTCAGCTCTGATTTCTCCCTTTAGAACAGCATTACTTGCATATATCTGTGAAACTATTCTGCTTTACAGCCAAATACTGGGATCTCCAGCCCAATTTCTGATGATTGTCAGAGAGGTGATTTTTTTCCAATTAGAGAAATCTGGAAATGTTTGAAAGTATCTACTTTGAAAATGAGGTGATGGAAATTTATTAAGGCTGGTTTCCCAGAGCAGCTGTCAGCTTGCAGATCCAGAAGTTCTCATAGACTTCCAAACGCCATATCCACTTTCTTTGCTTTCTCTATATACAGATACATATAGGAAGGTAAAAATAGTGCATGTTGAATTAGGCAGGCATTTCTCAACCAGTGACATTAAGATCAGGAACATATGTGATGTAGATGCACTGTGAGATGACCAGCTGTGCTCTCAGTCTGTTCAGTCTGTTAAGAGGAGTAAACCTTGAGCTTTAGGCATTCTTGGGTACAGGTTGTGGTGTAATAAGATATATGGAAGAAAACGAAATATGAAATTGGATAACATATTTAATTTACTGTGCTAATAGGCAACAGCCTACTTATGATGTTGCCAAACAAGCATATTTAATATTTTGCTATGGTGAGTTATTCTGGTGGTGAATTAATTTTCAGAGAACAGGAGGGGAATCTAAAATGTAGAATTCAAAACCTACTGCTCTTTATAATTTTTAAGGCAAGCTACATATTTAGAAATGTGTCAGAACAGACAAACTTATTTTATTTTTCCATAAGAAGCCATACCAGTTTTCCCCCTTTCTTTATCTTAAGCAGATTACTGTCATCACCATTCTTGTCAACAAGCAGACTCATTGGAATATTTTTCAAACATGAACACAAATACTGGATGCAAGCAGGTGGAATGAATTAATTATAAGCATATGGTTCTAACATAATTTCTACAGAGTGCTATTGAGACTTCTAAGGGTCTAGCTATACAACACACTTTGGCAACAAAGCTGCTTTAAGGAACTATCAGTGACATGAATATAAATGTTTGTGGAGCCAGCCTTGCTGAAATGATCCAGGCTGAAGGCTCTGCCACACACACATCCCTAGGACAGTTTTCAGCTGTGAGCCATGGCGGTGGTGTGGTTCACACTGTCACCCCTGCTGTGTGAGCAGAGGTGAACACGGTGTCAAGCAGACACAGCAGGCAGGGATGGGGAGCACAGGTGGGGGAATGGTGCTTCCCAGGCCACGTGCACACAGTGCATTGTACAGCCATGCAGTATGGGCTGCAACACCCACATCCACTGTGATTGCAGGCTATGAGCCCTGCTGTGAGAGAGACACTGCAGGTGTTCCTGGCTTGCACCGATCCTTGACCAATTCCCAACCACCCCTACTGATGCAAGTTATTATTCCCCTTTTCAGGGGAGGAGAGCTCTGAGATAGACTACTGAAACAGTCTTAATCAGAGAAAGATAGCCAGAAAACAATTCCAAAGGCGAAAAAAAAAGAAAAAAAAAAAGAAATAAAAATATTTCAGATCCATACAGAAGGATCAGCTGGAGGCAAGAAGCAGCAGAGGAAGTGTGGGCTGGCCACTGCTGGGATGCCAGCACCAGGCACAGCTCAGTAGCACAGAGTCTGGTGCAGCACCAGCTATCCTGCTTCAGACTACAATAATATTATGGTTTTATAATCTGCAGATTTTCATATGGCCGTTCCTGAGGGGGTTTTTGATAGTTAATATAAAATGTAGTCAAACTACAAATATAATGACTATTCAGGTTGTTATTCACTATATTGGGTTTTATTTAATTAAGCAGAAGTGAGATGTAACATTTTTGAAGACAGCTGTGAAGCACATGAGATCATAAATAAATAAAAATTATTTGATTTTTACAATCCAATTTAAATCCAGATAGGAATTTATGCCATTATTTGTTTTAAAAGTTTGTTATTACGATTTATGTATTTATGATTACCTAAGAGCTGCATTTTAACAACCTATTGTGAGATCAGTACTTTGAAATATCAGATCCCCTTCTCAAAGGACTCAAACATAGCTTCACATGGAAATTAATTTCTGTAAATATTGCTTTAAATGCAGACTTTACAGTCAGATTGTCTTTTTTGATTTCAGGGCCTGTAGAATGGCCCAATATGAAGAAACCTCATAGCTGCCATGGGAGAACAAGAAGCAAACATAATGTTAGAAATCAGTGCTAAATACTATTTTTCCTGGCAAATATTTCACATATGAATTGTCACACAGATTTAGGGCAAAACAGGCAAAAAACCCACCCCAACAACTAACAAAAGCCACTGGCTTCTGTGCAATCCAGCAGATGGTGCTATGATGCAATAAACTGGTTCAAGAGTACAAGAAATACACTGCATGCAAACATTTTTCTCCTTTACCTGGTGCTGCTACTTTTTTGATGGCTGGGTTGGCTGCAGGAGCTTTTGCTGGCTCTTAAAAGAATTAAAAAAAAATTACAAAGCATTATATTTTAAAAACCCCACAGAAACTTGAGGAAAGGCTTCCAGTGAGGAAGCCTGTCAGATTTTTTTTTAACTGAAGAGTTAAACAAAGAAATTACCCAAAGGGAGAAAGGCTGAGTTGTCTTCAATAAACTCAAAGGCAACAACAGAATAACCAGCTAAAGGGCTAGTAAGCTCTGCTTGTTAGACACTGAATCCCTTCTTTCAGCTTTGTCTGTTTACTAGTTCAATATCTACTGGCAAGGCAGATATTGTAGGGGTTTCATCATGGCCTTGCCCCTCAGGCAGCAGCTGTGTGCTGGGAGTCTCTGCATCTGATCTTGCAGCTATGAGAGCAGAAGGTCCTGAAGCAGCCTCTGGCAGCTGTTGAGGATTCACTCTTGTGAATTCAGCAGTGGTACTTCAGGGGATCCCACAGCTATTTACAGTGGCATCCTTTCTGCTAATCTGAAACTGGCCCTGGTTAGAAGAGGTGAAATTGGTGAATTTTGCAGAGTACATCCACAGACCTGGCTATACCAGGAATCTCCCTCCATCCTGAAGAACAGAGGAACATTAAGAGAACATCTTCATGTTTGATCCTGCAATTGAAAGAGCAATTGCTGCATTCTCCTAGCGGAGAAACGTGCCCTCTCTGGCCATTTAACTGTTCTTGGTCTTCTCATGAAGCATTTGCAGTATACTGTCTTTGCTTGTAGAGAACATCCTTGTGGAATGAAAGTCCTAATGATGAATAGTATGGGCATCCCCAAACGGGGTTTGGGGAATCTCAACCCCATGTAGAAGAACCTAAGTAACCTACTAGATTTGTTCATTCTTTATTGGTATTTAGTTAATTAGCTAATTGCTTTTATCCTCAGGGACTACCCAAACATACTGTACTTAAATCACCATAGTTTAACAAATATCCATAAGATAAACTCCACCAATGGTCATAATGGATTTTTTGTTCAACTAGAAAGTTCTTTAAATTAAAATTCACGTTTTCATATCTTGAGAGGAAATAACTAATCATTTTAATCACAAGCTGAATTACAGAATGCCAAAAAATGTTAGTTAATCCTTCACATCTGTCACTGTATTATTACGATGAAAAAGAGCATGGCTAAATCAGGAATGTAATTTTGAGTCCTTCCCCTCCAGTCTTTTGAGAAATTAATAAAAGATGCATCAGATTGTCTCGTGAAATGGAATGAAAACAAAATATAGTTTGCATGTGTGGGATTGCTTTATTTCCACCCATTTAAAAGCCCACAGCTGATAATTATATCCTAACTTAGTTATTATCACAGCATTGTAATTATTTGGGGTGCTCACCCCTCCTTCAGGGAAATTTGTAGAAGACCTCAAAGAATTTACTTAGCATCACTTTTCTGAGTGCTTGTTTTTGCAGACATGTTCTATAAGTGTTGAATGGACAAAACAGCAGGACTCTTTCATTTATCCCCTTCTGAGCTCTCAGCTAGAGTATGCTTGACAGTGACTTTTTAAAAACTTTTTTTCATAACATCTGTTAAAACAAAATTAGGATTCTTTCTGTTATACAAAGATATTGATTTTAAATATTTAATATCTGAGCAGTTAAAATAATTTTGAGAAAAAAATAAAATTAAGGATACGTTTGACTAAAAATTTCTGTAATTTATTTAATTTTTATATAAATTTTTAGCAGCACTGAAACAAAAGTGCCCAAAATTAAGCTAGCTTTTACAAGTATACCATTTTCAGTTTATTATTCACTAATTATTTAAGTGTTAATGATTCTGTATCTTTGCATGAACTACTTTCAGCTGCAAATTTCACTCTGTATATTTCACTCATTTGATGAAGGTGGGAAATTTTGCTGTGGCAGCTGCTGTGGAATTCTCCCATGAAAGGAATCATAGATGGTTTGGGTTGGAAGCGACCTTAAAGTTCATCTTATTCCAACCCCTCTGCCAGCCAGGGACACCTTCCATGAAACCAGGTTGTTTAGGGCTCCATCCAGCCTGGCCTTGAACACTTCCAGGGAGGAGACATCCACAGTTCTGTGTGTAACCTGTTCCAGCACCTCACCACTGTCACAGTGAAGAATTTCTTCCTAATATCCAATCTAAACCTAATTTCAGTTTAAAGCCATTACCTCTTGTCCTGTCATTGAGACAAGTCCCTCTCCAGCTCTCCTGTAGGCCCCTTTTAGGCACTTGCTGCTCTGAGGAATTATGTGTCCAAATTAATAGGTCCTTTAAGACCTGCTTGAAAACAGGTACTTACTTCACTAACAAGACATTACTTGAAATGTTTTGTTAGCTATTTCTGCAAAATTTGCAGAACAACCCAAGTATAAGCTCCTTTTTTCACTGCCGAAAGAGATCTTTAAATTGCTGGAAGACTGAGGATGGCAGGAGATTGTTCTGCCATAGATGTCACGCAAGTTCATGCATGGAAATGAGAGTCAGTGCACTCCTTAACTGTGAATTTGAATCAGATTTCGAAGCCCGTATTTTTCCCATTTTTTCTGTCCCATTTATATACTGTACTTTCAGAACAGAATGCTGAGCAGGTGAAGTCTCACCAAAGATACTGTCTTACTGTCCTCATTGTGTTGAGGCATTGACGCTTGCAAAGTTTCAGGAAAGGAAGATGTAACTCTTCCCTTTTCAGTGATACTTTGTCCTCAGAGCACTTTTTGGCTATTTTCAGCAGAGCACAATTCCCATCTCACTTCAGACGCAGAAGCTTCTCTGTTGGAACCAGAGCTACCTAGACATGCTTCCTCAGAGCTTCCTCAGCATGCTGAACTCTCAGCCTTCCCAGCCTATTTATGAAAATTGCTGCCACTGTGATCACATTCAGCTGAGACCTCAGTCTGACATTTCTTCCCCATGAAACCTCTGTTTTTGAAGACAGTGATAGGAAAGAGGGAAAGGCAAAACTGTCAGTCACAAACTAGTGTGCAGTTAGAAGTAGTATAAGAACAGATTTAGAAAGTAGGAGGCAGCTAAGTCTAAACATGTCATTTTTCAATTATAAACGGTGTAGCTACTTTCTTCTTTGTATTTTCAACAACTCACTATTATTTTTAGAGTAATGAAATGCACTTTTTGAAACTGCCTGGCATATAAAAGAGATGGTAGTTTCTTACTTTTGAGTTCTTTGGACACAGCAGCTTCTTTTTTATCTGTAAGAGAAAAAACCAAACACGCATGAAAACATCGTAAGGACAAAGGTAGACAGAAAGCTGAAGCATGCTTTAGAGGAGAAAGAGCTTATTTGCCATGAAGTTCATTGGAATGATACAGTGATTCATTCTACTTCTGTTTGTTTCATGGTACAGTGTCACTAATTTAACCCTAAGTGTAAATACAGGAAAGCCTGTGTGACCCTGAATACTCTTGTTTCATTTTGGTACGGTAATTCCTGGGGTTCAGGATGTGATTGGGCTACCATGCATGGCTGAGGTGTGGTTGCTCACCATGAGCATGTTGTCAGGCTGCAGAAATGCAAGGATGTGCTAGCAGCCTAAGAACAGAGACACAATGAAAAGCATTCTCTTCCTGCAGTTGTCGGCAATCACATCTGAGGCCTAGTTTGGATTTTCTGCCTAACACCTTTTGAACCCAGAGTAACTCAGTTCTACATATGGTCCATATGCAGGTAAGAGCAGGTAAAATTCATCCCTGGTGACTTGGATAAAATTGAGGTGACTTAACTGAATCATAATGCAGCATGGCCAGGCAATTTACCAAAAAGACTTAACTAGGCTGTTCACTCTCACTTTCACTCAAGGTAGGATTTTTGTGCAACTTTTTTGCAGGACCTTTCTTTCTGATGGCCAAGAGATTTGGAGGTGGTATCAGTGTGCTGAAAAACTCAGAGTTAACTTCTCTCTCTGTTATAATTCTTGGTGCTATTCTACCTCAGGGCTTTTAACTGGGTACAAAATTATGCATTTTTAGAAACCTTCTTGGAGCCTCACATACCTTTTTCACTAGTCTCACGTGTACAACCAGGAAATTATTCATGGGGATCCTGTGAGACAGGAGCATAGAGCATAGACATGCATAGAGCAGGGGTAGAAGGTACTCCCCTGGATGGTTTTGAGGAAATTAACATCCTCTCTAATAAGCTATAGTGTGCCTGGAATATAGGCTTGTTAATGCTTATGTCCACAAAACACATGAATGATAAATGAATTGTGCTCTTAAACACTAATATAAGAAATACTTCAGGGCAGAAACTGTCAAATTAAATTGCTTGCAAACCCAAGATTATTCCATTACTGCTAATAATACAAAGTTGCTTCTTTTTCTGTTGCTTTCTAAATTGCTCTGGAGAAGTTGATATGAGATAAGGTAATGTGAATGACTGCGGAGTAGTCTAATAATCTTGAAAAATTTGGAAGAAAATATATTTCTACTTGGGTGATATACTGCTCTGAACTGAAATATTTCTGGGTTAATCCTCTGCTTCCACTAACTGTCTGTGAAAGCATGTTCTGCAGGCATTACTTCAAAGTATGATAATTACCACATTTAGAAGAAATTAATCATGAAGCAGCTTCCAGCCATGTTATCTGGCTAAGGAGCCTATTGAAGCCTTCAAGAAGTGCCTATTAGTTGCCAGATATGGAAATTTGGAAAGGTATATATTGCAATTATATGAATCATTTATCACAATAATCTTCCATTGCTGGAGGTTATAAAAAATAAATAAATTGACAGCATCATTTACAATAACAGACTGGATCTAAAGAAAGCCCTCAAGTTCTTTATTTCCTTTTTTCATATAAGTTGCCACTTATTAGGGCAACCTACTTCAATATATTTTAAAACAATAATTTATTTTGAAAGAATCAATGTGTTTTCCCATGATTTGAAATATATAGCATATAATAAATATAGTAAATAGCTGCACAATTTTTCCAGTAAGAAAATGTTATAATTTGGGGGTTTGTGTATTTTTTGTTTGTTTTTAAAGTGCAGAAATGTTACCAATAATTGATTTCAATAGCACATATTAATATGAAAATGTAAATAGTGTTAGACTATTCTTTTCAAGCCGAGGCATCTCACATTTGATTTCTGAAGCCTTATTTATCCAACTAGGCTGGAGTGGTTTACAGAAAATTGTCCAGAGGAGGTTATGTAGGACCTTGAACCATGCAAGTACTTTTGAAAGTATATAACCTTTACATCTACATACTTCACTTAGATAAATGACCTATTTGCAAAGAAATGAGCAACTGGTAGGTCTTATAGATGGAGGGAAAACTGATCAGGACTTCTGAAGTCCCAAACTCAATGGAAAACAACACCAAAAATGAATTGGCCAATGAGTTATTCTGGTGCAGTTTGAGACAATGAGAAATCTGGCTCATTCATTTTTACTTTGCACAGGTCTAGAGTTTAACTTTTAAATTATGGGAGTGTGGTTGGGAGCATAACATATTAAATCAGGTTTTATTTTCATTATGTCTTTTTCTTAAAAACAACAGCAATATGTTCTCTTGCTTCTTGGTGAGTGGGTTTTTTTTCATGTTAGTTAAGAAGAGGAATTTCCAAAAAAGACCAATTTCTTTAGAAAATTCTGAAGACACATTTGATATTTAGGTCTTCTTAAAGGGCTCCTGTAAACCACCCAAATGCTGTGCAATTCAAAGATTTGGGTACCTCTGACAACCCTATCCATTTTCTTTTCTTGAAAAAACCTGCAACAGACTTTAAAATGCTAAGCTGATGAAATAATTCATCATCTGTGGAACACTGTGAAGCACCCTTTTCTTTTTACAGTTATTCTCTGGAGGTATTTGAAGACAATTGTATTCTAGTCTACATTCTCAAAAAGTAAGCATGCTTGTACAAGCTCTCCTCAGGTGAATGAACAGGTTTTTCTTTTATTGACTCTTGTGAAATACTAAAGTACTGCAATACTTAAGAAATTATTTTATTATAAAACACCAAATATTTAAACAAATATGATCTGACTTTGTTCTTATCTCTACAGGCCAAAACGATCAATTTTGAATTTAAACTAGGAATGAGCATTTGGCAGCCAGCACAGCTGTATCTCAGTAGAACAGCAAAGGAGTATTTTATTTTTCTGCCTCTTTTTAGCACATAGCTCGATCTTTTCCTCAGGCCTCGATCAGCATTCGTTTGAAGTAAACTTCCAGTACACAGTAACTACAAATGACATCTAAACTACACATGGGGCAAGCAAAAAAAAATCCCTCTAAGCTTATAGAGTCCCTTTCATGGCAGTGAGTCCCTAGGAGGCTGGTAATAAGCTATTAGACAAGGATGCCCCAGTGCTCAGGTACAGAGTTTGGTTGTTTCAGTTTGAACAAACTTCCAAAATGGAATATTTCAAAGACTGCTCTGAAGTGAATTCCAGATCTGGGGTTCACAATGCTTTTACACCTTTTTAACAATGGATTTATAATACAGTGTACATTGTACATTTCAGAACAGGGGATCTTCAGCAGCTCCATGGAACCTATAATTTTGATAACTAAAAGGAAGTTCTAGGAAATAAATGGATCTCGAATTGTATTCTCTTGAAAGGTTTCTCTGTGCCTTTTTTCCTAGTATGTTTCCAAACATATCTAAGGGTTTTAAAAATCTTAAAGTATTATTCAGAAAAATGAGTGTTTCAGAGTCAGTATACTGATAGTTCAAATAATGATGCATCATGCTAAAATAGCAGCTAAACCCCTTATAATTATTAGAAACATTACTGTATATGTTGTATCTAAAAAACCTTTCTATTTGGAAGCTAACAAAATAACATGTTGGTAATATCAGACTTTCAAACAAAAACTAGTTTCAACATCAGTGGGCAAGCACAGTGTTCAAGTTGCATGGTAGCTAATAAATATCCTAATCAAACACGGTGTAACCCAATAGATTCCTCTGTTGCTGATCTGGGCTAAGTACCAAGACCCTGGGGAATCACCAGATGCCTCTGGAAGATATGATTCACTGAGTCAGAAACCAAAGAAATAATTAAAATGTTAAGCAATTACTGAAGGAGGAATTCTCACCAGAAATCTCAGCTAACATTTTCAACTTCTTCTGTTTTTTACCTGATAATCACATACTAGAATGGACTTCATCAAACCCCTCTGACTGGCTAATGATCTACACATACCCACAGAAAATAGGTTGAGTGATGAAAATGCCTCACACAACATGACCATAGTTCTCCAAGCAGAAAATTCCTAATGATACTCACAAAATCTTCCCTCATTTCTCAGTTCTATTGTTTACTTTGACATGGGTATTCAATTCATCTAGTGATTAAAAGTGGGAGAACAGAAAGAGAAGATGGCAGAAAAATGAACAGAACCTTCAAGAAACAGAATTGTGTTGAAAATAAAATAAATAAATAAAACAAAAAACAAACAAAAAAAAAAAACAAAAAAAACCCACAAAAAACAAAAAAACAAACAAACAAAAAAAAAACAAACAAAAAAAAAAAACCAAAAAACAAAAAAAAAAGCTTTCCAGTGCTTTGAAGTCACAACAGTGTAGGTTTTTCAGAAATAAAAACAGAAGCTCCTGGTTGTTATTACCAACAAAAGCACAGTCAATCGAGTGCGTGCTTTGGGAGCTTGGTTGTGGCTTTGCAAGTACAATTCAACAGCAGAGTTTTCATGACACTGCACCTTACAAGTATGACAGCTGAGGCTCCCTTTTCTGCCCTGAGCAAGAGTTCACATGACTGGAAATAAAAATGATAGCAGGTGGCATCTGATGGCTGAGAACTTCCATCATGTGAATGGAAAACATAATTAAAGTCACCTAGAGCCCAGTCCTACTACTGTCTGCTCCCAAGCTAGCAGATGTACCAGAATTTAGAAACAATTTATTAAGTGCCACAATTTTTAGCTAATGTGATTTACAGTGGTAAAAGAGGAACATACCCCAGATAGCTGAGCATTTTTCAAAATTAACTGCTGTTGAGCATATAGTAATTAAACAAGCATTGTCAAACCTTCTATTACAATATACTGTGGTTTAACTTTTTTTTTTTTTTTTTCATTTACTTGGGGTTCTTAAAACCATTTTCCACAATACAGTATTGATTTCAACTAATATTCCAATAATTCTGAGAACTTCTCATTCCTGAAGTGTCTTTAAGAATTTCTAAGTTGCTTTTTAATTTAAATTATTTTGGATAATTTTTCACTAATTACATGACATTGCTGAAGTAAATTTTACCTTACCACATCTAAACACTTTCTGGAGTATTTTTTAAATTTTGATTTCAGTCACTTCCAAAACAGCAGATGCCCACATATAGGAGTGTTATATCGGACTATCTTCCCTTTCTGGTGTAATGTCTCCATTTTACAATAAAGATTTTAAAAATTCCATACAATATAAAAAAACAGGAAATAATATTTCCTCTTTTTAGTAGACTTAAAATCCATGAAGCATTTATAAAAACTGCTCATACTAATCTACAATTAAATTTTTAATATGCCCAAACCCCTAAAATTGGACAGCGTAAAAGCTGTTTAGAAATATCAACATTTATTCCACAAGCAAAGTTCTGTGTTTGGACCAACACTTGATCTTGTTCACTGTCCTTATCACTGAGCATGATATTGCCATAGGTCCTGTGACAACTTCTGGCAAAAAATCCTGCCTTTACAAAATAACATTTCTTGGTGGGCTGAGAAAGTCATCTCATTTCACCAAAGTGGCTGAAGTTGTGCACAAGGGGAAGCAAGGTACTGTGCCACTACTGCTTCAGAGCTGTTCCTGACCCATTACATGACAACAGTAAACTCTCTGACCAGCAACTATCTTGCTTTGGGAATAATGGGAATAACAGGGAAATCCATTGCAGAGACCAGTAAGCCTTGAATCCCAGACTGCAGGTTTTGCATTTCTATCTTTTGCCTGCAGAGATTTCCCCATGCAAAAAAAAAAAGGAAACTGCAGATAATGTTATTATCCGGGTAAAATGGGCGGATGTAGAGCTTCATGGTGTTAAAATCAAATTTCCTCAAGCAACATGAGACTGGACTATAAGATAGAAATTTTAGAATTAACTGATACCCAATGTGGCATATAAAAGTGAACTTGAATAGTGTAGAGCATTGAAAAAGGAGTTAGCTAACTAAAATTCCTCTGTTGTTGATTACAGTAGAAAATTGGTGACTGTAATCTTAAATGTAAACAGATCACCTTCCACTGAAGCAGGAAAAAGAGGCAAAACTTTCCATCCACTCTCTGAGAAGGGCACCTTCTCACCTCAGCATTTTCTCTATTTCTCCTCCACTCGCAGTATCAGCCTTTTTGATAGTTTCTAAATTTCTTTGATGTCTCCAAGTCCCTTCTGATGACCAACCCTTGGAGGTATTGTTTCCTCTCTGCAGTGTCTCCTCACACCATCAGGTCTATCACCATTTCCAAGGCAGCTCTATATTCTGAGCATCCAATGAGTGCCTGCAAGCCCTGGGCACAAGAACATCAGAAGCAGATAGCAACCTAAAGCCCCAGAGCTTTTCAGAAAGAGTTTTGGCAATGCACACGGATAAAATACTAAATATTATCTCAAACAGATTTCCCAAGATCATTTTGCTCAACAGAGCAAAAAATAAAGCAAGTAGATGAGGGAGGTGAGCAGACAAGTGATTCAGTTACAGTAAGAGAAAGCCTGCTCTAGCGGAATGGCCAGTTTCAAGTATAATAGTGGTTCATGATTCCATTACTTGGTGATTTTTCCTTTCTACTTTGTAACTGCTGGAATGGATTCAGTCTCTTTGCAGAGCAGGTAGAAACTTGTTCATGTTCAATACATGCTCATGCATGAACAGTATCCTGGTTAGTATCAGAAATCCTGTGGCCAGACAGACTCGGGCAAGGATCACCTCCCTGTACTCAATCCAGGTGAGGCTGTACCTCAAATCTTCTCTCCAGTTTTGGACCCCTCACTCTTTGAAAATCACTGGGGGACTGGAATGAATCCAAAGAAGGGCAATGGAGCTGGTGAAGGGTATGAACCACAAGCTCTATGAGAAGCAGCTGAGGGAGTTGGGGTTGTTTAACCTTGAGAAAAAGAGGCTCTGGGGGGACTTTATCACTCTCTCTGCAGGTACCTGAAAGGAGGTGGTAGCAAGATGGGGATTGACCTCTTCTCCCAGGTAATAAGTAGGACGAGAGGAAATGGCTTCAAGTTGTGTCAGAGGATGTTTAGATTGGATATTAGGGAAAATTTCTTTGCAAAAAGGATGCCTGAGCATTATAAGAAGCTGCCCAAGGAAATGGTTGAGTTAGCATCCCTGGGGGTATTTGAAGTGTGTTCATTTGGAGACATGGTGTAGTGGTGGACTTGGCAATGATGGGTTCAAGGTTGGACTCAATAAGCTTAAAGTTGTTTCACGGACTAAAATGTTCTATGCTTCTATATGTGTTCCTCAGGCATGGTTTAAAAAAGCAAATCTCAGAAGCATGATATGAGATTGCAGTCACAGGAAGCTGTAAGTGCAGCTAATTACTGAAACTGCAGTCCTTTATAGAAAAGGTAATAGTTTTTTATGTAGTAAACGTGAGTAATAACATTATATACTAAAATTAAGGAATCAGATATTTCCCTGGAATAACCTATCATTTGAATTAGTGTAAATATTATAAGAGGTGAGAATTTTCTTCAGCATTTTTTATCTTTCCTTGAAGCAGCTGGGAGATGCACTCTAAACTTTTCTTAATAAAGCTCAGCACCAATACCATTTGAATGATTCAGAAGAGAATTTTGGGTTGGAATAGGCTTTGTTAAGTGCATGTATGCTATGCATCCTTGTGATACCTCTTTCTGTACTTGTTAACACTTTTCCATTTCTTTCTGTCTGCTGGATAGATAGATGTACAGATGGAATCTATAGATATTATCACAAGGAAGAAGATTTTTTCATATATCTGAGCACAGATGTTATCAACCATCTCACTCTGTGAGAAGGGAAATCTTAAATAATGAAATGTCCATCCACTCATCTTTGTAAGTCACACACTACTCTAATTATACTCTCACAAGTGAGGCAGAATCTATGAGAAAGTAACTTCATCCACAACATACTGCAATCAAGCTAAAAATCAATACTTTTTTAACCAGTTATGTATTACTCTTCCTTTAAAGAACATTTGCCTATTCTATTTCCCTAATCATTCAATAATACTGTATCCGACTTAGTCTCTCAGAGTTACATATAGCAAACCACAAAATTGGCTCTGCTTCTTGAAAAACAGATCAGGAGAAAAAGCACAGCCATTGGGAACATTTACTGAAAGGTTAAACAATCATAACTAAAAGTGAAGTGTATATAGGCTTATATTTTAAGTCAGAAATACCTCTGATCTATGAACCTTTATAGGGGAATGGCACACAAGAGACTGAAGTATACTTTCAATTCAGTGACATGAATGTCTTTATCTAATATGTACTCATCAAAACTTCGTAAAAGCTTTTAAGCTTTACTTCAAGGTCAAGGGAATTTTTTTTCTTTTTAAGTGTAAAGCAAAAGAAATGAAAGACAATCCTCCTGATCTCAGACTCTGAAGATTCCTCCTGACTGACTTTAACTGTGAGTCAAACCATGAACTTGTCTATTGAGCAACAACAGAAAACAATACTGCATAGTTATGTCATTTCAACCTGGTGGATGTATCTGTGCATGGACATTTAACATAGAATAATTATCCCAAATATCAGGCCTGCTAACTCAGATACACATCTTATTTTGAGGGTATAGAACAGTTTTTCTTCATTAAAGAGATCAACTTTGTATTGTTTGAGGCATAGGCATAGTCCAGTCATGTTTTTTCTGGATATGACTGGAAAAATAAACATTACATTAATCCCCACACCAGCATAAAGAGGGTTGAGGAAATTAATTAGATTCTTTAATTAAAGCTATGCCACTGAGCTGCTTGCACAGAACAGGTAGTTCTTTCTGTATATCTGAAAGTCCAAAGGCAATCTCTTTATTTGGTTGCCTGTGTGGACTTTATTACCTTCAAGCTCGATTATTTCTAGTATCAAATCTCCCCAAAAAGTTCTTTATGAGATTGACAATACAGTGTCAGAAGAGGTTGCCTATCAGACACTAAGTTACTCCTCTGCTTTGCTCAAGGAAGATTTTCTTTCCAAGTAATCAAAAAGTGAGTGGTAGTGCAAACCCAAGCTTCTTCCCTTTTATCTGTATTTATTAAAGGGTTGACATTTCTAATTCTTTGTCAATCAGATCTTCCCAACATCATTCATCATTTTCCTTTCACACATGTACTTTGTGTAGTCCAAGATGGAAAAGAACAAACACAAAACATCATATCTGGATGAAGGGTTGCCTTGAAAGCATTCAACTCCTGGAAGTTGGCAAAAGGGCCACTGAAAAGGGCCACTGCATTTATTTGTCTGCTACTAACATTTCATGGACAGGGCAGCTGCCACAGACAGTGAGTACTCAATTTTTTCTGTGCTGGAGATTTCTTTGTATGACATATTGGGGTGGGGAGGGGGGTGGGAAATAAAAAGATTTCCAGTATGGAAATTACAGGGGAAAATACTGTTGCCATTCTCTGAATGGAATGTGGTCAACACACTCAACCTCCCCCCCCCCACCCAATGCTATCTGACTAAACAGAGGGTGGAGTGGAGTGGAGTGGAGACTGCAGCCAGATTCTGTCAGAACCCTTGCACAGGAGGGAACTTGGTGGTACTTTCTACTTGATAAGCCACATAAAAGCTGAAAACCAAGACAGATAAAGGAACAAAGGCCTGTTGTTGAGTCAGCAGCTCTGGTAAAATCACTCTGCTTGGACCGATGCATGTCCCATTCCCAAGATTATCCCAGACACTATACTGAGATACCCATCACCAAGGAACCATCACACCTCACTGAGCAAAGGTACAGATGTATGACTAAATTCACTTGAGCTCCCTTGAACGTACATAAATAATACAAAAGTAAATTAAGAATTGGCAGAAGTTAGGGAGGAGTCCATCATAACTTCTGAGCTCAGTCAATGGCCTGAATCTCTCTTCTCCCCCACAGGGATGCATATTGGGTAAGAGCTGTATTTAATGCATGCTGAATGATCATCTCTTTAGTATATTGCTTTGAATACATGTTTTGCAGTCAGACACTATCACTGACAATCCTTCAACCTAAACCTGTCACAGTTTTATTAATAGAGTGCGATAGTGTGAACTCTTAATGTGAGTCCTTAATGGGTGCTAGCAGTCACTGGCAGAGGTAACAACAGGGAGATCCAGGAGGGGTCTCTCTGTTTGGCAAGTGACTGAACGAGTCAGTCAGCGCAGAAAACTGATCTGCCAAAATGCTCAGTGAAGAGCCCCCACAACGGGACACGGACAGACTGGTTGGGCACAAGGGTCTCAGTTTTCCTGGGACACACACAGACTAATCAAACATTAAGGGTTTAAGAAAATCTCCCTTTTTCATGTGGTAGTGGGCAAGGATTGGAAGGGATCAGTTTTCACTGAAGCAGATTCCTAGTAAAGGAAAGAGGAGATGAGTCTTCCACCTGAGAGTCACCACATCAGTTGCCACATAGAGTCATAGACTGAGTCAGTTCCCATTGTGAGGGAAGGCAGGAAAAACTTTTTTCTAACTCTTTCATCTTTGCATTTCACCTAATTTCTATCTCTTGAACACTTGAAAGCTGATCATGTCCTGGAATGGAACAAGTGTTTGGTTTTGTTTTGGCATAGATAATGTTATCATTCCCAGTTGAAAAACTCTTTCAATGGGTAACATGACACAGAAACACCGTGGTGACTTTGCAGCCTCTTTGCAGCCTAGGGTGCAAGAGTATGCATTTTTACAAGAGCAAAGGAGGTGTTTAGGAGCTCAGTTCCCACAGAAAATCAATGGGAGTTATGTGGCTGGCCTGTGACGTGTTTGCATATCCACCAGGTGATATGCTGCATCTTTAGGCATGCTTTGAAATCATACTGTCAATCACTGATGATGATGTAGCATAGAATTCAAATTCCACTGAATGATTTGAGGTTTTGGTATAGAATATGTTTGAACTGCCTTTTGTCTTCTTTCAGGAGTAGACTCCCTTAACAAGCCACATGGAGACCATGGGAATTGCCTTTCTGCTGTGTTTGCATTTCTATTCTGCCAGATTTTTTTCCCCTTCTCCCTCACTGTGAATCTGTTTTTATTTGTCTCTTTTTATCTGTTTGGGGAGATACAATTTGATTTTTACTAAATAGCCATATCTGTCTTGAGGATTTCTGGAAATGTCAATTGGGAAAGCAGGGTTATCTATTTTCCATGGAAGACTAAATTCTTAGAGGATGACTACCAGTCATGTGTTCAGCTTAAAAAGGTTTATAAAATGTCTGTTTTTCCAAAGAACCTGCAAGGCAGTTGTCTCCAGCTGCATTCCTGCACTGACTCGTCACTACATTCTCTTTTCACTCACTGTGTGTGTCTCTGAGGGTTTACCTCTGTAACGCTCAAGGCCAGAACACACCATCAGGCTATCTAGTCTGACATTTTGTTGTCAGAGACTCCTATATTTCAGCTAGGCACCTTTTCAACTGATGTGTATTTTTCATTAGGTAAACAATCATCTTCTGCAGACACCAGGGAAAGAAATATCCACCCTGTGCTGTGGTAGTTTATCACTGTTAGTGTTAAGAACATGCACCTCATTTTTAGTCTGGATTCAGTTAGCTTCAGATCCCAGTCATTCATTCTTGTTTAATTGTCCCTACTATGTTAAAGGGAACTACTGTAGCTGGAATCTTTTTTATTTCTTTTTCTGCAAAGGTACTTAGTATCCACAATAACTAAGTCACCTCTTTCTGAAGATATGAATTGAATACTTTATTTTTCTATGTGACAAAAAAAAAATCCTTCCTTTGTAAGTAACTCAAGTGTGGTGTTTTTTTTTTTTTTTTTTTTTTTTTTTGTTTTTTTTTTTTTTGTTTTTTTTTTTTTTTTTGTTTTGTTTTTTTTTTGTTTTTTTTTTTTTTCTTTCTCCATTTTGGACTTTCAACTTCCAGTCTCTTCAGTGCTTTATAGATGGGTGATGTGTGGCCATGGTCATTGTCCTCTGTTACAAGGTTTATAATTTCATGTCTGTATGAAAAAGTGTCAACCTCAATTTTCCATTCACCTTGTCAGTTTTAAAGCCACCTTCCAGATGTAAATGTAAGTGCCAACATAACATGAGACAGTAGGGAACTGGGCCCCGAGGTTAGAAAGGCTATATTTGGGTGTCACAAGAGAACATAACTCTGAGTAATGGGATAAAATTAAGCAAGGGAAAATTTAGGCAGACTGGAATGAAATACATTTTAACTGTGAGATCTATGAGGTTGTAGAATAATCTTCTGTGGGAATTGATGGAGGCCTAGTTACTTCAGACATTTAGAACTACTTGAACACTTGAAGATATTCTGTAAGAAATTATCCTGCATTGGCAGAAGGAAGGATTCGATGACCTAGTAGGTCATTTCCATCTCATCTTTCTGTGATTTTATTGTACAAAGCCCCACTAACAGGAAATTGTTATCAAAGTCAAGGGATGCCCCCTTAAACCCTGTTTGTGCAAGAGAAAAAAGAGTAAAATGTATCACTTGATGGTAACAGTGCAAGAATCCTAATCTAGCATTTCTATGGGTTAGTAAATGCTACCAGTGCTGATGGCTGTGTGCATAACTTGTGAAAGCATCTACTAATGAAAAAAATGTCAGGAAACTGCAAGTGAATTATGAATAGGATCCAGGAGAAGAGCAGTGGGAAAGGTAAAATCAGAATGGGCCTGACATGCATAATAGGGTCATGAGCAAGTTATTAGTCAGGAACAGATTGGCCTGTAGTAGAGGAGATGAAACCTTGAAGCTGCAGTCATCCATCTGGGAACACTAGGTGCTTTTTATAGGCTTTTGTGTGTAGGCATTGATTCATATAATGATATTATCAATTGGAATCATAATTAAGATGAAATCAGAGCCAGGGGCTTAGCTCGGAGTTGTATAAACCCACAACAAGCCAAACCACTACAGAAATGGTGAACAATCTAGAAGAGAAATCTTGGTGAATATTGGTGAGAAACATCCCAGAGAAGGATCACCCACTTCTAAAGTGCCTAAGTTTCTCTCTTGTTTTCTGTGTGTGCTTTAATGTGGTTTGTTCCTAAAACTGCTCTCAACCCATAACACACTGTGTTTCCCTATTTATTGCTCTTATACGTTTGTCTGTATGAAGAATCACAAAGCAATTCATTGCTTATTTTTTCTGTGGCTTAATTTTTATATTTGTCTCTTCTCAATCTTTCTAAATCTAGCTGCAAATAAATGCAAACTGTAGGTTCCTGTTCTGGGTTCAGCTGAGAGAGAGAAGTAAATTTTCTTTGTAGCAGTCTGTATAATGCTGTGGTTTGGATTTGTTACTCAGACATTGTTAGCAAACCTGAATTTTGGCTATTGCTAAGCAGTGCTTGCATCACAGCTTTTTCTTTTCCCCACTCTGTCTGTACCTCTGGGAGATGGGAAAAGGTTGGGAGGGGACACAGCTGGAACATCTGAACCAAATTAGCCAGAGGTGTATTCACTACCATATAATGCCATGCTCAGCAAGAAAAATTAAAAGTAAAGGAAGAAGAGTGGAAAGGTGTCCTCTGCTCCAACTGGCTGGGCATTGGTCTGCTTGGCAAGGTAGTGAGTGATTATATAATTTGTTTTTCTTCTCTTTATTTTATTTATTAATCTGTCTTTGTCTCAACCCATGAGTTTTCTCACTTTTCCTCTTTCTTTTCTCCTCCCTGTCATGTTGATAAGGGGAGAGTGACTGAGTGGGTGTTTAGCATCTGGCCAGGGTGTTTAGCAGTTGTGTGGGTGTTTAGCAGCTGGCCAGGGTCAACTCAATAAAGTGTTTTTTCATCATTAAAAACAAAAGAAAGGTAAAAAACCAGTCAGACAGGGTTCTACCACTCAAAACTCCTATGTTCTACTTGTTGCAGCAGCCATTCTGAAAACAGATCTGGTCAATCCAAAATGCATCATAGCTCTTATATTTGCACTCCAGTTCCTATGTGACTCAGGTTTTATCTTTTCCTCAACTTTGTTTAATAAACCACAAGAAAATTTCTGAATAAACGTGTTTCTTTTTCTGTATGTGACCAACCACTTTGAAAATACTTAACTTTCTTGTTCTGATTTCACAATGCCATTTTTCCCTTGTAAGCAACCTAAATTGTGACAGTCTCTACATCTCACTGGCAGTTGCAGATCTTACATTGTGGCCTCCTCCTCCACACATCCTCCTCCCATCTGCTGACATGTGTCGTGTGACATCTCTCACACAAGGGAGCATGAGACGCATCACAGTGTCCAAGCTGGGCTGCTTAAAGTTGTCAGACACTCAGCTGGAAATACACTCCTGGCAGGGTAGAGCGAGGAATTTCAAACCCTGCTCTTGAGAGGCAACAGAGATGTCTTCCTACAAATGTGTGCAAGTACAGCCCATTTGCTCATCAGGAAAAACCTAGGATCAACATTTGTATCCGTAATGAAACATTTAATCTATTGCAGTTAGATCAGCCCAAAGACTTTCAGGATGTGTGGTATGCATCTAATTCTCTAGATCAGTGGGTTAGCAAAGAACATTTTTTCCATAATAATAACTTTTGTCATAATGTGTATTTTAATTAGATTTTACTTCTCTGGCAATACTGAAAGTATTTACATTCCAAAATTATTCTTCTGAGAATAGTGTCACATTTAGATGACATTCTAACATATTTCTTCACATGAAAGCAGTAGGATAAACAACATGGGGAGGTAAGTAGTAGATTCATCATTACTTCAGCAAACTCTTTTTAAATAGCCATATTTGAAAGCAAACAAAAAACCCCTCAAGCATATGGATTGAAAGAAAAAGAAAATTTACCACCAGGTGTCAGTAGTGGTTCTTTTATTGTAATGAAAGGCTTAATATTAAGACTGGAAAAGTAGAAGCTGAGCCAAGATAGTCACAAAATTAAATGCATTTTTAAAATTGTTGTTCAGACCAGGAATTTAAAAATGATAGAGGGAATTTCTCTTCCTGCCTCTATAGCGGACAATAAGAAAGAAGATACTATTGGTGTATAAAATGATCTCTTCCCTCCATTTCCTACTAAACCATTGTGCATTTGTTTTATATTACAAGGACTGTCCTTTAAAGAAAATGCATCTGTGGCCAACCCATGGAAAAAGTTGCTGGGACCTGGTCAGTCATGCTTGCTCTTGTCTGGTCACCTCCACTCTGCTCTACCTGCTGCTAACATTCTTCCTCCAAGAATACAGACTTAAAGATAGATTTTCTTGCTGTCTTGATCTCACTGGGTAATTGAGTAGCAGAAATAACCTGGTTATCCCAATTTTGTGGCTGCCATAAGGTACTGTTTTCAACATTTATGTCCAAGATTAACTTTTAGTTTGCTTCTTTCGTGACTGCAGAGAGAGTTCACTTGGTTGTCACAGTGACATAAATAAAATCAACCTTGGTGTCTGTAACTTTAGGCCCCCAGAGGCTTTTCCTATTCAGGAGGCAAAGATTTACTGTGGTATCTAGAGAGAGACATCACCACTGCCCTCCTCTGCTAACACTGCCTGGTGTGAAACACATGACACGGTATCATGCATCATAAATATATCTTTACCATATTAGTATCTTTATCAAGGATCTGGATGAAAGGATCAAGTACCCCTCAGTCAATCTGTGCACAATACCAAGTTGGGCAAGAGTGTTGATCTGCTGGAAGGCAGGAAAGCTCTGCAGAGGGATTTGGGCAGACTGGATCTACAGGCCAAGGCCAATTGTATCGGGTTCAACAAGGCCAAGTGACAGGTCCTGCACCTGGTTCACAACAACCCCAGGCAGTACTACAGGCTGTTGGAAGAGTGGCTGGAAACCTGACTGGCAGTAAAGTATGTGGGGATGCTGGTTGACAGCCAGCTGAACCTGAGCCAGCAGTGTGTCCAGCTGGCCAAGAGGATGGATGGCATCCTGACCTGCCTCAGCAATAGTGTGACCAGCCAGACTAGGGAAGAGATTGTTGTCTACACTTGATATTGCTGAGGCCATACCTTGAAACCTCTGTTCAGTTTTGGGTCCCTCGCTCCAAGAAAGTCATTGTGGTACTGGAGTGCGTCCAAAAAAAGAGATGGTGAAGGGTCTGGACCACAAACCTTACGAGTGGCTGAGGGAGCTGGGTTTATTTAGCTTGGAGAAGAAGAGGCTCAATGTAGGACCTTATTGCTCTCTACAACTACCTGAAGGGAGGTTGCAGGGAGGGATGTGTTGGTGTCTTCTCCCAGATATCAAGCGATAGGACAAGAGGGAATGGACTCAAGATGTTTAGAGGAGGTTTTGATTGGATATTGGTGAAAAAATTCTTCACCAAAAGGGTGATCAAGATCTGGAGCTAGCTGCCCAGGGAAACAGTTGAGTCACCAGCTATGAAGGTATTTGAAAGATATTCAAATGCATAGGGATACAGTTTAGTGTGACTTGGCAGTGCTATATTTATAGTCAGACTCAATATTCTTAAAGGTCTTTCCCAGCCTAAATGATTCTGTGATTTTTGTGGTAGATTCATCCAAAAAATGAGTGTGCAACCACTGCAAGATATTTCCTTTATTTATGGAGCAGTTCCAATGCTCCTTTGTAAGGACTTGTACACTGTTGGGAGTATGCACATAGCAACACAACAAAACGGAAGTCAGATCATGCTCCCTAATCTGGACAAATAGATGTGCACACCAGAGGTGCTCAGGAAGGTGCTTTAGTGTTGTGGCCTTAAAACATTTGTCACCGATGTGATAGAACTGAGGGATTCTTGAATGCTGGTCCTGCTGATAAGTTTTTACGATTTTAGCAAAACCACTTTCTTCTGAGACATCAGCTGCATTGTCTGATGTCTCTGGTTTATCACAAGAGAATTAGTGAAAGTGTACAAAAATTTGGGATCTTTAATCCAGCTAGCATTGGTTTACCTTTCAGAAGATATTTATAAACAGAAGATAAATATGTGGACAACTGGCCTGGATTGCATATCTGTACCCAAATTTCCCTGTGGAGAAATGTGTAAAAGTGGAGAAAAAGACCCTGACTATCTTTCTAAAACAGTTATACTATTTGTTATCAAAAAAATGCAGGAATAACAGGAAGATCATTAATGACAGTTGAAACAAAATTTTAGGTAGGAAATGGTGTGATAATCCAGGCTGAAATTTTTATTACTTTATAAACTCATTTTACCTATGTTCTTTGTTTTAAGAACCAAAACAAAGTGGGAAAGAGTTTGTAACAATCAAAAACAAAGGCTGATGTGAATATAATTTCTAGGAAAGCTGATTCAAGAAGGAGCAGCAAAGCTCTGGACTCTGGGAAAGGGATCATCAGGAAAAAAAATCTGCAAGTATTAGTGCCTGAAAGCATCAGTGTCTGTATATATATATATCTATTCATGTAGGGTTGGACACCAAAGCTTTAAGACAGAGGGACCCTTTTCTCAGTCAGATTGCAGACTGGAGCCCCCTGGGCTGATGTCACCAGGACAAACTTTGGAAGAGCATGGCAAAGGCTTGTATCTGCTGAGATGTAACAACCCCCTTAAAGCAGATTTGGAGATGCAGCTCCTTCTTTATCCAGAGTAGCACTGGATAGATTTTTGTGAAAGGTTTTGAAGTCTGACTGTGCCAAACCCTTGTGTCTGATGATTATGTTTGTTTAAGTTAGACCTCTGAGTTTGTAACAATGGAATTATCTATTTTCAGGACAATTAACACAATGCTTTTGTATGAGCTGAAGGTCAGAGGATTAATGTGGTTTTATCTACAATGCATTTTTAAAAGCTAATTAAGAATCATTCCGTTTGCTCTGTACTAAAGACTGAGAACATTTCGTGTTAGAAGACTCTTGATCCTTTGCAGCAGCAGAGAGAGGGGGGCAGAGAGAGAGAGATACAGAGGGAGAGAGGATTGGAAAAAGAGTGAGCTGGCATGCAAATAAACAAATATATCACAGGAATACAGTTAATGAAGAGCAATAAAAAACCCTCCATTCTGGTAGCAGTAGAGATGAAATTGTGTCTTGGACCAAAGGACCAATCTAAAATATTAATCTGCAAATATATTCAGTATTTGCAATTACAAGCATTCCTTGTTAGAGCAAGAGAGATGGAGAGGAATATAGAGAAGTTCTTCTCTCAAAATATTATTTTAGAAGTGTTTTTGTCACTTAGTGCTTCCAGAGCACCTCTTCCTCTCTCTCTCTTGAGCCTGACAGCCTGTACATGCCACCATTGCTCTATGGGGAATGCTTAACAGGCTCCAGCCAGAGATGAGTCCTCTGGGGAAGGTCTGCAAGGGTGTGGGGCAGCAGTGGGACCTGGGTGTCAGGAGGACCTCAGAGCAGAAGGAGCTGCCCACTGGTATGGAGGTGAGTGTGGGTGGCAGTGAGAAAGCAGCTTGCCCTGAAAACCCCTTGGTGTCATGGATTGTAAAGGGCAGGTGAAGCAAAATGAGACACAAATCAGAGACATTCAGAGGCAATGCAAGAGTTTGAAAACCAGGGCGAGGAGTTTATTTTCAACGCAATGGCCTCTGCCTAGCCTTTTAAAGGGAAAAGTAAGAAAATTTGAAGCTGTTCCTTGCTTTTGGATGTTTATCTATTCTGCTGATTCAAGGGCTCACAGGTTGATTTTCTGTGTCTGTCCAAATTATGAAAAGACTATCAGACCTCGAGGTGCCTCATTTTTAAACTATGGGCTATGCACTACAATTCTGTTGATCAAATACAGCAATTATTTCAGGCTCAAAACATTTTAGGGATAGCAATGGCTGCTGCCAATCAAAGGTAGAAAGTGCATACGCATTCAAAGAAGAAGCTGAAAGAGGAATAACAGCAATATGTGTATCTAGAATACATTATGGATTACCATCCTCTTACACAAAGGCTAGTAAACTTCAAAAATGCAGCAACCTACAGAGCTAATAAAAAAGACAGAAATGTGCAGATATCTTGGTTTGTCTAATTTGTGTCTTTCTAGCATTGGTAGGATGACTCATTGGATTTAGAAACTGCTTGTGAAGATGAACATATTAATGCCTTTATGCTGCAGCTCTGCTATAAAATGTAATCTTTTACAATTCTGTATTCTCAAGTGAAATACAAGCTTAGAAACAGAATAAAATTACAAAAGATATTTGAATTGCTAGCTTATGTTCTTTTTAAACCTGTGTTTATACATTAAAATATGCACCTTAACTAGGAAAAGAATATTCTCTTTCATCCCTTTTCCTTCTCCAGTGTGTACAATTCTCTACTATAAAAGACATATTTAAATATGGGGCTACCAGTATAATTGTCCCAGGTAATCTGTGCTTTTTTATATTTTCCCAAACATAAATTAATATTTTTCTTCCCATCCATAAATGCTTGAATAGGAAAACTTGTGCAGACCACATATGATTCAGTGGCAAAGAAACCTGTTGCTTATTGCAGTCTAGATATGTAACACATAATATTAGTAAACAGTGGGATAAAGATCCTTTCAGCTTTTGATAACATTCAACAGATTTAAATAATTAGAAAACAGAGCACAAGGCTTGCCTTGAGGACACAGTAAATATAGCCTTGAATATTTACCTCCTATTTTGAACCTTTCTCCTTGGCTTTAGGCAATACACTAATCTACAGAAAGGTTAATCTGAGTACTTGAGGGCTTGTAAAATGTTATATAGAAAGTGACAGATAAAGCACCAGTTTGAATCAGTGTTTCTAGGTATTCATATGGTGACCAGCCACTAGGCTGAGCATTTTGTTTCTCCTTGATTTTAATGAGACAGTTTTGCAGGCTGTGTCACTTACTGGAGACACTTCTGCATTTCTGCATTAAATATACTTGCAGGTTTACTGAAATAATAGGGAAGAAAAAAATACAGTATTTTTAGGGTAAACAAGACCTAAATTGCTAATTTCTAATCTTACTGAAATATTTATATTTTTATGCACAAAACAAGAAATTAGGTTTAGGATATTCACTACCTTTACCTTTTAAAAAATTATTTTCTGGTCATGAGTAAAAATTCAGAAAATAACCATCTATTTTCTCCCTCACTTAGTAGTTTGATATGGTAATATTTCTGTTTATTACTTAAAATGATCTGTATTTGTAAAATAATTAATAGAAAATATATGCTCTCCATTCAGTCTCTGCCATGTAGCCTTTGAAATTAGTTATGTTCCTGATAGATTTAGTGTATGAGTGAAAGCAGTTTGTAATTTATTTGTAAATATATTTGTATTTACAAGTTAATTATATTTGTCAAAGTACCGTACCAAGATCATAGAACAGAAAATTACTTGTATTATATATAATAAATATGTATCTAATCTAATCTAATCTAATCTAATCTAATCTAATCTAATCTAATCTAATCTATAAATACAATGCATATATGTATATATAAATATAAAAATATGTGGCGGTGCATTATTTTTAGTTTATTATGATTTCATATTTGTTGTAATAACTCAGTTTTGTGTACCCCATTTTCCTTCTTTATGTGCCCTTAATTTAGTTCTATGTACCCCTATCCCCCTCATTAGTATTCCTTTGTCTCCTTCAGTTGCTTTAAGTTATGCGTGCACCTGTTATGTTATGTGACTTTCAGTTGTCTGTCTATTATCTTTCCCGCCTTGTGTAAACCCATCCCACACATCCTGGATTGGTTTCTGTTAGTTTTACCCGCGGATGCAACACCCAAGATACAGACCCTAATTGGTTGTTTCAAATTTACCGCTCCCTTTACCCCTCCCCTAAGCCTGTTGTATGAAACCCACTGCCCAAGCCCTGCTCGGGGCTTCTTGGGGTGTTGTCTTTTAGTTGCTCATCTCCTTAATAAACCTCTTCAGTTCACCCCAAGACCCGTCTCACCTCCACTCCATCTCTGCTTCCGAAACAGACACTGCCGAGAACATCGGAGTCCCCAGGGGGGAAGGTATCACACCCCTGGCCGCTGTGTGCCCTGGGACTGAAGAGAGTCACACACCGCGACAAAAATATACTGTGATACATCTGCATCTGTCTATCTGTATCTCCACTTGGATTCTTGAATGATAATGAACTACATACACCCTTATCTCAAATGCTTAAAACTTGAAAGTGCTTACATTAGTCAGATAACACTGCAGAGAAAGTCAGAGTTCAATTTCTTACCTGCTTTTTTAATTTCAGGGACAGCTGTCTTCTCATGAGCTTTCTCCTTTTTTCCTGTTTTTTCTAAGATTTAATTAAAAGAGAGTAATTTGATGTGCTAGAACTCTGAATCATACACTCAAATATTCAGTCAACCAAGTCCTGGTGGGTACATACTGAAAAATATTACTTATTTGGGAGTTCAGATTATTCCTTCATAGCACTTGCACCCAACTAGCCTTAGAGGAATCAGCTGAAAATGAAAATTAATCAGTATGCATCAACTATGGATGATTTGGACCCTTAATAATTCATCAAAAGTTAGGCAAAAATCATCAGTGCATGAATGTAGCACCTTTTAGCCTAAGTTCCAGTAGCAATGAGATCATTAAAAAATAATGAATGACTTAAATATTTTGCATGAAGCAACATTTTAGCCAATTTTAGATGTTTTTCTGAAAATGTATGATCAAAATATTATTTAAATGGATACCATAACTTTTCAGTTTGGTCACTGTAAGTTTCAGTGGTGATTCTATAAAATAAATAGATCTACCTCACCTTCAGAAACTGATGTACCATGAATTGAGTGATATCTTCCATGAGTTTTGTGTATTGCTGTATAACTATGTTCTGTTGTATATGGACTCCATTAAATTCTTTTAAAAGCCACTAAACAGGACATTTAATTTGTCAGAAAATGAGTTTAGGAAATACTGGATGCCGAACACATTGGCCATGAGATACCGAAGAAGTAGAAACACACAAAGAGTGACTGAGCAACTAAGAGAAGGACAATACAGCCAGAAGCACAGGATTAATCTAACAGAAAACAATGAGAAATGAGGCAGAAGTGTGAGTAAAAACAGAATGAGGCCAGTAGTAAATGTTTCCAAACCATACCTTTCGTCTTAGTTTCAGTTGTAGTCTTCTTTTCATCACTCTTTTTCTTCTCCTCTTTTTTCTCTAAAAATGGAAATTGAAGTTCAGCTGTCTACTTTTATACAGAAACACACAAATTTATGTACGCATATATATATGTATGTATATATGTATGTATATATATACTTGGGATGGGGAATCCACTAACTGCATCATGTTCAAGATTTGATAAGCTGGTCACTTATTACCAGCAGCTCAGAAATGCAGCTTAATGCCCAGAGAGTGCATTTGGTGCTAAGGATAAAACTGGAACAAACATGCACACCAGATTATTACTTAATTGCTAATTCAAGAAACTGTGCCCATTAACCTGCTGTAACTATGAGTTTATTGTGGTGACTCAATAGCCATGCACCTGTTCTGCTTTTTTTGTAAGACCTGATTGAATGATAGCAAAACTTGCACGTGGTACTTGGGAACAAGTGTAGATTGCCATGAAAACCCTGTATATACAATATACTTTTATAAAACTTTTTATTAATTGAATCTTTGAAGCTGTCATTACAGGACTTCTGGTACTCATAGAGTTGTTCAAGCACCATCTACAAAACAATGTGACATTATTTCAAAAGAATCTGCCTCTATTTTGGCAGCCATTTGGGCAACAGTAGAAATAAGGAGAATATTTTTTCCTTTTTTAAAACAAGCTACAACAATTTAATTACTTATGAATGTTTTGAATTAGAAAATTGAGTGTTCGGTAGGGGATATGAGAAAGTTATAATTCTTATTTTTCCTTTTGGAAATTAATCTCATTTTTGATGGGAAAGAACACAAGAGTACAAGAAAAGCTTGTACTTAGAGCTAATCTAAGGGCCTTTTTAATTGTTCATCCATGAAAAGCCAAATTTGTTACCTTCAGTTTGTGCTGCATGGTTTTAGGTGTTGATATAGTTAGTGAAACTGTAGTTTTCTTTCTGTCATCTTTTACTGTCACAAATGTGGGTAAGAAACTAAGTTTTATTTTCTTATAAAAGATAGAACCATAAGACTTTAAGCAAGAGTCTTTTCTTTAATTGAAAAATATTTAAGATATAGAAATATTTTCAAATCCAAGAAACAAATATACTCCTGTCTCTTGCATAAAAATAACATGAAGGAAAAAAAAAAAAAGACAAACTTACTTTTCATATCTCTAGGTACTACAGTAGACTTTTCTTCTGCGTGGAAAAAATGCAAACAGGGAAAAAATGAAATTAAAAACTTAAATTTTATCAACCAAAAGAAATATGTGTGTTTGAGTTTTGAAAAATTGAAAAAATTGCTGGGTTTATAGAGTATCTGAATTCCCCTGTCTATACATGTTGAATTCACGAATGAAGTTACTTTGCCTATTGTGGAGGCAATGTATTTATCGATATTCAGGGTCTCCTCAAATTATACTTCTTCTAATTTTTTGTCCGTTGGTTTTAATATTAAGCAAAATATAGATGTGTTCCACTACTTTCTAGTTTTAAAAAGATTTGTTCAATGTGTTTCCCTTGTTATTGCCTTCAGAAAATTCTCACATGGGTTCTATAGAATGTTTCTCTCAGAGTTTTATGTGCTTAATTATTCCTGCTGAAACTGAGCACGCTACAGTTTCAAGTACAAATGTCTTGTGAGGTTTCTTAGGTATGTGTGGAGTATCAGAGTAGTGCTCATCCTACACTAACTTGATTGGGACTTCACTTTTTTTGTAATGTAATATTGATATTGTCTCTCTGTCTCTCACTGACACACTTCTCCAGAGACTGTTCCTGTCCAGTTGAAATGGAAGTCTCTTCAGTTTAAGATTCCACAAAAGCTGTTCCTGTGCTGCCCATGAATCTTCAATGGATTATTTCCATTATTTCCATGTAATGTAGATCTCTAATTTCTAAAATGTGGTTCAATTATTTGCAAACTCTGCCTTAAGTAATCAAAACTGTTGAACATACTGTGTGTCATTTACTGACAGAAAAGACCTTCCTTCTGTCTTCCTTCCATGAGACTTTGCTCATAATAACTAGAGGCTGAAGTCCTGCTGGGACTTCTGTAATGTCCATTTTTTCCCTGAATGCCTCAGTTCTGGTGAGTTAGATTGATTTTTTTGGTTTTGTACATTTCTGGTGCTAGATGATACACAAGAATAATTTGTAAGCCCAAGGTTTTACAACAAGATTCTCTTTAATCTGAGACCATTTCTGCCTTTGAATTTGTAGCAATTTGCATGCCACTGGGGCCCCAAAAAGCTCACATGAAATCTGCCTTAAGTTTCATAGGTTCAGAGCCATATGCATCTTGAAAACCACAAGCTGAAGCACAGAGCTTTGAGAAGTGAAGCTTTGTAAGGAAGTGGCAGGAATTTTCACTGACAATAACCCAAGCAGAGATGATGGCGTTCCTAGCTGCAGAATCTTCATTGTCATGTCATTCCACCAATTTATCCCACTGACATAATTTTCTTCAATCAAGCACTCAAGTTGCATTATTCAGAGTGTCCAGGCAGCTTTGAGATATCTATATTTATTATGAAATTTCTGGGGAATGATTATATTGAAGTATTAAAGGACTGTGGCCCCTATTTCTCAAAGAAATATAATGAAAGATAAGCACTCTTGCTCGTCTGAGAAAAACAGTCACTGAGCTTCCATTCACATCTCAGCTACATCTAGCCCCGCTGATGCCTCTCACAGCTACCACTGAGAGAAATTTTTGCAAATGAGAACGATGGACTTGGTAAATGAGTACTATGGAGAGAGCTATTTCTGACTTAAGGAAGTAATGCCATTTCTTGAATAAATTTATTTCCTCTCAATTTGAGAAGCTCACATTTAGAATGTTGCATATTAAGTGTATATTTAACACCAGCAAAACTTGTAATATCTGAAGCGGTAAATGTAGTGGGCTCTATGCAGATATGTACACAGCTAAATTAAGAGGCAGAGCAAATAATTAAATAGGAACTTAGGCAGTCTTTTGCACTGTAAAATATGAACTCCATCTGTTAATTGAAAGTACTTACTTTTTTAGCAAGGAACAGTTACAGAACTACAAAGGACCAACTGCACAGAGACCATAATATGCACAAATTGCGGGTTACACAAGGAAACACAAGGTGCTTTTGAGGATTTGGCATTGACCACAATATGACATTCAAGTGCAATTAACTATTGAACAATCTATTCTTATTGCTACTGTTTCTTGATAATGTAATTAACAGGATTTTTTTCACGAGTAGCATTAGTCCAGAGCCACATTTCATGGACAGTGTGAGACAGTGTGAGACATCACCTTTAAAAGACTGCAGTGCATTTATAAGAATGAAATAGGGATATATGCAGCTGGAAGAGTACATGACAGAATCAGTCAGCAAGGCCAGGAATGGACTTTTCATTTAGTCAATTTTTTTTCTGTAGACTCTATGCAGAACTTGAGCTTTATGTAGTATAAGAAGGAGACCAGTGAACATGAGTATTGTCAATTAAAGCAATACTGAGTGGGACATTCAGGTAAAAAATTATACCAGGGTTAAAAAAAAAAAACAACAAAAAAAACTAAACCAAAACAACAACAACAACAACAACCCAAACAAACAAACAAACAAACAAACAAACCCAAAAAACAAACAAACAAAACAAAACAAAAACAAAAACAAACAAACAAAAAAAAACAAAACCACACACACAAAAAAAAAAAAAAAAAAAAAAAGCAGCATAGAAAGCATAGAATAATTTTCTTGCAAAGTGGCTGGATTGAGCTGAACAGCCCTTGAAGCAAAGAAACCTCTGAGATGGAATTATTTGTTTTTTAATAAGGGATGAACAACCGAGGCCAGTAGAAATCCAAGTGAAATTCAACAAAGACCAAGAAAGGGATGTTTCAATACGAATTTCCTCCACCTATCTTGACAACATCATTGAGTTATTCTCACTGGAGAGCAGCTAATTCTTGGACAATGGTGGGAGGGGAGATAACAGAAGCATGCTAACAACGCAGCACTTGAAATCAGGCCTGGTAAGATCAGCGTGCTACTCAGCCAGTGCTGAGTGGAATCTAAATTTAGGGATGCACATGTGTTACAGGGCATAGTGTCACAGGAATGCTGCACAGGAACTAGAAGAAGAAGGTGCTCTTAGAGCTTCTTTACCATATTGCTCCAAGTGGTCCACGTTCATATGGAAAGTCTGATTCTGGAAGGAATTGTCAGCTCACCCCATCCCATCTGAGAAACTGAGGTAAGCAGGGAAGCAAAATATAGCCACAGTTTCCTTCTGGTGGAGAGGCATGCATATAGCAAACACTAACTAGTGGGACTGAATGCCAGAAATTTGGAGGTGGTTTGGTCCACCATTAGCTTTCCAAAGTTTAGATCCTTACATGAGACTTATCTGCATTTGTCTAAAACCCTGTGGTCAGGAAATCTCAGGAGGAAAGCTGCTGTAAGAGACTTTAGATATTTATTACCTGACTTTGTGAAATGCTACAACAGCTTTTCCTGCCTACAGATTCTAGTCCTGGCAGAACTCAGGAGCAGCAGAGACACATGTATACTCAATGACATACAAAATAGAACAAAACAAATGTTAATTAAGATTTTCCTGAGAAACCATATTTCAGACTGAACACAGTGACTTTATTCCAGATAAAACTCTACAAGCAGCTTTCATTTTTCTACCAGCAGCTCTGTATACCTTAAGCTGTCATTGGCATAATTTTAAAAGACCATTCAAACAAAGCACAAGCTGCATTTTTCTTTCCTTATTAATTTTGAAGGGATTTCAGCTGCTCTTTGTTTTATTTGGTGACTGAAATCCTTTCTCTCCTGGTCTCAATAAAAGTTCTGCTGTTGATTTCAGTGGGAGTTGGCTATCTTTTTAAATTTTAAAATAACTCCTTGCATTTCAGTTTTTGATGATACTACTTTTCTTTCCCCTTATCTTGTTGCTTAGAGTAGAGACTGACTGTGACTGGTCAGTTGCACTTTCAATTCTAAACAATTTAACACTTATTCACAAAATAGGATCCCCCACGGCTTACAAAGCTTTTGGAGAAATGAATAAATAACGCAAAGAGATATTTCTACTTAGTTTAGGATGTCATGGAAATTCATGGAAACTTTTAACATTAAATCTAAATTTCAAGTAAAAATTGACCTTAGCTGTCTCTTTGAAAGTAACAATAATAAACAAAATCTCTTTCTGCGGTAAGAGAGTCCTTGTTTGTCTGGTTACTTTCTCTGTAGGAAATAATTCTGTCTTGATTCAGCCAAATTACCTAAAGGCCAAGAAAGATCAAAGAAACCTAAATAACATTAATCTAAAGTTCCTAAAGTTCTTAGAATTTTTTCTGTTCATATACAAACACATACACGTGCAGGTACCCATGCACACACATGCTCTCTCTGACTTACAGGTGAGTGCTTTGGCCAAAATGAAGTGCATTTATTTGCAAAGCTCTGTTTAAATGACCCTTTTTTTTTTTTTTTTTTTTTTTTTTTTTTTTTTTTTTTTTTAATTATTATTATTTTTTCCTTTTTTTTTTTTCTTTTCTGCAGAGTAATGAAATACAATTTCTTTTCATATTGGGCAAGTGAAAGACTCTCAGGGCACACAGATCACTGGAGATATAGCACACCCTGAAGGCCTAGGAAGTCTCTCCAGCTCGACTTTGCTTTTTTGAAACTGCTTCAGTGTTTTCAAATCCCAGTCTGAAACACTCTTTGGCAGCTGTGGAGATTGCTTATGGAGATATTTTTGAGGTCTGCAGAATCTATGCAACAGAAATATCATGCTTGAAATTCCTAATGCTTTCATGTGACCTACATAAATGTTTCTTATTTCTTCCTCTAGTGGTTATAGACTTCTTTTTCGTGGCTCTGTTGCATTAAGCACCACAACTCCTTGTTAATAGCATGGGCCATATGTTACGTTCACTAAACAGCACAGTGTGGAGTAAAGGAATAAAAATACAAGTGAGATGAAGCCAGAGTATGCACAGCAAGTCAAAAAAGAGAACAGACCAATTTCCATAACAAGACCAGCAGTAGAAACTCCACTGGACAATGGTTAATGGTAAATATAATGCAAATATGATTATGATGAATAATTAAATTCCCAGGGGAGCACTGATTTTTTTATGGTACGACCTTTACTAGTGAGAGCCAAATCAACACAGCTGAGGTGCCTTGGCTAGCCTGCTCCCTCCTTGTGACTGACATTCCTACGGGACAACAGGAATTAAAGTCAGGAGCAATTCTGTTACCAGTGCTGGGAAGGGTTTTGCTGATACTTTTTAAGGGGCATGCTTTTGAACGTGAATGTATGAGATTTAATAATGGGATGATGAGGTTATGCAGGACCTCTTTTGTAAGAGTCTCCTTTTTCTTTCCAAAGAAACACAGGAGTTCTGCCTTAGAAAGCCCAGATTAACTTAATCCCAGTAAGTATTTCCCATTTGCGGGTGCAACATATGCAAAAGACTGTTGTTTTTCTATAACACTATGAAAAATTAAAATAATCTTCAGAGGTATTTATTATGTTTTATTGGGTAGACTTTGGTGAATATTTATTTTCAAATGTATACTCTAACATTTTAAATTATTATTATAAATGATGAGAAAATATAATAAGACATCTGATCAAAATGTACATATCTTTATACATATTTTTTCTTACATTAGTAAGCTTTCCTCTCATATCTGTTTAAATTTTTGTATTTTATAATAGAAAAAAGTAGCGCAGAAGAGCCTCATGTCATTAAGGAAAATGTTAAGGGCTTTCTGAAACAGTGAATATTTAGGGTTTTTTCATCATTGCTAAATCATTAGAATTTACTGCCTATATGTCTAATTTATACCATTAAATAGTTCGCTTTGAAACTCTGTTCATATTATTTTAAAGGTTTTACTGTCTTCAGTACAGACTCATGGAAACATAAGGCCCATATTTCTCAAAAAACTCATTATGCTGTATATACAGCAATGCATTAAAGCTAACTAAACTGTTCATCTATTAACCTAGATTAAACCTAACACATTGTATTATGATCTTTCTAATAGGAATATTTTTCTCTTTTTTTCTGTTTTTATTCTCTCTTGGATTAAAATTTATCAGAAAAATGGATTTTCATCCACTGTTCATGTCAGTATTATTAAGAATATCCCAAATGGGGAGAAAATTTTCAAAATTGTGCATTTTTTTAAAGGGTTCTGTTGTGTCTTGAATCACAATCTCTCACTGAAAGGATTTTTTTTAAGGGTAATTGATTCTACTGTATAAAGGGAAAACAGATCTTTTTATAGAACAATCCATGTACAGAAAAGAAGGCAGACATTGACAGACAGAAGCAGATTGATTTGTACAAGATTTATACATTCCTGTACATCAAGGGAGCTTTGTCAAAGTTTGTATTGACTTTAGTAATTTAGATATTCTTGGTTATATCCCCCAGTGTTATATTCATGAACAGAGATATAGATTAGAAATTCTTCTTGAGACAGTCGGATAGTGTACGTTCTACATAGCAGCATAGATTGCCAATTTAGCCTCCGCAGGAGTTTTGAGCTAAGTTAAACAGATTTCACAGAAACTCTCTTTATTGCAGTCTACAAAATTTGTAATTAGAGGATTCAATGACCTAGAGAAAATACTTTTTTTCCTCATAGATTCTCTGAAGATATTACGGACACTTTTTTTTTTTGGCCTCTCTTAATATCACAGATACCACCAAGATGGCAAGGAACACACAGTATTCTTCATTCAGGGAAGGGGGATATTTGAGAGCCTGTCATGATTCATTAACAGATCAGAATGGTTATGTTGATGACTCTTCCATGATAAGTGGTCTCCCACTGAAAGATACAGGAGCAGATTTTTAGGACAATATAACTTGGAAAATCATACTCAGATACAATGCTGTTCGTTTTTTTTTTTTTGTGATACGGTGCTCTTCGGAGTGGTAAAAAGCGTAGGTCTGCTTGAGATCATATCACAGAATCATTAGGTTGGAAGAGACCTCCAGGATCATCAAGCCCAACCCAACCCTAACCTCAACTAAACTATGGCACCAAGTGCCACATCCAGTCTTTTTTGAAACACATCCAGGGATGGTGAATGCACCACCTGCCCAGGTAAACCACATACATTAAGAGTCTTTCCAACAGGAGAAGGATTTTGATACAGGCTTCTCACAAAGGTGCTGTGGTCTTGGGAGAAGGCAAAGACATGCTATATTGGAACAATTAACATGAAGATTCACTGATAACTGGCTAAGCCTCTGATGTTAATTTTTACACTTGTCTAACTGTAGCATCTTCCTGAGTGATTACAATGCCATGTCAGAGAGGGAAACATGGGAGGACTATCGGAAAGGAATATCCTTTTCTTGTGAATATGGAAATGGAGGAAGGTAAAAATTGTTTAAACTGAGCAAAAATTCAAGACTTAAGAGAGACAATCACAGAGAAACAATATACACTACAGAGGAGTTTTAGGATGTCAGTGAATAACAAAATAAAAGACATCTGGAGTTAAAAGAGGTGTGGAAGACTACAGGCAAGGAAGAAGAAGGATATTAAAGCCAAAGTTCAAATAGCTATGGAGAACTGATCTGTTCAAATTACTGGTGACACCAATGTCCTGACATGGCAACATCATTGTCAGCCGTGCTGAGAGTACTACTTCCAAGTACTTGTGAAAGCTCCATAAAAAGATAAGATAAAAAATTTAAAATTAGTTCTTTACTTCCTAGTTAACCAAACAAGGTTTATAAGCTTGAAATACGAGTAGATGTTATATATCAATGCGTTTATCCTCACAAATTCTTTTACCTTCTTTCTCTTGTTGACTGTTACAGGATCCTAAATTTTGTTTTATTGTTCTCTTCTGTTGGTGATCTGAAAACTCAAACTCTTTGTTGAAGATTTAAGGTAAGATCTTTGAAAAAGCCAACCAACCATGAAATAGGAGAGCAATGATCTGTTCTTTTCTTTCTGACCAGATTAGTACAAAGCCTTTTGCTTTTTGACCAGGAGATATCTGAAAATTTCAACTCATACACACACTTCAATGCAATTTATTGCTTGCTACTATAATCTACTGTAAAACTAAAATTGTCTTAAATAATGGCCCCCTTGTCAAAAGATTTACTGTGGAGCTAAAGGAAGAGAAAAAGGCAATGACAAAGAGAGAAAGTTTGAGATTTAATATATAATAACAATATGCTCTTTTTCTAAGACCTCAAGAATTCAGCAGAGCATAATTTCTACAGGACATTTATCTAGGAAAAGTATTCTATTTGAAGGTATCAAGTAATCTAAAAATTTTAGAGATATGTGGCACATACACACCACTATTTCTACCTTATCAGAAAACAAGAATGGTCCAAGATTACCTAAGGCAGCAGTGGCAAAACAGAGTGATTCTGAAAACGTCAATCTAGAAAAAGAGTAAGATCCTTTCAGCCTTCATAAGCTACATAATTGTGTGTATAATGTCTGAGTATCACTGAATTAGAAAGCCTAGGGTGTAAGTAGATTGGCTTCATAAATTTTCTGTGTGATAAATGTTCTGTTACTTCCTACAGTTTTACTTTTTTTTCAGAGTTGTTTTCTTCTGTCAAAGGCTAAGCCAGTCTTTGATGTTATATAAAGTATATTTTGCAATTAAAAATGTTTCTATTTGTTGTCTATTCTGACAATTTATGATACTATTTTCAACTATATTTATAAGAAGAATCTTGTGTTTCTATGTCCCTTCTCCTGATCAGTGATATTTAGTAATGTACCAGTCATGAAGATATCTAAGGACTAAGAAGTCACATGCAGGTGTCTCTTCAGCTATTTTAAAGATTTTAATTTGTCTGCCTACACCTCTTTTTCTCTTCTGACATTTTGCCAAATATTCTCATAAATTACTTTTTTTTTTTTTTTTGCTATGGGCTGAAATAAAGCTTCAGGGTTTAGGGTTCCTCAAGGCACTGTGGCATATTTTCTCATATGTGGAAAACACAGACTAGCACAACATAACAGCTTTTCTTGGTAACATTTTGCAAGTAATTCTGCCTCCTTCATTTCCTCCAAATCTCTTGCATGAAAAAATATTGTATCCTAGTGACTGGCCTTGAGCCTTAAAGGGAATTTAGTTATATGGTTCCGAGCAGATAATCTCCCCCAAATTTGTTTGCCAAATGGGTGTCTAATTTACATTCCCAATTACCTGAATTGCATGCATAAATGAGCTAATGAAACACACAAATGTGTAACTGGTCATAAATAGTCATTTCTATGTGCAATTGCAGTAATTGCATGCTCCTCATGATTTTGAAAATCAAGAAACTAATGTTAATTTGATGCTAGTTCATGTTGTGTAACAGTTATATTTAAAGATTAAGTTTGTCATTTAGCAAATGTGTCAGCCTTGTTCTATTATGTCTTTTTTCCATTATGGTTAATTGACGGATAATAGAGTTTAACATTGCAGGAACTTCTTTCTGCTGATAAGCAGGGTTCAAATATTTTCCTGAAATAAGCAGGAGTACTAGTCTATTTCTATACTGTCTCAAAATAACCACGATTTTATACTCCTTTAAGCAGCATGTTTAAAAGAAATAACTATTTGAGGTAACAAGAGTTTTGGGGAAAGACATAATAAGTCACAACTATTTTTATCCAAATGTTCTGATTCACAATAACCACATTACAGAAATATCTAATTAATATAACTCTTTCAGTCACGGGTCCTGGCAAAACCTAAGTCTCATTCTCTGTTTTCAAATGAAGGAAATCTTGTAGCTCTTGTTACTAACTCTGCTGCCACCCCATCTGTTTTGCACTTAGACTGCAATTGCTTTCTGGGTAACATAGAACTAAGACCTCTATGAGAGAAATTAGTAAGTGCCATGGTGTGACTGCAGGACTCAAGTGTCATATGAAAACTGCTACATAATTACACAAAAAGACTCAGGTGTTTTGTACTATTAAATTGTGTGGTGTAAAGACCAAGAACATATATTGCAGTTGTAGTTCTAAGTCATTGGACATAGTACATTTCAATTAAAATGAGCATTTCAACCACTTTACTGTAATGATCAGACTACAAACAATATCATTCAATTGCAGGGATTATGTTTTAATCTTCTGAACGTAAGACCTCACTTTGTATTTCTCTTTCAGTAGCTTTAACAATAACAACAGGGTTGATAAATGCAGAGCCAGTCATATTATGTTCATTATTAAAAATAATGCACAAAAAAATTACTGAATAACAATAGCTGAAAGAATAATCCAAAGTATATTAAGATGATAATGTTGATTATGTTTATAGTTAGGTAGAAAGTTATGGCTGAATGCCATTCAAAACATTTTACAGATTAGGCCTCAATCCCGTAATCTGTTTCACCCAGAAAATCCCCCAAGCCACCTGTGAGACCACTCTAAGGAACATTTACATCTTGTTGTGCATACGTCAGGATGTCATTCCTGTCCCAGGCCTAGTAATGGGATCACTTTTCTAATAGAGGTTATATTTACCACAAAAAAAAAAAAAAAAAATCTTTTTAGAACAAACAGTGAAGTTAATAAGTAGAAGCCAATGAAGGTGGGAAAAGTCAGACTTGCCTTCAATAGCTGCTGGTTTCTTTCTTGGACTATGTTCTAGAAGAAGAGGAGGTGGTACGAATTCCTTATGTCCTGCACCTAAGAAGACAGGTTAGGAAGCATAGAAAATGTATTCACCAACAGGCTGAGCACTTTCACTGGGAGGCTGAGCTCCCCTCAAAATGGTTTATGTTAAAAATATTACAATGTGCATAAAAGCTAATATCTTTCAGACACTATAAGAAGGAAATGTATTTCTCAACAAATAGAGTAATTTACTTTTAGGAGTCACATTCAAAACCAATGAGGTCCAAGTGACTCAAACATATGCTGAAAAGCTACAGTTCTGTTTTTCTTCCTTAGACTCAAAAGAGAATAATAATACTATGATAAGAAGGTTACATATTCATGACACCTCTTCTATAAGAAAGTCTTATTTTCTTCTGTCAAACAAATGATCTTCAGTTACTCCCTCAAGTCCACTGATTATGAGTTCCTGGAAACACCAGTAAAAATTATGATGTTTCTCATCCTTAAGGCTTATTCTTAATTAACCAGTACCAAACAGGTCATGCATTGTAAACATTGATGAGGTTCTGATTCCAGCTGCTGACTGAAATGCCTCTACTCTCTCAGAGTGTTCAGCTGGGACTTTCTGTACTGTCTCAGCCTATGTGCAGATATCATGTTTTGTACAAAACATTTTTTACTTAATTTCTCCACAGATTCACAAACACATTTAATTTACTCTTATATTGCTTATGCTTATTTTCTAGTTTATGACATATTTGCAGTCTCGTTTTTTCCTTTTAAGTTATTTCACTGGCATTTAGTCTCAGCAGCTAAAGTGCAATTTTTTGTGACCTGAGAAATAAAATTAAGTGCTTAAATATAATATTGATTTAGTCATATGCACCAGCATACATTCACTGCACTAGAGTCCACATGCAAACAGAGTGTTAAATCTCAGCTCCAGCTTCCATCAGAAACTCAAAGCCATACCTCATGCATGATGATAGATTCAGAAAAGAAATTAAGGTTTTAATGGGCCTTGGAAACAGCAGCATCTTACTTACCTCTCTCATTTTGCAAAGGTGTGTATGCTCATGGGGAATGCATGAGAAAAACATTGTCTTGAAGATGGCAGTGGGATTTGAGCATCGTGGACTTAATGTTATTGCATCTCATCAACTTATGTACAATTGCAGGCAGATAATTTGCAAGCATGTGGTTCAGTTCATCCAGTAATTTTATAAAATATCAAACACGGAGCTACTCAAACTCCATGTGTACCTGAACCACTGACAAAATGTTAACACCTTGGTAAAAGTAATGTATTGAAGGTACTTTGCTACAAATGGTAATAATCCTACATTTTCCATATATTTCCTGTCTTGGCAATAAACCCAAGTGGATATTCACTGATCTCATCACAAAATAACTATGGCCTTAAAATTAATGTTAGGCAAACTTCAGGAAACCAGATGTTTAGCCATGATTTTCCAAACGCTTTATGTCTGAAAAAAAAGTAATCTTTAAGTTACAAACTGAACTAATGAGCTGCTGATTTCCTTTGTTGCCAACCAGAATAGAAAAGTTGTATTCATAACCATGTCAACACACGGAAACCTGAGCGACTGAATTTCCAGTTCAGAATGAAAACTAAAAACAACATAGCAATTAATGAAGAATGAGTAATATTATTTTTCCTTCTACATTCGATCAAAGCACTAGAATAAATATGGGGGGGGAGGGGGTCCATTTTTTTTTCTTTTTCCCTTTTTTTTCCCTTTCCAAAACTATTTCCCATTTAGAAAAAGTGATAATTTTTTATAACTTGGATGATTTTTTTTTGTATGAGAAAAAGGATAAAGGGCAGTGGCTCAGAATATTTAGTAGACGAGTAATGATGAAGGATAGTCAATAATTTGGACTGCAGTGTAGTATCTACAGTGTGGGGAATGATCCTTCAGGTCAAATTGTGGGCTGGCCCTATTATTTTCCTGTGCTGTGCTGTGGCAGCAGTTTTCTAATGACTGCACCAGTGTGTGCATAATGCCAGTATGATACCACTTATTGCTAATGACTTGTCAAGTTCTATTTTATAGCTTTGCAAGGTTTAAGCAAATCATTTATTTCATGCAAATTGACCACATGATCCAATATGAGAGTGTTTTAAGTTTAAGCTTCACAGATCAAAAACTTTCCCTTAGGCCAAAATGTTTGTTCTGAGCAGGTTCCCAGCCACTCTGATAAAAGGCTTCTTTAATGTTCCCATGTCTTATTAAATGTCTCTCTATTCACTTTGATGGGAATGTAAAGGAGAGCAAATGAATAAATATTTTATCCATTCTTTTGATGAAATATGTTAAAGGGGATAACCTAAGTCAAAATTCTTTTCTTTTCCTTCTTCTCTTTAACTTATGAAGCACAAGTGGTTTTCTGTAGTACAGACAACTGATAAATGGAAATGAAGATTTGACTTCAACAGATCAGACCATTAGTATTAATGAAGTCTACTATCTTGACTCTAGCAGTGGCCAGTTGGACACATATCCATGATGTAAATGAGAGGAAGGCAGGATGTTTTTACTGCTCTCAGTGGACAATCAGATTAACCCATGAATTACAAGAAGTTATTATCCAGATTACCACTATTATGACTGGACATACACTTATCTCACAGCTTTAAAAATGCAACACAAAAAGCTCTGCATAGTTATTTGCTTCTCTTTTCAAATGTAGCCTTCACTTTATGGCTACAAGATAAGCCATTAAGGTTCATGAAAGCTGCTTTAAAAAAGAAATTTAAAATATTAAGTTTTGATTTCTCCAAAAGATATAATTGCAAGCACAAAAATGTTCATGCATTTCTATGTCAATCTGTCCCTAGAGTTGATCCCCCAACACTTCCACGTGTCATCTGTCAGTGCAGTTGTGCTATAGGTGTCTCCTTCATATATGATATTGTAAAGAGCTAACAACAATTTACATCTGATGAAAACTGAAAGAGTGAAATATATAAGATTTAAGCTCATGGGAATGATCTCACCAGGAGAAAAAGTGTCACATTAAGACACGAATACCTTCTATCACAGCTTGAAAGGAAAGAAATAGGCTGCAAGGATGTGTAGAAGGTTTAGGGCTCTAGCATGAATACTTAATTGAAAATCAGCTACAGTCCTCAAGCTCTGGGAAACTTCTGTCATAAATGTTTATCAAGTTGCCTGAGATGTCCTGAAGAAATTAATCCTGACTTGGTCTATTAATATTTTAGATTTTTTTATTGAATGATAAGGAATACAAGGCAAACTTTAATTACCTTACTTTTCTCAATCTAGGAAATGTCTTTCTATGTGTGTCAAAAATGTCATGTTTGAATATTGTGTATAAATTGAATTCTTATGATAATATCAAATTATGTGAGTTTTCTTTCTTTCCTGATCTTATGAGTTCAACTTGTCTGCAGTGAGCTTAATAAAGTGTCTAAAAATGTCTTTCTAGATAAGAAGATAAAATATTTTTAAATTGATGATTGATGATGATGATGATGATGATGCAGGCGTTTCAGACTGGTGAATATTCCAATTGGATATGGAGAGAAATAATGCCATCACAGAGTGCAATATATGCAAATACCATTCTGTATTCTGTTCACTGTTCACTTCCTCATATCCATATACCAGTTACTTGAACAGCAGAAACCCTACAGTCCAACATCACCAACACTGTTACAATTTCTCAGTGCAGCAAAATGTCTTCAGATAAATCTCATTCTGCTCAGATATGACATCATTCTCTAGTGATAGTAAAAATAATTCAAATAAAGTAACTGTCTTTGCAGAGTTATTTGTTATGAAAAGTAAATTCCAATCAAATGTTTAATGAATGTTGGAAAAAGGCATGGATCAGCAGAATGAGGCAAGACTGCCAAATATGCTTTTAGAGGACTGAAAATGTAATGGAGTCCAGCCATTTTGACCAGGCTTCCAGTTTTGACGTGCAAGATGCTGCAAGTTAAAAGCGAGTCTCTTCCCAGCTTTCAGTCATTACTCTCCAGACATTAGGCTGTGACTGTCCTGGAGAAGGGTTTCTCTGCTTATTATGTGTGCATGAAAAACCAAGAGCAAACTGTTTTTCTTTAAGAAAGAACACCTGAGGATCAAGAGGTGAGATTGTGTAACTGTACTGAACAATGTAAATGCTGATTTTCTGGAATGCATTACTTAAAATAAAATATCGATGCCCCATATAGGCATTCTTTCCTAAGGAACACTGTGACACAAGGATTTTATGCACACTGGCAATTATATGGTGCCCAGGAACATTACTGGGCTCTGGAATTCAGACAACATATCCTGCAACGTGTTTTTGGATAGCCTCTGACAACTTTGACTTGTGCCAAGCAGCAGTGTCTCAAAAAATTCATTGGCTCAGTTCAGGAATTGGCAGGGGCCAGGGACAACTCCCAGTAGACAGCTGAGATACATCCAGCCCATTTTGTCCTTGAGGAAGTGTACTGAAGGTAGATCTCTCTATGAGAGAAAAAATCACCTTCAGAGAGAGAACAGTTGAGCTGAGTTTGAGTTTAGTAATCTCCACGTGGCCACATAACAAAATTACGTCAAATCGGAAAAAAACGGTCTAAACAGGATTTTAATGACTTATTTGGGACCGAATTTTTGACAGGGGAAAATGGAACTAATGGATAATAAAATGAGACTTTTAGGAAAGTGTATTTTAGTAGCCAAAATATATTTCTGTTTTTTAATTGCACTCAGGATATGGCTCTTTATTAAAAGACTCCAATGGAGTCTTTTCAATTTTAGCATTATGTCACACTGACTATCAGCCAGTTTCTTTTACAATGCATAAGAAAAGAAGAAAAGGAGAGGCTACATGAGTAATGATAAATCTGTCTATCTATATGTTCCACTATATCTATGTATTTAAAATCCATTAACAATATCAAAAAAAATTTTGGAACTCTTCATAGAGTCTAACTTAATGAGTAAAGCACATTATTGTGAGATATTACCTCAACACACAGACAATGAAACTAGGCCTATAGAAATAACCTAACAACCTTGGGAGTTCATCCATCTATTAAGCTGAAAGCAAGGACCAGTAAGTTAAAACTGAGGGTGCAGGAAGGAAGGATGCAGACTAATGTTCTAAATGCTCTTTTGAAAGGGAGCAAGGGGAAGGATTAAATTTCTCTTCTCAAGGCACCAAACAATAAGTAGCAGCAACTTGATAGCCTTATATATTTAATACATAAAGATTTGAGTTCATCCTTTGTTGTTGATGATGGATTCCTATATATGTTTTAATGTTGTAATAATATAATATAGTTTTTATACATGTGCAAGCATGAACATATAAGGCATATCAATATTTATTTAGAATTAATCACAGTAAGATTAAGGTTGGAAGAGACCTTGAAAATCATGTATTTCCAAATTCCTACCATGGTTTAGTGATGTTTCCAAACAGAAAATCCTGGTTTTGGTAATTAAACAGGTGTGAGAATCATTGTTGCAGACTCCTGGAGGTTGAGTGAACATCAGTTGCTGTGTTTTCACTGATACCAAATCCAATTAAAGTCACAGTTGGGAATTTTTTTTATATACTTCTTTCTTTTCCCATGCATTTGTAACTCACACAATGCAAGTGTACAAATGAGGCAGGCAAGTGAGGTGTGGGTAGAGTTATTGTTGGTTTGGGGTTTTTTTCCTGTTTTAACTTAAAGTGGATACTGTGGGTCATGGAACATATTTCAGCTGCATAACAGACCTTGCAGTTTAATTTATTTACAAAATTATATCTGTTGAGAACTCTCTCACATGGATTTTTGCCACAAAATCCCTCTTTAACTCAATCCATATTTGTGAAAACTGTTCTAATTTTTGTGTTCAGAAGACTGAAGTCATCAAGGAGTAATGAGCTAAGTGTTAACAGGTTTGGCATTATATGTTAAGTAAGAAGTCACACAGCCTTTCCTGACATTAAAATATAATTGAATGGAAAAAACTGAAAATTGAATTTGCTACCTCCACTTCCTCCCATTATTTATCATGGGCAGTTAGCAGGTAAAAATAAACCTACATGTTATGTTTAGAAATATTGAAAGATGGATCTCAAAGAACTAAGTACGAGGACAGTAAAAATTATGGGTTGCTGTGTGGTAATGATAGATTATTATATGCATAGTGGAGTACAAAATGATTGTAAAGGCAGATTATAAAATGAAAAGACATATTGAGTCTTTCTCTCTCTCTCCCCAAATAACCTTTAATAAATTGGTATCATAAGCAGTAACCCCTGGCATAATTAATATGAATATCAGGAGTTGGCAGAGATGTTATTTTTTTTCACAATATGAAGTATCCAATTAAAACAGAAAAGAAAACACTGCAACTAAATACTTGCAGCTAACAATTAAACAGAACAGAGGGACTTTATAAGCTGTTATGATGAAAAGTAATAGACACTGCCTATGCCATGTGAGCACTGCTTTGTAATTGATGTTCTTTGTATTTGGTTTATCTGCACATATCATTGTTTCAACTATCCCTAGTCCAACTATATCTAAGAAACATTCAGTGCTCTAGTCAGAAAAGCTAAAAGTGATGCTACAAGAATGCTACTTTATATTATCTTCAAGAAAGAGCGCATATGCCAGTTTTTGCAAAACAAAAACTGCTTAACATGGATAAAATCAAATTACAGATAAAATTACAAATTGTGATAATCTCTCACAATTACAGATATTTGAGAACAATGAATATATTTAATATAGAAATCACTGGAAGTCAAACTAAATCCAAGTATCTCTGTTTCCAAGCCACAAAGTTTTTCATATCTCTGAGTCTTTTTTTGCTAAAATGAGACAAACAAGAAGTTAATGTTGTCTTTTCTATACTTTATAATCACTTAAGATAGTGTATCTATAGCCATTTTTCAGAAGTTAGAATTTCAGTAATGCAGTCTGAAGTTAGAGGGAAAATAATTGAGAGGTTTTATTTGATCAAATGTCAGAGGAGGGCCCAAAGGTGCAGAGATGTTGGCTTTTAACTCCATTTTATTCACTGCCACTGAAATCACTGGGAGCTAAGTGCCATGGCTATAGTTATGAGAAGCACTGGAAGAAAAACCTGCAATATTGGAGATAATGATTATTTTAAACCAATCATACGTTGGTAACTACTGATTCTTCTTTCACTTTAGTTTTGCCAGGGAAGATGCTCTATCCTTTAAAGAAGTTATTTTTAGGATAAAGGATCCTGGGATTCACTGTCATGAGTTTTAACTCTTGTATTCAAGGCATCCCCCATGATTTTTGGGTAAATTACTTAACTTACCATGTCTTTCCATTGGACCTATAGATGGATCTAACAGAAATTTAAAAAAACCCAAAAAAACATTGTGAACATATAGCAACTAAAAATCCCAAATCTTAAATTCTATTAAAGTGGAAATTCTAAAGGCTGAGCTTTTGTTCTGATGCAAACCTGTTTAAGTTTCTTTTCTTTGAATCATTGGGGTGGGGAATATCTTCCAAATTTATTCAAGAAAATATTCCTCTCTGCATTTCTTCTTTTCCCCTTTCACTCACTCCCAAAACCCTATAGCAACTGGAATGCACATTTTTAAAGTGGCATGACTGTCTCCTTGATTGAGTCAACAGCTGTTCCAGATAATTTAATTTGAAATCTTATAGAAAACTTGTCATTTTAAGTCTTCATTTGAACAAACTTCTTGCCTTGACATTTGCAGCATATTTCTTGAATGTATGTAGGCTCTCTCTCTACAAGACATTTAAAAGTTAACTTTCAGACAGTTATATCTAGATAAGTCACCCAAGGGATCCATTTATAGTAAATGGAGAGAAATTGGTACCTTCAAAGGGTGATTCATCTTTTCTATCTTAGGCATCTTTCTTAGGATGAAATTGTCCTCTAGAGGCCTCCATTTCATACCACTGGCTATAAAGACAGCTAAAGGTTAAAGCTGGGCAATTAACTTTTGGGTATCTAAGTGAAGTTCAATGAATTGCAAACATTTTATTTTGCAGTTGTCCATAAAGACGATGTTTCATGCCACCAAAATATTCCAGGACTAAAAGAGCCATGCAGGATTTTTCACACTGTAAATACTGTCTGGTAACACAGTATTTGCTCCCCAAACCGCCTGCAATTATATGACTGAATCTCACATATAGAAAGGATTTTGGTTTTAAGCCTAACCAAAATAATAATAATAATAATACTATAATAATAAAAAACACCATTCTTTTGGTATAATGTGCGTGGGCATTGAACACCTTTTGAATCAGTTATTTACTTTGTCAGATAATACTGGGTGTATTGAAGGACAAAGTGAAACAATAGGAATGAAGGTGAATTGTCAGAGGAAGGAATAAAAGTTCCTGATGAAGGAAAAATAAAGTCATTTTGACTCATTATAGGTGTATGTCATAAATTGTTCATCTTTTTGACAGGTCAGATACATGCAGAAAAAAAACTGACATCAAAAGAAAGATGCACCTGAAGAGACAATGGTGAATAGAATTGATCTGCCACAGTTTACAGTCCCAGTGGCTGCAGATGAGATGCATCAGTAGGTGGGCATAAAGCAAGGCAGGGTGAGCATGTGTTGCTTAGGGCAAAGCTGAACTCCTCTGTCTACTGCATTTCATGTTCACAGAGAAGAAGAGCTGAGGAATTTGTGCTAAGCTGAAATGCTTCATGATGGAATGTATCCCATCAAAGTACTTGGAGATCCTTTCTATGCTCTTTTTCTCCATGTGATATGGTAAAATGGTACCATTACTGATGAAAGTGAACCTCCTCATTTTCCAGTAGAGTCAGCATAGAATTCTATATCAGGATGAGAAGACCAACTTCTGGTTTCACAACAGAAGTATAGGTTTTTCATTTTTTAACAAAAAAATGCAGGAGAAAACTGGAAGCTCTTCAGAACACATTTTTTTCCTTCTTCTTGATATTTCAGTGTATTCAGCATCGGGAGGTGTTTAAAGGCACATTGCATGGATGTCAGCTATTTTCCATGTCATCAAAGTTGAGAGAGATTCAATGTATGGTGATTAACTTCCCTAAAATTTTTCAGAATTATATTCTAAAGGTAACAGATTCATTAGTTCATTCATAATTTTTGAGTTATTCAACCTGGGCTTGTAAAACTGTCTGAAGGAGAACCTTGTGGGTTATCATGACTCATCAAAGACAGATGTTCACTTGCAACACATGTAGGATTCCTGCTGTACTGAAATGGTTGGCATTTAAGATGCTGTTTGCAGTCTGGTTTAAGCAACTCTGTGATGGAGCCTTGACTCCAGCTTTCTCTGACAACCTCCCAATATTCATTCCAAGTGGGCCAACCCTGCTTCCATCTCCTGTCTATTTCCTGCTTACACTTGAGTAATGACAGGAGTTCCTTGTTCATCTGTCCAAGCCTCTTGCCCTCTTTGGTTTCTTGCTCATTGAGGTGCACCTTTCTTGAGCCTGGAGGAAGTGTCCTTGAATATCAATCAGGTCTCTTGGAACCCTTTTCCCACAGGATCTGTTTCTGTGGGATCCTTCCAAGAATATCCCTAAAGAGGCTCAGGTCAGCTGTCCTGAAATCCATGGCTGCAATTTTACTCACTGCCTGCTCCCTCCTTGCCCAGTGCTGAACTCCACAATCTCATGGCCTCAGGGCCAAGGCAGCCCCCCAACCTTCCCCTGTCTGACAAGGCCCTCCCTGTCTGTCACTGTGAGGTAACAAGAACACCATTCCTTGAGGGATCCTCCACTACCTGTGACAAGAGGTTGTCAACAATGCTCTACAGCAGCTTCCTGCACTGTTTGTGCCTCATTGTGTTACTTCTCCAGTAGATATCAGGGTAGTTACATTCCTTCATAAGAACTTGTGCCTGTGCCTTTCAGGCTGCTTCAAGCTGCTTCTGGAATGCTTCCAATTTTTAAGTTACTTGATACATTAGTATCTGTTGTAATTATTCTTACTGGAAATCACTTATGACAATGAATCATTAAATGCAATTAGTATTTTGCAAAGCCACTTGTTAAACTTATTTTTACCTTTTAAATAGGAAAAGTTTTGTTTACTAATAGCTGTTTAGGAGGGTTTTTTGGCATTTAACTTTTGCCTTTATTTTCTGAATAGCTTACTTTTCAAAACTAAAGTAGCTGAGTCTTTTGATGATCCTCCATTGAAATCATCCTTCATTTTTAAATTTGTTTACTGAACTATGAGAAATGTTTATGCTACTAAATAGTAGTAATGATACATAATGCAAGTATGAGAATAATTTTGTTACTCTAATCTTCTTACCTTCACAGTTTAAATTAGTTTGTTTCCATTAAAATCAATGATTTAGACTCATTTACATCAGCAAAGGTTTTTGGCTTTCTCTTGTATCACATCATTTTGACCCTCAGAATGCCTTGCAGTGAACTATCAAAGAAAGATATCCATTCCTTTCTGCAGAAGCAGAATATCACACATTCCCTTTGTAGCTGTTTCCAAGAGAGGGAGTAGTTTGAAATTTTTTGGCCAAGTTACAATGAAGTGCCATAAGAGTGTTGACAGATGCAGCTTTGTGTGCCAGCATCTGGCTCTGATTCACAGGGAGATGATGTAAACTGGGAATAAGGGATAGTTATTTTGCCTCTGTGGGATGGTGTTAGGATTGTATGCTGATAACATCCCCTTTGAGAGATCAATGTCATTTCAGAGTTTGATGAAATAGACAGGATTTGGGGTGGGGGGCCCTCATAGACAAGAATCTTGTTAAAATAAGATCAGTGAATATCCTCTTATAGTTTCTCATAGCTGAATAGAAGTTTAAAGATGCAATATTTAGCTCCAAATGATAATGTTTATTGTAAGAATTGCTCATTAATAAATTAGTTAGAAAATTTTTTAACTCAAACTGAATTTCTAGTTTCTCATACATGTATTTAAGATTACTGTTCATTAATTCTTTCATTTTAAACTCTCTCAAGATATTACTAGAGAAATAAATACTTCTGTAGATCAATCATTTCCACTTATGCCATCCACAGAAAGAAAAGGGTTGGAAATGATTTCATCATATAAACAGATTTTTGATAAACTGATGGACAATTAACTATTATCTCTGAAGAAGAATCCAGATGAGTCTTTTCAAATTTGGGGTTACAATATTTCCCTCAGCAGGCAGTAAAACAAGTAAAAAATTTAAAAAGTAAAACTGGAAAAGTCTCATTGCCTCCCATATTTTTCTTTTTCTTTTCACTTAAACAAATATCTGGCTGATTTGTTTTCTACCTTTGGAGACAGGGCTATTGAGTCATTCGCACCAGAAAGCATCTCTCCATTGGAAAAAATAATATTCTTCAGCATTTGATCTCAAATGTGAAAGCCCATAACTCAGTTGAAAGTTTTTCATGCTGAATTTCTCCAAACAGCAAGCTAATAATATGCTACTTTCTTATTTATTATGACTGACTTTTATTTCTTCTTCTAATTGCACTTCATTAAATATATCCCCAAAGAAAGTATATCAAAGTTGTCTCCATGTAAATGTAATGTAACAAGTTGAAATGTTACTCCCTGTCATTGAGATACCCACAACACGTCCTAGTCTAATCAAGTAGGAGTGACACTTAAAAATAGTTCAAGAGCCTAAAGCTATCTGAACAGAGGAGGGCAAGTATTTAGTTCCAGTGCTACAGCCCACCCACGGCAAATACAGGCATTTCTACTTTCAAAATTAGTCTTTATTATTTTAAGGTTTGGGTTTTTTTTTTTTTTGTTGGTGGTGTTTTTTTGTTTGTTTGTTTTTTGCAGTTATATAGTTCATGATCTTTCAATATTGGTTACCTTTATACCAGTATCTGGATTTTTTTTTTGATATTAAATGGCAAGTATCACACTGACAGTCTTGAAATTCTCTTGCTGTACTGTGTAATAACAGTAACCCTTTCTCTTTGACAGAATATTTCTTGACAGTGGGGAAGAGGTAAACCTTGGAAGAAAATTGGACACATGAAGGATTTTCAGCCTACACTTTACAGGACCAAGAAGTCTCTAAGATTCCCCATGGATTCTCATTACAATTGGCCTTAATTTCTTCATATTTGTTAGAGGGGTGCGGTTTCATGAGCATATGTGCAAAAGGTGAAGTTTCAATGATCGTTTTACTGAGAAGATGGAGTGACTGCTTTACCCTGTAGGATAGTCTCTTGTAAATGCACACATACCAGAAATCCTGGCGAATTTCTCCAAGTCTTATATCTTTTTTCAACAGTATAAGTAAAATTGTCTACATCACATTGGCTTTTGTATTGTTTTTGGGACTGGCTTTGAGACCCCGGCATGGAAATACACAATGAACATATATGGGTACACTGATAAAAGGAACTGATATAGCCACATTCTTTGCAGTTCAGCTGTTATTGGAAACAGCTATGTAGTGGTACAAGCTCCATAGGGCAATTGTGTGCTTCAGTGCTAAAGTTTTAGAAAGTTTATATTGTGAATAATACTACATCTGTGCTCCCACTGTCTTTGTTGCCAATTAGGCAACTGTAAAGATCATCCAGCAGTGAGTTGAGTGTGCTGTGAAATACAAGTGGTTTAACCAAAACCAGAACAGTAAAACTATGCAGGCAAAATAAACTTTGAAGTGATTAAAAAGAAAACAAAATCGCATCACAAGTAGACAATATGCCTGTGAGAAAAAAAAAGTGCATTTTATGACTAAATACCCAAGACATGCTTATCACTCCTAATTCAACATGCTGAGGTGGCATGCAGAAAGACAGACATGCAAGAATCCAATTTCAGTGCTTGCAAAACAAAAAAGGCATTTCATCAGAACAGCTCCTTGATCTGCCAGAGTAGTGGTTGGCAAGTATTGCAGGGAAAGTGAGGGAAGAGTGGGAAAATAGAGGTATGGCACTGGGGGAATAAAAAGAGTAGATCCAGTTAACTCAGAGAATAATGTGCTCCATGCTGAAAGAGTGACCAATTAGTGCCCCTGAAATCCCTCCACATGGGTGAAGATTTCAAACCCCCTAAAGTCAAAAAATAGTTATGAAGTCAAGTTTCAAAATTTCTACTAAAATAGAACCCTTTCTCCTACCAACAAAAAATAAACTATTAATAAGAACCTTAGAAATACTATTGATAACAAAATACAGGAACATAAAAAAAAATTGAATACGTGGAATAGACTATATCCATGAAACTATAAGTCAGCGACCTTCTGCATCAAAAATGCTGTCTTGCATTTAAGAAATACCAGTAGAAAAATAAAGGTACCTGTCAGAACTAATGTTCTTAATAAAAAAGTTTCCACCTAAGGTTTTAATCTTTATGAGGAAGACTTGGGGAATTAATCCTGAAAGAAATGTATATTAATTCTTCCTTTAGAGATGGACAAAAGGAGTACAGAGAAATTTGGGCAGAGTGATTTATTAATGTTGAGACAGTACTGCCTCAGCTGAGCAACTGAAGTCCAGGGACAAATAAGACAAGAAAATCTATGAAAGAACATTCACCATTTCCTCTGAGAAATTGTCACTTATCACAAGCATGTTAGACAGAAGGTGAAAAATATTTTTAAGGTCTATTTCACAAGAGATAAAATCAGAAAGCAGGGGGTTATTTAATACTGTATGCAGCAGGCCTCAAGAGGTCTTCCTATAAATGTATCAGTAGAATCCAATTGGTCACTGCTGCAGTCGTGATATTCATGGGAAGGACTTCTGGATTAGAAGAAATGAGTTCATAGCTAAAACTCCACTATTATCTGTTTTAAAGGGCTGAAAACCTCAAATACTTCTCTTTCATAAAAATTAAAATATAATTCTTACCAGTTATGTGATATGCATATAATTACTGTTGCTTAAAGGAGGACATCCATAAAATTTGTCAGTATCAAGGACGAATACTAACCAGCAAAACAAGAAAACCAGCTGGTGCTGCATGAAGAAGCTTAGCAAAGATTCTTTCTTTATGGCTTCCTTGAATTCCCTGTGTACATTTAATTCATGTTTTATAGCTAAGACAGGAGTGTCATTATGAAACTTTGAGCAATTGAAGAACGTTTCAGCTTCATTTGTTAAAATCAACACAAGAGCATTAACTGACCTCCAACAGATCGATGTGACTGACAAAATGCATTAATTGATATATTTTAAAAAGTGTATTTGTTAATGAAATTTAAGGAACTGAGCCTTATTTTTAATGTTAATTGTTTGAGCACTGTAAAATGCCATATTAAGTGAGCTACTTTTCTATAAGTTCTTGTTAAAAATTTATATAAAAATAAACCCCCCTAATTTTAGAAGTAATGTATATAAATTTTTATAATAGAAACATTGAAAAAATATTTTGAAAGAAAAAATGTTGAATGATAGTACTGTTAATGATATTATAAATCCATATATTTTGCCTAAGGAATCAGAAGCTCATGTTTAATGCAATCAATCACAGAAAACCCCAATATGGTTATGTAAAGGAATTTTCTACAACGGAATTTTTTTTCTCCTTCACAAATGGCAATATTGAGATTGATAGAAATTATTCCTTGTTTGAAATAATTGCAGTGTCAAGGCGACTGTAATTTAATTCCTCAGCTGATTTGCACTCAGAGTTCTTTGTTTAGACAAAGTTCTTTACCATAGAATATACAGAGATAAAAGGATAAAATATACCAGATGGTAAAGCCAGTTGGGTATTAAGGTTAATAAAGGGTGTTTTCCCCACATTTATCTATTCAGTAAAATCAAGTACAACAATACTTCTGTTCACAAAAGTGCAGTGGAAAATGAGCACTTTGCCTGAGAACGACAGTAACAAACTAACCAGGTACTGCTTGGTGGCACTCAGTGATTTCCACAAACCAAAGCTGATCGTACCTCACCCATCCTTTGCTTCTCAGGAACACTGAGTAGTGTTTCTGGAGTCTGGGTGTTTCAGCATTGCCTTTCACAGCTAGTGGGTTGACTAAAGCTTGTTTTGAAGGCAATGCTTTTGCTTATTTTCCCTTCCACAAAAATGTATCTGGCTTCCACACAACAACCGTCTGCAACATTTAACTTCAGGGGTCAACAAGTGACTTGAGAGGTCAAAAAGCAGTTGCTTTACAGGTGGAGCCCCAGATGGACTTTGGCAGATGTTAAGGGGCTGTATTTTTTTGTTTCACCTAAAAAAATTAGATTATTTAGGATACTTTATGACTTATTTCCACTTTTTGGAGCCTAAACCTGTCACCCTAGTTTTTCATTCACCTGTAAGGCCATCTGATCACCCTGTGTCCATTTAATGTCTTTCAGCTCTTTAACTTGTGGTTTCTTACAAGCCTGTCACAGCACACTGGTATGACACAACAAACACTGCAAGGGAAGAGTCAAGTCTTATCTTCTGAAATTCAAGCTACAGAATTCCCTTTCTGTCTCACTGCTCCCCTTCATGGTTTTCCCAATTTTCTTGTAGCTGGAAAGGTCAAAACTGAAAAAACCCAAACCCTCTCTTCTTACAGCATGTCTGCTCTGCCTCAGAAGAGTGTCAAACAGGCTAGAGAGCCTTCTGGGAAAAAAAAGGCTTTTTTACTGTTGCTTGTAAATGTCAAGAGAACTGTAAAATGATCCTGAAGATCTCCATGAAAGTATTTCTCATGTGATTTGTTGATGGTACAACTGTGTAAATCCTGAAACTAGGTCATTCACATTGGTGCAGGGCATTATTTTTTAAATCAAGGCATGACTGACAGTCTCTGGAAGGTTTGGCTAATCATTGTCCCCCTCTGAGCCTAAGGCAGTCCCTCTGTTTATAACTGGCTGTCTTTAGAAGTCCTAAAGGTGATGCAGAATTTTGTTCTGTTTTAGTGGAAGCCACTCTCTCTTCATGTCACTCTTTGAGAACAGAACACACAAACCCTCTCCCAACAGAATCCCAAGCTTATTCATTTTCTCTCCAAAAAAATCTGTGCTCTCCCTCTCCTCTTTGTGGGAGTCTTCTCTTTTCAGCTACATCCTTAGGACTTCCCAGCTCTGTGTGAACCTGGTCATCTCAAGAGAAAATGTAAGCCACAAGGCAGTGACAAGGAAAAAAACCAACTAATTCAGAGCTGTACCAGTGGAGAGCTTGTTGTGCAAATATCTGAACAAACTTTCTCTCCTTGACTCTTTTCATGAATATTATTGCTTTTCTTTCCTAGGGTTATGTCCTCTCTGTGGTATGTCTAGACTTCAGCAGGAAGGATATTTATTTAATAAGTTCAAGGTAGACTTAATACTATGATCAACCATCATCAGTAGCTCCATCTTCTTTTTTTCAATGAGGAATTAAGTGTCTGTGTTAGAACAGATTAGCATGGAGATGTGGGAAGAGAGAATATAAAGCACAGAAGTAATGGATCAGCTAAGGTATTTTATATACTAACAACAATGAAAGATCTATTTTTGAAGCCTTTTAGAGTTAAGCCTTGCTATTTGTAGAGGAAAAAAACCCAGTAAAACAAATAATAAGCCATTAACAATAAGCTTCTTCCATTTGCATCTCAGCCACAAGAAGCATGGAAAATTTTAGCAATTTCTACAGCCTTCCATTGACTCTACTTTTAACATAACCTTGATTTTAATTCATGCATTGTAGACAGAAAATTAGAAGCTTTAATAAAACAGCCATTAGCTCTTATGCTTTATTAAAACTATTTGCACACTCTCTGTTGCTCTTGTGAGACCTCTCCATAATAAAACCCACACTTTTAATACATAAAGGAGCAAAAACTCTCAGGGAATCAGAATATTAGAACAGAGTTCAATGATATAGGAAAGTACCTGGATAAAAATCCCCTTGCGCAAACATGTCAATCACATAGCGACAGAACGCATATTGATCTAACAGAGCAAAAAGGAAAAGAAGAGTAATGAAGAAAGTAAATTTAGAATGTCATTTGTATTTAACAATGAAGACAAAGTTTGGTAGCTCAAAGACATCTCAGTAGCCTTTTCATAGGTAGTCCTATTATATATTTGTGTTTTTTTCCTGACGTTCAAGTGATTCGCATGTTCAGAAAGTGACAATTTGTTGTCCAGATCTAATTCAAAACCTCTAGCCAAGAACCGCAGATCTTTCAGTGTCCCAGAGCTTCCACCTCTTTTTCTTTGCTTGGCATATATGCTAACCCTGTGCATAAGTACAGTGCAAACTGCTGCCTGGCCACAGGTCCCATAGACTTTTCATTATCTGTGAAAATCAGTTTCACAGACAGCTGATAGAGAATTAAAAAAAAAAAAAGGGTTTGCATCACAGTATTTTTTTTATGTTTTTACCCATATAATAAATATGTATATTTAGTGAATGGAAATATAAAGAGAACTCTGTACACTTACACTCCTATAGCAACAAGATTTTCCACAGAATTCTACTGTTTCACTACAGAATCATTTTCCAAACACTAACCTTTGTAAATATATATGTATATATTAAATTTGTGTGTAGACATATATATATATATTCTTTTTTAAACTATACTCTTCAGAAATTAAGGCTTCTGAAATTAAATGAAATGCTGATTCCAGAAGCATTGATTGTCCATTGATTTCTCCTATACATAAGCAGAGCTGGAGACCTTAATAAAAATTTCTAACATTAAAAATGGTGAGGAAAATTATCAGCTTTAACTGAGCAGAAAAGAATTTCAGTATTGCTGGATTCTTCTGTAGGTCAGAAAAAACAGCTTGCTGCCCCAGCGGACTGACTCCAAGGGGCACTTGCTTTGAAAGCTAATGTTGATGTCTAAAAGCCAGCTCTGGTTAGCTGACTTAGTTCTCAGTTGTCCTTGAGTGAAGCATATCCATCCATCTGTCCACGACTCTTCTGGCGTAGTTCCTACACTGTAGAAGTTACATCCCTTCCTCTCTCCATCTCCTGTGGTATCTCTGTCCTACTCATCTACACAGCCACTTGCTTTCCCCATTGCCAAGTCCAATGGGGTTTGGAATAATTAAAGTTTTTTTAAATGGCGTTGCTGTTACATTTAAATGCAAAATGTAATTACCAAGTATGTGACACTTGTTACATTTTTGACTTTCACACATAAGTCACTGCTACATCCCTATCACTTGATGCTGAGGCATTTTTGTGACTGCTGCTGTTATCTTGACGGATACAGCAGTTCTTGGATGAAGAGCTACAAGTAATTGTTTCTTATGCAGATGTAGAAATTAGGAAAAGTTTACCAACTCGACAAATATCCAAACACTTTTTCTAGTGGATAGAAGCCTAGGCAGCTGCTTTGTGTTAGTGAGATGGCAAGGATAATACTACTCAGGATTGTAGAGCCTGGGGCAAAACTTTTAGCATGTACACAAGGCTATGGCTGTAAACATTGCCTTTTAAAACCACTAATGAATATTCATAATAATTTTTACTTTTATATTTGGGCATTCAAATTTATCTTTCTGACTGACTCCAACTTTGCATCCTATCCTTAAGGCTACAGTATCTTTCCTAAGTTTACATGATAAATTAAAAACAAAAAAAACAAAAACAAAAACAGCGTGTGTGAGAAAACATCAAGAGATCTGTTTTCCTAAGCCCACCTAAAGCTACTGAAGCCAGCAAAGTGTTTGCACTGACACTGACAGTTGCAATAGGGCCTCAGTCAGTATTTATAAAGAAAATGGAGCAATGCCAACATTTTAGCCCAGAAAGCAAATAACAGGGCACAGCTCTTGCACAAAAAGCTGCTTTTTTTAGTTCTCTGTTGCCAAAACAAGATGCCTCTATCTCTGCTGCCTGTTGGAAAGATTTCCTGGACCATTTGGGGCATTGTACAAAAGACTGCTAGAAGATAAGGAGCAAAACTGCAGCAGGGGACAGCACACTCTGTGGACAATGCCTGGGCAGAGCACAAGCCTGTTGTGCTGGTTCTATTTGAGCTGGGATATGGACACAGCCTGAGGCCCTAGGGTCAGACCATTTACTTGATATAAAAATAATCTATCCTTTAAACATAGTAGTATAGACCAGAAATAAACCAGCCTGTGTTGTTGGTTTTGTTTATCTTTTTGTTGTTGTTGTTGTGGTTGGGGGGGGGTGGGGGGATGGTGTTTGTTTGTTTGTTTTGTGGATTTATTTTATTTTGTTTTGTGGAAACGTAATTTGAATAAGCTTTTTTTTAAAAAAAGCCTTAATCTTAATTGTACCTCAGAGAAAAGATTTTGTATTAATTTTCTCCTCATATTTCTTCAGCAACTCAACTGAAAAAATGGGATTTATAAAAGAAATTTAAGGCAGAATGTGAAGCTCTCAATAAAAAAAATATATTTTCTAAATGACATAGCAAGGTGCATTGTAACATCCCATTTAAGTTCATAGGAATGCTATCAGTAAAGATTGAAATTAAGGAATTTTAAATGAATATGATTTTTCAAGTGCCTCTTCATGGCTAAAATCCATTTTAATCTAAACTCCTTTATTAAAAGGAGAATTTCACACTTTAGTTTTCACCTAAAACTCCATAATGGTGGCAAAAATATTGATATAAGTGATAATAAGTCATGTCATAATTTGGGACTAGATTCTCAAGGATAAAAATACTCATAGATGTTTCTGTCATTGGACTTAATGTGACTTACCCAGGGAGATGACCTATCTTTTTAAATTTAAGTTTCAGTACTAAATGATGCAACAACTCTTTTGTGATCACTGCTATATTTTTTACATTATTTCAGATAAGCTGGCAGAACTACTCCCTTGAGCAAGTAAAAGTAAAGATTGCAGGATCAGAAAATCTCTGCAAAACTTTAAAATTATGTTCACTTTGGGACACAGGGGGACTGAAATATAAAAGTATCCAGCTGGGCAGCAGTGGCTTATGGTGGAAAAAGGAAGCACGACAGTAGGAAATCCAGCTTTCAGTAGATGTGTGTAGCCCTGTCTCCAGTGATAGAGGCAGTTGAAGAGGCTCCTTCCTTCCTCCACTCCAGCTGCTTAGTCTCATTTTCACCTGCTGGGATTCCATGCACAGTCACTGGGGTCACACTCTAAAGAAGACTTGCAAAGTGATCTGTTAATGTTTGATGTCAAGATGGATAATTTTGTTAATATTTATCATCTAAAGATAAATACTGGGAATTGGGAATCCTACAATAAACAAACCAACAAAACAAATCCCACCATTATTCTATTGGTCTCTGTAATCTTTGATCCTTACTTAAAATATTTTGTTGTCATCTGCACAGCATTTCTTTTTGAGAGCTTTATCCTTAATGGTATGGACTGGATCCCACTGTGCACTGAAACTCTGCCAGAGCAAACAAAAATTGAAAGAGATTTTCACCTCCCAAGCCAACAGAACAATTTGCTGAACTTTGTCCTTGGCCACAGCAATCACTGTGATAGATGCTGCTTTGATTCCATGCTTCAAAGTCCCAATATTTCAAGTAAAAGACAAAATTAACTGGAATATGAATAAATGTTAAAAAATACTAGTTCAGCACACTGTGCATATCAGAAAGTGGGCTATGTCTCAGAATCTCTCAGTTTCCTGGAAAAGTATAATTTAGGCAACTCCTAAGGGGTCCAGAGTGATGGTTATGAAAATCTGAGAGAATCTGATCAGGCAGACTCAGATATCCGAGCAGGGATGGCTTCTTTGATGTTCAGGCACAAAGATTTATCTGTGGTTAAAAGCTGAAAAGATCAGATAGGTGCACTATGCAGCACTGAGCTGCCTCTTTCAATGTCAGAATAATCCCGGGGCTGCAGTGTGGCATTTCACACAGAAAGCCAGGCCCTGCTGCCTTCATTCATGCAAGATTGTGCTTAGTGCCATGGAAATGCCACAGGGAAATCAGGGAACCAGTGTGTGCATCCTGGGAGTAAAAGAACCCAGGCTTACTCTGACAAAGTGGAGCATACAGTTAACACCTTGTTAACTATATGATGTCAATGCATGATGATTCTTTGCTTTATCACTTAATTTCTTCCTTTCACCAGAGTAATAGCATTTCTTTCCTTTTTGGAAGAAATTTGGAAGCTGTTCACATTAAATTACATCAGGCAGGTATGTCAGTATGTTGTACAATACCTGACAACCTGACAGTGCCTCGTACAATATGATGTTAGATAAATGATTATGTTCCCTTTACACTACCACTACTTTCAGTATGGTTACAGAGGACATATGCAGATGTAGAAAAAAACCCCAGAATTCGCAATAGGTCATTGGACAGTCTGAATTTTCAAAAATAACTCTGGTTGCAATCTACATTAGATGCTACTGATCAAATCCATGAAGTCTCATATCTATCTGAAGAGAAATTGGTCCTTGGTAAAGAAGGATTTAAATTAAAATGAAACTTTAGCCATGACAAACTTCTAGAGCCTTCTTATTATATACATTAAACTTATTTTCTGGAATCACATCCTAGCAGTGTGAGGTTCATGTGGAATTTATTTGTACTGCACTTCTGTTTTTCATAGATGGACTTTGGTCTTTGACAGATTTAACTCAATTCTCTTTCTTCCCTACTACCTTTTTAGGATCTTCTTCTGTTTCCTCCTCATTTTGTTTACCTTTCTTGTCCGATTTAGTTACAGTCTGAAGAGCTTTCTCCTCCTTAACTTTCGTTTTGGCCTTTATTAGCCCAGTTTCTGTTGTTTTTGTCTCTGCCTGCTTGACCTTCTCTGCCGTCTTTGCTTCTCCTTTTCCATCCTTCACTTCCTTTTTAGCTTTTGTTTCCACTTTAGTGCTCTTTACTTTCTTCTCCTCTGCAGGTAATAAAGAAAAAGCTTTCAGTGTCATGCTCTGCCCCCGATATAATACTCAGTGCCATTACTTTATATTGTGCTTTTAATAATGAGCATTTCTTCATTATTAACAGTTTGGTAAGATCTGATGAAAATGATAATTCCCTCAAACCAGGAAGAATTAAACAGAAATATGAGATCCTAAGAGGTTTTATCTTCAGTGCAATTCCACGTACTTGGCTGATGCTAAATATAATAGAATAAAACAAATAATATTAAGTGCTTCCAATATGATAATTTTATGTTATAAACTAGGGAGAAAGATGTTGATCATTAAGCAAACAAATACTGGAGGTACTATCTGAACAAGTTTAGACTTCAGAGTTAAACTGTTGCAAGCTGGAAAATAGTGTTTGGTCATTTTAAGGGTTGCTTTCATGTATCCATTCTAGGTCTCAGTCCAAGAAGTTTTGAGTTCTTGAGTCTGACTCTACACTGGTTCATGGGGCTGAAAGTGCCATGAACCTGAGACCAATTCATGAGATGTCCTTCAGCAGAGTGAGGAGACTTCCAAGGAGAATTAACAAATTGTAAATATCTGTAGCTGAAGCTACACAGAGCTTGATGAGACCCAAAGTGTTCTTTCTGCTTTGATGTATCAGCAGCATTTTCTCACCTGAGCCATGCATTCTCCCACTATGTTTGTTTCTAGTTCACTCCAGTGGAAAATCCAATAGAAGTATAAACTACCACTGGGTATGTTTTAAATTAATTAGTTTAGTGCAAAGTTCATACTCCTGTTTTCTTCATAGATCTAAATGTCTCCATTCTTGAGGAAAAAATTGTATGCTACCAAATTTTTGTTTTCTGTAAGGCTCTAGACTTTTATTTGTGTTAATTTACTGAGATGGCTAAATTTATTGATTTTATCAATATGCAAAGTGAAATATCTAACTATTGCAAACCAGAAGTCAGATACTTTTATATAAGAGCATTACTACTCCCAGACAAAGACAGTTATTGCTGGCTAGTGTAGAATTAATTTCCTTAACTAGTTATAGTGAAAATGTATGTCAGATCACTTGCAGGTAGGCTTACTTGTTTTTCAGTAAAATGGTGGTTCATACTTTTATTGTCAATTTTATATGCAATTCTGAAATTTCAACAGATTTTGAAAGAGATAAAGCATAGAATTAATCCCTGGATGTTCTATAAACATATTAATTTTGATTATATATTAATTTCATTTTAGTTTCATGTAGCTGAAGTTTCACACACATTTACAATCTCTGCTTGAATAAAATAAAGTTTATATATTTTGATGTCAATTCAGTTTAAAAAACTGTAATATAGATAAATAAATACCTTTTGGAGGAGGTTTCTTTTCAGCTTTTTCATGTCTTTCAGGTGCATCTTTTTGAGTTACTGGAAATGAGAACAACTGCATATTAGGAAAAAAATCCTCACAAAGAACAAGAAAATATTGCCAAAATACAACATCATCAATGGAAGTTTCACATTTCCTTACAATTCCTTTTCTTTCAGTTTTCAAAATTCTTGTTTTCAGATCCATGTAGTGGGGTAAAAAACATCAAAATATGTGTTGAGGCTCCCTTTCCAGAAAACAAGTGAGTCACAGATCTGAATCTTCCTAGGGAATGTTTTTACTGCATATTCCAGAAGAAACAAACTTGCTCATGTCAAGTGCTGAGCAGACACGGACTTGGCCTTGTGCTCCAGCCAACAGGGAGCCCTGTGGCTGTGTTTGTCTTCCAGAAAGGTGTTTTTCTTAGCTTGGGCTCATTGTCTGCAAACACAGCCATAAGTCTGGTGCTCACTTCAGAGGCCAGCTTGAGTGAGTCCATGTCTGCTTAAGATACACTGTGTAAACACACACACATGACTATGTTCCAGAAAGACTGTTAAAATTTTATGCAGACCTCTATCTTTGCCCTCCTGGTCACCATCCAGACAGAGTACCAGAACAAACCAGCCTTGAGAGTATATTACACTTCTTTCAACTGATAACTGCATAAAAGCAACACCCTCTGTAACTGAATTCCATCCTGGAATTCCAGCTTATGTGAGACATGACTGATATTTAGACTTGGTTTTATTTTTGAAGATGTTTTTAGATTATGTGTTTAAAAATCATTTATATCACAGAGACTTTCTGGAGCTTTTATCAGAGCCTGAAGAGCTACCTTGAGTCTTTGTAACAAGCATAAAGAAAACCTGCTGATTGTGAGGGAAGAGGGCCACACAACTTTCAGTATGTCCATTCCCCAGAGCTGGCCAGGACCTGAATATATTCATTTCCTAGGGGTTGCAAGTGGCTGCAATAACCCCTCAGCACTGCTGGTAGCTAATCCAGTTTAGAGCAGACCCCTGAGAAAAGGGAGGCAGGCCTGGCAATGGAAAGCTCAGTAACACTGAGCTGGCAGAAATGCACCTTTGGGCGTGCTGAGGACAACTGTCCTGATGCCCTGATGCCACTGGGATTCACAGCAGGGAAACTACCCGAGAGAGGGCAGCCTGGCAATGTCCCACTGCAGCCACAAATCTCAGCAGCTACACCATCCAAATCCTTCATAAAATTTTCCAGCCAGTGACTGGAGTCATGGCTGGTATTAAACACATTAAGGCTCTAAGTGATTATTTGGTTAGCTAACAGAAGATAAATGGGTAAAGAGGCTGGCTGCTTATTAGGACTATCTCAGTGATTCTTGGAAGTTATTTGCTTTTCAAATCAACACAGACACTATGGGCATTTATTTTCTCTGGCTTACTTCAGCATGATTTCATTTTATGAAAAAATCCCACGTTTTCAAGCTATGCACTGAAAGTAGAAAAAAATGAACAATATCCTTTTAAAAGAGAGACTGGACAATGGTTACCCTTCAAAGTTTTTTAAGGCTTTATGTCTTCATCCTGTTTTCTTTCTTTCTTCACTTTTACTCTTTCTGTTTTACATTTCACCTTATATTTTGGTCAAGTAAAAAAAAAAGGATGATTTGTATATTTGTACCATATTATCTGAAAATATTCAAATTAAACCTAGTTAATTCATGCATCTCAACACCATGAGATTATTCTCAATGCCACGACAAGCTGATAGGAATATACGTTCCATAGTATTTCTTCAAGAGTTAACTGAGTAAAGTAAAAAGAGACAAAGACTGAAACTGAACTTCATTATAGAATTATCTGCCATGGAGAAATACCTAACCTCAGAGAAAAACATTTAAATGCCAAGCAACAATAAATTTTAGTCTTTAAAAATGGCATAATAGGGCAAGGTGATTGGATTTTAAAATTTTCCTCTCCAAACTATAGCAAAAAATGGAATTGTCAGTCAAAAGAACAGTGAAAATCATCCCTCACACACCCATGATATTACTTCAAAATATATATGATAATTATTAGATATGTAAATCTTAACCAAAGCCACTGCTGCCATAGAAGACAGAGCACATCATATATGGAAATTAAAATGTTATTGAAAAAAAATAAAGGTGATAAAATGAAATTCTATTTTTGGATATGATGGAAGACGCAGACCAAGAGACAGTAAATCCTCTTGCATTAGGTCTGCAGCAGGTGGAAAACTAATACACAAGAGAAAACCTTCTTTGCAGGAAAATTACTGAATCCCTTTGTGCAGGCAAAAGGCATCAGGGAGTGCAAATAAAATAGTCATAGGTTTCATTTTTAGCTGTGCAAGAATGATTTGTAATAAATGCTGTGCATCAAAACAGGAAAATAAAGAAAAACAAAAACAAAAACAACAACAACAAAAAAGAACAAACAAAAACAAAAACAAAAACAAACCAAAAAAAAACAAAAACAAAAACAAAAACAAAAACAAAAAAAAAACCCCAAACAAACAAAAAAAACCCACACCAAAACAAAAACAAAAACAAAACAAAAAAAAAAACCAAAAAAAAACCCAAGAAAATAATCTGAGCAAGACTTCATTCCAGGGCTGATCAAGACCTGCTCAAGCAAAAGTGACAACACCCAAAAAATATACAACATGAACTAGAAGAGCTTTGTACTTTAAATACTTTTCTCCACACTCTCTCAAGATATCAAGCCCTTAAATTGTACAACTTTTAATGGTGATCTGCAATACCTTTAGATGGTGCTTTCTTTTCTTGTTTTTCTGGCTTTTCAGGTTTCTCTTTGTGAATAGCTAGAAATAAAACCAATAATTTTAATGGTCATTAAAAAAAACAGAAGTTGCACTTGAAAGAAAAAGGATCAAGAAACACAAGTAGACACCATGGTTATGCATGCAAAGAATGAGAAAGATTGATTCAGCTGCTGTTGATTGTTTTTGATGCCAAAACAAGGGATTGGAATTTCAAAAATTCATCTGCCAGCACTGAGGTCTTTACCATTGGCTGGAGGAGCAGCAACCTTTCTAGCTCCACTGTCATCCCATGAAAGAAGACAGTCAAGAAGAGTCATACTTATTTATATTTTTTACTGTTTTTCTTTCTTTAATATATTTATATACAGTAATTTATTGGTTTATTTTGGTTTATTGCTATTTTTTAGCTTTCTTGTTTATTACTTTGGTTAATTTCTGAAGGATTTTCTGAACTCCACAGAACAACTAACAATTTTTCCAGCTATGAATGATTAAGCACTATAATTAATTACAAATCTAATTGCAGTGACATTATAACTAATGTTCTTTGGGACTTTTTGTTTGCTTTTAATTTCCACCTTACAAATTAAAATTAACTGCTGTGTAGTTCCTAGGTTTCTGGCTCAGGTTTCAGAATACACCCGAGTTGTGCGGTAGTCACTGAGTGGTGGGTAATCTGAAATATTCTCCTGTGTGGGCTCTGATTTGCTAATTTTTTTATGATTAGTGTTTGCACAGTAACTTTGCCATGGATGTGCAGAACTGATTTCTGCATGGGCTGATGTGCCCTGAGGTGGCCTACAGGGATCATGTGAAAACACACAGTTGCATATTTGAATATGGCATATGAGATTATCCAAGGAACATAAAAATGTATGCATGAGCATTGAGCAGGTGTTTTAGAAAAAAGTAAAAATTCGGGAATATAAACCAGTGCTGGATACCTATTTATTGAGAGTAACTACTGAAATAATTAGTTCTGGCCTACTTAGTGGCTATGCACTGGTCCTACTCCGTACTCTATTTAAAATGTTTAATTTTTTCCACATGGCCTTCCTGATTATCTCTGTGAATGGGCTGTCAGGTGCCTTTTTCTTGGATGACCGTAGTCTCTTAGCAACCATCCTTATTGCAAGTGTTGGAAATACTCAGTGATTATCATAAGATTACACTAATCCAGAGTACAAGATATATTATCTCCCTTCCCCAGAAAAAAAAAAAAAAAACAACCAAAAAAAAACCACAACAAAAACATGCAGAAGGAATATTAAATACTACTTTGTGTGTAAGACTGAAAACCTTTGTATGGTTTCATTATTTTTATTCATATCGTTTTATAACATTTTCTTTCCTCCAATCAAACGGATACATAAATGGAAATTGGATAAGGATTAGCTTTGAGGTACCTCCCAATGTAAAATAAATTCTGAGATTAAATAATTACCTGCATGCCTTTCCTTTTTTTCAGGTTTTTCTTGTCTTTCTGGTTTTTCTTTACTTGTCACTAGGAAAGAAAGAAAGCATTATATATAGCCAAAGAAAAAGAAGAAGAAGAAGAAAAAGAAAAAGAAAAAGAAAAAGAAAAAGAAAAAGAAAAAGAAAAAGAAAAAGAAAAAGAAAAAGAAAAAGAAAAAGAAAAAGAAAAAGAAAAAGAAAAAGAAAAAGAAAAAAAAAAGTGGAAAAAATTAAGAATCCAAAACAATTTCACCCAGATAAGCCTTAGGATACTAAGTGGCAGTGTGTGTCACTGCTGAGCTGCCCCGTGCATATTTTCACAGTGTACATCATACTACAGGGGTGTGAGCAGCCAGCTCTGGCTAACAAGTTACTGCCATGGTAACATGCCTCAGCTGTTTGCTGCATAACATCATCTCCTGCAATGGTCTGCCAGTTCCAGAAGAATTTCAGAAAACTGTCAATTACTAAGGCACAGCTCGCAGTAAATGCTGCTGCCTGTGCTAGAAAGAGGGCTTCACCTTGGCCACCCCATACTCTGTCAGACACAGGTTGTAAAACCCTGGAATCAATCTCGGAGCAGAAGAGAATCACATGTGCAAATGAGACATCTGTGACTTGCCAGCTGGCTTGAAATGGACAGCCAGTGATGGATATGGATAGCTAGTAATGGATATGGATAGCTAGTAATGGGCACTAGCTGAGACCAGTCCCTGGCAGCGATGATCTCAGAACCACAATTAGATACCCGCTATGTGCAAAGTAAAACTAACATTATGACAGTGGAAAATGCATTATGCTATACACTACTTCACAGAACATTTTCCACTCGCTTTTCTTAGGATTTTACACTGTAATTTTCCAGAAAATGAAAAATAACTGTGTGGGTTTTAGAGCACTTTCTGAAAGAACAGCTGTGAAAATTCAAGTCTAGCTTAAGTCTAATTCCTGTGGAGATTTCATCCAAGTTTAGTAAAACTCCTTTAGTCTAACACAAGGAGATAAGAAACTTCTTTCACAATATGATGAATTCCATATATAACTGGACGTGAAAGAATAATGGGAGGCAATATTCAGGCTTCCACATTTTTAAGCAATATAGTGATGAAATACATGAGAATATGGCTGACATCTCTGAGCGAGACTCTGCTAAGTTTGACTGAGACACTTCTAATTACTCTCTGTGTCATCAAAAAAACTTCCTTAAACTTCACCCAGAAGTTGATTACAGATTAGAATAGGATGCTATTTATACTCTCCATTATCTGGATCTTGAAATGGCAAAGTATTTAATGTAGAAAATAAGCAGCAAAAATACAGGAATGCAGTCCACTTGCACTATGATGAAATGGACCTTAGAAAGACACACATTCATAGTCTTAGTTTTGAAATTTAATGTACAGTCTGAAAGTAAAGTATAGTAGTACTGTGAATACAGAGAATCTCTATACATACCAGTGTTTCCATAGCAGTTTTGGTGATATTTCACCAAATAGAATTAATAATTCACTTCAAAAAAAAAATACCATCAGGTAGACAGAATATTAATGGAATTTATGGAAAGCTAAGGCAGTATAATTGTAAATTTTTTCACTATCTGAGTTTGGAAAACTTGGGATAATTTTGGAAAACAGGATAATTTTTTCCAGTTCTGAGAAACTTAATAAAACATTATATATTGTTCTCCTGTGAAATCAAGTTGAAGAGTTCCCCAAGTTTTCCACATTATAACAGAAGTTTTAAAGACAAATTCATGTTTTAATACGGGACATTATTGCCTTTGCTTTGTCATTTATCCAAATCCCAGAAAAAATCTCCCATGCTATCACCAGTCTATTTTCTACGAATAAATCTTCATTCTAACAGACACGTCAATTTATATGTGTACCATTAACTTCTAAAATCAGTCTTGTTAGCTCAAGGCACTTTGAATATTACTTATATGAAATGGAAAAGCTCCAATCAGAGACTGTTAGAAAGGCCTAGTCAAGCACAGCTTTCAGGAGGTGCACATTCACTTGTGTTCTTGGCCTGAATAAATCTGCTCTGGCTGGATATTTGGTCTTCCCTTTTCTTTTTTTGGTAATTTATTATGGTCATTGGCCTGTTTGTTCTTCCAGAGTATGTTCCTTCCTCCAGCCCAAGACTTCATTAGCCATAACTTAGTGCAAAGGACATATTCTCAGAAGAATTAGTGTTTTGACAAGTAGGTGCACTCCACCAAAATTCCATTATGCTAAAATATCCTCACAAAAGACAAACTAGATGGTGGCTCTTGTAACCAAGAGCTAACTCATGACTTGTGGGTGGAGAGTAATCAGTATCCTGATTCCTACTCCTACAACAGATCTATAATTTGTTGTTGGCATACACCACCAGGAAATTATTAAATTCTCTCTAAAACCTTTCCCCAGTGTCCCTAAATTAATCTGGAGGATTTTTTTAAAGCAGATTTGCAAAGCAGAATGTCTACAGGGACAATTTCCAGTATGTTATAATTTAGTCATTACATTTTGGTGCAAAATATTCTCAAGTACAAATAATATGCTTGGATTTATTCAAGAAGAATAAAAAGGACATCTCTTTGTACTCTGGGCATTTCTTACTTAACTTATGAGTACAGTAAAGACTTATTAATTAATATCTGAATATAATTTCAGCTTTTCTGTAAAATGATGAATTCAAACTGTTTTAAAAAACGTCACTCTCCTTCCAGCTGGTTTTCATAACACCTCCTCCATCTTTAAACATTATAGGGATCTACAAGAAAAGTCTAAGAATCAATAGATTAGACTATTTCGAATCACTGATAAAAAGACGAAGAATATCAAAAGCTGAATACATACCCTTAGGGGGTTCCTTCCTCTCGATTTTTTCTTGTTTTTCAGGTTTGTGTGTTGCTACAAATAATAAACAAATAAATAAACCCCAGCTCACAATAAATCTGTAATCTAGATGCAAAAAGCACAGTTATTATCTCATGAAAGTGATCAGGGAAAAGCATTTTCAAACCCAAATAATGGATTTGAGCTCTGAGTCACAGGTACTTGATGATTTAATGTCAATATTTAATTCCAGGTCCAAGAGAAATATTTTTCTTGAATAAGCCTTCAGATATTAGACTATATTTTTCTGAAAGAAGTGATTATTCAGCAATCTCAGTCTAATCTGTCCTTTCTCTTTTGGTCCTATTACACAACCACCCTGACTCTAAGATTTCTGACAGAGGAAATTATTTTCAGCACTTGACAGCATTGCTTTCTATTCTTAACAAAAACCCGGCCAGCATATTCCTTTCTATGCTATTTTTTTCTTTATTTTTAGCTGTCACTTCCGTCACAGGATGGATTAACAAGACGACATCTCTTTTAATCAGAGTGTAACCTCAGGAAGAGCAGCTGTTCAAAACACAACCAACTCCAAGTCCTGCAAGAGACAGGCAAACCTGACTCCTTATGGGCTCTATTGCCCACCTAGGCCTCAGACCATGTAACAAAGTGGCTCAATCCCACATACTAATGATTTTATTCTTAGTAAACCCATATTACTAAAAGACTAGCATTTTCTAATCTCAGGGAAAAATTATTTTCTTTTCTGTACCCAGGTTTCTGGGAACAAGTAAAACAAATTCTGATTAGAAGACGGTGAGCTTTACAAACAAGCACATTATGCTTTTGTATCCATTCATTTCACCAGCTTTGCAGTGAATGCCATTTCACAAAAGTGCAAGCACTTTTTTGTTGTCTGAGTGTTTCCACATTAAAAAGCATGCTGTAAGTCATTAAGAGAAATCATTCAGAACATTCAGTAAATTCATTATGTCTTATATGTGTTTGGATTATCCAAAATTAATTTTTAGTCATAACAAGTGAATTATTGCTGATAAAAAACAGCAGTACAGTTGAAAAAGATTGAAGAGAGATATTTCAAAGCCTTTAAAGAATGTGGACAGCAAATTTACACTAAAAAAACAGTCTGTGAAGAAACCAGCAGCACCAGCAATGTATTATTGAGTGAATTACTAACTGCAACTCATTCAAATGCTTTAGCACATCTAGGAGCATACCAAGAAAAAAAAATACTTTCTCCAAACTAAGCCCATTTTTTTGGAAATTGTAGCATGCCTTTACATCTTGCATTTGTGTTAGCAGATGCCAGCTCCATGCTAAACACTTTTGTCAGTTTTGGCTGGACCGACAGCACAGTTTTGCAAACAGTGGCTCGGTGATGGTCAGTGTGAGTGAAACATGAGCTTCTGCACATTCAGACAAAAGCTCTTGTAGTCTCTATGCCAAAAAATACACGTGAACTATGCAGAACAGACTGATAATCAGAAAGTTTGTTTTTATCCATGGTAAATCTTACTTGTGTAAGAGAGATTACTGTGTTTTTAAAAATTTATTGTAGTTTTTCCATAGAGTTCCCTTATTTCATGATTTGAGAAAGAAAACCCACACAACAACAGGAAAACGAACAAAAAACCCCAAAAGGAAACAAAACAAACATAACCCATAACCACACAACAAACCCATAAAATGAGCCTTGATCAACACTAACTGAACTGAATGTCAGTAGACCTGAAAATGGACAGAAAAATCTAATTTAAATTTGTTTCACATCCTCAGAATGATGCAAACAGCAAAAATACAAAGAAATACTAATATTCATGTGGAGTACAGCCTAAAATATGAAGGGATCAGTTGGCCCCTTCTTGAGAAAGAAAAGTAACTTGACGTATCTGGGCAGGGAGCCTGGAATGTGGATAAGCAGAGAGCAGGCTGGCATAAGCATAAGCTATTTTTCTCTTCCCAATTATAGGCTGAAGGTGATCTCTGGTTAGTTTGAGAGCCTTATCCTGTGTGTTGATATCCCCATAGCCTCAGAGGTTGCTAATCTCAGATTGTAATGTTTATCATTACCTCTTATGGGCACTGTCAGAGCTATGGCTTCCCTAATTGGGGAAGGGCAGGTGCTGCCAAAACTTAAAGTGTTCATGTTTCAGGGCTGTGATCACTGGCCATTTTCGACTCCTCAATCACAAGGCCAACAAAATCCACCGAACCTTTTGATCTGACAAATTTAAATCTGATATTTCTTAGCATATTAGCTCTCCTCTGCAATGTTTCTGTGTTCAGCTTCATATGTTGTCATAAAAACTCTGTCATAAAAAATAAGTCATGGTCTACAGAACTTTTCCATATTTCGTCACTTGGATAACTTTTTCTTTGTCAAGGGCTTAATGCATGCCTTTTGTCAAGCCCACAGTTCTAGGTGCAAGAATTCAATTTTAGAATTAGCCAAATTAACCAGGCTGGTCATACTGCCATGTTTCTGTGAAACAAATTAGAGTTGATTGGATTTTCTTTTCCAAAAAAACTCAAAAAACCAAAACAAAACAAAAAAACCCCACCCAAACCAAAACAAACAAACAAAAAAAACCCCATGCATATAAAATGTTTTTAAGGCTAGTTATTTGCACACTCTTTGTCTGAAAAATTCTGAAATTAAAAGTGTTCATTCAGCTTGAATTCAACCATTTTATTAGCTTTATGACGCATTTTGTAATTTAAAGATCACCCCTTTTGTTACTTTTGCTACTAGGATGATGGTGACATCTATAAGAAAAAATAATAACTAGACTTAAAAACCAAGTAGATTTATGGCAATTATGGAAGCTAAAATGTTCCACAAATTAAAAGAAATTTTCTTGGACTTCCTTGCAAGTACCTAAAAGTCATAAGCTCAGACTGAAGTGTTATTAGCATTGGAAAAAAAAAATATAACACCCCAACCCAATTTTCACTAACCTAGATTTTAGAAATTGCTGAAACATTTTTGCATGTCTTTGAATGAAAACTTAGCCTGAGGCAAAAGGATGAACATGGGAAATCTCATCCTAAGTGACTGGAGTGTGATAAATATATAAATAATCTAAAATAGAAGCTTATAATGGAAAATTTTAAGGTAATTTAACAACACATTCTAAACTTAATATTGCTACCTACTTCACAGAAAAATAAAAATAAGAAAGCATCACACATATGTGAGATGATTCTCCTAATTTCAATCATTATCACAGATTTTATTTGCATCAAATGGAAGACATAGTGAAGGGAGATGTGATTAGGTTTTTCTTCGATAAAGTTCTCCAACTCCAAAACAGAAAGTGCAAAAGAAGAGATGTAGTAAGACACTACTTCTGTACCTAAGAAAAGCAAAAATATTTTCCAGCTGAGTCAGTCTTAAGTCTGCTGCTTAGTACAGAGCCAGGTGAAGAGTGCAGTAGAGTGCAGTTAGCATCAAGCAGAGACTGCTCGCTCCAGCTGACAGACTAAGTGCTTGTCTACAGAGCAGCACTCTCAGGAAAGTTAAGACAAATGAACTAATACCATGAAGTTAGAGAGCATTAGTCAGAGAACACTAAATCTCTGTATAGATGCCTTCATTCAGAAGCAAAGCAACTTTACATGCCTACAACTTATTTCTTCTTGAAGGAACACTGGAGAAAAACCAGGGTTGGTCTGGGGAGGGGCATAGATTCCCAGGTCTAAATAAATAATTTAAGGAAATTACAGCTATGTTGCTGTCTGTACCATGCTTTCCAGTTCGAAGTTAACACAGGCATGGTTGAAGATGTACCTTGAGAAATCAGGCTAGACAGATTTGTCTGTGTATGAAATATGCCTTTTAATTCATTAACTTGGTGAAAATATGTGGGTTTCCAGCATACTAGGATTTGTATGGTCTAGCTCTATTTATCTATTTAGCTGTCTCAAGTATTTTGTCTTCCAGCTACAGTGAATTAACCATCATTATGTTGTTTTCTTCCATACCTCACTCCAACAGCAATGTATTAGTGAAGTGTTTTTGGGAAAAGCCACACAGTAAATCAACCTTTTCCCATTCTTTCTCAATACCTGTTTTAATTAGAGCTATTTCCCAGAAATGCAGGACAATTCATTTTCCTTGTAAGATCAGTTTTCCATAAAAATCAGAAATTGACATCGGACCTTCCATTAGACAGAATTTCTGTACTTACATATATTTTTATCTCAATTTTTTTTTTATTGTTCTTACTTTCTGCTAAAACGTGTAATTAACCCTTATTTTTAGGGTTAGTAATAATAATAAATATATCACCTATGTCTTAAATAGGCTCCAGCAGCAACTCAGAGTCCTGCAAAATCTGTGTAGAACATAATATCTAGATGCTCAGGTACACTCCACTGTGTACAAGAAGATATTCAATCCCTTGTGCCTCTGCTGGCTGATCAAGCTCCTGGGCATGCAGTCTAGTTGCCACTGCCCTTGTGAAATTACTAATACCTCAAATACCAAATTGGAAAGACCCTACTTTGTATTGAATTTGTGTTTATGTGTACACGTTATCAGGAAATAACTTGATTTCAGGGCTCTTAAGCATGACCAATGGCTTTGTGAAATTATTTCTCAGAGTATTTCTTCTTTCCAGGATTAAATTGGCCACAATAATTGAAATAGACATTAATGCTAGTAGTTTATCAAAATATTTAATGAAAAGGAAATTTTAGGGCACCAGTTTGCCTGGTTCTCAATACTGTTTGAATCTTCTAATTTCAGTCACTTCCATCTGGGATTTTTATTCATTATAACAGTTCCTCATATTTCAGTTCAATCTTTCAAAAATGAGGTTTATAGATTGAACTCCCTTGTAAATTGTGGGACTTGTACTCAGAGGATTTGACTATTCAAAAAAACATAATTAAGTTACTTTTAAAACTCTAGTGCTCCCACATGTTCTGCAGAAGACAGAAACGGTTTTTCCATTTCCTGCTATTAAAAATATTCATTTTATTTCTGGATTTTTCCTATGAAAAACAATAAAAGATTGTATTTGTACGTATTTCCTGAAGATACTTTAGAAGGTAATAGTAGTATTCCCTAAAGATTCATGTCTTTATCACACTGTAGACAGAAGCCAGACAGAATGTTTTCTTGTAATTGTTCCTCCTGTGTACAAGTTGTGTTGTTGGCATTAAACATGAAAATAAAGTATAGGAAAAAAAAATTTGTTTTGTGCTTCAGCAACTGATTGTATAACTAGAGAATGCATTATCGGGCACATGAAACCTGAACACTTGTTTTTTTTTCCTGGCATCTTATAACTCTTTTTATAATAATTTCTGCAATGTTAATGCTTTTCTGTGTAAAGAAATGGACTTCTGTATAGGTGAAATGGTACACAAGAGGCTCTTTTGGTCAAGATTGCAACATCATTTGTGTTTTTGATTACTTTGCTTGAAAAGACCTTAACTGGGATCCCGCTAATGGATCTGAGTTCATTATTGCCTGGCTTGCCCACTGGTACCCTAAAAATTCATTTTGACAAAACATTATTTATTAAATAGCTGGGAAACTGTTCTAGGCAGTCCAGATGACCCTGATTAGCACAGAACTGGAGGTGAAAAATAATATAAAAAATTTTACAGAGATGTAAAATACTATAAAACCACAGTAAGAGTACATATAGAAATGAATATAATTGCATGGGGGAGGGTGTATGCGTACACAAAATATTTCTAATAAGCCTCCTTCTTGCTTCCTCCTGCTACTTTCAAGCTGTGCACCGGTGTGTTAGAGGGATGCTCATCAAGTTTTATGTGGCCTAGCCTTTATGGAGGAGCTCTGTTAGGAAAAAAAGTCCTTTAGATATCCCAGGAAACACCTTTTGTTTATATGACCTCTGAAAACCAGTCCAAACCTGTGGTTTTTTGGAAAATGCCAGTTACAGGAGATTAAACAGTCTGGAAAAGAGCAGGTTCTTAAAATGGAAAGTTTTTCTTATCTCTGATACACACCTGGCTCACTCTTAACTATGACTTCCTAACTTGGATGGCACCCACTGGCCTATAAATTTGCTTTTTTTCCTTGCCCAACACACTTCATGCCTTTTGCACCAGAGGAAGTTCATCAACACTCAACTTTCTTGCACCTTTGGTAGAAAAAAGATTTCTGGAAAAGTTTGGGCAGGAGAATCTTATTATGAATGTGCATTTTCAAGCAGAAAATGTTTTGTTTTTTTTTTTTTGGTAGTGCTAAGGTATACATAAATTTTTGATCATTTGCAGTCTGTGCCAGCTGATCTTTGAATGCTTCCATGATACAACAACAGTAATTAACCAAGTTAACAAAAAAAAAAATTATGTAGTTAAAAAAGGCAATGTATGTTAGACAAATATATGTGGGAAAACAGACAAAAAAAGCAAGTTACCCTTCGCTGGAGTTCGTTTTTCAGGTCTCTCTGTTTTCTGTTTTTGAATTTCTGAAAAAAAAAAGAAGCAATGCAGATTTATCAATATTAAAATAATTTTCACACACAAAAAATCAGATGCATTCTCTTATTAAAAAAAATTAAAATGTGCTTAAAATATTAGGACTGCACTATGGCTTTATCACCAGCATAGTCAGAGATATACAATATAGTTCAATTTTATATATATACACAGACCATATATGGATGAAAATCACATAATTGCCTTTAATAATTATTCTAGTTTTAACTGAGCCATACAGCTACTTTTAAAGGCAATAATAGGTTTTGCTGATCTGTAATAGCCATACACTTGTTATAATCTATATTAGCAACACGTGTTGGTCATGATTCAGAAAAACATGGTTTTATTAAAAGTTTTTTGTATTTATCTTGATTTGTTTACCAAGATTAGTATTTTTTTGTTTCCAAATTACCTTTGGAAGGAAAAATGTCCTTTTTACTACATTTTCTAAAATTTTCAAAGCTCACATACCGAATTGGTATCTCCAACACACAATGAAAGGTAGACTCAATGCTCTATACAAACTAGAGAGTTAATAAAGTTCCCAGGTTAGAGATTGCTGTCTTGGAGAATGACTCCTTTTGATCATGCTGTATACCAAAAACTGAAAACTGTCTTCTTAGAGGAGAAAGAGGTACAGTATTTATCTGCCCTTGTAATGCCATTCCTTTTAAACAAAAATTTTCAGTTGTAATATTGATATTATATTACTGCTATATACCTCCGTATAAGTCTTTTTTTTTACTGTCCTTATTATGTCAAAACCAGGATAATACAAAAAAGGTAAAGTACTGAATTTTCAAAAAAGCAAACCAGAATTAAATTCCTCTTTGCACAGAGCTGGAGCAATTTAAAGGGCATTTATTATAGCTGTGCAATAAAGTCATTAAGACTATACAGAGTGCCTGGTTTATCATATTGTGCACATATTTCCTGCAGTAGGAAACCACTCTAAAATACTGTATGAAATTTGTTTTCAACAAAAGCAAATGCAAACCTCACTAGACTCTGTGGGAGATGCCTTCTTGTATTTCAGAGTTACCTGTAGGTCCTGCAGGGCCTAAATAACAAGAACACTGACCCTCAAAATTAATCCAGCAGAGAAAAAGTTATGCATATTGCATCTCAAGTCTAAGAAGCTGCTCTGATGCCTATTGAAGACAACTGAAATCTTTCAATTACAACCTTAGTTATTTTTCAGGATACACATTGCCAAAGAAATCCAGTAAGGAAACAGAATTGTCCCTCCTCAGATATTTACATAAGTCCTTGAAAATAATGCAGAATGTTTTCATTATATAGAATGTGGTATCTGAAATAATTGTTATGTGTGCAAAAAGATTACTATTCTATGGCATCAGGCTATGTTTTCTTCAGCTAATTTCTTCAGAATATTATTTCACTGAGATAAAGAGTAGCAAAGGGTAAAATACATCACTGTTAGTCACTAATGTATGGAAACAGAACTCAGCTAATTATACTATGTCATTAGACTAAGAGGAGTTTTTATTCAGTTTTCATCTTGCTCTTTTCAGCCCGGGTGTGCAGTTCATTTATTGTTCTATAAACCTGAAAGGGTGAGAATAGGAAGAAATACACTCTACTTGATTTACTGTATTTCAGATGAGTCTGGATTATTTTTCTTTCAAATATGTGAGGATATTTTTACTTCTATCAACTGAGAGAATCCTGTTGCTGGATTTTCAAACTTTTCCCACCTTTGCTTAAATGGGTACATGGTCTAGTTTAGGTAGCAGGAGTGGTAGGAATGGTGCAAGACAGGAACAGATGGAAGATTGCTCCTTGATTCTGAGCACATCTGAGCAGTTTTCCATGCCTCTGTTCCAGACTGCCTCCAAACACTGACTCAGGGGACTTAAAGAAGTCTGAGTCACTTCCTCTGCATTGCAACCTACAGTGGAGACATATCTCACCCAATTCAGGAGGTCATCCTACATACAGAGATGAATATGAATAAATCATATTCTTCAGGCTGAGTCACTTCCACAGACAAATATTCCTTCCTTGCTTCAAAATGCCTCAGCTCTGCTGCATTTCTACCATATATTATGTGTCTCACTACAGAAAACAGGCCTATTTTTCTTGAAAAAATCAGTATCAAATAAGAATGAAGCTTTGTTATTTAAAAAAAGAAAAGAAGAAAAGGAAAGGAAAGGAAAGGAAAGGAAAGGAAAGGAAAGGAAAGGAAAGGAAAGGAAAGGAAAGGAAAGGAAAGGAAAGGAAAGGAAAGGAAAGGAAAGGAAAGGAAAGGAAAGGAAAGGAAAGGAAAGGAAAGGAAAGGAAAGGAAAGGAAAGGAAAGGAAAGGAAAGGAAAGGAAAGGAAAGGAAAGGAAAGGAAAGGAAAGGAAAGGAAAGGAAAGGAAAGGAAAGGAAAGGAAAGGAAAGGAAAGGAAAGGAAAGGAAAGGAAAGGAAAGGAAAAGAAAAAGAAAAGAAAAGAAAAAGAAAAGAAAAGAAAAGAAAAAGAAAGAAAAGAAAAGAAAAGAAAAGAAAAGAAAAGAAAAGAAAAGAAAAGAAAAGAAGAAAAGAAAAGAAAAGAAAAGAAAAAGAAAAGAAAAGAAAAGAAAAGAAAAGAAAAAGAAAAGAAAAGAAAAAGAAAGAAAGAAAAGAAAAGAAAAGAAAAGAAAAGAAAAGAAAAGAGTTTTAAAATTACTTTTGATTTAAGGAATTTGCTGCTAGTTTGACTGCAAAATATGTATGGAGCAATGACTCTAGAGCTGGTTATTTAAGTCAGACTCACACTGTATCAGCAGTGAAGCTTGCTTCAAATAAATATTCCAGTAAGATGTACAAAAAGACACTTTTTAGAATTTCATCTAATTTTCTGCTACAATTAGGATGCCACACATCAAAAAGAAACATACTCAAATTCTTAGAAATGAAGTACATCTTAACACATGATTGTGTGCATATGTTTGCTTTTAAATGCTGCAAAATGTCCCATCATTAACATCTCTTCACAAACTTCCCATTACAATCTGAACCACCATAAAAAACTGCAGCCTGGATCACATTAATTCTGATACACTACATCCCAAATTTTTCCCACTATAAATAAATCTAGTCTCAATATAAGCTAAACTGGATCAATTTACAGAACAGAAAATAGCAACTATTTGCTGATTTCAAAATATTTAAAATCAGGAAACACATTAGATTATTGGAGATTTTTTGTTGTTGTTTTATAAGAGTTCTGATATGCTCTGCTTCATCTTTTATGACAAATAGCTTTAATTTTCTAGTAATCACATCATATCTTATTGCTGAGTTGACAAAGTGGTTGTAATATCATAGAAGACTTACATGGTCAGTTTAAAGCATGCAATTTATCTCTATCAATGTGACACATTGTTAATAAATCCTAAATATTACGAATTCATGTTTAGAAAACTGACAGAATCAAGGAGCAGCAAGGATAATCTTTGTCACCACAGCAACCATCCAGATTCTTTATGAGATGACAGCACAGTTTATTAAATTATTGTAAAGAAGTATGTATTTTGAAAGCTGTATTTCATTGTTTGTTTGTTTTCTTAAATTATTAGACAGAAATGAAAAATTATTTTTCTCCTTATGTTGCTTGGGTTTTGAATAGATAAATAATTCATTAAATACTTCTTGATGCTAATTTCTCAAGACCTCTGGTCTTGTGCAGTTATACAGAACAAGCAGGGTGATTATTTTAAATAGCTCCAAGAAGGAAAACTAGGAATCTTCTCACTGACCATTTCAAGATGCTGAAAGGTGACACACTCAACTATATTGCTGTCAGGCTGATTTATCTGTGTCCTGTTGACCCAAAACAGACCTTGACAGTCAGCTGAGGGTCAGTATTGCAGGCAGCCTTCCTGGAAATCCCTGCTGAACAACAAGTCTGGGCAGCAGCTTCCCCACCCCTCACCCAGCTAATTTTCATTAACAGCAGTTGACAGTGTCTAACGAGAGCACAGCACTGGCTGTGCACTCCAACTCCAGGAAGATCAGGATGGGAGAAAATAATTTCTGTCCCTTGATCTGTGTGAACTAATGGGTCAGCTTTGTACAGGTTTACATCCCTGTGAATGAAGAGCACAGCCCCTCAGGCTACGACATGAGGAGATTCTCCTGGTTCCTGGTTCCCTTCTTTGTCTGCCTTTGTGTTTCTGATTTTGATTTTTTGTTATGTCCTTTTTCATAACATAGTCAAATGGATCGCATTATTATCAGCTATTTTAATTTTATTGTGTTATAATAGCATCTTTGAGCCTTAGCCTACACGAATTACTTTAGGTACCACACAGAGCTATAACACAACATAAATATCTCATGTCTGTAACACAGGGGCTCAAACTTTGAGGGATGTATTTCTTCTCTGACTGGGAAAGCACAGCCATGCATCTTGCTTCATTAGAGGTTAAAATGGTGAGTAGCATTCTGGTGTTGTTAAAACAGCACCTAACCCTCACTCTCTGCTAAGTTTCCATCTTGCAGATGAAATATACCTTTTAAAATTCCCAGAACCATATCAAAAGTGTCAATGATATAAGAAACAAAGCAGAAAAAAAAGAGTCCCGATTTGAAACACAAGAATGCTTTACCTAAGGTAACCCAGAAAATCAACAAAATAACTGGGAATTTACCTCTGAACCTGACATTCAACATTACCCTCCATGCTCAAAGCCATCCTGCTTCCACTTAAATACTGCAGTGAAGAAGGAATGTAGTTTTACTACATCTATTGTTTTACAGGTATAATTGGGCATGTGGAATTTTCTATTAATTGAGAATAGATTGTTTTCCTAACAAATTTTACCAGCTGGTGATCATCTTCGTAACCTGTTACAGGTAATACAGTGCTATACACCTTCGGTGCTCTGGCATTCTCTCTCTTACAAATATCTAAGTGTGAAAAGGAAAATGACTCCAACTCAGAGTATGGTTCAGTGGTTAATAATTTGCTTTTGAGCAGTTAAAATCCTTACAGCTATTGCCACCAATTTAGTGGGGCAGTATCCTCGCTAGTTTATCAAGACTAATTTGTAGCAGACAGCTGACTATCCTGAAGAGTTGGTGCAAACAGATACTGAGGGCAAGGCCAGTGTGAATGGTGTTAAGAGCTTTAGAAGATGAGAGAGATGTAATTTCTAATGTGTTTTAGATGCTGTCTGGGTGAAGAATTGTAGTCAACTCTCTTGCTGTTGGTATCCTCAGGAGAAATTTGCAATTGTGCAGCTGATGTCTATTTTTAATCTAGATAGTACCAGCTGGTGAGGGTGACAGTTATCCTTGAGGGGCTAGGAGGAGAAGAGAGGAAGCTGTGCACTAGGGCAACTTCTATCTAACAACTAATACATCAAGTAGCTGTACTCTAGAGGCAAAGAAAACCACAGCAAAACCAAAAAATACCTTGCAAAAGGAAAAAAAGCACAGAGAGAAGAAAAAAAAAGAAAAAGAAAAAGGCAGGGAATACTTAATTGGGGAATTAAATTGGTGTGTTGTGCTCCTATCCAGGAACCAAAGACAGTGTAACACAAGGCCTTAAACACCAGCATTCAGTATTGGAAACTGACACAAATTACTTATTCAGGTGATTTCTCTACCATCTTGCCAGCAGCACAGTCTTATCCCCAGTGTTTTCTTAGATCCCACCCTGTTCTGGGGATTCATAGCAACGTCAGGCTGGGGTACATAATAACTTTTCCTGAAGTCATGTGTTGTAAGAGCTTTCTTGTTGAAAATGCAACAGGGGACAAATTGCTCCTATCAATGAAAATCCTGAACATCTTGTGTGCTCCACGTGATGTGAGGAACCAGACCACAGTGCCTGTTAAATACAATTTCAGAATTTTTTATCCACCTCTTTGGAAATTAGAACTACAAGTTAGAGGGAGAACGAAGGGAAGGGAAGGGAAGGGAAGGGAAGGGAAGGGAAGGGAAGGGAAGGGAAGGGAAGGGAAGGGAAGGGAAGGGAAGGGAAGGGAAGGGAAGGGAAGGGAAGGGAAGGGAAGGGAAGGGAAGGGAAGGGAAGGGAAGGGAAGGGAAGGGAAGGGAAGGGAAGGGAAGGGAAGGGAAGGGAAGGGAAGGGAAGGGAAGGGAAGGGAAGGGAAGGGAAGGGAAGGGAAGGGAAGGGAAGGGAAGGGAAGGGAATCCTCAGTTTAACAAGGCAAATGGAACTTGATGTGTTACATAACCTTTCCTTTCCTTCCAAAGCCTAAATAATTTATTATTATTATTATTATAATTATTATAAAAGTTTCTGTGGGTCATGAGCATGGGTTCTATTTGCTACATCCCCTCCTTGGCACAGCTGTGAAAGAACCTGAATTCACTCAGAGATATGCATGACCTCACAGTTTTGGTGTTGTAGGTTTAACTGAGTTTTGGAAAAGTTGTTCATTTTCCAGGTTGAGCACAGGAGGCTTCATCCAGTGAGGATCTGTTTAATACCCTCTCCTCTCAGAGTGGGAACCTCTCCAGAGCCCCATTACTGGGGAACAAATTAATATTTCCACAAAGATTGCATGGATATCTTCAGTTAAGGTTTTCCTTGATTTAAGAGGATAACTTAAACAGCTGCAAAACTCTCTTCTACACTTCTGTCCAGGGTCCCTACTAGCCTTGTGGTCCAAAGTTCTCTCTTTCTCCTTTAAAATATAGTTAATAAGTTTGGATTGAAAAGTTTCAGCTCAAGTTGGAAACAAATGACTATTCTTCAAAAGGCAAAAGAACTGTAATTGAGTATCCCTGTACCCTGGTGGTATATTGCCTTTTTTCATCTGCGTAATATGGAAAATATTTTCTTCCTTTTATAAAATGCTATTTTATGGTGGATATGCTATTGCTGTATTGATCATTGTAAGTAAAACCAGATGAAATTGTTAAAAGAACATTAATAATAGAAATGAATGTCACAAAAATGAAAAATGCAAAAAATACATATCTGGAAAAGCAGTTTAACATCTGAGAATTGAACCAATCAATGTTTTCCATCTTTTTAACACAGGGTGTACTTTACACAAAGATATGCAAAATGCTTTATAGGAAAGTGTAGCCTAGGGAGACAGCAACAGCCTTTAGTGAGATCTTTAATAGCAACTCATACGCAGAGAAGTGAACATTACCATACAGCAACATAAAAGAAACTGAATTCAGGAGGCATTATCACTGCAAATAGGTATATACTTTGGGGATGAATGAAACTGTGTAATTATTTTTTAAGACACATATGTGACATCTAAACTAGTAACACAGTTTTCAGGTTTCATTTGTGCTATTGACTTTATTGTCTCTAGTTCATTTCCAAACTGTCTGTAGCCTTGGGTAAACAAGAATTTGTACATGGATTACAGCCACGCAAATACTGTGTCCCTTTGCTGGGGAAAATGCTTGGAGTATGGAGAGCTCCCGTGGGAAATTATAACCATGTTTTTAACAGTTCTGATATACTTCCTGATGCATTTGCACTGGTCACTCTAGGGCAGCAATAAGGACTTCTGTCCCATCCACTGAGTCAGGTGGACTTTTGGTCTAATCATACATCCTTAGGTACTTTCATAGTTGAGAACCATCTGACATACGCAATAAAATGTAGGACTAAGAACTTAATTATTTGTCAGTATGTTTTCCCTACCCTGCCTGGATACTGAGGACAGTTCTTTTTAGACTTGTACAGGCTATCATATCAAAACTACTTTCAAATCCAAATTAGAAAACCCCCTACCTTCTCTAAGCAAGTTGTTCCTTTCTCTCCCTTCTTCCAGGCAAAATTGTTGTACATGTTTACTTGATCACTACAACAAAAGATGATGCAGAAAATTGTCTGGTCTGAGAACCTTTCCTTTTAAGTAAAGTTTGTTAGCACAGATCAATAACCAGGTCTGAACAAGCCAATAGATTGTGCTGAATAAATTCTGACTGGCCTAACCTTGGGGTGGAGAAGGGGTTAATAGGAGTGTCTGGCATCAGGTCTGGGGGAGCTGCACCTTGGCCAGAGCTGCCAAGGGTGAGTCAGACCATTCCCTTAGAAGCTGACATGTCTTTTAAGAGCATGATGTGTCTTCAGCATATTAATAACCAGCCTAATACTCTGGCAATGATACTCTCATTTGAACTTAAGACAGATGGATAAGGTGCTTTGCCAAAAGGTTTATTTGTCTTTTCCAAAATTTCTTGCAACCTTTAACAAAAATTTCCAGTCTGTGTTGGTTTTTTACTGTTATTTATGATTTTTAAAATTAAATTTTCCTAAGAAAAAAGTCATACCCCCATTTTTCTGTTTCATATATAAGCTAACATAGAAAATTAGAGATCCATCTCTACCTAAGGAAATGTTTCTTTTACTTGTGCATAAGAATAATCTTATGCTAACAATAAAACTTGTGTTAATACAGAGATGGATAACTGTCATTATGGTGCTTTATTTCTTTCTCTGCTTTTTAATTGAAAAGTATTTATTGAAATTAAAATTATTTTTAGTTTAATAAAGACCTTTGTAGGGATGATGGTCAATGTTGAAGTGTTTGCACTTCTTTACTATTTAGAGATCTTTATCTCTAATTTTGTATTTTCTCAGGTCTTTTCCAAACTCACAACTGAGGCCAGTAGTGTCCACAAAAAAAAAACAAACAACAAAACAAACAAATGAACAAACAAACCAATATTTATTGCAATAATTTCTACTAAAAACATACAGGCATAGAACTATCAAATAATGTAATGTATCTCTAAAGGTGAAACTAACCCTGAAAAATGTAAAAGATTATGAGTTATAACTATTATAGAAAAAAATGAAACTAAAAGCAAATTAAGCCTGAAAGAAAGAATTAAACTTCTCTGTCTTTTGTGAAAATGCCCTATAGTTTTTGTATGTTGAGAATATGCATTGCTAAAGACTGCAAAGTCCCGTCCAGAATAATCTTTCACTATGTCCACTGAAAAATACTGCTTTGTCAGACAATATTAAATATTTTTTCTTTTCCAATTATTGAAGATAAATATTAGTGATAGGACTCAGACTGGCAAAATAATTGCAATAAAAAAAGGTGCCTGAGAGATATTTTCACATCTTCCAAAGGATTCTGAAACTGATAATAATCCCATTATCTGTGGAAGCCCATTGTCATTACTTGTACTTCTATTATCTTTGCTTTTAATTTACATCTCTAGGAAAGTGATCTTTGCTTTCTTTGGGATCATAATTATGAGACGACTTTTCTTCTTTCATGGCTAGACAATGTCCTTGCCACTCCCCTTGAATTTTTTCCAATATGCAATTGTATTGTGATACCAGCAATCTTATTTTTTCAGTTGCTATATTCCATTATGAAGTAAGTTTTGTGCAAACACTTTGGCATTCATAAAAGCTGCTAGACATCAAAGCAAAAAAGTGAAGACTTGTCCATTCACTAAAAATAGACATGGAGATTATTCAAAAGTTCTCATTCTATTCATAAATATGACAATAACCATGATTTAGATCCAATACAAATACTTAAATATCAGGCACAGCAGCCATAGTGCACATTTCCAGAGTGAAATTTGAGAGAGGTTTTCCGTAAAGATGTGAAAAATGTCGATCTATTCAAATTCTGGAGACAGCAGAGTGTACTGCACCATCTCATTAGGGGTTTTTTTTGTTTGTTTTTTTGTTTGTTTGTTTGTTTGTTTTTTGGGGTTTGTTTGTTTGTTTTTTGTTTTGTTTTTTGTTTTTTTGTTTTTTGTTTTTTGTTTTTTCTTGTTTAGAGTGTTCAAATACCAGTGTCACTTAAAGAAGGATCCTTCATAAAGCTATAGATAAAATTACTGCTCAGCGGGGAAGGAATTTCAATGCAGAAATGGTCCTTTACATGTAGGCAGAGAAAACTCCACAACCAAAAAATTATATTCTGATTTCATGGATCAAACTAACATTTTGACACCCCAAACTCTCCAGATCTGTTTTCATAGACTGGACTCTTTTGGGTCCAGTCCCAACAGCAGCAACATGGAAAAAAATCAGCAATGCAGTGTCTTGTTTTGTTTTGTTTTAGAAAACTTCTGGAAGTCTTACTTATGGACCATGTAAATGACAGCTCAAATTAGTTAAGAAAAGCTACTTGGAGAAATCTGCACCTTGTGCTCTGGGGAACAGATTGTGATGTTTGTGAGAGTGCTACCTGCAGGAGCTCACCTGAGCCTCAGCTCACCTCCCAGGGCTGTGTCTTCTGTGCTCATGAGCATGGAGAGAATTTCCCTGTGCCTAAGCAGAAAAGCTGTTCACTAGGCTACACTACAGAGCTCTCAGAAAACTTCTGTTTAGCCCTTGACCCTGGTAATGAAGCTCTTTTGTGTTTATCCAGTTTTAAGAGAAGTCTGCAGAGAGACAGGAACAGCTCTGAGGGTCTGGGAGGTGTCTGTCACTGAGGGGACACACGCAGTGCTCTGCTCTGGCATTTCCAAGGGACTCGTGGCTTCAGGCCACATATGTTGTGTTTCTGTAGCCCAGTAAAAGAGGTGACAAAATCAAGTATAAACAAGGCCAGATCCTGGCTGCCAGGATGAAATGGAGACCTCCAGTCAGCTGGAGAAAGTTATTTGAGGATGTTGCTATGTGAAAGCTTAGGGCATCACTTTTGACAGAAAGGGGTACTATCTTCAGCAGGCCCAGTCTGAGAAAACATTTTGAAGGGAGACAAGAATGTTTATACTCTAAAAGACAGAGGGAAAACCTTGAGCACACATCCAGGAAGTGGAAAAGCCCACTCAAAATTTGCTTTACTATTCAGGCAAGTGAAGCATGTTTGAAATTGGGCCTTTTCACATCTGTGTGGCTGCATTACCCTGCAAAATACCAGATTTGGAGAAATCACCAGCTCCTTGTCCATTTCCTTTATACCACAGATAGAAGACCCTCTCAGGATTCATGGCCAGAACCAGGCTCGCAGCTTTGAATAGTGAGGAAAACAGATAGACACTCAGCTCCTTGGATGGAGCAATTTTAGGTCCAAATAACAATATCATCACTTACATTTGCTTACAATTTAAGCAGCGTTCAGCTTGTTTAGGGGACTTCTTCAAATTTTGTTTCTACAGATTTGTGTCTCAATGTAATGGGTAAGGCCTATGTCACTGTTTTCCAGAGGAGAAGGAATTGCAATGCTGAGTGTGTTGGTGTTCTCCATAGTGTTTTTGTGGATTATGCCTTCCTAGTAGCACTTTGAAGTAGCAGCACTTTCAGCTTGGCCCCTATATTAGCCCGTGGAGAGAAGGCACATTCCACCCATGCACATCCTTGCCAACAATGTGCTACAGCTTCAGACTCTGTGCACCTTCTGTAAAATCAAAAATACACCTGTCTCTATGAGAAAAGCGACAGGGTGGTGCTGAAGGTTTTACAGTTCTTATAGATGAAGTAAAGAAATGGAATAGTTTCCTACACTGTCTGTAAATTTTCCTAACATGAGGAGTCATCAATAGAAAGATAACTGGTTCTGGTCTTCAAGCCTATTAATTCCTTGGACTGCAGATTGAGATTGACAAAACATGTCATTAAACAGAAACCTGATCCAGTTCCAAATGACTTCAAAGTAAACTGGATTGTAATCTCAGAAGCAACTGAGGTAGATTTTTCTGTCTTCTTCTATCTAATATAGGCATTTACCTCTCGAGAATTTGATGGATACCATTCAGTTCACACAGGGCTGGTTACACATCCTACTATTCTCAAGCTTTGCTCAATATGGAGAAAAAACCCACATTTTAGTTTTGAAAAGCTTTACATTCTATCATCAGTAATTCCAGCCTTCTAATATATTTGCATTTTGATTTAATAGAAGTTGAATATAAGTCTAATGATTCAGCAAAACAATTTCAATATCCATAAGGATTATAGTATAAATCCTATTTCCTTCACTTGTCTGCTTTAAAAATTCAATGATAACTAAGTAATTTTTCAGAAGATTAGGATGAAGTTCTTTTTTAGGGGCCTATGCTGGCTTCAGGTAAAATGCTTGACAGTACCTCATCATTATTTCTCACTAAATATACTTTCCATATAATTATTCCTGAACTTTATTTCTATCCAGACATAAATATAACTCCTTGGCATTAACAGGAGTCCCATAAGCATGACAAAGATATAAATAATATTTCTGTAATTCTATTTTTATATGAACATTTTTCAGATTTTTCAGTAATAATGAAATAATAAGGAATTATCACAAACCAACAAACAGCTCAGTAAATATTATTATTTGTGTTTTGCATTTAGCGAGTTTGTTAGAGCACAGCTGAAAAGGTTAGTAGACTGCCAAGTAACTATTGACAGAATATATATCACAGATATACAGTTAATTTTTAAATTGGTTACAAAATATTTTCCCTCTATTGTTAAGAAAGTGACCAACCTTTTTTTAGGGAAGGTTCCACTTCACCTAAACCAAGACAAAAAAAGATATCAGAGAAAATATTAAGAAAAAAACAACCAAACCAAACCAAAAAAACCAAATCAAACCAAACCAAACCAAACCAAAAACCCAGACAATAACAAAAAACCCAAACAGATCAACAAAACCCCAAACAAACAAAAACCCCCACAACAAAAAGCAAACAAACAAAAAACTACCCCAAAAATCACATTTTTTTCGTGTTGGCTCACTATTTTTTTCAAAAAATAATTTCTCATTTTTATATGCTAAATGACGAGCATCTATTCTGAGATTTTGGATTTTTAATAAAAAAATCTATCTTGCCATAGAGTTTTGGGCAGATAAATTCAAGGTGCAGTGGTAACTAAGTAGTAACTAAGGAAATACCCAAATCTCTATTTGTGCTTCTGAATATTAACTGGTGACTACAATTAAAAATTTGCGTTACTTTATACACGTTTCCACATTTTAAGGAAAGGCTCACTGTTTTTTTAATTCCAAATAAAACATATGTGAAATTTAGCAAAACTGTAAATCTAGAAATGCTTCCAGTGAAAGCCAAGGCAAGAAATAATCCATTTCAGTGTAACTATAAGCACTTGATTGCTGCAATATGTTATTGCACCTCCATGTAGGACAAGGAATTTGAAGGAGAGATCCTGAATGACTGGCTAGTGTGCAGCCTCAGCTGCACTGACTACAGCACAGAGGGGGCAGGGTGCTCAAAACATTTAATTTTTATGATATAGTGCAGTAAGATGCCTTACTGACAATTCACACTCCTGGTTGATGATGAAATTTCACTTAGCTCTGGCAAAACACTGCCAGGGCTAAGGTTTCCATATCTAGTGAACAGCAGATCTCAAATTATTGTCTGTCAGGTATTTATGACTTTTCCTACTGCCATTTACACTTAGACACTCAAGTGTTTGAAAGTTTGCACGTGTTTTGGGAGCTATGAAATGCTAAAAATGCACACTGATCAAATTTTACCAACCTGTCTATTTTTCATCTTTTCTGTTTGTCAGCCTTAGGAGAGATTGGCTTTCTGCTAGTTATAAATCACATCTCAGAATAGGATACCCAATTCACAGCCTCCCATGTAGCAGCCTATCTATTAGCATTCATACACAGTGCTAACATAAAAAGCTCATGCACATATTTAAAAGGTAAACACTTGGTAATATCTCAGGTTTCTGAGCAAACGGGTAGAAGTCAGTTTCAGTACATGTCGCTTTTTAATTATATTCTGGTGTAGCCAAATGGAGTACAAAATAAACTACCGTGAAATGAAGATGTCACTCCTACACTTATCGCTTGTCAGAATGACCAATATGATGTGACACGATGATCCACTACTGACTGTGAGCAGCCTCTGCTCACACTGGGGAACTCGGTTTTATTTTTTGTTGTTTTCTTTTGGGCTTTTTTGTTGTTTGTGGTGTTGGTTTTTGTTTGTTTGTTTGTTTGTTTTTTTAATAACAGAAGGAGAGTTATTTCCAAAATCAAAATATTAGTAATTTACTTTCATTTATCTGATTATATCAGATGAAGAATGGTACCATAATGTCAGAACTATAACTTCTAGTAAACTGAATTATTTGCAATATGCCATCCAAAATCCTGTAAGTTCAGTTGAAATGTCATGGGTTTTTTTCATTTTAATATATTGCCCCATCATCAATATGTCAAATTAAAAAAAGTTCTAACTTTCTTGATGTATCTTGCGTATTTTCCAGGGTTCTTTAGATCCTTGATGATTAAAAGAAAATACTTATGTTCCTTCTCTGAAGCAATATCCTGATGCATATTTTGGTTGTGGCTTTGAAGTCATATATAAATTAGTGCTCTTTTATTCAAAATGTACTAATGGCATAATATTTAATTCTGACAGCTTTTCTGTAATAGTACATTAAACATGAGATGAAAGCTAACAAAGAGACCAATTTACTGATTGAAGTAGCCAGTGGATGCTTCATTAGCAACAACGTTCACTTTTCCTTTTGTCTGACCTTCTTGTCTGTGAGGTTAAAAGCTGAGTAAGCCATTTTAATGCTTGTAAAACAGCAATTAGAGCAGTTACAGAAGCCTTTACATTACAAATACCTTCATCACTGTCATCATCATCACTCCATACGATGTCAGACAGTAAAGAAAAAAAGCCATAAATCCAATCAGAAGACTCTTCCAGTGTCTCATGAATGATTCTCAGTGGTTCTGTGCTGAGCTTGTGAACAGATCTTCCTGAGTGCAGAGTTTAAAACAAAAGCGATTTGAAAGAAGAACCCAAACCAAACAATTCCTTCAGTAACAAAAATTAATCTCCATTTTACACAGGACTAATTATACTACCTCTTTTAGCAGAAACAAGGATTGTGAATGTTAATTTTTATTATTCAAGCACTTGAGGACAGCTCTCCTTCCTGTGGGAGACTGGTATAAACTGTATCTTACTGCACTTGCTGTTCACAGAGTGATTAAGGACCCTGTGTATAATTTGGTCTGATGTTGTACGCCAAATTCTGGCTCTCCTTCGGTGGCTTGGCTGGGTAAAATATAAGCATAGATTTCATTCTAATATTCTTCATTTTAGATGATCTCTTCATTTCGGCCCAGTTTTTAATCTGACTCAGATCCCCTGCCTCTTGATGCCCATCTAGGATTCAGTCCAGTCATGTCATATCTCCCTGTTGAGCTCCTTCCTTCACACAAGTCCTGGCTGAAGAAATTGCTGAACCTTGGATTAACTACACAGAAAGGTCATGTCCTTGTCATGGACCACACATACAGGATGGGAAGAAGAAAACTGTGCATACTCAGGCTCAAATTACCCTGAGATTAGAATAAACAGAGATGCAAATCCAGATAGTGCCACACAGACAGCTGCTTTCAAACACACACTCTTGTGATTCTGGTTCTTCTCTCCCACATTTTCCAGAATTTCTTTCACATACACTTGTGCACATGTGCATACTTTACTTGTTCTGGTCTTACTGCCCCTGTAGACAAGTGAATTGGGAAACAAGGAAGCTGTGCAGTTTCATGTCCTTCACCTTCCTGGGACCTCTAATGGAAGTGAGACTTCTGCTCCCCACCCTATCCACACCCAGGCAGTGCAGCCATCAGTGGGTAGTACTAGTATTCCCTTGAAGGCTTTTCCATCTGGGATTTCACCAGATTTCTCTGTACCTCACACACTACTTCAGAGGGACTTTCCAGACTCTGGAAGATTTTACTTCTGACTATTTTGTGCAGCAATTTTCTATTTTCTTGAACGTTGTACTAAACATTGCTTAGGAAGAGGGACAACCCTCATTCAGTCTGTGTTACTGCCCAATGTACTTGAAACTGAACTTTTGGAATAGTCTTGTTCCTAGGAGTTTTGATAGCTATGTGTACACTGAATTTAACAGTATCAAGGTTGGAACTGTACCTCTGTTTCACATTGTCTTTCTGTAGGTAAATATTTTAGTAGGAAGCTAAAGACAAGTCTCTTCAGAACTACTTCTTATTGCAGTGTTCTGACTCACAAGCCGAATTTTAGCATTAACCAGAAACAGTCTCACATGGACTTGCAGGCTAAAAATCATGCAATGTGCAGGCTTAAAGGAACTTTTTCAGCGACAGCACTATGAACAATTATTTTCTAAAAGTGTTGTAATGAAACTTAGATGTAGTTTTATTTGAAATATAAATACACCATTAAATAGTTAATTTTATTTTCATTAATTATTCTGAAACACAAGATACAAGGCTGACTTTCTATTGGTTTGCCCCTGCTTGTTGATAATGCAGACTGAAGAAATATTGTAGTTAATATTTTGTGAATATTGTATTTTCCAGTTAAACGCTGCTGAAAAATTAGACACATCAAATAAATTAAAGGTGTGACATTATGCAATGACATACTTGTAAATAAATTTAGTGTACTACTGCGCACACTTTTTTATTCAGAGAGATTAAATAGCAAAAAAAAAAGGAAATATTTACTTTGTTTAGCATGACACTTATTTCTTTGCATTGTCTTCATGCATTCAGATGTAAGATTTAATTTTTTCAAGTGATTTGCCACAAATTACCTTCTTAAGTGTTAACCAGGGGAATGAATACCTATACTTAGGCTCTTTAAAAGTAAATTTGTGACCTGACCCCTGATGCCATTTGCACTTTACTCTAATCCAGAGGTGCCAAGGAGTCAAAGTGAACTAATAGAATGGACATGGCCAGAGGTGTCTCAGCAAATTCAAGATTTTGATTCACAAGCAGGGATGGTTTAACTTTGGACAGCTGCCTTGATTTTCCATGTGGCTATCCACCCTCCTTTTACCCACTGGTTCCTTAGGGAGGGCTCAGTTGCTTTTACAGCCACAGGTTTTTACAGCTGCAGGGAATACAGCTGTAAACTAAACAAGAACTGGCATAAATTTATTTTAATATACTGGTCTATCAACTAGAAGTTCAATAACTGCTTCTGCTTCACAGGTAGCAGAGCTGTCCCCCCTGGGCAGGCAAGGGAAATGTTCAGAGAAGTGCAAGATCAAGAGCAGAGGAAATTATTCCAACCACCCCAAGGCAAGCCATCTTTGCTGATGAATCAGCCTTCAACATCATATCCTGGTCTTTAATTCATAATATCTTCATACCACGCTATGAAAAGGGATTAGAAATTATAAGTGACCAGAGGCAAAATTGTGTGTCCAGTCATGCCTATGCTAACAGGCCCAAGCTGCAAATCCTGTTTAACATACAAAGTTTAGGAAAATCATTTTGGAGCTGTGTAGAGGGCACTTTATTCGTATTTGCAAAATGAAATTTTGCATTCAAACAGATATTGTGAGCACACTTGAGGGCTGATGCAAGTGGCACAGACCTGGAAAATTAGGTCCTCATGCACAAATCTGTTCAACTTGTGCTGTATTTCTGACATTTTTTAACAGAAGTGCTAATAGTAATGATGCGTTCTGGAATTCTTAAGAACACCACACCAAATAATGCTGAAATGAAAATTACAACTGATTAAATCCATGCTTTTAATTCTCTCAACAACTTTGAAAATACCAGGTTCTGTGAGGTCCCTAGCAGTATGAAATACACTAAAGACAAAGGAAATGAAGCAATTCTGGTGTTAACAAGTACAGAGAAAGATTCAATTTGCCTCACACACATGCAAAGAAAGACAACCGTTTCCAGAAGATTTGCAAACTCTTGCTTCAAGAGTGAAGCTGAAAGAATCCATATTTTCATAACAAAGTTTGAGCTTGATATTTTTTAATTTAGAGTTGTCCAGCAATTGAAAAGAATGATGAGATTTTTTGCAATCAACTTGTAGTCAACATATTTGACTGGATTAGCAATCTTCTATCCAACTTCTAATTTGTCAGCAATTCTTAGAAGACTAATTATTTTAAAAGTAAGCTCACAATGTATTTCTTTTGCTAACATATGGTGTGTAAATCAGAATTTGTAATTAATCTATAGCTGTAATTATTATTATTATAGATTAACATAATTGATCTAAACTTTAATTAATATATATCACATAAAATCCATTGCTCTGGAAGCAGAGGGGGCAGGATTTTGAATTTAAACTATAAACAGCCTTTATCATACTGAATATTTCTCAGATAGATACAGACTTGTGAAGTTTTACCTTTTGTATAACATTTAAATAGGAATTGAGCCAATTTTTCAGTCTTAGATAAAATAGTAAACAAGTAATAAATGCCTGTTGAGGGAGGGGAAAGGAAGTAAATGTTACTGAGGAGGTTAAGTTCAGACATGAAACATACAATTAATCCTGAAGAATTTAGTTCAGACTACGCAATTACCTTTATTCTCAGTTTAAGTTCAGATTGTCTTATTTACTGAAATATACCTGAAAGGTATATCTCTGATGGTTTCTTAACTCCCCCAAAAGCCAGTGCAGAAAGACATATTGTGACCTTCAGAGAGCGTCTCTCTTTCCTCTGAAATCTCTTTTAGAATTACATGAACTAATTTCCAAACATACCCACTCCTTTCCTTTGACTAGAAAGGAAGTCTGAAAAATTAGCATGGACATGTCCATGCCCTTATTTTGGTAGTACTGAGGTATGTGACAAGGATCCTCCTGGTGATGCTGTTTCAGATTTAAATCCTTCTTGTTATTGCACACTTTGGCTATGCACTTAGCCATATTTGCAACTTTACATTCATAATTAATTCCTTGTCTATACAACTATTCACCTTGATAAATTACTTACATTCCAGAACAGCACTGATTCAACAAAAACACTTTGCTAGAACATTTTGTTTGTCAAAGTCTTTTATTACTTGGTACAGTATAAGAGATGTTTTTCAGATCAGCAAAAGTTCCCCTTTTCTTGTGCTGGTCTATTCACTGCTATGAGAATAGCAACAGTTTTGTTGTTTTGTTTTCAGAGGAAACATCAGAATTCCAGAACCTTCTACAAAATGCTGAAATTTTGAAGAGTTAAAGCTGACAAAGGAAGAATTCCAATCAAATAGAAGGAATCTGTATTCTACTTTTCAAAGAAATCACATTGTAGGACAACTCGAATTTGATTGGACAAAGTTATTTAGCTGTTGAAGATATCTGGAAGATTGTTTGGATTTTCTGTATTAAACATATGCAGATATCTTAAAATAATTATTTAATGAATAGTTTCAGATGTGTTGTAGGTATTACATACTTTTAAAAAATCCCTATGCAATTTGAAGCAGCACATCAAGTACTACTACTTTTTGTAGCTTTCTAGCATTACTGGTACAGAAACACTAATTTAACTTAAAATGCTGAAAAAAAAATTGTTCTCAACAATTAATTTCTTCATTTCTGAAGTCTCCCTAGCTCACAATCCATTCCAAATTATTTTTAAATCAAATTTTTAACCGTAATGGTAATTCATAACTCACAAGTAACACAGATACTTGAAACCTGGCAATTACAAAGTTCTCAAGTCCTGCAATTGGCATTTGGGGTGTTCTTGGTAACAAGAAGATAGAAGGTAATTTTCATAAAGTGACAAAGTATTTTTGAACAGAAAACCCCTTTTTTTTATCAGGTCTGATAATGAATTCTTTAAAAGTGATTTTTGAATACAAGAATTGAGCAATCACATGGTATGATTCGCTGTAGACTGTAGAGCAAATTTGGTTATGTTTAATAGTCTGTGTCATTAATTCCTGTGAAGTGCACAACAAAGAAGTGACTAACTGATTATCTGTATAAATTATTTCAGTCTTAATTCGAGTCTTAGTAACTCTGCCAGAAATGTAGTTTCCTATCAATCTTTTTTGCTTGTCAAACGGTTAAATGTATACTCAGAATTGAACCTATGTTAAGATGGTGGTTTCTTTAATGAATTGCAGCAAATTAGTTAACAATTGTTGGATTTTCATCAATTGCATATTTTGACTCCAGTGAATTGAATGCAATTAAGTTACAAATGATGGTAATTATCCGGTGAAAAGACTGATCTATGAGATATAAACTGCTTCATTGACACTGACAAGGTACAGCTGATGAAGACAGAATTTCTGTTTGATAAAATATAAATGCCTAACACAAGCTTGATAAAACATTTCCTATTTTTAGTAAAATATTCTGTTATAAATATAGAAACCTGTAATTTAATTTGGAAGTTCATATATTTGTAAGTTTCTTTCTTTCTACTCTGTGATCTTTTGAAAAGTAACATCTAAGATACTGAACTCAGTATGCACACAGTCTCTTATTATTAACATTCCAGATTATCAACATAACTGTCCTTAGGTTTTACATTTCTGTTTCATATTGTAACATTTTTTATCAAGCTTATAGCTCTAAGCCATAAACAGGTTGTTTTATAAACATATTATATAAACAAAAGCCATAAAACTCTGGTTGGTACCATTATTTGTTTAAAAAATACTAATTGCATTTTTAATTATACTACATATAAAAATGTCAAAGAAAGTGCAGAGTCAACTTTCTTAGTAATTTCCATTTTATAAGTATCTATATTGTAAATATTAAGACTACAGAGTGTAGCTGTCTCTGTCTAATATCAATTTTAGATAATTATATTGAGGTCAGGTTCATAGAGGAAACCTCACTTGAAAATGAACAAAGAAGCAGTTATAACTAGAATTTACTTGCCAAAATTTAGAAAGAAATTCACAAACTCTCACAAAGTAATTAAGTAATTTCAAGTCCATTTGATATAGCCCTACTTACCACTAGGAGTGTATATTTAGGATGGGTTTTAAGTGTAGTTTATATGACTTCATTTGATATCAGCTGGAAGGTTTTGATTTCATAGTTCAGATCGCCATTAGGTGGTGTTTTCTGAGACAATTTTTACCTAAAATAATTAGATGCTTTATTTTTTCTCATTCTATGGGTTCAGTTCTCTGACTAGGAGCACAGGTCTTCAGATTAAAAAGCTGTTAGATAATTGTACAACAGCATTTTCAAAGGGCATTTAAAGTGTAAAATTAGTACCTCAGCTTGCCACATTTTCTTGGGACTCTCCTGGCTGGGGGCATCTCTCAGCTGTCAGATCTGTTTCAGGCACGATGTGAAAATGAGGATTAGGCTGCTGCAAGCCCCAGCCAGGCAGAGTTGGGGTTATCTGAGAAGCAGTGCTGCTGTGTCCTGGCCTCTGCTCGTGCCCATGCCTTGTTATCATCCACACACATACTCAGAACACTGCAGGCAGAAGGTCTTTACCGGGTGGGAAACAGGGATCATCACAATGCTGTGAGTAGGTGGCTATACCTGATGGCAACAGGATGAGCCCCAGAAAGGTCAATTAAAAAAATGAAGAAACACCATTAGCAATAATGAATGTTCTCAGCTGTCTCTTGGCTAAAGGAAGCACTTAAGGGGCGAAGTGAGGAGTTGCTTAATCTCTGTGGGGCTGCTGTTATGTGGCAGAAATTTAAGTTCATTAAAAAGAGAAACAATATGCTGTAGATGTGCGAAAATACAGTGTGAACCATAGGAAAGTAAAAACGTGGTCAAAAAAGCACAGTATTTTCACAAGTTATGAACAAATTCTATTGCTGAAAAGAATATATTGCATTCTAATTAAGTTACATCAATTTCTTCAACAGCAAGTAACCATAGAATTGCATCACTGCAATTGTGACTGAAATGAATTAATGGTTTGATTTGTTTGTTTAAAATTAGGAATCTCACAGATGCCATTATGCACTGGAAATTTGTTTTCTGTTTTGTGTCCCATGAAGCATATTTAAGCATGAAGTCCCCTCTTAGATGCTTCCCTATACAGTGAAACGGTTTCTGGAATTTCATATTTTCAACTACATAACCTCACAATGTTTGATCTATCAAAATTTATCATCTTTTATGCCCTGGAGCTTTTGGGATGAAGGCAGCACCTGCAATACTGCAATAGTTCATAGACTGTCACTCTTTTCATTATAAGCTCATTTCTAGGGGTTTATAACTCAGCTGTGAAATCTGATGCAGACTGAAACATGAGAAACCAGATGTCATCTGAGCAGCCCTTCTTTAAACTGGAATTAAGCTTAAATCCTTTTAATGGATTTTATCATAGAAGAGAGAAAAAAAATGTTTTGTAGGTTTTAGGTACATTAATTGAAGTCTCATATAATTCAATTAAGAACTTCATTAAGAACTTTGAAATAGATAGCTGTTCAATCATGCTTTGAATTGATATTCATAAATACAGAAAAAAAATGTATTGCAGAAGACTATAACACTGTTTTGATAAAGTCCAGAGTAGGAGGTTTGTCTAGGGCTTTGCATGTTTGAAAAAGAGAAAAAAATTATTTATTCCATTAAGTTTGCTGGTGGTTTAAACTAACCCGGAAATTCATTCTTTTTCCTGACTAAATGCAAATGTATTTTTAGTTTTAACACTAGTGGATATACAGTCATAAAATACAAGAGCAAAAATACATGCACTTTTCTTTCTGCAGTTCTTAAAACTTTCCAGTGAATATTAGCCCAACAAGGTGACTACTGTGAGAGGATATTGCAGGGAAGACATGTAAGTGTATATTCCCTGTAATTATTATATACTCCCCAAGGCCAGACAAAATCTATCCGTGACTGCAAGACAGTAATAAAAAATGACCACAAGTTCAGGCAGGGAAATGGTGACTTCACACTGTGTTATTCAGAAGCTACTATGAAAAGCCCCACAACATTTGGCCAAATGTTTTACATTAACTTAAAAATATTTTAAAAATATATTTAAAGAAAACATCTGACTGGATGGGAGCTGCATGCTCTGTTAATTCTCCATTCCTAAAGGTACTACCTCCACAAAGATCTGCCTTTGCTACAGGTGTCTAAAAAGCCTCTTTATGTGAACAAAACAAATTAGCCCCAACAAAGAGTGCACTATTGAGGTTTTTTTACTTATAAAGCAACATGGCAAGCTCATTCTGCTAAGTGTGTCTGTGTATGTTTTCTGTATTTTCACCTATATTATTTTGTAGGTAATTTTGGTTTTCATAGATTTGGTGAGGTTTCATTAGGTTTGATTTAGTCTGGCCTTCAGGTGACTGGCTAAATCACTGTCAATTTACTCTGAATATTGAACACTCTGGATGTGAAATTAGGGGGATGTAATTAGCTGTAATTGGTCACAGAGATGGCAGGGAATTTTGAACGCTCTATTAGCCCATTAGCAAATATGGATTCCTGGGCAATCAATCTTAAGGACTAAAATAATCTTAAATTGTTGAGTTGCATTTACCAATTAAAATGTATAATCTAGTTATGTGTACAAGAAATGCATGAAATACATTCATGAATAATGAAGCCTGTTAAAAAGGTGTGTTTTCTAACACAAAGGATGGAAGTAATGAACTGTTGCAAAGCGCACATAAAACCAAAATTAATTTTTTTTCTTCATTTCTGAAAATATTGAAAATATAAGAGATCCTTTAATGTGGTATACTACTTATTCCATATTTGTACACCTGAGGTGTGATTTGTGGGTTCTTCTCTCAAGCTTTTGTAATGCATGTCACCTCCATACCATGCTAGAAATATTTCAGTCATGTTCATAGTTGTACAATACAGCACGCTAGGAATGCAAGCTTTCATTTGATTCCTCAAAGGAATGAACATAACACACTAAAGCACAACACTGTAAAATTTAATTTCCTTCTTCTGGGTAGATAGAAGAGGGGTGAAACTTTCAGTACAGATCTAATTCTTGTTTCATACTTTCCTCGAAATCCACTGCTAAAGCTAAAGCTGATCTGCAGATTCCATCCCTGTCCTAACTTCTGAACAAACTGACACACAACCACCCAGGAAGCAAAGCTTTAGACATGCAACCTGTGACACGGAGTCCCCCTGTAATGATAGATTTTATATCACAACCAGCACCTCCTGAACAATGCCGAGTGCTACAGAATTTCCAGACTTCATGTTCTCGGATGTCTAAAATTACACAGAACTGTATCTTAAATCTTTCTGTGTGCGGAGCTTGAATTCATGTAATCTGACTTCTCTTACTTAAACTCTAAGTGTTAACCTCCCTCAGCCTCCTTCGGTTCTATAAGCTACCTTACATTTGTAAAATGTATGCTGAATAAAGAAGGCCAAAAAAAAACTAATTTACCACATCTTTTTTAGGATGAAACTAAACATCTCTTTTTCATATTGTTCTGGGACAAATTTCATCTTATATAAATTGCCAAAATTTCACAAACTTAATAGTTGCCTTCTGAAATAACGTGAAACCATAGTAATCAAGAAGCAAAACCTGAGGGTTGGCACTCTAATCACAGAGGGTGGTGTGAAGTTCATACTGATAAATTAAAAGAATATATAAGAGCTAAAATACATATACTGATAATTTACTTCTTTTGGAATTATTTGCCTTTCAGATCATGAGAGTAAAACTGGTAATTATTGAAAAAAAAGAATGTTCAGGTTCTTTAAAGTATTTCCTACTCAGCTCACGTGTAGTGTTTTTCCTGAGTTCCATGAATCTCTGTGTACTTTAGACAAGTAGATCTCATGATCTAAAGCATCACATTTCCTGTATTTTCAGACATTAGCAGCTCTGTAGGGTAATCAGGGGGGAAAAATCCATGTCTGCTCCTGAGCCACACAGTTCCCTGCCTGGTTTGCTGGGTCAGCCTGCTCCTGCTTTCTGCTGCACTCCTGTGCAGTGCAGTCACTGCTACAGCTCTGCACTGGAGATGGTTATTTCTGGCACAGAAACGCAGTGGAAGTCCCTGTGGAAGCCCACAGATCAGAATCCTCTGTCAGCCTTGCAACAGCCCTTCAAAAATCTGCAGGCTGCTCCTCTGTCACCCTTCTGTCTCCTCTAGGCTGAGTTCAGCTCTCTCAGCCTGCCTCATTCATATGCTATGCATACTTTCTGAACTTGAACTTCATGGGACTTCAGGTAGATAAATGGGAAAGAAATTGAATGCAATGGCTTATGAAAGGCAAGTGTTCTTTGAGGAAAAATACACTGAATTTTCTGTGTTTTATGGATTTAAAAAGCACACAGTGACTATCATTTCTTTGGCATCTTTCATTTGCATTTGAAAACTAGGAAATTCATTTTAATCATTCCTGAAAACTGAATTTACAGTCCCAAATATAACTATTTGCTCTTTTATGTAGGTCTGTTTTTTCAAAGAACAATATCAAATCCAAGACAAAAAAATTACTGGGTTTTAGATTTAAGGAGCCACTTAGAAATATGCTCCAAATTCTACTTTCTATATGAAAAGAAGACATTATTTCCACTGTAGGCAAATTGACTAAAAGTGAAAATCATTCCTGTATCAGTAATGTCAGCTAGGTGATTCTGTGTAAAATCTTTAGCTATTTCCATGGAATTTTTACAAATCACTGGGTTTAACTCAAAAAAATCAATAAGAAATCAGGAGTGGAAACCTAAAGGTTGTGATAACAGCCATGAATGCAGCTATTCTTATATGTATGTAAATACAGAAAACAGTCTGATAAATCCTGGTCTAGAGAAGTACAGCAGTTCTTTCTCTCAATGTTTGACCATCAAGACCTTATTTGAATGCTGGTTTAATTAACCACATAGGAACAGAAATATTGCTGGGAAGGAAAAGAAACAAACTCATAAATTCAAAATACTAAAGTATGATCTCTCAGAGACCGTCACAAAATAAAAAACTCAACTTACTGGTTAAATTTTACATTGTTTTGTTGCTATATCCTGGTCTGAAAATGGCAGTTTCCACCAAAAATTGTGAGATTTAAGCTCATTTAACCAATACAATGTGAAAGGAATTAAATCTGCTTAGAAAGCTTCCTTCAGACTCTGGTACAAATACACATTCTTATTGCCTAGCATTACCCTGATTTGTTTATTGAGCGTATGTGACCTTAGAGCTGGTTCAGAAATTTCTGAGTTTAAGAGTTTAATCTGAGTTATGCCCCAGTTCTTGACTGTTCATTGAAAATATATTAAGAACTTGATTGACAGATTGATTGACAGATTAATATTTAATATGGAAAAAATAAAGCTGAATATGATAGTTTCTCTTTCTTGGTTTATCTCTCTGTTTTGGCATCAAGTGTTTTGTGTCCAAGAAAAAATCAGATGCTTATTTTGGAAGGATCTTTCAAAAATAACTTTATATTTTCCTCCAGATATGTCCTTCTGAAAACAAATACATATGAGAAAAAAAATTAAGAAAGTTTTGTGGTACATTTTCTCCACATTTCAAGGTCTGTGACGTCTATTGATCCAGGATTTGTTGGTTTCTTTCAAGATCTATATGCGTTTCAAAAGCTTTCTAAGTAAATCTTGAAGTCAATATTGATATATTGCAGGACAAAAAAAAATCTATGAATTTATCAGTAAAATAATAAAGTCCAGGAAATTTACTCCAAAACATCAACTCAGTTTCTTTTAAATTAAAAGGCTGAAGTCCGAATTTCAACTCCTAGTTAATTATTGTGACAGATGTGATAACTTTGGAGCTGGAGTTCTCATTTAAGGAAGACAAGGACCCTAATCATTTGTTTTCTGGTTCATATACATGTTCCCCAATAGTTAATAGCTGTTTGCCTCACAAAGGTTTTACTACTGAACACTACATACCCTTTACAAACATAGATAGTTAATTTCTTTTCCATTATATATCATTGCCAGATAAAAGGCATAAATATTCTATTTTTTTCTATTTGTTGCTCTATTTTTCTGTTCCTCAAATAGAATCACAGTCCTTGTACCACCCACTTAATTTTCATCTTTGCCTGCAGTAATCAATACGTATCCTAAAGCTTGATCTCATTCATTTATCTAGCCAAGTCTTAAAACTAGGCTAGAGTTATTGCCTTATTGAAGACAAGGGTATGTCTTAGCTAATATTAAGAATCTAGTCCTCTGAACTTATGGTTTTTGAAGATCAGTTTTAGGGTTAGCATGTTCTTTTACAATTTTTTGATTGTTGAACTGTGTAAGCAGATATCAGAATACTCAAGGCATCTAGTAACGACTTTATATTTCTGAAAATATGAATTAGTACTAATTTCATTTTCTAGTAAAAAAAATTATATAGAAACTGGAAAACAGAAACCTGACCTTACATGCTCATAAACATTTTACACTACTGTCAACATATTCATTTTCCAGGATAAGAATGGGCTGCAAAATGGAGATACTTCAATTATAAAGGTGTATGAGGTGTAAACTAATGTGTTCTGACACTTTTTACAATATCTCCTCTCTTGGTAGACTCAGCAGAGACACTGTACTGTCCCCAAGGAGGTGAGACACAGGCATATTTACGTAATAGACGCTGCTTAATAAATTTTTAAATTAGAATATATGAGGTGTCAAATAGAACATGCTGAGTTTTACCTGCTAAGTCTTTGTAGTCCACCAAGTCAAACATTACAATAGCTACTGCTGACCAGGTAACAATCAGAGCAACAACAAGAAGCCATGCTGCTGGTGAGCTGAACGTTGTCACAAGGTCTTCTGTCACTGATTTCTTGCCCACTTTCATGGATGACGAAGGAACGGATCCGTTCTTACCATCTATGATCGTTGTGGTTGTAGACATGTGTCCTGTACAAACAGACAAAACAGAGAACAGTGTAACAACTTGGACCCTTAAAACCAAGAATATGAGTGCTGCTTTAAAATAATTTTGTTGTCAGAATGTTTAAAATAAATATAAACGTTGTTTTACTAAAAAACGGTTCTTGCACTTTCTGGACAAAATAGTCACAACCAGCCTTTTTATTATAATATGACATTTTTTTAGTCTGCCACAAATAGCTACAGGCCTAGGAGAGTGATTGATGAAAGCATAAAATATTATTACCCTCCAAAGGATTGTCTTGTTACAGCCTGTAGGCCAGATTCTCAGGTGATGTGATTAAGTGAACTTCCATTGACTTTAATGGAGCTAATGCATCTACGCCACTTGAGGTTTGGCTGGAATGCAGCTGTGAAGGGCATGTATCAGTAGCAAATATATATATATTTCATTTAATTTCATCTAACAAAAACACAAATGATTTCCATGTCCAGGATCCTTAAAAGTTGTGAATAAGATTGTAGCTGATTTTAAATACTTTTGTTTCTGGAATTTTTCACTTAATGAAACAATCTCCTAAGAAACAAGAGTTACAATGCTAAAGCAGATTTGATTGCAGAAGGCATAGGTCTGGTAATAAAAAGCTGGTAGGAAGTTGAATTCTATTTAGCTAAGTGACCAGTTAACTCACATTAACTATGTAATGGACAGTAACAGTAGTAACTTCACCAACTTCTTCCTGAGGTATTAAAAATGCTAATTCTGGACAAAAACACTAATTCCAGACACAAACCAAAACTATGGCAACTGAAACCTAACTCTAATTGAAAACTCTCAATCTGCTTTATAAAATACATTTTGATAACTTAAACAATCTAGGGAGGTTTTTTTTTTCCATTATATACAATAACAATAGTAAAAGTATTCCTAACACCACAGTTCAAACTAGTAGAAGACCATGGTATCTTTACTTAGTTTGCAGAATCTTCTTGTATGCTACACCTAAAATCTCTAAAGATATGTTACACGTGTTCTTGGTCTACTTGTTTACACCAAATTGCATAAGGATCAAGTGACAGCTAGTTTGCACAATCGTTGCTTTTCTTTGTCTTCTGTCAGAATTGATAGAACTATAAAATTGATAATTTCTGTGGGACAGGGTTGCTCTATATGAAGGTAAGCAGATTCAATTTAATTTTTGATGTGGAAAATGACAAATAGGCACTGAGAAACTTTTGTTGGAGTTAAGGTATAGATTGTTGAAGACTGCAACTTTTAGCATCACAACCTATATTTAGACTCTCTTTGAGAATCACAGTATTTATATTCTTAAAGAAATAAATGAGGAAAGGATAAAATTATTAATATTACTCATACATACATACATTTTCCCTTCCTATTTTACCCAAACAAAACTTCCAATTCTTATGCTAATGAATACTGGTTTTATTCCATTCCTGTAGAATATCCTAAAACAATATCCTAAAGTGATACTGAAATGCCTCTTTATGTATCTGACAAAAACATATAAAATTGGGAAGGATAATTTTGGTGGAAGATGTTCCCTAATTCTTAATCTGTTATACCTGTTGACTTTTCAAATTCACACCCTAATCTATTCTAGAATTCCTTTTTAAATTTTATTTTATTGTATAGTACATTGTATTAATGAGTAGTTCCCTTAGCTCTGCCTTTTAATTTTGCTTCTGCATAAGCATCTTGGTGCTGATGAGTGCCTTGCTTCCAGCCCTGAAAAACTGCTCTGCTACACAGCAGATTTGTAAAAACAAAACTGGATTGGCATATTACATGTTTTTGTTACTTATTTGAAATTTATTCTGATTTATAGAATATTTTTTCTGCTTATAAATAATGTCTATCTCCTAGGATAGAATGTATACAATGTTTAAAAATATTATAAAACCATCACTGCTTCCATTTCTCCAAACAAAGATTTTAGCTCAAACAATTCACAGCAGGAGGAAAAATCTGCCAAGTGACAACTAACAATAAAGATCAGCTTCTTAAGTCAAATTGAAAATCAATAGCATTTTGTTATCCTACTGCATACAAGATTCAAGTAATTTGTGCATGTAATAGGTCATAAATGACACATTATGCATTTTTTCCCCTTGGGGATATCAGTCAGAGTTTATGATGTGTAAGAGAGAATAGAAAGGTATTGTCTCATCCTGACAAATCTGATTAGTACCACAGCATGTCTTCAAGGACATCCTAGTGGCAGATATTTGAAGTTATAATACAAACAATTAAAGCTCTATGTGTGTATACAGATACAGACTTATAATTACCAGTCAAAGGATCATTCCTCTATGTCTGTTTTTATGTAAAAATATTTCCTTACTATTTAGCATACCTAACTTTTAAAACTCAGACCACTCTGTGTCTTCTTTGGTGAAGAAAATAGTAATTTATGATTTATCAATCAGAGCAATGCTGCAGAGACAGAGCTCAAGTGCATTAGAAGGTTATTTATGGCAAGATTTTGGCTTTTGATATAGTCAAGTCAGATTTCGCCTTAAAAACTCAGGATGTTTTACAATAAAATTGCTGTCATTGCATTCATTAAAGTGTGAGTGAGCAGCTATTGATTCAAATTTGACTGGACGTCAAGCTAGGAAAATACTGTTATACTGCTGGATGTTCCTCATACAGGTGCTTGCAGTGTGGCTCAGGGCCCCAAGGAAGATCTCCAGTGTTGTTTTAAATTTTTTACATAATCAAAGAAATCCTCACAGAACTGGCAGGCAGGCAAAGTCTACAGGTCCCTAACTTTGGAACTGCCTAAAAACAAAAGCCCAGACAGAATGTCCTCAAGCAAATAGAAATTAGATTTTTATGTCCCTAGATACCTATATAAACAAAATTGTCTGGGGTGTTTTATCTAACGACTCCCGAGAAAGAAATCGTTTGCTGCTACGTAATCTCATGTAGAGTGGATTGTATAGTGATACCATCACTGTTTCATGACTCCAGAATGAAGAGGGAATAACACTGAGATGATCTCCTTTTCCCTACAGGAATAACACTGAGATGATCTCCTTTTCCCTACAAGCATTCTCTTGTTGTAGTTCCCAAGGTGTTATCCTCATGCTTTTCTCTGCCTGTTTCTTGCTTTCAGGTGCTCTGTTTATTTTTGTCCCTCTCCTACCAGTGCTAACCTTCCCTGCAAACCTTCAGCAATGATATTCACAGAGCTAGACAGCAGAGAAAAAGGGGAAGCACATACAATGTTCCCATCAGTTCAGCCAGCAGTGATCTTCCTTTTTCTCAGGAGAGTGACAAAGTTTGGCAGAACTCCCGTCCAAGAGGTCAGTGGGGCTTTAGGTGCCCAGTGGGTGACTGAGAAAAACAAGCTTTTTTGTTGCTTTGAAGTCACCTGATGGAGCCTATTGAGTCCTGCATTTACAATTAGCAGAGGTCATTCAGCAGCAGGTTAAAATCAGATTGCTGAACTTTTCTAGGTATCCTTGTTGTCCATATAATAAACGTTTTCTCTCTCAAGACAAATTTCTGTGTCCATATTACAGCCAGCCTGAATCCAAGTCAGTTTACTTTCAATCAGCACTGCAGTGGATCAGGAGACTCATGAGCAGATCAGTTGTCCCTGCTTTGGGAGAAGCAACATCCATCACAGGAGTGGAGGGCGCAGCTGAAGGCTGCTACAATTTCAGCCATCCAATTTTAATCCACTGCCACATGTCTGCTAGAGCCTCTTGGCATTTTGGGTTGTGATTGCTATTGATTTTCAATGAGGATGGGAACTTAAAAAAGTTATATATACATTTCTATAAAAAGATTACTCCAGGGATCTATACCTCTGACTGCACATCACAATTTCTCGTGCACACAAGACTACCCCACCAGGTTGCAAATGTCACCTTTACATCAACAGATTGATTTGCTAAATTCCAAACAGCTAAAACTCTGAGATTCTTACTATTCCTCTGGTTTCAGAGTTGTCACATAGAATACAATCTGAAGACCCATAAGGTCTCGTAAGTATAAATAAACCTTGACAATTGATGACAACTTTGAGAACACCATGTGACTTTCAGAGTTCAGAGTGAGCTTGTATTCCTGGCAGCTTAGGTAAAATATTTATATTTGTGGGCTGAGGCATTATCTCCTTAAAACTTAAGGAGATAGGAGTCCCTGGTGAAGGGTGAGCACTTGATTTTACAGTTCAACTGCTACACTTTCTACTACTCTAGTAGAAAAAGGAAACAAAACAAAACTAAGCCTCAAAAACTAATAAATAAACCTATTCTACTCAGACTCGTTCAGATGTAAAAGAGTAATTTTCTTATAGTAATAAATTTGTATTTATGTCACTTCATAACTATTTAATGTATAACAATCTTATTCTGCCAATAGGACAAAAAATTAAGTAAAATATTTATTGTTCAATGCCCTTTTAAGGCTTGGCATATTAAAAGCAGAGGGCTAGTCACGATACTAAAAAAAGAGATTGTTCACTTCTAAATAATAATATTGTTGCTAGGGCAATGCAGTTGGGATGTAAGAAATCTCAGTGCAGTCTGCTCTAAATGAGATAGCTGGTAGATTTTTGACATTAATGGCTCCTGTTTGACCTATTCCACTTCACTTGGAATATTTAAATACTAATTGAGGAAGCAAGAAAGAGAAAAACCAGCTGTATAAATTGGCACTGTGTGTTAAGCACCAGCTCAAGCCTTGGGCTTTAACCTGCTGACCTTATCAATCCACCACTGCTGGGATCAGGCAGGCAGGAGTCTCAGCCTACGGTAAGTAGGGTACCGCAGGGAGAAGAGGACAAGGGATTAGAACCCTTCAGTGAAGAATTGGGCAATGGATATAAGAGAAGCTGCTGCAATTTTTTCAAGCTCAGCACATCACCCTTAAGTGAGTACACAGATCTGCATGCATCGCAATAATCACTCTTTCCTCATGTGGGGAAAATGATTTCTAGCACAAGAAGGATTACACCTACACCTGTTGTCCAGGTGATATTTATGCCTGACTCTGATGTCCTCCTGCTTCAATCTCTCTGTTAGGGTTTCTTCTTCCTTGGCTTATATAAACACAAAGGAAAAGACAGAATTAATTTTGTGGTCAGTAACTAGTACCTTACAATAAAATATTAGTAACAATATTTTTTTTCCTAAAGCAACCTACTGACGTTTTTCATGCTTTTCATCTTGTTTATATATTTATGTGAAAACAAAATGCTGAGCAGAGAGAAGAGAAACCCTCAGGATCCACTGTATGCACTGAACAGAGAGACTATATCATCTTATCTGGCCAGCACAAGGGGCCAAAAATGCAGATACTGGAGAACAACCAACAGGGTGAAAAATATTTCAGAGGAGAAAGAGCAAGAGCACTGCAGCTGGTCAAAACCTTTTGATCTCCTCCAAATACTGCTAAAGGATGCAATTGAAGTGGGTGTAAAACCCTTTTCTGTGGAAAATTCGTAGCCCTGCCAAACTTCAGTAGGTTAGAAACTCAGCTAGATCCACCAACATGGATCATGATTTCTATTGGACATACACCGAAATATATGGGCAAGACTTTTTCTGACACAGAGAAGGGGATAGAAATAGGAAAAGACAACTTATATAGGAAAATTCAGCTTATCTTTGAAATTTCCCCTCTCTCATTGTTATCTCAATACACTGTGAGTAGGACAAGGATCCACAGTGCAGCCCAAAAATGGGTGATGGGTAACTAGTGTAGCTCTTCTGAGTATCTAGTGGGTAACTAGTGTAGCTCTTCTGCTCAAAAGCTTCTACAGGCTTTTGAGCAGAAATGTGAAAACCTTAAGAAAAGCTAGTTTTTTTAGAGATGCAGCAGAAATCTCTTGAGATGACTGAGATTCAGCAATTTCTCTTTTGTAAAGGATTATTTCCCTGTACATATGAATGAATGAATGCCACTGGAATACCTAAGTGGAAAAATAAAGAAATGGAGTTTCACAACTGATACCAGAACTTACATACTTTTAAATTCATCACACAATGTACTGAAGTGTTGCTTTACTGTTTATATAATTAAAATGCAAAGAGAAAAACCTCTCAACACATATCATGTGTATATTCACAACTTCTCAGACTTTAAAGTAGTCTTTCTTGCAGACTGGAGGCTTAGAAAGCTGTGTCTGGGACTGTATATGAGAACATATGCAGATTTATGGGTGACTGATAGTTATAAAAATGTAATAATCTTTATGAAATGTGGAAAACAGGGCTGGAGATTATTCAGCAACCAATTCCACACGACAAAAGAATATGGAGAAGATAGTGTATGAAAATTAGCTGAATGATTGGATTCAGAAAGGTTGCTTATAATTATTATGGCGGTTGGTGCTGTGTACATTTTTAATTTCCTTTTCTGTTATTATATCTGTATTGGTTTTATTTTTGATCAATACAGAACATCTGATAATTTAAAGAAGTAGATAGTATTAATCTTTCTATTCATTTTCCAAGAAATTATGTACACCAATCTTTTCATTTCATCGATTTCAATAAGCAGCTTTTAGAAGAAAAGATACATTCTATCAAGCCATTTCATTATCAAGTCCAAAGAAACCGTATTTCATACAGTATCAGTAAATAATACTAACAGCACTGCCATGGGGTGAAAACTAGAAACTGGTAATGCTGTATACTAACATGTGACATACATTTTGGTATTGTAATTGTGGTTGCTTAGGGTATTGTGGTGGGTTGACCCTGGCTGGATGGCAGGTGCTCACCAAGGCTGTAATACTCCTCTCCATCCCAGGACAGGGAATAGAAAATATAAGAAAAGGCTCATGGGTTGAGATAGGAACAGGAAGAAATCAGGCACCAGTTATCACCATGGGCAAAACAGACTGGATTTAGGGAATTTAGTTGAATCAATCAGAATAGGTAATTAGAAATATAATCTAAATCTTTCAATCACTCTCTTAATTTCACTTCCAATTTTCCCTGCCTCCTCCCTGCAGAGCAAGAGGGAATGGGAGCTGTGGTCAGTGGGTTCATCACATGCTGTATCTGCTGCAGTTTTTCCTCAGCAGGAGGAATCACACTCTTCCCCTGCTCCAACATGGAGTCTCCCATAGGAGACAATCCTCTGTGAACTTCTCCAACTTGAGGCCTTTCCTTGGGCTGTATTCTTCACATCTACTCCAGAGTGGGCGCCTTCTCTGAAGTGCAGTCTTTCAAGAAAAGGGTGCTCCAGCATTGATTCCCCAGAGGGTTGCACTTCTGCCACGAGCCTGCTCCAGCATGGGCTTCCCATGGTCTCACAACCTCCCGTGGGCACACACCTGCTCTGGTGTGGAGTCCTCCAGGGGCTGCAGGAGAATATCTGCTACGCTGCAGGACTGCAGGGAGCCAGCCTGCCTTACCATGGGCTGCACCTTGGGCTGCAGCTGTCTGCAGCACCTTCTCCTTCATTGAGCTTGGCATCTGCAGAGCTGTTTCTCCCACTTATTGTCTCCTCTGTCTGGTTGAAGTTTTTTTATTATTATTTTTTATTATTATTGTTTCTCCCCTTCCTAAATCTTTTATCTCAGAGGTGCCACTCTCATCATGATGGAATCAGTCTTTGCCAGTGGCAGGTCCATCTTGGGGCCATAAGATATTGGGTCTGTCAAACACAGGGAAGCTTCTAGCAACTTCATTCAGGAACCATTGCTCTATCCTCCCCCACTACCAAAATCTTTCCATGAAAACCCAGTACAGATATAGTACACTACCATGGGCTATGTGGAAAAAAAGTAAAGGATCTCAGCAGAAAATAACTAATACCAACTAGAAAACCTCCATAGCCATATGATCAGGAAATTTCCTGTGATGTACAACCAGGTTGCAGTAGTGACTGGACAACTATATATAAGGACTTAAAAGGACTTTTGAATAGGAAGATATAATCTTTGGCTCAGGGATTTTCTTTATTTCATATCCCTGAATGCTGGGCAAGTGTACTGGCAGGGCAAAGTCTAAGAATTTAATGTCTGAACTTAAAACTTTTTCCACAACCAGTGGCTGCTGAAAAAGACAAGATATTTTCAAACCTTCATTTTTCATGCGCTAAAATTATTTGAATACGTGTACCTGATTATTTTGTCCCTGAGGACAGCTACAAAGATTGCCTTAAAAATACTTCTGTGTATATAAAAGATTGGTTGTACCTCGGTTGAAGTAAGAAGTTGACATATGTGGTTAACTCCTTGCCATGCAGATTCAATGACAAATTTGGACCTTTGCAGTACAAAAGGAGTCAGAATTCCCTGAAGGTAATCTGGACTTCACCTCCCTACTGACCAAGGAGAGAAATTCAAGCAGTAGCAATAGAGGATGGTTTGTCTAGAAAGTCTCAGAGAATGGAATGGGGTAGTAGGGAAGAAAATTTGGGAAGCACATCTGGGAAAATCAATTTGCTCTAGCAACCAATGTAACTGATAAAAAAGATCATCAGAAGATTTTGGAAAGGAATAAGTATACATAACTTCAAAAATGTCTCTTTGCTCCAATCAGATTTCCCCTGCAGAAAAGAAAATTGCTTTTTCTAAAGTGTACTGCTGGGTTCTGTTGAAGAAATATTAATACGAGCTATTGCTTGTTCTGGAATAGGCCAAGGTATGAAAAGTGGAGTTAGATAAATTACATGTAAAGGATCTACCTATTTGTACAGATGTCTTGAGAAATCTGAGAACTTCAAGGAGGGGAAGTGAAAACCAGTTTAAGCCAGACCTAAATTACACTGTGCTTTAAAATACAATTAGCAGTAAAACAAGCTGTCTCCCTCTCAGCTGATATACTTCTAACTTTTGGCTTCAGAGGGCCTTAGGTCAGCAGATATCTGAAGGATTTAGGTGCCCACATCCCCTTGAAAGTTCATACAAGATGAACCCTAAATCACATTAAAAGTTAAACTTCAGAGATTTGGAGATGAATTTTCATCTTTCCTTACATGTTTTATTTTCATAGTCTAGTGGGCCTTGGTTGACTCTTCAATTTAAGCAGAAAAAATCTTGTCTCAGAACTTAGCACAAAAGTGTAAAAGTGTCTTCACTCCAAAATTGTTTATAAAGAACATTAGGTGGATATGAACTTTAACCTTTTGCTCTGTGGGATTGTTTCCTGTGTGTATATGCATTTCAGGAAGCTTTTACATTACTCTGATTATTCAGGGACCTCAGACAAAGAAGGCCTTAGCAGTAGTTAAAAGATCTTCTGTGCTCTTAGTCTTATGTGGTTGATTGTATTGTGAACCTCTCTGCAATAATTCATACCTGAAAATATTTTAGAAATAATAGTAAAAGAAGATCTAAGGACCAGGTTCAAAAGATGACATGTTTTACTGGGAAATTTTACAGATTATAATTAAACTCTATCATTTTTTTGCAATAATTTCTTGAGAATTTAGCAGACCACAGTGGTGAATAATTATAAAATAGGTTAAGTTATTTTATAAAATCAAACCTGGAGGATGTGCAGTTAATAAAAACAAGAGAAATATCATTTACTGCAATTTAAATTAGATACCAAGATATGGAAAAGGGGCACTGAGCTACTTTCTTTCCAAAAGGCACCAGATTTCACCTTTTCATGAGCTGAAAGTTAGAAATTTACATTTTTCTCTTTTAAGTATCTCTTCAGTTTGATATGGTTTTTACATTGTCTTAGAAATGTGATTTAAAAAAAAAAAAAAAAGCTTCATTTCCAGCTTCTCAGTATGCAGATGAGATAAGAATGTAACTGAATTCTGAACACTCAATCCTAAACTAGCAGCAGCCTGAAAAATCCATTATTTGTTTGGTCCCACATCTGAATTTTTTATTGATTAGTAATAACACTTTCCTTTCTTTGGAAATAAATTGGTGCTCTGAAACAGTAAAAAGTTTTACCTTCCCATTCATCTTAGCAGTCTGACATTTCAGAAAGAGATGCCAAAGGGATATTTAGACACACTTCTGAGGTGATATAAGCTGAGAGGTACATCTTATCTTTTAAAATGTCAAAATGAAAGTTGGAGAAAAACGATTGCCATTTATCTCTAAATAGCAGTAGACCTTCTGAAGCAAGAGCACTGTGTGCAGTCCCCTTGTTATTAGATTTGGGAAACTCAACTCTTACACATCCTTGAAATATTCAGAAGGGATTAGAAAAAAACATTGACTTATTTGTAATTGTTGAAGAAAAAATTATCTGTTTTCATCTGTAAAATGATGACAGTCATATAAGGAAAGTTACTAGGATAAATAGTAAGTTCCACACACCTATCTTCACTGTTGACAAATATAAAGAAACTCTTTAATCCAGATTCCAGATCTATGTTTCCTCTGACGGAACTACTATTTTCACTCAAAAAAATGTATTGAGGAATGGTTAATAAGATTATTTGCTTGATTTCTTTTATTCCAAGCTGATATGACCGTGAAGGTTGGACCAATTTTATATGTCTTAATGGACTGGCATTTACAGACTCTGAAAACAAAAGCAGTTCTAAGAGTAATTTACTATATTCTTCACAAGTTATGGTGCAAGTCTGAGAAGTCTTCCATATGGAGCTACCCAGTCACTACAGCACTCAAATACGAAGTTCACCACATGCATAGTTTGAATGTATATACTCATGATTCATATTGAAGAAACTTGATTGCAGGTCATTTACCAGGACAGAAGTATTTTTGGCAAACAACAGAAATTGCAATACTAAGTTATACAGCAGTACATATATATATATATACATACACACACACACATATATATATACATTTATATATAAACTTTGTTAAAAATTGGAGCAAAAAATTCTCATCTGACAGAAGAAGAAAACTAAAATAAGTGTTTGTGGCAAGTTAGCCATCTATGTCACTGTTGGATCTCACCTGTAAATGGCAATTTGCAACTACATTATAGGTCATCCTCTCTGTGAGAGAGAAAACTGGAAGCAAGCTGCAGAAGAAAACTTATGTGGCTTGCAAAACAGTATAACCGATTTCCCAGGAGACAGTAGTTAGCTATGGCAAACAGATGAACCAAGGTCTATCTTCTGTCAGAGAGTTACTTTTGAATCAATATGGAAGTACTCCATCTGTATACTTACAGAATAACTAAAGGCAAGCTCACTAATAGGCACCTAAAATACTAGAGAAATTAGGATTTCTGAAACTTGCATTTTTAAAGTTATTTTCCTATCAAAATATAACCCCAAATTTATGTCTGGTAGACTATTTTTATTCAGTATGTTCTCATAAGAAAAGAATTCTAGGAAGCAGTGACAATCATTATAGAAACAGTTCATCTGAAGGCTTTGGGTTGGTTGGTTCTTTTTTTTTTTCTTTTCTTCTGTTTTTGGCCTGAAAGAATCCTTTGAAAATTATCCTTTCAATTTTAAGGCACAAGAGGGATCTTAAACTGACACAGATGAATAAAATTCAGTGTTTAGGTAAAAATTAATGGTGCATTCATAATTTTCTTTTTGCAATAATAATTCCTAAAATTGTAATTCGAAGTGGAAGTTTAGCCTTGATAGACTAAATTAATAACATCACTCATCTCTAATTTTTATTTGGAAAAAGGCATGATCTCCAAAGGCAGCTGAGACCTTTAGGATATGCTGTCACAGTGAGAACAGTTGATCTTTGTTGAGGGTTCATATTCATAACACACTTGTCATCTAATATGTATTCTGCAATTCTCAAGAGCTGTAAAATCTTTGCACTGTTTAAAAAAAAAAATTAATAAAATCTTGTGCCAGATGATCACATCTTAGAGGAAAAATTTATTTTAAATCAATATGAAATAATCTGGAAAAATGGGATATTTTTGAGACTGTTGGGACTCATTCCTGAACCAGCTACCATAATTTAGCCATACCTTAATCCATTTTACTCAGGATTATACTTAGGCCAAATTTTGGAATGTGTGAAGAACTTTTCAATTGAATTTTGATGAGAAAAATCACTACATAATATTCCAGGTACAGAGCCCTAGGTACCTTTTCTCTTTTTCTCCCTATGCAGATGTTTTTGTGGAACCTCATGTACACACTGAAAAAACCCAAGATTTAGGGTTCTTTTAGGGTTCTTTGAAGACTACCTGAGAAAAAACCAAAATTCCTTCAGTAACAGCATCCATTCTCTGCATCCTTCCTCCTGCTAGTCCAAAGCAATCAACACCTGTCTGCAGATCGAGGTCATGACTATGTTTTAGAAACGGTTAACAACACCTGAGTTTTAGCCACAAGTAAATTAATAACAAATTAATCTATCAATGAAGCTGTCTTATACCCATACCTAACTCCAGAGAACATATAATATTGCTAATTTGCACACTGTTACATTCCAAATAAGAAAAACATCCTAAAAGAGTTCCTTAGAAACATAATGAATAACCTAAAGCTTGGTTTGGGGACTCATGCTTCGGTGACCTGGAAATCAGGTCCCAAACCCATTTATTATAAGGGGATAGAGATTTACCTATCATTTAAGTATTCCTATCACATCTCTTCAGATCTCTGCAGAGTAGGCAAGATGTAATAATAAAGACCTCGACCACACAAGTATGAAATTCGGGTCTCTAACTTATCCCAGTGATATATGCAAAAAGTGATTATCTGGCTACATTATCTAACTCCAGAAACTGAGCCAATCTTTATAATAATTCCTAGAAATATTCCCCATTAAGAAGTGATATATTCATGGGGCATTTAAAATAAAATTTGAAATTACAGGAAAGTCTGGATTAAAATCTATGCACAAGTAAATACAGTTCCATACCTTTCCACTTGTACTCAGCAAAAGAAACTATGAAATGCAAATTCAGATTTTGGGTGTCTGCTATGACGTCTTCTTGCAGAAATTAGTGCTTGAAATGGAACACTTTGATGTGTGCATTTAAAAGGGCTATTTGTTTTATTTCCAAACTATGAGTGAAGTTCGAATTTCTACTTCAACTCTAACTTGAAATGTCATCTAAATTGTATGATAACCATGGGAACATACATGGAACATATCAAGAAATGTAAGTTTATTAAAGTAAGTACCAGTTTATGTGTATATTATAGGGCAGGATATTCTCTTTGCTTAGTCTTTTCCAGTCTATGATAACGGCTGTATAGAAACTTTTGTGATTTTACAGAGAACGAATTGGCAGAATTATCAACTGATTATTACAGCTTAAGGTTTTCCTGTTTTCTATAAAAGACGCTAACTTAATTTTCCATCTAACAGGGTAGATCCAAATCCCAAATTAATTTTTTAAAGTATATATGCCAGAATATTTGGTATTAATAAACATCATATGAAGAAATGAAAAAAAACCTAATTTTTATTTTTACTAAGCACAGTGAGTAGTACTACAGAACTAAATTCCTAATGTTGTGAATATGTCCCATTTTTCAGTATAAATTTGGTGAATTATAAAGTTAAAAAAAAAAATCTTTTTCTCCATGTCTTTGAAAATATATAAATTTATCCATATAAAAGATATAATACCAAGAAGGATGTTTTTAGTATGGGATTTTGGCCTCAGGAGTGGAAAATTTTAGTTGTTAAGTGTCTCAGAGAAGTGACATCTTAATTTTGAAAATTATTCACAGGAAAGTTTTACTTGTAGGCTAACAGGCCTTTAAACAAATTCAGTGACAGATAAAATAAAAATATTCTCCCAATGAAAAGATTCCTAAAGCAGAAGATGATTTATTTTAAAAATCTATCTATATAGACTATGTCTAAAATATTTCTTTACCCTACTTAAATTAAGCTTCTAAACCCAGAACCCAAACCAGGAAAAATACATTAATTATAAGCTTTTATGTTTGTAATATATATGAAGTAAAAATTATTGTCTACTAGAGACATATTTGTAAAATTATCTTAGTATAAGGTTCCAAATTCTAGAAAATCAATTTAAGCTACACACTCTTGGGCAGAGCATAGAATCAGAGAATCCTTCAGGTTGGAAAAGACCTTTAAGATTATCCAGAGCCCAGCCATTAACTCCAAGTACTGCCGGGGCCATCACTAGACCATGTTCCCCAGTGCCACATTTTTAAAGTCCTCCAGGAATGGTGACACCACCGTTTCTCTGAGCAGCCTGTTCCAGTACTTAATCCCTTTTATCATGAAGAATCTTCCTCCTAATACCTAACCTAAACCTCGTCCAGCAAAGCTTATGGCCATTTCTTCTCATCCCATTGTTTGTTACTTGGGAGAAGAGACCAAACCCCACCTGGCTGCAGCCTCCTTTCAGGTGGTTGTAGAGAGCAATAAGGTCTCCCCTGAGCCTCCTTTTCTCCAGGCTAAATGAGATCCAGTTCCCTCAGATGCTTCTCATAAGGCTTGTGCTCTAGACTCTTCAGTAGCATAGAATGTTGCAAATTTATCGTTAATTTTAATTGACTCTCATCACATTTTTCTAGTCAACATTGGCATAAAAATGTAGCAAAAGTGTTGAAATGTCTGAGCTTCTCTTTCTGGGCAACTCTCTGCCCTATGTATGGATGGGAAATCCATTCCTGTACATTTTTGGAATGTGAATTTTTCTGAAGTTTGTAGCCTCTCACAGTTCCTGTGTCTGCATATAGCATTAGATATAGGGTTCAGCCTAGTTTGGCAGTGGAAGACTAATTAACATATAAGAAGACTTCAGCAGAGCAGCATGGAAAACAGTGATACATCTTAGAAGAGAAGAAAACCTTTCCACTTATTTTAATGACATGATCAGTCCCAAAAGCTTTCATAATGTTAAAGCTTTGCTTCAGTACAGTTCAAAAGACTTTATTTCAAGTTAAAAAAAAAGCCACCGTCTTGAGGTGGCCCCTTGATGTTATTATTGCTGGAGTGGAACTGAAAGGGAGTTACATCAAGGAAAAATTTTGACCTGGTTGGAATGATAGTTTCCTTATTACCTCCCATGGATTCTAAATCAACTAATCTTTAGCATCTGCTGTAAACATGCACAAAGTCATCACAAAAACATTCAGCTATGCTTCACGAGCTGTAACACCTCCCCACATTCTCTGCAGAGCAGATCCATCTAACTCCAGTATTCCTAGCCCACAGTAACAGCAGGTGCTGCAAAGTTTCCACCCAGCTTGAGCGCCTTGCATGAACATCAGACACTTGCAGGATGTCTATAATGTTCCTGGCATCTTGCCTTGACCTTCGTTATTTTATGCTTTGCTCTCTGACTGTTGGTGAGGTAGGAGAACACGACAACAAAGTTGCATACCTCTGCCTCAAGTTCAGCCATGAAAAGGATATTTATGCATGTTTGTCCTAATTTTGTCCCAATGTTTTCCATCCGACAGAAAACCCTTCTGTTTCATATGGATGAACTAGAGATGGAAGCTGGTATTGTTTCCCAAACAACCTGTCCTGTGTTCACAAGTTTTCTGATTATGCTCAAACATGTCCATATAAACACTATGTTTTCTTATTTACAAAAATCTTCACATAGTCTCAAGTCATACTCAAACTGTGGAATTGCGTTTTGTGTATTTCCACAGATCTTCAAATATGGATTTATTTGCCCCTGGTCTTCTAATATTTATCTTCTGCCCAGTTCACATTCTGATGCAAGGCCATATTATTTTTATTCTGAAGAAAAGAAGCAATGGGAATCTCCTAACTTCTGGCTTACTGATCCTCTACACTAAACATAACAGTGGCTTCCCATGAGTGTAGTGGTTTGTTTTCTCCAGCCATTTTGGTAAGTTTTAATACACATTCATCATAGGTATAAAGTTCCTTGAATATTTCCTTCTTGAATTTTAGGAATACTTAAGCTACCTTCTAATTTCAGGAAACTTTCAAGCAATTGTCTGATATTTCTTTAGTATTAATACAGCAGTTTAAACTCATTACTTTGCCAGTATAATGAAAGGACATAGAGGTGTCCTTTGCAGGTGTAGAAGCTGATGGTCCTTTCTAAATTTTTAATAAAGCTTTCGAGAGTTTCTTAGTTACCCTGTCTACATGTTTGCAATATTTTGCTGGCTTTTATATTCTAGTCAAAGGCCTATTCATCATCTAACCTTTCTTTATTAATTTCCTTTTCTATTATATCAATAGAGTGCAGCTTCAGCTGTAATTATATAAGTTCTAATAAATAAAAAATGCATACTTTCACATCTATTGAAAAGGAATACTTACTTTACAGCCAATGGTTCAGCCTTAGAGCTTACATTCACTATATTCTTATGGTCATATAACTGATAATCTTTCACTCACTAACACAATCCATGCACCCAGAGCTACAATACATTCACAATGCTATTGAACTGTTACGGTGGAAGACAGGAATAGACACAAGATGTACTTAATATAACTGAATGAGTAATAATGAATAACACTCACAATATGAAATAAGGAAGACCTTAATACATTGTACTATACCTGCTATTTTTCCTGGTTTGGTTTGTGGTTTTGGGTTGGTTTGTTTTTGTTTGGTTTGTTGGTTTGTTTGGGGTTTTGTTTGTTTAAGCTGGTGCTTTATTTAGACCTTAGACCAAGTGCCATGTAGGAAGTGTGAAATAAACTGTATAGGGTGATCTTAAAGAACTTTAGTTACATACTGCACCACATGCTGTGCATTCCTCAGGATCTGAACAGGCAGGGTACTTCTGACAGGTAAGTGGAGAAAAGCTAAAGTGTCTTAAGGGTTCTCACATCATTGGAAACTGTGACAATAAAATAGTCTCACATACAGCTGAGCCTGACCAACTGTCCAGATCAATAGTTTATTTTGATTCATCTTGCTGATCAGGGCAGGAGCAGTATTAGCTTTTAAAGGACATAAGGTATGTGGTATAAGAGAGAACTGTAACATTTTCCTTGACCCCAAATAGGCAGGCAAGGGTTAGGTGTTCTTCACTCCATTTCCAAATGTTCAGACCTGGAGCAGTACAACATGAGAGCCACTTTGGTATTTATTCCTCAGAGGGTGCTATTCGCTAGTAAATCATTGCACAAATGGACGTAGAAGTCCATTAGACATCAAAGGCTTGTTAAAGTCACCATTCCCAGGATCAAATATTGAAAATGTTGATAACAAGTCTGAATGGATGAAAAAGTGTAAGATCTATTTGTCATGGAAAAATATTATCATGATTTGTATCATGCACGAGGTATTTCTGCCCAAACTGATACTTCAATTCACATCACCTTTAGTCAGGAGCTACTTTTTTCAGAAAGAACTATAGATTGAAAAGAGTTAGAGTGTTGCAGCATTTGCAGATTCATATAGTGGAAATTTTGGCAGGTAACTTTTATACAGAATAAATTCTGATGATAACTTCAGAAGCATACAAACCATGAAAATTGTATTTGTACAAGAGATCCACAGAAAAATAATAATCTGTATGTTTGGAAGTTCACATTCTTCATATCTATGTCCAAAAAAATATGTTCATTAAATTCTGGTTATAAACTCACAGAAGACTAAAATAATTTATTATTTCTTTATCTTCCCTCTTCATTGCCCTAGCATTTAAGCAGGTTATAAAGCTAAAACAAAAGTTATGTTTCCTCAACCAAAAGTAAATCAGAAAGGTAATAAACGTTAATAAAAGACTCCAAATATGTGCTTCTGCACATAGAATAGTTACTCATCTTTTTCAGCTGATGAGATACCACTACAGTTCTAGTTCTATTCAAAGCAATTGAAAATGCACTCTTCAATCACTGTGAGAATAAAAGGTAATATTTCAATATTTAATGTGTCAGGAAACCTTGATTCTTTCAATTAAAATAATGAAAGGTGTGAAAGAAGTGAAAAAATTGAAGGCCAACATAGATAATCCTGACTGTGGCTGTAAACAGGTGAATCTTTTCCAAAACCAAATTCAGAGTTTTAGCAAATTTCATGCAGACGACATTCATTAAAGGCCTATGTAAATGCATCTACCTTTTGACAACTTAAATAATTAGACAAAGTGAAATTATTCTCTACAAAAACCTTAAAGACAACAAGGATTTAGTTACTAGTAATAACAACAAAGGTTATTTCAAAGGCATTGATTGGAAATATTCAGTCTGTTGGCAACTGTAAAAGAGTTTATAGTAAACACCAGAAGTGGAATAAAAATAGGACTAAGATAGGGAAAAACTTCAAATGTTATCTTCAAGAACTGGAGTGTAGAGAATGCATTCTGTGAAAGCTGAAAATATTAGCCAATTTTTTATTTCCACTAACTTGAACCAGTTTGATCTATGGAAAGGTGGGTCTTACTTGTATATTCCTTAGAGACAACTGAAAAAAAGAAAATTGTTTAAATGAGGAAACTACTGAGACAACTATTATATTAAAATATACTTGAAAAAATACATTGAAGTTTCTGAAATTTACAATATGCCTCTAAAACATAAAATTTAAGACGAGGTGCAGTTCTTCAGTGAAGTGCATGAAATGTGAAGATTTCAACACCTTCACTTCTCTGTCTTCAGAATACACAGAATATTCTGATTTAAAGTGTGCTAATGTAGCTCATGCTTAATTTATATTTACTTAAGTAAAACACACCCTAAAGGGAAAAGAAGAGAAGGGGGCTTTGGAAGAGAGAAGAGAGAAGAGAGAAGAGAGAAGAGAGAGAGAGAAGAGAGAAGAGAGAAGAGAGAAGAGAGAAGAGAGAAGAGAGAGAAGAGAGAAGAGAGAAGAGAGAAGAGAGAAGAGAGAAGAGAGAGAAGAGAGAAGAGAGAAGAGAGAAGAGAGAAGAGAGAAGAGAGAAGAGAGAAGAGAGAAGAGAGAAGAGAGAGAAGAGAGAAGAGAGAAGAGAGAAGAGAGAAGAGAGAAGAGAGAAGAGAGAAGAGAGAAGAGAGAAGAGAGAAGAGAGAGAGAGAGAAGAGAGAAGAGAGAGAGGAGAGAGGAGAGAGGAGATTCGAGGAGAGGAGATTCGAGGAGAGGAGATTCGAGGAGAGAAGAGAAGAGAAGAGAAGAGAAGAGAAGAGAAGAGAAGAGAAGAGAAGAGAAGAGAGAAGAGAAGAGAAGAGAAGAGAAGAGAAGAGAAGAGAAGAGAAGAGAAGAGAAGAGAAGAGAAGAGAAGAGAAGAGAAGAGAAGAGAAGAGAAGAGCAAGAGAAGAGAAGAGAAGAGAAGAGAAGAAGAAGAGAAGAGAAGAGAAGGAAGGAAGAGAAGAGAAGAGATGAGAAGAGGAAGAGAAGAGAAGAGAAGAGAGAAAGAAAGAGAAGAGAAGAGGAAGAGAAGAGAAGAGAAGAGAAGAGAAGAGAAGAGAAGGGAGAAGAGAAAGAGAAGAGAAGAGAAGAGAAGAGAAGAGAAGAGAGAGAAGAGAGAGAAGAGAAGAGAAGAGAAGAGAAGAGAAGAGAAGAGAAGAGAAGAGAAGAGAAGAGAGAGAAGAGAAGAGAAGAGAAGAGAAGAGAAGAAGAAGAGAAGAGAAGAGAAGAGAAGAGAAGAGAAGAGAAGAGAGAAGAGAAGAGAAGAGAAGAGAAGAGAAGAGAAGAGAAGAGAAGAGAGAGAGGACGAGGGAGAGGGAGAGGGAGAGGGAGAGGAGAGGAAGAGGAGAGAGGAAGAGGAAGAGGAAGAGGAAGAGGAAGAGGAAGAGGAAGAGGAAGAGGAAGAGGAAGAGGAAGAGGAAGAGGAAGAGGAAGAGTACAACCTCACAGGCTTCACAGGCTTTAGTAAACACGAAATTTTTTAGCACACTTTATATATTTTCTTTGTTTTGATATCTACTCTTGTGCAAAAGAAGAAATTTATTGGTGTTTTTTGGGGTGCTTGGTTGGTTAGTTGGGAGGTTTTTTTCAGACTGGAGATTGATTTCCATATTACATAGCAAACTACAAGCTGTCCACCAGGCAACTGAGAAAATGAGTTGTCAGGGTGGGAAGAAAATCCAGAGGATTTTAAAGGACTTACAAGCTTTTATTCTGCCATTTCTTTCTAATTTTTAACACAAGGACCTAATATTAACTGTAACTATTTTTTATGTCCTCTGTGCCTGCAAGACCAGGAATTCAGGCTTCTGCAGAGTTTTTTTGCAGACAATGTACAGGACAAGGGGAAAGGTCTCTCTTCTGGCTTATTGGCATAAACATAGAAAAACAGGGAGATGTGGAACTGGTTAAAAATTAGATTTCTGGGCTAGAAAACAGACACATATTATAAGGTGGTTTATTGTTCTTAGTTAAATCATTTCATCTGAAGAACAGCTGCTTCCTGCAGTGGGACAAGACCAACACTGGAATTGCTCCAATGCAACCAAAGTACATGTGTTTTCAGAAGAGGATGTAATTCATATCTGCCTATCTGGGCATTTTCAGGGGAAGATGGAGCATCTGGATGTTAAAATTGTATTCACATTTGAGAAATGCCAAGAATATGTAAATAGCTTGATGAAAGAACAGAGGGAAAAGTGGCAGAGTCTGCAGATACAAAGAATCAATTATTACAGCTTCAGGATATATGCAAATAAATATTCTGCATTCACAGCTCTGAGTGTCTCAGTACCATAGAGAGAAGAATGGAGAGGGTTAGTTGAAATTTTATATAAAGTTTGCAGTATCTAAGACAAATTTCTGTTTTGGTGAAAAACTATTTCATAGTATGAAGGTGTCTGATATTTGAGAATAAATCAAAAGCACTGTAATACAAGAACTAAGAAATACTGTGCTGCCAGTTCTGCTTGAAGAAACACTGATTTGAGGCAGCAGAACCAAGATTTAATAGACAGGATGATTAATGGGAGTACAAAAGTTGGGGAAAGTGAGGCATGAAGGTGGGTTAGAGAGGTGTGGTCCTGTGGGGTGCACTGGCTGAGCTGCCCACTTTCTTGCACATGGGGACATGGGACAATTGCGGCCATCCAGCACTGGAAGGAGAGGCTTCCCACTGTAAATGGCTGTGGCAGGGAGTAGAGAGGAATCTTGTAGGTCCTGAAGCCTACCAGATGTGGCTGTCTCCAGGAGAATGAAGAGTGCAGTAATCCCTTTTCTTCTTATTTGTGTTAATCATGTGAAAAACCCAGTCATCGAGCAGAAAATGTAAAGTGTGATTTACATGTCAGAACAGCACAAGTAAGCACTAAAAATATTATCCTGAATTTAATCACAGAATCACAGAATAATTTAGGGTTAGGATGTCTGAGATCATCGAGTTCAAGCTTTGACTGATCACTACGTTGCCAACTAGACTGGGGCACTGGTTTGCCATGTCCAGTGGTTTCTTGAACACCTCCAGGGATAGACTCCACCACCTCCGTGGGCAGTCCATTCCAATGTATTACATTTCCTTTCAGGAACAGAGAGATTAGGTTTCCCCAGAGCCACCTTTTCTCCAGGCAAGGGAGGGTGCTTTTGGATAGTTGTGTAGTTAATATTCCCTTTACTAGCACATTGACGCTTACAATTATTACCAAAAAGGTTTTATTCTGTAAAATATTAAGAAAGTCAAAGAATCTTTAAATTATTGTAGGATTCTAGTGAAGAGACTGTTTCCAGCTGCATGAAGTAAAGTCATTAGACCAAAGTAGCCCTGACCTCAGCACTACTGCAGTTGAAAAAAATTGGATCTAATGCCTTATAGTCCTGTGCCTTATAGTCTTGACAGCCTCCACAGGTGTGGCATTATTTCTGGTCTATAGTTAGAATGACACACTGAAGACTAGATAGCAACATTGTTGTAGAAGTTAGCTTTACAACAGACTAAATTTCCCTTTTGTGAAACTGTCCTTAGCATTAACAGTGTGAAATGCATTTGCCTATCATGATTGATGAATGAAACAATGGCAAATAGATGTTTAAAAGGAACTTTCAACTAATTAGTTTTACAGACAATATCCTAGTCCTCATCACTGTTTTATCTGTGTAGTTAAAATTACCTTTATTCATTAACTCTGGCAATATTGCTGATTCCCCTTCCCAATGCACTAATATCTGCATTTGCACACTTTACATCACATTTAATTTTAATTTTAAGTGTATGCTGAAACCTCATCAATATTTGTAGCTAACCTTGCCAAGATTTCCCAAAATTGCATTCTCATATATTTATAGCTTTTTTCCACATAATTTCCGAAGTTCCTTTCTATCCAGAGTAACAGTGACCTAGCAAAGTTTCCCTTGTTCTTACACAGGCACTGTATAAAGAAAACAACAACAAATCACTGGACACTTCTGGTTCAATAAGAACTTGCAAGTAAAATACAGTCAAATTGTATTACAAAATGTATGGATATCTCCCTCATGATAAATGGAAGGAATAGGCCTAGAGTGTGTCTCTGGGCAGAGAGACACACTGCACTTATTTCTGGAAGGGGAAGGAAGAGAGAGAGTAGGTTGGGAGAGTATTCACTGCTACTCATCTGGAAACTCATCACTTCATCTGCTTTGCTAACAGCAGAATAGAGCGTTACATTGTTCAGAACATTTCAGGTGGCTTTGATTCAATCAATACAAAATCACAATGTTAGAACAAGAGATGCATTTTAGGATAAAGATATCTCATATGGATTAATTCTGCTTAAGCATCTGATAACAGGGCTATTCTTGCTGGGAAAAATATGCTTGTACTTAGTTTTAAGTTGACACGCCTCTTACTAAAGTAAAAACTTTATCAAATATATTTACAGATTAAAATAATAAAAGGTTTCTGTGTCCTTCCATTTTTGGACCAGCAGAAAACTTTTTGTTCTCAGAATTCACTTTCTACAGCAAAATAACATCTTCATAGACTTTACAAGTTGCATGATGAATTTAGAGTAGAGTAGTAGTGTTTCTGCTCCAGCTCATAGGATACAGTCTTGTAGCTGCCCCAGACAGGCAGGGTTCACATTCAATCTGCACCACAGATCTTTTGCTGTAATGGTGTTATATTAACACTCCTGATAAAAAACAACAAACAACCAAAAAAACAACAAACTAAGTCAACAGTAAATAATATAAAAGAGTGAGACTAAATTTGGATGCGTCCCTGTAAAATGCTCGTATTTTCTACTCCTAATTGTGATGCAAAAAATCTCCTCGGAAAAAGCAAGTTTTAATGTTTTCTTTAGAAAAAGCCATTGAAATTATACTAAATTTACTTTGCAGTTACACTTTAAATATTGGGATTAAAATTATTCAAAGTGTATAACCTGAACTGTACCATATACATGGGTTATGACCTTTTTGGGGTGTTAAGGTGTATCCTACACCAGATGTGCTCATGTACTAATACAGCTGACTTCCGTAAGAGTTGCATGGATAGATCTGAAGTCAAAATTAAGGTTCTACCTGCTACAGGAGGAAAAGGTCAATGCAAAATAAAGACCTTAACATTTGAAAAGATGTACTAAATTAGGCCTCTAAAAACAGCAAAATAGTTACCAGAAAAGTATATTTATGGTAATTGTGTCAATTGTGAATAGCCTCTCAGCAAAGACTGAAACAAGATTTAGCCTTCCTGACATGCATAGAGAACCACAACTTAAATCTACATAATGGAATTTAGGAAAAGATTGAGTTCATTTACATACCAAAGGAGGCTACAAAGGCTTAGATTCATTGTACCTTTGACAATTTGACTCCAGGCAAAGGTACAGAGATACTTTTGAAGTTGTGAGAGTATAAGCATGTACAGGGAGTAGCAGGTCTTTACTTATTACATATTTGTAAAGGATTTTTTTAAAACTATCTTTGAAGATAGAAAGAGGAGACTTCTCCAGTGAGAAAGTTTTTCTGTGTCTGGCATTTAATACTTTCCTTTTTTATGCTAAATGTCTTTGCATGGCACTAAGCAGAACTTCTAGACCAGATACAAGATCATATTGTGCTCTCAGACTTATTCTGAAAGAAGGTCAAATCTGCCTCTGGACTCCAGAGAGGCTAATTCAAAACTTAAAGCCACAGCTTTTTCATACTGATTTGTAAGGACGAAGCTCAGCACAGATTATGATTTCAAGCTGCTGAACTGATTTGAGTGAAAGTATAACATAGGAAAGTTTTAGCATATGGACCATTTGGGATAAAAAAAATAAATACCTCCTGTGGGTTTTTTTCTATTTAGCCTCCTCTACATTGCATGACCTGTTTTGTTAGCTCATCTCTTTTACTCAAAATATAGTGAGTCTAAAGAATAATGTAGCTGTTTACAGTGTGCTTTATCTTGTTCTTCTCATTATGCATTTAGAGGAGGGGAACAAAAAAGTATCAGAGGCTGTGACGAAAAGGACAGAACACGGGACAGAATAAGATCTGTCAACAGTGTCATCTGGTATTTCTACCTATTGGTGTCACTATCTTTTCCAATAGTCAAAGATTTGGTAGCCATGTAGTTGTTTCACAATTCCCAAAATAGACTTTCTTACATAAATCAACTGTGCTGTAGGCACATATTAGGAAAAAAACCAGGAGCTAAATCTTGCTGGTCCCTTTTGACCACATACAGCTTAAACACACTCCCAATAAGGAAACTTAAGTCTGAATGGTCTGTTCCAATGCACTAAAGCAAGACATACTATATAAAGCTCAGGGATATGACAAAATTATTAAATATTTAAAAAAAAGTTTAAAGTCAACAAGAAAACATGACAATGGGATCATATGGATAATAAGCACATCTGGTTGTCCATCACTTCAAGTGTTTAGATGCAGTGACTTTTATCCTACTTATCTTGCTTATCTACTTCATATACTGTATGATCAGTCTGATCTGTCAATGCAAAGCAACAAGGATATGAAGCCTGCCAGTCTTTGCAAGTTCTCTTTGACCACACCTTTGGTTTGGTTTTAAACCAGTGACAAATTCTGTTCCTCCTTTACACCTCTCTGAAGATATTTCCATTTAGTGCTCAGCAATCCTCCTTTATAAGACCCACTGAAAGGAGGCTGCAGTGGGGGGATATAGGCAGGGAATAGAATTGCTGATGCTTTTTGAATCATAAACGAAAGTTTTCAATAAATGACATTTTAAAAAATGCCCTTTAAAATTAAAAATTAATTTAAGTAAACTCTGTGCTAAAGACCACACTTTCACAATATTACAATTTTATATTACTATTTATAGAAATCACATTTATTTTTTTAAAACGATGATCAAGTCATTACAGTTTTGAAAACAGTTAAAGAAATCACTGAATTGTTGGAAACCAATCTGCTCTGACTGAGCAGATGAAGTCAAATTAAGGCAGCCTTTTGTTGAGAGTATAGCCTGTTTGCAAATGCAAAGAATGCATTCCTTATTTATTCCTTATTTCAATTTATTTCACTATTTGAACTCAATTATTATCCTATTTATATCAAGGACTAACAAGGATTTAAAAAAAAAAAAAAAAAGAAATATTTTTTTATTTCCCTAACCTTTAAATAAACATTACATGAAAGAAAGTGAGTTTTCTCAGTTATATATTCTTGTACGATGCAGTGGCCAGGACCTAAATTAGAAATAGCACTATATTTGTTTAATAAATCATTTAACTTATCAAAATAACTCATATTTATAATGGACTTTTTCTATTTAACCAGTATATAAATGTACCCATATAAACAAATTTTAAATGCTGTGTTTGTACCATTTTAATTGAATTCCAATTTCCATCCTAATGAAGCTTGGGAGAAACCACAAGTAAAAATGAAACCATTATCTAGCAAAAGAGAAATGCTCCATTTACCATCCTCCAGCATTTAAAAAAAATAAATACAAAAAATCTATGAAAAAACTAAGAATCCAGATAAATGACTCTCAAAATACAGATTTTTTTTTTTTATTAGACAGATATTTAGGTTATCTTTCTCTCTAAAAGGCATAAATTTAGTGAGAAGGGCTGTATTCTGTTGTCATATTAGTCTCTTTTGGGAAAAAGAACGATACACTGTCATATATAAAAAACTTGAAAATTGCTTTTTTGAAATCCATGTTTCTTGTTTGTTGATTTAAATCATGATTAAAACCAACAATCTAAAAACCTTTTCAATCATTTTGATTTAAAGCAGTTCACCTTCACTACTGTAATATGGTTTAAGCTGGTAAAATGAGTAGTTTTCACATGTTCAGTGTTTTTAAACAGAGGAGAAGGCAGTGACTGTCAGCATTGGATAGAAAAGGTTTTTTATTTCTGTAAATGGATTACCTGCTTCAAATAGGATACCTCTGGTTTGTTTCTCTCTCTTCAGTGTGTCCTGAACTGAAGCCAGATCTGTATTATGAAATGTTCTAAAGTAAAACAGTTTTTGCTTTTCAGAACCAAGCAGTAAAAACAGAATGAGTCTACCTCTTACTCAGTATTTATATTGTAGGCAATAGGTAAAAGTACTCAAAGTATTTCTAGACTAAACTTTTTTCAAGGTTTAGGTCTATGAAACTGTAGATTGGGACTTCCAAGAACGTAAGTAGTTGCACAGATTTCATTTTTAGTCAGGGGTAACTGATCTTTCCAATAACTTGAAAACACCAGTAGGATTTTAAAAACATTTCTCATTATATAAGTAACATTAAAATATGCTCCAAATACTTAAGATAACAAGGTTCTTTTAAAAAAAAGTGAATAAATATTCAGACCTACATTCCAGCTGTTTGCCCACTAGTAAACAGGAGCTAACTGTAGACACACACTTTTAGACTGTCGTGTACTAACACAATCCATTAGCTTGGCCCTCTGGTTTGTAGGTTTCCAGTCTTCCTGCTGCCCAGAGCTAAGCTCCTGATCCTCTAAGGGGCTGGCTAAGGTAAGGAATTATATGTAAGCGTTGCCTTGTACCAACTGAAGGCGCATCAGTACTGTATGAGCTTTGAGTAGCACTGTCCACAAATTCTTAAACCTAAAAGCCAAGCTAATTAATTTGGCCTCTTGCTTGCCCATGAGAAAAAACCAAGGGTGAAGCCAAATTAACCAGCACAGTTGTACAGGCTCAGAGTCACAGGGAATATAATTTTTAAAGGAATTTTAGTAAGAATTTAGAGTTTCTGTTCCTGACAAAGACATTTCTACAGGCAGACCTGGGTTTTCTGACTGGTTTTTTTTTTCACTTTGTGTAATTAGTTTGTTGATTTTACCCGGTTGTTCTGAAGAAGAACAGACAGATTCCTTCAAAACAAAACATCATTAAAATTGTTTTATTTTCCTTACACTGCTGTAATAGTAGACCATCTTCTTCCTCAGCAACACTGAAGAGCAGAAAAAGAAGACATCTCTTCATTTTGAAAGTTTGCTAGATGCAAATAGATTCTATAGAAACATCCTAGCTCCAAGCATAAGCATCAGTTTAACTGAAGGGTAGGAGACTTCTTATGCCTTTAGCCACCAAAATGAATCATCTAATCCAATTTATTCATCTAGGCCCCGGTTGCAGTCAGCACAACTGGCACCTCTAGCAGCAACTCATGAATTATCATGAGAAGTAGCTCTCTGCCTCTTGCCTCTAGTGTGCCTTCATTAAACATTTTGCAATTGAATACCTCTGTTAGCTTCTGACCATCACACTCATTAAATAATTGGGATTTTACCCTCTGGCTCTTGTGTGTTATTTCTCATACATTAGTAGTTTTATGTCTGTTAATCTTCCAGCATACACATCTTTTTGCCTTTTGAAATAGTTTACATCTTAAAACTTTTCATAGTTATCCAATAGCCTGAGAAAAGGGCTGAAATGCAGAAGCTAATTTTGATCTTGTCACTGACAAGCTGTGTGTAGCCTTGGGGCTAGCCTGTCTCCTTGCAGCCTGCTCCCAGACAGAGGAAATATGTAGTTGCACAGCTCTCAGCAACAAAATAAGGACCAAACTGTGACTCATGGTCACATTTCTATTTCACTCCTGCTTCTCTCTTGCTCCACTGGGGAAATAAGTTGAGGCAGACAAACAGCTGGCACAGAAACCCTGTCTTTCTCCTCTCCTCACCTCCCAGCATTAGATCAGTGCACAGTCTCCAGAGCACTGCAGCAAGAAGAGCTGAGTCTCTGCTCGTTCTTCCCTGCATGGGAGGATAAAATGTCAGGGGATGGCCATCAACCTTGCACTGTGACCTGCAGGAGTTGGACTGGAAAGGACAAACTGGGGCTGGAGCTGCTGTGCACATGCAGATTAAGGTGTACATTGGCAGAAGCCATTTTTCAGAGGTGTCAGCCTTTTCCTATTCGTGTTTCACTGGTGGCAGCTCCAACTACATCTGCCACAGAGTCCAGTCCAATCCCTGTGTTCATAGACACAGTGGAGTAGCATAGTTAGAGACCCATGGCTTTTCAGACAGTCTTAAGTGGACTACAGTAAAGATCCTGGCTGCTACAAGAATAGTAACTGCTTAAATGTAGTATTAACAAGAGCAATAATTAGTATTCATTGTAATTATATGACTAATACTAATATTAATATTAGCTCCTTAGAGTATAGCAAAGACAGAGTACTTAGTCTCTGTGCTGAGTCACTACTTTTTTTAATACAATTTTAAGGACTTCCACTTTTTAATAGTACATTTCTGTGATCGCAATGATATGTAATATGAGAATGCTGAAGATAATCCTTTGGAATTTGCTCCTAAATACTTGACAGCTAGAGACATAGGTCCTGCCAACTTTCTAAGGACATTTATAAATTGCTGTCTTCAGGGATCTCATTTTGTCTTTTGCAGTGTACATTTCACCAGCATTTCCACAACTAACAATCTGTAGCTGTGTGAAAGAATAAGTAGCACATGTGGGTTTTGGTGCAAGTAGACAGTGCAAGGTAGTTGCTGATTTACTACATATTTAAATAACTTTATCTCATTGTCATTATCATGCTGCTGATCTGAAAGAGCTCCCCACTGCCCGTGCTCATGTCTGAATAGATCGTTGTCCTGACATAGACTGTCAGAAAGAGAACCCTGAGAGGAGCCCCAGCACACCCTGCCAGGCCTGGGCCACCACTCTGAAGCAGCAGCCACCCTGGCCATGGCAGTGCCTGCATGGCTGCTGTGCCCTGCTCTCTGATGTGTCACCATGGAACCCCAAAAGGCAAGGAGCCCAAGGGTCTGGCTCTGTGACTGACAGTGGAAAAAGAAGAGTTATAAATACCTACTGCCAGGAGCAAGTGCTTTAGTCCTAGCAAAGTCATGAAGGGCCCAACAAATCCTGGGCTGGAAGGTGGTATGGAAAACAAAACAAATTGTGTGAAGTAACAGGTAGTTGAATAGTTTTTTGTTTATCCAAACTATATGTTGCTGATGTTTATACCTAAGCTCTCAGGCTGGGAGTGCCAGTACTAGCCTGAGAGGAAAACAAATTGCAGTGAAACATTCGCTTCAGGCTGAATTCTTACTTTTTTGCCATAAATAAAATTTTCATCTTGTGGATACACAGTTTAAAAATCAGTCAAACACTACAAGTGTATTCCAAGTACATGAAAACAAAATAAAACTAAGCTAAACTAAACTAAACTAATTATACAGTTTATTTCCCTGTCACATGGAAGGTCAGCTTACTGGGGAGCTGATGCTCCTTATCATATATGTCTATGCTTTGTACAAAAAGCCCCACAGAAGACACACACTGTTACAGCTGCAAAAACACTCCTGTAAAAACGTTATATAAACAAAAACATCTTCAGACTCTATTTTCTTTCATTCTGTGATTTTTTTTTTTTTTCATTCTAGAGTCTTTAATTTTCTTTCTTTAATAACCTAAATGACTGAAACCTCAGACTGGTTGGAAAGTCTTATATTTTTTGCCATTAATTTTGGACCAAAAATCTCGTTGATTTGGTTATTTCACAGATTTTCCTCACAACAGACAGAAAATAGCCAGTGTTTCCAACAAACCTAGTTAAGAATATCTGAATAAACCAGTGTTAGTATTTGGGTTAGGGCTGTCAGCTTGAGCCACTTGTTTTGGAAGTATTTGCCAGAAGTAAACTATAGATCCGTCCAACTGCTGATTAAAAAATCACATTGACTCCCTGGTATGGCTGACCAGACATCAGGCAAAGATTGTACTACTTGACATAGTCCTAACATCAGCCCTCAAGGAGGAAGGGGATCACTTTCTAATAACACTTAATGCAGATCCTCTTACAATTATGAACAATAAAAAAAGGAAGATGAAAACTACATCTTTCATGCACTGAAACACCATATAGCCTTGAGAAGCAGAATAAAATAATTCTCAGAAGACTGTATTTTTGTCAATATTAAATTTTTGTTGTTATTAAATTCAGATAAACAGTGGGAAAAAAAGTTGGAGTGAAATTCTACTAAAATATTCAGTATTAGAGAGGGTTGCATTTTAAATATATCCCCTCTCTGAGTTCAGCTGATAAAATATTTTTATGCATCTTAAATGCTATTTAAATATGAATGGTCAGGAAATATTAAAGTACATGAAACGTTCACATTTTAGAATATATATTTATCGGGTAATACAATTGCCTTCCATTTTTGCAGCCTGACACTTGGCATATTTGTTTCAGCACAATTTTCACTGACTACCTTAGAAGTCTACCTAAATAAGGATAGCAAAGGGTTTTCTACTTTTTACCCTTCAGTAACTTCATGTGCAGTTCACAAATACTCTGTGCTCCCTATGGAAAAACCAGGGCCAACAAATTAGGCTATTCTGACTCTGGAAAATCTGATTATAAGGGGCTACCAAATCTTTTTCTGAGCAAAAGCTTGAGAATAGAATACCCTGAACTTGAGACATTCCCTGTTTGTATCACTCTAATGGAGCTTCCTAAATAATGGTGTTCTGCAAATGAAACTAAGGTTATTTTTAGAGGTGTGCAGAAAACTTGCTTCAGAAACTGGTAAAAACTCAGGCTACAGTAATGAAAAAGTAAAAAAAAAAAAAAAAAAAAAAAAAGAAAAAGAAAAAGAAAAAGAAAAAGAAAAAGAAAAAGAAAAAGAAAAAGAAAAAGAAAAAACCAACCAAACAAACAAAAAATCAAAAAAACACCCCAAAAAACAAAAAAGAAAAATAAAATTAATCCAGAAAAAAAAAAATTAAATGATCCTGGGGTGAAAACATTATTTGTTATGAGCAGCAAATCATTTTGACATGCCAGTTCAATTATACTGTTAAAGCACATATCATTTTTGGTTAATTATATTTGAAAATAGTTACTGTACCTTCTGCTGTTATCTCGGCCATGATGATGGTAAGAGATACTCTGTTTAAAAGGTCAAGATTTACTGTGGCAGCTTAGATAGTACTTCTGGGTTGCTGACTCTCACAGGAGTTGCAGAATGAGAAGGAGGAAGGTCCTCTGCTTTTTCTAGCTGTGTTCCTTCTTCTTTTATGCTCCCTGAAATGTCTGTTTCCTCTGCAGAATCCTGGCCTCCCAGAACAACCCAAGGCTTTCCAGAGGCAACTTTTAGAGCTCAGTCTAAAGTATCAGCTTCTAACGAAAATAGCAATGCCTCAGAGTGAACCACCAGCACGCTTTTCTAATATCCTCAGAACCATGTACACCACAAATAAAATGTAAAAATCACAGATCTAAACAGGCCAGGAATGCATAGGGAGGCAACACAAATCAAAAGAACTGGGAAAGAACTGTTCAATGCTCCTACAGCCTTGCTAGCATAATTGCAGTTCTTTGAGGGGTATGTCAGGAAACATGAAATATAGAGTTCAAAGTAACCTTATCCATCCCAGTACAACTTTATTCTTAGCACACTCAGTGCTTAGCACATTCTTCCTGGCCTTATATGGCTTGGGGAGGTTCCTATGAAGCTCACCGCTGACTAAGGGGGAGGGTAAATTTAGGTGAGTTTCTCCACTTTTACTTGCAGTTCAGAACCAACTAAGACACTATTTTAAACCAATAAAATTGGTTTGGATTTTTTTTTTTGGTCCTTTTCTGATTTGCTGCAATTATCACACATACCTGTGGAGTTCATCTAAGTATTACAGAACACTGTTAAAAATTTAAATAGTAATATTTAATATAGTCTAGATATACTAAGGTAATAAGCAAAAAATATCAAGTAGATCAGATTTGGTTTTCTGTGTCTGATTCATGGAAATATTTAAGTAGCTCAAAAATGCTGTGATTTTTTAAAAAGATTTTGTAAAACTGAAAAGAAATGGATTCTTAAAAGCATTTAGAGGAAGTGAAATATTAACAATTTAAATAATTATTTTAAAACCTGAACAATCTTTTCATTGCACTGCTTGCAATTTCACAGCTGTAGAATTATGTATGTGGTCAAGAGCTTGAAAATTAAATTAGCAGAAAAGTGCCCTCAAGCCAGCCAATACCTCTACCTAAATGTCATCGTCACATGAAACCAGAAACCATCCTAAATAGCTCCTGCTAGGGAACCTATAGTCACCTTGCCTCTGCTACAGGAGTTGGCATTTACACTTCTCATCTTCCCCCCAGGAGCCGTAAGCACCTGGCTCTGTGGCAAAATGTGGGGAAAGAAATCTATCTATCCAATGCTAAAGATGCAGAAACAAAAGTTCATTGAAAAGCAAAATTATCACCCTTTTTTTTTCTCTTCCTTCTATGCTTAGCACATTTCAAATCTGCCACGTCTGAAAATGGTAACTTTTTCTAGCAAAGCTTGCAATCAGTGCTTGAGCCCCTTCCTTATTTAGCTCTTCTGACCAAATGTTTTGTACTGACAAGTTTGATTACTTGGTGCTAAGTACTCAATACTTTTCTGATCACCCCTCTAACCCTATGTTTGCTCCTTTAGCCTGTTCTTCGGTAGATCCTCCTCACTAAGACTGATAAAGAGATTTCAGATAAAACCTTATTGCTTCAAAAATGATCTTTCCTGAATACCAAAATGATATGAGTCACATTCACATATCAACAAAACAGCTGCCCACAAAATGTCAGTGGTTAATAAAGGATGATAGAAGGTGTGATACTAAGGCAAATCCCTTGTTCCTCTTAATTATTTCTCTTCTGCTAAAGCAGTTCCACTTTACATGAACAGTTAGATATTTGGGGTCACCTATTTGACAGCTTCACCTCCTGCATGAGACATCAGACAGATCATCTGAATACCCAAAACACAGAGCTAATCAATCCTGAGAAGTCAGGATTTTTTTACTTGTATTCCTATTCAAATTGAATAAAATAGTAAAGTCTTAATGTGGGAATGTGGGGAGAGAGACAAATGGGGAAAGATTAATGTGTGACTCTGTTCTTGTTTTATGTAGCAAGATCCTGAGATTATATATATATAAAGGTAATCTATACCCAGATATAGGTGTTTGTGTGACTAACTGTAAGTGCGTGATTGTCTGTCCCTTACCACTTTACGTTTCAGCTCCCACCACCTGCCCTCCTTCCTCCATGTCTTATTCCCTTGTTACTATTTATGGTTACTCTCAATCATGAGCTGTTATTCTGAAACCAAAATACAAGAGCAGAAGCAGAGAGAGAATTCAGTTTGAACCCAAATTTTCCACATCAGCTCAGTGGCCAGAAAGAGAAGTGGTTGTTACCCTCTGCATCCCTTGTATGCGCAAAATATTCATCCTGGGAAGCAGGTTAAATATGTCATATGTACCAATATCTTACATATATAAGTGTGGCTTTGGACAACTGCATTGCAAGTTACAGAGTTGCTCCCTTTAGGGAGGAAAGCATCAAGGGATCAGGATGTCATATTTACTGGAGATAATCAAAGCCTTGGTGAAAATATACAGAACTAAAAGTAAAAAGTTGTGCATATGTGCATACACGTTCAATCCGAAAAACAAACATTGCCATTAGGAATTTATAAAAATGTTGTATGCTTTAGAAGCATAAAGAATGGAAAATCTGAAAAATTTTTAGGGCCATTTAAAATTTTTTTCAAAATCTGAAATTTAGCTCCTGATTCAGTTTAGAAGTTTCTTTTAAACTAACTGTTTAAACTTTTAAACTCACAGTATGTAGAAAGTGCAAAAATTTACACAAATCTTCATGCAACAAAGTAAACATATTTTCTTGGCCTAGTTTGTATGTTGAACATTGCTTTTTAGTAGGAACTTTTTCTAACCAGAACTATTCTAACCTGACCAGCAATATTATTTTATAAGATGTCTTTTCTTTCTCTTTGCTCCTCAAACAACAAGGAAACTAAAAAATCTAAAACTACTTTGGTTCTTGCAAGTGATATCTAAACACAGACACACACAAGTTTTTTCATAATTTCTTTTGGTTATGCCTTGGGCACAATGAGAAAATGCTCTTGCCTCAAGTTAGCAATAGACATTCCCCTCCTACTCACAGGGGTTACATTGGTAAATGAACTGTCCTGGGATCAGTTCTCACGTTTAGTGGTGGGAAGGGATGGAGGGAAGCACAGAAACAGCTACACCCTCACACTAGATTCCTCAGATACACAAGTCTGTGTTAGACAAAATAAAATGACAGTTCTCTTTGCTCTAGAGTTGCCTGGAGGGAAAAAAGTAACAATATTTGGAAAAGGGCAGAAGAACATACTATGTGATGCTACTAATATTCATGTAAGCACTTGCCTTGATCTTAGATAATGCATTTTCCACTCAAAATCTAACTGATGAAACATATTAAAGCAATTATTTGAGAAAATTCTTCCGGGAAAAAGTCAGAGATTTACTGTTTGTCAGATTCTTATGCAAACTCCTGCTTATTAGTGAAAAGTTTAGTTGTTCATATAGTCAAAGTAGGAATGTACAAATACTTCATGAGCTCATTCCTGAGCTGTCTTGAAGATACTATTCAAAAGGGGATTGGGAGAGACAACAGTTCACATGAAGTTATGAGGTAATGTGAGGAAACGGTTTGGTACTGATATAAGGAACTGTTGGAGGAACTGAGTATAATTCTCACTGAAGAAAATGCAAGACAAATTTGAGTTGTCTGCTAACACATTACTGATGAATTCTCAGAGTTCAGTCCTACTGAGAATCAAACTCTTCATAACAAAAGAATTTTGCATCCCAGTGCATGCTCAGCAGCACAGCTTGGTAAAGGAAAGGAAACTTAACTTTGATATGCCCAATGATGTTCCTGGCTCAGATGGGACTATATTGTTATCAGAAACATCCAGTAATCAACTGATAAGAACTAAATATAGGATGAAAGTATAATGCCAGGGAGAGGGTGAATGGTATTGAATCTACTGAGTAACAAAGATATATGCAGAAGCAAATATATGTAGGATTAGAGTGATGTCTGCCAGCTGAGATTTGTGCAGATGAAGCTGGTTTCCTCTGAAACAAACTTTTATTTTTTATGCTTTATTTTTGTTTAGGAATACCTTTACTTCTGGATGAGATTTTATTTCAGCCCCCCCCCCCACTATTAATAGTGTGTTTTCCAGTATGAATAGGAACACACATTCTGGTGCCTGTGAAGTCCTGATCAGTCAAAGATGTAGCTGTGACTTTTATATAGACCATTAGACAATTCTCAAGTCTTTTTTTTTTTTCCATTTGTGATTGATATTTCATAATTAATAGTTGCAACATTTTTGGAATCAACATGACCAAAATATAGACCTATTCTGGATATTCTGTATCACATCCAAAATACAAAACAAAGCAAGACCTTGGCATCACATCTGATCTAGGTTAAATCTTGGCATATATATGTTTGTCTCATAAATTAATTTGCATAATTTTTCAGAGAATTGCATACATAGTACCTTTACACAAGTTTTTATTTAATATGTAGGAGACAGTAAGTTGAACTCCATAGTAGATCTGTCTTACATTTAATGTGAACTACTGACAGACAGATAAGGAGCTCTGTTCTGTAGGCTGACTGGTCTGAATGCAAATCAGCCTCTCCCCGGGGACAGCTGACAAGCACACTTAGGTCACATCACCTTGGCACTCTGAGCTCGTTAAAGGGCACTTCCAAAGCTATATGATAGAAACACAGCAGGTACAAAAGAAAATATCTATGATACTGACTATTCTGCCTTACTATGGACAAATGTCCCTATTAGTCACTGTACTGCAAAACTGCTGAAGTGGCCTCAGCCAAAGTGTGTGAAAAATGAACATTTTCTAATATCCAAGGCCAGCTCATTATAAAACTACTTCCAGGAAACAAGAACGTCCTACATCTTCTTCCAAGCTGGCCAAGTAGACAATCTATGGCAGGAAATCAGACTAAAGCAGTCCCCTAGCTTAGGAGATTTGGATGTTTTCAGTGTTCTCTGCTTTAACTATAAAAATTATTACTATAAGCTGTCTTCATTGCAGCATGTCAAGGTAGACAGCATTTGGATGACCTTTAGCAGCTCCATGTAACACACTTTTCCTCTTCTTTTGATTATTCCTGCTATTTTTAATGAGTATTGTTTTATTAGCACCTATGTGGCTTTACTTTCACATCTAGAAGATTACTCAGAAGTTGTTTAACAGACAAGTTCTGTGACACTGAAAATGCTGACCCTTTTTCAGAAACAATGACAGAAAGTACACTGTAATTGTCTTTTGCTTCAGGACAATCTGTACTCAAGCTTGACCTTAGACAGAACATAGAAAGTTGCCAAACGATTATTAGAGATGGGGATTGGCTTTGAAACAACATGAATTACCCCTGTCAAATACTGATTGAGAGCTGATCAAATATACCCAAGTATTTGGTGTCAGGTCAAAAACGTCCTTGCCAAGAAAGGTGACTTCAGTTCCCATGACTTTCCTTGAGAACAGAAATTTTCTGAAAAAATTCAGTGACTTTTAAGAAAAAATTATTTTAAACCAAGCTTTTATGCCAAAAGAACAAGAGTCAGAAATATATCACACAGAAATACCTAGAAAAAGAACAAAATTGTTCCTGAACTTCAAATTTCAAACCCAGCTCTGGATTTCCAGTAATACATTTTAAATTTGTCTTCACATCTTAGCCTTATGAAAAGTTTCAATAGAAATCTGCATTTAGTGTTTTGTGGGTTTTCTTCCAGATATGACCATAGTCAAGCACGTTGCCAAAAACAGATGGAGAAGAAGATAATTTTGAACAAAAGTCTGATGCGAAAAGACAAAGACAAATAAATGTTTTTCTGTCAAGTACTTGGAGGTAAAAATGTAGTAAAACTAAGTATCAAGTATCTTCAGTAATGTGAACCCTTTTTGGAATGTTTCAGTCTATGTGCTCAGGCTGACCTTCATAACCAAGGTGAAATCTCGTCTTCCTTTCCACTTAATAGATTATTCTTCTGCTTGATATTGTACATTATGTGTCACATGTTCTTAGACACTCAGGCTAGACTGGACCTCCCCTAATCACATTGCCAAAGTCTTTACCTTGTAAATAAACCCAGTCAAAGTCTCAGAAGGTCCATCTGGATTTTGGCACTTTTATATTTTTCTGAGAGCAGACACTGAGTATCTAGACACAGTGAATTAAAAGCCATTTTCAGGCACTTTTTGTCCTGGACATCTCTCTGCATGATACAGCTGCAGGTCTAAGAGTAGTTTTGCTCAGAGTTTGTGTCTCATGTGTTTTGTGTTTGTTTGGGTTTTATTGAATGTCAGATTTTTCTGCTATTCCCAGATCCCTGTTTGCCCTGGGACATCAGGACCTGAGTTCTGCATTTCCACAAATATAATAGATATCAGCTCCTAAGGTGGATAAATCATTTTCTAATTAAATACAAAAGCCTGCAGATGAATTAACTAACTCTTTATGTGTCACAGTCACCCATCAGTACACAAACGTATGATGCAAAATGTTGAAGAAAAAATCAAATCTATTATGTGTCACAAATATGCAGAGAGACAGATACAGAACAAAGGAGAAAAAATGTAAAGCAGACCAAGTATTTCAGCAATTTTCATCTCTAAGAAAATAATTACATGAAAGAAACCAGATTTATAAAAAAAGGTTGTTTCTACAACAGCCATATTTTTTTCTTTGTGTTTCCTCTTTCTTCCAATTCTAGCTTTGATCTGTCGAAGACTGTGACTACATTCTAGTCCCAGTCTTCAACAGACCAAAGCTGGAATTGAAGATGAACAACTCACATTATTATTAATTATTATTATCATCACTATTTAAAAAGAAAATCTAATCTGTGAGCTTTTTCATTAGGCAATTTAACTTCTTTACAGAGTAGAATTGGAAGACATGAATTAGTAAATTCTACCTTGTCAGTGCTGACAGCTGTGACTGCACTGAAAAAAAGTCAAGAAATAAAGAATATTTTAAAAGGAAAAATAATTTTGAGCATTGGTGTCTTTACAACTCATCATATCACATATATATTAATTTTCCTTCAATAATACATCACCATTTGTCATTGTAAATCAATTCAGATTCCTGTCCGAGCTCCAATATACATCCACAGTCAACTTCCTAATCCAAACTGTAAAGAATATTTGTCTGCAAAGCATTTACTGGAAAGAATTGCTGGGTCTTTCTTTCTCCTCTCCAGTCACCCTGAAAGAGCAGAACACAAATAGACCAAACACAGAGGACTACCGTGATCCTTAAGGGACAGTTATACCATTTCTTTTTCCGAATTCCCAGCTGAAATGAAAATAAAACCGTTACCCCGGAGGCACAAAGCAGAGGATCTTCAGCTGCGTGGCCAGGGCTCAGCAGGCAGGGCAAGGGCAGCGGGGACTTTGTGCAGCTCCCGGCCGCATTCCCAGGGAAGGGGAGGCGTGCAGCGCTGGTGCAGCTGGCACAAAGCACAGGAGCTGCCAGGGAGCTGCTGGCAGGTGCTCCCCGTGCGGCCAAGGGCCCGCACGGCCGCAGCCCCCAGGGCAGCGCGCCAGGGGTTGTGCAACTGGAAAACAGTCCAGACAGGGACACAAACATTGTTTGGAGGGTCTGCCTCCGGTGTAAGGGTCTGTGCTCGAGATCATTTCGTGGGTCTTGGAAGTAATTATAACCATACTTGTGTTTTCTAAATTCATAGGTGGTCTGTGATGTGGGCATTTGACCAAAAAAATCCTATTTTATATGTCTTGTACCTTAAAGACTTTTCTCTCTGGTCACTCCTGCTTCTTCTACTTTCCTCAGCTACCTGGAAAGTTCAGGGTTTTGCTAAAATTCATGGCAGAAGAAAGGTTTTGTGAAGAAAATGTAGCCTGAATATTTGGATTCTGCTTCACCTAACAATGTTGCCTTGTGATGAACAAGGAAAAGCCATGTTTCTTTTTACAGAAGTACAGACAATTCAGAAAGGGGTTTTTGTTTTGTTGTATTGTGGTTTTGTGCATTTATTTTTTCCTTAAGTGAGGGAAGGTAGCTAGGGTTTTAGTCAACCTTTGAGGAAGGCAGATATAACAATACTTCTATTTCCCACATTTTCAGAGTAACAACAAGAAAATGTTATCTGTTCCACAAATAAGAACCAAAGCATGACAGCTGAGTGGGACAAACTTGTGGTTCAGCAGCAGAACCAGAAAAGGCCACACAACATAGATACACAAACACAGAACTGAAAGTACAATCCACCAGAACATGTTTTTTCACAATCAACCAGAACATGCACTTTCCACACATCACCAGACTTGAGCTAGTGTTCAGATTCACGTTTGTGACCCATATACAATAAAGAGGTGCCTGACAGTAATGTGGGTGTTACACAGCCCTGGGAAGGTTATGCAGAGGCAGAAGACTTCAAGTAGTGAGTGCTTCATGCCACAAACAGAGTTATGTTCCCAGTTCTCCTATGTTACCTGAATCGAAAATGTGCTCTGTAAAAGATGCCATCCCACTTCCTTTACAGCATTCGTCAAATGAGACCTCCTTACCACCATTCTCCCCACCAGTAAAATTTGTTTTTAATTAAAACCCCCCACTCTTTACATTTGTCACAGTAGAGCCCTGAAAGCAACAGGCAAACACTTCTGGCAGACTAAATCCTAATGCTCTTTTTAAAACACTCAGAGTAATGTTTCCAGTTTTCCGCCTCATACTAACATTGGTGGATTGGAACAGAAATTTACTCTTGCTCTTTTCTTCCTAAAAGACTGACATCAGTGCATATTAGAAAGAGAAAAAAACCCCTTTACATTGTCGGAGTATACAGTATCCATCAGCCCTTTTACTGGAGTCAAAAAATGTGGAGAATCAGGCACTTAAAGCAGGTGGTCTTGAAGTAAATTCATGTCTTGGATGGTCTGGGTGTTTTCTGAGGGGTTGATTTAAACACACCTTTCACTCTTAAGTACAAGGCAGTTGGAGTATATTAATATTGTGCTGAATTATTTAAAAGATATGACTAATGCTTCGTGTACCGTAAGACTGTTATCTGCAAAAATAACATCTAACATCTGTGTCAATCATTGCTGAGTGGTTAGGATTTCGTAACTAGCATTTATCAGTGTTTCTGAGCCCTTAGTGTGAGGCATTCTGCCAGGTTACCAGCTCTACTGCACCTTCAGGTATAAAACCCAACATACAGACTCTTTCACATTGCCTGCTTCAGTCAGGAATGAATAAGAGTAAAATTTGGAGTCTCCTCCTTGAGCAAAATCTCATAAATTTTCTTCTAAACTAAAGACTGTGGAGTAGATATGTTAGACAGTCTGGTGTAGTGTAAGCGTTCTTTCAAGAAGATAGAAATTGATTCCACACAGTTTTTTTCCTGAGTCCTGAGAAGGAGAAATATTATCTAATGCAATAGCTCAGGGAACTGAACTGAAATCTACTAACTAAAAAAGAGTTCTCACACTCCTGTGGCAGTGGTATTGTGTCCCCACATGTATGAAACATTCTTCAGTTGCCCACTAGAAATGAATCGTCACTGAGAAGAAAAAAGAGCAAGCATTAAAAAGCATGAAAAGCAAATTTTATTACTTTAATTTAGGGCACAACATACGTTTTCCCCACCATATGTGTCTGACATCAGATGAAGAACTTTTGGCTGTGCAAGTTATTGATAATGATCAGGAAGAGGCTTTTTGTTGCTTGTTGATCATGCATTGCAGTGGAGGTTCTGGCACCAAAGAACCTCTTTCTCATCCAACTTGATCAATTAAAGGCCAATTTTCAGAGTATTCAAAGACCTCAGCTAAAGCAAGTGACAACTGTGGGAAATTTCAAAACCAAAATATTGATTATGTACTTCATTGCTTGTATATTTGCATTGCATATGCAATCAGTAATTGTGAATGTATTTGATTGAAAATACATATGTGCCATGATTATACTGAAAAACAATTTTATTGAGCTACTGGAAGTTTTGCAGTCACTTGATCATTTGTCTTTCATCAAATGCCCAACATAGCTGGGAATTTGAGTCAGGTTATGGAAAGAATGTGTGGATGTGTGAATGAATGAATGAATGCATGCATGAATGAATGAATGAATGGTAGCCACACATTTTAGGGGTCTAGTCTACTATTTGTGATTCCTAATGTAAAAGGACACATAATGTCTATTACATTTCTTTACAAACCTTATGCTCCGCTTTTATTTATTTCTGAAATAATCTTGTCATACACTCCACAGAAATGAAACCTAATTTCCATAACTAAGAGTATTAAGACATTGTCTCTCGGATTTTGGGTTCATTTTGTAAATTTCTTTTAGCTTGATTTGTTCTTCTTTGGAGTACTACAGATACACTGCACAAAATCCAGTAGCTCATGATTTGAGTGTTATTCAGTAGTCTCACACAGTGGTAGCAGCTTACATCATCATAGCCACACGTTTTTTAGGCTTGTCCTACCCTTCACCAGAGGAGGTATTAGACGTCAGTGTGCCTTTGGGACACTAAAAAGATATGGGTATGTCAAATAGTTTACGAACTAAATACTCTGATCCAGGTTTATACCGATGCCCTGGTCATGAGAACAATTTCTGCCAGATTTTCAGATTGGGTGGCAATTTATGCCCACAACTCTAAAGAAGAGGTCAAGTGCCTCACTTGAATTTGTCTCTCAGTTGCTACAATTTTTGCATTTCCACTAGCATTATTTCAGTTGTGCAACGGGCAAATAAATTGAAACATTAGGATGTGAAATCTAAATTATTATTTAATAAATTTGTGCAAGAATCTGCAACCTAGTGTAACAATTTTACACCTGTGATTTTCTACTTTGTCTGTAAAATAATATAGGGAGTATTCATCTGTCACTGTTAAAAAAGAAATAAATCAGAACTATTAAAATATACACTCAGCATGAGAATTTCAAATACTTTGACACATTTTTGTAAAGAAAACCCCACATTTAAATGCTATTTTTCAAATAATTAACATTATTAACTCACCTCTAAAAAGATTATTTGCATAATTTTTAGAATATATAATTAACACAGTGATTTGTATGAACACTGTAGTCTTGAAAGAGTTTTAATAGATTCTCATTTTCATTTTTTCATTCTCATTTTCAAATCAATTCTATTTTTACAGTCGCAACCAACAGGGCAAAATAAATTCATACACTTTGCTCTTTATACTGTTCATATTTATGTTACACAGAGAATAAGAGTGTATTTTGAGGCTGTTTAGAAAGAACCACTGCTGAGAGAAATACTATGCCTCAACCTTCTGACAGCCACACAATGTAGTGTCATTGAAGTGGGAGAATTCCAGTGGCAATTGAAATTTCATTCGTTGTTACAGCAGATAATGGTTTCTCACACCTCATGACTTCAAAGACAATTCCCAGCGTTTTGTAGCTGCTAAATTCAGAAAAAAAGAACCAAATTTGGCTGCATGAAAAGGTATGTTTAGAAAGCGGTGAATGCCAAAACTCAAAATCAAAAGGACATTATATACCAGTACAAGGGTGCCAAAAGTAGTATTCTCTTATCCTTCCTCATTTGAAAAGAGAAAAAAAAAGAAAAAAAAAAAAAATCAGAATTTTAAGTTTCCTGTGTTATCCACCCACACCCTTTAAGATAATCTAGGGTTAGAGCCCTGGTGATCCCGATGAGCCAAAGGAAGCTTGCAACAAAAATATCACTCACTTTCTTTGATTATCACATCTTTGGTTGCTGCACAATTAAGACATTAATTTTGCAAAGAGAGAAAATTCTGAAGCATCTCCTAACAAAAAAGGGAGCAAATCTAACACATTAATTCAGCACAGTATAAAAGCACACTCTGGCAATATTTGCCAATGAAATACAAAAAAAAAAAATCTCAGAAATTAAAAAATGATACTTGATGTGAGCAGACTTGTGTTTTTCTTCTGCTGTTAGAAAAAGCATTTTTCAGCCAAAATGTCAGCTCATTGGCCAGATTGTATCAATACACTGCAGTTATTTTACAGATAAATATCTACTTTACATTTCCTTCCTGGCAAATTTTAAAGCCATCACCATGTTTTGAAGAGTCAGAAACTCTACTATCACTGCACTTGATGACTTGTCAGCTGAAGGCTTGGCTTTTTATTGCAAAACTAGGCACACACATACTTGATTGTGAAGAACTCCTTTAAAAGTTATTTATAAAATGACAGCCTCTTTTCTCTCTCATTTCCCTCTGGAAAACTTTGCATTCACAAATTTGATCTTTTGTCTGCCAGATTTTCAAACGTCTCCTGAATCTTTGCAATGTTCAATTGATTCTGTTGCTGAGTTCAGATGAAGTTAGCCGCTTCATTTTAGCCTTGTTTCACTACTCTATCTCAAAGTCCTTATAAGGAATACTTTCCATTTATCATTTGTTCCTTTAGCTTTGAGATCTGCCACAAATGAAGCACTAGAACAAGATATTCCCCTAGTACTTCTCACACACCTATTGTCCTTTGACAGTTTGCATACTATGCAAGGACACACAGTCATTCTGCCCTGCAGACCTGCTCCATCTGTTCCTATCAGGTTTTGCCCTTACTCACCTTGGAGCACCAGTCCCACCAACGACAATCCACAGCAGTGAACACTGTCAGACTGCTATCATTTTGAGCCCTATTGCTCCAGTGAAAGCCTCTCTACCACCCCAACAATTCTATTCCTTAGCTCTGTGGAACAGAGGTGGGTACATGGGCTGATGAATAGCAGTGGATTGCTTGTGAAAGGATCATCAGAAATAAGCTGTACAATTGCCATGTTGTAGTTGCTCAGACTGGAGATGATCAGCACAACACAAAATATCTCCAAGTCAGCAGGAGAAGGGAATACAGGTGGCCTTGTCCCTAGTAAGTTATAGTTGTGTTAATGACCCAATACAGCCTCACCCCTGATGAGTCACAGCAATATCCAGTAAACATAAGTGTGATAAAAGGGAATGGGTTGGTTGGTGAAGGGGTCATCATGGAGGATCCAGAAGGAGAAATCATGAAGAAGAAGGATCCTGGGAAGAGAGAATCCCTGCTGTGGCATTAGTCTGGGTCTGCAGTTAGAGCCTGTTGATGGAACCTGCAGTCACAGTCTGCAAACCAGTACATGCAGTCATAATTTAGCGGGAAATAACCAGCAGTCAGAGGCTGCAAGGGAAACCTACAGCAGGAGCTTGCTGCAGCCAGAGTCAGAGAATAGCTGGAGTCAGGATGGCAGAGCTGTAAGGAGGAATAAACCAGGACCCTTTTCATGCTGTGGTAAACAAGAGGTCTGTGTCTTGGTTCATGTCTACCCTCGAACAAGAGGGCTGGTCCAACACAAGTCTATTAGTAGTTAGACTAAGCTATCTTTTTCTGGGAGCATAAGAAATTAATTATCTTAATGCAGTTCATTCAGTCTCTATCACCAAAAATCCTGCTACAGACATTAGCCAGAGAAAGGCATAACTAGCCACTGTCCTCTTGTGAGTCTCCAGGTACTGTTTCTAACCACATGAGGCCTCCATCTCTCACACGTGAGGCACAGGTTTTTTTCTTTCTTTAATACACTATTTCAGGGAACTTAGAAGCAACTACTGGCAAACAGCTTCCCTCTGGATTTGTCCAGCACCAGGTAGCAAGCTGGGAGCTCCCCCTTTATGTTTATAGGGGGAGCTCCCTATATTATATTGACACATAATGCCAATAGCTTCTTTGGTGACAGAAAAATCTACAGTAACTCTTGTAGATGTAAGGTTGAATATAAGCACTAGTCAAAATCAGAACCCTCAAGCACCCATTGCCTTGATGTCAAGGTTTGTCGCATTTTGCAAAACAAAATTATGGAGCTAATAATCACATCCATCCTTTGAGCTCTTCACTGTCTTTGCACATCTATCTGCTTCCAGCTGACTTGACAGCTTGCCTAATTTATGAGGCAGTTGCATCAATGTTTCTACTCATTCCATTTTAGGGATTCAGCTCACTCATCTCAGCTCTCCCTGCCAGATCTCCTTAAGGATCAAAATTCACGTGCAAGATATGGACACCTCTGTATTTCAAACTTGAATCTCAACTGGAGATTTAAAAGCAAGTAAAGGACAAAGTCAACAGTTACATCAAAATTTACTGAAGAAGGAAAGATTTATTATTCTGAGAAAAGTATTAGAGCACTGATAGAGGTGGGTAGTAGACAAAATTCCACAGAAATCTTTATTATAACACTTCTAATTAAATGTACAAAGCTATGCTGGTTTTCCATTGCAAAGACTTAAATATAGTCTAGTTACAAATAATATAACAGTGCTAAGACCAAAGGGACCTGTGAAACTACTGCTCTCACTCTAAGGAGCTGAAATGTATCAGGTTCTAACTTTATTGTGAATGAGCAGTGATATTAATTTACTCATGTCACACTTCATTACAGTGTAACAGTGGTTTGGAAAAAGAGAAAAATGTTTTCATGAGAATTTTGATAAATAGAAATATTCCCTTCAAAAATAGTCCTGTGATTTTGTCCTTCATTTAAGCCTTCTCTCAGGACTCCAGACTCTTTCATATAGTTTAGAGTTTACCACTCACTCAAATTATCCTTGTGGCTCAGAGAATATTGAAGGTGCCTCTAATACTGACAAGGTTCCTTTTTTAAGTTTATTAATTATTTTGGTAGTTTGCCTATTACTGAAATCACTGAAGATTTCAACGTGAATGCATTTCTTTGCGCCAAGATATAATGCATTCATTATATGAATCAATTTACTTCTGCTGTATTTCCTCTTAAAAGTATGTAATATGTAATCTCTGTCTCTCTTTGCTTTAAATATGGATGGACCACTTGGCTGAAAATTGTCTTGGGGTATCAGAGAACTGAATAAAAATAATTCTATTAATTTTCACTGACTAAAAACGAAATCATAAGACTCTCCTCCTACCTACAATCCATATTTATATGATGCATATAATGATATATTCTTTTTTTGTAACTATTACTGAAACTAAAACAGAATTTAAAATGATATGGAATAAAAAGGAAAGTTTGAAAGCAGAGGATTAGTTTTTAGCAGTTTCTTGTCAGGTCTCTATTGAACAGCCCAAACCTAAACACCCTAACGGGATTTAGAGTTTACTGACCTTTGTATTGCTCTAACCTCAATTCAGAAAGACAGTGCTTAGTTTTTCAATAAAAAGGTGGGTTTTAATACCCTGAAACTGAGGCCTCAGGGAATATGAGAGAAGTGGCAGTGGAAACAGAGAGTGGAAGCCCCCAGAAAGAAGCAAATAAAGACAATTTCTTAAAAATTATTCAGGTCAGATTGTCATAAAAATGCCGTTTTAGAATGCAGTGGGAGATATCAACAGGAAATTTAATAACAAGGGGCAAAGGGAATTAATTTTGGAGGTAAGTTGTTATATCCTCCATCTGCACTGCCATTAGAGAAAACCTTTCTGAGGGTTTTTTTTGTACAGACACCCCATTCCCAGAGGTTCAGCGAACACTTTCTTGGAAAGAGCACTGGATAGGTTCAGTAAAATGTGAAGGGTTTTATAGTGCCTGAAATACAGTAAGAGTGACCGAATGTCACTTCTAAGGTCAACCCTTTTGCTTCCTTAATTAGATTCTTAATTTTTATTCCATTGGTGATTTCTTATGATTTTTTCTCTAGTAGCATAACAGCTTGAGTAATAAGAAATTAATTTCTCATGTGTTAGTGACAACCAGATGTTCAGTCCTAGACAGGTAGAAGAAAGAAAAGCAATGACAGATGTGAAAAAAGAGATCTTAGAACTTCAAGCACCATGATCCTTCTTGATTTGCATAAGTATACCTATTCTGTGTAGAGACTTTTATCATGTATCAGGCAAAAAGAATAGGAAATACCTTATATCACATTCACGAAAATATATTAGAAATATCTTTGAGCCTGGAAACTTTGAAAGGATGATTGCTTTTGGAGTAGGCAAGCACAAGAGGTATAAAATACAAATTTTATTTTATCTCTTTCCTACAAATATTATCAGAACTGCATTTTTTGCACAGATAATGGTTGATGTATAATTTTTTTTATTATAACTATAGCTTCAAGTCTGTAAGGAATTTGACCTTGTAACTCAAAGGAACAGTCCAAAGAAAAGGTAAACCATGAAAAACAAGAATGAATATTTTGCCATGAATAAACCAAATATCACTTCTAGGTCTGTTCAGTGCTCCAAATTGAGAATATTTCAGTACTGAACATTTCTTCTGTGATCAAAGTTGTACACATTTTTCATTTGCTGCTCAAGACTAGAATATTGCAGATATGTTGGTATTTTGTCTCATTCACTCACACTGGAAAGGGGATTGTATTGCTCACTATTTTTTCTCCCTGCCAACTCATTCCACAGTGCACTGGTACAAAGTGTTTGTGGAGATGAAGTTTTGCCAAAATGGTCATTAATGGTCGTTATCATGTGCTCACTGTGCTGTAGACCAGAGAAAAAAAGGAAAGGATTTCCAATCCCCTCTCACAGATAAGAAGTATAGCCAGTGATCAAGCCCTTTTTTAAAAAAACAGCTGATATTAGACATGTCAAAAATGCTCAGTGAATGGGAAATCTGGGAAAAAAACAAGCATTAGTCACTTTATTTCTCATTTTTGAGCCATAGCAGGACAAATTATAACTTACAGTGGTAATTCCCAAGAAAGTCAGTACTACGGAACAGTGGGAGGCAAGGATCTTGAGGGATCCTTGCCAAACCCACAACAGAAGGAAACTACTCAATTTTTAAAAGATTGATGTTGCCTGACCTTCCATTTGGGATCAGGATACAGGGAGTGTTACAGGAGCCTTGGAAGGGAAGATTTCTCTCCTCAGCAATCTAACTATGCATTGTTAAAGAAGTAGTATATATAAAGTCTTTCCAAGAATGGAAGTAATGATTAAATGCCCAGTCCTGAAGATGAGTAAAAATCCTTAGAGATGCCTAACAACTTTATTTCCAGTTGCATAATAATCTGGAGATTTGTAATAGCTAATAATATTTGTAATATGTTTTAAGATACACCAAAATGATTTTCTTGCTTCCAGTGGACCCCACCATGGGCACTGGGATAGCCAAGATCAATTGCATGCCTGCCATTCTCCATCTGTCTCTGTCTCCAGAACACCTCAGGACTTCTGCAAAATTTGTAAAGAGCCTTCCTGTTTGTTTCCTTCAGTTCCTGAGTCACAGGACCTGGAGTTTTCAAAACCCTTGTACATTATTAACCTCAGTTTTATCTCAAAATTGGGGAATCAAAGTGGAGGCTAACGCACAGCAAATAGCAAAGATTTAATATTCTTCCCCTTAGTTTTTTGGTGTGGTTTGTTTTTTTTTTTCATTTAATTGAAAAATGAAATAATATTCACAAAGTGAAATATGCCATTTTTGTCAACATTTCTTAAATTTGATTAGTACAGTGTTATTTTCTATATATTCAATATACATTATTAACATTATAAAAAAACAGATAAAATGGATATAAATCTTGCAAAGGTATAAAAATGTCTAAATAATAATATATAAAAGAAATTTTAAAATATCTTCTAGAAAACATCTTTAAGTTTGAAAAGGGAAAAAAAGGGAAAAATATAAATCAAGGGCATGCAATAAGGAGTTTGATTATCACATGATGATAATTCCCCCAGGCCTTTCCAGCAGTATTCAATCCAAGTTATAAATAACATCATAGTAAATGTGAACGACTGAGTTACACATTCATTTTCCATGTTCTCACTGTGAAGATCTTAAGGGATGCATTCTGGACAATGTCCACTGTGCTTTTCTTGCAAAATAAACAGAATTTCAGATAGGAATCTAAACAATAGATTTTAGAGAGGAAAAAAATCCTAATTTTTAACAAATCTTGAAATAAAATGAATGATTATGGAAAATCTCACAGCTTTTTTCATATACAGAATGTAAAAATGTATTTCCACCTCTCAATCATGTCTATAGGAATATCAGAACTCTAATAATAGTCATTATATTCCCATCAGTGTTTATATTTTGTACCTAAATTACAGAACACACATGACAGATGGAAAGAATACAGATTAAAAATGTGTTAGCAGTAACCCACCATGCTGTCTATAAGCTTTGGGAATTCTTGAATCAAGAAAAAATCACAAGCTTTTAATCAATTCACAAAAACTGATAGAAACAGGTAAAGGTTATTAAAGAAAAAGGGAACATTTGTTGTCAAATAAAGAGATTTCTGAGAGGGTTTTGTGTACAAACTACACTTTAGTAGTTTTCACCAGTGTATATTTTCACCCTCAAATTCAAATCAATTTAAATAACGAAGAAAGGCAGATACAAATACATTCTGGGAAGGCATCATTACAAACTGAAACTCCTTAGAGGCCCAGCACACCATGTGTGATCAAACTTGATATATTCTTATTAATATACAGTTTCAGCAGATTTCAGAGGCAATGTTTGACAGGGTCCAGGGGTCCTGTTACAATCTCTCACCTGGTGCCTTAGGCATGGAGATGTGAAAGGTAGCTCCACTTACTTGTTTGAAGCTTCTTCTTTCAGCAAAGATGTCAGAAGAGACGACTTCTTCCTGTTATAAAATTGTAATTTAGATCCAGAATAAAAGTCCAGCCAGAAGAAAACACTTCTACATAGCTGTATGCAACTGATGAAGACACTTTTCAGGAGCTGAGCTTTGATGATCCTCCTGGGTCACTTCCAACTCAGGATATTCCATGATTTATGATTTTCATATTCCCTGTCAATATATAACACTAAATGTTCATGATTAGCAGAAATGGAAGTGTAGAAAGTCCACAAAACTTGGCCATGATTTATAGATCTGTTATAGATTCCTCTTTGTGCTTCTTTGAGCTCTGTGTCATGAAATAATCTTACTGCTGCTATTTCCAGGCATAAGAAACAAAACCACACAGAGAAAAATATATTTACCAAGATCATCAACAACTCAACAACATAATTTGGAATACAAACCGGGTTTCTTGGGTCTCAAGCCTCCACACTGTTTCTAATTCTTTCTTTGATCATCTCTTCAAGAAACACACAATACAAATACTTTGTCATCTATGGCTCAAATTATCCAATAAAAAGTATGTACATTTGCTGTTTTGTTGTGAAAAGCTTGTCATAGGATCAAATCCACTTAAAAGTCATTTCCATTTCTGTGTTTTTATCAAAACATATGCTTTATTTTCTGTGGCAAGTTTTAAAGAAAAAATATTCAGAAAATAAATTGAAATAATCACAGGGAAAACATAATTTCCTGTTGCAAAGACATCCACTTATCTTCAGATATTCTTTTTCTATTCTTATGCCAGATGTGAATTTGGCTCGCACGCCCTTACATACAGCCCCATTTCAACTTTAATCAAGTGATTAAGAGAGCTGTTATTTCATTAGTACATCCTTTTACTGATCATTGTGACACATTAGGCATAGATAAAATGAGTATCAGAGGCTTGCTTCAATAACTGTGTATTGTCGTTTCCACTGCAATAACAGCATTTGCCTTTCAGTCTGCAAGAATGTAATTACACTAAATCATAGGGCCTAGTAACACTTCCATCTCTGTCTAAAGGGGGTTTTATTCCAGAGAAATAAAGCTTCTTTTTGGAAAGAAAGAGAAAAAGAAAAGAAAAAAAGAAAGAAAAGAAAGAAAAGAAAAGAAAAGAAAAGAAAAGAGAAAAGAGAAAAGAAAAGAAAAGAAAAGAAAAGAAAAGAAAAGAAAAGAAAAGAAAAGAAAAGAAAAGAAAAGAAAAGAAAAGAAAAGAAAAGAAAAGAAAAGAAAAGAAAAGAAAAGAAAAGAAAAGAAAAGAAAAGAAAAGAAAAGAAAAGAAAGAAGAGAAGAGAAGAGAAGAGAAGAGAAGAGAAGAGAAGAGAAGAGAAGAGAAGAGAAGAGAAGAGAAGAGAAGAGAAGAGAAGAGAAGAGAAGAGAAGAGAAGAGAAGAGAAGAGAGAAGAGAAGAGAGAAGAGAAGAGAAGAGAAGAGAAGAGAAGAGAAGAGAAGAGAAGAGAAGAGAAGAGAAGAGAAGAGAAGAGAAGAGAAGAGAAGAGAAAGAAGAGAAGAGAAGAGAAGAGAAGAGAAGAGAAGAGAAGAGAAGAGAAGAGAAGAGAAGAGAAGAGAAGAGAAGAGAAGAGAAGAGAAGAGAAGAGAAGAGAAGAGAAGAGAAGAGAAGAGAAGAGAAGAGAAGAGAAGAGAAGAGAAGAGAAGAGAAGAGAAGAGAAGAGAAAAGAGAAGAGAAAAGAAAAGAAAAGAAAAGAAAAGAAAAGAAAAGAAAAGAAAAGAAAAGAAAAGAAAAGAAAGAAAGAAAGAAAGAAAGAAAGAAAGAAAGAAAGAAAGAAGAAAGAAAGAAAAGAAAGAAAGAAAGAAAAGAAAGAAAGAAAGAAAGAAAGAAAGAAAGAAAGAAAGAAAGAAAGAAAGAAAGAAAGAAAGAAAGAAAGAAAGAAAGAAAGAAAGAAAGAAAGAAAGAAAGAAAGAAAGAAAGAAAGAAAGAAAGAAAGAAAGAAAGAAAGAAAGAAAGAAAGAAAGAAAGAAAGAAAGAAAGAAAGAAAGAAAGAAAGAAAGAAAGAAAGAAAGAAAGAAAGAAAGAAAGAAAGAAAGAAAGAAAGAAAGAAAGAAAGAAAGAAAGAAAGAAAGAAAGAAAGAAAGAAAGAAAGAAAGAAAGAAGAAAGAAAGAAAGAAAGAAAGAAAGAAAGAAAGAAAGAAAGAAAGAAAGAAAGAAAGAAAGAAAGAAAGAAAGAAAGAAAGAAAGAAAGAAAGAAAGAAAGAAAGAAAGAAAGAAAGAAAGGAAAAAAATGTGAATGGGTATTTTATTTTTTTTTATCTTTAGCGGCCTCTTGACATGAGGGAAAGATTTGTTATTAGTAATTAGCCAGATACCTCCTCCTTCACTTGTGGTAAAATTGATCTAACTACTTTAAAAAGCCCTATGCTACAGTTTTCATTTTCCTGCATTTGCTGACTCATTCATGCAAATCACTAAGGACAATGGATATGAGGAATTGAGTATTTTTGGTAGTGGATTCCAGTAAGAAATGGACTTCATCATGTGATTGGTGCTATTAACAGTCAGAATTAAAGTATTTATATTACCAAACACCCATTTTTGACTTACAAGTAAAAAATACCAGCAGTTTCCAATAACACAAATTATACAAAACCTAATCCTTTATTGAATACCTCAGATTTTTAAAATTCAGAAGTCTGTAAAATCTACCCCCTCTTCCCAGACACCTTCAGTTTTATCCCATATGGACATAGCTCATCATATAATGACAGAAGCCATTTAGGTATTCACATACAGTCATGATTTTGCCATTTTGGAGCATACTGACCAAGCGTTTGGGGCTCAACAGCCCCACAGGTGACCTTTCTGTCCTCCAGGGTCACCTCACAGCCAGTGACTCTCAGTTTCCCAGGGTGGATCTGTGACTGCTGTCATCTACAGGAACCAGATTCAGCATGACAGTGAGTGTGGCCAAAATTAATCAAAAAGGTGTGTTCGAGGAATTTCGGTGGCTGAAAGCAAAAGCTTTTTTTTTTTTCTTGTACAATCCGCTACACAGTTCAGAGACCAGTGAAAAAAAAGATTTTTTTGTTCAAAATTGCATATGATCTAATCTAAGGAGAATGTCATATTCCTTCAAGAGATAAACAGACCTTTTAATTTTGAATCAGCGTGGGGGCCTAATTGAACAGACTGATCTTACCCTGCAATCTTCCCCCAACTCGAACTTGTAAGATAAATGGATTTGTAAATAGTTCATTCCACCAAGAAAAGATAGCTTTCAGGATTGCACTTAAAGAAGCATTTGACATCAATTATTACAGTCTAATTACTGCACATTCACAATGCCATGAAAATGTGAAAGGGTGTGCTGTTACTTTTTACTGGCAAGTGTGCTGTGATGTAAAATGTGTGCAAGTATAGGGGATGAAAGAGTTATAGGGAAATTCAATAACAGTAGCATTACATGTAAGCTTTGAGAAAAAGAGAAACATGCAACTCTGTTACTGACAGGTAATCAAAGTTATGGATACTTTTCACCATTTTTGTAAAAACGGATTTTTATAAAAGTTTGGGGTTTTTTTTAAGTAAAATATGTACTGCTTTTTAAAGATAACACAACCAAAGAGAAGCCAGAAGAATGAAAAGCATTTTAAAAAGTTATATTTAGTCTCTTGTTAATCCTCCTACCTCCAAAAAAACGGAGGATAGCCCTGCATTTTATTATAAGATTCATCAGTAGATTCAGATCCACAGCTGTGATTAAGACCTGAAAATATTAGGCTGAAACAGGAAGATACACTTCAGTAGCAAATATGTAGCGATTATCACAAAATTAAGTTCATTCCACATTTTAGCTAATCACCATGGAAACCTATGTTCATTGGCACCTAATTGGAAATGTTCCCAACCTGGAAAACACTGTAGGCTTAAGGCTGCATAATTTCTTATTTAAGCAATTGTACTATTCTGCGTTTGTGACAGTACACCCTGACAATTTTGGCAACAATCCCAGAGAAAAATGTTTTTCTGAGAAGCCGCCTTCTTGCAAGTGTTTTTCACGACCCAGTGGAACTTCTGCCCTAGAAGGTGGCTGCATCAAGCCCCTTCTGCTGTTGGTGATGGAAATACCCAATTACCCAGTCACAGGTGTTACAGAAGGCTGCCGTCCTGGTAATCCCCACTGAAAAGTCAGAAAAATAATAATGAAGGTTATGTCTTTCTGCCTGAAAGAAAGCTGTGGTGCTGTGGAAGCATTAGGAAATCTCCTTCAAGAAAGTGTTTTTCTGCACTTCACCTGTATTATTCAGCTTGTAACACAGCAAAGAGGAAAGAGTAACTACAGACTGGCAAAAACACTCTATGTAAAGGAAATTTTAGTGAAGAGTCATGCCACTAGACTCAACTCCAGAGTACTGCTACATTACAGAGGTACAGGTGTCAGAACGAGCTGTTTATAAATCAGTTCTGGTTCATCTGAAACCACATGCAAGTACTTCCCAACTGCTAACAAAAGTATATTTGAATGCATTTCTTTCATACATTACTGTCTTAAAAAAATAAAAATCCTTGTTAAGCACTAAAAAAAAAGCACAAAATACTTCAAACTACTAGAACTACTTCTGGGTTTTTTTCTTTTCGTGAGTAGAAAGATTTAGGGAACTAAACTGTTTTCTGCTAGAAAATTAATTTAATGATGAGTCAAAAGAATATATTCCTCAAAATTACAAAACTGAAATGAAATGTTATTGTGTATGAAAGCCATGATCTTCAGATGGAGCATAATATATTTATCTGTTTTTCAAACATGTCTTCAAGTAAATAAACTAAGGAATGCACAATTCTTTTTCATTTTCATGGGCCTAAGACATGGTTTTGCATATTGGCTGGATATTGTGCAACGGAGATATTGGTTTGGATTTTCTCTGTGTACTACCAACTTTTTGGATTTAGTGGGGAACATGGAGAAGTAATGCAAATGGTTTCAGCATTTAGTGAAGGCTTTTTTGGATCAGCTACAGCAAAGGTGTGGAAGCACAGAAAACATACCTCTACTCTTTCTATTTTTCAGTCCTGGTTTGGACTTCGCTTCTAACTCTCATCATGTACATCCTACTCACTGCCTTCTGTATTTCATGCTCGTGAGCTGCTGAGTATATACTCCTATTTTTGCTGTGTATTTACTCCAATTTGTGGCAAGCATACTGCTTGCCACAAAGAGGCCCAGTATCATCAGGTTAACTGCAGTATGCATTTTATTCTCTCTTTTTTCTTACAGTGAAAATTGGCTCAAGTTCATATTCAGTCTTTGGTGGTTTTGCCTACTGGTGGTGCTGCCTCAGGCTAGATATGGCTAAATCCTGGGTATCCAAGTCCCTGAAATGCAGTGCAGCCTCTTCAGCGTTAAATGCTGCTGCAAAAAGCTGCTTGCATCCCTTATCCCTTCCATTAATGACTGCAATCTCCTGCTGTCACTCTTGGCCTGTTTTTTCTCCTATCCCTTCCTCTTTCTCAAGGAATAATCAGCATATAATCCCATCTGAATTCTCTCCAGTGACTCTGTGAGCATGAGATGATAAAATAGGGAGCCCATTTTCCTATGGGGCAGGGTTTAACATTGTCATATGAAAGGTTAATGCTCTTTTTCCAAGAAGTGTTCACTGCAGTACTCATTGCACTACAATCTGTATCTTGTTTGCTAAAATTGAGTTTTCATCAGGGTTTTCCTGCCTCAATAGTTGAAAGACCAAATATTTCTTATTTGTTCTTTCAGGGAAGCAGCTTCCTTTTGGCTGTTAAAATCTTACATTTGAGACGATTTAAATTGATTTAAGTGTTTTATGTATCTGTTACAAAGGCTTTAAAACCTTCCAAGCCTTTGGAACCATTCTTATGAGACACCATGGCCTGGCACATTAATTTCTCAGTCATTTAAAAAACTCTTAAAGTTTGTTTTAACAATCTTTTAAGTTTTGGTACATCTGATAACTGAAGTTTCGGAGCATAAATCTTCTCTTGCTCTTCTCCTGATAGCCTTAAGAATAAACAGTCTTCAGATAGCTACATGTATTCATTCGTTTTATTAATGTATGTCTCTCCGAATAGAGTTCCTTTTCTGCTGAAAGTATTTGGCAAACTTTGAAGTTTGTGTTATCCTTACATTTAAGAGCATTCAGAGTATTGTTATCTTTTGTCAAAGTATTCTCCCCAAGTTTTATTGCCCTCAAATCAGCCATTTCACTCCTGTAAATACTTATGTGATAAATAAATGCACATTGAATGCAGTTGAATTATAAAATGAGAATATTCTGAGTTCATAGTTTTAGTTCTTGTTCTCTGTAATCTATTCCCATAAATGGAACTCCAGTATGTAAATTAAAGCACATGTATTTTAATTCTGACTGCTCTCTTAATGTTTACATGACTCTCAGTATCTTCCTTTCTGTATACTTACCGTGTTGCTCTGTTAGGATGGCAAAATGAAAGCTGGGAAATAAGGGGTTTTTTGCACTTCAGCTGTGCAGAAAATGAATGCAAGAAACTAAAATGAGAAATCATGAAATCAAAAAGCAAGAAAAAAATTCACTTTGTGTAAAATAATAATAAATATTTCTTATTGATTATGTTCATTGTTAACAGCAGTGTAATAGACTTTGTTTTGTTAATTTATATAGAAGACAAGTAAATAAATGGCTGGTTTGCAAAAAGTATTTGTGGTTGCCAATTCTTTCCCAGAAAAACAATGATTGAGAGACTCTCCCACAATGTATGAGATAAAGATTTTTAGTGATTTAAACAGCAAAGGGCAGACTGGGATAACAAGAAATAATACAGGAAGTTTTCAGTTTTCATGTTCTATGTAATATGATCAAGTACTTTAATGTTCATCTAACTGTGGACAAAATGTCCAGGCCTTGCCTTTCTTATTTTAAAATAAGAAATATTAAATATTTTGAATATTTAATATTTAAAATCAGAATTATTTTAAAATCAGAAATATTCAGGTTACATCATTCATCATCTTGGAATTTCCTTCCCCTTGGAATAAACTGAGTAAGAACTTTTTTTGGAGACCCTGTTCTTCTGCTAGGAGTAGCTTCTAGAGGTTATCTGCAGATGGGAAAGCTTTTCACTGAAATTTAACTTTTTGAGACTAAATACACCATTAAAAAACACGTAAAAAGTTAATTGTGTCACAAATAATACTTATGAAAGAGCTCCATGTGTTCCAGAGTATATCCCTTGTTATACATTCTTCTGGTGTTTAATCTTTCTGAGTGTTTTGGTTTAGGAATGGTGTTCCCAGCTTAGTGTTCCCATAGAAACATTCCAAACCATGTGCTGTTCACTCATTACTCCCTTCCCTCCCTCTGGCTGCTGGAGAGAAAAATTGAAGACACAAAAGGGAGGGATTATGAGTTAAGAACAATTTACTGGTAACAGTAGTGAAACAAAAAACCAAACAGCAACAACAACAACAATATTAATGAAAGGGTACAGAAGAAAAGCACAGCCTTCTTCTTGCAAACATTCTGTCACTTAATCAGAATTCTGCAGTTGTTCAAGGGTGTACTTCCAAACCATTGGAGAGAATAGCCCTGCAAAAGCTGGCCTGTTTTCTCCCACATTTCATGCCATTCATGGCTATCCACCCTCAGGGCAGATCTCTGAATTACCTTTCTGGAAGTCTCTGTCCTGAATCTAATCTTGGAGTTGACTGTACTGCCCCTAAACATGGTCCAGACCATACTGAGAGTATGTAGCACACATAGCAAAAACAGCGTGCTTTACTCAACATCCAAAGGAAAATCAGAATTCTCAAAAGCTGCTGTAGCAGGTCCAAAGGAGAAAAAGGGTAAGAAAAACTGGGGAAAATCATCCTCTCCTGTTCTCTCCATAGACTGGGTGTGGTTATTAATAGATGTCAAAAGGTAGAGCCCAAAGTAAGGGTAGGAGAGCAACACTGAATGCACATCCAAGTGTCCCTCATTGGCCTTGATGTTCTTATGTCAGAAGCTGATATGACATAGTGCAGCGAAGTACAGCAACAAAGCAATCCTGATCCTCCTCCCTCTTTGAAAAAGAGCACAGCTTTGGTCCCATGCTGCACATATGGAAACACAGACAGGGTTATGTACCACAACCATGTGAACAGTCCGAGCAACATTGAGACCCGTGTCTCTGGTCATAACACAACAAATGCTTAAATCAAATATTTTCCTGCCCTCTCACTGGGCAAACCTGTTGTTATCTCAACAATACCTACCCCACACTGGGTGCCAAATAAGGCTGTCCTGGATTAGGAATGGTGTTTCCGATTAAGTGTTCTCACTAAAGCACTCCAAACCACGCGCAGTGTGCTCAATCTCCCCTCTCCCTCCTTGTCCCTCTGTGGCGGGATGGAGAGGACAATTGAAGGCACAAAAGGTAAAGGTTATGGGTTAAGATAAGAACAATTTATTGGAAACAGGAATGAAATGACAAACAAATGGTAACAGCATCAATATTAATGAAAGTGTGTGCAAGAAAGGAGAAGAATTCACAACTCACTGCGTGAGAACCTGCAATACCCTAACCACTGCCACACTACCACTGACCCAAAGAGAATAATGAGATGAGGTGACATAGAATAACTTCTTTGTCCTGGCCATGCCTACTCCTGGGTACTGCAAAAATTATCCCTGTCTTGTCTGGAACTAGGACATCGAACATAACTGAGCTTGATTTATGTTAGGAATGTATTCAAATAATGAAACTTTCCTGAAATCACAATTTTAATTGCAGAAATCAGCTCTGGGGAGAAAAAGTTGATGTGTGAACGAAATTCATGTTCACCTAGCTGATGTAAACCCTGTCTTATGTGGTGGACAAAGAAATGCAGAGTGGGATTGAAATCACTGTATTTTTTAAGATGGGGATTAATATTAAATCTTACAAGGAAGAGTAAAAAGAATAGACATATTAATAGAAATCTGAAAGCAGAGGGGAGATGACAAATTGAAAATCTTAAAATACCCATTTCATAAGGTGAATTTATATCCATCCTGTTATTAAAGTCATTTAATGGCTTATTTTTTTTTTTCTAAAAATATGTTTAGGAACTTGGACACTACAATGAAAAGTGTTAATAGAAAACTTAGAAAAAAATATAGTGGTGGTGCATTAATTCAGATGGAATAGGTTGGCTGGACTTTAAAAAATTGTTCTCATAACACTTGCTTTATAATACTGTGAACAGCTAAGTTCAGAATTTGAGTGTCATGATAATAAACACTATCCAAAACCTCTTTAACTTTTATTAAATGGAGAGAAATAACCAGAGAAATATATATAATAACAGTTAAGCTTGATGACATATAAGGAACTAGACAAAGCTCATTTTAAACAACATTTTTTTCTATTACTCTATTCTTTTGCTTTGAACCTTTAAGAAATAGTCTTCTAACTTCTGGATGGTAATAGCTGTCCATTTGGAATAGAGAAAAAAAAGGAAGAGCAGATTAAAATGAGGTTGTTGTTGCAGTCTGTGTCCTTCAGAACAAAAGAGGATAAACACAAGCAAAGAGAAGATAAAAAGACCAGGAACAAAAAAAAAAAAAAAAAAAAAAAAAAAAAAAAAAAAAAAAAAAAAAAAAAAAAATTCAGATTCTGTTTCTGGGCTTCACTTTTGAATTATAGACTAGATTTAGATTATAACTAGTTTTTAAACTATGATGAAAAGGATCTCCTTTTGGTTAATCTGAAGAGGACACTTTCCTGCTTTGGACTTGCATAATCCAGGGCAAGACTCAAGTCCTGCACAGGGGCTTCCTTTCCCTATTTATTTTTGGCAAGGTGTCTGAGGTTATGTAAGTTTATTTGCCCGTGATGAGAAGAGGTGGTCCAGTGGCCAGGACAGAGGTCAAGCTGTTCTAATCCACCCTTCAGAAAGCTGCTGTGAACCTTCTGTAACGGGAAGGCTCCTCAAAATCATCAGCACACTCGGATACACAGAGAGCTGGGAGGTTGCCTCAGCTGATCCGCAGTGTTCATCCCCCCACCAGACAGATGTCCTTTTCTGTTCACAGCTGTGCTGCCTGAAGAAGTTCCTTTTGTCAGCCAGAAAAGGATGAGGTATTTGCTCACTAGACAGTTTCTGTGTGAGGTTAATAAAACAGCCATCACCAGCAGGATATATTTTCAGCAGCGTCTATGAGATGAAGCTGTAGCTGGCAAAACCAGGCTCTTTTTAATACAGAAGACCAAAAGAGAAAGGAAGAAAACAACAATAACAACAAAAAAAGGCAGAAAAAGAAAATGGAGTTAAACACGTGAGGGAAGAGGTGGTGGTATTAATGCTTTAGCTCATACTGTGAAGATGGCATTTGCACTTAGTTGTCTTCATCTGACATGGTATGTTCAGGGAATTTTTCACAACTCACTCTTAAAGTTTCAGGCGTTAAAACAGAAGCCCAAAGAATTTGGGTGTGGGACCCAGGGGAGTGGATCTCACTTCATTCAGTAAAGAACGTTGATGTGTTGGTGGGATTATCCGTCCACTTAATTTTTTATTTTATTATCCACCAAATGCAGTAATTTTTTGTCCCACACTTGTCAGACTCTTGTGTGTCAGACACGAATTTAGCACAGTTCTTTGTGGATAGTTTTGTTTGCATTTTTGTTTGTTTCTGGGTTTTGGTTGGGTTTTGAGGAAAAGAACAGCTTGGCACAGTCATTATAATACTGGCCTAAAAATCTCTTTATAAGGTGAATAGAGAAAGCCATAGATTTTGCATAGTAAACCAATTGCAATAATTGCACTGACAAACCATACCCATTAATTGAAGAACATGTGTCAGAACATAATTGTAATGAGATTAAATATTTCTGACAAAAGTGAATCTTTTTGTCATATGACATGACTTGGGAAGAAAATGTCAATCCACATGGACAATAATGTCCATGGCTCTAACATTATTCGTCACAGACTCAAACATGCTCAAGTGAGCTATATCAGAAGTTACATAATACTGATCTTTTTACCCCTGAGACTATTGTAAATGTCTATCATTAAGGCAGCAACAGCTAGCCAGTCAATGTCAATCAAAGCCTGTGAGGCATTTTAATATCAGTCCCTACTGATATATACTGATATATGAATTAAAAACAGGAGGTGGAGCCATTTTTCATGTTAACAGCCAAGTTTCCAATTAGCCTATTGTCGTGGTTGGGGGGGGAGGTGAATTCCTCCAGGGGGATGTGGGCAGTCCAATCAGTGATCAGCTTTTCTGCTGGCACCTGGGTTGGTCACTCGGAAGTTTGGACACGCCTCTGAGGACACAAAGAGTTAAAAGCAGGAGTCTGAGGGGCTCGGCCTCTTTTCGGATCCGGGTGTCAGCAGAGAGATGTCTCAGGTCTCCTTCCCCCGCCTGGCCACGAGGCTGGGACACGTGGTCGGCTCAGGTAAGCCGGAGCCCCCCCAGGGGTGGGGAGAAGAGAGGGGACAGGACTGGAACTGAGCTGCCCCGTCCAGGATGGAGGGGTGGAAAACTGTGGAAGTGCCTTCTGTGTGTGCTCACCCCCTCCTCCCCCCCAAACTCCGGGAGAAGGTGCTCAGCCACGTGGGGGTTTGCGGAGCCTGGGAGTGCCTGAGCCTGCAGCACCCTGCCGAGAAAAAACTGTTAACCCTTGCTTGGCAGAAAGAAACTTTTCTTAGACATTGATTCTCATGACTGGTGGTTTTCGGAGAGAGGGAAGCGGCCTGGGACCGAGATGATAAAGCATGATTGGAAGGAACTCGATGGAAGAATGAGAGGAGTAGCCTTGGAGCTGGACTTTTCTTGCATAATGTCAGCCATGGACTGAACTTGAGTCTCTTTTGAACATAAACTGCATTTTTGGGTGGATGCAGCTGCCCCTTGCTTTTGCTACAGTGACTGGCACTTGAAGAATTGGAGCGAGCAGAGAAAAGAGGGGGAGGGTGAGGTGGTGCCCTCTGCCCTCAGGACAGACCTGCTCCTGGAACCCCGGCCCCTGGGTAAAAAGGGGAGAGCTCGGCATGCAGCATCCTTAAAAAGCCCTGTATGTAGTTTTGGCCTATGAGACAGCGGTGAGAGCGCTGGACATAGGAAAAAGAGAGAGTCACCCTGGCAGACTTCTCCGGGCGGTGCTATGGGTGACATAGAAACACATAAGGGGTGGACCCGTGTTTTCTGAGGAACAGTCTGTGGTGCGAGAGAGACTCCTCTCTCCCTTGCTGAATTGAAGATTAGTTTGTTTTTGAGTGGTGATTGTTTGATCTAAAACCCAGGGGTTGGTCTGTGAAGAGTGATGGGTGGGGAGGTAGAAACTGGGAGAAGAAATGTTCTAAGAAGTTTTTATTTCTGTCTCTGTGTGTGTTTAAGAGTATTTCTGTCCCTGTTCTTATGTAATTAATAAAGTTTTGGTGGGTTTTTTTTTGTTTTCAAGATTTAAGCCTGCTCTGCTCTGTTCCTGATCACATCCCACAGGAGTTGTTAGAGAAAAAACATATATTCATGGGTGCACTAACATCTGGCCAGTGCTAACCCATGACACCTATTTAACTACATTTATTGTATGTGCCATGTGTATGCCCTGCATATATTATTACTCAATGAATTTTAATTAAATAACACAAATGCTGGAAGGACCTAACATTAAATCAGAATTTTTTCAGTTGTTTAAAAATGCTACGTGTATGGAAGAACAAGGAAAATAACTTTTCTTACTTCATTCTTAACTTCATTTTGCCTTCATCATTCGCTTCACATTTCTTCACATACACGCAGATTAAGTTATAACCAAAGCTTTTCTGACAATACTTAAGGGCTAAATTTGGATATTAAAAAAAATTCTTGGGTAGAGAAAATCCAGAAGAGAAATAACTATCTCATTCCTGCAGGTTAGCTTAACTCTCCTTATAATAATTAATTTGCTCCCACATTTCACCCAAGAAGCTGAAATGAGAAGCTAATCCACACTTTTCTAACAATTCCTTGGGGTTACTGTTGCACTCCTATAGTAAACCTAGCTGATAGTGTACTCCTTTCAAGTGTATTTGTGTACCCCAAAACAAAAACATGTGGCCAGTTTCCTCTGCAGGATATTTGACAGGGGATAATGTGGCAAAAGAGAAGGTGGAATGACATTCTCACAACTGTACTGCAGCTTCTCTGTTACCTGCCTAGTCATTCCCTAAAGCATAAAACATCATCTCAGCAGCTGGCTGATAAATTACAAGAACAGAAAATTAGTGATGTGTCAGGAGCTGCTTTTCTCTAGTTTGATTAGAAAATGTTATCTATTTTAATCATTCTTTATTGCTGTAGATTTTAGGTAGAGAAGTATCTTAATTTATCTCAATTTCTAAAATGTATCTCTTTCATGTACAATATTCTCTATTAGAACAATAATCATACCAAGATTATTCTAGAGTTATTTTCATACTACATGATGATTTCTGCATATCAGATTTTAAATATTTTAGACATTGGTTTGTCATTTGTCATTTGTTTGACCTCTTGTACTCGGAGAATGTGATAGTTCCATTAATTATCTCTTAGATGTTTACTCATTTTAAAGTTATATAATACCATAAGGAATAAGATGATTTTCAAAGAACAAGTATAAAGAAAACTAAAAAAAAAAAGGAAATTACACATTTCACATAATATGTCAAGTAGTTAGACAAATCTGCTAGACTACAGAAGAATAATCACAAGTAAAAGAAGGAATTGCTAGAAAAACTCCTTTTTAGAAGACTTCCATTTCAAAATTTCTTGCCACACATTGTGTTTTGAACCTTCAAAAACAGTCAAGAGATTTACACATTAAAGTCCCTCTGGAAGTGTCTTTGAAAGTCCTCCTTAGGAGAACAGCCTGGAAGGAATTTTGTGCAAGGAGTAATTAGGAGCTATGGTGTACCTGCAAGCTGAGCAAATGCAGAATAACACCATCTGTGTAGCAACTCTCATTCTGCATAGGAGTTAGTCCCATAATGTCACCTTTCTTCATTTATTAATCTGATTGTCTTTGTTCCACACTTTACCTACCCTTGTGTATTCTCCATCTACAGAGAGAAAACTTGGACTCAAATAATTGCATTGTTTCTGGGGTTTTTTGTGGTAGGTTTTTTTTGTGGTTTTTTTGTTGTGTTTTTGTTGTGGTGGTGGTGGTTGTTTTTTGTTTGTTTGTTTGTTTGGTTTGGTTTTGTTTTGTTTTTTGGGTTTTTTTGTTTGCTTGCTTTTGGTGGTTTTTTGTTGTTGTTGTTGTTAAAGAAGCTCCATTTAATGAGAATTAAGCTGTTTACTACTTCTTCAGGAAGTTGCAATACTTGTTACATTGTAATATCCTGCTACCAGTTCTTCACATAAAGCTGAATGTTATATGAATATGGTGGAGCACAGGTGCTACAGCAGACAAATTGACCAGAAAAGGTAGAAATAAAGGCAAGTAAAAGGATTCACAGGGATTTCTAAAGCCATGGGATGCTACAGAGTAATAAGTAGAACAAAAAGAGACAAAAGAATCAATATGAGTCAAACTCTTTTGGGGAGGATGCTCTAAAATGTTTTACAGCTGTGATCTACTATCACTCTGGAGAACTCTGTACTGGTATTGAAATAAGGGCAAAATTCCTGAAAGACTTAACAGGAAATCATTCTTATCTAGATATAAATTAAGAATAAATTCCATTAAAATCAAGAGTCTGGGAAGAGAGTTAATTGTTCTCTCACAGGATAAATACAAGAAAGGAGTAAAAGTGATTTACTAAGAAGGACAGAACTGACATAAAACAAAGTAGTGTACATTGGTGAGGAATTGATTCAGACTTGAAATTAGAAGCTGTCTAACAATCCTGAGAACTGGGTTCCAAAAGGCTCAGCATGTGACCCAGAAAAAGAATCCATTTTATGATGGAATACGACAAGTTTATGATGGCAGTTGCATGGTAGTTACACATCCTGGGAAGTGATTTGATAGTTGGGAAAAAACAAACCAAACCAACACCAAACATCTCCTGTCAACTGTTCGATTCACCTGCTACTTATCATTAAACTCTCAAACTTTAAGCAGCAATTGTCTTCTCACCATACCTGTGGACACTGCAAAGGAGAACCTAAATCAAATGCAGTTCACATGGTAGAAATAATAACAGAATAACACTGAGGTTTAAAGAGAGCTATTTAGCAAAAAGATTAACTTATGGTAGTGTCTGCCATAGAAAATTTCAGTAAATATGTCAGAGCTAAGTGAGTTCAGAATCAGTGAGATGAGGCTCAATTATGATGACCAACTTATCAGGTAGAAATGACCCAAGTGTGTTATTTCTGAAAGAGGAAAAGTTAGGGGAAAAATGGGAAATAGCTTCTTCAAAAAAAATGAGAACTTAGAGTTCACTCAAGCCAAACATTTTCTCTATTTTTTCCCCTAAGCAAAATAGTACAGTTTACTCCTTACTTTGCAAGAATCAAATTATCCTAGATGTTGCTCAAGATCAGATTTGCATAAAAACATTGGTGCAGTAGAATTTATTAGAGCCAATAACAAGAACCACATAAGAAGAAATGTCTCTTTGAAAATTAATGTTTTAGTGTGCCTTTAGTACTTATTTTATGAATCTAATGCCTTAGATGCATGTAGAAGGAAGAGATTATCCTGTGACTATGTCCTGTTTGATTCGTATTGTCTCTTAATTAGATTAATATATGCTGTAACACAGACACTTATAAAAATAATTGATTGGTAAAACAGGGCTATCATGGATATAAACATTCCAGTCATCTTGATGCAATTCAGAGATTATGGCTAATGAATGACTTGAACAAAATTCTGGATTTGGTTCGCACTCTGTGATAACAACTTCTTAGAAATTGGGTTGTATTGTTAAACAACTTATTTAGTAGGCTTACAAACCTAGTTAAAACTATAAAACAAAGATTAAAAGGAATACTCTGCAAGTGTAATGGTTTTTTGGTCCAGACTCAAATATCTAAGCAAAGTTTCCATTTATACAAAGCAAACATAAGTAAATGAATAAGAGCTGTCTCAGAACATGATCCCACAGATGGTAGCGGAGAGTTTCTTCTTTGGAGTCATGATCCTGAATCTTCATGGCAGGCATTTGACTTAAATTCATCAATATCTTTGAAATAGTCAGCACCACTGTCTGTGAGATAGATGCACTTGAGTGAGACTAACAATAACATACATAAACAGGACATCTTCCAAAACAATGACATGGAGTGTCACTTCTTGGAAAATTTTTATTCCTCTTCTCCCAACTCATATTTGAACTGCATGAAAATTAGTGAGAAAACTGTTCAATTACACCAAGAATCTGAGGGAAAACTGGAGTTTTTCTCTGTGTGTAGAGGCTCCCTTCAACTAGTGGTAATGTAATGTTAAATGAAGAATTGTCATGATATGCTCTTTGGTATTTAAAACTATACTTTTGTCTTCAGCATCAACTCAGACTTTTATTATAAACAGTGCTTAGGAATCAGTATCAACCTTTGACTGAACACTTCATATTTTCACTGAAGCAGACATTAATCATATGGATTCCTGAGCCATACTTGTCATTTATAAACTTTTCTGATGTCTCCCATGCAGCCTTGACAATGATCTTAACCAGATCCCATGTTCAGACTCTTGCAAGACTGGATCTAGAAAGACACCAGAAGACTATAACTGATAAATTATACGATCAGATGATAGCTTTGTAAGGAGAATAAAAACCCGTTTCCTCATAGACAGGTACTGTGACTTCGCTCATGTTGATGATACAGAATTTCCTTTTCATATCAATGATCTTAACACAGCCAAGTGTATATTTCTGAAGTTTAAGATTTTACTGGATGGCTCAACTGGCTTTACAGTACAGGGAAAAAAAATCCACAAAATCATTTGTATATTGTGGAATTGTCTCCTAATCCAGGAAGAAATGGTTGATATGGCTGCTGCCTGTGAAAACAGCTGGCTTCTTCAGCATCTGATTATTGTAGTATATTAAGTGGCAACACCGAATCACCAGAATAAAAAAAAAAAAAAAAAAAAAGCACATAGGTAGCATTAAGGAAAGCACTATTTTTCTGAATATTCTCTGTCTCTATATTCCTCTTTTTGTAACGTTTCAGCTCTGCCAGACATTCTTTATATGAATTGATGGACAAATTGTCCCACTATTTTAAATTCTCTGCTCCTACTTCTGATAAGCTCAGGGTTGATGCTGTGACATTTAGTTTCACTTGTAAGCAGACTTAGCATGATTCATTCATATCTATTTCTTTCAGCAGTTATTTGCTTTTTTTTTTTTAACCATGAAACTGGAAGGAAAAAATAAAATTAGGGGTTATCTGGATTCAGGGTTACTATATTCTTAATATTGAAACAAATCATTTACTGCTGGCATCAACCCATCTCTTAAGTAACTTTTGCATACCATCCTAAGAGCATGGTCAATTTTTCTTCAGATAATTTTTTGGCTCAAAGCAATTACAAATGAATAATGCAATACAAGCATATAAAGCATATAAGCATATAAAAAGTAAACTTTAATTCATAACACACTTAGACAAAAACTATTGTCCTTTTTTCCCCCCCGTTCCAGAACTAAAATAAACAGAAGATGCTTTGTTTCTTTGGTGCACAAGTCATTATTTATGCTTGTGTGATGTCAACTTGCTCTACTTTTGCAAGAATTTTCATGTTCAGCTACAAAGACTTTCAAGAGGACTCGGTTGTTTTCAAGGCTAAAGCTGCCGCTGAAGAAGTTCCGACTTGTTTTCTGTATTTATATTCTATTCTATCTGGAAATGTATTTTTTATAAATTTCTGGCCTTGCTGTGTTACTTTTGAAGTCAAAAAGTTTTTGCAATTGACTTTACTGGGAAAAGAAAAATCCTTGTGGTTTTTAAGGGATAACCTGAAGTCACAGGATCATAGAATCACAGAATAGCCCAGTCTAGAAGGAACCTCAAAGACAATCAGGTCCAGTCTTCCATGGGAAAGGGAGAGGAAGCCAGGATGAGAATGATTCCTTTCTCCTGTTATCCTGCTTAGATGTGACTCGTTGTATGTATTTTATATTTTATTTTATTTCTAAAATTTCACATCTAGAAAAGATGTGTACTCTTGTAGTGGATAGATGGCTATGGACATAAGCATGATGCTCTCTCAGAGAAATACCTTTTATGCATGTGTTCTTCTGAGACTTACTCCTTACATCTGAAGTGCAATCCAGCAGCCAGTAAATGTATGTAGGAACTCCTTTGTAGGACACAGGGTGGAATCCTGCATTTCTTAATCCTCAGGTAGAACCCTCCCAAACTAAACGACCTCACTATTAACTCTGCTTTGAAATGGAAAACTTGGCAGGCAGAAGATTTCACCACTTAAAAGAACAAGGTATACTGATATCAGTTATCTTAGAATTCAGAAGGCTCTCTTGCTGCAAAGGTTGTACTAAATATAGAAACAGTTTTGAGCTGAGGACAAAAACCTAAAAAAATCTGCAGAAAACTGTGGTCTAGAAAAGGCTTTTTGCTTGTGAAATTTCTCACATATTAGAAATGAAACAGAAGCTTAATTAAGCCAAATTCCACTAATTTACAGGAATCCTTGTTAGACCAAAATCTCGTGATTTAGGAGAACAATGGTCACCAGATTTGACTGATTTGTACTGTGAGTCAGAGAGAACAAAAAAAGAAACATTATTCCTAAGTTTCTGCAGTCACTCTCACACAATCTTTTCATCTCAGCTTAAGAGCATTAGCTCAAGAAGCAGAGAAAGAAAAGGAAAGCAAGTATTCATGTAAAACAAATTTCGTTATGTTTTTTGGCTAAAAAGACAGGTTAGTATTTTTGGCAACTTGCATTTTTCCCTCTACAGCTGGAATTCAGCAGCTCATAGCTGTCTGCCAAAGCAGATGCATAATCTAGGCCACTGCCTCACAACAGCTTTTGTGAGCGTTGTTAAAAGAAGCACTTTCTAGATAAATACTGTGAGAATATTAAAAATAGAGAGTTTGAATAAAAATAACGGAATTCACTTGTCCACATTGGAGCAGAGGAAAGAGCTGGTTGCAGAATTTAGGTATGGAGATAGTTTTTCTCATTTCTGATAAATATATATTATTATTTCCTCCCTAACTACCCATAAAATAAGGATCAGCCTGGTAGTTCTAATTCTGAGGATGATCTACTGATGAAATCAAGCATTATTTTCAATATTCTAATAATGTGAATGCAATCATCATGTTATCTTGAATACGAGAAAAATTAAATCACCAAAATGTTTTCTTGTTCACGTTCCTAAACATTTTTCAGTCAGAGTACTGATATTATAACTTTCTTTTCTAATAGATTCACAGCGTAGACATGATACTTTCCATTCCCCTTTTTGATTTTCTATGTGCTTCCCTCTCTTTTTCTCTCTCTCTCTCTCCATACACATATATGCATGCATATATCTAACTATTCAAAAAAATACTGAGAAATGTCCTTTTATTTTTGAACTAGGTGGAAATGATTGCTTTGTATCGAGGATTTGGGATTGTTATTTACTCAGATGTCTCCTTCAAAAGCACTTACACTATTTTCGTAAACCAAAACAGTTGAACTCATCAGTTTCAGGAATGTTCTATCCAAATCCAGGAGTTTATTGAGCTGATCAAGATCTCCTTCAAATCAAGAAAATTTTGTGAACTTATAACCCGTTACACACAATTAAAACAGTCCTGGCACTTTGTTCTCCCCTCTTGAGGCCATCTTTTCTCAAATTAGGAGCAGATTTTGAGAAGGTGGTTCAGGACAAGATTTCATAGCCTGTCTAGGAAACCCATTCCAGTGTTTGACTGCACTAAGTCTGGTGTTGCTCTTTCTATTAACAATTGAGGGTTTCCCCTGTTGCCTGTCTCCTTTGTTTTCTGCACACTCTCATTAGGTGTGGAAAGACAGCAGTAAGAACCCCATTCAGAACACAGTTCTCTCAACCTCTTCTCAGCTGTCATGTGCTCCAGTCTTTAATCATCACAGTGATGATTACAGAAGAACAGTGAACCACAGAACAGTGGTTCTCAGCCGAATTTACTACAAGGAGTCAAGCTCTTTTTACCAGCAGCGGTGTGTTGGAAAGTTCATCATCAAGAAAGCCACTGAGGGCAGATGTCACAAGTACTGCTTCTTGCTCATCCACAAGCCAGCCATTCTTCTTTGTGTTCCAGGTTATGGGATGTATTTTTAAATAAAAATATTTCAGTTCCAGAGGTAGTCTGCCCTCTGCATAGTGCTTTTCCTAAGCTGATACTTCTTCCTGGCACCAAAACAACTAAGGATGTTGATACAGATAGGTTCAAGTTGCACCTCATTAGTCTATCTGCAAAACAGTGTAGTTGGTTAGAATTTCCTGGAGATGGTTTCTTATGGAGTAGCTTTTTTCTTTTTTTTTCTCCATTAATTCCCAGGCTTCTGAAGAAATGGTTACAGAAGCTGTATGAGCTGATCAGTCATGTCAAACTTTACTCATTCTCCATTAGGTCAGTTCAGGTGCATTTTTATCACACATAGTGAATCTCTGATTTCTGCACTGTCCAAGAGTCATTTTCTGTAGAAACATGGATTCACATACTGTGTATCCATCCATCCATCCATCCATCCATCCCTCCATAGAATACAGTGAATCTAGATGTAAAAATCCACCACAATAAACCCTCCCAATCTAAACCACAGAATTACTTCTTTGTGGCCGTTAATGGTGAAATAAGCAGGACATTGGATCTGAATTAAACATGATTTCCATACCAGTTGATGAAAGGAAGACCTTGGCATCTACTTTGTTGTGCTTTTCATGCTAAAATATTAATTCTGTTTAGACATGGTGTGTGGAATGACTCTGGTATTTTATTCTAAAACAGGCAGTATTGTCTAAAAGCTTCCCTAACTAATAACTATTTTGGACACGATTTGTGGAAAAGAATCAATATGCTTTAATGCAACATCCTCTCAGAAAAGAAAAAAATAGTTACACATATTCCTAACATGAATAAAGGCATCATAACAAGAGGAGAGGAGAGGAGAGGAGAGGAGAGGAGAGGAGAGGAGAGGAGAGGAGAGGAGAGGAGAGGAGAGGAGAGGAGAGGAGAGGAGAGGAGAGGAGAGGAGAGGAGAGGAGAGGAGAGGAGAGGAGAGGAGAGGAGAGGAGAGGAGAGGAGAGGAGAGGAGAGGAGAGGAGAGGAGAGGAGAGGAGAGGAGAGGAGAGGAGAGGAGAGGAGAAGCTTTTTTCTCACTAACTAATAATCACCAAAGTTATCAGGAAAGAAATCAGAAAGTCTTGAGCATGTATTTGGTAAATCTTAACTATGTGTAAGAGTCTGTTGGCTGAATTCATGGCTGAATTAATTAAGCTTTTTTCTCAAGAAGTACTTTAATGAACATATTGTAGTTAACATTGTTCGAAGACAAAAGAAAAGTAACTATAATGAACCACAGTGGGCATCATTTAATGTTTTTATATTCCTGCCATGAAGAGATGCCTGACACATGTATCCCTGAAGCAATAGCCACATGAGGTCACTGTTGTTCATACATGAGTCATAAGCTCGAATCACAAAATTTTCAGTTGACAGAAACAAAAATATGTGGCTGAAAAATAAAGTTGGCTGTATTATACATCAACAAAAATCTGTGATTCACAGTCTGAAAAGAGAATTTATTAACATGGGAAATACTAAATACAAACATTTTATGCATAAAATACAAAATTTAGATTAATAGTTTCTTTACATTTGAAAAACAGCTAAAAAATATCTCATAATGGCTGAAAAAAGCATGGGCATTATCTATTATATTTTCTGGAACTTTCTGTATAGTAGTTATTCAGTTGTGCTGGCATAATAGCATCAAAAGAGTTTCAAGAGACTTAGAACTTTGTAATTATTTAATTGCTTATCTTTCATGAGATTTTTTTTTCTTTCTGCTTTTAAATGTAAAGTTTATTGCCTTCAGAAATATAAAAATGCAAAAAGTATATATATTACAAACAATGTGAGATGTTCTGGCACTAGATAAGTAAGCATCAGTAAGACAAGCATTGTTACAGCAAACCTGTGTACTGAACCGCAGTGCAAAGCCATCCTAGCTGTGAATTTGCTTACAAGTTTTTTGTCAATTCTTAAAATATATTATACCTATTATGCTGATAGACCTTCTCTGGATATTCATCCATTCATGTGATTATATCAGCATACATTATCATATCAGCTTCTCTTAAAAGATTACATAGCATATATGATGAATTCAGTGTTACGAGATTTCAGAGAGAGTACATTTCTTTTTTTGTTGAATTATTCTCATAAAAGAATAAAGTGTCATATTCACCAGCACTATATAGTCATGAAATTAAAAACCTAATCACGATCAAAATCATCAAGAGAATAGAACAGAAATAGCAATCAAAAATGTCAGCTGAATTTGAAGAACTGCATAATTAAAATCTTACTCCCCAAACTGAATCAAAGTCACATTTGTATGCTGAGATTCTTTCAGGGAGGTGGATTTTTTGATGCTGGTGTATTTATCAGCATGCATTTAGATGCAAAAGCACGATTTGTTCTACTAATAAAATAAAAGATAACTTTAAAAGTTGATTAGTTTTTGCAACATCTTTTATCAAACTACCATGCATATTAACTTCTATATCTGAGCATTAAAACCCTCACTACATAATGTAATAAAATACTACTTTAATAGAACATTAGCACAATAAAAAAACTCGTATATGTGCTCAACAATTCTTGCATTTCTGTTTTAATCTGTAAGCAGGTGAGTAAATAAAATTACTCACATTATGCAATTATTTCATAGATTTGGATTCCCATATGGGATTTTAGAGATCATGGAGAAAACTTAAACATTAAATGTGTTCATCTTCAGCAAAAGAGTAACAAAATAACAAGTCTTAAAGGACAGAGCCTGTATAAAAAATGGATGGAAAAGTGGATCAATACAGGACATTATCCCCAGTTCCTATTGTCAGTATGTAGCCTTAAAACTGAAAAAAAAAAAATTGTTCTCCTAATTAAATAATCATTAGCTTAAACTCTGCAGCTGATCTGACTACACATAATATGACCTCCATGTTTATAGAAAGAAAACATGGTATAATTACAAAATATAATTAACTACACTAATTAAGCTATAAAATAACAATAACTCTCAGTAAGTATATGACTACAATTTGCTGCTTAACTGAATTAATTCATGACTGTAAAGGAAGGCTAAAAGAACTAGATGCAGGAGTGAAAGGGTTCACACAGCCCCGGAAATCACCCAAATTTTGAAAATCTGTCCAAATAATTGTTGATTAATCAGAAGCAGCAGCATGTGCAGCAGATGGATGTTCAGCGGTGGGAATGGGTGTGAATGTGCACAGCTGCAAACACCATCCCCATAGCTGGTGGCCCTTCTGTGACCTGAAAGGACAAGAAAAGTTTTATCTCAAGATTTGTTAGCAGGATCCACAAAACAGCAGTTCAGCCAGCTCTTAAAAAGAAGTCAGATAATTACCCACAGAAATGTTCTATTGATAGGGAAGCAACAACTGGGTGTTTTCACATGCAAAGCACAATACATAAAATTACTTTATAATGTTGTGATAGTGCCATGATGCAGGAAGAAAGGAACCTCTTTCACTCCCTAGACTCAGATCACTACCATGGAACAAAGGAACACTTTTATTTTGGCTCTTATGATCAAATAGATCTTGATACATTGTACTAAAAATTGTCCTTACGTATCCAACCTTTTGAACCATACCCTCTGTCAATAGTTGTACAAGATAAATATATGAGAGATATGTTCAGGAACAAGTCATATGACAAAAAATTCAACTTAATATTTCTTAGTTCTTTATTAACTAATGAGTCCCTTCTTTCTTTTGCTATTTTTTTTATAGTTAGTATTTATGCCTAAGCAAGCAAATGAAAATACCTCCTGCTACCTTGCCTTTCTCTACTCAGGAATCAAAATCCTTGTTGAAATAATCCAATACCATTAGGAGCACATTTTTTGAGTGGAATCCCTTCAAGTTATTGACAACACATCACTGGGTTCCCCAGGAAAGAAAAACCCTTTTTTTTTGCTAGGAATACATATTATTGCACCAACTATCATACACCTAAAATCTCAGCTACCCAGGGGACTACATTTCATCACTGAATTTAAGTGTCCAGTGTGTCACTCCAGTAGATAATGATGCAGCAGGTGGAAGGCTCTTATATTCATTTATTTCAAGTGAGATTTAAGTTATTCTCCTATTCTTTTACTGAGAACTTCTCTTCCTTGCCTTTATAACCCACTCCATTAGGGTGTCTGGAAAGGGAGTGAAGAGGAGAGAGGGTAACGTATTTTTGTGTGAGTCACTTGTTGGTAACAGTCTGAGGTATTTTACTGTCCAAAGTAGCAGAGCTCTTTCATCTCAGGTAGTTTTACTACTTCTGGTTAAAAGTTTAAAGGAATGTATGGCCAGGGCAGCTGACCATTTTAGGGGCAGCTGACACACAGTCACAGAAAATACATTGGAAAACTTTTGTCCAGTGAGCTTCAAACATTATTTAGAAACAGAAAGCAAAAAAATCCTTTCCCCACAACGTGATCTCAAATGTAGCTTTAAAAAAGGTATCTCTATAGCTTGTGACTTATAAGATCAATTTAGTAGCTTTATTTAGAAAAATCTTTTAAGATTTCATAATTTTAGTTGTTCAAGATTACATTTATAAGAGAAATACTAGCACAGTTGGTGTCATCCATAACTCTTTTATATGAAACCACATAATTTAAACTTATGTATTATATATTTTTCCTTCCTTCTGAGTTTGTCATCCATCCACAGAGATGCAAAGATCACTGCTGACATCCACAAATCAAGATGCAAATTCCTTCAGAAGCCTATCAGGAGGTAATAGTAATAATAACAAATAATACCATTATAATAATAATTAAGCTTGTGCATAATATTAACATGAAGTAAAACAGTTTGTTTCAACTGTTGTGTAGAGTTTTGAAGAGCTTACTCTCTGTACAGAAGTTTCTTCTTCCAAACCATGGAATCCAAGGTCAAGAGCCACAAAAGGCATCACCTGTCTGATCACCAATCATCTCCACATCCACAACTCATATGTATCTTTTCTTTATATGAGTTTTTTAATCTCAATTTTACCAAGATCCTGGAGACAAGTAAATAGGCAATTACTCATCATCAAGGCATTTTTGAAATCCACTTTTATTTGGGAAATGCATGTGTGTGCACTTTTTTTGGGGGGGGGGGGGGGGCCAGGGGCAGTGGGTGTGGGTGTGTGTGTATAAATAAGGTCACAGAATAACTTAGCTTGGGAGAGTCTTCTGGAGGTCAACTTGTCCAGCTCTCCTTGCTCAAGGCAGACATACATTCACTAATTGGGCTGGAAATAGCAAGTTATTTATTTACATTAGCATGAGGACAGCTATGGAAAAGAAACGCTTTCATGAGAAAAAAAAATCTAGTACCTTACAATTTTATACATTAAACAACACAATTTCTCAGTTACCTTTCTAATACATACACATTTCTCTTTAAATAGATGTATATAAACACACACATCCCACACATGAAGATAGAAACATGGAAGTTGGAAAGATAAAGAAATGAATGTATAAATATACATATATATATGAAATTGCATTTGAAAAAGAATATTCTTATACGAAATGTTCTAAAATAACACTCTTTTCCTCATGAAATAAGGGTAAATCCACAGACCCTACTAAGAGATATAAAAGGGGTGTCTTTTACTCAGACCAACCTTTTCAAACAGAAGTATCATAAAATGGAGCCTGGATACAAGATGTGACATTTTGAGAACAAATCAGCTGCACCTCAGTGCATTCTGTATGAGCTTAACAAGTCAAGACTAACCTGGGTGACAACTAATTAAGACCCAACTAATGAAGCCATAAAAATTGGTGTCCTTAGAGATTTCTGATTACTGACCTCTATTGCTCTTTGGTCATTGTAAGGGGAGAAATGCCCCTGAGTGAAAGCTTGAATGTTTCAAGTAGATTTTCCAGAGCACAGCTTTCTGTGGTAAATAAAAACAAATGTAGTTAATCATGCAGAGATCAGCAAAACATGGTACATTATGCCTTTGTCTTCATGAAGAAGGAAAATGTGTCTGATGTAGATGTTTAGATTTAAAATAGTTTAATAGAACCAATATTTGGCATATTCAAATACCAGACTACAAACAAATGTGCTGTCACTCTGAAAGCTTTCATATGGTTGCAATTTTCAAATTAGCAAACTGAAAGTTATCTAAAAGGCAGCATATTGTTATACTCTAATGGGCCATTATGGCATAACTTATTTAGTTATCTGTTCCAGCTTAAAATCAATTTCTCCAGATTTTGGACTCAGAATTCTCATAGGGCTTTTACAATTTGGCTACTCCTTTCTCAAAAAATAGACATTTTATTCTGGGCTATATTACAGGAGCACGTATACCACAGGACTTGGCAATACATCTGTGGAAATGTGACCTGTATAGGTGTGTGTGTGTGGTTTTTTTCCCTGTACTCATCACCCCTAGTACAATAACGATGTAATGCAAAGACTCCCTTGCCACAGTATATCCTTGCATACAGGAAAGCAACAAGACTGATCTGAGCCTATTCACAGAGAAAATATCTGATCTCAACACACAGAGTGTGTCCTCACACTGAGTGACGCCAGATTGAAGCCGATTGACCTGAAAGGAAAACACTCAAGCTCCCATATTAGTTCCATTGATGCTCCACAGACTGAAAGGCATTTATACTCATTATAATTTCTCTGTGCTTTTTCTCCAGACATTTTATTTTCCTTGTTTAAAGCAGAGAATGTGAAAAAAGTTGCCATCTTTATTCCATGTACATAAGTCTAACTCAGAAATGTTGTTTTCCCAGATTCAGACATCTTTCCTTGACCCAGTCTTTAACTGCATACAATGTAAATGTCTATATATGAAACTGCTCTTTTAAACAAACTGGTTTTATTGTCAAAGGAAACAAATCTGTGTAGTCAACATAGAGTTTACTTGAGAAGTAAATGCATCCATAGCTTCTCTTTATTTTTATTAACACATCTCTGTTGACTACAGAGATATTACATGATGATTTTTCAGATGATTTCTAGAATTGCTTCAATTTTAACAATGATACCATTGCTCAGTGTAGTTACATCTGGCAAAAAAATTGAAAACATGATCTTGTTCCTCTGAAGGGTTGTTTCTTTTAAGCATCAGACCTTTTACCCTTACATATCCAAGTGACTCTCAGAATTCATTTTGATCTTCATTTACAAAATCAGAGTATAGACAAGTGAGGAGGTAAAGTTCTCATCCATGAAACTCAGGGATAACCACAGCTGGAATATTAGACTCAATTTCATCTTTGAGTTTTACACTAAATCTACTGCTATCTGTTGATTCATTGGCATCTGTATGCACACTCACTGGATTAGGTTCCAGATTTAGATTCTTTTACAATTTTGGAGAGACAAAAATGAATTCTGAATTAAATTGGGCATTTCTACTGGTCAGATTTTTCAGTGCTCCTGAATGATATGGGTGTCTGTGTTTTCTATATGCATACTGCATATGATCTGTCACTTTGCTTGGTGACTTTTTTTTCAAAGTTGCTAAAAAACTTAAAAAGATTCTTCTCAGACCTGCCTTATTTATTTTTTTTTTTCAATAGAGTCCTAAAATAGAGATGTCTGGAATTATTAATTTGAAGTAGTACCAGAGGAGGAGTAATTATGTCCCATGTTAATGCATGCTCTTTACATATGTCAAGCAAATACTTGTTCACCTTCACCATTTTGAAGTCTCCTAGACTTTGCACTGTCTCCTAGAGCATGAATATGCCATTTATTCCCCTTATTCTAAGCTTTTATTTTAGAAACAAAATCAAAAATATTTATCACTGATTCATTAAGAGCCCTCTCAGTAACCTTAGCTATATATAGGTAACCTTTTGAATTCATGGTTATATGACTTTTCTCTTATAAAATTATCATATAATTTTATTTATTTTTCTTTGTTCTAAAAATAATTATATCATAAGTATTAAGAAAAAAATAAAACACAACTGTGATTACATTAAAGTAATTTTCACATTATTTAGGTAGGGTTTGTGGTTCCTAATGTAAAATTTGAAATCCAGCACAATTCTAAGGATAGAGTTGGAGATTTAGACCTCTCTGCTTCCAAGGCTGTGTATTTAATATGATAAAACACACCAGAATTATTTGGAGCAGGGACCAGAAGCTGGAAGTATCTTCCCTCCCAGGTAAGGACTCATGTCAGTGGCTTGTTACAACTGGTTTTCCCCTTTCTCCCAGAACTTTGCAGAATGTCCCATTTTTACCATGAAGATGAGAGACATTCTGCTACAGTTTAACTGGTGATTACAAGAGTTTCCTTGACAACAGAGCAGTGCATAGCTGCTTCTCCAGATTAGTCTCACAAGACCTAGTAGCTACAAGCACAATATGAAATTATGTGATTAAGAGAGGTGAAAAAGTGTATTTAGCCAGGCGATATACAAGAGACACGCAATCACATTTTCCTCGCTGGCTCACACTTTATAAGACAACAATGACCAACCTTCCTAAATGAAATTCCTAAAAGACTAATTGCAGAAGGACATTTTTTGATTGTTCGTTTCCATTTTTATATATCAACTGACGACTGTGAGGAAATGGCTACTAGTAAGATTTCAGATAACCCACTCTTTGTAATATTTCCTGTTGATTTTTTTATTCATATGAAAGATTTAAGAAACTGTTGCTTATAACTATATTTTGATCTGCACAGAAACTGCCTTTTTCAGCCTCAATAAATTTTATTGAGGCTCTTTTTGAGGCTATCAGTGCTCTACTCTGGAGGTAGGGCATTGAAAAGGAAAAATCGATTAGCAGCCCAGGTTGTTTCCTCTGGTTACAGTCACTTACACAAAACAGACCTGAGAAATCTTCAGATAATAAGAGTGAAGCAAGATCTTTCAGTGTGCTGTCTCACCTAAACTTGCAACTCCCTAAAGCACTCACAAATAGGCAGGCATGGCTTAATGACTTCTCTGGGGTGCTTCTCTGCTGTCTTCTGCTGCACAGCATGTGGAGCCCTGAGGCCTGCAGCATGCTGTTTGGTATTGCCTGGAGTGTATCAGAGATCCCATCTGGAAATCCCATCCCATTTCTTTAGCAGATAAACTGGAGCCTGTGTAGAAGTGTGGGGAGAAGAAAAGTTTGGAGAAGAGGTGGCACCTGGTCCACTCTTGTCCTATCAGGATAACCTGATGCTTGGGCTTTTCTTTCTACAAATCAGGACTCCAAGCCTGAGTCATAATGTAGCATTCATGATTCATACTTCATTTTTCTTTCTGCAAATGGAAATATTTAAGCTTTTAAATATGTACTTCGAGATTGACCTGAGAATTTAAAACTTGGAAGCCCCAGATGCATCCTTTGTTACATTGGTGTTGTGTATTGTATCATGATGTTTGCTACTGTTTTGCTTTCCTACATTAATTTTTTTACTCTTATCCAACTGTAAGCAATGTATCACACAAAATGCATTCTGATTCATTATGCCAACAAATAGAATGAAAGTACTTCCCAGTTTGGCACACAGAGCATGTGTCACATCTTTTGACCATATAACAGCAGCACGCTACATATAAACAAGAAGAGAAAATCCCTTGGCAGTGCATCAGTCATCAAGTTCCACCTCTCCCTCAAGACAGTGTAACATCAAATTGCTTAATAATCACCTGCTTCTTTTTCTTTTTTTTTTTTCTTTGAAATAATAAGCCATTCTTAAAAGTTCTCTATTAAGATATGATGTAATCCTCCAAAATTTTCTTGTCATGACTCAAGGAAACATCAGAGAATCTTGTGAGAAGAGATTTTGGCCTATTTGAGCAGGAGCATGTTTCACTAATGTATCTCTTAGCAGCCACTGATGAAGGAAGTTTAGAAGCAATCAAAAGAAGATTCCAGAGCCTGTTTGTTCTGACTTTGACCCAATCTGTTATAAGCATAAAAATCTCTGTTCAAAACTGCAGTTTTTGGAAAATACGTGCAACTGGGTGTACTTTGTGGTAATTTTCTGAGATGTTAGAAATCTTCACATTGCTTGTATTACCATATGAATAGAAGGAACACTCTTAAAGATAAATATAATGTTTATAGACATTTATATGTCAGGTCAAATGGAAAAATTATTCTCTTTCATTGAGAGATAATGATTACTTCTTATGACTAAATTTTATAGTGCTGCATTATTTACAAAGCTTTGAGCAGACATTAAAATAGTCATTACCGAGGGGAGGATTCTCCTTTCATTCTGTCTCTGTTCTTTCACATAAAAGAACATATTGCAAATGTAAACACACTTAGAGCTGAATATTTACAGTATTTTTAACACTCTTTCTGGCATCTTGCTGGCAGATGACTAGCTGTGATATGAAAAAATGTTTTTGTGACAATTGTTTTATATGCTTTTTTAGCAAGATTTTCTTCTGATATATGTGCTGTAAGAATGCACATGCACAACATGTTTATGCTCTGTTGACCACCCAGATTTAAGACAGAGCAGCTGAATATAGGAAAATGGATGCAGACAACCTCAAATGTCTGTGAATCTCAGCTCTGCCAACTGAAGAAATCCAGGTAGCTTTCTAATACTTACACCTTGACTGTTCTGTGTTTCTGTTCTCTCACCTGTATCTATTTACTCCATTTGCATGAACAAGAAGGAAAAGAAGAATCATACACACGCTGTTAGTATGGGCAGGATTAGGATCTTCAGTACAGTGATGATGCCTGGTAAGGCTGACCTGAAACAGACTGGACAGAGCTGGAGAATAAAGTAGGTATTCATGAAAAAGCCTCCAGGATCTACCTTGGGCAGGGCAGGAGCCTGACCAAGGCGGAACCCAGGGTCACAAAAAGTGAATGGTCACAAAATACCTAACCAGCCATGAGATCTTACATTTTTATAAGTTTTGGTCCATTTGCATATTGGGCTGTAGTTGTCCAATTACAGCTTCAGGCTGTGAGGTCTCATCCTTCTTGTTCCTCCCTTCAGTCCACCATTGTTTATGTTGTTGGGCCTGAAAGTTATCCTTGGTTTTATCCTTGGTTCTCAGCAGGAAAGGATTTGCTTTGTCTACCTGCTCTGTGAAGAGAGCTTACTAGTACTTAATATGAGGCTCAGTACCACACCTAAGCAGCACAGAATCTGAAAACATGAAAGCCAAAACCCAAGACACCAGTGAGTTACACCCTTTGAAGCCCAGACATCCTACGAACAGCTCCCAAAGACAGAGTGCTTCTCTGAGACCCAGTTTTATACTCATTTCTCTCTGCAGCCCTAGAATCCATACGTGGAACAGGCTAGCAGCAAATGTTAGCCTATATAACCAAGAAGGCACTTTTCCCCTCTGCTGGTTGCTCATCTGATCTAATAAAAAAGCCCATGGACCAAGTAAAACCAGATGCTAGGTGCTATCTCTGTGCAGCTGCAGATGGGTTAGCCCAGAAAGTGAGCTCAGCAGTGCAGAGTTACTTTCTGCTTCCCAGCACATAAAGGCAAAAACCTCAATCAGAAGTTTCAGTTGGCTGCAATGTTGTTAGAAATTGTGTGGGCCTGTATGAAAGGAATAATCAGGACCGAAAAGAGTTGTGTGGCTGAGGCTGAGCTCCACACATCTGTAAAATGTAAAAAAGGAGGCCTTATTCCTTTGCAAAAGCCACAGCCCACAAGGGAGCAGATTATTGCTGTGCGATTGATGTATCCATAAGCCGATTGCATGGTGTGTGGGGTGGATGTGCAGAGATATGAGGGAGGGAAGGAAAGCCTATGGTCTTACAGACTGACTGTGCCTCTGGTGAGGAACAGTTCTTAAAACTGTCCCACTACGTTGACCGAGATGGCAGCTGCCATATGCTCTAAGATCACCTCAAATGAAATCCAAAATAAATGCAGCAAGGAGAGATAAAGCAGACAAATGTGGAGGAAAAAAATCAACTCATACAGGCTGGTGTTAAAAAAAAAAAAAAAAAAAAAAAAAAAAAAAAAGGTAACACTGATCATATTTCTTTATTTGTGATGATTTGCATTATCCCAGTCAGCTCTATCCACTCCTAGAATCTTGTTTGATGAAATGAAAATCGCTTTAGTAATATAGTTTGCAGAGGGCATGGAGAACAAGATTGTTTATTCCTATGTTATAACTTTATTGCTCTACATATTTACAGCAGAAGTTGCTTGCTGTAAGAAAAAAAATGAAGGTTTATAGCTTGGGTATTCAATTCTAGTATTTGAGGGTTTTTCACTTAGATTTCATTTCCCATCTCATTTGTAGATAATTAAAAAAGAAAGCTAAGAATATAATCAAGTTGAAGATTCACTTGTAATAGGAAACTTTGGCAATGTCAAAACCTGCATGACTGAAGTATCTTCATTTCTTGATTGTTTTCAATATTTTTTGATCAAATTGATATAATCAACAAACAGCAGAAGCAGGAAGAATACCCAGTATCTCTGAGTGTTCCTCTCTTTTACCCTGTAGACAGATGTTGAATGTGCAACTTATATGATTTTTTTCCCCCGCAGTACTGTTCAAGCAATAATAAGACTACTCTGACTAATGTTTTTAGAGTCAAGAAAAACAAATAAGTGTGAAAAAAGCTCCAGGACTAGCAAAAAAGATCAATTTGAGAGTTTCCTGCTGGAATTATCTGCAAATGAACCTCAGAGTTCTTAAGAAACTTTGAGGTATGGAAGGGATAAGGATATGCAAGTGAAGAAAGAACTTCAGTGAAGCAAAGAAAGCTAGGTGACAGAAGCAAGACCTAGAGGCAGTAAGAACAAAGAGAAAGTGAGTCAATATGTGAGCAAAGGACACATTCAAGAGTATCAGGGAGTAAAACAACCAAAGAAAACATGATGAAGAAGGAAAAAAGAGGAACAGGAATACAATGTAATCGAAGACTACAGTTTACTCTGGATGGTTCATTTATGTGAAATCTTCCTAACATGCACTGAAAGATTACTCCAGGCTGGTTAAACCTTCTTAGGCAAAATAATCCTGAGAAATAGACTGAAGGGGAGATTTACTTTGGCCTTTTACTGAATATAATGTTAGAAATAGTACTGAACTCTTACCCTCAGAAATAAAAATCTTTTACATTATTTACCATTTTAGTCACAATCATCTACTGCTTATTTCTTGTGGGTCAATAAAAATGAAAAAGCTTTTCCATTATTTCCAAGGTACTGTAGAAAAATGCTAGCAAAATTAGCATTTTCTCATAAGTCATCAAGTCAGATTTAGTCTACCTTTTTGTGCTTCTAGAACAGGTGCATGGGATAGTAATATTCAGTAGCTGGGACTGATGGGAAACACATGGGAGGTGAATATGTATTGGTAGGTGAGGGCATAAATTGAAATGTACCACATGAACATCAATACCAAAGAAGAAACAATACACGTATTTCCTAAACACCAAAACAGAGATGAGTGTTTTGCATCTACAAAGCAAATAAAATAGGTCTCTCAAGCAGGAAGGCTTTGCCCAGAGACAAAGAAACACTCTGGACCATCAGGAAGAGACACATGGAGAAGGGAGCAACAACAAATCTTAAATAAAAAGATACAAAACATATGGAAAAGTATAGAAACCACAACAATAAAACCCCAGATCTGGTGGCTGCAGGAACTGACAAACCCTTCATGTTCAAATCTAACCTCAAGGCAGAACATGAAAAATTGGTAAAAGCATTAATTGGAAGAAAACTGAGAGAGCTGGCATCTGCCACGGCTAAAGGAAAAAACAAAATCAAACCCCTTTGAAATACTCAGTGAATTTAAGAGCAACTGAAAAATTCTGCAATAAATCTTAACAGGATACACAATATAGGGGCTTAAAGAGCACAGTTTTTAATGGCCTAGCCAACTTAATGTAATTTCTTAAATGCCCAAATGTATTAAACATTTTATGATACAGTTAAAACCCCAATCTCTGTCTTAAGAATTCCATTTACATTCAAAGCACAGCTTAGGAAAAAAAAATGTATTTCATAAAAAGAATTGGAATTGGTAGTTTCAGGCTTCAGTGTTCAGCTGGTTGCTTGTCAAGCTTACAGATGTCTCAGTAATATGTGAAACCTATAATTCATGTTAGAAAAAACATATCAGATATTATTTTTAAATAAAGATTTAAAGAGGGAGAAGATAATGAAATGTGTGAGATAGAACAAAATAAATCCTAAATTTCTAAAAATAATCAGATAATATATATGTGTTACTTCTAATTAATCAGACTGGTGGACACTTCAGGAGCCTGTTACTAAAAAGAGGAAAAAAACCATTATTAAGCCCAAGGCTTAAACTAGCTTCACAGGTTTTACTAGTTGGGTGAAAGCAGGGAAGAAGTTTATTTCACAGTTTTTACGATATGATGGTAAGTTTGTTACAGCTTCTTCCACCAAAAGATCTAATTTTTGTCCCAAGGAGGTGTTTGATCTAAACTTCCTTTATTTCTTTATTTCACTTTGGCAGAACAAGAAAATAAATCTGAAAAAAAAAAATCCCCACCAAAAAAAAAACCCCCAAAACTACCAAAAAACTACCAAAAAAACTCCAAACCAAAAAAAACTCCAAACCAAACTAAAACAGTTTGGGAGTTATTATTATAACTAAACTAATATACATTTAGTGGTCTGAAAGGTTAATATGTATCTCCTTTTAGCACAAAAACATCTTGCACTATCTTCTCCACATATTAAATCTATCTCAAATCTCTGTATTAACTATAGAGTTGAAGAAAATCACCATTCATGAAAAATAAATAGAAAGGATCATCTTCAAGTAAATATAAACTAGTTTGCTTATATCCAAACGCTGAGACACAAAATGTGACATTGCTATTTGACAGACGTTTTAAGACAGTCAACAAAACTTGATCCATGAAAGCCCTTTTCCGCCCCTTTGTGAATTGTGCTAACCACAGAGCTGGAAGCTGTTCCCTTGCTGTTTGTGCCAGCTTTCCAGGCACAGGAGAGGAGCACCACAAGAAAGATCTCTTTACTTGTGCCTTCCCCATCAACAGTGCTGAGGATTTCTGCCTAAGAGCCAGAAGGACCTGAAAATGCAGCTGGCCACCTCTGCTTTCCCCCAGCACACAAGGGAAGTGTGCAGAAGTACAGGTATTTCTCCTGCCCCTGTGCCCCTGACCAGGGAACTTTCAGCAGCCAACCCTGCCACAGCAGGACTGGGGCAAGGACTATCAGGAGCCCCACTCCAACCTACAAGCCTGCTGTTTGGCTCTCCAGCACACTTCCCCAGCAACCTAGCCTGCACAGAGGAGGGCTTTTGGAAACCTGAATTTCTTCTCAGCTCTGATTTACAGCCTGATTCCATGCACAGTTGTACAGTGTCTCTGGGAAGGTGGTCCATTGTGGGGGATGCCTTACTGTGAGGGAAAACGAGGAACTCTTTCCATTGATCTTACTACTCGAAAAACATAATGGGAAATTATATCCAAAGACTTGCGAGTGAATGTGAATCATGGCCAAAGAAGATGCCAGATTCTGGAAAAAATCTGCCTATCTTTGGCAGCACTCTGCACTTGCTGCTGTAAATTCACTTTTTGCCTGCATACATTGCATTGGGAACTTCCACTGCAAATTTTACCAAGCAGCAAGGCATCAGAGTCCTTTTTCAAGTGTTGTCTGAGGATAACAAACAAATAACAAGCGGGATTGATGGAGCGATGAGGGGAAGAGAATCATCAAATTTAGCAAAAAATGAAGACACTTAGAAAAAATTAATCAAAAATCCAGACTATATGAGGAAGAAAAAAACTCTAATTGCCTATGTTCTAAGGCTAGGAGCCTTCTTAGTAAACAAGAGTTGGGATGGCTAATTTATGAACATGAATTTTTCCTCATTGGCATTACTGAGACTTGACTGGGTGATCTGCATGACTGAAATACTGAAATCACTGGCTGTATTCCACTTAGGAAAAAAGAAGTTGGGAGACAGAGTGCAACAAGACACTTCATGTCAAAAATGGCCCTTTCTAAGCACTGCCAGTGTAGAAATGATGAATACTGGAATTTCAGGGGTGAATATGTAACTGATTAAGTGCAAATTACCAGCTGGGATTGGTTGCAAGTCACCGTGTCACAGCAGGGAGCACCAGGCTCAGGTGAGTACCTGTCTATAGAGCAGGAGAACTAAATGGCTGTAGAATCACAGGAACTTCAGCCTGAGAGACATATGCTGAAGAAATTCTGATGCCAATGCTAACATTCTTCTAGAATCCCAAAGCTATAGGTAAAACTTTCTAACATATTACTAGGTAAAAATCATGGTTGTGTTAGTACAAATTCTTGGATTTGCTGTTTGCACAGAAAACAAAGCCCAGTCAGCAGTGATCCTGTACTGCTTTTAATGGGTTGATTTCAATGAATTGATAGCAATTAAGAACCAAAATAATTGAAAAGGTGGGGAAACAGTATCACAACATAATGAGCCTACATTGAACCAGAGAAAATAGGTAAAGGAAACAAAAGTAAAAGAATACACAGTCATTCAATAATGGACTTCATCAGATTCTAGTAAATCAAGATTAATCAATTACAAAATTGAAAAGGCAATAAGACCTGCCATGGCTGCTAAGGACAATAAGAAGAGAGATTACTTGGGCTTTTTTAAAAGGATATTACAAGCAAATAAAAGAGAAGAACAACACTGGTTTTGCACTAGCAGATGAGAAATGCAGAATAAAGAAAAATAATGCAGACAAACCATGTGTGCTCAGTACATAGCCCCACTCTCTGTTTAGGAGGGGAGAGAATAGAAATTTTATCATAGCTTAAGGCTGAAGTACTTTTTATTTCACTGGTCACTACAGAGAATTAAAAGGCAGTTAATAATAGCACACATTTCCAAATAAAAAGGTCAAGGTAATTTTAATTGAGAAGTTTCAGAAAAATCTGGTAAAGAAATTCTCTGAACCAATAATGTTGATTCTCAATAAGAACTGGAGCACCAGAAAAGGCCCAGTGAAAAGGAGGAAATTTAATGTTGTGCCAATATTTTAAAGGGGTGAATGAGATGACCTGTCAGTCTAACATTGATCTGAGGCAAAATGATGAAAAAAGTTAAAATAAGACTCAATTAATAAGGAATTAAAGGTGGATAATTATCGCTGACCAACATGGGTTTATGGAAAACATCAAGCTAACTTGATGGCTTTTATTGATGAGATTACAAATTTGGATGATGATGGAAACCATGGTCGTTCAAAAACTTTAGATTTTTGAGCTCATTTTGATGACCATTTAATAAGGAAAACTAGAAGGAAATTCAACATAGAGCATATTGAGTTAGTAAAAACAGTAGCTAATGATACATCTCAAATTGGAACTTTAAGTGGAAAACAACTTCTGGACAAGTCAGTAAGACCTTGCACTATCTACCATTTTAAGTATTTCCACATAAAAGAAAAAAAAAAAGGAAATTGCTGTCAATATAATTCGAAGATGCAAAAATAGCTTCAGTAGCATGTTGTGAAGACAACTGGTAGTTTTATGTAACTTGGATGACTTTGGCAAGTTGAAGACAAAGAAACTTTTATTTGAGCAGGGCAGAACGCAAAATCCTACAGCCAGGAAAAGACATGGCAATTCAGAGGGAATACATGGAGAAGCCTTTCTCAGGAAACAGAACCAGAGAAGGAGCTCTAGAGGTCATAGGAGATGAACAAGATGGACAGGACATTTCATGAGGATGATGAAAGCAAATCTGATATGAAGCTTTTTTGCATTTGAAAATGTCACATTCCTTAATAACATGCTGTGTTCACTTCCACAGCCCAAACTTCTAGAAAATATTGAACCACTAGGGAGGATTGAAAAAAAAAGAAAAAAAGAAAAAAGAAAAAAGAAAGTGAAAATGATTGAAAGGACTGAAAAATCTACCTGATAGTATAACACACAGGGAGACCAAGGTCTTTATCTTATCAGAAAGAAGATTATATATTAAAATGGCAATGTTCAAGAGAAGCTTATATAGAGAAGAAAACAACTTTTTTGATTTCTAAAGAGAACTTTTCAGTGTTGCTGTTAGAAGCTGAGCAAGAAGCAGTTCTTTAAAAAAAAAAGGTTTAGACTAGAGATAAAATTTTTGGATATTATTTCTTCTACTGGATCTCTAGAATTTATTACATAATGCTTTATGTATTCTTCATTTTAAGAAAATCCTAAATAATGTCTGGAACATTATTCCCCAAATTTAGTCCAATCAGAAATCAATCTAAGGAAGACCTCTCACTGACTGCAGAAGGCCAGTCTGGGTAAACAAAGGGACTCCATTTCACCTAGAAAGTCACTAAAACGTTATAAAAAAACATATCGGGTTGTTCTTCTCTGATGTGTTTTGTGAGTTACAAGGCCACCCATGATCTCAGGAAAACAAAAGCATTTTCCGAGATCAGTCCAGAAGAGATCACTAGAACTGCTGCATGCCTTTTACTTTTCCTTCTTGCAGTCCACTCTCCATGAAGCCCTGTTGCCCTGGTTTTTTGGAGTTTTTTTTAAAGCCTTCTACTTGTTCATAAGATGGAGTCAGTTCTTTTGTTTCTGTACAACATTAAGGGTCAGTTTTTCACTTTCTCACACTTTGGAACATAAATAGCCTTTCTTGCAAAACTGTCCTTTGTCTATATATTTCTAGCCTGAAAATAATGTTAGTTGACAGCTGGTCTGGCCAGTGGGGTGAAGGGGTAGTAATCCCAGAAGCCAATCCATAACCAGACCCATAAATGTATAAAAATGTAAGAAATAAACAGGCTAGCCCTCTTTTTGGGGAGCAACCTTTCACTGCAGACCTCCTGCCTCTGTGTTGTTTTGCGTGCCACTCCAGCAAAGCCCTTTGATTCCCTGCGTGGCAAAGTGAGGCCGTATCAGACACGGCTCCTCCTGCAGCCTGGTACCCAGGCGGGCCGGAGAGGGGCGGGGCAGGGCGGGGCAGGGCAGGGCAGGGCAGGGCGGGGCAGGGCGGGGCAGGGCGGGGCAGGGCGGGGCAGGGCGGGGCAGGGCGGGGCAGTGCAGGGCAGGGCAGGGCAGGGCAGGGCGGGGCAGGGCGGGGCAGGGCGGGGCGGGGCAGGGCGGGGCAGGGCGGGGCAGGGCGGGGCAGGGCAGGGCAGGGCAGGGCAGGGCAGGGCGGGGCGGCAGCGCTGCGGGCTGCGAATCTCTTCATCCAGGGATCCGCTAGAGCGGCCGGAGACCGGTGCCGTGTCTGTGCATGAACGCAGTGCCCTCTCTTGGCGGGTTTCAGTTCACAAAGAATATCAAGGTTCAGCTGCAGCTGAGCGCTACCAGAGCCCTTCCAACTGCTCAGAGCTTTGGAGACTGGCAGTACGACAGTCCATTCTGCTTCTTCTCTTTGCCCGTCAAATATCCTCCTTGAATACAAGCCATATTTTTACCCCTCTCTCCATTTTTCTCCATTTCAAAGACCATAGTCACACTTCTGTCACAGAAGAAAGCATCCTTCTGTTTGTCAAATGTCAGGATTTTTGTTTCACTGGCAATCAAAATATTTGCTGAAAACACAGCCTGTTTATTTCAGAATTAGAATATATTAAAACAATTTGTTAAATAGATTAAATACAAACTTGATAAATGAAAATTGGATTTGACAATGACTTAAGGAAAAAAGCAACTTTCAATAATAATAATAGCAGAATGCTTAAAATATGACGTTAATGGATATGCATCCATGATTTCATGACAAGGAAGTAAATAGAAAAAACAGTGGTCACAAAGAATAATCTGACCTCCTCACTGGCCAATTTTAAATGCGAGAAGAAATTCCAATGCTATGAAAATGATTTCTCCCTTGTGTTACCTTGCCCTAGGCAAAATGAGAACACATTTATTTTCCAGATGAGGTATATAAGAAGCAGAATGTTTAATCGACTTGCCAAAGGTTACACAAGTTTACAGGAGACAGATAAGAAAAATCTACTGTGTGGATGTCCAAAGTATCTAACATATGAAGTGTTTCAAATCTCTGTACGCAGATCTACTGAAATGTAGGATCAATAATATTAAATTACCTATATAATGCTTTAATGTCCACAAAACTAAAAACACTCGACATCGACTAAAAACATTTAGTTTGAGAAAACATTGACTAAAAATAGTGATAGCATTACTAGACGCCTTTTTTTTTTCCCCAGAAAGGCTAATAAGTGCATAGAAGATTACAGTGTTAGTTAAGAAAAACCTCGTACAAACTGTGTCCACAGAGAGAAATGATAAGCCTTCAGGTTGACAATTTTGTTAACCATGCATCTTTGTAAAGCAAGACAACATGGCAAGGAATTCCTCCTCCCCTCCCATTCCTATTTTTCCCATTGTCCCATAGAAGGTGGAGCAACCTGAAAAATGCCAAAGCTATTGCATCCTTAATGTCTCTCAAGCCTGGGTGGAAATCAAACTCAGCAGCAAGGATGCAGTGACAGCACCTGGCTGCCATTGATCAGTTTTTGCCACTTGTGGTGTTCTGCAGTTGGTGGCCCAGGAAGGTCAGGTACCCTTAGACACTACTCTGCTGATCTCTGGTCATACCCTGTGCTGCAGCCCACTTCAGGACCTCAGCTGAGCACCTGGGTGCAGCACCCTTCCAGACAGGTTCAGCATTCATCCTCATGTATAATTCACTATGATTTTCTACCAGCATTTCTAATGGCAAGTATGTGATGGCTGCATTGTCTACAAAGTCAGTATATGACAAAGTGCCAGGGACAAATAATTCTCTTCCTGAATCTAACTGCTTGCTGAGCTTCCCCATCATATTCCCTTCATATTTTGAAAACTGGCTTGTCCTCTGCCTGCACACGAGAAGTGAGATTGCTACTCCCATTACTTCATCCACTCATTACCAGTAATAAAATGCCCAGAAAATTCCCTTACTGGTTAGTATTGCTAAGCAGAAATGACACATCACATTATTTCCAAAATTTAGTCACTTAGAATCAGTCAAGAAATGGAATACATTAAATGAATGGATTATCCTTATTATTGTTATTACTTACATCTCATCTAAGGTATGGATATTGTTGAATAAGAAAGTAAAATCTTATTCTTTTCTTTGCAACAGTTCCATGGCCCAATAGTTATCTCCATAAGGGAAAGGGAGACTGTGCCTGTTTCCAGTAGCCAGAGTGTATGACATGGCCTCAGATTTCCAGCATAGTTTTAGAAATAGGAACCAAAAACTTTTCCATCTTTGTAGAAGCTATGATGTATCACTAGGCTTTCCACTTCTATTTTTCATTTCATTCATGAAATGATACCCCTCCTAATTTATCTCACCCTCTGGCTAGTTGTTGTCTGGTGACTTTTACAAGCCTTAAATTCATGCCTGAAAGGGATAACACTGCTCTTCTCACTCAGTTAAAACAAAGACTTACTTAGAAAATGTACACATTTAAACCCACTTAATGTTTCAAATATCATTATTTTCAGTAGCAACTGCTTCTTAGTTAAATGGTTTTCAGGCATCAGACTATTACATGACAGATGAATTTGTCACTATGCAAAATGTGAAACCTGTAATCAACTTGTTATGGCATTTCACAAAAGTATGTGACAGTAAAATAAGTAAACTGTCATTTGGGCAATCAAGTCTTGAAATCCTGCAGGAGGTGAAAAAAAGTACCTGACACTCAAGTCTTCATGGTAGAGATGATGTTCAAAAAAATTGTTTAATACTGCTACAGTCTTACAAGTTTGAATAGAATTTTTATTGCAGTGTGCTTAAGCCTGCAATAATTTTGTATTATGTTCTAATCTCTTAGTTTTCCCCCCTAATTGATTCTTTCCCCAGAAAATTAACATGCACGTGACACAGCAAGGTCTGCTCTGTTAACAAGGTGTGGGTTAAATTGAAACAGTATTTTCCGTTTGATGACAGCATTATGAATTATAAAGCACACTGGTTTGGTATATTTCAGACTGGTTTGATATGAGAATGGATGCAGTAGGTAGGAGCCCATGCTGATTTGCTGGCACCTGGGACAGCCTGGGGATGTGGTGCTGGCGGCAGCAAGCTCCTACATGGCTGGAGTGCTTGGGATGACGTGCTGCTGAACTCACACTGTGCTGGCGTAACAGATCTCACATGAACGTTTTATTAAAGGAAAGGGATACAGAAGCCATGCTCTGTAAGCCGCTAGTGGCCCTCCCTGCCAGTCTGCTTGGCCTGCGGCTTGTTCTCGCAAGCCCTTGTTCTCCCCTCTGGCTCTGGCTTGATGCAGCAGGCTGGCAGCTGCAGCCCTCCTTGGACTTCCCTTTTCCCCAGGTGCTCCTCCAGGCTCAGGGAAGGAGCAGGCTAGGGTTAGGCTTAAAACCAGTCAGTAAGTCCTGTCAAACCACAGGGGAGGCACTCTAGGGGACACAGGCTTTCACCATTATGCTGCTGAAAGGTGAATTCCCCTCTCGTCTCCAAAGAGCAGACATCCTGGGTGTACAGGCATTAGCAATGAGCTCCTGCAACTGGAAGTGTAAAATGAATCTGAAGTGTAAAATAATCCTGTTTCCAATCATTAGTGACAGTCACAGATTTTGGAACTGATCCCCTCCCAGAAATGAGTTATAGAAATAGGAATAAAGTTACACTTGATTGAGAAGACTGAAGGGAAACAGGGAAAACCTATTTTTATCTGGTGGTTGGGTTTTGTTTGTTTGTTTGTTTGTTGTGTGTTTGTTTTGGGGTTTTTTGTTTTGTTTTGTTTGTTTGTTTTGGGGTTTTTTTTGTTTTGTTTTTGGTTTTTTGTGGTTTTTTGTGGTTTTTTGGTTTGGTTTGGGTTGGTTTTTTTGGAGGGGGGGTTCTGTTTAGATTTTTGGGTTTTTTTGGTCCCTTTATGATTACAAATCAACTAGTGAAACCACGGTAACCTGCAAGTTAATGTTTTGCATGGAAGAACCTTCAGTGAAGAGCACTGCACAGCCTGCCTTCGAAGAAAACTTTGGTTTTGTTTTGACAAAGTTATGAACGTTTGGAAATTACTCACTGAGCACACATAACAGGCCTTTTGTAAAGTCTAACTAGGAACCAAAAAAACCAGTATTGCTGTGTGTACACAGCTGATTTTGCTGTATGCTGAAGCTGCAGGGCCCCAAGAACAGGCTTAGATTGGACTCAAAAAGGCCCTGACCTGAGCACTTGACCCAATGAGAACTCAGTCCTGTGGCTCACTTCGAGTCCTTTTCATAAAAGAGATTAAATAAATAAAAGTGACATAGAGAAAGGAAGTTTGTGTGGTCAGATAAGCCACAGACCAGGGGGAAGTGGATAACAGCATAGAAATAGACATATTTACTTTAAAGGTACTTAGGAGAAGGCAAACAAGTTGAGATTCTTACTACAATGCAAAGCTATAGGAGAAGGTGTTGAGAAGAAAAAAGATCATGGAGCTTTAGGAAGCTGTTGGAGTCCATGGAGATTGCAATTTTGGACTCTCACTACTGCCCACATTTCCTTAGGAAATCTCCCACTGTAATGAAGAAGCAGATAGTTATGGCACAGAGATAGAACCCTTTGCTTCCTCACAAACAAGTCCAAAGGAGTAGAAGCTGTCCTTTCTGTTAGCTTCCCAGCTCCCAATCTCAGATAATGAGATACACTGCTCTTGCCACTGCCATGTGCTATAGGATGACCCTGCTTGAGTAGCGAGGTTGGAGCAGATGACTCAAATGTAGTCCCTTCCAACTCTACCCATTCTGTGATCCTGTAAGTTTAGGCATTATATGCTGAAGAAGTCATGAAAGACTGTTTGGGTTCAGAGGTGCCTGAACTATTCTCTGCCACTTGCTGGACATCTCTGCTTTCTGAGCCTCAGCTGTTCTACAGATTTATTTGTTCTCAGCTATGGCTATCTCTAGCAGTTGCCTCCTTGGATCCTGCAGTTGAGTATGTTCACTGTGTTTGGTTTTCCTAGTGACCAGTGATTTGACTAGCCCATACTGTGTGTCTGACAGCATAGAGGCTGACTTCCAGAAGAATGCACTTATGGAGCAGAGGACAAACACTGTCCCTTTTGAGCGTGTTTTGCTTCCCTGTGGAGTACTCATTACATTTTAAGAACCTTAGGAGTCGTAACTCATCATTTTTACAAACTTGCTTATGAAGTAAGAACAAACTACATGGGGTTCGAAGCTTCCAGAGAGCTTCTACTTTTACAGGGTATTTGTGCTGCAAATACCCACATGTGTTCAGGAAACCCAGTGACGTTCCCAGTTCATAATTGTTGACGTCACCAGTAAAACCTCTTCTGTTAATGGCCGGCTCAGTAAGAGCGACCTGGTCCAAATGCAATGTCAAGGTGGTTGCTGATGACACAGCAATTAACAGCCTTTTTAGGCTGATTGACACATCAGACCTCGACATATAATTTCCCAACATCATGTATTCTGAATGCAATTAACTGCAGAGGAAGACCGGATCAAGTCACTAAGTGCAAATGTTCCTCATCATAATGGTGGGAAGAACCAGTTCCCTGACACCAATTTTTTTTTTTTTTTTCTAAATTGGACCAGACTTGTCCTTCTTTTCCTGCCCTCACCCTCCAGCTCCTAGCCTCTGCCTCGAATCTCTCCCAGTCTCCCAGGTCAGACTCTTCTGACCTGCCCCCGCCTGCGACCTCTGCTCAGGGCGGGAGTGATCCCGGTGCGGAGGCAGACGGGGGCCGCCGTGTCCCCGGCACTCCCGGGAGCTCTCCCCGGTGCCGGCGGCGGCCGAGGGAGCGCGGCCGGGCCGGCTTCCCCTGCACCGCCGCCCGCGGCCGCCAGGCGGCAGCAGCGCGCGGCACCGCGGGGTTGCGGCCGCGCCGGCTCCGCTCCGCGGCCGGGCCGCGCTCCCCTGCCCTGCCGTGCCGTGCCCTGCCCTGCCGTGCCCGCGGGCCGGACCGGGCCCCGCCGCCGCACAGGCACGGCCCCTCCGGCAGGGCGCGGCGGCTGGCGCCGTGCGGTGCGGGCGAGCCCCGCGCGGGTCTGCGAGGAGCGGTGTCCCGCCGAGACAAAGGTGCCCGGCAAGGTGCAGCCGCGCTCGCCGCGCCCGCGCACACAAAGCGGAGGCGCCCCCGCCGCTGCGCCGCCTCTCCGCGCCCTCCCGCGGGGGAGCCCCCGGGGAAAGGGTTCGCACAGCTAGGGCTGCCTGAGCACTACCGGGAGGAGGAGAAGGGGAAGGCGGGCGGGGGAGCAGCTATGCCGTGCGCAGGAGGGAAGCCGCTCTGCGAGCGTGAACCGAGCTTAGCGCCGCCGCCCGCCTCGCCTCCCCGTCCGTCCGTCCCTCCCTCCCTTTTCCCCTCCTCCCCCCGCCTCCCCCCGCCGCAGACGGCTGCGAGCCCGGATGGTTTGCGAGCGGAGTTGAGGGGGCAAACTTTGAAGCCCAGATGCCTCTGGGGCTGCGCGGCAGAGCGCGGCTGCTCCTGCAGGCACCTGCCGCCGCCCTCCCCCCGGCGCTGCCGCCCTCCGCGGGGGCGGCCGGCCCCGCTGCCCGCCAGCGCCGAGGCGGCGGGCGCTGCGGCCGCGGCTGAGGGCGGGCGGGCGGGCGGCGGGCGCGCCCCCATGCGGGTCCCGGGCTGGGGCGCGCCGGCGGCAGGCGGGAGCCGGGCGGCGGCCGGGCGGTGCTCTCCCGCCGCCTGAGTGGGCGCGGCGCGGGACGGCGGCGCGGGGTGCCGGGAGCCATGGGCTATTGCAGCGGCCGGTGCACGCTGGTGGCCGTGTGCGGCGCGCAGCTGGTGAGTGGCGGCGGGGGCGGCCCGCGGAGGAGGGGGGAAGGAGGGAGGGAGGGAAGGAGGGGGCGGCGGGGCGGCTCCCCCGCTGCCCGGAGTGGGGGCCCGGGGAGGGGCAGAGGGGGAAGGCAGCGACCGCGCTTTGGGCGAGGAAGGGCCGGGGGGGAGCCGGGATGGGGACCCGAGCAAGGCGGCAGGGTGGGAAATAGGGGCTGTGTTACAGGTAGTTTGGCGGGGGCTCTGCCTGGGAGGCGGCGGTGGGCGCACGGCGGAGTTAATAAACTCGGGCAGTTCTCCCGAGCGTTGAGTCAAGTTGGTGCCTGGTTTCCTTTGACTGGCCCTGCGTAAGGCAGAGACGCGTGTCAGGGGTGATGCGCAGCTTGCCAACAGTTTGCCATACAGGTGTGTGTCTGAGTGAAGTTGTCACGCCTGAGCTGTTCTGCAGTTGTGGGGGTTTTTTTTGTTTTCTTTCAGACTTGTTGTCCAGTGTATTTTAACACTGTATCATTATGTTGCAACAGAACTTAGCCATATATTTATATTTACCTTTGGAGGAGACATGTGGCAGCACTTGTAAGCTCAGCTACCAGCGAAACTAGACTGAGTTTAAAAAGTAGGCACTGAGATACAATAACAAAGAAGCTGCCTAAAAATAGATCTGCTTAGCAAGATGGTTAGGCTGAGCAATTGTATTGTGGTACTTTGAAAGAAACTGGTGTTAAAGTTAAGAAACTCATGTCCCTTCCTGTAATGTATACATGGATTATTTCATTGTTGTGAAATCTGATACATGATGTAAGAATTCCTGTGGATTTTGATGCACTGTCATACACATAAAGACCTATCAATGGAATATGCCCCATTTCTTATTCTCATTATATTGAATGTTCATGTGCTGGCAGAACAGGTGCTGGATGCACCTTTGTTAAGCAGTTAACCTTAAGGCAGAAAAGAAATATTTCATGTTATTCCATCCCTCTACCTCTTACTGAATAGTTTTGCTGAGAAAGTGTAAGTCAGTGTCAATAGCAACCAACATTGTTGCCAATTTCTTTCCTCCAGGCAGGTACTAAGAGAACTATAGAAGAAGAAAAATAATAGATTTCAGGAACCAAATCCATAAAATAGTACGTAAGAAAGCATGTGTTAGCAGATCAGAAATTCTAAATGCCTGTGATCTTTTTATCAGTTGTCATCAACCCTTAATCCTTTTGTATTCTGGAAAACATTTTAATTGTATATGCTGTTCCCCACCTAAGTTATTTAATTCTTTGTAACTGGATGTATCTTATCAGACATGATTTATTCATGTATATTGTCTAAAAAAGAATCTTGAATAGTAGTAATGGTAGGGGGAATCTTGAGTGGAATGGTAGGAATGTAGCCTTTTCCAGCAATTTGGAAACATAAAATGAATGACTGAAGTTCTTCAGATCCATGTACATTTCAGAGACGTAGGGTTTTTTTCTTTCTTTTTCTTCCAAAAGAGACAAAAAATTGTTTAAATTGTGCCTCTTGTGGAGCTTTTTGGTTTTTTTTTAAATGCATTTAACAACCAGGAGGTCATGATGACTTGAGAATGTGTTAAGATGTTAAATTGATACTTTGTGGAAAATCTGTGAAGGAAAGCATATTTGCTAACTCATGGTGACAATAAATACATGCAGAACTCATAAAAACATCAACAGAAGTGATAATAGGAATGTATCAGCAGGTGGATGAACAGGTAAGCTAATGCAGAACTGTAGCATTACTTTCTACATGAAGCTTCCAAGAAGTGATTGTAAAATAAAATGGTCAAATAAACATATTTTTTTAAAAATAAATACTGTTTTCTGGATTAGCTTAAGAAAATTGTTAAAGAATCGTAAACTGAAAGCTAACTTGAAAATTTTTATTGAGCAAGAAAAGGATGTGCTAACAGCAACGCAAACTTCTGAATCACACTTGGCCTGTGACATGACATTTAGATAGGTTAAAAGCAGGAGTAATCATTTAAATGAGAAAAAAGGAGACGAAATGGAAAAAAAAAAAAGCCTTTTATTAAAATCACGTGTCATATTCTTTCATGTCCATATACCGTCAGATGGGAATAGGTTATGAGTTTTAAGTCAAGGAGATTTAACTTTCCTCAGTAGGCCCATGGGTGATTAATCTGTTGTCAGTACTTTTTTAGGTAAAGACTACTTAAAGGAGCAAATGCTGTCAAGATTCATCCTGGAATTAACATCCACGTTAATGCAGATGCAAATCAAAAACAAGGGATCTAGTAGTTATCTGGCCTGAGGAGCTAGGTGTGGGAAGCATTTCTACACTGACAACCATACTTCAAAAAAAAGGTGCAAAATTTAAAATGTGAAGCCTATGTGTTACTGGTACCTGGGATTCAGTTTTAAAAATGGTCATATTTGAGTAGAAAGTATACTTTTGTTTTGGGGAAAAATCGTGGTAAAGAGAAAGGTTTCTTTATTTTTTTAATGTAAATGTCCTTCCATCTCTACAAAGCTAGGGTGTGGTGATCTAATTGGTTTTTGTAGGCACTGCACAATAAACAGTATTGTGGAAAACTGCAGTTCATTAGAGAAGCTGTTACATATTTTACATAGATAAATGATATAGATGTCACAAATGGGTAAAGAAAGGGGATTGTTTCAAATGCTGGTTCAGGAGTAGAGCTGCATTATCTTGAGAGACCCTGCACAAGCAGAATTATTTTCACAAATGCATTTTAAGTGCTCATAGTTAAGGCAACTTACTGTATACCATCAGATTATCAGAAACCTCAAGGAATGCTTCTTCTCTCAAGGGCATACTGATCACTGCTCTCTGCTTATTAACATAAATATACCTTGCTGTTTGTGCTCTCATTTGTACTATGGAAAACAACCTTTGACAGCTCATTTTCCTCTGCATTTGTAGCCAATGAGAAAAATTAGCAGCAAGTAAAAACTAATTTTTGCTCATGTTAGGAGCAAGGCATTGCATTCTGTATACAAAATTCTCTCTCTCTCTCTCCATATGTATGTAAAGATACTACTTTTGGTCTCTTTTGCTCATTTCTCTTCTGAAGAGAACCCTGAGCTCAGGGGCTCTGGTGGTTTTTGCTGTATGGTAACTATCCTGGTGGCAACAAAAGACTTCTCTGCTATTTCATTTTGTCCTTTAAACCTCTTATTTTGGGGTGTTTCCTTTTCTATTAACAGCTTGCATCAGTAACACTGATACCTAGTGTGCCTAGTCTTTTAATAGTAAGAGCAGCAAAGGTGAAACTGCCAAGATTATTTTGCTTTCTAGAAGTCTTCAAGAGCCCCACAGAAACCAGTTTAAAACATTTTCTTCTTTCCCATTGTTGCTGCTTGGGAAAACTTGGAGCATGACAAAACAGTGAAAAGTACAGCATGTTTTCAACTTAGAAGGTCTACCCCCTCCAAGTGCAGTGAGGAGGAAGGACAGTATTTCATAAGGAAACTTTAAGTCCCTAATAATCATTGCCTGATTGTTTCTCACCATCAGACAAAGATTGCCATACTCCCAGGGCTAATTAGATAACAGATAATTCAGCTTTGACACTCCCTTCTCTCAGTTTCCATCAGAATTTACTGAATTCATTTATATAAATATTTCTGTAAAATTTGCCTGTTCTGCCTGTTGTTTTTCTTACTTCCTTTTTTTTTTCCAAGCAAACCGTATTGCAGTTCAGATATTCCAACCAAGTATTAAAAACCATACAAAATTTGTAAACAAGCCATATATGTATGCAAAGGGTCAGTGATTCTGAGGTACTCAATCTGATGCCCTAAAGAATTGTGTATGATAATGTACATATCCCTGAATCTCTGAAAACCAGTGTCTTTCACAAGCACCAGTGTACCATCCTTCTAGTCTCTCCTTTCTCTTGCTGACACCTCACTGCTGGGGCTATGAGCACACTGACGCAACCTCGTGGTGACTCTTTCTGAACTCATCCTGTTACAGTTCTGGCTGAAGCCACTGTCCAAGTCTGTCATGCTGGCCAAGCAGAATGAAAAAGACACCCAGATGTGGTTGCTTTGCTAAGATGCCAGATCTTTTGAGCTGATGAAAACAATGATCAAAATGCAAATAATTCGTATAGAATGTCCTCGTTCTGTACTTTTCCACAAGTGTACAATGCTAATTGAGAGAAAATTAAAATACTTTGTTTCAAAAACTGTTTCAGCTGAGGTAATTTCTTTGCTTAACTGTGATACTGGTGTCCATAAACACATTTAATTGCTCGTTGGACATGAAGATACATATTTGAACTGCTGTGGTGAAGTGGTGGAACCCAGGAAATGAATTACATACAAACTAGTATGGAAAGAAGTATCTGCCATATTTATTCTATGGCAAGAGGTGTCATGAGAGATGTCCATAATCTATATTCCACACTTGATATAAGTCTGAAGAGTATCTTGCACTCTTCCAATTGTCCCTTGCATTATTAAAAATCAGCGCATGTAACTGAAGAGAACAGACCATGACGCTTGGGGAAAATGTATGCCTTAGTGATTGATCCTGTAAAGTTTAGGTTTGCCTTTTTAAAACATGAATAACATTCTTATGCTCATTCAAACACTTCAGGAATGGTGGTCATGACAGGGCCTAGTCTACATCACAAATCTAGCTACGAGGATTAATACAGTTTAATATCATGAATATCCTTATTTGGAGAAAACCTCGTGTTTTAACAGTTTGGAGGTTGAATTGTCTCAGGACTTTCAGAGAGTGAAGTTTGCTGGATTGGGGCTCGGTTCCCACTGAGAGCAAAGCAGAGGGAATCACAGTGGATGTTCTTTAGAATTAGATATCCTGAAGTATTATGCAGCAAAGAACATATTTTTGTTAATATAGGGTCTTACACCATGAATAGCGTCAGGGTACTTTGCCATAGCTCACCAGACTACATAACTAGTGAACGTAGAATGTATTTTTTTTTTCATTTTTGTTAAAGGGAAGCGGTAGTGAAATTTTGGGACTTTACTTTTAATTGCTGAGTTTGGGGGAAAGCTTTTTTTTTCTTTTTCCACATGTGTTTTGATTGTGTTTCATTGTCACTGCTGCCAATGGTTTTCTATAGCAGCTTTAGGAGAGAAGTGTCTGCAGTGGAAAATTCTGATGACATGTACATGTTCCTACATTTTCTGCTAGCAAAAGGGAAATGAAAAACATGGGCTTTTCACATAGAATGGAAAGTGATGTTATTACTGAGCTTAGCCTGTGGAGCTGTAGTTTTATCAATTGGCAAAGAATAGAAAGGACTGGTTTCTGTGTTTTGGCTAGTACTTAAATATAAGTGCTGCCTTTGAGATTGTGACTGTGTCAACAGCTTGTGTCTGTCCCTTCTTTAAAGTCCTGCTTCTTGCTTTGTTTCAAATTTGATAGGAAAGTGAAAGTTTCATTGTATCCAAAAACATGTGATCCTACTAGCAATGAAAAGGAAACAGTCTGTAAATAGCAGACTTTCAGCAGATGTGTGTTTGAGAGCTATTGTATAACACTAAGGAGTAGATTTAAAGGTATTGCTGGAAATAGATAAACCAGAAACTTGATTATGAATTCAGAGAGCTAACATCTCTTGTCATGAAAAAATATGTAGCAATTTTTTAAGTTTGTGAGACCTTGGTAGAAAAATAACTTTTTTTTAAATTCTGTTTTTGAGATAAAATAGCAATGACTCATAACCAAACTTTTTTTTCTTTATAACTTGAGCTCAAAAGGGGTGATGAATGGATGTCTGAGGTAACAGTCCATTATATAATTGGATTTTAGTGGCTTGACATTTGCTGTGAAGGGGACAGTATTATTTTTTGTAGAAGTGAGAATGAATAATAATAATAAGTAACCAGTTATGCACTTCATGAAAAGCAGAGCATGTTGTGTTAAGTTACAGGGGTAAAAGATTTAAGACCAGCTGAATACCAGTTTTAATTCACAGTGTTTTGAAGCTCCTTTAGAGTTCAGTTAGCAGACTCAACATTCCAACACTGTAGAGGAAAGGTTTAAGGAAAGGTTTAAATAGATTGAGAGAAGTTGAATGAACTCCTTGGTTATAGGCACCTAGAATATCTAGCAGTTACTCTTCTTGTATAGCCATGGGGAAAATTTGTGACACTAGGAATTAATTTCATATTGACAGAGACAGGAGCTAGCGCTTTGAACAATGAGTGGTGTCGTGGGTTTTTTTTTGTTTTTTGTGCTGTTGCTTTATAAAAAGCACTAAGTAAGCATTTTAAAAATACACCAAAGGTTCTCTCTAGTCAGCCTGTATTCAATAAAGGGAAGTATCTCATTTTGTAGTTAACAGAAAGGTTGAAAACTGTGGTTGAAAACAGAAACATAGTATTTTAAATTGGTAGTAACTACTGTCCCAGGCTGGGCTGTGAGAATGTACACAGTGCAAAGTGCAGCAGATAAGGTGTGAAAACAAGTATTTGGTGAGTTGTTCCAGAAATGAATCTAAATACATGTGGGGTCTTCTCAATATTTTGGTGCATTTGGTGACACAGATGTCAACATCCAGTTTCATTTAGCATGACGTTTTTAGAAATTCCCCTGAGCTTAGGGACTGGTGAGATTCAGACAGTGTTTGCTTTGGAGGCTGATGTCAGTGGACTATTTGTGTATCCCAGTAGACTCCTAACTTCAGTTTTGGTCCCATGGTTCCACTGAACTCAAGAGATTACCCCAGGTGAAAAATGCCAAAAGAGACACCTCATTCCTGTGGTGTTTTATAAAAAGTATGCGAAAAATTTTGAAATTTTACAGGATTTGATTTAAGGTTCTGAGTTCAAATAACATTTAATGGAGAATAACAATAGTGAGTATTTTCAGATTTGGATGAGGGCAAGAGTATTGATGATCTGACTAAATCAGAATAATCTCTCGAGGTTTCTCTGCAAACAGAAGAGGGAGTCCATCAGGGGATAGGTCAGAGTGCCTAATGTTGTTTCTTGGCTTAAACTGACCATTAGAGTTGTGCTTTAAGTAAAGTGGTCTTTCAACTAATGTAGGCTTTTTGGGAGTGGGAGAGAGAAGAAAAATCACAGACCCATTATATGATGTTAGTCATTCACAGTACTTATTATTTATATTTTCCTTCCTCTTGCATTTTCACTTGTTATTTTAATGAGGAATGTTTAATTTTAACGAAAACTGCGATCTATAGATTGAGAAATAATGTTTTGGAAAGGTATTTGTGTCTTTATTTGCTATCAAGAGAAATTAAGAAGCCTGCTTTCACTAGAAAAATGTCAACCTTTGTGCATGCTCCCTCATGATCTCCTAAAATATGATGCTGAAACCACATGGATAAAACCAATTTATGCTCACTTTGGGGTTTGGATGATATTTCTGTAGCTTCCAACAGGAGTGAAGAAGACAGGGAGCATTGTAAATAATGTGCAATCAAAAAGAGTGTGCTGAAAATATAATAACTTTAAAGAAACAGTTTATTATCATCCAGATTAGTCTTCATTTATTTGTTTTATCACAGTGAGTGAAAGTGAGGGACTGTTGAGTGCTACCTGATTTGTAAAGTCGAATGGGTGCAATAGTTGAAATGACATTTTCTTGCCCCTGTGGCAAATAAACATTTCACAGTTCATTATTTTATGTCCTCTCCCCAGTTGTACATGCACCAGCTGGATGGCATCTGAGAATCGTTTAAGCATTTTATCATACTATAACCCTCTGATGGAAATGACATTTAGAAGAAAAATTACTGATTTCTGTGTTCACTAAAGAGTAAACATGCATAGCTAATGGTTCTATTCACCACAGATCATACTTATGCATTTTTAATAAAAACTTGATTTTAATTCATACATAACTTATGAGAAATGTTTATCAGTTTGGAGATCTGCTGATTCCCACTTAAATGTTTGCATATATCTGGATACCTTGAAAATATTTCTCACCTGATGCACAGATTAAGGTGAATCTTTGTAGACAACTTGCATCTCTGATGCCTACATAATGACATAAAGTATATGGGAAATGCTGATTATTATACTGCTTGCTGAAAACAGTAACAAACCCCATTTATTTGACATAATTGAATGTCATATTTTCCTATGCTCTTTGAAGAAATAGCTTTCTAATAATAGAGTTTGGGGTGGCAGTGTGTATGGGGGGTGGGTTTTCTTTTCTTTTTTTTTTTTTTTTTTGTATTTGGGATGTTAGGCAGTACCTCTAGTGGCAAGTCACCAGTTAGATGTAACTGGCAAGTTACCAGTTGTGTGAACGGGAATAAGAAAAGTCTGTCATATTCTATATTCATACCATAACAGATTGAGTTCTGGTTTCCTCCTCACCCTTCTCTGCTTATGAAGAAATTCTCATTAGCAGAGTTCTGTACAGAAAGCAGCATGCAAGGTTAATTCTATTATTTCTAAGATGTATGTTGAAATGGTGATGCTTGTCATGTTTATACCTTACATCACCTTTCAGAAGGCAGAAAATGCAGGATCATTTGCAGGTAGTGGGAGAGAGACTCATGCTATCTCATTCAAACGTAATGAATAGGCTCTGAAACACCCTCTGGAACTGGCTGCCTCTTTTCATCGACTGTATAGGCCTCTCTTCTGCATGCACCTTTATTAACCTCATTATTCAGTTAAGCCTGCTTATTTTTGATGATATCTTTGTACTAAAGAAGATTAGATAGACTGTCAAACTCTTTTTTTAGAATTCAAGCAGAACATAATGGACTGATACATTTCTTCTGGATGAATGGAAGTCATGCTAGAGGCCTAGAACAAGGGTCAGAGGGCTGGCCCTGTTCACCTTGAGTGGCATTTACTGTCACTCTGAGTGATGCTGCAGTAGTGAATTAAATTGGTGTACAAGAACATGATAGTATTAAGAGCTAGAGGATGTGGAATCTTAGGTACTGATTAATATTTGTGTAAGAAAGCTTAACTGTCTTAGGAAGTGATGTCATTCCTCTCCAGGTGACTCATAGTATGGGTCAATTTACTAATTAAAAATTCCTTTAAACTTCTTCATAGACAGACTAGTAATTGGCCCTCAACAAGTATATTCTTCTTGTTTGAAGATAAAAAGCTTTTGCGAGGAGAGGAAGATAGATGCTGTGATGCCTCTTTAGAACAATGCACGTCCCTTTGAAAAGCTATTCTTCAATAATTAAACAAAATGTAAAGTTTGCAAATTTTTGCCATGACTGACAATGGCTTAGCATTTTTCATTATGCTCCAGTCACAGCCTTTGTGGCAGGGTGTTCTATTACAGAGCACAGAAACAAAAGGAAAAAAATCCTGTTGTGTGTCATTGCTGCCTTCACAAAGCCTCAAATACATTAAACTCAAGATACTGTTCATTGTGCTCTTGAGCCACCAGTGACAAAGGTGCTCTGAGTACCACTGAATATGAGGGAGTCATATGCCATTACATCACTGCTCAAATTGGCAGAGCAAATAGCATTAAAAGAAATGAAAACATTAGCAGCTACAGGAATACAAAACAGTAAGCGGCTTGACTGAAAAAAATATAATATAGAATCTAGATATTATTTTTGTCATAAGTTATAAAGTTGATTTTACCTTTTTCTTGTCCTTTCTTTTTAACTTGCTTTTAAGTTCTTGTCCATGCCCATTTCATGCCCTTGAGGCTAGTTAGCTTTTATTTTCTTTGACACTTGCAGCAGTCACAGGCAGTGACAGCAGCTTGGTAACAAGCCAGATGATGGCACTGGTTGTGTTAACATAAGATATGGGCTTCAGTGTATCCTGAAAACAGAGTTCACTGTCTTGGATTTAATCAGGCGGACTTTCCTGAGTGTGGAGCTGGCAGTAAATTTGGTACTTCTAGAAGGAAACCCACAACAAACTGGAGTTAGATCCAGTATTCAGCAATATTCCTTATAATGCCTATTTCTAGTCCTGGCAATGTCTCAGACTATTTAGAGGGCCTACTGTCTGGTGCAATATTTTTTTGTTTTTTCTTTCATTTTTGCTAATGAAAACCATAACCCAGTGGTGGGGTCATAGTGGCAGGTACAGAAATAAAGTTATTGGCCTCAGCGACTGGAAGAAATGTCTGTTCTGCATCGTGCTAAACTGTGCTTTTTCAGATGCATAATAAAAGTTATTTATGGACACTGATAAAGTGGTATCTGTTGTATAATATCACAGATATGCATAAGGATAATAACAAAAGGCAGCTGGTTTAGCGAGCTCTATTTACTGCAGAAATGTGTGGTTCTTTGCAAATTGAAATAAAAAAAAATGGGAGAATGCTGGAGTTTTTTTTCTGCTTCCTGGTATTAGCAATCATTCTTGCCTTGCCGTGTGCTTATAGAGACAATTATGTGGGTCAGTATTATATTTGTCATGATGAGCACCTTATTAGAGGACAGCTGCTCTTCTCTGCCCAGCACATATATGTAGCTACCACTGATGATAATAGAAGTTGCGAGTGTAACCCTCCTCTTCATTTCCCCAACAGAGGATGCTGGAGCTCTCATGATTTCAGTTAAATGACTTAGGTATAAAGCCAGGAATGAAATAGTGACACATCTGTGACGATTCAGTTGCTTATTCAGAGTTCAGTGTCTGTAAGGAGGTTTTGAACTTCTATTACCTGGCCTTTTTAACAAGGTGAGTAAGAAAGGCACTGTTCAAATGCACAACATCTGAGTCTTTCAGTGCATGCTGTGTGTCTCCACAAGAAGGAGGCCAGGTATTCAGGATCCCATCAGCCCAAGAACAGTCCAAGTGCAAGCTTCCTTACACCAAGGAAGCTTGATGTGCAGAAGATATTTCCAGCTTGTAAGCATTTTGTGGTGTCTCCTCGGTCTCTCTTTATCCCATGAGGATTGAAAACCAGAAGTGACCAGCAGATTTTTCTGAAATTACTCAGATGCTGTAATGATGCTTTGGCTGCTGTCACTTCTGCTGACAACTGGACTGAATTGGAACAAAGGAGAACACTGCCGTCATAATGCTGTTAAGAACTAATGTAAACTCAGCTGGAGAAAACCATTTGCAGTGAACAGCAAAGTTTATTGACCATGGCAAGCCCAAGAACATACTCTCAAGAACCACCTCTTGGCATTTTAGCTGTTGTAATGAGCTGCATATGTAAATCTGTAAGCACTTGCTTCTCTCGGCTCAGAGCTGCCTGGTGGGCAACTCAGACTGGCCTAATGTAAACACATGACTCTATGTTCATGTAAGTTTCTCTTCTGTTTTTTGTTTGCATTTCAAAATTTGAGTAAATTGGAAATTCTGCACTACTTGGGGTGACTAATTAGATTTCCTGGTAAGCACAAGCCATGACTTTTTTTGGAAGGTGAAAATTATTCATCTTGAAACTACATCTATTCCAGACAGTTTCCTTACTAATTTCAGACGAGATACAAAGCTACAGTGATGAATGGATTGAACAGTTAATATTTGACATTTCCTTTTATGCTTATGCCATTTAAAAATAGCTGACTTTTGACAAACTGCTAGTACGTTTTTATGTGAATTAGAAAACCTAGACTTAGAGTAAGTTCACTGCTACCTTTCCTTTTGAGCTCTTCAGAAAATGGCTGTGCTAAAGGTTCCAGCTGCTTTGATGTTCAGCATGAGCACAATGATACTAAATTGGGTGAAGCTGTTGACTCCCTTGAAAGCAGAGAGGCCCTGCAGAGAGACCTCGACAAATTAGAGGGCTGGACACTCACCAACCAGATGAAGTTTAACAAGTGCAAGTGCCAAATTCTCAACCTCGGGTGGGGCAACCCTGGATATATGTACAGGGTGGGGAATGAGACACTGGAGAGCAGCCCCATGCAAAAGGACCTGGAGGTCCTGGTCGGTGGCAAGTTGAACATGAGTCAGCAGTGCCCTGGCAGCCAGGAGGGCCAACCCTGTCCTGGGGTGCATCAGGCACAGCATCACAGCTGGGCAAGGGAGGGGACTGTTCCACTGCTCTGCACTGAGGAGACCTCACCTTGAACATTGTATTTTTGGCACCACAGTGTAAGAAGGATATAAAGCAATTAGAGAGCATCCAAAGGAGGGCAACAAAGATGGTTGAAGGACCTTGAGGTGAAGCTGTATGAGGTGCAGCTGAGGACACTGTTCAGCCTGGAGGAGACTAAGGGGAGACCTCACCACAGTCTACACCTTCCTTGTGACGGGAAGAGGAGGAGCAGGCACTGATCTCTTCCCTGTGGTAACCAGTGACAGGACCCATGGAGCTGTGTGTCAATAGTAAACTTTAAAAACTGAACTTTTTTTTTTTTTTTAATAATAGTATGAGATATATTAAAGAGTGAAAGCTGATCATACAAACAAGTTCCAGAAGAGTACTTTAGAACAGCCCTCTTTGAGGCAGTTTGGAAGGTATGTCTCTCATAACGAGATGCTAACCTTGTTTTTTTGCCTCTACAGATTTCATGAGAACATGGTTCTAATCTCTGCACCCCAGGACCACCTGCACAATTTAGGATGATTTTTTCTGCTCTCATAGATGTGTCCCTGTGTTGGCAGTGCCCTGTGGTGAGGACATACTCAATGTCCTCCATGTGTGCTGTGAATGGTGGCATCCAGGGGACCGAGCCATGCTGGCACCCTTCATACCTCAGTGCAATAATAGCCACTGAATTGCATTCTTACAGTTTAAAATTATTTCACAGTCAATTATGTCCATTTTGTACCCACATAATCCAGCAGGAGGAAGATGAAGGAGAAAGTTAGTGCTCATGCAGAGACCTGAGACTCTTGCAGTGGATTGTCTTTGGTCTTCTCTACAACACCTCTAGAGTATTGTAACTTAGAGCTTTTATCCCATTTATCTTGAAGATGTGAAATCTGTTAAGGAGTGTGCTGAGACATGCTTGCTGAGTGAAGGAATGATTAATCTTCCAGGAGTGTTTCCATATAAAATGTCAAATTACATGTATGAGGAATCTCTACATCATAGCTACCCTAGGACTTATATAAGGTCACTATACAGACACAGCCACCAAAATCTCTTTAGAACATCAAATTTGATAGAGAGAAAATGTGCTTAGTGAATTTTTTTTAAAGGTCAAAAAGGTAAAGATCATGTATTTATTTCAATTGAAATTCAGCAGGTCTTAGGTTAAAGTAAGGGATAAAGAAAATAAATCTCTAGAATTATGTTATACTTGACAGAATATTGATCAATAATTGTCTCAGCAGGAGCTGATGGTGAGCTGAAAATTTGTTTACAAATTTACATAAATATTTTTGATTGGCACATCTTGTGCATAGTTGCACATAGCTTTACCCTAGATTTTTGTTCCACATTTTGTCTCCATAATAATGTTTTAGGAATGTTAAAGCATCCTTATTTTTGATTAAAAACATGTTAGAAAATTTTGTGTTTTGGTTAATGTTCCTGCAGTGTAAGAAAGTAAATATTTGCGTGGACATTATTAGCTTACTCATTTCTCGAAGAATGTTTTACACTGTAGTGGTTTTACTGGATACCCCACAGAGTACTGCTGCTGTAAGGAAGTTGGTGTTGGAAAGGGAAGCATTTTGAGAATGATAGGTAGGAAAGTGCATCTCTGTAGTCCTTCTAAGGAGAGTACTCATACTTGACAAATGTCATACAGGTATTTTCTAAAACCTTTCTTCATGTGTCTACATTACAGTCTCCCTATGCCTGCAGAAGTAATACAAGGTGCTCCCTTCCTTGTCAGGGTTGGTCTTCCCAGTCTTTCACTAGTTAAGATTAGTAGTATAATCTTAAAGTAAGTATTTCTAGTGCACCTTGTGGGAGATCTGTGTCATTTTCTGTACTGCTTGCTTTATTTGCTGCCATACTCTCCCATGCACGCAAGCACCTGAGAGGAATTCCTTGCAGGTACCTACCTCGGTGCCTAAACTGCCTTTCAGGATGATGGAGGCAGGCAGGGGCGTCTAGGGGGGAATTGACTACTCTTTGTTAGCATTTTGAAACTTTACTTAGGTTCTTTAAATCATGCTCTGAAAGAAAAAGTATCTCCATGAACCTAATTTGAATATTTAGTCATAAATTAGGCATGTGGAATACACAGAATACTTGTGCTTTTTCTGCTCCCATGCACATCTGATGTATACTTTGTACTGAATATAAATTAGGTTAAAATATGGATAATTTTTTTTTTCCCTTTCTCTTTACCCCCTTTTATATTTCACAGAATTACAGAATGGTTGGGTTTGAAGGGATCTCTGGTGATGATCTCTCCGTCTGCATAGTCCAACCCTCCTGCTAACGCAGCCTCACCTAGAGCAGCTTGCACAGGATCATATTCAGGCAGGGTTTCATAACTTCTGGGCTGCCTGTTCCAGTGCTCTGACACCCTTAGAGTAAAGAAGTTGTTCTTCATGTTCAGGTGGAATTTCCTATATTTCAGTTTGTTCATGTTGCCCCTTGTCCTGTCACTGGGCACCAGTGAAAAGAGGCAGGCCCCATCTTCTTGAAAACCAGATTTTTTTAAGTTATATCATCTCCTTATGGATCTGCAGAATACAAACAAAAAAGAGACTATTTTACTATTTCTTCAAGTTTAGTCATGCAATAAGATGGATGTAATTGTAAACAGAAAAACTGTAAAATAGAGTTAATAAAGTTCATCCCCTCATAATGGTGTCTGAGTCTCTGCTTTCAAAGAGCTGACATGCATTTGTGGAGTTTGTGACTGTGGTTTTTTTTCACACTTTTTTTGTCACTGTTTGTATCTTTTCACTACTCAAGTTCTACTTGTTTAACTTCCTTGAAATGTCGTGGAAGGAAGAAAGGTTACATGGAACCACTTCTTAGTTGGTATTTTTTATATTAGCTTGCCTTCTTCTGCTGCCATTAGCTATAAGCTAAGATATATAAACAGCAAGGATTGCTTACTATGTAGCTACTAAGAAACATGAAATATTTCTGGATGGAATCACTCTTCCTGGTTCTTTCATAGGTTACTGTGTCTGCATGAATTTTCTTGGTTGCAATCAGTCAGTGATCTCTTTGGTGACAAGATAATACACCTGCCTGTATTTCACTGGACTATCTTCTTTATTCCCATAGGTAATAGTGGTTAAAAATGTAAGGGAATATCAGTTCTCTTGCAGCATGACAGGAGAAAAAGAGGCATAGCTGTTTCCCCCAAATACTGCACATCTTGAGGAAATGTATCTTTAGTGAAAGAAAATCCCATGATAATGAATGAAATAACAGTAAGGTTTATTGAGTTCAAGAAGTGCAGATAGGAAAATAAGAACTGATCTCTGCTGTAGTAACAGCTACCATGAGATGTGGGAGAGGAGGAATGGGGAGAAGAGATAAAAGGAAGAGAAAAGAAGGAAAATACATCTTTGATGGAACTAGTTTTTAATTTGGGGAATTTGTTCTCAGAGGGGTTTCTTTCCGCTGGACCAACCTCTTCTTATAATGTTCTGAAATCAAAAAGGACAACAGTTTTTCAGGGATTCATAGTTCAGATGAGATAAAGAGGTTGAAGGAAGTAAGTCAGTTTGAAATATATATATATACAGGAAATGTATGTTTATGTGTTTATCTAACAGGAAAAATGTGTATGTCACAGTGATGTGTGAAGATGTCATACTTGACATTGAATTAATGTTTTAAGCAGTGATGTGTCAGGTACTGCAGGTGTACTGCAGTGCATACGTGATGACACTGAATGTGTCATAGAAATGGGGACTTTCAAAGAAAAACTCACATAACTTGAGCTGGGAAATTTGGTTTCTGGGGAAAAGAAGATGAAGCTTAGGCACAGACAGAGTCTTAATATGTTGAATAGAGGATGCATATAAGAGGTGGATTACATACCCATTTTCAGCTCAGTGTTGCAACAAAGAAGACAGCAGCTTAAGAAAATATGCCTGAATGAAGTCACAGCTCTGAATGTGTGTGCTGTGAGTTTTTAGAATAGAATCCTGTTGAACTGAATAGAATCATAATCTCCTACGCTGCATGGGTGGTACTCAAGACTTTAGGGAAATGGATGATAAGTCTGATACTAATGGAAGTCTATTAGAAAGAGATATGAATTTATCTTGCATGTGTCACAGGTGAATTTGTCTTTAGCAGACCCACAAGTTGAGAAGATGATAAATGTTTCGTATTTATGTCACTGAATTAAATGGGAAAGGTCCTTCATTCAGCCACTTCCTACTATTATTAGCCATGTTGGACTGCTAATTGGAAAAAAAAAGGAAGGAGAGCAGAAGAAAAAACATAACCTGGGTGATGAGTGGTGATGTCAAGACTTGGGGCCATTCTGAGAAAACAGAAATATAGCACTGCTCTTCAGAGGTGGTATAATCTTCAGGAGCAAACACAGATGGAAGGTTTCTGCTGCTGGATCTTGTGGACCAGGGATCTCTGGACATTTGTTAGAGGCATTAGGACTGAAGTCCAGGGAAAGGAGAGGTTTGTTGGTAGAGGGATGGACAAGCTGTTGCATGCCCACAGAGTTGGCTTATGCCAGTAACCAGTATTGCTGACCATCAGAAATGATACTTCTTTTGGTGGAGAAAAAAACTTGCATTTCTGTTCATTCCAATTACCCATGGCTTGTTCACCTAACAGAAATCAGTTCAGGCATTTGAGCAGCAGAGGTAGAAAAAACCTCGTACTTTTAGCTTATGTGCCCTATCAGTAAGCACACACATTTAAATGTCATTTTGTAGAAAACCCAAAAGTACTTAGGCCAGTAGTATAAAAGTTGTGATAAAGTCTATGGGTTATATTGAATATATTTAGAAAGTCTTCCAAAATTTAAGCTTCAGCTCAGATTTTACAATAAAGGAATCAACATAAATTAGGCACCCTGTGTAAGGTCAGTTAGACACTTTTATTCAAAAATTGTATAAATGTTGATTTTGAAAGCCCACACTAACAGGACACATGACAGAGGAAAGAATGCATTACGGTTGGACAACGATGGTATTTTTAAGACTACTCACAGTGAGGGAGCATTTGGCTAAGACAAGGTAATAGTTTGCAGGTTTCTTCTACTTATGAAACCTGCTCTTTTTTGCTTTTTCACGCACTTAGCTTACAAAAACATAAATAAATGTCCTTTTCTATTTTTCCTTTCACTTTTTGTCAGTACATGCTTTGTAGTTGCTGAACGTGTAATAATTAATGTTATTTTGATTTTGTGGGGGGTTAATTCTGGCTGATACGAGCTTTTGATGTTGTTTTTTTCCTAACGTTATTTCAGTACTCCTTTAAATATGTTTGTGTTTGTTTCCTGGAGTTTATCAATCACCTCCAAAAAAATGTGATCAAAATTTAAGTATGTATTAAACTCCCTTGAAGCTTTACTGGTATATACTAATGCATCTAGGCTAGATCTTTTCCCCTTAATTCTCTTTCCTCTACTTGTCCTTACTTATTTTAGCTGCTGTTCAGACCTAAAGATTGGATACTTTCCTGCTTTAGCTACTTGGTAAGCTAAGAAATAGTCAGTATAGCGGAAGCTGTTTAGATCAGTTCCATGAATGTGCCTTAGGTCCTGGCTTGGGCTGCTTGGTTGGTTTGTCTGCTGTGAGCAGGGCAGGCAGAAGTGCTTCTGGGTCATTTTGAGGGTGTGGAAGGCTTCTCATTCCCCTTCCTGGCTGGGTTTAAGTGACCACCCACTGCACACAGTAGATGCCTGCACGGGGTTAAGATTCACACTTGCAACCAGTGCTTGAGGCAGGAACTGAGGTTGCTCTGCCATTTCCAAGATGAGGCATGGTCCTTTCTGTCTGGAGAAAGCGTAGTGGTAGCTGTAGTTCTGCCCAGCTTTCACAGAGTAAGTGATCTGTGAGTTTGTGTGCACAAGAAAAAAACCATCCATTTGTTTGCCCTCTTAAGAAGATGGGAGCTGAAGCTTTCATTTCTCAGCCCTTTTCAGAGTACCCTTGCCAGCAGCCCAGGACCAATGGGAACTATCCAGCTCTTACTCAGTCTAGACCAAGAACAAGACAGAGAAAGAAGATGCCTGAGCTCCCTCTATGTAAAACAGAAGAGTTCCCTAAAGAAACTTACCTGGACTCAGCTCTTTGGACCACTCTGCTGATTTTCTGTGATAGAATTGTAAGATGCATAAACGGTATTAAAAGCAGATCTCAACTAGGAATTTGTTTAGTGTGGTATAGAGTCAGGTAGAAATAATCTTGGTCATTCTCCCAAAGTCATGGCATCAGGGAGAGGGAACTGGATCTGAGTCCTTAACTCTTGATGCTTTCCCTTTTAGGACTGATCTTACTTAATTTTTTCTTCAGTAAAGTAGTTCAAACATTAGCTATATTAATCATCTCTGATACCAAAAAAGTAGATTCAGGCTCCAGGACAAAATCCTCTTTATGAAGCAAAAGTTCTTATTAAAATATTAGTTAAAGTCCCTGGAAGATCCCTTATAAAGACTACTGTTGTTACAACTCCAAGTTGCTTTGTCAGGGAAAGCAAGATTACGGTAAAAAGATCAAGCTTAATTTTTTTTTCTTTACACTGTAAATTATGGTTGGTGCTGTCATCATCAGTAGTTATCTAAAGAAAGCTTTACGGGGGGAAATATCTTAAGCTTGCTTTCTTCTTCTCAGTTACTGTTCATGGTCTAATTTTATTCAGTAAGACATTAAGTCCATTTCAACAATAACCATAAATGAGTGAGTATACTTGCAGTTCTCTGTGCCTAGGAGAGATACCAAATAAGTTTGCAGGTGGACAGGGTGATAATTGTCATAACATTGCTCCGTTCTGTTCATGCTCTTAGCTTTGCACCCCCTGTGCATGGTAGTGCCACAGGTGTGTTGCCTGCCACAGACTCTGCGAGAGTCCCCCAGATGTGAGGTGCCACACGGGAGGGGTCGGTGGCAGCACCCAGAGCACTGTCACTCCTCACCAGAATACGGCCTTTTGCCATTGAGTGTCCCTCTATGGCTGTTGGATTTCTCCTTACAGCAACGCCCAGAACTGATGAAAATACTCTGATGTTTGAATTCAGATTTTTTTTTTAGAGCCATCTTTCCTAGGTGTTCTTTTAAATGTGCCTAGACAATGTTTTGTAAACAATGGTGTTTTTGTTGACCATTGTCCTGTGTTCTACATGATTCTTATGGGTTCCTTCCAACTTGAGGTATTCTGTGATTCTGTCCCTGGTGTTCCACAGACAGAACTGAGCAGTTCCTTTCCTAACCGATCCTTCTCTTTAGCTGCACTTCTCTTTGAATCTGGGAGGAAGAAAAAGGACATGGTTTATCTCTTGCCTGCCCATCTGATTACTTTGTTTCAAACTTAGTGCTGTCTGCCAGACAGAAAAGGGGAAAGCCCAAAACACCACCAACACCACAGGAAAAACCCCAAATCCTTACAGTTGAAATGTATATCTTTATGACCTACACTCTTCCTAAGTACAGTTCTGGTTCTGTCAGATGTGTATTGTGCTTTCTAGTCTTACCAATGGTCAGTGATCTTCATGTTTTTGAAAGCTGCTCAGTTTTTAAAAGCTACCTCTGTTTTCAGTCACTCAAATCTGCTAAGTTTTAAATTATATTTATAATATTTATAATAATATTTATATTTATAAATATATTATATTTATATTATTTAAATATACAACAGACACCCAAGTGCCTTTCTGACAGCTTTGAAAGTCTTAGCTTTTGGGGTCTCTGTTGCAACTGCCAGAATAACAGTCCATGAAGCCTGACAAGTGATTAAAGGAAATTATTGGTAGCCACCATTATGATTTTGTTTTCATTGGCAAAAACATTAGTGTAGTAGCTTTGCTGTCTTGCCTCAGTTTTTCATCCAGACTACCAGTAATAAAAAGTGTCATTACTTCATTGAAAATGTGCTGCTTACTATAATTCCTGTAATCACATCTGTTTTATTTTCTTTTCCTTGTCTTAGTTTTATTTCCCTTACTATACAAATAAAAGTTAATCAGAAGATGATGTTTGGCATTTGTGAAACTTAGACTGCACCTTAGATTTGGCAAACACCTCAGTCAGGGATCTTTTCCAGTTTTGATTTTTTTTTTACTTCCCATTGCTCACCTATACTAGCATTTGTAAATATTGTCAAAAAAAGAAGAAATGTGGTAGAAAACATTTTCCTGACTACTTTTTAATTTCTTCCTTTTTTCTTCTATACCATCTCCCAATAAAATTTTGAGGCATGCATGCCTATCTGTCTTCCTTTTCTATATGAAGGGATTAAGTATTATGTTAAATGTAATTTGTAGAAACAGATGGGTAATTATATGTGTGATAGATGCTATCTCAGTATCTTTAAAATATATCATTATAGGATTGTTTACTTATGTACAGGTTATTCTTTTTTTAAGGAACACTGATAAGTAATAACTTGTGGATGCCAGTTTGCCACCAAAGTATCTTTGTCATTTTCCCTTCTTCCCTGGACTGGGGAGAGAAAGTATAACAAAATGTTTGTCAGTTGAGATCAGGACAGGATGAGACCACTCACCAGTTACTGTCATGAGCAAAACAGACTGACTTGGGGAAATTAGTTCAATTTATTACTAATCAAATCAGAGTAGGATAATGAGAAATAAAAAGCAAATCATAAAAATACTTTCCCCCACCCCTTCCTTCTTCCAAGACTCACAAATTCTCTACTTCCTCCCTCCCTGTTGTGGCATAGTGGGACAGGGAATGGTGGCTGCATTCAGTTCATCACCCCTTTTCTCTGCTGCTCCTTCCTCTACAGGGAGAGACTCCTCACACTCTTCCCTGCTCCAGCATGGGGTCCTTCCCATGGGAGGCAGTCCGTCACCAGCTTCTCCAACATGAGTCCTTCCCATGGGCTGCAGCTCTTCACAAGCTGTGCCAGTGGGTCCTTTCTGTGGGGCGCAGTCCTTCATGACCTCAGGCCCCCTGCTCCAGTGGGGATGTCCCATGGGGCCACAAGTCCTTCCAGCAAGCCTGCTCAGTTGTGGGCTGCTCTCTCCATGGGTCCACAAGTCCTGCCAAGAGCCTGTTGCAGTGAGGATTTCCACAGCCACAGCCTCCTTTGGGCACTACTGGAGTCCTCCAGGGACTGCTCCACTCCAGGGACTGCTCTGCTCTGCTGCCCCAGGGACCTCCATGGGCTGCTGAGGCACAGCTGCTTCACTATAGTTGCACCATGGGCTGCAGGGGAATCTCTGCTCTGGTGCTTGGAGCACCTCCTTCCTCTTCTTCATGGATCTTGGGGTCTGCAGAGTTGTTGGTCTCACATATTCTCTCTTCCTCTAGTAAAAATTGCTAAAGTTGGTGGGGTTTTTTTTAATTTTATTTTTTTTTATTTTCCCCCTTAAGTATAGTATCTCAGAGACACCACCCCTGCTACTGATAACTGGTTGAAAAGCAAAAGGATCCTTTGCACTTCATGTTGCCTTATCTTTACTGCATGAAAGGATTATGGCAAACAATAAAGTATTAAGGATCTGCTTTTATAGATTTGAAAAATTTCTTAAATACTGTAGTTTGCTGCCAGTGATGATGCCTGATGAGATGGAAATTCAGTTGGTAGCAGTCTTGAAAACAGAGTTGAGAAGGTGACTTGGCTTTGAAGTTGTGATCCTTTAACTAAAGTTTGAAGGAACAAGTTACCATGCCTGTTCATTTTAGAAATCTGTTGATGAGGGCTAGCTTGTTATCTCTAAGCTCTGTGATAGTGTAAAATGGCTTTGTTTTACTACCATCTATGCAATGTTGTAACTGACTTGTAGAGTTTAACCTCTCTGGGCCAATCTAGAAAAGTATAAGTTTCTGTTGCTCACAAACACTGCTGCTCTTGTTATATACGTATACCCTTACCATGCATTGCACCTTCAGACTCTTTTACATTGCTAATCTAACTCATTACAATATTTAAAGACAGCAGTCTCTCTGCATTTCATATGAACTGAAAATCTGAAGTTGCAACGTTGTCATTGATTAAGCTGTAATAAATAATTTCACTGAGGTATGGTGTCAACTGATTTCTAAATGCAGAACATTTGTCTGAGAATTCTTCAGTGTTGTTTTCAAGATGTGGAAATAAATATTGTTGAAATGATCAAAGTGAATCACTCATGTTTTCCATTCAAACAAATATTTGGAGATACTCATTACTAAGCTATATGTGAATTTGCTCTGGTGTATTAATTTCCAAAAAAGGAACAGGCATGTTTAATCTAGAGCAACAACGATCAAATCAGTAGCTAGCTATTCTGGCACTAAAACACAGTCTGGGTTAACACCTTTATTTTGGGCTATTCAGCCTGTCTATTTCAAGGAATCTCTCACAGGATAGTGCTCAGATTTTAAATAAAGATAAAAATTGCAATTGGTAGAATGAATTTTAATATGTGCTTTATTTTACTTCACCTAAATGTATGCTTAGCTTCAAATATTTTCAGTATTTAATTTATTCTTTGACTTTGAATAGAAATTGTAACATATTGTACAGGTTTTATTGATTAATACTGTATTCTTTTCAATTACAACTATCCTTTAAATACTACTTGGATATTCTTACCAAATTATTATATACTGTTCTTAAAATATTTACTTTTTCTCAATGGTTGAAATGATATTCACGAAAAATTTACATATAAATTGCATGTCTGACTCGAAAAATGACAGAACACACAGGACAAAAAGCAGAAAAAAGTGATTCCTCCAGTCTGCTCTTCTGTTGAAGATGGCTTTCAAATTTATTACTAACAAGTGCTCAAGTGTGCAAAAAAAGTTTGATTTTTTTATTATTCAATTTTCCCTAACAAGATTCTGACTTGAAAAGGTAGCCAGAGCTTTTGATACACAGAAATACAAGAATAACAGGCTTCTGAAGCAATAATTCAGAATTTTGTCTGATTATTTTGGTTCTCATTTTTTTAAATGCAATTTTTTTCCACCTACTTTTAGTATGTTTTAAATATATGCTGAGAACTGTGTGATCATATGATTAAAGACAATATCATAATGCATATCTTAATAGTGTATCATAGTCTCAGAAAATTAAATCTGCAGAGACTGCCTCTTGACATTTTTCTAAAATTTGCATGTGCATTTTCTTCAGACTTTATCAAATTTTTAGCTTTCTTAAATTGTTACTGTTATTAAGAAATGCACACAACAGGCTATGGACTGGCCACTGACATGAAATTCCTCTATTTCAACCCTGTTAGCTGTTAGTGGAGTGTGCAGAGTCTGTGATAGCTGTTGTGTGCTGTTTGTCCTTCCTCACATCAGTCATTAATAGTGTCTAATGCCTGCAGAGTGCTCTGTGCAGGGGTTTCACAGCTGTGTGCTGACAGCTGAGGAGCACTGAAACATGCAAGATGTACGGTTTCATTGGCTCTGGGTCGTGCTGAGATGTCCATCCCAAGCCAAAGGATCCTTCCTGTGAAACATGGAACTTGGCTATGGAACTGTAAGTCTTCAGCATCACATGCTCTCAGCAGGCAGTTAAGAATCCTTTTGTCAAAATGTCCTACCTCTAGAAATAGTTGCTCAAAATAGCAAGTTCTTGCCACTGATGACATGCTCTGTTCATTCTTCTGGCTCTCATATGACCTGCTGTTAGTAACCTTATAACCTCTCTTATGAACTCAGTGGAAACTTGGGGTGGGAAAGAAAGCTTCCATTTCCTCGATATGCTTTATTATTAGTTATTATTTCAATTTCCTGAGTCTTCAGCATCTTCAGGGTGTAGAACAGTGCTCAGTGTATTGTAAACACACTGGAGGACAGCAGGACTTCAACACCAGCATATCCTGTGACATCATGAGACTTACAGTATCTGGACCATGCATCCTGCCTCATACTGCACCAAATGTCTCCCTCCTTCATCTCTCTGTGCTGCACAGGGTGTCATTTTCCCCTTCCCACTTCTGTACTAGGTTTGTCCACGTCCCATCTGTTGTATCCTTGCAACCCACCTACTCTTAACTCACTTGTTTCCTAATTTGGCCCCCTTAAAATAAAAAGGCAAAGAGCTCTGCTCCAGTATATGGTTCAGTATTAGAAGTGATAAACTATGATGTCTCTCTCTCCTAGTGTCAATTTAGTCTATCTGGACCACATCATTTGAGCCCTTTCTCGTACCTCGCTGTATCTGTTCTTTTTTACTTTCCCCATTCCCACCCACCATGATCCTTCTCATTCTTCCAGGCCTCCTTCTTCATTTCAGTCCTGCCTCATTTCTCTTCTTACAGCCTTTTTTCCTCCCTGTTCGTTGTTCTGCTTTGTGGGTGTCAGGCTGCCTCTTCCTTCATTTGGTATCATTTGGCATGACTGAAAGCAAGTTAAAACAACATTTTATTGCCTTGACACAGAAAAAAACCCAAGTGGATTGAAGTCAGGTGGTGCTGTCATCTGTCAGCCTCTTCTGGATATTGCTCTTCTACCTCAGAGACACATTTGAAGCAGTTCCTTAATTCCATTGTACGTAGGCACATCAGGTGGGATGTGTGTTGCAAAGATCCTGGTACTGTTTCAGGTGAGGCCTGACATCCTCACTAGGTTACCAGCTCATGTATGGAAGAAAGATGTGCCTAGTGGAGCAGAAACCATGTCAGGAGTCCAGCTTTTCCTCATCAGTCAACAGCCTTGGAGTGAAAAATTCCTGATGTCTAACCTGATAATGCTGTCGTAAATGAAGAAGGTTTGACTGGTGAGCAATGGTGATTTGGAAGCAAGAGTAATTTCTCGGTTGTACTTGTGATCTCTGGCATGTGATTTTGTTCAGTATATGAGATGTAGTTCTTTAAAATATGAAACAAACATGAACTTAAGCTGTTAAACTTCTAATTGCATAATTATTTTTTGGAGAAAAATGTAGTTGTTGGAGTGTATTTTCATCTGACTTTACCAACTGTTAGGCAACCTTCCAGTCACACATTTTGAAATCAAGATTACTTTGTCACTTCCTAAATAAGACAAATGTATATTTTGAAAGAGTGTGTAATAAATTCTGGTAGTTCCTGTGTCAGTTATGCTGACAGAGTGATTAATAAAATCAGTATGTGATGTTACATCATACAATCTTGGATAACACCTTTTGGAAGAGTACTTCATTCTTAACTCAAATTGAAAGTACCTTATCATACACCTTATTCAGAGAAGCTCATATGGTTTGTTCTATTCATTCTTGACTGCAAAAACCTCTGGTTGCACTAAAGAAATGATAATAACACTGGATTTTCTAAAATACTGGCAGTCATGCCAGCAGGATCTCTTAATAGATGGGAGTGATAGACATGGCAGGTATTTGTCATGGTCCCTGGCGGGTTCCAAGTCAGAGGCAGAAGTGCTGAAACAGTGCTGAGGCCAAGGGAAGTCACAAGGGATGTGTCCATAGTGGGGGTGAGGCATATGCCATGGGGTCCCCATTTGATTGGTGCTCAGCTGGTATTGGTGGGATTAAGGTTGGTTCATGAAGCAGTTACTGAGTTCCTGAGGGTGCTGTTGGTGAAACAGTCCTGACATTGTCTGAGGTACCCACCAGTGGTATAGCAGGTGCACAGAGGTAGTTCAGGCTCACTGTTGAAGGGATTGGTTTGAATTCTGGGCGAAGAAGATCCTGAGCCCAAAATTTCCAAACAGGCCCAAGGTCTGCAGTCCCTTTCCCTTCCATGAGTCCCTCGGGTTGAAGCAGCTATGGAATTACAGAGCAATGGCCACAGGCAATACCGCAGCTGTCACGCTATCTGAATGTCATGAATTCATTAATCACAAAGTTTGTCGTAATGTGATTGTTCCTGATCTGGGAATGCCAGCAAGATTGTCAGGACTGCACTTTGACTCCCCTTGGAAATAGTTTTTATTTACTGTATAATTAATTGGTAAGTTAAACAGCTGAATAATACAAGGCCTGGCATTAGTTTGATGCAGGTTTTCTGGCAACCCCTCAGGGCAATGCTCTTCCTCTCAGTGTTCCTAGAATAATTAAATATCATTCATCCTTTTAAGGATTTCCCAGGTAGGAAGGAAAGAAAAGAGAATAGTGGGAGCAGAGAAGATGCAGGAGAAACAGAGCAGAGTGAGAATCCTTAGTATGGGGGAAAGGGGAAAGTGGGAAGAGGATAGAGACAGTATTTGGGGCAGGTGGGGGTGGCTAACAGAGGTCTTTCACAAGTAGGATTTCAAATGATTCAAAAGCACAAGCAATTTATGGTTTCAGCTGGTGCATTATAGTATGCTCTGTATATCTAAAAACACATCTCTTTGTCTTTCTGGTACCCGTTTTTGGTGGATATATTTGTAAGCAGAAAAATGTCTTAGAAGTCTGAATGACCATGTTTTTAGAAGTGGCCATTGCTTTCAGATAGCTGAGTTTTAAATGTACGACTTGAAATACACAAGGATGTAATTTCACTGGGGTTTATAGCCACAGCGTCTGTTTGCTGTACTCTGAACTTTGTATGCAACAGTTGATTTGAAACCATGGATTTACTTGGTGGGATCCATGAAGTTGTTGTTCCCTTGCAAAAGTACTGGCCCAAAATGAACTTCCAGTCTCTGTATGATGCCATTAGGAAGAAAACTACTAGTTTCTGAATGCAATATGTACATTTTATTGAACTCTGGAAGGAAGTGAAAGAAATATACTGTAGGAAGAGCATATGATGCTAATTTGCATCACTCAAAGTTTGTTCTACTGGCGTTTGTAAGTTGTGATTATGGGACTGTAGTTTATAGAAATTAAAAAGCATTTTGTAGCTTACTTATGAAGTAAGTTAAGAATTACAGCTGTGCAGTTTTCATTGAGAGTCATTGACAATAACGAGTAGAAATTTACTCTTCACTGAATGTCTATGTAATTCAAGCTTTTGCCCTCTCAGTAGGGATAAAAAGGAAGGCAGTGGGTGACACAGGATATATTGAATTAAGAAGTTAAAAATATAGAAGTGGGTGTAGAATGGACCATAGGGTAACAATCTGAAAGCATTCAAAGAACAAGTCTGTTGAGTTTGTATCTAAAAGGTAGGTATTTGTAGAGAGATAGATTAGATCAGGGATCAGATACTGGAGCTCATGGATTTACACTAGTTAATTTCTAGCACAGAGGGCTTGTTATTCCTTTGGGAGTCTTTTTTGCTGCCATTCTCCAGTTCTACCTCTGATCATTTACACTGAATATTACTGGCGACATGTGCAATCCTGACAAGGATCTGGTGATAATTTTATGTTAATGTGCATTTTCTGCAGCTTTGCTATTGTCATCTTTCATATGGCTGTTTAAAGTGCCTGATTTTTGCTGCGAGTTTAAGTGCTTGGAGCAAAATTTGGGCTGACTGCTGCCACTGCTTAGGGTGGGAGGGCCACAGAGCAGAACGTTGCTGCTTTTGACCTGAACACCTGCCAAGCATGATCTCCTCAGTGAGCCACAGCTGAAGGTCTGTGGTGCCCCGAGCCCAGAGTGCCACAGCTCGGCATATATGTCTTCATGCCTTGCTGGGTGTGATCCAGAGTAGGGGGCGGAAGGACCCTTTACTGCATCCTGCTTTTTTTCACTTTGTTGCCTTCTTTTCGCTGTTCTGATGGAATATCAGTGAAATGCTGTGCCATTTATTTACAAAGCTGTATGTATTCATTAGATGTGCAGAATAAAGTAGATATACAGTGAGTCTGCAGGCAAAAAAAAAAAAATAATCAGGGAATCAATAGCTGGAGAAGCACTGCTATTAGGCTGTCAGCTGTTCTCAGCAGAGTATGGCAAAGCAAACTTCAGCCAAGTGACCTAGAAAGATGGATGCTTTATCAAGGAGTCAGCCTGCTTCTCAGGCGATAAAGTGTTGCAAGTGAACGGTCAGTGGCTGTGTTGCTGACCCATGTGCTCGCCTGCCCTGTTGCTGGTTCTGTTCTTGCCCTGCCTCTGCTAAAAAAACCCCATCAAGTTCTTACAGCTCACATGGACAGGAAAAATGTTATTTCACTAGAAAAAAAAATATTTAAATTGCCCTTTTCCATATCTTTCCATAAAACCATCAAGGCTTTTGATAGTGTGCCAGCAGGTAGGCATAGGCTTCAGTCTGCTGTGCTGACCAGGGTTATAGCTGTCTGATTCACTGAGGTATCTTGACTGTCTGTGCCCTTCTGCTACCCTCCTAACATGCCATACGCTCTTTGCTTCATTTACTATCATATATTGTGTTTTCACTATGCTGAATCCTGAGATCTGACAGATTTTACACACTACAAAAACACCACTTTTACTATTCTCTTCCTTATATAGGAGTAGATGTAATTGTCTCTCTGTTTAAAACTAAATTTTCAAAGCAACACTGTTTATTTAATGCTTTGAAATTAGGCTGCTTTCAAAGCTCTTTTGTCATACCGTCACTAATCCTAAAGCATTGCTAGCACTAAAAATGGGAAGGAAAATATTTTAGGTATCTGTAACGGGATATGGATTCTCCTAGCTCATAATTTCTGTTGATTTTCAAGCACAATAGCAATTCTTAGGTCCTTCAGAAATTCAGACATGGGGCTAATTCTAGCAGAAGAGCACACTTTTCACAGAGTAAGACATTACCAGTCAAAATGGTTTGATGGTGTAAGAATTAAAGCCTGCTTTGTCCCTAGCCTGCTGGCTGATGCTCTCAGTCTTCTGAACACAAGTATTTTTTCCGCAATATATTGTGTTCAAAAACACATGAGTGCTCTGCCACACTATTTTCTACTGACCTGCTTTGAGTGGTAGGCATGGTTTCTTTTGAACACTCCAGAGGCCTGCTGGAAGGACTATAATGCAATCAATTAACTAAAAGGAATATCATGGTAAGTAAGAAGAAGGTGTTGAATATCCTTTGCATGTGCATCTCCTAGCTTCACAATGTGGGCAATCTGAGTATTCACTTAATGTATTTTTTTTTCTCTGTATTTTGTTTTCCATATTTCTTCACCTCCCTCCAGGAAGCTCATAACTGGGAAATGTAATGCCTTATGTTCATCAGTACTATTGAAAGCACATGATTTCTGGCAGGAGCAAGGTGTTGCTCTAAGTGCAGATCAACCACTACTGGTCACCAGGGTTTTGGAGATACAGCATAACTGGTACAAAGGGACTCAGAATTCACTTTAATGGTTTTGAGGGGCATGCAGAGTTTCACTTGAACAGTAAGAGAACTAATTGGTGAAACATTCTGCAAAACAAGAGTGCAATCAATACTGTAATGCACACATATACATATATAGGTGCATAGGAACACGGATCTGTGGGCACATCGATCTGGGAAGTTCTAATATCAAAGCAAACCAAAAGGGACAGAATAAATTTTGACATGAAACCATTGCACATTTCTTTCTTTGGCTTTGCAGAAACTGGCTTATTATTTCTACTCTGACTGGTTAGTGATATCTCCTTGCCAGATTGCATATGTCAGACCTTCAACCCAGGCTCTTTGATCAGCTTGTGATATTTTCCTCCTTCCCACCTACCTTTATGCCTCTGGATATCAGCAAGTCCGTAATACTTTTAAATTTGACATTTGAGCATTTTCACATTGACAGTTTGTTTTTATGTTGCAAGAATGGATGTTTTTGCCCCCTTTTGGCTTTTTGGTTTTTTTAATTACCACCGCTGACTAGCCTAGCCAGCTTGTTTCTAGCAGATTAGTTCCTTATCTGCTGAGAAAGAGGCAGTCAAAATTATGCAGAACTTCTCTGTACAAACTGGATTATCATTACACCAAGCTCTAGCTTTCCGTTTATAAAAGATTTCCTTCAATAGCTGATTTACTTCCACAGCCTTTTGCTCCCTTCCCTCCCTCCCCCTGCCTTCCCAATCTTGTCTGTGGGACAGACAGGCTTGCTGGGGAAAAAAAAAATAATCCTGTCCTTCACTGCCCTTTTAAATTAATTCTCTGTTGCCTGCAAATGACTGAAGCAAATAGTACTTATATTAAAATCTGTTGCCCTGTGGGTTCTGATGATTTTAGAAATCTGTTCAATGCACAATCCTGGGAAACCATCATATCATCCTCCTGGGCATCAAGCTTTTACAGATTCGTTTACTGTTTTTCAGAGTGGAAACTTAAACGAGGATCAAATGAAATCCTTAGAAAGTTGGTGATCTCTTCATTAATACACTTAAAGCCTTTGGGCTGGCTTACACAGTTATCTGTTCTACTCATGTGTTTGCAATTTTGGAGATATTTTGTGAAATTTCTAAACCAGGAAGCTGATATTACTGATATGATGAGGTTTTGTTCAGTTTGGTTTGTTTGTTTATTTGTTTTTCATGGAAGCGTTTAGCTCTGTAGAATGTTAACTGGTTTATTAGCTTCTGGTAAAATATTTGCAAATATCTCTGATTTTCAGTCTCTCTTATTCTTTATATATTCTTCCTTTGGTTCCTGAATCCAGTGTACAAGTGTTTGATTTTCATGTATTTCTCAGGTTCTTGTCCTTATTTTGAAACTTTTCTTCCACATTGTCTTTTCCAATATTTATTTAAACACGTATTTAAGTAGAATGTCACATTGTCTTGTCTGAAGCCAGGTAGCATATTTTGGGGTTGTTTGGGGGTTTTGCCGGTTTGTTTGGTTGGTTTTTGAGGCAGGTTGGATTGTTGGTTCTTGTGCTCTTACTACTGTTTGTGATGATACTTTTTTCACTGGAATAAAATAAAATCTTTAAGGAGGCTTACAGTGGAAGCATTTTTGTTGTCATCTGTCCTCATGTACTACAGACAAGAACAGATATTATGATTTGCTCTGTTTTCCCTTTGCAAGGAGACGCTGAAATGAAGGATTACATTCACGGTAATATCAATTTCCTGGTTGTTCTGTAACAAGATTAAGGGAAGAGGTGGGGGGAGGCCAATCTACCTACTCCAACTAATGACTATCTCATACCCATCATTAATGGAAAAGAGCATAACATGGAGAGCAGCATTTGAGCAAAACAGCAGGCTTTGGTGACTGGTATTGTTGGGAAGTCGCTCGATTTTTGGAGAGCTCCCCCATGAAGAAGAGGAAAGACAAGTGATTTTTCTCATAATATGAACTTTATGGTATAGGAAATTGTTCTGCCACTCAGTGTTTCACTGATCTCCATCATATTTTGCTGTCATCTTGGTTGTTTACCCCTTCAGTGCCATGGCACAGGATTGCGTGCGTGACTCCCATGAGTTGTGATTTGCAGAATCTGCTCTGGGATGCTGTCCCCTGGTTCAGCCCTTATGTGTGACCTGGTCACCCAAAAGCAGAGCTGCACAAAGAAGCTGACTTACCCCAGTGTGCCATTTGTACCTCACAGAGAAGCAGCAATGTGACAGTGGCGAAAAGGTTATCCACATCTTATAAACTATTTCCTTTGGCTCTCTGAGGTATAAGATCTGACTGTTATCTCCTGCCTGGATAAGTATTTTGGTATGAGTCTTGAAGGCAGGGGGCTTGGGACCCCTTCTTAAATGTGTCATAGCTAGCACCATTTGATTTTGCCATTTTCCCCTAGTTGCAGCTTTTCAAAAGGCATGACTTTTTGATCAGACTGACCAATTGCCAGAAATAAAACAGATGAACACTTTATTTATCTGTCCTTAATTAAAATAAAATCCTCAGACCTTGAGTAATTTGAAACATCAAGAACACTGGACTCAGAAAAGTTAATTACCAAAAAAGGCATGCATAGAGTAAGGTGGGAGACAGATTGTGTGCGTGTGTATGTATTAGTTTTGGGTTTGTTTGTTTGTTTTCTCCCTAAGAGAGGTAATAAAGAGGCTAAAGATGAAGGTTAGTAGCATATAGGATGAGTGAGGAAAAGGGAAGTGTGGATTTTGTCACTGACATTTTAAGACTGAGATCTAGGAAAGAGGTAACTGGCAAGTTACAAAATGGTAGCATCTCAGTTGGTAATTTAAACATACACATTTATAAGTTCTGATCCATAATAAAGTTGAAATAGGAAAATATGAAGTTTGGCACTTTCTCCCTGTTAGATTTTCCTCTTGAGGGATTATGTTTTAGAAATCAACTATAGGGTGTAATCAAATTTATTATGCTAGTTTCCACACTTAAATTGTTTGTCATTCCAAAGTAAATGGTTATCATGGGGAATTCTGTATTGAACTCTTGTATTTTAGGTTTAATGAAACTTGTGTTATGTTTTGCTTTCCACTTTTGATTGTGGCCATTTATAATTTATCCGCTCCATGATAATGCATGAAGATAATCCGCTAAGAATAATATTTTTCCTAATTAAACATGGATGGATGGATGGATGGATGGATGGATGGATGGATGGATGGATGGATGGATGGATGGATGATGCTTTCATGCTTCTCAGTGAGATCACCTATAGGATATATCTGAAGTGCAGATGACTTTATCTAAAATACAGCTAAATGTAATTTGACTGATGGAGTTACTAGCTGCTCCTAACATCTGTGAAAATAATTTCCCTCCAGGCTGTTTTAATGTCAGCTTGCTATTTGAGACTAATTGTGAGCATGTGATTATCTTCACATATTATGTAGTATCAGAAAGCAAGGGCAAGGTATACAAGGTAGAGTGAATTGATAGCCTGAAATTACTTACTCTTCAATTTTGCTTTGTCACTTTATTCATGTATTTACAATTTATATAAATAACCCATGTGTGTGTTTCCTTTGGCTTGATGTTCCAGAGAGAAAAAGAGAACATAAAATCTTTGTATGAGAGGAATTATCTTTTCCAGAGGAAAGTAACTTGGTTGAAGTGGATAGCTTTAATAGAAAAGTCAATTTTCTGAGAAGACCATAGCAAATGGCCCACAGGTATTCTACTTCCAATTGGCATGAGGAGTAAAAGTGCTTGGTCTGGTTTTGGGTGTGTGCACATCTGTCAAACACTGTCTTCGAGTCTTCCCTGAACTTTGGATCCAGCACTAAGTGGTGGAAATAGGCTGTTTGCCATCTAAAAGTGTGATTCTTCATCTAATATGTGTGCAAATCTAGACATGTGATGTTACTAATGGTGGAAGTGTGTACACAGAGCTCATTGTCTAATAGCATGAATTGCCCCTGGGATTGTCCAGCCCTGGTTGTGTGTAAAAACTGGTGAATGAGATGCTGGAAAGGGACCTGGGGGTCCTGGCCGATGGCAAGCTGAGCACGAGTTTGACCCTCCTGACAGCCAGGAGGGTCAAACATGTTCTGAGGGGCATCAGGCACAGCATGGCCAGCTGGGCAAGGGAGGGGATTGTCCTGTTCTCACCTTGAATAATGTATTTTTGGCACCACAGTATAAGAGGCATATAAACTTATTAGAGAGCATCCAAAGGAGGGCAACAAAGGGCAAGCTGTAGGAGGACTGGCAGAGGTCACTTGGTGTGTTCGGCCTGGAGAAGAGGAGGCTGAGGGGTGACCTCATTGCAGTTACAACTTTCTTGGGAGGGGAAGAGGAAGGGCAGGCATTGATCTATGCTCTGTGGGGACCAGTGACAAGACCTGAGGAAATGGCTTGAAGTTGTGTCAGGGAAGGTTTAGATTGGATATTAGAAAAATGTTTTTCACCCATAAGATGGTTGGGTACTGGAACAGGCTCTCCAGGGAAGTGATCACAGCACCAAGCCTGGCAGAATTCAAGAGTTTGGACAGCACTCTCATGCACATGGTGTGATTATTGGGGATGGTGCTGTGCAGGGTGAAGAGTTGGACTTGGTGATCTTTGTGGGTCCCTTTCAACTCAAAATATTCTATGATTCTATGAGTCTATGATTCTATGGTCAAGAGCACCACCTTATTGACAGTCAAACCACTTTCTGAAATAATTGTAATAAATCAAAGTGTAGAACCTCTTCTGTGTGTTATTTCTAGCCCTTCTGTGCTGTGAGTGTTGAATTTTATGAGGTTCTGACTTGAAAAGCACTTCTCTGAAAATTACATAACAAGGTTCCATTTTGTATCATCTTTTCGCCTCTCATAAGTACACACTTTACAAGTAAAGCAGTATTTTTTTAAAGCATCTTTAACTAACCACCACCATATCTGGGACTGAGGACTGAGATTCTGACCACTAGTTTATATTATTAGAAGGTTTTCCATGTGAATCATGTGTTCAGGGCCTTTATATTTGCATCAGATCAGACTTAGCAAGTTGTCCTGTTGACTCAGGAATGACAAGATGCAGTTTGTGCTGTCTGTGTTAGCTTGGGAGCTTTCATAGAACTAAAGTGCTGTTTTCATTTTCATATCAGTTGACTATATACTGCACTACTGCATGTGTTATGTAATGGTACACTTCACCTTGGTTCTGCAGTGGTATTTCTTTAACAATTCTCAGTGGAAAGCTGTGGCCTTTCTTATGACCAAAATTTGCTGCCAAAAACTGGACTGGGATCACTGCAACTGATTCCTACCCAAAAAAGGCATCAAGGAGCCTGAAGCTATTGGTAGAATAATTGTGCTGGAGGACTTTAGCAAAGAGACTGCAGAAAATGGTAGGATGATGAGAAAGAGTAAAGACAGATGTCTTTTGAGAATTCACTGGGCTGAACTGCGGTGCAGACTGCAGTTTGTTGCTAGAGAGAGCATTTATGATGCTGTCTGTTTAAGCAGAATGGACCTGTTGAGTAAGGAAGCTTTCTCACAATCAGTTTTTAAAGGTATTTAAATATTGACCTACTACTGATTTCACTGAGTTAAATGCTTAAATAACACATCTCTATTATTTAACACACATTGATATATTTTCTGTCTTGTGTGCTACTGTTATCTGCATAGGCATCTAGATGGTAGGAAGAGCTGTACAAATAAAGATACTCTCTAAGAGTATATTGTATTATTACATTTATTACTCATTCATTATAAATATGACCCTTGGAAAATACGTGATGTATTAAAAAAGTTGTTGTCAAGGTAATATGACCTACTACACCCATGCTAGACACCAATTTAAAAAGAAATTCTGGTTAACTTGCATTTAATACCAATTTGAATTTTATTCCTACTTCTCCTGTGTATTTGTCAAGCAGGGATGTACAACTGACAGTACTACTCAATGGCAGAGAATTTTGTGGTTAAGCATCAATGTCCTGGCTAGAATTCTACATTTTCCATCAATATTTGCTTTCAGGTTATTGTGGATTATCCATGGTTGTTACAGGGTTCTGTTATTTAATAGTGTGTGGTAGTTATGACACAATATCTGATGTGACAGTAGGCACCTGGATTTGTGTTGTGCATTGAACATCACTTTTGCCTGACATTTTAGGTCTCTCAGCATCTTGAATGCAAATGTTGCTATTCAATGTCTTAAATTAATGTGAAGCTATCCTAAGTAGGTGTTCATTTGAATGTCATTACTTTAATTGGTCTGCATAGACTTCTGTCAGAATTATTAAGGCTGTTGTAATGTTGCGGAGGAGCGTTAGGTTGAATGCACTGCTTGGAACCCGTGACTGTAAATGTGTTCCTAAGCAATTTCCAAAGATGTATCATGTTGGAAGTTTAGGTTGAACTATACTATGATCACCAAAGTACCTGAATTATTGCAGTGACAAATGACCCATTAATTGCTGGGAAGAAAAAAATGGGGAAATCTTTTTTTTCACTCATATGAAGATGAAACTGAATTCTCCCCAGTATGTGTGGTAGTATTTGCAAGTTAAAAGGACGCTTTGATCCCAAACCACAGTTGTTCTAGGGACATTTCATTCATGTTTTCTTCAGGATTTTTCTGTGTTCCTATAAAACATGAAATGATCTCTTCAGCTGGTAAAGGCTTTTGTTGTTGTTTTATGAATATGAAAAATGATAGTTTAATTAGAATACAAAATACAAAGAAAGGAACAGAAATGCTACTTTAAATTATTCTTAACTGAATAGTCTGTCACTTTCACAGCATGCAGTGTACAAGTACATATAAAAAGCATTTTGTCTGATGGAAATTGTTTGTAAATGGTTCTTTGAAGGCATGTGAGTGATGCGTATCAACTTTAAATTGTTTATCTGCCCTATATGTCTTCAACATATGAAAACTACATGGTCATTCCCATTCTTAATGGATGCTGTTCCTTTTTTACTCTGTGTTTACCCATGGACCACTGTGTCAAGCTAATACAAATTCAGTTTCAGGGCATATTCCATCTATATGATACAGTCTCCTAAATCCTCAAATTTAAATTTTTACATAAGGTAGGGATTAAGCAGGCTGGCTTTGCAGCCAAAATTTCTGTTTGATCAAGGTAGAGCAGCTGTAGCTCAGGACATGGAAATGTGCTTCACAGACAGAGAAATGAGTCCAAGACACAGATCTCCAAGAATACAACCGTTGGGGTTGTATAACAACAATTCTAACTGTTGACTTAGCTAAAAACATCAATCTATTTAATTCTTTACCAATTCTTTACCATTTGGCACATCTGAAATACAGAATGTATTTAATTTAAAATATTAGATTTCATTATCAAAAATATTCAGCTGACATCTTACTATGTCATCGCTGCATATAAACACAGACTGTAAGTGTGATTTTTTTCAGTCTGTCTGTTCTGTACCTGGTAGTCCTTAGTGGCTGTAAAAGAGTTATAATCACATAAAAAATTTGATTAGGGATTTTTTTTTTTGAAAACTACATGTACTTTTTTTTAGATTGCCCATAATGGCTCCAGTGTGTAAACATGTAATTATGGAGTTTTCCTAAATGCTTACTATTTACTCAATAGGCCGTGAGGGCTACAGAAGAAGCTCTTTATTGCTTTGCAGATCATTGAACTTATAGACTGCATAATAGCTCCTTTGAAGCCAACATGTGCTGTTTTAATGTGGGTGCTGTGTGGAGTCCACATGCCCACATCCCATTTTAAAGAAAGAATAGTAAAATTATCTTCTCTTAATAGAAAAAACAGTTGCTTCACACTATGGGAGAATTCAAATATTGTTTTGGAGTACAGAAACCCTGACTGATTTAGGCTGATAGAGTTTAGGTTTTTGCTGGGTATTTTGTGATTTGTTTTTTTTATACTGTATGACCCAGTTTGATTTTTTTTTCGGCTAAATATGACTACAGAGCTTCATTAAAGAAAAGATGATTACATGATTTACATGATTTAACATTTGGAACATGAATAAAGCCCTGCAGAGAGACCTTGACAAAGTAGAGGGCTGGGCAATCACCAGCCATATGAAGTTTAACAAGGCCAAGTGCCAGATTCTGCACTTGGGATGTGGTGGCCCTGGTTGTGTTTACAGACTGGGGAATGAGGGACTGGAGAGCAGCCCCATGGAAAGAGACCAGGGAATTCTGGTCAATGGCAAGTTGAACATGAGTTATCAGTGCCCTGGCAGCCAGGAGGGCCAACTCTGTCCTGGGGGGGATCAGGCACAGCATCACAGCTGGGCAAGGGAGGGGATTGTCCTGATCTGCTCTGCACTGGGACAGCCTCATCTCAAGTTCTGTGTGCAGTTTTGGTTGCCACAATATGAAAAAAAGACATTTAGCTATTGGAGAGTGTCCAAAGGAGGATCATGAAGCTGGTGAAGTGTCTGGAGGAGAAGTCTTATGAGGCATGGATGAGGACACTCTTCAGCTTGGAGAAGAGGAGGCTGAGGGGAGATCTCATTATGGTCTTCAACATTCTCATGAGGGGAAGCAGAGGGGCAGGTGCCAATTTCTTCAGTCCCATGACCAGTGACAGGACTTGAGGAAATGGCATGAAGCTGAGGTGGGGGAGGTTTAAGTTGGATAGCAGGAAAAGGTTTTTCACCCAGAGGGGCATTGGGCAGGGAAGTGGTCACAGCACCAAGCCTTGACAGAGTTCAACAAGTGTTTGCACAATACTCTCAGGAAGTCTTGGGGTGTCCTCTGCAGAGCCAGGAATTGGACTGTGATCATCCTTATGGATCCCTTCAAACTCAGCATATTCTACGATTTTATGATAAACTTCATGGATCTGATGTGATTAGGCTTTCAAGCTGGTAGGGGAAAGTTGCCAAGTTTGGGATCAGAAAGGACAGGAATGGTATTGGGAGAGAGTCTGTTTTGCCTGCAGTTACTGGTAATAAGTCAGCCCTGTTTGTCTTCTGTTTAACTTCACAGTTTCAGTCCCGGACCTGGTCACTGAGGTGCGTAACATGCAAACCACTAAGACTATGTTGTTAATAAGCCTCTTTCACTTCTTTCCAGACCAGAGGTGAACAGGGAGAGGGCAGGTTCAATTCTCTGCATTAGTAGGGGAGAGGAATGCTGTGGAGATATGCAGAAAACATAGGGCATCAAGAAGAAGGACCACTTGCCAAAGTGGAGGGTGAACCTAACTGGAGGTCCACGGTGGGGAAGAACAACATCTGGCTGGTCGTGTAGAGACAAGAATGGAAGAAATGAAATGTTTTGTTAGTACTTCAGAAGTGACAGTATGGTTGCTTCTGTTTTCTAAAAGCTGGCAGCAAATAGAAGTTAGTTTAAAGAAGTTATTTCACCAGTAAAAAGGGGAGAAAATGCACAATACTGTGAAGACCTCAGTAGTGCTCTTGAGTGGGAGCAGAAAATCAAAGCTTCCATTTTCATTGTTTCATTTGACTTTTCTTATATTTAATTAGCTACATCCAGATGTACACAAAATTATGTCTGAAGAGTAAAAGCGATAAAAATTCTGACAAGACTAATGAGCTAAAAACCAGCATATATTCTGGTGACTGAGAAGAGTGTATTGTTCTGTTCTTTAATAAGAGCTTATGTCTACCAAGTGCCTGAAAGCAAAATCAAACTCCATCACAAACCAAATCTTTTTGCAAGGGAAAAGAGATGGGTCATTTCAATGAGTGTATTGTAAATACTTGAATTTCATGTCCAAATTCAAAGAAAAATGTTTCTCACAAATGAAGAATGGATGAATTTGGAGAGTAACTGTGGCTAAATAAGAAAGCTAGTACTCAAGTTAAAGAATTTAATTAAGAGTTCGTAAACTGCAACACTGTTAAGATATTTGAGATGACTGTGTTGTAAATGAAGTTTGCTGTAATTTCATCATGTATGTCAAAGTTAGATGCAGCACAATCAATTGGGAATAACGACAATGTCAGGCTTTAGTTACGCATTTCATTTTGTTTTTACGATGTAGTGTAATGATGTTTCGTTAGCTGACTAATTTGTTGGTTTTCCACTGTATACAAAGGGGCCATTGGATGCACAAAAACCTTTTCTATCATTCATTCTATCATTTCATTCACAGAAGAGTTTATTAAAAGGCAACATTGTAAATATCCGGTTGATTCCTAATCCAGTTTGTAGTTTGTTACTAGTGGGACTAATGGGCATTGACTTGGTAGAGATGAATAATGTTCCGTCTCTTCTCAGCCCTTGAACAGGCTTTTCCAGAACCATCAAATCAGCCACAGGCTACACTGATTTTACCTTTCTTGAAACTTTTGCACTACATCAAGCCCTTACAGTCTAGAGCTTTACAGAATTACTCTCTTTAAAAATATGTAGCATAATCATCTATGCAAAAAAATGAAAAGAAAATTTAAAAAAAATAAGACAGTTCCTTCTATATTTGGGCTTTCCCCCCTAAAATGAACTGAAAGTCACTGAAAGTGAAAGAGGTAAAAATAATGTCCTTTTAGTTATCAGAATTCTACCTCTGTATCTCATAGGGATAGGTGGGTAGACAAATTCATATCTTTCAAGATACCTTCATTCTGAAGAGTGTGGTTACAAAGGTTTTGTGAAGAGAGGATGGAGGAAAAAAGTGTCCCTGTCCCTAGGAAGTGGCATGTGAAATAGGGCTGCATATTTAAAGATGAACCATCAAAATAAAATTACAGGTGCAATGGAAGATGAAAAAGCAAATTGTTCTTTGGAAGTGTCTGTCCAGTTCAGATTTCTCTTTTAGTTGAAATGAATTGTCTATAGGATAAACCTATTTGTTTCCACTCACCACAGACAGCGTGAAATTTCTAGTTCAGATGTAACCAAATTATTTATAGAGTTTTGAAGTCAGATGACGCAGTTTTCAACTTGACTTTGTTAACTGTGAAAGCCCTTGTGCCTTGCTTTCATCCACTGTATATTGAATGTATTGCTCAGAAATCTCCATAATCTTGTGCACAGCAACTTTTGGAAGTTAATTCTATTGCTGTTTGTAAGGCAAACAAAGAAAGTCATTGTGTGTTCAGTATGAAGCCTACTGTGTCAAAGTAAGCAACATTTCAAAATGCCTCTCAGTAGAACACACATCAGTAGAAAGTGCATGAAAATCTTTCATCCTAGCAACGTACATTTTGCAAATCTGTTGTTTATTCCAACACTGATTCTTCCTTCAACTGCATGGATAAATCATACCCTGTATCCCATCTCCCAACTCTGTTAATCCCCTATTGTTTTGTAAACATCTCCAATAAAAGAGATGGAGTTGTATTTTTATCACTTAAATCAATCCCTCTTCAGAATGGCTGTTTGAGGATTTTCTATTAAAAACTACAACAAAAAAATAGCATGTGCAGGAAGCTCACATTCAAAGTCCTCAGGCTGCACCTAGTTTAAAAAATACTTTTGTTTGTGTACTCCTGTAGCGTATGAAAACATCCTTCAGCTATGAAGTTTTGTGTCATTTTACTAAAAGAATATTTTTTTGCAGAGGGAAAAATCTTCTCTTAGACATAATCTTTGCTATCTACAGCTTAGAAGCATACAGATGAAACACCCTTTGCAGTACACTTCTTAAAACAACGTTGTGGGGAATGTTCATCGATCAGGGAATGCAGGTGGCCTGCAAAGTGCAAGGTCATCGGACAGCACCAGCTGGGGCTGGAGCTCTCCTTGGAACCAGTGGTCATCCTAGGCCACAAGGGGCCACAGCAAAATGTTGGAGATGTGTAGATAGATGTTAGAGTGTGTGTGTGATTCAGTCAGACAGACTGACATGGTGGGGAGAGGGACTGTCATTAAGCCTGCCAAATGATCAGACTGTGTAAGCTGGACACACTATTGGCATTCCTGCTTCCTGTTCATACTATCCCCTGCCTCCACTCTGTTTCTCTTTATCCATTCCTCTCCTGAAATAGTCAAGTGGAGAATGGATTGGAAGAAGCAGTTGAGGCGGGTCAGTCAGTTCACGGTGAGTGGAGATTCAGCATCACAATGAGTCACTGCATTTTATACAAGTGAATTCTGAAGAACTTTTCTTCTTTGGGCTGTGCGCTAAGATTTGCTGAGGTGATTCTGTTTCCATTCTGCCATGAGCCCAAACTTGTGGACTTATACAGAGTAGTTTGTGTTCATTCTTATTTTACGTTAAGAATAACTGATCATTACTTTATTCTTGCTCTGATTCATCCTTGCCGTTCCAGACCTATTGATTTTGAAAATGGCAGCACGCTACTGAGCTCCAGCCATACATCAGGTTTGTTTCTCCCTGTTCATGAATTACAATCGTATGACTCACCCAGAGCTGCCAAGAAGATAATTGAATCAAGTCACCATTAGCTTCTGGAGTATAATTCTCATCAGCACATATTGGCAGTTTTATGAACTTACTTAAAATGCAAGACAAAGAAATCTGAACCTGTTCACAAAATGCTGAGATTAAACCCAGTCCCCAGTAAATTAAAAAAAAAAAAAAATCAGCATCTTCAGGTACTTCGAGCATATTGAGGGAAAATACATGAAGAATGAATTGGTTAAAAAGGAGGAAGAACCAAGCTTCCAGTCACATTTGGAAGGCATTTTGGAATTGCCTTTAGTTGTATCAGTGTGTCTCAGGATCACCTGCAAAACTAACAATGCAATTTTCTACACTGGGGAAAAATGGTGATGAAGACATTGTTAAGAAAGACTTAGTCCCTTCTCTGAGTACTTGGCTAGGAATGAAAAAGGGAGAGATTTGCAAAATGTTACTTTATAACCCAGACAATGTGAGTTAATGGTTGCCAGTTCCTTCAATGTCTCTAGCAGCACTGACTAGGTAATAAGTTGTGTCTTGGGCATATCAATATCAATAAATATGTACAGACATTTTCTGTCAAAATGGTTTTTCAGAAAAAAAAAACCACTTTTTTATTTTTTTTCTGACCAAAAAGCTTTTTCAGAATTACATTTTGGTGAAATTTGTAGAGTGAACCATATACAAGCACCCATGCTGTCTTACCAAGATATATCTTCCTGGGATAGCTTGTGCTGAAACACTTCCATAGGCGACGAAACTCAGCTTAGTGTCTCTGCTGTGCTTAATTTAAAGCTTGGACTCACAGGTGTCAAGAAGGTGTGCAGGTCTCGAGACTATTTTCTGCTCAGTATTTTTGCCTTAGTTTATTTTAAGACTTTGGGTTAGTTCCCGAGCTGAATGTAGAAAGATTTTGAAACCTTGATATTTTTGTGGAGTAAAGCTCTGCTTTTCTTTCTCATTCCATATTTGCCAGGTGGTGTACTCAGAGTGATACCAAAGCTGTACATGCAATTTTGCCAGTTGAAAAGACAGATTTCAGCAGTCCTTCCCCTCTCCTGTGCCACCTGGAACCTAGGTACTGCAGAGTATCTGCCAACACTGTTGCTAGTGCTCTTGAAGAGGCAAACAATTTTGTTAATTGTGTTTTGAGATTGTATGAGACCAAAAGAAGTTGTAAATACTACTGAAGTGAAGAAAATGATTATTAAAAAGAAGAGCAAGGGGTGGTGACATCATTAATTTTGACAGGGGAACAGCAATTTGGTTTTGAGCAATGTACGTAGAATGGTTGTAACATTTTGGCTTAGGGAGCTGACAGTTCAGTTCTGTACATGGTGTATTGGGGCATGGGCACATTTGAAAAGGTTGCTTCATTTATTGGTATGCATTAATAAACTTGTCAGGAAACTCCAGAGCTTGGAGTAGGGAAGGGTTGCCAAATAGTGAACTAATGATGTAAAAAAAATTCACAGTGTTGCTGAGCAGTACACAGAACACTATCTTCAGAATTTCCACCTGAGAAATTTGTAAATATTTTGGGTCAGCCAACAGTGTTTTTGTTGAGGCTTGTTTTTCAGTTATTTTCTAAAAGTGGTCTGTGAAAACAGGATAGAAACGTTGAATTTTATGGCCTTAGTCTTCCACTAGCAATATGTAGAAATGGAACTGTTACAATTAACGAGCTACATAAATTTACCACTAATGTGCATTCTTGTCTGCATTTTCTTACCAAAATTCCTGTCATTAAACTGGAATGAGTGTTGTTCTTACACTATTCCAAGTAGGACTTGAGTGACTCATAGTCTTTGTAGTGATTCTCTCCAAGATTGGCTTTTGCCTCCAGTGGAGAACAGAGCACAAGTTAGATAGATGATAGATAGATAGATAGATAGATAGATAGATAGATAGATAGATAGATAGATAGATAAAGAACCTAAACAGGAACATGTGGAAATACTATTTTGTCAGTTTTATGTTGGGTTCTTAGTCTCCAGGTTGGAGGAGATCATATTCTCATATGTACAAGACATCTGGGGAAGAAATTGATTGACTTCTGACTGATCATGCCAGAATGTATTTCTTTAAGACCTTTTATTCAGTTCCATCTCGTCTATTTTCTCTTTGTTGTATCTACAACAGAATTTATGAAGAAGTCAACAACTTTTTCCTCTTTTTTTCTCTTTGTATGTGTGGCCCATTTAGTCATGAATCTTTTTAAAATAAAAAGTTGTATTATTCCAGTGAAAGGTGAAAATTTCGATTCTCATCTTCAGTTTTAAAGTTTACATTCCTTTTGCTTTGTAGATCTCTTATCCTTTCAGATCTTTCAGAACTGGACAATAAAACATTTATCTAAAGAGAAAGGAAAAAAACCCCAGCTCCTAAAACTTCAATAAAACTTTACAAAAGGTTCAATTAACATGCTCCAAGATCTCCTTTAATAGGCTTCAGTTAATCCACCCTATCCAAAAGACATCAGTGTGCACAGTGTCTGGAAACACCATCTTCTGCTTTTGGGAAGGCTGTTGTACCAATCATGAAGTATTTTCTATTGAAAGAAAAGCATCATATTTTAAAATCTCATAGCCTGAACATGCTGCCAGTAGTCATAGTAGGATGTCACCCTCTTCCTCAACTAATTAGGACTGAGTTTTAAAACGAAATGATTTGGTTTGGCATTTGTTTCAAATCACAGGAGCTGTAAGGTCAAATAGATTTATCTTGCTGGGAAGCATCGTATCAAAACCATCAGACAGCCATCAAAGTGCTAGTTAGACTGCTCACACGGGTATTCAGGTGAAATTCTTGAGCCACATAAAATCACATCTGATGACTGCTGAGTTTAGCACTGCTGTGGGAATTATGGCACAAACCTCAGGAAGGTCAGATGGGCACTAGTACAATGGCCTCTGGGTCAGAGGGGTAGAGATGTGTTAAAGAAGGATCTCTGGAACAAATACAGACTTCTGAAAAAACACAGGATTGTGTGTCAAAACAGATGATGGCTATTATAGAAGACACAGCTGGGACAAAGCCTGTACCTTATTACTGATACTGAATATCCTATAAGAAAATGATGCTCTGTTAAAAGATAATTAGGAGCAAACATTTTAAACTGCTGTATTACTCAGAGCTAAAATGATCTAATGAGATATCATATATATTATGCAAGGAGTTTAATAAAAATTTCATAACAATTTGTGTAACTTGGCAAGAGAATTTTTCCCAAATGGAAGGAAATATTATCCTCTAATCATTATTAAAAAAAATAAAATTGAAATAAACTTGGGATATATTCAGGAACTGTGCAGTGTATCTTAATAGACTATTACAAGGTAGAGGTTATATGTCATATATTTGGAACAGTTACACTTAAGAAAACAAATGAATGCCTTTCTTGCTCACATTTCAGAGATTTTCATCTTTTCTGGGTAAAACCTGACTAGTATTTGTGCATTGCTCTAAGCATAAGAGGGACTAATAGCTTTAAGCTGAAAGAGGGTAGATTTAGACTGGATTTTAGGAACAAATTCCTGACTGTGAGGGAGTATAGGCACTGGAAAAAGTTGCTCAGAGAAGTAGTGAATCCCCATTCTGAAAGTGTTCAAGGCCAAGCTGGATGGGGCTCTGAGCATCCTGGACAAGTAGAAGATCTCCCTACCCATGGCAGGGAGGTTGAAATGAGACTATCTTTAAAAGTCCCTTCCAAACCAAACTGAACCTTTCTATGGTTCTGTGGTTCTATGCTTCCAAGGGTCATTTCTGGGGAATACGATAACTAGAATGAATTATTAATTTGGAAACAGGCCAAAAGGCATTTGCACTAGGAAAATAAGATGCTGAAAATTCTCACCTTGTGATGATAACATAAAGATGAATTTGACATATAGAGTGATCTGCTTCTGATTCCCAAAAATAGTGGTCCTTCTTTTAAGAGATTGTACTCTGCATTTGCAGAGTGATTTTTATACCACCAAGGAATTAAAAAAGGGTCAAATCCATGAACCATACAGAGAACACTAAAATGATGTTATTCATTGAGACTTTATTTCCTTTTCTCTTTACATATTTCAAATAATTGCTTGGAAGTTATTTTTTAAGAGCTCAATACATTAAATATATCCTACCTACACCTTAATGATATAAAAATACGACACAAACATAACATAATAGAAATTAATCTTGTTAATGTCTCTCATCATAATTGTCTAAAAGCAGCAGCAATATAAAAGATAAAGTTCGGGTGTGTTAAACATTGAATGGTTCAACAGATGTTGCATGCATATGCCAAAAGAACATATATTCTTCACTGTGATATATATATATATATATATATATATATATATATATATATAAGTGCATGCTGTTGAAATATTTGTAAAAGTTCCAATATGCTTTTGTCAAATTGAAAACTATTTGGACTTTTCAGAGGGAATTTTGTTACATTAAGGAAAAAAAAAAAAAGAAGAAGGATGTCCAGTTGGTATTTCAGCAGGAGCTGGCAAAATGGGCATAAAGTACCAAGCATACAACCAAACTGTCAAATGGCAGCTCTGTAGTCAGTAACTCTTCCTGCTTTCTTCTTGTCAGGAAAAAATGTTACAAAAATGCTAATTTTTTTTTTTCAGTTTTGAAGTAATTTGTTTAGTTCAATTATTCTGTCCATCACACTAACACAGGATGTCAATTATGTTTCTTGGTTAATTACTGCTTCAAAATGGACAAGTGGTTAGCATAAAACATATGCTTGATCCAGAGAGGTGATTTAGCAATAAACGTGTCTTTTTTCCCAGTGACAGAACAATAGATATCTTTCAAATGCTACTGTGATAAATACTTTCTATGGCCGTTCCAGAAATGCCTCTTCTTTCAATTTTTGTAAGTCTTTTTCAGAACTGATTTAAACACAACTTTAACTACCAAGCAGAACTGGTTCATTTGAAAGCTCCCAGAGCTGTCTGTGAGTCTGTATTTTCTCTGCAAAATACTGTGCTTGAAATCCCTACAGATTCTTCAGCTTTTCTCCTTGTGAAGGGAACAGGAATGATATATTCTAGTTTTCAAGACAAATCAGCAGAGTATCTCTGCAGCTCCGTGCAGATGCCTGAGATCATCTCATGGTTTTCTGATACTTGCAGCAGGATATAACTAATGTTTTTGGTCACCATTACACTGGAAGTAGATAAATGCAGATGTAGAAACAGAAGTCACTCCACAGAAGTACACTGCTATAAATATGTAAAAAAGCTGCATTTTTGCCATGCCCATCTTGACAGTGTTCATTGTTGTCACTCTCTTCCTTTTCTTCCCTCCAGTAACCTCCCTTAGATTCATGCACAGAAATCAATCTCTACTGTTAATGTTCTCTCCACATCTACATTCAACTGTTTGTGCATATGTGAATTTGAGAGTTTGACTTCCGTAAAATTCTGCAAGTAATGTGCATTAGCAATCCATTAACCTTAATCATCTGTTTAGCCCAATATGGGTTTCCATTAGCACCCTTATGGAAACTAAAATGGAAAAATGATTTGCTGATGAAAGACAGAAAAAGGAAGATTCAGAGAGATGAGTTCTTTCATGATCTGCACATCTTTTGGATCAGCCAGCTGGAAAGTTATGGTCATTGAAAATGTTAGGATTTCAGACTACTCATGCTATTTTCCCACAGGAATCTGTAGGTGTTTCATTCTTTAATTTCAAAATGATTTTTCAGAGATACTTATGACAGGAGGACATTATTAGTAACACATCAGTTAGTTAAATTCTCTATGTTCTTTCATAGTTAATCACCAAGTAAGTTATAATGATTGAGGGTGAATCAAAAATTTCCTGTAAAACAATAATTTATCAGTTTTCCAAAGGGCTTGGATATTTTTGCATTTTCATTCTCAGACAGTGCTTTTTTTCCTTTTATTTCTTAAGGATTTAGAGTTTTTTCTGTACTCTTACTACTGTTATCTTTTTCCGTGCATGTTATAACTCTCCGTGTTATTGGAGGCTATTTGTAAGGAGAAAGATTGCAGGGCCCTAATGTGATATTGTGAAGGATCTACTGGCACTAGTGCTTTCCCCTCCTTTAATTCATTGTAATTTTTTCTCTCATTCAGTTTTCATTACTATTCTTAACGTCTCTACTGTAGGCTACAGCTAAGAATCAATAGAATTGCACTCCAGGGTTGGGTGTACCATGGGCCCCATGATTGACCACATTATCTAATGCCCTGTGTGGCTGTTTATGAATCTCTGAGAGAAAGAAATAATTTTTACCCAAATTTAATTAATTTTGCGATGCATAAATTAAAGTGCAGACAAAACCTTGATGTCTTAACTAGCCATTTTCTGCTACTTTGTTGAATGAATTATTCTCTATGTAAGAAGAAACATGTCATATAAGAAGATGACATTTTATAGAATCCTGAGTAAATACATAATGTTAAAAAAATCAGGAAATCTAGGCAACTTCCTGAGTAAATACATAATGTTAAAAGAATCAGGAAATATAGGCAATTTGCTACATGGTTTTATTTATCTCACTTCTCTAATTTTTAGTTTTTCCTCTTCAGTGAGGATAGCTTAGGGAAATTAGGTAGTGGGTTCTGGTATGGCTTCAAAGAGTAATACCAAACACTAGCCTCATGATAATAATGTCTGGAAAGGGATTGCTACTTTGCTAAAATAAATAGAAGCAGGTGCTTCTTTGTCTTTAGGCTTTACTTCCAAGGAAGAGAGCACCATATAGGTAGCAATGACAGAAACTTTGTCATCTATCTGTGGATTGCTCTGGGTGTGTTTTTTTGTGTTGTAGGTTTGGATATCTTTGACTCCATGGGGTTTTTTGGTGCATACTTTATGAAATTAATAGCATAATCTAACATATGTCAGACTAATAGCATAATTTAACATAGATCCATGCCTTTATCTCCGTGGGGAAGGTGGAACTCACTGGAAATGTTACATAGAGAATGCTGAAATAAAGCAGCTGACACTGGTAGAAACAAAAGCAATCTTTTCTTTTCTTCTTCTTTTTTTTTTTTTTTTTCCAGGTGAAATTACTGGTACTGAAACAACATTTCAGCAATAAAACATAAAAGTGATACTCTGTGGGAGATCATTAAAAAGTATCCTGTCACTTGAATCAGACCATGTATTGTAATGCAGATTATATTGATTTGCTGCAAGTTTCACATTAAAACTAGACTTCCCGTCAACTGAGAGCAAGTACTAAAACTCTTTGAATTACAGTGGCAAGCAGCAGGGTAGTTGGTACAACGTCTCTCTCACCAAAACTTGAGATCATAAGTATATTAGCAGGAGGTTTTCAGACTTCTTTCTGAAAAATTATTAACCAAGTCTGTTTCTACTATTTGCACTATTGCTGCTGGATAGTTTTCTTAAAAAGAACAGTAAGGTGCTTGTGCCTTTATTTTTGTTGTAAAGTAGAATATTATTCATGTTGTTCATTTCAAAGATTAAGAGAGATTATCTCAGGTAGAGGCAAGATACCCTTTCCCAAGATCTAAATTCAAATCTTCCATGATATGGTTCCCTGCGATTACCAAGGCTATAAGAACATTCCTTGTTGCTTTTTCAAAATATCCTGACTTTATCAGCTTTCCCTTTGGTAGATGATTCCCATAGCCTTGAAGGGTATGAGAAATAGTAGGAAAAGCCATTACAGAAGGCAAATTAGGACTGTAGATGAGGCTGCAGGAAATATTCTCTCAAATCCTCCACTGTGACATTTGAAAGTACCAAACACAATAATGAACTTTTCAGAGTAAGTCTGATTGGTCTGAGTCATGCAAAATAGAGGTTTCCTCCCCTTTAGGTGCTGTGATGCCTCATTTATGAACTGAAGCCTGTGGAAGTGCAGGCCATCCCTTTTTTCCTGATGAGTCAGAAAAGCTTTTGGGAACATATACGGTGGTTAATGTCCTGCTTTGGGGAGCTGAAGGAGAAATAACTAAATATAAATCTACTTCTGAAAAAGGCAAGTAACAAGAAGCCATCATTGATTCAGCCATCAGTGATTCAATTACATTAAGTTTCTTTAGGTTGCCCTCCTAGTATAAAGGAACCTGCTGGTCGCAGAAACAATCTCTGTGCAAGGAGCCTTGAGCCAGAGCAGAGAGTGCAGTACTTTGTGAGTCTGCTTACAGCCCTTGAAGCGTGGGCTACAAAGACTGAGCTCAGAGAAGCAGAGACAATTAAAGAGAGAATGAACAAGGGCTGTACTGAGCACCACTTTGGCAGCCTTTGGCAAGGAGAAGTCAGTTGTTGAGGACCACAGGAAGCAGAGCTTCAGGCAGAGCAGGCACAACCCCCACTGACTTTTGCTGCTGAGGACATGATCTCAGCCTGTGTGAGAATGCTGGAATACAAAGTATTGGTGATTCAATGCTCGTCTTGTCTTGTCAGCTCTTCCTCTGTCACAAAAATCACACATCTGAGAGCTGGGGCCCCAAGATGGAATAAGACCAGAATTGCTCTGTAGCTGCTGGGTATACCTTTGAGGATCAACCACTACCACTAAAGCTGCAGTACATTTTCATCAGTTTTCAATGAAATTCTGTTTAGTTTCTGCTTTGCCTTGATGTATCATTTCAGATTTGTCAGATTCTGTTTCACATTAGATCTGGCTTTGATAATATTACTTCACCATTACTTTCCCTGACTTTTCAACTAAAGAAAAGGAATGTGTTGTGATTTCATTTTCTAGCTTGATTTCATACTCTAGAGCAGGCTTGATGTGTGTTCATTATCCTTGCTGTTACTGAGTTTAACCCTGATAGATAGGCTGCGTGTCCCTATCAGAGAAGAGATACAACATGAACAACTGCATTCCTTTCCTGGCAATACTTTGTCCAGATGCTTACCTTCCATCTCAAGGAGCTCTGTTTAATCATGATGAATAACTCTCTCTTAAAGATTTGTTTCATCTTGGGCAATTTTGCTGTGCCTGTTGTGATAGTACGAAGTTGTAGAGGTGGGATTTTTCTTGTGGCATTTTCTTAACTGAGTTTTGGACTCAGTTTGCTATCTTACGTCAAATAAACTTATGTATAGGGAACATGGTGCAGGCATTTCAAATCATCCTACAGTCTTAAGTACCAATTTCTGTCAGTTCCTGTCAAAATTCCACCTTTTGTGATTTTGGAAGGATTTCTTTTACTAAAAACGTAGCTCAGCTCTACCCCCATATTGCGCCAAACCTTCAGCTGAATGTGCTCTGCTTTATACTTACATGGTAATTTTGCGTAATTTTATGGATTTCTAAAGAGAAGGAGGGGAGATGTCTGACCAGGTGCAAGTCTGAGAGCCTTTCAGCATTGTTAAATTACTGATATTTCAGTACAAGTTACTGAACAGTAATTGAAAGAGAGTTCAAAAGGATTACAGGAAATACAAATCTAAATTGCAGAACTTAAGGTGATAGTTTTGTTCTTTACTGGTGTAGATCTTTGTGATTATAATGACATTCATTAGGTTACATATTTTGTAAGTCTGTTCACCTGAAGAGCCTTTCCTTTTAGATAATGCAGCTTCCTTCAAACACAAAGAAGAGAGAATTAATACTATTTAAACATAAAATTTTTGATTTTAACTTGTCTTCTCATATATGATATTCTGTGTCTTGGTTTCACATTGGTTTTGTTTTCTCTGATGTTCAAAATTGCTAAATAAATGTTGTGGCTCTTGCCTGTTTTTAGTATGTTGGTGTCTTTTCCAAATGTTAGATTTTCAGCACACTATGGGATCATGCCAAAAGTAATCATTGCCTTTTTCTGTGTTAGATCACAGATTTGGATTAATTGCTGTTATGTTATTTATTACTGGCTTTTAGAAGACTTAGTAATACATTTGTATTGTGTCATAGCACTTCTGGAGAAGAGCTAAATAATGGCAAATTTGTGGAAGAGAGCTAACTGGCAAGAGATCTAGCTGGCAGGAGAAAGCACTGAAGGTATCAGTCTGAGTTACAGCTTAGGGTGGACTGTTCAATATGGAGTTCATACACAGCAGACTTAGACGTGCCAGTACTACAAGTGACATTAGGGGGTTTTGTTCATTAATTCTTTGATGTTCAAAAAGGGCAACTTGATCTGTTAGAAGTTATAAATTAATTTTTTAATCAATGTAACCCATGTTTCAAGCTCTCACCCCTGATAGCACCGAATGGCATTGAGAAAGAAACTCATAATTTAGATTCAGGTTTTCCTGGACTGTGTTTCTCTCAGCTGAGGTCACACTTTCTTTCTTTTCAGACATTTAAACGGAGATTTTTTTTACCCATCAAGTGCTAAAAGCTGATCATCTCATCCCAAGAGGCTCACTCACTTCTTTTACCCAATGGAGAGAAGCAGCTACATCAAGTAGATGGCAAACATCTCACGTCCTTATGATGAAATAAAACACATCTCATATGTGTTTGCCTTTTTCTCTCATAGATTAGAGAAGATTAACCAGACTAGAGCTCAGCTAGTCTTAGCTAACCTATCACTGTTTAATTTAGGCAGAATCGTTGTATTCTTGATCCCTATTTCTAAGTTCATAATTTGTCACTGAAGGTTTTTAGAAGAGTTGAACCAAATTGCATGAATGATTGTTAAAAAAAAAAACAAAAAAAACCCCACCCCAATTTGACCAGGAATTGAAAAACATTTCCTTAGCTGCAGGTTAGGCAGGTCCAATGTTTGAGCTCTTCCTTAAAAACGTATGGTTAAGTTCTGGAAGCAGTGTTTGACTAATCTTGAAATTTCAAGAACTCAATCATATTACTGTAAGATCATGTTACTAAAGTGAGAGAACTGAAAGGACGGGTTAAACACTTAATGTGAATTAACTGTTGAGACATCTTAGACTCAAAAGAGAGATAGAGATCCTGCATTGGCTGGAGACACACCCAATAAGAAAGAAAGATGAGGGCCATCACTCATGAGATATCTCGCTTATTAATTACCCTTTAATAAAAGATTCTGAAAGATATTTTTTAGTTCTTTTATTTTTTCAGGGAGCTAACTGTCAAAGCATGTGAAGATAAAGCTTTGTCAAAAGATTTGTCACCAGACAGCAGTTTTGTTCATGTGATGGCCTCCAAAATATTTCTAATTAATGAAGTATACAACTTAACAGCTAAGGGTGGAGGCACTAAAGCTGCTTTCTACAGATGAAGCCCATACTGAGAAAGAAATTTGGCAGCATGTTGTAGACTTGCATGTATTTTTGAAAAGGTAGAGGTATGATATGTGTGAAAGTCACAGTACCTTTCCTAAATTATTCTGACAGTTAAAAATTATGGACCCTAAGAAATCCAGGCTTGCTTTTTTGTTGACTAGCTAAGCTTAGGGTGTTCTTTTACTTGGGAGTCATAAAACAATCTGCACATTGATAAATGGGTAGTGCATTTTCACAGTTGCTTTCTATAAATAAGCAAAGTCGCATTAAAATATGGCAATAGCAGCACCAAAGTTTTACAATGACTTATTTTTTCGTATTCCATAGCTCTTTTCTCTCAGTAATTGTGTACCACGTTGCTTAGTTTTATAGAGAGGAAAATCTTTTTTTCTTTTATATCTTGAGTAAACATAATTTTATTTGATATTTCACCTGTACTTAAAGGTTGCCTTTCTAGCATTAACCCAAGGAAACTTTCCTACTTCTATCTAATATTGCCATAAACCCAACTGAAAAAATGTCCTCACCTTCAGTTCCAAAAATAAAAAACCTGAACCCCAAAACAAACAACACACAAAGAATAAACCTAAAACATCAACTGAGCAAAAACATAGAAAACCATTGATCTTTGAAAGATTTTCACGTCGTAAATTCTGGATGGCTTGTCAAGAGACTGGCGTGTTCTGCTGGGGATTTCAGTACGCAGCCACAACCAAAAATTTAATTGACGGCCAAAGAATCAATCTTGTCAACTTCATTTGTGTTTAGAAGGAGCTGATATAGGAGATGGCTGTGCAAGCTTAGGGAATGCTACAACTTCCCTTGTTTGTTATCTACCTTGCAAATACTCGTTGTGGTTCATCTTCCTTGTCTTGCCAGTGTGGTGTTGTTTGCGTCAGTAGCAAGGTCATGCTGAACTGAAAGTTCAACAGGAAAATGTGGGAACAAAAGCTTAAGAATTCTTGCCTAGCAAAACAATCCAGCATAAGCATATTGGCAAGCTCTGCATGATGTGAGTTGGGATGAAGCTTCATGCAAGGCTGAAGTATGCCTTGTTTGGGGAGTGGCAGTCGTGCTTTATTGTCTCTGTTGCTGAAAGTGTTTTGAAGTGCTGCCCTAATCATTAAAGCAATATTAATGTTTCGTGACAAATTTGGAGTTGATTAAATGTCTATTTACTTTTCAGGACACACAAGGAAGCTGTGTAAGTGGCTATTATTTATCCCAAAGGTCTCAAAAGGTATAGCAATCACAGGAAAGTAAAAAACAGGAAAATGCTAGATGAAAAAGGCAGAGGCAGCTTCAGCCTTCCTGTAGTATTTCCTAGCCATCCTTTTGGTTCTCTGTTGCTTTCTTTTTTTAACCTCTTTTCAGCTTTTTAGTGATATCTCTATACTCATACCTGGTAATTTCTAGCAATATTTCCTCATTCTTTTGCTTTCAGTATGCCCTGTTTCAGTACAGACAGTACAGATTGCTTAGTTTTGGGGTGGAACTTCAAGCATGACAACTGTCAGAATTTCAACTCTATCATTGAACTGTCTCCTTTATGAAGTACATCACCTATAAAAGAGCTAAAGAATATATGAGAGGGTACTGATTATTATTATTATTTATTCACTTGGTTTATTATTTCATAGGCACTCTTCTGTGCCATTCAGAAAGCAGCTGTCAGACTAAATAAAAATACACGATAAGAATGCCTTCATCTTTTTAATTGATATTAATCTAGTTGCATCCAGCCATAAAATGCTCACCATTGATGATATAGCAAATAATGTGACTGCAATTAGTTAGCAATTCAATGTGCCTTTCAGAAAAGTCTCCAAACCTTCCTGAAAATAACTCCCTTCTGCCAAAATGATTTTTTTCTGAGACATAAAACCAGTAGGTTTTAGAATCTCTTCAGATCTGAATTCTGAAAATTTTTATGCTCTTTCTGAAGAAGCTTATGCAGGAGTCTTGGTAGGTGAGGCAATGGATGCCATTTTCAAAGGGAAATAAATAACAGTGCATATAGATAAAAATCCTAGTATATAGAAACTCTTCTGAAAACATTACTGGGGGGAATGTTTAGACCCTTTGTTTTTATCTTTTGCCAGTCTGACAAATGGATTGTCTTGAAGAGTAGTATTCACTGTAGAACTAAGTAATTTATTTCACATTATTTTAAATGTAATGTTGCCATGATTTAGAGGTACCCTTCTCTTTGGTGGTTTTGTGTGGTGTTTTTTTTTTTTTTTTTTTTTTTTTTTTTTTTTTTTTTTTTTTTTTTTTTTTTGGTGTGGGTTTTTTGTTTTTTGTTTTTTGTTTTTTTGTTTTTTGTTTTTTGTTTTTGTTTTTGTTTTGTTTGTTTGTTTGTTTGTTGTTTTTTTTTGGTTGTTGTTGTTGTTGTTTAGTATTTTGCGATAAAAAGGAACATGTATTACAATTATTCACTAAATTTTAAGCCACAAGTGGTAATCAGGCCATTAATGCTCCACATGACATACCTAAGTGATTCTGGAACATCCTTTGGTAAAGGGAACATCTCTGCTTGTGGCTACAGATGTCAGATTGATTATACAGGTTATTCTTCTGGCACTAGATCCATTAGTCAGGATTTAACAGGATTTAAGTATCCTCAGCCACTGTGCAGCCCTGCAGAAGTTGTTTGATCTGGATGACCACAGATTATTTGCTGCATGTTTTGTTGTATTCGGGAGGAAAAAAAAAAAGCCTAGAATATAGCAACAAAACTAAGACTGAAAGCTAAAACTGGGAAGAGCACTGAGTTAAGTGGAGTGTGACTACCTCTGGTTGGCTTTCTTCTGTTTTCCCACCAACCCACCACCTACCTTTATGTGGTGGAAACAGCCTTGTCATTGCTGTTGATATGATAAATAACATTTTATCATTTCCAAGCTGGTGCATCTGGATTTAGGTTGTTGGATGAGTGTCATTACCCTTGTTCCTTTTATTTTCACCTGAGTCACTTTGACTGGTGGGAGTCATAGTGAAACATGAAGGCAAAACTGTCATTGACCTGTTGTGGTAGCAGATGGGCCCTCCCAAGCTCTTACTGAAGAGTCAAAGGAAATTGCTCCCTTTGTAATTTTTATTTTACTGTGATTGAAGTACTAGTGGCAAATGAGATCATTCCACAAAATGACTTGGATATGCAGTTCTCAGTGCAGGTAAAGGTTATGCCTGGTTTTACATCTGATTCCCTATCTCCGCTCAGTTTCTAATAGACCTGCACCAGGCTGCGGCTGATTCCCCTGGGTGGGTAAGAGCCTGATACATTTTAAGCTAGTAGAGGAGCTTGGCTTCTGGTTATCTCATGGCTTTTGTGCATGTTCAAGGTACCTGCCTTGTCCAGTATGCTTCAGGGGCAGTCTGGCTCTTGAAGTAACCACACTGCTGATATTTTGTTGCTCTATTGTTTGGTATGCTTTAAAGTCTGCTTATTTTCTGATTCTGCCTTGACTGAGGACCATTTCTTCCCTGCTCTCATAAGGGGGAAATACCATTTGATTATTGCTTAGTCTCAGTTAATTTATGTGGTGCTATATCTCTACTACAACAGGATTTAAAATTTTTACTGGGAAACTCTTGAGTCTCTTTTCATCAATAAGCTTTCACAGCAGAGTGAATGTATTTCATGTTTCCAGTGACCTCTAAGATTTCTTGAGCTCCTGGTTTCTGGTACCTTTAAAATCATGTAATGTGGTTCTGTTAAATCAACTAAACATGGTTTAGTCTATGTATTTCTTCTTAGAAGTTGTCATTAACCCCTTGCGGTTGTGCATGTAAGAGAAGATAAGGCTTCCCTTGATTTGTAAATTTATCTTTATGGAGAAGTGAATGAACTTTATTAATGTGGTACTGTTGGACATTTTTCCTTTTCAAGAAGTTTCTTTGAAAGTAAAGTTACAGGTGTAATATATTACTGTGACTAAGCATAATGAAATATCACTTTAAGAAAAAATTGCTTTTAGTTGTCACCTAATAATCCCTACCTTTAGTTTAAGTACGCTCTATGGAATAACATGAGAATACTTTTGCCTGAAGGCTATTTCTATTAGGTATATGAAAATTATGTGTAATTTGTATAAGCTAGCTTCCCTCTTCAATAAGAGAGAGAAGGTAGCTTATGTAAATTACATATTATTTTTGCTTGTAGGACTTTCAGCACTTTTACATACTTCTTAAATCTATTGATTCATTTGAAATCCTCTGGAAATCAGAGATAATTAAAAATATTTGAATGTGTTTGTTTACTGCAGTGATCTTTTGAACTGTAGAATGAATACAACACTAATGCAAGGAAAAAAATCTGATTATGAATCTAATGAGGATTATGTTGCTCAATGCTTCTAAAAGGCAAGTAATGGATAGTCACAATATGACTTTTTAGCATCAATTGGTGAGTGTAACCAACAGATTAATTTCTCTGAGTTTTCAACTGTTGAAAGCAATGAGATGCTTTCCATGTTTTATGTAATGCAGTGTCCTTGTGTGGAAAAAGAAAATATGGAAATGGAAGATATTTTAAATCTAAAAGCATGAGTTTTCACTAGGTCAGTGAAACTGTACCACAAAATTGGATCGTAGTGGCTTCACACAGTGTTCATTTAAAGGCTCAAAAGTGTGAAACCTTATTGCTTTTATTTTTGTCCTTTGAGATGTATATAAAAGCCATTCACTTATTCATTTGGATATTGTTTTTTGTTTAGTTTCGTTTTGGGTTTCTTGAGTGTGTTGGGGGGGGCTGGGTGGGGAGAGTTGAGGCTTTTTCCCCTGTAGGAATAAGTTATAGATGTAAAAGAGTATTATTTATTTTGTAAAGCAGAGCTCCTTTCCTGTACTGCATGGCCCTTAGTGTCCATTCAATGACCTATTTTGTGTTACCTATGTGGACTAAGAATGTGAGAAAAGAAGATACAATACACCATTTACATAGGAATGGTTCCTTTTCTGCTAATTTCCCAAGTTTGCACAGATGAAAAAAAAAATTCACTTTCTGAGGACAAGTGAAAAGATCAGAATGTTAGTTTTATTGGAGTAACTGCTCTAGTTGAAGGCAAATGTATTTGATTTTTTTTTTTTTTTTTTTTTTTTTTTTTTTTTTTTTTTTTTTTTTTTTGTGGATTCTAGTAGTGTGTATTTATTTTAGATTTATTTGACACTTTAAAGAGCACTCATCCAGGGTTGGAAATGCCTTTGACATTTATGGAAAATACAACTGTATTCTAAGCAATTGTTGATTTTTTTCCATAATTATAGAGGCTAGGACTCAGCAAAGCATGTATATAACTAAAACCACACACTTAAATGCTCTCATGAATAGGGCAGCTTGGCTGCATCATGGCAGTGAGGAAGAATGAGATGGAAAGGTCATGGTCTCTTCTCTGTTTAAATCAATCTGCCTGGGCAAATAAACCAGAAATTGGATATATTTTACTATGTGGATATGGGGCCAGCAGAACCAGATTTTACTTAACTCTCTCAGAACTCCACCAGAGAAATGTGAAGAAACACATGGCAGGAACACATCAGCCTGCAACACATCCTGGGACACAGTGTCTGGTAAAAGTGAGAGAATAGAAAGAGAAGTGAGACCTAATGTGATCTGTGAGAGCCAAGGAGCTGACCCTGATCAGGGAGTGGCAAAGACTATCCTTATCCTTACCTCAAGCTTTGCTCAAACAAATGCAGAGTTAGAGTATTCAAAGGTAAGAAATTGTGTATCACTTAATTTTTTTCCTGTTTGATTCATTGGGAGCAGACTGTGGACTCCAGTTAAATTGATGGAGTCTTGAGGCCAGTTTACTGCTTCAACAGCCTTTGTTCCAGTAGTCTTACTTAGATAAATGACCCAATAAAAAGAGGGAAGAAAAAAATTCCCAGTAATATTCTCTGTAGATCTTGAATTTTCTTAGTGACCTACATATCTTTTTCCGCTACTTTATGTTTTTATTATTTATATAAACACAAGAATTCAGGCCTCTTCCTAATTAAGAAACAAAAGAGTAAATGTACTGTTTATAAGTGTCGTGTTGCAACTGTGTGAGGGATTAAAGTGTGGTAGAGGATCACCTCAATTATAATTTTTAAGGAGAAAGCCACAAGTAGGACTGTTTTAAGTTGCATCTTAAATCAGTGACCTGAAGTTCTTAAAAGCAGCAGCTCTGTATTCACTTCAAGCTTCAGAATATGAAAAGCACATGTCTGAATTGTCAGTAACAATCACTAAATAAAGCTTGTCATCTGAAAAGCAAGGAATCCACAGATCATTCTCACACTTGTAAGATAATGGAGCCTTCCAGTATATGCTGTCCAAACAGGTCTTGGGTCCCAGCTCTGACCATTTTTAGTCTAGGGGAGGTTGGGGCTGAAGCAGATGGCTTCTGCTGAATAACTGTGCTAAGCACAGGATGTGTTGCAGTGACCCCAAGAATACAGATAAATATGCATACATGTGGGAGGCTGACATTTGGTTTGGTGCCTCTAACCAGTCTCTGTAGAAAAATAAATAGCTTTACAATTAAAGAAGGGAAAAGAAAAAGAGAGTATAGGATTATGCTCTCATTTTGTTGAGAAATTTTTAGGTCACAGAATCCTACAGTAGAGCTTGTAGTCCTCCTTGACAGAAAGGAAACCTTTTCAATTTTGTATCTTTTTGAAGGCATGTTTTTAATACGAAGTTGAGCAGGCTTTCAATAGTATATTCAGCTTTAGCCCTTTCAAGGAGGAGGAAATAGTGCAGGCTATCCTCAGTTTATAACATCTTACAAAAGAAAGAGCAGCCAAAAGAAAGTAATGCCTGTCAGGGATCCTTAATATTATTTTCTGTGGGAATTTCATGACTTCAGATTGCATCAGAGTTGATCAGTTGTGCAATTGTGCAATTCTGCCTACCATACATATGTGCAGAACTCAAAAAAATATTGCAATTCCAGGATGATACTTAGAATTTCATTAAAATGGAAGTAACCAATACCTCTAAAATGATAGTGCAAGTAGTTCGTGTTGATCTGTCACATTGTCAGGAATGTTTCTTAGGAATTAATGAAGTGTATGCCTATGGGCATATACTATGGGCTGAAGCAGACAATAAGGATATACAGTCATGGTGAGAAAGAAAAATATATTAATAAGTATTGGAAACAGTAAAACAGGAAATTAAAAGAACTATATTACCTTTACTGTCCTCTTAGAACAAAGATTTTGATAAGGGACAGCCACAGATAATATTAAGGTTTGGTCATAATCTACTCATCCAAAAATGTAATATGCATTTGAGAAATGTATAGAATTTGAGAAATGAGACTGGGTGGCCTTCAAAGATTCTATAGCTAGAGAAAGATCTGAATGAAAAATAATTATTTGGCCTTCTAAAAAACAGAAGTGCATTAAAAATAATAATGTCCCAAACCAGAATAAAAAATCAAAAGTTTTTAGTCTTTTACACAATATTAGAGTGTTCTTGGTTTGAAATAGAATTAAATAATTTTGTAATATTCTTTCAGGTTGTGTATTATTGCATTGCTGTAGATAAATTCCCCCACCTGCCAAATGGTATTTTAAATCAAAAATGGAACTTTTCAGTCTAAGAAATTAGAAGGAAGATTCTCAGTTACTTTCTGGAGTTTTGGATGTCAAAAGCTGTCTACACAAAACAGCCCTTTTCTTTGAAATAAAATACTTTATAGAGATATTATGTAGCACCCTAGCTAGATTTGCAAACTTTAGTGTTTTGGAATGCAGCTTTTCTACCTTCATTTTAAAGGACACAGTAGACTGGCTTTATCAGGAAAGTCTGCCTCAGGTATTAGTACAACAGTTTAATTTGTTAGAAAGCTTAAGGGAACAGGTAACAACTCAAGCAAAGAATCTGAGGTGCAGAGAAGTAAATACTGTATACCAAGAAACAAATTCTGAAAACGAACTAGAGAGATAAGAATTCTTGTACTAGAAATTTTGTATCTCCAGGCTTTTTCAGTTCAATAAATATAGACAGATACAGCTTCAATAATATTGATATTAATAAATGGAGACAACTGTATTCAAGTACACTGAAAGCCTGAAAATCATTCCCCTCCTTAAAGAAGATATTGACAAGAAAAAACAAAAGCCTGTAGTTTTTTAAATACTTTGAAATGTTGAGGAGACTCTAGGCACTGTACTTCCATTGTTCATTTAATGAAATAAGCTATTGCCTACAAATCCATTAGAACATAAAACAGAAATAACATCTTAATTGTTAGGCAGAGTAGGGACTAAATAGCATAGTAGAAGCTGGAACAAAATGAGAGGTTGACTTAGAAGTTTCATGCTTATGTCAATGCTCATTGCCACATGGGGTATATTAACACAGAACTATTTCTTAACAGTGTTTCTGCTTGCATTATTTTTACCCTTTTTCTTCATCTGTTTGGTTCTGAGGTTTTTTTGTTATTTTTTTCTGGCAGTAGTGTAAGTACTCTTGTAAGGCTGCATCACTTTCCGAGTGACGTTATCTGCTGTTGGAAATTTGTATGAGCTATGAACTCATGAACTATGAAAACATGAACTATGCATGTTTTCAAGGAGTCTCATTGTATAGTATTTAGATGTAGAAGATGTAAGCTAATCCCTCTCTGAAAATGTAGCTCTTTAGATCGCTAAAATAGTCTGCATAACAGACAGCTGGAAATCCTCCAGAGAGGTACCTATGTGAAAAAAGGAGAGTAGAATTATGCCATCCCATTATATAGAATTGACAGTGGCTACTACTCAATTTTTTGCAAGGAGTGTGTTTGTGAAAGTTGCTAAATGGGAAAGCAACTGAGCCCAAGCACAGGAAGAAGTTTATAATGAATAGTCTAAAGTGATACAGACATTTCCTGTATTTTCTGACAACTTAATCTCAGATAATTTTTTCATGGAGATTTGGCCACATCTATTCTTTCAAGTGAACAACCCAAAACCACTTAAAGTGGAAAGCTCTTGAAACTGAGAAAATTCAAGGTTTATTGATCAAGATGGATTAAAATAAAAGGCCTGACGGCTGATATCTCCTACCTCTCTCAACCTACTGTGATTGTTGAGTGAATTCTGTCCTGCTGTGATTCCAGCAACTTTCATCACCTCTTTGAGGTGGCAGCAAATTCTGCGTTGCCTCTTCTGAACCTCTGTGAAAGTATCTTTTTTATCATCAGCTCTGAGGTTTGGCTTTGAGCCTGTTCCTTGCTTGTTTTAGAAGCCTCTTAACCACTGCTTTCGCTGGATGTCCTTGGCTTACTGTGCATTCTGCTTGCTCTGTGCTGCAGTCAAACCCATCCACTTTGGGATGACCATCTACTCCCATCTGAGAGGCCCCACACCCCTTCTCAGTGAACATGCTACAAATGGCAAATGCATAAATCAGGATGAGTGCTTTTAATCAGCCTCCCATAATCTCAGCATCAGGTTAACTGGACAACACTGCAGGCTGCAGAACTGTGAATTTGAGAAGCCAGGTGGTAGCAGGAGTCGGTGGTAGCAAGGAGAACACTTAAATGGAATTACAGCCTCCTGTTCAGCCCAGCATTTAAGAAGAGGTAGAAAGACAGAGATAATTATAATGAAAAATTAAGAAGACAAATCTGACCTTATGAAAGTCTGCTTCTTCTTTGTAATATTAATATAATATTGTTTGTTTTAAAGGGGTTTGGCAGTCATTCCTGCGGATTTATTGAGTGTGGGAGGCCAAGCCTCCTGTTTCAGGAAATGGTGGATGATGAATGACTGCTTCCAGGTAGAATCTTTAGTCCTCAGAGGACAGCAGAAAGGAACAGAATGATATGCAGAATCTGTCACTTGGTAATATTGTTTTATTAAATAAACAGAATAGTTCACCTCTCTTTTGAAACATAGCATCTAATAAAATAACTGAAAAGCATCTAAATGTTTCTAAGCTTGATTGCTCATTAACACTAATGAAAGCTGGGGGTGAAAATAAAAGAATAAAAGACTCAGAAAGAGTAGAGCCAGCCATTATAAAATAAAGCAAAATATGATGGAAAAGAGATTTGGAATGAATAAATTTACAGTTGACCAAAGTATAGCTGCCACCTGTGCTTGAAATAAAGGAGAATGTATCTTCTCAGTGATGTTGCATTAGACTAATGTACCAAGGACTACAAGACCAAATGATGACATCTGAGTCATTTGGCATATATAAAATGAAATAAGTCACTGTCTTGGAGCAAATATATCTTTGAAAACAAATGATTCTGGCTCAGCATTTATTCTTGATTAGTTCCTTGTGCCCACCTCTGTTCTGTAGTTGCAGTAGCTGTCATGCTGTATGTTATAAAAAGGCACGAGTGTGTGTGCCCCACACAAGCTGTGTAGATAAAACAGAGGCACATGATTCACTAAACAGCAAAGGGACTTAATGACTTAGTAGAAATCAATATGGAAGTGAGTGAGTCACTTTTAGCCATTTGACAGTTCTGACTTTGTAAGTAGGTCACAGCATTGGAATATTAAGTTATTACAATGAACTTAATTACATGCAAGAGCAAGATTGTAAGGAAGGGATTTTAACTGGAGCTTCTGGATCTGTATTGAGTTCTATGAGCAGAGAAAAACAGATGATTGATTTCTTTTCTTCTTTTCTTTTTGTAAAGGAGCCAAAAGCATTTTATCCAAAGTGTTTTACTTGGATGTATAGACTGCAGATACAATTTTATAATGCTTAATCTTAATGATTAAGTGGAGGGTGTCTTGTTGAGTTTATGCATGTGTAGTTGGTTTTGCTTTCTGAAAAGCAAATGGAAGTAATTTGAGAGAAAGAAGATGTCGCAGAGAGAACCTGACCTGGACTTCACTCAAAACCACAAACCTTGTGGAGAAGATAAAATCTGTGCTTTGAAAGATCTTGCTTTAAAATGCAAAGCTTTCTCTCACATCGAGTCAGCAATGAAGAGCTTATTTCACAGAGGGTTCTGCTTTTAATTGTAGACCACTACATCAAATTCCAGAAGATAAATGAACATGGAACGAATTTGTACTGGCTCTGTCAATAACTAATCTGACATCAGCATTTTAGCTTGTGGACAAAGGCAGCTTTGAGATCTGGAGAAGACTGCAGAAAGGCCTTTTCTTTGTGTTTAATTTAAATGTTAAATTTTTATCAGGTCAAGCACTGTTATTAGTTAAAAGGAAGAAAGAAAAGAAGCTGATGTTTGCTTCTTTTCCAGAATGTGCACACATGCTGTTTTACTGAGACCTTTACAAGCTGCTGTTGGCTAGCCATACACTCCTGAGGCTGTTTTATTATTGTGCACTCTTTCTACAGAAAACAAAATACAGCAACTTATGCCATGACATTTTGTGACATTTCCAGATATGAACATCTGGGAAGTTTAGTGTGACAGTGACAGCAAAGCTGACAATGATTTTCCAGTGCCACATACAGCCTGGGCATCTGCAGTCATTGCCTTTTCATTTTATTTTCCTCTCCCTCCCTCCCTCCTTCTCCCACCTAAATGCTTAATGCAGCCTTTCTCTGTTTTGGCCTTGAAGATAGAATAATATCCCACATTTATTTCAAAGCTGTACATAGAACATTGTACATCAAGTGCATCACAGATCGGCTCAGAGCAAAAGGGAAGAGCTTTCCAGCCAGCAAGAGGAAGCGCAGCTGCACAAGTTGCTCTAATTGCAGACATTAGGTGGATTTGATCATCAGATGTCTACTCTGCATAAAATCGAAGTTAAACAGCTAAACATTAATTATTTCTATTATTGCATTTATATGTTGGGATGAAAAGGGGAAAAACCAAACAACCTATTCATCTTGGGTAGTAAGCCAAAGCAAGAGAAGGGGAAAAAAAAGAAAGGAAAAAAAACCCTCTAAATAATTGTTGCATTTGAAATGTAAAATATCTTGTTTGTGTGACAAAAGGTACACTGGAGGAAGGCAACATTTTATAAATGACCCAAAGTACAGCACTAATATGGCTAGTTAATAAAATAATGTAAAACAAATAAAGGTACACTGTAACTGTCTAAAGGAATTGCTGTGACCTAATGGTGTGAGGCACAAACACTTAGTCAACATGTTCTTATGTCAACTTCATTTTCAACTTATACTATTTATTTGCTTTTTTTTTCTGTCTCTTAGACATCTACAGAAATTGGGTTTTCTAAGGGATATTCGCTCTTGCTTTGAGAAACAATACTGAGTAGCATTACTAAGAACAAGAATTGCATAATCTATCTAGTGTGTTGCAACATTTTCAGCTGCAAAATCCTGTTAAAGCTGCAAAAAATTGTGACAACAAGGCTTCAAAATTACATAGTATCTTTTAGAAAGAATTTCAAGGACTAATTACTCAAATAAATAACTCCCTATCTTAAAAATATTCAAGTGGAAGATTCAATATCCACTTAGAGTTTTATGCTGTACAGAGCAGTACTTCAGTACAGGGTGGCAGCAAAATCACTTATAAATAATTTTTGACAGTGAAGTCACTGTTCCTGGAGGTGGATGTGGCACTTAGTGTCATGGTCTAGCAGTGTTGGGTCACAGGCTGGACTGGATGATCTCAAAGGTCTTTTCCAACCCAGCCGATTCTGTAATTCTGTGGGGTTTTTTGTTTGGATTTACTGCAGTCAAACACTGTTTTATGTTTGACTGTGTTTAAACATAACAACCCTACATTTTTTCTCCAAGTAGTAGCCTTGAAATATTCATAGTGTTGCTTTAACAAAAAGGGCTAAGGTGAAGAAAAATGTAAGGTACTAAAGGGAACAAGCAATGTTCTTCAGTGAGCATTTTGTTCATATCCTCTAGGAAAATTTATGCTCACTCTTTTTCATAATTGCTTTTTTGGAAGAATAGGAACAATGTATTGAGTCCAGTCCACATCTCTGTCCCAGACTGGACAGTATTCCTAGAAAGAATATCAGCTTTCTTGGATGTAAAATAATCTTCCTAGTCTTTATTATCAGATATCCCCTGAAACACAAGGTTTTATCTTCCTTGAAAAATACTCCTCTTGTGAAAAGCTTCCTAATAAACTCATTCATTAGAGTGTTTCCTGGAGGCAAATGCTGAAGTGCAAAGGATATAACTTGTCAATTGAAAACCATAGAATTGACAAATTGGACCCACAGAGTCCAGGACTCACACTAGAGAAGTAGATGCTCCTGGAGGATGTTTCCACGCTGCTTGGTGGCGAGTGTTTGCCTGGCCAAGAGACAGCAATGACCTCCAATAGATAAATGACTTTCTACTTTCCCCTAGAAATATATATAATGAGTCAGAGAGAATGTCTGGGTTTTATAGACTGCGATTAACAGTCGTCATTTCAGCCTGAGACAATTCTGATTGAAATAAAGTAATTTCCTGAATATATTAAAATAAAGGAGATTGTTATAATCTTCACAGAAAAATAGTGTGATGAATTAGATTCCACAGAAGGTTTCTTCTTCTCCTTTTCCCCCTTTCCATCCTCCCCCTCCTTCCCCAGGTTTCTCTTCAGTGTAAAGTCTCAGACATCTTCCATTTACTTTTCAGGACCTTTGTTTTATTTCGCTTTGCCCCTTTTTATCCTCCTGAAAACCTAAGCAAATTGATAGAGCAAAGCACAGATACAGTGCAAACGGCTTGCAGAGAACTCTCCTTAGAAAACAGCAGGCAGTAGACTTGTATTTTCTGCTTCACAGTACAGGGATGCAGCAGATACAACCAGCTGTTCCATGGAGAGTTTTGGCTCAGTGAAACCATTTTGTGCAATGATGCTTTGGCCTTGCCCCAAACTTTCTGTCTCCTAAGCTCCCTTATGCAGTGTACTGGAGAGCTCAGTTGGCTGAGGGAGGCAGTGTCCCACTTCCCCCCACCCCAGCCCCAGGCGTGTCCTCTGCAGTTTGAGCCACCTGTGGAGAAGAAATGTTCTTTCTATTGCTTTCTGTTGCTTTTGGCCCCCGTGATCAGTATCAGCAAACACAAGGTTCTTTGTGTCCTCTTCTTTGCCTAGTCGTTGGTTTACAGTGTTGCATCATCCATAAAACACCTACTCTGCATTTTTGGCTTGGTTAAGTGACCCCCTGTTCACCCTGACCTTTGCTTCCTCCTGTCGTGGCAAGAATAGCAAATTTAGTCCAGTTCACAGCAGTTCTTTTTCCTCCATTCCTAAGCATTTCTCCTGAAATTTTCACCTTTTTGAACTGGCAGCTTTGCAGCTTTTCTAAAGATGTTACTGCTCTTACATCTTTTCTCATCTACATTCATGGCAAAAATCTGTCCATAGATATATATATATTTTTTAAGTCGAACTCTGAATTAGTCCTCCAATTGTTTCCCAGGTTTTTGTGTGAATGTTGCTACAAAAGCTCAGCTGTCTTCCATGTAACTCCTGTGCTGTAGTCTGTATGTGGACTAGTTTGTGAATGTACATTACTGGCAGTTTAAAAAATCCTAATGGATTATTTGTGTACTGAATATTACCATAGCCTTGTGTGGGTATTATTGGTACCCATGGGTGACCAGGCTGTAGAGTGCCTCTGGCACAGACACTGTTTAGAATCACTTTATTTTTCATGTAAGAAATTGCCATCCAAGGAAGAACCAGGGCTGATGGTATACTGGAATTGAATCTGAAAGTACGAAATCTTGTGAAGTAGGAAATACCTCAAGCACTCTAGTGATGGCATCCCAGCTAATCTGTCTCTAATGGGCCATGGAAATTTTGGGGGTTAACCAAAATATAAAGACTCGAGGATATTCTGGCATCTGATGGAGTTTGAAACAGAGAAGATTCACTTGTCACCTTTTTGCTACCCCTCAGGATGCTGGGCATAGTATTTTACATGACTTCAATTCTTTAGCTAGTTTCTGTGCCTCAGTTTTGAGAGACACTCTCATAGACTTTTTGATTTACATTGGTTCTCCCTCCCTATCCCAAATAATAAAACCCACAGAGAATGGTACTCGAAGTAGGAATTGCATCACATTGCTTATAAACCTACATAGATTGCAAAGGATATATTAAAATAGTTCGGTCAAAACCTTGAATGTGAATTTTGCAAGCAATTTAACAAAATATACCATAAGAACACGTGAATATTACAAAAATCAGAGAAAGTTAAGAAAAACCATCTGTGTTTTTTCAGGACATAGGACAAGGAAAAACATTAGGTTTGGTTTGTGTGCCTGGTCTGTCAATACATTTATTAGGGGTTTGAGCTGCCTTACAAAACCCCTGCTTGAGACCGCACACATACTGTTATACTCTGTTTTTCCCTCTGACATGATGCTAGCTTTCACCCTGAAGCTCAGTATTATTTTATGCCATGTGTTAATTTCCTGCATGAATGCCTTATTTACCTTCATTTAGAGTATGCTGCAGGTGGAAACAGAACAGTACTTACTGGCAATATTTTTGGTGGCAAAACACTGAAGGACAGCTCAGGGTCTTGCATACCTCCAGGGTATCACCACTGTGAAAGCAATTTGGAGGTGTGATTTGTCATTAAGGAGGACTGGTTTCTTAAATACCGGTTCTTCACAGGACTAACCACAAATAAGAAGTTTTGCAGACTCTTAAAAGAGAACAGATCTAATAATTTCTGTGCATCATTCAAAAGCTTCTCAAATCAATGGGAATCTTTCCTGGATTTTCAGCCAGTGTTTGATACGGCTCTCAGGAACGTTTTGTTTTGTTTGAAAGTGTCTGTTAAGAACTGAACTCTTGGGGATAAAGTTACAGATTTATGTAGCGGTTGAATAGGGTTCTCTTACTAAATAGTTATTAGGTATCAGTAGGTGTTCCAGCTATTTTTTTCTTTCCTTGTAAGATACAATAGTTAACTGCACATTGCTCTGTTTTGTGAGCATGTTACATGTATCTATACAATTTATACTAGTTTTCCTATAAATCAGGTGCTCTGACTTCAGTACTTGTAGTTTTAGTGTGTATTCAACAAGGGCAGCTCAATAAGCAAATTCATTAAACAACTTTATCCAATGCATCAACCTTCATAAAAGATCCATTCAGTACTGTACCATGTAGAGGTTGTTTTCCTTTGTCACTTGAGTAGGTTTTGATTTTCAATGTTGTCTTCTAGGCACTTGCACTGTATATATGATTTTTTGATTGTCTTGGAGGTTTTCTATTTGCTTTGCTCTCAAGTCACTGTTAGCTCTGTTAGTGAGCCTCCAAACAGTGGAGCCAGTGTTTTTGAAGTAGAAAGGTCCACATTTCTTCAGTTGCGTTTAATGACTAAATACATGACTAAATTCGCTAGGCTGTTTTGGCAATGTTCATTAATTTTTTTATTTTTCAATTTTCTCCTTCACTGTTCTCTTCAAGGGCTAATGAAACTGCTTTTCTGTGTTTAAAACTGAATTCAGCAATGGAGAGGGCTTAATATTTATGTCCATTTGAGTTTATGTGCCTGTGGTATTGCTGGTTATTAGAAATAAATATTCACATGTATATGAATACATGTATACCATAATTGTGAGAGAGTAGAAAAGGGATGTAGCTAGATGTAAAGTACTTTTTCTTAAGCTTTTATGTTATGTGCGTCTCTTCACTTCTCCTTCTAGGAGCACAGAGACATGGTCTGTGTTTGCTTTAAGGGCAAATAAAGGAGCTGCTTAAACTGCAGCCACAAAAACTTATTAGCTTTTGCATTTCCAGAGCAAAAGTGCAAGAAAATTAAAAGCAGAAGGAAATACTTTTGAAATTAAGCTTATACAATAGTAGTACAATAATACATTTGAGCAGCCTGGAACTTGCTGCCATAAGAAACCATAGGAGTCAGAAGTTTAGCTCCATTTCTATGGAAGCTCAAGCTTTGGGGCATTTCACTTCTAAATTCAGATATAAGAGGCAACTTCGCCTATTGAAAGATAATTCCATAATTGCCAATTTCATGGTTTCTTGCCCTTTTCTCTGATGCTGGTCACTGTAGAATGAGGGTGTTGGACTACATGAATTGGTCTGAATCACTATGACAATGGCTGTTATTGTGAGGAAATGATGATTTCTACCTGTATCTTACCAGTAAGAGCACTTCTAACATGGATGCACTAGACTGAGAAACATTCTGTGAAAACTGACAAACACTGTGTTGATTTTACAATGTGCAACTTTAACATGCAAACTGATCAGCCTGCTTTTTATTGGAGAAAATGAAATAATGCTCTGTACCTTTTTAAAAGAAACATGATTCAGAGTTGTGCTCAAGCTAGTGAAACTTCAAGGTTAATAAATAATGTAGGATACAGGATGGGTGAAGCATTTCAGATGAGCAGCTTATGATCTTTTCAGGAATACAAACATGAAACTTCTCCCAAATTTCAAATTTTTACCACAATGATTTTAGGTCTATAACTTGGACTTCTAGGCCATATGGTAATACAAATAAAAAAGTGTAATAACACTGGTAAATGCTGTATTTTTTCCAGTTGTTTACTTTTTTCCTAGCTTCAGTAGTAGCAGCAGAACTAACAGTCCTTTTAAAGTAGTGACAAGTGTACCAGTGGTGGGTAGATATGCTCCATGGGAAATTTACCTGCACCAGGTTACACATAGGATTTTGGCTACTTTTTTCACAGTTTCTTATTCTGTAAAAACGTTCTCCACTAGGTGTCCCAAGTAAAAGAAATGTAAGATTAATGTCTTCTAGTTTTAAACTTCGACTTTTCCCCCAGTCAAGCATTCCTTGTACTGTTACATTTGTTTACATTTAAAGGATTCCTGACTAAGTACTTCTAGAAAATCGATAACAAAAGATGAAGAGGACTCAACGTATTTTAAGTAATCTTTTTCTTGATTCCTGCCTCATATCCACTTAAAATTGATCTCCAGGATATCACCAAGATGTCTATAAACAGCTGCAGAAAGAATTTTGTTAGGACTGTCCTTAAGAACAAAGAAACGTTCAAACCTTATTTTAGAATACAATCTGATGCCTCTAGTACACTTGGATCCAAGATAATTCTTGAAGTTTCCAGAAATTTGTGAGAAAGAGAACCAAATTTTTCAAAATTTTGCATAAGAATGTTCATCGAGCCTGTGGATGGTTGAACATGCTGCAAACTTCTCTGCTGTGGAGAAAAGAGCTTTCATTAATGAGGCCTCATTTTGGAACCTGTAAAAATATCTGGCAAGGACCTTGAATTGTCATTGCAAATTCAAAGGCAGGAAACAACAAAATACATACATATACGGTGTGCTATTTGTGGGGACAGAACAGACTGGTGCGAACTCCTGCTGAGAGGGAGCTCAGATGATCAGATCTGCTTGGTCATAAAATCCATTCATTGGCAAGCTTGCAGTTTAGAAATTCAAATTATTAGGTCCTTCTGGCATGTTATGATTTTCCTAATTATAGTAAGTTTACAGATTTTGTTGATGAAGTCACCACAGGAGCATAGAAGAGAATTTAAATCCTCAATTGCTGCGGGACAGTGAACAGGAAGAGCACCTTTACAAACAGCTCTAGATGCTGCAGTTACCCTTTTACAGTCAATGGAAATCTGTGTGGTAATGAGCCGCTGTCTTCTTGGTTCTGGAGTTCTGAGATCCCAGGAGCAGTGTAGTCATCAGAGAAGGATCTACTGTTTGGATGATGCAAATTAGTTCTGCATGAAAAAGGGCAATGCCCTTCACACATTGGAGGATTTATTTGCTAATTTTTTCCTTTCAATGTGTATATGACTGCAGAAAACGAGAACAGATTTTTCTGAGAGCTGGTCCATGTACAGGATAGGAAAAATTAGAGAATCTTCTTCTTTGCGATGGCAGAAGACCCTAGTACCTACTCAAGGTACTTTCTCATTGATTTAATCCAGTGACAATCCTGACAAATCTGTTTTGAGTTACTGTGGCCGAGTTTCTCAGGAACCATGGGCATGATAAGCTCGGGGATACCATTTGAGCTATTCCAAACTAGGCCGACTAGGCCTCAGGCCTGGGCCTAGTAGGCCTCAGACGTTCAGCATACGTAGTAGCAGATAAACTTATCTGGTACTAGGAATGCTTTAAGGTATGGACACTTACAGCATGGAAGTAATGGCACTAAACCTCCGTAGCTACCTTAACCCTGGATTGTTTACATACTTCTGTATGTCCACTGCCTATCACAGTGCACCTGCTAAATGTAAACGACTCACTCTGTATATAACCCGCCATCTCGGGAAATAAAGCGGAGTACGTGCTTAATCACCATATTGGTCTGGACTCACGTAGCTCTAGCCCCCGGTCTCTCCAGGTCTCAGCTTCAAGTTACCTTTTTTCCCATGCTTATGGATTTGAGTCACTTTTCCTTGCATTACAAGCTAACTTCTGTCATTCTTGGTATTGAACATCTTGGTACTCAACAACATAGACTTCAAGGTCAGAGAACGTTGTAAGTTGCCTCATACCTGTCCCCACCTGTTTTATCTTTCCCTTAGAATCCACTTTTCCTAGAATTTGTTTCTAAAGGAAGTGGATCTTCTCTGTGATCTTCAAGAGGGGAGGAAATTACTCATTAATAAGGGTTTCTGTTTGCACTGTTTCATGATTTTCCCACACAAAGGAGGGCTTTAGAGCCCTCCTTACCTTCATTACCCCGTTCTAATTCAGAAGGCCTCCAACATTTTGTTATATTTTTGGATGACAGTAAATACTAGAGAACACTTACAGATGAATTTACTATTTTTTTGTATGGCAGTCTTCCTAACTGTGTGTATGCTAGATAAACAACATTACCTGAAAACATTGTACAGACACAACTTAGAGTTGGCAGTTCTCTCCTTATTTACTTCTGATACAAAGGTCCTGGCAAAGTAAAGACAAAGAAGACTTCTTTTTTTCACAAAGGTCATGATGACCTGTGTGATTTAGGAGACACAAGCTTTCATGATACTGTCTTTTTATATAATTGATATAAAAACATAATGTCCATAGAGGGACAGACCTAGACTCTAAGTAGCCTATAATGCCCTTTCCAACACCAGTGCAGTTAAAGCCCAGCCATGTAGTGATACTTTCCCAGAATGTTCTCAGCCTCCAGGAGCTGACCCTGAGACTACTTCAGTTGTTTAGAGCATGGTGGCACTAACACCAAGGTTGTGAGCTCAGTCCCTGTACAGGCCATGCACTTAAGAGTTGGACTTGACGGTCCTTATGAGTCTCATCCAGCTGGAAATATTCTGTGATCTCAGCTATAGGTTAGAGACAGCATATTTATGTCTACAGGGATTTCTTGAACTGGTAAAGTTCCTGGAATTCCTGGAGCTTTTGTCATTCATCTTGTTTTTCTTATCTAGGTCTCAAGTTCTTGCTAAAAAAATGCATCCCTATAGATCTCATTTGTTTGCATAATTTCACTAACCATCTATTTAGGGAGACCCTAATCTCAGCGTTTAGCTGTTTTGGTCTTTTTGTGACTAAAAAAAACCAAAACCAAAACCAAAACCAAAACCAAAACCAAAACCAAAACCAAAACCAAAACCAAAACCAAAACCAAAACAAAAAAAAAAACCCAAAAATAAACCACCTTTCTAGATTTTCATCAGATCCCTTTTTTTTTTTTTTTTGTTATGAAGCTTATCTAAAGATTTCCTAAAAAGTTGTTGGAGTTTATAAAGCTATGTGTTAATGTAACTGAGACAGAGCCTCGGGATGGTACAGTTCCATCAAGTTGGAACAAGAGCTTTTCCTGCCTCTTTGAGAGGCATCTCACTCACTGGCAGATTTATTTAAAGTCTTCTGGACTATTAATTAGAGGAGTCTTCCACAATACGTACTCATTCTGTAAGAGTATTTTGCAGTCTATTTTTAGGGTAGTTCTAAATCCCCACAGTGTTTAGTTGAAGTCTCTGCCTTTAAGTCCTTAAGCAAGCATTACAAACTCTCAGTGAGAAAGACAATCTACTTGCTTATACAGCACCACAAGTTCCTGTGCATTTGTTGTCTGTGACAACAAATAATAATAATGCATACCATATTGTGGCTAGCTTTTCTTTCCCTGTGTTACAAACCAAGATGAAGATTGTGTTCTGCAATGGAGAAAGATCTGAATGTAGCTTTACTTTCCTCTTCCAGGCACAGAGATCATGATGCAATCTTTGCCAGGTACTGCAGCATATTCCCTTACTGACACTTTGAAACCTGGTAGTACTTCATGGAGTATTTCATCCTTGCAATGAAGAGCAAACACATCAAGAAGCTGTAGTCAGCTTTTCTATTAATCACTAATGTCTATTTTACTTTCATTTGTGAGCATTTCTTTAGTGCTTACCAGTTCAGCTACTTTTGTGATTCTTTCGAATGTGTTTACACTCCACTTGACTTGAGAAAGGTGTGATAGTTTTCTCAGCCTTGGGAATCACTTACAGCTTCACATATAGAGGAATAAGCAAAACCAATGATATGTAAATTAACTGCTTGTTTTACCCCAAAGAAACCATATTTGGATGAAATATAATTCCAAGTATTCTAATTTTGCTTAATGCTCTGCTGCAGTGGTTGGGAGAGTTAAATGGTATAATCTTCAGTACTAATCAGAAGCTCTGGGCAATGAATGAACATTTTATGGCTTATCAATCAGTGACTGCCAGAGACCTTGCAAAGAAAAACAAATTTTGATTGGTTAATGCATGCATTTCTAGAGAATTCTAACCCTCTGAACATGATCTATGGTACTGAACAGGTGAGCAAAATACCAGGTACCACATTAAGAAAAATCTGACACTGCACCATCTACATTTTGTGTAGAAAACATTTGCAGCTTTTCTTTCTAAATAGGCTAAATAGAACATCTCTATGAAGAATGTCTGTAAAGTAGTCCTCTGCAAATATGTGGCTCTGTCTAGCTAGGTCCTGATTTCAGAATGACTGGGGTATTAGGATTAGCTTTCCAATCATCAATAGCAAAATTTAAATATCTCCTCAAGGCCTGTGGATCTGTGGAGGTAACTTTCCAGGCTAATTTCTGCGGCCAGTGCAATTCATAAAAAGACATTGGTGCTTTGGGACTGTTTCACTGGCACTGGCTTCAGCTTCCTTTCAAAGCAGGATTTGATTTCTCTGGATCCAAACATATCTGTCTTAACAGCTTTGTCACTACCATTTATAGGAGTGTAACTATCAAAATGACAATGTGTGGACCAGCCGCAGCAAGTATCTGCACACTGTGGCAGAGAGGGTCACACTGCTTGTCCTTATAAGCACCAGCATCACCTGAAGTTGGAGCAGTCAAGTGAACAGCAATGAGTGAAAGAAACTGACAGTAACAGGAGCAATACTAATGACAGAGGGTACAAGAAAACGAATTATTCACATGGGAGAAAAACCCTGATAATAGGCAATGTAAATGCTATATGTACAAGATAATTTTCTGCTTGCAGTTCATTCATATGAGAGAGATAATCAACTGGTCAGATCTAGATAGCCTACAGTAACTTCACCCAATGAAAATGATAAAAAGTAAGGTTACAAGAGAGTATTTGATCCGATCAATGAAATCCAATACATCCAATATCTGAATTTATTTAAAAAAAAAAACCAAACAAAACATGTTTCTAAAGAAATGGTCAACATGTGAGTTCTTTAACACGAAGTGTTTAGAAGATGAGCCAGGTTATTATAACAGCCACTGTCAAGGTATAAGGAGCTCTAACATGGCAGTACACTAGCTAGAATTTCTGAAAAATTAAACTGTTGTATTGGATTTCAGCATAAAATACCATGTAATAGAGTAAAACATATTACTCGGTTTTAAATATTAGGTGATTTACTTTATACAGATTAAGTATCACACTGGAAAAACATTCAGACACTTAAAAAAATAATCAGAAGTTATGTCTCCCTAAATCGTGTTCCTGGTTAATTTTGTCATTTTCCTATCTTGTTCTGATCCATTTCAGAACTTATTGTCATACCAGGTAAGGTAAGCCAGAGAGGTCACTGGAGACAGAAACCCTTCTAAGTGTGGACATAGGTGATCAGGAACTCCAACCCATTCCAAGATTTTCCTTAGGAGGGAAGGATGATGCAGTTGTGTATCACATTCAGAAGCTGTTCTTTTGGAACTTTTTCTTTTAGACCATGTAAGACAAGGGGGATACAATGCCTACTTCTACAGGGATCTGAAGACAAGATCATTTGGAACAAATATTTATCAACTTTCAAGATATATCAACTTTCAATATTTCAAAAACAAGGGATGGGGAAAGGCTAGGTTGAGGTAACCTTGTTGAAAATATTTGGAGCAATGAAGCTGTGTTAAAAACATAAGTCTGATATCTTAAGAAATGTAGAGCTGGATATATGCACATCTTCACTTTCACAGTTCTGTTGTCTTCAATTGCAGATGTCCCTTTCCTCAACTGAAAATGCGTGTTGGCAATTGTAAATCCAGGTGTGATATTCTAGTGAAGAAAGACAAAGCTGGAAAAACTTAGTGCCATAAATCCTTTGACTTGCCTTCAGTTTTATTTTCAGCAACAAAAGGAAATAAGTCTCAAAACTTTACATAAAGTTCTCTTGCTCTGTATTGCTATTATTCCTGATTCAGTAAACACTTGCTAAAATCAAACTTGTGGATTTTGCAATGGTTGCTGTAGTATCTGGAGCGAGACATTAGTCTTTGAGTCAATAAGCCCATAAATACAAACTGTAACCTTATGGTTCTTCCATGAGAGCAACATCTGATTACAGTAGTTGAAGCAAGTAAGTGATAGAAGCTTTTCTCCTACTTCAATTTAGGATTAATTTTCCTTGATTAGTTTTGGTGTGTCTTCACCCCACATTAGCCCAGAGCAATTTGTAGCCAAATGTGAAGGTTTAAACTGACCTTTGTTCAGTGCCAGAAGAGGTTATAAGAGAGTTATTGTAGGCAGGTGAACAGCTTGTGTGGAGAGTTGTTGCTTGGGTTATTTTGTACAGCTGTAAGCTCAGGTGTTTTGAGTAGCATCGTTGGATGACTTAAAGAAGAGCTAGTTCATTCTCCTGTGCCTGGAGGGCAAAAAAAAGTGCTGTGGAGAGGTATTCAAACATTTTCAGTCCTTCAGTGATTTAGTTTCATCATCATCACCACCACAGAACGTAGACTGGTTACCAGTCTCACTGAAAACAAAATCTAAAGGCAATGTGATACTTCCAGATGGACGTGACTTCAGCAAACTCAGGTTAGTGAGTTTCTATGAGGAAATGAGAAAGGTGAGATTCTGCATGTGTGGAAGGCTAGCACTGCAATGGTTATAATGTCATAACTTTATAAAGATGTTTCAGTGGCCAAAGGTTTAAAAAAGTTCAGGTAGTTCTTCACCTCTGGTAAGGGTGAATGGTTTGTGTGGGTGGGTGGATTAAATTAAATTCCATTGTGAGTTATTCTTCTGCCCCTCTTTGCAAGGTCTCTCTTATCATCTCAGGTCTGTTACTCAGAGTGTGTGGGATGATGGCTGAAGTAAAATTGCTTTTCTTTTTTTTTTTATCTGGAGGTAGGAGGCTTACCACTGGATGTGGTTATTTTATGTGACTTTTTTATGATAGAAAGTTAGTGCATGAGAACAAAGAGAAACCTGTTGATTTTTAAGGTAAATAGAGGATTAAGGACTTTAGTAGGTGTTACTGTGCAGTGCCATCTCCCCTATAGTCTTGTAGCGCTGATTTGCCACAGGGAAACTGTGTTAAATATCCTGGGTGACAAAATCAGGATGTGAGTGAAAATCCTGAGTAGTAATGGTTACTGGGGTTTTTCTTGTTATGGAAGTTGCTATTTTGTTTGTGTTACCTCTTACTGATAAAGACTGGACTAGTATTCTGATCCCCTGAGTCGAACTAGTACTCTGACCTATTGAGGCATGGAGATATAGCAGCTCACAGCCCACAATGTGGTGGGAAATCCTGAATAATGGTTCTTAGTGTCTGAATTGCGAGAAATTTGTTTCTCAGTAGAGTAGAATGAAACAGATGAATATGGGGCAAGAGGAGGTATCAGTGAAGTAGTATGTCCTAAAGCAAATGGTAAATAATTTATACAAATGTGCAAGATTGGTGATCTTTTCCTCTTGAAATACAATCTTTTTATGTATCTCTCTCTCTTTGTATGTATACATAGCATAAGAGTGACTTATTTGCTTACATAGGCTTAAAAACTGTCTCCCCCGAGGTCAAGGGAAGAAGTTTCCCCGACTAATAGAATTAAGTCTTTGTGATATTACATGGTCTCCAAACACTCAAATACTTAAGCACTTTTTCATGAAGGTTTCTGTGTGATTTTTAATATAAAGGTGGTGTATTTTGAGGTTTACTTTCAAATAGTCTGTTACATATTTTAAATTATACTAGACTGATGAATTAAGTTCTCAACTTGTTTTTACAAGTGTCTTGACTGTTAATGGTCAGAGTTTACCTATTGTGAGAAGTCAGAATAGGCTTTGGATAAACATAGACCAGATTTGTTGGGTGACCCAAACAATTTCTGCTTATAGAAAAATATGTAAGAAATCATGGAATATCCTGAGTTAGAAGGTAAGAACTAGGATCATAATAATCCAACTCCTGACTCTTTAAAGATGATCCTGAGTCACAGTTTGTGTCTGAGAGCATTGTCCAAATGCTTTTTGAAATCTTTCAGGCTTGGTGCTGTGACCACTGCCCTGGGGATCCTTTTCCAGTGCCCACCCACTCTTGGGGTGAGGAACCTTTTTCTAATATTCAGCCCAAACCTCTCCAGGCACAGCTTCAGGCCATCCCCTCAGGTCACCACTGAGAAGAGATCAGTTTTCATTTTTATGCTTCCCCTCATGAGAAAGTTGTGGACAACTGTGAAGTGTCCCCTCAGTGTCCTCCACTTGAACAAATGAAGTGACCTCAGCTATTCCTTGTATGGTTTCCTCTCTAGACTCTGCACCATCTTTGTAGCCCTCCTCTGGATGATTTCTAATTGCTTTACATAATGTTTTACATTGTGGCACACAGAACTGCCCCCAGCACTGGAGGTGAGGCCACCCCATCTCAGAGCAGAGCAGGACAATCTCTTGCCCTGCTGATGATGCTGTGCCTGATGCACCCCAGGTCACACTTGACCCTCCTGGCTGCCAGGGCACTGCTGACTCGTGTTCAACTTGCCACTGACCAGGACCCCTTTCCATGGGGCTGCTCTTTGGTCTTTTATTACCCTTTTAGTCTATATATACATCCAGGGTTGACCAATCCTAGGTGCCAAGTCTGGCACTTACTTTAACATCCGCTACTTTAAGCGTGCTTTAACAATGAGGTATATTTTGTTGATGATTCTACTGTAATTTTTTACAGTGCTTTCAATGTGAATTTGTGAATATGTTTTGCATGATCTTTGTTTTCTGCAAATGAACTGAAGAGGGGCACAGGACCTTCTTTGCATCAGAAGAAATCTTGTTCTTTGTTTCTGGTTGGTTACACCTTCAAGTCCAAGTGAACCACAGGGTAGGTTTAAGCGGCAGGGAAGAGGGGAAGCATATGTAGTTGGACCTAAGATTTCACAGTGAGGGCAAGAAGAGATCAGTATAGGATTCCAGCTAGGGAATTCTAATCTGTGAAGATGTGATCATGATGTTAATTATTTGATGTAAAATGATAACTGTTTTCATTTTTAAGAAATTGCTCAAAGGTTCTTTTAATCAGGAATCACTGGGTGAAATTGGCCAGTGTTCTGGAGCAGGTAACTCCAGTTAATCATACTTAGGGCCTGCAGAACCAAAGACAATCCTTCTTCTTTGGTCCAAGCTAGTAAAAATATCCTTGCTGAGGATTTAGCAAGTGAACAGTTGTGTACAGTCATTGCAGCTATGATTTTATTTCTCTGCTTTACATAAAGCAGAGAAATAGAAGCACTGGACTTTGTATTATTGAATTCTATTTACCTAATACCTCCATTGCTGGTGGTTTAGAAGGGAATCTAAAGAAATATTCATGTAGAAAGCTAAATAATGTAAAAATTTCCAGCTTTATGACAAATCTCTACAAGTTCAGGAGGACAAAGAAATGCTTCTGATTAGAATTTTAGAAACAATGGAATTTTTCTTTGACAGCAGAAAAGATAGATTTAAATTTTTCATCCTGTACACTTAGTCCGTGACTTAACGCTCTCAATCAAGAAAAGTAGGATTTTTTTTTCTCCTAAATTAGCTCATTGATGAAGGAAACATGATGATCTTGCCAAAGTGCAAGTTAGTGTTAGAAAAAATTAGCAATCAGCCACTGAAGAATTGCTGTGGAACAAAGAAAATGGGATCAATTGTGGTTGGAAAGATGGTCTTGGTTAAGAACTTTGTTCTTTCTATCTTGCTTAGCTTTGTGAAATAGAAGAAGGTCTGCAGAATAGAAATTTACAGCATGATCTATGGTAAAATGGAGAGTGTTGCATTTTGAGAACTTATTTTTGTATGCTGGAGCACAAAATTAAAATGTTAAAGCCTTCAGTATGAGGTGGCTCATCTGCTGATCAGTCATTCTAATGTGGCTCCACTGAAATCAGCTAGTGAAAATCAGTCTCCTGTTAATTTTTCCAGTTGGGAGATGACTGCTTTATTTTTGGTTTAGTTTTATGTATATTGCAATATTTTTGAGAATGTACTGGAGAACATTTTGCTGGACTCTAGAGTCAGTGTTCAGTTTAAAAGATGTATTACACATAAGCAGCATTTAAGATTAAAAGGTTTTATTTTGGCCAAGTAAATTACTATAGCGCCATTTAAATCTGTAACAGTGTTTACAATATAAAAGAAAAATCTTCGGGGTTTTTTTGTTCTTCTGGAGACTAAAGCTTCAGGAGGCTTTATAGCAATACGTTTTCTGAGATAAAACTGTACTTTTATAGCTGAATTCCCAAAGTGGGAGCTGCCTAACTCTCTGAATTAATACAGTAGCTAAAAAACTATAAGAGACAGGAAGAATAAGATTCTTGGAAAATGAGGATGAACAACAGAGCTACCCTTCTTTGAGTGTGTGCAGTCTTTAATCAGCCTTAGGATACATGCACTTTACAGTGTTACTCAGCCCATAATCATATATATTAGTATTTATAATCTGACAATGATGAAAGATTAGCTGTAACTGAGAACCATTCATTTTAGTTGTTACTCCATTCAAATGAGGGGGAAAGCATGTACCCTTCAGTTCTGGACCGTTCTAGGTAGCAGTGTGGGCAGTTTCCCTAACACTGTGGGTGTTACGGCTTTTTGCTTTTTCATCTGATTTCTTCATCCTGCTCTTTGCTCCAGTTTTTGTACTTTGCTGTAGTCATAAAGTGATTGCACACATAAAGAGGCAAACAGGTAACGTATGGGTTTTTAAATATGTTTTTACTCTTTGCTTCCTGGTTAGGACCAGTTGAATTACTATTGTCAGCATTTCAGTGCAGGCTGGGTGGATGTGCTTTCTGATGTCTAAAAAGATAAAACCCTTGTGCTTTTTTGGGCTGATTGGAGGTGCCAGAAATACCAGAGAACTGATACTCAAATGCATTTAGGAAGCTAAAACCTAGTAAATATGATTACAAGTGCTTGAGCTCTTAGTGACAATCTCAGCTTTGTGATTTGGGACATGTTCTTCTCTCCCAAGCACTGTGATGGAGGAGGAGGCATTCTGCTTGATATGGATGGGGAAATTGGCAGAGTGAGAGCCTCTGTGATAACAACATGGTGAATTGAAGAAGTCATTAATCAACAGATGGAAGTAGAATTAAGGAGGTGGCAGTCAGCAGGAGAAAAGGGCAAGAAAGTGAAATGCATGTTTGATGCTTGAATTCCAGCATTACCTGGAACTCTATTGTCTTGTTCCCTCTCCATCCTCTAGTTAATTGCTTGAGGGCAAGACACACACAAAAGCAAATTAACTCTCAGGAAGAATTTAGACATTGTAGATTGTCTCATTTAAATCATTGGAAGTGCAAAACAAAACAGAAAATTCTGACAGTTTCAGTGCTGCTGTATTTCCCATATTATCTAAAGCTTCATCCTGTTTCTAGAGTTCCTACTGTAGCTGCCTTTTCAGAGACAGTTGTGAGAAGAGCAGGCAGTCAAAATGAAACATGGGAACACTAGCTGTTTGCATGATTAAGGTCTTAGGGAACTAGAATTAATTTCAGCCATAGCGTTTGCATTTGCTTGGACTATTTCTATTTACTAAACAATTAAATCTGTGATTCTCTTGCTGTTTCTACTTGGAGAGATGCTTGCAAAACAATGCCTGAATGAGATCCCTCATAAAGTTTAGCCCTGTTTCCTACTAGATAGTTAAAAGCACAAATATCCCTTTGTCTTTTGCTGCTATCACATTATAAGCTTGTTGCCTGAATTTTCAGTTGCAGTTTGAAGGAAGTTATGGCCCATTGTCGGCACCAACAACATCAGATAAAATAGTTTGAAAGAACTGTGGAAAAAAACTTTGAAGTTTCCTCAACATCCCTGCCATCAATTTTAATTTCTCATGTTTGTTGCCTGTAAGCCTCTTGCTGGCTGAGAAAAAGAGGGTATTGTCTCTCATCTCCAGCAGGACTATTTGCCAGCCCTTTGACTCGACAGGAGAATTTTGAGCTTTTGCAAAATTTGCAGTTGAGCAGATGGACAGCATACAGGAGGCCAAAATGACACAAAGGGAGCCCTTAGTTTGTAGAGCACAGTCTGGATCTCTGTCTAGGTTATCAGCTTTGTGTCCTCTGCGAACAAGGCTGATAGAAAAAAAGGGTACAGGACAGAGACTGAAAAAAAATACCATGATGTGTAAGAGCACAAAATGTGGGTCAAGACTTTTAAATGTCCTCCTTAGGTCTTCAAGCTGTAGAGGGAATGTGAAAATTGGAAGACTTATACACAAGAAGCTTTGCTGTGCTTTCTTACTCGGCACATGCCTTGCAGTTAGCAAACCCATAGGTAGCTTTTGAGTTTTTTTCCACCAAAATATGTCAAGGCACATCACTGTGACCTTGCAAGACACAGGTTCCTTTCTAGTACAGCTTCACTTAAGATTTTCTGAGCAGAAAGCACTAGCGTGTGGAATCTTGCTCAGACTTCACACAGTGACCCTGAAAAAGTGATTAATGCAAGAAGGTAGCCTTTCCTTTTCAGAATTAGGAATAAAAAAGAAGTTAATTCATGAGAAAAGGAAGGAAAAGAAAAAAAAAGAAAAAAATTAAGAACTACACTAAGGCTTAAGAGCTCATTTGGTCATTTTCCTCTTCAAAGGCATCTTCCTTTGTTGGAGGCTGAGGTATCGGCACTTGACCCACAGGACTTTAAAGGAGAAACTCATGACAGATTGTTCCCAAAGGATTTCTTTGATACTTTAGTCAAATAGTCATAAAAATTCCAGAGCTGCTGCTGGAAAAATGAGGGGCAGGGTAGGAAAGGAGCTGAAAAAGAAGAAAACCTAATAGTAAAAAGGAATCTTATTCTTTCCCCTTAGGACAAGACATGTAGATAAATTCAGAGGTCATTGAAGGAAAACCCTGAAATGTCAATGATGTGGCATGAAAAAACCCCCCACCCTACTAAATCCACTGATTTTACTAAAGCATTGCTCTTCTGGTATAATATATTAAAAAAAAAATAAAAAGTAAGCATAGAATTGACTATATAGTCTATCTCTCCCTTGCAGTAATTCCCCACTTGATATTCTTCTGGAGATAAGCCTTTAGCAGTGGCCTTGGCAGTGAAGTATTAACCCTGACCCTTAGTGATCTGGTTTCTGTAGCTCTAGAAAGTCAAGACCTATGGGGAAATATATATGTCAAAATAAAACCAGAAAGTTTTATGCAACAATGAACTAATATCTAAACCATGATGTTTGCTTTCTTTCAGCCCAATTACATAAGCCATGATTACTGAAACACCAGGAAGATATTAGCCCCAAGGAGAGAGAGAATGGGAAATTCAATCATCATTTTCCCCCTTTCTGTTTTATGGAGAGGCTCCCCAGGAAGAGAAATTTTCCTGCTTTAAGTCAACATGAAATGTCACTTTTTTTTTCTCAAAGGAAAGCATGGCCAAAACTGAAATGAGTTGCCTACATAGAAATTATTGAGCTTTTTTAACATGATATGCAAATGAGACTTCACCAGTGAAATTACTTACCACTATGACATCATCAATTGAATCAGATTTGGCAGTAAAATTTCTAGATCACATATAGAATGTACCCAAGTCTCTGCCCAGAGGCCTTAAAGTAGGATTAATCTCAACTAATTCTAGATATCTACAATGTGGAGATTTTTCTGAAACAGTTGATTTATTAAATGTTTGGACAATGAAAATTAATTGGAATGCAATTTGAAGTATTTGATTATTGTTTTTTAAAAAAATTTATTGTGTATCTGTATTTTATTGTATTTGATTAAATGAACAGGCCAGATAGTACCTGTTTCTCCCCCTGATCTCAAAAATAAAAAAAAAAAGGAAACCAACACCTAGGATGAACATTTGAACATTTTAAATGTTGTCAGCTGCAATAACCTACAAAACAGGCATGTTAAACTAGTGTTTTTCTGGGTTTGAACTCGGTTATGTTCTTTACTGATGCACAGTAAAAGATAGCTGCTCCCAAGTTTGTTTTGAGGAACATAAATTTTCATTTTGGGCACTACAAGGACAGGCATTCAAGGTGTTCAGCAGGGGTGGAGTTCAAAATCTGTGCCCCAAAGTACTCGTAGTGTTAGGTAGCAGTCCTATCAATGCACACCCAGCTTGGTATTTTATGTTGGGATTTAGTGGATGTTTTACTTGTTTGATCAGCAAAACTTTTCTTAATAGTTTCTTTCAAAGTTGAGCTGAATCTCCATAAACATACTGTTACATTTTCTGAGCATGTTTCATTCTGAAAAACATTCAGTAATGCTTTTGCTGGCCACTTGATATCGTGGCCACATGTTTCTCAAGCAGATGTTCATATGCCGGAAATTCTAATTTAAACTGATTATCAAATCACTTATCCTTCACAGAATGTTGGGTACAAGTGTGTTACTGTTACAGGAAATTTGTCAACATTTGAGTTGAAGAACCTGAAGTACTGTTTCAACATGTAGTGTTAAATCCTCAGCGGCAGTAATGCTGCTTTATTTGGCACTTGCAACCTTTGGGTCTGGGCCAATGCCTGATTGTGATCTGTACAATACATTCTACATAGTAGAAGTTATAGGAAACAAAGCAACTGCATGATTTATAATTCTTCCTAAAAGTATTTGTGAAAGCTTAATAAAGTGCTATGACAATTAAAACAGCCTCTGGTTTTACTAGTTGAAATTAAGTTTTTGTGGACTTAGGGTTCCATTCCAAACTTCTGTTTTGCTGCTCACAAGCCTCTGTAATATTTTCCTTCTTGTCCTGACCTTTTCCAGTCATCTTTCTTGCCTGAATGTGGTTCTGGTGGTGTTTTATTGTGGACTTTTGGCAACAATAACAGTTCTACCATTTTTAGTGTATGAAAGCTAAGGGAAAAAGCCTTTCCTCTTCAGTGACTCTTTGGATTTGTGCTTAAATGTTCCTCTAGTCAGTGAGGAGGGAGATAGCAAGCTGAAATAGCTAGCTCCTACTGTGGAAAAGCAAATTTCATTTTTTTTCCTGGTGAAAACTGGATTTAGTTTTAGAAAATGAGGAGGAAAGTGTAAAAATACACACATGCAGTTTTTGTGTATTTTAAATAACCATTTTAATGTGATTTTTATCGCAGAATGTTCTCAAATAACTGTGGATATTAACCAAGGACTTTACAATGGAAAAGCTGTCAGTTTTATATCCCAAATAACACACACAAATACTGAGCAATAGCTTTCTGCTTACAGCGTTTCCATAGCTCTTATTTTATCAGTGTCAAATAGATCATTACATTTTCAATATGTAGCTGTTCTACATTAACCCTGGATGTAATCAGACAACTAAACTTTATACAAGAAGGAAAGCTAATACCCATGACAACATATCTAAATTTCATGTGAGTTTACATGTAGGTAGTTCTTCTTGTGCTAGAAAAAAATCTTTGTTTAATTTTTGTAAGCTTAAAATGCAACTTTTCGCTAGATTTTCCCCCATGAAAATATTGCAGGTTTTGCAGCATCTCTAAATTGTAGAGTGGCTTAGGTTGGAGGAGACCTTGGAGATCATCCAGTACCACCCCTGTGCTATGGGCAGGGACACCTTTCACTAGGTCAGGTTACTTGGAGCTCCATCCAGCCTGGCCTTAAACTCTCAGGGATGAGAAATCTACTGCTTGTCTGGGCAACCTGTTCCAGTGTTTTACCACCCTCACAGCAAAGAATTTCTTCCAAACACCTAATCTAAACCTATGCTTAGTTTGAACCCATTCCTCCTTGTCCTGTCTCCAAATGCTCTTGTAAATACTCTCTCTCCACCTTTATTGTAGCCTCCCTTCAGGTACTGGAAGGAATTAAGTCACCCCATAGCCTTTTCTTTTCCAGACACAACAGCCCCAACTCTTTCCTCATAGGAGAGGTGCTCCATCCCTCTGATTGACTTGGTGTCCCCCTTCTGAAATCTCCCACAGACCCAGATCCTTCCTGCCCCGAGGACCGCAGAGGTGGGCACAGCACTCTGGGTGAAGTCCCATGAGAGCAGAGTGGAGGGGCAAGGCAATGGAAGTAGAAAAGGCCCAAAATATTCTGGAGAAAGAGATGGGTGTATCATATGGCACCATCCATCTTTATTGACCTACAACTGAATACCCCTTGTCTCTCATTAACTTCAAGAGGAAATTGAAACATTTCCAAATATCACCAGAAATAAAGAATATGAATTGGTTGAAACAGTATTTTGAAGAATAGAGTGCAAAGCTGTTAATGAGCTATTGTGGCTCCCTTCTCTAGGAAAGACAAGTTGCTTTAATCAGAAAGGTCATGCATGTCAGATAGCATTATTGTTTCCTGTGTTTGCTTGACTCTGCTTCAGTCTGGGGGAATTAAGATTTCAATGAACATTATTAAGAGTTAAGACACATGTCTGGAGATGTGGACTCTTTTGCATTCATCTCTGCTGAAATTTCACTTTTGATTTATTGGCACTGCTGTTAAGTACTGCTTATATGTGTCACTGAAACCCCTAGAGAAATGCAAGTGTTAAATTTATAGCACAGAAAATACCTTAGAGATCATTGAAGCACAGCTAGTTCTACCTTGAACTTGAACTCTAGGAGCACTTTCATCATCCCTAAGGTTTTAGTGATAGAGTCATATTTCTTAGATATACTGGAAAGAGAATGGAAGAGTTGTGATTCACTTAGGTTGAGACTCAGTTAATTTTGGGAATATCTGTAGATAGCAATTTCCTGCAGGTGGTCAGACTGTCCCAGAGTTTGCACTTGTTTGGTGATCCAGGGGGTTAGATAGGCACCTGTTTGGAGGGGGGCTCCAAAGACACTCTAAATATAGACTTTACTCCTTCACACACACACCCCACACCCCCTGTTACATTCATAGTTTTTGTGGGTCTGCAAGCTGTGTTAGGGCTGGCCAGTATTAGTCACTGCATAAAAAAATTACTAGAATTATTAAGAAAATAGTGAAAATTAAAAACAAACAAACAAAAGTGTTTTGGATGATATTTCATAATGGGATCACCAAATAATGGAAAGCTGCCTGTGGGGTAATTTGAGAAAATATCTTTATTTTTTGGCATATTGGGAGGAGTTTTTTTATGCTTGTAATTGTATTATATATGTGCATGCCAAAAAAAAAAAAAGGATATGTTCATCCATTAGGAGTGCACAAAACTGGTTTTACCCCCCAAATTGGAAAGAACTGTTAAGTGGGAGAAAAACCCCACCACTGTTCATTGATCCTGAAAATGTTTGGTAAATAGTATCCTGATGAGCATTTCACCAGTGCAGGCACACTGTCTTCCTGCAAACTCCTCTAGCAAGAGGAAGAAGGAAGACATCTGTTGGGTTCCACAGGAATCCCTGTCCTAGCAGAAACAGTAGTGTTGCTGTCTGAGTTCTCTTGACCTGCAGTGAGCCTAGACTGTGTAAAAAGTCCTTTATCACAGCTTGAGTGGAAAGTAAGGATAGTCATCTTGTGCCTGTTATTTTTATATAGGTACAGGGAAGGAAAAAGGAACAGAAAAATGAAGTGGAAATATATTTAGCTCATTGTTACTACTATAAGCCTTTTTATTGGACAAGATTCTGCTACAGGAAAGGTTGATAAAGGCTAACACAGGAAATGATTGCTTTCAGAAATTACATGGCAATCTTGCTGTATTGTTTCTTTTCATTGTCTGGTAAGAGCTGTAATTTGATGGGGTGTTTTTTGTGGGTTTGTTTTGTTTGTTTGTGTTTTGTTTTGTTTTTTCCTTAATGTTTATATTGGCTATATTTTTCCTGTTTGGTTCACTTCGGTGAAAACTGGAGGTTTCTTTGCTTTTTTATTTTATTTTTTTTAATCCTGAAGTTTATTCTGCTCCACCACCTATGCCCTTTCTTTAGGTGCAGTGAAAGTCGGTTATTTTTGACTCAACTCTTTAAACCCAGGTTACAAAATGCAGTTTGGTGGTTTAGAAAAATAGATGAATGTCCATATACCCAAGTGTAGAACAGGGTCAGTGCAGTTGTGTAGTGTGTACACTAAGAACTTATTAGGATAGATAAAAATTGTGAAGTTTTTACCTGTTGGAACTATTGTGCCCAAGTGAGGTGTGCATCTAGGAGTCACTGAACTTCCATTCAACATCCTTTTTTAAATTAATAAAAACCCACATCAGTCAGCTCTTTTTTTTTTTTTTGCTGTAGCATCTGCCTGTGCAAAGGCTGTGGAGATTAAGAATACTTCTCAGAGGTAGGGCTGTCCCAGCAAGATTAGCTGGGCAGGCCAGACATACAGCATCTTTTCCATCAAGGGCTATGATATGGCAGAGGAATGCCACTAATCTTTTCCTGCTGTGAACTCTTGTCCATATCCATTTTAAGGTATTCTCAAGTATGTTTGAATACACACCAAAGATAATTCTTCTCCTTTTAAAATTCTCCTCTTGTCTGAGCAGTTTGCAGCTCTAATGAAGAGCTGTATTCTCTATACAAATTTACATCTCTTTTCATCTTGCCCAAGAAGGATGGGGAGGTAGCTGTGCTGCCACTAATTACTGAGAGATTAAAACAGTCTTTGTGATAAGAAAGGAACCTCCGTACTGTTTTTTCAAGCCAAAACTGCTAAAGAAGCTAGCAACAAATACTCCTTTTTGGATGGCCAAGAGGTAACACCATAATGAAATGTGCTACTATCTCAACATGAGAGCAGCTATAGGATGTGACAACTCTGTTTATGTTGAAAAGCCAGAAGGGCTTTAGCATCTGCTGTCATTCCTATTTGTGATGTGGCAAGTATCTTTTCCAAAGGAAAGCTAGAAATATCTACATTAACAGTTCTCAATTCTCTTTCTTCCTAATTAATTTTTGATGCTAAGGAACAGGAGCCGTACCAGCAAGGATGCCTATAGGTTAATTTTTGGAAGGTGAAACTTTATATTATACTGGCAGAGTGAAATCTTTAAGTTTCCCAGTATAAAATGCTTTAGATCGTGAAGGAAAAAGAAAAATCATAAACTTCCTCACAATATCTTATGCAAGAGTAGCCTGGCTTAAATGCTTAATGAAGGAGAAGACTGAAGATTAAAAATAGTAAAACTTTTCTTCTTTTCTCTTTTTTTTTTTTTTCCCTTTACTTTCACTGTTTTTTATACAGGTATGGTAGTTAAATTAGGGCATACCATCCGATAGGGTTTCAAACCTTTGGAAGAAAGATGCCAAAATGCCACTCTTAAATCACTCTAGCCTTCTATTGTGGCAAGACAGATAGAAGAAAAAGCAGCATTTTACAAGTTGCCTAAGAACATCCCTCAGGGCACTTGAGGTGCTACAAGTCAGATTAGACTTGTCCCAGAAATCAAAACTCTGAACTTGAATGGGTATTAGCACAAGTATCAATCTTGTACCTGTTGAACAGAAGAAGGAATGAGATAATTTAAAATATAATTGTACTCTCATGTCCTTTGTCTTCAGTGCAGCTATTATTAATAATACATAAATGCTTATTCTGCTCAACTGGGTTCCATTAGATTCAAAGCTTAGTTACAGTTTTTGATTTCCTCTGATGTCTGTAATTGTGTTCTACAAGTTGTACTTTATTACAGTAAAAAAGTGTTGGTAATAGTAATAACAACAATAATAATTCTGTAAACAAAAGCCTTAATAATATTTCCTACCCAATCAGCCTTAAGCTACATTTGCATCCATCTTGTTGCCCTTATCCCTCTGACATGTCCAGGTCAGCTTTAGTGCAGATGTGGTGCCAAGGTTGGAGACCTGAGCATTGGGAGCTCTCGGTGCTTTGCTTGCCCTCTAGTCGCATTGGGAGGGCTGGGGGTGGCCGAGGGGTTGCACTGCTGGCTGACATCCCTAATCCTGGGGATGTTCAACCAATGAAGAGGCAAACCCGAGCAGTTTTGTTAGCAGAGCATTTTCTTTCTGCCTTGAGTTTGAAATTGGAATCTGTCAGGTACAGGATATAGATTGAACGCAAAGAGCTTTCCTCTCTTTCATGCATCCAAGAAAATTCTTTGACTGTAAGGAGGAAAGCTGTTCTTCCAAATGAAGTTACTGTTTACAGGGATGCTCAACGCATTAGAGACAGAAAATTGCAATTGAAAGAGATATGAGGATTGTCTCGTTCTTGGTTTACTAGAAGATTACTTTAGTTTTATAACTGACACAATTTTTTTGACATTTTCGCTTCTGTGATTTCTGTAGAATAATGTCAATTACAATTCATTAGCTGTCTTTTAATTTAAAGACACGATGAAATTGCAGTTGCATCTCAGCAAATTTCCTTAGCTGAGTCACAGAAGAGAAACATTTGTTGATTTGCCTTGACGTAGTATCCTTTTTCTCTAAATTGTATTTTGATACATTTAGTAGCTATAAGTATCTCCTGCCACCCACAATTAAAACTTTCTGTCTACAGGGAGATGGTTACACTCTGATTTCTAGAAAAATGATGAAAATACCAATTCAGATTGTGATTGTGCAGGAAAGACAGCTGCAGAGTAATGCTTTCCATTCATTGCTCTTTGGCACTAGATGCAATTTGTCACTGCTACAGATACTGCTAACCATTGTTATCCTTCACCTTTTTTTTTTCCCTTTTTTTTTTTTTTTTTTTTAAGTTCAGTCTTTATAAAATTGGCTATGTGCAGATTGTCGTTTCTCGGACCAGCACAGATTGTGGTCTGTGCACATGAAGACGTGCTCTTAATGACCTTTTCTGAAATACATGTGTCTCAATTTCAAGACATTTTCAGCCTGTTCTCTCTCTGCAAGTACAAAACCTCTAAGCTGTACCAAGCTTGCTTTTAGCCACTCAGGTTGTTTTTTTAGGATGGGTGCTATGACTGTGTCTATATTCAAAATAATTTTTCGGTCTTTGGAATGAGAACATATATTTATTAAAATGCTTACACATTTTGAGGTGCTGCTTTTGCCTGTAACAGCTAGAATTCTCGAGTATTTGTATTTATGTGTATGCAGAGATCAGGAGGTGAGGTGCTTGGATGAACATTCCCAATGAGCAGTTTGCATGCAGTCACCTGTTCAAGTAAGCCAGGAGGATTTTGGGTAGGTTGCTCTGTGCCTACTATTGCTTGAATATTTATAAACAGGATGGGAAGTGACAGCAGACTGTCTGCATTTACCTAGCAAAGAATCATTGTGCCTTTGTTAAACACCAGCTACAGACTGGTTCTCCTGAACCTTGAAATATTCAGTCACTTGTCAGCTTGTACGTTAACATGAGGCTATACAGGAGTAGCTCCTTGAGATAGCTTGTTATCTAGCAAGGGAAGTTAATTTTTATCCTGAGTAAAGGCTAGGTTATTCGCAGTGCATACACATGCAAAGCAGTACTCAACACTTTCTTTTTAGTTGTTTTCATCAGATCACCTCTTTTTCTGAGTGTTAGATGAAATTTACCTGGGAAATCAAGTGTTAACACAAACCCACTTTCTGTAATCTGGAGAACTGATATGGAAATTCAACGGATTTGCATGTTTTGTTTTGTTTTCCAAGTCTATTCTATGCTTGATTCATGAATAAAAATTCATTTACATGCTACACCATTAAATTAGATTTTGGAAAGAACAGAAATAAAAGTGTGGGAAAATGCTTTATGGTATTGCATATAATGAAGCTGTTTTGCCCCAGCAGTATATTACTCCCTTTTGTTGCTGATTTTCAGATAGTTTGTATTTTGTTGCATGAGACATAATGCTGAGTAAGACTTAATATTGAGAAGAGTCAAGAGATCGGTATGTAGAAACTGAAAAGCCAACTAGAATTCTTCATAATGGCTCTTTTACCACGCCTATCATCATCTGAGGAATATTTTTCCTCAGGAAAAAAAAGTCTTTTGTCAGTTTAGTTAAAGGGAGATGGTTCTTGCAAAGTTTTATTGCCAGCCCAAGCAGCCCTTTTCATTGCTGTGTTTGCACCATTGGCAGCATCTGTTTGGCTGCATAAGAGTTGGCATGTCTGCATATTAATTACTGTGTTGAAGTATTCTCAAACAGTCAGATCATTGGAAAATTACTTCTTGTTTTCGAAATTCCCGGTACAGAGACTTCTCTGTCCTAGGCAAGTGTATAAAAAGGCATGCATTTGCTAACAGTAAAAAATGTGTAGCAGAGCTCCCAACCCAGTTTACTAGCTTCAAGCAAGTAGTTTTCATGAGATGTTGAATATGGCATCCTGGCCTTTATTAAAAATCGTGTAACCATCAGGACTAGAGAAAGACTCTCCTCCAGGACTTGGCACTGGTGAGGCTGCAACTTGACTGCTGTGCCCCATTCTGGGCCCCTTAGTACAAGGAGGACATTGAGGTGCTGGAGTGAGTACAGAGAAGGGCATCAGAGCTGGTGAAGAGTCTGGAGAATAAGCTTTATAAGGAACAGCTGAGAGAGCCTGGAGTGTTTTAGCCTGGAGAAAAGGAAGCTCAGGAGTGACCTTCTTGCTCTCTACAGCTGCCTGAAAGGAAGTTGTAACCAGGTGGGGACCGGTGTCTTCTCCCAGACAACTAGACATCTTGACAAGAAGAAATGGTCTCAAGGTGTGCCAGGGAAGGTTCAGGTTCAACACTGAAGAATTTCTTCACTGAAAGGGTTGTCAAGCCTTGTAACAGGCTGCCCAGCAAAGTGGTGAAGTCACCATCCTTAAATGTCTCCAAGAAAAAACTGGATATGGAACTTGGTACTTTTTTGGTTGGCATGGTGTTGTTTGCTCAACGGTTGGATTCAATGGTCTTGGAGTTCTTCTCCAGCCTTAATGATTCTTTATAAATCCACTGGAAGCTTTGGAGTTGGCATGTGATTCACTGGTATCCATGTATAATTTTTGTGGGGTTTTTATGTGGTACAAATGCTTTTCTCTTAGATTTGTTTTTCTGCTTATGAGTTGACCTCTTTAATGTCAGTAGTAGATATATGAATAGAATCATGGTGATCCTAGGTACGTACATCTTTTCATCGCAATTTCTCATTGCATCAATTCCGACTGGCAATAGAACTTCAGATCAGAATGGCAAGAGAAAGGTAAAGATAAACTGAGTCTGCTTGGAATAGATATCCCAGCTATAAAAATACACACACAGTTCTAGAAACTAAGTGCTCTCTGAAAGGAGAGCCTTGGAAAGAGGGCATGGATGAGTATGGAGAGACTTCTTAGAATTAAGTAATGTTTTACGGGGAATGTCAAACTGCACTTAGTTGTCAAAGTTCATAATTAAGGAGATAATGGTAAACTGCAGTAACATGGACAGCTTCCAGTGCTTCTGCTTGGGTGTCAAAACTCTCAGACCATTTTCAGCCAGGGCCTCTGACAGACAATGGGTAACAAATCTTTCCTGTAGAAACAAGTTACTTCATCATGCTGCCCTGGGAGCTACCTTTCATGCCTTGCTGGCATTACCATCATACATTGGCACTTCAGAGCAGCAGCTTTCAAGGTAAATGGACAAGAAGCTTAGTTAAGTTACCAAAAAACCCAAAACACCAACCAAACAAAAAACCCCAACAAAACAAAAAAAAACCCCAAACACCCCAAACACAAAATGAACAAACAAAACCCTCAAGATCGTCATTGTAGTATCTACTGGGTAGTGTGACTTAGTGGAAGGTCCTACTTGTGTTGTATACGGCAGTCAGTGTACAGAGTTCAGATGCATAAAGAACACTTTGTTCTAATGAATATTAATGAATGCATATATTGATAGAAGGAGAATTTTCTGAGAGGTAAAATACTTAAGGTATTTCAAGCGGACCATGAAATTAGGTGCAGCATATGGTCAGCTGTGTGGGGAAGTTCTCTTGACCCCTTAGGTAAAATTTAGAGTGTCTGTTATTTCTGTGTCAATTTATATGGCATGGCATCTGACCACTTTACAAGTTTGAAATAATTTTAAAAATTTCTGTGAACAGGTTTCTTTTGATTTTTATAGCTTTGGTCACAATGTGTGTTCTGAGCACAATGAAATAGAGAAGTAGAGAGAATTTTGTTTTCATAAGTGGTCTCCAGAAATTGTTATTAAAAATGCTTAACAGAATGACTTTTTTTTTCTTTATAGGGAAAAATAGGTTTCATTTATGGCTATATATTTATATCATATCTTAAAATCTGCATAGTAAGATGTGTTTCTTTTTTGTGTTTTACTGCTGGGATTGAGAGTTTAGTCACTTTTAAGACTTGAAAACATTTCTGTTTGTGAGGTGTAAATAATATAAGTGTTTTCACACCTGCTACATTTAAATAGGTTTAACAGCTACACCTTCAAAACTGTAGATACTTAATAATGAGGATCCACATACGAAGAGGTGTTTTTTTCAATTCTTTGTTAAAAAATTATCTTTGTGTATCATCTGATTCTGCATTACCAGGGAAGTCTTGTTTTGTTCCCTCAAGAAGATGATGTGGGATCTGAGCATTTATTTTGATATGTTAAACTACATTCTCCAGTCATCAGAGTTAGCGCAGGACTTGGCACCTCACAGGATGTATTAACATAAAGCAAAGAAAGGTGAAGATGAGTGGTCTTATTTTGACCTTTTCTTTTAAAATAACAAATAGAGCAAAGCTTCAAAGAAGTGGAAAACCAATGGTGAAGTAACTTGAGGTTGGAGTGTTCACAGAAATTGCTAGCTGATAATCTGAGCCATTAACAGCCAGACTGAAAATCTCCATCATGTAGAAATTCCATTTGAAGTGCATGAAAAAACTTGTAGGCACAAAGTTTGAAAGCCTGCAAACCAAAACAACAACCTCTTCCTGATGGTAGTGGAATTAGTTAGGGAAGTACTATTACATCTACATTTCTTTCACATTTGTTTAGAAGGTAGAAGCTTCCTGGTTTGGTTTTTGTCCTCTTAGCCATGTTTGGGTAAGAATTGAAGTGTAATTCAATGTACTTTAAAAACCAAAATCAACAACAAAGACTTCCTAGGAAATAACTAGAATTGATGCTGGCATTTGTTGTCCTCTCCAAATGTCAAGATATTCAATAATACACTTCCTGAAAGCAAAAAGTATAAATTGGGGGAAAATAGCAGTTTCTACGAGGCAATAAGGACAGACCCACAAAAAAGGCCTGACTGAGCTTTTGAGAGCCAGCTAGTACATCTGAGCTCTAGCAAGCCATTAGCTGAAAGGACAACTGCATGCATTTTTAATGTGCCTCATTTGGATCCTTCACATCCTGACCAGTGTTTGTGACTCCTTGAAAACACTTTGTAAAGCTATTATGGTATTTTGTTTAAGAACATTATTTTGGAGAGAAGCCACTGAATAGAATGGGAATGTTGTTCAGACCTTTTTAACATGTTTCAGATAATGGAAAATGTTCAAACTGGCATCTTCAAAAAGTATGCAGGTACCTTTGCTGGAACCTTACCTTGAAAATAATGTCTTTCATGGTGCTGTTTGCAGATGTTTATGTGTATGCAGATGTAAACATTCTGGGATTTTTTGCTGAAAGCCTTTGTCATTGATGTAATGTTATTTTGTAGGACTTTGCAGTGATGGGCCTGGGCAGGGGCATAAGTGCAACCCGTTTTTTACCATCTCTGTACATCATTAGAAATGAGAAAACAGCAGTGTCTGAATATATTTATATGAGTATGACAGAATCTCAACCCTGCTGAAGTAAATGGAAATTTATAAAGATTACAGTAGTATCAGGATTTTTACTTTTAATTATCAGTACTTACAGTTTGTTCACACAATGCTTTCCCTGTATAGATTAGTAATTGCTTGCTGCCTCAAAAGTCTTTGATCAATTATATCTAGAAGAGAGGAGTTTCGCTAGAGCAGCTGATATGTGATGAGCTCTTTTATAGAAGCTGACCAGTGTTGCCAAGGATTTCACTTATGATGTCAGGTCTGATTTTTAAAAGGGATCAGAACCCAGTGTGATAATCATGTTAATATTTGGTGTTGAAATGAAGCTGAGCATATCTGAGAATCTTGGCCCAGGTCTGAGTTGCAAATTGTCTTGTGAATTGTTCAGGTGAGAAAAATACCAAGTGAGAGGAATGATCTTTGGAAACTAATGAAATGAAACGTTCAGTAAGAAGCAAAAAATATCTCTACTGCTTAATTAAAAGGTTTTACTTTAAAGTAATCTTTTTCTACTTGAAGTGAATCTTAAGAACATGGAAAAATTCTTCACAAGGGACAATATTTTCTGTATCTAGCACTTTTTAAATAATATTCTTATTTTCATAAAGTTGAGAGACATGAAATGCCATCCTGAGGAAGTGAAAGGGAATCTCTAAAGTTTTGTGGGATACTGGGGTTTTTTGCTTTCTGTCTTCGTCTTGGACTTTGTTGAAAATCGGAGGAGAGTGCTTGTGGGTTTTTGGTTTGTTTGTTTTTATTTTATTTTGATTTTTAAAGCTTTTATTTCCTGGAATGTGTAAGATAAGGAGAAAACAAATTTGTCTGAAAGACAAAATATAAAATTGCTTTTGATCTATTCCAATAACAGCTTTCTTTTCCAGGAAATTGCATGCTCTTGAATGCTGAATCCATGAAACCTAAACATGTATGTATATCTGTATATTCACTCAAATGACTCGAGTGGTTACTCAGGTACTAAATGAAAAAGGGAACATAAAATATTCCAGACCGGAAAGTTAGAATATTAATCAATCATGAGTTTCAACGTCGTGACAGGTCTAAAAATATCTTTTATATGTATATTTTATTCAGGTTCTGTTAACAGGATTTTTGGTAGAAAGTCAGTTTCTCTCTAGTCTAAGTAACTATGAACATATATGTAATTTTATACCATCATCACAAAGAAGTATCAGACTTAAACCAATAAAGAATCTTTGCTTTAAGTTTCTGTTCCAAATAGCTGAGTAATTGTGGAAACTTCCACAGTATGGACTGTACTTGAGCGTGATGAGTTGGACATATAGTGTTGAAACTTTTGTTATTACTTAGGGTTTTGTTTTTGCAAGAAGCACAATTGTTGTGAGAGAACAGAGAAATAACACTAAGGATATCTGTTGGAAAGAGTTGACAGCCCCTGCAGTTTTATACTGAATATGAATTCAAAAACCCACTGCAGATGAGAAGGTGCATTCAGTTGGATTATAAATAGACTGTAGTTAGCTTTGAAATGCATCCATTTTATTCTGAGCTTCCAGAAAAGTCCTACAGATATGCAGCTACAGTGAGAGTTCTAATGTGCGTAATAAAGAGAAAATGACAGGAGTTTTATTTGGAGCCTTCTGACAGCTGTAGAAGAAAAAGAAATCCATATGTTGTTGTGGTGCCTTTATTTTCCCTCTACAAAGAGTGAAGGGGTAGATTTAAAAATTTTCCATTCTCAGAAAACAGATCCTGTTCCCAGAGAAATGTGCTTGATGTGACTGGAAATGTATACAGTTCTTGGGCCCTTTTCTTCACTCTTTCTTGTGCTCAGATGCAGCAATCCCAATGTAATCCAGAAGAAGCCAGGCACTGTTCTTTCTTGTGGTCTAAGGGAGGTGGAATGGCAAGACCTACGCTTTTGCTTCTGTCAGCAGAGCACTCAAGTACGTTGAGGTGGAGCTTACCTGAACACACATGGTCATTGCAACATTTTTGTGATGCCCGCAGTAAAGTCAGTCCTGTGTGCTGCCCAGCCTGAATTAGTAAACTTTGTCTTGTAGGGTATGACTCAGATCCAAGGATCAGCAGAGTCTCCGTTTAGAGTATCTGTGGAGTTGCTATCAAAAGAATGTTTTACACAGTACCCCTGTCCTAGGTGGAACAAAAATTAAGGCGTATTACTCTTTGTGTATTAAATAATAGTTCTCTGTAATCTCCCCTGATTATCACCTGAAGCAGGAGAGCATTTCTTAAGTCTGCTATTATGTACATATTTTACTGACTGAATGAAGAGTCTGTTCCTCTAGTGCATACCTCAAATGGGGAAGTTTTGAATTCAGGTGGTCATTTTTTTCTTGTTATGATGTGACTGAAACCAGTCCCATCACCAAACATGAGAAATGGTAATGTGTGTGTTTTGCTTCTAAACAAAATCAGAGCACAGACCTGTTGATTCTCCAAGTAATTTGATGTTTCATCAGGAGACAGATGGCGATGATAAACCAATGGAGAGCTGATAGCCTTCAGCTTGTGTCAGCAGCATGTTGGTCTCCAGTTTTGGACTCTATCTAACCATGAACTATTTTTAGAGGGAGCATGAGGATGTGAGGCATTGCAATTACTGCCTTTGCATGAAGTGCAGAGATCTTCAGCATTTGCACGATTTATTTTCTACATAGTGCGATGGGTTTCCTACATCCATACATGACTGCTTGCACACTCTAGGATTTGTCATTGTACAGTTAAAAGGGAGAACAAACACAATATACAATCTAGTATTGCAGATTGTTTGCAATGGAATGGAGAAAGGATCAGTTTGTGCCAGTCTGGTGGCCAGCCAAAGTCCTTCAGCATGTGGAGGACTTTGAGGTAGCAGGTGAGCTGTTATGTTCCTAGGTAGACACTGCCTGATAAACTCTGAATCTTGCGAGCTTTCTGCAGCACTGATATAACCACTTAGGCATAAAGTAAAAACAGGCATGGGTTTAATTTGTAAAAACGAGATTAGTGGTATTCCTTCTGAGAACATACATAGTGTTTAACTGATGCCATGAGAGCTATTCACCCCTTGACATGATCATTTTCATAGCTTCTGTGCTGCTATGGGTTTCCATAATAAAATAACTACATGAACTATTTAATTTGCTATAAATTCTTTTGTGTTCATGTGTTCCTTTTTGTTTGTCCAAAGCAAACTGCAAAATTTGCATTTTCTGGGTCATAAAATCTCACATCACTATATGAATCTAATTAGAAACTAACATGAAACATTACAAAAATAATACCAAACAAAACCTAGCAATAATTATCTGTGTTCTTTCAGCTCACAATGCATTCTGAGCAATTTTCTTACTCTTCCTCAAGCTTCCAGACACTGTTTTTTTCTCCAAGAAGTCAGATCTCCATTCTTTCTGGGTGTTTATCACTCTCTGTTCTGATGCCTGTCTCTTTGCCTGTCTTGTTCATAACAGATGCCAGTGCTGTGAATTTTTTAAGGCAACTGCAGCCATTGTGGTTGATGAAATGTTTTGGGGCAGTATTTCAGCTCTCATACTAAAGCAAGAATATGGTCTTCAGTTTTCTTATCTCAAAACACTGAAAACAAAAACATACTATTATTGCAAAATATTCTACCAGTCTATACAAAAGGTCATAGTAGCTAGAGAGCATGTTTCTTGTGATTATTTCCCCAAATTAACATTTTGTTTTACATACCCATCTCCCAGTGTGCTGTTCTAATGTGTTGCTGCAGAGTGTCGTGCACATTTACATAATAGCCTCCCTTGTTGAGTTTACTTTGGAAGTTAGACAAAAAAAAAAACAACAAAAAAAAAAAAAAAAACCAAAAAAAACCACACAAAAAACCAAAAACCCCACAAAAAAAACCCCAAAAAAAAAACAAACCAAAAAAAACCCAAACACACCAAAAAACAAAAACAAAAAAAAAAGTAAATCAAACACATTTGGTCATTGAGATACAATAAACATAGACTATAATGATACCACTTTTATGGCCACATTTCAAAGCACAAGTACACTTCATCTCTTTGATCCCTTTGTTCTAATGCTCAAAATAAATGTTATCCACTGAATGAGATTCTATAATGCTACATTTAAAGATTTTGTATTTTTTTTAAATCGAGGCCCTAAGAATCTTATTCCATTGTACAAAAATAGTAACAATTCAACAAGGAGGACTGGAACTTTGAGATTTTTTCCCACTATCATGCAGTTCGCAAAGAACTTAGTTGTCACTCAAAACAAGTAATGAATCCCTATATTTACATTGCAATGGTCAACATGTCATGATGATACATGTTTTCTCTGTAAAAATGTTTGTTTATCTTTAGAAAACCTTCTCTCCTAGGAAAAAGATCCCTTATTTTGGTGGTCTTTCTTTGATAGCATGCACAGCAAGATATTTAAAAGAAAGTGGGTGTCCAGGGTGGGATTGAGAGTTAACAGTTCTAGTAGTGAGATTTTTTTTTTTTACTGGGCTCTTGGGGCTTGCACTAATGAACCTTAGACACTTTCTATATTATCCAAACACTGGATGGTGCAAAATCCAACTGCTTTGACTATTTGGAGTATTTCTTCTCTCAGTGTGTGACTTTTGGGGAATATTTTGTATTTCCTGTAATTTCCTCTCCCCTGCATGAATTTCCTTTTTGCTTGTACAAGTTAAGCAACAGCTGACCTGAGCCCACTCAAGCACTTTTTTTTGGCCTTTTCAAGCAAACAGTCTCTCATCACATCTATAGAGAAACTTTAGGAGGGAGTCTGTAAAACAGAGAAAAGTCAAACCAAAACCGTAAGTGTGGAGTAACTTGTTATTATATGCTGCATCAGAAATAGAATTGAAATTAAAGGCTGGCTTATGGACGCATTGACTCTACTCAGCATCTATCATGAGCTATTGGTCTATGACGTGTGTATAGATGCATATTTCTTATATAGGTCCTAGACTTAGTTTAATTTTAGTGGTGTTAATTCTGAAAATATCTCTATTTAACACCGAAAGACCTCTCTTTGAAGAAGTTTCTGTTCTTTCTTTTGCACCTCTGGTCATACTTTTCCACCCAGTCCAGCCCCCAGCCAAGCAAATCTAACATGTTCAAGGCTTGTGAATGTTTCTCTTAGATTAGAGATTCTATTGTGTCCTGTTTCCCTTCTTTTCAAGAAGGAAAACTGCGATATGGATAAAGGTTAAGCTGGTTGATCAGCAGGGAAAAATACAGAGCAATGCTGCACTGAATTTTGCATGGCAATGTTGCATGATTTGACAGTGTTGTTACCTATTGGATATTCAAGCCATCGTCAACATTCTTTGATAAAAAGGCTGGAATCTGGTCGGTTTTTTTCCATTCTCTTTATTCATTGACCCAAACATGCCCTCCAGAATGTTGATTACCCTTTATTTGGCTTAGGAAAAGTGTAACAGCTTCAGCAGGAAGCTGAAGCCCTCCAGAGGTACCTCAAGATACAAACTTTTAAGTTTTCATGTGCTTATCTACTCCTGAGCATGCTTATCTTTAAACGTGTAAGTTGCGTAAAGAGATGTTTCCTTTCAAGAAGGCTGTTTCTGAAATTTGTCAACTTTGTACTGTTTATTGTAGAACATATTGTTTATTGTATATTTACTGTCCTTTGCCTATGCCTCAGAACCTGTTGTGATTTCTATCACTACTATGACTAGACCAGGAAGGTGTGACATCCCTGAATAATTTTACATGGTTTATGAGTTTTAAATTCCTTTTCTTTGTATTTTATCTGATAGAATTCATGTATAAGGAAAAGGTTACGTGATCCAATCTGTTTACTGTCTCTTCCTCATACTCTGATATTGGAGGATAATGTTATGCTGGCTATATTAATGTACAATTAACCTGACTGTACTTATTAAAAAAACAATTTTTAACCTGTAATTCTTGTATATTGCAAACACTGAGTTATCTGAGACTATGCTGGAAATGCCCGATCAAAGCATTAAAGATGTGTTCAGGAATGCACTTTTTATTTTCAAGTAATAAGAATGTTCTTTGTATTTTTCAAGTAATATGGATGCTTCTGCTAGAAAGAGCCCAGCCAGAACTTCCTTACACAGAGATGGCTGGTAGTTAGAAGCAGGATCTGATTTATGTCGGGAACCAAATTTTGTGTGCAGTCACTAAAGAAGAGAAATGAAAACCCCTTCGCTTTCTCCAACCCCTGCTGTGCTTTCTGCGAAGTTAAGAGCAATAAAATATTTTAAAGCTGTCCTCAGACACCCTCATTTGCCTTGGAAAGCTTTTATTGGTAAGAGCCTGCTGGCGGGTACTGTAGTCTTGCAGGCTGAGTTCACTGTACCATAGTAGACTGAACAGCACCCTGCGTGTGTGATATATCACCTTGATGCTAGTCAGCCTGTCTCTTAAGCTGAAGCGTTTTACTGGTTGATTTCATAGTTCATTAAAAGACTTGTATTTTCCTCCAACAGCTGAGTGGCAAATAAAAATACCACTGGGTTGCAGAGGCTGTGCTGCTAAGTAATTCTAGCCTAACTGGCCATGCAGTTTAACACATAGTAAGCAGTAAAATTGTTAACTGTGACAGCACCATTATTAGTAACATCTCATTCATCTTGTGTCCACGTTCCTTGAATTGAACTGCTTTTTCCTTTGCCTGTTATTTAACTTTTTAAAAATTATTTCCTAAAAAACAAAAGGAATGGATTTAATTCATATCCTTATAAAAAGTTTAGAAGTTCTGCCTTCAAACCATTATTTCCTCAAAATGTAGACAGAAAATAAAACTGAAATATTTACTTATTTCTGAAAGGGATTCTTATTCTTTTAGTTGAGGTGTTAGAGCTGGGTTGGACTCGATGATCTTGGAGGTCTTTTCCAACCTAGTGATTCTGTGGTACTGTGATTATGCAAGGCTTGATTTACCTTGTTTAACAGCAATTTACCACACATTTCAAAATGTGTCTCTAGTATTCATAGCTCAAAATAGAGATACCTTAGAATTCCCTACTGTACTGAACACTGTATTGAAGGCTGCAATTGCTGTTTAATTTTTGGAGGTACAGAAAGATTTCACTTCAAATAGGTTTTGATAATAAATAAACAGTGAAATGATTTAGTGTTAAACCTGTATTTAGTATTTTCATTTTTTATAATCCCTTCCTTGGCTAATGCCTTCAAAATGCATTTTTATCCAAGCAGTGTGAGGCTTATGAGATAAATATAATTTCCTTATTTTTCCTGGAAAGGTTTAGGGCTAAACTCAAATGGTATAAGCAAAATGTTGGCTTCATGATGTTAACTAAAAGCATTCAGTGCCTTCTCGAAAACCTGAAAGCACCAGTAACAATCTAAAGTAGGCTTTTTAGCTATGTTTTTCTGTAAGAATAAAGGGGATTTGGTTTTATTTGTTATTGTCTTCCTTGGAAAAACACCTCCTAAAATGGCTTCCAGAGATCATAAACACAAGTGTTGCTGGTATAAAATTATATAATTAAATAGCAGAATTTTTTTCTTGTTTTTAATAATTCTATTTCTCCATCTAGCGCTTACAAAAGATGAACCAGAAAAATGGTTACAGTGAACCACACCTGTACTAAATGTTATTTCACTTTAAGGTTTTGAAAGAAAATTTCTTCTGCAAATGTGAAGGATCTCTGTGCCTGTTGTCAAGCACAATCCATTGACCATCCCTGGAGGTTGTCACACAAGAGGCACACCAGCTATAGCGTGACTGTGGGTCCAGCACGTTTTGAGGTTTTTACACTTTATTAGGGAATTAGTTTGTTTTGTCTTAGGGCTACCCTTCTTCGTGAACTTCTTCCTTTTACACTAAACAAACAAACTTTGGTGGAATCAGGTATACATGAACTGAGGAAAACATGGGTAGCAGCTTAGGACATAATGGCAGAAAACGTGGTGGTAATTCCTCTGCCTTCCTACCCCAACAGCCACCCTCCCATCAATGCCAAAAAGGGAAAAAAACCCAAAAAAACCCCAACCAAAAACCTAAACAAAAACAACCCCCCCCCCCCCCCCCAAACCCTAAACAAAAAGAAAACAGCCAAAAAACCCCAACCTTCTAACCAAATAGAAATCCACTTAACAGATAAATATTAGGATATTCATTTTGAGGTTTAAAAGGAACAGAAGAAAGAAGTAGACACCCCTGAAGTATTGTTTTACAATATTTCCCCTCCCCCCCCTTTTTTTTTTTTGGCTGTTGTTTTGTTTTTGAGAGAGTGGAGAAACATCTTTACTAGAAACACAAGCTGTCATGACACTGGGTGCATTTTAGTGGGTCATTCATTTTCAGAGGCACCAGCCCTTCCACTGTGTATGTGACTGCCATAGAAATAAGGTAGCCTGCTAAGGTGCCAGGTGCCAGGGAGATTTGATGCAGTAGGGGCTGGGTGTGTTTTAGGAACAAGTTATCTGTACATGTGCGGGCAGGAATAATGATTAGGTGCCAAAAAAAACTATTTCCTCTCCTTGCTTTTGCTTCCTTAGCATTGATTTGCTTAATAATTTCTGCTCCACAAACTTCCATAGGGGCAAAACAGTGAGATTGACACAGCCACCCTGCTATTATGGATAGTTGATTTTGAAATGCAGCCCATTAGAAAGATGAGGGAGATATTGGGCAATATGCTCTGCAACAGGTTGACCTGTGAGTAGTGTATTGGGTTTTTCTGGGTAAAACACAGTGACAACGAATGAAACGATTTCTTTCGTTTCATTAAAATTGACTTAAGGTAGGAGTTGAAGCACCTTTCCTAGTGAATGTAAAAGCAGGTACAGGACTGAAACATGTAGAGTTTTATAGGAGAGTGAATTGTCTTAGCAGAAGGGTAACTTCAGCAGTTCTTTGTTTGTTTGCACCCAGTGTTTATAGTGTTATGGACAGATTCTGTGAAGCAAAGCTTTACTGAGTTGAGGCTGGATACAGATGGGTCCATTTGGAGACCATTTAAGATTAAACAACTCTTTAAAATGTATAAGGCCCAGCCTGGCAGGGATTGCAGCTGGGTGCTTGGGGTAGTGGCAAAATCAGGGTGCTCTTGTGACATCTGAAAGATAAGCCAGAAGGAAGCCAGCATCCAACCAGAACATCATAGCAGAAAAATAAAATAGCAAAATGCCATAACTTTTATTGAGTAGAAAAGATAACACAACATCGAGGTTCTGTAAGTAATTGGCACACATGCATGGTTACAATGGTTAAATAGTTAAAAAATACAGGTAATACATTCTTCTACATTCTACAAAAGTAGATTTTTTTTTTTACTTCGGTATTAAACAGGCATTAACATACATTCCTGTGGATAAAGAACTTAGGAAAAAATCTCTCCAAAAATTGCTGCCCTGTCCTATTTTTATTCTGTAGTTTGCTATTTCCACTTTAATGAATCTAATTTTATTACTACATTGAATGTTAAAAGAAAAGTAGGTTTTTATGGTTCCATCCTGATTCATTAAACTGCATCTCATAGTTCACTGTCAATACAGAAAACTTAAAGCTGTTCCTGGGGTTATTCTGTCTTTTCATATGCACTTAAAATAGTCTGCACTTAAGAGTTTTTCTTCTAGAGCTCAGTTGGAGCCACCTGCCTGGGAGATAAAGTGCATTTCCTTAGGCTTAAAATCAGCTTCTGATAGACTACAGCCAGACCTCATTTCTTACAATTTTTTCAACTTAATTTTTCCTGATGTTTCTCCATATCACGATTTTTCTCATTAACTCCTCTCCTAATGGTACCACACCACCTGGGGTGCTTCGACACTTCATTTCTACTTGGGCTGTGTATTCTGGTTCAGTGATGCAGGTTGATTCCCATTCATCACTAGCACAGTGTAATGCCTTTCTGAACAAATCCCCTACTTTCCTAATGTACCAAATTACTGAAGCCAATTTTGGCCGCCTCTTCACATTTCTTAGGTTGATCAGTGACTCTTGAAACCTCTTTTTGGCTTTATGGAGCAGCAGACTTCCTGCCTGTCTTATTTTTATACAGGCAAGCTAAACTGAAAAGGAGCATCCCAGGTGCCTAAGCAGGGGCATCAGAGGAATACACAACATATAATCTAAGACAGCAACAGAGGCTGGGCAGCTAGGCTGTGTGATTAATGGGAGACACTTGAGGACTACCAGCTGGAGGACACTCAGGATACTTTAAAGCACTAGATACATGTTTTTAGGCTCTCAAATGACTCTGTGTAATTCCTGCTCTGAACAAAAGTGTTATTGCAGTTAAATGAAACTAAAAGCACTCCGTCCAAAATACACATTTGGTTATTTTTTTTTAAATTCAGTTATTTTAGTGCTCATATTTGCAATACCTATTCTAATAGCAATGTATAAACTTGATGAAATGTTTCTGTGTATGGTTAGGTCTTCTGAAAAATCACAAGAAATATTTGAAGTATGGTGAAAGAATTTAAGGCACAGAATGTCAGAAAAAAACCCATTAGTTTTAGTTAACGTGGAAGAAAATTTTTTCATACAGTCATTCTTTCTGAATTGTCTGTGGTCCTGCACTGGAGGGAAGTAAGGAATATTATTAAAATATATGTTCATGCACTTTAAGCCTTACCTCTCCTTAAACTCCCTTCAGCCAGAGGAATTAAATTGCACTGAACTATTCTTAGAGAATTTAATTTTCTGGTCTTTGTACTGCTAGACTATTTTAATTTCCTGATAGTGCCAAAATATAGACACTTTGAAATTTCAGGTTTCACTTCCTTGGAATTGTGAAAGTATTTTTGTAGAATCCAGGCTTTCAGAGGATGTCCTTTTTTTCATAAAAGAAGATCCCAGTCTTGAAGGAGAGTGGTGGGGGGAATGAATATTGACTTGTATTAATGTTGGAAATAAAATAAGGCTGAAGCATAATTTTCTTTCAGTGAAGCAATGAAAACGAGAAGAGCTGTTTAAAAAATGCTAATGAAGGACTCAATTATGAAGAAACTGCAAGACTCTAAGCACCCAGGAAATTGCCACTTATTCATATTACAGTGAAACACATTTGGTCCTATTGGATTTTTTTTTTTCATGAGCCAAAGACATCATTATTTCAACTATTTCATAGCCTTGACTCCCACACACAGCTGCACTGGTATTTGGGGTTGGATGTGCAGGAATGAGGAACACTGTGGCAAATATCTCATCTTTGCCAAACATGGTTTAAAAAAAAGAGGAGAACCTGGTCTATCTCATGAGAACAAGGAAAATAAGTAGGAAAAGTTGGACACACAGTGGCTTCTGTGCTCAAGGTCTTGTTTAAGGCTGCTGTCTACCCTTATATGTTGTTTCATCTGTTCTGCTCAATGGACAGATTACACACACACACACACACAAAAGTGAAGCCTTATGCTCCTTGGAATAAGGTTTTTGTCAGTGAAGTAATGTTTCTGTGTTGGACAAAGCCCAGTAAAAATTGCAATTAGCTGATACCTCTATTCTGAGTTTTTTCACATCCTAGTTTGAGATAAAACAGCATTTTAAAAGGATATGCTACTAATGATAACTCCAGGTATGTTTGTGGCATATTCTTGATGAGAGCAGAGCACTTAGCCTTTGTTTTTACTATGGTTCCAGGCAAAGACATCTGAAAAGATTTGGCTTATTTAGTGACTGGTGTTACCTCACACTTGTCCTATTTATAGACTAGATGAAGAACTGTTTGCTAGTGGCTCTATCATTAATGACAAACACAAGTCCACAGAAGAAAAAAACTTCTAAATTATTAACTGCCTGATCAGCAGCTCACTTGGGAATTTCACTGGGTCATGAATGCTGACAGGTTGTCAGGGAAACAGGAATAACTTAACCAACTGCCTAACTTGGAAGATGAAATCTTTTTACATAGTTTTAGTGTCTAATAGCTGAGCTGCATTTGCAAATGGGAAACACAGTGCTGTTATTCATTCAATACAGGCAACTTGAAGAATCACAGAATGGTTGGGGTTGGAAGTAACCTCTGGAGACCATCTAGTCCAAATCCCTGCTCAAGCAGGTTCACCTAGAGCACGTTGCACAGGATCACATCCTGGCAAGCTTTTAATATCTCCAGAGGAGACTCCACAACCACTCTTTGCAGACTTAGACAATTTAGGTTTTAATTTAGAATCTTGATCTCTAGGTGCTGGTTTGATTCATGAGAAACTCCTTGGGTATTCATCATTCTCCCCCTTCCTTTTTTCCTGTTCTAACCATTCATTAAAATATTCCTTTATATCTTGGAAATTTGCAATTAATAGTGCTATGATGCTCACTTTAGCTTCCAAGTATGGGGAGCCAAAATTCAAGGTGCTCAGGTGTCATCATTTCTGCCTAGAATTAATTTAGTCTAGCTCCTTTGCTAGCCATACACCCTTCAGGACCAGTAATACTCCTGCCTTCCATTGGCTGAGGCAGTTTCCTTTTGTTCTGAGTCATGAAACAACCACCTGGAGAGGTAAGTTGACAATCATAGGTAGGGGGAAAAAAAATAGGTTTGTTTGACTGGGAGTAAGATTCAGTCTCAGATTTGGAGAGATGGGATTGTGATTGGCAGGATGCATTTCCTGCCTGCATAAGCACTTAGGCTGTAGACAGCTGTGAAATGGATTCTATGGCTCTGAAGCTCTCAAAACTCTCAGTGACATGCTCATTAGAATGATTGCCAGTCCATAAAGCTCACCTGTTCTCCTGAGTATTTGCTTATCTGGAAACCATCCTTCTGGAAGAGGGCTAAAACAACTGTTACAAAAGGATATTTGTATTTCAAAATTTCATCTGCTAGGATAATTGATCATTCTTCATCTCTTTGTTTCCTGGTTCTTAGTGTGGATGCTAGTGCTGGTTAGGAAAATGAGGCAAAGCTTTTTCGCTTTCTGGATCCTAGAAGTATTTGGTTTGCTGTAGTGTCACTCATTTGACCTGTGGCTGGACTTGTAGAGTGTAAGACAGTATATGACCATCGGTGACTATAAATCAGTATTAACCAAATATTAAAAGATCCATTATTTAGCAACAAATCTCTTGAAGTCTTTTGTGTTAAATAAGAACAGTTGTGCCACTGAATATTTATTAATACAGGTATAGTTCTCAAATCTAGGAGTAATCTAGATTTTCTATCAGAATTTGCAAGAAATACATCTGATGGGAAGCCTAGAATCAAAGGGCATGCAATAACCTTTGACCAGTGAAATATGAAAGATAAGGTTTTAAAGTTTTACATCTGAATGTCTTCAGAATTTCAGATATAACCATATTATATTTGCACAGTAGGCCTTTATGGTATCTGAAGCCCGATTTTCCTGAATTGTCATAATTGTAGACAGAATACTTACTGAAGTATTTTTTCTTTTGCTTATTCTTTTATAGAATTTTGTGCCAGTCTGATATTCTTGGAGTGGACAGATTAAAATACATGGGGAAACTATGTCCTTAGTGCTGATCTTCACAATTCAAATGTACAATAGAGAAAAGAATACATTGCTGTTGTGACTGTTCAGAGTCACTGCTTCTGTTTTCTCACCTCTTTATGTACGTTACTGGGCTTTAATAGTTGAGGTTGCCATCAGCATAGTTCTGCTGTATTTCTATGTCTTAGTATTGCCCTAACAATGGAGAACTCAACTGGTTGCCTAGAGCCCCTCTATACTTACTGGAGGGAAACAAGCACAAGGAAGCAGTTTGTTCCATCCCACAATGTAAATACCTGCTTTCGGAGCAAGTCTGCTGACTTCATGGAAATGCACATTTCTGTCTATCAGCTCAGATAACTGAAGTGTTTAAATCTACATGTGGGCAGATGAAATGCACCAAAACGACAAAGTGTACGTAAAATTATAGTTTTTATTTGGATAGGAAAATAAAACATTGCTCAATCAGACTTTCTCAGATCCTGAAGAATTTTCTAGTGGGTTAAAAAACTTGAATAAAATGAATATTCCAGGTAGCAATCTACTATTTCACATAACAGAAATTTCCATTGATATGTATTATTGATAAGTGCATTACTGGATCCTCTTTCAGCTGGGCTTCTTTTTTGTTTATATTTTGGGGTTTGGTTTGTTTGCTTGTTTAAGTTCTAAACAAACTTATTCCGTACATGGTCACTAGAGAAAATTTCACTTTCTTGTCTAGACTTCTAGAATCCTCCTCTTCTAGAAAAAAGTGTACTTCCTCGATTTTCTTTCTTAAATGTAGAAACAACTTCCCTTTTACATTTATTACAAGATAAAGGAAAAATCCACACCTCCTTTTGGTTATATTTTTGTTTGGTTTTTTCTACAAGCAAACCATTTCCAAATGTAACACCAATAAAATAAACTCTCTATGTTGCCTGTTAGTAAAATGGGGAAGCAAAACTATACCCCATAGTATCCAGGATCTTCAAATCCATTTTTTCTCTATTTCAAAGCAGTAGTTTTTAACTGCTAATGAATGCATTACAAAGATTGGCTTCTGAAGGGGGGAATAAAGCTTTCATTTTTTCTGCTCATATTCTCTGCCATCAGTTTATGGTTCAGAAACACAACCATTTTGCTCTTCAGGACTAAATTAATTTGATGCACTATCACAGTGCGTTCAAATTATCAAAGTCTCATTCTTGCCCTAAAATATGGTATTGAAGTGAGAATACTGATCTGCTTGCATTTCATGGATAGCTTGAAAATACTGAGCTACAAAACTGCAGATGAAATTACTCAGTTTTTTCTTGTAGGTGATTATCTTTTTTCCCTTCCTACCATGTATTAAAGTATTATTTCCCTGTAGGTTGATTGTTTTCCCTCTTGCTATCTAGTCAAAAGCTTCAATTTTTTATTCTCCATGGTGATCACTTAAACTGGGGGCACCGGAGCTTTCATAGCTGAAAAACTGCTTTAATATTGTATACAGTTAGAGGAAGCTACAAAAGCCTGGCATACAATGGGGACTCAAAGAAGAATGCAAATATATTTGTTAGTGGATTTTAATGGCACTTCTTTTGGTAAATGAAGATCAGATTATCAAATGAACTTTGATTTCTTTTATTTTTTTCAGAGTAGTACTACCACTGAAATATAACACATGCCAATCATACCAGCCCATAACTCTGGTAACCTTCACAACAAAATTGTGGCTTAAAGAGGAGCTAGACTATATAAGGACATGAGAACAATAGGGTCATCAATTCTGATGTTTTTCTGAAATCTTCGTGATTGTCTACTCCCTCAAGTTTTCTATGGTCTGCAGAGGTATTTCTCAGCGCCTAGTGTGACTCAGGGGCTAACCTAGTGTAACTGGGTAACAATAACAATGAGTTATTTTAGTACACACACAAAATATCATTTGATACTTCAGCTTGCTTCCAGTAATATCTAAATGGAGAAATGTTTTTGCCCTATGTAAAATAACGACTTGCATTACTTCAGTGCACTTCATAATTTGTTTCTAGTACTTAATCTCTGTTACTGAAGAACAGCACCTCACTGGAAAGAGAAGAACTCAGTATCTAATTAGAATTAGTGATTTTCAAAGCAGATAAACACCTACTAAGGATCAGGAAATGCAGAGGTCTTCAGGCAATTTAATACCATTAATATAGTCATTTGCCATCAACAACAAGTGCTCTTGTGTCAGTTGCTAGTGCCCCTGAGTGCATGTCTCTGAACTTCTTGGTGGTCTTGGTTGGTTGAGATGTGTGATGCCCAAAACCAGTCTTTTTGTCAAAAGAAGTGGCTTATTGTTCATCAGCAGTGGCTTATATCCCTTTGCAAAGCTTTTACTTTGTCAACTGATACCAACCATGCAAGAGTAACTTGAATGATAGGAAAACATGGTAATAGAAAAAAAATAATTAAACTAAATCTTTGAACAGTAATTTAAAGAGTCATTTTATATGCATTACGAGACCTTGGTGGATGATGCTTAAGGAGGAATTTTCTCATTTGTTTCTGCTTAGACATTTGCTGCAAAAGAAGGAAAAGATACTGTGAAGTACAAACTGATGATCGCAGGTCTTGCAAGGTCTGCATGAAAAGCATGATGTGTAATTAGCACAAGAACACTTTGCATAAGGCACAAAGATCAAATGCAATATCTGAATTTTGTGTGGCAAAGTCCAAGGAGTTGCACAGATGAAGAGAGATAACATGAGAAAGGAATCTTTTCTTTACCAGTATTTAATAGTTATGAGTGCTTACAATCCAGCAAACTTTTTAAGAACAGGCAGTATCACTTTTCTAATACTGAAAAAGCGAATGGTGCTATTAGTTCATAGCTCGAAAGCTTAGTCATCAGCAGCTGGAAGATTTCAAGGGAAAGCAGTGGTGTCTGGCAAATATTTGGATTAGAGGGACCATTGGTGCCTTGATCCATGTATGCTTATTCCAAAAAAGGCTCCCAAGAGCTTTTTTTTGTACTTAAAAAACTGCTGAAAATACTTTTATTTCTATATCATACTGCTTAGGTAAAATAGAGGAATAGGAGTTTTATCGGTTTTATGAGTTATAATTACCATATTTAGAGATTAAACTCAATAATTATGTATTTATATCATCATCAGTAATTTTTTTTTCTGCATAGCACAGTAAAATATTCAAGCTTGGCATGTGTAATATCTTTTTCTTATGACTAATTAGCAAAGTGACAATATTCACTTATTTCAGTTTATGCAGGGAAGTGACATTATGGCAAAATGCTAATTTATCATTAATATGGGTAGTTGGGGAGGCTGTTTCTTCATTTTATAAACCTTCCAAATTGCATATTACATCATATTAATAACATGTTTTGCTGCTACTCTTACAGCTACTTTTGGGCAGTCAGGAGACATCCCAGTTTACAGTCCATATACTCTTTGATCTTTGGCACTCACTGAAAGACTGCTTCTCTTCCTGGAACTAATTTGGAGGGCTAAAGGGATCAGGATCTTTGCCATCATTTGTTCAACTATATTAAAAGTAAAATAAGTGAATAAAATTGGGCTCTGGTAATTTTCAATTCAGACCCCTATAAAAGTGATATGTTCCTTGCTTCTGTCAAACTTTGGAAGTTTTTCTTTATCTCCTGGAGTTCCTTAAATGCAATACACTTCTAGGCCAATAGTTAAGAAGTTTTTGGACTGTGGGCTGTAACAAAATTTGCTGTTTCTTTTCCACTTTTTTTCTCACTTTCTTGTATAGAAAATACTATTGTGTATTTGTTAAAGACTTTGGGAAAAATTTTTGACTTCCAGTGAGAAAAAGGTTCTTTTTTTTTTTTTTTTTTTTTTTTTTTTTTTTTACTTTTGACTAAAGAGGCGAGGCATTTCCTGGTGCTGTGTGTGTCCTTACTGTTTTTTTTTTTCTTTTAAATTTTCTTTTTGAAATTGTAAGAGTGCTTAGCAACTGTCAGACTCTGAGGATGTATCCTACTGGGCAGTTGTACTTGCTTTTAAATTCAAATAGTTAAGAGTGGTTTTGTTTGTTTATTTGTTTGCTTTTTCCCCTAGGGGGTGACATTCATAGTTATAGTCTGCTGTCTTTAGAAAAGCTTCTCTTGGCCTTCAGTTTGGCTCTAGTGCATACAGCCAAGCTCTTTAGCATCTGAGAGGAGCAGCCTGAGGATATCTAAGAACACCTCTGTAGGATACCCTTTAACTCCTAATCTCCCTTTTCCTCTATACCTGACCCTTCAGGAAGCTTCTTATATCTGTAATTAGCCATGGACACACATGAAATGGCAAGGCACTGGCCCATGAGCTTTCTTTGTTCAACAGAAAGCCAGGCTTGGTTCATGGTGGTGGTTGGTAGCAGTGAGATACAGACTCATGGAAATATACTACAGTGCTAATTGTTTATTACAATCTTGTCAGAAAGATTAAATAATATTGGCAATGAAATTCATACTTTGGGTTGTATCTGTTTGGACAAAATAAATCAGTTTCTACGTTTGTTATCATACATGTTTGTTCTTGTTTGAACAACTGCTGCAAACCTCAGGCACAAGAGCTAAATTCTTTACTGATAGAAAACAGGAATGGTAACCTAGTAACTTTTGTCTCATTCAGAGGCTTAAAAATGAGGCTAAATGGTTCTTTTATGGTAGTGATTATAGTGTTTCAGCTTATTATTTTTAAATTGCAATTAACTAATTTTTAAGGAATCAGAATTGAAATAATGCAATTTTCAAAATAACTAATCCAAGATCAGGGTTGCTACACAAATTTCTTTCCTTTTTTATCTGTTTCTCCCCACCCGATATGTAAATAGTATCTAAAACATGTTAGCATTGTCATTAAAATCCAGTGTGTGCCTATGTTCTGTTTATCTCGTTGCAAATGCAGTAGAAGACAATATTTAAACAGTGATTGCTCTCCTTTCTATAGATATCTAGGTACAAGGAATATGGAATGATATTGTTGCTAATTCCTCAGCTATTTAATTCTCTTACTTGTACAAGTAATTAATGGATTTCTTGTTTGTTTTTTTTCTCTTTTCTTGCAAAAGTTAGAGTCTAAAAAATCTCATTCAAGAAAAGAACATGACTTTAATGGATTTCAATAGCTACACAGTCTTTCATCAGTATTACATTTTAAAAAAAGTATCAGCTTTTATTGCTAACAAAATTTTCAGTAGAAAAATTTGAACTACAATTTCTGTCTGTGTCTTGTCTATTAAAAATATTCTGCCAAGTGTGGTGCTGTACAGTAAGGCAAAACCTTTAATTTATAAAAAGTGCACCTTTACATACTTTCCTGAGAAAACAGGATCTTTTCTTTCTAGGAAAAGATTTAAGTCTTCCACCAGTCACCTATACCTAACTATGTTGTTGTCATGTTGGAAGCACTTTTGGAGAGATGCGAAAGGAAATGAGAAGATAAAAACCCTATTGAATACTTGAGTTTGGATTTTTTTCCCCTTTGCCCACTGCTTGTTGGACATCAGAGTTTCTTCATAAAGATTAATTTTTTTCTTATTTACATGACTAAATTAACACCACCTAAGAATTAATTAATAGTACTAAATAGAAGGATTAATCTGTTAAAGTACAGCAACTCATCTGTGCTTTGGAGCTCATGCCTGTGTTATTTATGGTGACATACAAGTAGAGATCATGCTGTACTTCCCAACAGATTGTTGTGATTGAGGAATGCTATTCCCCAGTTTAGTGGTCCCATTGAGATTCTCCAAAACACCAGAGTTTGCTGTTTTCTCTCTGCCCCACTTTCCCCTCCCTCTCCAAGAGGCTGGAGAGGAGAATTGGAGGCACAAAAGATAAAGATCATGGATTGACATAAGAACAGTTTACTGGAACAATAACAGCAACAGTGTTGATGATGAAAGGTACAAGAAAGGATCAATTTACACCCAAATCCCCCAACAACAGACAACACCTGATGGCTCTGTCTACCCCACTCACTTGACCAGAAGGAGCCCCTTCTCTCCACACCTGACAATGACATGACGTGGGGTAGAATAACATCCAAACCATGCACCCTGACTGCTGCAAAAATGAACCCAGTCCTGGCTAGAACCAGCACACTGATAAACCAAAGAATCATTTCATAAAGATGAGAAAATTACTTTTTTAAAGACATTCTGGCTACTCATTCATTATCTATCTTATTTAGAAATGGTGAAAGGTTAATTCTCCACTTCCTGCCCTGATATGTTAGTTACATTAGAAGTGCTACTTTTGTAGTGTGTAAAGCACCATAAGATTAATAGATTTTCATTACAGTATAATTCTAAAAGTGATTAGAGAACTACAAGGAAACTTTATTGCATGGTCAAAATAATAACTCTAATTTATATGTGTGCTTATAAATGCGCCAGGAAAAGTCTCTGCTTATAGGTAAATAACTTGCCTTTCTAGGCTTGAATGAATAATAGAAGGTGCTGTGACTGTGAATAGAATTAAACAAAGATGTTCATTAACACATTGAAGATAGGGAGAATCTAGGTAATGCATCTAGGTCATAAAGAAGATAACCATATGTGGAGAACAGTAAAAATGCTAAGACCAGTAGCCTGATTTTACTTGTGAGACAAGCAGTGTTATAAAAACTAGCAGAGCATTAAGTGCATAGACATGAGAAATATTGAGTTTAAAGCAGTGTGAGACATTTCACTTATGGAGGGAACAAACCCTTAAAAATCTTCTTGCTTTTTTTCTCCTACTAGAGCAAGACTGTGAAATCTTGATGAAACAATATTTGGGTAAAATAATCCAATGCTGAACCATGGTAATGTGAATTACTACAAGATGGACCTAGTAATGTAACAGTAGTTCTAAAAGAGAGACACTTAATTTTTTTCTTCTAGATATTATACAAAGCTAGTAAATTTTCCAGTAACTTTCAATTTTACTGATATTATCCATACTTTGCTTATTGGTTTGATGATAGCCCAGACAACAGTAAAAGAAAATAGCAGATGCCTATTAGCCAGCCTTTGTATCCTTAAAAATAAAACAAAGACAAATAAAAACACCACACTGAAACCACAAACAAATCCAAGACCCTCTAAAAATTATAGCTTTGAGGGTTTTTTACTAGAAATTAGTATCTTCAATTCATTCTCCAATACAAATTAGACATATCACTTCACTGTAGATTGAATGTCTTTCTGGGCAGTATAAATACTTTTGAATGAAGACCTACTGTAAAATTTTAATGAGTGAACCAGTAGTCTTACCATCCAGGTCCTGCAGAGCTCTGAGACCAAAACAAGTTCTGGCAAATAGCTGGAAAACATAGATACTTCAATGGTTTTGGTAGGGGTTGAACTTTTTAATAGATTTTTAATTATTCCGTTGTTCTGGCTATGCATCTGTGAATTTACAAATTCTTAGAAATTTGGGACAATGGCAGTGATTAACATGCTTGTGTAATTGTAATTTCTGTTTGGATCTAGGAAAAGAGAGCATACAGTGTCTCTTTTTGAGAGGTACCTCTTCTGAGTATGTGAGATTATTTTTAAGAAAGAATTTTAAATATTAGTCATCAAGGGAACAACACAAAAAGAAGTGTTTTCTTTCAAAGGTGTTAAAGATTTGGGTTTTTTGGTCATATTTGAATTGTGTTCAGAATGCATGATGCTGGTTAGTTTCATGGAAATTCTAAAGCATAGAGTTTTTATTTTGGTGTGTATAGATAGTGAAACATCAGGTTTTACTTTCTACTACATTGAATCTACTGGATGAAATGGAAACACAGCAATGAATTCCAGGTCATTAAGCAGAGAATACTAAAGTATTAACAAGTATTTGCCATTCTGTCCTCATTTTCAAGATCACTCTTGAGTGGTGTCACCTTGACTATTCCACAGGCATAGCTGCCATCAGGCTTTGGGTTCTGAACATTTGTAATATTCAGGTGACAATGAACAACGAAAGATTTTTTTATTTTACACAATGAGTGTGGTAAAGGAGGTTTGTGTGCCTATACAAAACAGCTGGTGAGGTGAGCATCTCAGGAACTAACACAGATAAGCGAATTTAAATATGACTCACCTAGTGAAAGTGTAGGACCCCTCATTGTGCTGTATGAAGCAACAGGGCTGCTGAAATCAGAAACAAAACCAGTTAATTTCATACATTTTTTAAAATTTTGAAATACAGAATATTTCAACACACTTGTAAATTTCTATAAATTGCACAGGTGAAAGGATCTTTGTAAGGGATACGTGTCAATGGTAATAGCAACACCAGCAACATAGGTGTAACTGTCTGTAGGGGAATTCTCTCTGAAACAGCAAGCTAATACATGACTGTACTTCACTCAGTGGCAGTATTTCCACTGATGTTAGTGGTTTCTGGATACAGCCTTCTATATCTGCCTTAATCTCTGCATTGAATTAATTTCCAATTTTTCTAATTATCTTAACTTTTTTCATTTCAGAAGGGCAGTTCACCTTGAACCTCATGAAGTAATGATTTTGTTATGGATCAAATTAACATTTCCTGTCACATAGCTTGCTTGCTGAAAAAGGAAAAGATCTTCTAGGATGAATAAGATCAAGTCTCCATCTAACCTACTTTATGGGCTGAAATCTCCTATCCTTAGGCACACTGCAGCTCTTACAATGTTTCCAGACCTTAATTATACCATACCTATGAATGGGTATGGTACATTTAAGCAACATGCCTTTAATATTTCTTAGTTTAAAATTCATGTGCCACATAGAAATTGACATTTAAATTATGAAAACCTTGCACAGCCTCTCTCACATGAGGTTCAGCTGGGTAGTCAGCAGATCCATATGGATCCCCACAAGGAACTCTGATCCTACTACTTCATACAGAATAAGCTCAGTTTGTTGTGCATTCAGGAAGTGTATTTGGGTGAAAAGGCAGAGGACTGTAAATGTATAATAAGCCATTTGTTCATGTCAGCAATTCATACAGAAAGTATTTGTGGTCACTTTCTCAAACAGCTTTTGCTCCCAGGGTCTCATGGCTTCTCACATTGTGTGAGGCTTGTTCAACCCCATGGTCAGGGCTGGGTGACAGCACTGCTGACACCCCAGAAAAGCATGTTTGTAGTCCTGTTGCCTTTATCTGAGGGAACTTGTCTTCTCTAGGTTATGCACAGTTAGGATCTGTCCCTGGGTGAAAGAAAGATCAGAAAATCTTGCTGCTTGCAAAATTTTAGTCCATTAAAGACATAATACAGAGTTTTCTTTTTCTTTCAGCTCAGAATGTGCTATGTCTGACACAGGAAAATAATAACTGTATCATTAATCATTAATAGGCCAGTAGCAAAACACAGGATCAACTTAATCCTTTTGGACATTGATGAGTGCACACTGCCACTTTAAATAATGGCATAAAAGGCATCATTACTACCCAGTATGGATTTACCACAGTAAATGAGTTTGAGTTACTGTATATATTTTGCACTCGATACCCTGTTATCAATAATAGTCCTCATGCCTCACAAAGGGCAACACGAGCAGGAAAAGAATAATTGCCATTCTGCATGGAGGCAGTTTATTGATGAGGTGGACAGAAGTAATATTTTTAGCCTGCTGGGTGTCCATCTGTAAGCAGTTTCCTGGAGCTGCTACTTCTCCTTTCTCTGGAAACTGTTACGGCTTTTTCTGTCCAATGAAAATAATGAGATCCATCTATCAAACAGAGAATGAACAATAAATTCTATACCTTCCAATTAATTTGTTTTTCACCTCTGTTTACCAATGTGCATGCAGTTAACTATCTAACACAATGGTGTTGTATGCATGCAAGGAGTATATTTCTCAAAGGACTGAATCTATTAACCCTTTTGCTAACAAAATATATCTACATGCCCTCCAGCTAAACAGGAGACTTGAAAAAAAAAATCAATCCTTTTGAAGTGCCAGAATGTAACAACATTTTGTGCTATAAAATCATACCATCCAGTCTAAAGACTGTATCCTCTGTTATGTTCATAACTTATAGTCCATAAAAAAACTTTTCATGGCAAAAAAGAAAAAGCATTTCAGTCAAAAAATGCAGTAATGAGTCATATCAGTTTATAGTATGTTTACAGTAAATGTAGAGATTCCTCAAAAATGCATGGCTCTGGTACTTGAAGCCAGAGTGACTTCTCACCATGGTGTAGTAATTTGCTTTGTCCTAGCTGTATTTCCCTCTCTTAGATGGCTTTCCACTGTTCTTGCACAGGGATTTTCAAAGACTCTGGGATTGGCTGTACCACATGATGACCAAGATGTATACTCCTTTTGGCCACTTATGTGGTAATTGTGTTGTTTTTATAGGTGTGTTTTTTTGGTTTGGGGGATTTTTTTCAGAATACTGCTCTGTTATGGGGCTTTGCTTCTGTGTCTACAGGGTTTCTGTTTGTATGATTAAGAGGTGCTTGAATCTGGATTTTACTCATTTCTTTGAACAGGTTTGTGTGCTATTTCCATGTATAAGACATGTGAGTTCATCTTATCAGGACACAGATGGCACACAAAAAAAAAAAACAAACCTAAAAAGCCAAGAAGACAGAAACACTGGTTTGTCTACCACCACAAAAGTGTACACACACACACACAAAACAACTGAGGAAATCAGCTCCAAGGTGCCAAATTTTTCACTCCTAAAAGCCTCAAACAATGAAGATGACTCAAAACAGTACAGTCATCCTTCTGAGTCTATGTCTGAGGAAATTCTTAGTGTTAGAAAATCTAGAAAAGGTGTCATGCTTCAGATCTTGGGAATCTGACTGGCTGACTATGAATAGTTTTGTATGGATGGCTTAAGCACTGTATCATTGCCATTAGCCACTCTCAAATACAGTGAAATTTGTCTAGGGAAGAACTTGCATGCTTTTTGAAAAAGAGAGGAATCTCTTGTGAAAGAAAGGGTTAACAGGCTTCAAAACTCATGTGGCAGAAGAAAAATAAGATGAGAAAGAAAGAAAGCCAAGAGGAAAATGTCTTTCTATGTATTTCTGTCTAAATCAAATCAATTTCTATCTGCCCTAAGTTAAACAATTGGGAGATGACATTTTATGCAGATGAATCAATGTGTTCCAAATTATAGTTGTGTATACAATATCTAACACACAGTGAGCATCTTAACTAGTGTTTTTTGTCAAGCTGCTCTGAACTCACCCACAAATATATCATAGAGAGAAGTCTGTACTTTTGGAATAAGTGTGAATTAGAAAGGCACATGTGTAACCTGGGAAAACTTGTAGATTCATCTTTCTTAGACATGGATGTGTTCAGCATTGGCAAGACTGTTCAGTATTGTTCTTTGTGCCACAAGTCATCATCACCATGATAATAATTCAGAAATGAGCCTAGGTTCTCTAAGAGACCAGGTGTCTAACTGGTCCAGGCCTCAGCTGTTGAAATTGGTACATATTCAAGGAAGGAATGTCTGATCTGTTTCTCTTCTGTTCTTTTTCTCTTGATATTGGGCAGCCACATATACTCACCTAGTATAAATTGGCACAGATCTGTTCAATTTAATGCTTTCTTTATGATCTACATTTAAAAAAACCTACAACCCAGAAAATAAAGGAAATTAAAAAAAAAAAAATCAACAACCTACTACAGCACAGAACATGAATTAGTCATGAATATGTTGTTGAACATCTGATTTATGAAAAGTTCTGCTGCACTTCTCTGCATTTTTGGCTTTTTTTCCTCCAATCTGGTTGAGGTTTTAACTTCTATTATTTACTAATGCATTGGTCACTACTGTCTCTCTGCCTTTTTCTCTGAGCAAGTTTGTATATGTAAAGCTCCTACAACAGTCCTGGACCCCAGTGTAGTTCATTCAGTCTGAATTTCAGCACAGTTCCTTTAAAGCCCATCCATACAAAATCCTTTCAAGTAGGATCACACTTATTCCAGCAGGGCTGGAATTGTTTGATGATGTTGGTGTGTACATACCACTTCACGCTGCCATCTCCTGTACACACAATCCAATGTATGTGATGTGCTACAGAGGATTTTAACATTCATTCCTATGGCTTTTGTGATATCTCCCTGGGTAAAGGTTGCTAGTAAGTGCATGAATAGACTGACAAAAGGCTGTTAAGCTCACTAAGACTGCAGTGGAAAGATGTGTTTTCAAGTAATATGTTTGGCATCCAAGTACTTGGGCCCTAGCATTTCAGTGTCACATGGGGGGATGTAATTTAATGAATTTGCTTGTATAAATTTTATATAATGTGTGAGTTCTCATAAAATGAAAGTTAGAAAGTAAATTTTGATGGCACTCTTTTGCTCATATAAAAGACTACAGCTGAATTAGGTAAATCTTATTGAAAATCTTGTTCAAAGGAGAAGGATTTTAAGACCCAATTCTTAGCTGACATAACTGAAATAACTTTACTAAAGCCTTCAGAGGATACCTGAATTTATCCTTTCCTGGAGTATGGGTTAACTTTTGTAAAGGCTTAGAATATGACCTGGTGAAATACAAACTTGGCTGAAAGGTATTTCTATAAGATGAATCTGTTTCATATAGTCAGCCTCTTTAAAGCCACAGTGTTTAACAATTCAATTCTCTTACTATTTATAGTTCACTTCAGACCGTGAGCCATCAAATAATGACAAGAATTTTTTCTGGAGTTTCTCTGAACTGACTTTGGTTACCACGATATTAAAGGATTTATGGCACTTGATGAAATTTTACTCATGTTGTTTTAGATCCACTACTCAAGAGTCTGACTAAACTTGTATGCATCTACTGTTGAAATGTAAAATTACCAGCACAAGATATATGTTGCCACAAAGAAAATAATATTTAGTGTGACTTGTTTGGGGTTTCTTTGTAATTCAAGATAATTTAAAGAAATAGTGCTTAATAGGGCAGAAGTGCTTCACTGCTGCCTAGAGACAGTATGTAAAAGCACAGTATTTGTACAAGGGTTCTCTAAGGCATTAATTTGAGGAATTGATTCTTGTTTTTTCAAGATTATTATGGTAAAGGCTTTGCAGAGAATTTTAATGTACATCACATTCTTTCTAAAAGAAGGCAAAGTGTGATCAGCTGGAATAGCTTGGTGTGTCCAGGTACTGTAATATTATGCTGTGGGTTTGTGTTTGTTTGCTCTTTTTTCCCCAAGTGCTTCAAATATTTTGTAATTGAATAATACGGCTGATAAACTTCACTAAGGAGATGTGCAAAAGGAAGGTTTTCAAACGGAATGTAGACTTTTCAAACTGTGCAGGAGGTAAACTGCCTGCACACAGTCCCCCAGGCACTTAGGGATGCTACTTTGTACACCCAGCAGTTCCCTCACCTCGTGTTTTGGGTATGAAATCACATGCATCCAGAGGACTTCTTCTTAACTTCATTAACATGCTTAAGGTGTTTGCTAGATTGGGATAAGTTTTAGGGACCAAGCCCAAAAAAGTGCTTTCTTTAGAGAGCATGTTCTCCACTTTGGGAGGGGGATGTGACCACATATTGATCATTTGTCTTCAGAATAAAGTAGAAATTTTCTGTGCAGGCTACAGGAAGGATTTTTGTAGGAAGAACAGATCAACCATTAAAAAATCGGATGTATGGATGTACCTGCTGTTTTTATTTTAGTTTTATCCTTTTATAGTTTTAATTAATTGTTCTAAGGGACACCTTAAAAATGTGTCATGAATGATCCTTAAGCAACATCTCTCCACTGTTGCATGATTAATACATTTCTAAACTAGAAGATTAGAAGTGGTGTTCAATGTGTGATGAACTGTGAATAGTCAAGAGAGAGAGTCTTTTAAAATTAAAATGCAAAAAAAGAGCATAATTTTGTTATGAATAATATTCAGGTCTGTTTCAGCTAATATCATTGTATATTAAGAAAAAATAGAAGTACAACCATCTTCAGTGACTGTTTTTTTCTTTTCCTGTTTGTTTCATGGAAATGGAAAATATTAATCTGTTGGAGAAATGCTTTCATAGAAAAAAATAGATTCTTCTATGAACATAGAATCTGATTCTTATCTCCGTTTTAGTAATGGTAATTTAAAAACGCTTTACTCAAATGTGGACTGTCAAGAGACACAGGAGAGCCATGGTCCACAGCATACTGGCAGAAAACTGAGGAAATCTAGTGGAAAAACACAATAGTTAGATAAAAGTTTTGTTTTAGTGAAGAAAATCTTTTCACATTTTGTAAAAATATGTAGATATGTAGAAAGCATGACTTTTAGGAGATGGGAAAATGTTGAGGTATCAGATAAGGTGGCAACAAGATAGACATTGCAAGGTGGAAGAAAATCTGTAAAGAGCCATGTCTTTGTAGTCCTTTGTAGTGTTTGGTGTTTCCTTGTAGGTCAATACTAATACATCTGGGAAACAAAATCCAAACTAGAGAGTATTTGTAAAGAACAAAAAAAAAAGTACTTTCAACCTAATACTAACCCTGATACTACGTATATGACTTAATAAACCAGGTCCTTAATGGTATTAGGAGCTGTTACACACTGACATATATCTTTTGGGTTTAGATATTGAATTGCTTTTCAAACCAGATAAAAAATCATAAAATGCAAGTGCTCACAGAAGGATATGTGAACATATGTAACTATAGAACCTGAAATTCACATTTGCTGATACAACTTTGTCAGGTAGACAAGCCCTGGCTAGCTTTGTAGTAGATGTTAAAATGACATGGTAGGAAGTTTTGTAGCTGTAATTTTATCACCTTTTAAGTAATAGAGGTTTTCAAATCAGTCCAAGCTGATACACAATGGTTAGCTCATTCTAAGAAAAAGTCACAGGAGAAATGACAATGCTTAGCAGACAAGTGGAAGGTAAGAGGTCATAAATGCACAGACAAAAGAACATGTATTTTGTTAAGGACATTAGAAGCAGGAGGTCAAGGAGAAGGGCTGGTTAACAGCTCTGCAGTGTCCTTACTTTTTGTACTTCATCATTATATTTTGGAGTAGCCAAGGCTGTACCTTACTGGTGATGATTCACCAGTATATCAAAAGAAATTGTTCACAAGGAATGAAGAAAATAAAGTGCTTTACAAATCAGCCCCTAATGACAGTTTTCTGCCTTACTTAAATGGTCAGAAGGTGGTACAAGTTGCACATGTATTTTAAAACTTTTTTAGACATTAACACTTAAACTAGGAATCAGGTTATTTTGAAGTTTACTTCTCTATTTCTGAAGGTGTTAAGGGAAAAAAAAAAGCCAAAACATGATTTAAATAAGAGGAAAGTTCCTGAGTAATGGAACTATGATGTATAAAAATTTTCCTATTCAGATTAATTTAAGAAAAGTATATTTATCCAAGACACACTAAAAAAATATGATATGAGTATGACCATTAATTGCTGCAATAATTTTTGTTGAGGAGAGCAGAAATAAAACAATTCTACACTTAAAGTTGAAAGCATAAGTGCATAACTTCCTGTGGGAGAGATCAGGTCTAGTTTCCACAGCTGTTGTCCACAGATGTTAAAATAAACAGAGCATGGTTCACATGCATAATATTTGTATCCTTGAAAGAACATAGAAATCAAATTTTTCCTTTTGAGGTGTTAAACTTGGCTGCTTTGGTTAACAAAAGTGAATGCCCCTGCTATTCCCACCAGGGCTCGGGCTCCTGCTAGTCATTTCTTAAAGTAATTAGTTTCTCACATTTACAACTGAAACCTCATCTGAGATGAATTTATCCATGCAACATCCCTGTTGAGATCTGGTGATCCAGACCTGAGTTTAACCCCAAATCATTTTAAATGCTGTTGATCTGCAGGAGCCCTGAGAGACTAATCCTCCCTTCCTGCATAGAGGAATCACACTGCTTTTCTTGCCTGTTTAGTTTTATGCATGAGAAATAGGGTGAATTTTACCCATAGGGTTTCCTTTTTTACTTTCCAGAAAAGATGAAAACTTGTTACTGAGCATATTTTAAAGTCATCCTTGTATCCTTTTCTAAGGTAGTTTTTTTCTGTACAAAGTAAAGGGTAATAAATATTTTGTTTTGAAAGAATGAGTGCAATAGATGTGAAGTGGTGCCAGTAATGTCAGTGTTGTGTTATAGGGTTTTGAAAAATGAAATAATATACTCAAAGCAATTAACAAACATCAGATTTTTATTCTAGATGCTGAATGTGATTAGAAACTGTAAATGAACAATTCTTCATTCCAGCTGTTCTGGGAGCAGGTTTTCATGCACCATAGCCACACTAAGCATAACTTTACTGCTATTTATTTGCACAGCCCATCAAAACAGCATTTTGATTAATAGGCTTTACTCTGTTTGTGAATCACAGTTATAAACTATGGGTCTCTTTATTAAAACAGAGAAGTCTAAATCTGTAATGTATGGTAAAAGCTGCAGTGATTCTGTTTGCACCAAAAAAACTTCTTTGGACAAAATTCTTATTAAGCTTCTATTTAGAAATAATGTTTCAAGGTGCATTTTGATACTTTGTTTCATCAAATAAACAGTTTTTCTTTCTATAGTTTGCGGTGGTAATTGCAAGAGGAGCTGCAGTTTATTGCCTTTCAATTCTCCAGTAGTGTGTTTTCGCTCATTTAAAAGTGGGGTTTTTATTGTTTGGGGATTTTTTTGTTTGTTTTTTGTTTTTGTTTGTTTGTTTTTAATATCTTCTTGAAACCCTACCAACAGAAAATCTTCTGGCTTTTTTTTTCTTTCATGGTGAAGAGTCTTTGCTGACAGTACACTGAAGAAACTCTGAAGAAACTGTTTTTAGTAGGAAATTGAGAAGGGTAGCAGTCTTACAACAACAACAGCAACAAAATCATGGACAAGCTCTTGGCTTTGCCTGATATGTTTCAGGTTTTAGTGCTAATTTACAGGAAACTCTTTTCTATGAATCACTAGTCACAGCCAAATGATAAAGTCATGGTATTTTAGTCTACATAGTAGGCTTTTTGTGCTGTTTTCTTTCCAGTTGATTATGTGATACTTAAACTACCAAAAATTATATTCCCATTTGGAATAGTGCTATCAGTTTGGAGATGGGATTTAGGGGTTTTACACAGAATTTTTCTCCATGTGCTTTTTCTTGGTGTTAAATGTATTGAAGAGCTTTTGTGTGAATGTGCTTTTAGGGCTTTAATCATTCATGGGCTTGCTTGGAAGCAGCAGCCTCTCACTTGATCATGTATTATCCAAGTGACATTAAGTAATTTCCATATTAACTTTTCCATTTGCTTACGATAGTTTTGTGAATAACTGTTGTGCTGATTCTCTCGTACCCCTTCTCTCCCTTCTCCCAACCCATCTTTTCTTTATGCACAGAGGAACTGAGAGCCTGCCTCCTAACACAGTCTTGCTGCTCCAGAAAGAAAGCTAGGGCTTCCCTTGTCATGGAAGTGAAAATTTTATGCTGTTAACTGTTTCTGTTCATGGATAGATGCAACAAGTAGAGAATTGCGGATGTGTTGGGATATCTGCATCCCTTTGTGCTTTGTCCTAGGTCTTTATTCTTCGTTGTTACTGCAAATAGAAAAGATGATACCGTAGGAATGGAAACAAACTAATTTAGATGTATAAATTCATAGAAAAAGGCATGATTGATGCTCATCAAGTCAATCATTCTGTCCCTGGAAAGCGTCATATCCATCTTACTTGCAAGATCTTGAAAGCCTCTGATGTTGGAGACTATGTAACATTTCAATGCAATCTGTTACAGTACTTCAGTGTGTTTGTCAGTAGGACATACACACATGTATGGGTTCATTAGTAAATTTGTGAACAACAGTGATCTGGGAGCATGTGTGGATCTGTTGGAAGGTGGGAGGGCTCTGCAGAGAGACCTGGAATGGTTGGATGGATGGGCAGAGTCCAATGGGATGAAGTTTAATAAGTCCAAGTGCCAAGTCCTGCATTTTGGCCACAATAACCCCTGCACTGTTACAGGCTGGGGATGGTGTGGCTGGACAGTGCCCAGGCAGAAAGGGACCTGGGGGTGCTGGTGACAGCAGCTGAACAGGAGCCAGCAGTGTGCCCTGGAGGCCAAGGAGGCCAAGGGCATCCTGGCCTGGATCAGGAATGGTGTGGCCAGCAGGAGCAGGGAGGTCAGGATTCTTCCCCTGTCCTGGGCACTGGTGAGGCCACACCTCGAGTGCTGTGTCCAGCTCTGGCCTCTCAGTTCAGGAAGGACATTGAGACGCTTGAGCACAACCAGAGGAGGCAACGAGGCTGGTGAGGGGCTGGGAACACAAACCCTGTGAGGAACGGCTGAGGGAGCTGGGGGTGTTTAGCCTGGAGAAAAAGAGACTCAGAGGTGACCTTCTCACTCTCTACCTGAAAGGTGGCTGTAGCTAGGTGGGATTTGGTCTCTTTCTCCAGGCAGCAGCTGACAGAAGGAGAGGACATAGTTATGGATATTAGGAAAAAGTTTTTTACAGAAAGGGTAATTAGGTATTGGAATGGTTTACCTGGGGAGGTGGTGGATTCACCGTCCCTGGGTGTGTTTAAGAAAAGATTGGATGTGGCGCTTGGTGCCATGGTTTAGGTGAGGTTAGGGTTGGGTTGGACTTGATGATCCTGAAGGTCTCTTCCAACCTAATGATTCTGTGATCTATCTATATATGAGTACAGTAATACATCTAGGCAACCTAAAACTCCTTCACAGGATTTAAAGGCTCCTTTGCTATTTGTCCACGGCAGATTGCGAGAGCAGTTGATTCTCCTGATTAATGCAGCCTTTTTACATGTCTGAATCTGTTGTTAAATCTCCAACTGACATCTTAGGGACTGGCTGGCCCCTCTTCTTCATGTAACTTTATCACAAAGATGGAAACACCAGGGCATATTAGGTTTCAAATTGTAAGGTTTGTTTGTGTTTTTATTGTTATTATCACAAAGCTAGGGAGAGTGGCCGATCCCCCAGGGGGCTGTGCAGCCCTTCAGAAGGACCACAACAGGTCAGAGAAATGAGAATAACTTTGAAATTCAGTAAAGTCAAATGTAGGGTCCTGCACCTTAGGGTAAATAATCCCAGGCACCAGTATGGGCTGGTAGCTGATCTGCTGGAAAGAAACTCTACAGAGAAGAGGGTCTTATGACAAGCTGTCCATGAGCTGGCAGTGTGCCTGTGTAGCCAAGAAGGCCAGTGGTATCCTGGAGTGCACTAAAAGAGCATTCCCAGCAGGTCAAGGGAGGTCATCCTGCCCCTCTACTCAGCCCTGGAGCAGGTTGCACAGAGAGATTGTGGAGTCTCAATCTCCTCAACTGGAGATATTCAGGAACACCCTGGACACAGTCCTGGTATGCTCTGGGATGACCCTGCCTGAGCAGGGAGGTTAAGCCAGATGACACACTGTGGTTCCTTCAAACCTGACCCATTCTGTTATTATTTTAGTACTGCTTCTCTAAAAAAATGCTGTGTTATAATAATTCAGTTGTTACTAAAGAATTGACAAGCTATTTGTAAAATTTGTAAAATTTTACTTCAGAAGTAATAATATATAGGTCAATCTCATTGATCAAAGATCTTGGAGTTTCTTTAAGAGATTCTGCTTGACTTGGTTATTGCAATTATATTTGCAAAAGTTAGAATTTTAGCAAGGGAATAATTATGTGCTTCTTAGCATTTATTTATGCATACACACATACATACAATATGGTTCATATTGCTTCATTTTCATATTGAGTTGGACAGGTAGTGAGTCTGAAAAGAGAGAAGCATAACCTATGTGCTCCTTTCTACAAAAGTAATTTATGTCATTAAATGCTGGCCCCTTGTTCCAGGGGTGTCTTGAGTGAGTGCAGCAGGTGAGGCACCAGGCACTTTATGGATGTGGGTTTCTGAGCTCATTTACAGCACCTGATTTCCTCATCATGCCCCTTCTCCTCCCGGGCTTACCGGCTCCCCTGTGTCTGGGAGCCAACAGCTCCCAGAGTGAGGGGGTGTCAGTGGTGCTGGGGAACAATGTCTGGAAGGTGGAAGAACAGAGCATAGGCACATCACTGCTGTGTTTGTACACCTCAGCACCCACCTCTCCCCAGATGACAACCTTTCACTGTATGAAGAATTATTCTTTAGAGGCTTGCCTTTCTTATGCTAATCAATAGAGCTGATGTTATATTCTCCCCTTTTTGCTTTTATCATCATCCCCTTAGCTTATTTTCCTCTAGCATCAAACTCTCTCCAGCTTTAATTCTTCTTTCACACAGATAAATTGAAAGCTGCAATTATTTACAACGTGAGAGGAGGAGGAAGGAAGCACATTAATTTATAAATCATTTTAAATTTACTATTCATTAAAGGTTGAGTATGAAGAGCTCTGGCCTCCATCCACTCAGCATGGCCAGAAAACAACAGGCCTGTTTAGTCAGAAATAGTGCCAGCTATTCCAATCTCTTTCAGCAGCCTTGTTCTGCAGGGACCATCTGAAAGATGAGGTCTGCCTTTCCCTGACCCTACACAGTTTGTGGCTTTGCTGCTGGAAAAGCCAATACCTCTTCTAGTTCTTACACTGAGGCTTTTTTCTTTTTAGGGGATTGGGTTGTGACTGTCAGTGTGTTTTGCCAAGATCAGAGAATCCCCTCAGTTTTGCTTTTAGAGTGGCAGTCTGGGGAGTGGTGGCCAAGACACAGACATTGGAATATTTTCTATAGGGTATTAAGACTGTCTCTGGGGTTGCTCAGTGGAACTGGGAGATGGGGGGAAGGAATTAGTACATGTTCTTAGACTGTATGCCATCAAATTATAGAAGACCGGATGACTAATTTTCTGAGTTAATCAATGTGTAATGGACACGTGTGGAAAGGAGAACATGGCTATGGTTAAGATATAACCAAGGAGCATCGTGGTAGGAGCAGTCACTAAAAAGATTTGTTAAGAGCAAGTGGAAGAAATACTTCAAAATTACAAGCAGGCAAACTTCCTTGTGTTGGGTTTGTGTGGCAAGGTTTTAGTAGTGGGAGGGCTACAAGGTTGGATTCTATGAGAAGCTGCCAGAAGCTTCTCCAGTGATTGACAGAGACAATAAAAACAAGCTCCAAGATGGACCCACTGCTGATCAAGGCTGAACCTGTCAGCAACAGCTAGAGTTCTTCAGGGTCAGGAAAGAAGGAGGAGGAGGTGGTGCTCCAGACTCTGGAGCAGAGATTCCCCTGCAGCCCCTGGTGCAGACCATGGTGAAGTCACCTGTGTCCCTGCAGCCCAGGGAGGTCCATGGTGGAGCAGAGATCCACCTGAAGCCCATGAAGGACCCCCACACCAGATCAAGTGGATGCTTAAGAAAGGCTGTGACCCAGGAGAAGTCTGTGGGTCAGGATCTTGAGCCCATGGAGAGAGGCCTCCACACGGGAGCAGGTTTGCTGACAGGACTTGTGACCCCATGAGGAGCCTGCGCTGAAGCAGGCTGTGGAAAACTGCAGCCGTGGAGATGAATCACACTGAACAGGGTGGTGGAGCACTATCTCATCTATTAAGATGGCATGAGAGAAGCATGTGAGGAGTCCTCCTGCTGAGGAGGAAGGGGAGCCAGAGACGACACGTGATCAACTGACTGCAGTTCACATCCCCCTGCACGGCTGGTGGGGAGGAGGTTTTGCATCAGCAGTGAGATTGAGCCCTGGAAGGAGGAAGTGGTCGAGGCAAAGTGTTTCATGATTTAGTTTTTATTTCTCATTTTCCTACTCAGATTTGATTGGTAATAAATTAATTTCCCCAAGTTAAGTCTGTTTTGCCCATGATGGTAACTGCTGAGTGGTCTTTCCCTCTTCTTATCTTGTCCTGTGAACCTTTCTTTATCCTTTTCCTTATCCAGCTGTGGAGGGCAGTGATAAGCAACTTTGGTGTTCCTGGCATCCAGCTGGGGTCAACCAACCACAGGCCTGTAACATATGGAATGAAGCTATGAATATATAGCTTGCATGTGTAAGGTGCATAGGTGGATTGACATGAACAGCTGTTTTCCACCTGGGTTTCACACAAACCCCAGAAGACATTAAGAAAGATACAGCAGAAATAATCAGCCTTGGCATATGCAGTATGCTTATATCGAGATAGTTGTGTGGGCTTGTGCAAAAGATTGAAGACTTGCATTCCACTTTCAGAGAAAATTCCAAGAACATGTGCCCTTTTGGCAGCTTTCTTAGACTGGGTCCTGGTTCTGGCAGCACCTGGGTGGTGGAGGCAGGGAGATGTCTGCCAGCCCCCCACTCCTGTGTGAGCACATGTTGTGTTGTCAAGCTGCAACCTTGAAACACGAAAATGCATGATAAAAGCTCTGGTGTTAGTCATGCTGGTGATCACTGTGACAATCTGGTTCCTTCTTCCCACCTTAGATCTATGCCAAAAAAGAGTTTTAATTATTGTATTTGCTTTGGGGTAGTCTCTTCAATGGCAGTATGCCAGAAACCAGGCTACTAATGCGTATCCAGTTTTCTAAGCCTTATCTTAAATGATTTTTACTGTCCCAGCCTTTTATGTGGGTGATGGTGAGGGATGGCCAGGGCCATGCTCTGTAACAGTTAAAGCAAATTTTTAAATTGGTTGGATTTGCAACATTTCATCTCTAAAGAAGCTTAGAAATCAGTACAGGGACAGGTGCAGTCTTCCAAATTCAGCTGTGTTCACTGCAGACAATACTCCCCAACTGCTGGTTGATGTGGAGTGCCTAACTTTTACCACCCTTGGAGCTCTACAGTTTAAAATTAGCAGATCTGGTTCATTTGTGTCTGCTGATAAGAGTAGATGAGGCGTGCTGGTGGGATTTCTCCCTGCAGAGTTGTGAGTTGCATAAAGGACCTCTGGAAATGAGATAAACATGCAAGAACACTTCCCCCTCTTTAGTCCACATGCTCTTGTGGTCTCCCACTCAGATATGGCTGTTGGTAAGCAGGGAATTCTTGGTGCGTAGCTGAGGGATACTACACATTTGTGTTGTGGTTCTGAAACTGGTCCATTTTGTACTGACTAGAAGGTGTGCAGAAGCCTTTGGGGAAAGCAGGGTAAAAGGGGGATCACCTCAGTGCTGGGACTTACTGGTACTAGCCTCACTGAATCAGTTCTATGAAAATTAATTTCTGTGGTATATCCATTACAGAAGCCTACATTGCAACTGCACTTTAATAACTATTCTCTTCCTCTCTTCCCATCAACAAGAGCAAAATACGTAAATAATGCTTTGGAAAATGCAGCAGTGGATTCTGTGGGAGTTTTAAGCCCAGATATCTAGTGCAGGAAGAGAGAGCTTTTCAACACAAACAGTGCACCACTCTTTTCTAGATGGGTCCCTGTAGTGTCGTAATAGGAAGAGAATGACCTGCAGTGGACAGCAGGGGTTTTCCATGAGGTTTAGCTACTGCAACCTGTACCTAGTGGTATTTTTAGAATGCTGTTGACCTCTGTGAGAACATTTGCACACTTTAAGTACAGAATACTCCTAAATATCTTGCAAGAGAAAAAGGGTAGTATGCTCAGCATGTAGTAATTTCAAATCTTGGATCAGTGCTAATATTATACAAATCCTTTTGTTTGAGTATTTTGATTTCCAGACTATTTCTTTGAGGATATGAACAGGAAGTAGTTTTCAGCCTATATTTCGGGAATTGTGGATTTGTTTTAATAATGTAAGGGCTGGGGTGCAAAAGGACTCACTTGGAAATAAGTGAGTAAACTGATGGGGAAAGTCAGGGTATTTTCTTAATTAAAGTGATGTTTTATGGTGCAAACATTTAGTTAAAATCCAGCTAATTCTTAGCTCGCAAGATTAGAATCACTATAGAAAAATGTGCATTAAAGGGTGTATTATACTGTAGTTTTGCAGCATCTTATTTTATAACTAAATTGCTAATGCTGGTCAACTTATAAATATTGTTAGAGAATTAGTGTAGAAGTATTATTATTACTATTTTCTTCCTTTTGGATGGCAATCTAAACAGAACAAATTATCAGCCATAATCTCTCTTAGAGACTGTGAATGTGGGGGAGGCTACTATCTTCATGTATCGAATGGGCTTTGGGAGTTACTATATTAGTTGTCATTTTAGCTAATTCACCTGGACCTGGAAGTTAATTATGCCAACACACAACTGGTCTTACAAGTATGCAGTGATGCTTCCTGGCAGGAACCTCAGGATCAAAAGCTGGAACATTCTTTTCCACTGAAAAAGGGAAATACTCCCTATGGTTTGATATAAAATATTAAAATTTGATAAGAAGACAGATGTAAAGATATTGTGTTTTATAATTAATTTTACTGGAAACATCAGTTGTACTGAAGTGTATTAACAGAAATCACTGATTGTCTGTGCTGATAGAAAGCAAATTATAAAATTTTTAAATGTCACAAAATTCAAAGCAGAAATCTAATTGACAGCCAACAGCGGAAACTTCAGTTCTAAAATACTGAACTATAAATTCTAAAGAAATATGAATATATATGGCAACATAATTGTTTACTACAGGAACTAATACAGAGAGCATCTCTTATAAGAGTTACCCATTAATACCAGTTTTTTTATCAGTTCTACATTCAGTTTCCACAAACTAACCATAGAAAAGTGCAAGTAGTAAATTTTCACCATCCAAAAGTATCCAAGTTTTAAAATAAATTATTAGAATGAAACTACATTTTTAAAAGTGGTATTTTAATCATGTTCTCTAAAGGTTTTGTTAAATCAGGACTTTTTAACTTAATATTTTGCTCATGCAGGCAAAACCAACAAATCTCTTCCAGAGTGGATGTTAACCATTAAAACTGATTTAATATAACAGTTTAAAACTGCTTAAGGGGAAGGCAAAGCTTCTCTCTCCCACTGCCTCAATCTTACATGTTGTAGACTTCCTCTTTGCTTGTCAGTGGCTTTACTGGGTGTAATTCAGCTCTCTAACTTTTCTCAGTTTTTCTGTTGAATATTCTTACTGGATGAGCTTTAAAGTTTCAGCACAAACCATTCTGTGATCCTACGAAATTCTGTATTCTAAGAAGCTGTATTTTAGGGGGTTGCCCTAACTTGTTCCATCTACCTTTATCCTTCTACCCTTTCTCTACTACTACTATTGGTGCCTAACTCTAAGTGCTGCTGTCTGCAGTACAACTCCTTGGTCTTTGAAGCATCTCTGAGTTTGAGGCACCAATCTCTATTCCTTCTGAAGACTTCCTTGACCTACTGTAGCTGTTCTGTCCCTTGAGCTGCTGTGTTTTAATCTGATAAGCATAAACAGCATTTGGAAGTGCATCTCTGAGTTTTGAGACTCCTTTCTGAGGAACATAAGCTCCATGTAATACCCCTTTAATGGAAGGGTTTCATGAGACACTGATCTGGCACTAGCACACACATTGCTCAGCTGACTGAATGACTGGCTGGCAACAGAAGAAATTTCCCTTCCCACTCCTGTCAGAGCTGTCCTACCCAGAGCGCTGTGCAGGTTCCAAAAGTAAAGCAGCAGAAATTCACCCGAGAAAGTGTGGCAGATTTTGAGGGTAAATGGATACATAGAATTCAAGCACTTAATTTAAAAATAACAGATAAAAGCAAGTGTCAGTAAGCAACAAAATTTGTTAATGTATAAGTAGAGTGGGCAGGTGAACACCAGGCAAGGTAGGTTTCTATGCTACAGAGCCATTAGCTCAGCTTCAGGAGACACTACAGCTGAAGAGAATGTCTGTGCTCTTCCATATCCAAAGCAGTGTTTTGCATGGTTGAGTGCTCACTATAGCAGGAGGCAAAGAGATCCAAGAAACAGCAAAAAGAAAGAAAATCCTGCAAATTAAATCTTTCCTCTATGTTTACCACTCTGACACATTCATAATTACATTTTTTTCAGTTTTTGCCGATACCCACTCTCTAGTTTTCTTATTCATGCCTCATGTGTCCAGGCTGTACAATTCTCTCTCTATGTAGAACTTGTACTTCCAAGTAGGAAAAAGACATTCCCTTTGGTTATTGTTTTATTTGAATATCTCACTAGCTATGGGGACTTACTTCAGTAAAAGTATGAGGAAACAGCTGGGAGTATTTGTGTGTTCATTTTTCATTCCTCTCAACTCTCTCTTTTTCCTCTTTTTTAAAAATTTATTATCATCTAATGCTTTAAGCTCATTCACATAACCAAGATTTATGTGTATTGTGCTGTCCCGCTGCTAGTATTTTTCTTACTTGAAAGTATGACCATTCTGGTTAATCACGTTTATTTTTCTATGTTGGGAGACAATGGAGCACAAGATATTTTGAAATTTGGGGAATGAAATACTGCCAGCAGAGACCCTTGAAATTGAGATGACATTCAGAAATAAAAACAGAGTTGGCAATTTTATTTTATATGTATATACCTACATTTCTGTGTGCATGTACACGTGTGTTTACACATCTACACCGCTTTTTAAAAGTTCTAGACATAAGCACCATACATGTAGACACAGGGCTGATAATTTGTAACAAACCTTAATGACCTGACACTATCAGCAGCTCTGAATATAACCTCCAAATCACACGGGCTTGCTTTCTGACCTTTCTCTTCAAGTAAAACAAAGAAAAGCATGTTTAGAATAGAAGGCTGGTGTTTTCAAAGGAGCATTGAATGGGCAGTACCTCTGAAATTTAGAGACTGGAATAACTTATGCTTTTCTAATGATACATTTGAATTAGTTGAGTTTAGATATTTGAATTGGAATATTTGTTTTAGTCTTTCTTTATCTCTCCAAGATACATGCTAACAACTTTTCAATTAAAAAGAAGGACTCTTGGGCAGAGTTGCTAAATTTCAGCATAAATTTGTATTCTGAAATTATGAGCCTCCAAACATAGAAAGGGGAAAGATTATAGCTATTTGACACTACCTTATCTGTATAGCTGAGAACAGCATCACTACAATAAAAGAAGATAGCAGTGTTTCCCATTGATTGTTGTTTGATGAATGTAAAGCAATTTACTGGAATGCAATTAGCATTTGCAATCGCATTACCGTGGGGATTTTTTTTTATGCCGGCTCTGAATTGAAAAATCTATACATTTTCTGTCCATGAGTCACTTCTTAGGAAGCTTTCTTTCATTTGTAAGGCTGTGCATTGCTGTGGAATTAGTTTTTCAGAGTTTTTGTAAGAAGAAATACATCTCTTGGGAAAAAAAAAAGAAAAAAAAGACTTCTAAATAGGAATATCTTAGCAACCTGAAAATAATTTTGTAAATGTTTAAATTAGGAAGCTTGCAGTACAAAGATTAAATAAGCAAAGCAGTGTCCTGAAACAATAAGACCTGTGTATGATGGCAGAGTAACAATACTGCTAAAAGTAACAATGCTACTTTTTGGCAAACATTCAGATTGCCAATAAAAAATGTGCACGCATGCAAGTCCTTAATTAGACACACTATTCTGTCTGCACTTTAAATGGGTGTAAATTTAATTATTTTTGCATCACACAAAGTATAGAGAGATTTTAGAAAAAAACCCACACAAATGTGTTGATTCCCAGCTCAGATTTTCTGTGGACATGTAAGTGAATGATTTTCAGTGCTGCAGGAGAAATCAATCCCAGCTGATATGGAGAGGGTATCAATGAAAAATGTGTGTGTGCTGAAAGGGATAGTCAACATCCTCCTGATGTTGACCCATGCACACAATAGCAAATACGGCCACTGTTGTGCTTTTTAGTGGTTTCTGTATGTTATGGACCAAGGGCTCCTATCCTACCTCAAAGACAAACATAGGGAATTATGGATAGAGATCTATCTGGGAATTTCTGTTGCTTTAAAAACACACTTATTTTTAACATTGTCAGCTAAAGTATTCTTCCTGTAATTGTATATAGTGCACCTTAACCACTTTAGGAGAAGCTTCGCTCTTATGTGTTTGACCTTCGAGGTCTTACCAAGTCCCATTGTCAACTGCATCTTGTATACCTTTATTTCTGTAAGATCTAGAAAGAATTCCTGGAGACTATATTAACTTTACCAGTGGGACATTATCTTCTGAGCTTTCTAAGGATTTTTATTTATTTTTAAATGAAAACCTTGAGAGAAAGCAGAAGCTCCTTTTTTCCTGTTTCTGTGATGTCTTTATACATATAATAAAATGCTAGACCCTGTCAGTTCTTTTTTTCACCTGAAAACTTCCTTCAATTTTAATGGGTACAATGGCATTTTTAACTGAGGTTGGCATAAATATTTTAGTGGAGTTGGAATTGTCTGTGTCCCTGTCGCTACTTTGCTTAAGAAAAAAAGTTGTTATCCCCATTTATCCATATTCACTGCTGTGATCAAGTTGTGCACTGGCATATCTCCCCTCTTAAGGAGAGGCTGGAAGTTTTGGGACACATCTTGTGCTGGTAATAAGCAAAGCACTGCATTTCCACCCTTCATTGGAGTGGCAATGCAGTGCCCACTTCCTTTAGATTTTAGTCTAAAGGAAGTTTAAAGTTTAAAGTCTGCTGCACTTTCATTTAGCGTCAGTAATCAGTTGAATACTTCATATTCTGACATTTTGTCCTTGAGGAAAAAAACTAGATACTTTTGCCACATTGACACAGCCTCAAGTTTTCTGTTACTTTTATGAATACCTAAATTGACCAATTTAGTAATTGACCAATGAATTGTGAGATGCAAGGAACAATGTAAAATTTTGGCTGTATGAACAGAAGTCTTAATATTTTCTAAAAATAATAAAAAGCCCAGATTTTCTGTTTCTCTGGCTGTAGTACCAGAGACTTGATATCGTCGAGTTTCAAGGCTGGATATGTTCTTAAGATAATTATTACAGCTTTCTCAAGGAGAGAGATTTATATTCTTTGTATATTAGCTTCTAAAGTTGACCTCTTTATGCTTCTCCTCCTCTGTATTGCAGTTTTCTTTAGATTGCATTGCTGTACCCTTTGTTGCCTATCCAAAGAGTGCTAAGGCTAAAAACAGATAGTGCTAAGGCTAAAAACACTAAAAATATGGGGCAAAATGTTGTTCTTAAGTGGGGTTTTTTTTGTGTTTGTAAGGCTGGTCTGGCACTTCTGAATATATTAATCTAAATTCTGTTAATATTCATCTGCCATTCTTCTGGAGCTCAAGTGTTTCCTGGGCTTTAGCAGAGTTCAACATTTGAGCAAGAAACTGCTGGGACTGCACTGTATGTAATACTGGTAATTTAGTGCTGGGTGGTATCTACCCAGTTTCCAGATTAGGGAAGATGCTTTGCCCCTGTTTTTTTCTATTCTACAAGCAGTGACATGTAGCGGTAAGAGTGTTCCAGGCAGATGTTGAAGTTACTCTGCTCCTGTGGGATCAATGCCTCCTGGCTCCTGTTAACTGAATTTACAGGAGGCGGTGCACTGCAGGAGATAGGAGCCACTGTTTGTTGTGGTATTGATTATTTGATTACTGTTCTCTTGTCTCTGTGAAGGCAACAGCTTGTGTTCCATGAAAGTTCTATGACTTGTGGCTTCACACAGAGCCTTCTCCCTGGGGAAAGGCTGGTCTGTGGCACTGTACTCAAGCTCGCTGACGTTTTGGGAGCTTCTAGCTGTCCTGAAGGAAGTCAGTCATCAGTGGAAGCCCAGAGCCATTGTTTCTCATGGTGGCAAGAGTGTAAAGATCATGTGGGAGGGAATATGACAAGGAGATCATTCATGGTAGAATTTAAATTACTCCAGGAGCTTATAAAATGCTTCCTCACTTCCATGTGAGGCAGACATCCTAACTTATGAGGCCTAGCACCACTTTTCTTCCACCCACCCCATGCTCTCAAATCATTGTGTACAAGGATCATTTTGACATTTTGGGTTTTAATCCTTTTAAGGATCTTCACTAGAGGTTAAAGGGTGACAGCTTGTGGTGCCTTTGTAAGAAAGAAAGTCTGTGCTGAGACAAGGCAAGGTCTGTGAAGTGTTTTCACTTTATTTTGACTCTGGTTTTAAAATCACTGGAAATCATTCAAAGGAAAGAATGCATTTTGGAGGTCTTATCCCTCTCTACTGACTGCTGTATCCTGCTCAGGCCAGGGAAGGCTTTTATACAAGCAGTTACCAGATCAGAGGTATCTAATGCAGAAGCCGGATGATTTTCATTCAGGCTGAGTGATAAGTGCTCAAAAACAGGCCAGTGAGTTTGGATGTTTTAGGAAAAGATTGCATCTAGAAAAGTTAGATTTGATTAAATATACAAGCAGTACATTTAAAATATAGTTGGAAAATTATGAATTGCTTACCTTTCTGGGTTAAAAGACCAAGTTGTATGTGTTTTCACCAGTGCAAATGGTAGTAAAACATTGGAAGAATATTCCTAATAGATTATAGCTGCTTACAAATGGTAAACTGGAAACATTTAAACATGCTTTTTAAGCAGATCCTAGAATAAAGGAGGTAGCCCTGCCTGTCTATAAGCGTATTATTTTCTCTGTGGAAACTGGGATTCATTTATAAAAACAAATAAACAAACTGCTGCACAGATTGGCATTACCCATCAGGAAGATAGAGCAAACATTAAGTTCTACTCGTTGAATCAAATGTGCAATTTGAAAAAGGGACATTTAGGAAGAGATTGTGGAAGCTCCAATCACACCATTTTGTCCATAGTTGAGTCTTGGGAGCAACTTGGAAGGGAAACCCAAGCTCCATCTGTGAAAAGTGATGCATATCTTGAGGCCTGATAATGAAATTTACACCTATCAAGAACAGAACAAGTGGTAAAAGAACCACCTCAGGATTTATTAATTAAAGGTCTTGAATGGGAACAGTAAGTGCAGTTTGTTTCAGAAGTGCATTCACTCTTTGTTTGTGCTCTCTCTCTTTCTCTAAACTATGTTTTCTTTACTGCTATTGGAATTTAAAAAATATAGTATTAATTCACAGATGAAACATAATTTTAGAGACTTGATGTTAACACATGTGAAAGATACAAAGCAGAGTAATAACAGAAGATGGAGAACAAAGTGGAGGCAGGAAAGTGGTGTCCTTTAAAGCTACTGTGTGCTAAAGTCACATCAGAAACTGAAGCAGCAGGAGTTTTTCTCAAGGGGAAAAGTGTCTCAAAGTGTATTTCTTTTATGAATGAGGTGAATGAAATGATGACCACATTTGAAGAAACTAGGCCAGAAATGCAGAAATCAACATATTCAAATTAGTTATTCGAACATGTGAGCAGAAATCTGGAAACTGGACTTTTTAGGGAGATGCTGATGAAACATGTTCAGAGTCAGAGAAAAAAGACCAGGCCTGCTGTTACTGTGGAAAGAGGACCTTGAAAGAACTGTCTAAACAAGAATGCCAATGCCTCAGAATCTGAATCATGTTGAGTGCCTTGCAAAGAAAATTACTAGACAGAGGGAAAAATCTGACATTTAACTTATAAGAAATAGTATATGTTTGCCATTGAATAAGAGGTAAATTATAGATAGGCAAGATCTCAAATGATTGATAAAGTTGTGGTTTCCTGTTGATTTTTTTGAGAATTCTCATTAGAGCATATATTTTTCATAAAAGATGGTCATCTATCATTCAGAAAAAATGACAGTGTGACCATTTCTGTGGTACACCTGAAAAGGGTTAGATGGTTAGATGTTCAAAGCTGCCTTAAGGACACAGAAGTTAGGAGTGGCTCTTTGGGAAGACTGCTCTTCCTAATCTATTCGTGTTCCCCAAATTCACACCTCTTTTGGATCATTTTACATTCCATCTAAAGAGCCTTCTGCACTGCAAACAAGAGGAAAAACAGCTGCTCACTTGGTACTAGTAACACTAGTAATTTTTACAGTGTTTCTCTACTGTGATTTATCTTCTGTGCTTCGTTTTTGCTGCCTTTGGAAAGATAAACAAAGAATATCTGATTATTTGTCAGAGCATGAACTGCAGCTAAAAAGTATTAACAGCTTGATTTAGGAGGTCTGAATTTTCTGCATGTAAGTTACATTGACAAATGTCACTCCTAACCCTGCAATTCTTCACCATTTACAGCCATAATAACCTGCTAGCCTATGTTTTCACTTATGCAAGGTTGAATATTACAGCATCCTAGTGGGTAGAAGAATTGTGGACCTAACAGTGCTAAGCCAAACATCAGTGGCGGTTGTGCCTTGGGGAAAACACATTACAGAAGGGGGAAAAGTTATTGTGTGGCAGCATGGGCAGTTGGAGAGAGGACTGACAATATGTGAGAGAAATAACCCCTCAGATCCTTCAATCAGTGAAAAGGACGAGAAGGAGGTGTACCAGGTACAGGACCCAAGATTCCCCCGCAGCCCCTGGTGCAGCCCCTGGTGAGGCAGCTGTGCCTCAGGGAGGTCCATGGGGGAGCAGAGATCCACCCCCAGCCCGTGCAGGACCCCGTGTCAGGGCAGGTGGGTGCCCACAGGAGGCTGTGAGCCCGTGGGAAGCCTGTGCTGGAACAGGCTCCTGGCAGGATCTGCGCTCCCATGGAGAGAGGAGCCCACAGTAGAGCAGGGTTCCGGGCAGGACTTGTGACCTGTGGGGCACCCGCTGGAGCAGGCTGCTCCTGAAGGGCTGCACCCTGTGGAAAGGACCCAAGCTGGAGCAGGTTGTGAATGGATGGAGCCTGTAGGATGGACTCATGTTTAAGAAGTTGGTAGGGGGCCTGTCTCCTGTGGGAGGGATACTATGCAGGAGCAGGGAAAGAGTCTGTAGAGTCCTCCCTCTGTGGAGGAAGGAGTAGCAAAGACAATGCATGATGAACTGACCACGACCCGCACTGCCCAAAAGAGAAGGATACACACCTGAATTGTCATCTCCTAAATGATCATGGAACAGGCAGAAATCTCTTAAGGAATATTAAAGTTAACAGAAATGCTAGAACAATATTGCACAGACATGAAGGAGAGATGGTGGCATAGCAGAATGCTGCAATTGTATTTAGTCTTCACACATTAGGTGTCTGTAGAAGACATGGAAGGAGACTCAGGGTATGCTGCAAGAAATTGAGGAATATTTTTAGGAAATGAGTTGCACTGAGACTTCCTTGAATTCTTTTTTTTTTTTTTAATATAAAACAAATGAAATCACTATCAGCCACTCCTTCTCTGAAAAAACCTGTATGTTTGCTAGATATTTCGAATGAATCGTCTGTAAGCTTGGAAAGATGCACTAGTATAAGCATGTGAAGGCTCTTGAAAGAGATATAGTTTCAGAGGGTTTAAGGTTGAGTGTCATTAAGAATAAAGGATGACTGAGATTGTCTTTGACGCAGTACTGGTTTTCTTATGGTTTCCAGGGTAAAAGTTCCCAATAAAAATAAAATAATGAACAGACCAATATTATCAATTTGTCATATTTGAACTTGAAAATATGCTTAATCCTCAATTTGCACTGGATTTGGGTTTTGTTTTTTTTTTTAATTGAGGTTTTTTAGTTCTCAAAAGCTTTTCACAGCTTCAAAGGTTTTAGGGTTTACTTTTGTTTTTTGTAAGGGTTACTGCTTTAATTCCAGTTTGAGCTGTATTTCATATCTTAATGGCTGAAAAGACATGTGCCTTAATTGTTCCTGGTCTGAGTAATATGAATCATATGAATACGTAATATGAATATCATATGAATTTCAGTAACATGAAAATATCCATATCATTATCCAATGTATAAAAAGACTGATGACTGTCTAGTAAAGAAATGCAAAATATGCTTTAAAGTCCAGGTTCCCGAGCTTCTACATGCCTTAAAAAAATAATTTCTACCTTGATTACAAACTAGAAAATTTGGTTCCTTTGGGATTTTACACTTCATTAAACGTAATCTGCTTCTACAAGATTATAACATCACACCACTTGAATTGTATTTGGGTTTTGGTTTTGTTTGGGTTTTTTTCTGTGATATTAAAATTGTTTGGGTGTTCAGCAGTTGTTTTGAGGGTTTTTTATTTTTTTATTTTCTTTCCTGATTGGGTTTTTGCTGTTGTTGTTTTGGGGTTTTTTTTCTTTTGTTTTGTTTTCGGTAATATTAAAAAAAAATCTTTCTCTGTTCCCAGGAGAATGAGTGGGCTTTAAAAGAAAATGTTTAACATGTAGAAAGTTTTTTGCGTGCAGAAGGTGCTATGAAGCTGTTTAGTGATTTGAAATGTTAAAACATGTCTCATGGGAATGAATGAAAGAATGAGCAGTTGATTTTATCAGGCAGGTAGGAGACAAAAATTGTGCAGATGTAGTTAATTGTTCTAAATGCACCCATATCCTCAAGCATCTACTATCTTGTTATTGCTTCTTCTTGTGAATTTGCACTCTATTGCTTAAGAATATCTACGTATTTTACTGAACATGCCTTCTTCTGTAGGAGTGGTATGAGAAGCGTTCGGTCTGTCAGTATACAGGAAACAGCTGTTAGGTACTCCAATTTTATTCTCTTCCTTTTGGAAAAAGAGTAGGAAGTGATCTGATTTTTGAGCAAGCTGCTTTGTATTAGGCAGCAAATTCAGGAGTTCCCAGGGGTGCTGTTAGATGTACTGTGATAATGGCTGCTGTGCCATTGGAGACAGCAGTTGGTGGAGCTGCAGCGTGTACGCGGTAATGTGAGTGTTCCTCTTTGTGTGAGCTGCTGCACATTCATACCCATGCAAGGGCATTTTTAAAATCTCTATTCGTCCTTTGATCATATCGCTGCCACAGGTAGTTTGTGAACCACACAAGATCATTTGTAGGAGCTGGAAAGGCTTAGTTTAGAAAACACAAAAGAAAAAGGAACACCATCACCTGCGCCACTGTCACCCCCCCAAAAAAAATCAAAACCAAATGAAAACTAAAACAAAACTACCATGAAACAAGTAAGCATTTAGCTAATGAAGTAAGGAAAGATGTTTGCATTAATAAGTCATTGCTCTATCTATTTGTTAAACTGATTGATAGAGGAAACGAAAGTGATATACTAAAGTTGCAGCATTCCTCCTACCTCTGATGTCTTACAGTACTCTGCCTTGCATTATCATGATGGATTGTGAAGTGTCTTTGTGCCTTTGCAAACTCTGTAATTCTCTGCAGAGTTGCTCAGGTTGTTGTCTGGACTTAAACAAATTAGGATACAGAAAATGATATGCAACTCTGTAGCCCCACCTGCCTGTTTATTCAATTAAAAAAAACGTCCTGATGACTAGGCAAACAGCTCATGCTAGCCTACATTCACAGCTATTTTTTAATGGAAAATTACATTATGCTAATTTTCCTGGTGTAAGAGAAGCCAAGCCAGTTGTAAGTTTTTCTTAAGAAGATAAGAAGATTTTGTTTCTTGTTCTATGAACTTATGTGTAGGTTTTCTTTGTCATTCAGGATTGGACTGTTTAATTAAGAAGAATACCCTAACATTGATACTTTTGCTCAACCTTGGTTTTTTTGGTTTTTTTTTTTTTTTGTTTGTTTTTTTGTGGTTTTTTTTTTGAGTTTCTAAACTGTTGCAAAAATAGCAAGTTTTTAAGGTCCATAGAAATGCTTTTCCTAAGCAGCATGGGGATACTTTCTGATGTGGACAGAGATTAAATGTTCATCTTCAGATGCATCTTTGAAGATGGGAGAAAATTGAGAAGTATGAGTGTAAAGAATAGTTCCATTGCCTAGATAAAGGACACCTTTCCTACCCAATTTCTATTGCATGTGTATTTTTTGCATTTCTATCAATTCTTTCAGTGAAGGAAAAATGTTTGACCTTTCAATAAGTGGATACTGACCAGCAATGTTGGAAGTTTATCAAAGGCTTTTAGAACCATCAGACATAAATTTTCATACTTGTTAAGTATCAAATGAAAGGGCATCAATCCATTTAAATCTGTCAGATGTTTAAGTATTCTGAGTGTTTAGAAAGACAAAGTTGTTTGTGGGCAACATTCTCATGTCTCATTTCAAGACTTTGCCTAGGTATAAAGAATTCTTTTGGATTTGCAAACTATTCCTAAGCTGGCCACAGGCTGGAAACGGAAGCACGTGGCTTGGTTTCAGAGAACAAGCTGAAAGATACCAAAAGGTTCAAAAGTCTTCAATACTGTTCCATAAAAGAGAAGTCAGACATGCTCAGTTTCCTCAGAAAAGATGGATTTTGTTTCTCCCACTAGGAATGTCAGCCTAGCAAAGAGAGATGGGATCAAGGCAAAAAGATGGCTGCACTGCCTTGTTGCATTGTTTTAAACAATATATAGCTAATCAGGCCCTTGTAAATTTTGCACTGGATATGAAAAAAAAATTATATTGCACCAAATTTAAGCTAAATGTGGTGAACATGTCATTGTTTCTTGCCTGGCTGTCTTTATAATTCATCTACTGTTCGTGGTGGTGGTGTTCAAAATCCTTTGACAACTTCCTTACCCTGCTTTGTTTTGAGAACAGCATGTTTTACAGTGGTAGTATGATCTTGTTCCATTTTTCTATGTCATGCATATCTTCTTTGAGTAGAGACCATCACAATCATTACACTGTACTATTTGGTGCAGGGTTTCTGGAAAGAGTCAGCGGTTTTAATCTTACTTCCTATTTAATGACCATTTTTTATGCCACCTAATTTGTCTTTTTTTTTCCCTCATCTGCAGTTGAATGTGTTTACTTTCATATGTTTTACAAATGTGTCATTATCTTATTTTAATCATTTTTTGAATAGTTAACCTATAACTGATTTCTTCAGAGTTTCTCAGGTTTTCATGCTGGTTTCTTCTCGATATAATTCATGATCCCAGGACCACTAGTTTGGGTTGAAAAGGGGTGCTGTCAGATGCTAAAGATCATCTAATTCCAACCTTCCACTAGACCAGTTTGCTCTAAGCCATTTGGTCTTGAATACTATCAGGGATGGGACATCCACAACTGGAAAAGAAAGCTGATGCATTTCTTTAAAAAGTAGGTAAATACAGTGTAGGCACAGAGTTTGTGGTGATTAGGGATGAGGCTCGGCCACAGCCGCATTCCCAATCACCACAAACTGGGTGCCTGCAATGTGGTGCTTCTCTTAATGTGCACAAGCTGCAGGTGAGGTGTGGCCTCACTCCATCACCTGTCCTCTCAGTTGTGCTGATTTGGCGTTCTCCTGCACCCTATTGGGATTGCACGAGCAGTGGCTGTGTGGCAGAGTCTACAAGCAGCAGGCAAAACGAGCTTCAGTGCTGATAACTCCAGTTCTGGTGTCTGTATTCTGTGCTGCACATCTTAGTCTCGCTCGTGTTTTCTTGGTATGTCAACTGTCTGATTAGTATAATTAGTGAACCTCATTTGAAATTAAAAACATGGTGTCATTGAAGGGAGTTTTCATTTTCAGGTAACAGGGTTACCTTTGAGGTGTCTCTGGCAGTTGAAGTGGCTGTAACAGCCCCTGACAGCCTGCCTTGCTCAGTTCTTTCCCTGGAGCAACAGCTGTGCTGCTGCTGTCATCCTCAGTGAGGGGGCAGGGTTTTTGTGCTGATTGAGGACCTGTTTTCACAGAGAAAATGCACTAAAAATATGAAAGCTGTTAGTCTCTCTTCTGCACCTGGTGTTTCAGACTTCCACTGAGTAAATTGCAACCTTTTTTGCTATGTCATTATTTTTTTTTCCTCCAAAGGCTTAGCCTTTTGAATTTGAATAATAAAAATCATAGGACCAATTTGCTAGTGTCAGAAAAAAATTGTAAACTCTACAGAATATCTGTATTCCCTATAAGTCACCTGTAATTCTATAAATTAAAATGAGCATTACTACTGATAGTTATACTACTAAAACAGTCATTTTGCAATTGTTAAATTACTATTTTAAATATTTGAGGGTTGTGTTGTCTTTCAAGTTAACTCTTTGGGGGATATTAATGCTATACTTAAAGAGTAGTACCTGTAATAATTACTATAGATTCACAGCCAGCTTTGCTGCAGTTTCAGAGATTAGGTTGAAGGATGGCATCACTGTACTTTCAAGTTTCAATGAAAAACCTATGCTCCTCCTGTTTCAACAAGGAACAAAAATAATCTAAGGAACTCCAAACCTATATCTAATCCTTACACTGTCCTTGAAGTGTAAGTAAAAGGCTAATTTTCAACTGGCCTATGCAAATTTTCCAAGATACCCTACATCCCTCATAAATAATACAGAAACACTCCCTGATTTCTATGTAGAGTTATACTTTGGTTTTGTTTTTTTCATAGCATAGACCTATGATCCTAGTGAAGTAACAGAGATGCAGTGAAATCTGTGAGCAGCTGGAAATTCTGAGCGAGTTCATTTGTACTTTTCAGCAACTACTTTTACAACTAGACTAGTGCTTTTGTCACTTATTTAAATTATGGTTCATAATTTATTTGGGCAATGTTTTAGTGATGAGAAAGCTTTTCAACCTGATCCAGATATGGTACTGCACTACTATGATTTCATGGAGCCTCCAACTGGATAAAGAAAATGCAGTCACCTAATTAGACCAACAGAATTTCAGCTGTGATGGAGTTTAGAGAAAAAGAAAAAAAGCCTTTTCACCCAAAGCATTCAAGAAGTTGAAAATGTTGGCATAAATAACTGCTAGAGTAGGAAAAGTATGATATACTAGAGCCATCAAAGAATGGACATCTGAACAGATGAGGAGAAAGAGTAAATGTCACTGAAATAGAACAGATAATGGCTTTTTGCTGCCAGATAAAGGCTGAGGCCACAAGGTGAATCAGAAGAAATTTCAAAACAGGCAGCACTGATCCTGTGATAACAGTCCCATTACCATGATTCCATTTCTATGACACTGCTTGATTGATACAGATGCAATCATTTAATTTCCCATTTGCTGGTGCAACAGAAGGGTGTTCCCTTAATGTGTGCACAGTACCCCTTTCCTTGCACAGTCGAAGCTCCCATTCCTATCTCTGTACCAAGGATAACACAGCAGGACACAGCCTGATGAAAGAATTAATCCCTATTTTGCTTTGAGGCAACCATGTGTAATTGTGTGTTGTGGTTTTATTGCATATTTTTGCAGCCAACCTAGATGCTTCCTGAAGTTTCATAATCCTTAAGTTGCACTGTTAGTAAATTATGGATGTACATCTACCAGTATGACAAGTCATAAATACTGGAACTGCTAAGAAATATAAAGCAGTCATTTTGTCAAAGCCAAACCCAAAAAGGAAGGAGAAACAGTTTTCAAATGGAGGAAGCTAGTTAAACCAGAGAATGCACACCAAGCTAGAATGCTTCATAAAAATAATTGTGTTTGGGGGATATTTTATTTTTATATTTTATCTTCAGAAGTCCAAAAGTAAGTATTTTCCTTCTGGGAAATGTTATTGTTCATCATGAAAGCAATAATTAAACATCTGACAAACATTTGAATGAAATGTGGATTGTGTATGTGTTTTATTTTTTTTTTAATGGAGTGAATAATGACTGTATGGCTGTGATTGTTTAGTGATGTAAGTAGGGAAATGCCTGTAAGGAATCTATATTTTATTAGAGCAACTGATATAGTTGGAGAAGGGAGTCAGACAAGATTTCTGGCACACAAACCCTTTTTCTTGCATATGTTTCTTCTGTCATTCAAAAGTGTGGTTCAGAGACTAAAAAATATGTCATACATCTTTGCCAAAGTGTTTATAGTTTTTCTTTAAATTTCATTTCTCTGGATTTTAAAAATATTTCAACTTCTGAAGATATTCAAAGTGTAAAAGACCTTTTCAGTCTTAAAAGAATTTATTTCATATTTTGCCTTATCAAACTTACTAGTAACTCTTATTAAAAAAAAAAATACTGCACTTGTTCAATTATTCTGGAGCTCCTGTTCATGTAGTAATATTTCTTGAATATGTTTCTCCAGACAGTCTTGCTGGTACTGCACTGGAACAGGACTAGGAGAAAGAGATCACCTTTTTTGCCTTAATATAACTCAGATATAATTCTGACGTCTCTGGATGGCATTTTAGGAACAATGAAATCACTACACAAGACATTCCCAAGTAGCTTGATAGGTACAAAATCAGAATAAATGATGAAAGAATGTGAACCACTAACTTATAGGTGATGTTAAGGACCTAGCTGTCCACACTTCCATTATTATAAAGATATTGGACAATTAGACTTGTATATTTTTTTCTTTTTTTTTCCCTTGCAGTGGGGAAATGCTTAATTTCTGCATCAAAGTTATTATCTAGTTTAATTAGTTAGTGATTATTCGGTGCTATAAAGAGTATTATTGATAGTAGGCAAGCATGAGACTGAAGTTATTTAGCACTTCTGTTCACTAGAACATTTACAGAAAAAATTTATTGTGAGCACATATGTTTACTTTGAGTTAGTTCTCATTCATTCTGGACAAACCAATCAATGAATGGAAGATTAAGGCATTTGATGAGTCAGAAATTTTGTTGATGCTTTCACACAGAAAAATTGAGTCTGGATTTTGATGTCCATCTGTTCTGGATGTTTGGCATCTCAAGGACTATCTACATATCAATAAATTACTGGAATTCTTATAAAAGAGAAGGCATTTTTGCTGTTCAGGAAATGTTTGCACCATGGTTTTAATTTCATGGGAGGTCTCGCTCTTGTCTTTTTGCACATCCTTCTTGATATCTGAACTTTACTTCTTTTTAATACAAATGCTAATCTAACCTCAAAAATAAATGATATCTTGAAGATAGTCTGCATTATTTCATGATTGACTACACCATCTCTGTTTACTTTATACGTATGTATATAAACCACTGACCAAACATTAAATTGTAATGTCATTGGATATATACCTTTGTGCCACCATCTTCCCTCCATGCTTTTTTCTTTTTTTTCCCTTTTCTCCTCTACATTTCTGTATTTTATTAGGAAGAACATTTCCTTTTATTCCACCTTTCTAAAATCTTTTTATTCTTATTCTTTGAATAAGATTTCTTCCATCACTAGAGATCCTCTAATAATTAGGGGGCATGTACAGATGCCCAAACCAAAGCAAAAGCAATGTTTTTTTCCATAGCTTATTCTGACTGCCCTCAGTTTTTCCAGTTTTTATCTTTTCCCTGCATATGTGTCAAGTGCCCTAATCCTGTTCAAGACTGTGTATGGCCACAGAAATTGTAGTCCCATTTAATTATCACCCTCCACAATCTCCTTAGTGACAGTGCGAGTGAAGTGGGGACAAATGTCCTTGCAGCCTTGCAGCTATACCCGTTGCTCATGGTCACTGGCATGAAAGAGCATTCGAGGCTTGGCCCTATCTGAGACAGCTGAATTACTGATACCTGCTGAAATTATCAGTGGTGAAGATTGTTTTTCTCCCTGTTCAGTAACAGTCATTTTACTTAAAAGCTGGTTAAGATTTGCCATATAATTACTACATATTGAAGAAAGGTACTAACAAGAAAATGAAATTTTTAAAAAGCCTCTCATTTTGCCTCCTATCATGATCAAGAAAACTTTCTTTTAGTTGACCTAAAGATTATTATGACCTTCTACAGTCAACACTCTACCTACAAAAACCTGTTCCAGATTCACTTTTCATTCAAACTGAATTCCTAGTGTTTTGTTGTAGTTACAATTTCAAAATTCAGTTTAGTAACAACCTCAAAACTAGTTCATTGTAGATTGTGGGAGGGAAAAATCTAAAATATTTTAGCTGAATGTACCACAACAAATCAATTAAAAAGACATGTAGCATCAATTTTTCTTCAATTTACATCTTTTAAAAGTCAAACATGAATTCAAATTCATGTTCTCAGTTTTTTTTCTGGTGGAATCCTGAATTTATGCTTCATCCTATATGCTTCATTGAACTTGTGCAAATTTTGAATAGGTTCTGAAGCTTCTCAAAATCACCATGTCCCAAAATGCCCTTTGCATCATTGTTGCTGTGGCATTTCAGGGGCTGACATTAAATCCTTTTGCAGCAGTAACAATAGCACATTTATAAAAGGCACTTTATGTAAGTAAGTACAGTGTATAGTGTTGAACTGGGTATACATTTTCAAAAACATTGTTCCTGTTTTCTAGAAATAAAAAATAATATTAATTATTTGCAGCATGCTCTTGGGAAAATCACTGAATTCCCAGATACTGTTCCAGAAAATTCCTTTTACCATTTTCATAGAAACATAGAATTCATGTACCTGTTGCTTGAGGTTTGCATAAAGTATGTGATTATTTTCACTAATAATAATGGCAATTATAAAGCGCAAACACCTACATTACTTGGAGATAAGCCTCTAAACATAAAACAGGACCTGCAGGCTTAGAGTTAATGAAGTATGTACATCTGTACATGGCACCACATAAGCTGAATGTTATAAAGAACTTGCTGAAGTTTCATCTCATCAACAGAAGAATTTTTGGAAGGAGATGAAGCTTTGAAGTAATATCAGAGTGTTTTCTGCATGCTTTACTGAAAACTGTTAAAAAAAGAATGAAAAGAAAATTAAAATATTTCTGAGGTATAATATACCAAAGGTTTTTCTGGTTTTAATAATTTTCAGTATATTTTCTGCCTGATTTTTAAGACTGATGCTGTGTTTTAGCAGATGACAAGCAAAAGAGATATTTTGCAGAGCATTATTACAGCAAAGAATGAAAAATATGTTGCCAGGACTGCTATATTTTGAGATAACTCTCCTATATGAGATTTAAAATTTCCCCTGACCCTAGCCTCATATGCTGCTCAAATACATAATAAATAGAAGGAAGGAAAAATCACCAAATTCATGGTATCTAAGTAGCAAAGCTGCTTCAACTTCAAGGCCATTGTTTCACGGAAACAAATATAGTGGGGGAAAAGGCAATAACTTTCTCATAACTGGGATATTTCAGAGAACTGGTAATGCCTATTTTGTTTTGCCTGTTTATGACAAAATCTGAGGACAAAGAAGTCAGAGTCAAAGAGGTAGAGAAGTCAGTCTTAAGGCAGGCATAGTGCCAAGACTGCACATGGAAGCTAAGGTCAAAAGTCATGGGAATAAAACCTGCACCTCCTCAGGCTCTCTGTGTTCTATTTGTAGTAGTCTCTGAGAATAATTTGTAATGTTGTTCTGTAGATTTGGTAGTGTTAATGAAATCATAAAGAGAATTAACTCATTTCAGTAAAGGATTAAATTTTTCAACAGTGCAAGAATTTTTCCCACTAGTCATGATAGTACTGCATTTAACTAGAACATATAAATAATTTTTATGCTGAATGTGTTGTACTAGGCCTTGATTAGGCTGTGATACAAGATCCCTTCTCTGAAGATATTTTCCTTTTATAATGTCACCTGTTGCACTGGTTAACAGCTCAGGTTGACAGGTTCCTTTTTTTTAATGATTCCAGTTTTTTAATTATTATTTATATAGGTTGTGCTAAATGGATGTAGATGCAAATCCAACTCAGTGATGAGGCATGCATATATTCTTCTTAATAATCTATATTTAAGATCTCCTTTCCTTCATGAAGGCAGGTTGCTGTATTGCTATTTATAGTGAGGTTGAAAACCTATGAATATTCATGATATCTAATATGTCTTCTTATATCTGATTATTGTGAAAGAAGTACAGTTCCCATAAATAAATATTTAAATAAGCGAAGGAACTGCAATAGAAGTATAATGCATATCATTGTTTTCCAAATAACAGTGAAGCAGGCACTTCTAGTGAAAGATAAACCTCTGAACAAAACTTCTGTTTTTACACATCTCTTATTTTCTCAACAGGATTATGATTATGACCTGTCTAATAAATGGCGAATATAGAAAAGCAGTCTAGAATCACATAAACAGAAAGAACACAGATATTTCCTGAAAAGCCCTGAACTTGTTTTTTAAAAAATCTATATTCACCATGATGTCTATTATGCTTCAAGCTGCATCATAGTTTATGTCATAAAGAGGAGTTACATGAATTGTTTGTACCTTAATAGGCCCTAAATGGAAATATTCAAGACTGAGTGGGAGATGATCTCTGGGATCATAAATTGAAAGCAGATGAATATTTTGCAGTGTAGTCACAAATAAAAATAAAGGGAACTACCTATATGGTTCCCCATTCCAAAGTATTATAGAAAGCCATTTAGGGACAACTTAAACTGTCAATTTGTAAACAAAAATTCTAAAATTGAAAAGAAAAATGGATCTCGAAAAGCTGAATAAAGCAGTTGTGTTCTTGTGGGTGTTCTGACTGCTTAGGGTTCCAGTAGTGCACTGAAAATTCAACTTAAATGTAGTTCCTATAGATGCTTTCAGATCAAACAAACCTGAACTAATGGAAGGTGCAAGTTACTTTCAAAATCCTTTTGGTGATAGCCATGCACACCACACTTAAAATATAAAAAATTCTATTCTTCTTGGTATTTTCTTAAAAGGTATTTGGAAAAAACTTATGGTTTGATTTTTTTCTTCCAGTGAACTAAGCAGAGTTACGTTTGGTTTTGCTCTAATAACGGCAGAATGAAATGCTGCAGTAACTTTAATTGTTTGGGGTTGGTTTATTTTGTTTGTTTATTTGTTGTTTTTTGTTTGTTTTTTGTTGTTGGGGTTTTTTTGGGGGGGTGGGGTGGGGTTTGGTTTTGCTTTGGGGGTTTTTGGTTTTTTGTTTTTCTTTAGGAAAGGAGGCCAGGTTTTCTGCTTTGTTTCCTGCTCATTACATCTTGTGAATGAGATTAGCACCAGGGATGCCCGTGTCTGAAATCTCACAAATGATTTACTGAGGAGGAGCAATTTTATTGTTATTTGTACTGGGTTTGTTCTGTAATACTCCTTAACATTCTGTTGCACATTTCTGCTGATGGTGATAAGAGGAAACTGGAGAGTCTGGGGATAGATACCCACCAAACAGCTGTCTTGGCAGCCCTGTGGTCACTGCATTCTTGCAATATCCCTTTCCCTCTGGGAAGTAGAGTGTTCCTTTCAATCTGGAAAGTTAGGGTGCTTGTAGGATATTTGCAATGAGTCCTCCTGTCTCTGTCTCATTTGACCCAGCACCTTGTGAGCCTAAAGCAGACACCATCTCTGCAGCTACCAATTCAGAGTGCTTAGTGCTCATCCTGAGCAAAAGCCCTGGATATGTACAAAAATAAATTTAAAGAGTTAATTTTTGGAAAAATCTTTGCTGCTGCTGGCCAGATTGGGCTATTGGCTGACTTGACACTTACTTGAATCTTCTTTTACTGTTAGCTTGACACAATTTACCTGGCATCAACTTAAATACTTCTTCCAAATATAATAAACAAAAAAATAAAACAATCAGAAAAACTATTACAGTGAGATCCTATTTTAGGAAAACAATAATTTCTTTATATTCAGAATAGCTAAAGGACTTGTTTGTTAATTTGAGAAACAATTTTCAATACAAGTTTCCAGCAGGTTTTATGACAAAAGTATTATGGAATGGAAGAAGTGATCAATGAATTTCTGATGCTAGTAAAAGCATTGGTTTCTTTGTTCATCTCTCCTACTCTGTTGCAGCACTTTGCATTGTACCTTTTGTACTTTTTTTTGCTAATATGAAAAGCAACTTTTTAGATTTTATGTCTGGCTTTATTTTGTTAATGTTCAAGTCTAGGCCCTTGATTCATCTATGGTGATTCAGCAAACATATTTCAGGATCATATGAAACAAGTATCACTGCCTTGTCTCTTCTCTGAAAATATTCTGGATAGGATTCACTCCTCTGACATTTAATAAGTACCCCAACCTAGTTCTCTAGGCAGCAACATGTTGTCCTTTTTGGTTACAGAGGGAGTCCAGAGGTCAGGATGAAAAGCTCTCTAGGAGAGGTGAATTTAAGATCAATCTTTTATTTTTCTTCAGTATTCACTCTTTCCTGATGAATCTGACTTGTAGTGTAAAATACTTTCATGTGGGAGTTAAGGGCACTTCATTTTTATTAATGGAGATGCTCTTAGGAATTAGGCTTCTCTTCTACATTTGAGCTCTCAGTAACGCAACTGTTTGAAGAACTCCATCCTTTTCTGTAGACTGGCTTTCACGCCGACCTGTATTGTTATTGTTAACAGCAGAATCTAATTGTTCATTTAGCTCTGGTCCCCAAGTGCCACTACTGCTGTAACATCACTCCAGCTACTTTTGAACATTTAGTTGTTAGTTACTTGCCTCTCTTATTTGTGCTGCGGTCTTTTCTCACCATGACTTGCCTTTTCTATTCTGTTTGCTTGTATCTGTTTTAATTGTGGCCACAGTAGTTAATCTTTGGTTTTTTCTTTTTTCATGCACTTGAATATAATTCCTAGTAATATTAAAGGGCCTTAAACATAAATGTAAAAAAACCCCAAAAAAACAAAACTGTTAGACTATCTTTCTTCTCTTGCTTTGTTTTTTTTTTCTTTTCTTTTTTACCACTTGATTCTGTGGTTCTTTTAATGTATTATTTTCTTCTTGCATTTTAAAGATAAATGCAGCTGTCTAATAGACTATGCTGCCTTCTCTTAGTACTTTAATTGGTATTATACCTCCTTGACCCAGCAGAACAAGGGCACTTTTTCCTAATGCAAGCAAATTACATACTTCAGGTTGTGTAGCAACATGGTGCTGATGAGCAACTCCTTTAAAGCAGTTCTGCAGAAAGCACTTTGAAATTACAATATACTGGGATAATAAAATCTATATTTTTTAGCATGTTATTCTTATGTTGCTTATGTTAACAAAAAAAATCTAATCCCATTTTTAAAGTCATTGATGTGCAATTTTCTATTCTTAAATTTAGATCTATAACATTTCAAATAATTTCCAAAATACTGTAATAAAATCAGTTATTATTAATTTGTTCTTTCCATTATTTAAAATCTTTGGGTATACTACGAAATTGAGAGACAAAACAAGATAATAGTAATTCAAAAAAGACAAGTATAGGGACAAAGATAGCTGCATAGTACAGTTTATAGAAATTATCAAGCAAAAGCTCCAAGCACATGCCATTGGGAGTAGAAATTAATGTAAACCCATGCTTCTTATTTATGGAACAAAAGCACTGTTGGTTAATCCCAAAATTTTGAGGTGGTTTAGCAGCAGCAAGAGAGTTCAAACCATCTCTTAAATTCGATGGGGATCAGGGCAGTAATTAAAGTCCCTTTCCATCCCTCTGAGGTCTAACCATTAATTCCTCTTTGTTGTAGCAAAGGCAGGATTCTCCTTCATGCTGCTCGTAGCCAAAGACTAGCAGAGCTTATGGTCTCTGTAACCAGGGCACTGGATGTGGGAAAACAAGGGCTTTGGCAACGGGGATAAATTGCTGCCAGCATGGGACTGTAATTGAAGCACAAAGCTAGACAAAGCTCACCTTCCCTCTGCCCAGCAGAGAGTCATTTGCAATGCTCCGTGTCAACCAGCACAGGCGTGGAAGAAGATGTCAGCTTCACCTTTGTTAATTAGGTGCCGAAGGCTAAAAATATTCTCCTTGTATGCGATGGAGAGACAAGATAAGGTATACATCCTGACTCCCACGTGCTGCAAAACTAGTAAGGTTGCATTTGCTGAATGGCAATTGAGTTAAAACTGGGAAAATGTAGCTTCAAGTTTCAGAAAGGAAAGCAGGAAAGAACCGTGTATTTTACTTGCATACAAAAAATTTCACCTCCCACACAATGAGCTCTAATAGCAGCAGCGTGTCCTGGCCCAAACCTACAGATGGGGTCATAGGGTTCTCTTTAGCTCTCTGCAACTGCAAACCATTGAGAGAGCTGAATAATACCACAAAGGAAAGAGAGCTATAGTTCTTTTGCTATAGAAAGCAAAGACTTTCTGTCACCTTTTGAAACTATGTCTTCTTGTAGCAATTCAGACACTTGAAGCTGGGTAATGGTATGTGTGTTTTGGAAGGAATTAAACTTTCTAAAGAGGTATAGCATTAGGCAGCTAGCAAAAACTCCCATATTTCAGATTTTTAAAAAAGACCAAAGTAATTGTGCCATGAAAAGTCACTTGGCAAAAACGCATTTAGCGCTTTCTATTCTTGCTGATTTTTGTGTGTTTTAAAACCATCTCAGCTACTCTGTATTGAAAAGCACTACTATGATTTAAACTTGAATGTTGCTTTATTTGCATTCTATTCAAAAATGGCCTAAATAAAAAACAGTGGAGACAATACTGAACAGAGTATTTAAAAAATACCCCAAAAAACAAAAACCCAAAAAACCCAAGCCTCCTTCCCCCACCTCTCTCAAGTTATTGATTCCTGTGGGACACTTAAACAAAGTTATGAAAAATTTAATGTGTAGATGGTGATCTTTTCCCTTTTCTGACACTATCTGGTTACACCAGTGTAGCTACTCTGTCAGAAGGATGCTGAACTGTGTGATATTTCAGGTCAGCTTTCCAGCAGATAAGTGATGACATTAGTTTCCCATGGTCCTTTTCTTTAATATTATAAAATATTAATACTTTATTTACACACAAACATCTGGTTGTTGTCTGACCAGAGGTAGCCTGTTAGGATGCAAGGCAGTATTGTCATCTAATACACTCACATTGTGTTAAATAGTCATGGACACTAAAGCTAATAATAAAATCTGGTTTTGATATAACTCCTCCATGCAGGACAGCATATAACACAGCTAAAAACCAGCACATGCATTCATTTCCAGAAGGAAACCAGTAAGCTATCAAGCTAATCAAACTAATTATCTGTGTGGTATCACATCCTAGATCAAATGTTACAGACCAGGGTCTACAGGTTGTGTTTCTTATGGGGATGGCTGGTATATTCAATTCCTGATGTATTTTTTACCTTTAACACTTAGTAAGAAAAATCTCCTGAGAGAAATATGGTTTTCAAGCATAGAAGCAGAAGAGTTATTTGAAACTGGATTTATGCTGATGCTGATCCTGATGTTGGTTTTGTTTTGAAAGGTTTTTTTTTTTCAAAGGTGTGGTGGGGTCCAGAGCTGGATGGATTAGCACAGGAAGTTCCACAGTTTACGGTTGAATAGTAATTGAAAAGCAAATGTAATCACATATCAAAAGTTTCATATTAGAGGAAAATCTGTCTCTCAGAGCTCAAAATTGGTTTATTTGTGTGAATTCCTGTTTCTGTCTGTTTTCACTAACATCTTTAGTAACTTCAAAAAAAATCTACCTTGTCCGTGTACTTAACTAAACAGATTGAGTTTTTCCTACATCACTGCAAGGTCAAACTGCAAGGTACTTGAATCTACCTGTGGTGACAAGTTCTAAATCTGAATAAATATGTTCTAAAATCTTTTCCAATATTGATAGTTTGGCCTGCTCTGAATAATAAAAAAAAAGCATTTGAAATCTCTGCACCTTTAGCTGATTTTGTAAAGTCAGTGATGGTCACCCATATATATGATAGTAGGATTAAGCCCTTCAAAGTACCTATACAAGGTTTTCTGATTGTAACTCTCAGCATTCGTTAGAGATATAACCAGTTGCACAGTCAACATTTTTTGGTACATCACCTGTATGTCCTTGTGTCATGGAATCCTTCATCCATAATAATTAAATCTTTTCCATGCTGGTAATCTAAATACTTGTTCTCTTTCCACTCAGACCTTCTTTGACTAGGTGATGTTTTTATAACAAAAATAAGAATGTGCTTAAAATTTTAAGAGATCCATAGTTATGAAGAAAACAGCATAAAAAATTTGAAAAAGACCATGTTTTATTCAGAAGATTTCTTTATATACAGATTAATAAAAGCACTTAGGGCTTAAAATGAGTCCTTCAAAAACCAGAGAAACTTAGTTTAAGTCATCTAAGAAGTAGAAGCAATATTAATAAAGGGATTGCTGTCAGTAAAAGGCTAAAGTGAGAATGCACAATACCACCTCATTTATTCAGCATACAGAGAGAAAGGAAAAAAGGTGCTGGAAGGGTTTAGAGATCTTTCAAGATGAACAGTAGATTTTCCAGTAATTTGAGGTACATAAATTATAAAAAATTCATATACTTCATAAGATGATGAATGAAAGATTGTAGTGGAACAAAAGGATGCATATCATGGGAAAGGAATATAATAGATTTGCACTCAATAGCCAAAACAAAGCAAATAAAAGAAAAAGGAGCAGGAATCTGATGGAGAGGGAGAGTGTTCTATTTAGTTTTAAAGTTTGATATATAGGCTAAGTTATTACCCAAGAAAATAAAGAAAGCCCTGGCAGGTTTATCAAGGAGTGTTCAACTTCAATGTAAAATCTATCCTTTGTAGTCAGAGTGCAGCAGCAGCAGATTTTTTAAAAATTTAATTTTATTTTTTTAATAGGCACTTGAAAGTAGGTCTTACAGAGAACTGTTTAGAGGTGTATGGCCACTGAGAAAGTCTACTGTCTGGGTCAGTTTCATAAAGAGAATTGTGCGACGGAAAACCGTATCAGCTAGAAAGGAAGTCAGTAAACTGGAATTTGTGATGGAAAAGACCATCAGTCAAGGATACCTGAATGAAGAAGAGTACAAGTGCAAATGAAGAGGAGTTCATGAAATTGATCACTTATCACTCAGAAAGACTAGTGATAATTAAACCATTGTCATGAGATCTGATTTAACACAGCAGCAAATCTCAGAGCAGTTATGTTTAGTGATCAAAATAATAGTTAACAAAAGTAATGTTTACCTTTAGGAAATGATTGCCATAAATTATGTAATGTCCCTCTTGCTGGTTGATGCAGCCTTGTGTATCCTATATCCCATCATGCCAAGATCTTTATTTTCTGTCTCTAATAGTGGCTGGCACAGCCTGAAGAAAGGGCAATGTTGATTTATCATGTTATGATGCTTTTCTAGGACCATATATCTGTATTTTCTGTTGCTGGCAATGAACGTGTTGCTAGTTGCTAGTCTTAGGTACAGAAGATGAATCTGTATCTGGCAGATGACACAAAGTAGATTTTATAGCCCTCCCCGGTGACTGTCCCCATTGTACTTGCTGTTACTAAAAGAAATTCATGCATATGGATTAGTACACAGCTGGAAAACCTCTGAGAGGATGTGATTTTTCTCCTGAGGAAGGCATCATCTTGTTTCCTAGCATGGGGGAATCACTCTGCCCTGGCACATTACCTCAGCCTTGGTTCCACCTCAGGAGAAAGCATTTCAAGTGCATTTCAAGATGCAGTTAAGTCCATACCACAGGACTGAAATCCAGATATAACACAATGCATTTCTGTCACTGAGCAAGTGATCAGGGTGGTTCTAAGTGCACTAGGTGGGTGATGTAGATGCACCCTGCTCATCCCTCCTGCACCACCGCTTTCTTTGTCTTTTTGCCAGTCCTGCCAGACAGATCAAGCTCTGATTAAATTTTGGCTTTAGAAAAATCTTCTGATTGCCTACTGTCATAGGTTAGCACTGGCCAGATGTTAATGCACCCATGAGTGTATGTTTTTTCCTAATGAACTACTGTGAGATGTGGTCAAGAACAGAGCAGAGCAGGCCTAAAACTTGAAAACAGAGAACAAAACTTTATTACATTACATAGGAACAGAAATGGAAAGAAAAACTCTAAACACACACACAAAACAGAAATGAAACCTTCCCAGAACATTTCTTCTCCTCCCCCAACTTCCAGTCCCTACATGTTACCCTCCACAGACCAAACCCTTGGGTTTTAAATCAAACAATCACCACTCAAAAACTGATCTTCAATTCAGCAAGGGAGAGAGGAGTCTCTCCTGCACCACAGACTGTTCCTCAGAAAACACGGGTCTACCCCTTATGTGTTTCCATGTCACCCATGGCACAGCCCAGAGAAGTCTGCCAGGGTGACTCTCTCTTTTCCATGTCCAGCGCTTTCACCGCTGTCTATAGTCTAAAGCTGCATACAGGGCTTTTTAAGGATGCTGCATGCCGAGCTCTCCCCCTTTTCACCCAGGGGCCGGGGTTCTCAGAGCAGGTCTCCCCTGAGGGCAGAGGGCGCCACCTCACCCTCCCCCTCTCTTCTCTGCTCGCTCCATTCTTCAAGTGCCAGTCACTGTAGCAAAAGCAAGGGCAGCTGTATCTACCCAAAATGCAGTTTATGTTCAAAAGAGGCTTGAGTTCAGTCTATGGCTGACATTATGCAAGAAAAGTCCAGCTCAGACAATTCCCTGCCCATCTAGGGTTCTTTTCCAGTTGTGCTTTATCATCTCGGTCCCAGGCTGTTTTCTCTCTCTTCTGAAGCCACTAGCCATGAGAATCAATGTCTGGGAAAAGTTTCTTTCTGCCTCAGAAAGGGTTAACAGTTCTTGGCTCCTGGCAGGGCTGCAGGCTCAGGCACTCCCAGGCTCGGCAACTCCCACAAGCGGCTGGGCATCTTCTCCTGGAGGGGGGTGGGGGGGAAGGCACCTCCACGGTTCTCCACCCCTCCATCCTGGATGGGGCCAGCTCAGCTCCAGTCCTGTCCCCTCTCTTCTTCCCTCGAGGCCCCAGCTTACTTCAGCCTGGCCGCGTGGTTCTCTTCAGACCAGCCGCGTGGCCCCCCTCCCGCACCCGGCCTAGGTAGGGGAGGAGGGAAACAGTGTTCCTCTCCTGAAAGCAGAGCCAGAAAAGAGGAAGTCCCTCTGGGAGGCCTCGCTTTTAACCCCTTGTGTCCTCGGAGGCATGTCTAACCCCTCAGTGGCCACTAAAAAATGCCAGCATTCAAACTTGACCATTGATTGGTTTGCCCACAACTCCATGAAAAATTCACCTCCCCCTCAAACTGAGACACCTACAAAATGCAAGTTTTATCGTTTTTCTGACAGGCCAACTCCTAGTTTTATATAGTTTATCTGTAATATGCTGTATTCCACTTTTTCTGCATTTGACTATAAAAGTCCATCTAGTGAAGTGTCAACACAAGTGAAGGATAGATTTATTCTTGGACACTAAACCAGATTTTATCAACAGAGATATGTGGACAAGGGGTGGATTCTCTTTGGCACATACAATATTTAGATCAGGATAGCTGTGAATGGCAACTTGAGCATATAAATATCTTATCTATGATAATTTCCATCTGTAGCATGACACAATTTTCAAAAAAAGCAGTATATACTACCAAAGTCTTAAGTATATAACTGTCCTTATTCCTTTCTTGGATGAAATCTTTTGAAGTGTGTGTTTATGGTGACTGTTTTATCTTTTTCAGGGCATAATTCACATTTTGAAAGTAGCACTGGGCAGAGGCAGAATCTCATAGACATAGTCATATTCAATCTGAGGAGCAAGTTCATTTGTATCGGGTTTATTTTTCCCCATGGTGTCTATCCCACCATCAGTGATTTGTTTAATGAATGCATTTTAGCTGTTGCTTCAAATCTCACAGGATTAAAGTTCTTAAATACTTTATTGTCATTAAGTGCCACTGGAAATCTCAGTGTAATTCTGAATAAGATAGTTATACCAAGGTGTTCAGTGTCCTCTTCAGTCATATCTATTTTTCCTGAATATAAATTTTAAAGGGAATTCTACTTCTCTTATGTACACATTAGAAGGTGGATGGCTTTCTCCTCAACTGAGTACCTTGCTTAAGACAAAAGATAGTAAATGCTGGTTGCAATTACCCCTCTATGGATTATGCCTTATTCATGTGTCCTTTCTGTCAGAGCTTTTGGCCTTTGTGGAGCAAAAATTATTCTTGATCTGATATTTTATGGTTTTTAATGTGAAGATTTTTTTTTTCTTTATATGTAGGCCATTGCACCATTTTTCTTAAACAGTACAACATAACACTGCTATGATTTAGCAGCACACAGCATCGTGATATGATTTGTTTCATTGAAGGATTCCAGCCAGTGTCTTTGAGGACAGTTAAGAGTATCCACACCAAGGAGGATCTCTCTGACAGGAAGAGATACTTGCACTGACATCTGTGCAGCTTGATATTGTTGAGCATCTTCGCAGAGGCTTTATTTTCCAGTTCTGCTAGGTTTGAAGATATTTGTCTTTCTTCAAATAAGTAGAGGTTGAAAACATCTGTAGTTGTCAGACACAGGAATAATGTCTCTATTAATAAATCTTTAACCATGGTGATAATAATCTGTATCTTTACTTGAGGGGTTGAACCTGCCCAGGGGATGATTTTTTGAACTTCACAGATGCCCTGATGGGAATAATTGTGTTTTCTTCCTCTCTCTCTCTCTCTTTTTTTTTTTTTTTTTAGTTGATTCAGCAAAGAATTTGTGGAGAAACAGGGTTTGCTTTTCTTGACCTTTAAATACCAGATAAATTTCCATGGCAAATTGTGCTCTGACTTAAGAAACTAGATATCCTGGTGGAAGTACTCTTAATGTTCTTTTCTGTATCATAGTATAAGTTCTTCAGAGCTGTAAAAACTAGAAATCTCTCTTCTAACTTAAAACAGAAGTTTAAGTTGTGGGAGGTATATCTTCTGAGCCAGCTTTGGAAAGCATTCATTAATAGGTGTGCAAGTAGATGCTTCATTGTCTGTCTGATTCTACTTGTGAGAAACCACTTGAACTGTATATACAGCTGAGTGATGTTTTAATACAGGAAGCTTTTTTTTACTGCTCCACACCTGTAATTTAGAGGTACCTAATTTGTCTGGTGTCAGATTCTGTCCAAAAATTTCGTTTAGAAGAGGTTTTCTTTAATAGGTCATTCTGTTTTGTTCTGATAGACAGAGGATCATCTATCTCCCCAAAATTACAGAACCACAATGATTTGGCAGGAAGTAGAACAGGGAGAAAAAAAGTCAGTATAATTAAAAAAAAAAAAAACCAACAAAAATAACAACCAACCAAACAAAAAAAACCCACAAAAACTTAGCTATGTACAATTCTGAAAAAACATTTGACAGTTACCTGTAAACATAGTACTTGAACACAGTACATCATTCTTTCTCTCTCACACACACAATTTATTATATATAGAACAAAAATAAGAGTAACATTCAGTTTGACTTTTGTGAGAATAACTGATCAGGACTGAATGCAATATTCACAGTTTAGTCCAGCCTATGCTTTGTTGACTGCCTTTAATATTTCCTTTACCAGAGCTAGAGTAGGGTTTAATTTCCAGTCTTTGTGCCCACATTACATTTATCACTTATAATTTACTAATCCAACAAATTTTATTATCTTCTATTTTTCTTAGATGTTGGATTTGTCACATCAATTTTGCTAGTCATTATTTGATTGTATTCGGATTATAAGTTCTATCTATCATTTCTATTACTTCTGCTTTTGGTTTAAATAATTCAAGTATCAATTCAAGTATCTCTTATGATACTGAAATTCTCCTCTGAATGTTGCTCCTGACATTTTTTTTTTTACCAAAATTGCAGTCTTGGGAGGAGGAACACAAAACAAGAACAAGAAAACAAGTGACTCCAGATATTCTCTGTTCTTTCTTCTTCAAGTTGGTGTCTATAATTTGAGTTTGAGGAATGGTTTCTGCCATCTAGAGAGCTCTTTTGATGATGCACAATCTAATATATGGTTTTTGCTTAAAGTGCTAAATACTTTTCTTGCTACAAGGCAAAAAGAAATCTAGAGTGAAGACAAAATCCTTGCTGTAGTCTTCTGAATTCTCATTTTAAAACCTTAGTTGAAAACTGATATGGTTTTTTGAAACTGATCATGTTGTTGATGATGAAAATTACTTGGCATCTGACAAAGTCGATCCACTTGTATGCACTTAATGTTCAGTTATGGATTCATTTGTTTTATTGAATTAGCTGTGCTCTTGTATTAATTTCTTTGAAACAGTACAATGTAATGTTTATGTAAGTGCATGTGACCTTGAAGATACACTTCTAGCCATTGGCTTGTCTTCTGAGAATACAAAATCCATATGGTGCTATCCAAAAAAGAAAAGTGTTTATGCTGTCTTAATGTCAAATTAGTTGTCATTATGTTTGAATAAAAGGTGAACAGTTTGAGGCAAAACTAATTATAATCTATTGCTGCTTATATTCTTTCTGCAAATTGGACATTTACATTTTTTAATAACAATGCAGAAGATCAAAGTAGATCTCTGTTGGTTTTGCTTATTATTGCCATCTATGCTGGTGTCGTAAAATCTGGTACTGACAGATTGACTGAAAAAATAGCTAGAGAGCTAATTGCTTGAAATAGGTTTAATGAAACTTATTAGGTGGTGTTGTAGTTACCACATAAGAAAACATGAAGAGAGTGATGTATTGGACCACATTGTTTTTATTGAAAACTTCTTTTGAAGAATGAACACAACTTGATTGAAACTATTTCCAAATTTTTAATGCATTTTTAATTCAAAGGAATTAATTGTGATAGTGGATAGCTTACTTATAATGAAGGAAATAGTTTCAAAATGCACTTTTAAAATTATCAAAATTATTCTTAAAAATCTATTTCTAAACTGAATACGACATTCAATTCCTAAGTAGGCAAATCTTGTTTAATACAAGCTGGTTGCTTGAACAAGCACAATTATTTCAAATTAATGTAAAGAAAATTCCTCCTCCTTTTAAACCTGCTAATCAAAACAATATCACTGGAATACAATTATACTTCCTAGGCTATGGTGTTCATGGTAGAAATGTGAACATTTAAGAATGCATTTGAACAATAGTCATAAAATTAATATGAAAACTGGTAGGAACAGAAGGCTGTAGGAGATTGCTAAGGAGGTCTTTAGGTTCAGTACTCTACAACAGCAGACAGGCATCAAGCAGCTACACAGATCATGATGGTCCACAAAACATCTGCCCCTACAAAACTGGCCACAAAGCATTTTCCAGTATCTTATATCAATTCCAACACTTAAAGGATTGAAGATCAAAATTAAAGCAAAACCAGACCAAACAAAAAAACTCCCACCCAAACAAACAAACAACCCCAGCTAGTGTGCCACTAGAGGTAAAAAAGAGAATAAAGGCATTGCTAGTGTCATAACTGCCTCTATGCATGCCTGCAAGTGTGCTGTCCTCATCATTCCACTAAAAGTTGGACTTTGGAGCCAACCCTTGACATGACAAATTCCATCCAATCCTCAAATCTGGAGATCAAAGACCCTAATCAAATGATCTATACATTGACCAGATAACTCTAAGAGCTGAAATGATGTGCTCTTTATTTTGTATATCTGCTTGAATGACAATTCCTGGAGTTCTTGATGCAACTCTTCAATCCCACAGTGTGTAATTGAAACAAATAGAAAAAATTCCCAGATTATGAGAATCCTTCCTGATCATGTTGGTAGTCATACTATCCTTTTGCTTCTCCCAAATATATATTCAGGATAAGCAAAAGGATACAGTGGAGTTTAGTGTACTTCAAGATTCAAACAGGTATTTGTGAAAATATTTTCTGTTCTTGACTCCTTTCTGGCCAAAAGAAAATTATTTTCATTGACATTTGAAATGATGCATTCAAAAGAGTTCAGGGCCACATTTCTATTTCTAGGCTCTCAATATACCTTTGTGGGTCACAGAGCTTGAACAGTTAAATTCCTGTTTTCAATTTGTCAAAAGCGTGGCCCATGGTGACACTGATGACCAAGCTTTTTCAGAAGTCAGACGCTGACATGTTGATTTTCCCTTGAAAATCCTCTCGTGAGTGTGGCAGTCAGAAAATGCTGCTGGTGGTGCATTCTGCAGGATGCACGTGCTGAAGCTTCCAAGCAGAATTCAGTTTGAGTGTTTTTTACCTGTGACTAGGCTCTGTCAGAAGATTTCTAGGGATTGTTGTGATCGCAGATGGTTTCATCAATGGCTGCATTAGTGATGAGTAGACTTGATAACCTGTTTGTGTGTGCTTTCACGTTAGGACAACAAATTTCTGGAGAGGAGTATGGCTGGACCTCACTGTTTTCAAGGAGCTAAGAAAATTTTCAAGCTGAGCATATAGTCAAATAGTTAGCTGCCAAGTAATGACACTTCAGCTTGTAAAACACAAATAAGTTTGCAAATAAAAACAGAATATTCTTGGTAATGTTACATAGCTACTATCTTGCCTGAGCTCCTGAAAACCATGTTAATATCTTTTACTTGTAAAATATTGGATTCATTCTTAATATCTCGAGTACAACCTTGTAATTTAAATGGATTTTTTAATGTGTATTAATTTTAATGAATGACTGGGAGGTTTATTGGAGGGAGGTAAAGTAGTGTCTCTGAAGCCTCACTGGTTAATCAAATTGCTATAAATAACCTTTGATAGTCTAAAGCTCTATTCCTAGATGATTTCTCTCATTATTATCCAAGATGTTAAAGAACGATACCTGCAGAGATTTGCTTTCAGATGCTGGGAAAGGTCATGAATATAAATCGTCCCCCCACCCTGCTCCCCAAAAAATATTCCTCTCAGTAGAGGCTGTAACTAGTGTGTAGTGTGTCAAATCATTGCTCTGTGTGCATTTGGCAGTTAAAAGTCATCTTATTTAGATCGGCATTCATGATCCCACTTCAGTATCTATTGATCATGGAAGAAAGACTGAGGGAAAAAGGTGAGTGACCTTGCTCAGAGTCCTGCTTTGTGCTTTCTCCATGAGCAAAAATAGAGAAACTTTCATACAAATATCACAGAGATTCAAATGGAATGAAACAATAGGTGGGATGTTTCAAAAGCAAATCAGAGGTATGTGGACTAAGACACTTCTTTCTGCAAGTGAATGTTGCCAAAAATGATTGTGAGCCCCTCTACATCAATTCCAAACTCTTTTCTTCTTCTTTAAACTTTAGCAGTACTGTAGTTCAGTTTTTCAGCAAAAAACCTAAATACATGTTACTGCAAACCACTGCAGTTATAGCTTTCATTTTGAAAGCATGGGTTTAATACCAAGAAAACAATTCAGTTTTCCAAATTAATGGAAGAAAAAAAAACTCTGAAAGCTCTCCAGGAGCAGGAATCATTCAATCTTAGGTCTTACACATTCTAAACAACCATCTAAATAATTTCACTCCTAGTTTCTATAGTCTTTATCTTGGATCATTCTGACAGACTGCAGCCTGGTCCTGTTAGATTATGCATTGTTCTTATCACATTTGTGGCAGTCCATAACTTACTCCTACTTTGTGTTATCTGTATGTTCGTGCTCTCTTGAAAATCTAACTAAGCATATTAAATATGTGTGTGTATTTATATATGCATGCATGTAAATTCACATTTCTGGGCAAGTATGGACTATTGGGAACTTTGGAGGTATTGCAGCAGATTCAGAGTAAGTCAAATTAAGTTGATCTTTTGTATTAGGATGACATTAGGGTATTTGATCTTTCAAATTTTGCTAGTTCAGGACCAGAGTCACAAAACTCACTCTCGTTGTTCACCTTTTTTTGCTTGTTGTCTTGGCTGAGAAATTGCGTATCAAGTGGTATGCAGAACAGAAATTATCTGTGCCTACTAGAAATATCAATTTAAAATTTGAGATATTTTGTACTGGTGAATGTGAGCTGATTGGCAGTAACAGTTCGGGTAAAATGCTGTTCTGCAGTTTGCACACCATCTTAGTATAAATTGGGGTCTTAATGGTCCACACAAAGTTAGAAAACAGTGTCATTGTATTTAGACAGTTGTTTCTGTCTGAATGAGAGAGGGAAAATGCAAACTTGTTTTGTACTCATCTTTGTGACAGCCTTGGGGTTGAAACTTTGAAATCTACTGTTCCCTCTGGTCAGTATGAACACTGCATTTCCAGGAAAAAAAAAAAAAAAAGGTTTCGAGAGTAGGTTTTCCCTGGTGTACCTAGTTAAATACCTTCCTTCTCATCTTTCTTTGTTGTGCTCTGGGCTGCACACCAAATTGGCTGTATTTCAGTGCCACCAAATGTGTACAGTTTGATAAGCACGTTGTAGCAAATCTTCAGGACGAAAGTCACTGTATAAACGTCAAATTATTTGCCCATTTTAAAGCATTTTATCCTCCAGACCTGTAAATCCAGCACCATTTGCTAACACAAAATTAGCTTTTTAATGCTGTAGGACCCTCTAACACTAACACATATAACAACATCCACATCCCTGATAGGGAGGAGGAGGGGAAAGCAAAGGTTGATGTGTCTAGGTGAAGCTTCAGCAATTCAAGTGCTTTATTCACACTGGATTTAGAATCAGATTAACAGGCCATACTAGGTCTCAGTTCAGCAATTCTGTCATCCTGTCTTCTCTTATGAGCAGCAGAGACCAAATATTGTCACGTACATATACTCACCACTCACAGAAATCAGCAGGAGCACCAAGCAGGCAAGAAAGGGAAGAATGGGGCACATATCACTTGTGTGTAGTACTATATTTGCTTCATAGAAGATTTATGACTTATGTTTTTGACAATTAGTTGTGGTCACCTGAAAACCTGAAAGAATTGTGGAAAGCCTGCTTGTATGTTTCTAGACTGGTGATGTATTACGCACTTTGTGTTTTCACTTTGTTGGTGTTTCACTGTGAATTACTTTTTTTTTTTTTATCAGACTATTTCCTTCAGCTTTCTGTTGCCTAAATTTGTCTTACTACTTTCATATCCTTTTCTTAGAAGAAAAAAATCAATAAGAAGTGCTTTTAGTACTGGCACAGCAGAGTGGTTTACTGTGGTGTAGGTGCTGGTGGTGCCAAGACTGCTGACCTATATATTGGGATTTTGGTTAAGCAGCAGATAATCATGTGGTGTTCCTTTAATATGTGTCTTTATCTGGGCTTTACTTCAGGTTCTGAAAGAGGGCCTAAGACAGGATTTTGTTAACCATTTTTCAAATGCTTCTCAAAGACTATTTCTTTCACATATAAATTTCTGTTAACAAGATAATGCTGAAAAGCAGGAGACAGAGAACTATCAAGTATAAAAATACATTCTGTCTTTAATGGATTTTACTTATGTTGATAGTGAGGTAGTATATTACTGCATGTTCCTCATTTTAGACCTGTAAATATAGTTCATATTTTGGGACAGGGTCCATTTTCCATTCAAGACAATATGCATGAGATTTAAAATTGTAAGATGAAATTCCAGAAAGGACTTAGTGTGAATTCAGAACTACCCACAAGTCATTGTCAAAAATCACATCCTTTCTTGTCTGTAGTCTTCCCTACTATTCCTACCCCAGTTTAAGTGCAGTTTGGCAGAAAATAATGGGAGCCTCAGTCACACTGGATAAGGGAGATTTCTGTCTCAGTTGGAAGACCTCAACTTTCTTCAGCCCTCATGGGCTTGAATTCTTGCCTCAGCTCCCCTGGTGGCCATGCAGTTGTGGACAGGACAGGAATGGGGTCCACCCCTGTCTGGAATTGGTAACCGTGCTGCTGGGACTGTAAAGGGTGAGAAAGGAAGGAGCAACAGAGAGCCTGGCTCCAGCAGTCTGCAAAGGCTCTGGCATGAATGTGATCCTAGGCCAGTGTCGGAGCACAGCTGCATACTTTGCATAGCACTCACTGTGAATGAAGCGGCAAATACTGTCTCCTTGCATCTTATTGCTTGCTTCTCCACAGCAGAGTTAAACAGATTCCTGGCTTCCTTAGAGACACCCAAGAGGACTTGAGAGTGAGGAAAAATGACTGAACTACTGTGACACTTAATAGCTGGTTTTAATCTGATTTGTTTGATTAATCTAATCATGGCTTTCATTACCTGCCTTAAGAAACATTTAGGAACGTCGACAGCAGATGGAAGGTAAGGGCAGCCTCTGTTCGACATTGAAACTCAAAGAGTCAGGCTGAGTTTTCCTTTTGTGGTGAGAATCTCATTTTTTCTCTACTCAATTCATTTTCTGCTGTTACACCTTTTTTTTTTTCTTTTGCTATAATTATAGCAGCCAAATATCTTTTGTCTTCCTTTAGAGTTGTAACATCTGACTGAAATTAGGAGATGTCAGTCTCCAGATGGTTTGAGATTTTCACAGGCCTACGTTAAGTTGTGAGAGAAAGAAATTGTAAAAAATATTGTCGGAGAAACACAAAACAGAGTGTAGTGTTACTACAACAGATTGAATTTTTGCTTTGTAAGGAAGACATAACTTGTCACAAAGCTGTGAGAAAAAGCCTCACAAATTCTACAGCCTTCATGGTCAGACTTTTTAATTGCTGAAGTTGCTTAGGATTGATGTCTGCAGAGGCAAACAGTAGAAATGAAGATGCTGAATGGTGACTGGGGGATTTCAGGGAGGTTCCATGATAAAAGCCACACTCTATTTCAGGAACAAAATAAATTGCAGTAATTAAAGTAATAAAGGCTACCTGAAGTCATCTTTTAAATACCTTTAAAAGTGAATGTGAAGTCATTTGAGAGGTTTTTTTTTTTTAATATTTATATTACCATTTTGCTTTTTTACTTCCCATCTAATGAAGATAGCTTGACTTTAGACATTTTAGTAAGTGCTTTCCATGCAGGTATATGGAAATACAAAGAATTTGAAGGCATAAGAGAAAGTTATGCTAATAAAATGCCTAATATGGATAAATGCAGGAAGCTGTGTTTTGCATTTTGTGTGCTTATTTATTGTTCATAGATACAAGTAAAGGTCATCTTTTGCTATGGCATTATAACCTTGGCCTTCATGGTATCAAAATGTTAAATATTGTAAAGAAATGTTTCTGTGTGATGAGGATTTTAATTATAATACATCTTTATGTTTTCATTCTAGCATCAGTCCACTTTCCATGCTGAAGTTCTCAGTAATTTATTCATGACCTTTAACTGCTTTTAAGAAGCATAAATTGGGAATTATTGCTTTCCTTGCAATTGGAATTGTCAAGGCAGAAATGCCTTGAGAAGCTTCACAGGATTTTATTAATGAGATATGCATCTCACATTAGAATAAAACATCTGAAGCTGCTGGGTTTGCTCATCCTGGTGTTATCTGGAGGATCAGTGTTTAAAGTCACTTGGGGACTTTTGATCTTAGATAAACAAGTGATCAGACCACATAAGGGTATGCAATTTATGATGAATAATCTGGTTTGTTTAGGATTAATTTTTATCCTTGCGATTCTGACTTGCTTCCCCCTAAAAGGTGAGCTAGCACAAAAGAACAACTGAGTTCAAAGCCTGAGAGAGAGAAGGAAAAATTCTGCACATGTATGAATATATGGGTAAGTGTATAAAGCATGTCTACCTTTGTATATGTAATGTATGTTCAGAAACACAGATTTTAGATGTATTTCTTCCCAAAGTGCCTTTGTCATAGTGACCTAACACTGCAGGCACAAACTACAAAGAAAGATTTAGAAAGTCAATACTTAAGAACTGTTAAGACTTCTAAATAATTAATTTTATCACTATACAAAGCTGGACAACCTGGTGGCCTGACTCAAATGGAAGGATCAGAAACCCTGTCCCCTTTACCTTTGTATTTCTTCCCATACCCTGATCTACTCTAGGTAGCTCCACAATCCTCCAGTGGCGTAAAGTTGGAGACAAAGGGAAAAAAGTGGCAGGGAGAAAGAGATTGATGCCCACTGTCTGTGTGAGAACAGAGGTTGTGAGAGGAGGAAGGGAGATTGAGAAGCAGTTACTCAATTCATAGGCCAAGACTAGAGGAACAAGCACTCAGGTCTTCAGAAATGTGAATTTGCGTATGTCACATTCTTTGGCATTTTGATAAGTGTTGAGAACTCCTTCACGAAAATCTGCAACAGCTGTGCACTCCCTACTACTGCAGCTCTTGCCATGTGCAGGAGTGCTAGGGGCACGGGAACTGAAAGATTGGGATTTGTGCCCCTTGGTGTTCTCTGCAAGCTTTCAGTCTGCATTCTTCAGGAAACAACTTTAATTGGATATTGCAGGATATACCAGACTGTGGTTATAAACCTGTTTCGAAATAATGAATTCAGACTAGGAAGAATCTAAGTTTACATCTGTGCCTCTGCTACAGGGAATGGCAGTAGGAGGCTGACTGAAATTTCAACATTAGAGTTCCAGAGAAGGATGCTGGAACTAAAAAGTGAGAAAGAGACCAGGAAGGGCTAAGCAAAGCACATGCTATATCAAACCCTTTATGTTAGCAGATAACGGGGAAATATTGACAGTGTGCACATTACTCAGAGAGAATGGTGAAAGATGGCAATACTTTGTTCCAGCAGAGCATTTTCTTCTGGATGTGTACTAGATTACCACTTTAATGACCTGTACTTCTCATACGGATTATTTGTGTTTGTGAACTAAATATTTTAGCTTTAGACATCATAGCAGCAGCAGCATTTAGCCTAGAAAAGACCTGTAAGATCATCAGGTTTAACTGTTAACCCAGCACTGAAAACTCCACCACTAAACCAGGTCCCCAAGTGCCACATCTAAACATCTGTTAAATACCTGCAGGGAGCATGACACAACCAAATCCCTGAGCAGATGAAAGGAAGGAATGATTTTAATTATTGCCAAATATAAGTTCAGATCTCTAGTGTTTAACATGTTCTAACCCTATTTAGCATACTTATTTTAATAATAAATGGTTTTTTACATAATTTGGTGTCTACATTTTGTATAGAGAAATGCAGTTAACCTGCCTTTTAAATTTATTCTATTTACTCTTTTTCTCTACCTACTTACTACTCTGCAGTAAAGTATAAAGTAATGTTCCAGAAACCTCTTCAAGTCACTTCAAATTTTGTACAAAAATTTACTTAGGTCCTAAATTTAATTTGCTGCTGAGATAATAATGTATTTTTAGAAAGTATTAATTTAGACTTACAATAAAATCAGTTGCAACCTCTTTTAGGAGAGTGGCAGTTATTGGCATATTGTGTTAGAGGTCATGAGGAATTCATGTGCTATTTCTTTTCTAATGGCTAGGGGATATGCTCCTTGCAAGTAGTAGAAATATTTTTTTTAGTATAGTGTTTTGTGGCTCAGGTGGAGATTTTTTTTAATGGAAGATGTGATACAATGGAACTGAAGGAAAAGATTTTGATCTCAGCAGTATAAATTAATAAATGTACTGTAGAAAGTAATTTACTGTGATGTGCTTTATTTCCTAAATATTTGTATGGCTTCCCTCCATTCATAGATTATTTTAACAACAGGATTACCTTAATATCGTAACAAGTTCTTGAACAATGCAAGCCCATGTGGTGCATGATATCACTAAATTTTAGATGTAGTCGCAAAATTTATCTTGAATTTCCAGATTGTAACATTTGCCAGGTATGCCCAAATTCAAACTTACATCTCTGAATTGTTTTTACACAATCAGTTTTTACTGTATTATATTCATGACCAACAAGCATTTACTGTTAGATGCCTGGCACTTTTCGACCTTGCCTCAAAGAAAATAAGAAAATCTCATAACAAGTTAATTGAACTTGACCCATAGCTGTCTACAGTCTCCTTGCAGGTAGTTGTAGAGAATTTAGCTGCTGTCAACCAGCACCCCCAGGTCCTTTTCCTCTGGGCTACTTTCCAACCACTCTGCACCAGGCTGTAGCACCGGAGAGGGTTGTTGTGGCCAAAGTGCAGAACCCATCACTCGATGTTGTTGAACCTCCTGCTGTTCTCAGCCCACAATCCAGCCCGTGTGCATCCCTCTGCAGAGCTCCCCTACCCTTCAGCAGACCAACACTCTCACCCAGACTGGTGTCATGTGCAAGTTTACTAAGGCTTCACTCAGCCCCCTGATCCAGATTGTCAGTAAAGGTATTGAACAGCACTGGTCCCTGGGGGACACCACTACTGAGCAGACACCAAGTGGATACAGCACCACTCACCACCTCTCTCTGGGCCTGGCCACCTAGCCAGTTCTTGACCCAGTGAACAGTGCACCTGTCCAAGTCATGGGCTGACATCTTTTCCAGGAGCTGGAGAAGAGCTGATTGTAAAAAGAAAGGAAGGAAAGATCAAGCCCGTGAAGATCAGGCAGGAGAGTCTGTTCCCCAGATGGTCAGTGCCTTGGGATGGCCTACAAAGACTGAACACAGTCATTCTGATAACTGTAAAAGTTTCTAAAAATCTCCAGCAGATTCTGGACTGATGTTTCAGTGGGTGGTGACCAGAGTCACCCGTCCACTACCACTGGCACATACTCTGCTACCTTAAGTAGAAAAACTATGTGGGAGATCTAAAAGTTCCCCAAATAGCTGATACTGGAACACAAATTTGAGTTAAATATGGGGTAATGGGGTTTTGCTTTGCACTCTGATTTTAAAATCAAACTAGACAACTGAGAAATCATTTGCAGAAATAAGGATACAAGTAAAGGGATGAAAGCAGGGCTTAGCATTTGGAAATTAAAATGCTCTGGATGCTTCTGCAATGTCAATGTCCCCCCCTTCTAACACACCTGTAAGGTTTTTTCTTGTTCACACTTCAGGCAAAGAAAAGGATATGCCTACTCTGGGCATATCCTTTTTATCTATCCTTTTTATCTACCTCTACTGACTTTTGCATCCCTTGTTGGAAAAGTTGGAAAGCCTATGCTAAGCAGGCAAAGGAATGCAGAAGAATGGGGTTCACTTCAGGATAGAAGGAGATGGCACTGGCTCTGAGAAATTGTATTCTAACCTTGCCACTAACACCAAGTTCCTATCTTATGTCTAGCAAGAGATTAAAACAGACTTTTCTTAGATATGACTGTAAGTTCCTCATGTTAAGATTCCTAACCTAAGATACTGATTTGCAGATGTGTAAAATGGGCTTCAATCTATTAAATGCTGTATGTGCTGAGACCTTGAAAGTCAAGTCTTTAGTATCTCATCCAGACCCTCAGAAGTTAATGGAAGCCTTGATCTTGATCTCTCTGTGCTACAGTTGTAGTAGCCAGTAGTGTAAAGGCTACTGTGAAAATAAATGAACGAATATTTTGAAAAGTTGTATGTGGAAAAAAGCACCAGAAAAATAGCTATGAGAAAATTAATAACTTTAGAAGAAATTAAAAGCTAAATCTTTAGAGCAGGATACAAGCAGCATGCTGTACGTAATGAATGGAGGACATGTTCGAACACCAGAAAGAAAGCAAAACATTGAATTATTACTTATTCAAGTGTGTGCTGTCCATCAGGAACCCCAAACAAAGTAGAGATTATGGAGAAAAAAACCAGCATGCAGTCAAAGACATAATCATCTTGATATGCTGAAGGGTCTATGGAAAAATCAGCCTCTGGAATTGCCTTGCCTTTGAGTACTCAACTTTGCAACTATTTTAATGTCCTTTAATTAGAATTGTGTTTGATAAAAACTCATGTGCACATAAATCTGCCAATATTTATTCACAAATGTTTATTACACAGATTCTAATTGGGTGATTACATTCTGTTTCAGTAACAAACTAGATTTTTTCCTATTCAAGCTTTAGTTTTAGTGGACCCTTGGGGTTTAATCCGGGCTTGAATTTTACTAGTCGAGCATGATTATAACAGCCTTTTCACCACACGTGTTAATACTGTTATAAATTAGTTTGGGCTAACTTTCAATGTATTTTGTATTAAGTTTCTTAATGAACTAAGTTGGCTTTCTTAGCGTTTTGACTGTTAAGTCTTTGTCCTGCCACTGAAGATAACATCATGCATGCCAGATGACCTTTTCTGGACATTCTGAAATCTCTAGTTTTCGGGTTGTTATTATTATTATTCCCCCCTTCAACATGTACAAGTTAAAAAAATGAGCTGTGAATTGTCAAGATAAATGTAGATTCAATACTATTGCTTTGTTTATCTGTGGATTCTGCCAAAAAAAGCGATTCACATGAAGTGCTGAATGGTTTTAAAAGCCACGCTAAAAACTCACACGGGATTTGAATATAGATTGGCTTGCAGCAGAGCAGCAGCTCTCTGCAGTTTGAAATAGTGTCAAACAAAGGAAACCGGAAGTTGTTTTTCTGTGTGTGTGCGCACGTGTGTCTCCAGGTGTTTGTCTTCTCTAAGTGCAGTAGAGTTTGAAAGAGGTTAATTTGTGCAGATCATGCAGCAGAAAGTTTGGGCACCACTGTTACAAAAATTAATTCAGAGCAAAAAAATTTAAATGGCTGCTGCTGGAGGAGGGCTTAGCCAGAAGAAGGGAACATCCTGCCCTTATTTTGAAAGCTTTGCAATCCCATCTTTTACCAAGTAGTCATAAATGCTAGTTCTTGCAGAGCCTGCCAGAAATGCATGAAGGCTTTTCATCTGCATCAGAGAAAGGTTAGCAAACAGTATTTCCACCCATTTTTATTCCCAGTCTAAGAGAACTCCTAACCAATACAGCTTATAAAAATGTATAATAGCAGTACAATGTTTTGATGCTTAGAAGCTGACAAGTTTGTTTGCAGTGACTACAATCTCCTCTTGAAACAGGTACTGAAGAACATCAAAATCTACTCTGACTAGAATTATAACAAACTAAAATTTCTATTTTGCATACTACTATGCAAAGTATAAACTGAGAAGCTTCAAAGGCAGAAAATTAAAATTGCAATAGAAATTTCAAAACATAATTAACCTTTAAAAATACATTTTTGCTGTAACATAGGAATGTACGGAAACAGGAAGCTTACTGTGAGTTTAAAATTAGGTGTTCCATTCCCAAAAGGAAATTTGATCTGAAAGTGTACACTGGTGTAATAAGTTTCATTATTGACACTGTGCATTTCTATGTAGTTTTTACTCAATCATATTTATTTTCTGATGGGAAATTTTTCTGTCAAAAAAATTCAAATCTGTTCAAGTTGTACCAGCCTGTTATCTAAGCTTCAGAATAAAAGTATTTCTTTGATATAGCAATTAATTTATAACAAAGAATAGGAAGTCTTTTTCTGAGCATATAAGCTTTCATTAAAAGTTATGCAGTTTTAGCAGTTGTACGTGGTGATATATTTGAGCACAAATTTCTCAGTCCTGTCCATTTGTATGACACAATTGTAAGATAAAAATATATAGGAAGTCCTGTTTTCATTAGAAATGTTCCATTTTCTTGTAAAATGAATGGACTGAAGTAGAAATATACAGTAAAGATTTTGGGGTTTAAAGATAGAATTCATTCTGATATGGAATAAAATTAAAAAAAAAAAATCTGGATTCCTGAGAGCAGAATTACACTTTTCAGATTCACAAGAACATGCAAAAGTGATGGCTTCCACCCAGTCTTGAGGTCTTGAGCTTGTTTGAAAACATGTACCAAGAGCTTCTGCAATCACCAAAACTCATCCTTGGATTTTACCTAGACTATAGGATAAGTTAGAGCTTTTGAGACAAATCTTAGTGTCTCAGCTCTTGTCTTCTTTTCTGCCTAGTAGTGTAAGACCTGGAAACTCAAGATATTCAGATGAATATCAGAAGCTGGCAGGTAGAATTGGAAAACATGGGTATTCCTGTAAATTGGTAAAACCTGAATAATCTCCACAAAGCATTTTCAGTGAACCAGAATTCTTCTACAGGAGGACACAGACAGTAGAACCTCTATTAGGGCATGGATGTTTTGACAAAGCTGTCTCCTGAAGCCTTTTTACAGAAGGTGAGCAATAACTAGCCAAATGTCTCAGTGCTCTAACTGTTTATCCTTGGCTCTCCGAGAGGTGACTGACTAAGAAAAAACTAGTTTTACAGTCCATAAGGTTGCAAACCAATGGTGGCTGGAAGAGATTATGGAGAGGCACATCAGTGCCAGTTGAGTGATTAGCTCAGTGTTTGCATCCTCATAGTTGACAAGTGAAAGTTAGGGCTCATTGAGAGGCATAATTTGAGCTTACCATACACATTGCTGGGTTCTAACTGGGCAGTGAAGACTTGATGTTGCCAAAGATTGTTCAATGACTGCATCAGGAAGTGAAAAAGCAAATGGGTGTGGGAAAGTTTAAACAGACAGAAAATAGTGCTATCGTACATATGAATCAATTATAATCAGTCAGCTAGAATAAGACAGTTCTGGTCAAAAATGATAATTCAGAAAAGAGAGTAGGTATATAATAGAATCATAGAATGGTTTGGACTGGAAGGGGCATTAAAGACCATCTAGTTCCAACCCCTCTGCCATGGGCATGGACACCTTCCCCCAGAGCAAATCACTCAAAGCCCCATCCAACCTGGCTTTGAACACTTCTAGGGATGAGCCATCCATAATTTCTGTGGACAATCTGTTCCAGTGCCTCACTGTATTTTTTTTCCTTAATATCTTATCTAAAATTACTCTCAGTTTGAATCCATTCCCCCTTGTCTGTCACAAAATGCTGTTGTAAATAGTCTCGCTCCATCTTTCTTATAGGCTTCTTTTGGGTACTGTAGGGCCACAATGAGGTTACACTGAAGCCTTCTCTTTTCCAGGCTGAACAATTCCAATTCTCTCAGTCTTTCCTCATAGGAAATGGGCTTCATCCCTCTAATCATCATGATGGCCTTCCTGTGAACTCACTCCAACACATCAATGTCCCTCCTGTTCTGGGGACCCCAAAACTGAATGAAACACTCCAGGTGTGATCTCACCAGAGCAGAGCAGAAGGGAAGAATCACTTCCTTCAACCTGCTGGCCATTCTTCTTTTGATGCAGCCTGGGATATGGTTGGTTTTCTGAGCTGCAAGCACATATTACCAGCTCATGTCCAGTCACTCATCCACCAGCATCTCAAGTGCTTCTGGGGAGTGATGCTCTTCATCTGTCCATCCCCAGCCTGTGTTGATACTGGGCTTGCCCTGGCCCAGGTGCAGCACTTTGCCCCTGGTCTAGTTAAACCACTCGAGATTCCCATGGGCCTACATCTTGAGCTTGCCCAGGTTCTTCTGAAGGGTACCCTATCCTTCTGATTTGTCAATGGCAACACTCTTCTTGTTGTCATCTGCAAATTTTCTGAGTGCACTTCATCCCTTCATTTATGTTAATAATGGAGATAGTAAATAACACTGGTCCCAATACAGACCCCTGAGGGACACCACTTCTCACTGATATCCACTGTGACTCCGAGCCATTGACCACTGATATCCACTGTGACTCCGAGCCATTGACCACTGATATCCACTGTGACTCTGAGCCATTGACCACTACTTTCTGGATGCAACCATCCTATTACTTTCTTATCCATCTAACAGTCCATCAGCTGAGCCCATTTCTCTCCAGTTCAGAAAGACAGATGTTGTCCTTCCTTTGTCTTCCTGATGTAGTTACTCCATCATAGAAGGCTAGTTTATAAGAGAAGGGCCACTAAGTTGGTTTTTGAAGGGAGGAGCATAAAGACTTCCATACAAAGACTTGACATATTATTTTTATTTTGAAAGTATTAAAGAAAATAAATTATATAATGTAGAAACACGCAATAGAAAGGATTAAAGAAAATAAATGGTATAATGTAGATACAGGCAAGGAAGATAAATACTCACTCATACCCAAATTTGTTATGGTGTAAAACGCTTGGATAAGGAAAAGAAAATGAAGAACTAAAATGTACTTTTCAAAAATACAAATTATGTAAGCACACACTATATGTAAATCTCATTTTTACAGACTGAGTAGAATTGAGGCCAAAATCTTAATACAGTTTGTAAATGAATTAGACATTTGCCTTTTGACTTTTTATTATATCAAACAAAGATTTTGCAAGCAATATACCTTTCAGGCTTAAGAGTTAAGAAGAAACATTCCCAATAGGCAGATTTTTCTGTAGCTGTTCATTACTTTCCCTAAGGCATCTTGTTATGTTCTCTGTGTGTGACAGGCTTCTGGAATTAACCAGTGCTACAACTTTTTAATGAAAATACACTTTGCAGTATTTTGAATGTAGCATTTTTTAATGACATTAGACCTGACTCTGTAAAAGCACTTTTCAGATGCTGTAAGTTAAGCTTTGAGACACATATAGGCATTCCTATAAATTCTTGCCCTGCCTCCTATCAAAGATGGAGTTCTGCTCTAGTTCATTTGTTGTATATCAGTGATACAGAGAACAGAGAAAAGAAGCAATATAGAAAGCCAGAAAAAGGTTTAACAGCCAAAGGAAATACAACTCAATATACAATAAAAGGACTGGCTTGACTATATAGTCCTTCACCTTTTTGAATCTTCTTTAACTCAAATTAATTTTGAATTCAAAAACAGGCTCTCAAATGTTTCATAAATGAAAAGGTCATTTTTAAAACATTGTTGTTTTAGTACATCTTTTTCTTTAAAAATTGCCTGGGAAAATAAAAATATTATTCACCTGAAACATCAAGACAACCAAAACACTCAAAAACATAGTGAAGCATCTAAGATACTTACGATTAATTAGCCAATCTATTGATGAGAGACTGAAGAGCAGTCAGAAATATTTGAAGTGTGCTTAATTAATAGTTTTTATGATCCCTTGTTTCTTCAGTGTTGTTTGCCATTTCAGAATTTGAAATCAAAGCTTTAAAAACTTGTTTCACTTTGCTCATTGAGTACTGGGACTAATCATGTGGGCTGCTACATAAGAGCAGAAACTCTGGTGGTCTGTGCCCCCTTACAGTAGTAATTTCTCATGTTACTTTGGTACTCAGGAAAATAAGGTCTCAACTCTGTTCATGCTCCAATAATAGATATTACATACAAAATTTGGAACGCTATCCTGCCTTCCAGAATCCAGTTGACTGTCAATTTTTTTCAGTTTCGTGGAATCAAGGTCAGAGAAGAGGTACTTTAATTTATTAGACTCTCGCATTTAGCGGTTATCAAAAGTAAATTGACAGAGTCAGAATAAACTGGTCAAAACAGTTCTTCAGAATAATATCAGCCATTATGTTTAAGGGACTACCATTCTATTTACTAGATCTTTCTCCCTTAACTTGTGCAGTCTCCTTTTATATTCTAACAATTTATCTATAACTATTTATCATCTATATACTTCTGAAAAAGCATTTCCATGAACTAACTACACATTTCATCAGAATTACCCTTGGCTTGCTACCTCCTAGGTTTCATTTGATAATCCCTAGTTCCTCTATTTGAAAAGAAGGTGAATGGCATAATGCTTCCTGCTATGGTGAGGCATAAAGCAAATTAAACACCTGACTCTTGGTCTTTTGTTGTTGTTGTTGTTTTTGTTTTTGTTTTGTTTTGTTTTGTTTTTCTGACAGAAGGGGTAGTTCTTAGTGGAAATGTACAAGTTACTTCACTACTTTTAATCTGAAATTATCACTGCAACAGACTATTGTCATAGTATTGGTGATGTGATTTGACCTTGTAACTTCCTTTTATTTAAAAACTAAGTCTTAAAGTCTCCAAAGTACTTTATAATGCAGAGTTTTTCTTTGGGGGAAATGATAAAATGGAAAGTACATTTATTGAATTGCATTTTTACCTGGACAGGACAGGCTGCACCCTTGTGGGTAGCTCCCCAGTCACCCTACTGGTTCTTCCTGATCACTTACCTGGAAGCCTTCAATTTTTCTTAAGTTTTCAAAAGGCCAGAGAAGCAGTGAATGTTTTCTTTAACATTTCATTTGAGTGTTGAAGCACTTTAGATCAGCAGGTGATTGTAGTCAGTACTTCCACTGGTGTAGTCAGATCACCAGCTGTGGGACCATGGCAGAGGGTGGTGGCACAGTGGAGAAGGGACAGGTAAGGGACAAGATAAACTGCCCTGCTCTCCAGTGTGTGAGAAATAGCTGGAGGTGCAATGCCATAATATTATGTCTGACCAATAAGAATGGGACACAGATGTCTACCCATGTATAATTCACAACATGATGTGGGGTTTAAGACTTGGATATTGTCTGTCAGAATTGATTGGGATTCCTTCTTCCGTCAACTTTAACGAAAAGTAAATGAGACTACTCTTCAGCAAGTAGTTAAGAACAAGCCCAGTTTTCAGGCACAAGTGGTTGATTTCAGAGGAATCTAGTACATGGGAAAGTACCTTATAGAATTGAGATTATACTGAATGATACCCTATCAGGACTAACTAGCATGCAAATGCCATAAAATCTAATCAAAACAGCAATATGGAAGTAGCACACATTTGTTTCATTACATTTTTTGCTAATATGCTGTATTCATTATCACCATTTCCATTCAGCCAAATCTTCCTTAGAACTCTTTTCTAGTACTCAAATATATCATGAATGGTTAATATTAATTTTGACAGAATTAAATATTCTCTAAGACGTTCAAGAAGAAGAGTGTTCCAAAATCAAAATACAAATTATACAGAACACAGTCTTTACTTCCAAAAAATGTATATGTTGGATTTTATGTCAGGTTTATATTGACCTGGTAAAAAATGTCAGAGGACAGAAGCTTTGTGAAACTAAGCAGGGGGAGGTGTTGGGTGTTGTTTAGTTCCTGATTCTATGCTGCGTGCATTCATCTCTGTTGTAACCAAACAATAGAATGCAGTATATGTAATTATTCAAATAGGCACATTTGCAGTTATAATGTATTATTTCACAAGCAAAGCTATTATTTAAAAATTAAAGGGAAGAAATAAGCTCTTTATGGCTTTAAATTAAAAATACCACTTAATATGATAGAGCAGTTTATAATTGTCAGAAAAATTAAAGGTTTTTCTATGATTTTGCTGGTCTTAAGTTGATCCAAAAGTATCAACCAACTAGCAGCAACTTAATTTAAGACAGTAATAGTGATTCTGTTATTCTTCTTTTTTTTTTTTTTTTTTTTTTTTTTTTTTTTTTTTTTTTAAATAAGAATTTTGGAATTGAAATTACTTCTGCTAGTTGATTTATAATGTTGAGAAATGGTGTATATCTCTTACCATGTTCAACTCTTACTGGTCAGAGCTTTCAGACGTTTTGCCATATCTGTAAAGCCTTCAGCTAGCAGAAATGTACAATTTCTAATCTTTTTTTTTCTTCTTCTTCTCTTTTTCTTTTTCTTTTTCTTTTTCTTTTTCTTTTTCTTTTTCTTTTTCTTTTTCTTTTTCTTTTTCTTTTTCTTTTTCTTTTTCTTTTTCTTTTTCTTTTTCTTTTTCTTTTTCTTTTTCTTTTTCTTTTTCTTTTTCTTTTTCTTTTTCTTTTTCTTTTTCTTTTTCTTTTTTTTTCCTGTCTGTCAGGGCATCATGGTATATTAGTTTTATGGTTGAACTTTTACTTTGTTCTGTATTAGAGAAGCGCCAAAGCTCCTCTAAAATGCCTAACTTCATACTATTAGAGAAATTCAAGTGCTAGAAGCTTAATAGTTTCTAGTTTACAGGGGTGTAATTTTATGCAGTGACAGAAATGTAAAACTTGAAGAACACAGCAGTGGTTCAAGCCCTCCTCATTATTAAATTTGCAAGACATAGATGCTGAGTAAACAGGAGTTCATACATTGTTTATTCAGTTTAAAGTAATAATTTCCATTGACTTTTACTTTCCATAGGTAGTTATTAACCGTAGCTGACATCAGTTCCTGGAGTTATTTTACAAAATGCCTGAAACGGACACATTCATTCCTAGGTGCTGTTTAATTACAGTTGTATATTGTTTACTAACCTTCTGGGCATCTGATTAGATGCTATAACCATCATTTGGTCTGAGCTTTTTTACTTGCACTAACTGCTAGTTATAAAAGATAATTACTTGGAAGTGAAAATATGCAGCTCACATGGGTAGCACAAGCAATTGTTTTAGCTAGTCGTGCTGTTCTTTGTATTCTGATCCTTAGTGTTCAAAAGAGGAATAAATCCTCAAAGTCTCATACTCCACAAAGAACCTGGTGTACGTTGTGTGAAGGTTTACTGGGCTTTGTGCACTCTTTATGACCAAATGTGCAAGAGGAAAACAAAGATAAAAGCTTTATTTTCTCCAGAGCATTTTGTGTTCATAGAGACTAATAGCCAATTAAGATAAAAGGAAATATTTGATGGCTAAAATCCAGTAATATTATCTGTCCCTGGTCAATTGACATTTAATATGTTGTTTCCTCTTCAGCAATTTTGCTACAAGGGAAAATTCAAGCATTTAAAGAGAAGGACTGATCTCTTCCATCTATTCTATCTTGCATAGTTGGTTTGGTTTTCTTGGGTTTTTTTGTTTTTCTTAGGTGAGGCTTTATCATTACAGCAGTGACAGTTATTTACATATGAAGATGCTCCATAAAAAAAGATTCATCTGTATAGTAAGGGCTTTATTAAGATTGATAATGACCTCCTGAAGAATTATAATTATTATAAATAATTTAACGTTATTGAATTGTTGGATTCTTCTTTCCAGACCTATCATTAAAATAAGAGGGTGAAGCAGTTACACTTTTTTTGTATGTGAATATATTTTTGGTATTTTAATGCAGGACTATTGAATGGCTTTGTAAATTAAGTACGAATACCTAAGGTGTCAGAAATATATCTAAGTTGTCAGCACCAATAATGATGTAGACTCATGAACAATCAAAAACTGCTCAGATCTTTGATTTTTACTTAAATTGTTTCTCTGAATCAATGCCAAGACTTGCTTGGACAGTAGTCACAAGTATTTTCTTGTGATGGACCCATATAATAAAAAGGAAAAATTAATGTTAGTAATTAAGGATTTTTTCTTCTTTTGAACTTCTATGTAGAGAATAAATGCAAAACTGACCTGAGATATTTATCATGAACTTCTGCCAGCTGAAATACTGAATGTGTTTCTTTAAGTACCTCCATATAGCGAGCCACTGTCATTTAAGGCACTCATTAGACTGAGATAAGTAAACGGTCTATCTGTAGGGTATGGAAAATTGCTGCTTTTAAAATCTTTTTATAGCTCACCAAAAATTTGTTTATGTCATGTATCTTGGGTTTGTATTAGTTGAGAGAAGACTATGGAAGATTATGACATGGTTTGGGGGTATTTTTTTTTTGGTTGGTTTTTTGTGTGTATGTGTGGGCGGGTTGTTTTGGGTTTTTGGGGGGTTGTTTTTGTTGGTTTTTTTTTTCTAGCACACTTTTTTTGGTTTCAAAAAGCATTTGCAAGTTATCATGGTGAAGAAGAATTAGAATTACAGCTTCTGCTTTTTGCATTGCATGTCAAGTTCCCTGGTTTAATAGTTCGGGTCTAATTTACAAAGGCACCTCTGCTGTTTCCTATTAAAGACTGAAAAAGAAGATGTATTCAGATAATTTTTTTTATAAATATAACAAATAATTCATATATACAATCTATGAATTGGAAACTCTGGCTTCTGTCCTATGAATACAGATGTCATTTCAAATGCATGCCTTTTGTTTGTTATGCTTCAATGATTGCATTCCTATTGCAAGATATTTCTTCACCCTGGGACAATGAAAGACTCAGTGCTTCTGTCTAATTTTCTAGACAATATAAATAAAGTATTTTGGGCATATTCTTTCAATTCTGTCACTGGTGCTTATTAATACTGACTTATGAGAGCAGAGACTCCAAACAAGATACTTACAACATCCATGTCTTGCCCACCTGTTACAAAGGGATTTTTACACATTATCTCCTAAATCACTTCTTTTGATAAAGTAGGACAGACAAATATCTTCTTTCTCCCCCGATTCTGAAGGACAGGTCCTCATGCAAACTTAGCTTACCTCTGTGTCAGAATGACCATGGTAGTTTGTCCCTCCTGTACGAAGGAGATTCCTTGCCACAGTGGCAATGGAGTGAACACAGTTCACAGGGAATTCAGTTTGGTGTCAGAGGGCTCTTGTGGGTCCTATTTAGCAACTCTTGAGGAAAGGAAAGCATATTAATACACCATTGATTAAGTCCTCTGCCTTTTCTCTGGGCCTGCTGATAATGAGTTCTGTAAGCCCCATCTAAGAAAAATTTCTCTCTTCCCAGTTTTGTACAGAGCTTTGTGCAAAGCCCACAGCCCACAAAGAACAGTGACATTTTACAGCCAGACTTGTGTTCATTCCTTCTGTGGTGCTGAACATTTTACTTTAATTAGAAGACAGAAGCTTAACTCAAAACCACATCACTTTTTATTTATGCATATTTTTTTATAAATATTTTGTTGATATTGGATCAAACATACATTCTCACTCGTGCATCAGCACGCCATCACACCAAGTAGCATAACAACATGGCATGAAAATGTTATTCTTACTCAGATAAGTTTCTAAGACAAGAGATGGCAGGTTGGTGAAGACAGTGGGCAAGGGTGTTGAAACAACGAGGTGGACCTGCTTAGATGGAGGGGTGGCATTACCAGCCTGCCAACAACTTAATCACTGTCTGGCACCAGTGAGTTTCAAGAAGGAACTTAAATAAGGTTAAAGAGAAGCCTTTGTGGATAGTTACAGTGAACTCCTATTAGATATTATTAGAAACAATTTTGAAGACTTTGTATGTTTATAAATACAGCTAGTAACAATACAAGTTTCAGGAATGGAAACTGTGGTCAGGAATAATTTGATCAGGAATGGAAACTGTGACAAATGAAAACAATATATAGTAAAGGAATCGTATAGGTTGTGCTTTGAAAATTGAATGAAGACCAGTCAAGTAGAGTTTGTGCTTGAATGGGCAGCATAGTGATCAACCCAGCAATGATCAATGCAGTGCCTTGGGAAAATAATCATTGCAAAACCAGTCAATATTTGGAGGATACAATTGGCTTTGTTCAGGCAAGCCTTAGTTCCTTGCTAGATAGCTCTTCATTGTTGTGAAATGGGTCTCTGATAAATCATGGGTGAAATGTATGAAAAAATCTGCATACTGTTTTTTATTAAAAGTACCATTCAAATAATTGTTCTTATTTCTGTTTTCTTTCAAATCAAACATTAGTTATTTTCCTGTGTTACTTTAAAATGTCAAATTAATGTATTTGTATTTCCCCCTCATCATAGTACTCCATTATGACTAAGGCCAGAACAGAGACATTATCATTCAGCTGTTCCCCCAAGATCAGCATGAATACTTTCATAAAGCTCCTTTTGACATATTTTATAGGAGAAGTAAATTTCTGGCTTACCACTTTCAATTGAGATGTGGTGCTCCCTTTCATTGAGGTAAACAATTTGCACTGAATTTAGCAAATTGGTTTGACAGGATTTGAAAAAATGAAAACAGAAAAACTAGATCTCTTGAAAAACATATTCACATTTCCCATCTCAAAATACTTTTTTCCCCTTAAGTTTCAGATTAAATAAATTGAAATATTTTCTTGATCTTTTTTTAATTCTGATTTTGTCCCAGTTTGTTAGGGGATTTTTATTTTCAAAATTTATTATAAAATAGAGTATTGATCTGTCAAACCATGGTCATGGCTCAAATTTACATTGCATGAAGAATTTCTATGTCTGTTGTCTAGATTCCTGCTGTATCAAATGTCTTTGGATGCTACACATTAAGGAAGATGAGTATAATGCTTCTCTAATGTTTATATGCTCCTTTAATTTAGGTCTTTGTACACACTGTATTATGGGGGACCTAGAAGGCTTATAAAGAAATGAAGAGCACTGGTATATCAACTACTTATTTTTATCTTCTTGTCTTTCTATCATGAGAATTCCTTCACTACTCCCAACAGTGAGAGTACTTCATGGTTTTTAAACTTCATTCACCACCATATGGGATATATATTATCCAAAACTGTCAATGGAAAAAGTGTTAATTTATTACAGGACTGCTTTTGTAAGCATGATATGTGTTTAAGAATATCTGGCAAGGATGCACAAATCTATTTTTGTAGAACTAAGGGATTTTGTAAATGGTATGAAAAAATGTAAGCAGTATAGACTCGAGTACTATTTCTCATGTTGTAGCCCACACACTAATAATAACTATGTAAAAATCTATTCACTCATGATGAAAGTCCACCTCAGAGCTCTGCAACAAGAAAATAAGAACTGTTCTCTTTCTTTGTTTTTAAAGCATCCACATTAATTCCAAGTTGTTCTCTTGTGCCAAATACTGTATTGCTGCAAAAGCTCCATGAAGTAGCAGCATGATCTTGTTCACTATTTTTTGCTCTCTGTGAAGATAGTTCTGCCTATTCTGAGCAGTGCACATGTGTAGAGTTGATGTAGTGGGAATAAGGAATGCCATGTCTGATTCATTAGTTGCAATTACTTATCATTATTCATTATTTATTTTGATTTATAATGGATAAAAAGAACCTACCCAGGGCCATTTTAACATGAGTGATAAATGGAGTCTCATAAAACGATTAAACTGGCAACTGCTGCTTGTCTCCTAAGTGGACAATAATTGATGTAGGATTGAGAAATTCCAACCAATGCTTGCCTCAGTCTTTTTTTCATGCAATTCTAATTACAGAAGCTGGCCAATCTTCCCCAAAGCATGGAAACTTTTCAGATACTTTTAGCTAATGATGAAAAAGCTTAATGTAATGATGTTAAGGCTTCATGTAAAATCAGTCACTTTTCTCAATGTAGGAAACAAAACTTATTCTTGAAGACCAGCAGTAAATTCACTTCAGAGTCTGTAGGAGACTAAAAAAGTCTCAGGGAAAGGTTTGAGAGAAAAATGCTTTGTTCTTGTTCAGGATATTGATCACAAGATCTAGAACTTCTTCTACGATATTAATGTAATGGAGCTACTCTTTGAATGATTAAAATTCCCCACAAAGAACAGGAAAGTACATCAGCTGTTAGCATGTCAGGATCATGGTTATATACACAAAAATAGTATACCAATCATTTCAGTGTTCCTAAAGCAGTTATATTGGAAAGAAAGAAAAAAAAGTATATATACTACCATACACTACTATTTTTCAGCAGTTCCTATCAAATTTTGGCTGGAAAGGACAGCTTGTCCATAGTACATATACTTTGATTCTACCTACTTGCTGTCTACCTACTAATGCTATTGACTTTGCTGTCCTTTGTAAAAGGAAACCTTAGGAAATATATTTGTAAGGCTTGCAAATATAAACATAATCAAACATAATTAGTCTTGGAGTCTCCAAGAAAACAATTCTAAATGGTTTTTATCCTGAGATAAAAAAGTTTTCCTGTTATTATGCAAGTATTCTTTCTCTTTTAGGAACAAGAAGAATTTATTGAAAAGGGTTGCCTACCTCTCCCATGGCAAGCCTGTCCTTATGACATAGCTGAAGGAAATCAGCTATTTATTTGTCGCAGTGATTTGTGAGCACAGCAGTTCTCTGTATTTTGACTCTCAGTCTATCTTAATGTGAAGCATGAGTTATCCATAGCAGACAGTCTCCAGTGAAGCCAGGCCTCAGTATTTTGTGCGATTTTAAGAGCTGGAGAGCTTCCTGTTTGTGTCTTGAAGAGAAATGAAATTTATTGACCAGTCATCATTCCTTTAGTAAGATCTGCACCATGGAGTCAGTAGAGTTGTAGGTAACAGGAGTATGGGTATTGCTGTTTAGTAACTCTTGCAAGGGACAAAAAGGCTCCTTGTGCTTCTTTGGGTCTTTTCTGTTGTTCAATGTGGTCTTCAAATGGGAACTGTAGGAATATCTCTCAGTTTGAGGGAAGACCATGCATCCTTCTTCTATGGCAGCCACAAAACAAGAAATGCCGTCTTTTTAATGAAGATTATCTGTCAATGTACACACATCACCTATGACAGGCCATTAAAAGCTTTCTGCTCAGACACCTAAGGAGGTGGTACAATTGAGCATGCTACTGAATATGCTAGTGAGTGTTCTTACTAGTTGTTGTATCAGCTGTGGAGCTAATGACAGTGCCTGGTTTCCCACTGACTTTTGTCCTTTAATCGCTCAGATCTGTCTTCCATGGAAATAACATCTGTTCCTTCCTGAATCTGTCTGTGACACCCCTGCAGATAAAGCATTTTGTCATTAGTCTGCAACTAGATATGTCCAGATTGCCTGGCCCAGCTGCCTTCAGATGGGGTGTGTAGCTGTTACATTCCACCTACCTTCCTCTCAGGGTATTGTATCTCAGGATGTAGCTGTGTCCACAGTTATCTGTCTAATTCTCCATTTTCTAGTTTCCAAATTTATTGCATCTTTTAGAAAGTCAAATTCTCTTTCAACCTTTACCTATTTGCTAAATCTACCTAAAACGGACCCACTCAAATCTTATATAAGGGATGACAGGGAAGGAAAAGTAGTTAGCATAAACCTTGTCTTGATACATTTTAAAATGAGAATTATTTCTTAAAAGCCTAACTTTACCTGTGTATTTGAAATATCTTAAATTTATTTGCTAAAATGTGGTAATATTTCTCTAATGTATAAAATGAAACTTATCAGTATTCAGTACATTAACAAATATATGTAGAATTCATTGTATAATATGCAATCTCCATCATATTAAGCACATAAGTAAATTTATGAAGCTCACTTTCTCAAAAGAAGTAGCATAATATTTGAACTTTTTTAAGCAGTGTTTTGGATGTTTTTACTACAATTTATTGAACAAAACCCAGGATTTTGATTAATATGCACTATGACAGGATTTGCACAGATTTTATATGAGTGAAAACAAGTGTGATGAATAGTGTCCTAGAATCATTTTAGAATAGATACTCAGACCTCTGCATTTTTTATAGCTTCTTGTAGTGGTTTCACACTTTGAATGCTTTAGGACTCTGTGCAAAGGCTGCTGGTGTAGACTTGTCAGTCACTGATTTTGCTGTCTAGAGTACAAATTGAAAAGTTGCTAGGTTTCTATTACACATACCTAACAGCACAGATCATAGAGGAGGTTAAAAAAAACCATTAATGCACATGAGAATAATTGGCTGTATTTATGCTTTTCCCCCTTCTGAATTAAGAGTTAAATTATGCTTAGACAGCATAAAAGATTACTCCCCTCTGTGCCCTGACACTTCATCACTTAATGGATAGATAGGTGGAACTTCAGAAATTAATTATTACTATTTAAAAAAGAAATCAAGTATAAGAACTTGATTACCACTGCAAGACTCGTCCTAATATTAAGTCTGCCTCGTGTGCTGCATAAAAATGCCAGGTTTATGTGGTAAAGGACAAGATGGACAGCTCTGTGACCATGTGCTTGCTAATTAACCAGCACTGAAAATAGCCTTGTCATGAGAGAACAGTCATCTCCTGTACAACTAGGAAGCAAATAATTTTGTTGCTTAGACCAGAAGATGAATACAGAAGCAGGCTGGATGCCAGTGGAACAAAAGGGATGCAGCTCACAGAAGACTGTTAGGTACCAAAGATGCTTTCTTCATTCTGTATTGAGAATTTGGGCACCATAAAATTACTAGACTTACAGTTTTTTTACTAGTAGCCCTCAACTGAATGGACAATGAAAAAGTGAAGCAGAAAAAATGAGAGATTACCCAGAAAGTGCTTCCAAGGTTCATTAGCTTTATTCTGTGTAATCAATTTTCTGCTATTCTTCCAGCACCTTATTTAATGTGTCCAATACTTGCAATAACTTTTGTTTCTGCTTTCTCTTAAAATGCATATATTTATATGCAACAATGAAAATAAGTTGGAGAATTGCTAGAAAATTAGGGGTTTATGATCAGTTGTGATAGTTCTCTCTTGTTTTATTTCATAGAACATCCTTAGCTGAAAATCAGACAAATCTAATACAATTCACTCAGACAGTCCCATTTTCTTTTCTGCCTCTAATAACACATTTGTGTGTGAACACCTGTTTTTCATAAATAATTGAAGCTGCTGAACTTATGCTTTTCAGAAGTGTCACACAAAGATAATTGATATTGGAAGTGTACTGTGAAGCAACCCTTAGATTTTAAAAAGCCAGCTATTATAATAACTTTCAATAAGAATCATAGAAGTGAAAGGAAATTAGCTATCTGTTGTTGGTGGCATTAATTTGGGAGTGCTGAAGTTGGCTGTATTGTGAGTCTCAGTGCATACAACTCTATTTCTCAGTTTCTATCTCAACCAGCTGATAAGACTTAATAATTGAAAATTAAATAATACAATACATTTCTACTCATAGAAGATATAAATAATTATTCTGTTGTGAACTTTAAAAAATATTAGAAATGACAATAATTTAACCCCATGAGGATGCAGATTGTAATGATAATTTCTAGAAAAACTGTTGGTTTTATGTAAATAGTATGGATCCCTCAAGCAATGAAATAAATGAGCTTTATTGTTTTATTTTTTTTTCATGACAGTAAAAACAACTTTTTTTTTTTTTTTTTTTTTTTTTTTTGGATTATAATTCAGTTATTGACAGTCTAATGCCTGTGCCACCCAGTCAGAAAATCATTGTTGCTTACAGAACAAATATACCACAGGAAGCTCTGCTCATGCTGGGGAGATCTCCACCAACACTGGGATTTACTATCAGGCAGCTCCTTCTGGTCTAGTGGGTTTGATTCAGGTGAATTTGTGCACAGTTTTCAACAAACACTTTGAAAGAGTCTTTGATAAATGTATAATATTTTAATCTTAATAGGGAAAGGATAAATATGCTTTGCTCTAGGATAATTTTTTTTTATTTGTGTAGCAGTATGGGGAAAAATTTTTGACAGTAGGAAGATTACTAACTATGCCTACAATGTAAAGTAGCATATGCTCTTCCTATGAACTCTCTCTCTTTGCTGCCACAGTTAAATATCACAATATTTTATCTTTTACAATGGATTTCAGTGCTTGTTGTATTGGTATTTACTGCTGAGTTATTCCTGTTTTACCCTGCCCTGGCTTTGTACAAGTGGTATAAGAGTTAGTAAAGCTGTGTGTCCCCAGCTAAAAGATCTGAGTAATATGTCATTTCTGTAACTTGACTTCCCGCCAAGGTGGGATCAACATGAGTATCAGCCATAGACAGAAAATTTGGGTTCATGAGCCATAAAGGAGCCATGATGTGGTTTACAGCTTCAGCAATTAAGGGACCAGAAGACAGAATCACTTTCAGAACATACATCTGAGTCTTTAGACCCTTGGAGAATTTTGGCCTGTTACTGTTGTTGTATTCGTTACCTTTAAAATACTCCTCTGCTCAAAACAAAAATGATAGAATGGCCATAGACAGTAACGTTAATCAGTGATTAAAATTCTCCAGCAATTGACAGTGGAAGCACAATGACTCCATTATTATCTTTGAGTAAAGTTTTTAATTGTTATGGGAATTCTGGCTAAGCTATAAAATGGTAAGCACAGAAGTGTTGCAGGTGCAGGTTGCATGTCATATAAATATTGTTTAACTCATGAGAAGCAGCCAAGAGAATAAGGGAGAAAATAAACCACATAATAACTCTATGAATTAATTGTTAAAAAATGTTCCTACTCCTGAAGACATGCAATCCATGCAGTTCAGGCAATAGGAAGAGGCAGTTCCATCTTTTTTAAGTGAGATACCTATCTTAATATAGAGAGCCAGTAATCAGTGTTTGATTCATGTCTCCTTGAGCTTTATTTGAATCTTCTATAATTAATGTGACCCCAGTGGGGTGTGGTACTATCTTCCTACTGCTACTTCTGACCACCATCACTGTATGGCAAGAGAAGCCCCACTTGTCTGGAGTAGCAACCTGGGCTGTTGGTAATATTCATTTCAAGAAAGATTTAATTCCTGATTTTATATCCTAATCCCTATTCTGAATGAAGATGTTCTTCTCTCTCCACTTTATGCCACAGAGAGTTAGAAGCACAGAAGCAATAGCTCATTGCAGAGGGGAGATTCTCTCCTTATCACCACAGACACTACTGGGTTCCCGGTCAGTCCCAGGAACAGGAATATTGTCCACTGAAGAATGCTTTAGACAAAGAAATAGTACTGCAGCAGCACCCAGGAGCCAGTTCAGTGCCAAGCACTTTGCTAGAATTATGTTTATTCTTGATCCTTTTGATCGTCTGGCTCTTGACTTCTCCATGCCTGGCTACTCACAGTCTGGCTCCAAGAAGGAGAGTGACAAACACATTCACCCTGAGTTAGAAAGTGGAGTATATTGGTGTTGACCTAGATGAATCTGAGGCACTTAAACAGCAATTTAGACAGGCGGATCTGGTTTGTTAAATGAGCATGGGATGATGACTTCTCTCCTACACCTGAAAATGCACCTACCTGAACAGCATTACAGCAAGTGGGTGCTGCCCACACTCTCTCCCATCGTTGTCAATGATAAGGAATCCTTTAGTCTTGAGCAGATTGTCTAACACCTTGATGAATTGCTGAATTAATATGTACCTTAATATTTAACTGCTTTTCTAACATCAGCAATGTTTTATATTGTGTCCTATATTAGAAACAAAATAAACATATTGGCATGTTAAGGTTAGATTATTAGAAAAAGAATTTGTTTATAGAAATTTATCAGGAATTTATAATAGCTGTAAAATATGATAGACAGTGTTAGTAATAGGACTCTGAAAAAAAATCTTGATATGAACGAAACCCGAAAACATAATAGTTAGAGGAGATTTAATGCATGGATATATTTTGCATCTCTTTTTTATTTTAGTTATTTGTATATATGAAATCTTTGTGTAATGGAAGACACATAGTAAATATTGTAAATTTCATGTATAAATTTATGTCTGTTCCTCCATTTTAATGCATTCTAGATAAATATTGCACATTTTTGATTTTATTTTCTTAGAAAGCTGCCAGGATAACATAATAGGGACTCAAACATGTGACTCCATGAGTGCCAGACATTAGTAGCTAAAACCTGTTCAGTTTCTTTGACATTCTTGAATTTGCAGCAACTAATATTAGCATTAGACTTTTATCATCTTTTCTGAAAAAGACCAGCAAATATCAGTTTTGGACTAGGCGTTATTTTTTTTTATTGCTGTCATTTCAAGCCATTGTTTCTAGAAATCTTAGAATTGTGTGTCCTCAGTATATATCTTATGGTTACAACTGACAGGAGAATCTGGGTGAACTGACAACTCAGTGAGTGCTCTTGGGTATTGTAATGAAGCTTCACACCTGTTGAAAGAGATTGCTTACAAATCCATTTGTTATACTATTCCCTGTGATTATCTTGAAAAGATAAACACGTGAACAACCTTCCCTTTAAGTTAATTGGGATTTTTTGTTTGTAAATTGTACTAAATTCCTTTCCTTTGAGCCTGTGTGAAAGCTCCAGAAGATAAGAAATATATACAGAAAAATCCCTTGTAACATACAGATTAAATTGCTTAGTAAAAAGCTGTGCATAAAGGTGCTTACTAATTATGGTGAAAGTTATCACAGAAGAATTATAGATTGGTGCAAAATAGAACAGAAGCACCTGACAGAGATGAACACTACTGAGTGAGAAAAAGTCGTTCTGTTGGATTCTTTCTCATGGGTTAGTCTGATAGTTACAGGAAATATTTTTCACATTTGTCACGATAAAATTCTGTGGAGTTTATTTTTAGAGCGTTCATGGCTTATTTAGAATTAAGACCTATAATTTCCAGCAGCTGTCATTCTTAGTATAAAGATACCCATGCTTTTGCCCAAGTGGCAGTCTCATTAACAAATACTCTGGTAATTTGCTTATCAGCATAAATATACTATAAATCATCTTTTGCTGTAGCCTAGATAACATTTTTAAAAGAGTGTTGCTATCTTGGGTGGAGGAGAAAATTCTTTAGGAATGGTCTGTTGGGACCTGTAACCATGGTAACTGGAGATCCGACTTGCTATAATTTGTTGTAATTTTAATGATCTAACGCTGATTTACTTTTTACTTCACAAAACGTAATGGATTCTCCAATGAAGAATCTGTACAAAAGTATTGTGCTTCTATGTACTGTTGAAACTCACATATTTTGGGAAAATAATCTGACATATAAGCCTTTCTTTTCAGTTGTAAGTCAAAAGATTGCAACTACCTATGAAGTTAAGTTGTGTATGTAGGTATTAGTCCTTCCTTATGATTATCTATGAAATACTTGTGTAGGGCAATTTTAGTAACGCTCTAATGACAGTTCTGAGTGTATGTGCTCGTATGTTCTCCTTACACCATTTACAGTGCCATAATCTTCCATGTTGTTGCTGTGTTTCCAATTTGGGTAGTTGTTTTGCACCAGTACCTGAAACCCACAGCTAGAAATCCAAGACAGCTAGAAAGGGTAAAAACAAAATCTAACACTCCTGTTGCCCTACCTCCCTAAGCCCTGCTTGAGGAGCTAAATGGTCACGAGGGATTCCTGCAAATCAAATCTCTTTTGGAGGCAGGGAAAGAAGGGAAACAGAAATGTTAAGTCAATGCTTCCCAGGCTGGAAGAGTGAGTTGCTCCCTTTAATTACATTTTAGATTTGGGGGCTTTGAAGTCAAGGATTAACAACCTTCCTACTTTGAGATTAAAATAAAATAGCTAATTAGCCCCTAAGAGAGAAAATAAGTCCCATGAAGTTGAGCTTTTGGCTTTGTTTTATGTTTCTATGACCTCTGAGGATTGTCAAGGTTTTGTTTTGGAAGTAAAGGCCCATTTTGTGGGAAACTGTAACTCAAGGGGATTCCTGAATGAGCTGATTAGGACCTGTGGTGCCTTTGTACAGTGATTCTCCAAGTGCTGTTTCTAAGAATTAAGGCCCAGATACGAAAAGAAAATTACTTCTGTCAAATGCTTTGGTTCTCAGTGCTTTCTGAATAAAACTTATGTATTCCATATTCCTTTCAGCTATAGTAAGTGCCTTGTTCAAGTAAAGGCATTTTAAAATTTTGCTCGTAATTCCAAGCAAGGATGAGATTTACTGTTAATTATTGAGGGGAAGACATATTACAGTCTCTTCTTATACTATTCCTTTATTTGGCATTCTTTGTAAGATTTCTTTTCTCCATCAGTTGTGAAACAATAGCCTTTTTAGGTATCTAAAGTTCACAGATGGGTTTAAACAGCATGTACACATCCCGCAATTTGAATATTTGCAAATTTAGCAGAAAAAGCTTTTAATATACTGAGTTAAAAAATGGTGAACCTCACATCACTATTTGTCACGTCTGCACCAGTAATTGATGGCAGTGTCAGAAGCCTCCATTAGCTTAGAATATCACAAATGAAATGGATTTTGCAATATCAATCAAAATTTGAATATAGAAATAGATTAAATAGTTTCTATGTTGAAGCCTATCCATTTGAAGAATCACCCAAAAGGCAAGCTGTCTTTTCATAGAATTTATGTGCTTTGAAGCATCTTTCTTTCTATCAAGAGTGAGTGTATGATATAAACTCATGAAGATCAGTTTCTATAAAATGCATCTAGATTTTATGAAAGAGTCATAATGGAAGAAAACAAAGTGATGCAATTAGTGCAAATCAATCAGCCTGAAGCAAGAAGAGCTAAGAATATCTTCTACCCATATTTCTACTCTTCAAAATTTAGCACTTTCTCCAACACAGTTTCATCTGGGATCTCCTTACAAATGATGTTTGAAGGGTAGCTCAATCTCATATATGACATTTTGTCAATAAATATCTTGAAAATCAGTATGTTCATGAGAGAAAATGCCAGCAGGCTTTCTCCTGCAGGTGCATATCTACCAGTCTACTAAATATTAGCTCTTCTTGGAGTTCCACTTGGAGTTTCTGTTTTATTATATTATTTCTAGGGAAAAGGCTTTCATGTGTGGGAATTATAACATTGAGACAGCTCAAAATATTGAACTGGTTTAAAAATAACATCCCCTTAATAAAGAGAGACCTGAGTCAAAGGGTAGTATATCATTATGTAATTAAAAGGTACATAAAATATTCATATGCTCAAGAGATAAGACCTCAGAAGTTCAAAATTAACTTTTGAATCTCTGATTTTTGATGAAAGAAAATTAATTTTACATTAGTGTATTCTCTTACTTGAACCCTAAAAAGTAAAAAAAAATCATCTCCATTGTATTTCTTACAATTATAGCTGGAGTTCCAGGTTTGGGGTGTTTTGGGGGGTTGGTTTTTTGTTTGTTTTGTTGTAACCAACTTATTCTACTTTTATGCTATCCTTATCTCCTCTCTAGTTAAAGTTAAATTGTTCTAATTTAAAGTCAAATCCCCCTTCTTTTCTCTGTTATGATAGAGCCTCTCTCACATATAAGCTTTCTCTGGAAGAAAGCTTTTACGTTACTGAGTGTGAATGGTGGGTCTGGCTTCATACAAACACATATTGAAACAGTAACAATCAGAAGCTTCATAAACTGCTGAAAGTAGTGATTTTTCCACAACTGAAGAGGGAAATCTAGTTGTATCTAGAATTTGACTTGGTCCTCACAGTATTGCATCTGAAACAAAAGACATTTGGAGAACACGTTTTACCATAATTAGTTTCATGAATGATTATCAATTTAATGTTCTGTCAAGCAATTAACACTTTTTATGGAAATCTGCATGAGTGTATTCTGTTTGAAAAGCTAATTTAGTCTCCACAGGGTGCTGTCTTCACTCCTGTGTATTTAAACCATACCACCATCATCTCTCCCTTCCTGATTCCCTCCCTTCTTTTTTCCCCTCCCTCCATCCCTTCCTCCCAGTTTTGAGGTGTCAATACCCACACAAGATCTAGGATATGTTGTCATGGGGTAATTATTAGAAATAATTCAGGTGAGATAAATATGGATAGTATGAAAGGAAGGTTTTATGGCAACACTATTTTTTGTTGCTGTGGACAATGTATATAGGAAAGGAAAGGCCAGATAGCATTGAACATGTGAACTTGACAAGAGCACTGGTGTCAGGAGAAATGTAGATTCCAGAGTGCACAGGAGGAAGGCATGAAGCCAAAGGTAAAAAGAAAGCAAAGCCAAAAAACAATCAGCAAAGCAGGAGTGATTGGATGTTCATCAGATCTACAGATGCCTCTACACTGGGGAGAACATTTGAAATGACGGAGGAAAGGTCTGCCATACAGGAGGACCTCAACAAGTTAGAGGATTATATTCTTCTCCAAATATCACTGAAACTCAACAAAAATAGATGTAAATAATCCCTTCTGAGATAGTATAACCGATGAAGCAGCATTGTCTGGAGATTAAGTAGATAGGAGCAGCTCTGAAGAAAAGGAGCTGGGGGTTCTGGTGGACCAAACTGAGCATGTTTTAGCAGTATGACTTTGTGCTAATGAAAACTATTATATAGTTTTATTAGTACCTCCATCCAATAACAGTCTATATTGGCAAGAGTGGAGCCCCCTGGTCAAGGAACATGATGGTTCTTTCAGCAGAGGACTGATAGAATTACATCTTGAGTACTGGTTCATGTTTTGGGACTCAGTACAGTAGAAACATAGACAAACTTGAGAGAGTCCAAAGGAGGAACACTAAGGCTGTCAGGTAAATGCAGCACAGGACACACAGAAAAAGCTAAAGGAGCTGTGCCAGTTTAGCCTGAAGTGGAGAAGAGATGGGAATGGGGAACATAACTCCACTCCTCTGTTCCCAAATGCAGATTGCAGACAGAAACAGACTCTTTATCACTGCAGAAAAAAAACAGTTGCAAGTTGCATTAATGTAAGTTATGGTGAGATATGAGAAAAATGGGTCTTACTGAGAGTGGTTTGAAAGTGAAGAAAATGTTCCAAGAAGCTGAGGAATCTTCATCCTTAGAGATTTCCAAAATTCATCTGAAGACCCTTCTCTGTGTGACTTGTGTAATTTGAAAGCTAGCCCAGTCATGAGCAGGAATTTGGACTAGAGGACTTTCAGTGATGCCTTGAAAATTCCTGTGTTTCTGTCTTTCTGTCTTAAAGAAAAAAAAGAACAAGTTTTTTGGGGTTTTTTGTTTCTGCTTATCATTTGTGATTGCAAGCTGTAACTCCATACAAGGATTCCGTATCTCTTTCAAGTCACGTGTTAAGACTTTATTCTGTGTGCCTTTGCACATGCTAAAAAGCAATCATTGGAAAACCTGATTTGTTTTAGAAACCTGCTTTAGAAAAGCTGAAACTATTCTACATTTCTGTGATAGTGTGTTTTGCTACTTCTTGCCTGAAGTATTTAGCTATTGAAATTCTACTTTGCCAAGGGCACAATGGCTATGCATAATAAATCCTGCTACTTGGCTGCAGTTGACAATCTGCTATTCCACCTGCTGCACAGGTGGCACTGTGTTTCAGATAGGTATATCATGGACATCTCAATTTTTTGACCTACAAAAAATTTTCTTTAAAATGTTATAATTTATGTCTCTACCTTATAACATACCACAGAAAAAAAATTATAGAAAGTAACTTCCATCAGGTAAGTAGTGGCTGTGCATCTGATTCTCATGTTGCAGTAGAATACACACATCACTGGCTGACAGCCAGGCAGGCTGATATGAGTTGGTTTGTTCATACTGTGGACTACAGTAAAATTATGCCTTTTATTAAAGCAAACTATTTCAGAATACTTTTTTATATGTGCTAAATTGCTATTTACTTAGTACTGTGCAAGTACTTCTGATTTTCTCACATTCTCAGTATGTACCATATTTGTTCTCTACTGAACCAAGCCATTACCTCCTTGGAGCAGGAGGTCATGCATAGAATTGTAGAAATTTTGTGGTTAGAAGAGACCTGAAAGATCATCTAGTTTTAACCATCCTGCCATGGACAGGGACACCTTTCATTAGACCAGGTTTACTTTTAGCTCCATCCAGCCCAGCCTTGAACTTCTGCAGGCACGGGACATCTACGGTTTCTCTGGGCAATCTGTTCATCTTCTCCACCCTCACAGTAAAAAAAAAATCTTCCTAATAACTAAGGATTTTCTTAGTCTTTGGTAGTCTGTTGTCCTAAAATGATCCATTTGAATGAGAGTTGTTAAGGTTTTATTATTCCTGGTCTAGGACACCCATGGCATTGCCTTGATATCATATACTCTAAGCAGTTTATTGATGCAGCAACTTCATACCCTCAATTAGAGTTCTACTTGAATGTAGAGAGATTCTATGAATTGTGATATCTTCAAATCACATCTCCTGTGTTACGTAAATGAAGTGTAAAAATGGCTTCAAACTCCTGCAAGTTGCACTGCTGTACAAAGAACTGCTCATAAAATTACCGCATAAAATGAATGGATTAAGAACATTCATGCTGTTATTTTCAGTGGATTAAATATCCATGCTTTTTATTTCAAGTTAATCAGTCCTTTGTACTGCAAGACAGAAAAAAAAAAAAATCCCAACCCTGTCCAGTAAGCCTCAGCAGCAAGAATCATTATAAAAACCTTCATTGCCATGAAGGAATTGCTGAGCTTTTTTGAGATCCCAAATTGCACTTCCTAAATATGTACTATGCCAGTTCTTTTTAAGCTGAACATAAAGGTTTATTAAATTGTATATTCAAAAAGTTGAGTTGAAAAATTTTCACAAATATTCTAAGCCATGTTATTCATTCTGCCTAAATTTTAGCATGCACTCAGTATAATACACCTTAAAATACTCCCACACAATATTAAATTTTGCTGAAGGTGACTGGATGACATAATGTTGATTTTTACAAATTTCATGTTTTAATAAAGAGATTTTGCCACTGACTTACTGAATGCATAAATATCCCATACTACTCTGTGATTTACCCTAAACCAGTTAAGCAAGTAAGGCATAGTTTTCATAAAGATAGAACACAGACAAATGTGAACCCATAATAGAAACACTTGTGTGACATGAACTTGAACATTCTATATGAAATACCTCTTGTGACACTTATATTTCATACAATTATAAATTTTCAATTGTAATCTCTATTGATGAACTGTAGGCAGTCTTGAAAAAAATGATACCTGCTATTTTCTCCTAGCAGGAGGAAGTATAACACTGATGGTATCCTTTTTAAGAAAACAGAGTAAACATCAATAATTTTCTCTAATAAAGGCTCAAAGATGTGTCACATCAGTAGCAAAATGTAAGAATTATAAATAGATGAATAGATGATTCTAAACAAGTATCATATGTCTAATCTCAGTGGTATTAAACTTCGCTAGAAGATTTCAGGGTACTGCTTATTTTATCAAAATAATTTTAAAACAAGGGATGAGGTCTTTTATGAGTTTTAAGCCAAAATATTTTTTTGGCAGCCAATGTGTTATAGAATCACTGTGGGAGCTGGCATCATATTGGCCTCACCAATGTGCCACATTCCCCTTCTCACCCCATTCTTCGAGAAATAGTTTCCCTTGTCAAACATCTTGATCCCTGTTTGGGCACCCAGCCTGACCACCAGGTCATGTTTCTGCTGTTAGTCTGTACCTTAAGCCACAACATGAAAGAGAGCAGGAAATTCTACATGTTTCTCCTCATCATGCATAAATAGTTCTATCAAATTTTCTTGAGCAAAGTTTTGAGGAAATTCAACCATCCCAAAACTCTCATTCAGCTATTGCTTGCTACTTTTCCCAAGTGAGTATTCCCTGCCTGCTCCCTAAAGTGAAATACTGCTTGTCAAAATGACTAGTTACCACAGTTGCTTGTGTAGAGCTAAACTAACTTTTTTTATACGGTTTCTAGTATATTATATTTTATTTAAAATATTTCCTTAGCTTGAAAAATGACCTAGGCTTCAAAAGTAATTTTTAAAAAGTCTATGAATCTGAACTATTTTATCCAAGGAAAGCTGTATACAGGTCCATAATTTAAAAGCTATTTATCATTGAGAGTTTCTGTCAGTAAGGGCTACTGCAATTTCAAAATAATGGCATAACTCCTAGCTAGCTAAGAAATAATACCAAGTAGCCTAATAGAAACCCCATGCAAACTTCATACATTTGCTGTGTGAGGCACTGCATGAGACTACTGGATTGAGATCACATTCAGCAGAGTTGAGAATTCTCTAAATTCTCAGTTCAGACTGGATATTAGTTTCCTCGTGCAACACAACAAGCTAGTACTAATATGAGGCAATGGTGATCAGCCTTTTAACCCCAGCTTATCCTCAGCAAACCTCTTCAGGGAAGTATAAACAGCTTCCAGGATAGGTAGGAAGAGAATGCATTCTTCTGGCTTACAGATGGGTGTGCTTCCCCTAGGCTACAAGGAATTTATTTCTTGGGAACATGTACCTGAAGGATGCTAATTTAGTCCCGAGTAGTAAGACAATAGGCAGTGGGATTCGACTGAAGACCTGATGCTTCAAATTGTGAAAACCTTGATGTATGTTTTCCTTGTAATCTCTAAGTGCTTATGCTGCATTAAGCACAGTTAAACTCTCGAGATTTTTGTCTTCATCTGTGTTTGATGTAGTATTCTGCTAATCATTTCCATTTTGGATAGCAAATAAAGATCTTTTTTTTTTTTTCATTTTATTTTATTTTATTTTATTTTATTTTATTTTATTTTATTTTATTTTATTTTATTTTATTTTATTTTATTTTATTTTATTTTATTTTATTTTATTTTATTTTATTTTATTTTATTTTATTTTAGTATTGTTTCTCTGGTTTTTTTCCCTAACATGTCTCAAAGGATACAATTAGAGCAAACTTTACAGAGTGACTGTTTCTCTACTTGATTTTAACTTGTCTTTTTGAGTTTGTGATATATCAGTACAACTGCTGTTAAAGCCATGACAGAAAGGATCCATTACATTACCAAGTCTGTGGAAGGTCAAAACTGCCCTAGAATTCTTTATCACCCTATCACAAGTCATAGCATCAACCTCGCTGAAAGGTGTTAAGTCAAAAAGTCAGTCTCGTTTTTCCTGATTTTAGCAGCTATATCTGGATGTGGGATAATTCTTGACCCTACATTTTACTGCTTTCCAGAAGCTTGCTTGCTTTTATATCTGACAGCATAAAACATAGGTTGCTGCTCTCTAACCCTTTCTATTAAGATGAGACGGCACTAACACTAGGACCACTCTCATCCGGGCCATTCTGGTCAGTTTAAGAATATCAGCTTACAGACTTAGATCCACAAATCCATGCTGTGCTGTGTTTGTGACAAAGGGCATTTGGGCCTGTATCCCTTTTTAACTGAGTTCACTCTGGGCAGCATGTAACATCAAGCACAGCTTGACGATCACAGCATTTCTTTGCATGTGTGCTAGTTTTGGCTGAGGTAGAATTAATTTTCTTCACAGTGGCTGGTATGGGGCTGTGTTTTGGATTTGTACTGGACACAGGGTTGATAATATGGAGATGTTTTTGTTGTTGCTGAGCAGGGCTTGCACAGAGCTACAGCCTTTTCTGCTTCTCATACTACCATGGCTAGCAGGGGAAGTTGGAGTTTCACCAGCAGCTGGGAGGAGACACAGCCAGGACAGGAGACCCTAACTGACCAAAGGGGTATTCCAGACCATATGATCTCATACTCAGTATATTAAGTGTGGAGGAAAAGGAGGAAGGGGAGAATATTTGGAGTGATGGCATTTGTCTTCCAGGTAGTCATTACAGGTGATGGGGCCCTGCTGTCCTGGAGATGGTTGAACCACTATCTGCCCATGGGAAGCAGTGAATCAAATCCTTGTTTTGCTTTTATTGTGTGTGCATCTTTTGCTTTCTCTGTTAAACTGCCTTTGTCTCAATGCACACTTTTTTTTTTCTTTTACCCTTCTGATTCTATTCCCAATCTTACTGGTGGAGGAGGGAGTGAGTGAGTGAGTGAGTGAGTGAGTGAGTGAGTGAGTGAGTGAGTGAGTGAGTGAGTGAGTGAGTGAGTCTGTGAGATTTGGTTGCTGGCTGGGGTTAAACCATGACAGCCTGTGTGCTTAAAAGGTGACCTTGTACTTATGGTATGTATTACAATAGGTCAAGTGATGCTTAGTTGTGTTGCTTTTGCATCAGTTCTTCAGTCATTTGGTAGATTTCTTTACCATTTGGTAGATGGTTCTTTACCAAAATACCCAAACATCTCTGTATTTGTGAACAGGAGCTCTAGCACATCATCTAAAAGCCATTAGGTCATGGAAGACCCTGTTTAATTCAAGCTTGACTAGGTCTCTAATAGGACATGTCATTTTAGTGCCATGGTGTTGATGAGGCAGGGAAAGAAGCTGAGCTGTTGCAGATTAGTCAGGGCAGCTTATGGCTTTTATGCTTCAAAGCATGTGTGCAGTTGCCAAATCAACGGGACAACTCTCGGGTTTTTGGGTTTTTTTCTTGCTAATGGTCAAGCTGCCAGAAACGAATAGTGATCTAAGTTGAGAATAAGGAAGTTGTTACCACAAATAGTTTGAGGAATGAGCTGATATCCATCTTTCAAAAAAAATATTATTCATTCAAAGTATGGTTAGTGTTTGCAACAAATCTTTCCTTCTTAGTGCTACGTACCTGAGTGACCGCTTACTCTAATAAACGTCGGACAAATAGCAGTGCAAGTAACCTCAAGCAGATACCATCTAAACTGCACTGTTATTAGTCAGAAAGTGGCAATACTTTCACCCTGACATGGGACCTTTCCATGCTGCTTATAGCTGAATGGGCAATGTATTTAAATTATTTGGTAAAAACTAATTCCCAGATGATAAAGAATTTCCTTGAAATGTATTGTCTGGAACATAGTCACTTTGCTTTAAAGTGTTATTTTGCATGCCACCCAGCAGAATTAGTGCCTTGCATTCATCCATATTTCCCATGCTTTGCTGTTAAGGGTGGCTCGTGGAAGGAACTGATCAACCCATGTGCTCCTTCCCCTCTGCTGAACTCAGCAAGCGCTCTGTGCAGAACTCCAGCAGATGGACATATTATCTGCTGAAGACACATGTTTTTCTTATGGACTGTTTTATAGCTTGTGCTTGTTCAGTTTGTACTTTAATAGGTACACTAATAAAGAGATTATCTGTGCAGTTCAGCTCTTCACTTCAAAAAGGTGAAAGGTGTCATGGAAAAATAAACAGAAAAGAAGGTAAGGACAAATGCCTTGATTTCAGTGAGACCATGAGACATTGAGGGCTGCTGATGTATACCCTTTGTCTATAGTAACTCCAAATAAAGAATGGTAGGTATTCTTTTTAAAATAAAGAACACTTTATTATCTTCTATTTGAATATGGTCACTTGGTATGATTTACAGTACTAAGCTGTAGACAAATATCTTTCCTGGGTATACTGAACTCCATTCTGACTGTCCTTTTCTGAGGAGTCTCTGAGATGGGGATTAGGCTCACCATGACACAAAGATCTTAATAATTAATAAAAGTGAGTGTTACTTAAAAAATACTATGTATAAGACCTAGTCAGGATGAAATTTAAACTGTAGTTGGTGTGCTTGCTTCTCTGGTCAAATCTGTTTCTTTGCACTTTGCAAGGAAAGGATGACAATGCTAGGGAAATTTGTACAGTAGATCTAACACAAAGAGATTTAGAAGATAGTAGTAGCTAAAAAAGAAGAGAACAGGAATATAAGAGAAAAGCATGCAGGCATGAACTTTAGAGAATCTTACCTCAGATATGTCAAGCCAACAAGGTTATTCAATTTTGCAGGGATCTCTGTCACTCAGAGTATTTTGAAGTATTTAAAGCAATCTTCCCATGTTTGAAAACAGAGGAAACCTGATGTGAATAAGTTCCTGAACAATCCACTATTGTTTGAAATAATGTCTTCAAGAATTCGGAAAAAAAAAAAAAAGGATTAGACATGTCTTAATTATAAGAAACTTCGGGTGAAATTTTGTTTTGACTCTGGCTTTTGTGGTAGTGGGGCTGTGGGCCAGGATGGAGGTTTGGGAGCTTAGTAGTTTTGACAGCTCTCTAGTAGCTACTGTAAGCTCTGATTCATTCTGCGTTGCTAGTAGGGATGTACTTTCATCACCTGATGTTAAAGAAGTAGACCTATAATTGGCAGCATCAATTGTCTGGGGACTGAGAGGGAGGAATTTTGAATACTTCTCTTCAGGCTAAAAGGATACTCTGTGTTTATTCAGTTTAACAGAGATACACTTACAGGTGCCTTTATTCTAATGTTGTGGAAGATTAATTTTTTTTATATATATGCTTATTTTTGTAGATTCAGAATGTCCAAGCTCTGAGCTAAAAGCTTACAGCCTCAGTTGTCATCAGATATTCTGCTTCTCTGGGGTGTGGGAATTTACGAGCCTGAGACTTACAAGTATGTCTCTTGATTTCAAAGAATTTTACTCATATTTAACACCTAGAGTAATGCAGTCTGGTGTCTTAAAGTCAGGGAGTGGAAGGACACACAGAGGGAAAAGCCTTTGGGTTTTTCAGAACCGCCCCCTGAGTGTTGTGTGGTTGAGAGAAACAGCGTTTATTGTGAACCAGCTTCGCGGGTGCTCCTCACCGGGCTGAGTGGCTGCAGCAGCAGCAGGAGGGAGGACCTGGCATCCTCTCCCTTTCTCCCAAATGTCAAAATCCTCCTACATCCTGGTGTTTACTCCAGAATTCTCTACTGTATGCTCACCCATCACTCGGCCTCTGCAGCATATGTCCGTCTGTGAATTATGGAGTTTTCTTGGCTTACAAGGCCTTTTCGTGTTTGAAGCAGAAGTACCAGCTTTTCTACCTTTCTAGTGCAATTTTGACATCTGTAAAATTCTATTGACTGCAAGAATACAAAATATAATCTGACACAAATCAGAGAGAATCCCTGTGTGCACGGAGAAAGAAAAAATGACCCTGTGTAAATATCGAAACCTTTGCTAAAATGATGTGAAAGGACAGTTTGAAGAAAAAAAAGGTTCAATAATATAAAGCAAAAAGTTTTCTGTATTTCAGATGACAATATGACTATGTAGTTGTGTAATTCAAGAGCCAAGTGATTTAGTCAGAACTGTAGTAACTGATCTTTTAATTATTTTAATTTCTTCTTTTTATGCTCTGAAGAAAAATAAAGAAATGAGGACATGAAAAAAAAAGTTTTCAAATCAAGATGGCTACACATTTTATTGTTAATTTTTTACTCTCTTGTGATGAATTTAGTTCTGTATTTCTTCTAAATTTAGAATTATATCTAGAAAAAATTGTATGAAGTATGACCACATATATCAGCTATGAAAAAGATTAGCAATTATTAGAAGACTGTTCATATATAGGCAGTTCTTAAGTCCTTTTTGGCAGGTTAAAAACCTAGGGGGGCTTTTTTCTTCTTTTCCCAAAATCTGCAACTGATTTTACATTGAAACTCAGTACTGATCAAATAAGGAGGTAAAGATAGCAAGAGAGTAAGAAATGTCAGAAATGGTGATTGTTGGATTACTAGGTTCCCTTGTACACCCCATGGATAGGGATGTTTGCATCTCACTCTTTGGACCATTAAACCAAATAACCAGTAAGGAGTTGGTGTTGTTATCATGGTTTATTGAGTAAGCTTAAGTGTGCCCATAATGGAAGGGGGCAGAAAAGATCCAAAGGCAGAGAAGTTGACAGAATGATTCAGAAAATCTTTGCTTGGTTTCATCAGTCCTAGAAAATTGGCTCTGTACCTGAAAAAGGTCAGTGTTAGTTCGAGACCATTATTGTTATGAATTTGAACCAAATTTTATTTCAATGGGTTATTTGGGGTTAAATAGCAATCTTCTGGACCCAGTGTTACCATTCATCTAGGAGTTGCACAGGTGTTTATGGTTTCAAGATACTCAACTTTGAATCACTGGCTGCATTGAAATTCATCTTGCTTATTTATCACTGGCTTAGCTAAATGCACCATGCAATACTTAGTTTTTTAAATAATATGTGTTTAATGTGATAGCTTTATAATCAGTTCCTTCAACAATTTCCTAGTGAAATTTGGATTGTAGATTTTGTATCAAAGCAGTCAATACCACAAAACTTAAAATTTGTTAGGTTGCTATAGGATACAGAGTTAATCCATTGTTTCACCTCAAACTTGTACTGTCTAGAGGTAAAAAGGGCTATTCACAGAAATTCTGTGAAAAATGTTCTCAATGAGAATATGATGAGGGCCAAATTTCTCTTTCTGGCAAATTATCTACAGAAACATCACTATTTATTGGTTTATGAGGAATTCCAAACTTGACTCATCTGTTCTGGAGTTGTATTTAGCTGCCAGTCATTGTGACACTTGCTATATGCTGCAGAATATCATCCTGCACATCCTTTATGGGATCTCCTCCTGTGCACAGTGTCTCCAGTATTTGACATTTGCAGTCCATGATTACCATGCTGAGTCATATGATAATTTCCTGTAATTTAGATTTTTATAAAAGCAAAAATTTGGGCACTTCAACTAGAAATAACATATTGCAATGATTCTTATTGGCTGGAATAGGAATACTATTAGGCTGGTTAACTGCTAGCTCTAACACTTAAAAATATAATGGCAAAAAAAATCAGGATGAAGGAAGTTCTTGAGATTTCTTGTGTGTGTGTGTGGCTGTGTGTGTCTATTTTGCTGAGCTTATTTGTTTATTTTTTTAATATTTGTAAAAAACTCAATCATGGCTTAGGACTCTATGTGTGAATACCAAACAAAATGACATTTGGTGCCTTAAAGGTCTGATTGCATGTTAGGAAACTGTCCCAGCCGAGACGAAAGAAGAGGCAAAGATGATGAGTATGATCGGTAGTATGTTAACAGTCTAACTTTGTGATGGCTTCAAGAAAAAGAAAAAATATATATAAAAGGGTATGAAGGAGAATAAAGGTAGCTCTGCCTGTGTTTACAAGGAAATCTTCCAAAATCTGAAAAGCAAAACAGGGAGAAGAGAAATGGAAATTTTAAACATAGTAACTGGATGAAGGTTTGGATCATGAGCTAATCAGTGGCAGAACTCAGTCCTCATGGCTGATGAGAGAGAAATGGTCTTGATAATTTGGGCTGGTAATTGAGTCAAAAATGAAGGAAAAGACAAGTGGGATGGAATGAAATAGATACCCCTCAGCAACTCACTGGATACTGTGATTGAAACTTCAGAAGATAGAGATCTTTATACTTTTTATACATGCATGTGCAGGTGAAAAGGCACAACATATGTAAGACATTATGCAGTGAGAATCTGCAAGGTTAAAGATAAATAAGTACTTAGGTTTTTGCAGGGCACTCTCTGGTTTAACATCCTAATTAATAATTTCAAAAAGCTACATAACATGTAAATGAAATTCATAGATGAATTGACAGGAAATGAAAACATATTTAGCAGAGAGAAGGCATCCAAAAACTGGAAGAACTGGTTAGTGATAAAATATGTAAATGCAAATGTACTAAAGCAGGACTGTATACAAAGTTCTGGGGTAATAGAAAAAAGGGCAGTGATCATTAAAAATTGAATATCTGTAGGTCAAGATATGTGACAGAAGTGTGGAAAAGACTCAGAGGTCTAATTTGAGACCTGTTACAGATTGCCAGTGTTAGGTTGCAAAACGTCTGGTACAATATTATTAGTATTACAGGAAAATATTTCCTTTGGGATATTTGAAATTTCCTGATTAAAGAACAACTGCTGTAAATTATAGTAGGGGTTTTATGTACTTTTACACCACATAATCAATTTACCAGCAAAACAGTACTTTATATCTTACATTGACCAGTCATTCTATAAAATCTATTGCTTTAAAACAACTCTGCATGTAAGTGTTCCTAAAATGGATCAATTTGCTGGATTATGTAAAGAATATATACAATGTGCTTAATTTTAGAAGAGGAAATGTGAATAGTTATGTAGACTGTCCAGTAAAACTAAGTGGACTAAACTGTTCCAGAATTTGGAAATTGCAAGAGTTCAAAATGCCTTAAGCATGAGTGCAAAAGATACTTGAAGGAAAATATTTCATTAGGAATAGTTTAAGTTCACAACAGATAAATAAGGAACTCCTCCTTTTTTTCTTTTATAGTGATTGTGAGCAGACAGCTTTTTTTTTTTAATTTTCAGTATGAAAGCTACATATTAGAACTTGGCACACACGAGGAGTGTGAGAATTGTCAAATATCAAGCCAAGCTACAGCATACAAAAGGTAATCAAAACAAATGATCTTTAGCCATGTAAAATTAAGAATAAAAAAAGGAAGAAAAAGGGTTTTTTTCTAGGATTAGAGAGGTGTTAAAAATGGTTCTTTTTGCCCCAAATTCTAAGTTAAAATCTTATCAAAGCTTTCTATAAAAGCAAAAGTGTTTAATATGGAGAAAATAATGAAAATGAGAATATGGAAATATGACTTAATTGTTTCATAGAGGAAAGAAAGCTTAGAAGATTCCATATGATCTAGATGGGATAGATTAGAAAGTCTTCATTCCAGAATTTTGAAAAAAACATGTTTGAAATGACAGATCTACTCAATTAACCCATCCTTAGTCAATCTTTCTCAGCAGAGATCATATACTCAGAGAACAATGCTAAAGCCTACCCTTAAATTTAGTGAGGCTTTTGCATTGAATTTAGAGATTTGGGATAGTGGGATATTCATCTGACCATTATCACATACAAAGTTTTAGAACAAGTTTCAGTGGCAACTATAATGAAAAATATGAAGGCAATTAGAAATAGGACAAAACACAACATGTTTTTAACCACATTTTTTCTTTGATAAATAATTTTCCAGGCAATTGACATGCAGTAAAACTCATCTGTTTGGACTTCAGTTAAATATTTGATTCAGTGCCAAAGAGTAAATTAAAAATAGGATCCTTACGAAAATTTTAATGCCTTGCAAGGAAATTACTAAAGGGGGGAAAATCATGTGTGATATTAAAACAGATAAGATACACTGAAGGGGAAGGGGGTTATTGCAGGTGATTTTTAGCATTTTTCTTGCGTTCTCATTTCATATTTTCCTTAATGACTTCACTCTAAAAGATAAAAATATAGTGCATATGGTCAATTAAAAAAAAAAAACTGCCATAGGGAAAATAAATAATTTGAAAAAATTAAGAATTAATTAAAAATTTAAATAATAAAAATGGGAAAATGGAATTAAATTCATCAGTGCAATAGATAATAATATATTTAGGGATTGTTACAAATTTTTACAGTAGGAGATGTTCATCGGTGAAGGGAGAAAACAACTGAGTGTATTAGATGACTGAATCTTCAAAATTATTTGGACGAGAAGAAAGCAAATTTAGTTGAGGGTTTGGTTCTGAAAATTAAAAAGTGATAGTGTCATTGTATAAGGAAGTATTAAGGTCTCCTCTGAAAATCTTTGTAAAATTGAGGTTACTAAATCTAAGAAAAATGAATTCACAGTGTAACTGATGAATGAAAGCATCCCAAAAAAGTGATATAAGGAAAAAGGCTACAAAGTAGAAGATACCAAGAAGCTGGGAAAAAACTAAAGATTAAGGAATACATGATTGTTTCCTAAAAATCCACAAAAAAGATAAATACAGGAAAGGAGAAAATTATGAAGTTAGAAATTAGTTTTAGCAAGAGAATTAGTTGAATACAAACTGTCAGTTAATTATTTCAACCTGGAAATTAATAGATTTCTAACCATGACAGGTTTGTGTTTAAAGCTTTCTATCAGAAGTAGAAAAGCAAGAAACTAACTGCTTTGAAGATAATACATATTTACCTCACAAAATAAATTACCTGAACTAGCACTATATTAAAGTCAGTGAGCCATAAATTCTTACAATGTTCCTTTCATAGCCAAAGGAAAACAGGATATAAGTATCTGAAAGACATTTCATTTTTCTTTTCCATTATTGTTTTTAATGTGGTGCATACCGATAACATTACTGTAAGAGTGCTGGTATACAGTATCAAAAAGGAAAACATTAATCTCTTCCTTTTGACTTAGAGATAGCTCTTTAGAAGAAATGTGGTAGCCTTATCTCTTGGGACCTTTAAAACCAGATTCAACATGATACTGAAGAAAAGTACTCTAAGGAACAAACTGACAGTAAAAGGATGAGACTTAATAAGCATTTTTCCCCTCCCTGCTTCCTGGAGTGCCAGCCCTTCTGCTGTTCTTCACTCTGGTGTGGCATCTCCAGGTCTGCAAACAGTGTGGCTGCCCTTCTGAACGCATGGATTAGCAAAGTAGCTAGAGAAAATGTTCAGTAGCTGTTTTCAGATTTAAGTCACTTTCTATTTCACTTTTTTCTTTTAATTACAACAACCACTCACCCATAAATTGTGCATACCCTTTGATTGTTAATGGGAGATTTAATTTTCTGGTTGAATATTCTGTTGAATATTCATTCTGATTGAATATTTGACTCAAAGAAGCTAGCAGTTTCTGGAAACTAGTAGCATATATCCAAGAACTTTTGAGAAAAATATAGAACTAGAGAAGTATTTTGTAGTTTTGGTCCGATCCCAAAAAATAGACTAACTTGTCCATGAAAATTGAGTGCATTCAATTTTCTGTGAGAAACTTTACTTGCAAACAAAATCAGGGCATCTTCTATGACTTTTCTGAATGTACAGAGTCAGTCTTGCCCTGGGAGTAGAGCAGGAAAATCTCCAGACTGTCACATCAGAAATATGTGTGTTTGCTCTCACAGAGAAATCTGTATTTAAACAATAAAATATAGCAGGACTGTAGACTTGTGGATTTACTGTCTTTTAGGTAGAGTTTTGCAAGAGATAACTTGCAAGCAGACCATTCAATATTCACAGAATCTTTTAGACTTAACAGTGTTTCACAGAAGCCAAGCAGTCCTTATGTACATTTTAGTTTTCAGAAACATTTATACTGTTGTGAGCAGTTCTGTACTGGGATGGAAAAGCAAGTAAATGGTAACCTTATAATATTTGTTGCCATCAGACACTTTTTCCACCAAAAGATTTGCATTAAATCTTCGGCTGAAGATTTCACAATCTTCATATTTATATATGTATGTTTATATATATGTGTGTATATTGTGTGTGTAGATTAAACAAGTTACAGTTTGCATTAAGATTATTAAATTCTCACTTTGAAGGCCCAATTTTGAAAGAGGAAATAAATTAATTGTGAACTTTTGCTAGTACTAGAAGGGTAGGAAGAAAATTTTGTTTTCCGGGTTCAGCACCAAACCACTGAAATTGCTTAGTTTAATTTAATTCACACCTTTGTGAATTACTAATCTGGCACAAAATTAAAGCCAAAATTTACACTTGTTTTTAGTGCACCTGTTGCAAAGGCAATATTTCTCCCTAGCGTGAAGAGACTGTTGCAGTTTTAAGACAACGCTTGCTCTAGACTCGTGTTTAAAGTGTGTGTTTTACATTAGAGAAGTGCAGTAGCACAATGCTAAGTTTTATATTCTTTACAGAGCATTGAAGAGTTCATTGAGGTCAACAGGAAATAGAACTGCTGTTATTTAGTGACACAATTTTCAGTGAGACCGAGTTGCTAGGCAAAGTATTGTTAGGTGTACAATAAATTTAACCATAACCTGTTATTACATGTGTAAATCGGCCAGAAATTCTCCTTTTAATAAGTACGTCCTCTTAGTTGACACACAATTATGTTAATGCAATGGAATTGTAGAGTAATTTAAATGTAATTATCGTTTTAGGGCTTAAAAGATAAATCGTACAGAACATGGGACTTGTTCTCATACACTATGTCTGAAATACCAAGTATATCTGAAATACTCTCTTGCTGTTTTACCTTTGAAATTCATTTTTCTCAAATGGAATAGAATAAGAGCCATTTGTAAATCAAAATATAATCGTGCTGCTCAGTGGTTCAGTTCCAAGTTTGGACTTGGACAATGAAGACAATCAGAAAATATGTCCTTAACTGAAGTTCAGTATAATCACATGTTATCATGGCTTCAGTTTTTCTGTTTTATTAATGTATAGTCTAATAATAAATTATAAATAATTTATCTGCATTTTAATGCAACATTAGATTTCTTATCAAGCTTTCTTCAGTATTTAGTTGTCTGTCTGTCTATGTATGCATATTCATGTCCTATTTTAGAGATAAGATTAATTTTCTGCCATCAATATATGTGATAACATCAGTTTAGGAAAAATAAGCAATAATAATTGTGTGTTAGTTTATTAATATTGTTAGATCCTTATTTTTTAATATTCATATTTATAATTTTTATGGATTTAATTATTATGAGGTATGTTTTTATTTTTTGTATTTCATGTCTTGGTTTTTATTTAAAACTCCTCTGTTCCCTATTAAAATATCCTAATAATCTTTTCTATTTTTACATATGCATTTTTATCAGATACAGTATGGCTAAGCTTAAGATGCTCTAAGTCTTAATTTTTTTTCCTTTTTCATTAATATCTGCATAAATTCTCAACTCTAGCACCACAGACTCTTAGTTCTTTTATCACATAAACAGCTAATTAATTACGGTCATTCTTCAAAAGCCACTTTTATTTCATTTGATGACATTGTTAGTGATTCAGTAGTGAAGGGTTTTAGTAGTTGTTGAACATGTACAATTTTTTTTTTCACACCTTTCCTTGAGGAATCTATTTCTTTTCCCCAGTATTCTTGTTATAGGGAAGACATTATTTTATGTTCTGCCTAATTTTTTCTTTCACAACAACAAGCTGTTATTCCTCCTTCCTGTGTTCGCATACCCATATTCTTATATTGTTAGCTTGAATGTATTTATAGACTTCAATCACAATTTTTCTTTTTGTGGATTATAAATTTAGGCTTTTTACCCTTAGCTCTTTTTTGCCGTTTCTCTTCACTCCAGAACCTCTTTTTCCTTTTTCTCTTCATATTTTCTCATGTTTTTCTATGTCTTCCTTGCACCAAAAAGCCAAGAATACAAGATTATGAAGGGAGAGTGAACAAGGAAAATTACACACAGTTACAGTAGTGAAGACAGACCCTCTGTCAGTGAGAACGTAAAACTTTATTCTTTTTATGGAAGCCATATGATTATCTACTTGCTCTGTATGAGAAATCAAATCTTTACATGGCTGGGATACAAGCACGTTCTTCCCACCTTTTCTGTCTCATCATCAGGTGTTCCATTTCCTGGATTAGTGATTAACAGTCACTGAGCTGTTATATCTTGAGGTGAGGGCTGCCTCCAAATCTAGTTATTTTATTATTCCTGGTTTTTTTTATTTGTTTTGTTTTGTTTTGTTTTCATCTATAAGTGGCTGAAGTGACGTAATTTGTACACCCTGAACTCTCACACCACACACCCTTCATGGGATTGGGCATCTGGTTTGTAAGTGGGAAAAGGGCTAGGTAAAGAGAGAGGTATGGATTTACTTTCCTCTGCAAAGGTCATTATGGAACTCATTGTACATCACAGTAGAAATTCATCTGTCTGGGCAATTTTATTCAAAATAATCTAGCCTTTGCTGCTGAGGCAGCAAAGTGTCATCCTAAACGTTTTTCCTGGAAACTCCTCAAACATTTCTAAATCCACAGATTTTACTTTCTCCTACTACACACTGAGAAAGTAAAAGAGTAATGCAAGGGCCATCCCACAGTTTTGAGAAATCTGCATTGTCTCCTACAATCTTCAAACAACTGTGTAATCACAGTAAAAGAATACCAATTTTATTGTTCTGAAATCCTTGGAATATTAAAGTCTTCTTAATTTAGAAAAAAAATAGTTAGAATTGTGTGAAGGTGTGCTTTGACAAGTGTTTCAAAAATCTGGAAACATTGGTCAATATCCTCAGCCTGATGTTAAGGCTGCACTGCTCTATTTTCTTTCCAAAGTCATTTGCATTACATGTTGTTTGGCAAATGGAGACATTGTTTTATGTGTTACATTCTTGTACAGTTTTTAAAGCAGCAGGGATCTCTGGATGTCAGAATGGTCTATAAGCATAAGTGTTTTTGACTAAAGGCACTGGCATTATTCCAGCCATCTGTTCTAGAATAAATTCCATCCAGTATGAGTTTTTAAAATCAGTATGCTTTTTGCTGTTTTGGTTATGTTTGACTGAATATTTTATTGAAAAGTGTACATCACTAAGTATTGGTCAAACAACCCAAGCTGCCATTCTGCTCAGCAAAGCTTGGTTTGATTTAGGTTTTGTGTTGGAGTAGATGTAAAATGAAGTTTAAGACTGAACTTTTACAGAATCAGGAATGTATTCTGATTTTGATACCAAGGAGGTAAGAGGAGGGAAAGTGCAGAACAAGAAATCTAAAAACAATTGAATAATCTCAATTGCTAAGGACAAGCTCATATAAGTGACAGAGCATCTTTTAAAGGGTATAAATTAACACTGCACATAAAATTTTGAATTCTTTTTGAGGTGCATATCTTTTCTTGATCTCCTGAGTATTGCTTGCTGCCTGCTTGGTGGCACTAATTCAGCAACACCCATTCATTGTACCTTCAGATGCACCTTTCTGTGCGGATGTGACTCAGAACCACCACAGTGTAATCTTGTCTTTTCCTCAGGTCAGTGCTCCCTGGGAAGGGAGATACAGAGTGCTTTTGAAGACTCTGGGTTGACACTAGTAGCTGGACTTATTGCTAGACAATCAGAAGGTCATAAAGGACAGAACAAGGATCAAGGCTATTGTGACAGTGCTGGTTTAAGGACAGTGATTTAGATGGTCTGCCCATCACTACAGTTGGTCAGATTTAATGTCTATATATCAATCCTTTTTCTTCAGGTCAGAGAAGTTGTATTGAAACCGAGGTAGCAGTGTGTCACAAAGAAATCTGTGCTGTAAATGTCAATGCAGCAATGGTTTCAAGGATGTTTCAATTAATCTTCTGTGTTTGCTAAAGGTGTGAGTTAGGCCTGCTATAGAAAACTCTGAGATAGGTATGTTTTGGTTACCCTTTTTCAACCCTATGAAGTGGTGGGAAAAAAAAAAAAGAGAGAGAGAGTGGATTGAAAGACAATTTCTGAAATGATTGGCTGAGGGCTTACCAAAGGTTCCTTGACAGCAAAATATAATTACATAACGAACTTATTTCAACAAAGATTATTAAAAATTTACCATTTTTACATAATACAAAGTGCATACAAAAGGAAAACACAATCCTGTATATATGTTGATCTCAGGAAGAATTCAGAAATGAAAACTTCTTCATGATGTGTCACTCCAAGATATTAATGCTTTTTTACTGTAAGATATTTTCTTTCCCAGTGAAGAGAAAACATGTCCCAAAATCTCTTGTCTTCACAAGAAGAGCAAGACAACATGTTTTTTCTGTTCCTGTTCCAAATGTTAGGTTAATTTTATTGATACATTTTCAGTAATAGCAGAGACAATAATATCCACTCTTTGAGAATTATAATTATCCTCACTCTTGCAATTCTGCAAGTTGTTAGAGTGATCCAGAAAAGTAATCTATAAAAGCAATTCAGGAAATCTTTTTCCAAAAGAACTATTTCAAATCCAGAAACTTCAGTCTGTTGAGAAAAGCACCAAAAAATATGTCTAATTGTTATGCCAGATTTTTTTTTATTTCAACTCTTTCACCAGTTTGTGTTTGCTTTTTCTTTTGCTTTGTAAAGTAACATTTTCAATATCTTCTTGTTTTTTCTCCTTGAGGAATTATACTTATCTACTGTTTGACCTTTTGCCAATGAGCTTTTTAGTCCATAAACCCTTTTCTCTCCTTGCTACTTTCTCCAGAGTGATAGCTCTCTGGGAAATTATTGCTTCCCAGGCTATCAGGACTTATCCAGTCAGAGACCCTCACTCCTTACTAAGACACAGGGAAGGTGCTGCAGGCACTTAAAGTGGAATGTGCCTCACCCCATTGACAGTTTCTTGGTTTGGCATATGGGAATGATCATTGATTTATCTCAAAGTTCTGCCTCTGGCAGTGGCTTATAACACACAGTGCCAAAAAAGACATCATACACATGGCACCTGAATAATTGGGTTATTCTGAGTGAAGCAGGATAAATTGATTCTTTCAACTTGATTGTGAATATTTTTTAAAATTATTTTTGTAAATGGTGCACCTATGACTGCAGCATGTCTGAGAGCCCGTTGTCGAGATTCTCTTTGTCTGAGGTAAAAAAGATGAGGAGCCAGTGTTATGTGGTAACATAACATTGTGCAGAAAGCCAGATACACGAGAGGGGACAGATTCAATGCATAGTGCAGGGACTGCAGCATCCTTGATAGAGTACTTTGCAATCACAGCATTGGCATGAAAAGCCCTTTTGGCCAATTACATTGGAAAGATCTAGTATGTTGAAATTAGTAACAGTAGGGAAGTTTAAATAAAGGGTGCATCCAGATTCTTTTCTTTTTGTTTAAAGATATTGGTCCTTATCTGTAATAAAATATCTGACCAGAAAAAAATGCTGTTAGCTGTGTATATTTGAAAACATTTCATGATTTCATACTGCTGGATTTAAAAATTTATCCAAAACCAGACTAATCATTTATGAGCATTGACTGGAGTAATCACTTATGGGTTTTTCTGATTGCAAATTGAAGGTTTTATGTTTACATACAAGTCAGGTTTTGATTTTGGCCTTTTTTCTGTTATGTAGTCTTGTCATTTGAGCCTTTAGGAAATAGCATGGCATCATGTTTCCAAATGTCAGAGCTAGATGTATTTTATTTTAGTTGGAGATTTTTGTTTTGTTTTGTTTTATTTTGTTTTCTGGGGGTGGGGAGAGATGGGATTAGGTCTTTACTAATTAAAAGTGATTTGTTTTCATGATCTGGATGAAGTGTTTTCGCCAGATGCCTAAGATACCTCTGAGATTCAGGCAGAAATTTGTCACATCAACCAGGAAATCCTTATCAAAACACAGCTTGGATCTCTGGCGGCACTGAGTGTATCGTTTGATAAGTGAGTCCTATTTTCTTGTCTGCACACCAGTCCTTTGTAGCAAAGGGCATTTATTAAGGAAACAGATGGGGAAACATCAGTTATCATTTGTGCCTTCTGTTTTCTATAAAGGCCAGCAAGACAAGGCAAGCTCAACCAAAATAATTAAAGGCTTCATAGAATAAGTCAGGTAAGTTAAGGTAGAATAGATTCACTGTAGCCCCAGAAGCCCTTTAGTTCCTGATTTTTAAAAAAGTGTTTTTCATGCAGATTGGTCAAACAGCTCAAATTTTGAAAAGCCAAGAAATCATCTTGCAAAGAAATTTTGATCAATGATATACTTTTACTAATACAAGCTGTTGTGCTATGTATACATGTAATTGGTGTAAACTATTTCTGAGCAAAGATTTTTTTGAAAATTGCGAACGCCAGAGGTGCTGAACCACCAGCTGCAGTTTTTATGGATTTCTGCAAGAATAGGGAACCATTATAAAAATACTAAGAAATCTTTAATCAGAATCATAATTATTAAGAGCAGCATTTTTCATTCTGCTTTTAAGTTTGTAATATCTGTGTGGTGGGCTGACCTTGGCCAGCTGCCGTGTGCTCGCCCAGTTGTTCTCACTCCCTCAACAGAACAGGGGCAAAAAAATTAGATGAAAATGCTCCTGGGCCAAGATAAAGGCAACACTCACCAATTATTGTCAAGGAGAAAACATATATAATTTGGGGGAAAAAATTACCTAAATTTTTTGCAAATTAAAGTTGATTTGGATGGTGAGAAACGAAAATTAAACACATTACCCTCTGCCTGGCTTTTTCTACCAGCCTCAACTGCACTCTGTCATTTCCAACTCCTCTACCTCCCACCCTGACTGGTGCATGGGGATGGGGAATAGGGGGTTAGGATCAGCCCATGACAGATCCTGATTCCTGCCTTTTGCTGTTTCCCTGCTCCAGCCTGGCCTCTCCAGGGACTGCAGGAAACTCTGCCCAGGCACATGGAACACCTCCTCCTCCCCATCTCCATCCTGGGCCTCAAAGGGCTGTTTCTCACACCTTTTTCTCCTCATTAATTGCTCATAGACTGTGTCCTGCCCATCCCTACACACACTTCCCCAAGGCACTGCCATCATGTCTGGGGGCCTCAGCCTTGCCCAAGGAGCCCTCTGGAACTGGCCATGCCTGGCACAGAGCAGGTCCCCCACTGCCTGGGCACCCAGCATAGATTTACAAGTAAAATATTAATTAATTAATGGTACTACAATGAAAACAGTATGAATTATAGACAATTTCTTTAATCTGTTTTTTTTTTTTTTTTTTTTTTTTTTTTGTGGCTAGGCTTCATACTTCTCATAACTATGAGGCTTGTAATTCTGTTCACTGATGGCATATGTCTTACTTTATAGTGGTAATTCAAATAAATAAAAAGGTAATCACCAAACCTAAAGGAAATTCTTATAAAAAATCTCCAGAAGAAAGTATATAGAGAGTGAACGGTACCAGTTTAATATGACTTCTCTTTTTTGCGACAATATCTGCTATATACATGTATAGGATTACAATAGTTTAATCAGATTTAGTGATGAAATGCTGCCCTAGCAGTATTGCAACCACACAAACTTGTGTGAGGCAAAATCCCATAAAACACACTGAGTGTTCATCAATTCTACATAGTTTTGCCAGTGAAGGATGCGGAGAGGATGAATGAGGAGCGCAGTGACATGGCAGGAGAGCTCAAGGAACACCTTCAAAATGAAAAAAAATATGTTAACATATACCATAAGATCATAAATCTGTCTGTGTCTTAACACTATCTCAAGTATTCATAAAAAATGAAAAATGTTGATTTTTTTCCTACAGTGCAGTGTATTGTTTCATATTATTTTGATTCTGTTGAGATATCTGATGATGTTATCCCTCAGACAATATTAAGAGCTTGCCTGTTATGGTAGTCATAATATCTAGATACAGGTGGAATTATATTTCCCATTGCCTAGGTTAATGAACCAAATGTGTAAAATCCACAGTCATAAGCACTGATTTGTAAGCTCATGTTATATATGTACATAAGTCACGTTTTTTGCAAATGCTAAGTTCCAGCCTGGTGCAGCTTAAATCCATGTTTGCTGCCTTTAAATAGCAGGAAAAGAAGTTTGATTCCTTACCTAGGTACTTTCTGTGTTCAGATTTGTGTTGTTTTTAATCATTACCTGTTTGCCATTGATATCACTGCTGCTTTCCAAGGCAGTGAAATTGCTGTATTATTGCAATAATGCAGTTTTTCTATAGGCTTCTGATACCAACTGTGTTTTCTGTTATCTCATTTCTGTTTGCAGATTCACAAGAAGGAAGTGCTGTAATTGTGATTTGGAGGTCTCTTAAAAAACCCCTTTCTTATTTTAATGTTTTTGTTCTTCTAAGAAGATATGTATTGTGTAGCATAACGCGATTTTAAAATCAGGGAGTCTAGAACTCTTAGCTACCTGCATTTCAAGGAAACTGTGCAAAGTCCTAGGAAACTCCCTTGTCCAACCAGCTTATGAGTTTGTGTTCATTCATATTCTCTGGTCGATAGCAAATGGATCTCTAGTTTAGGTATGAAAAGCTTCAAGTTTAAGATTAGTTCTATAGAAAAACTTAAAAGGATGGTTATCTACAATGTCTTGTGTGCCTTGCCCCCAACTCATTATTTCAGTTATGTCTGCTCTTTTCAAAGCAGAGCTTGAATTTCTTTTGTTTAGAGACAGCTATTCATCAGTAACCAAAATTACTGCACTTCTCCACTAGTGCCAAATTCACCTTCCCTTTTAAAACTTAATGAGGTGCAGCTTTTTAACTGGCCAACATGCAGTGGTTGATGGGTGGCTCATGAGGCATGCAGTGAAGTCTTCCATCTAACATTCTTTTCTTCCTGTCCAGACTTAATATATATTTTATCTTCAAAATATTGCACTTTAAGCTTGCAAAAGACTTTTTCTGTCTTGTGCTCCAGCTTGCATGATGTGACACTAATCTGCCACATCTGAGAGATATTTTTTTCATTTTTTCATTTCAAAGTACACTGTCTGGTTTGTTCTTATTACAATGACAGTATTGAGTGGGGGTATATCCTGTAGATACATATCCCACCAGATGTGTCACCTCTTGGTGTCATGCTAGATATGCTGATATGAAGGGGCTAATTAAAATAAGGAAAGGTTTATATTTTGTATGCTTTAAAAGTTTTAGGATCACCATCAATTTATTGTTAATGTACCTGACAATCTTGTGTTTTTTCATGGCATACATTATTAGAACCAGATAATAATATAAGTAACAGATGTTTGTTGGAAATGGATAGATGGCTCTCTTCAGGTTCTTCATAACAAAAGAAAAGTGCCACCTAAAACTTGTCTTCAGTGCAAACAGAGACTGCGTACTTCACTGTCAGCTCTGTGCTGCTGTATTCAACTGGGGGAATTTTGGTAGATCTCTAGCCCACTTGTTCTTCAAGTCCTTATTTTTAAAATTAAGATAGTAGTGTTTCATGTCCTTTTACAGGAGTCATTGGATGAAAGGTGCAGTTACAGAAGTCCAAATTTATTTAATTATATATGTAGGCTTGCTAATGACCATAGAGGCTCTGAAGAATTGAAGAGGAATAGCTGAGTAGGATCAGCAATATTTATCCCAGGACAGACAAAAGTTACCCATCACAAAAAATTACTAAATCCAAATTTGAAGTAGATTTCTTGTAGTCTCATTTTATCAACAAATAAAATGAGTTGCTCCTCAGCTTTGCCCTCTCTCCTTGCCCCACCATATCTTGATGTGTAAGTAAATGGAGCCTTTTACAGTATTATTCAAAAGTTTTGAATCAGTGCCGTTCAAAGTCACAGTTATGTATGTGTGCAATAAGCTGAAAATGAAAACAAATGGATAAGGACTTGCAAATAAAGGAAGTGATTTCATTTTATACTTTCCTAATTCTTGGTCTTTCCAACTAGCCACTAGAGAGCAGCTTTCTACAGGACCTGAGAGAGATTACTGTCCTGCAGAGTTCCTGAAATGTAAACAGGGAATGTCTCCAAAATTATCATGTTCAAAATAAATTTTATTAATAAGTTCAGGCAGTATGATTTTAGATCATATTGGTTTTGTTCATGACCCAATTTAAATCGCAACATTTCAGGCTTCATGTGTCTGAAGGCATAATGTTCTGTAACTTAAGTATACATATTCTCATATGCCATCAATGGGCATAATTTTAATAAGGTTTGTGATTTTGCAGTCATATCATTGCAGTTTAAATTGAAAAAAAAAAACCAAAAACCAAAAAACACCCAAACAAACAACCAACCAAACAAAACCCACAAACAAACCAAAGCAAAAAACAACAAAACAACAACGAAAAAGCCCAACCAAACCAAAACCTGTAAGCTGTTTCAAATGGAAGATATAAAAGACATATTAGATGAGAACAAAAGATAACCTGAGCTTGGAAACTTGCCTCAAGCAGCAGCCAGTTGCAGTTGCCTGGTGAACAGTGCAGGACCCTGTAGAGCATGGTCATTCCTTCAATTTACCCTCTCAGCTTTCAGCAGTTGGTAATTATGAGACTTCTTAAACCAAAGGCTGTAGCAAGACCATCATTTTTATCTGCTATCAATGGACTAATTTTCCATGAAATTATCTGATTTTTTTCTGTCTAAAACACAAAAGCCTGTGGAAATATATTTCCCAGGTTCATTATTAATCCTGTGAGAATATATTTCCTTCTCTTCTTTTCAGTTTCTCTCACTTCATCGCAGCCAACTACCTCTATGGCTAGTGCTAGAAAAAGTAATAGAACTTGCTCCTTACCTATTTACTTCATGCAATCCTTGATTTTAAAGAGTTTTACATAATTCCCTACAGCTCTCTCTTTTCTGACTTCAAGAGTCCTAATTGGTTTAGTCTGTCCTCAGTAGAAATATTCCACTGTTCTGGTAATCCCATTTATATTTCTTTGTACTTTTCCAGCTTTACTGTATCTACGGTTGCTCTCTTTGATAGTGCAGTTTTCTGTTTCATTGCCCACTCTTTCTTAATGATTTCTAAAATTTGGGGTTTGTTTGTCATCAAGCTGACATTTTATGCTAATATTCTGGAGTAATTTTATAATTTCCTGAGTAGTGATTATTAATTTAGAATCATCCACTGTGTATGGTAAATATTCTTTCCCATGGAGGCACATAATTTTGCATTTATCAGGACTTCATTTCATCTGTCATTTTGATGCCTAGTCATTCACTGTTGTAATATCCTTTCCAACAATATTCTGGCAATTTTAATATTGTCTACCTTGCAAATTTGGATAGACATAAAGTTTCAGCACTTTCCCACATAACTTCCTATTACAACATACTTCCTTCAAGTGTTCAGTATTGCTGAAGCTTTATGAAAGAAATTGTACTGGGAAGGTTCACTCACTGATTATTAACATTTTTTAGTGAAAATAATGTTAATTCTCCCATAGCAAATTGCATTAATCAGGTTGGGGGTTTTGTTTGTTTGTTTGTTTTTGCAAACCTGTAAGCTTCCATACAGGGAGATAAGAAGCTGATGAAATAGCATTTGAGCAAATTTATGCTCCATCACACTGATTGTTGACAAGACATTTGTTGGTCTCACCTCTAACTCCTGGCATACTTTTAGAAGAATGGAAGAGAAAGTCCAGTTTATAATAGTGCTGAAAGTTCATACTTGCCTTTGAACATCTTTCACCTTATAGATTAAACAAAATAAAATATTCACAACTACCTAAGTTAGGAACTTAATAATTAGAGAAAGTCAATTAAATTTAAATTTCCACATGGCTCCATTTTGACATCAGGATTTAAATACTGCCTAACTGTGATGCCTTGAAGCTAAAAGATTTTGTCTGAATCCCATAGGGAATCTGTGGCAGTCCCTGGAACAGCATAGACCCCAGTAGTCTATTCCTGGACTATCACATGTATTGATTAACTTAGTAATAATTATGGTTCTTTTAGATTAAATGGATGGATGATATTCATTTTGTCTTGCTTAGGTACCTGTACTTAGTCAGAATGGATTTGCCTCTGGAGGCCAACAGTGACACTTTAATTCAATATACCAGAAATTTGGTGGAGATTCAATACCTAAAATGTAGACTGAAGTTAAGGGTCCTAGATTAGATAGATTCGACCTCAACTCTGCTTTCTAAATAGAAGTTATGGCTGGGATGAGCCAGTGGCTTCTTTTCTAAGATAGTATCCTTAAAAGAGGAAGATCTATTTACTTGGCTCAAAGGATTTTACAGCCATGTGTGGGGTGAAACCTGCCAGGCAGAGGATGAAGGAGGAGACTTACAGTTTAGCAGCACCCCCACAGAAGAGAAGACAGTTCCATCTAGAGGAGAGCAGCTATGCAGGAATCAATAGTTCCTACCTGAGCTTCTCACAGAGCCAGGACATGAACATCCCTAAAAAAATTATTGGTGCTGACAATCATTGTCGGTTCTCAACAGAAATATAGGAAATCTGGGGGCACTTTGATTTGTCTGCTGGAGTACAAAGTTGCCTTTACCCTAAAGTTTTATTTTTCACCATAATTTACTTTGTATAGTGAGATATGTTACTGGAAAATTGATGACTCCTGTTTTTTCCTCCTGTATTCTCAGATGTGCACAAGCTTTATCTGTTCCTTCTTCTCTGCAATGTAGAACTATCTGTCAATACCAGGGCATCTTGAATGGACATTGATCCTTTTTTTCCTTGGCTGAGGTAACAGAGCAGCAGGGGTGAAAGAGGTTGATTGTGCTTCATTTACTTTTCCTGCTTAGAAAGAAGGCAGTTCTCACTAACTAAAGTTCCTTTTCCACCTAACTGCCTTGTTTGCCAGGGACAGCAGTTTCCCGTATCTTCCCTGTAAATGGAATTCCAATCAGGGTGTCATCAGGCTAGGGGCAAACCACTGGGTAAACCCTTACCACAGTCAAAGCATGCACACAAAGCAGGAGCCAGCAGGTGCTGCATTCATTGCATAAAGGTATGCTGTTGCCCTAGCAGAAAAGCAGCAAGCACAATATTATCAGATTATCTTCTCCTTGAGTTAAAAATACTCTCTCTAGAGAGGTCACCTATACCGCTAAGAAACACACAGGTATTTGGTCTTATGTAAGTGTTATTTTTTCCTATTTTTTCCATTAATAATAGAAGTTTGCTTTGGAAATGATTCTGTAGTTACCTTCAAATAATTGTATTAAAAGCTGCTGTCTAGAAGGGATTAGAGTGTCATAGACATGCATAATTTAAAACATTGACTAATACATTTATAGGAAGAAAGGTTAACTGTTGAATTTTTTACAATTTTTTGTAAGGTATCGTGTGATATGAAATTAAAGTGAATGCTGTTAGCGTTCCCTTCCTAGTGTAATACACACAAAATCGGTCAAAATCAATTATAAACACCTCTTTTTTTGACAGGTCATGACTAGATGGAAGATAGAAGATTTTTTTTTGTTTTTTTGTAAATTCAAGGTAGTAATTTGTTGACAAGCCAGGGCATTTAAAGAGCTAGATTTCAGCAGCTAACTCAAAATTGTCAGGTTCAGTTTTGCTTCTGGGATTTGTTGTTGTTGATTGGGTTTTTTGGGGTGTTTTTTTGTTCGTTGGTTTGTTGTTTTGGGGGAGGTTTGCTAGGCACTGTAGAAGGCGCTGGCTCAGGCAATGTAATTTGCCTTTCATAGTCTATCACAAGACTCATGATTATTTCTTACAACAAAATATTCGGTGCAACAAATTAGTAGATTCTGCTATGTTGGTTGGGCTGCATTCCAATTCCTCCCTTTGTAATGCTGGCTGCCTTCAGCACTGCCAGCACAATAATTATTGCTGTGTTTTCTAGTCCTCATGAAACCAGCAAGGTGATCACCCCCTTGGAACAGCTGGGGATATGAGGTATGAAAAAGTGGCAAGAAATTGCTGTAACTCTGTGCTATCTTGCCAGCAAGTGCCACTTGAATGATGACAGCTATTGGCAGGGACAGGCCTCTGCTGGAGGAGAGCTTGCAGCAGTCCTAGATTATAGCTTTGGCTGCTTCCAAGAGGAACTGCTGTGGGCACTGAATTAAAGAAAGCAAATTGGAAGGTGGGGAAGACAAAGAGTCAAAGGAAAATCCAGGAGGGTGGGGGATAAGTTCTGAAAAGGAAGCGATTTTTGATTTACTGTTTGTGATTGGCTCTCCTTATGGGGAAAAAGCCTTCCACAAACACCATCATGTCAGCCATGCAGGTTTGTTAGGCAGCCCTCTCCAGTTTTCCTCACAATGTTAAAGTACCAACTGGTGTCAGCAAATGGATGCTATTCTTCTTTCAATTCAGGGAAGAAGAATATTTTTAATCAGTTTTTTACCGTATGAAGAACAGAAGGAAAGTTTTAAAAGCCTTAATTTAGGTATTTATCAATATTGTCATAATTAAAATACCTTCTGAGAATGTGCCACTGTGCTTGAGTGCATAATTTGGGCAAGCAAATGAGTTTAATCCAGGACACAACACTAGCCTTCAATACACAAAATAACACCCAGTAAAAATCTGACTTTGGTCTCAAATTAGTTGATGTAAATTATTCTCAGATAAATATTTTTGACTGCAATAAACATGTATGCAAATAAGCAGGCCAATTATATCCATCTTCAGTATCTCTGCTTCTTTTCCAGTATCTCCCTTTCTTTTGAAAATTTTAATTTTATTCCAAATACATTTTTTCTGGACAATCTACTTACATGGAAATACATATTTTTATACCATTCTCATCACTACTAACACCTATTATCTCCATGTGATATATCAAGAAGTCTTCTTTTGTGTTTATTCTTTTGTCAGAGCTTTGCATCTATCCCCTTCCTTGTCCCTTACATTTTAACTTTCCAGTTTAACAGACTGGGAGGAGAGCTTTGCAGCTCACCAAGTTGGAGCTTGATTTTATTTGTCCCTTTTTTCTGTATTTGTTAGTTTTTAAGTTGATAAAGCTTGGATGCAAATAGATAGGATTTCAGAAAGAATGTATTAAGAGAAGAAAATGTTTGTGTCCATACATGAACTGGCTACTAAAAAGAGTTCAGCACACTTAATTAGTACGTTACTCATTGCAGACTAGCTTTATATTCATTGCATTTGTCATGGGGGCAAGGGAAAAGGAATGATCGGACTGCTTCTTATTTTTATTGAAGTGTTAGTGTTGGAAAAGGTTAGAGAATGAGACTATAATCTATATTGTTTACTTATATTACAGATGCTGTGTTTCCAGGGGAAGGTGATAGGTTTTGTATTTTTTCAAAACAGAAAGCTTAGGGTCCCACTCATTTAAAAATATTGTTTCATAAAATCAGGAAAAACCCACACCATTGTGTTTTTGTTGAAATATTCAATGGGTGCAGTGTCTGACTGACTTACTGTAGCGGTCCATGGAAGTTGGAATGACTTAGACTTCCTGTAATGACAATGACAGCACAGAGTGCTTCATATGCTGCCTTTCCCCCCTTATAATCATGTTCCAAAGAAGATTGAATAAAAATTATGAAATATTGAAATATGATGCAAATTAGCTGGTTCCAATCAATTCTTGAGTTGAATTAAGTATTGAACTAGCCCATGAGAATACCACATTTTCTTTACCAAAAAAAAAAAAAAAAAAGCTCGATGCTTTGGCTAGAAACGTATGTTTGTAGAACTGGGTTGTAGAGATTGTAGACAATAATTGATGTTGCCCAGCTGCTATTGAATTCAAAGGCACTGGACCTGGGAATTGGGAGCACTGGACATCTGGAAGATGAGATCTGAGACCTTGTGCTTCTCCCTTGGACTCTGTGTAGAGACCAGATGACAAGTCTAACTGTAGGTAGCCATGTTGCAGAGAAGATGCCCTGATGCCTTCCACAGTACTGGGGAGTTCCCTAAGGATGGATGGCTTTATACACAGGTAATAGGCAAAGATCAGCAGGTAGAAACTTCTCTGTCTATAACTGATGTCAATTATCTTTCTTCCATAAAGTGGTCTGCATAGTTTAAATATATAGTTTTCAGGTGATGCCAAGGCATGAAAATGAAGCAGGTGCTTCAAATATTCTGTGTGGTAATAATGATTACTCCTGTGGAAGCCTAAGAAAGAGATCTCTGTAAGGGCAGTAAAGTCAGCATTTTGCTTATCCAGGTTTAGTTGTGGAGTGAGAGATTACAGAGGAGCCCTCTGTGCCTTACAGTTCTGACATGGACTATTTGTCATTCTCTCACCATGTCATTCTCTCTCTTGCTTTGTGGACACTCTTATATGCCTGCATACAAATAAAACCACCAGGACACAACAGCTAGTGACTCTAGATTGGCTATTTTCACTTGATGGAGTCCTCTGATACTGGATGCCTGCTTCTTATTATTGTGAGACTCAGTCCTGATGAGATAATGAATGATCCCTGCCAACTCCACTCAAAATAATTTGGCTAATGAGGTTTCTTACAGGTGTGCCTTTACTTCTGAGAACTAGAGACTAATTTTATGCTGCTGTTACAGGACAATTTTTTTTCAGGTATTAAGCCAGAGTTTGTTCTGGACTGAGAATCATACACAAGAAGATAGGTTCACTACCTGAAGATACCTGAGATACTTCCTTCTGTAAATTACATGAGAGCGTTATCACTTCTTTCTTGCGTTTACAAATGCAATGTAGTATAATTTGAGCCACTGTGTAGAAACAAGTTGTATCTTTTCAATTGAAACCAAGACCTATTTTATTGTTAAATATCTCCATAAAGACAGAAAAAATTTGAAAGTATTTGATAAGGCTAAAATTTCTAAATTATCTCTGAATGCTTGATTTTGCCTTCAGGCTTTACTGCAGGCTTTTCAGGCTATTCATTTATAAATTATTATTAAATCTTAATTTTTACATTTAGAATTCGTTCAAGCTTTCTCAGCAGTGTCAGTAAAATTTAATTTTGCCATCTTAAAGTGAGGTGTGGCTGCCAGTGCTTCGATGTTCTTGCTAGAAGGGGAAGAGAGAAAGATTAAGAGAGAGAGATGGAGGGAGAAATAAGGGTCAGCCAAAGAGATGGAAGGAAACTCCTATGTTGGCAGTGTTTAAGCTGTTTCCCACTGGTGGTGACTAACCCATCTGTCACAATCCCTCCTTTGGCCATTGTCACAGCTAGCCTTCTTGTTTCACCCCCTTGCTGGGACTTGGCAGCTGAGTATTTTGTGCAATAAAATTTTCTTGGTTTTAAGGTAAAAAAGAGCCTCATAAGTTGACCCAGTTTATCAGTTTGAGAGCAAATCACTTTTATGCACCTCTCCCTGGGTTTGGTGGAGTGCAAATATGTCTTATTAAATAATGCACAGATTTTTATTACAAGTGTTCATGAACAGGAAATAAAATATGTTACAATGATTAAAACTTCTAGCTAGCACCTGTTGCTAAAGTTCATCCTGCAGCTGAACTACTAACTTCTTGGTAGTCTCATGGGTAGAAGAATTTACATGAGATGGATTTTTTAAGTTTTCTTGCAGACACACAAAAAGTATGTGTTCTTACACATCTTTAAGTCTTGCTACTGGTGGCCAGCCAGAAACAAGAAACTCTATTGTCTTAAAGCATACACATATGCACACACACAAAATTTGCTGTACCCTGATTTTAATATTTAGGATCTAAATTGTATCATGAACTTAAGGCTCTAACCCATCTAAGCAACTGGGATCAAGTGTGCAATTGAAACAAATAAATGAACTGAAATGCTCTGCTGGTTTCAAGAGTATTGAAATCTAATATACCTCAGAAATTCGGGATTTTTGTTGTTGTTTTAAATATTAGCAAAAGTGAATTTGGTCTTGTACAGTAAAAACTATGGCCATTTGAGGCACAATTATCTCTACAATGCTGTGTAGATATGCTTCTCACTACTTCATAACAGCAAACCTACTGTAGGAGGCTTGTGCGTGCCATTTTCTTATTATTGCCGTGCTCAGTTAGGGAAGGCAGCAGCTGAGACTAAGAATGCACTCTGTACCTGTGGAGAGGTTGGTTGTCCTTAGTAGGTCACAGCAGAAATCCACTTATACAGAACACGATGCAGGAATGTGGTCCTACACAGGATTTTTAAAAACTATGATTACCTTCTTATCAAGTGTGGTGAAGGCCTTTTCCTTCTCTCAGCAACATCACATGGATTAAGGATGGTGGCTTAGTGTTATATATGTGACTGCTTTGAGGAATGAATGGACAAATGGAAACTAATTCCTTCTTGATTTTAAATTGAATTACCTGTTCTGGCTATGGTTTTGATGGTTTATATTAGATGTGCTGAGAACAACACTGTGTCCACAGCTCTTCACAGGGCTTCATTTTAACGCTGCTTTTTTTCTTACAAAAACCCCGCCTTGTTTTTATTTACCCTGCTGTCTTGCAGTGAAGGACTTTTCTCACATGTGCATGCACACTTCCAGATGTGTATGTGTATTTTGTATAGATTTGACTTTCAAAATATTAATCTGTTTTTCTGCTGGGTGACTGTGGAGAATTTTCTGAGTAACTGGGCCCTCTATCTCAGGATACTATCTGAAATTTTGATGAAAAATTAAATTAATCTCTCTAAGGAATGGCACAAATAAATGCATTCTGCCTCAAAATGATGGAAGTGCTGGAGGAGTGTTAGCTGGAGATATTGTAGTCATGCAGGCAGGCTTTAGCATTAGAAATCATTCATAAGCTAAAAGCCCAAAAATGCTTGTATTTATTTGAGTCTTTTTAATTTTTTATGCCATAGAGCAAGAAGTGAAAGTCATTTAAAAAACTTTTAAAGCTAGCTTAAAAGCAGAAGTGAATTATCAGATGGTGTGGGTATCTGATACAACACAGTTTGGCTGAGGGGACTTAATGAGTTAGTGTTTAGAGCTTAATTTCTTTAGCTCATTCTTTGCATGCACCAATCAATGATATGAACCACAGTTGTTTAATTCTCCTGCACTGTAATTTAAGCTAATACTCTTCCTTTGGAGTTTACTGAGAGCCTGTTACCACCCCTCAGCCAGTTTTGTGACCCTGCCCTAGCCCCAGTGTGCTGAGTGTCTGTGTGCTGTGTTTGCTGTCCAAGGACCTTGGCTGGCAGGGGCTGTACACATCCTCTTGTGTGTGTCTGCCTATGTGCACTTTAATTTATATCAGTGCAAAGTTTAGATTCTGTATCGTTGTAAAGTAGTCATGGTTGAGGTTTTTTTTCTCAAGGACCTGTCTGAGCAAAGGCATTTAGTCATTTTCCATTTTGGAGTCTGTGTTATAAATCATCTTTTGACTGGTTTCTCCTTTGTGGTTCCTGTCTGAAATTCTAGTCCAATCATATACTTTAAGAATCATCTCCAAATGTTTTTCATTTTCCTCTGGAAATTCAATTCATAGATCCCTCAAGGTCAATAATACTGTTAATCTATTAACAATCAGCCTCTGACAAGAATCTGGAAATAGTTTTTGAGCTATGCCAATTCAACAGTATATGGGTTCATTATATTTTGTATTTATTTTTACAATAGTTAGCAGGAGTCTGGGAAAAAATAAAGCATTAGTAAAATGGTTTGCTTCTTGTCCACAAACAACCCCAAGTCTATCTACCCAGGGCTGCTCAATCTGTTCTCTGCACAGCCTGCAAATCCTGGGCTTGGATTTGCCCAGGAGGACAATTGGAGGACCTTGCTCTTGGCCTTGTTGAACTTTATGAGGTTCACACAAATGGACCTCTCAAGCCTGTCCAGGTCCCTCTGGATGACTTCCCTTCCCTCCAGCGTGTCAACTCCACCACAAAGCTTGGTGTTGTCAGCAAGCTTGCTGAGGGTGCACCAAACCCCACTGCCCTCGTCAATAACAAAAATGTTAAAACTGACGATACCAATACCAACCCCTGAGGAAGGAGAAAGAAAATCCCTTGACTTTAAAGATTAATATTTCTTTGTTAGTTCTTTCCTTTCTCTCTGTAATATCCTTGAAAGATCATTAAACATTTGAAGCTAGTAGGTACGATTTGAAGTAGTGCAGTTGTTTAACCAAAAATTTTGAAGTAAAAGAATAAAATGCTTTCAAAATCAGAATCTATATTTTCTCTTGCTATGTAAGGAAATCCCTTATGATTCTGACATCTGTGGAAGAGGAAGAAGCTACACAATACCATTTTTAATAGTCTTTGTCACTACTTTGTCCTACTTTCCACTTTTCTCCTTTTAGAAACATAGACCAAGTGAGATTTTTTAAAAAGTAACTCATGTAGAAAATCTGTATTATATTTATGTTCGTTTGTGAATGAGTTTTATTTTGTCTCCACCTTCATCTCTCCAGGAAGTGGGAATAAAGATCTAGTTCTGTCCTTTAAATTCCGTTTGATAAATCTATGATGCACTTTGCCATGTTAGTGTGATCTTTGAAGAAAAAGTTGCATTTCCACAGCATTTCATCTGTTCATACCCAACCAGAATGCTTCTATTTCACATATCCAGCAGTCCCCACACACAGCTGATTCCTTGAAGTAACGTGAGCAAATCTCATAGCAAGTCTGCCTGTGGCAAATGAGAGATAGATATACATGGACAGAAGTGGTGCAAACTTGTCTTTTTCTCCTGTATTTACTCCCAGCCTTTCATGCCCTGCTTTCTGGTATTTACTCACCCCAAGTTCAACATGACCACAAACCTGAGAGTGGTTGCTTGGTACTGAAGAAATTGCTAATAATGGGAAAAAAACAAAGAGTACATTGGAGTGTGAAAAGGAGAGATTCTCAGAATAGCTATTTATCCAATGCAGTGCCGTAAGTTTTGGTGGAACTCCATCTTTCACCAAGACAAGCAAAACAAAACATGTTGATAACACACTTTCCTTTTAGACTAAAAGTCATGTTAGGGATATGAGGTTTTCTACTTTTTATAAAATTAACTAGCATGCAGCAATTTTCCTCTATAATTGACATACTTAACTGGATGATCTCCTGCTGTTTGAATAATTTGCATCTTCTCATGTATTGTTTTTTGTTTGCTGAATCTCAACTGTTTCTAAACTAGAAGCATGTACACTCTAGACTCTTTTTGCTACTGCTTTGCTACTCTCATTTACTCTTTGTTTATCTGATGAAAATAAGAGCTCTGTCCTCAGAGGGAACATTTTCCCTTTGTTACCTGTTTAACAGCATTTAGATGTAATAGGTGTTTTCCTGATACACCTAATAGACTTCACACTGACCTACGTAATACTGCTTCATGCCACATGTTGGCCTCCTTTTAAATATAAATTATTGTGTCTGTAGTCAAGGAAATACCTCTTAATAATAAACTTAGAAGCAGAGGCAATATGAGTTTTTGTGAAGTTTCTGAGACAGCTTGATCTTTCTTTTATTTCTTCATCCCATTGTCACCATTAGACGTATCTTGGGATTCTGGGAACTCTTCTTTGACTTTCCTCTGCTCGGGAGAGTTGTAGGACAGCACAAATCAGTTCAGAAAGATTTCGGATAATGCAAGAACATAATTTATTTCAATAAATATGTAAAATAAAATGGTAGTCAAAATACTTCAACTGGTTATACACAGGACGTATTGTGTGAAAGGGGTCTTTGTTGAAAAGAGAAATTCAATGTTTGACATGAAACCTGAACACTCAAATTTGAAATTACATGGCTGTAAATTACAAATTTGAAATTACATTACATTTCCCAGGATTATTTTGGCAGTCTCCATCTCAAAGTTCAACAAGTGTCAGTACATAGTATATAATTAACAGCCTTTTTACATTTGTAATGCTGATGTAAATGTAGGCTGTCATTTAATGAAAAGTTTTCTTACTTAATTTCAAAAAGAAAGTGTTTATGTGATAGTGGACTGTGGCATGAAATTGAAAAACTCTCCCATAGCTGTATCATACAAGAGCAGTAGTTAATTACTCATTTAGTATTTGATCTCAGAAGGTGTTGTTTTTTAAATGAACAGAGTAGTTGGCAAATAAACCTAATTCAGTTTGTTCACAGCATAACATAAACTCAGTAAATAGTCATCTGTTATTTGATGAAAGTTAATCAAGAAACAACCATCTGCTCTTTATTTCTTTCTCTTCATTCTCTCTTTCTTTTTCTTTCTTTCTTCTTCTTCTTTCTTTCTTTCTTTCTTTCTTTCTTTCTTTCTTTCTTTCTTTCTTTCTTTCTTTCTTTCTTTCTTTCTTTCTTTCTTTCTTTCTTTCTTTCTTTCTTTCTTTCTTTCTTTCTTTCTTTCTTTCTTTCTTTCTTTCTTTCTTTTCTCTCTCTCTCTTTGTCTCTTTTTCTCTTTTTCTCTTTTTCTCTTTCTCTCTTTCTCCTTTTCCCTTTTTGTTTTGTGTGGTGTTTACATTGCTGTTAATTATTATAAATTATATTATTTTATTTTCAATATTCACATTTTCATGAAATTTATCAATTCACCATTCCAGTTAGTGAAATTGTTGGAATGCTGTTAGAAAAACTCCTTGATCTTTCTGTCTAAATTCACTTCACCATTACATTGCCTTCTGATATTAACACAAATATTATTTTTGTCAAAACATGTCATTCTACCTATGGGTTCATCTACAGTAAAGTATTTTTACATAATGTAAAAACAGTTAAGGAACACCTGCTATTGGAATTATGAAATTATTTCTACTGATATTGTTAGGAAGGCATTTTTTCTAATATGTGATCAATGTGTTTGCTTATAAACAGTAATCATCAGACTGGGATTGTTCCTCAATTGAATTTTTAAGTTATTTATCTGGAGTCTTGGGGAAGTTTATACTTCAGCTGATGTTTGTGACAATGGAAGAAGGTAAACTAGAGTCATTATTACCAGGTCAAAAAGTTGTATGTATTTGGTTATAGGTAAAAGCCCACTGACAGAATAGCTGGGATAGAGAGAAGAGATAAAAATCAAAATGCAGGGAGATCATGGAAGAGACAGGATGAAGCTAAAGGATGGTGTTGTGAACGGAAATAATGTAGCTGAGAAGATGTCATAAACCTATCATGTAGTTTCAGATACCCTAAAACATTATAGCATTTGCTGGTGTATATAACAAAGTGATTTGTGTTTCTCCTCCTGCAAACATACCATTCGAGTCAACATTTTTGTATCTTGGTAGAATATAACTCAGTAACCAGTCAGAAGTGCAGCTTTCATTAAAACAAGACATTGAAATATTTCAAACTCATTTTACTGATGACAAGTGTGTTTTTTACATACTTGAAACAATTGTTTCAGAGCAATTGTCTTGGATATGGGAAGGGAAAATACATTCATATATGTTTTCTGGTTTGTTCTAATCAATTTATGCTTTTGCTTTTTAATCATAGGTTTCTGTGCTCGAGAGGCAGATATTTGACTTCCTTGGTTATCAGTGGGCACCCATCCTCGCAAATTTTATACACATTATTATAGTCATACTTGGCTTATTTGGAACCATCCAGTATAGACCTCGTTACATAACAGGAGTGAGTATTTAATTTCATTTACTTACTTTGATGTGCATGTTGAAAAAAACCAAACAGGAAAGTGCTCCAAACTGCATCGCTCATAAAGCAAATAGAAATCTTATCTTGGTTTAATTTTCTTCTGTAACATTTTGCATTTTCTTACTGTGCTTTTGGGATACCTGCAATAATCAACTGGTGACAGTCTCCAAAAGTTAAAAGTCAATATGATCATTAACTGCATGACAATATGAACTTTCAAGTGGAGTCAGCTTAAGGAATTAAAACATCTTTAGTATTAGGGGAATTTAGAACTAGTCTAAATGTTAGCCATAACTTTCCTAGTTACATTGGATCTCCCCAACAGAGGCATGATTCATTATAGTTACTCGTTATTACCTGCTGTTGCTAGAGTGCTTATCTGTTATAGACATGCCTCCTAGAATTTATAATCCAACCTGAAACTATGATGATAGGGTTAGAAAGAATGGACTGAAGGCTCCAGTATGAAAAAAAGATTTGGACCTTAATTAATATTTTTAATCCATTTCTTTTCTTATTCAGCTACCCCTTATACACAGACTTAGTACATTTGTACTCTCTGGCACAATGCAGTATTCATTAAGTCCTCATTTCATACTCTGGGTTTGTGGAGTTTTTGCCATTTGTACTTCTACAAAGAAAGAATAACAGCAACTCTGAAAAACATCATTCAGAATACCTTTTGCTAGATTTTCATAACAATATTACTGTCAAAATTGACTATTAATTCATGTAAAGCTTGCATACATTTCAGAGACAGGAGCTGAAAAATTTGCCCCTACACAAATATATTTTCATGTCAGATGAAAACAAGGGGATCTTAAAATGGTAGAATGGTTTGCATTGAAAGTAAGCTTAAAGATCACCTAGTTCCAGCCTGGCAGGGGGAACCTTTCAGTAGGTTTAAAGCAACCAGATTGCTTTAAACTCTGTTCCAACCTGGTCTTGAAACCTTCCAGGGATGGGGCATCCACAGCTTCTCTGGACAACGTGTTCTAGTGTCTTACCAGCCTCACAGTGAAGATTTCTTAATATCTAATCTAAACCTACTCTGTTTATTCTTCCAATTTAAAGCCATTACCCCTTGTCTCTGTTAACTCCACTGAATCTGTACCCTCTTCTGCAAAGTGTCCCTTAACTGTTCCCGCATATACCAGTAGTCACTCAGAATATAGAAACATTTTGCTTTTACCCATGCTACCATCCCTATTGCATTACTGTGATGCTAGAAATACATTTACATTTGTGTCTGTTTCTGTCTCTGTGATCTCCTATATGCAGAAAATTTGTATCCACATGTCCAATGCCTTTATGCATGTACATAATTTAATATATTCCAGAAGGTATCAACATTGTAAAGTATGTTGAAAGTCTTGAATATTTAGTTTTTCTTTAACTTACAACAGTGGGAGCCATATGAACTGGAGTTTTCTTTAATTTCTGATACTTTGATCAGTAAAAACTACTTGAAAATAAAAATGCAAAATTCAAGCATCTGTTAAAGGGTTAAATGTTTCATCCCAATACTATTCTCTGGCATAAAACAAAGCATGAGCATAAAATCCATTGCTGAGCTAAACAAAAAGTTGGATTTAAATGACCAGCTACTATGATAGGTGCATTGTGAATGGGGAAGAACAGCAGCTTTATAAATTGAGTGCGTTCACATGAGTTTCTGAATGATATGGATTGTGCAATTCTAACTAATTTTCACACACATCCTTTGTAGAGCTCACCCCAACTGTGTAGCCCATCTGGCTTTGTGAGTTTTCCTCTCTGCATCATCTCATTGATTTGGATAGAACCAATCTAAGATTGAACTGTCTTGCTCAGAGTTTATAAAAGACACCTGAATGTGCCAGTTATCACAGAATGAATAAGAAGACAGTGATAAAAATTTCATCTTTTATTTAGTTGGATCAACAGAGGAGCTCTGTGGCCCACAGTACAAGAAAGACATGGACCTGTCAGAGCAGGTCCAGAGGAGGGCCATGAAACAGTCCATGAGGTAGAACATCTCTCCTCTGGAGACAGGCTGAGAGAGTTGGAATTGTTCAGCCTGGAGAAGGGAAAGCTCTGGGCAAACCTTATTGTAGCCTTTCAATATATAAAGGGGACTTATAAGAAAGATAGAGAAGGCCTTTTTACCAGGGCCTGTACTGACAGAAAGAAGAATATGTTTAAACTGAAATAAGGCAGGGTTACATTGAACATAAGGAAGGAAATGTTTACAGTGAGGATGGCAAAACACGGGAATAGATTAGCCAGAGCATTTGTGTACACCCCATCCTTGGAAGTGTTCAAGGCCATGTTGGATAAGACTTTGAAAAATCTAATCTAGAGAAAAATATCTATGCCCGTGGCAGGCGACTAAAGGATTTTTAAAGGTCCCTTCCAAACTTATACCTGGTCACATCAAATCTGGGAGAAAAGGATAGATTATTAGTAGTACATTACTTAACATGTAGGTCCCAGAGAGTACAGTTGAGTTAATCTATGTATTTTTAAAGACTAGACATGGTCAATCAGTCAAAACACCTAGTGGGATCTACTTAATGTCTTATATGACAAGTAGCCCTGACTCTGCCAATCCAGGTTTGTAGTATTTCTGTTGTAGATTGAAATTTATTATCTTCTTTTTTAAAAAATGTTTATAGTAGTACATGAAAATGCGCAGCAGTTCATCTCCCATATGTACATACCAGGATACCATCCAACAACTGTAATCATGCCATGGGAAATTGTAAAGCCTCTGAGCTACCTTTCTGAATTTTAAAGACAGTAAGACAGTCTCCGTATGGTGAATGATTTGGCCAAGATTTTTGGTGAGAAAACATTTCAGAAGACTTCAAATCTTGTTAAGAGAACCAATTTTCAGATAAAACAGGGGTTTTTTTTCAGATAAAGCAGTTATTTTGAACAAAATGATTCTTATGCTTAACATTTTTAATAAGTGAGTTCTGGCATTAATATACCTTATTGACATAATTTGATTTATCTTCCAGATAATGGTTTTATTTATAATAAGAAAGTGTGTGTACTCAAGCTCAGTACAGAAATTGTTAAAAAATATATTTTCGCAGAATCACAAAATGAGTAAGGTTAGAAGGGGCCACAGTGGATCATGTGGTCCAACTCCCCTGCTCATGTGCCTAGAGCACATGGCACAGGATTGCATCCAGATGGTTCTTGAATATCTCCAGTGAGGGAGACTCTACAACCTCTCTGGGCAGATTGTTCTAGTGCTTGTTCACCTGCACAGTAAACAAGTTTTTCCTCTTATTTTACTTCTGCTTTCTTTATGGCTTTTAGGGGGAAAAATCATATGTAAACCCATTTAATAAAAAGGATGATGAAATAAAATAGAATGGTCGCTGTGCATTCTTGTCAGCCTGCAAGACACAAAGTTTGGAAGTCTGTGAAGTTAGACTCCTGCTTGAAACTGCTTTCTGTAAAAGGTTTTATCAGGAAGTATTTTTCCATACTGAGACAAACCATTCAGTGCTTCTGCTTAATTGTACTTATGTGATGATTTACTATATTGCAACTGAAATGTAGACATTTATTTATAGAAGGAGGCACACAGACACAGAAATTACTTCTCTGCTCTACACAACTTTTCAGAGCAAATGATAATTTGGGAACATAAGCAATAATTTTCTGCATAATTATTTTGAGCTAATGCCCAATATTATTATAAGTACAATTAAGTAAATGACCTTGAACATTTCAGTAGTAGCTCTGTCTGGTTACTGTCACAGGAGGCTGTGAATCAAGATACTCATTCTGTTTCAAACTGTGCCATTTGGAAAGATGATTTGTTTGTTCAAGTTTGTTCAAGCACACATAATAACATTCTTCAGTTTCTTCCTTGATTTAGTAGTTTGTTATGGATAATAATGAAAGGGAATGTTTCTTCTGTAGTTCATAGAATCGTAGAACTATAGAATGTGCTGAGTTGGAAGGAACTCATCAGGATCATTGGGTTCAACTTCTGGCGCTGCACAAGACACTCCAAGACTCACACTCTGTGACTGAGAGCATTGTCCAAACCTTTCCTGAACTCAGACAGGCTTGGTGCTCTGACCACTTCCCTGGGGAGCCTGTTCCAGTGCCCAGCCACCCTTTGGGTGAAAAAACTTTTTCTGATATCCAGCCTAAAATTCCCTTGTGTCATCTTTATGCCATTTCCTCAGTCCTGTCACTGGTCATCAGAGAGAAGAGATCAGTGCATATCCCTCCACTTCCTCCTGTGAGGATATTGAAGACAGAAATTAGGTCTCTCCTCAGTTTCTTCTTTTCTAGGCTGAACAAATGAAATTACTTCAGCCCCTCTTCGTAAGGGACTCCAGATCCTTCCTCATCCTCATGTCACTCCTTTGGATATTCTTTAAAAGCCCATAACTGCACACAATATTCAAGGTGAGGCTGCCCCAGCTCAGAGCAGAGCAGGACAATCCCCTCCCTTGCCTGGCTGGCCATGCTGTGCCTGATGCACCTCAGGACAGGGTTGGCCCTCCTGGCTGCCAGGGCACTGCTGACTCATGTTCAACTTGCCATTGACCAGGACCTCCAGGTCCTTTTGCATGGGGCTGCTCTCCAGCCCCTCACTCCCCAGTCTGTAAACACAGCCAGGGTCACTTTATCCCAAGTGCAGAATCCAGCACTTGCCCTTGTCAAACTTCATATGGCTGGTGATTGCCCAGCCCTCTACTTTGTCTCTCTAGAGGGCCTCTCTGCCCTTAAGGGAGTCGATGGCTCCTTCCAGTTTGGTGTCCTTGGGAAACTTAGTGTTCCTTTGAGTCCTTCATCCAAGTCATAAATGAATATGTTGAAGAGCACAGGGCTGTGAATGGAGCCCTGTGGAACCCCACTAGTGACAGGACACCAGCCTGATGTCACCCCATTCACTATAATCCGTTGTGCCCAACTCATGAGTGTGTTGCTCACCCATCACACAACACAGTTATCCAGCTGCTGAGATGTTTTGTCCAGAAGGTTGCTGTGCGAAACAGTACCAAAAACTTTGCTCAAGTCCAAAAAGAATACATTTCCTTGCTTTTTTAGATCATCGAGGTCAGTTCCACATTTGTAGAAAGAAATCAGGTTTGACAAGCAGGATTTTCCCCTCATGAAGCCATGCTGGCTGTGAATGATGACTGTGTTGTCCTCCAGGCATTTTTTGATATATTTAATATAGAATAATATTTTCCGTGATTTTACCAGACACTGAAATGAGACTAAGAGTTGTGTAGTTTCCAGGTCCTCCTTCTTGCCCTCTTGAAAATTGTGACAATGTTAGCTACCTTCTAGTCAACTGGAAGCCAACCTCTCTGGATTCCCAGGATGACTCAAAAATCATCAAGAGAGGCTTTGCAGTGCCCATCGGCTAGCTCTTTGAAGAATCTGGATGAATCTTTCAGGTCCCATAGATTTGTAGGGAGTTGATCATTCTCACAGTCATGATCTTCCAGCTCAGGGCACTGAGACCCTCGTGGTCCATCCTCCACGTTGAAGACAGAGGGAATGAATGCATTAAGCACCCCTATCTCTGTCATTTGTTTATGTGTTCATGCCTATATATTCAGTTCTGTATTTCAATGTATTTAGTTAATTGTTGCCAGGGATCAGCCAAAGTCAAGACAGCACTCAATATGAGTTAAAGAATCTTGCTCGTTTATTCAGCTATTTGGCTTACATTTATACTGTGCTAAGCATACCATGCACATAACTCTGAACATCATTGGTTAAACCGTAGTGTTCAGTGTCCTTGCAGTACACATGATTGGCTTAGAAGCTCTGTCCACACGGCTGGATGCTGTGAGCCTTCTCCAACTTATGGTCAGTGCATCCTGTCTAGCATCCTGTTACAGCTATTGCTCCAAACTTTACTTCCTCCTTATCCCACCTAAGGAATGGTTCAAGGACGTTTCAGCTTCTACTCATCCCTTAGGCTAAGAACAGGATTGTTCACATCCCTGATTTTCCAGCCATGCATCCACAGTTAATGAATGAACGATTTCTAATAATCACATAATTTTCTGGTAATTTTCTTTGTAATTTGAGTAACAAAACAGTTAGCTACTATATCTACCATATTTCAGAGACAAGCCCCTTAGACTTGTATTTCTGGCAAAAATGCACTTGAAAGAAAAGAACTTATTTCCTGCAACTATCACTAATACCAGGAACAGAATGATTATGTTTTAGGATATTCTGTCACTCTGTTTACTAAAATCTTTGCTGCATGTGATCTAGAAAGCAAGCCAATCAAGACTGCAGTAAATCCACTTAAAACTGGAAATAGTACTTGTATGAAACATTTTTCATCATTCATACTGTTCTCAGTGTAAAAATTTCCAGGATTTATTTGTTTCACTCAAGTTGAAAATAGTGTGATGGAAGGTGATGTATATTTTAGTACTCACAAGCCAGATCAACAAAGAAGTGGGTGACCACAGTTAGTAAAATCTTTGTCAGTGAAAACTTAGGTAATTACTAAAATGTCAGGAGTAATCCAGATGTACACCTACCCAATGGAAGAGTTAAAACCAACAAGAGAGGTATCTCAGGTATAAGCAATTAAAGATAATGGTGACTGAATAATAATTTCCTCAGATTAAGTAGAATTCTAGGAATTAAACTTCATGTGTGTCTTAAACAGGGAGGACAGAACAGCTGTTTTATTTGAGAACTGCATGTGTATTAAGATGTTCTTACACTGGGAAGGAAAAGTGGAGGTTGTCATCCATTAGTTTCAAGTTGCTGTATTGTAAACACACTGCCATTACATTTTGAAAAAGATACAGAAAATACAAATGATGCAAGATGAAGGAGGTGATAGCAACCCCCAGTGTGGCCATTATGGAAAGCTCTGCCTACATCTAAGTAGAACAGATGCTTAGGTGAAATTTTAACAAAATAGTTCCTCAATGCTCACTTGTTTTATTAGTGGGGCTGTGGATTAAAAATTAGTTATGTAAATAGTTTTCCTTCAGATAAAAGAAAATCAGATAAGTTTTAAAAACAGAAGTGACTAAAATATTAGTGGTCACTGTGCCTCAGGAAATATCAAGAAACAAACATTTTTTGCTGATCCTTATCTTGGTGAGAAACCTATGAATGATAGAATCAGTAAGATTGGAAACCATCTCTATTATCATTGAGTCCAACCATTAACCTAACATGGCCAGACCCACCACTAAACCATCTCCCTTAAAAATCATGTTTCCATGTTTTCTCTGAACACTTTCAGGGATGAGGAAATAGAATATTGCTTTAGGATCCCTATAAACTCCCATATTAAAGAGGAGACAAAGCAAGGGAGAAACAACACACTCGTATAGCTAGTTGGTAGAGATAGTTAACTATAATAAACATTTCTGTGAAGGGTTATGGCTGATGAAGTAAATAAAGAAATAAAGTTGCTAAAACTATAATGCAACATAGGATTGCATTGAAGTAAATAAACACTTCAAAGTGCAATTTTGTGTGACCCAGAGGATGAGGACAAAGAAAAAATACAGACTTTAGAAAACTTAAAACAGCACCACCAATAAACCGAGCAGAAACCTGTTTGGGACACTAGTAGAACTCTATGACATTCATTAAGACTCTCACAAGTGCTGGAGAATCCACCCTAGCCCTGAATTCACTTTGTTTCATTCATTCATTCATTCATTCATTCATTCATTCATTTGTTGTGGCAGATAAATTGACATTAAAGAAGCATTGGTATTTTATGGTATACTAGTTTCTGCATAGGAGCATTTTCTTGAAAGGCTTTCCATGGCATGAATAGAAGCATGAATTCTCCTTAGCATTTTCCATGATAAGTATTCAATATGTTAGCATTTTCCAAAATTTATCTGTAATATTTTGGTTGAGGAATGCTTGCTGTTTGTCAAAGTTCTTCTTAAAAAACATCCTTTATTCTGGTCATCTTTTCAGTAGTCCTTTCTCAGGTCTTGTCACTGTTTTCTGAAATATTTCCATGTTCAGAAATACCTGGAACAAGAGCATGTTATTGCAACTTTTTTCTCATAAAAAAAATTCTCATGAAAGATTAGTGTTGCAATTTGGATGCCAAGGAAGAGTAGAGTTTGGGATTCTTTTTATAGTCTGTCCTTTACTACTGATGCTACCTCCGTACAAATGACCTTTGTAAACTTGGCTGACTGTTATTTTATTGGAGGATTTTGCTCACTTCTGGGAGATGCTGTGAAAAATCAGTAGGGGTGTAAGTAGAAGACTGCCCTTTGGACTTTGAACAACATATGCTGAAAGGGATTTTGATTCACAGGGAGGTATGCTGCTTAATAGAGTGCTTTTGCTGCTGTTGTGTTAAAAGACTAGATTTCAGTATGCTGTGGATTCAAATGTACTTTAATTTATATTTAAAAGGACAGGCTCAGCAGTTTACTTTTGTAACTGAATCTAGCCTGCCTTAGGGTAGGAGTGGGAATGTGAAGGGAGTAGAAGTTCATGAATAGCTGGCCAGTCAGTGTCATAGCACTAATCCAGATTTTGAGTGTAATGGCTAACACATGTACAGAACTTGATCAAACAAAAGCTTAAGTATTCCAGTGTTCAACAAGTAATTTTTTTTTCTGATTGCTTATCAGTTAGTTTATTGGTGGAGTATTAAATACAAGTTTATAACAAATGGTCTTGTTTCTTTACCTGATAATCATTCCAGAAAGTTGGTCTAAGATTTGAAGACCCTGGGCTTTTGACCCCTCCTTTTAAATATAGTTTGATAACTTGCAAGACATCTCAATGGATTTCAAATTCTTAAGCCCTGGAGATTCAGCTAAGCCTTGAATAAATATGTTCAGAAATCACTTCCAGTATAATATTATACAAAATGCATCTGTCTTGACTATATAGAAGTAGATGAAACAAGATAGTCTACAGTAAATTTCTCTGCATTTTCTATCCTTTTTTGGCTCATGATTTTATACTTTTCATATTCTTTAGGATAGAATATTTTTTTTTCCCTGTAATTGTCTGGGTGAAGTTTGTCTACTTTCATCAGCTCTCATCACTGGGACTTATTTAGGTGTGAGGTATTGAGGGTACAAATAATTAATCTAAAGGAAATTATGTAAAATTATGTATTGTATTGTTAGCGTAGGAAAACATATAACCACACGAAGGCGATCATATGCGGTTCTTTATTTGAGCGCGCGGGACACAGGGGCATACAGTGCCCAAATCTTGTGCCCAAGAATACAGAGTCGATTTGTGATTTTTATAGTTTAAATTATACACATGTTAACTAACCTCCACCCCTAGATACTGATTATCCTATTCCTTAGTTACTATCTTAAATCATACCTACGCTTCTACCCTGATCCACACTTGATTTGGTTAAAACAATGCTTCTCAATTATCCCGAGTTGCAGTCACATTTGATTCGGTCATTACAATGGCATGGAGCTGGTTGCAGAAGCTGACGCTTGTTCCAAAGCCGAGCTGTGTCAAGTTCCAGTTGTGCGTTCTCTACCTTCCTCCCCTCACACATACCTCAACTTAACCCCGTGGTTAACTTATACAGAAATTATATTTTTAACCCTCCACCATCAGTATCTTCTTTAAAAAGTGTAAAAAATTCTTTCAAGATTAGAGAATACTCAGACAGTTAATCTGCCAGCCCTAGGAAAGCACAATGGGAAAAAAAAAACCAAAACACAAAACCCCTGCTGATGAGAGAACTAGTCAAGACATGAAAAGAAAGTGATCCCAGATAAGCACTCCTTAGTCTCTAATTCCTCTAAGTTTTTGTAGGACATTACTTCTGCAGAATTTTCTCCCTGCTGTCAAAAAACAGATTTCTAAAGAGCAAAAGAGAAACTGCCAGACTCCAAGAGGCTTTTTAAAAAGCAAGCTTTTTAAAAACACAATATACTCTTCTCACTTATTTGAGCATGAAATCTATTAGGTTCTTAGAGCCACTGATTGCTGAAAATTAATTTGATACATTTTCGAAAAATATGATTAAAGACACTCTGGACAAGACTCCAGTACAGAATTTACTTTAACAGTTCTGCATGGAGTTTTGTTTTCTTTCAGACTGACATGGATTTTCACTAATTTTCAGTGGTTTTTTTTAAGTTTTCCATTATATATATATAAAAAAATCCTTTTACAGACACTTAGCTAATGCTGTTTCTTAAAGTCATTAAAATGTTGATTATTAGAAGATGAAAGATTGTAATTTGCATCATATAATTAAGTGCAGCTTCAGTTCCCAGGAAAGTTTATGCAGAACCTGTTCAGTGCAGGCAAATGGCTGATACTTTTAATTTAAATCCACACTTACTAGTCTCATGACAGGTTTGACTGATGTAGAATTCAGCTACATTCATCCTTTCCTAGAGCTTTTATCCCCTTTCAGTGAATTGTATTCACATTTGAAAAGCAGCCATTCAAAATGGCTCTCCCTCTCCCATTCCACAGAAAAGGAAGATGGGTTTCCAGGGAGTCACCACTGAGGAGTAAAGCTCCATGTAGAACTGAAAATAATGTATAACGAATATTGTATTTTATTTGTATTCAAACCAGAGAGGTCACCGTGGAAAGTTCAAAACATGAAGTTCCTCTGCATTTCATTTTGTTTCTTTAGAATAGATCTTCTGTTTTGTCACATAATAATGAGTGGATTTTATTCTACAATGAGGTCTGTGCTTCATTTCTTTGATTGTTCTTTTTCTCTTTAGAAGAACTAGCAAGCCTTTCTGTTAAACTAATGTCTAACTGACACTTAGTTGAAATAGTGCGAAGAGCATGGAGAATGACTTAGCTGATGAAGTCTTTAAAGAGATAGATAGAGGAATGGATTAGAGATGAAATCCATGGAGTTTGCTACCTCTACCTAAACTGCAGTGGAAAGCATTAAAATTCTCTTAAGCACCCAACAGCCCTGGCCAGCTAGACATAATTAAAAATCAAGCAAGGGTAAGGCAATGTTTTCACTGCTCTGAGATGACCTCTGTAGTTCAGGGCTGAATATTCCTCTTTATCTAGCGTAATCAGGTTTCCTTGCATTTCCCAGACTTACGCCTGCATTTGTTACTGTGAATTTCCACATTATTTTTTTTCTAGTAGGTACACATCAATTATGTTGACATTCACTTGTCTAAAAAGGTCATAATTCTATCTTTTTCTCTTTTGTGTGTATTCATGGAGATATCTAACCACCTCATAGCTTTTAATGTCTCTGTCCCTGTGTCACGCTACTGGAGTAGGGAAGTATTCCCCCACACTGCTTTATGATGTGGGAGCTGAAACATTGAAAGTCTGAGACATTTTCTCATTATCAGATGAAATGCTGTAACAGATAATCATGTGAATCCATTTTTCTCAAGTTACAAGCCAGTGTTTTACCCAGTGCATCCAGCAAACATAGGGGTGCCACAAACTCTCTATAATGTCTAGGAATAAAGACTGGAATCACAGCTACCTAACAGTGTGGAATACTTCCATAAAAAAAAAAAAAAAAAAAAAAAAAAAAAACCAAAAAAAACCAAAAAAAACCCAAAAAAACAGTCTTTGGTCAGTATCTCTGTCCAAGCTGTCAGCTATGCCCCATACAGCCACTCTCCTCCACTGGAATGAGAAAGAGAATTGAAAGGGTAAAAGTGAGAAAACTCACAGGTTGTGATGAAGAGAGTTTCGGAGATTAAAAAATATCTGCACATGTAAGCAAAGCAAAGCAATAAATCCATCTGCTGCTGCCCATGGACAGGCAGGAGCTCAGCCATTCCCAGGAAAGCAAGTTTCCATCTTGCCTAACAAGTATTTGGGAAGAAAAATGCCATCACTCCAAACATCCCCCTCTTCCTCTCTCTTCCCCACACTTTACATACTGAGCATGATGTCATATGGCACAGAATGTTCCCCAGGTCAGCTGGGGTTGGCTGTCCTGGCTGTGTCCCCTCCCAAGCTCTTGTGCACTCCCAGCCTCCCTGCTGGTGGGGTGGGGTGAGAGGCAGAAAAGGCCTTGATGGGCTGCAAGCACTGCTTAGCAACAACAAAAACACCTTCATACTATGAACAATGTTTTCAGCACCAACCCAAAACACAGCTTCATACCAGCTGCTCTGAAAAAACTATTCCAGACAAAGCTGGTATATTCTTTCAGCAAGGGAAAAGTTGCTGATGTCTGAACCTGGCTTTGTGATGACTCTTTTGTCAGACTCGGTGGCTGTTGCAATGGCTACTGATATCCCTTGTTGTGCTCCTTCCAAGAGATTAATGCATTTTAGCTAACAGCTTATAGCACAGTGAAATATACATTAGAAAAGAAGAGGAATCTTTGCCTTTAGTCCAAACTACCTGCTCAAATCTCGCATTCCTCTCTCCACTCTGTGTTGCCTCTCCTTTGCAACTGGCTCCTGGCTCTGAGCTTCTTGTGGGCTACCATCAGAGAACAACTCTGCTGCTGCTCCTCTTTCTATTCCAGCTCCTTCTGTACTTCTATGTCTCCCTCTAATCTCTTCACTTTGATTCAGTTGCTAATCTCTACATGTATATTTGAAATGGCATTGTACTGCATGTAGCTAAAATGAAGTTTTAGCTTTAAATTAAATGGAATCTGAGCAGCACTGCTTACCACTACTGTGCTGAAACCAAGTTCTTCTTCTGGCCAACTGATTAAGATTTATGCAATCTTAGTAATTTGAGTGAAGCTGACTTTCATCACAGTTGTCTTATATAGTTGTCTCTGTGCAGAATGACCTGGCAGTACCTGGAGTCCATCCTCATATTTTTAAGAGGTTTTTTTTTCCCTAGGAAATGTGGCTGATTCTTTTTTGTGAGCTTCATTGTCACCCTGAGGTTATGGTACAAGAAAGGTTCATTGAGAACCACACAAAACTGTACTACACTATTCATTTACAAATCCCCGTTTCCAATTCTGAGAGAAGATGGAGATGCTTTTCTTCAGTTGTATTCTAAATGTGGCCTTTTCTCCCATGTGAATAAGAACCTGAATAAAAATCATTTGTAAATCTTCTCACAAATCTCCATTTCAGAATTTCAGAGATTTTTTTTTCTTCTCATCTGTACTTACCTTTTAAAATTTTTGATGTTTTCATTATGGTTTTCAACTCCCAAAGCTCCACAAGAAACAGAGCATAGTACTTCTTTCAAGTTTCACCTGTTGCTGTGAGAACATTTCCAATGGAGATACATTTTCTGAATGACACTGAAAGGCAGGATAAACAATGAGTAGAGTTGTAAAATGCACTGTTAAACATGTTCCAAAATTTTCAACGCTCCCTACTTCTATAATTTAGCTGTCAAGGGCACTATTTATTTGCATACAGTTTTATGAGTTTTTATGTATATTAGGCATAGATGTTAATGCTACATACATTCATGTTGCTTAGACCATAGTGAAGCAGCATTTTATGTGCTATGAACTCAGCAGGTAAGATTTGAATTATAAATGCCTCTAAGGACAGAATTTTGCATATCAATATAAATTTTACTTCTAAACAAGTCTAGTAAAGTAATATTTTAGTTCTACAATTAAATGGTATGATTCCCCCTATGCCAGTTCAAGCTACCAATAATGCTGCTGCTCAGTTTGGTTCCTAGCTGTAATTTATTAACTGTTTCAAATCATCCTGTTTGTTAGATTTCAATTTCTTTATTTATTATATTAAGCTCTGCAGCTGTTTTCATTGATTTCAGTATCAATTTTGGGTGAATGAGACATAAATACTTTTGGGTTTCATGCTGGTTTTTTTTCAGCTAGTAGGCCAGTTAAAGATTCTGTGCTGATTGTGCTCTGAAACCAGAGTGTTTTTGCTTTCATTTATGGCTCACAAAGTTAAACATTTAGCTGGTGGGTTTACTGTCCAACTATAAAAATGGAAAACTCATTAGAAATATCTACAGAATTTTTTGAGTTTATTAAATCACCATCTTTTGGAAGAGCATATATGTTGCTCCTTGGATAAAAAATTTGATAAAAGATAGCATTATGTAAACAAGGCATAAACAAGCAAAATCATCACAGCCATGTGTCCTTTGTTAAATAGTTTGAATAGGTGATAAATTTGAAAACAAAAACATGAATTTTAAATTGTCATCATTTATTTTATCAGCTCACTGTTAATCAGTTTGGCTTTTTTAGTCTAGATCTAAAGTAATCTTCAAAATGTTTCTGTTATGAATAAAAACCAAGTTATTCATAGCCTATGGTACTGGTTACATATTTAATTTTCTATCTGCCTGAAGAGCAAATCCCTTTTTGAAATTTAATGTTGAAACAAGCCTGTCACTGATTTTGTTTATGAGTTTTGTTTTACCTAGTTACTACTTCTACTTTCTGTGAAACAAGAAGCACTCCCCTGTCTTTAGTCCTGTAGAAATACTCATTCATAGATTTGAAATAATTTTTAGTGACATAAATGATACAACTGTTTTGGACCCTACACCTCTAAGTTGTCTAGTTAAGCCATTTTTTTATTTCATATCGAGGCTCTGAATTCTGTAGCAAAATTAGATCCTATTTCTGTCTTAAGAGATTTACCCTTGTAACAAATTTAATTACTACCAATATTAATGGGTTTGTCTGCATGTCTTAGGGTGATTGACAGTGCTTTTCCCTCATGAAAGTGTCTATGTTAAATTCACATAGGTGTAGACACAGTGCAAATAAGCAGCCTTTTGTGATATGTGTCTGTTTCTAAAATACATTGCTGTTTCTGTGTGAGAAGTCTCTTTGATGACTTTATTGACACTGACTTTTTACCATTTGATATTTGAGTTCTAGGATAACAGATTCTAAAAATGGCCAGTTTTATTTATGGTCACAAAAGGTCTGAAAACAGGCACTGACAATGGAATGAGGTAAAAAACTTTTGATCCTTATATGCTGTGATTTGCACTCAATTGTACTTTAGAAGATGTGCATAGTAGGAGGATTCCTGCACAAACCACATCCCTGACAGTCTGTAGAAATTAAAAAAGTTCCGGTTCAGTCAGGGAAACTGTTGTGTATGTTCATGCATAATAATTACTGGGAATTTTAAATACAATATTGCCTTTCTTATAAAACTAGTCTTCATTCTACTAGTAGGAGAGATGATGAATTGACTCTCAGACTTATCCCTTTCTGTCATCTGGGAAACAGAACTGCCAAGTAAGTGCTGGCATTGAAAATCATGAGGACCGAAACACATTGAAATACATGAGGGGGTTTTAATTTTTATTGCATTAGAGGAGTGTGTATCACCAGAGTGATCCTCAGCATAAAATCTTCTTGTCTTGAAACCAAATAAATAGAATATGGACTTAATTACACTGTATTACCCTTGGCCCTGTTTCTCTACAGAAAACCCCTATGAAGTAGTTGCAAAATTTAATGAATGTTCTGTCCTCACTGTTCAATAACTTAGGTCATTGTTCTGGATCTTGTGCTCCTTAATGTACACAAAAATGAGATATCCTGCCATTTCTGCTCTCCTGGACTTCTCTGTGGTACAAATTCTCTGCTCACTTCTCATTCTCAGAAATGGAGCTGCACAGCTCTGCTGCCTATGGACCTATGCTCTAGTTAACCTATCTGTAAAAATTATTCCTTCGAGGTTCAACTCTTTTTGTGCCTAAAAGAGGATTTCTTTTAATTCTCTTATCAGCCTTTTTGTCTCTGTTGAACTTTCTTGCTGGACATACCAAGCAAAACAAGTTCCTATGATAAAGTACAGTAGTGTTTCATCATCTTTCAGCATGTGCTGTGTTTTGGAAATTCAGTCCTGTCTATACAAACCAAATGGCATATCAGTTTTTTGTTTGGTTGGTTCTGGGGTTTTGTTTGTTTGCTTGTTTGTTTGACTACATCCTTGGCATAATTACTGCTTCTTATGGCTGGGTTGTTCTCTGCTAATTTCCTCCGAGTCCAATTCAAATAGGGTGGTGTACGTGTTGAACATAACCAACTTCATTTCCACATCTGAATTTTGACTTGCACATATATATTCCAGACAAACTATTAGACTCTGACTTTAATGGGTTTTTTGTTCCTCAGGTCACTAAAACACTGCTGATGAGATGAGCTGCAAAGTATTGTCTTGTGATCAGAAATCTAGAGTGCTTCAGTCACATACTCCCAGGGAATTTGGGGTACATTTGGGAGAACAGTATGTTGGACAGACAGTAGTTTTAATCAATTGCCTAATAGTAGCTAAGCATTTTGCTATTATTTGAATGGCAAAATATTTCAGTATGTTTCTGTGCTTTCAGAACACTAACTCAGATATCTCATATCAGCTTTGACACCTAGCTGCTATATAAGTTTAGCCCAACAAATTTTGCAATTTGCTTTTACTATCAGTAGTGTACATTTCACATTTATTTATGTTAATGGTTAGGATTTTCTTTCATCAATCTCTCTCTATGAAATCTGAGTGGAGATAGGAATGCTTCAAGTTGCATTTGTTTGCCAGTTGAACCATGAGTTTACCTCATGACAGAAGCAAAGTAGCTCACATTCACTGGCATTTTTTTATTTGGTTTTGGTTTTGCTTGAAGCCTAATTTTATTACAAATTAAATTTGACATGGTAACATATTTGTTTTGACAATGAATTACTTTATACTATATAAGATAATTCAAATCTAGCTATGGTGGGAGGCTAGTAGGGGAAAGTAGAATTACTCAATACAGTAATGACTGTTCAGTTGAGGTATGATGGAAAAAGATGTAAGGCTCTATAGGCTTTGAATTGCTCCTACACATGCTGGGCTGGTGCTGTATCTTAAGGCCAGTTTCTTGATGACTTCTGTTTGGTTATCTTTTTGCACTTTTTGGATTTAGTTTTTTGGGTTCTTTTTTTCCTCAAGACACTTTGAAAACAAACCTCAAATGTGAAATCTCATTATGCCTAATTGGAATATTGTTGTTTGGCTTTTTTAGTGTTTTGGTGGGTTTTTTCCTGGTTTGTTTTTGTTTGTTTGTTTGTTTTGTTATTTTTGTTTTGAGTGTTTTTTATTTGGTTTGGATTTTTGGGATTTTTGTTTTTTATTTTGGGGGGGGCAGGGTGTGGAGGGGAGAAGCAGCTTTGGTGTTAAGTATCCTGTGGGGGATTATTTGCCAGTTCGAGTTTGGATTTTTGAGTGAGGTTTTAGACTAGGTTACTGTAACATTTGTTGGTTCCCATTTCATTTAAATCTATTGAAGTGGTCACAGTCGGATCCTGCCATTAGTTGAATGGGAGAAGAGTTTCCATTTCTTTACAGTGTAACCTTTATCCTGAGGGAATACAAAAATCAGAGAAATGTTAGCCCTCTCCCTGTAGGGCTTGACTCTCAATAAATAATCTATCATCTGTCTCTCCATCGTTTTTATGTAATCTACTTGAAGCTGCATGGTGAGTGCTGAGTGCTGAATGTCAATGACATCTATGTTAAGACAGCCAGAAATATTCATTAATATGCTTGTGCATAGTTTGCTATTTCATTTCATTGATACTTGGAACTATTTCTACTCGCTTATTAGGAAGCATTTACACTTATCAGTGTTTTTTTGAGAACTTATATATGGAAATTATTGGCTTAGTAGAATATACTTATTTATATTCTTCAAATATCTACTGCCTGTTAGGACTTGTTAGCTGATCAGTGTAGCATAGACAGGGAATCACATTACTTGTTTTTGATCTTTTATCCCAAAATTAAAAACCTTTTTCAGATTTTTCAAGGTGGTTGAGGTTTGCACCAGCTCTTGTGAAAAGAGTTACTCCCATACCTTTAAGGACAGGATTATAACAGGATAGGTAAAGACCTTGATAAGATCTGGGTATGAGATTTTCCAAGAAGGCCAATGACATCTTGGCTTGTATCAAGAACAGTGTGGCCAGGGAAGTGATTGATTCTCTGTGCTCAGCACTGTGGGCCCCTCACTTCAAGAAGAACATTGAGGTGCTGAAGTGTATCAAGAGAAGGGCAACAGAGCTGGTGAAGGGTCTGGAGCACAAGTCCTATGAGGAGTAGCTGTGAGAACTGGGTTTGTTCATCCTGGAGAAAAGGAAGCTCAGGGGTGACCTTATTGCTCTCTACAACTCCCTGAGAGGTGGTTGTGGCAAGGTGGAGGGCAATCTTTTCTTCCAGACAATTAGAGACATGACAAGAGGACATGGCCTCAAGCTACACCAGAGGAAATTCAAGTAGGATGTCAGAAGGAATTTCTTCACTGAAAGGGTTGTTAAACATTGGAATAGACTGCCCAGGGAGTTTGTGGAGTCACTATCCCTGGAGGCACAACTGGAAGTGGTACTTAGTACCATGGTTTAGTTGATAAAATGGTGACCAAAGGTTGTACCAAATGATCTTGGAGGGTTTTTTCCAACATAAATGACTCTGTGCATCTCTCATGAGAGAGCCATGCTGAGTTGTCTTACTATGTCTCCCTTTGAAGCTAGACTGCGCTGCTTTCAGTCATACTTCTAATTACCAGACCCAAGAAAACCACATGACAAGGGGACATTTAGAAAGCCAAGGCATATAATAATTATGCTATGCTGCAGTGAAATCTGACTCTCACCTGTCTAAGGCTTCCCTGCTGTAAAGCTTCTGTGAGAAGTAGCATGGTAAGAGAATGGAGAATGGCATCATTAACAGTTTAACTATTTGAAGTTTTCCTGAGCTATAGATGAAATATTTATTTCTACCATATGTAGAAATGCTATTAATCCACTCCTTATGAAAGGCTTTTAGTCAGTGGCTGTGTGTATGCTGTGGTTGTCACTGGTGAAAATGGAAAGCTTTTAATATACATAACAGATAACACTTGTAATTGAAATTCTATTTCTTTCCTTTCACTAATTCAGGGAATAAACAACATCTTAAACAATAAATAGCTACATTTTGGCTATCTACTTGTTTTAAAATGCTTCTCCAATTGTAAGTTTTCTCTCTATATATGTCCTTCCAGATAAACTCTTATCCAAAAATTTACCTCTGCTTTTATCAAATTAAGAGAGTTTTGATGTAACTAAATTATATGTGACCTCAATTTGACTCCAGTAAAAATTGCAGCACTCAAAATATCAGGCATAACTTGAATATTAATTTCTATCTTTTATTTTAAAAGATAGAAATTAATGAAATGGGTTCAGAATATCACTGTTATACGAGTTTCACAAGTCCTTAGCAAGTATCACGAATATTGTGACAAGCTACTAAAACTGTTAAAGGTATAAAAAGGTTAGTGTTGATGCTAACACAATATCTAATTAAAAGGTGCTTTTTTTACTTATTAATGTAGTTAAACTACCTGTTCTTTAATTTTATATGAATAAACAGCTGTGTAGAGTCATGAGATGCTTGCTGAAGTGAACAAAGATATTCAGACAACTAAATAATCAATCCTACATACAGCTACATGCACATTTTAGCTTTTTATTTATCAGCAAAACACTGAAGTTAACGGTATTACTTAGGTATAAAAATAAGCATGACCATGTTTGGGGAATTATGTTTATAAATTCTGATCCACAATATGATTGACTGAAAAGAGAATTTCTGCTGGAATTTAATATAGAACTAACACAGAAGGGAAAAAACAACATCTCTGTTTAAATTAAATTCAAATTTAAATGCAAATTTACAATGTGAGAGGGTTTTTTTGCCTACTGAGCTTTTCAAACCTCATAAAAATAATGATGACTTTGGATTTCAGATCTATGGAGGATGTGCACTTGTACCAGGAGTTTTGAAGATATCTCACCAAACTGATATATCTGGTCAATCTTGCAAAAATATTTTTGATAATTTTTGAGCACACTATTTATGCTACATGTTATAAATGCCAATCAGATATTCCAATTGAAATAATAATTTGGTTTATTAATAAAGATCAAATCACAGAATTTCGATAACCCACCAACAGCGGAGACACTTGGCAGAGTTTTCCCGGGAAATGCCAAGGGTGAACCGTGAGATACAGGCTCTGGCAGCCTGCTATCTCCCCCAACGGTTCACAAATTGGCCCGGTTCAGGGCTTGGTTTTCATACACTTTATTCTGCCCCTGGCAATATTCCCCGTATTTCCCATTGTTTCCCGACCAACTATACAAATTCAGGAGTTTCCCCAGTCCAGCAGAAAAGAGTTCTTTTCTTAGTTCAAATGTTAATGTCCAATTTCTATAGGTCTTTATGGTTGATAAATGATCGAGATATCGATGATGTTGCTTGATGGTCTGTGAAGGTGGCACCCAAGGTGTGAGTTGCTGGTGCCAGCTTATCTCCGGAGGTCCCCTCCCAGTGCCGTGCCGGAAAAATCTTTTGTTCTTTTCTGAATGGAGGCGCCTGCTGTTTCAGGGTGGTCAGTTTCACCATCTGCTGCAAAATCTCTTAAAACATAAACTTTTACCTGATAAAACTTTATACAGTTTTATAAATTATCAATTTATCATAAGAACATGAATTAACCATTTCACGTTTATAACACTACATATCAAATAATTTACATTGCTCTCTATGTCTTCCCTTCCTGGAAGTATTCCTTTAAATGACCTTAGTAAGCATGAAACTTTAAAACTGAGAGACAAAACAATCTGATGATTATAATCCTGTGCATTTAAATATTAGTTGAAGTTGAAAGCAAATCCTACATTCCTGTGGAATATTCTTGGTGGAAATATTCTTAGTTCAATGTATTGGTTCTTGACATAAGTAAAGCAGCTTTACTTTCATGAGAGTTCTGAAACAGTCTGAACAACAGAACTGGGTACTATCTTCACCAGAATTACAGAGAGGAACAAAGTATTGCTGTTAAGTTTGGTATCTAGTAGCCAACATCTCAAGAAATTGTCGAATACGATGTTGGAGTCAAACTTTGAGTATGTACAACACATTTACAAAAATACCTTTTGATTAATTGTGAAGTAAAATAAGTCCAGCTTACAAAATTTTGTTTCTATGCATTTGCAATTTTGAAAAGGCATTTCTGAGCATTATCACCTACTTATGTGAGTAATAAATTATACGTTCTGTGGTAAATTGCAGACTAATTTCACACCTTTTAGTTTAACTAAGCCTTCTTGTCAGAATGCTGGAATTTGAATTATTGCACAGTAAAATGTATGGTCTGTAAAGTTGCTCCTGTTAATATCATTATTAATCACTTCTGTTGCAGTAAATTCTAAGACCTAACCAAGAAGGTGCTCTGTTGTGCTAAAGAGTGTATAAATACAGTGAGGGTGGGATTAGCGAGTAACTTGGAAAGAGAAGTTAAAAGTGAGAGAGCATAGCAATCTCAGAGACAAAGGCAAGAGCAAACCCAAATGAGGAGGAACCTGTGTTTTATGGCAGGCATATACCAGGCTGCCAAAGGGATCCCCTGTTTAGATCCTAACACCTAATGGCCATGCCCTAGGTGAGGCTGGGCTTTTGTTATGTTTTCCTGTGACTGTCAAACTCCCTGAAGACTCTGGAAGTGGGAGCATCACCCCATGCACACCCTCAGCGTGCTGAAAGATGCTGCTGGAACAGAAGAGAAAAGCAGTGACACACAGAGGCTCGGCACAGGGACTTCTAGTCATAACTGCAGAAAGGTCTCAGGCTGATGTTCCCTGTCTGGCTTCTTTCTGTGATTGTAAAGGCAGGAGAGCTCCTCTGAAGTTTTACCTCATTTGCCTGGGGAACAGAGAAGGATCACTGCGACTCTGTCCAGTGTCTGCTGTTTGAAGCCTGCTGGGGTACAATTATTATGGAAGAGTTTATTGATTATCTTAAAAATAGGAGCTTGCAGATAAGCGTCTTTACAGCTTTGTCTCCTTTTCTAGCAAGATGACATGTTAGATGCCATACACGTTATTAAATGTCTAGCCTGTATCAGATACAGGTTGTCACAAAGAGATGACACAGTTATCACAGGCCAGCAGACATGAGGATTTAAAATCCTTGTCTGGATTATAGCCTTGGTGTAAATACATGGGAAGCTATTGCTTTCAGTGGAACTTAACAACAAATTTTTATCTAGTACATTCAGTTAAGGGCTAAAAGTAACACTGATAAGAAGAGGTTCTTTCCCTATGGTAAAAAAAGAAATAACAACACCACCACCAAATTAGCAGCATAACTGTAGGAATTATGCATTAGAGCCTGAAAATAACCAGTATCTATTTTGTCAATACCTTACTCCCTTTCAAAAATCTCATGGTATTGGAGGTGCAGAATTTAGTTCAGGACTTGCTTTTTATTTTTGTTACATGAATTTAGTTACCGTGGAAGGAAGCAACTTGATAGCATTAAAAGTTAAGTCATGAGGGTTTTATGTACTCTGAACAGCCACAAGCATACTGTAATTGACATCTGTGTTAGCAGCTGCATTACAACCTGACAGGTAGCTCATCCTAGGCCAATAGGTGGGAGAGTGGATTAGTTCCAAAAGTAATTTATGTAAATTTTCCATGACAGGATATTTCAAACTTTGGCCTGTCTGCCACATATAATCTGATCAAAATAGTATTTTTACAGCACTAGATACTGTAGGTTCTAAGTACTTCACAAATATTTCACATTATCAGCATTTTGAAACTCAGAAAATTAGGTCATATTTCTGAAAAAGAAGTATATAGATATAATCATAACATCTTTCTTCCAGCATTATCTGCTGCTTTAGGAAGTTTCTAATATTTTTTATTTGTTTTTCTTTTTCTTTTTTCTTTCCTGTTTGTTTCTTTGTATTCTATTGTTTTTATAGAAGTTTCATAACATCATTGCAAACACTAGTAAGGGAATTAAGTTTTGATATGTACTTTCTGTTAGACAGTCACTGAATTTAATAAAACCAAAACCCAAAGTTCATTCTTCTATAGTAAAATATTTAACATTCCATGTTGTTCCACCAGCTATCTTATGTTTAGTGAATACTTCAGTTCCAATAATTCAAATGGACTTTACTTGAAGCTAATTTATATTTACATATATTTTCAAATGAGGATGAAATTTATCACGCTAGTTTAAAGCATTAGATAACAAACAAGCGTAGAGGATCTTTGCCCATGCTATAGGTATTACCTGATGATGACCCCAGAATTCCTTCAATTATTGCTGTTAACTGAAGCTGTTTGATCCTGTTGCAGAAGAGAAATGGTCAAGAAATCTTTGATTTGTCCTCTTTAAATCTATATAGGTTTGGACCTACATTTAGGACACAGCGTGAAATTCCTGAGCATGCTGTGTAAATGTTTGCAGTGCCAGCTTAATATTTTTCCACTTTTCTTGTCACATAAAAAATTGTACTGTTAAATTTTGCACTGCATGGAGCTTGCTAAAGGGGAAACACAAATGGACATGCAGGAGTGACGTATGGCATGCACACAGAGAGAGTGTAAACACTAGTGAACAGGTTCCACAGCAACTCCAGCATGGGTCATCAAGAAATGAGAACTTTGCTAATTGCAGCGTTATGTCTCTGATTTTTAGCTCTTGAAAACAGTGAACTGTGAGTCGGGTTTTATCATTAATGCATTTGGGTGGCAAAAGGGAAAATACTGGGCAACAAGAAATTAAACAAAACAAGTGAATGCTTGTGTGGGTGGTAAGAAACACAAGGGTCCTGTTATGAAGGTAGAAACCACCGTCATAGATACAGAGAGAGCAGGCTGTGGAACTAGTTAAAATGTCCATGGAAAGTTAGCCAATATGTGACAATACTGCTAAAAGTGAAAGGAAAAAGGATAAAAGTGCTGGGGGAAAACCCCAACATGGTGAACTTCATAGTCTACAGCAATCCAGTTTTGCTTTCAAGGATAAATATAGCAGGTATTACATCCTCTGATTTCCATGAATTTGTGAAGTCATGATTTTACTTACAGCTGTACACTCTAGGAACAGAACATAGGGCTTGGGACCTCAGTAAGTGTTGCAGCTGAAATAACTGCAAACATTTCATTGCTGTTCAAAAATTCTTTCAAATCAATAACCTTCGCTGTCTTTAGAAAAAGCTGGAGAAATTTCTGCCAAAAATTATAATAAGATGATGCCGAGGTTGTTGTTTGGTTGCTTGCTTTTTAAAATTTTTGATTTATGAAGTCACTTCAAAAATACGGCAACTTTGGTTTCTGGTTCTTGAGCTTAAAAATGAGTCAGTAAACCCATTGAAACTTCTCATATACTTGTCACAGAGAAACAGAAGTTTAAAGTTTATCTTTAAAGATAAGACTGTAGGCTTTTGGCGGAGGTGATTGTTGGGATTTTTCGTAAGAAAATTACAAGAAGAAAATAAGAAGACATAATTGTGGGGGGAAAAAAAAAAAAAAAGAAAAGAAAATAAGTGGTTACTAAGACAGGGAAAACATTGAAGATGGTTTACCTGATCTTTCTTAGGATAGCAGCACAAAGCAGGAAATCTCATACTGCTGAGAAATCTCTAAATATGCCAGAAGCAACTGACAAGTGTAAAATTATCCTTGGAGTACAGCAAAGCTACAAACAAACTAAAAAATATTTCAACAGCATGTCTGACAACAAAATAAAAAAATTAAAGACCAATTGTAAATTCAGTGTTAGAAAGAAATAGTGTTAGGCTGATATTTGAATGTTACTGTCTGCACAGGTGATGTTTGGAGTCCCTCCTTTTTTATTTGCACAGTTTTCATCATATAATTTAAAATGAAACTGAACTAAACCAAAAATATCCTTATAAATAACAATGTACTAGGAGCTTTGTATGTATATTTTTTTTCCTTTTTTTAAAATCACATTAATGGAAAGGAGGATAGCATCCTAACGAAGCAGCATTTGTATATACACTTATATATAATCAAGGTTGATTTTCATAAAACTGTTCTTCAACAAGTGTTAATCTAGGGAAATGCCACAACTCTTGTAATAAAAGTTTCAAAATATAGCTATGTGGCTAACAATCTTGGTCTTTTCCAGTTGTGAAACTAAATTAACCCAAGCCTTACCTTCTGCTTAGAATTAATACAAAATGAGAAAAATAGCCATAATTCTGTACTTTACCGATCCAGTTTAGCATCCACTTCTTAATTGTTTTCTAACATGTAGAAAGCAAAGGCAGCAAACTAATCATATAAAAATGTTTGAATTTTCTGGACAACATATTGTCTCTTTCTATTGAATTCCTGCAATTTCTTTACTGCTACATTTGACCCACAAGGTTGGGTGTCAAAAAGCATATGGAAAGGAGCTTGCCACACCAAACAGATCTTCTCACTTGATCTGTCATATCAGTGATTTATACATGCTGGCTACATGTCATTTTGAGGGAGGTTTCTTAACACTGCAATTCATGCCAGAATCAAGAATTTAGGGGACTAACATGTTTCTTTAAGTCAAAGATTCTGGACTTTTCTCAGTTTAGGTAGATGTTCCCATATCTTTGTTTCATCAATAAAAATGTTGCACTGGAGGCTTTTTAAGGCCTGATTTCTGCAGGTTTATATATATAGCAGCCTTTTATTTTACACAGGAAAATAAGATATTAAGACAGAAATCCCTGCTGAATCAAAACAATTGTACAAACCAGTACTCTTTTCACTGAAAGTTAGGGGATCACATCTGCAATCTGCACTTGATGCCTTCTCTAAGACCTGCCATCTATTAGGTTGAATGTTCTTCAAGTATATCCCATGGGATAACTAGAAAAAGATCCACTTCATTGCTTCCTAATACATGTTCAGCAGGCAAAATCTTCTGCACACTTAGAACAGCACTGAGGAAAATAGAGAATGTAAGATAGAATTTGAGGCTGCACAGCAGCCTCTTATGCTGCTTCATCTGCTTTCTGCAGAATTTTGTTCAAAAATGAGTGCCATGGGAATGTCATCACCACAGCAGGTTCTCACTTAAACTGGGAGTAGACAAGGTTGCCACAGAATTCAGCAAATTCTGAAGACACTCCAAGTGTGGGAGCTCGGCAGAGTGTCAGGGTGCAATAACTATCCTTTTCTCCCCATCTATGCACCTCCAGGCAAGTGCAGTCTGAGGTTGGGTGAGACAAAAAAGTGTTTAGTAATGGAAAAGGACAGAGATTTTGAAGTATTTTCCTCTTTCTAGGTCTGTATCTGCTAAAAACGCCAGTTAATACAATGAGCATTTACATAAATCCCCAGATGAATCCATATTTATTCTGCTCAGCCAAGACTTTCTGATTCCTTTGAACTGAGTCTGTCTGGTAGAGGAGAGTTTTCTAATTTTAAAACTAGATGTATGTGACAAGTCTTTGGTTGTTCTAGATTTCCATCTTTTCATTTTAATGCCAAACTGCTTTGCAGTTGATTTGACTGCATTTCTGTTGGAAGGGTGGTCCTGCAGCTGAGATTGCAAACATAACCTAATTGTTCTTTTGTCTTTCTTGCCATTTCATTAGTGTTCTGGGAAAGAATCCAACTCCCATGTAAGTTTTCTTAATCCTTTTGGTCTAATTTCTTGCTGATCACTACTGACCTGGTAATGGTACTCTGACAATCCTTTTTATCTTTTTTTTTCCTTTCTTTTTACCCCTTGGAGTTTTGGAGTTTTATACTTATCTTTCTGGCTTTTGTTCCCAAGTGCTTATGTGACACACACATCCTGTCTACATTTTAGAATTATCTTTTCTTCTGACAGTAAAATTACCCTTTTTATGCTTTTATTCTTTAAAATCTTATTTACTTAACCTTTCACTTGCCTCTTTCTGTTTTCAGACTTTATATATCTTTGCAGTATTAATACTTCTATCTTCCTTCTCCTCTTTGCTTTGGAAGTTCTCCTGTTTGTTCTCTGTATTACTAATAGCGTGGGATACATTTAAAGTAGAAGTGGGGGCAAAGGAATATTAAACAATGTGGAGAGATAACAGAAAAGAGCAGCAAGATTTGAGCAACTTATTGAAATTTCTTGTAGAAAAAGGATAGCAGATGTTTTCTATGGAACTGTTTCTCTTAAGTATCATCAATGAATGGGGACATATCTGCTGAATATTACTGAAGCAGTGCATTTGCTCAACAGATGAAGTTCTAAACAAAGCTGGGGAAAAAGAAATGACTGTATCTATTTAATGATTTCCAGAGTGATAGTCAGGTTTGTCAATAAATGTTTATATGTAAAGTTGTCCAGCAGTTTCCGTTACACAACCTTGATGTTTAACCACTTTTATGAACAGGCTACATTTAAACCCTTCAAACTAAAGTTTTGCTCAAATCTATTTATTATTTTATCATCAAAACAACTCAGTCTTTCTGCTCGTTTAGATTGATGGAATTAAAAACAAACAAAAAAAAAAAAAAAAACCCAAGAAGGTATTTTTTTTTTGTTTTGACAGCCATTACATAAATATGTTCTAATCCTTCTTTCTTGCAAAGTCGATGTGACATTTGATATAGAAATGAGGGAAGAGATGCCACAGGGCATCATTTCAGACTGTCCCTTGTTCTCATTGCAAATTCATCTAGATTTGTTAGAATGGGCAGTGATTTCAAATCAGAGGATGGCAACAAACTCTAGGCAAGAGAGCCAGAATGCAGCCATCCACCTTGCAACTGAGCCACAGTGCTGAAGGAGAGGGCTCTGCTACTGCTGAACAAAGGGATGAACCCTGGGGCCACTCAGGCCCTTACTCAACCCGTGTCTCTCCTGGCTCAGGCAACTGGCACCTTTGCAGAAGGGAGAATAAAGAAGACCATTTTTCTTCACACCAGTGGTGAGGGGGAGAGGCAGGAAGCCATCATTAATGTGGGCAAAGAGGGGAGGGCAGAGCACAGAAGCCCTATAATCCCTATAATCGTGTGTGGTGGGGTGTTGCCTTCTGTCATTTTGTTGCCTTCATTGGCACAGTTTTGTTTTGAGAGGCTGAGAGTCTCTAATGGCTCACACATTGATCAGCATCTCTGTGTAGCTGTGGTTTTGGGTGTCTTTTTGTTTTCAATGTGCCCTTTAAACAATATAGAATTATTTACACCTATGTATTAACAGAAGATTCATCTGGGAGCTATTATCAGCTCCTGTGGAAGACACTGCTCATCACACGTTATTAACTGTGGCTACTTGACTGCATAACACCCACTATCCACAGTACAAGTGGAGTTGAGAAAATGCTTACACATTCACTTCTTCAAGCACTGGAACAAGAGCCTATTAAAGCTGCAAATGGGGTATCCGAGACTGAGAAACTTCCAAACCTGATGCTGCCTGTGTGACCTTTATTTAGCCACCTCTGGTTTTGAATTATGCTACAGTCTTTAATTTTGTGATCAAAGTGAGCATCTCCTTATTAGTGCACAACATGCCTTTCTGGCACTGATAATGAATAATGTGGTTGCCTTCAGCACCCCAGACTCATTTGCAGCACAAGTATCTCATCTCTAACATGGGACTAATAACTATTATCCTGCCCAGCCAGTGCTTTAGGAAGGTAATCCATGCTTAAGATGCACTCAGAAGCTACAATAAGTCAGCTAGGCTAAGAAAATACAACAAACAAATGAATTTGGATGATATTCAGTAAATAAAGCACAAATATGGACTGGGTGAAGAAGACAAAAAGAAATATTGAACAGCAACCTCCAGTGAAGCTCTACTGTGATACAAGAAAAAAAATTGGATGTTGATGTAAATGATCGTGGGTAACTTTTCATTCTTTTCTAAATTTTCCAGTACTTTACTTAAACTTGCCTTTGGATGCTTGGAAACACCTGGAATCATTTTTTTCCCCTTTTTCTTTATTTTTGTCTTTGCATGAAATACATTTTTGTGCTTGGATAGAAATATACTTTTGAAATATCCAAGCAATCAGCCCAGCAGAATAATCTAATTTAATTCAAGCATGAAATATAAGCCTGAACTTTAGCTTGCATAGATACAAGATTTTTCAATAGTCACAAGATTATCTTGTTATTTTTCAGGCAGCAGCAATTAAAAATTGACATTTTCCTACTGGGTGTTTCAGTACTTATTTCCACGTACCTGGTGGAGTATGCACTCTTTCTGGCACTTTGAAATGAAATTGGAGAGCAAGAGAAACCTCTTCAATTTTCATTACATCTTCCAGAATTTGGAATAATTCAGTCTGGTTGCTTAAAAAAACCAATGCTTTTCCAAGCACATTTATCAGTTTGTCATGCTGTTGTCTCCTGTCATAAAACTGTCATCGCAGTCTCTCTGATGTGGCAGAGCTGGGGGCACTGGCAAAGCTTCTTGGCTCAGCTGTGCTCAGATTTTGCATGGCAAGTTGGGTTGCTCCAGTGAAAGTCACATGGCGCTTCTGCCTCAGTGTGGAAGCTACTGTGCCTTTCATTGCTAATGTCATCAAATGCCATCTTGACATCTGGATGTATTCCCACCCCATTTGAAGTATCAGCTGTTTATTCCCTCACTGTTGACCTTTCTTACCTTCTTATGTTTTCTTGAGCTATCATCCTTTCAACAACCTGCTATTTTTACTTTTTCTGAAAAGTGCCGGGAAAGGATCTGTGTAGCACTGAGTGTTTATCAAAATAATGTGTATGCTTTTCCATCTGAGCTGTGCATAGGTCATAATGCCAAGAAAGGTATGGAAGAACCAAGGAATTGGAAGAAAAGCTGGGCTGGGAAAAAAACCTGATAATCATTTTACAAAATATCCCTCTAAAAGCGAAGCAAAGTTCTGTAATCTGGTGTTTCAAGGCAGTTTGTGGACCCACATATTATTTTTAGTTTTCTTGACTATATTGGCTGTTTCTCTTAATGTTCTTCCATCAGAAATTATGCTGCAATTAGTTGTATTTATGATATGTGACCAGTTCATAGGCATCTGGTACACTGTAAATCAGTTTAATTCCTTCAGCGTGTATTTCTCAAGATTTTTATTAAAGACTTGTATAATTTAAAGCTTAAATAATCTTAGATTCCAGTTTGCTGAGCTAAGAGTATTATAAGAAGAATTTGAGGTGTAGCCTTAGATTGAAATATGTACTCTGAACAATGGTCCTGAAAACAAAATCAACAAATGATGTTTGAATTTCTGTCAGAGCTGTGTGCCATATTCTTAGGACAAATTAGGGTTATTTTTCTATCTCAGCTCTATGATTTCATATAATAATTTGGTTTTTTCCCTCTCAATCTAATTGAATTCCATAGCTTTCCTGATTTCAAATTTTGTAAAATGGGGCGAGTATGTATTTTTGCCTTTTTTTTTCTGTTTGAATTAGAGGTATATGGTGCACAATACTTAAATTATACTCCTAATCCACCCTACTCTCATTTTATCTCACAATGGCTTTGTTCATTAGTGTCTTATCTGCTTTTATTCTGTTTCAATCCCAGTACCATATTTTCCTTTGTAAAAGAGATAAAAAATGGTGATGGCAAGACCGATTTTCAGCAAGCAAAAAAAAAAAAAAAAAAAAAAAAAAAAAAAAAAAAAAAAAGCAGCCATAGTCTATTACTATCTCAGCTCTAGCATTTCTTCCTACAAAAGAAATGGCACTTTAGTGGCTATACAGGCTAGCCATGTAAAACCTTTTTTTGGCACCTCTGCGTACTGAAATCGTCCAACTAGCTGATAAGCAGGCACCATGCCACCGAAGCAGATGGGCATAGCTGTAGAGAGCCAAAAGACAATGTATGTGCATCAAGTGTGGATGTTGGTGGCAGGCTTCCCAGTCAGTGATGTCTTAACGATTAAATGTCTTGAGTTTTTTGCATCTGCAGTTACAGAGATGCCAGCCTTACTGTTGAATGGTGTTTGAAATTTTCTCTTGGTTTGTTTATAAATTATAGGGAATCTTTTGTGAATGCTTGCCTGGAAGATACTTGGTCAACAAGAAGGTTGGCAGTAAAGGAAATAGTAGCAATAACTTTCCCCAGCCCTAAACAGCTGTATGTTCTCACCCAAAACTAAACACAAAAATTCCAGAAAGTGAAAGCATTTTTCAGGGTATTTGAGATATGCAGAGGAGAGAAGCAACACGTAATTTAAGAGAAAGAAAATCAAATACAGTCAGAGATACACATTTACCATAATATTACCGATAAAAGATTTGGAGGTGATGCTATGAGAGAAAGACTCTCAAAGGCATGAATAAAGAATATTATGCTGTTCTTTGATTGTATCACATTTAGGGAAATAGAATTTGACCAGTCTATGTATATTAAGAGGGCTGGACCACAGCATTATCAGATTTCATCTCTAGTTTCTTCTCTGAACTGCAAAAACCTAGGGCATGGAGTATTTTTAGCTAATATTTTTTGATGCAAGTTGAAAGAGAAGGGAAAGGTAGTTTCCCTAATATGATCTAAGAGAAGGACTTTCTTTGTTTCCTGAGTAATACAGAGCCAACTTGCACACAGAGTCAGGTATAAGCCTCCTTGAGGAAGACCTTAATCCATCCAATGAGCAGACAAAGTGTAATGTGTTTTGGTGATTTGAGAAAAATCAGAGATTGATTGATTGAGAAAAAAAATGCTTTTAAAATAGCACTTCTACTGAATATATGCAGTCCGGTCTCTGCAAAATGATCATAATTTTTTAGAGAAACACAGTCCTAAATCCCTCTGAAGAAGTTAGAAAATTAAGTCCATTTTGTATTTTATCCTCTCTTTGAAAGTGATGTTTGTGTATCTACATTCATTGTTAAAGCTTCAGATTCTTCTTTTGTATAATTCAATACCTTCAGGACTGAAAAAGAGTGAAAAAAAAGCCACGCTCTATTAAAACATACTGATCTTGCCAAATCAGGCGGTCTTGCCCATCAGATTTACTGGAAGGGAATTGGAAGAGTACCCTTTCTCTTCTCTCCCTTGGCTGTGGTTCACTGGGCTCGCTCAGAGAGTCCATCCCGCCGCAGTGTGTGCAGTGGCGCTCTCGCAGGCGTGCAGCCCCTACACAAGGAAAGTTGTCTGACCCTGTACTCCCCGTGCGGTTCCGTGAGGCTGGGCTTTGTGCCTCCAGAGTTAGGCTCCATCCCCTCCAGCTACCTTCACCTCCTGAACAAAATTCAGCCTGGCTCCATTGTACGGCTGGCTGTAAACACCCTGCAGATCCAGTTTCTGTGTGTTATCTCCAAAAATAGGAAGTGACCTTTTCCATTGACTGATGCTCCCAAAGCAGCTACTGATCTCCCAAAACAGAGTTGCCAGCCAGTAACTTTGAGGGTCAGTGTGCTCCGTTCTGCAACTCTGAAACACAAAGTCTCCTAGTATCTTAGCCATGTCCTAATTTTTTTCCAAAATTTTGGAGTGGTCTAAGGAATTTCTTGAAATTTGTGCTGTAAAAAACAGTTTGGAGAGAGGCAAGAAAGCATTTGATGGTCCTCATTTATTTTTCGTGTGGTAAATCTTTAGTTAAAATTATATCTCCTTTGGTATATGAATATTAAAGACACACTCAAAGCTCTGTGGACTCAACAACCAGGCTCCTCATGACTTTATCTGTTAAAGCATTAAGCCAAAGAAAACTGAAGGGAGAAAACAATACCTGGGAAGCTGAATAAAAAGTCTCAATTTATCAAAAAAGCTATTATTATAAATGGCTTAATTTTAGTTTTAGCAAGAAATTCAGTATATTCTCCGAGGGAGATGGATTCCCTTTATAAATAGTTGTAGCTGGCACTCAAATACTGAAGCATCAATAGAAGAGTCTAAATAAATGTCAGTAGACTTCTGTTCCTAGCAACAGTAGCTATTGATTTTATTTTTTGCACTCTGTTAAAAATGAACACTGAAAGAATTCTGATTGTCCTGATTTGTATTTTTAATAGACAATTCAAATGAGAACAGCTGCTAAACATTCCATTAAAATAAACTGTTAAATGACTGAATTATAATCAAGATTTTTCTGAGTGTTTCTGAAAAGCCCAGAGACACCAAGGAAACAGTCAATACATGTCTAGCTCCATCAATTGCTAACGTCTGAAGCAAATTACAGCTTCCCACTTTTCCAGTGAGAAGCCCCTCTCGTTAGATTACAGCGAGGATACGTGTCTTGTGTTTATTTTAGCTGAAAAGAACACCTTTCCTTCCTCACTGCACATTGTCCAGTCCAAACTGGAGGAAGTGAAGGGATTCCTGCTGAGGGCTGGCCACTCAGCAGGATGGGCACGTTCCACCTAGGACTGCCTCAGGCTGAAAAGGGCCCGGAGAAGTGGTGCCCAGCTGGTGAGCCTGGTGTACCCTGGTTGGAACGCAAGCATGTGGCAAGGTGAGCACAGCACAGAGCCCACATGGAGGAGCACTGCTGCCCTGCAGAGGGGCTGGGCCATCAGTGTGGCCTCCTGAACTGGCACCACCAGCAGAGCCTCTTAGTAGAGTGATGCCTGGTCTGGGAAATGGCAAGCAGCAAGCAACCTCCCATGTTGGCAAGGGAGTATTCACACAGTCTACAGAAAAGCAATTGCATAATGCTCTCAAGCAGGTTTTAAAATATTTCTTAACAACTGAGGCAGACTTGTACATACCAAACCATTCTGCCACCTATCACTTTCATGCTAATTTTTTTTTTTTGTATTTTGCATGTGGTAGTTTCATAGTAGTATTCACTCTTAGATGAAGCATATCATAAAGCAGTTTATAGCATCCAATGATCTTGTTCATGGTTTTTTTCCCATTGGTAATTAATTGGTAAAATGTTCCAGGGAGCCACAAGTTATAGTGGAATTTTACCACAACAATTCCTGCAAATTTCCCCTGAGATTTGTTATTAAAAAATATATTTCCAGTGGAAGTAGTTTGGAGTCCTGTGAATGCAATTTCTGCACTGATAACTATGTATTACCTCTGAGGAAATCCAGGTCTTGAAATGCTTAGTATTTTAGGAGTGTTCTACAAGGTAGGGTTTAAAAATTTTTTTTCAAAATATTTCTAGCCCTGCAATTGAAGAATCAAATGACAAAATCACATCATTTTGGTTTCTATTCTTTTTCTATGCCAACTTTAATATAAATTTAACAGCTGATTAGAACTGGTCAAAAAATAATGTCATTTCAGAGCCATAATTTCAAGTTTTTATATGTTGAACAGCATTGATTTCTACTTCTAGTAGCTTTTGATCCTGGTAGATTAATGTTGGAATTGAAGCAGAAAGGTTAAAAAAGGTTCAAAGCAGTGTTATTTTAAGGTTGACTCTTGTGTAACCAGCTCAACCAGTTATGTCTTGAAATACAGAGATATAACGAGAAAGCCTTTTGAGATCCATTTAAATAAGAATTATAGTTTTCCTGTTACTTACATTTAATTAGTAATTTCTAATTTGAGAGACCTTATTATCTGTTTTACAAACAAAAGAAATAATGCTGGAAAAGTACGGAAATAAGAGGAAAAATATCAGTCCATCTGTGAACATATGTATGTATATTCATGTGTCTGCAGCTGGTTGGATATGTACTGTGTTGCAGTACACTGAGTATTCAGATATTTGAAGTTACTTCCTGCTGATAAATGTTTCACAGCAAAGATGTGATCAAAAGATACACAGGAATTGAATGATGAGTGAAGCCAAACCAATTAAATTTCTTCTGCTATGTCAAAAGATGAATTAAATATGTCCTGTTAAATTTTCTGCCTTACTTTACTTCCTTTATACCTAAAATACACTTTTGTTAGAAAGCTCAAGAATTGCAACATACTGATGCAGAAGAAACCTAAATCTCCACCAAACTGCCCTCCAAAACAAAGCAAAGAAACAAACAAAAACCAAAGCAAAACCATCAATGAAAACTCTCCTAATCAAGACAAAAATAAAAGATTTGAGATGAAAGGGAGAAAATTTCTTTGCTCCCCTTTTGGAAGAAGAATGGCAGAAATATTGTCTGTATAAAGAGAATTCTTTATTTAAATTAACTCCTCAGTTCCAGAATACTTTCATTTGGAGAGCTACAATGTAAACTAAGTTCTACATTTTGGCCATTCACTCTTGTAGCATCATATTGAAAGAAATTATTATTATTATTTGTAAGAATAGACTGACTACAATGAGAAAATGTTATGTGTCTTTGTTAGGAAAGCTGTATGAATGGGCTGATATAGCTCCAGATTTGTTTGTGTTTCCTTGGAAGTTTGTCATGTAGTGTTGTGGATTATATCTTCATGGTGTAGTTGGACTGCAATTTAGAAGCTGAAGAACAAACAAAAGTGATGCAATACCAAAAAATCCTTTTCCCAATCCTTCACACTAAAACCTGAAGAGCTGTGAATCCAAGAAGCAGGAAATGAACAAATGAATTATTCAAGCTTAAGCATTAACAGACCATCAGGAAGCGTAGGATATAAGCAACAGTAGTTCTCAGAACATGTCTCTTCAGCACTCCATCAGTTATGTTTTACCCGGGTAATGTTTAAATTATTTTGGTCTTTTTGTTTATGTGGGGGAAAAAAGAAGTATATATCTGCACAGTGCATTATTCTTTATGTCACCAGTACAAGATTTTTAGTAGTCTCTGTGACACTGGGAGTTTTGCCTTTGATAAGTTTGGCTTTCCAAATAGCAAGGGTAGAGTAATCTGTGTCAGACACTGGGAAATGAACCGAGCCCTGAAAGAGCCTTTCCTTTGAATTTGGTGTAGTGGAATCTAGATGCTGCTCAGAGGAAGGACATCTGCATTGCAGACATCTAAATGTGGGCAGATGGATACTGCTCTGACAGTAATGTGCTCTGTAGAAATTCAACTTATTTTATGCAAAAGGAGTTGGAGCCATGTCTTCAGAACAAAAAACAAATCTCTGCTGTGCTTTCTATTCTCAGCATAATTCTAGCACAAAGGAAAGGGAACAAAACAGAAGTAGCCAAAAGAAAGAGGAAGCCCAGTGAGCCCCACTCAAGCTAGAACTCCCTGGCTATGAGTAGATTGAGGGCTGACTGTATGTCATATCAATGTACTGGGCTCTGGGCTGTGCCTTTGTCCATTTATGACATGACCAGAATGTGTCTCAACTTTCCTCCTGCCTTTTATGCTTATGAATCCTTCTCATGCACATCCAGGGGCAAATAGAGTTAATAAATAATATAAAATCAGGGCTTATAACTGAATTCCAGAAGCTTGAAAGATTATACATAGATTTCCATACACGGGTTGTATGGAAGGCTCTGGAAAGAAATTTTAAGCAGCATTTGCTCCGTATCTGCAAGCACCGATTGCTCAAGAGGAAAAAAAAACATTCCAACAGCAATTTTCTGTTTGGTAATGACCAGTTCTGATGCACATGACAGTTCAGCATCTTCCAGTCAGTCTTGGCAGAGGACACGAATTATTAAAGTGTAATGACAAGAAAATAAAATATCAGGCAGATTTTTTTTTATCTGAGGAAATAAAGGAAAGGCAAAAAATATGTATATAAATGTGTGACTAATGAAAGACTGAAGAGTCAAGAAATCACAATGCCAATGGGTTAAAAAATTCCCTGATAAACACAAGCAGAAAACTAGACTGTCATTGCAATTTGAGGCAGGAAACTACAGCAACTCAAAATGGATGCTACAGAATCAATTCATATTGGCTTAGAAGCAGATGCTCACAAGAATGGACGCTGCTCTGATACTATAGCCATGATTAAAAATAAATGAAAAAAATAAAACCTAGCAAGAAATATCTAAGTCTTAAAAAATAATGAGAACAATTCAGCCAAGCAAAAATAGTGCAAGCTGCATGCTGTGACAATCAACAAGCAACGAAAAAAGTCCAGAGGATTATGTCATTCTGCAAGAGCTTCCCAGTACGTTCAGGAAAGTCAATGAACATTTATTGAAGTTGAACTGGTTGCACAAAGTCTCTGCTGCCAGGAATATTATTGGTTGTCAAGGCTATTGGTTTTGGCCCCGAGGTCTCTTCCAGTGAGGCCTGTAGAAAACTGCTGGGCAGGGAAGACTTTCATCTGAATCATTAAAAGCAGAACACAGCCTCTCTTTGTGTTAGGTTCCTGAGAGCAGCGGTTCGGCTTAAAACATTTGGTCCTCGTGCATTCAATTACTGAATCTCTGCTGGGTCAGAATTGGACTTCAGATGCCTCTTTGGGGTCAGGCTGTGGTTTCTGGTCCTGCTCTGCACTGGAAGCTTCCCTCTAATGTGTGGCTCCTGCTGGGTTCTAGAACTGGACTTTCCACCATGTTGTGCTGCCCATGTCCTCATCAGCTCTCCAGGAAAAGCCTCGGGCAATGGGAATAGGAAGCAAAATGCACAGAGCAGATGAAATCAGAGATGGTGCCTACTAAGCAACCACATGAAGTCCCACTGTAGACTGATGTACTTTCTGCTCCAGATGGACTTCCCACAGGGGAATCTAGGTGATTTTATCAGTCCCAGACATATGGAAACAAGAGGCAGAGATAGTATATTGATGCCAAGTATTCAGAATTTCACTTTTTATCAGATTTGATGGGGAAAAGATAGGTTTAAAAATTGTATTTCTAAGTGATATATCTTCACAGACTGAGGAAATTAGGGGGAAATAACTTTAGAAACAAAGATAATTATATTGTGGACAGTTCTTAGTGCATTACTGGAAAGAGATGCTCTTCCCAGACATGCTGGGCTCAAGGTAATCTTTGAACAATTCAAGTGCTGTTTTCCAGATAGCATAAATAATCACATGTTTAATTACTATGGTAAACGTAGTAATCATAATTTTAAAAATTCCTTGAGTTTCTTTTTCCTGAATGTAGCACAGAAGGCTCTTGGGGAATATTTTCAGAATTGGAAGACTCTAAAACTAAAATTGTGCACATTTCTAAAAATAAAATAAATAGCAAATCATTAATCACAAGAACAATTCAATTGCTCTGCATTGCACAATGTAGGTCTTGGCCCATGTATCCCTCAGACACTCGTGTTTGATTCAGATATCAGAAAAATATTTTGGGAGCAAGAGAAATGCCATGTAAAGTTCTTTGGGAAAAAATAATAATACTTTAATTTAAAATTCTCATATCTATCAGAGTTCCTGACTATTTGTGCCTGAAAAGTATGGGACATATTTCTCTTTCAGGCAAAGTATGACAATAGATATAAGTTCTGGTGACCATGTTTATATCAAAGGCATTTGTGGCCTACCTAAACCTTTGATTCTTGTGCCCTTGTGATTATTTTTCCATTTGGCTTAGGTATTAAGTGAAGTGATGTAATTTCTTTGGCCTCCAGTTTCCTTGTTAGGAAATTGGAGATAATGTGACTTAGCCAGCTTTGGCAGAAGTGTGAAGAGAAATGTATAGGTTCTCAGTACTGGTACAAGATATTTTAATATCTCAGTTTTCCATTCCCCAAGAAAAAATACATTCTATATTCATTTGTGATGATTCATAGTGAATGTAACTACACAGGATCAGTAAATCATAAAATACCTAATTCTTTTCAAAATTCTTTGCAGAGGGTTATAAATTCATGTTTGCTATTCAAGTCTTCAGTCTTAACCTTCTAGTTATACCTCTTTCCAGTGTGGATCTCCATAAAAATAATAAGCTTCCATGTCATTGCTGTGCCCCTTCTCAGTATCTCCTGCTTGGTCAAGTGTGTATTTATCAGAGTTCTTGTCTTGCTGTTATGTGACTGCTGTAGCATTGTGGTGGCTTCTGTCAGATAATGCAGCTGTCTTGAACTCCCACATATGAGAAAAAAAAATACAGCAATAGACCTTTGAAGAGCTCTTATAAAATGATCTTCTAATTAGATACATATAATAGAAAGTGTCAGAGAGATTTGTTCACTGTCACAGACCTTCAGTGCTGAATTTCTTCAACAATTTGCTGGAGCACATAGAAAACAAAAGGCATTTATGACTGCATGTGATGCAGAGATAAGAGATGTGCTACATCTGAAGCCCCTGAAATAAGAAACAATGAGAAGCAGAAACATCCTTGTATTTCAAGACAACTAAACTCAGTGTTTAGCCACAGAATTCAGGCAACAGGCACTTATTACAACATTTTAAAAGGAAGAAGTTTAAAACATACTTTTAAAGGACATTTTTAGCCTTATTTGTAGTCCAATAACAAGAAATTCGTGTTAAAAGAGTATATCAAAATGGCAGATAAATGCATCAGTTTTTTGGTGATAAACTTGGCAGTGAAAAAGTTGTTTCTTTATTTAATAAGGTTCTCTGCTGGCACAAGCAGTTCCAAAGTTCCTTTGAATGTTCTGTTGAATGCATGTTGAGCTTTTTAATCAGCTGTTGATTACATCCAATGGGACATGTTGTGCTATGGACCACTGACCTAATGAAACCTGGTTCCCTGGTTTCCTCTCTCCCACATTTTTCCTCCTTCATGTTGACAGATAAGGGATGATCTTTTAAGTCATTCTCCGTAGAAGAATTTAGTAGTGTCTATTCCTATTTGTATGCCCATTTTCCTGAAACTTTTGTGGATAAAGTATCTTTGAGTCTTCTTGTGTTTTGTCTGATTCGCTTCAAATTTTTCTGGAGCACAAAAAATTTTTGAAGGGAACAGAAATTGCACATTTCATATCTTTGAAAAATTAGTCTAAATGCAGTATTTTGAATTTTCACTATAAGAAATCCAGTTATTGTCATGTTTCAGAAGGAGTGTTTTTATTATCTACATGAGAATATATAACATTACAGTGTTACAATAATTGACAAAAACCAACAAGTTAAAATGTTGCATAGTTGGTTAACAAAGCCAAATTAAGGTTATTGAATTTAAATTAATGTTTTCTTCTGTTATTTTGTAGTTTTATAAAGCTCCATGTTACATGTGAAGAGGAGTGTACTATGAGAAAGCTTAATATGTTTAATGTCTCAAAGTCTTGTTATAAAAAAAATGAGCTTGTTAAGACTCTCCAGCTGAACTAAGTTCCTATTTTCCAAAGTTTTATTAGCAGGCTGCATTCAAAGTGTAGATGTGGATTAGATGTGGGCCATCTCTGGAGATATTTTGACCTCAACTGGATAAATCCCTGCAAAGCTTGATCCATGCTGGTTGTGCTTTGAGCAGAGATTGGACCAGGTGACCTCCAGAGAGTTCTCCTGACCCAAATAAATCTGTCATCTGTGACCAGAAAGAGCTGACCTATAAAGTCTATGTAATCTGTATGCTTTACATTACCTGAAATCACTTCTGTGTGAAGCAATTCAAGCATTTATAGCTGTGTTAGCTTCCATTAAATCAAAACTATTTTATCATAACTTTTTAAAATCTGAACATGCTGCAACTAATAGCTAGGCTGTCTGGAAATTATTTTGTTATCTATAAAAATAAGAAATTAAAAAAGGGCTAAGTTTTGGTCATATTGGATACAGTCTCACTTTAGATGCTGGGAAATGGCAGAATTGTTTTATTTTCACCGTATCTAGAAGACTAGGTTGTAAATGGCATGTTGAATAATAGACAGTGTAATGCAGAACAGCACTTGGAAGAGAAATGCAAGAAGAATCCTGCATATGTTGTTAATGAATGATGAGAAACAGATTGTCATTTATGACAAAAATTGTTTGTCATGTATATTTGTTGTATGGAATGGATAGTATGCAGTATAAAATGTAGTCTGCTTATTCAGAATGTGAACACATGGAGGTGTGCAGAAAATAGTACTTCTTGATTTGGATGAGGAGCTATCAAAATGTAATCAGTATGGTTTGGAGAAAAGGCTACAAGACATGAGGAGTAAGTCTGTAAATAATTGTGAGAAGTGGTGTGGTGGTGTAAAAGGAGAAGACAGCTCTCAGCTATAACAGGTAGGGAATGGTGTACCACCGCTGTCGTATTTCACTTGTATACAAGGCCTTGTGGAATGAAATAAACAAACATGCAGAACTCAATTGTGAGCTAGAGGATGGCTACAACAGCCATCAGAAATGCATTTGAAGATCATGATGTTTATTAGACGATGGAATAATTTGTCAAGGGAAGTTCTTTTGTACTAACATTAGATAAGAGTAGCAACAGCAGGTCAAACTTTATTATACAGGATCCTCCAGCATTACAGCAGGAGAATGTACTTTCCAGTCCTACCACACAAGGTCTTATGAATACAAAAAAGAAGCACAGTAGTAGACAGAAGAGAAAAAGTGTATCCCAAATACATGTACAAGATGTTTGTACCAGTGAACAGATATTGCTTAAACATGACTGCTTCTCCTATATGCTCTAAGACAAAACAAAACAAAAAATTAATTTTTAAAACCCCAAAGAAACAGTCAATTTAAAATACAGTCTGTCTATTAAATGTGTTGAACAATTATGAACTGTGCTTTGGAAGGTCACAAAACAAATTGATTGAGGCATGTGTCATGAAGCAATTCCCCCATGTTTTGTAGAAATATTGCAAAAAATAGGTGATAGATAGATAGACACACAGATTTTCTTCAGGTTATATATATCCTTGTTTTCTTGAGACTAAATCTGAAGTGTTGAAAAAATCCAGTGCTAGTTCAATTAGGCTGTTATTTAGTAAGTTATATTTGAATGATCAGTTCTGCACTTCTAATATAATTAATACAATAATATAATAACTACTAATAATAAGTAATATAATTAATATTGCATGCCTCTCTATTGTAGCATCACCCATTTAAACAAAAAGAAAGAGATACAGATTAGTCTCAAATTCAAATGTCAGATATATCAACTCTGCTGAGATGCAGGTTTTCTGGTGTGACAGTACTCACTAGATCACTCGACATTGTGGTAGGGAAAGGGAAGAATTTATTTGTGATTCTCTCTTACGTGTAACGTTTTTATTCATAGGCACCATACTTATAATCTGGTTTTGTCTTGGATTGAGCTAATGAACCAAGTTTAACTTAGTTAAGAGTGGAATTGTTAATTCTGTGTTTCTTTCTTCCTCCCTACAGTATGCTGTCTGGCTGGTCCTTTGGGTTACATGGAACGTGTTTGTTATCTGCTTCTATTTGGAGGCTGGAGACCTTTCAAAGGTAATTTACCACTGGATACATTTAAGCCATCAACTCTTTGTTAACAGGCCCCAGGCTGTGCTCTGTTTTACTCATTCTTTTAGTGTTACCTAAATGAATACTATGGAAATGTATGATGGAAATTTGGAGTATTCTGGGTATGCTGGAAAATTTTAAACCAGACAGTAATGAGCATATACATTCTGATGCCCACAACAATAATTGTGTAAATTCTTAAAAGAAAATTACCTCTTTTTGTCCCCCTCAGTAGTTCTGCAATGCAAATTTCACCCACATGAGAGACATTAATGAATGATTTTATGAATACAAAATGTTGCCATCTCAGGGGCAAACAAATATTTATTGTACCTTTTAGTAGCTTGCTGCTACTTAACTGGATTCCTTTCAGGGGTCTCATACACAGTATAATACTTGCAAAAGAAGAGGTCTTTCTTTAAATTAAGATGTAAACAGGGGTGCCACAACAGATTGCCATTTGGCTTCATCAATGTTTTTTAAGTTTGTACTTCTGCTACAACTGTTTTCCTTGAACATTTATACACAGTAAAAATCTATAGGAGAAATACATTTTCCTAAGAACAACATATTTATAGAGTTTTACTGACAGTGTGATAATGCATAAACTGGCAGTCGGTAATGGCCTGAAACCAACACTCTTACTTTCTAAGGTGTTCCCAGAAAGCTGGAAATTTGTTGATAAAAGATTAGCAGTGGCAAAAATAATTTTTTAGGGTAACATGCTTCAATTGATTCTAGATGTGCTGAATTATGCTCACAATGCTATGAACTGACCATCAAGGAGAATCCCTAGTGTCAAACACATCACATTCTCTTCTTGACTCAGATTTTCATTTTTGTTCCTGATTACAGGGAGTTTAGCCCAACTGTAAATTACAGATGTAATCCTCTGATCCTTTGTGAGTTACTGACACCTTGTTATGCAGAAGGTTAAACACAATTATAGGAAGAGTAAATGAGGCAGAGAGACTTCCTTGCTTGTTGTTTCTTTCAAATTACCCCCAAAGTACAAAAACTACTAGATACAAGGTGTTTCATCCCCATGTATTCCATTTCTTCAAAAGATGCTGACTTCAAAAGGATCAGAATTTCATTTCCTGAGGGTGTAAAGTAATTTTCTGCAGGTAAAATGTTCCACTTTCCTGGTTTTATACTTTCAGGCAGGCCCAATCTCATTAAAAGCTTGGCGAAAACATAGCAAATAAAAGAACTTGCATATATTATCTTTTATTTGGCCAAAATTCTTTTTTTGTTGCCAGGAGAACTAACATATATAACAAACCCAGCGCCTGTTGTACAATTATACTCAACCCAATCCACCCTCTTTCCACCTGCTTGTTTCAGCCACCTGCATTCTGAAACTTGTAAATGTTGGGATGCTTATCTCACCTCAGGAAGTGAATGGGGGTGGGAAAAAATGGAGAAAGGAGAAGTTGCTGTTTGAACACTGGGTATAAAAACAGCATAAGAATACTAGTAAGTGCTAGTTGGAATAAAAATGGGCCACAGATATTGAAATTATTTTTTTCTGAAGTCTAGAAATTGTCATCTGCAATGTTTCCCAAACAACCATAGGGTTCAGGTCTATATTTGAATGCAGTTTAATCTTTTATTTGGTCTCTAGAGGTATTATTTGCTCCAGTGATATGATCTGCCTTGAAATACCCAGTAGAGTATATTCTTTCCACTTCAATTGACTTTCAGAGCACCGGAGTTGGTAAAGAGGGGGAGAAAAGAAAAAATTCCAAGAAAAACAGATTTTTAAAAATGGTAAAGATAAGTTTATTATTTACAAAAGATCTAATTCACATGTAGGGTATCATTCTCCTCTCCTTTTCAACTCAAATGGTATGTCAAGACTTCCCACATGGAAATATTCTAGAAGACCTATCACTTAGAAATACACATCTAATGCAAATGTACCAAACTGTTCAGGTTGATAACATACCCCTCCACTCTAGATCCTTCAGAGGCTCTGGCTGTTTCACAGATATAGGTATCTTACAGAATAGATCATTTCAAGTGTAATTTTTCTCAGGCATATTCCTAAATCTTCTTTATTACTTATATTTTCATCTGGGAATAACTGCAATTTTAAATCTGTGGGGATAAATCTGGGCAATTTCTTTGTTGGGAATGGCATGTAGAATCTTGAGAGAAGCTCTAGATCTGAACTAGTTCTAAATAGAGAATATAAAACAACCTTTAGGCAAGCACCAGAGGGATGCCTCTGAGGTTGTAAACCATGAGAGAGGATCCTGTGCATGGCTTTAAGAATTGATAGGTTAAAATTACAGCCTAATAATAGTTCAGATGGGTATAGTTTATTGTTATATGTATTATTTATAGCTTGCTACCAAATAAAATAAAAATAAGGAATGGTTTTTTTCCAAAGTTTTAAGAAAGCTTTTGTTCTATGTGTACAACAGTTTTTCCATCATCACCTGCTGAGACAATGGAGAGGGCACATTTTAACTGTTAATATACTTACTTTCCTTGTGGGGGTGGAGGTCATGCCATTTTTACAGCTTCTCCTGATATACTGAAAGGGGTCTGTGAAGACTTAGAAATTTTTAGAACAGTGAGATAAGCATCTCTAAAGAGACTGAGGAGATTCAAGGACTATTTGTGAACATCCATGTGAATCTGTTTGCATTATACACCTTTACAATCATAGATATCTTGTGGAAAATGGTGTCACACCAAGTATTTTCTGTCCTTGAGGCACAGTTTTCTTTGCTGAAACTCTATCAGAGCAAGATAGAATATTTGTCTTTGTAAGAAAGGTTTTTAACAAAGAGGAAGTACAATCTCTTGTTCTTAACCTTGATTTTTATATGGATCTGTGAATAAATGCCTAGAAAACCCACTTCTCAGACTTACTTTTCAGTATTATTCTTCAAAAGTATTTAATTAGTCAGAGTGTTGTTTTGCTTGTTGATGACTGTCATACTTTCTATAAGCAGGACTTTTAGGTGTCAAGACTGGTAATATTTATTTTGGCCTGTGGCTAAGCAAATGTAGTACATGAAAAACATAACCTCTTATCTTGAATGAGACACATCTGAGGTACACTAGTGAAACAAAAATAAAAGGAAAACATAATAGAAAACATTTCTGAGAAAATGTAATATTCCTGTGATTTTTTAAACCCAGGAAAGTACATAAGGAAATAGCAGAATCTATCTCCGAATAACAGATAATACTCATTTGATTAAGAACAACACTCCTGATTCAAGACATTTGAAAGCTTCCCCTAATGATGTCTAATGATACCACAAACAGAAAATAAGCAGAATAAGAACTCTCATACTCCCATTTTTACTTTTGAAACGAGTAAACATTTTTTGCTGAAAGAAACCCTTTCCTGAGGTTGCAGTGGTCCCGTTGCAAGTGTGGGAGTGGAGACCCTGTCGCTGTCAATTGCTGGAACTCGAGGCAGAAGTTGGGTTTGGGGTGCTGAACAAGGGGGACCAACTGGGCTACAGGGCCCAAAGCAGCCCTTGCTGCACAGGGTCCCATCCTTGAGTCAGTACTTCTGTTCTCTTTGCATGCAACTTTATTTGTATGACCAGATCCAAGAGTTTTCCTCTCACTCATTCCTGTCGCCTGTCTGAGCTCCGGAATCACTTTACTGTACAACCCAGACTACTATGCGAATATGACCAAGAGTACACTTCTGAAAAGCTCATTTTAACAGTCAGAATTGAATTCGTTTCTATTTTTCTTTCATTCTTGACATCTTCGTTATTTAAACCTAATAACATACAAAATTTATATTTATTATGTTAAATAATTAGGTTATACTTATCTATTTTTGTCACAAAAATTAGACGATTAAAAGTCAAACACTCTGGTATCAAGAAATGCCAGATTGCTTGACTAAGCATGATTCAGCTCTCTTGTACATCCATTTTTATATACTTTTTAATTATGAAGTCACAACTGTATATTTTTCTTTAATCTCAGTACCACATAGCCTATTTCAGAGATGAAGTTTTGGTATTTGAGTGAGGCTGCCATACTGGATCTATCTCCATACACTGCAGCAGTCAGAAAAAGTTTAGTAATAAATATAAATGTAAATCCTGTACTTCAGTTCTGATCTGAAAACATGTAGAGTAAGAATATGAAAGGTTAGGTAGAGAACTCTGGCACATAAGATCTCTAAGGACAGAAGTGATACTGTGTAATAGATCATTTGGTGTAGTCAAACTGTGGCTCCTCATTATTCATTCTACAGGTCTGAGCAACTGTTCCTAATAATAATAAAAAGAGGGAGTTTCTATTTGTATTCAAATATGTTTCTTCCTTTCCTATATTGCCCTGTACTGCAACAGGGAGAACATGAAAGAATAAGATTAAAAAATGCACTTATTTAAAATTGAAATTCTTATATATGATACAAAGAACTGAATTTGCTGTAGTTATTAAAATGTAAACTAAAAGAAAATATGTAATCAGGTTGTTTTCTGCCAGAAGTTTTAAGGGAAATTAAAGGTTTCTGAACACTTTCTCTCCTACCCACAACAAATAACTGGAAATATAAGATAACTTAGGCTTAGAACATCACAGACTTAGTCATGCTGGAAGGGCCCTCTCAAGGTCACCTAATCCAGTCTCCTGCTCAGAGCAGCACCAACTTAAAAGTTCTGTCATGTTGCCCAGAGTTTTAGCAAGTCAAGTTTTAGAAGGATGGAAGTTTCACAGCTTCTCTATTTCTTAGCCATTCTCATTGTGAAAATTTTTCTCCTGATATGCAGCTGAAATTTCCATTGCTGCAATCTGTGATGTTGCCTCTTGTTCTTTTACTGAGTGCCTCTGAGAAGAGTAATGCTCCACCTTTTCTAAGATTCCCTTTAGGCTTTTAAGTGAAACTGAGTGCTTTGGCTGTTTGTTCTTTCTGGGGTTTATTTCCTATTTCAAACCACAGATAGTTTGTTGCACCTCACAAGAAAAAAAGCAAATTATTTTGTAATAATCAGTAATAAATAATTGGTTTATTTTTCACACTTTCACTTTACTATGGGAGAAAAATGAAGGGTCTTCACATATATGTAAAGCTATAAAGTATCTTATGTAAAACAGGAAAACACATAGGTTGTCCATGTTTGGAAAAAGTAGTAAGACGTTCAAAAACAATTAGAGTCCATTAGTTCAAAGACAATTCAACTTATGCTGATATTTAAGTTTCCTTATATTGTATTTATCAAACTACTGAAAATTTTGTGTATAAAGCCTGCAGTCCAGTAAAATGCTACAAATATGTAACTCATCCCTATTCCTGCTGAGGTAAGTGAATCAGGAGGGTGAACAAAACATGGTGAAGGTCCCAAGTAACTGCTAAGGAGCAGTAGGAAGACAATACAATGGCATTCCTGAGGAATGCCTGTGGGGAAACAGTCAGCCCTGCAAAGCTGCAGGAATGACGATTTAGGCAAAGAGTTTGCTGCTGTTTTGTTATCTGCAAGTGCTGCCCATTCTGTAGCTGAACTGCAAGCTAGTTTTCTATATCATAATGTACTGGTTTGAAAGCACAACCAGGGAGATTCCAAGTCAGAAATACAATTTAATAGAGAGAGAAGACATGAACAACAAAAAAAAAGGTAAAAATAAAATAAATGCAATAGTACAAAGAACCACTGACAGAGTCAGAATACAAACCTGACACCCTGTTGGTCAGGGTGTTGGAAGCAGCCTGATGTAAGTCCTCCAGGAGTGACAGATGTGGCTCCTTTGGAGTAGAGACGATCCTCAAGAAAGGGGCCAGTCATCCTCAGAGAATCCAGTGGAAACAGATTCCCTTGGTGTTTGGGATTGCTGGTTTTATCCCAGTGGAAAGGCTTTGGCTCCTCCCACTGGGTGGAGCATCCCACAATGGAATGAGGTGATGTTATCAGTCATGTGAGAGGCCTTAAATGGCCCATTCACAGGTGATATCCCTCGGAGGAGGATGGGTGGAGGAAGAGATAAGAAGGCACTGCCTTATCTGGTGTTATCAGGTGTCCCATTAACAGAAGGCATCCGCCCTCTTTCCACCCCTAGAGTTATAAGAGATAAGGAACAATATCTCCCAACCAGTTTCAACAGATGAAAATAGAATACACTTTTTTGGTTACATTTTCCAACCCAAGACATACAAAATCAGAGGAATAAAGGCAAATGTAAGAAATCATGTCCAGCTGCCAATATGCACTCTCTTTAAAGTCAGTGTTTACATACTAATGGTCATGGTTCATAGTAAAGTAAAGCCAGAAGGGATTTTGGGATATAGCCATCAGTTCTGCCTCCAGCCAGGCCCAGCAGCCAACATGTACCATGGGAGAGCAGCTGATGCAAATGGTCTCAAGGAGGAAATGCGCAGTTTAGAAATCCACCTACAAATGCTGCTCATGCATTAGCAACTTTTCCTCACTGAGAAATTCTCCTTTCCCTTGTTGATCTGAGATGTTAGTCCAGGATTAGCCAGACACAGCTGATTTTCGTGGCTGTAGGGCAGCCTATTCTTTCTCTTTTCCTTTTCCATTGGATGACTCTAATGAGAAAAGGAAGAGGCAGCAATGGCCATAGCACCTCCTTTCAGCAAATTAGCAGCAGTCCTGCACTGCTGGTGAGAATAAATGGAAAAGGTGGGAGGAAATATGGAGCTTGTTTTTCCTCCAACTGTTCCCGCTTGTCCGTACCATCTTATTGCGCAAAATTGTAAGGACCAGCTAGAAACAGGCCACTTGTAGTAAGTTGTATTTTTCCACTTGAATACCCCAACCTTGGCAAGCACTCATCCACCTATGTGTCTGACTTTCATATACCACTGCTTGGATTGATACCTAGTTGCTCTGAAATACAGTTTATATCCATATGCAAATTAACTGAAATAATGCAAATTACTTCAGGACATGATTTGCATAGCTTGTCACTCATGCTGCTTAAAAAACATGCTGGCTATGAGAGCTGAACACTTTATGCAGCTAATATGCTCTGATTTTAAAGGGAGGGCTGGATACATAGGTGAAGCTGGGGAAAGAGCAAAACAAAAGAAATGGGTAATTCATCTTCAGCATTACTCAGTTGTAACAAAGCAATGAACTTGGCTAAAAGACTGAACTTACACCAGTTATCCATTCATTCTACATAACTTTGTGTCCATTAGTGTAATCATTATACTGCTTTGATTCCACATTTACTAATTATTTTTGTAAAGCAGTGGTCATTAGCAGTTAAATGTCATACATACTCTAATAAAACAACCTGCAGGATGGTTAATTTGAACATATTACCTTCCTTGGATGTTGTTTTAACAGATGTCCTGTTAAGATAACAGAGAAATTAAATCAGTTTTCAACTCAAAGCATCTGGTTAACTTTGTAGGTAAATGCCTTTGAGCAGTAAATCTGACCAGGGTTTTCAGATAAATAGCTATCAGAATGTTTTAAGTAAATGACTTTATTTTTTCGCTTCTATTACTTAGGGCACATTTGACATGCTTGATCATATATCTAACAGATGAAAATTGAAAATAGTGCTGGCAACCAGCAGTGTTAGGTTATTCAGGGGGTAGTTTCATGGGTAGATACTATTAAGCATGCTTATGGTTTCAGAAAATTTAGTTCTGCAGCAATTTTTAAACCTCAAGATCTTTACCAGCTGGAAGATAACTGATTATAAAATGTAATCTGTTTAATACTGTAGACATAGCATATGGTGGAATACATTTAGATAAAAGTGGAATTTTTCGTTTTCCTAATGGTGAAGTAAATTGTGATAGGAAATCATTCAAAGTATAGAAAAATATGAAATATGATTGTATCTATTTTGCTAATAGTAACAATTTTATCTTTTAAAATCCTGGGACATATTTTCTGTTGAATTTATGAATAAACATACATCTTGCTGTTGATTTGTATTTATTCACTTTTCCCACAATTTAATAGTTTTGCTACAAATACAGGAACACAGGAAAATATGTGTAGTGACTGGTTAGATGACAATTCCATGTGATTATTTACTTATGTGTGTGTTTACATATATATTGAGTGCCTCAGTTATACTGTTAACATTACTAGGCATGCATTTTAGCATGTACCTTAAAGCTGCATATATCATAGTTACATGGAGGCTTTCCTATACAGCTAAAGGAAGTCCCATGGATATTTCTGCAAGTCTTTCAAATGTTACAGCCAAGACATTGCAGAAAAATATCCAAAAATATGTTTATGAAATTACTTTTTAATATTTATTAATTATATTGCAGTACCATCTAGTGGCCCCATTTTGATATCATGGTGCCATTATGCTATGAGCCCTAGACACATATAAGTAAACTTTATCCTAAATGGTGCAAACTCTTACTATGTGATTCTGTGAGAATGGGAGGTGGAAACCAGAAAATAGTAGACTGCTGTGAGAGTCTAAAACAGTGTTATATGTTTGGAATTCTTCCTGAAGTCTAGATTTTCACAACTTTCTTGTCCTATTTTCCTCATGTTTCTCCTCTCTGTGAGGATTGTTAGTTGAGTGACACAAAACCTTACTCCTACAGCTTTTATGGCCCACTTTGGTGAGCAAAACACTTCTGTATGCTGCAATGCACTATTGTTAGCATTTCGACAGTTGTTAAAGGCACCGGGGGAAAAACTGTAGATTTTGCTTAAAATGAAAAATCAGAAGCTAAATTTATTTCTAGTCAGGCAGATGCTCAGAAGATCACAGCTACAGAATGCATGTTTGCTATGACAGCTCATGTGGGGATTGTCTATGCCTCTCATACACAGTACTTTTACTGTGCCTGTATGAGTCAGCTATGGACAAGGGCTGAAGGGGATTTACCATAGTTGAAAGTAGAGGGGTCTGCCAGAGCAACCACCCATCTTTTTGAAAGTATAAAAACATTCAAAAATATGGTCTGCTTTTTAATTTTCAATCTCTCATGGTGTCAGCTTTGTGTTTCATTATTTATTCTTTTGGGGTACAGATGCAATACTTTAACATAGTCCCTAGCAATTTTTTTTTTGTTCTAAATATGGATGCAATGGCCAGAATATACTTTCCTCACATCTACTCTTCCTCTAAATATAATATATAATTGACCTCCTAATTAGCATCTATCAAATAAACTCCATCTTGTGAACCAGGGGTCTTCTGAAAATTTCAAGGCAGAGCACTGAACCCATGCATTTTCTGAGGAGGTTTGTGTTACTTGGAATTTCTGAAGGAAGCCATTCTGATCCTTATGTCACTAAAAATTATGCTGGTGTTAATCCAGTAGGAAATAGAAATCCTGTATTGCCTTCAGCATCTTTTTACGTATGGATAAGCATTTATTGAACCTGGGAAAGCAATGTGAGCTGCAAAGTACTCTCCTTTTTTGATCCTGTTTAATATAGAAACCCCATCCTCCTTTCTCACCACTGCAATGGTAGCAACAGGCTCATAGGCTATGCACTGAAAATGGCTATGGTGACTAATCACCTCTTACAGCTGTTCATCATCTTATAGCACTCTGTATTTGCAGTTGCCCTTCTGCTGGAGACCCCATTCCCATGGTTCTGCCACCTGAACACTCATGATCTATCTCTGGGCTGAAAACACAGGTGTGTCTTAAGGCACTTTTTCAGCAGCCACATAAAATTCGTTCTTACACAGAACAGGGACACGGACAGCTTTGCACTGAAGCATGTGAGTAGCTCCTACAAAAGGTGCTAATAGAAAGCCAAGGAGACAGTCATGTGTTTAAACTGTCACAAATATTTCAAAGTGAATGTCTGCCCTAGTCACAGAGCCATGCTATGCTTTCTGCACCACGAGAGAATTTATAGTCACTAGATAAATTTCCTTGAACATTTAAACAGGTATTTCAAGAAGCATGTTGGAATGTAACTATTTAGGACAAAACAGAAATTAATTTTTCCTCCTGTAAAACTGCTACCTCAAAACTGTAGAATTATTTTAAACACTAGTAATCTTCATGTAATTTTCTTCCTTTCTCATTCCCATGGAAAGAGTGTTTCCAAAACTGGTACTGAGAGGCAGTGATCTGTAGTATATGGATAAGTGAATTCATTAATATCCTCTTCAATAACAGCATAGGATTAAATGATGATTTTTTAATAATTGTCCATAATAGACAGAAAAAATATTCTCTCTCATTGACTTCAGTGCTGTCACTCTGCAGTTGACTGCACACTCACAGCTGGTTTTATTTTGTTGATTCCTGATGCTCAGAATGAAGCCCTAGCTATGAAAAATATTTGATGTCCTTTTCTAATAACCCATTAAACTCAATGATTGCCTCAGTGAATTAATCCCCAGAGGATAAGTTTACCTTACTGTTGTTTTCAAAACTTGTTGCTGCTCCTTCAATGATAGTAATTTTAAGGGGGAACCTATCTGTTCAGGAGTGCTCTAGTGTGGTGCCACATCCAACTTACCAGACTACCACAAATACCTGTTTGTTTAGAAATTGGATTCCCTGTTTTGAGGGTAGGATTTGATTGATTGAGTAACCTTATGAATGGAACTAAAATGTGGTTTATTGTGGGTTTCTAAGAACCTGTTGTGGGTTCTACTATTGCGGGTTCTACTAAGAACCTGTTCTTCAGCAGGCCACAGTGTAACTCAGGCTATTTTTCTTCCACCCTACGACAGGTGTGTAATTCAGCAATAATGAGGTGATCAGTAATGTGCTGTGTCTAAGTATTTCACAGGTATCTTTAAACTGCCAATGAATCCTTTTGTAGAAAAACTGCTGTTTGCAATGCAGAGGAAGAATAAGATCAGAGTGTTCAAAAATATCTGAAGAACCTCCTCTACGGATAATTTGAGATATACCTCGCTACTCAAATGAAAAAATAAAAGGGGTTAGATTTGTCAAGCTTTTGATCATATCTTAAAAGTGAAGGCCTCTCCTTTCATAGGGCAGCCTCATTGAAGGGGTCCTTCTGTGACTTCCTATCAGATGCACAAAGCAATTCCTTTCTTTCTCTCTTTTTTTGGCAATTTTATACTTGTCACTCCTCTCTTTTCCTCTGTCAGCTTATTAAAGCTGAACACTGTTTTTAATCTTGGCTTTGCTCACCTCTGGCACATTCCTTTGACGCTTAGCACATCCAAAGGTATTCCATCTTGATTTGGCTGAACTGCCTGGGGTACTTTTTATTTGGGAGCACAGGGAAACACTGTATTTGAGTGCATGTTCATTTCGGTATTTCTCCTTAATCACTGTTTACAGAACACACTAACTGTTGCTCTCGACTGCCCATTGTAACCAAATGCACTTGATTCAATGTGTACCACAAATGCTCTTAAATCACAACTACAAGACATTTGTCCTGCAGCTGCAGTGATGGAGATTGATTTGCATTAGGTGGAGAATTTAAGCAGTTAGAACATATTTATCTCAAAGTTTGACTTATAGATTTTTCCTCAGTGGAACGCCAATACGGAGTTTATGTCATACTGGGTATGACACCATAATAGAAACCGTAAAGAAACATTGTTAAATATATTGCTGACATAATCTAAGTAATATGCAATATAAAAACTACTTGCACAAGTATTCACATAAGATTTAAGTAAAAATTGATACTGACAGTTGTGCAAAGCTTATCTGTGATTATCATCTACCCAATTGTATGTAATCCTAGGTGTTCAAATGGCCAAGAAACACTGCCAAGACCAAAGAGGTTCCTCCTCTGGAAAACTTGTTCTTAAGCCTAGAGAAGCCTTTTCACTTTTATTGAAAGACTTGAACATACATACATACATACATACATACATACATACATACATACATACATACATATAAGTTCAGTGTTTTCCACTTCCTTTGCAGTATTTCAATCAGAAAACTACTTCAGACTCAGCACAAGGATATACAAGGTAGCATAATTTGCAGAAAATTAGAAACCTCTGGAGCTTCTAATTGTGCATTTCTCGTGGTTGACAAACAATGACGGGGTTAAAAGCATGAGATGTTTCCTAAAACTACAACTTCTGACTGTTGTGTTTGCCTTCCTGAATTCTGTGGTTTTAATTTTTAATAAAGGAAAAAGTCATGAGCTCAGACAGCTGTTTGGAAGAAGAGGCTACAGGAGAGCTCAGTAACAACAGACTATGATACTATATAATTATGTTTTTTTCTCTTCATTAGCATATACAACCTGCTACAGGAATGAGAATATAATGATAATTGCCAGACTCTTGGGTTTTCACACTTGGAAAGAGTGTAAAGTACAAATCTGTAGTAATAGGGAATACTTCAAGTAATGTCTCTGTCTGAATAGTGAAAGCAGGAGTTTGCAACAGACTGGAGATTTAATTTTGATGTTAAATTTCTGGCAAAACTTCTCCAGGAGATAATAGCATTTTTTCTCATTCTGGTCTCAAAGTGAAGATGAGTGTAGCACTCATTCTTTAACTTGCCATTAAAGGATGTTTGTCTGTGTCACAGCATGTAGCATTAATGATAGGTTCTACAGAGAGAGTTGCTGCTATATGAAAAGTCACTGAAGACTAAAGTTTATTGAAAAAGCTTACATGGGAAATTTCTTTGATCCCTGTACACATTCTGCTTAGCTTTAGGCAATGTTTTCATTTTTTTGCTAGCACAGTAATGACTCCGTTAAAAAGAAATTTATAAAAATAATTTATTTTTTTGCACCGATAACTCTGTGTGCTGTATAAGACAGTACTCCTATGTTTCCTTTCATAAAGAACCATGCTTTCAAAGTTGGTGAGTGTCAAGTACCATCTCATAGAGGCAATGCAAAGTACTAGGAGAACTTGTGACAAATTTCTAATAATTAGAGTGTTGTTTCATATATTTTCAAATAATGAAATAATCTTCCTTCTCAGCATAACATGTCCTGGTGTGCTGCTATTCTCCCATACCCATAGGACATGCCCTTTCCTGTGTGTAATTCTTCAGTCTCTCTTACTCTTTCTTTTTACATTTCCCTTGTTTTCCTGGACGCCTGCCTGATGCAGGTGGTGCTGGGCTGAAACATTCTTTGGAGATCCCTGCTTCTCTGCCTGGATTGCCAGCATTGCTCAAGATACCTGACTTCTAGGCAGCTGAAGTTAAATGAGCTGAATCCAACCCTAAATGCTTATCACCCACTGAATTCATGGTAGTTAGGCACTAATAGGATACCTTCCTTGAACACTGAGCTCCTAATATATTTAAAAATCTGGTGGCATGGAGCCTAAATTGCATTTAAATAGAAATGTAAGTGTTTAGTCTATTAGCCATTTCTGAAAATTAGGCTTGAGTTCTAGCAAAAAAATCCTTATCCTTTCTTGAAAATCCTGTATTTATTGATTTGCCTTCAAGAAAAGGAGAAAGAGTGGCAGTGGTGGTGTTTTCATTTATAGACGTACTGAGAAACTGCTTCTTGTCTTCAACTGGAGTTACAGAGTTTATTTGATTCTTCTCCTTCATTGATTATAATTTTGTTTCAGAGTAAGGCAGTGATGCCACACGTGAAATAAATTAAAAACCTGCCTACCATATCCATGAAACAATGGGAGCCAGTTCTGAAAACCTAATAAAAAACATCATATTGACATGCATATGAATAATAAGCTTGAGGTTCAGAACGTGGAATAGCTGAATTTCAAAACCTGAAATCCTTAAAAAGGCAAATGAAGTAAAGCACGTGCTTCAAATCAAAGAGCAATGTCAAGAATTTGCAGCTCTGTATTGATTTGTACTATAGAAGACACAACAAGAAAAATGGAAAGACTGCATGAAAAACTCAGAGCAAAAGATCTGATATGAAGATTCCCAATACTGAGGAAGGAACACATATTCAATATACTGAAAAAAATATATTTTTATTAAAAAAGCTTTTATTAATGGCTGTTTCTTTTCTGTAATATTTCCTTTGTGATGGGCTACATGGTACATATGAAATGAGGTAAAAAGGAGAAAGAGGCAAACTTTTGAATGTGTAAGTCCTTAAGTGGATAAATATTTTATTTTACTTTGTTAGAATTAAATATCAAACTGCAGAAATGTAGAACTCCTGTATTTTATACATGGAAAGTCACATGAACCTATGTTAAGTATAAACTCCTTTGGGATTATTTATGTTATCATTAGAATGAAAAAGAAGAAAAAACAACAAACAGATGACCAAATTACATATTCATGTGTTGTTGATAAGTTTTGAAAAAAACACCTATGAGCCCAAAATGTCCTCTGTTTTTCCTCTGTTAAGTTGATGTTAAGTTGCCCAAAATAGAGTTACAGAAATGTGAAGATGGAAGATACCGGCTTATAATATTTGTAATATTTCTTAGACATAGAAATTTATAATGATATTTGACCTTTCTTCAACACTTGCTTAGCTAAGTAATTTCTTATGAACCAATAAAATTAATTGTATATCATTACTAAGTAACCTGGTTTTGCATGCATGTAGTCCTTCCTGGTATCCAACCAAAATTGTTTCACTGACTATCTTGGACTTGTTCTTAATAAGCAGGACAAACATTGCTTTTATCATACTGTCTACAGTATAAAAATTATTTATCTACTTATCTTTATCTATGTCTACTGTTAAAAGATATTTATTATGTTGACTCTTCATTTTTATTCTCTTCTGTTGATGGTGTATATTTTTTCCTGTCTTCTTACTGCTCATATTTTCTATGTATTTTACTCTTATTGTAGTCCTCTATATTCTTCCCATATACTCTGTAATCTTTTTAGTATGAAGTATTTAAAAAAAACCCCACAAACTATTTCAGTTGAGACTTCACCAACACCAAATAAAGCTGACCTATAGGACCTTTAGTATTTTATTATAAAACTGTCATTGAGTGTTACTGAATGAGATTTTCGTGATTTTACCCAATGCTACAGTGTTGGTTTTCATTTCTGAGTCACTATTACAATCTCCCACAGTTCTCTGCTGTATTTTACTACCTTGCCAAATGTTACTTGCTCTCATTCTGTCTGATTTCTCCTGCCTACAGGAAGCACTTTGCTCTTTTCTTTATTTAATTCACCTTGTTGTTCATCAGTTTGCTGACATCTGCCCTCTGCAGCATTAACTATCCTTTTTCTGTGCAATATAAACAGCTTTAAATTCTATCATCCAAATCATTACTGAAAGTATTAAATGAATATGGAGTGGATACCCACGTGCCTCTTCAAACCTTTTCTCAGCTTAACACCCAAACACTAATTAATTCTTTTTTTGTGAACAGTTTTTAAACCAGCTCTGGAAGTTGTTCTGGTGAATTACATGCACTAAGCACTTTCTTTGTATATAAGGGGCATCGCACAGCCCAGGGTTATAAGCAGGAATAAATTAGGTCCTATCTGCTGTTCTGCCTCTCCAAAACCACCACAGCCAAATCATCTGTCACAGAAGAAGGACAGTGATTTTAGGAAGAATTGCTCTTGAAAACTCATATTTTTTTTACTGTTTCATGGGTGCACAGGGATTGATGAATTAAAAATTTTGTTACAGAACCTCAAGACCAATTACTAATTTAGTTTTCTAAAACTGTAAAAACAATGGCTGTCTTTCTGATACTCTGTAGTTGCTTCATCAGGTTTTTTTTTTAATTTTTCTGCTTTTTTTTTCTTTTTTCAGTCAGAAAATCAGGTGAGATCACATCCCTATTGAAATCGATACATGGGGGTTTTTTTATTCCATTTACTATAGTGAGGCCAGAAGCTAACACAGGCTCTTCAAGGGCTAGTCAAAGTGTCAAGTTTCATCCCTAAAAGCACGATAATGCCTTGAGAATTATGCACATCAAAAACAATTTCATAATAGAAGAGATTTTAGTTTCATTGATATGGAAATCATGTTATGGAGCATGCATCATGAAAGCATTCAGTGTCTAAACTGACACCATGTAAGGCATGCACAGATTATTTCCATCCTCACCAAAATGTTGTTAATTTAGATTTAGTGAAAAAGATGTACTTATCATCACAAAACACAGATAGACATATGAATAATAGTATGAGTTCTGTTTTGGTTTTTTGCTTTCATATTTCAATGCAAATGGAATATAAAATATATGCAAATCTCAGGGGATCTGAATATGTACACGAAGAAGCAAATATTTATTAATCTATTAAATATAATCTGCTCACCAAATAAGCCAGTTATTTAACTGTGGAACAAGAACACAACTTTGTAGTTCAAATCACTTTACTGAACCTTGGGAGATTTAAGTCCACTTTTCAGCTCTGACTCAGATTTCCTGCAAATCACAGCTTTTACCTCAGCTTTTGCTGTTAGTTCTTGCTACTGTAAAACAAAGATGCTTACAGCTGCCTGCATGAAAGGGACACCACCACAGTGAGGTTAAATCACTATTCCTCAAGTGCCTCACAGTATTAGTGGAGACACCCCACTCTGCTGGCTCACCATGTCTAGTCCTGTTCATGAAAGTGGAGTTACTTGAAGCCTTGATCATAGAAACAAGTCCCTTTAAGTTTTCTCATGTATTAATTTTTTCCCTTGTTCAGGACATCTTCAGCCTACTGCTAATAAGATAACTAGTCCACAATATAATTAATCTTTCTTGTTCTAATGTTTGTGATGACTTTATCATTCTTGTAGATTCAAATAATTTATTGAACTTTTTGGGGAAAAAGTCTTTTTTTTAGAAACTGTTCACTGAATGACTGGCAGTTTGGAGTTTGGACCAATACTTATTTTTTTTTACTGATTTGATTATTATAATTGGATTACATGAGTCTATTTTGCATATTTGGTTTACAAGAAATACAATCAATGAAACAATACAGGTACTAAGTATGTGGCAGGGTCCTTGTAATGATCATTAATCTTTGCCTGGGAAACTTTTGCTTGGACAAAAGTTTTGTGTGATCAGTTCTGGAAAACAAACTCGGAGAACAGACAAACATTTCAGTCTTTTTTGTATTAAGTACATGCATCTGTAATTGCACCTTTTTTTTTCTTGTTGTATTTGCTTTTTTTTGTTATAGAAGTGACATGAACAATATTTTTCTGGAAACAGTATAGTTAGCCACTTAGTAAAGTAAAGGTAAAAACTGGTTCACAATGCAGTCTTCTGGGTTAAATGAATCCTTATATCTATGTTTCTTTTTTTTTTTTTTTTTTTTTTTTCTTTTTTTTTTTTTGTGGCAGAGGAAATGAGAAAAAAGAGGATGATAAACTGAACAAGATTATTTTAGAGTTTCAGTGACAATTGCTTAAAGCTATTAAATTATATTTACTTTAGGGATTATGCAACCTAAACATTTGTACAATATTCTAAGTTCCTAAAAGAAGTATTTTGTCTTAAATCATGAAGATCAACAGCAACCAATTTAAATGAATACTGATTCACTGAAAGTTTCTGTCTGCCTTTTTTTAAAGTGTCGTATCTTCCTATGGAAAACATGATTTTCCATGATAAATACTATGGAAAGTCACTTCGAGAAAAAGAAGTTTAGTAGTCGTTTTTATGGCATAAAATTAAGTACAGTTGACTTTTTTAAGAAGAATCTCAGGGGGGAAAGAGAAAGTTTGATTTATGTTTAGTCATAACTTTGTATTTTGAAGTGTTATAAATAACAGATATGGTAATCACATAATTTATAGCTGAACCATAGCAGTATCAGAAGGCAGAAGTATAAACAATCATTTTTAGATTGGAGAGGAAAAGAGATATCATCAGAAAAAGATTTTAGATATGCAGAATATGATTAAATGTTTCTGGTCATCTACCTTGCTAAAAAGGCCAACGCCTCTCTACAAAAATATGATGGGATCTTTAGCAATCACAAACACTTCAGCATTAGACAAATTATCATAGCCATCAGTACAGGGAAATCTATCAGAAAATTGATTATTTTTCAGCTCAGTGTGGTGTCTACCTACAGCTACCCCTCCAGGAGACTTGAGGGTTTTCCATGGGAAAGAACATCTAGAGAATTATGTCATTTCAGTGATGTAAATGTTATCAGATAGAAAGCCAGGAACTTTGCTGTAATATTCTCCATGTAAAGTGCTGTTTATTTCCCTTTTAACTTATTTTTTAATCAAAATATTATTTAGTAATCAATTAGCAGATAGGACACAAAAAATAGAAAACAAAGAGAGAATTTCCACAAGGGTAGAATTGGCCAATGTATCCTAGTAAGATCTGTGCTAACCTTTTCTCCAGAAGAGTATGCAGCACTAGTCAAGCAAAAATGATGAATAAAATAAGGTGAGAGAAATAGTTGAGTGTATCAAGAACTTCAGGCTTGCCAAAGTTAAGAGTCTACACAGAATGCAGAACAATCTCACAATCTTTGTGTTTTGCAAAGTGGCTAATAGGACAAGTTGGCCCTGATGATAAATGCCTCTAAATTACCTATTACCACTTATGTAGTAGATCCATCAAGTGACAAATTCTTTGAAATCATCGACTGAACACTGAGAAAACAATCTTAAAGCTTACTAGGAAAGGAACAGATCACCAGGCAAGTAATATCGTACTACTGACTTAAACCACTGCAAACTCCAGTATTAGGTAAATTGATCAGTTCTGTTCATTTGTAACAGAAATAATGTATGAAATTGTCGAAGAAGGAACGGGGATGCTAGGTTGGTTTAATGGTGGATGACTGACTGTCACAACTCCTTGGAGAAAGGAATATTCTCCTGGAGTATCATTTTTACACTTACAATATCAAGGCCATAGTTCCAGCTTAGGCTACAGTTCTCAGGTGTTTTGATTTTCAGGAAATAGAATGTATCCTGATTTGTTGCTTGTAAATATTGTCCTCTTAAAATAGCAATTAAAAAAAATCTATCACAAAAAACTGAAGGATAAAGACAAATGGGCCAAATTATTTAGGAATTTTCTAGTAACTGGATTTTTGTTTGTAGATGATGAATCACTCTCCCTACCTACCCTCCCTCTCCTCTTCTGCTCCAGTAAAGCAGAGGAAGACAGTGGTGATAATCCTTCTGGATGGAAATATTTTACACTTGTTTGGTAGGTGATAAATGCTTCATTCCAAGGGGATTAGCACAGTGAAGATTCACTAAAGGACTGAGTGTTTCTGCATGCACACTAAAGAACTCAGAGCCTTGTTGAATCAACAGTAATAATACTTTTTCTGTAGGAACAGCTAATACAGGAGCAACGACCACATGAATTTGTTTTGTTGTTTTTTTTTTAATTTTAATATACTACTGCAGCTACTGTGTTGTGAACTTGTTTAATTGTTGTGAGGATTTTTGTTTCACTATTTCACACCAATCTTTTCAGTTAAATCTTAATGATGTTAGTAACAAGAATTGCATTTTCTCAAGGAATTGAGGCAATTTTAGGCAGCTTAATGTTTTAAGCCAGACGAAGCATTTATAATGATCAGCATTACAACCACCATAAAATGTTAATAAATGTATATCCTAATAAATTTGAAGGGCATACACAATTTGCAAGTGAAACATATCTACATTTTGAGGATTCCTATAATTTTTTTAAACATTACAGTTTCATTAAAATCTGTCACTGAAAGAACATGCCTAATTTTCAAGAAGGGCAACTGTAAAAGCATTCTGTATTTCTTATCCAAATCAGTGCACATTCTAAAATACTGTTGAGAACATTCAGACTTTTTCTTACCTTAATGAAAATAATGTAATAAGAACTGCATGGATAAAATGAGAAACTGATTTGATGATTATAAGCTCTTTAAACTCCCTTCTTCCAGATATGTCAAATTTATGCTTAAAAAATTCTGTTCCTTGGAATTTCTTCAGTCTACATAGAATAACAAGGCAAATAACCTACAGTGACATTGAATCCAAAGAATATGAGATTTAAAGGATGGTATTTAAAGAGTAAAGTGAAATTGCTTTCTGTTTTCTTGATTTTTTAATCACAGAATGTAATAAAATTCTTATGAAAAATGTTTATTTATAGACATTTTGGATTTTACTTTTTTTTCCTATTCTGTCATGTCTACTCTGCATAGTTATGTCCTAATGAATGATCAGAAGGCTGCAGTGGAACACCAGGAAAAAACAAACCCATTAACCCATCTAACGCTAGATACTTCTACTACCAGATGATATCACATGGATGCTTTTAAACTGTGAGATTTCTGCTAGAGCTGTGTGCTCCATCTGTGACAGATCAGCTCCCCAAGTTGGAAATACCGCTTTCAGTCCATTTACCTACCAGAGACTGAATGCATTGCCTTTATAGAAGCCGTGCTTTGAGCACAGTTATGTTTGCTTTGATGCACCATTGTAAGGTAGTGTCCAGTGAATTGGTGCCAACAGATTGAACCGTGCTTGCTCCCACTTGAAGATTGCTTGTCTTTGGTAGTCTTTATACAGGTTGTTGCCATTCATGATCTCAGTATTGAAAATGTTGGGGAAAGGGGGGATTTAAATGATTGTGTTTTATTCCATTTCTTTCTAAAATGTAGTTTATGCAGTTCTGCCTTCAACAACATGGGACTGCAGGCTAAGGAAATGGAGCCACCTTGTTGATATGTGATGTAGAAGAGAAGATGAAGGAATGATAGGCCAGAAGGGTAGAGAGCATCAGTTTGGATGTGGAATGATAGTTGGGAATCTTATACTTCAATCTTCAATACTGAGATACCTTCCCTTCACCAGTTCCTTTTGAAGATTTTATGCCTAGTGACTTAAGTGTACAAAGCACTCAGACTATACATACACTGTGGGCTGGTTTAGAAGGAATCTCAATTTATTTTTATAATTTCATGGAAATGTTAGAAATAACTCCAAACAAACCAATGAAGGTAGAATTCTGAAAACATCGAATTAAGAGTTTTTTCTGTTTTCAATACCTTGACACTAATTGTACAGCTTAAATGATAGGCAATGTATTTAAAATAAGTATTAAACTGAAAGAAGAAAATCCTAATAAGTCACACTACTGTATTTTTTTGAAGAACATGTCATTTTTACTATTTGAAAAATGGTACCAGTGATGACTAATTAGATCTTGAATTTAATGCTGAAATATTGATTTTTTTTTAAGCAATCATATTTAAAAAGCCATCCAAAACTGCATTTACAGTGCTTGGCTTATAATGGGTCATTTCATGGCTTTGTTTAGGCTTTCCAATATGCAATGCACTTATGATGGCAGAAGATAAAACGATGCCTCCTCTGCTGATTTAGGCTATAACATTTAAATGCTGCAGTGACCGGAAAAACAATCTACATCTTAGTGGTAATTGTTACTAATTTGTTGGACTGCTAAAAATCTTTTTGACATATGCAAAATGGAAGAATAATTTTTTTATTTGCTAATGATGCAACACTAATAATATCTAAATATTTTCAGAGAACTGATTTGGTGGTTAACACCAAAATTTTTCTTTTTCATGGAATGTAAGGTTTTAGCACTTTAGACATAAATAACACTTGTGGCAATAAAAATGCACAGTGTTGGAAAGCCCATTGAATACATTTTCATGTAGATTAAAAATTATGTGAATTTTTACTTTCAGATTTCTTCCTCTAAAATTGCAATAATTTTTTTTAACATAGGATGATATCACACAGCCAAAAGTAGAACTTAATCATCAGCCTCAAGAGCAGGGGAATGTGTGGTGGAATTCGTCAAAGTCTACTTGAGAAAGTCATGTAATAAAGAAATTTACATGTTTCATCTTTGCTTAAGACACATTTCTACAAAGTTCAAAAAATGGACTCTGGAGATGGGTAGTTTGTGTGAGAATGATGACAGTTGTGCATGGGGTGACTTGTGTGGTGTACATACTAACAGAAGAAGTAGATAGGAGGCAGGCATAAGATAATAAACGCTGGTTTATAAAATATTATATGCAGAAAAAGAAATAATTTTTTTCTTCAAGGGGTCTGATATTTTGGGGTATTCCTGTTTTCTTGACCAAAGTGGTGTAGCCTCATTACACTGTTGGTACATAGAGATGAATGGGTGGGAGGGGTTAAGTCCTTGTCTAATCATTGGCATTTTTAGTGAATTATGCTTTCAAAAGTCTGTGGACATTATTAGACACCATTTTGGAGACATCTTTACTGACTGGTCTGAGATGTAAAGGACATAAATTACCTCAACAAATCTTTGCCTGTATAGTGGCATGATTAAAGAAGGCCTTGTTTCTCTTCAGATTCTATACTAAATTTTGTGTTCCTTTATTCTTTTATCTAGAAAACATTTAGAAAAATTAAAATTGGAGTCATGTATTTAGTCTTTCATAATTCTAGTATCACATTTTAAGAGTTGTAGTAGATCTTTTTGTTGAAATACATTAGGGTTCTCTTTTTACCTTAGGACCATAGAAAACAATGATGCTTCGACATAATATGAGGTAAAGTTTTTACTTCTGAGGACATAAATTGTGATTATTAAGAAAGTTCATTAAAAACCACCTTGTTTTTCTTATTCTTTTCAAAGGTTGCAGGCATAAATTTAAATTTAGAATATTCTTAGTAATTATAATGTAATAAGTGTGACAATACTGCAAACAGTCACCTGCTTTTGAAAATTTTAGTATGTGAAAAGAAAGTTAGGAAAAAAGAGAGTTGAAAAGTATTACAAGAGATCGATACTGTACAGTAAGAGCTATAAAATTATTTTAAATGAGATGGAAATAGATTTTTGTTAATGTAGAGATAATACATTTAAGTAACCCAGTTTAAAAATAATGGGACTTTTCTTAACAAAAAATATAATATTCATGGATTTGTGGTGCTTTTTAATGGGAAAATCTTTTAATTTGACCCTGCTTTGCCTCATCAGATATATTGTCTGTCAAAAAAAGTCATTAGAATGGTAACTCGTAGTGAAGAAGAAAATAGAGCCATATTTTGTGGGGAAATAGTTAAAGGGTCAAAGGTATTTCTTGAAATACTAGGGCAATTTTGCTTTTACACTTGCTACATACTCTTCTGTTTAAAATTACATACTTGTAAGCAGAGATGTAAGTAATCCGTTGTAAGACTGAAGACTGTGAGAGCCTGTTATGATCCTCTAGCTTGATCTTTTGAATAACACAGTCCTTTGAATTTCACTGAGTACCTTTTCAGATTCTGATGGAGCTTCTCTTATCTTATAGAAAGAAACTCATTTTAGTCTAAAAAGATTTTAAATTATGAAAAATCTATTCTCTGTTATACTGAGTAGGTATCTCTGGGGTTAAAACAGTGCTCCAATCTCATCTGAATTTATTTAGCTTCTACTTTCATCCTGTGCATCTTGTTATATCTTTGTCTTGTCAGTAATGTTTTGTTCATATTTATACTGTCTTCCTTCTTGCACCACTTGTCCTGTATCATCTTCAACAAATTTCTGCTATAAAATTACTGCTATTAAATGACTAAATGATATAGATTAAAGTTTTAAAATTTCTCTGTGTAATTCAGAATTCTTAGATCCAGAATAACTTTTTGAGCTCTTCAGAGAACTCTTTTCTTTTTCAATTTCCACTTGAAAGTGAGATTTGAGAGCTGTTTCTCAGTAATGGTCTCAGCAATGTAAAGAGCAGGTAAATAAAAAAATCCAGTTCAAACATACACATCCTTCATATATGTTCAGGGATTCATATTTTCTTCTTCATGATTTGATTCTGGGGATTCTATTTCATTGATAACTATAGATCTCAAAATCCTTCCCAAGAATGATTTTCCTTCTCTCTCTGTTGGAAAAAGATGGATTTTGTGAGTGGACTCTTAAATAAGGTAAGAAAATGGTTGGATGGTTGCATACAAAGAGTGTAGTGATCGATGGCTCAGAGTACTGACAGACATCACTGACAATTATGTCCCTCAGGGGCCTATACTGGGACCTGTGCTAATTAATATCTTCATTAATGACATAGATGAAGGGATTGAGTGCACCCTCAACAAATTTGCAAATGACACCAAGCAGAGCAGTGTTGTCAAACACTCTTGAAAAACAGGATGCCATCCAGGGGGACCTGGGCACTCTGGAGAATTGGGTCCATGGGAATCTCATGGTTTAACAAGACCAAGTGCAAGGTGATGCACCTGGGTTGGGGCAATCCTGGATATCAACAGAGGCTGGGGGATGAACAGATGGAGAGCAGCCCTGCTGAGGACTTGGAGGTGCTGATGGATAAGAGGCTGGACATGACCCAGGCATGGGCACTCACAGCCCAGAAAGCCAAACGTGTCCTGGGCTGCATCCAAAGCAGCGTGGGCAGCAGGGGAGGGAGGGGATTCTGCCCCTCTGCTCTGCTCTGGTGAGAGCCCAGCTGCAGGGCTGTGTCCAGCTCTGGGGTTCAAGACATCCAGGAAGGACGTGGACATCTTGGAGTGAGTCCAGAGCAGGCCACTGAGTTGGTTAGAGGGATGGAACACCTCTCCTAAGAGGAAAAGCTGAGACAATTGGGTTTATTCAGCCTGGAGAAGAGATGGCTTTGGTGTGACCAAATTGTGTCCTTCCTGAAGGGAAGCCTACGAGGAAGATAGGATAGACTTTACAGAGCGTGTAGTGACAGGAAGACAGGGAATGGTTTCAAACTGAAAGAGAGTAGGTTAAATTCAATTTTAGGAAGAAAATCTTTTGTGTGACGGTGTTGACACACTGGATCAGATTGTTCTAGAGAGGTTATAGATGCCTCCTCCCTGGCAGTATTTGAGGTCAAGTTGGATGGAGCTCTGAGCAGTCTGGTCTAGTGGAAGTTGTCACTGCCCATGGCAGAGGTACTGGAACTGGGTGGTCTTTTAGGTCCCTTCCAACTCCAACCATTCAATGATTTATGGTGCTCTGATTCCAAAATTCAGACATCCATGAGAAAATCTTTGATGTGTGTTCCTTCTTCCACATTCTAAGATATTAAAATGTATTATTTTGAAAATCTGCCTTACTCTGTAATGTAGGTATATGTGTAAAAATATCTGCTCCTCATGAGTGTTAATCATTCCACCATTTCTTTATCAACTGCAAGTTTTTGCTAACATGAATGTGCAAATTTTGGAATAATGACTATTACAGAGATCAAGGTCTTTGCACTAGCCCACTAAAAATTTCTTTTTGCATAATGATTCCCAATTAACAGCTGTTTTCTGAGATTATCCAGTGAACAAGTTTTTCAAAGGATTATTATGACCCTGAGATTAACTCAGTTGGTTAGAGCATGATGGTAATATCATTATGTGCTATAGGCAATTTTGTGTAGGGCTAATTTTTAATCTGAATGTTGTGCAGACAACTGCCCTTACAGAAGTCGTATTATGTCAACACACTTTTCCTCTGTGAACTGAACTTGTCGCCTCATCAAAAGTTGTGATGAGATCTGTTTTCCATAAAACTGCTGATTGGCACTAATTATGCCACCATCCTTTATTTCTTTAATACTTTTATGTTGCATCAGCTTTTCTACGACTTTGCCAAGAACAGACGTTCATCTAAGCAGACCATAATTACTTGGGTCATCTCATCTACCCTTTACAAAATATGCTACAATAGACAATTACAGCTCTTTTTCCTTTCCATTATGTTTTACAAATATAGCCTGAGATCTCCATACAGGATGGAAAATACAGTTTTGTGTAGTATGTCCTTGAAAAGGACCAGGGTTGCAAGCCATAGAACAGCCTGTCTGATACAGGGCAGAATATCTGCAATATATATGCAAAGGCTGAATATCACTTACTTTTCTCATGACAGGGTACATACTGACAATGCTACTGCAAAGGTTACAACCTACTTAAACTCTTCTCTGCTCCATTAAGTTGTTCCATATCTCATATAATCTCTTTCAGTGGCACATTTTCAAAGCCTTTGTCAGTTCAGTCTCACTGTCTTGTCTGTTATGGCAGGACATCACAGAGCACGTGTTCCAGAGACACCATGAAGATGGATCAAGATCATTACACAGCATGTGTTGCTTTCAATGATGATAGTTCAGACAGACTTAATTGTATTTAGAAAACAGAATATTTATTGATTATGGATCTAGAGTTCTTGATTTCATGATCTTTATGTAGTTGTAATCTCAGGGCCAGATGCTCAACCAGGGTAAAGCAATGCCAACAGGCAATACTCTTTTAAATTACGTGATGTTTTTATGATTTCTGCAGCAGCTGAGCAGCCATAATCTTTCTGAAATGGCATTAACACAATATTTTGCTTTTACTCCTGAAGAAGAGTTACCAGAGTTTCAGGGCATCACCAAAAACCTTTCTGACATCTTTAAATATTTAATATACATTGGACTATTTCCATTTTTTATCAGATTAATACATAAAAAGGTTCCCTGTGATGTCATACTGAAGAATAAAACCCAGAAAAGTAACCCAATCAGAAAAAGGACACTTTGGAAAAAAAAAAATCTAATCTTTTCATGTCTGCTCTTGTCTTTCAGAGGTGCCCTTTTACAAAAAAAGCTCAATTTCTTCACTTTACAAACCCAGTCTTTTCTTGTGCAAAAAATGAGGTTGGCCTATACAAAAGAAGTAGCTGTGATTTGTGGTGTTATTTTACTAGCAAATCAGATACACATTTAGTTGCCATTCTGATCTCAGAAAATAATTGGAAGACTGAGTGTTTTTGAAATGTGCCAGCAAAAATAGTATGCTGGAAGTCCTTTTATTTGGAGGTGGCACTGCAATCCATCAAACATCAGCAAAACTCTAGAGGGATTGAAAATACAGTGTAATAATACTGGTTTCTATGTAGAAGAAAAAAAGTGTAAACAAAATCTATTTGATTATAGATATTTATTAAAATGTATTAAAATGTATAAAAAGCTTAAATAAATTTTGGAGAAACTAAAATTTGATCTGCATATTATGCCACAGTTGAAGATTCATAGCAGATGTCACCTTGAGCAGCTACTAAAACATGTTCATGCACATGTAGATATACAAAGCTTAATCAAGATATTTTTGCTGACAAAAATACTGCTAATTAATTTTTTTCTTTCGAATTATATGGAATAACATGGAATAGCTTGTAGTTTTTTATGTAGTTCACATCTCTCTGCAAGGAGTCTTTGAAACGTCTCTGATCCAGAATTCTCCTAAGGAGATTTTGCCTTAGGAAATTTCTAAGACAAATTGCTTTTATGAATCAAGCAGGTTATATTCATTGGAATATATGTAAGTTAGCTCCAAGAAGTGGAAAACAACAACAACAACAAAACCCACAGATTTTCTTTAGCCCATTCAAATCAACACAACACATTTGATGAAGAAATTCAGTTGCTAAATCATAAAATGCCTAGAAGTCCTTGATTTCATATTTTTAAAAATAAATGTATTATACTGGTCAGTCTTTAGTGAAGTTCTAATTAACTCCCACCCTGATCTGGGACCTACTTGCAGTTACTCTGTTTATAGGTTATGTTTGCCTCCTTCCATCTATCTAGATGTCTGTACTTAGTAGTGCTTATTTGTGCCAGAGGTTTTTGAGAGTCCCTAGCACAAGACTTCAATGTGGTGTCTGACTTTCTGTAGGTGTGCTTTGCATTTCAATGGACAGTTTCATGTTTTAAAGACAACTATTTAATCAGGAAAGGCAAACACAGTCTCATCCTGGTTTCATCACCTTAAACTATACCTCTCTGTTCTCCATGGAAAATGCATGCCATAAAAATCTGATTTTATATCAGTACTATTAGCATATTATCTTTTAAATGTGATCTTATGAAGATGATAGAGATTTGTCTGCAAATAGCATAAAAAATGTGATCATATGGTGATGAGGTGATATATGAACTTTGGGAGGCATTGGTTTTTTGAAACCTTAGTTTTACTCAGCTTTCTTTTACTATTCTTTTCATTTGATTATGCTGCAAACTTAGTGGGTTATTTTCCTAGTTTTGGCTAGGATAGAGTTAATTTTCTTCTTAATAGCTGTCACAGTGCTGTTTTCTGGATTTATCACACAAATAATGTTAATAACACACTGGTGTTGTGGTTGTTGCTGTATAGTCCTTCCTCTAAATTGGGGACTTTTTAGTTTCCCATGCTGCTCTGGTGAATAGCCAGGGCAGCTGACCTAAACAGTCCACAGGGTTATTCTATATCATAGAATATCATGTCCAGGATATAAAATGAGGGTAGGGCAGGTAGGAGTGTTGTGGCTTAACCTCAACAGGCAGCCAAATACCATGCAGTGTTCCCCAGCAGAATGAGGAGAGTCAGAAATAAAGTAAAATTACTGTTTGAGATAAGGACAGTTTAATAATTGAAACAAAAATATAGTAGCATTGCTACTACTATTAGTGATTATAATAATAGCAATCAATAATAATAAAAATTAATAATAATAATAATAATAATAATAATAATAATAATAATAATAATAATAGAGGAAGAAAAGAATAAACCCCCCAAAAGAAAAGTGATGCACAGTGCACTTTCTCACCACTTACTGACTGATGCCAAGCCCATCCCAAAGCAACCAGTTCCTCCCAGTTAACTTCCCCCTGTGCAACAGGAAATTCACCATGGATTGTATGTCAATGCAGAAAAGAGACAGAAGACTCTGGTATATTTTCCATTCTTTTCTGTAAGACGAGTTTCTCATAAGTAGACTAGTTTTTCTTAAGTCTCATTTATTTTCATTAATGGTAGTTGGAAAAACTGATAAAAAGCTTCATTAAGAAAACTAATGGTATAAAAATTGCCCATAAAAGACCAAAAAGAAGGCCTGGAAGTGGACTAATTTCCATAAGCTACTGTGCTCAAATAATTTAAAATTATTAGTCCAATTTATATCATAATATTTTTTGAAGAGCAAAAAGATTTGTGTTTGTTTTTTTACTGACAAAAAATAGTTCTTTTCCTCCCTATTTTCCTTTCTGTAGAAATCCAGTGTTTAGAAGGTATTTTAGAGACTTGACAACATTATGACATAATAGCTGTGGAGGAAACTTAATTAGTTAATATAATGGGGTTTTTTCTTATTCAGATTTCAGTCATATCTGCTTAAAAATTTCAGAGGAAAAATGAAGACTAATCATGTCCCTTGTCTTCATATCTAAGGATAGGAAAACATAGACGGTTTTGAGGGAAGAGTAAAAACACTGATAAAATAAAATAAAATAAAATAAAATAAAATAAAATAAAATAAAATAAAATAAAATAAAATAAACAGATTGGAAATAGTTGAGGAAAATGGTAGATAAACAGGCAGTTTTTTCACTGATACAAATTTAAGGAATTTCTTTCCTTTTATTCCTTCTCATATTTTATTGTTTGGGGTCAGTTTCTAGCTGTTGGAATGTGGTTTATCATGTTTCACTATATTTAGTTTTATTCACTATTTTTATTTCACTATATTTAGTGAAATAGTGATTTAATAAAATAGTGATTTATTTTTTTATTTCACTATATTTAGTCTATATATAGATTCAATTATTTTCATTCTTGAGAGGTAGAAGGGGAAGTGTGAGGAAAGCAGGAAAAACACCCTCAGTGCCCATTTTCAGTGAGAGGTCTTTATTCCTGCACTCATCTGAGATCCAGTTTCTGAAGAAAATGTACAGCGGGAGATGGACACTTGTTGCTTTTATTGAGTCTTGTGTAGAATAGACACAAAAAATTCAGCTGCCTTAAATTTTTTATCTTCACTGGAAAACAGGGGCACAGAGAAAAGACAGTCGTGTCAGGGCAGGACTCCTCTTTTACAGGGTGTCTCGCCTTTTTTCAGCTTTTGAGATGTAATTGTTCAAATATTAAATTCCACGGTGCATATGCAACTTAATGACTTGAAAATTTTACAGTTTCAAATAGTTTTGGTACCCAGGAAAGTGTAATTTTTTTCTGCCTTTTTTTTTTTTTTAATTTTTTTTTATTTTAATAAGATGACAAACCTTAATTTTCTATTCCTTTTCTGAGAGACAAGAATATTGGTATTTTTAACAAGAAAAAATAGAAGGATTAGAATGAGCTCTTTGACGAACAGTCACCAACCTCAGCACATCTTTCTATGATGGGATGTCTCACTTTTGTTCTTTCTTAATATAAAAAGAGACCAACATGTATTTTGAGAAAGAGCACATATAACAATAATTTTCAAACATAACAGCAATAATACTGCCAAAAAGTGATACTCCATTGCACATTTATCTCTCATTTCCCTGTTCCTTAGGTCAAGGTGATTAGAGAAATACATGGAGTAGCTGTTAATTGCATGGCTTAGAGTACACTCAGTGAAAGAATCAAGAAGTATGGAAAGGCTAAAATTATGTTTAATTTGCTTCCCCCTGAACATTTATTTCTATAATATATGCATGTAATTTTCTCTTAAGAAAATAAAAGCCAGAGAAATGGTGAACTTATGAGGCTAATTGTAATTCATGTCTTAAATACCTGTCTTTTCTCTGGATCTCCTTTTCATACAGAAAATTGTACACTTCGTTCTCAGTCTGTCCTTAAGGGTTGTGCTCACTGGGCTGCTATCAAATTATCTATGTCAAATCGAGGCTGTATTATAATCCACAATTACATTCAAAAATTTCTATTCCACATAGGTTTGTGTATATCCAGAAAAAAAAAATATGGCCAACCCTTCCATATTGCAATTTATGTTATTGAATTATGAAGGCTAGTATTCAGGCATTTGGAAAAGGAAGCTCTAATTTATTGTCCTTTTGTGAAGGTAGTACTACACAGAATGTGATCGAATACTTATACACAGCCCTTACATCAGGACCACAGTGCATGAAGTGCACTTGGCAGTCTAAAACAGAAGCATGTTATTTCTGTTTGTGACATATTTGTTGCACATTTTGCACTGGGTATGGATTTAACATGCATTTGCATGTTACACACTTGACATTGAAACGGGCTGACCATGGGGAGTGGTGGAGTCACCATTCCCAGAAGTTTCCCAAGAAACAGCTGGGCATGGTGTTGTGGTTTGGTTGGCATGGTGGTGCTGTCAGTCGAAGCCTGGACTTGATGATCTTGGAGATCTTTTCCAACCTGACTGATTCTGTGGTTTTCCAGTCTGCATAGAGTAATAGCAATCTTCTCTTGAAGGCTGCCTTTATAATCACAAAATTTTCTTACAGAACAGTCAGCCCTTTGATAAGAAGAGTATGTATAGTTCTTAGCCATAAAAAGGACACCCTTTTTTTCCATGATAAACTTTTATTTGCAAGGAATATACTAACTATTAATTAAAGCTCACTGTATATCAGAAACTAATGCATGCAAAGGTACCCACTGAAACATCACATGAATAGATTAAAAATAGTTATGCAAACTACATCCTGATAAGACAGTCCAATTTTCTTTGCAAATGGTTTGCCACAGGCACAGTATTAACAGAACAGGAAGACAAATCAGGCATTTCAGCTCCCTGGCTACTCCTTGATCTGATGGGAACTGTTTCTTTTATCTAAATTACTTATTTTAAGGGTGCCTAATAATCCAATTACACTGCATCTAAAAACTCTGGCCTATCTTTCTAGGAAAAATGCCAGCAGTAGTAACTAGGAATTAATGCCAACAATAGTCCAGAGTAGTTTTCACAAATTGTCCCCAAATATTTCAGGGAAGTTTGTGTGTTAATGTTCATTCAGTGCTCTAAAACAGACTTTGCAATGTCATATACCAAATCCTCCCAGCCACTTTAGCAGTTTACTGCACAAGCAAATCTTTGGTTTATATCCAAAAATGCTATATTGTCTGCTCATATTGTAAGAAATACCCTAGATATTTTCTAACTGCAAGTCTTGTGTGCACTGATTGTGTCCCCCTCAGAAGCTGGCACTCTGGAGGTACCAAATGGCTTCTCAATATTATGGTGAGACAGTGGTCTGCTGCTGAACAGAGGAACAGAGGGGAGAGTGCCAAATATTGAATCGTCAGTGCTACTTTCCTTAGCACCTGGGATTTTCTTTGGAAAGGTCCCAACCAATTACTATGCAGGCCAGAATCTGCTTGCCTTATGAGATCTGACGAGATCACAACCTGAAGAGACACAGATGGTGAGGCATTCCCATCATTACCAGCATCCACAAGCAAATGTACTACATTTTGTTTAGATCTGCTTCCAAGGAAACTTAGTATTTGATGGATATAATTAGGTTAAGTGAGCCCAAATCCAGGAATAGATATGGAACTATATTTGCAGTGCATGGATAATAAATCTCAATTTTGGCTACATGACAGTCCTGATATCTAAAATTTGTGTACACAGCAGAGGGATATATAAGAACACTGTAACTAATTATATGGTTGGACATTGATTATAGGAAAAAAAATCAAACCAACTAAAGAAAAGAAAAAAAAAACACCTCAGTCCTACCAAATGAAAATAAAAACCAAAACAACTTTGTTTGTGGGAGCGTTTCCATACCTTTCGGAGAATATGGAAAGAACAGCGTATATCTATGTATATACATATAAAATGTATGCAGTCAAAGGCTGCAGACCTGAAAAAGTCATGGGAGAGATACACACCTCACTATCAGAAAAAAACACAAACCCTTAAATCTCCCTTGTGAGACAACTGAACTAACAGTGGAGCCCACAGGATTGATTTCACTCAAAAGGCTGAGGAGAGATAAGAATAGATATACCCTAGGATAATATGGGAAGCCTAATCACAGGGTCGTAGCAGTTATTTCCACTTTCTGACTCTGTGGATGCCTTATCATTTTACAAACTGGAATAGCTCTCAACTGGAATAGTTTCCAACTGAGAGCTTACAAGGAGGCGTTGCTATTAGGTCTACCTGAAATTTCAGCCATCAAGTCTGAGACACTTGTGTTTCAACACACATTATAGATGATAAGAGTCTACCTGAGTGACGGGAGAATCTAAAACAGGTCAAGGGAATTTCACACTCATTTAAAATCTTCTAATCATTATACTATCAAATACAAAAAAAAAAGAGGCAAAAAAAGAACTCTTCCATTTTGCAAGTGATATATCATAAGAGAACACCTTTGTAGACAGTGCTGGAATTGGTTGTTTAAACGTGCTTCCCATTTGGTGTCCCACAAATATGGATTCTTGGATTCTGCAGCAAAGATAAAATGCAACAAAAAAAAGTGAATTAACAAAACTGAAGAAATAAAACATGCTACAAGTGAAATGTTACTATCCAAATTGCATATACATAAAGTCAAGGATTTGTTCCATCTGCCTCCTCTGTTTTTTTGAAGCCCAGAAATTCTCATCTTTTCTGCCAGTTGTTGCTTTGCAGTCTTTTAATCATTCCAAAATCTCTCTTGATTTTTCTTTTTTTGAAAGATCTATTTTTCTTTCACAGAAGTCATTTCGTGATTCTTGTCTCCCTCCATATCAGAATGCCTTTCTCATATGGTTGAATTGTAGTGCATTGTCTCAGAAATGTTACCATCCTTTTCATTGATCAAAACCCTCGACCCTCATGGAACACCTGCAATTCATCTACAGCAACAAAAATGAGTCTGACTTGATACCATTTACCTGCCTCCTTTTTTTCAGTAGCTTTGTTGTCTTTCAGGGCTATCATTTCAGCAGCAGTGAAGCTTTGCTTATAATATGCATATTTCTGCCTGGAATGTAGATGAAAGGAATATCAGTCTGATTAATATGCTAAGAAATATTATCTTTCTGACTCACTTCAGGGTGGGAGAAGACAAGTGTCTGAAAAAAGATGCTTTTTGTTTCTCATGTGTTCTCCAATCCATAAATAAATACTGAAAAGAATATAAACTACGCAAAAGAAGAAAAAACTCCCATAAAATGCTAAGACAAGCTTGCTTGCATACCATTGTGTGATAGCCAGCATCTCAATCCTCTGCAATTATGATAACATTTTGCTTTCCAAAACTGCTGCAATTAGCATATTTAAACATAGTCATTTCAAAGTATGCTGTTTAGCTCAAATTTATCAGCATTTTCATTGCATAAAATTTCGTCTTAATAATCCATGAAGGTCAAGCTATTAGCAAGACACACACAAGCTCACAAAAAACATGCCTGAAGCACAGTGGAAAATTCATGACACTTAAGTGACTTGGCTATAATTCCTTTTCATCTCAACAGCCTTAAAACTCTCCACATGAAAACAGCAATAGCCTTATGACATTTGCAGGGCAGTGTGTTTTCTGAACATTTACTTTCTTGACTTTTTTTAACCTAAGGGTAATGTTCAATGTCAGCATATTTGCAAAAGTTAAAGGCAGAAATAGAATTCAAAACTAATAATTTTTCATAAGAGCCTTACAATGCACTAAATTTGCATTGGCACAGTATTTTCTGTGCATAGCCCAGATTTTTATGAACAGAAAAGAAAATCCATTTCAGTTTTTAAGTCCTTTCTTATGCCCCACAATATTATTTCTTATGAATATTTGTTATATTGACTTTCTGAAGTTGTTTTTGTGAAGTCTGCATGAGGCTGCGATCTTTAGAAGTTAATTTATCTAAGAGGAGAAGTTCTATCAGGATTATTTTGACAATTTGAGCTTCAATAGTAAGATCAGAAAATTAAAGCATTTGACCAGTAGGGTTCCTTGTGTTTTGATTTTTGCAATGTAAAACAGAAAAACAGCCCCCCCAAAAATCTCAACAATTTCATATCTGCTTTTCTTATTCTCCTACAAATACACCATTGAGGATCAAATTGCATTCAAATTTCACTCACTCTTGGTTTAGCTTCATGTCATAGATATAAATTGCCTTCTCAATGCCTTTGGCATTGGATTTAATGAGAAACTTTTGAAACATTTCATGATGTTCTGTTTATGGTCCCAACCTTGATCTCCCAGGGACCCCCATACTTTATTTTTAGTTTACATTTAATTCAGATTCATCTGAGATGTTTTGCTGAATACTGTGTGCACATTTTTTCTACCTTGCTGATCCATCAGCTGTGCAAAATTCCATGTCATTAGTAGAGTTAATGGGGCAAGCAAGTGTCCATTGTCTAATGATAGATGCAACCTGATACAAAAGCAAATGAAATAACATTTAGTGGAGTTTAATAAAGAAAGGTGGGGGAGGTTTCTGCTGCACAAGTTAGTGTCAAGAATGACAGCAGTCAGTACTAAGGCAGTAGAAAACAGGCAGCTGATGTCAATATTTAACCATTTATAATAATTAGGACACATCCTCATTACCTGCATTACGTGTTACAAGTATTATAGAGTCAGAGAATCCTTTAGGTTGGTTAAGACCCCTAAGATCATTGAGTCCAGCTATTCACCTGACACTGACAAGTCCATCAAATTCAAGTACCTTTTCCCTTGCAACTTACTGGTATTAACATGCCTTCTAAGGGAAATAGGTTGGTGTTGCATGAGGTTTTTGCTCTTGCTGAACCAATTTGAAGCTCAGCTTAGGAATGAATTACAGTGTAGCCTAATTATTAATGACAAAATGGTTTCAGTTTTGAGCCTCATCCTTTACTGTGGTGAATTTAGCTTATTATTTGATATAACATATGTTCTTCTGTGAATTTTTCCACAGTAAGTTTAGTTGGTAAGCAGGAAGAGCTGCATTTTGACAAAATAAATGCAGAGAACAGGGAACATGTTAGATCATGTAGCTTTATTATATCACCCACCTTTAGAAATTATTACCTCCTGTCCTGTCACTTTTATAGAACAGTTTACATTTTTAAATACCTACCTACAGGGATCAAGAAAATAAAATTTTATGTATTACTTCTAAAGCTAAAAAGAATCACTTTGAGGAATTTGCTAATCCCAGAGCCCAAAAGAATCCAAAATTCAGTTATTTCCGCTCAGGTCATCATCTATGCTCTGCTTCAAAGGGTGCAAGGGAACAAGTTTTGCTTCAGTGTAATCAAACAAAGCATTCTGACTCCAAATAAGTACTTGTGTTCCTAGATTTATGATTCTGATCTGTGTTCCCTTGGGCACCATAATGACAAAAGTCATAAGTATAAGTCATTGTATTTTACATGCTTATATATGTTTCTAAGTGTCTTTGTCTTTTGTTGCTTTATGTAAAGTGTCTGCAGGCCTAGCTTGATGTCTTTTACCTTTTTTATTAGAGATGGCTATTTGCTTAAGTACAACAAATTCTTTAGTGCCAGAATTAATTAATAATATTTACACAGTTGTCTTGGTTTAGGTCACCCCAGAACAATAGTACATATCAACTCACAGAGGATTTTTGAAAGAAGAAAAATCATTAAATTGTTTTCTTGTGCTAGCTAATATCTTTGACTAATCCATGGTGACAATCTTTTATTTTTTCTAAATAACAAACTCCTAAAAAGAAATTCTAGGTTAAAGGAGCAATCTACATTACTCTTTAGTATACACATCCTATTCTTCTATTTTGTAACTTACTAAGAATGAAAGCAAACAAGAAGAGAAGGTTTCTTTTCCAGTGAAGCAGTATTGTATCAAGAAGGATTTTATTATTTTGTTGGTTAGGGAATCTATTACGAGACTTACAAGTCAAAATAAGGAACTAACTTACCAAGAACTGAAAGAGATTATCAATTTTAAGTTCACATGAGTCATAAGCTTTGATTATTTGTCCAGTAGAAGTGAACCTGATTACCTTTCCCCTTCTGTTGCATGTCAAGTGTGTGTGTACATATACACTTGTGTCTGGTTAGTGGAAGTCAAATTGAAATTTTTCATGGGATTGTTAAACTTTGCAAGATGCAATGCCCTCCAACAACAAGATCGATTGTAAGTCTTATTTCTACCACCAGCCTCTATGACTTCATATAAAACTCCAGAATTCTGATAAATGTCATGGGGAAAAATGATAAAGTGATTTATACTCAATTTCACTGGAAGGGAGAAATGCAGAGGCTGTCAGTCTGGGTCTTCAGAACAAATGAGTTACAGTTCATGAGGCAGCTCAATAAGGCTATCATTTCCCATCAGCTCCTATCACTGACAGCCACAGATTTACTGGATGGGGAAAGAGAAAATGGCTGAGATTTTGTGCCAGGTGAGTCGACACTATTACTCCGTCAACCAGACTTGTGTAGACAAGAGGCTACCATGAATATTTGATAGTAGCTTCTTCCCATAAGTGCCTGTAGAAAGCAATAAAGCTGTTCTTTCATTTGTATAAAAAAAGCCCTTCATGTCTCTGTTTGGATCCAATTGAAAATGTCCGTTTGTAAACCGCAAAGGTTTTTGTGATTTATTTTGTGCATGTACATTTGTTTCATTCAGCAGTCTGTTTTGTGCCACATGCCTTATTTATAGCCCTTGCCGAAAAAAACCAAAAGAATCCTCAGTCTGCTGGGATTTCATATACAATGCATTTGTCACTATCCATCTCCCAAGACTGCAATACAAACACAGCCTCAGAGCCACCTGTGCATGCCCAGAGGAAAGAGGACTTTCATCTGCCACAATTACAAATTGATAGAAATATCTACGTTCCAGTTCCAGGAAGATATTCAGGTCAAAGCTGACGTACTAGCTCTGTATGTGCTCATGTTAATATAGATCAGCATAAATGACTTCTATATTATCCTGGGTTTCTCTCACACAGAACTTTTCTGGCAATTGTTGGTATCTGTACAAAAAGCTGCTATGTAACCTACCTGCATTTTTTATAACGATATTTGCACAGCCAAATTTCTTAAGTAAAATTAAAAAAAAAAAAAAAAATCCAGTTTTGCTTTACTGATTCATGCTAAAATATTTAGCTTTTCTTTAATCTCTATTATCAGTAATGGATTTGGTCCCTAGATGTCAGCATTAAACATTCTCTTAGGCTGGACTGTTGTGTTACCAGGGTGAGATAATAGAATTATAGAATCGTAGAATATCCTGTTAGAAGGGACCGATCAGGATCATTGAATCCAACTCCTGGCTCCGAACAGGATCATCTCCCAGAGTCACACCATGTGCCTGAGAACATTGCCCAAACACTCCTTGAACTCTGTCAGGCTTGGTGCTGTGACGACTTCCCTGGGGAGCCTGTTCCAGTGCTGGAACCTCAGGGTGAAGAACCTTTTTCCTGATATTCAGCCTTAACCTCCCCAGACACAACTTCAGGCCATTCCCTCTGGTCCTGTCACGGATCACCACAGAGAAGAGATCAGTGACCGCTCCTACTCTTCCCCTTGTAAGAAATTTGTAGACACCAGTGAGGTCTCCCCTCAGTCTTCTCCAGGCTGAACAGACCAAGTGACCTCAGCTGCTCCTCATACAGCTTCCACTCCCTTCCCCATGCTTGTGGCCATCCTTTGGATACTATCTAATAGTTTAATGTCTTCTTTATGTTGTGGTGCCCAAAACTCACAGGTGTTATTGTTTTTTTAAGATAAAGATTACTCCTAAAGGAGAATTTAATATGACAGTTAGAAACAAGGCTGTGATGTTCTCACTCTCACTGACATGTCTTGTTTACCTGATTCTATGTGCAAGTCTTTGTTGTGAATCAAATACACCTGTGTCAGTCAACAGAGCTAGATCTCTGTCCCTTATTTATCTGCAGAAATGAGACAGACTCCAAGCCTTTGCTTGTATCCATAGCTTAGACAAAAAAAATTTTAAATACCTGTTCAGTTACAGAAACTCCTTCCATCCTATCCCTACTGAAATTAAAAGCTGAAGAGTTCACACAGAAAAAAAATTAAAATTGTTATCAAATATGTCTTTCATTATTTATTGAGTCTGGCTGAGATGGTGTTTCATTTTACAATCTAAGAGGACCAAGGCTATGCAGGCATTGCAGGTATGATGAACCTAGTGCCAAAAGAGTTAATGATGACGGACTTTATTTGATTTCTTTTTATCTTGCTATGAAAATTTAGAATAACATTAAACCTTTCTTCATTTATGGAAAAGTGCAGATAAGGAAAATATTGCTAATATTAAAATGATGGCTTCTTACCTGAATTTTTAAACCATTGCTAGCTGTTTTGCTTTGCCTAGGTTATTTTCCCATGTGCTTGAGCCATTCCTGTCATTACTAATAGGTACCATTTCTTTTTTCAAATACTGCTCTGCTTTCATTTGCTTAAATGACTGAAAGCTGTGTACCAGTTCTATCTCTAATCTTTTTCTCTTAAGCTTTCAGAATCTCTGTAAATACACTTTCAAAAATAGAAAAAAAATATTCAAAGTCAGATCAGATTAATGGGTTTGTCATTTCATAGACCATTTTTCATCTAGGAATAATAAACACAAATAAACAATTTCTGATTTGTATTCCTCTCTCCTGGAGCCAGAGAGGGCTGAAAAGCAAAGCATGTCATAAATGGATCAAACTCTGTGTAGAGGGAGTAAGGAAAATACAGGACAATTACAATCATAGAGTCCTTATGTTTCATGTCAGTCATCTCTCCTCTTAAACTCTGGAGAACATAGGGAACTACACATTAATGTAGTCTTGAGAAATTCTAACAAACCTACCACCGCATGTTTTTCCATTCCTTTTGGTTTTTCAATTAGCTGCACACAGAAAATAGTGTTCCTATGGCAGAGCCTTAAAATTCTCTCTGCAAGGAGCAGGAACTCATAGGCATCCCTGCATCGTTTCACTTTTTGTCTTTTTAAGTTCACATAACTAACCATAAAAAGGGATAGCAAACTAGGATACCAAGGCTCCATGAGTATTATCTCACTGCAACTGTTTCCTGCTCTCTCCAGTGACTGAAGCATGGAGCATGAACTGGAAGAACTGCATTTTGTCGGAGTATCAGATGATTTTTCACATTCTTGAATAGCCCGTATCTCTCTGTAGGAATATTATGGCAGAAAGGCAAGGAAATGGAGAAGGGGATGAGGAAAGAAGGCAAAAATGGAAAAATCAGGAGGAAAGAACAGGAAGAGGAAAGGTGGAAAGAGAAGGGGAAATGAAAGGAGAAAGACATACGTCAGGTTTCTTAGCTCGCAGATATTCCAGGAAGAATCCTTAATTATAACTGGAGTTGAGGTTATTGTTCAAGAGTGATTTCTCTTTGAATTTCATTCAAAGTTCAAATTGATTTGTGTTTCTTGTAGCCTCAGCTATGAAGCATAAGCTACAAATCATAGGTTTATGCCAAAATTTGAGGTGGCATAAATTTCTCATTTGAGCCAAAATTGTCTAATTTTATCCCTTTTTCCACTTCACTAGAGATGTCCATCTTGACTGAGCATGCAAGGAAAGTGTTTTGTCATCTGCCTAGCTATAACTGGCTATCATACACATTGTTCTGAAATGATCTGAATCAGCTTTTGAATTTGAAGAATGTTTTGAAATATTCTTTATAAAGTTTTGATGGTAGCTGTACACCTTTAGTTTTTTGTCATATTTCCCAAATGAACTGTATCCTTTTTGAGATTCTGGATCTCAAATGAGATTTCAGATCTGCAATGCAAGACAAAATGAATTTCCAGTTTCACTCCACAGTTCACATTTGAAAGATACATTACACAGATCTGCTGTGAAAGCTGGCAAGACTAACAGCAAAAGAAAACCAGAACTGAGGTAATCAGGCTGGATGAATGTATAGCTGAAGAGTATCACATGGGCATTTCCACATTGCCTGCCTGAATGCCTTCCCATGATTTCTGGCACTGGTTCTAGTATTTTTATTTTTTTAACACCCTGTTGAAAGAGAGTTTTATTCTTTGCCTCTGATTTTGTACTTGCAGGGACAAAAAAAAAAATAGCAAATATTTGGGGTTACAACCAAAGTCTGGTGGGAACCAAAGGATTTGAAGTCAGTGCAGCAGTGCCCTGACTTCTGTACTTGAATCAGCCCTTCTGTACAAATATTACATATTGAAGTTATCTTCAGGAAGAAGAAAATATCTTGTGAATCTCTCAGTTACAGTATTTCAGGTGAATATGTGCATGATTATATGACATTATCTCCATTTTGTTTTCTAATAGAACTTTAAGATCTGTTACAGGTTGAGAGCCTGTGCAAAAAAAAAAAAAAAAAAAAAAGATAACTTACCCAAGGTATCAATTGCTGTCACAGTTATTCATGGATTAATTATATAAACTCTGCTGTAAAACTGAACTTGTTAGAATGCAGCTGCTGAGCCATTTTCAATCTCTGTGCAGTTGTACAGCTGGTGATAGGTGAATCTGTCAAGAAATTGCATCGCTCCACTTTTCTCATGTAGACTAACATGAAAGTCCTTTGCAAGATGAGAAATTGCGTATCTTGCTCAAGGATCAAATAATTTACTTTCTAGTAGCTGAATCACTGCTCAGATTTCTTTATTATATTTTCTGTTTTCCAGTAAGAGAGAGCTGTTTCTGTACAGCAATTCAAGTGTAACATGACAGCTTAAATGGACATTTCTTGAAGTAAAATCATAATGGATAATATATAAAGAGGAAAATGTGACTCGATACATGGTCCAGCTAGATGAGAACCACAGTAGACATGCTGTTGCTTTATTTATCTGAGCCTTAATAATCTAAATTTTCCAGCAGTATTCAAGAATTAGAACAGAATCAACAGTGAGGAAAGACTGCAATGTTTATAATAAAGTTGAGGAAATCTTTAGAGCATACCATCCTGGTACCAGCAGAAGCTTTGAATGTTAACTATCTAATGATACTATGTTTATTATCCTAACTTAAAAGGAGCCTTGAAAGTTCCTTTCTTTTAATTGATAATTTTAAACAAATGCGGCCACAACTAACAACAGATAAACGTTAAAGGCAAAGGCATGTCTTGACATGGATGACTTTGTAAGGCTGCCATCATGCTTATGGTAGAGACAGTTCCAGAGAAAGGATAGCTTTTGATCTGTCTTTTCCATATCACCTGATAAGCAAACTATGGAAATTACACAAGGTTAGTTTATTGAATTTATATGAAATGAGATCAAGTTTTACATATACATCATTCCTCAGACACAGTTCTGGCAATAACTGGTGTTATTTGCACCACAAAATGGTGCAAACCATTATGAAATACTTGCCTGTGAGGTGTAATGCACTTGTTTAATTCACGCTTCACACACTACAAAGCCTAACGAATAAGAGTCAGGGCCCAAAGTGAAGTCCACACCTCTCAGATACATTTGCTGCTTAGGCTAACACATTTCTGGGGATGAAATAAAGGATGCTGACAATCAGCAGGAGGCAAGGAAGAATTCCAGCTATGGGTTTCTTCTAGCTGGAGTCGGGGATGCAGGTATAACAGGTGCAGATGTAACAGCATTGCCTCCCTCCCCACCTCCAAGCTCATAGCTCACAGCTCCCTGTGGAACTGGCTCATCATCCCCATTGCATGGCTCCACCACATCTTCTACTTTCTTGTCCACAGGAACTTCTGCTCATTCAAACATTTGGGTTGACTCAATGCACAGCAGTAGTCTGCTTGGGGAAAAGATATGAAATGCCTGGCAGTCCTATACAATTCCTGTCAGAGCATGATCCAGACACCATCAAGGGGAGAGGAGAGGAGAGGAGAGGAGAGGAGAGGAGAGGAGAGGAGAGGAGAGGAGAGGAGAGGAGAGGAGAGGAGAGGAGAGGAGAGGAGAGGAGAGGAGAGGAGAGGAGAGGAGAGGAGAGGAGAGGAGAGGAGAGGAGAGGAGAGGAGAGGAGAGGAGAGGAGAGGAGAGGAGAGGAGAGGAGAGGAGAGGAGAGGAGAGGAGAGGAGAGGAGAGGAGAGGAGAGGAGAGGAGAGGAGAGGAGAGGAGAGGAGAGGAGAGGAGAGGAGAGGAGAGGAGAGGAGAGGAGAGGAGAGGAGAGGAGAGGAGAGGAGAGGAGAGGAGAGGAGAGGAGAGGAGAGGAGAGGAGGGTAACTGCTGTAATACTGGTGATGTACTAGAGGGAAGGCAATATGTCACTACAGCTTTGATGATGTGCTGATGTGAAGCATATGCCGCCCTGGGCAGTTCTCACTGGGTCAGGCAGAGACCCACTCCACAGGAATGTTGGCTCTTCATTCAGCACAGTAGCACTGGGGTTACAGCGTGATGTGGCAGTCACCTGCCTTGTGGGATATTCCAGATTTTCCTTCTTTCCTGGGAAAGCCAACCCTAAACCTCTAGCCATACCAGAAAGTGATTTTGCAGCAGTATTCTCTTTTGAATAATACTCTATCCTTCAAGCATAGCCTGTTATACACCATAGAATTCTTGATCATTTAGACTTAAGAGATTGAAGGTATGGCCCTATGATTCAGAATGTGGGGACCAAGAGTGTCAGATGCCCACAGGGATCTGAGGAGCATCACCTCTTTCCTTATTTTCATAAGTCTTAGTAGAAATTGACAGTTTTGTATGAAATATCTGGATTTCTTCAAATCGATGTTTGCCAGTGGCAAACATTTCATTTGGTGAATTTGCATCCAGCTCCCTTTTACAAGATGTTGAGAAAAATCTGACAAGAGACCAAATTCATGTCAAACTTCTTTTGTAAATGGAAATCTGTCACTTCTGCAGGCAACAAGAACTAATGATTTGATTGTCACATGGAATTTGTAACAATCCAGTTCCAACAAGCTGGAAAATTCACTGACATGAACGAATTCTTTGTCTGCCTAAATATGCAGATATATCTAGAAATCATTGGATGCACATTATATACCATTATTTTGATTTGTCCAAAATATGCATTTAAAAATAAAGAGGGAGTGAGGGTCCCCCTTGTTCCACAAAACAGTCTCCAGACACATCTTTTAATTATTCACTGACTGGTTGGTATTTAGCATGACTGATTTCCTTCCCACTTGTATCTAGAAATAAGTCTTTAACTCTAACCAAACTAGTCTTTTGAGAATCATCTTTAGGCTGTCTTTAATCACTTTGATTTCAACAGCACCATAATGCCTCTGCATATGCTTGGCCATATTAATATAAACTATCAGGTCTATCGAATGTCTTATCTGAAACACTCATACCTATCCTTGCTTGTAGCTCTTAATTTTTTTTTTTTTTTTTAATTCTTTTGGTCTTTGTTAACGGGGTCATGGGTTCTTTAGTAATTGTGTCTGTTCTTTCTTAGAAAGCTTGCATAGTGTGTATTACCAGAGCTTTGAAGGACACAGATTTTCACTGCTTTCATAAATACTACCTTATTTATAGCTTGTTTGACTGGATATAGAATAAGATCACTAAGAATCCTTTTTTCAGTTGAAAATTTTGTTTCCTAATTCAACTTCTAAATTTTGTGTTAAAGATTTACAGTAGAAAATATCAGCTACATCTGAAATCAACTAAAAATAAAGATATTTTTATTTCTGTCTAAAACAAGCTTGCCTAAGACAAGCTTGCTATTTGTTTTCTTTAACTTTATTATTATTATATTTCACTTTTCTTGACTCATAACACTTTCCTCATAAAGGGCTATAACTTGATTAGTAATACTTGACAAGACAATTAATGCAGTGGTTTTTGGGAAGATGAACTCTGATTCTTTGATATGCTTAGCTTGTAGTAGTTGAAATTTTATTTCTCTGATTACATTGGCAGTGGAAAAAAGTGAGTATTAAATCTTCAGTGTAATTTCAGATTTTACTTATCTTTTTATGATCTGTATCTTCCTCTGCCCCTTATATAAGAAAAAAATAAACCTCAGTGAAGTGCATGTCATTGGACTGTGCTAAATTTTGAAGGTTTACACGTTTTCCTTTTAGTGTTACTTAAGCTATCAACGTAGGTGGCCTAGTTGCTCAGCTTACTGTTCTCTGACTCACACAGCAGGTGATTGACTGAAATGTTATGAATTTTCATCCCAGTACTTACAGACTACTTCAATATTTTTATAAAATGGGCTTCTCTGCTCAGAGGAGACCCAAGAGTTATTTTTTTCCCAAGAATCAAGCAAAAGCTCAAATAAAGCTTGTCCTTTTTTATTTTCATGATTCATGTTACTGTCTTCCCAGTGGGATGGAATAATTAATTTTGTTTCTTTCTTTAAGGGAGAAAATTGTTTTGATTTCCCAATTGTAAATGAAGAGCTTGTATGGGGCTGTTGTGAGAAACCTATTTCCCTGTTTTGATTTGACTTCAGGGAAAGGCATCAGATTTCCAAGATTTACTTCAGTGCCCTTGAAATCAAAATCTGGATCATGCTGTTTTTCAGAACTAGGAGACTCCAACTGATAGAATCACAGTATCTCAGAAGAGGTGAAGTTGGGAGGGAACTCTTGAAATCATCTAGCCCACACATCCCAAACACTGCACTCACCCTCCCCATTCAGGCAGGGTCAGCTGTAGCAGGATGTCCAGGATGATGCTGTTCCTGATGTGCCCCAGGACACGGCTGGTCCTGCTGGCTGCCAGGACCCTGCTGATGCATATCCAACTTTACATCGACCAGGACCCCCAAGTTCCTTTCTGTGGCACTGCTACCCAGCATCTCACTCTCCAGTCTGTCCGGACATCCAGGGTTAATCCTTCCCAGGTGCAGAATCTGACACTTTTCATTGTTGAACATTGCCATTCAGGTTATCGGCCTCTTGGTCTTTCCCTTGCTCCTAGAGAAAAGATTCTGGCTCTCCCATCTTCATTCCTTTCCATCAGGTAATTTCCTTTCCTTGCTCCATTGATGAGAAGTCGTCCTCCTCCCTCTGCTCTTAGGACTGCTGTGGAGAGGATAGGTGCTCCACAAGAGCTCATCTGGCACCATGAATCAGGTTTTAGGCAATCGTTAATGCATTGTGGGTAATTAGGAAGCCCCAGTCTTGTAACAAAGGGAGCACCTTTTGGAAAGAATCTGGAAGGAAAAAGGTAACACGTGAATCCTCTTTCTGAAATATAAGCAGGTTATAAATATTCTTCGTATGCCATTGTTCTCTAACTCAGAAATTATAAACATTAGTAGAAAGTAGATTTAAAGCTGTGATAGTGTCTGCTTGTACTGGACTCCTTCTAAACCACCAGTACTAAGCTCGTGTTCTTTAAATTTAGTTTCAAATCACAAACCCAAAAACATGCCCTGAGCTTAAGAGACTGGAATTTCTCCTAAAAGTAGGTCACAGAAAAAAGGATCTGAAACATTAAATGATGCTATCCATATCAGAAGAGGAAAGTCAGAATCTTATTATGTACTGTTCTAGAATTTCAAGCACTGAAACCTGAAACTGAATTTTAGTTAATTGAAAATACCTTTCAAATTTGGAGTAAACAACAAAAAACAAACAAAAAAACCCAAAAACAAACAAAAAACACACAAAAAACCCCAAACCAAAACAAACAAACAAACAACAACACAAAAAAAACCTGTCAGCAAAAATATATGACTCTTTGATACACTTATCTCTCAGTCCTAATCATATTCCACACTCAATTCATGCATAGAGTTATAGAAATGTCATGCAAATATTAAAGGAGTAATAGAAATATCAATTTATTTTATGTCACTGAATCCAATACTTCAAATGCTCAATATTCTGATGCATATTCAGGATAAAACATTTTATCAGAAAATATTCATCTGGATGGTAAAATAAGCTGAGAGATATATTAGTGCAGATAGAACACAGGTTTCATGATGCAAAATGCTTTGGAGAAAGCATTGGAAGTTTGTTAACAATTAAGAATGGAATGAGGAGTGCCTAGAAGAATAATAAATAATTAAAAGTTGTTCTTACAGAACAGCTTGCTAGAGAAAATAAAATATTTATGCTATTTATTTGATAATTTGCTAATTTCCAGAACTTCATTCAGCCTTTTGCATAATTATTTATAGCAAATAGGGTTTTTTAGTATTTATAGCAAAAGGATTTTTTAAATTAAATAATCTTACAATTTTTAGCAAAATCACTGTACTTCTTAAATGTCCTTATTGTGTTTGAGAACTTCAGGTGTGTATGTTTCAAATTGCTTAAGGGTTGGAAGTCTACCACTTAGGAGCACAATGTAGGAGTTCATAGTGATGCATGAAAAATAGATGTAGCCCAGCTGTGAAGCAATAGAGAAGGCCTCTAAAATTCATCCCAGCAAAACTGTCAGTGAAAAAGCCAGTTAAAATCATGATAACACCATGCAACCTGAATTGTTCTGTGTAGTAGCTTTATTGAGATTTTTCAAGTTCTCTCTCCACACATATAATCATTGAAATACGATCCAGGTATGTTCAAAATTAGAACACTTACATTCAGAGCTCCCCACAAATTATAGTATGTATCTTTCTTTATGTAGATAAGTTCTTCTCATTAACACATATGCAATCTAAAGATGTTGGGGAACAAAATGCTTGGTTCTTTTTTCCACTTTACTGCTGCTTGATTTGGGGAAAATCAGTTAAATTGGATGAGAATTTTGAAGAACAGGTCTCTGAAGTTCAGCTCCTCACAATCTATTTCTAAAATTCATAGAGGAATGATTCATCTTCACAGTGAAAGACTGGATATATGGCTTTTACAAACACTGGCTTTGCTTGAAAATTGGGGAATATTTCCAAGGAATAATTTTATGGATACACTTAATGTATATGTTTGCCTAAAGGAAATTATTTTCCAGTTAGAAGGGTTTGGAGCATTTTTTTGCAATGTGTGTGCTTTGATCAGCCCAGGAATGATTGGTCTTTCTTGGCTAGGCATTTCTCTCATGTGGAGGGAAGTTTATATTTGGATGTTTTCAAACTTCGTGCATATTTCAGTAAGCTGTTTGCTACAAGGGCTGTTTTGAGGCAAGAAAGGGAAGATATAATGCAGAGATGCAAAAGCATTTCCTATCTCTCCATTTTTTTTAACACAGATTCACACAGAGTTCAAATGAAAAGAGTTCAAATGAAAACTCAGATGAAAACTCACAGTGTTGTAGAAAGTCTAGTCAGACATACTTGGCAAATAATATCTAACACTGTGCCAAAATTAGTTGTGTATGAAAATGAGAATACTGTAATAATGGTCTAGTACATGGAGCACTGGCATGCCACATCTATGGTCATTTAAATCTAACCCGAGGTTCTAACCACAATTAGAAAAATGGTTTAGGGTTATTACCTGTTAGACAGTAGTTCCCCTTTAACCTTAATAAAGAGAAGATAATTTATCACAATTAGGCTTAATTGGCAATTCTCAGTCTGTGCTCAGCAGAGTATCAGGACTAAGACAGCATGGACAATCACTTTATTCATTTCGTCCTCAAACGTGATTTTCCTCAGCTTAGTGATAAACAGTACGAGCATCTCATTTAAAAAAAAATAAAAATTATAAATTCTGAAGCTGTCACACATCTAATTCTTCTTCAGGTTAGGCATTTTAGGCAGTTTAGTTAGGAGACATGACACTTAGAAGATACCTCAAAGTGTACTACATTATGTACGCAGAAATTGAAAAATATGCTTTACTTTGTTTGCACTCATTATATTGGAAAGTGCTGCCAACTACTATGATGACAAATCTTTGTATGTTTAGAGAGAATAGATAAAACCTATCACATCTGCAGGCTTACCTGACCCCCACCCAGACTGTATTTTTGAAAAGCTGTTTTCTTGTTCAGGCTTTTTCCTCTCTTCTGGAAGGTTTGATGTCCCATTCTACTGCTGCTGAGTGTTGCAAAACCACAACTTATGCTTAAATATCTAAACTGCCTTCAGAAACTTTGATTGTTTCAGGGGACATCCTTCCTTATATGACACTAAATGTAGACAATTATCTTTCTGTCACTGGAAATATGGGAATTACTCTCTTCTGGGAAAACTGACATGAAGTGGCTTCAAAGTATACTGTACTTCCTAACTGAATTGGGTGTTTAAGATACCATAGTGATAATATGGTATGAAGAACAAGAAAATCTGTCAGCCTTCCCTCATAGTGTTCCTTCTTAAATAAGGGCAGTATTAAATCTCAGGATGTTTTTTGTTCAGATTGTATGGTGTTGGTTTGTTGGGTTTTGTTTTCAAAACCAGTGAATGAACAGAACAGAGCTGAAGTGTTCATGGAGTGTTTTGTTCTTAAAGGACACTTTGAGAAGTAATAATTTCTTCTCAGAGTTAAACACAGTATTCACTTGCAGATGCTGTTCTCACTAACAATCCCTTTCCATTACACCAGCATCACCTCTTCAGCCTCTGTAAGGACACTTGTGCAGCAGCAGAAGCTCATACTCAGTCCCTAAGAAAAGTAAAATATAGAAGCAGATGCGGCAAATGTAGCCAGATATTTCGATAAGCATTATTTATGCCAGAACATATTGTTTTGTAGATTTATGCAATGAGAAAGGAATAATCTCCCACAAAGCAACATAGCACAGTATCTGAAGAAATTTATATAATGAAGAATCCAGATTTTACTCTTTCACTTGAGTTATAAGCTCTGTGTCTCAAAATGTGCTGGTTTTGACCTAGGAGCAATGGAGATTTTAAACAGTCTCTTCAGTGCAGTAACAATGCAATACATTTATATCACATCTTTCCTGAGTCACAAGGGGCCTATCTGTGATCTTTCAACATGTCAAGCATACTGGATCTAAATAATTTCTTATGTGCTGAAAGGAAAAATGGATGTTGTTTAGGTCTCCTAGACAACAGACTGTGCTTCAAAGGCAAGCTATGTAATAGGTATTTATCTGATTCAAATCTCAAATTCAATTTAGGAGTGAAATAACATGACCATCTGGCATTGTTTTACTGGCCTGCTTCAGATGGACAAATAAAACTCAGCCAGGCATCAGTATTACTCAGTTCAAATGTTGTTTGGTTTGTTACATCGGTGTGTTTTTTTTGGTGGGTTTTTTTTTTTTTTTTAATAGATATCTAGACAGAAATATTTCTCCATTTTCCTTATAGAAAAAATAATCCCATTAATTTTAGTGTATTGATCTTTAATATAACTTAACAGTGATTTTGCTTTGGGTAAATTATATTTTCAAAATGGACAAAAGCTTAATATAATCCATCAACTAGTAATGTATTTATTTGTGGCTATTTAAATATTATTTTCTAAAAAATAGATTATTCCTTTTTCAGACCTATATTTCCCCTTTTGAATAGTTTTACTTTGACAATAAATGTCTGCTATCCTCAATGGCCAACTCAGGTACCAAAGTAAAATGAATTAGACTGAAATTTTTGGAACTGGCTACAGAAAGGGGAATATTCTTCACAGATTTTTTTTAAAAGGAATAAATCAGCAGTTCTCTCCTATATACAGATGATGACATTTTTAAAACCACAATTACGGAAAAATCTCAATGCGATTTCTAGCATATATGTTATCATATATAAACATTGGTTTGCAGTGTTGATTTGAGTAAAACCACATGGATTAAATAACTGGATTAAATAATTTTCAGTCACATCAGATTTCAGGTGAAAATCCATGTAACTGAGGCAAATTTAACTTGTTTCCAGGACTATTTCTTGAAGAACGGGGCGGGGGAGAAAGAATGAAAATACTTTGAACTATAAACAATGAAGACAATCCTTTAAAAGGATAAAATACTGCATTGTTTATAGTTATAAATAAATTTTCCTATGTGAATTGTTGAATTTTGGCATTAGAAACTCATTTAGAGTCTCCATTCTGCCTATTAAATAATGCCAAAGTAACATTAAAAAAATTGTTTTCTCTGAAAATTAATATTTGAGGTCCCCCAGATTAAGAAAAACATTTTATAATTTGCTTCCCAAGTAATACTACTTTTTCTCTATCAGGAAAAATAATGAGTTTTCTTCTTAATTTGTTCATTGCTTTTAAAATTTGTCATAACCACAGTCTCAAAAGTTTAAGAATATTTATTCAAGAAACCATAAAATTTAAATTATACCTCTATAAAATTAGATGGAATTGCCAAGTAATCTTTAATTTAAAACACTATATGTGAATGTATAAGTAGATATACTCTTTTGTAAATTAAACATAACACAGATAGATATTTTACCAAGTAATCTGAATAGAAAACAGCCCTCTTTTTCCTGCCAGTTCTTATTTTCAGAAACCAATACTTGCCATATTTACGTCTGAGACAATCCTGATACAAAATAATACGATAATTGTAATTAACAGATTTTTTTTTCCATCATTAAAAGACTTGATATATCTTTCTAGAGCAGCTGTTTGGCTGTCAAAATCAGCCATGTAGCTTTTCCCTGTTAAGAAATGTTTGCAAGAATCTTTTTACTGCTGAAAATAGTTTGAAAGTTTTTTCAGCTGTTTCATCTCAATGTTAACTGCAGTGCAGTTATCCATAGGAAATAAATGTAAGTTATTTGGTTCATATCATTTTAATTGAAAAGCATGTGCACTTTAAGGTGAAAAATGAATATATAAAGTCAGATTAAGAGATAAAATTTAAGCCCAGTAATCTTACAACTATAAAAGGCTAGTAATTTTTTAGATAAGATTGCTTTGAGAATTACATATAAAATGGACATATTTTTCTTCCCTTCCCTGGTTTTCATTGCAGTGTCATTCTATGGTATTTGAAGAATTTTTATAAAAGCATATCTCTGTCTTCTGTGCTATAAACCCCTGGCATGATGAAAAGAAAACACAAGTAACTTCAGTAGGACTCTCCTGGTATTCTGATATGGGACAGCATTTTCATGGGAAGGGGTGGGGAAAGGTAGGATGTGGGATCAGTAAGGATCTGATCTAAGTAAGAAGACCCCAGTGAGTTAAAGCTTGCGAAGGTGGCAGACTGTCAAGTCAATGGCAGTTGCCTCCACCTGTTATGATCCGATTATTAAAGGATGCCTCTGCCTGAATTAAGGTGCAAACAAGATCATAGGCTGACGTCAATAGTATGGGTTTTATTTGACAGCAAATGTGAGGTACAGAGATAGAAACAAATAGGTTAAAGAAGGTGGCCAGAGGGGTGGGGGAGGGAAAGAGATGGAGAGATCAAGCAGAAGATAATTACCTTCCATGGATACCATAGCATCCTGCTGGTCCTCCGCCACCGTGGTCTTCTCAGTGGTGGAGGTCTCAGAGTCATTCTTCTGGGGGTACTACCTTTGTATAGTTCAAGTTCTGGGTATCCTCAGGGTGGTCACAGATGTTCCAACAAGATAGGCTCACACTGGTATAAGCATTTGTTTCCTTTCTCACAGTCTGCACAGTGCGAATTTTTGTCCAGTGTGCTAACCAGACCTTCACCTCCATTAGGCCAGGAATTAGAATCTTCCTGATGTTGCTATCTGTGCTTATCTCAAGTTTCTGCTGGGGTGGCTTATCTTGTTGTTCCTTCTGTGGCATTGACTGTTCTTTGAGACAGGCAACTGCATGCTTTAAATCCTTACACCACCCCATGGGAGAGCTATTCCTTGACCTGGACTGTAAAAATGCTCTGCATTCTTCTCCAGTTTTCATGTTTCGCAGCTGTGTGACAGAGACTCTTGATGCACAAGAGCAGATCAGTCTGTAACCTACTCAGTGTTCAAAGCTGGAAGAATGCACCAGGGAATGACTGGATATATGGGTTCACATGATCTCCTCTGAAGCTTCTGAAACTGATCTATGTCACAAAAAAAGATACCGGATGTTCTGGTTGAGTGTCGTATGAATGGAAAGAATTTGGTTTTACTCTCTGGAAACTGAGAGCTCAGAGCTATAATGTATATTTAGTTTCCTAAATGCTATTAAAGTCTTTTCCAAGGTAAAAGGCATTGGAGTAGCACAGTCTTCATCTCATATTGGCATGACTTAAATTCTGTCAGGTTATACTTATTGACAGTCTGTTGAAAGAACTTCAGAGTACACATGGTTTGAGTACTGTCATTTGGCCACAGACACCACTGTGAAATCTCAACTTGCCATTGCAAATAGCTGGAATATTAATGGGGAATTAAATCTCTATACCAGTAAAAGATGGAGCGAGCATCTTTTATGCTTCCCTGCCCTGTCTGAACTACTTCTCTCATAATGGCTGCATTTCTGCCAAATGCCTCTTCTTTCCAGCAAAGAGCTATAAAAGCAAACTGTCCTTGCCATTTAGGAAAGATATTGACAGGAGGTAGATGCAGTGATACCCTGCATACTTACGGCATCAATTCTTTCCCATCAGCATCACATATGAATAAGTGACTAACTGCCAAATGCCATTCTCCAGAATGGAGACATTTAGACAGTGCTGGAGAGCCTAGTCTGGATCCCTAAAACAACAAAACTCAAGGTCTCATCTCTGCATAAAAATGAGCTTAAATAGTGTCAAACCCGGGTTTATTACTAAAGAAAGTAAATGGGTTTAAATAAGGCAGTAAAATGAATGTTTACTGGTGAGTTTCTGTCATATGTGTTCCTGTCCTAAATAAAGCAGATCACAATGTGTAGACCTGATAAATACCATCTACCAAGTGAAAGCTGTGTTTTCTCAGTGCTAAATCTGGATGTGACATGTGTACGTAGCTGCGATGCTTGGCACGCCAAGCAGGTGGCCAAACAAAGCTCTGCAGGTGTCAGTACATGGAATATACAGTGGTGGTGGATCTAAACAGCTGAGAGCTCCTGCAACACACAGGCAGTGAAGCAGCACCTGAGTTCTTCAGGCCATTGTACTGTAAATGCTGTAGTATGTTTTCAGGCTAATAATGGACTGTTTTGCATGAATGAGAGTGAAGTGAATGATAATAGCTGAAAAGTTATAATGGAATGTAGGTACAGTTTCCATGGAAGTCCTTGAAGCTAGTATGCTATCTACAGGGAGTTCTTGGCTAGCATGTGCCAGACAGTGCTATGTAGTCATGAGGCACTTCAAATGACCCTGCAGAGACAGCTATTGGAGAAAAAAAAAAAGATGGTTTCCATAGGCCCCCCAAAAGTGAAATAATGGTTGTCCACTGGAAGCAAAATCACTCCCCTTGCAGGAATTTGTGTAGCTTCTCTTTCTGCAGTGTTGTAAGGTGTCAAAGCTAAACTTTCTCTCTTTTCTCACTTCCTATGTAGCCTGTGTTGCCTCTTAAACAACTGTAACTTTTTAGTAAAGAGAGAAACAACTCCTTAGAAGATGGGGTTTAGAAATAAAAATGGCAAACATTTCACACTGTGTAGAGGTGTGATATGTTACAAGTAATCTTGGAAAAAATGCAGTAGTGGGCAGAGTGCAGGTGGAATGTTCGGAGCTGCATGTGTAATTCACACTTAGTGTGGTGGGTGCTATAAAAAAATCAATACATAAACTCGAAGGCGGATGGAATTCATCACATATTTCTGCTGTTTGTCACCTGAATATCACCAGTATGTATAGCATCTGTATAACTTAATCTTATTTTCCTTCTAAAACACATGCTAAATGCATATTAATTTCTATACAGAGAACTAGAAGTGTTCAGTGTAAAATATGCTTTGGATGCTGGGAAGTTTTGTTTGGGGACAACTCTCACAGTGCCAGTACAAAATGCATCTTTTCCAGTATCACATTTACTCCTCATCGATAGATCTGTCATATCAGTGCTTCATTTTGGGTAGCTCATTCTATTGAAATGTACAATAATTACTAAACCTGTAACAAAACAAAAACAAAAACAAACAAAAGAAAAAAAAAGAAAAAAGAAAAAAGAAAAAAAAGAAAAAAGAAAAAAGAAAAAAGAAAAAAGAAAAAAGAAAAAAGAAAAAAGAAAAAAGAAAAAAGAAAAAAGAAAAAAGAAAAAGAAAAAAGAAAAAAAAAACCCACCACAACACCCCACCTATTAATAGTAGCATTCATTACCCATTACCCTCTCCTTATTAAATATTATGCTTCCTTTTCATAGCTAGGCCAAATGCTGATTTCTGACTAGTAAAAATTCTGATTTTGCCATTTGATTGACATCTGCAGTGGAGTCCTAAAAGAATGAGGAATGATTGTGGTATCTATGTATGTTCTTGCTCTGGTAAATAAAAAGTGGCCTTCAGGCCTTTGATATGATATTGAAAATTGACTTATTAAAGGGGAAAAGTAGGAATTTGAATTGCAATATAGAATTTTCAGTTTTCTGAGAGGTACCTTCCTGCTAGTTGAAATTGTAAACATCTGCAAATCCGGTATGAACTGATGTTATATTTACTGTGCAGCAGTCACTTCAATATGCTTGCCTTGAAGTCTCAAAAGCAAAATCCTGTGTATTAATCCTATGGCTTCAGAAAAGAAGGGAGAAAAATAACCATTGATGCTTATAAATATGAAGCCTGCAGAGTATAAGTAAAAGAAATTTATAGAGAAAACCTTGAACAATTCTTACTGCAGCAGAAGCCCAGTTTCATTCTGAGCTGTTGAGGCAGAAATGTGAGAAAATGAAGTGACTGAAGCCTGTCAGAAAAGAAAAACAGCTAGTAGGGTGATGATATGAATCCACAGACGGAGGCATTGAATCCACTATCTTCACTGCATTGATTAAAGACTGTTACTGTTCAGGTGAATTGAAACCTTCACAGAAGCCATGGTGGAGATGAGCACAATAAAAAGTTGGTTTTCATCTGTAATTCAGTAGGACTCTAAAGTAAGGAACTGATTTTTTTTAAATATATATATATTTTTTTTCTTTTTTGCTTCAACTGGTTTATATTAGATGGCTTACAGAAAGAAATATATGTCATGTATGTTTCCTTCAGTAAATACCTTGGTTTATAGAATACATTAGCAATCAGATTAGGCAAAACCTACAACAGGGCTAAACTTCTCAAATATAGCTCTACCTTACTGGTATGGCTTATATCTTGAGTTCATCCACTTTGCATAAAACATGCATCACATTTGGCCCTTTTGAAGATGAAGCTGAACTTTGAAAATACCACATATTTCAACACACTTTGGTCTCTCCTGATCCAAATGGCTACTGGTATTTCATCCCAATTGTGACAGAAAACAATCATTTTTCATGACAAAAACAAACAAACAAACCTACAAAAAAATCCAAGAAGACTACTTTCCAACTTTTTCAGCATTTTCAACTTTGTGGTTTTGTTTATGTTGTGGGGGTTTGTTTTGTTTTTTGGTTTTTTTTTTAGAGTTCTTTGGGTTTTGTTTCTTGGATTTTTTTGGTTTGTTTGTTTGTTTGTTGTGGGGTTTTTTGTGGTTTTTTTCTTTGTGAGAAGACAGCAATTTTTATTAAACCTTCATCTTTATAGCATTTCACAGCTTGTGGACAGATTAACTGATCAAAGCCAGAGACATCACCCCTGGAATACTCCTGAGGCACAGATGACTGCCAGGGAGGAGGCATTTACATGGATCTTTTTTCCTGACTCAGAGCTGAGTACTTAATCTGAGTCTCCCACATTTCAGTCACGCCTCCCACAGACACAGTCCCTTGGCGCTTGTGAGTAGCTCTTCCCAGCAATTTGAGTAGGAACTTCTCCATTTCAAATAGATAATTCAGGGATGTTATCTCAAAAGTTAGATTTTCCTGCTCTGCCTTCATTACAATGAAGATAGTCTTTTTGCCTTGAAAAAAATCTTGCAATAACATTATTAAATATATTAGTTATGGTGGGATAGCACCTGTAAATATCAGGTATGTGGAAAATGCTCAAACAGACTAAAGGAAATATCCGAAATTGGAGACTTTTCAGAAATTTGACATGTGTAAGTGAGTTTCAGCAAAATGCTATAATAAACCTACTTCCTTAATATGAAATAAGACCTGCAGTTTACAGCATTCCACAAAGAATGACTTGGCTATACTCTCAGGAACACATCAGAGCAAACCTCTGCTCTGTCTCTCATGTATGCACAGTGGCAAAAATCAGTCACTGAAGTTTAAGTGTGAAATAATGATTTCTTCCAACAGTTCTTAAATTGAATTGACACTATTTCCAATTCATGAAGTTAAATTAATTCAGAATCCTTTCTGTCTCTCAGTCAGTTATAAAACAAAATATAAATTTTATTCCTTATACTTCAAAAAATATGAAAGTGAACAAAAATCACCTCCTAATTAATGTGAAACTGATTTGATATGTGACTTGTAGTAGTAGCATTTGACAAAGCATCCTTGCCCTGACAAAATAAAAAAACTCCACTATATTCTGCTATCTTGCTGTCTTGTTTCTACTGAAAAGCTTTCAAAAATCAGGAGAGAAATCCCTTGTATTTTTAACAGATAACATCTTTTTAGTAGTAGAGAACTACTACTTTTTCTGTATGCTTTATCCTCTCTCAGTACTCTTTTGGCATCACTGCAGAGAAGACATAAAACTTTCAGGAGATATTTATTAATATATTAGAATGTGAACTGTGTTTTGAGTTTGCAATATGAAGATATAAAAGTCAATGGTTGTTCAGGACTTTGGATGGAAGGAGTTTTTATTTCAAATGGCATCAGTTAACAGTACCATGTGATTTCAGTAAGTAATATTTATGGAATAAGATTGTAAGTCAGCATTCCTGATATAAGTTTATTTAATTAAACATGGTTATTTAGAATTTATTAACTTTTTGATTAAGAAAGATCTCTCTAGCATTTCTTAGGTTGTTGATAGTTTCTTTCTTTTATTGCTTAAAATTGTTGGTTGGCAAGGGATCTCACAATAAAGTCTTCCCTATCATAGAAAAAAAAGCCTATTGTAATTTTGTTGATGGTTAAAGCCTTTCAAGATCCCAGATCATGGAATGGGAGTTTTATAAATGTACATTTTAATAATTAAAATTAAAATTAAAATCAAAATTGAAATTAATTAGAATCTGTGCTGTTGTATAAGTTTAGGATGAAAATTCTTAGTGTATGCTACACAAGAAAAACAGTGAGTCAGTCACAACAGAGATCATGGGGAAAAATGAGAGATCCTTTCACAGAAACATCCATATTTGATTTGATCTGAAGCAGTTGCTAATGGCCTTTGAAGGAAATGCTTCTTACTAGTAAGCCCATCCCACCACTGCTTGTGATATCTTGCAGTAGATCAAGTGAGATAGAATTGAGTGGGGAGGCCAGAATCTATCTTCCAAATTTGAGTTTCTTATCACCTATATTTGGAGATGGTATTCATCTTCTTCATTTTTACTTACCTCATGTAAGATACAAGAATAAACAAAAATCTCAGCAAATGCACATTTTTTCCACATCTAGGATTAGGCAATACCTATTACGGCAGAACAAGCAGACTTCTTTCTCCCTGTGTATCCTCATGGATTCAACTAATCACTCTTTTAAGAACAGTCTGAACAAGAATTGGCTTTGATTCTATTTTGTTTGGTAGCCTATAACAAACATTTCTTCCATAAGTTTCTGTGGTAGCTTTTCTTGTCCACTGAAAATCCTAGTATTTAAAGAACCTGATAGCAATGAATTCTAAGCTGGAATGTGTGCAGTAAACAGAAAGTACTAATTTTCCTTTTTTTTTTTGGTCTCAATTTCACTTAGCATGTTTAGTAGAAGAAATAAGGAAAAAAAAATTCTATTCCCTGTTTCATCCTATCTTTCATTGCTTACAATTTTCTAGCCCCATTTTCTCCAGGCTGTAGAGTCACAGGCTATGAACTTCTCCTGCTACAGTTACAGCTTCTTCTCTTATGGAAGCCATTCCACTTGTTTGATCTGCCTTATCCCCTTTTCTCCATTTTTTCAATTCTTTCAGCTTCATGTACTTGAAGATCAGCTAAGTAGTACTGTGCATATTATCCATAGTAAGGCTGCACTATGGCTTTGAAGAGACATTGTGACATTTTGGTTTGTTCTCTTTTTCCTCCTAATACATTCTAGAACTTCATTTGGTCTTTTAAACACCTCTGAGTATTGGTCTGAGATTTGAAATAATATTCCCAAGTCTACTTTCTAGACCACAAGAACTAGAAATACACAGATTAAAAGCTGTTGTCAGGTTTTATCAACACTGAATTTAATCTGTCATTTCATTCCTCAGTTATTCAGCATTGCAGTGCCTTGCAAATCTGTTGCCTGTCTCTGTTCCAGTTGTGACTGCCCTTGTTTTTTAATTGTAGAAATTAGAAAAAGTTTAGAAGTGTCAAACACATACGTGTGTTTGACACTTCTAAACAAGTGTGTGACACTTAAAACAAGTGTGAATACACATACGGCTTGTGCTTATTCTTCAGTGAATCTAATAATGTTCAGGTGAGTTGTGTCTAGTTTATCTTGTGTGGTTTTACTTTATCACTTTATTCTAAAACCTATTCTAACAGCTTTCCAGTAGAACATTTTATAGTCATACTCAAAAGAAAAAAAAAAAAAAAAGGTGGAAAGAAAGAAAATCTTTGTAGTAATCATCATTAGAAAGAAAAAATTAGTCTTTTTTTCTGCTGTGATCTTGTCTTCTCTGAGTGCCCATACAACATGCTGACATCTGTTGGCACTGAAAACTATTTGTCTGGTTGAGCTCTTCTAATGAATCTAGGGGGAAAAAAGGTTTTTTTAAGACTTTATTGCATTTAAAAAGTACTTCCTCACACTTTCTTTTGGCCTGTGTTGTCATGCTTCTGCATTTAAATTCTCATATATTACATTCTTTCTGTTCTAGTCTGAACTGAATTAAAATTTCTTAATTGTAAGGTATCTTTTATTGCAAATAGCTTCTTCTACCTTTTGTTGTTGTTGTTGTTGTTCTGTTTATAGTCTTAATGATGATTGTTCTTCTTGCAATAATACTCTTTGTGGCTGTACAAAGTCACTCAGATTCATGGACAACAGAGAGCAAGCTAAGAATAAATCACACCACAAGCCCTGGATTGATGCACCACACCACAATTTAATGGCTAATGTAGACATACCCTTTACTTTTAATCTCCTTCCTACGATTTGAACACTACCCATGATAACAGCAAGCATTTTGTGTCTTAGGTTTTATCTTTTTGTTTGCTTTTATAAAACATCCTTGCTTTCTCTTTTAGAAATTCTTACCCTGTAGGTTTTATGATTTTAATATGTTTCTTTAAGGATGCAGATAATGAATATTTTACCATGACTATTATAAAATGGCTCTTATAGCCATTATGCCTGAAATCATATTCTTCGCAGCTATACCATTTAACACAAAAAGCTAGAGTATTTATATATATTCATATATATAAAAAGAATTTAATAATTGGAAAAAATAATTTACTTAGAGATGGAATATATCAAAGACTAAGGATTCCACATTAAAAATTAGGTATAAAGTCTGGTAAAACCGTAGAACACCTTCAAAGGAAAACATTTTTAATAAAAGCAGTTTCACATTCATCTACTACAGGCAAAATCCTAAATCCATCATAAATATAACTGCTGTTATTATATGATGGAACAGTGAAAAGCAGATGGACCTTATTTGCAATAATGTAGCTGGGCTGAAGGTATTTTTCCGCCTCTGTTCATGCATTAATAATGACAGGTGGTGTTGAAGATAATTTTAACCAGATTATGATGAGCTGTAGTTCAAATTCAAAGACTTTTTTTTTCCTGCTTCTCATGCTTGGTATATAAGTGAACATACTTTTAAATGCAATTCTTCAAAAACAACATTTGAAGATTTGTGTGTGTGGGAGCTGATGAGGCTTTTTCTGAAAAGAATTCTTTGAAAAACTTAAAAAGGACATGTTTCAAAAAAAGATTCTTCTGACTTTCATGTGAAGATATCTATTTTGATATGAAAATGCTTGTAAATGGAATTTCCAAATAGCAGATTCTCTCCTTCTGAAAAAAGGATCACAAACTAGGGGGAAAACAAAAAAGAGCTCAGTGCTTAGTTTAGATACTGCAAGCTGACAAGACAGTGTTAATTGCAATCTTCTTGCCAGGCAATGATTCTTCTTTTTAAGAGAGTAAGTGTATACATTTATGTGGTACTTGGTTTACCTCACAGCTCAGTGAGTTACCTTCAAAGATAGCACAGCTCTTGAAGAGAATTTCAGTTTCTTACTCACATTCTTTGAGTTTCACCTTCTGTGTTATGTGTATTTATGCATATGAATATATGCAGATATATTCAAATGACTGCATATGTTCGAACTTTCTGCAGTGGTTTAACTGTATGCAGTGGGAAAACAAAGCACTATGGTGCTTAGTTTATAACTTAAGTAGGCAAAGAAATGTTTTGTTAATACTCATAGCATCCCTATTCAGCTGAATGAAAATATGTATTGGTGAAATATTGAATAGAGGACTCGTGCTTTCTGTCATTTCTTTGTGATGAAAAGTTTCATTTTATGAAAAGTGAAATGTGTTTTCAAACTACAGATATAAATAAAACAAAAAATTGCATTGAGTCCAGTCACAAATTTGTTTTGAATGACATCTGAATTACCAGGCTTCAGTAGTTAAAAAAATGGTAGCTACAGGTATTTATTTGATCATTTCAAAAAACTGCTTGGGAAAATCACTATAAAGAACAGTAGCAATTGACCATGTAACCACTCGTAGAGTTTGAATAATTATAACTTCTGTGAATGTTTATTTATTCTGCCTCGAAAAGCTAAAATTTTATGCAGTTTGATTCTGGTGTCTGATGTCTCTCTGCAAAAGTTTGTATCTCTGCAAATATATTACAGTAGTAACAAGGTGCTGCCTCAGCATGTGCTTGAATTCATTTTTATCATCAAGAACCAGAGGGAAAGCTGGTGGCAGATTCCATGGGAGCCCAGATTCCAGGGAGCCCAAAGCTGAGGCTGAGGTCAGGGCCTTCTTTCTCCTGTTTGTAATCAGCTAACTTTCTTTGCTAGCTGTTTTGCTCAACTGAATCCTCACCCATACTTTCAGCAAGCTTTCAATCTCTTTAAAAATGCAGTTTAAGTGATGAGTCACATCAGGAGTGAGTTTTTATCACCTGGGCTAGGGTTATACATAAACATAACTTTAGAAAATCCTCAGAAGACTCAAAGTAATGCTCTCCTTTTTCAATGTGAGCTCACTGAGACCAATGAAAAATGAGTCAGAAAACAAAGATGTATTTCCCAAATCAATTCCTTATCATAAAGACAATCTCTGTAAGACTCAGTTTTTTCTTTAAAACACCTCATAGCATTTGAGGATTGATACAATCCAGTTTTTCAACTTGGAATGAGGTATTTGGTAGATCTTTGTATCATGCTGTTAGGTCTCACATGCAGAGTACAATTGCTTTGCACAGTAATAATTTCCAGACTTGGGGTTTGGTAGTCACTGCCCAAAGTAGCCAGGTAATTAGCAATACTGGCAGATATCTGCTGCTGAAATGGAAAAATTTGTCAGATGACATACTGCATGTTACCTTAAAATTTCAGCCTTGATTCTATGATACTGTTATCTTTGTTCAATCAAATGCAATAAATCCAACTAATTTAACTAAACCACTAAATGAAGTTGTGCAGCTACTTTTATTGAAGTTTAAATGAGGCATTTTTCAATGTAGCATTAATAAGGATCTGTTTAAACTAAAGTGAAACAAACTGCTTTTAAACTGAATTGTTCATACGCAGTGGAGTTTAACTAATTCACTCTATGAAAAAACCTTACTAACTCACAAATCTCTTGTGTGAACAAAACCTTATTCTTCCTATACAAAACTGATAAGATATTATTAGATATGGTTTCCACATCTGAGTAGAAAAATGCAAAACAAGTTGTATTTGACACATGGTGATCAGAGCACATCTGTATTTCATTGATATGTATCAGATAGAAAGTAAAGTTATGAAATAAAAATTTAGTTTTAGTCAAGTACAAGAGCAAGGGTAAACACTAAAATAACATTTTGTGAGAAAATATAAATAAATTAATTACCTCTCTGAAAAGCAAGTCCTTGTATCATTAGAGAGAGGTAAGAATAAAATGTACAAAATATCTTGGTTCTGGGTGATAGATTCTTCACAATAATGAAGATGGTGGAACAGCAATGATATATTTATATTAACTAATGATCTACCTCCTTCAAACATACTACTGAAATATGATTCTTTCATACACAAACCTGAATACAGACTAACAAAGTTTTAAAGAAAAACATTAAAGATAAGCCATTCATATCCTTCAAGCATGTGCCTGGCTTCTACCAAACTCCTGAGCAAAGAGAGACTTAAGCACATACTTGTGGACTTCTTCCCACTGGGACTCTACACCATTATTATCTCTAACCATGTAAGTACAGGTTCTCCTGTGTTGTAGTGGAGTATGACTGAAAAAAGAAATTGCTTTTGACTTCAGAATAACAGACTACCTTGGAAATATTTGTACTTCAGCAACTTGAGGCCTCTTTGTGGACAAGAGGCATTTGGAGTAGTATAGCTCTGCTGCAAAAGAAGATTTTCTACTGGTATAGATATCATTCATGGATCATACTTACAGGGAAATTGTATTGAAGATCACTTTCATCAAGCTTTGATAGATTTTTGTGTACCTGACTTCACTGAATTCTTCCCCAGCAAACAGTAAACACATTTACTCTAGGCGGCTCAACAGCACTCTCACGTGTGCCAAATGCAGCAGGATAGATGTCCTCATTGTCACACCAGGACAGGATAAAAGAAGAAGAGATGCTCTGTTGCCATGGGTTTTCCTAGCTAGCTAAGCGTTTCATATTAAGTAGAAGTTCATACCTTCTCACACTCTTTTCATGTAAACACCAGCTATGTTCCATAAACATAGCCTTTGTTTTCACATTCCATGCTGGGACAAACAAGACTGTGTGACAGTCCCCTTGACCAATAGGTTGAGAGGTGGGACTGTTAACTCTCCAATCCATGGTCACCTTGCCAGAAGTATATAATAGGAAGAATAAACAAGGCAGCCCTCCTGCCCTGCTTGCTCGGATGAACCCAGACCTCTGTCTCCTGAGTGTCCTTATCTAGCTAGGCTCATGGTGATAATGCTCCACAACCACTTCATGTCTGGGGCCATGGTGTTGTTCAGGCACCATTCATGACTTAGGTTTATACTGAAGCCTTCACTTGGGAAGCCCTGTCCTTGATATTATCTTGTTGAACAATCCACATTTTCTGGACTTGTTTATATGAGAAAAGCCTAGAGAAGAAAGTGATGGACAACTTCTCAGCAAGATGAGAGACTCCCCTTCTAAAGGAGGAGCCTGCCCTTGTAGAAGCATGGAGCTGGAGATTATATCAGGGCAGGTTAAGGCAGGACTGTATCTGTATGTTATGATTGCCCTATAAGACTGCATCAGACATCAGGGAGGAAAGAGCCTGAGGCCATAAGTTAGATAACCAAGAAATTTTGGCTGATTAGTGATGAGAAAACATTTAAAAAAGGGTCAAGATCCGTCTTAAATAGGTACTGTATTTTCATAGCAAAGGGCTGACATGGAATGTCTTAACTCTTTTTTTAACTGTGTGTTTTATTCAGGATAAAATGTTTCCAGAATTCAGTTATTTAAAAATAAATAAGCAGCAGCTTGAATGCAGATAAAGGTACCCAACTCCATCAGGAAGGATTTTTTTCTGCAAGTCTGAAAGCAGGCATTATCCTTCTTTGATAGAAAAACACAGCTGTGCAGTGCTGAGATACTAATGTGTTCTGCATTCAGCAGATTGTAGGGAAAACAGACATTCTTATTTTGGATACAATTCAAACTTTTGGCAGTGTCTTCCAGATTCTGAGGTCATTTGCATCACTTCATTACAATGCATACACATTGTTCATACCTTGTTATATTCCAATTGAGTATAAGTAAGTATTTGCATATTATTGCTGCACAGCTTATTGAGAGGCATTTCATTTCAGAAGTTTAAATATTTAGTGACCAGGTGTTTAACTGCCAAATAAAAATAATCACGTCTGTTTCTTATGAGGAAAAAGTCTAACCAATCCAGTAAGACACTCTCAGTACCAAGCCAGTGAAGTGTGTAAAAATGTAGTGAGCTAAATTCTTTTCTCATTTAAAACAGCGTAAAAGTGCAATTATTCCTCTGTAGCAAATATACACCACTGGATATATTTGATTTTAATTAAAATTAGAATGTGGACTCTAGCAATCAGTATGTCAGTGATGTTTTATGTTAAAACACAAATACAGTGGATGAAATCACTAGTCATGCAAAGAATAAAGAGAATAGAAGAGAAAACATAATTTAAGCTTCTTCTCCATTTTTACTTTTACTTTACTCTTTTTCCAATTATTCACATTTCTTATTTTTCTGCATTGTTTTTAGTGGTTTTGTTTGTTTTGCTTGTTTTTTAATTGATGGCTGACTGTTAGACTCTTGAACATGTACTTAAATGAAAATAGATTGATTTCCAAAATCATAAAGCATTCTCTGTGCTCCTTGATTCATTAGCTTTCATTATTTGACCATAGAATGACTATTAAGAAGAAAGTAATGGAATCATAAAAAAGACAGATGTTGCACTGGGTTATGTCAGGTAAGTATCTCCACTAGAAGCATGGAGGTATTGAAGCTGTTTTATAAGGCATGGCTGAATTTTCATACAAAATGCAGAGTCCCAGTGTTTGCAGCCAAGAACCAAGTATTCAAAAGTAAAATATGTAAACAGAAGCTTTTTGTATGATCAGAGGTTTGGAGAGTTTGAAAGAAATGTCTGCAAGGATTCAAATTATTCCGTTAAATACAGGAAAAAATGTAAGAAAGACAGCTAGAGGAGGTGTTATTTTCCTGATATCTTTTTGTGCCTCTGTGATTTACAGTATTAGAAACCTCCTGAGATACAGAAAACTATGGCATTTTATGTGTACTGTGAGTAGTATCACAACCTCATGTCTTAGATAAGTGGCCTGAAGTGTGCACACAGTAATTGAGATTTCCATGCATTATGTATTTGTACAGTGACATAATTGTGTTTTCTAATTTGTCCTCTTTTGTTTGGTTTCCTACTTTGTATATTAGAAAATAATATTTTCTGTCTTTCTTTTCATTGTTACTGACTTTTTAAAGTCTACAATCATTCCAAAGGCACTTTGCTGACTAGTAACACCTAACTCAGTCATCAGTGAGTTTATATGTCAAGATTTATTTTTTTCTTTGTGTGCTTTACTTTGCAGCAGTTAGTACTGAATTTCTTTCACATATTATTTATTCAAAGATGTAACTGGTTCAGGTCCTGGTATGCAGCTATGTCTATATTATTATATAACTAGACCTAAAAGAACTCAGACAGGGACTGAATCAGTAGTTCAAGTCCATATCCTTGCATTGTTTAGCCATGTCCCTGACATATTTTTGTCCTATGCCATCAAATCATTGCCTAGACAATTTATAATCACTATTTTGGCCCTCAAAACAGGGCTTTTTAAATGCCGCTATAAGGTAGGAAATAATGTAACCAAGTTTATTGTTCAAATCATGACGGTATGGCTTAGCTTTCCAATTAGAAAGTATTTATTATAGTAAAGGAAAATCTACTGAAATCTGCTGGGTTTGTCCTATTTTTACATAGAGGCAATAGACCAATTGCTTAGCAGTAATTTTTACTATGCCCTCCCTCAGATTTGCCTTTGTGTTGCTGAAAGCCTTGAACTTTCTCCTCAGATTTTCATGGTTGCAGGTCTTCATCTCTGCTCTATCACGGGCATCTCTGCCAGCCCACGATGTTTTGGGGAAATGCTTTTCAAAAGAAGTGTTTGAAATGCACCAGTTGTGTCATTCCCAGGGCTGGGATGAGAAAAGGATTGCCTTGCCTGTCTTACAGAAACTCTTTTTTCTTCTTAATATTGTATTTTCTACTTCTACAGCTGGGTAAGGAAAATCTTTTCTATTGGTCTCATGGTATTGAGACCTCCAGCAAAAGTAACATATCTTTGTTTGCTTCCTTTAAATATCCCAACCATTTAAAGGAGATTTTCTGGGTGCCAAGGCTATAATTTATTTTTAGTATCTTATCAGATCCCAGTATTTCATTGCAGTGTATAGATATTCTTTCTTTATTCATGGACTTTGAAAGAGAATGATTGATGAATGGAGTTACTCCATCAGAGGTAATGATTAAAGCTTTAGCTTTTAATACTCACTCTAGATTATTTCTTTTACCATTTTGACTTAAAGCACTGAAGTCATAAATGTTTCATTAGACAAGTTTAGAGTTTTCAAACTACGAAAATATTCCTCTAGGTCAGACAACAGATAAAAGTTTGAAACATTTCTGATAGAAGTGCTGAAGGCAGGTTTATGAGCCTTTTGCATCATGACACCTTTTTTTCGGCCCATTTTCAGCTAAATAAAAAAAAAAAAGAAAAGAAAGATTTTGATCTGAGCAACTTCTGCACATTTTCTTTCATTTTGTCTAAATCGTTGAGGAAAATAGAGAGGGGAGTATGTGCATAAAGGAGGAACTGAGCTCTTTGTAAAATAAGCAACCCCTCTATGAATTCACGGCCTAATAACTATGACCCCTAACGTTCTCCTAAATCTTCCAAATATAAGAGAGTAGATATTTTGTTATAATTAAAATAACTTTTCTGCCTTGTTTTAATCTTTCTTTTCTGCATTTGATGTTCTCCTGCTTGAAAAAATATACATGTTTAAAATCTTCATCTGCTGACAAGGGGTGACCTGGTTTGATATATATGCTCTAGCCTGTGCAGAGAGGATTGCTAGTTGTTTCTTGTTGGTTTATTTATATCTGAGTTAGTTTTTTTTATTATCGGTGTCACATTTTGAACTCTTAAGTGTTCTATGCTTTTACACACCTGCAGTGCCAAAACATTTTAACACTTAATTTTTTTTAATTTAGTGTTAAGAGCTAACATCTTGATTGTTCTTTAAGAGCAAAACAAACCAAAACCAGTTCAGCTACAGGCAATTAAAATTAGATTTTCAGATAAGCTTGATAAAGGACCCATAAAAGAGGCTTTAAAAGCTATTTGAGCACTAAGGTGCTATAACTAAACACATACTGAGAGTTATTATTTTTAACATTTTTCCTGTAGAAAGGAATTGGTTTGATAAATTTTTCTTGTCTAATTTTCTTTATTTTTCAAATGCTCAGTAAACTATTCTAAAAATAGATGCAACTGGATTCATCTTCACACGTTCTGTTTTTCCATACGTTTAGAAATTTGTCATGTGTACACTGACACAGCACAGAGAGAGCAGCTCACCAAGCAAAGGCAGTTTATTTGAACTTCCATAAAGTTGTCACCTCTTCTATAACAAATCATTCAGAAATTAAAATTAAAACGCTGCCTAAAGCTTGCTTCTTACCTTTCATATTTAAAAATCCAAGATCCCAGCATTCCTTGGCCTCACAGGCAAAACTGAGGTTCCCTTTTAAACTAAAGCTACTAGGGTGCACTGTTGTAAATATCAGACTGTCAAAACATGATTATTTCCATACTAAGCCTTTAACCGGTCTTGATTAAAATTATAACTTCTGTAAAATTATAATTATAGTATATATTGTTATAGTATCTAAGCTACTGTATAGTATCCCATCTTCCAACAGAGTTATGATAGAAGTGCTAAGAAAGTTTTTCCACGACAACAGATACTGCTCTTACATGTTGGACTTAACACGAGTCCAGCTTTGAGATGTTTGAAGTTTGATGGCCAGCAGCCATTCCCCAGGATGTTAGAATATTGATTTGAAGAAACAGAAATAGATGTTCACATTAGCTATTTTTCTACTTCTCTCTCTACAAGGGAAAAAATACAAGGGAAAACAGAAATTTCAGCAGGTGTGCCTAGGCCTCTGGTAATTCATTTGCCATGTTGTGCTATTATTTATGTCTATTTGACTGCCAAAATAAAGAGGATGCGCAAGTTAGGTTATGCTTTATTTGTATTTTATTAACTCCAGCCTTGGTCTCTTGTTCCCTTTTTCTTGCTTAGTGCCATTACAGACATTTCATTTATGAGTACTATCAGCAGTTATGAAAGAGCAATAAAAATGATTGAGGGTCTGGAAGGGACTGATTTATGAGGAAAGAAGAAGCGCTAAATATGGAGTGCCTGTCTAAATAATGATTCATGAACGGCATGCTAAATATCTGTAAGTGTTTTAAGGGGGTAAATGAGAGAGGAATCAGGTAGGGTGACTCAAAGAGAAGTAACCAGGAGTGACTGAATGGAAGTAAAGGAAGGATTTAGGCACATTTCCTTTTACAGCCATATTTATCTAACAGTGAAGCTGCATGCAACAAGAAACAATCTTCCAGGGGTGCTTGAAGCATGGATCAGGTGCAACATCAGGACGCTTTAGAAAAGCGTCCCGAATTGGCCATAACTGTAGGAATTGCTTTTTTATATGTATTTCAAGGTGTTCTGCTGCCAGTGCTTAACACCTTGGGACACCTTTTGGGCCAGATGATGAGCGTTAGGGAGCAAAATCAATATAGACACAGGTGTTTACAAATTATGATATAAATCACAACTTGAATCCTAAATGCTTCAGTTTGAATCACAAAACTGAGCAGAAAGAAGTGCTTTGCCTTGCAGTCTAGTTACAGGAATCAGGAAATCTCAGTCCCTGTTCCATCCTCTCCTTTTTTTATGGAAATTTGAAACTATGTCTGTTATCTCCTAAAGGAAGACCTAATCACCCACATTGAAAGGTAATGACTATGAAGTTCTTGAGGTGCATGATTCCATTTTCAGCTAATTAACCTTTCATGCTGCCTAGAAAATTCTTCTGCATGAACTACAGAAAAGCACAGAAAATGATTCTGTAGAATGACAGCCCTGGCAGTTGTCATACATGTGGAGTTAGAGTTGCACTTGTGTGTGTCAAGTTCCCCTGAGCAGAGCAGGAAGAGAAACTTTCTGCTGATAAGTCATCTGATACTGGCCATTCTGGTCAGATCACATGGATATTCCAAAATGGTGTAAAAGGAGCCAAGAGAAAGAACAAGTTTCATTCATTCTCAACAACATTTTATTTTCTGTTTTGCACATAAAAATTTATTCACTTTCATTTGCAATTTCATTAAGTTTGTCAGTTCAGCTCTTAAAAAAAAATCTGACAGCTGCCAATCATGTGAAAAAATACTTCCATTAATTTTAAATCCCAAATATCCACCCACCTGCAAAGCTAGATGACTTAAAAGCATTCACAGCACTAAGATTAGGGAGAGAAAGCCAACCACCAAATATCTCACAAGCATAATAGTGAAACAAGCAGGAGAGGAGGGCTTTGAATGCAAGGGAAGTTGTTGTCCTCTTGTAGAAGACCCAATATTCTCTTGTTACTACTATGTGGAGTTAGAAAGACAAGGATTAGTGACTGTGTTTACCTACTCTGACACTTTATATTCTTATTTCTCTAGTAGAACATCCTGCTGGATTTGTAATGATTCAAAAATGTAGTTCCATTTCAGCTCCTCCGTAAGATATATTCCTCAGGAGGTGAGGGAACGGTACAGGATGGTTCCTTTTACAGGATGTAGAAGGATATGAAACAGAATTGCAGAAACAGAGTAGCTAAGGTTGAAAGAGGACATTAAAGGTCATCTGATCTACCCAGCCTGCTCAAGCAGGTCCACCCACAGCCAATTGCCCAGGACTCTTATCTAGACAGCTTAAGAATGTCTACAGGGATGGAGACTCCACAACCTCCCTGGGCAACCTGTGCCAGTGCTTGGTCATCCTCTTAGTGAAAAAGTGTCTCCTGATAGTCAGAGAGAATCTACTCTGTTTCAGTGTGGGCTGTTCTCTGGTTCTGTCACTGAGCACCACTGAAAAGACCCTGATATTTTGCACCCTCCCTTCAAGTATTTATCTATTCAGTTTGATGTCCACCATAGTCCCTCTTTTCTTAAAAGAGGCCTTCTATATAGTCATCCTCCAGCATATACACTGGTGCCTGGAGTTATTCTTCCCCAGGTTCAGGATGTTACACCTTGTTTAACTATGAAGAGGTCAAAGTAATGATGCTCAAGTTTTAAAGGACAGGATGCTTTTGCTCCTTCTTCAGACATTCTCTCCTCAGTTTTGCACTTTAAATTTGGTCTTGCACTATTAACAAAGAAGTTATCTTTTCACAATTGACCTTCTAACATACACCCATTGAAATCTTAGCGTGGAGCCTACCAGTTTGGACTAGAAAACATGCAGTCAAGATCTGGAATCACTTCATTTGGTGTGATTTTTAATTTCTTCAGAGAAGGCTGATAACTGAAGCTCTTTGGATTCTTAGCATGCAAAGACTATTAACTTTCATTATGACTGCTAATTTGATGTCTTGCAGAAAAGACTCTCCATTAGTTTTATATTTTCTTCATTTATATCGTACTTCTTACAAGAACTAGAGAAATTGATATCACTGTAATAAATTATGTCTAACAGTAGCCATGAAACAACTCTGAGGAGAAGAATTTTTTTTAATCATCCAATCCTGAATCCTAAAAGCTATTTAGGACTTGCATGGGTTTATATACTAGTGTTAATTACAGAGCCAAGTAAAATATTAATATTTCCTTTCTAGAATACTGCAGTAGGTGTAGAGGTTGCACCATATATAATCTATGTTCATAGATAAGTATGACTAATGCAGCGTACATCAAAAAGAAATCTTTCCTAAGGCACTCTTACATGAGTCATAGAAACCATAGTCTTATATTCAGAGTAATAATCAGACAAGGAATAACAGATTCCTAAAATTTAATGAGGTCATTTAGTTAAAAAGTGTATTCTCAGTTTGTGTTAAGCTCAGACGAGGGCTACATGTGCTTAGTTCTTTTTCTTTCTTTTAAATTCTATTAAACAACCACATGCAATGGAGCTATAGATTACCCTAACATTAGTCCATAACCTCAATGAGGTAATACAAGGTGTCTGCAGTTTTTATTTTGTAGTCATGTTGCCTGTATATTATGGGAATCGTGGTGAAAATAAACATCTCTGTAATAGACTGCCTGCCTTATAGGTGAATAATCCTTATTGTATCACTGTAGGTGATAGAGACAACCTAAGAAAAGCCAAAAAAACGCTGCTTCAAAGATGGCTGCATCCAGATGCTCAAATATAAATAGGTAGGGATTTGCCTTTTAAGAAAGGTCAGGAGTCAGCAAACCTGCACCACTTTTTTCTCCTGCTTGTAAGGGAATTAATAATACAGGAACTTTGGTCATAGGTTCCTCACAAATCACACAGGTTTCTTTTTCCTTTTCTTTCTGGAGTAGCATAGCTTCTGAAGAAAGGTTTTGAATTAGCTGCTTCTTTTTCATGCTATGCTTTATATATATTTGAAAGAAATACCTCACCATTTTTCCTTTTTTTTTTAATTATTCATTTTCTTTTTTCCTGAAGTGGTGGACCACCAATAAATGAATATATTTTTTTACTATACTGACATGTTCTTTCAGTTTGGTTTGTACCTACCTTTAATGTGCAGGAAAAGCAGCTACTGCAAAATCATGATATTTTGAACTATTAGTGAAATTTTATATGGAGAGGAAGTCTAGATTTATTCTAGAACATGCTTGCTCAAATATAAATAATGTACTATAAAAATAAAGGATATCTAAATGTTAATGTCATCATTTCTTTATACATTCCATAAATTTGAGAAATGTCAGACAAGAGTTTCTTCTATACAAAGATATTTCAACACAGGTTTTGAAGTAATAATAGGGAATATTTTTCCACTTCTCCATTTGTGTCTTGCTTTTTTGTTTTTCTGAGATGTCTTTCTTCTATTAATAGCATAACCATACAGACAGGGCAAGATAAATTAATGATCCGAATATTTCAGTTGCAAATTATATTCTTCACTGCTCCAGTCTTGGATCTAGTAGCCAGTCCTGAGCTAGTTGAAACTTTTGGCTATTATCTAACACTACAGAGGTGGAAAAATTGCTTTAAAAACAAACCAGTAAGTTAAGCAAAACAAAGAGCCTAAAAGCAGGGGGTGAAAGGAAGAGTTTTTTTCTAGAAAGGTTTTCTATTTAGGCCATTAATTACCTCATAAAATAAATCTTAAGAAGTCACCTTTGTGATATGGTGTTTGGCTATCCTTGACACTGGACATGCAAAATAGGAGGTTAATTTGAAATGATTTGTGTAGGATGCTCTGTACTTTGCACAGTATACTAGATATACAGAATGTGATTTTATCCTGTAGTAGAAAATAAAATGCATTAACATTAACAAAGTACTTTGTTGATACTTATCTTATTGAAGAAGAGGACTTCGGACAGATGCCAGCAGGTTTAGTGATTAAATACAGTCAAAAAACACAATCATGTCAAAGACTCAACTTCTTTGTAATGCTGGTGTCTTTTTATACCCCACAGAGATAATGACTGGGTTGCTAGGAAACTTACTTGAGTTTAACAAAGGGTAATGTAGGCATCTTTTCTATGGAAATGATGCATGAGCCAAAGGCTGTGTTCCTTAAGGAGCTACTTACCCTAAAGTGCCCTTATTTTGTTTTACAATGAGTGGACAGGTGCACTTGTCTCTTCGCAGAAACATTTTAATATATTCTACTGTTGCTAGAGTGTGTAAATGTACCTTAATCAAACTCCAAAAAGGATATTTCCCTAAGACTTGATGGGATCAATCTCTTATCAGAAACACATAAATGTTCAAACTGTATCAGTGGAAGAACCAAGGGACCTTACCTCTCTTGCCTGTCTCTAACAAAGTAATTCTGCAAATCTATTATGTAAGCAGCAAGTTGGAGGAGGAGAGAGTTATTCTTCGGTTTTGTTTTTATGAAGGAGAAGGTTAATTCTGAATCCCTTTACCTTAAGACAAGCCCGCTTTTGTGAGTGTTTTGGTACTGTCCCTTCACCTCTCCAGTCTGACCTCTACAGCTTCAAAATAGAGTAGACAGCTTCAAAAATGTTCTTGTGCCTTCCCCCTCTGAGCTGCCACAGTGCCCAGGATCATTCAGACAACTCCAGGGGGAGGTGGTTCACCTCGGTGGTGGGGTCTCTTAGATGCTGCCCCCATTTCAGCACTACCCTCTACACAGGGCTTAGAAAGAGTGTTTATCCAGGGATTAACCTATATGAAGCCAGAGAACACACTAATGTGCCTCTTTTCTTATTTTTAGGGGCACTTCCCACTGGGCCACAACTTTACTGTGATTCGTATTTATTGCCCACAAATTTAGGCAGACACAGTCAAGGTGATAATCTGACTTTGCAACATTTTTGTGAAAATATTCATAGACACTCTATGTGTTGGTTGAATGCTGTTGGTTTATCCTTTTTGAATTGTATTAAAATTTGCTGTGAGCTTTTTCTTCTCGGAGTAACCATGGCAGCATAATTACCTTACCTGCTATTTCCTTCTTCCCCTGTTATCAATATTTTTTTCTAGGGGATCATAAGTATATATAAAAATAAACCCCCACATTGAAATAATATTAGGAGGCTTTGCTGACATTTTTACCCTCACATTTTTATGACCACTGAGAGTAAATTTGCTTTTCTCATTGGGAGTATGGTAGCTATCACCTGCACTGTGCAGGCCACTTTAACATGGTTGAGATCATAGAAATATCATCAAAACTGATGTCTGAGGCTCTTCAACAGAACAATTTGTATCTATTTCTTGCTGTCAAAAGAATAATGATATAAGTTTAAAATAACAAGTCAAAGAGAAAATGAAAACAGATCTTATGGACTTCAACCTATAATCAAGGTTCCTGATTACAGTCAGTATCTGAAATCATAGATATTTAGAATATGGGTTCCAAGTTTACTGGTGAATATAATTTTTTCATTTTAAATATCCTCTCAGAGGCAATATTATTTCTTTAAATGTCAGTCAAAAGTTCTCACTTTACCTATCAAACAGATTATCCAAACAGCTCCAGAAGTTCCTCTGTAGAACTCAAATCATATGCTTCTTTATGGGTTTTTAGAGTTTGTTTTTTGTTTGTTTGGTTAGGTTGGTTTGGTTTTTGGCTTTTGCTTTTTGGCTTTTTGTTCATTTTTTGTGCGCGTAATTGCTGGCATTAAACCTATGTTAAATTCAGGAAGAGATCCTTTTAGAAAAAATATATATACTTCTATACTAGACCAAGATTAATCTAAAACAGTGGTAGGAAAGAAGTCCTTGGGCATCCCAGAAAAGCTAAATTTAAGATTTAGTCAGTTTTTAATCTATTAAAAAAATCACCAACTAAAACTATGAAAGTAATGAGAACAGCATTTTTATTGTTATAAAAGCTATTGCAGAACTGGGATTTGATTAAGAAAATGAATGTAACTGTTGTGACTATAAGAAAAGGAAATTAAAAGGTGAGAGGGGAGAGACTTGTGAAATTTTGGGGAATTAAGTCTGATGAACACAGAAAGGTCATCTGAAAAATAAGCACTTTATATCACATCACCTGTCTGTATATAATGCATGCTATGTTATTATTCAGATTTTATATGTAGGTATGTAACAGTTCTAACTGTAAAAGCAATAATCAATATTATAAATGTTGTTATTGTTCAGTGATAATATAAAAATAATTTGTGAATTTATTCAATTCTGCATTATTGAGTTTGAAAGAAGGAGAAAGAATCAAGGGATTGTTTTGAAGGAGAACTGAACTAAGATACACTGATCCTTCATGAGACTCACTGAATTTGTTTTGAACTCAAAAAGATCATAAAATTGGTTTCTTTGAATTCCACAAGATCAAATATGCCACTGACTGAAATTTTGTATAGTGATGAACAGAAAATTGATGAGTCTGATGATCCTGCAAGAAACTTATTTCATTGTCTTTACTGAAACACAGTCACATGTTAATAATTGTTTCTTCTCAGACCCTCCAGCAACATTTTCACATCTGCTGTATTCAATAGTAGTTTTTATTCATTTCTGCATCCAAAACACTGCAGAGATCAATTTGTGCTGTATGACTTAAAAACAACTAGAAGGCAAAAGCTTCAACTTGATCAAAAAGTTAACATTTCCTTTTATATTAATGAAATTGTCAAGTGAACAAAATCAACATTAAAAATAGTGACTGGAAGACTTAAATTCACAGATTTGCTAACAAATCTGTCAAGCAGGAAAAACATAGGCGGCAATAAAGAAGAACTGCAGCTTAGGTCTTGTGAAGGTTGTGATGATCTACAACTTGTATTGAGCAACAAAAGTACAAATTATGGCTTTAAACAAAATAATTATTATCCAGGTTCATCTGACCACAAAGATATCATCACTGACTTAAAGATCTTTAGTGCTCAGTGATCCTGCACATGTCCAGAACTGCTGTTATTTGGGGATCACGCTTCACACCTAAGCTCTATGTTTTGTGTGCTTGTATTCTACCTAGAGCACAGGTCATCTGGATTCAGTTCTTTCCTTCCTGTAGCAGCATTCAAAACCAGAATGTCTCCCAGCTCCTAGAGGGTGCCTTAGTCAACAAGCTAAAAAATCTCCACCATTTTGAAGGAGTGATTCTCCAGTGAGGAACTCAACAGAGGAAATTTGTAGAGGAGAGACCACGAAACTACAGCATTGCAAATAATGCACTCCTTTTATGAGAAAAATATACTAATTCTGTTCTGTGTGTGTGTTTCAAAGCCACTGCTAAAATATTGAATACCATCTTTCAGAGAACATATACAAACCCTGATCTCTTGTCTCTTGATGATCACCTTATTACTCAACTTTCCAAAGCCCTGTGGATCCATACTCTTTCCTGTGGTGATAAAACTTCAAAGATAGAAGGAACTTCTTTCTAGCATGAATAGGAAATAACATAACACCTGGTGCTTTTTATGGAAATGCAAATTTTAGGTTGGACTCCCTCTCACTTTTACATTGAAGGTCTGACAGAAGGAGGTGGATATCAAAGAGAAAGAAATGCGTAACATAGGAATGAATGTAAGATTAACACAAGCTGTTTTTATATATAGCTTTTTTTTTTTTTTTTTAATATGTGGCCTAACTAGACTCATTCATTGTGTGAGATTTTTAGGTTACAGTTCTAATACTTGACCCAGTAAGTCCAGCTTTCATTTTGATCAACATGCTTATAATTCAAACCTTCCAACACCAAACCTGTAGTCAGCCAAGTTGTTCATTAGACCTACCATTACATAACTCAACAACTAAAATAATGCCAGATGGTTAGTCAGGCATGATATCTGAACCAAAAATCTATATGTGATCCATACAGTTAGCTGTTCTCACTCCTGAAATACTCCGTGCAGAACTCTGCATCCAGGTTTCCTAGGATATATTTTGTAAGACAGGGGTGGCAAAATGAGCTCAGTGCTAATTTGTCCCTACAAACTCCATTAGCCACAAGTGCAGCCCAGTAGGAGATTTTCAGAGCAAAGCTTTTGGTGCTGAGGACCTGACTCACACAGTATGGAGGATTCAGGGTCAGACCCCGTGGCTTTAATGCCTGCAATAGAGAGAAATCATTGGAATGCTTCTAGAGTACATCTGGTGGGGGGGGGGTGGAGGGGTGTGCCCAAAAGGGCTCCCTTGGAGTATTTCTAGTCCTGCCCCCCCCCCCAAAAAAAAAAAAAAAAAAAATCACGAAGTTAGTTTCACCCTTGTGATGTGAAAAACCTGGGAAACTGGGGGATTTCAGATCTAAAAGGACTCTTGGATTTTGAGCAAGCCACATGAAATCCTTTGGTCATAGAAATGCCCTGTGGTATCTTGTTATCCTGTGCTGGCTGACACACCAGAGCTGGCAGCTCTGACACAGGCTGTGGGAGTACAAGCAGCATGACTCCAGCTGGGTCAGGGAAATCCCAGCACCCCCTGGACAAGGCCTTTAGTTCAATATTATGGCACCAAAATTCAGGCACCTTTTATAAAGAGGTGTCTTGTGTACCATGTTAGGCAACTGTGCCGGTGATATTGTTAACAGTGTGGAGCCCACCGTGGGATCAGAGCAAGGCTTTTCCTCCAAAAGCAGATCTCCATCACCTAAATCATCTAATTTAGTCATCTAAATCATTCCTTAGGCTCCATTGACTGTGCCTCCATTGACTGTAGCAGAGCCTTATAGGCCCATACCGTGGGATTATAGATATTTATCACACAAGCAGATGCATACATGAGACACAAAATTAGGTGTCTTAATCTTACACTGGATTTGTTTCTTGAAATCAGAACCTGTCCATGATGAATCTCCCAAAGGGCTTTATAAGTACCAGCAGATTATTTTTGTTCATATCATTCACATTAGGATTATTCAGATCAATGTAAACCTTTATTAAATGATCTTTAAGGAGGAAGTGTATTTTGAAAGAGCAAGTAATTTCAGCGAGAGAATGTCAGTGTCTCAAAATAGACTCAAAAACCTGGACTCCCTTTGCAGGGAAACCAGATTACTTAATGCTGTATGTTAGTTGAAGTTTTTCATTTACAAAATGAATTTATTTTTGATTTTAGAATGAATGTGTTTGTGGAGTAAATTTAGGATTTTGAGTTCTACAGGAACTATCCAGTAATATAGCAAATTTTAGAAATCATCAATTTGCAGGGAAATCTTGCAGCCAATGGATAATTCTCTCTCTCTTTGGCTGTTATTATTAATTCCTCTCTTGCAGAAAAGCAATAACTCATTTCTCCATGTGTTTGAGGGACAGATTTTTTCCTCTTCTCATGCACAGACAGACAGTGCCTCACAGCTGCAGGGCTGAGGTCATCTTATTATACTTAAATCACTTGATAGCTTTACAGCCCTCATTTTACTCCGTCCACTTCCTTTTACTTCTCTCTGCATCACGTATGGAAACTGAAGGACAAGATCTACCCGCTTTACATGACAAGAGTCCCTCTGTATTTAAAGATACAGATGGGAAAAGGCAGAAAGGCTGGAAGATCATTAGCAGGCAAGTCTGTGTTTTAAGAGAGAAGTTAAATGCAGGAGAATTGAACATCAACATAAATGTACTCAGCCCTCTGAGCCAGAAGCCTGGGATGGGGAGCAGAATGAATCTCCCATGATCCAAGAGAAAGAGGTCAGGGATCTGCTTCACCACACACACAAGTCTGTGGGGCTGGATGGGATTCACCCAAGGTACTGAGGGATCTAGCAGAAATGCTCCCTGAACCACTTCCAAACCAGGAAGTAACAAATATTGAAGAATAAATTTTACCTCAATTACTACCTTAACACTTGAAAACAGGCTGAAAGTCTTTGAAAAGTTTTGGTTGTCCTCAAGCCTTGATATAATTCTATGATCTGATACTCAGAAATCACTTCTAATTTGTATGGAAAATCTGTATTGCTGGAATGATGAGAACTCATTGCAGTGCCATTGGGGTCTTTGCATTTTTAACACAAAGTGTAGTGTTGCAACCGAAAAGTGGACCTGTCATGTTTTTTCTCTGCTGTTTTTATGAATTATGCAAACCATAACCCACAGCAGGTCACTGCATGGGATTTAGTGGGCCTTCTCTGTTTTCCATTCCTGATGATCAGGACCTTGATTTCTAGCAAATTTAAAACTAGAAATATCTGAGGTCACTTTATGTTCAAATTGTTTTGATAACTGAACTAAATTAACTTTAGTGCTGAGATTGTACCTGACTAATTTGGCGTGTTTCATTAATTTATATAATTTCGTTAAAAAATACATTCTATGGTCCAGATATATTAAGAGCTGGATCAAAAAAGCAATTTTTTTTATCAAACCATCACTTTTGAATTTATATTTTTATGTTGGTGGTTTTTATTTTTACTTTTTAGTTTGAAAAAGGATTCTGAATTATCTCTTCAGAAGTTTCAATCAACCTAGGAAACAAATGCTTTTGATTTGAATCTCATTAGTAAGTATAATAGTAACTAAGGTTTGATTCTTAATTCCATTTTTGGTGATGAAAATCAGATAAATTGCTTTTGTACAATTTTAACTATTTTTACTCACTATCTAGATGCTAATGTTTTGCCACTGATTCGAGAAATACTTTTCAATTTATTTTTCCAACTGATACCCATGTAGAAAATTCACATCTTTATTTTTCTAGATAAATATAGAAAAATATAATGGAATGGTTTCACTGGAAAAGAAAAAACTTTCTTTTCCAGAGTGCAATTACTTCAAGGTATCATTTTTGCACTTTGCATACATAATAGGAATGGCTAATGCCATTCCTTGCTTTCGAACACTTCATCTGTGCTTGACATGGAGAAAATGTCATTCATTATGTGGCTGCTGACACAGTTTCTGTTCATTGACCCCAATTATACAAGCTATCACTGCTCAGGCTTAAGAAAGCACTCAGGCACACACTTGAGTTCCATTAAAGGGACTTGTTGAATGGGCAGAGGCAGACACAGCCTTGAGTGCCTGCTTGAACACGGCCCATCTTACACACACATCTCACATCCTGCCAGCAGCGATGTCTCCTAGCACAACAGTAATCTCATTGATTCCAGCAGGGCAGCTCGTGCAAATAAAAGGTCAAAATTAAGTACACATCTGAATATTGGCAGAACCAGAGGCTGGATGTCTTTATAGTTACCTACAGATTAACTGCAAGTAAGCCTCACCCACAATGCAGACTGGCCTCCCACATACTGTCCCAAATCCTGAGTGTTGTGTCAAACCTGGAAGGATACTGTTGGGCTATTCCCTGAGCAGCCACTGTATCTGCTGCTGTGGGCCATTGTACACCATTGCACAGCTGTGATGATGGGTTTGGGGTTGGAGTACAGGACAAGGAGAAGCCCTGGCCACAGAGATGTCCATGCCTCTGCATTAAGCGGCTGTACCTCAGTCACAAAGAAAACAAAGCAGTTAAAAACATCATTCACAGCTGCACAGGTCACATAGAGCTGTCAGAGCTAAGATTTTGTAAACACCTCCCCAGCTCACACATTGGACAGCCGTTTCCTAGTTTCCCTCACATACCACTCACTGACTGGGGGGGCCGGGGACAGCAAGGTGCTTTTTTATGAAACAGAGAAATGGTGTCCTGGGTTGATTAGGGAAATTAAACTATTTTATCGACCTTTTTTTCCTCCAGAGAAGGGAAGCTAAGAGTGAGCATCTATAGTAAAAGAAAACCAGCTTGTGTCTACACAGAGCAGACAGTTTTTAGATGGGTGAGGGATTTATAGGGAGATGGTATCTGTAATTCTACATCAAACCATAAGCCAAATTTACAGTATGTCATTCACTTCCCTTTGATTATTCTATGGGTTTTTTGCTGAAGTGGTTTTTACTCTCACATGACAGTCCACTGAATTTAACAGAAACATCCAGCTCCTGTCATTCTTGACAGACTTACATGTCCTTGTAGATCAGATTATGCAAAACAACCTTTCTGTCTATTATGTTGCTAAGAAATCAATGCACTGATGCTTCAGGTGCATAACTTCTTGTTAAAAATACAGCCTGCCAACAAGGAAACAAATGTATAAATTACCTCTGGGCCAGCCATCATATGTACTTTTTCGTAAACTGTATTACCTTCTAGGCACTTGCTGCAGCACTCTAATATCAAAAGAGACAATACAGCATCACGATTTTTCAGGACGAAGAAAGGAATTGTAATGAAAATGCCACTTTTAATAAGAAAGCTTGATAATATTCAGTCTTGGTTGTTCCAGCTGAGATATTAATGCCTTGCACTTCTTTCTGGAATTCAATAACTGAGCGAAAAAGGTAGGGATCAGGAGGTTAAAAAATACTTGGCTGTGCAAAGCATATAAGGTCACTGGAATTATTGGTAGAACTGATCTAACAGCAGTTGCTCTTTAAACATTTTTTGTAAGAATTTTCAAGTCAGCTGGAAGGGAACTCCTTACCTGCCTAAAGCATAAAAATGATAACTCAGTTTTCCTGCAAGATAGAAGCTGTATCACATAGAGACCAAAAAAAGCTCTGAAATATTTGGAGTGAAACATCTTTGTACGACCCATTATGTGTACAAAGGCACAATGATTGACTGCAATTGCACCTCAAAGTCATAGGCTAGTAATGGGAAGACCTGGTAATCAGATATTGAAAAAAGCAGGTTTTGCATTCATGAGCCATTTTCTGTTTTAGGATGCTCTATTAGGCCTAAAACACACTGTCAAGAGACCTGCTGACTTCATACCTGTTCTGTGGAGCTATGTGCCTAATGTAAAAAACACAAGCAGAAACATTCACTTTCATGAGAGCATCCTATGCATAAAATTAAATATGAGTGCTTTTAGACTCCAGGAGATGAAATCCACCATTTTCATATATGTGTGATCAAAACAGATATTTCAATTAGAGACTTGGGTGTGAATTAGAATAGCCTCAGCTGAGGATGATGGTTCAGATGAGAGGAATTGACTCCTTTTCTCTACTTTCTCCTCAGTCTAAAACTGCTGAAGTAAGATTGCTGCATGAGTAGCAAATCCCCACATATCAGAAAGAAACTATGGGCAGCAGCTGAAAGGTTTTTTGACAAAAATTTTAACATGTAGCCTTGCTAAATTTTTGTATTTTTCCACTGAAGCCATGGTATTGTTAATATCTTCTTTTGTTTGTTTTTTTTGGTTAATGACAGTTTCAGAATACTTGGGAAGACCATGTTTTAGTTTTTTTTTTTTCCTTTTTAACTCTTATTGTGGCATACATTTTGATACTTAAATGAAGAAAAGAAAACAAAAAAGGGAAAAAAAGAATAAAGGAAAAGAAATGTTGACTGAAACGCTTCATCCCAAGATGTATTCTTTTTGAACAAAAGACAAAATTACAGCACTGCTGTTTCTCGTGTATCACTTTGTTTACGAAACTGTGTCAGTTTATAAACAAGTCCTAAATTTTAAAGTGTACATTTTATGTTTTGAAAATGAAAAACTTGAATTTTTTCTTTTGAGGGTTTTTTTCATAATATAATCTTCAATTCTAGAAAGAAAATTAAACAAACAATAAAAGGAGGCTGAATGTTTCAAGTTATTTTAAAATGCAAAGGGCCAAGCAAAAGCTTATACCAAAAATCAGGGTAGCAAACAAAAAGAAATAATCTGTTGGAATGTAAGTTTCTAATTCAGGCCTAAAAAATTTATTCAAGCTAAATTGTACAGAATTTAGATAAATGCCAACAGACCATGCTTCATTTATTTTAAAAAGTCAGCTGCTGGAAAAGGATGTTTGGGTAATGATGATAGTCTTTATCTTTCGCAAATAGTGTAATAATGAAAATATTTTCCTTGTTGAATCTGAGTAAAAGGTCTCTAACCAGATTTCAGGGTTTCAAATCCTCATCTGCTACTTTCAGGGAAAATTTCCCTAGTAGATGGGGTACAGAACAGCTAGGAAATGAATGGATAACCAAGGCTGGGAAACAGAGCAGCAAAGTATACAAGATTTATGAGTCAGAAAAGGAACACAAAAGCATCAAACTCTTTAGTCAAAAGGTTAGCTTACTCCACTCCCCTTGAGGGGGGAAGACCAATTCAAGCCCTTGTCCCCAGGCTGTTTTATGTATTCTCACTAGAGAATTATTGCATGGAGAAAAATGATAAGGTGCATAAATCACTGCAAGATAGATGAGATACTTGGAAAAAACCCTACTATTTTCAGTTTTATTTTGCATTGTTTTTTTGGGTTTTTTACTAAGGAAGGGGGAATATATGATTTTTCATTAGATTGGCATTGCATGACATCAGTGTTGATGCTCTTGATCTCCACTCATACCATATTTCAAAGATATTTATCCTTTGGATAAGCATTGTCTGGGGTTTACCTAAAAGTTACATAAGCAGAAAGTTTGAATGGCCTAAGCACAGAATAATTTAGTCTGAAAGAGATGTTTTGGAGGTGATCTAGTTCATCCCCCTGGCTCAAAGTAGAATCAGCTATAGTACATTGCCCAGAACCATGCCTAATGAGTTTTGAATATCTCCAAGGATGGAGGTTCTACAAACTCTCTGGATGGTCTGTGTTAGTATTCTGTAAATAACACAGTAAAATGTGTTCCTTGATATTCAGAGGGAACCTCCACATTTCAGTCTGTACTCATTGCCTCTGCACTTGTAACTAAGCACCACTGAATAAAATCTGTCTCAGTCCTATTGCATCTTCCCTGCACGTATTTGTGCACCCTTTTCCCCCTGAGCTTATTCTTATCCAGCCTGACCAGTCCCAGCCCTCTCAGTCTCTTCTCATGTGACAGATACTCCAACCCCTTCATCATCATAGTGTCTGTATGTCCATGCCTGTCTTGTATAAGGGAGCCCGAAACTGGGCTCAGAACTCCAGGTGTGATTCCACCAGTGCTGAGTGGCTGGGAAAGGATCACCTTCCTTGAATGGCAGCCCAGTATTCCATTGGCCTTCTTTGGTATGAGAGTGTATTCATGGCAGGGCCTCAGGTCCTCTTCTGCAAAGAGTCCTTCCACGTGGTCATCCTCCAGCCTGCACTGGTGCTTTGGTTTGATCTTCCAGAGGTGCGAGGCTTTGCCCTTCACCTTCTTGAACTTCATCAGATTTATGATCATCCCTTTTCTTAACCATATGTACAAAATATATTCTCGAGTTACAGCATGCAATCTTGTATGATTGCAACTTTCCAAGTGTTTGAAATAAGAAATGCTCTGGCGAATTCCAGTGAACCCTTGTTGCAAAGTAAAAACTGATGTTTTATTTTTCTTATTCTGATTTGTGTTGTCAAAATACAGAAAAATTAACCACTGAAAGGTTTTGAGCTTTTCAAGTACGGTATAGTCTTATGGATGGCTCCTGATGGCTGATTTAGAATTCATAGAAACAAAGAATATCTGCATCATCATCATTATTATTATTATTAACTGTCTGTTTTATCAGATGCAATAATAAATTGACTTGCCTGTAGCAGTGAAAATCAAAGATCAAACTGGAGTTCTTGTAATGGTGACAAACAGGGTAGTCACTGAAGCAGCTCCCCTGCCCCTATGGAATTGTTTGCACCTAAATTGCACTGTCACCCTTCTCAGGATTTCATATTCTAGTGCAAGCAGTGATCCAGCTATGGTGGCTTATTCAATCCCATTTTATCATCAGTCTAGTTTTATGAGCTCCAATGAATGTATTTCAAAAATGGATTCCTCAACTGTAAGATTCCTCAGCTTGTTATTCCCAACATCTAGGCCAGTGTCAGAAGTGTACATGAGCAATGTGCTTGAAATCTGGATGAAGAAAAATTAATTGCAAAAAAAAGAAGAGGTTTGGAAAAAAATAGGCAGGACACCAGTCTGTGTGCACAGGGTTGGAATTCTTCATCTAATTTTACCACTTTTGTAAATAGCTCTTATAAATAAAGAAACAATTCAGACTTATAAAGAGTAGGTCCTCTAATGTAATTACATAGTGCACAATGCATGAAGAAAAGTAGAAGCTCTCACAGCAAGGAAAAGAGGGTGATTAATGAGAGAAGAAAGTAACATATTAGAACAGAGCAGGAGTCATCCAGGAAAGACTCGGACTACCTGTAATCCTTATTTCCAGGAAAATAAAGCAATCTTGCAGAAACAGGAAAGTGGTGGTAATAAAAAGTAAATCTGTGTTTGTAGTGATTATGAGGGATGAGGCAAAAAATGAGAAGATTAAGTTCATTACTACCCCTTTTAAAGGACAGATTAGGAAGTCAGTGAGACAGTGTGGCTAGACATAACTTTCTATCAAATAGCTGGCAAAAGATGGAGTGTTGCCACACAGAAGAGAATAAATTGGATATGAACTGTCTTCTAAGGAAAATTGATCTGCTGCTGCTATAGGGTGCCCAGTCTAAACATAAATCCCTGCAGACTCTCTCTGTAGAGAGAAACAAAACTTCTCTAATAAACAAAAAGTCAAAGACTATTTCTCTTATAGAAATCTTCAGTCAGTTCAGTGTTAGTGAAACTAAAAGGTTGAATGGATGAGATTTCATCAATAAAGGCCAAAATGATAACATTTAAAAAATAAAACAAACCTGTCCTTCTTCAGGACCAGAAATGGGTCTCGAGAAGTTACTGATCCCTACAGCTGCCACAAGGCTGTACCTAGGAAATTTCTAACATGTTTGTCAAAACTGTTTCTTAGTTTTCCAAGTACCTCAATAGCTTTGAATATTTGCTCCTAATTTTCATTACCTTGAATGCAAAGAAATTGTTATCATGGGGAATAAATTCTGTAAGGATTATTGAACACATATAATCTACTGTGCTGTATGAGTATTTTAGAAATTAAACGCAATATGATTGCCCCTTCTTATCTTACCCCTTAACCTCCCAAGGCACCTGGTTCTGGCCATTGACACAGACAGGACACATGTCAGGATGCATTTTTTGTCTGACTCATTACAGCCATTCTATCTTTCTAGTGTTGCTCCTTAGTATTTTTTTCTTAGTGAGGAACCACTGCACTAGTCACTTCAGAAAAATGCAAAGTTTTCAAAAAGTCAGAATCAGATGTGAGATTTGTAACACCAATTTCTAGGAGGCATTATTTCAAAGCAATGAGTTTAGCTACACTAGAGTGACTACCAAACAAGAGTGACCAAGCTATGAAGGATAAAAGTTAAAGGGTGATGATCCCTGTTAGAGAACAAGAGCTTCTGGCTCAGCTTCAAGAGCTCTTAGCAGCAGGACAGAAATACTGGGTGTTCAGTCATACAATGTCTACTACAGTTATCATTAAGATCAGTGTGACTGGAAGGAAAACATTCACTTGCTATCCAGTGGAGGGAAGAGAGTGAGAAATAATCCTAGCCACCCCTTCAAGACTTTTTGTACTCTGATTATCCCAGCAGGGCTGTGTGAGACCAGCATCAACAGCAGTGCTCCTTCCAGGCAGTGTCAAAGTTGGCCAGGGATGGCCAGGCTTTTAGAGCACAGTATATTTTATTTCAGAATGCAAGAATAGAGGAAATAGATCACAGAGCAATAAGCAGCTTACAGTCACACCTTGCCTTCCTAGCACTGCCTATTGCACCTCCAGGAATTAATTTTCTTTATTCTGCGATATTTTTGTTGTTGTTGTTGTGCTGATTTAATGTCCCCTATGCTACCAAAGCAATATATATTATGGTAATCTCTATGGAAGTGATATATATAGGAACAGGCAACACTCATGTGCTGTAATACACATATCTGCACAGAAATACACATAACTCCTGTAGTATACTGATGCAACAGTGTTTGGCTATTTCATCATGTGCCCTAGCATCTATGTCAATAGAATATTCATTATTGCATTTTTCCAAAACATCTGATCTGTTACAAAGGATGACATTCTTTCAACTTCTGCATTTTGCTACTGTGCTATTAGATCAGTGAAAAATTGCATTCCAGCTGATTTGTGGAGGCAGATGTATTGTAACCCCTGCCACACTGGAAAGCAGAAGTATCATGCTGAAGGAGCATGACCACATCATAGTGTTTCAAAACAGGAAAACATTATGATGCCAGTAGCAACATGCAGTAATTTAATAAGAAAGTCCTGAGAAAGTCAGGGTTTGTAGATGTTTGCAAGCATCAGTGGCACCCAACATTTTGAAACTGGACAGAGAAATCCATTTATTTAATTTCAATGCAGCAACAAAATATTGTCAAACTGAAACAGAGTCATAAGGCCCTTGTACAGTTTGCAAATAGAAAACAAAAGCAGAGTGCTAGGAAATAACCACTAAGACAGTAAGAAAAATATGAAATAGATCCCGCAGTGCAGCACAAGATCATACAATATGTGATATTTTATTATTTTTAATGGACCTCAGATGTAACAAAATGGCAAATCAGTGAAGAAAAGGCAACACTGGCTATGCTGGAACTTCTACCACCTGATAGGAAACAGTAAAGGACTCACATGAAGTGGGGTACTGCACTGCACATAAACAGTTTTTCAAAGTGTGTAAAAGGTACCAGTGTGAGTCCAGTGATCCTGTTCTCACCTGTCAGCCCCCTCAAGAGAAACTAGTTTCTGTATGTGAACAAACAAGCTTAGCTGGGTAGACAGAGTGCTCCAAGAATGACAGCACCCCATAAACACAGAAAAAGGAATATGGGAAAAGTTCAACAATGGCTGTCAGGAATGACCAAAAGGGCAAAACTTTTTCTCATGCCAAAGAGTGTTATGCAATCTCTGCTAGAGGAGTCACAAACATTGCAAAGAAGCTGTTGAGATAATGTCAGGCTAAGCAGGTACCCTTTAATAACAAAAGAGCTGAGGTTCTGAGACTGAGTAATCATGATTGGTTCAGTCACATTGGAGCTAAAACGAGTGAAAGACAACAGGCTGAGCCTCAAAGGCTTCTGATTGTGTTACACCACTACATTTAAGCATAAAAATAGGAAAAACTGTCCTAGAGTGAGAGCTGTCTCTCCTCAGTGGCAATAACACACACACACAAAAAAAAAGGATATTATTTTGGTCAGTTCAGCAGAAGAATGATTTTGGTTATTGAAAGAAAGAAGGTTGAGGATGAAGATGATTTTGCTAACTTTCCCCTATGGTTTTATCTTGCACTGCAGCCACACACCCAAGTAGGTGTTTCCATATTAGAAAAAGAGTTTAAATACACTCCTGGAACTTATGAGGGAGAAGAACCAGAATCTTCTATGTTTCTCTCACCATAATTAGCCCAGTGCCAGGACAAAAGCACTTTTTGGATCTTTAGCTGTCCCTCAAGGAATGTGGCTATTTTCTATTGGACAGCTTGCCAAAAAACCCTCCTAAATCATTAAGTACATGAGAGAGCACGGAGATTCTCGGGGATTTTGGGTATGTCTTAGCAGTTGCAAGGGACTTCTCTGCACTGTGCACAGCTTTTATTCTTTTGTTTTGTGTCGTTTGTTATTTTATCTTTTAAAACCTTTTTGCTTACAAAACACACCCAATCAGCCATCTCACTAATTATTCTTAAGCCATTTCTGAGAAGTTTCTGGTCAACCCTCAGAGCTTGATACACCTTCATGGGGCTCATAACATGCTGGAATTGTGTCAGTCATATATCTGGTACCAGCAAGTTAGTCCAGAAGTTTCAGACCAAACTCATTTTCAGGAGGGAAGAGAAGCAGAAGGGAGGAAAAAGGATTGAAACTGGTATGTGGAAAACAGACTACATGTGTAAACAGCTGCAATGGTAAGCAACTGGAGTATCTTTGTAGACAGGTTTTATTTTATGAAACTCGTACTTTAGTCTTGTACATTCTTGTACAATGTAAGCAAGAACTATCAAGATGAAGCTGAGAGCTTTCAAAACATGAAAATAGAAAACATTCCAAACTTCTGTCAATCCCTTGCTTTCCCTTAGGCAAGCTGTGCTGTCCAAACTGTTATCTGGTACAGGCTGGAGAAAGGAACATCAAAAACAGGGCTGCCCTGACATGGGAGGATGAGCTGAGGGGATCTGAGTGACCACAAAACAAGCAGTGCCCTCAAGGACCTGGGCACAGCTCCAAGCAAGGTCCACATGGCACCAGTGAAAAGTCTTGATAGACTGGAGGTGATGGATTATGTCCAAGATCCCTCCAGGTGAACAGCAGAACATGGCCACAGTCAGGGTTGAAGGCAAGGATATCCAGTTGGTAATCTTGCAAGCCAAAGGTTTAGATGTGGTCTGCCCTGCTCCTGTGTGTGGATCCAGTTTCTTGCAACTCGGGGTATTCTGCAATAGGTTTAAGTTCATTAGTCCAGAAGTGTTTAGCTAAATTACTAGCAGTGCTCAGTTTTCTAAATCTACAGCACCACAAATTTCAGATTCAAGCTAGTGGCAGATGGTTCTACCATGCTTTACTGAATTTCTTGAACTGATGAGGATACATTATTTAGAAAAATGTGGTCAATAATTTATCACAAGTCACATGGTATTAAAAAGCTAGTGTTGCAATAGTGCACCAGAAAGCTTTGCTTTCCCTAGGTTAAAGTACACGAAAAGTGTGTTTTATCAATATTTAAGGACTGTTCTTTAACTGGCTAGACCAAGTTCTTATTCATAAAGTTTAACAATATCAGACATATGGGGTAAGGGTCCTCAAAGTATTCTACAGCGTGTAATGTTTAAACAATGTCTTTTCAGTTCTGTGAGACTTTAATTCAACAAAATGAATAATCTGAAAACTGTGTAAAAACACAGATTTTATAATTCTGTGTGATTGCTACACATTAGTGAAGTGAAAATCAGAGAGGTTTCCACTTCACAAACTCATTCATTTGTGTAAGCAGAAAATACAGCCAAAGAGGCCTCTTGGGGGTTGAGTCAGTGGAAACCTCAGACTTTCCCAGAAGAGGGAAGGATTGTAGCATGGGGTAGTACAGCTGCCATTCCAAGAAGAAGTGAATAGGAAGCTGAGTGTCATGCAGAGATGGATGTAAGGATTTGCCACTGTAAAGCTTTACATTTATCACACAAAATGTTATTTCTATCTTGTTGTATAGCAGCCCTGAAAGCTATATAACAAACCCTTTACATTTGGCTACAAAAATATTGACTCAAGTATTTTTCTGATGCTGCAAACTGGAGCAGCATGTTTCCTTACCAAAGTTTACACAGAAGCTGGTAATATCTTCTTAAGATTTTTATTTCTTCTTTCTAAAGTGCATTCTGACTTGTGATTTAAGGCTGTATTTAACATCTCATTGAAAATTAAGAGCACTTACCAGCAACTTCTTACTTTGAAAGCAAGATTGTCTGTCTGGATTAAATTATTTTCAACAGGAATTACCACTGATCGTATAAATTACTCTAGATGAAGCATACTTGAAGTCATTAAAATTAGGAATAGGTTCCAGAAATGCACCTTAGCATCCCAGTGGGATTTAAAAATGGAATACAAAATTAGCTGAAGCACCAAGCTGGTCATCTGTTAAAGAATCATTTGGTTTCTTACCTGAGCCTCACCTGCCTTCCCTTCACCACTAAAAATGTTTGTTCTCTTTCTCTTACCTCCCTGCCCAGCCAAAAGAAGAATTATGCTTATGTGCTTAGAAGTTGAAACCACCATGTGCTGCAGCACTAGGGAAAACATTTATGATGTTAAAATATTTATACAGCTGGATTCAGTGAGATGCAGCATCTCCTTTCAGGTTAACAAGCTTGTCAACTGCTACTTAGAAAAATAATATAAAAGATACCTTTAGAGCCAAATCCCCCTCAGACAATTTTTGCCACAATCTTATGAACCATGTAATTCACAACATCATTTAAAACAGTGCAGTACCACATCCCAAATACAGACCAGGATATGCACATAAATGCATTTAGAATACACATATACTATTCATAGGTCTCTCTTAAGTCTCTCTCTAAAATCTTGGAAAGATTTTACTTTCATTGTAACTCTTGGAGGAGTAAACATTTCCAAGAAAACAGGAAAATTGGAGCCTTGTCAAGGGGAAACCAAAATCACTCATTTGTTGCTCTTTATAATCTGGTAAAATCGGAGAAAGCATTTTCCTTATAGTAGCAGTCAGAGCTGGATTGCTTTGATGTCTTAGATAAAGCTGTTAACCCAGGAGTAAATTAAAAGTTAATATACAGTATTTATTCCACTCATTCATATCATTATTTTTGAACTGACAATAATATCTGAAATTACTAATTTCAAATCACTAATTCAGAAAACAGAAAAAAAAATCTATATGCATGACCTTGTTACTGCATAATATTGCTGGAACATTTCAGCACACACAGAGTGGCAGCTCACCTAGAAAAGCTGGAAAATATGATCACTGGAAGCTAGAAAACCTCCTTATGATGTGTTCCTGTCTGTCAGACAGGTGCATGTACATTAATCTCATGGTCTGAGGAACTTAATTTTCTGTTTGAGCAATTGGGAGGAGACAGCCTTTCTGGACAGACCTCAGGCAAGCCACTCCCTACTCTGGTTCAACAGCAGCCACTGTTTGTGTTCCCTTCCCTTCCCGACTGAGTCTAAACATCACAGTCTGCGCCTGATAATTGCTGCAATGATCTGGAAACACTTCATACCCCAAGTTAGTTTCCTAAAAAAACTAGCACCACATTCTCAAGATTAGCTTTTCATTTTTTAACTCCATTTTGTGGTTCTGGCAATGGGGTTTGGACAGTGTTTAGTGCCCTTGAATTTATTTGCAGAGAAGTTTACCTATTCCACAGACAGCCAAGGGCAAGTAATCACACAAGCTGTCTTCTTCTCTGGGGATTTAGACATTGCTTCCTATTTTAAATGCTGAAAGGTTGTATAAATTTTGACTTTGGGATTTAGATGTGATTTTGTAAAAATATAATATTGTTAAACCCTCTCTGAAGTTAATAAACCAACTATTTCTATATTTTAAAATTGTAAGGATAATAAATAGGTGTACATTCAAGAAAATGACACTCTTGACATTTTTACTGCAAAGTTATGAAAAAATGTCTGTTTTATCTAAAAGCCATAAGAGGTCACTTATGATCAGTGCTCTGGAGCAGACCTTACAGTTTCATGTCTAATTTGGGCATAAGTTGGGATCTGATTAGGACTGAAACCAAATTATAAGCAAACAAATAAATTTGCCAGAGTCAAGTGAGCTTTATAGATTAATCTGGATTGATTGGTGAAGTAGACACATTCAGAAAATGGAAGCAATACAAAATCCAAGGTCATGCATCCAAGAGAAAAAAATGTATGTTGTTCCTGTGAGATGAGAGAATATTTTGGATTGCATTGATGTTAAATTTGGAGGCACAAGAGATTAAGGAAAGTCTCAGTTAGTTACTGTAGCTCTGAGGATAAAGACAACCTGTGGGTATAGAACACTGCAGTTGTAAATGGTTGTTGGTCTCCTGGATGCAGTTCTGTTAGAAGAGTAGTGAACAACAAGAGAGCAGTGGGAAAAGAGTGATTAATAAAACATAGCAAGAAGTATAGGAAACTCAATTTTCTGAGTATGTTCACTCCAGTAAAATGACCAGAAAAATCCTAGCAGGTAATTTTTTAATCTAGGAGAAACCAAAGTTGCAGTAAAAACTGTGATTGAAAATTTTAGGTAGAAAAATTCAAAGGGCTTGTTTATGAAATAGAAGTAATTAACCTTCCCTAAAAAGGTGGAGAACCCTTCATCACTTGAAGTCGTTAAACCACTGTTGTATGCTATTTTGAATTCTGCTCAGAATGTCACAGAACAGTATCTTTGTACTTGGTGGAACAGTCTGAAGTTCTCTGTCCTGTTATGCAGAAAATCCCATTAACACTCCCCTCTGACTTTAAAAACTATATTTCTGGTAATATTAGGATTTTTCTCCAAGGAGCAAAACTCTCTGCAGCTTCCTGAAACCCTGGTGGCATTTAGCATCTCCTATTTCCCTTATATTCTGCCTAGTGAATAGAAGAGTAACCAAGTCACAAAGGAGAAACCTTGCTTGTATGTACATTCATAGGGGGACTTTTCTATTGATGTGTCTGACAAATTAGGATGTACAGCTGTTTTGATATCTTCCCTAAACCCCTGAATCATTGTTCACTCTGCATATTGAGGTTTGGTCTGCAGCTATCTGCATTCAGACAGGAAATAATTGCATTTACATATGCAAACAAAATCATCTTCAGTAACCTAGGTCTCGGAAGCAAGGTCATTGTATTAAACTGATTACTTTTATCAAACTATCCTTAGGGGGAAAAAAAAAAAAAAAAAAAAAAAAAGACGATAGAGAGAGAGAGAAAGAAGAGAACAGACTTCTACAGACTTATCTGGGCTTCCATAGCCCTTCAATAAGTGTTAAATTTAGAAGCAGGGATCAAAAAATTTGGGTGTATTTTATGTGCTTGGTTGTGGAGTCTGGTTCTAAATGTTTTTACTGTCTTTGGGGATTATTTTCATGAAGTGAGACATCACTCATCACAAATAATAGTGCCACAATTAAGCCTTTCAACAGCAGGGTCAGCAAGGAGAATTATCCATTGCCCAGAGTGAAAAAAACTGCCTTTTAAAAACAGCTATATGGACATAAAAAAAAAAAAAAAAAAAAGTCCTAAATTTCAGGCAATAATTTTGATCATAAAAGGGGTCATAAAAAGGTTTTTTGCCAGATTTTACTATGATTCAGGAGCAGAAAGAAAAAGAACAAAATATACTCATTTTTTAAATACTTCACAGATTAGCAAGATTTGTTTATTTATTTTATTAGGGAAAAAAACAGGAAAAAAAATTTAAAAATAACTTTCTTTGATATTCTTGAACACAGAGATCCTTGACTTTGCATCCTTAACTAAGGCATTGAGCACAGTAGTGGTCACAGGCATGTGACATTTTAACTTGTGTTCACTGAACAAAGTATCAGACTTCAAAAATGTATTTCTTCAGACATGTTAATAACTGATCTAATGTTAATGAAATGTTACAGTTTTCATGTCCTTTTTATGAAGTTATAACATCCTGTCATGCTGTCCTCTATGCATTAGAAGTTCAGAACTGAAAGCCACACTTACATTAAGCAGTCTGGCTCACAGCAAGGTGTTCAACTTGACATTTTGAGGAGCATGGATATTTCTATCCCCTGTTTTTTCAGCTTAATGCATGATAATTATGCATTTTAAAGCATTTTTATTCTAATTTATTGCTTTCTTTCCAAGCAGTATTCCTCTGGAGTCTCATAGAGCATATATTTCATGACAAGTATAATTTTTTTTTCAAATTGTATCTTTTGCATACACTCTGATGCACACACTGTTATTGCTCAGAATTTAATATAGGCCAATATTAAAAAAAAAAAAAAAAACAAAAACAAAAAAACAAAAAAACAACCCAAAAAAACCCCCTCAGATTCTTGTTTATCTCTTGCTTTATGCAGACAATAGGAACAGAAATCTATTCTACTGTAACATGTAGTATCATACACACTATACATTTTCCAAATACAATCTGTAGTATAAGATTCTCACACTGTGTGCTAATGAACAGTGCAGGGCTGGGCTTCCTATGCAACTTCAGCTGTGAAAAAGCCAGATTCTCTCAGTCTTTAAGGACTATACAATGTTTCTGTTTTTTCTAGTTTTAGGAACTTCAGTTTGTCTAAAATAGCAAGCAAGTAACAAGATATTTGCCTGTGTTTTGTGACTATATCTGCTGATTTATTTCAGTCACACTCACAGGGTTTTTATTCACAAACATTTGTACAGGGAAGACCTTATTCATGTGAATAGTCCAAGAAAGGGAATGAATCGTGAATACTAGAAAGAATAGATTTATAGAGTATTCACAGCTAGTGAAAAGCATCATAGCCCTTTATTAAAGACTCTTTTTTGTCTTTATCACAAGAGCCATCAAAACCAGTGGATATTCATGTATAATTCATTAACAAGCAAGGCAATTTTCCTGTTTATAATGCATAGGTCACTCATTCTTGGAGCAGAAATAATACCATCTGATTTGGTGATTAGTCAAAATGCACAGACTAAACAGAAAATAATCATACTGACCAGTTATGAATAAATTCTACAGGACATTAAAAACTGTGCATATGAACTACTACAAATACACAAATACAGAGATATAATTAACAGCCTGTTCAGGAATAGTTGCAGAATGACTGTGTTCATTGAGAAGAGTTGTTCTCCATAGTTAGTAAACACAATAAATATTCATTTTATTGCATTGCTTGGACAAGCAAAATGTGTTCCTATACTGTCATCTATGAAGTTGGGAAATCTTTGTTTTATGCTGATAGCTAAAGAGGGGAATGGGTTAGTTTGACTGTTTAGAATATAATCTTAGATGTAGAAAAACAAAGTGCTATGGCAGAGTCAAAAAAGGACAGAATATAAATGAACAAATGCAAAAGAAGTTGTTACATAGGCAGAGTAATTAATAAGATTTGACTTCCTTTGACTGTGGTTCCCTTACAGTTATTGTTGTGCCTGCCCTCTGCCCAAAAGGCTTATTTTTCCAGAATACTCTTATTTTTTCCTTCAGTGGCCTCCAGGAAAAACTCTGATTCTTCCCCAGATCATCTCTACCCTCACTTCTCAACTGCAATAATACTTCATTTGCCAACAAAAACCAAGCAAACAAATAGAAAGCACACAACAACAACACCCCAAAAGAAAAGCACTTACACAATGCTTAGCACCTTATCACATTTGCTGCCTACCTGACTAGACAAGAAAAGCTAGTTCTTTGCAAGCTCTGTCCGTGCTGCCTGATGGACCACTAAGCCAGCCCATAGAAAAAGCTTTAGAAACATCTTAAACTTCCCTCTGTGGATGTAGTAATAGGTTGTTTCTCCTCTTCTCTGTTTTCTCTCGTCATGAAATTTGTATGATTTTAATATCTAGATGTTTCTGTTAAATTTGATTAAAGTCTGCCAGCAGGCTCAAAAATTGCATGGGAGAAGGAAAGAAGGAGTTATACAGAAAGAGAATATGTCAAGTCAGGCTGTAGAATGCTGTAAACCCTTTTTTTTTCCTATAAAACTGATCTAAAGTTCCTGTAATACATAGTTAAATGCAGAGCTTTAAATATTTATTTACTGGCTAATTAATACGCAAAATACAGGATTCAGAACACTCTCACAGTTTCTGTGAAACACTAGCTGTAATTGAAAATAGCAGTTTTTCAAAGACAGATAATACAGTGTAGGATTGTGGCAGGTCACAGCAGGGAGGTGGTAGGTATAGAGCATGAAAAGCCTACAGAAAAGTTAGTAGTAGTGGCCTAAGGAACTCATGTAATCTTCAGACTGGTGGGAACTCAAAGGGAATGGCACATTTAGCTCTAGTTTTTCATTTCTTGGCAGCCAAGGAGCCCAGGAGAGACATGAGCAGCCCTGGTTGTTGAAAGCAAATGTGGGCACAATAAATCTATCAGGTTCTCCATCTCTGTACTAAGGTGTCCTTTGTACCAGTCAGTGAGGTGCCTGTCTGCCTCTGTGTTATAAATTTCTGTGAATTTCCTGAAGGTAAAAAAAATATGCCAGAACCAAAAACTAAAACAAAAAAACCCCACACCAATATATTCTATTACTGGAACTGCAAGTAAACTGTTACAATTCTTAAAAAAAAAATCACCTTCTGAGTGATGGAAATGCCTCCCAGTGTTCACACCTAGCATGCTGAGATCTCAGAGACCTTTTTTTCCACCTGTGATAACACTTTTCAAGTTTCTTACTGTAAGAAAAAAATATAAAACTAGTTCCTCTTTGATTCCCTCCAAAATACCCAAGAACTCCACCTCTTATTAATGGCAACATAGCCAGATGCTTTCTTATTAATGTCACCTCTTCTACGCATAAGTAGATTGACTAGGAGTATCAGCCACCAGCCAAGTTTTCTCTGCCAAGTGCTCTACAAACATGACAGAAAGACAGTCCTATTCAAAAGTGTTCACAATTTCAAGGAAAAAAAAAAAAAGGCTAGGGAACATAAGTTAACAGCAATGTTAGATGTGTGTATAGTGTTAACTTTATTTAGGATACTTTAACTCTGCAACTCTGTGCTACCTTTTTATTCCATATTCCACTTCGGCTGGTTGCTTTTGTCTACTTTTGCTAAAGTTTGTGGGTTTAAGGCCAGTACTGTATTTGATTCCACTTGCTTTATAGATATGTATTTGCTATCACATTCAATTTTAACAATTAGTAGAGAGACAGAAGTGGTCCAAAAGTAATATTTCTTTCTGGTTTGTGACTTGTATTTCTTACCCGCTCCCAGCCTGAGACCGTTTCTCCTCGGGCAACAATCCTTAATATCTTCCATGCAAAAATACTGCACACCTGCAAGAGAACAGCATATCTAAGAATTAATTTCCTGCACACAGGATTTAGTATAAAACCCCTTTACCTTCTTACATTGTTGCTTAAAAGTACAGAAGTCTATTAACTTCAAATTGTGATTCTGTTGCCTTTTTGTCTCCAGCACGGACTGCAGCAAACACAGCACTACTAAAGCTTGTAGATTGGTTTTACTCATCTCAGCTTTAGATTTCCGTACTTAAGTCTTTTGAGCTAGTTCCTCTGCAACATACAAGATGGTAATAACTCTGTGTTCCAGTTTTTCTTGAGCTGGATGAAAGGGTGGACGCAGTTTAATTGTCATACAGTATATTCTGCAATTTGTTCCCAGTGCAGGCAGTTACATTTACTGATAAAAAAATGCATTTATCTTCAGTGACATTTTAGATAGCTCCACAACCTGCTGTGTGTTCTAATGAAACCAGTATCACTACCAATTAGACACCTGCAGAAGTGGGCTATGCAAATGCCTTGCCCCCAAATGCTATTTTCCCTCTCTCATTAAGTTTTCAAACTAAATTATATCACAGCTAATGGCTAAAGACTTTCTCTTCAAATTTCGATGTTGCATGGAATTTAGCCAAATATCTTGCACAGACTTTAAGGTGACTGCAAGTCTTTCAAACTTTATTTTCCTTGCTTCCCATATGCTTAACCTAGCCCTGCACTTGTCCACCTTTCTTTTCTTTCACTGACACAAAGGCAGTAATGCACTCTCTCCCACCCTCCATCACTGTGACAAGGTATTCTGGTGGGTTTGGAAAGCTGTAGATTATTGCTTTGTTTTTCATCTCTGGAGGTCCTTGAGTTCAAATGTGTTAGATGTAAGTCAGATTTGCTGTAAACAAATATTTGTTGATTATAGACACAAGATAGAGATTAAACAGAGGAAATCTTGCTTATGATGTTATATTTCCATCAAGGGTTTTCAATGATGTGATAAATCATGACAGAAAAGCAAACATGATTTACAGAGTTGCCACAAATCCCAAGGTAGAAGGGTATCTTGGTAATTCACAATTACCAGTTTGCTTCATGCCAATCTCAGGACCTGTTCTAAGCCCTGCTGGGGATACACTCCCCATCTTGTTCCCAGGAATGTTGCATTAACTTTTCATTTGCTCTGGGCTCCTGCTGTTGCTGCCCCATATTCCAATTTGTCTGGCTCCTGCTCTGGTTGCTTTCATCTCCTTCTCCAGGGTGCTCTCTGCTGAATGCTTTGGCAGGAGCTGTAAGCATTACCCCATATCTATTAATTACACATGCAAGCACAAATCTGAAAGCATGCTGTGTGTTCATAAGTCAAAATTGGATTATGAGATGCCTAAACTGTTTGTGCCCACAAGTGAGTAAAAATATGTGATAATCTCTGAATACGTGCACTGCACAGATTTGGTAGTAGGCTTTCGATTTCCCCTTTGAAATTTTGGCCATAGCATTTCTGGAAGAAAAATATGTCAAGAACAGGAACACAGAAATGTTAAAATCTTAAAACACAGAAGGAGGGTAGTGATTAAGTATTTTATTTAACCTTGACATACCATCACTTAAACAGGATCCTCTACAGATCAGTTATTGCAACATGCCACAGAAAAGTCATCAGTACTCTGCAGAAAGAAAATATATGTCCTTCCAAGCTGGTCTGTCCCAGCCACAAAAGTGAGGGTAACTTCATTTTTAGCCTATATGCAGTTGTCATAAATATTGAATATGCCTATGACTTACACTTTTTTATTAGGCAATTTCAGTGAGAGCAGTTGTAAGAATACCCTTGGTTTGTGTAAATCACAACGGAAATCACTGTCATTCTATCTTCATGCACATTCTTGTTTGTATAACCAGAAAGCAGAGAGCAGGCTGGATCTCGTGTTCACCTTCACTTTGTATGAATTTTATATTTTAAGTAATAGCCAAAGCTGGAATGAATTGAAGGCATTTTACTTCATTTTGGATGACCATAAAACAATTACGGTGTGGATTAACCTCAATGGGCAGCTCAGGTCCACATAGATACTTGCTCACCTCCTCTTCCCAGGGGCATGAGGAAGATGATTAAGACTAAAAGTGAGAAAATTCCTGGGATAAAGACAATTTGATAGGTAAAGCAAAAGCTTTGTCTTCAAGCAAAGTAAAATAAGCAAAAAATGAAGAAAAATAATTTAAAAAATTCCAATTCTAGTAGCTTTGAAAAATATAGGCAGAAGGTTGGAGAGAAATCTTACTCTGATAGAAACATCAGCAGCATTGTGTTTCTAGCTAGCTCAAAAACAGCAAGAAATTTGCACAGTAATGTTAACTACAAATGTTAACTACAAATATTGCCTTTAGCACAGTTCAATATAGCTGGCTATAAAGTAGCATTTACAATGTGAGCTTATCCTTATCACAGAGATCTTTGCTCAAGGGGCAAACTCTGTGAAAAGGGATGTCAAATGACTATTTAGTGAGGAAAGCTTGTGTTTATTCTCTGGATGTTTTTTTTGGTATTTCTTTTGTTAGCTTACAGTAACACCTGTATAGGTGACAGAAAACATTTGAGTTTGCTTTATTTGCTGTTGCACACAAAACCTCAGAGAACAGAAGTGTGTAATTATCCTGAATCTCAAGAAAATGAAAATTTTAGATATTACAAGACACCTCATTGCTAACCTAAGCACCTGAAATACTTTTTCTGACAGCACACAAGAATTTCTTGAATCACAAACAGGCACTCTATTGTGTCTCAGAATTAAATATTAGTTGGTTTTGGTTAAAATATATTTCAGTTGTTAATTCCTTGTTGAGGAAGATAGATACCTATTGTTTTCTAAGTAATGTGCTTAAGAAGATGAGAGACATTTAAGGCATTAGTCTGAGTGCACTGTTTTTTCTGTCATGGTCCTGGCCAAAAACACAGGGCAGTGACTGAAGAGATTGACTGAGACAGGGTAAGGGAGCTCAGCACCCAGGACCCACAGAAATAAGCAAACCGTGCTGCTTCACACCAATAGCTTCAGCCTCTTCCAAGTATCGGTGTACAGTTGCTCAACTTCCTATAAACTTCAAAAAGTTTCAATTTTAGCAGTTATGTCTGTAGTATTTTGCGTTTTGCTTGAATTCCTGTTCCTGTAGACAAGATTCTCTATGCAAATACCCTTGTAGCATAGGAAAAGCCTAAAGAATATAAAAAATATTAAGTAAAATTGGTTTAACTACAACCCTCACATTCATTAAGAAACATTTGAAGTCTTGGCACAATACCCAAAAATATTCAGAAACCAATAAAAGGAAACATTTTTTTTTTAATGCTCACATTTCTAAACCTAATGTTAGGATTCTGAGAGACATGTTCAAGATTTTTATTTCTTTGAGGTTGTAAAGCAATGTTGTTGTTTAAATTTATGGGGGGGGGGTCCCCGGGGAGTGCCCCCCGGAGACCCCCGGGGTCTTTTGGGGTCGTGGTGTTCCCGGGCTTGCAGGCAAGGAGACTCAGATGCCGGTGGGGTGCTGATGAGGTGAGGGTTTATTCACTGAGGGAGAAGGGAAGGGGAGGGGGGAGGGGGAAAGGGGGAGAGGGAAAGGGAGCGTCCGGACGCCTCCAGGGGTAGAGGGGCAAGAGGGGCAGAGCCTTCTGCCTTAGCATTCTTATCACAGAGGTTCAAAGGGGCGCGGTAACATTCTCCAGCCAATGAGGTTACAGATACAGGATACTGCAGGGAGGGTACAGACTTGGGATAAACCATACATTTTCCAAGGGTGAGCCAGAGCAAACCATTTCCATAAAATGCAATCCCACAAGTCACCCTTTTTTTCTTTAAAATGTGAGAAGAGAAATATGACATATGACAATTAACAATTTAAAAAATGAAACAGTAATTACACAGTTTTGCAGCATGAAACCAAATACAATTGCAGTAAGGATTATGTTATACTGTGAACAGTTGATCTGACCTTGTAATTGCAGTAGACGGGTTATGTGGGTTTATATTGCAAGATTTGAAACAAATTTGCAAATTTGTTTGAGCCTTTTCAGCGTGACTGGCCTAATAGTGTCTAGCCTTTTCCAACTGGCTTTTCAGCCTACCCCAGCCCCCAGTTTAGGCTGTGGCGCTGACTATGCTCCCACTCTAGGGACAGGAAAGCACGTGGAGTTCCCCGGGCTCCACACACGGCTTCAGATTCTCCAGGTGGCCTGCTGCAGTTCCCCCATTGGGGCCGGGCAGGGGCAGTGAGGAATTTAAATCAACTCAAGCTGCCATTGATCTGTCACGGAATTCCCGTAAGGCCTGAACAGCAAGTCACTGACACTCACGGATCTGAGCCAAACCACTCCTTTCACTTTCCAACTGGTTCAACCAAAACAAAAGACCCCCAGTTTTAGGTCATCAAAAGAAAAACAAAAGAAAAAAAACTACAAAAACCGTCAAATACTTTCTCAGACACTCTATCAGGTTATCAATCACCCTCAGAACTAACTGAGGACAGTATAAACCCAAAAAGCATTATCGATTCAGTAGTCTACTACTGATTCGCGCTTTACAAGAAGACAATCTAAAAACTGCTTCCCTTGGATCCACACTTGTGACCTGAAAAGGCCTCTGCTTTCTAAATTAGAAAACAGGGGAATCTGCAATATTTACACACACAAAACTAGAAAGGCATAATTGTAAAACTACTTCATGGGGATGGGAAGGAAATGGAGGGGTTTGGGACACCCTGCTGTTTGGCCAGAACAGCAAGGGACAGGGGCAGAAAAACAGGGAAAGGGAATCAAAGTAGCATTAACAATTATACAAGGCTGTAAAACTGGTATTACAAATTCACTTTAGCTTTGGGGTTTGGTTTCTTAGCGTTTACCTTGTGGGACTTGGAAAGCGGAAGATGGGACTGAGAGCACGTGGCCATGGTGGCCATGCGGTCACAGCGCAGCACGTGGTGTCAGCCGTGCCGTGCCGGGTTTATCAGGAAAGGGTTAACTCTCGGGGGTTTGTTAAGGGAAAGGGGGTTAGGGAGAAGGAGCAGCGAGGGGAGGAGGGGGTAAGGGTAAGGAAGGAGGTTACACAATTTACAAAACCGAGTTTTGGAAGGTGCGGGGCTTGGGCACAACTGAAGACTGCTTTTTCCTTCTCTGATGGCCGTCTGGCTGAGTTCCTTTCGCTGCTGTCCAGGGCTGCTTCGCCGCTGTTGCCGGGCGGGGGGAGGGGCGCCTGTTCTCCGCGCGGCTTCTCCCGGTGCTGGGGCCCGCGTGCGCTGCGGCGGGGCCGGGACCACGTGTTGGCTCACGCCGGGACTGCCCCGCGCCGCGGCCCCGCTGGGCTGGGGCCGCTCCGCCGCCGGGGCCGTGCTGGGCCGGGGCCGCTCAGCCGCCGGTTCGCCACCCACGCCGCGGCTGCCGTGGGCCGGAGGGTGCCGCGCCGCTGCCGCGCAGCCCGCGCCGCCGAGCTGAGGCGGGCCGGGGCCGCGCCGCAGCAGCGGTCCCGCCGCGCCGGGGCTCACGCCGCAACCTCGCCGTGGCGGAGCCGCGCCGCCTGGGCCGCGCCGTCCGGCAGGGCTGCGCAGCCCGCGCAGCGCCGAGGCGGGCCGGGGCCCCAAGGGGCCGGGACCCGGGCCCGCGCCGGGCTGGTCGGCGGTGGTGGGACGGCCGCGTGGTGGCTCACGAGGTCTCTGCGCGGTGGGGGAGGGGCCGCCCCGGGCCGCGATGGCCCAGAACGGCCGCTCCACCGGAGACGGCACCGAGACGGAGTTACCATGGTCCATCTTATCTCAGGGTCGCTGGTGCTGTTGCCCGACGTTGGTGCGTCATCTGTTGTTGTTTAAATTTATGGGGGGGGGTCCCCGGGGAGTGCCCCCCGGAGACCCCCGGGGTCTTTTGGGGTCGTGGTGTTCCCGCGCTGGCAGGCAAGGAGACTCAGATGCCGGTGGGGTGCTGATGAGGTGAGGGTTTATTCACTGAGGGAGAGGGGAAGGGGAGGGGGGAGGGGGAAGGGGGGGAGAGGAGAGAGGAGCGTCCGGACGCCTCCAGGGGTAGAGGGGCAAGAGGGGGGGCAGAGCCTTCTGCCTTAGCATTCTTATCACAGAGGTTCAAAGGGGCGCGGTAACATTCTCCAGCCAATGAGGTTACAGATACAGGATACTGCAGGGAGGATACAGACTTGGGATAAACCATACATTTTCCAAGGGTGAGCCAGAGCAAACCATTTCCATAAAATGCAATCCCACAAAGCAACCCAAATATATGGGGAGAAATTTGGATTGGACTCCTCTCATAAATACTCCGCATTAGAGTGCATCAGTGGAAGGGCTCCCTAGCGAGTCTTTCCATCCCTCTCCACAACAAAATTTAGTCAGATTAATAGCTCTCTCAGGATAATTTTGGGCTATCTGGGGTACTATGAACTGCTAGCAACCATCAAAACACTAACTTCTATAGTTTTTGAAGAGATATTGGCATCTATCACCAACCTGAAAGGAGGTTGTAGTGAGGTGGGCTCGGTCTCTTTTTTTTCACTGAAAGATTGGTTAGACATTGTAATAAGTTGCCCAAGCATGTGACAGAGTCACCTGTCTGCAAATGCTCAAGAGGCATCTGGATGAGGCACTTGGGGATGTGGTTTGGAATGATTCTGGTGGTGCTGTGTTGATGGTTAGACTAGATGGCCTTGAAGGTCTCTTCCAACCTTGATGAAGCTGTGATTTTGTGGTCTTTAGAAAGCTGTTCATTTCATTTTACCCTCTGGACAAGAAGGGAGTTTAGATAATGGACTGAAATCTGTTCTTTGGATGACTAAAATTAGGTGGACTACACTCCAGGTTTTTTTGGTAACATTACATAATGATTACATAATTAAGAAGCATTTGTGCTATTTCTGTACAGCAAATACTGCTTTATCATTTTGTCTTTTGTTTTATGGAACAACTAAAGGATTGTTTTGACAATATGTTTTTGAACTGAAAGAATCACAATCAATAAGTATTATAGTTACTCAGTGACTAGATTATTAGAAAAATAAATTAGGAACTATCTTGCTTGCAAATAACCATTATTTCACATGATAGGTAGAAATAATTGTATACATGTCATGGCATATTTTAATTTGCAAACACAGAGAGACCTTTTCTAATCCTATAAATTTCATTTATTGATCAGAGATCATGATAAAGTGGTTTCTTTTGGAGTCCTCTTAGTCTAAGCCCTCTCTTTCAAATTAAGAATCTATTTTATGTTACCACAACCCAACATAGAAGCTATGTGCCTGTGTGCATACAAACAAGTAACTTCTTCCTCTCCTGTTTCAACATAACTGTTAGTTTTCTTATTAAGAAAAAAAAAAATCAGTTTTTATCTTCCTCCATCTGATTTATTTGTTCATGTATAGCAAACATGCTGCTTTCTATTGTAGTTTATGTTACGGGCAAATTTGACTTTTGCATTTGTACATCATGAGCATTTTGAAATAAAGAAAGGATAGTGTTTTGAAAGCACTGTGTTGCTATTTCTCTATAGTTTGTTGGTTTGCTTTGTTTTGCTTTGGAAGATCTCAAAGATTTGCTTCCTCTGGAAGATCTCACAATCTACTGTGAAGAAGTTGTGTGTTAAGAAAGAACAAAGAAGTGTAAATCTCACAGAGATTGATGCAGAACAAAATGGTCACAAAGCAACAGACCACAGAGATTCAAGCCTTTCTGTCTTAAACAGTAAAAATACACCAAGGTAACTGTAGATTCCCCGTATGGGAGTTTGCCCTTCCCAAGCACACTTTGCACTTTTTTGTTGACCGAGGAATGACAAGGTCTGAAAATACAACTGCTCATCCTTAAGCAAAATAAAAAAGGGACTTTGGTGGAATAATACACAGAATTCAGTACACAGAAAGAGGTTTCCAAACCGTGATATGCCCAGCTCTGGTCTCTTTTGTAAATAGCAATTATCAAAAGCATCTGGCTGCCTGTGTATGTGCCTTGCCTTACTTGGTAAATGCCAACTCACAGATAATCACATGAAAACAGCTGGGAGAATTGAAAGAAAGTGGATAGAGGTAGAGAAATGAAGATGAATTTGTGGAAAGTGGAGAAAGTACAGAGGCTGCCACTCTGTGGTACAAAGGAAAGAGATGTTAGGAAAAAGACTTCAAGGACAAAATAATCCTTATGCTAATATTTTCATTAGGCCATTTTTAATGCAAAACTGTCTAGAAATTCAATTTCTATAGGGTAAATTCTGGCAGCCAAATCAATACAAATCATTGCTGCTCAGATCTGTATGATGAGTTGAAATGTATCACCCACTAAACATATCTACAGAGAAATGCCAGGGCAGAGAACTAATCAATAAATGACCACAAAGCTTAAGAGGAAAAGGGTTAAAAACATTAGGCTAATCAACTCCAAGACTTATGAAAATGCAGCCTTAAAAGTCAAATGGTACATGGGTGGTACAGAAAGAGTTGAGGACTAAACAAGTGTATGGAGAAGCACAGGACCTGTACTGTTGTGAGCCCGCATGACCCCTGAAATTACAAGCCCCACCAATTAAAAAGCATGATATCTCAAAAGCTGATCTGCATATGCTGCCTTCCTCCTCTTCTCCAACCTATTTTACATGTGGGAGAAGAGCTTTTTGAAGCCGGGATGCTCTTGGTCTTCTTAAGTGAATAAGGCAGACCTTTTGCTTTCACACTAGGCTTTCAGTTCTCCTTTTCAGCTTGCTCATGTCCCGCCAGATTCGTGCATACCACCAATTTCTGCACCTCTAGTAAGAAAACTGTGGAGAAATGAGGAATTATTCTACATTCAGCAACAAATGGTCTTTATTACAGCTTTAATATTTGCTCTTAAAATTTATGGGTTGTTCCTCCTGTAATGTTAATTACTTTTTCGTGACATGGGAGAAATTTTCTTCTATTTCGTAAGTATGCATTCATTTTCTCTGACAACCCAGTGCCCTGATAGGCAGGTTCAGTTACCATACACACTGGTTTTAGTTTTTCCTCCAGTTGGAGAATTGTCTAGTACCAGTGCCTGGAGAAGGTTTATGAAGCACAAAATTCATTATTGACTTCAAAAGATATTTGCAGATACCCTTTGAGGTAACAGAGATGACCCTGAGGCACTAAGAAAACCACACCATTGCACGGTCCCAGTGATCATCCCAGGGTGAGCCAGGGGAGCTATGTTATCAGGGGGCCTGGGGACAGCATTCACATAAGACAAGGGCCAGACTGCTGCAGTGATTGACAGCAGTGTGCTCACAACACCATGTTCAAAAACCCTCACAGAATCTATATGTATATATGTATATATGTATATATGTATATATGTATATATGTATATATGTATATATGTGTATATATATATGTATATGTGTATATGTGTATATATGTATATATGTATATATGCATATGTGTGTGTGTGTATATATCTATATCACAAAAGCTTTTCTCTTTCTTTTGGTGATTTTCATTGCATAAATGCAGGATTTGCAGTTTTTCTCTCTTTGTTACCTTAAATCCTAATGTATTACTCTGTAGCACTAATCTATGTTGCAAAACATGCAATATGGCTGATGTAATAACCACATTAGTGATTGGTTGGTGATTTTTGAATCTTTAATTCCAGAAATTTAACGCTAGATTAGTTCTCATTTTTTGCGTTTAAAAGATAAGACCCTTTTGCACAATATTTTGCTTGAAAATAATTGAATGTTTGGTTCTTGCAGTGGAATCAATGCCACTTTTTTTTTTTTTTTTAGCTTTTCTTACTGTATCATTCTTTTTGAATTAAAGTGAATGCAGCACTGAGAAAATGTTCCGTGTTTCTAAACTACAGAATATTGCAGATAGTACCTACTCTCCAGCATAATGCAGTGTATATGCAGGTAGTATCTCTTCTCCACTCTACAAATTTCCTCCTCTGTGTTTTATGAAGGTACAGATTCTGGAGACCAGGGAAGTAATTCATTCCCTGTACTGATTCAGTCTCTGACCTTGCATCAGATGTTTAAAGCAACAAAATATTTCTTCCTTCCTCTTATCTCTGATAGATTCCATAAAACAAATCTGTGTGTAGTGGTAAAAAACATTCACAAGGGACTAAAGAAAGAAATCATCTTCCTTTCTGTAGCAAAAGTAAGCGAAGAAAGAAGCACCATAGTAGGAGAACATAAGGATATTTAGAGACATGCTGTTCTGTAATGCAGAAATGTGTATGATGTCCTGTACTTAAATAGTACTTTGAGAGGTTCAACATTTGTGTCTAAACGTTGTGCACAGATCAAGAGGTGAGAAACAAGCAAATATGTTTTCATGGAAATCTGAATTTTAGGGTGTAGAATAAAAATGACACACGCTAATGACTAGATGTCTCAAATAACCACCTACTCATCTCACCCTAATAGTCTTATCTTAAAAAAACAAACAAACAAACAAACAACAACAACAAAAAAACACCAGACCTTCCAGAAGATAGTATCTGCTTTCTAGAAAATTTTGCTTCTTTTAGAAATAAGATTTTCAGGTACTCTACATCAGCACAAAATTAATTTTTCCTCTGTTCCTGTGCTTATTCCTACATTTCCCACTACTCCCTGAAGGAGGAGAGATCAGGAACTACCTACCTGCAGCCTTCTCTCTGGAACATTGCATCCTTAAAAGACCCCTTATCTTTCCTGTGTGGCTGTGAAATATGAACATAGTACTATCTCCTGTTCAAGAAGTGCAAGAAAGAATACTGATTTGGGTTTTTTTTTCCCCATTTATAATATACTTTTTCCAAATCTTGGAAATCTGCACAGATCTTTTGGATCTTGGTGCAAGTGCTCCAGTTAATCATGTACTGAAATCCAGGTAATATCATGTTTGCTTGCTTAGTTCTTCTTGCCCCCTTGTGCTCCAGTAAAGGAGATTATACTCTTAAGAAAATTTAAAAGAATGTGAATATTCTTTCCTAATGACTGCGTAGTACAGAGGCCATCAACAGTAAGTTTCTATGCCAAGAGCAAGCAGCATGTCAGATGTTTTGCAAAACACTCAATAAAGACACATCTAAAAGTGTATTGGATAAAGCTAGTTTTATAAATAAAATGCCCTTCCAGAAGAGTTAAGCCAAGTCACCTTTTGTCTGTTGAGATGGCTGCCTTGAGAATCCTGGGAAAAATCCTGTAAATTTCCCTAAAAAGCAGATCTTGCCAATTGAACACATGGACTACAGTTCTGCAATATTTATTTACAGCAGCAGAACTCAGTCTATAAACAAGCACTACACCCCATGCCATTTATTATATGATCTGTATTTTGCTGTGATTAGAACAAACAGCCAGATCAGTCCTACTTCTTGTATTTACAAAGTAGCCTGATAGACAGTCAGTACAGCACTTTTCTGTGAGGGATGAGAACAAACTGTGCAAAGCAGGCTTCTCCCAGCCCCTTTTCTCTTTTTGATCATTACTCCTTTTTTCAATGTTTTCAGCCAAAAAAAAAAAAACAACAAAAAAAAAAAACAAAAAAAAACAAAAAAAAACACCATATGACCTTTGAGAAATGTCAGGAAAACCTTATTTTCTCTGTGCCACTCCAATTTGCGGGCATTGGGTGCATCCCTACTCCGAGCCCAGCTCAGAGCTGTGTGTCTGAGACAGGTCGTGCTGAAATGCCTCTCACTGCACTCTTGGGGGTGCCATGCACCCCTCCTGACCTTCTCTGACTGCTAAATGTGGCCGTGGGAGTCTCGCTAATGAACAGCACTGCACCATCTGTTTGGCTCCCACTGCTGGACCTCCTCGGGGTGAGGGAGGAGCAGAAAGCAAATGCCAGTCCAATACCTCTGTCTGACTCACAGAGCAGTACAGCTGCTGCTTCTGTGCTTTCTGCTCTTTTTTTCCTTTCCAGAGTGACTCAGACGCATTATTTTTCAGAAATAATTCAGAAGTGTAGAAAACTTATATGCATAGGATGGAAATAAATTCATCACAGTCCATGTGATAGAAACAAAGGAAAATTCAAACAGTTAAAAATTGTATCTGTTCTGCATGCACGACTCTGTGTACAGGTGTCTGTGACTTGAGAATATGAATTTCAAACTGGATAAAGAGCTATATGGGAATAGTTACAGAAGTACATGTTATGGGTTTTTTATGATCCCACAAGTTTTGACAGCTGAATCTAAAAAAGAAAAAATCTTGGGCATAAATTTTGTATCGGGGTTTTTACATTGCATTCATTCAGTAAAAAGAAATGTTTAAAAAGGGAAACATATTCCTTTATTTTAATTCCACTTCCTTTCTTTTAAAATCTTTGGGACAGATACTCTCTTCTTTTCTATATAGTTTCTAGTACCATTTTACTCAACTGTAATATAGATCTTACATTTTAATAGAAGGACAGATAATGATTTACTATGATATGTAGACTAGTATACTCAAGTTTTATGTCTAGTAAATAAAGTATTCTCATTTCTGTAACAATTTTAGTTGTTTCTTAGGCAAATGAAGGAAAATGTTCCCTTTCCATCTCTTCCAAAGTCCAGCAGAGGACTGGGCTGGGTGTCCTGGCCTATCTGATGGACAGCAGGGTGTTGCTGCACTCCTGGTTGAGCAGCCTGGAGGGGGTGTGATCGCATCACTCAGATGGGGTTGCCTGATACAAGACCCAAATTCTGAGGCTACAGCAAATCTTCAGACCTGGGTTAGGGCAGTCTTGTTTGAAACTTCTGCCTCTCCTCCTTGTTCACTGTCAGCAATGCCCGTGTTGGCTTCATGTTGTATTTGTGCAAAATCACACTGGGCTGGAGTCGATGAATACCCACACTGGTGCCAGTCCTGAGGTCCTGATGGACAAAGCTCCCTCTCTTCTCCACTGGTCAGGGCAAGTCCTGGGCCAGTCCTCTGCTGATGTCTACGTCCTTCATCCAGCTACCCCTCTCTTGCAACAGAGCTTTGCCCTGGGAGCACTGCAGAGTGTCCTGCTGCAGCTATAGTCTTGCCCTGTCAGTCTGGATGTTCTTCCTGTATTTCCATAGTCTCTGGGAAAAAAAAAAGAACTGAGTTCTGGCCCTCCTCAAAGCAGCATGACTGCTCCTGCAGAGCAGCGTGGTGTAAAGAGGCATGACAAAGAGCAGGGAGAAATAAGTCTTTCTCATCCCAGCCTCTTCATGTCCCTTCTGCTCACAGTATACAGATAAATGCAAAATAGCAGCTATGTGGAGAGGTTTCCCTGCTCTCTGGGGAAAAGTAGGAGGCTAACAGTAATGAGGAAGCAGTTTTTTGCCTTTTTAGTAGAAGCAGAATCTGAACTAGATTAGATGATATAGGAATATATTTTTCTTTGTTTTCTGCAGGTGTGTGCAGTTTAAAACCAGCAGAGCCATGGCTGCAGTAAAAGAAAATACAAAATTAAAATGAACAACACTACTAAACCAAATAAAAATCGTGTCATTCGGTGCCAGATATAGTCAGAGACATAAAAGAGATGTTAATTAGTTACGTGTTTCTTGCTTTCTGCTCTGCATTTTGCAGCTCTTTATGGGGTTGAGTGTTGTGCGACAGAGTGGGAGCAGATGCTATGCTTCCTTTGTGAGCACCTATGCCAGTGACAGGATTTGAGCATATCAGGCACATGTTTTATTCACTAAGGCTAAGAAGCCATTTTCTGTAAGGTTGAATATTGAATGATGGAAGAGGTATCTTGAATTAATTTTATAGGGTTTTTGAGGGGGTGCAAAAAAAAAAAAAGATCAAATATGTTTGGAACAGGAGATATGAGAACAGCTGCATTTTGATAATAATGCAGAGAAAGACATTACCTTATTAAACTGTATCTCCCCAAATCTTCCTAAGCAAGAAGCACAATTACATTAGAACCCTCTGGAAACTCAGTAGATTTTCCTGGATTTTTATTCAGTCGTGTACTTTCCAACTATTGAACCCCTTCCCAATGAACATGACATTGTATTTAGGCTTTAGGTACTCTTATAAAATTATTTATTTGGGAAAACAGTAAAGGTAAAATATCATTTGCAGACTGCCCACATGAAAATTCCTACACACGTGTCTGGGCTTGATTGGACATCCATGAAAAACTTGTTATATTGTTCAGGCCTTGTGTGAAGAGAACTGACTATAGGGAGGAACAAAGCAGGAGGTGTGGATAAAATTAAAAATTAAAAAAAGGAATTTACTCACTGCTTTCAGACCAAGTCAGCATTTCATATAAAAAGGCAAAAATGTTTCATGTGTAGGATTTATCAGATTTTTGTGGTTTAATTTTTTGAATTAACTAAAAACTGTGCAGTGTTTTCTGGATTCCTAGATTTTCTAGGGAAAAAAAAAAAGATGTGGTTTATATGGTTTTGGCGCTTACTGCACACAAGACAGGTAATTTAATCAATCCCCCTGTCACCTGTATTTGTCTATCTACAGCAAAAAACACAGTGATACCATCAGCAATTTGAAATAGCTGTCATTTAAGTATGAGTATGACTCACCAAGGGCAAAGGAGGCCTGACAAACCTGATGGCCCTCTATGACAGTGGCGTACTCAGCTCGTGTAGGGCGAGCGGCAGTCGTGGTCTCCCTGGATTTCTTCAAACCCTCAATACGGATTCCCACAGCCTCCTCCTGGAGAAATTGGCGTGTTATGGTCTAGGCAAGAGGTCTGTGCAGTGGTGGGGAAGAGGCTGACCAGCTCCCCCAGAACACCAGACATGTTGGTAAATAACTCTGTTCCAAACTGACAGCCTGTCACAAGTGTGGATCCCCAGGGAGTGATATTGGGCTCAGCACTGCTTGCTGCATTCATAAAAGATGTGGAAGATAGGATCAAGTGCACTCTGATGACATTTGCCAATGAGACCAAACTGAAGACTTTGGAGGGGAGGCCACCCTGCAGGAAAACCTTGACAGGCTGGCAGAGTGGGATGAGATCTTATCAAGTCCAAAATTATCTCACACCTTGGAAAATATAGTTCGGTAGTGTGGCACAGGCTGGGATCTACCCAGCTGGGGAATACCTCTGTGGAAAGGGAACTGAAGGAATTGGAATAATCACCCCAGCGAAGAGATGGATTCGGCAGCATTGGACACTTTTGAAATTCAGCTGTACAATGTGCTGAACCATCTTGTCTAGACTGTGCTTTTGCAAGGAAAGGTTGGACCAGATGATCCTTAATGTCCCTTTCCAACCTGGTATTCTATGATTCTGGGATGACAATCCATTTTATTATTATGGATGCCTAGTGTCTTACTGTTGCATTGACAGCAGCTTTAAATTTTGTTGTTGTTGATTGGATTAAAAGAAGGAGCAGGAGCAGGTGTAGAAAAACCAGATCCCAGGACTCAGGATGCCCTCTTCCTCTCTGCCTGCACCATGCCTCCAGACCTTTCAGTTCCCCAGGACATGAATCAGTGGCCTCAGGCAGAAGACAGCAATGCATCTTTCTCTTTATGGCACCTCAAAGACCCAATCTATAGAGCACTTTTTTTAAAGTTACTATGATAAAATCCTATTTATTGTTTCCAACTATGATAAAAAAGCAGACCTCCAAGAACTGTGACCCTGCAGTGGGGAGCTGAGAAGCACCCAAGATGAAAGACAAGCTTTCTCACTTGGGTGGGATTTACTGTGTTACCAGTCACTCAAAAACAAGCTCTTTAAATACCACTTTTTGCACATGCTGTGGTATGGCATTAATAGGAGAGGAGACCGCAAAAGTTATTTAAATAGATATATCAGGTTTATGTAGCAAACAAGATGTACTAAATTCTCTTAGCTGAGTACAGACTTTCTGTAAAAAGTTCTTCATATGACAAATAAGATATGGAGCCAAAAATTACATTAAATCTTTATAAATTGTGGAGTCCTGTTAAAATAAAAGATTTATGCAGGTAATTCTATTAATTGTATTGATAGCTATCTGCATAAATCCCAGCTTTTCAAACACAAAAATATGATTTTACATTCAAAATGCATCTGGACGTCAAATGCATGTAGCACTGTAATCCTTGCTCTCAGTTATGAAGATGAGGATGGTATTCTGTATGTAATTATCATATACATTAACAAATAATGCAACAAGATATTTTCAAGAGATTTTTTAACAGAGTGAAAAATAAGATGTTGGTTATCTTTCAGAAAGACAGAAGAAATATGGCCTATGAGGTCTCATTTATTTTCTGTTCAAATCATCTGTAACACTTGGAAATTTAAAAATCTTTTTGAGATGAGTTAATTTATTTTTCTCAAACAGAAGCAAGTTGATGTGGAAGAAGTATTAAAACACTTCTAGATACATTTCTTAAAGCACCCAACAGCTGAAATAACTGTGTGGATTTTGATAATTCCTGATGAGTGTCCTAGAGCTCTGGCCAAATAATCAGTAGAGAATATGCTAATATTTGATTAAGTTCATCTAGAAGTTTGCCTTTAGATTAGGTCAGAATCCTACCCAGTTAAACCTGGATAAGGAACATGTTTTCAGAAAATTTGTAGGGTGGGGGAGAGGAGACAGGGCAAGAAACATTCATTATTTTGTCCAAATATACTTCCAAAAAAAAGGTTTGTAATTTGCAAGTTGTGGATCTGAACTCAGAATTAAGGAGGAGTGTGTGGGTCTTTACAAACCTTAATCCCAACTCTTGTAATTCAAACAATGTTCCAGAAAAAGGGATGAATACATTGATAGCAGCATGGCTGTACTTGGAAGGGTGTATGCCTCCCCACAGCCTTGTTTGGCTGTGTGATCCCCACCAGGTACTGGGATGCTGCAGCTCAGTAGTAAACCAAGCTAGCTGAGACCTGCTCAAAGCTGTACCAGCATCGCAGTTGTGCCTCTGATGGAGCCTTGGAGGGCCTAGGAGTTCATCCAATAGCACTGCACCCATGGAATATCCCATGGTGATGTCTTGCAGAGACACTCATACCCACCCAGCCTACTTTTCTCTTGGTGTCCCATGCTTGTGTCCTGCACAGATTGCGTTATGCCTTTTACACTGTAACAGTAAAATAACCATTTTTACCAACAAAAAAATGTTTGGTGGTCAATTGCTGTCAGGAGGTCTAGAGGTGTCTTCCTCAGCATGATGCATTTCTCAGTGGTGGATGTCAGGTCTATGCTGGGCAGCAGAGCAGGAAGCAGGAGCAGCGAGTCCACTGAGGAGCCAAGCCCTGACTAAGGCTCTCTGTATGAAGTGGAACCTTGTCCAAAGTAATGCAACAGACCACAGAGCTGCTCACTGCCTGGGTGTACCTGCTGTGGTGGGCATTTATACCTATGTTGCTGTGTAGGGTTTTTTGCCTTTTAACTTCCAATCACTTAGATAAGGTCTCTTCAATACTCCTACCAATATTTAGGCAGAGATCTGCAGCGTTGTTTCAAGGGACATTTGAATCTTATTTCTGCAACACTTGTTTATTGAATATCTTGTGTTATGTCTTCAAATAATATTTATTATGTTCAGCGTGACCAGAATAATTTCATTGCCCTCTATTGCATGTTATTTTGGAGATAGTGATCCAACAGTGTTGCAAATTACTCTCTGCTGAGGAAGTGGAAACATGCTAATGCCTAGAAACTCTGTCTTACTGCTGGTAGAGGAAGGAAAAAGAAGCCTATCAGTGTAGGAGAAGGGAATACAGGTGACCTTGGCCCTGGTACATTACAGCTGTGTTAATAACCCAATACAGCCTCGCCCCTGATGAGTCACAGCTATATCCAGTAAACATAAGTGTGATAAAAGGCAGTGGGTTAGATCATGAAGGGGTTATCATGGAAGATCATGAAGGAGGAGGAACCTTGAGGAAGAGGGAATGAAAGGATTATGAACAAAAAGGATCCTAGGTGGAGAGAGTCCATGCTGTAAGGTCAGTCTGGGTCTGCAATTACAGCCTGTTATTGGAACCTGCAGTTATGGTCTAGCCAGGTAAAAGCTGCAGTCAGAGTTTAGCAGGAAATAACCAGCAGTCAGAGGCTGCAAGGGAAACCTACAGCAGGAGCTTGCTGCAGCCAGAGTGAATAGCTGGAGTCAGGATGGCTGAGCTGTAAAGAGGAATAAATCAGGACCCTTTTCATGCTGTGATAAACAACAATGTGTTGGCTCATTTCTAGCCCTCTGAGAGGGCTGCTGCAACCCATTAGTACAGTATTTAGGACAAAGTATTCTGGAAAGGCTTATAGGCACACTGAAAATCTTCTGGGAAGATCAATTGAGCTGAAAAAGAACAAGCAGAATGGCAAAAAGGATGATGCCTTTATTGTTTGTCTATTACAGAAAAGAGACAAGGATAGGAAATATCTTTAAAAAGTGTTTCTTGAAGAGGGTTTTCTAGTTCTGAATATTTTATTGCAAGTCCATGACACTGCTGTGTGTTTTGATGTATGTTCTGTCTCATAAATAGTTCAACCTGCTCCAAAGTAATCAATGCATCTGTTTTTTTATTCCTCAAGCTTACATACAGTGTGCAATCATTAGTGAGATCTGTGGCTGATATTTTACACTTCTCCACACCTAAAAGTAATGAGAAACTATTTTATAGCCAGACATATCTTCTGACTGCTTACTTTACAAAAAAAAAAAATTAAGAGGCTAAGAAAATCAGGAAAAGCACTGTAATTACTGTTAAGATTCATATTTTTTTTCCTTTAGGATTATTTTTCAATGGTCATTTATTTCTAAGGAATTTTTAAAGTAATATGAAGAATCTAAACAGAAGAGAAATGCTGAAACAACAAACATCCATATCTGAAGTATCGAAGGGTTTTCAAGATTACCTCTAAGACATCTGTGTTATTTCCCCCTGAGGAGATTGTGCCTTTCTTCTGAAAAAATGGTATGCTTTTTCCAGTAAGACCAATCTTACTCCAGTAGAGCCATAACAGGAGAAAAAAAGGATTCTGAATTCCAGATGCTGGATTTTCAGGAATTCAATCATGTCATTGCTGATTTGTTGTTTTCAGAATGGATGGCATCCACTCCTTCAGGCAGCCTGTATACAAAAGCCACTCTTCAATCTATTCCAGTCTACCTAAAGATTGTTACTGATATTCTAAGTAACATGGAGGGAAAATTTTTGTTTCATTTACATGCAAATGGTTTTCTTCACAGTCTCCAAGGAAGACTTGGAAAGGTGAAATATCAGCCTTCAGAGGATGAAAACAAACACTGTACCCTACCTCCCATGAAGACCACTTGCAGAATAACTGTGCTGAGCTGCACCCACTGCTGAGCAAACACATGTCAAAGCTTTACTTTCTGTACTCAGAATTACTTTGGGATTCTTTCTTTCTTTTTCAATTGTTTTGCACTCCAAAATTACATCAGGGTACCTGAAAATCAACCCCAACCACGTCTTTGTATCAAATTTCACATCAGGGTTTTATCTTATGTTGCAACAAAGGGAATAATTTCTGATGTGCTTTAATATATGCTGCTGTACCTGCTCAGAAAATGAGGTAGTTCATATGAAATTTCACACAAGAATTATATATAATTATCTCCCCTCTACAAGAGAACGTACTAGGCTGAATATCTGTAAAGACTATTTAATGCTATTTTAAAAGATAAAAATGTAGGCAGACAGATTTACATTTAAATCATATTTCAATCAACCTTAAAGGTTCAGTTTACACAGTTGGGGTATAAAAACTTAGCTCATTAAATATGCATAATGTTTTGCATTGCATGAAGGATGTGGATTGTACTTTCAATTTCCAAGCAAATTAAACCTGCTGTCAGTAAGTACACTGTAGCAGGATACAGTGGGCTCTGTGGAAACCAATTTAAACAATTTATGCTACTGCATATCAGTTGGGTGAATTGGATTTCAGATAAATTCTCAGTGACAAGTTAGGTTCTTCTTGCAAGGGTAGGAATAATCCACATCTCTTTTTCTGATCACAGGTTTAGGACAATACTATTACGCTCCATGAAAAGGAGTTGAAAGGGTTGTGGTGGGAAATCATGCACAGAAGGCACAAAAAAAATTATTATGCAGCGAGAGACAGTCTCCAAGACTTAGCAGCAACTGTCTATGTCTTGCGTTGTACATATTAAGGATTGTTCAGGGGATTGTGTAGCTTGAGACCATCCCACTCCTCCCTAGCCTTCTTCTGTGTGAATGTTGTCAGTGACCCCACGGTATCCTCCTTTCTCTTTTCAGTTCATGGACACTTAGAGATGCTTTTTTTCCCAGCCTTTGAAGGCTGCATAAGATTGTGCATTAATTCATTCCAGTCAATCTACCTCATCGTATGGTTTTCCTTAATCCCTGTGTTATAAAAAAGATAACAAATACTATCTATCCAATGCCCCATGGTTTGGGGCTTTTTTTTTTATAAGGTGTAATCAGTAAACTGTGCTTGAAATCAAGTTTTCAAACACCAACTTTCCACTCCCTCAAAGTGCTCTAATGAACAACCAGGGACACATCATTATGTATAACTTCTTATGGTACTTACTGTGCTTAAAAAAGATATTCTAAGAACTTTCCAAACATTGATTCATCATCCAGCTGAGAATTCTGAGAACTCATCTGCTGATAATCTGCTGATAAAAACACTTATGATAAAGATGAGACCATGAAGTAACTGCCTGCATTTAATTGAAAAGTGTTTCAAATAACTGTATGTGTAACATAAACAAACATAAGTTTGAAGATAATCAAATGTCTAAGGCAAGATAATTTTACTGAACAAGTACAATTCCCTAGCAATAATGCATTTACGTCTTTAGGTTAGAGGGTTCTAAAGCCCTTTACAGACTGCAGGCACTTTTTTCAACATTTTCATAAAAATAAACAGAAAGTTCTAGATGGTACTCTTAAAAATTAAATGATTCAGCAAAGTCCTTTTATGATTCTTTCTCAAAAAGACTCTGGGAGACTTTATATTGCTATTATATCCTCCCAGTCAATATATTGTTAAATTGCTGCCACTACTAAGAAATTGGATTCTGTTTGTAGAACACCCAACCATATTTTCAGCCAACTTATCACTGGACAACAATCACAATTGTTGCAAATACAGTTTCCAGCCGTAAAGCCTGTTTTTCCAAAAGTGGCATCCATCTCCCAAAAGATTTCTATCAGACACTTCTGTAAGCATTTTTCAAGGTTCCTCTAGATGAATCTGTCATGCAATTAGGTTATGGATGGGCTGCCGTGACAAATAGGTTGCCATTTGCCTTTTGATGTACTTTTGATTTTGATGTTTTAAGTATTTCCTTCTTTTAAATTCTGTCTTCTGGGAGCTGTACCCACTCTATTTTATGTTTTGGATAAAAGACTTGCAGCAGCATCTTTTCTTTGTGAATCCAAAGAGCATGTTATAATGTGTCATACTTTTCCCAGGAGTGAATATTATCTTGAATACTTACTATATTGTGGAATAGCCTGCAGACTAAAGAGTGTGTTTACTTACTGTTTTTCTCTGGCCTAAGAAATCTTTCAGTTGGTAAAATAGAAACATAGAATCATAAAATGGTTTGGTTTGGAAGAGACCTTAAAGATCAGCTAGTTCCAAGCCCTGCTGCCATGGGCAAGGACACCTTCCACTAGAATAGGTCGCTCAGAGTCCCATCCAACCTGGCTTTGAACACTTCCAGGACTGGGCACCCACAGCTTCTCTGGGCAACCTATGCAAGTGCCTCACCACCATCACAGAAATGAATTAGTTCATTCTTCCAAAATATTTAAATAGTAATGTTTTCTGTGAAGCCCTTATTTGCCTCTGTTGCCTGTGGCTTGTGGTACTATCTTTAATTATATTATGATTTATTATTTTTCCTCAAAATCCCTAGCTTGTTCATTGCACAGTGGAATAGATCTGCAGATAAATCACCTCCAAGGAATGAAAGAGACTGCTGTCTGAGGGAATTCCTTTGCTGAGCTTGGAATAGTAAGGCAGGAACCTAAAAGAGAGAAAAACTAAGACAGCTATTGCTGCTCTGGAGGAATAGGTTCTACTCCTCTCTTTACTGCCTGAGTTTCTGAGTGATGTTGCTGTCTGCTGTTAGAATAACTTTTGTCCAGTAACTGTTTTTTTCTTGTTCCTTTTTTTTTTCCTTTTTTTTGCATTAATTTTGCACTGAGATATCTTTCTAAGAAAAAAACAAATTGGATGCTATTTTCAAAATTTAAAGGATGAGAGATAAAATCTATCTTTTTATTATTTAAGTAATTTTATTATTAAACTCAGAAGCTAGTCCATACTGCTTTACTCCCAGCTTCTCAATGATACAATTTTTCAGTTTATTCACATCTTTTTTTTTTTTTCCTGACTTTCCCTACACCAATATGGAATATTTCAGGTCAAAGAGATTTTATTCATTGTTAAAATTATTTATTTAAATTCCACTCAGCATGAGCTTTTATAAAAAGAACTTCAAAACCTTGTGCATTCCTGCTTTTCATTGCTGTGTTTAATGAAGAAATTATGAATGCAGATTTTAATGTCATCAGTGTGAGGATATTGCTTTTGAATTTTGCAGCACATCTAGAGGCAAAGAAATAAAATGGCCCTTTAAAAGCAATGGTTTTTACTGCAAATAGTTAGGCAATTCCTTAGTTCCTCTGTACACAAGCAGAGGAACTAAAGAACAGACTAATCCTCTGTTTCATTTGTGCAAATATATAACACAATTCAGGATCTGCCCCTAAACCAGACAGCTGATCTGCAAATAAACTTGAGTTAGATAATGAGGAATATTGTTGTCTGAGGTCTCCAATTCCAGTTTTATTGTATTTTTTTCTCTTAGTTTTCTAATGTCCTTGTAGCTTAAAACCCAAATTGCCTTGCAGTTAATGAGGTGTAATTACTTCCACTTTCTAAACACTAAGTATTTTCTTTCATATTTCAAAGTTTTTAAGTCAAAATACTAACACTTAGGAATAGTCTACATTCATACTCTTCATTTGGGCGGATAAAGGATGGGTTTTCTCAACACAGTTAAGCAATTTAGGAAGGTATTTGCTACTCATTTTATGCACTGGTCAGCATAAGATAGCATAAATGATTTAGAGCTCTTGATACACTAGCTGCCAAATATATCAGAAGATTTCTGTGGTCTAAAAACACTTTCTCAATATCCATGTAATAAAATAAGAAGAGATAAAGAACTGAAAGTAAAACAAACAAACAACCCCCCCCCAAAAAATAAAATTAAAAACTTTATCCAGGTTGGCCTATATTTCAAATTGCTACTACAAGTCTTTCTTAAGTATCTACTTCATTTTTATGCTGTCATCCTTCTATTGCAGGCAAGTAATTAACTCTCCAAAAGATGAGTTTAACTTAAAAGAGAAAATATTTTAATTTAGGGGAGAAGACTCCTAAGTTCTTCATACAAAAAATCAACTTCCCAATGAACTTGCCTCTAACACTGAAACTGCTGCCTATTTCATCATAGTGTTTCAATGTCTTCTGTTCAATTTATGTTGTAATGATACTATTACTTTTATGACATAAGGAAGCATAGGTAATTATGCTATATACTACATAAAATTTTTTTTAGCTACAAGTAGATGCAGGCTTTGTACGTTTAACATGTTGCCTTTGTATTGCATGCTAAGGAAAAGTACTAGAAATTATACTAACTAGAAATATAACTACTTGTTCAAATATTAATATGCTCCCCATATAGTCATTATAACTAAAAGGGAAAAATTGCTTCTGAGCATTTCACATTCATCAATAGTTCATGAAAATACGTAACAAGTTATGACACATCTAATAAAGATGAAAGGGATGAAAATCCTTGTGAATTTTTAATATGGATAATAAAGGGCATTAATACAGCTTAATTATATTGATAAATAATTTAAATTACTTTTTATACTATGTTTTATTTTTATTTGGAATAGCTTTATGTGGTATTCTTTCAGGAATTACAAACATGGCATTATACTGCCAGCCACTCTACAAGGGGAAGTAAAAGTTGTATTGATGATCTAAAAAAAATGGCCATTTAAAACACTCTTAGAACATTTCAGCCAAATTGCTTTTTTAAATCTAAAGTTTAGATAAGTATTAAGTAATAGTAAAAAACACTCAAAGGTCTGTCCTGAGATAAGATGTCTGATTGGTCTGCCCTCTTAAGGCAAATCAGTTTCTGTACACATTATCATACAAAGGAATTATTGCTCTCTTTGCAGGGGACACATTTGGTTTTCAGTCAACTCAGATATAGCTAAGTTAAAGGAAATGTAGGTATTTCATTTAGAACCAGGGGCTTAAACCAAAGTTCAAGACTAAGCCCCTAGCTTTATCTCAGTAAAATATTGTAACTATATTCTCAGCAAAATAAGCTCATATTGCATAGAGGCTTTAACTACTTAGCAGTTCAAGGTTGACACACTTTTAGCAAGATCCATGTGCCGAGATTGAAAGTTGTCTTTTTCATCTTTGTGGCATTTTCACAGGGGAGTGTACTAGTGTACCTCCCTTTCTCTCTTCCTTCATCTCTCTCGGTGTTCCCTGGCTGCAGCCTGCTGACACTTACTTATCTAGAATCATAGAATTATAGAATATCTTAAGTTCTAGGAGATCCATAAGAATGACTGTTTTTTTCCCACAGGACTACCTAAAACTCAACCATATGATTACAAGTATTGTCCAGACATTCCTTGAACTCTGTCAGGTTTGATCCCATGACCAGTTCCTTACAAAGCCTGTTCCAGTGACTGGTTACCCCCTCATTGAAGAACTTCTTTCCTGATGTCCAGTCAGAACTTACCTGAACACAGTTGGTTTCCATTCGTTTCCTCATGTCCTATCACTGGTCACCAGAGACAGAGATTAGCACCTCCCACCCCTGTCTCCCTTGAGAAAGCAAGGACAAACCCTCTGCCTCCTCCAAGTTCAGCAAACCAAAGGACCTCAGCTTTTCCTCACAAATCTTGTGCTTGGATCCTTCCACCATCTTCTCACTCTCCTGTCCATACACTAATAACTTTATAGCCTCCTTATATTGTGGCAAAAGGAATTTTGTGCCCCAAATTCAACTGAATCTGATTTCTGCCTTCTCCGCCTTCACCTCCATGAAAACTTTTATGAAAATCTGTCAGGGCTGCTTCTTAACAGCTCTAGACACCTTTAGTCCTTCTCCTCAAAGTACATTTCTGGCCTCAACAGGGATCAGACCAAGGACTCAGAGTTACTAGCTGAGTGCTGTGCATAAACAAATTGCAAATGTTCACAGGTGACTCTATTGAACATTCCCCATCCTCCAGTTTGAAAGACCCCTACAGAGAAATACTTAAACCCCAATACTGTGCCAATAAGCAAGCCAACATCTATATTAATAAAGCATTAAAATCATTGCATATTTATCACAACCTCCACATATTTAACTTCTGAAATATTTATAAAGTGTATAATACTTTGTGGAGTAGTCTGTATTTTATAGTAGAAAATAAAAATTAAAGTTAAAAAATTCTCTGTCCTTTCCAAAAGTAGATGCTAAAAGGAACTTTTGGCAGGAGCCAAACTGCATCTTTGCAAAAGCTCAGCATATCATCTGCTTTCCAGAGATAGAGTGTGACTGGTGCACTTCTTGCACCTAGGGAAACACCACCCCCATGGCCTCCCAGCAGATTAAAATTAAGATTTTTTTTTTCCTTCCTCTCTGTCTAGTTAAAGCTGGGAGTAATCAAATGGGTCTCAAAGATGATAGAGAAGGAGAATCCCTCACTGTACAATGATATTATGGGTCCTAAAAAATAATAATAATTAAAACAACAGCAACAACAAAAAAAAACAAACCTCAACCATAAAGTTGCCTAGGAAATAACAGCTTCATAGATATCCATAAACTACCCTCTCATGTAAATATTCAAGGAAAGTATTTGGTCATGCATTAGAATAAGTCACTACAGCTGAGGTAAGAGATATAGGAGCAAAATTTACTGATTTTATTTCAAAAAATATTTATAAGTTTTTTAAAAATGGCCTTCGAATTAAGAAAGAAAGCATAGGAAAATGTCCCTAGGAATCATACAAGAAGAGGAGAAGTGGAGCAAAACCTGCCCTAGCTTTTAGAAAATTGAAATCTTTTATCCAGAAAACACTGAAATTTGAAAGGAGGAAAGGTGACAGGGTGTGTGCACTTCAGTGAAAGTGGATCCTGCTATTTCAGCTTCCCTGCTGTCTCCTTTTGCAGCAGATGACATCCAGAGGTCCCTTGATCAGACATGTCCCCTTGAACAAGGACACCTCTTGCCAGTCATTGGAAAGCAAGATGCCCCATGGGCCACACCACCTGCAGAGTTGGACCTGGGGACATGGCTTATAAACCCCTCATAAAACAAGGTGCATGTCCATGCTTACTTCAACAGCATCTGGCTTGTATCACATTTGGGCTGAGGGCGAGCCCAGAACCATCTATAAACCTTGTGTCAAAACATTTGGATACTTTTTGGTGCATTTCCACCTTAACGTGACATTTGTCTAAGATTTGAGAGTGTTTAAATGAAAAATAAATTCTCTCTTTTGATGAATTTGATCAAAACAAAACTGCAAGGTCATCACAACAGGGCATCTCCATCTAAGGTGTGTTTGGGGTTTGCTCAAGCACTTGCACACCTGCTAAAAAGTTCAGCTAGATGACAGTAATGCTACTGCTTATGGAAGAACAAAATGACAACACTATATGAAGGGATGCTGCCAAAGCAATAGAGGAAACCAATGTCCATAAAAGTTATATAAAATTAGGACTCAAATTTTGGTTTTTTAGCAATGATATTCAGCACTACCACACCTTAAACAAAAATTTATTTCTTGGTGCACTAAAATTGAATCCTATTCTTAAACAAAAAATGCTTGATCTTATAAACATCTAGACATAGAATAGTATTAAAATACATCTATTGACATAGTAACCTTTGTTATCTCTCCTTTCTTATTCTCTATTGTTTGGCTTTTTGAGCCTGTCTGTAAGAACTACATATAAGACCATAGATAAAACAGAGAATTTCATGGGTTGTTCTCAATAATTCAGTGCATTACAGAGATCCAGATTTGAAGGAATTGTAATTTCTTTACTTCCTTGTGCTGGATTTTAGGCCTAAGTGGGGGTACCTAAAATTCTGGGAGAAGAATTATCACCGTGGAGGCCCAACCAGGAACACAGACTGGGGACACAGATTTGGGTGCAACAACAGCAGCAGGGCAGAAGACCCTGCCCTTAGTTTATTTTTCCATTATATACCTGTGGCAAGGTGACCATGGATTGGAGAAGGGTATCGCCACCTCTCCTGTCACATTGGTCCAGGAGGCTGTCATTCAACCTCCCCTTGTCTTGGAGAAAGTATTCATAACATTGCCAATATTTACAAAACATGGTCCTGTGTTTACAATTCACCAGCGTGAGAAACTGCACGTTTCTCCTTTAATATGAACGCTTAGCAAACCAGGAAAATTCATGGCAACATCTCACCCTTTTAAGTATATTAAAAAGAAAACAAAAAAAGAAAAATGAACAATTCTATGACAGGAAAAAAGAAAGAAAAAAAAAAACCTGTATAAAGTTCACCGACCTTCATTTAGGTGACGGTGTGAGGGCTACATGTTGGTCTGATTCTGCCTTTGCTACCCAGGGTTTCACCCTGAACCCCTTGCAATAACCTGCTCAAAATATCTCGAGCATAGTCTAACATAATTCAACCAACACCCTCATATTTTTAAATTTTTATAAGATACAAGGGAATATACAGTGCAAAAGGCAGGAGCATTCCAAGAAAAATTTAACCACTCAGTTGAAAATTCTGAACCCCAAAAGTTCTGTCTCAAAACCACAACCCCCAAACAACATGCCCTTTCCCCACAGAGGTCACAATGGCTACCATACATAAAACTGAGCCGTAGCAAACAATTCCTCTGAGTCCATGATTAACAGTCCGTTGGATCTCAGCATCACACTGCTTCAGTCAATCCTTGTCCAGCAGCTCCACAGGATCCAAAGTCTCTATGGAGGCCATATAGGAAAAGAGAAGATGCCAGTCCGTGTCCATGTCAATCAGATCTCGAAGAGGCTTCTGTGATGGGTGGCACTAGGGTGGCACAGGGTGCACAAGGTTTCAGGATCAAACAGGATCAGTCCAATGCACCTGAGGCAGCTCAGCAGACTTTCAGCGGCCACCTCCATGGCAAAGATCCCAGAACCTGAGGATAGAGAACTTAGAAAACACAAATTGAGCAATTGACTTTTTCTCAAAGAATGCATGCAACATAGGATGTGGACGTAGAAACCCACTGCAAGGTCCAAGGAAAACTGACCATAGCTATGTGGCAACATCAACACTTCCTACACTTGAGATGCTGGCTGTAAACCAGCCAGAGAATTTTGCTCTTGTTCTAGAGCTTGGGAAACTGTTTCGTCCCCCTGACGTCTTCGTCTTTTTCTTCGCCTCCGAGTTTTCGGGCTTGGCGTGGGCTCAGCATGACCCACTGCTTTGCAAGTTTCTGCAGTATGGTCTGAACCCCCACATTGTGCGCAGAGAAACAAGGGAGTCACTTTCTGTGCCTCCTTTTCCTGTTCTCCACTAGGCTGAATATCTGCCTGTGTCTCATGTCCATCATTCTGCCTCTTTTCTGCCGGCTGTGAAGCAGCCGTTGGGGTTATCACCATAGAATCACAGGTGTTTAGAACTGCACAGGTCTGGACCATCTCCAGGACAGTAGAAGTCTCTGGAATGGTTTCCAGGAGCCTCTGGCAAGCAGAATTAGCATGGCTTCTTGCTAATTGCTCCAAAATTATCATTGTCAAAGTTACATCCTCGACTCTCGTCTTTAAAAAATGCATCAGACGCGATATAAATTCATTAAAAGCTTCCTCTGGCTTCTGTGCTATGTCTAAGAAGTCTTCCTTTGGGGAGAAGGATAACTTGGTTTTTATCAGTGCAGATATCCCTATGTATCTGCACGAATCTAAAACCCTGAAAGAAAGGCCAGCTTGCACATCAGGGCAAGCATATTGACTCCTCCCCATAAGTAGGTCAACTCCGACCCCAAACAAGGGATCATCTCGAGGCAGGTGGCTATTTTTGACAGCCATTTGTCCAGCTAGGAATTTCCAATTTCTTTCAAAGGTAGAAACCTGTTGAGGTTCAAGCATCATTGTTGCAAGACCTCTTATTACATAAGGAAAGATCAGATCCTCAAATTCTGCACTGATCCATTGAATTGCCTCAGTGAAGCTTATATCATCTTCTGCCACGTCCCTTGATAAGGGAAGCGGGACTGCCCATGATGGGTCATCATGGATATGATGCTGTGGAACCACGTCCACAGGTCCCTGAACTGGCTCGGGCAAAGCTGCATCTTCAGGCAGCAGCTCCGTTAGGTCAGCAGCCTGGTTCACCTGCGGACTAAAAGCCTCATCCGATTTCATGTCAGGAAAAGCGTGCACATCAGACAACGCTTTTACCCCGTTATCATCTCCCACAGCCGACCCGGCCCCGTAGGGGGGGTGGGCGGGGGACAGTGACTCGCTCAGACTCCTCTCTGAGCGGGGGGGGCGATTGTCGCGCTGGGCAGGGAGGCGTGGCCGACCGGCCACAGCCTTCAGCTCCTGCCCCATCAGCCGATGGGTCGGTGGCCGGGGCCAGAGCCGGCAGCAGCTCTGCGGCTCCAGCGCTCGGCCCCGTCCCCTCTGAACGGAGGGGGCATGCGGCGGGGCCGCGCGGCGGCGCGGGGGGGCTGTCCATCGCGGGGGGCCCCGCAGCAGCGGGCAGCGTTGCGCCCAGCCCTCCCCCCGCGGCGCCGGACCGGCACCGGACGCGTGGGGCGGGGTGCGGCGCGGTGGGCGGCGGCGGTGGCGCCGCTGCGGGCACCGCACGGGCCGCCGGCGGCGGCGACCCCGCGCACAGCATTTGGCGCGGCGGGGGGACGGGGCAAGGAGGGGCCGTCACCGCCGCTCTCGCCTGCCGAATCCTGCGCGGAGCAGGTCGCGGCAGGGCGGGGCGGGCCGGGGAGGCGGCGGCAGGGGGCGGCGCCGTGCACGCCGTGCACGGCGGCCCCCCCGGCTCCCCGCAGGGGGCCCGAGGCGGCGCGGCTCCGCGCGGCAGCTGCAGGGCGGACCCCGCAGCGGTGGCGGGCAGCGGGGGGGTCGCCGCGGCACGGCGGCCCGGGGCGGCGCGGGCGATCCCCCGCGCTCGGCGTGGGACCCGATGCCGAGCGCTCCGCCCCCTCGGCACCCCAGCTCCCCGCCCGGCAAACCGCGCGGGGAGCGGACCGAAAAAAGCTTCCCCGCCCTTCCAAAAACCCCGCTGGGCGCGCCCAACCCCCGACATGGGGGTGGGGGTCTCCTGCATCGGCTCCAACCCTGCATCAGAGCAATCCTCGTCAGAAGCGACGGAGCTCACAGGGGAGCCAGTCCTGCTTCCTGTCGAAAGCCCAGAATCAACTTCAAAGTCCTCTCCAGCCTCTTTTAGAAGTGGGAAGACTGTTCCCCAGATCCCTAGGAGAGCGCTAGCTCTCATATTTCCGTTCAGAACGGATAAAAAAAGTTTTTCCCCCAGGGTTTTCCATGGGTCGATTGAGAGTGCTTTTTCAGCACTATAAAAAATTCCAAGTTTCTTTCCCCAGCTAAATAGTTCTCTCACGTGTTTCCTGGTTAAGTCAGCGTCACAGGACAACAAAAAGGAGTGGAGCAGTTCCATCATCAATCGTTCCTCTGAGAACATCGTGGGTTTCTTCTTTTTGCAGCTGTAGAAGGCAGATTTTTTTTTTTCTTCTTTTTTCTTTCCTCACTAGCTTGCAACTTGACCACGTAGGGCGCCAGTTATCACCGTGGAGGCCCAACCAGGAACACAGACTGGGGACACAGATTTGGGTGCAACAACAGCAGCAGGGCAGAAGACCCTGCCCTTAGTTTATTTTTCCATTATATACCTGTGGCAAGGTGACCATGGATTGGAGAAGGGTATCGCCACCTCTCCTGTCACATTGGTCCAGGAGGCTGTCATTCAACCTCCCCTTGTCTTGGAGAAAGTATTCATAACATTGCCAATATTTACAAAACATGGTCCTGTGTTTACAATTCACCAGCGTGAGAAACTGCACGTTTCTCCTTTAATATGAACGCTCAGCAAACCAGGAAAATTCATGGCAACAAAGAATGTCTTTTCAAAATTAAATGTCACAAGGGACATTTAGGTGACTTCTTCAGACTATGCAGACATGTTGGTGATTAGATGTATGTCAGCTAAAATCCATGCTTCTGGAAACCATGAGCAGCTATGTCTTATATGTAGATTCGAAACAGCTAATAATAAACACCCGCTGCAAAATATAAAAACCTTGCCTTTCTCTGTTCAAGATTACTCAAGCTGTGCTAACACAGCCTGGGTGACCCAGGGTCAGAACTCCAGGCTCTCACCTGCCAAGTCAGCTGTCACGGTCATTTTATGTCTATAACTTTGTTCCCAGCTTGGTCTTGACATTCAAGCAGCACGATTTAGGGCCAATTCTACTTAACAACTTGTTGTTATTAAGGGAATTTGCAGAGTGCAAGCATGGTTGTTGTGAGATAGGAGATTGTTTTTCAAAAGGAACAGAGGAGTTCAAGGTGAAGGTTCAATTTTTTTTAACTTGCAACTGGTGTTGCTTGGTCAGATCTGAGCTTTGGTGGAGGGTCAGCACTACTGTTTGTATTCACTATTCCTGTCACTTCATGGTAGTTGGCTAAAGTTTTACTTCATCGTGGTCTTAACACAGTCTACTGTGTTTGTTCACCTGCTTAAATAATATTTGTGGAATAGCATCCTATTTTGTTTTGAACTCTGGTTTACTTTTTTATAACAAAATTTTCATATGTGCAGTTTGACATCCTGGGAACTGAGGGATTTATCAGCCATTCTTTAAGTCGAATAGTTTAAAGACAAGTGAGAATAGTCCATTGAAGTACTCCAAAACTCAGGGGGTACGTAGTCAAATTAAGTAAATTTGTTAATTCCAACTGACCTACTTTATGCAACACATGCCCACAGAAACAAACCTAGTCTTTAATATCCAACTGAAACAACGTAAAATATACAACTGCAAAGAGGGATGATTTTGAAACCTTCACATCATGAAAAAAAATTGAGCATATTTACTATGCAGTTGCTGGAAAGTGTCGGTTGAATGGGAAGGTCTTGATGGGCCAGACAAACCACTTGAGTAGTGCTCATGCAATGTGATTACACTTTCTAAGAGAAATTTTGAGGAAGTTCTGCTTTAGATTCTGGTAAAACTGAAACTTTTCATTAGTGGTGGACATACTTTGGCATAGCTCTGACTAGAGAAAATGCTTGTTTATGATTCAAAGCCTTTTAATATTGTTTTACGTGTCAAGGATGACTTCTCTGTTCAATTAGTACAGATAATAAGAAAATCAAAACTACTTTTTGGACAATTTGTGGGAAAAGATTTCAGCTTTACAGAGGAAACACAAAAGATAGTTGATGAGCAGTTATATTCACCAGCAGAGTGTCTTTTTCTAATATAGAAGATAAAAAACATTGAGACCTGAAAGTGAGAAAAGTTGTAGGATTCTAGATCTTCCCAAAGAAAGATGGAGGAAAAATTCTCAGGAAAAAAAAATTACATACCTAGGATGAGCTACAATTAGAAATTAGTGTAGAAATGAAAATCATAAACTTTATATAATTCTGATCTTTGCAAGACATTTTTCTCAGTAAAATATTAAATTGCTGTCCAAGTTTTTCAAGGGCCTTCCATGACTCAGGGAAAAAAATATGAGCTTTGAACCTACATGGTATCTGGGAGATTTTGATTTGTGATTTCAGTTCTAAACACTGTCAGTTATTTTCCAAATATGAATTGGATTCATGGGCCTGACTTATGCTTTCCTTGAAGTTTTTAAGCTCAGTCTACTGCAGTTTCATGTATGAGCATTGTGTGGTTGGGTATGCGTGTTTAAAATAAGTAACCAAAATCTACAAGGAAGGGATTGCATCTTACAGTAAGGTACGTCAGCCTGTAATGATTGTTTAGTGCTGCTGCTAGATCCTTGAGTCTTAAATATTTCTCTTTGTGAAAATTAAAATCAGAATTTTGATTTCATTGTTTCTTGAGCATATTTGTTTCCATTTAACAGGATGTTTCCTCCTTTCTGAGAAAAGCTTAACCTAAGAGAAATGTGTTCAAATATTCTACTTCTGTAATTTTACTGAAGATAGAAGAGTGAAGTTTGCAGAAAATCCAGGCCTTTATTAGATGAAATGGAAAAGATTAAAGGATTAAAGCAGCAAAATAATCAGAGCTGCTGGCTTCTTTTTCCTCTACCTTTATCAGTTTAGGTGTTTTTCTAAGTCTCAGAGCCGTTTTTCAAAAGTACTATCAGAGTCCTCAGAGTCCTTTTTATTATTTTTTTTTCTTTTGAGGAGTCTGTAATCACTTTTCAAATATTGCACTCCCAAATCCCTTTCTGAGAAGGCACACTTTCTTCTCTGTAGTTCTTGAGAGTTGAGCCCTCTTCCTCTCCTCACATGTATTATTTATGTGAGTAGGCAGAAAGCTGAAAAGAATAAATTGTCAGATCCATGATTGCACACCACTCAGTAGAAAGGTTAGGAAGCACAGCACCACAAAATATGCACCATAATTTTCCAGATTCCATTGGACACTTTGAAACATTACACCTCTTGGGCAAGATGCCTTCTACCAATAAAACTGGAAATTGGTCATGGCGAAAAATCCTTGTAAGACCTGTACCTGCAACAAATGAACCCAAACAATAGTAATAATTCAAATCTCAAAATAGTCTCCTTTACTACTTTTAAATAGGTCTAGTAAAGAAAATGCAAAGGTAGACTGCCTATTAATTAAGGTATTCTATGGAGGTTAATAATTTCTTATGTCTTCCCTAAGCAGAATTTTCTCTCTGTCTAGCCACTATGTAGAAAGAAAAAGGGAATTCCTTTTTTGGGAGTTTTGCTTACACCTGTTAACTTGGAGGCAGGAACAGTGGGAACAGTAAACTTCTGCAAATGTAGGCCAGAGGTTGCTAGCTTCTAAGGAGAAAAATAAGAGTATCAGTATAATCTTTTTTGTGAGAGGTTCCTGGAGAAAAAGATTACTATAACATTTAGAGTAGACATTCTCATGTGTCTAAAGAGTTGTTTAAGAAACACATACAATCATAGCAGTACCAAAGAACCTCCTAGAGTTAGTTGAACCCTAGGCAAGTGCAATTCAAGCCTACGACCCAGTGTGATGTGCAGCAAGGCAGAAAGACCTCTCTGAGCTGAACTACCTGGAGGTGCAACAGGTTGATATGTGCAACTGTCAAGAGTCTGAGTCAAGGCACAGAGTGGCTATTATCTGAAAGAAGCATCCTAAAATGTAACAGTCTTGAAAATATAAAATTCAAATGAAATTGTAATGGCATAAGTGTAAACCTCTGAATGATGTTTCTAAGAGGAATCATACAGGTATGCTGTGGGAACCATAGCTCTTCTCAAGTGTTTATGGTTTCTTTCACTGTGTTTTTATACTTAACTGTTACTGATAAGAGAACAATACAACACTGAAATTTTATGAAGGAGAAAGAAAGCTTTATTTACCACAGATGAACATTTAAAAGCAAAAAGTTAAAAGATATATGAGAAAACTTCTCCTATGAGCCTCTCTATTAAAGAGTATCTAATCTTTAATGATTGCCTTCTATATTCATAGTCTACTTCAGAGATTTGCATGTCATTCTATACAAGACTGCTTCTGCTAGACTGTTGTTTGCTGATAATTCTTTACAACTACTATTCATGTCCCAAGTGTTGTAGTAATATCCTATCAATCTCCATCAACATGAAGGCTGCATTTTTCTTATGTGTTTTGCAAACACACATAAAATGCAAATCCAAACAAGTATATCATGACTTTATCTCACTGCTTAAAATAAAACAAACATTTAAAAATATTTTAATTTTAATTATAGTTTTTTGTCACTGTGAGCTTCCCATGTTTTTCCTTAGAGTCTATTCAAATGTTTTCAAATAATAAATTAGAAAGAAAAAAACCCTAGTATATAATGCTTATGCTCTGATAGGTAAACAAAACTGCACATTATATTTTAGCTAAGGTTTTTTTTCTAGTCTCTATTTCCTCCTGAAGCTGAGGACATAATGAAACTGGAGAATGGAAATTCATGTTTTTATGCCATACTACATACTCTAGAAAAGCAATTTTCTGGATTACTGAATGCAGACAACTAAGATGGGGAAAAGATGAGATTATGATGTTTTACTGCTGTGTCTAAAGCTATTTGTGATGGATTAAACTAAAAAGTGAAGTTACAATTCAAATTCCCTTTTCACATCATGAAGCTCTTCTTTACTGATTTAATGAGTCTATAGAGCTTAAATTTAAAGAGTTGTCATTAATTTTAAAAGTCCTGGTCTTGTAATTCCTTGCAAACTACTTGTGTAAAGGATGCAATATTGTGCACTATATTTTTCTGCTGATTTTGAACTTTTGGTGCCTGCAGTGTCTTTTTTTCTCTGCACAGTCACTTATTCATTTGACTTTATCTGTTACCAGTTTGCTGTTACTTTTCATGTGAGTCCTAGCTTGATGTAGTAGAAAGATTTGTTGACCAGGGCAAGAAACTCATCAGATTTAACAGGGCATGCCAGGTCTATGTTGTATGCCTGTAGCAGAGTGGTCAAGAGAAGGTTCCTGGCCAAGCACAAGGAGGAGGTTTCAGTGATCATGTGGATGATTATGATTAGCCTTATTGGTAATAAAGTATCTAAATATTGCCAATGCAGTATCCAAACAGCTCATCATCTGCTTCAATGGATCTTAGTATAATCCATTCCTGGTAGCTAGTCTTGAATCATGAGCTTTAGTGGGACCCACTTGCTTACTAAACTTCTCAGAGAAGTCTAAGTGTGGCTCAGTCCACTGAGTTTAAGGTTTGTTCAACAGGCCATGTCTAAAGGGTTATAATATAAGCTGGTTCAGCTGGAAATGTACAGGTTTATAGCCTCTGGCTTTGCAGAAGTCACAATTACAAAGCAAAAAAAGCAGCTAAGTGGCCACAATTTTATGTCTGTATTTGACTGGACCTTAGTGCTTTATACTCACCCATCCAAAAATCAGTGTTTTGCATCTTCAAGATGGACATAGGGAGAGGATATACCTGGAAGCTGCCTAAAACATTGGTAGACTAGATGACCCAGTCTCCAGCAGCATTTTGCACCCTTTTGCGGGTTGATGTGCATCAAAGTCAATCACAAACATCTCAGCCCCCTCATTTCTGGAATGCATTCAGACACTGAATCCAGACAGTTCCTCCTGAAATACTCATCTGTTGTTCTTGTGTTAGGACCAACCACATCACCCATCAGAGAGCTGGAAAAGGAAAGAGGTTGTTGGGGGAAGAGGCACACAAAGGTACCACTGTCTTTGGCACTATCACCAACACAGTGCCGCGTTTGATCACTACAATTTTCCTCACCTGAAAAAACTTTCCTAACTGCATGTATTTTCTTATTTTAACGTGGAATGAGAAAATGTTATGGTCCTCCACTCAACCTGTGGAGAGAGAAAAATCTGCATGAGAAGAAGGGAAGACAGGACACATAAAGCAAAAGTGGAATGTGTTGCTTCTCAGTTACCTCATTCTGGAACATTCTTCTTTCTCAGTGTCTTCATCTGACCCTATTATTCAGATTAATATTTTAAGTCAATGTAGAAAAATTTATCTTTAAAGTATGACACCCTACCTTATATAGGAAAGAGACCTATATATATATGTATAAATTTTACCTCTGCAAGGGATTTTTGCCTTTGATTCTAGAGGGATTCCACACACCTTGCTTAGCTTGTCTTTGCTTGTTATTACATTTTACACATTTAAAACTAGGTACCACAAGTACCTCCCTCTGTGCCCAGAAAAAAGATGAAAACAAACCTGCTTCTTACTTCAGATCCAGTTACTACACTGAGTAAATAAAATCTGCTTATATGAGACTCAGGTGGGATTCAACAGATGGCAATGCAAAGTTCTGTGTTTAAATCAGTCAGTTTTCTCTCCTTTGACAGTTACCAGAATTATATTTAGCAGAGTTAGTATGCTCTAGGATGCAATTCCCCTCATCTTAAAAAATCATCTAATAATACATCATATAAATCACAGTTAAAAATGGATGCTTGCTTCCCCTGGCTATAAAATGGGAGCCTACAATGTGGTGATGATATCAGGATGAGAGCAAAAGGCTTGTAAAAGTCTGGCTCCCAGAGTGCAGTTCACAGATTTTGGTTACAGAGCAAATCTACACCTGTGTCAAGCACTAAATAGCATAGAAAAGTTATTTGTCCTGATGTCTTCTGTTGTCTTCACCCTCATTCATTCATTTAAGCTAAGTTATACTCTCTCATAATTAATTGGATGAAAAACATGCTCCTGGATCCTTGTAGCTGCTCAGCTGACAGGAGGCAGCTTGTTAAGTCACTGCAATTCAATTGTGTTTGATTGTACTGCTGTAACCTGAAGCTTTGGCTTTCCTCTGCTGTGGGTTTCAATCACAAATAACTTCCCTGAAGACATTAGATTTATTTCAGAGAACAAAACCAGCATAAGAAGAGAATCACGCCTTTAGGCCACCCAGCTTATACACCAATAAAAGGAGAAGGGGAATTTTTGGGTGACATCATCAAAGCAGGTCATAAAACCAAACCTACAGCTTGAAAGTGTAGGTACACTAATTAAGAAAGTGTATTGCCAAAGCTGGAGACTTTAATATAGATAACAACATTGTACAAAAGCATAAAGACTTTTTTAAAATAGAAATTTAGCTGCTGAACAATAGCTAAAAGTTACACAAGTCTTGAATCATGAGTGCTTTAACTTGATCAGAGGCATAGAGTTATGTGCTGCACAATGGAACTATACAGCTTAGAGAAATCACTGAAGTGAATATCAGTCTTTAGATGCTCAGAGTGAGAATTTCCTATCATCACATTGCAGGTATGTGAGGCACAAACGTTATTTGATTATTCAGTTAAATACGTTAAAAAGCAGGAGCAAAACCACCATACCATACAGCTCAACATTACAAAACAATTATTCTATTCAGTCAGTGCGTTAAAAACAAACCCATTCCAGAACAGCTGGAAGCCTGCAAGTGACATTTATAACAATTGCAAGTGGTAGTTAACATAATGTAGCAAAAGAAAAGCTTGATTCTTTTGTCTTTTTTTCCCACATATTTTATTTCTAAATTTACATTTGGTTTATGATTTTCCTGTAGTATCTTGCCTATTCTTTTATCTCTCCTGAAAGTTCTAATTAGCAATTCTGACTGGCTTTGGTGCACCTGTCACTGAAATCCGTCCTAATGCATTTTTACATGCCGATAACCTGCTCCAGAGTTCTTTTTTTACAGTATGTATATTTTGCTTGTTTGGTTTTTTGTCTCAAATTCAGATACTTCCCCTTAAGCACAGGTTTATCTGCCAAAATGAATAATGCCAGGTATGTTGGTATAAGGGTATTCCAGCTCATGAATCACTTCTAAATGTAGAAGAAACAAAGAAGCATTTTTATGTGTTTTTTTTTTTTTAATCTTGACCGTGGGTTTGTGTCATTTAGGGCAAATATCAGTAGAAAGCAAGGTAAACTACACCAAAGAGATACTCTCTGATGACTCATTCTTGAAGAAAAAGAATATTAACTGGTGGCAGAATGTAAATGCTCAGTTTGAAAGGCACTAACCTGTTCTTTTTATCTTAGTGGAGATGAATCATTAGACTGACTAATACCAAGGCAGATCAACTCAGACTCAGATTCCCAAATCTGGAAATGACCCACTGAACTGGATTTATTGTGCTAATATGGTGAGTCATGGTGCTGACTATGAATGCTTCTGTTAGCAGTGTGAGAGTATGAATGGATATTTCACCTAAATGACCAATCAGGAGCTATAAAGTTAGTCCAATAAATGAAACCCATTCATTGATGAAAGACCAAAACACATCATAGACACCTCATGTATCTTTAGGCAAAATAAATCATTTAGAAGCCTCTTAAGCATCCAATGGACTTGAGAAATGGAGGACTGAAGATACTCTGCTGCACAGAAACAGCTCTACAGCCATAGATTGTGGCCAGATTCAGCAACTGCAGAAGCAGTCCTGTAAATGCTTTGGCACACCTCAGTTTGGGGAAAATTGAGGTAATGCTACATGCCTCACAAAACACTTCACATTGTATTTACCTGCCCTGTGGGTCAGCGCCAGACCTCATCCATCTCATCTGCTCTTACAGGGCTTTTATGCGTCCAACATTGAACGGCCCAAAGGTGCCAGACCTTGTCCTCTCCTGTTTATTGCTGAAACACAACCTTATCCAAGGCTGCCTGCACAAAAATGTAGGTGCAAGCTCTCTAGTCCCGTGAATGCCCAGGACTTCAAGTGCTCAAGCAGCTGGCTTGGCCACCCTGTAAACACCTCCATAAGCTTTTCTGTTGTGTACTTGTGTCTCTGCAGTTAATCTTCTTCTCTGAGTGTCCATTTAGAGATTTCAGCCATGCTTGAGTAACTGCAGAAGGTAGTGTGGGCAGAACAGACCTCTGAATTGAATTCTTCAGCCTGATTTTCTGGTGCTGGGCAGTGGGACTCTACCACCACGCTCATGCTGTCAGAATCCAAGCACCACAGAGCTGCACAGGGCACAGGAATGAGCCCCTACAGTAGTTACAAATAAGAATTTTAGCTGTTACATACATACACAAAGTATTTTGGGGGTTTTGTGGTTCATATTTGGGAAGGGGGGTATGTTGGGGTTTTGTTCATTTTCCATTGACTCCTTACAGACCCTTAAAGAGACATACCTGACTTCTCATTTCAAGATAGCAGAAGAGCAATTTGGACAGCTCTAAAGTACCACTTAATAGTACTTTTATTCCTCCCAGACCCACTGATATTTCTGCAGTTTAGCTCATTTGAACAAGAATTTGTTAGAGTTTCTGGTGCTCCATACACATTCTATATGCAGGAATTTTCAGAGGGAAAAACAGCCAATGACATCATGTTGGAGAGATCAATAAGCAGATGTTTTTTAGAAATGTTTATCCTGAAGTAGATTAGTATAAGCTACTGTTAAAAGATATTCTGATATTTTTAACAGATTCTTACTTCTCAAGTTGTCACACCAGGAGGTTTTAATTGCTGTGGCTTTCCTGTTGTAGAATTTTATTTTGCTGATGGATCTGGTCTAATTCCTCTGGCAGTCAGGAGAAATCCAACCACTAGCAGTGACTGAACAGTTCTTGTGCTGAAAAAGTGGAATCGTTATTATAGCTGTTAATCTGGCATAGCCTGTATTTTAACATATGATTTTCTGTCATGTAATGCCAACTAATGCTATCCAAAGCTCTCCAACACAGAGAAGGTTACAAATTAATTTTCTAAATTTATATCAATGGAAAATATGGTATTTAACTGGTGGTACAACTCCAGTTATGTAAATAGGAATAAGCATATCTGCATCTTCATATTTGTTTTTGTGCAAAAGAAAAGCCTAAAGATTTTTTTAACAGAGTTTAGACAAAAGAAAGAATGACTTTCTGACTTTGCTTTCTTTTCTTGTGGCCTCTGCTAGGAAGACAGGCATGGCACAGCTTTTTTTAAAACCTTTGTGGGTCAATTTTAGCCACAGAAATTACTCAGAATATCTACCTTTGCCTTTTAAATTTCAAAGACATTAATAATAAAAAGAACAAAATAATAACTGAACTTTTTCCCTGTTGGATTTCAGGATAATATTTTTTAAAACTGGTTGGATTTTTTTTCTCTGCTTCATAGTTAGAGTTGGGAACTTGTTTCTCCCCTTCTTTTATATCCTTGGGAAAGCAAATGATAGAAACTACACCAGTTCAGATTTTACTGCAGCCTAAACCTTCTCTGAAACTGTTCATCCAGAGAACAACTTTGCCTTATGACAGCTTCTGAATCTGCATAACCTGGGTTTTATTTCAGATGTTTTGGGCTGTAAATCTCTCACATCTCACTGAACCTTAACAAAATTAGTGTTGATGTCTGTAGTATTCAGAAAATGAAGGAAAGGTCAATACCATTAATTCAGTTTCAACTGAGGCCATGCCAAACTCCAGGACAGATCCTCATGTAAGATATGATGACTCATCTCCTTGAAGAAACCTGCAGCATGGTTCATTTCTTGGTTATTATTGAATGATGTATTTAGTTATCAAGGTCTGCTGCTGCCAAAGAAAGGAAAAGAAAGACTTGTCTAGCTCACAGCTTCAGGAAAAGAAAAACTGATTTATTTCTTCATCATCAGGCATTTGTATACCTGTCTGGCCAAAAGCAAGTGTTCAGGTCTTAGTGAACACAAAAGCATTGTGCATTTTATAAGTATAAAGAAGAGACGGTGCTGTATACAATAAAATCAGGGAGGAGTACGCAATCCTTCACCAACACAGTCTATAATCTGAAAGATAATAAACATCCAGAGAATGCAAAAGTGAAAAGAAGAAAAAAAGTCAATACAACTTTTTCATTTGGTATATGGCCTTCTTTTCCATTTTATCTTTTGGTCTTTTAGTAAAAGCTTCTGGGCAAAGCTGCTGACTGCAGAAGCTATGACCCAGAGCATACAAAGCCCATCTTCACAGAGAATAACCTGTACAGCAGTCCCTTCCACATAATGACAAGCCTGAAAGCTGTGGGAAAGAAGGAAATGTCTGAAGGAAGCTTCAAATTCTAGGTATCAAAAGATCTGCTTTCAGAAAATGTCTCTAAAAATGTCAGTGTTGCTGTTGATTACCTGGTGTGCCTATAGTTAAGTAACCAGGTTCAGTACATTGCTTTATTCCAAGTTCTATACAGATTTAAGGAAAAATATTTTATTTTTGACTGAATTTTCAGGGCAGACTCAGATACTTAATAGGAAAGACATATAGTTTAATGTAGCAGTACAATGTATAAGGGTACTAAATGCTGTTTGAGTTCTAGTCCATAGTGAATTAATTATATTCAAATCTATGAAGTGAAAACAACTATTTCATAGCAATAAAATGAAACTTTATTGAGGATAAGCAAAGTCTAATAATTTAATGTGTTTGGATTGTGTTTAAACAACATAATAAGCCATTGGAAGCCTGGAAAATAAAGTGAGGCACATAGATAATTAAACTGGTGAGGAAGCAGCAGCAGAGTACTGAGGAAGCTCCACTGATCATTTGGTGACTCATATTGTAAAATTTACCAACTGTCTTTTGTTCACAGTCTCGAAAAGCTACTTCTAAAAGTTTTCCCTGTTTGATATTTCTGATCATTCTGGAAGGATGAGAATGAGGCAGCAAGGACAGGGGAACTGGCCACAATATTGGCAGTAGGATCCCCAAACTGAGTCGTGATCACTTGTGGCACAGGGACATCAAATCGGTGGTAAAGAGGGAAACCTCCTGTTTCCTTGTAACTTCTGGCTTTGGGCTTTCCCAAATGTGTAATTTTTGCCTAAAATCCATGTAATCTCATTTTCTATTGCAGTCTAAATGTATGAAAGCTTGGCATTACTTTGAGTAGGAGTGACCAGCTGAAGCAGTCTGACAGTGAGTTGTCTGAAGCAAAGCTAATCACCTTGATATCCTAATCACCTAATACCAGATGAGGTATTCATCTGGGTAGGTGGGATGATTCATCCACTGGAGGTGGCCGTCACTCCTTAATCCTAACAAAGGAGTCTAAACAGCTAGCTTGGTCTAGGAAACTAGGAAACTTGGCTAAGTTTGATTAGTCAGCCAAAAATAGGCGAGATGAATCTTAACCTCTGCACATAAAACTTCTCCTATCTATTACAAAGTTGCCCTTAGTCACAGAGTTCCTTAAGATGACAGATGCCAGCAGGTCCCTTTCACTGAAGTAGGTGCAAGAGTACTTCAGAGCACAGTTGTTCAAAGTAGTGCTAGAGGAGGGTTGGATTGGGACATTAGGGAAGCATTTCTTTACCAAGAGGGTGGCTAACCACTGGAACGGGCTTCCTAGGAAGGAGGTTGATGCTCCAAGCCTGTCAGTGTTAAAACATTTGGACAACACCTTTAACATAATGCTTTAAGTTTTGGTCAGCCCTAAACTTGTCAGACAGCAGGACTAGTATGTTCCTCCATCCAAAACTGTTCTATTCTATTCTATTCTATTCTATTCTATTCTATTCTATTCTATTCTATTCTATTCTATTCTATTCTATTCTATTCTATTCTATTCTATTCTATTCTATTCCATTCCATTCCATTCCATTCCATTCCATTCCATTCCATTCCATTCCATTCCATTCCATTTTCATTCCATTCCATTTTCATTATATTTCTGTGGTGTATTTTGGTATTTTACTGCTGAAGATCAGCAAGTTCAGGGTCTTCTTAGATGAATATTTTTAGAGTTGTTAAATTGGATTATCAGTTATCATTCATAAAGAGTTATAAATTAGGCTCCTAACAATCAAAGTTTTTCCTACAAGTTGCTCCTCCTCTTCTGGTTTGGGGGAAATGTCCTTGTGCAGATTGTGCTAGGGAGCTCAGACTAAGTTTTTAAATCCATTTTTTTTTTTTGAGCATTGGTCTTAAAATAGAGATATGTGGTGGTGATTTGTCTGCTCAGTTTTGTACATAATAGCCCCTCAGCAATGAAAAAAAATTATATACATGCCAGATGTATGTATCTATCATTTTATCTATCATCAGTCTTTGACATCAGCTCTGTCTTTCTTCATTGCTCTGGATCTTTCCCTCAGATGTGTTGCACAACTATCAGCAAAACTAAGTAAAACTAAGATAAGCTTTTATCCTTCTCTGTCCCACTATATGGGCTACATTGCCTAGCAAGATTTGGAGCAAAAAGTTGAGCTCTGCCATTAATTACAGTGTGTTGATAAGAGTAAATTCCGTTTGTATCATTTGTCTTGGAAGTGCAGGTGAATAAATTAACTGGTGTAAATGTCCAAGGTTCATGGGTAGTTTTACATTTCAAACAGACTTTTCTCAAATGATCCCTAGGAAAAATATTGGCTTTGGATACAGATCTGAAATAGAATCCCCTAAGATTTTCAATGTATTTTCATTGCACTCTATTTCCTCACTTGCTTTCCTGAATCAAAAAGGTGTGAGAACATTATGTAGGTTGCACAATTCAGCTATGGTTGAATATTTGCAAAATTTACATCCCAAGGTTTAGGTTAAAAAAGTTGATTTCAGAACAAAGAGAAGCATTAATAATTTCCCAAAAGTATTGATTTATCTTAGTATATTGGGCAGCAGGTAGATGAAAATAAGTTTCCCTTTATGAAGGATTTCATCTTTTATGATTGTGAGCATCTACATGTACTATGAAATTTCTGTGAATACTGAAGGTGTCTATGTGGGAAAGGGTAAGAAGGAGCAATGGAGTGGAGCTGAACTCTGCTTAAACAAACTTTTTATGTCTTCCTACACTGATTTGTAGAGCTGAAGAGCACTGCTCAGCTTTCACTGAGGTGTCCAGAAAGAGCTTCTTTATTACAGCCTGAGGCAACTGAATGCAATTCAATGTTTCCTTTCAGTGCATAAAATCTCCTGCACTTGAAGTTGTGAGAAAATATTGCAGCAGGAATAGTCAAATCTGCTTATATGTGAAGAAGCTATTTATGTAACAGAGCTTTATCATTTCCCTCAGTTTTCGTAGTAAAATACCACCTATATTAGTTACCAGATAGAGCTACAGGTAAAATCTATTTCCAGATATCAGCTTATTGGTCATTTGAAAGTTACCAAGGCCACTAAATCTAGACCTGATGTTAGAAATGTGAGCTTGGAGATAAGCAGGGATCCTCCCAGTCTGGAATTGTATTGGAGCTCTATGATTCTATTACATGCATCACAGACTCAGGAGTGTTGTCTTGCAGAAATCTGCTATGAAATGAGCCTCAAGGACCATGAAGAGATTGATCATTTATATAAAATAATGTTCTTTTTCTGGTTTATTCTGTTTGTGCAGCCATTGGAAAAACATTTCATTTCTTGACAGAAGTATTGTTCACCATCTAGCCACTCTTATGAAGCTAAAACAAATAATTTCTTTTGCACCAGTACAAAGAATTCTTATTAAGTCCTTTCCTGTTATGTTGAACAATGTTCTGCGTGCCTTTTGACTTCTTATTTTTGTTTGTTGTTTTTTTTTTCTTACAAAGGTATAGTAATTGTACCTTTCTTTTCTGAATTTTGGATACAACTTGATTGGAGGATTTATAAAAACTGATTATTTTGAAAGAATAGCATCCTTTTGAATGCTATTTTTGAATGCTTACAGGGTTTAGCCACTTAGGTTTACCAAAAAAAGAAAGCAAAATAAAAAATAGACAGATTTCTAATATCTATTTCAGATGGATTGACTTCTGAAATATGTAAGACCTTTGAGAAAATCTCAAAAACTTATTCTCTAAGCACAAGAAAAGTTGCATCCTGTATCATCTTATCCTCCTAGTTGTTGCTTTTGTGTTTGTCTGCAATTTCAGAAACAAAAATATCACACTGGAAAAAAAAAGATCAATGTGTTTCAAGCAAAGAAAAAATGGAGAATGTCATTCTTCTGACACTTACCCAGTGGGATGCTTAGGCTTATGCCTAACTTTAGACATTTAAAAGCATTAGGCTACAGGCAAACCTGGGATTTGTTGGAGTCCTGAGTACCTTGCTTATCCAAGCATCTGAACAGAAAATACCTTTATAACATAATAGTTTTTATAATGGAATTCAAGGTAGGCCAAGTCCTCATTTATGGTTTTGATCTCCATTTCTGTCAAATTACCACTGACCATTGTCAAAGATGCTGGAGAATGTTACCAGAGAGTTTCTTAAAATGTTTGATATGTCAGCAAAATCACTGACAAATTAGTATTGTTTTTCTGATGCAGCTAATCCTTTTTTCTCCAGTGATACAGTTCCTTTTGATCTTTAGGTGAAACATTTGCACAGTCATTTAAAAAAAAAAAAAAAAAACCAGGATGAATATCTGCCTGAGATAGCAGATGTGATGTGCACTATACTTTCTCTCATGGGTGATAATACTCTCACAAAAATACTCTCTAACTCTTTAATAATTTGACTTTAAAAATAATCTTATCATATTACAAGGCAAAGCTGTAATTGACTGCAAGTCCAATAAACAAATTAATGTCATTTTTTACTGTCGTAACTCTGGTGCTATCATGAGAAAGAATATCTTGACTCTAAAAAGGTCATTTCTCTTAGTCTGTAGGAGGACTAACAAGCTAATTATAAATCCAGCTGAAGGGAAGACTTATGGACTCAGTCCATAATTATGTCTGGAATTGGTTTATTCTGAAAGTATGGTGAACTCAGTGGAATCTTCTGGGATTTCAAGCACTGTACATAGACCGTTGAAATAAATCTTTAGCACAGTTTTAATTTCTTTTTTTCTATATAGACCAAGTAATTCCTCATGTAGAGGTTTTGTTCTAATTATTTTGTTGTGTCAAACAGTCACAGTTTTGTAATACTATGTATTCTAGGGGTTATATATATTTCAATATATAAATGTATACAAAATTTGACCTACATTTAAGAGAGGACATGAAGATATTTTGAGTTCAATAGGAAAAAAGGATGTGTTCAGCTATTTCCTGGACTAACACTCTAGTTGCAGCATAAATGAAGAATAATGGGAGTTGCAAAGGGGAATATTTCTCCCCTACTGCCAAGTGACTGGGAAAATTAAAGAAGGAAAAAAAAAAAAAGAAGTCTCAGAGGTTTTTATAACAAACCTTAGGAGCAACATGGGAGATGGATGTGAAGGTTGCATTTTTAAAATTGTTTTACAAGTTCAAAAAATTACCTCTTTTCTCTCTTTATTTTAAGGAGAATTTTAACATCAAATGAATTACCTTTTTATGTACAATCAATAGTCCTGAATATGTAAATGGTGCATTGTAATCAATATATAGGAATAAACAGTAAGGCAGAAATATTATCACTGACAAAAACATCCTCATATTGCTGAGAAGAAGCGGAGATGAAAATTTATTTTTCTAAATATAACTTCATAGCAATTTTTCCCCTCAGTGTGAATTAGTGATTGGTACTGAAGGGCAAACAAAAAAATAGATTTGAGATATAGTTATAATAATCATACTAAAATTAATATCAGTATCAATATGAGAGGTACTAAAGTATACTGAAAAAAACATTTATTTTGAACCCCTCAGCTACAATTCAAGGAACCTGCCATATTTATTGATTGAAATGGGAGTACTACAGCAAAAGCTTTAAAGAATGAAAATTTCCTGAGGAATATTATGTCACTGCCAGTAAACAGAGTTTAAGGTTATAACTTCATCCTCAACAATGCTACCTTTTGAAAGAAATTTGTGCAACGTGGCCCATTTGTCAAGCTGATCAAGACTGAGCTGTCATTAACATAAGATTAAAAAATAACTAATACAAAGAATCAGATATCTTGACAAAAGTGAGTGAAAATGTGCTTTATTATGTTACTGAATATGGAGAAACATAAAACAAAAAACCAGAATTTGAGATAATTTTAAATTGTCCCCAAATTTTGTAACAAATATAAAAGTAAGAGAAAGCTTTGAAATATTATTGAAATTCATAACTCTGATTATTTTACAAAGTCTAAAATTCCCATTGAAAAGCTTTTTTCTGAAGACAACATCCCTAGACAATCAAGAAAAAAGCTTTGCCTTTGCTCACACAGCTATGTAATGGACTTTCAGTATGTAGACTGACAAATCCATTGAAAAGAACATTAAATTTTTTCTATTTTCCCTGACCAAGCAGAAAAGTTCAGCGGGTTCATGATTAAAATACATGTTTGACCTTGGATTATTAAGTAGGAAAAAAAAAGAGTATATATAAAAAACAGTTTTATTTTGATAGTCTTTCTGTTCTTCAGTCTGTCATCCAATAAAGCTGAACATTTAAGTCTGACTATAAAACAGCTTTAACTATTCTGTCAAGGGTGGCTTTTTAAATCTGTCAAGCAGTCATTCCTTTCCTACTGCAAAACATCTAACTGCAAGTTTCCTAGACTTACGAATAAACAAAAGTTTCAGCATAAACCCCCATTTTATAAAAGCCCTTTTACAAAATTATGGACAAATTCTGGAAGATGCTCCAACTTCCGTTTCCTGTCAGAAGTGAAGTTTACTGATGTTTCTGCACTGAGGTCAAAGAAACCTCTATAAACAACAGTGAAGTGGGGAATTTTGGGAAGTAGCTAATATTTTTGCCTATTGGTTGCCACCTGTCAAGAATAGTAGTGCTGTGGTATTTTGGTATCAAAACATCAATATTACATTAAAAGTTGTACTTATTAGTTGAATCACAGGTTGTATAATAAAGTGTTGTCTTTCTGTACTGCTACCTCAGAAGGAAATTCTAATAAAAAATCTGTGTCATTAATAAGCTAGTAGAAGTAAATGAAACTGTCTTTCTCTGGCACTGGATAGTGTAAGAAATCTGTATTTGAGACTGCTTAATACATTCCACTAAGAAATCCCAGTTTTCAGCAGCTTATGACTTTGCCTTAGGTCAGCCTTTCATGCTGAAATTTTCCATACTTGCTCCATACATCAGACTTTTATTTTTCTTTTAGGGAGATGGGTGTTAAATTTCAGCAGAGGTTCAAGTACTTCAAAGAATGAGAGTAGATAGTAGTTTCACCAAAACAAATTCTCAGGTATTTGATGCAATCTGGACCATTTATACTTTAGACCAGCATTTTGGCAATAGTAGTAAAGACTGCTGTTGGAGATACACATCTCTTCCCCATTTGAAAGTCTGATTTGGCCAAATTAGCAGAGTCTTAAAATCTCCTGGTGCACCTGTTCAGTCAATGCTGCCAGGGTTTACCACAGATGCCCTGTGCTTAATCCAGGCTCCTTACTCTTGCTCTGGCCTCACAGTGTGCCAGCTGAGCTCCCCCAGGAACACAGCACACATCCCAGAAGTAGAGAGGCTTAGGGGCAGCAGATCCTCCTCATGTGGCCTGGGGCAAGAATGAATTTTGAGACAGAATTCTCATTTGAATTATAATCTAGTTTTTCAAGGAATAATTGATTTGATTATAGATCTATACCTTCAACTATCTTCACAATTTTATAGGAATTTCTGTCAACTACTATGTTGTAAGCAGACAGCAAACATTGCTTCTATATATCACAAAAACCCCTGACATATTTCACAAACTCTCTTCTGGATGATCCAAGGCTGTGACTCCAACATCCCATGGCAAATTTTCTCTCTACTTAGCCAGTGAACTGGAAGAAAAAGTGAAGCTTTTTAAGATCCTTTCAAGAAAAAAGCTGCAAAATCGTAACTGAGAATCCTCTGCTTTTTGAAGATCAAAGGGATGGGTAAATATTAGCAGAGTCCTTATATACCTTTGACTACCTTCATAAGAAGTTGGTACCATCCAGATGTGAACACAGCTGGGGTTGGTTCCAGGCTGGGATGTTGGAGGAATTGCCCACTGTTCTCCTTCAGGAGCAGAGGGTATTAAACCACTGAAACTTCTTTCCATATATAGATAAGGGGAGTTACTCACTTCTGGAAGTGCTTTGTTGTCCTGAAGTCTTTTCCATTGCCCCTAACCCTATATTTTCTTACCTCTGACCAAATAAAAGCACCAACAATTAGGTACAGAGCTTCCCCTCTCCCCCGACTATGCAGTTACATGAACGAGCTTAACAACATAAAGAAATCAGTATAATTTTGTCACAACTTAAAAAGACTTAGGACAAAAGAGACCAAAATGGTCTTCATGACTGGATCCTGTGCTTTGTTCTGGTTGACCTGTGAGAAGATTCTAGGAAAACCGAAGAGAAATGAAAAGCCCGAGCCAAAGATCATTTTCCTCTTGACTCAACCTCTCTGAGCAACGGTTCTGACCCCTGAATCGCCTTCAAAAGGCCCCAAACCCTCTAGTCAAAACTACATTGCTCTACATTTTGTTTCAGGACACCATGATAACTAAAATGGGAAAGCACACAGAATGTGCAAACCCAGCTAAAATTGTGCCACCATTTTGAATACACCAGTTGTGGTCCTGGAAAGAAGGGCAAAGAGCTCTCTTGGAAATTGTATTCACCTTCACACTTTATGTTCCTCAAGATCGTGCTTTTGAGGACTTGACAAAGTATAACAGTAGATGAGATGTTATACTTGGTTTTAGTTATTTCTTTATGTGGGCAGAGGCAATATTAACCACATTTTTCTAAAGTATAATAAACTCTTCTTAGAAACCCAATCCCATACTGCATTTTGAATGTGTTCTGTACTGGCCTAAGTTATTGCAAAACTCCTCAGGTTTTTGTAAAACCACCCTTCTCAGGGAAACAAGCAGAATCTCAGCAATAATATGTATAAGTTCAAGTGTGCTTTAAAAAACATATGCCTGTAATTCCAGAACTGCTGACAGCAGGTTTGAGTAGGAATACAGTTTTCTGCATCCACTATAAAACTGGGCAAAACCTTCTGCTTTGTCCTGTTTGTCCATAATGTCTTTTTAAGGTCTGTTTTTAGGAGAGTTATTCTGAGTAATTAATGGAGCAGGATTGTCACCACTGTGCACAACAGAACCTGGGAAAAAATTGCAGATCATTGCAAAATGTGTCAAAGCAGGACTGTTTTCCCTTGGAAAAAGCAATAAAGCAAGTTGTAAATGCCAAGGTCAAAAAAGTTTTACAGCTTCAGTCAGGCATCCTAAAACCAGTAAATACACAGTATGTCTTCTAATATACAATTAAAGTGATTTATATACAGAAATAGAGATCAAAAGCTTATTTTGCACCCACCCCTTTCCCATTCAAACAATAGGAAACAAACAACACACCACAGACATGCCTCATTTTGTTTTAGTCACTACTGGAAAACAGCCAGAGATTACACTGATGAGATCAGTATAAGGTTGCTCTATCAAATGAAATGGAATTGCTTAGTGACAGCAGAGAGGCTGAATTTGTGACAGCAGTTCTGGAGCATAGAGCAAGGTAGAACAAAATGGTCATAAAAGTACCCACAGTCATGTTGTAGCTCCATAGCTTATATCAGTGGCTAATGGCTTTGTTTTGTTTTGGGTTAAACACATCATGATTCTTAAAAACTTCATGAAGCTGGATGAAAGCATCAATCTATAAATGGAGGACTTAGCAGAAGCCCATAAAAGCAAACTTCCTGATTTTAGAAAATGAAAACATCTTTTTACTCTGTACTGAAATGCAAGACACAGACAGAGTCCCTAATGTTATAGAGCACGGGAGAAGAAAGAAGCTCTTATAACACCAGGACACTCTCACCAAGTCTCCTGGGCTAGTATGAATTTATTTACTGGCTTTACAGTGCTTGATAGATTTTTATTCACAATGAATGTCTGAATTTGCATATAATGGTTTGTTCTTTGAATTCTCTTTACATCTTGTTACTATTCTCGAATCCTGTGCTTTTCCAAGAAATTAGAGTGGTCTTTGGCAAACCATTTCCATAAGAGAGTTGCTTTTGCAGATATCTAGACTTTGTTGAAAGACTCATGCAGAATCAAGCATCTCCAAAATGATAAAAAGATAATAGTAAACCATGTGCCTACAATATATTCCTACTGGGTTTCAAACCACTTCTGTGTAGGATAGTATTGAACATTTCATATAATTCATTAAGCTGAGCACACTCATTCTTTTAATTTCTGTGTGAGGGAAAGCCAGGTGGGGTAAAAAATATCACAGTACTATACTCATAGAACAGATACATATGAAATATGGAGCAAATTTTATAATTACTTGCTGAGAAGACAAGGTCCAGGTCATTACTTTTAAAGACATTCTAATAGCATCACTTATGAAGTACTTTGATATCAAATGGTACATTTTACATTTGGTTTTGGATAGAAAAAAGTAGACACATGAATGGAAAAACACCCCATTATGCAAAATCTTGTGCAAATATGGAACATATTTTAATACTGAAAATTTTAAGATAATTTAATTATTTCAAGATCCTCGAATTGAAAAAGTTAACATTGCGTTCAGGTTAATTTAGAGGTAGATTGTATACTTAAGTATTGAACTAATAAATTTTGAATTTACACTAACAAGCTGAAGCTGTAAAAAGTGGGTTATAGTCTTGTGATAGAACATATCTTTAGGCAGTTCTCAGGTGATGGGTAACTGTCACACATTTTGGTGAAGTTTCTGTTTTGTTGTAGCTTATTAACACACTGATGTACTTCATGGAGATACCAGGCATCCGGGATCTGGAAAATATTATTCATTTTTGAGACCTAAAAAAATCAAAATCCTTTTCTGGTTAAGTTTTGGTGAACTCAAAAAAATTTTGAGGTAGACTTGAAAAAAAGTCATTTTCCAAATGCAGTGACTAAGGAGTAAAATAAGGTTACCTTCTAAGCATTTCTTTGGAAGTAATCAATATTGTGTGACAAATTTTCAAGTTGCAAATCCTGGGGAACAGTTTTTTTCCCCTCAACTCATTTGTGCAGGCGTTCCCCCCAGCTTTAAGCAACAATTGATAGGCTTTTGAAAATTTTCTGTAGTACTCACAGTCTTAAATTCATCCTTATTTCTCCACTACTATTAAATCTCTGCAAGTCTCTCCTAAGTAAGGAGAGGTGAATCTTAAACTATGTAGTAACGCTACTTCCTTTTTCACAGAAGGATGATATGTGGGTTTTTTATTATTTCATTACTGCAGTCTTTTTTGCTTTCATCCCTGTAGAAGGCATATAATTAAGCTTGATATAATGGCAGAGTTTTTTCCCTTATTAAGGTATTGGCATCAAATTAATAATACGATGGAAAAAATTACAAAGACATAATCAGTTAAAAATTTTAATCATATAACCCGGTAACTGTTGTGGGCTTTTTCAAGAAGTGGTATGACAGAAGAGCAATTAATTTCAGGTCTCTGAAGAATAATCCAGAAAGTATGTTAATGAGCATAATAATTTTTCTCTGTATTTAGTGTGCTTATGCCAACAAGCTGTTCATCCTCATAGTATGGGTAGACACAACCCTCAGTTCAGAAGGTGAGTTTGCAATCTTGAACCTCTCACAAAATAGACTGTGAAGGCTGACTCTATTATATGAATGCACACAACTGTATTGACAAAAAAATAAGTATGAAAAAAGCAACAATGAAAAAAATGAGAACTAAGGGACCACTGGGTCACTTAAATATAATTGTTACATCAGACCACCTATAAATGCACCAAAAAGCATTTCATTTCACCTCACATCCTAGTTGTGCCTGTGAGGTTTGTGCAGAAAGCACCATTCCAGCAGGTTTTGTCACGCAAGTGTGCTTTTTTGTCAGTAACTTGCTAATGCTGTCACCTTGCAGAATGAAGCAGCATTAATCTTAGGAGCAGCACAGTAACATTCCCCAAACAATCACAGAAGTTGGAGCACCTGTATCTGGTCTCTGCCTGCTGCTAGTGCTAAACCCTTGTCTCACAAAGATGATCTGCCTTTTTATTATCTTAGGTTTGGTCTGAGGGAGAGAGAGAGAATTTGTCAGTTGCAGGGTGACTCCAGCACATCTTAAAATGTCAGGTGTATGTGTCCTTACAAATGCACTTATGTTCCTTGTTTTGTAATATATGTTGACACTTGTGAGAGCATAAAGAGTGGTACTTATACTTAATAAGTGGAAACATTATTAGCTCCAGAGGATTTCATGCATATTTTCATCAGCTGCAAAGCCTTTGTTCCCATCCACATCCTGGGCTACATATAACCCTAGTAAACACTTATTTAAAATCTGGTTCTTAAAGATCTCAAATCAATCTTCAAGAGAGTCTAAGACCTATAGAAAATGGATTTTATAGTCTCTCTCATCTAGAGCTGAAGAGCAAAACTCCATATCTAAACATATTTTTGTTCTTTAGGCAGGGTTGCCAGATGTACTTCTTTGGTAGATAGAAGTACAATTAGAGGGAAAGAAATATTGAAAAAAAGCTAAATGTAAATGACTGCCTCTTTCTAAAGTTCACAATGGTGAGTTCATATGTTTTACTTGTGTCATACAGCTGATGGTGTGTCTCGCTGCCGTACAGAAAAAGTCTGGACTCCACATGGATATTCATGATGGAGCTGGGATCAGCAAGGGGGTCAGCACACCTGATAGGAAAGATGAAGGAACAAAAATTCATATAATTCTGAGAAATGCAGAAGATTATTTTAGCATATGAAAATTCAACAGCAGATGTCTGGTAATATCTATGCATACCAAAATAAAAACCGTAAGGTGTATTAAACCACGATGTGATGGAAACCATGTTTCCATCAAAAAGAAAAGAAAAAAAAAATCCATGTCTTTGTAGGGAGTTATCTAATAATAGAAGACAGTTTGTAAAAGAAAAAAGAGTAAATTATACTTGGAATTCCTTGTGTGATGCTTTCACTGGTGGTACTTAAATAACTTTTTGGTTGCTGCGGTGTTGTGCAATGGACAAAACTCTGTGCCTCATGGAAGTTACTTTAACAGTTTACATCTCGAGTGGGTTGTTAAATTTGCCTTGTAAATATAGCTAGTAATTGACCCAGATTGGGGAAACATTGTTTATTATTCTCATTTCCTCCATAGCAAGAGTTTTCCTACACCCGATCACAACTGGGAACACACACAATTCAATTGGTATTCAGTGCTATAGATGGAGCTGAGCTGCTCACCAGGAAGGAGGGGTGGGAATTGCTTCTGGTGGTGATGCTACCACCAGATGAGGAAGTTTTTTATAAGCTCAGAGTATCCATCTCTTTGCAGTCTGTAGTGTTGTGGTTTACTTGGAGAAAGATAAATCTGGGGTCTAGAAGCCTGTGGGCTGACAACTGACATTCATAGCCAAGGATTGATAATATATTAAATTGATAATAAGCAACATGGAGTAGGAAATAATCTTGATCTAGCAAACTTCTCTTCTTCTGAACCGTGGTTTCTCTTGAAGGAACATCCCTCTGCATGTTGTACAGAAGAGTTTACAAAACCTGTGTATACTTGCAATAATATGTTTTTCAAGTAATTTGACAGCTTAAAATGCAATGTGGTTTTCTGAAATGGATCCAAATGGAGTAGCTCACAAATATATAAAAGATAGTAAATTAGGCTGTGGTTTGAGGTTTTGTGGGATTTTCTTATGGATTTTTCTCTGGAAAATATTGTGTCCAAAAATATTGTAATAAATTCTAACTATATTTTCCCTTTTGGAGCAAAGCTATTTCCTCTATGATTAACAAAGAGAACAATGTATTTACTTTTATGCCTGTCTACACATTAGGGACAATAATCTAGAAATGTTCAATATTAAATGGTTATGCATTCACTGAAATTCTTGGAGGTGAGAATTTAAAAATAGGTCAAAACATGCTGTACAAAATGTACTTTTCTAAAAGCATTTCACTTACAGCACCATAAAAAGTGATCGAAATTGCATTAAGAGTTTAATTCCCAACTCAATCAGATCCATGAAAAAAAAGTCTTTTAATTGCCTAAAATACATTTTGGATCTGCTCCTTTTTCATTTGTACCTATTCTTAATATATGAAATTAATAAGTTATTCTCATCTCTTTTGAAAGGAACTTCTAGACTACCATTAACTAAAGCAAATTCTAATCCTGAATCCTCATTAGGCAAAATAAGGAAGATAGGACTTGGTCTAATGGCCCAAAAACAAAGTTATAAAAGAGTAACTCTGCAGTCATAATTTTTCAGAATCAAGTCACCTTCCTGTCTGGATTTTTCCACCTATCAGGATTTTATTCTTCCCACTATGTATCCCATGCTATTCATTAATTTTAAAGTTCTTTGAAAATATAAGGAGTCAAATGTAGTTATTAAATCAATGAATAAAATAATTGAACTGTCTAAACAGAATTGCAAAGAATAATTAGCAATTAAACAGGATGCTATTATCTGTGCAGTGTGATGATGAGAGCAAAACTAAGACAATCAGAACTTATCTGAATATGGAAGAAATAAGCAACAGTGAAAATTTGTTTCAATTCATTAAAATGCAGCTAAATGACTTCCAAATATTTTTGTCTATTAAATGATTAGATATAAGGCTTTGAAAATACTTTTCTATTTACAAATTAATTTTGTTATTCAACTTCAGCTCTACACAATCTAGCAGAAGCTCCTTTCTGAAAGTATCAATGAAATGCAAACCTCCAGCAATCTCATCAATGTTAACGATAGCTAGTTTAAAAAATAGAGGTAGTACCAGATCTGTAACATATCCTTAATCTGTGTGTTCTTAAACCCAAATATTCCCTTTAGCTACATGTGTTCAGATCTCAATGGAAATCACTGGTAATTGTATCTGGCATCTCTGGCCGTAACATGATTTTATTTTAGAAATATGTGCTTTGAAATTCTGTAAATGGCAGGTAGATTGTCAAAGACCATGTCATTGCAATGGTTGTATTGGCAGAGGAATAAAAACACCAAAGATATGACCTGCACTCTGAAAGAAAACCCCTCAACTGTCTTGGCTATTTTCCATTAGAATGAAAAAATTAATTTTCTTTCTATAAACAATGGGTGTGATTTTCTGCACAGGTGTGGTGACCTATTTAAATCTAAAGGTATTAGTAAAACAACATATGAATTTGTAGAATCGGAACTATTCCTATGAAGTCCCATTTGAGAGTAAAATCATCAAATGGTTGTATCAGCAAGGTGGATTCTGGGAGACGGGTTCAAGTATATTCTTTGTCACAAACCTAATTACTCAAAGTCTTTTTGGTACAGATTTTTTAAAGGATTTAAATACCCGTCAAAATGAAATAGGTTTTTATATGTAATGGAAATCCTGCACAATTCTCTCTTCCCCACAAAGAAAAAATGGGAAAATGTTATTCTACTGAAACAGAAGACCATGAACATAAGTAAAATATCTTGATTTATTCAGACAAAACAGCGTTACTTAACATAGATGAAGTTGCAGAATCACATGCTCTTGTCTGCAGAAAATGTGAAAACACCCCTATTTCTTGTGCTGCTCCAAACAATAGGCATATCAGAGAGCTGCAGTGTCAATAACAAGATGCAAGTACCACATAATTTCCATGTAGAATCAGGCCACAGTAAATTCAGATTAGTCACTTCTTACGGGCACCAATCTGCTGACTTCTCAGCAAAAAGTGGGAAAGTGGAGGAGGCATTCAATTCGCAATGTGTTTTCTTTTTCAGAAAGTTTTCCAGATTGTTGTGTCATCATTAAACACTTGGAAACAACCAACAGAAAAAATGTTTCTTCCTTTGAGTACAGTGGGAATGGAGGCAATGCAACAGGGAATCTATAGACCATGTTTTCATATAGGGCAGCTTTAAAAATATTGAAAAGGAAAATACTTGGTGAATAATCACCAAATGTGATTGATCATGAGATGATTATGACCAATGTGAGATTAAAAATATTGTACAAAACAAAACTTGATAAAATTTTTAAAGTACAACATTTTGATTTACCTTAGTTGCCATCATAGGAATAACCAAGTGAAGGCCTGTAAAAAAATGGGGTAATTTCACAAAAACACTTGTGTGATCTGCTGACAAGAGTCCAATTTCACAAGTTATGTAAATACCCTAAAGGCTTCCTCTGAGTTGCTCTAATAAAAGTTTTCTTGATCATTAAATTTAACATCCCACAGAATCTAAGAGCAGATTGAAAGAATATTTAGATATTAGCACAAAAGGGCTAATTTCCCATGAATCCCAGAAAGCAAACAAGAGTATGTTAGTGATCTTCAATCAGAAAAGCACCTAATTTAATAAAAAATCTTAGCTAAGTAACTGTCATATGAAGTGTCAATTTTGAGCAATTCACTAGTTAATCTAGAGGCTAGAAGAAAACACATACAGGTGAGTTCCCTCACTCTTTTAGAGTGTTTAACAGCGTGCAGACATCAGATGGCACCAGCTTGGGTAGTGAGGACCAGTGAGCACACCAGTGAAGTGATGAGGCGGAGAGCTCCAGCCAGTAGAGCGAATCTCAACACACTGCCCGAGGGAGATATCAAAAGCATCCAGGTTAAAAGGTAGGGCAGCAGGCCTGTGAAGAGCTGGCATTTGAGATATATCTAAGAGGAAGGCATGCAGTCCTGAGTGAGGCAGCACAAGGGAAAAGTAAGAGCTGGAAGTAGGAATAGATTGTTGGAGGCCACCATAAAACTGTAAGAGAAGGAAATACAGGTGACCTTGTCCCTGATAAGTTACAGCAGTGTTAATTACCCAATTCAGCCTCACCCCTAATAAGTCAGAGCTATATCCAATAAAGATAAGTGTGATAAAAGGGAGTAAGTTAGCTGGTGAGGAGAAGATCATGAATGGTAGAGGGTGAGGAAGTAGGATTCTGAGGAAAGGATCATTGCTGTGAGGTCATTCTTGATCTGCAGTTAAAGCCTGTTATTGAGACCTGCAGTCACAGTCTAGCCAGGTAAAAGCCTGCAGTCAGAGGCTGCAAACTGATACCTGCAGTCACAGTTTAGCAGGAAATAACCAGCAGTCAGAGGCTGCAAGGGAAACCCACAGTGGGAACTGATGCAGCCAGAGTCAGTGAATAGCTGGAGTCAGGATGGCAGAGCTGTAAGGAGGAATAAACAGGACCCTTTTCATGCCGTGATAAACAAGAAGTCTGTGCCTCAGCTCATTTCTACCCTCGAACAAGAGGGCTGCTGCAACATAAAACCACTGTAATTATTAGTAAGAGGCAACAAATGAACACACTAAATAAACTCTCAATGGTCAAGCCAGGTCTCAGAAAACTGATAGTCACTGCTGGTTGGTAGAAGCTGGTAACTGGTCACAGCACTCTAGACATGCTTATTTCCTGTACAATCAAAAGAAAGATACTGGCCAAGGCTGCATCCTTTTATTACTTGATTCCCAGACTTAATGGTGTTGACCAGCTTTGCTTAACCATACTTTTCAGATATGATTATACCATTTGGATCTCAGCTGCCCAAATATGTTCCATCATCTAAACATCTGCCAAAGTTTATTATAGCCTTGTGAAGCACTTCACACTTTGTTGTTTAAAAGAGGCAGAGAAGTTTAAATAATGGAACTAGTTGTTCTTTGTTAAGCTGACTGATAATGGCAGCATTGGTTCTGACTAAATGACACATCCATGAAAGTGGTAACGTCCGATACACTGTGGAAGTGAGGAGATCTTCATCTAGCCCAGATGTAATGAGGAAAAGGTGTTTCTGAAGCCTATAATTCTTCTTGTTTATTTTATTAGACTTGATATAACTGACTAAATTCAATTGATTGAATTCTGTTGTATTTTCTAAGGTTTTTAGGTTCATGAAGATAAGCATTTTTAATTTTCATCTGGTTTAAAAAAAATGAAACAAAAAAGAACAAACCAACCTCGCCAAAAAAACCTGCCTCAAAAAGAAATGTTAATGCAAGTAGAATTAAAATTCTTTATTAAGTTTCCTTAAGTTTGCCTCTTGAGAGGCAACTCCTGAAAAGTATTAGAACAAAGTACAGTACAGCTTCAAGAAGCACAGTGACATCAGGAAAACTAATGCTACACAAATGAATGATCAAACATGCTGGCTGAAAGCATAAAGTCATAGTAACCCATGCCAGCTCAGTCGTCCTGCACTGCATCATTCTGTCTGGAATGTGCACACTCTGTGAAATACAAAAGGATGGGCAGAAAGAAAAGGATTCATTTTGTCCCATTTATTAGTCACCTCCTTGTTTTCTGGACACTGCTAAATAATAAGGGAATATTCTCACCTGCTATTGTGAGCTACATTATCTCAGATTAATTCACGTTTTATAGAACTGTGCCCAAAGGAAGAAGTATTAAATGAAATTCTGAACTGAATATTGCTGTGGCATTAACAGCCTTTACCAATAAAGCTTAGGGGTTTAGATGACAAAGTATGCAAGGTCAAGACTTTGCAAACTAAGCCTTTTAGCATGTGTATGTTCAAGTCAAATTTATTATTATCTAATGAAAAAGTGGCTCAAAAGCTTGGAGGGTTTTCTAGCGAGTAAAAATAAATGAACATGGCATCTAAAGCCAGAAAGATCTAGTTTAAATCCCATAAAAAAACACTAGAAACAATCTGTCAGAGGGATTAAAAAATGCTTCAAAATAACAATAACAATAGCAGTGCATTTTGAGATCTGGCTATATCAGAGGAGTCAAGTTTAGAATCCATACCTGTAAACAAATAGGAAAAAAAAGTTGGCCTGTGTGAAACTGCACAAGACTGCAAAGGACTTCTCTGCAGCATTACCTGTAACATCACTTTAATCCCTGTAGTTGACAATGAACCCAGAAAGTTAGAAAGTCTAGGAAATGTTTGCAGAATTCTATATGGTAAACACATAAGGCTATTCACAACCTCTATCCCTTGCAAAAATACTTGGGAAGTTGAAGTGTTGTATACTTGAAAACTCTGAAATCAGTTTCTTCAGTTTCTTACACACCTGTAATTCGTGCCATGTACATAAGCATTATCATGATAACTTGGTGTTCCCCTCTTTCATCCTTTCTTTTCTCTTTTCCCTCTTTGTTCAGTGGTTAGTGAGGCTACTTTTGCTATTCAAAATCTGCTACTTCTACCTCAGTGGGTGGCTATCAAAAATAAGGACAATGAAAGAGAAATGACAAAACATGAGGCCTTTTGTTTCCTCCCTGCCAAGCGTATTGACTGGAATACATAAAGTTGTTTCAGATGTCCTTTCTAACAGGACAAGAGTAGTATTATACTACACACCAGAGTAAAAAGAAGTAGAAAATGAAGTATGACATAAAAATATAATTTAATTGCAAGTAACATGTGAGTTGGTTTTTTATGTTATTTGATGTAGTCAGAACCACGACAGCTTATTCTTTTTCTTTTTTCATTTTTTTTTTTAAGGTTAAATCTAGATAGCCTAGATATAGATAATCGAGGTATAGTCACATATATTATCTACATAATCTAGTCACAGCAATATGGATCTTACTGTCCAAAGCCCATCTACGGTATCTAAGCAAGTGGCTGAATTATTCTGTGAATCTTCTTAATGAATATTGCGAAGTAAAATTAGTTAAATTAAAGCTAACCAAGACATATACATCTAAGCTGCAAACTCACACTGAATTTCAATTTCACAAGAGAAATTTTGTCTCTTTTGGTAGTTTAGTTAATATGAGCCAACATGTTGGAATAACTCACGTCAGTTTGTAACATAATTATCATAATGACAAGAAGATAGAAGGAATTTCAGTAGAGATTATAAAACTAAATATTCATTAGAGCAACTGCAGTGTGAACTAGGAAAGTTCAGGGTCTGGATCAGTTAAAATAGAATTGGAATTTACTTGTTTTTAATATACAATTTTCTGATTACAGAAGGATCTATAAGTTGTACTCTCAATTTCTGACAAAATATTGCATACTCAGTATGGTGCTAATGGTGTTGAAAGGAGGGCTGAATGGTAAAGATTCTGCTCTGAATTTAGATGTGCTGAAGGAGACATTATATACCAGTGTTGGGTTGTTTTTTTGTATGGAGGTGGCTGGTCCTGCTACTCTTTTTCCAGCGTACATATTGCATATGCAACATACTTGTCCATGTGATCTGTAGCCTTCCTCTTTTTTGAGTTGTGACAGCTCAGTTTTTTTTGACACAGTGTTAATGATGCCAAGGTTGATCCCTATAGAGTCCCTTCCCCTAAGAGCTGGACTCAGTTATCCTTTTGTGTCCCTTCCTCCTCAGAATACTCTGTGATTGAAAAGTTTATCAGGTGTCAGATCTCAATTTTACCAGATCTGCAGTTTCCAGGCACACATATACTCCTACACTCAAGTGTTACTAATGTGAATGAAGCAAAATCAGAAACCCCATTTTAAAGAGATTTCCCTTTAAACTGTAGTTTTCTTTTTAGCAATCCAATGATTTGAACAACACATTAATATCAGGAAGTTTGCTAATAAGTATATTAAGTAAGCTTTATTATACTTTTCCTTCATCCTAAACTAAGGAAACAGATTCATTACCTTGATAGATTAATTAAAAATAGGTTTCTAACTCTAAGATCAGATAAACAAAGATAGCTTTGAATGCGGTTTGCCAACATTAAAACAATAAGAAATGCTTTTCACAGGTTCCATACTGTTCATATTTTTCTACCCATTTAAAAAAAAATGTATATAATGAATGAAAATGTTTCAGATATGCTCTTGATGAAGGATTTCTTTTATTTAAGGCAGATGAATATACGTAGATCTGTATTAATCAGAGGAATAATACACCTCTAAGAAAGTAATAGCTGAATTTCACTAGAAAATACAAAGTAATATTGTTCAAATCATCATTCAGTGGTAACATCAGAAACCCCATTACACAGAATTGTGTTCAGAGATCCTGTGGAAGAGTCCATGACTACTGAGCAAACACTGCCACTGAAGACCGATTTAGAGAGCTGCATTATTGAACAGAACATGACCCTTGCACACAGAACAGGAATCATAAACTTTAATCTGCTTGTTATTAGGGGATCATATTGCATGTTAGTCTAATGATTAATATCTAATTTGAAGTGAGAAATAGCTGATATTTCAAAAGCATATGAACTCTACAGGGATCAAGAACCACTGGATCTAATACAATCATTGGGATGTTACATGAATATAGGCTGGTAGTTACAGCTGGTCATGGAGGAAGTTGAAACTGGACTTATTCAGAATAAAGGCAACAACTGGTATGATAGCAGATAAGAAGAGAAATAATACTGAGTAGGAAATCAGGACTTAATAGTTACAGAAATTTTTATCTGAAATTTGAAAATAAGAAAATAACTTTCAGGTTCATACAAAGAAAACTGAACTTATACAAATGGTTGCCTGTCTCACTTAGCACAGACTAAATTAATTACAGGTTAGCTCATATTTAAAAATCTAGACAGTATCAAGGACCATTTCATTTTCAGGCAGATTTAAATTTAAAGATTCAAAATCAAGTGATATATTTTAATATGCTGAATAATACATGAACCAGATATGTTCCATGATACTTCAAGCTCTTTCTGATCCCAGCATTTTTCATTTGTGTTGCTTTTTTTTTTTCTCTGAGACTTTTAATAACTGATAATTCATGACTTCACTTTCTTCGTGACAGTTTAACATTTGTGTTCAAGATAATGCTGTCAAAAAAGAAAACACAACAAATATCAGGTACATTAAATTACATTAAATTTCCATGTTGTCTCTTTTTATTCAATCTGTAGTTTCAGTTTGCAAACCAATTCCTCTTTAAAGAATTAGGTAAAAGTGAGCTGCCTGTAATTTTTTTTTTTGGACTCCTTTATGTACTCTGTGGTGCCCAAAAAATTCCATAGAAAGTGTTGATATTATTATGCACACACTATCTCTTGTCTTCTTTCCAGTTTTGGGGTGGGATATAAGATACCTGTCAGAGAACTTGGTGTTCCAATGGGGAAGTTTTGAAGTTTGGGTATTTAATCCAAAAGAGGTACATTCATGGTGAAATGATGGCAGAATCCTGGGAACTGCCTACAGCACTGACACAGTTCCTGGAGGTCACAGACACCCATAAATCAACTATTTAGTTGATTAATTCAGATTAATTAAAAATTGATTAATTTTCTAGTATTGCAGACTCCCAGGAACTTTGTCTCAGAGTCCTCAAATTTCTCAATGCTGCTTGAGTTCATAGCTGTTTAAGACCAAGTTGCCTAAAAGCTTCAGGAATTTTGGAATCATACATACATGTCAAAGTGAACAATCTTAATTATTAAGTAGAACTCCTGTATTCTTCTGAAGGAAATGCCACCTTATATATTTAACTTTTTTTTTTAATTATTCATGAGGGAATTTCCAACTTATCAAATATTTCCTCTAATACCACATATTTCTAGTTGAAGTGCCTTTTTAGCATATATATCTGCAGAAAACATGCAGCTGGCTCACGGGTTTTATATATGCATAGACACACAAATAATTATTTATTTTTAATCTGATTTCTTTGTACTCCAGGATATCCATACTTCTGGTTTTATTTCTTAAGTGTATGGAGCTGAACTGATTGCAGATATGTACCTTTGGATTAGTATCTTGAGCAGCTCTAAAGCCAAAGGACTGTAAGGCATGATTCACCTCATACTGAAGAAATCCTCCACAACTTTTGATATTACTCATACCCTCACAGTGCCTTTTCAGCTCCCTTGCTCCATGGGCAACTAGCTCAGAAGTAGACAGCCAAAGCTAGGGAAATGCATTCCAGCTTTTACAGGTCATACTCTGTTGCAACAATTCCATTGCATGGACTGTGCAATATTATAGGAATTATCCTATTGAAAGCTGGGAACCTAAAAAAGAAGAACATTTTATGGTCATTCCCTTAAAATTACTTCTATAAACAAGGTTCCTTTTTCCGGCATTAAAACTGCTCATATCTCTCAAAAAGCTCTAGGGAAAAGTCTTATATTTAAATTCAGTTATGTTTGTGCTTTACATGTTGGGTACTTCCAATTATTATATTAAATATATCAAATCTCAGTGGGATGACTGGTGATAAGTGTTACATATTTATAAATATTATGTATTCGCAGAACCATGTTTTGGGTTATTAAAATCATAGATTCACACTGATGAATGGCTCAGTAGGTCAATTAGCCCATGTCATCAGCCTAAATATGCATGAATACATGACACAACTTAGTCTATTTTGTTTCTAAAAGCCAGTAGCAATAGATCACAGGCTCCCCAGTCAGCTCTCTCCAGTGCTTTCCTCTCCCTTGGCTTCAGAAGCTTTCTCCCCCAAGATCTAACTTGTATGTTCTTTGCAGTGTCTTTGTACTGCAGAGTTCCTGGGCCAGTGATGATGGACCTCCACTACAGGCAGGGAAGGAGGTTACTCACTCCATGCCAACAGCCCGTCATGCTCCCAGGCTTCCGAGGCAGGAAACACCAATTCCTTCTATCTTTCCCCACAGGTCTCATTTTCACATCTGCTTATTCTAGTCCACAGTTTTTCTTGAAGTCTTTTGAGTTGAAGCGCTGCCAATACTAGAGAGAGTTTGTGCTGTGATAACTTTCCCCTTCCTTGTGAGAGAGCAACATCCCAAATTTTGTTCCTCATGTTTGTATGTTTAGTTATTTCAGCACAAATGTACTTTTCAAATTGTCCTTGCTGATTAGCACTTTACAGAAAAAATCTAAGGTTTCTCAAAATGGTTTTGAATGCCAGTCCTTTCCTCAAATGTTCTTTCAGTCTCTCAGTATCATATAGTAACAAGCCTTTCCTCTTTTCAGTCATTCACATAATTAATTAAAATATATCAACATTGGACTCAGTACAGACCACAGCATAGCATCATGTCATATTCCTTTCCAGTATGACTGTTAACAACTGAAATTTCCCTCTGGACATAGTTTCCCAGTTTCCCTTTTTTTGCAGAATATCTAACGGGTAGGTCAGAATAAAAATTGTTTTGACAATTAGTCTTATATGACATTCACTTCAGTGTGCTAAGGAATCACAGTATATTTATCAAAATCAGCAGGAAAACCATACCCAGAATGAAAAAATACCCATATCACCATCAATAAGGAAAAATATATTAATAGGGCCAGATATATATAAGACATAGTAATGACTTGGGAAGTGTTTATCTGAATGTCTGGTCTCAGTGTAACAAATTCAATCTCACCTGCTGCGAAAGTTCCATTAATTTAATCAAATCATTTCCAGTACAAAAAAAAAGAAAATCTGACGTTATCTTGGATTAAGCTGTAAATCTCTACAGGTTAAAAGACTGAAAAATATATGAGGGCTTAATGATGAAGTTTTACAGGATGGTGTGCTCTCAGCCCAGGCGATAAAAAATTGTGTGTAATTAATACTCTGTTGTAGTGCTGAGGTGCACTAAGGCAGAACCAAGGAGTCTGTCATTCTCTAACCTTTGAGGACTTAACCATGTAATCTTTATTTTCATTCTTAACTCTGCCATTTGTTTTTGAGATTAGATTCTTTTTTTATTTAAGGGATGTATGCCTTTAGTATAATAATACTTTATAGATTCACTTTTCAGATTAAATTAAAACATTTGTTTTAGATTTGAAGCATATAGGGCATTACTGCTGCATTCTTGGGAGAAATTCAACTCCCAGTGAATTCAGAATTGCACTAATGCACATTGTAGAAAACTGCTGTGATCCTGGAAATTCAGAGAAACATTAAAACTTCCAATGCTTTTCTTCAGGAAAGAAAAAAATCTGTGATGTTGATGCAAAACTTATATGTCTTTGTGTAAACAAAAGACCCCTCTCATAAGTATTTTATGAGAGTTTTACTCCAAAGAAAAAGACAAAGCACATGAGGTGTATTGCTGGCATTTCACAGTGAAGTGATTCTATAGATTCTGAAAAACTGAATTATTTATTGAAGTTTATGCATTTTTCCATTGGGCAGATATATACAGTTCCTTGAAAATATTTTTACCCCACTTAAATTTAATAAATCAGATATGCTATGTTTATTCCTTGACTAAAAAAAATGAACTCTGCTTCTTTGAATTCACAGCATTTTTCAATATGCCTAAGCACCAGGAAATCAAGGAGCTCTTTTTATCACTCTTCTCCCTGCGACTGTTCTATTGTGTGCACCAGCTTTCCAACTCCAAGTAATAAAAGCATCGATCTTCTAACATCTTGACAGTGGAGTTCGTCTAATTCTGCATTAGCACTAAACACAAACAAAAAATTTAGTATAAGGAGCCCCAAGAGACGCTTCAACCAGATTTCCCTATTTCCCTGGACTAAATCAGCTCCTCAAAACTCAATTTAAGAAGCTAACACAGACACTACAGTTAGAATGGTAAATCTACTCCCCATCAGTTTCTCAAATAAGGTTTTCAATCACTGATTTGGTCTACAAAGATAGAGCTCAGTTCTAGGTACTCCTCTCAAGCTATGCTCATTAAAGATCATTGCTCCCAGTGTTTCATCTTAACCCTGCCTGGAAATTGGAGGGTCTTTGAGTACAGAGCTGGATGCTGAAGAGATTTTCTTAAGTAAATTTTAGCTAGCCAGAAGGAAATGCTTGCAAGTAAAATATGAACACTGAAGAAATGTGATATGATTCAAAAGGAATGGAGGCAAGAGACAGAATATATTTTGAAATAAACTTCCTGAATTGTTGCACGCTTTCGTTTTTTTATCCCCAAATACCGTGCTTTCACTACTACCATGGTATGTTACAGTAGGATTTTGAGGGATCAGGAAGACAAACCATTCTATAACTGGGAGGTTGGGATTTTCTGTTGGTTTAGTTGGTTGATTCATTGATTGCCTGGGTTTTTATTAGGATTTTTGAAGAACTGCAACAACTCTTCTAAGCTTTCAAGGAAAGAAACACTGAATCACACAATTATTTAGGTTGGAAGGTCACCTTGTGTAATGCTTTACTCAAAGGAGGGCAAATAAAATGACATTGTTCTAGTGCTTTTTGGTCAGATTTTGGGTATTGCCAAGGTTGGAGTTTTTACTTCATTTCTAGGCACTCATTCTAGTCTTTGACAATTCTCATAGTTTAAAAAATATTAAAAAATAATTAGAATTTTCTGTGTTGTAGCTCATGTTTGTTGTCTCCTATCATTCTGCTGTGGACCTCTGAGAGGAGGCTGCCTCTACCTTCCCTAAGCTCTCCCTTTCAGAGGTTATGGGCAGTAGTAACATCCTCACAGGCCTTCAGCTGTTAATGCTGAACTGGCCTCACTCCTTCCCTGTCTCCTCGAATGTCCTGTGCTCTACTCCATAACCTTGGCTTAGAAGCCTTTGCTGGATTGGCTGCATTCCATATGTGTCTCTCTGGGAGAGAGAGAACGCCAGCACTGGACCAGCCCTCCAGGTGTTTTCTCACCAGTGCTGAGCAGAGATGAAGAACCACATTCCTCAGCCTGCTGGTGACACTCCCCGTAACAGCCCAGCAGTCTTTACCCACCAGCACTCCAGGTTTCTCTTTGCAGAGCTGCTCCTCTGCCAGTTGATGTTCAGCCACAGAGAAGAGCTCCATTCCTGCTGAAAAGGGAGCAAATTGCTGACAGTCCTGTCTGAGAGCAGAGACCCCTCACATTCATTCAAACACTCACAGGCACTCAATGAAAATTTTGACTGAAAGCAAATCTTCCCTCTTGGACAGCCCTGAGAGATGAAGTAAAGCATCCAAACATAACTTCAGCAACAGTGCAGCTGACAGACTGTCAGTGAACTGTCATTAAAACATAACTGATCCATGAATTAATTTTTAAGGATGCCTGCCAGATACTGGATCCTACTCTTCAATTAACAGGGTTTGCTGTGTTCTCTTTTCTAAAATATCTCTTATACGTTTGTTTAACACATGAAGTAAAAAGCAGTTTGATTAGATTTTAATCAGTCTATATCATTTCTCTTAATATAAATTTCAATTTTTCTTTTAAAAATAGAATAAAGTTTCTACAAGACCAGCCTGGAAAATACAAGACCAAACAGCATTTGCTTTGTCATTAAATAACATAGTTATCTCTAAACCACTCCAACAAAATATCAGATGAAAATATTTGAATCTAAGAGAAAGAGTCTTAAAAATGGGAAACAAAAGTTGATGTAAAGAGTTTTAGAAAGAAAGAGTGTGGTATGTGGAAAATTACTTTCTACCACCTAATAACATCATCAATTCAAAACTGTAACGCCACACACTGATTCTACATATTTTTCTACATCTTAGTATATTGTAAAGGCTGGTATATATGTTGTGCAAACTGGTGCTAGGTATAACATTAGGAAAACTATGGATCTTTTTGTTGAGGTGATTTTGCCATCTTAATTTAGGTGTTCTTGCATTATATGTAACACATATATTCTTATATATGCAGGTAGTCCTCTTAGGCTTTTTAGCAGCACTACATGCCACACAGAAAACGGCAAAAGAGGGACAAGCTATTCATTTGTGGATTAGTACCTAGCTGGTTTAAATTGCTGCAGTTTCTTTTGTAGTACATGAGATGCTTTCCTTCATACTAGCAAAAACATCTAGCATGGTATCATTATGGTATTCCTCAGGGGGTGCTTTTGCAAATGTAATAAAACCCATACATTTATCCAAAGTTATGCACTGAGTCTTTTTAAATGGCTTTGAACTGTCCTTAGGAGGCTGTGGTTTACTACAGTGGTGGAATTGTCACGTCATAGCAGCAGCTCACAAAAGGAAAGGACTTGAAAAGTTTGCTAACGTCAGCTTGCTGGAGATTATAGTTTGTTTATTAATGTAGGTGATTAAGTTTCTTTTCATCTGTTTCCATGAGACTTTTAATGTCAGAATAGAAGTTTATGAGTTGCTTATTTTTCATTTCTGATTCAAGGATTTGAACCATATTCCCTCCACTGGATATGTGGGACTGCTAACAGTTTGCAAATGTAGCCTAAGCACCTCAAGTGTGGAAAACTGTAACATTTTCCTATGAAAATGTTGAAATACATTTTCCACAGTGTATTTTGTTTTCTTGTTCTTTTCATTTTGAAAGCAAAAACTAGCTAAAATTGGATTTTGTCCATAGTACTCTCATTATTCAAAATTCTTTCCAACACACAGATTAATAGCAAAACAAAACACAAAACCAAACAAAAGCAAAATAACAAAAAACCACAAGAAAAAACCCACTGAAAAAGAATTATCAGCTCTAGGACAGAAGCAATTGTGTACTTTGTTTCTTAAAATTAGTTGTAATAATTTTCAAACACAGGAAGCAGCCAATGTACAAAACATCCATAATTCACTCTGTGTTCATGACAAGTTAGGTCTTATTATTTCTGTATTTGAATGATATTGGATAGTCAAATTAGTTTTAATAAAACTAATCTGTGGTCCATGTTGAATGACATGATATCACACCACTAAAAGAAAGAGCAATTTCCCCTACTGCTAAATTAATTAGTTCATATAAAGTAAAAAGAGGCTGATTTATGAAATCTGATATAGCCTTAGGTATTCTAATAATAACCATCATCATCTATGAGGACATGAAAAAACACTTATGAACAGAGTTTATCATATAACATGTTCCTGTGACAAATATCTTTTCATTAAAAAAAATCAAATAGGATCTTTCAGACAGGAACTGAAGCTGGTTTTTAACATCTGTGGGGTAGATATAGCTCAGGCAGAAGTAGCTCTTGCTATAGATAAGCACTGAAAACTGACACAGGGTTTCCCATTTCACTTGATGGACTGCAGGTGTACAATTCCTTAAAACTGGTGAAAGTCGTGCTGAGGAGAAAATGTCAGAAACCTTAGATATTCAGCAGTGTTGCAGTACAGACTGTTATAGGCAGGTTTTCTGCACATCATGCTGAGCATGTAGCAGGTTTTTGCAGACAACTGACTTGTCTTTTACTGGCCCGAATTTCCAAGGTACATGAATGTTGCACAGCTTCAGATCTGAATGTAGTACTTTGGAGGATGACATCTGTCAGCCTGGTCAGCACTGGAATAAGTTGTAGTGAAAGAGCCTGAAGTAGTCAATGCTGTACAGTCGTTCCACGTCATTTCTTGAACAGCGCCCAAGGGCGATGTGGAGAGAGCCCACACTTCTTCTGTGCTTCCTGAGAACCACTTTGTAGCTGGTGGCTGCTCAACATCTTATCTAGGTTTCAAAACAAGCTTTTCAGAGTCCTTCAGGAATACCTATCTGTTTGTTTCAACTGAGTCCTTTCTACTGACTTCAGAGGAATTCAAACCATTTAAATCTGGATATTTTATTTCACACTGAGAATGCAAGTGGGTTGTGAGAACAAGCTATGCTTTTTAAATTGATGCTTGAGCTTATTGAAACCTCCCCACAGAAGTAAATCCTTTTGAAAATGTTCACTTTGGAATAGATGTGAATCAAACTGAGAAAGATGACTCCACATTCTTTTTTAGTAATTTTCTGACTTATCTAGGCTTCATTCTAGTTATCCAGGGATCCTAATGCTTATAAAATCACCACTGACTAGAAATGCTTAGGCTTTAGAGCACAATGTGCACAACACGTATTTCTCCTCAGCCTGGTATTTCATGAAGTCCACCTGTGTTGCAATAATCTCAGGTTTCCTAACTGCTTTTGGGATAGCAACACCACTTTTGTGGTTTTAGAACTCTGTACAAAGCCTTCTTACTGTTTCCTGCACACACTACAGACACTAGATAATTATTTACATTTTAAAAGATAATAAAAATAAATAGGAAATAGAAAACATAAACTTATCACTGTACACATGCATTTTGTTTTACAGTAGCTAACACTAAATAATAACCAACACTAGGGGACACTGAACAAACTGCATCAGCTGGAATGTCTTTCTTCAGGCATTCTATAAACTTTCTGATGTTTAAGTTCTACAAGATACACTTCTGCATCTTTCCTTACAAAATGTTGGACCATACTAAATTTTTTCCTTGGACAGAGATGATCAAGCAAAATATTTTTGAGATGGTTTGGTAACTTGGTAAACCACTTACTCTAAAAACGAAACTATTTTAAGAATATTCATTTTATGCTGCAATTTTAATCAAGGCCTAGATCTTTCTGCATGCAGCCTTCAGAATAGTGATCCCAGCTCACTGGAAGCTTTGCATAGTCTTTTGGATATAATCCAAATATTAGATGTCCTTGCGATGTCTAAAGATTTTTGCTTTTTATATATTTTCATACTCTTGTAGCTTTGTAGACTGTTAATACATACTTATGTAGCTTGTAGTACTTTTCCAGCCCTTTCTCCCACATTTTAGAACAGTAAGTTAGCCCTTTCTAAGACATTCCTGAAATTCTGTTTCTTCTGTATCCTCAAGAAGATGAATTCTAACAAGGACACTCTGTTTTGCACTAGAACTTAGAAGACATAGCAAGAAATAGGGCAAAGAAGCCTCTGGAACAACTCTAAGGGGCAGACCCCTTAGGGTGACACAATTACTCTGTTATTGGAGGTACCTGCTAGATATACTACTTATTTAACTTTATAAAATTTGTAGCAAATAAATTGTGTGCATGTGCAGAGCCATACTTGTGCATCTGAAGGCTTGCATTAAAGATCTGCTTTTAACATTATCACTCTTAGTATTGTTTGGAATGTTTTTTTGTCTTTTATTCTAGGCAACGCTTGTGCCTAGAGGGGTTTTATTTAGAATTAAGAGGTTATGTATATTTGTGTCTGAAAATTCTAAGCACTATTGATCAGTGTATTTGCCTGGGTAAACCAAGACAAGAGACATACTTCCTTTACTGTTTAAAAATAAAGGGGAAAAAACCAGTCCCAAGAGAATAATGAACTAAACATCTTTAAAAGCATTATGCCTTACTCATAAAAAACTGGTACTAATATATAGTGAAAGCAGTACAGTCATGCATTTTCAGCTCAGTATTAAAAACCAGGGTTTGGAAACCTATCAGAACATTCACTTCACTTAAGAAAGAGACTCAGAACCTTACTGATTTTAGTTCAATTCTAAAATTCTTTGCTAGTTTTGTTTCATGGGACAGAGACGAGATCTGGTAATCCCAGGCACAGAACAATGTAGATCACCTGGTAAACTCTCCACTGTCCACTCACATTATCAGAGCTTGGCTATGTCTTTGTCAGAGAATTGCTGTTTGTCAAAACAATGTATTCTATTTACTCAATTTCCTTAAACAAATTTTCTCAATTCCAGAATGATATCCTTGATTACTGCACAGTGTGAAATAAGATTTGACAGAGTTAGCTACTACTGTGGGATGTGAGTGCCTCTAGTTAGCTTTCCATTTCATCATGTTTTATCGCTCAACAAGTTTACATCTTCCAGAAAGTAATTTTCCAAGAAATTACAAAATTATAGTTCTCAGGATCTTCACTAAATATGTACAACAGCTAAATTAAAATTTCTGTTTTACTGCAATTTCCTAGTCCTCATGATGAATGACACTGGGCTACTGTGAAGGGCTAAATTCTCATGTTCTTACAAGAAAAAATTCAATGGATCTTAGTCCAGAACAATCTAAAAATATTCCGTTTCAATATGAAAAAACATTCATGGAAGAGTAATATTCATGGAGCAGTAATAATCATGTAAACTTTGCAATATAAACTGAAGTTTCTACTTCCTTTTTATGATATTTTAATTGAAGAACTAAATAGAAAATTTTTGAAGAATGATGTTACTAAAAAATGTTGATGCCACTGAACTAATTAAATTAATATTCTGGAGCCTAGCTGGTGTCCTGTTTTGTTTGTTTGTTTTTTTTAATGAGTAGAAACAGAGCTGAGTAATTTTTTTAGGTTTTTCAATGTACATATTTAACTACTAGAAAAAGTGAATATCTAAATTAATATAACATTATTGTAGCTTTAATAATTTCAGAAGATAATTGACAAGTATGATAAAATAATAATTGATAATTTCAAGCTTTGTATAATAGTGCCTATGCTTTTTGAGGATTATTTATAGTATTTTATTAATATAATATTCTAGTTTCATTTTAGAGAAGAAAATCAGGGCATCTGAGTCATCTCTTTCATGCTGGTAACTTTATAATTAAATCCTTAGGAAGCATAATGGTACACCAGAAATAACTTAAAATACATTTGTAATATTTGTGACAGAATACAGAGAAAAGCTATCAGGGAGAGAAGTTTTGCCAGTTTTTTATTGATGAACTTCATAAGTATATCAGTTGGGTAGAATCAAACTGGTTAAACTTTATCTGATTAATGACACATAGATAAATCAGATTCTGTAACCAATTTTCAATTATACTGGTGCAAAATGGTTTTACAAGAGGAAATTAAAGACGCGAACTCCAGGTAACTGAAAAAAAAAATCAAATAATTCAAGGGAAAACATCACACACATAGAAAAATTGGGGGGGGGGGGGGGGGCAAAAAACCCAATTCAGATGCAACAAAATAAAAAAACAAATCTTTAAATATCCATTTTCCCTACACAATTATACAATTTTTTTAATATATCAACTTTGAATTAAAAAACAAAACAAAACAAAGACCACCACCAACAACAAAACAAAAACAAAAACAAAAACAAAAAAAAAAACCCATAGCTGACAAGCTCTATTTTGATTCTTCAGTGAGGAGACATTTTTTCTTTAGACAGGAAAAAGTCTGCTTGTATGAGAAAATGGTACTGCCTAGCAGAAGTTAATTTTAGTGGAAAAGTGAGATAACAGAAGAAAAAAAAATGCCTGCAGAGGCCTCTGTGCATCCTAAGCATCCAGAGCTACAAATGCTTTCAGACCCTGATCTTTTATCACTGAATCCTCGTGTGATTGTTTACTCTCCAAGCAGCCTGTTCTTGCTAGTTTGAGTTTGATAAATGAAATAAGAGGTTACATGGTTTTATTCAACAAAAGACGTACTTCAGTGTAGCAAGTTTGCACAGATTTCAGCAATTCCTCATTAGAAAAATAGAAGAAACCATTTTGCATGACTCAGCAAGCCACAACCATTGAAATTGTCCAATTCAACTTCCCTGAGTCTGCAAGATCTCCTGGACTTCCAAGGAGAATCACCCTGAACCACTCCTGCCTCTTTTTTTCTCGTAGCACTATATGGAATTAGCTTCTCTGAGGTGCAACCAACAAAAATCATTGAAACAATAATACATTGTGATTTCTGCAAAGGGACAGTGCACTTACTAATATGTTCTAGTACTAATACAATACACAAAGAGCTGTCTTCCTTCTAAGCACTGCTGTCCTCCTGCTGTGTCTGATTATGAGGAAGCTTTTATTTTTTTTCTGGCAGCTTTTACAAAGCTTTATGTTGCCATGTTCTGTCATCAGCTGTCCTCAGCCAGAAAATGGTATGTACTGTGCAGTTGATCCCAGAAAAAGTTGCCATCTACTGTATTAAACATAGGCACAAAACCATCAGAGCTCAAAATTTTATACCAGCTAAGCTGAAATAAAATTACAGATGTAATTTGAAGATGTCTCATATCGTAACCTCAGAAATCTGTCTCTGAGACCTCCAAACTTCAAGATTTGTCTAATCTAGCAGTATTTTTCCTGATGACTACAAATATCAACACATCTTCAGAATGGCAGCAAAGACATCCTACAAAATATTTTCCTTTGTTTTTTTTCTTGATGAGTATCAAAATCTACTTTAATGCACCAATTTTCACTAAAAAGCTTTACAAATACCAGCAGAATTTACAAAGCAGAACAGTGATCGGCAATAAAGCCCTTACAGATGTATTTCTATGTCCACAAAGGAAGCAGCTGTTTGTTGAATTTAGGATAATGAAATCTTCCTTGACATACAGACTTCGAACAACAACATATTGGCTTGCCCAATGTGTATCAACAATTCTTGTTAGTTTTCATAGCTTCAAGGCTTATCAGACCATTTCTCTGCATTTCCCTGAACAAAGTTTGAGCCGCAGATGTTGGAAGGGAAACAGACGGCAAATACACTAGAGAGCATAATAAATCCCCAGCTTCCAGTGTAGACTTTGTCTATGTCCACTAAAACTGTGTTCAAACAGTGAACAAAGTAAATAGCAAGCAGAGTTTGTCCAAAATTAGCTCTAAATGCTGTCAGTAGAAGAGATGTTAATGATAGCTTCATCATCCCCTTCTTGGCTTCCACAGTTCTACAAGGGGATTCAAGTCCGTAAGTGTTTTCTCACTAAGGGAAACTTTTTTGTAAGCTGGGTGACCTTCAGCACTGAGCAACAGGAACTGCTCTGCTAATATGGTTGCATGAAAGGGGACATGGCTTGAAGGTTATAGGCAAGTTCAAAGCACATAACAATTTATACCTGAGATTTAACTGTGCAGCAGCTTTGTAGTTAATAGGCTCCTTCTGTGCTTATTCTGATCCCAGATATTTTGGGGATAGAAATCTGCAAGGTCTGACTTACATATTGACTTCTCAAGATTTTATTTTGTTGTCATTCTTAATCTATCCAAGTTGGACCTGAGACATGAATGGTGTCTAATCTTATAGAACCAGATTTCACATCTTCTTGTTTTGCTTTCTGAAGTTGACCTTTTTTCATAACTGGCTCAGTATGTAACAACTGCTTCTCAAAAACCTTTGCAACCACGTGATTCAAAGTGCTTTAAGAGTTGAAGCTGTGGCTTGCAGTAGGATGATGATGATGATGATGATGATGATGATGATGATGATGATGATGGTGAATTAAATAATATAACATTTCCATGCCAGGTATAAGATCTATTTTAAGACCAAAGAAAACAGAATAGTGTTTAACTGATTATTCAGAGAAAGAAATACTACAGATCTGATAAAGGTGTATAATATTTTTACTGGTAAGCATTTAGAGACTATTCCTGAACAAAACAAGTCCTACTCACAGCATTTAACTTAACTGCCAAAAGATGATTTACATGCAAAGGAATTGTGTAAATATTTCAAAAAATCATCTGGGGATAAATTCAGGGATGGAAGAAAGCTAGATTTTTGAAGCTTTATTTACATATGTAATCATAAATATATTAATGTGTAATTATGTTTCCCATGTAACTTGGAAATTTACTTGTGCTTTTAACTAATAAAGTGTTTGATTATTGAACCTGTGGTAAGCAAAAATAGCTGTCTCTAGAGAAATTATATTCTACCCACATACCCAGTTTTGATTTTTATGTTTAGCTCCTCTTGATCCAATTTTGCTTCATCTGGCAGATGCATAACAAGTACTCAGTTCCTGCAAGCCAGTTTATCCCTTTCTTTTTCAATGAATACATTTTTCATCCCTAGTCTGCACTTTGTAAAATATATTTAGTCCATCGTGACTCTTCTCAAGGTATTGCAAATGCTAAAATAGAAATAGACAATGAGTCCTATTCATTTGTGCTGCATCTCTGATAAGAGACTAGGTTTAGAATTTTCCATGGTAACTAGAATGGCTGAAAGTTCTTTTGACAATAATATGATGGATTCCAGTGTTAGTCATTTAGGAATAAATTCATCGCTTTAAGCAAAGTTACTCCAAAAATGTCCATTCTTCAGCTACTTACACTAAGTGAGAAGACCACTGTTCTACTTGAGGGGTTGTAGCAGCCCTGCCTTCAGAAGGAAAAAATAATCTTCTGGGTGGGGTGAAAGGTAAAAAATCGCATTTCCAAGAAACATATGGCAGACACTTTCTAGTGTCTATGGCTTTTGTAGGGAAGGATCTCGAGAAAGAAGATGATATTTGGGGATGAGGACTTATAACCATACATCAATACATATATTTGGACACAATTTGCAAAGTTTATAGAAATGTTTGCTGTATCTTTGATCAATACTAACAAATGCTTGAAGTCAGTTGCATGATTAAGTTCATATTAAGCATTTTAAATTTTCTCATACAGCTCATTATTTGCTGGATTGGACTGTTGTGGGAATGAAGGGTAATTATTCATTGCAAATGTATTTAAGGTCCTTCCTTGCCATCTGATAGCTGTGCATGCTTATGCACGGTAGCAATTGATTTTTTTTTAATGTAAAAACTTCCCATACTTTTGGTACAAACTGCAAATTAGAGAAAAAACATTAAGCTGCACTGCAGTGTCAAGTGCAATCACAGATCAACTGACATGTGACATTATCCAAAACCTTTCTGGATGGAGTTACCTCTTCAAAAGTTAGTGCAAAAAGGTGAAATAAGTGGGACTGAAAAAACATCTATTTTGAAGGGAGGGAAATGTGAATATTACTTATCTGCTACAGAATAGTATTCTTTTATTTTTGTCATGGTAAGTCTAATTAAATAGTTACATTTTAAAATCTTTATGAGAATCTTAATTATTAATGACATCAACAGGCTGAAAAAAAAGGTAGGTTAGGTGTGGGGAGAGTTTGGCCCTGCAAAGACATTACTTAAAAACAATTTTTTTTTGCATGATTGAGTACGTGTGCACACAGACTAGATAGTGACACTTTACAAGAGGTTACAGTAATAAATTATTTACAAAATGTTGGTAAACACTGTAGGCTATTACGGAATCCACAGAGTCCATAGTTTTGTTATAGCTATGTGTAACACCCTCAAGTAATGTGCAACCACGTATAATTTATGAAAGCAATATCCGTAGTATTGTTTATGATGTATATTAAAAATTTATTAATCCTTATTGAATTATTTATAAATGCAATCCTAATGGAAGGCATGGCTGACTAGTTACTCCATGGCACTAGCTGTATGGGAGTTAAAGGTTGCATGCCTCTGCCCCTCCTTTTTAACTAGCCCAGTAGTCTTTAGACACGGCAGCACTCACTATTTCCTTACAGGATCCTAGGAAATTAGGAATCAGAGAGAGGCATTGTAAAGAGATTTGCCTGCAAGCAAATGCATAGGATCCTTTTCTTCAACCTTCTCCAATATTTCAGTAGAGCTACCATAAATGTCCTTCAATGGGTCCATGAGAAAAAGCTCCTTGCAGTTTTTGTGTGTGTATATTAAAGTGCATAAAGCCTTGCTTCTGGGGGTTCTTGTATGGTTTGGTACATCAGACCAACAAAACATGGGCCATCAATCCTTATGGTGTCCCCTGGAAAATGGGCAATTAACAGAAATGAGTGCTATAGTCTAGGCTGCCATGATAGGAACAGATCCTGGCTTGCAGAATTATTTTTCTGCTCCAAAGCATTTCTGCCTGACAAGGTACAGCCACTTCTGCTTGCAGCAGGCAAGCTCCACTAACTTTCATGTGACAGTGCAGTTTTATTGCAGCTCTTTACTTCTTTATGCATGCTGTGAAATCTCTTGCTGAGGCACTGGATGCCAGAGTACCATCCCTGCGCATTAATTCTTCTCTTGTTCTCCTGCAGGAAACAGATCTCATTCTGACCTTTAACATCTCCATGCACCGTTCCTGGTGGATGGAGAATGGGCCGGGCTGCACCGTGACCTCAGTAACCCCAGCGCCGGACTGGGCACCAGAGGACCATCGCTATATCACTGTCTCGGGGTGTTTCCTTGAGTATCAGTACATAGAAGTGGCTCACAGTTCTCTTCAGATCTTCCTTGCAGTAAGTGTTTACAAATAACTTCAATTCCACCACCTTTTCAGGATTTCTTCTTGTCTTTACTGCAACGGGGGATGATTGTGGCATTCATTCCCAAACCTTGGCTTATTTTAGTCTAGTTATGACACTGGTCTTAGTTTAGTTATGACACTCAGTTGTCATTCAGCCAGTTCAAGATAGCTGCATGCTAAAATTTCCAACATACATATTTATTATTGTGCTAAGACCTACTGACAAGACACACTGTTTTCTTGATACTATAATACATAAGTTGTGACATAATAGCAAGTTGCAGCTATTGTTGTGAAAGCCAAATTAAATGTGAAATTGAATACAAAAGACAAACAAACAGTAAAAATAGATTCACTGATCACAGGAATCACAGGACTCAAATCTGATCAATTTGTCTTTAACCGTATTAATTGACACTAGACTACAATGGGAGAGGTTTTCCCTCCCCTCTCAGAAAAGTTACACTTATATGAACATTAAAACCCAAGCTTTTAAAATATTTTTAGGAGTACAAGAATCCACTGTTGCACTGCAGAAAATTTATAAGGGATGAAAACTTTTTTCTTGGAAGAAAAATGTATAATGCAGCTCACAGCTATCCAAAAAACAGGAAGTTTTTCCATCTATCTATTTCCCAGCATTTTTTATCACTCAAGCTTGACTCATGGAATTATAGCTTCATAGAATTATTTTGGTTGGAAAATACCTCTAAGATCATCAAGCCCAAACCTCAACCCAGCACTGCCAAGTCCAACACTAAAGCCTGTACTTAAGAGCCACATCTACACGTCTTTTAAATATCTCCAGGGAGGGTGACACTGACCTGGGCAGCCCGTTCAAGTGCTTGACAAACCTTTTGGTGAAGAAGTTTTTCCTAATATCCAACATAAAGTTCCCCTAGTGCAAGTTTGATTTGCCTTGATCCAGACCAGGATGCCATTGGCCTTCTTGGCCAAGTGGGTAAGAAGGCCCGTGTTCAGTTAGTGTTGACCAGCACCCCCAGGTCCTTCTCCAACAGGCAGCTTTCCAGCCACTGTGCCCCAGCCTGTGGCAGAGCCTAGGGTTGTTGTGGCCCATGTGCAGGACCCTGAACTTGGCTTTGTTGAACTTCATACAATTGGCTTTAGCCCATTGATCCAGCCTGCCCAGATCCCTCTGCAGATCCCTCCTACCCACAAACCTTCAAAAACAGATAACTAGGTGCTTTCTTCTGCCCTTTTTTTTTTAATTTAATGAATGATGAACAAGAAACTCAAGGTATCTGTAGTTCAAGCTCAGTTCTGTTCCTGATTCTACAAGGTTTTTTGTGTGTCTGTGTTTAAACAGAGGTGTATTTTTGGATAAGTTCATTCTTTTCAAGTCAGGGTAATGGTTCAAAATAACAAGCCATTAGTAAACTGCTAGCTGTAGCTAACTACATCTGTGTTATATTCCCATTCATTTACCTGTGATTTTCACAGGTAAAGAGCTGCACAACATAAGTATGGGTCACTTTTCCAAACCTTGTGTTTGACTACTGTTTATATCACTTTCACATTTCCCATTGTGGCTATTTTTTCTAATAGAAGTGCTAGTGTAAATTCTGTCCTGTATTAAATGTGATCAAATGGGAAACAAAGGAATTAACTGGTAAAGCTCAGTGAAATGTAACAAAAAGTAGGAAGAGCAGATACTCTTTGTGTCACGAAAATTAATCTGCAAACACCAGAGGTTTATGTCCAAAGACAGAGGAGTCCTGTTACTTTATTTGAATAAAGGGAGAGGTCATGGGCATTTCCCATGGGGTCTCTCAAACTGTTAGATGACTCAGCCTCCTTTTTATATTACTTTCCTGGCCACATTTCCTTCTCTCTTTCCCCATTGGCTGAGGTACTTAAGAGGTACAGATTTTCCGAATCACCTAATATATATGACCCCCTTCCAAAGCATACCTCCCCCTTTTCTTTTCCTAGTGTCAATGAGTGGAATTCCTATGGAATTGCATTGTCAGTAGAGCTGGACTAGATTATTTCCAGAGGTTCCTTCCCAACCTAAAAATTCTATGGATCTGTGATTCTGCATTTCCATGGAAAAACTCCCTCATTTCCTTGCCCTCCCCAGTTCTTTATCAGTATCATAGCTGAATCTGCAAATGTGAGATCTTAGCTTCATTGCACTTTGACAGTAACAGCTATTTAAAGGTGTGCTGATACATGCAGAAAAAATGCATCATTTTGGCCACAACTAATTCAATATTTTTGTTGGACAGAACTAACCCTTAATGTAGCCTGTGCTCACATGCTCTCCACTAGATGCTTCTCTCCAAGGAAGGCTCATTTACAGAGCTCCTAAGTCTTGAGCATCTGGCCCATCCAACATGGTCTGCAAGGACCACAACTCTGCCTGTTCTTATGTCTACAAATTACCAAAATGAACTGGTCTAGTGATGGCATGACTCACATACCCACACGCTTCAGACAATAAAGTCTCCTTGTGTGTTTAAAGGCTATTGATTCTTGTTGCTTGCATTAGAGAAGCTATTTCATTTTCAGGCCTCCTGGGTTATCAAGGATAGATATACTTAAATGACTGATCTCTGGAGAGAATTATTCCAGGTAAAGAATGAGGTCAGTGGTACTAATGGGGATTTGATTTGCAACTATCTGAGTTCCATTCTGTATAGTATTTGCAGAGTGGAGGCTGACTGAAAGTTCCTACCTCTAAACAATACAAGGTAAAGCTGCCACTGGACCGTGGGGAGGGCAGTGATTGGGAGGGGCACAGTGCAGGTTATACACCACTTTAATCTTGGCATGTAGGGCCAGGGTTTAAGGGAGTCATTGGCTCTGTGTATAAACAGCATTTGTGTCCCAGCCTTTTGTCATACAGCTGAAAGAGTTATAAGCTGGCAGTTTTGCAAGCACCCACACATATCAATGTCTAATTCTATCTAGAGAGCCTATGTACAATTTTCTTCATTTCCACAGTTCGTTGAACTCTTGTCTTAGAAGGTGAAAAGCTTTTCAGTTCAAGCCTTGAGTTCCAGTTCAGGTCAGAGGGTTCTGCTTCCAGATCTATTACAATGTTCTTTTGAAAGTCATTTCATCTCTCTGTTCCTCTTTCCAAGTGCAGAAGAGAGAGAAAAACATGCCTAAATTTTTCATGTTCATTTCATAAGACTCTGTACCATTTGCACAGATAGAGATCTCTTGAATCTTTCAAAAAGCCCTTGAATATGGGGGACACTCAGTACAGTAAGGTCTTTGTGTGGTACAAGGAAATTATAATGTTAATTGCACTACATACAGAAATTGAGCTCAGATTCTCTGCATCTTTCTTATGTCTGTTTTACTCTGATTATCCATGACCTGCCCTCACTCCCACAAGTCTGTTTTTGCAAAAGTCAACAAATTAAAACCCATTTGTAGATCAAAACTCTGAAAATATGCAAATTAGAGATCAGCCTTGGAGATAAGTGTAGCAGAATTACATATCTATTTGCCAACACAGGATTGAAAGTATTTAGTATGCTTGTCTTTTTCTTCTTGCACACTCAAAAATCTATTGATTTTAGTGGAGATAAGTGCCTGAATTATGGGAATAAGACTAATGTAAAGGCATCACCTTATCCAGTTTGGGTTTTAGTTATATAGCCCTCGAAAAGATGAACTGTTTAATATTATTCCAGTAACACAAGTGGAGGAAAAGCATTTCTTATGTACTGCAGCTGCATTATTGATGGTAATTTACATACCAAATAAATAAAACCATAAGTAAACTGTTACATAAAAGTATTGACCATCTTCAAAGTGATCCTGTCCACTGATTTTTATGTGCTGTATATTAGTCTTAATTTCTTTTCGTTCCTTCCTGTATTTGTACTGGTATATGCTTCATGCAGTCATTAAAATTATTATTTCATGCTTCAAAATTTGTAATATGTAATTACCCATCCATAGGATTTATGGTAAGTGTATACTGTTTGGATTTCTGCAAAGTCTGCATCATGCACAATGCCTTTCAAGCCCTGATGCTGTCAGATTGATTTAAAACATCATGAAGCATAACTGTGTTATTAAGATGCAATAGTACAGCTATGAAGCTGGGACGCCAGCATCAAAATCTCTTCTCTGTTGCAGACTTACCATAAGACCTTTGGCAAGGTGCTTAATTTATGGCAGTTATTGTCTGTGCTGTACAAACAGTGGCTCTTTAATATTTCAGGAAGATGCTGCCACAATAATTCCATTAAACATTGCAGGTAATCCAATGTTACAGAAAGGTGGTCTGTATATGTATTTAAGCACTTAGAACAGTAGAATAGCATTTATGTTCCCTGCTTCTCTTAAGGATTAATAATTAGAATACAATAGCCTTAAAATCTTTAATGAGAGCATAGCACAGGTGGCATTAAATAACTCTCATTGGAGTTATGAGAATGGGGAGATAGGAGTCTCCCTGGTGGAGAGATAGGAGTACTCAGTAAAGGTGTATTTTTACAAGAATGTATTTACTGAACTGTCTAACTGTCTGTGTTTTAGACCTCCATGCTCAAATATGTGGCCCAAACACTTAAAGGCTCTCTACATTGATGAGGAAATATGATTGGGAAAAAAAGCAGTGGTTACTATCCAAAAGAACTAACCTTCAAAGTATAAAATAAGCCACCCAGTCCATATGGAAAGGAAAGGAGGAAAAGACAGGAATACAGAAAAAGAATACTACTTTGAAGTTTCATTGGACCTCCTGTTTGACCATTGTCAGCTTTCCCATAAGCATGATAGAAAAATCCTATGACTCAGAATGAGTAAACTTCTGAAAAAATTATCTGCTGGAAATCTATCCTAAAAAGCAGCAAAAGACAGAAGTGTGTGAAAGTTTGAAATTAGGAAGTAACTGACAAGAAGCTGGTGTCTCATCACTCTCATACTGACAGGAGTGGACAAGCCAGGTGGGACAGGACACAGATAGTCTTGCAAGAGAATTAAGTAGTTGAATTTCACTGGAAGAAACTAAGGAGAAGAAATTGAGGTTTTAAAGCAAGAGGCAGAAAATAATCGCAGCAGTGGGCATTTTCAGGAGCAAGGAGAAAACATGGAGGAGAGGCAGGATGCTTCTCAGAAGCTGAGACTCACAAAGTGAGAGATCACGAGGTTATCAGCAGGAGACCAAAGGTTAAACAGAGAGCTTGTAAAGCTCCTGCATTTAGAGCAGGAAGGTAAAACAAGCCTTCTGCAAGGGAAGCACATTTGATCTCTTTTTTTTTTTTCTAGTGGTTTTCATTTTATTTTTATTTGGGAATATATTTATAGGACCTGAGCAGAGAAAAAGGACAGAAGTTCCTCCAGATACACCAGCAAATGACAGAGCAAGACTAAAAGAATCAGGCAGCAGATATATCAGCAGGACAGACTGCATGATAGGAAGAGAAGCAAAACAGCAAAGGCAGGGGAGATGAGGGAAGTAGTCACAGGAATGCATGGAAAATAAAAGCTATTTAACTAATAATGTCATTAGGAATGAGGCAAACAGCAAAAAAGTAATTCTGTGTGTCCCAAAATATTCATGAATGGAATCAAACAATAGAGAGGATGGCCCTGGCTAGTCCAAGCTGAAATGCTAAAATTAAACAGGCAAATTCCTTTGCAGAGTTGCAAAGGAAGAATCTAAGAACTTGTACTGTAGTAACAGCCTTCACTGTCCTCAGATGATAATACTCATCTTTTAGGAAGAGTCACCTATTGATGTAGCCCTTGGGGTCGGCTAATAAACCAGGATATTCCATTCCTGTGCTCAAAATACATACAGTGTGATATGCTGGGAAAAAACCATAATGCAGCAAAGCTCTTGCAAAACATCAAATGCAGCAGTAAACCTAATGCTGTGTTCTTAATTTTCCAGTCCTTTTTACCCAATATAAAGGTCTTCACTTGTGCAGGAAGCATATCTTGCACATAAAAGCCCATTCTTAGATTTGTCCTTGCTAATTTGGTTCCTGCACTTTTCTTTCTGACAGCATCCTCCACCCCTCCCACCTGCTTATACTCATACACATACCTTGCACATCAGCTGTCTCTTCCTGTGCTTTTAGAATGGTGAGAATATTTGTATGTGAGAAAGGAGAAGAGACCTCATGTAGTTCAGTTTTGACTATTAGAACCTAATGGAGGAAAATAAGATTATTTAATTAAGGTAAAGTTCTTTTCTAGGGCAATGCAATGGTTGAAAGAAAATTGATTCTTAATGATATAGATTGGTACTTTAGAAAGTCTTTTTTTCACTGTGGGACTGGGCAAAATCAGCACAATATGAAGAGGGTATGAATCATTGTAAAGTGTTAACTTAATAACACTGTCTTTCCATGTTAGCAGGCAGGCATCAGGTTCAGGCATCTTTGACATTGGCTCAGAGCACAGTATATTGCTGTTTGACAATAATGCTAAAGCATATGTCATTACTATTTTGAAGGATTGCTATAAGAGATATTTTTATGTCTATATGTATTACCTGGTATTGCTTCTATCAAATTTTATCTGCCTTTTTTCACTGCTTCTTGCAGAAAACTGAATTTTACACATCAAAGCATAAACGTTTTTCATAATGAGAGCTTTGTCAGTAGAATTGTGCTCATTCCTTTCCCTAAAAACTTCTCTTCTTAATGAGCTGTGCTTGTATAAAGCTAAGCTATATAATTGTCTGAAAACAAGTTTTCTCCAACTCAGAAGAGAGAAGTCAGCTTTAAACAGTTTTACCTGACCAAGGCAAACAGTATTGTCTCTGAGAGGTTTATTCCCCTGATGAAGAGAAAGACAAAAGCATCAGCATGAGCTGAGACTGGCAGAAGCAGTTCTGCATCTCACTAATGTTCTTGCACTAGCAAAGGCAAATATCATATGTGATTTTTTTTTTTTTGAGCAGGGTTGGAATTAAGAAAACAAAGAACTGAACATTGGACTCATTACTTTGAGGCCTGAGGGAATTTTCCTGAGAATTTGTTTTGACCATCTCATATGTATCCCTTCACACAGGGGCCCCTGATTCTGGCTGTCCCTGTAGTGATGTGCTAGAGCAATGAGGTTATGGATCCCCAGGTTCAGTGCCTCACGGCTGTCCTGAGGCTGTGAGACGCTCCTGGTGCTGTGCTGACTGGTGATGCTTTCTTGCAGACTTGCTTCCTCCCACATCTGGCATTTAAATTATTCCTCATTTCTAGGGCTGGCATAGTCCTGTTTTTATTTCACTGTGATAGCATGAGAGCTGCATGTGAACATTTTCCAGCTATACACGGGTCAGATGACTTGGGGCCTATTTACCTAGTCTTGGTGAGCCTCTCTCTTTGAAGAGATTCCTGATAAAAAGCCTAGTCCATTTGATTCTCTTGCTATACAAAAGAGTTTAGAAGGTAGAAAAAGCTTATTACACTTGTTTGAGATATAATAGTAGCACTGAGAAGAACAGCAATAATAATAAGTAGCGCACGCTTCTGTAATCATAAGTATTTACAACATGTAGTTAAACAAAAAGCAATTCCTCTTCATACTGAAAACTCATAGTCATGTGTCAGGTTCACCAACCCCATTCCTGAGCTGATTGTAAAGGTACAATAAAAATTAGGGCTGCTCCTTGGAAATATTGAAAACCACATCCACAGTACAGCTATACCTCAGTGTCACCATGTGTGGTATTCCTGCTGATATTACAGTATTGCCTTGTTCTGCTTTACACAAAAGTGACATTTGCCATTTTGCTTCATATCCCCAAAAAACCCCTCTAGTTCTGGAAGCACAAGGACTCAGTTCATGAGTTAAAGTGAATTTTGTCCTGAATAAAATATAGAGAGTCATAAAACATATAGCCAACTTCCTCACTTCATTATGGAGATAAATCTATTAAACAAGCAGAAAACAAAACAAAACAAAACAAAACAAAACAAAACAAAAAAAAAAAAAAAAAAAAAAAAAAAAAAAAAAAAAGCAACAAAAAACTCCACACTAAAAATACCAGAAAAAGCCAGAACTATGATTTTTTTCTCAAATTTGTAGTGAAACTTTCATGGTATACGTTAGATAGTATGCTTCATGTTTCATTTTTGTGTGCTGTTAGCGCAGCTTCCTGAGCAGAAGATGAGCTGAGAACATAAAAGTATAGTGTTATGAAAACGTAGAATAAACTATTTTGCAGCTCTAGTCATGACTATTCTGGTCACAATACCATTGTTCTGAAAATGTGGTCTGTAAAATTCACCAAAGATCAACAATGTGAGTAGCTGTAACTGAAACTGTATTGAAAGAACTGATCAATGATAGATTCCTGAAATTCTATAATGCAACTTGAGTGCTTCTGGTGGAGCTATCTACCCCACTAAAAATAATAACTATGTCTAAGGAAAATAAAAATCTAGGAAGAACTTAGATGTCCCTGATCTTTAGTGTGTGTACAATAAAAAGTATTATATGACATTATGAATTCTGCAATTTTCCCCATTTTCTAGCACAGACAGCGTAACAAGTCTTTTGCCTTCCAGAAAAAAAAAAAAATTAAAAGTACCTTGCTTTCGTGCAAATGTCTACCCTAGAACCCTTGGAATAAGTGTCTGAGCCAGGCCAAGCTAATGGGCTTCGAAAACTCCTCACAATATTTCTGATAACTTAAGTTTCTCTTACAGTCTCAGAATCAGAGCTGATTGGGATTTTTCTGAATGATTCTTTTGAAAAATGCATCAGCCCTGAAATGTTTTGTCTTAATGTAACAGTGTCATGATCTTCGTTTAATGTACAAGCAAGAGATCGTCAACATATTACCTGGTTTTCTGGTAGATTTTTTAGCTGGCTGCTTGGGCTTTCATGGTACATTTATACTTGGACAGGGTTCATCCTAAAACCTGCAGCATGATTATTCATAATGTTTGACTTTTTCTACAGTCTCTCTGTCATGAATTCAGCCCAGACCAGTATCACTGCCCCAGACTCTGCTGGGCCATGGGTACAGAGGAAGCACAAACCAGGGAGCGCCTCTGATAGCCAGCTTGGATCTGCCCATCTTGTTGTGAGGCAGAAAAGGAGCTTATTTGTGTGAATATAAGCTGTGCTATATTCACATTTGGCCTCTAGGTCAGAAGACAGTCTGTAGGTTATTTCAGTTGATTCTATGTCTATATACAATTCTGTACATTCACAATGTTGTGGTAATTGCACACTTAAGAGTTTGTGTTCCCTGGACATTCAGCAATACCAATGATGTCTAGATCTCCAGCTAATATTTGAGTCATGCTGTGGACTCTGACCTTGGAGTTCAGGAAGGAAACATGAATTGGAATCCTAGTGCTGGGAGAGGAAAATTTGTCATATGTCTTAATTTTTTAGTGCTTATGTAGCATACGAAACAATGCATGCAATAAGGATGCTCTGTAGATATGACGTAAAGATTCTTGGCTCTCTGACTTCTGCAGTGCTGCAGTTCTAAGGAAAATGGAGTCTGAGATTGAAAATTGAATCTTTTAATTGTAAGTTTTCTGAAATTTCCACCTGAAGCCTAGATTTTAAGTGACAGGTTATATTCATTGGTGAAAAAGTCATTGTTTCGTCCAACTGAAGAAAATTCTTTCACTGAAAATCAGAGATTATCTGGTTCTATGCTTTTATTCCCAGTAGACATCAGCCAATTCTCACCACTTCTTTAATAGATGTTATCTTCAGCACTGGCTGGGCAGGTAGAGAGCACAGAAATGCACCTCTGAAATGTTTGGGGGGCTTTCAAGGTGTGTCCCTGAGCAGCACCTTTCACCTAATCTGCAGCACTATTGAGACATCAGTTTTGCAGTACCCAGCTGCTTAAAGCTGACTGGCATAAAGTGATTGATGTTTTCAAAACCATCTGAGCGTTGTTTTTTTCCCAGCAGGCAGCATTATTTTAACTCTACCTTTGAGCTTTGTCAGCCTCTATTCTGGTATGAGCATAGTAATTGAAATAGGTATTTCTTAATGTATACAATTTAATAATGAAATGTTGCAACTTTACCACTGCTTTATTTTACTTCTGTATGTCCATGTTTTCTGCAAACAGATCGGTCATGTGTGCATAATCACAACCAGAGGGGGAAAAGGCATCTACAAAGCCACAGGAGCATTTGTCTTCTGGTAACAATTGTTTCCATAGATGGGAATTCAACATTGCCATGACAGAATTTATTTTTCTTTATATGTTCACAATGATCAAGTAGTGACATCTGGAACCTACCCCAGAGGTTCAAGTCAATAAAATATTAATATCTGCCATTTCCAGCAAGAAGGTTGTAACAAGAACACGGCAGAGAAATCTCTGACATTTTTGCACTATTGTTTTTTTACCTAATTAGTTAACTGTTTCCTCTTCTACATACTCTTTTCCTAAAGATTAGGAAAAATAAACCTGGGGCTAGGATGTGATTCTCTAGCTTCCATTTATGTAAACTGCTGTTCGGATAGCCCTGTTTTCTGGGAGTGCTCTGGGAAATGGCTACTGACAAGGGGCAGGATCCTCAGCTCCTCCTCCCCACTCCCACGGAAGAGCAGCTCTGGGAGGAGCTGGACTGACTGCACACATCTGATTCACAGTTAAAACCAGGCACAGAAATCAAGGCAATTCTGGGCAGCCTCACCTGAAGCGCTCACCATTTTACCAAGGGATTATCAAGGCTTTCCTTGGTAATTCAACTCAGTATATTCAGTCATGATGAGCAGAGAGAACTGGAGGAAGAGAAGCACTGTCAAGCCTTGCTTTAGACAACTCCATTATTCCCATTCCTCTCATTCAGTGAATAAGTATTAACAGTCACTTATGCATAAGGAAAAATAATGAGGTTTAATGAATCTCCAAAGATCAGCTACTTCATAAAAGCAAATGCCACGCTTTTATCAGCAAAAGTCCTCCAAGTCCAACATCAGCAGCAGAGGGAATTTCTATTTTAAAGCAAATTGCACCCAGTTTCAGTAAATTATCACAGAATGATTACTCAACTTTTATCCAGTCAATGTTATGCCTCCCTAGCGAACTGGTTTATTGTCAGTGTGCCTGTTTCAAAACATGGCTTCCCTGGAAAGCACTCTTTCATTCAGCTTCTGCCACTGGAAGCAGGCAACAGCTTGGAGCTAGCAGCTGCTCCCGAACAAAACAGGTAGAGAGGCAGAAAGGCTGCCGAGTCAATAACAATAAGTGCATCATGGCATAATTACAGTAAATCTCCAGAATGGTCTGTACACACAAAATGCCGTATGTTTTGGACAGAGTAAGTGGGCATTAGCAAAACTATAGTATAACATAAGCATTTTCCACAGAAGTCCTGTTAGTTGAAATTGGTTTTTTTAATCTTGAAAATTGTCATTGACAGACTAGAAGATAATATTTGAATGGTCACCTAGTTAGCTTGGAGGGGTTATAATTAATATCCTGAAGGGCAAGAGCAGGTGACAGAAAGGTTTGGGGGGATTTTACAGTTGTAACTGCATAATCTAATGCTGGTGCATCCATTTAACCTTTCTTTGATATGCTCTTCTTTCACTACTGCATGTAATAGCAGTTCTGTTTTCTAGATGTCTTCATTTGACTTTGAACAGGTTAATAGGATTTATTGCTTCTGCAGCCTGCTTACACAAAACAGATTGTCAATATGGGCAATCCTTTGTGGTCTGCCAGGCAATAATAGACTGCTTTCTCCGTCTCTGCTTTTAGGAAGTGATTTAGTTTCCTGAAGATTTAGGTACAAAAGGGAGAAGGAGGGGGCAGGTAGTTTTTCTATGTGAGTCTATCGTGAGCTGGCACTGCTAAATGGCCACTTGGCATTTTCTGTATCAGCTGGTGGTGCTTGCCTCGATTTCAGATGGCAGCCTCCTGATTCTCCATTAGAGGTGCCTGCAGAAAATTTGCTGTGGCTAGGTAGCAGTGGTACAAAATACACAACCCAGATACATTTCAAAGATTACAGCAGACTTTTGCAAACATTTTCTGTTACAAACTGCATGAATTGATCTCATCTTCAGAAACATTAATCTGCTAAATCATTGTTTTGTACTCTGTCTGAACCTACATTTTAGGTTTCAGTGGCTTTGTGTTTTGTAAAGATCATTCTAAAATCACTGTGTATCAAAAGAAAAGGATTTTTCCCCAGGCTGTTTGTTCTTTTTTGCCATGATTATTGCTTCCTGCTGCAACCATCAGAATATAACGATGCAGCAAATTTTACAGAAATGTGAGTTACATGAATGAAACAAATTGTCATTTTTAAAGTATCAGATCTTTACAAATGTCTTCTGCACATGAGTTATGAATCTTTGGCTGAGTGGAAGAGGTTAGTCACATTAAAAATTATTATACTGATTATGTCTGAGACATAGGTAAGCAATACATGCTGCATTTCAAGTCTCTTTTTGATTCTGGAAATAAGAGTGCAATGAGAGGCTCACTATGAAGATCCTAAAAATTACCAGAAGTAGTAGTCATCTAATACTATGATTTTTAAATATGGGGATGAACCAAATCCCTCCAGAGTACATTGTATTTTCTATCCTGAAAAATATCCTTTTGTGTAAATGCAATTGTATGTAAACCAAACCAAAACAACCCCCCAAAAAGCCCCCAAAACCAAAAAACCAGCCAAACAAACAAAACCACGAACAAACAACAAAAAACACAAACAAAAAAATCCAGAAGGTTTGTTTCCAAAGTCATAGGAAGGAATTATCTGTATGCGCACTTACTGGGAATAGCCTTGGATGGTGAGATCCGTAACTAACAAGAATTCACAAACTTCCAGAAAAACAAAATTAATCCCACCTATTTCCAGACAAGGGATTTCTAGACAAGGGCAGCCACAGATGACAGCTGACTTCAGTGGACTGAACAAGCACTGTGCAGTGGAGCAAGGTTTGATCTGTGGAGTTTGATCTCAGAACAGATCTGAACTTGGAGCTGAACTTTGCAAAGGTGTCTTCCTCAGCTCTAACACACTTAGGAGTAACAGGCTCCATTTGATCCATAGCTCCTTAGAGAGCTCGACTCAGTGCTCAGAGCTTTGAACAAGTCTCAGGGCGAATTTTGACTGCAGTGTGAAAAGCATTAAGGCCATTAGCTGCCTCATGGAGGGATTTGGTGGCATTTTGGAGTCAGCACATGCAGCTGCATAGACCATTCAGGAGGTTTATAATTCTTCCTCTAACTTCAGGTGTTCAGATAAAACTTCACTGAAATTGAAAAGTAACATTCTTCTGAAAGACTCTTAAAAGGTTTTTTCTCTCCCAAACAGACTGCCAACTGGAAAAGAACAAGCAATTTTAAATTGCTGAGAGATTATAGATTAACCCCTGGTTTGTGCACACAAAAGTGTGTTAAGCATCACTTTTGGAAAGCTAGCTCTTTTAAAAATTCTATTTGTAATGTCTTAAGGGGGTGTACAAGAACCTGCAATTCTTTCCCAATATCTACAATTACCTTCAAAACTCGGTCTTCTGATGATCTTCAAAATGGCTTCTAAGAGTCTCTTTGATCATAGATGAAGAATTTTTTACATAGATTCTAGGATCTAGTATTTTTCTATACAAACATTCAGCAAATCAGAGACTCACATGGTGAGTAATATTTGACTTTTTCAAAAGAATGTCTAATAGACAAGTTTCACATGAAAAAGACGTTAGCTGGAAATAGTGAAAGTCTGCATTGTTAAACTATCCAACATTCCTCCCTATAGCTTGCCTACTGAAATTTGAAAATATACCCTTAGTTCAGTTAGCATTTTCTTATTCTAAATTAAGTTACTACTTGTGTTGTTTGTTGCAGTTGTTTTTTCTTGATTGTTGATGCTGTTGTTGTAATTTGATTTTATAATGTAGAATTCTTGTCACTCTGATCACTTGGGCTATCAAGCATCATTCAGGGTGAAATCAAAAACTAAGTATATTATCACGTCAGATTGTTTTTGCAGAACTTCCATCATATTCTACAAATTTATGTTTGTTTACCAAAGCTACCTTAGTGTTCCAGATACGTGACATGGCATCTATTGAGCATTACTGAGTTTTACATGAGTTGTTAGAATTCAGTACATTTGTTTGATTTTTTTTTTTCCCTTCATTTAACATAAATGGCACTTGTCAAATTTGCAACCTACTAACATAAATTTGGGCATCATTCAGCCAGCTTCCACACACAAAGGTATTTTGGCTTTACTTCATGCAGTCTGGGACCTTTGTTTGCTCTCCTTCTTGACAAATGACTGCACTAAAGCTGCAGAGAGAGACAGACAGACATGGAAGAGCATACAGCAATTTGGAACATGCACGGCTTGGATTTTTTAATGTCATCTCAATAATAATACACCTGCGACTAAAGCAGGTGATTGGAAGTGGAGAGGATGCATACAGACAGATGGATTAAGACAGCAGTAATTGTGCTTTCACTTGATTATAATATTAACAGGCTCCAGGTGATTTCTATTTTTCACAGCGTCACTCATCTCAACAAATCCCAGCAGGCTTGGAAGCAGGCTAGAGATGCATCCTGTTTTTCATATGAAACTGTTTCCAGCATGAGCACTTAAGAGAGTTCTTCTGTCAAAAAGCAATTAGCTTCTGCAGTCTAGGGTGCTACTTAGAATATCCAGGCTCATGTGTTTCATCATAAAATTGACCTTTTTAATTTTTCATGCCTGAGATTCCCCACTAAAAGAGTAAGCATTAAAAAATACAACCCTAGAGAAAATACTGTAGGCACATGTAGAATTTATTAAAGGATGTCTGGCCCTGATGTGCCACAGATAGGACCTCGATCTGAATATAATAAATATGAAGTATGCATTCTTGTATGCTTAATTTTTAAGTAATTGGTGTCATTATGTAGCATAATGATACCAATTACATAAAAAGCATAGGAAAGCAATATGTACTACATTTACAGGCTCACATTTTTTCCTGCAATAATTGCTTTTCCATACAAATAGTGTCTGCTTGCTGATACCTTTGAATAACTGTGCACAAATTATCCCAATGGTTCAGCGTTTGTTCTGCTTTTTTTAGTAGCAGTACCTGTCTTGGTAATTCACTTTTTGACAAAATTTTGCACCATTTTTGTGTAAAGGAGGCTTTCAAGTGGCATTGACATTCAGGATAAGCAAAGAAATACCTCTTTTGCCCAGGCAACTTGAGTAAAAATATTGCCAGCAACAGTAACATCTTCCCTCCACCTCTGGGGTCTGTCAAGTAGGAGAGTTTCAATAGTGCAAGAGTACTGAAGATTTAAAGTACAAATAGATGTTAATGGAATATCTGGCAGAATCTGACATAATTTTAGAACATCACTTCAGTATTTTGCTCTAAACTTTAGCAGCAAGTTTCACTCATATCTCTACTGTTTAGACAGAAAGAGGACATGACAGCACCCTTAGCCCTGCTGGGAAGTAGTGTGAGGTCAGCTAGGATTCTTGAAGCTGACATCTATTCCTACTTACAAGCTAGTATGTAAGACCCCTACAAAAATGATCCTCTGCTGTAGCAAGGTAGAGACAGTGCAGAGAAGAGCAAATGGAGGAAGCAAGAATAAGCATCTATGCAACATACATACACATCTGTGTGTGTGTGTATGAAATGACTGAAGCAGAACTCACTGCAGTGCATACAAAGGTGATCTTTAACATTAGTATAACATTCAAAGAAATTGTCAAGATTTATGCCTTGTGCCACTCACCTGTCTGCATTCAGCTGCAGACCAGGTCTCTGCTGTCTGGGTAAGAAGTTGTAGAAAATCAGCAAAGACATTTGATGATGTAGACATCAGAATAATTCAGGGGCCCATCAGCTTCAAACCCCAATCTCTGAAACTGCCAATGAACAATGTGTCAGAATAATCTGGAAGTTAACTCAGTTCCCTAATGAATTCATTGGGTCTATTCTGTACTCTGGTTTGAATGATGACACATGAGAAATAACTTTTGCTAGAGGATGGGCCATCCCTTAGGAAAGTATCAAATTGTTTCATTTTCCAGGAGAAAGGAAACAAAACAAAAATAAGCAAAACAACCAAAAGCCACAAGAAAACACACCCATCCTGTGCCCTTTAATCACTTGAAAGTCCTCTTCTCACTTCTGAAACTTTTCCATGCACACTAGGCTACTTCTTCTTTTCCCTTTGCTCACGGGGGAGCTCTAGCTCATTAAATTGTACGTCCTCTTTCTGTCATTTCCCAAGAGTTCAGTTTTGCACTTACAAAACTTTACTTCTTTAGCCTTTCACTTGTTGTCTTTGTCCTTTATGCAAAATGGTGCCATTTTTCTTTCACCTTTCACCATCTTTGCTGAATCACCCTAAAACCTTATGTTTATCTTAAAGCTTTTGAAAAACTCAAATTTATGTAAAGGATTCTGACTACAAGTACCTTAATCTTTTTCCTTGTCACACAACTTCCATTTGTTTTCTAACCATTCCCCTCCATTTAGAAACTACTCTCTGTTCCAAAATCCACTTTGGAACTCTCTGCTGTCTTGTTCTCAGGGCAAATATTTCTTCTCAGCTTTTGCTCCGTGCTGTCTTTACTGTGCATGTTTGTCTCGTTATTTAGATCCTAAGTCCATTGGGGTACATGATGTCAGTTTGCTTATGTTTATAATACTGAGTGTAATATTATTGCCCTCTGTAAAGCAATAGTGAAGGCACATTAAGACTGATAAGGCAAATTGAAGGAAAGCCTCCAGTGATTAATGAACTTGTTGCATCAACTAGGACACCTGCTAATCATTTTTGAGGTACTGACAAATATAACAGCTGTTAATAATACCAGCTGTAAACTGTTTAGTGCTCAAGCAGTTTTACTACCATTAAAATAGCAAGAGTTTTCTGAAAGTTACTTTGTCATTGTTTCCTTCCCTTCACAATACCTGCTGGAATAAGAAATATAGTGTACTGGATTTTGCTTGTTAATGAGTTATTTAGGTTTAAGCTCCCACAAGCTTCACTGTGAGGAGAAGCACAGGCAGACACAGAGGGCTGAAGCAGTCAGCAGAAGAAAGCACCGTACTTAGAAAACTAATTTTCCTCTAAGTATGGTAGATTGCAGCTCTCTGAAGCAGAGTCCTTGCTTTCAAAAAACCAATTTCTGGCAGATTGCAGAGGTTATTCCCCTTTGGTTTTCCAGCATCAGACAGGAGATTGGAATGGTAGACCCTCTCTCAGGGGGCCGGCAGCTTCACAAAAAAAAACCAGATGGGACCTGACAGGCTATTTCCAAGAGATGGAGTCTCTGAAGCAGGAAGCAGGGATGCCTGAAAGACTGTGGGGAAAGCAGCTTTTAAACTGGGTGAATCAAAGACTTTTGACAGGAGGCAGCATCCGTTCACAGGCTACCAACTGTCCTCATTGTTATGTGACAGCCTCACCAGTCAAAGGCTGTGCTATGAACTGCAAAGTATTTGGTTAGGATAATGTTTGACCTGTGCAACACAGGCTGTCTCTCCATGATTTTGACAAGAGCCATTTGTTTTGCCTTGTCAGTGGGTGTGCCCCCTCAGTCTCCAGCCCCACCTCACCAATCGCATCCTGACCTCCCCATTCTGAGCTGACATTTAAGTTTCACCCACAAGGGACTTGAAGCATCCCACTTTTTCTTGTTTCCTACAAATATAAAAAAAATATTATCTGAAAATACTTTCAGTTTAAACAGTTGGAGATTTACTTATGAGAGCCTTCGAAACTCAAATCTCTCATCTTGAAAATGTAATTGAGTGTTTGCAGAAGATGCACATTGCATATGTCAGAAAAAGGCTGTCCCTGAGGAGCTAGCTCTGTGCTTTGCAGGCATGCAAGCAGGCACTTCTCTTCACCAGCTGCAGGAAGGTGTGCCAGCTTTTTAGCAACTGATGAGAATAAGCTCATCATTTAAAAATAAAATTTAAAAAAAAATAAAAAATAAAAAATAAATAAATCCCACAAAACAAAAACCCAAAAACAAACAAGAAGGGTGGATGAAAAGGGGTGATATGCAGGTCCTGATCTAGTTTGCTGAACACTGGTGTTAAGCTTTTAGTTATTGGACAAAAGTAGAAAGAAGCATACTCTAGAGGGCCACTCGGTTCTTAGATATTCCTTCTACTTAAAACAGAAATGTACTGAAAATGCAGATATAGGTTTGGGCCATGGCTCACGTGCAAGACAATGTGTTTGGGCTCTTTCTCAGTGCAGGAAAGGACCTGCAGAGATTGAGGTCTTGTCTGCAAGGGAGGTGTGAAAATCCTCACTGAAACAGGTGGTTCTTTCAAACAATTGTCTTGGAGTAGATGCTTTCCATCCTTGAAAAAAGGGAGACGGAAAACCTCACCAATACAGGTGGGTCTAAACATGGCCTGATCCCAAGAAGTGAAAGTTACAGCAGAGGCCATGAGGTGATTCTGCAGCTTTAAGTGTCCTCCTGTCTCTGTGTTTCTGGGCTGTGGCAGGGTCTGATGTGACCCCCATGGAAACACTGCTGATGCTGTGGAGGCCTCTGAGAGCTGGTCTGTGGGCACAGCATGTGCAACTCTGTGACCCATCCTCTCTTGAGCATTCTTAGAAAGAAACTTTATCATTGTGCCTTGCTGAGTATTCCTGACACAACCAAGTCATAATTAGGGTCAGACAGCTTTATGTCTTGTCAGACAACATTATATCTTGTACAGATTTTCAATATGTTTTTAAGCAGCTTTCTGTCTTCTGGGAAAGGCACTTCACCCTAATATAGTTAATAGAGTTATTGCTTGTTGCAATATTAGGAGCAGATTTCTGATATCTCCTGTCATCATTAACATGTACTTAAATGGATTTCAAATATGTAGGAAATTAAACCCAGTGTAATGTAAACATTATGTCAAGTTGGATTTTTGATGCGAATCAATGTATTTATAGCTGTGCACCCATTCACGCAAGGGTATGCATTTGTTCATTGAGTTTTAATTAATAGAATCCTTGCCAATTCCTCTTTAGACCTTTATTATCCCATTCTTTTAATGCACTTCATTCATCACTTTTAAAAATTGGACCAATTTAGTTGCATAATTTGAATCCATAATTGAATCTGCTAGCTACTCTCAGACTTTACAAGTTAATCAAATGACAGAGTTTTAAACACATTTTCAGTGCTTGGGAAAAACCATGTCAGCAACCAACCCCCAGACCATTTAAAATGGGAAACTCATTCTAAGCCAGGCTCTGTGCTGATTAAACTTCTTCTCCAGACTAAATTTTTCCAATCCCTGATAAAAAGTAATAACATAAGACTATGTGGAAGGATGAATAAAGTATAATTCTAGTGAAGAATGGGAAACGACAAATAAATGAAAAATCCTATCTGGGGTGGAAAAGAGATGTGTAATTGAGCAGCATAGAATCATATGTCAAATGCCTTCACAGAAAGAGGCAGGAAAGGAAAATCCCAACAGTATCTCAGTGAAAACATCAGCACAACTGCTTCTCCTTGCTAGAGTGCTGTGGACTCACCAGGGACATCTTACCTGGTTTGCCATTTGACAAGTCTCTGTTTATGTGTGCTGTCACTCAGACAATATTTTTTGTTCTCCCATTTTGTCTTTCTCTCAGGATAAAAAAAGGTATGCATAAGCTACCACAAAGGAACCCAAGTAAATTAGGCAGGATTGACAGATACCAGAACTAGTGACTAATTATATCAGAAAGTTGCTTTAAGCCCTGATATGTTTAAATTGTACCTTCCATTCAAGTTGCATGGATTTGTGTCAGAAATTTTTGGAAAAGTATGGGAAGCGAGTAATGGTTCGTCTATATAGATGAAACACTTCCAAGGATTGGGGGGGGGGGGGCGGGTTGTGAAATGGGCAAAAAGAATTTGTGGATTTCCTTGGAATAAGGATATGAAAATTCATGGAATGCCATTGTGAATGTCCCTGGTATTACTCTATTCTCCTTCCCCCAGCTGTATAACTTTATCAGCAAAAACATAGATGTTTGTGTTATTATATTAAAACAAATCTGAAATCTGTGAAATCTGGTAGGGAAAATAACTTAAGCTATAGCAGCAGAAAACTAGTTTTGTCAATATATTCTACATCTCTTTTAGAAACCTTTGCTTGTGTGGCTGTATTGATTCACAGGCAGATATATGCTTCCATTTTAATATTACACCTTTGCTTTTTCCTTACTTTGTTGGCTTGTGGGCAAAAATGTTGAGTAAATGGTTCAGTGCAAGCAATATAATCCTTTGCCTTTCCACTCAACAAATGAAACATTATTTTTAGAGCATAAAAGAAATAAAATTTAGCAGCACAAGAATGTCTTGTAAATGACATGTTGTGGCTTCATTGATATAATGACTATTAACTCTCCAAATTCCTTTCTTAGCAGCTTTTCTGGATGGCCAATAAAGCCATCCAACTAATGACCTGCAGGCAGCAGGGTGTTACTTGAGACAATACACAGTGAGCCCAAGATGTCAGGAAAAAAGAACTGGAAAAGGAAAGGTCGGGTACTGGCAGTGAAATGAGCAAAATTTCTTTCCACTGCTCTTAGTTCTCTTCCTTTGTTTTATCCCTTTGCTTTTAGCATCACACAAATCTTGTCACTTCCTCTTTACTTTCCCCCTGCTGCCAATTTAACAGAAGAAAACAACTGCCTGACACGTGCAGTCAAATCTTCACCCCATTTGTGTGAGAAAGCATTCAACCTTTGATCAGCTTCCAAGCTGTATGATTACCTCCCAAAGCATGGACTTCTCCCAGGTCTCCAATACACATTTGACTCTGGAGTGCATCACCTGTATTGTATTTATAAACAATTGCTGGTCAAGTCTGCCTCTTCTAGGTTGTGTTTGTGGGCTCCCTCAGCCTGACTCAGAATTGTTATGAACTCGGGAATTCTGATGCTGCTTCTTCTGCAGAAAAGGAAATTGTTACAGCAGTGACGCTATATATTCCATTTCAACGGTTCTTTTCGTTGGTAAAAGCCTAGAATAGTTCCAAATCACTGTACTGTTAATTTAATCATTTATGTATATTTTCCTCCTAAATAGAATATAGAATGAGTATATTAGATCTAATGAAGGGTCTGAGAGCATTGGTTGTTCTCAAAAAGATAATTTCTTTCTTAGAATTTCAATTAATATTTATTTGGCTAAAAGCCAAGGAAAAATAACCAAGATCTAAAATATACTTTTCAGATTGATTTCTTTTTCTGATAGATTCGTACTTTTTAAAAGTAAGTTCTACTAGACTCTAACTCCCCAAAACCTGGGCTTATTTCCAGATTTAAGCTTGAAGATTTCTTGCATTTCCACCCTCTATTCTGCTTCCCAGGCACTATCTGCTTTTGGCAATTAATACAAACGTTATGGGGTTTGATTTGCTTCACTGCAGCATGTGAACTCTATTTCTCTTCATTTGTAGCTTTGAAATAGCACCGGTCTCTTTGTGACAGTCTTTCACATTGCGCTGGTACTGCTTACTGAGCTGTGGGTGCACAGTGTCAGAGTCAGCTGTACAGAATGCATCCCTTTTGTCTTAGCTTAGATACACTCACTTCGTGCCGTGTCAAGGCAGGAATTTAGACAAAGGGTTACAGCTGGGTTGGAAATCGGTTTATCAGCCGTCTGGCTAATGACACACATGGCTTTACATGGGCTATAAGGGCAGTGCAGGGAGCCCCACAGCTAAGAAGGTTACACAACCACACCAGAGACTAAAGCTTCATTTGTTTTTATTATGCAGAATGACGTCACATATCTCAAGTTGTTCCCATATCCATTTGCCCACAGACTCTCACTAAAAGAGCAGTGTATTAGTACAGACTAATGTGTCCAAACAAACCAAACTTTATAATGACCATCTCTGACCAAACTTCCAATGGTGTCCACTGCCATTGCAAATCTACAGGGAAATAGCTGCTGTCATTAACTGTGGCTACAGCAGATAACAACACCAAATTTTAGCTGGTATCAGTAAACCTTGTAGAGACACATATCAAACTTTCTCCCATGTTAGAATATCTGCTCAAGAAGAAAATATTCATTGGACACAGAAAAGAAAAATGACTGATCAAATGCATTTGAGAGTAAAGTCATCCTATGTACACAAGTATCTGTGTAACTCATGTGGTCCAGAACCAGCCTGTTCCCTGCTGGAGCAGACTGGAGAGCCTGGACACCAATGTTGCTGCAGCAACAATCGAGCACAGGGTTGGCTGGCTATCCCACAGCCAAAGGATGAATCCTCCTGGATGGGCTGATAGGGTTTGACAGCAATTCTACCCTGCTCCAGCAGTCCCAATACATGCACCAGATATGAAAAAAGGAATATTGCACCCAGTGTCCTTAAAATAATTCTTTCATTCCTCTCTGTGGCACTTCGGGGAGAGGGGAGGGTTTGGAGAGCTGGGGAGGGGTTGGCCAGGCACAGATCTCTTCTCTATGTGACGGGACCAGAGGGAGTGGCCTGGAGTTGTGTCAGGGAAGCTTCAGGTTGAATATCAGGAAAAGGTTCTTCTCCTACAGGTGGTTGGGCACTGGAACAGGTTCCCCAGAGAAGTGGTCACAGCATCAAGCCTGACAGAGTTCAAGTGTCTGTACAATAGTTTCAGGCACATGGTATGACTCTTGGGGATGGTCCTATGCAAGGCCAGGAGTTGGACTCAATGATCCTTGAGGATCCCTTCTAACTCAGCTTATTTTGTGATTCTGGGATTCTGTGATTCTCTGATTCTGTGATTCTCTGGCTCCTGTTGTATTGCAGCATCTGTTGAGAATTTGGAAAGTGACAATGATTCTTTTCCCATCATCAGAGTATTTCTTATTTGTATTGAACCTCAAAAGACTTTTTAACAGAGTGAACAAATAACAATTGGTGTTGCTTAAGTTGGATTAATGTACCTGCATCTTTTTTTATTCTTCTTTATAATAATACAGTGGTCATCAGTCCAGTGTTAAGGGAGCTGTAAGAAGGAAATGAGGAAATTTAGAGAAAAAGTAGATCTACCTCACACAACAGATACCACCCAGAAATACCCAGAAAATACCCTGAGCAGCCTGGGTTTGTAGGCTAGAAACACTGTGCTCTGCCTAAATTTATCTGCACGTGAGTCAACCATTTTTTAGCCTAGTTACAACACACTTTAAATTGCACAGTTGTCAACTCAAAGTATTACATGCTTGATATGTGCAGCTAAGAGTTTGTTGAGACCAATTAAAGATTTAACAATCCTATCAAAACACAACAATTATTACTAGTCAAATTACAATGATACTAATAGTCTAGCTTATCCAATTATTAGAGGAAGGTCTGAATAACCATGCAATTAAAATTGTTATGCAAAATCTCTCCAATATATACCCCTTTCTCTGGTGTTACATTCATCCTTTAGGCTTAAGGCTGTGATGTCAGTTTTACTTGCATGGTGTCAAAGTCTGGAAGACAGGTAACTGAACTGCAGCATGCCTTCTCCTAGGTTGTCCTGCTGTTGAGAAGACAGGCTTTATAATTAAATACCTTGGAAATACTGAAATATGATAGAAAGAGTTATGCTTATTCCCAATATACTTTTTTTTCAGAGATACCTTTTTCTCACAGCCTTTTTCACAGCCTACTAGAGGGAAAAAGATTTCCTCTTATCCTATTTTCCTCTGAAGAATGAAAAGGTAGAAAAGGCAAGAATGAAGAAAGCTGAGGAAAAAAAGCTCATGATTAAAATATGCTCTTTATGTGAAAATATATATGAAGAAAATTAGACATTCTTTAAAATTAAACAAAGATGTTTACATTCCCATTCATCTCTACCTATATTTATATAGGTCTGGTGCTAGGAAAGACACCTGAAAATGTAAACTGTATCAAAACAGAGTCATCAAATACCATAGAGAGTTATCAAAGATGTAGGTTGTTCACACATCTAATCCCTCCTTAGGTTTGCTCACACTAAAACATCTGCATTAGGGGCTTCTTCTCAGTGCTGTACTCTGGCTGTCCCCACTGACACCTGAGGGCTAATGGGTGCACATCTTCAGATCATGGTAAAGATTTCTGCACTCACCTCAGCGAGTGTTGCTGCTCACAAAGACTTGCCCCCACACTGCAGGACGGGGAGCTCCTTTGGATGTACCTTTTTCAAAGCATCACACACCTAGTTAGAAAATATGCCACCTGGTTTGCTTGTTGAATAAACATCTGCACACTCCAACACTGTAAACATCACTGCAAGTGTGGGTGTGAGGTGTAGAGCCAGAAATATGGTCCTGTCCATGGAAGAGCCAGAACTGATACTTGAGTTACAAGGTGCTTACATTCTAGTCTCCATTAAAAAAAAAACAAAAAACAAAAACACAAAAACAAAAACAAAAACAACACACCCACACAAACCACCCCCAACAACAAAATAAAAACCAAAACACCCAGGTGTTTATGTTCATTGAGTTGTACAGGCAACACCTACATGCAATTTCTATAGAAGCAATGTAAATGTGCACTTTTCAGGACGATAGATCTAATCTTGTGTCTAAACTTGTTGGGTAAGACTTACTTAGAAGAAACTCAGACTCTCTCGTCTCTGTAGATATTCCAGAATACTCAGGCTGCTAGAAAAATGAGTCTCAGTGTCCAAAGAAGAGCGAGTAGGAGCCCTGCTGTGAAAATTTTTTTATCGTGGGTTGGAAATGACATTTATAACAGCAGTAAAGCAATTGTGAGAGCTTAATCGTATGATGCATTCTCGATTACTGCTGCGTACACATGTCATCATCTGAGATAGCCTCTGCTATCAGCTGGTATCATCCAATCTAGGGTAGCAGTCAAGAGACAATGATGTGTCATCTTGCCATGGTTAAAAAATAATTCTGTAAAACTTGGAGTATCACAGAGTTTGTCAAGTATTCTTAATTGAGTTAAAGCAGCTCAGTCACTGATCAAATCCTTATGGTATCACAGTGACATAATAGGCTACAACACATGACAGTATGAATTATGGAGAGTCTTAAATGATAGGTAAATAATTGGAATTACCAGTATGGAAGTGTATCAGGGGATGCTGGTAATGCTACAATAAGCCCTACATGCAATGCTCCAGTAGGAATTAATCTACTTCCATTCTTGATGTTCACAGTTCCTTTTAGGCACTGATGAGGTATACATAGAATTACAGTTCTAAATGAGCCAATTTGCTTTGTTCCTTTAAAATCTGAATTCACACTGGTGTGATTTCTGTCTGATGACAATTTTCACTTTACCAGAGGTAACTTATTGTGTCTTATTTCTGTGTTTCCTTTTTAATGAGATGTATACCACACAGTGGTAAGCCGTGTATTGGCATTGTTTTCCAGGTTTTATTCCAGTTTTGAAAAAAATCTCTGGTCTGATTTGCCCTGACTTGCTTTTGTATTGCCACTGTTTACTAATTCTCCATAGGGCTGACTGGAATATTATAACTTGTCACATCCTTCAGTACAGGAGGATCTTCCTGGGTTGCATTTACTCTGAAAGGCACTGGCAAGACCAGACCAGAAAATAAGTGCCATCCATGTGAGTTGATGCTTTTCTGTAAGTTAGGAAGGAAAAGGAAAAGAGTTTGAAAAATTATACCAAAATCCATATGAGTACAAAGGATGCCAGGCACACATCTGGTGGGAGCAAACAGTTCCTAAACTAATTTTATTGGTTTTTTAACCAGAAAAATTTTATTGTTTTTAACAAGTTTTTTAGCAATTTATAATTTCTTATGCAATTTGTGGTAAGTTACTACTAATTTATTTCAAGTCAAAGTCATCCATTTTTTGACAGCTTGGTCCAGCCCATGCATGGAGACATATTACCTGGTATCTGCTCTAGGTCATTAGTATCTGCATATTCAGTCACATGGCCTGGGTATTTAAATCTTCAAAGAAGTTAGAGACTCTTCCTAATGTGCTGATAAACCAAGGCCCTTGGCAAAGCAGCCTCAAGAAGCTGCCATTTGTGGTTTTTACCTCCCTGGATTTAAAATGTTTTGCTAACCATGGGAAACTGAGGCCTGAAAAACTGTACACTTTTAGGAGGGCTGTCTTTTGGAGAACAGATAAATAATATGGGAAACTTCCCTATCACCATTGCCTGCTCTTATTTCAAGAAAACAAATGGTAGCTAATGTGTTCTGTAAATATGCCACTTTCAGTGATATTAAATAAAATATATCTGCTTTCCAGTCGCCAATAAAGAACTGTTAGTTAGTCCCATTTCACCCACAGTGTTAAAAAAAAAAAAAATTGAAGTTTCTGTGTTATATTGAGGAGTTTTTCAATGGGCTGATAAATTATCTCGGCACTCTATATGAGCCTTCTGTTGGAGGCCTTGTAATTCCTCATCATCTTGAAAAAAAGATTTTTTTCTTTCACTTACTCATAGTTTACGAAGCACAAAACTGAAATCTTATTTTTTCGGTATAAGAGGAGATTTTTAATAGCACACACACACCATAGGTTGTGATTCTCTCTACTTCTGTGGCTGGGCTCAGTTTAAAGAAGTAGTTCTTTTGATCTTTGAACAAGCTATCTTCCTGGAACAGCTGCATTTTTCTGTTTCTAGACTATCAAGTAGAATCAGGGTGTACATCAATTGCACTGATTCCCAGGTTAGCTGTCCTGTAGCATAATTCAGAAAAAAGAAGGGAAAAAAAGGAAGCAGAGTAAGTAGCATAAAGGCAAGAGGATTTTTCTACTCAGGTTTTATCTTGAGTGTGCATACAGTCACCTTTTGTGATGACTGGAAAGAACAAAGAATATTTATCTGGTCCAGCATCTGGCCTCATGACATCATAGTTTATATTTTTTATTTGTTTTCCTCTAAGAAAGGTTTTTGTGACATGAATAAATTGCACAGCATCCAACAGCTTTGTGCAATACTCTTTATTTTTTCTCTATTGTTTGCACTTTGCTTTGACTTTCATTAACCTATAAGGAAATTTATGTGCAAATCATAAAATAATTGCAAGAAAGTTTGACTGCTATCCTTGGTGGGTTTTTTTTCTATTTCTTGGGTTTTTAAATATAGTATGATTATAATAGCTAAAAATATTCCTTCTGTCACATTTTCTAATAGGCTTTCAGTAGTGGTGCCTGCCACAATTTTTCATTTACAGCCTGCAAATCTAACACTCAGAAAAATCACTGTCAGACTTCACTCCTTTTTCTTCAGTGTCTTAGAATAGCATAGTCTCAGAGATAAATGAATATGAATCATGTTGATAAAATTATTATTTTTATCATTCCAAGAAGAAAGGTGTAAGGCACTCTAGACCCTCAATAGAACTTCAGAGAGGAAATAATCTGCAATAACAAATTGTGAACAGCTGTTGATCAAGGAAATAAGTCATTATATCAGCACTTAAATCAGTGATAGCTGGTTTATAGTGGAGGAAAACAAGAGAAGGCATGCCAAATATTAGGGGCAGAAAGATATATATTGACTTCATAAAATGCTATATTCACAAGGGTACTTAAGTACTCTTTAAATGTAATTCAATATCTTAGACAATATTGTAGGATGATATTAATATCTGATACATTTTTCTATTCACATTCAGGTTTTTCCCCTCTGAATTTAACTTTGTATCCTTCAGCCTGAGTTTAACATTTTCTTTTCTATTTGTTTATCAGGTATAGCTAAAAACAGAAAATAGGCATATCCACTATCTATTTACAGATATAATGAAAAAATTAGATGATTATTTGCTAGAAAGAATAAGAAAAAATATAAAAGTTGAAATCAAAATATAGTAAAATTTAGTTGAGTCCAGTATCATTCAAGCCTAAATGAAGGCTTGAATGATACTGGACTAAACTGAATCTTTTGTTTACTTCCAAGAGACAGGACAACTGCTTCTCACCATTAAGTTAGATTTTCAACACATTCAAGAAATGTTAAGAACCAGAACATTGATTTGAGCCTTAACCAAATTACAACTGCTGAAGCATATCAGGATGATTGCAGGCTCCCTCATCTACAATTAAATTGACACCAGTTCTTGGGCACCAGTAGCACACAATTAAAAAAAAATTAAAAAAATTTTAAAAATTTAAAAATAAATAAAAATAAAAATAAAAATAAATTTAAAAAGGAAGAATTTCATGTTCTCAAGCCACATATTACAGAATACTCTTTATCAGTAAACAGATTCAAATACTGATATTGTATCTGTGCCAGGCTCAAATCCTGCTAATGCTGTACATACTTTGCTGTGCTGGGGAACAGTATGCATTAGAGATGAAGCATTTCAGTAAGTCTATAAAAACCTCTAAACCAATCAGGGTTTTTTGCCTAACAGAGTAGATTTGTAGTTGCCATCAGCAAGTCTGGTAAACTACAACAATCAGCTACTCAATGAATTATTATGCAATTTATTCTATGAAACGATTTTGAAGTACAAATATGAATTCTGCAGTCAACAACAAGCAAACAACAACAAAAAGAAACATGAATTTCTCTTATTGCTGCTTTCACTGTTACTACTATTTTCATAGAACCAGCTCAAGGCAGTTAGATCTACAAAGAGCCTGATCATCTAAAAGAGGGCTCTGGCAGAGTAGGACTATTCATGTTTGATTAGTGAGATTCAGGCTATGTCAAATGAAATGTAAAATCCTTTTTATAGTGTAAAGAAGACTCAGAGGTGATTCAGAGCATCAGTCAGATGCCCACTGCTAGACAGGATTAACTATTTGCTGCCCTTGCTCTGCGGAGGTGCAAAGACATCTCATCCTGTGAGTGCCTGGAGCCTACTGAGCTTTCACCAGTAGACTTCCTTTAACATCTAATGATTTGGATTGGCTCAGAATTACCAGTCTTCCTTGTCACTGAACATTAGGTAACTGTATTTAGTCTGTGCCCCCTGGTCTCTGATTTTGCAGTTTCTCTGATTTTACAGTTAATTCCAGGTGATGCCTGGATGTGAAACATGGCTCTGATGATCTACAGACCCCACAGTGCCCATCATGGGCACTTAAGAGCTGAGAAACAAATACAAGGGCTGAAAACTGATCCTGCAAAGAGAAAATAGCAGTGTTTTTTCTGACGTCACGATTTCAGTGCCTGCCAAAGCTGGAGGCAAGAAGGCTGCAACAAGCTTGGTGGCAGTCCTGCCAGAGGCAGAGGGTGAGCCCAGACCCAGCTAGAGGCAAGGACCAGACCCTGCACTAGGGTGCTTGAAAGCAGCTGCTTTCAGAGCAAGGACCAGAACCCAGGACTCTTCCCTCTCCCACCTGCTTAGAAAATTCTTGTTTCAACAATGAGCACTAGGAAGGAAAATGGGAATACACTTCTCATCGTCTAGATTTACTAGGGCAGCAAATCTTGGGTTTAAATTGCAATGAAGAAAATACAGCAGCAGCAGAGTTCTGTGCTGAGCATAGAAGTAGGGAGTTACTGATATGGATCAACTGGGCTAATCAAAGAATTTTTTCCAGGAGAGGTTCCTGAGGCATCACTCATCCAGCAAAACATCTGTTAGGAACAGTACAGGCAGAGCTAACTTGAGGTTCAAAAAGTCAGTTTTGAGGTTGGAAAAGACAGTAGAGGTGCTTTTCTCCCTTTTTCATATGATCCCAAGTGTTCTTTAAAAATGGATTATAATCCTGAAAAGTGTGATGCAGGAAGTAATTCTGCACACACACACACAAGTGAAAGAGAAGGAAATGTATATGATAAGACAAGAAAAATCTTATATCACCACAGCAGAGAGGACAGAGAAGGGTTTAATACAATGGTTTCCATCCTTTTTCTAAGACAGGCCCTGAGTTTCTATTATTGCTTCACTGGACACTTTTCTCCAAGCTTATGATGTGTTTTCCTTCCATGGTATTTTTGGACACAGCATGTCCAAAAATGGTCCATACCTTCAGGACAGTCAGCACTGGGATCTGGGCAGTGGGTAGGTGAAGACACACAGTGGAGTATAATCATTCTGAGTCTCTTTTGCCTTGTTTCTGTCCCCCATTAATTCGCTGTTAATCAGGGCTTGGGGTGTAGGATAACAGACCAAGGGAGACCAAGAGAACAGAGGAGATTCACAGGGTGGATTTGGAGAGAGGCTGCCTGCAAGACAGATTGTGCACCATGGCTGTACTCATTTTGTGAACAGAATCTAACTTGAGTTGAAGCAACAGAAAAAGCCCTGAAAGGCTACTGAATGGAGCTTAATACACTTTTCAGCATTCCCCTTTGACCTGCAGTGTTGAGTTGCATTAAAGAAAACATAAAGAAAAGCACTGGCAGTCACAAAAGAGACAGATTTGCTACTAACACCTCTCCATACTTTCATGTTGCTAAACCTGATGAGTTGGCAAACCTGTTCCAGAAAAAAAATATTGCCTTTCTGCTGAGGACAATGTAGAGTAAGGAGCAGAAATATTTAGAGCTGTTAAGGGAAAATGAGATAAGTATCTAGGCTGGAACTAAAGGAGTCCTCACCTTTCAGTGGAATATTCTGTCATTTGCCAGGATCTTCCCAGAGAAGCCTACCACAGGGAGTAGCCCTCACATATATTAAAAGGAGGGCTGAAGCTTTCTACAATTTAAATTGCACTGAATTAATCTAGAGTAAATCCTACATGAAGTAGTGCCTGTTGTGAAAATCCTTGGATCACAGGCTCTTGCTGCATGCCCCAACCACAAGCTCCAAACCAGCTAAAAGTAAATAAGGCACCATGATATCTTTCTGTTGTTTCCCTCCTCAGGGCTAGTGAATTCCCACCTGAGAGCTAGAAAACTTGTGAGAAAAATTATATGATTATATTCTAGCATTAATTAGTTATTGTTTTGTTGGGGTACATTTTGAAGGGAAACATTTCATCTTTCCCATTATTCAAAATTAGGGGCTTGAAAGGAAAGAATTGCTTGCTGTGACACTTCTGAGGGAAGCTCTAGGAAAAAGCTTTCAAGAGAATGGATATAGGACACATCCAGTGCTAAAGAGAAAAGATGGTGGTGCTGCAGTGTAGCTAGAAAAGGAAAGAGCATTTTGGCAATTGGATTCAGTGTGTAGCATATGCACTTAAAGACGTCATGACCTTCTTCCTCCGTGTTCACACGTACGCACAAGAACTGCAACATGACCCATTTATTTTAAAACACTGCTGCAGCTAACACTGATTCCAACTGCACTGAAGCCATGTTAAGTAATAGTGTTGGGTTGGAGTATACTACACAGAAAATATGTCCACAGGATTTATGTACATAACTCCTCTGTACTCCTTTAAATATTATTCTCTAAAGGCTCTAATTCACTAAACTGCTTATTTGGGGTTTGTGCAGCACAGACATTTAAAAACCCTGACACTGCTAGCATGTTTATCAAGTAGGGTGGCCAGATGTTCAAAAACACCAGCAAAGACTAAGGTTAAATACCTCCCTCAGGGGTTCCTTTTCTGAAAACATTTTATGGCTGTAAGTTATTCGTAAAAGTATTGAATTGCCTTTTTCTGTTGCCTTCCTGCAGCATCACGTAGAGCACAGGGAAACAGGCAGAATGACAAACACAGTAACAGAAATATCAAGAAAGTGCAGTTCTTTACATTTCAGAAACACCATATCATTTCAATTTATATAAAAGACTAGAATTCAAAACAGGACGTAAAGATTAGTTTAACACACAATATTGAATTAAAATGTAAACTGTCTCTTAAGCTCAATGCCTCAGTTATGAGGTTTAGCATAAGTTAAAAGAAAATCAAGACAGCTAATGTGAAAAAACACAAATTATTTCAGATGTCCTGTTATAAATTCAGAAAAAAATCCAGTAGATTTTTCAAGAATTAAAATTTTTGTTTGGCTTTGGAGGCTTCTTGTAGTTTGGTGGCTCATTATATATTTTCTGTTTTCATGTATTTCCCTTATATACATCTTTCTCTCTCCTTCTTTGTGATTATTTATGTGATAATTTTACACTTTCACAGTCAAGCATAGGGTGATAGTTTTAAAATGGCATAAACTTTCTTGTTGAAAGATGTTATAGCTATAGTGAAATAGCTATCTCTTAGGAAACTTCCTTCTTGGTGTTTCACATCTACAATATTTCCAAAATTATCTTACTAGAAAGGAGGTTGGTGTCTTTTTCATTACTATTTTTTATTTTAACTCCTGTGCTTTGGGGTTTCTTCCAAGAAGATATTTGCTGTTGTAATGAAGAAATATGTTAAGTCTTCTGTCAATTAGCCTAATTGATGTAAAACCCTGATTGGGTCCTGAGAGAGATGAGTTTTTCCAGCTGAACCTTATCAAAAAACAGCACTAAATAAGGAAGAAACCATAACATGCAAGACTGCTAAGAAAAAAACTTGTGATACTTTGAGACAAGGTGAAAGAAAAATTTAGGTGTTACAGCAGGCTGCTGTGTAGGTGTTACAAAAATAGATGAAGTCTTTTCAGAATGCTTTCCTTTTAGTGCATAGATCCAATGTAAAACCTTTAAAGTAGGAGTAGAAATGAGGAAGAAATGCCTGTGAGATAAAAGATTTATCAGGAAAAAATATCAGAATGTGGCTAGGATAGGGACTGTAAAAGGCAGTGGTTAACAGGCCAGAGAAGTGACGTACTTTTTCATTTCTCATTCCTTCTGGAAACAGCTGTTAGAGAATACAATGAGCACAGAGTCACGGGAGGTGTGATGGCAGTTCTGCCGTATGATGCTGTAGCAGAACTGGGTGTTAAATGTGGTGGTGACCGCATGAGGCTCAAACCGGAATGAGAAAAGCTGCTGCAAACTCTGTGTGCACGTGTGCAGTAGAAAACTTGGCCAAGTAGTGGGATCAACTAATTGCTTCTAAATTACTTCTAAAATACTGCAAGTTTTCCCTAAGGAAGCCTTCTTTCCTTCAGGTCTGATGAATTAAATACTGGCCAGGAGCCAAGTACTAAGTTCAAATTCTGCTTGCAGTTTTATATGTACCTGAAATTGCACAGAAATCCAGCCTTTAAGTCAGGATTGGAGCCTGTGTTCTCAAATTCTGCTCAGAGTATAAATACACAGTGACCTCCTGGTAAACCATTTCATTATTATCTCCCAGTCTGCACTTGAAAACAGAGGTAGTAAGTTGTCTGCTGCTTTGTTATAACATTGTAAGTTCTTTGACGTATGTAGAGGGGGAAAAAATAACTTTATTGGAATTACTTGTTTTTGCTGGCTTTAAGGTGTGTGTGGGAAAGACTGTTCAAATTCATCAATTCTGGTGAAGAGATGGACAAGTGGTGTTACATGGTGAAAGCTTCTGCTGGGCAGGTTTTACTGAATTTAATCTAAATCTCAAAAATGGCTCAAGAAGCTCCAGTATTATTTTGAGTGTTCTGATTTCTGCTGGTGCACTCTTTCACTGCCATAAAATACATGTCACATCCCTATGCATTTTTCTCATAGTAAGGACAGAAAGACATGTCAGAAAATATTAATTTTTATGCTAGTGTCAACTCTGAGCTTTCCTTGACCCTGTGCTTTAATATTTACTTAAGCAGTTACTAAACTAAAGCTGGACTTAGAGCCTAGATGACATTAATACTCAGTGTCAGTGTGCCATGATATCAAAGCCTTTGAAGAGTAATGTTGGGAGGCTGCCACACTGTGTTTCACATGACATCTTTTTCACCATGGTTAGTCTGAGGAACAAAATACATTCCCTGCATTTAGAAACTCATAAGCTGTAAGAAGTAGCTAGAATGGAGCCACAAGTACAGCCTGCCCCTTTGCACCAAAATCTTTCCTTCCTCTTTGTCATGCATGTCCTCATATGAATATGTGCACACAAGCATAAGCACATACCCATTGCAGGAAAATATTTCAAACCAGCTAGTGTTCAGCTATTACTTTCATCATTTTTATATTCTTTATGAAAAGATGTCAGAGGGGAGGAAGGGAAGTCGTGTCTGAAAGTAAATCTAAGCATCAAGAAAGAAAGAAAGAAAGAAAGAGAGAGAGAGAGAGAAAGAAAGAAAGAAAGAAAGAGAGAAAGAAAGAAAGAAAGAGAGAAAGAAAGAAAGAGAGAGAGAGAGAGAAAGAAAGAAAGAAAGGAAAGAAAGAAAGAGAAAGAAAGAAAGGAAAGAAAGAAAGGAAAGAAAGAAAGGAAAGAAAGAAAGAAAGAAAGAAAGAAAGAAAGAAAGAAAGAAAGAAAGAAAGAAAGAAAGAAAGAAAGAAAGAAAGAAAGAAAGAAAGAAAGAAAGAAAGAAAGAAAGAAAGAAAGAAAGAAAGAAAAAGAAAGAAAGAAAGAAAGAAAGAAAGAAAGAAAGAAAGAAAGAAAGAAAGAAAGAAAGAAAGAAAGAAAGAAAGAAAGAAAGAAAGAAAGAAAGAAAGAAAGAAGAAAGAAAGAAAGAAAGAAAGAAAGAAAGAAAGAAAGAAAGAAAGAAAGAAAGAAAGAAGAAAGAAAGAAAGAAAGAAGAAAGAAAGAAAGAAAGAAAGAAAGAAAGAAAGAAAGAAAGAAAGAAAGACATTACAGTTAATAAGGTGCACCATTTTATGCACTGTACAAATGAGCAATTAGCTCCCAGAGTAAGGTAAATGCAAATTCTGGAAACCTAGCTTCCAGCTGAGAGATGTGGTACATCTCCACACAGATTGAAGGAAGATCCCAAACGTGGTCCGTGGAAAAACGTGAAAGACTTGATTCTTTATCAGTCTGAGTGGTTCTGGTTGTGAAGCTATTACTTTCACTAATATTCAGGAGACCATAAATCTCAACAAGGCTGTCTGAGGGAACTAAATACTACTGTGACTGTGGAGATTTACAGAATAATAATAATCACACTAGCAATATGTGTTTCAAGTATTTTGGCAACCCTTTGGATCATAGGTGTTGAAGTGCTTAAAACGTGAGTGTCCTCAAAAGGAACATCTGTGTTGGTAGTGAGGGAGGGCCAGAGAGAGAACTCAAGTACTGGACTCCTGATAAATGACATTACTTATTTTTCAGCTTACACCCGCCCTCTGTTTGGAGTACTTCCATGAACATTTTCTATGACAGTACCCGAATACATTTCTGGAGATAGCTCCTCTCAGAGAACTCTCCCAGAAGTCAGGATGGATAAGACAGAACTACCCTTTGTTCCTTCAAGCTTACACAGTTTCCCAGTGTTATCTCAGATGCTTTGAAACCCCAAGCACCCCTACATACTCTCCTGTTACATCCAAGAGACACAATCCTCAGTCTTGCATCCAAGAGTAATTTACAGAGTTAAAGACAAAATCAAGGTACTATCTCAATGTAGGCATCAATACCAAACAAGAATATTTTCTGCTGTCTCTCCTCTACCTTGCCACTTTCACTGAGAAAAATTTGGAGGACTAATGACACAGCCATTTTACTGTACAGCAACAGTAAACTATGCAAAACCTCACTCTGTTGGGCTGTGACATAGCCCTCATTGTTTCAGACACTTTGAGTGGGAAAAATAACACCTCACAGAAGAGGTGTTGCCTCAGAACTGTCAGTCTCTACCACTCTGGACTCACGGGAGTCTCAGTTAAGTGCTGGGCAGTCGGTGCATGGCCCCTGTGCTTTAGCTAGAGCTGCACCAAAGCAGTGTTGTCAAAAGCCAGTCTACAAAATTTGGCCTAGAAGCCAGAGATTGGCCCTTGGCCCTTTTCTATTTAGCAACATGGCCATATCCAGAGTATCTTTCCCTGCATCATTAATTGTCCAGGTCCCAAGAATGTCTCTGCTTTACAAAGATAAAATATATCCAGTTCTGCAGTGTCTGTGCATCATGAATGTGGCCCTATTCCATAAGACACTCGATTTATGCAGCTGTACAGCTTCCTGTCATTGCTGGCTCTACAGTTCACTTCTTTTAATATGTTTCATGAAGGGTACTTGCTGACAAGGGAGGGCTCCACCATTGTGGGCTGCCCCAGTGTTCTTGTAGCCTTGAAGTTTCAGCACATGATCATTTCATAAGAGGAAAAGTCTGGCACTGTGGTTGTGTGGTGATCAGCAGAGAAGAGCTGTGTTGCCTCAGGCAACCTCCTGCCAGGGGTACAATGTCTATTTTGAAATTTTTTCCCTCTGCACATTTCATAGTAATCCACAGCCCTCTGTAGAATAGACAAGTCAGAAATAATATGCTCCATAAAAAATGAAAAATTAAAAAAAGAAGTGAAAGAGTGAGTCAAGGTGACATATTTCCTCACTTATCTCTTTGGCCTATTCCCAAGCTTTAAATCTTCTGCATTTTGTTTTGGATGTATATTTTAAGATACTACCTTCTTCCTTTCTGAAAACTCACATGCAGTTCCTGACATAAGGGTTGAAGCTTTTGAGGTGTGCCTTGTTTCCTCATATTTCCATATTAAATATTAAGCTGAGATCTGGAACAAGCTGGTTACCACTCTCCTGAGATTCTTTGGATTTAATTCAGCACTTATGTAAATAGCAATGTAAATTACATATCTAATGAATTAGGTGTTGTAATAATGGTGTAATATACACTGTGCTACTTATTACTGAATCTCCAAATTGAAGTTAATTTGCTCAAGAAGAAAAAAGTAAAAGAAATCATAATACAGTTGAGGGTAATTGTACTCCACTGTACCAGAGCGAGCTAGATACTAATTACAAATATTTTACTATCACTAAAAGTTTTTCTGTTATTCTTCCACTAAAGTAGTGCTCATTTTTCCCAATTTTCAGAATTAATTTTTTTCACATATACTTCTATATACTAAAATCATTACATACCAATATTACATATACCATATTGTAGTAGAAAACCATGAAGACTGGGGAAAAGGCTGCAATTACCTAGTCTGACCTTCTACATAACACAGGGCATAGAGATTCCCTGAATTAATTCCTGTCTCAAGTTAAAAAACATATAACATTGATCTTAAAGTGTCCAACAATTGAAAGCTCACCACAATTCTTGTTAAAATTTACCTTTAACTTGTCTAAATATCTAGCTTTCCATACAGATGCTTACAATGCAGTTATCTGAAAAACTACATCATCCTGTCATCAGGAATATTTCATTAGCTGTTTTTATGATGACAGTCAATTTCCTTTCAGTAGTCAAACTGCTTTATCTCCTCCCCCTAGCCCTCTAATCACTGTGTTCTTTGAACCTTTTCTGTTGTTTCAAAAATCTTTACTTGAGTGTGGACTTAAAAGAATAATTTGAAAACAGGCATATATACAGTACTGCTGTTAAGTACAGACAAAATATAGCATCCTTGTTTAGACTCGAGTTCCCTTTTAAATAGCCACAGAGCACACAATCTGTTTAGCCACTTTGGTAAGGGAACATTCCTGTCTGACTCTCCAGGAGCCACTCTGTGGCCTCTTGCCTCAGACTCTGGCCCCACAGAGCTTAACCTGCAACTTACACGGCAGCTCCACATCAAGCTAAAGGCATAAGATGTTTTCCTCAATAGCTGTGTTAAACTGGAAATCCACACTCTAATTCTAGTGCTAATTATGCACTATGAACCACAGGCCTGGAGTCACTACTCCACAGACAACCCATCTGTGAGACAGGCTTTCCTGCCTCTGTGTGTTCAAACACTTTATTTGCTTGTACTTGCAGTATCAAGATGTCCAGACTGCTCTGAAGGAGTGTCAGTCCTCCAGTCTGCATATTCTAAATTCAGTCAATTTTTGAGATTCTTGTAGGCATATAGAAACTCTTTGAAGAACTTTGTTCTTCTAGCACAGGCTTAATTCAAATCATCTTTCAAATCAGTCTTTAGAAAACTGATGATTCAAATCGTCAGTCTTCCAAAAGCTGTATCTAGCTGAAGCTAGACAGCAGTGAGGTTTCCTTCCCAGACATGAAACTAAACAGACACCTCTGGAGAGATTCATCCAAACCTATTTTAGATAATTTAGATAACTGAAACAGGTGTGAGTTTTGTTCATTCTGTAGCTGCCTGACTCTCAGTGACTAAAAAGGAAAGCTGGTTGGCATTTGTTTGCACATTTATGGGGAAAAAAAAGGAAGATAATTATATTTGTCACCAAGTATGTCTGTGATTCATCAGGTGAAAACTTCAGAAGCTGCAGGGCAAGTAAAATTTGAAGGCAAAACATTAATTCTGACATTTTTATCATGGCCATTCTCCTATGCCACAAAAAGTGAAGAACGAAGCAAGAATTTTTGGTTCTTAGACGAAATATCAGTGTATTGGTATTCCATTGATCTCTCACTAAGCACAGGGATTGCCTTGATATTACCTTGTTTATTTTGGAAATGGGACTAATTCATTACAAAGATGGTCTAACTAGAAAGTATTTCAAAGTTGATGTGCATACCACAGTCATTACAGTCAAACAATGTTATTCTAAGCTTAGCTGTAAATGCTTCTGCTAATTACAATGTACTTGTGACACCTTTCCATCTTTATTTGTATACCTGTATACAAGTGTACTTGTTTACATCTTTTTATGTGTGATATAGTGGCTGACTAGGGGAAAAAGAGCTGATGGAAATAGCACAGTAAGTCAGTAGATGTTTAATAGAAACTACAAGGCCACAATTTTTGTTTCTTGACAGCAGGAAACAGACTGGTTGACATATGGAAGACAAAAGACATTTTATTAGAATATAGAATCTCCCCATGATGCACACAGTATCAGTGTGAAGACGCCATAAATAATGAAAGCATGCAAAAGGGTGCATGTGAAAGATGCAAAAGATGACTCTGAATTGATTGAAAAAATATTGTTGTCAGTAATAAAAGTCTGCCTGACTGAAGCAGCAGCAAGGACAATGAAGACAACTGCAGTACTTAGTGGGCTCAGTAAGAGCTCAAGATCAAGTAAACCGATATAAGAATGATGAAAAAAAAAATATGCCGTCATCAGGACCTTTATATTTGGTGGAAAAACACAGTGGCCTAAAAAGAATTTGGAAGGATATCTCCAAAAGAACACAGAAGAGTTTTAGGATGACTCTGTCAGATTCAAGTCAGGTGGACGAGGGATCATTATCCAGATTTTGTGTTGAAACTGAATGAGATAGCTGGGCCAAATGATCAGCATGAGAAGCTAAAGGATCCCAAGGCAGGCTTTTGTGCCCCATGCCATCCTCCAGATAAAATAGACATTGTTATGAATTATGCAACTATCATGTCTCTGAATACCAGTAGGGCTTCACATCTGTTTGCTGCCCACTTGTATAAAATCTTCCTTCGTGTCTACTTTGCTGCATGCTGAAGGCCACTGTGAAATTCAGTGGCAAGCACCTACTAATTAGGCTCATATTAAGCATGAAGTCTGACACCTTGTTGTGGAATTATGTCTTCACTGACAATTTTGCAGAGTTTTCATGAGAAACTTGTGAGCACACAGACTTTCTGGGCACATAAGCAGCCACCTGCCTCTGCAAATCTCATTTTCATTGCAGAGGAACAGCAGGCCTCTGCAAATCTGAACAAAGGACTTTGAGGTTTGTAAAAGAAAGATCTACACTCTCACCAGACTGAGCTCACACTTATCTCCTCCTTCCTGAAGCCAAAGTTTCCACAGGAAAAAAATATATGGATGCACATGCTAGGCAGGAGCTGTGCTTGTCCCAGCCAGGCCTCTAGTGATTCAAGCAAAGGGACAAAGACCATCAGATTAGAGCTCTTTAGCAAAACTTGTCATTTAAACACTACTTGTAACAGTTTTGGGAACTGGATGTTTCTGCCCAAATGAATTTTGTGTCTGTGAAGTCTGTTGGCATTTACAACTTAATTTTAACCTATTTCTTTAGTATTTGATACATATCAGGGTTTTTGAGAAACAGAGACCTGCTTATTGGACCTGTATGTACTCTGGTTCATAGACAACCAAGCAAAGGGACTATTTTATTTGGGTAGCACATTTATATGTCAAACTTTTCAAATCTTTTGTCTCTAATAAGGTCTGCTGCCACTGCAGTTCCCACTGACGGAACTTTTGGCTGCTGTTTCTCTTGGCATAAAATATTGGGGGGAGGGGGGTTCAGACTCTGTTTTTCCTCCATTTTCTATAACTCTGAATTTATTCTGTAATGTCTCTGGCCTTCCACTGGACTTTCATACCTAATGTGTTATACCTGTACATTTCTGTGTTCATGATGCAGTCTTATGTTCCTACAGATTCATGACTTCTTCCCAGTTATACTGTTACTAATTTTCCAAGAACTTCCAAGTATCTTCTTGAGTATTCAAAAGATAGTACTAGTATTTTACTGCCCTAAATGTGAGAAACCAAATAAATCTGAGTTTATAAAATGTAGGCTACCTGTAATAAAAGCCTTGAAAAAGATAAAGTGATTTTAAATCTTAGATCAAACAATATATTAATTCATATCTTCAGAATTTCAATAAACATCTTAGTGATGTACATAGCACTTAACAAATTGATAAAGTATAATATGGGGTTGGATCTAGTGAAAAACAGTTTTTTGCCTCTGCAGTGAAGGTTCCAAGCTTTATTCACCTATTAGATGGGTTTATTAATAAATGTTATGATTTAAGTGAAGTTTTCTTAAATGTGTGTAGACAAAATACAACTATCACTTTTCACTTACTGTTATCAAATAGGATGAAATACATGCCTAATATGAAGTTCATAAAGGATAAAATTTTGTCAAAAGCTCTCAAACCCTACTTTCAAAAATCATTCACATACTTCCCCTAAAGGTCATCAGTGAGCTCCTAGGTCCCTTGGTCAACATAAGAATGAGGTTTCTATGTCAGATTTACTTTATGTAAATTATTTGTTCACTTTGCCTGAAAGTATGCAGAGAGTAAATAGTCAGTGAAGACGTTTAGTTTTGTCTATTTTGTAAAGCAAGATGGTTTCACAAATTAATATCCTAGCTAAATAATGTAGTAATTCCCTAGATCTTGACCTGATAATCACATAATCTTTCTAAATAAGTAACTTCCTAACCCATGAATTTTGATGAAGTAGGATGTTTTCATGGACTACCAAACTACATAGCTAAAGATAGAGGCAAACTGAGTGTCTCTTATGTGCCAGTAGATAGTTTCAGATGTCCATGATTTTATGAGATGAAGCCAGGAGCCACTGGACAGTATGGACGTATCTCCTAATTCCCAATATTTTCTTGTTCACATTGGATAATACTCTACCATTAGGGCACCAGTGAAAAATGAAGGGTAGGTCAGCGTGCCTGTGTCTTGGTCCTCTTTTCCATCTGTGCTGGCACTCTTCTTTCCCATCTGACAACACACTCTAAGCAGCTTTCCAGTGTGTTATACTGCAAATAATGTTTTTCTTCTTCCTTTGGAATATTCTCCTGATGTTTCCTAGTAGATACAACTTTGCTGCTGACTAGTATCATGTATCTTGATATTTGAAAACAGGCTAGATGATAGAAAACATCTCAGATTAAAGCTCTCGAACGGGAAACATGACTAGAACTGACCTGTGACAACAGAATATTTTTCCTTCTTTTGAGAAGTCTAACTCAACTTTATGCACACTTTCCCTAAAAATCTTTCATTAACTTCTAAAAATTTCAATAGAACTTTTTCCACTTCTTTCGGATATATAAGAAACCAGGAGTAAGAAAACCTCTTACTAAAAATGACCTTTTGGGTTTATCCTATGTTTATTGCTGCTATGCAGCTACACAGCTCAGCAGTCTCCAAAGATGGCTGTGCAAGTTGGATCTCATTGCACAGTGCCGTGTCCTCTCATGTCTCTTCAATTAAATTACCCTTCTACCCTTTATTCTGCCAAGTCAATGCAACCAGATGAAATATTTCTCATTTCTGGCAAAGAACCAGTGATGTAGAGGAACCAAATATCTAAAAATTATCTATTCTCTAACTCTCAGTAGTAAATAATATTGTCTTTCATTTTTCAAAGGCTTGGTGTATCTGTTCAAGTCACACCAAATTTCTGTCTACTACATATATATTTTTGACAGAAAATTGCAAAAGAAGTGATGCTATAAATACTTGGAATACACAAATTAAAAACAAACAATATTAAAAATAAAGCATTAACACATTGCTGATATTCTGCACAGGGTATTATAAAGAATAAATAACATGGAATAGTATATGTAGCAGTAGCACTTTTCATGCCTCCCATGCTAAAACTGAACTCAAAAGTCACAACATTTACTGGAGCTTTGCAGTGCCCTGGCAAAACAGCCACCTTTATCTCAATGTTACAGGTCTTGGGAGAGAAAAAAAAAGACTAAAACATGACTGGATTGCACTGTTTTGACAGTCGTGTTAGGGATCTGCATGACAGAAGTGGGACTTTCTGGAGGCAAGAAAAGCAGAGCATTTTCAGGGACAAAGAAGAAACACAGCTGCTGTGCCAGCATGATGGCTACTTGTGTGCAGTTGTCAGAGCAGAAGGAAAAGGTCTGTGGCTTTTGCTCTCACTTCGGGCAGTCCATTGCCAGTGTGCAGGCTCGATGGAGACTGGCCTTCTCTGCTGGTGCAGAAGCTTTCCCTCACCTCTCCTGCTGGGGCCAAGGCAACATAATCTGCCACTAGATGGGCGGCCCTGAATGACCCGTGCCTGAAACAGGTGACAGAGCTGCAGCCTGCTCTGCATGTGGGTTAAAGAAAACACAAACCTCACATTTTTCATAAAGACTAACATGTCAAAGTACTGCTGCCACTTATGCTCTTCCTACCAAGCAGCTTCTGCATCAGCACGTTCAACAGCCTGTTATTGAAACCTAGGGAAGGGATGTGTGCTGTGTTACTGAGAGCCACACAAGTCTTCAGAGCTTCAAGCTGGTGGTCACTGCTTTAGAGAGAAACGTGCCCAGTTCAGACGATACATTTATTTTTAAACGGGCATCTGATGTCTGTCGATGGCAGAGGTCTAATTCAGACTTCCTTGATCACCATGGCTGGCACACTCCCAGGTACTGCATTATATTAACAAGGTTCATAAACTGTCAGAGATATAACTCATCCACTTAACTCTCTGCAATGAGGCACAGACTCCGAGGACATGGCCTTTCCGAGAATGTTCTCTCTTTGTAATTCGTCATTCTCCCGAAATGCCTCATGCGCTATGATGTTACTGGAATCTTCAGCTAAAAGGTTCAATTTTTTTTTTGGTCACACATATTGCAGAATGTATTCCTACGTATTCTGCCACCCCAAGCGGTGACTGGGACCTCTGCCATCAAACTATTTCCATTCGGAGCAAGGAGATCACTATTTTTCATGCTGAATAAACAAGAGAGTGATCCCCTGCCTTTAAGCAGAAGGTCTGTAAGGGGAAAGGTGCCTTTGACCATGGAATTCAATCTGTCGTTCTGCTTGGAGCCTCTAGAGTGTAATCTCTCTTTGTACCAGCCCAGGCTGCATGGGGCGATATTCATTTAAACTCTCCAGTGGTTCTCCTTTTGCAGGAAGCGTTTTCACAAAGCACTTTGGCATTTGCTTTTTGAAGCCTGCTTAGCTGATTTTGCTGAATGGAAAAGGTAGCCCTGAAACATATCTTTTATTATCGTTTTCAAAGGTGGAAAAAGCCTGCAGTAGGCTAATGCTGAGAGGAAAAATAGCATTGAAACATTAGCAGAGTTCAGTTCCTTTAAACATTAGACACCACAGTAAGAGGTTTTATTGACTTTGAAACCACCCAGACACTTGATGCTGTTATATTGTGCACCTGGAGCAAAATTTTTGTGCTAAGCAATGCCTTTGCTAGATGTATGGATCCTAAGGAGATGGGATGATGTGGAGCACCCTATGCATGCTGCTTTGTACTTTCACTGGGATACCTCTTTTTCTTTACTCCAGAGCATGAGGCTTGAGGGAGTTAAGCTAAGTTCACTCTTCCTCATCTTCCTTATATGTCTTGCCAGCAACATAGGCTGTCCTGTCAGGTATCCCACCTTTCCATATTGTGCACAGGCACGAACAGCCAGAGGGCTCAGGCAAATTCTCCACCTGACAGTCACTTTCCTGGCAGCTCTGCTGTTGATGGCACTCTCAGAGATATCTGTCTGTTCCTCTGCTGTTAGTCCACAATTCCCACTGACCTTCTGAATAACTATTACTGTATTTTGTTAATCCATCAGCATTCGGGTTTCATAAGTTCAAGCCCTGTTCATCTTGATCACACTCTCTGGAGCTGTTCCTATGAATGCCTTATTTGTTTTTCTTTCTGTATGTTAAAGTAATGAGCCTGACTATTATTCAGGCTGTTGAAGAGCTGCCTCAGCTGAGCTGTGCACTTTGCATACCGTGCATCCATCTGCCTTGTCAGCACCACCATCACCAGCTGTTGTATGAACACTTTGATCAGAGCATTATTAGGCTGCTACATGACCAACACCATGAAGTCAGTGCAGTGCAAAAGCTGTCACGTTCCATGAAGTTTCCTGACCCTGTGGCCGTCATCAGAGCCTTCAAATAAGCAGCAATTCATCACAGGGAAAATAAATATCATCACAGAGAAAGAGTCGGCTGTTACTGAAAAGTCTCTTACCTCTGATCAAATGTTCTGGCTCTTGTCATCTATGTGACAGCAATGATCTAATTTAATCTAACATGTGATGATGGAGAAGAGAAAATTACCTGTGCTTTCTTTCTGAAGTTTTATTGTATACAGTGTCTGTGGTTGGCCACAGTCCTGAGAAGCTGGCAGACACAACATATTATTCTCTTTCTCATCTTCTATTCACTCTCTTTCTGTTTCCCAGATCCAAGGGCCTGGTGTTCACACTCAAAGCATTGAAGTTTATTTGCCATATGGGTGCCTCAACATGGAGGGATGAATTTTCACTGAACAGAAACACTCATATGTGTTTGTTTATCAGAAATTCAGAGTTCTCTTGTACCATCAAAATATTTTCCCCTGTACAATCTGCACAAATTTTAAATATGGTTTTTTTCCAACTGCTCCTCAAAAGAGTGAGTAGCATTGATAATCAACAGTCTCTTCTAACAGAGTTCAATTTAAAATGCTAGACATTCATTTGGTGGGCTGCAAGGAGTCTGAGGCATTGTTAGATCTACAGCACAAAGAACCAATTTTTCTTATCCTAATCCTATGGCTGTCTGAAAAAGGTGACACACAGTTACACATAATGATAAGAAAAGCTACTGCTGCCAAAGGCAGTAAGATACCAAAGCCAGATGATTAAACCAGAGCTTTCCCAGAAGACAAGAGGAGGCAAAGGTCCAAAGTTGTTTCCATATAAGTTGTCATGCTATAAAACCTTCAGAGCAAAGCCCACACAGTGATATGTATATATTTTCACTTTAATAACCCATTCTTACTATTTACAGAAAAAACAAGGTGATGTGTGTTTTAAAACTTTTCACTTCAGTTTTTGTTTAAGATTCATTTTTGTTGGTTTTTTTTTTTTTTTCCTGTTGCAAAGAGGACAGAGGCAGTTTTTCTTGTTTAAAAATAAGTGGGATTGTTTTTTGCAATCTACAAAGCTTTAATGGCTAAATAAATATTTAGGTGAAGAGCAGGCACTACTACACACTCTTGACCCCTGCACAATCAAAACTCTACAATGGCAATGTAGTTGGGCTACAGAGCTACACCGTGAGAGGAAAGAGAGCAATAGGCTTTTCCATTTTCAGCACTTCCCATACACTTGGATTGGATGGAATTAACAAAAATATTTAACCAAATATCTCCTCTGACCAAATATCTATCTCTTAATGAAGTCAGAAAATATAAAGTGGAGACAATTCCACAAAAGCAGAAAAGAGAAAATTAAAATTTCTCCAGGTTTAATATATTTTTGGCATCACTACTGCCTTCAGCCTGCACTGAGCAATACACATTTGAGCTGCACCCAGTACCTGCTAAATGCAGGTGGATAATTTCTTCCTGGCTTCTCAGCCCCATCCTTGTTCTAAGCTGTCACCTGGGGAACTGCATAGGTGAGCCTACTGGCACCTCCCCTTTGAGACATGCCTGGCTCAGCTTCTCAAGGGAAAGCAGAGGCCTGGCTGGGGCCTTTCACCTGTGGGAGCAGGAATGTGAAGTTCAGTGCTAAGCCTGAATCTACAAGATACTCCACAGCTCAGTTAACACAGAGGTCAGCAGTTAGTGATCCCCAGTTCTACCTCATGTGGGCTGGTAGCCCCTGTATTTTAGGTTACCTTTCAAGTCTGAGGCAGGAAAAAAGGACATGCTACTCTTTAGCTGTGAGATGAAATCACAAAAAAGTGCCAAATATCATGTGGTTATCAAAAGCATAAATCACTTAGTAATACCTAGGAAGAGTGAAGATTTGTGGAAAGTTTTAGGTCAAAATTGCAGAAAACTCTCACTAAAGTTTAAACTTTCTGGAAAATTGGGTCAAGCCAAATGTCTGTAATACAGCTACAAACCAGGTAAGTATCTCTTGCTTTCTGCTGTTGTTAAAGGTTTGCACTGCTCTTTTGTGACAAGCCACAGTGCTGTGGTTTCAGTGCCCCTGGAGTCTCTTCAATTCGTCAGGTGCAGAACTTGCCAGGGAAGATGCTCAGGGAACCCTGAACAAGACAGAACCGCTCTCAAGAGCCCAGCAGCATTTCAAACAAAAGCTTTCTAGCAGGTCTTCACAGGGATCTTCAAATGCTTATACAAAAAGGAACTCTCCAGAAAACTGAGGAGTCCGCTGAGAAATAAAGGAAGATTTTATGTTAAATACCTTCTAGACAGCTGATATAAAAAAGATTATGATGCACTAGTTGAAATAAATGCAATTTTTATCACACTTCTCTTTTCCAATGTGCCTAGACTTATCTGAATTTATGATTCATGGCTTTACTGTGTGTGCTAAAAAAAAAAAATCTTTGGGGCTGAGTTTTCAGCTCAAGAAAGGAAAGAAAAATAATTTGATGACTACACAGGCTGAGAAATTATCATTTTGGCTTGCTTTTAAATTTCATCATTGCACATTAGGTATTATTGTGGACATGTCAGTTTGACATTGGCTCTTTTAAGTAATTATTTTATTGCACAGAATAAAGCTACTTGGCCATAGTAATGATATATTCTTTTTGGACAGCACATAGATAGTTAATTCTGTAAAAGAATGACAGCAAGGCCACACAGTCTACCTTCCCTATCAGGAATCTATCCTTATACCAATAGTATTCCTATTCGCTCCTTTTATGATGAAAGAGAGTTAAGCTTGGAGGAATGACAGAGTTCTCGTAATGTTAAATGTAAGCACAAATAAAGCATACCTCAACAGAGTAGTTTCCATGGAACACAGCTTGAGTTTTATATTAAACTCCAGCAATGATGTTCACTCACTGATGCTGCACTGCTGAAGGCAGTGAAATCACGCTTGAAAGGGTTTTTGCAGGGGGCAGCTTTAGAACCCTCATGACACCGACTTAAATCTACAGATATTGAGAGAAAGGTCTCTGCTTCACCTTTCCTGCTAAATAATGAGTATGATTCTTCTGAGAATCAATACACCGAAAGCTTTCTAGACAGTAATGTTCCAGTTCTTCAGTTGCTCATAATGTGTGTGTGTGTATATATATAAAGCAATATATCTCCAGACTCCAAAAATCTATTTTAAAGAAACACTGCCCCTTAAATGCACAGCACTACAAAGGTCTTATGTGTGCAGACCACTGTAAGCTTAAGAAATACAATTAATTTGCACATGGCCGGACAAGTAACATCACAGCTTTGCAATATAGCATTCCCAGGGCGAGAATTACATCCATGTATTTCTGCCATATTATTGCTTGAACCAGCCCATATTTTTCCCAAATCTGGTGCAATTTGCAGTGTATGAAAACATTCATCTCCGTAAAAGAAGTGAGAAAAAATAGCAAGACAGGATTTTGATCAATACTGATTCTGATTAAGTTTGATCACAGCACTTGACATTTTGAGCAAGTCTGGAAGCACACTTGCAGAGACTCAGGATCCTCTGAGAGTCTTTAGTGATGTCACGGGACATTGTTGACTTAGTTGGGAATATTCCATCTACTTTTTTGTTTGCCTTATATGGCTATGATAAGGCAATAAAATCCATTAACTTCATTTTGTGGTTAATCTTACTACCAAAGCTTCAATAGTGCTGTTTTATTGGTAATTTATTTTAGGTTTTGCCTGTCTTCTTTTTTTTCTTGACAGAAGGAAAATGATTTTATCAACATGCTTATGGATTAAAAAAAACAAAACAAAAAAAGAACAAATCAAATTATTGTTTGTGGTCGTTGTTTATAAAATCAGGGTCAACAAAGTGCAAGCAGGGAGCTGGTGCAGGCATGGGTAATGTGTCACTTTTAGAAAGAGCAGTATTCATTTATACTCCATATGGACATATCAGGGAAAACTGTAAAGAGCAGATTTTTTCAAGGTGCAGAAAATGAGGTTCATAAAAAGGTGCATTCACTAATAATTCTATGTATAAATGAGCAGGAATGTTGTTAATGGTTCCTTCTCCTCTAGAGGCCCATACTGCAGCATTAAAATGTGAGTGGGACAGATGCAGACACCTAATCTTGATGAGTCTGGGATCCAGAAATGATCTTCTGCTCATTGCACCTATTTCTTTTTATCACTGCATGGTTTATAAAAAACAAAGCTCAGTTAATTAAAAAAAATAGGTAGGGATGCAAAGCAACAAGATTTTTCAAGCTAACTTTCCCAGTTTTAAACTGATTATTTGAGACAGTCAGGCACCTTCTCTTTATCTCTGAGGACTCATTTCCTTCCTTCTCATGTAAGACAAAAATCTTTTGGAGCTACTGAATCAGGAAGACTCTGCTCTGTGTAATTCTCATACTGCACCGTGCTCCGCTGTGTTTGAGGACTTTCTAGGAATATATTATGTGATGTTACTAACTTCTATCATTTTCTTTAGTTTGGTTTCTTTTCTCGCATTCTTCTGCAGGGTGAAGACTGTATTCAGTGTTTTGTTTGGATTTTTGGGGGGGTTTGGGGGTATTTTTTGTGATACAAAGGTATATTGTGGCATGCTTTTGTTAGAGAGAATAGGTTAAAGGAGTGCATCTTGCACTATAACAAAGGTGGTAAATTTTGTGAGACCTCTTCATCCATGTAGGAATTCATTAATAATTTTATTAGTCCCCAAGACATCTTTGCTATTTGCATAGATGAACTGTACCTTTCTTATGGGAAGTCCTAGTCCATGGGGGAGGAAACCTGTTCCTGATCTTTATCTTGGGGAATCTCTGTCTCTATCCTGTTCCTGATCTCTGCAACCACCCTGGGCTCAGGTCACTGAGCATCAACAAAGTGAAAACTGCCACTTCTGATTCTGAGCTTCAGCTCACAGTGTGTGCCCACTGCTGCTGATGCAATTAGAAGATAAATCTTGAATGGCTGTCACTATATCAGAACTGATAAATTGCCTGGTTAAAAAAAAAAAAAAAAAAAAAAAAAAAAAAAGAGAGAGAGAGAAAGAAGAACAAACTAATGTGAGATTCAAATAAGAACAAAATTATTATGTTTACCAAGGAAAGGGCTGGATAAATATGGGAGAAGGAGAGGTTTCTTTTATGAACTCTGATGGTCTCATGGGAAAAAAAACTGACATTTGTACTTAGATCAGAACAATTTGAGCTTTAAGGCATTCTTTTAATCAACATGCTCATCTGATGAAATGCTGTAGGATTTGCTTATATATCAAAGGAGTTCCCTAGAGATTTAAGCAATGTAACTGAATACAATTAAAAGATCAGCTGTAAACACCATTTGTGATACAGTTTGTTTGCTGTGCTTTGTAAGATAAGTTCAGTTAATAACACATAAACTTGTGGTGGTTTAGAGGACAGTAAAGTATTGAACTGTAGTGCAAGAAAAGGATTACCACTGGAGCCTGCTAGAGATGCAACTATTCAGCTATCTTGGATCTGATGGTCTGTAAAAAGAGAACAGAGAAACTATTAAGCCAAGGTTCACATCCAAGAATGGAATCATTTATGAACAACCTTTCTGGGCCTAATTCGTTGCTGAATTAAACCTCAAGTAATGTCATTGAAGTCAATGGGGTTATGCAGGGCATAAGTCAGTGAAGCAAATTAGCCCTCTGTCGTGAAGCCAAGAAAGGAAAGGGAAGAGGGATCCGATAAAGGAGAGATGAAATGCTGATATTAGCTGAATGCCACTTCTTGGTACAGTGCGTTCTTTGTGTCCAGCAGTGAATATTTCATCCTTCCCAGGTGTAAAATCTTCCCAGCAGCACTTTAAAGCAGATTCATAATAAATGACAAAATTAATGGTTTAGTTCCGTTGTAATGCAGCTTCTGGGCTTCCAACAGGAATTTAAACTGTGAGCAGACAACATCTATACTGAATTCAGTGTGATCTCCAAATCAAATCTTGATCTCTTCAGGAAAGCCTTGAGGCTGACCTTTTATTTTTCTCCTTTTGCCATCTTTTACCCATACGGATATTAGAAGATAGCATTTGTGGGTATAGGTATCTTTCTATACAGAAAACTGTCAGAAATTACAGGAATATCTGTGTAAGAGCTGGAATAAACTAGGCACAGTCACTGCCTCAGGTCTGAAGGCAGCATGAAATAGAATGGATTTGTTTACATTTAATTTATAGATGGGTAATAGTAAGGGCTCTAAGAACCCACAGTATTGCAGTGATTGTACATAAGCCTTGGATTAATGAAAAAAAAATCCATTTTCACTAACCAGCATTCATAATACATGGTCTCTCAAATTTCACTTCTTCTACTGTCCAACCCATGATTACTCAAACTGAGGTTAAGATCATTGTCTCCCTCAGCCAGAGATTATGGGGTTTGCACCATTCACAGAGGGCTCAGTCCTGGCTGAAGCCACTAGGCATTTTTATTATCCATATAAAGAACGAATTCCCAGAATGTACAGATGGGTTTGCAGCTCATGCAAATATCTCTCTGAGGTGGCCTTTGCAGAATAACACATTTCGGCAGCAGGGCTCACTTTTCACTACACAGAGATCAAATAACTGGAATTACTTTGACGTCTTACCATGCAAACTTCAGTGATGAGCTTAAGGATGGAAAATTATTTATTGTAATGTAGTAGAGAAAACTCTTCAGACCTACATGTAAGGGAAATTGTTAAAGCAGGCAATATGATACACATTTTGATGCTCCAGTATTTCTTTTATTTCTGGTCTAGCTTAGCAACAACAGAACTTGTTGGAGGGACCAGCAGCTGACTCAGATGATACTTGGCCTGTTGCATGTGTGATGCTGGCCATTTATTCCTTTTTTATTATCATTTTTTTCAGGTGGTACTTCAGTAACTACTCCAGATTTTCATTTTCTTTAAATCCATTGCTTCTGTTTACAATCCAATTCTGGGTGTGCTCTGTAGAGAGGATTGAAGAGAACAAGATAGAAATTTGCCAGCTGCTGTGTGAGATGCTGATGTAAACACATTCAGGACTATCCAGAGCAACTTGTCATGAGGCTTGGGGACTATTGCAGATATGGGAACAAGTTCCATTAATCCACAGCCCTAATTTCAACTCAAAAAATATCATTATAAAGCTGGTTTCCAAGTGCACTGAATTTGTCCTTGATTTAGTTGGCAGAGTTCTGATTTTAAAAAAAGTTCTGCTAGAGGGCCAGGTTTTGTTGGATATCAAATCTGGTTTTTTTCAGAAATATTTACATTTTCTGTAACTAAAAGCTCATCCAGCCAAATACCCATTCACTTTTCTATTTTTCCAACAATTAAAAAGAATTCAACTAGTCATTGGAAAAATTTTGGTCAATTTTTGGAAATTTTATTGAAGGATGTGTTTTCCAAGAAAGATGCAGAATTCCTATATTTCTAATTAAAATTATTAAACTGTTGTGGAGAATTGTCTTTACCTCACCAAAGAAAATCTGTTGAATTTTGTTATTTCTGTTTCTGTAGTCGTTTTTTCTAAAGCCGTCCCTTGTTTCTTTATGGTATCAGTCTTACATTTAACACTATTACATTTTGTTTCAGCTGGCAGGCTTCATCTATGCCTGTTATGTTGTGAAGTGTATTACTGAAGAAGAGGACAGCTGTAAGTACTAAAGCTTTATTACATACAAAATGAATGCTTTTTTTATTTTTTTAATCACCTCTCCACTATGCTGGCTCTTGCTGACTTCAACCTAAATGCCACATTATATTGTAGCCAGATCATGTTTTCTGTCCATCCTTCTTGGTCTAAAATCTGGAAATGTCTGAGAACAAAGGAGTCATGAAATACTGGTTAAAAATTACATACACCTTTCTTCTGGAAAGATCATTGCAACTCTTTATCTCAGTACTTAGCCTAAGACATAAAACAAGTTTCTTGGATTTTTTGTTGAGGTTTTTTTGTTTGTTTAAAAAAGGGGAAAAAAAGAATCCCAATTAGTAAATACAAACTGCTTTTTTTCCCCTTGCTCCAGGCTGTTATTAACTATTTTCAGGGTAATTAGTTACAACTGAGAGTATAGCTCTTTTGTCTTGGCATGTATGTTGTCTTCTAAAAGCACTTCTAGCAAAAAAATGGCTTTAGATCATCGCAGGACCTTCATTTATGAGAGGTGAAACAGTGGAGATCCTCTTGGTTCCTGCTGCTCCTAGGGTACAATTACATGAAGTGAAATGATTTCATATAGATATAGGTTTGTGTTTCTTCTGCTTATTTATATCCATAGAAGCCTTTTGAGCAAAATTTGCTCTTATTGCATGCTGTAGAGTCAAGCCATTTCATTTTTTTCCTCTAACCTGGATTTTTTTAAAAAGGGCCACTGCAGCATTTCAGTACATCTTGGGATTCATACTAAAGCACTTTAGAAACAAGCATCAGAACTGCATGTAACTTTGATAAAATATACATGAATCCTAGGGAGAGCTCTGCAACAGGAAGCTAAAGGGTTTTTATTTGATTGAGAGCACTGCTAGGGCTGGCAGGGGTTCCTTTGTGTGTTCTCCTGCATGGAAAATAGCTACAACTCTATAATCTATTGGCAATACAGTGTCACTGCAAACCATCAAGGGGAGATTTAATGCTGAAATCAAACCACCACATTTTGGAGGTCGTTTTGACTATGCTCATTTCGGTTCTCTTTGTGTTTCTGTGGAAGTGAGGAAGATACAAAGAGTACAAAGGGTTTGGGACAGCTGTATGGACCAGGGGTATGTCCCAAACAGACTTTTCTGTTTAGGGAAGTACTCAGTCATATGTACTCTCTCCTGCTTTCTCATAAATGCATTCATTATCCACAGAGCTGGAAGAGAGTTTTCTTTGTCCCCCAAAATGAAATCCCATTCAATACTGTTCTGCCCCCTCTTCTAAGGGCTGAAATAATTTTTTGATTATTCTGTAGTGCTTTAGGGCATGATATAAGCAAAAAGCAAGGAAGGGACTTGAGACTTGGCTCACCAATGAAGCGCAGAAGTCAGAGCACATTTGAGAGACTGCTCCCATGGTTCATAAAGTGGCATTCCTGGCAGCAAAGTGCCACGGCCAATATGGTATTATTTTCTTCTCTCTGCAGCAAGAGCTCCCTGTTGTTCAGCAGCCACAGATTGTCACGCTTCTTTGAACAATTTCTTGCCATCACCTTGACTATTTTGCCATTACATTTGTCATTTAGATTTCATTATAACTTTGTTCATACACTCCAGCCAGATGTCCTCATCCTGTCAAAGAGCATCTCACCCATCTGCCAGCACGTCTCTGAGGCACCAGGGTGAATCCCCACCCAGTGCAATGAGGCCAGCACAAGCTCAGGTGCTGCAGCTTCCCCTCTGCTGAGGTTTGGGAGCCTGACTGGCAAAAAAGGGAAAGGGAACTTCTGTGGCTGAGTTGTGCCAATGATGCTCAGATTGGATCTGGCCCTCAAGGTATCATAAAATTAAAACAGCTTTAGTTTCTGCTGAGAGGCCTCATGAAGGAGCAAGTAAGAATAATTCTTGTTCTCTCTCTGTTCAGATATCCACTCTGCCAGGTACCAAGTGTTTATAGTGAGAGCCAGGGCCTGCAGTCTGTACAAATACCCCCTGCTCAAGTTCAATTTAAAATTCTTTTATTTTCTTAGATACATTTTCCCTCAACTTTTCCATCCCTTTTGGCAACACATCCATCTGTTGTGCTCTTCTGAGAAGTGTATCCCTTGTGGATGTCTTGCTATATAGGATTTGTACTCAAGGAAGATGTCAAAACTTGACTTACTCCATATAATCACAGATGGGGTCATCTCATGCAGACCAAGTGAATGCTAAGGAGAAAAGCTTTCAGGAAATGTGGAATATATCCCAGATTTATTGCTAGAGCTTTATCCTGCATAAAGTCTTTGATCAGAGATAGCTCCAGTTCCCCTAGCTGTGTTTCTCTTTCCATAGGGTCTTCTTCCACTTTTCCAGTTCCTGCCTGTTGCTATGGAGCAAACTCTGTGACAGAGGGATGAAGGTGCCCCTCCTACTCACGGTGTACTGCCTCCAAAGCTGCTAAGCATCTAGCATAGGAGGAAAGAAGCTTTTCTGTGCTACCCCCAGCCCTTGCCTAGCATCCACACTTGATAAGGAGTGAAGCCAGGCTTGTGTCTCAAAGAAGTTTGGCAGCTGGTCTTCCCTCTGTGTGCTAGCAGTGTGAAAGATCAGCTGTGGAAGATCCTCTGGTAAAAACAGTCACCAGAAAGCAACAACCACCCTGCCCTGCTTTCCCAGCACCAAAGTAGTCCATGAAGAGCAACAGAGGGACATTTTCATCTTAACCACTTCCATATCCACAGACATCACAGGAGAAATCTAGATCTCTGGCTTCAGGACCACTCATGACTATAAAAATGGGATGCCTAACAGACATATAGAGAGAACCATAAGGATAATTGTATTGGGTCATACCAAAGTATCATTTTAGCCACAAGTCCTTTCTGATGATTCAGAATCAACAGTAAAAGTCTTTTGCTTTTCATAGTGGACAAAGTGAACACCCATACACAATTCCATTTATTCTGCTTTTCTAATGGGCCATGGGAACAACAGCAGCCCAAAGGAGGAGCAAAAGAGGCAGAAAGGCTGAACCTGGCAGTACTGAGCAGCAAGGCATAAGACTGGAGAAAAAGCCCTGCAGTGTCCAAGAGCCAAACATGGGCACGTCCCAGATTTTAACCAGATGAAGATATTGACACTGCTCTGGAGTATAGAAGGTGTCTCATCTTCTGTCAGCATAGAGCCTCAACTGTAGAAACACATTTAAGCTGCTCTTAAGCTGCTTCAGCTGAATTAGCTTTGCACTCAGAGTAATTGGAACAAGCTGAAAGAATTACTATTTCTCCATTCTTTATGCAGATTTTATTAAGAGAAAAAATGAGCTAGGGTAGAATTAAGCAAATACTTCACTAAGATTAACCTGCTCTAACCTCACTAAAGAATTAGGAATGGAACAATACAGTGATCAAATCATGGTCATAACTAGGACTGAATCAGCAAATCTAGAGGCTTTAATTACTCACACACCAAATAAATCCAGCCACAAGCCCCCTAAATCAAAGCTCAAGTCTGTGCTACCTTTCATGAGAACAATCTGCTTTGGGTTAATTATTAATTCTGCTCCAAGGATTAAAAAGGAAGTTGCCTTCTCTCCTGGTACAGTCCCAGAAGTGCTCTAGCACCGGGTGCACCAGAGTCAAACTGCAGCACCCACGTCCAAGAGGCAGGCAAGAGCAGCTCTTCCATGGCTGCTTCTCTCAGGGGAGGTCTGCGTGCCAAACATTCTCCCTGTGGCTGCATAGGAAGGAGGAACTCTGAAGGTTGGAGTGCCTCAGGTCTTTTTCTAGGAAAGACCAGGGAGGATGGGTCCCCAGCAGCACTGCTGCCAACTCCACGCTCCCCTCTTCACCACTGCCATTGGAAAGCCTAAGCCAGTACCATTCTTACCTCATTAGCATTATTAACTGCAGCAGTTAAAAATAAAACACGAAAATGTCAGCAACAGCCTTTACTTGGAGGCATTCAATGACTGTGAACTTACTGGAGCTTCTCATTTGTCTCCCAAGATCATATTAGGCCTGCATTTTCTAAAGGCTGCACATTATTTTTAATAACATCAAAATGTTCCTTTAATGTGCATTTGCTCACTAGCAATTTGGCTCTCTGCTGTAAGTTGCTACTGCCTTGCTAAAAGAAAATTCAATGTATTTTTGAAAACTTCATTAATGATCTAGAAATTTTGTGGGAAACACTGGAATATAAGCAGTCAAGCAGCATCCTCCTAGGGCTTTTTGTCTCTAAGTAAAAGAAAAAAAAATGTCTCTTTCATTAAAAAAGAAACCTGGGTTACTGAAATGGGAATTCTGCACTCACCTTGCAGATTCTGTTGAGGGTAAGGAGACTTACTTGTTATTAGAGAGACAGCTTTGACTAGGAATGAACTCCAGCTAAGAGAAAATCTCTAATTTAGTCTGTATCTCAGAGTAAAATCCTAACCTGGAAGGCTCTCTTGCTGACCCAGAGAGGGAGCAGAAATAGTGTTGACCTACTATTAGGCAATGGCAAGGCAATCAGAGAACAAATACAGCCCCTCTGAACGTTCCCTTGTGTACCATGAGGTACAACCTTTGCACCATCTAATGCTAGCAGGCATCCAACCTGCACATACACTTTCTTGTTTTCTCCTGGTGTTGTTTCCAGTTAAACTGCAAAGCAAAAGAAATTGCAACTTTGTCTAGAAGATTTTTGCTGTATATTCCCTGGAACCCTGCTATTGGGAATGTCTTGGCACAGAAGTAAAGCTCTATATAACCCTTTAAAATCATTTCACTCCTCCCCCTCCAATAAAAATCTGTGTTAAAGACTCCATTTGAATTACTGAAAATGTTCAGCAAGACAGCAATACCCTATATAGGAAATATCTTCTGGTAAGCAATACAGTGTTATGTGCCAATAAACTTGGTGCTGAACAATAGTCCACTGTGGGATCCTAGCCCTGACCTGGGAAGTACCAAAGTGATGACAAAGATTTTCTTTTAAAAGACAATATTAAATTCATTGTATGTGAGAGATGTGAAATTTTGACATGCACATGGGAAAGACAGAAAAACCTTTTCTTTTTGTCTCTGTTACAGGCTGACTCCCACCTTTGGGCAGGTTGTTTAAATTCTCCATACTTCTGTTTCCCATATTTAAAATGGGAAATAATGAGAGGGACAAACTCACAGGCGTGTTGTTTCATAACTTTGAGTTTCTGGGATGAAAGGCACTATTGAAGTGCAGAATATGCTCAGGAATCGCTTTATTTTTGTGCCAAATGCTTTTCACAATCTGCTTAGTGAGACATTACAGAGAAACAATACCTCAGCTTCCATTCCTGCTTAAAAATTCTCTAAAACAAAGAGAAAAAGAAACTGGTAGCAAACATTCTGCTTCTTTGTTTCCCATCCCAAGTTTGTGGTTCCCAGAAATTCTTCCCAGTAATTTGCTGTTCATGAACTTCGTTAGCCATGAGAGGTCTAGCTGTATTTAGTTTCCCCTAGTGGTCTTTTCTTCCTGAAAGTGTCCAGCTTTTCTCCTCCTGAGAAAAGGGCATCCGATACCTCGGTTATACACTTGGTTAGTTTTGCATCTACCATTTGTGTAGTGTGTCCTGAGTCTTTCTCTGGAAAACACCAGCGATTCCATCTGCACCTTTTCCATGCTGTCACAGGTGGCATCCACCTCACACTCCTACAGGCACATGTAGGTAGGACTGCAGCCTAAAGCAACAATCAAGGTTTCCACCACAGTCGGTGGAGGCAGAGACGTAACCCCAAAGAGCAATCTGCTCTCTCACGACAGGGGGAATCACTGCTCTGACTTGTGTGCTTGGTGCTGGGGACAGCCTAGACAGCCTGCAGAGACTGCACAGCAACAAATAATAACAGGAACAAATAAAAGCCAATATTTCAAACACACTTGCCCTCCAAACTGTTGAACGGGTCATTGTGAATGGAAATGCAAGGAATACGCTACAAATTTGAAGCTTCAGCTTGTTTTTGCTCAGCTGTGCTCTTCAATTTACAGCCTGCAGCTCAATTAGTAGATTTTTCCATTTACTTGTTTCATTTAGTGTGGTGACTGCTACATGAACTAAGTAAACCAGAGGGAGGAAAATGGGATGCCTTTGGCTGTCAGGATGCTGATAGAAGTGTAGAGGGAGAGAAGACTTTGTAATCCCAAGGTGCTACTTCATGTTTGTCATCCTTAAGGACAGCTGCCTTGGAGAGCCATGGTGCCACCAGGAACATTTAGGAAATTCCCTGAGACGCCTGTACAACATCAATCTTTTGCAGATATCAGTAGCTGGTTGCTGTGTTATTATTTCCAGTCATGTCCTGTCCTGGAGGGGGCCCCTCACAGAGCAGAAGGCTGGGGCTGAACGTCTCGTTCTCCTCGGCACAGAGCACAGGCAATCTTTGTCCCCTAAGGTGTGCTCGCTGCTTCCAAGGCGCAGGCTGAAAACGTCTGAGCTGCAGAGTGCCAGGCTGAAGCACGAGGGAACAAGTTTATGGCAGGAAGATATGACAAGTGAAACCGGCTGCATTTGAGATGCAAATGGACCTGAGCAGTCCAAGGTGTCACAAGGCTTGGCAGACATTACACAGCCTGCTCCGTGATCATTTGGCACAGCACTGCAGAGAGAAACAAACTTAAAAGCTCTGAGGAGGTGCAGTTTGTTTAAATAATAGCAAGTAATTAGTCTGAAGACAAAATCAGTGATGGCATTTTATAATTACAATTAATTTAAAGGTTAATTTCCTTTGGTGCTAAAATCTTATTTAAAACATTTACCAGGAAGGGAAATTAGGATGTTACTATCTAGATGCATAGAATGCTTCTGGGAATCCGTGCCTATTATCACTAGAAAATTAGGTTAGACTCAAAGTGGGAATTTCAATTCATTTTAGTGTATAATAGATGGTGGTCAGGGCCTTGAGTCAGAAGGGTTGCTTAGGGTATACTGTATGATTTGCATTTCCTTTGTTTGTGGGATTAATTGCAAATGTTTCCAACAAAAGGGCTGGGTTTATACATGAACAAGCTTGACATGAAAAGAAAATTGGTTATGGATTGCTGCCTTCGTAACTAATGAAGTTGATGTTCAAGGAATCCCTAGGAGACGGTGTTGTGGTATGAGACAAATGTATAAATAAAATCACACAAGGGAAAATGGTGGCATTGCTGGCTTCATCTATGATAATTTCTTTTCTCCCTCGCTTGTCTTCCCTGCCACTCCCCTTGCATCCATCACCACCTCCTGTGGGAGTTGTCAACCCCAAGTTTAAAAATCTCTAAATAACATAACATAAAGCTTGAAGGAAGTAACACTTCCATTCCAGCAGCTCATCACAATGCAATACAGCTTGATAAAATCAATGCATTGTAACAGCTGGGGAAATATACTTACCTTACTTTTTTTTTTTTTTTAACTTTAGACCACACAATTTTTATCTGTTGAAGAATGACATTGCAGAAATGTTGGGAAAGATCTGCACATGTCAAAAAAGAATGAACTGCTAAGATCTGGTTTTTGAGGAAAGATGCATTTCATACCAAAACATTGTGAAAATATTACTCGTTGTTAGTTATTTGTTTCAGGAGAGGAACACAAAGGCATTCAGACCATGAAACAATGTCCCAGTCAGTTGTGTCAAGCCAGTAGCAGAAATGAGGGAGTAACTAGGGATGGTTCTGATAACAAACACTACAGATCATTTGAAGCAATGCTCAGATTGCTGATGCAACTGAATTGGGTGTGGTCTTCCTGGACATGGAAGTGTTTTGACATTGAAAAATAGACAAAGCTCATATTCAAAATCAGGAAAAAATAAACAAAATCTGAAACTCTCAACAAGCTAAAAATTGCATGCAAAATACTTTGAGGCATGTTTTCTTCTGGTGCTGGTGAAAGACTCTGTTTCAACATCAATCCTTTCCTTCTACTTTGCACTGAACATGGAGGGCTGTCTTTTGAAGGAGGCACTCCAATGGGGAGGATCTCCTCTCTCATCTCCTGAAGCACAGGAGAGGCAGCTTGGAGCCCAAAGAGGAACAGCTCTCAGGTGGCCATGTGGGGCTGCTGACCCTTCCCCAGCCTGGTGTCCCACCCTAAGAGGGCAGCTGGCTGCCCTCTTAGGATTTCAGCCAAAATTAGCGGGTAGAGCACAGCAGTCCTGGCCATCCAAGCTCACTCCAGGCTGACAGGTAGGAGCATATTAGAGAGGAATGGTGATGAGCTGCTGTGGGTGGACCAGACTAATTAATTATTTCCAGTGGCCCTGAGAAGGACACCTGCCCATAGCCTCAGTGTCCTTCCTGCTGAGACAGTCAGTGTGAGCTCCTTGCAGTTTCCAACATGCCATGAACATAGCTTTGTACTAAATTATTTTTATCAGCATGACTCCTGTTAAAGTTTTCCTTATTGCTTTTCCTTTCAAATATCTGGATAGGTCTTCATTAGCATTGGATTGTTAACTTTCATAGATTTGGGCCTTGATTCTCCACTTTGTTGCACCTACTAATGACTCTTTTTCTAATTTATTAGTGTGGCAGTCACACTTGGAGGCCACTGCCCCAGGCATTTTCTTTTTCCTCCTTTTTTTTCTTTTTCTTCTCTTTATTGCTTGCCCCTAGCAGTGATCTGGGTAAGAACAATTTTTCCTAATGACTCATTTGATAACTTCTACAATAATTCAGTCCACCACACATTTAATTCTTAGAATGATTTGTCAGTCAAAAACTATATTGCAGGGCTATAATTTTTTGCTCAGCACTTAGGGATTAAAATTTGAAAGCAAACGGCTATTATCCAACAATGCTCAGGCCTGACCAGTTTAGAAAAAATAATATATTGTTCAGACTATTATTGTTCTCTTGCTTACTATCATTCTCTTGTTCTCTTAGCTGAGTGGAGGTCTTTTATAAATTCTTTCTTTACTGAGCATCAGAAAAGCCCTGCTGCAAGTTTGGAGACAATCCTTGCAAAGCCTTGCAGAGGTCAGGGAGCAAGCCTTTTTTTCCAGGTGTACAGGCTGGCAGGTGGCTTGCTGCATTTGTGAGGTATAAAAGGCAGTGCTGACCATTTCAATACAGTATTTCTCATTGCTGCAGCTATGCTCCAGTTATTTCCTGTTGCCCTTTGGTCCTTGTTCCTGCCTGCCTTATCTCTGCTCCCAGTTTCTGCCTTCAGCTACTGAAGACTTGCTCTTGCCTCTCAGCCCTTCCTTGGTTATTCCTGACTCCATCCATCCTGGCTCCTTTCTGTTCAGCAAGGACCTTGGTTCCCATCCTCTCAGCATGGTTCCCACTACTGGCTGGTCCTGCCTTGCAGAAGCTTTGCTCCAGAGCATGGTCTTCCTCGTGTCATGGTCCAAGAGTCTGCTACCAACAGATGCCTTCTCCACCTGGGAATCTGAGACAAATTATGACTTGTCTAATTTCTGGACCCACAGCACCATTCATCTCGGTATTTTCCTGGGTACAACCATGAGCTGGATTCACGTGGAAAGAAATATCTGCCTACTTGTTGCTCCCTAATTATAGGGAGCAACAGGCAGAGATCAATGCCTGTATTTCTTTGAGGGCAGAAACACCACATCATGTTTATTAGACTTCACACACCTGAGTACCTCCCCAGTCATACATTTTGTCTCAGAAGGGCTGATCAAAGACTCAGGGAGGGGATCAGCAGAAAGAGACAGAAGAAGATGCTGCCTTATACCAACAAGAAATATGATAAGAGGAGAAGAAAGTTGAGGACAAGGCCCTGTGAAGCAAAAAATTACTGAATAATATTAATTCTTATACAAGTAAACAGCATGAAAATAGTGGCAATGGAGCAAAATCTGAGCTGAGAACCTCTATCAAAATTTGTGTAAGGGCTTCCCTTTGCAGCTCCAGGGGCCATTGTAGAGCTCAGAAATGCCATGAGGTTGCAGTTTAAAAATCTGAGGTTTAATATTCACCTTGCAAATGGCTGAGCTGAGAGCACTCACAGGCCCTTCATTACTGACTGCTTGGCAGAAATGCTGCTCATTGCAGCGCTAGAACTGGACCTCATGTCCAAGTCCTTATGCCATTTCTGAATCCTCCTGTGACAGCCTCATGTGCTGGCAGATGTCTCCTTCCCCACACTTCCCTGGTGTTTGTCTCTACGGTGGTTTAAGAGCCTAAATCACTGTGTACTCAGCACAAAGACCAATAATGTTTGATTATCATTGTAAACAAACTTTATGGAGATCACATTCAAGCAAACCTCCTCCTGTGTGCTATATTGTGGAACAGCCACCAGACCATGCCCACAGCATAAAAAGGCAGCAGCACTGAATGGTTTGGAAGCGTCTTCACCAAATGGAGAGCTGGGTAGCAGGATACTGGCAAAACTGCAAGAGCAAAGGTGTCCCCATATGTTCTTTTATATTTTTGCTCCATATGTCATTTCCAAGGTCCTTAAAAGCAAACTTAATTTTACTCCACTCCATTTATTTCTTTTTCCTCAATTTGGCCAGTTTTTAGCTACTGCTATTTGTGCACAGCTCTCTCTAGCCTCACACACTCACTTCTGCACCAGCCATGCTTTCAGTAATGTTATTATCTGTCATCTGTTTGCCATCTCTCCTTCCTTCCAGCTACACCTGCAGTAAAATGCCTGGCTGTGGCAGAGAAGCTCAATTGCAGCACTTCAAAAGCCTGAGTCCAGGGAGCCAAGTCTTTGGCCTCTGGAGAGAGTGCATATAAATTTAAGACCTTGAAGGTCAGATGCAGGTTTTGAACACCACATGTTGTCTCTCTGCTGTACCACGCAGAAAATACATCCAGTTGTGACATGCACAGGCAAGGAGCATTCATGCACACATGCATTTCTGTGGTCATTATCACTTCTTTTAAAAGGTATTGTCTTTGTCATGGGTAATTCTAGGTTTTTTATATTATTTTAGTAGATTCTTTAATATATTTAAGGACTGCCATAATGCCAAGCACTGTACAAATGTGAACACCAGCCCTGTTTCTTAGAGCTTGCAATCTTCATATCAGACAACAGGAAACTGATGGGTACAGGGAGAAAGTGAGCACAGAGAAACTATGAGCAGATATTATTCATTCAAGTAAACAGGAAAGTAAGGGCATGGGCAACTTAATTATTGTCAACAGAGCACAGAAGTGTTTTAGGGAAAAGAATGAGATCATTGTAAAGACATTCCCACAAGGAGAGAGAAAGGTTTGGAAATTTGACCAGTATGAAGGTCAAGCTGGTGGCATGGGGGCAGAATTTACCTTCTAGCCCTGAAAGGAGGGAGATTGATGTTGAGTCTCTACAAAAGGCTTTAGATGTAAGAAAATTTAGTTTATACTTGATGTAATATGGAAGGTTAAATCAGTAGAAGGATGCAGAGAAAAGTAACCTAGACAAAAAGGTAAGTCATGCAGCTTAAGTCCACATTTGGTGAGCTCAAAAATAAAAAAGGAACAATTGTCATATTTGACACTGGGAGCCTTGGGTAAATGTTACAGCTGTGTCAATAGGTAAAAGAGTCCTCTTCTTCACTATGCAAAAAAAATCTCCAGAAATTAAATCCTGCGTAGCCCACACCAAGTTGACATCGAACTTTTATCCTCAAGTGATAGACAGACTTGAGGATGCAAGTTCACAATGAGAGACAGCAAAGAAGGTTAGGGAGGAGCAGCTAAGAGTTCTGGTTTTAGCTGTGCAGAACTGGAACTGATGTTTAATTATCCATGAATAAATATCACAGGGAGAAGCTGGGATTTAAATTTGTATGGGTGGAGCAGAGTGAGCACAAGCCAGGTAATCTGTGACACCTCAGAGTGCTGACAACAGCAGAATTTGTGTTTGTGAGTGCAATTACCCAGAGCAGGATGGAGAGAAAAATAAAATGCAGAGGTTACTCCTCACTGGACTCCAGGAGCATGATGGACAGAGAACCCCCAAGAAAGGAGATGAATGATGACAGGAGGAAAGTGAGCACCAGCAGAAGAGACAAAGGAGCCCAAAAAGGCAAAAGTTCCAGGAAAAAGAGAGGAGCAAGTGCACAGAAGGCGGCTGGATGGCCACACAGAGGACTGTATGGGCCTAAATTTGAATAGGAAGATGTGATGTGACTAAGGTTTCAGCTGCATGCAAAAGACAAAACACAAGATGGAAGAAAATCTTCTAAAGAAGTTGAGAAAAGTACCTCCAGAAACTGCTTGAAATCATCAAGGGGAGTTCAAGGGGGAAGACTGGGACAAGCAGGGATAAGGATGGAATCTTTTTTCTTTTTTTTTTTTTTTTTTTTTGTTTTTTTTTTTTTTTATATATATTTACATGTATTTTTTATTGGGAAGGAAATGCAAAAAAGAGATCAAGAGTCTGTCACTAGGACAAACAGAAGTTTTATGGAATTAAATTCTTATTACTGTAGTAAGAGAGAAGGGGAAATGAAAAGTAAAAGGAGTAAAAGTATGTCAAGTTGAAGAAAGGAGTGCTACTTTATCAGTTTGTTTGCACAAAAAAATGGGACTTGATGTGCAGAGAAATGACTGAAGATGAGAGGATTGAAGCAGATGAGGGGGCAGTGGGGTCTGTGGGATAGAACTAATAAAGCTGGAGGAAACAAACTCACTCATATGAGAGATGAAGTAAGGGAAAAGAGAGGAACCGGTAGAGAAGTCATCCTTAATACAGGATTATTACCAAGGACATTCCCACTTTTAAAGAAGGAGCCATGGGCAGGAAACAGATGTGATGGTGAAGACAGGGTTGAGTGCTGGCAGTAGATTCACCACAGTGAGAGGCAGGTCCTCGTGCACCAAGGTTAGGGATGAGATAATCAGCAAAACAAGCAGTGGTAGTGAAAGAACAAAGAAGAGAGTTAGAAAGTAGTCAGAATGTTATCTGTATGCAAGTACCAGGCTGGCCAAGTTGGGTATTTTCCAGTCTTTCCCTTTTCTTTTGTTGGCAGATAAAGCCATTCATCCCTGTCCCCATTCTTTAGCTACATGTCTTTTCATATCTAGTCTGCATTGAATTTTGCATAATGCAAAGGTTTTTCTGCTAAAATGCAAGGAAATTCATAGTGTCAGTCACATTTCCATAAATATATGCCCTATGTAATTCTTCGGGATGGGTCCTAAGCTAATGTAAATTACCATTCCTTCATAGGCATCACTGGAGGTATCAACATATTTACTGAAGGACCTGGATCTTTGTGCTTCTGTATTTATATTTTACAGAGCAAAATTTCTACAAGAAGAATAGTGTCTACTTTTCTTTTAAGAATCTTTCTTTTTGCTTTCTATAGGAAGATGTTGCTTTTATTCCATACTCAATCCTTTCTCTTTGTCCATCTGTTGATTTCAACAGGTATAATTATTCTCACTGTGAACTTTCTTCCATATCGGATCCATGCTAATGGGGTCTATTTTTGTGCATCACATTTTAATGGTCCTTCTATATACCACACACTTCCAAAAATGAAAAATGATAAATTTATGGCTCTCATCCTGTCCTGATGTACAGCAGAAACACTGGAGACTCTGACTGTGAGCAGAGACTGAAACTTCACATTTCTGTGGGTGCTTATTGATAGAAAATATGTCCCTACTTTGAACTGCATGTCCTGCCTGTGTTACATTTATGACAGTCATATGTCTGACAAGACTCTTAACACAAGCAAAAGAATAATCTGATTTTCTATAACACATTTTACAGATAAGTAGTACTGCTATTATCCTATTTGAGTCCAGCTAGGAAAATAAAAATTTCAGTACACAATATTTCAAAGGTGAGTTTGCATGGTTTGAGGGGGCTGCAGGGGTGTGTTCTGTGAAGAGCTACTATAAGCTTCTCCTGTGGCTTCTGATAGAGCCAATGCCAGACAGCTCCAAGATGGAGCCACTGCTGGCCAAGGCTTGGCCTGTCAGTGACAGGGGTAGTGTCTGTGGGATAACAGATTTAAGGGGGAAAAAAAAAACCCCTGCACAACACTTCAGTTGAAGAGTGGAATGAGGGTGAGAGCAACAACCCTATAGATCCCACGACCAATGCAGAAGGAGGAGGAGCTGCTCCAGGCATGGGAACAGAGATTCCCCCGCAGCCCCTGGTGCAGCCCCTGGTGAGGCAGCTGTGCCTCAGGGAGGTCCATGGGGGAGCAGAGATCCACCCCCAGCCCGTGCAGGACCCCGTGTCAGGGCAGGTGGGTGCCCACAGGAGGCTGTGAGCCCATGGGAAGCCTGTGCTGGAACAGGCTCCTGGCAGGATCTGTGCTCCCATGGAGAGAGGAGCCCACAGCAGAGCAGGGTTGCGGGCAGGACTTGTGACCTGTGGGGCACCCGCTGGAGCAGGCTGCTCCTGAGGATCTGCACATCAAGGAAGGGACCCACTGGAGCAGTTCATGAAGAATCGTAACCTGTGGGAAGAATTCACATATGAGAAGTTTGTGGAAGTCTGTCTCCCATAGGAGGGACCCCACGTTGGAGCAGAGCAAGCATGTAAGGAGTCCTCCCCATGAGGAGGAAGGAACAGCAGAGAAACATGTGATGAGCTGATGACAACCCCCATTCCTCATTCCTTGCCACTGGGGTGGAGAAGGATGAGAATCAGGAGTTAAGCTGGGAAGGTTTAATATTTGACTCTATTTCTCTTTATACATCTCATCTTTGGTAGTAATTCAAGGCTATTTTGCCTGTGATAGTAATTACTGAATGATCTCCCTCTGTCTCTGTCTGGAGCCTTGAATCTTTTGTTGTTTTCTCTCTCCTGTTCAGCTGAGGAGGAGAGCAACAGAGTGGCTTTGGTGGACAACTGACGTTCATCCAGGGTCAACCCACCACAAAAGAAATGGGATTATATTTCTACACTCATGTGTGCTTTTACTAAAGTGAAACTCGACATGAGCCTCTTGTGATAACAGTGACATATAAGATGAATGTAAGACAGAATAGCCAAAAAAGTGTTTGATGTATGAGGCTGAGGATGGAAGCCTCTGTACTGATTCAGCTAATGAGCCTTGTTTTATTCATCTGATGTTCTGGCTGCCAGGAGTGTGTCCGTTGTACCACACTTTAGTGACCTTTCAGGAACAGCCAGGATAAAACGCCTGCAGAAAGGGCAGCCTGCTGCATGCTTTAAGAAATCAGCTCAGAGTCCACAGGGAGCTTTTAGCACAGTCTGGACACCACAGGGTTTGCAGTGTTGAGAAGCAGCCGCTATGAAGAACCTTGCTACAAACAAATTGATGAAATCCTTTTGTATTGGAGCTCACTTTTATTACCTCCCTTCACCCACCTTGCAAAGCTTGTTGTTGCCTGTAAGAAGCCATTGTATGTCTCCAGTGAGGTCATGGTAGGACTCTCTGCCCTGCTATCATTTGGTTATACACATGGGAACTTCTATAGTGAGATGAACACAGAAATGTCTCCACGACCTTGCTTTGTCACTTGGCAATGTGGCTTACTCTGTGCTTGCTCTGTACAACAGGGCAAAGCTACAATGCACAAAGAGATATTCAGCACGCATCTTTCCCTCATGCTCACACAAAATCGTTTTGCTCAGTTAAATTTTTTCCTTAACAGATTGGTTTAGCTTTCTGAAAACAACCCTGAAGACAACCTTTTGCCCCACATCTGCAAAGCAGAGTGTCTATGCCTGCAGCCTACTAATAATGTTTTACAGGTTGCTTGGAAAAAAAGTTTTAGGAAGATACTGAAGAAATGCAAATCTGGACAAATGAGTATAAGCAATATCCCTAAAGAGTCACAGGTTGACAACAGTGAGGCACTTGATCCAACACAGGTATTTTCTGACTTGTGTTGTCAGGGATCAAGAGTAACAAAAAGAAAAGCAAATTGGGCAAGCAAACACACATCCATGCTTTTTTCTGCAATCTTTGTATTTGAAGGGGGGGGTTCCTGCCAGCCTAGCACTTCACTAAACAATATCCTTCATTTTCTGCCTGTAAACTTAATACGCTCCCAAAAACATGATCACATTTTGAGGAAGGTATTCTGATGGTTACAGACATTGATTAAATAGAAAGCGACAAATGGCATTCATCTTGATTTTAGCAAGATTTTGACACTATAAATGGGTTGTAAGAAGTTCAGGAAAACAGTGTCCAGATGCAGTCAGCATAGGTTGAGTGCAGAATTGTTTAAAACTCTATTTGAAACACAGTTATAAAGCAGATGTGACATTTCAGATGGGATCCTAGTTGGACCTCAAGCTAGGGAAATAACTCTCTTCATTATTTTTATTAACAACGAGGATAGAAGAGAGAATGTTTGTAAAAATTTAAGATTAAACTAGACTGGGAAGGGTACAAGCACTTATGAAGATAGGATTAGAAGTCAAAATAATCTTGAGAAGTGGCTTGAAATCAAGAAGGTGAAATTCAGTACAGACAAGTACAGAAGAACTCCTGTGGGGAAGAATCATTCATCTTCAAATAAAATACGGACTACTTGGCTAGGCTACAGTTAGTGTCAAAACAAAAAGACCTGATTATTAAGCGTTTGATGATGCTGTTGAAAAGAAGAAATTGGAAACCAAACCCAAATGACACAAAACAAGAACAACAAAAACAAAAGAAAAAAACCCAACCAAACGTACAAACCCACTAAGCCTACTGAATTATTTCAGGTAATGCACAGAAGACTGTATGGCAGTTGTCCCTGTTAGTCCTGATTTGTGCACCCCACTGTAAGAAAAACATATGTAAACCGAGGAAGGCTTCAAAATGTAGAGGCTTGGAAAGCATGAGCTGTGAGAAAAATCTGAAATAACTGGGTTTGCTTAAACCTGAAAACAATGGTTAGCATGAAATACTTTTTAAAAAGGCTTAAAAGCAGTTATAAGAGAAAACAATGGCCCATTTTTCTTCATATCTATAGGGAGAAAAGGCTAAAATGGAGATAAGTAGTTAATTTGCAGGAAATTGTTGTTGTCTATGAAATAACCTTTTTTTTTTTTCTTTTAATGTACACAGAGCCAGTCTGTCAGTAGCAGTGACCAGACATGTGAAAAAAATGCACTTCCATACCTGAACTCTTTGGCCCTTTTCTATCAAAATAAAGTCCAATTCAGATCTGTGATGTAAGAGACAATATTTCAGGGATGAGAACTGCCCCAAATAACCCCTATAAGCCAATAGTTGAGTCTCCTGGAATAAAGGAAGCAAAGGGCACCCTTTTACCTGTGCAAAGAAAGTGTTTTAGCAGAGAAATAAGGGTCTTGGGCTCAGATGAGACTGAATTTTCCTGGAAATTGTTTAAAACAAACATAAGAAGGCCATCAGGAACCAGCAATTCTGTGAATTAATAAATAACTCCCACCCTACAACCTTCTTGCAGACCTTCAGCATCTTGAGAGAAATGCAGGTTTCCTTACATCTGTGAAGTTTCATCTCTGAAGCTCAGATAAATTGTTCCAACTCTCTGTTCATGCATTTCAACCCAAATGTCAAAGCAGGGAATCAGAGAAACTTCTGTCTCTCAGAGAGAGTTGGATCAATGTACTCCCTCCTCTACATCTCTACTGAGCCATGGTATGACAGCAAGCCAGACACAGTAATCACAGTCAGAAGCAATGCATTTCATGCCAATAAATGAATGGTTTTCAGCATTTGTAATGTCTGAATAGCATGTTGTTTTGTATTAGTGAAGTGATCTACTTGAAAAAGAGTGATTGTTTCTGGTGGAAAGATGACTGTTATAAATCCTTTACTGTTTTTATGTGGTTTTAAAACAGAATTGATGTTTTTTTAAAGGGGGAAAAAGGGGAACTTTACCTTTCCTCACTTTTTTACTGTTTTGCTTTATCTTCAGAATTAGCTGGTCTAATATTAACAGATTATTAGAGGACCTGTCAAAAATAATCTGTGTACTGGGTGGTTCTTGAATGATAGTGCCTGTCAGTTCTGAAAAGGTGCTGCTAATGAAAGCAATTTCTCCTCTTTCAGTTGATTTCATAGGTGGATTTGACTCTTACGGCTATCAAGGTCCACAGAAGACATCTCATTTACAGCTACAGCCCATGTATATGTAAGTACTTAACTTCTAGGATATTCAGCAGAGTGGCAGCCTGATATTAAAGGATCATTAAACTGAAAGGTGGCATGACTTAAAAATTCAGAATAGGCAGAAGCCTTTTTTGATGGACTGAATTCAAGTTACACTTAAGCACCAATGTTACTCTTGTGTTGAATTATGATTTCTCAGGGCAGGATATCATGTATCACAGTTGATCAAACAACATCCAGCTCTCACCTGATTTTTCCCTATTTTCGTTCAAGCAGGTTCCACTCAGAGACAGTGACAATTTGGTGTAGAAAAAAACCCTAATCATATATGACAAACCTTGGTTGTGAAAAAAAGTGGATTTTTATTAAGTTTTATCAAAAGTTCAGCAATGTGCTAATTTAGTGGATGCATTTAGCATTTGTCTTACCAGAGCATCTGTTCACCAAGGCACCTCTGTACCTCATTTCCAGTTTCCACATTTAAAAAAGCCAAAACAAATGTAACAACATATGGCTTTTAAAACTAGTTTGAATAGAAGACAGTATTTTACCTAACCATTGAGAGACAATTCCATCTTAGAGTACAGTCTGATATGTTAGATATAATCAAATCTCGGCTCATACACTCAACTGGAGTGTATTCATACTAGAGCTGACACACAACCACGGACCAGCCCAGGAATAATCGTCTCCAAATACTTCTTGTACTGATGTCAACTGAAATTCAGAACAGTCCTTAGTGCCCAGATAAATCTTACCTCACTGCTGCAGCCTCTTGGAATAGTTTTTATTTGCCCTACACACTAAAATCAATGCCCTACTAAAAGCACAGCACCAAACAGCTCATAAAGGGGCAACAGTTATGTTTTTTCCTTTGTTTCTCTTCTGAATATTTCTTTTGAGGAAAAGAATTAAGTTCAAGCAAACAGTAGCCATCCCAACACACAATTCCACTCACTTTTGAATGCAATTTCATTTCTTCTGATTAGTGGAAACAAGTTTGCTAATGGATTAGTGTATTTTTGCATGGAATCTTGCATTTACTCCTTTATCAGTGGTACAATCTGTTCTGTGGTGGTGTTTGGAACCAGGCCCTTCAGGAGCCTTACTAGGAGCTTTTTAATAATCTCAAATTACAGTAGTCCATATCACCAATGCCATCTTAACTTCAGCTTCCCATCTGTCTGTGCTCAAGTAAATATTTTTCACCTGCACTTTTGGCACAGTGCTGTGCATTAAGGAAATGTTATTTCCTTCATAGTGGGTACATAGGTACTCAGAACAATTCTAATCCTGTCTCTTTCTCAGTATACCATACCTTGTCATCAACATATGGAGCCCTCTAGCTATTATCCCATTCTTGTTATGCTTTCGGTGTTTCTTCCAGAACAGCAGATTGCATTTACTGTGCATCTTCATACTGGCTGGAAAGAAAGCTAGACCTGTGGAAAAAAGGAAAAAAAAAAAAAAAGGCAACATTTTTAAGCTTGTAGCTAAAATGAAGAGATAGATGATTAATCCATGTAAACTGTTCTTTCTGATTTTAATGCCACATGCTCACTGGAGTATAGGTGATTTAGCTGTCTTTATTGAGAGACAGAAATCAGAATGTGAGTTGACATTTTGTCCAATCAACCCACAAAAGTATTGCTATGTCCCAGCTGCAGTCAAACACAGACACTTCATGTTTCCCTCTGACTGTATAGTGTCTGACAGGGTTCTCTAGGATTGTTACAATCTGTCCTTAAGAGGCTTTTACCACATTTAGTAATACTTTTCCTTATTTACAGCTGGGGCACACCAGGAACACATGCAAATGTATTCACATTGCAGTCACTCTGTAAATGTAGGCAGTCCATTAGGTAGTGGAGTGACAAATTCGAATGTCAAGTTAATCAAGTCAAGGTTTGATCTGCTGGTAGCACTATTTACAGCAATATTATGTATTAGAAATCAAAACATGCTGATATGATAACAGCAAGCTATACTTGATATTTAAGCTTTATTTGTTGGGAGGAAAGGTTTGGTTCCCTACAGAGCTTGTTCGCCAAATATCACCAATGTAAGCCTTCAGAGTATTCAAGGAAAAAAAGAAAAAACACAAGAGGGCTTTATGTTATTCTCTGGCCAGTATCACCTCCAGTTTACAGTGCTCAACGCCTCTATGTGTAATAAGGAGGAGAGGAGAGGAGAGGAGAGGAGAGGAGAGGAGAGGAGAGGAGAGGAGAGGAGAGGAGAGGAGAGGAGAGGAGAGGAGAGGAGAGGAGAGGAGAGGAGAGGAGAGGAGAGGAGAGGAGAGGAGAGGAGAGGAGAGGAGAGGAGAGGAGAGGAGAGGAGAGGAGAGGAGAGGAGAGGAGAGGAGAGGAGAGGAGAGGAGAGGAGAGGAGAGGAGAGGAGAGGAGAGGAGAGGAGAGGAGAGGAGAGGAGAGGAGAGGAGAGGAGAGGAGAGGAGAGGAGAGGAGAGGAGAGGAGAGGAGAGGAGAGGAGAGGAGAGGAGAGGAGAGGAGAGGAGAGGAGAGGAGAGTTCAAACTCACATTGGGCACATCTCATATGGAGCTCTGGATTTAGAAAAGAAATTGATCAGGAGACAGGTGCCTTTAAATCATCTGATTGCTAACTATATGCAGAGGCACAACAGCAGTTTGTTCTCTGTGCTGTGTTGTGCTGAGCATGCTGCAAAATGGAAGGAAAGCATATGGCCTCCTCTTTGAAGAGGAACAGAGAAGCCCCCTATATACTTACCAGATTGAGTCACAGACAGAACTAGTACAAATCTTAAAGACATACAGAATTTTATGTTGTGTCTCAGTCACTATCCACATCCTGCTTGCTGATGTGAATTGATTTAGTGGATTGCAGTGACAGAAGTCCATCAACAGGAAACTTATTTCTTTGGAAGTCAGACAGTTTTTCATCCAAGTGATTTAAATCAATTTTAACTCTTTTATACATGCACTATTTAATTATTATTCTGAAGGAATGCTGAGTTTAATAATTGCTAACTGTTAAGACATACTGTTTTGTAACCAGTTTCTTCCTGTGTGCTAAAGTTAAGACTTAATTTTGTTAACGTGGAGTTTATATTTAACCTATACCAACCTCCATGTGCAAATTATATTGATTTATTCAGGCTTCTCATATTTTCATTTCTATTGTGTCAGGAGTATTTTATCTAAAGATTTATTACTTTTTATTTGTGATTTTCATCAATCAAGCTCTACTTTTAAGAACACTCTAATTCAGTTTATACACACATGGTCACTTTGTGTGGTGTTCCGTCAGTTATGCAAAAATAGCCTAAATAAACAGGATATCTAAGGAAAAGAAAAATCTTGGTTTCTGAAAAAGAAATATTATCTTTAGGTAGTTAATTGAAGTGACTATCTCTGGCTACTGTTGACTTTAATAGTCTAAAATTATTAGATTCAGCCTTACATTGAAGTTTTTTCTCTATGTTTTAGGCTTTGAATTCCAACCAGTTTTCCTTATCACCTCTTCCAATTTCATATTTAATTTAAATCAGTTTACTTTTTAAAGTGAGAAATATATGCAATTTAAAACTATGTTTTAAATAAAACACTGATGTTTTGGGGAAGAATTCTTATGGTGACATTTCTCTACCTGTTATAAATGGGAATTTTTTTATTATTTAAGTGCCAACAGTGTGCTCTATGCTGTACAAGCCAAGAAGCCTAGACAGTCCCTTCAAAACGAATACGCTTTTTGAACAGAGCGGGACAGAACCGATGCTCATGTACCTCCTTGCAGTGTGGCCACAGCTGATGTACTCAAAAGCAGCTTCCTGGCATTCTGTGCCGGAGATGCCAGTGCTCATTTCCAGACCATGGGAGAAGGACACAATAAGATGGCGGAAATCAATTGTCAAGACAAAATTCTCCTCTTGGGAGGTGACCAAGGAAGGTGACTAAACACTCCCTGACACTGATTCTGCTGCACATGAAAAAACACCGTTGTAGTTGTGGAACAAGACTGCACTGCATGATCACTCTTCTAAAAACAGTAGGAAGGAGGGAGGGGAGAGAGATCTTTCTTTATGTTCTCCACACTGAACTTGTTTGTTCGAGAAAAGAAGAAGTGAAGCAAAAAAACCCATGCATGTCTGATGCTGATGCCTAATGCACTGGAGAAATTGCTCAAAAGCAGTGCAGCCCTGAAGTGAAGCATGCTTTCCTCCTATTGTGAAGCCTAAGAGTATTTGCAGTATCTGTACTCCTGTGCACACACACAGACGTATAGGCATTTGTCTAGATAATTGCACATACTGAAGGTGCTACCTATTTCACTATTCAGTTAAAGTATAAATGAAACACAAAAAAAGAGGCACCTAAAATGAGCACCTTGAGTATAACCACCACGACATTCAGCAGGTTCATGCACTACAAATCTTCTGTGCAATTATCTCGTCATGTTTTGGGATTCAGACACATTTGAATAAGCTACCACCTCAGCTTTCACTATCAGCAAACAACATCTTGTCCATCTTAGACTGAAAGCTTTAGTTACAAAACATGGGATTGGGACAACACTGTTAAGGTGGCCAGGCTGTGGCACTTGCACAGGCTCTCTGCTTTGTGAGTGAGCTGTGGGTGGCTTTCCCCTGCACCTGCAATTCAGCCCTTCTGCCCTCATGCCGTGTCACTTCTTGGTTCTACAAAGACAGCTACGTATCTGATGGATTATATAAATCAAGTCATATCCCAGTTGACCCATGGACATACAGTTAAGGTTATAATTCAGTATAACTCCTGCCTAAGATGGTTTAGAAAATCTGCGCTGACTTCTCTGACAATGTTCCAGAGAGAGCCAAAGCAGTTACTTAAGTAAACACTTTGTCTTTCTGTCCTCTTACATCCCCTGTGTATATGAACTGTTACTGGTTTGTGGATTACATTTGCTTGCAAAAGGACACCAGAGCAGCAGGGCAGGGATCAGATAAGTATATGGTGGATTATAAGTATTGTCCTTTCTCTGTCTTTCTTCTAGGTCGAAGTAAACATTGGGACTACTCAAGGTGGGCTGGAGGACCTGTCAAAAAGATCTCTTTCAGGATGGCCTCCTGGTTCTTTAAAGAGAAAAGAAATACAATTTTTGTGCTAAAAATAATGTATAAAAGCTGATTGAACAGTGAGACAGAAAACAACAGAGACCTTCAGCCTCTCTTTCTAACAGATACTAAAGGAGATGCCCCAGACCCCCTCCTTGGACCTCCTGCCTCCCAGCGCCAGAGGAACACAGCAGAGGCGCTGGTGCCACCTTTTGTCCCTTTCTTTTCCCTGCCACGGCCAGCACGGCCCGTCTGGATTGAGACACGGACCCAGCCCCTGAGTGCTGTGGGAGCCTCCCCCACGCTCCAGGCCACGCTGAGTCTCCTCAGTCAACACAAAACACAGAGATACCAGGATGACCTTGCAGCTGGAGTCAATAGACAGTGCATGGTTTGCCCTGAAGGCTGTACAGTTCATACTTGCCTTAACCCAACTGCGTTGCACATTAGAGAAACTACGTGCAAGCTTTCTGAAGTTAACATGCTGCTGTTAATTCTGAACGATTTCTAAGTCAATGGTTTTCTTCTGTTTGGTTTTGCTTTGTTTTCATGTCAGGGAATAAGGCTCTGTTGCTCCATGGCTCCAGAGCAACCAAGTAGAAAACTGCCAGCTGTCTGATAAGTGCTTTACTTTTGGGGCTCCACAGTGGTCAAGAAACAGTTTATAATGATTAAAAAGAAAAATAAATGAAGAAATAAATGAGACCTTTTGGGGGGTCAGGGTGGGGAAAGGGGTAACAGAAACTAAAAATTGAACCTACTGGAAATAAGCAGCAGAAACAGTGCTTCTTAATCCCGCTGGTTTTATTTATCGCACTGTAGGTGCTTTTATAGCTGTCTCTAAACATCTTTTACTAACTACAGAGACATCTGCAGATTTCTATGAACAAAGGCCAACTGAATATGTACTAGCTATGTTTACTCTTTTATATCTAGTTTCAACTAAAAATTCTCTGTGAGTGAGCTTTTTTTTCTAACTGCACCGTAAGGGATGCACATATTTTATTTTTCGATTTTGGTTGGAGAGGGCAGGGAGGGACTAGTTGAGTTGAAGAAATACTGAAGACCTTTTTGTGGTATATTTGGGGGATCTGTTGTGTGTTAGAACGTGTATTTTATCTTCCTGTATTATTGTGGCTGAAAAAAAACCCCTGTGCTGTTACGTAGTTGGCAACAAGATGCCTTTGGGAATTTTGCTAGTAGGTCAATGTGTATATGAAATACTCTGAATTCCTAGGAACATATGTTTTATTCTACATCTGATCTGTATTTTCAAGAACGTAGGCGGCTTTCACTAGGAAAACCCAATATTTTGCTCAGGTCTTTCAGAAACTTGGATTGTCATTGTTTCTTTGCTCAGACCTTGCATAGACAAACGCACGCACCTGCCACACCTGAGGTGACCACATAGCTTTTGAGGGCAAGAGGGAAGGTCAGTGCTCGGAAGTGCTCGAGGCACCCCTGAGCAGTTCCCTTTTCCCTGGTGGCCAAACCCTTGCTCCAAAGGCCTGTGTGCTCACACCACTCACCCATCCCTGTACAAGTCAGCGCCCTTTGCTGTGTCTGCATGGATGTACAGTGTCACAAGCAGCAGCTCTGGACAATGACAGAGGAACAGGCATTCACCAGTGAGAACAACATACGGGACATGTTCAGGAACTATACCTACATCGATTCAGTGAGACTTATATAGATATAGATAGATATATATATATGTAAGTGTGTGAATGTGTGTGTATGTCTCTGTATATAAAATACACAGGAACAACTACTTTGCGGGGCTGCATCACCCAGGAAGATTTTGATGCAGTGGACTGAGGGTTCCCATCTCAGATACTGCTGGGAATTTCATGCATAAAACACGAACGTCCCCTAGGCCTGATCCTGTAAAGCATTCATTGCTGATTTGGATCTCAAATTCAAATTTTCATACTTGGGTACCTGAAAATCGGAGTTCTTACTGGATAGAGCTGCTTTTCACCCCATGGAAACTCCATGCAACTTCCAAGTGACAGGTTTAAATTTCCCATAACTTGAAAGATTAAAAAAGTTTCTACTTTTATGTAGTATTAAATATAGCAGATGTATAGTATTAAACACAATGAAGAGGTTTAAATGGGACGAAAATGTCATAACAGGTTTTTTTATCTTTCCCTGTATACCAGTTAATCAAAATGATATTTCTATAAAAATCATTTTTTAACATGAAAAGAAACCAGTTTAGGCACCTAAGCAGCAATCCAATTGTTCAGAAGATAATTTTTCATACCTTTCAGTGATTTCCCATGGAACAGCAGCTACTGGTAGTTAGCAATTTTAGAAGTCAGGCAATTTAATGAAGTGTCTACACGTAGCTTATAGGCCTGATTTTAATTTAGAAAATTTTGGCCTTAATTTCTCTGTGTCTTAGTCTTCCCATCTATAATACGGGAATAATATTTGCCTCACAGGCTTTTTGTGAGGTCTGAATTGTTAATGTTTGTACAATGCTTAGGAAATAGGAAGCACATCTAACTACTATGGATTGCAATATAAATGTGTATTCATATATTACATATAGAGTAGATACACACACTCACATACACACAGTGTGTATATATATATATATATATATATATATACACACACATGCATACATACCTATGTTGGTATTCATAACCCTGCTTAAGTTGCAGTTAGAGCACCACCATTAAAAGATTAGGACTGTTGACTACTCAACTAAATCATTAGTGGACAGATCTCTTCTGGAAGCGTTTAGAGCACGGTAATGTGAGACTATCTGGATGGCATTTTTGATTTGTACAGCTGTATCCTCCTCAAAATCCAGTAAAGAATGTTATTTTTCTAGGCTGGGCTTTTGTTATAAACTAAAATATTCAGAAGGCAAGAGATACAATCCAAATGTGTCCTTTTTTTTTTCTTTTTTCCTTTTCTTTTTTGGCATTTGTTAATTCTGAATGTATTTTTAACGAAAGTGATTTTTTTGACTTACTAGTGTAATTTGCATTTAAAAAAAAATAAATGGAAAAAATATAGGTTTCCAAGCTATTCATGGCCCCTGCTGCTATTCAGAACTTACAGGAAACTCAGAATTGCTCTTCCCAGCTGAGCAACAATGCAGGATAAAGAATCCTATTACATTTACATGATGACAATCCCGATCTGTGCAGTGCATGGATGTGACAGCACTGAATAGAAATTGCCGGGTCATGACACCATTTTAACACTGTCATATGTACTAGGTATTTCCATTATCACTGACACTAAAAGGTTTCTTTTACAATGCTGACTGCAACAGACTCTGCTTAGAAAATAGGGCTGGTTTTGCCCACTCATCAGGAATTTTAATTCCATGATAGGTATAGAGTTGCCAACAATGTTAACTATTGCAAAAATAATACTTATTAAGAAGGAGAGATGTAACATGGATATTTCCTCTGCATTCAAATTCTTTTATATGCTATTTATTGTCCCTACACTGAAATGATGGAATTCTGTCTTAGGCAAAATGTTTATAGAGCTCACATATATTGACAGCTTGCCTGAGGTCATTTAATAAAGGTGGAGCAGAATGATACACATTTTGAGATACTCGGTCGTGCTCTCTTAGGATGATTCCTTAAAAAGGGAGTTCTTTCATTAGGATTTTTTAGGTTTTCATAATAGTGCAAGTTATACATTTCAGTCAGGTAAGAATGGTTTGTGCTCCACTTGCTTAATTTAAGTACTGTTTACAATACTCCACTGCTGCACAGCATTTTGACAGTCTGGCACAGTCATGTGTTGATTGCTGGATGTCTCCAGATAGGAATGGCCATTAACTCAGTGTCTGAAGGCTTTCATCACTTGCATGCTCACCTTCCATTTGAACACATTCATAGTAGCCAAAGCAAAACTCCACACACTGTGACTCGCTCCAGCTTGTAATATTTTCATTTCCACTCCTTCTGTTTTATTTTTACATGCAAATACTAAGTGGAGGGGGACTTTTCTTACAGATATGGAAAGCCCCATGGATAGTCTATGTGTATATATTGCTTGCTGACTGTCTATCAATGAGTAGCTGAGATGAAAGTGATGGACTTCTTGAGTTTGTTTTCTAGCTATTCTGAATCTGGCTTCTTCCCAGTACATGTGGACTGACAGCAGACACTAAAGGTAAGCCAGGTTTTGCTGAAGAACCAATGCACAGCAATACTGCAGACAACACTGCACCTTGGAGAAAGATGAAGACAGTTGTTAAGCTAATTGGTCCTGCTTCAAGCTATGCGTGGTATTAAATGCAATTACAATGCATAAAAGAAATTGCCCTTTAGACTGCAATTACTCATTCACATACAGAAGTGTCACAGCACAGAATCAATCAGGAAAAGATTTTCTTCCTGCAGTCACCAATATGCTTCATCTCCTGACATGGATTGGAGAAATCAGCTGTGTTTGATCTCATGTCCTGACAAGTCCCTCTGTTCAGACCTTCAACAGGAGAAGCAATTGTAGCAAGTTAGAGTTGAGACCTTGGCATAGCTGAGTAGTTTAGGAAGACATTGTACCAATGTGAAGTTCTAAGTAGCATCATACATACATTTCTTACACATTTATCTCCCTATGTACAAAAGAAGGGTTTTTTAAAAATACACTTTTCCTTTTTCTCACAGAAACCATTTGAAACAGATTGTCTTTTACAAGTGTCTTCCAAGTCCTGCCAAGATCACAAAAGACATTTTTTAATGAAAAATCCAATAAAAACACCACCATTTCTGCTCTCTGCTGAGTAGAAGACTTTGCTCTTGGGACTTCCAAATGCCTTGGGATTATTATTTTGGATAGATAGGAGCACTGTGAAACCTGAGAATTAAAAAACAAATAATGCTTGTGGTCATGAGTGATTCAAAATTAAATCTGTACAAAGTCATACTTCTGCATCCACCAGTGGAAAAGGATCTTTGCTATCTGGTACCTTATCACTTTCACAGCTTTGCCTTTGTCCTGCTGGGAAATAGGTTATGGGGAGCTTAAGGTGGAAAAGCATGTTCATATTCAGCAGGTGCTCTCCAGCAGCCTCCAGTTCTGCCACACACCTAGTTAATTTCTTTCTCTCTGTCACCATCTTCTCATCTCATTCTCACTCTCTCTTCCTGAACACAACCCCAAATACCCTCCCAAAATTACATACTGCTCTTTATCACGTCCATTGTTTCTAACTCTCATAAAGGGGGAGATGGCAGTCATGGAGGATAGTGTCACTGAGGATGTGCGCAGAACAAGAAAAGGAAGCACAAGGTTCTGTCCATCCTCAAAAAGCCCCAGACAGGGAGACATTTAACAGAATGGTAAAGATTGGCAGCATTACAAAGCCATGATACACAGCAAGCCCTGGTAGGAATCATTTTCACATGTGCAATTATATTTGCTAAAGCTATAGTTCACTGAGTTCACAGTAAGTCATAAATTTAAAGTCAGAAAGTCAGAGCTACAAAAGGCACAGGTGAATTAGAAGAAAATTCATAAAAAGTGTTTGTGAAGACACTGACTGGATTCACACCGTCTTCAAAAATTGTGTCAGGATTGTGTTTTTTCTCCTTTCAAACCAAAAAAAGGTAGTTGGTAGCTGGTTTCTATGCATGCATGAATATTTTGTTCCTAGGAGAGCATGTAAGTATGTGCAATTGCTTTAATTTACACGGGGTTCTCAGTATTGATGCATCTGTGTTCGTTTGTGCTAAATGTTGGCTCAGTTTGCTCAGTCACACATACATGCACACATACACACACCTGCTATGTGACTATATTTTATGGTGGAGATTCATAACCACACACAGTCTCTCTCCTTCTCTGCTTAGTTTTTCCTATCCCTCCTCTCAAGACATTCAAAGTCCCAAGTGTTTATTTTCTAGACAGGCATTTGATACACAAAAATTATTATTTCTGATAATTACTAGATGTACAATCATGGTGCAATCTATGAACAGAGTAAATAAGACAGTCCTTTCTACAGAGGGTTTATATAGTAAATAAAGTGAGCTAATAAGAATATTTCAATTAGGAAAAAAAGAAAAATATGATCTCACAATCTCACTCTGCTGTTAAATTTCAGTTAGTCAAAGAGGTGGGTGACAAAAAAAAACTCAGAAAGGAGAAGAGCAGGGAAACAAGAACTTGGAGTATAGCTATAAGGTGATATGGTTATTTGCAGCATTACATATAAGAATTAAGTAAATCAGCCAATTATATCTTCCTAGGGTATCCAATTATTTTATGGTAACTCCATATAGACATATTATATCTTATCTTAAAGTCATTTAAAACAGTAGCTATGGAAGAAGAAGAGTATCAAAAGGACTGCATATTGATGTAATCACAAAAGGTTGATGGATTGATTCAATTAATCAGTGACTCATTTCTAAGAGTTCTGTGGGGATTTATTTACCAAACACTTACATTGTTTATTTTGCTCTCTGGAGGGTTTGTATACTGTCATTTTTCTTCATTATTCTTCTTGTTTCATTCATCAATTTCTGACAAATGTTTTCATGCTGATATGTGGCATGTTGGGCATGTAAATTGTTCACATTTACTGATTTAAAGCAGCACACTCCAAACTTTCAGGAGCTGAGAACTTTTGTTTATTTCCCTCAGGTCCTGAGAAACACTAGCCATCTATAATTAATATAAAGATGTGGTTTCCATTTAATCTTTGCTTTTAGGGTCTGCTCAGCATGGCAAAGATGTAAGTTCTTCTTTAGTGTAACCTGCTTAAACTTTAGACAGAAACTTACTATGAAAAACATGTTGAACACTCAACACTAAACAGAATAACTGTTCCCTCTTTGGTTTTCCTTTTGTAGTTCAAATCCAAGGAAAAAATGCAAGAATGTTTTAAGAAGGTCAGCAGCTTCACCATGTTTTCCTTAAGTTTAGATAAGTTTTTACAAGGGCAAGAAGTGATAGGACAAGGGGAATGGCTTTAAAACTGAAAGAGGGCAGCTTAGAGTAGATATTAAGAAAAAAAAATGCTTTCCTTTGAGGGTAGTGAGGCACTGGAACAGGTTGCCTGGAGAAGTGATAGATTCCCCATTCCTGAAAGTGTTCAAGTCCAGGTTGAGTGGTGAGTGAATCAGCATACACAGGAAACCAAAGGCAACCATCAAACCACAGCGGGAATGCAAAGAGAGCATTTATTTCATTACCTCTCTTACAATGCCGAGCAGCAGAGACACACGGGCTCCATCCTGCTTAGTTCATCCCAGCAGGTAGCAGCAATCTGGTCTAGTGAAATATCTCCCTATCCATGGCAGGGGTTTTAGTACTAGATGATCTTTAAGGTCCCTTCAAATTCAAACCATTCCATGACTTTATGATTTTGTATTTTAATACTGTCACAGGATGTGCTTCAAAGTCAATAGAAATGGCCAAATTAGGTCGAGTCACAGATTTCAAAATGGCAGACACTGGGCACAACAGAGGTCTGTGAACTGAAACCAAAAGGAAACCATTCTTTGAAAGTGTTGAGTCTCATTTAGGCAAATATTTTTATTTTAAACTATCAGGAACACTGAACAGTTTTTTTTTTTAAATTATTAACATATACATTGCATGCATACATGCAGCATGGCTGTGATTTGCAGGCATCTTCAGCAATGGTCAAATTCTTACTTCACTTTTAGGTGGCTAGGAACAACTTCTCAGGAAAAGTGAAAGATCACAGACCCAGTGACAAGAGCCCTGGCAGTCTGCATCAAGTGACAGCCTTCCAGTGGATTTAGAAAACTCCACTCTATCTATTAAACATACTATAACAGCTGGAGGCAGATACCTCCCAGTGATACCCGGTGACACACATAGAAACAAGGAAGGTTCCCTCTGAATATCACCGAACTCTTTCTTACTGTCAGAGTCACCAAGCACCGGCACACATTGCCCAGGAAGGTTGTGGGGGTCTCCATTCTTGGAGACTGTGAAACCTTGAGTGGACATGGTCCTGGGCAACAATCTGTAGGTGGCCCTGCATGAGTAGGGTTGTTGGACTCAACAATTACCAGATACACCTTCCAGCCTCAACCATTCTCTGATTCTGTGATTCACCTCTCATTCAAGCTATATTTTTTACCCATTGGAAATACTCCTAGCATCTCAAGAGGATGCAAAAATCTTCCTTGTTGGGCTGAGGTAGTCTCAGAATTAACCTTTGGAGTGAAAATAACAGATCTGCGTATTAAGAGAAAAAAAAATCAGTTTCTAAAATGCATTGGTTATTATTTTTCCCTTATTTGAGCCGCCTATAGTTGGCCATTTGGATGAAATCCCAGCTCCATTAAGGCCAATGGGAATCTTGTTGTTTGTTTAAATGAGATTTCAAGATCTCATACTTTGTGATTAAGAGGTCTGAATATTTGCTTTCCTTTAAAAACAAAAACCCACTGCCATTATCCTCAATGATTTTTAAATGCTCTACAAAAATTGAGAATTTTTTTCCCCTTTCATGCTCAGCATTTGTGAAATACATGGTGATATAAAAATTTTATCTGTACTCATTTGTGCTGACCCATATAACTTGCTCATTGCCACATTTGTGCCAGTAAAATCTTTCTATCATTCCCACTCCTCTGTGTATTTCATTTCATGTGAATTAATATCACCCAGGGGATTAACACCCTGGGAGGCTTTCTGCAAAACATGAGTATTAAGGAAAAATCAAAAGACATTTGCATAGCTATTTGGCCAATGTGATAGTAGGAATCTGCTACATAACCTCTTTTCCCTTTATAAATACATGTTAAATATTAGTTGTAACCCAGAATTCTCCATGTAAATATTTCACATCCTTCTATCTTCTTGCTCAGTTGCACAGAGCTCCTCAGATTTGATAAGATTTCCATTGAGCAAACTAATCCAACAGCAGGGAAATTTTTGCACATAAACAGAAAGATAAAGCACCACCTCAAAAGACAGCCTAATAATATCCAGTGCTTCTAGAAATCCAATACTTTTGCCAAAGGCATTTCTCAGTCAGAAGTTTCTCCTGCACAAAAATTCTTCTTGTTCATTCATTTACAGCCTGAAATGCAGCTCCTGACAAAATTGTGTCTGGGTGAGACTCCCACCCTGACAGTCACTGATATGTACAACCCATATTCTGCTCTGTGAAAGGATCCAGATGAGAGACTAGCATAGCTCCTTCAGGCCTATTCCCTTGAGCTTATCTTTCTCACGCCTGAGCACTTGAGACTGCTGGCCCCCAACAGGCTCAGTTCTCATGGGTACATGGAGTTATTAAGCTGAACCACAGGTGAGTGCCAATTAAAATTAAGTAGGGTCTCTACATCCTTAGCAGAAAAGCATTCAGTGTGCCACTGGTGCTGTGCCACCTAGCAGGGGCAGATCTAGGCACAAAAGGGGTAGAGAGTCCTTCTAGCAGAGGCAACCAGGAAGGGCAACAACATCTACATCTCTGCTCCCAACTTCTGCCAGAGCCCCAAAAACTCCCACTCCCTGTGTTGGCTTCATCACCAATAGTACCCCGATCTGACCAACGGTATCATCCAAGAGGTCACAACCTCCTGGCACCAGCAGGAAGAGCAAGTCTGCATCTGTAGGAATCACTTCCATAGTCTCTATTTTAACTCAGGTTACATCTTTCTTGTAAGAGAAGAAGTCAGACTTTTGTCTGGCTACAGCTTTTTACATTTGAGGTGGCGAAGCCCTGCCTTGCTTCACTTTGCAGTCGCTAAAGAGCAAGTTCAATTAGAGGAGGCAGTTTTGGCAAGCAGGGACAACATTCCAAATTTTTTGCATTAGGAAACCTGTAGTTCAGGTGTACCTCTGAACAATAAACTATAGGTGAAAAAAAGATAAATCACTGTTTGACATTTAACATATTCAAGCCCCTTTATGGATGTGAAGACATCCTGAGTCACATGCATAGTTATTTAGTGTCATTACTTTTATGAATGCTTATTGATGTAAATACGTGCTTTATTGTCTTGGTTTGGAAAGACAGGTATTTTCCAGCAAAAGCTGGGCTCCATTCCCTTGGAATGGAGAATGCAAGTCCTCTCTCTCCAAATTATGGTAATCTTTGCAATTAGGGGCTTTCAGACAAAGAGATGGGAATAGGAATAACAGTTCTTTACTAAGATATTAAAAATACAAGTATAGTAGTACTAAAAAAAAAAAAAAAAAAAAAAAAAAAAAAAAAAAAAAAAAAAGGCAAGGAAACAAACAAACAAAAAATTCTAGAAACCCTGACAGTCAGAAAACGACCTGACACCCTGTTGGTACAGGGTGTTGGAAGCTGTCCAAATAAATCCTTCTGGAGAAACATATGTGGTTCTATTGGAGTAGAGATGATCCTGTAGAAGGGTTCAATGGTGGCGAGATGGGTCCAGTCTTCCTCTGGAATCCAGTGGAAAAACAGGCTCTCTTGGTGTTCTGAATCACAGGTTTTATCCAAGTAGTAATGCTTGGCTCCTCCCATCAGGTGGAGCATCTCACAGTGGGATGATGTAATTGTATCAGTCATGTGGTGAGCCTAAATGGCCCTTTAACAGAAGATATCCCCCAGAGGGAGGACGGGTTGTGGAAGAGATAAAGAACACTGCCCCACCTGGATTTAACAGCTGGCCTGTTAGCAGAAAGACACCCGCTCCCTCCCCTCCTGGAGTTATGAGACAAAGGAAAAACACCTCTTCAACCAGTTTCAACTGACTGGGAATAGAATACGTGCTTTTGGTTACATCTTGCATTGCAACCCAAGACATTTATTTTTTACATTAAAATTGCTCATACCTGTGGGGTACCTTTTACATTTAGAAATGTGTATTACATGTAGAAAAATCAAAGGAAATGGCAGGAAAAATTGCCAGGAAAGTATTCCACAACACCAACATACCATAACTTGATGGTTAAGTTAACTATCAGGATCAATCTCAAAAACTGTCCCCAAGCTCAGGCCTATAAACCACTCACACTACAAAAAAAGCTCCTCTGTCCTGGAGGTCATACAGTTAGATCTCAGGTTGTTAAATTCTACTTAAATGGCTGACTGATCACTGTCCCAGATCATCTCCCAGTCCTATCACCTTTGCTGTCATTTGCACTCATAAGTGAGGTTTCTGAAATGGAAGTCCATCATTCATTTTTTTGTCCCTGAATTATTTGCTTTTCATCTGTACAGTCCATAACAGAATCTGGAGAAAGAGACCAGGCAGATTCCAAGAAGGACTTGCAGGCATGTATAACAAAGAGATTTTCTGAGGAAATACTGATGGCAAAGGGCCCCTCAGGCTGGGCCTTCTCAAACATTATGGGGCTATTTGCAGCTGGAAAGAACTGGACTCAGCAGCCCAAGCTGTTCCTTCTGCTACTTCATTTCTGTGAGGAGGGTTACCCTCAAATCAAAACCCCAGTTTCACTGAAAGTCAGCAGATTTTAAACTCTTCTTAAATATTTAGCTTCTTGGGCCATTTTGAATGCCCATTATAGTTTATTTTCAAATTCCTCTGAAGTGGAACAAAAGGACCTTTGAAAATCAGTGCCTTGTGATTAGACCCTATGGACAGGTACACTTTGCTCATCAGGCTAAATAAATTCAGTAATTTGATTCAGCTCTTGAGTTTCAGGTCTCTACATGTGTTACACTCTGCTAATTTCCCTGTGATTTTTCACAGCTTGTATATATGCATAAATATAATACAGAATACAGAAATATAAACTTCATCCACATCTGCTCTGATATTATTTGAGTCCCTGATAATAACGGATGCATATCAGTAATAACAAAAATAGCTGATCTGTGACAGCCCACATTCTGTGACAGTTTGTACAATAATTTTTTACCCTCAAACTCCATCACTTCAGAATCCCTTCCTCTCCCATCTGTCCTAAACAAGTGGGAGAGTCTTTTTGCTAGAAAATGTACTTTTTTAAGTACCTCTCTGGAGGAGAGCATAACAACTCTGCCTTAAGAAAAATGTTGTTAGTCCTTCCCGTGTGTGAGAATGGAAGCTGCTACTAATTATAACTAAGATCCTGTCAGTTATCTGAATTCAGTGGCAAATCTCATAAGATCCTGAAGAAAGTGAGTAAACACATTAACAGAAATGTGCCAGCAGCAAGTCACCATAATTCCCTTCCCAGCTCTCTAAAACCAACTGCGGGCTTACAGCAGCAGCAGCTCTGTGCTGCAGCCCACAGAACACCTGGGGCCAGTGCAGGCAGCCTGACCCAGGCTAGCAGCTCTCTCCAAACAGGCACATCCATAGCAGGAGAGCAATGCAATAGCTGACAATCTTCTTGACAGGTCTGGAATATACTGGAGATTTGGACAACAGTGGGGAAAATCTGCCACTCAAGCTCTTTTACCTGATGAGCTAAGGGGGAAGAAAACCCTTTCAGTAAAAAAGGGGTGTGCATTAAAATGTGGCAGCAGCCTCCCTGGCAGTTTGGGTGTACTGGGTTATGCCATGTTCTTTGTTGAATCCAAAAGAACAGAAACCTTTCTGCTGAGACACAAGATGCTGGTACTATTTCCATAGAGCCAGGTCTTCCCTAGAGACCATTCCTGCAACCACAGGACCTGTGCGCAAACCCGAAAGTACTGCTTCTCATGAAATAATAACAACCAACTTTGCTACTGGGACCCTCTTGTACCTCTCTGGAGGTGTGAATAGCCTTCACAGGAGCCACTGTAAAACACACCCATCTGAAGACCCCTTTACTTACTCAAGGAATACAAAGGTGGCTTAGGGAAAACAAGAACCTGATCCAATTCTCAGCAGGAGAGCAGATTAAGTATCCTCCTTCTTCAGGGCTTTTTATTATTATTCATAAATAACAACAGGCGCAGTAGGGTTTCCAAAATCCACATCAATGCCTTTGAAAGACCTGATTTTTCAAGCCAAATGTGACCATGGAACCACACTGCTGGGTGAAGAGCACAGCAGCCCCCTTACCCTTTCCAGGGTTTGATATAATTCTCATTCCTGTACAGAGGGCAAGAGATGAGGAGGAGAGGGAGAAGAGTAGAAAAGCTTAACAGACATTGAAGAATGCAGTATATTCAGTAAAAGCTTAATGAGATAATCCCATGGTAACCGTCAGGCTTCAGCTTTTGTGCACAGCTATCCGCAGTAATGCCACCAGCACATGGCTTGTTTGCTGCTGACACTTTCTGTTAAAGAGGGAAAAACCTGTGAGGAGGTCTGGATTACCCACAGGCTTGGCAATAGGACCTAAATCTAGGGGCATGGTGTGTGCATGGTACATGTGGCCACTCTGGCGGCCTGGAGAAGATGATTTCAAGGTATCTGGTAGTATGTACTGCAGCTGTAGCATGGTATGGGGAGTTAAAATTGAAGACAGGGAGCCTAAACTGTTTTTACAACAGTAGGATTGGTTTTTTTCTGTCTCAAAGAAGATGTTACAGTTTTTGCAGAGTCAAAATTTAAAAAAGAAGCTTCAGAATCCTTCAAAATTTTTTTACAGCATCTATAGTATTTTTTTTTTCCCAAGCAGCAGGTACCATTTAATATCAGGTACCATTTAATATCAGGTACCAAGTCATTTAATAGCTGTCTGAGTGAAAATTCCAGAGTCTTTTCTCTTTTGTTTCTCATCTTGAACAACCTAAGTTCATTTTAACTTCCACCCAGATTAGTGTCAAGCTTTGGTCTTAACTGCTGTGAATAGAATGGAAATCAACAGTGTTGCATAGGAACAAATTACTAACCCATGCAATGACAGACTCAGAACAAAGGTCTTCCAATTTCTCTTGGCTGTGACAGCTGACAGTGCTGTCCTACTGCACTGACTTCTGGAATGAGTGATGTAGGATCAGATTAGCCTGAAAGAAGTGTAACAGGATTTCAAATTAATGAAAACTTTAAAAACCTTCTTTTACTAGGAACTCAGGCTTGGCCCGTGCTGAGAGTGACAAAGAAGCATTACTTAAGGGTTGCTCACAATTCTTCCCTTGAAAGTAGTGTTACAGATATGTAATGTCTGGCATTGCTGCAATACAGCTGCATTTTCTCACACGAGTTTGCAGATGCCAGCCCTCACATTGCTGTAGATGAACTCCAGTGGCACATATTAGTTGGGAGCTGGAGAGTCTTGATGCAGCACACTGGAGTTTGGGGCATTCTCTCCCTGAGGAATTTGCAGTCTTCTCACATCCATGATGGGTTTGCAGGTCTGAGTCACACCAGTGAGTCATGTTGTCAGCTAGTGGTGGGTGTCAGAGTGAGTACAGCACTCAGCTTCCAGGCCATCTATGCCTGTCCCCACTGCTTGATCCCTGTGTTTGGCTGAGAGCCAGGGCTATTTCTAGGCACCAGCTTGGTAGCCCTTGTTACCTGTTCTGATTGGTCAGTAGCGAAATGCCCTAGGTAGAATCAGCATCTTCCAGGGATCTTTCAAAACCTGAAGAGGAAAATAGTTAATATTTATGAGGCCAGCCAAAAATAGCTTCTGAAAGGGAAGAAAACTTAAAGAGGAGACGTTTTCCCTAAACTGATGGAAAAAAAGTCAGGGAACTACTTATTGGCTTTGGAACTCAGAACAGAGAAATGAAATGTTAGCACACCTTAAACTGCTTCATGTACTGACTGAGTCTGGGCTGTGTTGTTTGATTTGCTCAGCTGGCAAATCTGACATGACAGTTTCACACTCATCAGAATTAGGGCCTAATTCCTTAGGCAGATCACCTCTCTTGGGTCTTGTGTTTCCAAAGAAGACTGTAAGCTGATATAAAAAATCTGCCACCATGCCTTTTTATTCATAAAGGATCCCTTGAACTGGAAGTGCATCACTCTTTCATCCCATCATTTGCAATTTTGGTACTTAATTGAAAATAGTGATAGCAGCCCTTAAGTTACTTGTCACTTAAAGGCTGTTTGTCCCAATGTTGACCTCTGATAAAGGCATTTCAGAAACAAAATGAGAAACAGCCCTGGGCATCCTGCTCAGTGTCCCTGCTCATCCTTATGCTGGAGTAGCCAGAAGTGTCCTCCTACCTCAGCATTTCTGTGACTCAGACACAAGTGGCTTCTTGCTGAGCTGCAGCAGCCATCCTTGTCAACCAGTAAACAGAACTTTTCACATAAGGCAAGCATGGCCCGTCTTACAAACTGAGTGTCTCTATACTTCTCTGTTATATCAGATTAAGCATACAAAATTGAAAAACATGCTGTTCCAGAATCACAGCTCGTAGAATACTTAAATCAGCATGCAGCTCAGGACCTGCCTTGAATGCATAAATGGCTATAGGAAACAATTCAAGGTGTAAGACCTTATTAGGTGTCTGGAATAGAGAGTACCCCAAATGTGAGATTTGGAGGACCTTACCACAGTGAATTGCTAGATCTTGAGCTCCTGTGTAGGATGAATTCTCCTAGACACCCTGAGGAGGTGGTTGGTGCTGTTCTACTTCTTTCTTAGGAAGGGTACCACAAGTTCTTCAAGACCCAAAAAAGGAAGGCAAGTACTAGAAAGGAGACGTATGCATGGCAGAGGAAGAGCCCTAAACAATGAAGGAGCTTTAGATCAGGTGGAGACACAGGCAAGAATGTTTCATATCAAGAAAGATCCTGGTCTGTTTTTACAAGATCAAACTACAAGTTAGTTCCCCCACTTCTTACCCAGATGCAGGTGGACACAGCTTCTATTGGAGTCTGTGTAACAATGCAGCTCACTCTCCATGGGGAATACAAGCCCAGGTATGGGACACTCATTTAGGAAGCTTGCTGTGTAGAGCAAACGTCTCATGTTGTCAATGAATGCATCTTTGGGGTCTCTGACCCCAAGCTTCTGTATACAGAAGCTCTAGATACAGGTTTTCATAGTGAAGATGAAGCTCAAGGAAACCACAGAATCAGGATAAGGATGCTAGGAATTAATATGGTTAAGCCAAGGGGGGAGACACCTTAGCAGATGCTGTAAAAGTCCTCTAATTTTCAAGTCTGGATTTTTCCCATACCTGTATCATGATCTGTTCTGCACATTCTTATATATAATCACAAGGTTAAACAAGGCTGTGAGCTGTGTTGCTTGTTTTCTCCCAGAGGTAGACGGCTTGAGATGGAAATCACCTTCCACACATAACAGAGCCTGTGTGGTCAACACCTGTCATACTCAGACAGACATAATTGGGTCTTAAGCATCTGTGATTTCACACAGAGAGGAGCCCCTCATTTGTCTCACCCTACCCAGCCCAGGGTGTTCAGTTATCTCACTGGAGTGGCACTGTTTCTTATAATCCTCTTTGGGAAGGAATTTTGTATATTGGCACTTTTATCACAAGTAGTATTCCTATTTTTTTCCCGTTGTTCACTCAACTGTTTTATTTCACCCTGGCGTCAGGTTTTGGGAAGGAAAACACAGTCTTTTCACAGGGGTTACAGCTTTGCACTTTCTGCTTGCCTGTGAAGACGAAATGTTTGACTCCAGAAGCATGTTTTAGGAGTTTAATAAAACAAAAGAGGTAGCACTCTTGACCACCTTGAACAGTATCAGAATCTGCTGGCAGAATAGTGTGCCCTTCAGCCAGCCCCAGGGAGGATGAGCATAGCCAATGGATGCCTCTGCCCCTATTGGTCTGTGTGTGCCTGCACATAAACCAAACAATAATGCTTGGAAATTTTTCAAATATATCCTGTGGTTCATTGTGTGAAGTGAGGTTGTTATTGCTGCTTTAGCTCATTAACATTGCCTTTGTATCACCCAGTCCAGAAATCATCAGTGCTTTGTCTATTGGAGCTGCCTCAAACATATTTTTGTAATAATAATCAGGCTAAGGATATCCTCTAGGTCAGTTATCCATTGCTCCTGGGCTCTCTAAAGTACATCATCTGCTAGTATAAGAGCCTCTGCTTCTGCCCCTAGCAGTTTTCATAATGGAAGTATCTATTAATTCACTAATGCAGATCAATTTATTCAAATGCTTCAGATGCTGTTGTACACATATTATTGCCATATGAAAAAACTCCACGTGTATATATAAAAATCATCAGCATTTCCTAACCGTGTCTTGTCTTTCATGCACATTTGAAACTGGTGAAGTATGCCTGGTCCTCAGACTTCCCACAACATCGTTGTCTGATCCATAAATCTTTGCAGATGCCTGGAAGAACCTTTCTTCAATGTCATTGCTTTCTTTACACTAATTTTCAAGCTTAACTTTGTTTTTTTACACTACTGAGGTCCTGATAGGACAGGAGAACTTGGTTTTGGACAAGTCATCCTGACCTATTCCTTTAAAAGATTCACCATATTAATGTTCTCTATTTTTTCTTTAGCATTTCTGCAGCTTTTTTTTTTGCAGACACCAGCTCCTGTTGCTACAGGAATTTCTCTTCTGGGCTTGTATTTCACTTTGAAATCATGCCTTTGTAGGTTTATGATCATGTGCGAAGTCTAGATGGTGCAGAAGCTTAAGATTTGTCAAAAATATCCCCTAAGGTTTGTAATCTATTTCAGCCACACTGTACAGTATGTACTGACATCCAGTGACAGTGGTAAATTCTTTTCTATTTGAGTATAATTTTCCTGTGATAGTTCTATGCTCTCAATCCTTATGCCCCCAAAGTGTCTCCTGTAAAATACTGCTCCGTCCACTATTTACAGCTTATCTACCTTTTCAGTGTTGTGACCTGAATTTCTAGGAACATACCCTGGAACACATTCAGTGAGTTTGTTGAGGCCATTTATTGTGGTTTAAAAATTATGCAGCCCCTGTATTCTCAACGTTCTTATCAAATTTTCTCAATAAGACGTGTTTTCTATTTTGAGCTTCATAATAAGGATCTGTATAAATCTCTTAACAGATAAACTGTTGTAGTTTAACCATTGAGTTTATCATGGATTCTGATTTTTCCAGCAAGAAGTTAGAGATTTGAGAATGCTTTATTGTCTTCATATTGTTTGAACAGGTCCAGAGGTTTTTTTGTTGTTTTTTTTTTTTCCTAAGATTTGGCCAAAGTAACTCACTCAACACCTACTTTTATTTAGCTGTGATTCAGTTTTAGCTGGCACTCCATCTTATGAGTTGTGCCATTAGGTTTTTGTTGAGTGTCTCTATATACTAGATTGTCAAAAGCAAGGACTTCTATTCCACCTAATATTTCACTGTACCCTTTCTGGACTTGTGTTATATGAGTGTAGAAAAAGGTATATTCTGGGACTGTTCTCTTCTAGACAGACAAAAGTGTGTACTTCAATTCCTTCTTCTTCAGATTGTCCAACCTGACATGTTGTCCCAAACTAGACTTTAATTCCTGAAGTGGTCATGTAAATTATGTTCTTTAGGCTGGTCAGACTGTAGCTGGGCTGTAGGGAAGAAGAAAGGAGAAGTGAGACATTTGCCCCAAGGATGAGGTCCTGTATAATCACATGATCTAGCTGAAAAGAGGAGAAGGCTGGGTAGCTGCACAGTAGCTTGGGCTCAGCACAGGCCCTTCATTCTGATACTTAATTTTGGTAGCTTCAGAAGGCCCATACTCCCTTATCTCACACCAGTGCTGGAAATCCCAACTGCTGAGGCTCCCCCTTCTTCACTTATGCTCAGCCATATGCTGCTGCTGTCCCCTGTCATGCTGCATTCAGAAGTATCTGAATCCTTGGAGTCTGGGAGGAATCAGGACTCCCTTAAACACACCAAGAAAAGCTTCCTCAATCTTTTCTGCTGGAAGGCAAGTTCTCAGGCATCCCATAGACTATAAAATTTTTATCACGCTTCCTGAAGCTATGACAAATATTCTTAGGAATGGCTCTGTTGTCACAGCTATCACACAGGCATCAAGACTTGTCCAAATGCTTACGTCTAAATCCGCATTTCCCCAGTAGGCCTTCATGACATTATCAGCCTTTCTGACAAAAACTGTGTGGATGTTGTGGCTTAGATTCAACATTCTGAGTTGTTCTGCCCATTCTGGCAGGGCAGTTCAGGTGACAACCACCAGGCTTACATATATTTTTTCATACTGCATTGCACCAAAAGTATAAGTGGCTGCACTCTTGCTAAATCTTCCATGCCCTCCTACAAGGCCATGAACTGTGTTTTTCTCCCTGCCTACTCCGTGCAGAAGCCTTTGCTCTCACACATTTCATTAATACCCTTACCCAACAACAGACACTACATGCTTTCTGTGACTGTGCTCTGCCACATGCTTTCCTTCAACTGCTTTCTGTAGCTTGCTGTCGCCTCCATACTTCTTTTTTATTCTTTTTTTTCATTTATTTCTGGCTATACAGCTTTCCATCACATATATATCGTAAATGATTCCTTTGACCCAGGAAGTATTTTTTGGCTCCTTTCCTTTCTTTGTTCACCCTTATTGTGTTCTCCCCTGTCTGAAACTGCTCTCATTTTTCTTAGAGAGGTTTCATGTGCCTACTGCAGCTGCTGTTTTGTTCCTTCTATATATATTTCTGGATTTAAATTCATCCGATGCCCAAGAACCATTTATTTTGCATATCTCTTTGTGTCTGTCTCTAAAATTGTTCCATGAAATCCCTTTGTGTAACTTTCAGACTGTTTCCTGTTTCTTATAGAAAATATCACCTTGCCTGTGTCTGAGAAACAATTTGTCTCTTTTCCCATAGTTCAATTCTGCTCATCTTGATGAACTCTAATTAGACTTTTCTCTAAATAGCACCTTTCTACTTTCTTCCACACTAACCTTCAAGCTTTGCATGGACAGCTGCAAACTTAGCATCAAGTAATTTATTTTCTTCTACCAAATCCTGAAATACTTTTGTCCTAATCCTGAAGGTCTAGTCATGCATCACTAATTAGTTTCTTCTTCCTTTTTTAGGGAAAAGAATTCTCCTTGACTGTACTGCCTTTTATTTGTGCCAAGTTTAGTGTTTGCACTTTCAAAACGTTCCTGTAACGAAGAAGTATGGTCTGAATTGGTGAATTATGAAAAAATCAAAACAACCTACTTGTGTGCACATGAGATTTCCAAAACAACACAATTCAGTGAAACAAAGATCTAGTTTAAGCAGCATTAAGCAAAGGCAGTTCTCTTTGAAGAGGACTCTTGGTTCCTTAAAAATTTCAGTTCTTAAAACCAGTGTAAAAGCAGCTAAAACTTGATCTCAAAACCAGTTGTCCTCAGTAAACTTATCACAGCTACACTGACAATCTAGCACTAGTTCAAACATTGATTGAGAAGCAGCCTTTTTTTCTTGAGAGATGGATGAGAAAAATTCCAAATTCTCTCAATGCAACTTATTTAAGAAACTTGAAAGTGTGAGATGAGCAACTTAACTCTGGAGTATGCTCCTTGCTGTTAAGATGATTTAATGGCAGGAAAATAGTTCAGATTTCCCTGTAGCTGTAGTAATGCAGTCTGTACAGCTGATTTCCAGGTTGTCAACTTTAATGAAGTTGAAAACATGCTGACAATTCAGTAATGTTTTCTTTTCAGCTGTGCAAATGCTGCAGCAACAGATTACAGCAGGATTGTTAAGTACTTAACAAGAGCATTAAAAAAAAATAATAATTGAGATGAGAGATGAAAAAAGAAAAAAACCCCATGGAAATAAATAAATTTAATGAAAAAAAATTCACTACTCTAAGTTTTCTAAGTACAGTAGCAGAAAAACTAGCCCATGAAGTATTCCCCTTAGTGTTTTATGTACCAATTTTAAAGCTGTATTCTGCATTTTTTTCATTAGGTAAAAAAAAGAAGCAAACAAATGAACTTCTGCTAATTGTAACTGTTAAACAGAGTGACATACCAAACATTTCACTCAAGGCATTTTGGATAAATGTCATTATTCTGTCATAGTAGCTAATTTGGTTAGAATGATGTATGCTTTGAAGACCTACAAGTCTGTCTTGAGGTCAGAAATTATCATCACCCAAGCACAAACTTAAGCACTGATTTCCAGGAAAAATTTTAAAGCAAAATTTAGATAAATCTATTTCTTGTTTCATGGAGGTATTTTCATCTCAGAAGGCTAACAAGGAAATTCAGTGCAGGATGCAAAGAACAATATCTACATGAAAAGATTTTGGAAATAGCTGCAGAAAATGAGTGAATATGTGTTTGTCTGTTTGGGCACATGTGCATGTTGTGGGAGAGAGTTAATTCTGAAAGTATTGCAGATGACCTGTCTATTGAGAGTACAACTCGTGTCTCACCTCAGCGCTGTCCAATATTCAAGTGTACAGATTCAAGTGTACAGATCTTTTCAAGGTTGGCAAAATGAAGAAACTGAGCATTGAACAGGATATAGATCCAGTGTCTCTCTTCTAGCTCCTGGGATAATAAGTAAAGCAGATTTTGTCTACAGGAAAGCTGAGGATACCTACACCTATTTCTCCCCCTCCACTTTCTTGGTCCCTTGATGATATCACTGACTAGGTAGCAGCGACAGACACCTTCTCTCAGACCTTCCTAGACTGCCTCTACATTTGCAGATCTGATTTGAAGATAGAAAGCAATCTTGCAAGCAACTAAGTAGTTCTACAAAGAACATGTGGCATAACTTTCCATGTGCAGAAGGTATCTTTCATTCCAATAGGTAAAATAAATGGCTTACAAAAAAATTAGTTTTGCCTTTTGTCTAAACTGCTCAAAAGAGCTGCCACACTGCACCTAAGCAGTTTCTATAAGGACCCAAAAAATTCAGAGCAGCTGTCCATCCATATATGTATCATATTAACAGGTTTAATCAGGTTCTACATCAGCAGTACAGTGGGAAGTACACCAGAATCCTCCATTCATTTCTAGTTACAGTGCAATGAATAATGAAGTAACTGGTTGTACATATTTCAAAATGTCCCAGATGTCTATCAATGTCATCAAAATGGAATTCAAACCATAACCATTTAAAAAATAAGGAAGATTTTGTGACAGAAAATGTTTTCTAAGATGAAAAGTATGGTCAATTTGGAATGTAAGTGCAAGGAGAATACAATACAGAAGGCTCTTGATTAATGGTGTTTATATAAACATTAACAGACCTTGCTATCCTGCATTTCCCATTTTTTGTTTTAAGAGTGCTAATTATAAAGTATATTTACAGCAGAAAGCTAAATATTCTCTTTCCATCCAACCTAGCTAGTAGGCTAGTCACCATGCAAGGAGAGTTTGAAATTCTGATGTGCGGTCATTTGCTATTAATCATATACAGCCACACTATCTGACACCCTGTAAACAACTCTTTTAAAAATAACATCACCAGTAAATACATTTATAATAACTGTTCTTTTAGGAGTAATCTAAGACCCTGCTTACAAATGCATCATGTTCAGATGTTCTGAAATTAATATCTCCTAATAGTCTGCCCTTTAACACATTTTTGAGCAATGGCTCCTCACTATTTTATACAAGATTATTCTACAGTTTATAGAGACTTTGGAGAACTCAGTTTTTAAAGGGTTTAGGAGTACATCAGTAGGAAAGAACTGCCATGTTATGTTGCAGCTTAGGTTAAGTAACACAAATCAGTCAGGTCTCTGACCAAGCAGACCTCTGTCATACTCCTTGGCTCCACATGAGTTCTGAATTTTTAGTGCATTTTGAAGGTATTCACAAACAAACTCTGTCCATGCTGCAAACTGAAAAAGGCTACATAGTTGTGATCTACTTGTAATTCTGCCTTCTGAGAAAAAAGCTTCTGAATTTGTTTGAAATAAACTGGCCAGTGGGAAGAGATCAGCATTCTGCTTGATTCCTATAAAAGTGGGGTTTGGGTGGGAGGCATTCCCAGATAGACAGCTGAGTAGGCTTTAAAATAAATTGAGGTTGTGGTTAATACCACCCTTTAATTTGGCATCTGCAGTGAAGACAGACACTAAAACCAGGTTTCATCACTGCTCAGAGAGCAACTCCTTGGTCTCTGAGACACTAGACATTATGTAATGCCTGAAAGATACAGCTGGAGACTGTATCTGTGGCAGATCTCTGTATCTGGAGACTGTACAAAAAAATTAGTGATAAGCACAAGAGCGGTAAGTACATGTTGCAAGATACATTATGTAAGTTTTTTATATTTACAAAGCTTTACTTTGCATATTTATTTCAGTAAAATATTATTGGGGACATTGTTTCCCAGTGCTGATTTGATTCTTCACAGCAGTAGCATGGCAAGAGGCTTATAGAAGCCCTCAGATCAGCACGGTTTTGCTGTTTGCCATCACCCACGGTTCTCTTTCATCTGTAGTGTTTCTACGTTCCTTTGTCCCACTGAACATGCTTTTTAAATTGCACCCACTCACTTCCTCAGTGTCTTATTCTGAATTGTATTAGGTTGGTCGCATAACCCGATCCAACCAAAGGATATTACAAAAAAGAAAAAGAAAAAACTTAAACAAACATACACACACCCCATGGATATCTCTTTTATTTTTCTGAGATTTGAGGTCAGGTTGTTATTACTGTTTGCTGTTTTCCTTTGTCTTCCTGAATACTTCCATTTATTCCCAGTACCTACATATCTCAACAGTATTTATACTATCAATGTTACCCATTTTTCCACAGAAGCTAAAAATTTCCCCTGGTACTTCAATTTGCAGAACACATAAGTTTTTTTTCCAGCCCTGATCAGCAGTTCCAACTGTGTAACAACCTCATGTTTTAGGGACTCTGTTCCAGTCCTGAGTTTTAGCCAAGAGAAGTGTCCTGGGTTGAAAAATGTAGCCAAAAATGTGTATTCTATTTTCATCTGTTGAAACTGGTTGGGAGATATTGTTCCTTATCTCTTGTAACTCTAGGGGTGGAAAGAGGGCAGATGCCTTCTGTTAATGGGACTCCTGATAACACCAGATAAGGCAGTGCCTCCTTATCTCTTCCTCTACCCATCCTCCTCCGAGGGACATCACCTGTGAATGGGCCATTTAAGGTCTCTCACATGACTGACAACATCACCTCATTCCACTGTGAGATGCTCCACCCAGCAGGAGGAGCCAAAGCCTTTCCACCAGGATAAAACTGGCAATCCCAAACACCAGAGCAGCCTGTTTCCACTGGATTGCCAGAGGGTGACTGGACCCTTTTCTTGAGGATCATCTCTACTTCAACAGAGCCACACCTGTCACTCCTGGAGGACTTACATCAGGCTGCTTCCAACATCCTGACCAACAGGGTGTCAGGTTTGCATTCTGACTCTGTCAGTGGTCCTTTGTACTATTGCATTTGTCTTTTTGTATTTTTATTTTATTTTTATCTTTCTTGTTGTTTGCTCTCTATCTATTAAATTGTATTTCTGACTTGGAGTCTTGCGGGTTTTGCTTTCAAACCAGCACAAGAAGTTACAATCTTTGCTTCTCACTTTAGATTATTCACTAAGTTGTTAAATTATATCAGTCTGCAGAATCACCATGAGCCTTTGGGTCTGAATGAGGTACATCCATATTTACTATCACCCTTCAATTGTGGCATTGCCGTCAGCTTTCAATCTGCATGACAAGTTTCCCTTTCCAACTCCATTTGAATTAATTTTGAGATTACACTTTTGTACGACACTGTAATTAAAGGTGTGAGTGCAATCGAAACACAGACATCTACAGATTTTCCTTCGCCCATGCATGTTGCAATTATATTTTTTAAAGCAGTTAATGACTGTGGCAGAGTGTATTCCTTCCAAACTAAGATTGCTTGTTGCTTATCTCTTTTTTATAAAAGAAGGGAGGAGCCAGACACAGCAAGTATAAGCAAAAGAAGACATTAAGAGTGTGCTGCAAAACAGTTTAATCAGCCCTTTGTAGCTTGTGTATTGGACTCAAATAGAAGGATCTGCTCCTGTTGGTCTTCTTGTACCTTCTTTGGGGGTTTTGATATATTTTATCTTGACTCCATCAAAAAATCTTAATCCTGGTCCATAACTTTTTTTAAAAGAGCTAAAAGTACCTTATCAGCTCTCCCCTTGCTTTTCTCTAACAATCACACAGTTACAAAGGGAATGAGACATACAGCAGATGGATTAACTACATTGACCCGAGGGAAAAAGCTGTAGCATTACAGGTGAGATTGTAATATCTGTCTCTTCTCAAAAGAGATATCATGTCTGCTCACCCTCCTAACTGCATGTGATAGCTTCACATTATTCATGGGATCAGTAATTCCTGGGATTCTTCCACTGTCATCTTTTCCTTTCCCCATCTCATTCTTCATAAGGTATTTTCCTGCATACACTGTTAAACTAGAAAATGTATCCTGTCAATAGCCTCAAGGTGTCCTTTTCAGCTCAGAATAGTGCTAAAGAGCTCAATCTGAAATGATGGCTATAAACAAAATTAAGGCAAATCAAGACTGGATCACTTTTTTCACAAAGAAAATTGACATTGCAGGCCATATTTATCATTTTAATTAAAGAATCTTAATGCCTACTATAACTGAGGCTCTTTGTCAGATCTGCCAGCTTCTTGTTACATCATTCATTCTTTATAACTAAGAAAATTTTGAAAGAGTTGTAGAATCTGTGAAAATGTGATCTAAAGACATAAAAAGAGCATAGCACTGAGTACAGAAACAGTCTCCTTACTGATCAAAAATGCAGTAAACTGCTGTGGTTCTTGCTAACTGCTGAGTGCCATCTACTGCTGAGAGAGTAGAAGCTGAAGGCATTTCTTGCAAAATATACACTTGCAATGACCTTCAGCTAGCCAGCACAGGAGAGAGAAACCACTGCAGAGCCTCTGTGGCACTCCTGCTGAGCTTGGGCTTTATGCCTGTCCCTCTTCCCAGACTCTGAAGATTTCTTGGGAGCTGCAAGAGGCAGGAGCTGTCCTTGTGATCACCACATGCCTTTGTTTAGGCTCGTTATCCACTCGACTCCTGGTAGCAGTTCTCCCTTATCCTCAAAGTCAGTAGGGAACGGAGGGGTCAGTACTCCCCCAGGATCCATGTCAGATGGCAGGAGGCTTTCCCCACCACACACTGCAATGACCTGTAGCCATCTAGCCATGCCTAATTTTTCATCCAGTATTCTCATAGCCAGGAAAGCCACTTACAGGTATGAATCAGTTCCTGAAAAGAAAAAACCTATTTAAACCTCTGCATGTGAACTGGCTTTCAGTGTAATTTAAGGGTTCAGTACTTTTGTTGAAGTGCTCAAGCACAAAAGTCAAGGAATACACCCAGAAATGTCCCACTGGCCTCCAGTTGTTCCTCCAGAAGGGCATGAGCTTCTGCAGCTGGTGTGTCATATTTGCCAAACCATTGAGAGCATCTCAAGTGACATTAGATTCCTGTGATCCGACAGGTGAATCAAGGCACTAGATAATACCAGACATGGAGATTTTGGCTGATTTTTTTCCCCAAACAAGACAACTGTCTTTGTTCTGTTCAATGACATCCAAAATAACTCTGACAACAGTAAAAGTCTAGGCACCAAACTCCTGTGGCATTGAATTTAGGTGCCTCCATTGGGAGCTGAGCCTTAGCTCACATGTCTGAATACTATCCAGCCTCTCAATGTAATGCCACCTGTTCAACATTTCCATTTAATTCTTTCCTTGACACCTCGATGTGGTTGGTGCCCTGTCTCTGATCAGAAACAATGAAAACCTCCATGAAATGGTTAAAGCTTCCCATCTGAAAGGTTTTATTTACCTAGTAACAAGAGAGAAAATAAAAGGTTTGGAAAAATAAGCATAAAGGCTGTGGGATTTATGGTTTACATTTGTAAAAGAGTGTTAGGAGCTATTAATTCACAGCTCTTGTGTTCTGTCTCCATCATGTTGCAGGACCAGTTTACTGTTGCTGGCGGTAGTCACTGGCATCAAAAGGTTACAGACAGGTAAGCAGTCGTGGTTTGATCTAAGTGAAGAGATCAAGGAACTGGTCTGGATTTTAAATTATAAATTTCAGAGCACAGATACAGTTTTGCCATTACATAAGTCAGCATTTGGGGACTCAAGGCTTTGGAAAGTGTAAGTTGTAAACTAGGAGTGAATGTGCATGACTCTGTGGCTTTAAGGTCTGTGCTTTTGTGCAGTAACTTTTTTTCTGAAGCGAACCTATTGCTCCCAGAGTGTCGTAGGCATGTCAAATAAGTTAGACCCCTCAGGTAACCACAGAGGCACAGAGGCAGCAGTCCAGGGCAGGATCTGAGAGAGCAGTGCAAGTCTCCTGTGAGAGAAAGATAGTGACAGACATTGAACTGGGAATGCAGTCTGAGAGACCAAGAAAGATCAGAAGAACAGCTTAACCTTCCCACTGCAGTATCTAAATCCATGCAGAAAATCAGCATGGAGGCAGGAGAAACAAGGCAAGGGCAGTCAGATAAAACTCTGCAATAGCTACACCAAGCATCCTCTGAGCAGGAATAGTGTAGCAGATGAGCTCTCCTTGTCCTTCAATAACCCAAATGATAAAAAATAAAAACTGGTCAGATTGTGTTGCTGCCAAAACATGCTGTCTCTGAACCTTTTCTCTCACATAGTTAGACCTTTTCTACTAATTGAAAACCATAATCTATTCATGGCTACCTTATTCCCACACAATCAGATTGTGTGCAGTGATAAAATACAACTGATACTTTTTTTCTGAGCTTTTAACCCTGCTCCTGTCTTTGAATCACATTAGAGACTCTCAGCAGGTAAGAGAGTCCTGTTGAGATAGACGTCCCACTGAGACCATACATAACAAAACCCTGTCTCCAAGGGATAGTGATGTGCTACACACATTATATATTTTCAGGCCAGGGTCAAAATGAGCAGTTCCCAAAGCAGAATTACTCTTGCTAATGAGGCTTTCATTCCAGGAAAATAAGTGAAAGTGATTCCTCATATCTCCCTTCCCTTATAATAGCTACTTTTGTGTAATGATCAGAGTAGGGAAAATATTGTTAGTGATTCAGAAGAACAAAGTCATAAAAGGGCTTGAGTAGCTTGGAGGGTAGCAAATGCATTGAACTTTGAAAAATACTTAATACATCCATAAATAAGGTAAGAGAATATGTAGAGTCATGTTGACTCTCATACGGAGCACTGAGATGAAGAGAGTAATGACTCATAAGAAAATAAAGAACAAGAAGGATAAAAATAAATATTTGCTCTACCCTTCCCGCCCATTCCAATCTCATAAATATCAGGAGGTAGTACTAGAATTTTTACCCTTCACAAAACCCCTGCAGTACTTCTTTGGCAAATGAAATAGTCTTTAAGATGTTCCTAATGCTACATTTCATTGTTAAGACCTTTTGAATGTGATAATTTCTAATGAATTCCATTTAAAAAAATATATAATGTATAGAAATATCATTTTCTTATACACTTGAATTACTAGTTAAATTGGTTAGAAACATTTAAATGATACTGCAATTTTTGAGTTTACAATGTTTTTTCTCCCGAGAAGGGATGTTTAAAAGCAATATTTGAACAACTTCAGCCTCCCAAAATCCCTTGCCTTTGCTAAAACTGAAATTTGTCTCCTATCTACTTTTTCTTCAGTTACAGCATAGAAAACAAGAGGAAAGAGGGAAAGAGGAGAAGAAAAAACATAAGAAATCTGATAGGGATTGATATTGACAGAGGAATCCCTGAGTTCCTATCCTTCCACTGAGCCAACTCTATTAATTTCATTCATGCCTGTATGTTAACAGTATGAAGTCAGTGAGCAGCCCTTGGAGCCAAGAAGGGAAAACAGGATTATCCCAGCTATTCAGCTACAAAGAGTGCTCTCTTTGTCTTCTGATTCTTGTGAAGAACTTTTTATTTCATGGGAAACAGAGTAACTTCAGCAGGAGGTATTTAGATTATCACCATTACACTGCCACTCCACAACCTGGACCAGATGTTGATAGATGAGATGGGAAATGAAAAACTCCATTCCAGGAAACTCAAGAGTTCATGCCAAGTTTTTCTTAAAAACAATTCATTTAAATCACTTTCTCCAAAACAGCTTTTACTCCAAATACTAACCAGAACATCTCTGAGCTCCAGACAGGGTTTTTAGGGTGCATGGTACAGAAAAAGGGCTGGGTCCTGGCAGAGAGCAGTAGGAAGATGTCCCATCTGGGAGTCTTGTGGCTGGCAGACTGCCCAGCTACTCAGCAAAACTGAGTTTGGGAACACTTCCACTGTGGCAAGCGGGCAGCAGAAGTGTCAGGTCACCTATCACAGCAACAGCTTCCAGTCACAGCAGCTTCCTCCCAGCAGCCAGCACTGGCTATACGGGTCAAATTAGCTTTCATTTCAAATCAGCCACTTGATTGTCACCATTGGCATTTGGGACAATGCATGAGTCAACAGCAGTGATAAACCAGTTGCAAACAACAGGCAGCACATGACAACATTTTCATGACCTCTATATTGGTGCTTCCTGAATTGTCTCTTTGCAGCTTTTCGTACAGATCCACGTGTTCTGATCATGGAGTCAGTGCTGGGGTGTCCTACACTCAGGTCAAGACCTCCCTCACGCACAGCACGACATTCTCTCCTTTGCAGTCACATGTGATGCTGCAGCCTCAGCAGAATGGCACTGTCCTACTCCAGCAACAGAAAACAAGAAGGGAAACTGTGACAGCAGGGGCAGACAAGGGGTTTTGTGCTGATTCTGGCTGAAGTTCATTTTCTTCATGGTAGCTACTATGGGGCTATGACTCGTATTGATGCTGGAAAGAGTGTTAATAACACCTGATGCTCTAGTTACTGCTGAGCAGAGGTTTTCCAGAGTCAAGGCCTATTCTGCTTCTCACCCCAGCCCACCAGCAAGAAGGAAGTGGACAAGCTGGGAAGGGACACAGCCAGGATAGCTGACAGCAGCTGATCAAGGGGATATTCCATCTGGACCATGCTCAGCATGGTCATCTAGACCATCTGGAATCATGCTCAGCAAAAAGCTATTGGAAAGGCTAGGCAGAGGATCACTCCCTGGGGACTTGCTGGGCATTAGTCGGTTGGTGGTGAGAAATTGTTTTTGTTTTCACCACTTATCTTTCTTAGGTTTTATTTTACTTTCTTTTTTGTTATTATTATTATTATGCCATTATTAACCTCCTTTTATCTAAACTCACAGATTTTCTCCCTTTCACCATTTTCTTTTCCCCCCAGCTTGCTGCAGGCTAGGGCAGGGGAGTGAGTGAGCAGCTGTATGGTGGCTGAAATTAAACCACAACAGTTCTTTTGGTACCCAACATGAGGCTCAAAGAGTTGGAGATAATAGCAGATTACCAGAGTGTATTAGAAAGGATTTATATCTAGTAGCAATTGCAGGTCACAACATTGATTCATATGTTCTCAATATTAGTTTATCATATCTGTGCCATGAAATTTTTTTGCTGTAGATATTAAAGCTTGGAGTTGGCTTTTTCAGTTTGCTGTGCTCTGTAGTGAGTAGTGATGGTTTGACTGGGAGATTTTTTTATTAAATCACAGATCTTGAGCTTAATCTGGTATTTGGGCCCTGTAATGAATTACTGTACTTTGGGTACCATCTCCTGGAGAAAATTAACAATTCTATTTCTTCCTATAAGAGGTTTTTGTGAAGGAAATACAGAGTGGCACCTTCCCTACCTTCTTCTGTGGTGCTTTCTCCTTCATTACAACAAATTGCCAGTGTCTTGAACATCACTGGGTGGCTAAAATAGTTCTGATAGTATTACCTGGGAATATTACTTTGGTTTTGTCTAAGATTAATGAGCAATTTAGGGTTATGACTCAGTCTTCATGAGAGTATGATCATGGGGTCTGCAGCATGTGGAAGAACGTGGGCAGGTATCTAGAGAACTTCTCACCCCCAGTGGTCTGGAACGTCACTCCCAAGCAATGACAGGATGATGATGAGTTGATAGAACTTTGAAAAACAAATGTTGCGGTGATTCCATAGCGGCACAATTGACCACTGGCCCTGGCTAGGATCTGCCAAACTCTGCTTGATATCATGCAGCATTCTCAGGAAGAAGAAAGGGAAAATAAATAAACAAACATTTTAGCAAGCAGTTGGTAGTGACAATTTGTTTATGGATATTAAAAATGTCTTTATAACTATCGAGACAGTATAATGATGCCTACAGCTCAGGTGAAGATAGGTCTCAACATAGAACCTTTGATAATTTGTGTGAAAAAATCCTCCAAACTTGGTCAATTTACAACACCATCACAAACCCACAAGTACAGCAAAGACTGTTTTTACCTAAATAATTTGAATATTCTACCTGAAGCAGTTATGTTACATCTTCTTGTAGCCTTTTCCCTACTTACCAGATTTTATATGCTATGTCATCAAAATGGAAAATTTTTTTCCATTTTGGGCTATGGCTACTGAATTATATTTTCTCTGCAGTTTTGTTGCAGTCCCTCTGTAAGGATTTTGTGATATGTAAGAAAGGATAAAAAAGACCTCATTTCACCTCTGTTTCCCATGTATTTTCTTATACATTTGTTCTTCCACTGTTTTGTTTCCTCAGAGCTCAGTGTAAGGGACGGTGCTGTGTAGGGCGGTGGGATCCTTGTTATAAGGAGAATATGTAACAACAGGTTAGAAGTCCATCAGTCCTTTTTGGGCTGACTAATACTAAACAGTGCTAAGCAAAGCTGATGCTACCAAGCTAAGAGTTAAGGTAGTGCTGTAGTAGTAGCATATATTGTTAGCTCTAACAGTTGTTCACAAGATGAGACATCTCCAGACCTGAGAAGGCACATGGCACCAGCTCTGCTGCATGTGTCTGTATGTCACACACACATCTCATAAAAACAATGGGACAATCAGCACTGTAGTGCACTGGGATGAAATGTGCAGGTCAGAAAAGCTTCATCTAGGGAACAGAAGGCTCCACTGGTTACTGGCTAGCCAGGAGTTTGCCATTGTTGTGCTGCCTATTGCACTGCCTGGATGAAGGAAGCCACAGTGTCTATATGTGACAGAGAGGGCAGAGGGGGCTTTTGAGGAAGAGCCATCAGTACAGTAAATGCATAAAATTAGCTTCTATTTTTACCTAAGGAATGAGAGCTTCATCATTAAACCCTTGGTTTAATCTGTAGTTCTACTAGGAAAGTTCCGATTGTTCTTGGAGTGACACTGAGAAATTAAATCTTGATCTCAACTATTTTAATGTTGCCACCACAGCCTAGACGTTCAGCTCTTCTCCAGCAGACTTTCAAAGGTGTTTAGAAGCCCCAGGGTGAATGTTGGCATTTGGCAGACAGACAAATAAGCATAAAAGGTTCTAATAAACTCCCTTTAAAAATTAAATACTTAGCTTGCTCAGGCATTTCGGAATAACACAGCAGGTGATGGTCTTACAGCTTCATAAGTATTTTAATAAATGTAGCTACTTCTGCCTCCTTTTTGGCTGCTCTCTTTAATAGTACTCCCTAACACACTGAAGTGCAACGACTATAAATTCACTACTAGCTATGAACTGTTCAAACATGAAATACTGAGGAAACTTTTAAGTCTCTGCATAAGTATGCAAGAAACCAATGTTACAGACCTGGCCAAATTCCTGAATTTCCTGCACTGATGATAAATGTACAGGAGAGGGGGCTGTAGGACAAGACTGATTTTCACTAAATAAGACTTGCAAAGATGAACACAGGATGATGACTAAAGGATTATAGAAATAATGAGAAAATACCTTTAAATTTAATGCAGCTATTTTTTTAAAGTCTCTAAATAGTTCTGTAGCTAGCACTATAGCCCTTCAACATCAATGAAGGCTCTTAATCATACCCGTATATTCCAGCTGCAAAAACGTGTCTTACAAAGATTCTTGACTGCTTGTGACATAAACACCTTCTAAGATTATGGGATCAAAGTGGCATAAGTGTTCTGTTCCATGCAGAGAGGAAGCCAGGTGAAAAAAGGCTTCTGGAACTGCTGAGATAGGTCAGCTTGAAAAATGGGAATTGGAGAGCAATTGGGATAATTTTACGTTTGTTCAGCAGAAGCATGGAGTTTAGAGATAAAAAAGAAAAATAGATTTCCTGCTCCTGCCTGAATATGTCCTTGTCCCTTCATTGTGTGCACAAGGTCTGTTTCATGTTGCTTCTTTTAGACTTTTTACAACTTTCTTTGCAAGTGGTGAAGCAGTAATGACTGCATCCCCCAGAAGTTATCGCTTTTTTAACATTACCCCCATCTGATTACAGTGGCTCAAACACTGCACCATGAGATTATTTTCTGAAAGATATTCTAAAATCTGAACCAAAAAGATTGCTTCAGCTGATTTAAACAAAAGAATCCACTATAAAGGCTTCCTTGAGTATAAAAGAAAGCTCCCAACCAGATTTACCTGGAGTACTTATCATGCCTTTACAAATCATCTGAGCTGTTGTCCAAAACCAAGGTATGTGCTGATGTTTTGTTTCCCACATGCAGGGTACTTTATCTAGCTCAGATAGTTTGTTTTCTTAAACTGAGCTTTGGGAGCCTATGTCTTCTGTAGTGCACGACTTAGAGACTAATGCAGCTATGGCAGAGCATTTCAGATGTCTCTTGATGCCATTATCAGAGTTAAAACCCATACTACAGATCCATTTGGTCAATACTTATGATGTGCTTAGACCAGCACACTCCAAGCAGACACTCTGTCTTTTAAAACAGAAAAGAAAAAAATGTATATGTCTTTTTCTCCATGAAACCAACTCCACAGTATTGTAACTTTTTGCAGGTTTTACCACTTCATCTTATATAGTAATGAGAAACTGGTGCTTTAGATTGAAGCAGCTGGCCACCAGCTAATTCATTGAAGTATTTTAGATTTTTGTTCTACCTCAGAGGGAACACTTGATGGGGTTCTTTTTATCTTTTTCTTAGAGAACAGTAATGACTTATGGTTGCTTTTTAGCTGACCATTACATTTTTCAGCCTGTGCATACATATAACACACAATGCATAATTCTCAGGCAGTGTGAGTAATGGATATTTAGCACCAGTGAAATTCTGTGCATAGCCAAGTAAACCTGGACTTGCTGTAGAGACCCACAGAAGTGAAGAAAAGTGGGCTACTCCTACTCCATCCCTGAAAATGGACTTAGATGAGAGAGAATGTCTTGACTTCCTGTTGCAAGATACTTTCTCCATTGCTTGAAAAAAGGTCAGAACCAGACCAGATGCCTCCCTTTTAGGTGACCAATGCTAGATAAAATTAAATTCCTGGTCAAGGCTAAATCAAACCTTGTTTGGATTGAAAAATTCCCTACATATTGTTTCAGTAACCCAGGTACATTTTGGCTTTTATTTTCTTCCCAGGCCCCATTATGAGAGGAGACAAGCTACGTCCCTGAAAGCTTGACTAAAGCAGATGTCACAGTTATTTTCATTAAAAAATACAGTGGGAGGAGGAACTATATCCAGGTTTTACACAGTAGGTGACTTATTAGATAGCTCACTCAAGATGTGGGAGATCCACATCAAAGCAATTCAGTAGAAAAGCAGGCAGCCAAATCTGTCACCCCTGACAGCATGCTACAGACTGTGAGTACAGCTCTCTTATGCTGCAGTTTCAATGAGGACAAGGGATCACAGAGCATGATCAAGAAAATTGACCACGCCACAACAGGATACACATGCAAAAATAGATCTTTTATCATTATTTGGTCATGGACATAACTGAGGACTTTGGTGCTGTCGTGAGCTGTGACTTGCCTTTCTACATCAGGGTAAGTAAATCCCTTGATTCTTCCCAGTCTGCATTCCTCAGTTTGCAAAGTGGTTTTGCAAATACGGCACCATCCTGGCTACACTTACACCACTTGAAAGAGCAAACTTCAGAGAACTGAAGACATCACAAGCTGTGGCTCTTGCCACATTTCATTCCCACTTTCCAAGACAGCCAGCAGCACTGCTCATCCCAGGGGTCACCTAAAGGCACATGCTAGCTGTCCTGAGCCTGAGCTGGCCAGGTCTCTGTCTGAAGGAAAGTCCTCATAATCTATGACTGGCTACTGTATATTCCAGCATTTTTGTTATCAGTTAGGGTTCTCTATTCTTTATTTTAATGAAGTTCCTATCATAAAGTCCCAATGTAAACTGTGCACAGACAAGTTTGTAAAAAATCTGAATAACCTTGAAGTATCCAAAAATGGTGCAGAAATCTCTAGCGCCTCATCTGTGAGATCCCTAACAGACAGCAGCAAGTGAGGCATGAGCTCCTGTCTGAGGCCAGCTGGTAGTGCTACAGAAAACAAGCAAGCACAGAAGCCTTTCTTCCAGCCTCAGAGGACAGCTCCCGATCCAGGGAAAAGAAAGGCCCGTGTGTCCCAGACAGAAGCATCTGTCCGAGCCCGGGGGAAGGGCTGTGTGCCCAAGGCCACAGCGCCTGTGCACGAGCACCACACGATGGCTTCTGCTGATGTGTCAGCCAGCCTAACAAAAGCTATTATTTCTTCTTCAAATACCGCTGCATCTACATCCTTAGACCATCACAACTACATCAGTGTTTCCATTTGTATAAAATAAAACCTTAAATCATTCCACTAACATGTAGAAATTTGTTCTCTGTCTTGGTCATCTTGTGTCTCTCAGTGAAGATAACCCTGTCCCTTGCTTGTGTCTGCATCCAATGGATGCTAAGAGAGCATCATGAGAAATTAGAAAGTTTCTTTTTGGAAACACCTGGGTTTGTTTTCCTCCCTCCTGCAAATAGCAGCTGCTGAAAATTTTAAAGGTCTGCTTAACCATCAGCATTTTTACATAATTCATGCATTAGAGAGAGGAGGATAGTGGGGAAGTAGGAAGACAGGAAGGAACAGTATGCACTATGCCACACATGCTCATGATTTATTTTGTATAATGCATGCTGTGTAAGAGTCCATCTAGACTATTGTGCTCTTGCCAAAAGTAGCCATAAAAAATTGCTCAGGAAAGAGTAAGAACAAGGCAAGTATATGAAATGCACACATTTAAAGCTCTTCAGTTATTTTCAGCTTGAGAACTTTCAGTGCTAGATATAGTTTCTTTGCAATTAATACATCTTGAATCAAATTGTTCCAGTTCCTCTTTTAACATCGACCTCCTTTGGTTGAGAAGTTGGGTTCATGTCTCACAGTGGAAAGAATCACCTTTTTACTTCACACATACCTACTCTGAATTTCATCTGCCTTTGTCCTGCCAGCTCAGTCAGTTTTATGAATTCTTCCTGTGACCCACAATTAGCCCTACTTCCTTAAACAAACTAGGGTCATCTTCAATCTTTGATATTGTCTTAATTATGGTTGTTTATAAATATGTTAAACAGAACAGATATCTGGATGGATTTGAACTACATTGGTCAAGTCTTCTTGCCTTCAAGGACTGACTTGAAATTTATGTTTCCTATTCCTCCAAGGATTTTACATCTTCACTTCTATGGTAGATACCTAATTACTGCTCTTTAGGTCTGCTGCTAAATCAGAATATATATGGTGGTCAAAGTAAAAGCAAACAGTGTGCAACCAGGTCTGGAAGCATAGAGCAAGGTGAGACAACAAGGTTAATATGATTTCCTAGGCTGTCTCTCCTGCTTTCTGCAGATGAGTAACTTCTGCAACTTCTGACTGTATCTAAGCAGAGTCAGAGAAAGAACACTCTACCTTGATTATTGGGGAAAAAAAAACCCCAAAACTTGGGGCACCTAGGTGTCCACCTACTGGAGTGGTCTGCACACTCTCTAGACTAAAGGAGACATAGAAAGCCCAGGTCTGTTGAAGGATCCACAAAGCAGCACAGCCTGACCGGCACTCCCACTGCTCACACACATGCTGAGCTGCTGACACTCTTAGTGCACCCAGCAGAGTCCCAGTTCCCTGCCACACACAGCTGCAGGAGAACAGCTGTGCAGAGATCCTCTGCTGAGCCAACATGCTCTTCTCACCAGGGATGAGCACGGCAGAACTATGGGGTACGGCCAGAATCAAAAGGTGCCTCTCCCACACCCCCCCGGCAGTGACCTTCCTGGGTAGCGTAGTTGCAATGGCTGGACTCTCCCATGGCTTCTTGCCTCACACTTACAGCATCTCCCCTCCATTCTCCATCCAGAGCTCTTCTCTTACTGGTGATTATCAGCTGACAAAATCTCTCAGGCAGCCAGTTTCAGCAGAACTGGAAAAGCTCTAGATAATAACAACATGCCTACTGGCTGGCATCCCACAAGTATGTGTGTCTGACTCTAATTTTGTTCCCAGGCAGCTCCTTGTTTTCCTTTCATCCCCACCCCCAGTCTGAAAGAAAACAAAAGTCATTGAAATTTATTCTAGGCCAGCTGGTCACCGTAAACAGACACCAGCTCTGCTCATAGTCTGGATGCCTGAATACCTACACAGGGACAAGCCAAACATCCTTATATTTTCTCTGGATAGAAAATACTGTGTTGTAACTGCCCCACTGCCCCACTCTACTGCAACCAGGGATAAGTGTCACCTACTATTAAATGGCCTCTCCTCATCCTCACCACCTTCCTCTTCCTCCATTGGCCTTTGGCATGGATCCTAGTTATGGTAAAGTCCTCTTTTTCTGGGCCAACAATTAGACTGGACAAGGGAGTCCTCTCAGAAAACCTGCTGGAGTGCAAGGACATAAAGAAGATATATAGAGAATATAGGGGTTGCAAGGGAGCATTTGGAATATGCTCAGTTGGAAGGGACCTATCAGGATCATCAAGTCCAACTCCTGGCCCTGCACAGGACACCCCAAGAATCACACCATGTGTTTGAGATCATTGTTCATGGGTTTCTTGAACTCTGTCAGGCTTGGTGGTGATTATTTCCTTGGAGAGCTGTTCCACTGCAAAACTTTTTCCTGATATCCAATCTAAGCCTCCCTCTAACTCAGCTTCGTGCCATTTCCTCAAGTCCTGTCACTGGTCATGATAGTAAAGAGATTGGCACCTGCCCATCTGCTTCCCCTCATGAGGAAATTGAAGACCATAATGAGGTCTCCCCTTAGTCTCCTCTTCTCCAGGCTGAACAGATCAAGTTCAGGCCTCAAGGCCCTTCAACATCCTCATGGCCCTCCTTTGGACACTCTCCAATAGCTTAATGTCTTTTTTATGTTGTGGCACCCTAAACTGCACACAATATTCAAGATGAGGCTGCCCCAGCTCAGAGCAGATCAGGACAATCCCCTCCCTTGCCCAGCTGTGATGCTGTGCCTGATGGACCCCAGGACAGAGTTGGCCCTCCTGGCTGCCAGGGCACTGCTGATTCATGTTCAACTTGCCATTGACCAGAATTCCCTGGTCTCTTTCCATGGGGCTGCTCTCCAGTCCCTCATTCCCCAGTCTGTAAACACAACCAGGGCCACCACATCCCAAGTGCAGAATCCAGCACTTGCCCTTGTTAAACTTCATTCTGTTGGTGACTGTCCATCTCTCTAATTTGTTGAGATCTCTCCACAGGGCCCTTGAGAGAGTCAACAGTTCCTTCCAATTCCAAAACGTGTCATCAGCAAACTTACTTAGCTTTTTTTTTTTTTTGCTTCCCTAAACACTGATGAAACAGAGAGCAGAACCCTTGCCTTGGTATCCCTGTAAACACTCTGTGCAACCGAGGGTTTTAAAACTCCTACTAGACTAGAATAAAGACACAGAGGGTTGAGGAGCTCCTCCAGGGGGCACAACAGGTGCTGGTTTTCTTAGCATACCCTGTGGTGCTGCAGGAAGCAGCTGAGGGGTGTGGATGCCAAGGCAGAGCTCACCCACACCTCCTGGGGTCTGGCTGGGTGAGCTGGAGAAGAGGATCACACTGTCCCTGCAGCTGAATGAGACTTCTTTGGGGGCCCAAACTTGGAAATGGAGCTAAGCCTAAGGCCTGCTCTATTTTCTTGTGAAATGATCTGCTTTGGGCTATTCCAGAGTTACTCAGGAACTCTTTTGTCAAAAGCAGCTGCTATGACTTCTGCACTGCTTTGGGGCACAGAGCCTGCAGGGAGGCTTGTCTCTGCAGCATCAGGGACATCTTCTTCACCTCAGCCTCTGTGGGAGAAATGAACAAATTTATTTTAGGAACTGAGTAACAACAACAGGGAGTGAGTGGCCGTGTAGTGCTTACTTGCTGGCTGGGGTTAAACAAGTCTCAAGTCTCTTGCCAGAAATAGTGCACAGCATTTGTCCCCTGACTGGTTTCTTGAGAAGAGGAATTCTGCTCAGAGTCCCAGCCATCCTATGCTTCCCCTGCCCATAAACCCATGGGAGGTGTTCACAGTCATGTTCCTGGCTCTGGTCAGCTCCGCTGGTCCAAGAATGGGTGTACTTTAGGTGTGGTACACAGTGGGGTCCCTGGGAAACAAGAGAGGGACACCACAGTTCTCTAGTCCTTGGATTCTGATGGGGACAGTTTGGTGTTCAAAGCAAGTACTCACCACGTGGGAGCACAAACAAGTCCCGAGAAAAACTCCTGAGACCCCAAGTTACTTCTACCAGTGCCAAGACAGGCTGCTACTGACAAAGGACAAGCACAGCCTCTGTAAGTGGCACGTTCAGGTATGGGCTGCTTTCAGTGCAGAGCAGTGTTTGCCTGTGCCAACAGGGATATTTTGAACCAGGCTGAGAGGAACATTGGGTAGCCACAACAGCACTGTGATTCCAACTGGACATTTTAATGCAGCATAAAGACTGTAGGACAGACACAGATGCTGTACCCAGACAGACAAGGAACATGCATAACTTCATTTGCCTAAGTTCATAAAACAGTGTGGGATTTATTGAGAGTGATTACATTCAAAGTCTTGGCAAAACTTTGAATTACATTTTCTTATTAATTTCTAAAGCCATTTTCTTATTAATTTCTAAATAATGTAGCAGAGCTTAACAGAAATTATTTGGGGCATTGGAACTTGTGTCCTTCAGATATCTGTAATACTGGTACAAACTGAAACATGGGATAACTCTAACTCTTGGACACAATTATTAAGTTAAGCTCTCTCAAATGCTTAAGTAATATTATACTTAAGAACTGTATTATTATATGTCTTTCTTTCCAGGTTTTAAGACAAATCAGGACTTACCTACTGGCTAGCAAAGAAAAATGAAATTAAACTATGTTCTGTTCTGTCAGTGATGTAGTGATAAATTAAAAATTAATTTAAAAGACAGACTGGTTATTTGTTAAATAAAAACTTAGGCAAACACACCTGTTTGATTTCTGTTTAGCAAGAAAGAAATAATTTCTTTATTGTTTTGCAGAGAAGTAAATAAAATCCATTTACCCATGCTTCTCCTTGATGACCCAATGGCTCTCCATCTTGGCCTTATATTTGAAATATAGTCAGGCATATTTACTATTAACCTATTTTTTTTTCTTTTCTGTGGCTAGAACTACACCATGCCTGAGTGGTGAATTTCACAGGGAATGGAAAAAATGCCTTTACTGAATTTCACAAGGAATACAAAAACTGATGGAAAGCACAGATTATTCACTGCTAAGTCTCTTCCAAATAATTTTGCAAAAGGGCTCAACATTTCTGTCACCAAATAAACACATAGAAGCCAAATATTTTGAACTTTCAGTCACTCAGGGTCTTCACTGATGTTAATGTTCCTGGAAAGTCATTTGACTAGCTCTCTTAAACTTGTTGAGTTTTTTGTCCCTGAATGGAGTTTCTCCTTTAAATAAAATAGTAAACAATAATCATCATTATGGTTCTTTATAAAATCTTCTTAAATGAAGTATTAAGGTTTTACTCTTTTGTGTACTTTTGGGGATGTATGAAATGGAAAATCCCCTATAGAGCAGAAAATATATCAGGGCTAAAGGAATTCTGAGGCCAAATGACTGAAAATCACCTATCCTAACCGAAACTTCGCCGTAAAATGCACTTGTACCAGAAAAATAAAACCAGAAACCACCCCCCTCTTTCCAGATCTGCAGAAACTCAGGGAAAACCCTCTTTAATTTTACCTGCAGCAGGGAGAACAAGGTGCGGTGCTTGTTGGCTGTATCACATGAGCAGAATTTCAGAAGTGGATTTACCAGGGAGGCTCCAGTCCATCCACTGTGCAGGCACACAGCAGAGCCTTTGGTGCCCATGTGTATGTCCCATCACACAGCAGAGGGAGCTGGCAGAGCCTTGCCCTGCTTTCCATTTAGATCTTGGCTCTCTCTCTGCCCCTCCCTGTACCGGGGAGGCTGGTGACTGCCAAGAGGAATGACCCTTCCTAGAAGCTGACTCATCAAAGTAGGAAGATGGGAAAGTCCCCAATTAAGAAAAGTATTAAAGGGAATCTAGAGTTCAAAGAAAAAGTTGAAGTTCTATTGAACGCAAAAGGAAAGGAATGAAGAACATGTTTAAACCTCATTAGCTTCAATAAGAGCTAAATATGTGATTAAAGATAAGTGCATACTTTTATGAATAAGAATTCTTTAATGACCCTTAAACGTACAGCTGTCCCACTGACATTATCTAGAGTGGAATCAGAAATTGTTTCTGGCAATCTGCGGGTAAATTACTTGAAAATTGAATTCTATGATGAGCAAGGAACAATGATTCATGTTAGAAATCTAAGTTCCCTCTCTTTCTGTCAATCAAAACCAAATCTAAATCTTCACCTCACACAAAATTCTTAAGGGTTTTTATTATTGCTAAACTACTTAAAAATTGAACTTTATGATGCACAAGGGAAAATGATTCATCTTAGAAATCTACAGTTCCCTTTCTTCCTGTCAGTCAAATTCAAACCTAAATCTTCTGCTTGCATACATAAAATCTTTACAGGTTTTTATTATTGCCCATCTTTATTATTTTATTTGTAGTTCTTATTCTCTTCTTAAAACTAGACAGAAGCTATCTAAAAACTATATTTGCCCGGATCAAGACTTCATAAAACCCTCTTAAAAATTGATGGCCTCATAAAGTTGCAGTCGAACATGCTGAAGTTGCATTTTTCATAGCTTAACTGAGCAAATTTGCACAAGAAGACCTCTTTCACTGTAAAACATCAGCAGCACCCACTGTCAGCTTTCATCCCACCTCATGTGGGTGGTGTATCCTGCAGTGTCCCATCCCCAGAGCAGGGCCAGCCACTGCTGTCCCATGGCATTGCTGAGTGACATGTGGGGCAGGGGCCACACAGAAAATGCAGCTGCAAAGCCCTGGCCCCACATCCCAGGGGCATGTGGAAAACCTCCCCAAATCACACACCCAACAGTCGAGGTCCTGCCTTTATGAGCAGCCTTGGTGAACTTTTTCATAATGCCACATTCTCATCTGACTCAGGCCTTTTAGGGGTGGTCACCATCCCCTACACATTTGTTGAAAGGAAATTGCAATGGGGAAAAGCCCTAATCATATAAAAGTTGAAACTTGATATTCCATTATTATACTGGTGTTTTGTCCCCTTTAAAAATCTAAGGCAGCACTAGAACTGAATCTCTTGTCTTTTTAAACTGTCTCCTCATCTCCAGGGTTCCTTTTGCTTCTGAGATATAGAGATCTGTTAATAAAAAAATGCAACAGAATTTTCAATTTATTGAGTGTTTTGTTGGGTCTTTTTCCCCAATTAAGTAGGGAAAACCCAAGGAATATTCATACATTTAATATTTCTTGTTTTCTTCCTTGTACTCCATTTCTAATTTTTTTTACATTAAACTCTGAAGAAGAGAGGTGAAAGAGCTGGCTTCAGAATAAGAGGCCTTTATATTTTTGTTCTTCCTAATCTGAGAACTGCAATGGTTTTACAATTTTTTATGGGAAAAAAATTGCTTTTTCTCCTAAAATGTTTATTATATTCTACAGCTTTCTATTCCAAGAGTTGTACACGTCTATACTGTGGAAGTCTGACTTGATTGTTGCCCGACAATATTGTCCTAGCAGTTCTTCCCTTCAACACAAGATGTCAGGTTTTCAGCCCAAACATCTCTAAGCAAGTAAAAAAGTTTTTGGCATTGGATAAATTCCAATATCACTGGAAAGAAGAAAATCACTAAAAAAAACCCACAGTGGTTGCACAGTCTCTTTGACTGGTATGACGAGATCATTAGTTCTTTGTGTTTCTAAATTAGTGCTATGCTGGAGATGCCAGACTAGGAAATTGGATCTCATACTCCCTATCCTGAGGCTGGCAAAAGGCAAAACATAGCACCAACATTTGATCTTGGTAAATTGTATTTGATCACTGGAGGCCTACTGTGTCTATTCTATGTCCTCCTGAAAGATGGGAGACAGACTAAAATAAGTATGTAGAATTATGGGGTTGGAATAAAACATAAAAATCTTTCTGTTTAGAAAAACTCCTCTCTGAAATCAGATATTTTTTAAAATAGTCTATGGTCTGTTGCATAAAAGTAGCGGTAGTTCTGAGGTATGAAGCAGGGAACATTTGGATCTGGACCCAAATTTTCCTAAAGCTTAAAGCTTTTAATGGACAGCACTGTGGATAAAAACTAATGCTACCATGGGAAAAGTGTTTTTTGTTCTTAATCTCTGATCAGATCCAGCATACACATGTGACCTGGCTGCCAGCTGAAGGCATGGTTAGCCCTTAAAGGAGCATGTTCCTGGTCTGAAATGGCAGAATGACACTCACATCCATCATGATCTCTTAACAATCACACTTTATCTTTTAGTGCCTCATGCATTTAATAAAATTGCTTTTTTGCATAAGCTTCATGTTGATTTTACACCAGGTTCTACATTCATGAAAGGTTTCTTTTCTAGTCAACTGATGCATTTCACTGGGTTTTTATTACAGATCTCAAAGTAGGAAAGAGAATTCAGCCTTGGTGAATTTATCTTAGGTGAAGGAAAGCTCTCACACCGAGTTTTCATATATTGTTTATAATATAATCTAGAAAATATCAACTATAAAACTCCATATGCATTTTAAAATAAACACCCTTAATGTTTGATTTCCTCTAGGATACAAGCAAAGCTATTTGAATGCTTTAGGATTTGAAATTACAATCTCCTTCTGTACGTAATGAAGGCTTTTTTCCCCTAACCCAGAAGAGACCAGAATTAAAACTCTTACAGTGGTCCCTTACTTTGTGCAGACCTTTAGAGATAATTAGTGGAGGAACAATAAAAATACAAGTACTAAAACCAAAATCTGCAAAGCAAAAATCCATAGCAGATAACACCACAATCACTTAATATATGGCAAGATATCAGGCAGGAGAATAATGTCCTGGAAACATCCATGTACAAAAAGGGAGAAAGCAAACTGAGAAACAAAGAGATCTGTACTGATAAAGTCACAGAAGTGGCTTTTCAGGAAGCAAACCTTTAGAGGAGTGGAGGCAGGACTTCAAGGGAAAAAAAAAAAAAAAAAAGCAGAACTGGTAACCTACTTGTTTCCTCTCCTGAATTCTCTGCAACAGGATATCCTCATCACATCATGTGGAGCCATGTAAATATGCCCCCCTTGGCTACGTGACAGGAATCATTTCCTCCACCCTGCTTGCCGGGAAGGAAAGCAAAAAAGAAAGGTCAGGATCTTGGGGATTTGTATTAGCAGATAGCACTTAGTCAGGAAAAGGATAAAGATTACAGGGGAAGTGGTGCTATTCATCTGTAATCCTTTTCTGTCACACACACTTTATATATTATTAATAAAAATATGTGGAAAAAATTAAGCTTTACTATTCTTCACTTTCAATTTCTCATTGCTACTTAATGAAGGTATAAAGATTTAAAAATATCCTAGAAGAAACTCACAAGCTGAAATTTTGCTAGCATCCACAAATGTGAAAGCAAAAATTTTTCACCAGTATAACTCCCAGGGAAAAAAAAATGCGCTGCAAGTGAAGCTATTAACCAGGAAAAAGCTTCCTTAATGGTTTGTTTGCAGGAATTGCTGTGATAGTTCCCAGTAAGTCTTCTATGTGTTCCAGTGCTCCAGGAGAGCTGGGACCCTAACTTTTGCTTAACACAGCTGCACAGAAAAAGGCCAGACTCCTGCAGCAGCACTATGCCTAAACACTCAGGTGACAATAAACAGCTGCTTTTACCAGCTCTGATCAATGTGCAGGAGTTCTGCTGTTAACAAACAGATTCATAAAAACCAATTTAAAAGGACTTCTCTAGTAGATTTTAGTCTCATTTTCTATTTATTCAATATATACAGAGTATACTTGATATAACTTTGATGCAAAGATAATTTCTAGAAAAGCATCTATTCTTGAAGATTTTAGGCATTACAAAATCTGTACAAACTAGATTTGTATTTTGAAACATACTAGTTTGTTTTTTATTATATTAAGACATTTTATTGAAACAAGACTAACACAGTCAAGTTAAACTCCTTTGTAAAACTGTGCTTTTTTTTTACTGTTATTCACTAGCTTTCAGTCCCTCTATACATTTTCTCCCTGCCCATGAAATTACTGAGCAATGCCAGGACTCACACATTTCCCTCTGAACTCTACTGGAAACAGCCCCACCTGATGATCCTTCCCTACCGATGGTTACTTCTTGAATTTATTTACCAGTGTTTTAATCTATTTTACATGTATACTACTTCTGTTGCAATGGAATGTCCTTTAAACAATAATATTAAGATAAATGCTTTACCCATTTTTCAGTATGCTCAATTTTAGACTGATACTTAGACATTTTAGACCAATTTATTGTATTGTTGATGTGACTAAATAAGCTAAGAGGATGCTATCTAGAAATACATTATGTTAACATACACTGCTAGCTGATTTATTTAAATAAACATCTTGTTTTGGATAATTTTTCATTGGCATTGGTGCAAGCTAAACCAGCTGACATAGCTCTGAATGGCACCATTTTAATTTCACTGATATAAAATCCTGTTGTTAGTGCTGTGTTCAGATCAATTCTTAGCTGAAAAAAATATTCCATTTACTTTATAGTTGTGTCCCAAAGGAATCACAGATAAATGTTTTCACTGGAAAACAAGAAGTACTCAATAAATGCACTTCATTAGTATCCTCAGAATAAAGCAACCCTACAGTTGTTTCACATATTAATTGCTTAACCAGTAGTCCTCTAGCATTATACTTTTTCACATGCCAAAAAGTTTATAGGCAACAAAAACTTAAGACAAATCTGATTGCAACTACACAGCTGCCCTCATCTTTATTTTTATGCTCTCTCTTATAAGTACATCAAATCACTCCAAGTAGCAGGTAAGATCACACTAGACCAAGCAATCATAAGTAGCCAGATACCTCCTATCTAATTAATAGAAAGAACACTGTTGCAATTATATTTACCATTTCTTTATAAAATCTTCCCCTGTTCATATAAAAGTGAAACTTATGACTGGCACTGAAGAACATGATGGTGATAATTTTTTCCACTAATCTACCTCAAGTTTGTCTGAGGTTTAAAGTGAAATTAATGCTTTTTATCTTGGTGCTCCACAGCTGCATCAAGTAAGTTAGGCTTGGTTCTTGTCCTCGTAAACAGAGATTCATGTAACAAGAACTCATGACAACAGCTGATTTCCCAGCAGACAGCCACGTGAGTGGCTCCTTGGGAAGGCTCCTGTGATAGCTTGGCATTTCTGAATTTTTTTTTTTTTTTTTTTTTTTTTTTTTTTTTTTTTTTTTTTTTTTTTGGTAGTGTTGCTGATAAGCATATCAGAACCACAAAACTAAGTGCAAGGCTTTCACTGCAGCTTTGGCTTGCCAGCAGTCTCAGATTCCACTCTGACAGCATGAGGATTTTGTTTTCTGCCCAGACAATATCTTCAAATGTTACATTTTCCCCCCAAGTCATGCATCCCTAGGATAAGAAGTTTACTGATGCCCTTTTATTACACCAGGGATTGTTCTGACATTTCCATCCAGGACTTAATCTGCAAACCATACAGCTTGTTATTAGGGCATGATGTACTAACACTGTGTTGTTAGGGCATGATGTACTATTTTGTCTAAAATGGCTACGAAGAAACAACTTCTGAAGGGAGAGTGCAAAGCATTTTTCACCTATATTTATCAGGTTCCTAGCTGAACTTTTCTTCCAAAACAGCTTTCCATTCCAGGCTGTAGATTGTTCCAGCTGGCTGGCACTTTCTGATAGTATCGTTTGGGCCTGTTTTAAAACAAGACATGTTAGGTGAGAGAATAGAGGAAAAGGCTTCTAGGAACAGTTTCTTCAATGTTGCTGAGAACTGCCTGCAAAAAGAATTATGATGTTGTGTGTAGACTCATTACTCATGCATGTACAAGAGTGTGGTTTTCAGCTGTATATAGCAATTCCTAAGGTAAAATACATTTCACTTACCAACAACTTCTTTTTCAATGTATGCACTGAAAGCTTTAAGAATCAACATTTAGAATACTGCAATTACCTTTCAAGAAAATAATTTAACTGATTCCCTCTTGATTGCTATGTCTCAGCAGCCCTTCAGAAAAGACATGACTCCTGACATTGTGTTGTGTCACATACTGCATCTGTGTAGCAGCAAGTTCATTATTAAGTTTTGTTTAGGCAGTTTGCTGTCTTGCCTGTTTCTATTTTTGATGCTTCTCAATCCCCACTGCAGCCAAGCTATCTATAGAATAATCAATTGAGCGTATAATCAATATATCACCACTTTAATTTTGCAGAGTCATAATTCAGACTCCTTTTTCCTATCCAGCTGAGAAGATTTTCTTATCATGGCACCTCCACAGTGAAGCCAGCTTTACAGGCTGGAGAGCACAGGGACTTGCAAATGAGGGACAGAGCCATAAAATGAACCTGTATTTTGACCTGTGATGTTATGAAACCAGCATCATCTCACTCTGCAGAACAACTACTGAGTGTAGTCAGACATTACTTCTTGTAGCAGTAGCAAAAATGATTTTGTAGAGAGAAATTACAGTATTTCAATCCTGCTAGGGAATTAGTTTTATTCTGGCCTTTCTTTCCTTGGTGTAATTGTCATGCATACCCTACTAAATACCTGTTTTGGTACACTAGGTTAAATCCCACTGGAAATCTGGACACATGATCTGAGCAAGGGAAAACGTTTAGATCCCTGTGTTCTTACACAAAGAGAGCATGAGGCCAAAGGTGGGATAAGTTCCTGGTGTTAGCTTATGCAGTAAAGTCCTCACAGGGCACACAGTGCTATTCAGTAATGACTTCAGCCCAGCAGAAGAATTCTTGTGAATGTAGTGTTCTGCAGTCGAATGAATTAAAAATAGACAGAAGTATCTGATCATATGTAATTTTACTTTTACCTATAAAACGGGCTATTAATGAGTTAATTTCACGTGGCACTCTGGATGAGGAAACAACTGTGTTTTGTCTGTGACAGTGTTATACCTCGAGCATCAGCCAAGACCAGGGGATTCACTGGGTCACACAGTGCTGCAGCTGCCAACACTCCTTGTCACACATGGCTTACAGTCCAAATAATGGAGACAGGCAAAGGGTAAAAGGGGAAACAGAGATACAAGAATATCTCATCCAAGGTCACACGACTGGTCAGTAACAGAGCTGAGATTGGAAAAGGGGCCCCCAGGTCCCCACTCCCGTGCCCTCACCACCAGACCTCGCTGCCCATCCCTGCCTGGCTGGCGAAAGCAGCTCCACTTGTTAGGGCAGCCTCCTGTGCAGACCTGTGAGTCTCCAAGGAGTCACAAAGCGTGTAATGGGAGTCTCTGCTGATAACAGGGGGGGTTGTTGAATTACAGAGATGAACTTAAGGAAGTCTTCAAAACCATTCCAAAATTTGGCTTTAAGAAGCAAAGGAGCATAATTTAAAAACCAGCTCATTTGACTAGCTCTATGTATCCCCAATGTCTGATCATGTTAATTACTTCATTTCACTTTTTTCTGAAATCCTTTTAAATTGTTTGCATTGCAAAAAAAACCCCTTTAGTACAAAATGAGAAAAGCACAATTTGATAATCCAGTAATAAGGGTAGACAATTGTTTTAACAAATGTTCAACTGCTTTTCAGGCCTGAAGCTAAGAAGGAAAAGATAGCAATTTGCACATCAGAGAATGACTCACAGTATTTTCAAAAACGTAGCTGCTAAGTCTTTATTTTACAAAACATTCTATTTGTGTGTCATTCTGCATAGTTAATTAAAGCAATAATAGCTATAAAATATACTTGCCCTTCAGCAGAATTTACTTTCACTGTGGTGTTGTCAGGTAATCCTGTGGCCAACTATTACTACAAAAATAAGTTCAAAGAAATATTAATAAAAATAATGCAGTAATGAAGGATTCTTTCTTTGGGAGAGTCTTAAAATGCTGATGTAATTCAGAATGGTCTCATGGCTGTACTGCTGCTGATGGTGGTAAATAACTCCTGCTTCCCCAAAATGACTGCATTGCACCCAGGCTGTGCATTGAGGCATTTCATTCCAGATTAATGCTGATAAATGATTTGGGTGTTGCCTGTTGTTAAGGAAAAAAATGTGATTGTGAGATAAATGAAGTGTAGCTTGACTCTGGTGTGCTTCTGGGACTAACAGTAAATAAACTCACCTGGGGAAGCAAGCCATGGTCATGAGATTCCCGGCTCAGTTTCTCCATTTCAACCTCAAGAACTTAAAAATATATACTCCTGTTCCACGAAAGGTAAATTTCCTGCTTCACTCAAGTGGTTTTTTGCATTTGTTGAAGATGGAAGTGATTCCTCATTTATGAGTCCAGGTGACATAAGTGGCAATAATGTGGTAAAAAAATCTAGGAAGAATAAAAGATTTGAGTGATGAGGAGGGGGAAGTAATTTCCATCAAGCTCCTGGTTGGTCTAGCCCTAAGTGGGAAACTGGATTAATCAATATCCAGAACACAAAGACAGGCATGAGTCGCTCTACAAAGCTGTAGCCTAAAGACAAATCTTTAAGACAATTTTAGGAAGTGAAGATGTGATAGGAAAAAGGATAACCATATTAAAAATTAGTGATGCAGGCAGAAAAACAAGAAAATAAAAATGTGTTAAAAAAGGACTTTGAAGAAGTGTGTAGAATAAATAATTCCAAAACAAGAGAAGCAATTAAGGAGGATGCATCAAGGGCACTTAGAACCTTTAAAATATGACTTGAGACATTGATAAAATCTGTTCGGAAAGACACATCAATTCTGGAAAAGCATTTTCTCTCCTTACCCTAGATGTGGGCAGTAAGCACATAGGTAGTACAAAGGGTTTGATCTGTTTAAGCAATGTGTAAGATACACAGTTATGTTTTGAAGGTCGTTTCCATAGTGCTAGATAAAAACAACGGCACAGACTGTTTTCAAAACAAATACTGCAACAATTAAACTAGGCACACAGTCATTCTTCCTCATCTAATTAGGATGCTCATAAGAAATTATTCTAGTGCATGCTTTTTTCAAACCTACACTTTCTGTAAAACATATGTGACTCTTTCACTCTCAAGATGAACAGAAGCCAAAGAATCCCCTCAAAAACTAAGTGAGCACCCAGTGACCCAGTCCCATACTGCCAGTTACTTACTACATAGAACAAAGAAGGCTTCACATTTCCTCAGAGGCTATCAGCAGAAGAGGCTAAACCCAGAAGAATGAAAGTTAATTACTTATCCTAAAAATATTAATTATTTTTAGTAAAAGTAATTTTCAAGAAGTCTCAGGAATTACAGCCCTGGGAAATTAAGTCCTTTCATATATAAGTATACACACAGATATATGACATGAACAGCATGGACTACTTTAGCTCTGCTGTATTGCTGAAAGTATCTAATCAGTTTTGTAATTAATTATAGAACTGCTCTCGTGACTGTGTGAACCAATGAGTTCTGCAGTTTGCCTTTATGCTGCATAGCCCAGTACTTTCTATTGCTGAAGTTTTACATAAGCTTGTTCTCTTTGATTAAAGGAAAGGAAGGAAGGTAGGAAAGAAGGAACTGAAAGAAAACAAGGATGGAGATTCTCAGGCAATAATCCGGAAAATTTTACAAATTTGGACAAATGTAATTAATTGATGCAATAGCCATTACAACTTCTTTTTTTAGTGTGAATAATTAATAACAATAATAATAAAATAATTAATAACAATAATAAAAAACTAAATTCAGGCATTACTAGAACAGTGGCGGTCAATTAATTCATTGTTTGAAAATATAAATGTCTATCCTGATTCTAAGCTGTGCAATTTTAAAGTCAGGCATGAATAAAAGGACCATAAACAGCCATAAACATACTTATTCAAACCAAACCCTCCAATTTTTTCAGCAGAGAAGAAAAGTATTATGGAATTTTCTGTGTTCCCAAAGATAAACAAATCCAGGTTCTGGTGGACAACATTGGATAGAGCTTTTCAAAACTGGGGATCTCTCACAGATAATTAATGCCCTGCCAGCTGCTTCTTCATACTTCATTTGCAGAGTTTAAATGCGTGAATCTCTGTGGAGTTTGACTTGGCAGTACATCACAGGGAGAGATGTGATTTTTCAAGCAACTAGGCTCAGTTCTACACAACTGTGCTCAAACATAATGAAGTTCTTGTAAACCAAACAGTTTGGTGATAAAAAGGTTTATCTTTGTAGGATAATTTATTTTAATCTGTTATTTTATACAAACCCAGCAGTGCTGCTATCTTTTTAAAATCTTCCATAAGGCTAGACATGCTCTACAGAGAGTGTAAAATGTGCGGATCTAAAATCACACTTTAAACCAAGAAGGTTTTAGCAACAGACTCATTCTGGATGCAAATCTGACATGGGATTTGTCAAAACCTGGGCAACAGCCAGCCTAAGACACATCATGCAGCCTGTCAGTCAGCAGCAGCGCAGCCTCCTTGGGATCCACACGTTCATCCCTGGATGGACTCCTGCTTCGTGCACCCAGGCACCGCCAGCAGTGCACGGAGCCACAGAGCTAGCACCCCTCACTGACCGCTCCTTCTCTCACCAGCTCTCTTGCAGAATAAGCAAGGGCCATGCAACACAAAATCTTATTTTATCAGATTATTGAGGGCTTCTGGGAGGCTAGGGCGGTCTTTTTGTGTAAATTCTCCCTTAATGTCATTCAAACATGAGTCCGTATAAAGGCACAGTGGGAAAGGCCATCAGTACATACTAGTAGGTCACATTATGTTTACCTCAAGTCTATACTTTTTTCTGCCTACTACTGTAAAACTTCATACTTTTTCAATATGCCTGAGATAATATATACAGAATATGGCAAAGACTTGTTGCAGAGACTTGGTTGATATGTTTGTCAAAGAGTGGGAGAGTCCCCTTGGGGGTTGCTCACCAGCCAGGGCCAATGCCACCATCCCAGACAGAATGGGGGACCTGGGAGCAGCTGGGCTGGCACATCCACTCTCTGTTCACAGCCAGGACCAGCAGGACCCATGGCTGGGCACAGGCAACTGAACTATCTGTGCTTAGACCATAGGCTGGTAGGGCACAGGCAGTTCTGTAACTCCTATTTGCTTCATGCTTCCCCTCAGTTAAATATGATTATCATTGCCATCCTGAATTCCCAAAGGACCCTTTTTCCCTGCTGTGCTTTAGTACACACATTTCCAGTGGAGCAACAGTGGAGCAACATTCTGGTTCTTGCAATGACACTATCTTTCTGGTTTTTACTTTAAGTTCCAAGTTCTTAAGTGGTAGACCTTTAGGAAATTCTAATGTTTATTCAATCATTAGACGTTTTACACTTTGTATTTTCAAAGTAAACTTTGGGATCATAATCCCTAAAGGCTCAAATCAGAAAAGTTATACATATTGTTTTAAAGAAATAATTCCTCTACATTGTTTTCCTGAAGGGGTAACTAGAGACTGACACTGCACAAATTCGTACCCGCTGACTTTCACATCTAATTGGGTCTGCAAGAAATACAGCATTTTCAAGGCAGAGAGCCCCCCAAGCCAGCAGCTGTTGCCAGTTGCTACATGGGGCCTGCATTGCCTCCATCGCCAGCCTTCAGCACGGCAGGCCAGGCTCCCTGTGTGCCTTTCTGGGAGGCTCAGCTCCTTCCCACAGTGCATGTATACTTTAATGCCACACAGGAACCTCCAAAGCTGGACTGGCAGCATGCAGTGTCCTCAGTGCCCTGCACTCTGGGACACTGCGGCTGAGCAGCTGCGCTGCTGAGCTCAAACACAGAGCCAGGCAAAGGCACGGAGCTGCTCCCTGCATGAGCCCGAGATCATGAGCTCGCTGCGGTTGAGGGTACGACATGCAGATAGTCATGATGTCCCTGGCTGTCATCTCCTCACTTCCACACCTCCTCCTGTCACTCTAGTTAAGCCAAACACCCTGCCCCTCAAGCAGAGCAAGTAATTAACCGCTGGATGGAAACTGCACAATCCGTGTTAAGGTACTCAGTCGCTGCAGCACCAGTTCCTTGACATCTTCCCTATGTGATTATGTAAATGGTGACGTCAAGGCCTGGCGATACCATCCTCAAGCAGGCATCGGCATGCTGGCCAACTCTTGGAGCAGAATGTGCATCCATCCATCTAATCCCTTTGAGTACCCAAAGAAGCAAGTACCGTTTTGGACCTGTGTGGACACCCCTGTTGTCAATAGTTTCAATTATGTTTGTGAATGTCACTCTATTGCCTTGATGTTAGTGCGTAGCTCCCACAGTGGAACTGATGATGCTCAATAGAATTTTTTTCCTTCGGGGATGATTTTTAACCGGACGCGCACAGTTTACTCTTTGGACGCTACTCTGCGGCCGGGCCGCAGGTGCCGGCACAGGGCGGAGGGAACCTGGGCCCAGTACAACGCCTCGCGGTGCTGGTGCCGGTGCCAGGCGCTGGCGTGCGGGCAGCCACGCCGTGTTTACGGGCGAGCGAGGGGCGCAGCCGAGGAGCAGCGTCAGGCGGGTGGGGGCGGGCCGCGGCGGGCGGGGGGCGGTGACGCGCGGGGCGGGCCGGGGCGGCTGCGGGGCGCGGCCGGGCGCGCTGCCCCGCGGCATCAGGGGAGGCTGCCCGCGTCCTCCCCGGTATGGGGGTCGGGCTCGGGCCGGCACCCCGCGGGCGGCGCTGACCGGAGCGGCACCCGCCGCTGCCGCCGCTCCCTCCCCCGCGCCCGCAGCCCCTCGGCGGGGAGGCCGGGCGGCGGCGGCCGGCGCCCGCGGGCGGCGCGGGGTTCGGCGCGGCGGGGCTCGGGACCCGGAAGCAGAAGCGGGGCCGGGAGGCGGCTGGATGGGAAGGAGCGGCGGCGGGCGGCGATGGGGGAGCAGCAGAGCTCGCTGAGCGCCCCGCGGGCGGCCGCCGCGCCGCCGAGCCCGGCCGGAGACCCGCGGGAGCCCGGCCCGGACGAGCCGCCTTCGCCGCGAGAGGCGGTCCCGGGCGGCGGGGCGGCCGGGCCGGGGCGAGGCGGGGAGCTGCCGCCGGCCGCCGCCGGCCCCGAGCGGCGAGGGGCCGAAGAGGAGGCGGAGGCGGCGGCCGGGCCGGAGCAGCCGCCGGGCTCGGGGGAGCCGGCGGCCCCGGCGGAGGAGGGGCCGGAGGGAGGCAGCGGCCGCCGCCGCCCCCCCCGGCGGCACGTGTACTGCACTGTCTACTGCGTGGAGAACGACCGGCCCCCGGCGGCCCCCGGCTCCCCCCGCGGCGGCCCGGGCGCGGGGCAGCCCCCGGCGCGGCGCGGGGTGGTGTCGGGCGACGACCCGCTGTCGTCCGGCGGCAGCATCGAGGTGGTGGACTTGTACCTGCTGCCCGAGCCCTTCTCCGGGCTGATCGCGGGCGAGTTCGGGCCGCTGCTGGTGCTGAGCTGCCGCGTGTGCCTGGAGGAGAAGCCCATCAAGCCCCTGTCCTGCTGCAAGAAGGCGGTGTGCGAGGAGTGCCTCCGGCGGTACCTCAGCTCCCAGGTACTGCCCAGCGGGCGCCGCCGGGGTGTGCTGGGGGGGCTGTGGCCGCATGCTCGGGCAGCCCGGCGGGCCGAGCGCTGCGCCGGGGCCGGCGAGCCGGGCTGGGCCATGGGGTGCGGGCGGCGGAGCCCTCCCCGCCCCGTACGGAACGCGTTCGGCCGCCACCTGCGTGCGAGCTGCGGGTTCACTGAGCGCTCGTTTCCGAGGCGCTTTTCTGCGCCTTCGTATGCCGCTGGTCACTAGTGCGTTTTCAGGCTCTTCCCGTCTTTCCAAGGATTTTCGCTTTGGTGTCTCAGACTCTTGGTGTTACCTTGCCGGCGGCACCAGCTTGCTTTGAAGAGGAGGCCAAGTAGCGATAAGGAGTTCAAGAGCATTGGCAGCCGTCTCCGGAGCGGCTCCTGGAGCCGGGGGTTTTGCCCGCTGCCGTTTGCTGCCGTTCGAGCCTTGGTGCAGCCGCTCGGCCTGCGCCTCGCGGGACGCATCGCGTTTGGTGTTACGCCAGTTATGCAAGATTAAAATCCCGTGTGACTGTCGGTGAAGAATTGTAGTTATCAACAGTAAACAATAATATCTTTGGAGGAAAAATTTGCAAGCACAGCTTTTCCATCCTGGGCAGACAACTGCTCATGCTGGGCAGATAGCTGGCATATAGGGTGCTTGCCTACAAGTTCATCGCTGTTCTGTCAGTCAGAACTGCTGTTTCAAACCGAAATCAGCAGCTTGATAGTTAAGCTCTGTCTTTGCTAATGTTTTCGGTAGTTAGTTTAGCACCACAGAATATTTGTGTGTTTCTGCTGCTCTTGTAGTTATACTCTAAACGCGAAGAACAATGGGAGAAGTATGGTGTATGTGGGAAAACCAAAACTAACTAAACCCTTTGCTTACCACCTTTATGCTTTTATTCAGCAGAAGGTTTTAGGATGTGCTTGGCGGAGATGTGCTAGTTTGGTGGTGGAATGAGTTTTTACACCTGTTGGGGCTGGGTGCTGTGCTGGGGCAGTTTGTGCTCCTGTTGAGCCGTGCGTGTAGCAAAGGAATGGATGATTACAGCTACCCCTACACTCTATAAATAGTTGACAGACCTCTTCTGACCAGAGTACATTTCACTGCTTGGAAATTGCTCGTGCTACCAAAAGTCAAGTATTTGCTCTTCTCTGGGCCCTACTAGCCTTTGTGGCATTTGCTGGTATCACTTGTTCTGGCTAATAGTAAACTCAGTAGCATTTTTATGATCTAGTTTGGATATGCTTAGATAACAGCGAAGGGCTTAACTTGGGCACTGATGGGTTGGATGGTCAGAGTTATGTTTTGTGTGTTTCCTGTAACACTGAAACTCAGGAACACTTAATAAACCTTCTTGAGACTTTGTGCACAGAGATCAGAATATTTGATTTGTAGATAAGTGGTGGAGTGGAAATTCTAAGTTTTTATGTTATATTGTCAGTGCACATTTGTAGCACTTTGATATCTGCCACTGAGGTCATGTGTCAGAAAACTGACTTTCATTTAAGCTGGAAATTGGCAAGTGTTGTGGTGTCAGGATGATCTTCCCCATGTTATGCAGGTGCTTGCAGTTTACAGTGATGCAATGGAAGTTACATGATCTAGTATCTAAAGCCATACTGAAGAACTCTTCTGCCTGATTTAGGCTGGACTCTTGGCAGAGGAAGCAGTAGCTTGGTGGCTGAAATAGCTAGCTGGCCTAGGAGGCAGGTATATGTGCTATGAAGTGGGTTTAGCATCAGCCAGGTGTTGGATGTGTGTGCTGGGATGCCCTTCAAGGAAGGCACCACTATTGCGAAGCACCTGCAGAGCTGATCCCAGCAGCTGTTGAAAGGAACCCATATGGCACAGAGCCAGATGGATACTTCCTCCTGCACATTAGAGGTGCAGCAGGGATACTGGTCTTGGGGAGATTCACAGAGCACTTCTGTGGACATGTTGTTACATATGCTTTTATACCAGGCAGAATTTTAGTTGCTTGATAAATTTGTTAGGGAAAAATGAAACAAAATACGACAAATAACAGTCCAATGTGTTCTTCCCTTATCTTCATTTTTGAAAAGGACAAGAAAGTGATATTTCTTCAAGAACAAAAAGTGATCTGTCTTTTCTTTGTGCTGTGGAAGGACCCTGTGAGTCATCCCGGGGAATGAGAAAGGCATCTCCATGTCAGTTATATTAGAAGAATTTCTGGGAAGAATGAAAAGCTAGTATAGGTTAGAAATCAAGTTACCTTTAATCTTTGAGACTTCACATTTTTAGTAGGAAATAAAAAAGAAGACTTGTGAGAAGCTCAAAAGGAATAAATGCTGAAGAGCTGGTTGTGTTTGAAAATTTTAGAAGACCTTACTTTTGGATGTGATCAGCCTCATTTAAGAATGTACCTGAAATTAAACAAAAAACAATTTGAAAACAAAACCCCAGTCAGCATTATGCAGAGTTTAGATCTGGTTTTCTTGTCAGAGAAATAGTAATCTCTGCCCTCGCTGACTCTGCATCTCTGGAGGAGTGGTCTCTCATGCTGAAAATTTGGAATATGTTGGCAGAAGTACAGCACTTAAAATAATTTGTGTTGTCTTTGATGTCTGTGTGTGTTCTCTCACTGAAGAAAGCTGTATTCTTCACGATGGCTTCATCGTGATTCCTGAAATGATGTTTAATGGAGCAGCAAAGTGAAAACTCTGTTAATGCACGCTGCTCTCTTCAGCGCAAATACATAAGAGCATCAGAACTTCTGCTTTTGAGCTCTGTATAGATCAGAAAATCAACTGAAGTTTTAGGCATTCGTAAAAGGAATACCAGATGAAAATACTCCCAACTGCAGAGTTTTTGCTCATTGTGTTAGCAGCGTGCTGGAAAATGCAGGTAACATCTGAAGGTCCTTAGAGGTCAAGTCCAGTCTTTCTTATCACTGGCACCTTGCTGCATAATCCCTTTCAAAGATTTAGTGGCCGGAGCAGACGCTTAGCAGGCAAGCGTGGAATGCGCAAGCTGATCTGGAGCCTGACTTGGAAATTGTGTAACTTCACTGCCTCAGTTTAGCTATTCTGTCTCACATCCTGATAGTTACGGAGCTCTCAGGACTCTCCAGGGTCTGACTATCATCAGTTGATCTACCATTCACAGAAAAATGTGACTATTTGTTTGGACTCAAAGAAATTGATTAAATAATAATTGATAGGTATGGTTGATGAGTTATCATGGAAGAGGTTGTGGCTTTCACAGCTCAGGATGTGGTGTGGTGGCTTTCACAGCTCAGGATCTGGTGTGGATCCCACAGAGCCTGAGTCAGGTCTCAGCAAGCCCTGTGTCTAGGAATTGATGCAGCCCAGAGGTGTTGTTTGTTATGCTTAATGGGTGAGGTTGAAGAATGTGATTGTCTGAAAGGCCAGTGTTGTCCCTCCAAAGCCTCTCATGTACGTGATGGGTGAGGTTAGGATCAAAAGTATGGAAGAACAATTTCCCATTCAGCTGAGAGCTGTGGGTTTCTGCACTCTGCCACCCAGCATACAAACTTGGGACAGGGAAGCAAGAACCAGGACACTTAATCTCACAGGTGTAATATTACATCCGTATCTCCTTCACCTCCTTAACTTCCCATCTTTCTCTCCATTGAACATGGCACCAAACCTGGGTTATTTCAGAAACTCGATGCATACCGACATTTGCTAAAAGCATCGTTCACTTCCTAACCATGCTGGGCTGCTTGTGTTTTTACATCAGAGGGAACATTTCACTTTTCCTATAAAATGGCTGCAAAAGTTTATAGAAATCTCAGTGCCTGTTTTTTCTATGTGCAGACAGGGAAACTTGATAATCCAGTTTTGATCCTGTGCTCATTAGTGATGCTTTATTTTGTAAATCTTGTAACTCTGCTGGAGTAGTCATTCTTATAGTAAAAGCCTTTGGGTTAGTTAAGTTATACACCATACTGTGTTCTTTATCAGATTTTATGGTGCTTTAATTATAGGAACTCTAATGAGATTAGTAGCCGTGAGTAAATCAGAAGGGATGATTGGGGGTGGGGAGAGACTGCATCTCAGCATTTTGTGCATGGTTAGCTTTGGTGGGACAAGAATCCTGTTTTCTTCTGAACATGGAATTCAGAGATCATCTGCCCTCTGCTCAGGACCTCAGTCTTTCTCTCTCTGTGACCTGAGATCTTGTTTTTGATCCCTTTCTTTTCTATGCATAATTCGTCTGAAAGAGCTGGGAAAAAAAGCTGCTGACTGTTACAGTAAGGATTTTTGTGGGGAATGCAATTATAAAGCTACGTAGTAAAGAGGAAAATTTAGGAGCAGTCTGTATCACATAGAACTAGTACTAGCTTGGAGCTGGAGGGCCTTGACACCTGTGTCTCGTCAGGTGTCTGATGGTATCATTTAAATGTTCCATCTTCAAAGCTGTAGTCTGCTGATGAAAACCAGCCAGCAGAAATGTAGGCACCAAGTGCTGAATCATCTGATGGTTAATGAGCTGCTTGTGCCCTGAGTCAAACCAGAGCTCAGAAAGGCCACTACTGTCAATTCAGTGCAGAAGCAGCTCTGTGTTTGCAAGGGTAATTAATCTAAAACCTTGCTCCAACACCATCTACTGAGTTTCTGGGACAGCTGCAAACTGCCTACCAGGAGGTGATGGCAGGGCGACCACCCCTCCAGCTGACATTGCAGGAATGCAGAAGTTTCCAAAAGAGGAAGAGAGGTGCAGGAGGAGAAAGGAACCTGCTGGTTTACAGGCTTTCTAAACCAAACCAGCAGCCTCGGCTAGTGTAAACTAGCTGTGTTCCCCAGGAGGAGGAGAAGGCAGATAACCTTGGTCCATCAGATGCAAGAAGCCTGTAAGCTGCAGGAGCACCTAAACTGCTTCTCTGTCATTCTCAGCAAGCAGCTTTTGAAAGTCTGTTGTGTTTTCCTGATGTGTTGTATGCAGTGCCAGTGTCAAAAAGCTGCTGCGTAAGCAGATATCACAGTTCAGGATGATACCCAAGTATGTCTAAGATTGTAAGAGTCTTTCAAGTTGACAAGATTCATGGCAGACTTTTAGTCCATCTTGAATGCTTCTTAGTGAATCCCGTTTGTGCCGAAACTTAAGTTTGGAACAGTTTACAAAATCCAGCATTGAGGAAAATGCTTTGAAACGAGTTTTAAAGAAAACTAATTTTGAGCAATGTTCTTGAAAGATAATACTGCCTAGTTATTGTAGTGTGTGTAGGTGCTCTGTCAGCATATGAGCACTGCATGTGGTATGTTTGTTGCCTGTGCAGAAGTGTTTTCAAGCTTACTCTGCCTAGTTATGACTTCCTCTTGTTTGGATAAATCTTTGCCAGGTGTAGAGCTGGAATTGTGGCTGTCCTTTCTTAGCTGTGTTGTTATGAAGGCGTAAGAGAGTGGCTGACAGCTAAGGACACTTTCAGTAAAACTCTGGGATCCAAGTTACTGAGAATAGAAAAGATGGTGTCACCTTTGAGCTGTTGCAGGAAAGGTTTTGCTGATGGAAAAAGGCCCAAGTTCCTGAGGGGAGGATGAATGGCATCATGAAATTGTCAATGTTGTAGCGAGTGGTAAGGGTAAATGGTGGGTGCTACAGTGATACCATGAGTTCACTGATGTTGATAGTGAAGTTCATTTTGAAGTGTAAAGTCCTGTGAATGGGGAATTGCAGCGGGAGATGGAGAACCAGTTTTGTTTTAGCTGGGGTTGAAACCTAATTTTGAAAATGTGTGATTTCTGTGAAACAGAAGCCCTCTGTCATCTGTGTCTCACAGCCTGTGTAGCTCTCGCAGCCACATTGGGTGGCACCTCACTGATCTGTGGGTGGTGTTGGCATTGGGGACCACAGACAGGCTGAGCCATCAGGAGATCATCTGCTGCATGCCTTCACTCCCTCTGCTCCCTCCAGCTGTTCACAGGAGCTACCAGGCACAGGTATGGTATCAGTCTAGGGAATGTAAAATTAAATGAGTTGGAAACTGAACTGTTGGTGCTTAGTTGCCCAAACAAAAAGAAATTAAGGAGTTAAATGAGGGTTGGGAAAGCTTTCAGCTCACCTCTGCCCCATTCCTGCTTCTCCACCCAGAACAACTGTTCATCCAACTGCTCTGGGGCCTCTTGGCCCTTCATTCCTCTTTTCTTCTTGTACAAATATCTTGCTTCCTGCTGTCTAAACCAGCCAGGCTTGAGGAAAGTATGTATTTTAAATGGCCAGGATGTCAGTACATTGTCAAAATGATTAAGAGTTGTAAGGGATGTAATTTCTTTAAAAGAATTCAAACTGTAGGCTTTCCCCTGAAGAAGGGCATTACTTACCCACCCAGGTTTATCTTTCTGTATGCTTTATCTCCTTGTGCTTAATGTTTCTCTTGCTTTTTTTTTAAAGTACTTTCTTGATGAATTATATTTTTAAAGTTAAAAAAGTCCTTGTCTATGGGATTTTATTAGCCAAATATTACTTTTTCTATACTATAAAAAGTGACAAATTGTCCTAGTGGTGAAGAGGCTATTTAATTTTTGAGTCCATTTTTTAAGTACTTGAAAAATTTTGGTAAGGCAAAGAAATTAATTTTACCTGGAAGTTAAAAATTAGGATGAAAAATTCAAGACTTTACTTTACTCAGAAGAATATTTTATGGATTTCAGTGCTGTAGGTCAGAAATTTAACAGTAGTTTAGGCCAGATTTAGAATCAAACCTGAAATGACTTAGAGTCTATGTTCAAGTTCACATTTACCTCAGATGCTACCTCACTGCTTCAGTTTGAGATTGATATATATTTTTATTGACAGCCTTATTGGGATGTGCTGTTGCTCCCATTTACTTACTTGATTGTGAGAAAGGCTGGGCAGTTTCTGGATTAGAATTCCATGAAAAGGTAAAGAAATTTCCAAGTCTATCCCACTTCCATTTCTTTACAAGCTTGCTAAGTAGACTGCAAAGCACTCATTTTCCCCCGTGATGTTTTTATTAAGTACAGCACGCTATATAAGATATTGTACTGGAAAAGATATTGCACTGTATAACTATATAAGATTTTGTACTGGAAAATAGAAGGGGCAAAGTTTTCTCAAGCTTAGTCATCCTGATGCAGTTGTGTACTGTTTTCTACAGTATATACCACTATACTATATATACCACTAACCACTATACCACTAGTCTATACCACTAACATGGTATAAATGGCAGCAAAGGCAGGTACCTCTCTAGTTCACTTGGTTTGGCTTCCTGATTTTGTAGGAGTGGCGATGTGTCAGCTTGAGGGTGTGGGATGGGGATTCGAGTGACTCTGTCCCTTTAGCTTGTAGGAAAGGGAAGTCCTATCCAAACTGCTTCAGCTGTGACATGGCTCTGTGGGGTTGCTCACACAATACAAGGAAGGAAGAAAAGGGAGAAGATTGCTGGGATGGGAAGGGCATGGCAATCATGTAGGAATTGGTTTGCTCCAGAAGGTGGACTTGCTCAGAGTAAGCTTTCATAAAACAAAAGGGAATTGTGAAGACCGGTAGCCTCCATGTAGGATGGATCCTTGGCCTCTATTTAAAGCTGCAGCTGAGTACTGGCCAGTTACTCTGGTAAATAGTGGCCAGAAAGTGAAATGGGACTAGCTTTTTTCCCTGGTTTCCTGTTGGATAGAGGCAGGCAGTAAATAAATCTAGCCTTAAAAAGGAAAAAAACAAATACTAAGGATTCCAAACACAGTTTAAAGTATAGAACTTCCAGGAAAATAATGGGTTAGTATTTTACTGAGCTGCTGGAAGACTTTTATACCCCATTGGCAGTAGGGTGGGTGGAGTAGGTAGGTAAAGCATCCCATCTGTGACACAATTACAGAGTACATGGGAGGGGCCACTTCCCTCCAGAAGCAAAAAGAAGACCTTCACTATAGTTAGTAGTATTGCTGCTGTAGAGGGGCAGAGAGATGATGGGGTAGGGCTTCTTAACCTCTCAGCCATTTTAATGTTGCTCACTATGAGAGTGTTAACTGGGGAGAGGACATCTTACACTTTCCATTCTACTGCATCTGTGCAGTGCTGGATAATATTTGTCCGCTTAGAAGGCTCGCAGGAGCAAGCATTAAATCGCTCAGTGCTTTTTCACATGCGTGTGCAGTTCAGTTGTGCAATAGCTTGGAAGCTCTGGGAACTTCATGGCATTTTTTAGTGTGCAGGTTAAAAATGGAAAAGGATGTGCAACTTTAGAGTTTTTTGGAATGGATGGATCTGGAAAAGAGCAAAGATAACCCACAGTATTTAGATGCCTAGTGTTACATATTGACTAGAAAACGTACATTAGTATGTTTTTTTTGTGATGATCTAGTCTATATGGAGGCTAGGGCAGAAAATGAGTTCTGAAACACTGGAGTTCAGTCTTAAGTGTTATTGCTGTTAGACATTTATGCATACTGACATATACAGGTCCACCTAGACCTCAAAGTGGCCAAAGTGAAATACGATATTAAAATCTGGATGTTTTAAAGTATGCACTTACCTGGTGGTCCCCATTTGCCTTACATAAGAGCAGTGGAAATCAAGAAGACTCAGAAATTTTCACTCATTTGTGTAATGGAAAGTAAATTCAGCCTTTTGTTGTATTTCTCAGTAACACTTAGAGAGTAATTTTCAAACTTCTGGAGATATCCATTCTTTCAAGACATTTTTACATTACTAGCATCTCCCCAGTCAGTAAGATATAAATCTTCCTTGTGGTGAGTTGCAGCTGTTACTGATGGACATTGCTGAGTGCTTTTGTCTCAGCAAAGTAGGCATTTCATGTCAAGGCTTGATTTGTTGTTCTTTCAGTGAAAGCAACTCATCAAATCCTACCTGAATTATCCCAGAATGTAATGCTTCATGAGAACCTCACCCAAGCCATGACAGGTAGTCAGACAAGGCCAGGCTTTCACTTCTGGTAAATTAAGGATCTAAAATGAGTTCTGGATCTCATTCTGTTTTCTCTCCATGTCAGGAAAAGGAAACTCGTCTGAAGCTGATGGTATACAGTGATTTTAGCTAGCAGTGCTGCTTACCCCAGTCTGCTCCTTGTTCCCTGCTATTTGTGTATCATTTGATCCATCATGGGAAAAAAAAGATCTGGTTTAAAAAGTAACCTTTCACAGTCATTTTTTGCCTCTTTTATTCTTACCCAGTTTCTAATTGTGTTACGCACAATATACAAATGTTTGTTTCACCTCAAGGTGGTACTGAATAAAGTGCTAAGCCAAGCCGTTTATTTTGGCAACTGTGGCAGCCTGTCAAACCAAAACATTTGAAAATTACGTGTTCACTAAGATGACAGGTGGGGGTTTTCATTGGAGCTCAATGAAAGTTTGGTCCTTTTGCTGCATCATTTCCTCTTTCACAATCCAGATGGAAATTCCAGCTTATCCAGCACCTGAAGGTGCATCTGCACGCACAGCTCTTGGACAGGCAGGGTCCAGGGAGTTACTCCAAGCTGCTCACAGCACTGAGGTGCCCAGTCAAGCCCAGGCTGGTACCCACTGGTCCTGTCTCTGCTGCCTGTGGCATCATTAAATACGAGCTTTCAGCTTGCTGAATTCTAAAGCATCCTCATGTGTTTTGTAACATAGATTATTCTGGAGATAGTCTTACAAGTGAAGTTTTTTATGTGAATATTGTTGCAGATGAAGAGCCTCTCTTTTAATCTTGCTTGTTTCAACAGCTTTAGTTTGCTGCAGCTAGGCAATGCCAAGTATGATCGTTATTTTCTTGAGAGATTTTTGTTTCTGCTCCACAGAGCTCTCAAAGGAAGTTTCTTCATGTTCCTAATCTGTTTGAATAACAAGGGAAGAGATGCAGAACTTAAAATTATATATAGAAGAATTTGGGGGTTTTATTGTGTGGGTTACATTGTGTTATGTTGGGAGTTTTTTTGGAGGTGGGGATAGGTGTGTTAGGTTTTTTGGTATTTTATTTTGTTTGTGTTTTTTTTTCTGCAAAGACACAAAATGCACATTGGTATTGAATATGACGTTTAAAAATGTACAACAGAGCAAGGTACAGCACTGTCATGCAGTGACAACTATGTCAACTGCTATGCATAATTAGATTTTGATAGTGAAGGTTCTTTTGAGCTTGGTCATACAGTCTCTTGGTATAAGTTAGGTATAAAATAAGTTAGGTATAAATAACCTAACATTTCTGTTGAAGAAGACAAACAAAATAAGACTATTTCAGCATATTCTTTTCCACTCCAGTTGATTTTTTTGTTTCTGTAGGTCTGCTGCTTTTGACCCATAACAAGTTTAAGCTTCTTTTTAAAACTAATCTAGATTTTAAGAAAAGTTCTAGCATATGCACTAGGCTGTGACTACAGCTTTCACAGACTAGAAGCATGTTTTTTAGTGAACCGCTTTGAGATGTTCGGAGAAAGGAGATGAGAGCAGGAGAAGGGTCCCGTTTCATTGCATCAATAATGAACTGGCACCAGATGATAAGTTTTCTGATACTAGCTTATCGTTTTTTCTTCTGTATCGAGTTTCTGTGTAGGACAATTTTATCTATGGTGAAAAGAAGGAGCAAGGAAGACGTTTTTGATTTTTTTTTTTCAAGTATGAGCTTGTCCAGCTGTTGGAATGTTAGCAGGAGACAGCAGATCTGGGTGAATGATGGCAGGTGATGCGAACGGCTGATAATGATGAAACCACTGAAAACCTGAATGCAATTTGAGGCTCTAGTACAGAGAGGAGGGCAGTGAGGCACTTGTATCTGGTGAGGCTTCATTTGGAATCTCTGATGTAGGTGGTTGATGCTGGCCAGCTGCCAGACACCCACCAGAGCCTTTCTCTGTCTCCCCTCTGCAGTTGGACAGGAGAGAGAAAATACAAGAGGTTCATGGGTTGAGATAAGGACAGAGAGAGATCACTCACCAAATAACATCACGGGAAAAACTGAATCCGGCTAGAGATATTAATTAAATTCATTGCTGACAAAATCAGAGCAGGTTAATGAGAAGCAAAATAAACCCTTAAAAATACCATCTCCCCACCCCTCCCTCCTTCCTAGCTCCACCTCCTACCCCAAGGTGCTAGGAGACAGGAAATGAGGATTATGGTCCGTTCATCACATCAGGAGTTTCTCCTGCTGCTCAGGGAGAGGAGTCCTTCCCCTGCTGCACCATGGAATCCCTCCCACAGAAGACAGTTCTCCACAAACTTCTCCACTGTGAGTCTGTCTCATGGGCAACAATCCTCCTCAAACTGCTGCAGTGTGGGTCATAGTTCCAGAGGGTGCAGTCCCCTCTCTCCATGGGTCTCCCACTAGGTTACAGCCTCCTCAGGCATCTCCAGCCTGGGCTCCTCCCTGGGCTGCAGGTGGATTTCTGCATTGCTGTGGAGCTCCCTGGGCTGCAGGGACACAGCTGCCCCACCATGGTCTGCACCAGGGGCTGCAGAGAAATCCCAGCTCTGGTGCCTGCAGCACCTCCTGTCCCTCCTTCTGCACTGACCTTGGAGTCTGCAGGGCTGTTCCTCCCACATATTCTCACCCTGCTCTTCTCTGTCCACAATTACATCTGCACAACTTTTTTTTTTCTCTTGTTTAAATCTGTTGCCCCAGAGGTGTTACCACCATTTCTGATGGGTCCGGACTTGGCAAGCGGCACATCTGTCTTTAGAGCCACCAGGGACTGGCTCTGCCAGACATGGAGGAAGCTTCTGGCAGCTTCTCACAGAGGCCACCCCTGTAATCTCTCTCCCCCGCCCCCCGCCATCAGCACCTCCCACCAACCAGGTGACATAAACCCAATAAATTTGGTTTTAGAAAAATGGAACTAAGAAGGACTTCAAGGAGAAAAGAGCTGTTGCACAGATGCAGAGCTCTTTACTTGAGCATAGGGAGAACTGGGAGGAGAAATGACTGTTCTGTCTAAATGCAAGAGGGGGTAATTTGGGTAGGTGCTTGTAAAGAATTTTTGGCACAACACAAAACTCTAAAAATGGGAAATAATTAAGTCAGGCTAGAAATCAGTATGAGCCTCTGCCAGAGAGAGTGATTTGGGAGCATCTTTCCAGTCTCTGCAATTGGGAAGAAACGTGCAGTAGCAGAGCGGTTCGCAAAGCCAGCATCTTCAGTACGCTCAAAAGAAGGCTTTCTGTGTGGTGCCACTGTGCAGAATTTGGCCCAGTTGGATGGTGAGGCTGCCTGTGCTTCTCAGTGTACTCTGTTGAGAAGCTGGAGTCCAGTGAGGAAACGGTAGAAGAGTTTTATTCTCTGGTATTACTTTTTTCTTGACCATTGAAAACAGTAAAATACTTTGTAATGCCCGATGCGGGCTTGGAGCACGCTTCAAACAGTGGAGCGTGCTTCAAACTGTATCTGGCATTGTTTTGTTTGTATTAAAGGTAAAGTCAAGCATCTCACTGGTTTTAGGAGAAGTAGCTCTCAAATTTCAAAACAGATTTTTTGAGGCAGGTTCTGGTTAGACTGTTCTGGCTGAATCAGAGCAATTCTGAAGTGATTCCTTCCCTCTGCTGGCAGCGGAGAGACTGCATTGGTGTTACCCGAGTTGACCTAGGCTAGAGAGGATGCCTTTGTGAAATAACTCTCCAAGGGAATTCATTCAGGCTGTTGTGTAAAGAAACTTGGAGAGAGAACATTTAGCAAAGACTAGTGATTGTTTTAGTTTCCACTGATTGCTTTTACATTAAAACAATGAACAGAACAGATGGTTAAGGTGGAAGAGCTATGTAACATTGAAAAACAATCTCTGAAATCATGTGGTTTGGGCGTGGGTTCTGTTTTGAAAAAATTTTTTGTGTGTGAAACTAACTGTTACCACCTGGGCAAATTTGGAGTAAATTACTGGAAGGAAGTAGTTGGTTGTTGAATGTCCTTGTCTTACAGTTAGTGTATAGTTTAGCTGTGTGTGTTTCAGTTGACAGCTGCAGCATTATCAATCTGGGTTTATCTCCTGATATCTCATTCAAAGTTGTTGTTTTCTCTTTTTTCTTTATTGTTTTTAATAGCAATATCTGTCAAGTTTGGTGGAAGGATTTTGGCACACTTAGAGTACTTATCTCTGCTGCCAGGTAGTCCTTTGGAAGCTCAGGGTGTTTGCCAGGTGGTTTATTGGGGATTATGGCAAAATCCATCCTGGCTGCCTGCCTGGCCTGGTGTGCACAGGAGGGCTTTGCTGCTGAGATGCAAAAAACATTGAGTTTCTGTACTCGTCATGAAATACATCTGCAAATTGTCTAGATGAACTTGTTGAAGCTGTGAAGCTGTTGTGCTCTTTATAGCTGCTTTATGTAGAAACTGGATGGATCCACAGGGAAAGTCAATAAATCTTGCGTAGAGGTAGATAGAGGCTTGGTAGCCATGCCTTACGTGTTTAATCTTCTGTATGTGTGTGCACCTTTGAAGACTGTGCAACGTGAAAGAATTTTTTTATTCGGTTCTTGTTAAGTTAGGTTTATACCAGACTAAACTGGTTTCCTGCAGGGTTATATCACTTCAGGCTTCTAAGTTCACCAGCAAAGTTTGTCTGGAAAGACAAATTAATGGAAGCCCTGATAGATAAAAATTTTGGCTCTGCAATCGGTATGAGCACCAGTTGGATCACAACAAGCCCATTTCTGGGTTTGAACAAACCTTGCACAAGCATGAAAACTGATATATGCTGACACCAACAGGCGTTGAAACATTAAAAATATTTCTGAGAGTTGAATGGCTTTACTGGATTTCTTTATATATGTAAGCCATGGTGGAAAAACTGATAACTCTTTCTGGAATATATCAGATAATAGTATATCTTGTGTAATGGTCTATTGAAACACCTGAAAAGTGGAATGCTACTGCCCAACTAATAAGATGGATGAAAAGAAGTAAATAGCTGGCTTATGCATATTTTGAGTGGGTTATAAAATCTTTATTTATGACAGGAAGTTCAGCTTCTTCAAAATATATATACTTATCTAGTGAGTGCTGTGAAGATCCTGGAGAGTGACCTCTGATCTCACCAGCTTCTTTTGCTCTTTTCCTCTTCCCTTTCCTGGATAAGTTTCCTTTCCACTGTCAGGAGCTTTTTAAAATGCAATTTCCTTTTCGCAGTGATCCTTCTGCATACAGTGTTTGTAGTAGCGCTCTGAAAAGGTTTATAGAATTGAAGACAAACTTGGGCACATTATAGATTGTTCATCAGTGGCATTCAAGTGACTGTTACTCAATTATGAACTTTTCTTATTTCTGTAGTCTTGAAATCTTTGTCTTGTTTTTCTTCCTGGCAATGTTTAATTGATCAGGAGAGAGACTTCCTTGCACGAGGATCTTTGTAATTATATGTCACATCCTTTTGTCTGATGGACTGCTTTAGAGCAGGTAGTAGATTTGCCTGAGAGCTGTCTATGCTTCGCACTGCTGTTGTCACTCTGTTGTGTTCAGCTAAGACACTTAAGACAAGGTTGAACCTTCATGAGACATCATTTGCAGCTGGCTTCTCTGCTCCTTGCTGCGCTGTACACCGCTGGAGAGGCGACTGAACTATGTTCAAAGCAGTGAATGGTCATGGGGGGTGTTGTTACTTGGGGCTTGCAGAAGTTCTGTGCTAGCCTATTTTTGCTCAGCTGTGGTTCTAGCACACTGGTTTTGAAGATAGAGCTCAGTAACATTGTGCTTCTCTTATATGAATAGTTTTGGTTGCAAAGTGAAACAGTTGTGAAATTTGGAAGTATAGGAGCATGTAGTAATCTTACTGTTGCACTGGCTTTTACCAAAGGTTTTGAAAGACGCTTTCCCATCTCCTTGAAATAGCAGAAGGGATAGATTTTGTTCTCCCTTTTCTTACCTGTCAAACTCTATAAGTAAGGAGAAGAGAATAGAATAATCATGACATTTAGACTTCATTTATCTGCTTTTCCTTACTTTTTTCCTCTTCCTCTCTTTCTCTTTGAATAGAATTTGGGTGGGGGTGGGAGGGCATTGGGAAGAAGATCTAATCTTTCTGAAGCAGTGGAGTTCCTGTGTGTGATGTCACAGGAGATACGTTTATTCCAATTGCAGCTTTAATGTTTCAGTTAAACCTGTGTACCGTGTTGGATGGACTAAGAGGTGTTTTGATGCCATGTAGGTGTCCAAATGCTTGTGCAGGAAGTGACTAATACAGCTGGGCAGGTAGGGCTGCACTAATGAGACCATAAAAAAATGGGCTTTTTTTAATAATAGAGAAGCTCTCACTGCCCAACTTACAGAACACATCGTATGGCATTAAGAAATTTAGTCTTGCTTTGCCATACTGTTTCCTTCACTACTTATTCGCATTTTAGAAATTGTTTTTTGAGGGTTAAGGTTTGAGAGACATTACCTGTATATATCATGTTTTGGGTTGTACAACAGATAAATTAGTTGTGCTAATACTGCATAGTACAAACCCAAGCAAACAAGAAATTGCTTCTAGATTTATTTTTTTTTTTAACTGGAAAAACAGAATTATGAGAGTAGCTCAGTCATACTTGTCCTATGGTGACCACAGTGAAAAATCCTTGGAATCATGCCTAATGGTAGCTCCAGTTCAAATGACTTTAAAAAACAGCTTTGCTTTAACTCTTTGGCGAAAACATGTTGCTTTTTGCTATTGTTTCATGTGAAACTAGCTGCAAACTTGTAAAATTCCAAACATTTTTTTTGTTCACAAAACCTGCAAATTCGGAGAAGTGGTGCCTGATTGTTGAAATTTCCTTGAACCTGTAAATAATGTATTGAATTATACTGATTACGGTAATACTATGTAGAATATGATTATAATTAAACTCTCATACTAAAGTTAAATTACAGCTCATATAATGAAAGTGGAAATATATACATTTTATGTAACTTCCTTTCTCCTTTCATGTTCTTCTTGGGATTTCTGTGTTTGAACTCCTGCTGTTAGGTCCTCTCTGCTCTCTGAATTTGCACACCTCAGTAATTGTAAAGTTCCTGAAATACAGGCAGAATTGGGGTGCTCCCATCTTTAGTGGGGACTAAATAAAAGTTCTGGTCTACTCATGTGGAATTTTTTGTTGCTTTTTTTTCTACTTTTGTGATTATATCTCGAGTAGTTTCTGCAGGTTGGCCAGGTTTTCTTTACTGTATTGCACTCAAATTTACAGTTGAATGGGTCTTTCCAAGGGTCTCTTAAAACTACTTCTGTTGTGTGGTAGAGAGTACTGTATGTATGCAGTTTGTCCAGTGTTTCATGGGATATGAACTCAAGATCTTCCATCCTAAGATATTTGTCTGTTGTCATAGCTAAGGAGGAAAATTATGTGAAGTCCTTTGTGAATTCAGCAAGTGTATTTTTTATTTACTAAAATTATTATTTTTGCATCCCAGGTGCAATTTATTGTCTGCTGTTAGAATTGAAGAGTCCTAACACAGATTTCTAGATTTTCTTGGGTTTTTTCCAGATGGAAATGTTCCATCCTACTTGAATCTATGGGGGAAAATCCTAGTGAACAGTTAGTTTGAAGAATTCTGAGCGTGAACTTTGGAGAAACCCACTTACTTGGTTGCTCCTGTGGTTAAAAAAACAAAACAACAAGATGAACAAACAAACAAAAACCCACCTCACAACCCCCACCCCTACAAATCACATTAGGTTATTTCACTAAAAATCTCCCGAGTTTCAGTGACTGAGTGGGGAACGCAGTATTGCAGGATGTCAGTCTTCACGTTTAAAAATGCTGTACACAGGGAATGAAATATTTAACTGCAGATTTTTTCATTAGTGGCTTAACTCACTAATTCTTACAGCATTGAGGTGTCCCAGCCCTGTGGGACTTAAACTAGATGCATGTTTTGTCCATGCTGGCAATTTTAGACCCTGTAATATGCTGTGGTTAGTTAAATTGCATGGGACAAGTCACCTTGTTTCTGGATGCTGTGCCAAGGCATGGTCCCTGAAGGCAGCTTGCATTCCAGTGGACATCCAGTAAGGCTTCTGGTGCAGAGGATGAGGGCTGTCTGGCTTGGTGAGGAATGAGACAAGTGTGGTGTGTGGGAATCCTGGCATAGAGAGACCAGAAGAGATGCAGGAAACAGAGGCAGCAGGGCAGAGGAGAGGCTGGGTGCTTGCAGGCTGCAGCTGAGGCTGCTCTGCCTGGATGTGATCTCTCCTGGCACATATCTCCCTAGCAGCTGATCAGCATGAGGTGCCTGCCTGCTGCTCCTAATAGTTATTCCCTTTGATCAAGAGTTCTGTATTTTTCCTCTGTATGTGACAGATTGATTTCCACCTTGCTGACAAAAGTGTGTATTGAAGCTGATACTCTCCCATAGAAATGTTTTTGAGGAGTAGAGGATTATTACAACTTTAATGAGTCTAGGAGCCATGAGATAAGAGAGAATAGTGTAATAGTGAAGGTAGAAGAACTGTGTTGTGAGTTTTCCCTTCCTGGTACTATTAGAGCCCTCCAGGATGATCCCAGCCAAGTCCCTGGGGACTTCTCACAGATGACCACATACTGCAGTGACTCAGTTTGTGAACTTACCTTTGGCACTCAAACCACTAGGAGCTGTGCTTTGAGGTCAGTCAAGCTGGTGTAGGAAAAAGACATTCTTACTTGCAAAACATTTATATTCTATTACAAGAAGTTAATAATTTTCTGTAGCGACTTAGTGTGCAGAAATTACTGAAGGGGCACATTAAAAAGTGCTTTCATGATCTATTTTATCATTCTTTCTTGCTAGCCTGTTCTTTCTTACTGATTACAGTTTTGCAAATGAGAAATCAAATGGAACTGTAATTTGCACTTTTAAGCATAACTGTATGTACTTCAGAGACACAAAATGTGCAAGTGTATGGAAATGAGCACTGGTATGGAGTTTGATTTTTTTTTTCCTAATTTTAATAATGTTTATTGCTTTCTTGAGTTACATAGTTTTGTCAGACTTTCTCATATGTATTAAGTTGTTCATTGTGAAAAATTTGCATGATTATTCTTCATATGAAAACATGATATGTAGGTGATCATTTGGGGGAATCATTGATCAGCCGAAGGACTCGGGCACCTTTCTATTCCTTGATGTGAATTATATGTGAGTCTTTTCTTTGGTCTTCTATAATTCTTACCATACCCATATTAAAATCTTTTACTAGATAGGTATTTCAGTACAGGTTGAAAGACCTCATTATTTAAAATGGCTTTATAATTAGGTTACCCTATGCGTAAGAATACAGCTAATTATTACTTTTGCCTTTAATAAAATGTATTTCATTAAATATAAATGATCTAATAAAATGTTCCTAAACTTTCTCTTGATAATGCCTTACCATTGCTCGTCAGCAAGTGACTTGTGGATTTAACCATGAACATCCTTTGGCTTCTTCATAGTTGTCATTTTGACTTGAGTTATGCGGTTTTAAAAAGTTATTTTACAGAATCATAGACTGGTGTGAGTTGAGAGACCTTAAAGATAATCTAGATTCAGTCTCCCTCCCATAGGCAGGGATACCACCCCTAGATCAGGTTACTTCGGGCCTCATCCAGTCTGACATTGAAAACTTCTTGGGATGAGGCATCCACAGCTTCTCTGAGCAACTTGTTCCAGTGTCTCACCACACCATTGATCTTGTAATATAAATTCTAACGGATTTATTTAGTTACTTTGTTTCTTGTTGTTAGGGTGAATTAGCCTGTTCTCAAATGAAGTTTCACAAAAAAAAAAAAAAAAGAGTTTATGTGCTCTTTCAGCTGTTTCAACAATGTCACCTTCAGTTTATGCAGGGAATACATAGAGTGTGTGAGGGAATAAAATCAGAGTGGCTTTCATTCAGTTAATTTCAGATGTGCCATCTTAATATCATGAGTTATTTGGTACTAAAAGTTTACTAAGCCTCTGTATTAGTAGGAAATATTGTGGCTGCTCAGGCACACAGTGGGGCAGCTGGTATGAACATAAGAGGCATGGGGGAGTGCCAGGGACTAGCTCTGGAGGGATGCTTCTGCCATCCCTCCCCAGCCTCTTGTGAATATGGGAGTGGGAAGGTCACTGAACCTGATCTCTTGCCACCAAGGAAGGTTCTGAGACATGTTTTAGCAAATACTAGAAATCCTAGCGGTTGGGGAAAGTCCTTTTTTTGGGAGCCATCAAATTGGTTTTCTGTCCTACTGTGCTGCCAGAAATTCTCAACTTTTATGATTCTTCTGTAGGTTTAAAAACCTATGGTGTGTTGGGGTGGTGAGGAATAGTCAAAAGTAGACACACATGAACAGAAATTCTAAAATTGCCGAGTTTATTGGGAAACCAACAGCCGTGTTTGTTCTCAGGCAGCAATGTTTTGATTCTTAGAGAGAAATGTGAATACAACTCAGAATTTAGTTCTGCAGCAAGATGCCACTCAGTTTTCTTGTTGCAGGGAGCATTGTGAAAAGTACGTACAAGTTACCTGGATTTTTGGACGTTGTCTCAAAACCACAAAAGTCACAAATACAAATATTCCCGCTTTCATTTTGCACAGAAAGTCAGTGTGCTTTGGGACATCAGTTTCCTGCATAGCAACAACAGCAGCTTTTAGTGGCAGTTCCTGCTGTTTGGTGCTGGTTAAAAAGAGACTTTACAAGTGCTAAGTCATCACTGGATGAAAATGTGGAGTAACTGGAACAGTTCAGAGGTGAGCCAGCCACTATGTGTGTTATTTAAGTCAGGAAAAGTGTGTGGATTCATAAAATTCTGATGACTAGACCTTTTTCCCTGTGATTGTGAAGAGGATGTTACTTTCCAGGGGAAAACTGCAGGAGAGAAAAGATGCAAATTATGGAAAAGGCAGGATTTCTTAGGAAAGGCTGATATGGGTCCCTCTTCTTTCTTTTCCTGATTTTTCTGTCTTGTCTTCTTCCTCTCCCCAAACAAGCTATCAAAGCTGCATCTTCCTACCCTTTCTGAGGTGAATCACTGCAGCCAACCAGGCCTGTAGAGAAGCTTGTTATGGTGGTCAGTGATTGCTTAACCATAGGGAGTAATTGCAGTGGGCAGATCTGGAAGAACTGTTGGGTTATTTTTCTAAAAACAATAGTTCTTATCGCATTAAAAATCTGAAACAAAACTAGTATTTTGGCTAGACAGGTCAGTGTTTAACATCATGTTTCCATTTCAATGGTAATATCAATGCAATGTAAATGAGATACTTTTGAAAAGTTTTCTCCTCCTTGCCAACAATCATTCTGCTTATCTACTTGTCTCTTTGTCACAAAATCTGTTGATCCTTTCTTTTTGGTCTGACAGAATCAGGAGTTGGAGATATGTCCTTGTGTACAAACTCTCTTGTGTCCTGTTACTGTGCCTTGTAACTTCTGCTCCTGTGCTGCTTCAGTTCCTGCTTAGTAGCCTTTCTCCCACTGGGGACTGTATAAATTCTTTGGAAATAATTAATGAAACTAGAATTTCCTCAGCTGGTATTGAATTCAATTACTAGTAGAGTCCATCGCTTCAGAAGTGGAGAATGCATGTAGTTGACTTCATACCTTCTTCACCTCACTTCACCTGCCCACCTCCTGGTCCTCAGTTCTTTCTGGTGATGGTTTGAACTCTGTTACCTTCTAGTACAGCAAAAACGCTTCTATAAAAATTCAGTTTGACAAAGTTTCTGCAGCCCTGCGAAAGTTTAACACTGGCAGAAGTGGAGCATCCAGGCATCTAACAATCTGTTCATCATTTTTCAAACCTTCGTAGTCAATAATGCTCAATTATTTTCTTTTTGGGTTTTGGTTTATTGCAGGGGGGGATGTTGAGACAAGTTTGAATTATTTTTGCTGGTAAAGAGGTAGGCAGTACCTACAGAAATAAAAAGTAGTGATTTTCTTCTGATTATAAGCAGTTTCTCCTACCATAGCCATTTTTAACTTGGAGTCTCCAGAGGTAACATGTTTACCCTTGGAATAGAACAATGAAACATATTTAGTAAAAACTTCTTGCATTGTATGTCAAGTTAATGAGATGTCTGGTTCATAGTATATATTTTAATAATCATTGTTTTATTCTTATGGTCAGCTTGTTCACAATTTTTTATAGCATATGTGACAGTTGTTGGTCGAGTTCCTCCCTACTGCTTGGTCCAAAGTTGCTGAGGTTACCTATTAACTTAGTTGTTTCATTACAAGTAATGTATTTCTTCATCATGAAAAACCTGCTTACTTTATAACTGTTCCTCTTGGCTAGCTTTACAGATTAGACTCTTGTATCCTTAAGGGAGACAGTTGAAAGCAGAGCAGGAATTGCGCCAACAGAAGTGGAAAGCCTGAAGAGCATCTGAAAGGCTGTGGGGTGGCTGTTAGGGCAGATGCTGAGCTGAGACCTGAAGCTCGATGAAGGATTTTCGTGCATGTTCCTGAGCATTTTAAGTACTTGGGCAAAATGGGTAAATACACATTTGTACTCATAAAGTTAATAATCACCTAGCTACAACAAAATATAGGCTGCTTTCTGAGGGACAGAAATTCTGGCACCTGTGCAGAAAACACTGCTGCTTAGAGTGTTTTCTCTAATTTAACTAATGCCTTGCATGGATGCAGTGATCAAGTGCACTCCTCCAACCCTGGTGCTGTAGTTGCCATTAAGTTTTTCTTTTTTACTGAGAGGAGCTGCTGAGCATATTTTGGGCTTGTAGCTTCCTAAAAGTAAACACAGTTAACACGAGATATGCTTGGTACTTGATCTGAAGGTGTAGATTGACATGACAGGTAAGACAACTGGTGGCCTGCTACCTCTGCAAGAGTTTTTCCTTGTCTGTGTGCTTCCCACTTTTCTCTTGGGCTGTGAAGTAGTGATCATGTGTCACAGGGGGAATTAATTCACCTGCTTTAAATTAGAAACTCGTTTTAAAACACTTCAGTCTCCTGTGTTAGCTAACTGAAACTTCTCTCCTTGCAGCCTTGCAATTGCTCTCTAAAGAAGAGAAAAAGAAGGGAAAGCTACATTGACTTCTTCCATAAATTTTTATCCATTAGTCACAGTGCAGTCTGAGATAATGTTGGTCTTGGATGACTGTGACTTGGTGGAGTGGCTGAAAGGGTCTGAGACCAGGGGAGGGATACTGGGAACAGCTGGTGTGGGAGAGGTCTGGCTGGACCTGCACCCTATATTCAGGTCTATAGGTGTTTGATCACTTAACTGGAGACATTCGGTTAAACTGGTAAACCTGACATACCGTCCAGAAAGAGAAGTCTGTGTGGGTAGAGTCCTCTTTTTCCTTTCTATTCCAAGTCAGTCTCTAACCAGGCAGAAAGGATGATTGCAGGGATCTGAATTCAGTGGTAACAACAGTTATTCCCACTTTCCCATATTCATACACTGTCTGGGACTGCTATCAGTCTCAAAGTTATTAAAAACTTAAGGCAGGGAAAGGAAATGTCCTTTTATCTTGCGGTGTTTTTGTTGTTTTTTGTTTTTTTGATCTACATGCAAGTATTTCCACAGCCTTATCTGATCACAATGATACTTCTGCACAAATCAACTCTCTTCCTCACTGTTAACACTGAGATTTTAGCCCAGAGTCTAACCTTGGGCACTTGACTTATTCTACCTTTGTTGTTCATTTTTGCCTCATCACAAAGGCAGGCTGTCAGAGCACAACACTACCCTACAACATCTTTGTCAAATCGATATTAACATTTTTAAATAGTAAAAGGTTTGTAGTAAAGGTCATGTTATGTTATACTTTTCTGATAAACGTAGATTTACATATATAAACAGTAGATGAGATGACTAGTAGTGGGTTTGGCTTGTTTTGTTTTTATAAAGAGAATTTGTAAAAAAATGGGAAGTTGTAGTTTCTTCTCTCATTGTAAACCTGATGCAAAAATGAATATATTAATAGCCTTGTCAGCTGATAGAACTGCCTTTAGGAATTTAAATGAACTTGCTTCATGTTTTCTCTGCTTTAGGAGAAAGTGGTAAATGGAATATATTGTTCTAAACACAGTTACAGTTTGATTTTCCTAGTATACAACACGTATATTGTCGGCTTCCCCCCTTGTTTTGCTGTTTCTAATGGTTTTACGATATAAAGATTCTGGCTGCTTTTGGCAAACAAGGTCTGCAGCAATCAGTACACAAACAGTCCCTTCATCAAGCTGAAGTTTCAGCTTCAGTGGGGACCCTATTCTGTCAGATTCTTGGGTAGATTGACCTGACATGGTAACAACTCCAGAATTACAGCCAGTGTTTGATCATTGGGAGAATTAACTCTGATAGCTTGGCTGTTCAATAAGCTGTTTAAAAATTACTGTGCACTAGATGAGTGCAGCACTCTACAGGATTAGATCAATTATGGGACAGAATTGTACTTTCAGCTTTCATAAGATGTGGGGTTTTTTTCTTCTGTGCCATAGGTTTCTGCTGAGGTATCTTAGGTAACAGTTTAACTCCTTGGTGATGGGTAATTTGCTCCCAGCTGGAGTGACACTTGACTTCAGTTCTGTTTCTCCAAGTATGGATCAGAATCACTGGTGAAGCTTTTGCCTCAGCTCCCTGGAGAAGGCTGTATTTTGTTTGCACTTGTTTATCTTGTATATTTGCTCCCTGTGGTGGCTGTATCTGTCTTTGCATTAAGTGTGCATCAAAATGTGTTTTCAACTTACAATGCACTGTGAGAAATAACTTGATGAAGTAGTGTGACATTGGAGTTATAGCACAGTATCCAGGGTTTGCCTGTGTGATGGCATGTGGGGGGAAGCTTGAAAGTTTGTTCTGCATTAGCCTTTTCCAGGTTTATTCCTGAAAATGGGTCAGCATGCACATCCATCACTGAAGCCATGTAAAAGTTACCAATTTCTGTCATTTCATGGTACCTGTTATTAGCACAGCTTTCCATTAAGACCAGCTGTGTTGTGGGTTGGTACTGGTACAGTGAGATGGGTTACTTTTCAAAAAGGCAGAGCAAAATAACTATTTATAGATCGAAACTTAGCTCTTTTGTTACATCTTGATCACATAAAGAAGTTTATTCAAGTTACCTTGTTTGTAGGGGAAGATAAGTGATGTTATATTAACCTCATACACTATACCTTGAATCGAAGAAATGTCTGCTATTACTCCTGACAATGACCTGCCAGTTAGAAAATACTTTTCAGGCTTTCTTCTGCTTTTGTGTGTACCTATGCAACTCTGCTGTTTCTTTATTAAATTCATCAAGTAAAGAGGACGCAATTTAGCTTCATGTCTGATAGTCAGGCATGAAAATACTGATTATTACTACATGCACAAGAAAACTCACAAACTCAAAACTAGCAAAGATATGCAAACTAGTTGTAGGTATCTTTCTGAAGGAAAGCAGGATAGGTTAGAAACAGCTATAAAATGCCTGTCCTTTTTTCTATGGGCTGGGGAATGTAGATGATCAGACTGGTGAAGAGAGTAGTAGAGACATTTGTGTTAAGAGTTCTATTTTTAAGTATTCACCTACATCCATGCTAACTCTTTGTAGCCGTCTTCTGGGATGTAATAGTGAGATGAGCAGGAGCGTACTTCTCTTCTCCTACTGCCTTTGCTTGATTATAAGAGCTTTTCTTAGTTTTTGCTAAGTACCACTTTCTGTTGGAAGAATATCAAGCCTCATGAAGTGTTTCTGTAGGTACAACAGTAAAATATAACAGCAGCTGTTGTTGGAGAAACCAAGGGTTGATTAACTATTGCTGATGATATCAGTTGGCCTTACCTCTACTAGAGGTTCAGTAATACAGGTTAGTGAATAGGTTGTGCAAATATACCATGATTTGTCCTATTTTATTTGAAATAAATGAAACACTTGGCAAATGGGAGCTCAGGAGCCTATTCCAGGTTTCACGTCTGGTGGGGAACCTGACATGAACAGTAGAAGAATGAACTTTTGATCTTGGGTTTTTCAACACAAATAATTGTAGGATAAATTTTCGCTGTTAATGGATTTTTTGTGGCTCCACCCAAAGACCAAAGTGGTGATTCCAAGTGAGGATGGGGATCATGTTTTCACTGTTGTGTAACAGCTTGTCATAGAATGGTTTGGATTGAGAGGGACATACATTAAAGATCATCCAGTTCCGACCCCTCTGCTGTAAGCAGGGATGCCACCCACTAGACCAGTTTGCCCAGGACCTGATCCAACTTGGCCTTCAACACTTCCTGGGATGGAGCATCAACAACTTCTCTGGGCAACCTCTCCACCCTCTCAGTAAAGAATTTCCTCCTAATACCTGATCTAAACCTGCCTTCTTTCTGTTTGAAGGCCATTACCCCTTGTCCTGTAACTCCATGCAGTTGTAGGAAATCTCCAGCTCTCTTATAGGCTCTTTTTAGGAACTGTAAGGCGGCCCTAGGGTCTCCCTTTCTTCTTTTCAGCTTCTTCAGCCTGTCTTTATCAGAGGGGTGCTCCAGCCTTCTGATCATCTTATGGATGTTAACGTTTTGTCCATCTTTAAGAAAGACATGGGAAAGGTTTTGATTGTGATGCTGATTATTGTTAATAGTTAACAGTATTATTCCATTGGAATAGATTTGGTGAAGGTTGGAGTTTGACTGTAGATGATTTCCTGTCGTAAGCAAGACAAGGAAACAGCTATGTACCTTTTTAAGCATTGTTCCTTTGAGAGAGTGTCATACACATAAAAATTACCTGCTGAAGGTAATTTTGAATTACCTAACTGAGCACACTTGGTTTAATCCCCTTAATTGGGAGAATTGGATTTCGATTTTTGGGGAGTTAGGTTATTTTCTTTTCTTTCTAATTTGTTTTCTTGGGAAAGTATTTAAATGAATTACAGTGAGCACATGATGACTTTTGCGCTTTTGGGAGCTCAGACATACTGAAAGTGAGGGTTGCTGCCCAGTGGCAGGGGGAAGATGAGTGGTCAGTGGCTGCTGCGATGTCTGTATCCCATCGTGTTCAGCCTGTTCCCTCCTCACCTTCCCAATGTATAAGCATGGGCTCTTGCAGTTTGTGCCTTAACAGAGAACTCAGATGAGCAGAATATATCTGGGTTAGGTTTGGCTGGTAACAAATTCAAACACAGGTGACAGTTTCTACAAGTCTTACTCTGGCTATAGGAGAACAGACTGTCCCCCTCTGAATTTAAGACTGTTAATTAAAGAGGTAACTGATAGCTTTTTATCTTTACAAGAATTAGCTGTGAGAGTTGGCTTGTTCTGGTTCTGTGTTATTTAGCTGTGATGTTTTTATATTCATGCTGGAAGCCCAACAAATCATTACCATTACAAACAAGGTGTTGCTTATTTGCTACTTTCATTTCCTAATGCTACTGAGACCCTTCAAGCAGGGTTCACTCCTGAGATGCCCAGGTTATTTAAATTTATCATGGTATGTGGATGGTCTCCTGGCCCTTGCTACTTTTCTGAAATCCCTTTCTGCACTTGCTCAGTTTTAATGTGGGGTCTTTTGGTCTCCTTGGCAGGAACAACTGCCTCTGTTTTCCAGCTGAGAAAGGGCAGATATCTGGCTTGTTCTGCTGTCCTCAAAGCTCTTCTTTCATGATCATCTTTGGATCTTTTACTGAAAGTGAATGTGTCTTCTAAGGAATAGAACCATCAGCATAAGCATATTTACATTGGTTATATGGACACATGGGCAAAATCAGAAAGTTTTTGTGCTTTTCATTCTTCCCTTAATGAATGCTAAAAGGGCTGTGGGTTTGGGTTTGATTCCTCCAAGGTTTGCAGTTTCTGCCATTATTCTTCCCAAGTTAACTTCCTCCTCTGGCATTTCCCCCTCCCTCTGCCCCCACACATGTGTGGGGAGGATAGGTGAAAGATAGCTTTCACAACCCATGGGAGCCCTGGAGATTGCAAGATAAAGCATTCTGCTAGTCAGTCTAACTCTGGCATGCCTCTTTGCCAGAGAGAGACCAGGGTTTGATGAGTCGTAGCAGGCAGAGGCATGACTTAATGCAGTGCAGCTTTTCTAAATGCATTGCTGAGATAAAATTTTCCTTTTTTAATTTACTCAGTGAAGTAACAGGAGATGAAAAGACAAAAAAGGGAGTGCTCTCCATGTTGATAATTGTTCACTTCTTGCAAAGAAAAATTTCAGTATTCAATTGTTTTTCTAAAAGTAATTTTCTATAAATCCTATCCCTGTGTGGTGAGGACAAGTAAAATCTGAATGTTGCTATTAATACCAGATCCATATGAGCAGGTAACCTAGTTCTGTGGAATAAAAAAGTAGTAGAACTACATGTCACCATGTCTTCAAATGAGAAGCAAATTAAGAGGCCTTTAAGATAAGGTTTGGTAGAGTTTAGGTGCATTCTGAAGAATATCTTTCTCCCTTATCCTCAGAGTTTTTTTTAGGAGGGTTGTAGATGTGACTGTGGAGTGAAAAAGAAGTTTGAATGGGAAACAAGCAAAATGATGTGGGCTTTTGCTCCAGGCAGCCAAGGACAGTTTTGCCAGTTAGGTTTTGGGTTGTTTCTGGGGCTAAAGCCACTCTGGTCTCTTCCCACACAGGTGGTGCTGGCTGTGACCCTCGCTGGTGTGTAGCTGCACCATTCCACAGTGCTCCTGGGGACATGGATGTGTGTAAGTGTGCTCCTGACAGTGGTCCTCAGAGTTATGAATGAAGCTGGAGTTTTGGCCTCTGGCTGGAGTTGTAAAAATGATGCTGTGTTTAAATATGTTTTGTAAAGCATTCAGAAGACTTGCTTTTGGAGCAGAAAGGTCAAACATTTGATTGCTGATGGTGGTTGGATGCAGTTACGTACACTTAGATTTTCTCCCAGCTTCTTGCTTGTGAGTGCCTTTCACCTGAAGGATGAGGGACTAGCAAGTACTTCAAAGGCCCTGAGACTTTGCTCCTTTTTGTGTCTTTAGTGTTGACAGTGTGGTAATTAATGCAAAACTGATTGAGAACAAATTGTTGTTAAAACAAGAGATGATGTCTACTCAAGCCTGCAGTGTTTGTGCCTTAGTGACTCTCTGAATGTCACGTGGAGCAGGAACCACCACTCCACGGTGATTGTCATGGCTGCATCCTCAAGTGTGGTGCTTGTGAAAGGAGAACAAGGACTCAGGGGACCTGTGAAGGGGAGCATCCTCACAAACTCTGAGTTGGTCTGTGTGAGCTGGTGACACAGTAGAAAAGACTCTGGTTCAACTTTTATTAATAATAAATGGCCTTTAGATGATGTTAATGACAGCTCAAATGTATCATTTTGAACAACTTCTGGTTCCTTTTGAGGACAGTGATAAATGCCCAGATAAAGGCTAGTGATGCTCTTCCCTCCTGAGGAGAGGAGTGATGACTCTTGAGTGATGTTACAGATGGTTGTCAGAGAAGATGGTGGAGCAACTGAATGAGACAGGCATTCAGGAAGTAATTTATTGCAAGTCTGTTGAGAGATGAATTAAAGAGGGAGTAAAAGTGAAACACCCCATGGAGCATGGTTTGTGAAGTAATGAGCTACAGGCAAGAAGTCGTGTGAAAATGTTCAGTGGAGGAGGTGGCACACACAAAACAGAAGGTGTTCTATTTGGTAGTGATACAACTTAAGTAGCTTCTGATCTAATTACTCTAAGTTCTAGCTGTTTATTCTTGCTTGTCTTGCAGACAAGCACTGGGGATTTGTACCATTTGAGAGCAAGGAGGGAGGATGAATGAACTGAAAAAGAGAATGTATTTCACAGGTCTGTTTTGTTGGGGTTTTTTGTTTTTGTTTTTTTTTTTTGGGGGGGGTGTTTTTTTGGTGGTCGGTTGTTTGGTTTTGGGGGGGGTTGTTTGTTTTTTGTTTGGTTTTTTCTTTGTTTGTTTTGTTAAAGAAATTTGATGGAGAATGCCAGGATATCACTGGCACAAATCAGGGATCTAGACTGACAAAGTTACTACTGAAACCACAGAAATGCCTTAAAGGCAGGTGCAAAATGTGTAGTATAAATTTGAACTGTCTTTGGTTGGCACATCTTGAATCACGTCTACTTGAATTTCATTTGGTTAGCACCTACTGCTGTGGAGTTCTGAATCGTGGTGATTCCTTCAAGTATTTTCCACAAATTATTACTGGTTTTTAAAAGAAAATAAATTCATAATGACACACTTTCTACATGTACGAGAAAAGTAGTTCTTCACTGCTTTGTAATGTACCAATGAAAATGAAAGAAAAGTTTCCAGTGAACTAGAAAGGAATAGGATTTTACTTATAAATAAAGGGAATTTTAATCTAACTGTTTCTTTACTTAGAGTATGAAAGTCCTCTAGACTGCCCCTTCCCTTGCATCAGTGCATTTCCAGAATTTTTTTAATGCATTACTCCCTTGGTAATTTACAGGGGATAATGTGGCACATTGGTAGAAATTAAATTTCTCTACAGAAGTGTATACTTGGCATGGCCATGTTCACTCTCAGCTTTAAGAATTAAGAGCAATTAAGCATGTGCATCTCTGAACTAAGAGGGAAGTTTCAGTTAGAAAATGCTGGTTTGTAGATATCTTACAAAATAGAATGGCCCCTTTAAGGAATATAGCTGCAATACAGCAGCACAAGTACTGCCTGTAAATGTTACATTACATTAGCCTGGGGCAGGCCAAATGACAGGTATAAATCAGTGCTTTTCTGGTCTTGTTTGAACTTTATTGTGTTAACTAAGATTTACTTTAAAAGAAGGCTCAGGGTGTGGAAATGATTTTCTGACTTCAGGTATTGTGCCATCTATTTTCTCTTGGTATCATTGCTTTCTTGAGTAGTGAGTAAATCAATGTAGAATCTGTGTGTGTGTCCTGTCTCTGTTCCCCCCTGCCCTTTCTCCTCCCTACCCCCTGCCAAAAAAAGCACTTTTAAAATAAAATGTCAGGAGTTGTCAGGGGGAGGTACATAGTGTTCTCCTGATAATTTAAATGTTACCTTTCTGTAGGATGAAAGGCTAGAACCTGCTTTCTTCTTCTGAATTATAAGCAGAGTGGCCCTTCCTGAGATGCTTTACAGAAGTGAAGCACTATTGAGTGTGAGAGCTGGATGTTGCTGATTTAACACCGCTGCAGCTCAGCTCCTCTTAGACATATGAGTCCTTCCTCATGCTGTGAAAATACACCATGCTGTTCTGTATACTGAAGGTTCTGAAGTTTTTCATACACTGTGGTTTTCTTAAAACTTGGGGGTTTGACATTGTGAGAAGCTGATATTGAAGGGATAAGGTTCTTCAAAATAAAAAGAAAATTAAGGAAAATTATAAAACTAGTTATTTGTATCAATGTCATAAGAGATTGTTTTATTTTGTTTTTCCTTTCTCATTCTGTAGCATGTCCTGAATCCATGGCAGCAGGTAGCCTGACAGGCTTCCTCTAAAGCTATACTTCCATCATTTTCTGATGTTAGTGCACAAAGATGGACTGTTTTGGTAGGACAAGGCTCCATTGAAGTTACTGCTAATAAGCAAGCCAGCTCTGTTCACTTCAGTCCCCTTCAAAACACAGGAAAAAGCTCAGTCTTTGCCAAACTTGAAAAGCTGAAACTATTACAGAGGTTAAAAATTATTTATTTCAAGTGGGTGTAAAACATATTTTCAAAATAAACACTGAAACCACACCTGACTCTTACCACATATATTAATCATATTCTGTGTGGGCATGAAGTACAGAAAATGTTGAGCTTTGTATTCCTTGGTTTTATAAATGCAGGTTTGTTCTAACTAGCATTTAATATAAACAATGCTTAAGTACTGTCAGATACAGTGCACCTTCTTCTTATGTAGTGCTACTCCATTTTAGTTTAGTTTATTCCTGGCAGAAAGATATAGCTCTTTTAATACCTCCCTAATGCTTTAATTTTTTTAAAAATATATGATGTAGTCATAGATAGGATTAATTTGACTATTTGGTTCTAAAGCATACCTATACTTGTCTAAACAGAAGCTGATGCTAATCTGGTGCAATAGTTTTTTGTGTTTCTGTAGCAAGTTGTTCTTTTAGTTCAGTGGGCTTGTGTTCCGACTATCATCTGCTTTTTAAGTACAGCTCCTTGATGCACTGAGTGATTCTTCTGAGAGCAGTCCAGTGGTCTGTATGCTTGGTTTCTATTTCACATGCTGCTACAGGTGAATCAGTGTCCTGCAGGTATAAAATGTTGGCATTCCCCAGCGTGTAGTATGTGAGGTTTGGGGGATTTTTTTTGTTCTATTTTTTTTTTGGTGCCTTTGAGTACATACTCCTCCTTTCCTTACACTTGTCTGTGTAAAAGCCAAACTAAGTCTGGCATCGTTTGCATGTGGCAGAGATCTGCTCACCTTTTAGAGCTGGAAATGAAACACGGGGAATTTCCCTCCTAAAAATGAGTATATTACTGGGGAGCTGCCTCTCCTGTGTACTGCAGACAGATTTGCCTCCGTGCTGACCTGTCTGTGCCTTGAGCCAAGGCTGCCCAGGGCACCATGGCAGTGATAGCTTGCTGAGATGTTCTCCACTGTGATCTGGTCTGAGATTCGCTGCCACCATCCACACCCTGCAGTTCTATCCCTAACATGTACATAATCTCTTTGCTCTCCTGAGTTAGCTGTGTTGCTGAGAGAACACAGGTAGTGCAGTAGGATTTTTTTTTTAAATCGGTATAAACCTTGGGTTTGATACCATGTTGTTATGACTCTTCTAATTCAATGGTTCCTGACTGAATTATCATTCATTTAGAGTCCATGTGGCTCAGTTGCTGAAGCACCAATGACAGGGTTGCGTTGTGTTGCCTTTTAGGGTTTTGCCCATCTTTTTTAGCTTAAATACTGCATTAGTGGAGTCTTTGTGTCTTCTGGTACCACTGTGCAGCAACGAGATCTGCATCCAAATCTGAGGTGTTTCTGTCTTATTTAAAGTATTGTTCAGCAGGTTTCTCTAATTGAGCATGTTAAAGAATAAGCACTATGGGGAAATCAAACTTACCAACCTTCAAACAATAATTCCTGGAAAGAGATGCTGGTTGCACTCTTTTTCTCTTCATGGAGATACTCACTAAGGAAGGAGTTGAGTTGGTGGTCAGCTGCACTTGTGCAGTCAAAACTCACTGGTTCAAGATTCTGGAGGCAGACACAAACATGCTTTTAGCTGGGTCCTTGCAGACTCAAGATCCGGCAGAGTTTATTAACTTGGGCTCACTGCCAAGCAAATGCAACTCTGGTGCTCTCAGACCAAGCAGGATCAGCTGTTTTGGCATGGAGTCCAAGCAGTTAAAGCCTGCCAAGCGTGAAGGGTGTAAATCGGGGTCCAGCACAGTTCTTGGATCCAGGAGCTCTGGAAACACGTAAACAAGTAGCTCTGAATGTATGGATCAGCTTGGGACCACCAGGACTCATTAGATCAGCAACAGTTTCTACTCTGGTAACTTCAAGTTTGTTTGTCTGGTTTTAGTTTGGTTTTTATTCAAGTTTTTTAATGTTGTTCTTGTTGGGGTATGATTTTTTTAAAAACTTTTAACTCTTGAGTTCTGGGGAAATACATCAGTTTGATCAGGCCCAAGCTCAGCTGAAACTTTCTGCGTGTGCAGTATGGCATGTCAGGAGCTTCCTGAAAGCAGACTGCGGAGGCACTGAGTGTACTGGGCAGGAACCAGCTCAGGGTTCCTGAGTCAGAGCTGCTGATCCTAAATTGACTTTTAATTTCTCTGTGCTGTGATTCCCGTGTCGTTTTGCAGTGAAACAGTATGCAAGTGTTTCCTTTGTCTGTTTTCTCACAGCCTTTGTGAGCCATGACTGTGGTGCACTCACCATTACACCCAAAGTATGGAGTACTGGGTGGACATTGTTAGTTAGAACTTGTGTTTGGTTTTGTGGTGTGTGTAGCCATGGTACATACACTGAGAATATGTTTAATAACAGCAGTTGTCAGGGTAATTAGCTTTTCCATTTGGATTTGAAAATGCTCTTTGGAAAAATTGCAGTGTGCTTGGTGTAACTCCACCAAGCCACAAATTAAATAATTTAAAGATGATGTGCTAGGTAGTCTCTGGATTGTTACAGAATTTGAAGTTAATTTTCCTCACAAACTTCACCAATGGTTGCTTAACTTTTCGAAGCAAAAGGTCATACAGATCATTTTGGTTTTTTTATATGCAGGTGCAGCTGGGACAGGCGGATATAAAATGCCCCATCACAGAGTGCAGTGAACACCTGGATGAAACAACTGTCCTCTATAACCTGCCCCATGATGACATCATCAAGTACAAATACTTCCTGGAACTCAGCCGCATTGACTCCAGCACCAAGCCATGCCCTCAGTGCAAGCACTTTACAACCTTCCGGAGGAGAGGCCACATTCCTACCCCTGCCAAATTGGAGAACAAATACAAAGTGAGCATGCTTGCCGGGGCTGTGGGTTAGATGGCACTGCAAAAGTAGGACAGCATTTGGTGAGCATTAAATGAACTTTTTTGTTTCACTGGAGCTGTGTGCAAGCTGTCATTAGGAATGTACACCTGTAGTACATCATTGATTAAGTACTTAATTGACTTCTAACAGTTCAAGCAGCTGAACTCTTCAACCTGTATTTTTTTGGTAGGTAGCATAATTTTGTCCTGAGATACCTTTTAATTTAAAGAGTGTTGTCTTTCTGACATTCAGATAATATGGGCACAGTCAGAAGAGACTGGGAAAGGGGAATTACCACTATAACCAATAATTTTAGACACACAGCTTCTAAGTTTTCCCTGAAACTCTGGGTGAGTGAGTTCCGGGCATTTATGATGTTAGGCTGTTGGCTTTTCTTCTTCCTTAGTAATAAAGCTGTTGTCTGTCCTGCATGTTGATTCTGATTTCTTCACTCCCTTACCAGGGGTTATACATTACTGTAGTCTCATCATTCACAGTGCAGAACTTTGAGAAATAGAGGGGAAAAAATATTTCTACAGCATTTCTTTTCATGGAACAGTTTCTTGTACTGTGATTTTAATCAAAGATAAAAAGCAAGAATTTATAATAAGCTTTGAGCTGCTGAAAGTCCATCTGAGTTCCAGAAAACAACAGTTGTCTGCAGCACCATGTTCTGTGATAATTTTCCATCCGGTTACTAGATTTGTTGTGGTTAATTTCATGACTGAGCTGGCCTTTCCTGGACAAACCAGTTCTCCTCAGTAGGAGTTTAGATGACTGTTTAGATAGCCCTAATTACACAGTGTAAGATTCAGCTCAGTATGAAGATTAAAAGGTGGAAGGTTGTGTATTCATTGGAGTTGAAAAGTTGGTAAAGCTAATTCTGAGTTATGACCTCTTTGTGCATATCTGTATAGGGCATGAGTTACGTGACACATTCTGTTGGACCCAGTGTTTTCAAATTTTTGTCGTCTTACATTGACATGGAAAAAATTTGAAACTGCAAGTAAAATTCCTTCTGCCCAAAGCTATTCTCCTTCACCCATCTGCTTCATCATCACCACACATCAGTTGCAATCTAGGGTAGATCAGAGCTTTTAATGCTTTGGCAGCCACCTCTCAAGTGTCAGAGGCTGTTAGTGTCCCACAGGTGTGGGTCATTGGTGGTGCAGCTGTTGTATCATAGGCCTGCCAGATCTGAGAACATTCCTCAGAGCATAACCAGTCCTCTTTTATGAGTTAAAATGTTCCCAACTGCCCTACAAACTACAATGGGAAGGAGTGGGAGACTGTGATGTATGTTGCAAGCAGGAGCAGTTCGTTGGTCATGTGGTGATTCAGTGTGTGTACCTGTGATCTGCAGAGCTTAAATCTCCTGGCAGCAGACTCTGGTGAAATCTATCCTTTGAACTGAGCCCAGGTGTTGTGTGGAAGAGTATCTAGTTGATGCTAGTTAGAAATATAATTGGGAAAATGCTGACAAGCAATATGAATTATTGTGGCCCACAAGGCTTCAGCATACTCCTTGAACCTCAATTGTTTTCTGGTGTAGGTACAGTTTTAGTGATTTATTTTAAGCTTAGCACAAGGATAAGTTTTGTTGTAGGGAGAAGGTTTAAAAAGATGACTATATGTGACGTGGAGTATATGTGAGGAATTTACATACACATGTAGCTGTGAACCAATATTATCTGTTTTCTTAGGTTCTCATTCTCTTACTACTGATTACATGTACACATTGTGTCTTGAATTTTAGGCTGTTTGGAGGCAAAGAGGCATTTTCTTTTGTGGATAGCATAGGAGACATCTCACTGGAGGCTTTTGAGGCTTCCCCATACACATATAAGTAATATAAACAGCAATTGCACCAGGTGAATTCTGCACCAGCATTGCAAGTACTGGCTTCAAGAGAACTGAGTCATGTGTGGAGAACACGAACGCACACGCCTGCTGGTAGGATCACAGCACAGCCAGTACACTCACTCTTTTATACACTGCAAGGGGAAAGCACTCTGAAATTCCAGACTTCATTTGATCTGATACTTTAAAAATGTTAATGCCATTTCTAAAATTTTGATACAGTATTTAAAATTACAAATTAAACAGAAATTTGAAGAGGCAAAGTTATAGACTAGTCTTTCTTATTATAGCTGATTTGTGTCAGCTAAGCTGATCTAGGTCCAGTAGTTCAATTGGCTGAGATTCAAGTCTTGGTGTACTAAGCCTAGAAAGTTAACATGTTATGTTGAGGAAGAAGGAGGGGAAGGAAAGGAGAACTTACTGTCCAAACCTTTCTTCTACCGTTAGTGCCACTTAGGGCCACACAGAACAGCAAGAGAACTATTTATTTTTTCTCTGTAAAATATTTTTATCACAAATGGATCCAGCATTAACTCTGAAACAGTTTCCTTGGCCGCTCTCATATGTCCTGAATTGAGTGTGTAATGTGGTTGCAGACAAGACCCTAACAAACCTGTGTTCAGAGCTGTTATGCAAAAGTCCAATGGAAATGGACAGAAATGGAAAAATTGCTGTTCAAGTTCCTGTGCTTGGAACAGGTAGAGGTTTCACAAGAGTAAGAAGACCTGTTCTGTGAGGAAGCTCTGGCCTTGCCTGTTAAAGTTAGTTTTTTGACCTGCCACTTGCCATGGAGAAGCAATAGTCTGCTCTATGAGATTCATAGTAAAGTTTTCTTATTCACTTCTGTCAAGAGATACACATCACATAAAAGGAGGACTTGAGTGCTTGGGTTTGCAAATGTAAATGTTTTTTCAATGCAGTTGTTACACAAACTATCTTTTTTTGAACTACTGAAGAGTTTCTGAAAGCTATTCTAGAACTAGGTGGAATTTGTACCAGCAGAGATGCTGTGATAGAGCTGATCTGTTACCTCCTCACTTTTGGATCAGATTTTAACTTAAAGTGGCAGATTTCTTCATGGCTATGCATGGCTTCAATCTTCCTTGAGCCTCAGCTGCTGCCGATCAGGTGGTTTTGCTGTGCTCTTCCTCCTCGCTCTCAGCTGTTCATTCCTGCAGCCTGCTTTTGCTTATGTTCATGTTTTGGTGTCACACTGGGAGCTGGATCAAAGATCAGCCCTAAAGGGGTACAAAATTTGTCTGTTTTGTTGCTTATTTTCAGCTGTTTCAAGAGAGGAGATGAGTTGATGATGAGGAGAAGGAAGTTGTTTTGGCTGGAGCCCATATTTATTTTCAAATAAAGGCACAGTATCTGCAGCGAGAGACTGTAATTTATGTAATCAGTTAATTGCATAATTAATTTGGCCATTCTGTTATAGAGCTGCTGTTCCACCAAGCAGCAGAAAATCCCACTGAGCTTTTTGTACCTTCAGGTTCTAGGAATATTTTTCATGTGTAATCAGTTTTGCTATCATCAGGTCACATTGAGTTGTGTTTTGTGTTGAAATTATCTATCAGTTTTGAAACATCTTTTGCTCTGAGATGAGGAAACTGATAGATAAAGTAGCTTGCAGTAAAGAGGCTTGCTAAGAAAGTGGAAAATGTTAGCCTCAAAGGTCAGTGTTTCAGAAAGCTGAGAACCAAGACTTAGAACACAAAGTTGTGCAATCTTCTCTATTTCAAGGGAGGCTGATCTGCAGATGGCATAGAGGTTTGTGTATATATCCATCCTTTCAATTCTAATCAACAGAAAGAGAAATCATAAAATAAGTGGGAAAATGTTTGTGTGAAAAAAATATTTGAAAAAAACACAAGGTTAATGTTTTCTTTTGCAGATATAGTTTGTCTGCTTTGCTGGACTATATTTACTAATTCAAAATCATGTGTAGATAGCATTTCTGTGTCCTTGCTGTGGTGATTTCATGCATAACTACTGAAGCATGTATCAAATAATATTTGACTTTTCTTTCAGAAAAGCAGAGAAAAAGTGGAATAAAAATATGAAGGACTGCTGTAATTGCCCTGTTCTGTTTCTGTTTCTTAAGCACAGGGGCATCACACTGTATCCAAGTTTAAATGGTTTTAGGGATGTGTTTTGCAGACATGAGTTCCAAGAAAAATAAGGTTCATAGCTACTTAAAGGACATAGTTTTCTTTGCTTGCTTCAGTTATGCTCAGGAAGCATTGAACCCACAGAGAGGTGAAATGGCCCATTCAAAATATAAAAACTATTTACAAGTTCAATTTTGAGGAAAGTGCTGTCAGGGTGACAGGTGGAAGAGGAAACTGGTAATGAAACATAGAGTTCTCACTAGCTCAGTTAGGGCTATTTGTGGTAAGAAATGTTATTTTGAGTTCCTGTGGTTATAGCCTCATCCTGTATTTCAGTACTTTCTGATTAATGTATTTAGAAACACCTGATGTCAGTGTGCACGGGTAAGTTTAAATACATATCCTGGTGGCTGCTGTATTGCTTTCACTTATGTACATGCTATAATAGAAAGAGAGAATCCAAATAATTTGTCAGATATTCATCAAAAAACAAACCCACAGAACTTGTGTTTTAAATTATGTTGCCCTTTTTTTAAGGAAGGGGTTTTAACTTGCAGCTTCCTGACCTGTTGATTTGGGTTTGTAGATTTTAACAACCGTGTTCTATCTCAAATGTCTGAATACTGCAACTGATAAAACTATTCAGGTTGTAGAACACTTACTTTTGGCTACATGCTCCATCTTTGGCTGAGCATAACAAATACTGAGTCCTACACTATGATGTTTGCTATAATCTGTCTTTCCAGCAGTAGGACACTGTGACATGTGTTGTTGAAAGACAAATTCAGTGCTGGGAGGGAGTGAGGAAGAAAAAGGGAAAAAGAAAGGTATGGAGATAGGGGTTAGGATAGGTTAGATGACTGTCTTGTGCATATTGGTTTTTAAAGTATTATGGAAACATTTATGAGTGCTCTGTGTTAGTTTGGTTAGTAGCAATATATATTATTCCTTAGGTTCTTCAGAGCATGAAATTTCCTTTCTTTTAAACTGGTTTTATTAGGAGAATTCATCTGGGAAGCAGAGATGCAAGTTATTGTATTTTCACTTTTTCAGCATCTTGGCCACTGGCTCATTATATTTGAGAAGGGTCACTATTTTGTATTGCTTTTGTTTTATACTTTATCATGGCCTTGGACAAATTTTCAGGTAAAAACTGATAATGTTTGTAATGCACATGTTTCAGTCCTAATGTGTTGTTTCCTTTTAAACAAGATGTAGTGATTGCATGTGTAAATAATTTTGGCTAGCCCCAGCAAAATGTGTAAGGGAGATCAGAGCACCTACTTTGGACTCTTAATTGTAGTCAAGGAAGCCTAACACCAGTTGTCATGACTCAACAGGAGGGCACAGCAGCTGGTGTGAGCGAGAATTTGAGAAATATGTTTTGGGGACTTCACATGTGACTACACTCTAGGATGTAGTTTCCTGAGAAGCACTCCCACACCATGCATGGTAAGCACAGATATTTCTGTGGTGTGGTGGTGAACCAAGTCTGGACACAGACATAACAAAAAAACCATGCTTTGGCTGGTTGAATTCCTCAGTCCCATCCATCAGCTGGGTACAAAGCCAGGACCCTGCCAGACATGGGTTGCAACTGGAGCTGGTGGACAAGGCTCAGCAGTCGCTTGAGAGGCTGAGATGTTTTGCTGCCAAACACAGCAGAAGTAAACGTGTTGCAGGAGCCTGGATATGCCTGAGTCTAATGTGGCTTCTAGTTCTTGCTTTCCTTAGTCATGATCCAGGTTGGAGGCCTGTCTTTTGTCAGATGAGCAGCTGCAATGTACCTCTGTTTATTACTCCTGCAAACGTAGCAGCTGCCTTGGCTTCTCAGAAAAAAAAATAAGCAGGCTGCGGAAGAAGATGTGATGACGATGGTACCTGTTTGACACAATGATTTAAAACTGAGGGAGTGTAAAGAATAGATCCTTTCTCAGTTTGAATATGGCTTGTGGGTTTTGCCATTAGGTGTGGTCTGTAGCAAGTGGGCTGTTTGGCACAGCCTCAGCTTGCCTTGACGCAATCAAGAGCAAAAGGAGGTGCCTGACTTCCCGTTGGTAGCTGTGGCTCTTGGATGAGAGCCTTGTTTATGGCCCCTTTTCCCAGGACCATTTCTAATCTAAGCTTCATAACCCATGCTGAGTTCCGTAGAGCCCCTTCAGAAGACCAAGTACTTTCTGTAAATGCCTTGGCAGTGCAGTTTATTCCTAGAAAAAGACAGATCCACTGCACTGAAAACTGTCAGCTAATTTTTAGTTGTTCTCACAAATGTATTGGAGGCAATTGAATAAGCTTTCTGGATTCTGCCGCAGTTGAGCCACACAATCACCTTGGGAAGTAGTGCCTATGATTAAACCAAGCTACTGTGCTTGGTTTAATTAATTTAATTCATTAATTTAATTTCATTGAGGTCTTTCCCAGCTTTAGCAATTACTTCTGTATTTTCTCTTGTTTATAAAGGAAAAGAACAAGCTAGCTTCCACAACTTCTCATGTTTTTAAAAATGCCTCCAAGAGATGTTAGATCTTTGCTGGGCAGCTGCTCTCTTAATTGGAGAGCAGTGGTTTTGAAACAGGCTTTCTAGTTGTATCAGCACCCAGCTTGCAAATGTGTGGTGTTTTCTCATTTATACAGATCCAGTGTCCATCTTGCCAATTTGTCTGGTGTTTCAAGTGCCACTCTCCCTGGCATGAAGGCGTTAACTGCAAAGAATACAAGAAGGGAGACAAGCTGTTACGTCACTGGGCCAACGAAATCGAACACGGGCAGAGGAATGCCCAGAAGTGTCCAAAATGCAAGGTGAGCTGCTCTCCCTTGGCTTGCAGGTAGTGCCTTCAAACTGTTCAAATATACATGTAAAATAAATATTTGTAGCTTCTGCTCAGCACTGGAAATGAAATTCACACTTGCTGTGCAGTTTCTTGTTAATGACCCATTGAGAAAAACAGGTCAGATTTTTTTGCTGGTTTCTGCACTGATTCTGCAGAACGTCTGCATGTAAAAGAAACGTTATGGAAATTATTAAGAGGAGGCTTTGATGTATGCTTAGAATCTTAGAAATGTTTTGGTTAATTAATTACAGAATAAATGAATCCTGGGATAAAGCTTTAAAGAAATGGAAAGCTTTAGGGAAATACAGTGCCCTTTGTCAGGTTTTCCAGAGTTTGAGTGTGTTCAATGTCTGAGTAAGACTAGAAATACTCTGTCAACAAGTTAACAAAGGGAAACTAAGACTTGGCAAAACTGTAGGTTTTGTATGATTTAGTGTTACTTCTTCACAAGCTGTACCTCAAGGTGGGACTTCACAGGCCGCACCTTGAGTGCTGTGTCCAGTTCTGGGCCGTTCACTTCAAGAAGGACATTGAGCTTCTGGAGTGAGTCCAAAGAAGGGCAGCAGAGCTGATGAAGGGCCTGGAGCACAAGTCCTGTGAGGAGTGGCTGAGGTTCCCCATGAGCCTCCTTTTTAGCCTGGAGAAAAGGAGCCTCAGGGGGCACCTTTTCATTCTCCACAACAGCCTGAAGGAGGGTATAGCCAGGTGGGGGTTGGCCTCTTCTCTCCCAGGCAACCGGTGACAGGACAAGAGGCAATAGCAGCAAGCTGCACCAGCGGAGGTTCAGGCTGGGCATTAGGAGGAATTTCCTTGCAGAAAGGATTGTTAAACATTGGAATGAGCTGCCTGGGAGGTGATGGAGTCACCAGCCTGGAGATGATCAGGAAATGACTGGATGTGACAGTGCCATCAAAGGTTGGAGCTGATGATCTCAGAGGTCTTTTCCAACCTAGGTGATCTTCTGAAGTCTTTCTCATTATTAACTTTCAACACGGAAATGCAGTTCCAGACCCTAAAAATGTCGTTGATTCCTTCAGAGATGAGAAGTATTTCCCACTCCTCAAATGAGATGCAGCAGCCCTGCACACCCCTGCCCCAGTTGCCCTTAATGAAGGGTGCTCTTAAATTTGTTCACTAGTTTTTTCATGGCTACCAACAAAGTAGTGAGGCAAAGCTGGAGTGTTTTGTAGAAGATGAATATTGAATGGGAGGATTTACTTATAAACATACCAAGTATATGTCACACTTTGAGCCTTACACCATGCAAATAAGAGAATTTTCATCAGTTTACTAAGTATCATATTTTGGTCTTTGAGAAAGAAATGCCTATGATGCCATAGCTTGAAATTGAAAGATTTCAAAACAGTGAGCAAAATTGGAAGGCTCTGAAATCAGCAGCTGGTTGTTTACCCTTCTTCCTGCACATGTGTGACCTTTTAACAAAGTTTTTGCAGCTTGCTTTTTGGTAAGAGTTGATAGGTTTTAGTCAGTTTTAAAAATGTTCACTTTCTGGGAAGTCTTAAAGTAAAATACTTTGTTGCTTTTAGAGTGGGAAGAAGTATGTATTTTGATTTTGTTTGACTTGTGTCCAGGTTCAGATTTTATGACAATGGGAAAGATGTGACCTGAAATAAATTGTCCAAAAAACTAAGGATGTGGACTAAACAAAAAAATATGAATGTGGAAAAACAGAAGTGGTAAGAAGGCTGATAGCTAGAAAGAGAAAGGACCTCAAACTGCTAAGTCTAACATATAGCCTGAATAAGTAAGAATTTAAAATGCCACATTTAAATATTCAACTCTTTTCACCATCTTCAAAAGAAAAGGCTGAACACTTGAAACTTACATGGCTTGTTACTAATTCTGAAGCATTAAGTTGCATGAGTTTGGCTGCTAATTTAAAAAATACTTGAGGTTTCTTTTCTTAATCAAAGGAAAATAAAACCTCCTACGTGGTGGGAGGCAGTATGGAAACTTATGAAACTAGCAGAGAAAAAGAACCTCTGTTAAGTCCTTCCTGGTAATGTGCCACTGTAAGTGAATATTGAAAAGGGAATTCAACCTTTTATTAAACAGTGTTGCTACCCCAACTCTTGATACTTCTTCAGAAGTGAGAAAAGTTCTTCCTGCCTACAATCTCAGTTTATTTTTAAATCAAATCTATATCCTACAAGTAATCAAAAGTACTACTTAGCCAGCAGTTAGTTCAACAAATACATCTTTGAGTAGTTAAAAAAAATACATCTTAAGCAGTATTCTTCATCAAATCTTTAGTAGGTATTTGGGGCCGTGGGGGTAAGCAATGTGACAGTTACCGAATATTAGATCTCCTACTACTCTGCCTCTCTCTCCCATCCATCCCTCCATCCAAAATCTGTATATAAAATAACATTTAATCACATAATCCTATTTCCAAATAAAGAGTGACGAAGAAAATAATTTTTAACACACTGTTTGATTTATCCATGTTCTAGGTTCACAGAGGCAATGTTTCAGGTGGAAACATACTTTATTTTTAACCTCTTTCATATTTTGATTGAAAATTTGCAGCAGCCAAAATTGGCAAACAGATTGAGGGAAAGTCAGTATTAAATTGTGCCTAAAGCTATTAGTATTTCATCTTTACACTAAAACTGAAATTAATGGAAATTAAAGGTAGAAGCTTAAATAGAGGCACAGTTTCATTCCTGAAATAATATGTAAAATTAGTGCTAACTTCCAAAGCTTGATAATGATTACAGTGTAAACTGTGACCATATTTTACAGATAGCTTCTGGAGATAAGTATTTATACACACAGATACATACACACGTGACTCTTTTTAGCTGTGCTGTGGAGAAATTGAATGCATTATCTTGTCTGAGCATGCAAGTGAGAAAATCAAAACACACTTAACAGGGTGTGTGTATATAGAGGCAGATCCTCAGAAGAATACAAGTATTTCAGTGGTTTGGGTAAATGATTTGAAAGAACATAATCCTTTGTAATGTGAATATAGTGGGGGCTGTTAGATAAGCTTAAACTTGACTGCTTTTTCCTGTAGTTGGATACAGCTTTAGCTCATCCAATAGGAATAGCTTATATTTACCTGGTCTCTCCAAATATGTCTGCAAAAGACAATAAAAATGTTACACACTGTCCAAACATTTAATTATAGATTCATGTTGTCCCTGTGCGTCAGTATGGAAATACAAAAAAATGCTACTTTTTAAAACTGTATCTTAAATTTATTTTGACTTTTTTCTTAACAGAGCCTTTTTCAAATTTACTATACACTATTTTGAGAGTTAGTATAGACTATTTTTCTCAACAAGACTTATTCAAAAAGTGCTGGTCTTGTTCTAGAGTAAGTTGGCTAGTAAGTGCCAATGTCCAGCATGTTATTGGATGTCATTTGTCAAAATCTAGAAAATTATTTGTCTTTTCCCAGTACTGTTTTAAGGGGTTATTTTTTACAATTTCTTGGTATGTTTTCAACAAAATGCTTTGGTTCCCACAAGTGTTTTTACAGTACAGCAAACCAAGGAAACCCTCCATGTTGGTGTTATCTTACCCCAGATTTCCGAAGCAACACTATCACATAGGTGCTCTAGCTTAGAAGGCTTTGAACAGCAGCAGAAATTTAAGAACAAGCATGTCAATGCAAATAAAGGAGTATGTACTTCTTATCTGTTCTGATTCATGTACGTGTTATCAAATAATTCAGGGCATAGTTTTTGGAAGCACTCTGCAAATCAATTCTCATCCTCTGGAGGGAGGAGAGTCCTTATTTGTATACAAAGGTGTAAAGCTGTGCAGATTTTCTTCAGGGGTGGAGGAGACATGGCCACTCGCCCTCAGAACTTATGGCAGTGATTTTTCTAGAAGATTTCAATGAGAGGGCATGTCATATGCAGAGGGGGTAAAATGAGGGTGTGAAATAGCCACTTCAGTTGTCTACTTGAGACTCCAAACTGGATGTGTTTGGCTTTGATGTGTAGCTTTCACCCGTGTTGTTCTGGAAGCTGTTCTTTGGTTTCTGAATGGCTAAACTGTAAGGTGAGTGTACATCTTGGGTTTTGAACAGGCTGTGGGTGTGGGATGGAGCCTGTAGCTTGGACTGAATGCATGGAGGCAGGAACTGCGCTTGCAGTTGCCGTGCTGAGGGGAGCCTGCAGGGGAGCCTGCAGTCACGGGGCCCTGGGCCGCGCACAGCCGCAGCTTCCAACGGCATTCCTGCACATTCCCGCGGCTGCCCCTTGTGCGCCATGGTGCTGTCAGTGCCGCAGGAGCACTCGTGATAACTGAGCCGTCCGCGATGGCTTTCTCAGCCTATGGATCTGTAATCCATCTCTGTCAGTGGATTATCGGGAGGGCACGGAGGCATGCCCATGTGAACCCGAGATGAAGCTGATCTGGTGAGATGTCATGTCTTAGGCTTGAGAGCCGCCTGACTAAGTGATGCAAAATTCACCTGGCATTGTCAGTCTGCAAAGCATGTGATAGGGAGTCCAAGCCCTGCATCTAAGCTTCGTGGGGTTTTTTACTTCATTTTTTAAATCAAGTCTTTACTCACTGGAAAAAAGGAAAGTTTTTGCAATAAAAAGATACAGGCGAGTAGAACCAGTTGTTCCAGATAAGCAGCATTTGAAGACAGTTATATGTGCAGATGAGTATTGACTAAAATATTTTTATGGTTTGCTTTTTGAAAAAACAAGCATGAAGTGCATGTAATTGCAGCATTTGTCTGTAAGAAAATAAATCCTTATCAACTTCTTTCATGTTTCAAGAGGACAGTATGTCTGGAGACTTTAAGGCAGAAACAAGTAGATTGACAAATTATTCACGAGTCATGCATGACTAAATGGAGCTGGGAGGCTTCTAGGAAAGCATGGGTAGAAGGATGGCAGGCAGTTTCTAAGAGGTGGGTACTTCTGAAAGATATGAATGGTAGAACATAAAAGGCTATTGTAGCATCTCCCTGAAGTCCTCACTATCTATAAAAATTAACTTACTTTTGAAGTGTGAGGTAATTTTAGTTTGCATCTAGGATTTTTATAGGTTCCAGGATTATACAGAATTACAGTGAGGATGAATGGTGATTTAATTGGGTTAGTAAATTAGAGAAGGCAGAGGAGACTTCAACAGTCTCGATTCAAAGAGAAAATAAAGCAACCAGCTAATTCTTATTAGTCACAAAATCTAGTTCGCTCATTTACATTTTTAAGATAGAATCAGCAGATGAGGAAGATTACCCTTTAAATTACAAAAGTCTGCATAGTTGCTGAGCTTGTCCCCTGAAAAATTAATTTGAATTAAATTTTAAAGTTAATTTGTCAAAATACTCTTAAGTCATTATTAAAATTCCTTTGCTTCAGTTTAAATTAATCTGAGGAATTACAGATAAACTATGGCTCCAAAGTAGGGTCAATATTTTTTCACATGTAACCTGAGAAGTAAGAAGTCAAGCTGACAATGTAGTGTTCCTTTTAGAAAAAAAACCCCATATATTTTCTTAAGTTATGCTTAAGTTGGTATAATATTGAGTGGATGTCTTTTTCCACTTTGCCTGCTGTCAGTGCTTAACTGTGAAAGTTTTGAAGTCAAGTGGTTTATAAAGCTCATCAGCAATGATGTTTTTTCAGGTGCCTCTGGAGAACAGCACACCTGTAATGCAGCAGAATTCCTTGGGGTAGAGGGGGATGTTTGCTTGGTCAGACAAATTTTAAGTCTACTACAATACTTGCCCAGTGGAAAGCATTGTTTTTAATAGCCCAGTTCTCTCTTTTGTGAATGTGTTTCCATGCTTATTGTATAAAAGCAGCATTTGAAAGCATAGCAGTGCAAATCCTAAGATTACTGCTGTGGCACAGGGATGCTGGCAGGTGTATCTGGACTAGTGTTTCCTTTGTAACTCTTACCGCCAGTGTTGCAGGTGGAAAGCATCACTCTGTTACATGTATAAAGTGCCAGCTTCAGGAGATGTTTGAGCCAGCAAGATGAGAGCCCAGATCACGCTGATCAACAGCGAAGAACATTTGACCCTCTCAACAATGTCGGATACCCCAGGAGTCACGAGCTGCTCTGGAGCTCGCTGAGCTTTCAGTGTCTCTGGTGCTTTCAGGGCCACTGAGTGGTCATGCCATGTCTTTGTCTGTACCTCCCTGCAAAATTAATATGTGTAAATAATTATAGGAGTTTCAAGAGGCATCTGTTGCAAGTTTCAACAGATGAAATTCAAATTGGATGTAATGGAAAAATGTATTCCCAGGGAGGATGGTGAAGCATGGTATAGATTGCTCAAAGAGGTTGTGACATACCCATGCATGGAAGTTTTTTGAATCTAATGGGATGAGACCTGGTGCAATCTGATCTGGCTGGAGTTATCCCAGCTTGGAGTTACGGGTTAAAACAGATGATCCCCAAGCATCACTTTCAACCTCAATTATTAGGCTAGCTACCATTCTACTGTGGAACGTGGTCTTGGAATGCAGAATGGGGAACTATTTATGCAGGCAGTCATTAAAAGATGGCTGTAGAACTGGGGCAGCCCTGTTTCTAGTGTGCTGTGGGTATCGTGGAAGTTTGGTGTAATTTTTTATTCTACGTATGGTTTGTGGAATTTTTTTTTTCCGAGAAGGAAAAAGCATCCATGCTTCTCAAATCATGCACTGTAACAGTAGTATCTTTATGGTGTTTATTACAAAATGCCAAATCAATTTGTGATGGAAAAAGGAGTGGAGCCACAGGTGGCCTAAGAGGGGAAACCCATCTGTGGAGGGGTCAAACAGAGTTCATTTCATAACTATATTCACTATGCTGCTTTTATTTTTAATAAAGTTTGATGCTAACAGATCCACTTCGGCAGTAAAGCCAAGATTTCAGTAAGGGCAAGAATTCTCATCTGATATGAAGAGTGTTAAAAAAGGAGTATTATGTAGGAAATGGGAATCTGAAAACAATAGAACTCACATATAATGCTCTGAAACATGCCTCAGAAAACCATTATTGTCTTAAGCCAGCTGCAGTATCAATTAATGCAAATACTGGCTTAGCAGGGGGTTGCTTGCAGCTTCTTTTCATCTGGCACATGAACTGCCCCGGGTAGTGCCCGCTTTCCTGGGCTTAGGAAGGGAGGAAGAAATAATACTTCTGTTTTCCTTGTGCTCACACAGATCCACATCCAGAGAACCGAAGGGTGTGACCACATGACCTGTTCACAGTGCAACACTAATTTCTGTTACCGTTGTGGGGAGAGATACCGCCAGCTCCGCTTCTTCGGAGATCACACATCAAACCTCAGTATCTTTGGATGCAAATACCGCTACCTCCCCGAGAGACCACATCTGAGGAGATTAGTGCGAGGCTCTGTCTGTGGTGAGTGGATTCATGCTCCTTGGGGAGAGCTGCACAATGAAGTGGTGGAGGGGATAGCACAGTTATAGGTAAATTAAAACCAGTGGTTTAAAGGATTGGATGGGTAACTCAGTTATTCAAAAGGTTGGCTTATTAAGTATATTCAAATATATGGCGTTTGCCCTCCCTTTTTACATGGAATTTATATGATTAAGTATTGTGTCCTCTTCTCATAGCTTTTTTCCTGTTTTTTTAATAATACATAAGCAAACTGGAAGAGTGCTGTCAATATGCATGTTGCTGGCTGTGTTGATTATTCTGAAGGTATATTGGAGAAATGGGTCAGAGAGAGGAGGAAGCTTAATTAAATTACCCTTAGTGTAAGTCTGAATAAAGTGCTCTTTGGATTTGAAGCTGACCTGAGTTGAAAAACTTAAGGTTTTCCCATATAAATGGGACACTATTTTAACTGTTAGCTTTAGTTCAGATAAAATCAGCTTGAAACAAAACACAACTTACATACACTAATTTACTCATGAAAGTATGATGCCAAAAATGTCTTTTTGCTGACCAAAAAGGCACTTATAATTTGCTTTTGAGCCAGATAGATGTCTTTCTCAATCTACAGAAACACAAGATAATAAAGTAGACTCTTAATATTATGTGGTGTCTTTCATATATGTGAAATTCAGTCACTGTAGTGAGTTTACAACATGTGAAGTGACCTATAATGTTACAGGAAATGGATGCATTAACTGTCAAAAACTGGGAACATCAAGGAAAATAGAACTTTTCATACTCAGAATTAAGACATAAAAGTTGGAGATGACTTGTAGGATGAGGAAATGCTTTGAGCTTGATTGTAGAGAGAAAGGCAAGAGACAGAATATGTGGGAAAAAGCAGACCTGAGGTGAAAACATTACTCCTGAGCCAGACATGTTCCAGGTAGAAAGCTAGGTGGTTTCCAGAGTAACATAAGAATTGCCACACAAATTCATGGACCTGGTAATAAAAATGCCAGTTTTGCTGCTTTGCATTGTGGGAGATACACAGATCTGGAATGCTTGTTTTAAACAAGTGACAATGTGTCATCCAAGCCCATTAGTTTGACCTCAGGAGGTTGCAAGACTTTGGTAACCAACTTTGAGAGAAGTGATTTAAAGATACAGAAATAACTAGAAAGGAGATGAAAATTGCAAATGATTGGAGGTGCCTACTCTGAAACATTTTTTAGAGATGAATTGCAACACTCGAGAAGATCTAATCTAGATGAAAGACAGTGCTGGCATTAGGGCACATGAATATAAACATTCATTAAGAAATTTAGGCTTAAACTTCAAGAACTGTTTCAAAGCACTTAGTAAGATTTCAGAAGAGCTTTTAGTAATAGCCACAATGGCAAACAGTATAAGCTGTTTTTAAATAGATCTTGTTATATTTGGTGTAATTAGTCTCTGCTGTAGCAACAGACTGTACTTGCAGACATTACCAAGTCAGTGCTGCTCACATGCAGAGTCACGGGTAGCTTTATTAGAATCATAGAACAGTTTGGGCTGAGAGGGACCTTTACAGGGCACCTGCAATGTGCAGAGGCATCTTCAACTAAAGCAGCTTTCTCAGAGCCCTGTTCAGCCTGGCCTTGTATATTAAAGCTCCATGGTAAATATGCGTATGCTCATATTTACAAGATCACACATAGAGAAGGTATAAGATATTTTTATTTTCATCTCCTATTTGCAAGTGTATTTGTGGTTTGCATTAATTAATAAACCAAGAAAGATTAGCAAAGCTAATTACAAAGCAAAGCTAATTAAACCTCAGATTACATTTCTCATAGGGTTTTCTGTTAAAAATTTCTCTCCAAAACTCCGTCACATGATGTGATTTCTCACAAGAATGATCATCATCTGAATAGAGACAGAGGTACCTGAATCTGTCAGCACATGTAGTAATCGCCTACATTTTTACAACAGCTTGTTAACATTTAAGTTGACAATAATTCATAGAATTTTTCATCAGTACTTATGACCTTAAATCTGTCATCTCTACAGCTCTAGATTTGAATATTGATCTCAATACACTTTAAGAATAACTACCAAAATACTCCAGAGACCTAACAGAACTCACACATGCAAATAAAAAATTAAAATCTTCAGAAATTTGCATCAGATTTGAATTTGGTCACTGAGCTCACAGCTCTTCTTTCATTGCAGTAGATTTTGGCTATGACTTGCATATTGTGAGCAAGTCTAGGTTTTTGTATTTTTTTCCACAAAAGTGCACATGTGGGTTTTCACATCTGCTTTTAAAAATGCATTATACTGCTGTAAGATTGTATCTCCTGACCCTTTTCCTGGCCTTTTGAAGAAGGCATAATCCAAAACTGTGATACAGTTTGTTTGTGGATTCTGCCGTTTTCAATGCTGGAAATTTGCTAGGATCATCTGTCTTTGTGAAACAGAATTCAACAGAATTGATCTGTGGCTGTTAACTGGGCTTGTGTAAAGGTCTGCCTAGTGAGTCTGTCCCCAGCAATGGTCAATTAGAAGTAAGATCTCACTCCCTGTTTGTTTTCCAGTAATAATTGCTTTAAACTCATTCTTAGTTAAGGTTTGTATCTGAACCTTTGCTTTATAAGCCTCAGTGGATGGATCCTTCGCTAGTTTTAACAGTTCTTAAATCTTGGCTTCCACAACATTTCTGGTAGAGGCTCTAAGATTTCACGATGTGTCATGTGGAGAAAGTCCTGTTTTTTTTTATTGATTCCTGGTAATTTCATTGGCTACATCTGTTATCATGAAATTGAGTAAACAATAATACTTGCTGGCCTTTTCATACGTTTTTTTTTATGGACCGTCCATCAGATTCTGTTTTGTCATGATATTTGATTTATTTTTTTGTTTGTTTTGTTTGTTTGTGTTTTATGTGTTGAGCTGAATCTTAATCACCTAAGATCAAATTTAAAACCCAAAACTGTTGAATTCCACTAAAGGATCACACCCAGGCTCAGAGAGGTTCCCAGTAGCTAGAAGTGTAAATATAAATATGTAAATACTTTTATCAGGCAAGAGAGGAGCATTATCATCAGTAGGTGTTACTGCAGAAGCCTGGGTTTTGGTTCTGTTCTGAAAGTCAGCAGAAGAAGAGATGGTAGCAGAGATGCCATTAAAAGCATAGCCTGCACATTTTAGTTACATGTAGTAAGAATCAAGGGTTGGATTTCCTGTAGAAAAATGCCTCTGCTAGTTATCTAAGTAGGGGAAATTAAAGGAATGTTATCCTAACTATCTGTGGAAGACTGGTGAGTTATTGCTAGATATGTGGGAATTTTGTATGACTTTTTACTATATTGCTATGGAGAAGAAATACTTTAATAAATGTAATTTTGTAGCCATGTGGAGTGATGGTTTTTTGGATTGTTTCTAAAATCTGGCTAGGTGGATTGTGTAGAAAGATCACCTCATGGCAGGCTGGCATGCTATCATGGTATCTGTTAAGAAGCAAGTGCATACAGTCACAAACTGCTCTGCAGAAAAAAGAAGGGAAAACTATTTATGGTACCATAAATTTCAACATACTTTTCTTCATAAACCAGCTATTACGTAAAAGTGATAGTAATCACAGGGAGAAGAAAACCCAAGAGCAGAAGTCATCTCTGACATTTCTCTCCTTTCTTTAGCCAGCATGTTTTTTAGAGAAACTGTCCTGTGACCAGTTCAGTCAAGTGAAATTGTTTTTATTCTTCCATCCCAGCAGACTTAGAGATTTCATTCTCATTATAATTGTTTGCCTGCATTGTTGAAGGCAGAATATTTGGCTGTAATTGGAGCCAGTGATGAATTATACAGGAAGGAAAAGCATGTTCAGCTGTCTTAAGTGTACTCAAGATGCCACTGGAATACCACCTGGATTCAGTTGATGAATTGTATTCAAAATTAGTTGCTAGGTACTTCACAGATCTGTAACAAGACACAACATGTAATGAAGCTATTAAAGCAAATTAATTTCTTTTTGCATGGCAACAAGCATTTCAGATAGGATTCTGAAAGCAGGATGTTTTGAGATTTGACTGACATTTACTCCCATCCCAAGCAGAGCATGAGGTTTGCTTCACATAAGCATCACTTGGAGCCTCACAGAAGGCAGCATGCAGTTCTGTGATCCAACCTTCATTAGCAACTTCGTATTTTAGTTGGTCTGACTTGTAAGAAGGTGTCTCTATACACTTGATAAGACTCTTCAAAAACAAATGAAGACTTTTATTAGCACTTACGTCTACATAGATATTGCTGGCTTGATTTGTAAGTAGATGTTTTTATTGTCTCTGCTTAAACAATAATGGTATTTAGACTTAAAAGATAAAATTTAGTATTTCTCATATGTTAGTGATTAAATCTGTTTTTATAAACTAATTTATTATTTTTTTTATGTGGCAAAGAATTCTCTAAGGATATTTGGGGATTTGGATATATTACCCTAAAACCTGTAACTAAAACCAAAGTTAGGCAAGGGAAAAGTATTCCCTCATGTTTCCTGAAATACTTCATTATTTTGCAGAAAAAAGTGGTTCTCTATATCACAAATAAGGCAACCCCTCTGAGACACTTGCAAATACAGTTGTTATGCTACCACAAATGTCTACTTCTCCACGCTGGGCCACCCAGTAGAGAAATTGTTTACCATTAATTTCAGTGCAATTGTAAAAAGGTTCTGTTTTAATTGGGTTTTTTTAAGGTACCCTTAAAAACTAGCTTTGGACAACAGCAAACTGGCTGTCATAACCTACTGCTGAGATCACCACATGGGCCAATGACCCAAGATTTTACTCAGCTCTGAGGCAGGTGTTACATTTGCTGTCTGTGCTCTGTCTCGGAGCTAACAGATGTAGGACAGTTTAGTGCCTGCAGCAAACATCCTTAGTGTCAGTGACATTTCTTGGTGTGTCATGATTCCCTCTATGATTAAGAGCCTGATAATGCTTTGCACTATGACAAACCATGTTTGTCAAACTGGACTTGGATATAAAGGAGTTTTCAGTTCCAACATGTAAAACTGAGCATTTTGTAATTGTTTCATACAATGCAGATAGACATTACTGGAGCAAATAGTACATACCTGCTGCTTTGCCACTGATTGCTGCTGTTTGTACTCCTCCTGATGGCAAGATTTGCAAGCCTTGTGTTGTTTGTTAATTTTAGTTTACAAAGGTAAAGAAATATTAAGGATTCGAATGTGACAGATATATGAGTCGAAAAAGTATTTGTTTTGAAATTTGATCTTTAGAAATAATACATTGATAACCAAAAGAAGATATGGTCACATGAAAAGTAATTTTATTTTATAAGATCTTGGAACTACACAATACTCGTAACTTCATATTCACAGGCAGAAGGATAGACACTACTCTTGCTTTGTTTCAGCTTGGAGTTTGTCAAATGAAAGTAAACAAGTTCTTCAATTAGCTCAGGAGCTGTTCTTTGTGTCTGAAAAGAAATTATTCCAATTGAAGGCTAGCTTAGCCCTTCCCATAGACTCTGTTTCTACATACTCAGTCATCAGCTCAATGATTTAAGTTTTTAATAACTTTGGTACCAAACATCATAATTTTCTAGCATTCTACTTATATGGCTATTAATGAAGTAAGGAGTTCATACCTTGACCATGAATCTTTTAGAATCTTTACTTGAAATTGTTGAAGGCTCTGGTAATGTTTTAAGAAGCTTTTAATTTCTTTTTTTTGGACCTTTCTTGAGGTTTTCCATCTCTTTACATTCATTCTTCTGTCTGCACTTCTGTCTGCACTTGAGTAATGTATTTGACAAGTTCTGTGTGTATAGAACACAGCTCAGTGAAGTCCCAGGAAGGTATGCCATTAGGATGCCTAGCAACTGGAGTAATACAAATATTTGCCAATTTATTTTCTTCTAGGAATTAATGTTTCTCACTCACAACATTCCCATGAAATTTAAAAGCTATCAAAACAGAGCAAGAAAAGAACTAGTTCATTTAACTGCTGTAAATATTTCCAAAATATCTAATTTTTCCTTTAGTCTGCTAAAATTAGTGTTTCAGGTTATGGAAAGGTTTACATCATTATTGAATGAAGTAATCCACTTACTGAAATCTGATATGAGTGACTTGAGAGAGGGAAGGGCAGGGGAGAGAGAGGTAAAAAACAGAATTTTTCTCCCTTTCTAGAGGTGATCTTTCAAACACATACCTAACCCAGAGAATTGCAGAATTTCAAGTCCCTGCTCAGACTGCTGGTGGGTATATCAGTAAAAATGCCTGCCCTCCTGCATTTTCAAACAGCTCTGTTAAGTGATGTCTTTGACCCAACTGCTCAGTCAGCAGAGACAAGGAGATTCTTCCACTGAAAGTGTGCAATGCAAGGAAGATAGCTTGGGTTCTGGTTCAGTTTCAAATTCACTTTCTTCAGCATGACCCCTGCTCTGTGAACTTCTACAGATCATGAACTCATCAGAAATAAAGACTATGAACATGCTTTATTTGTTCTCGGTCTTATGCTCTGGCAAGTATGCTGCTCAACATCACTGCCCTACTCATGTAAGAGCCACAACATATCCTTATAAATATAGGTCCAAAATAGACTTGGCTGTGGTTTGACTGAGACCTAAATCACGGCTGTACATGAGCACTTCACTGTAGCCTTTTAAAGCGAGCAGAAATGTATTTAGAGGTGATGGTCTCATCACCTTGAGCTAACCTAAACTTTCCAAGATGCTAGTTTGCTTGGCATCTCCCCAGAGTGGTTGCTGTGCAGTAGGATTCCGGAGAAGCCAAATTATGGTAGCTTTATAGCTGTCACGTTCCTGTCGATGCTGGAGGGATTTCAGAATGGAAACAAATAAATGCAAGCTGTTAATGTATGAAATAAGCTGTGCTCAGAGAGTTGTGGTGGGTGAAGAGGGCAGAGAGAAATGTGTATAGGGAGCTGACTGCATGGTGATAGCTTCTGGCTGAATTTGTAGGATGAAATTACAAATAGGAATACTGTTTGTAGAGGTAAAAAATATTATTTTAAAATAATAAATTAAAATATTTTCCAATATTTAAATATTTATGAATTGTTGGAAGGGAAAAAATAAAAATTCCTTCTTTGAACTATTTAATGAATTTTGCATTTCAGCTGGAAAACTACTCATTACACCCCTAATATTGGTTCTGGGACTGGCACTGGGAGCCGTAGCTGTTGTAATAGGTAAGAGTTACATATGTGAATGAATCTAATCCTGATGATGCATTTCTCTACATGACATCTCAAAGACATGGAGACAAAGTACATAATTCACAGATACTGTGTTAATATTAAACACAATTTACAGTTACTAGCTTTATTTTTTTTTTCCCATGTTATTTCATTTTTTAAATAAACATCTTTAACTGCTGTAGATAAACTAGTAAAAAGTCCAGAGTAACTTAAACATAACCCTGAGGGCTGACTGACTTGGACCAAGCCTTTGATCACCTCATTGAATCAAGATTTTATGATCTTGGCCATGTGTATGACAAGATTTTTAGGGAACTAAGGCCTAGTCCCAAGAGCTCACCAGCTTGAAGATGTAACAGCAACAAAGGAGCAAATTGACATGAGTCAGTCTCAAAACACAATCCAGTGAAAAGGCTGCCAAATTGTATTACATTGCAAAAACTGGTACTGTGAAGTCATTTGATTACAGTAGCAAAGCTCTGTTAATGTGGTTATATTAATGGGGACACAGATATTTTAGCAAAGCTGCTCTTTGTCTGGCTTAGCTGAGTTTTCCCACGAAAGGAGATCAGCTGTGACTACAAGGTGTAATTTTGCTCATGTGAGTGCATATCCTCTCTTTATGTTGTTAGCAATATCATTCAAAGTCATTCAGGGATCATGCTGCTTCACAGCTTTTATCAAACTGCTTATTCCACTGAAAATTTGCAGAGTGTGCCCAGCCCTGAGGTATATTGGGATGTGGCTCCTTTATTTTGATACAATGAAGCCAAAATACAGCAGGATAGTTACATTAATAAGGTTGTAAGTAACCAATCAACCTATAACCAAAATTTTCTAGGCTACATCTGGCCAATAGGAATATTGCTGTAATTTAGACCAACCATTTTCACTGAAGAGAGTGAGCTGTGTCCATCTTAAATATTTATTCTATTCAATAGAATTTTTATGCCAAAATTTTAAACAATAAAGATTCTTAATGCCAGTAAGTCTTATTTTGATCTGCAATCTGGTAAAATCTATGGTGGAGGAAAAAAACCCCGCTTTTTTATATACTGAAAGTAAGAGGGTTTTGCAGTATTATAGTAACAATATTTGCCTGAATAATCAGAATGCTGTTGGAGTCTCATCCTAGGCTTGGCTGGATAAGATACAGACAAGGCCAGCAGTATGAGCACTTCCCAAAGCATGGATTATTTATAGAAAAGTTTTGGTTTTGAGGTAATTAGAGCAGTATTTGCTGCCAACCACTATTAGAGTCATCTCAGTTACATAGCTGAAAACCATACTGCACCATTTACAAGGCTATTGAGCAAAGCAAGAACTCTGTGATTGTAGTAGTCTTTTGTTCTCTGTTGTTATGGTAGTGGTGTCCGAAAAGAAAATCTTTGGCCATTTCAGTGAGCTGGTGGCAAGAGAAAGATGCTTCTTATTTGGGTTTGAGAGGGTAAAAACTATTTGACCAATTATTTTTCACCTGAATTGTTGTGATGTATTTATTTGTTTTTGTTTTTACAGCTTTATTCTCTCAAAAGACTTTTAAGAATAAATAGTTCCCTGTCCAGGCAAGAATAAGTACTTGATACTATTCAAGATAAATATTTGGTATTACTTCACAGTAGATGAGGATGCTTGTAAAAATAAATAAAAAGTAAAACTATAACATACTGTCTCTATTGCATGTGAATCTAATTGAAAACTAGTTTAGCTACATCAGCTTTGAATTTAGATCTAAGAACTTCCAGAGTGCTTTTTAAAGTTTTATGTTTGTACCTCATATCAAGCAGTATGGTTCAGAAATTAATTTATCAGAAGTGAGTGTAGGGTTAGATGGAATTTGTTGTAATGGAAAGTGTAAGTGTAGCTTAGCTCATCATCAAAGACACCGTTGCAAGCTAGTATTTTTTGTCCAAGTGCCTGGTCTAAATTCTCCTGAGACGTGAAAAGCTCCATCTGAATACATGTATCTAAAGAACATGCACAGAAGATTGCATTTAATGATGGGATTTTTTTCATGTTTCCTTCCTTTGGCAGGTTTATTTGTGTTTCCTATCTATTGCCTTTGTAAAAAGCAGAGGAAAAGATCACGGACAGGTATGCCCTGGTGAGGATGGACATTACTCGCCTGAACTGAGCTGGTCCTGCAAGGGCTATCCGTGTTTTGTGCAACAGAGCAATACAGTCCTGGTTACAGCATCAAAGCCACCGCTCTGGAAGAAGAATGGGAGCTTTCCTGCCATCTTCCCTCAGCCGAAAACACTACTGCAGACCAGAAAGCCTCTTTGCTCTGGTGCACTCTCAACGAGATGGGTTCCCTGACTGCTGCTTTTTAAATGTTTTTGGTTTTGGTTTTTTTAGTTATTACTTTGGAGGGGGTTTTTTGAGTCTAAGTTTCTGAACCAGACAATCCAAGTCTGTATTGTAGCCACAACTCTACTACCGATTTGGCCTGTGAAGAAAGCATTTAACTGCTCACATGTGCTCGTTTAACTTCAGTGTCGGCCTTTAAGGTGGAAATGCTTAGAAGTGTTCGGACTTTCTGTATACTGAGCATACTACTTTTGGTATTAAAAACGACTTCTGTAAATAACTTCCATCACACAGCATTCTGTTCAGCATACTGAAACCCCGTCAAACGCCAGAGCACGACAGCTGGTTATCTTCTGAGTCCTCCTGCTAGTGGAGCGCGCGTTGCCACCGCCAAACTGCAGTGCCTCGGAGGGAAATGCCCTGAGTACTGACTGAAGCGCCATGATACTTAAGGATGTGGTGATTGCTTTCACTTCAGTAATTTATTCATGACAGTCTGTTAATATTAATGGCAAGGGGTGTGATAGGATTTGTTACAACAGGACTTCATTTTTAAATTCTCACAGTACAGAAGAAATTTGAAGGGTTTAGATAGCAATGTATCAGTGGCCTAATCTGTCCCAAGATATCCCTGAAGTGTGTTTGCAGGGAAGCTGGAAACCTGCTCTTTTATTCTGACTTGGAATATGGTGCACGTGCCACACACTACCTGTGTGAGGATTGACTTGGTGAAATTTTATAACTTAAATAGCACATTTTGTTTGTTTGTTTCCTTGAGTAGGCTACTACTGCATAAGTCTTGAAGTACCCACTGATGTCTCATGAGGAAAATCTGTGAATCCAGGGTAAGGGAAGCGATCATAAATTCTTAGGAGACCACTTCCTTCTTACTTTCTGCTTCCAGTGTTTTTCATCCTGACGCATGACAGTTCTGAAGAGAATGGCTATCTTTGCTCTTTTTTCTTAAGTTCCACTGTTTGCTACCAAACCTCTTTCTCAATGCATCATGACAAATGCAATATAATTCAGCATAAGGAATCAGTTACTGATGATTTTTACACTTTAAATTTTAGTCCAAATTTATCATACAAATATAACTTAAGAGAAAAAATTAGAATAAATTTCTTTAGACAGGACACTGAAACAATAAAGAAAGGAGCTGAATAAGAAGAATATCTACTTAATGCTGTTAAAATACAAGCTAATCTTAAGGCTGGATTTGTACTGTGAAGGTACTTCTTTTCAGTGTGTGTGTTTGAAGATGCACATATATTTATATATATGTTTGTGTATATATGGGGAAGGGGGAAGCAGGAAGATGGGAAATGTCCTTAAGAGTCTACTGTCTTCAAAATTTAGGATTGCCAATAACGTATCATTGAAGAGGATGTACCTAGTACCACTTTCTTTGAAAATTGTTGTTAAATCTGAACCCAGTTGTAAATTTTAAGCAAATACTGTTCTGCCCCACCAACATAATACTGTTATAAGATACTTTGACTTCAAAGCCTCAGTGGAAGAAGCTGATAACTTTGGTTTACCTGGAAACACAAATATCAGCTTACCATAGCTGGCTAGTGTGCTTGTTTTCTGTCAGCTTCTGGTTTTGTTTTCTTGCCTTTTTTTTTTTTTTCACACCATAGTAGTCAATAACTATTTAATAATTTCTGTTTGTATTTAAGGGTATGTTGACCTCATTATCCTAACAGTAGAAATAGTACTTTTCAAAGATTTGCAAATTAAAAAGGGAAGCAATGACATTTAGAAAGAAAATTCAAAGCCTATTGTCAATGCAGATTCACCTGTTATTTAGACTTACTTTTGTCTGAGACACATCAGTTTTCTATTTGTGTTCTGTCTGAATTTGGAAGCTGCCTTAAAATTGGTCTTGGTTTTGAGTGTGTTTTCTGAGGCTATACATATCAGTTGTCTTTGGCTTACTCAGGGATTTTTATTCCTCTCTTAAATGTCAAATAATGAAGATATTTTTGTATTATTTAGAAAAACCTTCAGACCTCAGAGAGCGAGATATATATAGATAGATTTGGGTTTGCAATGCAGTCTATAACTTGGTGTCAAACTATTCCACTTGAGAATATTTCAGTACTTGAGATTATCTGTAATTAACTACACAGTGGATTAATTTCCTTTCTTTTCCTGGTTCTGTATAAATGTGTGAGATATTCTTACGGTCTTTGTAGCTATTTTCACTCAGCCATGTTTGCCATTTTCAGTTTTTAACTAGAGTTCAATAAGATCTGAAACTAAGATACTAGAATAAAGAACATAAAAGGGAAGATAATAGATCTGCACTTACTTCTATTCAGAAAATGTGTCCTTGTGGATGGAGAAAAGGCACATACAACTTGGCTCCTACATTATCATTTCATCAAGGCCATTTTGATTTTATCAGAACAGATTAAATCAAAGACAAATGATCCTTCATTTTCTATACAGAGCAGAAAGACATCTTTGACCTTGTAAAGATGAGTGAGTCTGATTGTGCTTTTTCTGTAGGGAAAAAAAAGGACTTACAATAATTTTTGCTTTTCTGTAGAACAGGATAAATGTTCAAGAACCAGGCAGAACAGGGATATGGAAGTCTTTTTCTATCTGTATAAAAATATTCCCACTTGAAAAGTACATAAATACAATTTTTATCAATATTATATAACAACCTACTAAAGCATGAGAATTAGCTCAGTACAAAGCTTCATTTGGGTAAACATTGGCTTTTAAGCAACTCATCACAGGAAACCTTATATGCATTACAGCCATGTCATTTGTTTTAAAAGCATTAATTAATTTGAAAGAAACTGAATTAATTTTATAAGAAAATCATGTTAAGTATATTGTGGTTTTTGTAACTAAAGAAACCATCAGGCTATTCTACTCTATCTTCATTAGCAGAAAACTTCATCAGGCAGCTACATTAACTTGCTAAGGCAGATTTCACTCTACTGTATGCTGATCATCACTGGTCATTGCGTTTGCTTTCACAACAGTAATGCTTAAGATTATTTAACTTGGTGCAAAGTTGTTGCTCATCAGTACCTGTGTTCAGACTCGGAAGTGCTTCAGTCTGTTCTACACTGGCCTTCTGTTTCCAGCTTGCCTGGGGCTGGGCTTGCCTGTGCGCTCAGTCCTGCGTGCAGTCAGAGCTGGGGCTCCCTGTGCTGCTGTGGCTGTGTGCCCCATGCTGCTCCTGCTGGGAGGGCTGGCTGGACACACCGCCCTGCAGGGGCTGCTCTCTCCCTTTCCCCATTATGTGGAATTTAGTTGTATTTCATTAATGGGGTCAAGTACCAGGGCTACTCAGCCGTATCAGCAGCTGGATCATTTTCTGTCCTGTGTCATCTCAGAGCGTTGTTAGGAATATGTACGGAGTTTATCTAGGAGCTTGTGACTGGAAAATAATTGTGCTTGTCCTTATGTCATTCTGTTACCCAGTGAGAGTAATAGGCTGAGTAGGAATACAAGCAAGAGGCAGAAAAGCAATTCTGAGTAGCTTTGTGCTGAGCTGACCCATCAGGCTTAGTTCTGTACAAAAAAGTCAGTGAGACTTCAGTTCTCACCACCTCTAGAATAAACAGCAAATTCCTTGTTCAGTGTCATTAAAGTACAGTGCACTTTGAGTGATCTATTATCTTCCTTTGAGGCAGTGCAAATGTGTAAGGGAAGATTTGCGTTTGGTTTTGGTTCTCCTAATGCTGACTTAGTAACTCTTCCTGGTGTGTTAGGGGTTTTTGCGATTTACACCTATTTATTCATTATAAAAGTTTTTCTTTATTAAAAATATTAATTTGCAGGGACTACTGCCAATTTTGACTAGAAAGCATTTTGGATCACCATCAGGTATTCTTTTTAGCCAAGAGGCTTTTTGCTCTTCCAAAGACTGTCACAGTTTGAGTGATGTTAAATGGTGTGTGGGTGGGGCAGTAATTCTCCCAGAGGATACAAATTTACCAGTGATGGAATGGTTTCTTAAGCCAGTTAGATTTGAGAAAATGTTTAGTATTCAATGGCCAAATAGTTTGCCATGCAGATTCTTTGTTGGTTTGTTAGATTTGTTAAATTTAGTTGTGTTATTTTGTTTCTTGAGCAAAGCTTACATTATAATTTTTGGTATGCTAATTGTGCAGGTTCAAGTTGTGGATAAGAACCACAGATTGCTGTTACTGTTATAATCTATATTAGATCTCTGCTGATGGAAAGAATCCTACATGAGGAGACTATTACATAATTTCTTACTTTCTTTTAATTTTTAAGCCTTATAGTTGCAATGAGTCAGCTTCATTCCTGACATCAGTCACAGCCCCATTAAACCAGAGAAAACTATTTTTATGCCAGCGTGGAATTTGGTCACAAATACTTTTATAAAAACATCTGGAAGCGTGTTGATAGCCATGGAAAACCTGATTCACTTCTTAAGAAGTCCAAACTACTATGGAGCCACTCCTCTCATTTGCAGAATGATGCCAATGCGTTTAGTAAGTGCAGGAGAGGGAAAGAATTGGGAAGATTTCCAAACAACATTCTCATCACAGCAGATTGTCAGGAGAGGGGATACTAGCTTTTAATATAATAAAGAAACCTTAATGCTTTCAGTCACTAATAAAATTAGAAGCAGCACCCAAAGACAGTGTTAAATAACATTTCTTCAATGTAAAAAATAGCAGCACACTGTAAGAAATGGAATTGCAGCTGTTCAGTATTTTTAGGACTTAACACATAGACTTCAGGACACACAATATCTAAAAAGTTATGTTACTGATCTCTCTGGTAGTTTATCTTGCCACTGTTACATGAAAAACCAGCTGAGCCCTGATTTGATCAACAGACAAACAGTGTTTTCACTGGTGTTACAGCTTGAGCAGTACTTAACACCTCAAAACATTTTTGTAATAAAACTAACAAGTGCAGTTGCTTGCAGACTGAACTTCCTCGCTGATTCTTTCTTACCTTTCTGTGCATAAGAGTTCAGGAACCATATGTTCTCTCTGCATTAAGGAACAGACTGCACACATTAGGCAGTTAGACACTGATGCTTCTCTTCTCTTGGCCTAATAGTGAAATGCCATAAGGTAGGGAAATGAAAACTGATCTTAGAGTGCATGCTCTGATTTCAAAGTTAAAAATGTGTAATAAGTTTTAATTACTCCATAGCAAAAAATAAATGCATACATTTTGAAACATAACTCCAGCTCTTTATTTATAAACCTGTCTGTATAACACAATAGTTATAATAGTGATAAATTTATTAAAATATGCATATTGTGCAAAAGAAATCCTTTTTTGGTGCTTATTTGGCTTATCAAAACATGAAAAATTAATCTGAAGTGTTTTAGATGGATCAAAGTCAGAAGAGAAGCTTATTGTGTAAAAATATTCCTTTAGCATAAACATGAATTTTGCACATATCTTAAACACAGTTGCATGCCAACCTCATTCAGTGTTCACCTTGTTGAAAATTTGTCAGACTGAAAACAGTATTTTTGAAATTTTTAACTTACTATCACAGAGCATGATGTTATTAACACAATGCCACATTTACCTCATTTTTAGAAGGAGATACATTTACAGAATCCAGAGAAGCTGTTCAGGTGTTTTAAACCTGTCCTGTAAAACTGTGATGCAGTCAGAAAACATCTTCATGCCTTATGCAAGCTCTGGATGAGCAGATGGATTCAGTCTTTAGTCATGGACTATGTTTTTGCATTAAAAATGCACTCTTAGGAGTTTTTCATATCAATTTGCATCCTGCTGCTTTGTGTCCAGAAATTGCAAGGACAGGGATAGATTTACATTTCACTGTTTACCATCTCATAATAAAATGTTTACTATGTTTCCATTCTTATACATTGTATATGCTTTCCTTCTCCTTCTAAATTTCATAATTTGAAACTGACTTGTGAAAATGGCTGAAGATCAAATCGGACCTGTAAAATGTGATCTCATAAGAAGTTGCTTTGTTAATGCTTTGCTGAGCTATAAGCAAAAGAATAATTTTGTTGTATTTATTTAAAAGCAAGATGCTGAAATCTATTTTTCTTCAGGGCGTTTAATTTTTTTAAATGTACTTAAACAGCACAGTCATCTTTGTTACATAACTACCCATCTGAGTACAAATATACCATTTTGGGGTGTTTGTTAATTCTTGTCACTATGGTAGAGATGAGAATAGTACTGAAAAAAAGAGAAATTATCTCTGACAAGCCTATCCAAGCTGAATTTAATTCCGTGACAATTCACTGAAAAGTCTTCCCTTGCCTCAATCTCTTGTTTTGTGTATTTTAGGGTGAAAGGTTCCCTTAAAAATGGGTTTAATTTGAATGGCAAGAGGTGAGGGTAGTGAGATAACAGATCACATCCTTTTTAGTGTACAGGCTTCTGGCACAACTAGGGTGCTGGCCAAACACTGTGGATTCGTCAAGAAAGCAATTTCTAGTTCTGCATTTGGACAGCATACAAGCTAGATGCATCAGCGGTTGGAACTTTTTGTAGTATATTTATGGGATGACTGAGAACTTACAGAAACTGGAGGAAGGCAATGCCCATGAAATCAACACTTGAATTCCAATATTTAGTGTTTTGTATAATGAGGGATTTTTAAATATGTTAAGTGCCTTATTGCGTGAAACAAATGAAAGATGTTCATACCCCTCAACAGAGCAATATGGAAATTCCTGTTCTGTGGACTCCTACAGTTATATTAAACCAAAGTAATGAGTATTGGTTTGCTCAGAAAGTTGACAAATGTTACATTAGGGAAGAAGTTAGCCTATCATAAAAGTAATCTGGCATGCTTATTTTAACTCTGATGATCTCATTTCTGTGGTTTTTTCTAACTTGCTCTTTGCCCCCATCTCTCCCTCTGACTCCCTTCCTTCAGACTTCTGCAGAAATGCATCTTAAGTTGTTGTTAGTTTGGCTCCTCCCAGCTTAAGAAGCCATGAGTTTTCAACCACTGAAAGAAATGCAGCCTTTTGGAGAAGAGAATTCAGCCCAAGTTATGTTAGAGCACAGCCTGTTGTGGCTGTAGCTGCCAGCTTGGGGGCTCACTCGTGCCTTGTTCACACTAACTGTTGGAGGTGGAAACACCGAGGAATATGGCACATGGAGGTGCACTGTAACTAGGCTGGGACTTGAGACAGGTTGAGAGCATTTCAGTGTTATCCAGCTGGAACTAACTTACCCTGTTAATACAAGCTGGTAACTCTGGAGTGGGTATCTGGGTGGACAAAACCATCAATTGAGATGGTGGCGCAGCTTTGGGATCTCTGCCCAGCCCTTCCCTGCAGGGTGGGAGGTGTGATCTGGAAAAGTATTACTCATTTTGCCATCTTCTGATAGCTTCAAAATGGATGTTGTGGGGTTTATTTTTTCTTTCTTCCCCTTCCAGAAGACAGTAGAAATTTACTCTTTACGTTCTAGATTTACTAAAGGACCTGTTTGTTCTTACTAACATTGATGCCATATTGTCCAACTATTATTGAAGTTAGGAATAAGCTACTTTTCTAAAATTACCTTGAATTTCATGATCTTATGGTAGTAATTATCTGTCAAAAAAAAAAAAGAAAAAAGAAGTATAAAAGGTAATTATCAAGGAAATTGAATTAATGGGGGGTAAGAAGAAAAACTATGATTAGAAGGTCTATTTTTTATGGCTTCATAAGTTTAATATGTTAAGATGGTTTTAATATGTTCAATTTCCTCCATTGAGAATTTGTCAAGGAAAGAAGGAAGAATTAAGATGAGCATCCATTTGAACCTTTTATTTTCCTGAAATTCTTGAGTTTTTCAGAACTGTAGAGGGGCTTTTTTTCCACCCTGGAGTTACTAATTGGTAATATAGCTGTCACAGTGTTCCTGTGAACACTACTGTGACTGTTAGTCAGGATTCAGCTTGTATATCTGAAGGTTTTGGTGGTAGGGAATTTGATTTAGAGCCATACTGCAATAAAATTAAGTGTGAAATATCATATGACTTCTATTTCAGCATTATCTCAAAATTTGAGTCATTAAAAATTTGATCCTTCTATAGTACATTAAATAGAAGATGCCATGTATCAAAATACTCCTTCAACCTTATGAATTACTGTTTATTTTTACTAGTTATTTCCTTAAATTAATTTTTTTCTCCTAGAACCAGCAAGCACACAACCAAAATGCTGATAAGATTTCCCCATTATCTCTGTCTTGCATTTAGCTGATACTGTATTTTCTGTTGCATAGTATTGCAACAATGGTCTTCATGCTGTAATAACTTGATGAAAATATCCAGTAGTCTTGGGCAATATCTTCAAGTTGGTATTTTAAATGTATCACAGTAATCACTGTTGAGTGTGCTACTTATGTCGCTGCTTTAGTTAATGTCAATGTTTTGTAAGGATTATTTCTTGCTACCCTCTTCAGAGTGCCTTTTCATTTAGGAGATATAGAAGATGGTTCATTGAAGTCTTCTGTTGAATCTACCATAGTAATGTCTGATCTTCAAACTTGTCCTGATGAATGTATAACTAAAACCTTGTTCTTTAAAAAGCTATAGTAGACACGGTTGTATATGCACATGTACATGCATGGATACAAGGGAGGGTGTTCTGCCAATGTCCTGCTGGACAGGACCTTTCGAAAGTAAGTGAATTTTTTAACAGTTTTGTTTTCAAAATGTTACCTCACTAGTACTCAGTAGTAGATATGTCTCTGTATTGCTTCACTTTGCTAAATACAATCACGGTAGGCAGTTTAATTTTTAAAAGACTCTGCGATGAATCTGGTGTTCATATGCGACTGAATTTCGTAAGACAAAGCTTACGGTACTTTGTTTCCTTTAAAGGCATTCCTTTCACTACACTGACATCCCAAGCCCCTGTTAGCAACAGACTGACAAAGTGCTTCCCCGTGAGGAAATGGAAGAATGTAAAGTAGTATTTGAGTACACTCCACCCATCCTAGAATCAATATTCAGAAATGGGGGTGGGGGGCAGTGGATTTGATTAATTGTGGGGAGACATACATTGTAGAGATCGTTCACTTGCACACGAGGGGTTTTACAATGTCATCTACTTATGTCTACCTAATAAAGTTTTGAAAAAGAAAAATGAAACTGCCTGAAAGTTCAACTCTTTCTTTAAGCAATTCTGTGTGAAGGATAGTTGGCAATCTCCAAGGAAGTCTTGCTTAAATTTGTAATATTTTTATGATATTATATAATCTTTAAAAAAAAATCACACCAAATAATTGAAACTTCAGAATCTTTGTGTTCTCAAACCCTGTATTAAAGTTACTTCACTCTTTAGCTGCTTAACAATGAAAATGAAAGCAGAGGTAAAAGCCAGTTTACTGTGGTGAATATTTTAATGTAAAATACTCCCTGTTATGTTGTGTCATCTTTGCTACTGCTTTCACTTTTAAAAGCATCTTAATGTGCAACACAGAATTTTACCTTCTCATAAAATGTTAAAATGTTTGCTTAAAATAACTGAACACAAAATGAGGAGAAAACTGCTGGGAAAATCCAGTTTTCCCATTCCCTTTTTATGACTGCTTCCTAAAGCTTTCTCACTTTCAAAGGGTTTCAGTGAAAGCAGTCTGTAGCTGGAAACTTGAAATAGGTAACCCATTAATTGAAGCAGGTGCCTCTTCTCTCTGGAAAGGAGCTGTGTTCAGTTTCCCTACTAGGTGAGCTATCAATATTGATGGAATGTATTTTCTGATGTGTTGGGGATTTTTAAACACTATACGTAATTATGAAGTTGCACTTGCACGTTCATGAACAGACACACAAGGTATCACTTTGTTTCTGTAAGAAATAAAGCTGAAAAACAATTCCCTGCTGAGAAATACCCAGAAAAAAGTCTTGAGGACTCTGCTTGATCCCTCTGGTGGAGGACCAACCTTTCAGCCCTCTCACCAGCCCCCTCCAAAACAGTCAAGATTTGCAACAAAATCTCAAGGACATCATACCAGAGGTGCCTTATCTGCAGGAATCCTAGCGTGCAGCGTGCAGCCATGGCAGGATAGTCTGCAGGCTAAAGAAATCAATAGCCCTAGAGCTTAAACTGAAGTTAAAGGCTAACTTCACTTGGAATCTCAAACTGTTTGACAAAAGATAGACAGCAGACTTTGATTATAAGCATGGTTCCCCAAGTAAGTAGGACTAATGTGCTCCACACTATTACAGATGATTACAGATACAGAATTGTAATCTTTAGATGCTCCCCATCAGCTGATTGACGTGCTTTTGAGGGTTTTCATGATTTGCTTAGTAGTTTGCTGTGAGCAGTGAAATGAATTGCTGTGGGGTATGTGAAGTGCTGAATTAGAATCAGCAACCATGTAAACCTGTTATGCTTCTAAAAGGTCAATACAGCCTTTATGAAGGAGTCTTGTCTAATCAACCACAAAGTTTATTGGCAGGTCAGGAAGTTATGTAATTCCTTGCAATAGCCTCAAACCTAGACATGGGCTAAGAAGGAGGCTCTTGCATGGACAAGGTGGGCATAGTATGGTCAGAACGTGCTTGAATTCTGCAGAGATATGTTTGGCTTTGCTCTTGAACATATTTGCAAATTATGTAAAGAGAAAGGTCAACAATGGGGTAATAATCTTGAGTTACCCAGAAGTGTAGAGATGATAGTTACAGTAGTCAAGTAAGTAGGTTTTGGACAACAACAAACTAGAGGTAGGTTCTTTGCATGGAATGATATGAATGATGGATCTTGCTTATCATGTCTGTACCAAAGGTCTCTGAGTGATACAGGAAAGACAAAATATCGACCAGATGGGATATATATACTAAAAAAAAAAAAAAAAAAAAAAAAAAAAAAAAAAAAAAAAAAAGCGAATCTTGATGAAACAGTGGAAGACTAGTGAAGCCTCCTGCCCAAGGATATTGTAAATGCTGAGAGCTGACATGAAAACTAGAGCAATTACAGCAGAGAGAAAGTGGTGGCAAGTCACTTCATGTATAGAATATCCTGTTTGGCTCAGAAAGTGTTTTCAGTCAAAAATGTTTGGAAGCCTGAACAGTAGTTGATGGTAGTATTTGCAGTTTTTTGTGTTTGGGGTGGTTTTTTGTTAGGTTTTTGTGAAGGAATCTCTATGCACCTACTGGCTGATGAGGGATGGCCCTACCCTGAGGCTAAAGCCATCTGAGAGAGGGTTTTGATGAGCCCTGTGATGCACTGCTTCCCAAGTCACACTCCCAACAGCAGAGTCTGATAGATAAAACATCGTTCCAGTGCCTGGGCCTGGAACCCAGGGCATTGCTGCCTTCATCCACCGGGGCAGGAGCATGGCCGGTTCTTGTCCCTGGCCATCCAGCCCCTTCTGCCTAAGAACTGCCTTGTAGATTCTCCTCTTTTAACTTATGCCATGTCAAATAGCAGTAATGGCAGGCTCCTGTCATTGATACATGGCCCCAGAACACTTCACAGAGCAGAAGATGGTGTCTGGGAGGAGTGGTGGGAAGGACACAAGTGTGGCACCCGTCTCCCTCTGCCCCAGCCTGCTCTGGGCATTTTTCCACAGCTCTCCCCTCTTCTTGATTTTTTTATTTTCAAACCATGTATATTTTAACCTTTAGTTTGACCATATGCTTATTACTTATTAAAAAAACACAATTACATGGCTTCATTTTAATTTCATTTGACTTTTATAAGGTGATGGACAAGTCAGAGCTAATAATAAATGGCTTAGTGACAAACCTGTGCCAAATCAAATAAACTTTAATTCTACAGGGCTTTCCAATAACACCTTCTGTGTTTCAGACCTGTGTCTGCTGTTGCCTTTTTCTCAAATTCCTTTCCAACAGGCACTCTGTCACTACTCCCCTTTTGATGCTATTTTTAACAAACAGATTACTTGGATTTCAGGCAACATTGAGCCTCTATTTAGCTATCGTTTATTTATGCATTGTAATCTTGAGTTAGCTCTTTTATGGCTTTGAACCTTAGAGATTATTGTAGTGATGTTATCTCTCCTGTAGCAGTAAAAGGAGACAAGGCAGACAAAGGCTGACTTTTCCTCTCCCACAAAGGAGCATTCAAGGACTAAACATGGCTGTCAGAATTGTACTTCATAAAAATCAAACTTTGTGGGGGCCCCTTGTCAGCCTGATGGTGGGTGAGTGGGGCAGCTATTTCTGCTGGATCTGTTCATTCACCTGACAAGCCTGTCAGATGAGGAGTTCTCAGAAAAAAAAAGTGGCTGAATGTGAGCTGCAGTCATCACTTTGGTGGCAGCCTGTCCTGAGCTACCGCTTTCTGCAGCTGTTTGAGGGGTAAGTGTGGGGTGTGTGCATGGGAACTTCAGCAGGTCCCAGCACCCTGGATTTGGTGTGGAGGCTGCTGGCTCCCCTGAGCCATGGGTCCAAGTCATAACAGAGCCCTGCACATCCCAGTCTTGCTACTGGAAGACGTTATGGGACCCAGTCCAGTCAATCTGCATAAAGGTAACGTATTACTAACTATAATTCTTTTAACTATCATCTTTTCATAAACTATCAAGGCATGAAAAAAGTGCATAGAGTTTCTCTGCCTGCTGTAAATTCAGGCAATATGTCCTAAGTTAAGGCACAGAATTTAGAAAAATACATAATTCAATTTATTATGTGTATGTGTGATCATATTAGTATGGTATGAAAGCTTTTGCTCTCTTACTTTTTAAGTATGTATGGAATATATAATGATTTGTGTTATATTGTGATAAAATATGAAGTTATCTATATATTTAACCATCTGAAATTCAACAATGTCAAATGCAGGATCCTGCACCTGGGGAGGATAACCCCAGACACCCCAGGCTGGGGGCTGACCTGATGGGAAAGCAGCTCTGCAAAGAAGGACACGGATGTCCTGATGGACAACAAGCTGTCCATGAGCTAGCACTCCATGTGGTATCCTGGGGTGCATTAAGCAGAGCATTCCCAGCAGGACAAGGGAGGTGATCCTCCCCCTCTACTCAGCCCTGGTGAGGCACATCTGGAGTGCTGGGTGCAGTTCTGGCCTCCTCAGCACAAGAGGGACAGGGAGCTCCTGGAGCAGGTCAGAGGGCAGCAAAGATAATGAAGGGACTGGAGTATCTCCCTTACGAGGACGGGCTGAGGGAGCTGGGCCTGTTCAGCCTCCAGAAGAGACAACTGAGAGGGGACCTCATCAATGTCTGCCAGTATCTGAAAGGAGGATGTCAAGAGAATAGAACCAGGCTCTTGACGGTGCCAAACAATGGGACAAGAGGTAACGGGCAAAAACAGGTTCATAGGAACTTCCACTTGAATATGAGGAAGACTTTCTTCACTGTGCAAGTGGCTGTGCACTGGAATAAATTTCCCAGAGAGGCTGTAGAGTCTCCCTCACTGGAGATATTCAAGAACCATCAGGACACAATCCTGTGCTATGTGCTCTATAATGACCCTGCTTTAACAGGGAGATTGGACCAGATGGTCCATTGTGGTCCCTTTCAATCTGACCCATTCTGTTATTCTGTGATTTCTTCTCATCTATAGGTAGGTAATAACAACAAACCAACAGCATTATTCATTCCTTGCTGGTTTGTCATGCTGCATGACAAAAGAACAGTGAAATAATTTAACTGCCTGTTTTATTGTTCATGCGCACCTCTAGGGCTTTTTTTAATTATTACTCTTGCTAATTTGCTTATCGCAATGGCAGTCTTTGGCACTGAATTATCTGCATTCCAGTGTGCAAATGTATTTCTTTGCTTCAGTAATTGCCTTTTTATATAACAATTGTCTACCTCCTTAAAGATAAGAACAAAGTCCTGGAAGATAGTTGTTGATTTGAATTTGTGTATATCAAAAAGTGAATGAGAACTACAAAAAGGTTTTTCAGTTATAAAGATGATAGCAAAACAGGATTGCCAGAAAAAGGAAAACTGCTTACATGAAGTCACATCTGATGAGACATGTACATTGTTTAGGTTAGAGACTGACCACATTAGACTGATGTACCCAAAAAGATTTTTACAACTCAGTGATTAAAAGCAGAGTCCTGTCATTACTTCTGCTTGCTACTGAGCTTGTTAGGCATATCATATTTGAAATTAGCTATTCCGTGAATGGAAAAACTAAAAGTCTGTTTCCTTGTGAATTTATTTTCTGTGCCTCTCTGTTATAACCTGTCTTCACCTGGTAAAGCCTATATGAACTTACCTCTCCCTGTTAAACGTCTCTGATCTGCCAAGTGTTCCCTAAATTCTCACACAGTGCCTTCTCCCCATCTCTATCTAAGCAAGAGTTATCACATGCTCAACCTTTTCCCAGCCAGTTGGTCATCTACTAGAATTGTGATGGTAGCCAGACCAATTTTCAGGAGCTGTCAGGCAGGCTGGCTGCCCATCAGGAAAGTGATGACTGGGTGCTCCACTCTTTCTCCCAGCTGAAACACTCCTACTTCAGTTGCCTTTGTCCAGGTACTGATTTTCAAAAATCCTGTTTGGGCATGGTTACTCTGGGCCACCACACAATGTAGCGTTCTAAGCCTCATTTCTTTAGAATCTGAGGATAAAACAGAGGTTTTCATATGTGCACATGTAAGATTTTCCCTTTAATTTCAACGTGATGTTTCATTTTTTGAACATTGGTATTAAAGCACAGCAATGGTAATTACATCATGGAAAGAGAGCCAGCTGCATGTTGGATAATGCTACTTGCAGTGGGTATAAAGAAGTATAGAGATGAGAAGGGGTACATGGACAAACACAGAACAAATTGTGGAGCTAGAAATAGAAATTTAAACGTACTGATAGTTTTGACCAGATACTTTCTGGCTATGGAGAATATTTATTTCTTCAAGTTTTGAGTCTGAATATGCAATGAATCTCCAGCAAAAATTTCCTGTAACTGGAATTTTTGAATTCCCTGGTGCTGTGTGTGCCACCAGCCAAACAATTGCTGGGGAAGGATATAAAAAACTGCTAATACAAATAAATAATATTGGTTTTAATTTTTTATTCAATAAAATAAATTTCCTTTAGTTTTATATTTTTTAAAAGATGGCATTTATATAACAAGTGAAAAATTACTTAGCAAACTTAACTTTAAATCAACACAGTTTTGCAGAATAAAAAAGCCATGGATCAACTCTTTTGTTTTAAGTAATTGTTCATTAGATTTATTTTATAAATGGTCTAGCCTAAAATATTTCAGAGTTGCAATGTTTTGGGTATTTTTAATAGTAAAAAAGCTGTTTTAAAAGGATGCCAAATTCCAAGAACTTGTTAAAATATTTTCAAGTTACTGCACATCTGCTGAGCTTAACTGTGTGTTTTTATCATTCAGTTTATCATTTGGTTTAGGCCATGCAGTTCACCAAAGTCTGTCTCCTTACATAGATGCTAAAACCAGTAAGGTAAGAGTTCATTTACAAAGCCCTTTTTCTGCAAATAGGTACATTATTCTATATATTCCATAAAAATATATTATTACATATTCTGTATAAATATTGATATAAACTAAATGCAGGAAAAGCTTTTTTATTCAATCTGGTTATATTAGAAAATATGTGAAGCCTTAGGAGACAAAACACTTCCTTTTGCTCAATCTCTCACACTCATTTTATTGACAGCCCACCATGCCAGAAAGGGGATTTGATCATCTGGGTTAAGAGACGTGGCATTACATTTATTGTGTGTTAGTGGTTTACATCACATTTAAGTAATATTGTAGGACAGTCTCTTCTGTGACCAGGCACTTAAGGAATTTGTGCAAGAGTTAACAAAAGTTAAAAATTACCTTGAAGAAGAACAGCACATCAAACATATTCATTATTACAAATCAAATTAAGACATTTTAATGAGACGTTTCATGTAAAGAAAAGGAAAAAATGCAGCGAATTCACTGAAGAATATTGTGCGCTTTTCTCATGAACAGAAAACTAAATGGGACTACACATAGTGACTAGAGTGCTTTTCAGTAAGGCATTGAAATGGGGTAGGGGCACTATACTGGCCTCAATGGATTTGATGGATGTGAAGTATTTTTGAAAAGATGCCATGTACTTGGGAGCCTAGCATCAGCCTTATGTGCTTGAAGAATGCTGCCCAAACTCCTGTGTTAAAGGGCAAGGAGATGCTTGAAAGTGGGTGGTAGAAGCACACATCTTTGAAAGGTTGTTGCAAAATAATGGGCTATAATTACATGCTCAAAATAGAGTTTAGCCCGATGCATGCTCTCCATTTTATTGTGTATGAGTTCAAAGGTAGTTGAAGTCAGTATTACCTCCCTTGGAATGTTTATGAAGACCCTGAATTATCAGAATCTTTCTAGAGGGACTGATAGGAGCCAGGAAAGGTTTTTAGATAGGAGTTGTGCAGGACCAACTAGGAATAAACAAGCATAAGAGTCAAGGGCAGCTGAAAATGGCCCAGCATTTTTAAAAGGTGAGAAAGCGAACTACGTAGTATTCCATTATTTAGTCTTAAAAATTACTGTCTTGAAAAATTACTGTCTTAAAAATACTGTCTTGATATACAGTATTTTTTAGCCTTACATGTTCAGATTTTATGTCTAAAATTATATTTTTAGGTAAATGATACTCCTCACAAACAGCAAACTTTGTGTGTTGTGCTTTATCAGTCTAACTAGTTAGAACTGATTTATTTGAAACATTACTTTAGTTATTACCAAGGCGGAGACCAATATTATATACTCACAGTTCAAAGTTTTAGCATGTCTGGACATTCTGCTTTCAGCAAGAAGGTGACAGATGTTGACTTTGTGGAATGCTATCAGACAAAGCTATTCAAAGCATGCAAATTTCTATCTGAATGCGTTTTTAATCACTTTTATGTATTTTTTTAAGATTATTACTAGATTGACCTGAGAGACAATAAGGCAGATGGCTGACTTCTGACTTCTTGCATGGAAACATTCAGTTAATGAGGTGAATGAAACTTTCACCATAAAACACTAAATATCTTCTTCTAGGCACTGTGATCTCAAGCTGACAGCTTCCATTTGGAACTAAAGCAAAAGGAGTGTGATTTTCAACAGAAAAGTATTCAACAGAAAAAAAAAGTGTGTTAATAGCTAGGCTGAGATCGTCGATGATAAATACTTTTTTCAGTCTCATAGATGCAATTTTTTCATTATCTCTCCCTCCCACACTCACAGTTTGACAGATGACATATATTTCAGTAAACTGATCTCTCCACTGATCATAAATATCATCTGTTTTGCTACCAGAGGGCAACGTATTTGCTTCCAATTCTTGGTCTCTCACATGTTATGTTTCTAACAGATTTTCAGTCCCTTTCTGCCTTCCAGTTGGAAGTGTCAAATATTTCATACCAGACTGTGAACGCTGGGACAGCACAGAGAGAACAGTGTGGGAACAGCCACCCTGGGGCAGATTTCTGATCCCCCAGACACTGTAGTGTTCTCCTAGTAGCTCACAACAGGGCTCCTGAATCAATACCTGGTCCTTGGGAGCTTGTGACAGCAGCTGTGCTGGATCATACAAAGCCTGGTATCACACAGCCTGAGTAGTGTCAGAGCTTGTTAAGCACTCTTGGAGACTCTGCAGGGTCTGCTGGGAAAGAAGTGGTATTTTTGTGTTTTGTTTGCCTTACAGATATTTTTAAAATGAAATTTCCCAATAACTTTTGAACAAATGCAAATTTTCATTAATCACAATATCCCACAGCAAGGGAGGTGCAAAGTTAGCACACATTACCTGAATCAGTAATTTTTTTCAATTTGGAATTACCACTAGAATCCAATAATGCACTGTATAGGAAGAGACAGTGAACTGTAAGCCCCTGCCCACTGCCTCCATGTTGTGAGACTTGTGTGCTCCTGCTCTATATAACATTATGTAAAATTCTAGCTGTTCACCCAACATCTCTTTTCCAAGCTAAAGAACTTTAGCCTGCGAGCTGCTCACACAGCAGAAATTCTTCCAATGCTTTGACTGTTCTTAGTGCTGTTCTCTGGTCCTTTTTCAGTTCTGCTTTTTTTCAGATAGGTGATACAGTACAGAACAAAGATGAGACACAAACAAGGTCCTGAATATCTGGGGAAATACAAACTTTTATAATGGCTTTCTCATTTTTCATGCATTATTGGCTTTCTTGCCTGCTAGTGAGGAAGGAAGTGAAAGTTCTTTGCAGGTCCCACTCAAACACTGAGGTCTCATTCCTGAGTCCTAGTTAGTCTGTACTGAATTGAGATCTGGGTAGGTTGCCAGTCAGGGTGAAGAGGCTCTAGAATTCAGGAGATTGTTTCAATATCTTCCTGATTAACTTTTTCTTCCTTCTGGAAAATAAATTTAGATCTGACGCAATTTTCCTTTTTTTTTCTTTTTTAGATTATTTGTTACTCCATGTTTCCTCAAATACAGACTTTTGTCTCACTTTATAAGCCTATATATAGATATGTCCTGTCTCTTCAATACAATAATCTGAGGAATAGCTCTAATTATAGCAGTTACTCTTTCTATTTTAGTCTACCATCTCCAGCAGTGAACAGTCCTCTTGATTATTGCTTCCAAAAGAGTTGCAGGCAGAAGCTAAATATTCTGGCAAGAGAAAATAATCTTCCCTCTAAATACCAGTAAGTGAACTGCTGATATATGCCCAGCTGGGAAAGGGCTTGGGTCCTTCCCAGGCCTTTTTCACAGTTCTAGTATTCTCTATTCAAGCAGTTTTCGAACACCACTTGCTAAATGACTCAAAATTTTTTGCTTTCACCCATCCACTAATATCTTGTGCACCTTGAGAACTAAAGGGCAGATTTTTTTCCACTAGAGAAACTCCTTGCTTGTCATTTTCTCCAGCCACACTGGTAAGTTAACTCATCAGAAAAAAATTCAGCCTTGTTACTGACATTGTTGAGATATATGCATAGCCAAACTTTTAGATTGAGTGATTTGTTTCACTTGGATGATTATGTAACAGTAAAATAATCAAATAATGTATTCATTAGATGCAGATGATTTTCTCTCTAGCATATATATATACAAACATATATTCATTATTACAAATTGCAGTATTAGTTATTATGTTAAAGTATATGTTGCTACATACATTTTATATACGTGTCATATATGTATGTGTATAATTTGAATCCTGTTAAGTGTTCGCAATTTTTAATCATGTTCATCTGGGTGCAGTAGGCTCATACATTAATTCTCACACACATTAAGCAGCAGCACTGACAACCATATTGTGTGTGCAACTGTGGTAAGGCAATGTATGCTAATAAATCCTTCCCACCATAGGTGACCTCAGATTAGGACATATCTGTTTATTAGCTGGGAATGCAAGTTTATGAGTCAGGGTGTGTCAGAAGTGCTAGGCTGAAACCAGAAGCCCATCCCAGCTAAACAGGTGGGTGCTAAAAGTGAGAACTGGGTAGAAGAGCAGTAACAGTTGAGGTCTTACCACAGAACAGACTGAAACGTTCTTTCAATAGAATAGTGTAAATTGAACTTTTAATTACTACGTGTTCTTTTCAGCACAGCAGATGAAAAACTGGAACTGAGCAGCTGGAAGCAGGGACTGTTTTCCAGGAAAAACCTGCCTTGAAAAGTGCTTTGTGAGCATGTTGGAGTTGGGGAGGCAGCTGTGTGGTTTCACAATTTGATTCTAATTGTGCTCTACCAGGCTTGTGTATTCAAGTTCTTAGGTTGGAGTATTGGCTGAGGACAGGTGCTGTTTAATATGGTTCAATTAGACTTTGTGAATCAATTTAAAAATACAAAAGTATCAGATAGATGTCATGCATAATAGTAATGAGATTATTATGCAAACACCTTTTGCAAATACTCTAAAATTTGTGTAAGTTACTGGCATTTTTGAACATACCTTCTGACACCAATATCTCACTCTGATCAGAAGCTAACCAGGAGATCAGAAATCAAGCAGGAGTGAAGATGATTGCAGAGACATGGCTGAGACACTTCTCACATAGCACAGATGTCAGAAAGAGTAGCTAAATCCCTTTCCCCCTCTGCAGTAAGTAGCACGGCATCTTTCACAGGACTGGTAGTTAGTTGCCCAAGTGCATGGAATGGCACCGTTCAACACCTTGGCTTGCACCTCAGTGTAACTCTCTTGCAGCTAAATGGCTTCCAAATATCTTCAAGGTGTCCTTGAGACAGGTGCCTTGTGCAGTGTGCCTTCTTACACTTTTTCATCCTGCATTTGTAGTAACTTTCAGTTTCCCTTTGCAAATCTACCTTGAGGCACAGTTGTCTCCCTCTTTCACACTCTCAGGAGGCACCCACACACGTTGGTAGGCATATAGCCTGTGTAAGCATACAGCCCATCCCTGGGGGCTGTAAAGGAGACCTGCACAGAATGCTTGCTGCAACTTCGTAATTAACTTTATTTCCCTTAGGGAAAGTAGTATTCAAGAGGAGTTTGTGAATGTACAGCATGTTGTTCATGTCCGTCCTGGAGCAGAGCAAGCCAGTGGAGATCTTTCCTCTGTGCCCTAAAAAATGCTATATGCAAAAGGTTAGGAGTAGCAGCACCCGGACAGTCTCCTTCCTGTGATTTCTCCAAAGTCAGCCACACTACACCAAAATGTCAACTTGCCTGTAAATTCTGCCTGCAGCCTCCTTAGCACAAGTACATAACAAGTGCCAGCTCTCACCCACTGTCTTTCACTACACCCAAGTCTTAAGGAACGAGCACAGATCTCCACCCATATCCTTTCTAATTATTGTTCCTCTTCTGAGGCTGAATTGCTGCTAAGCATTATCATAGCTCACTGTCCTAAATATCAAATCAATCCTACCTGAATTCTCTGTGCTAACCAAAGCTAAGAGCCCCTCTGAACGATCTTGTGCTTGCTCTTGCCAAATTCTGCTCATGGTGATGCTAAGCCAAGGGCTATGACTCAGTCACATTTCACTGCTGAGTCAACCTGCTCAGCTAATTTTATCCTGGACTCAGATATAAACGAGAGTGTTGCAAGTGGAGAGGACATGATGCTGATTTGCAAAAGAAGGTGACTGTGGACTAGACATACTGTCAGGGATGTGTATGGGAAAAAGGAGCACACTGGAGATCTGTACAAGTCTAGCTGTCCTCACCTAAAGGATGTAAACACCAAGTAGCTCAACATCACGGAGAGGGAGGCCAAAGGAATCACTGGCAGATTGTGCTGATATTTAAGATACACACACATATAAGATATACACAAGATACACACATTTAAAAACAGTTTTCAGTGCTGAAGTTACAGTAAGTGAATGATAATGCCTTATCTTCAAATAGCCCTGATATGAAATGAAAATTGTTTGTTTCCCATGAACAGTAAATACAATTCAAGCTTCAACTTAAAATGTTTTTAAAAAGATGACCTGTTTTAAAGTGTGTTTAGCTTTGATTGTCTAAAACATTTGGCACCATCAAGTGGTAAAACAGTGGACTGCTCCTTCATAGCAGTCTCAGTCATAAAAAAGGGAAGAGCGATAAATTTGTGTATTAGAAAGGAGCCTAAAGAAACTTTGGAATATATTTTATCAAGATTATTTGAAAAAGTTTCTGAGGTTTTATTGGAAAAATACTGGATTAAATGTTTTTGTTTCCAGCAAATTAAGTTGGATCAGTCATTGTTTCAGCTTGAATATATCATGGCAATCAGTTTCAGTATTTTTCAGTCTAAATTACTGAAGTTGAGTCTATTTACATGCACTCAACATAGAAATAATGTTCACTTCAGCACAGAAGCTAGTATTAACTTTTTTATTATTCTCCTTGGTGATGTCTTAAAACAACAGCTCTGTAAAATGGAAGCAGAAGAAGTAGCCTGCATAGTTATGAGACTTGCTTAACTTTTCGTTGCTGGCCATTGAATCGGCTTGAATGGGGCCAGCCAGTGGTAAAGGCAGTCTGCAAAAGAGGCAATTGTAGGCAGATAAAATGAGTAGAAATTAAATACAGAATTTAAAAGAGCACAATTAATTTGGTTCTAAAATAATAACAGCAATAAAGCCTTTTGCTAGGCCAAACCCAATTCTGAAATCTGAAAAGATTTTAAATTACGCAGTAATCATGCATCATTTCAATTAGTACCACCTTTGGTACAGAGAAAACTTAATATATGCATAACTTGATTAAAGAAATAATAGACCTATTTTTAATTTTACCTGTGGGGTAAAATGATTTATAATTATACTGGTTGATTGTTACATAAATGTTTTTTAATTTTGCCAGTGTGTGCTTATCAAATAAGGATTACAAAAAGACCTTCTTCTTGAAAAAAAACCCAAATCAAATCAAACCAACCAACTAAACAACCAATGAGCGCACAAACCAACACAAAGCCCAAACCTGCTCCTGTTAAAATAACCTTTTTCATTACTTAAAAATTTATTTTAATGAGAACCAAACTCTAGTGGATGAGCTCACACAACTGAAGAGATAGAAGAGACAGGCAGATGAGCTGACCTCTGAGAAGGAAAAGCAGGTAATTTGTGCTGGGCAGCAAACCAACCTAAATAACAGTGAACAGAAAATCCTTGTGTTACAGTCAAAGGTATTTTTCCAGACATCACTGAATAACACAAAGCATTTATATAGATTGAATCCTCCTGTTTATCTGAGGAGAATTATCTGTTGCAGAAAATATTTCTCCATTTTGCTATGGATACAGAAGATGGAATTCAGCTTATCAGAAAATGAAATTATCAATGTTAGTTTAAATTAATTTCTTTTAATCTACCCTTCAGACACAGAAGCTCAATATTTTAGTAAGAGGTGAAGACTTCATTCTCTACTGTTCATTTGAAATCAGTGTTAACTGAGCCTGGGATTCTTGTAATGGGAAAGGGAGAGCATTTGCAATCTGCAGCAGGCTCCTTGAAAATCAGGATGCCCAGCATCTCCCTGTGTCCACAGCTTGTAGCATTATGCTTTTCATATATATCTTGGACTTCCAAAAATGGGGCAGGAGAATTTGAAGGGTCTTTTGTGACATCTTTACCAAATTTTAGGAAGTTACGTGCAGAAAAATGTTTTCCAAATTGTCCTTCTTTTTTTTTTTTTAAGTACTGGATGCACTTGATTGTAATAGCATGTCCAGCTTCAGGAAATAATGTGCTCAGAGAGAAACAGGTCAGTGATTCCAGCAGTATGCAGAAATGCACAAAACCCTCTCACTGTTTGTCCCAGTGTTAGATCCTAGAATCCCAAGTACAAATGCAAAGAAATGTGTGGTAGTTAATAAAATATCCTTAATGATTAAGCAGGACCAAAATACATGAGTACTGTGTTAAAGCATCATAGAAGAGAAAAAGATAATTATGAGGGAATAATGGGGAAAGGGACAAGGGAGATGCACTGACTTTTATGAAGCCTTCAACAATTTTTTGGTGTAATTCCCTTGTAGAGGCCTCAGCCACTACTCATAAGAGAGTGATTGATAGCAGTGCTCTGCTGTCATCCTCCCAAACCCTACATTTGGCAGGGAAGAAGAAGGGTTGCTGCAGGTTTTATTGTCAGCAGAGAAGATGATCTGGGGAATGGCAGCGCTGCTGTGCCAGCAGTGGTGTCTCAGCTCCACCCAAACGCCAGCCGACTCCCAAGCAGGAGCCATGGATCCCCACACTGGCACAGCCCTCAATCCAAGCTAATGTACCTTGCCTCCAGTTCAGGTTTTTGTCTGGGGTTCAGTGCAGGACTGGCTCGAGTCCCTCTGAGCTGGAGCACAGGCAGGCTGCACTGAAAACTGCTTCTCATTAAAGCCTTGGGAAGCTTTTGCAGGCATAGTCTGAGTAACAGGGTGTTTGATTTCACACCTTTGAGAGGAATCTGTTCTATAGATCACACATCCTTCAGCTTGATCCTGGTGTCATCTTGACTCTCCCTGAATTTAGAATTTTCCAAACCAAAAGCGCATGCAGGGATGCCACTTGATCATATGGATAAAGCCATGGCTTAACAAGTGCTTTATAAAAACCCCTGCAAAGTACAAAGGTGCATTGAAAAGGAATATGCAGTCTGTGGTTTAATTGGTTTAATAAATTAGGTAAAAAATGAGGAGCTATTCCGTATTTTCACTGTTTCCCACCACTCATTACTAAGCAAAAGATGAAGTCAGAATGTGTGGCAGATTTTCAACAAGCAAGCTACCTCTTATCCCAGAATACTGGCATCCCAAATTAGTGGTATGGCTTACAGGTAAGCTCAGTTAACCAAAATTTAAATCCTCATGTTGATGTTGTTCTGCTTTGTTATATGTATATGTTTACCAAGCTAAAGCAAAGTGCAGAACAACAAACAGCTGTAGAGCAACCACTTACTAAAATGAGGAGAGAGATTCTGAAATTGCAATGGCTGTACCTGACATGGAGGAGGAAATTTTTTAAAATAGTGATGGCACAAGAGTAGATAAGAGATGATATCAATGATTTGGCTTGTGGTAGTTGGAATTTTGAAGGCACAGAACTCAATTTTAAATGCATTCTATTTTTGGGGATCAGTTGTGTTCTCACAGAGGTCTAACTGGGCATCCAATTGTCTGAATACACTCTGCTTACTGTGATAGATTGCTAGCAGTTCTTCCTTGTTCACTTTTTTTTTAGGAGAAAAGAAAATGAAACTTTATTGTGATGTTTGCTGATTCTATGATTGATTCTTAAGAGGCATCCTTTTTACTGTGAACTCCTTTTAAAGAAAACTTAGGGTTTTTTTCCATTTTTAGAAGGGTCCATTTCAAGAGTTTTTGCATAAATTGGAATTTTTTTTTAATCTAACCTTTCAGTGAAGTGTGATTCATATCTTTGCATCATGATGTTAAATGAATACCTATGTAAGGATGTTACAATAGAGTAATTCTCTGTTTCTTTCTGCTGTTTTTAAAGAGTTGTTATGTTTTTATCTTGGTGATATAGACAATAGTCAGGAATGTTGCCAGGTTGGTTCAGTCACTCCCAGTCACATGGCAGGATGCATTTCCACTTCAGTCTGGAGATGTAGGATTTAAGCCCCAGAAATGGGCATTGCATCCAGCAATGCAGCAATAATTCCATGTGCTAGGCATTCCATCAGTATCAATAGCACTTCAAAGAAGAATCTCCTTTAAGAAGTTGAATTAAACACTTTTCAGCAATAGCTTTTGTACCAGATTCCCAATGCACATATACAGAAATGAATGCTTTCTAAACCAATAAAGAAATCTACTTCTGAGCTACATGTGAAAAATAAGTTCTATCCTCGCTTTTAGAATGGTTTCTTACCTTTTAGGTAAAAAGGATACATTCTAAGAAGACAGAAGAAACTACATCAGTTCTGCTAAGTTAAAACTAAATCACATTGGATCTATCATGATTATTTTACCTGTATCAAAGACTGTTTTTGACCTATTAAAATTTTAATTGTCATAATAGAGATTCACCAATCAATTTTTTTAATATAGCATCATTTTGCAGCATTTGCCAAACCTGGCAGTTTGTTATACAGTTTATTGTACAGCACTATTGACAGATCACTAGACCAATGGACAGAGAGGTGGATTGAAAACTGAAGGACAGGGTTCAAAGAGAGTAGCCCAAGCCCAGCTGGAGCCCAGTTACTTGGGGTGCACTGGTCTGCACGAGGTAGAATGGTGCCAGCAGGCCAAGGGTGTGGATTCTTCCTAAGGCTTAGCACAGGTGAGGTCATGCATGGAGTGCTGAGTCCAGTTTTGGACAAACATGGACATATTGTAGCAAGTCCAGCAAGGGATGATGAAGATTATTGAGAAATTGTTATTTGAGGGAAGGCTGAGAAGACTGGGATAGTTCAACTTGAAGGCTCCTCAAGAGGAATCTCATCACTGGGTGTAAATACTTGATACTTGCATTATCACAGGGGCAGCCCCTGGGCTTTGTGTTGTGCTGAGGAGCACAGGCAATGCTGTCTGCAAAAATGAAAAATCTGAACATTTCACCAAAGGACATGTGCATGAATACAATAAAAGAGGAGCTCCAAGAGGATTCCAGCAACAGACCACAAGAACCATAAGAATCAGGTGATGGGCTGTTGCAGTGCATTTCCCACACCCAAGCAAATGATTCTATATAAGGAAAAGAGTTTCAGTTTTCCTCTGAACTGAAAAGGAAAATGGAATGTAATCTTCTGCATTTCTCTCATTGTAATTGGCTCAGTGCTAGCACAGAGAAACCAGTTGGACCTTTTAGCTGCTCCTCTGAAGTATAGCTAGTTTCTATTGGGCAGCAAGCCAGAAGCCCTCCTAAAACATTAAGTATTTAAAAAGGAGCACAGAGGTGCTCAGTGGTTTTTGGGGTGTCTTAGCCAGTGCTAGAGGTTTCTCTGCACCATGCCCAGCTTCTGTTTTTGTGTTTGTATTGTTTGTTATTTTCTCATTAATTAAAACCTTTTGCTTTACAAAATATACCTGAAGAACCATCTCGCAAATATTATCAAGATACTAAATACCTCATAGCTCGATACATCTTCATGGGGCTCATTACACTCTGGCCCCATGAAAGATTGTATCAATGGGCCTCTGAATCAGAAATTACACACTTAAGTTTCACCGGAGGGTAATTCAGGGAAAGACCTCCCTCTTCCACAGCCGTGGGGTAACTTACTGTGAGTCTATTACAGGGTGCAGGCTGGGGCAATTTGTATTTCCTTTTCCTCAGGTTAATGGCTTTGTACAAAGTTTTCATCTGCATGGATTAAACTGATTGCCAATTTTTTATGTTTCTGACCTGTGTAGTAGCAATGTCCATGCCCTACTTCTGAAGGAGAGCTATTGACAATGCTCTTGGGGAGGTGGAAAGCTTTACGAGTATAAAACCACTGTTATAAAACCACTGTTTTGCACTCCATACACCATCATTGAAGTTGTTAAAGATTAATGGCTGATCTGAACAAAAGCCTAGTGGCAACCAGACTTAAGAGCTTACATAAAGCGACAAGGATGTTCTTTGAAAGGAATGAGGTGATTGTGGCAGGGGTGGATGCACATTGTCAGGCAGACTTGCTGAACATGCAACAATTCTGCAAACACAAGATGACATTATTACGTCTTAACAGGGACTCAACCTACAGACACTTAACACACACCTGGTTGCACAAAGCAGGATTCAGTTTTATGAAAAGCACTTCAGATACCACAAAGAATCTCACCTGGTCTGGAGCTGCTGCTGCTGCTCCAGGGAAGTGCAGGGTTCATATTGGGGTTGGCCACACATCTCTGCTGTATAGAGGCATGCCAGACTCCTCAGGAACTCCCAAGTGGCATTGGATGTTTGTCTGTAGGTAACGGAGTGCCTTCTGTACTGAATATTTCAAGTGCTTAAAGTTAAATATCTACTAGTATTTTAGAAATCCCAGGGTATCCTGCCTGTCCCAATATGACATTTCACAGAACTCCCATATTGTGGTGATGCATGTTGTGTGATGCATGCTAGCTCATGTGGGTATCTCAGGTCTTTTGGGACATCTAAAATGGTTCTGTATATGTATGTTTAGACATTTAATAGCCTCTCTTCATTCAGGCAGCTATGTTTAGTTGTGTGCCATCTGGTGCTGAAAGATACCATGAGGGAATCAGCTCTGAGCGCTCATGGTTGCAGTTCATCTGAATCACTTTAAAGCTGTGTGTAAAGGTGGCATGAACCCACACCTAGAAATGCTGGATTTCTTTTGTATTTTAACATGAGAGATGAGCCTTTACATCAACAAACAGAGTATTTCATCTCACAAGTTATATGAATGAAAGCTGAAATTTTTATGGCAGTATATATATCTTTTAGAAAGTCCTGAAAGCTTAATGACAAAACATGCCCACACTGTGGTATCCACAAGCCCCAGGATACGTGTCAGCAGATTGCAATCACTCCATGTATAAATTCTAGTCTGATCCAACCTTCACTTTCAGTCTTCTCTCTAGCTCTGTTTTACTGGATTGTGGTGAAGAGTTTGATGTGCCTTCCCACTTGCTCATGCTCCATTTTTCACCTCACAGTACCCCCTTTCATTCCATGCAAACTGGAAAAACATTTGAGAGAGAGGGGGAAAAGATACCTAATTGATAGGACAGTCAGAAATCTGTTGAGTAATGCGGGAATAAAGTATTTATTTCACTTCTCAAAAATATTCTAAATGACCTCTAGGACTTGTAAAAACACAGAGTAATACTGTTACTGGCATTGTTACATATTTATCAAAGACAACTGCAGTGAGTAATCAGAACTTTATTATTATAATAGAAATGTTGGCATCAGAAAAGGATCTTGATTCAGATTCTCTGACATTAGGAGCATAGTGATCAACGCTGGATAGCTGATATGAAGTTCAGTTCCACTGATCCCAGTCAGGATGGTTGAAGGAAAACAGAGCTGTTGAAGAATCAGGCAGATATTTTAAATTCATATCAATAATAAAAAAATATTTTTCTGCTCGTGATTCTATCACAGAGAATGTTTCATACAAAGTTAAGCACACTCAAAAATATCACACAAGCTTTGTATCTTCATTCTTATATTCTGTTAGTTACAGATGGAGGAAAAAAACATTTCATGGTAGGAAATGAAAAAAGAAATTACTTTATCAGAAGACTATTAGGATAATTTGCAAAGTAGTTTCAGAATTATTTGGAAAATCATAAAAATCTGCTAATGAAAATGTAAATTTAAGATTTCATGTTCAGATGAAATCACTGAAGGGCAACTTGTTCAGCTTTTTTTTTTTTTTAGAATTGTCTTCTGCTGCAGGCCTGGCATGACATCCAGTTACAGGTAGTATGACATACATGATGGTAAAATGAATACATGCTTAGACTGTATTCCAAATAATTCTGCATGTTCCTAGTTGTCCTAAGTTACAATGTAAGATGTGCCCAAAGCATGTATTCTATCACCATCTTCAAGAGCTGTTGGAACCAGGTGGGGCAGTGTTTCCCTTGCCCTCCCTCTGGACTATCTTCTGTTAATGGGCCATCAAGGCCTTGCCCATGACTCACAGGTAACTCCCTCTGGAGCCATCTCTGTTCAATGGGCAATCAAGGACCCTGCAGGACTCATAGAATGACATCAGCCCATTGTGAGATGCTCCACCCAGGGGGAGGAGCCAAGCATTCCCACCTGGATATAATCTGGTATTTGGGACAGCACAGCAGGCCTCACCCACTGGATTCCCAGAGGAAAAGAGCTACCAGACCTTTCTACAGGATCACTGATTCAACAAGACTGCTCCATCTGGACTGCTACCACCACCCTAACTAACAGGGTGTCGGGTTGTATTTCTGATTCTGTCAGTGGTCTTTTGTGCTATTGCTTTTATTTTATTTTATTTTATTTTATTTTATTTTATTTTATTTTATTTTATTTTATTTTATTTTATTTTATTTTATTTTATTTTATTTTATTTTATTTTATTTTATTTTATTTTATTTTATTTTATTTTATTTTACTTTTTTCCCTCTCTCCTATTAAATTGTGTTTCTGACTTGAAGTCTCTCAATGGTTTTGTTTTCAAACCAGCACACTAGTATATGCATCCTTACAGGCTGTAAGAAAACTTAGGAATGTCTCCTAAACCAATCAAAATTCTGTTTTGCAGAACTGGCTTCTCTTCATGTAATCTTATGGATAAGATACACAAGTAAAGCAAAATATTGTCCTATGGTAAATACATATATGTGATAAAATTTATGTAATCCTTCTTATTTCCATTATGTCTTCAGACCCAGCCCTCTCTTCTGCTACACATTATTTTTTTACCAAGGTTTTACCAAAAAAAGTAAAGGAGAGAGATTTTGGAAGAGATTCCAGGAGCAGTTTTATCTTGATATAAGAAAGACATTTTTTACAATGAGAGTAATTAATCACTGGAACAATTTTCCAAAGAATGTAGTTGAGTCCCCATCAGAGTTCACCTTCATGAGCTTATGGGATGCTTCAGGCACATTTCTTCTCACTCTAGCTCCAGTGGAAAATGGAGTTAAAAGTTTTGTTTATTATTAAGAGGTAAAGTCTAGTGTGTGTAATATTGTTCTCTAATAATGTATTTGTATCATTTGTACAAAGCTCAGTGTTATTTTTATAGTGTTTCTAGTATCTTTCTAATATTGTTTAGTATCTTTCTAATATTGTTCTAGTACCTTTTGACCATGGAGCCAGAACCACAATATATGAAACTGCAGGCTAAACTGCAATCCCTGCAAATAGCATCTTCTCACTGTTGTACACTGTCATAACACTGACATTTCACATTTCATGTTCTAAATTGCAACATTGTCCTAGACATTAAGTATACAAAGAATAAGAGATGAAAATCAAAATAACTTACTCAAGATCAAAGAAAAACTCTGAAAGAAGATTGAGCATATTTTATTTTATTTTTCAGTATTTCTTTCAAATATCAGAACCCACAATATTCTGAGAACTGAACATTTAGCATAGCGCATTTGGCAAAGAACTCAATGACATCTGAATGGAAGGAAATAAATTGTAATGTCTTGTGTGAACACATGGTTTTTGAACCTTGTACAAGAAGACACAGAGCTTGGCTTTTCCATCCATGGCATATTCCTACCAAGATTTAACCTGCTGCTGGAGATCTTGCTTTGTATCACAACTGGAATGCTGTGCTTCACTGCAGCCTGCCATCTTTTCTCCAAAGTGCATACATGCCATAGTCCATCCTGCTAAACAACCATTCTGCCTGGTTGTTTAGGACCAACAAATTCCACTGGTATTTCAGTCTTTAGATGGTTTGCACTTCTGTGAATTATTCAGTAGTTTTTTCCCCTTATTTTCCATGGAAAATCGGTAGGAGTTTAGGATACTCATAGTCATGCAAAATCCTACCTTAATCCCCATCTGCAAAATGCCTGAAGTTACTCCCTCCAAGAAGAGAGATATCCACTGAAGTCTGGCACAAGATCCAATGTTGTCACTTTTGTGTTAGAGGACAAGAACCAGTCAGTGCAATGACATATACATGATGCATTTATTTGAAGCCTATTGCTGTTTTATTGTGAAACTGGTGTAATGTGAAGTGTGTGATAATACATAATTGTTTCAAAAAATAAAATAATCTGGCTTTTGTTTTGTTCTGACCTCTTGACCAAACAAAACCCAACTGTTTTTAATTTCAGCATGATGGGAGAGACAATGACCTTTCTCAAGCAACAACCAAGCTCCTACAACTTGATTGAGACCTTCCAAGAAAGAAAACAAAGTCTGAATTATGCCGGTCTCTTCAGACATAGAAGTTAAACAAAATCTCCTGCAAGGCAAATTTGATGAGGACTCTTACTAAATCAGTGATGTATGTGGGACAATATGAAAATGCATCCTATTGTATTGTAGGTATAAAATTAATCAGCTATTTTACAATTAAATTGCATCATTTCAATGGGATATTAATTTTCTAATAAAATCCATCTTTAAGATGCTGATTTCCTAGCTGTATGTTGCAGGAGGATATTGTAAAAGACTGGTTTCTTTTTCCTGTCAAACATGCCATGAGATGGACATATTACTGTGGAACTCAATACTTTTAGGTTTGTTTTCCTATTTATAGCTCTCTTAAATGTAGAACTAGATTTGTTGTTCACCATAGCTTGTTATGTAAAACAATGGTTGGATGTTCTTTACAGTAGAGGGCATTCCTGGTGTGGAAAAAGAAGTAATGTATCTAAATGTAAAGGATAAATCAAACTCAGCATATAAGCATCTGGTAAAATTTCCTGTTGTTCAGTAATTTGAATAGCATATGCTGCTGTAAGGTTTGTCATTAGGCTTGTACATAAACAGTGTTTTTAATATAGTTGTAGCCCTGTAAGTAGATTGTGTGCTGAGTTTTCATCATGCTTCATAGGAACTGCTTAGGCTGCTTTAGAAAGCCCTGCCTATATTTGCAGAAAAGTACATTTTCTAATTATGCTGATAGTTTCACATGTTGAGAGAAATTTCTCAGCAATTTCATGCATTTGTGGCTGGATTTGGCTTTGTGTTTTTTTCATGTAAAAGTTGCTAGCATTTCTGAGCTCAAATCTTGTCACGGTAAGATGTCTTTGCATTTGAAATGACATGAGTAAAGGAATTCATTCTTCTGACAACCTCTGTTCTGCTTTTGTCAGTGGTAAATTCCAGCTCAAGGAGGTGTCAAATCACAATGAAGAGAGGTTTGCCAAGGAAAAAATAATGATAATTCACGCCTTACGGAAATTAAAATTCAAACCCACAAGCATGCATGTATTAAAAGGAAAACCTCACTAGGTATGCAAAAATTAAAGCTACTGCGGCCTTAGTTTTCTAATTTTTTTTTGTAAAAAACAAAGTTGAGAAATAAGTGTGATGCTTTGCTACAAAAAAATTCTAAGGAAAAAGAAACTCTTGTTTTCTAGCTATAAATGTTCTTTTTTCTTTGACCAAACCACATAATAATTTTCTTTCAGATAATTTCTTCAAAGTATTACCCATTTGTATAATTTCACAAAAAAACGTGCAGTACTTCTTGCATCTGCCTTTACTGTCTTGCTTTGTTGTTTTCAGTAGTACAGGCCTTGAGAATCGATGCGTCCTTAGTGTGTCTTGGAGGCATTCAGCGGTATCATATACTCAAATTAGATAGTGTCTGACTGATAAATATGTGGATAATTAGAATTATGCCATGGAGAAGGCAGCCTTGCTAGAACAATATTCTGGATCCACAAATGACGTTAATGAGGACTGGTTACAAAGTGTGGGAGTTATGTTGGCCAGAGCAAGCCTAGAGTAAATCTGTGTGGCAGTGTGAACAGTGTGTGGTCACACCACACAGTAACAGCAGGATACAGACCTATGTGCTGGGAAAAAGTATATAACTTTTACTTAAGCTGCTAAGTATCCATGACAGCATAGGCTCTGCATTTCCTTTGCATGTGTTCCCATGCTTTTGCCATAGGAGGTGGCAAAACTTGACATCCACAGGTACTCAGATAAGCCATGAACTCGTTCATTTCAGGCTCCTGACGGCTTCACTGCGCCGCTGACACACCGGGCACGCCTTTGCTCAGGTGGGGAGCCTGTGCCGCCGGTGCCTTGCGGCTCCTGGCTTCCCCTGGGGGGAAATCCCGAGTGCCTCCCCTGAGGGGGGGACAGCCGTGCCAGCCTGGGGTGCTGTGCCCTGGAGACGGCGAAGGCTCTGAGGCTCTGAGGGGCCGGCCCGGGCCGTGCGGGGGCCCCGCGGAGCGGCGCCGCCCGGGCCTGGCCGCCAGGGGGCGCCGCGGGGCGGGGCGGGAGCGGCGGGGCCCGGCCCCGGCTGTCAGCGCCGCCCGAGCCGCGCTGGAGCGGGCTCCGCGCCGCACGCACGGCTGAGCCCCGCGCTGCCATGGAGCCCCAGGCACGCGGTGAGTCTCGTCGGGACAGAGCCCTCCGGGGCGGCGCGGGGCTCCCGTCCCTGCCGCCCGGAGCTGCGCTCACCCCTCGGGGAGGGCCGAGCCGGCGCGGGGACAGCGCGAATTGCGGCGGGGGATGCCCGGGGCAGGGAGAGCCCGAGGGGAGCGGCGGCCCGGGGCGGGGCCGGTGAGTGGAGCGCGGCGCCCGGGCAGTGGCCCCAGGCTCGGCCGGGGAGCGCGGCGGCCCCGTCCTCCATCCCGAGCCGCTGTCCCCTTGGCTTTCCTTGTGGTTGGGATGTTGGCGGCCGCTCTCTCCTCCTACGAGCTATACACGTTTCGCGGTCAGGTAGCCGGCTGACAGCTCTGTGTTAAGGTAGTGCTGTCGAGGTTGTTTGAGGTATTCTTGTGTGTCCTGCTCCGCTGCCGGTCCTCCTCCCGGGGCAGGGCTGCAGCCGCTGCCTGCCGGGGAAAAGCGGGACCGTGCGAGCCGGAGCCGGCATCGCCAGCCCCGTCCTGGAGGCAGCCGGAGGGCAGGAGCCGCCTCCAGCAGCGGAGACCCTGGGACTCGGCTTCCAGCAAGGCTCTGGATCCACCGAGAGCCGCTCAAAATTGCCTCCGCTAAAATGTTTCTGCAGCTTTGCAAACATGGCATTCATTCACTCGAAGTGAGCATTTTCTGATGCACATGTTACGGCTTATTTAGCTGTTCATATCTCTCTCTCGATCAAGTTAATTGGCGTCCAAAGAAGAGAAGGAACTTTCCATGCAAGTTACAAATGATGTTTGGGTCCGCCTAAGAGATTTAGCACAGACAGGTCTTGCTCACCTTTATAGTCTTCCTTCTGTTTTCTAAAGAACCTAATGGCTTTGTCACACAGGAATACGCAGGTGGTACAAATAGTTCTGCAAAACCAGAATATTTAGGAAATCTTTTATGTCGTCTATAATTCAGGAAGATGAAATAAGCAAGAGACATATGGTCGTTGAAACTGACTGAAAAAATAGGCTTCCTAATTCCTAACAAGATAGTTAAAATCTGCCTGAAACAAATACACTTAAAAGAGGCAATGTTGGCTGCAAATACCTTTGTATATAAAGGAATACAGTGGGAAATCTGAGTTCATGATGCTTGCGAATGAGAGCCTTTCTGGCAAGTGTTGTGTATGTTGCTATCCGAATGGATGCATGGCTGAAGCTGCCTGCTAAAATAACACATCTGTGGCTCAGTTCTCAGGACTTTTAGAAGTCAGTATTAAGACTACAGGACCAGACTGTTATTTAAACTAATTTTCTGAATACATCTGTATAGCTACCATGATGGGAGCTCCTATTCATTAAACAGGAACTTCATATGATACAGATTTTGGATAATTTCTTGTTTTGTAGAGCTGATGAAAAACAGTATCAGATTCTGGTTAGCTGGATAGTGATATAAGTACATGTGAATCTTTTGCCTTCTCTGACTAGTAAGATGAATAAATGCACGTGTTCTCAGTGTGTGTTAAAAATTTAGGTCAATAAATATGTTTTGCTAATGTATATTTGGGTCAGCAACACTGTTACTTCCCCAGGTCTTGAATGAATTATTCTTTTAGATGAGTATCTATTGGCTAGTGAGAGAAGGTAAATTTTTCCTGTACTCAGTTCTTGAATCACTTTTTTCTTTGATTTCTCACCTGTGTGTTTTATTTCTACAGTCTCTCAGAACAGTCTCCTATTACGAAAAAAAAAAAAAAGAAAAAAAAAATATTGCTTTGATAAACTAGCAGTACAATCCAAGATTTTTGTGGTAGGTATTTGCATGCCAGCAAATCTTTGTTTTTACCCTCCCTTTCCTTCTAGACTTAATGTAGTGCATACTACTGCAATTAGGGAGCCTTGCTGGCAAAAAGAATTCAACTTGTACGTGTCTAATGCTGTCAAATTCAGTTGAGTACATTTAAGCACTGGCCAGAAGTCAGAATTTTTCAATCCCATTTACACGTTTTGCAGAGTACAGTTATAGCAGTTTAGTAACAAAACAGTCACAATTTGCTTGAAACACTGCTCTACTTCCAATATCTCCTTAAGCAGCAGGAGAAATGTATATACATTTGAATGAGTTTATTAATTGCTTCTAAAGAACTTTCAGATGCCCACAGAGAAAGGAATCTTGAATGGTTTGTTCCAGTGTGCGCTGCTGGGGTATTGTGTTCCAACTGAAAAGATAAAGAAAAAAAGCTATGCATTTAAAAGCATAATTGTGTAGTTTGTGCCATTTCATATTGTCCTTAAGGCAGGCTATGCCTGAGTAGAGCAATTTTATGTTCAAGAAATGCATGCAAGTATAAAACACAGATTTCTTCAGAACAGGAAAATAATTTTTGTCAGCATTTTTACATAGCAGCATGAGTCAACTTCATGAGTCTTAACACAATTGTGGAAAAAAAAATTGTCCTGTGTAAATGTATCAAGGTACTGGGTAGAGGTCACAGCTAACACCATGAGTTTCTGCGTCATTCAAGGCACAACGTAGTACCTGCCCGTGCCCCAAAGACCCTGGAAATTAAATGCTCTGATATTTACTTTGAAGTAGTAGGGAAAGTTCATGGACTGAAACTGTTATTACTGGAATTACTGTTATACTTAAACATATTGAGTATGTTGGCAGCATTCATGTGAATGAACTAGGTGAGACAGTCAACCAGACAGAGGGTAATAGTAATTCATGTTAAAATTATTTTCTTAAGAAATAACCATATGTTCCATGTAAACAAATTCATGTGTGTAATAAAAATAATAAATTTTACTCTATAAAGATTTTATCTTTAAGCCTCTGAGTGCTTTTCTCTTTGATTACTTTTTGTTCTTAATGGAAGAGCTGACCCGTGAACACACCGGCTAGGCTTGTACTAGGTGCTAAAAATTTCATAAGAGCATATTTGTTTTCCTTCCTATGGCTGCCAGTCATTTCTCAAGTGAAAAGTTTGGAAATCTGAAGAATGGTGTTTTTCTTTGAAAGGGAGAAAGATTCAAACTGACTTTGCTTCTCATCATACTCATTCTACTCCAGGTCCAGATTAACTGACTATCACATGTAGTCTTGCTTTCCATTTTAAAACTGTGAATGTCCTGTAATGATGACAGTACTATGGAGTCCTACTCTGTCTCTCATCTGAGGAGATGTTAAAAAGTCATATCTCGTGACTTTTTAACACTGGATCTTTGCTCATTACACATTTTTCTCCTTTTGCAATAATCCTCCATTTCTTCATGCATCCAGATATAGTTGTACCTTCTTTCCCTGTCACATCCTCTCTTGGTTCTTACTCTGATGAAGAGCTTTGATGTGCAGCTTTCTGCTCCCTTTTCACCTACACAGGTAGCTCACAGCTGCTTGTACTCCTGGCCTCTGAAGGGGTTTTGTGGTGTTTCCCTGTCCTAGCAATTCTCCTTAGAGCTATTCCTGACAGATGTTCTGCATCCTCAGCCAGTTGTTCACCGTAGCCTTAATAGCCTGTGTTGGCTACCCTCACCTCTGTCAGGTATTGTGGTGAGAGCTGTGGTTAGTTCAGATGTTGGGTGACTTTCTCAAGGCCTTATCTTGCAGGCCTGCAGCCCCTCACTTCCTCTCTCTGCTGTGTGCAGCTGCCACACTCCTTCTGGCATCTTCTAGCCAAGCTGCATCTGCCCTGTGATGTCATAGAGCAGAGAGGCAGCACCTTGGCATGAGCATTGGAGTGGAGCTTGTGATCAGAGGAATATCGCCAGGAGTCACAGCATTAGCCCAGTGCCCTCTCCCTGCCACAGTGGCACCTGCCATCTCAGTCAGGTGGTCTGAGGTCTCCATGGTGGGAAGCAGTGGTGAGGAAGACTTGTGTCACCTGTGATATGATGTACAAGACTTGCCAAAATGGCATTGGCAGCTTGGTCAGCATTCTGTGCCCTTGCTAGCTACTCATATGGTTACTAATCCACATAGGAATGTGGATAGAGTCAAGTCTTGCAGTGGGAAGGTGGGGATAGAGAATACACGATGATGTTACCTCATTGCAGCAGCAGTGCTGTAGCCGTCACACCAAAGCAGTGCCATGGTGAAGACGGGAGCATCTTCCTTATCCTTTTGTTAGAGTCTGGTGCTTTACCGAGCAGCACTGACTGTTTTGATCTATATTCACCTTTTTCTCCTAAGGATGGTGTGAAACTACTGATTTGGAGCTGATTTAGTGTAATTGTTTTATGAGAAGTGCCTGTCCACATGTGCTTTTTGAAGCATCAGGATTCACTCTAGTTTTCCAGGGGTTTGTGCTGTCTCTGTACTGCCTTGTAGAGCTCAGCATTGCCCCACCATGAAAGCAAGAGAAGGGACTTCACAAAGGGTCAGGAGAATATTGGAGTTATTGAACCAGCCAGTGATAACCTGCTTGTTTCACTGCACGATGGAAGTTTCAGCTGCTGTGTTAATAAGACCTCATGAAAAGGAGGTCAGGTGAAAAAGGCAGGGTTGTAATTTATGATAGGATTCTTAAATATTTAACAATAGTTCGCAAAGCTCAAAATAATAGCTCTTTCATGCTTTTTATACCACAAGGAGAGAAAATGCATGTGTGGAATGAGTTATTTGGTATATCAGATCTTAAGCAAGTCAATGCAGTGCTTCTCTTATGCTTTTGAACCTGTTCTTTCAGCTTCATGACTCTTGTCACAGGTTGAAATTCCATTTGCTGAGGCTGAGAAAATTTGAGTGGCTTCATGCTACACCTGAGAACTGAAAATAGCATACTGTGAGATTCAGAAATGAGATATAAAAAAAGAGACCTCATCTAAAATCTAGGGCCAGTCTTACAAACCTTTTTAACTTTGACAGTTTTGCAGCCATGAGGACATAAAATGTAGAGCATGCTAAAACAAAGACATTTAACCCATGTTTTAAAATTCTTGCTGTTTTTTTTTTCTCCTGTGTCTTATTTTCACGGGTCTGGTGGTATGAGCCCTACAAAGCAGCACAAGTATAATCTGAGTCTGCTCTCTGTACTAAAGTGTGCTAGCAGAAAGATGAGTTTGCTGATGCTATCCTGATGTGCCTCACTGACTAGTACAGTAGAGAAATGTGTGGAACTTTTGAGTGCTTTGCTTAGGCCATGTGCTGCTTGAGGAATGCGGCACAACCATGGCTGAAGATTGCAGAGGATTTGAAGGAATGTCATCATATTTAGAAATGCATGTATCATTTGGTAGCTTGTTATAGAGCAATCCTGGAATTTGGATTTAGAAAGAATGTACTCAGCCCTTGATTCAGGAAGTGTTTTCAGGGTAAAATGAATTACTGCTTTCTAATTGGAAAATACCTCTTGAGGTTATAGATAAAATGAGATCTAGGCAGGCTAGTTTTATCTGATTTTATTTGTATCTCATAGAAATGCACACTTGCAATGCCAAATTTTATATATGTAATATGCTGTAGTCATATCACTGCTATCTAAACAGGGCCTTTTGGCTGCTGCATGCTCTGGACCCATCTTGTGTGAGAAATGGTGAGAATGGACATATACAGATTTTAGTATCAGATGTCACACTGACTTTCTTCAAAACCCTTCAAAACTATATAAGTGGATTTGTTTGATTCTTTAGAACAGAGGTAATATTACTTAGTCATCTTTGAGGTCCATGGATTAAAATTGTATCTATCTAGACTATCATGATTATACTTCTACATCCATGATGTGGTTAAGTGTGGCAGATGAGTAATTGTAAAAGACATATTTAGCAAGTGCTTGTATTGTACTTTAGCAGTGAATCTCCCTTTCTCTTGTGCTCTCAGTCTCTCTCTCACTTCATACAAAGAAATAGAACAACAGCAGTGAGGATCTTGCTGCAAATGTTCTTATTGAAGAGTATAAAACAAGTGCAAGAATGCAACAACTAAGAAGTAATACTTCCTGAAGTGTCATCCTACCATAAAGATAAAGCTCTTATAGTGTCTTCAATTTTCACTCTTCTGCTTGGGTACATTTTACCTTTTCTACACGTTTAGGATTTAAAATCGCTGGATGATAAAAAGGGCTTCTAAAATGCTGCTTTTGTTAATTAATTACTTTTGTGTAAGATTTCTTGAACTTTTTTATCCTTTGTTACTTATTCCAGGAAAATTTTATTGTGCTTATATTAATGGTAAGTGGTTAGTGGCATAATGAAGTGCAGGATCCACGGTTGGATCCCCAAGCAGACAAGAAAGATCCTACTGTAAGTAGTTGCATAAAATACTAGGAATTTCTGTATTCTCTTCACATTACCAGTCATGTTTTCTTATGTAAGCTGGTTGTTGAAAAATATCTCATGCTTGTAGCTAAAACCCCAGTCTTTTACGGCAAAGACAAGTTTACAGAGAAAAAGAAAAGTAATGGTTACGTGTGTGTATCCCATGGTCAGATAAAATAGCTTCTCTCATTTAGCCTGCTCTCCTACTAACAGGCTTTCAGATGCTTAGGAGCTATGTAGTCAGAGATCCAGTTCTTGGATAATTTTTTACATCTTTGCCTTTCTAGTCACTGAAGGAGAATCCAGGGAGCTCAGAGAAGAGGTCTGGGGTATGAAGAGCAGAAGGAGGTCTAATGACTTGTGTCATTTCCAGAAATGGAAGGCAATGATATGTTTTGAGCAGTCAGTTCCTTCTGAAGAAAGAAGGGCTGTCAGAAAGAATGCATATTTCTGGGGTTTTTTTTTGTTGGTCTTCTAGGATTTCCTTTCTGTAAAGTTGTCCTGCTCTCACCACTAATGTATTTTAGCCAGCAATTATACTTGCTGTCAACCACGAACATAATGAAAGTACACAGCAACTAGAACACGAGTGGTGCTTTAGGCAGAGAGAAAGCTAAAACTACATTCCTAAAAAACTGAAAACAAGTGTGAAGTGTCTATAGATACAGTGTTTATTTTCCCAGTGAAAAGTGTTTGCACAAAACGTTTACATAGCGGGCAGCGCAGTTTGTTTTCATGTGCTTTCTTGCTGAAAGGGCTACTTTTGTTTGTTGATCAATGAAGTTGTTAGGACCAGACCCTCTCCAACCTGTTTCTTCCTCTATTGCAAACCATTCCTTCTGGTTTTTTCTTTACATTTATACAGTCTGATTTTTCTCTGGTGTTTGCATTAATTTGTGAAACACCCTTCTTCCTTATCCATTGAAATACACAAGTTTTCTCTCTTTAGTACTTGTGCCATGCTTTCAAATTGTATTTAATAATTGCCTAATAATTAAAATTACTAAAATATAATTTATAAATAAAGCCTAATTTAAAACTATGTATGGTATGAATTTAAAAGGTATGATTTATGTTCTGTAAATATTTATAAAAGGTAGCTGAAGGGAGGTAATGCTTTCTATGTTTGCTTCTTCAGTAAAAAGTTAGGTTTTTCTGTGTTCACCTGTTTGTTAAATTGTCTTTTCACTAGAGTCCTCACCAGGAGATTGCCTTGCCACTTGGGTTGGGGCTAAGGTGATGAAGGTTTGTGGTTACAAAAAGGTGGCTCTAAAAGTTTTAAAATACTTCTGCATAGTTGCCTCAGAATAACTATTTTCATTGTGCTTTAGGTGGATTTAGTAGTAACTTGTCAAGCTGATATTGGCTCAGGCATTTTAGGTGCTTATCTAATCCCTCTCTCTATGTTTCTCACTTGAATTAAAATGTTCTTAAATGCACAGACTAGACTTCAGGTCACACTAAGATCTTTGCAGGATGATATGGAGCAAATGTGTCTAGTTAGACGATCTTCTGAAGTCCTTAGATGCATTATATTCTTTCTCTGGTGCATGCTGGGCTGTTACAGGCTAAGTTTTCATTTAAAAGTGATCAGAGATAGTTGTATTTAAACAGATCCAGATTTTTCTTAGAGACGAGTAAAATATATGTACATTACAGAGTTAGAGGGGCAATTATGCCAGGAACAGAAGATTATCTTGTGCTCAAAGTATTTTAGGTAGATGGCAGCTATTAACTTATTATTGTGGGAGGAAGGAATCAAAGTCATAATCAGAGAGAATGATTTTTTGCCATGTCATTACCTAACCAGTGCTGTGCACTATTATGTGCATATGAAGAACCAGTTAAGCCATGCGCTGTTCCAAGAGAAAACCCTTCAGTCATGTAGTGGGATGGGTGGTTCAGAACTCTGATAGCAAAGAAAAGATGACGGTGAAGAAGGAGCAATTACTTGAATAGCCTGACTGATTAAAAAAAAAAAGGCCGTTGAATAATATCATTCAAACATTCATATAAAATGAATCACAGTGCAGACTTGAAGACTTAAATAAGGTCTTTGCAGAGCTAAATAACAGATTTTATCGAGAAACTGGAAGTCAAATACTACAGGTGAAGGAAAAATGTGTTCTCTTGGTTTTAAATTGCTTCAGAAAACAGAAGCATAGATAATCAGCAATATAGATGAAGCCTGCAATAAGCACAAGGAATAAAGAAGAGTATGTAATGATAATAGTTTGTACACATTTAGGAGAGGCTCAAAGATAGGAACTAGGTTTAGACCTAGATCCAGATTAGAAGGCTTCTCAGATGTGTCCAGTTCTGCACAGAAATATCGAGCATGGACATGTCCTGAAAAAGGAGTGGCAGTATTTTGGTAATAGTTATGTGTGTGGGAGTCAAGGATGGGGAGGGTAAGAAGAGAGAAAAAATTAACAATTGAGTAGGGATGAAGATGTGAATGAAAGTTACTAGCAGAGATGCAAGTATTGGAGTTCTTGTTTATTTCAGAAAAGTACGTTGTGTTATGTCCATCTTGCAACAACTTCCTCAGTAAAATATTCTTACTTAGGGTAGTAGAAGAGTAAAGAGAAGGACCATCTTATGTTCTTTCTCATTTTCTGAAGGTACTGAAGTTAAAATAGGCATTATTTCACACTGGGTTCTGTAAACATTCTAGGTTGGAGGTTTGATATTCTTGCCTCTTGAGTGCAATCTCAGCAGCATGGCACTCATGACATGTATTTAGCTAAACCCCGTCCTTCTCTTGCCCATTGGCCTGCCATTGCCTGTGCCCACAGCAGCTGTCAGAGAAGTTCACCCACTTGGCTTCAGGGCTTATCTTCCCAGCTGATCTTCAAGAAAAAAAAAAAACCACACTCTGTCTGTGTCAGCTGCCATTTTCTGCTGATTTTGAGGGTGAACCTCAAAGACTGAGGCTGTATGGTGTGGCTGGAAGTGCCAGTCCCTCTCCTGGTCCAATAAATAGCCCCTCTTCCTGAAGCACAGTCTTTGTGTCACTAGGATGGCTGCATGGGGCATGCCACCTGTTTCTACACAGATAGCCAGGGCCCTAAACCCCAAGTGCCTCCACTCAGAACCCCACTAAACAAAACATTTCTTTGTAATGGTGTTTTATATAATACTGCGTGGGCAAAGCCACAAAGTTAATGATGCCAAAAACTCGGGAGGCCTTAACATAGAGCTTAACACTAGGAGCAGAATAGTAAGTGCTTCATTTCACACCTCAGGATGCTGGCAAAAAAGCTTGTGGGAAAAACAAATGAAAGTTGGAGCTGGACAGGCCCAGATAGATGGTGCTCTTCTGACTGAGAAGTGTTTTGTCAGGTCAGTGTGCAAAGAATTGCTGTTAGACTAATTCTGGATTCCAGGTTTATCAGAGCAACCCACTGCAGCAAGACATCCTGGCTGAAAAGCAGTGCATCTGCAAGAAGTTGTGTGGCACTAAAGTGAGCTGTTTGTCAATAGATTTGGAGTATTTCCTTTAAAAAATAAAAAATCATTTCAGGTTGAATACAGTGCCTGTGCAACATGGCCATTGTCTCTATTAAAATGTGTTGTCTTCAAATAATATTCATATAAGGGAGCTTTGGTTTTATTGGTTTTAAGTAAATTGTGTTGCAGGTAGATGCATCCAAGAGTAGGTCAAGTTTATTTAGGGAAGACTAGTGGATGTTTCCACTATCATATGACACACACCCCCACAACCACCCCACCCCTTTGGGAGGGCACAAGTGCACTGGTGCAGAGCAGCTAGTCTTAATGATGAAGGGATTAAGGGGCGAAGCAGGTGCTGCTTAAAAATGGGGAGTTGAGAGGGAGGAGGACACAACACACTGGACATATCTGCTCTGAGAAGTGTGTTGATTCACTGCCTCATTTTGGTGGCCATGAGCTTTTACATAATGTAACATAAATGATTAAGGAAAAACTCTGAGAAAAGGAACTGTACCTTTCTGCCATCTTAGAGAGTGATGTCAGCTCTGGGGCCTCCAACTTAAGAAAGGCATGGAGGGCCATAGAGATAATGAGAGAGCTGGAGCACCTCTCCTAAGAAAACAGGTTGAGAGAGTTAGTATTGTTGAGCTTGGAAAAGAAAAGGCTTTGAGGAGACCTTACGGCACCTTCCAATACCTGAAGGGGTCTACAAGAGAACTGAAGGGACTTGTTTCAAGGACATGTAGTGGCAGGACAAGGGGAAATGGCTTGAAACTGACAGAGAAGGTTTAGATTAAATACTAGGATGAAATTATTTACAGTGAGGGTGGTGAGACAAAGGAACAGGTTACCCAGAGAAGTGGATGCCCCGTCCTTGGAAGTGCTGAAGGCCAGGTTGTTTGGCGCTTTGAGCAACCTGGTCTAATGGAAGGTGTCTCTGCCCAGGGCAGGGTGGTTCGAAGTAGGTGATCTTTTAGGTCCCTTCCAACTCAAACTATTCTATGATTTATTGTTGCTAATTTGTAATTATGCTGCCTACAAAGCTTAGTCACAGATCATGGATATTTTGTACCAAAAAGCATGCAATAAGGCAGTCCTGGTCCTTTAAAACTGTGATCTTTAAGCTCCCAGTATGAGAGACTGATCACAGAGGGGAAAGATAATTTGTCCCTTTTCTCCCAGCACTCCTAAATGTGAATTTTAGTAAATGTAACAACATAGAGAAATTTATTCTGTATTAAAACAATGGGAGTAATGAATTTGAGTCTGAAGAGAATAAGGAATCTATCATGTACCCAATTATAATTGTTTCCTGTGTATTTTCCCCAGTACATTTACAGGACCAAAAGTGACACATCTGTCTTACATGTTGAAATAGCTGACAGGGGTGATGAGGAAAGCAAGCAACCTGCTGGCTGCAGCACAATTTTGCTCATTTTTAAATTACACATTTAAACATCTTGTTAGTTATGTATTTTGTGATCTAAAGGACACAAAATATGACCACATGGAGAATTTATTTTGTAATTTAAAAAATAAAATTGTATTACTTCTTGCAGTACAGATACGTTGTTGGAAGTTAATTGAGGAGGCTTTTGAGTTTAATTATACTGCAGTTAGATTGCTATCTAATTATATTCTTTTGCACCTGGCTTTAGAAAAGTACAATAAACTGATTCATTCTTAGGAGGGAAAGGTTATTAAATCCTGCCATTAAGTTTCAGTGATTTTGATTCAGTGAAGCAGATGCGTGATCTTAATTATACAATTGATGGGATTGCCATCACTTCTACCAGCTGAGGATGGGACCCCAGGTGCCTCTCTATTCAGAGATGAGAAAAATGTACTGTCATGTATTTTTAGTATGAAAGGGTGGGTTTAAGAAATGTGACTGACAACTTCCACCTCTGACTGCCAGTATTTCCATGTCATAGCTTTTATCTTCCCCTATATTGCTTTTCCTCTAGTTTGATTATATATGCATGACTACTTCATTTGTTTTATGCTGTGTGTTACAGTTTCTAGAGTACCTTATTTGTAGAGAACAAGTTCCTTTTGTGATGCAGTGTTATCCACTTTTCATTCCTTATTATTCCATTGTGACTTTATCTTTTTCTTTTTTCTTCCCTGTTTTTCCTAAAGAAAAAGAGATGACAACTCTTCCACTTGAGACATTTTTTTTCTTACCATTGACTTCACAGAAAGTTGAGCAGCATGATCAGTGGCAAGCACAGAAAGTGGTACAGTTCTGTCATTACTTTCAGTTTGACATAATAGAAGGAACTGTCTACTGTTTTTAAACTGTTATATTTCACAACAATTGAAAATGTTACCCTTGTCCAGGCATTCAGGATTATCATTCTATACAAAAAATAGGGTAAAATATATAAGATCATCCTTGCATTCCTGGACATTTCAGATAATTATTTTGCTTGGAAGATCAGCTCCCCGGTTGAAATCTTAGGTTGAAGCAAGTGATATATTTTTTTTAACTGTTATTGCTATTCTCACTTTTATCATGTTTCCGTGTTTGACATGATTATCAAACTCCTTATCAATGTATATGGTTTCTTGGTGCAGTGGTCAAGCTGTTGACTCTCTGCCATTTTTTTTATGTGTAGATTGTCTCTTTTCACTAGCATAGATTGGCAGCTATGTCAGCAGTTTCTGGAGGAAAAATAAGGTAGAGACTTCATCGAGGTATGAGTAATTTATTTTTGTTATACTAAAACAGAAAAAAGAATCAGCACAGTACAACTGGCTGTTTATCCAGGAGCTTCAAATAAAAATGTTCCTTTGTCTGGAAATCTGCCAATCTCATAACTATGGAAAGATTTTGTTACTACTTGGGTTTGCAGGGGTTAACAGGTGGAAGGGAAAGCTTTAATAAAGTCAGTAAAAGCTCCAGGATGACCAGGGACCCCTACTCTGAGATTTTAGGCTACAACCTAGAACTCTTGAATACCCAACAGCTGAACTCGCTCCCTCTCCTTGACACTACTGCCAACCTAAAGCTCAGTTGAGAGAGAGAACGAAGACACTTGCCCATCCATCTCTTTCTTCCAAGGAGCATACTCAGAGCAAAAAGAAGACTGAGCCCATATGGTTGCAGAAAGGAGAACCTACATTTTTCTGTAATGTTTACATTTTTAATCTACATCACCTGTGTATCTTAAATATTTCCCTCTTTTAACCAAGGTGAATTCAGCCTCTGAGTTTTTCAATCACAACTTCAAAATCTACCTTATAATCTCAGTTCTAAGTCCTTTAGGAGAATGGCAGGCTGTATGTAATTGTTAGGCTCAAGCCTAAGCAAGTTTAAGTCCAGACTTGTCCACAGTTAGAACCAGACACAGAAGGGAAAATGTTCCTTCAGTAGTTTGTTTTCTAGGTGAATTAAATGATAACATATTTTTCTATTTTCATCTTCCAGTAATAACTTTGTGGTGAAAAAAACGGTATGGAAATACTTACAACTTCTGATAGCTTTTTCTGATCAATTTAGTTATTTAGTACATGCTTCTAGTCCCCCTTCTCCCCCCCTTAATCTCTATATCTGGCATTAAGACTACATTATAAAGAAGATCAAAGACACTAATGCAGTGTCTGGACAGTTCCTTTGTTCTACTTACCATTTCATCCCTTTGAAGACTCAATTGCAATTTAAATTTGTGAACAAGTGTTTTCCAAGTTTAAATAAGGAACTTTAATAACATGGCAAAAGAAGCTGTAGCAAGTAGTTTTGCTTACTAGAAGAGTTATATAATTTGTTTTCTCACTATTTGATGTGGATGCTAGATAACAGGGTCGATATGATATTTTTAATTAGTAAGAAAACAAAAAAGCAGAGCAGTAAAAAAACTTTAATGCTTAAATGCTTTGTTAACAAAAAGGATCATCTATATATTTCCCTGAATGAATGTTAGAGAATGTACACAAACAGAAATTTGATGGGTTTTACCTTAATTTTGCTGTCATTATGGTTAATTGAACAGACATCAGTGCCTACAGTGTAAGCTTTTCCTTTTGTTGGATTTTGGGGGGGTTTGCAGTTGTTATTCTTTTTTAAACAGTCGACATACAAGAAATAGTCTGATATGTACTACTCTAGAACATGGGTCTGAAATGAATACAGAGAAAATACGTGAAAAGCACTAATTAAAACATCTTTATGTAGTTATCTCTAGATACCTGAGTAAGTATAAAAAAATCTGTCATGGATTTTATCATTGTATTGTTTGGTTATTTTAAATTCGCAGAATAGTTACAGATCTTCTAGATTCTAAGTGGCTTATTAAATTTGTCGTCCCTACAATTCTACTGGCAAACATATGCACAGGTACTGATCCATGCTGAAACAGTTTCTTGCATTAAATCAGATTTAACAGCACACTGTAGAATTAACAGTCACTAGTCTTAGCCAGAACTACCATGAACTTTGGGAGAAAACTCAAAAATGCCCATTTCAGCACACTGAAACAACTTGCATGTTTGTTGTATTATCTTGTCGTATGAATCTTTCACAAGAACACAATAAATGTGTTCCCCCAGCTATCCACCTCCTACTTCTTTCTATATAAATCTCCTAATACAAAGGATTTTCTGCTCATTTGTTTCAACTTGGATCCTTCTGTATGACTTGCAGTTCCTAATTACTGATAATCCCATACTTTTAATGTTTCTTTCATATTTTATCTAATTATATGTGACAGTAAGTACTAAAACTTTCTTTAAAGTAGAAGCCAAACAGTGTTTTGTGTTGATTTGAACCTACTATATGATTTCCCACGCTTTATGGGGGCGAAGTTTTTGTTATTTTGAAGTAACATATGAGAGAATCACTAGTTTGCCTGTTTGTGGAGGATAAATGAGTTATATGAGTATATTATTACTGTAACTTGCTGTAGCAACAGGAAATTGTATGAGACCATAGGACCTACAGTCTTGTCTCCAGCAATCCTAAACCACAAGAAGAGGCTGTCTGGAAGAGATAATGAGGGAGGTGGAGTGGGTCTTGCATCTGTCTCTGGGCAGAGTTTTGTGACAGCAGATCCCAGAGCTAATTGTTGATTAAGCTCTGGATTGAGCTTCATTGCAAATGGAAGAATTGGAGAGATGGGGATAGAGGGAGGTAATGACAAATGACAACTCCTTAGTTGACCATGGCAAATGAGGGAGGGGAAGTTCAAGGAGCAAGTTCTAAGACAGCTTCTGCTCCATTGATGCCTCTTGTGTGCTTTTTTTTTTTTTTTTCTTTAGCGTAATAGAACCGCTTGGCAGACAGCAGCTGAAATTAAATTTGGGAGCAACAGAATTAACTTAATCTGTGTAAGACATAGTAGGAAAAGAAAACAGATGTTAGTGGTAGTGTGTAGGCTCTATCCTCATGCCTTACCTGTTAGTGGCCTGCTTGAATGAAACTTGGAAAACCTGTGCTTTAGATCAGTATGTGGAGGTCTATGCCTAAAATACTGTGCTGTTAGTAAAGGACATAAGAGATACAGGACATCACCGAAGCCATAGGATTTTGTAAATGGCTGGTAATCTACAAGATGAGCTCCTAATTCTTTCAGGGAAGCTTGTAACACCTATACTACAAGGTGAAGCAAAAGCTATTCACCCACACAGCAACTGAATTGCTCTTCTAATAGGGTGCAAAGTTAATTTCCAATTCCACACCTGGATATCAGTGCAATTCTGAAATAATAGCAGCTCTGCATCTGAACAATTTAATCACAATTCCAGTTTTGACCACAGCTGGAAACAAGGCATGATCTTCAGTGTTTCTGGGAGGAATGGGTAAGAGGAGAGGGAATGCAACTTGAAGGCAATTTTTTTCCTGCTACCAATGACCTTATGTTAATCTTGAGAGCAACTCAGCTACTTGTACAATTCCCTTCCCAGAGTGATCAAGCCTTCATGATTCATAACTAATACCTATGTATCTTTAGGCAAAAATACTGTCTTTCACCAGAGCCATTCCTGTGTGTTGTTAGGTTATGTAGCTCAGCAGGAGAGGAAAATGCCTCAGTCTTCTTCAATACTGAGAGGAGACCTCATAGCAGTCTACAACTTTCTCATGAGAGGAAGTGTAGAGGCTGACACTGATCTCTTCTCTCGTGACTAGTGACAAGACCTGAGGGAACAGCCTGAAGCTGTTTCGGAGGAGGTTTAGCTTGGATATTAAGTAAAGGTTCTTCATCCAGAGGATGGTTGGACCCTGAAGAGGCTCCCCAGGGAAGTGGTCACAGCACCAAGCCTGACAGTTCATGAAGTGCTGGGGCAGTCCTCTCAAACACATGGTACAATTCTTGGGGTTGGCCTGTGCAGGACTTTGATGATCCTTGTGGGTCTCTTCCAACTCAGGGTATTCTATGATTCTATGCTTCTGTTCCATGCCCACCCAGGATTTTGAGACTGTACAAGAGCAGAACTTGTAGGTGGGCTTACATGACATCCTTTCAGTTGTGCTGGAGGGTGCTAGGCTGCTCTGTCTCCTGTATGGTCAGGGAATCACAGAACTTCCTTCAGTCTGGAGACTAAAGTATGAGAGATGACAGTATGTAGAGAGAGAAACGAGTGACTGGAAGAAAATGTTCTGCTGGCCTTGCAGTCACACCCTGCAGAGACACCCACAAATCCCGAGCAATTGGCACACGTGTGATCCAAAGCATCAGTCCTAGCTCAAGGCTCCAAAGCACAGTGTTAGGTTATCAGCACATCTGGGCTGATGAGCTCTGTAACTTCAGGGGTCAACTGGTACAGTACGAGTCTGAGCTGGTGGATCCTGACCGCTCTTGTGCTCCATTACAAATATAATGTCCTAATTGTAACCTCTCTGCAATTGCTGCTACCAGAATCTAAGTGTTCTCACATGAGGAAGTTTCAGAACTCCGACTGGCCTAAAGAAGGCTGTGACCCACAGTATGCTGGGGATGTTCAGACTGGAACTGTAAGATGACCGAAGTGAAAACTTTGCAGAGGAACAGTGACCATTAGGGAAGACTCTGGTGGTTTGAACAAGAAAGTGGAGGCTGAAGGATCAGACTAGATTTTAGAGGACTTAAACAAGAAGCAAAGGACGAAAATTGGGAGAGGAACTGGATGAGTTTGTAAAGGATCATAGAGAAGATTGACATGTATTTGCTGTTTTGGAATGGATTGTAAAATTTCAGTCCAGTCTTGAAGTTTAAACTTGACCATTTGGCCTAGTGATAAGTGTTATTCAGTTGTTTCTGATTATTTTGTCCATGTTGGCTTCCATCTCTTACCTATCCATTCCCAAACTAATGTTGTCCCTTGAGCATCGATCTGCTTTCTTTTTGGCTTAAGCATCAGTTGCTCCAGGATCACCTCATCTCAACATCTATCCCAAGGCTTCCCTTTAGGGTTTTCAACCCTGTTGCCCCTTAGAGCCTTCCCAGCATTTCCAGCAGCTGCCCTGTATCACTGCTCTTCCATCCATGAAAAAATAGACTGCTTTCAAGACTGTGCAGACTAAGTTTAGCTTGAGTCCCATAGCAACACTATTAATCCTCAAACAAATACCAAATAACAATTGTGTTTAGAGATGTGTTTAGGGGTGTTAATAAAGGTGATTTGGGAGTGTTCCTACTGAATAAATATGCTTTTCTTTTGTTGTGACTTCAGCAATCTCTGTTTTCCTGGCAAGCTGCTTTTTGGGTAATAGCTAAGATATCAACTACTTCTGTATGCTTTCAAGTTTTTAAAAGGTTTTGTGCTTAAGGGTGGTGATCTATTTCTGCATATGGTGCTAGGCAGGGGTTCAGCACCTGTGTTGCTGCTCTTTATCTTCCCACTCAGCGAAGATTGTAATTAACAAGGCTGAATTCACTCCATTCTGTTCTGCGGGGAAGTTGATTGTATGAATCAAATTAGTGCTGCTCTGTTAAATACAAGGAAATCCAGGTACACTGGGGGACTCTGGATGAAGGAAATGGCAGAAGGCTGGAGGGAATTTTGTTTTTTGCATGAAAATGTAAAGTACTCAATTTCAAAAGACTTGTTCCTTGTAACCTCTGTTCTTTAATGCCCCAGCTTAACTAAGCTGTATTTTAATCTCTGTATAATAGCATATACAGGCCTCCGTGGAGCTAGGAAAGAAATTGTTCTCTTCCATATGAAGCAGTATACAGGTGTCAAGAGTTAGCAGAGATGGCTGATTACCCTGATGGGAACTGAAATAAAGGGGAAAGTGCTGTCCCAGGTGTAACCTGGATAAGATTTTTCTTCCACAACGGAAGAAGATCCAGAATTTCAAAACTAGTTCAAAAGTAACCAGAATGTTTTCTGTTATTTCATGGTTTGTATTGTTTTCTCTGCAGACCATAAAGAAGAGAGGCTCTTAGCAGCTGGAGCCCCAACAATCTTCTCCTCACTGAATGACTGAGAGATAGGAAATATTTTGTTTCATCAGTATCTATTATGCCAGCCAGCCCCAGGTCTTGCAAGCATTTATGTGTGCACTTATCTTGCTTGTTGTAGGCGTGCTGAAGAAAGTGGTGAGGTCTAGTGTATTTGTCTCCCCTTCACAGGTTTAGATTCAGCAATCAAGGAATGCTTCTCATTAACATTCAGAAATTTCAAACAATAGGTATGGCATTTGCCTCTGCAAACTGTGTGCATCTGTAAGGTTTCAAATTGCTGCAAGCAGAGGTACTTTTAGAGAAAACTTGGCCTTGTAATATACCCCCTTTATTATTCAGTGTACTATTGTCGCTCTTTGCAGTGATCCACATTAGCCAGCTTTCTTATTTTGAAGAAAAAGCTTTCTTTTTTTCCTTCTGTATTTTTAGAAGCAAGAAAATGCCTTATCAGGGATTAGTAGGGCCCAAGGTGATTGATTTCTGAGAATGAGTGGTGCTTATACACATTAAATTGCTTCTGTGCAGACATTACCCTCTGATACTTCCAACAGCCTTTCAGAAGCAAAGAGAAGCAGAATGCAAATGATTGTAGCAGGAAAAGGTTGTTTTTACTTTGTGGTTTTATTTTCTAGTGTGTGAATATTATTCTTGGATTTTAGGGAAGGCCAATACAATAATTAAAATAATTAATAGTGGTTGTCTTGACCTTTTAACTTTTTAAGGACTGTTGGAAACTCAGTCGTTCCATGAAGCAGATGAAGATGTGGTCACTGATGTTGATTTCACCAATATGATGTCTGAAGAAGAAAAAGAAGAGTTAAAGACTGAGCTAGCCAAGGTAATGAATTTGAATTTCTGTGAGTGTTACAGTTTCTACTTCCTTAAACTGGAAGCTATTAATTGTAGGATGAAGTATACATCATAAAGCCATGCCCTTCATTTTTGGTAAAATTATTCTAGGCTACAATAATGTAGCCTATAATCTTATATCTGTTTACTGAAGGTTAAGTGTCTTCTACTTGATGATTGTACTGCAAAAGTCAAGTGCGTGTTCCCATCTTAGTCAAGACGTGTTTTTATTTATAAATATTCCTTGAAAAAGAGTGCAAGGTGTTCTCATTAGGTCTGTTGTATTGTTGTTACAGTAGTTGTGCCACCTGATAGAAAAATTTCTTTTTGTGGTGCTCAAAGGAAAAGGTAATGATGATGGTTACAGGAGAAGCTGATGACAACAAGCACAGTAATTCTTCACATTTTTGTTTCCTTTGGCACTGAGGTGTTTTGAGAGGGTAATATCTTTTTTCAGGAGTCTGGAAGTCAGGATACTGTGAAGAGGCTTAAAAATAATGAGATGGGAGGAAAAAGGTGTGAACTCTGTGATCTCTTTATTACTAGGATTAAAGAGTTTGTCTAGATTTGGTCTATCATGGAAGGATGGATTCAGTTTTAATTATTGCTTCAGAATCCTGCAGAAAAGTGAAATTCTGGAATGGATAATGAGAAAATGGGGAGAATCGTACATTTAATTATTTGAAATATGAGTCAAATAACAGAAATCACAGCCATATGAATGTGAAGAGTTCACCTTAATTGGAATACTTAAATTGATGTTAAGTTGTAGTACTTAGGAAGTTCTCTAAGAAGTAACATTTGTAATGACTTTCAAGTAATTTACCTGAAGTGCTGATTCAAGATTTTCAAGTGTAACAGAAGACTGTTTTTTCACTATAAAATTTTATCAATCTTTGTATTTCGGAGTTACTAGTGAATTTTTATTTCTTTGCTGATCCTGTCACATCTGTAGACAATCAGAAGGAAGCTGAAAATTTGCATGTTCAGTTTATCAAATAAGTTAGGAGTTGGCATATTCATTACTGGCTTTACATCAGGACCAGAAGCTCTGGGCACACACTGAAACACGAGAGGTTCCCTCTGAACATCAGGAAGCATGTTTTTAATGTGTGTGGGACTGAGCTGTGTACGCCAAGATGTTTTGGAGCCTCCATCATTGAAGATATTTAAAAGCTGTCTGGGTACAGTCCTGGGAAACATGCTCTAGATAAGGCTTGAACCAGATGTCCTACAGTGATCCCTTTCAGCCTCAGCCATTCTGTGATTCTCTTTTCTGGTGAGAGGGCCTTCACAGGAAGATAGAAACAAGGAAGGAAAAAAAGTCAGAACTTCCTGCAATCATCTGAGAATGATACAGCTCTCTTAACAGAATTGATCTCAAATGTTTCTGGGTGTCCCTGCTGCTTACTGATTGCCATAGTAGAGAATTCTCAGAAGCTCATGCTGGAAATGCTTTCATTCCTGTACTTCTGTGAGAGAGATTTGCCTGAGAGATTGCCTGTCAAATATTATGATCAGGAATTACTTCCTGAATTCTTCACAGCAGTTTACTGGCATGCAGCCAATGCTTAAAGGCAAAATAAAACTGATAATTATGCTAAGAAAGGTTTGGAAAACTTGAATCTAGAATGGTCATAGTCTGAACAAAGTCTAAAGTTAAATAAAGCTGATGACTCTTAGAGAAGACTGCAAAAATGTGTGGCCTGGCCTCCTTCAGAAAGAAAAAGTTGCTAATGTGGGAAGTGGGTAAAGTTTCCTTTTGAAAAGCTATTAGTCCCTACTTACAAGCCCTTTCTGCTCCACTGATGATAGTTTTGTTTTCTTCCATGTCCTTATGTGCTACGTAATACCTGTTTGAGCCTGTAGGAACAAGCACCTCTCTTTCTGTTGGGAGAGGTAAAAATCATCCTTAATTCTGCTATCAATAGTTGATAAAATGGGGATCTCTTTGTGATCTCCTGTTGTGCATTTATTTACACAGAAAACATATGTTCAGTCTCAGTGTTGTGTATCTAACTTATATATTCTTTGTTTTCTTCCTCCTTCCCACTCTGACATTAGGAGAGGAACAAGCACTATTGTTTTTCTGGCAGGATTTTTTTGTATCCTCTATTCCTATTCTCCCGCTAATAGTCTCTTTTTACTGGAAGCTTCTCAGAGCATGGACTTACTCTGATATTGTATTTGTAGCCTAGCCAACACAGCAGGGCTCTGACTCTAATCAAACCTTAGGATTTCTACAATGCAACTAAAATGAGTAACTCTTACAAAAACTTCTAACAGCCATTTGAATTTACAGAGGTCAGTCTGACTTTTCAGAATAACAGCAGAAAATTGTAGCCCAAAAGCTTTACATAAGGCCAGAAGATTGTTAGCAGAACAGATTCCCCCCGCCCCCCTCACTGTGAGGAGCATTGTACAATGACTCTTGAGTCATGCTGGGGGCTGAGATTTTGAGCTACCTTGCTCACTGCTGTCAGTTGTCCTTCCATTACACTCATCAAAGTAGTCATTTACTCTTTGGTGTCTTCCCCCTCCCACACCTTCCCAGAAGGAGCTATCTGGTTTGATCTAGCTGATGCACAGGTTCAGCAGTGTGTGTTACTGCTTGTTTGTTCCCAGTTTGAGGAAAGAATATAATAATACCTTTTCTGCTTACGGGAAAAGGGAACTTTGCCTCTATATGGTGCATCTATATTCTTCTCACTCTGTTGCACTTTGGAAGAAGGGAAGCATGAGAACTAGAAGCTTGTACTTCTGTTGACTTAACCCCCAGTTTTATGATGGAGTTGTAAACACTTACAAAAGTGGAATTTAAAAAAAAGCCTAAACAGGTGATACCTGACTTCCATGAGACTTAGGTAAGTGACACGCTTAAATGCTTTCCAAGATCCTGCTGTAAGGTACTGTAGCTACTTTCTACCTACTTCAGAGTCATCACTGGTATTTGAGCACTTGAGGGCGGCTTTGTATCTGTCATTATTTCAAAATGATGGAAGTTGAGGAGGATTTTGTCAATTCAAAATTAATTGCTGTGTTATAAATAATAAATTACTTTTCTTTAATCAAAAATGTTGTTCATACTTCTGCCATTGAGCACATGGCTAATGCTTGCTTAGGCTGTCACAGCTTTAAGATGTCTATTCAATGGAAGAGGTGGAAAGTAATTTTAATAGAAGCCCTGAAATGTTTATTATATCCAAGTACCTGATGATCACCGTAGTGCTGGCCCATGAGTGTCCTGGCATCAGTTTAAGTTCAGTTCTTCAGCAGTGTTGCACAGGCAGTCATGCACTGAGGGGTTTGTTCTTGGTGAGAAACAACCAAAAGGAACTCTGCGCTGCTGCCTGAGGAATGCTGACGTTTGTGCTTTCTTCTGTAAGCATTTACCAATTACCCTCTCAGAAGAGAGACTCTTGACACCTGTGTCTTGACAGTATTCCATTTGCAGGTTAGGAATATAATGGAGCATAAAGGACATGGGGAGGAATAAAGAAATTTGGATTGTTGTTTTCTAACAATAGCACTGATAAAGTGTTGGCATCACAGGCACTGGTGAATACTAGTATCTGCTTCACTAAGATCATGATTTTGCTTTGTGTTCATAGTTTTGCTGCTTGAATATTTAGTTACCAGGTAATGACAAAAGAAACTGATAGCTGGGGGATTCAAGGATGAGACTTCACCAAGAGCACTGAGCTTGCAGCCAGTTTTTCAGTGAACCAGAATGCATGAATGTGTTAAATAAAATAATCCTGGTACTGGTGTCCTAAATATAGGCTTGGAGCTCAGCATTGTTTCAGCTGGTTCTTGCATCATTCCCTGAAGCCTATGGAGTTTAAATCACAGGGAGACTGTGGTTCCAGGGAATTTAGCATATGGTAATGAGATAAGTTGCCATATGTTACCTTACTAACATATGGAGAAAGGAACACAGTTGGTAAGGGAATTTCTAAACCTGAAGTGAAAGGCAGCTGCTCTGGTGTCACTTGCCCTTGTTAGCTTCAGTATCTCTGTGTGCTGCTTGTGTAGATTGCCTTGGGAGGCTTCCAGATGAAGAATGCAAATCCTTGCTCACTTGCAGGAGAGCTGCCCAGGGAGCAGGATTCTGAGCCAGTGACAGGACAATTCTGCAAGTCCCTCTTCTTACAGTCCTGTCTTCTGGTTCTTGTCTTGGTAAAACACTGGCTTTGATTAAATGTTTCAAAAAAAAAAAAAAAGTCTACTACAGGGAGAATTATATTTCTCTGTTTGGGCTGGATGACATCTTTACAGCTTGAAATTGCAGAGTTTGGTTAAATACTAGGATCTCTGGAAAGACTAATCTGCTCTGTCTTCTGAGTGCTTTTTTGCTTTGGGTACTGATCACTCATGTTAATAGCTCAACTATAATTTTTTATGTTACAATTTTGAAAGATGTAAGGCCTAAAATAAGACTCATATGACAAGGCTATAGCATTTGATTGTACTCTCAAGTCATATATTATCATGCAATTTTTCTATTTTTTTAACCTGCTCCTAAGAGTTTGCATATGTTTTTTTCAGGGCTAGAAGACTAAAAATCGGCAAATATGAAGTTAAAAGCCTGTGCATTCAAAGAAAGATATTTGCTTGAATTTTCCAGTCTTCTCTTTTCCTGTCCGTTCCCATTTTACTAGTGAATGAAAACCATTCCCATTTTACTAGTGAATGAAAAGATGGTGTTTGAGACTTCTGATGCCCTTAGGCAGATTTGGGTGAAGTTGCTTTCTTACTGGATAATTCTCTCTCTTATGAGATGCATGTGTGTGATGGTGAGAATAGGTGACACAGAGGCATTAATTTAACATAGTGCCAGCTCTGTTCTGGGCATGCCTTTGTGACCTCCACAAGCACTTGACTCTGTCTCTCTAGATACCTACAAAAAGCATGAGTTTGTGAGATTCATTTAACCTTTTAATATTGTATGTGTTTATCATTCTGTGGGAATAGGCTAACACCTTTCTCCTTGTTTCTCTCAGCTAGAGGATGAAATTTCAACTTTGCGGCAAGTGCTAGCAGCCAAAGAGAAGCACCTGGTTGAAATTAAACAAAAACTTGGCATAAGTTTGATGAATGAACTGAAGCAGAACTTTAGCAAAAGCTGGCATGATATGCAGACAACTTCTGCGTGAGTACTGATCTTTATACTTACACATATGAACATACCATGTTTTTCTAAAACTTTTTGGGCTGAATTAATAGCAACATTGGTAGAAAGAACCACCCACCTTTCATCAAGTGCTGTCTGCAAAGTCATTTGCTTTTTTTTCCCTCTTCATTTGACAACTGAATTTGACACTTGAGGAGAAGGAAAAGTGAGCTTCTCCACAACTGAGCTGAGCTGGGAGTTGACAGCAAGGAAGGCAGGGTGGCAGTGGCATCATCCATGAAGAAGCAATCCCACAATACCTGAACAAAGAGAGCAGAGCGCAGGTCCAATGACAGCAGAGGGTCAGGCCAAGAGTTCAGATCTCCAAGTGCATCTGTACTGATGAGCCAAGTCCTAGGTCAAGCAAGGGAATCCAGTCTCTGGGTTCAAGATCTGTGAGGTACCTGGCCAGATACAGGCATATCAGTAATATGACTCGACCTTAAATTTAGTCTAGGCTTTAGTATTGCTCCCAAATGAAGGGAAAAGATGCTTAACAAGGGTTCTCCCAACTCTTGCACAACACTTTCACCATAATCTTACTGCTGTGCAGTTTCAGATCTCGCCTTGAGCCACCAAATTCAGAGGAGTGGGGATAAAAGCATTAGCAGTTCCTCCTGATGCATTCAAGGTGCTGACAGAGACTTGGTAAAACATGTTAAAATGTACATTTTTACATTAAAAGAACTATTGTTTGTGTTTTCATGAGAAGACAAATAAAAACCCCTCGATAAAAATGGATGTCTTCTATCTCTCACTGTTGGACAGTTTCTTATCTAGGTCCTGTTTCTCATGACACATCATTAGCAGAGGTATTAGTGTTGCCTTTGTGAGGATGTCTGGGATGTGCTAGGAGAGAACAATCTAGAGACACTAAGCTTTAGAAGAGAAGAGGGGCATGAAACATCTGAACTAGAATTACTGGGAGAGACTAGCAAAATTTTGAAACAAAAACTTTCATTTTTACATGAAATTTGGTAGCGAGTTCTCAGATAGCTTTTCATTTTTCTTCCACATTGACGTTTTCCACTAAGATAGAGTTAGGATACTTTTTCAGTGTGGTAACTGCTACTTTTTATTTAAGATGAGTTTCAGAAACTACCATCCATTAGGTGGTAAATGTCCAGAAATTCTTAAGTGGAACTGAGCAGCAGGAGTTCCATTTGTGCCCCCAAAAATTCACATGTTTATGGTCCAACTGCTGTATAGTTTGGCTAGATCCTCATGCCAGAACACCAGTGCTGGTAACAATCATGGTAATCCAGCATTCTTAAGAATGGAGGTGTTAAGTAATAGAAGTTATTCATTGCTGTACCAAAATAGCAGTGGGATAGCATTATTCTCTGATTTAGGAAGGACGAAATTGTTTTAAAAAAAGCTTTTTAAAAAAACAGTTCAAAATATTTACATGCCTGTACTTTAGGTTTCTAAATACACAATTACTCATTTTAAATTTTAAAATGACCTGGTTTTAAGAGGACAAATTTTGTTTCACTTGGCTGGTGTGCTTTCCTGTAAGTTAAAACTACTTTTCTTTAACAGGTAACTTTTCAAAGCCACAGAGCACGAAAGTTTTTGTCCACTTATTGTTAATCTTTTTAAGCTCTCCATTTAGGGATGCATTCTCAGGGTTAGAGTGGAGTTAGAGGAAGAGAGGTGGACTTCTCTCAGAAACAGTCCCGTAAAGTGAGTTAAGAGTCATGACCTAACTTACAGGATGCATGCCACCTTTACTGATTAAATTTAAACTTGAGATTTTGACTATTTTAAAGCAATTGCATTTTAAATGGTTGGCCATAAGTTCCTTGTTAATTTCCTATAATATTCAGTGCACTGATGTTTAATATAATCTATGTGTTGGGGGAGGCAAGGGGTTCTGCTATAGAGGACTTCAGTAACTGGAGAGCAAATGATTGCCTTGAGTTTGATTTGGCTTCATGGTGGTAAGGCATTCAAGTGGAATGACTTCCCACACACACCTTTTTAATGATTGGGTTTTCAGTGAATAGAGGTGGGTGGATATTCAACTTCTAGCAATGAAGGTTTTTTATATTTTAAAAATAGGTAATTCATTCTTATTTAGATGCTAGAAGCAGGGTCATGTTGGTGGATTTTGAGATTATTTATTTTAACTTAAGAAATAATTACAAATGTCTTTACATGGATATTTGTAAAGACCATAATGGAGCTTTTCTAATTATTGTTCTGCTACAACAGAAAGGTTTTACGTAATCTGAATGCCTTGTATTCAGTTGAAGCTTCTTGGTGGTGCTTCTGTAAAGTTCCCACAGATCTTAGGTTCCGTGCTTCAGATTTTCACCATATAGTAGATTAAGGTAGAAGACAGCATTGATGAAGATTAACCTCATTTTGTACAGAATCACAGAATATTTGAGGTTTTGACAGCAATGTCAGGAGACTCTCTAGTCCAACTGCCTCTTTCAGGCAGGACCGGCTAGAGCAGAATGCTCAAGACTATGTTCAGTAGGTTTTAAATATCTCTGAGGTTGGAGATTCTGCAGCCTCTCTGGGAAACCTGTTCCATGTTCAATTACCTTTGCTATGAAAAACATTTTTCTTAAATATTAAAATATTAATATATTTTAATATTTCTTGCATTGAATTTGTGCTGGTTGCCTCTTGCATTTTTACTGGATACCACTCAAAAGGGCTTGCCTCTGTCTTCTTTCCTCCTTTCATTAAGTTGTTTGTGCACATTGATGAGATCCTTCCATGAGCCTTCTCTAAGGTGACCAGTCCCAGCTTTCCCAGCCTCCTCATATGAGCGGTGCTCCAGTCCTTAACCATCTTTATGCACCTTTGCTGGACTTAATCCAGTTTGTCCTACATGTCTGCCTTGACAGAACAGGACCCAGCACTTCAGGTGTGGCCATAACCAGGGCTGACAGGGGAGGGATCACTTCACTCAAACTCTACACACTTTTCCTAATGCACCCCAGGATACTGTTAGCCACCTTTGCTGCTAAAGCACAATGCTGACTCATGCCCAGTTTGTTCTCTACCAGGATTCCAGGCCTTTTAGTGCAAGGCTGCTTTCCAGCTGGTTGATCCCCAGCCCCTACTGGAATATTAATCCCAACCTGCAGGACTCTGCATTGCTCTTTGAACTTACTGAGACTCCTGTTGCCTCATTTTTTTCAGACAAAGTCCCAACTAATTGTATTCTTTGGTGCAATTATAAAATTGCATTTCATTATATATGGAGAAGGTTACAAGGGTTACTTCAGCCTTTCACTAGTCCCTCATATTAAGAACTAAAGACGTAGATCCACAAGATATCTTACCCTTTGCTGACCATTTATGTTGTAACCATGCTCAGCTTTGTCCCTCAGCTTTTCATTTGGTGCTCTTCTGTAGTTCTTCGGAAAAATAAAACATAAGACATAATAGTGTTGTCCTCTTGGGAGATATTTCAATTCTACTGAGCTTCTAAGGAGCAGTTTTATCTGTAAAATACCCACCAATAAACTCACTCTAGCCTAGTAGTTCCCACAAACTTCTTTGTCATCCTTTCTTAAAATGTTATCAACTGTTATAAGACCTAAATCTCCTCTGTTTAAATGGTTAACCTTTCAACCCATGGATGGAATAATAACTATGGAGACAGCTTCTAGGGAGATGAAAATGCTTTGTTTGCTACTAAACCTCTCCAAAAAATAAATACTCCAGACATTCGGACCACTGTAAGCATCAGTACTGCCATGGCAAATAAATTATTAGAAGAGCTAGAAAATTAGAGGAAACCCATTCTATCTTCAAGGGCTGTAGTAGTGAAATGTTTCAATATGCTTAGTGGTTCCAACTGGGGGGCTGGGAAGCCTTTGATGTGATGGAAAGTGGGCCCACACCAGGCTAACATTTAGGATAGGAATCTGACAAAGCTTTCATCTTTTGACCTCAGACAGAAATTTTCACTTGTAGAAAGGGAAAAGCTCATGAGTTATAGGCCAAAATCAAGAGAACCTAAGTGTCGGCTCCAAACAGCATGTTTCCTAGACAGGGCCCTGGGCTTTTTTTTAGGTGGCGCCTGTCTTTTCAAGCCCTTTTAGGAAGGTTTTGGTGTTGCTCTGTTCTTTCATGTGATATTTAATTGAGATTTAGGACAAGAACACTCAACATAGACTTCGCCTTTTCCTCTAGACAGAATAAAGTTCTATTCATTGACTACTGGCTGAGCTTTGTGAGCAAGCTTAGTTCTGCTGGCAGGAAACCTGAGGACAATTGCATAGATTTCAACAACTATTGGGAACTTACTGTTTTATAATTCAAATTTCTGCCAGGTGATAGGAAAATAGAAGGTAATAGTTGCACTGCATGTGTTTTAGGCTTGCAATCTATGGTACAGACAGTCTTTGTTAATATAACTTTAAATATATGGTAATGTGTTCCAAAATTTCAGAACTTTCTTCAGTAAGTCAGATATAATTTGTGGACAGCCACAGTCCTTCTGTGACTTCTAGGAATTAAGTAAATTGTGTTCCCACACACATACTTCTTACGAGTGGTAGTAAAAGAAATGTGGGTGTTTCTGTTCATGGCAATGTGTAATCACCTTTTGACATTTTCCTCTCTAAATTTGCAAGTAAATGTAACAGTTGTGTAAGTGAAGAAATTCTATGCTTGTTTTAGCAAGTACATTACCTGTGTGTGAGTCTGTGCTATATGCAAGTAAAAGAGAGCCGCCCCTTCCACTGCCTTTGCTTCCTTTGGGTCAATCAGGAAACCTTCAGGCTGTCTTCAAAGAGAATTATTTTGCTGCTTGTCCACATGTGTCTATGGCCTTGAATTTGGAAGGGTAGCATAATGAAGAGAAAGTACTTCAAGAAGTTAGCTTAGTCTGTTCTCATTGTTTCTTGTCCAAAAGATGTGTGTCCATTTGTTTGCACGAGAACCTTCAGCTAGTGGAAATTCCACAATAAGGTCAGGTGATCTGTTCCAGATGTTCATTTCTCAGGAAAAAAACCCACTGTAATTATCATGGGGCACCAGAAAATATATACATGTGTACTATAGTGATCCTTATGTTTGTATATCTGACTGTAAGGATGGGAAGGGAGGCCCAAAGGTAAATTGGGATCTCTGAAATTACAAGGATTAAAAATATCCAAGAAAAAAATAGTAGGAAAGAGGGGAAGGGAAGAGGAAAGGGAAGGGAAAGGAAATGAAAGGGAAGAAAAGGAGAATGGCAGGGGTAGAAAGGAAAAGAGAGGCTGGGATGTGTTTAATCTGCATAATTTTGTTAATCTAATGTACAGCACAGAGCCCACAGACAGTGTTACTGATATAGTTCAGGTATGATGAACTGCCTGTAATGTCTTAATATCATCTCTACTTCAGCAAACATATTTTAGCTTTTCTACCTGGAGAGGAGCCAGAAGTAGCACACTTCTCTCCCTGCCCCATTCTGTGCTGCATTGCACAAATAATGCATTTCAAACAACTGTTTCCCATATTCTTCCCCAGTGTTTGAAGGTTACAGGGCAGTACAGCCCAGAACATTTGTCACCTTTGTCTGGCACCTCTCCAGACCTGTTACTCTCTCCAGCCTATTGAACAGTCACCTTCCATGTGCTGCACACAGATTTCTGCTGCAGCCTGCAGAGGTTCAGTCCCCTTAGTTCTCTCCTTCCTCTCTCTGTGGGAGAGGAACTACCTGGGGCATACTTCCCTAGATTTAGGCGTATGTACCCATCCGAATGCCAGCACTGTTTCAGTTAATTCTTAGCATCCCTAAAATGGGAAGGATGACAAAAAATACATCTGTCATTTGGTTTTGAAGTTGGAATGAATTTCAGGAGAGTACTAAAAAAAACCCACCAAAACAAAACCCAAAAATAATGCACAACAGCTTAGAGTTCATTTGTGGCAAAAATGACAGCAAGAACGCTCTTAGAGAATGTTTTATGTACCTTTTGTCTCATATGTATTTATCTCATTTGTGTATTAGCATAATTTAGTTAATGCTGAGCCGTTTCTCACAGAAAATCAACAGAAAAATAGTTTTGTAGCTGAGAGTTTCTCAGGGATCCAGATGCTTTAGATAGATTGCAGAAAAATCATTCTAAGTTGGCTAATGGTTTGAAAACCGAAAAGAAGTAAGCTCCAGAGGGCATGGCTTGTGCTACCAGGCTCTGCTCTATTGTATGGTTTTGTTGTTAATTGTTTGAGTTCTGTTACATCTTCTGTGAGGCAAGGGTTTCTCAAATGGACTAATTTTGCCAGCAAGCATTGATGGAGAGGCATAATGCTGAATGAAGATGTACTAATTAGCAAATATACTAATTTGACAGCAGCTGAATAAAAATTATTTATCGTTTACTGCAGTACATCAAATGTGCAGCTTGACATGCAAAATATAAATATTATATGTGTAGCCTGCTTCTGTCAACACACCCTGTATTGCACCTGTGAGAGAAGGCTACATTTAACTGCCATATGAAGGGTAATTCTGTACTGAGATGAGATGAGTATGATTGTCCTGTCATGTCCTGCAGATGATGTTAGCCATTTAAATGTCTAGTTCTCTAGTTCTCTCTGTATGGCTGCTGTTTGGCTATTCTCTCTATAAAGGACTCGTTCCTTCACATATTGTTTTATGAAACAGTATCTCCTTATATTTCCTCTCACTGTCTGTAAAAAGCACAGTGAGATATATAGTGAGATCTGGTTGTCACAGGATAGCGTAACCTAAATGTGGTATATGACACAGTCAAGTGAAAATGCAGTCAAAATATGCTGCAAATCTACCTTTCCTACATACTATTTGTATATTAGAGCACTGGAGACATGAGTTGTCTTTAAAGCTCCTTTTAATTATGTTGAGCATGTTATTGGAATATAACTGCAATATCAGCATGTATTGTGATAACTTCTGATAATCAGTTTTATAAATAATTGCTTCTGTTAAAGAAATATCCTATTTTAAAAACAAAATTATAATCAGAAGTTGATGGATGAAATTCTTAGGTTATGTCATATATAATGTTTGAATGTTCACAGGTGAGTGTTATTTACAAGTTTACAATCGAGACAGCGGTTGATATAACTTATTAGTTTAATCCCTCTTGTCCATGAAATACATGATAAATATTTATTGTTAAGCCCTGAGTGAAAGCACAGAATAACACCCTTGTTAACCATTACCAGCAAGTTCTCTGTGCTATGGAAGATGGCACAAAATCAGAACAGGAATTCCTGCTCTAACTGAATAAATCAAGTAGGCTGTTTCTACTTCTGCTGATGCTACCTGCTGTAATGCTGATCATGCCTTTGTATGAGTGTAATGATGTATTTGTGTAAAAATGCACTCTATGACTTGGATGGAAGGTGCTCTTTCTTGAATCCCTGTATCCTATATTACCTGAGTTTGTTTTTGCTGGGGTATTTCTGCCTATAAGTTTTGTAATCAGTGGTCTAATCTGAGCTCCTGGCTGACTGACTGCTGAGATGCTGTCACCTGTGTCGATGAGCTGGTGGTCAGCACTCACCTAATGATTGCTAGCAGTGGCCACTGAAAGGAGGAGAGTGTCCGGGTGTTGTAGATGACGTAGCATGCAGAGCACCTGGTGGTGCAAGGAGGACGTAAACCATACATAGAGCACCTTTTCCAGGTAGTAAGTGTTTGTAGTTCTTACCTGGAATATCCAACTTTATTTCTGCTGGTAAAGGTTTCTGAAAATTATGTAAGCTGTTCAGTGCATTGAAACAAAAGTACCAGCTGCTGTGAGTTACATGAAATGATGAAAACTGCTTGGTCAGATGATTAATGTGCAGTACAACTGAGACATCAGATGACAGAAAAAATACGTTAAAGAGATCATTGTTACCAGAGTGCTTGGCAAGGTATCAAGTGGATGCTGTAAATAGGAAATAACTACAAGAATAAATATATCTGAGCCAAAATACAGTGCATCATACATCCAAATATCAACACAGCACATCACTAGCTACAGTGAGGCAATGTGCTCTGTGGAAAGATTATTTATGAAGAAGGCATAGTGATACATGAAATGGTGGAGAGGTGGGAATGGGCAGGGGAGTTGATTTTAAAGCTATCAGAAAGCTCTGCTGAGATGCAAATTAATGTTTCTTGTTTCTGCTGATAGGTATTGCATGTTGTGGTCTATTTTCACCTTTGTTATTTTATTGTTCCTTAAAGCTTGTCTTCAGCATTGCTGAAGGGAGGAGGGGAAATGTCATAGGTCATTTTTGCTGAAGTTGGTGCTGAAAAAAGACTAGTTGTGTAACAGTTTTAGCTGGATTTATACTCTTATGTAATGTCAAAAGTATTAAGAACACAAGTGCATTCTCCATGTCTTCCTCACTAGCGGACATACTGGAGGATGTTTGGTTTATGGGATTTACAGAGAAAACACAATATTGTTGGAATGTCAAAATCAGTGTCATTTCAGCCACTTTCCTGAAGATGTGTTCTGACCAATGTAATGTTCAAAAATATGGAGGGAACTCTAATGTTTCATAGTGAAATTTGGATCTGTCTGCTGGATGGCGCATTTTGGACTGTTGTCTAAATAGTTTTTACTTGATATGAAGAACTTGCAGTGAAAAGGTAAGACAGAGATATTTTATCATAAAGTTAAATATGCCTATAAATAAAATTGACTCCAAGGTGTCATTTCAAAAAATCAGTTCAGAGGGATATCTGAAAAGTATTTTATTATATACATTCAACCTGTACGTAAATAGGTTGCACTACAAAGGACCTTTTAGACTTGCAAGTCAAATCTTGGCCTTTATTTTGTCGTAAGCAAAATTCTACCTGTGCTGAATAGTTTAGGAAGCTTTTCTGTAAGCAAACTCTTTAAGACTTGGATGCCACAGGCAACAGAATATTTGATTTTCTTCTTTTTCATAGGCAACTGTTACCAAAAAGCTACATGCTTCTAGTTTGATAGTAGCATCCTTATTTTAGGGTCTCATCCGATTCTAGTTTATATGAGAGTATACTGTCAACAAGAGAATGACACAGCTATTAAACTAGTTAAGCTAGAGGATGAGGCCTCAGTGAAATAACAGCATTGCATTCTTGCTATGTCCAAGGACAGACTGGCTAAGAAGAAATGAGACCCTATAAAAACCAATATTTTCCATCTTCTCTGTATTGTACTAGAATAAGTTAAACAAACATAACCATTGCTTCTTCCTTTCTAATTAAAATTTATGTTCCTTCTGTCAGTGTTGCAACATTTTAGCCCTTGTTATTCAACATTTTGCATGTGTTTGGTTCAGCTTATCTAACTGGAGACTCCTAGAGATCCCATACCTTAGTCTGCCTGTGGATTGCCTTGTTAGTGAAAATAGAGGCAAGCACCCTTTCAGTTGGCAGTTTAAGAACCTGTTAGATCAGTAGGATGTTGTGGGTTAGGAACATAAAATCAAAATTAACATTAAACATAAAATCTGAAGGAACAGAGCATTATGTGGCCTCTGCCATCAGACCTGTGGTTTGTAAAACACAGTTCTGAACAGAAAACTTTCAGCAATAGGTCCTGCTGGGGCTAAAACAAAGTGACATAAAATGTGATGTGCCACACTGCAAATGTTAATCTTATTACCCCTCCTTCCTCCACAAAGTTATTACTTTCATATACATAATAATAAGGAGAAAATACCCTGTTGTAAGGACTTAGGCAGTAGGAATTTTTTTATCAATTGCCAGTGTATTTTAGTACGTGCTTGAGATCCTCTAGTTTTTGTTCAAAGGAGAATGAGAACCATTGGAGTTTTATTTGTGAATTTTTCATGATAATTCTTCTTGTCTGCCAACGTACGCCACAGGATAGAATACTGATTATAGTGTGCTCTCCTTTTGTTACTAGGTCAGTACTTCTAATTCTGAGCTTGTCACTGGGAGTATCAGATAATTTACTCAGAAGGAAGCCTCTGACATGCTCAGAATTAGTTGAGTCAGCAGAAAATCGTCTGTGGTGAAAAGCTTATTGATTACTCAATAAGTAAATTAACTATACTGAAGGGTTTGTATGGGTGAGAGGAGGTATTCTGGATCAGTAAATTAAGATGATTCTGTGTTTGAATCTGCATGCTATAAGTGAAATTAGTGACATCTTTTAAAAGAATTCAGTCCTACTAAGAATAGGCATTCACTCTATAGGTTTCTTCATCTTTCTTTCTCTGTCCTTCCCCAAACCTTCCTTCTTTAAAGAAATTCTAAAAAGTGGGGGGGAAAAAAAAAGAAGGAAATTTGTGGCATAGGGAAACAGATTTGATTTTTTTTCTGTTTTAAATTCACAGAATCATTTTGAAGTATATCTGTTAAATGTACCTAATATGTATATACTTGAAAGAGCAGAGCTGTATTTGTCCTGATTCTTTTCTGTGCTTCAGACAGCAGATTTTGCCAGAAGGTCAGTGTTTGCTGGAAGAATACTTACTTGATGTAAATATGTTTTTCTGTAATCAGAAGTTGTATCAAACAGGTATTCAACAAATCACTGCATTCTGCTTTTAACCAGTGTGTGCTGGCCCATCTGGGGGATGTTATTTGCAAGGGGGAAAGAGGATTGCTAGGTGAAGTGAAGTGAAGGATTGCTCTGGAGAGCCCTGCACTTAGGAAGCTGTGCAGAAATGGGCATCCTCACTCATGTTTGTTTTGAGCTACAGTTGCTATGTTTCTTAACAGTTCAGTGGATGGGACTTTGAGGGAAATTGGTTACAGGGATTCTAGTCTCTCTTTTTTAATATTTGTCACTATTTCTGTTCTATTTTTTGTTTCCAGTTACAAGAAAACACACGAGACCTTGAGCCATGCGGGGCAAAAAGCAACAGCCGCTATCAGCAATGTAGGAACGGCTATCAGCAAGAAGTTTGGAGATATGAGGTATCAGCATCTGCTGCTTCTCTGGTCTTATTTAGAGGACTAAAAGTATAGATCATTTGTCAGCTCTTCTATTCCTTCTACATTTAGTGTTTTGAAAGTTCAAGTAGTTTTTAGTTAGAGTATTTAATAACATTCATGTTTTTAACTGGAAAGAAGACATAATGATTACCAAAGATAGACTTTTTATATGAGTCCTGGTTTTTTTTTTTTTTTAAATTATAGTCAGAAATCCTTCTGTAATAACTTTGCCAACTCAAGGAAATGTATAAGTAAAATGGAACAAAAAATTGCTGTTAGATCATTATTAACCCAATTTTATTCATATGTGGATACTGGAGAAAAATATCATCTGAAGAAAAGAACCCTACCTAAGAGCTGCTTGTGATAAGACAAAAAATATTTCAGGCTATTTTTAATCAGTTTTTTTTCAAGATGTACTGCAAAGGTTTGTTCTGCAGTTGTATAAAAATAGATATGATGGAAGTAACAGGAGTTGAGGTCAGTAGAACTGTCATTTAAAGGCAACTTCAGTGTCAGGCTTTATATGTTGATGTATCTTTGAAAGTGTTGGTCTTAAAGTTCCTCGGTATGAGAGCAGAAATTGTATACTGTAAACCCGCATTGCAGTTTTCATTAAGTAGTAGGACTGCAGAACTTCTGGAGTGTCTGAAGAAGTTGATTTTTTGTGACAAAATAAATGGACATGGGTAACTCTACAATATACTGTTTGACCTGCGGAATTAGGGTCTCGTTTATTAGTAGTGCATTTTATCTCATTGGTATGTACTCACTTTTTTGTTATTTTGTAATGTATGAAGTAACCATATCCTAAGATCTGTGTGTGTTGCAAATGACTGAAGCTTAGTTCATGGCAGCTAAAACTTCTTTTTCCCTCTTTTTATTTTTATTCTGGATGTTATATCTTTGGAGTTCCCCCTTAATATCTACCTTTTACATACAGCTTAATAAATCCTCTACAGAAGTACTATTGTCTTTCCAGCTGAAACTAAAAAAGGAAAATCTTCGTTACTGTATTATCAGCTTTACAGTGTCTTTTTCCACACTGCAGTTCAAAATGGAAATTTACACATTGGCTTGCAACCAGAGTATGAACATAATTAATAATTTTTGAATTGATACAGTTAGACATTCATGAGTAGTATATGCCTATCAAAGGATAGAAGAATAAGCAGGCATGCAATTATAGTTTTTAAGAATTTCTTTTAGTGCTCAGAAATCTAAGAATTGAAAACTTTCTAATACATAAATTTGAGCCTTCATTTAAGAGTTTCTTGAGAGTTTTTCTTCATGAATTTATCATTATTTAGAATTTATTTTAACGTATATGAGCTTTTGAATTCATAACACCTCATGTCTCCCCTCAGATGAATAGAAATTTATGTAGTAAAGTCTGTGGTTTATTTGTTCATTCATTCCCTGTTTGGAGTCTCCTTGGTCTTTCCTTTGGTGCCTTCTGCTCTTCCATTATGAGAAACAGTGAGTGAGTTCTTCTTCTGACCTTCATTTCACTCATTATTTCTTGTGGGTTTATTGTATTTTACTTCCGTTCCCTCTTTCCAGGCTCCAGTTGGATGAGTCACTTTTACAACCCTTTTTGTTACCTTTGTTAATTCTTTCTGTCTTCCCTGCATTTATAGTTCTATTTTGTATTTTTGAGAAATCTGTTACATGTGTGTGATGCATGTGGCACCAACATATTCCCTGATTCATTTTATGCTGTTTTTTAACACTTCCTTTTGTAAAAAAGACAAGCCCACAGTTCAGCAGATCCTGTTGCTGTTTCCAGGCTTTGGATCCCACAGCAGTGACCAAAGAGCTTCTGTGTGAATACCTTGAGCACTGGCTTTGGATTATAGAAGGAAGGATGACTTAACAGTTCAGGATTTCTCAGGTCCTATTACTTGTGCTTTGCACATGGTGTGAGATTAACTGCAAAGGCAGAAATGTCTTCACTGATATACAGCATGTTCATCCTTTAATATTTCCCCTAATTAATCACTGTGACCAAATGCCTTTGTCTTACCTATCATAATCAGCTCTCATGCCCATGGCAGTCATGCTTCTGACATGGCAGATGGGAGTTGTTTATCCCATTAGCCCTTTAGCCAAGGGCTCAAAGCAGAGGCTGAGTCCAAAAGCATTTTGATTAATCAAAAAGCGGATTTCTAGTAGCTTTCTTTGATTGAAATTATTACCTTGAAACTGGTTGGGAATTTTTCAGGAAAACCCAAACTACCAGTACTGCCTTTTTTGTGGATAATTGCTGTTTTCAGTTGAGTTCTCAGTTAGGACTGAGTTTTCTTGATGCTTGATGATGAAGTAGCAAGCGGTCTAGCCAGGTTCCCATAGTTATGGAGAGAGTGGTGGGACCTGGACCTTCTGCATCTGCTGCACATCCCAGATCTGGAGTGATGGTCAGTATGCTTCCCTCAGCAACAAAGCTGGCCTAAATTCTTTGCTTAACTTGGCCAGGTGTAGTTCTGTGTGGGGGTCGCATTACAAACCTTATCACTTAACCTGATTATTAAAAATCTTCCCCCTCCCTTTCCAATCCCACTTGTGTTTGGGAGCATAAACTGTAAAGAGGCAGGAATTTTCTGTGTAATCGTTGGCTTGCTTTTTTTGCTAATCCAAATAATTTTATTTCAGTGATCTAGTGTATGGATTATCACCACCCCCTCCCATAAGGCCATTTTAAACAAACATCAGACTCCAGCTTAATTCTCTTGGTTAGGCATTAAGGCTGATAGTCACCAATGACATCCAGATGCAAATCCCTGTTCTGCTTTCACTCAGACCAGACACTTGAGACTGATTTCTAAAATCCAGATGTCATCATAATTCCCAGTGTGTTCAGCAGCTTTACTCCCTGCCTGTAGTGATGGTGATTTTGAAAGGGTTTGTAGACAGACTGACTAAATACTGAAACCTGCCATCTTTATAGAACAAAATTCTGTATTCTGTGTTGCCTGCTATGTCAACTGTACAGAGCACTACATGAAACACATAATTCTGTTCTGAAGTTGTTGGGTCTTAATTTTCATCTTGTTTTAGCTCTAAAAATATTACTAAAATATCATATAATAACAGGCCATATAGACTCACCCAAATGTGCTATTTTGCCGTGTTAGCATTCAAGAAGATAAAGCCTATAAGAAAAACAAACAAACAAAAAATTATGTGTCTGAAAGAACAGATGCCACCCTTTGGGGACCAAGTGCTTTTCATGCAGCTGCTGTGCTTCTCTTTCATCCCCACCCCATCTTCCCAGTGTCACAACTCTCTAATTCATTTTGTGCATGAATAATCACACTGGCATTTTACATTTTCTGAATTTTGCATTAATAACAGTGCTTGTAAAGTCTCTTTACAGTCATAATGCATCCTATTTAATGTTGTGTTTCTAGAAATACAAGAAATGCATATAAAACCAGTGTACAGATATTTCTGCTTTAGGATACAAACCAGACACTAGCAATATAGCTAAGACAATAGATTCTTCATTAATAGGTCTTGTGATTAATTATATGCCATCGAGATTCTTCTTCCTCTTTCACTTCCAGCTCACATTGTCTCTTTTAGTATTTTTCTGGTGTGGAAGGTTAAGAGGAAGCTGATAGTCCCAGGTCACTCACAGGGCATTGATCACCCAGTATTAGAGATTGCGCTAACATTTTAAGGTGGCTCTTGCTAAGAAGAGCACAGATGTGATAGAGTTGAGGGTCTTTATCCCTTTTTCCTTTGCTTTCTGCTAAAGTTTGTATATTTTCATCCTATACTGCTGGACAACTCTGCAGTTGTCTGTATGGATTTATGTTTCATCCCTGCTGATGACCTTTCAGAAACAAACTGTGATACAGAGAGACTTTCCGGGTTTGGGGTTGCTTAGAAAAAAAAAACAAAAAAAGAGGAAAGAAAGACTACACTACTTACACTACACTACACTGCTATATGCACACTACCACATACATTGCTGCTACTCAAGTAAAGATATTTAAAGATTAAGCTAACAAAGGCGTGCATGCAAATTAGGATGTCAGCAGTTACATTTTGTCTAGCTCCTTCATTCAGCTGTCTGGTTTTCTTTAATTACATGATCACACAGACCCCTTTCAAATTCAGTGCCTGGGATGAGCCAGCTCTCAAGATGAATGAAGGTAATATAATGCCTCATTCCTGCCAGGAGTTGGAAGGCACATGTGGAAAGACACAAAGCACTGCAAGGAGGGACAGCCTGGGGGCATGACTGTGGCAGTTGGATGTGTCCCTCAGCGATCCCCTCAGAAGGGGAGGCACCATAAGAGGCACCAGAGGGGTGGGGAAGGCAAATTCCTCTCCAGAGGGGCAAGGGAAGTTCTGGAAACTACAAAGCAGATACTGCATGAATACATTAACCTGTTATTTTCTAAGCATTTAGAAGATAGCATGATGGCAAAAGCATAAAAGGGTTTGTCAAGAACAATTATCTTGAACTGACAGCACCTGTCACAGAGGATAGATGGAAGGTAGGAGATGTGATAGAGCTTGACTTTGATAAGGCTGTCTGTACTGTTTTTGCAGAACTAGAGAAATACAGCTTAAGTGTTATTGCTTTAGCAGGAAGAGAGCATAGGGAATTGAAAACTGTATCCAAAGCATAGGTCACAGTAGCTGACCTAATGTGGGATTTTGCAGGCATCTGTCCTGAGTCTGTTACTCATTCAGCATTTTCATTGCTGGGTTAGATGAAGGTGCCAGGATGGCATCACTTACAATTCCCATATGGCTGCAGTAGCAGGGTATGCAAGTACTTTAGGCACCGGGATTAGAAATCCACATTATTTTAAATGATAAAATAAAATTCAGTGTAGGAAAGTGTAATGTGCTTTATTGACAAATGGGAAGAAAATTCAAACGCAGAGATGGACAGCACTGACCAGGCAGCTTTACAGAGAAGGGCAAGCAAGTGGCTTGCCTGATGGCTTTCGACTGCAGCTGAGCAGAGGTTATTTCTGAAGGCTATGAAATCTCTGTCATTTAAAGTTTGTAGAAGCAGGTGGGGCCAAAATCTTTTCATGATAGTTCAGGTACGTTTAGTCTGCTCTACCACTTTGGAAGTTGATTTTTGCTGTGCCTTTATTGTTATGCTTTTGAGGTTTTTGTTGTTGTTTGTGGTGACCGAGTTTTTGCTCAGCCTTTTAGGATTTCTGCGATGTGGGGATGTTCTGCCCACTTAAAACCGCTGTCAGATCTGAGTTCCTTCAAATGCTGTAGCTGTCATGCCTGAAACCACCATTCTCAAACCCTTCTGTCTTTTGATACACCTATAAAGGAAATAGCAATACTACCTTGCCTCAGAACGTAATTTCATAAGCATTTCTTTTGCTGGTGGGTGAGGAAGTTGTTTTCTGTCACTTCCGTGAACATTTGTCCCTTAATTTGTGCTGGTTTTTAGAGGTCTGCAGTAACAGAGATTTCCTTATCATATGTCTGTGCATATGATAAGGATATGCATTGTATTGGCATGGAGAAGGGGGTGGCTGTTACTGGGAGCCAGCAGGTAGTACAAGGAGGGCAACAGTATTTCTTAAACGAGTCTAAACAGAAATGTGTTGTGAACACAAACCTTTGAATGTTTGAGAAGCACCAGTATACATGATGATGTGTATAACCTTGTGAATAAACCTGAAGAAATCAGTGCTTTTCTCTGGAGCAAAGTACGAACGTTCCGCAGTAAATAATGCATCTCACCACACATTGAGAAAGGATGTGAAAAATAAGCATTCGAAGAGCTGTTCATTAAGTGTGCACCACCTCTCTGGCTCACTGCATGAGGCAGGTGTTCCCTTGAAGTGGTCTGTAATTAAAGACTACATCAGTAACACAGATGAAGGAGAGGCTTGTCTGCCTCATCATTTCTCAACTTTGGAATATTAGTGACATCCTTTGAATATTGTATATCAGCATGTCTCTCCCAGTTCCGCCTTAATTAATTTTCCTGTGAGGTGGAATACAGTGTCAAAGTGTTTCAAGTATTGTTTTCAACAAGGAACAAGTATTTTAGAAAATGTTTTAGGAATTAAAAACTCCTTATTTTTTCCATATCCTTTTTAAACTGAGAGATAATCAAGGAATTCAGATGGAAAAAAACCTCACATTTGCTCTTATGTACATGTACAATTCCAGTTCAACTATACTTTCTCTTTAATGATACTAAGGGAGGCTATGAGGAGGGAAACCAGTTAGCATTGTTTAAATCTGTTCTAATGAGGAAAACACAAAATTTAGTAGACAAAACTTCTGTTTTTCAATGCATACAGAATAGGTGACTGCCTAGTGAAGGACTGTGTGAAAACTTTAGCTATAGAGGGATCTGTACTGATCCACATTTTACTGTGAATTCCAGATTTGAATGCAAATTATTTTATTTTTCTCCTTGGGCAGTTTGACATGCTACTGATGTGTATGTCTATTTTTGTTATTTTTTCCTAGTACTTTTAACTCTTGCTTTTCTTTCCTTGTGCATCCACCACAGATCGCATTCAATTAGGTAAGACACATTACTCTTCTTGAACACTGCCTCTGTATTTGACAGGATTTGTTTTATGGACTGTAATGTAGTAACCTCTTTCCTTTCGGCATCATTATATAGAAAAAAACATGTGCTACTTAAAATGTTATGCCTCATTTTTACAGTGTGGTGAGTGTAACAAGAAAAGGATTGGAGTGTTTGCCTCGAGTAGATTTAATAGATGCATTCAAAAGATGTTGGTCTTGGGAAAACCTGCTTATATACAATCTCATTCTCTCAACTATATTCTTTCTGTCAGAGGTTTGAACATGAGCAACAAACAGTAAAAATTCTATTCAGCTGAGTTTTGTAAAGTTTATATGAAGTGTTACATGAAGTATTTCAAGTATACCTCCTCTTCAATAGAGCAAAAGTATCTTAGTCATGATTCTTTAAAAGTCTTGAGTTCTGGGGAAATTTCCAATTTCTAAAGATGGTAAAAGGGTTATTTATATTTAGAGTTTGAGTTTATTGATTCTGTAAAGCACTTGAATATATGATGAATTAGAAAACAATTTTGTGTGTTCTCAAAGGTTCTATCAGCAGTCTGGCTTTATGTCAGTTCACCCTGAAGAGAGGCTGAACAGCCCTGAATGCCCTGCTAGTCCCTCTGGCCTTGTAGAATCTTCAGTGCATTGAAAACCTCAAGAACATTTTTTCTATTCAGCTACGTTATCCTAACAAGGACTCTAACTTCACTCAGTAAACTTCAAAGTACAGTATAGATGGACCTTTTTAACTCACTCTGACATGAAACTAAAATGTAGTGTTTACTGACCTCTGTTATGAAGGATCTCTGTTCTCTGCAACGATTGCTATCACAGACATGTATCTGAAAAAAAAACTTCATGTTTCAGGCTTGTATCAAAAGAAGATTTTGCACTGTTTCTATAGCTTCCGTTCTTACCTCTTCAGAGTAATTAAAATACAAACTCAAAAAAATAGACACTCAATATTTGGATTGTCTGTCATGTGTCATCTCTCAGCTGTGTGAATTTAATCTTCTGACTTAAACCTTTATATTTACGATATTTTGCTATTAGAAGAGGAGCAGTCTATGCTGAAATACTTCCAAACTCTATTTTTGCCTATTTGTTGCAAGTTGCAAAACTAAAATGGCAAGGATGCTTGCTGAATTTAATGAGGATTGTTAAAGATTTAACAGCTGCACTTGTGAAATATTTGGGCTAATCTTTCATAAGTCGTAAAAATTATGTGAAAAATTGAACATAAAACATTAGTTTTGTCTGCCTTCAGTTCTTGTCTATCTGATCTTAGCCTTAAAATATATACAACAGCAAACAATTTGTATTAGATCCCACTATTCTATCTGCTTGCCAAATAGCTCTTCTCTCCCTTCCCCACCCCCATTTCTGAATCTTTAATCTGGAAAAACAAATCTGTATATAGATTCAGCGTTGCTCTGTTTTTGTATAGTTTAAAACAAACGTGTGCTGTTTGTATGAGAGCTTTCATTTTTTAAAGCTATAATCACGCTTTGCTTGCAGCCAAGTGTTGGTGATCCTTACAGTAAAGCTCTCCCTGTTCTCAGTCTGACCAGGCTGCAGCTGTCAGTCAACACTGGAAGTAGCAGTGCAGGGATTTTGGGAAAAAGACACAGTCTTGCATCACACACTTTACTTGAAGTGCTGAGATCTAAATGTGCTTATGGAAAGTTTTTGAGCTTCAAATAAAGATTCTTATTTGGACCAGCCTGATGCTTCCCAGCAGCAGGGAACAGATGATGCTGTGAAAGCAGAGATGGTGTCTCAGGTGGGAGAATTTGGCTCATGTAAGTCAAGCAGTCTGCGTGGGTGGCAGCTGCAGGTCTAAAGGTTTGCAGCATGATTTGAGGATCTTTGAGTAATGCAGAGGCGCCATCCTCTGCTTGCAACCTTCCAATACTCCTGCTGCTGGGAAGTCTGAGGAGGGAGGTGTCACAAGGAGAGCTGGACAAGGGCTGTGGGAAATAGCTCCATACCTTTGGTAAAATTGAGGAATGAAGGAGGAAGTGAAATGTTCTGGAGAGGTGTGGATAAGTGGGAGTGCTGCCTCTGTGGCTGAAGAAACCTCTTGTTTAGGTAACCAGTTGAGCAGGAGCCCTTTGAGATTAGGAGGCAACTGAACCAGCTCTGCTGATATGCATAAACCTGGGGTGTATCCCTCCTGCCCAACACAGATTTTGTCCTCTGTCACTGCAGCACACAGTGGTGGCTCTCTGTGCCCCTCTCTGCCCCTCTCATGTGTCTGTGTAGATAGCTGGGCTCTGCACCATTTAAATAGATTTTGCCAGGAGCTGTTTTGCATCATTCTTTGGAGCCCCATTGCTGGTCAGCTGACATGAGAATGTGGTGGGATAAGATCTTTAGTGCTGAGAGTAAGCTGGAGTTTTACAAGCCCTCACCATCAGGAGAGGAAGAATACCAGTACTCTTAAAAATATGTATATGTACATTTAAAGATAAGTTTAAAAATACATTATAATCATATTGGAAATCAGATTTTATAGCTTTTTTTTTCTAATGTTTTGCTTTCATCCCACAGCTATTCTATTCGCCATTCCATAAGCATGCCTGCAATGAGGTAATGTGCTACCCACATTCTATTTGCTATGGTGTTCAACAGAGTAATGAGGGGGGATTTGCATACTTTGATCCTGATCCTGCAGTTTTTAGTTGGATGAGTAGTCCTACTTCAATCAATTAAGGTTATTCATGTAGATGAGGGCTGCAGGACAGGCTAGCTGTGGGGTTTTTTTTTTTTCATTTTAATTGTATTAACTGCTTAATCTCATGTACAAGCCTTTGAGTAAATGAAGCAGTTCTGAGATGTATTTGGGTAGCTGATTGTTAACAGGTTTGTATGACTGAATCTGAAATTCAGTTGTTTTGCTGTCTCTAGAACATCATCCAAAGCCCATTAACGTCAGAGATGCTTTCCACTCCAACAGGCTTTGGATCATGCTCCTACGGAGGGATTTTACATGAGTGCTTTCATATTTTAATGGCTATAATCACACTTTACTTGACTGCAGCCAAATATTGACGTCTGTTCAAGTAAAGCTCTGACAGTTTTCAATAAAATTACTATACAGCTTTCTTTTTACTCCCTTGTCCTGTAAGTATATAACTGTCCCCACTCTGTGCCAAGTATGCCTGAAAAACAAGCTCACAACTTGCTATTGGATGGATGCTATTTCATTCAACTTCAGCAGGTGGGTAGTTTAAGGCAAACATTCACCAGTGTGACCTACAGATCAAATCTAAGTTATAAAACTCAGTTTCTGTCTCATTTTGACCCTTCTTGCCCTATGAAAAAAATTGTCATCTAAATAACAGAAACTAAATTTGCATTATTTTTTCAACTGGCTTCTGTTTGCCCTTCCCTTAAATTGGGCTTATTTCAACTGAGCCTGATGAGGGATATGATATAAATGTATTTGCAGAATCAGGAACTGTGCTACACAACAGTGCCTGAGCTTCAGAGTATTCACTAATTGTGAAACACAACGTATGCTGTAAATGAGCTCTGAGGTGCCCCGCAAGGAGCAGAGAAACAGAAGAAGGTCCCCTTCATCCACTGCAGACTGGTCCAAGTATTCTTTGTGCTGGGTGAACACAGAGAAAAGCTTATCTTAGTCAGAGAGGCACCTTAGGAACACAGTCTCTCTAAAGTCTGTCTTTGAAAGCAGTAGTCACAAAATCACAGGGGAGGGGGACAGGATTCCTCAAAGGCATTTGGGACCCACTACCCATATGGTTCTAACCTCCTTCTTCCCAGCCTTAGGACATTAAACTTGGCTTTTTTTTAATAATGTAGGTTATGAACTTGCTCATCAGCTGAAAAAAAGTTTATTTCTTTACAGCAATAATACAAATGGATAAAGCCATAGAAAAGCAGCATTACAGGCAGCATTGTCTGGTTGTTCTTCTGAGAACATGACAAATGTATCATAGAGTAGGCAGGCCAGTTATCATTTGGTTTCAATTACAAGAAAGGTTCTGCTTTTGAAAATTTGTAACTAAAAAATACTCATCCGATTACCATAATTGGATTTGACTGACAGAGCACAAGTGAGTGTTCATAGCCCTGTGCTGCCAGCCAGCCTTCATTCTGTGCTGGCAGTGTTGCCTGGTAAGAACTGATCAAATTGTGGAGTTATCCCATGATGTTGGCAGCTGACTCTTTTTTCCTCCCTTCAACTTTCTTTTCTCCTAGGAATTCTCCAACTTTCAAATCTTTTGAGGAGAAGGTTGAAACCACTGTCACAAGCCTTAAGGTAAAGGTTAGGGGCAGAGTTTGCATGTCTGTGTGTGTTAAAGTGTGACAGCTTAGTTGTCCCTGTCATTTGTACAGGAGAGTGATTGAATTTGTTGTTCCATCAAGAACTTCATGGTAGTGCAAGAGCACTAATGGAAAATGAAGGCGATAAGCAAAGAAATTGTTTTCTTTTGCTTTGCTGCTAAGAAATTATTTCTGATGCCTGCCAAAGTAAGCAAGTGGTCTTAAAAATGCCAAAAATAGTGGTGATAAGGAGTGTCTGTTCCCAGTCATCTCAATGTGTACTCAGAAATAGAAAAAGGTAATTCAAACTGCACAGCTCTGAAGACCATTTCCTCTCAGTGATCTGCTTAAGGAGCCTGATCTTATTTTGTTGATTAAGCAAAGGTATTCTAGAGGAGTGTATTTGTCCTATTAGCTCAGCCTGTTGTGTTCAGAGTGCTCTTAGATCATCCTTTAAGAAATCTGTAATTAAGCAGGACAATACAGTAAATTTTGAGTCTGAAATAATCCTCCACATCTCATGAAACCTTCATTGTCTATCTTTATTGGCAAACTCACTGACATTTTCTCAAAATATTTTCTTTCTGTATTTCCTTTTTCTTTTCTTTATTTTCTCTTTTCTCCTTTCCTTTCCTTCCTTTTTTCCTTTTTTCTTTTCCTTTTTTCCTTTTTTCCTTTTCATCCTTTTCCTTTTCGTCCTTTTCCCTTCCCTTCCCTTCCCTTCCCTTCCCTTCCCTTCCCTTCCCTTCCCTTCCCTTCCCTTCCCTTCCCTTCCCTTCCCTTCCCTTCCCTTCCCTTCCCTTCCCTTCCCTTCCCTTCCCTTCCCTTCCCTTCCCTTCCCTTCCCTTCCCTTCCCTTCCCTTCCCTTCCCTTCCCTTCCCTTCCCTTCCCTTCCCTTCCCTTCCCTTCCCTTCCCTTCCCTTCCCTTCCCTTCCCTTCCCTTCCCTTCCCTTCCCTTCCCTTCCCTTCCCTTCCCTTCCCTTCCCTTCCCTTCCCTTCCCTTCCCTTCCCTTCCCTTCCCTTCCCTTCCCTTCCCTTCCCTTCCCTTCCCTTCCCTTCCCTTCCCTTCCCTTCCCTTCCCTTCCCTTCCCTTCCCTTCCCTTCCCTTCCCTTCCCTTCCCTTCCCTTCCCTTCCCTTCCCTTCCCTTCCCTTCCCTTCCCTTCCCTTCCCTTCCCTTCCCTTCCCTTCCCTTCCCTTCCCTTCCCTTCCCTTCCCTTCCCTTCCCTTCCCTTCCCTTCCCTTCCCTTCCCTTCCCTTCCCTTCCCTTCCCTTCCCTTCCCGCTACCGCCCCGCCCCGCCCCGCAACCGCCCCGCCCCGCAACCGCCCCGCAACCTTCCCTTCCCCTCCCCTCCCCTTCCCTTCCCCTCCCCTCCCCTTCCCTTCCCCTCCCCTCCCCTTCCCTTCCCCTCCCCTTCCCCTCCCCTCCCCTTCCCCTCCCCTCCCCTCCCCTTCCCTTCCCCTCCCCTTCCCTTCCCCTCCCCTCCCCTCCCCTTTTTCCTTGTGTGAATAGGGAAGGGAAGCTGGAGTCATGGATCTAGGGTGCCACTAGGGTAGACTGCAGACAAATGGGAGTGTAATCATTGCTCCTCCTTTTTCCTGCCTCAGTTTCAAGGCTTGCAAGATTAGGAAGACCAGGGGACTGGGGAAGAAATCATGGGGTTACCCTTCAATTCTAGGGTTTTGTTGTGGTCTCAAAAAGTGGAAAACTACCCAGAGAGACCCCTGGAAAAAGAACAGCAGTATCATCTTATCATCTTTCCAACCCCCATATCAGCTACAAATCTTCAGTGATCCCAGTGTTCTGCAGTTTGCCAAAACCGATATTCAGGTTTCATAACATTTACAAGTCAAATTTCAAATTAGATTTTATTTGCTCTTGGAGTTTGGACTTTGGGTAGCAGCTATCTTGGGAGAGTATACTAGTTCATTTTCCTTTGGAAATCAAACAGGACCAGCGTGCCTCATTCTTTTCAACTTTCTGAAAATCTGAACTCTGATGAATTAAATGTTTTATTGGATTTTCAAGCTGTGCTAGCTACAGAAACAGGATTACTTAGGATTAACCCTTTGGAAACTTAGAACACAAAATTCGTTTAATTAAAATAATCTTCCTAAGCATTTAGTGGCTTAGAGGTTGAAAAAATGTCAGTTTGTCTTTGGGTTCTGCTGCAATTCTAGGAGAGAGTAAAAGCTTTTGTCATATTTTGAGGCTTGAATTAACTTGGACTGGACCTATCAGCAAGCAAAGCCACAAAAATTTTCTCTTACCAAGACAACCTAGTCACAACAGCTTTGTCTCTTCGTCACTTAGTCCTGATGATTTCCAAATCTTTAGATACAGCTCTATCTTTGTTAGGAAACTTCATTTTCAAAGATTTAGTCTTACTGATTTTTATTTTTAATAGTTATTAAAAATTCAGTGACCTGAAGCATTCTGGAAGTAGATGTGCAAGCACATTGGATATGTTTGATTAATGTATTTTGGTATCTCTTCCCTGCCTTCCCCCATGAAAATGCTGCTGGCAGTTTTATAAACCAGTATCTAGACAGCTACAAATGCCTGAAGGGATTAAGGTTGCTTAATCCCTTCAGGGTTTCAGGGTTGTCCTTTGGTTACTACATTCCTTCTGCTGTCCAAAATCCCAGTATGGTTTATGTATTTTGCACGCCACTGTGTTGTCATAGCTGGCATGTGGGCCACTCAGCAAATGAAGCAGTCCATTTTAGTATCCATCTCTTATCCAGCCTGCACAGAATTGGAAAAGAACTGTGAAACCAGTGTGAGCTACTCAGGTAAACAACCACATTGAGTTTACTGCTAGGCTCTAGGATCCTACCTGGGATCTATTTAGGGACTGGTTCCTTTAAGCATATGAGACATTCCACTGTCAGATTTTATGATGGCAGCCTAGTTTATAAATTGTGGAGTAAAGAATTGTCTTTATTTGACTGGTTTTAAAGCTGTTGTTCTAAGGAAAAACCCATCCCTACATGTTCTCTGCCTGAACAGTTCCCTGCTCTCCTTGGCCATGGGGTGGGTTGGAAAGAGGATTTGCTTCAGTGTGAGCAGAGGAACTTGCTGTTCTCTGTTTGCCTTATTTCAGACCAAGGTTGGTGGGACGAGCCACACGGGAGGCAGTTTTGAAGACGTTCTCAGCTCTACAGCCCATGCCAGTGCTCAGAGCTCCCTTGCTGGCACCCGACTCCCTGAAAGCGAAGAAGAGCTTCAGTGTTAAACAGCAGGTCCTCCTGAGCCCCACATGCCTCTCTTCAAGGACTTGCCCAGACAGTGATTTTTCAGCCCTCCCTCACTGCACAACTTGTGCAGCAGAGTTTTGTCAGCTTTGGAAAATTGCCGTCCTGGCCTTGTGTTGGAGATCACCAGGTATTTTGTACATCATCAAAACCACACACAACTCATTGGCTATAATGCACTAAATTCTGTGTTAAGTGACTAAGTAGTTTTCAGTTACATGTAATTTCCCTCTAACAATCTCCCAGTCTCTGTTTCTTATTTATTTTGGTTTACTCTTTTCTATCTGTTAGTTTCTGGCTTCCCTCTCAGTGCCACATCGGACAGATGGACCTAGAGCTGTGCAAAGCATTCAACTGCCAGCAGTAGCCCATATACCAGCTGTCTACCACCCAGACCAGGTGCCCTTTGCTCAGGAGTGTCTGTACATCATCATTTGCTAACAGAATTACAATCACTTACTGTCACAAAAAGCTGTTTCTCCTTTAGTGGTACAGTCTGGCATTGCCCTACACTCACTAGGCAGCAGAGTTAAGGAGGGCAGGAAGAGACACCTGGTTATTCATACAGAAACAACCTATCACAGCTGCTGGTTTCAGATGGTCATTTTGGCTGGAAAAATTTCAGTTTCAAAATGTGCACCATTGCTTGCTCTCTTTGGTTTGGTATGACCTGGCAGTGAAATTAATTAGAAAATCAAGTGGAGGGCACCTCTAATATTTTTGCCTCTGTACCTTCCCTTCAAAACCAAGGGATGATATATTTATGAGCTTCTATCAAGATACAGCCTTAAGTGAAAGAATACAAACCCAACATTTGGCTTCAGATGTGCCATAGGTTAGAGAGCCCATGCCTTTCGAGCTGCTAGCATAGACCCTGTTACCCGACAATGCACAGGATGAGTAAGAGCTTCACTTTTGGTGTCAAATTTCGCTGTGCTTCGCTCCAGGATGTAATTCCACCAACTTCATTATCTCTGCTCAATCTCCAAGAGGCAGACATCTCTCAGCTTTGACTCAGCATGTTTTCGGAATTGCATTCTTTTAACATGTTTTCCAAGGGAAGAGCAGCACGTTTGTGACACTATCTTGCTGTGCAGTGAGCACGTGCCAGTCCGCATGTTGCGTTGCTCAGCTCACCACACACTGAGGTGGGCACAATGTTATCAGTAAACAGGATGGAAAAGAGCCTGGCTACTTTGGAAATGGATGCATTTTTTGAGCATACGCCAAAGCTTCAATCAGTGTTAGTAAGTTTGACATTACAGACTGCTGAAAATTTTGTGAGAAAACGTGGCTTTAAGTGATTTTCGTTTTTTCTTGTGTGGCTTTTGTTAGATTTTACAAAGTTGAAAGTCCTTTTGTAATGTTCTACTGGACCTAAGTTAACTTTGGACATTTATATCACATGCCTCTTTAGTGTGATTTTTAGCATGGAAGCAAATCTAATAGTTTTTCTAGTATTCTTGTGATAATTTTCTAGCTTATTTTATGTGGTTTTGTGCAAAAATGTGAATTTATTTAAAAGTGGAAGATATTAATTGACAACTAGTTTGTGCAAATGAAGTTCTTGATATTCTTATTAAAAATAATTTTCTCTCTTACTCTTTTACCCTTTGTGATGTTTTGTGTTTACCCATTAGTACTGAGCAACCTAGTGGAAGGTGTCCCTGCCACTGGCAAGGGAGTTTGAACTAGATGATCTTGAAGGTCCCTTCCAACTCAAACCACTCTGATTACTGTGCATGGGGTTCCACGCTCTGTGGGACACTGATAAAAGCTCGGTGGGCCCCACTCCATCCCCCTCTGCAGTATGACAAGCTGTTGCCAAGATCCACTAATCAGCTCAGCCAAGTGCAACCTGTTCTTCCAGGGTTGCCACAGGGCATGACTGCTGCCCCGGGGGTTCCTGAGCAGAGCAGACATCTGGCATTTCCTCTGAACCAGACCAATACACTCTGCAGATTTTGTGCAGTGCCAGCCAGTGAGGCAAGAAGCTCCCAGCATCTCTGCACAGCACTCTGTGCTCCAGGAAAGGCACCAGCCACTGAACACTTTGTGAGCTTCAATCAGGCCCCCAAGGTCTGCCTAAAGAAAGCGCTTCGCGAGTCATGGTGCCTGAAAATGTGTGTTCAGATACATTACCTACCTTCAAAGGGTATGACAATTGAACTTAGTTTTTGGCTTCTTCATTTGGCATGAGGCAGAAGACAGAGAAGAGAACTCAGGTCTCTACCATGTAATTACCAGGTGCAAATTTTGCTTATTTGGTAATCACGGCATTGCCCTCACCTCCAGCTGCACACAACTCAGCAGTTGGGTATGCAGACACTGGCCTCATTCTGGCATTTAGCACCAGCACAGCTTTACTTCACAGTCTTTCTGTACTGCTACATCAGTGTCTACTTCTGCCAGAAACCCACTTATGGCAGAACTGGTACCAGCGTGTGACAGCCTGAAGAAGGGAGCCAGCTTCACCTGGCTGCACAGGCTTCTTCTGCATTAGATTGCACAAACTCCAAAGGTCCCTCCCAACCTCAGGTATTCTGTGATTATCAATTACCTGTGAAGGAGTCTGTAAAACTGCCAATCTGGGGTGACGGGGAGTCAGGAAAATAGACCTTATGGAAATACTGGCACCATGCCCTGATACAAGTCATGAACAGGGGGAAAGTTGTATGAAAGGCATTAAGAAAATGTAATGGATGAGATTACCAGTTTTATGCACCATCACTTAAGGCTAATACACTCCAAAGGAATCTTATCTCTAAACTCAGCCAACAGCTTCTACAGACACATGCTCATTGGTTTTATTTCTCTGTAGCATTGAGTGGACATTAACCCATTTGGAAGGTACTTAAATCCATACATATTTAGAAATTCACAGAACAAGATCACCTGCCCCACATAGTCCATTACATGAACAGATTAGATTGCAATCAACTAATTTTTAAACCTACCTGAATTTCCTCAGTGGAGAATCTATTTGTAACTGAGACTGCATTAATCAGGCTGATTGAAAGAAGGAAAACCTTAAATATACTGATTCTTTGTTCCCTGACACAACCTCTGACCTGGGAGGCAACAAAACTACCTGCTCCCCTCTATGTGGTGCTGGGATTCTCAGCAATGAATGCACAAGAAAAATTCTGCCAGCAGAATCAGTGATGTTAGAGGAGGAAAAATAACGACCAGAATATAAACCAAAGCATTTATTGTGGCTACAGCCTTTAGGAGCACCTCAGGAATGTGGATGAGATGTGGCAGCTATTCTTTTTTTCCTTTCTGTGTTCATCAGAGATACAAGCTGGAGTATTTCTGGGTGAACAAACTTCCCTGCAAAACAAAAGAATGGGAAAGTTAATGAAAAATGCTCTCATTTTGCCATGTGTGAAAGACTGGCATTGGAACAATAGCAGGGATGTCACTTCAGGCTCAGAATAAATGTCAAATTACTCTCTTACGAGAGTGAATACTTCCAGTTCAATCCAACTACAGAGTTAGTGTAGTTACACCTCTTCTTCATAAAGAGCTTGTATTTTGTGCTCCATTAAGACATTTAAGAGCTGAAAAAGGGATGCACCCTGACCAAGATAATCTGAGACTACATATCGTGCTGTAAGAAACCACCCCAATTACAGGAGCACTTAGGGTACCTGCTGTAGGCTCTACACAGACACCAGCTCAATTTAAGTTGTTGAATTCTGGTAGGGGAGCAAAGGTGTCAGTTAGAAAATAAAACATTACAAGCTTCATTCATGTTGTCCTTTTTTTTCCTTCGCTTACCAAAGTCCAGAGAGATTATTATTTCCCTGGGCAGTCATTAAAGTGTAAATGGGACTTGTCAGGGACTGTTTGGTGACTGCTGGTCCTCTTACTCCTGGAGTCTGTCTATCCCTAGTTTTTTTTTCCAGGACAGGATGAGTTAGCTACAGCCCTTATCTGATGTTCAACTACCTTGCCAAAATGATAAAGTTTATTATTTTACCCATCTCTGCTTTCCACTACCAGCTTATTTTGCAAAAGATGAAAAGCGGTGGATAGAATAAAAAGTAACAGAGTTGCCATGTAATCATTTCACTGAGGAGCTTCTCACAGGCACCTTGGGCTGGTCACTCAGCTCCCTTGGGGATAGCAAACCCCACTGGTTCCTGAAACATTGCCAAACAAGCTGCTGTCAGAGCATCGGGGAACACTGAAGACTCCTACATGAAGAGACTGATGTTTCAGGGAGATCTTTACACACATGCAAGTGTAATGAAAGCTGAGCCTCTCTCCAAGGTAAAAAGTGATGTAAAAGGAATTTGGCATAAATGAAATTCAGGTTTAATACCTACAGAGAAATATCTGGTATGTTCACATTGCATTAAGTTTCCCCAGAATATTAGGGGACTTAGTTCTCACTTGCTCAGAATGTCTGTCAGAAAAAAAAGGCAATTTATATATTTCATTTATGATAGAAGGGAAAAAAAGCCCAAATGTCATACCAGCAGTTGAATCAAAAAAATCCTGCAGTCTGCCAGGTGTGTTTTCCAGCTCTTCATACTCAAATGCCTGCAGTATCATCTCACACTGATCCAACTGCTTGACAAACTTGGCCTCTGCAGTAGACTGGTTTTCATATTCCTGAAAAGATTTGCAGTTATAAGAAAATAGTTTTGTTACTCTGAAACAAAACATTAAAATCTCTTTATATATCTAGATTTTTCTTCGTTACTACAAGCCACTCAAGAAACATTCAGCACAATTACGTCTTTCACTTTGTTTTTACAAACACAGTGGTCAGCAAAACACTAGAAATATGTGCCAATTTTATATTAATTGCAGTGACATGTAAAATACAATCTTTTCCATAATCTAAACATACCAACTATTTTGGCTGAATCAGGGATGATATGGAAGCAACTCTGCATGACATACAAGTCAAACAATAGGTTTGATTTAAAATATTTTACATATAAAGATTATTTCAGGCCTGGTTAAGGCTATAAATTACGACAGTGTGTCAGTGTGTGCCTATGCACTGTCACCATCTATTTTTAAGACCCATTTTGCACTTTTCTCACCACTTGCTGTTTCTATATGGAGTTGTTCTTTATATTTCTCCTGTCATTCCTGCCTAATCTTTTTGGTCTAATCTGTCTGAGCTGCTTATGTCCTTATGTCTCTCCTGGGAGATACGAAGGGGAGTGGATAAGGGGTTTCCTCCCTATCAGAACTTAAGTCCCTTAATCTCTCTGCTACCTTTTCCCTCTCTACAGTCATCATCAGTATATGAGCAATTCACATGTCAAGTCAGCTTGAACAATTTTGCTGCCATTTGCTTCCAGCGATGGCTGCAGACATGCCTGGCATTGCATTTTCTCTTTTCCAAATCTACTGCATTGCATATGATGTCTCCTGAGCAGGTCTTCCTGACTCTCCTGACTTCCAAACACAACCCCATAAAAAAGGGTTTTCTTCTGTGCAGGTTAGCATGACTTGATACCATTGGCAGGTCTGACCCTATTCATCATCCCCACCAGCATTAATCACACCAAAGTACACACTGGGCCCATCTGTGCTCCCAGATCCACAGAACCTTCCACAGAGAAGAGCAGCAAGAATGCAGGAAGAGATTTGCCTACTGATCAGAATGTGGCATTCCTTTCTGCATCTTAGGACAACAAATGTGGCCTGAGTGTCATCCACAGTAGCAAAATCCCAGTTTGTAATTCCAGCACAGGGATGTTCAGATAAGCATGACAGTCATTTCTTTGTCTTGCATACTATTAGGAGCCTGTTCTTAGGCTTATTACTTTACCTTTGAAGCCAGAAATCCAGACTTCAATAGCCATGACTGGTTTACTATTCTATTTAGATTTCAATGGTACTCTTAATTTTCAGTTACATCATCATTATTTTAGTAATAAATTTCATTTCAGTGTTTCTATCTTGTTTTTCTCTTTTCAACCTGAGCTTTGCCTCATTTTAAAATGTTTAAGTACTAATTTTCTTAAATCTATTTATTTCTACCCTATTTTTTTATAATCTATTTTGCAGGGGCGAGGGTCCCTCAAAGACAAACAAAACTCTTGGCAGCATTACAAAGTAGAACTTCAGGAAAAGGAGAAATAGGGCTGTTCACCTGTAAAAGTCAGTCCCACCTCCAGCAATTAGGTGGGAGTATCAATGTGTTGCCAACCTCTGTGCTGTACAGCCCACCAGAAGTTATTCACACCTCAGCTCACACTGCCCTCAAGAAACATCAGCTGTGCCACGTGGAACTGTGCACAGTGCTCAAACAAACACTGTTTCCTCCCCACAGGTGGTTAAGATTCTGAAATAACAGTGTACTTTGGAAAAACACTAACTGGACTCTCCAACACCACAGGCCATCCATCTTTTAAAAATCATTTGCGTGCTTTTGTAATTGGGAATAAAAAAGCAGGACAGAGCTGAAATGTGCTGACTCATTTACTTTCCTGGTTTTTCAAACCTATCTGGGATTGAATTATGAAGTGAAAATAGATCTGAGGCATCTTTCTGCTGCCTCTCTCCCCTACACTACATTCGCCAAGTACCCACCAACACCATCCAAAGCAGCAGGCCTTGTACAGCTGAAAGGCAAAGAGAGACAGAGACAAGGGCAGGGCAGTGTGGAAGGACTTGCTAAAAGTGTCAAGAGATCTTGTCCTGCTCAGCACTGTTCAGCTCTAGTCCATAACCACCTTCACTCACAAAAAAAAGTCATGGGGAAATGTCTCTGGCCAGCTGAGAGCACAGCAGCACACCAAGTTATCAGAGGCTTCTTATTCTCTTTATCTTTTCTTTTTTCCTTGTTAAGGAGCAACTAGTTGTTCCACTTAACACTAGAGAGACTACCTGTGAATAGTAGATTTTTAGGGTTGCACTCATGCTAATGAATTGCAGACAGTGCCAATAAATAATCCTGAAAGTAGAAACAAAGACCAAATTATCAAGAGTGTGCACATATTAAATTATGGTTAATGAGAATGATGAAAAACTAACATGCTGAAGAACTGACTCCATACTGACCCAGCTCTTACAGTGTCACAGAGAAGAGCAGCAAAGAAAAAAACCCCAATTATACAGTACTAACCTTATCTATCAAAACCTCATTCTCCTCAATTATAACAGTTTCTCCAGGGAGAAGAAACCAGTGCTCCCTAAAAAAAGTACACACATATTACTTCCCATATCTGATGATGTTGGTTTATCCCGTTACCTTATAGCTCTGAGAGCCCATCCCCACTGCCTGTTCAACCACACAACTACAACAGAGAAAAAAATCCCAAAAATAATCCTAAACCTAAAACAAAACCACAAACAGGGTGTTGTAGCAAAAAGAAGAAATTGAATGCAAATATCTGGAATTTAAATACACTCTAAATAAAAAAGAATATGAATGTAAGATCCATACTCAGGTCACGGAGTCCAAGAAACATGGAATGCATTGTTTGAATGAGAGGTTGTGGATGCAATTCCCTCTGTGTGACGGTATGCCAGGAGGAGATAAAGCACAGTAATTATAAACTTGAATTGTTTGGAAATAATCTAATCATCCCTCATTTCCAAGATCTCGTCATAAAAGATCTCGTCAATTAACAACATGGGTTCACATAAAAATGGTTAAATCACCTTCAAACACAAAAGATACTTTCTAATACAAACTTTTAAGGAATCCAAGACCGGAAATCTCCAGTGTTTGTAGAAAATCATGGGTTTTTTCTCACATTTAATTTAAACTTCAGTTTACTTAATCATTTTAAGTTATTACTAAATATCTGGTCTAATGGAGTTTATTAGAAAGAAATGAAAGCCACAGAAGTTACTTGCATAAGAAGCAGAAGATAAACCACAGCACTATCAGCTATCATTTTTTTCCTGTATTATAAGCTGCAAATGGACAGATATGAAAGAAAGCAATAATGTAATAAAAAATCAGATTTATATCCAGAGGGCCGGATGTAGAGGACAAACCCTTCCTTCAGCTGTACACACCAAGCCCTGGACCGGTTCATCTGAAACTCAGAGGCTAGGGGCAGAATACCATTCTTTTACCCAAGTCCAGTGTTTCTGTTTGAAAAGGATTCTAAAATGACCTTGACTCATACTGTTAAGCTTTATCTTCTAAGCAAATAAATCTCACTTTCTTGAGGTCAAAATCAGAGATGGCACAATTTCAGAGGGAAGAAGGTAATGGGTCACCCTGGATTTTAACACAGGATTAAAAGACTGCAAACTTACTTCCCAGAGTTCATAGATTTCTTTACTGAGGTCCTCTGATAGATGTTGTGTCAGTTGTTGCATAGCTGTCTGAAAAAAAAACAAGCCTTTTCTATTTATCTATTTTCTGAGAAACATTTTTATCATTATCTTTTCTGAATAATTATCTCGTTGTTACCAAGCTAGCAGAAACATCCACTACACAGCATATTACTGTATTTTTTTTTTTGTCATGGCAACGTTTGGCTACAGCCAAGGCACCTCTGGATAACTCATTTAAGGGGAGGGGAAATCTCTGTGCAACTCCACCCAGAACAAGGAATAAGAAGTGAGAGGAAGAACCCTGCAGATACCGGGGTTAGTGAAGGAGGAGAAGGAGGAGGTGCTGCAGATGCCAGAGCAGAGATTCCCCTGCAGCCCCTGAGCAAGATCATGGTGAGCTGTGCCCCTGCAGGCCTACAGAGGAGCAGAGATCTACCTGCAGGCCCTGGAGGTCCATGGTGGAAATATCCACCCGGGGCCCATGGAGGATTTGAAGCAGGGGGATACCCAAAGGAGGCTGTGACCCTGTAGGAAGCCTGCACTGGAGCAGGCTGCTAGCAGAACTTGGGACTCCAGAAATTGTTCTGCACTTTCTTTGTGTTCTCTCAGCTGATCAGTCTCATTTCTGTGCCATCTCTACTGTTTGCTCAGTAACATGAAGGGCTGGTTCTGAAACAACCAACATCACAGGCAAGACAAAGGTTTTATGCCATGATTGTTTCTCCACTTTAAATACAGGATATAGTGTCACAGTATGGTTCCCCATTGCTTGGCACCACTGAAGCGTCAAGGTCTCACTCCTTCTCACCTCTTTCCAGCTCTGGAACTCATCAGATTTCAAGGTTAGGTGGCTAAAATGATTTACCTGGCAAAAAAACCCTTTACTCTATACAGCACCCTCTCTCCTCCAAATAAAACTCCAATTTTTTTTTTAATCAGGTTCATTTTCTGCTACCTTAATGTTGATGAGACTCACTGGTTAAAGTTAGTGCACAGGCAGCAAACTTCAGAGTCAGCTCAATGTTGGCTGTGGAGCAAACAGAAAAAAGGAGAAAACTCTGCAGTGGAAGCGGAGTATTGATAACTCACCTCAGGCCACCTCCTGAAGCGGCTACCCATGGCCTATTTTTGCAACAAAGTATTTCAGAGTCATCCCAAATGTTTAATGCTTTACTCGCCTTCCCACAGAGTCAATAGAAAGTCCTCACTGACTGAAATGGGAGCAAAAGGAGCCACAAATACTTAACAAAACTTCTTACATATACCTAGGCATCAAAATCTCTTTTTCCTTGCCCAAATTCAAATGAGAATTCTCTCTAGACCAATGCTGAAGGCTGATCCTCAGTGACACAATAACTTTTAGGGGCTTCCAGGAAAGACATTTCTTTTGTTCAGTGTTCTGAAACTCTCTGAAGAGTGTAACATACACTTCAGTGATTATCCCCCCACCTTTTATGCTTATCTAGTTAAAACTAGGAGCTGGCAGGCCATGACTAACACTAGGAGTAAGCTCTTTGCTAAGAAAGTGGAAATTAAAGATCTAAAGTGCATCTGGCATTATTTTATTTACTGATTCTAATTTCGGTGTTTCTTTTTTCAATATACTTCCTAGTGTGTTCTTACACTGAACAAAAAAACGCCTGTGAAGAGTTCCTGAGGCATGACATTGCCCTCTAGCTGTGGCTACAGAAATGGTTTACATTTTCTTCAAATAATGCCACCAACCAAAAACAACAAACCAACAGTCTGGATATGTGCAAGGCCAAAAATAAAGTGACTCTAGGCATGCTGCACTCAAAGAATCACAACAACAGAATAAGACATCTGCATCTGAGGTTCTGTGCAAAAGGTTTAAATGAAGTCTCTGTCAACCTCGTGATGTGGCACCACACACATGATCTGACATGAACTGTCATCCATCCTACTCAGTGCACCTACTCCCTGCTCCTCACCTCATGGTAAGGCTGGTGAACGTGACAAATTCAGGCTACCAAAACTGCAGCTAGTTCAGGAATAAATGGCCAAGGTGAAGATTACTTCAATTATTCTTCCATAACTTGTACTTGGTGACGTTACAGGTACAAAAATCACAATGAGTTGAAAACTCTACTTGGTTGTGGCAGGCTTCTCCAATGCCAATGTATTATATTGCTTGGAGTGCTCCTTCACCACTACCAGAACATTAAAACACACAGAATGCCCTGCAGCTGTGGCTTCATACCTTATGTTCATACCTTTTCTCTCCTGTGTTTCTCCTCTTTTGGGATATTATCTGCAGGAGCAATATCTCCAACAATGCATTCGGCCATATCATGAACCAAAGCCAATCGTATGCATCTGACAAGAAGGAGGGACAGAATAATTAGTTTTTCAGCATTTTAAGTTGAAAACTTATCCAAAAGGCTAAGAGACTGCAAAATTTATCCCCCTTCATATACTCTTTAAAGGCTGGTCAGAGCTTTTCCTAAACCTTATGTAATATTTTCCACTTTTTTGTTACGGGGACTATTTTCCACCCAGACATGATTTTGATTTCTGATTTCTAGTCCCTACTGCTTGTAAATGTAGATTTAAGTATAAATACACTGTGTACCACAGCATAATATTCAAAGGCAATGCACTTAGCTTTTGTATACTCAGCTTTTGGAGATGCTCTGGTAATTAACTACATTATATACTTCACATTATTCCTGCGGCAGGTAGAAGGTAATGTGATTGGAGCAATCCCAAATTCAGTCTACAATCTGTCACTCACAGCTCTGTAGCTATGCCAATCTCCAGCAGAATACTCAAAAAAGCCTTCACATCAGCTCCTAGAGCTTCCTCTGCTATCCTAGAGAATTTCTGTGGCTCCTTACTGCTGCTGAGTGCTCCTTCACTCTGTCAAAATCCACATGGTCTGTGGGTCTGACATGGCTCTGTTTCTTCACACTGTGTTTTAACAAAGGTCTTCAGCCTGTTTATTTACTGCTTAAAAGAAGACCAGCTTTGAGCCTCTGCCCTAAGCACTTGCCTCAACACTCACAGTTAAGCATGAAGTTTTTAGCCCCTTTCAATTGTCCAGGTAAACAGGAGGAGATCCTGTCCAAAGGAGAGAGAGAAAAGAAGAGGGGAAAGGATTTCAAAGTCCCTCAGTGTGATTTAAAAGCTCTTACTCGGGACTACAGTTTCTTTTAGCATTTGCAGCTCTCCTACAACATTAACATATGGTCGTGATAAGCAGAGGCTGTCTCACCTGTCCTTGTTAAGGCTTTTGTCTTCAGTCACCAAAGCCATCATCGCCATCCTGTACATATGGTCGGAGACGCTCTCGGGGTTTGCCACGTTCCTGTACACCCATCCTGTCCGCGGCACTCTCTGCGTTCGTGCCACAGAATCACAGAATCAGTGTCGGCTGGAAAAAGCCGCAGAGATCATCGAGTCCACGCTCTGCGCGGATACCACCGTATCCACAGACCGTGCCACTGTGGAGGTTAAATCTCTTGGCTTCGCAGGCCCTGCTTTCAGAGACACCAGCAGAAATTCCGCCCCACCACGGCCTCCACGCTCCGGAGAGCTTTGCTGCTCCCAGCGAACACCAGCCCCAGGCCCAGCCCGGCCCCGAGGGCTGCACCCGGCCGGGAGCACGGCCCAGCCGCGGCCGAAGCGCCGGCACACGGCGGCACCCGCGACTCCCGGCCGGGCCCGCTGCGCTGCCACAGCGCGGGCGGAAGCCGCGGCTCACGCCGGCCTCCGCCAGGCGCGGCCCGCTGCCAGCCCGGCACTGCCGGGGGAACCCGGCCCCGCGCCCCGGCCCTTGGCCCGCGCCCACCTTGAGCTGCCCCAGCAGGCGCAGGAAGGCCAGCAGCCCGGCGCCGCCGCTCGCCGCCATCGGCAGCACGGCCCGGCCGCGGCTCCTCCTCCTCCTGCCGGGCGGGAGGCGGCCGTGCCCGCCCTGCGCCCCCCGGGAACGCGTCCGCAGCGGGGCCCGGCGCAGGTGTGTGGGGAAAGGTGTCAGCGGGGGGAACCGCGTCCCCAGAGCTCTGGCTCCTCGGGTTTCATTAACCACAAAAAAGAACGACACGGGCTGCAACGAGAAAAGCCGCCAAAGCAGGCGGGCTGCTCACGGGCATGAGCGCTGCGGAGCGGGGAAGGGAAGGTGGCAGGAGTGTTCGCTCCTCTGTTCCGCCGGGGTCCAGCAGGGAGGAGCGAAAGGCAGCCTCGAGGGCAGGAATAGCTGACACTTCTGTCGAAACTGAGCATCTCGGTGACCTTTACCATACCTAAAAAAATAGTAAACTCATGTTATTGTTCAGAGAAGAGGAGATAGTTACCAGGGTTGCTGATGAGTTTTAAGTTTTTCTGTGGACTCCCAGCATCTTGCTACAAGCACATACGTCACTTTTATGAGTTGAATAAATAACACGGTGAATAAATAATACTTACCTGACAATCGGTGGATTTTCAAAATACATTGCATTTCTTTGCTACTTTTATATTGCCAACTGAAATAGCGGATAATTGTTTACGTGTGGTGATGAAATAGTCTGTTTCAGGAAAGAACATCTGCAGTTTTGCCAGCTATCAACAGATGGCAGAGTATTTTTTATTTTTGTTTGTGCAAATATTTAAACTCCTAAATTAATAATAAAGCCCACAAGAAACAAGAATCCTAGTCCTGGAAAGTCATCACCTTTACACGGGTGTACACCATCATAGACGTGTTAGGTGTTTGTCCTGGATTAGGGCAAATTTGGGAAGAAACCTCTGAATAGCGCCCCTCTGGAAAGCAAACCCAAACGGCCTCTCCCCAGCCAGTCCAGGAAAAAGAACTTCTTCGGAGAAAAGTGGAAAAAAATATTTATTTAACAACAAAAAAAATGCCCACAAGCATAAAGAATGAATAATATTGTCGCGGTGCCAAATTCGAAGCCCCTCGGCTTCACCCCGAGCTAGCCCATGCACCGGAGCAAGCGTAGTTCTGAGCTGCCCCTCAGCAATTCAAGAGGAGTCAGCCCTTGTGGGTCCTTTGCCCTGGGAGGAGGCTGAACGGCGATAAGATGTCCCAAGCGAGAGCGCAGAGAGCAGGAAAGGAGGATCCAGTCAGCCAGACAGTTAAACAGCAACTTTAATCTTAACCAACACTGTCAGGGCCAGATAGGACTGGACCCCGAACAAAGGGATTCAGGATCTTATAAACCTTCAGCAGAGGGGAGGGGAAATGGGAGTTCCTCTTTGTGGCCTCCAATCGTAACTTATCACCAGGGAGACAAGGGGAGGGGTTGCGATCCTTGGGCCAATGAGGGAATGGGGGAGGGAAAACACTGTGGCGGGAAAAGGAGATTGACACATAACTGAAGCGAACTAAAATTAGGAGCTTGTAGGGAGGATGTATCAACTTACGCATATCAATTAGGGGAAGGGGTACATAGAACATATGCATACAGTATTGGACCCACCAACATTCTAACTTTTTCAATTATTTCATACCCAAGTCCAATCCACCCGGTAACCCACCCATATTTCTTTCGGCTCTTCCCTATCTCTAAAACCCTTTCTTTAATATCTTTCTTTCAGCTCCCTCTCTCTCTTCCTAGAGTCTCTCATCAAATCTTCTCTCTCGTCTGTCCTTCTTCTCCTTGACACATTCCTTCGAAACACCTGCCTTCTCATGCTTAAAATGTCAATCTTTCTCCGGAGGGCCCAGCCAGGGTTTAACACACTAAGCAGGGCAAATTCAACCATCCACACCACCACATAATATGAAACAATAAAACCTCTCACTGCTCCGAACAGAGATGGTAAACTTGAGAAAATGCTTGCCGTGGGTGGCTCAGCTCACTCAGTTCTTTATCAGCCCCAGTCCCTCTGGAGGCCCAGGCCCGGTGGGCCGCAGGTGCCAGCCCTTGGTGCTTCTCTGGCGTTTTCAGTCTGGAGCAGATTTAAAGAGTCCCAAGAAAAAGGAAAAAAAAAACCAGTCCAGGGAACTTCTCTGCCTTAGCTAGCTAAACTAACTAAAAAGCAACAAAGATCTCTGTCCCGGCTGCCGGTCTGTGCTTCAGACAAACACAGTCCGGAGAGGAATGTGCAGGAGTGAGAGCTGTTTTCAAAAAAAACTTGGTGCTTCTTCGTTCCCTCCTTCGCTCTCAGAGCCAGTTCTTAAGGGCATAGAACTCAGTAAATAGCACAGACAGAACAGATGATTGGGGATACAAGCATCATGAAGTCACCCTAGGACAGTGTTGCAGTACAGCTTTCCTGGTTGAAGTGAATCACATCTGTGCAAATTTGTCTTGACAGCTCTTGAAACCATGGAAAATAGAAATTTCATACTTTGTGCAGGCTGTCTGCCTTCCCCAGTTTGTTTCATAATGTCCTCTTTGGATCTCCTTGTGCCCACAGTTCCCCATGGTATTGCATGCCACTCCCAAGGGAAGTTTAGCTCCCCTGTATTGAAATCCCCCTCCAGGCAGAGGCAGCCTGCTCTTGTATGGGCCTTGAACTCTTCAGCAGGCAAGGCAGGCCCGGGATACCCCAACACCTCCTTCCCGGTGATGTGATTCAGGTCTCGGCTGTCTTGGTAGCTTTCACTGAAGGTGCCCTGACTTGATCTGAGAAAGCACCAAAGTGAGCCCTGTGTCCAGCCAGCGCTTCACCAACACCAAGCGAAGGGGGACAGGAACTTTCCTCAGCACACTGGCTGTACTCCTGATGTAGGCTATTTCCCCTCTTTGGGATGAGAGCGGGCTATGTGCTTGTGTTGGACTTTGCTTTCAGGTCCTTTCTGATGAAGCTGCTAGCCAGCTGTTTCTTCACAGTTGGTACCAATAGAAGGGCTTATTTGGCCTTAGATCCAGAACTGAGCATTTATCCTTGTGTTCCTCTGTGTTAAACATGTTGAAACTTCTGCCAGACCAGTCCAGAAGCTGCCTAAAGTCCCTCAGAATTTAAGCTCTAATATTTAGTGTGTCAGCGATCCCTCCTAACTTAGCGTTACCTTAAAATAGCCTGAGAGTGCATCCTGTCCTGTGGTCCAGATTTTTGATATGACAATGCTCTATATAGACCCTTGTATCAATCCCTAGAGTACTCAACCTGTTTTGGTACTTCAGGCACATTGCCAAGCCACCAGTGCCACCCACTGAGCCTCTCAGCCTAGGCCATTTTCAGTGCATCTATTAGACATCTTGTTCATACCATAGTTCCTCAGTTTGTGAGTGAAAGTGCTGCAGGAAATAATTTCAACCACTGTAATGAAGTCAAGATCGATTGTGTCCACTGCTACATCCTTGTCCACAATAGTAAACCATTTTGTTAGAGGATGCAGTCAGGTTGGCCAAGTGGGATTTGTTCTTCATAAATTAATGCACACTGTTCTTAAGTGCTTTCTTGTCTTTTATAGGTCTCTTTCTAATAGAGCTTCTTCAACATTCTTTCTGTCTCCTGCAGCCTCTTTCTGGTTTCCTGAATGGTTGAGAAAAAAGCCTTCAGAACCCAATCATAAAAATAATACAGAGTAATTTAATAATTTGCATTTTAAATGAGATGCTGGATCTAGTTCAGATATGCTATTCTTAAGGCTAGCCGATAACAGATACGCTGTCTTTTAACCCTTCCTGAATGGATCTATGCAATGTACATGTTTAGTATTTCTAGCACTTTAAATCCAGTAAACAATTTGCTCTTGCATATTCATTAATAATTCTGTAATATGGGTAAGTCTTATACATCCCACGTGTATGGAGGAGGTATGATTTCCAATTTTATTGTCTGATAAATGCTTTACCACTGATGTCCTTAAGGTATGTTTCTAGAATTAACACTTGAGCGATAATCACGAGGCTGGACTCACAGGCACTGGCCTCAGTGTTGCTTTTGTAATATTTGTCAGTTTTGTAGCATTTATATGTATATAATTCCTCTACAAGCACTTTGTGTGCTGTTTTTGCATATTGCTTATTGACACTGGTTTTCCACCCAGTCATTATTCGACAGTAGTTAGAGGTATTGTTTATGTGCTTTTCCAAATACCTATCAAAGCATCATGTGTAGTGTTAAATACATGGAAGCTCAGTAGGCTGGAGGACCCCAACAGAGTACAAATATTAGCTCTGTCAGGATTTTATTCTTCAGTAAGTGCCTGAAAACAGAAACAAGTCAGCTCCATACAATTTTAAGCAGCTTTTTTATGTAGTTAAGAAACTTCAGCAAGGATTAGCAAAGTCTCCCTACAAGATATTAAGGTAGTGCTAAGGCTTAAGTCTCAATCTTTCATCAGTCTCAGCTGGGTTTTTTTCTCCATCTTTTGCCAGAACAGATGGCAATTCCAAAAAAGAAATCCCAAATGAACTGGTTACCGCAGAGTAATTATGATTTATAAGCTGGAGATGGCGCTCTTTGCCCACAGATTTCTGCTTCAACCGCATTTGCTGCTTACCAGTGCCAGGCTGAAATTGTGCTTCCATTTCTTTAAGAAATAGCGCTGGAGGAGAGAGATTGCTTTGTTCACTTGGTGCAGTAATGTGAAAATCATCTCCCCAAATGCCAAGGGGCTGGGAGGAGACCCAGTAACTACTCCTGGGTGGATCATAATCAGTTTGTGCTTTATATAATGTAGCACCAATGATAACGCATTGGGTTTTGAAAATCCTCATATGTTCTGCCAGCACGGGCACAGTAAACCTTGTATTGGCAAAATATCTTCAGGAAAAGTAATTAGTTGATAGGATTCATTCATTACCATGTGGCATGAAAAGAAAAAAAATGTTGTGTAATTCAGTGGACAGGGCAAAATGGTTATGTATCACAGACCCATCAGGAAGGAATATCAGCCTTGATGCCCTCCCTAATAGCAAAAAAATAAATGAGCACCTGCCAGACACTATAAATGGTCATTTTAGTTTTCCAGAATGTAATATCTTCCCTTGTCTGAGGCAATCTTAGCAGCTATGTAGAGTTAGCTAGTGAAAATCTGTTGCAAGGATTCTTCAGTAAAGGTACAGAAGAGCAAACCTCTGGAGTGACAGTACATGTGTGTCATGTGGCTCCCCTCACTCTGCCATGCACCTCACCATGCTGGACTGTCTCCTTGTGCCCAGGGAGCCCCTCTCTGCCCTGTGTGGGCTGTCAGTGCTGGTGAGAGGCACCGTGCACTGATATCTGTGCCAAGGGCTGGACGTCTTCTGCTTAGAATCACATAATAGAATTACAGAATGCTTTGGGTTGGAACAGACCTTAAAGACCATCTAGTTCCACCCCACTGCCATGACTGGGGACACCTTCCATTAGACCAGGTTGCTCAAAGCCCCATCCAACCTGGCCTGGAACATTTTCAGGGATGGGACATTGACAGCTTCTCTGGGCAACCTGTTCCAGTGTCTCACCGCACTTACAGGAAAGCATTTTTTCCTAATATCCAATCTAAACATAGTCTCTTTCAGTTTAAAGCTGTTCCATCTTGTCTTGTCACTACGTGCCCATGTAAAACATCCCTCTCCATACGAGAAGGCTGAGGAGAATGTACACTTATGGTAGCATTCCAGTAGTCAGCAATAACTGTCCAGAGTGTAGGGACAGTTCAGGGTAGCTAACCTGTAGCATCACTACCAGAAAACAAATATTCTTCTTGCTGCTGTTCCATAACATCTTGGGCTTTCTGTGATTAACAAGAGATTTTCTATCAGAACCCTTAGGATTAACCTATCTAAACCTTCAAAATGAAGAAAAAGTTATTTTATCTTATATGTGTAACAGATCTGCAGAACCAAGAGTAGAACTTTAGAATGGCACATTTGGGGGAAAAAAAGTTAATTTAAGAGTAAATCAATCTTACATGAGCAGAACATTTCTAATGTAAAAAGGCAGCTGAATTAGAGGATTAGGTCACACTGCCTGATTAACATCATTTGATCTTTTGCTATTGAAAAGCCACTGGTCTTCTCAGAGAATGGAAGCATTCAAACTTTAAATGACACCACAAGCCTGGCTTAGAAAAAAACCTGCTAAACTGAAAACAACTTGCCTTGCTTCAGTAATTGTTGATTTGTCTCTGCTGTGGGGGGATGCATCCAAATCAGGATTTAGAAATCCCTAACATTTTGCTACAACAAAGAAGGACTGCAAAACTGAATGAGGGCATCTTGGGCACTATGTGGGAGAGGCTTACAGCATGTGAATCTTGTCTTGCTTTGCCATATCATATTTATTTCTTATTTAAAGGTGGAAGACAGATACTCAAATATCTGTTTGATGTTTGTTTTCTTTATTATGCATTCCTTGTTAGTTTTGCCTTTTTAAATTTGCAGGGGGAGGAAATGAAAAGGAAAAAAAAAAAAAAAAAAAAAAAAAAAAAAAAAAAAAAAAAGCAGCTCACCTTGGACCACAGAGCCCACTCAGAATCTGAGATAAGAGAGTGAGAGAGGCAGTTCTAGTTATAGTTTTTATTGGTTTTAAAACTGAATTTGTTCTAACTAAGAAACATGTTTAAACAGAGAAGCTTTTCTTAAAATTATACCACTTTCTTGTGAGCCTCAAAGTAAAATTGTAACAGATCAGCCTTGGTCTTCTGAAATTTTCTAAGGTAAAGTGAGAATGAGGGAACCACTCTATGATATAACAGCCTTTTGTCACTGGAAACACCAAGAACAAGAATAAATCCCACGTTAAAAAAAAAATCTTCTGGCTACCTCTCATATCTTTTCTGTTAAAAAGCTTATACTGTTTTCACTTAATTGTACTTAAATGAGTTTTGAGGGGATTTTAACAATCAGCTGCCACTGTCAGCACTTAGTAAACAGCAAGCAGACAGAAATAAAAGAATTTATTTCCTATCTCTAATGATCTGATGATCAGTTTGCTCAAAGGATTTTTCTGTGCTTTTTGTGAAGTACTAACCAGTATTCACAAGCAGTCTATTTTTATAATTTTAAAAAATGCTTATTTAATATTCACTATGTTATTTTCAGTTGTAGTGTTATTTGAGTTGCTAGAGATGAAGAAAAGCAGTATTTTAAGATATAGAAAAGCTGTGAATATTCTTGTTATTCCCCCAGTCATGCTTTTAAGCACTGCACATTCATATAATGAGCACAGAGATCCTGCTCAGACTCTTGCTTTTCAGCCATCTCCCAAATGTCAGCCAAGTCAGACCCTGCTTAGCTTCCAAAATCAGATGTGGTCGGGCATGTAACAATGTAAAGAAAAATAAATCCTGAAAGGCACTCTGAATTATAATGTACCTTTTTTTTTTTTTTTTTCCCTGACATGCCAGAAAGAACAAAATGGAAGTTTTATCACAACCCTGCTTCCTTTTGGGTGCCCCCACCCTCCCTTATTACTGGGAGCAGCGTTTTCTCAAAATAAAGGCACACTGATTTGTTTGTTATTTTAGGCTCTGAGAAGCAGGTCAGACTGGAACCCTGTCCAAATGTGTGCCTCTAGTCCCCTTACGGACCTGCGAGCGTACTTATCTCCATCCGCTGCACGGCACTGAGCGCATTGTGTCCCTGAGCTCCGGCAGCGCTCAGCGCTGTCTGTCTGTCTGTCCCTGCGGCGGTGGCCGTGCTTGCAGCCCGCCGCCGTCTGAGGCTCCCGCCGGTTCTCACACTGCGAGACGTGCACGTAACTCGCTGCCTTACCTTCCTGCCCCCCCGCACTGCTTGGCTATTATTTTGACGGCTGGTGACAGGGCTGTGGAGCCTCCCTTCCCCTCTGTCACCCTGCCTGGCAGCCGCCGCTGGGCGGCCCGATTTGTGCCCTGCCAGCCCCGGGGGAGGGGAACACCCCGAGGCCGCAGCGCTCCGCTGCGGGGCTCCAGGGGCTCCTCTGCGGGCAGGCTCGCTGGCCACAGCCGGGGCGGCACTCGCTCCTCTCTCACGCCGCCGGTACCGCTCCCACACTAACAAAAAAAAATCTGCTTTGCTATTTTTGGCCAAATATTTGAGCCTTTCAGACATCTCTGAACAAAACACATCGGCCATAGGCGTGCTGTTGCTAATGTGAGGGAACCTTTTGCATGGGCCTCTGCTTTCTAACCTGAGATTGGCTTTAATTATGCATTATTTCGCCTTCCTCCCTGTGCGCCTGTTGCTGAACGCGTTGTGCCACCCAGCGCATCAGTCGATCACGGCAGCGCACGGAGCGCGGTGCTTCACATCCCGGCTTGGGCGGCATTCATGTGCACCGAGTGGAGACAGCAGCCACTGTTAAGACGCTGGGTAGGTTTAAGCATGCTAGGGCCTGTCTGTCCCTGTAGTAAATAGCTTTGCTGACATTTAAGCTGCACATGGCTTGATGTTAGGTCAAACAAAAATGTCACACTATAATCACTTTTTAAATAGCTGTTTCCGGCTCAGTTAGTACTGTATAGTTCCAGAAGAGAAAGCACTTACAAGCTGACAGACAGAAAGGGGGAACCGTCTGTATAGGATGTTTGCCTAATCCCATCCCTGCCCTTGCTTGTCAGGCTTGGAGGCTTTGTTTGTTTAAAAAAAAATGCTTATACAATTTAATGCCACTGTACTTTTCAGCTGGGCAGACTCTAAAGAAAACTCACGAATAAGCTCTGAGGAGAACTCACAGCTTTGATGTGCCTGTGAGGGGGTTGGTGGCCCAGGGGGCAGCCAGCCCTCAGCAGTTTTGTGGCTGATACTGTGTATTAAGGCGCTATGCTGCTGAGATTCTATTGCTGCGAGAAGACACGTAGGTAAAATCCTAAGGATCTCTGTCAGCAGAAAATGTGGAGGTTTTCATATTCACTGCTACCACTCCTTAAATTTGTGTCTGAACCAGCCTGTGAAAGACATGGACCATGGGAAAGCCATGCCAGACTTGCTTCCTCTCTCAGATGCCTCAGTTTGTGTGTGACAGTCTCCATATAGAATCACAGAATCATTTAGGTTGGAAAAGACATTGATATGGTTCCACTGAGACTCTGGTATCCTGCCCTACCCTAAGGAGGAACTAGCATCCCCATGAGACACAGCAATGGCTTGCCAGAGAGCACAGCAGTGTTCCCCAGGTCCTGGTCCCCCATTGACACAGACAGGCACTGGGTCAGAGCACCCTGTGATGGGGCTGAAGTGTGTATGTCTTTCCTCTCCACCCCACATATGGCTGAAGGGAATATTTACAGCCCACCACTCAGACCAACCGTCCCAAAATCAGCTACGTGTGCCCTGCTGCCCACTTGCACTTTTGTCTTTGCCCCACAAGCTCTCCTGGGATTATTGGCAGTTTCTTTTGTGGCAAGGGACAGCTGTAATCAGAAGGTGGATCAGTGGATCGTGAAGCTCTTGTAGAAGGCAACACATGAGAGATTTAATCTACAAGGATGAATAAGAGTGCATGATCTTTTGGGAAGAACAGAGACTCATGAGAGAATGAAATAATTTGTCATCAGCAGTTTAGCAGGAAGGAGGAAACCAGCCTTTCTTGGCTTCTACTGTAGCCTTTTTCATCTAATTTCATCTTTGCCTCTTATTTCTAACCAAGTGGCAGTCTGAGAAGGTGCTACAGATGTGACTAAATGCCACCATGAGAATTGAGCCAAAGCCTTGAACACCCCTGGCTGCTGCTGCACAGAGGCTGCTGACCGCTGCTTGTAGGTCTGTTGTAAGTCATTTCCTTTCCTGATTAGGTCAGAACAGTGGCACCAACCTGAGTGTGTCAACATGGGGATTTCCTGCTATGTGGATTTCCCTCTATCCCAAAGCAAGCTGTATGCTATACTTTTTAAATTGAAAAGCAAATTTATTCCCATAGGACATATATTTCCAAGCTGCATTTAGACAGTAAACAGTAAATCTTAACACATTCCTCATTTCACATCATAGTTACAGCAGGTGGTGGCTACTGTCTGATCCCATAATAATGAACATGATAAAAAAACAAATCTCTTCCACATTCAGACTGTGGAAGATGAGATTTTACAAATACAGTTGCAAACTATGGGGCACTATGAAGAGGGTGTTGGGTAAAATATTACAGTCTCCAAGAGGTAGGACAAATTAACCTTTTGTTTACAACTATCCAACATTCCTTAACCCAGATGTGACCTTTATTAGACCTCAAATTTGTATTAGCAACGCTTTTTCTTTTAGGCACAGTTTGCTGGGAAGGATTGTGCCATTGCTCAACCATTGATGTGAGGGTGAGTGGTGGGGAGTCACTTTGGGGCTGTTGGAGAGTTCCTCCTGGCCAGGAGATGGGCAAGGAAGGAACAGAGGGATGGAATATATACAGTTCACAGTAAATTTAGCAAAAATGGCCATGCATTCAAAGTCCAGCCACTTGTCCCTGTTTTACACTCTTTGCCAGTACAAAGAATGAAATGGAACTAGAGGAGGCAAGAGTGGGTAAGTGTTTCTGAGAAAGCACAAAAAATGTCATGCACAAAAAATAAATGCTGTGAATTGGGATCTTATACAGATTCTCCAGCCAGGGAAAAGGAAAGTCCCTACTGATGACTGAGATAGAAACTTCTAAATATGAGTTTACATCCTTGTGCTGCTGAGTTCTTCTTTGTAAAACACGCAGAGCAGTGTAGGGGTGGGCAATGGCTGTTTTGTTGCCAGTTACATGTGAGATCATGTGTGCTATAATGAACTGTCAATTAAATGCAATGTTTAAAGATGTAAGCCACCACCTTTTGTTTTGTCTGCTCATCATCAAATACAGACTTAGAGAACTCAGGCAAGAGAATATTTTCTTCAGTCTTACAACATTTAAAATGCATTCAGGCATTCAACTGAAAGACATAGGAAATCAAAATTTAATAAGTAAATATTGTTTAAACAATCCCAATTATCTCTTTGAAGGTTTTTTTCCTTGTTAAAAATACTTAGCTTCCTTTTTATTGTACATCATATTCCCAATATTCAGTTGTAAGTGATAAGTAGCACATTCTTGCAACACCACAAATCATTCTTGTTAGTGAAGATCACAGACTGACAGAATGCTTGGTGTAGGAAGGAACTTCTGCAGATCATCTGGTTCAACTGCCCTGCCCAAGCAGGGTCAGCAAGGACAGGTGATCCAGGACCATGTCCATACAGCTTTTGCCTGTCTCCAGGGATGAAGACTCTGCAACCTCTATTTGTCATCTTCAGTTACAAAATATCACCCCTTCATGCCTTAAAAGGAGATGAACTTCCTATCAGCAGCTGTTTAAATAAATAAATAAATAAATAAATAAATAAATAAATAAATAAAAAGGACACACTAAAATGAGAACTAAAATTATGTTAAAATTTCCAGGTTTTGCTTTGTTGACTCCACAATCTTTAGTTTTATGTAAAAATTTACACAAGAATTTTATTAAGTGATTCTTTACACCCACAACTTTACTGTTTCTTTGAAAGTGGTCCTTCTCCTAAAATTTTTAAAGCTAAAACCTGCAGCCATATGCCCTTGAAGGGCCCAGGGATTTTTCAGCATTACAAGTTGTCTTCTGAGGTACCACAGCTTTTCATATGCTGTATTTTTCATATGGGAAATCTAATACAGCAATATCAATCTGAATTTCTTCTGTGCAGAAAAATAGTGATTTTAACCTACCTACCTTTTAAACCATGTTTCTTTATAGGACTCAAATAGTTAGAGCATTTCTTTTCTTTTTTTTTGTTTTGTTTTGTTTTGTTCTTTGGAGAAAGACTTCATTTGGACACTTGATCTTCAGTGTATTTTGTTTTAATGCAAATTTTTAATCAGTCTGTGGGTTGTGTGGACATATCTAAACAGAAGGCACAGTTCTTTATGAAGTGGGTATTTGGCTTTTTGGCCAAGTGCATTGACAGTTGTCATCCATACATGCCTTCCCAGGTGGAGCTGTGTATCTGCTCTGTGACAGTTGTGTATTTAGTTTTTAATTGTTTTGTTAAGAGTAAAATTACCAAATGTTTTCACAAGCAGAGAAGTGAGATCCCTGCTGGAGAGCTCTGAGTGTGAGAGTAGCACAGCACACATATGAAGACTGAAGAAAGCATTTCAAGATCACTGGAAGTTGTAACACCCCCAGTGCCCCCACCCTGACAAACTGCTGTGCAAAGGTGTTCTATGCAGGGCACTGACAGATCGGTACAGCAACACTGGGGGGACGACAGCGATACTGCAACAAGGATTCCATGTGAAAAATGCTCCCTGCTTTTTTGACTGTTTGGTGGGTCATTACAATTAATGACAAAATAACCGCATTATAAAATACTTGGGGCGAAATTTATGATTGTCTTCGATAAGGCAGCTGGCTCCCCTTTGTAAACTGGTACACTTGTAAACTGAGCAATTCACAATTCACAACAAAACTGCCCCAATAAAATGTTTGTCTGCTGGCTTCTTTGTCTAGCTGCCTTTTTTTTTTTTTTTTTTGTGTGTGTGTCTGTGTTAAAAGGTTTGATTTTTACACAGCTTGTCAGTAAGATTCTTGATCTCTCAAAGTTCTGTATTTTCTTTTTCTATGTGAGCATTTCAATCAAACCAAATATGACAATTTAAAGACGTGCAGATGGCTTTTGAGCTGGAGAGAACTGGTTGTCCAAACTAACTGGTAGAAAGGGGAGTCTTCTACTTGGTTGACTGAAATTTGGCTCTGTTAATTAGTAAATGCCTTTTCCTCAGCACTTGTTCATATCTCAAAGTTTTTTACCTTTCCTGATATGGATCATGATTCTACTAATGGTAAGCATTTTTTGTCTTTTTTTTTTTTTTTTTTAAAGTCCAAGGGATAAGTATAAATCCCCTTCAAATACCCAATTTCAGAAATATTTTGGATTCTTTTTTTTTTTATGCTGGAGTATGTCCACTGTTCATCACTGTTACTTGACTTTCTCTTGTGGACATTTTGGTATAAAATTTTTAAAAAATAGTAGGCACGTGCAGAAAGGTGAAAGAAATTCTCCCTTTCTCACAAAGCCACAAAGCTTATTTTCCATAATTGAATTCTTGTTTGATTTATTTTTTTTTAATTTCAGTTTTTTTCTTCAATTTTTTTTTCTTTTCAATTTTTTTCAATATCCTATTCCCTCTTAACTTAGCTCCGGGCAGCTGTGTCTTATAAGGTAAGTAGTCTAGGTAGATATTAATCTGAAATAAAAAAGTGTTTTGCTCAACAAAAGCTGCAAGACTCAGTTTGTTGGCAGAGGAAAAAGCATTGGTCTCGCCCTTCCCTGTTCTTACATTCTTACTTAAAAAGGAATGTTTTAATGTCCAAATTACAAGACTAAAATACTATCAAGCAGTAATATTTCAGGTAATTGAATTTGGGATTTGTGAGTTTTTTTGTGGTCATTGCTTGGTAATTAAGGGCTGGTCCTGGATTTTAACTTTTCATTTTTGAAACATGAACTCTTTTTTTTTAGTTAGATTAATTGGACGTTTTGTGGCTGATGGCCAAGATGCTCAATTACAGGTTTAGATATAAAGTTACAGCTCCGTTTCTTGCAACTTTTTGCTTTGAAAATGCACACATGAAAAGGGAAGACCAACAGAGAGCGGCTGCCATACGATCCCCTGTTCCACTTGCGAGCGGTGCAGTGCTTGCGCGGCGCTGTGCATCATCCCTGCGGGAAGCCCATTCCTGAGCAGGGGGACCTTGGACCCAGCAAAATGTTTTCTTCACCTCTGAATGCAGCTGTGAGCAACAGGCTGTACTGCACCAAATACAGTTTGTTGGCGTCAGCTTGAACTTTATTCTGCCGGGGTTTTTTTTTCTCTTTTCTGCATGTAAACACTTTAGTAAACCTTTCTGTTGGCTTCTTGGCTGCAGTATCCCTGGAAAAAAAAAGGAGATCTTTTGTGACCTACAAAACATGGAAATGGGAGTTTCAATGAGCGGTTGGAAGTGGTGCCTCCAAAATCTTGTTTGCAGAGGTTTTTTGGCCACCCAGCAGAGCACAGAGAATGCCACAGCCACACTGTGAGGAACACAGCTGAAATACAGGCTGGACAACACTCTAGGCTTTTCTTATAACAGCCTCCTGGCCAAAAAATATTCTGATAAAGAGGTAATAAATAATTTTTAATACTAAATATTTTCATTACTTGAACATTTTTGCAGCAAGAAAGTACAAATGCATTACTTTTAAAATAAACTTATGGGAAATAATTTGCAAATAAGCAAACTTGTCGAAAATAGCCTACCAAAATAATTATGAAAAGCACTTTTATTTAGGGGATTATGTTTACTGCTCCAGTATCAGATAGTCTCATAAACATGTTGCAAAAAATGATCTCATGCCAAAATCTTTGGGATTCTTCCAATCCCACTGGAGTTGTGTGAGTTGAATTCAGTGCTGTTCTATTATCATAATGTTTTATCCAAAGTATTTTGATAAATAGGTGAATTCTTTATCCAAAGCATTTTCATGTATTTTTCTTTGCTTATAGGATGCCTTTGTTTAAATTTCTCCCTCATTCAGTCCTTAAAACCTTTTTATTTCACCGGGAGGATGGACAATGCAACCATGTGCTAACAATTGTTATCCTGAGTGTGAGAACTGGGAAAAAATATTATCTCCAAATCAACAGAGTAATTGGACAAATCAGTCATTTGTTTTCATTTTTTAAATTAAAATAGGCCTACCAGGTCACAAACTATCATTCAAAATTTAATAAAACTTTCTGGAAATATTTTTTTCTCAATTCTAGTTCTATTTTTCATCCAAAACTCTTTTCAAATTTGACATAAATTCTTGCATAGTTTCTTGCTCTATCTATAAAGATTGTCTATAGTTTCTGTCTCCTTCTACTGACAGATAAGCTGTGTAGGTAAAAAAAAATTACTTGCTCCAAAGTACCACTTGCATATTGGACAAGTATCTGTTGCTTAAACAACAGCAATGGTTAAAATTACAATAAATTTATCATCCAGTCCTATGAAACAAAACCACATTATCTTTTTAAAGAAGAATTTATATATATGTTCTACTCTTTGCTTTTGAATCACCCATGGCTGCTGCTTGATCACAAATTTGAATTATGGAGACAATCTTCCAGGCCCTGCTGGTAATTAAGCGCTGTAACTTGTGTGTGCCTTTGTGAATCCAGCAGTGTGGCTGCAGATAAACAACTAATTAACACTTTTGTACAAGTGAAACGGATTTCCAATTACTACTATCTCCACCCTCCCCCTCTTCTTCACATGCATTTTTCTTAGGCATTAGGGATGCCTCATGGCTTACCAAACCAGATAGTCTTGTCTTTCTCCCTTTCTCTTTCCACCGTTCAGCCAGGGTTTAATCCAAGCCAGGCTGCTGAGCTGCTGTGCCTGCCCTCATGCTGCTGCCCTGGTGGGAGAAGCCTTTTGAAGGAAAGAATGAACTTATTAGATAAAACAAGAAAATGTAAAAAGCATTTGTGCAAGAATGGTGGTAGCAGTTTATAATCAGATGTAGCACTGCCAGAGAGCTGTACTGGGAAGAGGCTCTAGAATTATCCCAGGTCCCTAGATTAGCTCAGGACTAAAGGGAAAAAAATGTGACCAGCACTATGTAGTGTATATGGGCACAAACCAGGAAATTCAGAGGAATCTGTAACACGATGTATTACAAGCAGCACAGAGGTGCAAACTAGTCCTGTGACCTGCTTATCTGCAGAAAGCTGGGACTGGATCCAGCTACTTTGATCCTCTGAGAAAGGAGGGAATGCAGCATCATGTACAGCTAATTTGGTAGAGTTCAGCTGGAGTACAGCTCCAGCCCTAACAGGGGCCAGATGGCGTGACCCCGTGCTGCGCTGCCCGCCTGCCCCAAGCGCAGCACTTCCCTTTGGCAGACAGCTGCCTTTCCATCATGGGGGATTTCTGTCTTCAGAGTTGCTGTAAGAAAAAAATTAATGCCTTGCACTTCTTTTGCTCCAAAGAGGGACCCACCTCTTGAGCACAGTAGTCCTCTGTTTCTACCAATGTATTTGGAAATCTTTACAGCATTCTGCCAGAGCCAATGCAACTTTGATGCTTTATTTCTCACAGGCAGAGCAAGTATGGAACATATTACCTTGCTGGGAAAATTCTGACTTGGTTTATTGCTTCGGCACTTTCCAAGTGGCCTTCTCACTCTGTATCCCAAAGTGTCTCACGGGGTAATAAATTACATTGCCCACAACCAGTATGACCTCAGTAAGATCCACCTACAGCCAAGAATAGCTCCATGTTACTGTCAGTTAATTAGTGCTGTCATTCATTAACTGAGGAAGTGAGAGCCAGGAAGCAACCCTTTACTCTTTATGGCCAGTGTCACAAAAAGCCAGCTAACTAGCCACCATCAGCTGGCTTAGAGGAGGTTAGATATTGACAAGGAGTTGGTTCCTCTGGCACATGGGAGAGGCATTGCACACACAGTCACCCTTGCATGCACACCCCACGCATGGTCACATTTGCAGTTGTCATCCAAGCAAGCAAGGCTTGAGCTGCTATTGCCTTAAGCTGTGCACTGCTCTGACCGTAAACCTTAACCCAGTGTAATCTGATGGGGATGGTTTCCCAATCCTGGTTTAGAGGGCTGGTGCCCTCTAAATTCAGGCTAAAATTTGTTCCTCTGATGCACAGAGACTGGTGTATCTAATCACACACAGCACACTGATACACAACTAGGGGAACCCAGTTAGACTGCTTGCTGCTTCTCTGTGGCCATCCAGGGAACCTTTCTGGGAACAAGGATCAAAGAGCCCATATTTCAACGTGGAGTGAAAAAGGCATCTCTGCTTCTGCGCCCTGGTGTTGTTAGTGCCCAAGTTTGATTCTTGCAAGCCCAAGTGCTAAACTGAGGACAAACCCATGGAGAGTGGGAGGAGCAGAACGCAGCTCCTTGTGCCGCAGAAGAAATGGTCCACACTGCCCCAGTAGCTGAAAATGCTGGTATGGATGCTGCTGGTAGCATGCAGAGGGCTGATGCTGCTCACAGACCCCCACAAGGGCACAAGAAGTGCCCAGCCCTGCCCTTCTCACTGAAGGCATTGCATTCTTCCCCTGCAAACAGAGCTGGAGGTGAGGCATTAGGAGGATATGAAAGGCAGGCAGAGAGCACTGCAGAGATGTGCATGAGCCTGAATGCATCTGAAGTCTCAAGATTCCATAGATATGCAGATAGATGTACTATGATGGGCTTCTCCCTGAATGCTGGCATTCTTAGTCTTTCTGCTCCTTCACAGACACCTCTCTGACAGCCTACAGAGCTCTTTGGTATCACTCCTTATTCCATTCAGAGTTCATCCACCTCTCTTAACCCCCTTTACTCTGTCAGCAACCATCCTCACCTCCCACAGACAACAGACATCCAGTTTCCCCCTAGAACTTTTTTTTTTTTTAACATATGAAAAATTCATTCTTGCTTTTCCCTCTCCTCCAGTGCTCTGCTCCACGCCGCATATTGTGGAAGTCACCTTCAGACCACACTGGAGTGTTACCTCTATTGCCCAGGGCTAGGATCATGTTACAGCTTTCCTCTTCTCACTCAAGATGTGTGCTCTGATTTGAACTTCACCAAAGTTCAGGGATGTTTGGAATCTGGACTTCTGGCTTGGACCCCTCTCAGTGCCTCGTGTCAGCATCTAGGAGTTGACAGAAGTTGTTTGCAGCTGTGGCAGCCAGATCTGCAAGATGCAAATGACCAGGAATAAAAGAAAAACTCTAGCCCCCCAATTAAGCTGGCCCCATGAGGAACTGCCTGGCCTCTGGAGACACACCAACATATCTTTCTGCCCATGAAAGTCACAGGTCAGGCAGTGCTCACCTGGCTGCTGGAAATCTCAACAAGCACAGAGATTCCAGGAGTCTAGGGCCACACATCCTGGCCTGGATGGCACACATCTTCATATTCTTGCTTTCCTTTCAAGGGACTGGGCTAGGAGAAGGTGATGGAGAGGATCCTTGCATATAGATAATTCCATTTGGCACATGGCTGCTTTCCCTTTGCATTGGCTTTGGAGGAGAAGAGGTAATGGACAGAAAAAGTGGGGATTTTGCTTTTTATTTGATTTACCAGAGTAGGTTTGGACAGCTTATTCTTGACACTATAACAGGACTTAATGTACAAAGGATGATGGGGAGAAGACAAGATTTTTTTCAAAGCCCTTCTCAAAGTGCAGGCTGTGTTCCTCTGCTGGCACCTCATCTCAGCAGCGTGGCACCCGTGGGGTTATGCCTGCTGCTGCTGGGGGATGTGAGAGAGGCATTCCAAGCCTGTGCTCTCCACAGGAGGGGATCTTACAGCACCCGCCAGGTGTCTGTGCAAGCCCAGGGGAGCCTGCCCAGTGTCAAAACAAACAGGGCTGTCATTTTCTCTTCTTCTGCCTACAGGAACTGAAAATTTCCTTCCTGCCCTTTCCTCCTGGCAGAAAATAGGCAGCTGAGAGACAGGCCAGAGAGGCCAGGGAGGACCAGTGGCCCACGCACTCCCGGGATAGGAGGGAGCTGTTGCAGCCCAGGCTATTTTTAACCTATTTTTGTTGCACACTGGCAGTCCTGTCTCTCATTGCTCTCTTCCTCCTCTGTGTCTCTGTGTGTCTTTGCATCTCCTTCCTGCTACTGTGAGATGTGTGAACTATATATGGCCTGGGAAATCTGCACCAGGCAGTATTTTTAAACCAGGCCTCCGCTTTGCAGGCTGCTGTGACGCGGTTCACCCGACTCTGCGAGTTTCTCATGGGAATGCCGGGTGTGGAGTTTTTGGCCTGCACGATGCAACCCTTGGGGCCCAGGCTGACATCTCAAGACTTGGAAAGCAGCAGGCCTTGTGTGTGTTCAGGGGAGGGTCTGAGCTTTCTGGATGTCAGCTGCAGGTCTCCCAAGCGAGGTGACTTTTCCAGGTGGCCAAGGCTTGCCGTCGAATCTAGGGGGCTGGGCACAGGGATGACCTCCCCTGGCACCTGCCCTCCTGCACAGCACATGTCTCTCTTCAAAGCCCCCTGTTCGCACCCCCTGTGGAAAGGCATGGGTTTTGTAATATTTGGAACAGGTTTAAAGTGATGAAACCCTGGGAAATAGACATCCGGTGTAGAAAAGACTGAATAAAAATATATGCAGAAATATTTGGGAGCAAAGAATTTCACTTGCTTCACATGCTAAATAAACCTTTGTTCTTTCCTCTTCTTCCACAGCTAAAACTCTACCTGAGTGAAAATGTGCTACTGAGGTCAAAAAGTTTCCTCATGAGGTTTTTTTCTCATTGCTACTTTTAATTTTTATTTTATATTCAACAGAGGAAAAATAAAAGTTTGGTTTGAGACCCTTTGCTGGAAACATTCTGTCCAAAAACATTCTCTGAGCATTTGCACTGTGAGAAATGGCAGGAGCTACTTGTATTGTCTACAGCATGAACATCCATTTCTCTCATGGTGACAGTTTTTCACTCAAATTCTTGCAGCAGATAAAAAACATGTTTCAGTCACTCAGAACTTTGTAAATTAAGAATTTGCTTAGTCAGATTTGCTTCTGTGAGAAAATTATTTTTTCTTTTTTTAATATTTATTATGGATATAGACTTAAATTAAATAACCACTACCTGAAAATTCTCTTATATGACTCTACAGCTGTAGGAGAATGAATCATAGAATCATAGAACTGTAAAGGTTGTAAAAGACCTATAAGATCATTGAGTCCAACCCTTAACACAGCACTGTCAAGTCCACCACTAAATCATGTCCATGAGTGCCACATCTACACATCTTTTAAAATCCTCCTGGGATGGTGACTCCACCAGTTCCCCAGGCAGCCTGTTCCAATGCTTGACAACTCTGATGGAGAAATTTCTTCTAATATCCAATACAAACCTCCCCTAGTGCAACTTGAGGCCATTTCCACTTGTTGTATTGCTCATTACCTGGGAGAAGAGGCCGACCCCCACATAGCTACAGCCTCATTTCAGGCAGTTGTAGAGAATAATAAGGTCTCCCGAGTCTCCTTTTCTCCAGGCTAAACATAACCCAGGCTCCTTCAGCCACTCCTAACAGGACTCCAGACCCTTCACCAGCTTCATTGCCATTCTCTGGGCTCACTTCATTGCCTCAATGTCTTTCTAGCAACAAAGTGTTGAAAATTGAACACAGGATCCAAGGTGTGGCCTCACCAGAACAGAGGAACACAGGGATGGTCATGGCCCTGATCCTTCTGGCCAGGATTTCTGATACAACCCAACCTTTCCCGCATCAGCTAACTGGGCCACTTTGTCATAGAAGGAGATCTGGCTGGTCAAGCAGGACCTGACTTTTACAAATCCACCCTAGCTGGGCCTGATCCCCTGGCTGGCCTGCCCATGCCACAGGAATGCTCTCAGTCTGATCTGCTCCATGAGCCTCCCTGGCATTCAGTTCACGCTGACAGACCTGTAGTTCCCCAGATCTTTCTGACCCTTCTAAGAGATAGCCATAATTTATGTATTCGCCTGCAAACATACAATATATTTGCAAATATATTTGTCTTCCTGTATAAATACATACTTTTATCTACTGTTGTTTATATACTTTTTCATCAGTAAGAATCCTAACTCTAGCAGTGAAGATGTCTTTGAGATGCTGTTGATTTTTATAGATTTCACTGTGCTTTGGACCGCACCCATCTTTTTTGTTTTGTTTTGTTTTTAAATGCTTGATTCTAGATTCATGAAAATACCTGTAATTTGTGAAGATTACCCTTTCAGACATAGTTTAGGGAATGCTGATCAGTGTTTATGCAGGAATAATTTGACCTCTACACCACTCCATTCAATTTATTTTTACTTCTAATAAGGCACAGTATTTCAGTTTGCCAAAAAGTGTATTGCAAATATTATCAGAAACCCACAAGGTTTGGTACCATGACTAGGCAGTATTATGGGGAAGACTAATTTCTCAGGCCCAACTGGACCAGTGTAGGTAAGTCCCTGTGCCCAGGAAACTGCTTTTCATGAATGGTTAACTTCTTGGATTTATAAACATTTAGGGAAAACTCCAAGGATGTGAGTTTAGCAGTACTAAAAGAAAGCATGAGATATGTTTGTCACTAATAGGTAAGGCAAAGGAGACAGATAAATCCTTGTTACTCCACTGGTGATAACCAGCCCCAGGAATTATTTAGGAGCCCAGTGATGTTAGTAAAGATGCACTCTCATTTAGCAAAGAAAGAAAGTGGGGAATAAAATTCTGACAATGTGGAATATTAGATTAGGTGGAGCAAGGACTTTATTTTGTTTGGTGAGTTTTATTTTCCAAGTAGATATTTGCTTATGAAAACAGGATTTATCTTAACATGGCATCATATCAAAAACTTGGCTTTAATTGTCTTCTTTCTATCAGAAAGGTCGTAGTTTAAGCACACACATTATTTATGCATCAAAATGGTTTTATCATTCCAGAGATGCTTTCCAAAATGTTCCCATGACATAAAGTGGTCAGTGGACTTTTAATTCTGCAGATGCCAATTAGAATCCAGGGTCTAAGAGGAAGTTCATTTCTGGGCAGTGAGAGCAGATTGTGGGTGGTCATAGACGCCACAAAGCCTATGACTTCAGCCACCTGAGAAATTAAATAATGAACCCTGACTGAGGAAGCTTGCGGGCATTACATCATTTACACATAAAAACAAAAAATAGATTTATAGGGCACATGGGTGGCTGTAAGCCAGCAGCCACTCTAGGAGTCTCAGCTATGTCCAACAGACTAATGCCCTTTAATACCATTCTTTGTAGAAAGGGATCCCACAAACCTGCTCCTCCTCTACTTGGGGTTTCTGTTTCTCTATTGTTGCTACAGATTAACTGCAACTCTCAGATGTGTTGCCTAACATGCAGCTGTACAGAGTGTGCTTTGCACTGAAGGAATAGGATGTGTGCCAGGTGTTTTTCCAAACCAGTGTAGCCCTGGAGAGATGAACTGCTGCTGCAATTTTAATGGGGATTGGGAAGCAATTTAAGGGGTTTCTAGAGATCTGATGTGTTTGAAGTACTTTATTATGGTAGTACTGACTGCTCAGAAGTGGGAATAGGGTTGCCCTATTTCAGAAATTATCCTAAAGGGTTACTAACAGTCTGAAAAACAATTATTTGGAAAAAAAAATATTGCCTAACACAAAAGCTGGAGAACTAATAGCTTTCAGTGGTAACTAAGCAGCAGAGCTGCAGCCAGTGGTGTCAGAGGGCATAGCTCTGGTGGTCTTTGTTGGGAATGGGGAGAGGTGGTCCTAAGAGTGGCTTTAAATGAAGGAAGAACCACAGGAAGGATTGAATGATTCTGCAAAGAGAAGGGCAGCGAGGCTGTTCAGCCATGGGAATAGCTGCTGGCCAAAGGAGAAGGCACACAGGAGGCAATGGTTATTCCTTGGAGTCTAGGCCTCTATGTACACAAAGACAATGATAGAATCTTTCTGAGTGTCATCGATCCTTGTTGCTTTAGGCTCTGAAACTCCTCCCTCACCCCAAAACACACTCGTCACCTCAGGGAATGGATTGGACCACAACCAGCTTCTATCCCTAAAAAAGCACCCTCTGCACACTGACCCTGGGCAGTCTTGCTGAAAACATCTCTGAGATTTCTTTAATTAAAACTTTGATTCGTGCTCAAGCAAGAGAAAACAAACATTGTCCAGTTCCAGTGTTCAGATTCCTCAATGGAAGCCAGATGTCACAGCTGGTTCCTACTGCTCTCAGTGTGGCAGCCTGACCTCCTGCCGCACGCCACACAAGGGCAGCAGGCAGAGACGAGCCCAGTAGCTGCCCCAGCATGTCTTGCTTTCATATTTAGTCTCAAAATTTGCTTTCTGGACTTTATATACTCTTCTCTCTCCTTTCTTTTCTCTTTTCTCCTCGTTCTTCCCTCCCACCTTGAGACTCGGCACACAGAGCACTATCTGAGTAGCAAAATGAAGGAAAATGAAGAAAGAAAAAGAAAGGAAGAAAGAACACAGGCTCATGGTTCTTTGTTTGTTTCTAAGGCAACAAGTAGGAGCTGCAGAGCACTGGCAGTGCCCCAGCTGCACGCCCGTGGTGCCAGGGCTGCTCAGTGCTCCATAGAGACTGGTGGAAGACTGTCTGTCTGTCAGTCAGCACGGGCACTGGGGAAATGGTGTGAAAGAAATAAGCCTCGCTTGTGCTCCCATGTTAGCCCTTTGTGCAGGGCTACCGCTGTGGCTGCCCCGTCCCTGGCTCCTCTTGCCAGGTGACTGGAGACCAGTGAGCAGGCAGGCAGGTGAAAAACATGATCTCAGCTGGCCTCCCATGACAGCCTAAAGGCTGAGACACATTTAAAACAACAGGGCTAGAAATAAATTACTTCCTCCTCCCAGGGTTGCAGCCAGGTCATACAGGAAGGAGGACAGGATTATCACTTCAGGAAAGAGAAGATGCATTTGGCAGTTAAAAATTTTACTGAAATAGATAAAAGAGAAGGCTTTTTCATCTGTTTTCTTTCCTTTGGTCTCTGTATTTCCTTCACCTGCTTCCACCCATCGTGAGCAATCATCATGGGACAACACATGAAGCTGGGGTCACAGTCCAGAAAGGGCAGGAGGACACTCAGGTCAAAGTGAGTCGAAGATGAGCAATGCTGAACCCCGCTGAGCTGTGTGGGCACTGCTGAAAGCCATCCTGGAGACCCTCCAGAGCCTTGTGGGTGCAGTTAGGGGCATGGGCTAAAGCAGAAAGAGGCGTATGGAGGTGTTGGATGATAGCAGCCTAACATGGACAAAAAGCCACTGTCCCAGGGACTGGCACTAACGCTTTTCCTGCCTTTCCACCAGGTAAGGGTTAGGAAACCTTTTCATACCAGTTGGTTATTTTGAGCTAGGCTACTGGAAGATGCATTGTCTTCAAAAGTAAGAAGACTAGCAGAAAGCTCTACAGAATTTATTTCTGAGGTTTTCTGAAATATCAAGCAGTTGACCTGTCTTTCTAGCTGTTGCACTAAATGTCAGGAAAAGCCCAGGGAGTATTCTGGATGCTTTTTAACAATAAACTTCATCTGACTTCTCTTAATGTCAGTGGAACCACTGGTGCCTAAAAAACCCCTATGTTGTTTGTAGGATCCACAGAGAGCGCAGGAATAATGTGCCCAGCAATAAATAATTACAATTGCTAGATAATCTACAACAAAAGAAATTATGGCAGAGTTCAAGATGCTGGTCTCTCTACATTCAGAAATGACAATAGGAGTTTCTCTGCAGGCAGGTATGTCAAAAAGCTAAAATTGTCAGAGAAATCCAGAGTAACCCTGTTAAAAAGAATGACAATATTTCTTTCCTAGATTATGATGTTAAATTTAAATATGGAGCTAATAAATCACCTCTTGCTCATTCTAGTTGAGCCTTCCATATGTGGTAATGACTTTTCCAGGCAGAATGTCTTGGGTATTGGCAATGAATTAGTGGGCTGTCCATTCCCTACATCTGTATCTGTGTGTGGCTATGGCTGTGTGTCTGGAAGGTGTGAGGCATGTGTGTGAATGCTGCAGGGGATGTTCAGTGAAAGAAGTGGCAATAGCAGCAAGAAACAGAAACAGCCTCTCTCTGATGGTGGCAGAGATCCACCAACGTAGCTGCATGTGCCTCCTGTTCTAAGAATTGTCAGTGTACATCATATCCAGGCTAGATTAATAAGATGGCTTTGCAGCTATATACCCAAATAATCTCAAGTGAATAGACAAAACTAGCAGGATTTCTTACCACACCTACCTACCATTTTTGATTCCTGTAGAATGGCTAATAAGTAATTTTCGGAGCAGTAAAACTTTGCTCGCTTTAGAAAATTTTTCTTGTCTTGAAAAGTAATGCCTTCTATTTCTAAATTAACATTAAAAAGACATACTTTAAAAGGCACCTTGAAGCCCTCTTAGTTACCTGGATTTAAAAATTCCAAGAAAGTACACAATGTGACTTAATTTGAGCTCCAAGTAGGGTTTAGGAAGCATCTTGAAAAGATCATAGTCTAGAACTTCCTTTCATTGGTATGTTAACATAAAATGTTTTGAGTTGGGTCTTTTGTGGTTGTTTCTTTTATACATTTGGATGTTAATGTGCCCCAGATCTGTTGTATCTCATCTTTATTTATATCCAAGTCTTTTTTTTTTTTCTGCGCAACTTTTATTTTTTAGTGTGGCTTCTTTTGAAAGAAGAATGATAAAAGAGAAAATTGAATCATACCAAAAAAATGTGTCTTTCAGTTTGTCAGAGGTAAAAAACTGTACCTTTTATTTTACTACAGAGAGCATGATTACCTCAAAAAACACTTCATTTTACAGCACCAAGCTTTCTTATATTCTTTTATGGGTTTTTTTCCAGGATTTCCCATTCTGTAAAAAACAAACAAACAAACAAAAAACCCTGCATATTTCAGACGTGAAACTGCCCATCAATGGAAAAAATATCAAGATGAAATTTCTACATACAAAAATTTCTGGGACAGATGTGATGAGCAATTATAGCATCGTAACAGTAGGGAGATGTGATGTTTTGCATGGTAAGAGATTACCAAAACTGCTTTTTACCCTAAATAATGCACACCAATGACACATGAAGAACCCCTGTGATTACAGCTCCCTCACATTTCAGGCAAAGAGGAATTCAGATCTGTGCCATTCCACACTTGAGAGACTCCAGCCTGATCTGGAGTTTATATTTTCCGTGGCAGGAGGGGACGTAGTAACTCACTGTATGACGCCAAACTCAGGAAAATGATGAAGCTTCAGCTGAAGCCCTTGAGTAATCACATGGCATGTTAAACGCTCACATGGAACTGTCTGGCTCATAAGATTTGGTGTTTGGCCAAATGCATAAATTAAAAATAACTTCTCCTGGCTCTCCTAACGGCACCAGGACTTTTCTATCAAAGGAAATATCATTTGTATATCACATATCCTTTGATTGCCCAAAAGGCCTGTACCCAGACATGCTGGTTAAAAATGCAACTTCTTTTTCAAAAACAAGGAAATATTGAAGAGCTGCTTATACATTCACTGTGCAAGCACCACTGCATTCAGGTCAGTGCCTTTACAATGATTGTAATGGAAAAAGACTATTCCCCAAGCTTTGGGGAGAACAACTGCTTTCTAACACGAGTCCCCTGCAAAGGCAGTTGGAGTGAAAACCTATCTGCTGTTCTTTTCACACCAGGTAGAGGTGCTCAAAATTCTGCAAGAGCAGCCCAGAAGGGGTTTGTAGCATCTCAGCTGCTTTGGGGGTTGGCATTAGAGTTATTGGTTAGGACCTTTTGGCGGAGCACAGCTTAAACACCATTACTGATAGTGCTGGTTGTGATTCTGTGGAGATTCTATGGCCAACATGAAGGTCACTCCCCTAGGGATGCTTCAGCTAAGGCAGGGAGCCGTGAGCAAACATTCCCAGAGGACTAATAATTTTTTTCCTACAGAAGAAAGGGCCTCAGAGGCACAGTGCAAGCTATCACATGTAAAAATCCACACCAAGAATATAATTGCCCTGAAAATTGAGTGGGCTTTAGAGCAAAATGAGTGCCTTTGATAGGAAACTCACCAGCAAGTACCTGAACAAGTAGTCTGCTCCCACACCAGGTGCTGGCAGAATGACAGCCCCTTCCTCCTGCCCCCTGCATGTTCTGCATCAGGTAACTGTAACCTTTAAACCCTTGTAAGGGCTAAAAAAAATTTACAGATCCTGAAAGATGCGACATTATCTGATGCTGACACCAGAGAACTGTAACTACGACTACTGAAGCCGCAGTATTTCCTTTTTCCCCCTTTCTTGCCCTTGTGGTTTGACCTGAAATGAAGGCAACACCTCTGTGAACCAAAGCCCACTTCTGTTTATTACCAGCTGAGTTTTCTTTGAGGAGACAGGAGGAAGGCAAAGCTTCAGCTAGAACTGTACTTGTTACAGGGATTTTCAGAAACTTCAATGGCAGTTGGTTGACTTATAAATTACATCCCATTGCCAGCTTATAAGTTATCAGCATTGTTGTACCTCTCCTTTCAACATTGCCCATACGCTTTGCCTGCTGAAGAGAAAGATGGGAAAAAGGGAGGAGGCACAAACGCCACTTTCCAAGATCGGTTCTTATGCTCTCAGAATTTTGTGCCCAATAGCTTTCTAGTCAGTGAGGCATTGAAATGCTGAGCTTTCAAGCCAGTATATGGCAAAAATAATGTGCTGGTCCCCTCAGCACAGACAGAAATCTGTTCAGCTGGATTGTTTCTACATATGCTGTCAGGCAGAGAAAGATGTCCACCAATTGTCACCTCCTCCTTTGGCTTCGGAGCGACTCCGCATAATTCACTGAGTGTGCATGGATGTTGCTGGCACGCACGGCAGTGCAGGCAGCAGGGAAGAAGGCAGGCACTTGCAGAGGAAACAGAGCACAATGAGAGCACAGTTCAGCACCCCCCTACATGTGTGTGTGCACACACACATATACACTCACGCAGTGAAATATGAGAAAGAGGGGAGAAACTGAGGAGCAGTGAAGTGTGGCATGTGTCCGGGGAGAAGGGGCTTGACTGTTGTGGCTGCTTTTCAGCCACAAGGATTTAATGCAACATTAATCTCTGGTGGGCTTGACATCCCTGATCACAGTCTTCTGATTTCATGTGAGCCGACATTTCCAGCACAAACATCTACTTTTTGTGGGAGACTTGATTCCACAGGAAAAAAGAGACCCTACATCTCAGCTGGATGCTGATTTTTATTCTCCAATTAATTAAAATAGAAAAGTCCTTCTACCCTTGAATGATGAGAAAGCAAAGAAGCTCAGGGATGGCTGAGGTTGTTTTTAATTCACTTAATTTCTGGCATTTAAGGGGAAACTTGAAAGTGATCAACTTAAGTATATTTGAAAAGAGACATTATTTGAAAACAAGCCAAAGATTTCGAGTGAATTATCAGCAGGTGCCTGAGAATCAAATCCTTTGCTGTTGATACCAGTGGCAAAGCTAATTTGGCTCAACAGCAGTGGGCAACAATCTCTGCATATGGCCATAACCTGATAGCTGGCACTGTGGTTACATCTCACTCCCACAGTTTACCCTGGGCTGAACAGAGCCAACTTTCAACAAAAACCACCAGTGATCCCTGAAGCTGCCCTCTCACCTTGTCCCACAGCCTGTCTCCCCAGCAGCCAGCTTGAGCTGTCAGGGCTGTGTGTCAATGGAATTTGCACAAAACATAGGTGGTCCTACTTCAGAAGAGAAGCTGGGGCACTTCTATGCTTCAAAACCTGGGGCAACTGTGGCAGCATCTTTGCAGTTAAAAGGACACCAACCCAAAGAGTGAGCAAAATAATATCTCAGACTTCTTGAATTATTTTCCAGAGCAACAGTAGTTCTGTAATGTTGTCGTTGCCATTGAAATAAACAGATCACTGAGGTCTAATTTAAGAGTGGGCAATGTGTGGATATGCTGAGCTGCCAAAGGAACTGAGGGAGAACCGACTTTGTCTACCCAAGATATTTTTATTTGACAACTTTTCAGAAGACTGTAAGGCAACAGAGGGGACTGAGTTTGTGGAAGTAGTTTTGGAGCTTATATCTTTACCAAGGGAAATAATGCTCTTCTACCCTGTTGTTTTGGGATTTTTTTCATGTGACATGGCTGCATACTCTTGGACAACCAAAAATTTCTGCTGCGTACGAGCAGCAATGCTTCTTATCACCTTTGAAACAAAATACCAATAAGAGCGAAGTTATTTGGAATATTGTGTGCTAATAACAAAATACTTATGATCGTCTAAGCTGTAATGTTTTTCTTTGGTCCAAAACCTGTCAAATAAATATAGTCCATCTGTCAATATGGTTGTCATGCAGGGTTGACAGTGGGAGTCCAACTGGTAGAAAATGTGCTCTGTGCATGCTAAGTGGCAGCTCTGTATATGATGAAAGTTTAGCTAAAAAGAGTGAGAAAAAAAATGCCCCAGTACAAATGTATTATCCAAACAACTGCATTTACTGTACAGTTTAAAGTCATTTTGGCATGGCTCTGTGAATAGGATTCAAATCCACATGGAAAAAACGTCAAGACAAAAAATAGTGACTTTAGAGAATACATTGGGAGTGTCAAGTCATTATGTCCCCCTTCAAGCTATGGTTTCTCATGGCCTTCTGGAGCAAACTAATAACCTGAAAGCTAAAAAAAAAAAAAAAAAAAAAGAAGAAGTCTATTACTTGAAACATGTATCTGAACACTTGGGCTACACTGTCCTTTTTGCCAAGATTTTTTTTTCACATGTGCTGCATAAGAATTGATTGCTTTTGTGATTTTTATCCTAGCTGAAACAAATGCACATGTTGTTCTTATTTGTATGAATGGCTAATCCATTTTAATATTCTGGTTTGACACATGTACATGACTTTTGCAAGTTAATAGAGGTGATTCACATCTGTCATGCCTTCCCTTCTGTACATTTTCCTCTATACTGGCTTATGTTAAAGATAAGAGGGAAATACAGCCTTGTGTAATAATAGCATGAATTTTTTTAAGGGCTGATAGGCATCGATTTGGTACAGTACTAGTAACCCCAACTGGCTTCTCTTTTGGAATAAATCTCTACAAAATCACCAGTGTGTGAAATTCCTTTAGGCATTTTGTCTCTCTTCCTCAGCTGCCCCAAAATGCCTTCTTTCTGGAACACTCTGTCTGGGGTTAAGATGAGGACAACCTTTTAGTACAAGGAATAGTCAGAGAGATTTGTGATAATTTTGGTATTTTTTTCTTGCCAAAAGGCAGGGGTCAATAGGGCATAAAGTGGCAATGAGGAATGGTACTTCCCTGCTTTATTTGTACATGTTTAAACCATTTATCTGGATATTAACTGTTATCTCTGAAAATAAATAGATGCCTCAGCAAATATCCCACAAGCTGGCCCATTGGTCGTCAGAAAAAACCAAAGGAAAAAATTCACTTGGCCTCACCTTACACACCTAATTATGGTGTCATTGCCAGATTCAAAGTAAGAGCTGTGAATCATTGGCTGGAGGAGCAACTTTCATTCCACTGATTATAAGTGGAAGTCTATGGAGAGTTCACTTTGGGCAAGACATGGGTTTCTTCTCTAAAGAAGTCAACAATTCTATTGAATTCAAACCCAAATCCAAAATTTGTAATCAAGATGCTCTTAGGAGAAGAGGATAATCTTTTGCTGTAACAGACTGGAGAACATGAAAATAAGAGTAGTCATACTCTAAGCTTCGAGGAAAAAAAGTAAATCTCCTATGGAAACTGAATATTTTCCTGATTATTTCCATCTGCAATACACCCTGGTTATCCCATGCGATTTTAACCGATTAGCAGGGAGGAAGAAAATAATTTTCCAGAAATATTTTGCTGCACTCATGCAATAAGCACATTCCGGTTCACAATTACTTTGTATGTAAAAGCCAGGTCTTTTTACACTATGTGTATGAAAAGAATTATCCAAACAGGGGCTGTGTACATTGTAGCTGCCAAGGTGCTGACCACATCAATACCCTGTGACACAGACTTGGCAAGAATGAGAGTAACTTTGTTAACTTGGCCAAATTCCAGAATAAATAACCAAAGTTGGATAACCTAATTTTCTCTCAGTTTTAGCAGGAGATACTGATCGTGATGCTGCTGCTTTATATGTTAGGTAGTTGTTCTCTTTATACAGGGGGGATATAGAATATTGCCCTCTTGACATCACATTTACCCCAGCACTCCAGAAGTAGAAATAGCAATTAATCATACCAAGCAATCAGATCTTTACTTGGCTCCTCTAACTCTTTCCTAGTGCTGCTTAATAGCTGCTTCCTCTCAGTCAGATGAGGGGAATAGCCCTATACCCTCTGCACATTTCAGTCTGTAATACTTTCTTTTGACTTCAGTAAATTGTCTGCTTACTTTGCTGAAAGGGTCTCAGGAAAAGTTTGTCCCAGGACCATTAAGTCAGAGAAGTAATATGGAGTGTATTGAAACTCACAATTTTATTACACACTCTACTCAATCAGGGGTCTCCATCTAAATTTTCCTTGGTTCTGTTGGGAAGGACATGGCATCCTACCTTCTCATTGCAGGGTGAGTCCTGAAGCAAAGAGCTAACGTCAAAGAGAGCTAAGTAGCTGTGACTGACAGTAAGGGACTGCTGTCGTCATGGTAGAAAGCCCTAGATGTCCACAAGAGAGAACTGAGGTCCTTTAGGCAAGAGATCTGCTCCCAGTGTACACCCTACACATGGCCTTTGTGCAGGCAAAGGCTCCATGCTCACAGCACGTGCTATTGACTCTGTTAGCTGCTTTAAGCTTTTAATTAGAATTGATGCTTTTGCTGCATAAGGGGAGCTGGGCACGAACAAGGGAGACTCTGCGTTGGTCTCTGATTAGAATCAGTGCTTGAGACAATGCTGGTCTTGCAGAGAAGGCATTGACATGGAGTTAGGATTCCTAGGAGATGGAAATTACTTTTTCTCCCGGGGCTAACACTCCCTTTAACTGGAGACATGAGACCTCCCCCTTGCTACAAATTTGACTTGATATCAGATTCAAGTTTTCTTTATTCAGGCAGTGTGACAGGCAGCAGAATACTGGCCAAGCATCAAGCAATGGGTGTAGCACCCTCCAGCTAAGATCCAGAACTCGTTAGTCAATGCCTCTATACAAAAATAATTCTAAGATATAGTATCATGTGTTTGTTAAAATGCTGTGTAAATAGTGCAAACATTTTAGATGTGTATGTAATAACCACTACTCTGCAAAAACAGCTGACTACCAAAATATCCCCATCATTTGCTGTTGAAGCTCTTCCTGCTTGCAGGCATTTCCAGCTAAAATTGCAGGTCTCTTTGGGCTAGCTAGGTTGTAGACCACTTGCTTTCGCTGACCTGTCAACATCGACAGTACTTACATTAGTCAGCATCTTTGCTAAACGCAGTGCTGATAGCAGCTGATGTGTTCCCTGCTGGAAGCCAAGGACCATTTTCCTGAGCAGGAAAGCCCCAGGTTATGTCTCAGCTGGTGTTGTAATGAGCTGGGGGGTTGTGTGTAAACACACCCCAGATGAAAACTCAAAGCTGTGCTATTTGAAACCCAAGTTGCCACCTCATGCAGAGTTACAGCACAGCCCGGGACAGCTTCATTGTGCCTGGCATGGGCCGCTGCCCTCTCTAGATCCCTGTGCCCTGGGGGAAGCGCAGCCTCTCGGGGTAGGTCAGCAGCGCTTCTGCTGCCTCCTCCTGCTAAACACTCCCGAAGGGAAGCGCCCTGCTCCTGCCAAGCCTCCCTCACAAACCTCGCACCTGAACCCGGCACGCCGCTGGCCGTGAGCCCACGGCGGGGGAGCTCGGCTGCTCCGCGCTGTTGGATGCTCTGGGATCAGCAGCTGGGGATAACTCAGCTGGAATCGTGCAAGACTCACTGTTCTCAATGGTTCGGTGAAGCTTCACGTTGACAGGAAACCTTTTTTAATATTATGACTAAGAAGTACAGTGGTACAAGTTTACATAACAAAGTGCAAGAAAAAAAGGGGGGTTTAGTTTTAGTGTAAATGATGATTTGTCACAATTTAGCATGAAACGTTCCTAAACTCCCTCTGACATGAAACTAATTATTGCAAAATAATCTCTATTTTAAATGCAGGTTTTAAAACCTTGGAAATGGCTCTAAAGCAGTAGGTTCTAGAGTATGTTATGGGTTTGAAGTAAAAAGCTTCTGCCATTATTGTAGGGATTTCTTAATATTAATTCAGCCTACACTCAGTCAAGGCTTTCATTGATATCAGTGGAAATTTTCCTGCAAACTGATTTTTCAAAGCCTGTAAAAGCTGTTTTATGTGATTCATTTTTAGTTACACCTTCCCCTCCAAAAAAAATCTGTTAATTTTGTCTTTGCCTCCATAAACCCTTACTACGTCTCAATGCTGCTTAAACAGGGATCTAGATGAAAGTGCTTTGTGGAATACGGCTTTTGTCAGGGTTAGTAAAGCTGTTAAAATTCCATTCTTTCACTTTTAAAAAAGGCATTTCTTTGCAGGCTTATGCAAAGTACCAATACACACATGCAGCTATGTGGGGAAGAAAATGAAACAAACCCCCAAAATTCAAACCAAAAAACAATGGAGGGAAAATGAACTGGACTGGAGATTTGAAAAATGCCATAGAGTAACCCCATCCGTTAATGTCCATTTATTTTCCCATCCATTTTTATTCATGTATTTTATTTGTTGTTCAGGCTCCATCCACTTATTCTATTTAATTAAATAGATTTTCTTCCAAAATGTTCCATGTGCCAAAAACTAATGAAAGCCAAAGATTTCCCAGCTATGATCAAAAAGCCCCCTTTTTCTAGGAAACAAATTCACCTTCTGTTGGAAAGCCATTAGAGCAGCCTTCCAGCACTTAAAGGTGGGCTGCAAGAAGGATGGGAAGAGACTCTTGGTCAGGAAGTATAGGGGTAAGATCAGGGGCAATGTCTTAAAGCTGAAAGATGATAGAACTAGATTAGATATTAGGAAGAAATTCCTTCCTGTGAGGGTGGTGAAACACTGGGCTGTCCAACCTCCCTCAGCCTGAGCAGAGATGAAGGGTCACCTCCCTTGACCTGCTGGTGATGCTGCCTGAAGCAGTTCTGCATGAGGTCAGTACCTACATGGGCAACTAGAGAAGGCAAGAAATCTTTTGTGCTGTTTGCAACACAGGTGAAGTAACTCAGGCAGGGCAGAAAAGGTAAAGACCAAAGATGGCTTCAACAATTAGGCAGGGCAGAATTTCTGGAAAAAGATGCAAAAATGCATTTTTATCAAAAATGCATTTGGAATACAGTACTTCAGAAAAAGAGTAGTGATATATAGGAGGGATGGTGTGATACGACTGAGACACACTGATTATATACTGATTCAGCATGATATTACAGGAGATGGAAGAGTGATACTCTAAGGAAACTGAGATGACAATCACTACAGCTGCAAAATTTGCCAGTGTTTAAATGAAAAATAAAGGCCAGCAACTGAGGGAGCAAATTCAAAGCAAAAGTATATAAAGCAAACCTGACAAATCAAGAAATAAGAAAAATATGTTTTCTACATATAAACAAGAAACAGGCACATCTTTTCTTGTGAGTTTTACGTGGATGCATCAAATTTTTTCTGCTTCTTTCTCACTCACACAAAAACATCTCTGGGTCATCGCATTCAACTGTTTATGGAGTGTTTGCACTAAAGAGATGGTCATAATAAATAAATATACACAGTTGATTAAAATCCTATTTCTCAAACTGCTGAGCCTTTACTTAGAGAAACCTTACAATATTTATTCTCCATTCATGCAGATAAAGCTTCAGGAAGAAAAAATATAGTCATGTGAAAAATGGACATATGCCAGCAAACATATTTAACAAACATTTTAATGTTTGCCTCAGACTACGTAGAGTAAAAGAAAATGACAAACCTCTTCATCTCCCTACACACTGATCACTTCCACAGCTCTCTCTCTGATGTCCTCCAAAAGAAAGCCAAATCCTATCAAGGGTTACATAACTGCAAATCGATTAGAAATGTATTGGACCTTTTGAAATTGCTGGTAGAATCACCACACAAGTTACAGAAGCCAAGAGTTCTTCTAGGACAGCTTGTCTACTTTCCCTGAGATTTAGCACTTTAACCAACTGTCAGTGTCAATTATTTGCCATTGCACTAATATAAAAACTGCAGGAACACTATGTACATGTAAGGCTGCTGGGAGAAGTAAGATCAGAAATTATCTAGCAAATGTCCCTTATGAGGACCAAGCTTCTGTAAAGGTAAGTGCCTTGCCTGGGGTTAGGTAAAAAAAACAAGGGCAGGCCAGCTTCACTGCTGGTTGGGCCTGTGGCAGCAGGCAAGCCTCAGACACATATTTCTTGCCGAAGCCAGCTCCTCAGCTATGGTCTCTTGCAGACTTTCTGATTCAACCAGCATGGTTACCCATAACAATTTCATTAAACTATTTCTGTACAATCTTTTGCTTGTTAGTCTTTCCCCTGGTACAAGTCTGTATGTTCTGTGCTTCACTCCTAAAACAAACAACATGCAGATAAATATGGTGCAAAACACTTACCACAACTGAAAAATAAACTTCTAACCACAGTGAAGGAGAGGAAAAGAGCTGGGTATTTTGTGGTCCCCAAAGGAAATTGAAATCTGCTTTCTGGTGGAGACATGCTTCAAAAGATGAAACCAACCAAATGGGGAAAATGTCTCTTTTCTCGGGTATGTGCGCAGCACATATTAATGGATGCCAAAAGTTAAATGGGAAGCACTATTGATATTACTGTCTGGTTTTTATTAAATGAAAATCATTCAAGCTTTGTTCTCTTCTCCAGTGGATTAAAGAAAGACATCACCCTGAATCAAATGTGATCAAGTTTCCTTTTAGCATATCATGCCTTGATGCAATACGCTTCAGACAGTGGCTGCTGCAAAACATTTTGTTTAGTGTCTTATTTATTATTGTTTTTCTAGCAGACAAATGGTCCCAAACATTTTTTCCCTAAAATTCCAATGGTCCACTATACTTTAAAAGAAAACAGATGATAAAAGCTTTCTCTAAAATATTATGTCTTCTTAATGTGATTTCATAAGTAAATTGAAATTATTCTTTAAAAGAAAAGAAAGAAAAGACAGCAGGAAAGAGAAAGAATGAGCAAATGAATGAATGACAAATGAGAGAATGAGGGAAGGGAAGGGAAGGGAAGGGAAGGGAAGGGAAGGGAAGGGAAGGGAAGGGAAGGGAAGGGAAGGGAAGGGAAGGGAAGGGAAGGGAAGGGAAGGGAAGGGAAGGGAAGGGAAGGGAAGGGAAGGGAAGGGAAGGGAAGGGAAGGGAAGGGAAGGGAAGGGAAGGGAAGGGAAGGGAAGGTGCGGGAAGGGAAGGGAAGGTGCGGGAAGGGAAGGGAAGGTGCGGGAAGGGAAGGGAAGGGAAGGGAAGGGAAGGGAAGGGAAGGGAAGGGAAGGGAAGGGAAGGGAAGGGAAGGGAAGGGAAGGGAAGGGAAGGGAAGGGAAGGGAAGGGAAGGGAAGGGAAGGGAAGGGAAGGGAAGGGAAGGGAAGGGAAGGGAAGGGAAGGGAAGGGAAGGGAAGGGAAGGGAAGGGAAGGGAAGGGAAGGGAAGGGAAGGGAAGGGAAGGGAAGGGAAGGGAAGGGAAGGGAAGGGAAGGGAAGGGAAGGGAAGGGAAGGGAAGGGAAGGGAAGGGAAGGGAAGGGAAGGGAAGGGAAGGGAAGGGAAGGGAAGGGAAGGGAAGGGAAGGGAAGGGAAGGGAAGGGAAGGGAAGGGAAGGGAAGGGAAGGGAAGGGAAAACTGATATATAGTTTGTGTAGTTAATGAGTTGGGTTTTTTAAATTAAAATGACTAGTATTTTCTAGAGTAGAACACATTTAGAAAGTCACAGAATCACTGAATATACTGAGTTGGAAGGAACCCACAAGGATCATCAAGTCCAAGTCCTGGCCCTGCTTGTGCATCCCCAGAAGCATTCTAAGAAAATAATTTATATATGTTATTGAACCAGACATTTCTATGTCTCCACAGACTGGGGAATGATTCATATCCTTTCCTAATGACAATAATACAGTAGGCTTTTGACCACTAGTGAGCAGAGCTGGCTTGAGCTGGTGACCTGGAGATGAAATGTTTACTGCCAATCTCCCGGGCAACCATCTCCCCCTACAGGCACCTTTCAATAAATCTGCCCTTCCTTATTTTCAAAAGACACTTTGGAAACATGCCATTTGAATCTATTGAGAACACTTCCAAAAATCCTTTTGTTTAAGGCTTGTTTTTGTAAGTATTTTGTGTAAGACAGGCAAAGATTTCTTTCCTTAAATTTTAAGTAACTTGTGGATTTTACATGATTTTATTCCTTTCATTTCTCAATGTCTTATGCTGTAGCCTGTGGCATGGCACTTTGCTGGCAAGCATTCCTGCATTAGACACTGCTTAGGCACACAAATCCCAGCTGTCATCTCTGGTCCTGGGAGGAGCTGAAAACATTCTACATGCTGCCTTCCAGCTTCCTCTCCCACATTGTCTTACACACCCCAGGTACTTCCACCTCCTCAAACCCTTTATTAAAACTGAATTCTAAGATAAAATAGAATGATGGCATTATAGAACTGGTCCTGATCTAAACGAATGAGTAGCATTTTAGATAAGGGAGTATGAGAGTAGATTAGCCCACCATAGCCCAGCACACATATGCAGTATTATGTGTAGAAACAGAGAAAACAGTACCTGACACAGTTGTGTTCTTGGAGATCAGCTTAAAATCTCCAAGTTAAATATTCCTAGAAGGCAATGCTTATTATTCCCATTAGTTTCATTCAAAGATATCCCTGTCTGTTTGTGAAACTATCATATAAAAACAATGGCTGCCTTTCTCCATGCCTTACTCAGGTCTTTGTGAAACCAGTTACTGGAATTTTTATCTGGGTAATTCAAGGAATTCAAAGCAGGACAAAATAAATTCAAATTGAATATGATTGAACACACAGAATGGAAGTTAAGTGTAGGGTTTTTTTTTTCATTATGTTAGTTACTCTAAGTGCTAAGAGAATATGTCCACCATATTGGTAAATGCTGTATTGTAATATTCACAATGAATAGTTTCTTTCTTTCTATTTCCATATGTGTAGAGTAAATTACATCACTCTGCCTTCAGATTTTTACTCATTTGTATCTTTTAAAGGCAGGGATGAAATACTTAACTGGAGTGCAGATTCAGATACCTTGTGTTTTGAATTTCAGCTACAATTTTAGTAAGTTTGTATTCTGTAACAAATGTAACAAACTCATTTTATATAATGTGAGTAATCCATTCACAGCTTTGTTTCTTGAATCTTCTGTTCCACAGATGCCTAAATCAGAGCACTGTAACTCAGCATGTCTATGCTGAGGGCAGCAGCACTGCTCTTCCTGCCATGAGTGATGAGCTCATCCCTTGGTGGAAGGGATAAGACACCTCCCCTTTATGCTACAAACTTTGACTCTCATTTCATTTCCTTTGCCTGTTCAGGACCTGTGGTCAGGTCTCATCATGTCACTGCATCAGACTTACCCACAGCCACATCTCTGTGTCCTGGTAAAGCTTGTCTGGACAGATGCTGGGCAGCTCATCAGCCACCCATGTACATGCCAGCTCCACACTTAGAAGATTCGGGCTTGGCTGGTGCCTGAAAATCTAAAAAATGTATTTGACTTTCATTGCTAACAACCACCAGAGTGGTTCCTCTCTGAGGAAGGCAGTGTCTCATTTTAAGGATGTTTAAACTAGAGGGAGAGAAAAGATCTCACTCTTCCTTCACATTCCTGTTGAGATGGATGCAGCCTGCCATGGGAGAGAGCAGAGAGGTTTTGTTCTCCTAAGCATCTTGGTAACCTGGTGCTCCTTCCTTGCAGCTGGAGGCTAAAACTGCTACCCAAAGACAGCCAAACTCAAAGATTTAGCAACCAAACAGCACTCGCTGCAACAAAAATGAGTTAGTACCCTGTGGTGAGTAGGAACTCAGAGGGACCAAGGAGCAAGGGAACCAGGAGGACTGAGGAGAAGGGAAACGGTGAGCTAGAGCAAAGGGTACTTGTCTTGTTGCCAGCTAGTGGAGACCAGGGAGAGTGTCTGGTATATGGGAAGTAATTTGGATGATCTGATCTTTCTGGAAAACTCCATTTCCCTCTTTAGAAAGTGAGTGGTGATCTCCACTAGCATTATTACATGCCAGAAACTTATGGCATAATAGCTACACTTGTGGCTTCTTTCTGGCTCCCTTTGTGGCTTTCTTCCCCTGTAAGGGGAGCCATCAGCACAATAGGGGATCTACTATAGTTTGGGTGCTGCTTTCAAGAGGTTACAAGAGCCAGCAGTGCTCTGGGGCAGGTGCCTTTTAGAATTTGAATTGGATTTCTTGTTTTTGGAATATGCAGATGTACCTAATGCCTTTGATAATAAAGAATATTGAAATGGAGATGAGTGCAATACATGCAAGCAAAAATAGATAATAATTTTCATCATCAACTCCATAAAGATCTTTTCCACAGTGCCAGGTGACCAATTAATGAGCCAACTACCACTCTTGATCAAGGTCCAGTTTTGAATGAGATGTGTCAAACTTGGAGGAAAGGACTTTTGCAGATCCAATAAACTGTGAATGCTGCTGAAGGAGAGAGTAGGGGACAGAGAGCAAGGAGGCATTGAAGTGCCCTGAACAGTGTTAAAGTGAAGAAGATTTACAAGTTGTTGATCAAGAAAACAAAGAGTAATATGGAAGAAACTTCCACAGGGAAAGTGTACAGAAATCTGAAGCACTAAGGATGAATGGGTGGATTACAGGCAATTTTTCAGCTTGACATCCCCATTTTCATATATGGCAACACACCCCAAGGAAAAAAAACAAAGAAAGAAAATCAAGGAGAACATGACTTGCAGTTACTGGGAGTAATTTTATAGCTACAGTCAGCTGGCAGTAAAACAGCAACACAATAAGGATTTTAAAAAATGAAATGTCTTAAATATAACATGCCATGAACAAGAGCAACAAAATGTGCTAGGATGCCAGCTTTGAAGAAAAGCAATGAATTTTGCATTTGAGAGGACAAGCAGGTACTTCATAGAACTGCCTGTGCAGATCATGATCAGATGAGGAGTTGAGCAACATAAAGAGCTTGCTCCAAGGCAGATTTAAGAGGCTGGGGCAATGGCTCTTGTATGGGGTTGTTAGAAATCACGTACTTGATTGCTTAACAATGCAATTGTAATTAGAAGAGTAAAGACAACTCTATGGAACAAGAAAAAAATTAAGAGTTTTATTCTCCCCAATGGGATGGTGAAAACTGATGAAGCAGAGCTTGCATTCCTTCTCACAGGGTATTCATATATGCTCTGTTACAGTGTGGGACTGCAGAGACTTTTGAGGCATCCTACAGACCCATCAGTGGTGGCTCGCAAAGATAGTGATGGAAAGGAGAGAAATGGTTTAATTTTGAATAAGAGAGTTGGAATCAGTCACATTCACAAGGAATATGAGGAACTCCTCTGATCAGGCAACTCAGCAGGGATCTCTAAGCATGGAAGACAGCTGAAGGATTTTAAGTGAGCTGCACTAGTGACAATCCATTTCTTTTCCTCTTTTACCTTTCTCTTTTTTGAGCACCATTACAATTGCTTCAGAGTTTGCCAAGTGCAGGTCTGATTTGAGAGGCTATTAGAACCAATGTATTCCTAGCAAGAAAAGGCATAATTTTTAAGAACCATCTTTTTGTTTAACCCTGAGAATTTAATAAACAATTTCCTTGCCTCCCAATTTAGGTGTTTCTAGCTGTGTAGTAAGCAGAGGCACATAAGAATCCTCCTTTCTACAGGGCATTTATGATATTTTTTGGCAAGAAGAAAAGGGATTGATAAGATAGCAGAAAAAAGGAGCTGAAATTTTAGGCAGAAGCTTGGGAGAAAACAGCAGGGAAATCTTTGTCTCCCAGTTGGATAAATCTGGTCAAGGCCTCAAAAATAATTACTAAGGTTTTCAAGATGGAAAACAGGAAGCATTTTTTTTTTTTTTTTTACTTTGTGTCCAGTCATGACATTTGTGTATTAAATCTGTGAGGTTCTGGCTGATTGTCTTGCTTTTCTATGCCCATGCATTCTATAAGATGTCTGTGGATTTTTTTGTATTTAGTCTTTTGTAGATGGTTGAACATAAGACAATACCAGGCTCTTCTAGGGTGAAGTAGAGTATATTGGTTACCTATTAGCACTTTCTCTCTGCATCCAGTAGACATAGAAAAGTTCTGAGCAGTGGCCAAGATGGAAAACGGCCTTTGATCCAGCATCAGGTGTGCCATGGGCTTTCCAGAGATGTGAGAAAGCTGCTGAGCAGCTTTGGAAAGAGCAGGCTGCTGCTAGAAACTTTACATGTTTCTGAAAATGGATCCTACAATCACAGAAGTACAAGGCTGTAAAGTACCACAGGGGATCATCTATGCCCTCCTTTCACTCAGAGAAGGATGACATTTGCCCAGACAATCTGAATGGGAGGATTATCTTCTTCCAAAAATCTCCAGTGAAGGAAGACTTCTACTCACCCTAGGCTGCCTGTACCACCTGTTTCAATGTTTCTTTAATAAGAATTGCTTCTTCCTAATAAATAACTTAAATGCCCAGTACTTAATCTAATTATTTCTTGTCCTAAGACTAGTCAGTAAATGAACAACAAATTAATCTTTTTTATAACTGTTTACATATTAGAAAACTGCCACCATGTCCTCCCTCATTTTCAAGCCTTCTAGACTAAACAAACTCACTTCCTCTGACCCTTCTCATCGGTCAAATTTCCCTACCCTCAGCTCCTTCTTCCTTCTATTCTTCTTAGTACATACTTCACATGGGGTGGTGTCTTGGGGTCCCAAGGTCACTTCACTTCTCTAGGTCAGGTTTGGACTAGTTGTCTTCAGAGGAAGAGGAGATAATAACCTCCTACATTTTACAAATGAAAGCGCTGAAGCTGCACTCCAGAAGTCCTCCTTCTTTTCTGTTACATTGTTCATCTACAATAACTAAAAATAAAATACAGGTGGATATTCCAAGGTCCTCCTTTCCCTTGCTGGTGAATGTAAGGATCTTGGTGACCTCTCCTCAAACTGAACTGTAACTGCATAATATATATTAATTAATTTTTTTTATGACTAATCTTCAGTTTTGTTTGAGGAACAGAAGTGTACTGTAAAAATATTTTAGCCTCCAGATGAGACAGGATAGTAGAATGACAGAGATATACTTGTGGTACTTTGACAAAGTCAGCCAGTCTTGTACTACTCAGAATTATAGAATCATTAAGGTAAGAAAAGCTCTCCAAGATCATCAGATCCAATCTTTAAACAAATACCACTGTGCCTGCTGAACCATATCACATAGTACCACATCTGCTTGGCTTTTTAACACTTCCCAAAAGGCCGACTCCATTACTTCCTAGGGAAACCTGTTTCCATGCTTATTATTATACCATCCTGTCCTATACACCACTGTCATAAACATGCTGCCTGGATTTGCAGTGATTTTGATTTTTTTCCTGTTCTCTCCAGCAGTGAATTGAACAAAGAAAAATGCAATCTGTCTGTCAATTAAGAAAGGACTGACATGCAGTGTGGACTTCAATTTCCAGAAAGCTCATGTGTCAAAGAGTAAGAAATGGCCACTGATCTTTGAGAATAACTAAGTAGCACCATAAAAAAAGAAAAAGGATTTCCACAAAGAAAAGCCCATAAAAAGTTTTTAGTCTTCGTACAGCTCACCAGGCTACTTTTACAGGATCTTTTTGGTAAAGGTTTCTCTATTGGAAAAGTTCAGGCGATTATACTCTACCACAGGAAGCAAGTTCAAGATATAGCTACACAGAAAGATCCTTAAGGAATATTTTCCAGAACATCATCAGGCAGTCATATCAATTATATGGCTGTCTCAGCAGGGTATTTCTTGTATTTAGAATAAAAGGATTCCCTGTAAGTGCAGGGATAATAATGACAGGCATTTTTAAGGAAAACTATTTACCAGAAACAGCCTATGAGAAAAGCACATAATAGACAAAACTGCCCCTCAGGCAGTTGCTGTGGATTGAAAGAGACTCAGAAGTTTTGGGTGGGTTATTTTTGTACTATTCTGATCCTTTATGATCCAGGATGAAACTGAGAGATCCAAGACAAAAGCTGTAAATTTTAGACTTTTTGAGACCTCAAAGGACACCTTGTCTTCCCATTTAATGAAAGATTCTTTTGCCAAGTAATTTGTTTCAGACCATCATAAATATTACAGAAGTTATCTTACCTGTGGCCATGCTGTTATAGATCAATCTGATTGTTCAGTCACTGGCTGTCAAAGTCTAGCAAAATGACAACCCTGAAGTGGTTGGTAGACACAGAAACAGAGGAAGAGAGAAGAAACTCTTTTTGAGTCTTGGTGTAAAAACAGGAAGTGTTTGACATTCTGCCCTGGCATCTGTGTGGTGTCCATAGCTGTTAGTTTAATTTTGGACATTTTGTTTCAATGAATATGAAAAAGAGTGGGGGAGGGAGGGAAAAGAAGTACTCTAAGAACAGTATCTTAAAGTAGTAGGAAAGTACCTCAGAAATGCCAGGAAAACCTGTTTCAAAAGCAACTTATTTAAATGCACAGGATGATGCCCACTTACTGCAGTCGGTACTGGTTCTTGTCCTGAGCACACAGAGATTTTACTTCATGTGTGACCTACAGAATTTCAAAAAAAAAAGTGAACTAACTAATCCCAGCAACAGACTGATGGAGGAAGAGGGGAGTTTGACTCTTGTTCATAATTAGCTGCTTTTCTCTTCTTCAGTAATTTTGGGTTTAGCTCTACAACATTGAAACCAGTAATAGTTTTATCATTGCCACTATTAATAAGAGAGGGGGAGAATGATTATTCCATTATTCTGAACTTGGGCAAAGTCTATGTGTAAGAGGTACATTAAACAGAATGGAAAGAAGACGATCTGAAAGCTGTAAATTATCGAGTGCTATCTAATCCTGCACAATTGCTTTTTATTAGAAACACTTCCTGGCAACTCAGGCATTTGTGACCTACTACATAAAGGCCTTCCTTCAAAAGACATTAGAGTTGAGAGACTAAAGATAAGGCATTCAAAGGAGGTTGTATAGTTTTGTCCTTTGTATAAGTTGTGAAAGCAAAACTCATGAGCTTTCTCAGTGTCATGAGCTGAATCTTCATTTTGAAGTCAAAGACAATTCCAGCATTTTTCTACATTAGCCTTTTATATGTGTTATCATGATGTTTCTCATAAATTATATTTATTAGTAGACAAGTTGCCCCCTGATGTTTTCTTAAAAAGGCCAGCACACCCAGTAGGAGCCAACTGAATTAAGCTGCTTTTTGCTAGAACCGTACATGTACATCATCACACATCATTTTTATCAGAAATTCACATTTGCATGGAAAATAGCAAAGGTGTGAACCTAAGTTTCAATACTGTGCTCAGGTTTCCTTCCACACTCATTAAATTTGCACAAAGGAAACACTGGTGTTCAGTCTTAGACAATTCTGCCTTAGCCACAGACATAATACAGTTACTAAGATTTAAGGTAATGTTATTGAGAGACATTTAACACCACTTGATTTAAAATAGGGTATGAAGGGACTACTAGGCTTTCATGCATTTTTAAAATGCAGTTCTTAGCCTTTTCTCTATGGAGAAACAATGAAAATATAAATTATTCCCCCAGGGAGAGATACAAACAAAGAAATTAGATTAGAGTATGAATTACAATGGTAACATTAAAAGATAATCAGTGTTTATAAATCAAAGGTGAGGTTTCATGACTAGCTTTGTCCAGTCTGTGAGCAAACCTGTGCCAGAGCTGTGGCCCCTCCATCAATATCTTCTGTTGGGCTGTTCTGGGGCTGTTCAGCCTGGAGAAGAGAAAGTTGTGTGGAGACCTCATAACAACTTTCCAGTATCTGAAGAGGGACTACAGGGAAAGCAGAGAGGGACCCTTCATTGGGATCTGTGGCGATGGGTCAAGGAGTAATGGGTACAAACTGAAAGAGGGGGAATTTAATTCAGAAATTTGGAAGACATTTTTTGTACTGTAAGAGTGGTGAGACTCTGGAACCTGGTTTCAGGTTTCAAATTTCCTGGGGAGGTTGTGGATACTCCAGCCCTGGCAGTGTTCAAAGCCAGGTTGGGTAAGGCCTTGAACAGCCTGGTCTAGTGAAAGTGTCCCTGTCCATGACAAGGGGCTTGGAACTTTATGATCTTGGAGGTCCATTCCAACCCCTTAACATTATATGATTCTATAAAGTCTCTTTGGGGCTGCCAACCTTCTCCATGTATCATGATTCTACTGTGTTTATTCTGGATGTGTTTCAGAGCATCGAGGTTATAAAGTCCAAAACATTGTGTTTGGCGTGCAAAAGACAACAGTGGCTTCCAAAAGACAGCTGTGCATTTCTGGGGTCCTTTTTGTGGTTTAAGGCAGTTTGGGTTTTTTCAGTTGGTTGTTTGGTTTTGTGGCTCTGGTTCTGATTTTGGGTGCTGGTTTGTTTGATTTTTTTAAAGAAGCTGGTTAAAAAGAAGCTAGAAGATGCTGCTAGGAATGCGATAGGAATAATAGTGCAGAACTGAATGCTGAAATCTTGCTATTGGTTCCTTATTTGTCATCTATTAGGTAGGCCTTGAAAAAGGTTAAAGGGAAGCTGGTATCATTAAATAGCAAAATTGGGCTCTTTATTATAGACACAAGATATTCTTCTGAAAAGATGAAGTTGTATCCAGGCAAGGAACATACACTGATATGCATTCTAGTAGATCAAATACAAAAACATAAGTAAGCCAAAAGAGAACAAAAAGTAAATGCTGAAGGATTCAAAACCAGGATTAAATTGTTCTAGCCCATCAGGAAGGTGCAAAATGCCCTCTAGACGGTCCAGAAGCTAAATACCATGTCACTGTGTGATGTACTGGTCTCCTTTTCAAAAGGATGTATGAAAACTGGGAAAGTGCAATAAAGATGAGTGGAGCAAAACATCTTCTCCAAGAGGGACAACTGAGTAGCAGTAGTAGGCCTCAGGCTGAAAAAGAGACAACTTTGGTGAGATATTATATATCTCTGCAAAATCATGATTGATCTAAAGGAGGATTTCAGTTTTTATTAAAAGTTTTCTATTTTCTACTGCCATATATGAGGTAGGAGCCATCATACAGAGGCTGTAAGATCCAGGGTTGGAGTAAACAAAAGGGGATGGTTCTTCATGGGAAAAAGGTCTACAGCTGTTCTTGTCCCAGGAAAGAGTTGATATGGGCACAAAAACAGACTGGAGAAGTAGTAGGAGCAAGGATCCATTGAAGGCTGTTGAACAAATTGCATCAAGTCCCCAAAAGTTCTACTCACTCAAAAAAAGTTGGACATGGCAGAGGAATTAAGATGGAAGAACCATACATTCTTGTCCTGTCCTTATTTACTCTTTATCATCATTTATGGACACTTAGGGAGAAGGAAGACCAGGTAAAAGGGACAATGTCTGCCTCTGCCTACCCCCTGGGGACACGCCCCTGCCTCCCATGCTTGTAGAGTCAGATGAAAGTACTCCAGATGGACAAAGAATTTTTTATTTTGGATTTTTTGTTTTACTACACCAGGTAAAGTGTCTCTTCTTGGATTTGTAAGACACGGTGATTGCCTTATCTTTTTTTCCTTGTGATTCTTTCTTAAAAAATTAGTTGACCCTTCTTCCATTTTCAAGCAGTTCACAGGGTCATAGGGTCTTGATAAATACTAGTCCCTAGTTCTTCCTAAGTACTTTCCTCATGTTTTCTTGCCAGGCTTTTGGAGGGATTGGAGTGGGAGGTGGGTGTGTTGCATTGTTTTTGGATTTCTCAGGAGAGAAATTTTCTGTTTCCAAATTTTCCACTTCCAATTGACAAATGGTATTTCATCCAGTATCATTTTAACACATAAGCCAATCTAGTGCTGTTTGTTTCCCAGCAGTTAAGGCCTAAAGATCCTGACAGCATAGTTCAAGAGGTGCACTTACATGTTTGAATATGTTCCTTGTCTGAATGAGGGTCTGAGTGTGTGCACATGTGGTTGTGTAGCTCCTCAGGAGAATTTGCACTTCCGCTCTTGCAGTAGCAGCTGGTCAATGCAGAATCATCTGTACAAAATGTCAAGGTTGTAGACTGTGAGATAGCTCTCTGCCATTATATATTTTAAAAATAATTTATGATCAGAATTCTGTGTATTAAAAACATTTTTTTCACTGGTTGTCTAAACAGAAAATACCAGAAAATACCACCAGAAAATACTCAAACGGTGTCAGTCAGGACACGTGTTTTTAAAGGGAAGATTTGTCAGCAGCTCATAAAAATCTAATTCCTAAGCCTGATGAACTATACCATGGAAAAGCACCAATGAGTTAACTTCATACATATGTGTAGAGTACTGTCAATGTACTTTAGGGAACACTGTGGGTAGATCATGAAGAATATGACATGCATATAGTGGCAAACAAATGGAAAGGGTTTTAAAAAAAAATTAAAAGGATTCCAACTTCACATAGTGGTTCAGGCCTTTTTCTTTCCTTTGCTCTTGTGAGCATGCATGTATGTATATTTCATCAGTGCTAGAGGAATTATTTTTGAAAACAGAATTCAGTAAGTCATCGTTAAATGAACTTGTATTTTCCAGAAAAAAGGAAAAATGTGTAGAGCATTAAATAAGGGTGTCCTGCCTTTCCTTCTCTAGCGCTAAACCCCTCCACCTTGCTAAGAATGTCAGAGTTTTGCCACAGATGCAATGACAGTATAGACTAGGTAGAGTCAGTAAAAGCCTATGCATGCAGTTACTTGACATCAGCAAGAGGTATCATGCTCAAAACGTGCAAATAACGTGTATAAGATTGCACAGACATCTGGTAGAGAGAAAAGTTTTACTTAAATCCAGTACTGACACAGACACTAAGATTGCTGTCTTCAGAGCTATAAAAATGCACTCATATGGTTATGCTGAGCATGTGGTTGCTCAAGGAAGATGTTTCTCAAAGACTGTCAGGAAAGGGAAAACACAACCAGGACTGCTTTCGTATTTCCATGTTTAGTGGTTTGCAGCAGTGGAATTCAGAGCCTGCGATCTATTATAGTGGGAGAGAGTATGTAAGCCATGGCATCATCTGGTTTAAAGGCCCATAGCTGTTGCTCTTTTCCATCTAGGATCAGACAGAGCGGCATGAGGCTCCACATAATTAAGAGCAACTATCCCACAGCAGCAAGGAAAGCAAAAAAGATTTCATTGGGAAGAAGGACTGACTTCAGAACTTTAAAGACATGATTGTAAACAGAAGAAGCAAACCAGAGAATGTTTAACAGGAAAATAGCACTCTGACCCTCCCTGGATTAAACGCTATCAATCAAGTTTAAATTTAGCTTCCTACATGGTCCCACATGAAAAGAAGGCAGTAGGGGCAAGGAAAGCTTAACGCCTGAGAATATTTGTACTGCCTGGCAAGGAAAACAAGCCTAAAGTCAACAAAGAGCAGCCTGTAAAAACAAATAGTCCTGATGAGAACAGCACTGCCACCCAAAAGCTCATTAGCAGCCAGAAACAGAAGAATTGTCTCTCTGCTCTTTCTTTGCTGACTGCTCCCAGCCCAGCGCTACCGCAGCGCTTCTGACTCAGCTGCTGCCTCCCTCCTGGCGTAACCCCTGAGCACTTGCCAGCACCCACACAATGCATGCCCTCAGCATGAAGAGTGTTTCCCCAGGGTGGGCTGGGCTGGTCTATGGTGGGAGGCAGGAGTGGAAAAAGAGCAGGAAATATCTGAGGCTTTTTTAAATAATAGTAATGTATACATACACGTCTAGTAATTGTCTTTATCTGTTCTAAGATAAACCAGCAGAGGGAAATTTTGGGTGTAAAATGATGAGAAGAAACACTGCCATGCCCACCAGCAAGCACATGGGATTTCAGAAATCATATGAATTCCAAACCCAATGTCCCATCTGTCATCGCCTATTCACTGCTGGTGGAGCCACAGCTGTAGGGCAATGAGACGCTCCATTTCCTCCTGGTGCATGGGAAAACACAACCATGCATTTGGACAGAGCTGGGATGTCTGGTGATCAGTAAGAAACATCATTTTTTAACCTTGAGAGCCAAGATGTAATTCTAACAAACTTGCATTTAGGTACCTTAGCAGTTGTATAATTTCAGAGCCCATTTACAACACTTCAAGATTTTTGTGCCTGTAGGTTTTACACTGGTCACAAGATTCTGTTCTGTAGATAAAGTTAATCTTAATATGTAGCAGAGTTTAAGATCTCAAGAAGACAAAGTTATATCTGCAAGCATTATAAAGGAGGTTCAACACTGCAGTTTTATTTGCAAGTGCCATTTTTTCCTTTTATCTGTTCAGACCACCAAACTGAAGATAAATGGACAGAAAGGAAAAAACAAACAAACAAACAAAAACCTATCAGGGAAGTTCCTCAAGTGCAACAAGTTGAACGAGAACTTCTGTTATGCACAACAATCTGAATATTTTCCTGCATCACTGTAACACCTTTCAGCTTCTTCTTCCAAACCTGCAGATGCACATCAAGCAGCCAATACCTGGGCAGTGCCCCGGTGCCCTAACTACTGGCTCATATTTGTGTACCTACATATATGACCACACAGAGTCTGTTTATGAGCTTTATGGGTTTGTCTTCTTATTGTTTATGTATTTGTCTCTATATTTGTGGAAACTGAGGTTAGTAAATGAACTGCCTACACCAAATGCATTGGTGTAGTCACTATGCATTGCCCAATGATGGATATCTCTGGATTGTGTATAACTTGGAATATATGGCAGAGTTAGACCCTGTACAGTAAGAGGGTTGACACATGTTGCTTGCAAAATCAGGGGCAAAGTTCCAGTCAATTCAGCAGAGAAATCCTTGCTTCAAGGCTGACTCTTCAGTTCCTTACCTGTTACCATTCTTTCAGGATCCAATGGGAAAATGAAGCTCAAGACTAAAAATACTGCATTTAAAGCACTTGTATTTGTATAACACATTAATACACAGCTTTGAGTTGGCTTCATTTTCTGATATCTGTATCATTTTTTGTCCAATTACATGTGTGCAAAGTAGACAGGATATCCATCAAGGTAGAGGACCAACACAACATATACTTGAATTTAGAAATAAATTTTTACACATAAATAAAGAAAAAGCAGCTCAGATAGAATCTAACCTCTTGTCTTGAAAAACACATTTAAAATTAAATAGTAAGAACATACATCGATCTTCTATATGCAGTGTTCATTTTTTTATGAGACATTGAGCTACAGCAGTAAAATTACAATTATGCGGGTAAAGTATCTAGTTTTTCTGACAAAAAATAAGAATGTATGGCTTTTGAGAATTTTTAGTTATAGACATAAATCTATCGCTGCAGATCTTTGATTTCATAAATCTCTAATCTCAAACTGGATTTTCTTAAGCATAACTTTACCCTATAGATTCTGCAGTTACACAAGTTTCTCACTGTTTTCATGTTCTTTTGGGCTTTTGGTATTGCCCTCATTTGCAATGGGAATTGTAGTGGAATTGCATTTTCTTTTGCAAACAGAATGGGAAAATTCAAAACAGGCATTGGTACCTATTATGCTTCTTATATTGAGATGACTTGTAATACATAAGAAATAAAAAATCTAAATAATTAAATATACAATATTAATTAATTAATTTGTTCATAAAACAGCCTGCCTCACAATATTTGCATTCGGTTTAGAACAATATTTTTATGAAAAAGAATTTGAGGGTCTTCCCCTAGAAAATGTTCAGATAATAAACATAAAATGTGAAATTAACAGGGAAGAAACATTAAGTTTCTCTATTTTACTCTGAAGAATGTGGGAAAATTATGGGCACTTTTAGATTTTCCAGAGGTATTTAAAATAAAGTCCCCTTTGAATCTCATGAGAAACACTCTTGTCCTTGTATGTTTAGTGGAAAGACTGCTGGCAAAAGTCTTTGAAAAGTCACACAAGTGGTAAAATCTCCATAGGTAAAAAAAGTGGGTGAGTCCATACCCTCCTTTCCAGCTCTGCAGTATGACAGATATTTTCATATGACAGCACTTTCAGAAAAGTGCTCATCTGACTTGGTAAATATGAGCATGAGGAGGAAAGAAAAAGGTTCCATCTACAGGATGAGTTTACTTCAGCTTCTGCATGTGTTTATCCTTGATTGCTCAACAAAGGCTGTGAGCAAACATGCTGTCTGGTGTCAATGCTGGTGGCAAAAAAGATGACAAATACAGAAAAGTGTCTCCATTTTTCAGGGTTGTGAACAAGCTCTGACTGTCCCAGCAGACACTGTAAGATGTGATGTGGAATCACAGGAAGCATCTCCTGCGTCTCTGGTTGCGTGACATTTCAGGGTGCCCCAAGACAGCTTTACTCACCTCTCTGCCTGAAGACCTGAATGGGAACAGAGGGAAAAAAAAAAGGGCAAAAATCTCAGAAAACTGGTGGCAGGCATTCAGGATCTCACTGTTTTACTGATGTTAGCCAGCCTTCAGACAGACCTGCCAATAGAAGCATTTGAAGATCTGTTTGGGTGGAGGTACGCCTCCATGGGCTGACACTAGCTGCAGGAGCTGAGCTGGTGGGTCTTGACCTCCCCCTCCATCCTTCTCCCAAGGGCCTGACCAAGGCTGCTTGACTGCCCTCAGGAGCTGGGGGGCTTCAGGAGTGTTTCTTATATTAAACACTTGTCACAGGTCAGCTGCTTCCCCTATTTGTACTTCCTCTAAAAATACCCATGTCTTATGGCTTCTGTAGTCACATAACTTCATGTCTCCCTTACTCCTTCCCCAGAGGAATGAAGAATGTTGAGCTGCTGGCAGCTACATTGTATTTAAAGACATTTTTATTTTCTGAATCATATTCAGTGTGATGCTTGTTTTAATTATATTTTATGCCGAGTGCTGTAAGATGCGTGCATGAAAGCCTGTCCATAAATATACATGTCTTTAAAAGTCCTTATTTATTTTCCTTGAGTCAATTCCTTCGCCGAGGTGGACAAAAGCTGGGATATACGGTCTCCAAAGCCCAGCCACAGAATGCAGACACCACACTGTGCCAAACAGCCTCTTTGCACCACTTCTGCATGGGCTCGCCTGTGCTGTGGCACTGGAGGGATGCCTGCCACACTGATGGCTGCTCCAGTGGCCAAAGTGGCCATGACTGCCTGGGGAAATCAGCTACTATGCCTTCTGGAGAGGCAGACACTCTCCAAAAGCCTCTCTTAGGGCAGTTGTGGGTCGAAAGACAAAAAACTTGGCAGGCAAACACATTGTGAGCACCAGACAATCTCTCACAGGCTGTCTCTGTGCTGGAGGCAGCGCTCAGCCCTGAGCACAGGTCCCAGTGGAGGTGCTGTGGCCTGGCTGCGCCCCTTCTCGGGGCTCAGACCCCCTCAGGGCACCTGTGGGACGAGGGAATGTCACCTGCCACTGGCAAAGGGTTGGCCCAGCAGCGAGGGATCAAACAGGGATGGCAGGCGTGGGCCTGCCATCAAAGGAGCCTTTTGAGGCCAATAAAGAAGGGATTCACGTTCTGTTCCTGGCTGGATCCCGCAGACCAGGCAAGGCTGAGCAGGCCTGTGAACAGCGTGGGCTGGAGGGCGGCCAGGGGAGGCTTTCACAGGACCTCGCGCTGCCGCCGGTCACCCGCGCGAGGCCTCGGGCGCGGCTCCTGCCGCCCGGCCATGGCGGCCCTCCCCTGCCCCGCACCCCGGCACTGCCGGCAGGGCCGCTCCTCGCTCCGCTCTGCCAAGCCAGCTGTCTCCTGACGGGAGAAAATAATCTGGGATCAAGGACAGGAAACTGGATCCCCATAGGCAGGCGAGATGAGAAACTCATGTTTTGTGGCAACCCCCTCAATCAAAGTGCTCCACCTCCCTCTCCCACCTCCAAGCAATGAGAAATAAAAATAAAAGGAATGGAATAAAAGCAGGTAAACCTCACTTTTTTTTTTTTTTTTTTTTTTTTTTTTTTTTTTTTTTTTTTTTTTTTTTGTCTGGGGAAAAAAAAGGAAAAGAAAGGAAAGGAACTAACTGCATTTTTTTCTAGCATCAGCATGCTCTCCTGCTCCCATTCCCATGACAGCTCCTGTGCCCTCACCACAGACACATCAGACTTTCCAAGCACCTAGGGTTTTATAGAGAGGTGTCCCGTATGGAAAGCCACTGGCAAAGTCCAAGGAAGGTCTTTATGGCTGCGAGCCCCAGCCACTGTCTGCCTCTTGCTCCTGCCCCTTGGACATCTGTGTTTCAACACCCCCTGATCCCTCACACTGCTGCTGCAGCCCACACTGCCTGGAAATGTTTCGAGTGATTGAATGTGTTGCTTAGAAGAAGAAAATGGCCTTTGATATGTTTCTGGAAAAGAGGTAATTAAAGAAAAGCAGCCCACAAGCCTTCTGAACTGGCTGTCCGTCTGGAAAGCAGCTCCCAGGCAGCCCTGCACAGAGCGGTGGCCAACTGCTGGGAATGAGTGGAACCATCTGGTTCTGCTGCCCTCCATCCCCACTGCCCTCGGGGGGTGTTTAACAGGGATGTGTTTGCTACACCAGCACCATTGCCTTAGCAACACAACCCAAGTGTTTGTCAACATGCGAGCAACATGAATGATGGCGCCTTGTCCGAAGAAGAGTCTGCCTTGCATGTGTGGCTCTTCTTCACAAAAGCCAATTTCACCACTCGCCTCACAAAAGAGCCTGAGCGGGAAACTGGGAGCTGCGAGGGAAACTTTCCTGGGAGTCAAAAGCATATTTTTCTTCTAACTGTGTAGGAACTGCCTTGGCCTTTTGGAATCAGTGGCGTCTAAACTAATAAATAGTACCAGTCCAAAGCTGATGAGAAATGGCTACATTTTAACAAGTGTCTGCTCTTTTTAAGTAGTAACAGATCTTCTGCAGAAGTGCTGGAAGCCCGCTATGACTGGACTGCATCAGCCTTCTGAGGGCCTTTCTATTTCCTTCAACCTTTACTGAACTAGGTCTAAGGAAACTGCTTGTATCTCCCTATTGTGCTGCTGTCAGTAGGTTTAAATGGAAATCTGTTCACTCAAATCCTTTTTCTCATCAGCCATTTTTCCCAGATTGGATCAGATGTCAATACAGTCTTTATTGGGAAGGAGCAGGGTCATGCCTGAACAATGCTGTGTTCTTTTAATGAACAACACAGCTTACTTTTCATGCCCTCATGTTCTCAGGAAAAAGAATAATCAAATTCCTCAATGCTATGACACTTTCCTCTTCTTCTCTCCTTTCCCTGCTCTGGCTCATGGCAAAGTGCATGTTTTCCCATGACTGATTCTTCTTGATACGCATCTCTGTCGACAAACAGTGCAGTTGCTCTCCATAAAAGGATTGCAGAACAACTGTTCACCAAAAAGGTTCAAATACATGAAACTTTTCCATTACCTGGAATAGAAATGGTACAACGGATGAACTCTGCAAAAATTCATTCCTTCTGCAAGACATATCCCAGTCCTTCCTCATTCAGTGAACGAATCTAAAGTCAACAGATCTAGAGGAAGAAAACAGACATTGTGAGAAAATTGATCAACTAAATGGAAAGAGAAAATCCTGAAAGTGTTTTTGCACTTTCAACCTAATCCAGGTGGCTTCTAAACTTAGAGAAACTTTATATCCTAAAAACAGTCAGCTAAGTTCCAACTGACTTCTAAGAATGATCAAGGTCTAGACAAGTGTCTTTCCTTCATTTAGATCCTCAGAGATGCTCAAAAGGAAAGTTTTCTTGGAACAGTCTCTAATATCTGCTATGAACTAACTACTTTAAGACAGCATCACTGATTTTTGGGGTTTGTCTGCTTTGGTTTGGTTTGTATCAATCCCTTTAAATAGTAACTTCACAATTAGATTATGCAGCTAGACAAGGGAGGATCTGAGCTTGGCATTTTCCTTTCAAATCCCCACATCCTATGAGGCTCTTCTGACTGCAGACTTCATCTTAGTGTGAAAGGGGGTCTCCCTGCCTTTTATGTTGGTGCTGGATTCAGAAGGCAGGAAAAAAAACAAAGAGCAATTGGGGAACAGCTGCTGGTTGCTGCTTCAAAAATTGTATTTTATAGAATGGATCTTCCAAGGCAGGCCCTCTCTCCTCTAGCTGTAGTTCCAGGCAAGATTAGCATGGATCCTTTCTTTGAGTGCCACAGGGTGGGGAAGCCAAGGTACTACACAAAAGGGTCTTGCACCAAAACTAATGCTGAATATGTACAGTACAGGGAGTCTGAGGGGCCACACAGGGATTCTGAAACTCCTCTATGTTGTAGAAAATATAGGCATTGTGGGGCTCAGATTTTCATGTACGTAAGGGCAGGACTCAGTTACAATGACCTAACCCCAAGGGCAGTCTAATATCTCATGTGAGGATGGGTGACCCACCAGCATCGCCTGTTGTACTCTGTGGTTTTATCACCCAGCCATAGAGCCTTTTCCCCACTCTTTCCAGACTGATACAGCCCTGTGGTTCCCTCTGAAATCATTGAGAGCCACGAATTTTGTGCATAAAAACCTCCTTTTCTGCAAAGAGCCCAAAGTCTCTGTGGGTCCTCTAAACACTCCTCCAGAAGTTTGTAGTGTCCCTGTGATTTACGCTGTAAACTCCCTACAGTGGAGCAGAGAGCTGAGCTGAATGCAGTGGGAGAGATGTCAGAAGAAGAGACTGTCAGTAGCATTTCTCGGTAGTCGTCAGAGTGCAACATGAGATGTTCCCCATACTGTCCACACTAACATCTGTATACATGAAACAGAAAGAGCTGCAGCCGCAGAGGGAGGCACGTTTTATGTGGTGTACTTCTGTTTGGAGTATGCTGTTCTGGATGACTTCAGTGCATTTCCACATGCAAACAATGTTCTTGTGTTTGTATTAAAATGTTAATTCTTCTTTTTAAAGTCTTAAGCCACAGTTTTAAAGATATATGAGAAAGACCTTGCCCCCTGCAGATGTGTATCAATCTACAAAAGATGTAATATGACTTGCAATGCCAGTAGGGCTGGTGCAGATTCTTTGATGCTTAAGCATGGGAATTTATGAAGCATATTTAGTGTTCTCCCATGTGGGCTGGTAGAATAAATATCAAAAGAGGGATTGAAAATGGGATCTCGGTAAACACCAGTACAAAAGGAGAGTCAGGTTTTTAGGACCACCAAATTGTATAAACACATTTCAAAAACAGGGACCTGCTACAGTCAGAAAGTACTGTAGAAATGTTATGGGGAACTGTTGGAGGAAGGAAGGGCTGTGTATCATAAAGTGATGAGACTGACATGGGATAAAACAAGAAGAGTAACATTAAGCCTTTGATGCATCCAATTTATTTAGGCTGAAAAATAAAGTGCTGTCAAGGTGTGGAGAAAGAGCACAGTTTCAAAAATGTTTTACCCTTCATATAAGTGGGCAATTTAGAGATGATAGAGCAAATGGAAATTTTCCATCATTATCTTTTAATTGAAAAAGAGAATGATAAGTACATAGTTGCAGGTAAAAAGTATATTATCGTAAAAATGTGAACATATTGTAAAACAAAACCAAGGTAAAAACCACAAGCATTGTTATGATTGGGATAAAAATATTTGCTAATCAATACTTGAATACTTTTAGGACAAAAGTGCTATTTCAGATAAAGAATATTTTCTTTAAATTTTCAGGTTTTAAAAATTGGTGAATGTACTGCAAAGCTGCCACTAGATTTTATTAGATCTTACATAAAATTCTAGGCTATATAGAAGGAGGTGACAATAATAAAAATGCTGTCATGTTCTACTTGTCAGTCTTGCTTTTAGTGATATTCATCCGTGGTGTATGTAAATTGAGTACATAATTTCTTGCTTTGTCCAAATGTTTTCCCACAGACAAGGTGCGAGTAAAAATCATACTTTTGAATAAGTTGGCATGTGCTTTAGGAGATTTGCTTCAGTGAACTAAACATTGCAAGAGAAGAACCAGGTGATTAAAGGCTAATATAACTTTGTTTTCTGTGTGCAAAGGATGACTAGGTCAGACACTGTCCATGATTCACCATGAGAAAGATAAAGAAGCACTTTGCACACTCTCAAGGGAAAGACAAGGAGAAGTGAAGCCTTAACTAGGAATGGACATGCTGCTAGAGAGATACGAGTCAAGCCAAGAACAAGATGTTGTCACTATATGATCAAAAAATGAATTTATTATGAGTACTCATGAACAACTGCTGAAAATACCTCTTTGATCAGAGAAGTACCTCTCTGCTATCTCCATGGCCTACTTCTTTCCCCCTGGATTTTCAGCTTTTCTGTGTACTTTATTTCTCTGAATGAAGCTATTTGCTCAGTCAAATGTTCCATCAGTGAGACATTAATTCTACTCTGTGTATCTCAGTTTTGAACTTCTGAAACTACAAATTATTTTAAAATAGAATTTAAAAATCCTTGTCTTAAAATCTTTATCTTAAAATATAATAAAAAATCTTTATCTGAATTTCTGATACTTTTTCTGAAATGTTACCAGCTTCCACCTCTGTAAAACTCTTTCTTGGACACACCATAATTATTTCCTTCATCAGCTACTGTAAAACGCATTTTAATGGACTCCTGAAGCCATACTCACTGAACTTCAAAGTGCCTAGAAAGCTGCAGTCAGACCACATGGTATTTGCTACGAAGCTTCATCTCTCTTAACTTTACTCACTTACTATCTCTCTGCCCACAGAACTCAAATCACCTGCTAATTCTTTTAATTCACTTTTGCCTCACTCTGTATTCAGCCCTTGGCCTAAGCACAGTTCAGTCCTCCTCTTCCAAATTTTGCCTTTATTATCATTCACATAGATCAATTTCCATGAAATACCTATGAGTTAAAGTTAGGAAAGTGGAACTTTTCAAGAGTTTTCTGTCAATTTTCCCAGCCGAAGAGGCAGAAGTTACCCTTTGGCTTTGAAGAAAGACTTCCATTCTGAAAAGGAGGCTACCAAAATAGCCTAACATTTTTAATTTTTTTCTGAATGTTATGTAAGTCCCAGGACTAGAAAAAAAAATCAGATTAACATAACTGTTTAAACTCAAACACTCCTATGCCTTTGTCTTTCCCTTTCCTTTATTGGGCCATTACCTTGTAGAAGCATAGGAATTAGGTCTTATTTTCATCTTCCTTTTATTATTTCCTCTTATTTTAACACTTCCAAGCTTCTTAGACATCTGTATGCCTAGTTTAGGGTTGTCCTCAAAAGTGCTGTCCACTTTTTTTGCCTCCAGGAGAAAGTCTTATCTTAACAAAACTGTATTTCTCTTTTTCCAGGTGGTAGTAAACCTGTATACAATAAAATTTGTCTTTTGTTTTTTGATATGCTGTCTTAACTTTCTCATTTGTACCACACCTGTTCTTGCATAATAATTATTATCTCAGCTTCTAATCCATGACATAATGAAGGTTGCTGTAATCAATCAAATCATATTCTTTTTAACTAGTAGGCATCTATAATCAAGAGATTGATTTCTAGGTGAACCACTTAACAGTGGGCTCTTATGTCTGCTAATGTTCATGAAATTATAGCGCTAAATTCTTATTCTTGGTTTCATTGCTCCAGCACATCAACCATATGCGGTTGGAAAACTTTAAAATTAAACATCAGAAGAGTAAGGGAAAGAAAGTTTCCTTTTGCCTCTCAAAAAAACGCATTGTTTAATTCATTCAAATACAAATGGAATGCACATACTAAGCCACTAGGATGTGCTTAATTTCTTAAAGATGTTTTTTCATGTGATGAAATATCATCTGACCCAATAAACCAACTCTAGCCTGGATTTGTAGGTTCACAAAACATAAGCATTGCCCAAAGAACTTCCCACTTCCTTTTCTTTTGGTTTTCTGTATGAAAGAATGCCTTTCAGGGGAAATGTTAGAATGATATTTTCAGATATCCTGACAATATCAGACCAGACCACAGAATTAAAGTATTTTCTTTGTCTTAAGATAGCTTTCTTCTCTAAGTATGAATAAACATTTGGATCAGATCAATTGTTTCCTTTGAATTATGGTAAAAGAGAATTAAGTGGTTAAGCATACAGTTTACTGGTATTATTTTGAGAAAAGCATTTTCATCTGATCACTCTTTAAGTTTTAAGAATAATATTTTATACTGTATTTATATGTGATTAAAACACATTCTAAAAATTGCTGCTTATAAGAAGATATATATATATATATAAAACAATGTGCTTGGAATTTTATGTAAAATATTAAGTGAACTAATAAAATGTTCTTTTATGTAGGCAGTGCAAAGGCTGTAATTAAAAAAAACCAACAAACTAAAAATGCACATTATCTTAAATTTTATGTAGAGAACAGAAAATCGTTCAAGTGGCAGGAAGAAAAGGTTGAAATAGTAGTGACACTTGTCACTACTCTCTCCTGGATGGTTCCACACTCTTAGAACTTCAATCAGGGATAGCTGTGATTTGAAACAATAACATGTACATTTTAGTGTACTGGGACTGGACAAATAGTGCCTTCCTAATAATGTGGGCAAGTTAAATTGCCTTGCTGCTTCCATTGTCATGCGGCTCGTGTGTTATCAGCCACGGAAATAATGAATGCTCAAATGCATCCCACCACTGGTGCAGCTTTTTTTTTTTAGTTGGAGAAAGGTGCATCCCTGAGAAAAATGCCCAGGAGGTACTGGCTTGGAGAGAGCAAAGGAACCTCAAAGTCTTAGAATTTTTCATTTGTAAAAAAAGCTTGTTTAATATAATTCATTCTCAAAATCAGCCCCTAATTTCTAATATCACCACACTGGTGTTTCAATGAGTTTGTGCCTGATTTAAGTAAATAACAAGAAGGAAAGTGAGTTGCCAAAATCAAGGTATCTGAACTCAACAAACATTTTTGACATCTAAATGGTGGGGCAACCTTTCTACTAATTTGTGCTATACTTACTATATCATCAAACTAATGTGCCCTTTTGTCTACATCAAGCATGCTTTTATGTTGCCATCAACCTAAAAATCATATAATGTTAAAAATGACCTATAGAACTATATATTAAGTCTTATTAATTATTAATGATGACCCATATTGCTCAGTTTTTTATTATAAAATAAACTTTTGGTACCTAGCTTTTGGAATGAGGAGCTTGGCCTCTGCCTGGAAGCCTGTCTTTGGCACCATTCAAAACCCCACAAAAAAATAAGAACCACCCCAGTGACAAGAACTGGAATTACTTTTCTCCTTATCACACAGCTCCATACCCAAGAAAATATGGGGCTTTCAATAAAGCAGGAACTCCAGAACAACGACAAGTCTTCAACTTCTGTGCCTTAGTAGACCTAAAAAAGATCAAAAAATTGCCAGATTTTTTGGCCAGAGTCTGGAGGAATTTAGTGTTTATTTCACCTCCTTACTTCCTCACCAGCCCTGGGAAGGAGAGGTCTGTTGCTGGGTGGGACACCCAAATGTCTCTTCTCCTCCCATCCTTACTCACGGAAGAAGAAAAGACAAGTTGAATGGACAGAAGCATGCAATTGCCTTCCCTCACGAAAAGCTTTTTGTCACCTCCTGCCTCTCTGCCTATGCCTGGCTTGTTCTTCCTCTGGAGGCAGAAGTAAAAGAGATGAACCATAACAAAGAGCTCTTCCTGGCCAGCTTAGAGCAGTTTGAAGTCCAAATCAAGAGCAAGTCACCTCAGCTCATCAGGAAAACATGGTGAAAGCTGGCACCAGTGTGCATGGGGTTCTGGCAAAAGCTTCCATATGAGTAAGAGGTGCCTACTCCAGCAGGGCTGACTGGGTCACATGCTATTGGTTTTCTTTGTTCATGAGGACCAAATGTTGCTTTAAAAGTGGTAAAGGAATGAACAGCATTTTTAAAAAGCCAATATAAAGCCTGGGCTTTTGCTGAGCTTTTATATTCTGCTGTTTACTGAAAATATCTCTGTGTGAGAGATCTTTTCCCCTAAGAACATATGTCCTTCCTGCTTGTTCAGACTCTGATCCTAATCTCAATTGTTTGATGTCATAATCTGTAGTATGGGAATGCAGAGAAATGCCTGCAAAAAACCCCAGTGCTAATTGAGAGAAGGTGCCTTCTGGGGGTTTTCTGTGTGCAATAGTTTCAGGAATGATTGGAAGAAAGCATATTAATCAATTTTGCAGATGATTTGTAGTGGGGAAAGATCATAAACCACTTAAAGGCTGGGGGTAATACAGAGCACAGTTGTCCTAAAACAAAGGAAAAATCTAACATCACTTGGAGCATACTGGACAGTCAGGTCACTTCCCACAGCTACTCAGCAAACATTTTTGAATACATTTTAAAAACCAATATACATGAGAGAATGAATCAATGACTGTCTAAGAAATACACTCATGCCTTAGCCTTTGGAAATACTGGGAAGAAACAGAAGTATTTTCAGTGTCCAATCTTTTTCTCTTAAGCTCCAGAAAAGACAACATTAATCTTTTGCAAAATTCATGCTGTGGTTCTGTGTTGTTATTCTAGCAAACAGGATGTGATAATAGCAATCTGATATCCTGTTCAAACACTTGGTATTAAAAGTGCCATTTCCTTTATGCTGATGGTAACAATGAACATCTGTAGAGTGCCTTTTAATATCAACCCCCATGGCAAGATTTTGTCTTCACCCTCAGAGAAGATGATTTTTTTCCTAATGATCTCAAAACAGTTTTTCCTTATATTCACTAGCAATACATATACAAATCTCTGTGTGACTGCAGAAATGCAACTGCCCTGTGTATTTTGCAGAGATCAGTAATTTGAAGCTTCCAGCAAATTACATCAAACATCATGGATTTTCATCAATATGCTAATATTAAATACACTTGTTAATTTTGCTTGTAGCCCATGAATTGCCTTCAATAGTATTAGCACCATCTTGTCAGGATGCTTAAAGTTGGAAGAATCCAGGCTTAAGTAAGGACACCAAAAGGATTGGTAAACCATGCTTTGAGAAACCATCTCAGGCCTCCAGACAAATCCACCAAAATGTTTCCAGAATGTTTTCACATTGTCTTTAATTTACAAAATATGTAATTCTTAATTTATATTTTACTTTTTCTGACTTTTTAAGATTTTTATGCCATTATCTCATTATCTTTTTTTTTATATATATAGATTACATTATAGAGATCAATAAAGCATGGCCCCTGTAATTGCTGTGATTTGACTGTGGAAAATAGAAAATGTGCATTACACAGTATGCTTACACAGGTCTTTTGATTAGTAGTCTTATCATCTGGGGAGATGAACAGAAGAATGAGACTCAAGTGGTCTCATCCTATTATGGGGTCACTACTGGTAAAAAGAGAATTAAAAACCTATTTGCCTTGAACAGATATTATACAGGAGTTATGTCTGTACACTGCTTTGGACATCTAAAGAACAATATGTGAATGGTAAGTGCTGCTTTCTCTTTCATTTTTTAGTCTGTCTCACACTCAGCTTTTATCTCTCTTCTCTACACTCTTCCTACAGTTATTTTATAAATCTACTAGTGATAAATCCAAAGTCAGCTTCTTGAGTCAGTCTTACTGAACCAAAAAAAAATCTTCCATGGGACTATGTTGCTTTTTCTTTTGTATTCCTTGTGTTATACTGTCTGTTCTTTATTAATTTTATATTTCTTCATGCTATTAAAAGTCAGATGAAACCTTTGCCTTATAGTAATTATTCCCCTTTCTCCAGATTTCTTCTATTTTCTCTGAATCATTTATTCTTATTTCTTTTCTGACTGTTCATATGCAAGAGTTTTCTGAAAATACAGCATGTGGGACCATTCAAAGAAATCAAGTCAGTTCTAGCTTATGCATTTACAAGACTCAGAGAATTTTGTATTCCTAGTGTGTAAGATGATTTTCTCATAACTTAATTATGGTAAACAAGAAGGAGCAGGCCAAATGAAGAAAGACAGAATGTTTTGTTTTCTAATGAGTTTCACACAGACGTAGCAGTTTTTCTTGTGCTGGCTTAAAACAAGGAGCACGCAAGTGGTATGAACAACATTGTCAGCAGCAACCTCATTTGCTTAACCTCAATGCATTAAAAGAAAGAGATGAAGTTTTTTGGAATGCAAATATTATTGGGAAATGGGGTGGGGGGGAAGAGGAAAGGAAAAAATATAGGTTACACATGGCTGCTTTTAATGGAAATAGTATGATGTCGTTTCTCCCTTTCTTCATGGTTTGAAGTCAGTGATCCCCAGAGAGAAAAATTCTGAAGCTGTAATGAAAAGAGATCATTTCAGAACATATAACAGGCAGTTCCCTCTTCTTTTATGTTCTATGGAGAGAGAATGTTTCCATTGTATGTGGCTTTTTGATATATGACTTTGAAAAGAATACTCAGTCCTTCCATGAAAAGGTTGAATATTCTTCTTTGCTTAGTTCTCATTCCTGAATTACATTGAAATCCCACTCCCTAGTTATTCATAACTTGCTGAATTTCCCTGTGAGGCTTAAAACTGTGGCAGTCTAGTATAGTGAAGACATTTTAAAAAGAAATACCAAGCTAAAATAAATAATGCATTGATGAATAAACAATATCTCAGACATAGCAGAGGGAGAATCAACACCATCCTTGCCTTTTTCTTCCCCCTATGGTGACTACAGAAAAATTTATGCCAGTGAAAGGTTTTGCTTACATTAAATTGTGAGGCCATTTCTTGGTGTAATGCATTTCAAGCTCAAAAAGTACTGGAAGGCTGAACTTGAGACATTCACACTATGTAATAAATGCTCCACTTAACAATTAAATCTTAAGCAGTTCTGTTACTGGATTACTGTTTAGAAGCCTGGCTTGAAAACCAATCCAATAGTCCTGTAACTGTGTCTAAAAGAAAACTGGAGCTTCAAGAAATCTGTGTTGGACATTTTTCACTGTTGTTCTTCCTGAGCTGCCAGGGCAGTTAAATGTTGCACAGTATGAAGAATTTCTAAGGACAATTGGATTAAAAACAGATTTCAAACAACAAAAGGTGTTGCAAACAGAGGTGTTGTATGTCTATGGAAGCAGGGCAATACGGTAACATCAGTAAATATCAGCTGAAATTTTTAATTCTTTTTTAATTAGACTTCTTAGAAATAATTTCACATACTAAAACTTGAAGTAAGGAGTCAGACATGGTGCTGCTGCACAATTTCCAGCTGACTGATCAGATTTTTGCTTTGCAAGTGTTGTGTTCTATTGACCTGAAGGGTATTCTGTTCATCTTCCCTGATGAAAAGTGTTATTAACCTAAGTATCTACCCCCATATGCATTGTAGAAAGGGCTTGACAGTTGTTCATGTGCTTTTTCTCATAAGATGACTCTCCCTGTGAATTTTTCTTTCTACTGATCTGCAAAGGAAGTTAGGTGATCAGTCCAAATATACCTATTATTTCAATGTTAATTCATGGAAGAATTGGATCTCATGAGATCTTATGGGACTCGGAATATTGCTTAAAAAGTGTTCTCAAGTAATATTAAAACTGTACAGACCTCACCAAAAAATCTGGCTATGGTGTGAACTCAATGTTTCATGGTGGGTATATGCATTTCATTCAACAACACCAGGGAGCACAGGGAGTCACGGGAGTCACAGGAGTCACTGCCAACAAAAATTCTAGTCCACAGGCTAGATGACTTCTATGAACACACCTCTTTTAATGGATCCGAGTAGTTTTGTGAGATTTAACTTGTCTTTTTAACAAAGTATGCAGGATTTAAAGTTTTAACTGACATGCCCAGGCAACTTACATCTGCATTGAATATTTCGGGATTTTCCAGCAGTGTCTTGTGGTATTCATTTTCCATTTCTGTAATAAAAAAACAGTGACTTTTACTAAGTAAGGCACATGGGTTTAACTCATCCAGTAGGACTTCATTCAGGGTGACTTCTTAACTTTTTATTGTGTGTGTTGAAAAAAATATTAATCTCATAGTAAATAGTTTTGTAAATTCCTGCTTAGAACTGCAACCCTCTCCTGTCCAACACACTCTGCAGCTTCTGTAATTACTCTTTTGTGCAGGATTCAGCTGACCTAACCCAAGACATAAAATGTTAGCACTAGTTGCCTAGGTAATTGTCCGCACAACTTCTAGAGACACGGGTATTCCCATCTTAAAGCAGACGTTTCAAATAGGTGCACTGAATTACTCAGGTGTGAGTATCCCTCCTTCCAAAGGAGCAGAGGTGGCAAATGTGGACAAGACACTTAACTTGAAGAGAGATCAAATGAATTCCAACACAATGAAGTCTATATTCTATATAGAATGAAGTCTATAGTCTATATTTTCTTGGAGCAGAATCTTGTTCAAAGAAGTTTCATGGAAAATAGTAACTAACTCTGGGCTTTTTTGAGAAAAGCCTTTTCTACTGGAACAACACTGTTTCACAGAATAAAGACGATCTTTTCCCTTTACTCTTCATTTTGTTTCTATCTCATAAAACCCTCTGAATGGATTCTGATGGTTTCCAAAGTACCCAAAAAAACCTCCAGGGAAGGTGGTATAGGCACAGGCAGCCTGAGCAGAGAGAGTAGCTCAGAGAAGAGCCTGGGGTTCAGGTGAGGCTCACATGCTGTTGTGCAGTGAGGGCAACAGTGGGATGATGGCATTTCACAGCTGAGACTGAGAGCAACTGAGCCACCAGAATGACACTGAGTGATGGGGGTGACAAGACCATAGTGGGAACAACTTGAGTTATCAGCTTAGAGGGAAAGGACTTGCAGGAATTAGAGTAGGAATTATGTAGGATTACTGTTTCCCTATATCACTTTACACTCTGGCCACAAACACATGAAACTCGCCAATAGCACAGGTTTAGCTCATCCCCAGACAGTAAAATGGGATATTTGGGCAAGACTCTACTTAGCCTGATATACTTCAGGGCTGGATTTGTACTTTATCTTGTGTATTTTCGTGCATGGTTTCTACAACCAGTTCATTTTGGCCACTGTGGTTTGAGGATAGATTTGACCGAATCCAAATCTGTGTCACAGCCATTTTAATCACAGTGTAATTACAGATTAAAGCATGTTTAAATGGCCCATATTCATGTCTAAAATCCAAAAGGCCCATACATGAAAATCTGCAGCAATCAAGTGCTTAAGCATCATTCAACAAAATCAGTTTGCAGTTGGGTAATGAAAATTTGAATCAACACGCTCTGGTAACCAGTAACCTTACACTGAATGCCAGCTGAACATTTAAACTGAATATGCAAAGCAGAGAAGCACAACAACTCAGTTACCAACTTCCTTTCTATAAAGAAAATATTGTTTCAAGTGAGCTGTTCTAATGATCAAGTATACCACAGGAATGTGTCGGCAATTAGAGCACTCAACACAGCACGCTTTCTTCAACTTCTCCTTATCTAGCATCTTCTAAACATTAAGGAGAGATATATCTTTTGGCTCCAGACCATAGGTACAAAAAAATGCTGGAAACCAACTTTAAATAATTAGTCCTTAAGGAATGCATATACTCACTGTGTGATCTTCCAGCTCAAGAAATACTTGGTTTATGAAAGGGTGGTGAGCTAAGGGACAGTGCTGTCTGCTGAAGAACGTGCAGAGAGAATTGAAATAAATCATACTTTTTGAGCTAAAACTTGAAGCTCACAACTAGATAACAAGAATCAAGTCAAAACTCACCTGTAGTCTACTCAAGATTGATGTCTGCTTCCCCAGGCAGAGGTGGGGTGAGCCCATGAGGGTTTTGTGCTAGGCAGGGTCTGATTTTTCCACCCATGGTCAGAGAAAAAATAGAGGTGCAGGAAGAGACCAGGAGGAGCAAGATAGGTTCCGCTTCCAGAGGATGCTAGAATTGAAAGCAGAAACTGCCTTGCTCTTCAGCACCATCTTCCTCCTGGCTTTCCAAGGCTCTGACACTGGCAGTTCTGATGCCCTGTTACAAGCAAGATTTGTAGCAACTATCTTGAGGTTTGTAATAGAGTAGGGTTTAGCAGCGTGACATAAACAGAGCAGAAAGGAAAGAGGAAGAAATCATTTCTTGGGAACAAAATACCCTGGGGCATAAGGTTGCCCAGCTATCAGAAGTCTGGGACACTTTAAAATGATAGTCAGGATACTTGAACAGCACTAACTTCAGATTCTGAGTCAACCAAAAAGGTAACAGTTTAGTAATTTTTCCGTAAAGATGGAGATACAAAAGCAAATACTTGAACTCCACTGAAGGCAACAAGAAAATCCTAGTGCAAATGTTGTTATATAAGTAGGTTGCTATTACTTGTGTCTCACATTTCATGCCTTTATGAAGCTTAACAGTATGCATTATTTTAGACATGAGAGGATCTTAATATGTGAACAGGCTTGCAGGTGAGAGAACAAACAGATGGCAGGTATGGCATTGTAGCAACTGTGAACTGTGTGTATTTCAGATTTTTCACTACAACATTGCTGAAGTGCTGGGAGATGTTCCAAATTACCTTACTAGCTCATCACAATTACATTTTTTAAAAGTTGGGGAAGATGACATGAGCCTGGGGCAGTAGGTAACAAAGAGGGGAAAGAGACAGATGGGAAGGGGGTTTGGAGACAGCAAGAGAGAGAAAGAAAGAAAGAAAGAAAGAAAGAAAGAAAGAAAGAAAGAAAGAAAGAAAGAAAGAAAGAAAGAAAGAAAGAAAGAAAGAAAGAAAGAAAGAAAGAAAGAAAGAAAGAAAGAAAGAAAGAAAGAAAGAAAGAAAGAAAGAAAGAAAGAAAGAAAGAAAGAAAGAAAGAAAGAAAGAAAGAAAGAAAGAAAGAAAGAAAGAAAGAAAGAAAGAAAGAAAGAAAGAAAGAAAGAAAGAAAGAAAGAAAGAAAGAAAGAAAGAAAGAAAGAAAGAAAGAAAGAAAGAAAGAAAGAAAGAAAGAAAGAAAGAAAGAAAGAAAGAAAGAAAGAAAGAAAGAAAGAAAGAAAGAAAGAAAAAGAAAGAAGCCTCAGAACTGTTCTTGCACTTTTCAAATTTTTTTTTCAAAAAGTATCAAGACATATTGACCCCTAAGGCAACAGCCTAAAAGCTCATCTAAGTTGTACGTGGAGAAAACAGGAATAATACCACAGGTTTCAGCCATGATTTACAATAACATGAATGAAAGCTGATTCTGGCAGAGATCCATGTACTTAATGAAAAACTTGTTGAAGAGAGAAAAAAAAGTCTAAAAAAGACTGATAGAAGATTAGCAAGAACTAGCATGAGCATGATTACAGCATTTGTATGTCTATCATTGAACACCATCTGATTAGTAAAAAATATTTTGTTTCCATTTTTTTAATTGCACTATTCCCATTTTGAATCTGCAAAACCATGATAATCTGCCAGTTCCTTGTAGATGTCCCAGCACATAAAAGTCTTGGATTCGAAAACTTCCAATGTTATTCAAGTACAGTACCTGTACGTGGTGGTGCAGCAGCAAATATGAAGGTGGCCACATGGAGAGCAGACCCAAAGGGACACTAATAAACACTTTTCTTCTCAGCTCCTTGTAAATATATCAGTGTTTGCCTCTAGCCCAGCATCTCACTTTTGGACACTTCAAGGAAAGCAGGCAAGGAAATCAGTTATTTGATTATCTGCTTTTTTTGTATCATGCCCTCTGAGGCTCAGATCTCTGCTTAAGAAAGCAAATAGCAACAATATATCCTCAAAGGCACAGAAATAAGAGCTGAAAAGCCATCTCTTACATCACTTAACACAGACTCTGCCAAGAAGAATTGCTCCCTACAGTACATTCATAAGTGTTTCCTACTATGCAGCTCTAAATGACCAAAGTGATCGGGCTTCCGTTGTCCCCCTGGGGAGGTTTCACCACAGCCTATCCAGGCACGCTGTTTGGAGAGCAAGAGACACTGATTTCATTGTGTGCCACATCTCAGGGTTTCTACAGAGAGCTTGGCTGCATGCTGCACCTGGAGCAATCTGAAACATTCTGATGACACAGTGGTGAAATTTCCTGTTCACTTGTCATCGTGAACCTGATGGGCAACACCACCCTCAGCCAAAGTGCAAGTGAGCCAAATTCCTAGTCAGCTCTGCTTGAAATAGATTTCATGCTAGGATATGACCCTCAAGTGAAACCACCTTGGAACTCTGCTTGGCTTCAATTCATGTCCCTTGGAAGTCCATGGACAAGGGACAAAGCTCTTTTGGTAAGCTCTTTGGGACAGTGACTAGCAGACTGTGTGTGCTGATTATCATAAGTAAACAACAACAACGACAGTTGTCAGAAGTCAATATGTACAGTATTTCCAATAGATTGACATGATATATATCTGGGGCCAGAGCCAGGAAATGCCTAACTCCCTAATTATGAAAGAGGTGGAATTAGGGTACTAGCTATTTTCAAGAGATTAGTGAATTACACATTGTGATACAAGGTCTGATTCTGATCTTACTCTTCCCATCTTCTGGGGTAACTCAACTGGCTCCTGTGGGGCTCTCCTTGACTAACAACAGTGCAGTGGAGCAAGCTTACTTCATTTGTAAGCTGTGAATGTTTGGTAGCATATACAGGGCCTGTAGCATTCCTTTCTGAGAAACAGTGCAGATGTTGGTAGGATGCTGGCACCAGATATTACCACAGTGGTATAAAATATTTGAAACCACTAAGTGGCTCATCTTTCTTCCATTAGATTAAATATGGTCTAAAAAATTCTCTTTGTAATTTATTTAAGCTGCTACTTTTTGCCAGGCAGATAAAAAGAATCTTAGTTTAATAACATATTTTGTTATGATATTGGGGTTTTTTGAGAAGTACCTTTAAGGAACATGGCACAGAGAGAAGATGTTATTTGGAGGTCATTTTTTTTCTGGAATCAACCTCCCTGAACCCCTGGTAATGATTTCTAAAACATTTCTGTAGTTTCAAGGATGAAATGTTTAGCTTTTTCATATGTTGTTTCCTAGCGCTGGTGAAACATCGGAGTCACATCAGCTGCAGCCTTCTGCATTTCTTAGAAGCACATATTTTCAGAAGAGCTTAGCATAGGCATGGTTCTGTTTCCTGTGATGTAAATGAAGATTTCCTGCAAACTTCAACAGCAGCAGACAGAGTCAAATGCTGAGCACTGTGTGTCACCCTTGGTGACTTGCCCCTACTCCAGCTAACTTTTAGGAAAGCTAACACCACAGCAACTGTATTGGTTGTTTTAAAACTACTTACTCTTTCATTTGTACCTAAGATCTATAAATAAATTCAGGCATTGTTGTTCCAATAAGCTCTATTCATAATGACACTATCCTTAAATAGCAGGAATGCACTATAGTAATATAATGAATTCTTTTCTGTGTTTTGTTTGCAAGTTGATTGAGTGCAATCACAGTGGCTTAGTTCAGAATTCTTCCTTTATGGAATACATTTAAAAATAAAACAAAAGACAGTCACCCGTGAAGGACTTCATAAAATGTACAGGCTGTGAAAGGCAGTCAGCAATCTGTGCAAGTCACGTTCAAAACCTTTGTTTGACAAACTTTCCCAGAAGATTGGCAAAATGTTAAATAGCAACTGTACATGGAATTAGAAAATGAACAGAATCAGCTGACCTGAGAAAGATCTGAACTTGTAGTTCTTCCCACAGCCAACTCTATCATGCAATTTTTTTCAGAAACATTATCCTGATAAAATCTCCCAGGCTCCGAATATTTACTGCTCAGTCATTTATTGTCCTTTTTAATAAACAGGTCAGGGGAGGTATTTGTGAACATGGCATATTTTTTTCCAAAATCATCCGGCAGCCAATATTTTTCAGTACAATAGACTTCTTGTCTTGGGCAACTTTTTCATTCTGAACAAGGGCATGAATGTTTCAAGACCGGCAGGACAAACGACTTATTTATGTTTATCACTCTTTTTGTTGTACCATTTCTTTAAATACCCTTTCATTCCATTCAGCTATCCTTACCTTCACTAGCTGTTGTAGATAGTCTGACTTGTGCATGAATTATTTTAGTTTTATTAAAGAATATCAGGCTCTGAGGGTCCCACTACAGTAATAAGACCGCCTTAATGAACTGATATCTGCTTGCATCTTTTTGCAGGGTAATGTTGTACAAAGAAATGGATACAGTCCCTTGGGTGATATATTCAAAGCTGCCTACAAATTAGCTACTTACAGCAGACAAGACCCTCAGGTTTTTGAACTTATTCAGTGTTTGTTCAAACACGAGTTCCGTATTTCTATACTCATCCAAGTCTGCCTGTTTCAAGCCCTGAAATGTCATTGATTCTTCTAAGCAAATTAGCAATATTTTTGTCCTCTTGTCATTTGCATTACTTTTGGCAGTGCTTGGTGTGCCTGCCCTTCCTCTGTCCCCCATACTATGCCTGTAGAATCCCGAGATCCCTGGAATGCAGCAGTGCCTGTAGTGCTGGTGGAGATGAGAACAGGAAACGTGGCTGTGGCAGGACACTGCAAACACTCCTGGATGCATTGGCTAATGCTCTGCTGGGATGGGACCTCAGAGTAAAGCATTTGGTTATTCTTAATGACTTCCTTCTGGAACAAGGACTCAGGGAACCTTTGATGGAATGATCAGCTCTTTACTTTGCCCTGAGCACCACTGGACTTGATTCATACATGCTGTTGTGGAACAGGGAACAAATTAGGCTCACATCCAACATCCTAGCAGAACCAATAAAACCACTCCATATCTATGCTATCATGCCTAATTTCAAAAGGTAGTAATGTAAAAATGTGTTTTAAAACATGTAGGATTATGTAAAAAAGGAAACCTCCAACTTTTGAAGAGTAAAGTCTTTGCAGATGGCATGCAGATAATTCAAAGATAGTTGTCCTGGTTTTGGCTGGGATAATAATTTTCTTTTGTAATAGCTGGCACAGTGCTGTGTTTTAGATTTAGGATGACAATAATGTTGATAACACACTGATGTTTTTGTTGTTGCTGAGCAGTGCTTGCACAGAATCAAGGAAATTTCAGTTTCTCATACTGACAGAGAGGAATCTGGGAGGGGACACAACTGACCCTTAGTGGCCAAAGGGACATTCCATACTGTCTGGCATCATGCTCAGCACAGTGAGCTTGGGGGTGCTGGTCAGGGAGTGGCTGCCCCTGCTCAGGGACCAACTGGGCATCGATCATAATTGCTGAACTGCAATTATTGGCATCATTTGTTTTGCATATTCTTCTTCTATTATTATTATTGTTGTTGTCGTTGTTGTTGATGTTATCCTCCATTTCTTTCTGTTAAACTGCCTTTATCTCAAGCTGGGAGTTATACCTTTTTTTTTCCAATTCTGTCCCAGTGAAGGGAATGAGTGAATGGTTATGTGGTGCTTAGCTGCCTGCTGGCTTATACCACAATAATTGTGTATTGAAGGCACAGTGAAAATACATACCAGATCCTTAAAAAATCATAAAAAGACCAGAAGAAAGCAGGTATGATGGCAACTAATTGAGGAAGATCTTAGAGATCAGAAGATTTCTCTAAGAATATATCATTAGATCTGGAAGGTTAAACAGAATTCACTCAAAGGCAGGAATTTTGAGAAACTACTTCCAAAAGACATGGATGTGCACAATAAATCATTTTTCAAACATGTTAGGAAGCAGCATCTTGCCAGAGAATCTCTAGGGCAGGAGATTATTTAGTCATAAGGGCCAAATAACATCCTCTTTAAGAAGACAAGTGCAAAATTACATTTCCACTGCAACATCTTGGGAATGTTACTGCACCAGGATCCTTCTCTGCACAGGATGCAGCAGACGATTTGCTTGAATTTGGTGCTAAAAATTAGTGAAACTGCAGGAAGACCTTGTCATAGCCACTGGCAGGTGGAATTCAACACATATAAATGCAAACTCCACTTCTTAAAACTACTAGGAAAGGTTCCAAGTTGCTGCTAACACTGAGGAATAATTTATCTCATAATAAATAGATATGTGAAATTATCATCTTAGTGCTCAGTACTGTTCTGCTGGGGCCTTTTTCTTTGTTCTGGCCTTTTTATGTCAGAAAAGACACAGAGGGGAGGAACAAGGATGATTGGCAGTGCAGAGTGGCTTCAACCCAAGACCCAAATAATCTAGAAGCACTCTTGTACCTGAAAAAGGAATGAGGGATGGCCTTACAACAAACGTCACAAAGGACACAGAGCTCAGGATGATGGTTGGAAAGGCTCTTCCAGTGCAGGAACTGAAAAGCATCAAATAAAGGCAGAGCTTTCAAAATTAAAAGAAAGGACTTCTCTTTCACACCCCACATTGCAGAGCTGTGGATTTCCTTGACACGGGATGCTGTGAGTTTATATAGGTTCAAAACCAATTGGAAAAAGTTAAGAAAATTCTCTCAGGGTTTATTAAATGTAAAAATGCCACCTTTCCTTTGAGAACAACAAATCACTGGAAGCTAGGAGGAGATCAGGTGATGTCCCATTGCATACTTATTTTGTTCTTATACTTTCCCTTTTCCAGTATACTTATACTGATGTCTGCCAAAGGCAAGATCCTGGGCAAGGCAGGCCTTTGATTCGGTTTGATTTGATCCTTACTTTCTTACTGCTTTTTGAGACAGTCTGTGTGCATAGGAGATCTCCCCCTGTGCCACTGCTGGGACAGCAGTTTAGTTACTGCAAGTTTTCAAGGCTGTCTCCCTTCAGTGCTCACACTGAATAATTTCCTTTGCCTGTTAATGACAGGCTGGAGCCTAAACACAGCCCAGGAGGGTGAGCCCTCCCTCCCCACCTGTGCCCTGTGCTGTTTAGCATGGCACACCTGGGCCTGTGGAGGAGATTTGGAAGACAAACAGCATTGAGAAGGGGCATCCATTTTTCAGTAGCTTAATTCAGAGAGACCAAGATCAATGGGACTGGTTTCCAATGTTACCCTGGAGATGTAGAAAGCTTATAGAGATGGTGATATAATGCTGGTCTGGTGGTCTCTAGAGTGTAAGCACAACTATTGTTTTATGACTCAAAATAGTTAGTTTTTCATTAATTTCTTTTTTATGTGTAAATGCTCCTTAGGGAGGCCTGTGAAGCAGAACACACAGTGCTTTTTCAGCCTCTTGTGATATCTGAGTTTCTACAGCAGACTGTCACTGGATTTTTCTAAAGGTGCTTTTTTGTCCACTCAGATGAGAAAGAGATAGGTTGGTTGCAATCAGTTACTCAGCCTGATAGCTTTCCATTCAGTCATACCAAACTGGAAAGCTGGCTCTTACATTAAACCACAACATCAGACCCACCCCTGATGGGTGCCATAACCTGGGCTAGGGAAAGCATAATGGAGGAAAGTGGTACAAGTTTGTGCAATCTGAAAGGTCAGAGAGGCAAGACACAGAGAAAGGATGGCCTTGAGTAGGGTGACCAGATGCAAATTTCTGATCCAAGGGAATTAATTTTACTTGTGTTGCTTTTCTCACAAAGATGGTATTTTCATTTACAGCTATAAAAGAGATCTGACACTGCTGGGGACCTCTGGAAACCTGTCTGAATTGGTGAATGCATGGACAGGAGAGTGGATAGAAGAAACCCACTGTGTGGAAACCTCCAGTAACTGATGCATTTCCCAAACATCAGCAGGCTTGAATCAGGTAGGAAATACTGACTGTAGGTACATGATGACACCACAGCTATCCAAACCACCTAGCCAACAAAATAACTGTCCATAACAAGAGAGCAGAAAAAAAGGGCAGTTTTCTGCTGTGTTTTGTGCATTAACACCTGCAGAGCAAACAGTTGGCCGACATTGTAGATTATTGTATAAAATTTGCTGCAACCTGTACCTCTCAATTACTGTGTCTCACCATTATTCAAGGCTAAACTTCTTTCAGCATATTATTGGTACTTGAGTACAAACTTTTTGTTATAAGGGTATAGATCTTCTAGGATTATGAGGTCTGTTCATGAAGGACACAGCAGCACAAATAATAGAACTATAAGTAGAAAAATTCATTACAAACTATTATTTAAATTAAATAATTATTGCAATGCATTCTGTAGTGATGAATTTCTATGAGAAAATGTCATCTTGGAAATACAGTACTGTATACTAAATAAGGTAATGATAGTAAGAGGATAGTGATGCAAAGAGACTGAATATTTCATATTGAATTCTTACAGGGTCTGATTCCAGACTTGAAAAGTAATTACCTGATAGATGAAAAATACCTATTACTTTATTATTCAAGGAATTCACAAGCAGGCAGCCAATAAAGACATTTCAGTGGAAATAGAGTGTTTATAGGAAAAAGTAATATTACCTTACCTGATTTGAAAACACTCTCTTTTAAAATTCTCTGACATTCAGTGTTAACAGATTGGCCTTGATCACAGTAATCAGCCCAGTTTCAAAAGGCTTCTGCAATGCATAATACAAATGGTATGGAAAGTGATGTTCTCAGCAGGCAAACATAAAGCCAGATGAAAGAATAATGGTACAGAATTTGTGATCACAGCTAATAATGAAAGCATTTGACTTCAACTGAAGTTTTAAAGGAAGAAACTTTCTACCAGTACAAATAGTGGGGATGCAGGTGGGCCATATCTAACAGCTCTAACTGCAGAAAATTATTTCAATGCATCCACACGTGCCTGCCAGTTTGGCAATTCTTAGACCTATGTGTGAGAAACAGAGAACTTCTGCATTACAGTGAAACAAACACAGATGAGACTTTAGACCTGCCTAAGTCTACAGAAAGTAGGAAGCTGATTCTGTGATGGACAAAGCACTTGCATTTACAAACTTCTTCCTTTTTTGATAATTTGTAGTGAGCACGGCATAGCACACTGAGCATGCATGTTGTCAGCATGGTAGCACTGGAACAGACAAACACAACCCAAATTATTTCATTTGCTTTGGCTATGCCAGTGTGTGCACCTAGAGCTCTGCAAGAATCATGACTTCCTGCTGCATTGATAAATATCAGCTTTACTGAAGTCCTCGTTCTGTGGAAAGAGTACCAGCTGGCTCTGGGAAAAGATTTCTCTCATCTTTTGAGGGGAGCTTGGGGATGTAACATATTGAACAGGCTTAAAAATGAAAATAAAATGTTGCAAACATTTTCCTTGACATGTCAGTGGAAAGTTGCTGAGCTGGTTTTAATCTGCAAAAATTATTCTGATTTTTCTGAAAGAAGGAGAAAAGTGTTCCTGTTGTGGAGAGCTGTGAGTGTTTTACAGCATACCTCCAAAAGCCTATCTACTCTACCCATTTACAATGCAGCCCAGGTCACCTCCTACACATCGTGGGAGAACAGACAAGTATTTATTCTTTTTGCACTTGCCTAAAGTAGAGGAAGTGGTACAATTTTGTAAGACGCTTTTTTGTTAATATATATCAGACCAAAAACAGACCCAGACCTTACTTTAAACGGATTTGTGTGTCAGCTTCTAACTTCCAGCAGTGATGTTAGTGGCAAAGCAGATTGGAAAATTGAAAAAGCAGTAGGTGAAGAGGAGTTCACACAAAGAAGGTTGGGAAAACATCCAAGCAAGCGGCATCAGCAAGAGAGTTTATAATTTAATTAAATTATGAAAAGAGTAATGGGTCAAGTGATGAAAACAACAATACAGCCTTTCAAGGCAATAAGGATTAAAGAAACCATCTTCCAACTCACAAAAAAATCAGTCCTTCATTCCAGTAACACAAGAGCAATTGTAAATTCTGTTGATTAAGTTTGCATGCAGTGAGATATTAGATCTGCTCTAAGCTCTGCAGTGCCTACTTTAGCAACTGTGCCACAAGTGTGCAGTGAATATTCTTAATAATTTTATGTCCACAAGATGCCTATGGACCACAAGTGTGAGTTGACATCACCATACAAAATGAACTAGGAAAATGTTAGGATTGCCCAAAAGTTTCGTTTTTCTTGATCTTTTTACAGCACTAAGATACAGGCTGTCAAAATTAATACAGAGGCCAGTTGCTGTACAGACATGGCAGAAGCAAAACCATCCCTGATTTCTAATGACATCTCAGACTGAGCCCATTCTGTGGTTCTTCCTTCCCTACCTCTTACCTGGTTTTCCCCTTCACTCCCCCAGCAGAAGAAGGCAGTTCCTGATTGTCCCATACAGAGTTTTAGGAGTACAATATCTTTTGATACTGAAAATATTTTTCCTTTTTCTGAGTTGATTTCTACCTGTTGTTTGTTTTGCTTTATACAGCTAAATTTCTTCACATCATGGCAGCTTTGGAGAAAGTATGCAAGAAGAAAGCAAGTGAACTTTTATTATGCATGCAACAGCATTGCCTGATCTGAGGTTTTAAACTGGCTTAAGTGTCATAGCCCTCTTCTGATGCCTTTTTGAAAAGCTGCCAGTGGTCCAGAGATTCATTGGAGTTTTATAGTATTATCCTGCTCACAGTGGTAATCCTATTACTGCAATTTATGGTTAATAGAATTAATTCGATATTTAGTTAATAAGCCTTTAGTCATTTACTTTGCTTGTTAGCAAGATGGAGTTGACTGTCCAGATCACAGAGCTATTTGTTCTTCTTGTTTCATTTCTTCATCTCTTTGGCACCACTTGTCTTACTCGGGAGTTCAAAATCACTCCTAAAACATAAGCAATTGCAGCAGTTTGTATATGGGGTAGTACTAGTAATAATAATAATAATAATATGATAGAATGAGGATTTTGAGCTTGGAAACTCTATTTTTAGAAGAAAGCAGCAGGACAGATCTAATTAGACTGTGCCAAAAGAGGAAAGTGATGAGGATACTAACAGCAATATCTTATCCTGACGTGAAATCTGGGATTTAATTGAGGAAACCAACACACCGTTGAAGGATGCAAATGAACCTCCAACAGAAAATGAACTGATTTAGTGTGTAACAGTTATAGGAGATGTTTTGTCTTGTGTCCACAAATGGTAATCCTGGGCCAAAAGCTTCCTTAAACCTTCTTTGGGTTTTCAGTGCTACTGCAGAGATATGGAAAAAGGATCCATCCCTGCACTCATCTTTCTTACAACTGCAGCCCTATAAACCTTGTCACTGCCTTTGGGAGCCCTTGATTAGTGATCACTTTAATGGTGATGAAAAGGCTTGGAAGAACAGTTGTCTAACCACCATCAAACCATCTTAGATTTACAGCTAAAATATAATAATAATATATCAGCAGTAGTGGTTTAATTTATATAATTAGTTTGTTGCATTTTAGCTACGGTGCTAAATAGGATATTTTGATTGTGTAATGCAAGAGGCTGCATTATGTTGTAATAAGCTGAATTGTTAAAATCCTTCACATTTTTTCGTATATCTAGACTGCAGTAGTCAATAGAAAAAGCTGCTAAGGCAGAAGAACAAGACATTCCCACATGAAAAATATGAACAACAAGTAGCAGAGGATTGTGCTTGATGCATGAAAGAGCAGCAAATACTGAACAGATAAAGTGAGGGTTATTATCTCTTACTTCATGCTTCAGGAGTTTGAATATGCTAAGAGACTCAAGAGTTGAAGTGCTGTAGCAGCAGCAATCTGGAGAGCAAGAAACATTGCCTAAGTGCCAGGACTGCCAGGCTGTCACATTCCTACCTGGGCTGGCTCTCAGACAGAAGCGTGGCCAGAGGTCTGCAAGTGTCTTGAATACTGTCCATACCATCAAAAAACTCTGAAAATGTTAATACTCCAAGGGTTGGGATGATTTTTTTTTGGGGGGGGGGTGTGGTTTTTTTGTTTTGGGGGGTGGGGGGATAGGTGTTTGTTTGTTGGTTGGGTTTTTTTTGTGGGGGTTTTGGGGGGATTGTGTGGTTTTGTTAGTTTTTTGTGGGGTTTTGTGAGGGTTTGGGGGGTGTTTTGTTTGGGTTTTTTTGTTGTCTTGTTTTGTTTTGGGGTTTTTTTGGTACATAAAATTTCAATCACTGTAGTTAATATCCAAGGTGTAGGGTAGCTTCTTTTGCCTGTAATTATAAGAAGTTCAGGATGGGAATATATTACTTGAGGAATGGGAGCTGGGCAGAGTATCTGTTTTTTCCTCTAAATTCTTAAACAAGTTTGCTGTTGCTGAATGCTAAATGCTAAGCAAGGTGGGAGCCAGTATCTTCTGTAGTTTGAGAACAAGTAACTTTTCTCATGGTAAGAGTCTCCACAGCTTTCCCATGAAAGCAAGCAAGCTTCTTGCTGAGGGTAAATGGGTGCAGTTCCTCCCCAGCCGATGAAAATCTGGCTTTAAGGAATTGTTTAGCAAGTGTTTCTTGTTTTGATTATTTTCCTTTTTTAGACTATTTGTCACTACTGGTCAGTCAAACACTTCCAGCAAGCCAGGAACACTCTGTTACAGAGCCACTGATACAAATCCCCTTGTCCCAGCTAATGCAATATTAAATGCAAAAGAACTTTACAGTTCTGTGATATGTTTTCAAGTCTGAAAGAAGCTCATTTTTGCTAAGGAACATGACAGGGGTCTGGAAACTGTTGTCATATGAGACTTAAAAATATTTTGTACAACAAAGATCCTAACTTTTCAGAGTTTGGGATGTTTTGGAGAGTGGCCTAATACTTGCCTGGTTTTTTTTTGTTTTGGGATCAACTACCCTTTGTTTGATGGGCTTTCTTTCATTTCTAAAGCTACTTCCAGTTCCATAATTTTTTTCTTCAGACCTCCCCACTTTTCTAAGACCTCAAGATACATTATGTGCTCCTGACTAAATTGAGGATATATGTGTGGGGCCAAGCCTCTTCTCTTACATGCTGCAGTAAAAAAGGTCAGCATTTTGTCATTTGCTTCTCCCCTTTTTCTGTTTCTACGTGAATCACTTCATTGGCAGGCTATAATTTATAGTTTCCTCCCTCTAATATAAGTGCAAATGGTTCATTTTACTGACATAAATTATATGCAAAGGACATACTTAAAGTTGATCAGGCTTATGAGCCTGCTCTTAAAGCCCTAATTTATACCATATACAAGAAGAAAAAAAAAACAAATGAAAAAAGAGTGGCATAAAGGAGTGTGACAATTAAAATAGGTGGGAAGAGAGGAGGGAGATCTCATTCTTGGAAACATTTTCCTTGGGAACTTAATTAACTCTAGAAGAATCCCACAAAAAAATGAAATAGTTTGCAAATTTTCTCTCAGAGTGTTAACTCTGTATTTTTGGTGAAATAAAATAAAAGTAAGTATTTAGCCTTTAGCAATTATATAACCACTCTTCTGGAGATGAAATTAAAGAAAAGAATAACAGTCTAAAGACCTTAAACATAAAGAAGTGAAATGTATAAAATGAGAAGCACTCTGTATTGAAATTTGGGATAGGGAGCCAGCAGCAGTGCAGCAACATGTCTGGGTAAGGCAGAAACCCCAAATCCAGTGAGCTGCTTTGTAATTTAAGATGCTGATCTCAGTGCCTGGAACGCTAGTAATGTGTCATTCCTGGAAGCTAGGATGACACAAAACCTGTGTGGGAAGGAGGGAAAGCAACCTGCAATGTGGGATTGTTTGCCATTTAATGAAGGAGATCTGAGAAGTTAATTGTACCTACGGGGTTTTTATGAATGCAGGTAACCTGATCCTGTGAAATCTATGGATGAAGTTCACCCTTCATCTTCCTGTGAAGCTTGGCATGGGGGCTGCTATTGTGCACAGAATCACAGGAGACACCAGTGCCTGGGAGGCAGCAGTCAGCCCTTGTTTACTTTCATCAGCCAGCTCCAGAGCTGTGATTAGGGTTCTCCTCAAATCATTGAATCTTTCCATAGGAATGATTCGGAATCACTGTATGATATATCTTTCTGTTAGTAGACTATCTACTGTGTTACTTGAAATTCAGTTCTCTTATTTCAGGTATTGCTTGGGAGCTTCAACTCATGTGATTTAAGGAATAGCAGCCACTGCATTACCCTACCAAAGTGAACATACTGGTGTTAGATTTTACTGTCTTCTTCAGTGCAAATGTAAGTAACATCTGTCCTGTTAGGACAAGGATCTTGGAGATCTATATGAGAATCATCACAGGGACTACTTTTACCAAAAACTTAATTTGCTTCACAACATCATCTGTTTTTGGTTTTTATTTGTAACCCAACTGAATCCTTAATTAACTTAAAAATACTTTTGGCAACTCCTTCCTGGATATTTTAAAACAACAGGGAGAAAAATCTAAATTGTCTTGCATGATATACTTTCCAAACATCAAATTAGAAAGTGGTGGGTCATTTAACAAACAACCACCTTGACAATAAGAAAGAAATTAGTGGTAATTATACAATAATTAGTGCATTTTATACAATAATTTTCTCTGAAATAATGCTCCCAAATATCTGCTGGAAATCTAGCAGCTTCTCCAGACATAATGGACTCAGTTTGCTTTTGTTCAGGTTGGTGGCCATGAGATTTATGACATGAATGTACTCTGTCTTTTCCCATTATACTTCAGAACTAGGAAACTGCAGCAATGGAGAATATATTGAAAAATACATTGTAATATATTTGTATATAATAATATATATTCTAATATATATAATTCAAAACCTTCATCAGAATCTGCCTACTTAGTTGCCAGAGTCAGAAAAACACTCCCAAGGTAGACAGACTACCAGTTAGCATGGCATATCTTGTGGCCACCTGAATTTGAAAGACTCCTATGAAACAGAGGAGTCTGAAAAAGTTGACTTAAAGCTGTGGAAAACAAATAAAGTCTTCTTATGCTCTTCAAGAATATTCCTGTTGGACTACAGAAGCCAAATGGTGCTCCTTGTGAGCAGTTCCCTCACAAGTGACCCCAGCCTGGTGATTGCACCTGGTTTGCCCTAGAGCATTGATGATGAAGCACAGTTTCTCGTTTCTGAAGAAACTCATAAAAACCCCTCCTACTAGAACTATTTAAACATGAAAACTGGACAGTTATTTTTCTGCAATTTCTAAAATTTCACAGTGTCAGCAACAGGCCAACACATCCAGGTTTCCAAAGGCTGACACTGGTGTGTCACATCTACCAAGTACATTATACAACTCTTGCTTAGAGGAGTAACTACTATTAAAATAGTAGGGATCTTCATCTGGTAATATCAACACTGTAATGCTTTCCTTTATTTTTACTTCTGCAGCATGAATGAAGAAGTTCCTGTGAATTATCGATCTGTTTCAGAGCCACTTAAGAAAGAGCATCACAGTCCTGGGTGAAATCTTGGACAGAGCCTGTCAGTGGAAAAACTCCCAAGACAGCACAATATTTAGCTTAAGATTCTAGTTTCTATAATCTCACAAGCTCACTCTAGACAGGATATAGGTACTGTAGCTCTGAAGCTCCTTCTTCCTTTTTGACTCTTGTTAGCATGGATCAAAGACAATCTTCACATAAGTTAGTTTTCTTTTACTATTACTCATTGATAATAATATTGTGCTGTGCATCCAAAGTCAAAAGGAAAAGAGGAATAACTTCCAATCACTTATATCACTTATACTGGAAATTAATTCAGAATCATCTCCTTTGTGATTTAGGGAGGTATACTGCTAAAGTTCACAGTGGACTTATTTTTGTAATTTTTGAGATAATTCTAAGAAAAGCAGCTGAAAATGGCTTTAAAAATTTCCTGCAAACAACCATGTTCAAAGCTTTTGGCTTGATGTAATATTTTTAAAAGAAGTTGAGAACTTTCCTTTACAAAAAATTTGAAAACATCTTAATCAGGATGAAATAAAAATCCAGATTGAAGATAACTGAAAAAACAGGTGAACTTTATAGAATTGGAGAGGGAGAATTCATACTGAAACAAGCTGACAACAGAAATAATAATTCATTAAAGATTTTGGTTAACCTGAGTACTCTTGTGTTCTCAATCAGACAGCATTGTCCATTTCCATAGTGATGGCTATTTCAGATTGTAATCTCCATGGGCAACACCGAAAACAGCACTGTTGTTTAGCCAAGGGTAGAATAACTGAGTGCAATCCTCTCTGGATTTGTGTGGAGCCACAACAGTGATGTTAGAATAAGTTAACTTGGAAATGTAGCCTATTTAGTAGCAGTCAGCAATGTGCATTGCTCAGCTCCACTTCACTATTCATGATTCAGAGGAAATTTAAACCTCTCGTTCAGTTGCATGCTATTAACAGATTAAGTTTCATCCTTCCTTCTACTGAACAAGTATAAAGTCAGTTTGTATTAGCAGTACAATCATATCCTTTGCATTTTACCAAATAGCAGGAATTTTCAGTCAGTCTTTAATGTGTCTTAATGTTAGAACAGTCCTACTGTTCTAGCTGCTACAAATTATCTCATTCAACCAGTCAAAAATAGCATTCAAATAATGCTATTTGCTTTCTCCAGTTAGCTCAGGAACTCTGTCTCATTATGGTGGGATATTATGTGCAGCTACACCTACTTTTGTCACTTCTTTACTGGGCCAGAGTAATAGCCAGGAACACAGGATAGGAAAGGACATTCCAAGTAAAGTTTGTCCCATTGCTCTCCTCATTGCCGTGTCATACAGCCTGTTCCAGTAACTTGCCAAGCTCCATCTTTACAACAGGTAACCTGAGTGGGAAGTCAGGCAGCCCCCTGGGAATGCCAGCCAGTGCTGGCTGCTAAAGCACAGCCAGAAACACACCATGCCCAGCTACTGGTGCTGGTCCCACCAGAGCACATCTAAATCCACTCACATACAGCACCAATTCTTCATGCCAACAGATCCAGGTCTTGCAGCATGGGTGAGGCCACACAACACACTGCTGAGAGCTCTAGGCTGAAAACCTTCTCTTGAAAGTGGGGTGCTGGTGGTTGTCCCAGTGCTCCTGAAAAGAAACTATGTGAAGGAAAGGAAGTGCCTGTAGGCTTTTGCAGTTTTGCAAATATGCCCCATGGCTCCCATGGCTTTCTTTCCATTCACACCACACTTCAAAGGTGAGAAAACCTCTTCCAGGAGCACCTCACATTAGAATTTAACAGTTTAAAGAGGACAGGTAGGGTTTGATTTTGATTTAATGTCTAGCATGATCTTATCCAAAGAACAAAAATTATCTGCCTCTGACAGATATTTCCAATGTCATTTTATGTATCTATCAAAAGTAGTTGTTTATCTGAACCTACACCAAACCAAACTCATCCCACCACTGAAGTGGTGTCACATCCAAGAGCAAAAATCTTGGGGTATTATAGGAAAACCTTCTACTGACTTCATCCTGTGCCAGCCTGAGCCCTTATTTGGCAATTTTCCTGAATGACAAAAAAGCAAAAAACAGCATGTGTCTTCTTCTGGAAGACAGAAAGCATCTTGTCTGCCTCTTATTCAAGGTTTCAAACAATAATTCTCCTTTATGACTACGTATTGTTTCTGGCAATAATTACGGATATAAAGTAGATAAGTTTGGTGTAAATTAGCAACACTCTGTGAAGTCACTGGAGCTGTGCCAGTATATACCAGTTGAAGGAATGGCACATAATGTGATCTTCTGGAGCTGTGCCAATATATACCAGCTAAAGGCATGACCCATAATTCTCTACATCAACATCTTTGTGTTGTGCTCTTTTATCAACAACTGCTACATATTCTAAAAACAGAAGGAGGGTCTTGCCTTTCAAAGTCTGTGGAGCACAGGCAGTTTTCTCATTACAACTATTTTACAGGGTCCTCAGGAAACAGACACCATATGTGGCTATGGTTTCTGGGTCCTTTCCCTGTGCAAATAAAAAAAAATAGTTGCATTAGATCCATGCAATGTTTTTGCATGTCAAAGGTGCTTTGGTCCAAATGACCTGGTATCCTTCTAAACTTAAAAATTGCAGAGAGCTGCTCCCTTCAGCTCCTCATACACAGGCATTTGGTACACAGGGGGTTCTGATCATCATACTGCACAAAAAAGGCACAAGCAACTCATACCTCCATCTTAGCTGCACTAGAAGGCAAGTGCTCTGGCATAGGGCATGTTTATATTTATTCAGTTTGATATCATTTCTATGTAAATGTTTGATGAATTTGACTGTGTATGTATTAAGATGACTGAACTTTTTTTCTTGCTTAAAGGTAAACCACCAAATTTTAAGCTCCAGAAGGTATAACTAATAATATTTGCAGTCTGCAGTTATGGTGTTCTGCCCTGTATTCTAACAAAGGACATGAGATTTGCTCCAAGGTATTTACAACTTAATGTTGCCACAGATAGTAAAATTTCTTTTTTTTCCCTTTGCCTCATCTAATTTATTCTAGAGTCAGCTACATGGCTAAAGCCTGTAGCTGCCACCCTCAGACTAATACTTGAGCTAGACCACCTAAAAGCACTTCTCTTACACAAATACAAATGAAGACAATTCCTAAGAATCCGTGTTTCCCAGCAGACAATACAGCCTTTGTTCAGTTGATACGTGCTTGGGTTTTGTTGGGTGGTTTTTTTTTTCTCTGAAAGAGTGGTTGCAAAAGTACAGCCTTCCCATTTTTCCTTGGAGCCTGGGATCAGTAGGCTGTTGAGTGTGATTCCTTGCCTTATCTAAACCTCTCAGTGATGGTCACTCGGGAGCAGACAGGCAATGCCACAGACGTTCCCAGACAGGAAAAAGTGGCCCCAGAGGAAAAGATTGAGCAGGACTCCATTTAAATGGATCTGACAGCTTTGCTTAAGGAAAGATGTTTGTCCCTGTTTATGGACGTGTCCTTTTCCCCCCTTACGATTCCCAGGACCAGAGTTACATTTACTGTGTGTCTGACTGTCTGCTTGGGGAGCCGGAGGTCATGTGTCCCGCAGGCAGTGGGGATGGGTGAGAAATAAATCCACCAAGGCTGCTGCTCACAAGGGGGTTGAGTCTTTTCCTAACATTTCCATTATCCTATTTAAAGTTTAATACCCCAGTGATGGGAGTCTCTCCGTTTATCTCAGTGGAAGTACAGTCAGTGTCCAACCTGCACATGGACATACATTTTCACATGAACCCTCCTCAGGCTGGAAGAACAAAAATGTAAAAAGCATTTTACTGGTATTTAAGTTACAAAATGAAATCAATTTGCAATCAACTGCTTGTACTGATTCACAGTTTTTCCAAGCTATGTTTTATATTCTTTTACTTGTCAGATAAGATAAAGACTATTATTTTTAAACAAAAATATTCTATAGACTTTATTTTTTGCTGTCAATATTTGCATTTTGAGGACATCTAGCAGAAGTAAGAGAATCTTCAGCCAGAGTTTAATTTTAGAAAGGAAATATGGTATCATGCTTGAAGATTTACTTAATCAGTAGGATTTGTCCTGACTTTCAACTTTAGATAACGAAATAGACCATTTTATCACAAGGTTTTAGTGTGTGTGAGGTTTAGTGCCAACCAAAAATGGCTCCCAGTATCTTAGTTATTAAAGTCACATTTGCTGGTGATTATAGCTATTTCCTGCACAAAATGAAGTTTCCACAAATACTTAATAAGTCAAAAGAAGTCAAATAATGGCATGCCTCTGGAAATATGAAATAAATTAGTATTTTTCTGAGATTTGAGTATCCCATCCACTGGGTTAAATGTACGCAGGAACTTATATTTATTCCTGACAATGTCTAAAATAACCTGTGTCTAATAAAACTTCACCAAATCATTATTTCTATCTTCCAAGATGTTGAAGCTCTCCCTGCGCTCTCTCCTCTTTGGTGTAGAGGAGCTAGACACTTTCCACCACTCGACAGAGTTAAAAAATAACCTTCTGCTGTGATCACAAAATATGAACTCTAACCTCTCTTTAAAAACCCAGAGACTTTCATAATGTTTTCAGTTACTTTAGTCAGTGGTTTTGCTGGGATATTTCCTATAAACTTATATATATACATATACATATATATATATCATAAGTAAGTTTTTTTTAATGCTCATCTAATAAGCTTTTTCTAAATGGTTATCTAAAAAGTACTATATTTAATAATGTTGCTCTTAATCAGAGAAATATGGTTATTGTAAAATATTGGTATTGAATTCAGTCCACATATTGAAGGAATAATATTTTAAAAATGGACTAGGCCAGTCCGAGAGAAAAGGAACTTTAAAAAATGATAACACAACACAAAACAAAACAAAGCAAAAAGTTGTTGCAATGTTTTTTCTTCTCTTTCCCACAATCTTGTGTTTCTGAACTAAATGCCTGAAGGGCTTGATCCAAACCTCTTTGAGGATGAAGGGAAAATGTGCTGTGGAGCTTTTGTGCGAGCCCTGCAGGTGCTCCTGGTGCTGCAGGTTCAGCAGCCCACCACGGCTGCCCGTGCAGAGTGGCTACCCCTGGTGTTTGCAAGACATTGACTGACACGGTGCATTGGGTCCTGACAGTCCTGGGCACTTCATGTTCAATTTCTTTCATAAGGACAAAAGAGGGTGTCCTTCCCCTGACTTCAGTGAATGTAAAGTTGGATATAAGAGGAGTATTTTGAAATAGCCATAATGGCTGCCAAAGGAGGCACAAAATCTATTAAGATGTGGCACTACTGCTGTTCACAGAACAAATGACAGAGAATGGAAGGAAAGTTTAAAGTTCACAATCAAAAATATAGAAGTCTAATCCTTGATGTAGAGAGAAACAATTATTTGCCTGCAGCTGTTCATTAGAAAGAATCACAAACTCGTGAACACTGGCAGCTCTTGATCTATTTAGTGATTGGTTGACACACCCCACAAAATAATTGCAGGCTGCTTATTATATTGAACATATACTAGGGTTCTATTTCATTTTTAATTCTGGAAAGCTGTCCAGGCCTCTACCACATAATTCTCTGGCCAAATGGGTCTGGGCAGCTGCAAATTAGAGTTTTTCTGGTTTGTTCTCCTTAATGAAAATATCATTAAAAATCCCAGAGATACAAATTATTTGTAAAAGGCACCATAATGAAGGTCCTTAGTATCCACCTGACTCATCCTTCACATCTGAAAAGTCTTCTTGATTCAACCAAACTTTCAGCAAATGATACTGTACACAGATGAGTTTGACAATTACTCCCAGGAGTGCAACTAAACTGGAATTCACCTTGTAATAGCATGATGTGCTTGCCTTGAATATCAATAGAAGGAATATAAAAATTCCTTGTGTTTGCCCCCAAATTCCAGCATTTTCACAGCCTGCTCTCCTGCCCACATATAGTATCTTCACATCATATGTATCACTGCTTCTCTTTGCAGAAAGAAGACAATTCCAGATGGATTTCTGAACTAGGTTGCTCTCTACAGAGAGTTCAGGGGTTGAGAGGGGCTCCTAAAGAAGATAGGCAGGACCCACTGCCCTTTGGCTACAGATAACTTTTCAGCTGACATGAGTATGATTTGTCAGAAAACACAGACCTACTAACTTTTTTCTGCTGTTTCTTCCAGCAAATAATCTGAAGGTAGTTTGTCATTGTCTCATGTTCACTCCTGGTGAAGGAGAACTCCCATTTCTAAAACGCCTTGTACAAATGCAAACATCCCTATGTGCAATGGTATGCTTCACCTCTGAAAATGGGAATGAGGCAGCTAACTTCAGCTGCTCTCCTCCTCAGTGCAAGCCATTGCACTATTGGGAAGGTAAGAGATCTTGAAGACTTCTGACATTGTGACACTTACTCAGTTTCCCTCCTCAGTTGCCAGGGACTCACAAACACACCTTGAAATTTCTGAACAGCTTCCCATTGGCTTCAGTAGGTGTTGGATTGGGCTTGCAGGCACAACTCCAAATCTATTCCCAGTGAAGCAGTGTTTCTGTACCTGTAAATTGGTAATTTGGGATTCCCTGCTTTTTTCCAAACCTAAGGGCTCCAGTTATGGCATACAAAGTGCTCGAGCCATGCCAAGAAGCCAACTAGAATAATTTTCTCCTAACTAATAAGGTTAAATTTGGTGCCCTTCTCTGAGGTATTCAGTCACAGGGATGAGAGAAGGAGCCTGGCTGGTTGGGCATGAGCAAGAGTAAAGGCTGTGATTGTGCTGATCTGTGAGAAACCTGGGGCTGGTGAGCAGTCTTTACATGATGTCACCTTTCTCAGACTTGTGAAAAGGTTGCAAGGACCTGTGGCAATCCTCCCAGAAAGGCTGGGTCTTGCTGCTCCTGGATGCAGAGTGTGTGGCTGCCTGGGCACACACCTCATTGAGGAGATACCTGTAAGGCAAACAAGCCCCACTCCAAGAGTGTTTATCTTGCAGCACAGAATGCCGCACGCCCGGATCAAAGCTGGTGGGAACAGATGCTGTTAGCAGAGCAGCAGCTGCCCTCAGATCCTGTCCACACCCTTCCTGTTTGCCGTGGCCTACCCAGGGGCTATTATGTTCCCAGCAGGGAGATGATTGCCCTCCCTTCCCACCCCTGCTGCCACTCTCCAGGGAGGGTGTACTGGCGCTCGTCTCGCCGTCTGCCTTTGGGTTCTCATTGTTTCTCTTGGAAGGTGCAGATAGTGGGCTAGACACTCCTTGGCTGGTGCTCTGATAAGGGTCTGGAAATTGTTCTCATGTGTTGCACAGAAGCTTGCTTGAAAGAAGGAACTCAACCCAAAATAACAAAACTGACCACAAGGCTCATTATTTTATTTCAAGTGAGGCACTTGAGCCTGTCCAGACTGGAGAAAAAGAAAAGGTCAGTGTGGCCAGACTGTATCTTTTATTGGACTGGATTAAGGAGGTATTGCAGTTAGTGATGTTATCATGCTCTCTTGCAAGTGCTGTGGAAACTGTATTCCAGCTCTGCATGCAAGGAAAGCTCTATTTCCTCACTGTCCTGCAATGACTTGACTATTGTCCAAGTCATTTATATCAAGTTTGGCCTAACCAAAATAATCCTAACTGAGCAAAAGTAGTGTAATGTTTCTTCGGTACGGTGTAGAAAACTGCACTTACAGTAAAAGGAGGTGACTGGAAAGCAGATGTTTAACAAGAAGACCCGGGCAAGAAAGAAGCATGTTCCTTTTCATCCTGGCTGTCCAATAACCTCTGATCCATCCATTAGTTTATGATTGGTTCAACCTGTAAAATACAGCAGACTTAACTCTGATTTTCACTTGTGAAAATCGGGAATGCTTCCCAAAGCTATCACTGGGGCTAATCAATGAAATTTGGATTTTAAAATGCCTTCTGATTCACATCTGTAGCAAAGACAGAAATCCTTTGGCAGCTTTGGTCTGGTATTGTCAAGTAGTAACATAAACATTCCCATAGGTAAAATATTTCCTATCTTAGGAATATCCAGTGTGAAGCCTAACTAGTTCAGAAGGGTCATCATCATCAAAATACCATTTTAAATACATCACTAGCATGTAAAGTTTATGGTTTATTTTTCCGTGGTCCTTGTAAGTTCAACAGCAAATCTGATACAACTGGGTGTAATCTAAAGCAATTTCTCTCAGAACAAATACAATCCTTCCCCTCTACTGGGCCATTGTGAGGTCACATCTGGAGTACTGGGTTAAATTCTGGTCTCCACAGTTCAAGAAAGACAAGGAGCTACTGGAGAGGATCCAATAGAAGGCCACAAAACAGAGGTCCACAAAGATGATTAGGGGTCTGGACATTCTCTGTTACAAGGAAACACTGAGGGAAATGGGCCTATGTAGTCTGGAGAAGACTGAAAGGAGACCTTATCAATGCATATAAATATTTCAAAGGCAGGTGCCAGGAGGTTGGTGCCAGACTTTTCAGTGGTGCACAGCAACGAGAGGAGGAATAATGGCCATAAAGCACAAGAGGTTCTACCTCAACATAAGGAAGAACTCCTTTGCATTGAGGGTGGCAGAGCACTGGAACAGCCTGCCAGGGAGGTCATGGAGTCTCCCTCTCTAGAGAAATTCAAAACCCACCTGGACTTACTCCTGTGTAACCTGCCCTAGATAACCCTGCCTTGGCAGAGATGTTGCACTAGATGATCTCCTTTCAACTCTAGCTACTCTGTAATTCTGTGATTGTATCAAAATTCTTAGATTAGATTGCCCACTGACTTAGCTTCTTGAGGTATCTTTGTTTTCTGTCTTGCTATATCATAGAGGTGGGAAGAAAGCAGCAACCACACTGATGGCAAAAAGTCAATTGCATTACCTCATGTCAAAGAGAATCATAGGATGCTCCAAGTGACCAAGCCAGTGAGTGAACAGAAAAAATAATGATAAAAATACAATAGGCTGGTAAATATTAAAATGTTTTGCATTTTAGGATCTCTTTAAGAGAAGAGGACATATGACCTACTCTTTAAACACCTGATTTGTAAGGTAATTAATTCAGAATTATAGAATTACAGCAGAAAGTGACAGACACTTGTGCACTTTCAGGACCACATTGGTCCATGGATCACCTATTCTCTTATATACTTGTCCAGCCTTCTCTCATAGTGCTGGCCCTTGCTCACTCTTCAATACAGGATGCTGGATCACAGAGGGAGCTTTTGCCATTCCCCAACATCTTTACATCACACTTTCCCCCTTTAAACTTCTGTCCTTACAACCCACCATCAAACCCTCTAGCTGATGCTTTTAATGGGAGTGCAAAATGCACTGGCAGCCATGGCTGTATCTGTGATGATAAAACATGCTGAGATCTGGGAATGTGCTTTCAGTTGTGAACATCTTTAACTTTCTGAAACGTCCCTGGCACAGTTTAGTCATGACAGTTAGCGATTCTCCCAAGGCATTTCTGGTCACAGCTCACATGGGGCCTGTTCCCAACAGGCAGCCTGCCATGGACACCCTGCTTTGGAGGTTAACAGAGTTGAATAGCTACAGATGTGGCCAGGCTGTCGCTCCAACTTTGGAGCCAGACAGAGGGCTGTTTAGCTTACTGATACAGATGCAGCCAATGGCTTTTAAAAGGCCTCTCAGTGTTTCCCTGATTAACTGTTCCCTGAAATAATACTGCAGAGGGAAACTCCCTGCTTACAAATCCTAGAGCAGGCTGTCTCTTTCCTGGGTGTTTTTTCTCTATTAATTTGTTCTTTTCCCTGACATCTTATTTGTTTTCCCAGTTGTGCTTTCCTATCTGCCAATTTCTGCAAGTTGCACAGTCCTTTCCTATTTCCTCTGTCGCTGGTGCTTCCTCTCCCACCATCACTTTACACTGTGGCATCTGTGGGAGGGGCTTTCCTTTCTCCTCATCGCAGTCTGTAACTGCAGCCCTGCAAGTGGAATGGGAAGGAAGGAAGGCAGCTCTGCCTGGTGTTTGGTGTTGGTTTCTCTCCTGTGTAGGGACTGTCCCATGCTGCTGCCACACTTAAGAGGGTATGGGTTTTGAACTCTGCTGTCAGCTTTTTTCTGGCTTTCCATTTCTTCATCCAAAGTCTCTGAAAGGCAAGAAGCATGGCTCTGTCCTTCCTTGCATGGTTTGCTCCTCTGCACAGTCACAGCATCAGCAGGATAGTGCAAAATATCCCCTGGGCACAAACACAACAGGCTGCCAGGATGGCATGTCCAGTTTCAAATGCCTTGAAACCCTTCCCACTGTGGAATGAGTCCTATGGTTTCTTTTCTCTGAGCAGTCTGAGTAAGAGGATCATTTAGGCAATAGAACTGTTAGAGGCAATGTAGCAGTAGCCACAATGTGCCCATCTCATTTTGGTCATAGGAAATGTCCCACACAGGGACAGATTGTCTCTCCTTTCTGGGCAAAGACATCTTTGCAACCTTAACCTTGTCTCTGACAGCTGGAACTGGACAGGATTTCCAATGCAATTCCACATTTTTTTTCAATTAGCTGACCATAGATGGCTTTACAATCAGGATATTCAGGACACTTTGCTAAAGTGATAGAGGCATGTAACTCTGACCTTCAGATTACATTCTGGGGGCCAAGCACACAGTTTGTAGCTGAGTTGTCTTTTTCTTGGATCTGGATCCAAACAGCTACTAACTGTGAAATACAATTCAGGGAGCTAAAAGTCACAGAAGGAAAGAAATAACACAGATATTAATGGAATTGCTGCCTTATGGCTGCTGTCTGCACAGCTAGCCCTGATCAAGAAACCAACAGGAAAGAATGTGTGTTTATAATACAGCACAATCGAGTAGTAACACCAAGACACTTTGGAAGACAGGTGGCCACGGTGTCCATGGTACAGGCACAAGAACACACACACTGCAGAAGGCATGAGGTATCAGAACACTGTAAAGTCCGCCTGCAGAGAAGTGACATTTCGGTGTGTTTTCTACTTAACAAATTTTTATGGCTTTTAAAATTATTATTATTTTCTTATACATCATTCAGGACCCCAGCAGAAGCCAAGAGCCATTATGTATATGTAGCTGTGTGTTTCATCCTCCAAAAGGCTTTTCTGGGCAGAATGGCAGAGAATAGCAAGGTGTACAAGAGCACCATATCCTTGTTTTTATTTTTTAAATTTTTTTTAAACAGTGAATACATGTTTCTGAGTAACATACGATACTGATGAAGTTAAATTTCATCCTGGTTGATGGCTATGCTGGGACTAATCTCTCCTAGATTTCCTAAGAACCACTGCTTCTTAGTCCATAGATTCCAGATAGGTTCTGTATCCAAAGGATGAAGAGCTTGATACAAAAGGCACCTGCATTTACCAAGAGTCATAATATTACTGTCATAGGAACTGATGTTGAGAAACTCCAAGACTGGGCTCATATTTGAAGACATTTCTGTGCTGCTCCAATTTGAAATAAGAAGGAAAGTGGGCTACAAGGCTCTCCTCATGACAAGAGCGCTGGATGCTCCTGGAGCTTCTGCTTATCTGGATCCTTGACCCCCGCCTGCACCATTTGATCCACATGCTTAAGGCCGCTGGAGACTTATCTCCTGCAGGAGGAATTTGCCTGTGCCTCATGCACCCATCTTACAGCCCTCTTACAAAGTGGATTGTGGGACTAACACTTCAACGCTCACAAGTGGGAAACCTGAGAGCAGGTCATGGTCTCCATCACAGGCGAGGTGTAACAGTCAAGTGGGAGGTCAAGCAGAGCTAACTGGGTGAGGCTCCGCATGTTTCATGACTCTTCCCAGCCACAGTGGCTCTAGGTGTTATCAGTGTAGAAGGATCACCAAAAGCAAATTTAGTAGCTAAATAATTACTAATTAATTAATTAGCTAATTAATTTAGTAGCTATTTCATTGAATGTAAGCAATTTCCTTCCAAAATCTGTTCTTTACAAAATAATTTTATACAAGTAATGGAATGCTCCTTCCCTGGGCAGACAGCAGCCAGCAAGACTGTTTTGGCCAGGGAAACCAGGAAGAAAAGCCTCCTCCAAAAACACTGGCAAGTTGCAGAAAAAGAGGGAAGGGACATACTGTAAAATTATAAGTTGTTTGAGAGGAGACTTGTCTTCCATCCTAAGAGGAAATATGAGCTAGAAGACAATTATTTTTTTTCAATACATTATATTTTGGTCCAAAATTGTTTCCCCTTCTTCCTCTCCCATACTGGTATATTAGTAATTTTCCATATATTCTATGTGTGGCAGTCCCAGCTTGGTGTTTAGGATACGTTCATTTTTCAGAACCTTTTTGCTATACTTGAACATATTGATTCTTCCCACTGCCCCACTACCCATCATTCCATTATTCTAAGGGAAAGCTGACAGTTTACTTTTGGTTATTACCTTCTGAGCTTTTTATGGAGCGCACTATTTCTTAAGGCTTGTGCTGGGCCAGTTCTGTCTTCCAGCCTCTTGCCTAACAGACAGCCAGTGAATAACTTTTCTTAAAAATGGAGGACTTTCCTGAGGAACTTCTCTAGCAACCTCTTGAGTTGCTAACTTCTGCAGGGGAGAGAGGCAAGAGGCAGTGATCACTGCGAGCTAGCATTTGGTTTTGCCTGATGACACATGGCTTTCTAAATTAGAGGGCTCTGAATAAAATAAAAAATATCAAAGCCATGTGTCTGCTTGTGGGTGCCACATTCTTTAGGATCACAGTGGCCATCCCTCTGCACGAATGTCACAGAAACGGCTCAGTTTCATCCCACTTGAATGATGTGGCGATGTTGTGAAACAGGGTGGAAAAGCGTCCCGAAAGCCGTCAAGTGAAGAAACCGCTGGAGAGCTGGGAAGCGGCTGTCAGACCCAAGTGCTGTCACTTTAAAAGGTTGATCGGCCTCTGCGCCTTTGAAATCATTTATCACAGAAGCTGGAACATCTGCCACCATCTTGGATTCATTCGAGGAGTGCGTCTCAGTAGCCATTTTAAATATGTTTGTTTTCAGTTCAAAACACATAATTAAATACAGGCTGGGGTAGAATATATGCCTTGAGCTGCTTTCTCTCACTCTGGTTCAGAGCATGGCTTTTTCACAACTATGTGTTTTGAATTGAAAGCTTTTTTTTTCTTTTTTTGCCTTTTTTTTTTTTCCCTACAGGGCATGTTGTTTCCCAAGAATCAATTGAAAGTAAGGCTGCAGATTTAAAGGAGCCCATCTGATAGGAGTCTGAGCATCCTGAGGCCACAGGGGCTGTCCAGTCTCCGGACTGAGCAGCTCCTTCCTCCAGCATGGATGGAGCTCAGCCCTCACAAACTGCAGCTGAAGCTTAGCTGTCAGAAGACTAAGCTATGTCTTGTGTTTAACTTTGCCATGTCCCACTTCTCAGACAAGGGCACTCAGATGACTTGTTGTCATGGAAGGAATGAACAACCTTGTTACAAGTCTCCAGAAAGGCTACCAAAAAGGTAGTTATATGCTTAACATACTGTCCTTAATAAACTATTCACATCATTTTTTTGAACTTTCTAGGAGGCACCTCAGAGGGACAGCATGAAGACAGTACTTGGCTGTTTGCATTGCCTTAAGTTCAGCTGACTTTTATCACCATCACTGACACGCTGCAAACAAGCCTGGGTAAAAGACGAACAAGTGCTCAGGAATGAGGCACTCCAGACAGACAGAGGATGGGTTGGACCTGCAGTTCTAACGTTATCTCCTAAAGAGACAGGAAGAAAAGCAAGTTCCTAATACAGGAATGAGTCAAAAGCATAGGTAGTGCAATTCTCTGTTCACTCTCCCAGAGAAGAGGAGGGTTTTGTGTGAGGCTGGGAACAATCCCTCTATCTGAAAATTCAAGTCATACAAGTTTTCTGAATGACCAAGGTATCAGATGCTGGGACTACATATCTGCTCGTGCAACATCACTTTTACTCAATTCAGTCAGGCAAAAGAGAATAGGTGGGTACTTGGTAATTCTTAATAGACCTGCTCCCCATCTCTCTGCATATTGTAGCTCCTGTGCTGAGGAAAATTAGGTCTACAAGTGGACCAGGCTGTGCAACATGCTTTTACCATGAGATTTCAAGCTGAGATGGCTTCTGAATGGCAGGTGAACAGGGGCTTTGCAGTGTGCCATAGTGAGCAGGTATGTGCAACTCGCACCAATGAAATACAGGAACAGATTATCTCAGATTGCAATGACTCCATGCTTTTAAACATGACATCTTAATTTTAAAACACAGTGTATATGAGGCAGCTTTTCTTTCCTGAAGTTGCCTGTAAACACCTGAATTCAGAACTATGCAAACAGAGAAGACCCTGTCATATGTCTGCAGTGAAATGAAGAAACAGAGAGCTTTTGCATAATTTATGCTCCAGATTTCCATAGGAGATACCTACAACAAATGTGTTCCTTGGATGATGAAATATATTCACTATTCTGTCAGTGTTTCGACTGAAAGAGAAAAAATACAGAGGAAAAAAGAGGAAACTAATAAGAATACTACTCTCAGAGTCCCTGCAAGAGACTTCTATCTGTGGTCACAATCTTGTACAAAGGAGATGGGATGCATCTCTGTTGAAAGTAAAAGTATCTGCTTGGTATGCGTGCTCCTAGTTCGTGTTTGGGAATAGATTATAAATCTGATGTGGGAAAACTGAGAGCAGAAAAAGCAAGATACCTGCTGCTACTTGAGCTAGTGCTTCCGAAACATGAAGCCAAAGCATGCTTTAAATTTTCTGCTACACCCATCTTTTTGAAGTGTCTCATATCCATACAAAGGGGGGTGTTGTTATAGATTCCAAGGAGGAGGGGATTTGCTTTCTTTTTTCTTACTAATCTGTTTCTCATGGGCTTTCTTCTTTGGGCATGCATTCCAGCACTACAGATGAGTGCTGAAATTACAGGGGTGAGAATTCAGCCAGGAATGAGTAACATGCAGCCATACACACGAAACAGAAAACATCCTCTCTGACTAGGTGATAATTAGAAGGGCTGCCACATTGCAGTGTACACAAACAAAACACATCCCCTTTGGGAATGTATTTTCTTTCCTCTGATATGAGGGTTTGTTTTTTTTTTTTTTTTTTTTGGTTTTTTTTGGCGGAGGACAGTTTTTCAGCTGCTCACTGACATACTTTTAAACATAACTTCTTGTTGCAGCAGCTGCTTCCACATATAAGCATATGACGACTGCCTAAATAGGTCTAGCTGGTATGTTGCAGAACAGAACTACTGTCTGATTAGAAAGGATTGATAACATATCAGGCTCCGTGCTACCAGACTAAAGCAAATCAAAGGTGTCATGGAAATAAGCTGTTATCGCCTCATCTTCTGCAGAAACAGACTGATAACCCTGTAGCCACAGCTGGTGACTGACAGGCTGAGCCAACTATGGGCAGCTGACTTTTTCTTCCACTAAAAGACTCATCTTCTCCTAATCCACTTCCCTTATATTAAGTCCAGAATGCAGGGTCTTTCCTCCAGATCTGACCCATCCTCTGCATTTCTTCATCATGGTCTGACTATAACTCCATCAGCCTAGAATGACCTGCCCAGAAATGCCATATCTCCCTATGCAGGCTATAAAGGAACAATCTATGAGTAGCAAACAGATGCAAATATGAAATTTTTGCATAAAAAAAGTTTTGGATTAAAGAAAGGTATGACAGGATTGGATATCTTGCTGTTACATCCCTGAAATCTTTTAGGGAAAGGAAGCAATATACTTTATCTGAAAAGGAGGAAGGAAGGAAGGAAGGAAGGAAGGAAGGAAGGAAGGAAGGAAGGAAGGAAGGAAGGAAGGAAGGAAGGAAGGAAGGAAGGAAGGAAGGAAGGAAGGAAGGAAGGAAGGAAGGAAGGAAGGAAGGAAGGAAGGAAGGAAGGAAGGAAGGAAGGAAGGAAGGAAGGAAGGAAGGAAGGAAGGAAGGAAGGAAGGAAGGAAGGAAGGAAGGAAGGAAGGAAGGAAGGAAGGAAGGAAGGAAGGAAGGAAGGAAGGAAGGAAGGAAGGAAGGAAGGAAGGAAGGAAGGAAGGAAGGAAGGAAGGAAGGAAGGAAGGAAGGAAGGAAGGAAGGAAGGAAGGAAGGAAGGAAGGAAGGAAGGAAGGAAGGAAGGAAGGAAGGAAGGAAGGAAGGAAGGAAGGAAGGAAGGAAGGAAGGAAGGAAGGAAGGAAGGAAGGAAGGAAGGAAGGAAGGAAGGAAGGAAGGAAGGAAGGAAGGAAATGCTATTTTTTATAATATCCTTCCTGTGTGCATTGTCTGCTTGAAGAGATGGGACCACATTCAGAATCAACCTCCTCTTGCTGGAGTGCCTCACAAGAAGGCTGATGGTGTTGACCCTCTCCAACTAAGCTTGGCTACTATTCTGGTCTATATGGAAGCAAGAAAAAATCACAACAACACTTACAGTGTCAGGGAAATCATATGTAAATCAACCTATGGAACATGTGTAAATAGTTGCAGTTCTTTCTGGTGGATAATTTTGCCAAGTTCTGTGTGGTCTTCAGGAAAAAGGAGTCATGTGAATTCAAAGCATAACTCATTAAACCTGGCATACAAAGGTTCCTACAGTGAGAAGGATATTAAGGTCAAAGCTGAAACTTGATTTAGTTTTTATGTTTTTATTAAGACTTACTAGATATTCTGCCTTGTTCTCTACAAAGAAAAGGACATAGCCTCATAAAAGTTAACAAGTCTTCTTAAGGTTGCTATTATCAGCAAGGAAAGAAATGGCAAAATATCATTTGCTTTCAAAGCACATCACTTTCAATATTTGTATGTGATTTTGTATTCAACCAAAGCAAAAATAAAAGATCACTTGATGAAAAGGTTCAACAGATTTTCAATGCAAATTGTGTAAGAGAGCAAAATGTTTTCTGCCTTCCATGTACAGTGATAGCAGCAGGCCAATTCTGATGTGTTTAAATGTATTCAACAGATATAATTTACATTTTTCTTCAAAGTTTTAGGATATAAGCACACAGCTTTCAAAAGGGGCTTTTGAACTGAGATTTTAATAGGACTCACAAAACCCCACTCCTAGATGAGCATAGCTGAAGAGCTAAAAAATTTGTGCACAAATTTCCAAACTGGTTGTAAGGTTCTAAATGCCATTATATTCCAATGCCATTGCATGTAAAAAACACTCATGTAGGAAGCAGATGGCATCTTTTAAGATATAACAAGATGAAATAGAGGTCAGATTTGCAACAGGTTTTATACTTTTGATGTACATATATGGTATATGCAACAGTATTTTGTATTTCTACAGGGAGACGTGTTTCAGCACAATCAGGTCCTGTTTCAACAAAATCTATGATAAGATACCTGAATTTAGGTATCTTGCAGAATCCACCAACATAAGTCAGTCTTCAGTCCCATCACACTCAGTAGGTCTCCACCATGTATTTAGAGTCAAGGTCAGGCTAAGGTGATGTGTTCAGGATCAGAGCCACCCTTCCTCATCCTGTATGGCTGGGGCTGGAACTACCTGCCTGCCTGCCTGACCCAGCTCTGCTGGCTGATGTTGGTCCTCAGGCAAGGGGCTGGGACCTCCTTTGCCTCACCATGGAAGGCAGCCAGGAGCACAGGGGCATGGGGCAGCAAGGTGGGAGAGGTTGCCCTTCCCCTGATGCAGCCCCTCTAGCTCAGAGCCAGCTGCAATTGGATTTAAAGGGCTGCAGGAGCACAGGGTTTTCCACAGATCCACAGGAAGAATAGAAGCAAAGCATATGGTTTCATCTGAGTCAGAACAAAATATGCAACAAAGCCCTTTTTCACCTTAAAGGAGTGTAAGTAATCCTTGGCTAATATCTGTGTGTGAAGTAGATTTCTTCACATAGTAATGCCCCGCAGTGGTAGTTTTAAGTTGTAGAGAATCCAAGATCTTCCTAAAGTTAAAAAAAAAAAAATCAAACATCAAAATAGAGGCCAAGCTGTGTCACTGGGCTGAAATTCCTTTGACAGATGCAAAGGTCTTGATGACAGTTATTTTCCAGGTCTGCAGCTCAGCAATCCTGCCCCTGAATGGTTTCCCACATGAAGTGTTTGAAGAAGCAGTGGACGTGTGACTGATCTCCCAGGCCCACTGCCTGCTCTTCTTGGAGGGTGGGGCAGGGGCAGAAGGAAAGGTGATGCTGATAAGGGAATCTGAACCAAAAGTTGTCACATTCTAGATGTGATTAGATGCCCTTGCTGTGACTTATTACACAATCTGAAAAGTGGAAAGGGAAAACCTGGGGTGAAACGCAGCCACAACAGGGGGAGATGCTTTTTCAGCAAAGAGCAAAAGCCAAGAGAGAAACTGTTGTAGATGCCTAAACCTGGTCAGATATCAGAGCTTCTTCTCTTCTGTGGGATAGATATGATGCTGCAGTAAATTTATCCCCAGTCAGACCTACTGTCATTTGCATTTATACCTTCAAAAGCTGCTGATTATATAAAAAGGCCTGTCTTTAATAAAGAACAGGACAATACTAAAAGCCATTTTTGATCAGTCTGGGTTATTTTAGGTGTTGCTATTTCCCTGCATGCTTGAATGAACTAAGCTTTGAAGCCTAATGTATGTAATAGAATTAAGAGACTTAAAATTGGAATGCTCTCTAAATTTGCAGAAAATGTTTGTATATTTGCTTCTAAGAAAAATTATTAATTCATAAATTCCACATTCTTAATATTTGTTATGGCCTGTGAAATAACTATATTATCCTCCATTTTTCCCAAAACATTTTTATCAAATGTCAAGACCGTGAGGCAAGGATTCCAGGATTTAATATATTATCACTATGGATTTTTAGGTATGCATTATTTGTAAATATGCATTGTTTGTAAATATGGATTACTGTATAGATTGATAAAACAAATTGTTGTGCAAGTACAAAGTAAAGTGCAAATTTTCCTAGTCTAAAGGAAATCTCCTTCTTAAGCAATCTCCTTCTTAATCAGGTGACACACTTCTCTCAAGCCTCAATACACATCACATCTACCACATATAGCCTGGGTTTGTTCCACTTCTGGATGACAGGATGACTCCTAATTATTCCTCAGCTTATTATTTAATTGTTGAAATCCTGACTGGGGATGGCAGCTAAGGTGTAATACAGAAAAACTGGCCACTAACCCTACCCTGGATGGTCAAGGCTTCCTAAGAAACTTTGCAGAGTATGAGGGAGCATTTGGTCTAAACTGGATTTTAAGTCCTGTTGATACTTATCTGGTCTGGTTCCCCATGTCCAAAATAGGCCTGATACAGCACAAGGCTGCTCTGCCTGGTGAGGGTAATCTGAAGAACAGTCCAGGGCCAGAAAGACCTTGCAGGGAACACCAGCTGAGTAGAGACAGCAGCTCTGCTGTGACAGTCTCAGCATCGTGTTGTCTTTTCCTGATGTGTCTGCATAGCCATTTTAAATGCAAGCCTTTATCAGGCCTGCATTTGCCTAAGTAATGTCCCATAGGGATTGCAATGAACAGATAAAGGTCCATTGTCTGGCAAAGATTAAAGTATGGGCTTTCCTTCTCACCTCACTTTTATAGCTAAAGAAGAACCACGACGAGACTGAGGTTTTATGACAATGTAAATTATTGGTTAGGGTGTCACAAAAAATGTGTATCTGGAGGCAGCCAGGTGGTGACCACTGCTTTGAAAGCAGCTGTAGGAGTGCTCTGTGGAGTTGAGTTCAGCAGGAATTTGGGTTGGAAGTGTGGCTGTGACAGAGAGGAACTACGGCTCAATACAAAATTACGTATTTCCCATCCCTCTGCCACATATTAGGACTCACTGTGTCAAGCAAGAGGTTGTAGGAAGGAAAAGGGCAACAAAGGGACAAAGAGAAAAAACAAATCCTTTCCCCTTGGTTCCTATCTCCCCTAATGTTATACCTTAGCTGTTTGAAAAATACATCTTTTTTATCTCCTTCCTGAAGCCTGTGGAATTTTAAAGGCTATCCATGCACTACCTTCATATCTTCTTTTACTTTCCTATTTCCCTTCGTCCCTTGCCCTCAAATAACTCTGGGCACATTTGTATGGCAGAGGAGGACAGCTGCCTTCAGCATACCCTCATTTCACCCCATTCTGGCCTTCACCAGGTCTTCAAACCCTGCCTGACCCCATCTCTTTGCTGACAGCCTCCCAGGGGTTTGAATGGCTCATCCCTGACTTGGGGCCAAAATACACCAGCGACACAATGAAGGGTGCTGCCTTTTGTTTATTTTCTGTTCCACCAATAAGCAGGAAGCTTTACAATATAGTGTTGCAGCACAGATACTTAGTTTCCAAATTCCTGCCACATGTTCATAGAGTGTCTGCCAACCAAGAGGTCCAGCCCATAATAATAGCCATACCAAATCCAGTATGGGCTTTTTAAAATATATCTACATGCAGAATGAGAACACTGGGCCTGCAGAAAATGTTGTATTGCTCCGAAAGGTGAGCTGGGCAGCTTGCTAATCTCTTTGTGTGATGAGCAGAGTGAGGTCCTTGTCCAGATGTCAGGAGGGCCTGGCTGAAGCCTGAGCTCAGCAAGAAGCTAAGAAGGACACAGCAACATGTGACAGCAGGGTGCTGCAAAAGTTCTGCTCATAAATGCACACCAAGTGGGGTTTACCCTCCTTCTCACAGCTGCCAGCTCATTTAGGTATATGGCGTCATCCCGCTTTATTAAATCAAGGTTTTGATCTTGCTTTTGCCAAGAAGACTAGCTCAGCCCTGTTTTCCTCCTCAGGCATGCTATCCAGTTGTGTTTCTGGTTACTTGACATAGCCTCATGTCCACAGTCACTCTGTTTAGCAAGGAAGTTTCAATCCCATTTTACATGTGTGAATGTGAGGCACAGAGTGTGCTGAGAGACAGCACCATGGAAGGAGCTTTCTTCTGTTTCACCAGCTCTCTCCAATCTGTTAGTTTGCTCTTCCTACAAGCAAGGGGGGATGCTGAACTTCAGAGGCAGTGGGAACAGGAGGGAGCAAGTAGAAAGGAGAAAAAAAGGAAGATCTGGCATTGACTGAATGCTGATTGCTTGCCATGCTTTGCTGTATCTAAGCTTTTATTTAGAGGGAGCAGCTGAAGGTCCCAATCCAGGCTGTCAGAAAGTGATGGAAAAGAGTGCATGATAATCTACAGGGGAAAAAAACTCAGTCAGAAGGTCAGTGGTGAAATTACCCCAAAGGAACACATATGGCCCACTCCATATTCCCCACAATTTGTGCCCTAAACGGATGGAAGAGAAATTTCCCACACACGTTCCTTCAGCAGAGATGGTGGACAGGGGCAGGAGGAGATCTTTTGCCTCCCTCTGTCTCTTGCAGCCTTCCTTTCCCTTTTTATGCAACCAGGAACACCTTGCTAAAGGGGTAGAGCCTGCTTTGCCCTTCCAGCTGCTGATTCAACCCTCACTTTTGGGGTCACCTTATGCTGTAGTCTGGTCTACCTATGGAGAGTATTTTTGCTGCCAAGCCTGCAAAAGGCACACACGGTGAGGGTGTCAGCAGCTCCTCTGACTGCTGCTGAAAGATGAGATACATGGCCCCACAGATGCCAAGGCCGGGGAGGGGCAGGAAGAGATGAAAGATGAAAAAGTGGGAGGGAAGATTTGCTGTGTCTGAGGAAACTAGGACTTTACTCAAACTCAGGTTTTTGCATCCCTGACCCCAAGGTGACCTGCTGACCTCTCCTCCCTGCCTGGCTCCAGCCCAGCTGTTTCTTCTGAAGGAAAGAGGCCAGACTCACCTCCTGCACTCTGCTTGACAGCGCGTCCAGGCAGACTGCTTCCTGCCAGAGTAAACACAGAGTGGCATGCACAGACATGTGGTGGTTTGGGCCACCTAATACCAAGGAGGTCAACAGGATAGGTGCCCCAGAAAGCCCCAAAGTGACAGTGCCATCATAACTGCACATGTGCTACTCTTCTGTTTGTTGATTGCATAGGTAAGAATTGTTGGATGTTGCTTATTCTCCACACAGACATAAAAACTGTAAAATAAAGGTCTGGAGCAACCCTTGAGGTTATGCATCCAGCGCACAAAAGATGTTCACAAATCACTTTCCTAGTCAAAAACCCCTGATATAAAAATCTGTGGCAGCATGAAGCATGAGGGCTGAACCATCATGGACCAGTAAAGAAGCAAGAGATGTATGGCTAGCTCCTGACAGAAAAATTATGTGAGAGGAAGAAGCAATATTTAAAAAGCAGTCGAGAAATAATCTAGTCCACAGCCAGGACAAAGCAATTACAATTATGTGTGCTTGTAATAGGAAGGAGCAGTGATTCCATTACTAAACTCCTTCCTCAGGCAAGAGATCAAAGGAAATTACACCCGTAAGAAGAATTTCTACAAAGTCTCACTAATTTAACAGCAGTTGTTTCATGTAACATTGAAATCAAAAACCATGTAAACAAGCCTTGATACAGGTTTGAATATTTTCCATTCAGACATGAGCCTGAACATCTTGCACTGTTCCTGACTTTTGGAAAAAGTTTGAATCCAGAGATGGATGGATTCAATTTTTGTGATCTGGACTCATCTTCACTTAGTATTAACAGAAGTCAAATCCTTAGCAAGGAATATACAGTAGCTTGAAAGAAAATGCAGGACACAACCAGTGACTGATAAGAAAATGTCAAATGAATCCAACTTCAGAAATGTTTCAAAACTAAAAATGAGCCTGATATGTCACATACTTAGCTGCAAGTAAGACATTCAGTAACTTTTAAGTGGTTAAGAAAAAGAATGACATTGCAGTAACACAAGTAGCAGCACCTTCCAGTACGACTGAGAAAGTTCCCAGGCTGGTGGCAAGGCAGCAACAGAGACCAGCAGCATCCTTCCTTCACACTTCCCCTCTGAGTCAGTTTGCCTCCAGGAAAGTTTGAGTGCTGCAATGTAGGTGGTGCTGAGCAGGTCAGAAAGGCACAAAATACTAACTGGAGTTCACTACAGCTTGTTTATACCAAGGTCTATGAACCCTGGCTGTGTAACACCTACAAATCTCTTCCAACACAAGTGTTTTGAAGGGGCTATCCCTGCAACCACATCTGGGCACATAAATTAAAAAAATGATTCCTAAAACCAGGCAGCTGTGGAGTGATTGGCTCTTTTCCTTTCTATTACCATTTTCTTCTCATTGATTTAAGACTTATCTGAAATGCTTCTGTCCACCAGAAGTCCTACTGGGAATACTGTGATTGTTTCTCCCCTTCATGACAGAGATCTCTCTTTTTCAAACTAGCTCCTGCATGCCAGTTTTGCTCTGGCTATGCCTGCTCCAGTGAATTCGGTGAGAAAAGGCAAAAGGCTTAAGCACCAGCCCATGACTGCCTCTGACATTTGGCTGTCAGCAGGCTCCTGGGAGCCGTGCCGACGGCTGCCTCTGAGCCTGCTTCCATCGCTCGGGCATGGCTAACAAATGCCAAAAACCATTTTCTCACACTAGAGGCAGCCCTGTAACCTCCCATCCCTCTCAGTCACTGCCCCTTCCCCATAGCTGAGAACCACCGCACCTCATTCTGATTACTTTCATGTTAACATGGGTCTGTACATTTTCACACAGTGTAATACCACAGTCCACTGCTATTCCTGTTTTTCCCCTTTGAATCATAACCCTGGAGCCCTGCAGCTCTAGGCAGCCAAGTTTCTTTCAGAAAGAAGATTTACAAGATGAGAATTTCCTTCTCAAGAGCTCATCTGTTTAGTCCCCACCTGCACTCCTAATCCTACCAGTGACATCAGAGGGAATGGGCAGACACTTGAATTTTCAGTAAAAGGCAAAAGTGAATGGTCTCATATTCATTGTCTCCACCTACACACATCTGTTTCCAAAAAAAAGCAAAAAAGAAGTTTTAAAAAGGAGAGAATAATTAGAAACAATAGCAAAAAGACCTGCACACACATAAACATGACAGAATCTAAAAGCAAACACTTCTGAATTTCCCGTAACAACAAACTGGATTCATAGTTCAAGTACCCTTTGGATGTGGTAACCAGGAGCTGGAACGAGCAGCCAAAAGCTCAGCTCGGATGTGGCCTCTGGCCAAGGGCAGGATAGGAGATTCTCAAGAGCCACACTCTCTCTCTCTGAAGGCAGAACACCAGGAAAGAACATCTTCCTCCCTGGGAGCCAGGGTGGCCACAGAGCTGGCCCAGGTTCATAGGCAGCCTCAGAAATCCCTCACATCCTTTATTTTCTACAGAAAAGGATATTCCTTTCCCAGCTCACCTGTGCCAAGTGCTTCCCTCTCGGGGCACACAGTGCTCCAGCTCAGAGCTCTGCTGCCTACCACAGACATCTGCAGAGGCTCCTCTGCAAACAGCTACTTCCAAACAGCTTAACCCGCACAGATTTCTGCTTTACTGGAAAAGGATATCGCGCTTAACTGCATGTTTGAAAAGTCCTTGCACACACATGGACACCCCCACACACACTCACAAACGGCAGGGTTAACAGCTGGCGCCTGGGGACAAGTACATTCAACACTGGCTTAAAGCATAACTCCACTGCATCCCCTCATCTGATGAAAAAACAGCAAAATGTCTCAGGAGAAGAAGCCACAGGGCTGTTATAGCTTTAACAGACCCCGAGTGCTTATCTCAAGCAGAGAGAGTGATTTCATGGCAATAATTTGTTTAAAGTGTTGCTGATTGCTTCCTATTTCTTCCCAGCAAATGACTTTTACACCTTTCTACTGGTGCTTTTATATGAGCTGCTATGGCAATTACTCTGCGGGAGGCTGTGTAAACATCGCACAGACCCTTTTATCTCCCTACCAAAGGCCACAGAAGACACCCCTGAGACCAGATAAAAAGTATTTTCATATCTTTTCTCCTTCCTTGAAAAAAAAAAATATTAGGTTGCTAACAGAGTTTTCTCTTACTCTTACAGAATGCATTCAAATGTACTTCCAACAGAGACTGCCCGATCCCTGTATGTAGTCCCTTTGAAGGAACCTTAAATAAAGTATTAAATAAAATTACTGAAAGTTCATGGGGCCAAAGAACTGCCCCTTCTCTGCTAAAAGAACAATATCTCTGATAAAATTATTTCAGATTAAATTGACTCTTTCAGAAGAACTACAGCTAAACAGAAAATGATCAGGGCTAATCTGATCATCTGAGGAATCTCATTCTGGTACCTCTGTTGCATCCTCTTATTCTCCAGTGCCAGTGCTAGGTGATAGCTGTCTGTTTCTCTCATCCCTGAAAGGAACAGGTTCATGCAATGACTTCTGGAGTCTAGCCAAGGCACTTTGCATGTTTGACAGGAGCTCCAGCCCAAGGATTTGGTTTGGCCCATGAGAGTTTTCTTCTCAATCCCATCTTCAAAGTTTCTGCATTCTCTGGTCAACAGCTCTCAGAGATATGCACTCCATCAGATCACAAGTGAAGCCCAAGCTCCATCCCAACTCTGTCAGATTAACCAGAGCACACTATAGAGTCTGTGCCAGTTTGGGGCCTTTTTATGCTAATTTTGTTCTGACTTTAAGAGGACTGAAAACTGCTGAACCAGCATAGAGTTAGAGCAGCACAGGAAGATAATATAAGATCTGGCATAAATCCTCCTGGTGCAAAGTTGGGTTGTCAGTGGGTTTTGGCGGACTTATGCTGATGATGTGAATTTCTTCTTATCAGTGTATTGTGTCATGTGACCATAGTGATGGGTTTTTTCTTGTCTTAGACTATCCATGAAGAGTGAGAAAGACACCCTCATACCAATTGGTAGAAAGAGAACAGCAGAGGATTAAAGCTTACAGGATTATTAACTCAATAATTCACTATTTTGGCTAGGATTGTGATGCAAGTTCCATTTTAATGCTTGATTTTCAGTTGTGGGGGGGATTGGATAGTTTCACTGCAACTTATATAAAAAAGAATTATTGAAGCTCTACATGCTTAGCAACATATTGTCTTCCTTTCTATGATTTAATGCACTATATGATATTTCTTTTTCTGATATTCTGTATGAATGAGATGTTTCAAATGTCTTATGAATGAAGTCCCAAAATGCAAAAGGAAAACTTTTAACACTTTTACCTATAGGCAGAATGAGGAAATCTCTGTGGTGTTATCATAGATTCTTAATCACGGTTTTCAATTTTATATACAGTTTGTACTATTATTCCATTTCATAATTTCTGAACTCATATTTACTGTGAGACAAGGTAAATTTGAAAGCAAGCACATTAGTTTACTTCCAAAAGCTGCCACTGCCCTTGTCTCAGGGATGAAGGGCACACATACAATGTTGTGAGGGGGGCACTCTTTGTTTAGTCCAGTTGGGATCTTTATCTTTTCTGAATTATGGGTCTTCCAGAGCATTCACTGCCCTGCTGGTCCCTCTGCTGCTCATCCACCCCTACTGATACACCATTAATAACACACAAGGGAAACTTCTTACATTAACCTCCAACAGTAAGTTTTGGCCAGAGTTTTTTCAGTGTTTAAGATGTGTTATCTATATTATCAGAGAACAGGGCTCCAGTAGATTAAACTCACATTCAAGAAAGGGAATGAAGGGTATTATGCACATCCCTACTTACACAGAGTTCTCTTCTGATCTCTATTTGCTGAGGAGAATAACTCCTCAGCTTCAAGACAAAAGCAGGTACTCATCAATAGGCTCTACAACGTCTGTTGAAGAACGTGCCATGTGCAGCATGATGTCAAACAGGGGAGCTTGTTAGGATGTTATGAAAGGAGTTTCCTTGCTCCTTGGAATGAAAGCCCATTGCTGTCTCCAGGTGGTAAAAACATTAAAATAAGACTTACTGTGCAACTCTGCTTATTTCACACGAGCATGAATTGCTCTGGTAAAAGAACTGTCTGTCAAGTAAATGAAATGAGATAAGCAGGACTAACACAGTATTATGCTCTTGGCATACCAGTGACTCCTGTAACATTATCTAGATGGCTCCATAAATCGCTCTTAAGTACTCCAAGTGTTTTTACATGCATTTTCTTCACAAGCAGGCTTAGTGACATTGTTCTTCCTGACCTTTGCACACCCCTTCAGCCCTCAGAAAGAAGAACTGTAAGTGTGTGAAACAAAAGCTGAAATGTTTATTCACAGCAGTACTAATTGAAGTAAAGTCTTCTGAAATCTATTTGCTGTATATGCCCATGGGTACATGAAAATTCAAAGCAATAATGCCCCTTATTAAGTGGATATTTATTCTCCCAACATGGAAAATCCTGCTTCAAGCCCCAAGATATCTGCAAGAATACCACTTAGACCAAACAAAAAGGAAACTCCTGTACAGTATCTGATGATCATTTACAAGCCAAGTCAGAGCTTACTAATTGGTTCCTTAATATTATCATATTCAGTCCTAAAGCCTCCCTTGGTGTGAATGGTGGCACTATTTCACCACAAAAACTTGTTTCAGATTAAAAAAATACAGTGTCTCTCTCTAGTCAAAGTTGCTTTCCAAATACAGTCCCCTTCAAGCCATTTCATACACGAGACTATTTCTAACCTGTTTAAGTGGAAGAGCAGGAGCACTCAGAAAAACTCGCACTTTCCCAGCTACCTTTAGCAATTTAACGGGTGTGGTTACAGGGCTCCCCAGGCTGCCTTACCTGGATGTAAGGGACTTCAGGGAGAAGAAGATCCCTCTGAGGGATCTCCCGGATGCCTGCCCACAGGCACAGAGAGTTGGTGGAGCCCCCAGGACACTGAAGACAGCGTGGGAGGCAGGTGGGACCTGCGTGCTCTGGACCAGGAGCATGAGCAGTCCGGGTGTCACTGAACATCAGTGCCCATGCAGGAGGTCCCAGGGGCAGTCCCTGGACAGCATGGGCAGGGACAAGAGGAAATGGCCTCAAGTGGCCCCAGGGGAGGTTTAGATTAGGAAGGAAAAATTTCTTCACCAAAAAGTTTTCCAAGCACTCGAACGGACTCCCTAGGAAGGTGGTTGAATCACTAACTTCAAGGGCTGAAAGAAATCCTTGGTCCTTTTTGTTCACTGGTGTAGGTGTAACCCTGGGTTTTCATGGTGACATTTCTTGAAGAACTTCACCCAAAGGGAGTGGAAGAATAGATACTAAATTTTATCTTACTCTAATACGCTAATGTAATAACAGCTTATTATAAAATAAATATCCAGATGTCAGTTTTCCAGCCTTCTTTAATCACATCTGATTAATCACAAACCTCTCCTTAAAACAGAAAAAGAAAGAGCACACACAGAGAATTCAATTTTATCTAACATTTCTGTCCAAGCTATTTCTATCACTTCTCTGAGACGTTTAGGATTTTCTGTTGCTTGCTGGACCCTCTCCAACTGTCCTTTCAGGAGATCTGGGAATTGTGGGATGAAAACCCCTAACAGGTTATTGTCCCCAGGATGTCCCCACCTCTGCACTCAGACTCAGCTGCCATCTGCCTCGCAGCCTAAACCAGTTCAGGTTAACAGGGTTGGCTAGGAGCAGCTGAAGAGGGGATTCTTCAACTGTCCTCACATTCCTGAAAGAAGTGCAGTTGCTCGTTGCTCCTAACCCAAGGGTGGCCACAAGGAATGTTCATGGGACTTGGGCTCCTAAATCATTACTGTGAAAGCTTGACCCTAAATCTGGAGCATGATGTGTAGCCACTAACTGCAATGGGAAGAGATTTGGATCTCTCTATTCTTAGTGGTTTGACTGTGGTTCCTTGCTAAAACAAGCTTTTTAACAAGTTTGTCTCTGGAAGCCTTTGGATTTATTATTCTTGCAATGTTTGTTCTTAGAATGGCCTGTTGCAGGAAACACTTAGTACTTTGCATTCTTTTTGTATCTGGCAACACACAAACTTCAGGCCTGCAATTCTATTCTTTAGAGTAATTGTAAATCATTACACCTTCTTTCACACTTCCATTTCTCTATTACTGTTCAGATAGCAATTGCTATAATCCACAATTTGCAAGATAGATGATGAAGTGCAGATGACAACAGCAGAGCCAGCAACATTGCTCCTCATGCATCCTTCTAGTCTGTGCTCCTCTTCCATTGGGAAAGAAGAAGCTGTTTCACTTATATAGCTTATTTTGTTAGCTTTGCTCAAATGATGCAGTGACTGCCTACAGCCTGTGAACACTTTCCTCTGAGGCTCCACGGACCATAGGTTCTCCAAAGAAGTTATTCTAGGAGATATTTGCCTTATTTTCTACTTCTGTAGAAAACAACAAACCTGAGAATGGAAGAGGCAATAATTAACTATATTCTTGTTTCCTGCTAGCAAGAAAAATAGTAATGAATTCCCCAGTATAGCAAATTCTCCAACCTAAAAGCAACTCCTGTAACATTTTATATCACTTTCTACTGGGATACTGTTCAATTTACTTGCTTCAATGTAAGGTTTTCTTTTCAGTTTAATAATAGAAAATTGCCATGTAAATTTGTTTTCTATTGTGTAAGAATTTTTATAACTAAAGTTTATTATCACAAGATCATAGAATCATTTAAGCTGGAAAAGACCTATAAGATGAACCCAGCCCTGCCAGATCCACCACTGAACTCTGAACATAAATATCTCCTCTAAACATCTTCTAAATATGTCCAGGGTTTGAAAATCTAAAACTTCCCTGAGCAATCTGTCCCAACTCTTGAACACTTTTTCATGAAGAAATATCTCCTAATAGTCAATCTAAACTTTCTTGGCACAACTTGAGTTTGTTTTCTTTTGACCTACTGATTGTTACTTGGCGAAAGAGAACAACACCCTTAGTGTAGCCATCTTCATCCTGGAGCGATTCTTGAGACTGCATATTTCTGGTCCTTGTAAGCAAATCGATTAGTTCTCTGTCATCTTAAGTCCCCTGATTTCTCACCACACAAATGTACAGCACCACTGTCAAAACAGGAGCATTTTCTGTACTTCTATATTTATTTATATTCTCTTGCCCCAGTTTTCTCAGTAACATAATATCATGCTATAAATCTTTATCTACTGAGTATTTTAAAGTCATCACATGTTTTTAAACTGGATCACAGGCAAGTGAAAAGTATGTGTTCCACAGAATGGTCAAGTTAGTGGCATTTCTTGAAGGAATGATGCTTCATTTTAGTTTAGGAAAAGAAAATACCGGAAATTATTCAATCTGCTTATCAATGAGCATGAAAACACAATTCTTACCTTTATGTAAATGAAGAAACTCCCCAATTTTATATTCAGTGCTGTTACTCTGCAGATTGGAAGTAGATATCAGTTGAGAAAAACGTTTTCTGCTAAAGGCACAAGCTCTAGAGGACTCAGGCAATTTGGCAGTATGTCTGGCAGTAGATAACATAACACCTACTGTTCTTAAACCTCTTTGAAACATGAATGAAATCCAACAGAGAGTAACCAACTCATCAAGAACAGTATCAGATAACCAAGCAACAGTCAAAGTCTGAATCCCACTTCTGGAAGGAAATGCCGGTTACCTTGAGGCAATTCCATTCCTAGCACAGTGAGTGATGCTGCAGAGAGCAAAGACACTAGATCTTAACTGAAAGAAATGAGGCAGGAATAAAGAAACAAAGACCAAGTGAGGGTTTCTCTGCTATGAGGGGAAACTACACAGGTGCCTTAGCTGTTGTTCTCCATGGAAAAGAAGAGGTGGGGTTAAGCTGGGACATGTTGACAACAAATGGATTTTAGCCTAGAGTGTAGACAGCTTTGGCCACACATCTAATCAGCACAGTGATATTGTTCTGCTATGTTATTGTTCTATTAGATCAGATTGACTCTTGGCTGCTTTAAATGAGATCAGAAGCTGGAGTCTGTAGGCTTAAGGAAGCAGTACATTTCTGCAAAGCATCCTGCGTCCATGTTTGTTCTTCAACTCTTCAGGAATCCAGCTCAATCAATAGGAGGGTTTTTTTGTCTGTTTCAACATGTTCTGACATATTCTGACTCCTACTCCTCTGGCATTGTCAAGCAGGAGATCACAGTTATCACAAGAGCATGTGTCATTTTGGGATGCAATCCATCTTCACAAACCTTATCAATTAAATTATAGGCCCTCATCTGTTCAGAGTTCAATTTGCAAAATATTTTTCAAATGCAGAGACATATTACGTGACTCATTCCACATGATACAGCAACTTTAGCATCTTACAGCAAAAGCTCCTCAGAGATGATCCACAACATATTGCCCAGAATATTGACTAAATATTTATAATTTTTATTTTATCACTATCTAGCTTTCTTTTTCACCTTTCCCTTTTTGTGCCTTACATTTCAGGTAATTTTGGCCAGTAACATAATACTGGACCTTACATGCAGGGGTGCCTTCAGCACCTCTTCAGGGGAGCAGAACTGATTTGCAATACAGTCTTTGTGTTGTGCAGCTGGGGAAAAACAGGGAAGTTACTCTCTAGCAGGGTAATTCTGAGTGTTCTTTCTGGAGTTTACGGGTGACATCAGTTTTCAGAGTGCAAGAGTTAGTCTCCCACAGAAAAAGATGCTTTCCAAATTTCTATATACTAGTATGGCATTTTCAAATGGGTTAATAACAAGTTACTTCTGGCAGGACCTTCACCATAAGCTTTCTCTACATTTCTGATTGCACAGCTCTGTTAATCAATTTTACACCACTAATGTTCCTGATCTACTACCCAAATATGCCCTCAAGAGTTTCTATGATCTGCTGTAAGCCTGATAGTATATTTTTTAAATTAGTTTGCCTTAGAGGGAAAAAGATTAGGGGCCTCTAGACCCTTGACTAGCTACTTTTAGGTCTTTGCCAGAAGATGTATCTCTTTTATCTCTCTTGCAGAGAAAATTTCTCTCATTTTGTGGCACTGGAGGTAATACTTCAAAGCCACCCACTATAAATTGAAGGACAGAAAACTTGAATATCATTAGCTCATGGAAGCCATGTTATTGGCTCCAGGGGGGAGAACAAATTCTGATATGATCACAGTGCAGCTTTTCTTTGCACTAAGTCTGGGTCCGCCTCAGAGAATGTTTTTTAGTTACTTCCACTGCTATTACTTTTGGCATAATGTGCAACAGGTTTCATTTCCCAGAATGCTTAGTGCTTTATCTCTGCCTTAAATTTTCAGTTTGCATGGAGATGCAAAATACAAATGGTCACAGATATTTTCTATGGTCAATAAGTTAGAGAGAGCTCAAAATGTATTGTGGTGCTTTCTGGAACTGATTTTCTCCTGCAGGATAACTCCACTATTTTAAAGAGACATTTCACTGAAGTCACATTAGCATAAAGACATGCAAAGAAGAAGTGAGCATTTGACTGTATTTGTGCACAAAGGTCTTCATTGTCTGTTTCTCTTGCAGCTTAATACCTAAATTCTCTGCAGAACAGCAAGTATTTGTAATGCTTTTGATTGTACTACTCTATGGTTTTTTTCATAGAGTTCTACTAGCATTGTCTGCTGCAGAGCTATTCATGTAAATCTCCATACAGGCACTTCAGAGAAAACAATATGCTGCACACAAATCAAAACAAAACAAAAGCGCAGACCAAGGACTGTTTTATCTGTCCCCATGACTTGAAAAACAGAAGGGTTTATCCAAAATATGAAGTCAAAACTACATCTATAGTCTTAATTAAGCAACCATGCCAGGCTGTTTACAAATACACCAACTGTGGAAGCTGCAAACATACAATGTTGAAATAAATAAAATGCATTTTAACCCAAATTTACAACTACCACAGGGTAAGAAAACAACATTGTTTTTGAAAGTTGATACATAACCCTGTACTATTCATTTTAGATTTCTATATATTTCTGGTTTAATTTTTTTTTTAAGATAGGAATTTGCCATTTGTTAACGACATCAGAATTTCATCTCTTCCACCAGGATGCCACTCATTTCCCTCAAACCTATAGGAAAGCTGACCCATCATGATTTAAAAAACTCGAGTGACAACCAAGAGCCTACCCTGGTAATGGGCAGCCTATGAGGCATACCCACTATATGCCTCCAGACTGTCAAGTAGTGAGATAGCACCCTGCAATTATTAGTGGGAATATTATCAGTATTGCCCTGCTAACAACTTGGGACCTTGAGAAAGTGAGGCCACAATTTTGTCTCTGATGTAGGTTGGGCATCCGCTTCTTTCTGTACTTGTTCTGTAGTTCTGTAATCTTTTTTCATATTTTGTCATGAAAAAATGCTCAGCATGCAAGAATTCATATAATTAAACATTAACCCCAAGCATTTAATGAAGCGTTCTAAAAAACAGATTATATATTCCACTCTCCATCTTATATTCCTTTGAAATATCTATTATTATGAAGGAATTCTAGAATTCATCAATACATTTATTATTCCAAAATATATTTATTATATCTCAGGAAAACACAGGATTTACTGCATAAATTTTGCTGCACAAAACACTGGTAAGATACCAGAAAGCCTTTTGGAATTTTTCTGTCAGAACTGTCCTGTGCCAGACTGGATGAGAGAGCTGAAGGGAGTAAATCTTGGTTTGCTACCAGTATGCCACAGTGACCCAAGAGCATTGCAAAAGTGACCCAAAGTCCTCATTTCTGGGTTTGCCACAGGGGTAGCTGGGAGAGATTTCAGGAGGAGACTGCGGCCAAAATAGTTTTATTCAGGGCTATTGTAGACCGAAAAAAGAGTAAGTTGATAAATTAACCAAAACACTTTACCTATTGATCTGTTTACATTTAAACTGTTTCTGATCACATTTAAACTGTTTCTGTTCATGAGCAGCTGTCAGGAGAAGTTATGTCCTTCTACTTTTGACGTGTAGATTGTATTTTCACTACAAATTTAACTCTAATGTTTATGTTTAGTAAAAAGAGCTAAACAAAAATCAACCTGTTTAAGAACATATGAAATTAGATGAAGCAAGAAAATGTTACCAGGCTTAAAACTTATTATTTGTTCTCAGGTAATAGCATTTTTCTTTCACAGGTTCACCTTACATATATACAAAATAGCTATTGCTCTTCAACATTTTTTTAATCCTATACTTCTTTGTTGGCATACAGCTTTTTATCCAGAATTAGATGAGGGTTTCTGGCATGCAGTTGCAAGGTGAGTAGACTTGTAGGTGCAGTTTTGTCCATTGAGACCACAGTCTTTTCAATGAAAGTTTGGATGACAGGCTTGAGACTCGGGAAAGGAGTCCAAGAGCTTTTTGAATGGTAGGTTGGAACAGCATAGAAAAGCTGGCCTGAGCTTTTGATATTCCCCACTGATATATGAGTGTTTGGGAGCAGTATTCATTAGCAGATATTTATTAGTCAGGATTGAGCCTTTCACTGCCTTACATGAGCCTAACAAATATGTAGATCAATAGGAGTTGTCTACCTTGTGCTTCTCAGGGAATAGAAACCACAGCCTATTGTTTTCTCATTAATATCTCCATATTGCATGCTTACAAAATAAAGAAAAGCTCATACGCAAAGGCCCAGCCCACTTTCAAGCTCTTTCAGCAATCTCTCCCAAACACATCTCTGTGCTCTCTTCTGCCCAGTGTTTCTAGAACCTGACCAGGAATTTTTTAGAGAGAAACACAAAGCTCTATGCGCTGCTTTTTAAGCTATTTGTGCTTACTCAAACCTGTCTCAAATGTCAACAGCATTTACAGAGCTACCAAGAAAACAGCTGGGGCTGGGGCCAGCACCATGCCATGCATGTCCCTCCCTCTGCAGGATGAGGGTGCATCCTTTGCCAGCCAGCACAGGCTTGAGAGCACTTCGATTCTCCTTTACCAATTCCCTGTTTCCCTCCAGCTCACCTACCCAGTTCACCTCCTCACTGTGGAGTAGAAAGGAAGTAGAAAAATTGTTTACCTTTTTTCTCTTCTCATTACAGTCATGATTAACTGTTGTTTCTGTGTCGTCTATAGTGCTCAAATGATCTACCAGGTTTTAAAGTGCAGAGGTTGCTGCAGGACAGTGTTTTAAAGACATGATGAGCAAAGGTCCTTCTCACTGTTCTCACTGTGCCTACCAAAGCAGGAAACAGAGCAGTCTTTTTCATTCCTTTCCAAAAGCTGTGTACCGGTGGGAGAAACAGGAGAGGAAGGGAAGATGAAATGGAAAGGGGGGAGAAGAGAGATAAATGGCAAGAGATAAAATATGGAAGTGAGAGACGGGCCTTGCATAACCTTAGGACTTGGTGCGGCCAAGTCACACTTTTTTCAGTTGCAAGCTTCTACAGCTTGCTAGACCATTCAGAAAATGCTCCCACAAAAAAGGATTTTAAAATTCTAAAAGCCTCTTATTTTTACTGTTGTTACACCCTGATAATTTCCAGGATTTCTAACAACATTCCAGTTTCCAGGGAGACATAGAAATCCATAAAAGAAATTATTAAAACAAGAAGCACACATAAGAAATTAATAAAACACTGGCTATTTTGCCACTTGCTTCCTTTGATAAAGGAGGCCATTAGCATCTTTCAGCTGAACAGCTTCCACCCAGTTCCTGTGTACGAGAGCACACATCAGGAGCATGTCCATGTGAGGCTGATATATTCCTCAAAACTGCCAAAGCACGCACAGTGCACCATTGCCTGGTACTGCAGGCCTCCAAGACTGCACAGTGAAACTTAATTTACATAGTGAACAGTAAACACACCATACAATATACTCTGTTATATCAATTAAATGGAAAAGCCCTGATCCTTTTTTGAAACGAGGACTCTACTCATTTCCCATGCATAAAACACTACGTCAAGAAAGTCATGAGTCATGGATTAAAAATGGCACCTTTAAAATACTTCTTCAATGCTTATGATGTGAGGACCTGTAGCCCACAGCAAGCCACTGACATGCAGCAAAATGCTTATACCTCAACACTTATATGGCACAGACCCTCAAAATCAACATCTGTCCCTCCTCAAAAACATCTATTTCTTTATATAGAAATAAAAGCAAAGCCATGCTGGATTGTATTTCCTATTCCCGCCCCCTCTCCATCTTTCTTGTTTTCAATTATGAGTTAAAACATTGAAGAAGAAAGGTTCATATCCCTTGATCCAGAGCTTTAAGCTTAAAGAGAGTGAAGCAGAAGGGAATTGAAGAAGGGAGTGGGAAGCCCCAGTGAGCACAGATCATCTTCTGTAGTCTGTGAGTTCTGTGAAGAAAAAAGCGAAGATGGAGCCCAAGCACACTATGGCGTGCTCTCCCTGTTTACTCTAGAATATCCCCAATTTACTGACAGCACAAAGCAGTACCGTATTGTTTATAATGTCATTTCTCAAGAATGCAATGTCCCACCCTCTCCCACTCTCAGCTTTAAACTTGTTTGATGAACACAGTTTTCCAGTAAAGACAACATGATATTTGGCCAGAGTGGTGGAATAAGAAACACGATTCTTTTCATGTTGGACACTTGCGTAATATTTCTCAACATCCAAAGCTGGGTTTATGCAGGATTACAGCAATCCTTTTATTATTCATGAAAGATGACAGCATGCCGTGTGATAATGTTTAGGTTAGTCATCATGCAATTTACAATAGCTTATGTGGAGGGAAATATGAAATTTTAGTTAGTAAAATGAAGTCTTTAATTAATTGCATCTGTCCAACATTTGCTCTTTTCTTTTTTTTATTCAAGCAGTAAATATCTTCCGCAAGATTCACAGAGCAGAGACTTGTCTTACAGCAACAGCTAAGAAAAGCGGTTATTGATGCCCTGAGCCTGCCGTGGATGACACAGCCAGGTTTGCCATGCTGTGGGACTCAGATCTGCGTGAGAAAAACAGATTGCACACAATCCTTTGTAGCTACTCCAGGCCTGCGAAGGCTTGTATGTCCTATGCGGGAGAACAGCATTCCTCCAGAGGAACAGGAAGGGAGACAACCCTCAGCCCACCACCACCACCTCCTCATGTGGGTATTGCCACTACCTCCACCACAGCAGGAGAGACATAGAGACATCCTTCCAAGGGAGAGGTGAGGAAAAAGCAGGGAAAACCACACGTGAGACCTGTTGAGACTAACTTTTCCAAAAAGCCTCCATCCGACCCTCTGGGTGCTATCAGTAATGTTAATTGTAGATGATCTTCCAAAGGCAACAATATGAGGCATGGACGGGCTTTATTGCAGTACACCCATAAATAATTAAATACAATGTAATAAATGAACCTGTCAAAACCAGCTGGCATAAAGTTAGACTGACTAATCTGATCTGACTGCCAAAATCAGCACACAAGAAAATCTCCATCTGTGAGCCGAACACCCAAGGTGCTCAGAGGGCCTGTTGTGCATGCCCGTCTCAGCTACCCAGAGCAGAGATGATGCTCAGAGGTGCCCTGTGAAGCCAGGTAGGACAGAGGAGTGTGAAGGACAGTACTTAATTGCTACTGCACATCACCACGTGTCATACGTACAGCCCAGCACTGGGTTTTTATCTTCTTTTCTTTTCAAAATAGGACAAAACGCTTCAGGGAAAGCTGAGCCTCCAATAAATTTTTTTTCTTGCATGTAAGCACAACACTTTTTACCTACATGAACTGTATTAATAAAACATCTCGGATTGTGTGAAGAATTACTCAGAGCCAAGAAGTTAAAATTACACCCTTAACTATGAGGCTTAAGCATTTTTAAAATGTGACTTTTCTCCTCTTTCCGTTGTGCTAAAAAAATAGTAAAAAGGATATTAATCTGCAGCTGATCAAAACACACTTCAAAACACATGCGTCAGAAAAAACTGGCATTTTTGGAAGATGACTGTTGGTCACACATTGGTGATGCTATTGGAGATTTTCTTTTAAGGTCAGACATTTAATCTAAGTATTACTAACACTTAAATAATTTGCCAAATTTTTTCCCTTACTAAGCTTCTTTTTTAAATGGTTATTGGTTTGTTTCTTCTGAAATTGTGTTTCAAGTGTGAATTTTTAATAGAATTTCAATAACATTACCTCCTTAGAAAGTCAAATGTAATTTTGGGAAATGAAAGATATTTCAGAACAGAAACCTTGCCATTTCAAATTAGCCTCAACACTTTATATGCTGCACTCTTATTTATGGCTGACTGTCCATTTCATTGAAGCTAAAAAATCAGACAGTAAGATTTTTTGCTGTGTCTGCACACATATATACATGTAAGAACATACACAAACACACGCACACACATATACTATTTATCCAAGGCCAATCTGGATAAACAAAAAGTCAGAAACTCCTGAAAATGGTGATCTCTGGTGGAATAACTCTGTAGCTATAATAGGCATCAATGTTATCATGAGTTTGCTTTCTCCATCTAATTGCAATTAACATTCTAGCAGGGCCCATAGATGTTGTTGCAATTGTAATGTATTGGTCTGAGACAATGATTTCTTGATAGTCTTCCTTCTGTTGGGGAAAACATACTCACTTTTTAGTATGTATGTATGGATGTATGGATGGATGGATGTGGTTTATTTATTTATTTATTTATTTATTTATTTATTTATTTATTTATTTGCAGCTGGATGTGTTTTTGAGAGGATCCTCCACCCCACAATAAGACCAGAGCTAAAGCCAATGAAAAGCATTTCGGTGTCTGAAATTTTTCTGCTGACACACAACCTTGTCTGCAGCTCTCTCTTTTACGTTAGGACAATGAGGAGAAAGGGAATATTATCCTTGCACATTCTGATACAACATAAATATTTTGAAGTTACTCCCGCAGATAAGAAAAAATGTTCCTGTTTCTGCCTCCCTTTCTGCATCACGTTTTGCCAACAGCTGCTTCATTTAGTTGTTGTCAGTCATGATGCATAAAATATTGCGTATGCTCCGAGCAGAGCTTATGCTCGAGTGACGTTTGAGCGAAAGACCGACAGATCTGGTCTGGGCACAGCTAAGGAAGCTGCGACACTCTCTGTCACCCCAGGCACTTCAAGGATCTTGGCACTTGCCTTCTAATCTTGGTGGCAGGACCTGCAGCGCCAGAAAGGCCTCCACCTCTGACTCTGGGCAGGCCGTGAGACAGGTGCCAGCGCCCCAACGGGGCAGGGCAGGGCCCCTCTGCACCCCAGGCACGTCCCCCAGTCCCGGCGCTCCCAGGCGCTCCGATAAATCTGCCGCTCACAGCCAGGGCCGCGGGCGGGCACCCAGCGCCTCCCTGCCCGCCCGACGTGCTCCTTCCTAATCTGTCTTCCTGCAGGAGCCGCGGGGCCGGGGCAGACGGCGGCACATTTTTGTGCTGGGTGCCTGCCTTAGTGGAGGCCTTTTCCTTGGCATTGCAGCCCACAGCCGGACGGCCAAGGTGGCGAAGGAGGTGTCGGGGCTCGGTGGGGAAGTCTGGGAGGAAGGCAGCCCCGTGCGGAGAATGGCAGGAAAGCCGCGCCGCTTCCCGGTGCCTCCGTGTGCTGGCAGGCAGCGCGGCGCCCCGAGCCCGCCCGCCCTCCAGGCGCGTCCCGGGATTTCCGAGTCGCAGCCACGGCTCTTGCTAACAGCCAAATATCTCACTCCAGAGACATACTACACTTCCTGATATAGGATGCACTTGCGTGTCTCCTGGTGACCTTAAACGCTAATAAAGGAGTCATAATACGACCTAGACGGGCCTTGAGAGCCGGCCGGCACACGGGTGACTGAAAGGGAGGTTCAAGGGTGGGAGCGCTTGTGTGCTCTTTGTTCGGCAGCTTTCGTGTCGTGTTCCTTCCCTTTCGATTATGCAGAGGAAGGGATTTTAAAATACATTTGTGTTGCCCTTTTGCCAACAGCAGAAATTAATCCAGTGTGCTGGGAGAGGAAAAGCTCCGTGTGCTGACGGCTGGGGCTCGCCAGCATCTCCCTGCAGCTTGCGTCTGACCGGGGAGCCCTCCCGGCTCCCGCTCCCCACAGCCGCGGCCTCCCGAGGCAAAGGGCAGCGCAGTGCGAACACCGATCCTCCTGCGGGTCCTGCTCGCCTATTTGCACTGCCTGGGCAGGCAAGAAGCTGTGTGCCTGTGTATCAGGGACGCTTTAAGGCTGCCTTGCAGTTGTAAACTCAGAGAGATATCCAGCTCCTACCCAAGCCACAGGCTGAAGGAATGGTGAGGTTCTCGATGTTGTTGGCCCAGAATTTCTTCTGCTGACCACAGACTTAGCTGCACTCGAAAGAGTAGAGCACTTAGCCCCTTCAGTGTAAGGAAATACAGAGACTATTACATGCTGCCTCCTGCCACATGCGGAGTTTTGTACTGCCTCGGCCCTACAGCTAAGCAAAAATAAGCAGAGAGAAGTTAATTTTGGACCATGCTGGCAATCCAGCTATCAACCATAAAATGTGCTTGGACTTGCTAAGTAATGAGTGAATGATGACTTTGTTACCGGCAAAATGGTACAGTGTCACAGTGTTAGAGATCAAATGCGAGCAGAGGAGAAACAAGAGACCACCAGGATAAGAGACAGACTTTCTCATCAGCAGAGAAAACTATTTTACTCTTTTAATAGCTCTAAAAATATTCTATTTGACCATGAACCTATGTTATTTAGATATGTTTATTTGTAAAAGGAAGGATAACAGTCTTCAACTCTGTATTACATAACATCAGCTGACATTTGCTATGATATCATAGACCAAAAAAATTAAATAACTTGTAGAGAAAATATTGACTCTCTTTGTCTGAAATTAGGCCAGAAGAGAGAAGAATATAAAATAAGAATAAATATTAGAGCAGTCATATCTAAACTAAATTTAGATACAAGTGATGCATGTCCTAATTTAGGAAAGCACTAGAAAAGATCTTAAGCATTATTATCTCTAATATAAAAGCTTTAAATTGCAAAAAAAATCCTCATTTAAGAAACAATGCATTGAGACAATTCTCACAAGTAATGAAAAGTAAAGTGCACCATGATATCATCCCCCAACGCTTTCACAGAATTCCCACTGATTTTGACAGCAGCTATGGACACATTTTGGAGGGAGGCCTTAAGCTGCATGGAGAAACAGAAGGCTGAACCTGTACACGTGGCAGTTCTTAATGCTCATTTTCACTACACAGCCCAGCAACTGAGAACAGTTCAAGTCTGCTCTCAGCTAAGACACAAATCAAATATCCTCACATCTGACATGCCCTCAGAGTATCAGTCTGCCTTCAAGACTCTTTCCCAGGATCTGACTGACAAGGGCAATTAATCAGGGCTGGGTCCACTGTAGCCAACGATGTGACGTCAGTGCAAAGTTGGTGAGAAGTCCACACCAGAGCTCTTTTTTTGCAATTTTGTTCTTAACATAGTGCTGTTGCTCACTTACACCTCGTTTTTTAAAAATAAATACACATTTTTGAAGCTTCTGGTAGAAGACATTTCTCAGCTTGAAGTTAAACAATTCAGTAAACTTCAACAGAAATTTCTACAAAATACTATTCACTCACATTCCACCTTTTGCGAAGAGAAAGGAAGCAGTCATGACTGTCTCAATATTTGTCACAGAGACTTTTCTAACATTGCTTCTGGACATTCCAAACAGCCTCCTGCATAAGTTTTCTAGGGTCTGATATGGTCACTTGGTTTTTTTAATTCACCATCATGTGTATGGAGAATATTCTGTTGACTTTTTCAAAATTCTTCCTTTTTAATCCAATGCATCTAAAAAACCCTCTATCTCCCCCCAGTGCTAGGCTTGGAGGGGATGAAATGCTGTCTCTTGTGTGCTCTAGGGTTTTAGGATAGCAGAAGCTTTGAATGTCAATCTTCCATATTTATAGGAATTGATTCATTACACTACACCCTCGCTACTGTGTTTGCACTTGTGTTCATAAATCACGCCAGGTCAAGAACTGTATTGAGGACCTCATCCATTCAGCATCTGGCCTTTATGTAGCAAAATCAGATTTACAAGACTTTGGAGACCTTGCCACTGCTTAGAGAATCCTGGTCTTTTGTGTTATTTCTGTTTTCCTATAGCATTTTATTAAGCAATACTTCTATCTCCTGTTACCCCTTACTAGTTCTATGCAAGCAGGATTGTTAGCATCCCCCTGCAATGCTCCAGGCCTCTCCACCTCTTTTCTTCTTCCTCTTGGCCTTTTGTCTACTGTTTCTGTTGAGTGTTTCTGTACAGCATTTCAGTTTCTTTAAAGGCAACCCTATTGGTGCCTCAGCTGATCTCAATTTGTATGTTACACAAGAAAGAAAAAAAAAAACCAGTCTGAAATACCATTTGCTTTTTTCTGCGTAAAATACACCATAAGTTCACCTCATGCCATGGGCGTGTTTCCGTCCTCCTCCGCATCAATTTTTCCATGGAAACTTGCACCGGTGTCCTACGGGACAGGAATGCCCCACCCCTAGGCTTGCCCTGCGTGAGAGGAGGAGGGCACAGCTGGGAAGGTGAGTGTGACTGACAGAGAAATGGCCCGAGGCTCTTTGGCACATGTGTTTCTCAAGCTCCAGTTGTGAGTTGACATGTTTACGTTGCAAACCACTCACAGACTGCAGTGGGTGCAAACAGGCATCCTCAATTATTCGTGTGGCCTCTTCCCCATAAATAAAATATTAAGAAAGAAAGAAAACTGTCTGCCAGCCTGTTTACTGCCAGGATTTCTCCCATCTTCTGGTACTCAAGCAGAGTGACTGGGACAAACTTGGCTGGTGTGGAAAGAAGGAGTTACAAGAAATGAGCCCAGACAATGGTCAGGTGAAGGGCACCGTGGTGATGGGATGGCCCTGCAGCAAGGGGGAGGTCAGGGGCCTGGCTGACATGCAGGCACACTTCAGCACGTCATCCCAGACTTGCTGTCACCCCACAACAGGGAGCTGTTTGCCACAGCAGTCCTGCTTGCCCTGGAGATGGAAAAGCCCTTTCAGCCTCCCCAGCTGCTGAAAGGGAGTCACCAGAGTTACATAAGCATCTCTGTCACGTCCAGCTCCTGTACCTCAGCAGGACTCCAAATCCATACCAAGGGAGTTTCTTTTGGGCCATAATGCATGTTCATGTGTTCAGTCAGACTTTTTTCCAACATGGTAACATGGTACAAACAAAACCACAGGCAGATATGATGTCCCATGTCAGTCTCATGTAGATGTAGAAACAGCTTTGGTCTAGGTGTATTTCAAGTGGCTTTTTTTTTCCTAAAGAACCTATTTGAGTTATAATCTAAATACCATTTTTCAAAGTGACATAAAGGCCTGCCTCCCTCCAGCTCTTGGTCATGCTAATAGCTTCTCCAAGCTGGCAATTGGATCACTTCACATGTGGCTGGACGTTGCATATCTTGATCCATAGATATTCTCCCTGTTTGGCATGTGGCAATGGAGACAGGATCACAAGGTCACAGGTCCCGTGCAGAGCACTACCCGAGTCCTATGTCCCTTCCTGGCACACAGAACAAAATAAGAGCTTCAGTTCATGCTGGGTGTCTTAGCAAAGAGTGCAAGGATCCATTTTGCCAGTACTCTTTAAATTTTGATCTTTTATAACTAATGAAAAAGAAATTTATAAGCAAATAAATTAACCAAAGCAGAAAATACACACATTTTGGAAGACAGGTCTCCAGCAACAATCTGTGAACAGCATGGTTCAGCAATGCTTGGTTTTCTTTTCCACAATTTTCTAGGAGTTGTATTCATCCTGCCTTCAAGGACTGGTGCCCCTGCTTAATCAGATTTATAATAAGCCTAATATTTAGGTTCTCAAGAACAATTTGAGATTTCCTTCCAGTGAACATTAGAAAATGATACTGTGATTAGCCATGATATCTCTCTGACTGGGACTTTTAAACAAAACAAGCAGTTGGCACGACTATTTGGTTTGGGAAGAAAGAGAAGCAAGAGTAATGACAGCCAGTTTCCAGGTTGTTAATAGAGGAAATGTTTTTGATGCAGAAGTCCCATCCCAGTTGTATTTAAGTTCACATACTGAGTAACACAAGTTGTTTTTCAAACATGGAAAAGTTCAGAAAAGCTGATTTAAATTATTTCTTACAGCCCTCTATTCACCTTTTTCTTTATGCAGCCCCTGAAAGTTAAGAGTTATGACATGTAAGATGACCAAATGGTCAATCCTGCCTAAAAATAGTCAGCTAAGAAAAGAGCAGTTTTTTACCCAGCTTTGCCTTTGGACCATAAGGAAAAAAAGCAAAAAAAGAGATATTTTTCAGAGAAATATGATGTCAGTAGAACTCTTGAAGTTAAACAAAGTCTTTTCTTTCATTGTGCATTACAATCTTAGAAAAATAGTGAACTGACTTTCTGCTCACATTTTTTACCATGAGTGATGCACAAGGCAGAAAAATCTTCTCAATAGAACATGAAATTTCAAGCTGAACCTAAAAAATTTGGAAAAAAGTTTTAGATTTGATACTGTGACACTGAAACATGTGGCAAAACAGAACTCTGCAAGTTTACGTTTTTGTTTGCTATGATTCAGTCTAATCCCTTCCAAAACAGAAGACTATACAAGGCATTGACTAGAGAGCTGTTTCTTTTTCTTCAAATTTCAAAGTGCTTTTTTTCCCTGGTCTGAAAATGTCTTAAAAGTAAACATCTGTCTTTCATCTGCTGAACGGCAATTTAAGAACATCTACCATTAACCCCCCAGGCACCTCTGCAGATTTGAGGTCCCTCATAGCAAGAGATGCTTGAGGCTCGTGGGGATCCTTGGCTGCAGAGTAACCCAGAGCATCTATATCTCTTCCTGTGAAGAAGAGAATACAGCATCCGGGATCCCTCTCTGCAATTCAGCTGGGGCATATAAAAGAAGCCATCAAGGGATCCTAAAACAAAACATCACTTACAGTATATGTCTGTTCCTACATGTGTTCCCAATAGTGTCTTCAAGATAGACCTGCTTTAAACAAAATGAGAAAGATTAGCATCTATTACAATTGAACAAAAAATGTACTCTGTGGGATTTTTATGTCTAAAAACAGTATTTCTCTCTCATCTTTAGTACCCAAGTCTACCTACTGCACTCTTCTGGAGCAGATTTAAGAGTTCACCTCCTATAAAATACTTGTGCACATTCAAGGTGCAGGTACTTGACACTCTAGAATATGTCTAACCTGCTAAATGGAAAGAAAATTCTCTGCCTCCTTTGTTTGATATGCCACCTAATATATTTCAGGAAATATGAAATCAGATTGAGCCTGAAATGCCATGTCTCACCCAGTGACTCCTAAGTGGCATTTCCCTGTGCTTGGGATAAGCCACTTCTTCATAGAACACACTGAGCTTTATCCCATCCCAAACTGGCTACCCCAGGGCTTGGAAAAGGTCTCGTGACATTTAAACTATTGACTGCCAAGTGACTGCTTAGCCACTAGAGCAGTGCTAGTCCATTCTGGCACTCCTCAGCCAGGACAGCAAGACCTGTTAGACCAGGGACTAAGAAAAAAAAAGTGATGGTGGCTGGGCTGGGGGAGACCCAGCTGCTGTGACACACTGCTGGAACATTGCGTGTGTTGCCTCCAGCATTTAACACAAAGCATAAGTATTCAAAGGACTATGCCTAAATATCTTTCAGCCTACTCTGTTTTGTTTTATGGGGATTACTGTGCCTTGCATTTTACCACAGCATCTAAGCAGTGTGTTTCCAGTGGTCCACAAGGCAGCCTAGCACTAGACTTGTTTTTAAAAATGGGATTTCACAAGTCAGCTAGGCACTTTTGAAAATGTGACTCTCAGTCAGACTAAGCTCTTTGGGCTTCCCCCCAGAGAAGCTGCTGGGATGCCTGGGACCCACCAGCACAGAAGCAGTTAATCTCTATGAAGACTCTGAGAAAAAAAAGCAGCCTAAGAACAGCCCTGTGTTGGGAGGAGAGCTAGAAAACGAGGCTGTTGCTGTTGTTTTCATTGTGTGCACTCTAATCAGAGAGAGTAAGAACAATAATGCATGTAATGCTGATTTTGGACCGTTTCCATGCAGCTTTTCCCAGGCTAGGCAGCCTTGGGAACCACTGATAGTGTGGCACACCAGGGGCACAGCCTCAATCACCAAGCACAGGGCAGGGCAGCCTTTTCTGCGCATAAAATATGTGAGGGATGACAAGAATCTTCCCAGCATGGGAAGTGGCAATAACAAAAAAAAAATATACAAGGGGCTGAAGCTGAGTGCAACATCTACTGCAGAGCATGCCTACAGGCAACACTCAGATTTGAAAGGTAGACTGCTATTTTTCATTTCCTCCCCTGTTTTGTGCTTGTTTGTTTGTTTGTTTGTTTTCACTTCTTTCATTAGATGCCCCCCTCCCCCTCTCAGCACCACTTTGAAGCCAAGATGAAAGAATTGCTGTGGCTGCTGGCACAGAGCACACACAGAGAGACTGACTGAAGTGTGCTTTAGTTTAAGATGGCATGGATTTTTTTTTCCCTAAGTAGGGGAGGGACAGGGGGAGGGGAGAAGAGGAGAAGAAAGTTATTCAGCTAAAAACAATATATTACACTTCATTGAAAAGCATATTGTACAGCTTGGATTGAAACATGGTCTTAATTTTTCAAAGCTTTGCTCTTCAAGGACAGAGGGTTTGGGGTAGCTAAGATGTGGCATCCTCCCAGCCAGCAACTGCCCATATTTTATTCATAAAACCTGCCACATCAGTATATGATGAGAACTGACACAACAAGCTGTAGCTCCATGACCTGTTTTGAATAAGTCGGTCAAATCAATGATGTTTGTCCCTTAGTAGCAGAAATTTATGTAGCCACTGTGGGGTGGAAAAAAGTCACTTGCTACCATTTTTGTTTCTAAAACAAAGAGACGCTTTTGAACAGTAACAATAAAAGGATCAACTTGTTTTCTTTTCTTTTCTCCGGCAATTGATTTCTTCTGACACCCACTTTGGGGGAAAAAAAAATTGGCAGAAGAAGGGGTAGGATTTACACACTTCTTACTTGACACTGGAAGATGTGATTATCTGTGAGTAGCTGAAATATTCAGTTATTTGTGGAAATCCTGATGTCAGTGACATTCGCAAGGGATTGTCAATGACTTTGACATATCCAAGAAGCTTCAGTCCCACCAAGTTCATCATGTGCTGTCCAAGCCTACAAGGACAAGGCCATTCTACCAACTCACGCTTGTCCCGATGATGGGAAAGTTGTGCAAAGGCTCTGTAAAATCCAGGGGAAAGGGAAGGTCACCATGGATGGTTGCAGTATTTTCTCCTGCTTTCAGCTCCCAGCCATTGCCCCTATAAAAGTGTCATTCACCACCAGAATTTCATGCTTATTTAATATCTGTTAGTCACTGTTAAACTGCCAACAGCTAGCTAAATTCACACTAATGTTCTTTTAAATATGCAGCAGTCCTACCATTTACAATCATTATGGAATTAAACTGTAGAATTAAATTCTCAGGTCAAATACCTTAACATATATCTAAAGCAGCATTAATTAGCATGTCCAAGGATTTTTTGGAAGCCCTTGAAGAGAGCAATTACAGCAATTGGTGAATATCCTTTGAAGGGTGGATTGCATGCAGCTTAGCAAGTTAGAACTTCTGACTATTAATTTATTTTGAACTAATTCTGACCCTGCTTCTGTCTGCTAACTGCAAGCCAACTTTCAAAGGCCAAATATACTGGTGTACAAAGTAAGCCAAGTTTTCTGGAGAATAAAGTGCAGCAAGCCAGCTTCTCAGAGGGATGGGGCTGGTTCTGTGTCAAAGATTAATAGAGAAACAAAAGAATCACAAAATAGGTGTTATCATGTTACACATGTTTTCTTGTTACACAGAAAAATAATTTTATAGCAACATGTTTTGTATATGGAACAATCCAGGTCGTGTTAGGAAACAGCACAGCCATTGTAAGAATTTCTTGTCACAGCAGTAAGAGAGGGGACTTGTTTCAAACTAAGCAGTTTCAAAGCAAGTAGCAAACATGATTTTGTGACGGTGGCATCACAAAAGAATCATGAGGAAACCTTTAAACAATAGACAGAGTATAAGATTTGAAAAGATTTTCTGACTTGGCTCCAACTAGGGACCAGTTATGCCTAAACTATTCCAGGCATGTTTATGGAATCTTGTCTTTAAGATATCAAATGATGGAGATTCCTGAGTTTCTCCAGGTAACGTAATTCAGTGCGTAGCTGACTGCACATTAAAAATCATTTCTAAGATCTACCCCAATCTCCTTTATTACTGTTTGGTATGCATGCATCACATTCTTCTGGAAGGCAAAATGCGTTACACTTTAGCATTTTCATTTGAGCTGCCTTTATCCTTATCATGAATATGTCCAGTCAGGTCCATCTTCCCTCCTAATGGCTCCAGCCATGGTGAGATTAAAGCTGGAATATGCTCAATTCCTTGCAGCATTTTGCCTAGAAAAATTCTAATTGTAGGACTCCCTTTTGTGAGTGCTGTGGTACACTTCCTATCACTATTGTTTTAAAAGTGCTGGCCCTTTCAGAAGTGCAAGCAGGAGGGGGTTGGAATAAGAAATGTCCAACATTTAAATAAATTACAGTACCTGGGTGCCAGAACATTGGGCAATGACTTTTGCGTATCAGACAACCACATGGATCTCTCTCAGTCTGAATTGACAGGTCAAAAATAATCAAAAAAGTAATTTTAACTGAAAGATGAAAATATTCAGATAAAACGATTCTGCAAATAGTTATTCTCCTGGTATTACACAGAATCCAGCTACAAATTAAAAGCAGCAGAATGAGGAAAAATCTAGGATCCATAAAGTGTTATTTTTCAACCTGGTGATATTAACAATGTTCTCCAAAATTCCCTCTTCTCAAATCAGTGAATTTGATGTTTCCTCAAGTTAATTGCGAAGTAGTGACACAGGAAAGGCAGAGCAAATTTTCATTCTTACCTAGCATCCAAAAAATGCACCACTTATTTTACTGACCAGAAAGAAGATTCAGGTAAATTTTGGAGGGCTTCAGTAGAAGTATCTATTCAATGTTCCTCAAAGACAGAAAATTTCAATTGTTAGTGCTGTGAAAAAGAGATTGGACAACTATGTGAAGAATAAAATTTTAAGAGATAATGCTGAAAAAAATCCAAAGGAGACATTAAATCCTTTACTTTAGGATTTAGTTGGCTTTGAATATTGATGGTAAGGAATAAATGTGAAGAGGGGTGGAACACAAATGTATCTGCCTGTGTAAGGCAAGGTTTTGTCACCAAGTGTCTAGTGCTGACTGTGTTTTTAAGGTAGCATACACAGAATCACTGGGTTGGAAGAAACCTACAAGATCATCAAGTCCAACCCATGCCCTAACACCTCAGCTAAACCATGGCATTGAGTGCCACATTCAATCTTTTTTAATACACATCCAGGGATGGTGACTCCACCACCTCCCCAGGCAGACAATTCCAGTACTTTATCACTCTTTTCATAAAAAGCTTTTTCCTAACATCCAGCCTGTATTTCCCTTGGTGCAGCTTGAGACTGTGTCCTCTCATTCTGTCAGTCGCTGCCTGGAGAAAGAGACCAACTCCCACCTAGCTACAGCCACCTTTCAGGAGGTTGTAGAGAGTGATAAGGTCACCCCTGAGTCTCCTTTTCTCCAGGCTAAACACCCCCAGCTCCCTCAGCCGTTCCTCACAGGGTTTGTGTTCCCAGCCCCTCTCCAGCCTTGTTGCCTCCTCTGGATGTGCTCAAGCGTCTCAATGTCCTTCCTGAACTGAGGGGCCAGAGCCGGACACAGCACTCAATGTCCTTCCTGAACTGAGGGGCCAGAGCTGGACACAGCACTCGAGGTGTGGCCTCACCAGTGCCCAGGACAGGGGAAGAATCCTGACCTCCCTGCTCCTGCTGGCCACGCCATTCCTGATCCAGGCCAGGACGCCCTTGGCCTCCTTGGCCTCCAGGGCACACTGCTGGCTCCTGTTCAGCTGCTGTCACCAGCACCCCCAGGTCCCTTTCTGCCTGGGCACTGTCCAGCCACACCGTGCCCAGCCTATAGCAGTGCAGGGGTTATTGTGGCCAAAATGCAGGACTTGGCACTTGGACTTATTAAACTTCATCCCACTGGACTCTGCCCATCCATCCAGCCATTCCAGGTCTCTCTGCAGAGCCCTCCTCCCTTCCAACAGATCCACACATGCTCCCAGCTCAGTGTTGTCTGCAAATTTACTCATGAAAGACTCAACCCCCTCATCCATGTCATCAGTAAAGATATTGAACAGAGCTGGCCCCAGCACAGCCCCCTGAGGGACACCACTGGTGCTTGGCCCCAGCTGGATGCAGCACCCTTCACCTCCACTCTCTGGTCCTGCCATGCAGCCAGTTCCTGACCCAGCAGAGAGAGCTCCTGTCCCAGCCGTGGGCTGCCAGCTTTTCCAGAGTGTGCTGTGGGAGACAGTGCCAAAGGCCCTGCTGAAGTCCAAATAGAAAACATCCACAGCCTTCCCTGCATCCACCAGGTGGGTCAGCTGGCCATAAAAGGAGATCAGATTGGTCAAACATGACCTGCCCCTCCTAAAGCCATGTGGGCTGCATTGAGCTTATTGAACAGGATGAGCCACATACTGGTCTGATATGAGAACTACTATGTTCCTGAAAGGAAGAAATATTGGAATAATTCTAAAATCAGCCTCAAGGTAACATTTTTCCCTTTTCACCATCATATCTGGAAGAAAAATATTTAGCAGAGCTGATCACTGCTAACCTGATTCACTAACTTATTCTTTTTACCAGCTGAGCTGCAACATGTTAGCGCTAGGTTTCTGGCTTTAGATTTAAATTACAGTATCCAGCTCCCACTACACCAGTGTGCTCTACACCAGTGTCCTCCCCATCCATGAGAAGATTTTCCTGGCCATGTCTCTGATCCCACAAGACTCTGTGTGCAGAATCCCCTAGAAAAAAAAAGCAGTACCCTTGCCTTTATCATTTCTGGTGTAAGCCCCTACACTGTCCCACAGTTACAGCAACCACAATTTCCCTGAATCCTTAGGTTTTGTCTAGTTTATTTGGCCTAAAATGCCATTCGTTCTGTCAGTGAACTGTGAGCTACCTTTAGTATCCAGCGAATGTTTTTTTATCTCTACTCCATTGTCTCTGCTCCACAACCAACTCAGGATCATAGCTCGCACACTTGTTCTGTGGGGATCACTCTTATTAATCAATACATAGTTGAATGTCTAACAGAAAAATATCAGTTGAAGACTTTTTTTGCATTAAATAATTAAATATTTTTCATTAAATGACACTGAGATACTAGGTTGGTTTCTCAATCCTTACAAATGCTTTTGACAGGCAGCAAGTCCATGTGAGTTACTGACTCCTGCAGGACAGGGATGGCTTTTTGAAAGGTTACAGAAGAATCCTGGTATTGATTAAAAAATCCATCCTCTCCTGTGTTGGACTGGTATAATCAAGGGAAAATGTGTCATGAAATATTTGAAAGAAAAAGAGTAGGTGTGTTTTAAAGCACAAATAAATCTCTGCCTTTGCAGTCCCTCAGTAGGTCACAGCAGGGAGATTAAGGTTTTGTGTCACTACTGGTGGTCTGTTTGTAACTGGCTTGAAAACTTATCACCCTGACATTAGTCCCAAACTAAGGCTTACTAGCCAGACCAAAAGCATCTGTGTTGCCATGACCCACAGCTCTTAAGGAAAGAAAATAATTAGTATAGTTATAAATAACTGTTTTTGAAGAGCATAAGTCATACATTTCTAGTTTTCTTTTGTGTCCCTAATAAACAAACTAGCTCTTAAAATAATTGTACTAAGAGCAAAGACATATGAGATATATGACTCTAACAAGTAATAGCATCTTACAAAAATTTGGGAGTTTGGGGCTTTTACACTCCTGCAGTAAAGAAGATTGTAAGTTTTTTTTCAGGAGTATAATGACATCTGAGAGAAGAGCTTCATTTGCCATTGACATTTGAATCTCTCAGCAATTATGTGCAGACATACTTCAAAGTAATGACTACGCTACCTTCTTCTCATTCTGCCAGGAGCAGAGAGAAGCTTGGAAAACAGGGTAGCTCAGCCTCTGGCCTCCTGAAGCCAGGGATTTTGCCTCCAGCACAGCAGGAATGGCAGCAAGCAGGGGCAGGGAGCAGTGTGGAACTGATCAGAAGGAAAAAAGGCAGTGCTACTGATTTGGTCAAGAGGTCAGATCCTTTCTGTCTTTCCCAACTGCTTTTACTCACTGAAACTTTTCTCTTCTTGTACTTTTCTTGTGTTGTTTGGTTAGATCTGCTATGTCAGCTGGAGTGCTTATCTAAATGAAGGCTATGATGCTTCCTGTCACGCTACTCTTTGTCTGAAGCTCCCACTAAAATCACTACGTTATTCTGGGGAAAGTAAGAGGTTTAATACGGAGAATAAATATATGGAGGCAGTAATATCATATCTGAACAGATACTTCCAGCAAAGGAATGCAGATTCAAAATTTAAATTTTGAAATGCAGAACTTTGATTTCTTCTCTTGCCCCTGAGTCACAAGATGGGTGTCACAGAGGTGGAATAGTGGTGCAAGAGACCAGAGCAAGCCCTTTTCCACCAGCAATAACAGCAAGGATACTGAAATGTTTCTTGAAACTGGCATCAAAGACTCCGCTACATATGCCCTAGCATTACTGAGAGGGGTACTGGGTAACACCAAGTTTCTAAATGATGGAAAATTTTCTTTTGGCTCTTTGGGCTTGTTGACTGTGGGAATGAGAGATTACTGAGCAGGTACTAAAAGACTGCCACAGTACTTTCCAACATGACCTTATAACAAGACTTTAGGTCTACTTTACCAGCAGATGAAACTGTGGAAGAGACCCAGCTATAATCCAAGAAGAGAATATTGATCACATTTTTCTTTCTTCACTGGGCAACAGCTACAGATGCCAGCATGGTGTGAGGCAGGGATGTTTTTTTGGGTTCCAGAAGGTGATGAATCCAAAGTGCAAGGCAAAATGTGTAACATCCCTGCTGCTTGAAAACCACCAGGGCAGAGATGTTAATTTTAACAATCTGTCACAGATGTTACAGATTGCTTAACTAGGGACTTGGCTATTTTTCTGTTAATGGAAATAATTTAATTATCTAGCCTAGCACTAACCAGCCTACTGCTCCTCTTCTCTGGAAAAATACATAACAGGGTTGTAGCCTTGAACATGGGGAGACCAAACTGAAAATTATAACCATTTTCAGCTCTGCCAGAGACTTCTGCTCTGAATTTGAACAGAGCATTTGGATGTGTGCCAGAATGACAGCATGGTAAATATCTCAGCCCTCCAACCCAAGGCTGGTCATGAGATCAGTGACAAGAACATTTTGGGCCCAACACACTTTGCTCAAACACGGGTTCCCCACTTGCTGCACATTCCCATTTCAAGCGAGCTGCTGAACCCTTTACAACCATGTCTGTCAGCCCTGGGAGGACTCAGCCAGGCTGGAGCCCTCTCTGCAAGGCCACAGGTGCTTTCTTCTGCTCAAGAGGCTATTGGGACCACCCTAGGCTGCTGTTAAGCTGATCAGCCCCATGGCCTTTCATGTGGAAGGTGACAGGTTCTATGGCCAGCAGCATGATGGGCTGCTCTGCTTGGACCATGTAATCTGTCCCTCCTATGCTCTTCCCCAGAATCTTACATGGAAGCTGCAATGACGGTAAGGACAGTGGCAGATCTTGCTTGGCTTGCTGTCAGTCTGAGAGCAAAAAAAGCTTTTCTATATTTATTACACCCTTTTGCCATAGTAGGTCATGGAACATAGATGTGGAGTGGAAATCTTCATCCTAAAACTATAATGGCTATTGCCTTGCATGAGAGATCTCTGTTACTGCCTTTGCCTTCAGTATAAACAGTCTCAACAGCAGGGGAGCATCCTCCTGTGCTGATATGCTGGTGTTTGTTTAACTCTGTCTCCCTGGCATTCTTGCTGTGAGCAAGAGAGATGCTGTAGCAGAAAGACTGTGGCTAAATGGAGAAGAGGTTTTCTGATTCAGTGTCTGTCTCTGCCTTTGTCTGTTATCACACAGTGATTGAGTTACAGCAGTGCAAAGGAGGCTGTGAGAACATCTCCGTCCACTGGCCATGGAAACAGAGAGGCCCCTTCAAGCAGAGCTGCAGAAGAGATATAGATCAGCACAGGAGCCCTCTGCCTTTACAAGCCCAGGCAGGCTCTGCAGCAGCTGTTATATATGGCATGCCATGCCATGCCATTAGTCCTGTCCTTCTTGCCTTTGTGACACTACCCCAGGACACCAAAGTTTTGTCTTTGCTTCCTAATCTAGTTTCTCACTTAGCATTTCTTCATATGTCATATCACATGCCATGCCATGTGGCATGGCTTCAAGTGGGCCTAGTTTGCTAGTGCCTATGTTAAAATATATTAAAGCAGCCTGATTTTCAAGGACGAGGTTTTACTGAGGCCTGTCACTAGTAGTATTCCTTAAGGTTCAATACTGGGCCCAGTATTGTTTAATTTATTCATCAATGACTTGGATGAAGGGGCAGGTGCCTCTTCAGCAAGTTTGCTGATGACACTAATTTGGGAGGAATGGCCAATCCCCGTAGAGGGCTGTGCAGCCCTTCAGAAGGACCACCACAGGTCAGAGAGATGAGCAGAGAGGAACTGCCTGAAATTCAACAAAGGGGTGCTGCACTTTTAGGATGAATAATCCTGGGCACCTGTAGAGGCTGGGGACTGATCTGCTGGAAAACAGCTCTGCAGAGAAGGACCTGGGTGTCCTGGGGGATAACAAGCATCTATGAGCCAGCAGTGTGCCTTTGAGGCCACAAAAGCCAGTGGTATCTGGGGTGCACTAAAAGAGCATTCCCTGCAGATCAAGGGAGGTGATCCTGCCCTCTACCCAGCCCTGGAACAGGTTGCCCAGAGAGGTTGGGGAGTCTCCCTCACTGGAGATACTAAAGAACTGTGTGGATGCAATCCTGTGCCATGTGCTTTAGGATGACTCTGCTTGAGCAGGGAGGCTGGACCAGGTGACCCACTGTGGTCCCTTTCAACCGCAATGGTCATTCTGTGATCCTGTGACTTGCAGACTAAATGCATTAATTGCTTTTACATTTATACTCAGTGTGTCAGGAGACAGTAAGATCCAGACTGAAAGCTAGTCTGGAACAAGAGTGTATTTCAAACTCATAGGACTACTTCAGCAAAGTGTAACCACCTTAAATTCCATTAGGGTCACAACCTCAGAGGCATGTCTTCTGGATTCTTTAATGGTCATGTAGCCAAAACAGAATATGAGCCTGAGGGCTGTAGGTTCAGTGGCACACTGTCCACCACTGTCCACAACTGCTGAAAGTAGAGAAAGATTGTATCTGTTCCAGCCTTGGTGGTGCCTCATGCTGGATAAGTAGTGCCAGAATATGATCATTTTCTAGGGTTAGACTGAAGAATACTGCAAGAATTATAGTATCTGGTAGTTCTACAGTCAAAAACTTATTAATTCACATGGGTTTACATGACAGTCCTATAAAAATAAAACAAATATCAAACTAACAAAAAGAAACAGTACTATAAAAACACAACCACTTAGAAAGACACTTTCATTTTTTTTCAGTTCTTGTGTGATGAAAGGTCTGTCAGTTTGCAACCTAGCATAATTTAGCTCTTGGCAGCACTTACCCCTCTCACTTAGCTGCTCTGAATTCCTCCTACCTCTTCAATGTATGTGCTCTCCATTGGCTTTGTAATGGAGTCTTCACCATCTGTATCATGTCAGCAGCACTACGAGCTTACAAACTAGAGAAAAGGCCTTTTTCTCAGCCTCTACCTTCCCTACCCATTTCTAGGCTCGCTCTTTAAAGATTCATTTAGGAAGACAAGAAAATAAAAGGGAAAAAAAAGAAGAGAAGACATGAGAGGAGGGGAGATAAGATAGGAGAGAAGAGCAAAAGAGAAACAAGTCCTATACCCCATGAAACATATCTTTTGAGATCTGCTCATCTGTACATGTCACCAAGGGAAATTTCTCTCAGTGAACTTTGATGTATTGAAAAGGAGGAAAAAAGAAAAGAGGAAAACAAATAGAAAAAAAACCCTGTGGCATAATCCCCACGAGAAGACCATGTCCAAGAGTGACATTCTTGAGGCTAATCTTCCCATATGTCCTCTCTAACAAGCACGGTAAGAAATAATTGCAACCATTCCTGCTCAAGCTGCATATGCTGGCAAAAATTATTTCACCAAAAGAGCATTCTTTTGTACAACTCCCTGAGCGCCCGCACGAGGCTTCAAGGCTCCTTCTCCCTCTCTCTCCTCAACATTCCTGTTCTTGAGAGTGTGGCATTCAAGTACGGTGAGGGTTGTGCTTTTGGGTATAGTGAGTAAAGGTGACTCTCACTGTTACTGTAAATTAACCTGTCAACACCAGCCTGAGAGCCGTGGCCAATAAAAATAATGGGCTTGAGAGTGAAGAGCTGTTGACACAGCATTTCAGAAAGACAAGTTCAGCACTTGGGGCTGCAAGGGCACCAAACGTTTTTGTTTTGGTTTTTGGGTTTTGTTTAGTTGTTTTTTTCCCCCAAGTTTGCTTGGAAAATATGGAAAAGAGAAGAGTGTTCAGCATCATTTCCAGACTGTTAGTGTAAAGGAATGGTGTGGATATCCTTAGGATTTTCAGCCCTGGAGGCGACCTGAGATTGTATATTAGCTTGAATATCTATATTGCTTGAGAAAATCAGTAGCCAGAGGGTTAAATGTGTTACTAGATAGTTTTCAGCCATGATGTTCTTTAAAGTGGGCTGACAGTTGAAAATTGAGCCCTCAGTTTTCCCAGTCTTTGCAAAATCATCCCATATATTCACGCAGTCTCCCTTGGGAGAGACACTCACGTATCTTCATATGGAAAGCACTGATATCTTCCTTTTCTCTTAAAACTCCCATTTGCTGCAGATCAGGTAGACTTGAATGTGGCAAAGCATAAGCACTTCTTTGTTCAGAGTGGTTTTTAAGTAGCCATTGGTCTTCAAAGTTGTTTGTGTTCCAGCAAGTTGAGTTATAACTACTGTGAAGTGATTTTATAAGTATTGTTTCCAGTACTCAGGAACAATTCATGCTGTGCTCCTCACCATTTTTAATTACACCAGTACATGCAGAGCTTGTCCCACCAGCCCAATCAGGGCAGTCCCTTAACCGAAGGGAGCAAGTACAAAGGAGCCTGTAAGCAAGCTGTGTGGTGGAGTGCGGGAGGGAGAGGAATTATCCCCTCTGCCCTGGTGGTTGGGACAGAAACTGCCTGTGGAGAGACTTGTCATTCAGTCATTCTTGCTGTCATGGTGTTCCTCTGAGTCTTCCTGACACATGGCTCCAGGTCAAAGCACTGATGCCCAGGTGCTTAAAACTCAGTCTCTGCCTCAGCTGGAGGCTAAGTGAAATGCTGGGTGAGACAAGAAATCTGACACAAGAGGAATGAAACCACCCAGTATCTGTGCTGTTGTGTGTCATAGCTGTGGGTCCCCAGGCCAGGAGTGCCTCTTTCCCTATGTCTATGCAGTGCCTTCAGCAGGGACAGCAATGTCTCTGAGGGCTGTGTGGGAGTCCAAAGATACAGCCACATACAACTTACATTTTTTATCTTTTAACAATAACTGCTACCGAGCTTAGCGTTGTCACACTGTACTGCCATCCTCTCTGGACAATTACTTGCTGTGATACAGTGCTCTCCTGCTTCTTTTTGTTTGGTTTGGTTTCCTTTGGTTTCCTCCATGAGAGTTTGGTGGATTCACCATCACAAGCAGAAGTACAGCTTTTTCCACAGGCCAGAAACATCCCCTACAACTCATTAAGGTTTTACAACTGTTTAACTGCAAAAGAGCTGCCCGGCACTCATGTAGAGCTCTGCACCTCTGAGGTGCCATCTGTTGCAGGCAGAAATGCGATAACATGATTTTCATCTCAAAGAACCTGTGAGATCACCCTTCATACAGTGCTAACCTGTAGAACAACTGTCTTAGAAATTATTTTAAATTCATTTTAAATTACTTTAAATTGTTTGACTCAGAGCTATTTTGACTTTTTTTACTTTTTTTTTTTTCAAAATCATTATTTGATTTTTAAGGACTTTAACATAAAGAAATTAGGAAATTTATGGCTGGATTTAGCAAACTAAAAACCTTGAGAACAGGTTCCCTGAACTTATATCCTTAATCAGCAAAGCTTGCTTGTTGCAGTATTTACCAAGGAGAAAAAATTTCAACTCTCCTCCTTGTGACTCTACTGCAGAGAGGAACATGATTGAATTCAGGCACTTTACCTCTTAGGAACTTGTCTCAACACTCAGAAAAGGTGAACTGGAGTGCAGGTCAACCAGTATTTCTGACTGAAGTTTCATAGCAAATTATAGAAAGTAATTAATTACTCACTCAGACAAGTGCTGTAAACACCAAAATATAAGATTGGGTTGCAAGGGAGGGCTGCGCAACCATCTCCCTCTTCTCTGCATTGTGAAAGTTGCTAAGTCGCCCCAAGGATAGAGCCTTCCATAATTCAATGTTTCCTTCTGAAAATGTCGAAATGAACCAATTGGGCATTTCCAGAACTTTGTTCATTTTTTGCTTCAGCCAAAAGTAGTTGTCCTGCTTGACCTAGTGTCACAAGGCTGAACTGTTTGTGCGAATGCTCCATTTACTGGGGAAAAGAGAACAACTGCAAAGTCCTGGTCTGTGGCAGCTCCTTCTGAGCCAGGTTGAACAGCTGGGGAGCAGAGCCCATGCTCTGGGCACGGCGGGCAGCCTCTGACCGGCTGCAGGAGGTTAGCTACTTGTGTGGCAACATGTGGCATTTCTTTTTAATAAAAAAAGAAATCACCAAAGCAAAAACAGATGATAGAGAGTAGCCGTTGCTGAGATACTACAAATAAGTAAACAATCCTTGGGCTTTGTGCTGTTGTTATTTTTCTTTAATGAGGACTGTGGGTGGGAGGCCCTGGCACCTCTTCAGTGCACCCAGCCTAGAAAAAGAGCTCTCTCCTACCCTGATCAACTTGACAATGCAACAGGAGTGGTACCTCCTGAGCAGCTCACCCACAGCTGGGGAGTAGTCCTCCACTTTGAAGGTTTCTCTTGCTGACATCAGAGTAAAATATGAAAACACTGTCTCTTCCCCTGGATCAAATTGGGCAGTTCTGCTCTCACAAGAAGCTGCTGTCAGGGACTTGGCAGGCTTCCCAAAGCTCGGCAGTTGAGTGACAAGGAACAGAGAAGGGCACTGTACCAGGGCTAGTTATGATTTTTTTCTTTTATTATTAGGTATTAAAAAACACAGAGAACATGTCCTCAGAGTTGCAAATCATCTCAATTGTAAGCTGATGGCAGAGTGCACAAAGTCCCATTTTGAGGACAAACCAAACTCTACCACATAAGTCAAAAACCTTTTGGGCACACTTGCAAAATATTTTCCTGCACTCTTCAAATATTATGTTTGTTGACTAAGAGACATATTCAAAAAAATATAAAGGTACCAGTGGGAATGAGGTACAGGAGTTGTCACTGGAAACGTCTTCAGCCTTCAACTTCTATATTCAAGTATTCTTCTACTTCAAAAAAACCCATTCTAATTTTTTTGCCAAATGCAATTGCACTTACACATGGGTTTAACAATTCTCTCTCTGGACCTCTATGTCTATTTTTTTGCAACAAAACTGGCCCCATTACTGGAAAAGAAAAATGAGATGGCTATTTGAGATTTCAGCTGGACACTGGATGGATTGTTCTTCTCCATGATAAAAGCTCAGCCTCATGGGAGCCCACAAAAAAAGAGGGCAGCATTTCTTTTTCATTCTTCCTGTACACTGTGGCAGTGCTACTTCTTGTGTGTCCTTCTACATGTATTGTCCTGATGTCTTACGGATTTTTTAAAACTATCAGTAATGCTGCTAACCCTCCTGTGGTGAGATGACAGAAAATTTTGTGCCCACTTCAGAAGAGGAACTGTGCTGTGTAAGAGCTGCTTTCCTTGTCAAGCACAAGTCTGAATGTGAAGGTTTGTAGCTGCTCCTTTGGCATCCTGCACTACTCACATAGATTGCTTCCTCTTCCTGATTTCTCAGGAAAACCTGTTGCTGTCACTGCCACTTACTCCTTTCCTAACAAGTAAACATACAAAAAGTGAGAGCTGCAAACATCAATGAATGTACCTTTATATTTGAGGGAAAAGCAAGAACAATGTGGGCTGACCAGACCAACCAGTTGCTCCCAGTCAGCTGCTGCCAAGCCAGGGGCAAGGGGAGAAAACTGAAGTGTCCACCAACTGCGTCACTCCAGGTGCCAGCTCAAAGGGCACATGGTTTCCCACAGAATTCTGTTTCAAAGCCAGTGTCCTGAGAGGAGTAAAGTTTCTTCTTTGGAAAGCTCTGTCTCCAGTGGATTCTCAAGTGTCTACTGGCGTTGTGTTCCCCTAACAGTTTATCTCTCAGCTGGTGTTATGCAGTAGGCTTGTGTGATTTCATGAAGCTTGCAGGAATATCATTAACATCTTGTGATTGCTACCAACTTTAGCTGGCCAATTGCCAGCTGGTTTCAAAATTATCAAGGAGTGTGGATATGAACAAACACATGATTGCCACATTGAATGGTATGGTGGGAGCTTTATTTCCTAGAAAACCCAGCTAGTAAATAAAGCAAAATCACAAGTAATGTTGTTGGCAGTAGTGCCAGCAGCCTACATACCTGTCGTGGTGCTAAGGGCACCCACAGGCCTTACTGCTCCCAACCAGCGTCTCTTAGGACTACCCTACCTTGCACACAGCCCAGGATCCCATTCCAGTTCAGCCTGGGGTGGTCAGTCCCTGCCCCAGTGGTGTCATTGCAATGCTGGCTTCCAGCCCTCTCTCATGAAAGCATTAGCCCTGTGCCATAAATAACCTGTCTCCTGTGCACGGCACTTGTCTCCAATCCTGTCTCTGTGTCTGGATAGACTTGGAGCCATGCAGTAGGCTAATTCCATCTCCTCTTGCTTCTGACGGAAGCACCTGGATGGTCTCTGGCCCTGTTTTGTCACTTGCCATGTCAGGGTCTGTTGATGGGTGGTGCCACAGCCTCCAGACCTGCCCACCGTGATCAGACACTGTGGGACAGCACCCACTGGTGAGGACATGACCCATGCTGAGGTGCCCTTCACCCCTCAGCTCATCCACCTTCAGGAGACAACTCTCTGCACACTGGTGTTGCCCATCAAACAAAAGGGCTCATGGTGGAGCTCTGAAAGTTGTTGAAAGACTCACGTTAATTAGGCACTACAAAATGTGCCTAAGAGATACATCTCAAGACATTGGGGTGAACAGGGTTCTCATCAAGACCATCAAGATGATAAAATTAAAGTACAGATTTTTATATAGGAGATAGGGAAACCTGACCATCTCTGTCCAGGAGAAAGAGCTCCATCCATTCTGGCAAAGGAGACTTCTAAGGAGCCTAATGGCACCCTTACATGTCTAATGTGGAGTATTTAGCCAGTTAAAGGTAGATATGGAAATATCACCTCTTGGAAGTGTAAAACTTTATGAAGTACATATATACAACCTCTCAGAAGACAGTTTAGGGCTTACAGATTTGAAATTAATGTCATCAGCTTTGGGTGGAGGAGATAGCAGGCAAAAATGAACAATGATATCTCTGCTTGTAAACAATTTGCCACTTCACGTGTTCAAAAAGTACAAATACTTGATATGACCTCATACAACAAGCTGATATCCCTTGGGTCATCTTCCCTGGTGAGGAACTACTGAAATTGATTCATGTGGTGGGTAGGAGCATTTAACACTAAGATCTCCCATGAAAAGGGCTAAATAGTTTACATGCAAAGTCACAAATCTAGGTATCCAAGTATTATCAAATTAACTCATGAACAATGATGTTTCTAGCACAAAAGTTTTAAATAATAAGTAGAGCATTGAGGCATGTGTGAGCAAATAACTCTTACAAGGCTTAAGGTTATGTAATAATCACTGGAAGCTTGTTCAGATTCTCTGAAATGGAGGTACTGTAAATATGTTCCTCCTGGTGCAAGCGACATCACAATACCCTGGAGTATTCCCAAGAGTGTGTTTATGGTTAACTGCTTATATGGTGCTTTAGCTTGGCTATTTGGAGCCATGAAAAAAAGTAGGAAAAGCTGAAGTCTACAGCAGATAACAAAGAAAATTAAAGGGAAAAATCACAGAATGGATCTCAAAAGAATTGAGGATGGAAGGCAAAAGGTGGCAAAGGATGGCACAAGGAAGTGTCAAGTGCCAATGAGGGAGTATTTCATAACTCAGCCCTGATATGAAAAATAAACAGAGGGACAAGTTGGAGTTCTAGTAGCAGCGTGCTTGGAACTACAGGAGGTACATAAGCTAAGGCTGCCACTACCCTGAGAAACCAGAGCAAGATCTTTCGCAAGGGTAACAAACATGGTATTCTTCATGTGCCAAAACATGTTGGGATCCTGCAGTGTGCTCATTCTCCAGTAAAGTGACAAACATCATATTCTACTTTGTTAAGACAAAATCAGTGAGTTAGTGTTTGGTTTGTTTAATCATTGTGCAAACATTTCCCTGAATGTCCTCAGTAGTTCTATTGTCATATTTTACTGTCTATTCTTTGACATTTTATAGGCACATCCTTCAACAGCCCCTCGGTTTTGTGCTTTGTGTCAAAACCCTCTGTAAGAACCTATCAAAGTCACCTATTGGCCAAGCTAGAAGGCAGCAGCATCTTATGGCACCTTCTTTCCTGGGGAGAGTGGAGCTGTCCTGTCAAGATCCACAAGTTCAAGCCATGTGCCTGTCTGGCACACTCTCCAACATCCAGGCTCCAGCTGCAGGATGTGCTTGTCAGCAGCTGCAGGATGGCTCAAACATCAACATCCACACCTTTTGAGAAGAAAATATAGAAACATGGTGAACCCTTGTATCCTCCAGATATTCAGAGCTCAGAATTAGAAACGCAAGAGAAAATTTCTCTCGAAAACACGGAGAAGGAGAAAGATGCCGCAATCTCCGAGAAAGATGCTGAAATCTCTGTCTGTTCTTGGGCTTTTTTTTTTTTTTTTTTTTTTTTTTTTTTTTTTTTACAAGTTGATGAGCTCTTCAAAACTTGAGATGAATAGCACAGTAAAAGAAGCCAGGAAATGACTGTTAGGTTATTTTCACAAAAACACAACCAGATCCCTCCTTTCTTTTTGAAAAAGAATTTCTGCTGTCATTAGCTATAGATAATGAGGAAAATCTGTTCCTCTGCCAACCTGTGAAAAAAGGTTAGAAAAAGGGTGATATTCCTTACTTGACATAATAGACTAAATTATAAAAGTCAATTTGAGCATGCAGCTTGCACTTACAAACATTTTATCCAACCAGCCAGATACTTTGGAATATATATCTAGATGGATCTACTCCTTGATTCAACTTTTCTTTTACTGATCTCAAGCTGTGAAAGTTCAATGACTTCCTTCATGCAGCAGGACTATAATGAAGGCCCAACACTGTAATAAACAGGCAACTGAAACCAGTGCCTAATGTGTGAGCATGCTGCTCTCTTTCCTCCTGGTGTAGTGCTGAATGACTAGTCTAAAGTAAATCTGGTTTATGCTGTGAAAACATTTTACCATTTCTCAGTCCAAATCAGTGCTTTATTGTGAATGTTTATTTCTCTTTTTCCAGACAGAGCAAACTAGTGATGGCTTAAACCAGCTTTCTGTCCTGTAGAGTGTGGTGTGTCCTTTCAAACTAGCATGTCAGGAACATGAAATTAATTTGGGAAACCTTCCACTCCAGTGCTTCTTCAGTTGTTTTCTATGTGTGTGTTTGACTATTGTCTGCGTAAGATACAGGAACTATATCTTCCAGTCCTGCTTTGAGCAGCCCACAGCCTTGAGACTGGAACTCTGTAGGTACAACTACAGTTCCCAGTTCAGGTCTAAGACCTAGTACTAAGGAAGGAGGGAATATGATGATTGCCTTCAAATGTATGTACTCAGAGACCCAGAGCAGCCAAACATGAATTCTTCAGCTTTCACGCTTTGCAGGCCTAAAGACTCAGATCAGGACAGCATCTATGGATGTGTTTAATTAGAAACATATGCTAAAAACATGGACATCAATTACACTAATTTCATTGCAACTTAATTGAAAATGTGCTTAAATATTTCCTGTTTGAGGCCTAAAAGAACAAAAACACAGCTCTTCAAAATATAGGACATTTCATTGTGTGGAATTTTGAAGGACTTTATGTGCCGCATATGCTGGCAGTATTTACCCTGAAAAGCGGCTGCTTCTGAGGTGGAACATTTTGTGTGCTGTGAAAACAAACAGCAACACTGCAACAGCTACAGACAATGATCGTATCATGCCCAAATAAAACCAGTGTAGCAAAGCAGACAGCCAGAGCATAATTTCTCAGTTTGAAATTTAGAGGAGAAACTAAGTGTTACAAAAAGCTGTACTGAAGCTCTGTCGATGAGCACGGAGGTCTGGAACCCTTAGCTTCATGCCAGGACACTGATTCATTCCTCACTTGCAGGGAAGTATGACCTCTTCCTTAATTAACTACCAGGAGAGTGTTATTCCTTTTACAGCATTTAGCCTTCCTGGAAGGTGTCGCATGCCAAAAGCCTTGCTTAGCTTGCAAAAATGTCACAACCTGGCTGTCTTGGACATAGAGGAAAGCCTGCCTAGCAGTTAGAAAATGTCATTAAAAGTTTTGTCACTGTTATTTACTCCTGTTGTTGCCTTCCACTTAGGACACTTAATCCTTTGCACTTACTTTTAAAAGCCATTCTGTGCCATCACTTCTTCAACAGTGCTTAAAAATTGATAGCACAATATGTTTCACAGCTAAGTTCTTAGCTTCACACATAGCATGTGCCTCATTTGCTTTCAGCAGCACACGTAGCAGCTGCACAGAAACACAGCCTGATGAACGTGAAAGGTTCCTGGAAGTGCAAGGAGCACCGACGGAATGAAGGACACGCGTCGCCTTCATGCAGACACAGGCTGCAATACTTAAGCTGTTGTAGTACGGTAAAACCTCCAGGTACAACTCCAGAGAAGCATTTTTGGCAGCAGAACTCTCTCCTGCAAAGCTAGGATATAATGATGTCAGTTGCCTTTGTACTGCTTTGATATATACGCAGTAGATCCCGGATCGGACCATTCCTGTTGTTTCTTTAAATTCACTTTGTTAACTATCACCATATTGCAGTCAAAAGAATTACTTGCCTGAGATCTTTGGCTCAAAACAACCTGCTTGCATGATCACGACACAAATTTGTTCTGGAACATATATGCCAAACAGTGTCAGTCTAGAAATATGGGGAAAAGTCTGTTAACACCATTTAATGTTAAGAAGAACCTCATTTCTATTCAGTTTTGGCTCTGTTGTTTTTCTTCTTCTATTGCTTGATGCCCTCTTTGATGAGTGATATAAAAGACTTTTTTAAAGGACATTGGCAGCAGATTAGTCTATGATGTGAATTAATCCCAGTCTGTGTTCTTAAAACATTCATCATGCCAGAATTTACAATCCTGCAAAAGATTACTACATGGCTGCAATTACAATTCTGCAGTATACACACACCAATAGACATAAAAGAAAACAAAAAAACATATTTCCATTACATTAGTAGTAAGAAGACAGGAAAAGAGCTGGACCACCATGTGGTGTGGAAGGAACTACAGCACGACAACACAAAGGCAAAACATTGAACCTTTGCCTTCAATGTCAGCCTTCAATAAAAATGTGAGGTGCAATCAGGCAACAAAACCCACATCAGAACTCAGTTCTCAGGCTAAGAGTTCAGCCTGACACCAGGTAGAGAATATTCAGAAAAGCTAGCTGTTTAGTTTTGTTGTTTTCCAAATCAGCTTCCTAATTTTATCCTCTGATATTTAAAGAATTAGCCGAAACTACCTTGAACATTCACAGGACTCAGATGGGCAAACACAGAATGGACATTCATGCCACCCAGTGAGGATCATCTGAAAGTCACACAATCATTAACCACGTACATTGCACAGTCATTGGAGACAAGCATCTTCTCTGGAATGTAGTTTCCTCATCCTAAAATGGTTGCTGAAATGAGTCAATTGAGGCACTCATCTCTCCCATAATTACAGAGGAATCCTTGACAACTATTTTAAACTGGACATTTTTTAATTGATGCTCCAGTATCTCACATAATGTAACCTGAATTGTCTTTATACCTTCAGGAAATGGGAAAGTTATGGGATTGTAGGGAAATCATGTTATCTTCATTGCAGGAAAACCACTAGAATGGAGAACCAAATAAACTGTTTGTGAGTCACTGCTGGGTAATGAGGAAAGGCACACAGTCAATTTGGATTTCAAACCTTTGAGAAGAGTACTGTGGCTGCTGGGTAACAGGCAGGTACAGGTGGGACAGGTTTTCTCAGCCCATCCTGGTATTTCACTTTGCATCTATAGTAAGAGGCTAAGAACTATTATTTTCCTGGTGCTCTAACCCAGGAGCAATTTGTGAATGGGTAGCAGTGGCAGCTGGATGTGCAGGCGATCCTTTTGGTACCCAGGGACTCCCTGGTGCCTGCTTGAGCACCCTCTGTCCGTAGTGCCGTACATCAGAGGTTGGGGGAAGAGGGAGCAGCGACCAGCTGGAGGCAGGGCAGTGCTGGTGGTGCTGCCACCAGATCAGGCAGCCAGCTCTATTTCACCTCTCCCTGGATTTTGGCTACAGAAACTTATCTTGCTGTTTGGCCAAGTGAGAAAGAGCTCAGGCACAGCAGTGGATGGGGCAAGGACCCTGAGAGCTGAAATAAAGGCATTGAAAGGAGTGATGCTTCTGCCAGAGAAGAGTATGAGTGGTGTCATAGGAAAAAGGGTTTTATACAGCAACTACACTGTCTCTTATTCAGACCTTTCTTGAGCAGCAGATGCATTAAATGCCCATGGTTGTTCCCTTTATCCTAATGTTTTGATATGGTACCTATGTAAGCCACCTAATACTGTCATAGCTGTGTTAAAATTGCTCTGATAGTAGACCAAATTAGTGTCTGGCTTTGTTTGACACTCATTTTTCCAGCAGTAACTTTTGAACTTAAATCACTTTTCTGTTCCTTTTGCCTGTGTTTTCCAGATTCTTTAATTTTCAGTCATATTTTGGCCAGGCATGCTGCTGTGCAATTGCAGAAGAAAATGCTCCAAGTACAGAAGAAACAACCTACTTCCAGCATATTGTGTGTTTTAATTTAATTTTTTAGATTTTCTGTAAACCACATAATTTTCCCACAAGGTGAAACAGATGTAATAAATTTTCAGCACTTGCCTTTATGAAAGGATTTCAATCTCTTAAATTTTGTGCAGTGTCAGGTCAAATATTCCCTAGAGAAAACAGGGCATAGATTACATTTAAAGCTATGAAAGGCACGTGGTGACCTATATATATACCTCCAGCATTCATTTTGAATATACAACACCTTGAACTTCAAGGAACAGATCATTGCAACAGATACAAGAATGTACAGGGTAGAGGGCAGTGGAAACCAGCATTCACTTTTCCAGTTTTTACATACAGAGCCATCAGTGTTTCCCCACATGACTGTAGTAAAAAGACAGTTTTTGTACACTTATAAGCGGTGAAGAAGCAGAGTTATATCTCATTATACTGAAGAATGGGAAAGATAACTTTTTCTGTTGGCTGTGGGTTTTCTTCCACTAGAAACTGAGTTTTTCCTTTTCTTTCCTAGAAAGTGATCAAGTTAAAAAATAAATAGATGAGCAAATACAGATGTGTCAATAATTTTATTTTAAAAATCAATGTAGTATATACATATATATTATATTTACTTTATGTATGAAGTTCTGCTTAGCACCTTGCCATAATTAGAGAGGTTGTCAGTACTTTTGTACTACAACTGAACCCTCCCAATATTCTCTCCTGTACTTTGATGGAGAAAGCCAGAGCTTATAGAGATAATGCATGTTTATATCCCACAAACTGTGTTTCCTGATCAATTGAACCTCTGGTGAATACTTCTCATCTAAAATGACTAGATCTTGGCAGTTCACTAGTTTCTCCCATTCTTGAAAATACTGCAGAATGTCTTGGGTTTAAAGAAGAATAATAGTATTTTAAAAATATTTTTTCATAGTTCCAATAGGGAGGTAACAATGTGATTGGATTGTTAGCAAAGGACTTCAGAAATAAAATGCTGTAAAGATAGCCTAAAAATGGCAAGTAAAACTGACATTATGTTGTTGGCACCAGGGATACAGGACATTGCACCATGAGACAAAAGATCCTTTAGAAGGGTATTTTAAGCCTCTAAGGTTGATTTAACAGAGACAAAGTTTACTGTGGCACAGAGAGCACCCTCGCTCCATGGAGGCAGCAGAAAGCAGTCATCAGGTCCCATCCAAGCTGCTGAATGAAAAGAGAAGAAAAAACAGAATCAGTATGTTTCCTGAAATGCTCTCTCTTTCCACTTCTGGTCTTGAGTTAGTTTGTGAAATTTCACCCCAAAAGAAGACAATGATTTAGAAGGGCTGCACTAAGCCTGGTGTCGCCAGTCCCTGAGATAAGCCCTGGGAAGCTGCCTGGAAATGGTGCCACACTGAACAGCCTGGGAGGGGAAAGAGCTGCCTGAGCATCCCCCAGCTGTACTGCTACCAGTCTGCAGCTGGCCACCCTCGGGCTCCCATGAGCCCTTTAAGTGTTGGCATCCATGGGGTTTCTCCTGATAAATTGTAGGCTTGGGTCAAACTAAATCATAAATATGGGCAAATTCAGTGTTCCTCCCCTAGGACTATTCCCCACATCAATTCTGACATTCCAGTACACAAAGACTTAAAAACAAAGTCCTAAGAAGATGATGGGGAATACAGTCATGAACTCAGGCCAAGAAAACAAACCAAACAAACACCCTTCTGAAATACAGCAAGTAAGGTAAAAAAAATCCTATACCTTTCTTACCTTTCTAATGCCCTTGATAAAGACTTCTCTGACTCCCTTTTCCCTTGAGTTGAGTATTGTCCTGCAGCCGTACCAGGCTCACCACCTCTCACAGACCATGTCAAGGCAGGGCAGTTGCCCAGGTTTGTCTTGGCAAGTCTTTCTCTAGTCCCCCAGGAATAGGGATCTCTGCAGCAGCCTTGAGCAGAATGTCTTGGAGCACAGAAATTAAGTCTTTGCTACAAGAACACACTTCTGTTAAATTCCAAGAACATGTACAACTATGAACAGTTATCTCTCAAATTTCTCTTCTGCGAATGGAGCTGCGCATGTCTGCACATTGCCCTTTTTATAAATAGAGGGAATAGACATCTTTTTCCACCCTAAAATCTCTGAGCGTGGGGTCATAGTTAATTTACTGAAAGTAACATTAGAGCAATCCCTAACACCACAATAGAAAGATAGATTCTGACATGTCAATCAAAGCTGAAATTATCTTATGTTGTGCATCTTGGCAATGCTTTCATTCCTGGCTTAACCACAAGCTGTACCAGTACAATGATCATAAGGATCACAATGCCAGAGGTAAAACTTGTGGAGGGAACTCTGTATACATAAAAGCCATCATTTTTGCTCAGCCCTTCACAGCATAGCTCATGGAACACAACCTAATTTCTTCATTATGGCAGTAACAATATTTAAAAGCACTTGGTAGCTATTTTGTCATCCTGTAAAAAGAAGTACTCTGTTAGTTTCTATCAACTCTTTATGCTTCCAGAGAAAAGGAAAACTGTCCTTCTCTTTGTTGATTAGAACTATGCAGCATCCTGAATCCAGTCATTCTAAGATGGAGCTCCATTAAAGAAGAATGTGATGAGCCACATACTGCATCAGTACAGACACACTTAAGCATCCCTAGAAGACACCTGGGTGTTTCTTACCATGAGTGACACATGAAAATCTATGTCAAACCAATGAGTAGATCTTGAAGCCAGGCAGCCATGCAGACCATCAGGAAACACTGTCATCAGCTTTTTAACTCAAAACCTCATACTGGTGAGACAGTTCCATAGGCCAGCTCCAGACAACAAGTAATCACACTTGGTTTGTAAATCAGTGGAAGAAGAAAAATGTTAGCCTCCTCAGTATTTGTAGCTTTTGCATTCTTCATTTTTAATCCCAGAATTTTGAAAACAGAAACTCTGTGGGACTATCCTCATTAAACAAAACCACCAGCAGGTCCCCTCATGCAGCCAAAAGAGTGGGGTTCAGAAGAAATTCCATCCTTAATTACAGTTCTGCCCATACTTATCTGTGAGATAAAGAAGCAGATCTGCATTCCTCCAAAAATATGGGTATTTCAATGCTTTCTTGCTTGTGTACAAATGCAACTATAATCTTCTGCTTTTATACTTCTTATCTGTTGTATCTTTTTTAGTTTCCTAAGCATTGAAAATAAAATCCATTGGTCACAATTTGTTATCTTTATTGCAGCCAAATACTGTTTGAAATATGAGAGATCTGAAGCCCATCCAAACTTCTTTTGATATTGTTTTTCCAAGCATGGCCCAAACTTTGCCATGACTCAAGTGAAGTTTAAGACATACTGGTGCTGAACAAAAAGTAAAGCATCATCCAAGACTTTGCATCCTGTGACTATACATGAGGTAAATATGGAATGAGATAGTGCAGGGATCGGTAAGAAAGATACAACCACAGCCAAAGTTTCGAGAAACTGACAGAGACCATCGGAGTTTTGCAATGGAGAACAGTCATGTGGTGTTCAGTGGTGTCAGAGATGAAAGAAATTATTATGATTTTCAGCTGTTAGTAGTGGAAGCCATCTCACAAACTTATTTCAGCCCAGGCAAGGACACAAACATGTGCCAAACATGATTCCATGCAAAGCTTCCCATGTAGTCTGTACAGCTATACGTGTCTACCAGAAGAACAATGTCAGATTACCAGACAGATGGTAATTGCCTTTGCCAAGGAATATCAGACTCCCTAAATGTACTGTGTGTATTTGGCCCAGCCAGCCAAAGATAAGATTTTATTCTGAAGATTTTTCTGTCACAGAGGGTAAACAAATCTGATGACCTCCTTGGAGATGGGAATGGGAGGGGTAAGCTCAAAGCAAAAAAAAAAAGTTTGTATTAAACTTCAAAGTGTTAAAAACAAAATTGTCTAAATATGGGAGGGGAAAATGTTAAAGTTACATGTCAAATCAAGCCTTTGCATACAAATATGACTCTTATTAATACATGTTGTTAATGCCTTCTTCATCTTCATTAAATATGCCCTTATTTTCCTCCCTAAAGCTCAGTAGCACTATTACATACCAGTGTTTTCTTCATCTTGATAGTCCCAAAATGACTCCATCTCTGCAGCAAGCCTCTCCCACTCTACATTACCCAGTGTTAGAACAACCCAAACAACTCCTAGACTTCAAATATTTCTGAAAAATTGGAAGAACATTCATAGCTCTATTTTGCAGTGGGAAGAACCGCGGCACAGAGAGATAAAATCATCCGTCCTTGGCAGGAAGCCACCTACAGAATACTTGCTTTTTGTTCATTTTTTTTCTCCTGCCTTTATAATCCAGATACTTCTTAGGTATTTTTGCATTTTTTTTTTCTTGCTAGTATTCTGTTTGATTTTCTCTTTTTCTAATCTTCACCTCATTTATTGAGGTGCCTGTATTTTTAGTTACCTCTTCCTACAGGCTATTTCGTAAGAGAAAACCTCCCCCTAGTTGCATAAAGTCTCTACTGAAACATCCAGCAGGACCAGGACTAAGCATACTTTCCTCTACTTTTGTCCCATTTTTCTCTGTCCCTTGGATCCATTTATCCCTAGTTCTTTCCATTTTGCGCTCAACTTCTAACTCTCCCCCGCATTCCCCGCTGCCGCCTTCCTATTTTCTTTCTGTGTCTCTCTCCTCTTTTCCCACCAGCTGGACATAAAGGGACCAGGATTTGAAATACCAAACAATAGCTTTTCAGATCTTGGTATGTTTCCTAAGGACTTCACAGGATTGAAGTCTATGGGAGGGGGAGTAGCCTTTAAAAAAATGAGTAGATGTTCCTAATCATTGCCAGGAGATGCACTAAGGGGAGCCTACAAGGACTCAGTCACAAAAAGGGAGTGGTATTTTCCTTGCCATGAGCCCAGTATTGCGCTAGCCAGCACTCTGAGTCACTGGGGGGAGCTTTGCTGGGAGAAGTCATGCAGGAAGTTCAGTCCAAGAAATTAATCTCAGAACAGCCATTGCACTATTTCAGAGAATATCAAGTATCAACACAGAGTTTCAGGATGGTTGTTCAAAGTAATATTCTCATTATGTTGGAAAAGCATCAGCTATGCCAAAGCAGAGCAGTCCTCCTTAACAGTATCTCTCTGGCGTCCCTCTGATAGTCATTGTGACCCACAGTCATCTGCTCTGATTAGTGATCACTAATCACTACTGATTAGTGGCATACGTTCAGAATGTCCATACATTCCTTTAAATAGTTGAACAAATACTTCCCTAATCTCTGTGCATTTTGGAGATACCAAGATGGTAGTTTAAGTCAGTTCCTTCCACATCTTTCCCAGCTCACAACCCTTGGTTTTATTTGTAACATCAGCATAGTTTATCCATTTCCACAAAAAATTGCGTAACAACAATCAGTTAAACAGAAACACTCCCAGGTATCTCTCTACATCCTGCAACAGTAACACAGTTGGAAGCTTGGGAAAAAATGTTTTTCTCAGAATGCTCCCTTCCACAGAGATAGAAAAGAAGGGGATTATAGAAAATGTTGGGAGGGTTTTAAGCAAATTGGCACAAAAACTAAGAAACAAGCGATGGATGTTTTCTAGTCTCAGATGTCTATAATGGATTTCAAATCAAGCATTAACCGTGGTGTATTTGTGTTGGAATAGATGTCCCACAGACATTTGAGACAGGTCTTTTGTTGCAAGAAATGCAGAAAATAAGAGCCAGCTTCCAAAAGACCTCTTTGATTTATATTTGTGTATCTTGCATGGAAAATGGAATAATTTGGTACAGAGTCACCATTTGTCATTTAAAGTGTGATGTACAAAGCAATTCACAGAAGAGTGACATAACATTGACCATGGTCTAGCTTGTCACCTATTGCTTTACATAGGTACTCTTCCTCACAAGCCCTCCTAAAACATCACATTAGCTAATCTATGTGATATAATGAGAAACAGCACAACAACCAAGGGCATCTTTTCATGTCTCCCTAACCATGGTAAGCCTTTCTGTTTCTGAAACCCATGTGTGGGTTTTCATCTTGTGGCATGCAACATATGAAAATGAAGAGTGGGGAGATTGAAGGCTTGGTCATACAAAGGGAAAAATATGGAAAAGAATCTCAATATAGTATGTGACACTGATGAGTTCATTGCTTATCTGACATTCATTCTAGATCTGGGGATGAGGTTTTCTTAAGTCTGTCACCAGACCTGCTGCACCTTTGGGCAAAACAGCTGTTTTCTCTGTGCTTCTGATGCTCCTCCCTTAAAATGAACTGAACAAACCTAAATGACCACAAGGTGAACTGATACTACCCACAGGTGAGAGCCTACGTAGCACCAGGTTATGCTATGGGACTAGTCCCCCAGAACCAGCTCAATGCCTGAGGCAAGCCCAAAGTCCTCACTCTGACTGTGGGGGCAGCTGAAACAAGACTAAGAAGTGGAGCCCCCCTTCCTCCCTCATGCTCTAAGTCCCAAGGTGAGGAAAGGCTCATGCATTTGCAGAAGACAGCTGCAGCATTTTCCAACAGATCCCATGTTTAATAAACCAGCAGACCAGGACAGAAAGGGAAGAGAGATTACTGTGTACACAGGCATCCCTCTCTTTAGTAGTAATTTAAAAGAAACTACAAAACCAACCCTACAATTCCATTAAAAAAATTCTCAGAATCTTAAAAGAAGGACCAACAAGAAACCGAGCTGATCTGACAGAATGTAGATGTACCAGATCATATGGCCCTGGACAGAAGGGAGGAAGGCATTTGAAAGCCTTCTGCTTAGGGAGTGTTGTGTCCTTTTGAAATATCTCAAAGACAGCCTTGTGCAGGCTTCACAATTAGTGAGGGAAAAAGAGGATTGTGGAAAAAAAAAAAAAGAAATTAAGGAAATGGAAGGAGAACATGAAGAGCATTTTAAGAGGTTGAAAGCAAACCCCCCACCACGGACAGTGGGTAAAAAGGGATCTAAAAATAGGTAGCATGAGACAGGGCTCTCCGAAAGAGAGCGGGAAGGACACTGTGTTCTGGAAACTAGTGTGACCAACCACAAACAAATGTGCCAAGACTCTTGTACATTTTGTTGGCATTTTTCTCAAGGCTGGCACATAATCCATACCAGGAAAGGTATCACCAAGTAGTCAGTGCCCTTCTCTGAGGCATAATTTGCCAGTACAAACTCCTCAGAGATCAGAGGCAAATGGCTCATCAGCCTGTGACAGAAAAATGATAAAACAAAGACTTTCCTGAACTCTCCCTTATCACGAGAAGAATTGACGGAAGCACATTTTTATGGATTTATCTAACTCCATGAAAAAAAAGGTTGGGTTTTTTTGCTACCTGCTTACAGCAAGTTTATAGCCATTTGTTCTTATGTTTACTTTGGTATTTAATTTCTTTCCAAATTAGCTTTACTTAGCTTATCTTCTCCTCTCCAATGTTTACAATCATATCCCCCCCCACTAAGCTAACACACCAGCCTCTGCTATTTTCTTATTGTATACAAGATCTTCGATTTTGTGATCACTCTCCTTTTACACTTCAGTATCTACTCTGGTCTAATCTAGTTTCTACTGAAGTGGGGTAAACAGAGTGAGAATGAAACTTCAAATGCAAACTCACAAGCACCTTGCAAAACAATACCTCTCTACCTCCACTGGAATTGCCAGAAGTCACAAAACCTCTGAGCATAAGCCTTTTTCACTTCCAAATCACACTCATGTTTCTAATTTCTATTACCTCTTACAGAGATCCAGCTTATAACAGATGTTTCAATGACCTCCTAAATGCAATGATTGTCTATTTGTACTATTAAATTCTATCTCATTTCTGCTCAATTCATCTACAAAGTAGTTTTCAAAGTCATCTTCATGCAATGGTCTAATTTTCATCTGTACTGAATGCTTCTATTTTTATTTTTCACTGGCAATTTTCACCAACTTATTCCTGTTTTTTATTCCAAACTCATGAAACAAACATATTGAATGACATCAGTGCCAAGACAGGGTCTCAAGACAGCTCCCTGCAGCCTGACAGGTTTCTTTTCAGCACAGCATGTTGTCCTGTCCCTTTCATGTGCAACTCAGGTTTCTCATATTAATCTCCATTGTCTCCAATCTGACAGCTTCTCAGCTGGTACAATATAAAATATTTCAGTACAGACCAGGAATATTCAAACTGTCTGCCCAGGAAAGTGTTGGGAGTCATCAGCCCTGGAGGTATTTAAAAAATGTGGGAACATGATTTAATGTGGACTTGGCAGCACTGGGTTAACATTGGACTCAGTGATTTAAAGATCTTCTCCCACCAAAACCATTCCATGATTTCGCTATATTTTCTTCAGTTAGAAAATCACTTATTTATCTCAAAGACAGATTTTTGCAATGTTTTATTCAAACAAGGTAATTTTTATCATGTTTTCTATTTATCTCCATTTGCTTAATTATTCTGTTTGTCAGCAGTAAGCTGTACTAAAAATCCTTGCTGCTAGTACTAACACTTCTCCAGCTGGTCTTGTGGGTGAAGATTGTCCAGTGCCTTAAGTGGAGTACATGGAGAGGCTTTGGAGACCACATGTTCCTCACTGTCTCTTCCAGTCCAAGGAGCAGGAGACACGTTCAAAGCAAACACAAGAAGGTTGTACTTCAGTTAAGCTGCATGTAACCTCTGGAATTTCTTGTCATGAGATGTTGTGAATGATTAAAGATAAAAACAGGGGAGGGGGTATATGAACAAGTGAATGAAAGAGGAAACAACTGAAGGACAACACCTACAACCCTCCCCATACTTACACCAGGTATGTGAGTGCCTGGGCCACAAACTGCAGGAGTCTCGGAAACTAATACTATGTTGGGAAGCATGGTGAGATGGATTTTCGAACAAACACAGTAAATTGACTCATATATTTATGTAATCTACATTATCTTATTTGACTGTCTTATTTCCTGACTGAGTCTTATTTCCACCACACTCATTTGATGATAACTTCCCCCATTCACTTTCCCACTTTTTACCTCATGGCCAACATCATCACTATTGAAAGCTGAAACAAAGTGTTTGTTTAGCTTTTACAGGATATACAGATTATCTTTAAACCTTGCAAAATCCTCAGGGCACATTAGATGAACATTCTCTTTTGTTTTGCTTTACATTTCTTGCTTTACCTGCTGTCATTTTTTGTAATTTCTTTTGTTAAGAGCTTGACTTCTGAAAATTCTCACTTTGTCCCTACATTTTCTAAGATCCAGGAAAAGGTTTATTTTGTGATAGGTCTTACCTTTTAATTTTCAAGTTTCATTCATAAATTCTTGTTTGACACAACAAATAATTAGGCCACGAGTGGACCCCTTTCTGCTAGTTGCCCCTTGCCAAAGATGAAATAGGTTTTATATCTTTGAGGTAGATTATACATGTTTTACACATAGAGATAAATATTGCATCTCTGAATTGAGGAATTCCAGCCCTCTGCAGGTCTCTCAGTTCTTCGTTTTCTCTAAGCAATGAAAGGACAGCAGCTCAGGAGAGAATGGAATGTAGATTTTGGCATCTGAAGCCCCTTCCAAGCACGTCAGGTACTTACCTTCAACAATTGCAGCCATCTAGTGGACAAATACCAGAAACAGTCCCTAGTCAGTACAAATGTGGTCTTCCCTTGCTTGCAATTGTCCACTGAGTTGACTGGTATTTGGTGTTTCATGGTTAAACAGGCAATACAAAATAAGTGTCCCAAAATCACTTTATCATGAGCTTGTATTACAGGGCAGTTGTCTTGGCCACTCTGCTAACCCCTTAGCAATGAGCACACCTGGCTGTCACAGAACATGATACCCCAGGGAGTCATTTGGGCATACGGATTTGTTCTCTTGCATTTCCAATACCTCAAAAAAGTTATGACTTTACTAATGCTGCCATACACTGACAGTGATAATGAATACATAACCAGAATGGTTTTTACAGTGGGACTCACCACTGACTCGCTTGGATACTTGACAAGTGAGTGTGGAGGCAGAGTTATGTGTGTCAAGGCCTTACCCTACAGCGGTGATTCCCAGCCTGTGCTACCCCTGCCTGGCTGGTGCATTGATGACTCTGCCAAGGGGAACATCAGCAGCTGCTGATTACCCCCGATGTAAATGTTTGCCTTCACAGAAGGAAACTACATAGACAATTACCACTTTTGCAAGCTCAATTAGCTCTGTCAGCTAGGTAATGGCAATCCAGCTGCATCTGCCTTTTGAAGCACAGGATTTACGGAGGGTAAATAGGTTAGCTAGCATGCATTTGGTGGAGGAGAGGATACAGAGTTGCAGGAAAAGAAAGAAAAGAAAGTGGAAATCTCTTGGCCTGTCAAGACCCAGCTCTGAAGACAGAAATTGTTGCTATTGCTGCTCTGTTAATTACCTCTTTTAGCATCAGTCATGGTGGTGTCTACATACTCTATGACCACTAACTGCTTTGCTAAAGACTTTTTTATGCATATATGTCAATCACAATTTGTACATCATATAAGATAATGTGCTCCCTAAAGTTTGACCTTCATTATTTTTTCAGATGGCCATATTAACTTAGAGTGCATAACACAAAAAATGCTTGTGCCACAAAAATGTGCACATGGCAACATGATTATGATGATGTCCTTCTTTCCATATCATCAGACCCAGCCAGAATGGATTTAGGACGGGGAGGTCCTGCCTGACCAACCTGATCTCCTTTCATGACCAGGCGACCAGGCTGGTGGGCGTGGGGAAGGCTGTGGGTGTTGTGTACCCAGACTTCACTTTAACAGTGTCTCCCACAGCACACTCCTGGAAAGGCTGTCAGCCCATGGCTTGGAGAGGTGCACCCTTCACTGAGTAAAGAACTGATTGGATGTCTGGGCCCAGAGGGAGGTGGTGAATGGTGCCAGTTGTCAGCTGGTCACCAGTGTTGTCCCCAGGGATCAGTGTTTGGTCCAGTGCTGTTCAATATTTTTACTGATAATCTGGATGAGGAGATGGAGTCCACCATCAGAAAATTTGCAGATAATGCCAAACCATGTGGGAATGTCAATCTGCTGGAGGGTAGGAGGGCTCTGCAGAAGAACTTGGCTAGGCTGGTCACAACAGGTTGAGACCAATGGCATGAGGTTCAACAAGACCAAGTGCCAGGTCCTGCAGTGCTACAGGCTGGGGACAGAGTGACTGGCCAGCAGTTAGACAGAAAGGGACCTGCGTGTGCTGATTGATGGCAGCTGAACAGGAGCCAGCAGTGTGCCCACACGGCCAAGAAGGTCAAGGGCATCCTGGCCTGGATCAGGAACAGTGAGGCCAGCAGGAAGAAGGAAGTGATTCTTCCCCTCTACTCAGCACTGCTTAGGCTGGACCTTCAGTCCCGTGTCCAGTTCTGGGCCTCTCAGTTTAGGAAGGATGTTGAGATGTTAGAGCATGTCCAGAGAAGAGCAACAAGGTTGCTGAAGGGTCTGGAACACAACTTCTATGAGGAGTGGCTGAGGGAGCTGGGGATGTTTAGCCTGGAGAAAAGGAGGCTCAGGAGAGACTTTATTGCTCACTACTGCCTGCAAGGAGGCTGTGGCCAGGTGGGAGCCAGCTTCTTCTCCCAGGCAACCAGCAACAGGACAAGAGGATCCAGTCTTAAGCTACATCAGAAGAGATTTAGATTGGACACGAGGAAGAATTTTTTCATCGAAAGGGAGATTGGGCATTGAAATGGGCTGCCCAGGATGGGCAGTCATGGAGCCACCACCCCTGGAGGTATTTAAGAGAAGAGTGGTGTGGCATTTGGTGCCATGGTCTAGTTGGTAAGGTGGTATTAGGTCATAGGATGGACTCAATGATCTCAAAGGTCTTTTCCAACCTAGCTGACTCGCTTCTGTGACAAGTCACCTTTTAAAATGCTCATACTTTAGGGCAAGATATGAATATTCCATTTTGTTTGCTAGGGACTTGCCAAAATCTTGATGATGTACCACTGATACATATGTTTAAGGACCCTGAAGGAATGAATTGTTGGAAGCCTAGTCTTTTCATATTTTTTGGGTGTTGCCAGAAAACTTAATTGAACCCTAGCCATTATTACCAATAATGAATCCCTACCATTATTACCAATATACGATGCAGGTACAATACAAAAACCTAGCTTTTCCACACTCTGCACACATGCTATGGGTGTTTCCAGGTGTCATCATTGTCATTGGATGTCTGCAATATTCCTGGAATAAAAAATTGTAAATGGATTTTTCCAGTGACATTCAGCTATTGTGCTTCTTGGAGATCACTGTTATGAAGCTGCATACAAAGAAAAGAGATAAGATAGGAGAGGATCAGACCAGAGGAAATGCCATGGTCTACCTGATCCTCCACTATGCTTAGCAAAGCTGCTGAGGATCCTGGAGCCAAACACCATTTGGACACTACAGTAACTACCTGGCTGATTCAGCACCAGAGTTAAGCAATTTGTTTGTAGCCAACAACATAACAATTCCAGCCATTTTTTCCCATTCATAATTTATGTTTAAGCTCTGCATTCAATTTTTTTTTCACTTGCAAGAAATTTGTTGCAACAGTTTCTTGATGAATATGCTATTCATTTTATACCTAAGTCATAGGATATTATTTCTACAGCCAGGAACTGAAACCGTTCGTCAACAGACAGTGGAACTGAAGCAGTCATTCCTAATAGAATCTTTGAGCAAAGACAGACTTACACATGCATACAAAAAACAACAGCCAGTGTTTGCCTGTGTGCATGGCCTGGGCAGTAGTTTTCAGAACTGAAACTCAATAACATGGGACACAAGAGATAGGAGAACAGATGTGCCATGAAGTTTCCAGCATGAGCAGAGCATCCTCAGCTACACATTCTAGTGATAAATTCACCCCAGAGGGCTGACATCAAACTAGTGTTAGATTTATTTTACATTCCAGAACAGCAGCAATAATCCTAAATTACATAGATCTACACTGGACTTTAGCACCTGACAGTAATTTTTTAGCTCCAGTCTTGCTCTGCATGTACTCACTCCCTGCAATATTTTAGCATGTTGCCTTTTGGAAGGATTAGGGTACTGGACGTCCCCTGAGAAAGCCATAGGAAATACACACTGGTCTTGTGGTTAATTTAACAAAGCTCTTGATGTCATTATTATGTAGTGGAAACGTAGTCAAGCACTTACTAAGCAGCCAAAATTTAAATAAATTCCCATGTTCTTAAGTGGTCATTTGAGTGTTTGACATAAAACGTACATCTGTGTTTAAGACATGGCATACACACATGAACTTCCACATCACTGTGGGTTTTAACATGCTGAAACGATTTGCAGCTCTGCTTTAAAGTTATTGGCTTCCAAAACCAATGATGATAAGTAAAGTGAGATCTGGAACAAATTAATATATTTCCCAATAACCTGGGGGTTTCTTCAGGACTGCTTGTAGTACTTAATCAGCAGCCCATAACAACAAAATGTAAAAGAAGAAAAAACGCTATGATTATTGATAAGGTGCAAAGTCAGGCACTTAAAATTTAGGAAGCATGAAACTATGACTCCCCACACAATGTTAATTTGAGATCCTCGTATACATTTATTCTGATACAAACCTGATATTCAACTTTTCTCCACAGGATTTCTCTGTGGCTGGGGCAGACTGGCAAACAGGAAGCAAAGTGCTGCTTTCCAGGTAGGACAGCTGGCTGTCAGCAAATGCCACGGCAATGCCAGCTTCTCTGCCAGAGGGATGGACTCCAGAGAAAGTATGACTGACTAGGGTGCTTGTGCTTGTGCAGAGGCATCGGGTGTTCAGGAAACAAATTATATCCTCTATTTCCCACCTTTCCAGGAGGCAGTTAGAAGCACATATAACCCAGCTGGATTGCCTAGGAGAGGCAGTTTCACCCTGCTGCCTCCTTCTCTTCCCTCTAACCCCACAGCTGGATTTGTCACCCGAGTTGGGGGATAGACAGACCCATGCCTGAAAACAGAGGCTAATCAGGAACAGAATTGTTCCAGGAGTGCCTACATTCCCTAGGCCATCATCTTCCCAGCCCAGGGATCTGTGGGGAAGTGCCAAGTTCACTAGGCTAGTTTCGCCCCCAGCTACAGAACAGTGATGGGAAAGGGGTTGCTCTCAGCTGAGCAATTCCCAGGAGGAGGGATACAGACACCGGAAACAGGTATCCTAAAGCACAGGACTGGTAACAGCCTGCAGAGATCCTCAAATCACTTATAAATGAGCTACTGCAGGGAGGGAGATGTAATCCTGCAGGGGAGGTTTAGGCTGCATATTAGGAAAATTTTCTTCATGGAAAGGGTTGTCAGGCACTGTTACAGGCTGCCCAGGGAAGTGTTTGAGTCACTATCCCCAGAGGTAATGAAAAGACGTGTAGGTATGGCACTTGCGGACGTGGTTTAGAGATGGATTTGGCAGTGCTGGGTAAACGGCTTGACTCAAAGATCTTAGTGGTCTTTCTTTTCCAACCTAAATGATTCTATGATCCTATGATTAATGCCATACTGTGCCCAGCCTAATGAGCTCTAAGGTTTCTTAACCTTACAATTCCTTTCCCCCTCTATGTTTTCCTCCATGTGGCTGTTATATATTGGCCTTTTTTATTACACCAATTTAAAATTGAAAGAAAGGGGTTTACAATTTGCCCCATTTTATTCTTGTTTTTTCTTCTTTACACATTAATGAAAACCCCCACCAAAACACAAAACAAACAAAACTCAAACCAAACAAATCAACAACAACAAAAACCTAAACAACCCCCCAAAGAAACAAACAAACAAACAAGAAACCCAAAGTCCAGCTCTGCCATTCAGTTTGTCCAATTTTGTACTTGGGCACTACTATGGTTCACATTAACAGCTGTAATGTTTTTTATAAGAGGTAACTGGAAGTTCAGCGATACTGAGCAACCTCTCTGTGCAGAAATAATCAAACCCCTTTATTTCCAGCTTCCTATTCTAACAGAAAAGCTGCTCTTCCACACTCCCTATGGTTTACCAAAAATTGTCCCTTCTCTTTGAAAGGTTCATTCCAAAATACCACAATGTGTCTTGGATTCCCACAAAGCCCAGAGTAGCAACACAACAGGTCCCAACACAGCTTCACTTGTGTGTTGTTGCTGTAGTTGAGATTGGAATTAAGGCACCTCAAGACTGGGGCACCACTTACATGGAGCACCCAGCCCCTTGCAAAGGAGGCAACAGTGACCTATGGGTGACAAACTGACATATGCATTTGGGGACATATAAGACTAAGCTTTAAAATTGCAACCTTGGGAGACAAGAGTGAAAAAAAAATTCAAATTACTCCATACCTAAAATGTCGTAGTATTTCTTTCAAAGTCAGACAGAGTCTCATTCAAACAAACTGTTGCTTATGATTCAAATTTTCCATGGCTTCCACATTGCTAAGTACTCATCTGACTTCAGTTGTTTTTTAATGTAAAGCCAGATCAAGGCTTCTCAGCAGCATAGGCAAGAAGCAGTTTTGGAAATGGTGGTAGAATGGGTCTAAGACGGGGAGGACAAATAATAAGGGGCTTTGATATTTGCTGAAGAACCAGAACAGCTTTTGTTGCCCTGTGAGACGTGTGGTTCATGGACTTTGACTAGGCTCAGAGCCTAATGCCCTGAAAGCATTTTTTAAAATCTTCCAGTTGCTAAAAAGGAAAGAGAAGATTTCTGCCTCTTGGAAGGGTGTACTTAAAAAGGGGTACACAGAGTTGTTTTCCGTCTTGAAGAGGGTATTTGCCTGAGTGGGACTGCAGAGCACAGGTTTTAATCCCTCACTGTGTTGAATTTCCTGGCCTTTTGCTAAAAGTGGCATCCAAGTAGTTGTGGCACACATCATCCCAATGCAGGGACGATGGTGCCCCTGCACAGGCTTCTCAGGGGAGACACAGGGGAGGCTCAGTCACTCCATCTTCTCACAAGACAGGCAATGGAAGGCCCTTCCTCTTGAGGGAAATGGCTCACTGGAGCCAAATCTGCAAAACCAGCAATGCCACAGAGCGCTCCTGATCACTGCATTCTGGTCAGAATTTTGGCTTTGGGCTGCGGAGGGTTTTCTGTCTTTTACAACCAAAGTTTTACAACTCAAATTCGTTGACTCACTTCATGAAGACTGCAAACTCAATCAACATTTGCTTGTAGTGGATGTGCTTTGCCATAGTGCCCCATCACTCATGTCCTGCAAAGCATCATGTGGGAAAGCAGGAAGGAAGTTAGACTCAAAGGCTGACTGCTAGACCCTCTGCTGGCACCCTAAGGGAGATTGTGGTGTCCCCTGGTTGGCAGAAAAAGCAAAGTTATTCCATTTCCTTTGTGAAATGTGTTAGTAGCCCTTCTGCTGCCTCAGAAAACTCCAGTTTCCAGGATCACTAGAAATTGCTCAATGAATCATCACAGATCTACAAATCCATGGCTGCTTCTGAATAAAGGTGCCCTTCATGCATCATGTGCATGGGCAACTTCAGCTCAAGAGGCTTGTGCAACACTCCAAGTCCTTTGCACATGTCACAGAGTTTTCATGAGGTTAGAAATCAGGTTTTGCATAGCACTAATTTGAGCAAATATTTATCATTCTGAGCTGTAATTAACATGTAACTGTGCCTACCCCAGTTCAACAGGATTTTAACCTGCTGCCTGCTTAATGTGAGACATAGGCTTAAACAGCTTGCTGAATAAAAGCCAAAAGGAAATAGATTGAAAGACTGGGCAGACATATATGATTGCATAAAATTTTCAAGCAAACTTTAACATTTTTTCCCCTTTAATTCTGATGTTTTAATGGTATTGCTTTCCCAGTAGAATTTCACTGCAGCTCTCATCTTTACAATAGAAAAGAAACAAAACTGAAGCAAAATTATATTTTCCCATTTAACTGAGTACCTGTTTTTAATGGGTGAAGTCAGGTCCAAATACAGAATTTCTCAGACAGATTCTGAATTCTTTATTTAATTTTCCAAAACCCTTGAGCTGTTCTAAAAATGTTTTCTCTTGTAGTAATTAAATAAAAATCAATCACTTCAATATAATTTCAAATAATACATGGAGCACACGGGGGCATTGTAAACACAGAAAAACATTACAACATCTGTTATTATTAATGCTCTTTACTATCTGCCAAGTTTATCCATGGTCCTGTTGAGTGAGGAAATCCTTCTGCTGATACAGGAATCAGATGATCAGGGTTAGGCTCGTCAGGGAAGAGGAGACACAAGGATTTTTGATGAATTTCAATCCAGTGTAAAGGTCTTGTTTATATTCTTATAAAAGAATAAGAGTGAAGGAGATGTTGCCTGTGAATACGACCAAAAGGATCGACTGCCATATGAATCTCCTCACCAGCATGCTGGGATCTCCTGGGTAGCTTTAGCATTGGTGGATTTAATGTGGTGCACTGAAGATTCATTATTGACCCTCAGTGGCTTGTAAACAGAGGCAGTGTGTCCTGCATCACCCAGGTCCTCTTTATCCAAAATGCCACAATCATATATATTTATCCCTGAGACTGCATTGTTCAAGCACACCCTCTATGATGATGTTTCAGACAAGGAATGTATTTTTACAGTGCTGAATACCTGGAAGTGACAGGAACCAAATAAGGAATCACAGTAATGGTGCAAGATGAGACTGACAAGCTATTTGCATGTCAGTATGCAGAAAGCAGGGCTGTAGCATGCCATGCAAACATCTGCAAGATTGAACTGCAAGGTTTGAACCTCATGTTTCTGAAGGCCAAATATTTTTTCTGTAACATTGATAAAGATTAAGAGAAAAAAAAAAAGTCACTGAAATCTCCAGAAAAAAATGCATTCAATACACACATATACAAAATTCCCACAATCTAAATCAGTTCAGACCTATCCCACAGGGAACTGCTCATCCTTTCTGCCTATTTCCACTCCATTTGTTTTATGCCATCTCTTTCTAATACAACCGGGGAAACTGATCAAACACATTCTATACATACCACCCAGCCCACAGTCTCAGCATGCCAGCTGTATGCCTAACCTCACAAATCCACAGTGAAACCATCTCCAGGGTTTCAAAAGCATAGCAGCTTTCATGAAGGGAGGCAGTGGGAGCTCTCTTAATTAGCTCAGCTTCTTTGTGCATTTCTAGACATGTCTCCCTCTTTGTTCACCTTTAAGAGTTTAATGTCAGGGCAGAAATAGAAGATTTGTCCTCCATAAAGTAGCATCACACTCTTCAGGGTCTTCTTTTTTGCCTAGTAAAAGTTCTTACACTCAGAAAAACAGTCAACCTGGGGCCAAATATCTGAAAAAGAGAAAGAGGTGAATTTTAACCAATCTGTGCATTTAATGAGGACTAACAGAGGAAAAGCTGGAAACCCAGACACTTAGGTGAGCATTTCACTAACAAAAAGTCCTTCACATGTCGTCCCTACAACTCTGCAAAGAAAAATTCAAACATGAAACCATCATTAATGTAATTCAATCCTTTCTGGAAGTACAAGAAAATTGAATTCAGTCTTGATAGCGTAATTCTTTTAATATTTCCACTGGATTTATAACTAACCAACCTGACAGTCATTTCTAGGATGCAGAGAAGGCATCAGAACTGCAAATTTTCTCACTAGTACTTTAAAGTATATGTTTATACAGAGAAGAGAGTTGAGGGCAAAGCCATGGAAAGATGGGTTCCAACTTGACTGTGTCCCTGATTTCATTATTCAAGGTTTGCAACAAGGAAATCACATGATCCCCTAGAACATTCTGCATGGGCTGAGAGGCCCTGAGACAACAAATTGTTCAAGAATGTGTCTAAACTACATGCAGTGAGTTTTTCTAAGGAGATCCCACTCCTTTCTAATAGATCAAGTTAGATAATTTAAATCATTATTACCATTCCTCTCTGGCTACTTACAAAAAGGTCTGAAAACTGAGATTCCCCATTAAAATCTTCATGAATTCCAAAATCTGAATTAGTATATGGCCTAATAAGAGGTAGCAGTCAATTAAATTTGTATCTTCTAAGAACTGTTTTGTCTTACATGCTGATATATTTCTATTACTAAGGGACTGAAATAAAAAAGTTAAATTCTGGGTATTGTCTAATTTTTATGCCTTGCCATGATGGCTTAAAATAAAAATGAAAACATCAGTGAAATTGAGAATTTTGAATAACCCAAAAAATGCACCTCCTCCTGAAAGTAAGGAAATTACAAACATCAGTTTGTCTCCAGAAGTTTACTTGTTTCTATGAAGAGGCTGTACTTCCTAGTAAGCAGGCTATAATTAAAGTATTTTGCACAAAACCAGTTCAGTATGAAGAAAAGAGACTAATTCTGGTCTCAGAATAAATAAAAGAATAAATAAAGAAAATAATAAAGAAAATAAATCTAATTCTACCTCAGTTCTACCGTTCCTTCAAACCTCCCTGGATTAATACTGGCAAAATGGTCTGATCCATCTAACCAATATCCTCACCAATTTCCCCTCTGAAGCTCCTGAAGATGTCTCCTGATAATTAAAACACTCCTCTTCTGCAAAAGAGGAGGCAATGATCTTATTAAGGACCACCTACCTTTTCAGTACATGCAATATGTACATTGTACACGTGTACATTGTTCCTCTTACTGCATGTGTGCCCTCTGATTTTCAGTGTAGCCTCTCTCCTTTCTCAAAACCAGCAAAATTTAAGGTGATGGGTATTACCTAAAATTACATTAGAAATTACATCAGCATTGTTTTAAAAAACCTATATTAATAAACTCCTTCAAGGTCTGGAACAACTGTACAACTCTGATTGCAAGGTCTTTGGTGTTTTATTTTTCCCATGTAAAATAAGGTCTTCGTTTTATACAAAAACTTTAAACAAGAGCTACACTTAAGTGTAACTTAATTTGCATACCGTACACAATCCTACTGGTTTATAATTCTACCATTTCAAAAGGGACATTTTGGCTATTTGGAGCTTTAATGTCAGCAAACCATCTTAACAACTACAAATACATTATAGTCAATGCACAAAGTGAAGCATACGTAACATATTCACACTCATTGAGCCCAAGGGCTCTGCTCATCCTCAAGATATCTATTTTTACAAATCAGCACTTTCATCCACATTTTCAATTCATTATAGTAAATATTTACCTATTAGAATGTTGCTGCATGGACCAGGATGAGAAAAGGTTCAGAGGAATATACCCACAGTCAAGTTTAGGCAACTGGTCACATCTGCTCTGCCTGGATTCTGCCATTCATAGTAACTTAACACAGTCCCAAACCTCATCTCTCAACCATTCTGTTGAACAAAAGTCACAGACCTTGCATCCACCATGGAAAAAATAGGCTCAATTGACTATGTGGCCAGCTATTCGTGCTTGTTTCTTTTCCATGTAATAACTAACATGTTGATATATTTAACAAAAATTGAATTCATTAACACATTAGTCAATATACCAATATTGTTTGTTGATTAAGTTCTTCAGATTTTTTCCCAGTCATAAAGTGATCAAACTAAATCTCAGAGGTTTTTTTCCATTGCTTTACTTTCTCAGCTATTTTTTTAACTATAATTTTCTGCAGGTAATTGGGTAATGGGGAAGGCTTCTGTAATTGTCATTTTTTTGGATGATCTCTTTTATGTATTCTCACTAGAGCATTTCTGCTGCTTGAAGAGACTCTGACCATCCCTTCTATTGAAGGGCTATACTTAAAGAAAACAATGAAAGACACAATTCTACAGCCACTACATACAGACTTCTCTTTATTTGTCTGAAAAGGGCTTGGTCTGCAGGATCCTGGAGGGTAATTTTATGATTTTTTGGACATGGCCTCACTGTCCTGCCTAAGCACAGCAGATTGTGGGGCACAGCCCAGTTACATCTGTGCTAGCAGACAATGGTTCTGCTCCTGCTTCTAAAGTAGTCACTGAGAGTTTTGCCATGAACTCGTATTACTGCAATTCAGATGTGCTACTGAAATAAATGTGATGTATATTTTCCGTGATATGATTACAGGATTCAGTTCTGGTCAATTAAAGCTGCCTGCCCAGGGCTATCAACAGGGTAAGGATTAATGTCAATAAGCAACCCTTGCTCACATCTGCTGGCTGCCTATTAAAAAACCCAAAACAAACAAACCAACATTCAAAATGGGCAGTGACATTAATTGGTTGCCTTCAGCCCCGTTTAGACTAAGAAAACCCAGCTGCATGGAGCTGAAGTATTGTGCCCATAAGGAAACTGGCAGAGGGAACATGTATTGCTAGGAAAGTGGCAGACCTGAATGGCACTCTGAATGAGCTCAAGGTGGAGAGTTCAGCTGCAGCACTGTCCCCATCACCTGTGAAAGGCCATGCAGCAGCACTCTGCCACCTCACAAGACAAACTAGATGAAAGTCTCCCAGCAAGAACAGACACAAAATGTACAGAGATAACAGTTTCTCTGTGTGTGTGTGAGCACTTGAATGAGCACAGTTACACCAAAACACCCCCAGTGTCACCCAGGACTTTGGTGTGTGTGCAGCGGGCCCTGAGTTCCAGCCCTGCAGAGGACAGCAAAACAGCAGCTGGGCTTGGTCCCTGCTGTGGAGGGAGAAATTCAGAACAGAAAAGCTCCTGGTGAACTCCTTGTGGGTCCCTGGCCCTCTCTGCTCTCCTTCCAGCCAGCACCTGATATGCCCACACTGACCCTCAATGCCCCAGAAAACATGAGAAATGTTCTCTGTTCCCATCCTAGCTGGGATTTCATCCCAGGGGTTGCATCTCTGAAACAAAGACACATCCTCACACTCCAGCTCCTCTCCTAGCTGGTTCTCCCATGGTTTTAATGCCACCCTGGGGACTGGGCTAAGCAGTTCAGGGAGCAAAGATGGGCATCTCTCATGCTCCATTGTTTTGAAGCAGGAAATGGCTGCAGAAAAGCCTCTTGTCAGTGCACGCAGGCTGATGACATGGGACTGGTGGGATCTCTTCTGGTCAGAATGTAACCCTCACTGGAACAATCAGCAATTTGGACATCCAAAAATTATTTGATTAAACAACAGTTGTTAATCAGTAGGAGGTCTTTTTCCACAGCCATTCTTTAAAGCCGAAACATTTCCATGTTTCCTGTAATACTTGTGCTTAGTCACACATTGACAAATACAAGGAAAAAAACTCAGATCTGTGTGACAGATTTTTGGAATTGCCAAAATAATCTCTTTGAATTCTGCAGCCACTTGACAGCAGGAGTCCAGGAGGGGAGTGTTGAAAGCAAAAACTTGTATTTATTCACTGGAGTTTTTATTGCATTTTTCTCCCAGAACAGGATACCTATCATATTCTGCAAAAAACAGATTGTCAAATGAACAGTCCACAGACCTTGTTAAATTGTAAAACTTTCCAGGTCCACTTTTTGCTACCTATCCTGTAAGCCTGACAGAGAGAAAGGGAATGTCCCTTACATTTCAGTGAGAATTTAACACACTCAGCCAAAGGCTCTGCCAAAAGACATCTTCTGTAGAACATGCCACCATCTTGCAACTCGCAGATTCACATGTGCAAGAGGTCTCTGGCTGAGTCTGCTCTTCCCTGCTGTAATATGTCACAAGAGATCCCTAGGTCAAAATTCCCTAAAATTTAAACAGCTGAGAAATGTTAAGTATTCTAATTAAGAGTGGGAGAGGAAGGATTGTGCTGGTTGGGCTCAAGGTCATGCAAGTCATTAAATTTTCCTCCTCCATGCCCAGCTGGCAGCAGGTCGCATTCAGAGAGCTGTCCATGCAAAGAGGAGGTCTGCTTTTTTTTTTTTTTTTTTTTTTTTTTTTTTTTTTTTTTTTTTTTATGGTCATCCCAAAAGGGCATGACTTCAGTGGAAGTGAAAGTGAATATCCTCTCCCACACCCATCAATTCTGTAGCATGGAAGGAAAAAGCACTTCATCTCTAAGTAGATCTGTAGAGAGAGAAGCCTGGCTGTTTTCCAAAAGATTGGCTGTAGCACAGGGCTGGAACTGGGCATAAGCAGCTGAGAAGGGCCATGGTCTGCAGAGGATGGCAGCCCTGTGATCTGCTCTGCTGGTGGCAAGGGCCTGAGAAACTGGGTTTGCTCCTTTGCCTCGCATGACCAGCACCTGCTCCTTACACCAGGCATCCGCCTCTGAGCAGGAGGAGCAGGCTGGGCTGTCCCACAGTTCTCTGCCTCCTATTTGCACTGTCCTTCTCCCTCATGAGATCCCTACAGCCCAGTCTCTCCACCACCCACCTCAGACCAGGCTGGCTGTGTTGTTGAAAACTTCAAGCATGGGATACTTTGGGGTCTGCCTTGAGGGAAGAGCTTCAGTATGTCCCACAGCAGCCCAGCATCAGCACCAGAGATCCAGAAAGGCCTGGAGCTTGGATAGCCCCATGGTGTGTCCTACTAGCCAGCTAAGCAACCTGTACACATCATTTACATCCACTACACATGACAGTGCACACCCCAGAGTGGGACTGATGTTCAGAGGCACTGTGCTCTCCCCATAATGTGCCTGCACATCCTTGGGAAGCCCAACTCAAAGACATGGGCTTTGCCAGCCAAGGCTGAGAGTCAAAACTTCAGTGTGCCCTTGTGAATCTATTCCTTAGGCCAACCCATGCCCAGCTGTGTAATACAAATAACATTTTTCACCAGAGAAAACATTTCCGCATCTTGGAGGCATACAGTAAATAAAATGCACATTAAATTACTCTAATGTGCTAATTAACTCTTTGGGTCTTTGGGATCATTTTGTCATGATGGAGTTATAGGTGCTATACAGAAATGAGATTCCCTGCTGATCACCTTCACAGTGTACTCTCAGATGGCCTTCATAAATGAAAATAAAACCAAGACTCTCCAACAAATACCGAATTGATAATTGAGGCTTCACAAAATCTCAATCACTAAAATCCCAAAAAATCTCTCACAATAAAAACAATGTTGGTGCCAAAAACTGTGCTTTAATTTCATTTTAGCCAGGTGAACATAGTGCTGGCCACAAATGAGTAAAGCCGTGGAAAAAAATCCCTTGGAGAAGCAAATAAGTTGCATGATGGGTGCAGCTGGGCACAACCAAGCTTTCATGGTGATCTCAGCAGGATGAGTAAGTTCATCCAGCATTTTCCATGAAGCAGAGAACAATATTTTTCACTTTGTAGCTTTCTTCTGAGGCTCCCAAGAGAGCAATTCTTTTTTTCCAGGCTGCTTGCAACTGCCATAGAGCTTCCCCCCAAAATCCTGTAACTCCTGCCTTATTAATACAAAAAAAGGAAGGAAGCATGAAATGTACAGTGTGACATGCTCAACTCTTTTTCTTCTTAACTAAAAATGTGGGAAATCTGTGGTAGTGGTAGTAGAAAGAGGCAAAAACATATCTTTTGTGTGGCAAGGTGACGTGTCTCTGCAAGCCTCCTGCCTCTCACTCCTCACCCCCCCTCCACAGGCACAAGCAGCCATCAACACGGATGCAGCAGCAGCAGCTGTTGCAGATTCCCCGGCTTGTCCCGTTGTGTCTCCTGGTGGTTCCTCTTGATGCAGACCCCTTTGATCAGTGATACAGGGAAGATTAGAGCTGAGCTGATAAACAGCTCACTGTGGGAGAAGGCACATGTGGCTCCTGCCAGTCAGTGTTGTGGTGTTCCGTGTCCATGGGGCTACTGCGTGTACGTAAGAGCGGCCATGCTGAGCTCCCACGATGCACAAAACCCATGTGCTGAATTTTCCCTCTTTGCCTCCAGCCATCCCTGTTCTGCTTCTTGCTAAGTCAATTAAAATCTACCACACTAGCAGTAGAGGGCCCTTGGGAAAAAGGAAACTGGGGAGTAGGCTGGTTGTTCCTGATCTAGGCATGCTCTCTGCCAGTACAGCATATTTTCTAGAGTGTTTTTTACAATTTGGTTTAAATGACTCAGCTAAGGAGTTTTGTATAACTTCTGACCACAGCCTAACAGTTCTCACAGGAGGTAATATTTCCTAGTGTTTGGCATGAGCTTTCCTTCTTTTCATCTAAGCACTTGTGCTCTTTCTGCAATCCTTACCCACTTCCATCCTTTCTTCATGCTTACAGGCTACAACTTTGTAAGGGATTACTGGATCCCTCAACTCCCACTAAGCCCTTCAACGTACAGTGCTGTATACCACATTCACTGCTGCCATGAAAGTATTTAGACAGACAGACTTTATCTAGCTGTCCTAATCTTTCCCATAAACCAGTCTTTTAAGTCCAACAGTGGACTGAGGTATTTTGTGTGAATTCCCTCCCGTTTGTCAACAGCAATCTGCAACGTTCTAATCTTTGATCCACTGGATTGTTGCAGTGCTGAAAAGGTGTGACCATTTTCTTTTCATAAGTAATCAACTGCTCATTTGTTGCATGTTGCTAATTGCAATTAATTCCACCTCTGTTTTTTTTCCCAGTTTCATTATACTCCCCATGTTACAATGTTGTGATAAGCAGCACCAGACACAATTCTTAGTCTGATTCTTAGTCTCTCAGCAGCAAAGGTAATTGACATAAATAGTTAAAATAAAGCAAACTGTGATATACAAAACAAAACCCTTTCAGAAGCATCCTCTCTCAAACCTAGTCCGTGGTAAACTGAATTTAAGTGGCTGCAAAGCAGCTGAACCAAAACATTGCTTTTTATTTCTATCAGTGGGAAATATTCCCCCTCTCTGCTCTACAGTCTTGCTCCTCACAGAGTAGATATTTGATTAGGTACAGATTTAACACACAAAAAGATTTTCCAAGCCTTGGATCCAGTTCCAAGCAATTACACATTGGCTGGGTGGAACTCAATGCAGGATCACCCAACTGGAGAGCAGAACAGAGAAGGCTCTTTACAAAGGAAAAAAAAAAAAAAAGGATTCCAAGTGTTCCACCTCACACAGAATTCTTGAAAAATGTTCTTCTCCCCAGAGACCTGGGGTTGTGTGTCTCATTTGAAGGCTGAGCATTTTCCTGTTGCTAGTAGACTGGCAAAGAAGTAGAGGGCTCAAGATGCAAGGTGAATGAAGAGCTGTCCTGAGCTGACACCAGATTCTCATGGAAACTCCTGAAGTCTGCACCTGTGCCACCTAATAGTGCTGGCTGCTGGACAGAGGACCCTTGTGTATCCTCTCAGCTATAGGAAGCAGGATGTACTCATCTGTCTACTCTCCAGCAACACTGGCAGCAAAACATCTTTGGGACAAATCAGGGCAAAAATTCTCAGTCATGTGCCTTAGTCTGCTCCCAAAGCAGCCTTTCTAAGAGGGAATATGGTTCTTAAGACTGGTAGTCTTCTGCAGTAGATACTGCAATGCTGTCTCTGAGGAGCTCACCTGGAGAGAATAAGAACTGGTATCCATCCTCTGGGTCTCAGATAATCAAGATTAAATGTGATTTTTTTTTTAATACTAAAGCCAAGTCTAGAACAAGAAACTATCTAGCTCTGACTAGATGACACCGAGTGGTCACAGCAAAATTTACATTTATTATTACTGGAATATTTTGCAAAATTTTCACCCTTTGAACTGGAGTTTTGCAGTATTGCCATTTGAACAATTTTATTTATTATGTGGGAGCCACTAAGTCTGGATATTTTGAGTCTAGGAAGAGCACTCAATCTGTTAGAAAGTACAAGGGAAAGTTCAATGTAGCAAGTATGAATTGCTACCATACTTAAAAGCTGTATATTAACAAGATGCAGATTTTAAAGCACTAGTTATTCAGTTAATTAGTGGTTGATGAAGTGATTAATAAGTAGACTATGTGATGGTGCTAATATAGAAATCAATGAAAATACAGAGGTCTTTGTATAAGACATTATGTAGTCTTTTCAAACATATTGAAGTATAAAATAGCAGCAGATCAGTTACACCATTATTTCAGAAGTGTTTATCGTATCCTATGCTCTAAGGCTCATAATATCTCTCACAGGAGGTATCTGAACATGTCTTTACTGAACAACACACTTACTGATGTAGGAAAAGAGATGTCAGTGGTGCATTTTCTCATCCATTACAATTTTGCATGTGATGTAGGGTTATACTAGAAACAAGTACCAAAACATATTTTTAAAAGTTACTCATCTGCTGGAATGTTCTGTTAGGATGTTTTCTTTTCTTCCCTAGATGACTCTGTGAAATACTTGCCTAGTCATTTTGCCAGCAACCATGAAACCCAAGCAAAATATCACAAGTCCAGCCAACCCAAGACTGAAAAACTGGTTACACTGAAAATTAACTCAACAGGTTCTCCCATTGTTTTTGAAGGGCTTAATTTTTCCCAACGAAAGAGTCTTAACGTCTGCAGGCACACATGAAAAAGGAGATGGGTGTTACAGGAAAGCAAATGCTCTCTATGCCCACAGGGAAGGGGAAGGTGAGCAACAGCTGTGTGGACAAAGGTGTGTTGTGGACATGTGTACTTTGTACTACCCCTAACCCTGGCAATGAAATTCTGTTGTCTTTCTACACAGAGTTATCATCCCTCTAAATATTTCCTGTATTGACTCTGATACCTGCACAAAGCATGTTTTGAATTGAAAAACTGCGACTTAAAGGCAAGGACAGCGTGAAACACACAAAGGAGGGCAACCAGCGCCAACCCCTTTCTTCCTGAGCCTTCTGACTGGGCTAAACGGCCTGTCTCTCTCTGACATGACAGCATCTGACTGCACCAGGAGGATTTATTCCCCTAGGCAGGCCTGCTCCACAAGTGCACAGACATGACACCAGCTGAGCTCCAGTGGCCACTTTACAGACTTGCTATGCTAAAAATAGTCTGTGCCCTCCTGTTCACTAGAATGCACCCCTCTTTCTCATGATTTACCTTGCTTGGGCTGTGTTTCCTCAGCTCCTCAGGTTGCTTTCTCTCATGCTCATGCCCTATCTGCTGTTGCCAGGTCTTCTAAATTTTAAATAAATTTATATGCTCTATTTAGCATCAGTCCTGTAGTCTCCTTACTTCCCATTTAAGATCAATGCAGAAGAAATCAATGGGCTAAACAAGAATTCCCTCAGACACTCTTCTCTGAACCGTAATGCATTGCTGACATCTCGTCTTTATACCTGGTTTGTTAGCTGTCTTTCTCTCTTTACTGCAGTGCTTTTATCTGAGATTATTTTAATTAGAAGGAAGTTAAAACTCCAGGAGAAACTGCATGAAACAATGGTCCTGGAAATCTAAATATGTGTTACTTGTGCTATGTTATGTTTTACAGTATGAAACAAAAGAGAGGCTGTTTTGTTAAAAACGCACGTGATGGACTTCAGATGGTGCCATGGACACAAGGACTCTGGCCTTTCTGTAACCACAGCAAAAACCTCTACTCTATATGAAAGTGTGCCCTGAGGCCCTGAGCTCTGCGGGGTACCTGGTTTCAGAAGCAGAGAACACAAGTGACACAAGTGACACACACCCATTGTGTGGGTACTAACCAAATTCAAACAGGCAGGTGCTCGGTAACTGCCTCCAGCAGGGCAATTGCTCTGCATGACAATTCCCTCTCCTTACTCAACACTAGCAAGAATATTTGCCTTGTTCTCCTTACTGTCAGACTCCTTCTCACAGCAGGAAGGTTTGTCCCCTCTGGCATCTGAGGAAGGGCAGCAGCAGGGAGGTTTCTGCAGCTCATCCCTCTCACCTCTTCCTTCCCTGACAGAGCCAGTGGGCTGCTGTGCCAGCTTGGAATTCCCCTATCAGGGAAGAAAAATCCCCCCTGATTGCAGGAACCCAAATCTCCCACAGAGATGGATGGGTGATGGAGTTTAAGTGACACTGCACTGACATGTCACCTCACATAAAAAACTTCATGCATGCTGAAGTACCTCAGTGGGGGGTTTCCAGACAGAAGGAGCTCCAAGGCTGAGGGGAACATTTCGACATCTTAGGGACATGGACATACCTAGTAATCCTGGGTGCACTCGGGGTTTACAGCACCTATGCTTAGGCCCAGAGACAATTTAAAGGTAATACAGGAGATAAACTAGCAATGCTATTGCAATATAACTTGGGAAAAATGGAGCAGTCTGCACTGGGGAGCACCTGCTGAGCCTGCAAAGTCAGTATGGTGAATCTGAGCAGATGTCACAGACAATGACCACAGCCCTCATGTTGGGAGCCCTGCACAGCCACTGCTAACCCTGAGAGTGTCTGGAAAACCCACCAAAGAGCTTCAGAGACTCTGCACACACAAAATGGGGAAGGCAGATATGGGTTGAGCAGACTACCAGAGATGGGAGGAGAGCACATGGTAAGAGAAAAGGCAGGGGCAAGGGAGGGCTGGAGAAGGGCCAAGATGGTAAAGGTAGGGTGTCTCAGCCAGAGTAGGAATGAGTGGCCCAGAGGGAGTGACAGGAGTAATGTGGCCAGAGCTATTAACCAGGAGGATGAAATGAACAGCTTTTCTAAAGGCCCAAAAACAAAGAGAGGAGATGTGCTTGGCAAGTCAGGCAGGAGCCTGAACAAAGTTTAGTCTGCCTAGCAGAAAAAGTCAGATAATCCTCTGCTTTTGTAGGAAGATCTGATAGCTGCACTTGGAAACAACTTTCACATCTAAGCAAACATGAGGGCAGAGCAGGCACCAGCATTATAAGCCTTTCTCTCCAAGACTGAGAGAACTGATGTCTACCTTGTTCGAGGAAGCAGAGAAACAGGAGCTTTAACAAGGAAGGAGTTCAGTTTTGACTATGCAAAGGACAAAGATGGGAGAAGGACATATGAAGAGGGAGAGTCCGTCAAAAGAGACATCATGTAAAAGCCCTTCTGTGACTGGGAAGTCATTGCTAGAAAGTTCTGTAAGCTACAGTCGATAAGAAATCATCATGTTTCTCCCAGAGAAGAAGCTGGCAAAAGGGAACAGGTCTCAAAAGGAGCAATAGAAAATAAAGCAACAGTCAGAAAAAAAGCTAAGGAGAAAGACTTGCAGAAGGCCAGGGTAGCTTTCCAAGTAGGAGCAATGACCCCAGAGCAGAGAAAGTTTCAGAGACCTGAGATTTGGCTCAGAAAATGAAGCTAAAGTCTTCAGTTAAAAAAGCATTCCATGATCAGAAACAATACAAGAGTGGCTGAGCTGGGAGGTGCAGGGAGAAAACGTGAAATAGCAGCATCTGGTTTATCCTTTACAGCAGGACAAAAACATCCAGGGCACCTCATGGTGTTTTGGCAAGAGGTGTGTCCATTTTCTGTAATTGCAGAAGGGTTACAAAACCACAGAAAGGATAAGATCAGGCAGGACCACTGAATATCATCAATTCCAACCCCCTAGCACAGGCAGGGTTCCCTAGGGCACATTACTTAGGGTTGTGTGCAGACAGCTTTTGAATAAATCCAGGGAAGGAGACTCCCAGGCTTAAGGCCTGAGGAAGTGCTGCCAGCCACCTCAGGCCCTGTGATGGAGCTCGAAAAAGGAACAGCACAGGTCCGAAAATGCCACCTCTGCTCCTTGCAAAGGTGAGCACCAGCATTCACACAGAACCAGCAAGCACCAAAAGCAAGCTGCTCTCACAGTAATTTTAAGTGTGCTTTGGATAACACCTGCCATAAAAAAATGAAACACAAGAAAACAACCTACTAAGCAAAGGAAAGCATTTAGCATTTTGGAAAGCCTTCAGTCTTCACAGAATTTTTTATCTCTTTACCAGAAAGAACAGTGAACACTTTTTAAGTCACTGACAATGAACACTTTTTCAAGTCTGACAGGTCCTCAGAGCTGCAGAGCTTTCCTCTCAAAGTCTGATCCATCTTTGCTGTAATATGACACACTTATTTTCAACCACTTGTAACAAAAATATACACTGAATAAAATTAATTAGAAAGATGTTAAAATAAAATACTACCAAAGTAACATAATATTTTGAAGGAGAGATAAATATTTATCACTATAAATCAGAAATACCTTCACAAAATTGTTTTCTTTTAGAAGTAAGAAGAAAATTGGAATTAGGCCTAATTCCTGCAGAGAGAGCTTTTCAATTTCCTTCTTGAAGCAAAAGTCATATCTAGTCAACACAGGTTTTCCTGATTAGGCTCAGCAGGATCAAACACAATATTAACTAAAGAATCATGAAAATACTTGTTTAAGCACAGGCTCACTCTCTTGTGAGACACAAGACTGATCAGAATGGAACGGAGACAACTTCTCTCCCTTGGACAGTGGCTGACGAAAGGGAACTTCCTGTAGTTTAGATGAACTGTTCTCTACATGAACATACATTCATGGCAGTATGTAAAACTTCCAGTTCAGGGAAAAACAGTTTCTCTTTGGCTGAAAATCCTGATCCAATCTCTCCTGCAGTGTAAGATCCTGGCTCTTGACTGAATTTATGCCTGTTTAATTTGTGTAGTTGAGTATTCATGATGACCGTATGTGTTATATTTCAGATGGAAGATGTTTCCATTAATAATTTTTTTATTTCCAGAGATCAAAACTTCTTCTACTGACAAGCAGATGTTTAGTGTGTCCTTTTACTTACCTAGCTTTGTAGGATCTGTAGTTTCCAAGTCCCTTCCAAGTGCCAGTAAGGACTACTGTTACTGAGGAAGTTTGCTAAAATACCATGGATCTATCCAGAATATCTGGGGTTATTTCTATCATGCACAGTCTATAAAGGAGTATTTTTAGAGCATTAGGTGAAGTGCTTTATTATAACAGCTAGGTTTAAAGCCTGGATATGATACACTATTTTCTTTCGTAAATAAATCTTAGATAAAACCTTAGCACTCCCTTAAAATTGGTTTCTTCTTAACTCTCTGGAAAGCATGGGTTTTTTTCATCTTAAAGGAGCAACCAACAATAAAACTCAAGTAATGACAATTCTTCAGTTTTTTGCATTCAAAAAGCACACAAAAAAGGTCCATTCAGCATGAAAAACATAAAAGAAATAAAGGAAAATGCTGGAAAAAGCTGACAAGGGAGAAGGAACTGAAAAAAAGGGGGAAAAAAGATAGAATTGTTTTAGCTCAAAACCTACCAAGTTTTTATTACAAAAATTCAAGAAGGTCCTCATTTCTGACACAGGATGTGTTTATCTGGACTTGCCACAGTTACCAGTGAGTTAAACTATGCTTCACCATTGTGAAAATTTATTTCAACAGAAATGAGTTTCATTGAGAAAGCTGTGATTATGTGCTCATTTTTACAAGTACTCTATTTCCATTACAATAGGATAGTTTTATTCTTGATACAGATCTTTGGATTTTAATAGGTTCTAAAATAGATTAAAGTTCATAATTCATGTTGTGCAAAAAACCTGTGAGACTAGGTTCTCTATGTTATTGAGAGGTAATTAAGTGGCCTGATTTTCACTAGTAAAGGAATTGCCCTAGTTCCCTTTAACGCCATTGAAGCTGTTCATTAAGATTGCTGAAGTTAGAGAGTTCTTAAATCTTGGCCCATAGTCTTTGAAAAAAACAGAGAGCCAAATCCAAGGAGATGTTCAGCGAAAGTCTAAAATCCACAATGATGCCCCAATTCTCCACTGCTGCATGCCTTCCCTGGTCATGTACATCTGAGTGCAGTTGTTGTAAAATATTACCAGGCAAGAACTTTGCACATGTATGGAAAATCAAGACCTGGCTTTTGCAGAACATGTATGCTGAGTATCAGGCAAAATGTTGTCATTACCAAGATCCTTCACACAATGACTTTAAAATTTAGCAGGCAATTACTATTTCAATTTTACTGACAGGAGCCTAAGAGAGGCACCAAGCAAACTAGCCTAAATGGAAATGCCCAGGAAAATCAACAGACTTAACATTTAGAGCGGGTTAGTTAAACCACAAACAATTCTATGTAGACATCCATTCAAAATTAAAGCTGCTTTTATTCTATTCAGTGTTATTTTATTCTGAAAGAGAATTAATTTAAATCAAATTGCAGCCAGTTCTGTTGTGAATAAGAGCATGCAAATTGAGTTTCAATACAGTTCATAGACACTTTTAATTTACACCTTTTGTTAATTTAATTAATTGTCCTGAGTGCCTGAGCTCACATAGGAAGTGTGCCAAGGTGCAAAGAGTTAAGGATGAGGCTCTCAGCTGCAGGGTTTGTCCTCTCTAGCTGCCCTTCCTTGGGGTGCTGTTCAATCACCCTTGTTATCACCAGACAGAAGGAGCCAGAGGAGGTGTTCCCTGTCTTTCTGTGTCACCTACGACGTAGTGACAGCTCTCAGGGAGAGCATTTCATGCTCTGAATGGGAGGACTGGACAAACATGCAGCACCTTTGACTAGGGGTCAGGAGGAAGCACTCAACCCAGGAGGGTGTGCTCATTGACCCCTGTAGGCACCAAAGGCAGAGAAGTGGTGTGACACACTGCAGGAGATGCAGAGTTACGTTTTCTGTGATCAGCCTAAAAACCCAATAGTCAGCTTCACTACTTGACCAAGATCAGATTTTTGGAGGTGTAGTTTACTAATAAACATTAAAACTTGTTACTTAGGAAGGTCTATAAATATCATCTGCATCTTCCTTCCTACTTTTTTCCTTCACCATCTTCAGCTTGAAATTTATTGTAGCAAGTCTTTGTGTGCTTTTTATCCTTTCCAGAACTGAAGTGATCTAATGGAGTGATTGCAGTGATATCTGTGGGGTTACTGTATTACTGCAGGAATCACCTGTGGGTCAGGCCCTACTATGATCCATTCGCAAAAATCTTACAACACAGCTAATAGTCAAATACTCCCCCACAATACAGAGTTGGCATGAAATGTCAGGTATCCACTTCCACCCCTGTATAGCCACTGTCTAGGCAAAATCACTTTTAAAAGTGACTCCCCCCCTTTTTTTTTTTTTTTTTTTTTTTTTGATCCTTATTTCCTTCAGCTGTCACACATAATTTCCTCAGCTCTCTGCACTTTCTTCAGTCTGTCCATCCCATCTTAGTATGAATGTGGCCAGAAAGAATTTTAACTATCTATTTACAATCACATCGGAGAGAAAAAAAAAATAAAGAAGCCTTTTTCTCTTGTTTTCCTGGCAGTTATTGATGAGTCGAAAAAGAAAAAGAAAAAGAAAAAGAAAAAGAAAAAGAAAAAGAAAAAGAAAAAGAAAAAGAAAAAGAAAAAGAAAAAGAAAAAGAAAAAGAAAAAGAAAAAGAAAAAGAAAAAGAAAAAGAAAAAGAAAAAGAAAAAGAAAAAGAAAAAGAAAAAACCACCAAAAAAACTGTGTCATGGTCCATAGTCCATGAATGGAAATTGCATTTCTCTCCTGGTAAGGGTTTCCTAATAGTTAGAGAAAGTAATTTAAAAGTAGTATAACAGCTATCCCAAGATGCTGCTTACTGAGTGAAGGACATGGGATGCAAATGTTTTTTTTTAAGAAGGGCAGAGTAAAGCATTAAAAAAAATGCTCTATGGCTTCGAGTCTGAGTATCCACTGTGCTCACCAAAGAAACTCGGGACAATCTTAAGTCCCCTTGAAGAGAGCTCCTGAGCAAAACTTCAGCTCCTTCAGAAGGCCACGCACATTTTTAAAATAGTCTTTCAACCCCGTAACTATTTAATCCTGAACAGCTCACAGCGACGTGTAAAGTCCCGGAATCTCGGGCCATAGGAAATTTCATTTTCGGGTTCGGAGCAGACTAGAGTCACTTCTTTACGGAGCCGGCTCTCTAGAGGTAGCGAGGAACGCGCTGCTTTGCCTTTTTGGCAATTCGGTTCTGGGGGCGCCCCGAGGCTCGGCCACTGTCGTGGGGCACGGAGCTGGCCCCGTGTGACCCGCCAGGCCCCGCAGCCACAGCCAGCGCCGCGCTCGACGGCAGGAAAAACAAACAAAACCCCCCAACAACAAACGAACAAGAAAGCCGAAAGGAGGGAGGGAGAGGGAGCAGCCTGGCCTCCCCCCGACCGCGACCCGGGCCGGGGAGCCTCCAGGGAGCCGCCGGCCGGGGCTGCCTCTCCCGGGAAAAAGCTGCTCGGGGAACGCCGGGGAGCGGGGGTCGCCCCGCAGCTCCCTCTCCCTGCCCGCCGTGGGTGAGGGCTGAGGCTGTCCCGGGGCCTCCGCCCGGCTGTTTCCCTTTGAGGGAAAAGCAACGGGGAACGGAGAAAGATGCATTTCTTCGGGCTTCGAGCGCGTGGCTGTCAGCGCTGCGTGCTGCCAGCCGAGCGGGCAATCCCGCCTCAGCGAGTGTTCCCGGGATCCACGCTTCGGGCGGCCGCTGCAGAGACACGCGTGCCACAGAGCCGGGACCAAAGCACGACAAGAGGCCCGGCCCGCGGGTCGCGGTGCTGCTGCTGCGCCACGGAGCCCCCGCCTGTCGCAGGGCACCTGAGGCAGGGGCGAGCCCGAGACCTGGCAGAGGTGCGATCCGGGAAAGCCCGTGATTTCTCACCCAAGGAGCAAGTAATTTATCTCAATAATAATAATAATAATAATAATAATAATAATAATAATAATAATAATGATAATAATAATAATAATAATAATAATAATAATAATAATAATAATAATAATAATAAAGGAGAGAGAAAGAAAAAAACCCCAAACCACCCCACAAGCCCAAAAAACACCCCTAATGGGGGCAAAATGGAAACAGAAGTTTCCCGGAGGAGGGACTTTAACGAGGCTGCCAGGAGGACTTAGCAGCCGGATCCAGGACAAACGGCGCTGACATAAGCCCTACTCGGGGAGGTAACCATAGGATAGCTCAGGTTTCTATAGGAAAACAGCATGCGGGAGTTGTGCCCCAGGGGAAAAAATACCATGAAGCAGCATTGAGCACTATTTCTGAGTGGGCAGAAATTATAAATTCAGTGGCACCGAAGCGTGACATGAAAGATTTCTGTGCAAAACCCCGAGACAGCTCGGAAACCCATCAACATCCCCGGGTGATTCGCGTGCTTTAGCGGGGATTCGGACACCCACGCTAGAGCCTGTGCCCCCCTCCTTGTTCGCAGGCGTCTCTGGAGCAGCTGCAGCCCAGGCCGGGTAACACGGACTTCAACTCAGAGCTACCAAACCTCGCCCCGCTCTGAAAGGCGATGTCTGAGCCAGGGCAGCGTTTCCCGGCCCCTCCCGGGGCGCCCAGCACCAGGGTCCCGCACGGGAGCAGGCCCGGCTGCCTCAGGTCTCCCCGTGTCGGTACAGCCCAGACAACGAACGAGAATTTGGGGTGGGGTTTTTTACTGTTTATTATGGTTTTTAAAATATTCTACAAACCCCCAGGTCAAGCTCTGAAACTGCTGAGTCTAAGCCCAGATTTCTAAAGCGTTTGTGCTTCAAATTGCAGTCGGGCGCCACAGGCTGCTCCTGCTAGTCCACTTCTCCCGATACTTTTTTGGGTTGTTTGTTCGTGGGGATTTTTTCGTGAGTTTTTGGTTTGGTTTTTGTTTGCTTTTTTGGGGGGAGGGGGGGCGGGGGGCTGGTTGTTGTGTTTTGGTTTGGTTTGTGTTTTTGTTCAGATCCCATCAAAGGGACCATTGTGGGGAATGCGTCCCAAGTTCCCTGGTGCTGCCTTCGCCATTCCCGCGGACGCTCGCTTCTGTTCTGAGCGAGCAGCCGCGGAGCTTTTAGCAACTCTGCAAACAGGGGCATGAAAAGGATGTCCCGGTAGGGCAATGAGGCGTGAAATCCCGCTGTTCCTTTACATAGTAGCAACATCTACATGAAAGGGCAAACACCCGACGTGCCACCAAATATAATTGCGGAGATGGCGGATGTCGGCGTACAAAAGAGCTGGCGCCGGTTTCTCTTTCGCAGCGGCCCTTTGCTGCACGCACACCCGCGAACGAACCGAACCACCTGTGCCTTCCACGGGATTTAACCGAGTGGAAAACTCAGTCATTGGTACCGCCGGCTGCTAAGTATAAAGCAGCCGGGGCAAACTCCGCCCGCCGAGCGGGGCCGCGACGGGAAGACGCCCGCTCCCTCCGGCCCGTCGAGCTCGCAGCCCGCCCGAAAGGAATCATCGGCCCCTCCGGCCCTTCCTCCCTCCCTCTGTCCGGAGCAGCATCGTGCTAAACCCGGAGAGGCGATAGCAGGACTGCCCCGGTGCCACGGTGAGGGTCGCGGGGCCACGCCGCGCTGAAGGAAGACTTGGCCGCTCTGCGGTTTTGCGGCGACGCCCGCAGCTGCTGCCCGCGTCTCTCCCCGGCAGGTGCTGCTCCCCGGCGCCCGGGGCGGCCAGCCGCAGCGCCGGGCGACCAGGCGGGGCGGCGAGGGGCTGCCCCTGTCCCGACAAGGCACCGAGTCCGAGCAAGGGCAGCCCCCTCGCCGCTAGCCTCCAAGTCCTCCGGGCTGCTGAGCGACCGCGGCTCCGTGTGCCGCCGGGAGCCGGGATAAGGCGGCGGTGTCCGAGCTGGTGCCGGACCCTCTCGGCCCCGTCCCGGCCCCTCCCGGCCAGCGTCCGACAGCAGGGGCGGGAGAAAAACCTTCCTAGGAAGGTGGCAAAGGGGATGGAGGGGGGAACAGGCAGACAGGGACAGTCACCACAGTTAAAAGATTAAATTTCTGCGAAGAACATACCACTTCGAATGTATTTTGTCAGGAATCCGGAATTTGAAAACACAAACAAACGCAAAATAAAACCCGCCTGCTACAGATCCTCCGGTAAGCGAGACTCGAAACTTCCTCCCAAGACGTTCCCATCAGGGATTATCGCCGTGCTTGGCTCCCGGCCCTGCAAGCGCCCGCTAGCCCTCGGCGCGCCCGTGGAGCCCAGCGGGACGGGGCGGCCGGGAGGAATTTATACATTTCCCGGGATTTACGGAACTCTCCAACGCGCGCTCATGTGCCCGATAACACAACTCGCAGCACCGCAAGAGAGGAGACCGGGGCTGCTGCCACCGCCCGGGGCTCCGGAGCACCAGGCAGGAGGCTGATCCGGCTCGTGTATTATGGGCGGGGGGGGGAGCAAGATCTTCCCAAATGCCCGGTGAGAGATGGACAGCGGGGCGACCCCGGCCGCCCCTCTTCGCCCGGCAGCATCGGAGGGCTGGGAACCCAGTTCCACTCCTTCTCCCCGCAGGGAGCTGAGGATGCTCGGGACCCCGCGCCCCTCCCTCCCCGGCTCTGTGCCGGCTGCGCTCCCCGCCCGCCGTGAGCCGAGGGCGGCGGGGCCCCGCCGGGCGGCCGCCCGCTCCTCCGCACGGCTCCGCGCCCGGCGGTGGGCGGCCCCGCCCGTCACCCTGGGCAGGGCGGGCCCTGCCGGGGGCGGGCCGTCGGGCTTGAGGCTGTGCCGCGGCGTGGGAAAGCGCCTCAGAGAGGGTTCGCTCTGCTGGCGGTGCGGAGCCGTGCCGTGCCCAGCCGTGCCGTGCCCTGAGCACCACCCCCCCGGATTTATTTATCGCTGCTCCCGCGCCGTGCACACGATGAAGCGACCTTGCGAGGAAACTACCTCAGACAGCGATATGGACGAGACTATAGACGTGGGGAGCGAGAACAACTACTCGGGGTAAGTGGGGCACCCCGGGGCCGCCGTCTCCGTCGGTGGCGCGGGCCGGGGTGCGCCCCGAGCTGGGGCAGGCGAGGGGGAGACCCGGACACCCCCTTGGGATGGAGATGGGAGGGACGGCACCCCCCGAGGACAGAGGTGTTGTGCCCCCCTCCAGGTCAGCTGGCAGCTCGCTCATAGCCCACCAAAAATTAGCCCCGCGCTTGGACTGCCCGAGCCTCGAAATTATGAGCAGCACTCCAGTAGATTTGTGAGCCACCGGGCTGCGGTTCATTAGCTCCGCTTAATTTGCCGTTTGCAATCAGACTTTTTCCAAAATCGCTCCTGATCAGGCCGAACAACCTAAAGGAACCGGCGCCAGTGGGAAATGAACCGTGGAAAGTAAGCAGGGATCCTCAGCAGCTAAACTTGAGCAAACCCGCCCTGCGAGCCAAGGGCGAGCAGCGGTGTTTCCCCAGGGAGGGTCGGGCTGGGCCCGCTGCGGGGCGCCGAGGGGCTTCAGGGCCCATCCTGCCCATTTAGAGGTTCGTGCACCAGAGCCCCATCTCGTTCTCATCAGTGGTTAGATGAGTATTAAAAGATACTGATTTTTTTCATGTGCTCATGACGAAATAAAACAACTTCATACTCGTGGGTAGTATAGTTTTAAAAAGAGATTTTGAATTCTGCTCCTGCTTCTAGACAATGCGACAGAGCCAGGCTGGGCACCTGGCATAGAACTTGAGCATCTACTGATTGTGTAGCAATGGGCAGCAGTGTCAAAACCCAGCAGGCCTGGCAGAGGCTGTGCCATCGTGTATGTCCCCTTACCACTGCTGTTGCCATATAGAGATGGTTCATGTGGATTTGGGCCTGGTTCTTCAGCCTGTACTTGGTAGGACTTTATATGCAAAGAAAATTAAATCTGTGCTGATCAGTGAACTGTCTCCAGAAAAGGAGTTTATTTCCAACAGAGCGTTCCGTTAATTCAAAATGTGTGCTGGGATAGTCAAAACTGAAATGTATCACTGTTTTCAAAAACACTGTGCAATGCAAGGCACATCTTAGCAGCATTGAAAATGGCATGAGAGGGACTATGCATACGTAATATGGTGACCTAAGGTGTCTTCAAAGAGAGGTGTCAAGTTGTGCAACACCTGACGCACTTTTATTGTTTCCCAGGCAAAGTAATAGTTCTGTCATTCGATCAAATTCCCCAACAACAACATCTCAGATCATGGCCAGAAAGAAAAGAAGAGGGGTATGTTTCATTTAATTATTTTTGCATCTGACAGTTTGCATGTGTGCTGTGACTTTGCCCTTCATTTTTATAAACTTAATGTGTTTTGTTTTTTTGGGAATAGATTATAGAGAAAAGGCGCCGTGATCGTATAAATAACAGTTTATCAGAGCTGAGAAGGCTTGTACCAACTGCTTTTGAAAAACAAGTAAGCTTTTTTTTTTTTTTTTTTTTTTTTTTTTTTTAAATAAATTCTGTATCTCATCTGGCAATGTTAGTTCTCTTGTAAATCTCATTAAAATAATACTGTATGTGTCCTGATCTGGCACAAAGCAGGCATTTCAATAAAATGCTTTGTTGTGGCAAAACTATTAGAAACATAATTCATTATAAGGCTGAAAAACATTTCCATTCTTTGGCTTGTTTTTCCCTTAAGGGTAACTATGTTCATGTTGCCTCTGTTCTTTCGATGAATTCCAGTAGTGGTTTTGCTAAAAATGTGCTTTACTCCATGTTAAATAAAAAATAAAAATACACAAATCTAACAGAACTCCCCAAACCTGTATGTAAATTAGTCTTCTGTCTAAATCTTTAAATATAATTTACTTTGCCGCCACTTTAAGAGACCTCTTTTTTCAAATCTATACTTTCCATTGCAAACTAATCAGTCCAGTTTCCTGAAAAGGGAGCAGTCTGGATTATTCGTGTTTTAAGATGACTCTTTAGAATCAGTGCATTAGGAGGTGGCGTAGGCCCCTGTCATGTAAGCTAGTGGAGTCAGTGATATATTCGGACTTTCAGTGAGAAAGTATTTGGTAGGAAGTCTGGAAGGTTCCAGTTAACTTTGGCTCAGCTCCTTGGTCATGAAATTACAGACCGAGAGCTTGGGATACAATGTTTTGTTAAAAAAAAAAAAAAAGGCATTTTGGTTTTTCCATTGAAATTAATTTTTTTCCATATCTTGAATTTTATTTTTTGGGCTTTGATTCAATATTTAGCCTTGTTTCTGTTTTGCTAGAAGTGTCTGATTATCTGTGGATATGTGAAACTGGCACTATGTTTCAATAAAAATGAAACATCTGAAAATAAATAACCTGACTTCCTTGTAAGAGTAAAATAAAGAACGCCAGAAAGTAAAATCTGAGAGCAGGATTGGGAGGTGCTGAATGCAAGTGGTAACTACGTGGCAAACACCTCGCGCTGTTAGGCCTGTTTCAGCCCTGGCCAGAGCAAAAGCAGTCTAAAAAAAAAATAAATATGAAGCATTGGTTGAGAGCATCACTCGTGTCACCTGCATTATGATTTTTAGTAACTGGTAGTTGTCACTGTGCCCTTGCGTTGGTTCTGGCAAAACAATGACAGGGATATTTTCAGCTAGATAAACAGGGGCAAGAGACAACAGTTGTTTGTCCCATTTTATTGTTTATTTCTTGAAAACCACAAACATTATAAAACAAGTCCTACAGAGCCTTTGGAAATTACCCAGCACCATGCAGTTTTTAGCTATTAGTCACTCTCACTGAGACGGCTTGTACTGTGTCTGTGGAAAAGATGAAGTCTGAGAAAACTACAGGATGTAGTTGCATGTAAAATGGGGAATTCTGACCAAAAATTCACACGCACATCAACCTTGGTACCAGGAAAGCGTTGAAAGCAATAAGCAGATTGAAAAAAAAAATTACTGCTGCAAAAATGAGCATATGCTGTATTTGAATCAGAAAGTCCCACCATTTTCCTGCAATATGCCAAGGACAAAGTCATCAGTCCTTTCCCAGCTCCTTGACATTCAGCTCACTGGAGTTTCCAAGTTGGAGGTTTAGTTTCGCTTCCGCCTGCCTCCCTTCCCAAGCCACGGTGCTGCTCCCGAGATGAGCGCTCTGAAGTGGGGCTGCACAGCACCGTGTAAGAGTTGCCCAACTCAAAAATGTGCAACCCGGGCGAAGCTGGCTGAGACAGTGAGGTGGCCCAGATGATAACTAAGAGAAAAAAATTGGCTCACAGGATGCGATCCGCTGATGGCTGCAGCTTGCACTGCGGCCCTGATTTTAACTGATTCCGAGGGATGATCTCTTGCACTGGAATAACATTTGTGTTGTCTGGGTGTGCTCCAGATGTCAAAGGGAATGCTACCAAGCAAAGTAGTTTTATTTATACATTGATATACTAATACTCTCTTTTGAGCTGTATTTTGTACTTTTCCCACATCTCTTGTAGCTCTGTGAGCCGCTCTCAGTGTCAGAAAAGATTTTTACTGACAGAGGAGCTACACTCTTTCACAGTATTTAGTCCTTGCAAAGTAGGCCTCTCACTAACTTGAAATACTGTGGACTGTGCGGCAGTTTTTTCAGTCAAAAAATGAGAATGGAATATTCAAGAACCAAATGACACGTTGAAAATTAACAGGCCATGAAGAGAGGGACAGCGCTGGGTGTGTGTCCGCAGGGACACCTACTGGTAACAGCACAAAAAATAACGTTGCAGCAGGGTCTTAATCTATGGCCACACAGTTCCCTCCTGCCAGCTCTCCACTTGTGTTTGTTGTTAAAAAGGAAGTCCAGAAAGTTACGTATTTCTCTCATTTCATGAAGATGTCATCTCTACACTACCTTCAAGAACAGAGCTGTGCTGAGATATAGCCCTAATAAAGGGAAATTAGGGAGACAGTATTAGTCCTTAGACAAAGTCTGGGAAGCAGATGCTCACGAAAGAATTAAGCTGAGAATGTCCTAATGATAGGGGAAATTGAAACCATAAGGCTGAGCTCAGTGGAAAGTATATCAAATTAAAGTTTCTAGTACTCCTAAGCCTTTATTTATATGTGTGTCTTATCTCAAAGGGATCTGCCAAATTAGAAAAAGCGGAAATACTGCAAATGACAGTGGATCATCTGAAGATGCTGCAGGCAACAGGAGGGAAAGGTAAGGAGCCAAGGATTTTTTTTTCCTATATTTGGGGACATCTCATCAAAAAAAAGTGCTTTGAGGAGCTCTGATAGGCGTTTCCAGATTAAAGCAGTGGAAATCAATGCTAATGGCAGGATTGAACTCGTGGGAAAGAGCTACTGGGACAAAAGAAGCACTTGACCCTGGGCTTGTGTTTGCTTTCATAACACTGTGGGAGTAAAGGCTTCATTCACAGGCAGCCCAGTCAGAGATTTGTTTGGGGTTTCCAAAGAGCACTGAAATCTGCACAGGGAGACAAAACAAATACACAAACACCAAACATAAACAGGAGGTTTATGGCAACAATTGTGTAGCAAAAAACCTGATGCTAACCCTCATTATTGGAGCCGCTATACCAAAGGAAGTGAACAGAGAGGAACTTTAATTTATGTTTAAATATTTTCTTTGATCTGGAAAGACTTTTCAGTTCCATCAGGTTAGACCATTTCATTCAACAGAACAAAACCCAGACTTGCTCTATGTAGCTCCAGGTATCTGACAAAGCAGACGGGCAGGCAATGCTCCCTGCACTCACATTTCTCTGCTATGTTTGTGTGTCAGAGGCCAGTGTAGCTCCCTGTTAATGGGTGCTGGCGTGACGCAGCGGCTGCACTCGCTGACCCATTAGATCAGCCGGGAGTTGAGCATACCTCGCTTGTGCAAGCTGACAGTCCCAAGGCTGGAGGCCAAATGGCTTCAGCCACCCACGAGGTGTTCTGTGTAGTCATGATTTTGGAACTTACTTGGGACACAAAACTTGCTGGCATTCTATAAGCACGGTCCCATGTCCCATGCCATCAACCGTGATCATGCTTCGAATGGTTGTAGTGGAAACCAGCTGATTCTTCACTCACCCACTGTGCCATATAGGTAAAGGCTAGGAAAGAAACTGCTGGTTTCTCTCTCTTACTGTTTTTTTGATCGATGTTTTTAGCACATGACTGAATTATGCTCCTCTCTGTACCTTGCAACAATGAAAAAACTCAGAATCAGTGCATGCCTCAAAGGAGATGGCTACAGGAAAGCGTGTTAAAGGCGGGTGTTTTGTTATTTGTGAAAATTAACACCAAGCTGAGGTACCTTTTCTCTAGGTGTTAAGGAGTTTTTTCTAGGTGTTCATTTAAGCTTAAAATTTATGGCTAACTTGTTTGATAAGAGATGAAAGTAATTTTATTGCCTATCAGATAACAGACATTCCTCTTGATTCCTCAAAAAATGTACAAAATTGAAAAAGAAAGTTAATGTATTTGTGTAAAAAGTCCTTGAGAAAGCACTATTGTTGCTAAAGCTACGCTCTTGAAAGTTATGCAATGCATGAAACCAGAATCGATCATGGTTGTGCAGTCTGTGTTCAGGTGATGCGGATTCTCTTGTGTCCGAGTGATGGATGGTGCCTTCTTTGAATGTGAGGTTGTGTGCTGGTGTTCCACCAGCTCTGTCTCCCTTGGGGCATGGAGCACACTGTGCTCAGCTGCTGAGGGAAGTGGTGGCTGTTTCGCTTCATCCTCCCCACACCAGTGTGGCTCAGCTATCCCAGCCCGACCCCCACTTCACGCTGCACATTGTTCCTCTGAGGAGCTGCAGCAGCTCCCACCCCTCTGATGTTTGCACTGACTACGGGACGGCCAGGAGGTGAACCCAAATGGAGACCTAATTTATCAGGAAGCTTCCTCACCCTGCTTTCCCACCCAAAAAAAGTGTGCAGGGGATTTTTTTATAAATGGGTAATGTCAGGTGCCCAAGTGGGGCAGGGGATGAAATCCCTAGGCTGGGAGCTGCGTGACAGAGAGAGATGTTGGTGGAGCCCAGCCTCTGGCTGCAGTTGGACAAGCTGGATGTTGTTAGCAGTCCCAGGTCTTGCAGTCTGCTCTCTTCCTTGGTTGGTCTCTGCTGCCATGTCTGTCCTGCCCGAGCTGACACCGGCATAGCTGTGGCAGCATGGGGAAGGATGAAGCTGTTGTAGTGTGGGGAGAGACAATGCAGGCTTATTTCTGCAACTGCTTTTTACACCACGATCCACAGTGGGTGGCCCATCACAATAATACCCGATTGCTTCACAAATACTACAACTTTATCTGCTCCTTCTGTCCTAGAGATAAGAGTAATCTCACTGCACAGATTAGGAAACTGTAAGAAAAAGAGGTTTGAGAATTAGTACTGGGTAAAGTTTAAGCCTGCATTTCCTGTTCACTTAATGTTTCACTTTGCAATCTAACTAGCAGTTTTAAGTATAATTTCTTAGAGTATTTTTAAAGTAGATGTTTGTTTCATTTGCAAGTATAGTTACTCCCACTTTGTAATTCATCTTGTGAGCCTGAGGGGTTTTTTTGTATCAGAAAAAAAAAAAAAAAAGTTTCATCATTTTTACCAGGGGCAAACACTTATTACTGCAGAAAGGAGAAATGGGTCCTGATACCCATATGCTTCCCTACACTGAGGACTGTCCTTCACACAGAAAGGAGGATATCCATGATGGGAATGGATGTGACTTGGCAAATCAGGATGGGGTTGGCCACTGCTCAGCACACTGATCCCGAGGTGGCACAGTGGAAAAAAACCTGACACAGCTTCTGCCCCTTCTCTGCTTTTCAGAGCTGCCTGGGCAGGCAGGCAGATGCCTCTGAGGTCCTGTGCAGACTCCGCGTTTCCGCCTCTCTGATGCAGAGGTGTGGACAGTGGTCTCCTGTTCACACTGAGTTATTCTTTTGGCCTGAGGCCAGGGCTTTTTGCTGATGGTGCAAGCAAGTACAAGGGAGGAGTGATTCGTCAACAGTGAGTTGCTTGCAGAGAACTCAGTGTGGTTGTATTGCAGCTTCACTACAAATTTATCTTGAGTGAGTGACACCTGGGTCAGTGCATGGGTTCAAGTAGCTCAAGTGACCTGTGGCCTGTGTGCAGCGCAGGTGAGTTACCAGGACAGATGAGGGAAAACCAAGAGTCCATGTTCACTACAAAACACTGGCATGTGCACATATTGGAGGATGTTGTTGGGTTGGGAAAGAAATAAGAAACAACATTTTTAAGTCTCTCTCAGAAGGGGGAAGCCAGTGAAGGGGAAACCGGGAAAAGATAACCATCAAAATATAATGGAGCCTGGGAGTCCCAGCTCTCATGTGCCCTCTGTTTTCATGTCTCGGCCACCATAGGAGACTGAAAGGGAGCCAGGATCACCAGGGCTTTGGGATGGCTTGTCACAGAGCCAGCAGCTCAGACTCAGGGGAAGCTGGTGACAACCACATCCCCCACATTTCTTCCAGTCCAGAGGGAGGGAGCCGGGAAGCCCTGGCTTGGGCCGAGTGCTCTCAGGACTCCCAGACTGGCTGACTCGTGGCCAGAGCTGGGAAGTGGTTTTGGCTGTGTGTCAGCCCCTCTGAAGCTGCTGGAGGTCCTGCAGCCTCCGGCACAGAAGCAGTCCCCATGGCAGGCTGACTGGCACCCGAGAAGGTACCCTGCTATCTCACCGCTGCTGGCACGCCTGGCCTCTGTTTCTCAGGAGTTCGCTCAAACCTTTGGTTGCAGTGGACCTGGCAGGAAGAAAGCTGTGAGGAGTCAGCACTGCGGGCAGCAGTCCTCAGCTCCTCGTGGTTGTTGATCTGCTGGCCAAGCCAGAGTTTCTCTGAGGTTCAGATGAGCAAGTTGGCCTGCAGCAAAAGCGCCATCGTGATTTGGCAAGGTGGAGTGTATAGTGAGCAGGGGATTTGGAGCAATATCGATAAATGTGCCTGAGTTAATTCTACAATGTGGGCATGCAGCAGCAGAAACACTTCTAGCTTGAAAATTGATTCAAGTGAAAAAAGTCATCTAAAGTGCTAACATTTTTCAGAAAGGTAGAGATTATTTCATGACAGCATAAGGCATTGCTGCCACATTCCACCATAAGAGGGCCACTTGATCTTTACATACTGACACATCACAGTCATGCATACCTAAAAATTTTCATTGGAAGTGAGAGGAAAACACCATGCCAGCTTGGGATTGGACAGGATATTATTGCCCCAAGGAGACAACATTTAAACTAAAATAAGAAAATTCCAAAAAGTGGAATAGGTTTTCGTGTTTGAAGAGCTGCAACTTAAACACAAGATTTTAGAAAGGGAGTATCTTTTCATGTGCATTTAATAAGCCTTTTTTTTTTTCAAATGCTTTTTTGTCCCAAGCCTGTGGAGCTCCAGTTGGTGTTCGTTGAAATACCTCATGGGCCATATGAATGTCAGTCTTCCATCTCTAAATTAGCAATGGCATCACATAAAACGTTTTCTCAGTAAAGCTTTTTATTCTGTGTGTGCAGAGTCATCACAAGATGTTTTTTGTTTGTAGTTAAGCAACACCGTATGTCATATTGTCTTAGTGACTCTGTGAAGTAGAGGACCCCAGCAGCAGCTACAACAACTATCTCACAATGTCAAGAAATAGTTTGAAAGCGTTCGGATGAATGCCAGTGTTGGGAAGAAAAGGCAGGGTAGTACATGCAAGCTCTCTGATCTCCAGCCTGTTTCTTTGTGTGGATAAACATCTCATTCACACACTGCACTGCTGCAGCTTGCCGAGGAATTTCAGGAGAGGCATCATGTATCTTTTTAAGTGTCTTACAGACTTAATTCTTTTCATTTGTATATTGTCTGCATAAGCAAGTGCAGCCTATTACATTACAGGGATGGTCACAGAGATCATTTTCAGACCAGAGAACAGACTTCTGTTGCACATCCTAACCCATAAATGGCGAACGGCAGATGCGGTGGCTGAGCCAGGACTGGGTCGGCCAGCTCCACATTCAACACGTGTTTTGCCTTCTCCTTGCAGGTTATTTTGACGCTCATTCCCTGGCCATGGATTTCATGAGCATCGGCTTCCGGGAGTGCTTGACAGAAGTGGCGAGGTACCTAACTTCGGTGGAAGGGCTCGACACATCCGACCCGCTGCGCGTTCGACTCGTGTCTCACCTGAGCACCTGCGCCTCTCAGAGGGAAGCTGCTGCCATGACCTCCTCCATGGCCCACCACCACCACCCCTTGCACCCGCACCACTGGGCAGCCGCCTTCCACCACCTCCCGGCCGCCCTGCTGCAGCCCAACGGACTCCACGCCGCCGACGCGGCCCCGTGCAGACTCTCCTCGGACGTGCCCCCGCACGGCTCCGCCCTGCTCACGGCCACCTTCGCCCACGCCGACGCCGCCCTCAGAGTCCCCTCCGCTGGCAGCATCGCTCCTTGTGTCCCTCCTCTCTCTACCTCCCTCTTGTCCCTGTCGGCCACTGTTCACGCCGCGGCAGCGGCAGCCACAGCTGCGGCCCAGAGCTTCCCCCTCTCCTTCGCCGGCACCTTCCCCATGCTCCCCCCGAGCGCGGCCGCCGCCGCCGTCGCTGCGGCGACCGCCATCAGCCCTCCGCTGTCCGTGTCAGCCACGGCCAGCCCCCAGCAGGCTGGCACCGGGGGCACGAAACCCTACCGACCCTGGGGGACTGAAGTGGGAGCCTTCTAAGCGTCTCGCCCGCCACACACCTCTGCGTGCTGCAGCTGCCGCCTCTCCCTCAGCACACGTGCTCACAGCCGCCAGCCCGCGCAGCCCCGCAGCCTCCGCGACTCGCTGCGGCCTCCCCGCTCGGCCCCCGCCCGAGGGGCCTGAGGGGCGCCGGCGAGCCCGCCGAGGAACGGCCCATCATCCTCACTGCAGGTGGCGGAGAGGACGTGCGGAGACGCCTTCTGCTCCTCCGTTTGTCCTGGAGGCACCTTGAGGGAGCAGCGACGGCTTTCCTAACAGTGTGACCATATCGGCATGTAGAGGTTTCTTGCAAAACACGTAGAAATACGTAGACATTAGAACTAATAGTTCTCCAGCTATGCATCCTTGTTTGGCAGAGAGGCGAGGGATTGCATCTACCAGGTCTCCCCAGGCTAGAAAAAGAGTTCCAGTTTCATAAGTGCCTGACATTGAAAAAATAATCAATAAATATATATATGTGTGTGTGTTCTGCTAAAACAAGTAACATTGCACAGGTATGGAAATGATATGGGAGAGAGGTGAAATTCTGCATTCAGCTTCAGAACTAGGATACTTTTCCAGGGCAGAATGTGCTCTTGAAGGGGAGAGTTTTTTTTAGCCAAAAGATTGCCGAGGAAGAATGTTTAGTTTGACAGGCCTAGTTCTCGCTTCCTTAGTTCACTTTCTTTGTACAGACTTGCCAAATTGTGACGTCTAGCATAGCATTGGCAAAAGCAATTATCTTATCAGTGCTGGGATTAATGAACGTTTCAGCACTGCCTGTGAGCCCCGAGGCACCCATTTTTATGGCTTAAACATGGTGCTAGCTCCTATCTGTACAAACAGTGAATTTGTCATGCACCCAGAAGTAACCACCTATTTAAAGTGTGCACACTTGGATACAGTTGATTCATGCCAATACAACAGACGCAGTGTTGTAAGAGTTCAACTTAACTTATTTAGCTGTATTTGGACATTTACTTGTAGCCGATTTGGTGCAAGATCCCTCTTCTTTTCCCTATCAACTTCTGGGAGAATGATCACTCTGGGTATGAATGAAGTTATGGTAGGGACGATTTTTAAATTGGCTATTAACATGCCAACATTGTAATGTGGGTTTGATTCCAAACCAAAATGAATGTATTAATGGGATGTGAGTAAATTATTTTGTCAATACCCAGATGACGAGTGCTGCATAAAATGGTTTGCTTTCATTTTTTATTACAGTGACTTAAAATAACCTAAGTATTTTAATACAACCAATCAAGAAGTAGAGATTTTATGTAAAAAAAAGGAAAATAAAAATAAAACACAGCATGTATTATTATGCACTTGATTTCTCTGCTGTGTGGAGAAAGCAATAAGCATTGAAAATGTTAAACATTATGCAAAATATACTTTAAAATATTTGTTTTAAAAATACTGTACCTAGTCAGTCTGTTATGCATTACTTTGTTAACCTTTTTTTCTATGCAAAAGTCTTTACATATCACTAATTAAATGAAGTCCTTTTTGACTGCGTTTTATGGATGATTTGTTACTGTATTTGTTTGCTTTTGAGGAATACTTGTGGGCTCAGAGTTGTTTTCTGCCCCGGTAACAAGCCTGTTGGCTGCTCTGTACTCTTCTGCTCCCCTTGCTCAGCCAGGCAGCCCATCTTGTCCAGCGTGCTCTGGAATAGGCAGGGGAAAATAGCAAAGCAGCATTGGATTTCAGACTTGCAAACTGTTTCTCCATTGATGGTATATGCTTAATGAGACAAGCATATCTGTTCATCCTGGAGAGCCCCCAAAATCATTGAGGTTTCTAGGCTCAGCTTTCCAAAGAGTTTAGAAGGTGAAAATGTTAACCCAATGACATCATTAATCCATAAAGATATGGAATGAGAGGAGGTAGTTTTTACCTCAAGTTCTGGTCTTTTAATTTGACAGTTCTCACTGAGGCAAGAGTTTGTTATTGTTTCATCAGACCTGCTAAGCCCCTCAGTGGAAAGTGTGGAAAGCTCTGTTTTATAAGGATGAGGACAAAGTCGTACACGTCTGAATGCCAAAAGAACAGCTGGCAAGACTGGGACACAGAAAAGGAGGATCACACTACAGCAAGACAGACACTTCACCCATCATCAAAAGCCTCAGCAGCCTCAGTTCAGTGGTTCCCTCCCTATTATCCTTTCTTCCAAATATTAAACCTGGAACCCACCCCTGCCTCAATCAGCACTTAAGTGAGGAGGGGTTGTCGTTCATTTGAAAAAATGGACAAAAGAGGGGGAAGAAGTCTGGTAACCCCTACACTGTTAATCAACCTTGATATTCTTTGAAGCAGTGTTGTTTGAGGGGGACTATAACATTATTTTTTTTAAGGGCAGAAATACTGTAGTGCTGTTCTAGCATATTTAGCAGCATACAGATGAGGTATCATTCCCTTTCTAAATGTGTATTTTCAAGAAAAAAGGGGGCATTAATGGCTGGTAGATAAAAAGTGGGGTTTATTTGCATGAAAGAGCAGGTTGCAGCCCTACTTCAATGGAAGCTGTTAACTATTAACCTGCCCTCGGAGAGCCTGGTAGGAGGTCTCCCAGGAATGTATCACCTTAAAAATAGGCACCCACTGACTTGGCTCCGCCTAAGGTCTTCAATCTAACTGATGTGCCCCAAAACAGCATTTGTTTCCTGAAATGCAATATTCTGCCTCTTTCTAAAAAAATAGCAGTTTGAAAAGACGCTGATTAAATACACACCATGGATAGATTTGTGCAGCCTGTTGGTGCTTATCCATTTTCACTTTCAAAAACCAGGCCAGATCCATGAGTTGCTGATGTGTCCTCTACTGCTTGTTGTGTTGGCTTTTGGTCTGCACTATTTCTTGTTGTGTTGTCTTTTGGTTTGGTTTGGTTTGAATCAAGTCATCGAGAGGACATGAGGAGCTCATCTTTCATGCCTGCTTATTCCTAGTCTGTTTGGAATGTTACGTCTCTGAGAGCGGATGAAGATTTTCCAAGTGAGAAACTAACGATGAAGACACATACTTCACATATGCTGTTGGAAAGACATCAGAGGGTAATAGCTTCTGGTGGCTTTGGCTGTTGCTGTGCTAACAGCTCAGAGCTGAAGGCGTCTATGCAGTTTTTCAAACGGAGCAAGGGAAAGCTGTTTTCTTGGCATAACCAAGATGCAAATGTTAGGACTTGTGGCTGTGCACGTGCAACCTTACTTCAGCCCTTTTCTATCTTTATTGTCCATTCAATGATGAATGGACCTGGATGAAGAATAAAGTTAGTAATTTATATAATTTAAGAGTACGTCATGGCACATACTACAAGAAGACAAGCCAGGCTGCTTGTTCAACACTTAGCAGTTGGCTTTGACTAACTTTTCAATGGGTGGGTTTGCAACTAAATTCCAGTTATCAAGAGGATCAAAGCAGGTTATGCAATTTCCTAGAATGTTTTTCTTAAAAGGAAAAAAAACCTAAAAACCAATTCTGTCACTCAGCATTAGCAGGCTCGAAACCTTAGCCCTCAGCAATGCAAATAAAAAGCATTTAGGCTGCTGAGAGAAGATTATTACCCTAGAGAGGAGACAGGCAATTGAGAGGCGATGTTGCCTGTCCTCCTTTTGCTGTGATTGCAAGTGGAGGAAATCCGGCATTAGGTATTGCCTAGAAGAAAAACCGGCTACTGTGGCTGAGGGCTGAATGCATATATTCAAAGCAGAATAATCGTCTCCTGGCTGTGACTACCTCTGCCTGAACAACTGCCAGGAGGTGCCAGCTCATGCTGCTGCCTCCTTAGTGTGAACCTTCAAAATGTTTGCAGCTATTTTGAAAGATGGTACTTCAGTCAAGATGTCACGAGACAAGCCTGGGACATGGATTTTGGGAAATTCTTAGGGCTGTTGTAAACAAGGAATCTCATCTTTATAACAGGAAAAGGTCACAAGCATCTTTTAGCCAAAAGATGATCAAAACATCAGAAAATACTGACATGTGAAATGGACTTTTAACAGCTCCCTAGTCACCAGCCTCACTAGTCATCTGCTCCTGTAGGCAGGGCTAGCCTGAGATCACACAGCTGAGGACCCGAGGGATTGAACTGGTAGTTTTGTTCAACTTCGAGAAAAGATCAAGGAATTGGTATAGCTTTGTTTGCAAGCTTCATGTATCCAAGCTTCATTTGTGTGAGGCCGCTGCATGGACCTGAGTTAATCTTACTCAACACTGAACTTTCTACTCGTGTGCTGTTTCTCTGCATCATCATTTTACACAGCAAATACTTGCACACTACTGTGTAAAAGTCTCAAAGGAATGAGTGCAGCAACACATCTGATCATAACCAGAAATGATAAGCAGAGGAGCTACCAGGCATGTGCTAGAAAGGCTGAGATCTCCACTCAAGGGTAAACTAAACCTCTCCTGATTTATAAATTAAATAATATTTTGACAGATAATTGACAGATAATTTCCATAAAATATGCAGGATTCTATTTGGGGAGAAGGTGTGGTTGGTGTTGATTAGTTTTTTTTATCCTGGTAATTGCTACTACTGGAAGTTGTAAAGTGCTATGAATGTGCAAACACAATCACTTAGTCATCATTCAGTTGTCCAAGTGTTTGCCATGTCCTGAGTTGGGCTCCAGCTATCACTTTGGAGGGGGTAGGTCTCCCTTGTGTCCTGTGTCACCTCTGCCAGTCCTGTGCAGATGCCTGGGAAATACAAGTTGCTTAAGAGGCACAATATATATGGCCAGGCAACTGAATTTCTTGCATCATCTTTGGAGATATAAGATTTGAAGCATAATAATATTTTCACATACAATCTAATTTTTTCAAAGAATCAGACTCCTCACCAGATGAAACAATAGAACAGTATCAAAATCATTTGGTGATAATGCATTATCATCTATCACTCCAATAAAACTAAGACCAGTCAACACCTCAATCAACACTAATTTTAAAAGTTCTCTTAATGCTCTGATTTTAGCAGTGGTGGTGATTATAAGATGATATCAATATAATTTGTTTTTAAAGGCATATTTTTCTGCATTCATGGTGGCAGTGTAAATCTGGGACACATGAATTAGTGTTGTACCCTAGACACTCAAATACCAGAAGCAAAAGGAAGTGATTATGGGAAATAAAATGAAATGATTGAATTACTTTCAAGATCTGAAGAAGCAAACTCCTTTTTTACAGATATTAAACTGCTAATACTGAATTCAAGCAAAGCTAAATGTTTTAGACGATGTTTGAACAGTGCTATTACTTATCCTACAGGAAAATCCTTCTGAGTTAGTGACTGAATTTTGCTTTCCACTCAGTTCATTTTCAGGATTTTTTTCTTCTACAAAGAAAGTTTTCAGGATCAAAAAATACCTTGAGCAACACAGAAACTGTGGTTGCTAGGAAATTTCAAATACTGCCTACGTGAACTGCAAGACCTCTGCACCCGCTCCAGGAAACCGTGTCTCTACGAAAGATACAAAGAAACCTGTTTTACCTGTAAAGAATACCCATAGATACTACTATGTGGTAAGGGAAAATCTAACAAATGACTCCAAGGCAATACATAAACCCAAGGAGACAAAACTGTAGTTATGTAAAGGCCTACACTTCCCCCCTCCCCACTTTTGATTTAACTTGGAATGCTGTATTTTTTCATATCTCAGAGAGAAAAGCAACTTTAATTTTCTTGAGAAAAAGGACTCTCTCCCTTGACAAGTTTAAAACAAAAGTTAAACATTTAAGGTACACTTTCACAACTTGATTAACAAGACGAGGTCTGTTGTGTGTGGATTGTTCACATAGCTCTTCATGTCACTTGCCAGCACAACCCTTGGCTTTATTATACAAACCCTAAAATAAAGTAACATTGTTTTTCTCCCCACCCCCTTTCCCTCTGTTTCTCTCTAAATGTATTTTGGTGGAAGAGAAGGAAGTTTATTTTTCTTGGCTTTTCTGGGGTTTGTTTTTCTGAAGAGGCACCAGCATGGCAAGGGGGAGCTGCGGAGGGGACGCTGGCTCCTTGGACACCAAGAGCATCTCCTTCCCTCTGCGTAGCAAAGCTTCTTCCTCTCCTTTTCCCTCCCTTGCACCCTTTTTGGGCAGCTGTTCCACTAGTTGTCCCCCTCCCTCCTTTCCCAGCAGAAAGGGGATGCAACCTTAGCAAAAGTTCCTTTCCAGGCAGCCACCCCAGCAGGGGCTGGTGGCAAGGACCAGCTGCCAGCCTGTGGTTTTATGAGGCTGTTTCAGTCCCTCTTACCACACTTTTTCATTTTGTCGATTGTAAAAGCTGAAGTGAATGTTTTCTGATAATTATCTCAGACCTTCAGCCGCAATCTACGGTGACCAATGTCTGTCTGCTTCCCTCCTCATGTTATCAAGAATCCAATACCTGCCCAGTTACAATGACTTTGACCCTTCAATTTATTATTGCAGTTAGTGAATAATAAAATGCTCCAAACAGGAATCTCAAAACAAAAAAATGAAACCATTTCTTGATACTGCTGAAAACTGACTTTTATGTGCCACCCTGTCCTCCTTCAAGGCCTGCTAAACCGACAAGAAAGATTCCCATTAGTAAATCACTATTGGATCATTAAACCTTTTTAAAGCAGTATGTGCTTTACCAAGAGAATGAGGATTACAACACAGCAGTTGCTGCTGCCCACCGACAATCATGGGAACCGACCTCAGTAATAAATCCATTAATTATCTGGCTCACTTTGACCAGTTCTCACGCCAGAGCTGCTCCTTTGATGTGACTGTTAAAACCCAAGGATGCCCAAGAGCAGTGGCCACCAACAAAACAAAAGAGGAGTAATAATTCAATAGAAATATGTAAGAGCTGCTTGCCCATATGCCCAGCTTTTGCAGTGGAGTGTTTCTCCACACTGTCTATGGTTCAAACTGGCAAAAAAAAGGGAAATAAAGCTCTTTTTCTCATGTATATAACCTTTAAAGTAAAGAAGAACTAGGCATGTTAGAGATATTTTTTTAGCTATTGTTGACATGCGTGACTTTTTCAGTCCTTGTTGCTTTTCAAAAGCAGTGGTACAGTTCATCACCAATATGACTTAGGACTTGCCTTACGAAGGAACTGAGGATGTACTTCTAAAGGAAGGAGAGGAACTATTCCTCTTCAGTGTGATTATTTGTATAAATAAAATTCTTTATTCTTTTAGGCCCCCTGCAGGACCAAAGCTTTAGATGCATTTTTGTTTGATTTTTAAAAGTTTTAGGTGTCAAGCTACTTTTGAGTGTTTAAATACATCAGAAATATAACTTGTTTGTTAGTTCACTTCTTGGCTACTAACCTGTAAAGTGGGAATAGTGTTAATTAATTCTTGTCCTTGATCTTGTCTAATTAGACTTCAGACCCCAGGGGAAAGATTAGCTCCTAACTCATCATCATCTCGGGAGCACTTTTAACTCAAGTTTCTACCCCTTACCATGAGCCTCTGGTTAGTAGAAGATAGTAGCTCTCCTGGAGCCCAGATGCTACTGAGGGAGGCAAATTTCTGATGCCATAATGAATGACATGTAAGAAAAGCCCCTTTGAATGCATGACCAGAAGAGAAGTAGAATTCATTAACTCACATTTAATCATTTGGCTTTTTACTTTTAAAGGAGGATCAGCAAACTGTAATAAACAGTAGGTACAAGGGATTTTAAGATACCTGGTTTACCTTTAAGATACCTGGATTTTGCCCACATCCACAGCAGAACCACCAGCCACCTGCCATTCCTTTCTCACCAAAGACACACATGATGGTAAACCCAAGAGAGACCACTTGAGAGCTGGGTTTGGCATGTACACACAGGCTCCCTGTGAGCCTTGTAGCAGGCAGGGGAGTCAGGGTGATAGAAGCTGAGGAGCTCATATTCATCTTCTCATGTGCTTCACACTCTGCTTCAGCCTGGTTACTTAAGGGGAGACGAGCACAGTGTGGTAGGAGGGATGAAAGCGCTTGCAGGCTATAGCAAGGAATTCCATTTTGATTGAACCAACGCCACAGTCCCAGCAAATCTGAAACTGAGACATACTACCTGGCTTGGGGTGGAGAATGAACAAACTGCAAAACTTCACCCTGACAGAATTAGACAGGTGGTTTCTTATCTGAGCAGATAGGAAGATCATTCCCGTTTTTTCATTTATTTTGCTGGATCTCTTGTGCAGAACCGCAGCTTACATAATACCAATTATGCCAGTTATTGAATACAGAGTTGTAATTTCTGTAAAAAAATCCCTTGCAAAGGATGCAGGTACAATTTGGGTGGACAGCCACAAAGGCACCCTGCTGGGGACACCCTCCACCAGCCCAGCTGCCTTGTCCTTGTCTGGGTTGCTGCTATTCCCTGCTACATGCAGCTGGCAGCACCATCAGCCAGAGCATGTGTTGTAATACCAATTTATAGTCTGTTATTATTTTCCAGAACTGGCACCTCCCATCTCTGTTTTTCTACTAGCAAAACAAAAATTAAGCACAGCATAATGATGTTTACATATAGTTTACTAAAGTGTGATTAATCTAAAGACCACAAGGGAAACAAAGCATGGAAAGGCAGAAGGTAATGATTGACTGTAGCCACAAGGCAGTATAAAAAGATTTGCTGCATGCAAGAGAAAAAGTTCAGACTTTTAAAAGGATCAGAGCTTTCATAATTTCATGATCAGAGTACTTCTTAATAGGACATGCCAGCTGCTCCTTGCTAGAAAATGGTCCTTGGACAGTATTATCTAAATCTGTGAGTGGTAATTAAATCTGTTTTGGACTTTCAATAATGTTACCTTAAATAAATTGCCTTGGTTTGCATAAAATAATTTCTCTTAAAACACAATTCAGAGTAAATTTTTCAACTCTAGTTCTCAAGAAACAGTCCTAGGAGGATGTGCAGTGAGGTTGTCATATTTTTTTATCTTACTGTCCAGAATGTGTTTCATAGTGAATCTTTAGCTTGGGAAGAGATTTACAGTTACATTTTAAGACATCAATATTATATAGAAAGAATATTGGGATAGATAATAGGATGGGGAGAAAAGTCTGGAAAAGGGATTGTATGCCTCAAAGAATCTTTTGGGTTTGTTTTTCCTTCCACCTCACCAGTTTAATAAACACTTTGTCTTGTTTATGTCCTCTGACTGCCATGGTGACAGCACTAATGTCATAGCACAGACTGCTCCCATGGCTCACCAGCCTTGTGAATCCATGCAGAAAGGAAGGGAATGAAACCAGACCTTATCTTGTGTCTTTGGGCAGATAATGCCCCGGTATCCTGACCTGGGATGCAGAAATTGTGGTTCCCTTCTTCACCTTGGCACAAACTTTCTGCATGACCTTCAGTTCCAAACCTACAGGTGAAAAGCAGAGGTGCTGCTGACCCCTAACAGAGTGGCTGTGGGGGTGAACACGTTCAGGGACAAGGGGTTCTTTGTCACTCTGGTAATGGTATGTGTCATTGTTGTATTAATGCCACACTCAGGATGAGGTGATAGAGTCCGAGTCACACTCCTAATAATACTCTGTGACTTTTTTTTTTTTAATGTTATATTAAGACTGTTTAAAGACCGCTTGTAAAGTTTCCATATACAGCATTTAACTCAAACTAGGCAGTGATTTGCCTTAATAAAAGCTTCATTTATACATGAAATTTGCTTTATCAGCAAATACAAATCCTTCATTACTCTGGAGCTCATTGGAATGAAACGGGCAAAACGTTAATGTAGGGAACTGACTCTGAAACCTCCAGAGGAGAGGCTGCTGTGGAAACGGCGGGAGGGTGTTGGCAAACACAGGACCGGGATGCCACCTCGTGGCGTGTTCCAACATTTATATCAATAGGCAAAGGCTCGTTGCCTTGTGAAGGATGCCACAGAGTGGCAGTTGTTTATGTCCACAGTAAAACAATCAAAAAGGCGATAAGCAGCCAAGAGAATGTCCTGAGAACAGAATAAATCGAATGACTGCATGACTCTATGCCCTTCAGACAGAAGTGAAATATGAGGGCAAGTAGAAAATATGCCTATAAAAAAAGGTGGGAACTTTCATTTTCCAAAGAATTGCTAGTTGTAAAAGTCATGTAAAATTTTATGTTCACTCACAGCCAAGATACTTCATATAAGATTGGAAAAAACTTACAAAGTGGAACTAATGTAGGACTATAACTCAAAGGAAGTAGCAAGAAAGAAAAGTTGACTCAGCTGCTGGTTTAAGTTGATCTACAGTTAAGGTACTGCCTTCCTTATCATTCTTATTTCTCCTCCAGTTCATTGCCATAAACCTTTGTTGTGACATGGAAAGCACTTGGTCACACTTTTGAGGAAGAACAGAAATGAAAGTGAAAATACTTCTGAGCCAGTAGCTCAAAATCTACCACAGTGAGAAGTGAATTCAGCTACATTTTGAAAATGTGTTATTAATAATCTTATTTTTGTTTGAAATATCTCTCCTCTAGCCAGATCACTCTTGTGATGTGCCTTTGATTGCACTGCCAGTCTTCTGTAAAACAGCCCACCTTTTCTGTGGCTTCACCGTGTCAGCATCATGAGTTACCTTTTATGTAAAACAAAAATATCAAAAAAAGCTCTAGGAAGGATGGTTCTTCTACCGGTTAAAAACAAGTACTCAGTCCTTCCTTCCATCACATCCTTCTCTCCATCATTAAGGTCCAGGAACAAGGAATCAAAAACTGCTGTAACACTCTTCAACACATGCTCAAGGTGCACATTGATCTGGGCTCTTTTCATCCCAGACCAGGGCAGCTTTAATCACAGTGGGACCTGAAGTGTAAGGACACAGCCAAGAAGACTGGTGCTTACTCCTTGCTGGGTGGATGTTTGCTGTCTGTGCAAGGGCAAATTTCAAGCCTGGCATTGGACTGAAAAGGGATTTTGAAGGCCATTAGGTAGCTTCTTCAGAGATTATGCAACATTCTTAACAAAGTATTGGAAACTACTCTTTCTTTGTGTGTCTGAGTTATTCTGGGGGTTTTACATGTTTCTAAAATCTCACATGTGATTATTTTTTCTCAGATGACTCTAAAGCTGGACTTACAGTGCTGAGAGTGTGCAATCACCCTACTACAAAATGAGTTAAAGAAAAAGGAAAAGCTTCTTTTGTTCCTATTAGGTAAAACCAGATATATATGCCTTTTCTGGGAAGGTAGTCAACACCTGAAATTAATTTTAGCTGCTTCTAAAATTGCCCATAATTTTCTGACACAGAAAGCAGCGACTTCTTCCACCAGTTTGGAAAGGCATTTCACTGAGATCAAAGAGGGAGAGAAGAATCTCAGAGCCCTACACAGTTCTAATTAACGGGTAAACTGTTAATTACAGGGGAAAGTACAGGGTGAAATCATATAATTGTGCTTTTCAGGATCCTAGGAGATCCACTGAGCCATTCCCCTTGCCCAGTCTGAGAGACTTGATAACTTGTCCAGCCCACTCTTAAGAACCTCCAGCCATAGGAATGCAGTAATTCCCAGGGTGGGAACCTGCGGACCTGGTGTTTAACTGTAATTTGGTGGCACCTATTCTTTATATCTAAAGGGTTACAAGAGCCCTTTTGATTGCTTTCTGCCTTAGAGCAAGGGTGATCCCTTCCCTTTGCACCTCCTTGAAGCTTCTTCGTTATAAAAAATGCAGTGGAGGACTTTTCCCAGGATACACTCCTATCTGCAGTGGAGGACAGCCTAGGCTCTGGCATGCCCTGTGAAAGGCAGCCAAAGCCATTATTTCCAGTGGTGCTTTTGCATACGGCACCACCGAGGAGAGCCTGGCTCTATCCTCTTGGCGCCTCACTTCAGGTGCTTGTAGACACTGATGAGGTCCCCTCTCAGCTCTCTCATTCAAGGCTGAACAAGCTCAGTTTCCTCATCCTTTCCTCATAAGAGAGATGCTCCAGCCCCTACTGGGTCCCTGCTGCCACGGTTCAAAGATTCGTGATAGCACTAAGTGACCGTTCACCTGTTGGTGGCAGGGGGGAAGGTGTGAGAACACCCTAAGCTGTTAGAGCAGACAAAAAAAAAAAAAAAAAAAAAAGTTCTTTCGTTCTTTCTAAATGCATGTGGCCGTCTAGGCAGGCCTCTGCTGACTTCTGGAATCCCTACGGGTGGGCATGGGATGTCTACAGGCAGTGTTGTGACGGGAAGATTTTCAGGCAGATGCTGTATCTGGCCAGCCTTCCCCTGCCCACCACCACAGGCCGCCGAGACGTGCACGATTCCTCCAAGCTGTCAAGGGCGTCTTACAACTCCCGCGCCTCGGGCTCGCACAGCAGCCGGCCAATGGTCCCAGAATTGTAAAAGCAGGAGATGGCCGGAGATGGTCGGTGTAAAACAAAGGAGATGAAAAGTGAAAAAGACAAGTTTCCCTGACCGGGAATCGAACCCGGGCCGCGGCGGTGAGAGCGCCGAATCCTAACCACTAGACCACCAGGGATCCTTGTTCAGTCTCTACCATTTCTTTGTAAAGAGACAATGACGGAGGGCTCCCTTCACCGCGCTGTGTGGCAGCTTTTTCCTTGTGCCCCCACTTTCCAGGCAGTACCAAGTCCTGGAATCAGCTGCATGTGGAGTGGGACGTTCTATTCCACTCCACGGAAGAGAATCGCGGCAGCGGGGTGGGGAGGAGAGGGGGCCGCCCAGGCGAGCCTGATGAAGCGCCCTCGCCGTGGGCGGGAGGCGGGATGGTGGTGAGGAACCGGGCGGGACGGAGCCTCGGACGGGAAGGAGCGGCCAGCCCGGCGGTACCGCAGCGGGAGCGGGGGTGGCTCCCACAGCGCCACAGGCGAGAGCTGCGCGGCCGCAGCATGGGCGGAGGCTCGGAGGAGGGGCTCTCCCTCTCTTCTTCCGCCAGCGCGCTTCCCGCCGCCCCCAGCAGGCGCCGGCTCCGCGCCGTTGTTTCCCCTCGTTTCGCGTTGCCTTTGCAAACCGGTCGTGACACCATCGTGTGCGTACGGGCTGTCGCTGCCACGGCTGCAGGCGGGGCTTCGTCAGCCGAGCGCCCTGCAGCGCACGTCCCGGCCGGCGGCTGCCGGGAGGGGAGGAACGTGGCGCTTCCCCCGCGCCGCTTTAGTCGCTCTCCGAGCGGCTGTGGAAACACCTCAGCTTGTCCGGGCTCCGGTGCTGGGCCTGCAGGGCAGAGCGGCTCCAAAGCCCTCTCTCAGGTGGGAGCCAGTGGCTCCACAGAGGGGATCGAGGCCGGTGTGTGCTTCCTTGCGCTGCCGCGGCCTCCTCGCATGATAGATACTAATTTGTGACCTTGTTTTTCTGGTAAGGTTTGTGTGAGCGGAATGAGAACGACCAGTGCTGCAGATGACCTCTGTGTAAAAGCTCTTTCCTCTGGTATGTTGTTTTCATGAGCGTAGAAGATCTGGGAGCCGTACTAGCAAAAATAATCCCTATTTAGGCAGTGTCCAACAATACAGGAGGGTTGGCTCCGCACAAGTAAATTTCTCCAGTTCTCAAGACCTTTGCCTCTAAAATGCAAAAACCTTTCTGTGTTAAGATAGATAAGCTTCAGACTGTGTGCTTCTGGACTGTGCAAATATGCATTAGCTGATTTTTAAAAGCTTTAGAGTCTGAAAACAAACTTAAGGGGATCATTTTCTTCTGTGAGGAATGAAGGAGGTTGAAGGTGTGTGGTTGCCATCTCATCAGCATCCCTGTTCAGCCAATGGTTCATTTCATCACAAAACATTCACTGTAGCAGTCTTGAACAAAATGTGTGTCTTGATTGTGATGGAGCTTTCTTTGGTCTGAATTCAGCAATTTTACTGTGCAGTGAGGGAGATATCAAAATAGGAGGTTAAAATCAGGCCCTCTTAGATATGATCTAATGTCTTATATATGCAGGAACAGCTCTTGACGGGTAGGATTGACAGCATTCCCTTTGGTAAGACCAAGGCATTTCAGGCCTTGAGGAGTCAAAACTGTGTCAGTCTGGAGGCTGAGGTATCACTGTGGCCTGAGGCCATTTCAAGGAGATGGGTGTCCTTAGGTGAGAGAGGTCAGCTGGTCCCAGCAGGTGATCTGTGCCCACTGTGGAGGAGAAAGGCGAAGTGGGACCTAGTTTCCTACAGAGTGAAACCTGCAAGGAACACCAGCCAGATACTGAGGTGGTTATACTGCAGAAACTGAGCTAGCCTGAAGAGTTTGTATACTCCACTAGTGAAGGAGTATCTCCGTGACGGTAGAACCGGCGACAAAGTATCTCTATAAGCAATGTGCAGGGGTAACACGTGGTTTATTGGGAAGGCCTTGCTTGTAGCTGCTAGACACAGCTAAAGCAGGCCAGGAGAGCAGGAACAGCGAACCGAGCCGAGAGCCAGAGCCCTGAATCTCGTACATTAAATATCTTTCTAAGTTGAAGAGTATGAGTTGGACTAACCAATCTAATACAAGATGACAACATATACAGCCAATAGAAATGTCCCACCACCCAAGGCAAGCAGAAGGGGATTGTTTAATCAATCAATCTGGCCTTTAGCTTAGCAGGAGTATATTGTTTAATCAAGGGGGCTGGCCCTCAGCTTAGCAGGTCGTTGTTCACAAGCTGATGGCCCTGCACCCCACACCCTAAATCTCAAAGCTTGCTTTCATTTCTATCTCGCTTGTGGAACTCAGACTCCCAGAATCTAAACCACTATATTTGTAAGGTCTTTCTACTTCATCCTTCCCAACACACTAGGTTCACAGTGTTGTGTTTAAAAGCATAGGCTTCTCCACTCTGGCTGCTTCTCAGTTTTGGAGGGGTGCTGACTTCAGTGGCTGTGATGTTCACAGCACTGGAGACAGCTAGGTTAGAACTAGGCTAGGCCCACAGCAGCTGCGTTGGCGGGATTGAAGATGTATGTATGTTAAAGAATGGGCATTGCCACCCTTAAGAGTGTCTCTGTTATGTAACACCACAGAGGAAGGCTGGGGTGAGCCCCTTGAGTCTTAAGCTGCCTCAGTGATGGAGACAAAATACTCCCTATGACAGTTTCAGAAAAGTAGCTGAGCCTATGAAAAATGTGATCTTTATGCTAATGGCAGAGTGGGCAAATGTGTTTTGTCCATTCCCTAGGAAGCTGTTAGATGTAGAAACAAATCAATCCTGCTCTGTTGTGCTTGACAGTTAGCAAATCACTTTCTAAATGAGTAATACATCTTACTAAATTTCTCTTGAGCAGTGAAAGGGTTGTTGATTACAACCACAGGAGCAGTGAAAACTAAGGTATGTACAAAAGAAATTTACTGAAGTAGGAAATCTTTCCTTGGTGTTAACCTAAGAGGTGAGGGCTGACCACTAGACCGCCAGGAAAATAGCACTGAGAGTCATATGCTGCCCAGTTATTTTTAGAAATGGCTTTCTTTACTGTACAAGTCATGTGCACTGACAAAAGATTGTGCCTCGCCTCTGGCTTCCTGTATCCGATAGAGAAGTGCATCAGTGAAACTGTCAGCGATTCAGCCTCCTGCCAGCACAGAAGCAGCCAGTGCCTGTGCCTGCATCCCTGAGATGGTAGCTGGAGAGGAATGATCTTCCCACAAGCACCAGGAAAGGAATGTCAGAGGCCGATGTTTCTTTTCATTTAACGCTGGTGTGCCTGTGAAATCGAGTGAGTAGCATTCAGTGTTAGAGGCACCACTGTACCACGGCTGTCACAATTTGGTAGGTAAGGCTGAATTTTGGAACCTGAAAAATCGAAGCGATTCCTTTAAATGCACGCTGCACAGCAGCATGCAATTAACTTGTCTGTTCCATATGAATACATTACATATTACCACTACTTTAATTTGACACACAGATTGATATGTATAGGCTTACGATGCAAAAATGAGTAAGAATATCAAAGTAATGCGCTAAGTTATGTAAAGTATATAATTTGAGTAGGTATGTACTATATAATGGTAAGTACAAATTTGCTTTAGTACCTGGGGCGCATGCTTCAGCTCTAGTGAAAACCCTTGATCTGCAGAGAAGCTGCATTTATCAGTCCTCTCTCTCCTCAACTGTGTTTCATGTGGAGAGTCTTGGTATCAGATTTTTGTCTGTAAATTCACCTGATTTGTAATCGTACATCATCCTAGTTTCAAGGAAATGGAAAGGAGAGGGAAGGAAGAGTGATGCACAGTCTTTTGCTTTTTTATGTTTAATTTCCATGTCTGGTCAGATAGGTGACCTAACTGTTGGATTATAACGATTTTCTGGGGGGAAAAATACTACTGTAGTTTGTAGTTATTGTATCTGTTTTAACCGCAGTAGTGTTTGGATGGAAATAACGTGGGGAAAGCCTGCAGCGGCGTTGTCCCAAGGTTGCAGCTGTTGCGGTACTCCAGCTCCAGGAGCACATTCCAGGCCGTGCGGGGCTGGCTCCCTGTGCCTGCAGTGTGGCGCTGGCGGCGCCAGGGGACGGGCGGCGCCGCGGCAGTCCCTGTCCTGGGGGATATTTTAATGATCCTGAAGAACGAGAGGGAGAGCAACCAGCGGTATTTTATAAATACTGTCACACCTTCTTGTATTCTTCAGCTTCCGTTCTTCCTCGGCACTGCATTTCACTTAGGAAAGCCTGGGTCAACTTCTTTTCCCTTTTAGCCCGTGTCAAAATGCACGTGATTCTAGGGTTTGGGATAAAGCCTGGTGGTGAGGTGCTTCATCCAGTGCCCGCTGAGCTACCTGAGCTGAAAGAAATAGGACTTTTTTGTCATCTCCTCTTGTATCTTCTTCAGCTGAGCATTTTGGAAGCTACTTCTGGTTTGCTGTTCTAGACAGAGAAATAGGTGCACTGAATCAGTTATTAGGGGAGAACTTCTTATGAAAGTTTCAAGCTATGGTCTCTTCCTCGTTTTTGTAAAACTTGTGGAAAATTTCAGTGCCTCAGTCACATTGAGTTATATCTAGACAATCAATTCAAAGTTAAAGGGTGAGTTGGGGACACTCTGAAAATTCATCATTACATAAACTGAAGAAACCAGGCTAAGAATAGCCCTCAGTGCAGAAGGATCAAGCAGAGCCTCAATTATGTATGCATAAAAGTCTGTCTGTATGAAACCTATTTTGTGACTACTTCATGTTGAATAATGGTAGGAGTAATAGGCAAAAACAGAAGGGCTGATAATGGAAAAAAAGAGAAAGACTGGTGTCACCTTTACCTTTATATCTTTTCAAAACTGGCCTGTTATACTACTCAAGGTTTTCAGTGTAATTCTTTATGGCAGGTTGTCTTTCTTAAATAAATCAGCTGTAAGCTAACAATTACAGATGTAAAAAAGAAACAAAATCTACATGAACTAGAGGAGCAATACAGTATTTTTTTCTTCTGTTAGTATAAGCTGATCTGAATGCAGGCCATAAACATAGTGTACCTCTAGCAATTTTTTTCTCTTGAATGTATGCAACTCTGTTAATGTACACTGAAGCAGAAGACCAAAACACATTCAAATGTAGTATTTCAATATTCCGAATCTGTTCTGTCTTTCATGTGTGGTTATACATGTGAGTTTATGTGAGAAATCTTTTTCTAGGGTAAAAATTCACAATTTGGAAGTGGTGAAAATAGGAAATTTACATGTGGTCTCCATCAAAATAATGCAAACAGTGATAAAACAAATTTGCCCAATCCTGAAATCAACGAGCTACATGAATTTAAGATTTTCTCAGGTAAAGATATTCTAAGCATTGATACCACAAAGACAATGAATCAAATTATGTTAGAGCATTTGTATTCAAATGAATTGGCAAGGAACATATTGCCATGGGAAAGAGCAACCATTCAGACTGTCTGCTGTAGAGAGACTAAAACTAAATTTTATTTCAAAGGTAATGTGTGTGTGTCTAATCTGCCTGTTATCTGCCTGTCTCATGTTCATCGTTGCAACAGAAAGGCAGGCATTACTTAGTTCTTCAGACTCAGTAAAATAAAAGGGTGTATGATGTCCCACTCACACAAGTTCTTCCAAAGACATGAAGTCTGTATAACCTACAGTGCCATAACCAGAACTTGTATGATGCTTCTGCCCCAGTCCTAGTCTGCTTATCTTGATGGTCTGACAGGAATTTGAGTGATTTCTCCCCCATGCCAGCAGTCTAGAATATGTATTCGATATGCTCAGGGCTACGTAAGTACTGTAGGAATGGATAGTTTCTTTGCTATATGGAGTTTATGCATTGTCTTCCTAGAGCTTTCTACCCTGTGCAATAGAGGAATTTAGAATGTAGAGGTATTTGGAATGACAATGAATGGCAGACTGGAACATTAGGACAGGATAACTTTTTTGGTGCTAAAATAAGGTGTTAGTCACTGTCATTGTTGTGCAAGTGCAGCTAAGAGATAAATAGGGTTTCCACCACTTTGATGAATAGGGCTTCACAGTTCCTGCAATTTGGCAAAGGAGGTTGGGTAAACAGCACTACTATTCTTCCTCTTTTTTTCCCCCCAGTTTTGTTATCTAAGCACTGCTGGAGGAGTAACTGAGAGCAGGGCCCTTTCTTCCATGTGGTGGTAGAGAACCCTTGTGCCAGTGAAGTCTTTGAGCTTTTAACCAAAGTAACTTTGGGTTTGTTAATCTTTTGCTGGATAATAACAAGATGTGGTAACTGCAGTGCGTTATCAGAATGTATCCTGTAAGCAGCAGACTACATTTCAAAGAAAATCTGTCTCTTGTAAAATAAACTGTTTCATTAAAAAAAAAAAAAAGATCAGATGGAAACCTCATTTTTAGCTGAAAGTGCAGCAGCAAATTAAGTGGAGGAGTTGAGACAGTTGTTGTTCCAGTAGTGACACTGAGTGGTAGCAAGCATATGCTACAAGTAGGATAATGGCAATGGTGGGAAATGGCTGTGTCTGTATTGGAGATGCATTTGGTCCTGAAAATGACACATTTTTAAAATTAATCTTCTAAGCAGCTGTTAAATTTAAAAAATAAGCCTCTGAAAAATCTCTTATTTAAAATTAAAACTCCTTGGATTCGTAACCCCTGTGCACCATTTGTTATTTTGACACACTTTTTTAGCATCTCCCTATATATGTGTACACTTTGTGTCATCTTTTCATGTATGTGGGTATCTTTCTATCTTCAGGCTTGAGGTTATGTGTTGTAGAATTTGGAATTCAATAGTGTTACAATGCCTTTGTTACACTGCCTGAAAGACTGAAATCAGTCTTTCAGAGCTGATTACTACCCCAAGGAAGAAAAAAAGAAATCTTGTTGAGGCTAGCCACAAACGTCTGGAAGGGTTACCTGCAGTTACCTGGGGTAGGGAGTGGAGTTTCTGGTAAATATAGCGGGTGTTGTTTTCTGGGAATTGGGTGAATTAGCCTGCTGGCGGACAGTGTAGAAACAGCAGATGAGGTTTCTAGGCTTTTCAGTTTCCCACGGATCTAGAGGCTTTGGTTAACCTCAGTTTCCAAAACTGGTTGTTTTGTTTTTTAGCATCGCCCTTGAGAAAACTCCCCTCCAGCGAAGTCCCCGGCGCTTGGGCTTTATGACTTGTAGGGCTTAATGACTCGCAGGACTTCTGGCTCCGCAGGCAGACTCCTTCGCTCAGGACACAGCTTGGAGCCCGTGAAGCGGCCCAGGAGCGCGGCCACGGCCCCCGGCCCGGGGCCACCGCGATCCGGCGGGACGAGGGCGGCCGGGCGGGGCCGAGGGGAGGCGGGACCGCCGGGCGGGGCGGAGCGCGGGGCGCGGCGGGGCCGGCGCCGCTGTGGCCGAGCGGGGAGCGGCGGAGGCGGCGGCGCTCCCGCAGAGCGCTCGGGGCGCAGCGCCGGGCCGGGCCCGCCGCGCCCCGCGCTCCGCCCGCAGGTCTGTCCGTGCGCGCCGGGCCGCGGGGCGGGCGGGGCGGCTCGGGCGCGGCCTTGTGCGCTGGCCGGGGGTCGCGGAGCCCGGCGGGGCGGGGACGGGCCGGCGCTGTGGTGGCGGAGGAGCGCTTTGCCCGCTCGCTGGTGCGCGGAGCCGGGCCGGCAGCGCGGCGCGGGAGGCGCGGGCGGCCCCGCGGGAGGCGCGCTGTGTCCGTGCGGGCGCGGCCGGGGCCGCGGGGCGGCTGCCGGGACCGGCCCGCCCGCCCCGGGCGCTGCTCTGGGCGCCTGCGATGTGCTCTGCTGCTCCGCTACCCAGCCGGTGCGGCCGAGATGGCTTTCGCGGCTTCAAACCTCATTTATTTCCTCTCTCTCAGGGTCTCGGATGAATTACTGGAATGTTCCAGGCTCTCTCTCTCTATATTAATTTGTATAGCCTTAGGTTGTCGTGATTGCGAAGTGTTGCCGGGTTCCAAAGGTGTGTCCGTAATTGATTTGTGTCTTTTTAATCAGTGCAATGGACTTTCCTCTATGTCCTTCATCATACACTGCTTCAGAGTTGGTTTACAGAGGCATACTTGTATCTTGGGTGATGTGTGTGCAATATCGTGGTGCTAAAGGATGCAGTCACTGTTCATCCCCTAGGTGATGAAATGACATGATGAACACTTCGACTCAGTAGCAGGCTTTTAGCCTGTGTTTACCTTACATGCTACAATTGCTGTCCTCTCATTAAGTAGTCATACATTTCTCGTATTAATGCACAGTGGTGGACTTTTAAGATTGGTAGGTGCCCATTAATCGATTATGGTTTGCTTCAAATGCTATGACCCAGTCTAAGGGCCTGTGTTTGTGTGATACTTAAAATGTGTGTTGATGAACTCTGCCATCATATTGTATCAGCCAGTGTTTACACAGTATGGAAATAATAATTTCCTCATATTGTTCCATCTGATGCTTATGTGTACACACACGGACTTTCAGAAAATTATTGGAGAAGACAATGGAAAACACCAAGAATATATGTTTAAGTGTGCGTGAATGTATACTTTCTGAATGAAAACTACTTTATCAGGAATATACAGCTTTAAATATAAGTCATGATAAAAAAATATAAGTTGCACTGCATTTTAGACTGCCTTCTCTTTCATCCTTTTATCTGGAAAATGTCCATAAATATACACAAAATATTTTAAGGACCTAAATAGTCAAGCAATGTTGATGCTTTGAAGAGTTGTATAGAAGTAGATGCTTATAGCCAAAATGCTGTCTAATGACTTTCCCCCTTTTTTTTTTTTAAGTAGTGGATTGAAATCTTGGGCTTGGAAGGAAATTCTGTGATTGATTTTTTTTTTCTTGTTGCATAGTATGTTATGGAAAAGAAACACTTTTGGAATACCTATTTTGTCCAAGTTGGTTATGAGGCAGACTCTGGGTTTCATTCCTTGGCTTTGCCCAGTGTGTCCTGTTTTCACTGCAGCAGTAGTCACACTCCCGTTTGGATGTGTCACGTCTGCTGCTGAAATGATAAGTGATTCCCTTTGGAGAGGAAGTGAGTTAGAATTGATTGGAACAGTCCTTGTCTTATTAAGAATATGGGTTTGTTGCTTTGTGTACCCATGATTTTGAATGAGAAGGTTGAATTTGGTTGGAGACTGGCTCTAGTAGATATTTGGCTCTAGTAGATATTTGGCTATGTTATGGTCCTGACTTCAGCTGACAGCTTGCAAATCTCTTTAAGTGTTAGGGAAAAAGTCAATCTATTCAAACAGAAATGAATTCACTGTAGAGTGATTTGGATTGGAGGATAACATGTCTTCAGAAAGGTAATTTTTAAAAATGTAGGAATCCTGTGGCTAGTTCTGGAGCTAGAGTGAGTCCCTGCAGTCACCCATTTGGTTGGGTGTTTCAAAGGTGAGAACGTAGTGTGAGCTGCTGCAGCAGGATCTGACACAAGAAATTGCTGCTCTAGGCAGCTGGAGCTGCTCATGAACAATAATTATGGAAATGAAGGACAAAAGGACTCAATTTCCCTTTGCTATCCAGTAGGCGTGAAAGGAAAGCTGGAACAGAACCAATACTGAAAAAAATGGTAAAGCTCTCTGTCCAGCACCTGGCTCGTGCTGTGTGTGTCTCAGTGGGTGCCCAGTTTAGCAGTAGGCAGTTATGGTCCTCGCCTCATCCGGCAGAAGAAACTCAGTGTCATCACCCAAAAAGCAGCTGACTGACAAACCTTTTCCTCATTGTGATCAATAAGCCAAAAAGTCAAAGGCTTTCTAGGTGTAGCTTTTGCGTTTGTGAGGTATCTACCTGCTGATGGAGTTATTGGTGGTGGGGGTGGCTGTACACATAAGCATCAGTGTACACATAAGTCCGTGTGTGTACACATAAGCATCAGATGGAACAATATGAGGAAATTATTATTTCCATACTGTGTAAACACTGGCTGATACAATATGATGGCAGAGTTCATCAACACACATTTTAAGTATCACACAAACACAGGCCCTTAGACTGGGTCATAGCATTTGAAGCAAACCATAATCGATTAATGGGCACCTACCAATCTTAAAAGTCCACCACTGTGCATTAATACGAGAAATGTATGACTACTTAATGAGAGGACAGCAATTGTAGCATGTAAGGTAAACACAGGCTAAAAGCCTGCTACTGAGTCGAAGTGTTCATCATGTCATTTCATCACCTAGGGGATGAACAGTGACTGCATCCTTTAGCACCACGATATTGCACACACATCACCCAAGATACAAGTATGCCTCTGTAAACCACAACCACAAAGTTGATGGCTTCTCACTCCCTCTTGTGAGCGATCTGCACCCTCACAGATGTCCAAGTCATGTTGCTGGCAGTTTTGCTGTGAGTGTGTCCTGGGGGTTTCGCTTTCCCAAAAAGAAGAAATGTAATGCTACATTTGATGAGTCAAGTCACCAAGAGTGCTCGCTCAAGTGACCTCTTTTGACTAGGAAGGAAAGCAGAGTAGGAGAAGCAAGTCTTCGGTTCCTTTTCCTTCTCCTACTTTTTGTTCCTTTTTAAAATCTTACTCCCTTGTCATTTTTCCCTAGCCAGATTTATAAAACAATGAGTTACTGACAAAATTCACAGCAGGCTAGAGGAAATATATTTCCCTTCCCAAACAAAATGTTTCAGATTGCTATATTAAACACATAGTGAGGAGTATTTTTTTGCTTCCCACTTTTGTTTTCAAATCCTTCTATTGTAGGTGGAAAGCTGTATGTCTTTGTTCCTGGTCAAAATGTCAGGTGGGCGTGAGTGGTTGTGCTGGTGCTGGAAGCTGTATGTTGGGAACTGTTTGTTCAGTTTTGGGGTGGGCAGCGCTCTGCAGCCTTGCATGGGATGTGCCTGTGTATCTGCAGTCTCTCCCCAGCTTGCCTGCAAGGGCAGACTGCAGGCAGGCTTCGGGGGCTCTGGTGGTGCTTCCCAGGGAGCTGCAGTGCCCAAGGTCGTACAAAGTGCCCACAACCAGGTGCAGTGCTTTGCTCATGCAGTGCTTTGCTCTTCTTGCACCTGTGCTGCTCTCGGTCTCTGACCAAGCTTGCAGAAAGAGTACCAATATTTCAGCTCAGTACCATACAGTGTCCTCCTGACCTCCCTGTACTTACTTGAGAAGTAATGACTTGTCAGGGAACCACAGTTCACCCTTTAGGAAGACTTCTGGATTACACTTGAATTTTTCCAGGTGTAGAGTACTTATCATAATGTCTGCAAGCCTTTCTGATTGTTATTTATCATAACAGGTGAACTGTGCTTTCAGTTGCATGCCTCGAATTCCTGGTGTTGTGTGGTCGGTCCGATGCCCCTGTCAGAGCTTGTTGAAGCTGTTCCCAGCTCACTTATTCTGTGCCCTGTAGTACTCCTGAGCTGTAATTAAGCATTTGGCCTTCTCTTTGGTGTGCTGTGTGTAGATCTCACCAAGGGGCCATTTCTTCCCTGTTGTTGCTTTTCTTATGGCTACTCTGTATGTTTCTCAGGGGATCTTTTCAACATCCTTCCTGAAATGTGGGTTGTATGAGTACCTGTGTTTAAGTAAAGCTAATATCAAACTGATTTACAGGAACAGAAAACATGCAAACTTAGCAGGGAAATTATACCTGTTTATACAGGCAAGATATGTGTTTATCTTTTGGTTACAATGTCAAAATAGCATTGTTTGTGTTTCATTTTGTGTTCACTTTAGGATTTAAAAGCTTTTTGTTAGTATTATTTCTAGAAAGGAAATTTTCTCTTCCTGTACTCTCACTCATTAGTGACTGATTTGGGAATCTTCCCATAGTGTTTCTGAAGATTTCCGAGGGCCATTTCCTCAAAATCTGAGACACTGCAGGCGAGGATCAGTTCTAGTGCACCAGACAGAGGAAATCATGGCTTTGCTTTAGAGAAGTTCACAGTGAGAGCTGTTGCTTCCTTGGACTCAGCCTTATCTTAAGAAAGTTAAGGTGTTCCCTGACTCATTTTTTTCAAGGAAATTTAACCTTTTCTAGCAGTACTCTTTCTCTCTGCTGTTACTCCAGTCTATTTTTTTCTGCTTTCTGCCCCACATGCCATCTGTCTTATTTTCTAGTTTGTTTTCTTTTTAAGTATTCTAAGGTCATGCAGCGGATAGAAAATAAGTATGAATATTCACAGAGCATCGCTGCCACCTTGATTCAGAGGGGAAGAGGTGTGGATGGCTTTCTGCCAGATCAGCTGATGCTGTGATTGTAGAAGCTCCTTGGGTCTGCCTAGGTTGTTACTTTGGAGGAGATGCTGCGTGGAACAATTCAGTGTTGTCAGTGGCCTGGCACAGCTTCTGTGCTGTGTCAGTAGGCTTTTGCTGTCATTAACTGTCTCATGGTTAAGTAGTGCCCCAGTCTGGTGTCAAGGGCTTTATTTTACTCTCAATTTAAGAAGTATCGTTTTTAGAATGCTTTTTAAGCAGCTGTACTAATGCCAAAGACCTGGGTACTTGTGATAAAGCCGGGTTTAATCTGTATGCAGATTTTGGTAGCTGCAGCAAACTCAGCAAAACTTTGTAGGCCAGAAAGCGTCTTGAGTTCTTCCTTCATGCTTTGTCACAAAGGTTCATAGAATTCAGGGAAGCACTGAAGCGTATAATAATTTTACACATGAAGATTTTTTGCATGATATTTAGAATATATATATATATGAAAGAAATTCTTCTCTTGTATAAGCAGTGTTTCCCATTTTGTACTCTCTTTTTCCATCCTGGTTGCTGATCAAGCCTTTTGTAGTGAAGCTGCAGAAGAGTCCTAAAGGTAGGAGCTGTGGTAATCTGTAACATAAAATCTGGTCTGTACCTTCTGTTGCAGCTCCAAAAACTTCTGAAATGCAGGTATTGTCTGGTAACTGTGTGGTGTAAGCAGTGATATCTTGGTGATAATAGGTGAAGAACCAAGCAGATGAAACTTTTACTTTGTTACAGAACATTGTGCTGAAATGTGGCCAGGTATGTGGTGACAGATTGACTTTGGCTGCTGTGAGCCAGTCACTTGTGCAGATCTGGCCTAAATGATTAACAGCTGATGAACATGAACGTCCTCTTGCCACCCAAATATTTGGGGTCAAGTCACAAGCAGCGTGGGTCATTGTCAGGCCAGTTAGGAAGCAAATTGAGAACCACTAAGGTATGACAAGGGTGGCTTTCTGCCAGTGCCATGAGCTGTTCTTCAGTCCTCATGGTTAGGTATCCACTGAAGAAATTCCATTTGGTTTACAGGTAATTTGGTTTTTGGTTTTTTTCTGTGATATTGTGGTTTTTTAGCGTATAGTGCTGGGCAGTGTTGGTTAGGTGTGCCTTTTAAATAGGGTTGAATAGAGGGGTAGCAGGACATCAGTGTGCAGAGGCTAGGCAAGAACTTCTGTGACATCTGCATTTGTGTCCTGCTGCAGTCATACTTACAGGATGGAAACAAAAATCTCCTTTGTTGGGCTTCTGCTGATGTCATTGCTCACATCACACCACATCAAATGTCCATGTTCTTTCTGTCAGGAATTCTAGATTCCTTCAAAGGGGTCTCTGTTGCTAACTGATCCCTCAGTGGACAAATTTTCAAGTGGTCTGTTTGTTTTGAAAATTGGATTCTGTTTGTAGTGCATAACTTCTGTTAGTACAAGTAACACACTGGTTGTCATGAAAAGAGATTAAGGAGATGAAGATTAGTTTTCTTCTCTCCTGTGCTGTTGACACTGTGCACCTGACCCTGTTGTATGAGAGGTAAGTTTCAGTGTTTTGTAAACTAGTTGTGTCCTTTTCTAAGCCCAGCTCTGGTAGTTCCCAATCCCAGGCTGACCCTCGCAGGTAATAGGCAGTTTTTAGGGGTAGAGGACTAGAGATTGATCTTGAAACCAAAGTGGTACTGCAAAACCAAGAAATAATGAATCTGCTAAGGAAGGCTGTAAACAGCAAGGAACGTGAACCCTAGGAATGAACCAGACCTTATGCACTGGTGTGTGTTAGAGGATTCTTTTGGCCTCCATGGGTGGTGAGCTGTGGGATAACACTGCATCCAGGAGAGCAGTTCCTTGCCTTTCTGCTCAACTATGAACACAATTCAAATTTAAGAGAAGAACAAGGCAGGTGTGTTAGTTTCTTTGTTTTCCTCCAAGGAAGGAGGTGTAGACTCAGACCCGGCAGAGCAGAGTGATGCTGCTCCTCTCAGAATGGGACCTTGCTATGTTAGGAATGAGCCATGATTGAAGGCTGCTGTGGGTAGTGTGTGCAAATGAAAGAGGAAAGCCAGTGAGGTTTGCAAAAGGAAAGGTGGTGCAGCTGAAGGAGCCACTTCAGCATCAACCTGATTTTGAAGATGTTTCTGAGGAGACATGTATTTCTTTTTACTTGGTAACTGTCAGGTGTCCATTTTGTTGTGGACCAGTGTTGAGTTTGAGATGTAAAGGCTTGAAGTTACAAGATGCATTTCTTGGGAAAAAACTGTCATTGCCCTTACTAAATGGTAACAGTCCTTCAGAAGCCTGTCCTCTGATTGTGGAGGGTTTATTTGTGGTTTGGTTTGGTGTTTTGTTTTTTTTTTTTTTCTGTTTGTTTGGTTTGGTTGGGGTTTTGGTTTGTATCTAGAAGCTTTGTAAAGAATCAGACTTCCATGGATGTCACATGGAATCAGGTCTTCACATTCAGTACTGAGTAAAGTTTACAAGTCTTAACTGCTTTGCTGTCAGCATTATATTGCAATTAAAATAAAAAGTTGCACAGTACTCTGTTTTATATCTGTTCTGTAAATTTTGATTTCTTCTTCATGCCATGTACTGTTTTTTCGGAGTTCTGTGATAAAAGACCTGTGAATGATTTTCTCACTGAAAGCCTCTATGATGACAGAATCCCATGTTATAAATTGGAAGCTACTTCATCTGGCCTTGAAACATATCTCTTCTCCTACTTCTTTTTTTCCCCTTCTTTTTACTTTTCGAGTCCAGCATGCAGATATCTCAGAAAAGCAATTTTGCCCTGTGGAAGATAGAGCTGTTCACGAAGTCAGCCTGCCCACGTGTTTGGGATTGGATATATGAGTTTTAATCTTAGCTCCTGTCATAATTATTGGCAGGAACATGAGTCGGTTTATGGTTAAACTTGATGACCTTAAAGGTCTTTTTCAATCTAAATGATCCTTGATTCTATGAATCTAGCTGTGAGGTACTACCCTTTTCATAGGCAATGTGTCAGTCCTTTTGAACTACAAATCACTAATGCACCCTGATGGGGTAGGTGCAAACTGGTTTTTGTAATTTTTTTTAAAGTGTAGGTCTCTACCCACTTTTAACAGATTTTCAAAGACAAGTTTTCAGTTTTAGCACCAAAAATGGAGGGACTGTGGCCCCCTCAAAAATAGATGCTTTAACATGGAAAAAAGCAAGGCCAAATCCAAAACTGCTACTGCTACTAAATATATACTGCTACTGCTTCACCAGAAAACTTATACACATCTGTTTTTTATGCAACAGCACTCAAGCTTAATTCAGGTGTATTTTTAACTTTTTTTTTGTTTGCTAAAGCCCTGAACCATCTCACTGATTGAGTGCATGCAGAGTTGAGCAAGTAAAAGCCCAATTAGATATGCTGCAGGAAGGATGGCATACAACAGTCTTGCATGAATCATAACATTGGTCTATTTTTTCTGCTTACATAGACATAGTGAACCTTACTTAGCTGAATAATTTTGAGGAGTTAGCTGTGCATGAATGGTGAGAACACAGAAAAATATAAAGAACTTTTCTGTTTCTGCTTCTGAAGAAGCAAGCAGCTCTTCAAAGAGTTGCTCTCTAATTAGTTGGTAAATGTGGCTGTGCTGTAGTGTGTAGCAAGGGGAATTCCATTTGAGAGAGGAGTTTTTGCACTGCACATAGTGCAGGGTGACTCAGTACAAGGTCAGCAACTGTGTGTAGTGTTGTCAGGAATCTGGAGGTGGAGGAAGGAAAAAGGGTAAGATAATGGAAGTTTTCAGGATGTTTCAGAAGGGCAAGACAACTAAATAACATTCTTTTACACAATGCCTAAAGGGATTTTGCTGGGAAGAAGGAAATAATTAGAAACATTGCTGCTTTTAAAAACAGGATTCAGTCTGTGCAGTGTGAAGAGAGTTTGATTTATTGTTGATCATTGTAATTTTGATGCACCTTACAGTGTCAGCGTTGGAACGCCTATGAAGTTGCGTAGGTGTAATACAAGGGCACACTCAACAGGCTGCAATAAATTTTGCTGGTTAAGCAATTGAAAAGTAAATAGTGAAGGCTGCCAGCGTTAATTTTGTGCATTACAAATGTACAGTATTTTGTGTTACAATTAAACCGTTCAGTGTTGCTTAATATACAGTGTCAGCATGTGACAGTTCAGGTTGCTATGGAAACCTGGCATTTTGGTTCTGTTAGCCGTGTTTCAGATAGGAAAACATTAGCATTGCATTACTGCTAGACTCCTTCTGCCCCTACTCCTCAGCTTCTTTGCTTCTCAGTTGGGAGATAGGTGACAAAGAAGAAGCAATGACCTGGAATTTGCATGAATCAGGGTCAATTGTAAAAAGAGGTGTTGAGCTGAAACTTAAAAATTATAATTTTACCTTCAAGTAGTTTTTGTGTCTAGTTGCTTTTTGAAGTAATGAAGTTTTTTAATACTTAGTTTTCACAATTCTCTTGGGTGATTTGAGGTGCTTTTTCTAAACACCTGAAAATGATGGGGTGCTTTTTAAAGAGAAGTTTCCAGTAATTTTCACAGTATGATTATGTATATTGTTGGAAATGTGCTTGATGTGAAAAACTGACCATTTCTAGTACTTTTTGTTAGACTGATGGATTTGTTCGTCATGGGTTTCTTGTTGCCTGGTCTTGTCCTGTAAAGCTTTAAGTCTCATTGTGTCCAATGGGAATATTTAATATAAACCTTTGGGACCCAAACTAATTAATAACTGTAAACAGAAGGTGATTTATGGTACCTGTGATTGACAGTGTAGATATTTGTGCCAAGCATCAAGCCACATCTTTGTGATTTAAGAGTCTTCAAACACCATTCTCTTTCTGCTCTACCTCAGCTTTATTTACATTTCATATAAATGCCTTTCTTGTGTTGGTGGGAAAAGAGCTGAGAAGAGAGCAAGTTTGCTGTGAAGCTGAGGTCATGTGTTTGTCTTCTGTAGTCTGTTTGTCATCCCATGGCACTCATCTTTCCACATGTGTGCTTGCAAATGCCCACAGAACAAAGCAGCTGCTCAGGGAGTCACACTTAGGGTTTTCTGCCCAAGCTTTCTGATGTGAGGCTGTGCTTGTAATTCAGCCATGTGCAGCAGAGCCTGCTGGAAGGGGTGTGAGCTGGTGTGGTGGGATATAAACTGAAATGCAGATACAGACTTCTGAGTCTGCTGCAAGTCACTGGTGTGGTAATTTTGGGTGGAGGAGTGTTCTCAAGCAGCTGAAGTGGGCAAAAGGGAGAAAGTCAAAGGGCAGTAATACTTGAAACTGACAGCTGCTTGTCCCATGGATGGATTCTAATGGCCTGAGACAAGAGAAAGCCCAAATTCTTTGGCTTGGCACTTTGACAGGTACCCCTTGATCACCAAAGGATATTTGCTGTTCATCTGTCTGCTGTGATGCTGCTGTTTTGCCGGTGCAAATCCCACTGTGTGGCCTGTGCAAGCTACTTCATAGAAGCAACTCTGGAGTGTGGCCAGGCCTGCAATATGTGACACTGTGGATCCAGTGGCCTTTAGCAGCATTCTGATATGGGAAGAAGGGAATATAAGGAGAACTTCATTATGGCCCTTACAAACCTGGTAGCAAACCTGTAATTCCTTGGGTCTGGGTGTTGCTTGTATGTATCTTTCTTGACCTTATCAAAACAGATACACAGCGCTTTGTTTGAAACACTAAACAGATCATGAAACCAATTGTTAAGAGCAAGGAGCATGATAGTGTTGACTGACAAAACAGGAAGGTAGTGCTGAGGGGATTGTCTGAATGCTAGTTGATGTGCTGAATGTTCATCAGTCTTTTGTATTTTAGAAAACTGCAAGTACTTGGTGTTTTAGTTGAATGTGGGGGAGCACATAGATGAAAAGTCTTTTGTGTATTTGCCTCTATGCTCCAGGCAGAGATGAGGGAACTGTGATATCCATCTTACCTTCTCTGGGTTTGGTAAACTTCATCCTTCCATGGTTCATACAATCACGGAGTCATTAGGACGGAAAAGACCTCTAAGATCATAAAATCCAATCTTTGACTGAATCCATATTGTAAAGGGCTATGTCTGCTCATTTTTTGAACATTTCCAGGAATGGTGACTCTACCACTTCCTTGGGGAGTACAATCCAATCCTTAACCACTATTCTAACGAAGAAATATTTCCTAATATCTACCCTGAACCTCCCCTGACACAGTTTAAGTCCTTTCCTTGTGTCCTATCACTAGTTGCCTGGGAGAGGAGGCTGACTGTCACCTCCCCTCCTCTTTCTTTCTGGTAGTTTTAGAGGGCAATACTGTGTATACCTGCACAGTGTGAGCGTGAAAAGCTGCAGGGTCAGAGGGCTTGGACTTGATGCTTAATTAAATTGGGGTAGGTTGAAACAGGATATACAGTAAGATAAAAGTATTAATTATTTTAAAACATCTGCAGCAATGTTCTTGTTGACCTAAAAATGAAAATCTTCCCAGGTGGCCTGATTTCCAACAGCACTGCACTTTTACATTTGGAATAGCGTAGCACTCTGCCTGTTAATAGTTTATGCTGTGTTTTGTAACCAGTTTCTGTCTAGCAGCTGAAGCTGAGTTAAACAGTAAAATGCATTGTTCTGTATGGAAAATGCATCTGGTGATGTTCAGCTGCCAGTGAGGAAAGTTTAGATCTTGATGTTTTTGTCTTGTGGCAACCTGACTGGTGATGTGGAATTTCTGGTAGCGCATTTGCTTCCTCTTACTCTGCGTGAAACATGACAGCCTGAGTTAGTGGGTTAAAGCCTCTTCCTCAGTAAGGCAGGAATAATTTGTCTGGAGAGTTCTTTGGAGCTCAATCAAGTTTTGTTATTGTTCTGTTTCTGAATCAGAAATGTGTCCACTACATTGATTGTAATTTATTTTATTTGAACTTTGTTCATGTGGACAAACTGTTGGAAATCCAGTAGGGGCACTGAAGGTGATCTAAGCTTAGCCCGTTCTTACTTCATCAGTAGGGAATGAAAATGCTGGAACTTTTAGTTTACTGCACCACTGTAGGGGGGATAATAACCTCCTAAACATTTTACCCTGTTCTTCAAGAGCGAGGGTGTTTGCTTTCTTTTCCTATCTTATCTCCAGATCTTGTCTTCTCTGTCCTTGAGAGTCCATAGCATGCAAATAGCCACACTGAATATCTTTATTTCTCTCTATTTGGAGAAACTGAAATTGTGACTGTTCTGTGTTGAATATGAACAAGAAGTCTAGAAATTGCTTCTGCTTACACACTTATTTTTCTACCTCTTTAATTTTTGTATTTTATTTTTTGTGGATTTTAACAGTGCGCCCTTGTTGCAAGAAACGTGGCAGATGTAATACTTTGAAGATGAAAGGCATAAAGAAGAGTTATTTATTTATTTGCATCTGCACAGTGCTCTGGTAACTGCCTTGGGCTCATCAGAGGCACAGCTAGCAACCCCCAAGGATTCAATTTCAGATCTATTACATTGAAACTCCTTCCCTTCTATCTGTGATTTGTACTACAATTTCTTACTCTTCCAGCTTGAGAGATATTTTTAATATTGCTTTTGAAGTACTACAAACATACCTTTTCTTTTTTTTTTCCTTAACACTGGCTTATTGGTGTAACCTTTGTCATCCCTCATGCTGCATCTTTTAGGGGCCGGAATTGGCCCACCTACCTAGAAGACTTGTTATTCATAGGAAGACACTGTTGCAGAGTCATAGACCTAAGGTAGATCATTAGTAATGTTTTGTGTCTGAATAGGAGCAGTTTTGAATGTTGCTATTACAGCAGGTGATGGGAAGTGTGTGGTGCAGTGAACAGATGTGTGTGCTGTTTGTAGTCTCAGGGGCAGAGGTATAGTAGAGAAGCAAAACTAAAAAAATACTGTTGTGTGGGACACTGTACCAGATTGCAGATGAATGCTCTGTGGTGTGTCTGGGCAGCATCCTGTTCCCTCAGCACAGTGAGATCTCCCTGTTGCATCCTTGCTGTGGCCATGTCTGCTTGGCTGTCTCACTGGGAGCCTCGTGCCTTCATCTGTTCTGCCTTCCTAACTGGAAAATTTGTGTGTAGACCTCTCATCTTCTCTGCTTGTTGTTCACAGTGGGATTGTGCCACTGTCTCTTGCATGATGAGGCTCCTGCTAAGGTATGGAGTACACTATCCTTGACTTGGTTTTCCTGAAGTCAGTTAATTGCCTTTTTTACATACTTGCTCCTTGCTGAAGGAACTGAGTGAGTCTGGATCCTCAGAGGAGTTAGAGTGGGCTTTTTATTTTCTTTTGTGGATCTGAGCTATGATTCTTACGTATATGCCTGCAGAGGCAGATCAAATCGAGGCTGTGCTGTTGGTTTCCAAAGTTAGTCAGTTTAAATTTCATAGAAAATAATAACTATGTCCTTGTCAAAGTAATCTCCTCCTGTGTTCTCACTGCTGCTGCTTATTGAGGCTGGATTAAAGCTACTGGGAGGATACTTGCACACATTGCTCTTCCACTCTCATTTGAGCATGCAAAGGTAATTCTTACAGTTTAGCTCCCCATTTGCTAAGCAGGGAATTACATAATTTTCCTACCTCATGAGAGGTTGCGAGATACTTACTCTACAGGATCATGAAAAATATGTCTAGAGAATTGCATGACCTTGAATGTTTTGTTTCTCTCTATGTTTTGCCAGGACTTGCAGTGAGCACAGATGGCCAGAGAAAAGCTATCAAGTCCACTGAATGTTCTAAAAATAATCAGATGCTTCTCTGGCTTCTCTGTTGCTGTGCTGTGGGATCTACTGTTGTTCATGTGCTGGGTTTTGGAAAGTGATGCCCACAACTGAAGGATTGCTTGTTGATGCTTTAGAGTCGGCAGACAGATTTCTGGGTGCTTAACCCAGAGCACAGCAAGCAGGACTTTTTCTTGTTTCATGAAAATGCGAACTACTTAAACTGGAAGTAGCAAGGTACATCATTCTTCATGCATGAAAAGGGAAGGAGAAGGGAGAAAAAAGAATTCTGAAAAATTGGTAAATTTGTCAAAGTCTTTAAAGGGTGCTCTATTCATACACTAACTTATTTTTAATCTTCCTTTCCCTTTGTTTATCCTTGCACTTAGAGCATCTTCTGCTGCTAGTTTTGATGTACCAGTGCAGGAGGCTGCTGTTCTGCAGTACCAGGTTGCAGGGAGGACAGCAGGACATGGAGGTCTTGAGAGTGTGGTGACAGTTAAGTGGTGTGGGTGTCCATGGTCAGGAGTTCAGTCTGTTCCTGTGACTATAACATTTTGGTGTTTTGGGGGTTTTTTTGTGGCCTTGTTGGAAGATTCCCCTCCTAATTACAAATGTTCAGTAACATCCCCAGAACTCCCTGTCAGAAAGACTAGATAGACAAAGCAAGTGTCCAGACATGAGTAATTATAAATTAAAATACCCAGAGCAGTAGGACTAAAACAAGAAAGAACAAAGTATGTTTATGTATTTTGTTCTTTTCTTTATGTAATTATCAGGTGCTGACACCAGCTAAATTTGGAGAGTGGCAAATTTTTAACAGGGTCCTTACTGAAAGTCATTGTTTGGTTTGCCTTGAAATGCCTAATTAAAGAATTAGGATTGCTGTAGACATGTAATGTAAGCTTTTCACAGTCTACTTCTGTTTCAGTGTGTAGAAAAGGTTAAACTGAGCCTGAAATTTATATAAAATCAGCTTTGTCATCATTTGAGTTTGGACTGAACTCATGATATATGAGTAAGTTGTCTGTTTCTCAGCATATAAATATCCCCCGAATATGTACATTTTTAATAGCCTGCTGATTCAGTATTCATCTGTGCCAGAAAGGAGCTGCCAGGAAACCAAGATGTATTTTAATCATATAGCCTTAAAAACATTTTAAGCAGGTGATAAAGAGTACCTTGGATTTTTTTACTTGTAAAATATCAAAGGACAGATAGAGGAGAAGTGTGGTGTAGGTTTGCCTTTTTTGATGCAACTTTAAATTGTCAGTGACATCCAATAAAGTAAATGTGGCTTTTGTGCTTAAAAACTAAAATTGAAAAGGACCTCTCAGAAATACTAGTTTTCTGTAGCAATTACTGCAGGCTGTGCTATGTTCCTCCTAGCGGTCAGGTTTTCCCTTTTTTTTTTCCTTTAAGGCAACTAGTACAAAATTCCCAACAGCACAAGTAAACTCAGAACTTAACAAGTCAGCATTCCTAATCAGTTTGCTATTTTCTAGTACTATGTTTTCAAAGTATAATTTTCAGACTTTAATATGCCTTGCTAGAATAACATTGTTGTTTCTTCTAAGAAGGTAAGCTAAGTAAGTTTTAGGTCAACAGAGTGGGAGCTGACATTAAATTATGGTATTAGGAAAACTGACTTTAATTGGTGACTGGATATTATATTACTGTACATTTTTATTAGCAGAAGAAAAAAAATTGCCTGAATGCATTTGCCATGTCTGGTCTGTGGATAACATTCCAATTTTCTGAGTGCCCATCTGCTATAAATATAATTATTTATTTTTTTTTAATTCTTGATTTATTCCTCCTCACCATGTGAAAGGACTTGGAGTTGCATTTCTCTGGTGAGAAGAGCAAGCTCCATGCCCGTGCTGGCACTGCTGGCTTTGTTTTGCCCTGATGAAAGCAAACAGCAGCCTCACCCTGGGGAGCTGAGCAGCGCCTCGCTGCTTTGGTGCTGGCACCTCCTGCAGTGTCTGTGGTTAGGTCCAGGCTTAACCTCCTCTGCTCCTTTTCTGTGCCCCTTTTTGCTGAAGCAGGGGGTGGCTGCTCTGGCACTGGGCCTGACAGCGCTGGGGGCAGGCAGGGCTTTCTCCTCCTGGCTCCCTGGGCAGTACTGCTGTCTTTGTCTGCCAGCCTGGAGCTGGGCAGGTACTTCTGTGATTGGGGATGTTAGATCATGGGAGAGGAAGAGAATGAATGCCAAGAGCATGCCACCGACTCTTGCACGGGATTAGGCAGGGAGAACAGATCTCCCTTGCCTTTGTTCATCCCAACTGATCTTGTTTCAGTGGGGTGAGGGACTCTTCCCTCTCCTCATTCCCATGGGTCCTGCTGTCCTTGTGGTCATGGGTTTCATACTATATTGCTGCTTTGGGGTTATTGGATAGTTCTTGGTGTCAGTGTGAGGCTCAGCTCTGGCCTGTCAGTGCCCTCATGCCACATCACAGTGTGATGAAGGGGGAAAAGTGGTTCCTCTTTCTTTGAGCCCTTTTTGTAATTCGCCATAGAGGTTGTAGTTGTACTCTTTGGAAGATTTACTGTAACTCTAAAGGCAGTGCTAATGAAGCCACCAGTTCTGATCCTCTGAAGATCTAAGAACCTGCACCAACGGGGAAGAGAGAGATGAATCAGAATGCTCAGGCAGTTTGTGGTATCTTCATACAGACAACATCTGGGCAGACCAGTTTGTTCTGATGCTGCTGTTATGCTTCTGACATGTAGTTTTTTCAGTGTCCAGCTGAAAGCTGCATCAGGAGTTACTTTGCAGAAGTAAAATATCCTCTTCATAAAGCTAAAGATGTCAGATATTTGCCATTCAAAGAGTACCCATTACTTAAGACTACCTGATGTGTAAAAATGAGAGCAACTTGATTCTTTCTGATGCACTGGATGTATTCAAAACTATTGAATTAGAAAAAGTGCATTTTGAAGCAATGGACTTCATATGCTGTGGACTAATCATCCATCAATAAGGAAAGAAAATGGTGGCAAGTATTTGTAGTAGACTCTAGCATGATTTGTTCTTTGGCTTTTCAAGTAGATTAGTCTATCTTTGCTGCATCATCTCTTTTGTTGACATCTGGCAGTTTGTAGCTTGTGATCTTTTAATGCTGGGGAAAATAATGGGAACTGATTAGGTCCCAGAGGATTTTTTCTTTTTTTGCTATGAATCACAATTTATGTGGCTTCCATTTCTTTGTTATACAGCCTATAAGACTAAAATGTTTAGTAGTAATTTCTGGTTTGAGTTTATTCTGAAATACTGATAAAAAACTCTAAACTTATTTTGTGCATGTGCCATCAGGGTAGACTGGATGTATGATGAGGAGGGGAAAATGATAAAACATCTTGGCAGGGATCTTGGACAGCAGTTTATGTGACATGTTGTTAACTACAGTAATTATAAAGCAGTTTGGAAATTCTCAGCTCCTGTTTTCCAAGTGCCGTGGTACAGCATTCTGCCAAGAGGTGGTGATTTTCATGTAAAAAACCAGTGTTACTGGTCTCCCTTTTTTTTTCTTTCTTTTTAACTTCTCAGATAACCTAGATAACCTTCCCTAGTCCTACCTATTTCAACGTGATTGCATTTCATCTGGAGAGCCAGAGGTCCATCTTGTTTCTCCCTGTATGGTTGTTTGAACTTGTGTATTGGTCACAACAGTCAGACCTTGTACAGAATGTAGATCACTCTTTTTTCCTTTGCATTGTTTTAAGACTTTCAAATCTCTCACAGTCTTATAGTATTTTTAGTAATTTAGAATTTAAGTTCAAAGTGAGCATTGTGTGTCTTACTGGTTATTCTGTTTATACTACATATTTCCAAAGCTTCTCTCGATCTGCCTGTCTAGGAAACACACGAGACCTGGAAGATGTGTTGGTATGAACTTGAAAGTAGTTTAATCTTTTTTTAGTTTTTTAGAGTTTTAAAACGTGATGCTGCTCTTTGGGTTACGTGCTTTGCAAAATGTCTCTTCCAGTGCTGAGAAACTGGCCTGAGTGCATTTATTGGTTTGTCTCATTGAATACTAAATGGATACTTCACTGCAAATATTGGTAAAAGGTTTACTTCGCTTTGTCACTGGGTCAGCTGTATTTCCACAGTCTCTTGGGTTTTGTAGGTGTTGTTGACATGTTGATTTATGAATTTCCTGTTTTTAACTGTTCTGTACAGGAGACTCTGCCTGGATATGAGGTACTGACGGAAACAGAGCATCGTGCTTGGCTGCTCACCGTGCCCTTCCACTGTAAATAATGGAGACCAAGGAAGAGAAGAAGGAACGGCGACAGGGCTATTTTGCTCGGTAATCTTACAGGGCTTATTTCAATATTGATTAAAATACAGAACTCCTTATTCTGCCTTTTTCACAAGGCAGAATATGATTTTTCAAGTATGTATAAAAATGAAACCCATGCTGCAGTGTGTATCCAGAAAGTGCTTTCCTTGCTGTATCCCTGAACTTTAAGTGGTGATTTTTTTCTTTTCAATAGTAGAGGAAACTTGAATTATAATTCTAATTTATAATAGTAAACTGTTCTTGGATACTTAATTGCAAATTGCACTGCATTTGAGCTTCCAGCATTGAGTTCCTGGACAGTGTTGTTAAAAGCAAGCATATCTGAAGCATATGTGTGTCTAAACCTGAAGTTTATTTGATTTCAATTAAAGAACAGATTAAGTAGTATTATCTCATAGGGTAAGGCTAGCTAAGAAAGGGTCATCTGACTAAACCATATTATCTTGGTTAAATTAAAGCAGTGTTTTTTCAGTTGGTCATTTTTATCATTTGGAATTCATGATTGGTGATTTTTAAGAAGTAAGTGACATTGTTTTCCTAATAATTAGTCTTTGTTAATTTAGCAAGTTTCTAATCATCTCTGAGCTCTGATGTACAAGAGGAACCAAAGCTCACTTACTCTTGGGAAGGTATAGGAAAAAGGTTTAAAAAATCTTTGCCTCCAAGATGTTTTCGGTTCTGTTGAAGAGGAGAATTGTATCCCATCTCTACTCAGTGCTAAATAACCGTAGCCTTAGTGCATTACAGACATTTAGAGGCATGCCTGTCACAACATTTAGAAGTAGTGTGGGGAAAAGTTGCTGCTCCTTTATTGCTATTCAGGTTCTATGCAATGGTGGCTGAAGACTGGAGGAAGTTTTGGTCATGTGTTAATGTCTGGTGATCTGCTTTCCATTTGGAGAAAGGCAGTTATGTTGATCTTGGCACAATGCTGCAGTTTGGGATTCTGAGAAGGGGAAATGGATAATGGCACCTAAACAGAGCTGGCATTATGAGGGATAAAGCAGAAGTAGATAAAGGGATTGTACTAAGGAACAAGTAATTTTGTGTTAAAGAAGACTCAGGCTTTGAGACGGATGTCTGAATAAGATGCTTTAGTATTGAGAACGTTTTAGATTGTTTCTAAGTGCTGTCTGCTAAACAAGTGGAAAGTCTCAAGAGGCTTTCAGGAAAGTCCTTGATGATTGTATGTAATCTGTTTTCCTCTGTCATCTTGTGAGTGTTCTCTTTTGAAAACTCACAGGGGCAGCATGTCTTGTATGGGTGTAGAACATTGAGCGAAGTTCAAAAAGATGTGATATCAATGTAGTATTAGCACTCAGCTGCTGTATAACTTTGGGGAGGTTATGTGTCTCTTCCCCTCCCAGCTTGTATCTTTTTTTCTTTATATTGGTAACAGGCCCTTAAGTCCCACTCTAAGCAAACTTGTGGATGACTTTTACAAGAATGTCCTTGCAGACCCTCAGGTTATATGTTAGTAGAAGCTAAAGTCTGTCAGTAGGTGTCATGCCCAGCTTTCCTTCCTGCACATTGTGTGTGCACTTAGGGACAGGGGCAGAACTGAATTTACATTTAGCATCCTAAGTGCAGCACACTTCCTATAGTGAGCAGGTGCCACAGGGTCTTGCAGATGAACGGTTTAAATGCTTTGCACGATGACCCAGATAAATGTCATACAAATACCTGAAAATAATAGGCAGACAATATTGTACTATATAGTCCTAGATGTACTAATATAAATTAGTACAAAGACAGTTCCAAAAATGTCCCTGGGTTTTTTTTAAACTATTTAAAATTTTGGCTTGATGTCAAAAGTCAGATTTTGACTTGACACAGAAGTTACCAGATTAGGTGCCTCGTACTGGGATGTAGATAATTTAATCAGGTGCATGCTTTGGTGTTGCTATCAGTTTAGGTTGTTTTGTACCTTAAAATCTGTAGTTGTGTCCTTAAATTTAAGTACTGAGATTCGATAACTTCTGGCTCTCATACAGTTTTGCACGCTGCTTCCAACACGCTGCTTTTCCTGCCAATTTGGGCTTACATTTATTAAGCTAAGAGCAACCATAGCCAGTTCCCAATCACATATGCCTCTGTACTTCCATTACTGATTTTTTCCCTTTATGTCTTATTACTGTTATGTTTTGTGTGTCTAAGATAAGAGTAGTATTTACAAAATCTAAATTTGTGTGTAGTAAACATTCTCAAGGGGCAGACTCTTCACCTCACCTTTACTTTAATCTTGGTTTTTTTTTGCCTGTGATCAGATGCTTCATGGGAGAAGGCTTCTGTTCACTACAGAAGAGAACAGGAAATGGGTTAGACTTTTTGCCAGCAGGAGGAAAATCTGTGCTTCTTGTCAGAAGGGTGGGGAAAAGGACTGAGAAGAAGGATCCCTTTTGCTTATATCCTGGTTATAAAGGGGAAAATGTTTACACTCAATGTTGGTGGAATAAAATAATTAATATAGTCCACTAAGTACCTATAAATGGAAATACACAAATTTTAATAGGAAATCTTAATGTGAAGGGAAAGGTTATTATTATATTTACAAGATCAAAAGCATAAACTGAAAAGTAGGAGATTATGCTTTTTCTCTTAAGCTCCTGATAACAGAAACCCAAGATCTCATTTGGCAGAGTCAGGGAATATGTGAACATGAGCAATGAGACAAACAGTTGCCTCGCTGCCCAGCCAGCATCCCAAAGTGTCTGAATTCCCATCAGAAGCTGGCTTTTGACCTTCAGGGCAGTGTGATCTTGGTGCCTCCTGGGCAGCTTTTAGCAGGGGTGGTGCTCAGTGTCTTGAGTAGTTACACTTGCAGTTCTTGGAAGGGTTAGCTTGAGAATCCCAAAATATGTGCTGACAAAACAGCTCCTGAATTGCAAGATCAAGATGAACATGAAATTGTCTGCGTATCTGTCCCCCAAATTTAACATTGTTTACATATTTATCCTTTAAAATATTTGAAATTGCTCTGTAGAAGAGACCTACTCAGCCATCATACTTTTCCACTACAGATAGTTATGGTCCTAATGCCTCAGTTTCCCCAGGTCTTTCCCCCTCCCTTTGGCAAGTGAAACTGAAATAAAACCTCCCCCACTCATTTTTGTTTCTTACCAAATACAATTTTACTCATTGTGTTTTGTGGTAAAGGGCTTATTTTTTGCCTTGATTGGCAGGAAATGAAAAAAGTGATTTTTTTTTTTCAAACAAAATAGAAATGTCTTCAAAACTTTTTAAGGAGTGATTTAGATTCCTTGTGTAGATAAAATGTTAAGGCTCGTAGGAGTTTAACAGGCAAGAAGTGAAAGTATAGGAGTAACGTGTGAGCATAAATTTCTCTTATGCAATAGGTCCGTATTTAACTGTTACTCCTACTTAAAGACTATTCTGTGTACTTAAATTTTCTTTCCTTCTTTTCCCAGCCATGTTTTTAGGCTTTTCTGTTGCCTTCTGTGTCACTGGCTCCCACATGGACCAGTATCTGTGCTGGTATTCAGCAAGTCCAAAAATAGACAGCACAGTGTAATGGATGTACACAGTGGCACATCTATGTATAATGACTCTACTGTGACATTTGGTGCTCTTTATTGTGATTATGTTCCCATGAACCCATGAACAGATACAACTTCTTATTTCCCTCTGCCTCTTCATCTTCCCTCTCACAGAATGTAGGACTTCTCTCTTTTCCCTTGCCCATTGTGTAGGCTTGAGTTCAGGGGTACTTCACCCATAAAATCAGTAGCCATTAAAATTTTAACTTAATTTGGAAAGAAACTACCAAAATGAATGTTGTGTATCACGTGGAAAGAATTGCCCTGGATATAAATTTGTAGTCTGGAAGGCTGAATGTACAGCTTGAAAGTGGAATTGGTTTGCATGTGGTATTATGCGATACTGGATATCTTTGGACAAGCTGTTAGAGGATATGAGAAATCGTAAGGGAGGAGTTTGAATAGTTTTTTGAAAGAATGAGAAAAGAGTCTCTCTCAGGTTCAAGTTTTCTGGGTCTCAGCATTCATCACAGCAAGTTACCGAGCATTTACCATGCTTTGTACAACCCTGTGTCAAGTAGCTGTCTACTACTGTCTTAGGGAAAAGAAATAGGTATGCTGTATTTGAAAACATGCTGCTTTTCAACAAGTTGACCAAAATACTTCTATTAATTTTATTAATTGTTATGTCTTCAACTTGTGGTGACCTTAATCTGAACAATCTGTGTGGAGATGAACTGTAAAACCCATACTTAAGTTGAATGATTTCTTAATAGTTTCTAGGGGAATTATGAATTTTAGCTTTCAGTTTCTTTTTGGTCACCACTGAGAGCCAGATTTCAAGCCAAAAATGAAGCATTTGTATTAGGGAAAATATTCTCACTGGGATTTGGGTGCTTTTGTGTTTATTGAATTTACATTGGTCCTGCTACCATCATTCTGTTGAGAAAACTACATAAATGTCTAGGACATACTTCAAAGGCCATCCCAGTACTCAGAGACTCTCTTTAGCTGCAGGTTGTTAATACTTTTTAGAACCTGAAGCCAGTTGTAAAACTTGATGCTCACCTCCTCTTTCCTTATGATGTCAATATCTAAAGGAAGTAAAGGAATCCACAGCATATTTTAAGTTAATTTAGGTTCTTGGCTTAGATACCTAAATTTACATCCGTACAGATGAAGGTTTATACATTAAACTCAAGATTTAAAGAAGATAAATATAAGTATTTACTGTAGTTGTTGTTTACTTGTTACCATCTCCAATTTACAGCTTTTCCCTCCCTTCTAATTATTTTTAATACTTAAAAATAGATAAAACCATGCAATAAACGGTGTACAGCTTTTCAGTCACATTGTTGGTTATGACCTAACCTTAGCTTTCCTTTAAAGTATTCACAACAATTGCAGCAGTAGGAATCATTGATACATAGCTACTGAGCTGTGAACAGCTGGAGTCTGGAAAGCTTAGCTGGGGAAGGCATTATATGTGCTTGTCATGTTGTTATGGTTTTTCCCTGATCCTTGCTCTTGGAAGCTTTTGGAGATAGGATGTTGGCTTGCACAGATCCTTGGTCTGACACGCTGTGGTCATTCTCTTGGTCAGTCTTTTGCATATTGCAAGCTATCAGATTTGTGAGCATCTCATTTGGACTTTTCCTGTCTTCTGTTTTATTCTCATATTCAGTAGTTGCGTGCTTCATATTTTTTATTCCTGTGGCTATTAAGACACAGTAGGATGATGAAATAAAATGCAGTAAGCACAGAGGGACTGTGTGGAAAAAGAGAGTCAGTGGTGGCTAGGACAGAGGAAAACCTAGATAAGAAATACATGCACAAAGATACTTCCTTGAGGGTGTCTCATGTATGTGAGACCTTTCCTGAAGCTTTTCTGTTAGGTGGGGTTCTTGTTGGCCAGACTCATTATATCCATGTAACAAATTTCAAGTGTTGAGGGCTCCACAGCTCACTCTTCTTCCAGCAGTTACCTCCTGGCAATTGTTCTAAAGCTGCTAAGCCAATGTGTTGATGTTTATTCAGGTTTCCTGTAGCACCCATAATTTATTTTTTGCTATTAGGAGGAAAAGTTTTCCACGCATTGTTTTTAAAACAAACCATCATGGAGGTTTATCTTGGGTGTGAAGAATAGTTGAGTCAAGATCCTGGAGATGCTTAAATATTTTTAAATGGCTCTAGGAAATAATACATCATTTCAGTTCATTTGTACAATGAAAATATCTTAATTGTGCTTCCAGATATATAAACATTACCTCATAATCCAGTTACTGAAACTGAATAACAGTATTGCATTTTACTTTATTGTTTCAGGAAACGTCATGTATGCCTGAGGCATTCTATTTTGTAAGAAAAGACTGAATATATCACTACTTAAGATTTATGGGGTCCAATGGTTATTATTTGCTCTGTTATTTAGGGGGGGGTGTGTACAGGACAGTTGATTTGCTATGGTGGATAGCTGAAAAAAATCCATAAAATAGTTTCTGAAATATACAGTATTATGGTTTACCTTCCAGGTATTTATGGTTGAGGGGGTTCAAAATTTTTAGCAGACTTTCTGTCTTCTGTGTTGTAGGTCAGTATTTTAGCTGCTCTTTGCACCTGTCATAGTGTAAGATGTTGAAAAATGTCTAGAATTTCACAGCATCTCTGGGACCTGTTGGGTGGAGCTTTGGGAGGTTGGTCAGGTCCTTCACATGTTTGAGGGACACTTGCTATTTCTTGCTTACAAACTTCTTAGTCTATATATATATATATATATGTATATCTATAAAATTTTCTTTTTCTCATAGGTGTAAATCTGGAGAATGAGAGGAAGGGAAGGAAAACTGAACCTGCTTTTTCTGAAGTGTTGCATGATAAAAGTTGAACATCTGTTTATCTTGTGAACTGTTTCTTCATCTCACATTGAAGTTCCTTTCTGGATTCCAAAGTTTCTGTGAGAGCAGGCTTGTAATTCTGTGGTGCAGGATGGAATTCAGCAAAAGAGCACGAATCACCATTTTCTGATTAGTTTTTGAATCACAGTTATTCCCAGTGTGAGTGCTTCCTCTGGGAAACATAAACAAGAGAGTGATTTCTGCAGTCTTAGTTCTTTCCAGTGCTTTCATCCTCAAGAGTATTGGAGTCATTTAGGATTGAAGAAGAATTTTGTTACTGGTAACAGAATTAGTGAAAGTATTTAATGGGGCCCTGAGGCTTTCCTCAGGCTTCTTTAAAACTTTCCAGTACCAGAAATGCTGTTTATGGAGATACAAAGCTTATGTAAGACAGGAAGCAACCTCCTCACCCATTCACTTCCCCCTGCATGTGAAGTGGGACTTGGGTAACAGTGTGGCCTCTGTATGAAGAGGCTGGTTGTAGGACAGAGAAGAAAGGCGGAGTTTTGTGACGTTCTTGATTTCTTTGAGAGCTGTATCACAGACTAGGCAGAGAAAAGAGTTTGGTTAATCTTCAAATGTACTGTGTCACACCACTAATTTCACAATTTTTCACCTTGCAAGGTTCTTGTAAGGTTGGATTGTTTGACAGAAGAATGCAATGACCTTAAGTTTGCTTTTCCCAAAGGGACCTTTGGGTGTCTCTTATCAGCTTTAAAAAGAAACTTATTTAGCCTTCTTTATAGAACATAAATAGTTACACGATGGCCCTTTTGATGTGGATATCTGTGCAGTTTTGATAAGAGTTGCTATTTACATAGTTGCAATGTAATTTGTCTTCCTTTACTTCCCTTGCCCATAGCCTACAGCTGGGAATGCCGGGCACTGAGGGGTGTACCTGGTGGGCCATGCCATTTACCTTTTTGCTCTTGGAGAGATTTAAAGACATACCTTAAAAATTATAAAATTTGTAGGCTTCACAGGGTGGCTTTCTGGATAGGTGAGATACAGACTTCTTACTGTATCTGATATAATTACATTTTTGAACTGCACGGTTTCTGTAGTGTCTGCAGATATGGTCTTTGCTTTTCAGCCTCCCAGGTGTGTGTTCTGTTCTTAGGTGCTTTATGTATCTGCTGCATAAAGTTCTGCTTAACCCCAGTGAACTGTTTTAAAATTAAGTCTAGCTTAAACACTGGTGGAAACGTAGCATAATACTTGGCAGAAGTGTGGTTGCATGGTTGATTTTAAAGTGATGTTGTTCAAGATGCAACTGAAAGGAGGTGGTCACACTCAGCCTTCTGGTTTTGCATGTCTCTTACGTGTGACAGAGCTATCATCACTGAGCTGCTCCAGCATGAAGGGGCCTTCCAGAAGCAGCCACCTAAAGAGATGCCTAATGGTACTGACTTTTCAGTGGTGCTGCTAATTATCTCCTGCTCATGCATTGAGAAATAGCAACTGCCTGCTTTTGGCAGCAGTCCTGGTCAGCTCTCCTGTGCTTTGTACCACGTGGTGGTAGGGAGTAGGCTGTACGGTATTTTGAGAAGGAGAGCAGTCAGCATTGTAAGCTATGTTAGAGTTTGCTGGATTGAAGGAAACACAAGCTGATAACAAGCTAGCATGCACCCTCAGGGAAGGTGTTTCTGATTCACAGATAAAATTGCCTGTCTTTATATCTGCCATCATTCGAGGCTGTTGCCTGTATGGTTTTGGCATGTACCATGCTATGTTGTATAGTCTGTTTCTGGTAAAGGTGCTGTATGTTTAAGGGGAAAGGTGTGAATGATACCTGCAGGAACATGGTTTTGAAAAGGGACAATTTTCCCCCTCTGTCTGAGAGATTGGAAAGCACTATATAGCTAACTAAGGGAATTCTGTTGGTAAGACAGGAAATACTGTGGATCCTTTGTGGGTACGCTGGATATACATCTGCTTGCACTGTATCTGAATACATGCAACTACTAGTTGCATGTTCTGCAGTTTTTGCTGCATGCCTCTGGGCATTGGGCTCCCCACTTTTGTCTCCACAAGAAAATGAAGCTTTTTGCCTCTGCTTTGGGGCTTCGAACAGGGTAAGAGGCTGCATGGATATTCCTGGTGGCCTTAGGTTCCCTATGGTAAACTCTAATGCCCTCAGTGTTAATCCAGTTTCCAGACTGTGTTTGGAAGGGATTTCTTCCACCCCACCCTGCGTCTGCCAGTCTGATTATGTGGAGGTGAGTTGTAAGTTTAGGTTTCTGGTGGGGTTTTTCTGTCCTACTCTGCAGTCTGAGCAAGGAGTATTTCCTAGGATAATCTGAAATTTGAAGATGTATGTTACCTATGCTTTAAGTCTCTCGTGCTATTTCATTGAGATCTGTGGGATTCCTCCTGTTGATTTATGTGAGAGAAAATCCCAAGGAGAGCAGCAGGAGTTGGGAATTCAGGGAGGAGGGAGATAATTGTCCTTAAGGTGGAAAACCTTTGTAAGGTAAATGATCCATAAATCAGCTCTCTGGGTGTCTTAATATACTGAGTATTTTCCTGTGAGACAGCAGTTTCTGGCACAGAGAACTTGTCTTGTGTAACACTTAATATACTGCTAATAACTTCAGGCTTTTGCTACTATTTTTCTAGAGTGGCTATTTTTACTTCAGTAGGTGTAAGCTTAACAGCTAGCCAATCATTGGTAAGCTTAGTTTAAATTATATTATGATTTTGGCATAACAGTGCATTTCTTTCCCGGATTTTTACCTTCAGTAATGCTTCTATAAATAAATGGCTTGAAGGTGTTAATCATATGTTTCAATCAATCTTTAAAAGTCAAATCTCCTCAAGCAGATTTATCTGTATGTTCACTATCTACAAGTGAACTAAATGTTAAAAAGATGATACTGCTATTTCCACCTGGACCACAGCAGGTGCTGCATGTAGCAGTGCTGCTTACACATGTTCTGTGTTATAAATACTGCCAAAACTGGGTGGGTTTTTTTGTTTTGAAAATCCCAAACTAGAGCGTATGACTCTGGTCCTGGATGGATGCATTTGAGCATTTGAGCAGTTTTATGCATGTGAAGAACCATACTGTAGGTGTTACAGAACAGTGAAAGCTGCTTGTAGGAGCTGAGCTGTCCAGGCACGAGTGGTGGGAGCAGGTCCAAAGCTCTGTGTCTGCAGGGAGAAGTGCCAGAGCACCAGAGGGGAGGGGGGGCCGGCAGCTCCCTCCCCACCTGCCATAGCAGGCCAAGGGGTAGGACCCAGCATGCCAGGAAGCTTTCCTGCCCAGCCCAGGAGGGAATGGACTAGTGGGTACAATGGCAGGCAGCAGGACAGACTGTCACAGAGCACCTCCCTTACCTGGCTTGGGCTGGCTGGATTTGGCAGGAGGTCGTTGTCCTTGAAAATACCAGGAGGCTGAAGATAGCTCTGGCCTGCTGCTCCCACCAGCCACCCTGGATGTGCAGGGAGGAGGCGGCAGCACTCAGCCCCTGGGTGTGCTGCTGCAGGGAGCGAGGGTGCAGAGGGTGTTAAGCAGAAGGGCTGCCCTACAGGATTAAATTCAGGAGCACTGTAACTTCCTGGCTTCCTCAGCTTGTTATTCTAGTTCAGCTACTGCCTCGAGTGCAGTGAGACCTCATGGACTTGCAGAGTCCAGAGAACATGGAGGTAGAGAAGAGCCTCTTGTGTGTCTTCCTGTTGACCCATTTTCCATCATGCTGACAGAGGGCAAGATTTACTTTTTTGCTTTTTCATTTTTCCTGAAGAAATTGTTTCTTCCCCTTCCAGCCACATACATTTTGACTGCGGGTTAAAAGTTTCAGCTGAAGTGAAAATGAGAAAATGCAAACTATTCTTCAGGCATAAATAAATGCATAATTTATTATATAAATAATATAATATTTGATATAAAACCCACAGAGGAGTTTTAAGATGTAGTAATTAATACTCATTTTATCTGAGTTTATCTCTCATAAGTAATTGAGGACATACTACACTACTGTAATGGTATGGCTGCTGGCAAATACCAGACTGTGTCAAATTCTCATTTTAAGGTATATGCTAGTTAGAAGTTGCACTTGTATATGCCTGCCATGTGACTCTCTCATGTAGACAAGCTCTCCATCTTGTCATCTTTATACCTGTAGTTAATGGTCTTTTCACTACAGTATTAAAAAGGTGGTGCCATATTATTTTGTATAGAAAATGATGCAGACACCTGTTTTGGGTGTAGATTGATCATGATTCTCATTTACAAAGTATCTATTGTATGAGACAATATCAGCCATTATTCTAAACACTAAGACTGCAGTTTCCTTTTTTTTCCTCCATGTCAGTATGGCTGTGTGTCTTTTCAGAACTTTAATCCATGTAACAAGATCTTAAGTTCACTTGGACATTTTATTTTGCTGTATGCCAGTTCATGGGAAGTCTGTTTAGGAAAGGCATTAAACTGCTCAACATGCAAAATAGGTTGCAAGTTGTTTGAGGACAATGAATGCAAACATAGAAATGAGATAAGCAGTTGGTTGAAATTTTTTTTTGGCAATTACTGAAATACTTTTATTAAAACCTTCTTTTACTTGTGTTGCTGTGCTTTTTTGCTGTAAATTTGTTCCAGAATGGATAAGTTTTCAACCTGTTTGTAGGCCTGTGCACAGCATGTCTTACACTGTGATCTCCAGCTGTTACTAACAGAATCCTTGAGAAATACGGTGACATTTGGATAATTGTGGTGTTATTATGAAACTTAGCATTTAAAGCCATTGATTTGGCTTCCTTTTTAGTGCCTTTTTTAAAAGAAAAAAAAACTTGGCCTTGTCTGTTAATAATAAAAAGAAGAAAGTAGATTTTTTCTGTTTTTCTTTTTTCAAACTCCTTTGGTTTACACCTGTATTAAATTGATATTTTGATGCTATAGAGGTCAGTGCAGTGATGCAGAGCACCTCAACATTTAAATGGTAGTTTGCAAAGTAACCTTCTTAAGAAAAGCAAAGGCTAATGCAAAGATAGGTACTTTAAATCCAAGTCCCCTCCCTCTCTAAGATACCTCTGTTATTATTATCATTTAAAAAAAGAAACTGTTGAATTCTTGACTGTTACTTTGGTCACTGACTTCTGAACCATAGCCCCTTTTGGATTACCCCAACTCTTTTGGTCAGCAAACACCGACAGGTGACTTCACTTACTGAGTTGTGTCAACTTTCTTAACATTTAGATAGTTTTTATGGAGAAAACAATATTTTCTTCTCTCTCTGCTGCTGTTGGAGAAGCAGAATCACTATCTTCTTTCTGCAACAGGGGAAGCTGCCCACCTTGCAGCCCTCGGAGCACCAATGTTTATAAAAATTCCCCATCATCAAAGCACCTTTTCCAGGAAAGTGGGAAGAATCTGCCATGACCACTTCAGTGCTCCTGTCCAGAGGTGTGTTGGGCATGGTGTGGTGTGTGCCTGGTTTGCCTTTCTGGCATCCTCTTTTTACTGATCTCAAGTGACCTAACAGAGAGCCACCAAGGCTCTTGCTTGACAAGTCCTTCCATCTCAGCAAAGTGCCTGCTTGGAGGAGCAGTCTTGCCTCTGCTTACAACCTTCTGCTTTTGTGTTGGCACCAGTGGTAGCACAGCCAAGTGGGATCTAATGGGGGAGTGATCCAATCTTTAAAAATTAATTAATGTATTGGTATTTTTGCTGGGTTACCTTTAACCTACATGGTTTCCCAGTCCCTGTGCAGCTGCAAAAAATGGATTTATGCAAGAATGGGGACAGGTCCTGGGGCAGAATCTGCAGTGGTGAGCAGAGAGAGAGGCACATCCTTTGGCTAACAGAAGTGGCTTAAAGGTGCTTCTTGGAGCTACAGCCTTTGAGGCAAGTCTCTTTTTCCTTAAATAGCCTTGTGCTCTGGAGGTTTGCTGTGCTTTTTGCCTCATTACTGTTGCACTCACCGTTCTTGATTTCTGCTGGGGGCCAGGCATGGATGTTCAAGAATGAGGGGCTCGGGAAATAAAGGAGAGTGCCTGCAAGTATCTTTCAAGAGTCTGCCCACATTTGTGCAGCCTTCTAAATTTGCCATGTAGATTCCTTCTGAGAAAAAACAAACAAACAAACTCCTAAAACCAAACCAACCAAACCACTAAAACTGAAAGTCTGTATCCCTGTCAGTGTGTTCTCCATGGCCTTGCCGTGATGAATTTTCATATTTGCTCTTTGTATCTGTTTCTATCTTTATCAAATAGCATGCCTAAACTATTTATTTTCATCTGCTTTTCACTTGTATCTGAATGTAATTCTTGAAAGAATTTGATTTGGTAGCTTTGGTACTTCTCATATAAGAAATACTAAGATAGCACTCCTTAAGTTTTTTTTCTGGAAGTGAGTTCCAGCTGCATTACTGCTGCATGATGTGTGGCACACTTCCTGTGGGTTTTGCTTTAAATGACCATTGATTTTCACCTACTGTTTTATTGCTTCCTTGCAGATGTTTATTGCCATTTGAGTCACTGAGCACTAAATTTCTTTCTGACTGTTTTCAGTCAGTTTAATCAGTACTAAAACTGGTTTCTATTATCAGGAAATTTTGTTACATAGGTGATCTGAGAAAGTGGGTGTGGAGCAACCATTGTGTGGAGCAGCACACATCCCCCAGAGCTTTTCATGTACCCTATTGTTGTCTTTGGGGTTGTTCTCAATTCTTGCATTTTGTTTCCCTGTGTTAAATAAATATTAATTTTAAAGGGCCTTCCTCGTTTTTTCATGGAATTTGAGGTTTATGAAGAGTGTTCAGTTGAGGCAGAGAGTGAGGAGTTCATTGAAGTTTTGGGGGAACTTGAGATGTGTGTCAGCCAACCTTATGAGCTTATTGTCCTCATCAAAATAACAACGTTTTACTGTGGTGTGACTTTTTCTGTGCTGCTTCTCTGTAACATCCTCCTTTAGCAGTTCCCTTTTTCTTGCAGTTTCGCTCAGCTGATATGGAGGGAGCTGAGGGGCTGGCATTAAGTGGGGGAGAACAGCTGGAAGTCAGCACTGTCTGGAGGTGACAGGGCAGGGCCATCCCTCCCTTGCCAGGGCTTCAGTGCAGAGAGAATTACTTGTTGAGCCACTTCTGGAAGAATGCCTGGCATGTGTAGGAGCCGTTTGGGGTGATGAATGAACACCACAGTAGGAGAGAGTATCTGGCATTGTCAGCAGAAGGAAGCAGGAGAACCACGATGGGAATATGTTCAGAATCAAGTTGGTATTTGTGACAAAATAGTTCTGTGGCTGCTCTAATTGAATAAGCCTATTGAGTGAACTTCTGGCAAAGTTAAAGGAATCACCCAAAGGGAAAGATTTCTTCATTTTGCCTTCTGCCTAAGGCTGTTCTTTGAGAGCTTGCAGTAACAAAGGTTATAAGGGAGAGAATAAAACAGATGTCTAAAGCAAGCAAAATAGCTTTCCATAATCCTTTTCCTATGGAAAAGACTTTATTAAATTGTTGTCATAGCAACAGTGTTGTATACATCACAACCTCTTTTGCTACATAAACAAAACATGGAGATACTTTTGCCTTTGAAAGTAGAAAGTTTGTTAAGGTGTGTGGGAACATCGTAGTCTTGAATTTAGAAAAATAAAAAACCTCCTGGCAGCTCAAAACCCTCTTAAGTTTTACCCAGGGAAACAGGGATTATTCCCACACCCTAAATAACATAAAATATGTTAGATGGGATATTTAAAATTCCTGATCTAAGTCAGAAAATTGGGAAGATTAACATATTTAATCTAAGAACACATGTATCAGAAAGCGTAGTGTCTTTAAAATCCCAGAACAACTTTATTACAAATTCTTTCCTCCACATTACAGATGATGAAACAGATGTACTGACTTTGTTTTTAAGCTAATGACAGTATTGGGAAGAGAACAGACATACCCTGGATTGTCAGTACAGCACTTCATTCTCTGGAGCATGCCAGCTTTGTTGAGCATTGCTGCTGGCTGACCATCTGTGAAGCCTGGTGCTGGTACTTATTGTCAATCAGTAACAGGAGTGCCAACAAAAGTGGAAATTTCCAGCTTTGACCTGTCCTATTAATATCAGAGCTTTCAGGAGTTGTTCTTGTCCTTTGGAATGACCAAGTTCTGGACACTGTCTGCAACCACCATACTGGAACCACACAGTTGTCCTCGGTAACTTTTTCAGAATTGATTTTTTTGTAGTTTTTTCCTTTCTGTGTTTAGTTCTTTAAATATCTGGCAAAAGATGTGTTCTCTCCCTTACATTTGCCTTAATAGTCTGTTTTAATGCTAAACATACAGCCTTGTGCCTTGCTTGTTTCCAAAACAGGACACGTGCCAACCTGAAATGGCTGGTGTTCCATGGAGTGTGCTCCTTGCAGGGTGGATGCTGTTCACTTTTAGGAAGATTGCTGAGGGTGAATGGCTTTGTATTTGTTTCTGTGCTGATGGGAAAGCAGCTGCACTGGGGAGCTCTGGGTAAAGTCTGGCAAGCACTCTGACTTCCTTTGGCTTTGCAAGCAGCAATGATCTGTTTTGTCTGAGATTTGCTTCTTCCTCTGGTTCCATTGGATGGGATGAGAGCACAGCCATGGCTGGAGCTGGCTGAGTCGTGCTGGCACTGGGCTGGGTGAAGGGGAGAGGAATGATGTGTGCAGGCTAGGAGAGGATGGCTGATTAAGATCAGACCAATGGGTGCCTAGTGGAGACTTTTACTGTAAGATTTCTGTAGGTAAATATGGGGGGTATTTTGACATGAATTAGATTTATTTAGCTCTTCTGGGTGAGTGGAGAAAGGCATGGAGGGTAGAAAGAAACTCGTATATATTATAATCAGTGCAGAGATTTAAATTAACATTAGAATGATCAATTCTGAAGTAAATAATTGGGGTGCATATAATTTTTATATAAAGGAGTCATACTGGGAACAAAACAGATTAAGATGTCTGCAGTGTTTTAAAGGGTATTTTTAAAATCTTATTGTATATATGCATAAATAAAATTTAAAAAAAATATATTTCAGGAACATGATGTGATTGTGGTATGCAGGATGTTAAGATGGTTGTTTGCCAGATATCAAGGCACATTTTAGAGGATGCACATTGTGGAAAATTTCTAAAAAGGAAAACTTCAGCTTGTCAGCTGAAAGATAAAAAGATTTCTCCCTTCCTCCTTCTTTTGTTTATATTTTTGGAGGGCCACTTTATTAGATGCTTTTGTTTCAAGAGTTGTACATAGTGTATGATCTTTAGTAATCTAATACATCTTTAAAACATGCTTTACTATCACAGGAGTTTTTTAGAACATCCTATGGTATGGACCTAATGCTCTTTGACTGTGGTATTATGTATTGAATGAGATCTTATTGAATTGTCTGTTAGACACCTTTACTGAATAAATGTTAAGCAAAAAATGAAATTTTTAGGAAAAAAGTTACTGTCAGATTTCCATGTCTTTGTCTCAGTGTCAGAGTTGCTTTACTGGTTGCTTGTAGTTTCTAGTGGAAGTCAGGTAGATAACATCATCCCTCTTTTCTCTGAGCAGTTTTCTTTTTACCCTAACCACCTACCTTGTAAGTGTAATGGGAAGTTCAGGCTGTTTTATTCTAAAAACTAGTTATTTGCCTTTCATAGGCAGTCAGATAGAGTTGGATCTGGAAGATGAAGTAGGCCATTTCTTGGAATCTTTCCTAGCTCTTTTCCTGTAAGACAGTGCCCAAGGTATTAAACAATCAGTTGCAAATTAATTTAAGTAAGCACTGCTAACCTTGCATTTTTACCTGCCTACTCTGAGATTATGTCCAGTTCACATCATTAGTCTTTATTAAATTAAATGGTCTTTGTATTGCAGTAGGTTTTGCTCTTGCTGGTAAACTCTGTGTTTGGACAAACTTAGAAAATGGCTTACTGGTTGTTGCTCAGAAAGCACTTGAGGGGCTGGAAAAGGATCCCTCTGTATAAACTCAGAAGAAATGTTTTGCCTGTCAGAACCAATTAGCTTGAAAAATGTTATCTGGTGTCTAAATGAAATTACAGATGTGTAAGACTTTCCTCATAAACAGGAGTGTTTTTACAGATGATTGTTTATCCTGCCCTCCCTATTTCTTTCTTTCTTTTTTCCCACAGCAGCTTTCTTAGTGGAACACAATATATCCATCAACTCATACTGAAAACCAAGCATTTTCTGCAGCAACACTTTATGAATTCACTTTATGCATCTTGTTTTGCCTGAAAGGATGACTTAATTGCAGAACATGATCAAACTGAGGAGTTGAATTTTTTTTTCATCTCTCTTTTACTTTCATAACTATTAGGACAAAACTGAATGTTGGATGTGTTTACAGACATCCCCTTAGAGATTGAACAAACCCACTCAAAATCTTCCGAAGTAGGTGAAAAACGAAATAATTCCACAAATAGTATTCTTAAAACCATTGTCCATAGCAGCTCTTGTCATGAAGGTTGGGAAATACCTGAGAGCTGGGAGAAGAGTAGATTAGACTTTCAGCCCCCCACTTCTTTAGGAGGTGATGGATTTGAAATCTGAGGAGAAGAAGGACTGGCAGCTTGTGTGGGATACAGAGGTCAGTGTGAAGGGAGAGAAGGGTGAGTGGAGGCTGAGGGAGGTACCTCAGGGGATGGAGTTTAAGATGCAGTAAACCCTCCAGCTGTGCTCTTCACAGCCCAGTCTCTGCTGCACTCTACCAGTGTGCATTAATAATGAATTGTCTCGTGTGTATACAGAGCTTTGCTTTACTAAGAGGGTGCATAATGTCAAAAAAAGGTTTGAGACTGTCGTTATGGCTTTAAATGCTGTTGAGGGCTTGTTTTGGTTCCTTGGGATATTACAGGCAAGGCTTTTCAGGAGTGGAGGGGTTTGGGTAATTTTTAGTAGGCTTTAGAAACCTCTGGAAGAAGCATCTTACAAGCAGAGATCATAACCCTAGACAGAGTTGAGGTTACTCTGAGTCCTGTCTGGAATGTTGATTTATTAAAATATGAATATCGATCTAATATCAATATTCAACTGTGACGGACAAAAGACTCTCTAACAGTTCAAGTTAGAAAGTGTATGTTCACTGCGATGCTGGGTAGCACGTGGGATAGCTCCCTAATGCGCACTGCAAAGATCACAGGTAATTACAAAGCCTTTTCTTTATAAAAATGTCGAATACACAAAATACAAAAGCATATTCATACCCCTGTCACTTCCTCTTCTCTGCTTCGTATGCTGATTGACAACAAGGCTATTAAGCATGCCTAGTTTGTTCCCTGAAATGGGTCGGTGGTCCTTTTGTGAGGAGTGGTCACCAAAAGGAGGAAGTAAAACGAGTCTTCCTCCTTCTAAACTTTCAACCTTTTCAATGCAGATGTGATTGATGGATGGTAGAACTCCCTGCTTCCTGTTTTCCAGGACTATTTCAGTGGGTTTCTAGAAACAGGAGGTCTTGTGTTGTATTGATTAGTTTCTCTGTTTGACAAGCAATGAGTTATTAAATCTGGGGTAGCTTATCTTAAATCCGATTTCTTTTAACCATCCTCTTTTAACTGATTTCAGCAAAGCTCATCTATTCATTTCAGCTAAATCAGCAACATCTATTGTTAACTGTAACCTTAGCTTTTCTCAAAGCTTCAAAATTAGTGTCTCAATGTCATGGATATTTGGTCTTAATTTAGGTTTTTTTCCTAGTGCCAAGGTTACCACTTTTGGAGTTGGATGGTCATGGCCTTAGAGCAGTGGGCAGGAGTAAGCTTGGCACTATCTGAAAATCTGATCCCTGCCATGGGGATGGAATAGAAATTATGGAGTGTCCAGGTTCTTGATCACTTGTACCTGAAAGATGCAGATGGCACTGTCCATTCACAGCAGCTCTGTGCTGGGGAATGCTGTATGTTGTGTAATGAGCCCACAGTGTGCTGTAGTAGTGGGAACGCAGCAAAGTTAAACACTGAGGACAAGAACCAGTCAGTAGCATTGCAGTGAGTCAGTTCAGACTCTCCTTTCTGCTTTCCTTTTTTCTATCACTAATGGACTAGTTCTGGTTTAGCTCTTTATTCTAAAAGTTGGCAGAGGTGTCTTTGAAAATGCCAGTACAAATGAGAATGTTTTAAGGAAAGGAGTGACAGAAGCTGTTAGTATTGTCACTAGGACTATTGACCTCTAGAGAAGTTTTTCTCTTTATTCCTTTTTTCCCCCTGCCAAAAAGGGTTCTATATTTCTGTCAGTGGCTCTTTTGTTGTTTTGAGATACTACATTCATACTACAGAAAGCTTACTTAACAGAGTTTGTGATCAAAACAAATAGACTGTGGATCTGAAGACAGAAGTCTCTGATGCAGTGTGAGTAGAAATGGGGTGCCAGTGGGTGCTTGCTAGTTCTCATCTGTTGAAGCAGGTGATTTGGGTGTCCTGTGATATGCACACCCACAGGAAGGTCATTGAGTCACTAGAGTCAAAAGTCAGAAATGTGGCTCATTTAAAATCGGGTGTAACCATGGTAGAAATATGCTATTTCAGCACAGAGGGCTGCTTTGCCAAGATTTACACCAGAGCTAAATATACACATCGTGCATGCAAAGTGTTTGTAATGTTTTGTAATTGCTACAGCAGCCTTTCATAAGGGCTGTGGCGTATTAGGTAAAAATAAGTCTCCTTTGCGTATGCAAACTTTCATTAGTCTAGTTTAACACTTAATCAGTTTAAACACTTGATTGTTATACAGATGTAGTCACTTTTATCTTTTATAAATCCCTGTATGGTGTTTTCATATGTAGTCAGGACCAAATCCATAAATTTCATATACAGTAACTGTCTCTTGCTGGGCAAACAATGAACCACTGCTACTGATTATCTTACAGATGTGTGGCTTTGAATGAATGGGGAACCACAGCATCCTCACTGGGTTGGCTGCAGGATGTGAATCTTCCTATTTTGGGAAGCATTAAAGAAATATGTATGCATACATGTGTGATAGACACAGTTTGTAAGACAGTATTTTGGAGTGTTTCACTGGAAAGCTTTGGTCACATATAGTCTGAGAAACTGACCCTTTTCAGTCTAAAATTCTAAGTTTGGAACTGGTTTTAATATTTAATTTTTTTTTAAAAAAATGTGTAGCCTGAAACGTCTTTCTAAAATTTGCAATTGCTCTGTGTATTTATATTTATGTTGTAGTCTAAAAGAATACATGAAAAGCATATAGACATGAAAGGTGGAAGACAGAATCTCTCAAGTTCCTGCATTATATTAATAAGTTAATGTATTAAGTTTTCACTTATGTAAGCTACTGCTGTGAGCTCATGTAACCTTTTCCCATTTGTGGTGACTCACTGGTTGTCTGTATTTTCTATGCATAATTCTACCTGTGCACAAACAAATTTCTTGGCATCAGCAAGATAAATATACTATTCACTCCCTTAGGTACCTTGTAACCAAGAAGTTAATGTACTTAGGAGATGGACCATTAGATAGATGTTTTTCATTTTGTATGGTATGAGTCAGTGATTAACCGAGAACTGTTTTAGTGACAGTGACCCTCAACCCACAAAGTCAGTCTTTGCTCTTACTATCAAGCTCAGTGCTGTAGATGGTGATTTAGCAGAAAATTCTTTCAGGATTCCTGAAGTCTTTCTCACTTGAACTGTGCTTTAAGGAGTCTTCTAAAAAGAAAATACTCTTGTTGCTATAGTGATAATTTGGAAGATTTATAGGCAGCTCATGAAGATTTCTCTCAGAAGAAATCTAGGCAGCTGGAAAATGTTCTGGCACAAGCAGTTTGTGGCCGCATTGATACTTTTGCTCCTGGGTGACACTTGGAATACCAGCTAGTGTGGGTTGTGCCAGAACAGCTGTGGAATAGCATGAATGGCCTCTAGGAGATAACCTTGGACAAAATGGAAAAAAGTAACAAGTTTATATGAGAACAGATGGTTTTATAAAACAAGAGCTGTGGAACTGTTGTTAGCTGTTGCGTTGTAGTACATTGTGATCCGAGATTTTATTTTATATCAGGCTTCATCTTGAAAACATGAATTCAGCATCTTGTTTTTACATTTAAATGTATGGTCCTTTTAAAAACCCCCAGCTTTTCAGTGATTTGTTTGTTTTTCCTTGTTCCTTCTCCTCAGTAAACAACAGTAAAAACTTTACTACCTTTTTTGTTATTCTTGAGAAGGTATCCTTGAGATTATGATATAATGGAAGAAAGAGTATGAGGTAGAATCATCTTAGTTACCAAGTTACTGATGCCAAGTGTGTGATTTTTAAAGGGTTCTTAGGAATTCTGATAGTAAATTCATTTTTAAAAAGATCAATTTAGAAAGTGAATTAACTTGTCTCTAGAGGTTGGCTAGATCTTAATGTGGGTTTCTTTTCTTTATGCACAGTTTGAAAAAGAAAAGGCAAGTCAAACAGACCACCGAGACTGTCTCTGCCAATTCCCCTGGATCTCCTGAGTCCAAAACACCTTCTGAGAAAGATGATGAAAGTAAAGTTGTTTTGGAGCAAATCAGTTCCTCTGAAGACAACTGTAAATTTCCTGGGGAAAAGGAAACTGCTCCAGACAAGGAAAAGAAAAAGAAAAAGTACAATCAACTGAAAGACATCAGACGCACGGAACTTAAAAGATACTATAGTACTGGTGAGTGATGTCAGTGCTGTAGGATTTTAAAATATGTTTGTTTTGATAGCTTACTAACGTATTTTTCTCATACTCTGTAGGCCTTTCTTAAAAGGATAATTAACTTTGGATATCCTTCCTATAAAAGCAAATAGAGTTATATAGTTCAAAATTTCTGCTCTTAACGTAAACCTTGCATTTACATAAAAACCCCTATATCTTGTTTCTCAGTTCTAAAACTCAGTGTTGTTGTAGGCAGCAGTTAGTTTATTATTGCATTTTATTTTAGTTATTTTTAAGATTAGTCTTCAATGTTTTATGGGGTTCATTGTTTTTGGTGGGGCTATTTCTTTCATAAATTGATGTATACTATTTAAGGCTTCAGTCTTAAGTCATATTCATGTTTGTTGAAGTGTGAGGAAGTAAGTAAATTAACTACATATTTTTAAACAAGATGTCAAAGGACTTGAGTGATGGCTTGTTTCCCCCTCCCACCCCCAGCTAAGTAACTCAATTAATTATAAATTCTTTTTTAAATTTTTTTTTGCAAGTACTTCAGAAAAAAATTAATTGTACATTATTAATATGAGATGAGTCATGCACATCTGTTTACAGTTCTGGATTGTAATTTGTTAGATGCTATTAATTGATTTTAGATATGATTTATGAAATACTTCCCATTCCACATTTTGTCTTGGTATTTTGTTGGAATGAGTTCTTAGATTTGGAGAACTCCGATTCCATCTTGTAAGGAGTCCTTTTCCAAAGAGAAGGAATGGAACAGAAAACTGTAGCTATCCTCAAAGCAGACTGCTTTGCTGCTCACACAGTGTGTGCATGGATGACTGACTCCTAAGGAGGAGTCCTGTTTAGGATAAAAAGAAATCTGCAGTGAAAATGTTGTTGTGTGTTGAGTGGTCGTGCAGACCAGCCCACAACTGAAGAGTGCCTTTTGTGAGGCGGTATAGGCCTTGCCATAGAGAAGACAAACCCTGGAGTAATGCTTCCTGGCAAGCTCAAGGGTTTACAGTGATTTATTATTATCAGGCTGTAACTTTTGGCAGATTTGAATGTGATGAGATCAGTAATGTGAGAACTAAAAGAAAACTTTCTTCTCTCTGTCTGAAGTTCTGCTCACACAGTTCTGGAAATAAAATCTGTAAAAGACAAGCTGGAGAATCGTTAATGAACAAACCTGTAAATTCTTTCTGCTTTGGTAGTATGCTGATATAAAAAACCCCAAACACACCAAAATACAAACTTCTGCTGCATTCCTAGTCAAGTGCGTCTGCTAGACTTGTTGGTTTGTACCATTTAGAGGAATTTAAGGTTTTCTCAAGTTTTTCAGGAGTTAAATTTAAAAATTGTTCAACAGTTGGCACTTGGGGTGGTGAGAAGGGGGACAATGGGATCACTCCCTTTCACTGAAGCATGTGGCAGTGCTAGCTAAGGAGAATGTAAAGGTGTCTTTGATGTCTTTAAGTTGTCTTTGACTTGTGATCCAACAGTCAGTACAAACTCAGGTTTTACTTACATCTGTTTCATCAGTGTTCCCCGGGTTTCATGTGGATTGCCATCATTACAGGCTGACTTGAAATATTACTGATCATCATGTAGGTGTGCAAAGTTTCTGAGTTCTGCAGAAATACAGAATTTCTGTTGAGAAATAATTTAATGCTGCTGTTGAGCTGAGCACAGACCCAACTGGCAAAATCCAGAGAGATAAAAATCTTCTTGTTTAAATGCCTTCTTTTGGTTGTTCCTAAGGGCTTTTACCCAACTGGAGCATCAAATTGCAGAAGTGAAAGTTCAAACAGCGGCAGAAAAGAGATGATTGTGAAACGAGTAGCTCCATGAGCAACTTTCAAAATGAAGTCTTTTCAGTAGAATTGTTAGTTGCCATGGCACTGGACTACACGGCTTATACTGCCTTGGCCCACTGCAGCTGTTACCTGCTTAGCTGTTTGTTACTGCTGCTCTCCAGAAAGCTGCCACCTTTGCCAACATCCTGAGTAGTTTCTGAGAGCTGTCTGTACTTCCACAGCAGTCTGAAAGAGCTGGACTTGTTCAAGTAGTTTGTCTTTTACCTGCATGTGGCGTGGCAGAGGACAAACCCATCTGTCTCACTGAGCTGAGTTCTACCAGGTGTATATTCAGCAATTCTCTGCTGGAAGAAGTGTCAGCTGCAGTGGTGGGAAGGTACTGCCAAATCTGTAAAGGCTTTATCTCTTCATTGTTGATATACTTTCATATGAAAATGTTTGAGAGGGATTATCCATGCATAAACGTCTCTCTTAATTATTTAATGTCAGGAATACATACACCTCATATCCCTCTTTCTCCCTTTGTTGTTTTTTTCCCCTCTGACTTGTCTCATTATTGACAATTATATATTGTTTCTGAGATGCTCTGACTAAAAAGCATGCTCTCTCTCTCCTAACCATTTTTCTATTTATATTTTCTGAAGGGCTTGAGAGTTTTGGTGTCTGTTTCTGCCCAACTATTCAGCTTTGAGTAATGTCTAGAACATGGCAGGGGGGTTGGAGCTAAATGATCTTTAAGGTCCCTTTCAACTCAAACAGTTCTATAGTTCTAACTTCATGAAAATTGGACACAGGAATTACTTCTTTTTTTCCCAGAATGCTTTCTGCACTTTATCAAAATGTTTAAGAAGAAGAATGTTAAGAAGAAAAATGTATTAAATGTAGCAAGAGCCTTGCATATTCCCATGATACACCCAAGCTTTGTGGCTTAATGGAGGTTCTGTCATTAGATAATTTGAGTCTAAAGGAGTTGTGTCTGCCAGTCTAACAGAATGAAGACCACTGTCCTATGAATAATCTCCCTTTCATATTTTACAGGACAATAAATCCTTATTTATTTATTGTTCTAAAAGATGGGGGAAGGAACATCGCAGTATAATTTGTTCCTTGCACACCCCATCCCTTCATTAGAGGCTTGTGAACGTGTTTGCCTTCTTGAGTTTGTAAATGCAGTGACATCCTGACTCCTGCTTTGAATGCTGTGCATTTTAATAGGCACCAATGATGTCAGGAGGATTTTGTTGACTCAGTAAATTCCTCTTCTGCGGTGGAAGGACTAACACAGCTCTGAGGGCTGTGCAGAACTGGAGGTGGTTGTCCCTGCCAAGCTTTGTATAAAAGAGTGGTTGAAAGGTTTGAGGAAGGTGGAAGAACAGCGGTGCGGCGCGGAGCTCCTCTCCTGCCCCCGGGGCGGCGTTGTGTTCGTGCCGGCAGCCGGCGGGGGGCACCGCCGAGCCGAGGAGGAGGAGGAGGAGGAGGAGGTGCCACTGGGGCATCCTCCAGAACGAGATCCTCCAGCATCCCTCTCCCAGCCAAAGCTGTTCAGTACGGCATATCGGCTTGCACTGTGGTGGCACCCAAACAAATAACCGGAAGCTACACAGGAATGATCATTTTCCTTGAGGCACTGCTAAGTGGCTGAATAGGTACCACTGCCAGAAAGTTTCTCCAGTGTAGCCTCGTACCTTCCTTTCCTCTTAGCACTTGCACTGTTTTTCAGTGCAACTTCCATAATAATTTGCAACATTCAGTCTCCAAATCTCATCCTGTAAGACACTGCCTTGCAGATGCAGCCCTTGTTCTCTTGCCTTGAAGTAACAGAGATGCTTGTTGCTTTCTTTCCTGAAAATCAATGGAAATATCACTCTTTTCTCTATATTTTTGCCACATCTTTTGGCTTGTGTCGTAATCTACTTTTTTAACTTTGTCTTACTCTTGCTGCTATTGTTGTGCAGAAGACAGCTTTCAGACTGCTGAGGATCTGTCCGTCTGGCACAGTACAATGGTTGTGTAGGTGCCCTGGCTGCTGGACTCAGTGCCCAGGATGCTCTCCCCTTCTCCTTGGGATAACCCAGCTGACTTGCTTTTGCAGCTTGGCTGCTTGGTTCTGACATGCTCCCTCTGGGAAGCCTGTTTTTATTGAAAGATGTTGATTTGACTTCTGTGAGATTATGAAACCACAATTCCTGTCAGAAGTTGCTGAACTGCATGAAAATGTTCGTGTTGTGCCACTGAAGACACTGAAGCAGGTAAAAGTGTGAGCTTCTGAAAACAAGGAGTGGTCAAAAATGACACTGAATTTCATCCTTATATTTATTCCAGCATGATATAATGTGTCTGCCTATATAGGAATAATATTCCCAGATTCCACTGATTTTGCTTGAAAATCTAAGCAGGCAACCTATGTCAGGAATTGGTCTCTATTAAAGAATATGTCGTAAAGCAAAGTTTGGTTTAGGTGGCTTGCCCCATATGACAGAGTTACTTTTGTCAACAAAATAAAATCCACTTGACTAGCTTATCATTCTGCTGTGTAATCATAAAGCCATCCTTTTCCATTCACTGCATGGTGTTCAATTTCTGCAGGAGTGGGAGGTGAGAATAACAAAACCCTGTCTTATTATACCTCTGGTTTACATCAGAACAAGTAGGACTCCTAAACACCATGAGAAGAAAAGTGGTGTATGTCCATTTAATGAGATAGTATATCACATGTTGAGCAGGAGGTGCCAGAGTGTCTCCCTAGGGGCAGAAAGCAAATGCCTTTTTTTGACTTGTTCTCCCTGCCATCCCTTGAGCAGGGAGTGATACAGGACCAGTGCAGCGTGTATGCAGTTACCAAGGCTCTGAATGTTCTGGGTAAATGACCAAGAACAAATTTTACTAAGTAAAGCAGAGAGGGCATAGCAATTTTCATTACTCATTACGTGGTGAGATTAGACTGGCACAGAAACAGCAGAGGCAGCTCCCATGATACCAGAAGTACTTTGTTTCAAAGATGAAAGTTGCTTGCAATGCAGTGAAAAATTATAGAGAATTTAAATGTAATGAAGTGGTGGGACACTTACTAAACACACGTTGCATAATAGGTCATCTGCTAAGCAGGCTTAATCTGAAGTGAATTTTTCAATACATATTGAGTTAAAAATGGAACTTCCTTCTGGTTATGAGTCCTGGTTTTGTCTTTTGTATTACTGGTACAGAACAGTAAGATGCAGTTGAGGACCTAATTAAGGTGTTACTCACAAAAAAAAAAAAAGAAGAAATAATTTCAAAAAAGAGAGAAAATCCATATAAATGTTTGCCTGTAGCTAACTGTAATCAGCCCTAATCTCTAGGGGCTTGATTTGGTCAACCCTATTCATGTAGCAAAGTACTTTTTATTCTAAGTAATCCAAGTGGTTTACAAAGTGGGCTACTCAGTGTTGTGTTAAGTTGCTTAATACAACAGTAAGAACGGGATCTAAATTCTCTCAGGTTCTGAGACCTTGCCTTAGTGTTTGTACTTCAGGGCAAAAATTACTGTGAATATAAGGAGGGGTGAGGTATGTTTCTTTCACAATGAAGATCTCAAATAAAATTGGAGCATCATAGGAAGAAATCAGTTTGGTTATAATTGCCTGCGTAAAATACAGGGGGATTGGAATAACTTGCATATGAGGGTAAACTGGAGGTACTGACTTGGCAGTGACTGGTTGGGAAGTTTCAGGAAGCCTGGTTTATTAGCACTGATTATAGAAACCATGTGGAAAGAATAAAGTGGACAAATGACTGAAAGGCAGCTGTTTTCAGGTGACTTCTTTTGGAATGAGAACAAATGGTCTTGAATCCCAGTGGATCAGTGTTGAGACCACGAGGTTATATTCAAGCTGTGCTGTTAACAGATGTTTGCTAGAAACAGTTGCACAGAGAAGGGATGCCTTGTCAGTAGGCAGGAGGATTCAATCTGAGCAGTAAGTACCAGTAATAATGTTGTTAGCATTTAGGTTCTGATAATTTGTTTTGAAATGTCTTAACACTGGACAAGCTCCCCATGTGTGGCATCCTCTTCAAATTCTCATCTAAGCTTTTGTTTGCCCTTAAACTAAGTGAAAAATGTTGAAACTTGATGTTTTATACATAATAGGTATTGCCCATCAACACAACCTTGGCATTATTAGCACCATGCTCAAAACAAATGAGCTAATCCCAGTGGCACACATGGCAAACAACTCTTGAGACAAAAGACTGAGCTGTTTTTAAGTCTGCTGTTAGAAGGAAATGAAGCTATGTGGATATATAAAACCAGCTTGTAAACTCACCTGTTGATAATCCACAATCTAATGTATGTTTCAAGTAGGAAGCAAGAGAACTGAATGGGAAAGTAAAGGAAACTGTCCAGGAACATAAAAACGAATAGATTTCTTAACTCTGTTAAGAACAAAAGAGAAACTAAACACAATTTTAGCTCAGTATATGACACTAGCAGTTGAATTTTCAGTCATTTTCTGGTGCTTCTGACAGCAAGGAAGATGAAAGGAGGATTGATCTATTTGTATGCTGTGGTGTGATTTTCTTTACTAATTTCTTTACCACTAGAACTGGAGATAAACAGTAGCTTAAATGACACAATTATTTTTTTTTTAATTGTCAGAGCTGTTTTTTGCATAGGAATCCTGAGAGTTTATTGATGAATTCGTGATAGGGGATGTGGTTTCTTTTCAGTAAGTCTTTAAGAAAGGTTGATACAAGATTTTTATATTCCTTCCTTAATTTTCAAATAGTCAATCAAGACAAATTGCATTTGTAAGCATTGCATTGCTATGTCATGTACTAGTATTTTGTGAGGCACTTGAGTTTATATTCTAGCATGTCTCAAGTGTAAAATTTAGATGGTAGGTCCCTCTGGTAGGATGACCAAGGAGTCAGTAGCTTTCTGTGTGATTTAACACTTTATAGGTGAGGGAGAAAGTGCCCATCACAAATTACCAATGCTGAGTTATGTGAATTGAGTGGTAACTTGAGTACAGGCAAATTATATGTTTAAAGGGTAGGTTGTAGAACAAACCTTTCCAGGATGAATGGCCTGTTAACTATGAAAAATTACTTCGGGTGTCGATGTGCCTATTTACCTAACCATAAACTTGGAAAACATCATTTTGGAGGCAAAAAAATAGCACAGGTACTTGAAAGTTTTATGCAAGTGGCTAAAAGGAATTACAGTGTGACTGCTGCTGAACCTCTGTGTCCAAGCCTGGTGGTGTGTGTGATTCCAGGGTGGAGAAGTGCTAGGGGGGCAGTAGGAAAGCCCATGTCATTTCAGACCAGAGCCTGTTTAGTGTAGCATATGTTCTCCCACAAAGACCTGGGTGTCTGGGGAAGGTTGTGAACACAGTGAATTTTGTAAAAGCATCTTCTGAGCTGCTTGTAGTTCATGCATTTAGAGTGCTGTATCATATGCTTATCTTGCCTCTCCCTGGGCCTGTGCAGGTTTCTGCAGTATCTTTTGGTGAAGAGTGCACAGATTTGCTGCCGTTTTCTTGAAGAGCAGTCTTGCTTCTGCTGGCTTTGTTGGGTGGCCATGGGTTCTTGTGTAAGAAACGGAACAGTCAATCCATACTCACCATCTCCAAGACTCTTATGACTTTTCTTGTGCGTTTCTTTATTGTTTTCTGGCTGACTGGTCGGGTTTTTGTTTGTTCTTTTCTCTCTGTAAAATATCCCTCTTCCATCGTTTCCTTTCCAGGCTGAAGATCTGCGGCATTCTTTACATGTAAGCTGTTTCATGGCTTTGCTTGTCCTTGTTAGCCTTCTCTGGACCTCCAGGACCCAGGATGCTGGAACAGGGGATGTTTTTGCTCTTAATTCAGGTTCTCTGACTTGGTTTACTGTGAGTTGTATTTAGCAGAGCTCAAGGAAGAAGGAAAATGTTGGGAGACTAGTTGTCTCTCCCTTGAGACAATTCTTGAGAGAGAAAAAACCCAAGAACCTTATCCTAAATTAACTGTGTAATTGAAATATTATAGAAAAGAGCTTTGACAGGTTCAGCAGACCAGGACATGGAGAGAAACAAGTGGAAATTAGAAATCAGGGATACCTTTTGAACAGTGGCATAAATTACTGAGGCAGAAAATTAAAAAGTGGTGTTTCTGTCATGGGGGAAAAAAATACCAAGCAATTACTCAAAGTAAGATTTCAGGCAGTGACATCTTGTGATCTGTTCTGGAAAGGTCAGACTAGGGAATGACAGGCTGGTGTTTGGTTAGCTAAAACTGATCTCACTGCTGAAAGATCCAGGTGTGTTTCCAAAGGCTGTCTGTTTTCCCAGGGCCTGAATTTTCAGAAAGAGCAAGCACTTATGTTCTTAATTATATTTAAACTCAGATGCAGTTAACATCTCTGAAAAGTGGTCCCACAGGAAGAGAGGAGGGCTGTGCAGTGATTGGTCCCATAGTCCATGGGGTGACTGTGACAGGTGTGCGTGTGCAGGAGGGGAAAAGGAAGCGTGTCAGGAGAATTAATAAAAAGAGTTGTCATATTTCTGCCAGGGATAATGAAGGGAAATATGTCTTTGTGGTTAGCAAGTTCATCACTTCCAGGATCCACTGGCTCATCATGCCTGGGGTAGTCTGGCTGTCCTAGGCTGTGCCAGCTGCCTGCTGAGTCTTGTGCCTGCTGAGCAGTGGTACGCTCTGAAGTTAGTCTCGAGTACCTGTAGGGCATGTGCAGCCCTTCAGAGGCAGTCTTGGTGGTGTATCCTGTGCTGGGATAAAGAGTTGGACTCTGACAGGTCTTTCTCTTCCGTGTTTCCTGGGAGGGCTGTCAACCAGGCAGATGGGATTCTTTTACCTCCTCCCCTACCCAGGCTCCCAGAACCGGTACCCTGAGTGCCTGTGGAGCAGTCCTCTGCAGCACCCACATCTGTCAGCTCTCTCCCCTTCCCAGGGACTCACCATTGCTCTCTTGGGATTTCTGCCCTCAGGGAACAGGCAGAATATTCTCATTATAGTTTCAGACATTCTTCTCTAAGACAGGAAGATTCATAAGCGAAGTACATAAGGAGCACAATATAGTGCATTTGAAATCATGTTACAGATCCTTTGCTCTCCAAGCAGAGGCATGAGGTAGTCATTTTTAGGGTGTCTGCTTAACTCAGGCCTGGTATCCTCTAGGCAGGCTTTTAATTTCTCTTTTTCACAAGTTTCCATATTGTGCTTGAAAAACACTGTTGAAAGTTAATATAAATGCTCTGAAAAGCAGCACTCTCTTCACGTGCATTTAAACACTAATACAAAGTTAAGCCAGATCCTTTTGACTGTATAACGCCCTCGCTCCCAGCTTTTTTTACTGGCATTTCCTAACATCTTCTCAGTCTGTTGCGATGTCTCTGTTGCAACTTGTTGGGTCACGCTTGGGATCAGTAGCGTGTGTAAACTGAGTTGCTCTTTTCTATGGCTTCTGAGGATCTGCGTGATGAAGTGATGACACCCAGGAGCACATCAGATGCTGGTGTCATCTCCAGACACAAAAACAGGGCATGTGTCCTGTATCTTTAGAATCTTTGTGATTTTCATCTCATAATTTCAACCTATGACCTTGTAAACACCAATCAGTAGACAGGACAGTGCAGTGCTTGATTTGTGGAGACATTGTCCTGGTTGACTTACGTGGCATAGCCTTCCCAGGCAACCTTTGGCGTGTTAAAGCAGCAAAATAAATGAAGAAAACTAGCATGTGTAGTGTTAACAGTTTTCTAAAATGTCCATATTTTCTCTTGTGATGCCAAAGTATTCCTTCCCTCAGCTCTGCTTTGTTGACAGGCTGATTTTCCTCACTCTGTATTGTCCTTGAGTACCTGATGTAGTGGATAGACAGAAATTTTATGGTGATAGTGAAAGTCATGTTTAGATACTGACATATTCCTGAACAGGATTCACAAGTAATGCTGTCAGCACAAAGGAGCTAATGCCACTTCTTGGGGATGCAGTAAATAAAGAGGAAATTGAAGTTTCTTTAAATATTTGCAGTTTTTCATGTAGAAGCTGCAGTATGTGAATATTGCATGAATATCAATAGCCAAATTTTTATTGAAGTGTGCCTGAAAATACCTAACAGCAGAAGGAGTTACTACCTTTTTTGTCAGTTCTTTGAACTGATTGTCATTTTTCGTTGAGTCTCTGTATTTTCTGGTGATCTCTTTATTCGTTTGAAAGAATTGCTTGGAAAATAATTAGTGGACAATCAGTTTTTATTGAGAATTGGAGAAAAGTTGTTCAAGGCATAGATTTTTCAGAATTGTGTGTCTGGATTTGTACTGATGAGGGAATTGCTGTTTTCCTGTGTCAGGAGAAGTCTCACTAATGAAGGGGCACAAGTGTGGTCGTGATGGATGACAGCTGCCCTTTTCTTTCAAGGGACTTTAGCAGTAGCGAAGGAGGAAGCCGACTGATATGATTCACTAGAGTAAAACTATGCAGAAGGTGAGGGCTTGTCAGGAGACTCTGGGGAAGGTGGGAAGCAGAAAAGAAAAACAGATACCTGCATTGGTGAGAAAGTGTAGGGTTTTTTTATTTCTCTTTTAACACAGTAGCAGTGCACTATCCAAATCTGAGTAGGGAATGTTTCTGTCTAACTTGCTGGTTTTCTTCAGGGTCTGATTAGATGGACAAAAAACCTTTTTATATGCCCCCTAACTGCTGCAGCTGGCAAAAGGAGGGAATGGGACTGGGTTGTCTTTCTCAGAGACTGCTACAGCTGAAACATCAGAGTGGGTGGAAGGTGTCCCAAACCAGGAATCTGGCCCCTGTGGTGGTGGAGTTCACCCACACTTGACAGGAGCCAAAAGAAAGACTTCTTATTTAAAACTAGTAATTTTAATGTGAATGCTGTTCAGTTCATCACTTTGAGAGTCATGAGAAAAGCCTTTTTTAAACCATCTGAAAGATTCTTTAAATCACAATTGCATCATCCTATGCACAACTTCGCACATAGCAGAATTGCTGAAAGTTATTAAAAGGACAGGGTAGAAAGTAGGAATGGAAAAAAATTGTTCAGATAAACTGATTTATCTTCCCCATCTATCGTCCCAAGTAAGTCTTTCATATTCTTGAGATCGCTGTTTTTAGAACCACTTAAGTGATACTTACAGTACTTCATCTCTGTCACCATAATTGGTATCAGGCCACATTCACTGATAAGGAAACTACCTCAGGAAGTCTTATTTGCTTAATTTCTTATCTATACCTTATTTAGGTTATTCTGAGGGATAACTGTTCTCCCCTGATTTTACTGTGTTTCAGATTCTTTTAAGCTACCTGTAGGTTTTCACTCCTTTGTCCTGGTGCTTGGCTAGACTATAGTAAGATAATTTTATTGCTTCTAACAAATCTGTAATAGACATGTGGGACTGGAATGTCCTGAAACAGCAGTGATGTACTGAGCAGCATGGAAAAATTATTAGTGTGTGATGTGGAAAAATGACTAGTATCATACAGGTTTAAGGAAACCCTCTTTTCTGTCACCAGCGCAGGTTATTTTTTTCATAGCTTAAAATTTGTTTGGTTTTACTTCCTCCATCTCAAAAAGGATGTAGTAGGAGAAGAAAAGCTAACAAGAAGGCCAGCATGTGTGAGCAGAGAAACAGGAGAGTTCAAAGTATCACAGTCTTAGTCAGCTGGAAAAAGTAAAGTAACTAAGAGAAGATGCTGGAAATGTATGACATCATGAATGGTATGCAGACGGTGAATAATGACTATTTCTTTGTTCACTCTTAAAATGGCACTAATTAGGATGTTCAGTGAAATTAATTATAAAGTACAAGAAAGGAAGCACTGCTTTATGAGCACATCATTTTAGTGTGGGGTTCCCTGGCATGGAATTGGCGTGGAGCTCTTGAAAGAACAGAGCAGTTTAGTGAATGCTGTTACTTTGGGAAATCTGTGATTTCTAGAAGCCATGGGACTAATCAGGGGAAAGATTTCCCTGCTTACATTCCCTACTTATTTCTAATTTGGTAAGACAGAAATAATTGAATAAAATGGACTTTTGCACCAAGTATGCCATTGCCTCTATCCTCTCAGGCTACTGAGTTTGTTTGCCAGGTATGGAAGGTGGTCATTCCTTTGTCCCCTTATTTGCTGCAGCATTTCTGCTGGCACTACCAGATGAGGGTGGCTGGGGGCTCGGGACCTGCCCAGAGCTGTGACACTGCCAAACCTGGCACTGCTCGGGGCTGGGCAGGCTGGGCTGCAGCATCGGTGCTGATGGTATCGTCCTGCAGGGCCCGTCCTCCCTGTGGGCAGCCCAGGAGACTCCCCATGCTCCTTGACCTGTTCTATCTTCTTACAGAGCTATTTACACAGTTGCAGAGGTGTAATTCTCCCATCATGCGTCAAGGTCTTTTGGGTGATAAACTGATTGACCTCTTTATCATACTCCTTCAGTAGTTGCTTTCCAAATTACTCTTAGGTAACTTTTTTGTGAGGTTTCCTGTAACACTGCTAAATGAAATGTCAAGAGTCTGATAGGAAACTAAGATACAAATATATCATTAAGGGCAGAAAAATTCCCATTCTAGACCTGTCTTTTTCAGTAAGCCTGTATTTTCTTTCCTGTTCTCACTTGGCATTCTTCTCACTGCTTATTATTTTACTATTTTTACATAATTCTTAATTTACAAGTTTCCCAAAACCACAGAGAGGTTCAGTCCACCCACTCTACACTTTGCCTAAAAATGCGGTGTGATCAAATTTGCATTAACATCTAGTCACTTCCAATGGCTGTGCAATCCCATCTCCAGTGTATGTGCAGTGCAGGAATATTTGGGAGGCAGAACCGTGAGTCATTTCACCACTAAGCAAATGTTCAAGTTCAAAAAGTAGCCGAGGGCAGTTGTTTAAAGCCTGTGGAGCTCTTCATCTAGATCTGACTGAACAAAATGTGGTTCCTGAGGCTTCCATCATGCCTGTGTGTGCTCTGGGTACCTTTGTGGTTATACTAGAGCTACCTGCCTCCAGATCAGGTCAGAAAACATTTGGCTTCCTGGAGGAGAAAGAAGATAAGGGGAACTGGAGGGACAGTACACTGTGGTGTGTTGCTTTGCCAGGCTTTCCAGTCACTGTGCTGTAGACCGTTCCCGTAGAGCACGATTTGTGACCTCGGCCTCACCACGTGTGTGGTATGTGAGCTTACCAGTACCTGTCAGGTTTAATGGATTCATTGCAATTCTTTCTTCTGAAGGTCTGAAATTTTTAATTTAGGATTTTAAAACTTTGTATGCACAATTAAAAACACAGACTAGTTAAGAATTCACACTATTCAAATAATTAGGATGTGGTTTTGAATTGCCCAAACCTGTCTAGTTATTAGGCATAATGTATGGACAGTGTTCTCAACCCTTTGTTGCAAGGGTAGAAAAAAAAAGGGGGCACTAGAGGGTAAAAGAAAAATGTATCCAAACACCAAATGTCAGATTTTGGTTTCAGGAGACAAATTCACAGATTGACTGCTTCTTTTAGCCTGTGGCTAAACAGACTATACAAAACATATTGTTGCACATAGCTGTGAAATAAATGTGTCTAATTGTTCAACTTATTTAGGATTTATTAACATTTCTTGACAAAAAGCATGGTATTTTGTTTAATCTAAACACAGCTTGTCTTTCAGACTTCTCTTTTTCTTGTCTTGCAGTTAGAGGTTTTCAACTATATGTGCATATTTAGTTGTCTTCTCTATTGTACCACTGCTGTGTTCAGGACCCTACTAAACAAACAGGCTCATAGTCCTGACAACCAAGAGCTAGAGTATATTATATGTCTCCTGTGAATACAGTATTTCCGGTTGTAACATTTTCCTGAATAGCATTTTTTAAATCTCCAGACTTAGCAGGCAATGCAATTAGGAGGATCTGGAAATTACTGCTATTTCACAGGGGGAGAGGGAGGTGTCCTACCTCCCAGGTAGGAAGCTGCAGGGGAGAGAGTTGTCGCTATTGCTATTTTGTCATCTTTTTGTGCCACAGTGGCTTAGTGGTTGCTGTTCTGATCAGCTCTCCATTTTCAAACACAAAGCTTTAGAACAAGCAATGTTTAGCTAATAGCAAATATTAAAAGTCCTTCAGAGAAACTGCTTTTATTGCATATCGTTATTTCTCCCACCTTCACACAGACTTTACCTTTTTCCCATTCAGCAGGTGCAAAATGTCTTTCTCTCTCTCTACATCTCTCTGGCCTACTTTATTTCTATTCCCACCCCTCCAAGGTCTTCCTGGTGCATATCTAGTTAGTGTGAGATTATTGCTCTTAACTGTTTCCTACCTTGTGTATTGCTTCAGAGAAAAGTAAGGGAAAAATATCTGAAAACTTGTCTACTTTTTCCAGCTAGACCAAATAATTTACTAGAAGGCCACGTCTACCTTTCTTGTCTTTCTCCAGGGAAAGGTCACAAAAAGTTCAGGTAGTTTGCCTACATGAATGTGTTATGTAGTTGTAATTATAGTTATCCTGGACTAATTGAAGTGTTATCTGCTGGTAGCACAAAACACTGTGAACTCAGTAGTTGGCAGGGTTTCTTCAGTCAGGATTGTGCCATATTGGCAGTTGTATATAGGTAATGGATAAAGAAAACATCGAGTATTTGTCAGGTGTTTTGTCTGTCATGTTGTCATTGTGTTTCTGATGGTTTAATACTGTGCCCTGCCAATGCTGCCATTACCTATTTTTCCACACACTCCTTTCACTTTGATCAGCAGAAGGTGGTATAGCAATGGTGAAAATACAAATGGTCAGAGAAACACAGTAAGAAAGCTAATTTAAAAAGTTTCAGTGTGGGTGTCCAGTCTCAGAGTTGAAGTGTCTGAGATCATTGAGTGATGCTGTGTTTCAAAATGCTATCAGGGAAAAGCCAGCATCATCCTGATCTTCCCCTTCCTCCTGCTGTCCCTCCTGCCATGTACACTGTGTGCATGTACTTAAACTGTCTGTGTTTGGTTACTACATGCTTTCTGCCTTATCTGTAGTGTCCCCAACCAGTGCACTTATGACTGCATCCCCCTCAGGTGGTGGGTGGGATATGCCAGCAGTAACACCCGGGTGCTTGTCCAGGGCTCTTGGGAGTCTCTTCTGACTGAGAGAGCAGCACTCTGGGGCAGCCCCACAGCATTCATCTTGCTGTGGACATGGGCCAGCAGAAGGGTCAAGTGCAGCACACTGGGCCCCTCCTTGTTCCTTGTGTACATTACAGTGTGGCAGGCGAGTCCTCGCCCTTCCTTTTACTATCTGCCTCTTGCTCTCTGGAAATAGCAAAGGTTGCAACAAAGCCTGAATGCAAGTCAGAAGCCCTGCGCTGCCATTCCCAGTCCTTTCCTCCCTGATCTTCCAGAGCTGCTGGCTTGGACCACAGGAGGAGTCCTCCCAAGAGGACAGCGTGTCCCTGCTCCTGGTTTTGCTGGGCCCAGCCTTGCTTTGTCTTCTTGCCTTTCCCCACTTCGTCCAGGCTGCAGCATCCTGCTGGAGGCAGTGGGATCTTTCTAAGAGCTTGGGGACAGTCAGGCAGGGAGAGCCATGAATTGCCTCCTGACACCCCATCCCCACTCCTGGAGCTGGGGCTGCATGCTGCTGTCACCCCCCCCAGGTATGTGGGTCTGGGCTCTGGGTTTGAGGGGAGCCCCGTGGGGCCGGGGCTGGCTGAGCTGCTCCATCCTCCCTGAACTTCGGCTTTGCTCACCCACTGCTGTTACAAGAACTGGAAATCTCTACCCTGCTCTGGTAGAGAGCTCTGGTTCTGACAGCTCCCGAGTGCCTTTTGAGTCCTGCAAGGGCTTCTGCAGCTGCAGTGGTCTCTGTGTAGTGCAGCTGATAGAAAAAGTCTTCTGCACAAAATTGTTACTTTCTCATGCATGTCTGTGTATGTATATGCTTTGCAAGACTCTTGGCACACTTTTACCTTCAGAGATTAAAGTAGTGTTTAAATATAATGTACTTGTGGTGAAGTGGTGATTAACCAGTATTTGTTGTGGTTGTACCAGGGCAGTAGATGTGTGTATATTCACCTGAGGGTACAAAGTACTTGTATGCAGCAGCTGAATTGTGAGGAATCACAGAAGAAACCATGGCAGCAGTTGTGTATTGCTGTGGTATCATATATACATTACTCTTGCAGAGTTCCTGAATAATTACTAAACCTGCTGTACTTGATGAAGTTTCCTTGCCTTACAATTCAATCTTAAGGCCTAATAGGCATTTTAATGTGTCCTCTTGTTCTTCTTCACATACTTCTCCTTCTTGTACATACTGTAGGTCTCTTTCAAAACATGCTGAAAGGTAAACATCTTCACAGTTAATGACTTGATTTTTTTTTCTCTTTAGATGACAATCAGAACAAAACCAATGAAAAGAAAGAGAAGAAAATGGTTTCTCAGAAGCCCCATGGTACCATAGAATATACAGTAAGTACTGGTGTGTGATGTGTTCATGCCTGCTTTTTGAAAGTACAGTTGTTGAAGTTGAGAGGAGGGCAGTGGCACAAAACTGTAAGCAGAAATTCTTTCTCACTTTGCACCTATCTCAGTAGGAATTGCCACTGTTGGTACCAATCAAATACCACCGTATGGGGAGAGCTAGGGTCACATCCTGAATCTGTGTTCAGCGCAGGATCTCTGCCTCTTGCAGCTGCCAGTTATATTTTTACTTCTGCATTATGACTCTCTAGTAGAGCAATGGTTTTGTTATTTTGAAAAATACTCCCATTCTGCCATGTTGCTTAAGTCATCAGGCAGTTGACCTGTGCTTGATGAGATCTGTTTCTCTAAGCTGGAGCAGGGCAGCAGTGTGCCAGCTCTGCCCAAAACATCTGTGTGAGCCCTCAGGCCCCTAAGTGCATTCCACTCCAGCATACAGAGCCTCTGTGGAAGGTGGTGTCCCAGCTGGGAACTGCACAAATGCCTGACAGGCTGTGGCTGCTGGAGGTGTAGTGAACTTTGCAGTGTATGACCTTCTGCCCCTTGCCAGACCAGTTCTAAATATAGTTGTGCTGCTTTAAAGTTTTAAGAGAAAAGGGGAGGGACATCTCTAACACCTCTACATTTTGTCTACTGTATAGTAGGAAAGAATATTTCTGTCCTTTTTTTGATTCTGATTTATCACCTAAGCCATTAAATAGATGGGTTGTTGAGGTCATCAAGTCTATCCTTGCAAACAGTCTGTTAAATGGGTTTAATTCATGTGTGGTGCTGTGTTCAGTATTGTATCTTAGTCATCAACTCTTTCTTCAGGCTGGAAATCAGGACACCATAAACAGCATAGCATTAAAGTTCAACGTCACCCCAAACAAGCTTGTGGAGCTCAATAAGCTTTTCACACAGACAATTGTGCCAGGCCAGGTAAATCTTTTATTTGTTTGGGGGTTTTTTAATACCTGAATCATAATTGTTTACTATGTATATAGAAGTTTTTTACTACTTATGTGTATCTTTTAGTTACTTGGGTACAAGGATAATGAACAGTAATTTAAAGTCCTACCTCAAAGTGAAACTCAGTAGATTATTATTTGGAATTGGTGTGAGGGGGAAACTTTGTAATTGCCATATCTGGCTTGTTATTTATGTACTGTCTCTAAAGCTTAAAGATGACTGAAGCTCAAGAAGATAATACAGCTGTTGCAAGGGAGTTGGATTATTGGGAAGTCTGGATAAATGCAATCTATAATGCATTAAAGAATTAGAGACAGAAATTGAAATGGTTTTGTGCCATTATGTTGGGTATGACTCAGTCTCCTGTGAGATGAGAAGTAAAGAGAGAGAGGCTTTTTAGGAGAGTCCAGGACTGGAAATGTATATGTGGAGATTAACATCTGGTTCATAAAGAGCAGATCTCTACTTTTGCTTCACAACCATGAGGAGGTTGAAGTATCTTGATTTGTAAATAGGCACGCAGAGATGATGTGACTTGCCTGAGAATACCCAGCAGACAAAAGCTGGAATAAGGAAATTAGTTTCATTTTTCTGAATATTTTTTTAAGATGTACATTGCAGATATGAGTGATCAGTATTGTGTTGTCTTTCTAGTATAATATAGTTAATAACCTTTTAAAACTTTTGCCTCATTGTTTTGAAAACCTGTTTGTATTTAGATTCTCTTTGTGCCAGATACAAGTGCTGGGAGGCTGTCTTCTAGTCCTGGTGCTCCTGTTTCTCCTTCATCATCAGATGCTGAATATGATAAACTCCCTGTAAGTCAAACATGGTTCCCTGGTCTTAAACTCTCAGAATATTTTCTGAAATAAGTCTGAAACTCAGAATCAAGGCTGTGTAAATAGCATTTCTTGGAGTTTACAGGCCTTGTGTAGTATCTTGCGTTAAATTAGTTTGCTCTACTACAGAATTTACCATTGTCTTAAAAATACTCCATATTAAGGGAATTCTGAATGTGGAAACCCATTGCAAGTTCAGCTGGGCCCTAAATCTATCAAACTACTAAAAACAGTGTAGTACATAATTTTGAAAGAATAGAAAGCTAAATATGAAAAATTATTTAGTGTTTCCTACTGGAGATTTTTATGCTGCTCTGCAGTCCAGAGCCTTGATCCTGTGCTGGCATCCTTGAAAGGGGAGGTGTTAGTTTAGTCTGAGCAGTCAGCTTCTTTCAAGTTAAATTGTGGTGGTACCCATATACAGACTTGTCTTTAGACAAGATCCATTTAGATTTGTGAAAGGCCTCAGCATAGTTGATCATTCAAGGGTGATTGGCCATGATGATTTTTAGATAATACCTTTAGGCAGTTTAGCTGCCTTTAACATCTGCTGAGGTTAAAGTAGTAAGTCATTTCAAACACATCACTAATCAAAAGTGGAGAGAAGCTTGGAGTGAACAATTGCATTTAATATTTTACCCCCATGCCATCTGTGTGGAGAATCACACTAGAGCTCTGTGAGCAGAGGTCTTCAGTGTAGATGATGCGTCAGGCCAGGCTCTCTCCCTAATGAGAGTGTATAATTGAATTTTGGTGAGCTGACCTGCCTTGGTGTTTTTTAATTTCTTGCCTGTTATTTGTATGGCATTTCCTGTAAGGTTACAAGGGGTTTTTTTTTTTCAATACATGATACTCTGCGAAGTGTACATATATACCTACATACATGACCATTGCTTTTCTTCCTTATGCAAATGGAAAATAATTGTTTGAACCTGGCCTTTTAAGTTTTCAAAAATCTAAAAGTATGACTGTGGTCCTGTGGTTACTCTGCACTGAACTTTTTCTTTTCTAAGGATGCTGATTTGGCAAGAAAGGCTTTCAAACCAGTGGAGAGAGTCCTGTCCTCTACTTCAGAAGAGGATGAGCCTGTGGTTGTCAAATTTTTAAAAATGAATTGTCGTTACTTCACAGATGGTAAGGTAGGTGGAACCTGATTTTTGGGCATTGTTTGAGATTTTCTTTGGATAAGTGAGAGATGAATTCTGTGGGAGTCGAATGTGCTTCATGTTTTTAAAGAATGTAAAGTTATGTTGACTTTATCTATAGGTGCTGTGTTTGTTGGTACTGTGATAATATGCTATTTAATTGTGTTCTTTTGCTTGTGTGTTGCTAGATAGACAGAGAGAACTGCACTTCAGAATTATGACATGTCAGGATTAGTTGTCCAGTTCCATCAAATTGAGCAACAGCTTTATAAAATGAGTACATGCCAGTCTATTTCATTTATGACTTGAAGATAAATTTTAACTGTTTCCAGAGCAGTGTTTCCACATATGCTGATGTTGTTCTGCACCTGCTGATGAATGTTGTGCAAGCCTAATAAAGGATAAATATTACGTTATACAATCTTTTCTTTCTGTTTCTTGTAACATACACCGAGACTGCAATCCTAAATTACAACAAGTGTTTTAGAAGCAAAGGCACAAAGCTTGGGTAGTATTTTAGCCCTTTTCTCAAGGTTGCGAGACACTGTCTTCCTGAGCTGCCTGCTTTGATATATCTGTCCTTGTTGACTCTGGTTTCACGCAGCTGTCTGCGTGTTTGGGTATTCAAGTTCTCTGGAATTTATAACACTGGAGATGCTAATCGTTGTAGTTGCAACATTTTTTTTCCCCTAGTCCTGACTTTTTGTAAGATGGATGTGTTTACACCTACAGTTTCATCTTCTTTTTGCATTGAGTGGATGTAGACTGTATTTAACCACTCTGCAATTTTACAGTCTGCTATTTTGTAGAATGTAATAGAGAACTACTTGCTGTCTCGCATATAAATTAGGGCAGTGCTGTCACTTGCTATTGTGATGCTTGTTAGGTGCAGAGGATACAGATTGCCAATTTTATGGCTGCAGGATGGAAAAAGTAATTTTCAATCAGAGCAGTCAAAAATGAGACAGCTTCTTTGCCAGTGTAGCTGAAATCACTTTTGCCTGGCTTCCTGCAGTGGCTGGGTGGGAAGTATACCCTGCTGATGTATCGTCTTCTGGCTTCTGGGAGAAGCCTCTGCACTTTATTTTGATTCTGTCATCCAAACACAAACCAAGCTTGTCAACCGAGTCATACAGGAGAAGCAAATGGAAAATATGAACAGACTTTGCTTTATAAAGGAGCAGGCATTCATGTACTCATTTGCCAGTGCCAAGCCATCAGGTTGATATCTTACTGCTTTAAAAAAAAGCCCCACAAACCCAGGCTTGTGGTCTTTTATCTGCCTATTTTTGAGCCTTGCTTGGCTTGCCTTGCAGATGACCTTGGATAATTAGTAGTATCTGCTACTTAGCGGGGCTACTTAGTATTAGTGTGGGTCATTCCAGTTGATCTGTGTCTCCCATTTATCAGATGTTATGATTTACACACAGCTGCTGAGTTGGTCTGGTGAATTTTTTAGTTCATCTGGAGAAGAGGGTGCAGAAGCAAGACAGAGCTCCCTTTTAAACCTTGAAAAATGGTCAGTTACTATGGATTGATGCTGAATAATGGCTGATGCCGGAGCCTTTTATCAAATACATTGCTGGAGCACATTTTGAAGAATTAAATGAGCCCTCTGCAGCTGTGCAGAATATACTTGGACCAATGATAGCAGCTATTTCTAGGTTGGGAAGAAGCTGTCTCATACCAGAGCCCTGTATGGAGAAGATTTTTCCATGTACCTCTGGGAAAGTAGATCAAGAAGACCTCTGATGTTAGCTTGGCATAGTAACCTGGATGTTTCCATGAGTAAAAATGCATGCAGATATGTTGGTTGCATGCAAATTCATGGCTCAAATAAAAGTAGCTGCACCCAGAATAAAATACTGTGTAGTTTTTTAAAAAAATAAATCCACTAATCTGTTTTGTCTGAGATTGATTAATAATCACATTTTTAGCTTGTAGCAGTCCGCACTGAAAGTCGAATAGTTCAGATGTTTTTCCTTACCAGCCAGGAACTTGGATGTTACTAAGAATTTTTTTTTTCTCTCCTTACAATGTCTGACTTGATGCAATTGGAAAGCAAAGTATTTTGCCAGCAAACACTGCATGGCACAGTATAAAGAGGCAGAAAAGTGGTTTTGCTTTTTAGGACAGTGGCCTAAATCCAGTACCCAATGATGAGTGCATTACATGTGATGTGCTGACTCCTTCTTCTCCTGTTTCAGGGTGTCGTTGGAGGAGTCATGATTGTAACTCCAAACAATATCATGTTTGACCCACATAAGTCTGATCCTCTGGTAATTGAGAATGGCTGTGAAGAATATGGGCTCATCTGCCCCATGGAGGAGGTTGTCTCAATAGCTCTCTACAATGACATTTCTCACATGAAGATAAAGGATGCATTGCCATCGTAAGGAGTGTTCTTCCCTGAACTTACATTGCAGATTTTCAGTAAGGGTCATGGAAAAGGGGTGGGGGAAGGGGGAATGGAGGGGGGAAGAATTTTAGTGCAGCACAGGAAAGTGCCAGCAAAGGAATGATTCACTTGTCTTGTTCTTTAGAACAACAACTTTCTCTTTAGAACACTAAAGTGGGTCACTGAACGCTAAGTGACATTAAATACAAATGACATTAAAGTGTCATTAAACACAAATGGGTCACGAATGTGAGAACCAAAGTGCAAAGGAGACCAGTACAAACCAGTAATTAATAAAAATGTTTGTAATATGCCATGGTTGGGCTCTTGCACTAACCTGTCTCCAGGGCTCTTTCAGTGGATGTGAAGAGGTTTAGACTTTGACCATTACTGTGTTACCAGGACTGTTCTCAGAGGAGTATTTGAAACATTTGAAGATAACAGCACTTTAGCTGCCAACTTCAGGACTTACAGAAACACGAGACTCTGGAATTCTTCTCTCTCAGAACCCGAAATGCATTGATAGTTATAATCTATAATATATAAGAGACTTTCTGGGGTGGGCTAATTTCATTTATGCCTCTATTTGTTCTAAGCAGGGTTTTGTTCTTATAGGCAATACCTGCTTGAACAGTGAAATTCATTGAATTCCCTCCCTTTTCTCGTTTCTAGAAAAACTTTCCAGATACTTGCCACACTCATTTCTGGAGTGTTTAATTACTTCTTAGTAATTTTTAAGTGATGAGGATCTTGTATTCTCATTCCCCTCAGAGTTTTAGCAGTAACAAAGAGCTCAAGTTTTATGCTGATAAGTATTCAGAATTTTTCATTTTGAAACGTTTTATGATTGTCCTGCTTTAGAAAGAAATATTTGGGAAGCCTGCCTTCAAACAATATGTTTGAATAATGGAGACAAAAGAAGAAAGCTACTAACTGTGTTGCCTGTTACTGTTCTGCAGTAAACATGTTCAAACAGGACATCTCCAATTTGTTTTTCTCAAAAATACATTTGTACTGACTTGGGAAATATGGATGGTTGTAGATGTTGACTCATTGTCAGGTGTCGGAAATTACAGTATTAATATGATTTGAATTAAATTCCAGCAGCTAAATACATGTCCTCTGTCTTTTTGTTACGGAACTTCTGATGACTTGCACATTCTTCTTACGTGTTATATTTCTTCACCCACATGGCATATTCTGCCAAGTGGTTTACTCATTTTATTTTGGTATTATACTTTCAGTATTTTTCTCCATTGTCTTTAAAGTCTCTTATTTCCAGTACTGTATGTTTATTTTGGAGAAAGTAACTTTTCGTTGAGTTTCATGGTTTAAGTTAAGTTGATGTTTAGTTTTTCTTTTCATTTTTTCTTGTTTCCATTTTGCTTTAACATCATATGTACATCCATCATTTCCCCTGACAGTGACATACCAAAGGATCTTTGTCCTCTGTACAGGCCAGGAGAATGGGAAGACCTGTCCTCTGAGAAAGATATCAATCCTTTCAGCAAATTCAAATCCCTTAGCAAGGAAAAGAGGCAGCAGAATGGAGATACATCTATTGCTCTGGGTGCCAAACAGATAAAGCCTTCAGATAAGGAAACGTCTGCTGATTTTGAAGTTCTTCAGTCATCGGAGAGTACAGGCTCAATCAAATTAAAGTCTCTGGAGTTTCCCAACAACATCACTGCCACTGAACATTTGGAAAAGTTTGATGCAGATGCGTGTACCAAGGACCCTTCCAGGGAAAAAAATGCTTCAGATACCAAAACCAAAGAAAAATCCCTTCTAGGAGAAGGAGAGAATGGCTTCACTGAGCTGGAAAAGACATCATCTCGTATGGATAGAGGATTGGACAGAAAAATCTCAGTAATGGAAGGCTTGCTGGCTGACCCTAGGGACTTGGGGAGAACTAAGCAGCAGGTAACCAAACCTACTACAGAAGTCCAGGAGCACTTGACTGTTGATTCCTTGGAAAAAAAGGACAGTGTTGAACCTAAAGCTGACTTAGACTTAGAGCTGTGTGAAAAGCAAGATGTTATTCCAGAAGTAAACAAATGTGTCAGTACCCCGACAGGTAAGGTGGAGACTGAATTGGACACTAAGAAAGAGCTAGAGAAAGATAAACTTATTGAATTTTACCTCAATAAAGATGGAAATGGGTCTCAGTCATCTGAAGACTTACACAAGGCTGAAATCCAGAAAGGTGAAAACAATAAAGCAATTGGCATAGACCTTACACTTAGCTGTTCAAAGTCCCAAGCTAATGAAGTCCATACAGTTAAAAGTATGGAGCTTGATTCCTGCTGTGTTGAAAGGAAAGCACCTTCATTAGAAATCAGCTCAGCAGCAGCAGAGGAAAAGGATCTGAAAGAGTCTGTGGACTCTTCATTAGTACCAGCTGTAGACAAGACCTGTCAAGAAACACAGTTAGACAATCAATCAGAAATCAGACTGTGGCTGCTGCAGAAAATTCAAGTGCCAATTGAAGGTAGGTCCCTGGTTATCCTTGTTTCCTCTGAGACTTGGACAGCATTATGACGGTAACCTTTGAATGGACAGCCTTCTCTAAATTTCTTCTTTCTGTAATACCTGGTCTCTTTTTTACTCTTGGTATATTTCAATTTTATATTACCTGCTATCTTCAACTTCTCTAAGCTTGTAGTTTGATAAGTAGCTTGTGTGCTCTTTCCACATTCAGTTATCACTGCTTATGTAATCTTTACTTCTGTTTGCTGGCTTTAAGAAGGATAGTTTCAGTACTGGCAAGGACACTTCATGACCTAGGAATTGTCACTCCATATTGGTAACCACTGGTGCCTCATTGAAGTCTGTCAGTTTTGTTTCTGATAATATCCAAGGTACTAGAACATTGCTGTGAAGGGGGGCAACGAAGTATTCTTGACAATATTTGCATGTGTCTGGTGTCTCTCATGCTATGGAAACCCTTAAAGAAGTGATAAATAGGAACACATGTATGGTCCTACTAACTGATCACTTTTCTCCTGATTGGTCGTTGCCTTATCAGAAATAATTCAGGCTGTTCCAGGAAAGCACATACCAGAATGAAATCTCTGTTCAGAGCATGTGCACATATATTACCACTTCTGTGGCAACCCAGTGCCTCTAAGCACCAGCCTGTCCTGAAGTGTTGCTGCTCCTCTTTGGGTAATTTAATGAACCACTGGACATAGCCTTGATTCACATCAGATGGTGGGGGATGATTAAACTGGAAGTCTTTATTTTATGAACAGTTGTTCTTAAAATTATTTTTCCTTTTCTTTGTAAGGGTTTATATCTTGCTAGTGGTGTTTGGCTGTATGTGTACACCTAAAACAAAGAAGGGACCTTCAGTGTGATTGAGGCTGTAGTTTAATGAGCAGGTTTTTTTGGCACACTAGAATTTGAGGAGCTTAAACTGCTTTTAGGCTTGGCCCTGGCTTGTGCAGATAAAAGGTGCTTGTGTGGCTGTGTGACTGACAGAGTTGAGAAACTGATTGGGCTTTTTGTTTGTGTGTGCATGCAGGATTACCCTTCAGCATGTATGGGTTTTCTGGAGCCTAACATGTCCCCTTTATTTGCCTGCTTCGTGTTGCAGGCAGCACCACGCCTGGTCATCTTACCTATTTCTTTACAGGGCTGTTCTGTACATAGTTGTACGGCTGTGGGGGATACAGGCTGTGACAAAATGGGAATAAATGGCCTCAGTTTGGGATGAACGTGGTTTTACTAAAGTGGTTGTGCTGCTGAAGTCAGGTGTAATTCTGAGTATGGTGCCTCTGAGTATTCCACTGCACAAGACTATTAATCTTTGTCACAGTGTTTTATCAGCTGCAGTATTTGTACTTTCCTGTAAGCAGACCGTTTCTCTTGTGTCTTGTTCAGATATGCTTCCTTCAAAAGAGGAGAAGAGCAAGACTCCTCCAATGTTTCTGTGCATTAAAGTAGGCAAGCCCATGAGAAAGTCCTTTGTGTCTCAGAGCATGACTATGTCTCAACAGTACAGTAAAAAGAAAAAGCAGCCAGAGTACTGGTTTGCTGTTCCTCGGGAAAGGTAAGCTGCACTCCTGTTAGCACATAAATGTCTGTCTGTTACCTTTTAAATGTGTAGTTCTTTCTAGGGCTGAACTTTACATTACCTACATGGTCCAAGGCGTGAAGTGCAGCAGATGCTGAGGGGTGCCCTCATTTCATTGCATGCCAGCAGCATAAAGCAGTGTTTGTTGCTGGTCTAATATGGCTCTCAGTGGGAAGGAAAAAGGGCTCAGGTACCACTTGAAGATGGAAAGAGGGATATGTATGCAGCTAACATATGATAAAAGAACTGGGAGATGATTGAGGTTTCAGCTGTAATCTAGGAAATGAGGGAAAGGGGAGTAGTGGCTGGAGGGGCATGGAATCCACTAAGGTGTCACTGCTAAAAAAAGTAGGTATTTCACACGAGCAAAGGGCATCATGTGGGAAAAGGGAGACTGACTAAACAGGTGTGAGTATTTCTGTCTTTTGTCACGTTAGAAATAGTCCCATTGCAGTAAAGTTGAGGAACATAAATGTTTTCCTGTAGGTGTATGTTAATGCATAAATAATATTCTACAAAAAAGCAAACCAACAAACTGGAGATGTGGAGGTTTGTGATTTTCCACATAAATCACTCAAGAATTTTCACTGGCTGTGAAGAGTCAAATATGTGATCCTTTTCTTGACAGAAGGCAGGTAGAGCAATTCTCTGGTCTGTTGATGAACAAAAATCAGTGATTCTGGTAAATTAGATGCCAGGAAGGAGGAATCTGAACTTGTGATCCATCTCAGAGGTGTCTCTTTCAGATGCAGTCAACTTTTCCAAAATAATTTTATTTAATAATTTTAATTTCAAATATGTAGCATGTGTGTTGATTTAAGTTTGTAATTTTTGTGGTTTAAAAAGGAGTGTTTTGATTGTCTGTGGTAGTGTGGAAGTTGCCGTCCTGGAACTCTTCCTGGAGGAGAGGGAGAGGTTTAATCCAGCTGGAATGTGGTTCTTGGGAGAGTAGCTGGATAGCTTTTGGTTTGCTTGCTATCTGTGGATCTCAGTCCTTGGCTCCTGAGGGATTGCAAAAGCTTGGGTTTAGAAAATTCTAGGTTGAAGTTTGAGTAAATACTTCAAGTAGTTGGAGTGATGCTGTGATACAACACAAGGCCAGTTAGTGCTTCGGGGAGAGTGCAGCTAACAGTGAATAAAGCTCTGAGCTGACTGAGGTCATCTCTAATTACTGCTCTGTGCAACAGGTTAATCTATCAAGCTTCTAGCCACAGCCTTGGAAAACAGCTTTTCTACTTGTCTTTTTATGAGCAGAAACTTTCTGAACGGTGAACAGACCTAATCCATATATGAACTGAAGTTTTGACAATTGTTTTGTACTTCAGTTTTTATAATGAGAAAAAAGTAACTTCCACAATGAGCTGCTGGAGCAGCACCTGGCCGTGCTGGCTGAAAGACCAGATCTTTGATGTCAGGGCTGCTGTTTGGATCTTGATCAAAAGTAGTGGTGATTGATTGGCTCTGAGTTTGGGTCTTTTTGGTGCTATTGATGCCTGTTTTAACACCCCAGAACTGCATGACAGATCAAGTAGAACTTGGAGCAGAAATTAAATGCAAGACCCACTCCTTTGTATTAATGCAAGGCATCTCCTTGCCTCTTGAACAAGATGGTGTTTTCTCCAAGCTTTTGGATGCTTTCCCAAAGCAAAACACAACACTTCCTACCTTCTGGGGATATTCTTGCATTAGTATTGTGCATCTAAGTGTTGCATCCTGAGGGTGCCATGAACAGTAGGTTTTTGGGTTAGCTATGTATTTTAAACAAATATGAGATAATTTACTAAGTTTAAAACTACTTGAAATGCAATTTATATTCATGTGTGAAAATATCAAGAATACCACTCTCATCTTTTTGTCCACAAAGCAGTCCAGTCACAGTAACTTGTACAGTGTCTTAATGCTTTATAGTAATTAAAAAAAAAAAATAAAAAAACCTGTCCAAACTTGGAGTGAGATTGTGAAAAAAATTCATCTACATGTCTGTATTTAGTGTGAGTTAAATCTTCCTCTGATTTGCTTTTAGTTCTGTTTTTCTATGGTCGTAATGTTTGCTGTTAAACAGCTTCTGTCCTCAGTTGTGAAAATGGCTCTGATTTCAGCCTGGTCCCATAGCCCACAGCTCCCACAGCAGAGCTGCTCTTGCCATGTGCAGGCTGCTGCTACTGTCTGGGCCCACCATTTTTACATTTATTTATATATTTGTTGGAAGTCTCTGAAAACTTTATTAATGCAGAAGGAAGACTTTTAGGCTGATATTCTTTATAAAGGCACTAAATCTCCTGTCTAGTTTCCTGCCTGCTGTAGGTGTTCTCTGTTCTCTGTCCGTGCATGGCTTTCCAGGAGCCGCGTGTGTCCCGGCACACGTCACCCCGTGACCAGCACAGCATGGCTGGGTTAATCAGTGACTGCAGCACTGCTTTGTGCTGCCTGCGTGGTCACAGCAGTGCTCACCTCAGCTTGCAGAGGGGGTGCTGGGCATCTTGAGTTGCCTTACATACAGATTGCTCAGTCTAGGGCAGCTTCTTGCCAGGTTCAGCTGAGCAGAGGGGCACCCTTGCTTTTGGACACAAATAGAGGTTGACTGTTTTGCTGGGAAGTTTTGCAATGGGTATAGCTTACAGTATTAGAGGGTAAGTCTGTGTGTGCTCTTACTACGTGGATTTATGTTTAAATGGTATGTAGGTTTCCCACCCTAGTGGGTTTTGAGTAGTAGTAGCTCAGTAACTAGGTCACACAATTCCTCAAGACTTTTTACAGGAAAATGCCTTGCACTGAGACAGAGATAGTAATGCAGAATTTCTTTGTTTGTTAATAATAGCATTGACTAGTTCCTCAGTCAAGAAGTAAATCTCTTTAATTTTCCACAGTGTAAATTTTGTGAACAGGTTTGGTTTATGAATGTATAATTTGCACTGAAGTTGATGTAAAAAACACTGCACTGAGATCGTGCTGCTGAGAGGCCATCCACTTTCTTGCAAGATTTAGAGTCCTTTTAAATTAGCCTTTTCTAAGGAGAATACTCCTAGACTCCTGATAATAAGATATCAAACTATACAGAGGAAATTTTTGAAAACCTGTTTTTATCTATAGCTTAATGTCTTATAATGAGGGCTCCCAGAAGTCTCTATAAGCTCATAAAAGCATGTGAGGGCTTACAATAACTCAGCCCTGAAGATTTGTGAAGAATCATCATTTAGTTAAGCACATTTATAACGTAGTCATAGGATCCCTCTAGATTAGTATCTTTCTCTGGGTCAGGAGCAGTGGTTCGACTTGAAGACTTTTGAATATTTTCTTTCTGGAGTTACTAGCTTCAGGTTTCTGTAGTTATCTCTTTCCAAGTCCTTGTATTATTGATGTCTCGTTTTTAGTGCATGATACACTCATAAGCATGTGATCACCAAAACAGCTGTTGAGTTCTAGGATAAATTTTCTCATAGCTGTCAAGTTGGCTGTAAGAAAGTTCCTCTAGAAGTGGTTTTTCAATTTAAAAATTGGCTCAAATATTTTCAGTTTGGTAGCTTGGAAATACCACTGTAGCATGTTAGAATGTTAGAATTTGAATGTTAAAATGTTAGAACTTTATTAGCAGAGCATCCCTTTTCAGAATGACATCACCTCTGTAATCACCTATTTCTATTTTATGCTGCTGCTTCTTAAATCTGGACTGTCTGAATTTATTTATCAACTGTCCATTGCAGAGGAAACCTTAGATATGTACTACTTAAATAAACTGAGCATATACAAGTCCATGGGGCCTGACAAGAAACGTTCTGAGTATACTGAGGAAGCTGGTTGATGTTATTACAAAGCTGCTTTCTATCATCTTTTGAAAGGCTGGGTTCACCGGGATGTTCCTTAATAATTGGAAAGACGAATGCTGCAACCATTGTCAGAAAAATCGAGAAGAATCTGTGGGAGCACAGGGCAGTCAGCTTCATCTCAGTCCCTGGGAAGCAAGTCCTTATAGACACCATTTCCAAGCACACAGAGGGAAAGAAGTGATCAGGATCAGCTGTCATATATTTACCAAGGGGCAAATCACTTTTCTAATGACCAAATAACTTCTCTGTTTGAGATTGCTAGCTCCTTGAGCAAGAAGAACGCAAGGGGTTGTTGTTTTACCATCACATTACTAAGATTTTCAACACAGTCTTCCATAGTATCCTTGTAGCCAAATTGGAAAGATACGACCTGGACAGGTAGGCTACAGGTACAAGTGGTGTTCTTGGGGACTGATACTGCTTAATGCCTTCACTGGTGACGTGGACATTGAGACAGAACACACCTTTATCATTTTGGGGAATGACACAAAATTTGGAGAGTGCTCATGATTGGAGTGCAGGGCTACTGATCGGAGGAGCTGACAGAAGTGTCAGGAAGTTCAGAAGTGGCAAAGGCAAAAGTTGTGCACCTGGGATGGGACAATTCCTGCAGCAGTAGGTGGGGGTAGGTGGCCTGGGGAGTAGCTCTGCTGAAAACGATTTGGGGAAGTTGAGAGCAATCTCAAGGTGTCATTGATGTGTCCTTGCAAGTAACAAAGGCTTGGCTTCTTGCTCAGTGAAGGGAGGAAGTACAGCCGAACAACTATTATCCCCCTCTTCCCTTTAGACACTTGGTTAAAAATTGAAGGGGAAGAGACAAGAAACTGAAAATGCAGGATGGCATGAGACCCTTGTAGAATGGCACAGAGAACTTGTGGAATCACAGTTGGAGATTTTCCAACTCAAACGGACAAGAATGTGCAACCTCCTCTAACTTTGAAATTAACTCTGCTATAAGCAGAAGCTGGCCTAGATGATTTCCAGAGGTGGCTTAAAACATAAATACATTCTGTGATTCTGAGATACAAGTGTGCTGCTCTCCTTCAGCCACCTGCATAAATGTGGCTTCAAACTGATCTTAGCCAGACAGCAGAAATCACTACTTTTATTGCCCTTTCTTAGGGATTTGTAGGAATTTAGTAGTTAGCTTTCCAGAGTGGAACTACTGTACATAAAATACACAGTGCTCAAGTCAGTTGTCTCTTTCAGTTAAAGCTCAAATTAATTAGCAAAGAGCTAATCAGACTGCTTTTTCTGAAACCTCTGTAAGCAATGCTAATTTATTCCTTTTTCATTATTTCCATGATGAAACAAAGTAAATCCTTTGTTCTTTTTGTAGACTCATTTGAAAAAATCTGGAATTTTACTAGTGACCATAAAAATGGTAACAGTGCTGAAAGGGTGTTTTAAGATTATTTGTGCATACATATAAATCCAAGTAACCTAAAATATGGGGGGAAATGTCTAAATTTCTGAAAGGTTTTTGCTGTTTTCTGTAGATCTAAGAGTTGCAGGGTGTAACTTTCTGGTGAAAAGCTGGAAAAAGATCCAATATCATAAGCACTTACTATCTATCTGCCCTCTTTACTGTGGGTGTGATATTTTGTTGACAGTTCAGCTGCTTGTATAGTGGATCCACTGTTGTATTCCTGTTTGAAACTGCATGTGTTCATTTTAAGTTAATACATAAATTCCTTCTTCAGAAATTGTTTTGTGATTTATGCATGATGTTATGGATGTTGTCAAGGAATATCTTTTTAAAGACATGGCTGAGAGCTGACTACATTTATGGAAGAGCATGTGCTGCTGGTACTATATCATTAGCAAAGCTGTTGGTAACAGCTTATTTTCATAATGCTAAGAGAATGAAGATTGTTTTGTGTTAGTCTCTGTAATTTTTAAAGGGCAGCTAAAACTGTAGTGTAGACTTCACTGGTGATCTCATTGCTTGTTTCATGCTGGAGGTCAAACTAAATGGATAAAGTGAATGTTTTGCAGAGTTAACTTTCGAGACTACGACCTAATATCAATTCGACTTCTTAATATGAACTGTGTGGGACTGGACAAGCCACATTGTTTTACCATGATGCTTTGGCTTTGCATATAGCAAACAGAGGAGAAAAATATATTGTGGGGAGGGAAAACACAGAAACCTTGAAGTGGTTTAGGCTGCCAGGTGGAGGGGTCTGTTGCCTTGTGTGGTCTGCGAGGGTGGGGGTACACGGGTATCCTGTTTGTGTAGTTGTCCCTGCTTTGGCATTGGGCTAAACCTCTGTGCTGTGTGCCAGTGTTGGGTTCACTGACCACTGAACAATGGTTGTCTCCTCATCTTCTCTTCACAGGGTGGATCACTTGTACACATTTTTTGTTCAGTGGTCACCAGAAATATATGGGAAAGATGCCAAAGAGCAAGGTTTTGTTGTGGTAGAAAAGGAGGAGCTTGACATGATTGACAACTTCTTTAGTGAGCCCACTACTAAAAGCTGGGAGGTGAGTGCTTTCTGCCTTTACGTGAAGCATGTGCATATCAAGTGTGCATCCTCTGCTAAGAATCTCAGCAGATGTTCTTTTGAGGATTTTTATGGCGTTTGTTTATAACAGTTGCTGCTTCATATAAGCGTTAGGGCTTGTATCTGTCTCACAAATGTATTCATATTCCTTCAGTCTTCATTTCTTCTCTCCCTAGAAAGAGCAGGTAAACAACTGTGAGCTCTCTGATGTGCAACCAGCAGACATTGTGTAAATATTTTTACCATGTGATATCAGTCTTTTGCAAAGCTGTACAGGCATATGTGGTCAGCATAGCTAAATTCCTAATGTATTTTCTAATGTATTTACATGCTGCAGATAAAATCTTCAGAATGTATATATGCATGTAAACATCAACCCAGACTCCTGTGTGCTGCTTGAAATGGATTGGTGTGTGGTGATACGCCAGACCCTGACTTCTCTGGTGCACACAGCAGTACTGTTTGAATATTGGGTGTAAGTGGGATAAAGTTTATCATTGGACTTTGGCTTTTTCGTGTGTGGTCTTCTGCAATCTGTTTTAACCGCTTGGCATGCCTGTGCTTGCTATCTCTTTCTTCTCCACACAAAGGAAATGGGCTTGAAATAGGTTTCTAAGGGAAATAAGCTTGCACACATTTTTAAAAATCATATTTCTCAAGGTTCAAACACTTTCTGTGCTAAGGATATGGGATAATGAAATAGGCATAAATTCCAAAGTGGGAAATATCTTGATGGTGATTTAAAAAGTTATCTGATTATTTGTCTTAAACATAAACGTGTTTTCTTTAAATTCTACTGCTCTTTTTTTTTTTTTTTTTTTTTTTTTTCTTATCTTCACAGTATATTCTGTTGAAAAATGGAGCTTGGAAGCGGGACTTGTAATTTGAAATGTAGCAACCTGTATTCCCGGAGCTAATAGTTTTACTAATAGTTTTGTAGCTTCTCAGTGTTGATGCTTTGTGAGCTGAAAGATAAAAAAAAAAGTCCTCCTTGCTTTGCTTAGAGCTGAATGCAGTCATACATATATTGCTCTAGATTTCAGTGTTCAGTTATTTGCATGCCATTTTCATAAAACCTCAATGAAGGACAGTCAGTGATCTGAGGGCAGATATAGGAGAGTTCTGGCCACACTGGGAGCTTGTCTCTCATTGTTTTATTTAGATATTTATTGAAAGCAAGAAAAGCTGGAAACTGCTTTTTAAGGTGTGTCTCTTTTATTTGTGATATCTTCCAGCTTCACCAATTTAAAGTAGGTCTGCCAGGAAATCTCTATTGAATAAAGTCCAAATTTGGGCATGATGACTGTGAAAGTTTCACTCTCCCTTGCGGGGAAACAGAAACTCTAATTGTAGAGAAGCATATATAAGCAGTTTTATCACAGCATGCCATGGCCAGTAGCTGTCTGTCAGTCTTGCGGCTGAGAACTCTGGCCACTAGAGTAGTGGCAGTAGAGTAGTGGGTACTGAAAATAAACTGCTAGATGATGAAACAGAGACAAATGCCTTTGAATATTCGAATTATTTACTGTGCCAGACCAGACCAGGGGGAACCTTATGTGGAGGTATGTTGAATTGTTTCCTGTTTAAACAGCGTGAACCTGATGGAACTTCTGTCCTAGTAACAAATGTGCTGTGTACTCAGGTGGGGGACATTTCCACCTCAGGTAGCTTCCTTCCTCAGCCCTATAAAATCTTTGAAAGACTTTGTAGATCTGGTTTCTGTAGTGGTTGATTCTGTTCATCCATTTCTGGTTTTATGTGGTCTGTAAATACCTGATCTTGGAGATGCCTCTTTCTGCAGTGGTTGACTGAACTTCATTCACATGTGCAATTCAGAGACTGAATAAATGTGTATGCAGAGAAGAGGAGAAGCTTGTCTGTCTCTGGAGCCAATTTGCAATTTACAACTGTGTTAATAGATTTTCTCTGGTTGCCTATGTGAGTTTGGTTGTATTTTGCAACAGATACCTCTTGGTTGATTTGCTATTGGCTGATAAATTTCCCCCACTCCTGAAGGGGAGACTATTCCTAAAAGAAAGTCCTCAAAAGGGGAGTTGTGTACTTTTGATTTAAGGTGTAAAAGGTGTTAATTAAAATAAATATATATACAATAATGGTCTGGAAAGCACACCACTCAGAAGGGGCAACAAGAACAGTGATACAAGTAGAAAGATTGTTTTCTTTGAACAGTTTGTTGTGGGCAGGTTTCTGATTTTTAATTACTGCTATTTTGCAGTGAAAACCTTTCCTAAAATTAACCATATGAAAAATTTTCCAGCATAGGATTATCTGCAGTCTCAGAAGGAGAGGCTAGAGGGACAGGATGAAGCTGTAGAGCTCTTGCAGTATCATGGGCAGGAATACCTGTAACTGCTCAGGTGTGCAGGGACACATAGCAGCATTTGCTCTGCAGGCTGGATTTTACCTTGTGACCCTGCCTTCCTCTCTCTCCCTGACCCTGCACTGGAGTGCCTGTGCCCAGGTGCCCTGCTCAGCTCCAAGCATCTTCGGGAGAGCGTGGGCCTGACATGAGTGCATGCAGCAGATTCATGGCTCTCATCCCACTGGGGATGCCTGGTGTGACTGAGGGTGTTAGGGCTGTGTGTCATGCAAAATTTCTGTGCTTTGTTGTGTCATTAAATCCACACCTGGAGTCAGTCTAGTGCATTTGCTTTCTCACCGGAGGGGCAGGTGTGTGTTCGACCTCCAGGCATCTCTTCCCAGTTGTCTCGACACCTTCAACAGCTTCTGCAAGTTCCAGCAGTGATGGTGAAGGTGTGGAGGAATTATGCAAAACTTGATCCGTGTGTAACATGAAAGCCGTTTGGAAGCCTCATTGGCAACGAGGTGCATAGCAGAGCACAGTGGGCTCTGCAGCTGCATCCTGAGATTCCTGTGCCAAGATAAGGCCACTGTGGTGATACACTGATGGAAGGAAAAGACGGTTTGAGGTTTCCTGTTTGGCCTTGTTGCTTCCCCTTTTCTTTCTCATCAGCTCCATTTTGGAGCTTTTGCTGTTGCTTCCTATGTACCATGGTGGCACTGAGCCCCACTAAAGATTTTCTCCATTTCCGTAAGAGTACCTGTGCTTGAGTACCAAATTATCCCATATGGTGTTTTTTCTCCAAACAGTGTGACAGCTGAGGAGTAAGTTTTAAATGAATTGGCTTCAACAGAGGATTGATGGTGTAAGAGCTGTGCTTTAGGTTGGACACTTGTTCTCTTGCCACAGATCATTACTGTAGAAGAAGCTAAACGACGAAAGAGCGTTTGCAGTTACTATGAAGAGGAAGAAGATGATGATACTTTGCCTATCTTAAAGCATCACAGCGCTCTCCTGGAGAACATGCACATAGAGCAGGTAGGGCTGGAAAACCCTCAGGTGTCCTTCTGAGATGTGGTGCTGTGTCTGTGGAGTGTGAGGAAGAGAATAGGCTGGGGCGCTGCGTGTGTTGCTGTGTAACCATTTCCCTGTTCCCTGCTCGCTGCGCAGCTTGCCCGGCGCCTGCCGGCGCGGGTGCAGGGCTACCCGTGGCAGCTGGCATACAGCACGCTGGAGCACGGCACCAGCCTCAAGACGCTGTACCGCAGGTCGGCCTCTCTCGACAGCCCCGTTCTCCTGGTCATCAAGGACATGGACAACCAGGTGAGGAGCGGCTCCGGCCGGGGTTGAGCAGAGAGGGGAACATTTTGGAAAGGGATCCTTGGGAAATGCTAGTCATGCTGTGAAGTGTTGTCATACCAAAAGAAGACATGGGTGTATTCTTTTTATATTTTCTACTGCCTAAACTGGAGTTACCACAGGAACATACTTCAGCACTAATAAAAACTTTAAAATTGCAGTGCGTGTAGTAGTGCCTTTGGAAATACCTTTCTTAGGTATCTCAGTTAAGAAGCTGTCACAAGCAATGCCTCTCTGGAGGTCTCATTCTTCAGTAGCTGCTAGAGTCAGCAATGCTGCTGCCATTTTTGTTGTCTGGCTTTTAACTTGCAGGATACGGAAGATGTGGAGGAATAGTGGCACATCTGATACACTTCACTAGTTGGTTCTTCTAACATGAAAATCAGCTCAGTTGTTCTTAGAAAGTATTTTGAAATGTTTTTCTAGAAGTATTTTGAATGTTTTTCTCTTGAATTCTGCACTTTCCACAAAAGCAGCGTAATCATTTTGTTCTGACAGATATTTGGAGCATATGCTACACACCCCTTCAGGTTTAGTGACCATTACTATGGCACTGGTGAAACATTTCTCTACACATTCAGTCCACATTTCAAGGTAAGTGGGTGTCCACTTTTTGAAATAAGATTTTTGGGTTCCAATTCTGAAACATTTATGAGATTTTTATGACGATAGCATGTTTGAGTGTAGAAGATGTGCCAGATGTTGGTGAGTGCAGTTAATCATTCATTGCTTCAATGCAATACTTTAGGCAAAAGTGTTTAATTATCTGAAGAGAGGACAGTCTGTAAGGGTGAGGAGAGGGTTTTAAGTAAATTGAACGGGGAAGCAGGAAGGAGTTAAGGAGTGGATTGTCAAATACCCACCTTGGAAGCCAGTGACATCAAGAATAGGATATAATTTTGTGCATTCTTGGTATCACAGTGACAACGAAACAGAGATAGGAGTGCTACTGAAATGTGGCTTATGCACTTTTTCCATACTGAACACACTGTTCCTTTTTAAGAGGGTACCACTTCTTCTAGAGAGAGAAGCAGAATTTACAAAAAGGATTAGGGTGCTTTGTTCATAGTTTTAAATATGTATAGATCCTTTACTTTCTACCTTACCTTTTCCCCTTTCAAGAACAAGATAAAAGATGACCACACCTCTTAGCTGCTAAGAGTAGGTACCCAGTACTTTGAGATTACAAGAATCTTCACAGTTCAACTATGTTCATGTTTTTTCCCCTCTCAGGTATTTAAATGGAGTGGAGAAAACACCTACTTCATCAATGGAGACACTACCTCTCTGGAGCTTGGAGGTGGAGGGTGAGTGAGTGTTTGGCTTTCAAATCATAGAGCAAACTTTCTTTTTTTTTTTGAATTTTAAATGGAAATAGGGACAGTGGTAAGTACAAGAAAAACTTATCAGAAAAGTGGGTGAACGTAATTTTAGTAGGCTGTTTAGCCGAGATAGTTCAGCAATCTGATTTCTGTTACAGGCTGAGAGCGATTTTGTTTGCTTAGTGTGACTGATGTTTGGCAAGTAGGGTTTGTTGCAGAGTTGGGGTTGTTTTTAGCCAGGAAAAAAACAGATGTTTTGGGTAGATACATCACTCATTGTTGAAATGGTTTGTCACTAGAAGATAATCCCTAGTGGCAATTTTGCCATCGGTTTCTGGGGTTCATCACGTGGTCCTCACTAAGTTGTTTTTCTGTTGATGCACAGAGCAAGGATACAGGCAGGGCATAATCAGGTCATGAGCTTCAAAGGCCAGTAGGTACAAAATCAAGGGCTAAGGCTGTACAACCAACTAAACCTTACTTGGAGGTTGCACCATGGCACAGCTGGACGTGGTTTGCATCTGGAGGGGATAACCAGAAGGTGCTCTGTCCACATCCAGACAGCCAGGGAAGGGACCCAAGGCCTGTGCCCTGGTACGGGCACAGCTGGCAGTGTGAGCAGCCGGGTGCCCAGGGCTGCGGGCACTTGCAGGGTCCTACACACTGGTGCAAACAAAAGCAAGGGGACTGCTCCACGAGCTGCTTGGTGAGTGCTTTGCCACGACTGAGCTCTTCACATTTGGCCTCAAAGTCACCTAGATTCCTCTGTATCACTTCTTTGATTGTTTATACAGCTGTCAGTGCTTTCACTGCTCCATATGACACCAATATACACAATACCTGTTGTGTATTTCCTTTCTAGTGGCCGGTTTGGTTTATGGTTAGATGCAGATTTGTATCATGGGCGAAGCAACTCCTGCAGCACCTTCAATAACGACATCTTAACTAAGAAAGAAGATTTCATAATACAAGATGTAGAGGTATGGACATTTGAGTGAAACACTGACTGCCTTAAGGACTGGATCCATTAGGCACTTAAAAGCTGTCCAGAAGGTGCAGGCTGCCTCACAATGTTACACGCTTTTTTCTCAAGTTTGTACCAGAGCATGACTACGCAAAAAAAACCAACCAAACAACCCAAGAATAAAAGAATTGGTTTTGAGAGGCAGTAAGAGACAGAACAGTAAGAGATCACTCTGAAGTGTTTTTTACTTCCTCTTCAGTACTCTTCCATTGAAGATACAATGCTTATGAAAATGTTCATGATGTATAAGTTGAAAACTTTTTATGTAACTGTGAAAAAGATCCTGTGGAAGAACTATAACTGTCTAGTACATTCCATGTGTATTTATGTTCAACATGCAAATGCTGACCAAAAATAAAAGGTTACTTTACCAAAATCTACAGCATACTGTTTGCCATGGAAAAGAATCAGAAATAGGTGTACACAGCACTTAAGGGAACATGTTTTTAAAATTACCTTATTTATTGTTACTGTATAGTAAATTTTTCTTTTTGTAAATGTATCAGCTATGAGGTTTTTTGTTCAATGTTTCAAATCTCATTTTGATAATTACTGTTGAGGTGGGTTTCTTATGCATTGGCATTCATTCTGAATCAATTCATTTGATTTCTGAAGTTAATTTTTATATTTTTATTTTGTAAATGAGATTTGGTTTTCATTATACCCTAATTAGAGGGTTTGTTTTTCTGGCAGAAACACTTGAGTGCATAATTCTGTTTCGTTTTCTTTTCCTGAAATGAGGGAGAAGGTGGATAGTGCTTCTTCTTAACTCTGCTGTCACATTCCTGTTAATAGGTTACTATTTTGGCAGTGTATGGAGGCACTGGGCAACTCCCCCCGGTGTAGACTTTATCAGTTGTGTTGCAGTCCACAGAATTGGGATAGCATGCTCTGAGCACCTGCCCAAGAATTATTCGACTGTTTATGAAGGACATTTAGAGAGATGGTTTTTTGTATCACCACCAAATGATTCAAAATAAGCTACCCACTGTGCTTTTTTGAGCATTTCCCTACAAATTGAAGAATTTGTTAAGGAGAAAATACAATTGAGATTTAGAGAAGGAAGTTCTTTTCCTAACAGGCCAGGTCACGTTAGTGTAAAACATGTTTTCCTAATAATTACATATAAAATTTCCTTTAAAAGAATACTTCAAGCAGCAGTCTGGTTTAGGATTTGACAGGCAACTAAATATTCTTGTTTGTTTTTAATGGAATTATCAGATACTTCGCCCTCCCCCACTGCCAAAGCTGAAAAGGCTCTATATTTCAAAATTTGTAAAAATTATTTTACAAAAAAAATATATTACAAAATTATAAAACATTTGGTAAATTGGGAGAGTGTGCGAGGGTACTGGCAATCTTCACTGCTTGCTAAGGAACTCTGCTTTGCCATTAAGCTGTGGTTTTGTTTACACAATCCAGGCCTAACTAATACTAGGATGTTGTTCCTGCCTGAAACTTGAATGTTTCACTGTCCTGAGAAAGGCAGGTTTTAGAGACAGCAGTGTGCATTAAAACAGAAAAGTCGAATGTTGGAATATTATTAACTGAGCAATACAACTCAGTTACTGCTCTTTCCCTTTTGAATAGATCAAGTAATAAGCCAATTGCTTTTCTTTCAAAAAGCATTTCTAAATCTTAATCCTGCACAGAAGTTTCACAGTCCAAAAAAACCAATGCTATACACAGTAAGCCTGTAACACGCTGCACATAAGCTTTTCACACTTCCTTTCTTTGTGGGCTACTACAGCCATAAATAAAGTTCTTATTGGTAATGCTTTAAAATATTTTGGAAGTTGTTAACAGCATAATGCTTTGAAGATACCCAGACTATCTAACACTCTTTGCTCTTTTAAATGGTGGCAGAAGACCACTTAGTAGGTAAAAAACCCAACCAAACAAATACCCAACAAAAAATCCCCACAACAAACAAAATGAAACCAAGTTCAACATTTTGCATACATTTCACTATTGCTACCTACAACTTACTCCATTATATTATCCTTGTCAAAGCATATCTGAACGCTGTGGTCTATATTCAAAACAGTGTTGTTCAATCAAAATTCTGTGACCCTTGAAACTATGAATATTGAATATATGTAATGCAGTGCTATCACAATATTTTCAATAAAGGAATTTATGCATTCAGAAAGAAACTTGTTACAGATGCTTTCTCTTTTATTCACAAACTTCAGAACATTTAAAGATGAAAGGATGCAGCTTAAGCTTATGGTTGTGCTGACAAGTACCTGTGCACCTCATGAAAAGAGAATTTCAGCAATACTGTATTTTACAAACACAGATAAGGAGGTTGGAGATTTTGGTGGGGTTGGTTTCGGGTTTGGGCTTTTTGTGTGTGTAGTGTGGTGTGTCCCTAAAGAGAGGTGTGTTTTGAATTCACTCTGAGACAGACTGTGACAAAGGGCTAAGAAATGCCAGGAAACAGCAGTTACCTGGTACTTCTTGCTGCTACTCTCAGCTGTAGTGAATGACATGTATCCCCTTATCTTTTTTGACCAACCTCTTCCCAGAAGTCAGAAGTCCAGGTGCATCATTTTTGTATCGACCCTTTTCATATTTCCAAAGTGTTCACATATATTTTTATGTCCAGCCAAGCAAAGCAAAGCAGACTTAAAAGTACCTGGTTCTTGGGTTTTATTGGTATTCATTGTATACAGCAGTGGCATTAAAAGAAAACAAACTGCAGTTATGTGTGAAATTGAACAAGTGTGCTATTCATGAGCCTTGCTCTGAGAGAAACAGCAGTAACAACTTTCCTAAAGTAACTGAAAAATTATGGTCACTAGTAATTTTCTCAGGGAGAACGGGATCTTGTTCTTGCAACATCAAATATGTGTTCCTTCAGTGGTACTTCGACACAGATTTTTGATCCAGGACCATGTTCAAATAGACACAAATCAGGCTTGTCAGTACCCAGGTAATTGCAGATGTTTTATTTGGTGCTGGTTTAAGTGGAGGCTTTGTGTTGGATGTTTTGCACAAAGGCTGGCTTTAGAGCAAAGGAAAGTCTATCACATTTAGAACAATCCTCATTCATAAACTCTAAAGATTTGATCTGCCTGTTTGTAACAGAAAAGGAGTGGGTTAGGTCATTGCAAAGGAACTGCACTCTGCAGGCTGGCACATCTGACAAGTGCTTCATGTAGAATAGCCAACCATGTCCTGTTTGTACAAGCACAGCTTGCTTTTAAAAAATAAAAGCATTTTTGAAAATCTCGGTCTACATTTTTCATCTCATTACCTTTTAAAACACTGTAGCCTGTCACCTGTGGGACAAGCACTTTGTGCCTTTTGAGCTGCATGAAGAATACATTGAAGTTGCAGGGTCCATGATTCTGCAGCTCTAGTCTAATGAACAGTGCAAATGATTTTCAATACAAACTGTTAAGAAAGTGGGTTTAGAACTTGAAGGGTAGCTACCACTTACCAATACCCTCTGTTAGCTCCAGAAGTAGTTGATAGGAAAGTGGTGAGGCTCTGGAACGGATTGCCCAGAGAAGCTGTGGATGCCCCATTCCAGGAAGTGCTTAAGGCCAAGCTGGATGGAGCCCTGAGCAACCTGGTCTCATGGCAGGGAAGGTTGTTGGAACCAGATGATCTTTAAGGTCCCTTCCAACCCAAACCCTTCCGCAATTGTATGAAATATCTTATTTTGGCTGTGAATTAGCGTAGCTGTCATGAGCAGGCAACGATTTTAGGGCTGCCAGCTGATGCAGATAGAACTAACATCAGGTTTTAGCCCTCACTGCTGGGAGTGTAGAAGAAAAAAAAGTAGGCTCGGAAAAATCTCTGGAATTTGGTATTAGTGACCCTGAACAATCCGCAACAATGCTGAAATGGTGCTATGGTGCTTTAAGATTATTTGTGCATGTATAAAAATCCAAGTAACTTGAACTCCAGGGGCAAAATGTCCAAATTTCTCGAAAATTTCTCTCGGTTTGTATTGATCAATGAATTGCTGGACGTAACTTTCTGGTGAACAACGAGAAAGACCCAGCATCTTAAGCACTTACCATCCTTCTGCCCGCCCTCTTTTACTGCGTGTTTGATTTTTATTTTTATTTTTCCCCGCGCGGCAATTCGACTTTTAATGAACACAGAATGCACTCACATGGTTTTATTCCCCTCATTAAAAAAAACAAACCAAACCAAAAACAACAACAACAACAACAAAACCAAAAAAAACCCCCACAAACAAAAAAACCCAAACCCACCTTGACGGCGAGCCCCGGTTCCGCTCCCCGGCGGGAGGGACCGGGCGGTGCCAGCGGCAGCTCCCGGGCCGGGCGCTCCTCCCTCCCTCGGCGGGCGGGGCGCCGGCGGCGGGAGGGGCCGGCGGCGGGAGGGGCCGGCGGCGGGAGGGGCCGGCGGCGGGAGGGGCCGGCGGCGGGAGGGGCCGGCGGCGGGAGGGGCCGGCGGCGGGAGGGGCCGGCGGCGGGAGGGGCCGGCGGCGGGAGGGGCCGGCGGCGGGAGGGGCCGGCGGCGGGAGGGGCCGGCGGCGGGAGGGGCCGGCGGCGGGAGGGGCCGGCGGCGGGAGGGGCCGGCGGCGGGAGGGGCCGGCGGCGGGAGGGGCCGGCGGCGGGAGGGGCCGGCGGCGGGAGGGGCCGGCGGCGGGAGGGGCCGGCGGCGGGAGGGGCCGGCGGCGGAGCCATGGCCGGGCCTGAGGCCGCGGGTGCTGCCGCCGCTGAGGGCAGCGAAGCCGGGAATGGCGGCCGCGCTGACTACGACGGGAAGTGCGTGTTCTGCAGGATCGCCCGCCGGGAGGAGCCGGGCACGGCGCTGCTCCCCTGCGAGGTGCGTGAGGGGCGCCTGCCCTCCTTCCCCGCTCCCCCAGGGCTGGCCCAAGGGCCGCGGCTGAGGCTGAGGGCGGCGGCGGCTCTGAGGGCCCTCAGCTCCTGCACGGACGGAGCGGGGAAACATCGCTGGCACGGAAAGCGCCGTGCCTTCCGTAAGTGCTGGCACAGCGGCCAGAAGCCTCAGAGCTGGCGCCGAGGAATCCTGAGTGCGGAAGGTCAGCAGCGGACGCGCACCGTGCCTGGAGGCTGCCTCCAAAAACCCTCAGCTTTTGTTGCTGATGGTGTCAACTGTGACATTTGGTATCGCATCGATATGGGGCGTATGGGCATTGTTACCTTCTCTGCGCCACTGTCCTCGTCCTAATCCATTTTAAAACGTTTGCATCCTTTTTTAGGATGAAGACCTTGTTTGCTTTAGAGATATAAAACCTGGTGCCCCGCACCACTACCTGGTGGTGCCCGTGAAGCACATGGGAAACTGCAAAACACTGAAGGCAGAGCACATACCTCTGGGTAAGGCTGCAGGCGTGGGCTTAACCTAAAGGAAGATGGTTTTTCACAGCCTGAAATAGGGGATAGTCTGGTGAAGTACAGCTTTGGACACCATTTGTAAACGTGCAAATAGCTGATGTGAGTGTGGCTAGGTAGGGACTTAACCTTTCTCGGAACTTCTATGTGCTGGTCTAGAATGGCACTTTTTTTTTTTTTTTTTTTTTTTTTTTTTTGGTGCCGTTCTGGAAAAACACTGCGGTTTGCATGGAGTAGAGATGCCTCTGCACTTTGTTGGAAGTACAGCTTTATTTTTAAAGCATTTATGCGCTGCTTCATTGCATTTTCTTAGATATGCATATGCGATTCTAAAAGCTTACAGAAGAATTTTTTAAAGTGTATACTTTCAGATAAGTGCTGCATTATTTGTCAGGAAAAAAGGGACTGACAGATGAAAAACAGAAATGGCTTTTCAATTAACTTTAAAAAATTTTGAAAAAATAGAATTCTGAAATGTTGAAGCCATTATTTATTGCTGCTAGGTTTATTTTGGCTTTTTTCCTCTTAAGAAGACATTGTCCTGGAATTTGTTTCACAAGATATGGCTAGCTAAGTGTGTTGAGTAACAGAGGAAACTGCAGCCATAAAGAAATTCCACATTAGGGAAATTTACACGTGCTGCAAGAAAAGAGTTGTAGTTGCATTTTGCAAATCTTGCATCACTGTATTTCTCTTGTAAACATAGGGTGGTTTTCTCCAGAAAAAAAAACCCCACTTCTGTATGTGTTTGGCTTCAAAGCCATTCATCTGACTTCTGCCTTGAGTTTTTGTATTGGGCTTACTGCATTGTTCAGTGATAATGAAACTGTGTGCTAGTAATAAGAAAGACTGACAATTTTATTTTAATTTAAATTTATGTATCCTCTCTGAAACATACTCCAGGCTTCACAGGACCTGGAGATCAAAGTCCTGTAGCTGTGCAGAGATACAACACTGGAGTTAGTGTGAAGTTATCATTCTGAACAATCAGTAATTGTTGGGTTTTTTAATAAGGGTGTGGTGATAGCATGGCTTTGGCCAAAGTTCTTATAATAATATCACACTGGAAAGCATTGCAGGTGTGGAAGGTGGTATCAGTGGCAATTTTCAAGTAAATCATTGCACCCACCCTCTTGCTTGTCTTTTGTTTGACTAGGAATAGTTACAGTGTTTATATTTTGAAAAACCCATGTCTGTGATCTCAATGTCGATTAGTCTGTTGAAATTAATATTCTGAAGAATACCTTTTTAAAATGAAATTTATTTGTGTTTTAATAGTGAAGAGAATGATGGAAGTTGGAAAAGCTGTTCTCCAGAAGAATAATTTTAGTGACTTGAATGATGTAAGGTATGTAATAGAAACCTTCCATCTTTCTATAGAGTATGTTTTTTACTTTTCAGAATATTACTTTAGAGATGGTGGCAGAACCTGCACTGTGATTTTTGGAAGAAATTAGGCCTACATTTCACTTATTGCACAAATTCTCAATTAAAATCTACTGGCATTGAACATAAACTTTTTTTTCTGATAAAGTTCTGGCATAAATTGAGTTCCAGCTCTGAGGTTCTTTCTTGAACACATCTTGGAATAGGGAGGGCGCTTCAAACAACTTTACCAAAGAGGCTGCTCCTTCATTATGTGCTGTGAATATGCTCTGAGTCCTAGATGCCAGAAGAGAGGTCACCTTTGGCCTACTGAAGCAGGGCACTCCACTGTGTTTCAGTTCATTCATTCAGTCAATCCAGAATTCACTGGATTTTGGTGCTGGACACTTCAGTTTAAGGCCCTTGATAGCTGAAATAAACTGTAACATAATTTAAGCACTATAGAGAAATAGGGAGCTGGCTCTTCATGATGAAAATTGATAGTTTGCTTTCCAGCTGAAAACTAGATAGGATACATTTAAGATACTTTTGACTCCTTCTTTTAAAAATGTGGCTTAAATACAGAGATGTGAAGAAGGAGATTAATGAACTTCTGAAGAGCTTTTTGTGGTATAATGAAAGGACATGTTTTTGTTCTTGCTTCTATGTACAACAAAATGTGATGAGTTGTTAGTCCTGTGGATCATGTTAAATGCCCTGCGATGTTCCCCCTCTTCCTCAACTAACATCCCCCCTGTCTTGTACTTCTTTTCCTTTTCTGAAGGATGGGATTTCACTGGCCTCCGTTCTGCTCCATAGCCCACTTGCATCTTCACGTCCTGGCCCCAGCCAGTCAGCTGGGCTTCTTATCCAGGCTCTACTACAGAGTCAATTCCTACTGGTTTATCACGGTAAGTGTAACGCAGGTGAGCTTTGCTGTAGTTTTCAGTTGTGAGCTGAAAATGCCTAACCTTTCTTCTAACCTTTTAACTGTGTCCAAAAATCCTCTGACCAACTACTTTTGCTGTTACTTTAGTTCTCAGTTATGTATATTTTGCATTAACTGAGAAAAAGGCAAAAACTGTAATGTTTATGCATGTTAAGGGGAATTGAATGCTAGTAACTAACAGCAGACAGTACAGTAGTTCTGGATGTTGCCTGAAGCTCAGGCTCTGTGATGTGCTTCTGTGGACACTTGGTAAATATTTGGGATTTTATATAAAAGGCTGTATTCAAATGTGATGGACTGTTTTGCACATAACCTGGTTAATCCTGTGTAGGTGAAAACAGATCCACCTAATGACTGCATTTATCACTTCATGTGGTTTTTCTCATCTTGTCATGTTTAGACCTAGTGCCTGCTTTACAAAAACATTGTTTGTACTGATTTGTGTCAGTAGAGATTAGCAATGAGACTGAACTGACACTGACTAAAGCACTTGAAAAATCTCTCTCTCTCGAGATCTAAACCTCACTCTCGCTGCTTTGATACAGCAAAGCAGCTGTGCTTGCAAGGTAGCTGCAGCATCTTGGTAACATTGCACATCCCCAAATCAAAGTTGCTGAAAATGATCTGTCTCATGTAAAGAATATAGACAGCTTCTTACTTCAAGACAAGAAACACAGCTTCTTCACAATGGGACCTTGCTGAAGTTCACTCCTAGCTCAAAAAAAGCAGATGTGTCTGCTGTGTTATTGAGCATCTTAAAAATATTTGTCCCTCAAATACATATAGCTGTGTAGTTTTACTGCTTTTTATCCTGGATTAGTTTAGGGAGATCCGTACTAAGTCTGGTTATCTAGTATGGATGCACTTTGGTATTTTGCCCTGCAGTCAGGTTGGAAAATATTCTTGGGTTGGTGGTGTTTTTGGTTTTTTTTCTTTTTTTAATTATAGTGTCTTGAGTGTGGTACTTGTTTAAGAATGCAAAACAGGATTCAGATAATACAATTTTCAGTTACTGTGTGCTTTATGTAGCTTTATTTGTAAATAAACTAATTACTGAAGTCCTCTTGACTTGGTCCTGTCTGAAGTAGCTGATGGCATTTTTACCGTCTGCATTTAAAATACGCCAAACTTGAGCTGTTCACCTTTTAATGTAGTTCCTTTGGAGATCTTAATAGAGCCTCAAGCACTAGATCAAATTAAAAGGTGAATTCAGTAGGACTGGCAAATAAAGCAAAGGCTGACAGTAAACTGATCTGTTTCAGAAGGGCCCCTGTCAGCCTCCAGGTGCCCCATCTGGCCTGCTTGTTGGCAGACTTCCTCCTGCCCTGTGCCTTCCCGAGGGCTCTCTGAGCTGCTGCTGTTACGTGTACAGAGTACAGCTGTCCCAGTTCCACCCATGATGCATGAATAGCCATGACAAAAGTATGAGTTGGTGCAGTGATGTGACAAAGGACGAGGCAGTAGCTCGTGACAGGAGCCACACACGTGAACTTCCTCCATCCCTCAGCAGCCTTCGTGGCTGGTGGTGCAGCTGGGTTGGTGATGAGAGTGTTCTGGAGTGGCTCAGAGAGAATCCCAGACTTCACCACTTGGTTGTTCCAAGCACTGCTGTCTTCTGAGGTCTCTGAAGTCACAGTGCTTTAGCAGATCTGCTCTTTATTTGCTTAAACCTCCTCTGACCTCCATAGGTGATGTTTCCTCTTCTGATCACCTCATGAGTGTTTGGTGGAAACTGTGAGTCTGCGGTTGAAAGGAATTGTTGTATTCTGCTTCTCCTGTACACTTTATCTGTAAAAGTGAAAAGCAAATGCTCTGTTAGTGTCATTGTGTTTAAAATGGAAGTTTCAGTAAACTGAAGGCCCCAGGTGCGGTTAATGTATTGCTTGCTCTCTTCCCTAGGCTGAACAACTGATCGAGAGACTGCAAACTGAAAAGGCTGCCAGCTGAACGTCTGTGTTGTCAGCCAGTTTGGTCTTTGAGCTCTGATTTAAGGTTGCACTGTTTGACGTTGCCAATAATATCCCAGGATAAAAAAAGCTTTACTTCCTTATGGGGAAATACACACAGAATTTGTAGCTGCTAACCTAATTTTTGCATTGGGATATGTCAATCTGTATACTTCCCTGGCAATAGCGTGATGTATTTTAGTTACAATTTGATTTTTCTGTAGATACATACATAATACACACACACATGCACACAGGCAGAGAACTTTTCCTATTAAAAGGCAAAGTGTAGCAGCAGAATGTATTGCAACCAAGGCAACGAGTTACAACTAACAGCATGTGAATGGTACCAAAGGGAGTACTTGTGGAATCAAGCTTTCATTCAGCATGCATTGTTCTGGGATTGCAGGTAACATTTCAAACATTTGTTCCCATCTTCATTTGTATGATCTGTTATTTATGCCTAGTGATTGATGAGGAGGTGCATTGCTGAAAGTACAGTACTGACTTTCTGGTGCTAAACCACTTCAATGTTACCTGACTTGTTTGCATCACAGGACACGTTAATGTGACTACAATATGTGCCCAAAATGTGATAATGCTGTATAACATAGAATATAGTATATGTGTAAATAGACCTAAAGATTTTTTCCTCTTATGTGCACAATGTTTGGAATTAGTTACTGTATGTTTACAAAGAATATGAGGAGTTCAGAAGAATGGATTTAATACACTGCTCTTCCACCTAGCAGTAGTTAGAAAAGTCCGGATTTTCGATCTTATTCTCACTGGAAGTCCCTTGCAGATTACTAATGCCTTGGCCAAATTTGGATTCTAAATGAAGTCACAGGAGAAGCTGGTCTGAAATGCAGTGTGTGTGTGTGAGGCAGACTTACATAAGAGCAATGTGATTTGACTTTGGGATAGCAGGGAATCAGCCCAAAATTGGAACATGCCAAGTTGCTTAAGGAACCTGCTGAACATTTGCCTTTGCTGCATGACTCTAATTAGGAATGCTAGCACTTGTTTTTCAGTACCATAATAAGGCAGACTGTTAGGCAAGTTAAAACTCCAGAACACATGGAGTGGATTTTCTTTGTTCACAGAGCTTGTCTTGGTGCCGAACTAACCAAGTGCCCTTGCCTGATGCAGTCAGATGCAGCTGAGGTGAGAATATCTGTTGCACCTGCAAGCTTCCCTGAACATAATATCTGTGTTTTCCATGGATCCAGCACCTGCTGCCTTAGTGATACAGTGTGTTGTAATATTCTTACAGTACTTCAGAGAGTCTGCACCTTTCTGAAGAGCTGCATTTTCTACCTGGCAGAGTTTACACCTCTCTGTCTGTAAGATCTTCTTCCTAATGTCTTGTTACTCTTATTAGTGGGTACTCACATGGCATTAGCAGCCCTTTAGGGTTTTGTTACATTTGTTAGGAAAAGTGACTTAAAGCCACTGAACTTTGAGTGTGCAATAGATTAAGAGGTTTGAGCTGGCTCCTACCTTAGTGAAGTACCTGAATATTAAGGACTTTCAAGAGTTAATACTGTGTGTGTTCTGATCTGTAATTAACTTATGTAACTGTACCAGACTTTGACATGTAATATTTAAAATATCAACATGAACTGTTGCCAGAAAGGATTAATAAATGCTAATCTTGGAATGATTTTCCAGTGCAATGGAATAGTTGACTGTGTGGGTTGACCCTAGATAGCCCTTTGCTCACTCTTCATCCCTTAATCCAGTGGGGTAGGAGAATAGAAAGAACAAAATGAAAAAAACTCATGAGTTGAGATAGTTTAATGTGTGAAGGAAAGAGGAAGAAAAAAGCAAAGGTAATCACTCATGACCTCCCACAGGCACTCCAGTAGCAATGCCCCCCCCCCCCCCCCCCAAAAAGCCCTCTCTTTTATTCCAGACATAATATGTCATGGAATATCCCTGCTGGCCAGTCAGTGTCAGGTGTGCAGGTTGTGGAAGGCCCTGACGTTGTGCATGCACTGCTCAGCAATCACCAGAACTGCTGTGTTACCAACACTTCCAGTCACACCCAGAACCTGGGATGCTCTGAAGAAGTTACCTCCATCCCAGCTAGACTCTCGGTGTTGCCAAATGTATATGAAAGCACAAAGGCCAACTTTTATACCTCGGTTTTGGAGAAGGGCCCCACAAATGACAAGACTGGAAAGGTAAAAATCTGGGTGTAATGTCACTTCCAGAGTTTTGCTGATGAGAAAGATGGGTAAATCCCATGTTCCCTGACAAGCAACAACCAGGCCTCCAAACAACTGAAACAGCAGAGCATTAAACAGAGGCACACTAATTACTGAGTAGTGCTCAGCCTCTCGTTAGTGTTTGTCAGCACAGAACTGTGGTCTGTTTTCCTTCTGCACTGACAAAGCATTCTTGGACTCTGCAGATAATTTTTTTAATTAGGTAAAGAAGTACTTTCTGAAAAGCCTAACTTAATACTTGCAATACATTTCTGAATTACTGGCTAGCCCCTGGAAGAGACAGTGGGCAGATCCTATTAACTTAGTCACTGTCTTCTATAGAAGCTTTTAGTAATTTAAAACTTCAGAAATCATCTGTAGAACTTTCTAAGGAGCAAAGATCAATAAGGAGCATGAACGCAGAAGCTCTTACTCTCCAAGAGCCTGGAGAAGCAAAGGAAAGTTGTTTAGCCACTGCTGCTGGCTCTGTTCTTTGATCTAGCATTAGCAGTCTTGAGAAAAGCTGCTTTTTTGACCTCATGTTTAGGAATGACAAAGCTTTATTTGTACTGTTTTCCTCAATTGTTTTACATAAACTCCCAACCTAACACAAACCCAGAGAATAATGTCCTTATGCTGAAAGGATGAAACAGATACACATAAAATGTTGTTGAAAATAATGTGCTTAAATTGGTAATAGCTCTTCAGACTACTCCAAAGTATTTTTAAGTGGGAGTTGTAAATAAAAGTAGGAGAATGAGAGCAAACCTGTGAAAATTGTACTTGAAATCTGAGAAGTTTGTACACAATAAAATGCTGCATAAAAACTTGTCATTTCAAACTAATGTGCAACATTTATTGAAATGGTGACAGTGCCTTTAGTGTTTGACAAAACGAATCACAGATAATCCCTATATGATATACAGTCCAAAATAGATGCAGAGTTTAGAAGCTTCAAGTGAGAGGAAAAGACTACTGAGGTAATCTGTCACAAAGTGAAGTTTAGGAGAGATTTAAACAGCTGAAAGATGCTTAGTAGGGCAAGAACACCTTTTAAAAGGTTGGGGTTTACTTACTACTCCAAATAATCTGTAATACTAGAACCCCTCACATGCTACATTTTTTGCAATAATAATTTAATAAATTCTGTTCCACTTACTCTAATAGGAGCCTAATGAAAAAAAAAGTTGCATGTTGAAAAGTTTAAATTTCTAATTCATCTGTAGATGTCAATCTAATCACAGATGAAGCATAATTTTGTAAAACTTGTACCTAAATGGAGTCATATGCATTACACATGATGTGTTCATGACTATACAGGCTTCAGGTGTAAGTTTTTATTCTAGAGTGTACCAGTGGGCAAGCTGACCACTGGTACATTACATACATTCTATTATCTGTCTTTTTGTCTTTTTTTGAAATACTGGCTATTGCTGGAAGCACAAGACTGGATTTGTCAACCTGGTGTGCTGAACCAGTTTGGCAGCTCCGTGTTTATAATCACTGCATGGGCACACAGAAATATTTCAGTCACACTTACCAGAATGCTCATCTAAAGCTGGCAGATTGGAAACATGGCTCTGTAACTGTTTTAAAAAAATCCCTCTGTAATACTTTTGTTATATAGTAATCCTTGGATCTATTAAAAATATAATAATAGAGCAAGCTCTTTTTAGTTGCTTACAACGTAGGTAAGACCATGTCATTGAAGGGTTTGCTCTGCTTCTGTTTTTGTCAGAGGTGTACTTAAAAAGTGCTTGAATGTGCTCGTGCATCTACCACTTGCATGGCAGTGAGAGCCTAGATTGCTGATACTTAGCTATTTGAGCCAGCCTTAATTAAAATGTAATAAATTTCTGTGAGCTGGACTTGCATCTTACAATGCTCAGGCTACATACTGCCTCATGTGTGTCTTGCAATCAATTATTTGTACAATGTCCGGCAATGTATTCATTTTCCTGATAGTGCCATCCTGTTATTCAGCTGATGACTCTTGAAGTGCCTGATGCTGCTTTCTGCAAGTTAGGAACTTGACACTACAGCAGAACTGAGTGGATTTCAGAATTGTTAGGATCAAACAAAACTTATTCCATATCTGCACTATAAAAAGCTCAATTTGTGTTGAAGTTTGAATGCATATAAAAACTTCCTCTAACAGAAGCTGAAATATCCTGAGATGTGCTTATGTCATCTGGCAAGAAATGCTTTTCCAAAAAAAAAAAAAACAACAAAGCATTTTAAATATGTTAAGGTCACAAACAACATGTCCTCTTTTTCAGCTGCCAGATATAGTTCTGTTTAGAAAGAAGCAGTAGGTTTGAAACCTAAGAGAGCATACCAACACTGCCTGGTGCAGCACATACTCCCCCTTTTCCAATGTGCTAAAATTACGTGTTGATTAAAACCCATTCTCTACTGCATCTGACTGCCCTGTTCCCCAGATACACTTATTTCAGCACATGAACTTATTCCTTTTTTCTCTCTTTTCATTGTCCTTTCACTAGAAAAAAAAGGAAGGCAGGGTAAAAATGAAATCCTCAGCCAAAGATTTAGTTTGGTGCAAATCCCCACTGGATGACAACATCAAAACAAAATCCCATTCTTTTAGGCTTTTTGCAATAGTTCTTTTATATAAATAGCATAGAATTTTACATCACTTTTATCAAGTTCCTAATTTAAATTAAATTTTAATATCTTTTTGATGCAAGACACTATCTTACTTTAAAGACCCATCAAGTAGTGTAGTTAACACCACACAGAAGCTTCTATTTGCACTGCTAAAAATAGAACTTTAGATTTCTAATTATACAGCTTTATTGGTGGGAACTACTGTAAACACAGCTCCTGATTATTTTTCATAGCACTATTACAACTATTTCATTAACCAATCCTTTATTTTTCTTTCTGAAGAGCTTGCAACTGTGCTCTGAAATAGGTAAATGAGGTATGGGATTGTGCTGCTATACTTTTATTTATGCATTTGGCACTACAGTATCTCTCCTTTTACAAAAAATTTGCTACATTTTGGTGAAAGAAGAGCCTTTTTTTCCTCATGAATGCACAGGTACCCCAATACAGAGTTTCTGTTGACTTCTGCATCTTTACAATGTGGCACCCTACCTTCTACGAAGGGGTATAGCTGAATTCGTCAAAAAGGCTGCAGAGCTTTGCAGACTTCTTCTGAAATGTTAGAAGAACAGAAAATGTAAAAATGGTGTGAGATAGAAAACAAAAAGAACAAGAGACACAGAAGGTTTGGAGAAGATACGATTGTAAGATTAGACTACTAAATACCGGAACTAGTGCAGCTGTCCAAAATCCAAGATGCAACTAATTTAGGAACCATCAAGTATTCTTTCTGTGATATTTTTGTAAGTTTTGGAATTTGCATCTACTTCATGAAACTAACTTCCACTTATTTAGTTTAACCATGTGAGATTGAACCAAAACTTTTGCTATAGACCAGACTCCTTGTTTGAAGAAGTATATGAATTCCCACAAGAGTTTTCAATTCCACGTTTTGCAAATCCCATTCTCCCATGCAGTATTTCACAACCTGCAGAATCAGTGTTGTAGGATAGCAAGTTAGTAATTTCTACTTTCAGTAACCTAAATGCAGTAGGACAGCAGAGTTAGTTGAAGAACTCTCATATACTTGGTAGTACATGATAATAAGGACAATCCAACATCAGCGTGATGGAGTAGCTCATAATCAGCGATTTCTGTCCAAATCTCTACCATTTTTATTAAACTATGATTTGTCCTTCTCGCCCATTTACTCTCCTGCTTGTGTCCCAGTAGGTAGCTGAGTTGAAATTCTGTAACCAAAACCTGTAAAGATGGTATCTAGATATGTTTTTCCAAATGGAACCACGCGGCAAAGTTCATTCCAGGACAAAGCCTTATTGTAGTAGAGTGATGACCACATCATCATCTTTTCCTTGCCAAAGCATTTCACCTTCAAAATGAACCAGACCGTGTTTTCTGGCTCGTAACAAGATTCCCACTACTTTATTGGAAATAGTCACATACGTTTCAAACAGCTGCCCGAATGTCACACTCACGTGTCCATCTTCTCCCACCTCTCCAGTTCTTCTGATGATCAAGCACAGCTCTTCTACCTCCTTACCCACGTGTGAGTGAGCATCTTTCCCTCTCTGCTCTGTCCGAGACCCTTCAGGGGGTCTCCCGTAGGTAGGATCTCCTCTGTGAGTATGCGCAGGTTTAGACGCAAGCCTGTCGTCACTGCTGAACGGATTCTTCCTCTGATACTCAATGTGATCCTCTGCCCAGGTCTGCCAACTTTTCCTCAGGTCACCCACTGCACTGGTAGCTTTAGCGCTTTGCCCTTTATCTCCTTCCATTTCTGGATATATTTTGTGGCACTCAGGCAGGAAAGGAATCAGTGACTGGCTGTAACTGTGGTTCCTGTGTGCACTGTCAGCTGTGAAGGAAAAACAAAAATCAGCCTGATATTTTTTGGAAGAGTTTTGCCTGAGTGAGAGGCAAGGCTGCTGAAAAAGAGGTTAAATATCTGAAGATTTTAAGTCCATTCATAATTCTTTGGCAGTGAAGAAAGTAAAAGTGATTCAGGTGAAATTCTGCAGCAATTTAGGAACACAGGGCAGTAAATCACGCTTACAAGGTTACACGGTGCTCCACCGGTGCCGCAGTTCCCGAACGATGGCCGCAGCCTCCGCGCAGCACACAGTGCAGTACTCACTCCTCTTGCAGTGACGCCTTTCCCAGAACTTTATCCTGGTACCCGGCAGCCCCGCCGACTTCCCAAACAATGTGATGCGGTGCTGGCTGAGCTGCGGAGCGAGCAAACCGTTCCCGAGCGGCAGCAGCGGGACACCAGCCCACGCACAGGGGAGGGAAGCCGCTCTCCTGCCTGAACGCGATTAAAGGTGGACAAAGTCACAAGGTACCCTCAGAGCGTGGAAGTTATTATGCACAGAAGATATCATCTGGAGCCGAAACGCCAATACATGGTGGGAAGCAGGGGGATTTCCCTCATCAGGCACTGCAAGGAGAAGTAAAAATCCAGTTAGCGAGCGCGTCTCTGTCGGCAGCACCCTATTTAGTGCGGCAGACAAAGGCAGAACAGATTGTTCTCCCTTAAAAGGCTGAAAGGCTGTGCTGCACGGCCATGTCTGCCGGCTACAGCCGCGGGCAGCAGCGGTGCGAGAGCCTCACCGCCCCTGGGACGAGGGCTGCCCACCACCTGCGGCATCCCATGCGCCTGGATTATGGACTGGCTGTGCAGGACATGGCTATTCTGGAATGAGGGACGGACTTTTTTATCCACAGAGATCTGAATGTGCTATAGCCACGTCTTTGCTGTTCACCTGTTGAAATGTGCAAGCCGGAGTTTCCAGGTAGCACCCAGGTAGAGCTGACACTTTCACCGACATCTGAAGTTAAAACACAGGATTAGTGCTGGATTTTCTGCGGGGGAATGGACAGAAATGCAAACTCCGAACAGTTTAACAGCTGAATTACAGATTGGGTATTTTGAAATGATTGTTTTAAAGGTAGGGTTTCATGAGCACTTACCCACATTCATATGTTGGTGGTGTTGCACATGAACCCATGAGCAGGGACAGGATTCCTTAAATTCCCCAGCAGAATCTCCAGGCAGTAAAAAACCACTTGTGTTGCCTCTGGGTCTAGAAGGGTGCACGAGTTGAGCACAGAGTGGCAACATGATCACCAGAGAAGGGAATTGGGAATAATAAGCAACAGCACACATGAAATAATGGCTTTTCATTCATGGTCTCTCGCTTTTAAATTGAAACTCGTGATTGTTGTATATTGCCATTGTTATATTTTTTGTGAGAGGAAGGTGGTTAACTCTAGCTTCTTGAATAAATTTCAAGTTGAGTAATTATACGTTGTGTGTATAAAATTCCCCTGAAGGCTAAAAAGTGTAAATTTTCTTCCTTTCCCTCCCTAGAAGAGTTATGTAATGTTTTAAAGATGACTCCCCACATCCACACTAACAAACTATTTGATTCTCCTCACTGGTATTACAGGAATGTACATTTTGTTTCCAAACACAGCTTCTGAAAAGCATTTTGTTTTTATGTCAAAATCAAATACTCCGTAAATCTTACATAGTAAAGTGCATTCTATTTCAAACTAAGTAGAGCAACATGTATACACTGCCCAAGATTTTGCATGGATCCTCAAGTCAAAAGCAAGAAGAAACCGGGCCTTTTGTTAAAATCTTCTGTAGGAAACTGTATCAGTGAAAAACAGGTATTCACCTTCTGAGGACAGCAATGTTCCAAATGTAAATCAGTGCAGATAAAGTACGCAAAAGCCAGTTTCAGAGAGATTAAGCTTAAAAATAATACCAACATCCCCTTCTAAGGAGTTTCTAAAATGAAAGCAAAATAGCTAAGAAATTTCAAGTGAGACTGATTGGAAAAATAAAAGCAGACTTCTTCCACTAAAGCTCTCTGAGCAATTCCAAGATTTTGTAAGCAATCTCAGGCTCACAGGGTTTGTCAGCAGTTCAGCAAGATGTTTATTGCTGGGTCTCAGCACTCAACTACTGAGGTGAACAAGGCGGATCCACATCTACCTCTTTTCTTTCTCTTCTAGGAAAGCTCACGTTTAGGTGCCAGGTCGCTTTAGATTGCTTTCTTGTCAATCATCAGGGCTAAAGCTTCACAGTAACCTCAGTTTTGATTACTGCAGGAAGGGATACCTGGAGAAGCTGCAGGATGAGATTATGGAGATGCATAAAGAAAGTGTCCGGTGCAGTGCTCACAGGTCATGAGCAAAATCTTAGCCATCTAGGAAAAAAAAGCCAAAAAAACCAAACTGTCCAAAATCAGCACATTAAACATAGAACACGAGTTCAGTGCTGAGCAGGTCTGCCCTTAATAAACAGCTTACCAAAATCTGGACAAGACGAACCTTTCAGATCAACACAACAGGGAGATCAGTGAGTACGGGATTGCAATTATCAAGACTAGATAATAAAATAAGACATAATCCGCAAGACAAACCCCTCTGCCGGACCGTCACACCTCTCTGCCCCTTTCCTGGGAATGTGTTTCTCTACCTGTTGCGACACCCACGCCGCCGGCGCTGACCTCCTTCCCACGGAAAAAGGAACGCGACTCCTTTGGCACCTGTTAATTCTTAATGTTATTTAATGCTTCACATCCTCAAGTGCGGCCGGCAGAGGCCGCAGCGCGCCCCTGGCAGTGAAACACCCCCGAGCGAGCGTGTCCCAGTGTACACGGAGTTATTTATAAACCACACGCAGGCACGGCTGCACTGACACGCGGCGTGCGTGACAAAGCACACCCAAAATACAACTGCGAGGAGGATGAGAAGGAGACGAAACGAGCGGTAACTCGTGAAGAGCTCCGGGTGCTGCCGGGACCGCAGCAGCCTCTCCGCCACACGGCCCTTCCCGGGCTCCTCCCGCCGCTCCCGCCCTTCCCTGCCGGCGGCGCATGCGGGAGGCGGGGGATGGCCGGACATGGCGCTGGCGGCTCCGGCGCTGCGGCGCTATTTGCTGCTGCTGGCGCAGGAGCACCTCGAGTTCCGCCTGCCGGTGAGCGCTGCGCGGCGCCGGGACCGGGGATGGGACCGGGACCGGGGCCGGGACCGGGGCCGGGACCGGGGCCGCGACTCCGACCGCGACCGGGGCGGGGCGAGGCGCTCCCCTCCCGTTCCCTCTCCTCCGGGGCTCTCCCGGACAGCGCGGCCCCCGGGAGCCAGACCCCGGCGGGGGTCCCCTCTCTCCGGGAGCGCCGCGGGCTCGGAGCCCCCGTGCTGTGGGAAGGGACCCCCAGGCGTGGGGCTCCCTCTGCCCTCCCTGCCCCAGGCTCGTGGGGAGCCTCCGCGTGGTGGCTTCAAGGCAGCGCTTTCCTTGCCGCTCGCTTTTCACAGCCTCTGGCGCTAGGAGAGGTTGCCGGCAGAGTACCCGAGGCTCCATGTGAGAAGCGGAAGCCGGGGTTACAAAAATGCTTTCAGATCTTAGGCTTTGGTGACTTTTAAAGTTTTTTCAAGTTACGTGTCAGCTCCCGCCAGCGTGCCCTGGGTGCAGGAGGGGCTGGTGCTGCCAGGGCCTCTCCATGGACTGGCCCGTGGAGTCACCGTCCCTGCAGCGTTCAAGGAAAGACTGGATGGGCCACCCAGTGCCATGGTCTGTTTCACAGGGTGATGTTCCCTCATCGATTGGACTGTTACGTGTTACAAAATGTTTAATGTGTCTTGAATCATTTATTTGGCTTGTTTCCATTAACGCTTTCTTCTGTGCGTTGTTTTTTCCTGTTTGCTTTGTGGGACTGGAACCTCAGTTTATTTGTGATCAACCCGATGTTTTTTTCAGGCAGGGTCATCGAATGAAGTAAAAAAAAAGATGATACATATGTAACATAAAACTTTTCTTTTTATCACCAAGGGTTTGGTGGCACTTGGTTGATATCGATGCTGAAGAAAGTAGAGCCATTTCTCATTTCTTGTGTTTTGGTGACTGCTCAGCTTGTTTGGCTTTGTGATGAGCTGTGTTAGTGACATGATTTGTCAAAGACTTGATGGAACAAGTAAGGACAGATTTTTTTAGTCTGATGATTTGCTGATCCTGGCCCTGGGTTAGTGTTACTAGTGAAACATCACTTTTAAGAGACCTAGTCAGAAAAATATTTTTAAGACTAGAGTGGATAATATTGTAAGAGCAATATAATTGTGAGAGTGTAGAATTGAACAGTAAAGATTGGGATGAAGGGAAAATGCAAAATGGTGGGATTTGGTTACTGAAATTTTCCTGATATTTGCCAATGAGTTTTGAGAAAGCTTTTTATAGCAGGGAAGTCTTAATTTTCAGTTCATAAACAGTACATACAGTCTGAATTTACTTGTGAACTTCTGCCCTATCCACCATCTGCATTAGAATTTTACCTTTTTCTTTCTGTATAACATTAGTTAATGATTCTAAAGTCTGACCCTTATATTTTCCCTTTAGGAAATAACATCATTGCTCTCTCTTTGTGGTGGACAGTTCAGTGGCGAGCAGGAAATTCGTGTAAATGTAAGCGAGTACCAAATACTTTACTTGAGTGTACGTATGGTATGCAACTATATTCTTTACAGTATTTCTGTTTAATGTAGGCACCTGAATAAATATTGAAGTCTCTTAGAAAAATCTGTAATCTCCCCAAAACTGAGGACTTCTCAATTTCAGTAAAGACTCAGAACTGAAAAAAAGATGCACAAAATGCACCTCAGGATGTCTTCACTTACCAGCATGAAAAGAAGCAGTGCCATCTGCTGGGAGGCTCATCTAGCTTTTTAGAATATTTAAACCCTGCAAACACTCAAGAGGAGTTTGAAAGTTGATGTTTGCCTCCAAATCAAAGAGACAGAAGAGGAGTGGAGCTAGGAAGCCATATGATTCTGGTCTCAGTGCTTGGTCAGAGAATGTTACTGGGATTTAGTTATTGCTTGTGTATAACAAAGTGTTTCCAGTCTTTAGTGGGTGAATAATCAAGAGAAGTGCAAACAATATTTTACCAGGTCAGTTGCATTGGAAAAACTAAATAAATAACAGAATTTCTCAGAAATTGAAGCTGAGTAAACAGTCTTGTCTGAAATTAATTATTTTATCCCCATGTTCTCTATATTACTAAAGGTAACAGATTTTTTAAATTATTATTAATTTTTTTGATCTTCAATATGCATATTCGGTTTTTATAGAACAGAACTGTGTAGTTGTGTAATTCATGTGACATCATCCAGCTAGGTTTTTGTTGGTATTTGCTTCACTTTCCTTCTCTTGATTGCAGTCTCCCTTTTGGATTCTCAATATTCCGTCAGAAGAGATGGCAAGGGGACTAATGAAGCGGACAGTATGTGCAAAGTAAGGGATGAAAAATCTTGTAAACAATAGCATAAGCACTGGAATTTTGTTCTGTTATGCCAAATATCAATTTTGTATGGAGTCATAAGATAAAGGGTCTCTGATTCCCTCTAGAATTTTAGAAGGTGTTACTGAAGCCTCCAGGACTCCTGTAGGACTGATTATGTAGCATGCTCATCCTATTTACTCAGTCTATGATCAGTTCAGGATCTTGAAATGGTCTTCACTCCAGAGACAGTACTTGTAGTGTCAGTCATGTTTTATGCGCCTTGTATGATGTTGAGTTAGTGGCTTTTTCTAAAATATGTATAGAATTGAAAGATAAAACCAGTGATATGTGAAAACTGACAATCATCTTTGGAAGGGAAAGGTTGTGTCACCCTCCCTCAGTGCTGACATCTGAGCCTTCAGCTCTGACTGCTGCAGCAGAGGTCCCTTGTAGGAAATTCAAGAGCACAGGAATATTCTGGAGAGTGATTATTCCAGCTGGTCCTTTTTAGACGTGTCTGAATAACTTGCTTTCCAGTGAGGTGCATGAGAGAGGCCTTGAAGTATGGTTCAGGATAAGAAGCAGCATAGGTGTGTTATGTCTCTCTGACCATACTAAATTTGCGGTGTCTTTGCTGTGTTCTGCAGAGCTTGGGCCCCTCTGCACAATGTTGCAGTCCCTGTTGAGTGCTTGTTGTCTCAGGTATTCAGTTTTACCTACAATGACTTCGGCCCTCCACTCTTGCCTAAAGAATGGAGCACTGCACTTCAAAAAGCAGCTGCAGGCAGCTAGGGGAGTAAAATGTGACAAAACAGCTTGCAGATATTCTGCACACTGTGCACTCTCAGCTAATGTATGCTAATTCCATGCACAAAGAATACGTAGCCCATGGCTTATTTTTCTATCCTGTTGCTTGTTGTGGGGAGATGTGTTAGTTTTAGAATAAGGTGACTGGAGTGCCTCCATTGCACTGCTAATCAGTATGAAAAGCTCTGAAGCTTTTGGTACATGTTGCTAAAGAAGGAAAAACATCAGTGAAATATCAGCCTAGGATTAAAAATACTTGTTAGAAACAAAAATTAAAGCATTTGTCGAGAATTAAATGCCATGCTAATACTCCGTGAAGGAAAGCCTAAATTTGTTGGCCAAGGATTAAAAGGAATAAATATCTATATGGCATTTTCCCTGCTCGGTGTGACTGCACTCTCAAAAACTTTGTAATTTCAGGTCTATCTTTGAACTGTGGGGCCATGGAAGATCTGCAGGGGAGCTCTATGCATCGTTGAAGAACTATCCAACTGATGAGATGGTATACATATAAAGAATCAAGATAATATGGTTCCATAAACCCACTGAATAGCACTGCATCTGTACTAATTTAAGTGTCTTTGCCTTTTTTTTTTTCAGCTTCCATATCTACAGTCAGACTCTACGTACAAAATACATATTCATACATTTAATAAAACATTGACGCAGGCACAGAAAATAAAAAAGATTGATGTAAGTAGATAGTTAAGAAATATTTGTTTGGTTTAATCAATTAATGTTGTTCTTATTCCATGCTATCAGTGTATTTAAGTGTCTTCAAGATCTTAAGGAAGTTTATGGCTTGTGTCTTAGCAGGTCTAAATGAGATTTTTTAATCTGAATTAACATTCTCTCAAAATTCATGACTTATGTTTTTTTGTCCCTATAAAGCGACTTTTTAAGGCATATACAAAGCCAAACAAATACCACTGCTGATTTCAGGCGAAACTGAAGCTTATTGCTGAAAACTATAACATTCAAATGGCAAGGGTTAGGTGCTTGATTTTTGGAAAATCTGTTACTTGATCTCCTTATTAGGCTTTTATTGCTGCAGAATGTGGAACAAGTGACGTCAGCTACAAGCTGTGGATTGTGTGCTGATCTCCTGTTCTGTCATCATTTTCTTGTCTGTACTTACGCTCTCCTCCTAACTATATCAGTATTTAATTTCGGAAATTTTGTCAAATTACTGTTTATTTCTACTCTTCCACATCCTAATTAGGCACCTATTTATTCAATTTACTTCATTTATGGAGACTGAAATTATCTGTATTAGTAGTAGCTATTTTTCCGTTTCTTCAGTTTTTGTGTACATGAAATAATGCTAAGTATGTAAACTGCTGTAGCTGCACATCACTGAAATTTCACTTCCCATTGTTCATCATCAGTGTTGTTTCTATAACTTGAAAATTGCGTAATTAATACGTACAGTTAATTTTCTCTGTAGTTGAGTTCTGTTCAGTTAATAAAAAGTGTTATGGTTCCCAATTTCTAATCCGTAATCATTTGAGATTTGTTTAGAAGAAAGGCATTTCAAAAATCCAGTGAGAATTGAATGAACTTTTAAATACTAATGTACCATTTCTCACAAGTGAAACTGTGGGGTTTTTCCTGGTTTTTTGTTTGGTTGGTTTTTATTTTTTTCCTTTGGGGGGAAAGGTACTTATTTAAAGAAATTTTACACTGTTTATTTTTGACTCTGTTTTTCTTTATTGTGTAGGCCCTTGAATTTCTGCCATTCAAAGGAAAAGTAAATTTAAAGAATCCAGAACACATCTTTTGGATTTTGGAAGATTATGGAATGAACCCAAATGACGTTCCAGAAGAGCCCCATCATCTGTATTTTGGTAGATGGGTGCGTGAGCATGTTAGCTTTAGTTTTTACAAGTGTGTATTTTCAGGAGAGTGTACTTCAGGTTAAATGTAAAAAGTGTTTTGACTTTTAATAGAAGCGGAAAATACCATTGTCTGAATTTGTCATTGCATAATACTCTGAAGCAAGTCTTGGGAGTCCTTAGTGTGACTAGGAAAAAGTGCCTTTACTGAACAATTCAGAGGTGAAAAAAATGAAGTTGTATCTGGAAACACACCTTTGCCTTGTCATCCACTGAGAGAATTTAGCACAGCAGTGAGACTACACAGCTGGGGTGGTGTGTTAGATTGTTTTGGACCTAGCTGAGGCTGAAAGCTCGTGTCTCAAACACATGGAAGGATGTACAGAACTGTAGATGGCTTGTGGCCCTGCTGAGTGGCATCAGCCTGACGGGAGCATTCTGTAAGTGCTTCAAGTGATCCTGGCAGGCACCTCTGTGGAAAGGTGCACACTGATCCCTGAGCCTTTGGACATCAGTGAGCCAGCCCACAGGCAGGGACCTGCCCGAGGGAATGCCGACAGTGCAGAGGGAACCAAGTACAAAAACTGTCTGGAGCCTGTCATCTGTGGTCTTTCCTACAAATGTTCTTGCCTGCTGGTCATATGCACTCTAAACCTGCTGTGTTATTAGGATATCCTGAGGAAATTTGATCTATTCTTTTATGTCTTGGTGAGGAAAAAGTGGCTCCTCAAAGGATATCTCCCAGAATGACACTAGCCACTGTTGGGAATGTGTGCTTGCAATGTCCTGGATCAAGGGCAGCTGGAAGGAGGGAGAACCACTGCAGAGGTTGTGTAGCTATAGTCAGTGGCATTTGTACAGGGAAGTTAGAGATTCAAGTGATCTGTTAGGGCCAGTGAATATTCTCCATGCCTGTGATTAATGTGCGAGCACCATGGGTTGTGGTAATGTTGCAAAACATTGCCACTGTTGTCCCATCTATGTTGAATTCCTGAAGTGTTTAAAAATGAGTAAACCAACCTGAAAACATAGGCAGGTGTATTATGTTAACCCAGTAAGACTGATGCTAAGCAGAGGTGCGTTTGAATGTGTTTTGTTTTGGATTGCTTTGGTCTTCTCCGACATACTTTGGAAGGCTGATGTAAAAATGCTAGCATTTGGTCTTTGTTTGCTTTTCCCTTACATTCTCATCTGTCAACACTATCTTAAATTTAGATTTTGAGAGGGACAGAAATGCCAGTGAAGAAAGAAATTCTGTATGACTTTAAGTGTCCGTGTGTGTGCACACATGTGTTAGTATGCATTTCTAATTCTCATATTTTTAAATCTTTTTAACTCTGAATTGTCTGGAATTGTTTTTCTGATACTTAGAATAATAGCAAAGTTACCGTAATTGTAATTTCTTTGAAAGAATTTTCTCTCTAAAACATTTGTACATTTTTAACCTCTGTCTTGAAGAATTTACCCAAGTGTTGAACCAAGGTATCTGTTGCTTGGAAAGAAGTCTGTCATGTTTTCAGGCATCAGAAAGCGAGGTGATGTGTTACAAAGTGAAGTTACCTGGTTTTGGATGGTGTCAGTGGACGTGTCACTTAAGCAAGTCTGTTAGTGTGTCTGTTTATATCTTGTATCCAGGACCTGACAGGGGTTTTAAATGTTTCAACAGATCGCAGATGGCCAAAGAGAACTCATCGAATCCTACAGTGTAAAGAAGAGACACTTTATTGGAAATACAAGCATGGATGCCTGCCTCTCTTTTATCATGGCAAACCATGGGAGAGTAAAACCCAATGACATTGTATATGATCCATTTGTTGGAACAGGTATATATTTTTTTTTTCTTCAGCTAGTGGGAAAAAATGGAAGGTTATATTAGTGCTCGTACCACTCTTTTACCTGGTGTCATAACTTCTGGTGCCCAACTGATATTTGAGATGATACCAAAGGCAAAATTGTGTTTATAATATTAATGGTTTGTTAACCTGAAAGGGATTTTGAGGGAAGGAGACCAACTTCCAAAGATGTAAACAGTTGATTTCACGCTTTTAAAAAGTCTGTCTTCACTGTTGTGTTTAATGCCACATGGCCTAAACACCAGTCCATATGTGTCATGTACTGCTTAAGATCAAAGTGACAAAGAATGGGAATTTGGCTAAACACTTCTGCAGTCACTTTCAGAACATTACAAAGAGCAGCATTTTAGAACTGGCTCTTTGAGGGGTGCTGAGGGCACTTCTGCTCATACAGCACAAGATAGCAACAGTGAGGTCATAGCAGCATTCTGTGAGGAACACTTTGTTGTGCCATTGCAGCCTGTCTTCAGGATAGTACTGCTCACACAAGGTGCCCTTCCCCAGCTGAACTTTTCCTAACTTAGCCAGGAGGGGGAGCTTTTATTCCACATATTGCTGGGCATGGCATGGAAGTACTTTCTGCCTCAGGGAAACTGAGCTGTATGTGAAACAGCTGATCTATTGCGTCAGCTTGTGCCATATAATTATAGCAGAGTATATTGTGTTAAGCTACCTATAGTAGTTTTTTCAAAAATGTAGCAAAGGCTGTGTTTCTGACCTAGAATCCTAGAATAGAATCATAGAGTATCCTGAGTTGGAAAGAACCCACAAGGATCATCAGAATCCAACTCTTGGCTCTGCACAGGACACCCCAGAGAGTCACACCATGTGCCTGACAGCATTGTCCAAATGCTTCTTGAACTCTGTCAGGCTTGGTGCTTCCATGGGGAGCCTGTTCCAGTGCCCAACCACCTCTGGGTGAAGAACCCTTTTTTAATACCCACCTATAACTCCCCAGACACAACTTCAGGCCGTTTCTTCAAGTCATGTCACTGTCATCACAGAGACGAGATCAATGCCTGTTTCTCCTCTTCTCCTCACAAGGAAGCTGTAAATTGCAGTGTGGTCTCCCCTCAGTCTCCCCTTCTCCAGGCTGAACAGACCGAGTGTCCTCAGCTGCTCCTCATACCCTTCCCCTCAAGGCCCTTCACCATCTTTGTTGCCTTCCTTTGAACACTCCAATAGTTTAGTACCTTTTTTATATTGTGTCACCCAAAACTGCTCCCTGCACTCAAGGTGAGGCTGCCCCAGCTCAGAGCAGAGCAGGACAATCCCCTCCCTTGCCCAGCTGTGATGCTGTGCCCGATGCACCCCAGGACAGAGTTGGCCCTCCTGGCTGCCAGGGCACTGCTGACTCATATTCAACTTGCTAAACTTTAATCAAAGTGACCGCATGTGAAATGCATAGATTTAAAAATACAGTAATGAGAAGATGAAGAAAAATCTCTGCAGAGAAGTTAGGGAGAGAGAAGACTACACTAGTAGGGTCACTAGTAGGATAAATTCTTCCTAGCATGTGTTTTCTCTGTGCCATAGAAAAAGAGCATGGATATAATATTTTCAGAAACAGAAGGGTTTGGTAAACTCTTATGTTTTTGTCTTAAATTTTGTTCATATATGACCTGATTTTTTTAATGCATAATGATATCTGAAGAAATTTTCTCCTCTTTCTTGTGCTTCGTCTTTGAAAGGTTCAGGAAATTCCTCTGCTTATCTCTTAGCAGTTGGTTTCATTTTGGTGTCTATGGCTTTTTGTCTTACTATACAACCTGCTGACTTAAATCACAAAATAAAGTCCCTGAGAGCATTCTTTCTCCTGGGAATGAAAATTGAACAAAAACAAAAAGGAAGGGTAAAGGCAGAAAAAGAAAAATCACATAAAAATTATGAAGCTATAGAAATTCAAGATAAATGTTGCATTTCAGTTCAAAAGGTAACATATAAAAATTCTCCCCAAACTGTCTAGTTGTTCTAATTACAATTTCGGTTGGTTGGGTTTTTTTTGGTTTTTTTGCTAGATATTTGTAATATAACGGCCAGAGATTAAAGGGGACAGTGTAGATACTGGATGCCCTTTGTCAGTGGAGTGTATTTATGACTAAATAACAGTGGCTTTTGCACTTACTTCTGTTGAGTAAACCCCAGGAAGTTCAGTTGTCTCTTGAGGACCTTCAGAAGATTTTCAAGCTTGTCAGTACAACAGTGCCCTGTCACTGGAGTTTCTGGGAAGTGTTTTGGAGTTGAGAGTAATGCAGTGATTTTGAGCTGATGGGTTTGGAAAAATATGTATTCAGGATCTGAGGAGTATTTTGAAGAACTGCAGTTCAGATTTCTTTATTGGTGCAGCTTTGATACCTGGCTGTGTTTCTGTCTGGTTTTTTATACTGAAAAAGTGAATAGTACCAAACCAGAAGGGCCTTGCAAAATGGTTCTTGCTTGTTGCAAACAAACTGGTTTTTGCTGCATAAGCCAAATCACAAGTCTTTCACATTAGTGTAAGAATGGAGAATTGGCATTTTTCCTTGGAATATAAAGTGTTCTTTGACCGGGCTGGATTTTAGAAGACTTGATTCTGCTTTTTATAGTCGAACAGAATTGGAATGGCCAGGACTGCGTTTTTAACTTCCATCCATGTTTAGATATTCTTTCCTCAGTGTTGGGTAGAAGGAAGCCTGGAAGCTTCTAGAAGAATAAATCAAATCTTTTACCTGAATATTTTGTGCTTCCTCCTAGGCAGTCAGTTCAGGTTATCTCAGTAATGTTGTTGGTTGTTCTTTTGGAAGATACTTGTAATACTGCATAGTTGCAAATGATGGGATGTCTTTCTTTTACATCCTGGAGGACCAGACCTCATCTGTGCTGAGGAGGTGGAGTAATAGTGTGTGATAGAAAGGCAGGAAGCTCTGTGCCATCATCATTCTGCTACAAGTCACCAGGGACAGAGTGGTTCCCTGATTAACCCTTTGTATGTGTCTGTTTCACACACTGATGAGGGCTGGCCATGTGAGAGTGTGTAAGTATCCATGCACCACCTGCGTGAACACAAATGGAACTAGTACAAGCTGAGATTTATTAAAAGCTGTAAATTCATGATTTCCAAGCTTCTTTTTTTTTGCTTGTGATTAAAAATATTCTTAGATGGGCAAAGCACTCTCTTCTTACTTTTTTTGTAGGACTGGGTGGTATGCCATACTTGGGGTCAGGGCTAGCTAAATTTGTCTTGACCCTCTGGATATACTGCCCATCTGTTCTGAGGGATTGCAGCCAAGAAGGGAAATGGGTGATTCCTTTGGGGTGAGTAACCTTGTTTTTCCCTCATCCATTTCACAAGAAAAAGCAGAGGAATTTTACAAGTTTTTTTTGTTCTCGCTCACCTTTGGTTCTGGTAGAGTTTGTGACCATATGGTGCAGGAGTTTTCTGCTGCACACAGGGCACATTGGGGATTTTCTGGTGCTCAGTGGGTGGCTCAGGACAGTGCAGCCATCTGAGACGCTTCTTTCCATGCTCCTGGTGAATGGGAGAGCTGGTGTCACCCTGCCAGCCAGCCTGTGCATTGTCAGCCCTTCATCCTGCAGCAGTCATCCCCTTTATTTGGCAGGACTGTTGACATCAGTGGTTCACAGCCTTGTTCTCAGTTGCTATTCTGTTCTGAACCAGTCTGGTAGCCACAGACCTCTTTATTAATAACTTGACCATACAGATACCTGTTCATCTCCTGCAGTGTGTCCATTGTTTCATTTGGAAGCTGTTAAAGAGTTAATGTAATTTATTCTTTTCTGTGGGCTATTCAGCTGTTGTCAGTTTCAAGGGGAAAGCACACTTTTTTTTGGTAGGGTGTTCTTTTTTTTTTTTTTTTTTGATTAAGAGGGCAGGTTGCAATAGCAGTAATTAAAAATCTGTTTTATTACAGAATAAGTACATTGGTAAAACTACTGACAAAGTAGGCAGCTTACTTACAGCCAAAGGCATTTGTATGTAGTTTTTACACTTGAAAAGGATTATAGAAACTTTTTTGATACTTATGTTTGGTGTAAGTATTGGAGATACTTAAATTTGTAAGACTCCTCACCATTTTTTCTTACAACATGGGAATAGTAACCTTATAGAAGTTTGATTTTTAGACATCATTAAAGAAACTGGCTTTAAGAACAGACATAGTAGAACTGCTATTTGTTTGGTGATGATTTTTCCAATTGTTTGACAACAATTTGAAATTCTGCTCCTTGCAAAGGAGAATCAAAAGTTTTGGTTCGTATAGTGATTAAAGGATCTTACTGCTTAAAATACAGAAAGCCATAAACAAAAATCCTGAACCATCTCCAGAGATGAGGAGTGACACAGGGCACAGCAAGATAAGGAAAATCATGTAGAGCAGACAAAGAACTTAGTGTTACTATGTCTGATTATGGTTACATAGTGATTCTAACTGGTTGATAGATCTGTCTTTTTTAGTGTTTGTTTTGGTTTTTTTTTTTCTTCTCCCTTGGGTCTAGTGTGCTGCTGGTGTAGGCTCCTGAAGTTCCTGAGGAAAAAATCCTAACACAGGTGACATTTATGACAGAAGTTTATACTTTTCCTCTTTTCTCCCATGTATAGGTGGCCTTCTGATCTCCTCAGCACATTTTGGGGCATATGTGTGTGGTACTGATATAGATTACAACACAATCCATGGATTAGGTATGTTACATATTTCAAAGCCACTGAAATCTTACCCTCTGGAATTTAAGAATACTGATGGTAGCAGATGATACTCAGTGAATTTTAAAGCTGTGGTAATCTTTGCAGGATTTATTTGGTCATGCTTAGTTTTATTCATCGATTTATATGTATGCTAGTTAAGATATTATCTTATTTTTAAGCAGAAAATACCTTTGAAAAAGAATATTGAAGACCAAAACAAAGTTCTAAATAGTAATTACCACAGCTGTGTGCTCTTTTAATCCATGATGTAAGAAGTGCCTCAAAACCTAACCCAGGAACCCTAATCTCATTATCACTTCTGCAAGTATGCAAATTATATTTGACCTAGTGGACAGGGTTGTGACTGGTGGATGGAGAGAGCATCTTGCAAACTAATGGGTTTGTAAATGTTTTCTTTGACACCTTATGCATATGGTGCAGCAGAACTTTTCTCTTGTATTTTTGGTTTTCCTTCTACTTGTGAAGTTTATTGCAGGTACTTTTGACAGGTTTTTTTGGTGGCATTTGATTATTTTCCTTTAGTTTAAATGGCAGAGCACATGGAAGCTTTTTTTCTCCCTTTCTGTTCCCCTTCCCCTCCTAGGCAAGGCAAGCAGAAAGAACCAGAAATGGAGAGGGCCAGATGAAAATATCAGAGCTAATCTCCGACAGTATGGTTTAGAGAAATACTACCTCGATGCACTCGTTGCTGATTCGTCAAGACCAATATGGAGAAAAGGGATGTTGTTTGATGCCATCATTACAGACCGTGAGTTTGTTACTGCCTTTTGTTGCCCAGTAACAATAAAACATTATTGCCTATGTACATTGATTAAATGTCTGGACAAGTGCTCAGGTCTGCAGCTTCCGTGTTTCCAAAGATGATTGTTGGGAGCAGGACTATGGAAATTGGATCTGCATTTGATGTATCTACAGTTATTTTAAGGATAGTTATTAACATGTAACAAAGCTGTCAGTGGCACTTTCTTCCATGGAGAGAATGTTGTGTTCGCCAGCAGAAATCAATATGGCTGAAAATCATCCTTTGAAGAAGTCTCCTTCAGTAAAAGCACAACATCATTGATGCATGGGGGCTTCTCATCAGAATGGTCTGTATGGCTGTTGGCAGCACACTGGAGTCTGCTGTGCATCTCTGATGGACTTGTGGAGACTTGTGTTAAGTGCTCAATGTAATGCTTGCAAAGAGAAATTTTAATGGGTTTCCAATACACTTAGCTACTGGAAGTAGGAGTAGTTTGAAAAGATCCTCTGCTCTTTTAGAAACCTATTTACTTAACACCATTTGTCTTGTATGAGAGGGAAAAGAAACCACGGGGATAAATGAAAGACCTTGATACAGCAATTTCTGATCTCAAGTGCTTTTACAATGACACATTCATATCAGTTAAGAATAGGAAGTCTGACTTTTCTTTGTGGGTTGCTTGCTAGTTTTTATTTGGCCTGTTCGGCAACGAGACAGTGTAGAGTATTAATAGGACTTAGAACTGAGTGTGAAAGCATTTGTAAAACTTCTGCAGTGTTTACATTGGTGCTTCCATGGTGCTGAAACAAGTCTCACAAACTCAGATTTTTTGAACATGAAGTAAATATGTTATGCTATTAGAAATGTGTAAAAAACATATGAGAAAAAAACTTCTCTGGTTCTTCTTTTGTGTGAGAATTACCATTTGTGTAATGTGCTGACAAGAAATTCTCATATACTTCATTTTATTTTGAAAAAGGTTAGTAAGTGCTATAGGGGACATATTTGTATCTGTCAAACAAAAAAGGATGGAATTATTTATCACATGTTGGAAATCTAGGGAATATTTTTCAAAGAACAACACAGCATTGTCCTTTGTCATGTAGCAAACGTGTAGGCTGCTAGAAGCTCTTACAGCTGAAGGAATTTCCTTGAAACAATTTTAAGATTACTTTTTAGAGCAAGAAACTTTCAGTAGATCTTGAAGAGATTTCTCTTACTGACTTTTACTTTGTAAAAGCTTTCAATTTTTTAATAACCTTGTGTAAGCCACAGTTTGTGCACTGTTGTGTATGTATGGTGTAATTGTATGTCATTTGGACAAAGGGTGAGGTTCTCATCTCTGCATTTTGCTTTTGCTTTGTCTAGCACCATATGGTATCAGAGAAGCTCCTCGCAGAATGGGATCACAAAAGGAAACAGTTAAGTTGGTTGAAAAAAGGTAGGAAAGCTGTCTCATCTGTTGTAGAATATAAATGTCTTAATGGAAACCCAGTTGCAGTTTTAAAGTATTTATTCTTGATTGGCTGTCAGAAGTTAAAAAATAGTAGCAATTATAATTAAAGAAGAAAAACCCTTCTTGTTCTGTTTTCAAAGCTACTGTGTCACTTCGTGAAACCGTCTTGGTTTCGTTCTCCCTCCTTATCCTTTGCTTGTATTCAGATTTTGAATTGTATTTCTCACTTCTGTGGGCCACTATTTATGTATTTCCAGTTCTCAGAAAGTTCTCTTTGGTCCCTGCAAGCTGCAAAATCACTCTAAAATGGAATACCTGTAATTTTACCTTAAACTTTTTTCTTTTGCATTTTCCACTGCTCCTTTCTTTTCAGAGATACTGCATGGCTTCTCCACTGCCTGGCCTTCCTTGCCTTCTGACTTTAATTCCTTTAGAAAGATGCTGTGCAAATTAACTATTTCCAACATACTTGTGGATCTTTAGACTCATCTTTAATACATGTGGAAGTCAAAGAGACAGTTAGGGGGGAACTTGAGAAGTTGTATTCCTCATAGTAGTAGTAATACTCCACAGTACTCCTGGATTGTCTTAGGTAACTTTGCAAAGCTCAGGAAGTGCTTTTGTGGCTTAGTGTATTGGTTTTTTTCTTCTAATTACTATTATTAAAAATCTATGTTTTACCTGTGCTCTTGTGTTTGCTTACACTTGTACATTTTTTGTTCAGCACAGAAAATCACTTCTTCGTTTCATCCAGTTACCATCTGAGTGACATCTTTTTTGACCTCTTGAAGTTTGGGGCAGAGTATCTGGTGATGGGAGGAAGATTGGTTTACTGGCTGCCCATATACAGGCCTGAGTACGTACTCGTGGTTTCTGCTGTGTTTTGTGTTAGAATGGGTGCTGCATTCTCACTGTGCTTTCCTTTGGGACAGAGTACAGCTGGAGCTTCCATTGTACCAGCACTTAACAGTAATGCCCAGAGTGTGTATTAGAAAACTTGGTATGAGGGAAATCACATTTTGTAACAGAGCTTTTGAATGGAGACAAGTCCTTACTGTTACCCAACAGAAAATGCCTTTGCATATCATTGTAAATGTGTGTCCAGTGGGTGGAGGTTTAAGCTTGAAAAGTTAGACTTTCATGGTGCAGGTGGATTTCCAAGACAGAAGCAAGGCTGGTATTAGTATGTGTTTCTGCTAGAGTAGTTGATAGAGATGTGTAAAAATGGTCCTTGATTCTTTGGGGTTTGGCACTCCTGATTTAGCTTTCTTCTGAGAAATAAAAGTGGCCAAGAGATGGCAGTGAGAGGCAGGAAGCACCCGAGAGCAGCCCTGTTAGGGACTAGAGAGGCCAGCAGAGACTGCAGGATCCTGGCTCCTCAGCAGTGCAGCCTGGGATCACAACTGAGTGTATAAGGAAAAACAGCTGCTTGCATGCCTTATTTATACATCTCTTAGATTGGGTTTGAGGGTTTGTTTTGTTTTTGTAAAGGTTTTTTACTGTGAAGTGAGGAGGTGATGTATGTAGCTGTTTCAAGGTGTCTTCCAGATACAGGTGTGCTCTGAAGGTAGTTTATACAGTGTCATGTATTTCTATGTACAGTCAAACTGTTATATAAAGTGATGGTTGCCCCTGGTTTCACTGTGGAAATGGCTTGTGATAGTCCAGTATCTCCCATGCTGTTTTGAAAATTTGGAAATCAAATGGAGCCATTTCTGTTACAAGCTTCTGTAACAGGAGAATGCACTTAGAAGTTTGCATATTTTAGTGAATGATAAAATTGGTATTGTAGGCCTTTTTTCTCATAAGACAGTTCACAAACAAAGCAGTGAAGGCCATTCATAGTATTGTAGCTGATTTTCACGTCAATAAAATCTCTTTGGAATTACTGAATTTATTTTGCTCATCAAGATACCAGTGCTTTTCTTCCTGCTCATTGAACTTTGGTAAAAGCTTGCTTCCTCACTACAACAGTGTAAAGTGTTTCACTTAGACAGCTTGGCAACTGCATATTTGGGATCAACTTTAGTTGCTGTTTTGGGGAGGTCTAGCTGAGTTGCCTTTTAAAAAGTGACTTGAAATACTATGTATTTCAAGCTATGTAGGACTTGAAATACTAAAGTTGCTAGAATTAGCATACAATACTAGGATAGTCACTTTATTTTCAGCTGTAATAATGAAAATGGGACATTAAAGCAATTAAGTGGGGAGAAGATTCTTTCTGCTAATATGTTGCATTATCAAATATCCCTTGGCAACACCTGCCTTGAGTTTCATGTTTTGACATCTTTGTATATTACCTTAAATTAAAGCCGAAACTGTATTGAATTGGATGTCTGTTAATATCATTGCTTCTGTATTTCTTACTTGACATGTTTCTGAGTTTTACCTGAAAGAATGTAGAAATACATTAATTAATGCTAACAGAAAAGGCTTTTTAACAAAGTGATAGTGATCTCTCCCTCTTCAGGATAGCATCTCACTCCAAAGTTTACTCTTTCAGTCAGACATTGAAATCATTGTTGAGTCCAAATTCTTCTAATTCCATTAAAGTCAGCCCTCTGTATGATTATGGAGAGAAACTTTTAAAATGTTGTGGCAAGGTGCCTACCTTTGTAAAAGAAAAACAGTTTGGTGGTACTGGATGCATCAGAAGGCTTGTGTATTAGAAAAAGCAGTTGAGAATTAATTTCATTCTCCTTTGCCAAAAGCATGTTCTGAGTTCACCTCGCAGAAGCAGATGCTTGTTTCTACATGAGAAGTGACTGAAAGGTAGCTTTGCAGTCTGGAAATTTTGGAGGAAAGCAAGAGGCAGTACTGTTTGGGTTTTTTCTTATTTGCAGATCTGTATTTGGGATTGAGTTACTTGTTTAACAGTTCTCTGTTATCTTAAGAAATGCCAAGTTTTCCACCAGCAGCTAGATGGATCCTATTTTAATCCAGACCAACACCTTTATTTTCATTCAGGAAATCCACCTCTTTACAGGAAAAATGTAAAGCTCTTCCTTTGTACCTTTTAAATTCAAGTCATAGGTATCAAGTTGTTCAGTTCCGTGTTTCAGTGTCTGAATTCTGTTAACCCCCAAACGTTGGAGAATCATAGGAGCAGATGTTTTGTACAAAATCATACCTAACAATACCAGAACCCATTTTCTGTGCTTTCTTTTAGTAACTGTTACTTGAAAGCTTATTACAAAATCTAGGAATAAATGACTGATCTATGTTTCAGTATATAGGAAGGATATATGATATTTACCGTACTAGCTAGGTTAATTCTTCTTGCTGCTCTAGTCCCATGCAAAGTTCTTAAATCTTTAAGTTTCTCTTTCGGCATTTGGAGAAATAGGAGGATTGAAAGCAATTTAGAGAAAGCACTTTCTATGTAGAAAATAGTATGCCTATGAGGTGGTGCATTTAAAACACTGTAACTCTTGCTTCTGTAGATAGTAGTGATGTTGGCTTATAATTACATCCAGTGTGAAATGATGGTAGATTTTTTTTGCCATTATAAAAAGTAATTATAATGAGATAAATTTGTAATACCAAATTTTGAAGTTCAAGAATGTTGCTGTTTAATAAGAGCTGGCTTAATAGGATTTGAAATTGAAGTGCAGTGATCTCCTTTAGGGAGCCAGAGTAAGTCTCTTATTCTTGCAACTTCATATGTGTTGACTGTGGAAAATATTTTTAAAATCTCAGCTCTGACTGGATAAGTTATTATTCCAGTTACTAATAAGTTATTATTCTGCTTGTCTCAGATATTTTCTACTTGAAATTATACAGGCAGGCCCACGTATACATACATTAACATCATTTAAATACATGCAGAAAATGGGGGGAGTGTCTCTTTACTGTGAGGTTTTAATTTATTCTATACACTGTATGTCAAGATGATTGGGGAATATACGATGTCAGAACTCTGGAGCAGCAATATCTGAATTTATTTAGTCAGGTTAAAGGGCATAACAACTTTCAACTGTGAACCTTTTTGTGAAGAGTCTGTAAGAATTTTGTTTCAGATGCAGATCTTCCACTTCATGAGCCTACAGCACTAAGAATGATTATTTCCTCCAGATACACAGAAGAGATCATTCCCCGCCATCCGTGCCTGAAACTTATTAGCAACTGCGAGCAGATGCTTTCCAGCCACACATCAAGGCGCCTCATAACCATGGAAAAGGTGAAAGAATTCAAGGTAAGTTTGAATTCTTGATCATACTGTGTAAAATAGTAGCTGTTGTGTTCGTGACAAGTTCGTGCTATTCAGCATTTGATCCTTGTTTCTGTCACAGTTCAGTTTTTATGATCAGAGTTAGATCTTTTGTGAAATTGAGCAGTGATTTAAGGGACTGTTCTGGTTTTGGTTTCTTCCTTTTTATTCTCAGCTTTTGGTAAACTCTTCATCCTGAAAAAGTCCCTTGATAGTGTGAAAAAGATCTTTGAACTTAGGGTTACTTGTGAATTCCATCCACGGAGGTTTTGCCTTAATGCCCAAGTTTCCATTGATTTGAAAGTGTATCTCTATGCCCAAGTAAATACTAAATACTTTTGTGGGTCTTGAAGTACAGGTAAACATTATTTAATTCTGTTACTTGATCTTTAGAGTGGTACATTTTAGCTTTTGGAATAATACTGAAGTTGTGGCAAGTACAGAAAAGCACATTGGCTCTTTTTTCTGTTTTTGTTTTGTGACACACTAAGTGCCTCTCCTGAGGCATTGGGACCAGGGAATATTGCATTCAGGTCTCCTTTCCATTCTTGATACTTCTCTCCCTTAATACTGTTAAAAGAGATGCTAAACACATGTGGGGCAAATTCTTAATGAAAATGCACTCAGCGAGCAAGTGTTTTTAGTACATTCTTGTCAGCTGGAAGAGCTGTTTCAGATGGCAGGAGATGCAGTCAGACTGCTGTGTCTGTGTGGTGCTTGCACTAATGACACAGCAGGGGCTCAGTGCTGCCTTCTTAATGCTTGTGGTGACTGCAGTGCTCAAGCAACACCTGAACTTTTATAAACACTCTCTGGAGTTCAGCCTTGGAGCTGCCAACTTCACCAGTAGCAAACCAGTAGGGTAGATGATGAAAATTTTTGACATGTGCATCTCAGGGTGTTCAGGGGGGGTTTTGACAGCAGTTTTATTGCTACCAGAACTGTGGGGTAACATATTCTAACCTAAAAAATATATCAACCCTTCTGCAAACAGACTTGTGTCATTTGTTACTCTCCTCTTTTGCATCACCTGTTCTTTAGTTCGTGGTTTGACAGGTTCATGTCTGGAAATGCTTAGCTCTGAGCACCTGAGACTAGTTGGCAGGCTTGCTGCTTAGATAAGGCTGTGCAAGTGCTTACATTCAGTATTCCAGATGTCTGTTAGATAATTCAAAGATCCCAGAACCCATGTGTGGTTTCTGATGATGCAAAACTTGTTTGGGGAGCAAAATGCGTGTTGAATCCTTAGCTACTGTCTTCTTGATATAGGACCTTGTTTCGGTGTCTTAAGATTTCTCCACCTCAGCATCCCTTACCTGGAACATGTTTTTTCCTCTATTAATATCCTGAGCAAACTTTAAATTGGATACTTCTGACCTGCTAGATATGACCATAAAATTCAATAGTTATACTTTTGTCTGCTTTTCTTTTTCCTAAGTAAAAGAGTGAAATTTTATGGATATGCCAAATATTTATCTTTCCAGACAGTTCCTGTCTGCTTTACTAAGCTGGTTTGTAACAGGCCCTCAATTGCCTTTTAATCCAGCGCAGTGCAGCACTTGCAAATGGCTGAGAAATGTTACAAGCCATGTTACTGTTATTAGGCAGTTCTTCGGTTGCCCCAGTGTTTGCCACCAATAAGGAATTGCAGATTTCACAGCAAATTTTGATTTCACTATTAACACTTTAAATAAACTCTTCACTGGAGATTAATCCAGTCAGTTGCTAAAATTGGTGGTGCAATTTGATTGGAATTGTTTGTAATAAAAAGGAGACCAAAGTGAAAGCAGAAAGTGAATTTGTCTAGGTAAAGTAATAATCTATCATAAGAAATCATAAGGATGAAGATCCTATATTGAATTAAAAACCTCACAAATCTCATACATAACTCACTGTCTTGTAAGTATCAAGTCTGGTTTTTTTCAAGTTTAAAATGAAATTGTCCCAGCTGGAGAAGGTTTCTTCCTGAACTCAGTGTTGATATGAATAGGCTTTTATGTGCACAATATGGGCAGAGGAGTTGTTTGGTTATTTTAATTACTGTTTCAGACAACTTTTGACACTGTTCCTTTCAGCACAGCATTCACCCCAAAATGCACACTCCCCTCCTGCCTCCCCCACAGCAGATATGCACACTGTCCCCCCAACACCCACGGTGGGTAGAGCACGAGGAACTGCAGCCTCAGCCCAGAGCCCCATGTTTCTCCCTCACTGTGAGGCATCCCACTTTTTTAATGCCAAGAGAGATGCCTAGAAATTACCTAGTAAGATGTAACAGAAAACTTAACTGAAGGACAAACTCTGAGCATATGATTGTCCAGGAAGGGACTAAGAAGCACCAGGCACACAAACCCACCCTGCTGAGCAGCTCAAGCATTTCCATGTCACATGGTCACTCCAGAGTTGTTACTGGTGTAGAATTTTTCCTACTGAATTTAGCAGTGTCTGTTCCTGGGTATATGACCCTGCTGTCTCTGATTTGGTAACTGCTCCTTTTGTTTATAGCTGTATAACATTAGTACAAGTGGTTCCTATAGCTACTGTCCAGCACCAGATGTAGAGTGGTAGGAAGCAGTGATAAGGTTAGGAAGACTTTTTTTAAAATCAAAATTAAATATGGGTAATTACCTTGAAGCTGAACTGGGGCATGTTAGATGAGTAAAAATCTTTACAATATCACTTAATATTTGCCAAGATTTTAAAGAAAACCAAAATTTTCCTGTTATCATTCACCATCCCCTTCTCTTCCACCTCTTCATTATTTGAGATCCCTAAAATCTATTTTAGTATGGTCTTTAGAACAAATAAATTGTTGAGGGGTTTTTACAAGTTATTTTCTCTGTAGAGTTAAATGAAGCCTATCTGTGGTGTTCAGATTGTACCCATTCAGCTCTTTGATACAAAATATTTCAAGTTAGAATTTGTTTAGAAATCCTTAGTCTCTGAAATCCAAGAATTTCTGTTACTTTGATCAGTCCTCACGCTGCCTATGAAATTCCTTTGACTAGTAAATCTCAACAGTGACCGGTGTCTCCTGGTAGTTCAGGATTTCATATTTTCTTCTCCCTTTTTTAAGGAGCAATTCCCATTCTTGTTGGTGTTTGGGTTTTTTTTGGTTTTTTTTAAGCAATTGCCATTATTATTAGACAGTCATGCCTGTGCAGGTGAGAGGTAGGGCATGGAACCTCTTAAACTGGAATTATTGTGATGTGGGCCAGGAACTTTTGTAATCTCTCCTAAGAAATCCATGCCTGACTGCAGATCTCTCATTTAGCAAGTATTGTTTGCAGAGCTCTTGATGAGCCCTGGATTTTCAAGGTGAGATTCTGCTGTGGAGTGGTGCACCAAGGCTGCTTCCATCTGGTGCATGCAGATGCCCCTATTACACCTGTGTTTTACTTGAAATTTGTTCTTCTACACAGCACATTCTCTCTTTGCCCTAACCAGCTTGGAGGTAGAGGAGGGGGTTGTTTCCTTCTTCATCCCAACCCTCCAAATCAGCATTTTGTTTCCTATGGAATCAAGATGAATGTTGTTCACATGTGTGACCTCTTAGAGGTTGTGGGGATTATTTTTTATCTTAAAGTGTTTTGATCTATGTATCGTTATCCTTCAGGGTCAAATACCCCGTCCATTTCTCAAAACAGGTGAATTACATAGCACTCTTATTAAAACATCCCAATGATATAAAAACACATCTTTATGTCAATGAAGGATTTCGGACCTGGAATTTGAAGAGCAGAAAAGGTGCTCTCTTCCAGTGGGTTGGGCTGGAGACGTGGGTCCAGGTTGGCTGTGAGAGGAGTATGTCTTAAATCCTTCTTGTTTCCTGTCTGTCTGTAGAAAATTTGTAATTTTTGGTTTTCTCACAAATATGTAAAAAGCCTGAGAATAGTCATGGGGATGGCAGTCTCTCACAGATGACCAAAAGACAACAGATAATACTGTGTCTGTATTGGGTTTCCTGAAGTCATTTTCTTCTGCTATTTTCCAACACTGCAGTATTTAAATAAAGCTGCAGCTACTGGTGTACATGCTTTACATAATAGGTATCTACATGTCACTGAACATTTAGCAAATTAATTTAAGCTGGCATCCCATTCCTGATGTCTGCTGGCATAGCAGGTGAGACTTACTTCAAAATAATATCTCATTGTGTCCAGAAGAGGGCTCTTCTGCATGCACATGAGCGTCTTGCTTTGTTGAAAAACCTTTTCCTTCACTCCTTTAGAATTCTCGTTAAGATAACTGAAGCTAGGAGAGGTTGTTGATCTGGGTAGATGAAAACCTGAAAAGGCTACAAAAGAGCTGAAAGGAAAGATTGTCCACTAGGATTCTGTTCATCCTTGCATTGTAATACTTCTGTAACATGAAAATACTGACTAAAATCTACTTCCATGTTCCTACTAATGCTAAATCATTCCACAGTAACTTTATTTTCAAATATGAACAAATAACTAAAACGTTTTAAGGTAATGAAACACTGTATATGTTACTGCAGTGCTTGAAAAAAACTGAGAAGGAACATGTGGTGGAATAGTTGTTGTGTGCTTGTTTTTATGTTGTCCTTGCACTGTTCAGTTCTGTGTGAGGATGCTTGTCACTGTTGCTTCCTGCTTTTGAGCACAATAATAAACTGACATCACCCAGAAGCATAAAACTGTTTTTAGAAGTTGCCATCAGTTTTCTTTAACACTCGGATTAAAGTTTGATGTAATGTTTATCTTACAGCATGGCTAATGTTAGCTGACAAGTATCTTAATTGTATAAAGCCACAGTACATGATGAACTAAACCTTTGTATATACAGTGGGCCAATTTTCTAAACTGTGTTCTTGGCTGGTGTCAAATAGGTATTATGTGTAGGGATTTACTGTGTCAACTTTAACTTTCAGAAATACATGAATGCTGCACAGAAAAAAAAATCTGAATGTGCTTTAGTAGCTGTAGGAAATAATTTCAGCCATTTGCGTTCCTCTTCTGTTTGTACCTGCCTTCCACAGACCTCTGACTAACTGAATTCTCCTGACAATGTTTTTTCTGTAAAGTAACCTGTGTGGCACATGGTACCTGTGCTCATTTGGTCATGTGAGGGTGGGGTTCTGGTGATGTCAGCTGAGATGTTTCCAGTGACTTCAGTGTGTGCTGTTGAACTGGAAAACAAAACTGGAAAACAGAAGTCTAACTACCCTACCCTTGTGCACATAATGGTTTGAAAAAGTCTGGAGGCAGAGTGGTGGGAATATGTGCTGAACACGCTCCCCTCAAGTCTAATGTTTGTCTTTTGATGCCGTGCAGGATCAAGATGAGAACTCTTACTTGTTGGATGGTCAGTATATGCCGTACAGGGGACACAATTCTTTCCGTGAGAAGTATTTCAGTGGTGTGACAAAGAGGATTGCCAAGGAAGAAAAGGACAATCAGAAGTGAAATATTATATAAACAGATTAAAAAAATGAGGAAAGGATGAAGACCGTGTTTCTTTGTAAGGACATCTGGATATGAAACATTCATTTGGATGCTTCAGAAAAATAAATACTGCTTTTAATTTTAAAACAAGATGAAACCCACAACCCAGGTTGAGAGCAGTTCTTTTTAATTAGATTTGTTTATAGCAGATTTTATTGTACAAGTTTTTTGAGTCTTATTTAATTTATATTTTTACTTTCAAGTACTCATGATGATTGACTAAAACCATTATTATTGTTCTTTCACTATGAACATTTACAAGAAAGCAGTAGTATTATTTGGCTTCTTAAACTGTGAACATCTGGCTGTTTTAAAAACATGCTGGTGATCAAGGATTGCTGATTAAGAAGATCTTTTTCATTTATTTTGTTTTGTTTTGTAAATGGTGTACAATAAACCAAGGTTGGTGTGAGGTTTTTTTAATTGTTGCATGCAATAATTACTCGTACGAATTCCACGTGCTCTGGCTGAGGTCACAAGTGTTTAAAACAAACAACAAATGCAAAGAAACAACTGGGCTCATGCACATCCCACAAAAAGAAAAGCCTCTGTGACCTGACAAACTCTGGAGAGCCTATTAAACCCTGTGAAGCCTGTCCACATCTGAAGCTCATCTGTACCTTGGATTTGCTTTTGCATTCCTAAACCTTGACTCTTAGTCAAGCCAACTGTCTGCAATTTTTGGTTCAGAAATCGATAGTTAAACCAGTAACAACAACAGCATAAAATCAGTAATGATTCCCTAATGGTATTAAGCCTAATCAAATCTTTGAAACCAAAGCTGTATTTGTTAAAGGGCAGACTTTGCTGAATCCACACCACGTCCATCATGAAAATACCTCATTTGAAAACCACTAAGCCCATTAATTTAGGATGTTAATGGCTCTTCTCATTTTGGTGGTCAAATATGGTCACATATTCTTCTTGGTCTGCGTTCACCAAGCAGACCTTGGTGAATGCATCTGTGCTCCAGCCAGAGGAACCCTGCTTCCCAGTTTGCTGCAGGTTGCTGACTGTGGTCATGTTAATGTCTTTGTAGATCATAATTTTTAAGTGCCTCTTGAAGGAAGGCACAGGTCATTGTGTGTATCTGATCAAGTTCATTAACTGAATTTGCTCTTCTGTGTATTGTGGTCCTCAGCTGCAGCAGGAAAGCTTACAAACTCAATGGCAACTTAGTCTGGCCTTCTGGCTCTAATCTGTGGTGCGTTAAAAGTTCTCAAATAGTGATTTATTTTCTGTGTTGCCATTATAAATCACTTTGTTTTGACACTTTAAATGTCAACCATATAATAGTTGTTCTGGACTCAACTTGGAGCAAGATCAAAGCTCAGAAAATTTTTCAAAAGCAGAATTTGATCATTTTAAATATTACATCAAAAACGTACTGCTTCTGAAAACCTGTCTGCATTTCAGCATTACAATTTAGCATTCAGCTTTTATTACTTAACAAATTAAAATTAATTTCCGTTGTTCATAGGCAAGGAATTTTTCTAGATGTATTTATTATGCACTTAATAACTCCATTTTTGTGAAAGTTACCTTACACGTGATCTAAGTGGTTATACAAGAGGTAAGGTAGTGGCACGTCTGGCTCTGTCTGTTCAACGAAAATGATTTAGTTTATTTCTCCTTTGCCTGGTCCAACTTCTAGTCCCTTCAGCTGTGGTGGTGTGACCTTTGTTTAGCAGTCCATACATACCAGCTCTGTCATTACTGAAGGATACCATTTTGAACAAGAACTGTCAGTGCATTTGGGGTACTGCGTCAACACTGGCTAATCAGAAATCATTTAGAATTGAAATCAGATGTTCAGTCTCTGCTGATCCCCAGCTTTAAAGCTGTCATTTGGAAATGTTCCTCACCCTTAAACTTCTCCTTGCTCAGTGTGCACGCTCCGGGCTGTTGTGCGTGCAGACTTCCAGGGCAGAGGCGTTTATAGAGCTAGAGCTGTGACAGTCCTGGCGCTCTCCCTGGCGCAGGGCTGCCGGGCAGCTGAGTGATCTTTCGGCAGCGTTTGGCCATCGGTGGCTGCGGCTTCTGGCACTGCCCTTCGCTCTGGTTCCCTTCAGTCTCTTTCCGTGAGCTTCCAGTTTCCTGTCCCTGGCGGGGAGCGTCAGTTCATGAGCCCGCGCTGAACTCCTGCCATTGTCCTTCTCTCCTTTGGGGTGGTTTGTGCCATTTTCCAGTTTTTAAAAATAAATGTTGTTTTTGGAGTGCTTTGTTGTGCTACAGCAAATTGGATGGAGGGAGGAGCTGAAAGCAGCTGTGAGGTCATATGGGCAGAAGCTGTCTCTTGCTGTAGAGAGAGCAATTTGTTGAGGCAACAAAGGAAAAGAGCCCCATATTTTTACAGGATCCCTTTACCTGGTGGTGGTGTTCTAACTGTAAGCCTCCCACATATCTGTGGGAAGAGAAAGAGGAAAAGCAGTGGAAATAGATTTTCTGTGCATTTACTGTATACCCTACCATCTTTTTATAATTAGTGGCCAATTTGACCGAGTTAAGTTCAAGGTTTGATGATGTCTTACAGATAATGGAGCTACACTTTTGTTGAAATAGGCAGAGGAAGTGAAGAAGAAGACAATCTCTTCCACGGAAAAGGCTGTAACACAAGTTCAACTCTCATCAAACATCAGAGAACCCACATGGAAATGACCTGGACAAAAGCTTTAACCTTTTTGTTTTGTTTTGTTTTGGCTACTATAACCAGTGCTGGTGCTGCTTCTTCTTGATCTTCTCGTTAAAACAAAGAGACACAAGTAAAAGCATACAAAAAAGCTTTTTTAGCAGGAGCACAAGGGTCTTGGTTAAACTTCCCACTTCTACTCAAGCTATGAGGCAAACTCGTGGAAACTCAGACTCAGTAGTTTCTCCTTATCACTGAGAGGAGTCAAGCAGATGTGTCAGCTTGGTGAACTTCTCAAGGATAGTGCAGCTCTCCCTGTTTCTTCATTCTAAGAACCTGGTGTCTGTTAATGGATGACATCTGTGTCCCTTCCAGCAAAGAGGCAATGTCCCCTCACTGGATAAGGACTCTCCAACAGCAGCTCTTGATGGTTGGTTTTGGTGGACCCTTTATTCCTCTCTGCCAGCCCTAGAGGCCTGGAAGGCTGTGGTAGAAGTCACTAAGAGTTTAGTGTCTCTGTTACACAAGTACTCAGTGTTGTGGCTTAACAAGGTCACGGGTGTTCATAGCACCACAGCAGCCAGAAGGCAGTCAAATTGTTGTGAGTTTTCAGTCAAAGCTCACCTGTCCAAAATTTCTGAAAAATAGTACTAGGAAGATAAACCATGGGCCTTCCGGCTTCTTTGGTATTGGTTAAATGTAGAAAAGTTATAGGAAGAAAATGCATTAATAATTCTGAATCTTTGCTTCCCTTCTATCTCTGCTTTTTAAGATTTCTTCTTGATATTTTTTTTCCAATTTCTCCAGGACAATTCCATAGCTTCAAGGCCATCAGCCAGAGAAGGGTATCACAGAGTGGTGACACTGTGACTTTGCACTGTCCTCTGGCCATAGGTTTTCCAGAGACAAAAACGTCCAGTTAGAGCAGGAGAGAGGGATGGGGATGATACACAGTGGTTGCAGGTTTCCCTGCTGGACAAGAAGATCTCTGGGGTTAGTTGGCAGGAGGTTCAGCTGCTGGCTCAGCTCCCATCACCACGATGTTTCCCTTTTCTGACTCCCCACCCCTTAATAGAAGCTGGGAAGAAAAATCTGTGTACTTTCTTTGCTGTTTAGTTTGGTTTGCAGTTTAAACTGGTCCAGAGTTGAACAAGGCTGTTTTTTCAGTCTGGAAACTTCTTCCTAAAAAAAATAGAGTTGTGAGTGCCCAGGAGAATGAAGAGACCGGTATCCCTCTCCACCTTTCCTTTTTGTTTGATATTTGCAAAAAAACCCTGTTTCTTTAACTTTATTCTCTCCTGTAACTGATTTTGGTGATCATGCAATTTAAAAATGTGAAATATATCTTACCTGCCCCTATGCTAGCCTTTTAATATATTTCTCTGATGTTCTCTTACTGGCTCAGTGGGCTGTAAAAATCTGTGTTTATGTATGTATCCTCACAGCTGTTTTCATTATAGTTCTCTGTCCTGGATGCTGTTACTTTGTACACTGTATTTTGCATTTGGTGCTGCCTCTCACCAGTTCCAGCTTTCCCGAGGCTGTGGGTGGGGAGGACACCAGTCCAACGAGATGAAAGCTCTCTGTTAGCTGGAGCACCCAGACCCAAGGTCCTGGAGAATGGACATTCTGCCTCACTGCACTGAGGGCACTGGGCCTTGAGACAGGTTTGTCGAGTGAGATCTTTTCCAACTCTTATAGGTTGTGTAAAGTGAGGTGGGCAGCTGAAAAGTAAAGTCCCTTGACAGGAGGGCAATCTTTGAGTGTCTTTGCTGCTGCTCTTGGGATACTGGCTGACTGTGCACTCAGGGAGGTGCCCAGGAGGTGCTTCAGAGGCTGCTGAAAACCCACAGCAAACCAAGGCACAGGGGAATCCACTGAGTGTGTCAGGTTTGACAAGGAGTACTTTGAGTGGCAAAGTAGGATCAGGATATTGCTTCATTTAAAACTCCCCGAAAGTTACTCTTTTTATTTTTTAATTCAGTTTTTAAGTGCTGGAAAAAGCTGATTTTGTACAATGATATGTGAAAGATCATCTGAGATTCTAATCCAAATTTTTGTTGCCTTACATAAAAGAGGTGAAAATTAAAAAAATCTAAACATGTTCAAAACAGCATAGTATCACTGTGGTGATTCTTTCCAAAAGGAAATGTTATTTGAAGGTTTTTTCCAGTGACAATGCCACTTGATGTATAAATTCTCTTTTAAAATTTGTTCTTCATGGTTTCATTCTAATAAATATTTCATTAATAAAGTGCAAAATAACAGGTCATGTTAGTTAACTATAATCAAATACGTAATTCCTAAAATTCTCATCTCATAAGGAGATACTATTGGCAAAGTGGTCATAGTTAATATTTTCTTCTCTGGAGTCTGTCCCAGAAGATGGGATGTCTGTGACTGATGTTCAGTGCCATGACTGGACAGCCCAGAGTGTCTGCTTTATCCTGAGACAATCATGAAAGGTTTCCACTGAACACTTGAGAATTATGCTGTGTATTTTGGAGGCAAAACTAATCCTTGTTCTATCTTTTCTTCTATTGGTGTAGCACTTGGGGAAATGTAAGTGGGTAACTAACTGCAATACGGAATAAATTTAGTTATGAAAGTTCTTAACAACAAATAGACAAGGTTCCTTAAATACTGTGATTTTTGGCTAGACATGAAACACAGCTATGTGGAGAAAATCCTTTGAGTTAGTTGGATCTGTTACAGAATCACAGAATATGCTGAGTTGGAAGGGACCCATCAGGATCATCGAGTGCACCTCCTCGCCCTGCACAGAACATCCCCAGGAAATCACACCATGTGCCTGAGAGCGTTGTTCAGATGCTTCTTGAACTGTCGGGCTTGGTTCTCTGCCGAACCTGTTCCAGTGGCTTCCCTGGGGAAAGCCTGTTCCAGTGCCCAAACACCCTCTGGGGGAAGAACCTTTTCCTGGTATCCAACCTAAAGCTCCTCCACCTCAGCTTCGTGCCATTTCCTCAGGTCTTGTCACTGGTCACCAGAGAGAAGAGATCAGTGCTTGCCCCTCCTCTTCTCCTCTCAAGGATGTTGAAGACCACAATGGGGTCTTCAGGCTGAAAAGACCCAGGTGACCTCAGCTGCTCCTCATAAGGCTTCACTTCCAGACCCTTCACCTTCCTCGTGGCCCTCCTTTGGACACTCTCTAATATCTTAATGTCTTTTTTATGTTGTGGCACCCCAATCTGCACACAATATTCAAGTGAGACCACCCCAGTGCAGAGCAGAGCAGGACAATCCCCTGATGCACCCCAGGGCACAGTGGGCCCTCCTGGCTGCCAGGGCACTGCTGACTAATGTTCAACTCTCTTTTGACCAGGACCCCCATATCCCTTTCCACAACACTGCTTTCCAGCCTCTCATTCCCTGATTTCCAGTCTGATTCCCAGTCAAGCTCCTTATATTTACATACAGGCAGTTGTCTCCACTGAGTTGTTCATGGCTGTCTTCTTTGTGTAAATGTATGTGATGGGTGGAATGATGCCTCTGTGGTTACAATTCATGCCTTCATAAATCAGGTTTGTTTTGAGGCAGTTGGCTTAAAGCTCTGAGATCTGAGACAAGAAGTGCTGGGCAGGTGCAATGGGTTTATTGCAATAAGAGCTGTGACAGAGACTAGGATAACCAGAATCACGAGCAGCACCATAGGACATAGGCTTCTGTCCTCCAGGGAACCTTATGTCTCACTAATAAACAGACCCATAGCAATTTAGAAGCTTTTTGGGAAGTTCCTGCTCTCTCTTCTAAGTGCCTATGTGGCAGAGAGTATTTCTGTGCCCTTTCTTGAGCCTCTTTCCTTAACACAACACTCCCTGGTTAAATGAAATTACAAGAGAAAAGGAGCTGGTTTGCTTAAGCAGTATTTGTCAGAGTTGGCATTTGCAAAATGTCATGTTTTAGTCTCCGCAGCTTGGAACAGGAGCTGTCACAGAAGTGTGTGTGTGCACCTCTGGTCCTTGCTGAGGAGCTGGTCCCAGGCAGTGTGGAGCGCTGGTGCTCACTGGGTGAACACACACAAGCCCCAGGCACCACCTGTGCTTGTGCTGCCTCCCCATTCTGGCGTTCCCGCTGACAAGCTGCAGGCTGAACTCGTTAAACTACTGCTGTTTGCTACAGGGAATGACCTGCCAAAAATCTGCACAGCCCTGTGCCACTGGGGCCAGGGGAGCCGGCCCTCCCCGCTCACCCCCAGCCGCCCGGCCTCTTTGCAAAGCAAGGAAATTAATTCTATTATAATCACAGAATGGCATTTTTAGCCTTATGTAAAAATGTCAAGGAGGACAAAGATAAGGATTATTTCTTAATTAAATACGGATTTTATTCTGGTTTTTGTTTTTACTCTAAAAGCAAACCAAAACAGGTTTGCGCCAAGAGCTGTTATAGCCCATCCCCTTCCTATTTTTTTTAATTGTATTTTTATATGCCTGGCAGAATTAATGATGAAAATCTTTCCAGCTGTGACTCTGCCAGAATCCCTTTCTGAAGCTCCTACTAATTTGGATTAAAACTAGATGGATGAAAGCCTCAAACAGCAAATCCTGGCAGTAGATTTGCTGAGGCCCCACAGCATATACTTCTCCAACTGTTCTTATCTTCTGAGGAAAAAAAAAAAAAAGAAAGAAAAAAAAAGTTAACATAATTTTGTAATTACACAGTTGTTAGTATTCTCCCTGCCTTTCACCTCCCTGGGCTGTGTCCCACCACCCGAGCAGCCTGCTGGGGCTCCCCTTTGCAGGACAGACCCCTGGCTTTTGCGGGGCAAAGATTTAACTGCAGAATGGTGGGGATTTTAAACACTGCCTTGTACCAGCTACACTGAATGTTCAGAGCCAGCCTGGATTTTAGAGAGAGTTGCCACCCTGGGATGTCACAGTTCACAATGGAAACAGTGGGCGTGCAAGCCTGTCGTTGCAGGGATGTGAAGCCACCAAGCTTCCGGAGTCCCGGCTGCTGGGTGTTCACCTCACTTGCTTAATTCTAGCAGCGTTGGCGCCGTGTTGTCTTACTGTCCAGGCTTCCTGGAGCCAGCAGCTGCAAGCTTTCCTCCTGCCACAGACAATTAAATTAATTTCTTTAAATTGGACAAATCGATCTCTGGCAAGTGGCCCGTGTTCCTGCTCCTCTTCCCTCTCGCCAGGAGAGTCTTCTGGAAACTTGTGAGCTTACTAAGCCCTCGCTCTGTGAGCTCCTCCCTTCATGGCCATGCTGAGGCCAAGAAAAGGCAGTGCTCTGGACATGGGCAGTGCTGTGGGATGCTGACAGCCTCTTCCATGGCCTTGCCACAGGCTGCCCTCTTCAACAGCACAGCTCCTCCAGGTGTGAGGCTGCAGCTCACAAAGGCACCTGAAAGCTACTTGTGAGCATGTTGTTTTAGATCCCAGTGCTTTCTGGAGGGGATGGCAGGACCTCCTTGCTGCAGATGCTCCAAGCGCCTTGCTGGCCTGCCTGGAGCACCTCCTGCACAGAGAAGGAACATGAATATTACCAGGTATATTTATGGCATAGTCTGTTAATCATTAGAAACAACAGCAATTTTCCCCACTTGCAATTTCTGGCAAATCTGAAGATTGTGAAGGAGGTGGCTATTTCTAAAGCGTTGCGGGTGGTAGTGTAGGCACAGCAGCATCTCCTGTCTCCAGGCTGTGCCTGCTGCCATGGAAAGACAAGCAGCCCCTCTGCTCCTCTCTGGGAGACCTACCCTTTCCACTGATTTCCAGTGGGTCAAGGGCTTTGTTTTTATGAGGTCTGCTCCTTGTCCCCATTTGCTGCTGTTTGGCTCCATCACTGTTCAGCAAGTATGAGCTTGAAAGGCTGTCTCCAGCTGGTTTGAACTTTTCTTTCCTCCTCAGGATGCCATGAGGTAGGTGTGAGTAGTCTCAAGGCACCTAGTCTTTCATGTCAATGCCATAGTTCAAGCAGTTGTGTTAGTCTCCTTCTAGTCAGTGGAGAGGGGTAAATCCAGAGCACTTGTCCATCTGCTCTTCTGGAGCTCTTGCATTTGCACAACTCAGACTTGCTCATTTAGGAGCTACCCTAGATGGTAATGTCTGTGTTTTTACTGAACTTCTTCTTTGTTTACAGTGAAGTCAATTAATTTACCTTCATTTCATACATGCATATAAGCCCCTGCTTCTGTTATGCTGGATGAGAATATTTATGAAGTAGTTCTTCCCTTTTCATTTTTGTCTACTTTGTCCATCCAAAAATGAACCAATTTGGTTTTGATATACAACAAAAAACAAGAATTCAAGAAACACCCAGGAGAGCAAACACCCAAAGATCAGAATCTCTCTTGCTCTCTTGGCGGTCACAGAATTTATTTCCTTTTGTCCTCTTGTCCATCTGATCAGCTTTGTGGCTCATGATTTCTGTGAGCTGCTGCCTACTTCTCCTTTTATCATTGGTTATCTAAATATTTGTGCAGCTAATTTTATTTCCCCTTTCACTAGATTGTTACTCTATATATATGATGCTTTGGGGAGCCAATGGGTAAGATACAAATCCTGCTTGGGAGTACTGGATTACACTTCATGAAAGGTTCTGCAGATGAGTTATTGCTCCACAGCAAGTCCTCAGCCTGCGGTTTTACAAACATGGATGCTAATGTGACGGTGCAGTGCTGCTGAAAGGAGTGGGGTTTGTACCTTTTCCCTATTCCCTGGTCCTGGCTTTTCTCACCCTCTGCTCAGCAGAGTTACCCACTCTTACACTGACTGTGATTCTTACTGGAGCTTTTCCTGTGCCAGCTCAGCATGCTAAACCAGCATAAAACCAGTTATTTTGCAGAAACAGATTACCCCAAGAGACTGAATTTCCACCGTCAGAGGTGAGCTCTTGGACCAGCTTGTTGTGCTCGTGAAGCCGTGGTCTCTGTCACACCACTCCTAGACCTCACGCTGATTGTGGAGGCTGTGAAGCTCTTTGCTGAATTGCCCAAGGACCTCCTGGCAGAAGGAAAGCAGATGATGATCTTTTGTGTGACAGAGACCACAGCTTCATGACCACCATGAGCTGATCCAACAGCTCACCTCAGAAAAAGGAAATTCAGCCTTTGAGGAAAGGGAAGATACACTACAGTCAGAAGGGCTGCCTTTGGGGGTTGTTTATTCACTTGAGACTTAATGCTCTATTACATTTTCCCCTTAACTGAAGGGCTATGTTGTGGGTGCTGAAAGCTTTCTTTCCTTCTTGTGATCCAGGGGCAAGGTGTCCCAAAGTTAACACAGAGGAACCATGAGGATCTGTAGCGGAGCTACAAATGGTCCATGAGATTTACCACCTCGGAGGGGCATAAACAGATTTGTAGGCCTGCAGCATTTGTAGTCTATCTTCAGATTTTGGAGAGTTTTAAGTTGTGGAGAAGTCCAACCACAGTATGTGCCACAGAGCAAAAATTGGGGTTTTTTTGTATGCGTGATTGTGGGTATTTATTTATTCAGTTCTCTCTTTTTTAATGCCCCCTAATTACTACTTCTCTTTTCCTTTCAAAAATTCTCTCTCCAAGCTGATTTGACTTATAATATTTTCCAACACTGTGAAAGTGGCCCTTTTGGAACACAATCTGTTTCTGCTTTGGTCTTTGGCCTATTTGAATTTGCATCTCAGTGGCTACTGATTTTGACTGAGAAACCAGTCCTTTCTTCTCAGTCTGTCAGCTGAGAGGTATCCTGGGATTCCTTTCATTTGGATGCTGCAATGTATTAACCCAAGCATTTCAAGAGCATGCCTGGGTAGGTGAGGATGTGCTGGGCTGTTGACTATTTTTTTCTCTCTCTGTGGTTTGGTGAGACAGTCCTTGTGTGTGTGGGTAAGGTCTGAGTAGCAGGACATCAGCCACACTGAAGGTGTGAGATCGCTGACTGGTTAATCCCACCCTCAGTAATATGAGGGAGCTGCAGTGTTGTGCAGCAGGTAAAGTCAGTTACCCAGCAAACAGCAGCACACAGAGGGGTTTTGGGAGGTGTTTGGACTGAGGTGCCACGTGGGGGTATTTGTACCTTATGTGCAGAGATGGGGAAGTGGTGCAAGAGTGACAGAGCAGCCACTGTGACTGCAGTGGGTAACCCACTGAGTTTCTGTCCTGCCCCAAGCAGGAAGGTGGTTTCTGTGTGTGAAATGCAAGAGCACATTCATCTCTGGGCTAGGGAACCTCTTCCTGTGTGGAACATCTGCCTTCAGGAAGGCAGGATTAAGACTCTTTGCTGTGGCCCTTCCTTCTGCAAACTGTATGGGAACCCAGAAGTGCTTATCTTGCAATGTTTCCAAATACAGAGCTTACAAAGTTACTTTATGTATTTGAGTAACCCACAAGTTCTCAGGCTCTCAAGATACAAAAGAAAAACATTGATTTGCTCAAGCAGATCTAGAGGAATCCACAAAGATGATCAGAGGGCTGGAGCACCTCTCCTAGGTGAGAATTGAGGTTGTTCAGACTGGAGAAGAGAAGGCTCCAGAGAGACCTTCTGTCAGCCCTACAGTACCTAAAGAGGAACAAGAGGAAAGAAAAAGAGGGATTATTTATCAGGGAATGTAGTGTTAGGACAGAGGGTAACAGTTTTAAACTGAAAGAGGGTAGGTTTAGATTAGATATTAGGGAGAAATTCTTCCCTGTGAGGTTGATGAGGCACAGGAACAGCTTTTCCAGAGAAGCTGTGGATTCCCCATGGAAGTGTTGAAGGCCAGAATAGATGCAACCTGAGCCCTGAGTAATCTGGTCTAGTGGAAGGTGTCCCTGCCTATGGCAAGGGAGTTTGAATGAGATGATCTTTCAGGCCCCTTCCAACCCAACCTGTCTGTGTTCCTATGGTTCTGTGATTTGAATGCCTTGCCTTCTTGAATGCATTTGTCCTCAGAAGATCCTTATGAAGCAGTCATTATTCCCATTTTAGAAATGTGACTTGCCCAAGGCCATACATGATGTCATAGTGGAGCAGGGAAATGAACCTCTCCCATGTCTCAGGCTCTCATCCAAACCCCTCCACCAGCCTTTCTTCTAGGGCTGATCACAACCAGCTCACAAAGCTGTACGTCTGCTGAGATTTTTTCTGTGCTAGGAGATCAGGGAATCAAAATGTTCTGGATCTGTAAATCTCAACCTGGATCTATCTGTGAAAGTATTAATTTTGTAGGATTCTGTAGTAGCATTTAATATTTTAGAGCTTGTGGGCACCACTTACATTCATTTGCTTTCTAACTGAAAAGAACCAATGATCCATAGGACTGTACTAAAAATACATGAAAGAAAGAATGATTTTAAAAATAGTGGAAAATTCATAGTGAAATCTAAAGTAGTTATCCACTATTTATGCATGTTCTCCTGAACAAAACTTTTTGGTGCCATAAAAAAAAAATGCAAGTGAATTTGTCAATTACTGTTAAATTTTTCTGGAATTTAGTATGATCTTCATGTAAAACTTCAAAGGTTGTAATTTGCACAGTTGGTTTCATTCACTCTGACTTGTCAGTTGTAAGAAGGCTGCTCTTTATTTTATACTAAACTACAGCAAACAGATCAAGACCTAGGAAACTGAGAAAATTAATCCTTTATTGTAGTGGTTATCTTCAAAGCTTGTCTGAAAGATTTTTTTCCACAAAAGCCCCATCTGTGTTAGGATATCCAAAGTATAAAATGAATGTCTATGATTGCTAACATCAAGAAAGACTAATTTATCTATGGAATATTGCTAGTCTGTGAGCACTGATGGTGCTGGGACTAAAACACACTAGAAGATTTTCATTAAAACTGGAACTGTTGCTTGTCCTCCACATGTAAACCAAGTGTCTGCCTTATTTAAATCAGCATGGCACTGACATACTCAGTATGAGAGACACAAGAATAACATTTAATTTTTAGGAAGCTTTCTGCCATTAATGGCAGGTCTTCATGGGAGTCATATGAGAGCGGAGATGTCATTTAAAACTTACTGTTCTTCCGTGTCACCTTCAGGCACATTTTGCCAGATCTGAAATCTAGAGCAGTGTTGACACTATTCTCTCACTCCAGAGAGAATAGACCATTCAATCCTCCTCCATCACTCAGCAGAGCTGTGACAAGGCGAAGAGAAAAACATCACAATATTTCAGAGAGTCTGTCTTAGCCTTCTTCACAGGATGCAACACATCAGCGCAAAGAAGAGGATGGGGTGGTGCGGTACCTCCAGCTCATGCCTAGAAGATTATTTTCAAAGTTTTATGTTTGTTCTTCTAGAAATGAATTCCCATTCTATGATGATGGATATTTTCAGTCTTAAAGGTAAGCAACCAGACTATCAGATTACTGGCTACCAGATATGGATAACTGATCGTGTTGGCCGTTCCAGCAGCCTGTGATTTTTTGTCTGTGCTTAATGCTGCTTTTCTAGCCTGTACTGTTACAGATGGATACTGGACTGCTGTTCCTAAATTAAGTTGGAATAATAGACTCTAGAGATGGAAAAATACCTAATGGTCCATTTCCCTATAGCTGCCAAACAGACTTTATTAAAAAAAAACATAAGCAAATGTCTTCATCGCAATATTTTACCATGAAATATTACACCCTCTTTATAGTCTGGGTAGAGAAAAGGAGACTTAACAGCTCCTTGGCTTAAGGTTTTGACAGTCTCTAAACTTGGTACCCAAGAGTCTTCTGGTACCATTCACCTTCTGCTTTGCAGATTTGGAGCACGTGGGAAGTCAGATAGGGCAGCTTGTAAAGTGTCAGCTAATCTGCTGTGTTAATAGAAAAGTTCTGAAGAAAGAGGTACAGAACATTTGTTGAATCACAAAAGTGAAGTACCCAGTCCCACAAGTTGCTTTACTTATAACAAAGTACAGGGACTGTAGCTTGGCTGGAGTCCCTGCCATAGCTACAGGATGTGTTTGCAGCTACGACGGCTGGGTGTGCTTCACTTGGACTCACAGCTACTCTAAGTTGGACAAAGGGGATGGCTTTCTTCAAAATGGTCCCCATCTGCTGACTGTCCTAGTGCACACATAACTGCACTGTAATTTCTGAGTTTCCTCAGAACTGGTCTCAATATGTGACTCTATAAACCAGGAGTTTCAATATTCAAAGGTGTGCGTGTTTGTGTTTTTGTAAATCTGGACTCAGCAGAAGTAACTAAAATATCTCATTTAGGTTATTGAACCTGTAATGGAAAAAATGCCCTGCAGACATTGTAATGCCTTAATTGGGATTCAATTGCTTGTAGTCTTCCAAGCTTTTAAAGAAAAATATCACAGAAAGGACTGTAAAGCCAGATGTGTATCTCCAGAGACTTAAATTGTCCAGTTTCCTGTGACATGTTTTAATTCTCCTCCCACTTAGTAATTTTACATTGGCACAAATTCTTTGGATAAGAAAGGGCAACTGACCCCTCCAAAATTACTCTTCTTACATTGAGTTGGAAACAATGAGATCTCAGAAAATATGTAATCTCGTTAATTTTGAGTGTATCTGCATTAATATCTTGGAGGTGAGCCAGAGGAGGATCCAGTCTATGCAGTTTTGCACATGCTTAGGTGCTCAGCCAGGTTCAGGAATTAGTTATATAGGTACAGAATTACTGATGACCAAGCTTTTCCACTCCTTTGCCCATTCCTTCCCCTCTCCTCTCCCTACACTGTTACTTAGATTTCCATTAGTTCAGGTGCTCTCTGTTACATTAATGTTTGTCTGAAAAAAATACCAAACTACCACAGAACCCAACCTCAAAAAGCTCCACACGGAAGTCTGGGTTTTGGTTCCTAATATCTTTATTTCAGACAGTCCTTGTGAGAGGGGGTCCTGCTGCAGATGGCTTTGAGGCAATGTACCAGCAGCCACTGTCAAGTCTCCTCTGAGCACTGCCCAGATGGGCAGTCAGAGGGGAAGGGGATCTGTGACCAGGTGCCTCAGGCCACCACAGACCCTCATTCTCCCAAAGTCCCCTTCTCCCCACAGCAGTGGGAAGTCAGCTGCTTTATTTTGTGCTGTCAATACCTCTTCTGTCAAAACAGAACATTTTGCCTTGTGGTGCAGGGCTTGGAAGGACCAAAATGTGCCACATCCTTGTCTCTAAATGTGTCTGCTTTGTGTCAGTAAAAACACTCACCCCTTAGCAGGTGCAGAGCAGCCAGTCTCTTGGGCTGGCCACTGGTGACCTGGTTCTCCTGGTGGTTGCAGTTCTGGGAACACACTGTGCTTATCCAGTCAAGGAAATGGTTAGGGCCTCTATGCATAACGTGCAACACAGCAATAAGGTGGGGTAGGGATTTAAACTCAAAGGAAATAGCATCTCTTTATGTGAATTGGAAGGGAGTTTGAAATGCCAAGGTCTCATTCTGGTTTCTTTGTGGGTTCACCTTCCTCTTTACTATTCATTTCTCATGACAGAATGAAGTTTATTGAGACCTTTCATTTTACTGACTCCTGCCCCAGAAGCAGAAGCTCAGGATGAGGTAGGATCTATGCCAGCCTCAGTTTCTTTTCTCTACTCCAACAGTTGTCATCTGATTATTAACAGCCTTGAAATGCATACAATAAGATATATATTGGAGAAACAGAGTATGGTTTCCACTAAAATGATCAACTTATATATGTTTATTATGGAAACCATGATCTTGCCTGTTATCATTGGTTTAAAAGATGATTAATTGTTTGGAGAGACCAGCAGTTTAGTTGGATGGCTGGCTAAATATTGTAAGTTGTTTAAGACTGAAGTAGTTGATTCTGATGATAAAACATGCTCAAGTATTATTACAGTTGTGTGTTTGCATGAAAACTGAGGGGAAAAGTTTGGGGGGTGTTTCTTTTTTTGGCTGAGTTCTTGGTTTTCTTGGCCAACAAAACTGTTCCATTTCAATCTGATTTGCAAAGAAATTGTTCAATAGAGACCTATAACAGCTTACTAGAGCTGCTGGAGTATTTTTGATGCTTTGCTAGAGACAGAGGATAGAAATTGCTTTTATTCAAGGGTCTAACTAATAGAATGAACCTAAATTTGGTATTAATTCCACTTGCAAGAAAAGAAATTGGGAAACCACAAAATAGAAGGTCATTCATATGCATTCAGCTCCATTTCTGTTTCAACAAGGATCTTGGGAAAGGTTGATCTGTCTGTTTTAATGATAATTTTTTTCCTTCTTAATCTAACTTTGAAAGTGATATGGCAGAGAACAGGGGGATTTGTAATATTACATGACTTTGAATATTTTGAATAAGGGTCGTATTTCTCAACCTTTCTTTATTGAGGAATGATATAGTCTTATAAAATGTATGAACCGTTCTGTTTCCCTCTCTTTATTTTATAAAACAGTCAGTAATTAGTAATAAAATCTTTGTGAATTGAGTTAATCACTTTGCAAAATCCTAGCTTAATTTTGTAATCAGACAATTTGATTATATGTATTGATAATAAAAATGTCTTTATGCCAGCCAACAGGTCCTGCCAACTCATAAAAACTGGTGGCTGAGTGACTGACTCCCACTGTTTTCTCCATCAGGGGGTGATGCTTCTCAGCAAACCCTCTTAGAAACTGTGGTGTAATCATTTTACCAGCCACCTTCTGGTGTTGTAGAAACCCTGGTGCTCTGTGGGCCTTCAGCTGAGAAGCAAAGATGAAAGCGAGCAGAGCTCTGGCTTCGCAGTTTTCTTGGTTTTTTTCTCATTCATAAAGTGTCTGCTTTTGAGCTTTATCTGGACAAAGTGGGGATGCATTTGTGTTTCTTCTTTACTAGGTATTGGGAAGCAAGTCCATTGTTTCCTGAAGAGAGGAGAACAATTCTAGAGCAGGAAAACAGTCTCCTTTCCTATATTTTGCTTGGGAAGATGATGTGCCTGAGCCTTGGAAAAAGGATGGAGAATATTGAAGGACAGTATTGAGAGGCATTTAGCATGCTGTTGTCCTCAGGCCATGGGGCTGGCTGCAGAAATTGAAGAAATGCAGATTAACTTGTTCTACAAACCAAAGGCTTTCAGGCTGCCTATCGTAGAACCCCAAGGTGCTTTTTCAGCTGATGGCAGCAGTACCATTCACACAGTTCCTAGTGTAAACTAGGAATCAGAGTTTCTAGAGCTGTGTTCAGAGACTGTGTGTTAGTCATCTTCCACAGACACAGGCTTTATCCAGTCTTCAGCTGCCTCAATGAAATGATCTACTTTCTATGACTCTTCCAACTGAAAAATGAAGTCTAAGTTGTTGTCTCCAGTGTGCTGTGGACCTAGAAGTAAAACTGGGGCTTTGAATGTGCATTTCTACCTATGACCCGAACATATGAAGAGCCAAGTCCTGCAAATGAAGTTTACTGCTGGCTCAGTGTCTGAGTGGGGTTAAAAAGGAGGCATTACAGTAACCTACTATTTGGAGCCTGGCACTCTGAGTATACTCATCATTTCTTAATCTGTTCTTGGGTCTGGTTATAATTTGCATCTTGAGCAATCATACTGTGTTCTGCATTTGCATTTGTGTTTTCTTTTTCTATTGTTAAACCTGTTTTCATCTTACACATTTTCCATTCTTCTGCAGCCCATAGCCAGTGACAGATAACAAGGTTCAAATGCAGAAGGTCAATTAGATCATCCAGTCCATCTCTGCCAGCACTGGATTATTGTTTTTGTGGTTTATTTGCTATTGTTTTGTCCAGCCAATTGCTAAATAGGTCTTGTGTGTTCAACAAAGTTTTGCCACCAATAATACCCCACATACCCTTAATTATAATAAGGGAGTAGTCTGGGGTACTGTTGAGAGGAGGGAGGTGGTCTTCTATGGTCAGAAAAATTGTCTATTTTTTGATTCTTTTTACACAGGCCAGTTTGGGTACATTGTTCTGAAGCACATTCCATTAACTGGTAAGTCAAACTACATCACCAGCACTGTCCTGCTTATCTCAATCCTTTCAGTCTAGAATACTCACTTAGCAGAAAATAGCAGAGATGGCTGTTGGCATTCATCCTCATTAGCTCAAAGGTTGTTTTGTTTGTTTGTGCCTGTATGTTTACAGTCATTTTGGGCAAAGAGATTTTCAGTTTGCTTCCCTGTGGTTTCAAATTGCTGTGGTTTATCTAGCAGGAAAGCCTGTCTTAAGGAGCTAGATAAGACACTAATGAAAATTACTTGCCTGCAGAAGGAAAGGTTCACCAGCAGTCCCAGAGAGAGAAATCTGCTGGATCTGAGACTGGGAGTGATATCATATTGAAAATGAGTTAGTGCGCATTTATCTTAAATTTTAAAAAATACTTAATACAAGCATAAAGCATATGTAATTCATGCCAATTTCAAAATGTTGGTGTTTCTTTGTTTCTTTTTTTTATGAGGTTAGGCTGTCAAGATTATTCTTAATTGGACAGTAAGAAGTAGATTTTAATTATTTTAAAGCAGGTTTCTCTAGTGCCTGAAGGTCTGCATACCAAACAAAATTAGTGGAGAGGTTGCCTGCAAGCAGTATACAGCTGTCATAATTATAATATTACCTAAATAGATTCTGCTCATGCAGAAGCAGTTTACTCTTGGCTGCATAAAATGGCATACATATTCTTTGGGATAGTTGTTTCTTGAATATATCAGCTGGTTTCATGTTACTATTACTCTTAGACATTTAATAAGTGCCATAAAAAAGGTTGATTTCTGACAGAGTTCTGATACAAAAGAAATATGCAGCTGCACTTTTCTTCTCCAGGAGAGCAGTCTTCATTCACAAGGCAGCAAATATAAGGGAAGATAACAGGAATCTGTCTGTCAGTTTTCCATGCCTAATACAGGGGTGAGAAAATCCTGACAAAAAGCTGGCTATGAAACTTCTTCATTAAGCTTTTACAAAGTTTATCTGGATCTGCACATTGCCTGTGGGTAATACAGGCAGCTATGGGATCGGTGTGTTAGTGTCAGATGAGTGGATGTCTCAGGGCACCCAAGTCCTGATTTCTAGGCACACTTGAAAGGCCCTGCTGTCCACCTCAGCTTCTGTCTGCTGTCATGCCCATGACAGCTGCAGACGGTCTTTTCAGAGCCCCACTTATCTCCAAGTTTTTGCAGAGCAAGTTCTCAGATGGAGCACATCTTCCCCCAGCACAGCTCTTTGCTGGCCTTCACACTTATCCTCAGACTGGGCCTTGCTTCTCCTTGCACAGTTCTGGGGGAGGGAGAGGGTGGGGATAAGCCTGCTTTGATGTGAGTGCTTGTGCAGCAGTCCGCACCAAGTCCTTGCTGCAGATCAATGCAGCAAGGGCGTTTGAAGCAGGTTTTCCTTCTCTGATTAGAGTGGCACAGCTACTCAGATACCGGATGCAGTGGGAGGTGAAGAAAAAAGCAAAGGATATTTTTGTGACAAAGACTTAACTGGGCTTGAACTCTTTTCCTTCGGGGGGAGATTCAGGCTGAGCAGAGAGATATTTTTGCTGTCTGTGACTGTGGTCCCATTCTGTTCTTCTGTGGTTTCTCCAGGGCAGTGTAAATAACTTCATACTCAGTGCCCTGGTTTCTAGGAATACTCTTCTAAGGCACCTAATTCCCCCCGGGAACTGTATCTTGACTGTCTAATCCTTGGCTGAGGAGTGTGCTAGGCAACAGGAAATCTGCAAATTAAAACATTGCAACATCTAAATCCCTGGCTGTACCCCAGCTTTGCTGGAGGTGCAGTTTTCATCTGTTTGCCTATGAAAAAATATACTCAGATGTATATTATTTCTCTTCCATCATTTAAATGATTCCTCATGTTTCCCACTGGCTATTATTTTTATTACCCACATGCAGTCACTTTGCTGCTTATTTTGTTCATTGTAATCTAGCCAGTAGCACTCGTGTTTCTTGATCCCCCAAAATGTGCAGTGGAGGTCCCACATTAGCAAAAGCTCGTTGAAGTTAGGTGGGTGTAGCCCTCCAGCTTCTGCTATTTTGTGGTAAGAGCTGGACCAACTAATTTACTCAGTGCAGAGATGGACTGTCCATCCTGAGTTGCTGGGCTGGATGGCTTCTCCTGCTCCCCAGTCTTTTCCTTATAAAGATTTTGGAAGGGACTGTGCTCTGAGTCACTTGCTGACAGCAATCAATATGATGCTAGTCACCTTCACATCTTCTCCCATTTTCTGAGCACTCAAGGATCCTCTCTTTATCAATCCGAGGAATATTTCTCTTCCTTCCCCTACAACATGAGCCCAAACCTCACTAGAAGCAACACTAACCTGGTGTTAGGAGGGAGCTTTGCTGCTAGCTGCATCATCTTTGAGAAGACAGAGTAATCCATGGTTCCATGGCCAGAGCCAATAAATTGCAATATTTATTCCGATGGATACTTTTTAGTGTGGCCACAAGTGTGTGTGCCCTCTCCTAGTATTTGAGATTTCTGTCCTTCCATAAAAGTAGGATGCTCAGCACTAAACAAGATTTTCTTTCAGATGACGTGCAGGCAAAAATATGAGAGTCAATCACTGATATTCTTTCTCGTTTTCTGATGTTGACACCATAACCCTCATTGCTCTGGGGATCTTTCATCAGCGTTCCACACCTGCATTTTAAAAACCTTACCAGAAAATCAGAGTTGATGTGCAGGATTTCTTGACAATATACTCTTGAAAGCCTGGAGTGGGGAGCAGAGCACCTCTGCCTGAAGGTGTTTGGTCATCTGCTACACAGAGAATCAGTATTCAAAGACTGGCTGACTGGCTCACTGCTTACCTTGGATGGTAAAGTAAGGCACACCCTGAAGGACTGAGAAAGTGTTTTATAAAATCACAGAATGGTTTGGGTTGAAAGGGACCCTAAAGGTCATCTATTCCATCCCTTCTGCCATGGGCAGGGACACTTTTCACAAGACCAGGTTGTCGAAGCCCCATCCAGCCTGCCCTTAAACACTTTCAGGGATGGGGCATTCACAGCTTCTCTGGGCAACCTGTTCCAGTGTCTCAGCACCTTCATGTTAAATAACTTCTTTCTCATATCAAATCTAAACCTCTTTCACATCCAGCTTTACCTGCTCACCCATTCGGTGGGACACGGTTTGAGCACACACACACCTTTACCAGGGAGACCCAGAGCTGTTTAACCCATCTTGTAGGAAAAAAGGGGTTAGAAAGCTTTGTGATTGTGGACTTCAGTCTCCCCATTGCAGCTGTCATCCTTGGACTCAAGGATTTAATTATCACGTTTCAGAGGAAGCAGTGGAGGAGGCAAGGCTGTCTCTCCAGGCTGCGAGACCTCTCTGGTACCATGGAGATGTAGTTCCCTCTCTCCTGCTGTGTCAAATCTTTAAGAAAAAGGCAGGAACCCACTTCTCCCTCTCCCGGGTGATTGTCACAAATATTTCTTTAGTGCACATAAAGCAAGAGAACATGTGTGTGAGGGAATGCCCTACAGAATGGAGGGAACACCCTGTTTTGTAGAGGGAGGATGTGGGAAGGGAGGAGACACTGAACTGAGGTCAACATCTTGCAAGGGGAAGGTGAATCATATCTGTTTATGCTAAAAATGTATGCAGCCCATGCATACACAGTGTCATAGTGCAAAGCTGGACCTCTAGTCTGTATAGCTGGGAGACAGATAAATTCTGTATTTGGACGGATTTGTCCTGAGGCACAGGAATAAAAGCTTGTTTACAGTGCACATGGTAAGATTTACTGAGCAATGTCACTATTAATAGCATGAACCTATGTAAGAATTTACTCCTTTCTAGATGACAGTTCCCTGGCCCAGGCTGAGAGTCCTGGACTGTCATCAAGGACTCTATTATGGATAACATATTAACAGCATTGCTTCAGATGATTTCTGATTACAGCTCTCTCTTTGTTCCTTCCCAGTTTTCTTTTCCCAAGTCTGCTCATTTCCACTCTGCTTTCCCCTGTTCTTCTGGCTGTTCAGCTGCCAAATTTCTAGTGTGAGTGTGTTCTGCCCCATAATGTAATCACTGCACCCAGGGCCAGCCATGAGATCCCAAAGAAAGGCAAATGCTGGGTTCCCACTTGGGTGGCACCACAAGCATCCCCAAGGGGAAAGGGAGCCACTGCCTCTCCAGGCCAAGAGGGGAAAGTGTGGCCTTGTATTTGTGTCCCAGAGCTGCAGGCTCTTGGCTACTGTCACCGAGTGTTGAACCAACACAAGGAAGGGGAAGCTTTACAATATACATCTCAGCTTCAGAAATTGTGTTAGATTTAAGGGTGTGGAAATTCCTTCATTACTGGAATTCCCCAAACTTCAGCAGTCAGCAGATTTTATATGCTAATAGTATTTGTGACAACAGGGAACCTATGTGGGGATTAAAATGAGGCTGGAGGTAGAATTAACCCAAATTCCTGGCTTTTGTCAGTTACAAATAATGCTGCACTATTGAAGTTTTCCTGTTAAGGATTTTAAGAATCACAGGACTATAGCCAAAGGTGATGGGAGCAACCTTGCATTGCCCTACAAATTCAGCTGACTAAACTAGGAGGTCAAGCTGCATAATTAGATTTAATCTTTTCACAGAGTGGTGTGTAAAAGGCATTAAGAGAAATGGCTTTATTTCACATGCCATCTAAAGCAACTGATTTTAATAATTGGACAAGTGCTGAGCCAAAGGCCTGGATTTTCTGTTTATCAGCATTTTCTTGCTACTTCATATGCAAATTTGATAATATAATGAGTATTGAGACCTAGTTTGTCCTGGAGCATACATGCAGAGCTGGCTGAACCCAAGGACAGGAACAGGATACGTGCCTCCAAAGGCATCAGAGGGACGCTTCATTTACTTTACATAAATCTCAGTCTTTAGTGACTTGAGAGAGAATGCTGAAATACTTAAAAGAACATTATTCTTGAACATGAAGTTTTAATAGTGCACTTTTAAAGTTTGTCATCAACCTGTATAAATGTATTGCAGATGAGAGTCCATGCACATGCAATGTGGTAACTGCTCTGAAGTGAAAGCCTGTTCCGTGACTGAGGAATGCACCCTCAGTTCACCAGATCCCAAAGAAACCAACTCCCCAGATAGAACTTGCTGGGAGAAACTAATGATGAGCAAGATGCATAAAAGCATTCCTACTGTAACTCTCTGTATACACGTTAGGAGCAACAGTTTCAGCTTCCACAGTAATTTTGCTTTTAGCTTTCTGTCAGTATAATGAAGAAAGGAAAGTCTGTTTTTAACTACAGCATTAATTTTTTAGGCTAGATGTTAGTTGCCTGTCAAAACTGAAATCTTTGTTGGTGGAAGTGACATATTCACTGGAGGCATTTGAAAGCCTTACAATTCAAAACAATACCAAAATAGTTTAAATACGTATTAAGTCAAATATACTTTCAATAGCATGAAGTGTGTAATAGAGCCGCTTCTGGTTTGATTTCAAAACAGCCAGCTTTTGTTTTCTGTCTGAAACCGCACACCGCTGTAGTTGGGTGACTTCCTCACAGGGTAGGATGGAAAGGAGCCATGGAAGCATAAAAACCCCCTTGCAGTCTCCTGTGAAACCGCCAATAAAGGAAATCCAAGCACGGATGATCTTAGGTGCTTCTGCTGTCTGTGGCGGGACACCTGTGGGGCCAGCCGGGACTGGGAGCAGGGATGCGTCCCTGGAAGTGCCTGTCTCTGGATCACTGCAGCAGCTGAGCTGGGGCTAAACTGGAAACAGAAATACATTGTCATGTCACCCGGATGCTCTGCCTCCAGCCAAATGGTAGACGGAAAAAATGCTACCAGATGTTCTTATGTTATTAATATTGTTATTATAAATAATAGTCCGTATTGGCTAACGTTCAGTCCTAGCCCATCTGGAGTGCACATGCTTTGGAGGAGAGCTCCAGCAGCTTATGGGTCCCCCAGTTCCCTGCACACCTGTAAAAGAGGCTGGGCAGGACCCCCTGTCTGTGCTGCAAGACAGAGGATGCAGGGGCTGCCCTGTGACAGGGTGCTCCCTGTCCTGCTCCTCTCCTTCTGCAAGCTCTGCTGGCATCCCGGCAATGCTGCCTCAGCCAGGCCTTTGTTCCACTTCCCTCTTTCCAGCAGGGTGGGATCCTTTCCTCCACAGCTCTGTTTTGGGAGCTTTGTATGCAGCCCTGGGTTTCTATGATGAAGTCAGGCTCTGCTGATGTTCCTCTCACTGGACACGTTGCAGTAGGAGGTGCCAGCCTGATAATCCCATGGTCTGAAGCACCTCTGGCCAAGGAGGCTAAGGTGCCACTTCAATGAAAAGTTCTCTGGCTAAACCTTCCTATCTAATGTTAGACCAAAAACTCTTTAAAAATGTTTCTAGCTGATCCCACTCCACGTTTACACAAAAAAAAAAAAAAGGACCAGCTCTGTGGGTGAATATGGAGAGTATGGCATCACTCTAGTGTGGGTTTCACCATAGACTTTGGCATGTTCTCTGTCTCAGGAGTGCAGCAGCTACCAAGCACTGTGTAACAAAAGCACCAAACTATAGCTGGAGTGGAAACTATCCCATTGTACCCATTTAGGCCAACTGTCTAGGAATACAGGAATGAGAAAAAAAATTACTGGACAAGTTGATGACAGCGGTTCAGTAAAAAAATAATAAAATGCTAGGATACTATTAAGTGTGGCATACTAGTATTTGTATATATCTGAGGGAACTATTTATACTGAGTGATACAGTATAAATAGATGGAACTTTATAAATGGACTTTTGTGGTCACACTAGTTATGCAGTAAAAGAATTTATTTTTAATTATTACATTGTGGTGACATACAGAATTGATAAAGCATTTCCCAGGGCTACAGGAATATGTTGTCTCTGTCTAGATGTTTGCAAACACTAGATGTTTGCAGCCACCAAAAAGCGAAGTACAATCACAAAGAAGTGAAGGTCATGTTTGCCTGAGAGGGTTGTACACACCATACATGTCCCTATATGTAGTTCTGTGCCCAGGCAGCTGAGGGCCCAGTGTGGCTCCCGATCCCCTGCCACGGGTGACAATTCCCAGCTAGGGGAGCACAGACCCACCTGTGGTCCTTGTAGTCTTGGCTAGAAACAGGAGGAGTGCAGATTCTGACAAAGGGCAATGCCCACAGTGGCTGAAAAGTCTCTTCCCAAAGGCAAACCTGGACCAGGGACAGCCTGGCCAAAACAACCAGCTGTGTTCTGAGTGAAATCTCAGCTGTTCTGCACACAGGAGCAGAAACACAAACACCAACTACAACCACCACAAAACCAGTCATCACATCTGGCTTCAGCTGGTTTGGGTCTGTTTTGAAGCAATTCCTTTGTCATGGCTTCAGCAATGATCATCAGTCTTTATTCTCACTTGGAGCAAGAGTTCATCCTATGCAATGAGACATCCGCACTATCACATTTTCCAGAGTGCGTCTCCTTTTCTGGCTGAAAGGTTTGTCCAGACAGAACAGAGCTCTCTGGCACTGGCCAGGGGTTTTCTGTCCATGACTACATGGAGATGTTTGGGCTTCTGAAAATGCAAAAATTGTAGGGAAAGGGCCAGGGTCACGCACAGCCCCTCCATGCACACCATGAACTTCCCAAGCAGGTCATGCAGGTGCTGCCAGCCAGAAGCCCTTCTGGGAGCAGCGGAGGCCCTCACAGTTCTGTGGCTGCAGACTAAGACCTTCATTCCTCTACAGACTAGCTTGGTATTTCTCCTTTCCTCCCATGCCCCTCCTTTTCCTTTTGCACCCCTGGGGACACAGAATCAACCAAGTATATATTAGTGGAAGTGGCTTTTTCAGACACCTCACATTCCCCCAGCACGCTGCTGGAAAACAAAACCGGTGCTAGTCTGAATCCATAAGGAAACAGCAGGAAACCTCTTCTCTATGAAATCAACAAGGCATTGCCACTGATGTGAATAAGTCACAGACTTCATGCTTGACACCTGAGAGACATTCACTCATCCTATGGAAAAGAGAGAAGCAATTAGTTTAAATTGGGGGCAATTGAAAAGATAATGGTGTTTTCCCTTCCTTTCTTTCCCCACTGTTTTAGAACCCAGCAGTTCTCTGACCCAAGTGAAAAATAAGGATAGTTTCTGTATTCAGCCTTGTTGTGTTTTTGGATTTTTTTTCAGACACTTATAAATCTTGCTAATTAGCTGTAGAAATCATAAAAGCTCAGCATAATGTTTTAATCATAAGCTCCTCAGGACACTGATGTTCATGTTGTTCCCTGCATCCTCATTTCCACGTACAAATTACCATGCCCATAACACTTTGGCAGCTCATGTCTCGTGCCAAGGATATTTTCAACGGAATTATTATTTCAGTAACTAAGCCATGAGCTTACACCTGCAAAAAATAAAAACAAGAGAATAACAACGTGCAGTGGAAGGTCCCCCCTCCTTGTACTGGTGGAATATTAAAGCTTCTTCAAAGTAATTAAACACAGGTTTCAAGTATAAAGCCTGGCTTACAGATCAGTGAAACAACTTTCTCATTTCCAAGAAGCTAAAGAAAAGTTCTCCAGTCAGCAGCTGAGGAGGATAGGAATCCATAAGCAGCACACTTAGATACCAGTGCTAACACTTTGGGAATTTCTGGGGCAATACAACAGGTCCGAGGCATCATGGACACAGCTGTGAAATCAAACCTCGCTTGAATTCTTATCCCAATCACCATAAACGAGGTCAGCATCTGCTGAGACACTGGATAATAATAGCTTGCCTAATTATACATTTTGCCTGTAATTTATTCCAGATCAGCTTTCCTAGTGGCAATGAAGGAGGGTATTTTCCAGTTCTTTTATGTTCCTGTGATTAGTGAATAATGCCCTTGGTGTATGTGCATGCATCTAATTTTCACTTTTGACTTTATTGCAATTTAACATAATCCAAATAAATATTATTCTTCAGTTTTCCAAATTTTGTTTCAGCACTTGTAAAGTAAATATTTTGCTTAAGAATGTGGAAAGCCTGTGCCTGCTTACTGAAGCTCTCTCTGGGGGGGAGAAGGAGCCAATCCCTCTATCTCAGCAGCTCAGGATCATACAAGAGGTGATGGTGTTTCTTTCAAGGTGGACAAGACTTTCCTAACCTGTGGCAGAGGAGCAGAGTGGATATTCAGGGATATCTGCTTTAGCCCCTCTATTAAATTCATCTTAGATTCAGTCCAAATAGTAAAGGATGAAGGGGTTAGCTTTATTTTTTTATTCCTTTACATGAATTGTCAAACTACACTCACCTTTGGACCTCTAGACATCAGTCACATTCCTTTACTGTCTCCATACTGACAATGTCAGTCAAATTCCTGCAGCTCAGAGCTCCTGTGTTGGGCATGGCTGAAGAAAACTGAGCTGAGGCAAGCCTGACCTTTTGAAATCCCCCACCTCTGCAGTGGCATGGCTGAGGTGTCACAGGCCTCTGGTGGTTATTTCTCATACACCTAAGACTGCTTGCTGGCAGTGAACATCACGGTTGAGAAGAATATCTTGGTTTGCAGCTGCAGTGGAAATATGGAAATAATGGGAATATGGAAAGCACATAGGACGTGGTCTGCTCTGAGTGTGTGACTCCACCCAATGCTGGGAGAGGCTTAGGTGAGTCAAGGGAAGCTCTGTGATTGTTCCCTTGGCAAACAAAAGCACCCCTGAAGATAGATGAGTTACATTTGCTAAAAAATTGGATGAAAAAATCACTGATCATGAGTTTCTGGTTAAGTCTTATTTTCTGAGCTGTTTTCAAGCAAAAGTGAAAATTGAAAATTGGCAAACCTACAAGATCAATAGGGTTTACTTACATGACTCACCAATTAGCATGTCTGTGGCTTTTAGTAACATTGTATTCTTGCCAGTCACACTGGTTTAAACTTTCCCTCACATATAAATTACACACCCAGATTCACAACTTCTTCTTTTCTTTTCTCTTTTCTTTTCTTCTTTTCTTTTCTTTTCTCTTTTCTTTTCTCTTTTCTCTTTTCTTTTCTTTTCTTTTCTTTTCTTTTCTTTTCTTTTCTTTTCTTTTCTTTTCTTTTCTTTTCTTTTCTTTTCTTTCTTTTCTTTTCTTTTTCTCTCTTCTCTTCTCTTCTCTTCTCTTCTCTTCTCTTCTCTTCTCTTCTCTTCTCTTCTCTTCTCTTCTCTTCTCTTCTCTTCTCTTCTCTTCTCTTCTCTTCTCTTCTCTTCTCTTCTCTTCTCTTCTCTTCTCTTCTCTTCTCTTCTCTTCTCTTCTCTTCTCTTCTCTTCTCTTCTCTTCTCTTCTTCAAATCTCCTCTTCCTCTCCTCTCCTCTTTTTCTTTATTTTTTTTCTTAATTTTTTAAAATTTTCCTTCTTTACTTTTTTTCTTCTCCTCCTCTTATCTCCTCTTGTCTCCTTTTCACTGAATTTTCAAGCCAGTATCTCCAGGGAAGTCTGTCTGCCCAGCAGGTGAGAAGTGTGTTTTGGGAACAGATGCCCTGCAGCACTGGTTGCATGAGGACTGAAACAGATCAAGAAGTCACCAATCCCTCTATGAGCTGTGTAACCAATATTTCTTGTTTCAAGTTCAGTGGTCTGCAGGGAGTAAAGGGTCTTAATAAATGCGGTTTTTAAAGGCTCAAGTGGCCAACACTGCTGTTCGGTGTCTGAGTGTGAGCGGCAGAGCACGCCTGTTACTGTTCTGGAGTTAGCCCCAGCTACTGCGGTCCGTACCGTGTGTCCTGTGGCTCCCAGGAGCTGCGGAGGACAAGGTGCGAGAGCAGCTGGCCTCGCCACCTGGGTGGCTGCGCTGGGCCGGCAACCGGCCGTGCGCAGATTAACTCGCAAGGAGTCTCACATCGAGGATAAATTCCCAGACTGAGCTGAAACATCTGCAAATAGCTGGGAGCTTGCGTGCTGGAGGGGCCTGTCCCCGCTCCTGACTGCATGTGTGTTCATCCATTTCACTGCGATACCCGGGGAACGAGCCGCCAGCGCGGGCTCCTCCGGGAAGCTCCCGCTGAGGCACGGAGCTGCCTGGCGCTGGTTCGAGCAGGGCTGCGGCCACCGAACAGCGGTGCCCGCGCTCGGGCCCGGCGGCCCCGGGAGGCCGCGGGGCGGCCCAGGCCGGGGCGGCCGCGCTGCCTCCGCCGGCGCTCGGCGGGGCCGGGGCGGAGCCGCCCCTCGGCTCTGCGGCGGGGGAGTCGGTCTGGTGTCTGCGCTTTGCTCAGCCTCAGACACGCCGGGTTTGTTGACCTTACAGCCTCACTGCAAACCACATTATTCCTCATAGGCTTTTGCAGGGGTTATGAGCCTCGGGAACACGGGGTTAAAAGGGAACTAGGCCATTATTTACATTTTATTCTTTTCCTCCCCTGGTGCAGTATATTCTTTGCTACAAAATTGGCTTTGGCAATTCGGTGGACTCTTTTCTGCGTGTGAGAAAGCTAAGAAATTAAAACGTCTTTGAGGGGCTTATACACCGTCTTGTGTTTAGCTAAAATGAGGCTTAACAACAACCCGGACTAAGATGAGTTTATACACAGGCACATAAAGCTCCAGGGTGGTCTGGGTGGGTCTGCTGAATGCACCCTTCATCTGCAATGCTCCAGCCGCGTTTCCTGCCGTGAGTTTGCACAGGTGTCTGCATAACTTGGCTCCCAGTGTACTCATTTCTTGTGATGAGACACCAGGCTGAAGAAAGTCACATTACACCAGCTTAGCCTGACATCGGTTTGCTGGGCTGACAGTCAGGGGAAGACCTCTGGGGAGCTGTGCACATCTGACACAGGAGTGGGGAGATGGTCAGGCGCTGGACCCCTCAGGACCATTTTTAGAGATGTGCTTTGCAGGCCTGACCTGCCCTGAGCATGACATAAGGGAGCCCACACAGTGAGTCAGTGTTGGAACCGAATTCCTAGCGCTCAGGCCTCTGCTCACTCTGCTAAACCACACTGAGATTAAACCAACACAGGCAAAGAGGGAGCCTGGATAGAAGGGAATTTAGCAGGGAACCTGCCTTGACTTATTAATGGAAACTTTTGAAAACAGGCAGCAGCAGTAATTTTATTATGTTTTTTTACCATGCTGAAACAATTTGTGTGCAGTAGAGTCATTCCCTGGAAAAACATTTCTTTAATTTATCTTCTTTAATTATCACTCATCTTTAGCAGCATCTGGTTCTGATATTTTATTAGAAAGTTTGCATGTTTAAACCAGGTCTGGGTGGTATTTCATTTTTTCTTGTTTCCATTTTCTACTGTGCTGGTACTTCCTGTGGTGGGAAGAGATTGGCTTTGCTTTATTTCATAAGGTATAATAAATCATATGGCCATTCTATTTAACATCATTATTACCATGTAAGCATGCTCAGAGACATATCCTGCAGATTACGTGGTGTATTTACTTGAGGTTAGAACGCCAAGCATTACAAACAGCAGACTGGGTTCCTGTTGTGAAGAGATGCACGCTGCTTATGGCAAGATGTACTTTCTTCCCAAGATCTTAGCATTTGACTGCTGGTGCTGAACAGCTTATGATGTCCAAAACAAAGATTGATTTTTGAGAGGACTCCTTAAAATTGGGCCCCTGTCATATTTCTCAAGTTGAGCTTCCAAGGCATGAGGTACTTGACATCCAGCTTCCTGCTGAGATTTTAAACTGTAGTTTCTGTGAGGGATTGTGGACAGAAGAAGAAAGATTGATGCTCTTAGGGGCTGGTTCTTCCTTTGTTACTAGTGCTTTTTGAGACTAGGTCCCTGCTAAGGGACAAGGTGCTGCTCAGGCTATCTAAGGTTCACAAACCTTTTGTTTCTGCTGCTAATTCTTTCTTCAGTTAAATGTAATATTATGATCATATATGACTTTCTCTAAAGTAATTCACCAGTGTTGCTGGTGGATTGGTGAGAAATCATCTCTCAGATAAAGATTAATTCAACTGTAACAAGAAGATACCCATTTTCCTGGACAGGAGAAAAATGTCTTTGGGAGAATTGCAGATATAAGCTATCACCACTTTATATCAGAAAGCATTAAAATGAGATCACGATGTCAGGTATTAAAGGAGAATTTAGAAATAAAGAGCAGATGTCAGCTGAAGGTTTTCAGCACCTACAGTATATTGCATTTTCCTTCCTGTGACATCTGCTTACTTAACATGTGGTGTATACTTAATTTGCGGTCTGCCTGTTTTCCCTATCGTGCAATGTTTTCTTCTGGTTAGATGGAATTATGGTCTGTGTGGTAAGGGTAAATTAAATATGATGCAGCAGTCACTTGTCCTCATATACATAAGCCAGTGAGTCTTTGCTGTTGTCCAGCAAGAGCTCTGTCCTTTCTTACTGGTGCACAGCTATAATGACCACAGGAGCCTTGATGAAATTTCATCTAAATTAGCAGTTTGGTTTTGGAAGAGAAGAACTGCTAGTCTTGAAAGGCAACATGGATAAGGCGCTGCTGTGCAGATATGGCTCAGCTGATCATGAGCAGGGTATGCATCAGTACTTCTTGCTACTGCCCTGGGATTGGAAGACAGGAGCTGAGCAGACCTGGCACATACTCTATTGCAATGTAATGCAAAATCACTAATATGCTGATAGGTTAAGTATGAATTCAGGTGGCTTAAACAAGCCCAGTTTACATATTTGCAGTAGAGCAGAGGATACTAGGCCCTGGCAAAGAGCATTACAATTTCCAGCACCAACAGGCAGTGCGTTTTACAGGTGGTAAAAGCTTGCCTCGTTGTGTCTGTTCAAGACCTCAGAGAGCAGGACTGGCAGCACTTCTGCCCCTCTGGTGTCTGATGGGCCACAAAGCCCACAGGAGAAAAAGACAGGGTGGCTCAGACATCAGGCACTGTCTGATGCTCTCGTTGGCATGAGATGTAGGGTGGAGACAACTGCCAGTGCCTGAACTGTGGGCCTCACATCCATAGTTTCAGCAGAGTTTGTTGCTAGAAACTCGGTCTTGGCCTCACCTTGGACACTGAGCCTTGGCCAGCTGAGGCACATTTCAAGAGTGTGGGTCTCAACTTTCCTTGAGTTGCCAGGGATTGTAATACAGGAAGGAAAGGTTTCACCAGAAGCCATGTTTGGATGCCTGTGGACATTCCCTCAAGGATAGTGTGACAAATGATGCCCACAAAATGTCAAAACCACTTTCTCAAAACTGTAGTGTTGTTTCTTTTTCCAAAAAGCATTTACAAAATGAGGAGTTCTTCCCCATCCTCCAAATCATCCACAGCTCTGCCCCTTTGGCAACTGAGGCAGGTCTCTGCTTCTGCAGACACTACAGCGAGTGCCTGAGTCTCGGTCTGGTGCCCCTGAACAGCTCCCCAAGATCTCCTTGGCTCTGAAAAGAGAGTCCTGCTGATGCAGCCAGAGTTCATTTGTGCTTCTCGCTTGTCAGACTTTTGGCTCTGTCTTTCCCAACCAGTTCAGTAGGCCCTGCAGGAAGCTGAACCAGACTCCTGGGAGCCCATGACTTTCCCATTGTCCTGTGTTAACTGCAGGGCTGGCTGAGTTCAAGCCATTTTTCTTCCTTTCTGATTGTTTTCCTTACAGTCAGCTATTAAGCATAACTCAAATATTTGTGCAATAAACAGTTATTAGGCCAGTGCACACTGTTAAAATGACTGCAGGACACCTCTGTGTCTATCAAGCACTACCCAGCTAAATATGCAGCAGGCTGCTCCTTGTCCATCACATATGCACATGACCCCAGGACATCAACATGTGGTGCACCATGATGAACGCAGAGTGATGCCTGCCCCAACACCTGTGCTCTTCTGGTCAGACTAAGCAAGCTACAGCTTCAGGGATGTCTCCTAAAATGTTTTGCTATGAAGATTTGAACTGAGGCCTTTGTGGCAATGCTAAGGTTTGGTCTTGGCTGGTTTTATGTTGTCTCACTGATTTTGGAACAACGGTGAAGAGATCACCCAGCTCTGAGGTCAAGTACCAACAGGCAGCAGCTCAGTTTAATTAAGGATATAACACTTTAATTAAGGATATAAAGGTAGTGGAAGATTGTCTTCATTCATCTGATGGACTGTATTAGACAGGTGACATCAGAGTGTCATTGCAATGTCTAAAGAGCATAATTATTTTATCCAGGTAAGGAGAAAAACAGATCTCCAGACTCTTTGCTGGATCTTAACAGGTAACTGAAAAAGAAAATGCACATGGAGACTAATGTGTTCTTTTACTTCTAGCTGAGTATCATGTCTGCTCCCTTCTGGGAGGATGGTCCATTTTTTGTAGAGGTAGTTTTATGGAGAATGTGGGGATAGGAAGTCATTATGGAGAGAATAGCAATCCCATTCAGGCTGAAAACAACCTGGCCTCTGACCCAGAGGGGACAAGAACTGCTCCAAGACACTTGTTCTGTCCCAGCTGCTCCATCTTGGGGAACAAGAGATCTCATCTTAGGATACAAAAATGTTTCTGCGTGGATAAAGCCACTGAAATGGATGGGAAAAAAACTGCCCTCAGAAAGGTGTAAAATCATCATGCAATTATCAAGCTGTATTTCTTTTTTTCTGTGCTGTGTTCTTCGTCTGTCATGGATGTAAACTTGGCCTTGTGGTTGAAATGGCAACAGCTGTAAACTTCAAAGAATAAATTCCTCCACGCTTTTTAATAAGTATCTGCCCTCATCAGCAGACAATCTGCATGGTTCAGCTGAGTTTCTAATTGTCCAGTACTTTCATGCAAGAAGTACAAGCTATGGTTTCCCAGGCTTATTTTAGGGCACAGCACTCACCCATTAGAGGGAAATTTTTCCATATTGCTCACTGACAGGATATGGAAGGAGTGAATATTTTGCTGGAAAGACCTGGGGTTATTCCCTAACAAATTGAGTGTGGTATCTGTGGTTTGGCATAAACATCAGCACTGATTTATCTCACTGTAGCCCAGAATCACCGTAGGCTATCTGATTGCTTCAGCCAACACATAGGAAGATTAGTGCACTACTTCCAGGTATTTTTTCTCTTGTGTTCTATTGATGCATTCACAGGGGTATCCTAAAACTGACACTTCATAAAGCTCACAGTCCTCTCTTGCTCTGCTTTTCTTTTCAGCCCTTTTCAGCCTTTCTAAGTCTGAAATTAGGTGGAGAAAGGAGTAAGTTAGGCCAGAGGTCCCTGGCTCATTTATGGCTTATTTGGCAAGCACCTGTTTTTACTGTTGAACTTTCCTTTCCATTCATTTTAATAATTTTCTCTCTTAAGCCTAAGTGATTGGGTGCTGCTGAATCCTGACTGTATTGTGTTTGGGTCTTGGATCATACCTTGACAAAATTTGGGAAGCGCCTTCTTGTCCCAGGCTTCCAGAAACAATAACAAATAAAAATAACTTTTACATTAAGTCTGACTGATGTGACTTTGCCGAGGCTGACTTCAGGATCATAATTCCTGATTCGTGTCTGATCAGTGCCAGGGCCTGTGATTTTGGGAAGTTCCTGAATACACCAAAAAGCCATCAGAATCCAGCTGCCAACCCACTGATGTCCTGAGATACTTCTCTTGTTCTTGTGTCAATAGCAGTGGATTTCTTTTTCAAAGGGGCCACTTCCCATCCCACTCCTTCCTTATCCTTTTCTGAGTATTCTGGACACAATAAAGGCATCAGCCTTAGCTCTGGGCATCTGATCCCAACAACCAGTACTCCTCTTTGTAACTGATAATAGAGATACAGTTATTAATAGAGATACTGCTTCAATAGAGTATCTTTGCAGATAATATGTAGGTGAATTTAGGGAACCCACCATTTGGAAGGCTGGTGTGTTTTGAATTAATTTCCTTACCTTACTATCCCTTAACAAATCTGTGGCTTGACCCTTATTAGAGATTTTTAAGAACAGATTGAATACATACTCTCAGCTGTACTCAGTTTGCCTCATACTGGCCCATGGAATAAATGGCTTCTTGAGATCCCTTCCAGCTTTGTTTCTGGGATGTTTATGACTCTCATTTTACTACAACACACTATGCAAAAATATCACCCTGTGGTTTCGTGTGCTGCCTGTGAGGCTGTTTGTTCAAGCTGGACCCTGCCCCAGGCAGGACACCTCTGGCTGTTTCCAGTCTATATATGTGGAATGTCCTCCAACGCAAATTGCTTCTTTTATGCCTGCTGTACAGTTGTCTTTTAGTTGTTTTATCTCCTTTTGGATATCCTCTTACACATTTCAATATGCAAAAGCAGCTTCTTATTTTCCTGGTTCTCTTTTTAGTAGCTGCAAGATGTCTTGTAGGTCGGTTTGATAGTGCTGAACAAAAAAGAGGGAAAGCTCTCATGCAGGGCTCCTTCATTTCTCTGAACATAACCACTTCTGGGGATCCAACTCTGCTGTTTTAGGCACTAATAATGGATGGATTGTTCAAAAATACTGTTTTTATTTTTATGGATCAATGGGAGCCTGCACAGATGCAGTAAGGCTGCACAATGGCACAAATAATTGTCATGTTGATTGACCTGAGTTTCCATGTGGGATCAAGTAAAAGTCTGGAAGGTTGCTTTGGAACTATTCTATGGATCAAGATAGAGATGTTGGGATTTTTTTTTCCCAAGTTGTGTCAAAGTTCTGGAAAAATCCACAAAAGGTGTGTCTAAAAGGCCTATTCAGGAATATCTGTTCCTAAGGCGAAACAGCTCCTGCCCAGGGCAACTGGTTGATGTACTTTAGGGGACAGACTCGGTTACTGGAGTATCAGTGATGTCTCATTTACTGAAATGCTAGAATTATCTCCAAGACATGTAAAAAATATTAAATTTATCTCTAAAATTTAGACAGCTGAGTGAATGGATTACAAAACTCTAAGTTTTGAATGCCTTTATTTTGTGGGGAATTGTTTTGTAGGGATGTTTCTACTTATGTCAAATAATTTTTCTTGCTATTTGGTAGAGAAGCCAGATACCACTGTCTGCATAAGAAAATGCTAATTTTTTTGGCACACTGGGATGCCAAGTAGACGTGCTAATATATGGCTGTATGTATACATTCTGGTATCAATAGTGGATGAAAGTAATATTTACTGGAAAATCTGTGGATAATCAGAACACCTTTACCTTAAAAAAAAAAAAGGTTTTATTTTGCATTCTTGATCAATTAGAAATACAGTCCAGGTCCTCTGAAAGGAAAAAAGGACCAAATAAAACCCCAACTCTGTAAGAGCAGTGAATGATCAAGCTGCAGCCTGTATTTTTTTCCTGAGAGAACATTGAATGAGATGTTGATGAATGCCTTCTCCTGGTCTGCTTCAGCCACAAATGCTGTGGGAGTGCAGGGTAAGTTAGCTCCAGACACACACTCTCTGTTCCAGTCAAGGGAGCAGCAAGGGCACTTTGCAGTCACCTCTTGGGCCATAGGTCAGAGTTCTCACCACATGGGGTGGAGGGAACTAGTCTGTAGCTGGATCTGCTCTCAACACAGCAGTGGATGTAGCTGGCACGTACAGCTGGGCAGAGGAGCTGGGAGGAACTCCTGGGTCTGCCAGACAGACATGGGCAAAATGCCCGTGCTTGTAAGAGTTTTGGGGCAGGGATAGATGATAGATAGCAAACCTTGCATGCTTATTACTTACAAATTACCTTTCCAAAGACACACTTCCTTCCCTTCAGCCAGCTGTTCTGCCTCAGCACTCTTAGCTGGTAGATCTCCAAAGCTGGAATGTGAGTTTAAAATAATTTGTTGAAAAATCTTCCTCCTTGTTGCAGTCAATTGAATCTGCTGGGCTATATAAGAAAGAGATAGTTGAACTAAGATTATTTTCAGCAATTCTTGCTTTATTTCATAATAAAACTCAATGACGAGAAGACAAATATCTTCTGTGGCCTTTTCTCTCCTTTGTTTGCTGTCAAAACGAAATGTTTTTGAGCATTTTCTTTTCATTTGTACTACATGGGTTTAGGCAAGGGCTCAATCTAATACCTATCAAAGGCAAGAGTCCTTTCATCTACAGAATCATGTGAGCATTGAATCAGCCCCTAACTGGCCATGTCTGTATTTTTGCCATGGAAGTTGAAAGCTTAGAGCTCCTAGATTAGACCTGTCACACAGAAGAAGTAAATAGGGAAAATCCAAAGGATAGATATGGGAAATCTACTTGAACAGCACCTTCACCCTTCTTCTGTTTCTGAAAATCTGGAACTGTGGGGGCACAGCAAAAGGTTTTGAGTGATGTACCTACTACCTCAGTAGTAGGTACTTTGACTGCTCCCACTTATCCTGGTGGCAATCCCTATCCCTTTGTAAGACACCCATGGTCCATGGGTGGATAATTTACTGTGGAGAGGGAGGACAGTCCTCAACCTGGCATGTAATGTGCTCAGATTGCAGTATTGTCAGTCTGCTTGTCTTATCATTCACACAGATATTTACATTTTTATGTGCCTCACCTTCTTATAAACAAAATGGGAATAATAACATCTTGAGAAACAACCATAGTCTTCTATGGCAGGCATCCATCCACCCACCCACTCACCCATCCATCCACCCACCCACCCATCCATCCATCCCATTATCTTCTCTCTCTTACCATCCAGTAGCAGATTCTCAAAACAGGAATTCATGGTCACAGCACTGGTGATTTATGTGGGAATTTTTAAAAGGTGACTGAAGACTTTTTTTTTCCTACACTATCCTTTTTGCAGTCAAAGAGACATTAGGTTCTCTCCTCAGCTGTCATGATTCACAGCCTGGCATATTAAGTTAAATCTTGTTCTCACTTCAGCTCGGTGCCCTGGTCTGTGACCTGCAACAGATCAGTACTCTGACCCCTGGTCCCTGATGGCTCGTGGGAACAATAACCTCTCCAGCCACTGCCACTGGATTTGACAAGGGCTGTGAATCAGAACTCCAAAACCAGGGGAAGTCAGTGAATGTCTCTGAGCATCTCGCTGTGACTGCGTGCCACGCCTGTGCACACGAGTCACACACAGCCCCTCTCTCCAGGTTATCTATATAACACAATCATCCCTGGGTATTTTGGAAATGTTTAACCTTCCCAGCGTGGTAATTTTTATTCTGAATTCAATACAATTGCTATGAAGCATCATGGATGAATTTATTACTAAAAATGCCCTCTCCAACTGTGAAATGCATTTATTTTAAAGTCTAATGGTCTTCCTTCCCTTCTCTCTATGCACTCTTTATTAGGGTCTTCCATGATTAATTTTGGAGCAGGAACACGAAAGGGACAGATTTCCAAGAATGGCATTGTCTGCATTCACTCTCAGATTTTTTTTAAAATTTATTTCTTTGTTAAAAGATATTTCATTCAGAGAATCCCCACTGAGCTTTTTATTGCAGAAAATTAGGGATAATAAATCGTCTCCCAGAAAACTATAAATCCAGTACTATTGAAACATTCCATGGGCAGATCTTGGCTCTTTGATGAAATCACTCCTTTTTCTTGTATAATTTATGAGCTTTTTTTCAGCATGGGGGGATTTATGCTTTTAAATTGCTCACCAGGGTTTTATTGAATATAATTTGCTAGCAAATTTATATGAGCCAAATATATTGCATTTTATCCACAATTATGAGCAATAAAATTGATGGGGCTTTACTTTTCATTTTCTTCTGGCAAGCAGAGGAAACATGAGTTTATCCTGAACTTGGAGTGAGGTTTCTCAGGGATTCACATGTACAATTAAAAAAGAAAAGAGTGTAGTCAGCAAGGCAGAGGTGCCATTTTGGAAACTTTATTTGGTGTATGGGAGGGGGCAAGTTAAATTTCTCTTGCTCCAAGGGGACTCTAAAACACTGAGGAGCTGAGTTAAAACCACTGAAGCCTATGACACACATCAACTTTTGCAGAGTTTGAATCACACTGTTGGGAGGCAAGGTGTGAATAATCTGTGTAAGAGCTGCGTGTCTTTCACAGTCCCCTTTGATCCCATTTTCCTGTGATAGTCTGATTTTAATTTGATCCGACCTGGTATATTCAAAGGCACAAACAAAACCTCCGGCAAAACTCTGCCTTCTATGATCAGTTTTATTTACTCTATCGGAATTGTGTTCATTCTGGTATGCCCATATCCCTTGAGGACTTTTATGACTGACAGAGGAGAGGAATAAAATCCCACATAACATTAATCTCTATAAGGCATAAGGAGCCACAAAAGTGTTCCGTGTCCTGGTTTTTAACAGGCTGTTACTTCCAAATACTGATTTCTCAGCCCAGGACTTCTAAACCACAGTAACCGTCACAACACAGTCAAATGTTGCAGCTTGCTTCCAAGTCAGTGTGTGTGGATGCACTGGGGTAGGAATTTGGGATGCACCACACTGCTTAGGTGACAGGGTATGGAATAGGAAAAAATATTCACATGCAGGGCTACACCTGGGCAAAACATCCCTTAGTACAGGGGCTTACAGTGCTTTGAGCTTTGTTCCATAGACTCTCACCTGCTTTGGACATCTCTGCCTGCCCTTATGTCCGTCTGTTCCTCTCTCTCTTGGCTTCGTGGACTCTGAACCTTGTCCTTACAACATAGTCTTGTGGTTTGGGAGAAGAAATGTTTAATCCAATTTAGCTGAACTGGGGCAAGCTGGTTTGTAGATACACATTAAAGAGGAGTAAGGAAAAAAGCTGAATTTAGCTGCTCTAAAAAATTGAAATAAGATGGTGGGCATTTCAAAAGCAGGGGAACACCAGCCCCTGGTCCACACCCTGTGGCTGTCCAGGGGACAGGGGACTGACCTTTCTGTCACCTCCCTCCTCACAGGGGGGAAACCACATTTTGTCCTGAGAAAAGCGTTCAGATGAGAGGTCCCAGGGAGGATTCTTGTAACTTATCCATCCTTTTTTTGGCCTTCTGTTTCAGGTTTTACAGCAGTAGGGCTCATTTTGACACAGAGCAGGTACCTTGAGCTTTTTTTGCACTAAAGGAAATTAAGGCTGCAAATTGAAATGGGCAAATCAAAGGAAATTCAAAGCATAAGACCCACATTACTCTTTGAGCTATTTGTCCCACAAGAGTCCAAGCTGCTGGTATGGCCAGTGCATTAACAGTGAATATCCTGTCTTGCTCATGCCCATTTTTTTGCCATAGCTGTGTTATTATAACATTCTATAGGTTTTGGACTTAATGTACACAGGGTGATGATTGCTGGGGCCATAATAATGAAATATGACTTTCTTAATGAAATTTCAGTTCCAGCTCATTTCACTGCTGACATTGAGGTGACTGCAAATAAACACTTTCCAGAAGAGTCAGTTAAATGGCTGCATAAGCAATTTATCAAATACTGTAACATTTAAATAAATAGTAAAGAAGTATTCAAGTGTGCCATATTACTGCCTGTGGCTTTGTTCCCAATAACCTCACAACTTGTCTTTCTAATAGTTAGATTCCCACTGACAGAAAACAAATCTCTCTCCAACTTAGAGAATTTATCAGATTTATCTGAATGCCAGATCAATGTGTAGGAAACAAATGGAGTCAGGAACATGATTTAAATTAGAAGTCTAACAATTTACAGTCTCCACTGGTTTCTCATAAACCTTATTAACATTTGGCATTGGGTACCAAGGAACTATAAATAACATTCCAAAAGAACATTTATATCTGCTTAGACTCTCGTTATATGTCTTCAACACAGCTTAAATAATGTCAGTAATACCTTCATCATGAACAGGAAATGAAAAAGTTGCCCCATACATGTTTTGTCTTTTAATCAAATATTATTTTCTCCTTAGAACTGCAGAGCTGGTGGGGGTTTTTTTATTTATTTATTTATTCAAAACTTCTGTCTACAATTTCCACTTGTTTTTTCTAGATCTCAGTAGGGTACAAAGCTCTCCCATCCAAACAGAGCAGAACAATTTCTTCACATCTTTCATGCAGTTCTTCCCGCCTAGCCCTTCACCTCAGCTGCTGTTAAAGACTGGGCTCACTCCTCGAAGATGTGGGCAGGGCAACACCATGATGCCATGAGCTGTCTGTGGGAAGAGGCAGCACAAGGAAAGAGGGCACTATCTAAAATAGGGTCTGATTGTAACAGAGCAGGGTATGAGAGAGATTTATAGACAGCCATCCCAAAATGCCCTCACTCATTTTCCTTTCCTTTCCTTTCCTTTCCTTTCCTTTCCTTTCCTTTCCTTTCCTTTCCTTTCCTTTCCTTTCCTTTTCCTTTCCTTTCCTTTCCTTTCCTTTTTCCTTTCCTTTCCTTTCCTTTCCTTTCCTTTCCTTTCCTTTCCTTTCCTTCCTTTCCTTTCCTTTCCTTTCCTTTCCTTTCCTTTCCTTTCCTTTCCTTTCCTTTTCCTTTCCTTTCCTTTCCTTTCCTTTCCTTCCTTTCCTTTCCTTTCCTTTCCTTTCCTTTCCTTTCCTTTCCTTTCCTTTCCTTTCCTTTCCTTTCCTTTCCTTTTCCTTTTCCTTTCCTTTCCTTTCCTTTCCTTTCCTTCCTTTCCTTTCCTTTCCCTTTCCTTTCCTTTCCTTTCCTCTTAATTTTTTTCCTCTTGTGCAAAGATGTAATTTCCTTCCTTAGAAGACTGAACCCAGATTTTCTTTTCCACCTACCATATCCAAACACTCTTGTCCAAAATTCAGTTCTGTTCTGAAGTAGTCTTCTCCCAGTCTTCTGTGTGCTCTTTGTTTTTTTCATGGAATCATAGAATATCCTGAGTTGGAAGGGACCCACAAGGATCCTCAAAGTCCAGCCCCTGGCTCTGCAAAGCACCATCTCCAAGAGTGACACCACATGCCTCAGAGTATTGTCCAAACACTTCTTGAACTCTGTCAGGCTTGGTGCAGTGACCACTTCCCTCGGGAGCCTGGGCCAGTGCTCAGCCACCCTCTGGCTGGAAAGCCTTTTCCTGACATCCAGTCTAATCCTCTCCTAATTCCATGCTAAGCTTCATGCCATTCCCTTGAGTCCTGTCGCTGGTCACAGAAGTGAAAAGATTGGTACTTCCTACTTGCCCCTTCACTTCCCCTTGTCAAGGAATTGTAGATTGCAGTGAGGTCTCCCCTCAGTCTCCTCCAGGCTGAACAGACCAAGTGTTCTCAGCTGCTCCTCATACAGCTTCCCCTCAAGACCCTTCACTATCTTTGTTGCCCTCCTTTGAAAACTCTCTGATAGTTTAGTACCTTTCTTACAGTATGGCACACAAAACTGCTCCCTGCACTGGAGGTGAGGCTGCCCCAGCTCAGAGCAGAGCAGGACAATCCCCTCCCTTGCCTGGCTGGTGATGTTGTGCCCCATGCACAAGGCTGGCCCTTCTGGCTGCCAGGGCACTGCTGACTCGTGTTCAGCTTTCTACTGACCAGAACTCCCAGGTCCCCTTCTGTGGGGCTGCCCTCCAACATCTCATTCAGTCTGTATGTACATTCAGAGTTGCCCCTGATCCCAGGAGCAGGATCTGGCACTTGCCTTTGTTGAACTTCACTTTGTCTCCCTGCAGGGCCCCTCTCCCTTCTAAGGAGAAGAGACCTCAACAAGACCTTCCAATTTAGTACGGTTGGCAAATTTATGTAGTATCCCTTCCAGTCCTGCAGCCAAGTTGTTAGTGAATATGTTGAATGGATGGAGCCCATGCGTGATGGGTGAGATGAGCTCAGTGGCAGGAGCAGAAAGGATGGTGCCATTCACAATGTGCTGGGAGTGATGACACCTTGACACATGACAGGGAGCAAAGAAATGGGCTCCATGGACACTGGTGCATCCAGTGTCCTGGGACCGGTGCCACGTGGTGTATGATGACTGAACCCATGTGATGGGAGAGAAACTGTGCTAACGTCCTACACATCATTTCCCTCCAGCGGCTCTGTGTATGAGATTGTAGAAGAGTTGCATCCTTGTAATTACCTTTAGCTTGTTTTCAGGCATCCAGACTCCAGGTCACCTGGCCACGCTCCCATCATGGCCTCTTCCCCTTCCCAGAGCACTCGCAGTGCCCACAGCTGGAGCCTGGAAACCCTCAGCCAGCCAGCTTTGCAGGGTTGCTCTGTCCTTTGTATGCTGCTCATCAGCCCCTGTCCATACATGTCTGTCTCCAGTTGTCCACTACACCTCTTTCCACTCAGGCTGTTACACCTGTGAAGCAAATTGCTAAGGCTGCATCTCCACCCAGCCATCCACACTCCCTCTCTCAGTCCTGTGGGACAGCTGAGACCCTTTTCTACAGTAATAAGGAAGTCAGCACACAGTGGTGATGCTTTACTTGCAATTTTTGCTTTAGCTTGGCTCCTAACAAGGCACTTAGATCCAGAAGAGTGTTTGGAGCCAGAGAAAAGAAAAAAAAAAGAAAAGGAAAAAGAAGTGCCTAAGGCAGAAAAGAAATGAATACAGACAAAAATTAAAAAACCACAGAAATGCTAAAAAAATATATATCAAAGAGGTGGCAATTAGATTTAGCTCCTCAGAATGATGTGACATATTCAAAACCAAAAATATTTTACATTCAGTAGCATAAGAATTGGTGGAAAATTAATTCCAAGAATGTCTAGCCATGAAGCCAAATATCTCTTCACCTACAGAAGCCAACTAAAAGAAAAACAGAACCTTTAGCCTGACCTTCAAACAACAATTAGTGCTGATTTATTGACAGTATTTTCCAGAACATGGACAATGCTTATGAAGGCATTGAGAAGACTGTATAATAAATTATATTTTCTTTGAGCTTCATGGGATGTAAGCAGTTTTTCACTTCAAACAAGCTCTGCCAGGATATCCTTTTGTTAAGTCTATGAATTAAATTCAAAGAAAACAACAGCTTTATTGTAGCATGAGATTTAGCAATAGACCTGAGGCTACTATTCAATAAAGAAGAGGAATAATTACACACTTTGTTATGAAAATTACATGATAAGTTCCTTAGAAAACTCTTTGAAAATTGAGTTAAGTACACGATAATTCAGTTTTTCCAATACCAAGTTATCTCCTCACTGTGACTATTTGAGGGAAGCTGTAAGTTGCAAGGTTCCATAGTTCCTTCAGTTGAGGGAAGGAGAAACAGAGTTTCTTTTTATTTTTGAATGCCTTCTTTTTCCTTTTTCTCCAAGCATTGTGATTATTGGTGCAACCATCTCTAGAAGTACCTCCATAGTTATTGTGGCACTCACAAAACTGAATTCAGGCTGCCAATATATATGTGAGATCTGTGTTATTTTTGTATGTTCCATTTTGGACAGGGATTTGGGAACCTACGAGCCAAATTAACCCCACAGCCCCTGCAGCATAGCAGGTTACCATGTGCCTGCTAAGCTGCCTTACCTCCCCATGTGCCTGCTTTCAGTCCGTGGCAGCTTTCAATTTACCTCATAGCACGAGAGGTTTAAATTAGGTCAAATTACATCGTGCATGTGTGCACCCAGACACTTACTGCCATTCAGCTCATGCACAACCTCTGGTAACTGCTGGCTGGACAAGTTTGAGTGACCTGACCATGAGTTCAATCTCTAAGTATAACTCAAAATCACCAGGGCTTAGAAAAGAAGGTACTTCAAAAATTGTGCTCAGAAACTGGCAATTGCTTGTGAAGCATGTCTCCTTAACTCTGGAGTTAAAGAGATCCTAACAATTCTAGGAATACAAGAGTGGACAGCCTGTAAAAAGACAATACTTGATGAAGGAGCTGCTTGTCATGAGGTGGTCAGCGTGGCCTTGGCCCTTATGCTACACTATACAATTGATTATATGTCCTTATATAGAGGTTTATGGCTTTATTTTTTTAAATACCTTTTTTAGGGGAAGTGTATAATTTGTGTGATGATGCAGACGAGGGGGATGAATTTCATTCTTCACAGGCCCACCAATAATCCCTGGTCAAGGAGCAGCACCCAGCACAATGACTTGTAAGGAGACCTCAGCCCCAGAAACTTCCCCATATGCCTCCTGCTTGGATGGCAATGCTGGAAAGAAAATAAAACATTCTTCATCTCAGCACTGACAGGTGAGAACCAAGAGAAGAAGTCCCTGGGGAGCACCTGAGAGACCTAAGAGGAGCAAATGTTTCCATGTGGTCAGTCACCTGTGAATTGCAAATTGTTTTCATACACTTGTTTTCTGAATTGCTCTCATTCTGAACACTTCTCACTTTGCTGTGAGGAAGCTGGGGAGCCCTTTCATAACCCCACCATTTTATGCAGACACAGCAGAGCAACAATGGCTGAAAAAAAATGAATGCCTGTGATTCATGGGAGAGAAGTCATCTGAAGCAATCTCCAGAATGTGGCTTTCTTCACAGACAGCTTATGCTGGAAGAATTTTCTTTTGCAGATACAATCAGGGGTTATTAAGCCCCCGCTGGCTTTATAAGATTTGGTGGTAGATCACAGATTTTAGCAATTCCCTACTGCCTTGCTACTTTGTTTGACTGGATATTGAGCTCCCAGCTGTCCACAAATCCTGTATGAAGGCTGCTTGGCACAAGTGGCAACACTCAACCTGTACATTTGCGTAAGGATTCTTGCAGCTGGGACTTGTTGGACTTGCAGTAAACACTTCAATCAATTGCCATTAGAACTCGGCTGAAATCAGACAGTTCTGGATTGCCAGCAAAGGAAGGCCTCCTTATGCTGTCTATGTAGCACATGTACATCCTGATTCAAGCTGACTTTAATTCTGTATTGAAATATAGAGACTAAGTATGAACTGATTCAAAGTGAACATCAAAGTTTTGTTTAGATTTTACATAGTTGATTCTCAGTCCTTGTTGATGAAGCAGATTTATATTAGCATACTGCATTCTGAAATGGGGAAACTGATACAGACATTTAGGGCCAGTAACTTTTAGTGAAGTTGTTAGGTGAACACTTTAGGAAAAAAAAAATTACTTTTTACAGCAATGTAAAGAGAAGCCCTACAGTGTCTCACGCTAGCCAGAAGCTCAGCAGTCCTGCTCAGAGGCTGTTTTAAAAAACTGCTCTAGCTCAGCATCCAAAGCCACACAGGGAGTCAGTGAGAAGAGCCAGGTGAAGCTAGAGAGTTTCTAATCGCTGCTTGTGTTTTCCCACTTCTAACCCAAGCTTCTGGATTAAATATAAAGTGAGCTGTCAAGTAAATCATAGACTCATAGAATCGTTAGGTTGGAAAGGGCCTTTAAGATCACCAAGTCCAATCATTAAAGGCACTTGCACCATATGCTAGAAACATCACACAGCTTTGTTGGCCATATAAAAATTGCTGCACATGGGAACAATAACTCTTTCTTGAAAACCAAATAACTATTCTAATCTAAATCAATCAGATCTTAGAAAGACAGAAAATCCACCCCTTTCAGGATATGGTCATTGTGCAAGTGTTAGGATATAACAGAGATTTTAAAAACACCACAGCCTCTGGCCCCTGCCCTTCTCAGAGCTATTGTTTTTAAGTGTGAGCTGTAAGACCTCTTCTGCCAAGATTTTAGCCCAGAGGAAATATGCCTCTCAATGATGTAACCCTTTATAGGTCGGGGCCCTTAGTTGAAAGCTAGTCCTCCTGGCTGGTGGAGTGACCACTGCACAGCACATAGTGAAGTGTCAGTCAGATCTTTTCTTGCACGTTTTCTCCTTCATTCTCATTTTCAGTGTATGATAACTTCAGAAATAAACTCAAGATTATTTGTAGAAAACTAGGCAATTGCTACTTTTTCAGATGTTTAATGTAAAATCTAAAAATTGTATGTCTTCAGATTAGGTTTCTAACTACAAATTTCTTTGAAAGCATAAGACAGTTATGTCTGAGTAGATCTAATTTGTTGTTTGTATTTAAGTGGACCATCAGAGGCTTTTGAGCATGTTATTGTGCAAAAACCCCAGCAACACACAGGAGGACAGCACATCAGCAAACCTATGCACCTCGTAGAGAAGTGACAGAAGCATATATGGGGCAGGAATTTTCATTTTCACACTACCTTCTGTGATGAGCGTAACTAATTTCTACCTAGATCTCTCAAATGCAACAAAAATACAAGCCAACAAAAACAACAAGCTTCCTCTGTCTTGCCAAAGCATTTTTTGGTAGGACAGGGGTGCTGAAGGAGGGGGACATGGGATTTCCTGCAGCCCTCACTTGCATTTGGGTCATTCTGAGACCCATTTGTGAAGAGCAATCATGCCCCTACTGACACCCGAAATGATCCCAGCTGGAGCCACAGCCACTCCATATAGCACTGGGATGTACATGGTTCCCTTTAAAAACAACTGGCTCCCCATGGGCTGGAATGAACGAGCCTGATTTGCTGTGGTTTGTATCCCACGGCTGAGCAGGCACCAGCCCTGACTGGAACCCCTCTGGAAGCGGGACATGTCCGGGTTCCTGCCCACGTGTGCGCTTGCCCAGCCGAGCTGAGGGCACCCTTTCCCTCCACAGGGCACAGGCCCCACAGCCAGCCTGGAGGACAGCCAGCACCCAGCTCCAGAGGTGGCCTGAGTGGCATGGAAAGGCAGCAGATGAGTGTGCACATGGGTGGAAGTGGCTGCAGGGTTTCCATGGCAGGCAGACAAAAAAGTTCAGTGTTTATGATTTCAAATATTACAAATGCAAATGCAGTGATCTATGGAGGAAAATATGAAGGAGAGAAAAGGGGGTTATGAGGTTATCTGGAGGAACACAACAAAGTCAGAGAGGGGGTTGGATTTGCAGCCAGGCTCTTCAAGTTAAGCCACCAATGTGGTTATCATTAAATGTTGCAAACAGAAGCCAAAATAGAATCATGTGGCAGGGAAATTCAAACTTTAGAGATGGTTTGGGTTTGTTTTCTAGCTTGTTTGTTTGTTTGTTCAGCTAGCATTGCAGTGCTTTATCCTTATCATGCTGCCTGAATACTTTGGGTAGATAGCAAGGTCTCAACAAAAATCTTGCAGTCTGATCAAAGCTAGCAAAGGGAAAAGGTCAAAGCAGAGGTTATAAAGCATGCAGTGCCAGGGAGCTGTGTGTCACACGTCCATGTGTGTGTATAAACAAAATCCCCTCTCCACAATGCACTGACAGCAGATGAGATTCATGAAGTGCACTAGTCAGGAAGCAGCACTGTGCTGACAAAACTGCTTGGTGGCAGAGAGATAAGCAGTGCAAAATGACCATCTGCAGAGCAGAACCTTCCCAGGCAGGCCTGGATACTCATCCCCATGCTGAGACCTGGATCTTGCAGCTGTTTTTTCACATATGGAAAAAAATGCTGGGAAATGCTTCATAGTTTTCTTCAGCATCTCTTGCTGGGCATGAGAGAAGGGCTGTGCTTTCAAATGTGAATTCATATATTCAGAGATTCATAATGTGCAAGGCCAGCTGAAAGCACCATGATCATTTGTTCTGACCTTCCTCACCATGTGATACCATGATGTACCATATATATATATATGTATGTATATATACACATACACACACATGCATATATATATATATTTATACATATATATATATACACACATGTAAGAATCACCAAGCACCAGTTCATGGAGTTTGAATTTATTTTATCTGATTAAAAATCAGACTAGCCTATTTCTTATTTTTTCTTCTTCACCGCTTCAAATCTTTATTTGACTTGCCCTTCTCAAACTTATCTCTGCATCCCTGTTAGGTCACTGTGTGTAGATGTTCCTTCAGGCCCAGGGTCTCCTGCCTGCTCAGCCCCACAGAGTTTGCTGGGGAAGTCCATCTAACCACACTTTGTGGCCAAGGCCAGCTAAGCTTGCTTCCCAGTATGAGCAGCTGTACTTTGCCTGTGTAATGCCATTGAACTCAATGCCATTGAGTTGCTTGGGGAAAATCCAAGACTGGGAGTCTGCCTCTAGTCCTGCTTTGCTGTTTCCTTCCCCAAAATTCCTTTCCTACTTCTCCTTTTCCCTGTCTCTTTTTAGCCCCCAGTCACTGGCAATACATCCTTCTTTGCTGCCTAGACTCTACTGCTTGGATGTATTACTACTCAGCTACCTGATTACTTTTAATTCCTTTTTTCATTCCATTGATTTTGCCATAACTGAATCCATCTGCTGCATGTGATCAAAGGGAGGATGGGAAGGCTGTTTTTCAAATGGCTTCTTTCCTCTTTAAAAGGGTGGTGTTTTACAGAACTCAGCATGAGAGTTTTGGTGCTGTCTAGAAATTTCCACAGAACATGTTCTGTATCATTTCATTACCACTCAGCTTTTTACTGGCTATTATTAATAAATTTGATTATGGAAGGTCAAATCATATGTGAAATATACAGTGTTTCTTTTCCCGCTGTTCCTCTGAATAGCTCTTTGTGCCAGTCATGTACCCTGCTCCAAGCCAGCGACAGTCCCACAGCTGCCAAAACCACAGCTGGAGCAGAAGTGTCCCATATTTTCATCTTTCCATTTGGTGACAGTGTCACAATGACTTGCTCATAATACACTATACATCTCACAGAAGGTTTATTAGTATTTTTTAAACCTGGATGTGTGCACTGAACAAAACTCCCTGCCTAATGGTCAAGTATAACCTTGGGGCCATGTGAAAAAAAAAAAAATCAAAGCTCTGTTTCCACTGTTATTAACTGCCCAGAATAATGAATTTGTGCATAACAGTGAGGGGTTCAACCCATAGACTGGGTGGAAGCTTTGCATTTCAAATTGCAGAAGGATCTAACATCTCCAATCTGCAGGTAGGACCAAAGAGTTGGCCATTGTGACTAATGACATCTCTGTTATGGCTTGTTCCTGTGTTCCTGTGAAAGTGGGTCAATGATGAACCCCAGCAGATGTGCTGCCAGCCTTTTGTATCCTCCCTGCATGCAACAAACCTGCAGCTGTTCACATCTCAAGGTTTAAGGCAGTGGTTTAAGGCAGTGAATATAGCCAAGGACAGTGTAAAGGTGGGTGAAGGTGGAGAATGTTCAAGGATGATGCCAAAGGTAAGGGAACTTTTCCCAGGAATTAAGAGAGTGCCTTAGTGCTTGACAAAATGATCCAATATTGCTTTAGCCTTCTGGCTGACATTTTGATACGCCATATATGATAGAAATTAGCATCCTAATTTCTGCAATAACTGCCAGAGTACAAAAGCATTGTTCAGAAATTTTCTATTACTGCCTGGAGTGTTAGTTTTTATGGTGCCATATACATGTGCAGTATGGACAAGTTACAGTTGCCATGGGAATGTTAGTAATGAAATTCTTGAGTTCTCAACGTTTAAAAAGTCTCAAATGAATTATAAAGGAGACTTGTGTGCATTTCATTTCCTTTGTGAAAGGAAGAAAAAACCCATGGCCACAACCTTTTCACAACCTTTTTTGACAAAATTTGCCAAACTAAGATCCCACCATCTCAAAGCATTTTTCACTTTCCTTTCTTTTTTTTTTTTTTTTTCATTTTGCTATCCGCAAATAGAAGGTCTCTCTGTTTATCCACCTTTTTGTTTCTGTTTTGGTTTTTTTTCTGAGTCTGCTCAATATTGAGTCTGGAGTGCTACTGGAAGTCTAAATGAATTTGAAGTAGAAAACTGGGAGAAATCCAGATTTTAATTCATGCCGTGGAAGTCAGTTATGGCAGAATATGTCGACATCAGATCTGGTTTAGGAATTACAATTACAAAGGACAATCTTCCTTCCCATAAGTATCAAAATTTTCTGGGGTTGTAGGGATGAATGCAGTGTGTGAAACCTTGGTTTCTGTGTGAGGGGACACACAACTCCTTAGAGCAACTGGCTGCCATTGCTACACAGCAGTGTAATGGTCAGGGGTCCATGTGAAGGGGTTAAGATGGGCATTTGATATTAAGGATATATGTATAAGGATATAAGGAGAAAGAATAGATATAGAGGAGTTGTGGTAAGAGGTGGAGGGAAAGGGGCATAGTCTGAAGTTAGCTGAGAAATTGGAAAAAATGAGGGGAAAAAAAGACGAAAGAAAAAAAGAATGCGTAAGCAAGAGACACTGAAAGAATTCAGAAAATGGATAAGACAAGCTACAATAAAATTGATCAATGTATTATATAGTCACTGAGACCAAGAATGAATAATATGACAACAAGCACTTGTGTCTCCAATCCACTTTGTCTTCCAGAGTGGTTCTTTATGGACTTGGGCATTTCGGAAACATGGATGTGCCGAGGAGATTTGTTGGGAAACTGGAGAGTAGATGTGTGAGCTGGCCCAGCTCTACCAGATAGTCTGTGTAATCATCATCCAGTCTCGGATTCCGGAGAAGAAGCAGTCATTCTCAGGAAATTAATATGCGGGACTTGAGTGTGGAAGAAGGGTTTGGATGCAGTATAAGAAGAGGGATCTAGTGATGAAATGATAGCAAGAATATGACAGAAATGTTTTACTTTTCATTAATATAGTCTCATTTCTTTACTTGATAAGACTATACTGACATGTAATTTTTGATTGCAGAACTGATTTGACACTGATTTAAGCAAAAGAAATATCTTGAATGAACCTCGTGTTGACATTTTTTCTGGTCCAAATAGAAGTAGTACCTAAATTTAACTGCTTGTGTCTGATTCTTAATAAAATTGACAGTATATATTATATATTTATATATTAATATAAAAATAAATTTATATAAATATATTGGTTTTTAATTTGCTGAAAATAGAGCAATCAAAAAGGAGGAAAATTATTTCTAGAGGACACAAATAGGATTAATTTCTGAAAAGTTCACCACTTGCTTTAAAGATGAACTTGCATTTGAGAATAATCAATACAGAGCCAGAAGAAGAGAGACTAATAAAAATTACTGAATTACTGTATGAATAGATTTGTTTAAATGAATTTTTTTCATAACTAGAAATCAGATGTTCTTTTTCTATCATTCCCAACACATGTCCTTTAATGAACAGTGTCAACATTTCAGCTCAGAGAATATGATATCTCAGTTTCAAATGCCCTCTGAATTCCTAAACTCTAACATTTTATAGCTCTAATTACTTCTATCCAAGTTGACTGACTTTGTGCATAGGGCTACATGACTGGTTACAGCAGTGAAATTTGGCTCAGTGGAACAGATCCTTGCCTCTCAAACTTCAGGGGCATGCTGACAGGTCTGCCAGTCAAGGGCCTGACTTGTAAAATGCTGCTGGCTCAGACCCCTACAAAACGCTCTGTACTGTCAACATTTTCTAAAGATGCCAGCAGCTGTGTCAGCCTGATACCTTGCACAATTGCTTAGCATCTCAAAAAACTGAGTCCTAAAGTGATTTGATAATCTTTGTTGTTGTGGTAATTTTTTGGTTTTTGGGGGGATTTTTTGGCTGTTTTCCTCTGTCTCCTGAAAAGTCACAGGAAAATTTGCAACAGTGCTGCTAAAGCTGGACGTGGGGCATAACCCACCCTACCCCCTCCTCCATAGTTAGTGATTCAGATAAAATAGAATGACATCCAAACCAACTCCAAGTTGTTTTTGTTTTTGCAAAACCAAAACCTGAGTGATGAGGTTTTGCAACATTTAAACCCAAACCACTCCAGTTTGTCCATTACAGACATGAGACTAAACTCAAACCCTTTTATCTGGGCTTTCTATCCCCTCTGGACTTGGGTGGTTTGGCTAAAAATGGAGCCTGAATTTAAACCATCCCCAGTTTGGGTTGTGCAAATCACAACCTGACTAATGTAGCCCTTCAAAACCAAAACCATAACATGGCCTTCTTGTTCTATCTCTAATTAAATTAAATGTTTTGTGTCCAGAGCATAATGGAGACTGAAATGTACAGAAGAATGTTATCAGAATAACACAACCTTCTATTTTATTCATTCCCAAAGGGCCTGATCCTGAAATCACAAAGCCTCTCTCTGTCCTTGTGGGCATTTGATGAGATACTTTTGCTTTGAAGCGGGTTGTTACTGCTTCCTTTGAAAACAGTGAATTAACCTTCACTGAATTCCAGAGAAACTTATCCTTTCTCACTCGTGTTTTCTGGGTACTTTACTATTCCATATATTTGAAGATCGTGAAATGTCTTCTGTTTCAGGAGAGGCTGAAGAAGAACAGAAATGGCCATGTCTCTGTCATGATAAGAGAGCAGCTTTTGTTATTGAACAGTACTTTGGCCATCTGACCTCATACAAGCCTTACACCAGAGGAAACAAGCCTCCAGCATCTTCTGGCATTTCTGATAGACCACCATGCTGTCAACCTTCCTAAGAGAGTATCTCCTGGTATAAAAGCAGCCACTGCAGCTCCTAGGGCAGTCCTAAGCAAATTCTTTAAGGATTTTCTGTCAAACTTTGCCCATCCTGGAATTTTGCTTGTGATACATGTATGCTTTCTCAGCTTTGACATTATCTGTCTTCCCTTGCTGCCACTAACATGGGTCCAAGGGCAGTGTTTTTTCTTCCTGTGGACTGCCTTGAAAAGGCCAGTAAATGGTAGGTAAGGAAGACAAACCCAGTGGCAATAGGATGTAAGGCAGTACTACGTATTCTGCCTCTCCAGCCTAACATTTTATTGGGTCTACAAATAAAGATATGTCAGTAAATCACCGTCAGAATTCATAAAGAAGTCTTCTGCAGATCTAGGAAGGGATATATTTGCTGCCAAGAGCTTCAGCCTGGCTCCTGGAGGAGGTAGAGTGTCCCAGCTCCCCCACCCAGGACCTGTCATTTTCCCAGTAGCTATGCTAACAGAGCAAGAATATTTTTTCTCTAGATCTGTAAAAGTGTTGCAGGTTAAACTTAAAAAAAATTCTTCACTTTATTTATCCAGCTGGAACCCATTTTCTGATAATTTCTTACAGGTAAATTGTTAGTCCTCTGTTAGTGTTTTGCTGTTGCTGACATTCTCTGCTGAATGTTTCCCGGTTTTTTTTCATGTTTGCATTCCAGTAGGTAATTTAGAAGTAATAATCACAAAGGAGACCATTTTAAGAGCAGCACATGCAGATCAAAACCACCCTACCTTATAAATACAAAACCTGTGGACTTAACAGTAATAGTTTTCCTTGTCTCCTCCAAGTGCTAACATTTGTACTCTTTTCTGTACAGCTACTAGCTACTCTGAGGAGAAACACTCAGAGAACTGGAGCAAGCTGGACATTTAACTAGATAGCTGGCAAAATTACAATTGTACCACAAGCAGCTTGGACTAATAAGTTGAATGAAACTCAAAGCCAAATATCTTTTTTTTTGCCTTAAGGAATGACTTTTATCCAGTATATTCTCTTAAAAAGAAACAGGCTAAAAGCTAAAGACATAAATGCAATCCTGTAAGTTAAACAAGGAAGCCTGTGCCAGTGGTGCCTGCTGACCCTGCCCGCGAGCCCCAGGGGAGGGGCTGTTGTGTGTTCATCATTTCTTTTCATCCAAAGTGCAGGGCAAGAGGGAGAGGGAGAGTTTTGTTTCATAAGAGCAAGAGAGGGATCTTCTTCCTTTCTCCTCTTCAAAGTCAGGAAGGAAATGGCAAAGGAGATGGGAGTAAGGAAATGCAGGGAGGCCATGGCAGACAGCTGTACCTTCTCTTTGGCATCATGGGCTCCCTCCAGAGAATCCCACCAGTCAGTTATTAAAACAAGTAAAACTCCCTTCTCCTGCCTTGTATTTTCCTGTTTACCCAGAGCATCTCCCTCCAAGTCTTCATTTGGTACCAGCAGCATGTATGATCTTCAGCAGTCCCATCTGCTGGACAGCCTGCAGGGCTGGGGCAGAGCAGTAAATGTGCCTGCCTTGTGTCTGGGCTCTGTAATACTGCACATCGGGGTAGGTTTAAACAGAGCCAGGGCGGGAAGTGCCAGTATAACAAATCGTATGAGCCTTAAGAGCTTAGGTGAGAACCTGTACATATGCTTTCTATGCTAATTTGAAGCAAACCTTTTCAGATTCATGCTCCAGTGTCTTCTTGCAATGCCTAAAAATGAAGTAACTCTAATGCCTTTCATCCTTAGGACCATGCTGCTACTTGACCTATCCTGCCCAGACTGTCAAAACAAAACTGTTTGCAACTCAGACATTTTCCTGTCAGAGCAACTGTCCCCGTACATCTTTTCATCAGGCTGCCACTGGACATTTACCATGGTGTGAGGGCAGAGCCAGACCTGGAAGTCTATGGAGGGAGAAGATCTCAAAGCCAATGAGATCCCTCATATGGCCTTGGCATGGCTCCTCTGGAAGTGCTGCACAGACACAAGTGTGAATGTTTGGCTGCTTAAGCCCCCAACAGGTCTCTGGGCTTAGATCCTGCTGAGATCTAAGTAATATCAATCCCTCGTAAGAACTGAGTCCCAGTGACAGACTGAGAAGCATATCTGGAAAAAAAAGTTGCTCCAGAGGTGTTTCTGCCTGCTGCCATCTCATGGCACCCAGTTACCCCTTCTGTGTGGGGAATAAGTTGGGCAAATGTTGAACCATGTAAAAATATTGCTGTTTCAAAACTTGCTTCTCTGGTGCAAGGGGAATGTAAAAATACTGGGAGATTTTTTGCTGCACTAAATCTGTAGGGTTTGTTTTACAGCATAGTATCTTTCCACTCCCATGTTCTCCACTTTTAAACAAGATCAGGCAAAGCTCCAAAGGAGACCCTCTGAATCTGACCTGCCAGCTCAGCTCCATGGTTGTCCCACAGCTCTCTCTTTGTCGCCCACAGGTATGACCAGAGAGAAACTGAAGGAAGCATCACAATATGAGGGAACTGAGGAAGACCATGATTGTCCTGAAGGACACTGATGTGGCAGGTCAGAGAGAAAAAGTTTTAGAGTTTGGGTGTTGATATTTTTAATGAGAGAGATTTAAAAAAAGATAGAAAGAAAATGTATGTGAGAAAATTCCTCTCCAAAGATGGTAATGATAGAAATATTTTCAAGAAGCCCAGTCTTCAGGTCTGCTTACTACATTTGATTGAGTTGCACTGCACAGCTTTATTCTCAAAAGTTGTTAAAAGCTTTCCTTCTAAGAAGAGCTATCCTCCCTCCTATTCATCTGCCATGAAAAACAGGTTTCCCACCATCAGAAGCAGAACCTTTCAGGCAAAACTGGCTTGAACTATAAAGTTAATAGCATGTCCATAAATAAGTGAATTATCCTCAGACATTTTGGTGGATCTCTTAAAATATTTACTTTTTAGGGGCAAGCTGGGTAATGGGTTTTCCTCAAACCCTAAAGTTTTAGTGGGCAACAAAGAATGCAGAATGGAAGCTGCTTACCAGATGTTCCACAGCCTGGAGAGATAAAAGGAGATTGTTTTTACAAGTATAAACGGTGACATAGTCGCCTGCACTGTGTAAAGTATGTATTTTTATTAAGTCATGCAGTTGGACAAATAATTTTCCATATTTCCCAGTCATAACCTGCCTTATCCATAGTGAATATTTTGCCAGTTCTGACTGCTTCTTTTTCACTTTACAATGCTGGCAAACTTGTTAGGGCTTGGTTGGGTTTTTTTTTTTCTGCCTTTTTTTTTTTTTTTTTTAGTAAAGAAACCCTCCTTAATTTTATTGCTTTAATCATTTAAAATTATATCATGTGTTGAAACTTTAGATACATGTAATAAAGCTAATCTCATTAATAGAGTGCAAGATATCTTAACACTCTAAAGTAATTAAAACAGCTTGGGGAAATTGCTTACTGCAGGAGACATACCCGAAGGCAACAGAGCATCCAGATCTGGCCTCCTATAAATGAGCTTGCCTTGATTAGCAGTGCTGCACTAATTTATTAGATGCTGTGGATCTGGTCTGCAATTTATAAAAGTCAAGCAATCAGAATAAATCAGGTGAAAGCCTTTTAAGCAAGAAGGTAAAGGTTTATTTTCCCAGAGGATTGGCCACATTTTTAATTTTAACTTCAATGTTCATGAAGTGAAAAATCTTGAAGCCTCATCTCTGTTTTCTGATCACAGTAAGTAAAGAATCCAGAGGAGGAAGAAGAAATGTGCTGTCATCAAAAGCACATGGGAGCTCCTCACATAGTCCTGTCTCGAAGAGGATTCCCCAGAAGTTCATTATCTTCTGGAGTCTGCAGGATTTTTCGGTTGTGTGTGCTTCTCTGTGTGCATTTAGTCTTTTGAAGAAAAAAAAAAAAGATAAAAAGAATAAGGAAAACATCTATTTTTCTCTCACTACCTCCCCCAGGCAATATTTTTTACAGCCTTATATTGTCAGGATGCACAAATTTCTCTCTTTTCAAACAGGTTCTGCCCTGCAGATGCCTTTCAGAGTTCCAGGTGAATGTGGAAATCATTGCCTTTGTCTTGTAGAGGAGGGATGACAGGAGCCCAAGCAGAGAGATTAGTGATAAGATTTTGCAATAAGTCATCTTTTACAATACACATAAGATGCTTTTATCAAGCACTGGATTGAGGTGACACAGACCATAGACAAACCAGCCTGGCATGACTGACTTTCCTGTGCTTCTGGCTGCAAAGTGCAGATTATCTCCAGAACTGGAGCTGACTAAAGCAGTATGATGCTGAAGCACTTCTAATTTTTTTTTTTTTTTTTTTTTTTTTTTTTTTTTTTTTTTTTTACTATTCTGGATGTGGTTCTTCATGAAGTCCTAGGAACTGGTGGTAAAGTCTGCTTCCAAAGGATTTCTGATCTCATGCTATGAATTTTGTAGCTTTGAAAAGGCCTAGATTTGAAAATTAATCAAAACAGAACTGATAACTATCAAAAAGTAGTCTGTTACTGGTGCTATGAATTAAAGCAATATTATGTGTAGTATATCCTTGTAGCCTACGTGGCATCTGATTGATAGAAATTGCCAAAATGCGTTGTTGTTGAAAATACTTATCCTGATTTTCACATTGTGAGACCATGCTGCTTGGTTAGGGTGAGAACATTTGACTCTCAGTTCAAATTTATAGTAAAAATTAAGATAAAACAATCCAGTAAAGTGCTAGATTAGACCACCTTAAGTGCACCATCAAATGTAAACCCCAGTCATTTGAAACTTAAAGCTCTTTTTCCTGAACCTGAACCTGTGGGATTATGCTCTGCAGGTCTGACTACATTTGGGTCTGTGAGATTTAAAGCAATTCTGTGTTTTCCTTTTTTTCCTTTTTAAGCTAAATGAGAAATAAAGTCATGGAAATAAATGGAGCATTATTCTTGGCTTTGGTTCAGTTTCAGATCCAGACCCTGAACCCCAGCTGAAATGTGCCATGCATCTTAAATGTTGCTTTCTTGAACTGCCTTTGATTGGACTCTGCTGCTTTTCACATGGATCTATGCAGTTACTACCTCTGAATTTAATGCTTCAACAACAAATGAAGTTTTAAAAACCCAAAGCTGTCTCAGTTATTGCAACCTGCACAAAAAATATCACAATATATTACTTGTGAATATAGTCTATATAATTTTGAGACCCTGCTAAAAATGAATGGCCAAAATGTAAGGTCAGTAAAGGAATGCTTCATTTCTCCTAATCATTTAAAGAATTAACTTAAAGGTTTCAGAAAGAACCAAAAAAAGTTGAGGTACAGAAGAAGAAAACTGGATTTCCTCCCATGAAAGCATGAAAATAGGAGGAGAGATTTCATTCAGGAGAAAAAAATAACCAACAAAAATTTCTTATTGAAATGTAAATCCACTTGTATTTTCCACAGATGTTTAAATGGGAGCCAGATAAACTTTAACAAGCAGTGAAAGACAAAAATAAAAATATTAGAGACATCCTAAAATAACACTCAGACTTGTATCAGTGTTATATTTCAGCAGGGGAAAAAAAAGTCTGAGCAACAAAAGGAATTTAATTTACAATTTGAGAGATCTGTAAATAGCATCAGGAAAAATACATCTGCTTTGAAATTGCATATTAAATGACCCATGGGTGAGGCAATTTTTGGCATGTGATTCACGAGAAGGATCGTGTTTTAGAAGCTTTGTATTTTTCAGTCTTTTCTTTCCCTAGAGAAGGGTGTCATCGGCTCTTGCCTTGGCCACGGTGTCACAAGTACAGCAGTAAGTCCCACTGCAGCAGTAGCTGGTCTGTGGTGCAAGACACCTCATTACTTTTGTTAAACACTCCCGTGAAATAAGCCTTTTAACTTTGTTTCACTTCAGAAACTGCTGTGAAAGATGGATCCACTTCTGTGAGTGAGGAAAAGTTGACTTGTGCAGAACAATTCTTTTCAGTAATTGAGCAACACTCAATACGTCTGAGTTAGCAGTCTGATCTCATTTGTATGTCATCCTGCCAAAAATGCTTAGCAAGAGGGTGTTTGGGTATAAGTCTAGCCTGGAGATTTGTGGCAGAGGTGTGTGGAAGCTCCTGAATGACTGCAGGGGATATCAAAACTCCAGCAGTGAGGTCCTCCTCCAGAGGGTAAGGTTTAGACAATATTTTATTTTACACAGCGACTCCATGTCCTGCTCCTCTAGTGGGTACATAATTGATATGTGAGGCTTACAGCCACTGAAACACTGGTGTGTTGCTTTTCATATTCCTCATTCACTGAACTCTACTGAAACTCTTCCCAGCAGTCAAAATTTCCAGTGTTTTCTATTGTTTAAGTGCCTCAAAGGGCCCAGTCCCTTATGGAAACACGGAGGCACGGTATGTGCTGCACAGGAATTTTGTAGGAAATTCTATACATTGTAAGAAATGTAACCTACTATATTATATGTAGGTGGAATTCAGGCTTTGTGTACTTAAACTATTGTTATGAATGGCGATTCAGTGCCAGGGCATCTCGGGGTTATTCAGCTGCTCTGTACAAACAGATGAAGACGTTGTCTAACCAAGCCAGCACCAAGAGGGCAGCCAGAGCAGCTGTCCTGGCTCCCCAGTTCCATGGTGCTCAGGTGCTGCTGAAATTGGCCTCCTTTGTGTAAACACCAAAGGGTAAATTCAGCTGCCTTGTCTCCTGCTAGAGTGAGGTAACCAGACATCTCAGACTCCCTGCTTGGCCAGAAGACCCGCGATTTTTAATAGCCATTAAAAATAAATTTATTTTTTGCTGTTCTTGGCTGATCTTCTCCTTTCATGCTGATTAACAATGCTCTGATCTTTTACTGCTGACTTTTAGTAACATAACAGCCTTCCAAGATGGAAGAAGGCCATGCTAGTCCTCTAACTAGTGTTTATATACCCTGCAATAATTTTCCTTCCACAGTTGCTGCTCTTGCTAGTTTTTTCATCATCTTAATCCACACATTTCATTTTAAATGTTGGGGTGCTTCTTTTAGTTTTCCATAAGGCCTTTTATTTGTTTAATTTAGAATTCTGAGCATTACTTCTTTGCCTGCAATTGTTGCAGACATTTGAATTGCCGTCTGCAATTTTATAACATTGATAATAATTTCTCATTTTGCTCTAAATGGAATATTCTATGATAGGTATTCTTTTGATTAATCTGATGGTCTTTTTGGTTAACAAGAGAGAGCATGGCTCAGGGAGTAGGCAATGGGATATGAAAATGTTTGCCACTATCTTGTTGCTCCATGTCTAGACTGAGTAAGTTATGAAAATGGTTTTGTATGAGTTTCTCTCTCTTTTCTCTTTTTCTTTTTGGCATTTGATTACTCTAATTTGATCTGCAAGAAGTGATTTTAATAACTGTTAAGAGTGTGACATTGCTAATGAAAATGAACAGATTGTTTCTTAATTCTACAATAAAAATAAGTGCACGTAGTGATGTTATTAAAGGAGAAGTTCTGCATGTGTGATATTTCCCTTCCCTATATTCTGTTTGTTTATAGTGTAACAAAACAATTTACAGCTAAAACAAACGCACGGAGCAAGCAGACTGTTTCAAATGAAATCAAATTTGTTCTTCCAAGTGACAGACTCTGAGACCTGCTGAAGACTTGAGTAGCAAACACATATATATGAATGCCTTTAATGTGCTTATTTTTTCATGAAAAACCCTACATGGATGGAAACTTTTAAAAATGAACTTTAATCACAGAAATGCTTCACACTTTTGCAGGTGGGCAGAGAAAATTCTGCTTCACTGTATAAGTCACTCAAAATTTCTTAGCTTGCAAAGCTTCTAAACTCTGCTCCATGCAGCATCAAAGGATTATGAGTGCTGTGCAAAGAGTGCGTAGATTACGGGTATTCAATAGGAAGACTACCAGGAGTCACATGGTACAAACATGAAGAAGACCATGTAGATAAAAGGATTTATGCAGTGGAAGATTCTTAGACTTCCCTTCATGTATCGATGCCTTCATAAAAGAAAAGAAAAAGCAAGAAATACATCTCTCCAAAATAGGTTGTTGGTTATTGCTGCGCTCAGTGTTTTCTCTCACATTGTCTTGGTTCAGCTTTATATCAGTGGGTTCCAGTCCAGTTAAGACTTACTGCAGCTCTGGTGCTTTTGTTTTTATGAGAAAGAAGAAATTATCTTAATACCTATATTAATTTACCGTGTGATGACAAGGTCACAGTGCTGAGGAATATGGATGCTAGTGGGAGAAAGAGACAGAGAGTAGTATTATCTCTAGGAAAACACTTCAGAAAAGATCTTTGCAGTACTTTTGAGTCAGCCCTATTGGCAATGACCCTAGCTACGTTTGGAGTTATTTGGGGTATGTTTCCGAAACTAGCAAGCTACTGGTTCTGAAGGCTCAGGGAAGTTCTGTTTTAAGGTCAGTGCTGAATCACAACGAAAATGTGTATTCTGTTTTGACTAATCATATGCTTGCTTCATGTTTATGAAGTCTTTGCTGGTGCTGCAGCCTTGCTGGGCTGAATATTACACATGGCTAAAGAAAGTACTCTAAAAGCCCTGCAGACCGAAACAGATCCTATGGAACATGGGAACAGGGAAATGTCTCTGGTTTACACAGAGAGAATTGAGGCCCAGGTCCTTCAAAATGCTTCTTGCTTTAAATACTGAGATCTGACTGAAATCAGTATGAGCCAAACACTCAAGTGACTTGAGCATTTGAGATGTCAGTGCTGTGGCTGGCTTGAGATGGCTCCGCTCAGCATGGTAGAGGTGAGCTGGGCAGATCTGGTGGGGATGAAGGGTGGCTTGGCTTGTGGAGCAGCATCTCTGAGCCCACAGGAATGCCTCTCCATCATGCACCATCATTACCCTTTTCCTGTAGCCCTCTGGCCTTTGCATTTGGTGTTGGGGTTTTTTTGTGGTTTTCTTTCAATTTTTAAGGTAATGTTAATGGAATCAGCAGGGTCATGTCTACTAACCCATATTGGCATCGTCCTAATGACTGGTACTTGGGCATTTAGGAAGCCTGGAGCCAAAGCTACCTCAGCATCAGTCATTATTCAGTGGCACTATTCTGTGTACTTCTTGTGTTCTTTCAGAAAACACTGCACGATGATCCTCTGTGTAACTGCAGTTGTGTTCTAGGGATGTCTGGGTTTTGCTTTGGTTGGTTTCTTTTACAATATATTTCAACCCACACAGTATCTAATGCAGGCACGTGTGTACAACGACGTGTTTTAAACCAGTGTCATGGCACAGTGAAAGGTCTGTTTCCAATCAGAACAGTCAGTTCCGCTGGCATCACTGGAGCTCACAGAAGTACTTCTGAGAGGTTTCCTGTGCTCTATTCACAAGGGTGTGCCATTAGTCAAAGCCCAGATTGACTGTCAAAATCAAGCTAAGAGAGGACTCAAATGACCCTGAACAAGAAAACATTTGCTCTGTGGGAATGAGTTTTATCTGTGGCGAATAAATCTCACAGGATCAAACCTGTTGATAGTGAAAAGTAAATAAGATGCTAGCAATTCACTTTAATGACATGAGACAGTTATTTGTAACAGAATAGGAGAAAAAAATGGACAAGTTATGCTGACTATCCTCCTTTAAAAAGAAAATTAAAAGAAAAATTATTTCCATTTGCTTGAGCTGCTCTTTTCCTATCCTTCTGTCAGCTGCCAAGGGTGGAATGATGTGATTCATAGACTTTTTAATTGAAATTGTACACAGCCAAATAATAGGGCTTCTGCTCCCTTGCAAGTCAATGACAAAGTTCCCACTGCCCTTTACAGAAGCTTGGTCTATAAATGAGTAGAGAAAAGTACAGCATCAACCTGGGTGATCCAGACAAGGGGTCATTTATATTTGTGGAACCATGCCCTAGTTCATGTCCTCTGGTATGTCACTGGTTCTTGCATAGCTGCAGATCTTGTGGTTCCATCTGTCTCTTTCCATAGCCTGAAATTCTGCCCAAGTGTTTTTATAGTTAAGTTCTGGTGTTTAACTTAGATTTGTGATCTCAGTGTGTTAGGCTGTTCCAGCATGTCCTGCCCCTTTTGAAACAAGGACTATTTCCTTTTTGTTAATTGTATGTTGAGTAAGATATCTTAAAACATCTGGTTTGAAGGTTTTCTTTATTTTCTTTAAAGATTACACCAGTGTAACTCTACTTCTGACCCTCTTCCTTCAAATCTTCTGTGATTTACCTACTCATCTATGAATATCCATCACCTTTTCTTATCCTAAATGCAACTCTGTGCCAGCTGTTGCATGTGCAACTGCAGAATCCAAGTTTGCAATGCCAGGTCTTAGGTGGTGCTGAGTGGCTTGGTTTGTTCCAGCAAAGCACTTAAGAATTGCTCAAAAACAAAGCAAGTGAGTAATCCCAGAAGCAGAAGACATGCTTTACTGCTGAGTGGAATTCAATGGACTTGTCAGCTCCATCTAATGAATGGGAATGATTGCAGAGTAGCTGGCCATACCAGGGCTGTCATACATACAAAGACCAAGGGAGACCAAGCAGCATTTTTACAACCTTGACAGAAAGAGGACATTTTAAAAAGAAGGACATGCTTTAGTTAGATGAGTGTTCAAAATCTACAGCTGGAGCTAATTATTTTGTCCCATTCTGAATATTATTCAGATGCCTGGCTGATCAGTCAGCCTGCTGGACTACTGTCAGTGATCTGTGGGCAGTATTATAAAAGGGTTATCAGCTCTCTTACCACTCAGGAAAGATGCCACATTGATTAGTGCCAGAGACAGGCTCTCTAATGCAGTCTCTAATTTCTTCCAGACCGTCACCACAACTCACAAAAAGAGGGGACTTTCAGAATTCCTCTTCTCTGATTCTGAGAAGGGTGTTTCTTGCACATGTGTATATATCCCTGCAGACTCATCACATTCAGGAGACTGATTTTACTATGATTTTCTTGTTGAATGGATTAAGCATCTGCAGCACTGAAAACATCATCTCTTTCACACCCACTTACTGTGAAGTCTTCCATGGCTTTGTAAGCCAGTGATGTACAGATCTGCATTGCTGCTTGCTTTTGCACCTCCCAGCCTGAAAGTGGCCTCTTCAGCTACTCGCTTTCTTCTTGGCTACTTTAAAATCTGCGCTTCTATTTGGAAGAGATATATCATCCTTGCCAGTTTGGGGGAAGGGGCAAGAGATAGTTCATACATTAGAAAAAAGTTCCTGCAATGTTTATGTGAATAGGTTGTCTGATCAAAAAATGAATCTAAAATTAATTTGATTTTCATGAACCACTAGCTGCACACTCCAATTTTATATGATAAGAGATCTTTGCAGTGTGGACAATTAGATTCCTACAATTTTTTTAGCACTATTGATCAGTTCCAGTGAAAACAATCAAGTTAGTTCTACCAAATCCTCCCTGTATGTACTTCTGGTGAGCTGGGCAGCACTGTGCTGTTAAAGAGCACTGCACTAAACACCTGTGCAAATTTGCAAATGTAAAGGCATTGCAGAGCAACAGATTTTTCCAGCAATAAGTGGAAATGGCAAAAAAATTACTATTATTTTCTAGATGAAAAAATTCAATATAGGTCATCCATGTGTTCTTTTTTCCTCAACTTTTGCTTACTTTATAGGTGTAATTTCGGCTATTTTGGTCAGAGACTTCACCATGCCATTTATTCTGGTCTGCTTCCTCTTCCCACAGTTTCCATGTTTGAAGTGATTTTCCTTTAGAAAAGGTAATTTTTCCCATTTGTGAGCTAGAAACACAGGGTGCAGACATCTGGGAGGAAAGTGGATTGGGGTCATCTAGTCTGAAGGGGAAGAGTTGGCACAGGAGAGGTTCTAGTCTTCCCTGTTCCTTGTCTCATGGCTTTTGGGACTGAGATTTTTCAAGAGTAGTGGTGGGCATCACGTAACAGCGTATAGATCTCAGCTATTCCCACTCTGTAAGAGGGGATACACCTTGGGGAGTCTTGTTCTTGCTGATCTGGCATTGCCAGGGGCACACTTCCTTCTCCTCACTCTTGAGTCCCATGGAGTAGCTTTGGGTAGACTCCCGAGTGTACTTTTGTTGTGTAGGAGCAAAGTGCATGGCAGCAAGCCAAAATTCCAAAACATTCCATTCATGACCGGTCCCTTCCCAGATTTCATTGTGGCATCAGCAGTGCTACATTTGTGATGGCATAACACAAGGCACTTCATGGTGGTTGTGAAATTACATAGAGTTGCTCTAGGTGGTGTTGAAATTTCATATTTTGGTTGTGTACTATCTCACACAAGTAAAATAGGACAGTTGTTGATCTCTTTTAACCAGGTAAACTCTCTGAGCGTTTGTTCCATGTGCAGTAAATAAATCACAAGGGAGAGGAGAATGATATTATTTTAATCTTTTACTAAAGTCCTAAACCAGTTTCTAATGAGCCAGACTTTACATTTATCTTACTGTGCTGAATAGAACAAGATTTTTCTCTGGTCTTCTTAAATTTATCAATGGCTCTATAGCTGACCGTGGCAAACCACTGTATCAGATCAAATGACAGGCAAAAATGGAGTTTTGACTGGAAAATTTCACAGAGATTTTCTTTCTCCTCCTCCATCCAAGTTTTCAAACAATGCAATTGTAATTGACATTTCCCAGTTTACTGGGCAATAATAACCTGTTCAGCTGAGGTAAGTCTGATGCAAGGGAAAAGAGAGACATGGAAAAGATGCCTCTTGTGTTTATTCTAAAATGATGCTCCAAGGAGTTAAACAAACTTAGAAATTCAGATCTCACCAACATCTGGTTTATATCAACAGAAACCAAAAGCTTGTAGCAGTCTGGCTGCATCATTATTCTGAGTCTGTGAGCCTGTGTGTCTTTACTTCTTCTGACTTTACCTGAGAGAATACTGGACTGGAAGCTGCTCGAAAAAGTGGAAATTTCTTCGAATACACACACTCCAACATTAGGTGTATTCTTCATCTGCTTAGCCTTCATCTCCCATTCAGTGTCGGTTGTGTGAACAGTACAACCTCTTATGGTCAGTCAGGTCACCTAATTTAGGCACCTACATCTTCCACTAAGAAAATAGCAGACTTGTGGGAAATATTGGGTGCTAGTCTGTACTGAGCCAGCTTGTCTGCATAACTTTCCTCTGAGGACAGGTACCTCATGGGACAGGGGAGCAGAGGAATGCTCCTTTCACACAGCGGTCACAGCGCTCTCACAGGCAGTGGGGTGCCTTGAGTGCTGGGTCCACTCAGCTGGACAAGGACCAAACTTCTCATCTCACAAATATACCTGAGCTGCAAGGCCATACTGTATCCCACTTGAGATACAGTATGACGGTCGTGAGAGTGTCCCATCTGTTAAAGGTGAACCACAGGTAACAGCAGCAAGAGATGTGGGACTTCAGCTGAGTCGTTAGCTACTCAACTCTGAAGAGGAGGTAAGGCCCTACTTCTTGGGAAGGGGTGAGTTTCCCTTCAGTTTGTCCCTGCAATAGTTGTGGGCTAAAGAAAATGCAGAACAGACCTGGGAAAATGGGCTAGGTCTTTGCACTCTCTGTGTGCCCTAACCACTTGCTTGCAATGATTTTCTTTTGCTCTGCTCTTTCTCTGTGTGTGTAGCTCTTGCATGGCCAGCTGCACTGTGGCTCGGTTTCAAGGGGGACAAGGAGAAATCCTTCAGCATCCTTCAGTATCCTTCAGCAGCATACCCCATGATCTGGTGGTTACAATACTTTTTAGAGAGTGAGTGGGCTTAATTCCTTTTAGCCTGATCAGTCCCTTTTGCTTTCTGTTTTAACCCTTTGCTATCCAGAGGCAGATACCAACACTTCTTCTGACTGTTTTTAATTCTTCATGTTCTCCTAAAGATTTGTGCAGTCTCCAGGTGCAATAGTCATGCACTGAAATGATCCTGCAGCAGAGTTTTGTGTGTCTATCTCTACAGAGCATGGCCTTTAAGACATAAAGGGAATAAAGATAGAAATGCCAAAGAACATTTAAGACAAGAACAAATTAATCTCAGTTAAATAGTGGAAAGAGGGTTGGATTACCATTTGTGCAAACCTGCTTGTGCCTGCAGGTAAGATTTGAAGAACAGGCTGCCACCTTGATCATCTGCAGACTTTAACAGACAGTGCTGCTCAGGATGTCATCCTGAAGTGCTCTCCAGTCCTTGGGAGCAGCTGTCGCTGTTCCCCCAGGAACTCACACAAGTTCTTTCTGGTTTAAAAAGAGGTAGGACATAGTTTGGAGACCTATTTCTGTATGCCAGCATCTTCACATGACTATACGCCTGGTTTCTGATTTCCACTACTTTGATTGCATTTCCCTGATTGAATACTGGCAGGACTTTAGTTCACAACCCTCTTGTTTTTCTTTCCTTGGAAATAAAAATTACAAGTGACCTGTGAATCTTCTGGGTTCTTATATCAATAAAAAATTGCTAAATGTGATCCTAAATCCATGATGTGCAATATGTTTCCAAAGTTCCTGTGTAACTGGTCAGTTAAAATAAGTGCTAATGCACAATCTGAAGGTTTTTAACATCTTCTATCTCAATGTTTGCAAAGTTAATATTATAGCTTAGCCAAATAAAACCATCTTCTTACATTACAATGTGTTTTATTTTCTTTCTATCTTTGCAAAAATGTTTATGGAATAATGGGCTGAGGGTGTCCTGATTAAATTAAACATCTTTGTAACCAGATATCTTTTACAGCTAACACAATTTCAAAGCTGCTCACAGTTTTTCCCTCCTTCCAATATGAAGTATTTTTAAGATGCAATGATCTGCTGGTAGTTGGAGAGACACATATGGATGTGCTTCTATGACCCTGTGTCTTTTTTCCTACTTTTTTTTTCTTTAATCACTGTTCTACTTCTCCTCCTTTTTGCCAGTTGCTTTACTTCTCATTTTTGTCTGCACTACTTTTGTAAAGATAGACAGAACCATAGGATCACAGGGTGGTTTGGATTGAAAGTGACCTATAAAGGTCACCCAGTTCCAACCCCATTTCCATAAGCAGGGACATCTTCCTCTAGATCAAGTTGTTCAAACCACCATCCAACCTGTTCTTGAATGTTTCCAAGGATGGAGTATCTACCACTGCTCTAGACAACCTGTTCCAGTGTTGCACTACCCTCGCTATAAAAAAAATTCATCCTTATATCCAGTCTAAACTGACTCATTTTTAGTTTAAACTCATTACTCTTTGTCTTATTGCTACTCTTGTAATGCAATACTGTGTTGTTGTGTGGAGAAAAAAATGTGATGAACTTGTTGACTTGAAAACTCCTGTGCAATTTGGTTTCTAATATCAAAAAGATCTGATCAGTAAAAGCAAAACTGATTTTTTCATAGCTTTTGAGACCTCTTTAAAGAGCCTCAAAGTAAGATGCTGGAAAGCAGGAAACATCCATTTTCTATCATACGTTTCTTGCAGTTTCCAAAATATATGTAATTATGGTCAATCCTGTTTAAATTATGCTCTGGAAAAAAATTATTTAAATAGTAGAAGATTCCACTGCATTAGGAAAAGCTTATAGTTGCATGAGAGAGGATGCTGTGTCTAGCTGTCTAGAAATGTGGTTGAAGTCCACACTGACCTTGCCAAAAGGGTAAGAAATCTGTGCTATCCCTGCTAGATGGTAACTGCTTACATCTGGTCCGGGGCTTATTTACTGTGGAAGCTAGAGGAGTAAAGAAGTAGGGGAGTAACAATGGCTAAGCTACAATATTTAGAATGGTGAAAGCAGATAAGCAGCCTCCCTGGCACCTCTGTGATATAAGGAAGGGCCCATTTGATACCTGTTTGACTAGAAAAATTCATGGGAATGTTCCCTTTCCTGTCGTTCAAAATATTTTTAAGAAACATGAATGGAAAAATCATGCTTTTAAAGTGCTTCTGGTTTTTATTTCTTCATTAAATGTTTTGCCTTTCCCCCATCCATTCTCTTCTAAAGGGACAGGAATTTCTGAACTCTTCTCTCCTGTTAGCTTTAAGGAGGTGAAAACCCTAGATGGTAGCATTTTCATTAGTAGGCTTATATGAAATAGATGATTGAAATCTAGCCAGTCTAGTTTTGGCTAGATTTAAACAAAGAAATGTAGAAATGCTTCAGATTTTTTTTTTTCAGACCTACATATTAAGGAGGTGTGGCAGAGCAGTAGAGAGAAGACTCTCAGTTGGACTCAAAATGACACTGATTATGTGGATGATTATGATTTAATTTATTGCTAATAAAATATTTAAATAAGTATTGCCAATGCAGTATGTGATATAAGCAGGTCTAAAGGGTTATAATAAAACCAGGTTCAGCTAGAAATGTATAGGTGTACAGCTTTTGGCTATGCAGAGTGCACAGCTGCACTCTCTGCAGGGACAGCTGAAAGGCAGAAGATGTGTTTGTGTGTGTGTGTGTGTTGAGGATGCATGTGAAGACTCACTGTTTTTCGCTGTGGCCATAGCAGAGCATAAGGAGCAAACTAGTTTCAAAGATAAGGACTTACCTGAGTCCCAACTATAGGTTCCTTTAGAACTGTCCCATTTTCAAAGATGAAGAGAAATCTTTCTTTTCTTTCTAACAGGGCTTGGGATTCTCAGTCTCAAGAGTCCAAAGCATTGTCTGACTTTACTGGGCTTCAAATTTTCACCTGTTTACATGTAAATGGTGTCTGAGGGAAGGAAAATGGCTGGGGATGAGAATCGATGCATAGGAATACTGAAATGTTCCTTGTTCTCTCCAGGCAGAGATGAGCATGCTGAGGAAACCCATGGCTGTTTGTTGACGCTGTGCTCCTCTATTCCCAGGTTTATGCAGCATTTGGTCACATGTAGTTTATACCCTACACAGGTTGTACCTATGGTACTCCAGGTCCTGCCAGTGACAGTCAGAGATTATGATGACTGATGACATTTGATATTTGGGTGAAATGATTAGCTCTTAGTCTAAATAAATCTCTTACAGCAGGGTCTTAGGGGTAGCAAGGGCCTGAGAGATGAGCTGTAGTTTGTGTTACTGCTCAGTCTACTGAATATGAGGTCTTTTGGTGGGGTTTTGCCTGAGGAAGACCAATGCCACTTCTACCACACTGGTACAGAGATGCTCTTGGAGTTGTTCAGCTACCTTAAGTTCTTGGATAAAACTCATTGATTTTGGCGAATAATATAGTTAAGCAGAGGCTGGCTCTTTGTGCTGGATTGGATTGGTGCTATAAGGAGCACTAAATGATTTGTATTCCTTCTCTTCCTCCTTTGTTAAAATGGTCAATATTTTGTGTTTAGAAAGAGCACAAAGGAAGCAATGGTGAGAGGAAAGAGGAAACTGGTCCCAGTACTAAAACCTTGGTTTAAGTTGTGGGTATTATGATGAGATGAATTGCCCTTCCTAGATCTGTAGATTAATGATTGATTTACCAGGAAATGTGCTGTTATTATAAATGTGGGGACTAATTTGGATTTTGTTGCTTGGGAGTTGTCTGAGTGGGGAAGGAAAATGGGATCCAGCCTTTATTTTTACTCCTTTGCTTAGCCTTGGGAATGTCCATGTTCAAAAAACATCTGTCTCACTCCTTCTGCACAGTCTTCTCATCACTGCCTTTTGCTGAAGCAGACCAAACACTCTTGGCACAGGGGAGCCCAGACTGCACACTTACTCTGCCCTGTCAGGCAGTAGCTACATTTTAGAAGGAAACCACAGTACAAAAGTGGGATCTCAGGTTCCATGCAGTGTATGCAAAGCAGTTTCATTTAAAATGTCACGTTTACCTTGGCAGAGCCACTCTTTAGTAGGGATTAAGGCTGCAGAAACCACTGAATCATACTCTCTGTTTCTATATGTGTGCCAGGTCACAAACATAAATTGTAATGTTGGCCCTCATCCGTCATCACATAACGCTCTGGCATACTTTTTCATTCCCTGAATATGAGTGGAATGAGAAGGTTACTTGGAAAGTCATCTGTCTGAGAAGCTGTCCTGTTATAATTAGAGGGCAATCTTGAATTTCATCTCTGGAAGATTATGAAGTGAAGAGGCGGGGGAGAGGGATGTATATCGTAGGTTACCAGGGCCTCTGGTAAGCCAATCTGACCATGAATTGAAGGGCTGAAGCAAAAAAAAGTTGGGAGAATCAGACAACGCTATTTTTTTTTAAACAAAAAGGTGTAAAGATGACCTCAAACAGCCAAATCTGGATATAAGTTTAAAATTCAAGCAGTTCTAAGCTTCAGGACTATTTAGAGGTGGCAATTTAGTTTGGCTCACATCTGGTACCAAAGATTCACTTTTCTGTATAAAGGCTTCTCAGGCACCAGAGTGAATGAAAGGCAGCTCAAGGTGGAGCCACAGAATAAGGGGAAATAGCAGACAACTGGATGGGGGTTGTAGCAGTCAATTAATCACATAAAGTTAGCTATGATGACCTTGCAAGTTATCTGCAATTATCTTCTTCCTCTTCACATCTGTACTACAAGCTAAGGGCTGCTGTCTTTAGCCCTGTTTCTGTCACAACACCTGCATGTCTTCTACAGTCTGATCTGGCCATATTTTTCAGAGACCTGCAATAGCCAACTTAAACCACCCTGGTGCTGTAGTAAGGCAAGAAGGACCGGAGAACCTTTTTTCATATACTTATGTTTCCTCCAAATATGTGGAGGACATTATCCTTTCAACAGTTTTCAGACAGACTGCTAAAAGAAACATCAGGCTTCTGTGACAAATATGTTCTCCCTCTCTTTCCCTAGTCAGGAAATGTGTTACTATTTTTCCACCAGCTGTAGTGTGGGATATTAGATGCTCTGAGAGGAAAAGAAATGCTTAATGCTTCCTTCCTTTGGCACTTCATTAATGCCAAGAAGGAGGCCGGGTAGTGTTGCTTTAATTAACTGGTTTTTGCTAAAATAAATGGTTGGAGCTACCTGATTGCAGTTTTACCCAGAAAAAGAAAGACAAAAATTACTTCCTAGAACAGAACATTGTCTTTAGCAAGAGCAATGCTTATAATATATTTGGCTATATGTGTCATGCTTCACAGTTTTATACTTGACTTCTGCTGGGGACTGACTTAGGCCTTGAAATGAGGATTGTGTTTCCTGTATGAACTACTTTAACTTCTTGGTGACTTGGCATCACTGATTTTTTTTTTTTTTTTTTTGCATCCTCTCTAAACTTCTGTGTTGTGTAGACTTTTGTTCAATAGGTTTATTTAGATGTATTCTGTGAGACTACAAATTCGAATATTTTTTATGGTGCTCTTAATTTTTCATTGCTTGTCCAGTTCTACCTGATTTTTTTCCTTTTGTGTCTTTGCTCATATGAGGTAACGCTGAATATCACAGTGTTTGGTCACTGACAGGGGAGTAGTGGTCTGAGTGAATATTATGTTTCATCTTGGATAATACCCACAGAATTTCACAGGTGTCCAGTGATGTGTAGATGAGCATGACTTGGCCACATGGCAGGAATTTCTGCACCCATTGCCACGGGGATATTGTCAGTGTGCATACAAAGGCATTGCTTCATGTGTTGAGTATATGTCTCTCTGTAAGGTACTTCTAGAACACATTGTTCCATGAGAGAACTTCATCCTGAACCTTGGCAGCGATGCCCGGATGCTTCCTGAAGTATGAAGCTCTCTGTTTCCTCCTCTTTTAAAATTCTTACTATCTTTACTGCTGATTTTTTAAGTTATGTAATTCTGGTTTGAGTTCCCGTGAGCTCTTCCCCAGCATTGTTCCAGTTTGTTCTGCAAGTGCATATTAGGCAGCAAATTACAAAAGAACTGTTTCTAAATGGAGAGCATTTTGAACAAAAGAAGAAAACTGTAATTATTCCAATGAGGATTTGAGCAAGCCATCAGAATTAACAGTGCTGATTTTCCAAATGTGCCACTGTTTTGATTAGCTTATGTGCTTATACAATCCCTGCCGTGGCAGTGACCGTAACTGAATGCCTGTAACCGCAGGCAGAAAACTATTAGGGCCCATCCACAAAAAAGCAGCTATTTCAGTTTTCTTCTCATCAAAAGCCTACAGTGCCTAAGTGATGCCAACTAAGTGTTTCCGTGAGATTTTTTTTATCTCTTTATACCATTCAAAGTACTTTTTTTTTGTTTTTGCAGAGCGGTTTAAATTTGATCTATTAATGTTTATAAAAAGTGCGTTCTTTGACACATTCTTTGGGCAATGTCAGAAAACAACCCTTGAAGCAGAAAAAACAACCCTAAATTTGCTGACCACTTGAGGGAGGTGGTGTGTTGTCTGGATGGTAGAATTGAAACCAGTGTTGTGACTAGCTTGCAGTAGAAATAGCAATGTTTTAAGTCTTTTGTAGCAAAAGGGAATACTGGACTTCAGCAGTGGCTGCTTTGGCTCACAAAGCCTTTCCCCATGCAATCTATGATAATTCATTTGTGACTATCTCTGCTTTCTGAAGGGCATACTGTTTACAGAATAAAGAAAAATTAAGTTAGATCAAGTGAATGTCTTTGTTCTCACCAGAAACAAATTAGAAAAAGCTGGCAGAAGAAAATGTGAGTTTTCGATAGCTGTTCAACATATTTGTCAGAATAAGGATGTTTACTGACTGGCCTGAACTCAAGTAAAATTATGAATGCAAAAGTTCCTAATTCCCCTGAATGAGTTATGTGCAATACTTGGAGACCTGACCTTTTATCCCTTCCTCTGTCTCCCCTTCCGTCCCACGGATGTTTGGCCTGGCGGTGCTGCAGAGCTGCTGAGGTAAAGACAATACAAATGTGACATGACATTTTCCTATCTGAGGGGCTTGGAGGTGAGCCTGGAGTTCTGCAGAAATTAGGAACAGAGACATTTCAGAACTAGTGTCTGATGTGGGGTTCAGGCCTAACTCCTCATATGAAACTGAAAAAACCCAAAAAAATATGCAAAATGAGCAGCTCAGTGCCCTTTGGGGCACTGTGTACAGCAGAGCAGCAGAGTATGGAGGAAGGGCAGAAGCCCTGCTCATTCTGCATGTGCTCACCAACAGTGACAAGCCCAATGTCTTCCAGAGAAGGTATTCCAGAGTCTGGGGTAAAAATCATCCTAGAAAATAGAGCTAGAGTGGATTGAGATGTCAAAAGCTAGAGTGGATTGGAGACATCAAAACCGGCTAAAGCAGAACAGCAGGTGTTATTTTCTGAGGAGAACAGAAGCTGCTGCATGTCTTTTCTTGTGTTTATAAGTCCTAGCTTAGTGTTTGGCCTGTCCAGAGCAGGATGACGTGGCTGATTTATACTCAGCCAGTAGTGCTTTATAATCCCAGGATCCTCTTCTGTCCTTATCCACCCAACCAGTTGTTCTATATCGAGCATCTGAGAAGCTGATTCCCTCTGGCCAAATGCAGAACTTTGTGTTCTTCCTTCTTGAATACCATCCCATTTTTTTTTTCATGCAACTTCAGTTTTCAGCATGATTTTTGGCTTTTCAATATGTCTGAAGCTTCACCCTTCCTATTGTCTGCAGATTTAATAAGGACTTACTGTTTGCCATCACCTAGACTGTTCATGAAAATACACTCACTGAAGATTTCCCCCAAACCCTGGTTAACAGGGACTGGCTTAAATCTAAAACACATCCAATTGTTCCCATAAAGTTTTATGACTGCCTACTGTAACTCTAGATATTCAGCATTTAATGTAACCATTACAATTAGCTGAACTTTCTGAAGTATATAGCATCATCTCTTCAAGAAAGAGGGTGTTGCAAACTTGAGTAAAAACCAAGGACATGCTCTAACTGTGCATCATGTTTTTAATAACGTGAACTGTCCCTTATAGATCATCAGGCTTCCTACCTAAAATATCCTACATTTAGAAACCTGTGCTCAGTAGTTTGAGCTCCGTGGATGGTTTCTGTCTCTTTCTGTTTATCTGCCACTACTCTGGCCTCAAAAAGAGTTTGAACCTCAAAGTAAAAACAACTGCATGAGTTTGCATATACTTAAGAAGCTGAAGTTGGCTGGGAAGCGAGGGCTCCGAGTGACAATATTGACACAAATAGTGTTCAGCCTCTGTATTAATAACAGCATGCTGACAAAGCATCAGAAACAATATCCTGTAGCTCAGTAAGTTACAATAGTCTTCTTTTCCTCACCAACAAAATAGATTTTATCCTACACACTTATGTCATGTTGACTGCTAATTTTGACAAAATCTCTGCTGTCCTACATTTAGCTGGAAGTATTTTAAGAAGCCACAAATCCTCCCGTTTATTATCCTTTTTTGCTTTTTTTCTCTGCATCCTGTCTACTTGACTGATATTTTCTTCCATGTGAACTCTTCTATCAGGGGCTTGTAGAAATACATTTTCCATGTTAACCCAATCAAGTACGATTGTTTTAAATTCATAAAATGCAATTCTGAAAGTATTGAGAAGGGCTTTTTATTTTCATATGGAGGAGACAATAGTAAGTTAGATGGCTGGTAATGAAAAAAAAAACCAACAAACCAAACCAAAATGTTTGATGATCTTCATACAAAAGCCCCCCAACCAAACAGAAGCTAATATGACTTTTAAAATATGTACAGTATATATTATTTTCAATTTTGATCAAGAATTACAAAAAAGTTAAAAGAGATGAAACAAAATTAAGTACCTTGTAAATGACAACTGCTTGTGCAGTATTTCCCAATGCACTGGATTTTCTAGGATTCCGTTCTGATTTGTCAAATACAACACTTCTTATTAACCCTTAATTATTATGTTTCTTTACTGTTGTAGTATTTTCCAAGTGATCACTACTTTCACTGATGCTGAATTTATCTCTCAGGGATTTCTTGGGATTTGTTTTAGAAAACCAAAGTGTCTGACTGCACTAACTGCTTAACAAACAACTACTCTTTACCATTTCTGGAAGGTCTAATGCTTAAATAATGCATCCCTTTAAGTTAAATGATTTTTGTTTGTGGAAGTCCTTTGGTAGATATTAATAGGGAACTGATTAAAATGTTTAGAATCCATTTTTTAGTGACATAATTTTTTATTGCATTAAAACCAAGACAATATCAGAAGGTTGCACCTGTGGAAGGTGAAGGCTTTAGGTGGCTTAGATCTTGATTAAAAAAAACACCAGCCAAACCACCTTAGTCAAGGAATTCTGTTGTAAATATCTCTGGGAGTGGCAATGTATTTTATTATCCCCTCTTTTGATTCTCTTGTTCCTTAATTCTTCATTGCTGGTGATCAAAACAAAAGTTATGTGCACATCTACCCAAGCTAGTAGAGGGAAAACAGACACAGCAGAAGACTTTTGCTATGAGCCCCGGTGTGGGGGATTGGTTACGCCAAGTGCACACAGGAGCACAAGCTGTTAAAATGCACTGCACTACACACTCTGTCTTCAGGACTGATTGATGACATTTCCATATATAGTTAGGAGTAAGACATTGCTTTTGAAAATAGAATTAAAACTTTCCCTTTTTAGGAGCAAGCACCACTTTGGCAACACAACCATCCCCAAGTACATTAGTTCTTTTGGTCAAAACATTAACAGGGTACTTTGTTAACAAAATGTTCAGGTCATGATGAGTTCAAAGCATGAACTGTGAGGCTTTTTATGAGCTAAATGTTTCCAAATAGCACTCTAAGTTGAAAGTGCTGAAATTAAAGCTTTTCTCCTGTAAACAGGGTGTTGCTGAGCTGAGTATATGTTGTTTTTTTCAACTACTCAGCATAAGGTGAGGGGTCTGCAATGACATATGTTCATTGAGCAAAGACAGATGTCACTAGAAACATCTGGATGGTAGGAACACTTCAAGGAAAAGGCACTTTCTATCCCTCTTTCCAACTTGGCAAACAATTGCCTGTTTTCCAAAATGAAAACTTTGAGCAACTACTTACTGTCTCAATTGTAGACATGAATCTGATATTCTGACCCAGTTAGCAAAATAACAACTTTCCCCCTTCGATTCAGGTCTAGATTTGTAGATGTCCATGGACATACATTCCCAGCAGGATGGGCTATTGGTAGGTGGAAGATCACCAGCTGAGCTGAAGGTGGATAATACTGGCTACCCCATGACATTCTCACAAAACATGAAATATGATTTTTAACATTGTTTTAATGTGGAAATTATCTCACTTTGTTGCTAAAATTTTTAGTGACACATTTTGCAGTATGGAAAATGTAGATCATAATTAAATTTGAAGGACCTTTACAGATTGGAGAGCTGGGCAGAGAGGAACTGTCTGAAATTCAAGAAAGGTAAATGCAGAGTCCTGCACCAGGTGAGGAATAACCCCAGACATCTGTACAGGCTGGGGGCCAAACTCCTGAAAAGCAGCTCTGTGGAAAAGGACCTGGGGGATCCTGGTGGGAAACAAGATGCCCCTGAACCAGCAGTGTTCCCACATGGCTAAAAAGGCCAGTGCTATCCTGGGGTGCATTAAGGACAAGGGAGGTGATCCTCCCCTTCTACTCAGCCCTGGTGAGGCACATCTGGAGTGCTGGGTGCAGTTCTGGCTTCCTCAGCACAAACGAGGCTGGAGCAGGTCCAGTGGAGGGCTACAGAGGTGATTAAGGTACTGGAGCATCTCTCACAGAAAAAAGCTGAGGCATCTGGACCTATTCAGGCTCAGGAAGAGCTGACTGAGAGGAGACCCCCATCAACAACTACAAGTATCTCAAGGGAGGATGTTAAAAAGATGGAGCCAGGCTCTTTTTGGTGGTGCCAAGCAACAGTAAAGATACAATGGGCAGAAAACCATGCACAAGAGGTTCCGCTTGAATATGAGGAAGAACATCACTGAGCAGTGACTGAGCACTGGAAACAGTTTCCCACAGGTTGCCTGTGCTGTCTCCCTCACAGGAGATATGCAAGGACAGTCTGGATGTAATCCTGTGCTGTGAACTCTAGGAAGACCTTGACTGAGCTGGAGATTGGACCTGATGACCCACTGTGGTCCCTTCCAACCTGACACACTCTGAGATTCTGTGAAAATTTACATAGTATCTGCAGGAGTACAACATAGTCCTTATAACTAAGTCCACTGATTACTCCTCATAAGAACACAGAGTGGCAGCAACAGTACAAGGTATCATTGTGAGATAATTTTGAAAAGACATGGCTGAAAGCAATCTGAATTTTAGAGAGAAATAGAAATAAATGCAACAACCTAAGCTCTGCACGCCATGCCATCATCTATTCCAGACATTTCCAAACTTGCATGTGAATCTGTGCAAGCTTTAGCTACCCAAAAACATTCCAGGTTTTCTTTGTTGTATGAAATGACTCAAACCATCGAGAATGCTTACCCAAATGTTTCTATGCACATTTTTCTACAACCTTGAGTGAAGCATGACAGTGTTAATGCTGAATACCCCAGAACTGCTGCTTGCATCCTGAAATGCTATATTATTATATAAGTGCTTGTAATTTGCTCCTGTACACAGGAGAAAACTCAGAGGAAAACTGTTGAAATAAATCTTGTTGATATAGAACTGAGCTTAGGTTTTGCCTGTCAGGCCATCAGTAGCTTCACAACAGAAATTATGAGAGACTTCTGCCTCTTTCTCTTAATAGACAGGATCACAAGTTTGGAGATTATGATGGGTTTTGTCATAAATGGTGAAGGTGAAGATTGCATGAGATATAATTTGTGCAAGACAATGTCTTGAAGAATAAAATATGAAGTGGCAGTGCTGAGAGGAGGAGAGTTTTTAAAATTACATACGCTTTATGATATAGTCTAGAGAGTTCTGTACCTAGTGTTTATTCTGCATTTAATCCACTATGTTCTAAGAATATAATATTGGTTATATAAAAATCTGTTCTTGTGACTCAAATGCAATAACACTGCAAAAATGAGCTGAAAATAAATGTTTTTTACAGCTTATTTGCCATCTTCTAAATTAAAAGCAGTATATAGAATTGAAAATTACAATAAATCAAAGTAGTGTCAAATACAAATTTCAATTTATTGCAAAAAACTGTCACAGTGGTTTGAACAACCTAAAATTAGATCTAGCTTTAGTAAAAGTATAATTCCATCCTGTCCAGATTCCTATATACAAAATTATGTATTTCATGGTGGGTCTCATTTAATTTGGAAAAAAAAAAAGATTGTGACACAGCATTCTCATTAAAAAAACCAAATAAGCCTAGACAAAAGGGGAGGATCTGAGGAATCATTGGCAGATGATGGCAGATACATGCACAATGGAAGTGCCACTACAGATGGGAGGTTACTCTTTGAGGTCTCCATTTTTAACAACTACTTCAGTACACTGTTTTGAGAAATTTACAAAGGCAATAGGGAAGAACTGCATCTGGAATATACACCTGAATATAGGCAGGGGCGCATCCCTTCAGCTCTGACGGGTACAGCTCCTCTCACAAGAGACACAGCTGTAGCTCTATATTTAATCTATCTGACTCTATCTATCTACATATCTCCATGCTGACACAGCCAAGATACTAGTACATGTGGTAGCTGGGTATATGGGTCATGCCAACCCACCATAGAAATACTGAGGAGAATTCCTGTATCTGTAAAGTCTACACTTGCCAGATGCAGGTGTCACCTCTATTACTTAGCGTAGAGTGGGAAATGTGAGTGATTGTCAACTGTGGTAATATGGTGAACCAGAAGGATAAAATTATATGGATACAATGGACCACTCCTTATACAGACTGAATGCTCAACACGGTTTTGAGATCTCAGGGATTAAATTCTGGTAGTCCAGTTCTAGGTGAAAATTCTTGTATTGCAGTTTGGAGCAGCAGAATAGCTACTGAACATCATGCCAGCTAGGGACACATTGTCTAACCTGTGCTCACAAGATGACTCCTGAAAATCTGAGTATATTACAAGAATAAGTGAAGAGAAATAATGTAGTGAAATAATCTTAGCAATGACTACTGATGAAAGATGTATGAACTGGATAGACAATGCACTGGAGCACTTGAGCAGAAAGTTCCAACTGCAATTCAAAAGGAATGTTAAAACTCTGTGTTACAGTCAACAATACATGCCTCCAAATTAATGCATCTTATTAAAAACATTTTCAAGAGGTTTTTAAGTACAGGTCTAAACAAATGAATTTACCATGCTATAGAGTCCTGTTATCCCAGTGGCTTCAAGATGGAGTCTTTTCTTTCTCACGCATTGGCCACAGAACACACATTCATCCTGTTTATGGTGTCTCACTACATCATTTTCACAGTAATTTCTGTAGGAAAATGCATTTGGAGTGTAAAGGAGAGATTTGCAAAACCTGTGACTTTTCTTGAGGACTGATAGGCCAAGAGTAGAAATGCCATCAAATGACTTTAGTTAATAACAATATCTGATACTTGGCTTCCCAAGAGCTATAAAGACTTGAGAAGAAGAAAACTTGATATGAAAAAACTGAGGTGCCCAGAACAGACTTGCATAACTTCCCACACCTAGTCCATGACAGGCCGAGTTAACAGAAATACAGCCTTCTTTGATGCTGTGGCTCTTGTTTTACACAATCAGCAACTGAGAAACAGAGCAAAAATCAATAAAATCAAATTACTTCTTCCTTATTTCTCTAACAGGAGGCATCAATGAACAGACCCAATGCTTTGAGGCCCATGCCAGCTTTCTGCCAGCCTTTGCAAAGACAGTGTATTTTCCCTTCGAAACCTTTTCCTGCAAAGCACAGATTGTGGCTGTCAACATCTCCTTCTATGGCATATCGAATATGAATTTTCAGCACATAAGGACTTCATTATGCACCACAGGCTTTGGTTTTCCACTCCCTCTGCCCTTGCCCTCCTCAGTGGTAGCTGAAGTTCAGACTAGATCTGTCACTGGCAGGATCACCTGGACCGGAACAGCTGAGGCAGGATTTCAACACACTCACTCTCTTGTTCACCACCCTCCAAGCCTGCTCCCCACTGGGAGACAGGGCTTCACCACCCAATAGCAGCAACTCAGCTCCCTCCTCCAGCTCTACCAAGATTAACAAGATTATGGCCAGTAAGAGTCAAGAGGAAATAAAAAAAGAGAGGAGACACCATCCTCTGACAAAAGGGCCTCTCACAATGAATGGATCCTCTTTCAGAGCAGACAAAAAAAAAAAAAAAAAAAAAAAAAAGAAGCTCCCTTATCGGTCAGCTCAGTCTGGAGGAATGGAGAATGAAAGCAACCTTTGAAACAACATTGTGAGGCAGGAGGTAGAGCTCGTGGGGACACTTCTCGCACAGCTTGCACTTCTCCTCATGCCTTCAGGTGCCCATAGGTACCAGAAGGTAGATGGTGCCTGCCTGACTGTGGGTGTCTGCTGCTTTTTTTTGGCAGCAGCACTGGGCAGAGGTGTGAAGAGCTCTCAGGAGAAAGGTGCAGCTTGCCCCTCATTGCTTCATCAAGCTGTATGTCTGATTTCCAGGTCATCTTGTGTGTGGAGCTTGGTCTCCGCAACTCTCACCTGAGAAACAGACAACCTATTTCTGCTCCTTTTCCCCATTCCCTGTGCATTTGGGTTTCCGTCAGAATTGAAGCAATTCTTCCTAACAGAAACATCCAAACCTGTCTCCAAGCAGTGGACTGGAAGGCTGTATTCCTCTATCTGCTGGGATTTTCCTTTTCTTTCCATGAGCTAACAGCTAAATCCCACAGCAAGGCATGAATAAACAAAAACTAGGAAGGATTAGGAGGTACTATTTAGTGAATCATGACTAACACAGTCCTGTCTTGCTTCCTCTGAAAGCGTGCCACGAAAGTTCAACAAATATAATTGTGAAATGAACCACAAAGTCTTTACACACTTTAGAAATGGCATCTTCACCCATTTTCTCTGGCAAAAATCAAATGGGTTTAGTTTCTAGTTGATGGGAAAATCTCTAAATTTAAAACACTTGATAATTGACTGAAGACGAGTTTTTCAATTCTTTTCCTCCCTCCTACACCCTTCCTGTATGGCAAATATAATTTAGCAGAAGATTTCAAAAGTCAGAGGGTTTTAATCAAGATGAGAGGCTACTTGCTTTGCCTTTTGCTAAGAAAACACTCAGCAATAACTCCTTCTGTGAAATGTTTCAAAATATCAAGACGTGCACCTCTTTGTGCACATAATTGCTGTAGATGTCAGGGGAAATGGAGTATATATAAAGAGATGTTCTCTGGTGCACAAGAATAGGAGAAGGAGAAATACTTTCTTGTAATGTGGCCTGTGGTGTTATGAGTGCTGGTGTACGAGTGCCTATATGTGTATGATGTTCTTTCTAAACATAGATGTGTATAGTTTTGAGATGTTGGCCATAAGCAGGATTGTTCTACAAAAAAATTGTCTTAGGCACTAGCCTTAGGATAGATTAAAAGACCCATTTCCAAAAGAGTTCAGATAAAGTGTTGGAAGATGAGGACAGGCTGCAGTTCTAAAATTGCTTATTGCAGTATTGCTTGTAAAAATTTCCTATAATACATTTAAAAAACCCAAATCCCTAAGGCAATACAGATAGATCCTTAGCCATGTACATAAATCTAAATAAAGACAGAAGGAAAGAAAAAGCAATCATACCTGGTATTGCTGCAAATCTAATTCCTTTTTGTAATGTAGGTGCTATTATCCCATTCCTCTGGCAGCTATGGATAACTTTGAGCTCCATGAAAATCAATCACAGGTCTTTAGCATTTTAGAAACTATCTTTTGAATGTCATGGTCTTTCAATATTGGGGAAAAGGCCTAGGAATTTTGGGTTTGCTCAGATATTGCCTACACTGCAGATGAGTATTTTTCTTTCACACATGGGATCAATTCCTTTGTGCTAACAAGGATCCACCCACTCCCATTCCTTGTTCCCTGGCTTAGTATGTACCTCAAATCCTCACATGCGGTTCCTTGTGCCTGCAAGAACCAGATTTTGCTGGAGATAATCCTGAAGGATGGAGAGGGAAATGTGAGAAACTAGTGCTAAAAGTGGTGTAGAATTGAAGTCCTGGTTAAACCACTCATTCTCACTGGAGCTTTAACTTTTCCAAACGTCAGTGCCTTACTCCAAACTTTTGTTTCCTCTGGGTTTGGAGGAAGGTTGTTGCCCTTTCTTTCCACAAAAGGTATACAGTAACTACCTTCAAGCTCCATTTAACAGTAGCCCTTTTGCTATGTTAAGAAAAATTATTCCCTGTTCACAGCTCAAGAGAACCAGGGGACATTTTTTTGTTCTGATGACTCTGTTTTAAGTGAAAACACAATAAAAGACTGAAACAGATGGCAATTTATTTGTCTCTAAAGTTTGCATGTGTGTTCCATGACATTTTTATAAGACTTTAAAGATTCCTCTCTTTCTGTCATCAGTAATCTGGAATTACTTTTTCCAATAAAATGAATCTGCTTGACTCCCAGTGATGTTTCAGTCTCAGAAGATAGCTGTCCTTTCTTCATAATTTTGCTGTGCCAACAGAGTTGCTGTCTCTGTATATTTTTTAAGACTGCTGCACTCTTTGATATTCAAGGGTTAGACCTGCATGCAGCACTCAACATGAATCCATACGGTGGCTTAATGAAGCTTTCACCTTCCCCTCTACTGCTTGTGCCTGGAACACTGAGCAGACACTGCTGGAAAGCTCTTTGCATACTCAGTCCTTTAAAGAAATATTTAATATTTGAGCCCAACTTTCACCAAGAAAAGCAGTTCTGAGTCTTCCTTACTACATCAAATCTTTCCATATGGCTACTAAGTCAAGATTTTATTACTTTTTCCATATTTTCCTCTATATAGACGTGAGACTTATTGATCTATACTTCCCCAAATCATTCCTGATGGCTTAAGAATTGTATCGCATTTGTTGCTTTCTGTTTCTTCGGGAGAGGGATTGATTTTAAGTGACAGATTACACGTAACATTTTCACACTGGCATGTGTGCTCTTTCAGAAAACCCCGGTGAACACCATCTGGTCCTTCTGATTTTCTACTTCTCATTTTATAAATTTTATTCAAAAATCTTTTCTGACACTGCAATTTAAAACAAGCCATTAGATTCAGTCCTCTATAAAGAAAAGCTGTGGGGGAAACCTCTCTTACTAAGTAAAGATTTCATTAAGTTTTTCTTTAATGATCTTATCTTTCTGGAAAACTTCTTTTACAGCTGAATCTGTCGACTCTACAGACTCTTTGCCACGCTTCTTGCTTTTGATGCATTTGAAACCTTGTTAAGTTTTTATTTCATTCCTTCCTCTATTTCATAAGAATTCCTCATGATTTGAAATCTCCCATGAAACTTTAGAACTTATGTTAAGTATGCAGCAAAACACTGTATTTATGACAAGAAAAGCTAAAAAAAAAGACATGACAAAAAAAGAGAGAATATGCTAATGCCTTCTCTTCAAATCTAACTCAGTAGATTTTTTTTTAAAAACAGTGTTAGTAACATATAAGGTATAATAACTCTACTGAGAAACTGCTAAAAATATTGCTTCTTCACAAATAAAAAATAGTATTATTTGTTTTCCTCTTGGCTAACAAAACTAAGGGATTACAGATATCACTGCGTGTCATGCTCCATAAATGAAAATGTTCCTTTCCATATGCACTGCACATTACATTAGTTTTGCAATTCATATATGAGCTTTCTAGTTTGGCATTAGATCACATATACACTCAGACACACAGGCAGAAAGCTCGAATATAAATACACAGCTTTGCCCCTTTCCAAATGCAAATGCTGAAGGCTCTTCCAGCATCCATTGCAGCCAGTTCCAAAAGTAAGTGTTCTAGTTCATGGAGCTCAATTTGTCATCAAGGAAAATACTGGAGACTGTCATGGGTGAGAGCTGTTATGGGAAGCTAATCTGACTTGGACAGGACAGAAACTGAATATTAGCTTTTTGGTGAAAGAAAAGAAAGAAAACACACAGTTTATGATGTTCCTCTGCAAGATCTTCCCCATTAAACCCGCTTTATCACGGATGTAGCTCTAGACCAAAAAGATGAACTGCCAGGAACTCTATTTGGAGGCCACATGCAGGCTCACAGAAGGAGCTGGATCACAGCAGCTATATACACAGACAGAGATTTATGAACCCTCTCCTCTGGTTTTATTGATTTAGCAGGTTTAGAGCAACCCTGACAATGTTACTGGCTGGAGTTCACATTTCCATCTTGCTTTGCAGCCCATAACCAGATCTAGACTTACTGACAAAGGAGATACCAGCCAGAAGATTAAATGGTAAACATCAATTTAAATATCAGTCACTCATTGTGGAGTGAGTTCCTCCCATAGGACTTAGGGAACAATTACAAAAACAGATAAAAGCACAGATATGGGTCTGCCTATTCACTTTCTCCACTTCCTTAAATCATGAAGCTAAAAACAGCACCATGTCTTACACCTCTAAACCCTGCTCCAGCACTGTGGCTCCACTCATGGCAACTGTTGGTGTTACTTAGACACATTTTCTGCTATACTCACTATGTACATTTGGATTTGGTCCTTTTTAGCTGCACAACTACACTGCACACATAATACACACACAAATACACAAAACCCCCTGGCTGCCCAGGTTTTTCAATTATGGCTATGCTGAAAAATAGCTCCTGGATTTAATAAGGGCCAATGTGTAAATTACAGAATCTAAATATTCTATCAGTGTTACCTCCAGGTAGCTCACTATGAAGTGAGCTTTCCTATCATATAAGGTTATTATCAGCTTTTGGCATAGAACTGGCTGTTCTGGTAAAATCAAAGACTGATGTAGGTTAGATCCACAAAGATGTTTTAGCCATAGTGTTTGCATATGTAATTTCAGTTTTCCAAAAGAAATGACATGGGTGAGATGCCTACAACTCACCAATCCCACTTCCTCTGCCCCTCTCATCATTCTCCATTTCCTTCTTTCACTGCAAACAGCCATAAATGAAACAATCCCTTCCTGCTTCAACACAAACCTTTTTTGTACCCTGGCCTTTCATATCTTATCTATCTAATCCCTCTCTGGAACAGATGTTGGAATAGAACATTCCTTCATGGACATTGACTAGATAGAAGATAGAACTGCAAAGAAAATCACACGGTAAAGCAAAATATTTCATATCATCTTTCATCTCTGGAAAAACCTATTTTTGCATGACAATGGTCCAACATTACTTTTGCATTCTGACACAAATTGATTTGTGGAATAAAAAAGTTGTGATTTTTGTTTGTAGAAGTTAAAGTATTAGGAAGAAGTTGAAAACAAACACAAAGGAAGCCAGCTAATATTCAACCAGTTACTTATCATAAGCTATAAACATTTCTACTACTCTCTTTATTGAAGATAAAGCGAGTCTTGAAAAGATGCCCTATATTTTCCCCAAGATTTTAATTTACCTATGCTCAACAAAATAACATGGATTTGAACCCTACTTACCAAGATGGTGTAGGTCTGTTTCAAAAGTCCTTTCTTTACAATATTTATATCTATATTTCCAATATTTATATATATAACCACTATTTGTGTTATTTAGAGGTTGTATAAATAATGATTTAAGGTTTTCTCCTGTCTCATTGATAAAAACTGTTTACATTACAGGGCCATGAACTGATTTCTGTGACCAGGGAAAGCTCTTGCTATTTCACTGCAGCAAGTGAAATAAAGTTTGCTGTGCCCTTCTGCATGTTCATAGAAATTCAGACCTGGGGAAATTAGTTTGTTTTACCTATGCCGTAATACAGTAATGAAGATGCAAATCAATTAAAAGGTCAATGTTATATTTAGAGTTGATTTAAGAAGAGCAATCTTTTCAACATTTTTAACAATAATGAAAATGTAATGCACTATAAGAAGAAGAGGCTTAGGAAAAGGCAGTTTAGTAGTCACTCCAAATACTTAGAAGTCATGTCTGAAACTCAAAAGCCTCCTTTCTACATTTATTTTAATGTGTAATAAACATGCTTCATTCTCCAAAACAAAATCACTTGACTGGGGTCTTGGAGAAGAATTAATTTGATTAAAAAAACTTAAATCCTGTATTAACGTTGTTAACTAAATGTATTTGTCTTACAAATTTTTAATAACTATTTCAGGGCAATGTACTCTGAAAAGATGAAGCCCACAGACGTTTACATTGTAAAAGGGGTATGAACATACAAATGCTGATCAATTATATATTTCCATTTTTTTCTTTCTGTTATCCTATATAGTTGTGTAATCTGGCCCTATAATACACCAGCTTTTCTGAGACATCAGAACCCTCAACTCCCTTTTATTGCTTCCAACTTTGAAATTTCACTTGAAGTCGATTATCCAGTATTCAGTGCATTTAACTTGACCTGCATGCTTCCTATGCTGTAGTGCCTTGATCAAAACGTTCCATGGTACTAAATCAAATACCTCACCATGGAAATTATTTTAACCCTATAACTTTTATCAAAAAACCCCATAATTTTATTTTTAAAAGTCTTTTGAGATAGGCTCATGGGAAAAGGCCATGCAATAAGAATTCTTTGGTCAGGTTTTCATTTTCCTTAGGACTGAGGGTAGCCTGCCAGGCCTGTAGATACCTCGTCACCTTGTTTACCCTTTTGAGTAAGCCCATGAGATGGCGCTGTTGCACACAATCTTGTAAATGCTCTCAGCCCATTTGAGCAAAATTTTAGCCCTGTAAGGAAAGGGTTTTGTTGATTCTTTTTTTCTCCCAGATCTATGCTCTCAGTGGGATCCCTGAGATGCAGCCATTGCTATTTATGTTGGACTGTCTGCCACAGAAAGTCTTTCACGAGATAGAGTTATCCAACCTTGAGAATTGGGCATAGGCATCTGAACAGTGGTCCTTGAAAGGAAAGAAATCCTTGGAGTGGTGTGCAGGTGTATTATAAACCTAGCTGCATTAAGACAGGATTGTGATACCATTGATAACACTAGCAAGGTTGCAAAGCCATTTTGAGAAGGAAATTAATTCTCCCTTTCCTCACTTCTTGCACTCTTACATGCTATGTCAGTGAATCTCTGCCATACAGGTGGGCCAGTCTGTTCTTTCCAAACTGTGGGGATACACCCTCCCTGGATCAAGGAGGGTGTCAGAGTCTTCGTTCAAGACAAAGATGGAATATTAGATGTAAGAATGATGGAAAGGAATAGCAAGGTACAGCTCAGGAAAAAGTCTGATTTGTTCTATGTGCTTTCAGCCTTTCCCCTGTCTGCCTTAAACCAACTGGCAAAATGCACATGTTTATTTTGTGTGTGTTCTTTATGCTTGCCTTGTTATTTAACGGAAAAGGCATTAAAAGTTGATTTAAAAGTGCTGTATTAGCCACTGAGGAACACGTGTAGAGACGTACCTTTGCCTATGCTGTCCAGAAATTTTATTATGTTAAAAATCCAGCAGCAAGTTAGTAAACAACCAACATAACCAGAGCAATGCTATTACCTGCTAGCAACATCTCCTTCTTAGGCTGCCTGTTCTTGGTTTCTTCACCTCATGAATGCAAACAGGCTTGAAATGTAACTAACAAAGATTCCAAATGTCCCACAAATTAAGTTCCTTTCCTAATATAGTATCACACTGTTATGATTATAATAGAACATTCTCTGTGGCAGATATTCAGCATCTCAAGAAAAATCCCAGTCATGGAAGATCCTAAAATAAAACTGAGGAAATGATGTGTGTGCATGCACGTGCACCATGAGTATATAGATCATCTTTTGCCTGAACACTGTATTTTAAAATATCTATTATTTATTAATCCAATCAGAAGAACAGAGGTTTATTTCTTTCTTATTTATTCCCAGGAAAAATGCTGAGCTAGTTGGAGAAAGCACAAAAAATAACTTATACAGAAATTATTTATTCAGTCACAGAAGACTTCAACATTCTGTAAGTGAATCCCTCAATTACTTTTGATGATGAATGACAGAGCATATAGAGTTGAAAATACTGGGTCAGTTCTTCAGCAAGCAGAGTAAGTGTAATTATATGAACATAAACTGGGAAAGAACTGCTTTGCAGAATATATGACATACATAAAAATAGGCTTAATTGAGTGCAGTGGGTCAGACAGTAATATTACCATGGTTTAGATAAAACAGCAGTCAGGCTCCTCCTAGTTAGACTTGCTTTAGTCTGACTTTAACCATCACCTTCATCCATTTATTTCAAATGAATCAATTCTGGTTTACACCAGTGTGGCAGGAGGAGCAGGTTCCTTGCTGTGGCCAAGCACTTCAGCAGTGAACTCCGTGATGGATCACAGAGTTATTCTTAAGCAAGAAAACATTTATAAACCATTTGTGGCCCATTTGTTTTGTGTGTAGTCTTGAATTTAAATTAATTCCATGCTTCTTTGTGAAACACTCCTTGACCAGGAAGAAAAGTTTGAACTTTAAAATGATCCCAAAACTACCCAGTTCTACCTGGGAATTGTATTACTTGTAGCTGGAGGAAGATTACTTGCTGTATCTAATTCACTTTTTTTCACCCCTGAGTTTAATAGGGATCTTTCCATCTTGCCACTTTCACAGGCCAACATGAATGGTCTTTTTTTATGATGCCTTCTTTGAAACAGAACTAGGCTCTGATAAGTCCCCTTGGAAATGTGAATGTGTCCTGTGACATGCTTTATGGGGAGGGAGGAATGCCAGGGTGACTGGCAGAGGGTTTGTGTCCTAATGTAAAGGAACAGCCTTCCTGCAAAAGGGAACAGAGGAGCGGGCTTTCTTTTTCTATACATGGTCTGTTAGGAAAGGTTGGTTATAATCTCACAGTAAACCTTGTGTCACCCTCTCAAAGCACCCAAATCTCAAAACTATGAACGCATCAAATGAGTCACCACACGAGTTAATGTTCCAGCAGTCTCGCAGACGGGCTCAGTGAGGACGTGAGCACTGCATGGAGCAGGCACAACGCGGCCGCCTTGTCAGGTTCAGCTGAGCCCACGGTGTCCTGGCCCCAGTACCAGCCATTTTAAACTGACTGTGACCTGAAGATACGAGGTGCTCATTAGAGGCCTTAGTAGCCTAATATCATCAGTAGATTGAACCAAGCTGTTCTAGTCTTGCCGGCACAAACATTAATAAAAGGGACCACGTCAATAAACCTTCCCAAGATGAACCCATAGAATGAGGCACTTATAGACTATTATAAACAATTTGCCCTTTGGTGGTTGTCCGTTATCAGGCCCAGTCAAAGCCTTGATAAGTCTTGCCTCTTTAGGAATCATTAATTTCCTTGGAAATTTAAACAGCTGTCACTTGTGATACTCTTCAGGTGTACATGTGGGAGAGATTAGCTAGTGTTTATCATCCAATCTGTTCATTAAGTGCCTGCCCATGTGGAACCTCCTTCACAAGCGAAGAGTCCGGCCTGCTAAGCTCCCACAGCTAATTGGAGGCGGCCATGAATTATGCGAATGAGCTGTCGACAACAGGGAGCATGAGGCCTTACTGGTATCAGCTGGTCTCAGGACAACGTTTAATGATGCCTTGCAAACAGGATGTGGCCTCCATGGGCCCACATACTTAGTCCCCATTAATGAAGAGAGCCAGGCTGATGGCTTGGGCTTTCTGCTTGGGCTGCTGTCCTTCCAGCTTGCTCCTGCTCTCTGAGATGGCATCTTCCCACAGCACAGTGAAATGCCTCCTCCTGGAATCAGGGCCATATGAGGTCACCAACAGGCCCTAGTGGCCCCAGCTGGCCTCACTCAGAATGTTCACCCCCATTTCCTCTCTACAGGGGCGCTCGGTACGGTCATGAAAAGGCACTCTGTCCTGTCCTGAGCTAGGTGTGACTGTCTCCAGCCCTGCCTCCACAATGGGCCTTAGTCCTACTCTGAAGCTAGCTGGAATCCCTCAGTCACATATTGCAGTTTATCTCTGTCTGCAGCTTCTTCTCCTTTTGCTCCTGACTGGAGCCCCTGGGTGGACCCTGGCTCTGGTTCATGCCTTATGTTAGGGGTTGTGCTACAGCCCCTGTGGTATCACGCCCTGTTAATGAGGGTATGATCTGTGCTGGAGTTGCCCTCGGCTGTTGATTTGTCTGACTCCATGGTACAATCCAGTTCTTCTTGCTCTCTGGTTGTAATCCCATGATAAGACACAAGCTTCAGGCTTTGTCTGTGCTGCTTCATTGCAAGCATTCTTTCTGCCTTGGGAGACAAGAGATGAGCATGGTCACACTCCAGTACTGAAAATGCTTCTGAAGCTGCTGGTTCTATGGCCATGGTCACAGTCAAGGGGATGGGTGTCATTAGGTACCAGTGTTTTGTAAAACAGTGCCATAACTCTTGGAGTCAGGGACCTGCACAACCATGTGCAAGTGTCCTTAAGAGCACACTTGTGTCCTTAAGAACACAAGTACTTTTAAATACCTACTTATTTCCATTCTTGCTCGTTGTGTAATTCCACTTGGGCGGCCAGATCCGACATCATCACAATAGCTGGCATATGACCATTTAGCATGACATCAGTGTTTCAAATGGCACACGGTTTTGCTATAGACACCGGGAGCAGCTGGCAAAATACAGCCTCTCCCACTGAAGCTACTGAGAGTGGAAGTTGCTAAATGCTTTGCAGAGGATGCAAGTAATTTTCTCAATCTACTCCTTCATTATTCTAAAAAGATTTTCACTTTCTCATTCTCTATCCCTTACCCTTTCTAGAAGTTCCTAACAGTCAGCTTGAATACAATTCTCCTCATTTTCCTTCTCTTTCACTGCTTATCTTTAAACCATTGCCATCATAATGAAAAGAGAGACGGTATCTCATTTCAGGGTCCACCCAAGCCTGGTTTAGGCAGCCTGCAAGAACTGCTGGGCCTTCAGCCAAGGTCTCTCATTTGGCCAGGGTGGAAGGTTTGGGTTTGCAGTGAGAGTTTTTGAAGGGATGGGTGGAGGTGCATGTCAATACTTCTAAAAGTCATGCTCTGGCTTTGCAGTACTTTTCTGGAGATAAACAGATCCTGCATATACCACACATTGATTCTGGAATTTCTGCTACTGACCTCCTTGACTAAGGATTTTTGATATTCTGATAGGCTCCCTTCTTATAGCCGAAGTCTGGTCTGACCTATCACATAGACTAGCACCATAAGTCTGCAAACTCTAAAGGCATGCCAAGTATCAGACTGGCTCAGAAATGCTCAGTTGGGATGAATTATTTTATTATTTTCTGTGATGTTCATATATTAAGGTAAATAAGTTTGTCTCTGAAACACGAAACAGTGGACTCTGGGCTCTATCTTTGAAGAGCAGCCTAGATTCGCTATGTTGTTGCTGATTAATTTCAAACAATGATTAGGTATTTTTGTTTTAGAGCAGGATTTGACTCAAGAACAAATGAGAGAATAAGGCAGATTGCACATTGTTCATTAACACGAGCATGGCTAGTTAATTATGGAATGTTAGAATCAAACTTTACTTGAGGCTTGGCAGGCCATACATGGGATACAGCATCTCATTTTACCCTCAGTTCAAAGAGGAGAAACTGGAGAGAGACTAGAGGGGTTACCAAACAGGTTAGGAGCCCAGAACACATCACCTCTGAGGAGACATTGAGAAAGCTGGACTTGTTTCTTCCTGATGAAGAAAAATCTAAAGGGTTATTCCTAACAATAGAACTACAGTTACAAAAATGTCAGAGCCAAACTTTTATCTTTTGTGGCAAAGTACTTAAGAAAGATCAGTGGGCACAAAATGTGGCTTGTGAGGACATTAGGAAAAAACTTTTTGATTAGGAGGATAGAATCAAGGAACAAGGCAGTATGTTGAGAGTCAGAACAGTCTCTGAGTTTGTGTGGTGCCATACATCACTATGCTGGGTTGGTACTGCTTGAAGGACTTTTCTTGAACATACCCTCAAAGTACAATCTGATAATTTGGATCAGTTGTATTTTGACATTGTCTTTCTACAACTAGTTCTGTAATAATCTCAAGATATTAAAGTACACCTTTATTTAAATCTCCCTACCGATATTGAAACAGTTTGCTTAAAAAACAGTTTCTGCTGGTGTCACATCTGCTTTTCCCTTCCTACATGTATCAGATTATGCTCAGTTTTTAAGAACACAATTTATGAAGGAAGCCATTTCTCTTAAGAGAACATAAAATATAATCTATATTGTCACCATTCTGGAACTCTTACCTGATTCTTCTGCCAGGGGTACCAGTACCGTCACAGATGTACCACAAAATGCTTCTGCTGAATTTTCATTTAGTTTCTTAAACATAAAATAAATAAGCTATGCAGTTTTACCTAGCCTTCAGTATTTTTTTTCCCCTAGATTATTTAAATTTTAGAGTGCCCAGTTCCCTTTAAAATTTACTACTTTAAGATTGCACTATGCACCTGCTGAGTTTTTGAAGCTGCAGACTTGGGAAATTGTTCCTAGTGGGAAGACCTTCTGAGCCTGCAGGTATATAGTTATGCTGTATGTATAACACAAAACACAAATCTCTCTATATAAATTGGTGGCAATAAAATAATATCGTACTACCTATTGGAAGGCACCTCATAAAAAAAATTAAATGTTCAGGGTAGCTGGGAACTAGTGCGAGCATGGCCATTGTATTTGCACAGAGCAATTAATGCCAAATGTGAACAGCTAGGAGGTTGAGCCCAACAACACCTTTTGACCATGTGCAAACAGGTGGTCAACTTTCTCTCTGCCACTAAAAACCAGTATCTTTCAGGAAAAGCAACTTATATCAAATTACCTCAAGAAATCCCAGTTGCCTCCCAAGATTAGCCACTCCTCCCTAGAGAGAAAGCTTGCCTTAAACCCTGTTTATTTTAACAATAGTAAACAATTTATAAGAACAAATTGGCTGAAAGAGGGCCTAACTCTTTTCATACACTGATGGTATCAGTACATTTGCACACAGTGGTGCTGCAGTCACTGATTCGGCTGCTCTGGGAAGTCTCCATCCCAATTGGAACTCAGAGCTACATAAGTGTCTCCTTTTGGTCTTTATTGAAGACTAGTAACTAACCTTGTGAATTGAAGGAGAGAAAAGACACTACCTGATCACTTTATATTTTTTTCTAGATAGCAACTAGTAACTAGCCCATAAGGGCACTACATATTTAAGGCTTAAGTCAACTCTAATATAATGTCAGTGACTCAACTGCATTACACTGATGGTTACATGCTCTTCTACATCACCTGCAGGGTCTGACTCCTCCAGGCTACATTAATCTTGTGTTCTTTTATGTCCTTTGCCACAGCATCTAGAGGAAAAGCTGCTGCCAGCAGTGGCCATGTTTTTGTGTGTAGCTGGCCATGCTGTGCTGCGTGCTGTCATCAGCACACATATATGTGCTGGAAGCAGGCTGCAATGGACTGAAGCTGCAGAGAGACACCCTGATTTCTGTATCATGGTAGAGCATAAGTGAGAACATGCCTCACAGCTGAGGACCTGCTGTGGCTATGCAGGCACTTAGAGAGCTTTAAGACAATGAAAAGGCATAACAGAGGTGCCCACTAAGTTTTAGATGCCTCCATGATAAGGAACTGCTGAATAGTAGCATTCTTCACCACTTTTCTTGGATCTAAGTTTTATCTATATTGCATTCAACCTGGCTACTCTCAATCCTTCTTAACAAATTGGAACTTTTTTTTAATAAATGAGTTAGATTTTTATACATTCAGTATAAGAATTTTAATGAAGTTTTGGAATTCTGTCTCCAGGATGAAGTCTGCAATACTGATGTATTTTCTTTTCAGTTCCTCCCTTTCCTTGGCAATCCCCTGCTAGCATTAAAGTATTTGCCTTTCTGAATTGTAGCCTAAATGGTTACAGCTGTTGAATCATCCCAGGCTAATCAGGATGAATGATAGCATCTGAAATTTAAATAGACTTACCCCTCTCTTCACTTGGCTTTTTAAATCACTTTGCCTACATCTACACAACCTTTGACACGAAACCATGCTCATGGCATGCTCCCTGACGTAGCTGCCTCTCAGGAGGCTCACAAACAGCTTGTCTGGGCAAACCAGGTGGTGAGACCAAGGCAGTGGGATGCCACCTGTTGGGATGTTCTCCAAGATCACCTGGGGCCAGTCTCTCCAAATGGCTGTCTGTCTGTGGGAACTGTGGAGCTCTGCCGTGGTTGGCCACAGGAGGTTCTCCAGCCTGTGCTGGGAGCAGTGATGTCCAGTGACAGCAACCAGGGTCACCCAAGAGTCCAGAACACCTGAAACATCCATATACAACCTTGTACAGATGTTGAGTTTTGAACTCTGAGGTGCTGGAACTGTGCTGCAACATTTTTGTTTTAACTTTTGGTGATACTCCAAAGAGTGACTCTGGACTGAAGGAGGCAGACTGGTCTTTTTCTGCACTGCTTAAGTCTCAGCCATTTGGAAGGCTAGATTTTATCCTTGCTGCACATCAGTGATGTGCACTGTGCTACAAGTACTCTACCTCTTCCTCCCTCTCCTCACAGCCACCACTGGTCATGCTAATGTGTACCAGAGTCTTCACTCACCTAAGAAAGTGTGAGCCCTGACTCATGTGAGACGTAGAGAGAGAACTGTGCCAAAAGATCCAGGACTGGGATGGAGGATGCTGCCTGCCTAACATGGAATGGCCCCAGTTGGTGCTTAGATTTTTCATCCAAAAGAGCTTTGGTAAATACTAAAGCAGAGAATGAGTGCAGACTATGCAGTATTCAGGGGGAATGTGGAGCTGGCATAGAGATGTAGATTAGTGTTGCACAAATTGATTCATAAGGTCCTGAATTACAGTAAGAGAAGGGCTCTGGTATGTATGTGCATTCAGTGTAGACCCCTGCAGTTCATCTGGTTCCTTCAGTTCTTGAGGTTGTGGCTGCATTTCTTCCCTCAGCTTCTCATTTACAACCTCTACACCTGAGGACCCACAAAGTCACAAGACTTTATTGTCTGTGACTCCTCCTGACCCTGTTTATGCTGGCTGTTCACAGCTTATGCAGAAGGAAACTTGGTGGGAGCTAGTGTTCTCTCACTCTGTCCCTTCCTTTTGGGAAGAGCACCACTGAGCAATGCCAATTCTTTTGCTTTGAGCCAGATGCCTTGAAGGAGTGGTGATAGTATTGGCCTCTGCCCCACCCACATGTTCTAGTTTTGACACTTTCTTCCTCTTTGATGACTCTCATATTTTTGCTGACTTTTAAATTTTATCATCCTTTACTTTGGCTGGGTAGCTGCTATTAGACATGAATGAAGTATGTTTTTAGGGGGAAATCCATTGAGAACAATGGTCATAAGCAGATGACTCGGGAAAAACAAGAACAGAGCAAGCAAATGAGTGTCTATGAGGTCTCCCAGTTTTATACGCCTGTCAGCTGAGAGATTTCCAGAATCAGGTGTAGTCTCTATGCATTTAGGACTCTGTAAATGATTTTTCTTCCATTACCTGGTGTAGTGCCCCCTCAAATATCATCTGTGTGCAACATCCACTACTGCCCTCCCTGTCACATTTGTTTGGATCAGAATATGCAGTCTTCACTTGATGCCTTCCTGGCTTTTCACTGGAGAAAATAGTGAGCAGCTGATCCCTATTCACCTCTATGCCTCTTATTTTTATGTAAACATCTCCTATTTTCCTTTGGTGGTTTATTTTTCATTATAAAGAAGACTGGTCTAGTCAGTCATTCCCTTTACCTGAGTCACCATTTAAAACTATAAGGGTTATTGCTTGCAAGCAGTTTATACTTCCTCCAGATAATTAATCTTTTATGGATGTAGAGCCACCATTTTTAAATGCCCTCTCCTTGTACTTTATTTACACAGAAAAATATGCCCATCACTGTCACTTCAGAGGTAGTAGTTTATGGTATCCTTTGAACTGTCTTGTAAACAAGAATACCATGAATCTTTTATCCTCCATCACAGTGACATTCCTATTTCTACAAACTTGGAGGCTTCCTGTAACACAACACAACAATTTCACAGTTTAATAGAGTTTTCAGTTTCACTGAAGCAACAAACTAGGAAAAAAAGGAGTTTGTCTAAAAACTCTTGGAAGGTACAACTTGAGCTACATTAAGCATAAACCAAGTGTTTGCCAATGCTTACTTGTTTCTCCTGCAGCAATTGCAATAACAATATAATGTGCATGTGAGCCTTCAATGAGGCTTGTCCTGAAGGCTGCAGGAATGGAGTTTCAAGTGCTGCTGCTCATAAATAACATTGCCTCCCATGATTCAAGTTTGATGGCTTTGAGCTTTCTGCTCTGATTTTTACTCATTTGTAAATGTAAAGCCCACGCTGTCAAAAATAATCTATTAGGATGTTCTAAGAGATTTTCTTAACCACAATAGGCTGGAGAATCCCTTTTGTATGATCAGACTTTTTTGTAAATGATGTTTCTTTTCATTGGCACACGAAACTCAGTTGCTTTTGTCTAACTATATGATGTGTAAATCATCTTGCTGATACCAGCATCCTAGGAATCAGTTATGTGAAAGAGCTTTTGCAAATAATGCTTCTTGCCCTTTGCCCATTTAAAACCCAACCCAAACAAACAAAAAAATCCTCTCGTAGCTAAGATGTGATCTGTTTAACTCAACAGGAGGTTTCCAGGACTTGGGTGAATTTTAACCATCCTTTTTGACATAAGTCAAGCTGTGCAAAGCAATGAAATTCTGATTGACGTGTGCTGGGATGACTGGATAGTGTTACAGTTCCCTCATTAAGAGGTACTGGAGTTAAGCAGGGGGAGTTGAACTTTCCTCTGTATTAAAACAACAAGCGTGGGAGACGAGGAGAGCAAGCTGGAGAACAGGAGTTCACCTTATAACAACAAAGACTTAACATGCAGTATATCAAGTCTCCTGAACTTTGTCCTGCTTGGTAGTTTATCAGACAACCAAGATGAACAAAACAGCAAAGAATGACTTAAATCTGTCCTGATTTCAATCTTCTGGCCTAATTTTCAACTTAATTCTTTTTCTGTTCCATCATCTCATTGTTCTGTGTTCCTTCTCCTCAAGAGACACTCACAGTTTATACTAATCTTAGAGTTCAAAATATATATAGATCCCATTAGTGAAATAAAACACAGTGAAGATGGGTGAGATGTAAGACAGACGTTTTTCTAACCTAGTGATGACTTTCCCCTTTTCAGCATTGCATCCAGTTTACTCTAAAAATGAAATATGGCACAAATAGTCTCCACTAATTTTTTGTCAATGTTAACAGTACCTAACTACTGTTACAATCCATGGCAATACATTTGTGGCTTTTTTGAAACAGCAAAGACTTTTCATACCACCAAGAAGAGAATAAACCCTACAATATGAACTGACACTCTGAATCAAATTTTACAGAAAGTCTGTATGAAAATTAGAAGACATGACATTTCAGTTTGCAAAGTTAAAATTAGGCTATTTTGACTGGGGGGGTTGGTTCCAGAAAAAGACACCACAACTCACAAGATCAACATTCAGCAGTGCTGAATTACTTAGAAGCAATCAGTCAAAAATAGTTTGCCTTGGAAAAAAACAAGTGATTGAAATCTTGATGTTGAGGTAAACCCAAGACACTGAGAAACACTTCTGTTGATTACAGCTGGAGAAAAGCAAGTCAAGGAAGACAATTATGCAGTAAGTGAGCAATAGAACTGTAAAACTTGGTTTCACAAGGAATTTTGCCCTAAGTTCTGTTCTACTCTCCCAGGGAATTGCAGCTCTCTCTTCATACCTCCTTAGTTTTTCTTTTCCATGTGCTCACGCTGTTATGGCCATGTATACACTGATGGCTCCTCTACATACACAGATTGATTAGGTAGAGCTGTAACACTCTTTTAGCCAGAAACAGTACTAATTCAAGGTTTTGGAAGTGCTTTTGCCAAGACAATAAAGTTAAAACACAGTGGGATACTGTGGTTTATACAGAGAAAATGGTAGAGAATGGAAGGGAACCTGGTTCACTTACAGTGAGTATGAGTTCCAAATACTGTCAAAGCTTGAGCAAGGCAGCAATTTTCCCAGCCAGACTCTATGACTTCCTCCTAATGGTGCCTGCAACAGCCAGCAGCTGCAAGAGTCATTTCTTCTGTCACAGGGCCTTGAATAACACATACCTTTGTGCCTAAAATGTGCCATGGAGTTAGAATTCAGTAACAGAGGGCTGAAGAGCAGACTAGAGCACCATCTTAATCACATCTTCTCTTCCAAGAAAATAAAAAGATTTTGTTTAGTGATACTTCCTCAGTGCTTGGAATCATTGTGTTTCCTAAACAACTTACTCACTTGTGGGTTAGATAGGCTAATGTCTGGGCTAATAGCCAGAGTTACAGGAGGAACAAGCAGTCATTCACTTTGTTTTTTGTTCCTAATTTTTCTGCTTTTTAATTTATCTTGATAAGTGTTTCATTGTGGCAAATATATGTAGTTCTCCAACTACTTAGCCCTAGTGTGCAGTGCTTGGAGCAGAGACCTCATTCTTTATGGTGCCTAATTCAATACAGCATAAGTCTAGCTTCAACTCCTGGATACTGCAGTAGCATAAATATTTAAATAAAATGTTACTCTACTATGCTGTATGTTTGAAGTTTGGCCCATGTACGCCCTCTCAGCAGTCTGCAGAGTTTGTGCTGAGGAGGCAAATTAATATGTTTCTCCAACAGAACCAGAATGTATTCTCCATTGCCTTGGGTAACATCACCTGATAAATTCACTGCAAGGGTTTCCAAATGTATTGTGTGAGTGGAGTTAGTTGCAGTGTTACTAGGAAAAACAGAGAAATGTTTAGCCTGGATGCTTGACCTAGTAAATACTTATGACCTAACATAAGCCCCAATTCAACAAGGTACTTAAGCACATACCTAAATACCCACATGAATAAAGTCAGCCATGCTTTTAAGTGTCTTGTTGAACCTGGGCCATACAGAAGCTGAACACATCAAGCAACTACCCACATCAAGTTCCAGTAAAAGAAATTTGATTTTAAGAGTGTATTCCCTCTGACTGTTAACACTGAAAATGAGAGAGAAAATTTCTGCTACTTCTCCTTCTTGGACAGAGACTGTGCATATTCCTCCTTTCACTGAAATGTTTTCTCTCTGGTATCAAAAGCGATTTATGAATTTTTGGAACTAAACCATATAATGGGAAACAAAAAACATGTGAAACCATATTTTTTGGTATTATTTAGTCCCTGAACCTTTCATAAGACCAGAAATAGTCAAATAGGATGACTCTAATAAATGCAATAAATATAAAGTAGATGAAAATTAGTAACAGGAAAGCTTGTTGAATTGGGTTGAACTTTGTGGCATGTCTCTTCTCCAAGGGGTTTTGTGGTCAGTGGACTAAGTCTGACTTTTTATGTGTGGAATCTACAGCTTCAACAGTGGGGAAAAGCTATTCTGGGATATAATGGTTGGTTAGCCAGTGGCTGGTCAGTGTTTTGATGTGTGCTTTGTTGCCATTTTGAAAAATATCAGTGCACTACAGTTGTCAAACTTATCATTTACAAATGTTTCATGGATGCAAGCAGAAGACTCTGTCTGTGGATCAACCATTTATCACACATTCAGAGATAAGTTCAACTTTGGACCATAGCCTTTTAAATTTTTATAAGGTAACTGAAGTTCTCTCTCAAAGTACATTGAGTGCTATCTTGAGATTTATACTGGCACTATTGTTCTACAGCATGAACACAGCAAAATCGCTGCCTTTACTGAAATAATTACTTACACTGCGTTATAAAATAATCTATGTAAAATTGTTAATTCATAATGCCCTCCAGCTAGTCTGTCTCAAATTAAACCTACCAGATCAGATGATAGTGCTATTCTAACTTGCTCTATGGAGCTCAGGGCAATCTTGCTATACAGCAGTGCATACAAATTCATGGTTACCAGAAATGCAACAGCACTACCACTGCAGTTTTATCTGCATTGTGATAGTGCCTATGGACTGGGAAATCATAATTCTCTGTTCTAGCCAAGTACAGTCCCTTCTCAAAAGGGTTTAATCATCCACTTAAAACAATGATTTAATCAGTGTGTTGAAAGCAGTGGTGATAGCAAAAGAAAAAAAAAGGGTTGTATGGTTTCTTATGATATGCAATTTTTTTAATGTGTAATCTAGACATAAAAAGCTAAAAGACATTAATGACTCTTTGGATGGGATGATAGCCTGGTACCTTCAGGGATTTGATAAAGTGACCTTGTGGATTATGTATATCTGTAAATGACTGCCTGGGAGAGAGGATTAAACGTTTTGGACTTAAAAAATTGCAGGAAACACCCTTTTTCCACACATCTTCAGAAGTTGTTGCTTGGATCTCCTCAGTTATCTTCAGACAGGCCCAAGCTATATCTATGCCTTCATACTCATGTCTTTGAACTAAGCCACTCTTAAGCCATTCTTTTATCAACAACTGCAGGATAGCAATTCTTTATGCAGAACATTGCTGATGTTTACAGACGCCTAAGGAACCAGAAGTATTTCCTCACTGGCAGCCAAGATGGACCTCATGCTTTATTTCCCTGGTCTTAAATCAAAGCTTAAGGGTTTCATTTTGTATCTTCTTGTTGACTCACTGGTCTAGGGAGATCATTCCTGTGAGGGAACCTTGTTTCTGCATTGAGCACTGGTAGCTATCATTGACGTTGAAAAATAGCAGCTTGGAAAACTGGACTCCTGTGAGGCTGAGCAAGGACTTTGATCTCAACTTGTCAAATAGTGTTCATCTTTCTTGTTGTGAAACCTGAGCATATAATTTAGTTTCCTGTTTTACAGTTATGCAATGTTTTCTTAAGACCATTATTTGAATCCTCCTCTGAGATGTGAATTAAAAGGTAATGCAAAGGTAACATCCATTTCACAATTTCCAATGAACAGGAAGATTTCTGGACATAAAAGGAACTGGTCTCACAATTTTTGGCCAAGGAGTCCTGAAACCAGATGGTATAGATTTTGTACCTAAGCTTATTCAGCATTTACTGCTGGCTGCTCTATTAGTCCTGGCAGCTGCTTGGAAACCTCCTATCCCCCTGAAAATTAACACCTGGTTTCAAAAATACTGAAATACAAGTGATGGAAAAACTATCTAGTTTCATAAAAGGAAAATAAATGCATTATTAAATGGAAATTTGTTAGCTCAGAAGTAACTCTGCTTCTAGAAGCAGATAACTTTTAAAGAAGATAACTTTGTCTCATGGAAGAAATATTATAAAAAATAAGTAACTTTCAGGATGTCATTAAACATGTTCAGATGAATAAATATAACTGTTCATGCTTTAAGTGTTTGGAAACTAAACACTGACTTAAAAGATGTTTTCAGACTTGGGCATCTATCGCCACAGACCTAAAGTAATACTTCAAAGTTTTTAGTCTCAATAACCTATTTGTTCTTAAGTATACCTGCACATGTTCAGATTTTACGGAGATAGTTTGATCTTGATATCCTAGAGCCAGTTACCTTGTCCACAAAATGAGGATCATGATTTCTGTTATCAACTTTACTGTAGTTCTGTGATGAGTAGATACTTGCTTGCAAAGGTCTCATAAGTGTTCAAGCTATCAATGCATATGTACTGGGAAAAAAAGGACTAGATTTCATTGAAAGATTGGAACAAATTCAATTTTTCTTATTTCCAGAGGAACTAATAATCATTCTGGATTTTTAATATTTTTGTTATATGCATTTAGATCAGAATTAATCCCTCCAATTTTATAAAATAAGTAGATTTTATGTATGTGATTTTCTAAGGTTTCTTCCTGAAATTCCATGTCCCTAAAATCTACATAATCTTCCATGCCTGCTCAGTGCCTCACACTTCTCAAGGCAGCCCTGACAAATGGTCAAGTGCAATAAATGCCAAACTCATAGAGCTTGTGCCTCAGAGACTGTAAATATTTACAGGCTCCTCCTTGACAGCTGATGTCCCTGTTATAACTCCAGCATTTTTTTCAGCTCAACTTCCCGTTGTGGAATATGGGACAAGGTCAGGTTTTATTGGTGCCTCAAGGGTGAGGAAATGTCTTCTTTTGTTCTCCCTTCCTCTCTTTGCCTCCTTCTCATGATTTATAGAATCACAGAATCACAGAAGGGTTTGGGTTGGAATGTACCTTAAAGATCATCAAGTTCCAACCCCCCTGCCATTGGCAGGGACACCTTCCACCAGACCAGGTTGCTTTAAGTCCCATCCAGCCGGTCCTAAGAACCTCAGACTCTCTCTAGATAGAGATTTTGACAGTGCAGCACATATTTCTCACATCTTTTGGCAGGTAGTAGCGGATTGTGAAGTTCTTTGGGTCCCCAGACTACTTTTTCTGAGTAGGTGGGCATCCACATGTCAGGCAGTAACTGAAATTTACAGATCTCTACACAGTTTGATTTTCAACTAATCACTTTTAACTACTAGTGTATGTCAAACAGCTAAAACGTCAGAAAACTTAAACACTACAGTTAAATTCACATTGTCTACAGTTTGCAAAACTTAATGTGGTCAAGATCACGTTTCAAACACAGTTTCACCCTATAAATAAAGCTTTTAGATAACCCAGTAAGAAAAACACATGCTTTTTCATAGCAGCTGCAATTGTTCTTCCAGCTGTGCAATACATCCACACACTAATACAGGGTCTGGTGTTTGGCTCTGCATCTGTTTGCAGAAGCCACACGAATTCCTGAGTTGCATTTGGGCACTGTTTTACTGAAATGTAGTTGAGCTGCACATGAAAGCAACAGAGAAGGTGGAGTGTGGTACAGTTTTGTAGCACATATTTGCAAGAATGCTTTTCCAGCATTCTTGTCCTTGTATTTCACTATGAACTGTGTTTTCTGTTTTGGCTTTGACATGTGAATGAGTGCTAGTGCCAAACATTTTATTGATCTCTAGAGTAAGTGGACAGCTACTTAGGCAGCTATTGAGGATTCTTTCTTTAGCATTTTTGTTGTGCTTCAGTTGGAAGTCAATAGGAAGACATCTTGCAAAAGACAAGATGTATTTATTTAACACATGACATAGTGAAGATATTTGTTTACAAAGATAATAAATGCTGAGGTTGCAACTAATCCTACAAAATTCAAAAAATGTCCTGATTTTCTTGTAGAATGTAGATTGCTTTGAAGTTGAGTAAAAAGAAAGACTGGTTGTATTTCAGACACAAATGTTATTAATGAGAAATGCAAGACATGATTGTGTACAAAACTTGTATCTCATTAACTTATGATTGTGTTGCTTTACAGAACTGAAAAGGCCCAAGTTTCTGAGACACCAAGTTAGATGTCATGGGCATTTTATCTCTTAAGTTATATTAATAGTTTTCATTATTTGCTTCTAAGAATATTTAAGTATATGAAAAAAAATTGCATATTATTAGAAACTATCCAATAAAATCTATCGACGTATTTTGTGATGGAAGAAGGGAGTGGAGAACTTAGCCATCAGTAAAGTATTCTAGATATCTTCACTGTGTTTTGCACAGGCACAGGGTGAGAACTTGACTAATAATTTTCAAACACTTATTAAACTTTAAAGACTGGAGGAATATGTGATCACATGATGTTCTTCATGTACTGAAAAAATTGTTAAAGAATTAAAATTTCATTGAGATTAAGAGAAGGATCTATATGCTCGGAGCAACAGTTTTCAGGAAACATGCTAAGAAGAGGTTTTCCTGTATATGTGTATATAGATTTGTGGATCCAAGAAGATAATAGACAAATCGGGGCTGATACTTGAAAAGTATTTAAGGTATGCCAGAATCATATTTATGAATCATAAGAATATGAATCATATTTATGATATGCCAGAATAAAAGTAATGCTGTATAAAAATGCATTAATCATCTAGTTATGCATATAGCAAGTCATATCTCTACTAGGTTCAGGCAGTCCTTTTTCTATGCAAATTCATATATTGGAGACTTCAAGCTACCAGAGAAATGCTAGAACTGGAAATATGGAATCAAATATTTCTTAAAACAGAACTTCCAAACCCCATCTTGTACTTTGTTACGAGTAGGCAATTATGGTGCAAAATTCAGAAATCACATTTAATTGCTAAATTCAGCTTTATATACATATGGAACAGAGTCTCCAGAGGAACACAATCTAAATCAAAACTTCATGTCCAGACATTGCTGCTAGGAGAATTCAAATCTTTTGTATGTACAGCTGTACAAATATATTTAACACATTCTCCCACAAATTTATGCTCAGAGCTGTAGTCGTTTACTTGCAGGTTTAATTTTGTTGCTGTGCTATTGCACCATTTCCCATTGGAGTAAGGAAAAATAAAATTTTGAAATTAAGCTGTTTCATAAAAGATTTAATACATTTCTTATCCTGTGTTTGCTCCCTGACATCAAGCAACTCTGAGTGTTAGACAACACAATAATTCTAAGCTCTGCTTAAAACCTGAGAACAGTCTAGTCCCACAACTGATACTGTCTAAACAAAACCATGGCAAAACAAGGAATGAATGAAAAACAATTCTTTCTAATGGCTGAAGCACAGAGCAGAACCTGTGGACCAGACTCGGTATAATCAATTGCTAACAGGTACTTTCTACATATTCATCCCTACGATACCTTTGTGGTGAGTATATTTGTCCCAAGAAAAGGATTTTCATTGCATTTTCCCATTAAATTTTGGGGTTGAAGACTGCATTTCCCATCTCTCAGAAGCATGCCACAAGGCTGTGGACGTGCAGATGTGCCTACTTCCCATTCTGCATGTTGAAATACTGTTGTAGCAAATAGAGCATGATTAAGGACTACAAAGAAAAAGCCCAAGTGGCTGATACTGAAGGCTAGTAGTCAGGACAGCCTCCAAGGGTAGTGGGGATTCATACCTTGGTCCTGCCTAGATGGAACATAAAATAAAATCCAGAAAAAATCCTGACATGGGCCAGATTCCTTGTTAAGTCTGATCATTGAGCTTTCCTAATTTTGACATACAACTCCTTGTGCAGGACTCTTAGCGTTCAGCGCCACTGACAAGTGCCACAATCATTGCTGCATTACTTCACATCTGCATGTACAGAACACTAAACCGGGGGCCAGGCACAAAGTCTGGCATGCAATAGTAGTAACTACTGTCTTTAGAGCACGCCATTAGCAGGCAGCAGCTCTGGTCTGAGACAACAAGCACTCTCCCAGCCAACTCCTGGATACAGCACACAGGCTGGTGCATGGCATTGCCCCAACAGTGGGGACTGACTAGATAATCTTATATTTAGGGAGAATTTTGCCATAAATACCTGAGCATAGAATGCTTCTTGCTCTCAGATCTGTGACTATGTCTAACACTCTACTCATAAGTACAGAGCTGGCCTACAAGGTCAAAAAGAAGAGTTTTATTCTGAATGAACAATCAGATTCTGCTGGGCCTGCTAGAGGCTCCTGACTCCTAAAGAAAGAACAGATTAAAAATAAGTAAAAAAGGTAACTATTTTAAATTGCCCTCTGTGCTGGGAATCACATAGAAAACAAGTAAGGCTGTGAACTATACATCTGGGTACTGATGTCTGTGGATCTTTACACAAACATGTATTTCAGAACCATGTTTCAGGCTTATAGCTAAGGGCAAATAAATATTTGTCATCCATGTATAGAATTCACAAGTGTAAGAACTGTTAAATTGCAGAAGGCAATAGTTAAATTTATTTTGGAAGTAAAAATCAGTTTACTTCTTTGTCAAAAACCGTAATAAGCAAGTACAATGCTGGTAAATACTGAAATAAGTGAGAGTACTGAGTTCACAAAGCACCCAAATTGGATTAATCTGCTCAAAATATAATGTTACATAAACCATTTAATGGATATGCTTTTATGAACATGTGTTTGTATTGGGTCTGGTGGAGATGGAGTTCATTTTCCCATAACAGTCCTCACAGTGCTGTGCTTGCATTGGTAGCTAGAAAGGGGTTGATAACACACCAGGCTGTGGGTGGGCAAAATCCTGGGAGGGGACACAACTGGGGCAGCTGACACAAATTAACCAAAGGGATATTCCACACCATGTGACATCAGCTCAAGCATAAAAGCTAAGGAAAGGAGGAGAAGGTAGTGGTGGTATATGCTATTTACAATGTTTGCTCTCCTGAGTAGCTGCCATGGGTGCTCGAAGCCCTGCTTCCCAGGAAGTGACTGGACATGGCTGGCTCATGGGAAGTAGAGAATAAGAACATCAGTGTTTTTTTCTCCTTGCTTTGAGCATGCACAAATTTTTGCTTTGGTAAACTGCCTTATTTCATCCTAGGAGTCATTTTCCAGGAAAAGTTTCCAGTTATTTTCTCTTCCCTGTCCAGCTGGGAAGGGGGAATGATAGAGCAGCTTGGTGGGCACCTGGTGCACCACCAACATCAACGCCCTGTAGTCCTTTTTGACACCTAATGTGAGGCATTAGGATTAAGAGTTCCATGCTCAGCCAAGGCTGAGCCAATGAGGAATGACACTAATGGCTCTGTGATAACATATTTAAGAAGAAACCAGAGTTACTGTGCTGAAGGAATTGAGGCCAGAGAAGGAGCAGAGTGAGAACCTGTGAAAGGAACAGTGCTGCAGACACCAAGGTCAGTGGAGAAGGAGGGAGAAGAGGTGCTCCAGGTGCTGAAGCTGTGCCCCTGCAGACCATAGATGACTATGGGGATGCAGAGATCCACCTGCAGCCCCTGGAGGAGGCCACACTGGAGCAGGTGGATGCCTGAGAGGAGGCTGTGAACCTGTGGGAGGCTCAAGCGGGAGCAGAGTCCTGGCAGGGACCTGTGGAAAGAGGAGCCCATGCTGGAGCAGGTTTCCTGGCTGGACTTGTGACCCTATGGGGAATCTACACTGGAGCAGGCTGTGCCTAAACGACTGCACATCATGGAAAAGTGACCCCCGTAACAGCAGTTCATGGAGAACTGTTGCCCATGGACTCACATTGGAGAAGTTTGTGGAGAACTCTCCTGTGGCAGGGACCCATGCTGGAGGTCTCCTCTCTCAAGGGAGGTAAGGACTCTGCCTGAGCAGTGGCAGAAACAGTGTGTGATGAACTGACCATAACCCCATTCCCTGTCTTCTTGTGCTGCTGGGTGAGGAGGTAGACCTTGGGAAGGAGGGAGGGTGGGGGGAAGGTGTCTGAAGATTTATTTCACTTCTCATTAGCCTGCTCTGATTTTGTTAGTAATAAATTCAATTACTATCTCTAATTCAAGCCTGTTTTGTCCATTATAGTATTCAGTGAGGGATCTCTCTCTGTCCTTATCTCAACCTGTGAACCCTTTGTTATATTTTCTCTCCCTGGTCCATTTTTGGAGGAGAGTGACAACAATGGTTTTTCTGGGTACCTGGCATCCAGCCAGGTTCAATCCACTACAATGTTCTATGGTTTTATTTTGTTTAATCTTCAGAGGCCTCTAAATTTAATTTTAGACGAACTGGCAAACTTTTTCCTGACTAAAGAATGCTAAATAAAGCCTAAAGAGGGATGGTTAGGATCAGAATCACTCCTTGTCTCCATCTACTTCATTCTGCACAGGTATTGTAATGATGTTACAAATGCTGTTGAAGAATTAAGCCATCTTTATAGCTATTTCACATACTTGTAGCACTGCAGAATAGTTGAGCATACCAATGAGCACAGGCTTTCTGCTGAATGACTTTTACATTAGGAAGTCCCCCATATAAACTAGGCCACATTGTTCCCACATTCTTTCTATGCTTGGGTTTTTTTCTCCTCATTCTCCTGTCCTGACTCTCTTCCAGGACACTTTGCAGACAAGAGTCGGCCTAGTGACATCACTACATGATCAGATAAAAGTGGGAAGAATGCTAGAGAACTGCAAACACATATTTCAAAACAGCAAATATCTCTAGACCAGTTTGAAAAACATGCTGGAAGAAATTTTTTTGACGACGAGTATAAGCATATTTTTATTCCCTCTGCAAAGGAGAGAATCATTCAGTATCAGTGTATTACCCTTAAAAACAAAACAAAACAAAAAAATTGAAAAAGCACATTCCTGCCAAATTTTTAGGCCAAGAGCTGCCTCTGAACAGCAATTTTATGCTTTTTTTTGTGTTGTTTTATGGCAGCACAAAGTAGTTGATTTGTAAAGGGGCAAAGCACCATCAGTCAGGGTGGCAATGAGCAGCAGTGGGAGGCTACTGACCTGCTCTCAGGGAACCATTCTATAGTACAGCTGGTACCATTGGTGCATCACTGGTTACATTAAGGAGCAGTAGCTCCTACCCAGGTGAAGGTACTTAAAAAATACCACATATCATTGCTATGATGAACATCACTGTACACTGAAAAACAAAACTCTGCCACTATTTGGGCAAGGCAGCCAAAATACAAAATGTAAAATACCCAGGGTAAAAATGAGAGATGTTAGAACTGACTTTTGTTTTCCAAGTGTCAGCTCACATTACAGTATGTTCCTTATAAAAAATTTTGCATTTATGTTATGACTCACTCTGTGTTTTTATGGCATTAGTTTTGTTGTAATTGTATTTGTGCAATAGGTGTGGCTTTCAGCTTAAAACAGAATTTTTCTTACCTTTGTGGTAGTTTAATTACCCTACCTAAGCTCAGGTAGGGAACCTCAATGTGGCTAGAAAATCAGTATTGCACCTCTGTTTACTAAACCAGTTCTACTGCCTGTGGTGCTTCCACATACATTTATGTACTTAACAACAGGCTTGCACAGTCACGTAGAGCAGGGGAAGAAAACTTGACGTGGCTTTCCATCCCCACAGTCACTACAGTTATTCTTGGGTCTAGTGGGTTAAGGCTCTGATGCAGTTTCTTACAGCAGAGAGCAGCATCTTGCCTCTGTGCAAGGCTACAGCTGCTGTCTTTTAGTTTTACTATCCTGAAGCATTACACCCTCAATGTTTTCCTTTGTGTCAAACACTGTTTGAAGAAAGTGTATTTGCTCTGTACTGAAAGAAAAAGATTGTATCAGCAGTTGTTTATTTACAAAACTGTGGTCAAAGTTGCATTTATTTAAGTAATACTTTACGGCGTGGTTTTACATTCAAGGAAGTATAGACATGGTCTTTCACTCTCTAAACTACCACTTCCATTTAATTGCATTTGAAACTGCAAATGTTACTCTCCCCGGAAGGCAGAATGATTCTAAACTACTGAAGGAATTTTTAGCTCAATGGATAATTAATCTTTGAAGCTTTTTTCTAAACATTATATAGCAAGATATTAAAAAAAAACCACCCAGACCTGAAACTACATTCCCAAGAATAAAATTAGCAGCTAACTAGCCGAAGGGAAAAGGATTTAGTAATTCCTGTACTTCATCATATTCTCTGAAGAAGTACTTTTCTTTCCTTTATGCTACAGCAGCAGCATTTTAAAACTTTCCTTTTGGTACCTTAAGAAAACTATTGATTCTCAACACAACCTGCAATAATTTCACAGGGGTTTATATTTTGCTAATAATTCCTGTTAAAAAAAAAAAAGGTGTTTGTGAATTTGCAGAAAGCATGACAGAATCAAAGATTTCTGTGTACTCTAAAGAAATTTGAGCATTTCTGTAATGATGGAAACTAAAAAGTAATGCTGTAGTTCTCTAGAGTGCTTATTTTTTGCTAATACAAGCCTAATGTTTTCAATCACTTTTCACAGAAAAAAATAGGTAGTTGAACTTTGCATCCCACTCTTGATAGTTTGTATTAGATCATTAATTTCTTAACATAATTTTAAAGACAAATGATTCCATGTCTGCTTACTACAGAAAGCAGATCACTGAGGAACCATTTGCAGTAAACTGGCATATATTATATTATTTCATTCTCAGATGACTGCACATTCCTTTTGGCAGTTAATAAATAACTTCTGAAAATCTTCATGGAAAACACACATTTTGATTACAGCCTATTTGAATTATTTGCATTTTATCTGAAATGTTCTCCTTTTTACCTCCCTTATTAATTACAATGGTAAAAGAAATAAATACAATTTACTTATTTTTCTCCTCTTGTCCTCTTGACAGCACAATACATGCCAGCTTTGTGCACTAATGGCAATTCCTGTTGTAGTATATGTGTATTCCATGCACTCTGAAGGCAATCTTTAAATTCTTGCTTCACTTCAGTGGCCACTCTTTAGTTTCTATCATGTTCACATATAACAATAATGTTATGGCTTGACTTCTGTCACAAAAAGTGTGATTTAAGTTTCCAGCAATCAATTCACCTCATCTGAAACATAACCTGTTACTTTGCTGTTTCTCTTTGAATTTAGTTTGCTGAAGTCTGTCATCGGGGTTACTGGGGCAAACAAGGTGGCAGGCAGACATCCTGCTGGCTACCATCTACCATTTATTAATTAAAAAAATATAATTATCTGTATTTGGTTTTTGACCTGAGATATACATATGATCATTTTTCTAATTGACTTTAATGTTAACAAACATAGCCCTTCTTTTAGTACATTTATGGGGTATGTAGGCAGTGCCAGGCAACAAGTGGGCCTTTTTCATTTACATTGGCCTAATGAGCACTTCCATCTCTGCTTTAGGAGAGCTGAGGATTACTGACAACCTCAAACACCAGCAAGAGACAGAGTTTTTGCTTCAGGTGTGGACATCTCAAATTGTGATCATCTATTTTCCCCTGCAACCGTGGCAGAAAACTAGTAGAAAGTTGTATAGCTAAGCAGACCATTGCATAGCACATCATTTTGTGTTTCAGAGCTGACATAACCCAAGGGACATTAATGAAGAGGTAGAAAAAATGCTGTTGCATATCACACTTCTGTCGCACTTTTCTTTCTGACTGAAGAAAAAGTCATCAGGGAAAAAACTCCCTGTGGGAGATGAAGCTAAAAGATGTTGCTACCCTTCATGTGAAGAACAAAGTGAAGAAGAAACAACCATCAGTCTCAGGCCTTTTTGTGGTCAACTCCTCTGATCCACTGTCTCTGATAAATATAATTAGTTGGCAGGTGAGTAATAAGTATCCATCTATTAATCTTTGAGGTCCTTATATTGGCGGCAATTGCTATTACATCTTATGCTGATTAGGCCAGTTTTTAGTAAAGTAAAATCCTGAGGAATATAATTAAATTGTGTGCTCTCCTTTCTTCCATTTGTAACACATTTGCATAAAATATATATTTTTACAGCAGAGAACAGGCATTTTTGCCTGTTCAGGCAGTATTCTTACTGTATAGTATTCTTACTGTCTAGTTTTGCAAAAGTTTCTGAAAAAAGGGGGGTTTTTTTGGTAGGCCTGGATTAGCTGATTAGAGCAGAGGTACTGGCAGATCGTTCTGGCTTGTATGTAGTCATTGCAAGCATGACATGTGAAGAAAATAACATTCTGTTCCTTCTGGAATTTAGGAGAGGAAATAGGACTGCCATTAAATGGGTGTAGTAGATCTGGGAGCAAAATGCAAATAAAGTACAAATCTAAAAAATAATGAGAAAAGTTACATGAGAATAGATGAAATGGGTATCTGAAGTAATTATTTTCTGTTTAATTTATTAATCTTTATGGTTTTCATTGGAAACATCTAAAAAAACCATTTTCCTCTTACATAATTTAATAAAGTAATGGACAGTTGTGTCGATGTGATCCTGCATCAAATTCCTTCAAAAGCAGTGAAACTGATATACTTTTAGCTGATGGCGTGTCAAGTGCACGAGGAGTATCTCTGAAGGCAAGAGTGACTGCTGAGCTGCGATTTATAGGCTTCAGTATGAATGACATTCATTTTATGAATGCAATCAAAGCAGTCACAACAGACAGATGGTGTCTGGCCTGTGGAAATGAGCTGACTTCAGACAGGTTCTTAGAGCTTGACATACAGAGGGCTGGTACACAGAATGTCCTGAAAAATGAAACTGAAGCCTAAACTGTAAACTTTAAAATCAGCAAAACAGTCACAATTTCACATATAATTTATGATGTTTTGCCTTTTTGTTTTTAGTGTTCTGGGCCTGAAACACATATAAAATAGAACTAAATACAAAACCCAAAAGTAATGAAAATAATTGATTCTAGAGAATTCTCTCCTTTCTTCATGAAAATAAAAGGTGAATGCCAAATACAGCTTGACTAGTATTTATTACTGCAATTAAATTATTGTCATTACATCAATAGTGACAGCCACAAGGCAAAAGTTTCTTGTAAAAATTGCCATTTCCCCCTCCTTTTCCAAGCAAGGGGTTTTCTTAAGTTCCACAGAGGAGAGAAAAACACACCATTTGCTCCTTTGTATTATCTCTTTTCCAGTTTCTCTACAAAAGTATTCAACCACACCCGAATTATCCAACAGAAAGAATATACAAATGTAACAGGAGAGTCAGTCTGTATGCCCCCATCACTATGATCAAGCCTATCAACTACACTATAGAAGAGTTTACATTTGCTGAATTGTTATGTTCTGTTTTAGAGATATCTTTTCATCACCGAACAAAACATCAAAAGATTTTAGGCTTTGACATCCACATCCAGGATATGTTTCAAAGTCTTTCGTCAACCACTGAAACTGGATTAGCACCAGAAAGTATTTAACAGTCTCTACCTGATGAGAGAAGAAACCGATGGACCTCTAGCTCAGTAAGAATTTATAAAATGTGATTATTAATTTCAAGATATAACACTGTTTAAACAGAATTCTTCAGCATTTTTGGAGGGAAGATTCACTTTAAAAATGTGATTTGATGAAGAGCTGATGAAGAATTTGACTGAAGACAATGTCAAAATCCAGAAACAAAATAAGGAAACTAATAGTTATGAAGTACAGACTGGGAGAACAAATATAACAAGTTAGGATGTGCTTATAAAAGTTTCAGGATAGAAAGGAAATGTGGCTTTTTAATTTCATTTCCAAATATTACCCTTATTCCTACTGACAGTGCACGAGAACAGTGGATAAAATTAGTCTTTAAATTCATCTCTTTCCTTACAGAAAGAGAGAGCTAAATGTTTACTGGTTTGCAGTTCACTAGTGATGGCCCCGAACTTGGCCTCTTTTAAGCCACTGAAAGGTATAGAACTGTTTTCAAGTAACCCAGATGATCTGGAAGCAAAAGTGACAAAATAATGTCACTAAAATTGCCTGTATTTAAAAAAAAAATAAAATAAATAAAAAGGAACATGAGAAGACTGTTTTCCTGAAGAAGTCAGACCTGGATGGTACTATTTTAATTGCTGAAATTTCCTTGCTCTAATCATTGGTCCCAGATGATGCCTTTAGTTGTAAAACACAGCTAAACCTTGCTGGAAAACTGGGAGGATGTTGTGCTGCAGCTGAAGTTCACAAAATGAACTAATGTGTGTTCAAAAACTGCACTTGCTAAAAAGAGGAAAAATATGAAGTTCTTGAAACATTTGAAAACAAGGCAACTGCTTGTAGAAAATGGATTCAAAACTCCTGCAGCTTTTGAACAGGTAAAATATGAAAATCTGGCTATAAGGTACAGAAATGCCTTTTTTATAAAGCTGCATGAGCATGAAAAAATTAGCAATTTCAAGTTTCAAAGAATTATTTTAAAATACATTTTTCATTCTTCTTTTACTTTTTAAAATATTTCATAATATTATAACTGAACATTATGGATTCTGTCAGAAAGACAGAAAACAGTCATGTTGAAAATCAGAAATATGAGACTGCAGTTTTCTACGATTCACTGTAATCTAACCATTAAGCCTTGTGTTAATACAGACCAAATAATTGAAACAGTTGTGATTTTTAGAAGAATTTATTTAGTTAACTTATAATTTTTGTCCATTGCAATATGTACAGAAGTACAAATTTTTCTTTTTCTACAATATTTGGGTATTAAAATTAAGCCACTAAAATCCTATTTACAGATTTTTTTATTGATAAATAGCCTAACATATAAATGGAGAAATCTGAAATACTGGATTTCATGTTTGTTCAGTAAATCATAACCTATAATTTACATACATTTAATTTCTTACATGTACATTTGACCTCTGTTGTCAATTGCTTGAACTAATTATTGTTGTAATTTTTTCAAAACCTAAGAAGTATGGAAATCTGACAAATATGTAGATTTGAGCCAGCATTTTAAATTACTATTTTCTGTGATTAAAAACAACACCAAAAAAACCCCTACTCTATTAGAAATATAAAACCATCAGAACAACAAAACTCTAACAGTATTACACTTAATGGATTTCATAATTCAGTCATTGTCAACACAGCAAACACATGACTAAAAGCTACTAGTCTTGAGTCTCAGTACCTGTTGTTTTAAGCAGGTCACTGCAGTTTCATATTTGTGTGGTGTATTTTAATAGCTTTAGACCTACAGCAGAGGCACCTTTGCAATTCTTACAGTTTGTAAAATGCTTGCCCATACCAGTTTCCCACCTGTTGCGTGAGATACTAAGGCCCAGTTCTCAGCTCACGTAAGGTCCAGAGGAACTAGTGATCTATCCCAGCTGTAGGTTTGGATCTGCTGACATGCTGAGTTATTGTTGATCCCGGCACAAGTTTCTGTGTGTATATTATGAGCATTACAGTATATGACCCTATGTAGCTCCTGAGTCAGAGCCGTTCACTTAACAGAAAAAACCCCAAATGTTTACTTGCAGCAGTGCTGCTGAGCCATTAACTGTGACTATTATTAAACTGCACAAAAAAGTTCTGCGTGTTAGCGTGCTTATTCTTTCACAGAAAAAAATGTTAAGACCCTGACTTCAAGATCAACATTGCTGTTGATGATTAATGGCAAGTGACAGTCAGAACTGAAAGAACACAGCATCATTTTCAAATATCTGACACAGTATGAAGAACTGGCAAATCTTAAATTCTCTCCTGCTGTCAGATATCGTACTTCTATCTGGACTACATTTTGTGCATAATGTAAAATTAACTAAAATACTAACTCATACAGGCTTAAGAACACACTTCAATAAAACTGATTCATATCTGGGTGCTGGTATTTTGAACATATTAACATTAACATATCTTATCAACATTTAAATTTGCAAAAGTCCCATAGGCCAAAGCAAACAAAAAACCTAATAAATATGCTGAAAAACCCCATACCTCAGTATGAAATCCTGACCCCTTCTCCAACTAAGTACACACCGTCCAAATACACTGAGAATGCCAAGCTACAGGGGCCCCTCTGCGGGGAAACCCGTGTTTCAGTCAGCAGCATCCGTAAGCCGCAGCAGGAGCGCAGGGACAGATGCTGCAGGAAGGATAACACGTAACGTGGTGGCCGATTTCAGCACCACCGTGTGTTTCTGTGTACAAGTAAGCCAATGCAATACGTGTACTAAAGCAGGATTTTGTGCACATTTATGTGCAAAAGGCAACTATCACTCTAGGCTCCTTTCAGAGATTATGGTGCTAATTAGGCTCCGGGTCCTGCAGTCCTGCCCCATCTCCCAGCAGGGTCACACAATCAAAGGGGGGAACAAGCGTGCTGTGCAACTCCCTCGGCTTCTTCGGCAAGGAAATACCAGCACACTCGGGCGACGATCGCCAGGTGAAAATCCACCGCCCGAGGCTGCTGAGGCAGCGCCACGCTGCCTGCGCTTCGGGGAATTCCCTCATGTGGCAGCGGCCGCTCGAGGGCTCGGGAACGGCACTCGGGGAACAGCCCGCTCCGCTTCCCGTCCTTGTCACTAAAAAGGCCTGGGGGGACGCCGGGGTAACAGGCAAGCATAAGCCAGCTCTGGGCTCGCTCGTAAGGGAAGCGGACCGACACCGAGCGCCTCGCGACGGGAACGGCCGTGGCGGTGTCCAGCGGGACCCGCCCGTCCCTCGAGCACCTGCTCGGGGAGCGCCCTTCCCCGCTCGGGGAGCACCTTTGCCCGCTCGTGCGCCACGCGGGCGGCGGGGCCGGGCTCGGCGGGGCCCATGGACGCTCTCCCCGCAGCCTCCGGGGACTCGGGACGCGCGGCTGCCGCTCCCGGGGAAGCGCCGGGCCGGGAGCGGCAGGAGGGGCGGGGCGGGGCGGGGCGGTGCGCGGGGGCGGTGCCGCGCGCGGCCGTTGGGAAGTTGCGTCACGGCGGGCGCGCGCGGCTGCGCGAGGGCGGCGGATTCGAACGGCGGAGGGAGCGCGGGCGGCGCGCGCGCGGCGGGAGGAGGAGGAGGAGGAGGAGGAAGGAGGAAGGAGGAAGGAGGAAGGAGGAAGGAAAGCAGCAGGAGGAGGATGAAGAGCACGGCGCCCCGCAGCACTCTGCGGAAAATTATAAAGAAGCACAAACCGCAGTTACGCCTGGCGGCGAACGCCGACCTGCTGGTGAGGAAGGAGAGGGGCGGGGGAGAGGCGCGGCTGCGGCTGCCCCGGGAGGCCGGGAGCGCCCCTGCTTTCGGCCATGGCGGCACCGCAGCTGCGCCGGGGGCCCCGGGGCCGCCGGCCCTCAACGGGGACGCTTACTCCCTAAATGTTCTGGCCTCTGCGTCCTGGAGCACTCTGGGTGTGACGGGGTGACAAGTTACTACTAATGGTGCTTTTGCAGGGACCCACAGGCAGCGGGGAGGCAAAGCGGGGGGGAACAGACGATTGGTCTGTCTGTCTGTCTGAGAAAACAGGAACAAGCAGAGATTGCCGCTCTCCGCTTTGCTGGTGGCTGCTGCAGTGTAGGTCTTTGATAGTGATCTTGGGGATTCAGGGACGGGCTGACGCATGGCTTTTGTGTCGCTCCACGTACACAGTGATGTTTAAAGAGTTTGGTGTAGACACAACGAGAAATAGCAATTTGGATTGTGTGGCTGCTAGATGCAGGTATTTGTGTAGATCACTTCGGGTGTACAGGTAGTCAGCTGAACTGTGATCAAAGAGTTGCTAAGCTGCTGTGGCATCTTGAGTGCTCATATGTTTTTATAAGGCCATCTAAGTAGTCTCTGCCCTAAACTGTGGGATGACAAGTCTTTTTAGTAATCCAGTAAGATGCTGGGGTCCTGATCGTGGTTTAAAAACGCCTGCCAAAAAGATGGGGAATTAAAGAGCCAAGTTTGCAAAAACAGGTCAACAAAGCTGAATTGTTTCTAACCTGCTCTAAGGGGTTTGCGGTACAGGTGGGGTTTGTCTCACTAAGAAGTTATTTGACTACAGCAAGGAAACCTGACCTCAAGAGAGCTTGTGGTAGCTGCTGTATTAAAAAAAATGCATAAAAAAGATACTCTTTAAAATAACGTAGTGGACTTAACTCGCTGGACTGTGACATCCTCTTGTTTACAAATGCATGTGGTTCTCAGAGCATTAAAGCATCAACACGTGCTGTATACTAGTATGGTCCCTGACTCTGCATTTCGTATTTGTATAAAAGTTGTGTCTTGCAGCATCTTGAAGGCTGCTATCTGGATATGTGAAGCTAAATGTAAACATATAAAATTAAAATAAGTAATATGAGATTAAAATGAATGAATAGGCAATTACATGAGCGTATTTAGATTTGAATGTAAACATTAAATATTTTTCTAAGAGAGTGGAACTAATAAAAATATGTCTTCCTAATATTTTTGCTGCCTTTGTATTTTTTTATGGACTAAGGAGCTTGCCCTTTGCTAATCATGCTCAGATTTACTTAAAGCTTACTCAGTACAATGCACTAGTCAACTAATCAAATGCACATAATCACACTTTATTTTTTTAATCCTTGGTAACAGTTTCCAGGGTAATGAAAATTTGGCTTCAAAGTAGTGTGGCTGTCTGAAAAGGGGTAAGTGGGACATCCCTCCAAATCTTGGTGTTTGGTTCCTATCTCCTAGTCCTGGCACTAAAGTTTTCTGAGCTGCAAAGACAGTGAATTGAATTCACTGAAACTTATAAACAACAACACTCAGATCCAACTTAAAATATGGCTATGCAAATATTCATTGCAACACAAAGGATGAGATCAGAATAATTTTTAATAATGTGATGGAAACTTATCTCTTCTGGTGATGTCAAATTACCCAGCCTTTTATGTTACAAGGCTTGGCTTTTTTATTTTACCTTTTAGCAAGAATGTCCAGGTGTAGTGATTGTCCATGATGTTCTTCAACTAGGCATGTCTAACAGCTCTTTAGCTTTTTATTTCCATGGCTAAAAAAATCCAACACAGCTGAGATTATGCCTCTTTTAGGAAAAGAAAAAGATTGTTGAGTTCATTGTGTAGTAAGACAAGTAAAGAATTTTGAGCATTTGTTTTCTAGTGCCTGTGTTATTCTCTGCAAATACAGTAAGAGTGATTAGATTGCATGCATCACAAATTTATATAGTAGCTGGCTTAACAAGATGGAGCCATCCATTTTGGGCAGAGAGTTTATGTATTCTGAAGGGAAGTATGAGAGAAGTGCTAGTTCAGTTTCTGGGCCATCTTCCAGATTGATCCATGCTTTATGTCTAAATCTCCTGCACTATGTGCCCATTCCAGTAAAGTGGTCTGCCTGCCTTAGGAGAAAATCAGGTTCTTTTTTTTTCCCCCTGACCTTCAGTAATTATTTTTACTCGATAAACCAATTTCTTCTTACATGATTGTGACTAACAAGTTTGAAAGGCATAAGAATTCAGATAATTTTGTTAAATACTTGAAAAGGTTTCTTCTTCACTTTTGATCAAGTCTCTTATCGAAATTGGAAGCTTTGTCAGAACCTGTTTCCTAAGTGTTAATATCTGTCTCTTTGCACAGTGTAGCTATCAAATTTCGTCAGCCTTTCTCAGGAAGCTATTTGTTTTTGGCTTTGTTTTGTTTGGTTTTTTTAAGGGTATGATAATATCTTTGGGTGAAGAGATGCAAATATTGTTTCAGGTTTTTTCAAGGCTCTTTTGAAAATATTTTAGTACTGAAGTCCAGATATTCCCCCAATGGTCTGAGAAGAAAATAGGAAGCTTTGTTCTAGCTTGCAATTACAGAAGAAAAGCAGGATCTCAGCTGCTTCTTTTGTGCTTGAAGGGCCCCGTGTGTGTTTCCATTGCAGGAGATGCTTAAAGAATTGCACTGAATGGTCTCTTTAATTTGTTATCACCATAGAATGGTTGATAAGTGTGCATTGAAGGCAAAATATCAGTCTAAAGAATTGTTTTGAAGTTACTGCAGTAAAACAAAATTACAGTGGTTGTCCCTGCTATTCCTCAGTTCTGTTGAACAGGTGGGTGCAAGTTGCTGTGTTAACCGTGTGCTGTGAATTTTTTACATACGTTCTCAAAATTTTGCCGCCTTTCTTTTTTGAAAAACAAACATTCTGTTTTGTAAAGTGATTTTCATGAGTAGCTAGTTCAAAACTGTTTTAAATTTTATGCACAAGGGCAATAATTTAATATGTACTAAAACAATGTCTTTAAACTAATATAGTATTGCTTAGTTACTTGTCAATAACTGGTACTCATGGTATTCAGTCATTCTTCCTTTCACTAGCCTTTCTCAATTGCCTTGAATAACCTGGAATATTTATTAACCTGTGTGCTGTGTTGTGGGATGTTCTGATTTTAGTTATGTGACTGTTCAAATATACTGGAGTACAGGGGAAGCTTCTTCACATGCAGCAATTCACTTTGAAAATAGGAAAATAAAGGTACGATTATTCTGAGAGAAGATGCAGCCTTTAACGGCAATTTTAAAATTAACATTGTTGCCTTTAAGTATCTCAGAAGGACATGCAAGTATGGAAGCTTTTGTTCCATCTCTCACTTCTCCAAGTTGTCCCCAGAAATCTAACCTCCATGTTGATAAGTTTAATAATGAGAGTTCTAATGTTGAACATTATTTTAGAGGAACTGCTTGATTCTGTTGGAGATAATTTCTGTGTGAATAACTGAAGACTGGTTCTAAAGCAGCTTTTATATTGTGTGAAATAAATCTGCAAGAATATCTGGTTTTTGTGTAGTAGATGCTTCCAAATGATGTCAAATATTATTTAAATTTATCTGTTGCACTCTGGCTTTATTTAGTTCAGGACATTTAAAAAAACCCACCTAAACTGCTTGTCATATGAACAGAATTCTTATGACAGGAGTGTGTCTCATAACAAATTCTTTGTGCTGAAAACCCACTGCTAAAGTATTTCCTGTAAGCTCTTAATTTTTAACTTTCCACATTACATTTTTCCAGACTTTACAGATAAGGTGTGGCAGAATAAATGCATCACCTTATTAATACAAATAAAATTTTCATACATTTCAGTAATATTTTTCCGAGCTCTTGATTGGAAAAGTATATTTGTGCATTTTACCTAGCAGAGGTAATGTTGTTTAAAAGTTTAATTTACAAAATGTGCAATTATCAATTTTTCAGGATGGATTATTAAAATAGTTCACATAATGTATGTATAATGCTAGAGGTTTGTATTACAGGTCCCTGATTAATTACCACACAAATGTGCTATGGCTGGCAGTTTTAGTCCAAGCTGGAGCAGTTCCTTCCTTGCCTGCTGCAATTTTTTCCTCCCTCTGTATTAGCAGAACAGCATTCCGTACGGAACGGGATACTGCCTGACCAGTTCTTTTAATGTGAAAAAGCTAAGTGATAGCTGGGAAAAAATGGATGGAACCTTCTGACAGTGGAGAATTCCAAGTTCTGGAGAAATGAATGTCAATGTCCCTTTACACTGGAAAGGGGCAGAAGTCCTTGAACTTGTCCGTAGTCCATTTGGCGATAAGGCAGGGATGAATTTGCTGTTTGTAAAAGTCTGGCCTGAAAACTGACGATATTTACTAGTAAGCAAAAAGACTCCTTATTCTATGATAGCTGTGTTTACATTTTATTATTAAAAACTGCTAATAAAAATCAGATTTATTCTTCTTAGATCAGTTGTGGTTTGTGTGATCATTTCTAAAGCACTTTTATGATTTAAGGATACCAAATTTAAACTCTCTTGACGGGAGTGTTTCATGTCTTGGAAATTTATTGAGACTTGAACCAAGTGATAAATTTCTTTTTTGTGAACACCTTTAAGGAATTTGGAAGCAGCCTAATATGCAATTTTTTTGTTGCAAACAATGAATCTTTAAAAAACCAAACTGTATTTAAACAGCTTGAATATTTTTTTTCTCTGTTTTAAAGGTTCATTTGAACTTCTTACTGTTTCTCCATCGGCTAGCAGAAGAAGCCAGGACAAATGCTTTTGAGAATAAAAGTAAAATAGTTAAACCTGAGCACACCATATCTGCAGCGAAGGTATTAATACACTTCTACATTTTTTATTTTTATATAATGTAAAATGTATTATGACAGCATTTACAAAAATTTTCTGTGTTAAAGTTGATATTTGATTTATAATTCAAAACCTATAGACACTTAATATTCTTTGTCCAAGACAACAAATTAACTCTCCTTGCCCTGTTAAATATAGCCCAATTTTTCTGGATTGTTCCCTGTTTAAAGTTGTAATTTCAGTATATGGATAAGTCTACAAAACGGTCTATCAGCAAGCCTTCGTGGCCAGAAAGGCAGTCCAGAGTTGGAAGATCCTTATTTCAGCTGATACTACATCAAGGAGGCATGCTGTCTTAACTTCAGTGAAATAAGTGAAGCTTTATGGAACAAGTGATAAATAGTTCAGAGAGGTTCAAATACCTTTCTTACAACTTCAGTTCTTACCTGCTTAGTGTGAAATCAGTTCATAGTGGATTCTGGCAGCATTGTGGATACTTCTTGAACAAGCATACTTTGTGTGATGTATTTGGCAAGGAAGGAACTAAGGGAGAATTAGACTGTGGATTGTTACATGGGTAGTTCAGTTTAACAAAAACTGCTGGATGAATATCTGTGAAGAAGGAATTCGCTGCATTGCAGAGCATGGTGAGTTTTGAATCCATGCAAAAAAAAAAGGGGAAGGGGAAGATGTTATGCAGCTTTGTCACCCAAGAAAATATGACTGAAATCCTGTTGTGTTCTGTAGCTCATTTCACTCCTTAGGATGTGTCTGCTTTACCTTGGTGTCATGAAGAAATTCAGTCTCTTTATCTTTTTAACCACTTTCTCCTGCTGAGCAAATGGGAGGACAAAACTTGATGTTACCTGATATTTTGGTCCTGTGGCTTCTGTTTATCTTCACTATTTTTTTTCCCATCTGCTGAAAGGTTTAGTTTGATACTTTTCTATTACTATAGTAACAGAAACATATACAGGATATGTAGAGTAGCCAAGTGAATGTTGCAGTTGGAGCCCTACACATTTATGGTTTATTTTAAACTGCAATCTTAACACTTTTTGAATTTTTGTGATCCGTTTATTTTTTTAAGGTGAGAAGAAAGGGAAAAACTGACTGTATTTTAAAAATTTTAACACTTAAATAGTCCCACTTGCGCTTTGAAGTTCATTTTTCAATTTAAACTGCAAACCAAAAAATGTCCTTCCAAAGGTATGTTTGCTCTTGATACAGAAAGAAATAAGGCATTGCAACCAAAAATTGAGCATAATAGCTGTATTATTGTAAACCTTGTTTTTTTTGTTTAGGCCCAACAAGGTAAGAACTTCAAGAAATCTGCTGATAGCTCGAGAGCACTATTGCCATTCTCAGCATTAATTTTCAAAATAAGCCTTTTATTTTACAAAATTCTTGCTTATGAATATTCTTACTTAAAAAAAACCCTCAAATTTGAAATTTTTCTGTATCCTTTTGCTTTATTTCTAATATTTTCTCTAGAGTATTACCCTTGGCAACACAGCTCTTGGAAACAGATTGGCTAGGTGTGCATTTGGTCTCAGTAGCCTATGTTTTGAGTCTCTGTCTGCTGCCTGAATTGTATTGATAAATATACTTTTTTTTTTTTCTTTGCAGGTTATTTTAAAGAAAAGCAGAGGCTAGAAAACAGACCATTGGAATTTTAAAGCACATTTTTCAATGCTTTCTGACTAACTTGAGCTATACGATGAGCCAGCTTTAGCACCTGTGGAACTATGTAGTTTTGTTGACATCTGTCCTCTGACTGACTATCCACTGTTTCTTTAAAATAAATAAATAAAAAAACCCTTAGAATGTATATTTTTTGTAAGCTTCATGCATAATTTTAAAGTGCTTGTCAATTGTCACTTAAGACTTTTGATGTACCTTATTTCATAATGATGGAGGAATGCTTGTACCATAGATACTCTGGGTATAATGTGGCATTTATTATTAAAAGTGTGAAACTTATTAAGGGAAGCAGTAGTTAAAAAAAAACAACACAGGTTTCACTAAATCCAGTGTAGATTGTGCAGAGCAGATTTACTAGCTAAACAAAATCATGGTTTTCAAAACAATCACGATAGAAACAAGTGTATTAAATACCTTGTCTTCAGTTTATTTATAAATGTCTTGATAATTTTAAAATTATTTTGAAAAGTAGGTTAAAACTTCTGTGTTCTGGGGAAAGAATACATAGTTGTTATTTTAAATCATGGTCTGAACTGTTAAGCTGACCTCTTTGATGTGGTATATGGGACATCTTGGTGGTCTGTAATTCAGTTGGTGTGGACAGACGCACAGGTTATGGAAAAGAAAGATCTGGCACAGCTGATGTTTTCGAAGTTAGATCTTGTAAAACTAACAAAGACAAGTTGGCTTGAGTGCCAAGCTATTTCCTTCCCCCTTCTGAGTGTCATACTAACTTGTCAGAAGTCTGGAAATGTACATTATATAAAAATGCCTTCTTAAATTAAGTTCATATTCTGTTCCTATTCTGATATTTGTAATCATTTACTGAACACTTTGCTTAATAATTTAATATTAATAAAGTTATAGGTGAATCTTACAGTTCAAACTGATAATGCTGTTTTGTGGAATATATATTAGTTGATTCTTGATATGCACAGTGAGATGTTCTTAAAATAAAGAATCTTTAAAAGTGTTATGTATTGAGTAGTCTAATTTTGTTTGACACCTTACCGAGTACATTCTAGAAACTCAGCAAAAAAATTGCATTTTAGAAATATTTTTGTAGTCTAAAGAAACTGTAACAATGCCAGTACTTGTAATTTTATATCATGTCCATGTACATTTTAGAATGCTGTGTAGCCTTTGAAAAGTCATCCTCTTCCAGTATGCAGAAAGGAGGGAAGGATTACTCTCCTGCTTTACTTGACTCACAGGGCTTAGTGAAATTCTGCTTCTTGTAAGGGTTGACTAGATTCTTTATTCTGCATTTTCTTCTCTTATTCCCTTGGAATCCACAAAGAAGGCAAAAAACATACACATGTAGAGGATATGTGGACTTAATAATCTGAACTAGGAATTCTCAGGAATAAGGAAGATATGACTAGGTATTTATATTTTTATTTGTAATTACTGTCTTTGATTCAACAATTTTATTGCAACACTGAATATTCCTTAGAAATGTTTTCTTAGGGTCTTCCTCACTGTACAATTGTTTGAGTGCTAGAGCCTCTTTTAGAACATGTGTTGATATCCACTTTAGCTTTTTCTTCTCTGATTTTTCTAGGAGCAAGATCCACTCTGAGCTAAGTGGAATATTCTCATTCTCATGTAGTAGATTGATTGATGATCAGCTACTGCTGGGGAAGGGAGGCAAAAAAAGGTTAAAACCAACCACCAGTGTACTTTTAAAATATTTTGTATGGTGGTTCTGGCCTGTATTGATGGTTAAGAAGCTGTCTCTTTTTGATAGGAGAGGGACTTTGACAGTACCTTGTGAATGCTTTGTGATAGCTGGAGCAGGCAGGTGTTAAGAAGGCCTTAGGTAGCTTGGCAGGTATTAAACTAAACTTCAAATAAATTCTTACTGAAAATTAATGAGGTGAATGAAGCGGGCTTAAGCTTTTAGAAATGTAAAATGCTATTGTGTTTTTCTAGTATCTTGAATGTTCACCATAAGGTTAATTGTATTCCTATTTGGCAGCTCTTCTGTTCTCCCTTATGTATATATCTAGGGTCTCTTCTCTATGCAGTATTCCCTACTGGATTTTTAAAATTAAAACTTACAGCGGTATTGTCTAAATACCCATGGACACTTGCAATTAATATAAACATAGGGGCTATAGTGATAGTTTAATCCTGTGTCATGTCTCTATTTAATGACAAAGTATCAAAGCATGTACTTCTATAATTTTTTTTTTAATTAGATCTGTAGTAGAAGACCTAATGAAGTTGTTTGAATGCCTGTGTTGATTCTTTGCCATTAGGAGGAAAAAGGCAAGGATTTTTGAGGGAAGAGTCATGGTGATGCTCAACTGTTGATGAAACCATGAGAAATTTATAGTTCTGAAACAACTGACTCAATATTGAATTTCCTCTGTGTTTAAGCACAAGATTCAAGAGATTTTTGGAAGGAGAGGTGCTCTGTCAATACAATTGAAACTCATTTCCTCAGAGAGTAGAATGGATGTCCTAAAAAATTAGAGGCACTGTCCATTTTTTCTATTCTTTCTACTTTTAGCTTTCCCCATGTTCTGTTTCACATCCTACCCTGTCCTTTCACCCTGACCATCAACGAAAGGTCATTAAAGGTAAATTAATGAAGAAATAGAATTTGGTAAAAGTACCTCTGGTAGCCTTTGGTTTTCACCTTTTGATGTGGCTAATGTTAGACCCTGGGGCAGGGTAGTATCATGATTAAGCTACAAAAAAAGAAAATGTTTTTTTGGTCAGCCGATGAATGTGAGGGGAGGGAGTGGTGCTGCTGCTCTTTTTGTTTCATCTCACGGAGTGACTGGTGAGAGTGTATCTGCTGTTTGCCAGCCTGAGTAAGTCTGGTGGGGAGTATGCCTTATTCCAACTCCCAGCATGCAGTCGTGCAAACTGCTTTGATTTTACAGTGTGTAAGTTTAATACTTTCTGAGTGGTATAAATCACCTGATTATTAGATTTAAAACTTCTAAAAAGTGTGAATATTAAAAATGGTATGTCAGCGAAGGTTAGATCTATGGACCTAACTCCTAATGGTGTCAACACAAATAAATAAACTTGTATACTTTGATGGGTCAGGACTTAATAACCACTGTTCTATTTGAATGTAAAGTTGTATCTGTCATTTCGAGGCAGAAAATCAACACAAATGCTAGAAAGGACATTCACACCTTGGAGTTTCCTTGTGATTTTATGTGGAGAAGTGAGTGCTTAAAAAGAATCTAAATTTTCATAATACAAATAGTAATTTCTTGTTGTAGATGTACAGTAATGGAAAAATAAATTCAGAAATATGTATGCTGTAATAGAAAAATTCTTTTTTTAGCCATAAGGTGGGGATAGAGCAAAAACTCTCTTTTTTCCCTGTGGTAACTTTCCATTAGAGTAAGTATTCTGATTATTCCTATTAAAAAGTATGCTATAGATTGTGACACTTTCTGATATTTTTGAAGACTACCAAGCCTACACTGCTGACATACATAGGGTAGTTAATTTTAAAAAGAAAAAAAATCCCATTCACATCCAAAACAGGATGTTCTCCTGGTCTGTGCTGAGAGGGTGAAAGATAAGGAGAATCTTGAAGATTTTTCTTTATTCAAAGCTTAATGTTCATGTAGTTCTCTTAACTAGAGGTCTATAGTTATTTGTACAACATAGCTTCAATTTTAGAATATATTCCTTGTGCAGTTTTATGAAGGAAATACTTGTACAAGGCATTACTTATTTATCCGTTTAGCACAACAGAGGGCATGCACCTCCTAAGCGTGTGGGGTTCTGAGGTAACTTACGAGTATGTATTTAGAAGGTGTGACTTGCACTTCAAATAAAAATGTGAAGTACATTAAATCAAAATTCCTTTTCCCACAGCTGAGAGATATGTGTCAAATTCAAGTTCATTACAGTGTTTCAAAGCAATGTGTAGCTGTTTTTCAGTTCAATATGTATATTATCATATACTGTGTATGTATATTGACATACAGATTCCTTCATATGTTTTAATGGTATTTTAATGGTAATGTAGTTGCTGTGATAGCTTACTTGGATATGATAAAAGAGGATAGTAGATCAAATTTGTTACATGTTTGAGTGGCTTCAGTTCTAGGCTGAGAAGATACTGACAGCATTTCTGTTGTGCTAAATACAGAATTGCAACTTTTGAAGATGTTCCCACCTGACAGTTCATGGTGCTGCAGACACAATCAGTTGAAATTAATTCGTTTACTGTTTGGTGAACGATGTTGGGGGTTTGTCAGTTTCTTTGCAATCCACATTCATCAAATTTACATGGGCTTTGATACATAATATTCTCCTGTGGGCTGGGTTATTAATGTTATTCTGACCAGACTGCTGAAAGATCTTTTCAGGTCATTTGATACCTGTAAGATCAAGTTCCTTACTGAGAAGGTCACTTTCTTGGGGGAATGATTTCAGGGCATGGAGAATGTGGTGGAGTGTAGAAAAACCACCTAAACACCCCTAAAGTATTTTCAGGTTAAAAAGGTGTAGACACAACCTTACTACCCGATAATAACGTGACTGCAGCAATTACATAAAAGCAAGAACACTTCCTCCATCAATGGTTTGCTCAACCTTCTGCCATTAGGTCAGACTCTACAGAATGTCTCCTATTTTGTTTCTTAAACATGAAGAAAACACAGAAAGGTATGTTGGCAATAGGACAGATCCTGAATCAAAATTTTTAAAGGGCAAATACTTCCAAATAAATGCAGGCATGGATAGAGCTGGATTAGCTGGAGTTTTCATTCTTTTATATTGGGTTGAAATTGGTGTAATTGTATTGATGCTGACCTTTAACATTAACAACCTAATGTGAATTGTTTTCATTTGTTCATTTTCAGTAGGTAAGTGCACACAGAGATAAGAAGTAATTTTTAATGAATTACTGCAAATTTTATAAATAAACCAGATAAAGGAAAACATTTAAGTAAGAGGTATATTAGTTTTTAAAATTTCATTGCATAACTGAAATCTTAGTACAAGCAAGCCTCTAGTCATAGCTGTTGAAGCTGTTTTTCACATAGTAAAAGCTAAAGTTACCAGTGAAGGTGGGTTACATTTAAATGTTTAAATTATTTAGTTGTTTTTTGCTCTTCAGAGAAAATTATGTATGCTTCCAAAATTGGTCAGCTCTTCAAATATTACTGATTCCTGAAGATTGGCTGGAATAAAAGTGAGGTAAAAGACTAATTATAAAAACCCAAAATCCCAAGGAGCAGTCAAGAAAAGGGAGGGATAAGCAATTGACGTAAAGGTTGGCCAGAGAATAATTTCTTCTGTTTCTGTAGTTTCACCTGTTGGGAAGGATGAAGTAGAAAGACCTTACAAATATAGTGGTTTAGATTCTGGGAGTCTGAGTTCAACAAGCGAGATAGAAATGAAAGCAAGCTTTGAGATTTAGGGTGTGGGGTGCAGGGCCATCAGCTTTTGAACAACGACCTGCTAAGCTGAGGGCCAGCCCCCTTGATTAAACAATATACTCCTGCTAAGCTGAGGGCCAGATCGTTTGATTAAACAATCCCCTTCTGCTTGCCTTGGGTGGTAGGACATTTCTATTGGCTGTATATGTTGTCATCTTGTATTAGATTGGTTGGTCCAACTCATACTCTTCAACTTAGAAAGATATTTAACGTACGGGATTCAGGGCTCTGTCTCTCCCTCGGCTCGGTTCGCTGTTCCTGCTCTCCTGGCCTGCTTTAGCTGTGCCCAGCAGCTACAAGCAAGGCCCTCACAATAAACCACGTGTTACCCCTGCTCATTGCTTATAGAGATACTTTGTCGCCGATTCTACCCTCACGGAGATACTCCTTCATTCACCATTTGTGTTTCATGTTAAAGTTTAACTGTGGGCTCCCATGTTTTCCAGATTTAAAGTTTGGGCCTTGGTAATGGACGGCAGTAGCTGTGCTGTAGTCTGAGTAACAATATTCTTCTAAAACTTTTTCCAGTAAAGATATGGGATATCTTACTAAATTGCCACCAGAATTCCCCACAGTAATTAATTTTTTGATGATCCTTTACCTGTAGCCTATTTTGGAAGTTTTTCCCACAAATTCATATGGAATAAACCTTGAAAATTCAGATTAGAAGAAGAAAAAACTTCATCTTCCTTTGTTTTCCTTGTTACCCTTTCCATTTCCGTATAATACTGGAGAGCCATAGTGAAGGTTTATTTTAGGGCAGCGACAACATTTAAAAGTACTGCCAAAAGAATGGATTAACTTTCCTTTTTGAAGGCACATTAGTATTCACAGAATGAATCACATTGTGGGTAAGGTTGGAAGGGACCACAGTGGATCATCTGCTCCAACATCCCTGCTCAGGCAGGGTCATCTCGGAGCACACAACACAAGATTGTGCCCTGATGGTTCTTGAATATTTCCAGGGGTGGAAGACTCCACAGCCTCGGGCAACATGTTCCAGTGCTCTGTCACCCGCAATGACCCACGCAGATATTTCTGTGTATGTGTAGCATTAATGCAAACATTGTGAGACTGTGCAAGTGGATCTATGGTTTAATGATACTTCTTGTTGACTGCAATTATTGAAGTTAAGTCTCAACAAAACAGGGAGTAGCTTACTGGCTCGAGAAGCTGTTAATATTACTGTAACTTTCTACCTGTGAACACCAAGAAATTTTATTTTTAAGGCTATTGTTCCTGCCACTGTACTTTCTCTTGAACTTTTCTTATTTGCTAAACATCTAGCTGTCAGTGCAGCTATAGCCAAGAGTTGGAGGAATATGCAATATTAAAAACACAGGACAAGTGCAAGCACAGCAGTTTTACTTTGGCATGTTATTTTCATGAACCTAGCATATTTGCAAGGTTTTCCTGGAAATAAAAAGAAAACACCTTTCTAAAACATCTTTACTTGGGTAGAATGGATGCTTAATTACACTAAACTTCTCCAAAACAAATGCTCATATATTGAACTGAACTGTACCTTGAATATTTCTGCTAATGTGTTTTTTTCTTTCTTCTTACTTGCCCACTTAATACTCAAAAGAGAGGATGGGATATGCTACATACTCCTTTCTTCTAAGGATGACTCTTAAAATGGCTCTTTGTTTTCCCTGAAGTTCCTGGTGAAGCAGGAAGCCATACATCTCTAGACTGATGTCTTAGAAATTACCAAGAAGGTATTATTTTGTGTCTATTACCTGTAGTATAAAACACTTGTTCTGATGTGTTGTCTGCCTCTGTACATACTGAGTGTTATGCATATAAATTTTAAATCTCTTTATAAAGCTTGGGTTTGTTTCTGTTCAGAAATTCTAGGTATTTTCTAATATATAAGACCCAGATGGAACTTAGACTTGGGACTCTTATTCTCTGAAGAACCCATCAATGTAAGATATCAGGCTACTCTCTCTTTGGAAATGGAGAGGATTTTTCATAGATTATTTTACATTTTTGTCCATTTGGTTTTGTTTTGGGGGGTTTTGTTTGTTTTCTTTGGTTTTTTGTTTTGTTTTGTTTTGGGGGTTTTTTGCTAACTACATGGGCTGCTAGATTAAAGGGTTTTTGCTAAATATTTGATATCATATTTCTTTATTCAAGCATGAAAATTCAATTATGACTCACCTCCCAGAGGAGTCCTCCAGTTTCCATAACATTCCTAATATTCTTAATTTTGAAGACTAAGCAGAGTTTCTTCCCGGTATTTTCTGTTCCTCTTTTTACAAACCCTAAGTTCAATGCTTAGAAGAGAAGGAGAGGATGGTTGTGACACTGCAGAGCATTTATACTGGAATATAAGTTAGAATGCCAACAAGTAGCAGGCTTTAAACTGAGAAAAGTGTATGTGAAGGAAATGCTCTATCTTCCTTACCTTTGAGAAGACAATTCACAAGATGAACCTTTGTTAGGAATGCTGTTGCCTTTGCTTAAAATGTGTGAGTACTCCCCTCTCCTTCAAAAAAGTCTTCATTTGTTTGCCCTCCTTATTAGCAGTAAAGAAGAAAACATCATATCCAATGTAAACATAAACAATTTATTATATTGTGTGTTCATTATTGATTTAAAACCAGTTTGCTTATTTTTTAAATTTTTTTTTTTTGAGGAATAGATACTCTTTTGAGAAAATTTCTAAAAATTAAAAACTGGATTTTTAAAGCTGTGCCAAAACTGGGACTTTATAAATTGTACTAATATGTTTGTTAAAAAAATAACATGAAGTTATGGCACAAAGGAGCAAACTTCTACTACTAATAAAGAAACACTTAAAATATCAGCTTTTTCATGTTTTCTCTTGCAAATTCCATGTAAAATGATGATGTCTATTAAAAAGATTGTATGTACTATTTTTTAAAGCTTAGTAAGTTTAACTCTTGTCTGCATCCCTCTTGAAATGTGGACCATGTTTGAGACGTAATTTGTGTAACAAAATATCTTTATTTCTGAGTTAATTTAATTTTTACATGCTTGTCTTACAGAGGAAGTCTACTTTTAATAAAAGTCATGTGTTTAGAATTGTAATTTTTGCATTCAACATAAATTATTTTTATGTCGTTACTGTTTGATGTGAAGTCTACATTTTCTATGAGTAAACTTAGCAGTTACAGTATGGGTCTCATCTTCCTCTATCACTACCACCATGTTACCAATCACTATATTGCAAATGCATCTTTAGAAGTTAATATAATATTCTGAGCAAAGCTGTGAGTATAGTTTCAATACAAGATGCACTGACAATCCTTTTTTACCCAGGTTTCATATATTATCCTTGTAAACTCAGAGAAAAAGACATTTTCCTCTGTTCTTGTAGTTTCCTTTTTAAACGGAGCCTATCACCACATGAAACACTTCCCTGACCTTTGGCATTGTCAGAACATGAAACAGAGGAGGATATCCTATGGTGTATAGTACATTAAGGGGATTACCTCATCAGCATGAAAAGTCCATAACTAATCTACACCAGAGACATGTAAGCTCTTGGAGCAGGACATTCTTGGAAATATAAAGAAACACATCAAAACATTTTCTCTGGGAGTTGTTCAGCATGTAAGTGGAGCAGCCAGCATGAAAATGAATTGCAGTGTCAAATTTATTATCTGTTTACAGTGTTTTCTATTCATATATCTACCCAGACCCCAAATTTCCAGACTGAGGCAAGATTGATAAAAGATAAAAGTCTGCTTCTTATGGAAAATTGAATTTGAGGTGAGGTTGTTCCTGATAGTTTCCTTCTAGTAAGAATCTGTGTTCTCTCTACCTTGTCAGCATTGCAGGAGGTAATTGATTGAGTGGGAAGCATTCTTCTTTTTTTTTCCTTTAAATTTCCTAAACTGCTTTGAAACAGTACCTTTACACTAGTTTAATGTATTATTTCTCCAGTTTTGCTGAGTTTGTGTGGAGACAGTGGAGAAATGAATCATGACGATTAGAACTCTAGCACTAGGTAAATAAGATGCAGTTCTGCCCATCCACAATATGCAACTCTATAACTCCTGCTATGATGGATATGCTGTAACTTACAGCATATGTACTATCTTAATATATGCTTTTCTGTGTATTTTTTTTCCCCTAACACGATGATTGGTGATAAATTTGAAAAATTGACCAAAATCTGTAAATAGAGTTTTCTGGCAATAAAGAGCTCATGTAAATGAGTCAGCCTAAAGTTTGATTAGCCATGCTTAAATCTTGCAAATAATGTGGTTTCTAAATCATTGGGTTTGGGAACCCTGTTGCAAATTTGTGCATGAATCCTTCTTTGAAAGTATTCCATAGTATTAAGAGAAAAAAACCCCAATACTGAATCTATGGAGACTTGCCAAAAATTGTTTCAAATATTCTTATTAGGTTACAATAGTCAGTTATTGAAACATGCTAGAATTGTTGGCTCATCTACATTGCAATATAATCCTTGAGTTTCAGAAGAGCAAGACATCAGAAAGCATCATAAGCAACTAAAAAGTAGTTTTTATCCTGTTTTCCTATTTTTCAATTTCAGGTTATCTTTTTCGGTTTATCTGCTAAGGAATTTGATTTCGTTACCCTGTAACCCTTGGTGCACTGATTGATCAAATTTTGTAATGTGTCTGAAATTCTCATAATTAACCACCTTTTCCAAGTATATTTCTCTTCAACAGCAAATATACCTTATTTGAAAAATTTCTTCAGCAGTACTCTAAAATATTGATTAGCAAATAATTCACAAAAGTTTTCTTCTTTGTCATGAGCTATTGATGTGTATTTCAGTTTCCTCAAGTATATTCACCATTCAGAATTGTTTGAGGAATGTTCTGTTGAATATTTGAGGGGATCCTGCTTGGGCAGGGAGATTGGACCTCCAGTTGTCTCTTCCAACCCTACCCATTCTGTGAGTCTGTGATTCCTGGTAAGTTTTGATTTTTGCTCACTGAGCAGCCATCTGTTTTCACTGATTGCCATTTGAAAGGCAAAAGTCTGTAATCAGCCAGTTAGTTTGCATGTTGTGTTTCTTCATCCCGATTGAACATATGTAATAATTCTTAGCTTGAAGCTTGCAGAAGACAGATATAAACATTCCTTTCAGTAAACACTTTCTGAAGCATGCCTAAATTGCTTAAATCAATATTCCTGGTGATAAACTTAATTTCATTAACTTTGGAAAAGCTGAGCTAAAAGATAAATCTCTTCTTAAAAATCTGAATTAATGCTTGTGGAAAATATTTCACGGTAGTTGATTTGTTTTAGCTGCAGAAATGTAAAAGTGTAGTAAATAATGGAGCCTTGTTGAAGTCTGAATACTCTCTTTTTTTTGTTGTTGAAGTGGAATAATGTATTTGTACAGAACATAAGTAATAGATGAGAGATTTGACCAAAAGCATTGGGAAAAACCCTTTGCCTTACAAAAAATCCAGGAAGAACAGATGCAACCTCCAATATAAGCAGTTCTAAGAACTGAAGCCTTTTGATCTGAACAAAAACCAACTACTAAAATTTTGAAGACAATAACTTGTTTACATTACTATGTCCTCAGCTATGATTTAGAGAGACAATCCATTTTCTGTTTATCTGCTATCTGCTCTGCAGTAGGATCCAAATCTCAGTTCAACTGAGGTAAATAATAGAAGTTTTTAACATTTAAAAGATCAGCATTAAGAGAAAATGCAGAATTGCACATCTTGTTTCCAGTAATGAGAGCCATTCTTGTCACTATAATATTGCAAATGTTCAATCAGAATGAAGAAACTGCCTTTAAGCATTAGATTTTTTTAGGGGCTCAGCTGAGTGGGCATTACAGTTGCTGAAGGGGTATTATCAATTGGGTGAGAGAACTTTTCAGGTGAAGCTTTTCGTAATTTTTACTTTTTGGGATTTTTACCTTTTTTAAAAAAAAAAAAAGTTACCTTTTTTTGGGGGGTGAGGTCTGTCTGTAGATATATTCTGGGCTAAATGTTACCCATTTGGACTGATGTAAAATCAAAGCCATGTAGTGATCTCTACTGCTGAAAATGGGAGCAAGATTTTGCCCCAACACTTTTGACTTGCTCTGAAGCAGTTTCCAGACTGTGCCTAATTTGTCTGTGGTATTCAGTGTTAACTAAGTAACAGCATCTGCACTGCTGCTAAATTGAGGGTTTTGAGTGCTCAGCTTCCACACCAGCAGATATTTATGGCAAGTATGTACCTTTACCGCAAAGCTGTTGCTATTATGGGATTGTTTTAATCATACGCTGAAAATCATTTTCTTAAATGCACTTTTAATTCTTTCTTTGTTTGTTTTTATTGTTTGCATAAGAACACCACACGCTAATTCACCACATGATGTGTACGCACAGTCCAAATATCACAAAGTCAGTTCCAAGGTCCAGACGTTTACCAGTCTCCCTTTCATAAAGCATATAATGGCAAAATCCTTAGTCCAAATTCAAGTCAACCAGAACTTTGGAGTATCTTCAGAGTAAAATATGCTTCAGAACAGCTGCAGGAATCTTGATATATAACCCACAGTGGAGTGGACATAAGCCTTTAATATTGAAAATGTACTTTATAATTTACACATGATGACAAGATAAAAGTTTTTATAAGGATTTCTTCAAAAGAAGGAATATGAAAACAACTAAAAATAAATACAATCACTTTCCTGTTCTAAGCCGACATTGGGTACAACCATGATGCCAGCCAACACCTTTTTGGCACAGAGCCCTGCCAGTTGCCTCATCCCAAATTCAGAGACACAAAACTCAACTCCTCTTCTGAATCTTTTCCAAACAGTTTGGGAGTTTGCCCTATTGCAAGAGGCTGGTAGAAGGAGAGCATATAATGCATTTTCTCTTGCTTGCTGCTTGTTAATAAATTTGAAATTACATATTCTACAAACATACTTTTTTTGTGGATTCCATCAAAAAATTCCATCATTAAATGCTTTATACCAATTATTTTCTCTCAGATCACACAGTTCTCTTATGTAAAGCAAAATAAATGCATTTTAATTACTTGTTTAATAGTATGAGAGTGTATCACAAGCTGTATAAAATCAGCTATTTAATGTCAAGAGGAAAAAGCTTTTTTAAATTTCTTAGGCTCCTATATAGCAAATTTTGCAGCAGCATCCATCCTTGATTTGCTAAGGGCTTAGTGCATAACATTTTCAATCAATTTGGTCTCAATGTGTTCTAGAATAATAACCCTTAAGTCAATAAAAATTCAAGAGCAAAGTATTTAGAGAATTGTTCCTACCAAGAAACAATGTTGAAGAATTCTTCCAGGACAGAATTAAATACATAAATATTGTAACCTGCTCATGAGAGAAAGTTATATTTTCTGGATTGCACACATACCTGCTGACACGTCTATGTGTGGGTACTCTTCTGCATGAGGAGTCACCCCACTGAGTGTCAGTCCTGGCAAGACACAGCCTCAGATCCTACTCCTGTGTTTTTTTTCTTATAGCTGAGAACTGTAAACATTTTCTCAGCTAAAAAAAGACCAAGATTGCAAATGCAGAATATTGAGTTCAAAAGCAGAACACTGAGTCCCAAAGACTTTCTGCTGTACACAACAAGGTGAAAGATATTTGATCTGTTTCTCTAGTTTGCTGAGGTCCTTGTATGTCACTCCATGAACAAAAAGAATTAAATCTGGTCATAGGAACAACTAGATTGTTTCCATCTGGTTTTACTTTCCCATATTAAAAGTCCTAGCACAGGGTGAGGTATGAGCTGCTGTTGATGTAGTTATTCTTATCTGCTGAATGATGTTTTGAGACTATTGACATCCAGAATATGGTAGAACAATTTCAAAAACTTCCCTACCTACCTCAGAAATATTAGGCTGGACATTCTCCATAGGTCTCCTTTCCTTCCTCACTTTTTTTCAGGTGAAGCAGTAGACATTTTGTCTACTTTTGTTCCAAAAAAGTCTTGATCTGGTTTATTTGGATTTTCTAAATTTTGATCTGTGATGACTGGCCATTTGCAAGGAGTGAAGTGCTGCTCCATGTTATTATTTGATATCATTAAGGAAATCTGACATGTGTCCAAGTCAGAATCATTAAAAATTCTGTGGAAAGGATGACTGACTTTACCCTGACTCCCATACTTCCAACTTTTCATCTCCTGATACAAGTGAATTTTTTGAGTGCCAGAAGATTTTACAGTCATTGGTAGTGAGTAAAATATCTTCATTTTGCCAGGATATGTTACTTGGATATGTTATTTTAAATTGAGTCATAATCAAAGCAAGATATGGTCTATAAGAGAGGATTTCTCATCCCTTCTCTGTGGAATATGACTTAATTGGGCTAACTGTGGGGAGTACAGCTGCTGTTGTGAAGCCAAGAAAGGAAAAAGTTTTTGGTTTCAATAAGAGGTGCTGGAAACTGTCTTGTGTTCAGATACATACAGGTGAATTTTATTTTAAGTCATCTCTATTAAATATAGTTGCATGCTGTTCATGCCCTGTTTCACTGTATATCCAGAATACCTGGAGAAACCTTAGGATACTGTAAAGATGATCTGACTAAAGCAGTATTTCTTTTTCCTATCAGACCCATTTTTACCAGATTGCTATACTGAATGTTCCAGGTTTCAATCATATGTTAAATTTTGGTTTGGTTCATTTGGAGGATCTTGCTGTCCAGTGTTTCATATTAAAGCCTGGTTCTCCAAATGTTTATGTTACAGAGTTTGGTGGGGTTTGTTTTTTTCCACTTTCTAGGTATTATAAAGGCTAAGAACATTGTCTGTTGTGAGAATACATATGAGGAGCTTGTCCTACATATATTGAAAGACTGGGTTAAAAGGCCAGTCCCTTTAAATCTTAGCTCCTAACACAGTGAAGTGCATAAGTCAGCTTTTGGTTACATTAAGTGGAATTTTCCCAAACCTGGCATTCTAAAGATGGGTCTAGACTACAGTTGTTTAAGTAAAATATTCATGGTGTACAGAAAAGAAATTGTGGAAGGCTGGTCTAGACATAGCAAAACATTAATTACAATGGAGCAAACTGTGTTATGAATTTCTTCATCTTCCTGTAAATGCGATGCAATTTACATTTCTGCTATTTTGATTGATCTCACATTTACACTGTAGCTTGTAGCATTGAGCCAGTTTAAAACCTTTCATGAATTCTGCCCTTTTAAAAATGTTTTCCTGTTCTATTTTGTTTGTTGAGTTTAATCTCTCTTTAAAAAAATCATACGGTCTTATACTTTCACACTTAAGTTTTATTAGGTTAGATTGTTTCAAAGCAAAAGGAAACTTTTTCATCAGCCTGAATTTTTATCAATTTGCATTTCATCTCAGGTGAACTGGTAGGTTTGTTAATCCAGAGTTTTTCAAACTTTAATTAACAGTCCATTTGGAGTGTGATAAAAGCTCTTGTTATATTCCTTTCATTTTATGACTTCTTTTCTCTCTCTAAAGACAGAGGAATGAGATAATAGCAAACCAAAAATTTTGCAATAGTGTTTTAATGAAATAAATCTTAAAAAGCAAAAATATTCAGTAATCAGTGCATGATGCTTCTTTTCCTTTCTCTCTCTCTTTCTCTTTCTTCTAAGATACTGGTATCAACGCAGACTGGGGCATGTCCTGCTGACAAGGACTTGGGGATGCTTGTGAATGAGAGGCTGGACATGACCCATCCATGGGCACTCACAGCCCAGAAAGCCAAACGTGTCCTGGGCTGCATCCAAAGCAGCGTGGGCAGCAGGGGAGGGAGGGGATTCTGCCCCTCTGCTCTGCTCTGGTGAGAGCCCAGCTGCAGGGCTGTGTCCAGCTCTGGGGTTCAAGACATCCAGGAAGGACGTGGACTTCTTGGAGTGAGTCCAGAGCAGGCCACTGAGTTGGTTAGAGGGATGGAACACCTCTCCTAAGAGGAAAAGCTGAGACAATTGGGTTTATTCAGCCTGGAGAAGAGATGGCTTTGGTGTGACCAAATTGTGGCCTTCCAGTACCTGAAGGGAGTCCTCAAGGAAGAGGGAATGAGACCTTTTAAGAGAGCATGGAGCGACAGGACAAGGGGGAATGGCTTCAGACTGAAAAGAGAGTAAGTTTAGATTGGATATAAGGAAGAAGTCTTACTGTGAGCACGATGAGGCTCTGAAACAGACTTCCCAGAGAAGCTGTGACTGCCCCTTCTGTGGAAGTGTTCAAGGCCAGGTTGGATGGGGCCCTGAGCAAAGTGGTCGAGTGGGAGGTGTCCCTGCCCACAACCCCAGGGCTGGAGCTACATGATCTTTAATGTCCTTTTCAACCCAAGCCATTTTGTGATTCTATGCTATGCAAGGGATAGGTGGCTGGATGTTCTTAGTACTGAAGCTCTGGATCTTGCTTTTCTAAAGAATCTGAATTTTTGGGCTCTGCTAGAATTCTTGAAAGCTTTTAATCAGAGCTAGATATTGAGACAGAAGTGAAGTCAGAAGATATTAGTTTAACTCTTAATCTGCTGATAAAAGGTTTTGTTATTGAGCTTAAGCTGTATTTTAAGGTCTGTGTTTACTTTAGTGGGGCACTATCATAAAAATTAGGCAGCTTATCATTCCTAGAGACTTCTAAATTTGTGATGTGTTGAAGCTGCAAAGCCTTATACTTATTTGGAGGTTTTCATGGCTACTGTAACTAAACACATTAGATATAGTACGAGCAGCTGCATTAAAAACATTGCTGAAAGTGAGCAGAAAATAATGTTATTTTCTAAAAAAGTCACATTGGCATTACTTCTCAGTGGTCATACAGAAATAATGGATTATAACATAGTAAGAACAAGCTATTGTTACACTTCTGGGTTTTTTCATAATTCAGATAATTATTTTTGTCCTTTTAGAATTATTTAAGCATCTGAAACAGGAACTGTGGTCACATAAATGCAGATGGAAAAATTATTTAACCTAGCTACCTCTGAAAAGCTTCCATAATTGAATCAAATGCAGTTTTCCTGAAGAAGGTCAAGAAAAAGGTATCTTTACAATGCACGAAGAATGTTTTGGGTTGTTTGTTTGTTGTTTGGGTTTTTGTTGTTGTTTTCTCAGCAAGAGGGGAAATCTTTTGGTTATACATAAGCTTTTGAGAACAATGAAAAGTTTCTGTCAAACAAGTGTAAGAAAATAATAGGGTCACCCACACACTGCATTATTTATGATATATAAATCCTCTCTTTGCAGAAATATTCAGCGATTTTGTAGTGGAAGTACAATCAAAGAAACAGTAAATGTTTCAAAATCTGTCTCAGGAATTGATGGTATGAGAAAGAGGAACAAAGGATTAGAATTATTTTTTGGTCCCAGAAGCAGTATATTAACATCAGCAAAACAGCAAAAGAAACTAGCACAGTTCTGAGTCTTTCTTAAGGAAGTTTGGGAGCAGAAAAACACAAAATGAGAAAGATGCTGTGAATTAATGTCGGGTTTTATAGAAGTTCAGAGGAGGGAGGAATGAATGTGGGGAAGGGAGCAGTTGATGAGGGGCAAACACTTCCATTTTTGTACAAAATTTGAAGAGATTTTTCATTTGTTATGAGAAATACAAATTCAGATAAGAGGGTTATTTTGAACATTATATGTAGTTTAATTGAAGTTATCACTTCTGCTTCACGATAAATTCAGGCATATGATAATACTGCTATGATGGCATTACTTTGGTGTTTTGTGTGGAAGTCTCATATAAGATCCTTTTCTTTGGTATTTTCTTCACATATTACAGACTTCAGTGGGTCTGTTAAATATGATGTGAGTCAACAACATGATTTGTAGGTGCCTGACTGGCTGAGAGATCTCCAAAATTTCAGCTATAACTTTCAGTCTGAATTTCTGGAATTTGTGGGCACAGTTCACAAATATTTATTTATTGGGTAAATGTAATGCTTTCAATCAGATTGTGCAGACTGCAGGATTTGGCCCTGTTTTTGAAAGGTTATGCATCTTACGTCCTGTTATGTTTAGCTGAAAGTAAATCAGAAAAAAAATCAACCTTAACCATTTTAAACTAGATGATCCTTTTCATCAGGAGTAAGATTATCCTTAAAAGGCCTACACAGTGCATCCCTTATAGTAATACCTCATTAAAAAACAAGTATTGAATGACCACACTCTCAAAAGAAGCATTTCAACTGATTGCAGAAATCCAGCTGTCCTTGCAGTCAGCGTGCTAGGGTGGATCAGGCAGATTAGCAAAGATATAACAATGTGAGCCTTTCGGGTCAATCTGAGGAAATGGCAAGAGTCAGAGTGGCTGGGTGCACACCTATTCAAGGAGACCACATAATCATTGCATCCTGATGATGTAATTTCATCAGCAAGAGGGTATTTAGGCTGCTGTTTCCTCCACACATTTTACCCTTTGAGTTATAGATGAGCTTCCTTCTGTAGATAAGCAAAATGATAATCTTTTTCTTCTAATAGAAAAGAAACTGTTCCAAGTAGGATTCATTTTTATGTGCAGTAAAGATTTGCTGATGAATTGTTTTTCAAGTGAAGAGTAAAATGTGGGAAATTCTTTTTACCTGGAGACTTTAATGAACTTCCAGGGGAAAAAACCCAAAACCCCAAAAAAACAACAAAACCCCATTCCATCCCTGCTTTTGAAAAGCTGCACTGTGCATCACAGGATGTCAAGATTTCTGTGGTGTTTCCCTGAAAATTACACATCGCCTGACCACTTGAATTGAATTATTATCTTCAGAATATAAGCATGAAGAAAAAATAAGTATGGTTTCTTGTAGTTTCTTTCTAGTTTGATTATATCAGAGCCCAAAACACCTCCTGCCAGCCACAAATGAGGAAGCCTGGTAGTCTGTCCTGGTGTAATAATGCAGCGACACGGAGAGGTGCACTTAGACAAGGTGTTAGCTCTGTTAAACCATAGGGTCCATGTCTGTTTGGGGAGTTTCTCCTTTTTAGTTTATTTTGAATCTGACCAGATATCTGATTTGCTGTAGCAAAGGAGGAGGACTTGAAAGGTTAGGAAAGTAACTGGAGAAAATTGCTTCAACTAGCGCTGCTGCTGAAACTTGTGAACCCACAGTGGCAAAAGCACAATCAATTAACCATAGTGAAGACCTGTGTTAATTTTTTATTGTTTCTATTGACAGATGAAGTATCTTTTGAACAGATAGTTTGAATGTTGCAATGGGCATCATTGCAAAGTAGCTGAAAAGTCTCAGCCTTACTGATCATTTGCACGTAAGGACAGATAGAGAAATTCCTGTCAGCTTTTTGAAAGGATTTGAGTCATTTTTAGTACTGAGATTTATGACTTTCTATCATATCCAGTTCTCCAGCTATGGAGAAGCATGGGAGAGTATGTATACCCTGTGCAAATTAGCTAAACCCATGGCACAGCATTACAGCTCATGGAAAAAAAAAGCTTCTTTTACTGATAATTCTTGACACATTTTGTATCAAAACCAGCTAATGTAAACATTTACTAAGCTAATTTGTGTGGTGCCATGAAAGATGAAGATCAGACCACACAAGATGCTCATGAGGTTCCCTATACATAGGACCATGCATTCTATAATGATGGAATGGATTTTTCTGCCATCAGTTGCTGACTAACACTCCAGAGGCAAACAGTCTCACTGCTGCCATCAAGCAGAATATGACTGATGGGAATCCAGTAAGTTTAGAAACCAAGCCCCTGTATGACTTCAGTAAATCTTATGGTATGTTTGTAAAAGTTGTAGTCATGGTGAAACCAAGGAAAGAATTACATATTGCTTGGAAAAAAATAGTAGGAAGTTCTGTTTCCTTGCAATCTCTAAAATCAAGTCTCCACCCTTCTGCTTTGGCTTAAAGTTTGTATAGGAGCAGGACTGAAACTGAGTTATCTTCTCTGTAGAAAAAGATAAGCCTGTAATGCAGGAAAAAAGACAGAGATGGTTTGCCTACCTAATAAGCCAATACCAAATATTAATTAGTGTTTTATTCTAAATTATTTTTGTGGTACTCTTTCAAAAAATTAGACTCCTAAAGTACAATGAAGTAATTAAATTTTGCTTTCTTATACGAAATATTCTTTTGTCTGCTAACTTTCAATGTTTAATAATAGGGCATCCTTAGCTGAAAGTTGAACTTGCGTGTTATTACTGTATGTGAACCTTTTGAGCTGGTAGAATTGCATGCAAGGGGTTAAAACTTACTTCTAGGAGGGTAAATATGTATGGTAATACCCTCATCTAAAGAGACTTTTTTTTTTCCAAAAAATTCTTTCTTTTTGTTAATATTAAAGAAGGAACTGAACATTAGTGACTTACAATTTCTGAAGAACTCAACAGAGTAAAATTAGATGGAATGGCAATAATAGAGGAATGAAAGGTATATAGTGAGATTTGTAAAATGGCTTTACTGACATCTCTTCAGATATCCAAATTAACATTCACAGTGCAATGTTATAAGCACACATTTATGAAGATACCAAACTCTCAGTTTTGGAAAGAAAGTATTTATTTTGCTTGAGAATTCTGACTAATCTTTTATTTAAATGCCATATATTTCAAGAGAAGGATAGGTCTCAACTGTCCCTTACTGAATTGAGGTGGACTTTGCATATCAGCACATGACTCCAGCACAAACCTGATCTTTGACTCTTTTTTTTTTCTTTTAACATTGTTGGATAAACCAAAATAAGTTCTATGAAGATACGTTCTGACACTAAATCTGACCTAATTTTTCCATAAAAGATGAGGGAGCAAAAGGCCACCAGTAGTTTACCTGTTGTACTCATTTGTGGTCATGTAAAGAAGCTTGCTCAAACATTATCAACAATATCTCTCTGGGATATTGGAGAAGTCTGCCTCTAAGTCTCAAAACAGCAATGGTCCTTTATTGGTGTTTCCAGGCAGTTTAGGTGCTCTGCAGATTACTTATGGCTGTGAGAAACAACAAAAGAAAGTGTTTAAACCTATGCCTATTGCTTTTACGACTTGGATTTAGAGGGAGATGAAAGCATGTCCATGGCAGTGTGCTTGCTTTATTCAGTGCTACTGACCCTGGGCAGGCCAAATTGTCATCCACTGTTCTGGAGCTGTAAGAGTTTAGACAATAAATTCAGTAGGATCACAGTTTACCCTTGACAATCATGAATTCGACAGAAGGGCTCTGATAAAAGCAGAAAATAGTGAGAGGCGCTGTCACTACCACTCCTTTTACCAACAGAATTTACAGCCTTGTGTCTGATGGTAAATGCCAGGCAGTGTTGTGATCTGCATGATGAGCCATGACAGGTCTCTCTTCTGACCTTTCTAGCATCTATTTTCAGAGACTGCTTTTAAAACTAAATATTTAAGTGGTTTGCTGCTTATCTCACAGATACTGGAGCTTTCAAAGACATTGAAAGGGTTTAGTCTAAGTTTAATCGGTTTAGGAGTTTATGACAAGTCTCTAAAGTACCTAGGTAAAGCAGTATTTAGTGAAACACTGTCTACCCCTTAAGTGGACTGCATGTTTTAGAAGTTTCAGTCCCAGGTGAATTGTCCAGGCTTTATAATCATTGTGGCACAGCTGGGCACCTGAGAAACTGATCTTGGGAAACAAGCAGGGAATGTCCTTTGTACAGAAGAAGGATGGAGAGAACAGAGGTGAAAATCTTGTTCCAGGGAATTTTTAGCCTCTTGTGTAGCTGGACAAGCAGAAAGGTAATTTTACTGTGTGTAAAAAATGAAGAAAACTGTATTTAGGCATTAGTAGTGTGGAACCAGAACCCAGTCCCTCTGCCTAGAAATTTTTTTCTACCAATGGAACAAATTTGTCAGGAGAGAACAAGAAGGATCTGCTCCTCAGTGGCTGCTACCCAAACATTTAAGTCTCTCAGCTGGGACCAGCTATCTTGGGATCAAGTTCTTGTTCCGCTTGGAGCATGGCAGGGGTTTCAAGCCGTTCACTAGATGTGGCTCATCTGCACATATACAGAGCAGCAGAAATTTAGATCCTCCCTGGATTAAGTGGCAGTTAAGTAGCTGAAGAACATAAAAGAAGCCAAAATGTAAGTTAAAGGTGTAAGTAGGAATGCAGACACCTGTGTATCATGGAAGATCTGAACCTAAACACTTATACCTCCTGAGTATTAAATATCCTCAGCAGAAATGCACTGCAAACTCTACCACTACACTTGGATAAATTCATAAACTATGAACGTTTGCTATCCTGGCAAAAAAGCCTGTAACCAAGAACTTGGTGAGACAAGTGAAATTTGTCTTTTATTGTCTCCAGTCTGTAGTTCTGTTTTAAAATCCCAAAGAACTCCTTGTTTTAAAACTATACAGGAAGCCAGACTTTTAACCAAATCATAATCTGGAATCTTTGTCACAGCGCACTGTAGATAAATGGTGTTATTGGAAGGAATAGCACATTGAAGAATTGTTTCCAGGTTATTATAGAACTTTCTTGCTCAGTTTTTCCATGCAAATGCTCTAGCAGTACAGTCATCATCTTCACATGAGGATTTTGAGATTTATAGGAAAAACACCATGATAAGTGTTGGATAGAGTCCCAGTTATATGAATATGTAATAAAGTTCTATGAAGTCTGATCACAAGATTTTCCTCCAAATTATCATTTATGCAGCAGAGTTATCTCACTTACTCAAACAGCATTTGCAAGACAAGAAAAATGGGTATCATCATTTGTCTTAAAGATTTTTCATGTTCAAGAGGTGAAAAAATAGGTCATTTCATTCTGAGGAAAAGCTGGGCAAAGTTAGTTCTTTCTCAGAGAAAATGGCTAAACCTTTCAAGAACTATGAAATAGCAAGTCCATATAAAAATTTGATTGTCTTAAAAACTATTTATACCAAATAAACTTGTGGATTCATCTTCCCCAGTCCCCGCTTCCTATTAAAATTTTGTCACTGCATTAGAGATCTTTTCAAATGTATTTGTTCTCATTAGCTAGTGAATGTGTTTGATTGTTAAACTCCTGTTGACGACCCTGCTTCCTGCCCCTCTTGTTCTTGTATTTCACCACGAGACACACTTCCTATTCTTCCAGCAACAGATTTTCTGTAGGAGCTTCCCAACTTCTTGCTCTAACCTGTCTTTCAGGAGGTATCTGACAACTTTGACATTTACTCTTTCACACAATAATTTAACTACCTTTAATTTAACTACCTGGACAAAGCTAAGCTCTCAGGAGTTGGATTGCGCTGGCCTTGGGAGGTACGCAAGAGTGTAGCTACGCCACACAAGTTGTTTTTACTCTGATCTTAAATATATCTTGTAATATCCAGTTCTAGGGAGAGAGAATAGTTTAATCTGTCTTTCTGCTCACTGAAGCAGCTTTGCTGAGGAAGGGAAAAAGTGTGTCTTTATAGTCCTGCCTTATGTTCCATAAGCACCTGCCTAGCTGCTCAGTGGCAGTGCTGCCAAGGGGTTTAGACAGCATCTGTTCAAACCTTGCAAACACATATCATGAACAGAAACACGAAACACCTGAAAATTTGTTCAGTACCAGAAGTACTGAACAGTGCATAAAGGGGGCTACAGGAGAGCTGGAGAGGGACTTTGTGCAAAGGCACATGGTGATAGGACAAACTTTAAACCAAAAGACAGTTGACTTATGTTAGATATTAGGAAGAAATTGTTTACTGAGAGAGTGTGAGGCACTGTAACAGGTTTCCCAGAGAAGCTGGGGATGCCCTGTCTCTGGAAGTGTTCAAGGGCAAGTTGGATGGGGCTTTGAGCAACCTGGTCTAACGAAATATGTCACTGCCCATAGCATTGAGGTTGGAATTAGATTATTTTTAATGTCCTTTCCAACCCAAACCATTCTATGATTCTATGAAATAAAACTGTGCTTCACTCTCTTCTTCAGGATGTTCAGTTTTGTGCTTTGTGATTTGACAGAGAAAGATCCTAAGGGGAAGAGTAGGGAAAAGTGTTGCCTGCCAGTTTTTTATCAGTTTTATAGTCTAGCCAAACAAACACCTTAGTGGAAGTAAATGCTACTAAGGCACATTTTACTAGGCAAGCGTTCTGCAAACTTGGGTCTGTCTATACCCAATTACCACAGTATATCATTAGGTGATGTCATGTAGCTTTTAAAACAGCTAAAAACTGCTGGAAGATATTTTCAAGTATCTGTAGACAGCATGTCCCCAGTACTATCTGCGTGTCTCCTGAGAAGAAAAGGGTTCAATCCCAAGGAACGAGTAACAACAATTAGTAGGGGAGAAAACTAAGCCAAGAATTTTGAAAGATATTAAAAAGAAAGGAAGGATGTGGGATTGTGCAGAGTGAGCCAGGACACTGTAACTAACAAGAATAACACTTTTAAATGTAGCATAGGAAAATTAGGCTGATTTATGGGATTTTTTTGCTAATAATGAAGTCCATTAAGCTGTAGAAAGTTTTCCAAGAAAAGTGGTAGAATACCCATCCTTTGGGATCTATAAAAAGAGACTGAACAAAGCTCTCAAACCATAAAATAAGCAGGACTCTGGCACCGACCTTCAAGAAGGAAAAGATGAAGAAATGGCTTTTTCAATAACTAATTTTCACAAGTCTATGAGAACATAAAACTAAACAGTTAAAAAATAAGTGAGCCAGAAATACTGCTGTAAACACTAGAGATTTATCTGAAAGCACTAATTGATTGTCAATAAATCATTTCCCTGGTGAGAAGAGAAAACTTGAAAAAATATTTCTACACCACAAAATTGTCCCCAACTGACAACAAATAGAACTTATTTTTAGCAATGTATTCATTGACTGTTAATTGAATGCATATTTTTTCCTTTGCCCATTGAAATTATGATTTTTGTTTCCTAATGGTAACCAAAGAAAAAGGTGATCTCTGAAAAATTAACTTTACTTTATGAGTAGAAAAAGAGACTTTTGGAATACAGATGTAAAGGTCTCTCTTCTAATAGAAGTGGAAAACCCTCATGAAGTTTAGCAGTATTTGGACTGTGTAAAAGTCTAAACATCACTTAACAGTCTAGACATCACATAGGACAGCCACTGTGTAAAAGAATGAGATCAGAGCAAGTCTTAAACTTACCAAAAGCTATGTGTAGTGATAATGATCTCATTTTTCTTCCCACAAGAAAAATTAAAAGAAGGAAACCTGGCCTTAGAAAACATCATCAAAATAAATACATTGTTCGTTAGCTCTTTTAGTGAGTGGGGAAATGGTGTGAGGGTGAGATATGAATTTTAGGAAAATTATGGTTAGTGCAAGTGCTTTGGGAATCTAAAGTCCCTTTAATTATTTTTTTTTACAATGAGATTAAACATTACAATGAGATATAATAGTGTTTTATTGATGTGGCATATAAGGTCTTTAGATACTTGGATTTTGAAGCTCTACCACAATTAGATGGTACTGTCTTTTGTTCCTTTCCTGGGCTTTGTGTTAAATAGAGTGCAGCCTCTCCAAGGATTTGGCCTTGAATCTCCTCTGCAAAAGTGAGAAGACCACCAAGGTTTTACCAAAGCCCCATGAGGTAGTGGTCCCAGCATGCCACTATTCATTAAATATTTTCATTTTTTGCGGTATGTATTGAGATCATTTTGGCCGCACTTAATGTATTTCAGTCGAATAAGAAAGTATTCTTGCTGAAGGGTGTGATTCTCCCCAAGGCTATAAGCATCTAATTTCCCATGATTTCAAATAAAGAAAAATGAACTAGAAACATAAGTCAAGAATTAAAAAGAGTCATGCTCTTTGTCACATCAGCCAGCCTGCTATTGAAAGAGACTCCATGAGCTTTCACATCTTCAGCCTAGTGGGGAATAGAATTTTAAAGCATTTGAAACTGTTAGTTTCATAATACTAAAAGGTTTTAAGATCATTTTTATTATGAGGTAAAGGATATTGACTTTTCTCATGATTTCTAGTTCCAGCATTCTATTATTAATTAAAACATTGTGTGCCACTGGCTTTTCTTTACTTTTCCACTTCCCTTTGCCCTTTACTTTTCAGCTGGCTATGGGTTTTATATATTTCAGAGCTGAAAAAATAGGGATTATTTCTCATTCTTGCCATGACAAGGAACCAGTTCTATCCTAAAGGGAAACACAGCTGTTAAAAAATAATTAGAGTAAACTAGACTAGACTAGAATAGGATAGAATAGTTCCAGTGGGAAGGACTGATGAGGTCTGTCTTTATGGCTGGGCATTGACCTGAGCTGGCCACCCTCCAGAGCACAACTCTCTGAACTCTCTGTTCTCACTCTTCTTCCAAATCACACTCCAAAAGAGTCTTTTACTTATGACCATTGTGGGTAGGACCCAAATGATGATTAAAAAAGACACTGTAGCTGAATTGATGGCAATACAGGTAAAGATAGGAAAACTTTTTGACACTAAAAACCATGAACTGTTTGGTTTTCTTGGGAGGTTGTGAAGCTTTCACCTTCAATGACAGGTTTTGATGGTACAACGGCATATGTAATGGCTGACCTTGTTTTGTATAAGAAGCAAGCTAGGTGATCTCTTAAGGCCCTTTCCTATTTCTGAATAAACCTCTGGCCTAGTTTCCTTAATTGCCTAGAAAGGAGTTGCTGACTGGGTTAGCTGCCCAAGGCTGGGTGATGTGAATACTCTCCATGGAGGTCTAGCACCTCAGCAGATTCTGGTACTACACTGTGCCATGAAATTTCAAGGATATCTGCTGAATGCAAAGTGCTCTTGTCATTCATGTCTAGAGGCCCTTTCTCACAGACTGGAGCAGCCTTCTATTTTTCCCGATTACTCCATTCACTTAATTTCCCTTTGTCTGCAGTCCTGTTTCCAGAAGATCACTACAATGATTCAGTACAGTCAGTTCAGTACACTGACTGGAGCAGCTCTGGAAAATGATCAGGCAATAAAGAATTGGATTCTTTCTTTGCATCTGCTGCAAAGGGTGGTGAAGGTTTCATTTATCCCCAGTCTTTCACATGTAGTTACTGCACATGCATGACTCATTTTCTCCATGCCAGACAGAAGTACATAAGCTCTGATTTGCAGAAAGGTTGAATCCTCATATGCGTCATTGGAATCTTTGATCCCTGTGCTTTCAACATATAAAGACTTCTGCAATACTTAATTTATTGAAAAAGTTGGCCAGTAAAGTCTTAATTTTGACACCAAAAACTGATGGCTTGTTTTCTTTTACATCTCTCACTCTGTTGCATGGAAGTAAATTCTCTCCTAGCAATTCAGGGAGCAGATATCAGTGATAAGAACTACAGATAAGCTCATGAGAAAGAAGCATAACCTTTAAAATTCAACATTACTGAGAGCATGAACAATTAGAAATCAAAGATATTTCTTCTTACAAGGAAAGGACTTTTGGCAACTTTGTGCTAATTTTAGTTAGTTTGTAGTCCTTACTTCTTTCTTATCTGAATTACCATTTATACTGACTAGAAATAGAAGTTCTCTTTTTTTTTGCAAAAAAGTTTTATGTTAACAAGGTTTTTTTGGGATAATTTTTGGTAAAAGACTTTCACTGTGCACGTGTATAAAATCTTGATTTAACTCCCTGTTTCCTTCTGCTACATTTTCTTCTGTAACTATGGCAGCAGTTGTGCAAGAGATAGTGGTTATCACCAGCAGTGTTGCTATCTTTTAGTCTTCAGAATCAGCCCCTTTTTTTTTGCATATCTTGGCTCCACTAGCACCAAGAAATCTGTATCTTTTCAGATTTCTTGGCTGATGTGCTCTTTACTGTGACCTCTCTCTTTGAGATGTGCCAGTGACATTGAGTTCCAGTGCAAAGTGTACTATAAAGTTGTGGGATCACCACAATGTGACACCACTGCAGGACTCTTTTAAGCTGAGAAGATTTTCTTAACTGATGAGTTAACAAGATGATAGACCAAAAATACCCTGGGACAGATTCAGTTCCATATGCTGGCCTCTCTGTGCCTCAGGAATTCAGTTGTATCTGGCCAAATGAAAATTTCCCAGCAGAGGAGAGTGTTTAGTAGACATTAGATTGGCATGGTGCTGAATCTTACCAGTCACAGCCTACAAAATAAGAAAGTCAGAGATTGGAGAGGATGGAACCTGAGTGCTATTATGCTCCAGAAAAATTCCATCTGGCTGCCTTAAGACCACTGTCATCTTGGGTGAGTTGGACCAGCCCGAGAGTTGCTCTAACACACACTATCTACGTGGCCAGTGCTGGCAAAGAATCAAAGAGTCGTAACCAGATCTTTCTGATTGCTCCCTTTCCCTCCTGCACTGGTCAGCTCTAGGCCATAACAATGATTTGCCTCTGTGTGTTCAAGAGTTGCTTCCCAGACAGTTGTAGCAATGTTCAGTATAGTAGGTGCAAACCAAAAATGGAACTGGGTAGGAAAAGTCTTTTGATTAAAATACTTTTTGCAATATGAAAAAGACTTTTTCCTACCCCAAGGAAAATCCAGATTTTTTTTAAATGTTTCATGGACAGGAACATAACTAGTGTAGACTGGACTGGCCTTAGGGCACTCATGTGAAGTGTAGAAACTTAGGTTTACCAGTTTCTGTATAGGAACCTGGAACAGACCTTTGCTTCTCTGAAGTGAGGTATGTTCCTGTCTTTCTTTATCAATACTTGGAATACTGTTCAACAGGTGAGAATCTTTCTTTCACTAAAAAAGAGTTCAAATTATGATGTTTCTGCTGTAAACTTAGATTTAACAAAAGTAGCATGTTTCAATGTGTGTACATAAAAAATGTAAAAAAAAAAAGATATCCTAACTTGCTTTAATTTGAAGGTCTGCATTCTTTTCTAAGGTCTAATTTGTCCCCTGGTTCTTGCCAAGTTGATTTTACTTCAGCTACACAAGGGAGAGTACAAATGCTGACTTTCTTTCTAATTGGTAGAGGGATGCTACTTATTTTTTATTTTTGTGCACTGAAGGAATCAGGTTAATCTTTTGAACTAGGAAAGTGTATAATCTACTGCTGTTTGTGGCACTGGAAAAATGGTGAGGAAAAAACTTCATAAACTTCCACTTGTTTAGATAACTGTGATATATGCTGAGAGGAAGGATTGATAATCTCAATTTTTACCTTTCTTTCATTGATTCTCTGTATCCAGATGAGTCAGTTCCTTCCTGTCTTCCCTGTCATTTCCTAATATGTTTATGGAGATGCTTGGGCTTTGTTTCTGCTTCGAAGTGTGTTTTGGTCCCTGATTCTGTGCAACAAGAACTTGGCCAGTACTTTTTGGCTGCTTTAACATCCCATGGCTCTTTTATTACTATGTATAGCTCACATTTTAGAGAAGGCGAAAGCCTTGGAAATGGAGGGAAATAAGCATTTTGCACCCTACTGCTTTTACAGTCTCTCAGCATAGTAAGCATCACATCTTACTTCACAAGGCCAGTAAGTTCATCATTCTGTGAACTGAGCTGGAAGGTTTCTGTGTTCAATTACAGAGCAAGCAGACATGTCCTGAAGAAGATCTGTGGTAAGAAGGGACCAGTATTCTCTGCTGTAGTACTCCAAAGGAACGTATTGGGTGTTATTCCCTTTCTTCACTGTAGGAAGACTGGGAAGTCACTGGTAGGAAGACTACCAGTGCTATTCAACCCAAAACTGAAAAATTAATATAACATATTCCTGCATCAGTCCCTTCTGGTTTTATAACAAATTCAACACCTAACCTAAGGCTTTGTATTTTTGCATCCTCAGTTGGCATTGCAAGTAGCTTCATGTCTTTATCAGAAATCTAGCAAATTTTATTGGGAGTCCTTTTCAACCAATCATGATACAGGCTCAACTTTACAGTTTATTTTTCAGACCTTTAAAATCTGAAAAATTAGTGGAAAGAATAGTGCAAAGAACTATAGATTACAACATCACAAGTCAACAATAAGAAAGCAATATGTACTTTAAACTAGAATTTTGTCCTAAATAGAGCTATGCAGAAAAATTCATGCAGAGGGAAAAAACAGAACAAATTCTGTTTTCTTGAAGAAATTTTGTATTATGTTTCATGCAGCTGAGAAACATCTGTTCAGCTGTTTGTTTCAAGAGAGGGAAATCATGTTTTTCTGTGAAGAAAAGTGAGCCTAGAAGTTTTCATTTGGTCATTCAGAATGTGCTTGCTTTATTAGAACTATGAAGTCAGATCAAGATAATACCATATACCTATGTGAAGTCTTAGGTGAAGTCTGAATTTCAAAATCCAAATTTCTGTCTTGTAAACTTAAAATTTAATTTACTTTAATTGTCTACATTCCCAAAGCTACACCAGTCCTGACAGCCTGCTTGATGCCTAACTCATATCTGTGCCTTTTTCAGGGGAAGAATGTATATTGAACATCTACATTAATAAATGCTGTGTTGGCAACGTTCTTGGACATAAAAACTCGGTCATCTAACTGTTAAATTGTTAGAAGGGTTCCTAGTATGATTTTGACCTGGACCAGCTAGCACTATCCCAAACAATTGCTGAGTACAGTAAGGATTTCCAGAGGCCAAAGGTCATTCAGAGATCACAGGCAATTTGGCTGCTACTAGCATGTTTTGAAAGATGAGAATTTAGGAGCATGGATGCTGCTCCATGCCAGTTGGACTCAGTGACAGAAAACAGTCCCACACTCATTTGATTTACTATTATATATGTAGCCAATGTGTTTTCTCTGTCTCCCAGAGAGGCTTAGTTTAGTAGGTGTTGTTGAGAAAACTAAACACTTCCCAAAGTTGGGATTTTCAGAAAATGAAGTTATCGTTGACACTTTATGCCCATTCACAATGCTCCATTTTTTCCTCTCCCCTACCTTATCCTGGTGTAAAGTACTCAGCTGCCTCCTGACTGAATTCCTAAGGGAATACCAGTCTGCATTTCCAAAATGTTACAACCCAAGTCAACCCTCAAAACAGCCTTTAGGGGAAGAAATTGAGATGCTGAAGCTGAGGCAGTCATCATCAGTTTTTGGTTCTTTTAGAGCAGTATCCCAGTGCAGAGAATTTTTTCCATCTAGAGAGAACATAAAGGCACATAGGCAGAAGGCTGACATGCAGCCTAGTGAAGAAAAAATCAGTGTGTGATGGGAAGACTGGTCTTCCAGGCCTTGCTTCCAACATCATCCCTCTGTTTTTGCAGTCATGGGGATATAAGACACAAGCACGTCTCATTCCCCTACTCTTAATGTGTAGGAGTTTCTCTTACCTCCACTACCTTTGTAGCTCTGGCTATGAGTTAGATGTCAAGCTGTGTCCATCTTTATTTTACTGAAGAAAAGTCTTCACAGAAAAATACAGTAAGAGGAAAGTGGGATGTAGTTAAGTGTCCAGACCCTCTTAAGCCATAGCACGATTAATGGTGTTTCCAGAGAAGAGCTGTTCAGCTTTGTGTTATTTATAATGAGGATAGTGACTTTGGTAGATCCAGTTTCACTCCTAAATAGTTTATATCAGCAATATTTTTCTAATAAATATAGCTAGGAGTTCAAAACTTGACCCTTTCAAAGCTTTACCCACTTGTTAGTTGCCTTTGTTTTCCTTATTTGTTTTCCTTATTCACGTTGGGCTAACGTAGATGCTGAGTGTCTATATCCAAAGTTATAATCAAGTGCTACTGTTTAACAAAGAAAGTGTGGATGTCACAGGCATTCCAAATTTATTTTTTAAAATACTAGAATACTTTTTAAACTTTTAGAAGAATACTTTCAAAGCAAGTTTTTAATATTTTTTAATATTAAAACCAGAATTAAGTCTTCACATGACTTAATTGGGGTGTGTTTTCACATACAATCAAGAATTTGCTATTTGCATGTGTCTTTATTGAATAAATTTGTCCTGAGATGGCACATCCTCTTTATCTCTTCTTTTGAAGACATCTAAAGCATCCAATATGTTGAAAATTTAAAGTCTAAATGCCCACAGCCGTTCAAGTGCGTGGTTTAACACACCCGAACTATTCACCTTGAAATTCTTTACATATAATTTTAATGTTAACTTGCTTAACAGGATGCTGGTTCCTCCCATGCAGCTAAAGCCTGGAGAGAACACAGCCTTTATCATGTGGGTTTTTTTCCAGTAGACTTTTAGCTCATACAACTTGATGGCAAACAAAAACCACAACCTAATTAGTACAGAAAAAACTAAACGAATTAGAAATTGTGTTTCTTTAAATAAAATTTGCTATGCCAGCTGTACATCATGACATACTCTTCACAACATGACACTGTTGTGTCACTGTTGTGCACTTATGTGCACTATCTGTGTCTTGGTGTCTGACCCACATGAGGGTTGCTTAGCTGCAGCCTTGGGGCCCCCAGGATGGGCCAAAACAGACAATAAACACACATCTCTGTCTCCTTGGTCACTTGAACGACTTTGCATCATTGGACTTTTGGTCTGAGAAGGAAAACAAATTCTGAAATGGTGTCTCCTGGATTTCTTCACCCAGCTCTGACTTCAAATAGTAATAAATTCATGTATTTACTGTATCACTGAGGCCCATTTTAATAAGTGTTTACTCTGTGTTTCCAGGAAAAAAGTTATACAAGTGGTTACTATGACAACCACTGGCTCTGAAAAAGCATTTAGCTTTATAACCTTTTGATTCTCATTTTAATCATCCTCCCAGATTTTGTTCAAATCCCAATTTAATTTTGTGTGTTTTGAGGGCTTCTCCTCTGAATTAGATGCTTCAGTTTGAAATGCAGTACTCTGTACATCTGCAGTGATGGTCATATTGCAGGTGGTGACAGGTGTATTACCATCTCTGGGTACACAGTTTGTGCCTCCCTCTGGTCAGATGGGGTGCAGAGGATGTGAAATTTACTGGGATTAAAAAATAAAAGGAAAGGCATGTCTGCAGCAGGCATCCATTGCATACTTTTTTATTCTGATGGTAGACTGTAGAGCTTTTGAAAATCCTCTTTTCAGTAGATTATATTTCTTTTAATCTCAGTTCTGTGCTAGCTTCCAGTGTTTCACAGACGTGACCTCACAAGCCTTAAACTCTTAGCCACAAAACAAAAGAAAGTCAGAAAACCTGATGGTGTGCTAATATATTGCTGTTTTTAAAGGCATGCTAGGATTCCAATATTCAGTTCTTAAGCCAGAACCCACTTCTTAGGGCTAAGTGGTTTTATTCTTGCTGGTGACCAGCAGCTTTCATCCTGGTGGTGTCCTTGTTATAGGTCAACAGCTGGAGTACTGAGGGTCCCCGTGTTATCTCTTTTCTTCCTGGAGATGCCTTGGGTTTACACTTTCTCATCAACTGATGATGTGGGCCCCTGTTATTGCTTTATAGCTCTGTTTTACTGCTGACTAGTTTCAAGTCACCACTGAGATACTACTTCTGACTGAGAGGCAAATTATTCTTCTCAAGGAATGCACTTCCCTCTACCCTTTTACCTATGCTTTCTTGGATGTCCTCACTGTCTTGTCATGTTTTCATCCAACAGCTAAAGTCTCAGCAATCAGGAAAGAGGGAGACAGCATAAGAGTTTGTTCCCTCCTGCTATCTGTTCACTGGGTAACTAAAGGAAACCAAACCCCCGACCCTCTGAAGCAGTTTCTCTGAAATCACTGGTACTGCCCCAGTGAACATCCAAGGTATGGACCCATCCATGCCTGAGTGTGTTTCAAAAGAAATTACTCTTAACACCCTTTGGAAGACTTATCAAAAGTTTTTTCCCAGAGGTTTCCCTCTCCAATAAGTGAGGAAGAAGCTTGCCTCCTAATGAGTGCTCAAGAACCAACTCCTTTAGCATAAGAAAACCTTCTCTGAAGTCACTGCTGAACAAAGATCTGCAATCAGACATTTATCAAGTGTCCCTCACTGACAATATCTTGAATCCAGAAGTCATGACCCCAAACCCTTCCACAACCAAGGACTTCCTTAAAGGGAATCTAGGGTGGTAGCACTAAAAAAGCAAGGTGAGATACAGGCAGTCACATACAACCTAATTAAGTAAGGCCTCTTCTCATTGCTCTAGAGGAATATAGCCACATAATGTTTTGTGTGTGTATTTACTCAAAAATTTACAACAGTTTCTGCTCAGACTTGTTTTCCACACTGTAAACACACCAACATCAAAGCTACTGCAACTAAAATTATTAGGTAAAACCAAATGGGATTTTTATTAAGTGGCACTATTTTCATAATTGAACATAATAAACTTAAAGAGATACTTTCAACACCATAGTTTTGAAAGAAAAATTCACATTTATCTTGTCTATTCAGAGAAATAAATGGGTCAATATTTCAATAAAAATTACTTACTGAAGGTCTGTCTGATGCAGATCAATGATTTTCAGATTCTGGGACTATGATGCGACCAAAAAAAGAAAGAATATAAAAGAGAAAAGGTATCAAAGAAAAAAAGTCATCACTGCTTTCAAAATATCTTGTCCAAAAATGTCACTAAAATTACAGCACCTTTGGACAAAAATAGATTGTGTTCACATATGTACGTGTATATAATATATATGGTATATATAATTGTAAGAATTGAATACAATTCTCGGAGCCCAGCACCCTTACCCACACCTGCCTCCCATTTCACTGTGAAGCTGTTCTTCCCACATCCATCATGGTGCCTGGCTCTGATCCAAACTGAAGGAGAAGGACACTCTGCCATGGTTTCCTGGGGAGCTCAGGACTGAACTCTCTGAGCCCCCATGCCTTGCAGACTTTCATAATGACGCTGCCCAAGCAATAACAGCCTGATTTAAAATAAGTGGATAATGAAATTAAACTCATTGTGGAAGAAAGTGACGGGCTGAATTTATGTGTCAGAAGTGAAATCAGTTATGTTCTCAGTTTACAGGGGGAAAGAGGACAGCAAGAAAGTATAGCTCATCACCTTTGGAAATTATTTGCTCTCCTTATCCCTGACAGTGAGAGTCTAATTCACTGCCAAGAGCACTTACACTCCAGCTGTGCCCCAAGGAGTCTGGTCAACCTAATTTCTCCCCACCCCCTTATTTTAAGACAGAGTTTTGCACAAATATGTATTCAAAATACTGCATGGATTCAGTGTTTTCTCTAGGAAGGGATCTTCTGCGGACCATCTAATATTAATTGGCAGTTGCTTATTAGAGGCTTATTGATCAAACCTGGACAGCAGCTTGCTTGCACAGTTCATTCTGGCTTGTGCTCCCGCACTTAGGTTAAGTTTTGGGCTTCTCTGAGTCATGCAAACAAGTTGTCATCTGCTAGAAAAAACCTTATTATCATCAGGTGTTCATAATGCCCACATAACAATTTAATTAAAATCCTTAATTGTACATAAACGAATGTGCTCAGTGGCCTGCTGTTCTTTTCCTCTACCTCAGCTTTTCCTTACAGTAAGTTGGAGATGCCAGCAGTACCTTAGCAGTGTGTTGGTTCAAGATGTCTCTTTGCAAAGGGTGTTAAAAATGACCTTCAAAAGCTTGGCTTTCTTTTGCAGTGAGAGACTTACCTGAGTTGCTTTAAAGCTGTTTGATCTTCAGGCATTTATCACTATCGATTTAGGCTGAATATGCTATTTTATTTATGTTTATATGTAGGCATATAACTACTAATAAAAAGGAATACCATATGCCAAGTCCTCAGAATTGTGTATTTGGGTAATACTGTTTATTTTATTAATTAGTGGACATTTATCAACATTTATTGAATTTTTTTGATAAATACATTTTAAGATGAAGGCCTTCTACTTTAGAATGAAAGAAAAGAAGGATTGTTATTAAAATACCCTTTTAAAATTATGTTTCCCAAAGGAAAATGAATTAAGGCTCCTGGAAAATGTTTCAGCCCCTTTCTTGTACGATAATCTAATCCTGAAGGACGCTCTTTGATTCCCTTCTATAATACTTTTTTTTTCCCCTTCTTGTTATTTTATTTTACTTATTCCCACAGCCAACTTCAAATGACCTCAAGAACACAGGGCAGCTAAAAGATTGCTTAAACTTCTTAATACTTTTAATCCTTACTTGTTATAATTTGATTACTGAGACAGATTTTCTCTCTGGGCCTCATATTAAATCACTTTCATGTTGAAACAAACCAGAAATCCTTTCAACTTAACAGTGCTTGTATTCAATGTGAGCTATTCAGATGTAGCACAGAGACTATAAGATGTTGCATCACATTTCCTGGATTTTGATGCAAGGAAAGCAAACTTCAGTGAATGTTACATATGATTTTACCTTCGCAGAGTATCTATTTATCAAGAGCAAACATGAGTAAGTATAGTTTTAGAACTGCATGTAAATGCATGTGTGTAAACGTGCTTGTCTTTGTACACAGGCAGATACAGATTTCTATGCAATATATATATATATATATAACTCTGCTGATACTATTATCTCTGGAATTGTAAGATTTTATTTATTGTGATAAGAATGAATTCCTAATAATAAGATTTTCTTTCAGGCAACTGATTCCTTTCCTCATCAGCTATATAAAAATAAAGAAAAAAAAAATTCCAGGACAGTGGTTTAGTTAAGTTCATAGTGTCATTTAACAATGATAAATTCCTAATTTTCTCAGGAAAGATATGGTGAAACAAGAGGGATTGAAATTCAACAGTAAATAGGAATGGTATGGTAGAATTGTTATTCCTTTGCAAAGGAACTTTGATGGATTTGCCATCAACTTTCCTTCTGAAGCTTTTGTATGAAAATATTTCTGAGAATGTGAGTCTCGCCTACTCAGCCTCCCTGGTTGATCAGGACAACATGCAAGCACGCCTTGGGATACCCAGAGGCAATGGGTTCACAAGGTTCAGGTCAAGTGCTGATCTTAATCAAAATTGCATTCTGCTAAGGAAAGGCTGAGGAAAAGAGGTATCCCAAAAGGGGAGAATTCAGTGAAAACTTAGGGGATTCATTTACTGGAGCAATCTCTGGGGAAGGGGAATGTCAGGAGTTGAAACTTCCAGCAGTAGCCTGTAGGTAAATTAGTTTTAAGGAGATTAATAAGGTACTCAGTTAACAATCACCTGAAGATAAGCAAGCATTAACCGCATGTGGGTCCTTCACCACAGCCTCCCTTGTCCACCTCTGACCTCCTCTGCCACCACCACCTCCTTCTGTGTAGGCTCTGGGGGCAGGGGATCACCAGCAGCCTAGGCTCTTGGTGCTGTTGACCACAGAGACTCTGATTATTGTCCCACCTATTGAAAATCCAGTTTTAAAAACCCATAAAGCTGTAGCGAGAATCTTTCATTTCCAATAGGCTACCTGGAGGCTGAATATCCATCTCCCCCTGCTGCTGAGGGCACTGACACCAGAGGCTCGTGCTGCAGGGCTGTTCAGGAGGGCTGTGCTGCAGGAACTTTGATGGATTTACCATCAAGTTTCATTCTGAAGCTTTTGTATGAGAATGCTGTGGTGAACTCTGCTGGTCCTCTCTGACCTCCGGCTGCAGCTGCTGTGGCTCGCTCTGCCTCTGGAGACTGGCTGTGCTGGGGCGCTCTGTCGCAGTGGAGATCTCTCTGAGCTAAGCTGCTTCCAGAATTGAGGCCACATTTGCTAGTGAAGTCTACAGCTGCAAGAGAAATGCAAATCCCCGCAGCCCTATACTCTCATCTTGGCAGAAGAAAAGCCCTTTCACCTTTAAAATAAATTACAAGAAATGGGCTCAGATTAAATCCCTCGATCCAAACCCACTGAACTCTCAGAATGATTGAATCCAGACTCAGGCTTTGCTGGTTGGGCCCCTCACTGATATCTGTACATCACTTATAAACACACGCAGGTGCTCTGAGAAAAATGAGGGAACCTGAGGTCTCTTAGCAAAGACACTAATACACCTTTTAAGGGATTGCCATCCACTCATGAGTTACATCAAGGCACCAATAAGAAAAGTTCCCTCGTGAATGCTGTCTGTGTGTTTCTTATGTCTCCATAACTTAAAGGAGGCCAAAGAGATGTCTTTGAAAATCTGAAGTACAAAAATTGTTTCCAGGCTCAAAAATTCTATGCCAAGTTCCTTCTGAAGTCTAAAATTTGGGGGAAAAAAGGAATTTTAATGAAAGCAATAACTGACTATTAAGTTCAATGGTATTGGTAGGTGTTGCCATTATTTACCTACTAGGACTGAATTAGGAATACTCAAAGGAATTAATTACTACAGACTCTAGGTACTAGACTCAGAAATTTAGTTCATGTTTATGGATCAGGTCCTGCAGCTTCCTCATTGGCAAAGCTATGGTGAAGGTCAGTGGATTTTTTCTGGGTTGAAGGCAGTTAACAGAGCTTAATAGTACTTGTTAATAATAAAAAAATAAATTTAGCTTTCTGAATGTCTAAGAAAGAATGGAGTTTGTTGTTTGGTTGGTTTTTTTTTTTAATTGCACTAGCTAACTATTTTGCTCTTAAATATGAACGTACTTCCCCTTGTTTTGGAAGCCAGTGTACTCTCACTCAGATTACTAAAATTTAATTAGAGGTTGTTTTTTGTTCGTCTTCTGCACATACCAAAGAGCATGACAAATGTTTCCATGCCGGAACCTTCTTTGGTCCCATCTCCCACAAGCAGCAGGCCCACAGCTGGAGTATTGCTGTATTGTTGGGAAGTACCTGAGTCGGACAAGGAAATTTGGGAGCTGTCATCCGCAGCAGGATGGCTGTGTTTGTGTGCCTGCTCCAGCTCCTTGGGAATTCCACCTGGGAGCCCTGATCACCCTCTCTATGCTCTGAATTGTGCCAAACCACAGTTGGGATGCTGGCACTCAGTGCCTTGCCAGTGCCCTGCACCCAGCTAAGAACCAGAGATGCTTTGCTCAAAGGAGTTTCCACCATACTATCTTGGAACTGAACTAAGTGCCTAAAGACAGCTGGGATGAAACAAGGCTGAGGAAAGGCCATCCTGGCTGTAGCACCTACCGTGGTGCTTAAATTCTGACCATGCCTCCTGGGTCAGGCTCTGTGCAGTGAATGCCCCATATCTGGTGGTTACCATTTTTTCCACTCCAGTGGCTCAGAATTAGCTCTTACCTAATGCAAACATTGAAGGATATTCTGGGCCTGGGATGTCTAAAGCCTTCCTCTTACAAATTTGTGTGAACACGCAACCATTTTACATTTGTGCCTTCCAGCAGTCAAGTAATAGGAGCATAACTATACAGGTCATTGGAATCAGTTTTTCATTTGAGGGAGAAGTCTGATCTCCCTCCAATTAATACTTAATTTCATAGTTATTAAACTGTAATTTTCTTATGGCTCCAGATTTGTGTTTCTGCTCTCCCAAATGTGTATCTTAACTGAGCTATAGAGCTAACTAGTTTCACTTCCTACTCCCTCACCAGCTGTGTATGGAAGCTTTTTCTCCAGTCTTTGAATTGGATTTGTTTTTCTTTCCTTTTCCCTTCCTACTGTTTTGCCATCTTTCTAAAACACACACCAGAGCATTGTGCATTGCTCTAAAATGAATAGGACGTGCCATATGAGGGATAAATTAATTTCCATAATCCCATGGGTTCCCCCACAGGGCATTGGTTCCCTCTTTATACATAGAAGGATTGCATTTGCCCTTTTATGGTAGGCTGTGTACGAAGTTCAGGCTCAGCTCTCCACCTGCTTATTCATCAGTACTTTTCAGGCACTTGTTTCTGGGATACTCTTTGCCGTTTTTGGGTCTGACTTACGGCTGCTGTTTTTAGAAGTTGAAGTTTTACTGTTATCATAATCAAAATGTACAGCTGCTTTTATTGGTACCTTATAAATTTGTTCATTACCAGCTGAACTACTGAGGTTCCTTGGAACCACACTAAGAATGACATAATGAAATTATGACACCTTATTGGAAACTACATTTTGGAATGTTTTGGCTCTCTCATTCTTGACCTATTTCTCACATGCTTTTGCATTGATTTTGAGAGTTTTTCTACAGAATCAGCTGAAGAGTAAGGGTTTTATTAAGTTACGTTTCATCACAGAATATTCTGCATTAAAAAGAACCCACATGCATCCTCAAGTCCCAGCCTTAAGTGAATGGTCCATATGGGGATGGAACCCACAAACCTGGTGTTATTAGCATCATGCTTCAACTAGATGAGCTAAGTCAGGGTACTGATAAAATTGGTGAACCCTTTAAGTCAGTATGATCAATTGGTAAGTGGACATATATTCATGTTTTTGTTAAAGTATTATTTGTTAGTTCTTAGGTAGATTCCTGGCCATCAAAAGCGAAAATGTCCCAACTGGTTGTTCAGTCAAATCCGCTGACTCCTTAAGAACATGTATTAATCTGATACCAAAGACTAATGCCTATAAATATTTTTGTGTAAAGGATTGCTTTGGAGACTAATTCATGTGGTATAAAGAGTAGGACACTGCTGCTAACCTTTGTCCTTTTACATGCTTTGTGATAAGATTATGAGCTTTTTAAGATGTACCAGATCTTGATCTGTATGTCAGATACAACTTTGCTTTCACTGGCTTCTACAAAAAATTTGTCTCCTAAGTGGATAAAAAGAGAGTTTATGGGCTAGATAATGTAACAGTTTCATTTCAAGCATGTGTTTTTATTAGACAGGGCTAATAAAATCTGCAGAGGATTTTGTGTATACTTGTAGAAATCTGTAAATGCCACCCAAAATTATGAATCGGAGGTGATTAGAGTTAATGGGATACTCCAAAGGAAACTTGAAACTAGAAGGTCTGTTTACATGTGATTTAAATTATTTTGAAACGTTAGTTTCAGAGAGAGAAGGAGCATGCAAAGGAGAGAGGAAGGTATAGATTTCTGGATGTATTGTGGGAAGGGAATACAGGAGGGTGACTGAAGCCAGTAACTTTACAACAATTTCTGGTATCACCTGCATTTATTCAAAAAAGGCCAGGAAATTATCAGAGAGTTCCTGATTTAATTACAATTTTTTTGTTGTTTACTCATATATTTCTTCTTTTCCCCACTTTTAAAACCAACCTAGGCCCCTGTTCTGGCACTACATGCTATGCCAGAATCACTTTCCAGCTTTTAACATTGTTCTGCAGGAAATGAGCAATTCTTTTATTGATTGGGAAATCCATATGTGACTCACTGGTCTTGTGGTTATGGTAAAAATAAAAAAAATCTGGAAATCAAAATTTCACTGAGGGAGAAAAAACATATTTTCTGAGCAGCTACAATCTAAAAGCAAAACACCAGGGAACTGAAAGCTGAAAATATTACATTAATTGAAACTAAACCAAATATTTACACAAATAAATGCAAACTGATGGTAGCAGGTTATCATGACTTTGAGCTGTCCTAGAATTTCAATATTATCTTCTTAACCAGAGAAATAAAATTAAGTTATAAAATCAACAGAACAAGTTTTTAGAAACCTGGCATGAAAATCTGTCTAGATATAGTGTGACTGACAGAAAACATACTGAGTTAGAGTTTGCTTTCAACATTTGTATGGCTGCCAGAATACTATCCTCAGAGATATTTAGGCCAGAAGGGACATTAGATCATCTAGCCTGACCTCCTGTGTATCACAGGCCATTGCATGTTACCTAACTGCTCCTGTATTGAGTCCATCTAATCTGGCTTTAGCTGCCATCCCTGGTTCTTGTTAAACCCTTCTTTACTAGTTTACAAAGAAAGTCTTTCAATAATTTTTTTTAAAATTTCTTAGTCTTGATTTTCAAGCTATAGAACTTTTATCATGATTTTTTTTTTATTATTTCCTTAATATAAGGTTTATTTCCTTATAATGGTCACAGGGTGAATACATAATGGTATCAAAACTTCAGTACAAACAGACCAGGACCCTGAACAAGAGCCATATGAAAGACCACACTTTGTCAGAGCAAGGACTGATCTAACCGTATGGGTTGTTTCCAATTGTGGCCTAAAGGAAATGTCCCCAAAAGAGTGAGGGCAATTCAAGTATATTTGTTATTTTTTCTGAATGTTGTTCCAGATTCCCATTAGTTTTAGTCAGGAGATTTCTTGGCTCTTGGGTTTTTTTTCTCTTTATTCTCAACAGACCACTCTTCTGAGTCTGATCTCAAATAACTTAGAACAAGGGGCTCTACAGATCTTCCTGGTGCATCAAGATTCCTTCTTTTGCTAAATTTAAAGCTGGCTCCTATTAACTGCACTGGATGATACTCAGTAGAAGAGATGGAAAGATGCAGATCCTGCTTCAGTCATGAATCTGGTGGACCTTGGCCATAACACCCTTCTATTCACCTCTTTTCTAGGCTGCAGAATCAACTCTGCTCAGCCTTTTTCCCCTCCTAGGAGCCATTTCATACCTTTGGTCACCTCTGTCACCCGCCTCTGAACCTTTGCCATTTCTACTCTGTGCTTTCTGAGACAACAACTGCAGACAGTATTCAAGAAACACAAGTTTATACAGCTGCATAGCTACGTTTGCTCTCTACTCTTTCCCTAATAATTCCTAACTTTCCATTTGCTTTTTTGATTGCTAGGAAGGAGTTGTTTTTATAGAACATAATCCCAAGGCCTTTCTCTTGAGTGGTAACCGTCAGCTCAAAGCCTGTTATTTTATATATGAGGTTAAGATTACTTTCCCCGTATCACTTTACATATATATCCATGAATTTATTCTGCTGTTTTATTGTTTGCTCAGTCTCACAAGATCCTTCTGCATTATCTCAGCCTGACCATACAAATGTTTCCACACATGTTTTATTTCCCACACAGCGTGGAGAGACATTGACACAAAGGGAACACCCTTGGTCGCAAAGGTAAGCACTTTCAGAGCTGCACACATTTGACCAGCTTGAACTATGGCTAGAAAAAATCATCATGGTTTAAAGAAGCTGCCAGCTCACGATGCAGCCTCCAAAAGTAATTTAACCCCACCTGCCAGTGGCAACATCAGCATAGGTTAATTTATTGTGCCTTGAGGTCTATAGTGTACAGCGTGTTTGGACTAAATGAAGAAAGACCCAGGCTGCTCACAGTGCTCCATGATAGAAGGACAAGAAACCACACATATAAATTAAAATAACAGAAGTGCAGACTGGATAGAGGGAGAATCTCTCTCCTCTGAGGCCATAGGGCAGAGATTCAGACTATCCAGGGAGTCTGTGCAGCTCCAGCCTGGGTGTTCCAGCCCTGAGAGGGCACAGTCCTGAGCACCCCTGTCTGACCTTGGTGCTGAGCATGTCTGACCTCCCGAGCTCCCTTCCAGCTTGAACTCTCCTGTCACCCTTGGATGGTAAATGCACACTAGTACAGATTACGGCTAATTTGAAATCTTTTGGAGGGAAAGCTAAACATAAGGGTGTTTTTTTCCTTTTTCTTTTTTTTTTTTTTCTTTTTTTTTTTCTTTTTTTTTTTTTTTCTTTTTTTTTTTCTTTTTAATAGACAGATATTGAAAGAAGTTATTATCAGCCTCTTTCCAAACAGTTTGGAATAAAGGGATCACTGGTTTAGACTTGATTTAGACTCACGAAGACTGAAGCAGAAGGCATAGCTTGAGAATAGCACTATGAAACACAACTAAATTCACTTCTTTTTCAAAATTGCTCTGTATATGGCCCATTTTGACCCCAGGCGGACAAAGTAGCTTGTTCCTCTTGGTAACTGTCTGTACAGAAATACCCTATATTAGCCTAATATTTGAAGAAAGGTAAATTCAAACTAAACCTTAGAATCTTACGGGAGTTCTTTAATTTTCCTTTCTCAAAAGTGGTCAAAGTGGATGAAAATATTTACTGGACTCCAAAGTGAAATGTTTTTGCTGAAAGGAAAGATAGGCATTTTTCTCCCGAATTTAAGAGCATATTTCTCTGTTACTAGTGAGATATTACTGTGACCAGAGAAGAGTGTACATGTACACAGATCACATAACAAAGCTTACTTTTCACCCCAAACAGCTTTGAAATGAATTTCAGATTGAAAATGCAGAGACAGCAAGGCAATCTTTCTGTACAGTGTCTCATTTAGCTGCTTTCTCAGCCTACTTCGGACAGTCCTAACCTACTTTACACTGATTAGAAAAGTCTGAATAATTACCTGCACTAGATACAGCTTTCCTCAGTGCAGACCTTTGTATCTTTTATAAATTCATAGCTTGACTTCAATTGTTTCTGCCCCTGGACTCCTCACCCAAGCATCCCTGGATCTGAGGATAGAGGAGAGATGGGAAATGTGGGCATCTTCCATAACCAAGCAGGGATGTTCAAACACAAATCCCTGAGTAGAATGCTTCAAAATCCTCAGTGTGAAGGTATTACTGAAATATAAAAGCATTACTGAGCTGTGGGCAGAAGCTGTCAGGGGCAGTGCCTGCCTTGGCAGTGGTTGATCAGCCCAAGAGTTTGGATCCTTTCATGGAAAAGGAGTGAACATCAGGAATGCTTTGACCTTGCTTCCTTAGGTGGTGAAAGATGATCATAAAGAAAGAGAGAAAAGGAGGCTTGTGAGGGACCAGCACAAGGTTTCATTGCTGTGGGGCTTTGTAGTCTCATGGGAAAGGCTTTGAGGCTATCTTCAGTGAACTGTTTTCCTGTGAGGCTGCAGCAGGTGCCTGCCTCGGCAGAAGAAGTTCCCTTTACCCAGCACTGACATGTCAGCCAGAAAGTCACCAGGCAAGGGTGGACTGAGCAGGATCTCCCATCCCATCTCACTGGACATGGATCTGAGCCTCCTACTCACCAACACTGCATCACAGACTGTGATGGAAATGAGGGGGAAGAGGAGAGGGGACAGCAGGCACACCTGGGATGAACACAGCACTCAACCCAGAGATTTGGGGAACAAATTAAAATACTTCAGTGAAGGTAGTGGTGGTATGGGTATTTTATTTACTAGCAATGTAAATCCTTGCTCTGCATTTCCAGCTTGATACCATGCTCATTTCTACCTCCAGGTTTTGTAGGACATTTTTATATACTGATTCAAAGCTTGCAAACATGGAAGCACTTACTTGCAAATGTGGATGCACAGGCAGGTGCCCAGGTTTCATAGACATACAGAACTATTTGGGTTCGAAGTGACATTAAAGGTCATCTGTTTCCAAACCCTCTGCCAGGGACAGGGTCTTCCACCAGACTAGGTTGCTCAAATTCCCATCCATCCTGGAATTGAAACACTTCCAGGGATGAGCATCAGCAACTTTTGTCCAGATTCCTCTGGAAAGCATACTGATCTTAGGAAGTTCATTATTGTTAAGTGAAATATTTAAAAATTTAAGCCTGGCACTTTTTTGTTTGTTTGTTTCTTTCTTTCTTTTTCCTCTTTCTTTTTCTTTCTTTCTTTCTTTCTTTCTTTCTTTCTTTCTTTCTTTCTTTCTTTCTTTCTTTCTTTCTTTCTTTCTTTCTTTCTTTCTTTCTTTCTTTCTTTCTTTCTTTCTTTCTTTCTTTCTTTCTTTCTTTCTTTCTTTCTTTCTTTCTTTCTTTCTTTCTTTCTTTCTTTCTTTCTTTCTTTCTTTCTTTCTTTCTTTCTTTCTTTCTTTCTTTCTTTCTTTCTTTCTTTCTTTCTTTCTTTCTTTCTTTCTTTCTTTCTTTCTTTTTCTGGCAGGAGGAATACAGCTGTAGAAATAATACAGCTATAGAAATCTATCCATGTCCTAAATACCCCTCAAATATATTTGTTGTGGTATGTACAACCAAAGTTTACTGATGAGATTTTAATTCAGACCCTAGTCTAGGAAGCAGTCTGGCCCCATTTCTAGTTATGTCTTATGCATAAACCTAAACAATCTGGTTTCTATTGTATGCCAAAATGTAATGGTTCATTTTCAATTCGGCTATGTCTTCTCATCTGGAGAAATATTGCATTTTCAATTGAGTAAAGCAGATAAACACAAGTCTTTTGGTTCACAAAACACAAGACTTAAGAAATATTATTGCAGATTCTGATTGCAAAGAAAAAAAATTATCGTGCATTTAAACGGAGGAAAAAAACACCAACAGTTGTCCAGTTTATTTTTTTTTCATTATTAAATTTTTAAAGAAATTTTGTTTTTGAAATTACTTGTTTGAGAAAGTTGTCAAGAAAACAGATCTTATGCTGGAGCAACAATAAATACAAGTAATGAATATTTTGAATTTTCTTTGTGAACTTTAAACCAGAAAAGTAGTTACATGTAACCATGCAGAGGAAGAAAGCATATCATCTGGTAATTTTAACTTTCAACCTCAATTAAGGTAAAATAGGATGACAAAATCATGCTTTGGAATGATGAATATATTATGTAAAATAAGTTTCTCTTCACCATTATGCGATTATGAATAGAAAAAAACCAGGTCTATCAGATGACAAGTCCAAGGAAATCCAAGCTGCTTGGAAATGAAGCTTGTGTGAAGAAGAAAGAATTTGGCCATTTCTCAGTGTGCACAACTGATGTTCCAGTCTAGTCAGTCTGGAATACATTTAGTTGAATGTGCATGTGCATCTCTGCAGTGTGCACATAATGAAAGCAATGCCTCCTGTATCACCTGCAGTACATGAATTTGCACAGTGTGCATGCCACATGTGGCTGCAGTCCCATCCGAAATTCTCACCTCTGGGAACCCCAAGAAACTAAAGGAAGAAAGTTTTTACACTGGCGTTTTTCTGTAATGAGAACATACAAGCAAGGTATTATTTCTTTCTTTAGGGATTGCATTTTGTAGTTAGCACTTCAGTGAAGCCTTCTCTCATAACCTGTTGATGCTCACCAAACCACTTTTTTTGCAGGTGGACTCACATCGGTCTTTTAGGATTTCATTCTGTGTATCTGAACCAAGTAAGACTCTTCCATTAAACTGTTGAGTTACAGAAATCTGCATATCTGTCATCAGTTAATTTTTGCATCGTTTATTCTCCTAATGAGCATGAGATATGCTGAAGCTGCTTTTCAGTTATTGTTTAGTTTAGCTTGTGCTTCACACAACTGGGAGCACTGTAGCTACTTTTTCTAGTTAAATGTTAATACTGAACAATCAAACATACTTTGCAATAGAGAAACAAATGATTTCCATATGCATACAAAATCCCTAAACAAATCCATCAAATATGTTGTGTCAACTATTTCTCTTCCAGCACTGAGAGACTACTGGCACACAGTTAGTATACAGCATCTGGTTAGCTGAGAATATACCAATATCTCTGAAGTTTTAAAACTTTTTATTTGAAAAGCAAGTCTTTCCCACAAAGTATTAAACTATCCATCTACAGCTTTTGACTGTGATGCTGGTTCCTCAGACTTTTATGCTTGATAGGCATTTTAGGTTTACATGCAGAAGGTAGCTAAAATATTCTTTCAGAACTAGAAAAAATGGATATTTTTTGTGATTTGTCCTTTGGAAATTATAAGTGCCATATTAAATATTTGTATTTCATGTCATATATGTATAGTTTATGACCACGAGGCTAGGGAAAATGGCATGTTCTTTGCTAAACAGATTATTTAAAAAAATTTATAAATATTCCCATACTAGCTCTCAATAGGAGCTCTTGACATTGCTTAAGCCAATAGTGGAATTCCCATAAGCTTCAGCAGCAGCTGGCCTCTGTTTCACCATAGGAATTTCAGACTGGATTCCAAGTGGAATCTAGCTCTATGTCCAAAATTCAGATCCTCAAAATCTTGGTTCAGATGCCACTGTAAGCACCTCCACTTCTGTTGTAACACCCCCTCCATCTGTCTGTACAAGTCTTCAGCTCTTACCTTTACCTGGAGTTCATGAAACTATTTGGCAATTGTTTTAGACGTGCTCCCCAGAAAGAATCACAGATAAGCGTTCTCCAAACTCCTTTACCCACACTGCTCAGCCTGGTAGCAACTTCAGGGAAGACCTGAACTTTAACAGGCTGGATTGTGTATAAAGGGTAAAGGTCCTTTACTCATCTGCTGCTCCACTTCCCTTTGCTGCTATTTCTCTCTCTTTATAGAGAGGTTGTAGCTCTAGCTTATGCTCATGTAGCTGAGCTGTAGCTCAGCTCATGGCCATCTGATCATGGCTTTGTGGGGTCTGACTGATGAGAGGACAGAGAAACAGGAAGAGCACATGGAACCATGGTGTTGGAAGGACACCTGGCTTCTGGTTACTCCCTTTGCTCTGCTGCATGTATTTCATTCAGGGAGGTTTAACCTAGGACTATGCACTGTCCTTGGAGCAGGGACAGAAATCTTTTCCTGAGTCTCTGACGAGTGCTTGCTAGACTCCGGAATTGCAATAACAGCAGCTCTATCTCTCTTGCCAAATTTTTATTTAATTATTCCCTGTAAAGTGAAACAGCTTCCTGTCTCTGAGTACCCAGAAGCTTGGCAGTTAATAGTTCAGGCATTTTTGCAGATGGAGTGGGAGTTCAAAGCACCTAATGGATGGAAGAGGAATGAACTTTTGGCTCCCAGCCTAAGCATACCTGTGGTGCTACTGGGAAAAAGGCTTTTGCAGTGCTCAGCGGGTGCCTGGTGTCCCCTTGCCCGACTGCAGGGCTGCACTGATGCAGGGCCCCAGGGCCTTCTCCCCATCACCCCAGCACCCTGTCCTGCACGGGGCACCACCTGAGAAATGGCAGCTGTGTAGTGAATTAACAGTGGGAAATTATGGAGGAAACATACTTGTGGAGAAACAGCACTGTGTGTTAGGAAGTGTGTGGGGAAATCCTGCTGGAAGAGATGGTTGATGTGCCAGCTAATTCTTACCAGACTGTTAATTCTTTTTATTTCTGACCTTGCTGAGATCCCAAGGCACCCAAAAGACAAAGTTTGGAAACTATGCTGTAAGCTGGTACCTTTAAAGAGCGAGCAAACAGTGAATTCATGGTCTAATTAGACCAGGAATTTTCCAGACTTTTCAGCTGTTATGTAAAACATTTTGCCTCTCTAATAATTATTATAAACTTCTTAACTAGACTGATTTGCCCAGGAACAACAAAGTTTAGTTTAAATTTATATGTTATTCAAAGGAAAGCAGCTCAGGGACTTGCTGGAAAGCAGCTCAGGGACTTGCTGTTCAAAGGGAAATTTGTAGTGCTGTTTAATACGAGGCTAAAATTAAAAAGAAAGAAAAGAAGTCTGTGTTTTACATTAAACCAAACCTTTTTGATAAGAATGCTGGCCTGAAGCAATTTAAGCCATGAAAAATGAACTCCCTGAGCACTCCTGTCAGAGTCTAGTGATGGAAGGATCCCTGTAAATTCTTAATCTGCCTTTCTTCATGGCAGGACAATATAGTTCTATAGAAAGGAAGGTCAAGGAACTGAACCCCCACAGTAGGTATCCAAAAAAGCAATCAAGCTAAACTAGCAGGGAGTGGATTCCAGCTGAACTCTGTAGTGCAGAGCTTTTCTCTTCCACCACAGGTACCTTATAGAAGGGGAAGATTCCTGGGACTGGTGGTTTAATTTCTCTGGCTACCATGCTAATCACATACGTCCCATAATTACTGTCTTTCTTTCTTTTCCCCAGACTGTCATTCTTCTGTCTCTCAGCTCCATCCAACAGGCAGACAATGTGGACACAAAGGCTGTGCAAGCTGGCGAGGCACCTGATGGAACTCCGAAGCTCCGTGACACTCTACACTGTGCCCCACTCTTTCAAATATTTTAATTTGCATTCTTTCCCAGCAATAGCCAAATGCTCAGGGGCTGCTTTCCATTTTCACCTCATTAGATTATATGTCTGAACATAAAAATGACTGAGAGCTGTGAACCAAATCAAGCTCCTGCAATGTGTGCTGCAAACATGCCAATCACAGTGATGACACAAGGCGAGGATTTGGCAAAAGTCATGCATGGCATTAATGTTAATTCTGTGTTTGCAGGTTAGACCAATGTCAGCTGTATAGCAAACTCATCATCTTATTTAAGGAGCAATGATGGGTTTCCCAGAAGGCAGAAAAAAATCCTATAGCAGGCTGTGAAGAAAAGGGGTCTCTTACCAGAGGAAACAACACAGTACCAGTCAATGGAAATTGTGGAGATGGTGGCTTCCTCCATCCCAGTCAAATGTATGGGCCACCTTCTGTGGCTAGATAAGACAGAGGAAAAGGATACAAATCAGACTAAATACTAGAAGTTGGAAAAACTCTCCAAGAGGCTCTCAGATGGGTTCAGAGAGCCACTGCCTCATGGATGCACTTTGCTGACAGGGTAGGGGACTGTGAGATATTTGTTTATGGCCATGAGTGGGAATGCTGTCCTTGCTCTGTGACCATTCCCAGCTGCCCGCCTTCCCAGGGAGTTCACCTTGCACCAGCTCCAAAGGGGCTGAGGGACCATGGTGGCTTCCATGCAGGCCACAGCCTGCAAAAAAAAAAAATCAGGGAGCGCTCTGCATCTGAGAAGAGTAATTTGTGTAAGTGTGTAGAGTCCACCACTAAGTTTTGAGAAATATATTTCAAAGATGGTTTTACAGAGTGCGGTGTCCCATGCAGGGTCCTCTTGGTGAGCACTCTTACAGCCTGAGTTTTAAACTGAAGCAGGAAATTAAGAGGATTTGTTAATAAGTGTAGTGTACCTGTACAGTAATTCCTTTTGCAATCTACCATCTTTATAAGAAGGTAAGACAATTAAGAGGTACACATCATTGTGTAATCAGGTTAAAAAATGTGGCAGAGAGGGTTTTTTTTTGTGGGTTTTTTTTGGTGTTTTTTTTTTTTTTTTCTTTTCCACCTTTTTCGTCCCTGTCACCGCCCTCCCCCCCCCCTTCAGTTGCAGAACTGGTTTTAATAAAACTCCAATATCAATTATCAATTCTTGTGTGACGTAGTATTTGGAGAAGTGCATCTCATATAATAAAAGAAAATGAGAAAATAAAATCCAAAAACACTGTGATAAGAAGATGTACATTGTATTTAGTTTCTTTGAAGAAAGGGGGCAGCCTGAAATGTAAGAGAAGGAACACGCAAGGGAGAAACCCACGCTGTGTCTAGCCTGCCTCATGTTCTGGGATTTCATAAGGACTGTAGTTAGAGTGACAGGAAAGCTTTTCTCTTCATCTTTGAAAAATGAGCCTGCAGCCTTCCTGGGAACCCTGATTAGGCAGCTGATTTGAAACTAATCTGCTGTGTGCGTTAACTGTGAAAATATACCTTCAAGCATTTGGCAGTTTCCTGCCTGGTTTGTGGAAGATGTGGCCCTCAATGCACACAATTTGGATTGTAATTTTCCTGTAGCTCTAGGATATGTATATTTAAGGGTCTGATAAGAAGCAGCTTCTGTATACTGGGGCAGAGAGTTTGTTGCTGGTGGATGTGTGAGACGGGAGGGGAGGGAGCACGAGGGGGTGTTGGGAGGAGAAAGCATTTCACACTGGTCCTGTATAGGATAATGGAAACTTTTGGTCTAGGGGGGAGCTTTATTTAGGACTTGACCATGGTTTTATGGTCATAGAATCATATGTAACTGATCAATGGGCGTTTTGTATGTCCCACATTTCTGCATCTGGGGCTGCCTCAAGCCCTTACCCCCATTCCGAGTTCAGTGGCGCTCACCAGTGGTGTGTGGACTTCATGTGTGTGTGAGCTCCGAGCCTGGCACACACACAGCTTGACTCCTTCTGTAAGGGTGAGCTCAGCTCAAAGTTGTGATCCACAAACCTTTCCACTAGTGAACAAGATGAGCTCAGGTCCTCTTTGCTACATTATAGATGACAGCTCCATGTAGGAACACTTGCTCCTTGGCTCCTTTGAGTGGGAATTGGGACAACATCGAAGTGGCACAAGCTAAGAGCTTGCATAAAGAAACTGTTGACAGCAGAGCTTATAATTATACTTTTAAATTTTTGCTGCTTTCCTACTTTCATATCAGAATTTTCCATGGATATTAATAAAACTCTCCATAGCTTACAAGCTTAAAGAGCTTTCTTTTAAGGAAAAGAACTTGCTTGTTTGGTGAGATTTCCCCGAACTAAGATGCATCAGCTCTACTATAAATCTAAATTCTTGCATTTTTCTTTATATTCTTTGGCAAGGACTCACTCATATTCCTAGATTCTTAAAGCCAGGTGGAGGAAAAGAGCTGAATATGTAAATGGTTCCCTGGCTGAAAAAGCTAGGGCAGAAATTTCAAAGCATGCATTGTCAAAATCCTTTAAACTAAAAAATCATAAGTCAGCCGCTTGCCTATAACAAAACTATCTTCTAGTATTTTATTTTATCATTGAGCACTATCGTCTTTGAAGTGACTACTGAGACTGGCCAGCTTTATTAATGACCTCATAGCTGATAAATTTTGCAGCTAAGTGTCTTACTGCCTGTGAGGTAACGTTGGAGAAGCAGATAAGTGCGTCTGTCTGACTGACTGTAAGAATTGCACTTTTGTGAGCTTCCCTCTTAATTCTTTCCTTTAAGGAACACTACAGCCAGGGTTTTTTTGTTTGTTTGTTTGTTTGTTTGTTTGTTTTTTGGTTTGTGGGGTTTTTTTGGTTTTTTGTTTGTTTGGTTGGTTGGTTTTTTTTGGTTTTTTTGGTTTTTTTTTTTGTGTGTGTGTGTGTGGTTTTTTTCGGGGTTTTTGTTTTTTGTTTTTTTTTTTTGGTTTTGTTTTGGTGGGGGTTTTTTTTGGGTTTTTTTTTAATTTTCTTTTTTTTTTATTATCTGCACTGTTAACTACAGTTCTCTGGGGCATGTTATAAACAGAATGTATAATATATTTATTGTTCTGGTTGACCTGTAGATGGGCTCCCTCATAAATGTAAGAAGGCACTCAGCAAGTTTTAAACAAGAGGAGGAAATACTGCTGAAAGGAATGAGCAGTCTTGCAAACCGTGACATAAAATTCATCTGATTAAGTAAACACAGTAAAAAAATTACAGAGATCGCTAGACCTATGTCAGCATTGGGAACTGGGGGCCTCTGGAAGTGTTTCTGTGAAAACTATCTTCAAAAGAGGTCTTTCCAAGCAGTAAGATTATGGATGAGGGAGTTGGATTGTGAGGCAAATTTTTAATTATTCTGAAAGAGAAAATGCAAAGGTTTGGGGACAGAGAGTGTGGGGGAAATGAGCCTTCCAGCAATGAAGCCTGCCAAACATATCTACTTACTTCATGTAGGATGCTCAGTAACAGAGAGAGGACCAAACAGCAGCAGGCTGACTGTCCATTCATACATTACCTGTTTCTGAGTGGCATCAAAAATTTCACAGGAAAAGTAGATAACGTGCCATAGTAGACAGTCCAAAGTAACTAATTTGGAGAGAAAGTCTCTCCCTAATCAATAATGTTTGACTTTTGTGTTATATGGTATCTTTTGTTTTGTAAATGTTTTCTGTGAAAACTCTTTGCCCATTTTAAACATCTCATCTGGTTTTGATTCCTAGGAAAACTCTGGGCTGAGCTGAAACTTATGGCTGTACTTGCCTTTATTGGTGCTAAATATTTTGCCTGATAATTATGTTGGATATCCTTCTTTCTTTTATTTTTTTTTCAAGTGAATGAGTAGTAGGAATATAGTTGGCCACAGCTCTATTAATAAAACCAAATTCAAGTAGAGAATGTATTTTTGCTGGAATGAAAATTGCTTAATAAAACTGTCAGAGTCACTATAATTTGTTACAAAAGAAAACTGGAAAAAATGTTCCAGAAACACAAAAAGTCCCATCTTGCATTTCATTTTGAAATCTTATTTCATTTCAACTTTATTTGATTTTATATTATGTTTTTAGAGTCTCATATTAAATATTCTGATACTCCTGGATCAAGTTGTATTTTCAGAATGCTCATTTATGAATGACTTGGAAATTTTCAGTTCTTGCTGTGATTCAGAACAGCAGCTTTGCAATACAAAACAGAGCATCCCAAAATGGAGTTTTTATCCTCAGCTACAGCTTTGCTACAAGTCATAGAATCACAGAGTGGTTTGAGTTAGAAACCATATCCTTAGAGATCATCTACTTCCAAACCCACCTTCCACTATACCAGCTTGCTCAAAGCCCCATCCAACCTGGCCTTGAAAAATTCCAGAGTCAGGGCACCCACAGCTTGTCTGGGCAACATGTTCCTGTGCTTCACCATCCTTAGAAGGATTTTATCCTAAGAATTTCATTCTAATATCTAATACAATATCTAATCTAAACATGGCCTGGTCCAGTTTAAAGCTATTCCCCCTTGTCCTCTCACTCCATGCCTTCATACAATGGCCCTCTCCGGATCTCTTCTAGGCCTCTTTCAGGTACTGGAAGGGCACAAGGAGGTCAATCTGAAGCCTTCTCTTCTCCAGGCTGAACAAGGCCCTGTCTCTCAGCCTGTATTCACAGAAGTGCTCCAGCCCTCTGATCATATTCCTGGCTTTCCTCTGGACCCTCTCCAACACATCAGTATCCTTCCTGTGCTGGGATCCCAGAGCTGGACGCAGCACTGGAGGTATGGTCCCACAAGAGTGTAACTATAGAAGCTTTTCTTGTCGCCCTTGATGTCCCTGGCCAAATGACACACCATCAGGGCTCTCACTTTCCTAAACTGTCTCAGCAGCCAGATCCCTGAATGCAAAGACAATTTCTCTGTGTTCCTCCCAGGCTACCCGTTCTTGCCTTCACTCTCTGTATTATGTGCCAGTCATTGTTTCCTCTCTGTCCTCGCTTTCAGTCTTAATTTTTTCACTGAGTCATTGAAATGGAATTATCCTGTGTGCTGCATAATAATTAACACCCATCTCTGGACTTCTGTTTTCACTCTATTCTGTTATAAATTGTCCAGAACTAAGCAAAGTTATTCCAGATATTAATGACATATAACGTTATTCACATCTTCATAACTTTATCATAACTTTTATATTATCTTTCTTAAATTTGATTATATTAGAGTTAATAGAACTTCATTAAATAAGCTGTATCGCATGCACACCCATACACACAGCTTTACTCTGCAACTTCACTCTCCAGGGAGAAGCTGAGATATTTTTCTTGGATGCTTATTCATGGACACCTTACTTTTGATATTCTTTGGACACTACTTGACATTTATCACCTCTGACTTTTATGTACCTTTTGTTGCCAAGGTGGGAAAATTTTATAAGTGTTACTGCTGGCTGTGTATTGTCTTTTCTGCTCAAGAGGATGGGGTGAGCACTTGTACTGGAGCTCCCACTTAGCAATCATCCATCCTCACAGTATTAAGTCACAGTTTGCATTTAGTATTTCTAACTTATTTTTTGACATTTCTGTCAATGATCCTTGGTTTTATCATCATGGTTTACTGAATAGTGCTTACAGAGCATGTTATCCCTCTTAGGGCACTGAGGATGATGCCTCAAAACTCCTCCCAGCTCTGGAAATAGATACTCATTGCACTTTATCTAACCTAGATCTAGACAGCAGAAAAAATGAATTGCATAGTACAGCTATGTGCACTTAATGAGGAAGCTGACAAAATACAGGCCTTGGTTGTGAAATGCCTCCTCAAAAAGAAGTTATTTATAGTCCAGCTGAGTGCCTATATCCATGGTCACCTGTCTCATGTTGACACTACATCCCATCCAAAAGAGGATCTGTCTATTATTCAGCATTGCTTGCAGTATGTGGCTTGGGTGTACAGGCCTCTTGCTGGCTGCATTTTCCAGATGGACACAGAACCATCTGTTGAAATTGGTGTCTGAGTTCTTGAGTAGGATATGAGACCCTCTCCCTCTCCCTCTCCCTCTCCCTCTCCCTCTCCCTCTCCCTCTCCCTCTCCCTCTCCCTCTCCCTCTCCCTCTCCCTCTCCCTCTCCCTCTCCCTCTCCCTCTCCCTCTCCCTCTCCCTCTCCCTCTCCCTCTCCCTCTCCCTCTCCCTCTCCCTCTCCCTCTCCCTTTTCCTCACTTTAAAATTATTAGGACCTACTTTTTGTTTTGTATTGACATGCCACCAATACAGGTAAGAATTTTGGATGGAGAAAGTAGCTGAACTGTCCCAACATTTCTCTCACAAGAGCCAGATATACAGAACACTCATACACTGTGGAAAACTCCATCTGAAGTTAGTCCCTGACTCAGGCAGAGCAGAATTACTGTTAGGTGACTGTCCCAAAAACGAGGTTTTATTTAGTATGGGATGGTCATCAGTGTTTGTCTTGTTCTTCAGTCTCATGTACCTGGGAAACTCCACTAAGTGCACAGTCTCTAGAGCTAGCATAGTTCTACAGGAGATCTCATGTAAGGTGAATCAAGATTTAAAAATCCCTGACAGTGCTACAGAAGTATTTCAGACTTCCGTTAGTTACTTGTTTACACATTAGTTACTTACTCACCCCGTTGCTTACACACCTTGCATTCCACACCTCTGCACCAGACTGTGTAGCTTCAGCTTCTTGTTTAACTCTTTTGCTGTGCTCAGCAAAGAAATATAGTCCATAAAGTGAATCATTCACTTCTGCAGCATGTGGGAGTTAAATATGTTATAAACAAGTCTTGGGACTCTGAGCCCTCAAGCCTGATCTCATTCTCTCCCTAATATTTAGACGTGACAGGGCTACTGATGAGCTCTGGCCACTCTATACTGCCAATGAAAAATGCTTTATGCCCCCCAGCACTCCTGTCTGCTTTAATTAGTTCATAATCTCATTGGAAGGATGTAGCAGCACCAGCTGCAATGAGGTTTCTAGTCTGTAGCTAAGGCTCAGTAAAACAGTAAGGTAACCAGCACTAAGTTTCAGAAAAGAAAGCAGCAAACCTCTTGATCCCTCTCGGTTACAAATTTTCAGACAGTGGTGACAGTGTGCAGTGAAGGACCTGACCCTGCTTTCCGATAGGGCTTCCCCTACGCAGTGTTTGTACTCCACAGGCACAGAACAGCTGCAGGGAGAAAAAAGTGGGCATTTCTGGGCATATCTGAGGAGATACAGAATCTGCATTCTTCTTCCAGCCTTGCCAGACTGGGCTAGTTTTATTTTGGAAGCTGCAGAGTAGCTTTGCTTGCTAGTTTGAGACTGGTGGTGCACTACTGTGTGAGTGTGTGTCTTTTGTGGGCAGCGTTTGTTGCACATATGGTCTGGAGGCTGCAAAACTGCAGCAAGGAACGGGCTGAGCCTCAACTCATAAGTGTTCTCTGGCAGTACAGTACAAATTGTATAGACAAGGAGAGGCCTGAACCCAGACCATTATGACAAAGGCAGGACAGAGATCTGAAATGCTGTTGTTTCTTGTTTTTTGTTTCTTTCAGAAATTACTCTGTGCCACAGTAAATATGGCTAACAGCTCTGCCTGCCAGCTCAGAGTGCTGGCTAAGGGAGCTCACATCTGCCTACAATCGACTGTGTAGACACATCCTACATGGCTTCTGTACTGGAGCTGGCTCCTCTACTCCTAGCTCTAAACAGAGGCAGAGTTCACGTGTGTCCATTTACATCCACACCTATAAGCACACCCAAATGTAGGCTTTATGGGAATTAGCCTTTTCCTGAGGTGTGAAAATTTTTTTTAGGTCCGGCAGCCATATGAATTCACTATAATAGGTTGTAATTGGGCATGTCCTGGCTTGTTTGCACTCTTAATAACAACACAGCCTTCATAATTTGACACAGATACAACCCATTCTGTCACAATGGTAGTTTGCCAAGATTTACTCTTTTAACAAGGAACACAGATTCTTTTAGTGTCTGAAAGCTAATGAGGAGGGATTTCCAAGTGCAATGTGATTACACAGAAATGCTCTTTTCTTTTCTTTTCTTTTCTTTTCTTTTCTTTTCTTTTCTTTTCTTTTCTTTTCTTTTCTTTTCTTTTCTTTTCTTTTCTTTTCTTTTCTTTTCTTTTCTTTTCTTTTCTTTTCTTTTCTTTTCTTTTCTTTTCTTTTCTTTTCTTTTCTTTTCTTTTCTTTTCTTTTCTTTTCTTTTCTTTTCTTTTCTTTTCTTTTCTTTTCTTTTCTTTTCTTTTCTTTTCTTTTCTTTTCTTTTCTTTTCTTTTCTTTTCTTTTCTTTTCTTTTCTTTTCTTTTCTTTTCTTTTCTTTTCTTTTCTTTTCTTTTCTTTTCTTTTCTTTTCTTTTCTTTTCTTTTCTTTTCTTTTCTTTTCTTTTCTTTTCTTTTCTTTTCTTTTCTTTTCTTTTCTTTTCTTTTCTTTTCTTTTCTTTTCTTTTCTTTTCTTTTCTTTTCTTTTCTTTTCTTTTCTCTTCTTTTCTTTTCTTTTCTCTTCTTTTCTCTTCTTTTCTCTTCTTTTTCCTTTTTCTCCTCTCCTCTCCTCTCCTCTCCTCTCCTCTCCTCTCCTCTCCTCTCCTCTCCTCTCCTCTCCTCTCCTCTCCTCTCCTCTCCTCTCCTCTCCTCTCCTCTCCTCTCCTCTCCTCTCCTCTCCTCTCCTCTCCTCTCCTCTCCTCTCCTCTCCTCTCCTCTCCTCTCCTCTCCTCTCCTCTCCTCTCCTCTCCTCTCCTCTCCTCTCCTCTCCTCTCCTCTCCTCTCCTCTCCTCTCCTCTCCTCTCCTCTCCTCTCCTCTCCTCTCCTCTCCTCTCCTCTCCTCTCCTCTCCTCTCCTCTCCTCTCCTCTCCTCTCCTCTCCTCTCCTTTCTTTTTAAACAACACAGCTACTACAGAGGGATGTGGGGACAAAATTGCTCCACCCCCCCACGCTTGATGTAAGCAATAAAGTAGCTCACTTCCTGTACTTTCTGTGAACTTTCTGACAAATAAATGAAGCCATATTTGATAGTAACTCATAAACGCTTCTTATATTGCTCTTTGGAAAAGCTGGTAAATCAGTGTACAAAGGAGACCTCAATGATTTCCCAGTTTATGCTTCCAAAAATAATCTTTCATCCCATATTTCAGAAATTGGACTTTATGGTATGGAATGGTGCCCTTTATTGGAAACAGTGAGTCTGTGACCTTTGTGCATCAGGTAATGACTGAGAGACATCTGGATTATGGACCTGTTTTCTTCTTTTAAACTCTTTAGTATCTTTACAATGTTAAATGTTTCCATATTATTTTGAAAGTCTTCCCCAAATTTCTGCCATTTTTTCTCAGAAATTAATTTCTATCTTTATCTGCCTGCCGTTACTCTTGCTCTTTTAGGCTTGCAATGCCTTTATTTTCATTTCTTTCCAAACACCACTGGTTTGACAATCACCTTCTCTTAAGATCCTGCCATTCAAAACAGCCTTCTTGTATCTCTGTTTCACTGCTTCACCACTTATTCCAAACCTCAACTGAAAGCATAGTTTCTTTTTTTGGCTGTGTTAATATCAACTCAGACATTGACCTATATAATTCAGTGCTTTAATATCTTCACCATATAGCCCTACTCGTTGTAAACCACCATCTTGTAACCTGCACGAAGAAGATTCTTTTGTATAACTGAAACGCCATTTGGACACGTTGCATCCAGTTTGATTTTTTCTCCATATGAATTTTTTTAAAATATGCAATTTATACATTTCTTAGATGTTGTTTTAAGACGGGATAAAAACTGGCAAGCTCTGGGCTGTTAGGTATGCTCAACTGCCTTTTTTGGGAGGAGAGAAGGATGTTATCTGGCTCCTTGCTTTCTGCTCTGTCAGCAAGTCTGAAGATTTCAGAAAAAGCTGCACCATATCCTATGCAGGAGAAAAGGCAACAGTCCTTCTGGAGATGACAGAAGATTTTGTGTTTTGGTTAATGAAAAGCACGGCCTTCTGGTGCCGCAGTGAAATTATCCAGCTACAGCATATGGATGTGGTGGGACAAGGAATGATATGATACTCAGCATGCGTCTAGACTTGTTCCCTTAAAGTCTTAACACTAAATGCTATTGTACAAAACCTCCTTGTTCAGGAATACTGTATGTATTTTATTTAAATATAGATGGCAGATTTATAGAAAAACTTAAGTCAGGAAACAGACAATATTGCACCTAACAGTGGAAAGTCATTCAGAGTATGAACTTCTGAAGGTTGTGTGATAATGACAATGATAATGATAACCTCCTTAGACAAAGAACAACTCATCAACATCACATGATATTGCTTCATATTTTGGCATCAGGAAAAAGAACTTTTTTTTATTAGAAATAGATTTTAATTGCAAAGTCCAATTTCAAAAAATAATTTGGGCACCTGGGAACCTAAATTAGATTGGGAATTGATAGTGATTCTTGGAAATGCATATAGCTTCCAAATTTCTGTACCATTGTTATTAGAATGAAGGTGAATTCCAACTGAAATAATTGGGCAACTTCAACAACTTAACTGATGCATTTAAAGATATTTCAGTGTTGTCTAACTAAAAAATGTTGGGAAAACACTTGAAGATTAAATGAACTTGCTGTGAATGCCAGAAATTTCACAGCCCTGAATTAATTGCTTTGCAACAGCAACAAAACTGCAGCATTTTTGCAGCAGACTCTTAGGACTAAAAAGTCATCTTTGAAAGAGAGGGATATGTGTGATGGAATGACAGACAAATGCTTCTATGGATGAAATATCACTGCTGATGAACCCAAAGTGGTGAACAAATTTTAGAGGTGAACTTTGAGGAAAAGAAGACGTGATCTGTATCTGTATCTTCTGGAAGCTCTTTCCTACTGAGTTTATTGACAGGGTCCTTTGCAAAGCTGATATTCAACCTTATCACACTGTCATTTTCTTCTGTGTCTCAGCATGTGAAGCTGAGCATGTCCATAGTTGGTCATTTGTACTGAAACAGCATGCATTGTTAATAGCATGAACTAGAAAAAAAGAATACCTTTGTAAAAAATAAAAATACTGCAATTTTTCTTGAGAACTATCCAGATATTCACATTTCTGATCAGTGACCGTACTTTCATGGTAATTTTCACTTACTGTTGGTATGGTTTATTCAAAGATTTCTCTGGAGAGTGATTCAAGCACAAATTGGCAGCTCATGCGAAACATCCTTGGGGCTGCTGAAGCCCATCAACCGAGCACATCTGGTTTGGTTTGAGGAGTCATGCTGTGATGCCAAGGGTCTCACAGTGGCAGCTGTGCTGTGGTCCTGGGCTGGGTGAGGCCACAAAGCCCTTCAGTGAGGTGGACTGGAGGCATCCCCCAGCTCAGTACTCTCCTCCCACTGTGCTCATAAGCCGTGCCAATCTGGGCAGAGCAGACATCAGACCACAGCCTACTCATGCTCTCTCTGTAATCTCAGAATAAACATCCACTTTTAGGGCTAGAATGCAGCTTTGGGGACCCTTCCTCAGCACAGGTTTCAACCCAGTGTTTTGCAGGTTGGTAGTGCAGACTGTGTTAGAAGGAGTGCTAGCCCAGAGGGCCGCGTCCATCAGACTGACACTGGGTGCCAGTTACATGCCGCTGAGGATACACACTGAACCAAGGCCAAGGTTTTTGATCTCTTGAAGGAAGAAAAAAATCTCCCACCAACCCCTTCCTGCCTGAGTTATCTGGGAGATAAAGATACTGCTATTACAAGGTGAGGTGGGACTCCTTTTCTTTTCTTTGCTGTGCAGAAGATAACTCTGCACAGGTATGAATCAGGTTTCAAGGCTTGTGACCACAGTCTGAAGGGAGGTTCAGATGGAGGCGTTCTTTATGTTCAGCGTCATGTGGTGGGTGCCTGTGTGTGGCTGGGGTCTGTTCCAGGGCTAGTGAGCACGCTATCTATCCTGACAGAACCCGAACAAAAGCTCATATTTTTTCATCAAATGTTTTCCAAAATAAATGTTCTGCAGGCATTTACCCAGAATATCATTAGCATAGAAAGAGAAGCTGAATTTATTGTGTCCAAATGTTACATTAGTGTTTACAGGAATTCTGATCTTTAAATTTCTTGTTAAACATAATCTATTTTTTGTATGTTATAGTAACTCTGTCTGGGATTTTAAATAATAACAGAAGACTATAAAACCTAATATTTCTTTTTTCAAGTCATTAGATGCATTTATAGATTTAGAATATTCTGAATAATCCATTTTCTACTACAATATACAAATTTTAAAAGGCTTCAATTTTAACTAGAAACACAGAGGTAAACAGTGTTTTGTTTGTGGCCTGCTTTTTATTAACATTTTTGCATTTCATTATAGGGTAATGCTGAGGAAATGATGAATTTTGTTGACATTGTTATTTATTATGTACTTTCCAAATAAAGCTTTCCATTTTGTTACTAATGGGGGGGGAGGGGGGAGAAAAATGAGCCAGATTTGACTCATGTAGCTTGATTTGTGTCATCAGATTTACATCAAGGGTGGGCTGGGTTCTCTCCTTGCTGAGGAAAAAGCTTGAAACTTTTGGCACTTAATTAGGAGAAACACACTAACATTTAAGTGCTGCTCTTAAGTACGATTAGGCGGTGAGTGCAGAGTTCAGACTGTGTGCTGGGCAGCTTCTTCTGACGGGGAGAGTTTTGCAAGATCCCTCAGCCACATACCTAGGCAGCTGGGAGTGCTTCCTGACACCCACCCAGGGACACTACTGCAATATGGAAATGGTATGAGTTATTTTCATCCTGATGCCTTTCAAGCACCGGTTTCCAATGGAAGAGAAGGCAGAAACATGAGCCAGAAGTAGGGTCTGGACTAGTTCACAGTCATGGCGGTCTGGGAAAGGGTGGGAAGGGCTGAAAGGAGCACTGACGCACAGTGTGTGCTTGGCCTGTTGCACTCTGTCATATAAAATCTTACACAATCCACTGCAAATTAGTGGTGAATTCTTACCACAAGGCTAAAAAAGGTGGTAGGTCCAGAAATTCACCTTTATGAGAGCTGGAAATCTGTACCCTGTTTCCAGCCTAAAGTTCTTAATGGCTCTCTGTTACCTCTGTTCTTATGCCAGATCATTGTCTTTAAGCTTGAAAAGCTCTTTCCCCTTTTTGGTGTTTATCCTCCAGCTGTATTTACAAAGAGTGACTGTATCCCCTCTCAGACTTGGATCTACTAGGCTAAATAAGCCACTGTCTTTTAATTTCCTCTTGTAAAATAAACTCTCTCTTACTTGGATCATCCCAGCAGCCATTTCTACACCTGTTCTGGTACAAGTTCCCTTTCTGTCAACGTGGGTGACCCAAATGGCAAACAATACTTGAGATTTAACACAGGCCTTGTATTGGCGGCCTTCATACTCCTAGGAACCCTTTGCTGGATTTGTTCTTATCACTCTACCTTTTCAGAAGTGCATCCTCTTGTGCACAGGCATCCCCGTGGCTCACTGGTACAGTTTTCTCACTGCTGACTAAGTAGCTGAAGAGTTTGAGTCAAGGTGACAGTAGCCTTCAAGTTTTAAACTCCAGTTACATGATCTTAACTTTCAAAAATTACAGCTAAATGCCCAGCTGCATAGCATGAAACAAGGCAGTGAAAGAGCAGAAGTCTTGTTTATGATAACAAAACCTCTTTCACTGTGTGCCGTTAGGTCTGGCAGCATTTGCATGTAGATTTTTTCACTGATCATGATGTTAGACAAAACTTGAGATGATGGTATTAATTAAGCAATAAAGCAATGCCAAATCTGTGTGGGATGTAGGTAGTTTTAAAAGGATTAAGCACTTTATAAATAAAGTACATCTGGAAAGCAAAGCTTCTGGTACCCCAACAAACTCCCTCCCACCCAATGAATTCCTTCTTAGCTGTTCTTGCCTGCCTCAACCAGGCTTGCCTCCCATAGCTTTGGGACTTTTCATTGTTAAAATCCAAATTTCACGGACATCTGCCTCATGTAGTTTCTCAGGATGTTTCATATTTGTTAGGATTGTTTTTTCTGAAGTTTTCTCTGTGTGTGTGTGTGTATGTGTGTGCATGTGTGTTTAAATAGAGGACATTTCAGGTCAGCCAAAGGGTTCCTTAACTATTTCAATCTGTGTCTCAGTGGTAATATTGCTCATATAAAATTGTTTGTTATTGCTGAAAATTTCAATATATTTCATGTGATGATGGATTTAAAAGCAAAATATTGATATTCAGCTAAACAAAACAAAACAAAAATGATCAATATTTTCTCAAGGTGTTACCGTTATTATAAAGCTGACTCACAAATATCCACAGTATAAACAAATCTGGAATGCATTTTTTTTTTTTTTTTTTTTTTTTAAATTTACAAGTTCTTTTGGACTTGTACCTTCTTTATAATCTGTTTGAAATCCAAATTCATGCTTAGTACCATGTGTACCATGGAAGAATCTTTGTTGGAATTTACCTCCCATCCAGTATCACAACACATTTGTTACACAACACAGAAAAAATGTTTGATACTTCATTTTCCCTTCACTGTGGCCCCATGCTTTCTTTGCTTTTTATTCCCCTCCCAGAATGTAACTCAGTATACCAAATGTTGGAAAAATAGTTGCTGCTTGATAAAGAAGGGCAGCATAAATAAAATCTCAAATATTCAGTCAATTATAAATGTGCTAAACTATTTGTATCTGCCATTATGGCAATGACCAAAAAAGGAGGGAAGAGTGTGAGCATGTGTGTTTGTGTGTATATATGTATTTGTCTCCATATACAAGTATGTCTATATGTGGTTGGAATGGAAGACTGCCATTTCCCTGCTGGCTTCTTATTTAGCCATGGTTGTCACAGACAGGATGAAGTTTCTGCTGAAAAAATTTTCAGGTCTTATTACCAACAGTAATAATACTTGCTGGTTTTAAAAACTCCTAAAATCTGGTCTGGAAAGAGCAAAAATAAATAGAAGATCATATAATAGGGGTGTTAGCTGCCCATGCCAGGAGGAAATTGCTTGGCAAAAAATATCTGAAATCCTTTAAAAGTTATTCTGTGTACCAGTTTCAGAGAGATGCTGGCCTGACTTCCAGCTGACTAATGGCAGCTCCATGGAGAGTAACATCAGTGCCCATTCCTTAGTTATTACCAATAATATATCACTTGAAAAATAAACAGAAAGATAAATGACAGGACAGATGTCTAATGAGGCAGAGGTTAAGGAGTGTTAAACTGTGCTGGACACCATCCGACATGCCGGTGTTAAATTATGCTGGATGCCCTGAGCTCCCTCCCTATAAAAGGTCAATGCTCTGAGTATGTTCCTGGATGATTTATGAAATCAAAGAATGGCCCACATGCCTATCTCTCTGGGAGGTGAGCAGCTTGCAACATTGTCAATTGCAGCCCCATAATAAACCAAATTTAAACATCACTCGAATCAATCCATCTTTGTCACTTGCTTCATTGCAAGCTCTCTTCTGCCTTGTTCTCACCAACCAGCCATGACACGGCATATTGTTCTTCATCTGTGTCCCTGTAGCTATTTTAGAAGCCTGTAGTACTCTCTACTAAGGTTAGAAACCCTCTGAAAATGGCTGTTTCTTTTGGACCAGGTCGGACTTGCTCAGTCTCTCTGCTGTTTCCATGTTAGGTGTATGAGTAGAGGGCATTTTCCTGTGTTCAGTATCATTTGTCCTGTATTTTTAGGTTAGGTAAAAATACCATATTTATAAAGAAAATACTTTAATTTCAGATTCAGTATTTAAATACGCCATCATAAATAAGCTTTATCCTTCATGCCTGAAGAGTTAGATTCACTATACCTCAAATCATTCTGAAGCACATCATACTCTGTGCCCCCACAGAAATCCATGACCCACGGTGCCATCAGGTATTGGCCAGTTGTAGCTGATGTGAGTAGATGTGGTTTCTGTAGTTCTTCCACCTGGCCCCTACTCTTTCAGCTTATCTTTTGTTTTCATTAACTCGGTGTCTACTTTCTGCTCAATAATAAAAAAAATATTGCTAGGTAGTGATTGTGTATCTTTATTACTTTCAAGGTTGTAAATGTAATGTTTTTTTCTATTCCTGTTTCTGAAGAAACACATCAAGACTCACCAATGTGTTCCAGTTAGTAGAGGAAGCAGGTGGAGGAAGAGAGCAGATCTTTGTAAGACCAGTGTGGCTTTAGTTCCCTACCTGCAGATCAAACATGTAGAGGGCCAGCAGAGTACATTCTCTCTGACACAGTCAGCGTGAAAGGAAATATTCTGGTGAAGGAGCAAGGAACCAGGAGCCGGTTTTCACTACTTTTTCAAACAACTAATTTTTAAGCTGGAGGTCGCATGGTGAAAGCCTTTTTAACCTAAGGTGTTTCACATATACTGAACATAAATATGGTAGCAGAGAGTGAGAGACTTTCCTCAAAGAACTGCCAGATACTCTCTGTACGCAGATGCTGCAGGTACCCCATCCTTTGTTCAGCAGAAAGACAGAAAGGTAACTGTTCTGCCTCTTGCCTGGCTTTTCCTCTGGGCTTTTAGTATAAATTGCCACTGGAACCAGAGTGAATTTTGTACAGAAAGAGTCACAATGGTGGCTCCATGGTCTGTGTGTGTTTTCTGCTGTCCAGCGGGGCTATATCATAAACAGGGTGCGGGCTCCTGACAGCCGCTGGAAGTGCTTCCCAGAATGGAGTGGGAACTTTCCAAATGGACAAAGTGATTTATTACCAAAATAACTCAGAGGGGTGTGACTTAACAACTCTTATAATTGAAAAATGGAACCAAAGGCACAAAACTTGTTAGAAGTCTTACAGCACTTTGTTGCCAATAATGTATTTTTCCTGGCTTTCTGTCTTATTTGCCACAGGCTCGCTGAATATCCCTGGGAAGGTAGAGGACGAAAAGGGATGTCTCAGATCTGAGCCTATCTTAGAAATGAACAGTGTCAGAGAATCAGAGGTGTGCAGAAAACACAAGAAAGACTAAGAAATATATCAGAAGACAATTTTCTGCTAAGCCAGTACCTATAGGTAGTTCTTCTGAAAAATGTGCAGCAAAACTGGAACAAATGCCTTTTAATCCAATCAGTTATATGATTTAATTAAAAGTGCTCAGAAGTGAGTCCTATGGTGAGCTGAGAGGTACCAAGTTTACAAAAATGAAGAATGACATCAAAAAGGGCTTCCTCTAGGATAACAAAGAGGTTAACTTCCACTTTCAACTGTCAAATGAAGCTTAATGTGACTACTGAAATCCTCAGAGGACATTCACAATAAAAATAAACAGCAATTTGATCCTTTCTTCAAAGGACTAATTGTGCTTAGTTCAAGCAAGTAGGTAGGTTTGGGCTGAGGAGGAAGAGGTAATCCCAGGGCTAAGCACATTATTCTCCTGCTTGCCCAGCTATAGAAACAGGCCTTACTCAGCCAGGCTAACTGGAGGCCTAGAAGCCCTCACTCTGCTTTTCCTGCTGTCCCACTTTTGGTAGTTTTTATCACTGATTGTGAAGAAGATTGCTCTGCTCAGGACCGCTTCAAGTTTTTCAAGGCTGAGGTAAGTGAAATCACCTCAACTCACTGAGATCAAGGGGCATTTGGACTATGCCCTCAGACATATGGTGTGAGTCCTGGTGTGTCCTGTGCAGGGCCAGGGGTTGGACTTGATGTCCCTTGATGTCCCTGTTGGGTCCCTTCCAACTCAGCATATTCTGTGATTCTATGATTCTATGATCTAATGAAATAGGATTTATATTCTGATGGCCACCAAGAGGAAATCTTGCTAGTGTTAGAGGTCAAATACTTATGTCAAGAACACTTTATTCAGTAGCAATAAAAAAATCATCCATGAACCTATAAGAAAAGCCCTCTGGGCCTTCATACAATTGTGGGTATTATGTGTGTTCCTCTATATGAGAACAATAAGTATTTTCCTGTGTTTTGTTCCACATGGGCTTTATGATTCCATAACTTTTCTGTGTTTTCAATGAAAAAAAGATTAGATGGGGCCGCTTGAGCAATAGCAATTCTACTTGCAATCTCAGAACTTTAAATCTTTTCCAAAAAGTGATTTATAGGCAGTCAATAGATTTGAGTGTCATCCAGTTTTGGGATACAGGTCATAAACACTGACACATCATAATGGTATGGCGAACTATTACAATGGCGCCCGGTAGCGTGGCTGTAGCTAAAGAGCTGTCAGCAATTTAGAGCTGTGTGAAGAAATTTTGAACATGAAGTACAATGGGTGAATTTTGGCTTCATGCCTGTGTCATCAAACAGCAAAAAAGCACTTTTAAAGAGTTCAGTTTCTCTGGATGTACTTTTTCTCTCCTTTGTTTGTTGCCAAAAGGGGAGCTATTATTTTAGGGAAAAATACTTTCCTCTCTCTCTTTCTCTCTCTCCTCTTTTGAGAAGCAAAGCCAGTGTCATACTATAGCACTAGAGCTGAGGACAGGAGAGTGGAAAAGGGTCAAAAAGTAAAGTGTGCTGTCTGCTTGGAAAGGAAAACTTGAGCAATGTAACCAACAGCACTCTTAGCATTTGTAAATAAGAAAAAAAGATGTGTTAAGAAGTTGAGAAAGAAAACCTGTTAATATAACTTGCCCCAAATCCCCAATTGTTCATTGTCTCATGTGAAATAGAATTACTCAGAAAGAACATAGGACTGTGCAAGATCAGATTTTTGTTTGGAAAATCCTATTTAGGACTAATTCTTGGATATATTCACTGCAGTGACTGTCCTGGGTTGAGGAACTATAAATTTAATTCAAAGGTATTCCAATGTTTCTGTAGCTGCATTAAGGCCAAGCCTAGAGATATTTTTTTTTATAGTTCAAATTAACCAGAGGAAAAGAGGGTGCTTACCTCTGCTGATCTTTCTGTTTAAGGACAAAGAATATTCCAGGATTACCATTCTCAACAGACCTTTCATTGTTAATGCATGCAGAGATTATATGGAGAAAGATTGCACATAATATCATTGTGTTGATGCCTGACAGGGGATACTGCACCTCTCTTAATCAAGGCAAATAAATTGCTCTGACTTTGTGAGGTGCCCCCCTTCTCATTAAAAGCAGTAAGTTAGTCGGATCACTGAGTTTTTCCCCTTTCCATTTACAACTTGAAATCTGATCATCTTCTCATAGAAGTAGATGGAAAAAAATTCTCTTGACCGCAACACCAGGGTTTTTTCTTCTTCTGGGGAGAAAGAGTGTTGCTTTGCTTAATTCTTAACCAGGTTTTGTACCGAAAACTAAAAATCTTTCAGTCCCATTTTCCTGACACACTGAAGTGGAAACTGAAAAATATCCTTATTTTAACTTTTATTACATATCAAATTTTGCAAAGGTATCTCTGCCAACAAAAATGACTACAGGTTGAGAAGACTGAAATGGCTGAAAACTGGTGATGTTCACTTAATTAACAGTACAGTTGTGGTCTGAAACACATTTCTAATGTCAGAATTCAAATCCCATACTTGTAAGGATGTTGGAAAAAGAAAGGAAGGAAGGAAGGAAGGAAGGAAGGAAGGAAGGAAGGAAGGAAGGAAGGAAGGAAGGAAGGAAGGAAGGAAGGAAGGAAGGAAGGAAGGAAGGAAGGAAGGAAGGAAGGAAGGAAGGAAGGAAGGAAGGAAGGAAGGAAGGAAGGAAGGAAGGAAGGAAGGAAGGAAGGAAGGAAGGAAGGAAGGAAGGAAGGAAGGAAGGAAGGAAGGAAGGAAGGAAGGAAGGAAGGAAGGAAGGAAGGAAGGAAGGAAGGAAGGAAGGAAGGAAGGAAGGAAGGAAGGAAGGAAGGAAGGAAGGAAGGAAGGAAGGAAGGAAGGAAGGAAGGAAGGAAGGAAGGAAGGAAGGAAGGAAGGAAGGAAGGAAGGAAGGAAGGAAGGAAGGAAGGAAGGAAGGAAGGCCCAGTCAACATTTTTGTGATCATTTCAGATTGTTTAGATCAAAAGCTGAATTGTGGTCTTTTTATTCAGACTTAGGGAGGGGTTTGTCAAACTTGTTTATTTCCAGATTCTTAAAATATTCTACTTGATTTTCTGAGGCCAACAACAATCATTTTGTAGTATCATGAAGCATAAGTTAGGAGGAAGGACATGATAAGTCTTTTGGGCATCTTCCATACTCAGCTACAGATTATATCTCACTCTGATCTTGAGATGAAATCAATTTCAAGATGATACAGCTGCAAATGATTACCTGGTCATGCAGGCAGGAGACTCAAAGGTGCTTTTCCCATGGTGTTAAACAAAATGTCCAGAATTCAGCTGGATAAACACACCGTGCACTGAGAGGGCAACTGGATCATGGCTTATAGTGAATGGGGTGACATCAGACTGGGAACCTGTCACTAGTGGGGCTCCCCAGGGCTCTGTCTTAGGCCCTGTACTCTTCATCATGTTAATAAAAACACTTGAACACGGGGCTGGAGGGGATACTAAGCAGAAAACAACCCACCAAAATAAAATTTAGGAACAATTAGATTTTTGTTGTTGGAGGTGGTGTTTTTGTTTGTTTGTTAGTTTTGTTTTGTTTTTCTGTTTCTCTCTGAACCAAAGATTAAATTATCTCCAAGGTTCTACATGTGACCAAGCAAGTGGATGTATACTTCATTTTTGGCATGGCATGGCACACATTTTTTTCGGAGAAAGCAGAGGAATGGTGCCGAGACTTTGGTTCAGAAGGATCTTAAAGCACAATTCTTTATGACTATTCTGTACTTAAAGTCAAGTAACTGGCTTAGTGAGTTATTGCTGAGTTTGTCCTGTGCAGGGCCAGAAGCTGGACTTTATGATCCTTCCAACACAGGATATTCTATGATTCTATGAATACATTACTGAACTGATGCTGTAACCTTTGCAAGAGGAGTGTTTTTGTATAAATAAAATGAAAATAGTGGTTATCGGTTGTATTTTACAGGTGCACCGCAGAATAAATTCAGACCCTAAGGAGACTTGAGATCTGGGAGAGGCAATGCAGACAGGACAGAATACTACAAAAACATCTTTTTGTGATGACTTTTGGCAGTAACTTCAGTACCTATTTTTACAATGTATTGCTTTTTATTTGTGCAAGTCCCATAACAAGAATAAGACGCTTGCACCATTAAATCTGACTGCTCTGTTCATAATTTGGCAAGGATATGGAATGACTGTGTGAATCAAGAACAAATGTTTTTACACCCTGGAGTGAGAAAATACTCAGGGTATTGAATGGAAAGATATTGAATGTTTTCCTTTGGCACTACACATTTTAAAATGAGTTGTTCTGCCAATTATTGCATATTAGACCTATAAAAAAGAAATGAAATATTTAAAAGGTGCTAAATTTAATTGCAGTTTGCTACTCTTGCAGTTGCATTCTGAATAGAGGGAGCTGGAAATGGCAAATACGAGGGCCTGGTTTAGCTTGATGTTATTTCTGCAAAAATGATGAGCTAAATGGAAAGTAGGAGAATATACCTTCAGACAGAAGGAGCCAAAGAGACAGCTTTCTCCACTCTTCTCTTTGAAAGATGTCTGTAATAAAATTTCTGGGGATGCTCTGAGGATATTCCCTCTCTGGACTGTGAACTCCATTTGTTCCTGATTCACACATCCATTCCAAACTTGGACTGAAAGCTTCATCTCCTCTCCAAACCACCATAAATGTGACATGTTATTCCACAAATAGCTGAACAAGTGAAGCCTAGTCTGCTGTGGAAGTGTATCTCCTTCCCTTTGCACCACAGTAATCTCTCTCTGAATCTGTCTTTTCCACTTTGATGGCTCACTCTCCCTCTCACCTATAGTCCATGAATTATTACTCTGAGGTCTTTTCTATGCTCCCCCTTGCCTCCAGCTTTACCCTAATTCCTGTCTCTCCTGTCCACACTCTTTAATCTGGCTTCCTTCTCACCTTCTAAGCTGTCTGCCTGGACAGGATTTCACAGAAGCTGCTCCTAGTTAAACTCAAATGTATATATGCTTTATAAGTCAGTTTGTGGCTTCCATGAAACCAAAGAACTTTATTAGTTAAAATTTCAGTCCCTTCACCACGTTTGCTTGAAATGAGCGTTTGTGTTCCAATGTTATTTGGGTGGCATGTAGCTGAATGGGCAAACAGACTGCAGAAGTCTCTTTCTCAGTGTTGCTGGAATAAGAGGAAATTTAAGTGTCTCCACGTCCTTTCTGTTGCACGGTGACCTTTGATTATGAAGTGGATTTGTTTGGCACTGATTTTTCCAATCATGAATTTTTGCATTCAGGGGTTTTATACCTTGGCCACAGAGAGGCAGGGAGAACAGATGCAGATCAAATGCTGTGCCAGATTCTTTCAAAGGAGTTAGACCAATAGCTCCTTGAGTAATTGCACTGCCTAAGTCCATCTCATGCACTGCCTTGCTCACCAGTCCTTCAAAGACCAGTGGCCAGAGCAAATCTCTATGTACCTCATTTACTAGGATAGACGGTGGATACCACTACTTCATAATTGCAGGTCTGCTGCTGGAAGTAAAGGATGTGGACAATAGAACTTAATTAAGATCCTGTATGAAAGCATCTAAAATTCTTACTGTTGTGGAACACTAAGGTTGGTATCCTGAAGCTTGCTAGCTTTGCTCCCATGCAAAGGAGAGAGGATGGATAATGGAGTCATGGCCTAGTCCCCCAAACAGTTGTTCCTACAGCTAGGGAAAGCCTGTTTGCTGACTGCAAAGGCTCAGTAGTGGTTTTGCCTGCTGACACCATATAAGCGTGCTTTATATCTATCAGATCCATCCCATTTGTCTTCTTCTGGCATATGTCCCTTCTCAGACTTGCCTTGGGTTTGCTCCTGTTCTGACACTAAGAGGGAATTGACAGCATGGTCAGTTTAATTTTTATATCTGGTAGTACTAAAGGAAAGGTTGACCTCCTATAGTAGGATATGATTTGGCAGCCATTATAGAGAAAAGACCCAAACAAACCAAAACCAAAACTAACACCAAAACAAAAGAGGACAAATTCTAGCTCCAATCTGTGTTAGCTAGTGCTGCTTTGGAAATTGCTTTCTTATATAATGAGTGTATTTTCTGCAAAATTTTATTCTTAAAAAAATATCTTTGTTAGAATATCTACCTTCTCCCTAATTTTTCTCTCTTTTCTCTCTGGAATAATAAAAATTGTTTGAGTGAAGCTTCCCTATCATTTCTGAAGTCCTAGGAAAGGCCATGGAATCAGTTGAGCTTTCCTCCTTCTCTGGTGGAACAATTTGAGACAATTTTCTTTTTTTTTTGGTCTATTCTCTATCTCTTATGTAGGTATGGGTAACCCCTACACAAGGGGATTGCTGTACATCGCTGTATTGGCATAACAATAATAAAGTCTGGTGCCTATCAATATCTTATGCTAAGCTGAAGTGGATATATTTGAGGTCCACTAACCATAAACCTTTGAAGATCCAGTGATCCAATCACTGCTTACACATGCTGGGGTGTGAACTACAACTCCAGTCAGGACTTCACTTTTCTGTTCTGGCTTTCATTAAAAGTAATCTTACATTAGATGTTTTCAAAAGTCTTTTGATCTACAATGAGAACATCCACAAATAAAACCCTAGTTTGCTATCCTTGTTTGTTCCAGCAAGCTCTTAAAAAAAATCAAACTCTCAAAAAAACCCCCAAAATCTAACACTTCCTCCTCCACAGCTGAAATATTTTGGATTGAGATGAAATGGAATCAAACTTGGGCCAGAAAAATCAGTCTAGTTAATTAAAATACATTATCAAATATTTTCTTTCATGGCCACAGTATGCTGTGGAGGCCCACAGTACAAACGAGTCCAAAAATATTACGTGTCTTTAGGGAAAATAGATCTATCCATGGCTTTTACAGCTGATGATCAGGCTTCAGCCTCTGCCTCAGCAAGTCCCTAAGTGATGGAACGAAAGACAGAGAAAGGACTATTTTAGAAAAGTTGTCTCCTTATAATGTCTCTCTACATCCATTACTGGGTAATATTGTACACATGATGCTGGACTAAATAAATATTTTTCTGGGTATTACAATTATTTTTATTCCTAATATCTATCTTATTAACATAACTGGTAAAAAGATGGGCATTTAAGCAGCTTTCCTTTTTTTTTTTCTTTTTCAGTCAGATGTGATGCTAAATAATGAAATGTCTGTCATGTCTTTGGATGAATTAATTTATTTTCTCATTAGATTCAACTGATATTGTTGTGGAGAGTTTTCTACAGGTAGTAAATTATTTCTAAGATAAGTTTGACTGCTGTTCTCTATGAATTTTCCAAATGCTAAAATCGATTTATATGCTATTATATCTCAGTATGGGTCAGAAAAATAACTAAAATACCAAATAAATAACTAAAATACCTAAATAAATTTAACACCAAAAATTCTGGTTTATGGAGACCTCCAGAACTTTGTTCTAAATTCTAGTTCTGAAACATCAGTTTAAAAAGTTGAAAACTACTTTTAATGATTTGTTTTAAACTTGACTTTTTAAAGCATGCAATGCTCAACACAGTCTTTTACACAAGAAATATCAATACATTTCCCCCCCAAAGACCAAAAAAAGTTTGCATTTTTATTTGGTACATTTTGTTTGCATTTTTAGATGTCCTTTCTCCTTTGACAAACTTGTGCTATATATTTTTATTTAGATAGAACTTTATTTTCTGACTTCAAACATGTTCTCTCAAAGCTGATCTGAATAGTTGTAAGCAGAAACATTAAGCAACTTAGAGCAGCATTCAATGTCAGTTGTAAATAATTTCCATAAGCACAGATTTTCAGATTCTTGTTTGTACAAATACAAGTAAAGGTTCTCAAAGAAAATGTCCCTCCCCTTTCATGCTCTGAATTTGTCCCAGATGACTTCTCGTTCCTTGATCAGTTTAGATTAGTCCTTCATGTTGTATTTTTCCAGACAATGCCAGTGGCACTTACCATACCATCACAGAAATTCTATTGCTGTGTTATCAATAACCACTTGAAACAGATGCAGACTAATGGTGAATACTAAATACCAAATAGCGTGATCATCCATGCTTTCCTACAAAATCATTTTCTCTGGGATTGTTTGCTGTGTGATCTGGTTTCTGAAGTTCCCAAGATAAAATCTCTCTCCTAGTTGCTAGGAGAAGCAGACCAGAATGCTGACTGAAAATTTTGTTCTAAATGTAGTTGTGCTTGTAGAGAAGTGACCTTTTTTCTTTCCTGACTTTCCTCTCCTCCCTTTGAAAGGGTAATGTAACTTTCATCAATGGATTAGGGAACTGATTTTCCTTTTTCAGTGCTTCTTAGTACCGCCTAAAATAATTGCTTACACAAAGTTTAAAAAATAGAGAAGACATATTTTTATCCGAACAAATGTTTAAGATGAATGGTAGCTGCTAAGTGATTGACAGCCTGGGAGAAGTAGACTTCATACCTTGAGCTGCCACTGACTGCCATTTGATAATCTTTTAGAGAAGAAAGCACCCAACACATACAAGCACAGTCATATAGCTTAAGCCTTTAAAGGCCAATAAGATAGTCTGTGCTATTTTAATTTCATTTGGGAAAGTTTCTATTTTAGTACTTACATCATGTAAGAAACTAAGAATGTATAAACTATCCTTAAAGTATCTCTTTGTAAGTGGTTTACTCAGAAGTGAATGTTTAATGTTATTTTTCTGTCATCTAGTTACATTTACAACCTATAAGCTTTAGAACTAACCCGTCATTTCTATTACTCAGACTTAGATAGGGGAAATTGCTCCAAAGTTGATGAACCTAGGAGAAAACTTTTAATTTAGTTTTGTTAGGCTTTGTTTGTTTGTTTGTTTCTGGGGTTTTTTTGAGTCATAATTATTCTAATTTATTATTCTCAACTTCTTTTCTATTAGGTTTCAATTTGTAAAGTAGGCAGCAGTTTAGTGCCCAAAGTGTTCAGTAGAAACGTATATAACACATTTTATTTCCCTCTAATGAAAACACCTGTTTAAATCCACACAGCTTTATGTATATGTATTACACAAAAGAAAATTGATAGATGATACAATTTGTCTTTTGTGATACTGACCCCGAGAAACCCTTGTCCTGTCACCAAATACCAAAACACCACTAAATATAACTAAAATACAACTAAGAGGTATTAAAAGAGCTCAGGCAGTTGGGCATTTTTCTATTGGCTCCTTGTCTGCTGGTCTGATCTCATGGTAAATTAGGCATCAGCCCATCATGTTAATAGTTTATAAGTTAATGGGTTAAAATATCAGCTCTAAGGAGTTCTCAGCACTGTGTTTAAGTATTTACAGCAGTATAAATTCATAGCAATTCCAATGATATTTGTAAAGGTTGGGTATAAATAAGATGAGAATCAGCATACTCATGTGCTTTTTAAAAAGAAATGTCACAGGCCAAAACTTTTCCAAAGGAGGGCTGGGTTTTCATTTTGAATAATGTTCCTTATACCAGGAAAGAAATATTGCTTACACAATGCTTCCCCAAGCAGAAGGTCATTTGCAAAGTGGAGTGAAGGAGGGAGTTGATCAGATTTTCCTTTGTGCATTAACAGCATGTCATCAGGAATGTCCATTTCTTTGTAGAAGAACAGATTCTTGGACTAAGGAGACATTTTCAAAGGGTCATCAATCTGACCTTTTGCATCACAATAATATTTGGACACAGTGGTGGTCTAACTCACAGTACCTATATCCAAGCCAACTCTTTGCACAGCAGAAAGGGAGAGAGATGTAAGCATGGCATCTGTAGAAAACAGATTTGGTGTAGTGTATTAATCAGTGACCAATGTGTAATGTAGAGAATGTAGATGAGTTGAATTTGAAAGACAGTGTTTTTCTCTACTTTGGATTACATTTCTAAACTCACTAAGCCAGCTGTTATAAAAATGTGGGATGTGTGTAACTTGGTATGAAATAATTTCATCATAGGCTATATCAAAAGTAGCCTGGTATTTGGGTACTCTTCTGCCTTCCAGGAAGAATTGGCAGCTAAAGACAGGTGCCCTAAATCATGATTGACTACTCAGTGTAAAGCAGGTGTGCCTTGACAAAAGGAAAAGAATTCAAGGGGAACTACTTACTCTTGCTTTGATAATTTTTGTTTATTAGGTTTGGTTTGATGTATTTTGTGGAACTTGATTCAAGTTAGAAGAGGAAACTGGTTGTTTGTGGCTTTTTTTTGAGAGTCCTTGGTATACCATAAGAACTTGTGTGCTTTGGGAATGTTCATGACCAGAAGGGGAGAAACTTCACTGACAGCAAATTTGACACCTAAGGGTTCCTTACATATGACATCAGAGACATAATACACAACCTATCTCCTTGAACTGTGATCTGTACTGAACTTATGACACTCAGAAGAGGTGAGACTGTTGCAACTGCCCATTTAATTTAATTTGTTGAGTTCTGGCTTTATGAACCACCCCCATGAAAGCGAAGGCTGAGCCTTTGAGTTGCTAGTTGAACTTATGCCATAGAATTTGAGGCCACATACTGGACAGTACCAACCAGCAACAGCAAATAAGCATTCTTTTACTTAGGAATTATTTGTTATACAGGTTTGAGGTTGTGGCTTTCTTAAATCATCAGATTTAAAAAGGTTTTATCTGTTGAGTTTCTTTTTACGAGCAAGTGATCTAGTTAAATTATTAGTTATATTGAAACAAAGAGTTCTGTTGCCTATGTAAGTCTTCTTTGAATGTCTCTGATAGGGAACATGGAATGGAGAAATCCTTGTACAATTGCTTTTTCATTTTAAAGTAGAATAACACCTTCATACAAATCTAGTGATACCTCTAAATTTTCAAACTTTAGTCAATAGACTTAGGAAGATTTTTGTTCCCTCTTCTTGTTATCTCTTTACTGCTCATTGTCCCCTAGCTTACCCATGTATTTCACTGCTTTTGGGCCAATACTTGAAAAAACTTCAACTTTTAGCTTTGAAAAATTTCTTGTAAGAATTTTTTACAAGCTCTGGAATTTAATTCTGCAGGGACCTTGAGATTTTCTTTCATTTGGAGTAAAGTCTCAAGAATGAACATGTGAGTTTGCCAGAAACCCTAAATCAAATCTATTTTTAATTACAAATATTGATTTTGGATGGAAGATGAGGAGGAAGTATTTAAAGAAGAGAAAAAACATATTCCTTCTTGAAAAATACTCCTTAAAGTATAAGAAATGGGGTGAAATTAAACAGATGGGATCAAAATTGCAGGGGACAGGTTTTGATCTAAGGGATCATGAAATATTTAGAGAAACCTTAAAAGAAATAATATTGAAGACTTGATCATATTTAACAGAGGTGAATAAGCCATATTACCCACATATTTTCTTGAAATATTAAGGAGAAGTGAGCACTTTGTACATTTTGGTGGTCTGGATATGAATAAAGATTAACACAGCAAGACATCCTCTTGGAAGCTGAAATAGCTGGAGTGCCAGCGTCTGTCCTTTCTTCCCTTAGTTGCCATTGATAGTGGAATATGAATCTGAGCTGGATTATATTTGCAGCTCCTTGGCATTCCACTGGGATTTTTCACAGAGTTGATAAATCTGACATATTGTAGCAGTTAGGGGGGTGGCACATATCAGTGTGCAACCACAGAAGTGCTTCCTGCTGGTTTCTCCTGTGCATCACATGTTGGTCTAAAAGCCAAGAGCATCCTGCGCAAGACTGCATTTCTTGGGAGAGATTGCATGCAGCAACATGCATTACTATTGCCTGCTTGATGCTCATGACCCAAGCTTTTCTCCTCTGTTTTCTCTTTTTTTTCTGAAAAGAATTAATTCCCCCTCTTCCCATTTCATTTGGCAAAACTTGGGAAGATACAATTTCTTCCTCTACGTTTTTGTATACCTTAGGGAGGCTTCGCTTTCTGTGTTTTTAAAATTCAAAAATTTAGTACTTCCCCTGCTCTGGGTTTGGAAACTAATTTCAGATTTCCTCAGGAAGAAGAACCACGAACTACTGTAAAGGGTATTTCTGCTTTGGTTATGTCAATATATTTTAACAGCAACAAGCCTGTCAAAATGTGTTTAAGGACCAATAGCACTTCTGGAAACTAAGTGAGGTTCTTTTTAAAACTTCTCTTCTGTGGAAAATGTGGAACCTTTTACACACACAATGAATACCATTGGGAAGACATAAAATCTTAAAGAATTATTGAATATGAGCACCAGCTGCCCCTGTCCTCAGCCATTCCCTGAATCTCATTTGTGTTATGCTTCTAGTCTTCAGCATCGTGTCTGTAAGGGAGATTTCCCGTGAAGACCTTGACTTGTTTTCAGTGCAGTTCCAGAAGATACAAGGACAAGAAGAAAAAGATAGCACAGTGTGAAGCAGAATTTTCTTTTGAATGCATTGCCTGGAGGCTTATACTTGTTATGTCACAACTTGTCTCTCTCCCCTCCTCTTTACAAACAGTTCTTCCCTATGCTTCCTGCTGTATGGGTACACAACCCTATAAAGAAATCCTAGGAAGAAGAAGGTGATGCTTTCTTCACTAGAGCACAGATTTTGCATTAATGTTTGATCTTAGTCTTACTATTCAGTCTGAGAAGAACTTGATCCTGCACCCATTGAAGACAGTGACCAATCTTCCAAAGACTTAAAAAGGTTTTATTAATCTTTCCTCTGGGAGTAGTCTGGTCTTGCAAAGCTACATAAAACTAGGTTTGTCTTGTCTGGAGGGGTGGCAGGGAAAAAGATGTCTTGATGGGATTGATCTTTCTGGAATTTTAATCAAAGTGCAGCATGGCAATAATGAGATATATGTTATGTGTGTGTATCTAAATATCATATGCGTAGGAAATACAGTGCGGATTAAGATGCATGGTATAAATCATACACATAACATATATTCAAATACACACATATATACACACATACTTGTTCTACAAATGCATATGTATTTTTCATATATGCATGATGCTGACTATGTGCTATTCTGTAATTACTGTCCATGTGCAATGTGCCAAAATGTGATCATTTAAGATTATGGTGCCCTTTGCAGGTGGAAAGCTGCTAGCGGTGGTGAATAGCTAAGTTCTAATTTGGCAGTGGCCTTCATTTCTACTTCATGACACTAACTCGCACACATACAAATTTCCAGAATGGGTTTTTCTCCTTTGTTTCATTTTAGTTGCTACCCTAAGCTATTTGGTAATACTGCAGCACTTAAGAGAGCAGCTGTTTCAGAAGAGTCTTATTTAAAGGCAGAACAGTATCACAAATAAAGAGGAGCAAAAAAGGGAAGCAGACTGTGTGGGTTGCTCATTCTGGAGAAGACAGGAAGGGAACATAGATAAAAAAACTATTCGTGATAAGCCTAGATGTATAAAATATCTGGCTTTATTACAGCCAGTTGTGCCTAGAAGTAGAAAGACACCTGTCTGTGCCTTGCAGAGATTTGAATGTAAGGTCTGGTAGGAGTAACACCTCTCATATTGAATTTTTATAATGTGCATTTAGACCACACTCCAGAATTTGTGATTATTTGGACCAGTGTGCAAAAATACCTGTGGACCATTGCTTGGAATCTCCCAGAAGTGTGTTCGGTTTTTGCTAATTTTTATTTCTTTTCTAATGTCCCTTTTGGACTGCTCTTTCTCTCTTTTGCCTCTAACGCCAAAGTTCTTTCAAAGCTCTTTCTACCATATTTTCATTTGATTAATTTACGGATCTGATCCAGAGACTGTTAATTCCACAGCAAAACTACCTTGAACAGACGCCTAGTTTGAGGTTCTAATAGACATTTAAGAAAGGTGTTAAAGAAATTGCTTTGAGGCTTAAAACCCATTAGGCATCCATGAAGCAGGTATAGTAGTGAGGGGGTTTTTGTCTGCTCTATTCTGATTAACATGCTTTTCACTTCCCAATCTGATTTATTTAATCAAACGTTAATTCTGCAGGACATTATAACTCAGTTACAGCATTCCTTCTTATTTTGCATTATCTGTGATGTGTGAAGAGTCGTGAAACATGGGTTTTAGGGATTAATACCTTTTTCCTCTTTTTTGCCTTCTGTTTCAAAACGTGAAGGAAGAAAGTGTGCAATTTCCAGGCCCCTGCCAGAGTGTCCTCGAGGTAAAGGAGGCAGCACTGCCAGCATCCCCTTCTTTCTTGCTAGGAAGTTCCACCTTGTATGGCTTAAGTAGGCAGCATGGCAATTGCCAACAAGGCTGCTCAGATGATCCCATTAATCTACCCCTAAGGGATCCACAGCAATTATAGCAGTTAATGAGGCTCAAATGAAAACCCCATAGACAAGGGGAAAGGCAGCAGGCATTTTCAGGACTCGATATGAGCTGTGCTGTTAATGTTCCTCCACCTGCAGGTTCAGCTGAGAGTGTTTGGTGCTGAGTCTGCAGTTGCACGGAGTGGTCCCTTTACATATTGTGTGGGATCTGATAAATTTTTGTAGGATATTTTCCAGCTGTGCTCTCATCACGTTGATTTAATGGCCCTTAAGAGAAACCATAAAAGTGCTTTCTGGTTAGTGGGCCCCAGCTGGTCCTCACAGTATTGCATAATACAGCAGGCTAAGTTAACTATAGATTAATGATTATGAAATGTCTTGCTTAACCATATAATTTTTCAAAAACAGAAGGCATTGGATAGAATGCGGTTCACTGAGGTAACAAGATGACTACATTCATGAAGGAAAAAGGCTTAAGAGGTGAGGTATATTTTAATCCAACCAAGATAAGATTTTCCACAGGCCAGCCATGGCTCTGGCCAGACATTTCATGATATATGGGGAGCCATATATGTGCACATGCATAATTGTGTGCCTCTCCTCATACGTGTGTTTTTCCTCAAGGACTGAAGGGTGATGGCTCACTGCTGGAAACTTTTCTCTGCTTTCATTACCAGGCAACAGTGCAAAGAGCCAAGAGCATCATTTGTGGATTATCAGGCTCCCTGGTGAGGCTAACGCTGCAAGGTTGTACGAAACTGAGGTCCCCTACATCACCGTGTGGCTTCAGCTCCTGCTCTCCAACCAGCACCAAGGCACAACTTGGTAACTGGGGGACCCTTCACTCTCATCCTACTCACACTGAACTCAGTGGCCACAGCTTTCTTCACTCAGGTGGGGACTGTGACCTATGGGATGCTGCTGTACCCAGAGGCTTATTTACAGAGTTTCACCAGGGCTCAAGGCCCTCTGTGGTTCCTGATCACCATAAAGGGATAATGTGAGTAAAGGAAATTATAAAAACAAGTGAGGGTATGGTGGTTTGCTTTTTAGTGCGTAAGCCAAAAAAAATATGTACAGGAAAGTTAAAGTACCATTCACAGACTATTGAGGAAAATCCTTATGATAGCAAGAGGGTAGGACGAGACACTGTTTAAAAAAAATAGACCTGATGAGACCCTGGATTGCTTCTATCCCTCTGCTTCATCTACCATCACATAACTTCAATGGCTGTAAAAGTTACATGTGTTTTCTCAAACTACAAGCAAAAGAGAAAATTAAATATATATTAAAAATATATAAAATATATAAATTAGATTATGAAAAGTCAATAACAATTTCACTTCCAGGCATGAAACTATGGTTAGCAAAAGGTGTCTCTGGTTCCCTAAAATGTAAGAAAGCCCAAATTTGATGCGTAACACTCTGAAATCGGATGCAGATTCATTTTGTGACCTTTTTTTCCCTAGATATGGTGCAGCCTGCAAGAGTTTTGATGGGGTATAGTCCAAGCACCTTATTTTTTCAGGTGACGTTGAACATTTAAGGCAATATAAATAATATGAGATGAGAAATGGGTCAGCAACATTAGGCAAGCTAAATTAAAGGTGGATATTAAAAGCATAGATTTTTTGTGGTTTATTTTTTTCAAAGTTGTTAAAATGCAAATGAGAAAGCTCCCTTCTAAGTATCTGCAGCTCAGCAGATGTGTATCCAAAACTGGATCACTCCACCACAGATTCAGTGGCTGTTGTCAATCATCTGTTCTGACAATGTGGAACATTTAAAGTAACTGAATCGTGAGGGTTTTTTTCTTGGATCTGCCAAATCTGGTACTGAGAACATGCAACATGTCATTTGTAGGAAACACCTTCAAGACTGACTGCCTGGATCAGGGCATAAAATGATCATTCCTAAAAAAAAAAAAAAAAAAAAAAAAAAAAAAACCAAAAAAAAAAAAAAAAACCAAAAAAGTAGCACTACAAATATGGCTGGTTTTGATTTTTAATGCATAATTGGCTATGTTTTTAATTTTCACCAGGAAGTGATTTCATTTTTTTGAAGATGCAGCATAAAAATAATAAATATTTTCCCATCTTTATGCAGAGTTTTTACAGTTAACAACTAAAGCAAATATAGATGAATTAATTATTGTTGTCTTCTCCAGTTGTTTGTGTCATCAGAATTTGTACTTCTGCCAGGTAAATTTTCCACTGCTTGAGGAAGAGACATAGCATGTATTTCAAGAACTACAGTTTGTCAGCAGTTGGATTTTCATGTTGAGTTACTTGATCCTGAATTCATTTCAGATACATGCACAATGAACTTGGTCTTTTTGGACTGAGCTGGCTGCAAAAGGAAGTACGTGGCTTACACACCTTTTCTTATGTTTGCCTACAAAGCAGCAGCCTCTTTTATGTGCTTCCTTCCAATTGTTTCCTTCCTTGGAACAGGAAACCACAGTCTGTTTATTCTGGCTGGTCCACTGTGACTGAGCATATTCCATCAACAGCTTATGCTGATGGTAACAGGGAAAAGAGTTTACTTTGGATTTCTTCCTAATGAAGTTAAAAACCAGCTTAAATTACAGGAGGTGCAGTAATTAGCACAGAACCACTTGAAACATGGCAAATTCAGAGACTGAATTTCAACCTCATGTGGATGCTTCAGGGATGAATATGGCCCAGTGATGCTCTGGGATGGGCTTCCTAGCCAGATGCAGATAAAAGAACATTTAGGAATTCTGTTTGTAGATTTACTTTGTGCAAGTATTTCATGAAAATAAACAGAATCTGCATAGACATCACAGGTATGTAACAGCAAGGAAAGTTTGAAATGGAAATATGGAAGTGGAAGGAGTCTCTTGAATTGTTTTATCTTGCTCATATAGACCTGTATGTAGAAGCACTTCTCTCTCTGTGGTCCTAAGGAAGCTTTTTAATACCTGCTTAACTGCCTGGTGTCAGCCAATCTCGTGAAAAGTTACTCTTGGACAGTACTAGGGAAGCACTGACTGAAGCAGCAGCTGAGATTAAGTGCAAAACCATTTCACAGTCAGAGTAAACCCTGGTGTATGAGAACTCATCAGAGACTAGTTCTCAGATTTTACTTATTGTTTTCTGCCTGTGATGTAGATCTTCATTTCTGTGATCTCTTTCTGTCTAATTTCTCTATGGTTTATGTTTGGATTACACAGTAAAATACCTTAATCATGACGTGAAATAGAATAAAAGCCTCAGGTTGCCTTGGAAAAAGAATTCTTTGTTAAAAACTTTCAGTGAATGGCTAGAGATATGAAGAAGTGCTTAGCTATTGTGTGCAGATTTTAAGAGAAATTGCTTTATGGAAAGAATTGTAAATTATTATTTTGAGTCGAAAAATATGAAAGAAGAATGAATAATCAGAAGCAGGTTTGTTCTCTTTTGACATTTGTTACATGTCTTTTCTTTGGGTTGATTATTGCATCTGGTTAGATCATATACAATGTGATATGTCGAGTCAAGCTTCGGAGCCTGTAAGACAAAGAAAAATATGTTTGAATGTAGGACTGGAGAAACACAGGAACCACCCTACAGAAGCACAGTGAGATCTAGAGTAGGGACTCATGGTTGAAGGGACTACTCTGTTTCACTGGTGCACCATGACAAACTCTACCAGAAGTCCTTGCAAAGTTGACTTGTGCAGATTAAGTCAGAAGAAGGGTTGTGCTGATTGAATTGTAAGAATTTCATGCATGCTGGTATGTTAGGAAGCAACAGTCAATTCTTTCATACCAAAAAAGTAGCCCAAGCATTTCAAGAAGGAAATACTTTCTGGAGGATTACGACTGCAGACTATCCTTCTGTGCCATGGACATTGAATTGTTGCATAAATGCTTGTCTTTGTAATTTGATGCTACATTGCTGCTTTTAAAATTTCATCATAACAATATATACTGGATTGTTCTGAAAGAAGGAGAAATTCATACACACCTACAGCAGTCTGATTAGGAGACCACATTAACAGGGTAATTTAGAGAGAAAGCAGATGGCAGATCTGCTGAAAGACATATTTTTAAATAAATTAACTTGTTTATAAATAGGTGCAATATTGTATCTGTAAAGAAAGCTCAAAATCAGAAAAGATAAAGAAGGTAAGGATTACATACTTCATTGGGAGCCAGGAATGTGGTGTGTCTCATCAGAACCATTACACCTTGTCTTCAGAAACCTGCAAAACATTTAAAACTTGTTCACTTTGTGAACAGCAATTGAATCATGTTGTAAGTCCACCAAGAAACTCTGTTTTGGTTTATAAATATGGTATTATTACTGGGGAAAACTCCTAACTCACTAATATGGTCATAACTTTTCCATGCTCTTTGGATAAAGAAAGCCATCCAAATCCATGTTTCTTTGTAATGTGCTAAGATGATTTTTTTTTATGGTATGGGGTGGACTCAACACATAGGCAAGAGGGTACCTCAGCCTCAGTCTGAAAGTTAACAACAAGTGCCACAGTATTAGTATTATTTTTATGCCATCAGCATGGCCACAGACCACTAAAAAAGTGTCCTAACAGTGCTAATTAAGACTACATTTAGTCTAAACACTGTTGGGCTGTGTGTCAAATTTAACTTGCCCTCAGGTCAGGAAGAAATAAGTTCTTCTACAGATGAATCATTCTGAGGAGATAATTTACTGATAGTCAAGACCTTCATTACCTGGAAATCAGTTTATTTAGTCTTAGGATTTATGAAAGCAATCTCTTCTATCATTGTGTCCAACCAAGCTGGATGTCACATGATCAAACATGTGCATGACTGGCACTAATGATATTAAAAAAACTGAGATGACTCCTAAGCTAAAGATTTTGGAAACAAATGCTTACATATTTTTCAGCTCAGCATTTGTCCATTTATTTACAACATTTCTGTTTTATTAGAATTCCACTGTCAGAAGGAATGGAATGAATAGTGAGGGGTCTTTCTGGGCACTATTTTGATTAAGCATTCGAATGATAGTTAAAGGTTAAAAGGTGATATAACTGAAAGCTCCCAATAATTGTCCTATCACTTTTAATTGGTTTCCAGAATCCAAACAATTCACGCTGAACAGTACAGAAAAAGATCTCCAGCATCTGTTTTGTTTCAAGGACATCCAACACCAGTGAAATTAGTTGGGATTTGTAGATTTACCATTGTGCCAGCCTTTTTAAATAGCAGAGGTTTGGAAAATTGATTTTCACCCCGAAGAACAGACTTTTTCCATTTTTATCAGTAAAAAATGTTACTTTTTAGTAAAGAAAACACCATAAAATGGATGGTTGTGCTAAAATATTTTCAGTAATGGAGAGAATGATATAATCATGAGAGAAGGCAGCTTCATTATACTGTCAGCATTTAATGACTAGTCAATTTGATATACTGTCAAGCTCCTCTGAAAAAAATTAAAACATGCTGAATAGGAAAATTTTTTTGCTATTAAATATATATTTCTATATTTCTATATTTCCTTAGTATTTTAAGAAGGATTTTTCCTATATGATCAGCCTCAATGTTCTCTTAGGACAAAATGGTGATCCTTCAGTGTTTAAATTGTCCATACTTCTCAGAGATATGCTAACTCATAAAACAAGTTCAACAAGAACAACTTGGCTATAGCAAAATGTATATGTAATGACACACCTGATTACAGGTGCCTCTGAGAAACTACATGCCAAATGACTGGACTTATTGCAAAAACAGCTCTGGTAACAAATATCAATTATTTAGCTTTCTACAGAAAACTTTTTGATGTTTGATATATTTTTGAAAATGTCACTCAAATGATAGTGGGAGACTTGTGCAATACAGGAAGAATACCCCATCTTAAAATCATTGATTAAATTGTAATTTATCTTGGAAAATTAATTTTATACTTTTGCAGATATAACAAAAGAAATAATGCAATGAAAACCATAATGATTCAGTGTTTCAGTGGTGTTCAGCAAATTAAGTCATTAGAAACCAAAACTTTGTCCAAATTAGTCAATTTACAAGAAGTTTTAACACATTTCATTAAAAATCCTTAACCAGGCCTGTTTTACCTAATTCTGGCTATCACTATGTGTCAATAGATTTAGATTTTTTTGTACCTGACTTTTATGTAAGATCTCTATAACCTATAAAATCAAAAGGCAACACAAGCACAATTTAGTATAGACTTTCTTCTGTACTACTAGTAACACAGCTTAAGGACTCGAAGCTGTGTGAATGTATGAGCTAATGCAGCCAAATGGATTTGTTGAACATGCATTTTAATGATGTTTACAAAATAACTTGTACTTAAATTCTAGCCAAACATGCTTCCAATGACTTTTCTTCTCTATGTGTGTGTATGTGTATATGTGTATAAAGCAGTACAAATAATCCAAAAAGCAAATATTACAATCAATTTTTCAAGTCTTGCAGATAGGAGGTATAATCTCAAAGTGACTCTAGTGATGATTTCTATTAAAAGGTTTCACATTAAAATACTTTGCATAACGTAAACCAGATTGGCTTGGCTGAAGCCCGATTTTCAAGCAGTTTTAGAGAGCTATTGTTAACAGAAATGATCACTTTGTTAAGCTAAGGGCAATTGTATGCAAGTTATGCAGTATGCCACAGACTTACTATTTGTGGTAAAATTGTGGCAACTTTCTTAACAAGACTGAAGGAAAGTTGCCAGTAGCAGGAATTGCTGGTAACCTCAAAACTGCAGCTGTGGTTATCCTCTCAGATTACTGAGAAATTATAGCAAAGTTTGTAACAAAATTTTATCTGATTATATTGAGAGAGAAAGTGGGAGAATGGACACTAAATTCAGAGGCAAAGGAAAATGCCAGTATTGAGCAGTCCTCTTTCAACTTGGTGAAGACAAAATGGCAGCCATCTCAAAGGCTGTCAAGTTTATTAATTATGACTAATTTTAAACTGCTGCTTTGGTCTCTCAGAATATTGTAACCCAGCTTCCTTTCAAAGGAACTGGAATGATGTTTGGCCTTTTGTAAGGATGCAGGTGATGACCATGGTTGAGCTTTTAAAAGCCTTAATCAGCCAAGAGGTTCTCCTCATGCCCTCTCGTGTCTTGAGCCTCTGCTGGTATCTCTGCTGCAGTCAGCTGTGTGCAGGGATGTATGGATGCCCAGTGTCTGAGCTGGTTGATGACAAACTGGAAGAGAAACCTAGAACAGTGAGGAACAGTTGTAAGCTCTCCATCCAGTCCTAAGCATTCAAATACTGCCACTGTTGCCACAGCGAGTTAAGCTCGGAGTGCCTCTAAAGGACTTCCCTGCAGTCTTTAAAAGACTGATTTTAGCAGAGATTCTGTTTCATATTTTCTATCAAACCTGGCCAGTCCCCTGGATCTCAGTTCTCTTCAGGCTTTTTCTTGCATGTAACAAATAAGGTTTCATGACTACAAGAGAGTTGACTGAGAACAGCAAACATAAATCTAATAGAGCCCTGAAGTAATTGGTTTACTGAGGAATGAACGCCAAGTGACTTGGAGAGAGAATGAGTATAAGAAAACCAAGAAAAACAAACAATTAACAGTGTTTATATTAGATTACACATATCGGCTTAATTTTCTTATAATATGTTCAACATTTAACCCCACCATTTCTTTGCATTGCCATTATCCTTAAGGGTGACATCCATGAAGTTCCCTAAACAAAGACATCAAGGCTTTCTTTATTAACTGTTTTAAATTCATATGTTTCATTTAAATTCACACATGGCTGAAGCTAATTTTTACTACAATTCCAAAAAACACAGGTGGCCCATTTTTTAACTCTGGTGTGTCTTCTGCAGGAAAAAAATTTGCAAATTTGGAATGTCTTGGTACAACAATACACAGAAATGGAAAGCCTATAGTTTAGTATACATATACATATAACATCATTTTCAGTATGTGTACAGGAAGAAACAAGCATAAAAACTTGAAGAGGTGAATCTGGGTGAACTCTCAGTGGAGTCCCAGAGTACATCTCTGCTTGCATGTTGGGAACTGGTAAAAAAGTAGTTTCTGAGACTTCTTGCACTGAAAGACACGTGAAATAGTATTTCCTACTACCAGCTAATTTGAGTGGATGATTGAGTCAAAAGGTATATCTGATCTAGTCACCTAGTCAAAGGTTTCCAGGAGCTTAATCTAATAATGCTAATGTCTCAGGAGCTGTGTTGAACAGAAATAGCTGGATTCATAGTATCAGGACTTGATTTGCCTACACACTGTAAAATCAGGCATTGACCTTGATGGTTCTTGTCTACAGTTGTATGCCATTCCTAGAAATCCATAATTTCTAGACAATGCTATAAAGTTCGATGCCACTCTACTGAAGATCTACTCTCTCTCAATTCTTCTAGATCTTCTAGATTAAAATCTAGCCTGTAGTTCTACTAGAGCAATGCCACCACATTAGATCTTTTTTGAAAGTCATTGTTTGAACTTGTGTCCCTGCCACGTCATGTGATGATACAGTGTTGAGGAACAGAAGACGGTATTTTTCTGAAAGTGTACAGATTTGTTAAAACTTACTTTTGATCTATGAGAATTTATGTCCTATGAGAATCGAGTCCATGACTTGATTCTACATCTCAAGGGCCAAAATGGAAACTAAGATTATGTTGTTTCAGAATTTTTTCCTGTTGTTGCTACTTTAAAACTGAAAAGGAGAACATTGGGATGCTTTTCTTAGAGCTTGGGTCAGAACAGGAATGTTAAACTAAGGCTGTGTACACTCTAACCAGTCAGATATTGGGAATTCTGGGGTGGTTTGAAGCAAATAAACTTTCATGGGGATAGAAAAGACAAGTGAGAATAACTTGTTGAAAGGTGAATGAGTGCCCTCTCCAGGAAGATAGGTGTTCAAAATGCTCCTCACATGCAAATAGAGGGCTCAGAATATGGGTTATAGTCCATCATTTTCATCACTGCCTGGTTTGATTCTCATTGGTAGGTTGTTTTGGGTTTTTTTAATGGAATGTTTTTTAATGTGCTTTTTGAGCCTAATCCAGAAAAACAAAACACTTCTTTTTAGAAATGTTGAAATGAACTGTTTTGAAACTTCTGCATTTCTTTCTTATTAATCAGAAACTTTTTTCTCTGTCCTGAATTTAACTATCATTTACAAACAGCTTTAGTTGAAAAGGAGCTACCATTTTTGTTGAATAAAACCAAGGTGGGAGTACATGGATCCTTCCCAGTCTTCCCCACAGTCTCACACAGATGGTCCAGCCATATCATATATCCTTGCCATATAGCACGGCTGCTGCAATACAAGTAAGTGGTATCTGACTCTGGCCATAAAAAATACAAAAGTTCCTAGCATATTTCAGATATTCAGATGAAATTAGTGGCTCTTTGCTCTGCAGGGTCTCTGGGATAAGTCCTAATTTAAGATGGGAGAATCATGGAGAATCATAAACTATCTTAAGACTGCTGAAACCTTTCTACTGTGCCTGAAATGTCATCAAAAGAGCAGGTAAGTGGGACAGGTCTTAATTTTCTCTGATTCTGAGTGACTTAATGGTACTTTACTTCCGTGTGTGATGGTCTGTTTGTGACCCGCAGTGTGTCTTGTACTGGGAACCTTAAAGAGGATTAACAAATATCTGACTTGCTTTGGCAGTCTGGCAGAGAAAACAACACTGAAGGACGTATGGAAGTTGTGATTTTTTTCCACTCATTCTGTGAGCATCAAGGGTGTGAATGCTAGAAGAGAGCCTACAAGTCACACAAAATGAGGAACCATCAATGTTTTACATGGAAGGGCTGAGCTCTAGCTCTGCCACGGGCTCTTGTAAGTGGGGGCAAGACTGTGACCCTGAGTTCTTAGCCCTGTGCCTGCAGCTGCTCCAAAGAGGACAAGCTTTTTCAGCCCTGAAAGCATTGTGGCTTCTTTTTCTGCCCACTTCTGATTCAGCTGAGCTGGTGGAAGAGACCTGTTTTTTTCAGGGTGAAAGCAGCTGTGGTGTTTATTTCTCAGTGGGAATAGTGACAGGATGGGCAGAACTAACCCTCAGGGCTTGCACCAGGTTGTATTGCAGCTTACCAGATCAGCTTACCAGTTTGACTATGCATTGCTCAAAACCTCACTGTAGACAGATTTTCCCCTTTATTTTTGTGGAAATTTATTTTAAAATGTATTTGCTCTCAAGTTAAGACTTGGTCTGTCAAGTTTTGCCCAAAAAACATTTTTGCAGCCAAGTTATAAACCCAAGTAAGGATACACAGAGTAGCAATGGAGAGAGCCTAAAGCATAATGGCACCAGTTAGCTCCCTGAGAATGCCACCTTTATGATCTGTTATCTTCCTTTGCCAGCTTCAGTTTGACATTTCATGAGAGCTGGGCTGGGCGATTCATTTCAAGCTTAGTTTTGGACTTAGTTATCAAAATAGGACAGTAAAGTTCTCAAATATGCTGTATGTTCTTGGAAAACATTGCAGAAACACAAATATTTCACTTGGACTGAAAGGAGATATAAATCTCACATAGAATGCCTGTCAGCAAATTTAGCTAATATGCTAATTGTCTGAGGAGTGGACTGATGGGATATCCTATCTTAAGACCTTAATGTGGAAAAATCCGCATCTGTCTTATCCTGTGAATGTCATGTTAGCAAGATTCATATACCCACTGAAATGTTTGTCTAATCACAGAAGTAGTTTTGGTATTTATTTATTTATTTATTTTTAAAGTGCCGATTTAGTATTTGCATCTGTTAGTTTGGCCACAGAGTGAGTACTGACTGGGGTTAGCATGGGGACCATTACATATTTTTAAGCATATTGTTTTAATTGATGATAGCTTGCTAGCAGAAGCAGTATTCATCTAGTAATTACAGGGCCAGTACTAAGGCATGGAGAGTTCTGCAGTCCTGTTTCCATGGAATATACAAATGCATCCCAAGGGATGCAATGATCAGTGCTTAATAAGTCCCTGTTGGAGTTGCTGGAAGTAAGGACTCCACCAAAAGCTGTGGGATAGGCAGCACGTGCAGGTTAGCTCAGAAGAGATGCTCTTACTCTTGCTGGGTACACTCAAGCTGTTTCCAGCCAGACAGCTGCTGCTTTTTGAGTGCTGCAGTACTGGCTGTCTTTTCACCCCTGAGAACTCACCTGTGATACACATAAACAGAAAGTGATTGACCTTCAAACCATACACAAGGGCCCAGGATAGACCCTGCTGACAGTGTGTCTCTCAGGAGGCGACTTAGAGAGAGGAGGTTAGGGCAATGCAAACTATAAAAGATGCGTTTTTTGAATTCTGTAGAGGTGTCAGCATGGCACTCACCAGGGACTGGGGAGAAGATGGCTGGGAGCTGAGGAGCTAGCTATCCTGTTAGCAGTGCACCATATTTTTCAGTCACTTCATGCCCATTTTCACAGACTCACACAAATTCTGAGTTAGAAGGGCCCCACAAGGATCATCAAATTCAACTCTAAAGTGAGTGGCCCATACAGGGATCAAACCCACAAGCTTGGTGTTACTCAACCATACTCAACCAACTAAGGTAAGTTATTCTGGCTAAAATTTAGAAGTTTTCAAGATAGTCAGCACAAAATATGTAAAGAATGTCATGCCACTAACATGTCCCTAGTACTAGGGACATAACCCTGGTAGTTCAGGAGCATCTTGTGTTGCAGAAATTCCCAGGTGTCTTATTTGCATGTCTTTCCCTTCAAGGACTGCTCACCAAACACTATTTGGAGAATAAATGCCCAGGATGAGTGTGCTATGACTGTACACTCCTCACAGGTAGCTGCATTTTTGCTGTAATTTCTTCTGATAGAGAGAAGTCCACATACAAAACTCAGATTTGTCCCAAAACATCATGGAGATGACAACTTTGCTTAAGGGGATGGTGTTCAGAGCTGATAAGCAGTGCAAAAGGGAAGGTAATGTAAACATTACAGAGGTACAATTTTCATTTTCCGTGAGGTTTCAAAGTCTACTCTTTTCGCTCTTGGTCAGTCACATTGATTTTACAGTGATAATTTCCAAACTGAAGTCATTCAAAGTAACCATTCGTCTTGTTGGCTTCAGCATTGTTGTGTTAGCATCTCTCAAAGTGGGGGCATTCTTCTTCCAGGAAAACTTAGAAATAAAGAAGAACTTAGAAATAAAATGCAGGAAGTCTAGTAGCTATAAGATAGTTACTCTACTGGCTATTTGCACAGCTGTAGTTTAGTTATTCCCTGTAACATCCATTTTAATAACAGAGAAATAGTAGTACAATGGACTATATTTTTTGTCTCTGAGGACATGATAACTAGATACAGTAGTATTACTATGATGGGGTTTTTTCACATCTCCAAGAATTTTTAAGAATTTGTTCGTCTCTCAGAAAGAAATCCCTTATACGATTAACCTTACTAATGTCTCTAAACTTAAGGATTTTTTTTGAAGCTGGGAGGTTTTGGTCTGAGGAAATACAGAACATATTATCAACTGTTTTTACATTTATAAAACAAAGTTTTCAGAGTACTTTTTCAATAGTACAGTGGGTCTACTTCAGTGAGAAACAGAAAACTATGTCTGAAAAACAGACACCTTTCCTGAGCCACTGCTCTGACCATTTTTGTGTTAGATTAGCAGAGAAATAGAAGGAGGCATTTCCTTTAACTGTGGTGAAAAATGCTTTGGTTGTGTCATGTATGAGTAATTCCAATACAAAAAGATAATACATTCTGAAAGTTTTAGGTTTTGTTTTGTTTTTGTGAAGAAAGTAATATAGGATTGTATATGAGATTTGCAGCCTAATTAGGATTTGTATTAAAATAAATTAAAATAAATATGGATGTCCTGCAGGACTGCCATGTGCATTATATCTATTTCTTGTAAGTAGCCACTGCAACTTCCAGAGCAGACAGTAGATGTCAAATGCTTTTGTTGCTGCTTTTCTTTCCAGACCAATAATAGCAATGTGGAAACAGCACATGGTTTTTCTAAAGCTATATTAGACATATCTGATCTTCATGTTTGCAGTAATCTGACTTTGGCAGGCTTTTTAAAGACGGGTTAGGGAGTATTACATTAGACAGTGGTGCTAGGCAGCCAAACTTATGATATTTTGCAGCTCCAGAAAAGAAAGTTCAACACGGCCAAGATCTGAACAGAACAGATATTGTATATTAAAACAGGCTGGAAAACTTAAGAGAGAAACATCCAAATGTTGCCCAACTAAGCGATTGCATTGGCAGCTTGCATGGAGCTGAAGATGTAAATCAGATATGCAGAAAATGGGGAGATTGTAATCCCTTTAATAAGGGAAGTATGCCCTGTGGGGGACTACTCCTCCCAGCATGCAACTGCAAAATGTCATAGATCTCAGCTGCCCTTGAGCATTACGGCTGAAAAGCATGCAAAATTGCTTTGACACAAATAATCCTATATACAAACTGGGGGCCATTGCCTCAAATGCTGCTGGAAAAAAAATCTCCTGTCCCTGTCCAAAAGAGATGGCATAGGCCTGAAATTAGGCTGACAAATATTTTTGTCTAGTTGCACACCATTTATAAAGCTGTTTTGATCTCATCATTGTTATCGGAGTTATAATTCTCTGAAGGAGAAATTTATTGCAAAAGTACTGGCATTAGTCAGTAGAAAAAATAATTTTTATTTTTGGCCGGGAGATCATTGCGGAAAATGGTATATTATAAAAACAAAGACAAATAAAGGAAATGGGCAACAGCTGCACTTTAAAATGGAAATTAGGTGATGATTCTAAATGATACATTGAAAATTAAGGGATGACTCCATAAATACAAAATTTTTAGGAGTATAGCTTTTCAAATTAGAATCTGTCAAAAATGGAAGAAAACTTTGAGCTGTATATCATCCTTTGGCTGAAATAACGTGCTGATGTCACCTTTCCAGATAACTGCAAGGACAGACACTGACTTCATGTGGTTAGAGATGTCTCGGGCCGTGATGGGCTTCTCCAGATGCCTGTCTGCAAACACCTTTTTAGAGGAAGAGATTGTAGCTCTACTTTGATACTGAATATGAGTTTCCTGATTGCTGTTTAGCTGTTCTGCATCAAGTGACTGAATGCACATACATATTCCCAGATAAAATCTGTAGTGAGGTTGAGGACATATAGAGCAGTGATTTGGCATAAAATCCTTTTATGTGGCTGTTGTGGTGCTCCTAAAACAAACAGTGTAAGATCAGAAAGTCTTACAAATGCAAGATTAAAAATAACAAAATAGAAACATATATATTTTCACATGAAAATCCACCAAATAACCTTACATCTGCCTCAATATAATATGACGTATTAGGTATGTAAAAGACATCTTATTAATTCTAATCTGACCAATGATCAGAGCAAAGGATCCTAATTCTGTTCTTCCTGTGTGTCTGGAAAATTAAGTTTACCCTTCTAGGTGTCCTCACATAAAATAGACACGGTCATATTAATTTTAACCCATTTCTGTAAACTGTTTGAGATAATAATGTTATTTTCCTTAATTAATTCATATAATAACTCTAGAGTACGGTAGCTTTTTTCACAAAGAAAAAAAAAAGAAGTAAAGACGACACAGCTTTAGTTGCACTCCAGAGCTCTTTGTTGTAGAGCTCCTTTTAAAAATGTCTGTATTGCCACTTTATAGGAAATTGCTAGAGGATCTGTAGCAGAAGGCTGCAATGTCTAATTTCATATTATTTGACATGCAGTGCTTTTGACTCCTTTATCAGATGTTTATTTACTCATCTACACTTCTTTGAAGAAGGCAGCAATCAGCAGGTTTGGCTTCAGGCTGGAGTGCTGCCAACATTTCTAGAGTCAGTTCCCTGTCCCTTGCATGGTCCCCTGTGCATCCACACACCTCACTGCTCCCCCTGGCAGATTTTTCCCCATTTCTGCACTCCAGCTTCTGCCAGCCCTTCAGAGCAGAGCTGACTGAAGATTGCTTCCTTTGCTCTCTGCTTTGTTAGCACGCAGAGGGAAGATGTGGTCAGGGTTAAAAGAAACCCTTGGAACAGGTTTCTAAAAAAGGGGGGGGAAAGCCTCTCTCTCCTGAAATGGCTGCCAGCTGAGGAATTTCCTGAGGAATGACAAGGACAGCCATTGTGGCAGCTCCTGGGGTATTGCCTCTCCCCACAACATTGCCAACTCTGTTGGTGAGGGGAGTTTGGGGGGCTGCTCCGTGACTGAAGCTGGTTTAGGCACCAGTGCCGTGCTGGGTTTATTTTCAGAAAATTGACTCTGTGCTCAGGCAACTTTTATAACTGTCAAGAGAAAGGCCATAGACTGAGTTTTTGGTCACCAAACCTTTCCATTTGAGAAAAAAAAAAGTCACCCTAAGCCATTATACAGCAGGTCCTGAAGTGCTGGGTGCTGGCAGTCCTCCTGGGTTCTGCTGATGTTTGTGGGTGGTAAGAAGGATTTTAGAAAGATAAAAATGGAAAATTGATCTTTAAAATGTCATTTTTAAGTTATCTGATCTTTATGCCTTTCTTTCTGAATCCAGGAACTGGTCAGCCTTTCTCTCTGTGGACATTATGTGAACAAAAGCATTGAGCAGCTACACCCAAGCCAACCAAACTCAGGGGTAGACATTTCACATTATAAGGATCTCTGCTGGTGGTTCTAGATGTACTGTAATGTTACAGGTAAGTTTCTGTTATAAACATCTTTCAAGCAGCCCATCTTTCCACCTTTACTAAGAAAAACCCTTGGCAAGATATTTTTCTGACATTCTCTCCCCATTCTGGTATGCTTTGTCATCTAAAGCCTTCAAATGCTTTTCTAAAATACATACCTATAGTCCTATGAAAGCCTCAACTCAGATGTTGTAAAGTTCAGCTGTTTGTTTCTTCTTTGCCATTGTGGTCCTAGGGTGCTGTAAACTAAATTACTTTAAAGATATAGAAACTCACAGCTCTGAGAAAAGAAAAAAAAAAAAAAGATTGTTAGGTTCTACCAAAATTGTAAGGATACAGAGATGCATGCATTTCAAGAGGAGCCTAATTTTTAGTTTGCTGTCAAAATTTCAGCCATATATCGGATGGTACTGAGTCCAGCATTAAACACAACAGATATGGTTATTTTAATCTAAAAAAGCCCTTCCAAAAATGTTGGTGATAAGAATATCTTGGTATTTCAAATCATTTTCACACCCAAGCTGGAAACTGACTGAAGGGATTCTCTGTGTATTTATGTCACTTATTTGTAACTAAATCCCTCACTATAATTAATCACTTTAGTTTGGTTAAAGCCAGTACAGTGTGAGTTTCCAGGGAAGTGCTGAGTACCAGGCATTAGCTGAAACACTCAGAAACAGAGGGGCACACAGCACAAGACAGCTGTGGTATGTATATTGGTCCAGAATAAGGGTGCTTTCTTGAGAGGGAGCCATAATAAGATTACATGAAAGATCATTCATACTGTAAATATAAAACACTTTCATCATGAAAAGAAAATCAATAAATAATTTACCATGGTTCAATGCAGAGCCTTCCACAAGGAATGACACAGAGAAAACAGTCAAACCTGTTCTTCCTTCAGAAGCAGAAAAGATTTACTTAAACAGACCTTTTTGGAGTATCTTTTGTGTTTAAAAACGGGGTGAAATCGTAACAGCAGCAAATGCAATGACTACATTTCCTTTGACTATAATGGATGAAATTTTATCTCAAGGAAACTAGTCAGATAACTAACAACTTACCTCACTCATCTGCAGAAGAAAGAATAAATGTTTCCCCATATATCAATCTGGAAAAACTGCACCACATATGCAGAAAAATCTCAAGTAGGTTATCCTCTTGATAGCATTGAAGGCAAATTTCTCTTTCCACAGCAATCCAGTAGAAATGTTGCCAATACAACCTTTCCTACTCATGGAGATAATAGTAATGAATGAAAGGTCTATCATGACTATATAATAGTTTAAAATACTGCTTTGTCTCTCTTGACATCTGCATAGACTAAATGAGTTGTTGAAGGATTTGAGCAGTTTTACAGAGTATATTAAGTTTCAGGACTTACACACAAAAAAATATTCATTTGGTTACATGTTGAAATCCAGAGCCAACAATAACTTTGGGATTTATTAAAAGCAGGCCACTGTTTTAATGGGAAAATATTTTTATGCTATGAGCAGTAATGACTTTTTTATAAGTCTTGTAAAAACTCAAAGAAAAGCAGTGAAGATTCTTGGGATGGATGAATTTTGCTGCTCTTGAGTCAATTAGTATAATGAAATATTTGTTTTGAAATGGATGCAGCACCTGTTTCATTTACTAGCAGGAAAACTAGGACTTTAATTACTATTTTAGTTGTAGAAAGAGGCTATAAAAATTAAAGATGAGCAGGTGTTCATTGATGCTCTGTGATATACTACTTGTGGGTATCCTGAAATTGTCCATTTCTAATAGAACCATCAGCTACCTGGCATGATTTTGGTAATACAGTAAATTATTACTACAGATTGTATTTCACTCAGTCTGTCACACTGCATTAGGCTGCCATTGTAGAGCCTCTCTTGGAACTGCCTTTTTGTCTGGATTTCTCCTGATGTGCAGCAAAGCTTCCAACCACACTGAGACAGGAGTTTTAGTGCATGGTTATGTTCAGACAAACTCCTACACTCTCAGTGTGCCTGTGAGTAGGTTCCCTTCCCATCCTGTTCACTGGAGCTGGGTGACCGAGATTTGTGCCCACTAGTGAACCACTAACTGAAAATACCCACAAACAGCCTAGGCTGGGCTCTGCCCTCAATTCCAAACCCAGTTTTTCGAAATGAAATGGAAAGGAAAGGAAAGGAAAGGAAAGGAAAGGAAAGGAAAGGAAAGGAAAGGAAAGGAAAGGAAAGGAAAGGAAAGGAAAGGAAAGGAAAGGAAAGGAAAGGAAAGGAAAGGAAAGGAAAGGAAAGGAAAGGAAAGGAAAGGAAAGGAAAGGAAAGGAAAGGAAAGGAAAGGAAAGGAAAGGAAAGGAAAGGAAAGGAAAGGAAAGGAAAGGAAAGGAAAGGAAAGGAAAGGAAAGGAAAGGAAAGGAAAGGAAAGGAAAGGAAAGGAAAGGAAAGGAAAGGACAGGACCTATATTTTGGCAGGGGATTTAACTAGTTTCTGATTTTACCTTAGCATCTTGTACTCAAGGCATTTTGTTTTCTCATTTCTATCAGAACTTGACCATTCAGTAGTGCTGTGTGTTCCTACTGGGAGACAGTTGTTTCATTACTTTGCTTTTTACCGCATATGAAATTTAGACTGTAATGTGATATGCTTGTGTTTAGCTGGATCCATTCCACTGTTTTGTCCTCCATCTACACTCTAATGGTAACATGGTTGCAGAAATGCGGTATTCTGAAATTACAGAAGGTTACATTGTTGGTTTGGGGTTTTTTTCATATTTGTTGGAAAGATATTGAAATCAGAAAAAGCTGCAGTTGTGGTGAGAACACTTAAAATAGAGCAGTGTCTGCTACAGCTTCTGCATGTGTGGGTGGTGTGGGTGGGAATTCCCCAGTAACTGATGCTGTGTGCAACCCTGAAGTGTTAACTCCTTCTCATATGGTGACCACTGTGTGTATCCTATTCTATACTGCAGCTTCTCCAGACAAATCTTCTGCCAAAAAAGTTTCTACCTTCTCCAGTGTTGAAATATACTAATTTCTGCCACCTTCTCTGCCTCAGAGAATCTGTGTCTGTGGCCATATGGATATAGCATCCCAGATCTTTCATGTGCAGTTCCTATGGACAATCACTTAAACTGTGGCGGACATTTAACTCACTTGAATCAACCAATCTATTCCCATAACCAAAGATTCATAATGCTTAGAACTGATATACATTCATCTATCAATCATGAGAAGTTCTCCTAGCTTCTACTTCCATTCTGTTTGTCTCTTCAATGTCCTTTGACTTGGCTGTAAGAATTTTTTCCAATATTTCTTTCATATTCCTGCATTTCTAAGGAGAAGTATTGCAACATACATTTGTAACCCCTTCTCTTTATCTATAGCTCGTAAGGGTAAATATTTCAGCTGTCCTTTAAGTTCTAATGATGACCTTCTCTCTTCCATCTGAAGCAACTGTAAAAATTTTGCTTTTATTCAGAAGGGTAATTTTCAAACTCAGAATTATTTTGTTGCTCCTTATATTCCCTAAGGGACTTAATAGGGTAAATTTACATCATCACTTCCCAGGCAAATAATGTCTTATAGTCTCCTTAATTGATTCACCTATTCCCATCTGTCTACAAGGCACTGGCACATAAACAAATGTGGTAAGGTTGGATGGGAATTTGCAAAAAAAAAAGGGTATTTTTCCCATTGCTGTTTATCCATGTTTATCCACCTGAGGATAAATTTGGGATAAAACACAATGCATGTTTATGAACAGCTCTTGCAAGGCAACTGATCTGAGATGCCTCCATGGTGATTTGTTTGTTTTCTTGCATTTTTAGGATACCATTGCTACTTTCTATATGCAAAGAGGGAAAAATATTTAGTTGTGTCAGATGCCAGAACTGTTCCTTTAACAAAAAGCATTTCTCCTTCAGACTTCTACAAAGACTTGATTTGTCTTCCTGTGGGAATTAATTTAGACATACCTGGAAAATAGATAACTTTTGTACTCACTAGTCTATTTCAAAATACCCAAAGAACTGGGCACATTTTAGCCTATCTTCTCATTGCTACTGAACAGAGGAAGGACATGGACCCAGTGGCTGGGAGATCCTCTCTTGCTGCTTTCTCTGTCACAATTTATCTGAGTGAGAACAAACGTCAGGATCAGTTTTTTTACAGCTACATTTTAAAGGCCTTTTTTGGACATTTACAGTTGCACACCAATTCTCTGTATGCACAATATCCCGAGGCACATAATCTATAGTCATTTTGATGGAAGTTAGGAGATTTTGGAACTCCCTCTGCATCTGTTTACCCATACACCCTGTGAGAAAATGCATTTTAATCATGCCATTGTGCTAGGGGCACTGTCAATTCACTTACCTAATCCCAATCCTCCCCATAGAATATTAAAATTGCAAATGCACCTAATATTCCATTGTGCATTAAAATGTGTGTAAATACAATGTCTGTATTTATGTAGTTCATGTAGAAATATGCTGAATATTTTCTAGATTGCAAAGTCAAATGCATAAAAATTAGAGTAAATCAGTTGTATTTAAACCTTTACTACTCAGTGTATGGCTCCAGACAATTGTTACAGCTCGTATTTGAAAGCCTTCATAGCCTATGCAGAAAAAATTAGCTCCTGGATATTATGCAGTTCTCATCACCTCGAACTTCAGAAATTGAAATGAGGTAGCAAAATTATTATAGTAATTATTATAGTCTTAGATTACAAAGAGAGAATCAAGATTCTTCCCTTTGTTTTGTTTTGTTTGTTTTTTTCTTCTTGAAATTAAGCAACACTGGGGAAAATGAGAGTCTCTTAGAAAATTATTTTTTTTTTAACTTGGGTATCACATTGGAATAACTTCATCACAGTTTATTTTATATTACAATGTATGGAGATATTCAGTCTACAGAGAAATTATAGCTAAAGAAGTAGAAGTGTGTAAGATAAGTAAATTTACAGTTAACTCCTCTGTATTTTCACATGCTGATTCATTTGGGATTCTTAAGTTTAATCTTAACTCTGTATTTTCTGAATTTAGAAAGCCACTTTAAGATAACTGCCCCATCTATAGGATTATTTTTTTATTTCTCACTCTATGTTACTGATACTTAATCTACCCATGTATCTTCAAAAGAGAAAGCAGTTGATTAGTTCTTGCTTTCTGTTTAAACACATATATGTTAACATTAACACTTGACCAATGTCAAGACAGAGTTAAGGTAGACTGCAGAGATGAGTAAATATAAGGCAAAAACTATGTGCTTTGGGATCATGACATCTTTTCAATATTTGAAAAGAACTGCTGCCAAGACCTCCAGGCTGATTCTCAAGGGAGAGGTGTGGAGAAACTTCTGGCTCTTGATTGAGACTTCAGCTCAGTGAAAATTAAAACATTGAAGCCCACAAGGAAACTGTTGCCAAAACCACAAAAAATGGACTTTTTGCTGAATAGAGCCTATAGAAAGTAATCATTCTGAGTTTAGAATGCAACAAATAGTTTGTTTTAGCTGAGATCAAGTTTGGAATTATACATGTTTTATCTTTTTACCTGCTTGAAAAATGAAGATCTTAAATGACAAAAAACTTGGCACCCTCTCTGTGACCTTCCTGTTATTGGGAACAGTTTCCCACTGATGGGGGAAGTTCACCCCATTACACCTGTATAGCCCTACTCGAAGCAATATACTTCTTTGTATCTCCATAAAGGCCACAAGTGCGCATGAGATTTAAGAAGAGGAGCTTAGCCAATGAAGCGTGGCAGAAACCTATAGCTTACCAAACCAAATAAAATCTCCAGCAATTTGAACAAATCTTTTGCTGGGACCTTCAGAAGATAAATACTCATCCATCCAGCTCCCTTCCTGTTTTGTAATGTCTCCCTGTCTAATTTAATAAATGCTTTCTTGCTGTTTCTTGGCATCTTCCAGAACAAGGAATGTAAACTGAAAAGACCATGGAGACTAGGGTTGGCCCAGGACTGCACAATGAATAATATCAGGAGACACAGAGACGAGTCTGTCAGCCTATACCTCTTGCCACGGCCTCTACAAGGGAAGGTTGCTGTGAAGGAGACTTTTGTTATACAATAGCTGAGGCACATGAAAGTCAGAAGATAAATGCATGCTCTAACAGGTCAGCTGCTACTACAGCACAGAAAAAAAAAATCCAAAAGTAACAATAGGAAAGGTAATGCTGGAGAAAAATAATACAGCACAAGGATAGCCAAAGAATTATCAACACTATTTTATGACACCTTCAGTCAGGTAGAACATGCCAGGAAATGACTGTAGATGCTGGATAAATGTATTTTATTTATTTATAGTCTAGAGTTGTCTATTATTGTTTAAATTAATGAAACAGGATTTGTACTGTGACAGTTGCTCTCCAAAATGAGCACCCAAACTTTTGATGTCTGAATTGTTTAAAGTTAAGATAATTCCTTCTTAAATAGTATATCTCAAAATATACATAAAATTCATCCCTCTGTGAAGTGGACTTTCTACAGAAGGCCTAAGATTTATTTTTTATTCATTCATGGAAGAGCCATTGCTGTAGATGCACATAAGAAGGTGTACTTAAAACACTCATTAATTCTGCTTCTGGGTGGCCTTGGAAAGCTATGAAGGTGCTTCAGACTCTAATATTTTGGCTCCACGTAGTTCTGCCTTTCAGAAATAGATCACTATTGTCTACATTTTCATACAGATTATTCTTGGATTTTTCAACTATCACAAGAGACTATTGTATTAATAAAAATTCAATGTTGAATGGCATTTATCTGCAGGTTACAGAGCCCTTTGTAGAAGAGGAAAAGCTTTAAGGGCAAAAGAGTACAATGTAGTGTGCAAAGAACAGCATGGTTTCTAGCATTACCACTGGGGATAAGGTATTCCTGAACGAGATCAGTTTGGTGTAGATTTTAGCCTGTTTGTCAAAGAGGGATAAGCTACTCTTGCTTGTTGTTGAACGATTTGGAATTTATGCAGAAAGACTAATGAATTCTTATTTATTCATATCATTCATTCCTTTATGGCTTGTTTCCAAAATTCTGTCTTTGCCCCCTTCTTATCTGGCCACTGAAGGGTTTTGCTTGATGTTTGGAGAACATTTTGAGAGAGCACAGCCCTCCCTAGATCCAAGAGCTCTTCAGTGCTCCTGAGGACTAGAGTACTCATCAGTTCTCACTACCTTAGATGCCTCTTTCCATTCATGTACTGCAGTCTGTTATTGTTACCTCTCCCTTTGACTGTAAAGTTCATGTTAGTGGAAGGATATCCTGTATCTTCTTTGATAGCCTCTGTCATACAGTGAGACCTGGGCAGACCAACAGCAGATGGCCACCAGGGACTGCCAGTCCTTTGAGAAACAGGTAGCTGGAGTTTATGAGGTACCCTGAAATCACTTGTATGATTGGAAGACCACGAAGATGAAGGTAAACAACTGCTTTTATTGTGATGCAATTCATTACAAATATAATCAGTTTGAAAAATAAAAATAAATTGAGATAAAGTTAGATAAAACTAAAGATTATATCTGGGGACATGGAGGTATCCACAGGCTTTATTGACTCTGGCCAGCCCTCTCAGGTGCTCCCAAACCCTGCCCACAGCCCAGGGCCCCACTTCAGCCCCCCAAGGTCACCAGCCCCTGCCCTAGAATTGCCATGGCTGGGCCAGTTTCCAGCTCCTCAGGGCCCTGCCCCTCAGTCAGTCCATTCCCAGGAAAGTGCCCAATGTCCAGGGCTGGAGTTGGTTCTGCTGCCCCCAGCTGCCCTTGCCACCTCCCATAGAGGAGTCCTGTGGCTCTCAGTGCCTGACTCCGAGGAGCCACTGGCCCTCATGGCACCCTCATGACACAGTCAGTTCAAACTCAGGAGATGATCAGGGGAGGCACTTACAGAAGCTTTGCAATCCTGATGTTTTCATTACCATGACTGAGTCAAAGGCCTTTTTTAATCTGTCCACATTACTCTGCAGAATCCTTTCTTACATTTTGCAGTCTCCACAACGAGCTTGTGAATCAAACATTAATCTTTTGCATTTCTCGTATTTCATTGGGTTGACTAAATGGTCAGAGGTTAGGTTTGGCACCATAAATGTTAATGATCTCTACACAGCAGGAGACCAGTGTTTGGTTGGCCAGTACTTAAAAATCTGGTTTTACTCCTATGTGTCATCCATTCACTGGTGTCTCTCACTGTAGAACTACATAATGGGCCTGTGGTAATCCCTTGTGCAGACACATAAACAACTACACCAAATCTACGGATGATAACACTTTCAGGTGATTTTCAGTGCTTTGATGTCTTAAGTGCTTTCCTAGTTATTTCTCTCTTTCGAATGTTAACCTTTTTTATTCAGCACTTCTAATCCTGAGCTAAATTTTAGGAAATTATTTCCTACTATGGCTCATGCTTTATTGAAGGATGCACACTTTCTTTTCTTGTATTGTTCTTCCTGTCTCTGGGAAAGGTACTAACCTATTAATTTCTGAAGAAATGTTGTGACTTTATGAATTACATTATTTGTTATGTTTCTGTGAGAAAACAACAACCTAGGTCTTCCCTTCCAGGTCTACTGTATCCCTATGAGATGGGAATCTGTGTAGTTAATGTTGAAGGAATAACTTTGTTATTTATCTAACTTTAGGCATTAATTTTACATCCAATTTAACATTTTCCATGCCTACATGCTGGTCTCTTAGATCTTCTGAATGCACTTTGCAGAGAAATAAACAAATAAACAAGCAATTACAAAACAAAAAACTATGAGTCTTGGGTTATGTAACAAAAAAAAAAGGTATTCTATTTCATGTGTTGAAAGACAGTTGAAGACATAGGGTTTTTTTTCCTTTATCTCTTGTGACTCCAGGGGGAGGGGTTGGATGCCTTCTGATGATAGAGCAGCTGTTAAAACCAGGTGGGGCAGTGTTTGTTATCTCTTCCACCACTGTCCACCCTTGGGGGGATATCTTCTGTTAATGGGCCATTAAGGCTCACCAATGACATGACACATTACACCATCCCCTTGTGAGATGCTCCATCCAGTGGGGAGGAGCCAACCATTCCCTACCCAGATAAAAACTGAGCTGTGAGTTTTTATGTTCTGCATTCCAAAAGAAATTCCAGTTTTTCCTTGACAGATACTTGTCTTTCCAAACCAAGACACTATGAAACTGACATCAACATTCCTCAAACTGTTGTAATTTCCACCAAATTGAAGACTACAGCAACGTGTAAGAATCTTAGACCTGTGTAACATGAGATTTGCTCATCTGGATCTTTCCAGAAGAAGTTTATCTTTCAAGTTTATCTTTCAAGATAAACTTGAAACAGAGATAAGAGGAAACACATAAAGAAAATACCCAAACTTGCCTAAAGAATATTAATGCTTTACAGCCTCCCAGATCCCACTATCAAGAATTAAGTATAAATCTCACAAATTTTAAATTTTTGCTTTGAAACATCACTGCAGTAATTAATAGATTAGACTTTAAAAGTCTTCGGGTGTCATTCATACTTCTTTTCCCTCAAAACAGGTGTTTGATGCTCTGTGAGTGTTTATAGTATCCTCTGGGTTCAATATAATATGACTTATCCATGGGTATACATGGACTTTAATATCTAGTGATAAGTCAGAAATAGTATTTTAAATTTTTCCTTGTTTCTTTTTCTGATGGACTTCCCAAACCCCCTTTAAAATTATTACATATTTGCTGTGGAAAAAGTGGTCCAAACAGACTCCTACCTGTAACAAACAGAAATGGAATTAAAATTTAAGGAAGAAAATAAAACTGCAGCTTAAACAATGAGCTGGATTTATAGACTAATTTGTTTAATACAGGTGGAGTTTGTAGATGTTCAGAACCAACTTGTAACTCTGTCATGAAAAATGGCTAGTAGCTTTCATTTAACACTGAATAAGGAACTGTATTTAACATTAGCAGTAGAGCTATTATGCATCTTGTATTCTGTTTCAAATGATGTCTTTTCCTAAAACCTTCTCTTGCTCCTGCTGCTTAGCTTCCTCATTACTTATTATACAAACAGTGCAGTTCTGCTTGAAGATAAGAGATGGATTAAGGAGTAAGACTGCAGTGAGGTTAAAGATGTATGAGAAGAACAGAACAGTGTGTCATATGGGTGACATTTATCAGGACCCAGGTGCTGGGGGAGTTGAAGCTTTCTGAGCCAGCTTCGCAAAATACATCTTTTTATCCGCCCTCTGTTTCAGTTAACACAGAAAGCAGAGCAGGAAGTGTTCTCCTCCTATCTTATCTATGCCTTCTCCTGGAACTTGCCAGTAGTAGCCTAGCACGTACCACCTACTGCAAACACACAGAGATTCGACTACTGTTCCATTAAAAAAGCAGTATTCATCAGACAATGCTGCCTTGCATTTTGTGTGTGCTCCATCCTGCAAAGCCTCTGTTCCCTTGGGGATTTGGTATATCTCATCATTTTTTACACAGACTAACTTACACCTAAAGAATGATTTTGGTATGACTTGGCAATGCTATGATGCCATTTTAAAAGCATATGTTTTACATACAGTTGTACTCCAGTGCTGAATTCAGCACTGATGAAAGATTCCCATCTATTGTGCAAATATCGATATGCTTCCCCTTTGCTGATGATGGTTACTTTTAACAGGGGATGGATTCTGCACCTCTGCTCAGAGAAACACCAAATCTTCTTCCAAGTCCCTCAAGATCTTTCCATGGGGGACACTGTGATACCAACTGTAAAACAGCTGAGGTTTTGTTAATGGGAGTTTTGCTCTTCCTGACAACAGATGGATACAAGTTTCACTCTCTACTTTTTAGTGTGTCATTTTTGGTCTTCCATCTTTTCATATGGCCTTAATTTTTCTTCTTCTGCTCCATGGTTTCCTTTGATTTCTTGTAATATTCTGTTCTAACCTTCAGTGGCACCTAAGATAAATCTTGCCTCTTTCCTTCTGAAACATATGACTAGGGCTCTTCCTTTTGGCAAGAGGGAATGGTTGAAAGCACAGAGGAACTGGGAATTGTACATTTCTCTTTTCTTTGTGTGCCTCAGAGACAATGTTTGCCAAATTGTGTCATCACAATCTCTAAAACGGTTTATCAGTGAACTACTGACAATTAAAATATGCAAGTTTCCTTAAATAGGAGACGTCAGGCAATCAAAAGCCAGAAATATTATTCCAGTGCATTCAACACCTTCAAGGTGTAGATTTGAGCCTTCTTAAATCCTGCAGCCTTAAAAAGAGGTGCTTTTAGCCTCTATCACAATACTTAGGTGCACACTGAAGGTTAGACACAAGATGATTTTTTTTTTTTTTGCAATGAGAAAGATCAGCCACTGAAATCTCTCCAGGGAAGTGGTGGGTTCCCAATGCCAGACAATTTTAAGATTCAGCTGTGTAGGGTGCTGAGCCATCTTCTCTAGACCGTACTTTTGCCAAGAAAGCCTGGACCAGATGAGGTCCCCTTCAACCTAGTATTCTATGATTCTAGGTTCTTTTTCAGGATAAGTTTATCTGTAGACTCTTTGCTTGTTTGTGACATGGCAATTATTATTCTCTCTTGCCGTTGACTTTAGTAATGGTTACACTGGCATCAAGGCATATATGTGTATTAGTTTAAAACATGCACATCAATTATATAATTGTGCTTTTCTGTTTCAATACAATGTAAACATTCCATATGAAAAAAATTAGGAAGACTCTATGGTTAGCCTTACAAAAATATAATATTTTATATTTCAGTTTTCCAGGGCTTGCTGGGAAGGACGTAACTGTGGTCTTTCTGTAAATAGGCAAATCTATCAGGTTACACAACCTTTCCTATTTTTATAATTTGCAGGGAGAGAATCAGAGTCAAGGAACCAAAAGCTTTAACAAGAATAGGTTTATTTCTATAGCATAAAGAGTAAAGAGCTGAAACTACAGAAACTGAAGAGCAATATTGGAGAAAGTAGTTTCAACATCTGATTGCAGCTAGTTGCGTTCTTGTGGAATGGAGGAAAAAGAACCCAGACACTCTGAACTAGAAAGAGGTGAACAAGAAATTTATAGCAGCTTATACAATATTTTTGGAATGGATACCCTAATTTAGGCTCTCTGTGGTCAGAAGTTAAGGCAGATAAATGTTCTGCAGTCAAAAAGTGCTGAATGTCCTTGGTAGCTGTTGCTGGTTTTAAGCAGTTCTGCAAAATCAAGTTGAGTTTTTTCTATATACTACAGGGCCTAATTTTAGGCATTCATTTTAGGAAACCGTTCAAATATATGAAATAAATTGAAACTGTATTGCACTGTAATAAATGAAATGAAATCTTTAGTTCCTGTTTTAAATTTTCATTTTAGTAAGCTATTACAGAGTAAGGAGTGAAATATAACTCATACCAAAATCAATTAAGAAATTCCAGAGCTACATTCTAGGACAAGAAATGATTGATACTACTCTCTTACGAAACAAACAAACACACAAACCCCAAAACCCAAAAAACCCACAGTTTTCTTGAATTCTGTGCTGACAAACTTTGTTGACTGTCTGGTAAACTGAATAACCAGCACTGAAATTCTCTCCAATTAATCTACCAAGCCTCATTTTATTGCAATTTGACCTGTAATTTGTATTGGTTTTCTTTTTAATTTCCAACAGTAGCTGAAGTTCCCTATACTATTGAGATTTTCCTTTGTTCATAAGAAGACTTTTAACAGTGCTCACAAGTGTAGTAGTTGGGCGTTTCTGCAGAGAAATTAACGTTGAGACAACACACGACTTAATACAAAGTTTTTTGCTGCACCAAATATACTGATTCAGCTCCATTCTCCACAACTCCTGTTCTGCAATGTCTGGAAAATTTGGATTACTATGAAATATTATCTCTGTCCCTTCTGAAAGAAGAGGAGTGCAGGGAAACTTTACAGTTTTCCTTTGGAGAAAACCCAAAGGAAAAATGGTGTCAAAACAAAGCAGGCTAAAATATAGCAGAAAGCCTTTTCTTGTTGTGAGTGGATGTGATGCCAGGAGGGTTATCTTGCTGTGATGGATGGGAGCTGTTTCCTTCATTCTCTGCATGTGAGGTACTGTGCTCCTTGGAGGGGCTGCACCTGAGAGCAGGCAGGGATGGTGCCTGTTCCCTGTTCCTGGTGGTGACTGCCGGGGCTCAGACAGGAGCCGTGGCAGACAGGAGGACTGGAATATTCCCTCAGAACAAGCCAACCCAAGCCATGCCAGGGCAGAAGTGTGGCTGTGCAGGGCTGGCGTGAGGATCACGGGCGTGGCTGCAGGGCAGTGGCATCAGACCTGCCGGTCCCCTGAGGAGCAGTGGGCAGACCCACAGCCCTGCCTCAGGCATCATGGAACAAGGCTGATGTTATCTAGGGTTATGTATGGAATATATTGCATACCAGGAAGCTGCTAAACATTCCTGAGCTGAAAGAAGACTGGGGGAAAGGATCCTCCCCCTGCAATGGCACAGTAGGTAAGGGGAAAAGGAGAGATTTCCCTTTTTTTTTTCATTTCCAGCAGGTTGGATTTTTCACTGTTCCAAGAATGACCTTTTTTCAGTACACAGTCAAATGTAACAAAGTTGTAGAGTTTAAAAATCCCATTTCTATGCTTATTCTGACTAAAAAGTACAGCCAAAACCACCTCAAAAATTCACTGACCTAGGGTCAAAAATAAAAATTTTGTTGTCATTGCTATTGATATTTAATGATACACCCTGCCACTCAGTTTCCCTTTAGACTGTTGCTGGTTAGAAGTTTTAGGAATACCTTATAAAAAGAAAGACCATTTCCCGTAGGTGGGTCTTTTTTTGTTAAGGTATGCTAAAAAAGTCTACTAATATCTTTGTGAACCCTTTTTAACTGCCTCTTTAACCCACTGCAGGAGCAGCTGCATTACCAGAAAGAGCAGGCTCAACCTTCATAATCTTTCACATCAGTTTGTTCCAGGACTTCACACTGTTTCTTGTCAGAAAGTTTTCTCTGGTTTCAGGCTGAAATTCTCCTTGCTGTGAATTTATCTTGCAGCCCCTTTTCTCATCTTTATTCAGCATGGAGAACAGTATATTACCCCTCTCTTCATAGCTGTAATGTGTAGCTACCTATATTTTACCTTTTATCATGCTTCTCCTAGTTGTTTCTATTCCATAAAATATAGTCCAAATTCCTTCACTATTTATGTATGTTTAAAAACCTCTGATCATTCTTGCTGCTGTTCTCAACACTCTCTTTAGTCAATCCACAACCTACTTTAATTAGGGTCCAAGAGATAAATGCTTTTACTTCCACTGCAGCTTTGTGAACAGTGCAAAAAGCAGAAGAACCAAAGCCAAAGGATTATAGGCATTGCCTTTCCTTTTACAGCTCTGTAATAAAATTATGCTTCCACAACAGGAAAAGACCACGGAGTTCTGTTCACTACTCATCTGTGATAAATCTGATATAGGTTTTTATCCATAAATAGATACAGGGTAGATTGCATATTCAATCCACTACAAGCTTTTGTTCAGCAACTAAGCAGCCTTGTAATTTTTTCCATCTTATATTTGTACACTGTTTATTCCTACACAGGAGAAGAGCTTGCAAAAAAAATCAATAAAACCAAGAAATCACTTCTTTTCTCCGCCAGCAGCACAAGTCTTGGCAACATTTCTCAGTATATGGCTGAACTTTATTCCCAGTGGGAACCTGGCTGGCACAGAACAAGCTCTGTTAAGTGTGCAATTGCATATTGACCTCTACTTGCTATTCATTGTGTGATTAGGATTTGAATAATGGTCTGCTCTTCAAGGTTGAGTGGGAGTTGTTCATCCCTCGTTCCTTCATAAATGCTATTGCAATAACAGATTGACAAGAATTTTTCCTTTAATTAGATTCAAGTATTTTAGGGAAGCTAAAGCAAGCTTGTTACAGAGCACACATGCATATGCATGGTGGGAAGTAGGAAATGGTAACAGTCTGGAGCTGCTTCTTCAACACTGTGATTGACAGATTCAATAGGCACATCTGGTAAGCAACTTCATGGCAGGGCCTGCATAAGCACACTGTAAAATTGTAAATGTGGTCTGGAGGATAAGGGCTCCTTAGATCTGACATTATGTTTATCAGGCTCACACTTTTCTAGCAGGAGAGGCCCTTTACCGTCTACTGTAAACAGAAAGAAATCAGAGGCTCTCACATGCAGGGCTGTTGGCAGATCACCATGAACTTGTTTCAGCCGGAGCACACTTCGTCGTCATGGTCAGTGAAAGCCTCCGAGCTTCAAAGGTAAGTCCTGTGCTCAAAGAGAGACATTGCCATGACCCACGACTCCTGGCAGATTTGGTTTCAGTTACTGGAAGATTCTCAAAAAATTCAAAGGCACTTCAGCTCCCTTCAAACTTCAGCAAAGAGCAGCAGACCTCCTAAACAAAGCACAAAGTGTAGCACTAGCAGTCCAGTGAGAGTCTGCATCTTGATTTTACTAGAGCAGATGTTATCTGCAAGCAATTAACATACTTGTCATCACCAGTAAAATAGATACAGAATTCTTCGAGCTTTTTTTTTTATCCACCATAAAGAAAAGTGTTTGTGCACAAAGCAAAATTTCCACATTAGTATTGAAATAACATTCAGTGAGGCAAGTGGCATGTGTCATTTTTTTAGTTTCTTCCAGTTCTTTTTTTTTCAAAGAGCAATGCTGTAACACTTAGACCAGAGCTAGAGAACACGTTTCATCACTGAGCTATATCTTTTAACAAGACATTCTTTGATGTCTGCATTTTTTGCTTCACTGTTATTATTTTCAAATGCTACTGTTTGTTTTGCAGAGTGAGTGTGGCGAGATGACCCTGGCTGGACACCAGGTGACCACCAGAGCCACTCCATCACTCCCCTTCTCAGCTGGGCAGGAGAAAATATAACTGAAGTCTTCTGGGTTGAGATCAGGACAGGGAGAGATCACTCACCAGCTGCCATCACAAGGAAAGCAGACCTAACTTGGGGAAATTTACTTTATTTATTTATTTATTTATTTATTTATTTATCAGAGTAAGGTAAAGAGAAATAAAATCAAATCTTTGAAAACACCTTCCCGTCACCTCTCTCTTCTGCCTGGGCTTAGTTTAACTCCTCATTTTCTCTACCTCCTCCCACACAATGGTATAAGGGGACAGAAAATGGGAGCTGTAGTTAATTCATCACACATTGTCTCTGCCACTACTTCCTCCTCAGGAGGAGAACTCCTCACACTCTTCCTCTGCTCCAGAGTGTGGTCCCTTCCAGAGGAGATAATCCCCCACCAACTTCTCATGTATGAGTCCTTCCCATGGGCTGCAGTTCTTCACAAACTAGTCCAGATTGGGGGGCACAAACTACTCCTTTCCACAGGGTGCAGCCCTTCAGGAACAGCCTGCTCCAGCGGGTGCCCCACAGGTCACAAGTCCTGCCTGCAACCCTGCTCTGCTGTGGGCTCCTCTCTCCATGGGAGCACAGATCCTGCCAGGAGCCTGTTCCAGCACAGGCTTCCCACGGGCTCACAGCCTCCTGTGAGCACCCACCTGCCCTGACACGGGGTCCTGCACGGGCTGGGGGTGGATCTCTGCTCCCCCATGGACCTCCCTGAGGCACAGCTGCCTCACCAGGGGCTGCACCAGGGGCTGCAGGGGAATCTCTGCTCCCGTGCCTGGAGCAGCTCCTCCTCCTTCTGCATTGGTCGTGGGATCTACAGGGTTGTTGCTCTTCCTTATTGTCATACCTCTCTCACAGCTGAAGTTGAAATTGTACAGGGTGATGTTTTCCCTCTTAAATGCATTATCCCAGGGGATGTTGATTGGCTCAGCCTTGGTCACTGGGGGTTCTGTCTTGGAGCTGGTTGGCATTGGCTCTATCAGACAAAGACAAAGCTTCTGGCAGCTTCTCACAAAAGCCACCCTGTAGACCCTCCACTATCAAAACTTGGCTACACCATTCCAATACAATGATTTTCACCACAACATAATCTCAGTGAAATCCAAAGGTTTCACTGATCTCCAAAGAGATTTCTGTTTATATGGATGTATAAGGAACACAGGAACATAGCTGTGTATCATCAGTGTGAGTGTTTTTAGAATTCTGAGGGTGCTTTGCAGCAGCCACATCCCTAATAAATATACAACCTTGTTAAAATAACTGTTTTAAAAGTTGTATACTAACCTGTGTTCCAAAGAATCTTTTAATTAGCTTATAAGCTTAGAAGATAAGATGTGCTCATAATTTCTCTACTCGGAGTTAGTTTTTCCTCTGTCTATGATGTCTGTAAAGACTTGCTCCATCAGAAGTGCTTCACCTCCCTCACCTTCACCAAACTCTAGGCCTTCATTTGTGAGATTTTAAAAAAATGGAAGTTTCTGAGGAGTATTGTGTTAAAGGATTGAAAATTTTAAAAATTTCTTGGCCTGTTATTTTCTGAGTTATGGTTTTCTTAATCCTAAGACATAATGGAATGATTCCCTTTACACAGCTTCCTCTCACAAAGTTAATTTAGCTGCTGCTGTCTTAGAGAAGTGAGATGATTTTGTGGCTATGGTGTTGTAGGAGAGGGAAAGTGGTCTCAGTTCCTAGAACTGCCACAGGTTCCTACTTTGATCTTAGCCAAATAATTTGATCCTGAGTTATTTTATCTCCAGCAGAAGTCTGCTAGTCACTTTTCTCATCTCAGTAAGGTCTTCAGAGGAAAAAAAAAATACATCTCATGTTTTTGACATGCCACAAGTAACAACTTCTGGGACAACTCTTGACTGGGGCTTATGTGTGACACAAATAACAATAATTTATGCAGGGAAGTAAGAAACTTGAAGTCCTTCCATATCCCTTATGAAGGGTTATTTAACATCTTAGCTCATCAGCTCAATGTGCTTCTTGAAATAAGTAGTGTTAACCTAATTTACAGACGGAATTTGCTTTTAGAAGGTCAAAAGCAGACAGCAAGCTGTAGCGCAAAGAGCTAGCAGAAGAAATTGAACTTGAAACCAAGCTGCTCTGATTCTACTTTATTTAATCTGTTCTTTCTAAATATCCCCAAGCTCTGCAGCAGCTTCTGTGTTGATTAGTGACAGGAGTTGAGTAGAAAGTGACTATCATGCCAGAAAGACTTGGGGGCACTGAATCTGGAATGAACCACACATATTTAAAACTAGCTAATATAGTGACATCTTGAAGCAGCCTAGGGCAGAGAAATTTCCTCTAAACAGAGGTTTCTAGCCCAGAAGTCCTTGAATACTTTTTGTGAGTAAATGATCCTGTGGCATGAGCTCTAATTAAAATCATATCAGGCCTGTTCCATATTACCCAGCACAATCTCTGGAGCTTGCTTCTGTACCTTCCTCTGCCTCACCCACCAAGCCCTCCTTGCTTACATTCCAGATGCACAGACTGTTAATGCAGCTGAGCTCATGTAAAATAAATGCATGAATGGAATGGGGAGCACCTGAAAGAAGGAAGGTTGGGTACCTCAAACTGTGTGAAACACTACAGTCCAAAGATGGTGTGGTAAAAGAAGTTCTGCCTTTACGTACTATGGTGATGGGTGGAAACAGAGATTAAATGATGTCTCCTGCAGTTCTAATAAGAAAAATTATGGTTCCCCTTCCACTAAGAGTGGCAGTCATGAAAAAGGTCCTGGTTATAAAGCTGTAAGATTGATGCAGGACCTCTGTAAAATATCATTTTGTCTCACCCAAAAGTTCTCTCAAAGAGCTCCTTATCTTCTAGTCATCTGCTGAGAGAATAAAAAGATTATATGAATCAATTATTTCAGTGCTATCTCCTCACTTAAATGCTGAAATGTAAAAAGCTCTCCTTCTCTGATGAAGGGCAAGGTGAACAATTCAGAGTCCATCTACTTTCTTACAGCACCAACCCTCCTTTCAGCACTTCCCCAAAATTCCCTGTAATATTTTATTATGTCCCATTCCAGAAAAGTCATGCTATGCCTTTATCCTCCTCTTTCTATAGTTTCCTTTTGCATCTAGACATTGTTCTGTCAATCCTGGGAAAGAAAAGTATAGAAAATAAGCCATATAAGCAAAATTAGCAGTCTCTTGTTTTTTTACTGTCTTCATCATGTAGTTTTTGCTGATACAAAAGTATTATTAGAAATGTTTTTACTCTGTAGAGCTACTCAAAACCGAAAAAAGTTACTATTGGACTAATGTCAATAAACAAAACAAAAAAGTAAAAACACATTTTGGATGGGCAGTTTGGGAGACTCAGTGGCAGGTATTTGAAGTACTGAATATTTTATATCAGTGGAAACTTTCATAATTGAGGATGCCAATGGTGTACTTGTATGACGACTGTCTATGATATTAATCCTTTGAAGACTGCAGTCAATAATGGTTTGTTCAGTGCTGACAGGATGTTTTGTGCCAGGGAACCCAGGTTGCCAGAAGCAAGTGGTTAGTTGTTACTGAACAGCCAAGCTTTATAGTATTCCTGTGGCCCATTCTATACCAGTGGTAGTACAAAAAGAAAAGTTCATTTGGAGGTGGCAGAAAAATAGAGTAGATGGGGAATAGATGTTGTAAAACCAGGACATTTGAAGAATGCCTCTATGAAAGCAATTAGAGAGCAGAATTAAGTTAAACTTTACAAGAGATTTCATCTGAGCTGGAAAATAGATGATGGAAGCAACTATGGAAAATTTCCTGCTTAAAAGAATAATTTACTTTTCATAGCTGTGATTGAAAGTTTTATTTTCAACATTTTGTGTCTTGAAAATAGCCTTTTTTAATGGAAGATGACTTTGTTTTGTCTCACATGTAATTGAGGAAAAGCAAAAGCACTTAATAACACTTCCAACAAAGTTACAATAGGACTTTACACGGCTTTTGTTCTCTTCAGTTGCATTCAGGTTCAGAATCTTACATCCTGACTAAGGATGATAGAAGCTGCTACTTTAACCTGTGAGTGAGCTTTTGTATTCCTTCAGAATCCTTTTGAAGAGATCTCTTCTCAAAATGTGTGAAAAATGTGTGTTGATTCAGTGGAATTTCCTTTCGAGTACAAACAGACTGAAATGAGTGAGGCCATGTCATCATACATAAAACCCTAATTTCTGTTTTCCTTTAAAAATGAGGATCACTTGAATATTGGTGTTTATGCTACAGTTTGTGCTGCTACTAAGGCTGTTAACCATTCCTTTAAAATGTCTCAAGCAGACATTATCCTACTTTATATAATACTCTAATAAGTTGATTCAAATGATATTACCTTACAGCATAAAAATTAGTGGTACTGTGAAAAACTGAGACCTTTCTGTGTTGTTTAAAGCCTGTTCATTTAAACACCAGGCTTGTTTACATGGTTAAACAGAGTATCTTATTAGGGATAAAGAACATCCTGTAAATGGAGAGACTGTATTCTGGAAAAATACATAAAAGACTTGATAAGAGGTTACCATTGCAATGGACTGTATGTGCTGACCCTCAGAGGACATATCAATTGAATAAGAAATTGTATTACTTGTGTAGGCTGTATTAGCTGAATTGCTGCCTGACATTGTGCTCAGACTTTTATCACAGCAATGCTAGAAAGAAGCTGACACACTAAAGGGAGATGAAGAAGAGCAACAAGAATTATGAGAACCCTAGAAATCCTCCTTAAGAAAAAATGTCCTGAGAAGTTTCACCATATTCACTTAGAAATTTGTTTGCACCACACTACTGCTGGGAGAAGGTAGAGATTTGCATTAGGAAGACTGTTATAACAAGATTAAGAGGCTGAGTACTAACTGAATTCAGCCAAAATGTACTCATTCCACATCTCACTTTGTACTCATTCCATGTCTCACTTTGACGCTCTTCTTTCTATGCACACATCTGCATCTAAATTCTTGGGTTTAAATGATTCAATGCTTTTCCTGGGCTGTTGTAAGAAAACACAAATGATTGAAGTTGTTTGGGAGTCTTTATGAAATGAGAAAAAACTGATTTACTAAAGCTTTGTGGAAACAAATCTTTTGTAAAAACACCTCAGTTTCTGTGGGGAACTGTAATTGGGACGTGGAGAGGGTTCCAGAAGAGCAGGAATACTGGTTTCCCTAGACAAATTTTTCTGGTAAATTAAGTGGTTTTGGGACCACTCTCTGGCATTAGAGCCAACTAGCATGGAAGATCCCATGTTGCAAAAATCTCTTCACTCTTCATTGCATGATAGCTACTTACAATTTACCCATTGGAAACGTAACGGAAGGAATGCCTGTTTCCAGACCATACAATGGAATTATTTGGGAAAATCACAGCCGTCTCTGGCTAAAATGATCCTGGGGTTGTTCTGCAATTTTGTGGACAATCAAGTCTCAATGGAACAACTCCTGGAACTGTATAATTCACTAGAGTAGATGAGGTTGTAGTGTGCTGCTGGAGATCCCAAGCCATCACAATCAGTGGTTCCATGATTTCTTACACAGTGGACAGACACATGAATCAGCTGGGCTCCAGAACAAGAGACTCTAGTGTCCAGCAGCAGTGTGTGATTAAGAAAGAGAAAACAGAACTTTGGTTGACATCATCTAGTAGCCCTGGTGAGGCATTTCACTTCTTAAATGCTCTTCATCCCAGTTTCCAAAATGAAAACCAACCAACCAATCAAACAAAAACCTGACATCAAAAGCCTGACAAAAGCCCTTAATCTCAAAAGTTTCAGAGACCACCAAAAGTGACAACTCTTATAAAATCAAATCACAAGTTTGTCTTGAGAAGCTCAGAGGGAAAAAAAGAGTCAGTTGATGTTCAGAAGAGTCTTATGACCCAGGCTACTTTGGCTTTTGAGTGTCCAAACATAGACACTTATGTAAACAAAGCCATTCAGAATTACCAGTGTTTTTGGAAAATCCAGAAGTCATTGGTGTTTATACTCTGCAGGCACTGTGTTTTTCTCTTTGGTTTGTTCTGCAGTGGCTTTGTGCAGCTTTTAAGTGCCATTGGAATAAACTTAAGAATGTTAGAGACTCCTAAATGGACTATGCCTTAGATACATTATAATATGAAAGTGGAGTGGTTGGCAGCTGAATACAGAAGTCCCAATAGGACCTGTGCCCTGTAGCCTAAGACAAGAGGTTAGACTTAATATTTGCAGCTTACTTGCTACCCCACACAAAATCCCAGCAAGCTGCATTTCTTAACAAATAATTTTATATGCCACATCCTCACCATTGGTTACACTGTCAAAGACTACAAACAGATTCTGTTAACTTCTTTAGACTGGTTTCCCCATTGCTAAATAATATTTGCTTTTTAATATTTGGCCTTTACAACTCATGGCTAAAATGACAGAATGCCTTTGTATTATTTTTACATAAAAATTTTATTTAGTGTTTGCTTTTTTGAGTATGAAAGAACAAAAATTAGGTATGGAAGAATTTGAGGAAATTAAATTTTCACTACCCCAAACTGGGCAGAGTAAACAACTAGGATTTTGTCTGGAAAGTACTGATATTAAAAATTCCCATCAAATTCTATTGGGAGGGGTGTTAAAACACTTTTTAATACAGAGGATCTCTGCAAAAGAGCTGGTATTCACTTCTAGGTCCCCTCTCCTTCAGAACTGTGTGGGCTGTCTCCTCTGTTATGTGCACTCACATAAAACCCCTGTGACAATGACAGTGGTTGCTTGCACAGAAAATGAATACTAGGAAAGTATTTATGCATTTGTTCTATATAGAGTGTGATAAATGTTTTCCCTTTCTGAAAAACAAAACACTTGCTTTTTCTGCTTTTGTTATTCATCTCCTCCCATCTGTTTTGTTTCTCTTAGCTGGAAATGAGAATAACAGCTGACTCTCTGTGGATTGCCAGTGGTCTATGGAGGGTTTGAAGGCCTCGCTAATATCTTTGAAACTCCTTTTAAAAATAATTCTGTCCCAGTTCATGTGAAAAGCCATATAATTCTTTCATCAGATCATAATTATTGCAGTGAAAGGACTAGACCTATTTTCTGTCTTTGTCAATAGTGAGGGGTTTGTGGCCATGTGGCTCACTGGACATCCAGCTTTTTATGTTTCTAACCAAAAGAATTTGTCTAACTGCAGGCTTGTTATGAGGGTGATATAATGATTTCCTTCACCCGAAGTAGCAAACCCAATATATCTTTTCAGATTGCACTAAAAACACAAACATTGCCTGAGAAGCTTCTGACCGTGGATCTCAAAGAGAGGCAAATTCAGCCACTGTGCATTATTTAAATACCTTCTTCACTGCCTGAAATAGTGGGAGACTTTACAGCTGTAAGAACTGCAAGGTTTTAAGTGGAAACCTGTGGTGTTATGTTCTTCCAAACAGAAAATCACCATAACAAGAAGCAATATTTGGGTTATGGCTCAGCATCGTAGACTACTCTGTAGAGCAAAGTTACAAAAAAATTGATCTGTGTTTTATACCAAGTTAATCAAAATTTCTTGGAAACTGTAACAGAATAAAACTCAGGAGCTACTTTGTCTTTAACCACAGAAAAAAACATGAAAATTCACAGGTTGTTGGGGTCGTAGGAAGAGAGTTATAATTAAGACCTGTGGATTTTCACTGACACCACATGACTAGAAGTTTACAAAACCAATTTAAAGAGCATAAGTTTTCTGGAGCTAAATAATTCTTAGTTTGGGTTTTGTTGTTGTTTTTTTGGTTTTTTTGTGGTTTTTTTTTTTTTTTTTTTTTCTGGGCATTTTTATTTGTTTCCGGATTAGTTGTTGTTGTTGTGGGGGGGGGGGTTTGTTTGTTTGTTTGGGTGTTTGGGTTTTTTTGGGGGGGGAAGATTCTGACAGAAGCATTTAAAAGACCCAAGTAAGATGGTTCTTTGAGTAACACATTCTGCACTCATAGATGTTTGTGTTTTCACTTTATTGTTTCTCGGTAGTGGATTTTCATTAATAGCCTGATTTGACACGACTACTAATGTGAATCAACTTAACTACATCTAGCTAAATAAACTTTGCAATCATTTACAGGGTAGTTACTACACAAATTGGAGGAAGGACCTTGTCCATAAGGTAATCAAAACATATGAAAGCAGAAGGTCCCTTTTCCTTCCTATTACAACCAGAAGTGGGAAGAGAAGTTGGTATATGCCAGGTTGGCCAAGGAATAAAATTTTTTTCATTTTACATTTAAACCATTTTTTTAGCTTTTTAGTTCATAAAAAAGAACATAGAGAAATATTGCCTATTTTATTAGTTGCACCAAAGTCATGTCGTCAAGTGGAAAAACAATATTAAGCTAAGATAGCTTCATGTGTTTCCCATTATATAATCAGCTGGTGTTGCAAAGGACAAGCTTGCACCGCTCGCTAGTCAGCCTGGTGGTTACAGAGCTCTGGACCAGAACAGTGCCACTCACTGGGAATGACAGGAGCATCAGTGCCCAGAATGAGCACACACCAGCCTACAGGACTTACCCCAGGTTAATAGAGAGATTGCTCTGACTGGTATTCCAGCATGGCATTTCAGGAAAGGTTTTGCCTCTACTTGATGACAAAAAAATGGGTGTTCATGCACATTAGTCATTATGTGTTTACGTGGTCTGAATGTCTGGTGTAGGTCTGTTGTCTAATAAGATGACATTCAGAATGAAGCTTTTCTGAAGCTTAATTCAATCTGGTTGAAACACTTTCAAACACACTTCTTTTTTTACAGTGGATTTTTTAATTGGCATGCTTCAATTGTAATAATGTCTTTTCCAAAAACTTCTGAACCAGCACAGTTATCATAAGAAGGAAGACCTTCACACAGATTTAAAAAACCCACAAAACTTAGTTAAAAGTGAGAAAGCAATGGATGGGAACAGAAGGTGAATTTTTATACCAGACAAGTTTATAGCGTAGTGCCACAGTCATACATGCTTGGATCTTAGCAGCATAGGCCCTTGGAATGGACTTCATAGATAATTTAGGGAAGAGACAAACAGAGAGGTGACAAAGTGTATTGAAGATCCTCAGTTACTTAATGTAGCAAAGCTGTCTGCAATAAACTAAAAAGGGATTATTTATTTGTATATATACAAATATATACAAATCTATAATATATTTATATTATAATATAAATATAATTTATATTTGTAAAAAATAAATATGAATAATATAAATATAATCTATATTTATAATATATTTGTAAGTTATCATATATATATTTATATATTAATTATGTACCATGTGATGGAGAAACGAATAGCAGCAAAAAATTCAATATAGGTAAACATAAAGTGGTACCCAAAAATCATTAACTAACTCCATTTATAGAAAGATGACCTTCAAGTTGGGTATTTCTATTCAGGAATGAGATCTTGAGAGACCTTGATATCTTGAGAATGAAAACTATCAATTCAGTGCTCATTCATGGGAGTAGAGAGTCTACTGTGCTAGACAGTTTTAATCACCAAAGATAATTCCAAGGTGTTGAGTCATGTCAGTGTTCAGCTACAACTATGAGCATGCTGCATCACAAAACCCAAGCTAGAGAGTCAAGGGATAAGCATATAAAATACATAATACTAACATAAACCCTATTACTGTAGAAGGCTTGCCTCAATTTTTTTTCTATGAAAGGGAAAATTAAATAAGTATTTTATGGATATTTATTTTTGTTTTATCCTCTGTGTAAAGGAAAAATTCCATTTTTATGTATTTTTGTTCTCAGTGCAATGTGGGTACATTTAAGTAACCTACAGAGCAGCTGTAATATTTACCTGCATTTGTACAAATGTGTGTGTGTGTGTTTGTATCTGCAAATATTAATCCTATCTATGGAGCAGTTCCATATTCTGTGTATATATACCTATCTTCAGTATATTCTGTCACATTAATTAGAGGGAATGTATCATAAAATTTAGCAGCACTGACTCATGTTCATGGCTTAAACTATTTTAAACCATATGTTTTTCATTCTCCCTGGATGTAAGGTTTTTTTCAGCAGACAGAAAAACAAGTTAATATAACTTGAAAGATAAGTACAAAAATTCAGTTTTTCATATTTTACTCCTTTATTTCAGTTATTGTCAGAGAAAAAGTAATGATTAGGCTCATTATTTTCTGCTCCAAAAGAAAAATGGATACATTTGTTGCTTGGTTCCTAGGATAAGGATCTATAATAGAAAAAGTGCCTACCTTTCAAGTTAGAGAAATAACAGTTTATTCTGTGCAATCATTACATGCCTTCAAGTTTTAGTAATGGCTGCAGCATTTCTCATGCCCATTATATGCAAATTGCTGATCTTTCCCTGGGCAGTTTGCACAGCCCATCTCTAAATGTGATGTCTGTCGTCTGAGACTTCAAGATGGTTTGTTCCTTAGAAACTGGGTTTGCTGTGGGGCCAGCTGTCACACAGATCTCCCCCTTCTCCTGCCCATATCAATATTAAGGTCAGGAAAAAGTGTCATCTCAGTTGTCTTTTTGTTTATAAGGAGTCTAGTCTGAGATTTGTGATAATTAAAACAAATATGATGGAAGGCATTGAGAATAAAAGAGAAGACTTCAAGAACTTAAAGGACTCAGAAGTTCTGATTGGTTTTTAAGCTTGAGAACCTTTGGATGCTAAAAGTTAAGGGATATGTTTTGTCATCCAGAGCACTAGCCTAAAACCTCAACCCCATTATTAGTATGGATTTTGGAAGGGTTCTCCCATGTGGTACACAGCCAAGTGGCTCTTCTGACCATAGCCAGCAAACCCATCTCTTTTTTCTCCAGTGATAGCAGTGACTGTTATTGCAAAGCAGCCATGGGGCCTCCTTTTCTGTCTTCAAAACCACAAAATCACAAATGTTAAAGACATTGTGAGATTTGAATGGACTGTTTCTTTTGGTGTTTTTTTTCACTCTTTTCACTTCCCATGTCTGATCAGGATTGGAAACGGAAGTGTTGAAAGACTATACTTAGGTATTATTTATTGAGCACTGACACTGGGCTTGGAGCTTAACCACTCTGTGAAATACCACAAAAAGAAACTACTTTTACTGTATTTCAAGCCCAACCAAAAAGAGAAATTACTGGAAGTTTCACAAGAATACCCTGTTTTTGCAAGTCTTCCAAGCTAGTTCAGTAGATCAAAGATGGTCAGGCAGTCTTGGATGAAACCCAAATGAACATTCAAATATTGGGTGCTTAGCCAAACCAAAGTGAAACTCTGAATCGTAAGGTTTGCTCTCTCTTCTGTCCTTCAGTGTTGATAAGTATGCAGGTTAAGCCTGCCTGATGTAACCTGAAGTTTCTATTTGATCCACAGATAAGATTTTGGATCCTCTGTGTATGCTTTTTAAAGTTTGCTAACAGGCTTTCTGATACCATTTTTAAATGATTTGGTGTAAAATCTAGTGGCTCTCAGTCATATACACAGCTAACTCATATTCAAGGGAATGTGAGCTGTTCCTACAGCAGGTATTAGAAGGAATAGTTGCACTGTTCTGTTACAGGAAAGAGAAGGTTAATATTAACACACCATGAGCAAGGCTCATGTGTTGTACCCTATATCTTAGAGCTGGTGTACTACTCCACACCAATGAAGTGACAAAACTTGAGCATTGTGCTCTGGGGTCTTTTTTTAAGCTACCACCTACTTGCTGTGGAGTAAGTGCTTGCAGAGAATTGCCATGGTATTTCAACTAAGTGTAATTTTGTGCCCAAACTAGTCTGATTAGCTGCACCTACATTTTTATTATGAAAATAATTAAGTAATTATAAAGTAAGTAAATAAATAAGTACAAAAGTAAAGATAAAGCCTCCTTCATAAGAGATGTCATACTGACTTTTTCAGTTCCAGCCCTTTTGAATTTCTGTCCTGTGCTGGTTGTTCCATGGTAGAACTTTCCATATTGCTTCTCTTGGACCAGCATTTCCATGATCCTTAAATGCTGTCATCCATGTCTCCCTGTCATCCCTTCAGGGCTTCCATCACATGTTTTAACATGTAACAAAATCATGGTTAACTGTTTTGAAGACTGTGTTATCTATATGTTTTTTGGCACCCCTGGGTCTCACAGAGACTAGGATAAGTGACAAGACGCTCTTCTGCTGCTAGCCTTGTGTCAATCTGCTCTGTGATTTGCAACAGGCCCGCTGGACTCGCATGACAATTTCTCCATTTGAGAAGGACAGCCAACTGTGTACACTCCCTAGATCAAAATATTTTGAAGGCTGTACCTGCAAGAGCTCTAGAAAAGATGCATGTAATTATTATTATTCTGCTCTATGTTTAAAATACCTATAATAATATAAGTTATATAATCTGGTGTGACTGGAACAAGTATTTAAACTTACAGAGAAAGAATCACCCTGGTTAGAAAAAATCGTACCTAGGTTCCTGACATCAGACACAAGCTTCAGGAAAGGGATAAGTTTTAAATTCTTAATAATGGCTACTTTATGATACTCACGAGAGCAATGTCAAATACTTAAAAATACTGAACTGTGCTGTTAATGATGTTAATAATGCAATGGAAATCTACAGACATAACTCCAACTTTAATGAAAATTAAGACGAAGTGTGGCTCTAGCTGCATATATATGTCACATAGTGTGCAGTAAAAACTTACTCTTGTATAAAATCAATATTTAGTGGTCAAATTTCCCCCATTTCCCACCAATAATGGATGGAGTCATATGGTTTGGCTGTAAATCTACCAGCTGGAAGTAATGAGATGAACTGTCCATAGCAATATGAAAGATATACATGCCTATTCAAAGGCAGACCATCTGTGGAGATCCATGGAGAAGGATAGCAGAGAATTTTATATAGACACACAGTAAAACAGTCTCTTGTGATACTGTAGGAGCTGTGGGGGCCTAATCTTTACATTTGACTATTAAATTAGGAAGGGCAAAGCCTACACAATACCAATGGTATTAGTCATGTCTGGAGGGGCATCCAATACCAGATGTCACTTTTCTGATCTTTCATGCTCAGCTCTTACAGCTTTTGGCACGTCAGAGTTCGCATCTGAATACAATTTAAGTTATAAGAATACAATCAGCATGTCTAACTATTTTTGCCTTTCTCTTTGCTATTTTGGGAGCTAAGCTATGCTGAGTCTCTGTTTAATCTAAAAGCCTTCCTTGTCCCTGCCTCCAGCCTCATGAGGTAATGTTGGGGGATGTCAGAGAGTGGTGTTAAAGAACAGTTGTTTTACAAGTGCTACTGGTTTTAAGCTGAATTGCTTGTTTATTGGCTGCACATTTATTCATCTGTTAGCATAGCATAGAAAAAATAATGTTGACAGTAAAAAAGAAGCTTTTCTTGGTGGAAATTATTTGTCTTAAGTGAACAAGTCACTGTTTTAATGTGAATGTAGATCTGTACAATATAACAGGAAAGGTTTGTTTATTTATTTAACAGGCAAACAAAAGCTTTCATGATCAGACAAAAGAAAATATATATAGGGAATTATGTGTGGAGGAGCACAGTCTGCTCCTCTGACTTGTTATAAGATAAAGTCATCTCCCTTTATGCAGATTATTCATGTTTATTTATGACATTCTGTGAAAGGAAAGACACTCAAATGCCTCAGGGCTATGGCCCAAAGTAAATAACTTGTCATAATATACCTTGCAAATGATAATGTAAACCACGGGAAATCCAGGGAGGAGATGCACATACATTCCAAAGCTGGGAAGTTATTGAATGTTTAGGCTGAAGGAGCAGATAGTTTTGATTTGGGATATTTCCCTTGTTTCTGTATGTTAGATGAATTACTTTGCATGAGTGATATCCATTGTACTGTGTTTATTCCTTTCCGCTTTTGTTCACCAATCACTGTGATGTCTGCTCCTTTCCCAGAGATGGTCTGTATAATAAATATGTTCAGTCTGACAAGGAATGGATGGTAATGCAACATCAATGCCCTCTGGGGTTAGGGAGTGTTCTGGTTATTTTTGTGTCTCTGTAAGCTTACGATCCAGGCATTTGTATAGACAAAATCTTGACTCAAGTTCAATGCAGAAATCTTTCCACTGGGGGAGCTGGCAGCCTGGGTTTGAGCAGTAACACCAGCAGACGCATCTTTGCATTTCTTGTTGCATCCAGGTCTGCTGCTTCGTATTCAGTGTTTGGACCAAAAAAAGGGCTTAATGAATTCATTCAGTGTTTCAGTATGGATCATGTGTACAAAGAAACCCTGGACTTAGGTAGAGGTGAGGTAAGGTAGCTGCTACATAAGGTACTCTGCAGTAAGACTGTTTTGGGGAATTTTGGGGCCTGTTCCCTATGATGTCATGTGCCAGTGCTATAGCTGCATGATTTGCTTAAAAGCCTGACTCGTGAGCCAGTTGCAGGTAAATCAGTTGTAGCCAGTTTAGGTCTCTCTGTACTAGTAGATTGAACAGTGCCAGAATACTGCCATGTGATCACTTCTACTGTCAACTTGTTATTCTGCTTTTTAGCCCAGTTTTGGCCTGTGCCAAAAAACACTACTCCAAAGAGTTCCCAGACACAGTTCGGGAACCAGCAGGAATGAGCAGGAGGCAGCTACCAATAGGAAATTTGGATGCAAAGCACTTTGCTATCACAGCTGGAAAGAACAGTCCCTAGCCCTTTTTATTTAGTAAGGAAAAGTAATTCTTGAGTGAAGCATTGGGTACTTAGTATCTATTACGTAAAACACACAATTTTTTTTCCTTTTGAGAGTTCGCAATTAGCTATTGCTCGAAATGTTTCTCTTCTGACTTATAAACTTCAATATTTTTTAATATATTTTCAACACAATTTGTTTTCCTTTCAAAAACAAATGAACCCAAAATTTAGTTGTGCTTCTAAATTTTATTTTGATTGTTGTTTTCATATAGAATGTTGGGGTTTTTTTCTTATACAAGGATAATGGTCCATTAAGGCTAAGTGGGCCCACATTAGCATTAGGCACCTCTAAAAGGCATTTCAATTAGTCTAACCTCTGAATTATCTCTTGAATGTTCTCTTCTTTGTCTGACAGGGGAACCCAGGGAAACTATGCTTCAAATTTAAATGGTGACATTACACAGGTTGAATCTGAATTTAATGTTGTTGTTGTTACTGCCTTTCACTGGTGCAGTTAGCACAATAAGATCTTGAACTTTGCTGTAATTTGTAGGCATTTTTGGCCAAGAAATTCTTAATAGTTGGAATTTTTGGAAATATTTAGTTGAAATTTCTTGTCTTTTTTTTTTTTTTTTTTTTTTTTCTTTTTTTCTTTTTTTTCTTTTCTTTTTGTTTGTTTGTTTTGGTTTTGGTTTGGGGGGGTGTGTTTGTTTGGGTTTTTTTTTCATCTTGTCACAATGAAAGTTATTGGAGCTGTGACCTAGCTGTGAAGGGCTGCTATCCAAAATACCTAGTACATGGACAAAACAACCTGTGGTCCAAATTCATGTTCATGTACCACATCCAAAATTCTGGCACTTCATTACCAGGTTGCAGTGACACCTTGTAGGTTGCAATCCTATGTGTAAAATAATCATCACAATGAAGATTTACCCAGGTTTCTTCTCTTCCTGATTATCTCTAGTAAAGAAGTATGAAGTGAAGCAACAGAGCTCATCAACATAACAAAATAGCATGCTTTCTAAAGAAAACAACAATGGCTGATAAAATGCCTTGCAAAACAATTGTGTCAGGAAAACAATGACGCATTTGGGCTGGGCCTGACCTTCTACAAAGCCCAGAGGAGGCTGCATCTGGCATTTTGATTCTGACCCCCTTATGAAAAATAGTAAGCCTTAACTGAAAGTAACCTTTTTTTTTTTTTTTTTTTTTACTAAAAAGAAGTTACCTCACAAGGTCCTGAGAATTTGAAGCCAGGATCGATTTCTTGCAATGCAGTGTGCAATTTTTCCCCCTCCCCTAGAGAGGTAGGATTGATTATGTAACCTAATAAATTGGTCTCATTACAGAGCCACTGACAGACAGACATATAGGTTGCTGCCAACTGGCATGTGTGCTGAAGGTGAGCACGCCCAGGGGCTGGTGGAAGGGAGCAGTGGATGCAGCATCCAGAATCCATCTGGCTGAAGGAGGTCATGCCTGTTGCATAAAGCAGGGGGAGATAAGGATGTCGACAGCATAGAGGGCGACATCCATCAATCAGCTTCTTCATTATAGCAAGAATGAGCACTGAGGGTCCTTGGGAGGAAGAAGGAACTAGTGATCCCTCATCTCACAGGTGGCAAGTCTAAAAAGTCTAACCTTTCACATTTCTAGGGGCAGGCAGGATGAAGAATGTGTTTTTAATGAATTACCCATAATCACACACAGAGAGACCTACACAATATCCTACTTTCATATATATATCCCCTTCAGGATAAAATAATTAAATAGAAAAGTCTCATTATTTATTTTTAAAAATCATAGAAGTGTATCTTAGTTAGAAGAAAATTTTAAAGTCTCTGATCAAGTAAATAATTCTCTGTAATAAAAATGTAGAGAATTATTTACTGCATCTGCATTTCACTCCAAAGGATAGAAGAATGGTAGAAGAAGGAAATGTGCCAGAAGGTAACATGATGAAATGAACACTCATGGCATTTTTACTCATCTGCACTAAGAATCAGATGATTAATTAAATCCAAAACTAAGAATTAGATGATTAATTAAATCTCAGGCTTCAGGGACTGAAATATGAAAGAGCCTGTTTCTTCTGCACATTCAAATACATGACAGAGTACATGGGGGAAGATTTGCATTCCAGTCAGAAATGTCACTAACCATCAGAGGCAGAATTTGTAAAGGCAAGAAGAAACACAAAGTGCTAGGAAAATTGTCCTTAAGCTCTCCAAAGATAACCAGTAGAATACAGCTGGTAGAGCAGGGAGCCTCTGGAAGGTTTTTAGTCATAGGTATCCTACTGCAAAGGGAAGAACAGATCTGAGATCAGGACCCTCTATGCAGTCCAGCAGACCTGCTTACCAACAAGTGTGTAAGTCTAACTGACTTGGCAGTCTGAATCATATCCATTATTTCAGCATACAGAAACTGAGAGTGCTTCTAGAGGAGGAAGAGGGCACAGATACCCTGAGCTACCTGCTGAATCTCTCCTTATCCCACCAATGATGGTAGATCGAAGCTAGAAGAGGGACTTCAATCCTGATCAATTGCTAAATTCAGAGAGAGGTATAAATCTCCACCTGTTTCTCTTTCTTGATCATGTAGAGACCCTTTAGAAAGAACAGAAATAGAGACAAGCTCAGGTGAACTGGATTGCATGGGTCACAGCACCCTAAAATAAGCTTAGGTGTTATCACTCAGCTGGTAAGGTAATGCCAAGTGATTTTACAGGGACTGCTGCTCTGTAATGCTGCAGGTTTTACAAGATCAAATCTGCTGTCATTTCTCTCACTAAACATTCACCCATGTTAACTTTCTCCTTTACAGGGAAATTGGGATTTAGCCCTGCCTGCAAATGAACTCCCTAATGTCCCAAAGTAGTCAGACAAAGGGAAAAATGTTTGTAGGATGAGGACTTTTTTCCCTCACTTCTCAAATAATAGCCATGTGTTGACACTTGTAATGAAGCCAATGAGGAAAAATATTACTGAGAAAAAGGCCTCTCTAACATGGAGCATGTATGATTATTATCTTGGTGTTCACCTCAGAGTGTGCAATAGATTAGGTTCACCTTTCTCTCCCCAAAAGCATCAGCAATCAATCAGGTTAGAATAAGAAAGAGCTAACGGGGCCCTTATTTTTGTAGATCATTAAAAATGACCCAAGGGACCAATTTGCTGTACTTTTGCTTAGTTTCCTTTTGATTCCAGTCATAAGAATGAGATACACATAGCTGTATGGTCAGACAATGAACAAAATTCTCCTCTTGCTTGTGTCGATGGATTCTGTTAAAATGGAACTGGAATAAATGAGAGGAGCATGCCTGACTTCTCTTGGCGGCTTTACTCAAGCACACATGAAACTAAATTCTTTTCTCAGTGAAAAGTACCTCAAATAAAACCTGAAGTGACTGAATTAAATTGCATTATAACCCTGCACCGGTCAGGAGGTCAAATTCAAATTTGGTGCAAGCAGTGGTAATGAAGTTGCCCTCTTTGTTGCAGGGCTCTATCTAAACTCAAGTATATTGTTAATAAGTGATATAAGCTTTTTTTAATATCAGCAATATTTAACTAAATTTTAACTGTTCACTAACTGAACTGAAGTACCTGGAAGTGACCTGGCCATACATCTGCAAAAGTGTAAACAGAAATATTATACCTTTGTAAATATAAATCTGCGTGGCTTAAGTAGGCAATAGCTTTATATTGATACTTTCATTGGTATAAAATCAACAGAAGAAAATGCATCAGCTGAGTTACCAAATGGGTAAGAATTCTTTCTCAGCTGTGCATGCTACCATACAGTACAGCCTACATATGAAGAGATCTATCTGCAATGGAAGTCTATTTATTTAAAAGTCTATTTATTTCATCAAACCTCAGATTAATAAATCACATTCTGCATGCTGAGTGCTGCAACATGAGTGAGCCCTGAAATGATTCAGGCCATTCGGGGGAGTGTACTGGTCATGAGTCAGATCTGATAAGGCATTGCTCTGCTGGCCTGCAAATTGTCATACAAGAGTCTCCTAAGTATCTATCATGTTGTGCTAAATGTGATACCAAGGGTGGGGAGACAAACATATGAAAAAATTCATGTCTTAATTATGTATCTCTGATGACAGAAACACAAAATATTACCTCTATCAAAAAACTATTTTTCTTCTTCCTCCCTCTAGTCTTTTAGTAAAAAAGACTGGAATTGTAGCAAACATATTTCAATTCTATTTAGAAATTTTCTGTAAGAATTCCTTCATTTCATAATCCAGGGCTGACATCAAAATCAAACCTATTAGTTTGACCCAAACACACAAACACATCCACTACTTTTGAGAACATTTATTGGATGGATATGTTTTCTAAACCACCTCACCCACAGTCCCCCTTCCTTCCCCCTACCTAATTTGTGATTTCTAGTTCCTACTGTAAACTGATTCCAAGCATGCTTCACTTGGCCATATGAATCATGTCAAATCTCTTTTGAACATGTTAAATTCTGTAGAACATGTACCTTTCTGGCAACCACAACAATGCAGACCACTCTTTCACAAAAAGAAGTAAAAAAAATGTGCTGGGACCAATATGAAAACACACCTGCATGGTACCTCCTGTGCATGGGCACCATCATCTTTGGCTGTCTGGAGAACACTGCTGTTTCAGGAGCTGTTTATTTTAATATTGGACTTGTAGAATCACAGTAGAATGCAGTGAGTTGAATGTAGTTGTCCATAACTCTTTCTTAGCATTGTTTTACCAAACATCGAGTACCAGTTATATCTGCTCTGAAAAATTTCTACAGCTTAGTAGGAACCATGGCTGCAAAACAATGTGTCCAAACTCTAAAAAAAAATCTTTTACTAATAGCATGGTCCTTGACAACGTGAAGCAGTCATGAAGAGACTCTTACTGCTCTAATAATAGCTGTTATGTTGTTCCGGATGCTCGCAGACACTCATCTGGTTTCCTGTTCCATTTTTACCTATGACTCAATGTCAAAATCTCTAAAGGCAGTGTAAATATCCAATGGGCTCTGATTCTGTTTCCTAAATTCTAGTTAACATGTTTCAAAAAGAGTTGTGTAAGCTGACCTAGTTATAGAGCATGATATGTGATCTTTCTCTATCTCTTCTCTTTCTTATTTATTCAAAGAAATACAGTGAGGGTTCATCTGTGTAACTTGCCAAGCATCCTAAGAAATGAAATAGTGATGACACACCAAGGAATCTGAAAACACTCAGAGCTGTCTTATTCTGAGGTAGAAATCAAACTTAACTTAAATTGATCCTGAAAGGAGATAAAGCCTCTGAAAATGGGGTTTTGCTGATGAAACAGATCTCATGCTTTGCATAAAGAAATAAAATATGACTATATCAAGTCTGCAAATTAAAAAAAAAAAGTAAGTGGTGTTTTCTACAGAAACTGGTGGAAGAATGGTGTAAATTTCTGGCATAGCAGTGCTGTTCTAAGCCATTCATGTTACACATTAGATTTTTGGCAATAACTGACCTGCTGTGAGTCTCCTGGCAAGTGATAAGTTTACCCATTTCCTTGTTTATCAAAAGATCAAAACTTTTATCTGAATTACTATCATACATGCTTTAAAATCCGGTCTCTTGTGTTAATTAGTTGTGTAATCACATCTAACACTTTCAAGGATGGAGTAGAACAGGATTGACTTGGTAGGTAAAAAAGGATCAAAGCAGTGCTCTAACGAATTATTATGGTAATTAGTGTTAGTCTTGTAGTTTATCTCCAGGGGGGCTTTTAATAGAAGCAGTGAGAGCTTGGGAAAACCTGTGTGCAGGATAAGCATGCACTTGAAGAAACAAAGCTTGCCAAGCTCACAGGGCAGTCTGGCAGGGGGACTGGAGATGAGTGGCATGAGAGGAAATTGAAAGGCATATCAGTCAGTGAAGGGGAGAAGTGATCTGGGTGTGCTACACAGTTTTCAAGTTGCAAGAGACCTACTGTGTCCCTGTGTTCCCCTTGAGCCTTGGAAAAAAGCTCTAATAACCCTTCGATTTCCTGAGTCTTAGCCTAACAAGTAGATGCTACTGGGGCACAAATGTCAGAGATGGACAGTAGTCTTCTGCAGTAGGACTCCATGAGCTGGGGAATAGGGAATGGGTAGGTGTCAGTGTGGAGGCCCCCTGCAAATGTTTTTCCTTGGGGCATAACCCAAAAAAGGTCCAGATGTGACCATCCGTGCATGGAGTATGCAAAGACATGATAGGAACACACTTTGCCACCAGCCTATGTTGTGATGGTCTCTTGCTCACAGAAAAGGGAGTAATGAAAGCCCTGGGTGATCCTTCCATTTGCACTCCAGACTCCTAATTCAATGCCCAATTGTTCCCCAGTCTAATTAATCCATAGGGATACGCATGGGCAGGGTTCCAGTCCTTTTCATGCTACCGCTTGTTTTATTGTGGGGTCTGTAGAGGTCCCCTGAGATGACCCTTTTAGTGATAAAAATATTTCTTATGGTTCCCAGGGGGAAGGAGGCTGATGTTGTTCTTTGCTGTGGAAAGGCAGTGCTAATGCTGGCGACAAGGACAACCCTGTGAGGTCTACTTGGGCTGGCTTGCTGCCAGGACAGCAATCTGCCCGCCACCGCAGCCTCGGCAGCCGGCCGGGCGATGGTGCCGCTGCCTGGCTGACACCCCCCAGATTGGCAGGGCAGCTCTGCCAGAATGGAAACTGTCTCTAGTGAACAGCTCGTTATTAGTGCTCTACTTTTCGCAGTAATTAAGTCAAGAACCATGGCACCTGTTCATCTCACCTCCCTTGCGGGAATTAACATGCCGTATGGGAAAGAGGTTTGCACGGGGGTGGGGGCAGGGGGAGAGAGATCCCTTGTGTCTGTTAAAGGCAAATTGCAATGCATCTGAGGTTCTTCGGGGAATAGCAGGCTTGATGAATTTACAAGAATTTTGAGGAGAACTGCTTTTACCCTGGGGGTGGTGAAAATGTCCCAGGTAATTTGATTTTAAGTAGATGTTCACTTTGTGTTGTTAGTTCTCTCCCCGGCTAAGGAATACTTACGCCTGACTGAAAACCACTGAAGAGACCCTACGACACCTCAAATCTCTCTGATAATGAGAATATAACTGCTTCAGTTTGAATGAACAATGTTTTAATCTATGCTGCTTGTATGTACAAAGGCTCTGAAATGGACCTCGGGTTTGCCTAGGGATTTGCTGTGTGTATTTACTTAAGCAGTGACCCTGAAAAATGGCATAATTGTTCATCTTGCAAAGAATTACCTCATTCTGTCTAATCAACCTGACAGGACAAAACAAATCAATCTTTTAAAAGATGTATTTTTTTCCAGGAAGATGTGGATATTAAGACGGTATGTAGATGCTGTTGGTTCCAATTAAAATCAATATCTGTCCTGATTTGCGGCTGTTGTCTCTGTGACAAGCGAGGGGGCTAGATAAGGGGACCCATCTGCTCAGCTTTCCCAAAGGGGCTCCAAACAAGTGAATGACCTGCAGTGTTTATTATTAAGTTTTCAAAGGGAAACTTGTTTTGGTCTAATTGAAGGAATAATACGAGAGAGGTTATTTCTGGTCAGTTCCCTGCTGTTTTCACTCCAGAGAATATATTCCAGGTGTTAGTTAGGCAATGCTATGATACAGTATTGACTTTCCCTTGTGTTTAGGCATGCTGGTGCCAATGGACCAATAAACTGCAGTTATGAATGTAAAGCCAACTCTTTCAGAGGAACTTTTTGCTAACTATTTAGTAAGCCAGATGGTTAATGACTACATTAATTTTCAAAAGCTCTGTTCCCCAGGAGCAAAGTAATTGTAATTTTTCAGCACCCTTGCTCTTCTTTTTCATCTGTTTTATTTTGCTTCTTTTCTTTTGCTCTGTTAACAAAAGATTGGTTGTGAGAGACTGCTGTTTTGTGTCACATTTTTTATAGTTAAGACATCTTTCCCCTTCTTATGACAACATATTTCATTGGTAAAGTCTAAATAATAGGGAAAAATATGGACCTATAATTTTTATATGGAATCCGATAGATAAACCTTATTCTTTAAAATAACCTATGATGTCACCCCTGGATCATGCATGTGTTAAATATTGTGTGTGTGTGTCTTTAGACAGGCAAACAGAAAAATCAAAGGCAGTGTAGAGCAGTGACTCAGCCCAAGACTGGAAAATGAAACGGCAACTAGCTCTGGCTTTATGTCTTCAGGCTGGGTCATCCAGATAGTGGAGTAATATACTTGGGAAAGTAATCTCAGGCTGCAAATTATTTTGTTGTACATTAATTGTTAGGAGGAACAAGGTTTTTCCAATTGGTTGCTGGACTAAACAACTAGAGAAAGATTTTCAGTTCAGGTGGAATTTAAATAAAAAAAATTAGAACTTTTTGAAAAAAAACCCTAAACCCACCTTTGAAGAGACTTTCAAATGTTTGGTTTGACCTTTTTGTTTTGCTTTTAGAATACTATGTGGTGTATCCTAAAGGAAAAAAAAAAAGCTACCATTCAAAATATCTTCTGACTTGTAAAAATTCCTTCTCACTTTTCAAAATTAATACTGCATCCTTTCATTTGGGATGCTGCATACCTTAAATGAATGTGATTTGATTTCAAAAATGTGCTTGAGTCTTGCATTAGATTCAAAATACATGTAATGTGGACTGCAAAAAATGAGTGAATTCTCTGCATAGGGAGTTAATAAGAATTTGATTATAATTAAATTTATATAAACAGTAGAATTATATAAACAGTAGAACAAGGCATTGTTTTTGTAATAGTAAATATATCATAAATAAATAAATAAATAAATGTATTTAGTTATCCTAAAGCCATTAGGAACTTGGGTCTCTGCTGTTTTCCCACTGGAAATACAGATGACCAAGACACAAAACTGCAGAAGAACTTGCTGTTGTCTCCCATCTGTCCTGTATCTTCAGTTCCAAAACGAAATTTGAGACCATACTTCAATCCTGTCTTTAATAGACTTTGAACCCAGCTACCAGCCCTACAGCCACTCAAGGAAGTGCAGAAAGCAGTGGGTTGTAGACAACTGAGGGAAGATGTTCTCACTGTCTCCCAGTGACACTTCTCCTTGTAGTCGCTGAAGCAGCAAGTGGAACCCCGGTCCAGCCCTTCAGCGGGTAAGGTCACCGTGGACAAGAGCAGCCACCCATGAGCTGTTGGGTGAAACTGAGATACCATCGTCTCTTCTTCTCCAGTGGGGTGGTAAATCTTGGGTTTTGTTACCCCTGCTTTTAATTTCACTTCAAACCAGCTTCCACCCTCCTTTCTTTTTTTTTATGTGGGTGCCAAGCTGAAAACTTTGTTGTTCACACAGACCAAACTCAGCTGCTAAATCTAACCCATTAAATTGTTTTAGTTCTTTATTAGAGGTTGGGGGTGTGGGTCTGTTTAAAGATTCTTTTGGATTTAAAACAGCATTTTTCTTGAACCAAGCATGTTGCATTGCACCAAAAAGTCTTTACTAATCAAGAAAAAAATTCCCTAATTCTCAGCTGTGCTAGTGTGAGGAGATGGGGAGAAGCTGTGATCTGGGGCCAGCCATTGTTTTGGTGCAGAATGCTGAGGTGATTGACAGTTGCAAATTAATGGGAACGATTTTTAGACAGGGCTTGTCACATGAGGGCCTGGCCATCCTGGACATGCTGTCTGCGCTTTAACCTTCTGATTCCATCTGGAGTTTAGACAAAGAGGCCTGGATGGACCCTGCTCTCTGTCCATTTGGCTGTCATCGTTTTGATTAACCTGATTCTTCAGCAGGAGGAAAAAGTAGTTGGCTTCTGTCCATGCAGACATCAGGAAAATAGCTGCTGTAATAGCCCAATGATCTCCACACAAGATCCTGGGGCTAATCTGCTTTTTCTCCTATGTCTAATTAAAAACTTCTCTTCCTGTTTATATTAACATTTTTACAATATTTTCATTAAATAATTGCTTTTGGAATTGTGGGTTGGTCGGAACTTTATTTTTTTCCTGCACAGGTGTTACTTGCATAAGTACGGATGAAATAGGAAAAGGACAGCAGACGTGGGAGGGAAAAATAGTTGTGGGAAGGAAGGAAGCAAGGAAGCAAGGAAGCAAGGAAGCAAGGAAGGAAAGAAAGAAGGAAAGAAGGAAAGAAGGAAAGAAGGAAAGAAGGAAAGAAGGAAAGAAGGAAAGAAAGAAAGAAGGAAAGAAAGAAGGAAAGAAGGAAAGAAGGAAAGAAGGAAAGAAAGAAAGAAAGAAAGAAAGAAAGAAAGAAAGAAAGAAAGAAAGAAAGAAAGAAAGAAAGAAAGAAAGAAAGAAAGAAAGAAAGAAAGAAAGAAAGAAAGAAAGAAAGAAAGAAAGAAAGAAAGAAAGAAAGAAAGAAAGAAAGAAAGAAAGAAAGAAAGAAAGAAAGAAAGAAAGAAAGAAAGAAAGAAAGAAAGAAAGAAAGAAAGAAAGAAAGAAAGAAAGAAAGAGAAAGAAAGAAAGAAAAAGAAAGATGACTTCCACTGATGAGCTGCAGGAGGGAACTACACAAAGCCTAGGGACCTCATCTTGCTACTTTACTGCCCTGTAGGATTGTTTCCTGTCCTTTCTCTATGATCTGTGGGATCTAGGGCAAGTTTCATATGCTTAATGTTTTACAAATGAGCTTCATTTGAAAATACATCTAAAATAAAATTACTGTGTTTCCATTTTTTATATTTTCTACTTTCTAGTCTGTTGTTTTTTAGTTCTTATTTTACTTCTGTGTTGGCTGGTCAGGCCAAAGAGTTGACTACAAAAGCTAATCTTCCTCAGCCCTTTCCTGACTGAAAATATTGGTGGATCCTTCTTGGTAACCAGCCAGAGGTCAGGTTCTGTACATGACGCATGCCCTGGTCAATTTGAGAAAGAAAAGAACAAAAGTAGGCACTTAAATGTAAGCCCTGCCCCCTTCAAGTTCAGAGTGTAGCCCCAAGGTCACTGTGTTTAAAATAGCATCTTTTCAGAGATTTTTCAAGTGCACAATCTCTCTCCACTGCTAGTAGGAAGTGATTCCATCTACTCTTTGCCTTGGGGCTGGGGAATGGATATACAGTCCACTGTGCAGGAAAAGGGCATCCATCTCTGATGCAGAAAATTGGAAGAACATGCTATTCTACCTGGTCAAAATGTTGATGCCGGCCCATGGGGTCAGCCATGCTGCCTTGCTGCCCCCATGCTTTCACTGTCTCTCTGGGTCTTGCCTCCTAGCCTCCATGGACAAGAACCAAGGCCACCTGGGACATGCTCCTGGCCTGCAGCCAGTCATGAGGTCTGTGCTCATGCACTAAAATGGATCAGCCAGAAAAGCGGAAAAGTATAGGTGCACTTGAGTAATGCTGATCAGAGATGTCTCTGCTTTGCTTCTTGGGCTCAGCCCAGAGGAGGAAAGTTTTGCGCTTCATATGGAGGCAGTTTCTGTGTGTCTTTCTTCTTTCTTGTTCTTTTCTTTTCTCTCCTCTTCCCACAGCTCCTCATTTTTGCTTCAACCCCAACACTAGGTTTTCTGCTGAAGTGCACTGTCATTTACTGAGCTTAATTACACAGCAGCAAACTGAAATCCCTCTTCTACTGGGACAACTTGGACTCATTGTGTGGATCATACAAGTGGGATTTGACACAGAGCCAGGAAGAAGAGTAAATTAATATGGTCACTTCAGGTCATGGTCATAAAAAACCATAGCTCTTCTGCTGCAGATGTGTCAAGACTTTGGCTCTTTTGTACAGGTTTCAGTGGAGAAAAAAAATGCCAATTATTTTTTGTGAGCCAGGCAATGAGTGATATGTAACAGAGGAAAACTATGGTCTGTTTTAAGCTGGAGTGAACAGTGACTTTGGGATGGTGTCTCAACTTTAGATGTTTCTTCTGACAAGGAAACCTGGGAATTGATGAGAAGAGGTCATTAACATTTTATTCTTATTTATTTCTGACCTGAAGAGGCACAGACATGGATGATACATGGATGAATGTTTTGAACAATATGCTCTTGCAGATAAAATGGCCATGCTTGGGCAAGAAAATGAAAGAAAGAGAGAGCTGAGATTAAGTTTCCAGTTTCATCGCAAATGAACAACCTAAATTCCATTTCTGACTTTTTCCTGTGTGTGGTGTGTTTATTACTCTGTGTAAGGTAAAAAGGTGGAAACGTGGCCAGAAGTATTCTCTTGGACCACCTTTCAAAATGTGTTATTTCTTGTCTTTGCTGCACTGAGACAAGTAGGCTTAATGGATAGAGCTAGAGTGAAGTGCCTTTTATTAGCCAAACACCTCCTGATGGTCCTGGTGGTTGAACACCCCAGGATGATGCCCATACAGCCATGGGCTCCTCACTAGTGATGGGTTGTCAGGCTGGGCTGCAGCAAGTGTGGACATCTCTCGTTGCAAGGTGGTTGTGCTTGGTATGTACATGATCACCACCCACTGAGCCTTCATAGAAGAATTTCCACTTGGGGCTCAGGAGAGATACAAGAGGCATGTTTGGTGACATTCTTAGACAGATTGTTATGCCTGGAAGAGAAGAAATAGAGATTGCAGCACTTCAAACCACACTGGGAAGAGGCTGGAGGGAAGACCTGCTTAAACACAAAATGTAGGTCACTGCGAAGCAGAGATGTTTCCGCTAGGCATGAACCTGAACCAAGACACTGTTTAAAACATACCACATATACAAGGGAAGTTTACCATCAGATCTCTCTTCCATGGATAGCTTTCATATTTCAGTAGTATGCTAAAAAAGCAAACTGGATCCAAACAGCCACTCAGACTTATAAGTGTTTGGGTTTGGGTCAAGACCGTGTTCCAACATCTCCTTTCCCTGTGTGCTTCCACTGTCTGCAAAGTACCTGCTTCAGGACCCCACTGATGTGCACTCCTGAGGTTTGGAAACCTTCACTTCCAGCTCCTAGCTGTAGCACGCTGGCCCAGACAGCTGACACATACTTAGGTGAAGTTCACTGAGCAATGCCACTTCATAAAAGTCCCATAAAGGTACAATCTTGTGCTCAGAGGAGATTTTATTTATGGAGACACAGAAAGCTCTGTGTGTGCGTGCATGTACTCTGTAAAAAGTCCATTAGCCAAGGTGTAAGTGAAATGAATCTGACCTCTGTGTCATTAACGTGCTGTCTGCAAAGGTGCTGCTTCAGAGCATTCCCGACCTCACCCCAAACCCTCAGTGAGAACTGAAAGTGAGAACAGAGTTAGAGGATGATTTTTTAAGTGAATCAAGCAGTGTTTTGTCTGAGAAGAATAAGAATAATGAAGTAGAAAAAAAAAACATAAAAAAGGCAACCCAGACCAATGATAAATCTTGGGTTTTTTCCAAGTCTTTCTGAAAGCTCAAGCCAAAAAGTAAGAAACTGTATCTGAAATGTTTGTGAGGGAAGGCGGCTGTGCCAGCACTCATCCAGCAACATCTGAGAGAAGAGAGAATTTTACATGTGATTGCCTTAGACTTGTTGTCATTATCAATTAAGCTTAGAAAGCTCATTTGATATGCTCGGCCATTCTGCACTCCTGCCAAAAAGGCAAGACTTCTCCACTGCTGCAGCCCTGCAGAGCTCTGAAACGTCGTGAGGAGAAGTGAACGAATGTAGCCAGCGAAGTAATACTGGATGCACTGAATTTCCCTTGAGGAAAACTACTTTGGATGGTGGCCCAGAGCTGGCACTTGGTGCACACCATCGTGTGGTGCTTGTCACTCTTAAATCCTCATGCCTCCTATGAGTACAATGCAGTCTGGTAACAAACTGATTTTTTGCTGCATCTTCTTCTCTAGCTAAGGGCATGCTCATTAAGCACTGTAGATGTGCAAAACAGCCCTTTTGTGCGTGACTTGTGTCTCAATTGCATGCCAGCATGTTTTACATACCAGGTAGCTGGGTCACTGAGGAAGCAGGGGCAGCTTCAAATATGGCTTTTGCTCAGTGGCTTTGTTAGTGTGAGCATTCCTGTGCTTTGAAGGTTCATAGGCAGCTCACGTACAGCTGCACTGTGCTGCTGGGGTGGGATGCAAGCCACATGCTCACAAGCACCATTTTGCTTCACACTCTCTGTCTCCCTCATGCTTCAGTGCCCTGCACACTCTTTCACCAAAAAGGACTCCTCTTTTTCATGAGGAGTCCAAAGCGCTCTCTGCCACTATTTTCAGTCCAGAAGGCAGTAAAGGATGCTGGTTTAGTACCCTTTACACAGAGGACATATTTGACCTTACTGTTGAATATAAATAATGTTGTCTGTTGCATATTAAATGTTGAGGAGTGACCTCCTCAGAAGCTTCCCCATTGTAGCTAATCCTATTTCATTCCAATCAAAACTGACCTCTGTGGACTTAAATTAAAAAAAAAAAATTAAATAGGTTAATACAGCTTCTACTATATTCACAAACTCCATCCTGTAAGGGTTAATTCACATCTTAGGTTACCCCAGCTTAGTCTCTTGAGTGTAACCTATGTCTAGTATGGTTATGATGAATCTTCAGTTAAGAGTTTGATGATACAACTGAACTCTTCATGTTAAATTCTGTATTAGCCTCACTCAGACAGAAAAAGAAGGAAAACCCCTCTACTGAGGGGAAGAAAAAGGTCTTCACCAAAATCTCCTGTGGGTGAATCCACCAGGAATGGACATAGCTGCAGCAGGAGGGAAGTAAATGGTGGGAGGTGACTGAACGGCCTCCTGAGACAGGGTGTGGATATGCTCCACCAACACAGGACATTAAAGGTATTCCATAAATCCGCCCCAGAATGTCCCTCAATGTGAAGGCTAGCAGTAACAAAGCACTTGTGTGAGGGGAAATTTCAGGCCCTTCCTTTGGGAGCCTGCTGGGAGCCAGAGGGGAGAACAGCCCCTTCAGGCTTCTTTTAAGTGGTTTTACTATGTTTCTGCCACTGAGATGAGTGGGGATTTTTGACCCAGAAACTCTGGAGCTAAGGAGGCATTCAGGAAGCTGCAACTACAGCCAACATTTCAGAGGGAAGGTGTCCATCTTAGAGAGCCACCAGCAGCAGCTCCCAACAAGACAAGCAGTAACCTCCCTTATTTTGAGCACTGTGTCTGGCTATCCCCCAGAGCTCTCTCCAAAGGGCACCTAGGAGTGTGTGATATCATTCCAGGAAGCATCCCTGCAAAGGTCCCCTTCCCAAAAGATATGGTGAGTAACCTAATGGTATTGGAGACTGAAGCCATAGGAAATTCTGTCTCAGTTTCAGACTTTGCAAGGAAATTGATATTCACCCCTCACAACACCTCTATCCCTCTTTGTTTTCCTTTTTTTTTTTCTTTTTTTTTCTTTCTTTTTTTTTTTTTTTTTTTTTTTCTGTTAATTGTAGACCCCTGTGAGGCCTATAGGTATAATCAAAAAATAGAAGCAGGGATGTCCCCTGAATTAATTGATGTTTGAACTTTGTTAACACAAGTCTGATCTTGCATCAATTAAAACATCCATTCCATTCATATCCAGCCAGCATTTCTGGGGGCTGATCCAGTGGAGTATGTTCAGATCAGCCTCAGAGTGGGCCTGAGCTGTGAATTCCAGATACCCTATCCCAGATACATAAGTCCTAATATAAAAAATGTGATGTGTTATCAGCAGGCAGCCTCCTCTCGGCTTTTTTGAGGCAACTGAGCAGCAAGAGCAGAGATAAATTCCCTGCAGATAAATGTCAGTCATATTTTATAAATAGATAAATGGATTCAGCAATACAAAGGGTCCTGCTTTTGAATGTGAACTTCTGAGCACAGGTCCCAGCAACAGGATTTTGTGCTTAAACACTTCAGCAATAAATCCCTAGAGAGATTGTGTTGCAAAGTGAAAGAAAGTGAATCCATTTAAAAATTACAATAATAACCAGCATCAGCATCATCCCATCACCTTTCCTTCTGATTGACTTATAGAATGTTGTTCTTCTGAACTCTTCCATAAGCGGAGAGGAAAAAAAATAAAGCTGCTAGTTTCATATATACTTTAGATCATCCCAAACCAGTACTGCTGCCCCTATCTCTGTGCCGCCAGACTCTGTCTTGTGATTTAATGAGCAAGTTAATGATTCCCTTCACATGTGTCTGAAAAGGTTAAACTTCCAGAGCCATTTGGAGGCTAAGGAATTCATCACTTGAAGTTACCTTCCAGAACTCTGCTGATAATGAGCCGGCCTGTGCTGGGAACACATCAGTTTAAAGATGATCCTATCTAGAGCTGAAAACCAAAGCCCATGCAGCTTCCCTGCCTTAATTGATTTTAGAGTATCATTCATAATTTTAGAATTTTGGCAATTTTTTTCTCATTAAGGAAGACAACAATTATCATAAAATATCCAAAGTCCAACATATTTAAATGTGAAGTAAAGCAAGTTTCCCTCTGATCTGATAGTAAAAAACGTATGTGATGAATATTTGTGTGCAAAGAGAACAAGAAATGAGATTAATTTGGAAGAAACCAAGCAGTGCTTTCCTGCAGGTAAAATGTCCTACTTGAGTGGCTAGCACAGGAAGCAGAAGGTCTTTGTCTGTACTGTAACTCCCTCTGACATTAATACATCATGTGCAATAGGAAGATCAAATTGTAAGAAGAAACTCCTTAAAAAGTATGGTGTTTGTGTTTTGAGCATTTTTATTCAGAATCTGGCTTCCAAAGATGAACATGACTATTTCTTTTAGCTCACATCAGAGATACAAGTAGAAGAACCTAATCTTTAGCATCCCTGTGTTTCGTCTTGCCTTCTTTTAGGGCTGATGCAGGAATGCTATCATATTTCACTGGCAGAGATACTACATCTCTTTTAAGCAGAATACCGTCACATTTCTGGAGGAAAAAAAGTAATGTTCTCCCTGTACAATTAATGTATCATTGCATTAAAATACTAAGTACTAATATTAAAGTTGAATAATGTTTCCCCTCCGTCTTAGAATTTCCCTTTAAAAGTCTGCTCCTTGGCCTTGAAACTCTTGACATTAACAAAGCCTCAGGTGCACTGACAGTCATGCTTACCTTTGGAAGGTTTTATTTCATGTGGTGCTTACATTATTGCTAACAATTTCTTTATGGAGGTTAAAGCAAATTATCTTGTTCCTGTTAATGGTTGTGTGCAACAGGATGGAGATCTGCATACTTGTACTGCATAATGGCTAGGTAATAGGCCACTTTTTAAAAATTTTTTCACAGCCATGTTAAAATTTCAGTAGACAGGAGCCATTTTGCAGTCTCTTAAATCTCTAAACAGCTAAAAGATGATGATCAGAAACAGCTTGGAACAGAAGCTGAAATAAAATGTCAAGAAACCCAGACTTAAATGAATTTGTACTTTTTAGCTAAAAAAAAAAGTTCTAGTTCAAAATTTGCCCCAAACCACTAATGCTTAGAATAACACACTTATCCTTTGCTTGTCCTGTCTTTATAATACATTAGTGAGATGTCTGTGTTGTCTTTGCCATGCTTTTTTTCCTCTGACAAGAGAATGGGCTTGCAGTGTTAGCAGAGGCTCTGAGTGCTGCAGCTACTGAGTCTTGGTTTTTGCTTAAATCATCCGTACTTGTTTATTCTCTTGGAGCTTCCCACTGGGAGAAAGTCACAGATAGTCGGCATGTTCCTACGTATGCCAATTAGGATCCTCAAGCCCACACTTTCTCCTTTTCCTTGCCTTTTGATTTGAACAGATTTTTCTGCCTGGAATCTTCCCTGTGGGCTTGGGAGGCAGATTACACATTTCTCCATGGGATGCATCCAGTTAGCTGCAGGAGATCTGGATCCTATCTTTATTTCTGCCACTAACCTACTTTGGGCAAGCTGCTTCCTTTCTCTGTGCCTTTGTGCCCTTGCTCACCAACTGAGATTAGAAACGGTACAGGGCAGAGCATGCCTGTAACAATTACAGTGAGTTTGTGCAATACTTTTAGCACAGTGGGGTCCCTCAGTCAGGGATGTTATTAAACTCTTGCTAAAGGACAAATAAGAGTGACAGCTGCTTTTGATCCAAATTTGTCTATGACTCCTATATCTCATCCCATATCTTCCTGTAAATCCTTTAGTATCTCATTTTGTTCTTTCTTTTTGTCCACACCATCTTACAGATGTTTTTATATGCTTTTCTTCCCACAGCTCTGAATCTCTCAGAATACCTGAACTAAGATTAGAACATTTTCACACTAAATAGATTCCCTAAAAAAAGCAGTGTCACTGTATTGGGAGCCTAAACAAGTACCTGCCATAGATTATGGCAGGGAAAAGTGTTAATTCTCGGCTTTTAAAACTTTTTTATAGAGTGAGATTTTCCAATGGGTTTCCATGCTTTGCATCATGCAGGATCACTTTCTATTTGCAATAGGCAGCACTGCATGGCTGTGGAGCACCCTGAGACTTTGACAGTGGCATATATCACCCCATTTTGCATGGAAACTGGCTCACCAGGCAGTAGGGGGGCACAACCAGTCTCAGTCCTTGTAACAGGGAATAGAGCCAGTCCTTTGGCACATGGATAGTTATAAATCAATGTCTGAACCCCAGCAGAAAGTTGTATTGATGATCTTTTATCATAGAATAGCAAAGATGGTTTAGGTTTAAGGGGACCTTAAAAGATCACTCAGTTCCAACCCACCTGCCACGGTCAAGGACACCTTCCATTAGACCAGGCTGCTCAAAGCCCAGTCCAACATGGCCTTGATCTTCCTCAGACAGAGAGCAAGGTCAGCTCACAGCCAGAAAGCAGATGAGTTCAGGAGTAAGCAAAGGAGAATTCTAGCACAGGATCCAAACTGTTGCCTGTCCTCCCCTCTGTCTGTTCTGGGGGTGCATGTGATTGAAGGAGAAAGGTGGCTGGCCTTTGCACATGGTGCTTCAGTGGTCAGTTCAGTCTGATCCTGTTCTCACACTCTCAGCTGTTTTAGGGACCTAGGATTGTACTTCCTGGGATGGTCAAGTGAATCAATTTTAAAATAAAGGTAGAAAAATATACTAAGGAAAACTGATTTTTTCAAAGATTTTGATTCAAATACGAAAGTTATTTGTTGATTTCAATAGACTTTGAATCATGACAAAAATGTGTCTTTTTTATGCCTAAAATAATGTTCCTGCACACACAGTTAAGGCAGTCAATTGTTCTCTATATCTAGAGCTGTTCTGCAAACAACTCAGGGCCTCTTGACTGACTGCATAAGTAAAAATTAGCACAAGATTATTGGAGGCACCAAATCACGCCATGGACTTGTTTGGATAATAAAGTTCAGAGGTACAGAGGATAATCTCATCAGAGAGAGGGTGACCAACTCTCAGTTATCATCCCTCTGTACACTTCCTTTTTAGCTAATTAAACCTTAATTCTTCACAGGAAGTAGTTTCTGCACATTCTGCAATAACTTGGCTTCATATTATCTGACATAGCTCCCTTGTTTTTTTATCTGGAGAAACAGGAAAAGTACAGTTCCAACATGTAGACCTAAACCATTGCTTTATCTTTCCATTAGTATATTAGCTGCTCTCATATGACATAGTATGAGCTCCATTCTCTGAGAATAAAGATATATTTCTTTAAACAACTTCTCCAGGATAAAATGTGGATGAGCTGTGAAGCTGCGGAGTTTAACTATACATGCTATTTCTTCTCTTTAGTAGGATAGAGGAAGCATTTTGACTCTTTGGATTTTACTTTCACATCATTATTCACTGCCTTCTCTGTTTGAATAACACTATTTCAGTGTTCTCAACTTCAGGCCTTCATAAACCATCACATTCCTAAAAATATTGGTGACTTTTTTGCCGTCTGGTGGCTCCGGCTAGTGGATTTATATTTTTAACTTTTCTTCACAACCGCAAAAGGTAGAAACTATTTCTTCTGAAAGAATGAAACATGACAGCTTCCTGTAATCATATGACTTCAGGAGCTCAGGTTTTAAGAAAAGTGATCCCTCTCCTAATAAAATCACAAGTGTTGGCAATTCTGTTCCTGCTTTTGACCACTTAAGTTTTGTAGCAGAGTCTCAGAGCACAGTATCAAAACATAGCTAACTTCTTTTCAGAAATGAAATTTACTTGTATGGTCAGCATTAAAATTTATGGAAGAATCAGTCCCAGCTGCTCACCAATTTCCCCTGAATCCCAGTCCATCAATACTTTTATAAAATCTGGTGATGACAAGAAGAATCTGTTTATGACATGAATCCAATTGGAAATCATGAACTTGCTATATATGTGGATGTGAGACAGGAACTCCTTTTTATAGTTTTTGTCTTTGTTATTCAATTTTATCTGTATCTGCAGTAGGATTCCCCACATTAGTGTCACAGAATAACAAATAAATAAAATTTGCTGATTTGCATGCTTTGCATTTTTTTTTCTTAAAAAGATAAGGTGTTTCGCCCAAGTAAAAGAATTAATTGAAGAGAAAATTACCTGCCAGTAGTACAACTGAGACCAGACCTTGACCCCCTCTAGGGGTTGATTGAAAGCTAATGACAAAAGAGGTATATTTATGGAGAGCCATTTGCTGGAGATAAGCAGACCCAGGGTAGGAACTCAGGATATCAGGTACTTTCCTGATTGTGATGTCCTATACAGATGGCCCATCAATGAAAGAATTAATTACAGAGAATTTGTATTCAGCTTGTTTACTTATTGGCTTTTAATGTCTCTTCTTTCTCTTTTAATCTCTCTACTTTGCCTGTTAGGAGCTATATTATTTTTAGGAACCGTGAAAATCTTGAAGGTGAGTATATTACACACCACACCCAGGGATTAAACAGGCAAGGATCTGTTTGGCCTCCAAGTGATCATTTGTATTAACTACAAGAGCCTGCGAAAAGACAGTGTAGAGTTCCAAAGACTGGCTGTTGGATGGTGGTCCAAAATCTCAGGAATGAGGAGACGCAGAGACTTGTGCTACAGTGCCTTGATTTCCCATGAGCTCTCCCATAGATTCATCAAGACTAGAGGTGGAGTCTTCACACATTATAGGAACACATTCAGTCAGAAGGGAAGCCCAACTACATATGGAGTCCAACAATAGGCACATTTGAAATTTTGTTAAACCAGATCTCAGACATTTACTACAACATCATCGGAAATCGTGCATGATCTCCCCATAACTTCAAAGGATGTGTTAAATGAACTGGAAGGTGAATCCATGTTCACCTAAGCTGTCTCCCAGTTGTGGCTCATGTTTAAGTTCCAGGTTTTTATCCCAATTGTAGAAAACAACTTTAATTTAATAGCACATGCAGAAAGTACTTTTCTGGCATAAAAGGGAGACATTTTTCCCAAAGCAGTTCGCTCAAAAACCATCAAAATCATTAAAAAATTCAATGAAAACTACCTGTGACAAATTGAAGGAAAACTGGGTGTTATCTAATGGTTCATTTCATCAGTTTAAATATTTGAAACTAGGGAATTTCTTTAAACTGTCATTAAGAAGCTGAAGAACTATGTCTTTTAGAATGTCAATATGATAAAGACAGAGATGTGGCCTACTAGTTGTTTTATTGCTACTTTATAGTAGCAGTACTCAAATGATTGGAATGTTTCACGTGAGATATAGGCCTAGATCAGGCAGTTCAAAGTGCTAGCATGACATAATAGTAAACTGAAAGATGACATGGGGAGTCACAGATGCCATGACTTCATCTGAATTTCATCCAAATTGTACCAAAAAAAAAAAAGAGAAGCTGAACTATGCTTTTTCATGTGTGTGCCTCAATGAATCTGTTAAACTCAAACATCACAGTTCATATCTTTCTAATAAAAATAATATTTTCAAATTTTTCTGTAAAAGGGACTTTAGATCATCTTTATAAACCAGTTGGCTTCCTCTCTGGTCTTTCAACTCTCCATGCTTCTCTACCAGTAAATTAAAATTATCTTCCTTGAGGGTCCTGTCCTGGAAGCTGTCCTGAAAGGATATGACTCTTATTCAGCCACTGGAACAAGATTAGATTATTAATAAAACAAGTTTATTATGGAATTACTTATCTCTCTTAATAAACACAGGTTATAAACACAGCTTTGGCTCCATTCTATTATTGTACGGAAAAATAGTCCCACAGTGCTCTAAAAATTAGTAGACTAAAAATGAAGTCAAGATAAGATATTTGCTTCAGAACTATGAAAGGAAGTAAACAAAGTATTCTTACATCGTAGACTAAAAATAAAATTACTTGAAATATACACATTTTTTCATGAAAGATCAAAAATAGATAGGATATAAAAACATAAATAACTTTCCTAAGAAATCCTGAACAAAATATTTCTGTCAAATTTCAGTTGGAAATAATTTGACATTCTGCTGAAATAACAGCAAATTCTATCCAGATTTTACTGTTTATTGATTTTCATTTGGTTTATTTTGATTTTTAGTTACCTATAAAACCATTTATATATTAATTTTTAAAAATATAAAATCTAGTGTCTTTCAGTGGAAAAGACAACTTATAAAAAAAATTAGGAAGATGATGTCATGGGCATCAGTCATTAAATTCAACCTTATTATAGTTTTTTATTCTGAAGCTCTATCACCAGGAAAATATTTTCTCACTTTAAATCTAAGGATGAGAAAAATATTGAATTTTTTATAACTTATTGATGTTCCTAAGTCAGACCAAGACTCAAACTCCTTGCCTATGCCAACAATCTTAACACTTCCAGACTAAATTATTTTTGTTTATTATTATGTTTCTATTTGACATGAGAGAAACAAGGTTTGTTTCTGGATATATGTTACATATATTTTACCATGAGGAAAATTTTTAAATGAAAATAATATTTTTTATTATAATAATGATAATTATTCACTGCTGTTGCTAAAAACATTCCCACTATTTCTGGGACTCAGGCTTCTCCATTCAACTCTAATTACTTTAGAATTACAAAACTGCTGCCTCACACTCAATCAAATCAAATATATATATTATTTATCAAAATTCATCTTCCTGTCCCAGACTTAGATAATTCCCTGTATCTCTCAGAAAAGCATTTACTATCTTATTATATAGATATAATTATTATGGATTCACATGCAAATTGAGATTTAAAAAAGTCTCCCACGAAGAAAAGAATTAATAAAAATATCTGATGTAAGGTCTTTCTGATTGCTAATAAATGTTTAGACTGTCTTATTTCACCACTCTCTAATTCTTAATCCAGATCAATACTGATACAAGGTGGATCTGGTATCATTGAAAAAGGTTGCGTATCTAATGGCTTTCACATGCCTGGAAGAAGAAATTGTTTTTAATAAGAAAAATTATGGTTTTTTTCTTCTTCTTCTTCTCTATTTAAATCTAAAGGTCATATTACACCAGAAAAAAACTGTCCATTGTGTAATCTATGAGGAAATAAATCAGTGTGCAGAATTTCTTCCACTGGCACTGAATGTATCAAGTGAGGTTGGCAATGAACTCTCAAACAGATGCACATTTATATGCTACACTATAGAGCAGAAACTGTCTAAGGAAAGTCATGACTGACTTTTTTCTTTCTAATACATGAACCTGATTCTTAATCCCACCTCTGTTATGGTGTACTGGGGAGCTGTGGACTAATGATAGCTCTGAAGCCTCATGTGCCTCTAAGTTTATGAATTTAAAATTAACATACGGAGAGTAACAATAAATCTAGTGCTGTTTTAACAGTATTACTCCCCATGACCTTAAAAATTATCATACCCAACCCCCCAAAAATTAAAAAGGCCAAGGTACTAGAAAAGTTGAATGCCATTTCCAGTGCATTTTAAGAATGTAAATAGGAAAATAAGAATAAACCAGAAGATTAAGACTCCTTTTTCTCTTAGACTACTGAAAGTTTATTCAGCTGTTTCTGATGTCTCTAAACGAATTTTTCCTTCAGCCATCTGTTCTAACTTTTTCTTCTATGAAAATAGACCTCTCCTGAATGTCACACTTTGGTGAAATACTTATTTTAACGTCTTGTTGATTTCATGCAAAGAGAATGCAGGCTTTATATGAAATAAGCATATCAACATATTCCTTCTTGGCATATCACTGTTCAAAGGCTTTTGCTTTCTAAAACTGTTTTCTTTACCCCTTCAGAGCTGAAAATATTACTCCTCCACAAGCACCATTTAAGACTCAAGTGTCAATGAACCAGGCAGCCAAATGACAGTTACCTAAACAGCACATGATTCAAGACAGTTTTAGGAAATTCCTAACACTTTGCGTCCTATTTCTTCGTTGGATACAAAGGGACAGATTGTGCCTGACCTTGGGGGATGCACAGGAGGCGAGGTGGGAGTGGGGGGAGGCCAACAGGCACATGTTGCTTTCCCTTTTGCTTTTCCTTCTCTTCCAAGCATGCTATTCCCTTGCTGAGCAGCTGGGTATATGGTCTTTTTTTTTCTTCAGCTGTGAACATAAAGACTTCCTGCATTCTAGTGATGAAATGTAGAGTAAGTTTTGCTACTGAGTACAACTGGGCCCTATTACATTATAAGTACAGAAATGGTAAAAAGATAAGGAAAAAATTAATTGATAAGTCTAGCCTGTCAAGTTTCCTTCTGATACATCCTGGATATGTCTCCTATTCACTCTTCATTAATTATCTCCATGAAATGCTTTGACTGCAGAACTCAACCTATGGACATCATACAGTCTGGACAAAACCCTTTTAACCATGAGGGGTAAGTAAAAGCTGGTTCTTGAGTCGGTGACTACAAAACTCAGGAGGATGGGGCAGGTTTTAGTTTTATCTGTAAAATGCAAAGGAAGAACATCTGAGATTTTCTACTTATGTCTTAGCTTTGGGAGGAATAGATCAAATTCTAAGTGTATCCTTTACATCTCTTATTTTTCAGCTATCACAAAGTTCCCATTCATTCTGAATACACCAGAACCTCAAACATCCTGGAACTGTTTTTTAAGATACACGTTTTTCTCTTTACTGTTAAAGGATGGCTTTGGCTAGACACACAGGTGAAGAAAAAATCCTGTCCACTGTTAGTCAGCTGTGTTCAATACCTTTAGATTCCTCAGTGATCCATTTTGGTTCAGAAATTAGGAGGACAGGGCAATCTTCAGCAGGTGTTTCACCCATGCTTGCAATGTCATCTTGCTGCAATTTGAGCCCTATAGACATGGATTGCAGTGTTTCCTGTGCGCAATACCGGCCAGTTTTCTGTTGTTCCTTTACCCATTGCAGCTGAATTGGGGTCTAGTGGAAATTGGTCCGGAAATGCTATGGATGTGAAAGGTGGTAAAAACTGTTTTCTCCCAGGCACAACTCAGTGCCCTACTATGTTGTGTAAACTTCTACTGAGATCACTACATATAGGATACACCCGAAGTTTATGGAAAACTACAACTGATACAAAAACTGTATTTGTTAAACTTTTATGGTTTAACAAACTTTTATGGGTTTTGCCTTGTAGGCAGTTGCTTTACCTTTTCTTTACAGGATTTGCTCTTTTTTCTGCCTAGAGGCTTTTTCCATTCACCCGGTTTTCTGGATAGCATATGGTGCCAGACAAATGGCACATTAAGGGCAGTTCAGTAAACAATATAAGGGCTTTGTCCTCCTCCATACCTTCCTGTGAGAACTGTGAACTTTGTCCTTTCACACTTGATAGAGTGTAGCTTGAGTCTTCCTGCTTGAGGTAAGATTTTGGTGCCACATCAGCTGCAAGGTCTGCTTTGGGGACATGATGGTGAGGCACCACATTCATTGCCATTAATCTCCATGAGGAGACTGTTGGCTATGGAATTACCCTGCTTTTCTTATGCTAGGAGATTCACGGTGAAGTTCTGAGGTCTTTTTCTTTGGGGGAGAGAGGTAGTTATTAAAGGAATTGGGTTTTTTTGTGAGAGAGGGTATTCTGGCTGTTTGTCCTTAGATTGCTAAGTGCAGGGACAGAGCTTTCTCTGGTTCTGTTAATGGTGGTTTGAGTGCTAAAGGGAATCTCAGTCCTGAGATAACGGGGATTTGTATTCTCCACTATTCAGACAAACACAGGTAGTGTGAATTTAACAGTCAGCAACTAGGATGGTTCTACCCAAGGTGTTTTCTTTTGCAGTGGGAACACTAAGCAGATATAGTGAAATACGGTCAGATCTCCCCTGATTCGCCGTAAACAAGTCCAAAATACATGCAGAAAAGTCTTTGATGGTTTAATGTATGGGAAAGGACTTTAAAGCCTTAGAATTTGCTATGAATTCACTCTGCCTTCAAGGTCCAGTAATGAAAGGGGAATGTGCTTTGATTTAAACACTGCCTTGAAAACACTCGGCTTTGTATTTAGAGGCAATTAGGACCACAGCATGCTCCCCATCCAGTTTTCCCTGTAATTATTATCTTAAACACAGGATTGTCTGCCCTTTTGTTCAAGACTGTAGGTATGATTTCCAGGATGTTGCAGGTGTGCACCTTCCCCAGCAGCAGTTGATAACTATGTACATTTGCTCTGCTACATCACCCTATTTCCAAAACAGTTTGTCTTCTTTCCTGAGTATTTAGTATTAGGTAATTCATGGTTTGATTTCTTTTATGGACAATGAAGTCAAACATTTAAAAACCTGATCAGGTACATCTAGGAGCCAACAAGTAAATTAGCCTTCAGGTTCCTGCTAATCCACTGAAGTGCCTAAGGATCTGAAATAAATCCTTTTTATTTTCCACACAAGCTTCACGATGTTGCCCTAATTTCTTATGTAAAAGAGATAGGTCTAAGATAGTGATCCTCTACCCCAAGACATAGCACTTGTATCAAACTCCCTGAAGCAACACTCCAGTCAACACACTTGTAGCTGAGAGATTAATAATGAATGAGTGCTCTGAAGGCAAAAAGCAATTGTTCACACTTCAGCTTGGCCTTCCTTATGGCTTACTTGTGACCGGAAGTACAACGCCTGAGAACTCTTAAGTGGCTGAAAGCTCAGGTAAGTTTTAATCTAAAGCACTACAAATTCAGAGAGTTCTCCCTAATGTATACAATGATTCCAAACCAAGACAGTAATAATAATGGATTATTTGAGCACAGTCATTTCAGGTAACTGGGCAGCTAGTGTTGCTGAGTGGTGAGTACTAGAGGGCTGCAGTGAAGCTTGAAGGCAGGTCATCAGAGAAAGAGATGTGAAAGGAGATGATGAAGGAAAGATGGAGAGAATGGATATGGTGGTGCCAGAGATGCCAAGTGAAAGGTGGACTAACATCTCATTGGTTGCAAGGAAAGAGGAAAGGCACACCACAGAATTTCATACAACTGTTTTGGCTCCATACAGGTCTTACCAAGCTGCACAGACTTACTCACAGCTGTTTCAATGAAAATACTACTTTAATTTATCTTCCTCTCACAGAAATAGGGTCTCTCAGGTATGTCTGCATGAGGCAGCCTAGCATTGTGCAAAGAACTTCTGTTAAGGGAGATCCCAGATAACAGGAGTATCAATATGGGACAGCACAGAGATACTGAATTAGACTTAGAAGCTGTGTTCCTGTGCCAGATCACCATTGCCACCCTTGGGGAATATATTCTTGGTATGCTTTGTCTACCCTGTTTCCAGATCTCTCATAGCACTGCCTTTCAGTATGAACATGAAACTCTGCTTTTCTGCTGTAGCCCTTGAACTGTATCTCTTCCAGCCTTTTCCCAGAACAAATGGTACAGACCAGCTCCCCACTGATCATCAGACACCATAGGTTGTGAGATCTGGCTTACTGCTGAGAATGATGCACAGAGATGTTGACATTGGGCTAGATTCAGACCTTCTTAAGGGCTGGGTAAGGTAATTCTGTTGACATTGGTGGAATACCTCATAGTTAAACAGTGAGATCAGACTGTGGACCAGTATTGAAGCTTTTTTGGACTAACAGTTTACTCACTTCATTTTGGACTAATAATAGTGTTGCCTCAGAGGTGTGTTAGCAGATGCTAGCTGGAGAATTACATTACTGCTACATTTTGTGGTTAAGACTAGCTCTGGCAGAAGTGTCCTTGCCTTCTTCATGGGCAAGATCATCAGTCAACTTCTGACCTGAACTTGGAGGAGCAGAAGTGGTCCTCTCTCCAGTAGGAAGATGTTAACTTTCTCTGAGAATCTGGCTCCTAGCTCTCAGCTCCTGAGCCTGATGAATTAATGCACCACAGTTTTCTAACAGCAGACTCTTCTTCTCCCAGGAGTGGAACAGAGGACATTGAGATTCATCTGAAAACCTGGATCCCAGAGGAACAAAGCCAACACTCCATTCAACATATCACTCACCTTCTTTCCACACGCTATATCGTTACAGCAGGAGCACTGTGGCTACAGTCTTCAATTTCTCAGTAAAACAAGACCCAACCCTGCTGTGTGGTAGAGGAATGTCAGTCTATTTTGATGTTAAGAACCAAAAAGTCATGGATGAAAGAGCACGTCAAGATTTACAGTTTTGCTTTTAATTTACCTCAAAGTGCTGATTACCAGCAGTACTAAATCACGTTCTATGGCCTGTCTGGACATGGAACACCTGGGAAAGACAACCTTGATCTGCAGCGTGGCTGGGCAAGGTGGGGGGACACAGCAGCCCTGCAGTAGCCCTGCAGATGGCTGCACCCAAGCAGTGGGGGAGTTGGTGGCCCAGTTATCAGCAGGCTCTTATCCCTCAGTGACACAGATGCAGTAATGACCTGATAGAATGATCACTGACCTTTGTTTTAAAAACACAGATACTTTAAAAAATACAAAGCTGCAGACAGCCTGCAAAAGCTGTCTGCATCCCAGAACAATGCTATTGCACAATAAAAATCCCATTTTGTTTAAAGAAAACAAACAAAAAATTCTAGCCCAGTTACTCAACAACTCCAGGGACTGCCAAATTTTTTGGGGATAAAAAAGAATAAATTTTAGGCTGGAGTAAAGGGACCTACCTAGATGTTGCTTCTGTGGTCACTTTGCAGGCCCATTTCTGATGTCCCTTTTATTCATAACAGTGTCCTGGCTGCTCAGTGTGGCTGCACTATGTTAAAAGCAGAATGAATCAGAGCAAAGAGAGGCTATGAGTGATGTTCCTGTTCCTCAGGACCCAGAGCCTATTCTGGCACACGACAGTGACCTGGGCACTGTCTTTGAATGCTGAGATAATTTGTGTTCAGACATCCCTGTTTGCCTGTAGTCTGTTGAAGCATCACTCTTTGGAAATTGGTGGTGCAGATCTGGGAATTCCCTCATGAGTCTCAGCCTTCCTGGGCTGCTCCCTGGGGTGCTGCAGAACTGCAGTATTTGAGTGAGCAACCTAAGGGAAATGAAAAGAATCAAATGACAATGCTAATGCAAAGATGAGATTTTTTAGTGTTGGACACAGAATAGAAGTATATTTAATAAACCATAAAATTTTCTCTTTGTCTTTATGGGTCAGTTCTTTCATTCCTAGAAGTCAAAGCAAGGCCAATTATCACCTTTGCTACCTAGAGGAGACTTCAAGACATAATATTCAGTAGAGTTTAAATGTAAACACAGGATAGGGAATTTGGGGAGCCAGTTTAGATTGGTGGTCCAGTTTGATCCCTCATGTTAAGCAGGTAGGTGCTTGTTAATTGCAACTAAACTCTCCCGAGGTAGATAGAATCCAGCATCCAGCGTCATCACAATTTATATGCTCCTCCAAGCAACTTCTGGCAAGCCTTACCTCCTGGTGAGTCTCAAAATGCACACAGACAAAACATACATCATGACAAAATTATGATAGGCAATTTAATCAAGCAAAATGCTATGGGTTTGAATTCTCACAGTATGGATCTCCATATATTTGTTTGTAAGCTTTTTCACCTTATTTAGCTCTCCTCCAGATTTTGGACATTTCAAGGACTTATTTCACCACCATTTGAAAGTGGTGATGGATGTAGGAAGAACACCTCTTTTCATCAAAAGTGAATCTTTTGATTCACTTGCTCTCCAACAGCTGTGTCACCAAAGCAGCAGAATTTCAGAGGTTTTCTTTCCCTATTTTGACCTTACAAGTCCATCTTTGGATCTTTAAATGCAGTAAACTGAAGAGAAGACATGAAAGACATATCTATTCATTCACATAACCAAATATTTCTGAGTTAGAAGAAAACCCAAACAGAGCTATTGAAAATGGAAGTGATTTCCCTACCAGTGCTTGATCTGGTAGCAGAATTTCTAAGACCTGTCTAACTATGTGCTGTGAGAAATTGAGGAGTTGATGGCTCAGTCAACCATTTGCAAAAGCAGTGGGTGCTTTGTTGTTGATGTTCAAGGTCACACGTTCAGAGGGTGTGAGCACCATAAGATGACCTTGACAGATCAACTTTTGTTTCATCAACAGCTGGGGTTTGAACCACTTAAGAGAAGAAGCCAATAAGAAGCAAACCCTTTGAAGTGGGGTAGTGCTTTTCATCATCATGCCAGTGTTCTCCCTTGTACGACTGGCCCAATTGTAAGACTCCCCTCTGGTGAAGGCATCAGGACATTCACACTGTTCATCCCTTCTGATGGGACATAATTTACTCAGTTGTAAAACTTTCTCCCACAACCACTCCAGAGAGATATTGCAACATTTACATGTAGGCCTAAAGGTCTTCATCCCTTCTGACTGGGTATATTTGGCTCAACTGTGCTGATGGGAGGAGCAGCAGTCATGTCTTAGAAAGGGTGATAAACCATCAAAAGTCCCTGAAGTGCCCCCCCGACTCATTTCTGGGGCCTTCCACCAGAGGACTGCACATGACGCACAGTGTTACATCAGAGTGTGAATCTCCACCCCCAGGGGAGGTACCTGGGTGTTCCCACCTCGCCTGAGCATATATTAACACATTGAACCTGGTGTCTTGTGGGCTTCCCTTCTTGGATTAAGACTTCAAGCAATGTGTTAACAGACAGACATCTAAATTGTGACAACCAAGTCTTGTCATTGGATCCATGGGTGATGAGATGTTTCTGCTCTTATCCTTTCTTTCTCTTTCTTTCTTCTCCCAATTTCCTCTTCTCAAAGTATATTGTAAGCCAGATTGAAAAATACCAGTTGGTGCCTTAGTAAAAGCCTTGGTAAGACTGGGTAAGTCACAGTTGGCTAAGTTTAAGTCTTCTAAGTTAAAGTTTGTGAAGTGCTTTACTTTGTCTGCATGTTGTTTTAAAATGTACCAAGTACCTTATCCTACCTTCATGTTTTAAAGTTTGCAAGTAAAAGTTTGTTACTGAACTTCCTGAGAATTTTGTTGTTTCGCTCACGCACTGCCCAGAGTGAATCAAGCAACCTTTCCCTAAGCCAGGTGAGGGGACAAAGACATAACATGTGTACAAATAAATCAGCCAGAAAGATATCAGTATGTCTGTCCATCCTTCTTACATACACCAGGCAATCTCTTTTTACAGGAAAGATATAATTCTGACCTACTTTAAAGCAAAGATTAGGTTTTGTGCATTTCTTAATTATTTATAATTTCTTCATCTTTTACCGAGTAAGAACTCTGGTGATAATTTCTTTCCAGCAGGATCTCTAATCTGATGTTGTCTCCTCAAAATAAATAGGGAAGTTTGGCCACAAAACACTGGTAATCTTAAAAAAAAACCCCAAAAAACTTAGTACTCATTTCAGCTATGTTGAGATATACAATTTTTAAGAAACTCATAGTCTAAATATCACAAGGAAAAAGCATTTTTGTGGTATTTCTGTTGGAAGAAGCTCAGCAACAAATAATGTGGCAATATTTCTAGTTGCAATAGTGCAAGGAGGCATTTCTAGCTGGGATAGTAGAAATAACATGACTGAATTCTTTGGCCTAAGAGATCATTCTGGTATTCTTTCTGTTGTAAAGCAGTAGGTGGGAACATTTTAATGGGAGATTGGGGAATTTCCCCATAGGCAGGTTTCAAGGGCATAAACTTCCTTAAAATATAAATAGGTTAAAACTTGGTCATACAAGCTTCTCTGCCATGCAGTTCATTAATCTCAGTGTAGGCCACATCTTCCTCTTCCCAAGGAGTGGGTTATCTTTAAAAGAGTTCTTTATATGCTTGGTAGTTCTCATCAACTGCTCGCAAAACAGATATGAAAACATACAAAGAGCCAGTGCCATCATCACAAAACTCTTACAAAAACATTCAAGAAACCATCACTGATAATGTACAAAATCTATATAGAAATATTTAGACCTATTTTCAAATATTCTCAGAAGTGCATTTGACCTGAGCAGTCTTGGTCCGGAGGGCAGTTTCAGGAGAGGCTGAAGACTCCTTCATGGCTCAGACTCCCTTGGAAACTCGTTTTGCACAGAGACATACTGAGGTAGCATCCACAATGATGCTCGTTAGCTCCCTCTACTCTCTTGTAAATAGCAGAAACTCATTCGTTTCTATGGGTCCTAACAAATGAGGCTGAAAACAAGACAACCAACCTTGTCAAAATCAGGTAAAATTTACTGAGTTTACAACCTGAGCAAGGCTGCTCATAAGCTGTCAGTTTTTCTGTGCTGGAGCCCCTTTACAGTGTTGGCCTTGGGCACATTGAGGCCAGTGGTGAAACTTCCATTGACAGAAATGGGAAAAATCAGACTTTGAGCCAGAAAGACATGCACACACAATCCCACGCTCTTTTCATTTCTGGTTGCTGAGGTGAAATATGTGTTCATTTGCCTTTTGATTTTTTTAATCATAAGTTTCCAAGGTGTAGTAGTTTGGGCTGACTTCTCCCAAGTTTAGTTTCCTCAATCAGTATTGTTAAGTACAGTTTACTGGTGGTTACAATGTATTGTTTGTCTGTAAAACATCAAGAATATAGTCTAAGCCCATCAGATGGTGAAAGCTTTAGCTGGACACTAGTGAAAGGCTTACTGTGAGAAATGCCTTGGAAGGAAGGGCTGAAATGAAGAAAATGCAGCCAGCTGACACAAAATAGAAAGCAAAAAGACACATTTTTTATAGGAAGAATAGTAAAGCTAGGAAAGACAACAAGAGGGATATTTAACTATATCAGGATGAGTCGGGTATTACAGTGGTCAGGGAATCAGACAATGTGAAGAAGTTTTTGATAAGAAGGTAACATGTTATGTAGGAATTTACCAGAATCTGCAGGAGGTGTTTGAAGAAGAGAAGTGACTAGGACTTGATTTGTTTGGGAGTAAATTTGGTTTAGCAGCATTCTATACACATGATGAGAGAGAAGCATGATGAGATGCAAAGGTCAAAATGGCAGAGATTGACATAGATGAGGAAAAGATTACCAAGGCATGTGCGGTGCAGTTGTGATTGAAGTCAAACATTCTAATTTATTACATATTTCAGAAATATGAAATACTTTTAGGCTTCTGTACCAACTGATTAAAGAGAAAGAGGTAAAAAAACAGGCTAAATATGGTATTAATGTCTTGTCTGCTCAAGGATGATGTGGAAAACAAAGGTGAATTTAGTAAATGGATGAACTTAACACACAATGAGTCTCTCTGTGGTAGTGCTCATTTAGAAATAGAGTAGCTTTAGCTGTCATATGTTTAACCAGTTTCCAAGGAAGGGAAAAAAAGTTCTTTGGTAGTAGCTATAAAGTGACAGAGGCCGTACAACCCTTAACTCCTGGTGAACAACCCAAACCGGTCACCCAGCCCTCCAGAGAGGTGAAGTGGGAGATACAGAGGTACCAAGAGAGTGTATGTGCCTCAGTGTCCCTTGTCCCTATCAGGGCTCCAGCTTGTTTTATACAGGTGGCACAAACAGGATTCCACCCAACACTCTGCAGTACAGGTGAGATCTATCTGCTGATAGCACTGACAAGGGCAGATCCCTATTCCATCTGAAAAGCAACTCTCAACACCAGGTCTTGTAGTGTGGCTCCCTTAGGGAAGTCCTTTGTTTGCTAAACCTGAGCTGCTGGAAGGGAGTATCTTCAAGTCGCAGAATTACTCCTTATAAGAAGAGGGGATATCTTAAAATTCTTTGAAATCTGTAAAGCCAGAAGAAAGTTTTTGAGCACACCCACTGCATCTAGTGTAAGCTGGAAAATCTGACTGGTTTCGTATTATACTTTCTGCTTCTTAACTTTCTCTTGCAGAATTTTCCTTAGTCTTCTTCAGTTAAAGCCTGCGCTGAATTCCAAAACCAAGGTACTGTGTGTAAATGCCTAGTTGATGACATTGGATCATCTGGATCTGAAAAACATCATTATTGGAGAGCTGCTAAGTGATTAAGCTGTGGCGAATGTAAAATGAAGGCTACCCTAGCATGCTGAACAGGAAAAGATGAGACAAACAGTTCACAGGACTGGGAACAGTTGCTTTCCTAGGAGGTGATTAATGGAAACTCAGAGTCACACAAAGTTAGTAAGAATGATGAGCCTTTGCTACAACAGTTATAGGAAAACCTTAGAAGATAGATTTTATGATGAACAGCAAGGACTCTTTATTTCCCAGTCATTTATTTGGTATATGCCACTTTAATTCTTGTATGAATATTTTTTTTAATCAAAAAGTTCCATGACATGAAAAATTTCAGCTCAAACTTCTTAAAAAGTCAGCATCTCTTCCAAGTGCAGACAGTGGCTAATGGTTTTCTTGACACTTTGGAAAGGCATTTCTCTGACACAGGAAAGCAGAGAAGGAAGAGTAGAAAACTCTTGGAGGGGCCTTGTGCAGTGATCACTCTTTGTTTAGCTGTAGACAATTTAAGTAATGTTTCAAATCTGAATCTGGCTGTAGAGTACAAACATTAGGGCATTTAGATTGAATGCCAGAACTTAACCTATGATACCACTTAGCCTGACCTATACAAAATGCCAAGGTTCTCATTTTTTAAAACCTACAGTGCAAACTGGGAGAAAATTCAGTAGCATGACTCAAATGCAGCATGCTTGCTCACCTGAAATTAAGCCAAAAGTTAAAAGTTATTTGAATATAACTTTCTGTATCTTAATTTTCACTTTGGATTGCAGCTGAGTGACTCAGTCACGACAAATCAAATGCTCTATGCAGTTCCTGTTTATTTGGCCTCCTTCTTCTTTCAACGACTTATCTGTGACATGGCTAGTTTTCTGGCAATTATTTACAAGTAATGAAAAAAATATTAATAATTAAAATAATCCTTTAGATTGTCCATAAAAATTTCCTTGAAATTTTTTCTTCTTTCTAAAAGGATTTATTAGGAAAAAGATGTAAATAGAGTAGATAGGCATTTTTTTTTCCTTTTCTTGTTATTTTATGGTCTTGTAATTTAGATGCTGAGATAATTGGTCTCAAGGGCGAGGACACACTTTAAAGGAATTAATTATTAGTACAATTGTTGAGCTAGTTATCTGATTGCTAAGTTACTGGAAGACCTAGGCTAGCCTCTGTTGATTTACTTTTGTAGCACAGTTGTTGAGAAAACAGCAGTGATGTATTCAGACAACTTCAGCCTGTCACTGCAAATCTGAGAATCTGGTTGCCAAAAGGACCTGATAAGCTTGTAATGGAATACCCTGGAGGCATCTGGAGTGACTGTCAGGGATGAGTAAGGTAGGGATGAAGCTACTTGCCTCTCACAAGCTTCCCTGGTGATATGCTTTAGATAAAACTGAAACACTTGTAGACTAGCAGTGGAAAGGTGTTCCCCTGCACTTTGCCCCAGCCAGACTATGAACATCACCATTTTTTGGGGAGGCTGTGTTCCCCCACTTAGGTATGGGAGTCAGCTGTAGGTATGTAGCTCACCTGGGAGAGGGGCTCCTCTTGGAGAGGCAGCAGATCCCAGAGGCTTTGTGGACAGTTCCCAAGCTGGTGAATGTCAGCATCTCTAACCTGTGCACTTCCTGGAGGGAAAAAAGGAAGTGACCCATCCATCACCACTGCACCACCAGTGGCTTGCCTGCAGGAAACTCCTGGCCATGATCCCCCATTGTGTGGATAGAAAACTGGGGTCATGGGAATTTACATCTGAAATTTGAAGGTCTGTTCGTAGGCACTGGCAATAAGCACTGTGACTTTGGCCATTCTCCCATCATTTTCCAGTATGGGATCTACTAGAACATATTCAACTATAAACCTTCATGGAGAATTTTTTCAAGTTTTTATATTTTATATTAATTTTAATCACAGTAATGATATGCCCAAGATGATTGGTACTAAGTAAAGAACAAACTATAATGCATTATCTTGCAATTTAGAGGTGAGACATCTTGTAGCAAAAAAGTAACAGACTGACAAAATTTCCTCCAAACCCTTTTGGGCAGTATAACAGTTTTTTTAGTTTAACACATTTCTTCCCTTGAAATGTGTTCACAGACACCAAAAACCTCGGAGTGTTTTTCCTGGTGTGATATCTTCTTGACAGATGTGCTCAGGGAAGCTAGAAAGGAGTTATTAGATGCTCTCGAGGGTTTTCCTTCTATTTTCATTTCATTTTGCTAATTCCTGACAGTTTCAATAATGTACTGAAATAAGTCCCATCAAAATAATGTTGGACACCTGGGGGGAAAAACCCCATAGATCTGACTTTCCTCGGTGATTACATACATCTTTTTAAAACTGCTTCTAAGTGATGGTGTAGGCAGTAATGCTCCATGCTAATTTGGTAAATCACCACATGACATAATGGAGCAATCAGGACTTAGGACTTTTAACCATATGGAGAATTCTCCATCATGTTTAGAAATAATATTCTCCTTTTGGTGAGAACTTGAAGGAAACGAATATATCCCAAGGGGTTGGTTTAATATGAAGATATATTGATGCTCTTCTATGTAATGTTCTCATCTTTCACTTGTTTTTGAAGTAATAAATATTTTTAAAAAGCTCTTCTCCATAGCATTAGTATAGTGTACTATTAGTATAGTGTCATGAGCACAGGTTATTCAGCCAGATAACAGAGTGATAGTGAAAGAGAACTTTTGCTCAGCTCTATATTAGGTTATGATTTGATTTAAATAATTTAATTATTTTCACAACTTTTTTTTTTTAATTAGGACATATCTAAGATCCCTCAGAAACCAGCAGTTGCTAAAAAGTCAATTTTCCAATCATTACTTTTTCACAGAAAGCAGAAATGCAATTTAGGTCTCTGCAGACTTCTTGGTGAATACTGAGATAAGTATTAAGAAATAAAGTATTAATAAATGGCAAGATGAAAATGTATATATGTACATGGAAATGTACTAAATTTTTATGAAGTTCATATAAATAATTATTAGCTCTGTTGTATGTACTGCTAAAGATATTTTATTTACAAACCTTACTTTAAAAGCACTTCATTCTAATGAGGTTTAAATCCCTGAATTATAGCAGATTAGATAAGGCTTCTAATTTGACTTAATTGGAGAGAAAACCCTTCTTTTGTTTGGTGTGGGGGATGGTCTCAGAACTGTTCTGAGACTGATTCCAGATCTTTCCCCACTGCTCAGTCTTTGGGCATGCCCTTGGGGTGGTCCTGAGCCAGCAAGAGGTAATGTGCATTTTCCTGATATGTGCAGGCTTCTTGGCTGGGAGGTCCCTGCCAATCCCAGGCTCCTGGGCCACTGAGGAGCTCCTCCTGACACAGGATGACAGGGCACAGGATGTCCAGCCCTTTAGTCAGGACAGGGCTGGTCTGCACTTCTTGGGGTGTGAGAGCACCAAGCTGCTGACCATCAAGCCTGGTAACCCAGCAGACACTTTGCCCAGGATGCTGGAGCTCCCCGTCGCTGCTTACCTGCGGCTGGGATTCATTGGTGCTGGCTTGCTCCAAGCTTGCACTGCCCATGTGCCACGGCTTGCAATCCATTCTCCTTTTCCTGTTTCTGGGAGGTTTTTGACATCTGAAAGCTTCCAGTTTTGTTACTGGAGAGCCCCAGCTGACTTCCTCCTTCATGCGTGTTCCTCTTACTGTTCTGTGTCTCATTTCATGGCTGTGTTGTGTTTATTTGAAATCAGGGGGTTTATACCCATTTTGAATGGGTCATTTCTTCCTCTTTCATTTGCAGTTGGAGAAACTGTTCTTAAGAATAATCCCAAAATACATCTACTTAAAAGACATGAGATCAAAAGTCTTCCTAATATTTCTAAAGCCAAATATTTCCTCATACCACATGACTCCAGAGCAACAAGAGCACAGGTATGGATGTATTTAAGAAAGACCTAATATGAACTAATTTTCTGCCACATATGGGGGTTGTGCCCCACAATGCTATTTAAAATTGACCTTGTGAGTAGTGAGGTAGGGATGTTTTTTCTTGTAAAGATTTATCTCCATGTTTGTTCCCAGGGTTTTGCAGAGCTGTCTGTCTAGAATTTCCACATTATAAATGGCTCTTGTTTTGGTAAAGTTTGAATTATTTTCATTAGCTGGTCACCTGGGGCCTGACCAGAGTCAGGCTAAAAACTTCAGACAAGCACTACAGCTTTTGCAATCAGTCTGTCTCTCTCTCCTGTCATCCCCAAGGAAATGAAAGGCAGAAACGTTTATTCTTCAGGTTAATGTTTTAGAAGTGTTTGAGGCAGGAAGCAAATGGACTTATTCATAAGCTCCTTGAGGATGTTTTGTTTCAGTCATGAGGACCAAAACTTTCCTGAATAAAGGCCAGTCAGTAAGAAGTGACCAGGGGCAGGGTCTGCCTTTGGGATGTGTTCCAAGACCTGGGCACCTGGGTGGGATTGGCCTTTGAGAACCTTTCTGACAATCCATGGAATTTGGGAGGCCAGTCATAGAGGCGACTCATACAAGTCTCAAACTTAAGTTAGACTAGGAGGAACCGGAAACATCTAGAGCCATATAAAAATAATCATAGAGAAGTGAAAGGAAGGAGCTGGAAGAAGCCTCTCATTTACCCTAAGGAAGAAATAAATAATTGAATTGCTCACATAAATAAGGATCCTTCTGGAGGGTGCCTAATTTTGAATACCACATCACATTTAGCAAGAGACCTATCTTAAACACCCAACTCGCTCACTGTTTTTTTCTTAGGGAAATCAAAACATTTCTTCTTTCTGGGTCTTTGACAGTGTTCACACTGACAATGACAACCCTGAGCAGACATCATCAGGGACCAGTTGAGGACAGCTGAAAATCTGCAACAGCTATCTGGTGAGAAGGTAGCTGTTGAGTCCCTGAAACTATTAGTGTGCTGTAATTTTTGGGAGCAAATGCACACTGAAATTTACTCCAATGGCCTACAAAAGGTGCTGTTAAAACTGCTTTCTGCTAATGATCTACAAGGCAGGGTTTACATTTTAGGAGGAAATGTCAGAATATTTATTATATTGAATAAATTTTATTTTCCTGTGCACAGAATATTATGGCAAATAGTATAGGTTTGCAATAAGAAACTTGTTTCACTTCCAACAGCATATATTGTTTAATGTGTTCCTCTATCTTTTTCTGTTATTCTGATCATGTGATGGTCTTGCAGATTCTAATTCCCTAAGACATTTCTCTTGTTAAATGAAGAGAGTCAGCAAAGTAAGGTCAAAACAATGTTGTGCTTCTTCTTTTTTTTGCTATATCTATTTGCAGTTATAGTGAGCCTTCTCAATTTCTACAATGAATCTTCATTGAAATTAGAGTTGAATTAAGATTTCTAACAACAAAAACAAAAAAGGTTCATGACTGCTTTCTTATTGTGTGTCACTTGTGTACCAAAGCCAAATGTAGGAGAGCAAGGGGTACATATTGCATAAGAAGCCCATATGAGGGAGCCCTGCAGCTTTCTCAGAAACCATTTTGTCACTACTTTCCTTGGAAGACGTCTTTTTTACATGTTTACCCTTCACAATATTTTGTGGGTTGACCTCTGATGTCTAAGTTTGCTTCTGCTTTGTATCGCTTGTCTCTTTGTGTATTGCTCTCTGTGTCTGCTCCTTTGCTTTGGTTGTTTTCCCTGTAAATTTTGCACTAAGGCACCAATAGTATTGTTTTGGTCTGTAAGGCTGTGATCCAAGAGGAAGGCAATACACAAATCTAAGCACCTGAAGCACTATGAAAATATAACCCTTAGTGAAACAGTCATGCCTTACTTTCTTAAAACACTCTAGTATTAAAATCTCATTAATATAGCTTCTCGTCATAAATTCATGGTTTCGAAGAGAAGAACTTGCACTTTTGGAGAAAATTTTTTGTTGTTGTTTGACACACACTTTCCTTCTGAATTGTCAGACACCTGAGTGCCCTCCCATGGCACCAGTAGCATGATGCTTTTCCTCCATATAGTGACAAATAAACATAAAACTAGTAGTTTTTTCAAACTGTGTGCTTATCCAAGCTGTCCCCAGTCAAGGGGATGTTCTTAACGGGTCATCGTTGCCATCTTTCCTTTGCTATTGTAGTGCTAATAATCTACAAAGTGAAAATCCATCATTTCTGGAAAATCTCTTGGTGTGTCAGAGATAAATTGAAACTCTCCATGTAATTTTCAGGATCTGGATCAGTTTTGTCAAAGAAAGTCCAATTTAGCCTCAGCTCTAATGATAAGCCACATAAAAAGTCAATCATCATTTTAATTTACAAGAACAATGAAAAATACCTCTTCATGAGAGGCAATTTCTGAAGTGCCCATTTGGTGGAGGATGTGTTTTGCCTGTGTGGAATCATTCATTAAGTATCAGTAGATGTGGAGGCTGGCAAGGCAGAACCTCCAGCTCTGCCATCTTCATAGCTGCACCATGAATCTGATGCCTTTGGTAGAAAAGACAGGGCAGAATCTCATCAAGGATGGTGGAAACAGGGGCATATTCCTTAACTCCAGCTTATCTCTTCTTCAGTGGATTAAGTGAAGTCCTGAACGACAGCTGCAATGCAACCTCCCCTTTCCTCAGAAGACCCAACACATCATCTACAGCCATACCTGGAATCCTTCCAGTCTGCTCCAGCACACGGTCCCACCATCCTGCCTGCCTGCACCCAGCTCTGCAACCTCCCAGTCTGCATGGCAGCATGCAGCGGCTGAGACTGCCCAGCCAGCTCGCTGGGGTGAACCAACAAGCTGGAATTGACAAAACATTTTTCCTGACATATTTAGAATATTTTACTGGGTAGAAATCTCTTGAGATTCAACATCTGATTCTTCGGGCTGTCCTGGGAGATTGAAATAAATGAGATGGCAACATTAAGTCATGCATATTGCAGTTGAAAACAAACACAATGGGTCAGATTCCATCCTCGACTGCAGCCACACTGAAGTCTTTGTGGTTAAATACGAGTAAGTGAGGACAGAGTTTGACCTGGTGCCTTGAAATTAAAATAATATAAATGATAGACAAGAACAAACTCATCTGCAAAGCTGCAGAGCAATCCATCTGAAGAACATTGAGAGATACAAAGATCTTATATCAAGGGGGACTTAATTCTTCAAGGATGAAGCAAGATTAATTATCTGCAAAAATAGTTTTGGCTGACTGAATAAAGCGGATTTTGATCTGACAGTTATGCATATTGTGTGGCACATGATTAAATAAACAGATTGCTGCTCAAGCAACTTGCTTTCAATTTGAGATGCCAAAGCCACTAGAATAATCTCTGTCTACTAAAAGAAAATCACTTGGTCACACTGTGGCCACACAGAAGGCCCTATTCATCAGCAGGGTTTGCCTGCAAGAAGGTTTTTTTTTGGAAGAAGCACCTTCCACACCTGCTCAGTGCAGACTACACTGAGCTGACTGAAGGCATGCAGATCTCTGCTTACTCAAAGGGGTTTTACGTTGATGAAATGAGAAGAAATTTCATGCATGCCTTTTTCTCTCCAGTTATTCCACCTTCTGTCCTGAAGCTCTGACAGTAGTTGGATTTCAAAGATCCTGACTTCTTCATACACAAAACCTGTTTTATAACAAACTTTCATACCAATCCAGCCCCGGAGAGGTGTGCAAATTACACATACTGATGCCAAGAAGTGGAAACCATAGAAACAACATGAAAATTTATTCATTCTTGTCTTACCTGTGACCTGAGTGGGCCCATCCTGAAGCTCCTGTGCACTCTCTTGCCTGTTTATGTTCATACCCATCTGTTAGCATGGCACTGCACCCACTCACCAGACAGTCCATCATGTTCATTGGAGCTGATGAAGGATCTGAAATGGCAGCCTGCATGACTTCATAAAAGGCTGTGATTTAGTGCATGTCCACACATGTAGTGTCTTTGGAGCTCTGTATAGTATCATCCTATCTGCTTAATCTCACTGTCCAAGGGTAAGGATTTTTTGTTTTGTTTTGTGCTTTCTAAGCGCCTGCTCTGTCATCTGCGTAGCACATTGCACTTCATATTCATCAAAGGTATTTAGCACTCGACAGGGTGAGTGTTCTAGGACTCTAAGATTTCTATCAAAACCATCACCCTTCCTAAAGCAAGACCTTGTATTTGCCTCATACATAAAAATACAGGGGTTTTGCACAGTTTTCCAGTTCAGAAAATGCAGCTGATAACTGTTTTTCTTTTTAGTTCAGAGGCTTGTTTTATCTTTACTAACAGACTCCAGAATTGTACTTAATGAAGAGAGAAGTAGATTCAGCCTATAGTAAATGAGAAAAAAACCCTTCATCTGCAAGGAAACTTCTCTCAAAATATTTTGTGAACAAGGAGAAGAAACTCCACCAGCTCCGCAGCGAGGAAAAGGAAGTTATATGTTTGGTCTTCGAATATTTGCTTTGGTTTCAACATGGCTCTGTGTGCAGACTTAGCCTTTGGCATATTTCCATCATCACCAAAATATATGGTTTCAGAAGGAAGCTGAAGTTTCTGCTCTGGATTATTTACGTGTATTGTTAAATTATTTCTGAGAGCAACACAGGGAGCTACCCTGAACTGGACCATCCTAGAGCTAATATTTAATTTTCTCTCATATGATACTGCCTATAACAAGAAGATGCATTTAAGGTGTAAAGTTCAAGCCTTATTATTTGTCATTTTCCTCACCAGACAGCAGACAGAAGTCTAAAGTGCAGGGGAGATTCGTCTCTCCAGTGCTGCAGCCAAACTCACCATGGCTCTGGGGACCATCAGCAGCAGTCAGACCTCTGCTCTGCCAACTAATAATGCAGCCAGTGGCACAGAGACAAAATATCTTCCCAGGAATGCTACACAAATAACACCTGAGATTTAAACTGTGTGAACTTGTTTGCACACTTCATGCACACAAGAAATTGGAGAAATGGAGGATAATTAGCAGCATTTCCTTTATTCCATGAGGAGCAGTGGGGAAGTGGCTGCAAGAGCCTTTTCAAAACCTGTTCCTAGGGATTGTCTTTGCAATTCCAGTTGCTTGGGCAGCCCTCTATGGAAGAGGCCATATAAGTATAGCTACTGCTTTTATGCCAGACCAGCACTGAAAACTCTAGCTCAGAGACGAGAAAATGAAAAATAGTAAAATAAAAAGCTTTCTGTTAAAGGACCATTATCATACGAATGAAACCCCAAAATTTCTGTTAAATAAATGTCCATTTTAACCTAAAAAAAAAAAAAAGCAGCTGCTAAATCACTTCTGAAACAGCTTCTGTGCACACATATTTCCCATTTTCTTATTGTAACGATAGGATTCCATTGCATCCCATTCATCTTCTCAGCTGGAGAACATGCTCACCATTGGCCCAAGATTTTCTGCAAAAGCATATATATATTTGGTTTTTTTCATATCTTGCACACCCTGTAGAAGCATATGTGGACAAGAGCAGTAAAATCATGGCCAGGGTATCCTGCTTATTCTTAAGGATGGATAAGAAGTGAAAAATTAGCATTTGTGTTTAAATCAAAAGAAATCTGGGTTTGATGTCAGGACAAGCAGATCTCCTGGTCTGTCTTTACAGTAAAGATGAATAGACAAACTTGGTCTACATGATTATAATTACTTTTTCATGATCCTGAAAGCTGACAAAATCTCTCTGCACCACTCACTCAAGTGTCAAATCTAGACAGAAATAATGGGATGGATAGTTGAGAATTACCTTTCAATAGCTAAGTACCAGTAATTTGTCAAGTAAATATCAAGAATATCTCTAGGAGAGGCACCTAGACTTCTCAGATTGAAGGAATGCACACATATTTTCCTCACCATTTGCTCCTCACTGGTCTCTCATAAGTCTCTGATAGCAAGAGAGTACCAAGCTGGATGAAGTGTCCTCACAGCCTGTACAAGTCCTGGGTTTTTCAGTCCGTGGAAGCTGTGCCATAGCTCTGTGGCGAAGTTTTAAACCTCAGTTCTCAAACTTCAGAGTCCCAAGCCTCAAAGTCTATGCAAATATTGCCTGTTGAAACTGAGCTAGGCCCACTTTCCTTGTTAAGACTGATTGTAATAGTGAAAAGTCATTGCTATGATGTCAAAAGAAATTAAATTTGCTGTCCTATAGTTCTAAGTCAGATTTAGCTGCAACACTTACAGGATATCTTTCCTCTGTAAGCAGATCTCTCTTCACAGGACTTCCATGAATGAAATCTTTCTCCTAAAGATCCCATTTTTTCCCTGAATCTTGGTAGAAATGGGAATTAGGAAAAGAAAGAAAAACAGATAGATGGCATAGCCGTTTCTACAGGAAACCAGGCAAAAATGGTTCACTGAAACTTGCTTAATAATGTGGTTATATTGCCATTTCTTGTCCGAGGACCAAAATGCCAATCTTAAGTGATCTTTTTCTGTCTGTTCCTGTTTTGTTTTCTTACCAGTATATTGATTTCCATCAAAATATGTCAAGGGGCTGAGGAGTTTCTCAGATGATGCACCAGGAATGGAGAAAGCCTGTTTCAATAGCATGAGTACTACTTTATGTGGTGTCCATCTCTCTCTTGGATGTGGTGACAAAGGCTAACAAGCTTCCTCCTGCCAGTAAGTGGAGAGCAGAGGCTGATAAAGGGGATCGTGTGCTGGGAAGGGAATGCGTCTTAAAGTAATCTGGGCAATGACAGGCTTGAGGGCTCTGCAGCTTGTAAGTGGCATGGACACTCACTGACCTCACTTTCTTTGCCTCATTTCACCTGATAAATGAGTGTGGTGCTCCGGGAGTTCAGATCTCCCCGCCCACGGCACTGCAAATCACTTCAGTGAAGGGATAATTGTGTGAGAGGATTTACTCAGAGACCTTTCACATGGTTGCAGTTGCAGAGAGCAATCACTTCCCCAGTCTGTCTGGGCTCTGAAAGGTAAGTCAAATGGAGATCAATGCCAGCACTGACAGACTGACTAGGACTGAAAGAACACTCCACCACAGACAGACAGACCCACAGCTGAAGTCAGCTGTGCTCTGGGGCTGGACTCAGCCCCCAGCACCCTGGCCAAATGTGTGGTCACACACCCGTGACATGGTGCAAGTGCATGTAGATACAGCTCCTAGTCCTTTGTCCAGGAAATCCCAGGCAGAAGTGCAGCAGCTCGCTGAAGCTCCTGCACATGCACTGTACAGATGGCCAGCACATGTGTGATAGGCACGTCAGCCTTGCTGGGCATATGCAGATTACTCTGTGGCAGAGCTGGATGCTTGGCTGCATCAGGAAGCATGAAGGAGTGGAGAAAGAGAGAGAGAGACGACAACTCTCCCACCCGTCTCTGTAAACTAATGGTGTGCTATAATCATATCCATCTGCTATGGAACCCAGCCCTAAAGCATGTGTTTACCATTTACATACATTTTTATAAGAACCCAATCACCTGCTAACTGCAGATTTTGTCTAGAAACGACTTGAATTTGTTTTGGGAGTGCATGTGTGCTGTCACAGCGGAGCAAACTGGAACTCCCCCATGGGTGGAGTGTCTGTGCCTGTTCCTGCTCACCCTGCCTGGAGTCGAAAGCCAAGGCTCGTGCACACACACACCAGTCAGGCTCCTTGGCCATGGGCTCCCAAGGGCCCATTTCCCAAGGGCCTCTGAGTGATATGAAGGCACCCAGGGGTCCAGAGTCAAAAAAGTGTTGAAGTTCCCACATTAATTGGACAAAAGACCTCAGGTTAATTTTTCTCCTTTGAAGTTTTGAATGGTCAGAGGTTTTTGTTTGGGTTTTCTTACATGAGTAAAAGGAAAAAAAAAAAAAGAAAATGAGAAGCTGTCTTGTGCTCTACTTCATTCATTTGGGAAAGGTAATTTCAGGGTTTTTTACAAGATTTGAGGTAATGTGGAAGTAAAATAAGAAATGTCGCTTGGTATCCTCACTGAGCAGTTCAGATTTCAGTACTACAGACAATTCAATGTGAAGCCAAAACAACTGTTAAACCTTGAAAGCGGCATAAAGTGAAATTGTCATCCTCCAGTCAGATTTTATTCTGAGCACCTTGGCTCTGAGAGAAGTCAATAAGAAATGAAGGTGCTGAGCTATTAAAGGATTCAGCCTATAACAGTGAAGGACACGTTCTGCACAGACGGCTGGTTATGGCTATTCCTCATGACAATCATTAATTATATTCAAATGTAACTTAAACATGTGCCAGAAATTTTGCAGAGACTAATCCTTGGAGAACTGGGCTCAGGACCAAATCTCTACATTAACAATAATCCTTTAGAATAAAATACTGTTAAATTATTAAACTAAAATATTTGTTTCAGACTGTGAGAATGTGTGAGTCTCTTCTTGGCTGTCACCTCTTAAAGAAAGGGATGAAATTTAAGTTTCATAGACCTTAGTGCAAGTAATTCAATACTATAACGATAACAAGCCTGTACTGTTACAGCTAGTGAAAATTCATGACAAAAGAGTAGCATGTCCAGACACAGGTTTTATTAAGGATCTGGTTCTGCACACACATTCTTCTAAGTAAATAACTTTTAATCTTTTAATAGATGCAAAGAAATCAGTAACTCCGTTCACAAGGCAGAATGGATTTGCATGCACTGCATATTAGCAGGTGACAAGGGATAATTTCATGTTTATGCTAATCTATAGAATTTAGGCATACCTCTGGATTAAAAATTTCTCAAGAGCTATTTGTCATTTTTCATTATGTCACCTTTCTGTTAAACTCTGTAATATCAAATATGAAGTCATAAAGAGAAATGTAGCTTGAAGTCTGAAAAACCACTACTGGTCTGTGGGTAAACTGTTAGTAGTTCCAAAGTTTTACACCTTAAAAATGTCAGAAAAATCTCATGATGTCCACTGATCGTTATGCATGGTAAATTAATTACTTAACTGGTTTATTAGCATTTCCTTAAAACAAATGATTTACTGTAGCTTAAAATAATAAGGCACTTTAGCTGATTGATAAAAATAAACTTATCACAATGAAATATTTTGAATAATGTGTCTGTTTTGCAGCTATCTGTTCCAGTGCTGTGTGGGAACAGACTGGGCAGTGGGGAGAACATCTGATTGTACCAATCCTGCCTTTGACCCCGTGTCATGCTGCTGCTCATCTCAGCCTGGGTGGTGAACAGCCTCCATCCACAGCTTCTCTGTCCTGGCTGCTGCTGCAGCCTTGAAACTCAGGGCTGTTATTCAGGACAAACACAGGTCTGGGTTCAGTAAAAACACTGCCTGCGTCCTGTCTGGGAAGCATATTAAGAAACTTGTTCGAGGGCTTCAGCTTTAGGTGAACCAGTTGATGATAATAGTTGTTACTTCCAGCTCTCAGGTGCAAGCCTCTTGTTTTCCTGCTTGCTTGGCTGTTTTCCCATCCAGGATGCTGAACTGTGAGTTTCAGACCAGCAAACTGGGACTCTGAGCAGGCTGGCTCCTTCTGACTCTGTTCAGTTTGAAACCTTTCCTCCCCTCACTGTACCTCACACCCCAAAAGCCAGAGATGTTTCTTAGAAAACTCAGTCCTTTTCTTAGAAAGCTCAGTCCTTTTCTTAGACAGGCCTCTTCTTTCACATGTAGGCAGCTACAATAGTTTCTACCTCCTGTCTCTCAGATTAGGGTTGTATTTCTTCCATGCTGCTATTTCTGACCATCAGTTAATTTTCCTTTGTGCATTGTAAAAACAAAACAGAAAAAAAAAAAAAAAAAAAAAGGCAAGAAAAATGGTTTGGGATGACTTTAGGTTTAGGTTTGTTTTTTGGTTTTTTTCTGTAGATTAAGATGCTAAGTTGGTAACATCCCCTTTGGTAGTCCTTATGGAGGACATGTGTTCACCTTCACCCAGGCAGCAATTTTCAGTAGGAACGTGTTTGTGTAAAAATTGAATAAATATATTAACAGCAATCTTTCCTGGTCCTCTGGCTTGCTATTATCAGTTAGTATGCTCCAGGCATCACAGAACACATGAATATTAAAGAGCAATTGTTAACATTTTGATGTTTTGTCAGCACTTTGTGTCAAAACATCTTCCTACTGGGATGCAGCGTGATGACACTGTGTCAAAACAGAATATCATCACCCCGTGCTAAAATGCTGCAATGTGATGACATTTAGATTTACGTGCTCCAAGAGCTATTTGTACCACAGAGGAAAACCTTTCTTAAACTGGTGGTGGCACCTGGCTGGAGAGCAAATCTGTGAGGTAAAGATGTAGCATATAAACTGTACATAAGAAAGACAGAAAAGATGTTTTAGCAGACAGCTAAAACATCTTGTTTTAGCAAGAGCTGGTACAAAAAATTCTGGAGACAAGTTTTTAGCACTGCATAATAGGCATTAAAATATCCATAATTATTTGAAGCCTGGGGTAAAATCACCTGTTTCAACACAGTCCTTCATCATCAGTAGCAATTATTCCCTGGATAGTCCCATTTATGTCTTGAAAAACTGATTCTAAAAGTGTAACTTTCATTAAACATTACTTTTGAATCGGAATACAAATTCATGAGATTCCTTTACTTCTATTTCTTTTCTTTGTACCATCAACCCCTTCAATAATTGAAACAAACTGAAAATTTGAAACAATGCCCTGAATGTTTTAAAGTTAGCATTGGAGGAGAGTAGGAGATGAGAGTATGGAAAGTAAAATTTCTGGGTGAAAAACATGAGAAGCTTCAGATTCCAAAAGTCTATTTTAAATCAAGAAATTATGAACTTCTAGTTATTGTTGAAAACCAAACTAAAATACTCTTAACAAGTGTTGTGAAAATACAAATTACAATATCCTAAGAAAATTTGAGGAACTGAAAATATTTTCCAGTTCTTTAAAATATTTTTGTGTCATATTTTGATTGAAATACTTGGGAAGTTTTGACTGATGAAAATAAAGGGATATAGGTATACCCTTTCATCAGGAGCTTAGTATTTTATACTTTTAGAGAATTACTGATCATTCTAGACCATGAATTCAGAAAAGAAGTAGGTCATACAGTTTTAAAGACTTTTGTTAGGGCCAAGCTGTGAGAGTTCTGTATATGTCTCTCATTCTAATGGTTCTAAAGAAACTTCTCCAAGCATGTGCCAGACTAAAGTGACAAAAACAAATCCTTTTGCTTCCAGTGCTGCATTTCCAGTTCCTAGTTAAGTCACCAGGAACTGTAGCTCCCATGGCCCTCTTTAGGACTGGGCCCCCTTTTCTTCACACAATGAAATTTCCCAAAACAACAAAGAAGCTTCAAGATTTAGTAATCAGCATATGTCATATCATTTGAACATGATTTTTGTGCATCCATTTCAAAGGCAGACTGAATGTTCAGCCAGTGATGTAGCTGGCCCTTTTCCAACATAAATACCATGGTCTCTTCAGCTTTACCATTCTTGCAGGCTCTAGCAGATTTTGGAGGTAATGAGCAATCAGGTACATGAGACCATATTACATATTGGCAAATTTCTCCCCATGGAAAATGAAAATATTATAGTCATGGGACATTATAGTTATTTTCAATGTGGTTAAATTTAAAGAGTGAATTAATCCCCAGTGTAATTTTATTGATTTGAACAGAGTTGTACAGGAACAAATGTGGTTTCAGAGAATTACTTCCATAAATATACTAAATTACAGAGTTGCTTTTTCTGTATATTAAATTCTGATCCTAATTTTGGCTCTCACCTATACACTTACCTTTGAAACTACTCTACAAGCACTAATTACTCCTAATGAAATACCTGCATGAACAAGACAAAAAGGTCTAGCTTTAAAATTAGAGCTGTGTTCCTCTGAGAGGAGAGTATTTGGCCCACATCCCACACAACTGCCATCTCCTAATTCCCTGAGAAGCACTCAATGGCTGCAGATAGAGTTCAGGGCTTTGTGGCAGTGTGACTGCTAGTTTGGCAGAGGAGAAGGAGGAGAGGATGGATACATCCAGGGTCCCATGGAGGTGCTCCAAATTTGGATCTGGGATGTACTCCCAGTTCCCACAGTACAAAAATAGCTAAATATGCAAGCCTTGCCCTCCCACCTGTTTGAGACCACTGCTCAATGGGAATGCCTTGTTTGTTTTCTGATCTTTGTGGAAGTCTCAGTTATTGGATAGCTTTGGTCTGCACAACTTATTTTTGTAAGAAATGTTTGGAAATTTAGGCTGTTCTCTTAAGCTCCTGACATCTTAGTTAATGATGGTATAAATATAGACTGCTGTTAAGGAAAGACAAATACTGAAGTGGAATTAACTTTTAACAACCTATTAGTGTACAAATCCTGAGTAGTGTGAAAAAAATCCATGATCAGGATGCCCACCAACTTTTTCTTCCATGGAATTATTATATTGTTTTCCAAGACAGGTTTCATTGGGAGCATTATTTTAGCTTGAAAAAAACCTGCCCCCTTCAAGGACCTCTGCAAGCAGAAAATGAAACCTCCTGTGAGAAATTGCCTGACAGGGTATTACTGGAAACAGATGATATCCAAGAGGTCTTGGACATGTCTCTCTGTGAGCAAAGATTTCTTTGAGTCTGTGTCTTTCATGGACCAGCAGGGAAGATTCCAAATAATGCCTTCCTGGGCTGTCACCATGCCTTTCCACTTTCTTATCTTCTACATGCATGTCCAGTATCACTGCAAACTAGTAAATGAATATCATTTACTAGTGATAAAGCTTCAAACAGAAAATAAGAAAGAGTAGAAGAGATTTGTTGGTTAGAGTTGATGAAAGGAGAGATAAAAGAAAAGAAAAAAATACTAAGGGTCAAAGACCTAAAGGAGAAAAGGCTATATAACAGTATTCCCAGTGACTTTTTAGATATGGGATAGAGCACACTACTAGGTAGCATATAAACAACAAAATGTAGATAGTGATGATCTATTTCATTGTCCCATGGGTCCAATAAAGTTTTGAAGAAGCTGATTACTGCATGTTTTGGAGAGCCTCAAATTAGACAATATGGGGAAGAAGAGTTTTTAGTGGTTTATTTTGTATGCTGTATGTTTTTACATGAATCAGCTGAGCTTCCTGTTCTCTGTGTTCAGTTATGGTGAGGGAAAACACAAACTAAGTGCATACCCATAGCTGCCCCATCCTGTTGTGAAAGTGCAATCTAAGCAATGGATTGGGTTTTTTTCTGTGCACATCGTTCTTTTTCTGTGCAGGAAGCTGGGGAACAAAACATGCAGCTTGTCACATTCCCCTAAGGTTTGAAGATCTCTTTTCGTGCATCTGTAAAGCTGTGGAAACTTTTCGTCTACTTAAGTATATGACTTAACAAGGTCAGGCAATTCACTACAGGCAATTCTCGGAGATCCTCAGCTTTGTGTTCTGAGGAGCTGAGCAGCACCTGAAGGAGATGAGAGTGGCATTATAGAAAGCAAATGATGGCCAGAAGCTCTTGGACATTTCCTCATGTGAGTACTTGCCCTGGCACATGCCACCAAATGTCCAAGGGGAAACTGAGGCTGTTCTGTGAAGCAGCAGCATTGGCTGTACCAACGCCCAGGCTGGCAGTGGTAGCCAAAACCAATCAACTGATAAACAAAATTAACATATGGACACCCATTGCCATCTTTGCAAGGTTGTGGTGGAATGACTGACACAGTGAGGCTCCCAGTTGCTGTTTTCCTTGGTGAGAGAGTGAATTCTGGTCCTGGTAAATTCTAGTACTCTTTCTACCTTACATCTCCTCTCTGCAGACATATTCCTTAAGGGTACCATTTACATGCTTCTTATAGTCAAGAACAGAGAAAAATATGGAACACATTACCTGTAGGAGCATAGAACACAGCTTATAAATTATTAACACCAGTACAATAGATCAGAGAAGGGTATTGATAAAAATAAAGTAATTTTTGGTAGGATTCATCTCTTCTAACCTGCATTTTCTGAATATGGGGCACTTCAGTAACAGTTTTCTGGACTATTCACTTCTTCTAGACATTTTTTTTTTGTTCACAGTATGCATGTAGTGTGCATGTTTCTGTACATGCCTGTGTGTGTCTGCATGCACAAGAGAGAACTCCAATACATAAATAGATATCTGATATCAGTCTGCTGTGGCCCTACATGAATCCAGCTGCTCTAGTTTTCTGCTGCAGTTTGGCCAGGTTTCACCCCACAGGTGGACAGTAGCAGTTTTCAATTTTTCCTCAGTTGTCTCATTGCTACTCATCCCCAGTTTCCAAGAAAGATGTTGTTACTGCTTAACTATCAGCTTTTTTTGGTGGAAAGTACTGAAATTAAGTATTAACTACACTCTTCCATTGATTTTATAATGACCTGCAATTTGTCAAATCATATGTTCCTCTGCTGTAAGCAAAGAGCAGTATGAGATCTCCCCCAGACAGCATTTCTGCTGAAGGGCTTGGTATTCGGGAGGTGGACCTACTGTGCCTGTAGTGAACGAGTTATTTAATCACTGAAAATTTACATTCCTGCTTCTGCTTTTTCTCCAGCATTTGGAGAATATTTTACAAACTGTGAGAAGGGAAGAGGCATTTTTAAATCATATCCATTTTAACAATTTAGAACATTTTAATCCCAGCCACTGCCCTTGCCAGAACACTGATCAGAACACTCCAGAGCATTAGTAAAATATATATGCAGAGATGATTTTTGCAACGTGAGGTCATCCATAATGCTAAACTTCCCACCACTGGCACAAACATACAAATACAAGCAGACAAATGCATGCTTACATTTTTGTATGCTATATGTATTTTCATACTTGTTAGATAGCAGCACGGGGAAGATTTCAAGGAATAGACAAGCAGATAGTATGGATAAATAATTAAGGTGTAACTCACAGACCGTGGATTAGAATGTATATTCTACCAAACTGACTGTTGTTTTGACGGCTGAAATAGTTTGCTGCTGGTTTGGGAGAGAGCAAGAAAGCAGTGGCAGAGGGTGCTCATTTGAATAATGCCCTAAATCAGTCCCATATGTTGACCCTGTGACCAATCCTTGCTGGCAAAAAAAATCCAAACAAATCAGTGGTATTTTTCAAATGGCTTTCAAGCAAGAGTCTGCATTCACCTAGCCCAGGGTACAGACACACACACAGAGCACTTTGCACCTGCATAAATAAGGCATTTTCCTATATTGATAGCAGGAGAAAAGTCCTCTGTTTTGATTCATGCACAGAAAAATAACAGTGTATATAATTAATACAACTTGACCAACGTATTAGACCTGGTTGTACAGACACCATCCTATTTTTCTACCACTTAACAAATACAGCATTATATAAGGCAGCAATCTTATTCCATGTGTGCTTTGGAGGGAATAGAGAAAGACTGGCATTTAGCTACTACCTTTGCTGAATACTCATCTCCCACCTAAAATGAACTAAAATCCATTGAAGTTCAATGTATAATTACTGAACAGGAACTGAGCAAGCTTCAAATTTGGTTACTTATTCATAGATATTTCTCTGTGTGGAGATGGTGCCAGTTCAAGGCTCCTCGGGCAGCACAGCAAGAACACAGTTTCTCTTTGCCAAGGCTAAGGCCAAGGAAACCTCTGCCAGAGAAAATAAAGTGAGGTATGGAGGAAAGAGGAGTGTGGTGAACAACCAGGAATGGCTCCTCAAGAGCTGAGCTTGCTGCTTCTGGTACTTGGGGAGACCACAGTCAAAGGAAGCAGAGGACATGACTGCCAGGAGAGGCTGCCACCACACACACTGCTGCCCCTCTTCCTCCAGCAGCTGCTGACCTGCTTGTAAGGCCTTGTCATGGGTAAGTAGGCTTGGCTACAGATTGTTTATCTTTCCTGAGAGTCCCTAGGCAAACTGAGCTTCTGCCTGGAGCTAGATCTGCATTTTCTTGTAGCTACAGCCAAGGATTATAGCACAATAAAACCATCACACTAACTGCAGGACACAAAACTACAGAACAGTAAAGGTTATTCCTGCTATAAGGAAATATAGCAGTCTGCAAACCGTGGCCACAGATAAATACAATATACGTTTGGGAAGGTTATAAAGGGACAACAAAATAGCTGTGGTCAATATAACAACCACAAGCCTTTGCAGTCCTCTGCAGGCATCACCCCAAAGGTGAGGGTTTGAGGGAGTTGAAGGAATGCATTGGGGTTTTTGTGGAAAGTCTATCACTGATTAAGACAGAGGACATTCTTATACTTTTTACCTGTGGCAAAGAACAACTCTAGGAATTTGTGGCCTGATATAACCCCAAGGAGTAGAAATAGTCATCAGTCTACAAAGACTTTAGATGGTACCTGAAAGCAAGAATGAAAATATAAACCACAGAATGAAGGAAATTCTTTGTCTCTCTTCCCTTGGGAGGGAGGCCTCCTAAAACTACAGCTGGGTTAATCTCATCTGTAGTGATTACAGCTGGTTTGATTCTCAATCAAAAGATTGCATTTCTCTCTATTGAGGATGTAGATATTTTACATCACCTTCACAAGTGCTCCAGAACACTCCCAAATTTAGCACCACTCTAGCTTAAAGAACATAAACACAGTATTTCAAGATGTAAAAGCAAATTAAATCAGAACTACTGTTTTCAAAATCTCTCTGCATTCATAGACACTAGGTGTGACTGGTCATGACTTTGGAAGTGAAAATAGTAATTCTCATGTAATATGAGAGTGTCTGTAAATTCCACCCTTTCCTGCTGAAGCCTTCAGCACTCTCATGACAAGCCTATGCTTAGTCATATATCTGCAAGCCCAGTAATTCCTTCATGCTCCACACCTATGCCATTCTAAGTTGCTTTATTCTAGTGAGACTTCGCACATTTTAAAACTACTATTTGAAAAACATTCTTGTTAACATTTTCCAGTAACACGTCCAACTATGATAAGGGTTTCCCTTGGAATGCCCTCGGCAGAGAAATGTGCGATGCACACATAGAAGACCTCATGCACCCAGGCTGCATCAGACCAGTCATGTTTGGCCTCTACCAACAAGTGCAGTGAATCTGCCATGGACAGGTGAGCAGCTCTGCCCAGGTGGTTCATCTGAGCCTGTGCAGTAAGCCTGACACCTGCAGCTTGCACTGCACCTTTTGAAAGTTTTCTCTGTATGCAGAAAGCCCTCTTGTGTTTTGCATACCCAGCCTCACCGAACAGGTGATTTTGCCAGGATGCAAAATTTTGTCCAACACTGTTGATGTTTTCTTTAGGAATAAATTTTGGACTGTAAGAGGTGGATGTGTCTATAGAAACACAGGTCTGGGTGTAACTGCACAGTGACAGATTGATTCCTCAGGAGTGTACAGGTTCCCCGGCTGATTGCTGGGGTCACCGAAGAGCACAGTTTCTGCTCCAGCTTATGGGTGTGACAGACCAACGGACAGCCGTCCCCAATCAATAGCTGCCCATATGCCAGAAAGTGCCACAATTCTTTTTTCCAAGAAATGCTCCTCTCCATATCCTTAACTGGGTCAAATGCCTGCTGGATACGCTGTCTTCTTCATTGACGGTAGAAATGACCAAGACAAGTAATTTAGATTAGACATAGAACTTTGAAGTGCCTAAGAACATTAATCCCTTCATTGCTTCCTGAGAAACTGGGTCATACACATTCAGTTCCTCTCTCTATTTGATTCTATATGTGTCTGTCATTTCTCCTGCTGCCTATTGGTTAACTCCAGGCAAATTTGACAGAAGGATGGAAGTTTCAAACAAAATTATATTTCTGCAAACTTTGTGGAGTCGGTGGCTTGGTAATGGAGGTTAGCCCAGTTCAAGGACTGAACAAAAAGATACAGTGTAAGAGTAGCAATTATCTACTTGGTTTGGTCTGTCAGCTGGAAAGTCGGGACACATGCATGGACTGACCAGTCAGCATTGGAACTGATACAGCTCATACTTCAGCTTCTTTAACCAAAATCCAGTAGACAGAGAGGCATGGGAAAATAGGTGGCATCGAAAGAAACTGCATATATTGCAGAAGTTTGAGGTCACAGGTAGTCTCAGGTTACCGCAATGAAAGTGCACAGACAGACATACCTGATGAACACGTACAGCCTCATTAACAGTTCGACACAGAGCAATTTGCACATGAATGTTGTGACACATAAAAGCCACATTTGGAGCCTATAGTCTCTATTATGTATGCTGTATAACAGACACTCTTGTATTCTATATAAAAATATACACCATATAGGTATGAGCAAGTATACATATAATGCATATACAGATTCTGTATAGGCTGCATAAATACACACAGTCTGTTTCATCTTGTACCATACATCTGAACTCAATGCAGTAATTCATCACATAGTATACAGTGTACTATGCCACTATAAAACCCCATTACATATATATAAATATAGGCAGCCGTGGTATTGATCTCGGTTCTTTGAATCAAATACATAAACCTGTTTCCTAGAGTTCAAATCAATGAAAGAGGGGGGAGAGGAGTGAATGTTTTGAGTGCATTTTTTATTTTTTATACTTAATATAGTCAATGGCTGATTGAAAAATAAAGAGAATATAAGGAAGAGAAGGCATGTATCTCAGATACAGATAGATTCAATATGTTTGTAATGATCTCTAACTGGGATGATTCTAAACAGAGTATTACGATGCCTCTGTCATTTTGTCTAGCTTTCCTCAGATGGAGGAAAATGATGCTGGTGACCTCAGCAGAAAGCAGAAACTAGCCAGGACTAGTGCTCTGGAAAAAATCCAGCCTTTGGATTCCATTGGCTCAGGTGTGGAGGGCCAGCACAGCTGCCTCAAAGCCAGGCATGGGGTATAGACCTGGCAGCTGCTGAGAGCCCAGCAGAAAGGAGAGAAGAACTGTTACCTCCGAAATTCTCCTTGTGGGCATGATGGAATAAATATGTATTTGTCTCCTGGTGCTAAAGACATTCTTTCTGCAGGGAAGTGCACTGCAGGATGGGAGATGATTCCCTGTGGCTACAAGGCAGAGGCAACAAAAAGCTCTGCATACTCAAATAACTGTGCTCTCCTAGGGGAAGCAGCTATTTAATGTTACCTGTAATGTTACCCTCTGCTGCAATGTGAGTCACATCAGGTCTGGCTGGTTATCAGCTGCTGACCATGAAGGAAGGGTGGAGAGGGTTTGTGAGAGTCTCAGTCTGCTGTCTGTGGCATGTCTGTCCAGGAAACAAGCCAGGAAACATTTGAAGGAAACTATTGAGTTTGGTAGTTGGTGGGTGGTCCGATAAGTTTGACATTTTTCATGCACCTTATTTCCACTATAACTGGGTGGGGGTTTTTTTCTTCAATATAATAATTTTGTTTTCCAATTTAAGAATTGCTTTGAAGATTCTTACTCTTTTTTTTCATCCTCCCCCAGTGCCTGCTACTCTCTGCATCAGACTTTCAGGAAGAAAAAAAACAAAGGAACTGCTGATGGAAACTTTTTGATGTGAGTATCTGACTTTTGAGTTTGCTTGGGATGCTGATAAAAACTACCAAATTTCCCAGGCATCTGGAAGAAAACAGAGGTATTTCTTTGTTGCTTTCTCCTCCTGGGATAGTCTGCCTGTGTTGGCTGATGTTTCTTGTGGCAGTTCAATAAGGTGAGACATTTAATTGGTATATTTAATGAATAAATTATAGCCATTTAAAATACGACCAGCAACTCAGCTAGTGTGGGTTGCCAGTCTTAACCATCACCGTTTCCTTCTCTGCAGAGGAATGAGGGCATCTTCACTGAGTGTTTTTAGCAGCACATTCAGGCTTTGACAGAACTCCTCACTCCTACAGCTCTCACTCCATTTTGTTGCTTCAGTTTCTCTGGGTTGATTGCAGCTGCAATATGTTCTCTCTTCCTTTTTTTCCTTTTCGTAGAACAAATTTACACATAGCAATTTCACCCATGTTACAAACCTCTTAAGAATACAAATCTGCTTACTTGGAGATGTTTTTTGGCCTGAGTTGTGGTGAGAGGAATTGAAGGTCATAGCAAATGCTTCTGGCTTGCTAACCTAACACCCTGTGGCACCCCTCTGATTTTTAGGATTTCAGTAAGATTGATTTGAAGGAGGTACATTTCATGAGCCTCTTTTAGTAAAGTCACTCATGTGACTGTGTTTTTTCCTTTCTGAACAAGAGCCAGCTTTTTCTTTTTCTTTGAGAGTAAAGATATATTATAGCTGCATGCATCAACTGCCTCTGTTGATGTCCAACAGAAGACAGGGTTAAAAACATCTGGAGTATTATTCATTACTAAGTAATCTGTGAGCTTGTTTCCATTTCTCCTTGAGTCAGGAGGCTGACAAAAGCAAAAGGTCACAGCCCAGCCAGGCTGTTTTGCAACACTGAATATAAAGTGCACTTCACTAGATTCACATAAGGTGCCATTACCTATTTATTTGTGCTATGCAAAGTTAGACTGTGAAGCAATATAAAAGTGACATTTATATTGCATGAAACAATAGGATTATCTCTGCTCACAGGAACAAGGGGGCATTCTGATCATAGCCAGGATCTGCTGAGGTGTTTGCCGTGAGTAATATCCAGTGTTGGGATCAACAGCAGGTGAACTCTGAATTTCGCCCAGATTTGGTGGCATATTCGTGCAGGGGTCTCAAAAGGATTGGGAAGCTTTTATATCTGCTGTAACTCTGTGCCTGTACACTAACATTGTGTGTGTGTATGCCTCTGCACTGTCACAGCTTCCAAGGTGCAATGACTCCAGAACAACTGCAATTTGGTACTTGCTCAGACATCAGCCCTTGCTGAGGGCCTGCAAGGATGTTGTTGTAGCATCACAGCCATGCAACTGCTTCAGTGTGAGCCAAGACCTTCTTTCCCTGGGCTGCAGAAGGATCAGAGTGGATTTGCAGCACTGGAGAGGGCCAGGGCAAAATTTCTTTTAACTTCAGTAAGGTGCAATATCAATTACCTCAGGGTTTTTGTTTTGTGTAGGTTTTTTGTGGCTTTTCTTTTTTTTTTCTTCTTGGTTGGTTTAGGTTATTTGGGGCCTTTGGTGTTTGGATTCTTTTGTTTGTTTGTAATTTAGTTAATTCTTTGGGTTTTTTTTTCTTCACAAAAAATCAATATTGTAACTAAATCATATTGGGAAGAAAACATTATAGTTTTGCTATAGCAGTTAAAAAGTTCACACTAGGAGGCAAGTTGCAAAGTGCCAACACATCAAGAAAAACATCATATTCTCTAGTTTTAATGAATGGCTTAGGTCTACTTCTCAGTCTGCATCTTCTGCAGATTTCTTCAGTTCAGCTTCATTTAGATTGTGCAGGAGGATTTCAATATTACTTTGGGAAAGGGGCAGTAAGTGAGATGTGACACAAAACTGGTCTCTTGGGACTCAAGTAAAGTGAAACTCTGAATCCAATCATTTTTTCTTAATCAACACAATATTGAACTTCATGTAAGCAGGATACTATATTTTTCTGCTTCATCTCCATCTCATCCCATTTCACATCATCCCACTCAACAGTATCAAGGGTGAGAAGAGCATTGAGAGTTTGTAAGGCAAATCCACAGGGAGACAATTTTCCCTCTCTTCTCCCCCAGCATAACAAAGACCTGAGGGTTGCAGATCCACCCATATGTTACTGCCCTAGTTCAGCCTATTTGAGGATGGTGAATCTTGTCTGCTTTTCCCAACAATTTCTCAGTGCCAGCTCTCACTTTTCTCTATGTTTGGCAAAATTGAAACCAGTTTTGTCTTTATCTGGGGCTGATCCAAGGCCCAGGGATCCCTCCCCTGTCCTCATCTGATCCCAGCAGGTTTCTGGCCACTGAGGATCAGCTGGGCTCCCAGAAGCTATGCCAGCAGCTTTGGTGGGAGCAGCTGCCAGCTCTTGATTACACGTTTTCCCCAGAAGTATCTTCGGCACTTGCTTTGAGAGCTGGTATTCAGACATCTTCTAACTAAAGATGCTGCCAAACATACAGCCAAAATCGACCTCCCTGTTCTGCAGTACTTGCAGTGCTAGATTTTGAAGTAGTTGGCCAAGGATGCAAGCAAAGTCACAGCATGTGTAGGATGAAAAGGATGCATGGCATCAGCATACTCTGAGGTGATGCCAGGCACATCCTGTTAGATCTGAGGCCACAAACATCTCCAGCATTGATTGAGCTAAAGGAGAGGGCAAGTGTGAAGAGTGTGAAAAGGGGAACATTGGGATGGATACCAACTTCCATGTCTAGAGGTCAGCAATTATCCTTCTTTTGAAAAAAAATAAGGCAGTAGGATCACTTTTCCAGGTTTTGTGAACAACACAAAATCATGGCTGAGGCCATAACTCATGCCACTAGATTGTCAAGACAGCCTTCATTTTTCTAAGCAGCACCTATGACACTGTGTCTTGTGTCCTAATAGAAAAATTCTTTTTCATGTGAACATTATTGCTTATGAAGGGAAATTCAAAGCACACCTCTCAGAATTAGATGATTGTTTAATAAAGGAGGACCTGTATTCAGACAGATATCTTATTGTATTGGGCACAAAGTACAATTTTAACATATCCATCATGATATAATCTCTATCTTTGCAGGGCTGTGGGCATTAAAATGTAATTAGATGAGAAACATCTTCAGCTATCTCTGTGCAGTGCTCTACTTCTGATAACAAGTCCTGGCAAAGGCACAATTTAAATAGCAAAATATTGAGGCAGATTCTTTTTGGTGAAATCCCTTTTGCCAACAGAGCACTGCTAATGTTGGCAGTGATGATTTTGGCTCCAGAAGCTAAAGAAGGCAAAGCTTGCAGTCTTGGAAATGATGACAATCTTTCATTTGTCCTCCTGGGGGTGAAGAATTTTCTTGCTACAAGAAAACTCAGGTTGAACTCATCAAAGAGACTTGGTATTTGTTAGTTCGAAGTCTGTCAGCAAACTCCACTGTCCTCTGCTGCTTCAGGATCTGAAATCCTTACAATGCAGGTCCCTAATTACTATTTGTAGGCAAAAAAGGTTAATATTTCCATTTACTTCAATCATCAAATGTTTATTTCATGTTTGAAGGACTTCCATGAAGACAAAGGAGAGATGCATTTGCTAATGCAGTAAAACCACACTGCCATGGTTTTCCAGGAAGTCCTGTGGACTTTCCTGTCTTTCCTGTGCTATATCGTCTACTCTGTATGTTTGCTGGGAAACAAAGTAAGAGAGTAAATGTAAGGTGCTAGTAAATGAAGCATACAAATTCACAGGACACTAATTCTCCTATTTTAATTATGTGGAGAAAAAATTATGCAATGCTTATGGAAGGAGACAGGTTCATAGAGGAGATCAATACTACTACTTTTCCATGGGACTTTTCCAGTACAAGAGACAGGTGTACTCAAATTCATGAATTTAGCTTCATTATTTGCTCCTTTTTTTCTTCCACTTGGGCCTTTCAGTGAAGTTGCAATCTGTGGCAAAGAATAAGGGTGGCACCAATAAAAAGCCTTCTGTTAAAAAGAACTAAAACTTTTCCCCTATCTGTTTCAAGGTAATACATCAGACTAATAAAACAGTTCAACATTCCCACTGCTGTTGTAAAAGATAAACACTTTTTTTCCATAGGGCAATGTAAGTGTAACCTAAGTTAGATATAATTAGCCATATTTTCTCCAAGAAATTGTGGGGAAGGGGAGCTTGGGGGAGTAGGAACAAGAAAAAGCACAAACTCTAAAAAAACCCTTAAAATACAAGAAGAAAAGAAGAAATATTGCTGAAATCTAAGATGCCAGGAAATGTGTTTCAAAAATCAGATGTTTTTATAATGCATAGTGATCTTTGCAAAAAAATAATCCCCACTGCTCATAAAAAATGATGAAATGATATAGTTGCAAAGAGTTTGCACACCCTCTTCCTGCCTGCCCATGATTGCATATTTAACCTCAGCATTAAAAAATGTGAAAGAGTTAGAGGGTTTTTTTTTTTTCATTCTATTGCCGTTTGGGCAAACAGGCTATTTCCAAGATATATTTGTATTATAAAGGCTAGTTCCAATGTGCTCAATGCCCACAGCAGGGTTCAGATATTCAGAAGAGCAAAAAACCACAGTTTCCACTACCTCAGTGGAAGGCAGTGGGTACTCAATAGTCCTGAAAATCTGGCCAGTCTGTTTAAATAACTAATTTAGGTAACTGAGTATTGGTGCTGAGTCCTTTTGCAGACCTCTCTTAGCAGGATGAACAAATTAAAAATAGAACTCACATCTTGAATTCTATGTTCAGCTCTTTGTCCCCATTTCCAAAATAAAAGAATAGAAGGAGAAAAAAATGTCAGAAATTACAGCAATGTGCAAAATTAGGCATTGATTTCTATATAGTGAGGTAGATTAAGAAGATCTGTCTTGGAGAAGAGAAATGTAAAGGGATACATGATAAATAAAATATCATGAACAGTATAGAGAAGAGGAACAGTGAAGGATTATTCGCTATTTTTCACAGTTCAAGGACTAGAAAGCATCAGATCACAAAAATTAATGGGAAAAAAATCTATCAAGGATTATTAAGCGCAAAGGTGCAGCTTTTTATTTAAGAGGTCATTAAACTGCAAACTGATGAAAACTGTGAAATAGACTGGGAAAAATATCACTGTAAACTTGTTCTGGTTTTCCTTAAGTTTCTGGGACTTGCTACTGGCAGAGAAGTGGTAGTAACCTTCATGGACTTTTGGCTGGACCCAGTGCAGCAGTTCTAGTTCTTATAAATGGTTGGGCAATTCAAATAGCAGGGAACCAGACCCATGATGCAAGAGGTCATTTCATCTCTTTCTGCAGTTCATAGCTGAATAAACAGATCAGTGAGTAGGAGTTGAGAGGTAAATTAACTTTTGTATTCAGCACTGGCAGAAAGATAGTACAACATCATATCCACTTCTGGTAACTGTAGTTTTTAGAGGGTGTCAGGAACTTGGAGAGAATACAAAAAAAGAGGCACCGGAAAGAGTGGTGAGATGAACAGAAAGTTTTATCCAGTTTTACTTCGGAAAAGAGGAAAAAAAAATAAAATTAAAGGAAAGAAAATCAATCACTCAAGGGCTTTTTAATCTACTGAAAAAATAAAGAAGAGCTGAAAATTAAATCCACAAAAATTCAGACTGGAAATAAGGCAGACATGGGGGAAGGGAGGTGTTATTTGGTTGTTTCGTTTTGGTTTGGTTTGGTTTGGAATGGGTTGGGTTTTTCCCCTTCCCAAGGGAAGGGAATGTTAAACTATTAAAGAAAATTACAAAAGACATAGTGGATTTTCCATTTCTTAATATCTTCAAATAAATACTATTTTTCCAGTCAAACATGTTGTTGTATTTTATTCAGGGTTAACAGGTTAAAAAAACCCTACCACACACAAAATAGAAGGACAGCCCATTTCTTCTAGCAGTCCTGACTAGTGTTGTTGAGTTGGTGACTGTAAAGAATCCCTTCTCCTCTGTGTACTCACCTCAGCGTCTCCCTCCAGTCACATACAACCTCTGACTCTTCAAGTATCCTGAAAGCAAACACACACCTTTAAACTCCAGGTTCTGCTGGATGGGTTTGTAAAATCTTCACAAACAGCTTTCTAAATGCAACTATCTTTGTTGGTTGTTTCTGGAAGTGATGAACTTCCGTAAGTCCTAGGTTAATCACAAGAACCATGTAAAATCTCAAGGTCCTCTTCAAGAGACCTCAGAAGATTACACTTTTCTACTTCATTTCAGAAACAAACTATACAAACTATATATTTCTAGCAGATATGTGTCTGAAGGACTCAAGTTAAAGAGGCTCTGGAACCTTCCAGCACTTAATGTCCTTGACATGAATATTTATTTTGAAAGCACCTTCTTCCATTTGGGGAGTAAAAAAGACCAGTTCCTTTCAGGAGATTTAAGCTGCTGCTTTCGGACCCCTCTCCTGTAGGTCCACATCCTCCTTAGATTACAGCTATAGACTGGAGTCCAGCAAAGGTCTTTCAAACCTGAATGGAGTTGAAGGATCACATGACATGACTCTAGGGTTCTTATGCAAGTTTATACCCCTCAGGGTGACATTCACAATTTTCAGCAAGCATGTTCATCTTCCAATTCTTCTTTGATTTTTTCCTGTTGATCTGCTGTCTAGTCAATTTCTCCCCACCGTGAGCATGTTTTTCCACCAAAGTGTAGAAACGGGCACTTCTGCTCATTGCCTTCATGTAACAGTACTGTAATTCTGTAATAATTACTGCATTAGAACATTTCCCCAGTCACTCTACTTTGTTTTTTGCTTTTATTTCTGCCTCCAGGAGATGGATGCTCTTTATTATTATTATGTGCTCTAAAAATGTAGTAACTTAGTTTTATCAACAATCCAGCTTACTTAAACAGCACTGAATGGCACCTGGCCAGGACACAATCCAGTTGCAACCTTTCTTTATTCATTCTTCCCATGGAACTGTAAAAAATTATGAGTATCTTGGAAAATTTATCTCAGCATCTTCCACAGAGTCTCCAGTCTACGCTTTCCTACCCAGTTGCTTAGTGCAGTAGAAATAGTAGTAGTAATACAGTGTCAAAAGTCTTCAGTCAAGATAGGTGTTGCTGTATCTACTGCTACTACACAGTCTTAAAGGTTTATTACGGTTGTGTGTACTGAAGTTAAATTGTTCTTCCATGATGAATCTATACTATTTGTTACTCAAGTCATACTGAAAAAGAAAAGAAAAAAGGTATTTAATCAATCAATTGTTCAGAAGTGTAGAAAACTGAAAATGCAGCAGATATTTTCCAGTAACAGGGAATCCTTGCTGAGTATGTGACTAGTGATTTACACTCTTCAAATCACTGTCTTTATCAGAAAATGTAATTCTCTCTTCTGTATCATTTGGAAACAAGAACTAAAAGATCTCCTTATTTTTTCAAAAGCCTTAATGTAACAGTGTTGAGCAGAAGTCAAAAATATTTAGGCAGCTTTTATGGAATAAATGTCATAGCCCTGGCAACTAGACTGAGATGTGCTCACAAGTACCTTGCTACTGAACAGAGAGAAGTTTTTTCTTTGCACCCACCCCTTTCATTGAAGGATTTCCCTCTCTCAAATGAATTCCTGTTCTAAAAACATTTCCTATATTGGAAATTCCTATATGATTCATCTTAGGGTCTGGCCCATTTTTGGGGGTGGCTATAATGGAGAAGTTTATGCTTTCTGCACTCACAGCCTACTGTGGTGAGGGATGGTGAGATGCAAAATGGGCCAGAGTTCAGCTGGCATAATTCAACAGCAAAAGTTTTGAAATCAGTGGATGTCTACTGGTTTATATCAGCTGTTCAAAAACTGAGGCAAAAGCACAGATTCCAGCTAGCTGAATTGTGGAGATGCTGTCTAGAGCCAGCTTTACAACTCAAGTTTCATTCTGTCAACTTCACAGAGTGAGGGAAGGAAGTGAGATAAAACAGTTAAATGTGAAGCTCATCCCAGTGCAACTCATTTGTAATTCTAAAGAACATTCTCTTTTGGTCTTTCCAGAATGTTTTTTACCAGCATTTTACAACTGCAGGTAAAGCATGTGATGAAATAACAAACATATTCTAGATTGCTTAAGGAAATGTGGGCAAAGACAGCAAAAGATCCAGATGAGAAATCCAAAATCCGCAAAGACTGGCATCTGACAAACACAGGCCTGTTGGAAAAGCTTGTACAAGTGGCTGAGATTAGTCATATCAAACAATATCTGCCTTCTACCCCAGCAACACTACTAAAGTGAGGTTTTTACAGTTCTCCACATCCCTACCAGCTCTCCTGCTCATGCCTGGATAAATCCATGCCTGGGTGATGAGCCAGAAAGTAATTTTTTGTTTTCTGTACTCACTAAGACTCACATTCATATCTTGCTGGCTCATGGGAAACTATGACCTAAAGAAAGGGCAAGCACCCTTAAAATCCAACTGGTTTGGTGAACACAATATCAAGAGCCGGGAATATATTTGGAAGATAGTTTTTGGACCCTGGTGTCTTTATTGCTACTTAATGACAGGATGTTGAATCTGATGCTTTTGTCCCAGTAAAGATGGAGTTTGCAGCTGTATTTTGCCCCATGATTAAGTTCAGTCTGGTAATGGCTCCCTGTGTATTTGCCAGACTGCATAGGAGGCACCTATGGGAGTGATTAATAGTACATTCAAGCCTATGAGTTGTTTATTTGTGTTCCTTACATTAAAAATATTTTTAAAATGTTAGCAGTTTCATGAAAGTACTGGGAATGATATTCCTACCTACAAGAGTCAGCTAAAACAGATGTTTTCAGAGCAGTTTAAACCCAGACTTGGAATACAGGCTACCTGTCCAGTTCTTGTGGTCTCTTCAGCAAAGTCTGACACACTGTAGGAAGGAGCCAAAATCCTGCTGTTCAGTGCTGTTAGGATTTCCATAAGAGAAAAAGTTCACAATCTCACCTCCACATACGTGAAGGATCAGGCTAATGAGATATGGCCATAGTGACATTTGGCCTGTACACTGAGGGATGAGGCAGGCCCTGGTCATTCACTGGTGGGCAAAGATGCAGAACTGCAGAAGGTCTCTAGACCACCCCAAGTGCAGAGGAAACATTGCCATGTCATTCCTGATAGATGTCCATCAAACTTACATCTACAGATTGCTGCTGGTGAATAGTCCACAGCTTCCCCGACAAGATACTCCACAGCTTCCTTTCCTAAGAGCTATGAAATTTATCAAGCTGGAAGAAATAATTTTAAAATGCTGCTGCTATGGCTTTAGGAGCCTTTTGACTATACAGTACTGTCCTGTCTCATTTCACAGGCAAGAAACTGGAGTGATGGATAAGAAATCCAACTTCCAGTGATTAACTGTTTGACTCTGGGAACATGGATTTGACCAGTTCAGTCAGGAAAATGCAGATAAACATGCAATGGTCTGTTTTTTTCAATCCTCACAAATGAAAGTGAAAAGACACAGTAGATAAAGAGCAGACATTTAACATTACATTATTTAATAATTTAAATTATTCCTGTACCAGGAAGAGCATAGAGCAGGATATAGTCAAACCTAAAAAAGGGCTGAGACTGGGAGGAAGTCATGACAGTCTTTTCTTCAGTGACATTTTTTTGCTGTATCAAACTGAGTTGTCCATTAAAAAAAACAAAATCATTGATGATCAGCAGAAAGAATCACTTGCTTTCTTTGCACACAGGAAAATGAGTCCCCTGAGCATGGTTCTGGAAAAACTTAAGCCGCTAGCTGAGTTTTTTTTCTTATCCTTTGTGAATCAGGAAGGTGAGAGGGGATACAGCATATCTTGGCCAACAGACCATCTTCTTCTCTCACAAAACCAGCTTGTGATAAGAATGCCTTCATTCATTGAATGTCCAGTGATGGCTTTTTCTGGGCAAACTTTTAGCCTGCTCACAAGTTAATTGCATCTCCCTGTGTGGGTCTTAGCTATTGTTTTTGGTTCTTCTCGACTGGCCTCCCACGTCACTGTACAATATTACTTTTTGTGCTGAAAACTTTTTTGTCCATCTCACTGAATCCTTGAACGCCACAAGGCATTCAACCAGTTTACTACGACTTTATGAAGTTTCAACACAGAGTTATGCCACTGTAATTTATATGTCAGGAAGCTGCAAAACAGTTCTTTTGGAAAACAACTGGCAAGGTGAAGCAACCAGTCTGTTTTTGTCACACCACACAGCTCCCAGTACACTCCAGACTGGCTCTTAATGGATACCAGCCCCATCTTACACCAAAAGCCATTAGTGACTTTTTGAAAACTCTTCCTAAACATATGGCAAAGTTATTTCTTCATCACAACCTGAGTGAGTCTGATGAACTGAGGGAGGTCTCTCTGTACAGGTCTTGTAGCTTTGGTGGCTGGTCTGTACAGCTCCTATGCAACAGAGCAGTTTTGGAGCTGCCCATGCCCCCAGATAGACCAGAGTCCTTTCTCCTGCCTCGTGCTCACGGTTGTTTTCAAAGACATGCCTAATAACAAGATGTTTCCTGGCAGAAATCAGGTAGAAAAATTGAACCATGTACTCAGCTGCAGTGTCAGCCCCACTAATGGGTGGGATTTGTCCGGGAATCTGGGGCTGTGCCCCCTCAGGCCCCCCCACTCACAGGCCGGACACTGACTCCCATTGCCACCCACTGTGGCCACTTCCTACTGCTCCACAGCAAACCACCAGCGTCTAAATGGCACATTTGGCGCCACATCTGTTAGCATTTAGCCTGAGTGTTGGCTGTCCTTCCTAATAATTCATCTCGAATAGGCTAAAGCAACAAGCTGGGCGTTCGTTCTCCTGCTCTCTTTTTTTTCCCCATTGTGCCATTCAACAGCCTCCAAAGCTGCTAAAGCCACAAAAATGTTAGAGTGATTGTTGGCCAACGTCAAACTTATTTTGGAGTGGTTGTCTTATATTGGGTGACATATTATTTACCTTTCTTATCTAAGCTTAATAGAGTTAAACAAATCAGCGCTTCCTGATGGGAGGCTGCTAGAATGTGACGGAATGAACAGTGTTGTTCAGAGAACATATGTGCCTGAGGTTGTAGATTCTAACAGCTAAACTCCAGTGCTTCTGTTGTGACATTATATTTCTAGCTTTTCTATCACCATCCAATGTTAGAGCATTAAAAAAATTTATAAATGCAAACACATTTTAATGCACCTTTGTATGTTTCAGTACTTGTAATTAATTCATGAGCAGACTTAAAATCTCAGAGGCTGAAAGTGGAAAAAAAAAAATCTTTTTAACTCTCAGGTGTTTTAAAGCAAGTTTTCCTAAAGTCAGCAAAGCCTTCAGCCAAAGACGAGTGCATGTTGGATTAACACAAAAGAGGCAACAGTGGTACATTTCCGCACGGTGTACATTGTACGGTGGTACAATTGTATCTCTTTTTCATATTATGAAGAACATACAGAAAGGTACAATGGAGAGTTTCACAACAGGAGCTTTAAATTTGAGTTTAGCTCTTCGAAAACCTGTGCTCAAAGGTAGTGGGTTGAAAAAGGCCAGAGATCAAAATTGTATTGACAGAAAGTTCTCCTTATCTGCCAGGGCAGAGCAAACTCATCAGTGTGCTATCTGAAATCCTCATGGTACAGCTACCCAAAAGGGCTGGGATGGCCCCGAAGAGACACGCATTCTCTTCTGCCGAGGACCTTTGGCTTTAAAGAAACGGGTAGTGATTAGCCCAAGCAAGAACCAAAACAGGCCTGAATTGCAAAGGGGTAGCAGCAGCTAGAAATCGACCTCGGTATCTGCCCAGCACTGTTGCCTCTGTGGTGTTTTTGAGGTCTTGGTGAGGCTGGCTGCCATCCCCTCACCCATGCCCCAGCACAACAAGAGCCCTCTATTGGGCAGCACTGATGGATGAAATCTCCCCCATCCTCCCACCAGGCACGGCAGCAGCTGGGGAGAGAGTGCCAGCTCCCAAGCTCCCAGGCTCCCAAACAGGTATTCTGGTTCACTTTCCCTGGCCCAAAGCATCTGTCTCTGTGGTCTGGCTGCCCAGGAGAGGAGAATCTCACTTAAAGCCCTTTCTCTGCCCCCACCTGGGGTGACAGACACATAAGCACATGCCTGCCTTAACCCCCCAGCAGTACAAAATAGGTACTTCCCAGACCTTGGTTGCTGCTGACCCTCTGCAGAGTTTCTGCTGGTGCCTGCCCCACAACTTTGGAAGTCTCAGTGGTGTCTTGATGGCAAAAAAGACTTTTCCCAAGTCACCCTCTTTGTTTAGCAGTGTCCCAGCTTTCCCAAGTCTTATGGCCATCACAGAGTCGTTTAGCAAAGCAGGGTTTGGGGGCATCCTTGCAGCACTGCTATGGTCCATGCATCCCTACAGCATCCTGGACAGAGGTGCCACAGGCTCCATCCTCATCAGAGGTGAAAAAAGGGTTGATATGTACGTCTGCATACCTACAGGAAGAACACTTAGGCTTTTTATGAGGAAAATGAACTTAGGTTGTGAAGGCAACTTTAGTAAGTGCAAACTTAGAAACATCTACCTTGAAAGATCATCCTTTTTTTTTTTTTGATCAGTGTTGAGCCTAATATATTTGGTGATGTTTTTATTTATTACATGCTAATCTGGCAGGGAATTGGTAGGCCACTTGCAAAAATGATTAATCAGAAATACCAATCTTGTTCTGATTTGCAGCATAACAGAAAACAGCAGCTCTGTCCTGTGCTACTCCCCAGTGATTTACATCAGTATGTGCCAATGATGGAAAACATGGCCTGCCTGTAAAGCTACAATTAGGGCTAGTTTCCATGGACATAATCAGTTGAATGTAGAAAAAATAGAAGAAAGAAATCTAATAAAGGGAACAATATAAAGTAACCATTATAAAATAACTGAGGACTTCACATGCCACAATATGAATTACTTTAAGATATATGTTTCTACTGGCAATTTTTGTACTTTTTTTTAAATGCTTTACGAGGCTATCCAAGTTGAAAAGTTCACATTTATACAGGAATAAAAGAAAAATCTGAAGAAGCCTGGAGTTTATAAATAAAAGGCATGATACATTAATATGCAGTTTCCAGAGTGTTCTACTTCACCATCTTCTACTTTAGATAAGCAGAGTTACACTCAAAGGAAGTACTATCGAATAAATACAGGAATAAACAGCTGAGAAAGGCAGAATATTAACAAAGATCCAAAAGCTGCTGACACTACATCAAGAGAGGGAACATTTTGACAAGTTTATTCATGCCAATAATCACAAGTTGCCTTTTTCAACATTCAGGCTACTAAAGTTGCCTTGTTTCGCTTGTTACAGCAAAATGAAATAAGATTTCACAGTAATGAAAAAAGTTTTGATTCCTAATTTCAGACACCCCTAAATTTGAAAACTTTACTGTTCTTCTGCCAAAAAATCCTTGATATATCAGAATTTTTACCTCCTAGATTGTATGCCCAAACCTGAGAAGAGCTGAGCCATCTCATGCTGATTTAGGTACCATCAGTCTTCTATCTACAGCAATGTGGAAGAGTAAATATGACGTTTAAACATGGCAAAAGATATTTTAATTGCCAATGTTATGGGTATTTACAGTCACACACTGTACTACCATTGTTGTTTCTTAGTATTCTGTTCTCCACTACTTGTGATAGCAAAAGTAAAGGGAGAATGTATCTCAATAACCTCCTTCCTTTGGTAAGCTGGCATAGGGAGAGCTGTGTTGGTCTTGGTATTTTTCTTTTCAAACACTGAATTCCTCTGGGATATTTCCCATTTATTATATTACAAGGTTAGACTGGTATGTGTCTCCAGTCAGGGAGCTGTAAATTTCTAACCCACTAAACTAGCACATACTAAGTGTAATAGTTCCTGGGAAGGAAACATGCAATATAAAAATAACTCTAATGATTTAACTGTACCCTGTACAATACTGTATTACTCTGTCTTAAGGTACAGCAGTACAGAGTTATGTTTTTACAGGTTATTTCTCTGTCCCCCATCTCTCCTTATTCGGGCAACTTTTACCATGTATGAAGGCACAGCCCCACAAAATAGGGTATAACCAACAGAAAACTCCACAAGACAGTCATGTGTTGGATAGGGCACATAAGAGATAACTAGGAAGTGAGGTGGAAAGCATTAGCATTAGGTATGAGGCTAAGCATCAGCATGCTCCCCATCCCCAATAAACACCCTGCAGGACATTGCTTGCCAGGCCAGCATCTATCAGGTGAAAAGTATCAGCTTTTGCTGCTGCTTCTGGGAGGAGGCTAGTCCTTGGTGTCACTGAGGTGCCATCTTCCAGCTCATTGTCTTTTCCAGTGAGACTTTATAACTTTCGTTGTCAGCGTTTTTCTCCGTGAAGCTTTCATTTGTTACTTCTGCTACTGATCTTACCTCTGCCTTCAATTCTACATTACAATTCAGCTGATTCTAGTCCACTTTCTTTCTCACAGCTCTTTCTCATAACTCAGTATTTTCCTTAAAGTTTGAGCTAAGGTTGCACAGCTGGGCTGTATCAAAACTAAGCCTAGGATCACAAGCAGCTGAACTCCTAGAAGGAGAATCACGAGTTGGGGGAGGAGGGAGAGAAAGTCCTGTGTTGATGGGATTGTACCATATAACTTTCCAAGGTCTTGAGGGGACCTCTGGTTCTAAGCTGGAGTTGACTATGACAGTGCTTGCTAAGCTTTGCCAAGACAAATATCTAGGAGACAGATCTCTGCAGTCAAATCAGATAAAATTTTCCAGGCACCTACACTCAGCTATTTTTCTGAACGTAAAGGACGAATGAACGCTCACAAATGCTTACTGTGCATCCAACCCACAGACCCAGAAATCCAGGAAAGTCAGTGCTACGGAATTTTAAAATTTAATAAATATTCTTGTAGAGCTGAGGAGGAAGCCAAAACAGGTCACTTTTAGGTAACTGCAGGACATGTAGAGTTCATATACAGCTCCCAGCTCTTACACAGACCTTCCTCTGCAATTTAAGGCAAGATATGTAAGTCCCAAACTAGGAGCTGAAGATAGGTATATGATCCCAGTAATGCCAGTTTATGCACACAAGACTCCAAACTAGTTAATAAAAGATTGTAAAATCTAGAGGAAGAAAAAATTCCAGAAAGTTTAAATGCTGCCTAAAGTCAAGTCCAGGCACATACCCTTCTCCAAAGCCTTGCTGTTCACATCAGTCCTAGATGACTTTCTTTCATGAAAGCAAGTCACCACTTCCCAATCTTCTTCTCAAAAAGAAAGGGGCAAAGAAACCTTTCACTTATGAGTCTACTGGTTGCACTACTCACCCATAAAGGGGAAACCTGTACTCTAGTCTCTCCAGTGCTTTCTGAGATTGAACCCATGGAATGTATATCCCATTTTTAAGGCTGAAATTTTATTGCTACATTTATTCCCTTTTTATTGCTACAGCTGAACTACTGTGACAAGTAAGAATATGGGAATCATGGTCCAGAGAGGCAAGTTTTCCAACTGCTTCTTGAACTCTGTCAGGCTTGGTGCAGAGACTACTTCCCTTGGGAGCCTGCGCCAGTGCCAGCCACCCTCTGGCTGGAAAGCCTTTTCCTGATATCCAATCTAATCCTCCCCTAATTCATCTTCATGCCATTCCCTTGAGTCCCGTCGCTGGTCACAGAAGTGAAAAGATTGGTACTTCCTACTTGCCCCTTCACTTCCCCTTGTGAAGGAATTGTAGATTGCAGTGAGGTCTCTCCTCAGTCTCCTCCAGGCTGAACAGACCAAGTGATCTCAGCTACTCATCTTATGGTTTCCCCTCCAGACCCTTCACCATCTTTGTGGCCCTCCTTTGGATGCTCTCTAATAGTTAAATGTCTTTTTCATATTGTGGTGCCCAAAACTGCACTCAAATGAGGCCATCCCAGTGCAGAGCAGAGCGGGACAATCCCTTCCCTTGCTCTGCTGGTGATGTTGTTCTTGATGCACCCAGAACAGGGTGGGCCCTCCTGGCTGCTGGGGCACTGCTGACTCATGTTCAACTTGCCATCAACCAGGACCCCTAGATCCCTTTCCACAGTGTTTCCCTCCAGCCTTTCATTCCATAGTCTATACACAAAACCTGGGTTACTCCATCTGAGATACAGAATTCATCACTTGCACTTGTTAATCTCCATTTCTTTTGGGGTTGCCCATCTCTCTAATTTGTCAAGGTCTTTATGCAGGGCCCCTCTGCTTTCCAGGAAGACAACAGCTCCTCCCCATTTTATATCATCTGCAAACTTGCTTAGTGTCCCTTCAAATTATGCTTCCAGGCAATTTCTGAAGATGCTGAAGGGCACAAGGCCGTGTGGAACCCCAAAAGTGACCAGTTGCCAGTCTGATGTCACTACATTCACTGTAACTCTCTGTGCCCAACCCATGAGCCACTTGTTCACCCATTGCATCATGTATTTATGATCAATCATGGTCACTGTGGTCCAGACTTTTGATGCATTTTTCAGTATATGGTCATTTGCTAAAATACAGGAATAGTCCAGAGAGTACACTGTTGTGTAGACTGAAAGTATAACATGAAATCTGAGTGCCACCACTGCTGGCCATAATTTAAACAAAACGAGTGAGACAACCACATATTGCTAAATGAGGTGATTTTGATAAGTTGGTTTAAAAAAGAAGACTTGGGTTATTGAATTCAGTCCCACACAGGCTAAAGATGAGTGTCTAGCCTGCTGAATAAGGGAGATGCCAGCATTCCCAAATGAATGGTGTAGGTATATCCCCGCTCAGCTAGTGGCTGGTCGTGAATACCAGCTGACGCATTTGCCGTGTAAGGAAGTGTTCAAATCCTTTCCAGATACAGTCTAAAACATTTGCTAATGATTATTTTTTGAGGCTATCACTTCAGGAATTAGCTGCTGCAACTTTACCATTGAGCCATTTTGTCTGACTTGCACTCTTGCTCTGCAAGTTACAGCAGGCTCACCAATGGCACCTAAACGTGTGCCTTAGAAACCTATTTGGAGCCTAACCCTCATTAATTTAAATGGGTGCTCTACCCCTCCGTGGCCATTAGGCAAGTAGCTATTTCAAGGATCTGGATGCAGACAGCAAGTTAGGTGCAGTGAAGTCATGCCTGAGTTCCCTTGTAGAGCTATTCTTAAATTTATAAACAGAGTGAGTAGAAAGAATTTAGGTCAGGCTACAGACCAGAGCAGGCCTAACAATAAAATGACTGATAACATGTGGAGTGATTTCACCTCAGCACTAATGTTTTTAACATTAGTTAATATGTCAGAATGTTGAGAACCTATTTTTTTTTGCTTCCTGAACAATAGAAAAATCTTACTGAAGTCTTACATGCCATAGAAGAGCAATAAAGTATATGTAAGGCATGTTTTTTGTTCTACCTGCTTTTCCCAGACTGCATTTAGTCCCTGCTGAGAATACCCAGATTTAAAATAATGCTACACTTTATGACTGTTGTTCTACACTTTATGACTGTTACTCTAAATCATATACAATTAAAGCAGCCACAAAAATTAGTCCTTTATTAGTGCAAATATTTTCTTCAGAGCTAGTCTGGGGATTTCTGTATTCCACAGATGGGGGTGAAGAGTAACCAATTGACACTGAAGTAGTCTGAAAAGGCACCTTGCTGTCTTTGCCCCACTTAAAAAAAAATACCCCAAAACAAACAAAAAAAAAGGTCTTCAGGTGAGAACGTTTGTATTTAAATATTTACTTCTCTTGTGCAATCTATATTAAACTCAAGAGAGAAGAAAGGGAGACCAGCAGATATATAAAAAACACCTATGAAACTCAGTGGAACAAATGGGATAATTTCCAATTTCTTTACTAGGTGTTAGATCAGGCCCAAAGGATTTACCAGCTGAGATCCAGTTGACCTGCAACAAACTCATACTGAGGTTTCAGTTTGTTGAGCACCACAGCCTGCTCAGTGGAGAGAAAATATTTCCAAGGGTCTCTAAGGGAAGATGTCTGTTGGGGGCTGCCTGCCCCAACACCCAGGGTACCTTATCTTCTTCTGGGGACTCTCCAAGATGCTGTCCCCTCCCTCATAAGCAGAGTCAAGAGATTTCTTTTCTACCATCACTTCACTGAACACTGAATTAGGTGCCAAAACAAGGTGAGCTGCCTCTCCCCATGAGTAACTTGCATGAAAATTGCTCTTACCAGTGTTACAGGGGCTCTGTGCAGGTGTCACCACTGTCAGATTGAATTCCCACACACAGATTGTGCAGGGACTGACTACAAAATCTTGTGGAGATATAGATGTGATCTTCTAGCCACCATCATACCAAGGTCTGCAATTAAAATTTTAATATAAACATACTTAAATAAAGAAGGATTAAAGACCTGGTGAAGTCAGAAAGGCAAGGGATTATTGCACATAAACTGCTCACCAGCTCATGATGTGCTGTTTTCCACAACATTTGCTGCATTTCATTTAAAAAAAGGGGGATCCAGGTTTTCCTATATTTGTACCAGCTCTTAACGTTACTTTACAGACATTGCTAATTTCCTGGCATTTAGAGGGAGAGCACCTCCAAAGGAGCAGCTGAAGCACATGTTGCAGATAGGATGCTGGTCCTCTCATGAGAAAAAATATCAATAACACGACAGATGAATCACGTTTCTGACATGTTAATAAACACATACAAACCTCTCAACACTCTTCCAGACCTAATCCCAAGAAACTTTAAACTCACGCGCACAAGCGAACACGCACACACGCAGTCAGGGGGGATCTCCAGCTGTCCACTTTACCCCTGCTGCTCCCTGCAGCCCACTGATACCTCCACAGGTCAGGGTTCATCGCTGGGGTGGGCTCCCATGCGTCCTTCCTGCTCTCCAGGTGCTGACTGCTCTGTGGCCAGCCGGCCCTGCTGTCACAGGTCAGGGTGCTGCAGCGTGTCTCTGCAGGGGACACATCAGGTTTTGACTACTGCTGTTTTCACATCATGATCTCCACCCCCATTACAAATTGAGATCCTTCTTTTATGTTTCCTTTCAAGCTTATTCCTTCTTTGTTTCAAAAATTGATGTAATTCCTTCATTGCTCTTTACTCTGGCTTGTGGTCGTCTACCTCTTTAGCACCATGAGGTTTGGGGTGGCTTTGTGTATTTGATCCAGACATGCTGTTTACAGCCACATGCTTATCTTAGTATGTGGGGTTATCCAGGAGCTTTTCCAAGGGTGGGCTGTGCAAGCACCCCCACAGTGGGCCAAGGATCATTTCAAACAGACAGTTTGGGATGCAGTCATCCTGTTCTGGAGGGCAAGAGCAGTTAATGATGTGGACACAAGCTCTCACATGTGGGTTGGGCTCAGTGCCAGAGAACTATTCCAAACACCTTTAATTTACCAATACAGACAGAGCCAAGATGACTCTCATGGGAAGCGAACAAGCAAACTTTAAGCTACATGCAAGATGCAGAGTCAAGGTCTTGATCTGGGAGATAACTCTCCTCCAACACTCAGTGAGCTGGGATTTTGGTTCACTCCAGCACACCAATAAAAAATGGCCATAAATTTCAGAGCTTAACTCTGACTTTAGGTTCTGACTTTGTATTCTCAAATGGGGCTCAGAGACAATGTTTTGGTTCAACACCACCTCTAAAACATTGCATTAACTTGATGTCACATGAAATAAAAGGTAAATGTCTTTTGATCTTGGTCTGCAGCCAGGACATTAAAAGTTCCTTCCCCAGCCTCTTGGGCCTGTGCAGAGCCTTACTAACTGTGGAGCTGATTGCAAGATCTGGTTTCTTATTGCAGCCTAGCAAGTTTCTTTCTAAAGCCTCCCTTAAAGGGATAAATGGAGACATCGAAATTAGGAGGAGCGATTTTTTTCTCCCTTGCTCTGTATCTGTTGCAGTCACTTCTCTGAAAAACAGTAGAGGACAGCTGATGTCAGAGTGGGCAGGGTAGAGGAGGTATACTATCAGATTTTTATAGAAGCCTCAGGTATTTTGCTTCCTGTTTTCTCAACATGGGAAACATCTGTCATGGTTTAGGAATGGTATTTCCCAATTCAGTGCTCCCACTGAAGTACTCCAAACCTTGTGCTGATCTCTCACTGCTGCCTCCCCACGTGGCAAGACAGAGAGGAGAATTAGAGGCAGAAAAGGTGAAGATCACAGGTTGAGAAACTTCAATGGAACAAGAAAAACAAACCATAATAGCTACAACATGAGTAACAGTAGGAAGCAGCACTACCTGACTGCTCCCTTCACACTACGCTTACTCCACCAGAAGGGACCCACTCCCCCATTCCTGGAAAATTACATGATGTGGTATAGAATAACCTCCAGGTCCTGGCCATGAAATCCTCCTGGCTACTGCAGAAGTTAATCCTGTCCTGGCAAGAACCAGGACAACATCCCAAAGTAGAATGAGATCAAGTCTGAGATGTTGTTTTTGTTACTGGCCCTGTCCCCACCACTTTTTCCTTTCAAGTGGTTTTGGGAATTTGTCTCTTATTTACACTTTGGTGCATCATGAGAGAAAAACCATCTTGAACTGAGGTCTCACGAAATGGAGCACAGACTCCTAAGGACTTTATTATATTTGTAATAGTCCCAGCAGGTTGGCCCAGGTAATCCAACAGGGTGAATGCCAGCATCTAAAGTGGAAAATATTTCCCTTTCTGAGTAAGCCACAGGGCCACAACCCAAAGACAAATTTGTTGTGATCAGAGACTACATTACTATAAATTACTGGGAAAAGAAAATAAGTCTCTCATTCCTCATTCCTTCACATTCCTTTGTATGAACAAAAGCCATACAAAGTAAAAGTCACTCTGTTTTCAAATCCACATTAAGATGAAGAAGCATCCCCCAACATAGTAATTTTAGTGCCAACTTTTGGAATTAAAGAAAAGCTGAAAAGGCACACTGAGGGGTAAGAGAAAAAGTAAGACAGGATTGTGGGAATCCAGAGTCAGGAGAAAATACCTGGAATAGAGGCAGAGGCCAGAGCAAATAAAGGGAGTAGCTGAGTAGGAGAATTACTTATGAGATAAATGAGGCTGAATTGGAGAAACATGGGGGCTTGATAGCATACACATGAAAAGATGGAGCTGATATTCTAGGAGCTGATATTTCAAGTGGAGGTCACATTGGTGGCTGCCTGGTACCTATGACAAACAGTATCTTTTAAGAATAAAGAAAAATTCTGTTTTGTGGAGATAAACAGTCCAATGAAGGGTTAAATGCGGTATCATCCCTTGTCTATGCAACTTGCCAGTAGTTGCAACACTACATTCTCTGGAAAGTTAGAAAAAAAAGAAAAATCCCTGCAGTATTTTTTCTCATAATGTGTAGAGCATGATGTCAGCCTGGCAGAGGAATTTAAAAATAAACATAACCACACATTTTTACCAAACAGAAAAATATCACTTACAAAGGCAATAAAATAAAGGGTGTAATATGTTTTGTCTCTTACTATCCTCATGACTAAAGAAGTAGGCAAGCATTAGCAAAGAAGAAACTTTCTGTAGGACTGTGTGGTACACTTATTTTGAACAGTCTTTGCACTGGTGTGATCTCTTTTCCCAGCACAGGAGACAGGCAGCCCCCTTAAAAGTGTTCCCACATGGATGGGAAAAATGTCACAGAGGGAACAGCACGACTGCCTTCCCAGCTCTGCCTCCACAGGTTATACTTCCCCCAGCAATGGAATAGGCTACTTTATGCTGTATTTCAATGGACAGCAACTTCTGGTTTTGCAAGGGGTAGGACACAGCTGAAATTTTTCAACTCACAGAGTTACATCTTTTAAAGCAATCTAGATGAAAAAGTGTTCACTAAACTGAAGCTTCGACAGAATCTTTCTCTTCAATAGGTGCCTTTTTTGAGTATTATTGGCCTCAGTAAAGCATTCATGAAAAGTAATTCTTTTCCTATAGAGGTTTGAAGGAGAAATTTTAGTCCTTAAATGCCTAGTGTGGGTTTACTTCTTTGTTTAACAGGTGCCTCCACGTGAATTAATTATTTGTGCTCTTTCTCTAATTGATGAAGACACAGCAAAATTAAAGTGTGAATTTTTCTCTACCTGGTGGAGAATGAGAAAGATTTCAGAATCCAGAATTTTTTGTATATGAACTAGGTTAATAGAGGACTTGAAATAAATCTAGGTTTCAGGTATGTAACTACACATGGAACATTAACACTGGAGTCTCAGTGCCATATCATTTTTGAAGAGTGGACATGGATCCTAAGGCAAACATAATGACACAGAGGCACAATTATGACAAGCTAATTGCACTCCAGAGACACCCAATTTCTGCCCAAACCCAGGTCTGATTATAAAGGGAGCCACTAGTTCACATGAAGACATCTTTTTTGTGGGTATCTAAAGTAGATTATGTAAGTTCCACTTTCTCTCGCTCTCTCGCTCTCTCTCTCTCCCGTATCTCACTAGTTGTTTTCAGTGTTTTAGGTACCAGGATGGAAGACGTAATTTTCTGCCTGTGCTGAGATGTTTTCACTTGAAAAATCTGCTCTAAATCGGGCATTGGAAAGACCCGACTATTTTGCACATCAAAACAATTAGATCAGTTAACATTTTTCTCCTGGAAGCAAATATTTGCTATAAATTACTTTCCAGAATATTTCTTTCACTGTTTTGATATATCTCACTTTCCAGAAGATTTGGATTTCATTCTATATAAGAGGGAAATGTTTTCAGAAACCTTCAAAGGAATGGTCAGCATACTCTGGCCACCTCTTCTGTTGATTGCTTCTCACAAAGCTGAATACTATTTAGTTCTTCAGACATTTTTTTCACTTCATAATAAATTTCATTAATTGCTAAATCCTTGCTGTGAGAATATTTAAGATTTTTATTTCTTTAAATACAGATCATATATGATTTTCTGATCTTAGATTTCTAAAGTGGACAATTCTAAGTTTCAGAGGATTCCTTCCACAAATCAATTTTTTCCTCTTCCTTTGCTTTGATTATTTTGGTTTCTTACCCTCAGAGTTTTGGGGTAAGGCTCCTGAGACATCTATCTGAGTTATGGTATGGATTTGAGAAGATGAATGTTAGGCCAAAGCACTGTCTGAAACAAAGTGCCACAGGAAGACCACATATAATGTAAAAAAACACTGCATCATTGAGAGAGGCGGATTCATTTCCCCTCTTTAGGGCACCTGATTACCAGGCAAGCCATGGATTCCAGATTGTCAGCTTCATTAAAAAGGAATAGAAGTAAATTTTTAGCTCTGAAGAGATCTCAGATGGTTCCAGATTTCTCTGCTGCCTGGGCTGGCTGTTCATCACTGCCGAATGTTAAATACTCTGAATGCCAGCCATCACCATCACTAAAAACATCCATGTGGTTAATTGTTTCCACCAATGCATTTCTCCTTGGGATTATAGAACATCCTTTATGGATCACCATTTGATCTCAATGGCTTTCTGCCACGCCAACTGTGCTGCAATACTCCTGCATCTCTGGCTACTTTTGTCCTTCTGAATTTGGATGAGTAATGTTAATAGAGCTCTGCAGGGAGAATGACATGATGGTAAAAAAAAAAAAAATCCTCAAATGATTTTCAGGACTGCTGAGAAGAGGAAATTTTTATCACTTTCATATTTACTGTTACATCTGCTTTCTGCAGAGGAAAGCATCAATGCCAATAACAAGTATGCTAATTACTATTTAGGCCATAGCTTCAAGTCTTTAAGCAATGTTGAATAATTCTTTGGTTCAGTCAGGAAATTTGCTAAGACACATTTCTCCAAAATGCTGCCAAAGGCAATGTCTGCTTTTAATACTTGAAAAATAAACCAGATTTGCACTTTTAAGTGACCACAATTTTACAGATCCTTTTGGGCTCCAATACAGCATTTGACTTTATACAACCTCATGCTTTCTCCTTCAAGCCATCATCCTCACTCATCTCCACGTCAGGGAAACACTGAAGATCACAGACCTGGGAGAAAATTGCTGTACTGTTTTATGCACTTTGATTTAATGCAGGAGGTGGGAGCAGAGGGTTCATGGTGGTGGAGAAGCCATTCACTTTCAATGACTCGGTGCAAAATCTGAGATCATAAGTAAAAAAATTCATCTGTGAAAGACAAACACAAAAGGTGGTGATTTCTCTAACATACAGGAGAAATAACAGAGAAGTTCATGCTTCTTGTTGCCACTAATGTTTAATTAAGAAGAGACACCATCACTCCGGTATTGAACAGACTGATTTCAGTCTCAGGTGAGGATCACAGAAAAATGGTGACATCTCATAAAATTACCTTTCTTTGTGATTCTGTTCAGCTCTAATCAGTCAGTAAAAACCAAGAGATCCTATTGATCTCTGCATGGTCTTTGCCCTTCTCCAATTTTGGTGGAAGTATTTGGTGCCATCTTAAGTTATTCATATCGGCTGCTGTTGCTAGAAAAAAAAAATGGTCATGAAGTCCCATTTAGTTTAAGGATCAGGATGTCAGAAGAAAAGATATGTTGCTTTGAAATACCGCCCTAACATATAAAATACTGCTTGAGGTTTTCTTAAGCAAGAAAGACCACAGTGACATGTTCCCTTGGGAGAGAAGGGCTGTACTTGCTGAACGCCACAAGCCACTTATGGTCCTTCTGGATTGTTTTGGTGCTTTCTTTCCCAACAGTTTTCTCTTTTGAATAGGTCTATCTGCTGAAATCTGTAAAATAAAACAAAATTTTAAGGGACACCTTAACAGCATATACATTCAATTTTAAAACTGACTCAAGAAATCTCACTTATGTATCCCATTTGAACTGGTATTTCAGAATTTTGCCTGAATATGACCAGTTCTTTCAAGTCTCAACTAAATGTAAGGTGGGCTTGTATTAACAGTTCTTTCAAAACTGTTAATTGTTTAAACAAACCCCACCAAGAAGTCTCTGGAAGTACTGATGGTGAATGCAAGGACATAAGAACCAAAGAACAGCCGTACTGAGTCAAAGGTTCATCCAAACCAGCATCCTGTCACCAAGAATGATGATAGAATGTAGTGACACAAAGCTTCAGAAGTATTTCCCTGGAGTGCTCTCAGGGCCTTCAGTAACTTGTGACTTAGGGAATTCCTGAGAGAATATAGAAATAATCTACTTGCTTTTCATGACTCTGAGTCATTGTGGAACTTCTCTTCCATAGCTTTGTCCCTGGACTGGTAAGCTGTTACCATCCATAATATCCTGTACTAAGGAAAGCTCACCTGAGTATCCTGGGAAGGAGCACGCTTTATTGTTTGTTTCAAATCTTCCAGCTGGGATCACTGGCACCAAAATGTCATGAGCAAGAAGCATAAGCCCCACTCTGTGATGGCTTAAAATGCCATGGACTGTTATTGGCCTGTCGGAAGTTGTTTCTCCAGAGCAGCTGGGAGACAGTTTCATTAGGTCACTAGCTATGCTTGCTTCTGCCCACACATTCAGCCTCTAGAGACTGTATCAAGACAGCAGCATACACTCTGCAGATTTAAATTCCTCTTGTGAACCACAATTATCTTGAGAATAATGTTTTATCATAAATAGCATTTCATTTCCAAATCTGCAGAGCTCAGAAAATAAAGCAAATGTCAATACTTCCATCTTGTCTCTTGTTTGTAACAGATTTTTTAATCATCTCATGTGAATCCAGAAAGCAAACCCCTCATTTTTACAAGAGCCTCGAATCTGAGTGTTGTTCTACTGGGTATCATTAATAGATTCATGTTTTACATATTTCCTTATTTCAAAAGTCAAATCTCAATGAAATAAGATATTAATGATAAAAAGAGTATTAAAATGTCAGGGAACAGAATTCCCTCAACCCAGCTCTACATTCCCACTTGCTCTGATATTCGTGGATCAAAAGGAAGTGTCTGTACCTGTTGGCTGCACAAGAAAGCAAAGGCAATTGATTGTCACCTCAGAGAAAGAGACATGCAGATGTGGTGCTTAGTGGTGCACCCAGGAGTGTTAGATTGATGGCTGGACCTGGTCTCAAGGGCCTTTTCCAACCTTAATACTTCTATGATTCTGTGATAAGTGGTTTGAGTGTCACTGCCCAATGGCTCTGCCCAACCGCAAAAATTGAGGACACTGTGTGCAGGTAAGAAAGAACTTGTTGCCTTCCATGACAGGAGGGACAAGGTTCATCTGTTGTTCACATCATGACGATATCTCACCTGGGCTGCTCTTCAAGTGTCTTCTTATTCTACTCTGCTCTTTGTCATGGGTTAGTATCCACAACCATGACACTCTCCTTACTCTCGGCCTTCTACTGCTTGTTGACTCTTACTTTTACTCTCCATAGATGTAATTTACTGGTGAGAATTTGGTTCAACCAGATATTTTAAATAACAAAGCTACATTACCTATACATTTACCAGGTTGGGACTATTTTGACATGGGACTATGCTTTCTGCTTCTATACTTTCTACCATTATCATATTTCAAGGCCAAACCGAAATTGTAACATTGAAGGGAAAAGAGGGAAAGGTGTCTTTTGAAGACATTTCATGCAAAAGATTTCATTCACATTAAAAAACCCACCAATATGCATATACAAGTCTTGCAATCAAGGGGAGTTGCATAGACATAACTGAAGACAAAATAAGATGCCTTTTATTTATTTCAGATGTTGTCAAAAAGAGCTGCAGGGCTGAGGATTGAGATCAACTGGTAAGTTTACCACTTTTAAAAGAACAGAACAGCGAATTAAGAAAGCAATTATTTTCAAAATGTTTATTTTAAAAGTATTCATATTTAAAGTGTTATACACTATATACACCATTTTCAAATGTGATTGCCTCAAAATATGAAGAGTTTAAAAGCTAGCTCAGCTGCCTTAATGTTTGATAAAGGTATTTAAGCTTTCAGTGCTTTACAAATTGTATTAATATGCACATACATGATTTAAACAAAAATATAAGGGGCTGCAGCTTTCCTTGAAATAGAGCAACTGAGTACTACTGTAAGATCTAACATATAGACAAAATCTCATCACTCATTGTCAATAAATGTTAAGAATGTCCTTTTTATTATTATTTCAGGCTTCTCAAATATTTTAACTACTTCCCCATACATACAGCTGGGACAGGCTGACTTTGCAGTTTTGTACTCCATTGAGTGTTTACTTATGTATTTACTTACCAATCAATCCTTACTTTGGTCACAAGCAATTGGTGGTCTGGAATCCTGCAGCACCCATGTGCCAGGTCTAAAATGTTTTGATATGTTCTCGACATTTCAACATTTGAAAAATAACCTTTCACAGCTCTAGCTCTTCCAGTACAAGAGGGTGAAGTTGATGCAGCAAGGGCAACCATTGCCTGTTGAGATTTGATTGTGTTGGAACAGAGTAAGGGCCTCCAGTTATCTGTTTCTGTGACTGTTGCATATGGAAGGGATGACAGGAAGAGAGGGTGAGACCTGAGAGATAACATTCTGCCCTTTTGGCCAAAAACATCTCTGGCTCCCACCCACACCTATATGACAGAGTGAAAACTGCAGGTTCTCTCACACCAGTCTCCCCAAACAGGAGTTCATACTATATAACAAAAAACCCTGCAAGTCTAATTTAACACAGGGTGCTGCCCATGTCTGATCTAGCATGGAGATAGAATTACCTCCCAGTTCTGCAGACAGAAAGTGCTCTCATCACTGCTAGACAGTGGGAGATAACTTGGCATGAAACTGCCTGTGCCTTCTCTACTGCAGGGACAGAGAGAGCATCCCAAACTCTACTGCTACTCCAGCCCAAACATAACAAAAACCATTTTCTTCAATTCCTTGCAGACAAAGTAAAACTGGTTCAAAAGAGCTGTGGAGGCCAACACACTTGTTACTGAAGCCCTAAGCACCTTTCAGAACCAGGAGCACGTGTGGTCTCTGAGCATCTTCAGGCAAGGTGCACTTCCTGGAAAATGGCACTTGCAGCACTCATAGAGGCAGTAGCAAGTTTGGGGATGCTTTCTCTCTATAATTTAAACACATTTTATTTCAGTGATGAAGAAATTTAATTAGAAGTCTAGTTAAATTTGGAAATGCACACATACATATACATGGATATTCAAAACTATGGACTTTCTACTCTTTTTCTCATCTCTCGTCCCTCTGTTTTTTCTAATTGGAAATGGACCAAATTGTACTCACATCTGTATATGGAGATCAATGCATTCAGATAGGCTAAAACTCCTAATTGAGGCAGAACTTCTCTATTTAGGCTCAAAGGCAGTTTAGAAATTTGGCACATTGCACATTGTTTTGCCCCTGCCCTGTTTAGCATCAAGTCCAAGGAAAGCCACAGTGACTTTGTGTAAGGTTATACTTCTGCTTAATGCCAAACAGGGCCTGCAAAGCAATCTCAGAATCTCTGTGGTTTACCTTCTTTTATAAGGTAAGAAATAACCATGTAATTATATCATAATCGCATGACAGTAACTTGAAGTTAGAGAAAAAAGTATTGCTGAATGACTGGATGCAATTATGCCACCTTACAGAGCTAGTAGAATTTGTTAATATGGTGTGTCAATCTAACAATTGCTCCTCCCTGGTAACAGTATAATTTCACTAAATTAAACTCGCCGCTTGGAGGACAAATTGATCATGTATTTATGCTGTAATGATACCTTAATAATTGCCACATCCACATATGGTAGGTACTGTGGAATCAGTTCTGAAACCTTAGCAGACAAGACAATTTAAGATTGTCATATAATACTGTTGTTCTGTAACTGAAACCTAGATTCTCTAAGTTTCTCACAGCTTCTAACATCTACTGCATGTTTGGAAAGAAGGAGCAACTGACTCTTTCTGCATAAGAACATAATCTTATTGTGCATTATGAATCAGAAAAAAGGCTGTGTCATCCAGATGTTATTACATTTTACTGTTTCCTTTGTGTTTTAATCAAAGATTAGCTAAGAGAATGTATACAAGTGACAAAATTCCCAAAGTCCATGAGTCTTCATAAAAATATGCAAAACAATATTTCTGTACCCTTATGACAGAGCAGAGTAATTTTCTAATTTTCTAATTTTAGGAAATTAGTGTGAGAAATTAGGAATAGAAACCACAGGATGATGATGTGATACCCATCTCTTTACAGGGGCAGCTTCTCCTCCTTGGTCCTCTGCCTCCTGGGCTCTGTTCCCACACCCCTCCTCGCTACACTTCTATCAGTGCTACATCTTACACCTGTGTGTGAAGCCAGATTTTTCTGGATCACAGGAGCAGCAGAGGTGGGACCAGAAGACTGATCCCACTGGAGCTACCCCTTCACAGACCAGCCTGATGGATGCTGCTTTCACACAGCCTGTCCTGCAGATGTACTGGGATGTCCCACACCACAAGTCCTTCTGTGCAACAGGAGCATTTTGGCACTTTCTGAAGAATTTAGCTTCCTTGTGTTTGGAGTCTTGTCACGCAGACAAAAAACACAGCCAGATTGTTTTTGTATTTTTTTCTGACTTCTGTTCCTTAATTTGGTGTAAGACCACATTTAATCTCCTCACTTTTACATATCCAGCCTGAAATGATAACGCCTATCTCTGTGAGGTATAAGATAAGGCTGTAAGAACATCAGTCTACAACAGGAATAAAACTTCTCAATTTGGGGACTCTTTCTGCCAAAGTGGGAATATTTTTAACTTCCAACCAGAGAGGAAAGACTTCCAACCACTGTCAAGGCCTGAGAAATTCTTTGGTTGTGTATGTAGGAACTGTGACTAGTCAAAGTCTCACCTGTTTTAGAAAATTGCTATTGAAATTATTACCACAAACAGTGGAAACAGTCTCAGAAATCACCGCATTTGCCAGGAAGAAAATTCCCACAGAAGATTTACATACTGAACACTTAAAAGCTAAATTACAGTTCTAATGATTTGAATTTCTTGACATAGTGAAAAGTAATCTTTTTCCTCTGTAAACTATAACTTGCCCCAGAACTTGTAGGTAGCATGAAAGGTCTGTGAATTGCAAAGCAAGACCAGACTAGAATAGAGAAGACATCCTATAGTAGGAGCATGACAAGCTAAAACACTTAGGAAAATTGTAATCTAGAGACCAGGAGGAAAGACACATCGATTTTAGAGAGAAGAGGAAGATTTTGAAGGTGAATTTAAAATGCAGGGAAAAGGTAAGAAATTGTGTGGGGGAAAGGGGGTATAAGATTTCAAGCATGGATTTTCCTGGCATGAAAGTTTTCAAATTGCCCAATTTCCTTCTCCTGTGGACCTGTCAAATCCAAAGCAAGACAACAGTAACCCTGACCTTTCCTGCCATTTCCATGCTGTGGTAGAGGCAGTCCTATCTACAGGTTGTGAGCTGGGAAATCTGGGCTTCAACGACATAAGAGAAAAAATAACCCAAATATCCAAACTGAAATATGGGTACAGAGGGAATCTGTTTCGTGACTGCTTGGTCTTTCTGGCTCAAGGTAACTCCTGTGCTCTTCATTTAGGTTCCTGAGTTACTGCTCTCTGCACAGAACTAAAAACCTCCAAGTTTTACTCCCAGCTGTGATAATTATTGTTTTCATTTTGTGCCATTAATTTTACTTCTATTTCTCTATCCATGAAACTTCACTTAGATTAATTCCCAGTCTCCCAATTATGTTGCACTGACATTTTTCACATCAAGATGTCTGTCAGAAATCTTTTTCTTTAACTATATGAGGTATATTTTTGTAAATAATTGACCTCATGCTCATTTCTAGTATTTTTTTCTTTAACACATGGCAACACATGGATATACTATTCAAAACTTAAGCCTACGTTGCTTTAAGTAGTTATAAAACTATATTTAGTAACTGAATTTTCAATAAATAAAGGAAAATTTTCTAAGATAACATTTTGCCAAAGAAAGAAGCTATTTCAGGTATTATAACAACTCCAAAACCAACGTATCTCACACATTTTGAAATGTTTCTTCTGCAAACACTATTAAGAAGGGTGCAGAGAGATTATACATCTCTAAACATTCTAAAGGTGAAAAATAATTTTTAGAAGTTGAAACATAGCAGCTCCACACAACTCTTATGATAAATGTATACCTTTACTTCATGTATAATCATATAAAATAACTTGCAATTGTGTTAATGTGCTGGCGTTCCTTTCTTTTAGCAGGACAAATTAGTATGCATTTATTTAACCTGTCATTACATCATACTGAACATCAGTCACTATGCAATTACAAAGGTAATGGTTACCATGTAATACTGACAAAGCCACTGTTTGGCTCTTGTAATTGGTAGTCACTAAAATGCATTTTCCATATGATGAATGAAGTAGCCAGCAAAGCAGTCAATGCTGCATGAGATTTGCCAGAACAAAGATTAGTTTTAGAGTCCTGCATGAGCTTGAGCATACAATAGTGTGTCTGTTTCTTGTTTTTTCAGTTCTGTTACAAAACTCTATAGAGTGAGTTCAGCAGGGGAGAGCAGTGAAGGGAAAAAGAGCGTATTTGGGAGAAGAGAGAAGAGGAAAGGGGAGGAAAGAAACTCAGAAGATGAAATTTGCCATGTGTAAAGGTCAGTCCAAGACCCATGTCAGTCTTAAATCACATTATTTTAATTTAAATCCCTTCTCTTTCTGCAACAACTCTGCAGTTCCTTGACTGAGACAGGGATGCTAGGACCAAAGTGAGCCATTAGTAAGCTGCAGCTGATGCTATGCACAGTCAGGATATCTTCCCACAGCTAGACTGATCTCTCTTCCAGACAAATGAAGACATGCTACCTTTAATTGCCAGTTAAACTTGGCTGTCTTCCTTCTGTCACGTCTTATGAATTTGCTCCTGCAAACAGATAAATCCTCTTGGAATCAGTTACTTCAAGCATTTGTGAGGGACACATTCATACCTTTCACACATACCAGTTGACTCATTGGGGAAATATTGTGATGCTGCAGGGAGGGATTTTGTCCTTTGTCTTGAATTACATTAACTTAATTAGTGCAAATTATTGATGGTGCATGTTTTGAAGAGTAATTTGTGTCAAATTTCAGAAGTCTTTAGGAATCTGAATTTTAATTCAAAGTATGCATTGCAAGCCTAGTTGGGTAAGTGTTATTTTTACCTAAAATCCATAGGAGTGAGGCACTTTGTGAACAGTCTCCTGCTGCTCTGTGCCCCGTTGAGCCCAGCCCTTGTGTCAGCTGGTGTGTCATGAACAGGCGGGGTGCTTGGAGACCTTCCGTGGGGTTCCCCTCAGCAGCCCAACCCAGCAGTTTCACCAAGGCACCAGGATGTCAAAGGTTTAAAATAGGAGCATGTTGAAAATGTGGAAGCTGGCATGATAACAAGAGTGGTTCCTACTCCCGTGCTGCAGTGCTGTAAAAGCCTTCACACTCACCTCAGAGGGAAAAAGGCTAGGAAGTGTATTGCTGAGTTGCCTGACAGCATCAGTCACTTCTCACAGAGATGAGCTGTAAGCCATGGAGACTGCTTTTCTAATCCTCAGACTTTCTACAGCATAAAACAGAGGACCAGCTCTAGTCCTAAAGGATCAAAGGGGCAGAGATCAACTTTCCCCATGCAGCAAGTCAAGCCTTCACGGGCTCTGTCAAACAGCAACCTGAGCCCTGTCCTTTGAGCCCCTGGCCACCCATAGCATTTCCCCAATTAGGACCAAACTAAGCAACTAGGAAAAGAGAAACACCTCTCATATGTCCCCCCTCACAGAGCTGGTGGAAGTGCCTGGCTCTACAAGTTCCTTTTAATTGGCTTCTTCTTTCATCTCTCACACTTTGCAGAAAAGCAAAGAATATGAGCAGCTTTGGGGAAGGAGGGAGTTTGGAAGCTTAAAACTCCATGTTTGGATTTTGTCAAGAAGCAGCCCATATGGACAGGGCTTTTTGAATATATATTCAGTGACGTTTCAGTAGTATGCATTAAGACTCCATACTTCCATGCACACCGAAAACAACATGTCTTTAAACAACACCAAACCTAAACTGTAAGCTATTGGCAGTACCTCTTCTGAGCTATTTGCCTGAATTATTTCTGCAGTAAATCTCTAGAAATGTCCACTTAAACAGTAACAGTCATAAATATCTCATGGAAGCCATAAAATACAACAGAATTTTGGAAGTCATAATTTTAATGGATAAAACTGTGCTATAAAAGAAGGGCCTCTGGGACTGAGGCTAAAGTAAAATTTATCTAAGCGAGCTGTGATGCTAATCCGTCTGCATGTGATAAATTATCCTATGTCCCAGGTGTGACATAATATCCAAAGGGTGCATAGTGATTAAGGACACAAAGGTATAGATGTGGCAGGGGTCCAAGAAGCCCCAAGCAATTAGTGGTGACTGGAAATTGTCAACAATTGCTCTGAATGTTTGATAGTTTCCTCTATGCTCCAGTTTGCCAAGGCATACATTCCCCAGTGTATGAGGCTGGGGTCTGAGGCACGGTGGCAGGACCTGTCTGGGCACTCATGTAGCTCTAAGCAGGATGCTTGTAGTCTTTTCAACAAGATACTAAGACATCCTTCCCAGGCTCCTGCTGAAGTCAGAGGGTCAGGCCAACACTTAGGGGAAACAAAAGAAAAAAAAAAGGGAATGCTTATTTAAAATACAATAACTAGAAATATTTCTGTTTGGTCAGAAACAGAAAAAAAACCACCCTTAAAAAAACCCCCAACCTTTCTGTTCTAAAGAAAACAAAAGTAATTCTTGGAAATGCTGAATTGCATTGTGGTATCATTATAAACTGCTGTGATTCTGAGAGGCCTTTTGGAGAGGCCAGCAGAGTCCCCATAAATTTACAGCAATAAAATGTTTAGACAGCAGGCAATCAGAGCGTGTTGGACTGGATACCCAAATGAGTCCATGTTATTATACAAACTGATTATGTTTCAAACAGCAAAAATGGCGAGCTGTTAACGGCAGCAAGAGTGTTTACATAACTTGGTGTCGCTGGAGAAATCGGAGACAAACTCCTCAGATTCCCTTATTTGAAGGGAAGATGAACAGGATCCAGATGAACAGCTCACCCAGCGAAACCCCAGGCGCATGCACTGCGGGAGCCACATGCTCCCAGAGCAGGCTGCCGCTTGGCCAGACAGCCTGGGTGAAAGCTTCATCTGGCTGATGATGCACTCATTTCTGGAAGGGGTTGACTGGATTACCAACTTTATCCAGGGGGAGAGGGTGAGCAACGATATTTGGGGTTGCTTTTGGCAGTTGAGAGCGTGTGGTGTGAAGAAGGATGATACTCAGTGAATAAGAAGAAGCCTTGGATTTGAAACTGCTTTCTGCTTCACACCCAAACCCACACTGCCAAGGGTACACAGCCAGGCCCCACAACAGCTCTGTGAAGCTTTCCCTGTGCACCATGGCCCACAGGAGCCCACTCAGTGACACAGACTGGGAGCAGCACCTCAGTGCTCATTCCTGCTTTTCCCCAGAGCCATTGTCTACTTGTCCCCACTAACTACAGCATGGGAGCGGGACAGCTGCAGCACTGCATGTGTGCATTGGCCCTTGCAGAGAACATTGCAAAGGGGCCTGTCTACAACTGGTCCTTACCACTTACATTCCCAAATCTACCTCTAACTAAGGTGTTTAAATACTACCAGCTGTTTCTGGAACACATGAGGAGGGAATGCTAGAAGAATTTCAGACAGACAGGGCATAGCATATTTTTGTTTTGTTTTGAGAAGTAGTCCAATAGTATGAGTCGGGGTAGAAAGTGACCTATTGCCTTACAGGGAGATAAGCGAGGGTCCGAGAGCGGGAGAAGGGTTATTTTGGCCCAGTCACCATGACTAGGCATTTCTGCCCTTAGGTGACTGCCCGCCAGAGGGGCCTACCAGGCCTCACGGCTGCCACAGCATATGATATTATGAACACAGGAAGAGATAACATTGTTTCACTATATGGCTAGATGGGGAGCTGGGTCCCAAACCAAACTGTGTCAGTTTTGACCCCTGTGACAAGGTATTTTTCACCCTTGCTAAAGAATTCAAAAATCCCAGCAGACTTAGGATAACATAGTCATACTGAAAGACTCGTGACTCTTGAGAGTTTCCCTCCAACTGCCCATCAGCCAGTCACACCTCACAGTCTAGCCTCTCCTCTCCTAAATCCCTGGGCCTCTTCAGACCCTGCCTTACCATGGACAGATATGCTGACAGCCCAGTCAATGTCTGACTTACTGAAAATCTGGCAGCTCCTATTCTTCATATGCTTCTCTGTTTGTTTTTATCTGAAATAAGTTGGTCCCTATTTTCACAGCAGGATGCTATATATCCAGTTGGAAGGGTTTGAGGCTGTTTATCTGCCTCGCTATATTTTCACAAACCACGGCTCTCATTTCCATGCAATTACACATGGGCCCGTTCCCCAAGAAAAATGTTACCTGTGGCATGTTACTTACATTCTGCTCTTACACAAATAAAATTACCTAAAGACCTAAAACTGTTAAATTACTAAAAGGTAATTCTCACAAAGTGGACTTTCCTGGCTGTTTCCCATTCTCCTGAGCTTTGACATCCTTGTTGCTGCTGATTTCCATTGGATTAGTTCACCCCTGGAAAAAATACCAGCATTGGAAAGTTGCTAACCTGGGCTGCATCAAAGATTTGTGACCAGCTGTTTGAGGGAGGTTATTCTCACTCTGCTCTTGTGAGACTCCACCTGTAGTGCTGTATCCAGCTCTGGAGATGCAAACATAAGAGCACAGACTGGTTGGAGCACGTCCAGAGCAAGGCCATGGAGATGATCAGAGGGCTGGAGCACCTCTCTTAAGAAGACAGGCTGAGAGAGTTGGGGTTGTTCAGCCAGGGGAGAGAAGGCTCCAAGGAGACCTTGTAGCAGGCTCCCAGTACTTCCCAGGGCCTACAAGAGAGCTGGAGAGGAAGGGGCATGTAGTTATAGGACAATGGAGAATGGCTTTAAACTGAAAGAAGTTTAAAGAAGGTTTACTTGGGATGTTAGGAAGAAATTCATCACTATGAGGGTGGAGAGACACTGGAACTGGTTGCACACTGAAGGTTGTCCCATCCCTGGAATTGTTCAAGGGCAGGTTGGATGGGGGTCTCAGAAACCAGGTCTAGTGTGAGGTGCCCTTTCCTACAGCAGGGGTGTTGGAACCAGATGATCATTAAGGTCCCTTCCAACTCAAACCATTCTATCATTTTATGATTCTTATTTTATACCATACATTTTAATAAGTTAAACATAATGGTTCATTTCATTTATTTTAATCCAGATGCTGAAAGGCCATGTGTAGACCTGAGTGAATGCATTTTTGACAAATATAAAATTTATCTGCTTTATAATGCAACTACAAACTGATACACTTGCTCCACTCAAAAAGATGAAGATTTAGATATTTCTAAAGTCTAAATGTTTTGTTTCAGCCAGAGAAGAAAGTTTATTTTGCCATTTCAGGATACCAATTTAATTTTGAAGTTGGGCTACATGTTAATTAAATGAGATAGGAGTTTAATTGCCTTAAAGCAGAGTGGGATACTTTTGTGTTCTCACAGATTTTTTTTTTTTGAATTATTGAGGGGCTGATTTGCTTTGGCCAGTAACAGTAAACTTGTGCTATGACTCCAGACCCAAGAAAATTGATTAGCCTTCCCCAGATCCAATCTCTCCCAGTGACCTACACAGGGACTTTTCCTACGTCTCTCCGGCAATTTCTTCTTGCATGGCTGGGCTGAGAGCTCCCTGGGGACAGGCACTGTTGTCAGATACCTACTCATGCAGCTCCTGGCATGCTGGGGTTTCTGCTTGCATACATGCTGCTGCAGCGGTAGCACGTTAATAAATGTCTCCCCTCTCATCTAAATGTTATTATAACTGGTGAGTATTGTAGAAAATCCCACACCTGTCCTCTCCCAAGACTTTGAGAAAGAGAAACACAAACCAGCTGCAACTGGAAACCACAAAAGGTTTGATCAGAGTTCATCTCTGAGGTAGCAATACCAATCATGCTATTATAACCAACATTTGAACCTGCAATGGTAAACAAAGCTGACATTTGTGCCCAGGAGAGGCTGCTAACATGTCATGCACACATGAGCCATGTGGGTGTTCCTGCAGATTCTCACACGCTGTTACAAAAGGCAAGTATCAAATCCAGGCTGATGCCACCTCCCTGCTTCTGTCATGTAGATGTAGCAGGTGGTTGGGTAACGTAGTGTTTGGATGTCTTCAGTCCTCCAAAATTAGCCATGAGGCTTCGCTAAAAGGCTTCCTGAACTGGAACATAAAAATAAAATGTCATGCATATGCCATACAAAAAAGGAAACAAAAGAAAGGCTGTAGTTATAAATGTAATATGAGCTTACTGAGGTCCAGGCTGCCACGAACACCGGTGTTGTAGGTTTTAATGTGCTTTGAAATAGAAACCATTAGCATCTCAGGTATAACAGTTCTAAATATACAGCGATTTTTAATCTCACCACAGAGATCATGGTATAAATCATTAATGTATTTTAGCACATTTTAGAGGCAGTGGAAGAGGGAATGCAATGATCCTGCTCTCTGCCAGAATCCCCATTGCTCCCATGATCCCCATGAACATCACATGACAGAAAGGGACATAAATGGGGCAGAAGAATCCAGTCAAGCAGTTTTCACTCTTTTTTTTGTTTGTTTGTTTGTTTAATTTTTCACAGCCTATGACCCATCTCTCTTCCCAGAACACAAGCACTGACAATAGAGTCAGCAAATGAGGCAAAAGTGTTTGAGGGGTCCCTTTCTCCTTGATACCTCTTCAATTGCCTTTACTATTTCAGCAAGTTGGAATTATGCAGTCAGAGGGCTGTGTTTCACTGCAAACAGTACTCTTGATGCCTGTGTTCCACTTTGCTGCTTCTCTCAAAAGAGAGAAACAGAGCAATTCTTCAGACAGATCGAAAAATGTCCCAGATCTGGTTCAAACTTATGTACTCATCACTAAGAGTCAGACTTCAAATCTATTCCAGAACTGTAGACTGTGAAAAATGTGGTATGATGGTTTGGAGGACTGACTGTCCTGAAACCAGAACTCTCATTCAAATCCCACCTAGATGATAAGGTATCAAGACCGTGGAACATGTCTTTTATTTGGCTACAAGATCTCAGGCAAATTTATTAAAAAATAATTGGTTGTGAGCTCTGCAATACCTGTTTATTGAAGCTCAAATTGGAACCTTTGTCAGAGAAAGTTTGTGTGGTATTACTAACCAAGTGTGTGATATTACATATCCTACATGATGAGAAACAGTGAAATGAGAAAACTTCGCGTGGTTAGTGAACAGTTGTCACAAGAAAGAGGAGAGATTCTGTTTTTTGTATTTTTCCTGTGTTGGACATAAGCAGCCTTCCTCACAGGTGGCATAACATGATGAGGTTTTTCTGAAAAACTCGATCAGTTTTCAGGTTCAGCTTTTTCTATAACCTCTTTCCATTTACTACTCATGAACCCTTTGTCCACTTCTGCCATCACCATTCCCCACAGCTCATCACCATGATGCCATTAGGCTGATCTCCATCAAATCTCCTTCTGTTTCCCCATCACAGTTACAGACCTCATTCCAAGGGCTCCTTTCTCAGCTCTTCCAAATACAGATGCCAGTTCCTTTTCTTTCTGTTCTTTGCACTCCTCACACCTACCCTTCAGTTTTTCTGCCTCTCCTGCTCTGCTCTGGATCTGGACTCCTCCCTTCAGCTGATATCTGTAATTCCTAGGTCCTCTCCAAAAAATTTCAGAGAATCAGTATGGCTTTATGTTGCTCTCCTCCTTGATCATGTCCCTTGGATACCTGTATTCTCCTTTCTATATTCTCCTCTCTGCCCATCCCCTCCTGTCCCTCAGGACAGTCATAGTGGACATGTTCTCTCCTTTGTGGGATGTGGCCCTGTGCTTTACCCTCCATTCAGCAGCACTGCTTTGGTCTGCTTCTCCTCTGCAGCTTCCTTCCACCTGCCCTTTTTCTGGGTGTACATGTCTCCCACCTTCTGACTTCTGGTTCTCCTTTATTCTCTCCAGCCATCCTATGAAAGACACACACAGCATTCTAGAGCGTAATTTCCTTCTGTGATTTCCTATAGTCCTCTGGCCCTGGTTTAAGTTCCTCACTCACTAAGAGCAGCTGACCTACAACTTCTGCTGCACTTTATCAACCAGAACACAAGCTTGGATGCCTTTGAACAGTGCTAGACTACTGCATTGATGATTTCAAAGAGAAATCACTGTTCAGCTCTCCAAATCAGTGCTGTCTGTCTTGGCATGTGATAGCTGAAGACTATTTGGTACAAGCCCATTGCAACTGGCTTCTATTTTGTTTCATGGTGTTGCAGTCAGTGGTGTCATGTAATCACACAGAGGGAAGCAGTAGGGCACACAGTGAGTTTAGCAGTCACGCAGGTAAGTTGCGGGCCAGACTGCTACACATTGCATTAACTGTGCCTACCTGACAACTCTGAATGAGGCGTAAGTAAAAAATACACTCTGACTCTTCCCAGAAAAATTATTTCTGAAATTTGTTAAAATGCATGTGCACGTTAAGTCTGGAGAAGTAAGAATATCTGAATTTAAAGACTTAAATAGAAGATTGCAAGGCAAGAAAAGGTAAAGCTGTCATGTGTAATGAAGATAAAGTGCCTTTGCAGTAAATTTAATTATGCAATAAAGTGCCAGTGTGGTGCGCAAGGCATTTGCTCAAGCTTCCCAAGGTAGGCTTTCATTCATTTTATCTTGCATTCTTGAGCATTAGCAGCCAGACTTACAAGAGAGAAGGTTAAAGAATGTATATTACCTCCCTTCATTATTTGTCTTTTTAAAGTGTACCAGAGACAATATACATGATCTGGCTAAAGCAAACTCTTCAGTTTAAGAATGCAGAAGCCAAGAAGAATTTATTTAAAGTATTTACTTGGTTTCTGCATAACATGTTCAAATATAACATTTCAGCTTCTTCAAATAAAACTATCAGTGGTTTATTTCACTGCACACTTTTCCACAAACATATTGAGCCATGTCTTTTGTACTCTGGTTCAGTAATACAGATCTACCAGATAATTTATCTGTGTGAAAAATATGATTGTAAACTTGGTGATAATTCTTCTGTTTCATGTGTATTCAGTCAGCTGCTATGAACAAGGTACTTGGGGAAGGGCCATGCAGCCTATACAGAAACAAGATCATAACTGAAATGGATGTGATTTTCGCTGGGTGTCTGATTTTTAGCCACAAGTTAACAATAGGTCTTTATACATATTTTGGTATGATGACTAACATTTCATGCTGATATATCATAGAATCATAGAATCAAAGAATAGTTTGGGTTGGCAAGGGCTCTTAAAGGTCATCTAGTCCCACACCCCTGAAACAAGCAGGCTGCTATAAAGTCTCCCTGGAACCTTGTCCCCTCCAGGCTGATCTGCCAGGAAATTCAGCCCACTTTTCATTAGGATGATTTATAAATATTTCCCTGAGAAGGCAGGAATAGTCTCAGTATCTTCCTTGACACAGTCCCTTGAGTTGCAGCCCCTTCTGTTGCCTGTTATGTTGGGCATTCCAGAAGGCAATCAGGTGGTCTGTGGACATCCCACATTTTGTTCTGCATTTGGTCTGCAAACTGTGGTGTTCTGCTGTACAATCTTGTGGCTTGCTATATACAGATTTGGGCTTGGCTTGTACTCACTGTGGTCTAAAGTCATGTAGGAAAGATTAGAACTAGAGTCTCAAGTCAGAAGATGGTTACGAGCCCTATGGAACGTTTCTCATGGAAAGGGAATAAACTGTCCCACACAATCATCTCTAAAGAAGGGATTACCTGTTTTCATTTACCACTGAGACTAATCCAAGCATCTCTGAGATGCTTTTGTGGCTAATATACAGCTGGTATTGTGAGAAATACTGTAAATTGTGGTCAAATTTTCTTCTCAGCGATGCCCTTGTAAGGCTCAAATGACTGCTGTTTGCTGAAGGAGTAATGAGGTTTTACACTGTGATAACTGGGTGCAGAATTTACCCCAGTGGTTGAATGTCTTTGTCCCAATGAAGAAACTAAACACAGTCAAAGCAAAGCAGTAAATGAGTATTCCTCAGAGGTGCACTTATTTATATTGGTTAAAATTGTCCTTCATATTAAGCCATAATTTTGGTCCTTATCCTACACTGGCCTAAGGCAGTAAAGGAGGTAAAACATACTGATTTTCAAGCTGATACCCCTAAAATTGTAATGCTCATAGTGAAGACTTTTGAGGAGTTTCTACCTGTGCTCCAGAGCAACAGAAACCTGGATTGAGCACTGAGGGTCAAAGGGACTGCACGCCTGTGGGAGGCAGCCAGGTCTGCAAGTATGGCAGGATCAGAGGAAGACCCTGGAGGCTGCAAGCAGGGCAGTGGCATGGATCAGTTCTGCATCATGTCTGCAACTGGGAGTGATTTGATTAGGTCCATGGTAAGTTCAGCAGGCTTCACCTGTCTCCTTTAGAAAGTCTACACATGTTCTGTAGTCTCTTCCCAAGGTCCCATCTTCTGGGCACCTGGGAAAATGTTTGCTGCAAAAACATGGTGAAACCAATCTCTTTTTTGGTTTTGTGCCAGACACAGCATTTGACCATATAGTAAGGAAAACCCTATGACATGCAGGATATTTGGAAGATTTTACACTGGCGTGTAGAAATTAGGAACTATACTAAACTGAACACCCAGGCTCCATGGGCCTGTGTTTTGATGCACAGTTGGCCCCAGGTTCTCCCAAGCCCAAATAAAAAGAAGTTATTCATCTATGCTTTTACTTTTGTTGCACATAGAAACTATCCTTCTACTGAGGTATCCAGCTAAGTGTGTTCAGAAAAGAATTGCATCTAAACTAGCATCAGAGTAGGATTTTGGCAATGTTATGTTTCCTGCAAAGCATGACTCAGAGCATGAGTATCATTCAGTGTCCAGCCTCTAAAACTCATTGGCAAAGACCTGTGAACTATAAATATCTGTACAGTTTGGGAGATATGGGTCTTTACAGAGACATAGATTGGACTTTTGGGTGGCTGTGCATCAACAGCTGAAAAAGAGTTTGCTGTCAATAATAGCATGGGTCCTCTGTTCCCTCATCACTAAAAAGTGTTAGTGGGAGATGTAGCACGAGAGTTATGTCTTCCATAGTAGAATATTGGTAGAATCAGGTATTGTGCAGGCTAGAGATTGGAGTGGGTAGGTTATACAATTTTCAAGAGTATATAAAAAATGTCTAAAGTCTTATACTTTACATCAGGAAAAAAACATATATATATATATATATATATATATATATATATATATACACATATAAGGTATGCATTCCCCTGTTTTAAGCTCTTCCTGTTCCAGAAGTGATATACCTCTCTCTTTCTTCAACTGACAACATAGATTTTTAGACAAATTTAATAGTCTTTTTGCATTCCTGCCTGTTTCCCAAAGGTGGATTTGACCCTTGTGGAGATGAGGTACACAGAACTATACTGCTTGCTCTGCAGGCATGCTTCCTATGTAAGCAATGTACTTACTTGAGACTATGCATGTTTTACGTTTCATCACAGGACTTCTAGGGTCAGAGATAAAGCTTGCACACCATGCTGTTTGCAAAACATCTCAGGGTAACTAGAAATGTCCTGGAACAGCCCTATTAAACCCTATGGAGCCACAAAGATTTGCTTCCAGGGAGTTAGCGCTGCTTGGAAAAAGAACTTGTACTGACCACTGTGTAGTAAATTACACATTCTTTTCAGAGTCAACCTCATACTTTGTTTTCCCTTGACACCCCTGAGAATTTCACAGGCCGTGACTTGTTAATGCATCTCATGTAGAGGACTACTTTTATTACAGATGTTAAAATGGCATCATACTGACTAGGAAGTTAAGACACATGCTCTGAAATCAGCCTTTACAACTGATTATGTACCTGTTTTTTTCAGTGGGCACATCCTTGCAGCATGAGACCAGGGATGCTCGTGGGACAGCACAGCATAATGCTCAGCAACCAGCACAAGACAGTCCCTGTTGGGTGTGGTGGCTCTGCTGAAATCCTACCATTTGGCTAAAGCATCCTTTCAAAACCCTTTACAACCTGACCCAAAGTCTGCTGGGAACCTCTTCAAGGTTTTGCATCAGAACACCTCAATCTGATTGTGACTAAATGTGTGTAGGTGAATACACAGTGTGGGACCTTTGAGAAAAGTCAAAGTACCATAAAAGAATATTCTTATCTGTTGAGTAGCAGGCAGGATCAGTGAACTAACTGAATTCCAAGGAGTTGCAGTAAAGCATGATTATATTCACAGGCATGTTTCACGGCTCTGTGTTTCCATACTCCGTTTAAGGCGGAAAAAATGCAGTGTATGAATCCAAACATTTATAATTCAAGGAAATCTCTTTTCAAAATTCCCTGTCAGAAAATTGGCAAAATTCTGCCTGTATGGACTTTTTGTATATAACAAAATGCAATAACATGAAATGTTGCCTTAGGAGCAGAGAGACAGGTTCCATGAAATCTCTTTGCAGAAGTGTAGGTATTTGCATAAAAATCCATTGAATAGGTCTCTTTGGAGCTTTTGTCTTTTTCTTTTTGTCCTGCTTCACTTGATCACATTCTCCCAGTTGCTCAGGGAGTGTTACCATATTGCTTTTACATTATTTTGCATTGAAAGAAAGGAAACATAGTTTGGAGGAACTCAGAACATATTTTGTGCAAAAAATTTTTCTCTTTCCCCTTCACGGTGAGAGAGTGTGTTGAGTTTTGAGGGTGTTTGAACAGCTTTAATGGAGCTGATGTTAAGGCAGAATTAGAGTTTATATATAGCAACTTGGAGCAGTTAGAGAAAGCAGCACATGTGCACTGGAGGGACAAGGACAGAGGTACCTAGAAATATGACATATGAGAAAAAGGCTTACCGTAGTAAGGAGCGAAATTGCTATAAGGATGAGTGTTTATTTTTCGAGTTACAAAAGGTATGTTTTAGAGGCTATTAGTCAAAAAAAAAAAAGGGGGGGGTAGATTTCGTTCAACATCTAACCACATGCTTCTGCCTGCAATGCAGGGAAACAAGGAGAGCATTGGATTTCACAGATAGCACCACAGACAGTTATTAAGGCTTAATCCAGTGTCACATTTCTGCTTAGAGCTGGCTAACTACCAGCCCAATTTGCTGGCTTCTCTCTCCCTGTGTTTCTTCATTGTTTCAAGCCATGCAGAGACTTATCCTAATAATGGGTCAGCCCTCAGCCAAATGTGTTCAATTGAAGGCCACCATGGGAGAATGGCAGGATATTGTCTTTCCAACAGCAAGTGAATTTCAGGCAGCTTAAGGCGGTATCCATTTCACTATAATGCTGGTTTATGTTACAGCCCTTTTCAAAGTTCTAATTGCCCTGTACTGCTGACATTTATAGACATCCCCGACTTTAAATGAAAACACAACACTGAGGTCAGGAGGAGGTTCTGGGACAGCAAAGATCCCAGGTGAGGCCAAAGGAGGAAATTACTTCAAAACTTCCAAATGCCAAACAAGTTGTGGAGAGGGGAGGAGAAAAGAGAGAAGAAAACCCAGAGGTGAGGGACATCCTATTCACAGCCCAAAAGGTATGGATGGATGCCTAATAGTGCCTCTGCTTATCCACACATTCAGCGCCTGGAGCACAGCTAATCCTCTCCTCAGTTTCTCTCCCCTAGGTATAAACGTTTTAAAGTATTTATTCATCTGGATGTTTGTGACTCTATTTTGGCCCAGCTCTTCATTTGTGTCACATTGGGTGAGTTCCAGGGACGTCAGTGTCTTTATGCCAGCTGGGAAAATGGTCTGCCTATTACAGAGACAAAACCCACAGTGCTTCCTTCTTCTGTCCATGTTCCCTCATCTCAGGGAAACTGATTTAGCAGCAGTGATGGTGGGAAATATTGCTACACAGGCTGGCCCTTGCCTTGCAATTCACTGCACAACCTGACAGCCACAATGTGGGATAAAATCAGAGTTAAAAGGACCAGGTGAAGAAACAAGGCACGTCTCTAATTTGTGCAAGGAGTGATCTGTTCAAGTGGTAGACTTTGCTTGCTTTAAATTGCACCACTCCTGTGGTGCAAATGGCTCCATTTTTCCAGGGTAAAAATGTCTTACAAGAAAAAAAGAGAAGTGATTCTGCTGTGGTTTTGTGGACCGTTATTTGTTCCCTTCTTCCTACGACTGTTCTTCCAGATTTCTAAGGACTTTGAAGCCTGGTTTGTGCTCCCAGCTTTTTTGACATCCCTGAGGCCATGGCAGGCATGTTAGGGTGGCAGAAATCAGGGACAGTACTCAGGAATGCAGTTTATTCATCCAGCCTCTTCAAAAGATGTCTATATCTTCAAGATATCACCCCATCCTACACAAGGAAACTTACATCAGTGAGAAATGGTGAGGAAGAAACTCTGCAGAGCTACAGCCTTGGCAGCCAGTGAGAATATATTAAGAATATGTTTAAAGCTTTCAATTTTGTTAATTGAAATATAATCAAGTTTACACTTAATTCTTTATTTCTGCAACAACAGGCTGATATTACTAATGGATATTTATAATGCTTTTTAAATAATGTTTCTTGTAAACATAACTGTGTGCTGATTTTCAGGTCCTATGATTTATGCTGTCCATAGATACTCTCCTACACCTTTTCTGGAGTCTGGCAAACTATCCAGTGGATGTGTGCCAGCCATTATGCAAGATATTCAATTGCTGTATGGTGAGAGTTTAGAGTATTAAGACCAGTTATTTAGGTTGCCAATAATGATAATGATCCAAATCAATCTCCAGTGTCTTTTAGTAGGAGATGAGTGACAAAACACTTTTGAAAATCCTGTGATAAATGTCCTAATGTGTTTGATTCAGTTGCTCATGCATAGATACTTAGTGTCACTCCAGAGACCTTACTGTGTCTGAGAGGAACTCTACTACTAGCAGAGGACTAGCAGAGGATAGGATCTTTGAGAGAATCAGACATTTCTGGACCACAGCATGAATATTTATGATAAGGGCAAGGCAATGGGGGGAATGCTCCCATATGTTTAGGAGAATTGAGCCCTGGATATCTGACAATGCCTATATTTCTGACCTCTCCTGATCACAGCAAGTTTAAATTCAAAATTATCAGACCAAAGGCAGTTTCCGATAACGAAATAAAGCCTGCTGTGTGGAGGAAGAAGATAATTTTATTTTATTTGTTGAAAAGAAACATTGCTGCCACATAGCCAGATAGTAAAATTCAGAGGGGATCTAATCACTTCAGTGGGAATATTTTAATATGCCACACTTAAGCAAAGGGCATTGCAAAATTCCTCTTCCTGAGATGGTTGCAACTACACAGAGTCAAAGAATGGAATATTACTAACTTGTGATGAGAATAGACAATGAGGAGAAACTCACATTCTTCTGACTTGGTGTTTGTCTCAATTTTAACAAATGCAATTCAAGCTTTAAATAACAGCCTGTTAATACAGTGAAGTTTCAGACTTCAGTGACTTTTAGGACCTTGTAAAATAAACCTGGACCTAAAGCAGGTATTTCTCCCTAGGACTCTGTCTGTTTCTATCTCCAGGCACTGACATAAGATACTGAAGTTCCTGTTTACAGAGAGGACAGTGGAGTCCCATGGTACTGGTGTGTTACTTTGTGGACTGGAATATAGGTGTGGAAGTTATTCCTGAGCAGAATGCACAGGACACATCTCCTTCATTCCTGAAACTGCTCCTCACTTACAGAGCTGAGACTTAAAACCTTGCTTTTCTTCCAGCATCCCAGTCTTGTGTCAGGGTTAGCCAAGTAACATTTATGCTGTGTAAAGCTCTTGGTGGCTTTTCTGCTGACACCTTGGGAGGCCTGGGCTGGGGCAATCTTGTCCAGCTTCACTCTGCTTAATCCATCCTTGTCCTACACAGCATGGGAAACTCCAGAGCTGGAGAGAGGAAAAGCAGAGGGAAATCTCTTTCAAGTGTATTCATGCAGTATCCCATTTTTGATTCTTTCCAGAGCTATGGCAAACTGAGTATCTATTATCAATAGATCCAGTGACTACAAACTCATCTACTATTTTATTTTACTTTTGTGAGAGAATATATTTTAATCAAAAATTTTCCAACTCAAATTATTTACCAGACTATGAATAATATTTTCTATCTCCTCTTTCTCCTCTACATTTCTACCAAGTGCCAATACTGTCTTAGGAGGGAAAATGTTGTCCCACTAATATGCTGTGCCAGTTCCCTTAAGCCCTTGGTAGATTTTATTTGAGGCTTTTATTCTAGTTGAATTTGAGGCTGATTCTAGTTGCTCACTAGAAATATGTCTCTTCAAAAATAACTTAAAAATACATAGGATTGGGAAGCCTATTTCAAATACAGCTCCTTGTTGTTACACTATCATTTCTGAGCTGAAATTCTGATCTATGTTTCCACTGGTTTCAGATTTCATCTTTTTAAAGGGAGTATTTTGTATGTAGCACAACATTTAGCCAACACTTCATTACATTTTGGGATCCAATTACTCATGCAGGGTTTTGGTTTTGTTTTTTGTAACTTGGTGTAAGTTTCCTTTTCCTGATGAGGTTTTACTTTAATTTCTTTCAGTCTGCAGTGTCCTGCAAGTATTTTGTGCTATTTTTTAAATTGTGGTGGAGATACAGAATAATTATTTCCTTTTAACAAATCTGGAAAAGAACCAAATCCTGATGAAATGCATCTCCAAGATTTTTGAGTGAAAGCAACATTAAAGGCTATCTAATTGGACCTACAGTAATAACATCACCATCCTTGTTACGGGACATATATGTATATAAAAGCTTGTGATCTGCTGAGTTAGGAAGTTAGCAAGCTGGAGGGTCTACCACAATTTCTGAGTGCCCAATCAGCTACACCACATATTACACACACCATGGAAATTATAACCTACTCCATAGCTTTTGTGTAATCAATTTGGAATGACCAGATTTGGTCTCAAAACAAGACTTCCAGGATGCAAAAACCACAGATCTGAACAAACCCACAACTCTCTATATGCAAACTATCACATTTTTATATAGTACAGTGAATCCAAAGAATTTAAAACAAGATGCAGAAAATCTGAAATGCCAGCAAACTGGTTGTGCTGTTTGCCTATGACCACATAAAATGACTCAATGTCCTACACAGCCTGGAACTTTTAAAAGAACATTTAATGGGTACATAGGAGTTGCCATCTATGAATCCAGGCATATAGCCTCACCAAATCCTAAGATAACATCTCTTCTGCTTGTAGTTGCTCAGCTCCTGAATTCCAACACAATCTTTAAATGGTAAACTTCTTTACTCTCCGAAACACTGATCTGTGCCTATGAATTTGAAGTAACATCTGTTCTTAAGAAATTCAATTATTTTGCTCAGCACCAGTGTAAACTGTTGGGGTTTGGGTAAGCAGCTTGTTTTTAGTTTCCTCCCTCTACTGCATCCATTTGTCATTTTATGCAAGTTCTGATGGTTTTATTAATCTTGGCAAAAGCTACAAAATGGAATATCTTTAATAAGAAAGTCTAGACATTTTGGAATAGCCCAAGGCTGCGAAGCTGGCATGATGGACCAGTTCTGTTCAAATAGAGATACAAGGCAGCATCTTATTTTGTAAAAGCCTCATTTATTTTGCCACTTTTCTGTTGCCTTATCCCATTTGTCATGAATGTGGTGAAGTTAATGAAGTAAAAAAGAACGCCAGAGGATGAATTTATACCATGCATTGCAAAGTCTGCTTTCAAAATATATTCTGAACTATATTTCTGCTTAATACTCATGTCATTCCAGTGAGGGATGGGGCAATAAGGTCTGGTGGGCTTGTTTTAACAAATTGACAGGGCAGCAAACTGATAAACTACTCTAGATAGTTGAATAAAATTATGTCTGTCCATATCCTTGATCCTTCAGGCATAAGTAGGAATTTTGTTCACTTTCCCCTCTAGCACACATTAAGCATGATGATGCCTGCCTGTGGTGACTCTATACTGTAAGAACAGGGACAGTCCTTGCTTCAGAAGAGGTGCATTCCTTTATAGCAACTGGCCTCCACATTTTTGAGGCTAAATTTTCAATATTAAAAATTCACATCATGCTAACAGTAACCCTGATTTTTCAGGCCAGTATGCACAGTCATAAAAATTCCAAGTTTCTTAAGGTCATAAAAATCTAGTCATTTGACACAGCATGTATCAGTCCCTGAGCTGCCCATTTTTGCTTCCCTTTACAGCCTTTTAGGAGGAAAAGAAAGATGTTTACCATGACTTTTTTTAATGACACTTTTTAAAATTGCCCAAATCCCTTTTTCAAGGAAGGACAAGAATATATAGAAGCTATCTGGGAGTTGTCTTCATTTTATTGTTCAAATCTTACCCAAAGAGGCAGCTGGGGTGAGGGTCCTGCAGGAGGAATGCATTTAAGACAGAGGTAGCTGAAGCTCTGATCTGAATGGAGAGGCTGTACAATTGTGTGGCCACAGCTGCTTGATGTAATACAGGGGCACATATTGTCCAGATTGATGGCTCAGAGAACTAAAACTGTCTCCTCTCACCTCTGTGATAAATCCATGCTTGCAAGTGATGGCTGCTTTAGAGCAGAGAAATAAAAGACAGGGAGTTACAAGTATCTGGTTAGAGAAATAGTCGAGTAACCTGAATCAGCTTGCAACACAGACATGTCTGTTTTGACACACAATAGCACAGTAGGTATAGTCCTTTTCTAAGCTCCAGGAAAATGCTCTGCTTTCTTCTGAGCCCAGTGAAATAGATCTGGATTCTCTGCAACCCTTCTGTTATCACTGAAGTATTTAAACACCTTACCTTTTATCTCCATCATGCTGTGAATCAAAATGACAGAGTCAATGATCTGAAAGTTTAAGCCATTAGTCTAGAGTTATTAAAAATTGTTTGCATATAAAGTCAATAAAGAAACAGTTTTACTGCTTTGCAGGAAAACAAGATGAGGGGAATGGCACAAGATTTCCTTTGGTGTGTGATCAATACCGGGGCAAATAATGGTTAAGGCCAAATCATGTCTTTCTCTATCCTGCAGCTTTTTTATAGAAATCAACACATTTCCTGAGCACTAACAGGAGTTTCTGATGGTTCACTGTTCTCAGACAAAAACGATTGCCCAAGGTTGGGAGCCCAATGGTCCTGTCCTTGGGGCAGAGCTGTCAAGATTTAAGAGAATTTGCAGAACACTTCTTTGTTTTACTGGAAGTGTCTCAAATTCATTGCGTTTTCAAGGAAACAAATGCAAACATTCCACAGAGAGGTTCTGTCGTCAGGAAAATATTGACTGGATGCATTCATGGTAAAGAGCAAAAGCATAAATATTAAAAAAAAGAAACCCTGACAAAGAAAGGTATTTAAACATTTTGAAGAATGTGTTCAGAGTAAAACATCTACATAATCACTTGGTCACAAGTGATTCCAAATAAAAAATACAAAATTCATCTCTGATTTTTCCAGAGGTGAAGTTGAACAATGTGGTTCTAGTTTTTGATGTGTCCTGTTGTATCCATCACACAGCTTAATACAGTACAAAAACTCTGTCACAGGAGAACAGAAATTCCCCACACAGAAATTATCAATCCCAGAATACAGTTTTTGCATTATATATATGTACAAAGTCATCTATACATATATATCTAAATGCATTTTCATTACTTCCTAAGCTCTTGCAAGGCATAAGAAATCAACTGAGTCAAATAGCCCACCACAGCACATTCCCCTATCAAACAAAATGTGTTTACCAAACAGAAACATATGTAAAAACTGCAGTGTAGCTTCACGCAGCTTAATCAGATGTATTATTTAGTGGTGAATTTCCTGGGTGGGCTGGTGGGGACCAAAGAAGGTCCTAAAGTTCCTCTTGTACCAGAACCTTGAGTGGTGTTTCCCAGAGTAGCAGCTATACCAATGAGAAGCTTATTTGCTCTCATCATATCTGTTCCCACCACTGTCATTTCTCCTCTTTGCCCAGACAATTCCTTTCACTGTGCATGAAGACCACTCTAGTATAATTTTCAGTCTACAAAAGGAAGTGCTTTAAGGAGATGGTCCGCATGTAACCCAAAAATTTTGAAATTTTTGTATCATGGGTAGCATCTATTCATTGTGGATGGGAAGTGGGGGAGGGAGGGTCTGAATTGTAGCAGCAGATGCTCAATTACACCTTATGTGAGCTACCCTTCTATGGAAATATATGTGGAAAGATGTGAAGGCAATACATGCTACCTTGCCTATGCCTGGAAACAGTTGTGCTTTCACTCATCCCCCCTAACTTTAGACATCTGCCAATGTCAGTGAACTTTTCTCTCTCTGCTGGCAGAAAAAGAAATTTAGAAAGCCTGTAACTTAAGCAGCATTGCCAATGATCCAAAATAGGTGGGATGATTCTAACTTTCTGTGGGGTCCTGCCGTGGTCCATCTCCCCTTAAATGTCTGGAAGCAGCTTCAGCAATGAGACATTTTAATAATTGAAATTGCCCTTGCCGAGCCTAAGATTACACACTGCTCTGTACCCATTTGTTCATGATGGTTAATGCTGAGAATGAGCCTAGCAGGTAGCCGTGCATGGCACTTCATGATCATATACCTTGGACATGTAGCCTAGCTTTCACACTGACACAGTAGCTAATTATAAAAACAAATTGTAAGCCTATCTGTTTGTCCTTGCTGTTGCCAAGTAATGTTTAGTTTGATGTGGGACAATAGTATCAAAATGCCTGAACCAAGGTTGATATATAATAAGAGAATGATGCTAAGAGAAAACAATTGCAATAAGTAACTTTCCTCATAAGGAAAAGAATCAGAAAGCTATAAACTGTTCTACCATTTTACATGCTTTTTAATTTTAGCCTTAGCTTGTATGTCTGAGGATAAATTTCATTTCATGTATTAAAGCTAGGACTATCATTTCAGCTTCTTCAATATTTGTAACAAATGAAAAAATATTAACTCTCTTTATTGACTTACAAAATCTCAATAATTTCTTGACAGTTACATGCCCAACCCTGAGATCAGGTAAACTTTTTTGTTTATAAAAATCACAAAGTTAATATGGTATAGACTGTCCAAGAGAAGTTTGGATCCATGACTCTAGCGCTGTCTGCTTATTTTGTGATTTTGATCCAGCCAATGTCTACAGCTATGCATAATTTTACATATTCTGACCCTCATGTTGTCAGGGAAAAAGATGCAGCTATTGCATAATCGATTGCAGATTTACATCTTAATCATTATCACAACACAAAAGAGATCCTTTTCACCTTCATACATCTTTTCAAGTTGTGATAACCTGACTAAAATTAACACACTTCTTAAGGCATGAGAAGCAAATAAAAATGAAACCTTGCTCAGAATATATGTTTATTTTTCTTCTCTAGGATTTCTGAGTAAAGCTGAATCCACCATATCCAAAATTTCTGATTTTTTTCCAAGTTTAGCCATTTATTTATACATGTGTTGTGTTCATGTTTATATCCTATATCCACAAGTTTTTAAATTGAGCCTCTTAGCATGTGGGAGACTTCAGCTGCCTTTTCTATTAATGCTGCCCCCCTACTGACAAGTTCCTAATGTGCAATCTTTTGCCTCTTAAATTCTATTTGGTTGCCAAAACCCAGGCAAAGATTGGAATTAACTGTCCATAGGTAAAATTCCTAAATTTCTGTTCAGTTGACAGTATCATAGTCTTTTTGAAGTTCTAAGAATTATGAATCCTGTGTATTTCCCTTGCTTAGTAGAAAAAGAAAACCTCTGTGGCTGAGACTCAAGTCACAAGCACCATGGCTTCAAAACAAACAAACAAAAAGCAGGAAAACAGTTATTTTCTGCATTCTCTCCAATTCATAACTTCTCCATCTCTTTAGGGCTTGGTCTTTCCACCCAACCTTCTGGAGGCATTTTTGTTCCTCATGACCCTTCAGCATTTTTTCTGGATGTCTCTGCCTGTAAAGAGAGGTAGGCTTGGCTTTCGATTTGTCAGCTAAGTCTCTGATGAAAATGAAAATGCTTTTCCTGTTGTGGTGGAGAAAGAGTGCTTGCAATGGCTTGGCCTGTCCTGACAGCCCTCTGTGTTTACTAACTTGCCTGAAACTTTTGTTTTGGGATATCAGCCATTAATCTCAATCAATGTTGAATTTTTTATAGAAGACCTCTGGAAAACAGTTTTCTGTTAGAATTGTTCTAGCTTTATAGGAAAATACTTTTATATAGAAAAATCTGAAACAAAATAGTTTATATATGTTAATATTTTGTTAACATTATGTATTGTTGGACTTTGTTTAATCACATCTTTAATTTAAATGAAAATCTGGCTCCTCACTCTGATCAGAAGAAAAAATACATCCACCTCCACCATGTTTTGACCAAAGACACCTTAGCAGGTTAGGGAGACAGTACAGTCTATTTCTGGAGAGCAGATGCTCTGTAGTGTGATCATTATTCATTGGCTGCAGGGATTTTCAGGCAAACTGCCAAACAGCCCATGTGCCTCTGCTTATGGCCACATTTCTTAAAGGCAGGTTTTTAATTGGGAAAGGAAGAGATCATGTGTGATTTGTTATGCAGTTCTTGACAAGTAGTATTTTACATTAAGTTCTATGCCACTTTTTCACATTCAGGGAACTTTGGAGAATGTGATCTCCAAAAAGTACACATTAAACTATAAAGCTCCATAGAACACAAGTGTTCCTAAGATGAGGGGAAAAGTGGGAAATTATTGACACTAGGTTGTAGTTCAGACCCTTAGATAAGTGTGTGCAAAGTGCACATATCCACCATAGAGAGCACGTGGTATGTTCATGAATGCATTCCTTCTCCAAGGTAAAGTACTCTTACCAGGCACTTTTAATCTCTACCCAGACCTGTATTTTCTTCTGTATTTTGTACAATATACCCTGCCCATATGGCAGTGGATAAAACAGAGATTTACAGATGAGTTTAGTTCCAGGATTTGATGGGCAAGACAAACATATGGTTTACATCTTCTAGACTTCATCTAAGATTTTACAGATTTCCAGATCACCAGATCCTTAGGTCTTGATCTATAGATGTAGGATGTAGCCCTATAGGGATAAAACTATATGATTTTGTCTTCGAAAAACTAATATACAGTAAAAAGATGAATGCATTTCTTCACTGCAATCTTGAAAGGTGTAATTTTCACATTTGAATGTCTAGAACAAATAAATCGATTTCTAGATTTTAGCTCACCTCAGGTTTGTAAGACTTGATTTCAACACCTCCAAATGAAAATATCATGTGGGTATATAGATGTCTTAATAGGGACTTAGTTGGGCTTCTTCTTACTTCATGTGTGTGCCAGCAGTGTAGATGTACATCTGAACAGGTCACCCAACTCTTCTTTCAGACAGTTAGAGAAACAGGCTGCTGCAAGGCCCTTATCATGTCTCCCTGAAGCAGAATTTTAAAGTAGACCAGTAAACCACATCCCAAAAAAGTGTCTTTTTTGTTTGTTGTTTGAGTGCTTTTAATTTAATGCATTGGCAGGAAAGAGAAGCCAGGGATTTACTCCTTGTGTAGATATCCGTCTTGTGGATACCACACACACCTTGCGTGCTAACCCACAGAGCTAATGAGAAACAACCAGGTTTAAAAACTAGAAGCAAGAGGGATGTGATATGAGGACAGAGTAGAACTGGTAGGACATTAATGCAGCCTGGTTCTGCTTTTACACAAGCCCTCCTTCATGTCCTTCAGCATCACAAATAACAAGCAAGAAAGAAAATCTTATTTTTCTGATGTGCTGCAGTTGCCCAGCTTTGCCTACATCATCTGACTGGAAGTAAGACTGAGCCTGCTCACAGACTGCTGGGGTGAGCCCATCTCTGAACGTGGGAGGAGTGACACCAGAGGGTACCAGCATCCTACCTGCATTGTAATGCAACCACGGGGCCCTGCAGGAGCTGCTGCCACCTCTTGTGCTGGCACCCACCTCTGAGGGCACCCTTTTCACCATCCTGTAGATATCAGTTTAAATTATATAGACCAACTCTACTAACCTTTCAGATTATATTTTTTGAGTAGGCATCATCCTCCTCCCAACTGGAGAACATTTTGGTTTTCCTTTCCTTTATGCATCCTGATTGTTAAGGTATGGGGGGGGTATGCTTTAACAGAGTTTACTTTGGCCATGTGAAAAATTAGTTGCATAAAGCCTAAAAAAGATGGAGAAAGTCCATTGTAGGATATGATGCTGAACTGGCACAGGACAGGTTAAAGTCATAGTGGCCAAACCTGGGCTACTGGAGGCTGCTGTGTGTTGTCAGTTGGCAGGGATTTTCTCGTGTATATTACCACTGGAAAGCATCCTAGAGAGGGAGAGGAGGGACAGAAGCTCTTTCCCATCCTTCTGGGACCATTAAAGGATACTGCTGCTGTCATGGGAAGGAGAAGGAGAGTGGGTTCATCAGCCAGGAACATCAGGAGTCCAAGCTGCTTGCCCTACTCTCCAGTTCCCCAGATAAACCAGGGGTCTGAGGAAGGCAGGAAGGAAGGAAGGAAAGGAAGGAAAGGAAGGAAAGGAAGGAAAGGAAGGAAAGGAAGGAAAGGAAGGAAAGGAAGGAAAGGAAGGAAAGGAAGGAAAGGAAGGAAAGGAAGGAAAGGAAGGAAAGGAAGGAAAGGAAGGAAAGGAAGGAAGGTCCCTGAAGAAAAGGTGTCTGCAAAAAGTTCTCAGACACCTAACAAGTCTATGAGGATAAAAATAAAAAGGAAAAAATCCCCATAGTTTTATGTCTGGTCTGAATGATTAAGCAGCTTTTTCCGTCTCTGATATCTATGACTTCATATTTGTGTGTCGAAATACAGACTCCACTAGAACTGATGAGGAAACTCCTACTGAATTCCAGGAGCTAGGCTTTTATGTGTAGTGTCTAAGGAGAACTTTTTACTATTTTTAAAAGTGCTAGGTGCCATTTGAGGAATTTCCAGCTGCCATAAAAGCTAGGGTTGTCTTCCTAGTACTGCAAGCACACGACCATTTCAAAAGAGATCTGTACAAATATAAGTATTTCCATCAGTCTTCTTTTCTGCTTCTTATTGTCTTTAACAATAGATATTTTCACTGATCAGCCTAGACTTAAAAACTCATTGTCTTACAGATGGGTAAGTAAAACTTAATGAAATCAAAGATTGGGTCTTCAAGGCTATTTGGTCTGCCTATCACGGTTTTTATGTTGCTATTTCCTGCTACTCACAACTGACAGCCTGACATGGAGATCTCAGGCTCCACTGGTCTACAGCTATAAAGGGAATAAGGGAGAGGGAATCAGGAGAAGCCAATTCATTCCACACAGATGTGTCCATTGCAACTACTATGAAATCTGGAAAGTGGGAGAATTCTTTCATTGTTCTGTCTCCATGCTAAGCTCCCTTCTCAGCACCACCATGGCACAAGTGTCCTTCTGGGTCTCATTTCTTTCCCTACCTGAAAAAAATTATGACATCATTTCTTTTGTGTTCCTACAATTCTTTTTCTTTTATTTGTTTGTTTGTTTTGGTGAGGGGAGAACTAATGAGGGGAATGCATCATTTAACTGGCAACAGTTTAAGTTTTTGGTTCAGTATTAAATATTCACGAACAGGGTAAGAAGAAACTACTGTGGATGCGCCTGTGCAGTTTAGAGCTTTTTCTTCGATGATGAGAAGGGGAATAAGAACCTTCTCAGGACAGGAGAACATTCAATGATGCTCACACTTCTTGAATGCCATTGCACACTGCACATTCTCTGGAGACAGCAAGGACAACTGTTACCACTTCCAGTTGTCATGAGAGGGAATGGCTGAAAACACTGCTTTCCACAGACCTAGTTCATGTAGTCATTTTCTCACCTTTGGGTGAAGAAGGCATAACAATATCCAGCCTGTGGGTTTCAGAATCTCTTAGACCACGAGTTACTTGGGCTTTCTGGACATCATGATTTTCTTGAGATACATACCCTTCTCATAGTTTTTCCCCTTCTACAACTGCAGCAGGCACTGGAGCATTTCCAGTCCATCCTCTAATGATGGAATGTTCAAACGTCCACTCCTGGAAGGACCCAGATATTGCATGGACCATCATCAGTTTCAAAAGACACATATTTCCTCACCATGCTTCCTCATCTGTGTCCAGATTTCCACTTTCACCAATGCTACCTGGTTACTCTTGGGATATAGTCAAACTTGGCTCCCAAGAAATACCAAATGCCTAGAGCAGATCAAAAAGGTTGGGTGTGCTCAGTCATCCTAGTTTGCAATTAAAGAGAACAAAAAATAAATGTGCAACAAGAGTGACAGTTTGTCACAGCACAGCACAGCATGTTTGTGTTTGCTCCTGGTTTCATCCAGAAAATATCATTTGACTGGACCCCTTTCCACATCATCTGTATGGCAATGTCACTTACTGTCCTTTCATCACTATCTGATGTGGTTGATATCTGCACAGTTTCATTCCTACAAAATACTAGTTGCTTTTGCCATTGATTTTTGTGCAAGACACTTTTCCATGTTCTTTCATTTTTAATTCATTCTCTTCTTTGCTTGCCTTGAACAGTCCCATGTGGCTATAATTGCTTTTAGCGAATCTATGCTCCTTAAGAGAAGCATAAAAGTCAGCATGCTGGCACAGCCCACAGCAGACAGATTGTAAAGTTGTGTTTGAGTGTGTTGAGGTTTCTTTCCTTATTGAGAGAACTGAAGAATAAGATCTGAAAAGAGCAAAGCTAACTTCAGAAAATCCTAGTTCTGTCCTGCAAATGCCAATTTAGTCTGCCATTTTTGTAATCTTACATGTGAAATAGGGGGGGAAAAAATACCAAGTCTGATTAAAAATGTGCACACAGCAATATGAACAACAGATAATATGAATATCATTAACAATCTTTCTATAAAAGTGTTGGGAGTTGTTTCCTTTCAGTTTTCCACTTTGTATAAATTATCATTATTATCTGTTTTTTTTCCAACATTGAAGCCTCCTAAAAAACCTTTAAATAATTGTAAACTCTACCAACCCTAAAGCAAAGCACAAATCTTTTGATTAGAGAAGAAACAGTGTTGCAAAGAATCTTCTGTGGTAACCAGCTTTCACCTATATTTCCCAAGATTAACAACTGTAAGACTATGAGGGTTTGGTGCCTCTAAATTTATTCTTGGATCCTTCTTCCTTAGATATTTAGCATGGGATATATGAACTAATCAAAATGATACATACTCGCCAACCTTCCCTGTGTTATAAAATAATTAAACTAAATGCATTAGATTATCACCATACAAATTATCAATAAGTCATTTATCGTCTTGAATGGATTTGTACCAATTTGGGTGTGCTGCAAGTCTGGCCAAACAAGAATAAGTTCCCTTTTCTGGGGAAATTCCTTGGCATCAGTTCTTCCCATATTCTAAGAATAAGAAATTAGTTGTGTGTGTTTAAAAGAGCAAAATAAAAATTCATGGAAGCAAATAGCTCTTCCCCACAAATGCTTACAGAGTGAATATCTTGAGAGAGAATTCTTGAGATACTAACAGTAAAATTGCATGTGACAGAAGAAATATTTTTTTACTAGAAAAAGCAGCAAGAAAAGAACCAAAATGATGTCTGGAAGTAACAGAAAGCAGAACTACTAGGAAAGCTTTTTGCCATATAACAGACTGATTTCTAGCAAGAAGAGAGAGCTAAAGAATTATGATTTATGCATATAAGTCAGGAAACTAGAAAGTAATAAATAAATTGCATTAACACAAAATATAAATAAATGCTATGATTATATTTGGATGCTGGAAAAAAGTACTGGCACTTAAATGAAAAGGTAAGATTTTTTTTCCACTGCTCTGAATACCTCAGTACCTTAGAAAAATGCCTAGAAAACTCTCAAAACAAGAAAGTGAACCCTGCCTGTGCTGAATGGACTCATATTTGTTGGAGAGAACTAAGGTCACACTACTAAACAGAATTATATTTTCTATAGTGGGTTTAGTAGCCAAACAGCAGAGAATACATTGGAAATGTATAGTGTACTTGTCAGTTAGATTGTGGTTTTCTGAATACTTCCAAACTATAGACATGGAAAAAAGCTTCCAGGAAGTAAAATCTCACTATACTTCCCCAAAACCCAGACAAAATACAGAGAGATATTTATGAAAGGCTTAGATTTCACTCTTCTGTGTATTAGTGTTTGGACTCCATACTTATGAGAAAGCTCAAAGAATGTGTATCTTACAAGCTAATGTGCCATCTTTGTTGCAATGAATTATGATATGGAAAAGTTTCTCCAGTCTCTGTGCAGGAAAGTTTGCTGTGGTGGAATCAAGACTGTCTGGGAGAGCACTTAGCTTCATTTACTGTGAGATTATCCCTTCCTTGAGATCTCCTTTTTCACTACAAACTTGTCATATTCTGCTGCAAAGGAACCAGGAATCTCGGTGAATAAAAACTGTGTTCCTGTCACATGACTGTGTTTCAACCTCAGCATAGGTATGAGGGCCTGCTTAAGCTCTTGATCTGGTCTAGCAAAAAGAGGATGAGAGGAAAGGAAAGAGATAAAAATAAAACAATTAAATTAAATTAAAGAGAAATGGTAAATTGGAACATTAGACAGAATTCCCAGTGTCTTCTTTAAAAAGAAGTGTATAAAAAAAAGACCCTAAGATTAGCTCAACTGGTTAAAACATTGTGCTAATAATAACAATGTTTGAGGATTCAATCCCCACAATTATGAGTTGATGTTCTTTGTGGATCCCTTTCAGTTCGTAATATTCTGTGATTCTGTGAAAGCAACCACAATGTCTGTAAAAGTTTTGAGTTTTTCTTTCCTTTTTAAGTAATTTAGTTTTTAAATTGGAATAACATCAGAGTAACTTGATTTATAGTGCAGGTTCAGAAGCACCTTTCCCTAGCCTACCTGAGAGAGTCATGAGCTTCAGAGCAGGAGGACAAGGTACAGTGAGGAAATGAGTGCAGGGAAAGGAAGCAAAGAATGCCTGTCTTTGCCATCAACATTTTTGCTCATGTAATTGTCCTGAGAAAATATGGTATTCTAACTACACATTTTCTGAAAAAGCTGGATTTTGTATTGTTGTTTGGAATTCCATTCTATTGGGCATTTCCAGAGCTACAAGAAAATCCCCACACAACCTTCTATAAGACTTGAGATCACCTATTCTAAATTAATCCATTCTTGCTCTAACCAATAAAGCTGAGAAAAAAAAAAGAGTACTTATCCTTTATAATAAGTGTAGAATTTGTGCTACTAGATTAAATTTAGAACTGCAACAATCTCATTTTTTAATTTCCTACAAATAGCAGTATCATAAAATGTCATGATGCTTATTCTGTCAGCATGTCAAAATGTCACATGAGAAGTGCAAAAGTTTTTGAAACATTTACTAAAACTTGGGATTTAGTACATGACAAACCTCAGTGGCATCTTTAATTTGGGCAAACCTAACAAATCAGTTGTGCCACACAACAAATAGATCTTTCATCAGCTTCAGTGAGACTTCCTGAGCTTCTTCCCTAATTAAAGGGAAGATAGGTACTAAGTTCTGTTCTCAGATATATTTAAACAAATCTAGAATGATTCCAGTTTAAGTCAATCAAATTAGTTTAGTTTCCTAAAGACGCTGCCCTGTGATGTAATTGATATCATCACTCAATTTCCACTCAAGGGAAACATATTAATACTGCCCACAATCTGCAAGCCTCTTCTAAAGAAATTAATTCATACAAATCTATACACAAGTGGAAAAGTGTTTTGAGGCTTGCATGTAATCATTTTGTTCTCTGAATTGTGAAGCTTTCCTGCATTGTATCATGGTCATACTTTGCATACCAAGAGATATTACTAATGGCTGTTAAATTATCCTGTCATTAAAAAAAAATTACAAAACTGATGTGACATTTGACAGGATTACTGTTTGCAAGAAGAGAATTACAAACACAAGAAGCTGAAAGGATGATCGTTTTCTGTATTTCTTCATGTTAACTTTATTGGATATTAATCTTTCTATGCTGTTTCCAACACAGGGAATTATGTGGGAGAGACTGTCAAATGTGTTTTCTGTCTGCTCTTAATTGGCTTCCATTGATGCCCATGAATTTAGACATTCACTTTAATAACAGATTTTGTTGAACATTAGGCATGTTTGGAAATTGCTTCTGCAAGTTACTAGTGATTGGGAAAAAATGTTTTCCTCAGGCTGAGTCCTCCTTTGGTTAAGTATTGCCTCAAAATAGATCCCACAGTGGGACAAATGTGTTTGTTGCTTAGATATGGTCTGCCAGATTTTCATGTGGAATATTTCAAGCCAAGAAGGGAGGATGACCTGTACCGTGCAAGTTCTTCATGGGCGTTTAACACCCACAGTTTGAAACCCTATCTCTGTTTATTTTCTCAAATGAAAACCGAGAGCGTGTTTCTGGGTCCTAGGTTTGGACCAGACCTCCCTGCCAGTGAGGCCTGGCAGGAATGACTGAATAAGCAACCGTTTTGGGTCACGCTGAAGTAACCCCATTTTGCTGGCTGGGAAGAGCAGCCAGAACTGGCAGTTGCTCCTGGGCTGGCTGACAACCGAAGCCTGTTGTTGCTAGCCCTTCCCCTGACCTTCAGCTTGACTTTTGGCTACTGACTTTGTTTTGGTCCCTGAACCCAGATCCTCATACTAAACACTGGTTTGTACTGTGTGTGTCCTATTGCTTAAACAAAGGTCATGTGATAGGCTTTTCAAGTGTGGAGAGTAAATCTTAAGAGTTTCATGTCTTTGCAGAATGTATCAGGACAGGCCACCCCTAGTGAACTTAGTGCAGGTGTTCCCTGGTATCTGGGTTAGCTGAGCATGGATTTGAACAGCTACTGCAGAAAGCCATCCTCTCATCACTGCAACCAGATGTGAACACCTCACATGAGGTTCTAGGACTCATAAGGACAGATCCTGTGGCTCACAGTGCAGAATTAAGTGGCACTACCCTGAATTGTTTTCGTTATGTATTGGAAAAGACCCTGTTCCTTTCCAGATGCCTATGCTGAGTGCTCACAGCCCACCAGCTTAGCAACATTTCCTTCCTATTTGTTATGTTCCATATTTCTGTCTAGGATTTTTTTCTAACAGATGGTAAGACACACACTCTACAGACCTGTTCTAACTGCTGACATTAATCCAGCTTTCATTCCAGAGCCTGTGAGCATATTTTGAGGCTCGAGGTGTACAGCAGGGCAACTGGCATCTGAAAAGGCAGCTTGGTTTTGTTAAGGAGATCACAGGGATTACAAGTGGATACAGCAGATTTTAATAACTATAGCATTTCCTCATGCTGAATGTCAGTATTGGAACAGAGTGCCAGGGCTGCATTGCCATGCTTTCTGGGGTAGGCTTTAAGCAGTTGCATGAGGGGCATGCTCCAACCCAGATAAGGATGCACAAATCAGTAAAAAACCATCAAGCCAGGTTATTTTTAAACAGCTCTCTATAAACTGACCTTCAGATGGCCAAAGCTTTGTGGTTTAAAACAGTTTAATGCTGCCAATTGCAAAAGACTGTAGTAACAGGTAAATCACTGCTGTCATATTGGCACAGTAGAAGACTTCTAAAATTCCTGAAATCCTCACAAAATTCAAATTTCAGAACTTCCATGTGGTTTGCTGAGCTGGATGTTTTAAGAGAAAAGAGACAATAGAGTAATAATCCATAACTAGCCTAAAGTGCTGCCATACTTTGAGTCTCCATTGACACTAGGAGAGCTGACCTTAGCTCAGAGTAGGCCTTTGATAGGAGCATATCTACCTGTTTGTGGGCCTCTTTTAAGCTTTGGTGACAGAGTACAATGAATACTGAGGAAATATGTGTGTTACAAAAAAAAAAAAAAAAAAAAAAAAAAAAAAAAAAAAAAAGCCAGGAGATCATTCTCCAATGCAGTGCCTTGAAATTTCTGCTACAAAGAAATTTGCCCAGCACCACTGTGCCAGCAGGCATCGAAATTTGGGTGTATAAGAACAAGACTCTAAGTGACGTTGAAGAAACTCAGTCCATTGCAAGATGCTGTGAGACCTGTGCACTTTGAAAGTGCTTGGGGCTCAAAGTGATCTCAGGTCAGACAACAGACTAAAGTTAGACACTGAGCTTTCAACCCAAATTCTCTCTGAAACCTCAAGTAAGTTAAAAAAACCCAGAAACATATGGATCAATATACCTATAGTAGTGCATCCTGCAATTTCACTTGCAAAAATTGTGGGATTTCTATCGCTAATGCCTGCATTGTACTCCATTGCATACTGTAAACTATTTCTTAGGAATTTGATGATGTGATGCCTCTACTTAGAGGCTGCCCTGAGTCCCTAGGGACTTGCTAGGGACCAAAAGTGAAACAAAGAAAATGGAGGTCCTACACTCAACTAAAGCTTTATGTAGAAAATCTCAGTTTAGCTCAGGGAATATTTTCTATATGAATAAGTGATTTCTCAGTACTAGGAAAGATTTGGAGCTGTTAATGGCCCCATAGTAAGAATAAGGAATGTGGTCTCTACATTGCTGTGTGGATGGCTTTTCTCCATTGGCCTCTCCAGTCTGGTCTTCCTTCTTATCTGTACAGGGGTCAAAGAATCCTAACTTGGGGTTGTCTTGACTGAAAACTGCTTAATTCCCTCTTTCCCAATGCTGCTAATTGCCATTCCAGCTCTGCTTGTCTTTCTGTCTCTAGCTGAGTTCCAGTGGCTTCCATTTTTCAGAATGAGATGAACTTATGGAAATGGTAATTGGTCCAGCTCATCATAGTATAGACAGGCTCTTAGTGAACTATCAGATCAAAATACAGGTTGGGTTTACAGACACCAGGTACATTAGGTGCAACAGATTTATAGGGAAATTCTGGGGCAATTCCAAGAGCAAGACAGTGCAGACAGATTATTAAGAACAGTTCTGAGGAAGTCTTGAATGAAGTTCAAATTACTGAAATGACTAATGCACTTCAGATTTGGCCAGGAAGCAGCAGTAAGCTGTCATTTCCAACAGAAAGGCACCAACCATTAAACAATGAGTTCTCTTTGACACAACACTTTTTACCAACTTCATTATTGCAGGAATTTAATCATTGGTTACTTTTACTATCAAGGCAAATGGCTATGTGAGGTTTGGGCACAGATAAGATATTTGTTTCTTATGTCTAAAATATCTTTGCTACAGGCTGGATTTGCTGCTAAGTAGACAAACCACATCTGAAGCATTAATGCTCTCATAAACTGACTTCTGCTTTGTGATCATTTCTTTTAAACACAGCTTCTATTCAGCATCAAAAAATATTAGCACTTTTCAGAGAAACTAGATCAGTCAGCTTTGACACATGATTTAGCACCCTGGTCATTACACAACACATGGTTTCAAAGTGTCTTTTGCAGTTTTAAACATGTAATGTTACTTTGACTACACTGTATTTTTCTCAGACTTCCTTGGGAATTTTATTGTACATGTTTTCAATCATGTTCCCTGACATTTGAGTATAGTTTTCTCAAATAGCAGGAACTATTGAAATGCTACATGAAATAGCATTATGCAGTGTGGAGAAAGCAGGTGCCACTTTTCTGGCCTGTACACAGAGGTGTTGTGAAGTCACAAGTATTTTGAAATGGATATCTCTTACCCCATTTTTGACATTTGGAGATAATCTGACAACAAGCAAATGCCACAACTGCTGGGGAGCAAGTTGTTTTCTGCCCTTTTAATTTCCTCCTTTGGTATCCTGAGATATTTATGGGAAGCAAACCCTTCACAGAGACAGATAGAGCACTTGCTTATATCAGTATGGAGTTTTCCATGAGCAAAGGAGTGGGTGAGGGAGTTTAGTAAACCATGGGGAGCCTTCTTTGATCCAGCTCACCACAGGCCCACATAAGTGCTAGTAACACACTGGGGAGGGCTGTGGCAGTGAAAGACTTAGCCCACAGGACAGCATGAGAGCTCCACTCTCAGCAGCAGATTGAACTCCTACCAGATTCAAATGATCCTGGAGGTATGGCATGAGTAATACTCATGGCTGACAGCCACTAGAAAAGCCAAATCAGCACAGCCTGTGCTTATTGCTGAATCAACTCCTTTCTTAGAGCTTCAGAAACACAAAGCTGTGCTGACTGCCAGCAATGAGAAAGAGTAAATATGGATCAGAAACTTCAGCCTGTGAGAGGATGAAGGAACTGAAGCTCTCTGGTCTCCCCTGTGGGAAGAGGAGGCAGGATATAAGCGTTGGTGGGAACAGAGCCCTTTTGTTGATGAGCAGGTGCTGACAAGGATTTCTCCTTGACAGAATGTTCCTGCACTGGCTATCTTGATTGTTCATCCCTCCCAGTGGCAAGATTTGTGGATCCACAGCACTATACATTTTCAAGAAACCTTGAATCCCTGCCTCTGCCCAGTGTGGCACTGCCTCGTGGCACACACCTACCCCTTGGTAAGGGCCTGACTTGAGCTATCTGAAGGCCAGCTGCATACTTCACAGCTGTGAACTGGGACTTTCCAGCAGAAGCTGTGTTTCATGAAGCCATGTGTTCATGTCAGATTTGCTCACTTTGGCCAGACAAAGAAACCGATGAGGCTTCCGAAAAAATCCCTTTTCCTGGGAGTGCATTGTTCCCACCAATTTCAGTAACATAGTCTGGTAAATAAAAGGCAGAATTTATTCTTAACTATCCTAATTTGATCAGGTACCATTTCCAGGGCTACTCCAAAGTAAATAGGTCAGGGGTACCTGCCAAAATATCAACCTCTTTCACCTTGTTACTGCTCCCTGATGTGCCTTTGTTTCAGGAGGAGCAGGTTAATAAGAGTCCACTGCACAACCCTAACCAGCTGAGGTAGGGATATGGTGCCCTGGGGGCTAGCTCCAGTCATCCAAGCTTTCCTGCAGACATTAACACTAATTGGTCATGAAAATGGAAGATGTAACTATTCTGAAATTCAGCACAGTGAGATGAGCAAACCACCATGGGCTGCTTCAAACCCACTGCTGCAGATCTACAGAACAAAAGCAAATCTCACCTTGTGGGTGAAAGGATATAATGGGATCACTGTTAGTGGTATTTTACTAGACCAAGAGTTCTGTGTTGTAAAGACTTGGCTGGAAGACATATGTTTGCTTTTTTGAGAGACTGAAAGGATCTGGTTTAAAATCACACAAGAATAGAAAGCTGCAAAATGCATTAAGCACAAAATTCTAAAACACAGAACAAGGTGTTGTTAGTTTGCAATTATGTGTATAATATGAAGGTCTAATCTCAGCTGGTTTTACCTTTTTCAAGCAAGACATAGACCATGGATCTATGACTGTGAAATTTTGACAAAAATTGGGATTTGAGTCACGACAGTAAACTCTACTTATCAAAATAAGCTCTGGCACTTTTGAAACATGATTGCCTGAGCCGTGGAAATACTTTTTTTTACTTTAAAACTTATTTTCTACCCATGCTGTTTTATCCTCTTCTGCTCTTTGTCAATAAGGCACTTATCACTATCACCAGTATGAATCCAGGTTGACCTGGTGGTTTGTTTCTCAATGGGAGGCCTCTGTCATTGCAGGCAGATGATGTGAGATGAATCATGATAATATAAGATGTTATGGGGTTCATAAGATAGCAGTCAAATCAATGAAATCATCATCTGCCTGAAGCAGAAAGCAAAACACATGTGAAATAAATTTTAAGCCAGCAGAAAAAAAATCCAGTGCTGTCATCACCCCAGTGCTCTATCACCTGTAGAGAAACAGTGCATCTTGCACTGGGGCTTCTTGCCACCCACCTCATAAAATCATGTGCCTGCTGACCAGCGCTATCGTAAAGCAGAATTTAAACATTCTGCAGCAGAATGTGCAGAGAAAATAATCAAAGGCTTTGGAAGGTTTTTGGACTGGATTTCAGGGGCAGCAATAAACCTTCATTCACAAGGGAAGTGTTCTTTGATATAAATAGCTTTATATCTCTTGAGTTTCCTTCCCACCTACATAACTATTTCTCTGCTGTTGGGAACTGTTACTGTTCCATGAGGAATCCAAAATATGGGTAGTGGGTTTTAATTGTGGGAGAAATACCATGTAATACAGTAGCAGCTATTTTTATTATGCTTTGGTGTCATTTTTCTTTTCCCGAGGGGTGTCACAGGATGATAACAAGGCTGGAATTTTCCCAGATAATGTAAAAGCCCTGACAAAATGAGGCAGAGGATCAGCATAGTGAGAAACACTGAGACCCTGACCACAATGTCTGCCTGGAATTGGAGCTAGTTCCTGCTCCTCTGCTTCCTTCCAAGCTCCTTCTGTGCCTGACTATGGGTCCACAATGACAACACCAGATCTCAGTCCTCTCAGGTCATCTAGATATGAACATTTTATCTGGATGAAATGTCTGCAACCCTTCTTCCTGCACATGAACATTTTTTTTTGAGTTTATTAATGTTATCCTTTCAAGGTGGCAACCACAGGATGGACAATGCCAGAGCCACATAAACCTAACTGATGGGAAGATAAGCCAACACATTAATACTACAAAATTCAAACTCAACAAATTAATACTACAAACATGAGTTTATTCACTAGTAGGGCTAATCACTATTTTACATTATGTTTTTCTGGTACCTTTTGATCTGGTAGGAGGAGCCTTAAAGGTGGAGTTATTGTGTTGGTGAACACCAACCTCAAGCAAATTACTGCACTGCTCAAGTCATTAATAAACCTTCTGGACCCCAATATGCCAGGAGTGCAGGACAGAGACCTTTATTTTGTCCCTTCAAGGTATCAGAATTAGCTTGTCAAGATTTATTAGCCTGGATGACATTGAAAAGTGGCTGAGTGATCTTGGAAGAAGCACAGTGAATTACATATCACAAAGCCTGATTTCATTAATACTGCTAGATTAAAAGTAGTGATGCATGGGTCTGCTCTGGGGTTTCTGCAGTCATGGCTGGCTAATTGAAAGTCTAGATAAATGATGTACAGATAAAAGCCAATGAGGTCAGAAATACCCACCTCATTTATCGGCAATCTCTATCTTCCTATTCATCAATTTCTTGATAATTCCTCTCCCTTCTCCAGTTTTGTGCATTTCTAGTGCAGGATTGTGGGGCACAGTGCAATGTCTTTGGCATACTTGAGAAAGAAAGGGAAAAGCCACCCATGCTTCCAGATGTATCTTTCCTTAAAAAAAAAAGGAGAGGATTATTTTTCTACGTGATGTGTTTGATTTGTCTCCATTCTTCTGAAAGGAGAGATAAAACCTACAGGCCAGATGCTTCCTACAAGCCTCTAGTATCCCCATTCCATAAGACAGAGCAGTGTGGAAAGATAAAAACTTACTAAGATTTGGATGTTGAAACAAATCCCTCTGCATCCCACTGTAAAGAATGTTTGAAGTCCTGCTCTGATTTTGCATTGGCAGCAATGAGGGCTTTTTGCTCTACAGTTCTGCCCTGGAAATGGCAGCTATCATCCAGCCAGACCTTATGTCCTTACATTACCTCAGAGCACACTCTCAGTGCTGCATGGCACCGTGCAACACCACGAGTGACAACACCAGAAACAAGATAGGCAGCAGAATGCAGCACTGCAGTGAGACACACCTCCCAGACTCATTTGCTTGGGTCCTGTGCCATACCAATGTGGCAATGCTCTCTCTGTTCCTGGAGAAACCCCTTCCACTGCCAGCCCAGACATCTGGCACCGAATCTCAGATCTGTATGAACTGTGTTATTTATGAATGGTAATTATCAGTCCACATTTCTAATTCCCTTTACTACTTATGTATTGGCTGAGAACTGGGCAGGGTTAACCATAGGTACTGGTAGAAGGGCTGAAGTTGGGCTCACATCTCTGAACCTGGAGTTCAGTGCACACAGTGAAATTTCTTGTCTGCAATTTTCTCTCATATTTCTTCTTCACCCCTTCTTTCTTCTTCCAGAATGTGCAGATCTTCTCATATAGGCAGAAAGCCACCTGCAAGAGACACCAGTGTCAGCTGCTCATGGAGTTTGGAAGGCTGGCTGTTTGATCTGCTTCTAGACACAGCACCAGTCACGAATACAATCACTGAAAACTGGTGTATCCTAGCAGCTCATATTTCTTATCTCCAGGGTTTTCACAGCACACATTCATTTTTACCAAGGCAGATTCTTTTCTCCACAACCACAGAAAATGTGTCTGTGCCCACTGATGCTCAGTGCCATTATACCACTTAACACGCCTCTTAGTGGGGTTTGGCAGCAGTAAAGGCCTCAAAGCTGAAGGAATATACTTAGAACACTGCTTGTGTGAAAGCCCCACTGGTTTACTTTTCTCTGAGGAAATCAATGACCACACAACATGCCCAGATGAAGGAGCAGTCATGAGGAGGACTCTGTCACCAAAGCTTTCTTCCCCCTGATGACAGTAACATGACTCATGTGCCCTTGAACCTGAGAAAAACCAACCTTGTGAAAACCTCTGGGAAATTCAGCAGTGGTGAGTCTTTTGCTGCATTGAATGCCAGCACAGCAAACTCATCTCTGTAAAATGTTCCAACTTCGCAATATTTCAGCTACATGCTACTAGAAGGCATGCCAGATGCCATCACCTCTCTCACCAGAGACAGGCTTCCCATTCCTCTGCTTTTGCAAAGGCAAAAGTGGGTAACTTCATGTGATTTATAGGCAAAACTCATCTAGTTAGAGTGCAGTACATGGCCTGTGCCAGCAGCAGTAAATCCAAACCCTCTGTGCTCTCAAGGGAATGTCTGATGCAGTAGCCTGAAAAATATGTGCAATGTCTTTGAAAATCCTGTTGTTTAGGGTTGGTATTTCTCATCACCATCCTGTATGCCTACCTGCCTGTGCTGAGAGATTACAACAGCAACAACTGCAAAAATTCCATGGAATCAGATTTTACATCAGACTACCCAAATCATTTTTGCATATAGGCAGAAGGTTAAAAAGCTTATTTCTGTATATAACTTTGTTTTTGGTTTTCTTTTTCTCTGTATATCAGAGTTGGGGAGAAAAATAAAGAAAGGTGATTATATCTAGCATTGAAAATAGCACTTCCGTTGCAGGAATGAAATGTTTAAAGTGCCATTCCAGAACTTTGCAAGTAAAATGAGTCTGATGAGCAGGCAGTGGCTAAAGAAGGCAGTGAAAGGTACTCAGGAAAAGGAGGAATTCAACTGCCTGTCATCAATTTTAAATTGTGTCCACTTTTATTTAAGGAAATGGGTTTAAAAACTGTTCAGCCCTGAACAGGAAAAGGAGTTCATCCCTTGCCATCTAAATAACCCCCACAAAGGGCAGAGGAAAACATGGGAGGTGAATTACTTTCCCAAAGTCAAGCTGTGGGATAGCAGAAGAGCTAAGGGGAAAGCAGATCCCCGTTGTGCAGTGTTGAGCATCCTGACCCCCAGCACCTCCAGCAGCCAGGCTACAGCAGGGAAGGTCATCCTGGGGATGAGCAGGCAGCAGAGCAGCTGCCTCCCATCCTCCCCAAACAAAACGTCTGGCCCTGCTGCGTTCAGAGGCTGCTCCCTTTGCTTCTGGGTCAGCAGTGAGAGTTTATTTCTCCCTCTGCACAGAACGGACTCTTCCATGTACAGTCTCCTGGGAAGATAAAATAGATGTCACTTTATAAAGTAATGGCATTTGCCCCCAGCCAAGACAATATAATCACCTCTGCAGAGGAGAAAAATTCAACCCCTCAGAAATCTGGGAGATAGCAGGTGTTAGCCTCTTGAATAGGAGTAATAAAAATAATTACTTCTGTTAATATTAGGTATCTGATTTCCAGTGTTGAACAGGAAAAGTGCAATACCTGCCATTTTAAATTAGTCTGTCATGTTTTCATTCCTTCCTCACCCCTGGGATTTCAAAAATCTTGATGAAATATGTGTTCACTCTTCAAATATTTCCTGAGGCCAGTGAGGTCCATATGTTCTTAGGAACAAGTTTTTCAGTCTTCAGGTTGCTTTTCATGACATTTAAATTTTCTGATTTGTATATATCAGCAGCACAAAGCTAGATGATGATGGGGTTTTCCCCTCACAAATATAATGCTATAGTTATAATGCAGCTTAAAGGCAGCAAGAAAGTAATATAATATTTTATAAAGATTAGGCAGAATACTACAGTGTTCACATTGTGATTGCAGCACTGGCTCCTAAATTGCAGTGTCATTGTCAAGGTAAGAATGATATTTTATTTAAACTGCTGCTGAACATATGGTGTTATTTATGTCCCAGACATGCACAGAAGAAAGAATTTTCTAAGTCTAATTTAAGCTGTTAGAGAGTAGACAGCAAAAAGATGAGACCTCACTGTTTTTACTAGCTAACAGTGCTGGCTTAGATTAAAATAATTAAGGGATGTATTTTTTTAAAGGAAAAAAATTCTGTATGGATTTGTACAGAAACCATGACTAATGAAAATGTAGATCTGTATCCTTCCTCTGCTGTCAGATCTTGCCCATGACATCATCTCGGGTAGTCCTCAGCTACCCACTGTACATCACATCCCGTGACCTTTCCCTCTATCAGTATTTTTTGATGAAAGGACTGTTCGAAGAGGTTGGGGCAGATTATGTGTGACAGGGAACAAACAGGGATTCTCAGCACATCTCTGCATGTGCTAAGAATCATTTGCTCTTTTGCTTACATGGAAGATGAAATTGAGCTGAAGTCAAATTCCAGGTTCACTTTACTCCTAAGTAATGGCAAATGGTACGGGAGGCTTTGATTCAGAGCACTCTGGGGATTATTTTAGTTTCTATGAAAAACAGGAACTGAGAGAGTACTTTAGAAAAGAGGCTTATTCTTTAAAACAATTTGAATATATTTCAGCTCTTAGTCCTCTCTTTTCTTTCCTCACCTTCCCTGTACCAAGTTAGGACAAAGAGGAGAAGATAAAATCCACTGTGCAACTAGAAATCGATGACCTGATTGCCATAACTGAAATTTGGTGGGATAAATCCCATCATGGGATTGCAGCTTTTGACAGCTACAGGTTGTTCGGGAGGGACAGGAGAGGAAGGAGGGGCAAATGGGTTGCCCTCTACATCCAGAAATGGATAGAGTGTGAAGAGCTGCCTCTGAAGAGCAGCAGACTGAAAGCTTATGGGTGAGAGACAGAGACTGACACAACAAAAGAAACCTTGTGTCTGTCTCCCACAGGGCAAGAGTGCAAGAGCTCTCCATCCCCATGCACAAGAAATTGGGCAAGAATGGCAGGGGATTGGCATGGCTGAGTAGAGACCTGCTGGCCAAAACAAAGGGAAAAAAGCAAATGTACAGGCAGGGGAAGCAGGGACAGGCACTCTGGGATAAGTATAGGAATGCTGCTCAGTTGTGCGGGGATGGGGTCAGGGAGGCCTAAGTGCAGCTGAGGTTGAACTTGGAAAGGGATGCAAGGAAGAACAAAAAGGGCTGCTACAGATATGTTAATCAGAAAAGGAAGATCAAAGAAATCGTACCCCCAAGATGGACAAGACCAACAAACTGGTAACAATTGTCAAGGAGAAGGCTGAGGTACAAACCAACATTTTTCCCCAATATCCAGGGACCCCTCAGGGATCCATACTGGGACCAGTACTGTTTAATATCTCCATCAATAACATAGACAATGGGATTGAGTGCACCCTCACCAAGTTTGAGACTACATCAAGCTGAGTGATGTGATTGACATGTCTGGAGGACAGAATACCATCCAGAGGGACCTGGAGAAGCCCAAGGAATGGACCACTGGGAACTCCTTGAGGCTCAACTAAGCCAAGATCCAGGTGCTGCACCTGGGTTGAAACAATCCCAAACAGAAACACAGGCTGGGGATACAATGAATTTAGAGCAACTTTGCTAAGAAGGACTTGGGAATGCTGGTGAACAAAAAGCTGGGCATGACCTGGCAATGTGAGCTTGCATTGCGGAAAGACCAACTGTATCCTGGGCTGCATCCAAAGCAGCATGGCCAGCAGGTCTAGGGAGGTGATTCAGCCTCTCTACTCTGCCCTGGTGAGACCACACCTGGAGTGCTTTGTCCAGCTTTGGAGCCCTCAGCACAGGAAAGACATGGGCTTCTTGGAAAAGATGCAAAGGAGAACCATGAAGATGATCAGAGGGCTGGAACACCTGTCCTACCAAAACAGGCTGATAGAGTTGAGATTATTCAGCCTGGAGAAAAGGGGACTCCAGCCTTTGATTATTTAAAAACAGCTTATAATAAAGATGGAGACAAACTTCATAGCAGGGCCTGATGCAATAGGACATGGGGCAATGCTTTTAAACTAAAAAATGGGTATATTTAGAGAGATATAAAGGTAGCATTTTTTATGATGAGAGAGGTGAAGCATTGGCACAGGTTGCCCAGAGGAGGAGGGGAGGTTCAGGTTGCTCAGAAATCACCAAAATAAGTTCAGGTTGGACATCAAGAAGAATTTCTTCACAGAAATCGTTGTTAAACCTTGTAATATACTGTCCAGGGAGGTAGTGACGTCACCATCCCTGGAGCTGTTCAAGAAACAACTGGACATAGCACTTAGTGCCGTGGTCCAGTTGACAAAGTGGGGATCAGTCAAAGGATTGACTTGATGGTCTAGAGGTCTTTTCCAACCTAAATGATCCTGTGATTCATAGAGGTGGTAGATGCCTCATCCCTGGAAACCATCCTGGAAGGCCAGAGATGGGGCTGGGGCCCTGAGCAAGCTGATCTAGTTGTGTCCATGCTAATTGCAGAGGGGTTAGTCTACATAACCTTTAAAGGTCCTTTCCTACTCAAGTTATTCTGTAATTCTGTGGTTCTAAGACTTGAGCCTGAGTATTTCATCTTAATGCACTTCTTAACTCAGCTTTGTAGGTGGCCTTTAGAGTTACAAAAGTTCACTTCGTTCAAAACTTGATCCAGGTACTTGTTTCCCGGAGAAAACAGATTTAAGTGTTAGCACTTGTTCATATTAAAGAGCTAGGTAGGGATCTGCAACACAAAAGATCCTCTAAAGCTTTATGCAAAATTGTGATATTAATCATTCAAAGGGAGAATGGTGAAAACAGATAGGAATGGACACAGGAATTCTTTTATTCAGACAAAACGTCTAAGGTTTATCTTATTTGCATATTTCTTAGATCTGTAAAAATTACATTACACATGTGTAGATTGGAAAAAGATCTAATTTATGTTTTCCACAATGCTATTCATTTGCATTATTCAGTGGCCACCCCCTGTAGCAGATACAGGCACTGTGCTGAGAGGTCTCCACATCATGCCATGGCATGGCTGGGGAGGAAGGATGGGCAGAAAACACAGCAAAGCAGAGCTCCCTGAGTTGGCCACACTGTCAGAGGTGTCCATGAGACTGCCTTCCTGCGGGACAGTCAAGGGCTGGATTTGGTGCTGTCCCCATGCTCCAAAACCCTCAGATATGACCCAAACTTCCCGAGCAATGGCTTCTAGCCCGTTCTCACTCACAGGCTCACTGGCAGCCTCCTCCTGCCTGTGCACATCCCCATCATGAGCTCAGGGAAGCACTAAGCTTTCGGCAGGGCACTGCCATCTCCCTCCTGGGGCAGTTCAGCCAAAATGACCATCAGGACAGGGTAGCTCAGTGTTTCTAAATTCTGTTTTGCCAAGTGAGACTGTTCATAAAAACTGGCGTAGCATTTCCTTCTGTTGTTAAAAAGTCACATGTTACTGTGGATTATTTCAGCTAATCTTTGCAAAGTGCTTAAGTTTCATGTTCAAAGATGTTAAGCACATGTTTATATCTAATTCAACACCATTATTAAGGATTTTCAACAGGATTTGAGCAAAGGCAATAAATCTGGAAAGCAGCCATTTGACAAGTGCTATGACTGGCAGTGAGGACATCCAGCAATAACACAAACAGGGGCTGTGATGTTTTCAAAGCACTGTATGGCAACACCAGACTGCATGAGTAGGTAGTGTCATTACTCCAGCACCATGTGGGCCAGCACACTATCTCTTTCTCGCAGTGGCTGGAGAAAAGGTCTTTTTTTTTCTCAAATTACACTGTTGAATGAGGGGACTTCCATTTTCACTAAATTCTCCAGTTCACTGGTCAGCAGATCTATCAGAGGTGGTTTTGCTCAGGTACTAGAACCAAGAAAAGAGAGACCTGACATCCCATTACCTGCGAGAATGAATCCAGACCCCATCTTCCTGCTGCTGTTTTGCATGATTTTTTTTTCTTATTTGCTCCCCTGCCCTTGTAAATCTTCTTTGAAGCCTTTAAAAAAGGTATTTTTATTTCTTTAGAGATAATTTGTTCAAAATTGTAGTGCACAGGATGGGCTTTTTGAGTTGTTTATCTTCGAATTCTGTGTGTACAGAGCAAGTGTGAGATGCAGATATGTGCCTGTTACTGACGCAGATGTACACCTGCAGACTTAGGGAGTCTCCCAACTGGTGTTTCACACAGTGCAGTATGTGTGAAATGGTCACATTTCAAGAGAATCTGCAATTTATTTGCGCCAAGTCCACCACTTTTAAAAAGCTTTGATTATTTTAAACCCTACCATGTGATTCTATTATTTTTATCTCTTGTAGACTGGTGGAAACCCCAAATATCTTCACAAATGAGACATCGATGCTGATCTGGGATAGGCTAGGTCTGTCTCTGACAAACCACCTCGGCTCTAGAGCCAGGAGAGAGAATAATGACTTAATTCTGTCATGAACTGGCAGTTCCCCTATTTGTTTGCTTTGTTTTGAGGAGTGAGGGTGAATCTGAGGCTTTGTTCTGACAGTGAAGGGCCGATAGTGTTAAAGCCATTTGCAAAAAGACTCTTGACTTGCAGCCTTAAACACCTGAGCTATTCTCATCCTAAACTTCTCCTCAGCAGATTCTGCCAATCATGACAAACTACGTGAAATTTGTGGTGAATTTGTGATGTGCAGAAAAGTCCACGAGGGACTAATTTGACACCATCAGATGCAATTTTCCTTCATTACCCTAAGGCAAGATTTAAACTAGTTTCCAGGGGTGAGAGGTTATTCCATTAATCCAGGGCGCTTGCCCCAGCAGGCTGCCACCTAGACAGTCTGGGGCATCATTAAGTGGATATATTTCTCCTGATTTCTTGGTCTTTTCTGGGGTTTTTATTTTAGAGTGGCACTTTCATTCTTAGCCTTCAGATAGATGCCTCTTTTCATAGGCAGACCAATCTCTACCAAAGCCTTTCCTGCAGCCTGTTTTTGCAGGAGAAAACCAATATTTAGGCTCAGTCAGCCCAACAAATTCGGTTAACCCTGTGTTGTCTGGAGTGGAGGGTGAGGAGAGCAGGGATCCTCAGTGAAGCTCATATAACACAGGGAGGCAGAGATGAGTGAGAGTATGTGGAACACAGAGGCAACTCAGGCTCTGTAGGGCAGTTCCAGCCATCCCAAAACAAAGCCACCTCTGCACACACTTACTCTGTAAGTATCTGGGCATCTGGGAAGAGATGAGAGCTTTAGCACAAGGCCAGGCTCAGCTAAGCATCTGCCCTCATGTGACCTTGTGCCTGAAGCACTGCATCATCTGGTGTCTTGGCTCAGCACAAGGCTCTCCAAGCAGTCTCCCTGCAGGACCAGCCCCGGTGCAGCAGAGCTTCCCAGCTTTGGAGTCATCCTCAAACAAAGCAGCTGCCTGGCTTCTGGATCCCAGCAGGCACTGGAAGAAGTACAGCCCTGTTCCCATGGGATTATCCCTGAGTGACAAGCCTTTGTCACAGTGTCTCTAACCATGGCACAGCTACCCTGCCAGCCACAGAAACTGCACAACACTAACCAAAGCTGTGCAGATGTTAATGCTGACCAGCACCGGGTGAGACTGCAGAGTCCTGTCCCATACCCATCTTATATTTATTCTGGACCCCGTTCTACCAAAATCCAGCACAAAAAGTTAGTGCCTCAAGGAAGAATGGTATTTGCAATAGCTCAGTCTATTAAGCTTTTTTTCTCCTTCTTTTGGGTTTCTCCTTTAGCTTCAACTTGAAGAAAGTTGAGTTTAGTTTAGTTCTGTGTCTTTGTGCCTCTCCCTTTCGCACATGCCAGGGAACATACTGCTTGTGTGAGATTTTGCAAAGGACAGAAGGAGAGCTCCTCCTCTCTGGTTTTGGTAATGAGCTAGGAAAGCAAGGACAAAAAAACAGAGAACTTTACTCTTTAATCCTGGGTAGGAGACAGGACCTTCTTAAGGTTCTCTGTGTAAGTGGTTTAGTTGAACCAGGGAACTTTTGGAGCAGCAGAGACATAACAACCCTGAATCTGTGAATATTGCAGTGTTTGTCTTTGGCAGTAACTTGGAAAAGGCACTGCAGAGGCAGGAACAAGAATCCCCAAGAGGGCAGATGCAACATAATCTGCCCCAGTACAACATTCTATGCGGTTTTAATAGCTGGCATAAATCCCAACTAGTGAGGTAGTTTCACCTCTTTTAAAATGCCTTTTTAGTTGTCAAGAAGAGCTGTTAAGTGAATTAAAATGAGCTAGTATTAAGAAATGAAATAATATTTATATAGGGCTTGGATGGGTTTGACTTCACCTCTCCAACTAAACTGGGTGAAGGCAAAATGTTGGGAACTGATGATTACTGAAAAATAATCTGGTTGAGGAATGTTTATTAATTTAAAGTTAATTACCTGTCCCTAAAGGGTTTTATATATGGTTTTATATATATGTGAAAATTCTTGTCTTGAGGCAGACAACTCTGCAGTCTGGATCACCTGAGAGTACAAATCTGGGCCACAGTACTTCTGATGACAGCATTGCATTTCTATCGTTAATTAGCATCTCATGGAGCTAATGCTATTCACTGTCTTTCAAAAACTGCTCAACAGACCTGATTTTTGCCACTGGTTCTCTGCCTTTTCAGCCCTCCAAGGCACAATGGGAAGCAGACCCCATTGCCACGTAAGAGTGCTTGTAACACACGCTTCCACAGGAGGAAGAAGACAGGCTTGGATGCATCTGCTTTCAAGATCAGCAATTGATTTGAGGGAAAAAAAGAAGGGGGAAAAAAAAAAAAAGAGGAAAAGCCATTTGAACTGAATTACTGGCACTACTATTTTCACCTCTCCACAACCTAGCTATGACTTCCAGTGCATCCTGAGTTAAGAGTTCATCATTCCAGCTGAACTTAATGGGAGTATTTTCACAAGAGTTGTGTTGCAATACCTAATAAGCTTGGTTGTGGGCAAATGTCTTTTGCTGTGTCTGTACTGATTTTAGTCTAAAGAACATTCCCACTGCTGCAGTTCCACCAATAGGTAGGAATATTTGTAACCGCTGTGACTGATCACTGTTAATTCAACCACCATTTTTGTATCTTCTTTCCATGGCCCAGGGCAGATTGCAGTGTTTGCACATTGGTGGCTGCTGCTGCCTTGTCCATGCCAGATCTCCCACCATCAGTATCACAACAGAAGTTCTGCTGAGAAACAAGTCATAAAGAAAATGAGATTTTCATCAGGTTCTCTCTGTCTCCACTTTCTTCATGGACATGATAAAAAAATTGTTTTTCTTGAGTTCACTGTGAAGACTAACAAGTCAACACTTATAAAGGCCTTTGAAGATGAAAAGTGTGAAATATTCCACTCAGTTATAAAAGCATAGATGAGGTCAAAGCAGCAACCAGTCATCTAATTTGAATAAAATATCCTTTTATAATGTTCTAATATTATAGATGCTGCTTTTTGAATTTGATGGGCAGTAGTCAATCTCTGTGTATAAACAGTGACACCAGAATCTGCACTTCCTCCTTTTGAACTTTGGAAAAACTGATCCATCTCATTTAATAATGAAAAGAAAAAATTGGGAAGAGAGAGAAAGAGAGAAAAACAAGGCAGAGAAGAAAAATATGTTCTTTGAGCCAGTGTGAGGTGGAGGGCAATGTTTCATATTAACCCTGGTTTCCTCTTTATACATCTGATTTCTTTGAAAAACACAACCATAGTTCATCCACCGGTCCTATGGCCCACATTGTTCCTAAGGGAGACTCAATGCTCTGGCTAGAAAGAACTAAAAGGAAATATATTGCTGAGGAATTTAACCAATTTTTTTGAGCTAGCAGCTTAGTAAGAACAGAGGATGCACTGAAGCTAAAGTTTCTTGTGAAAATCATGGTGTGTTCATTGATGCTACCTGGAAAGTTTGAAGTACTTTCAGCCAGGGTCAAACATAAACCATTGGATTGCATTTGGTTGGATTGGGTTAGGTAGGGTAAGGCACCTTCTGGAATATGGAGAACTAGAAATCCAACCCTTGTTCCTCTTCTCTCCAAACACAGATATCAAGGTGGCTCTCCCTTGATGTAACCAGTGATGTCTGATCAATTATTTCCTTTTTCCAAAATAAGCTAGGACTTTTCCATCAGGGAGACTGACACAGAGGAAGGGACATCTTCCAGCCTGCAGTGACAGGGATGCTCAGCAGCTCAGCAGAGAGCTGGACAGTGAGAGGAACCTGGGCAATGTGCTATACCTGGACCTGGAAAGCTGGAAAGAACAAGGACAGTAAGCTGTAGATGATGGGCTAGAAAAGCCTGTGTCCATGTGATGCAAACCATCAGGTAGGATGTTGCTTTCAATTTCTTGCTGTGGAGTCCATAGCAAGTGTAATGGCAAAGAGGGGCATGGGCACGGACTTCCCACAGGACAGACAAGCTTCCTCATCACCCTAGGAGACAAAGGCACGAGAGGAGGGAGGGAGTGGTGCTTTCCAGGGATTTATGCAAAATGCCTCAAGCCTGGGTGAAAAAAAGCTAACAAGAATGATTTTGGAAATCGGAAATGTCAATGAGCTTAGAGTTTATTTCTCATACTCTATCAGTTGCCTGACCTTTCCTCTACACATTTCTTTGTCTATACACAATAGTGCAGAAGGGAACTTATTTCATCTAACTTTGGGCATTCACATATTTTAGGACACTATTCAGGTCAGCTCTTTTAGACATAAATCACAAGATGAATAAATCAGTTATAAAATACCTGTGTCTTTCCACTGACTACAAAAGCAGTTGAGAAAACAACTTCATATACAGATATGTGGTCAGGTCAATTTTAACCCCATGTCTACACCCCCCACATCATTCTCATTTCCCCCATGAAAAAATACAGATCCCCTCATGGCACAGAGCTCAGCACAAGCAGGGCTCTGCTTGCTGAGTTTCACCAGGTTGTGTTCACTGATGAGTGAAACCAGGTTGAAATTCAACTGCTAGCTCTAGCCTCCCACTCATTATCTCTGCTGAGTGTTTAGATCTCAGGGAATTTGTGGAGTTTCTGAGTTTCCAGACACCAGATAGTCTTTTCTGTGAGGCAGTGGGCATAATTCCTTCAATGATTGTGGAGGAATCTCTAGAGGGGAACCTCATGAGCATTGTTCACTCTCTCCTCTAAGGGAAGAAATTGAACTTGGTTTTCTGACAAATGCTTGTTTTCTGCTGTTGTCAGAAAGCCAGGAGACATTTAGCAGCTGTAACAGTGGAAGCTAAATAAAAGCAGAAAATTTCCTGTCTGCTGCTACTCTAGATAACTATGCAAAGTGAGGTTAAAGAGAGGTAGATCTGCTCCAGGAGACACTGTCACCCAAAATAATTTTTGAAGGGGCACAGTCTTCCCTCCCCTTGCCCTTTGATATCGGTTTAATTCCATAAAGCACAGTCCAGTGATCACTGTAAGCTAAGGATAGTTGTATATTCAAACTATATATTAATGTCAAAATGAACTTGTTTTTTAAGTAGAATATGGCCACAGCCTTCCTCCAAGATACCAGTGTGCAATTGATGTGGTATCAGTTTCAGAGTTATGTTTCTACTATAAAGTTCCCATGTTATAGACCTGGTGTCAATAGACACTGTAGTCACACGAATTACAGTAGAAAATTGACTTTGATACAAGCAATAGCACAATTTCTTTGAAATATGAAACTCTTTCATTTTCTTTTCTACTTTTGTCTCCTAGGGCTCTGCTTCCTTCAAAGATAAAACTGATTGCTGGTTTCAAGGGCTTTTTATTGGCATGACAGTGACATGTCACTCTGAGTATTGCCTCTTAAGTGCTATTAGCACCTACCTGATCTGAAAAAGTACAAACATTCAACGAAAATTGCTGTATTAATAGACAAGCTTAAAATAAATAAACACGAAACAAACAGAACCTTTTAAAAGAAGGAACTGCAATTGAAATACTTTAAAGATAAATAAACTTTTAGATTTGACTCCCTCTAGAGTATATTTAAGGAAAAGCTTGAATCAGGAGATCCCTTTTTTGTTGCAGAAACTCACTGCAGTCCCACCGAAGTTCTCTCCAAGTGCAAGAATCCCTCTGTGCCCAGCAGCCTCTCACCAACAGAGCTCTCTGCCAGTTACAGCCAAGCCCCTGCAGCACTCAGACAAGAGCACGGCAGTGCCTCACTGGCACCAGAAAACAAAGGTTTATCTTCTTTTTCAGTAAGAGGTGATAGAGCTGTAACTGTGCATGCCTATATTTTCCAAAAAGGAGACCAAAGCCTTCTTGTCTTCATCAACTAAATGCAGTAAGAGGTCTCTCATTTGGTCTGCAGTGATGAGTCAGAGGAGACCCAAATCTCTGGGGAAGGTGTGGAACAGGACCTTCATTCACTTTGGCCTCTGGGAATTCAAACAAACTCAACACGGTGTTGCAACATCAGAAGATCCCAAATGTCTTTTTTTTTTTTTTTTTTTCCTAAAATGAGAATCAGTTGCCCATTTCAAAATGAGCAGAGCCAGTGTAGACACTTAGGTCATTACAAGCCTTTTGGTGAAACTCACTCAGTCCTGTTGTGAGGACAGGAGACACCAATTTACCCTCTCTCTGTATCTGCTGCCACTCTGGGGAGCTGCACAGGTTTGTTTACAGGTGATAGCGAGATACTGAACAGAAGAAAAGGTAGCACAGAATAAACAACTGAATTTTTGAGAAAGAACCCAGTGGTAACAAGGCACAGAATCTCTCAAAGCATTTATGTCTATGTTTCTAATGAAAAACAAGCAGAACATCAAACACATTCCATAAGTTTCATATGTAATAATGAAGAGGCAATACAGAACAGGCACAATTTTCCTTCTCTCTTTGCCAGAAAGTAAGATGAAAAAATACTTGGGTAAGAAAAAGAAAAAAAGACAAAAAAGCGAAAAAGCAAAAAAGAAAAAAAAGAAAAAAAGAAAAAAAAAGAAAAAAAGAAAAGAAAAAAGAAAAAAAAAAAAAAAAAAGAAAAAAAAAAAAAAGAAAAAAAGAAAAGTGTGAACTTACTGAGCTGCCTGGATGTGAAAATAGAGAAACTGGATTTCTTACTAACCAGGTCCATTACTTTCCAGCATGTGATGGATTCTCAATTGCTAGGGCTTTTTAAGCCACAAAAGAAAGGGAAGAAGAAACCCAAAGTTTGCCATCTCTTGCTGCATCAATGCATAGATAAATTCAGTCTGATTACAAGACATATACTGTACAGCAGTACCTCCAGGAATAAATTTGGATCACTATGCCATAGACTCCAGAGAGTCAACATGATATATTGCATCACATCCCCCTACACAAAGAGAATTCACTAACAAACATCACTTCCAAAAGTACCCCTTTATTCCACTTTTACATTATAGTTTCTTATGAGATATCTCAGTGGATGACTTTGGTGCTTTGCCACATTTCCCTCAATCTATTTATATATGTTTGGTTGGAAAGAAAGTAAACATTGCAGGACAAACACTTTATGAACCTTTGCTATTTTCATTTAATACTTGAACTGGAATTAGTTTTGCTTAAAATAAATAATAGTCCTGGAGTGGTCTGCAGAATGACACAAAATCTCCAAAGTTTGTTAAAATAAAAATAAAAAAGAAAAGAAAACAGAAAATAAGAAGGCATAAACCAGTGATTTATTTCTCATCAGAGAACACAGAAAATTATGTCTGTTATGAGGGGGGAAAAAAACCAAAAACCAGCCTGCCAGGTAGACTTTATCCTGCACAATATGTCGCTGGTAACAGCCTTCGGGGCAATTACTGCTCTTTGATTATAAATCGAATTGACTAACATGCCACCAGAAAAGCGGCAGCGTCGATGACTGTGTGATTCCCCTGCGCCCCAATAATGGATTAAACAAATGTTTCACACCTAAAGACTCTGGTTGCTTTTGGGAAAGCACAACTGGTTTCTCACAGGCAGAAAAGTGCTGGCTCACAGAGCATGTTGCTGCTGCCTGCTGCTCCCTTCCCACCTCACACACCCAGCGACTTGCTGCTTGTTTATTTAAATGACACTGTTGTTTGAAATGATGGGGGCTTCTTATCCTCTTGAGTCATGCATTCTCTGTCTGCGATCCTCTGTTTAGGCACTTTTAGCACCTCATTAATTACTAACTGCAACAAAGTCATGCTGTTTTGCAACTCTATTGCCTTTGTTAAGAAATCTCAATCCTGTGTTAGAATGTGAAAGGGGACTGTTATCTACCATATGCCCTGCTTGACTCCATACCACAAAATTAGCTTTCTAGTTCCTGAAAAACCTATACATGTGCTCCTTATTGCATACCCCATGGTTAAAGCCTGGATTCTGCTAAGTAGCCTGCCAGGACCAACTGTAGAAGCTACTGTTGCAGATAAAGCCCCTTCTTAACTCCACACACTATAAATAAATGTTTCATCGAAGAATAAACCATTTCTTAACAATGCCCTTAAAAAGTCTTAATAATGTCCTTATTAAGCCTTATTAATAAGTCCTGTTTCAAAGTGCTATCCTAGATGCCTTTCTATGAGTCTGTGGGTACTAAAACCCTCTCAGTTAACTATTAAAGATAAGTAACTAACAGATTAGGCAGTCGGAGATACTATTTCACACTTAGATGGAAGGTTGGGGGGACAATATCATGTAAGGCCGATGAAAGTCTTCCTTGTGATGCTCTGAATGTTATCACTGTATGTAAACTCTGCAGGCACATTGCAGCAGATTGATGCGAGAGGTAAGATCCAAAAGGGATTTTGATAGCTGTGCCGAAAGCTGTGATTTAAGAATCATCTTCAGCAGCAGCTGAGGCTGGAAGAACCTAATTAAATTCACAATGTCCTTCCTTGTTTGGGGTGAATGCTCCTCAGAGTACAGCTCCTGCAGAGATCCAGAGCCAGCACAGGCAGGACTCTTGCGTGAGCAGATTGTCGGCCAAACAGAGCTAAATTCACTGAGGATCTAGACCCAGCTACCAGGGGAACCAGGCCCCTCTCAGCAAGCAGTGTGTAAAAACTTGTTTACAAAACAGGGACAGAGAAATAGAAATGGTAACAATAGCAACTTTTCTTTGTGGTTCGGGTATATGCAGCCAGAAGACACCAGTTTCTGCTCATAAATTTCCATTTAATGTGAAATGTGCAAGCATACTTTCAAAAAAGAGACAGAAAATAAGATCTCCCTTCATGTGCTTTAAAATCAATTCCTCCTTATCATCTGACACCAAGAATGTTTATGGTGGCACAGATGCAGCAAAGCAGCCTGTGAAGCAACCTCAGCCAAAGAATCGCATAACTGAGAGCTCAGGGTGTGGGGTGCAATTGCACCCTGAATCATACTCCCATGGAAGGTACTCATGGAGTGTGGGTCCACATAGCAGCCAAGTTTCATTGCCATTGGGCTAAAGGGAACTCCAGAAAAAGACACAGCTGACCCTTTTTTTTGAAAGAAAGGATCTCAATTTCTCCCCTGATGGAGGAGGCTGGCTGACTCAGGCATGAATGGATATTTAGAAAATCCTAACTGGTCTGAGTGTTTCCTTATTGCTAGCTCCTGCTTGCTCTCAATTCAGGATGAGTGTTGATTCTGAGCAGATTGGAAAGAACACCTATTGCGACAGTTTATTTGGAGAGTTTAGACATCTAAATACTGAATGTTGGATGTCACTTGCAAAGCCATATACCTACAAGATAGGATTTGCTCTCCTAAATTGAAGAGGTTTCCCTGTTTCATGAGATCTTGGCTTTCAAGTTGTAGCTATCTGATGCCTGATTTGTAATTTGTTCAATGTAGCAGATGTAGATATTAGCTTAGCAGAAGATCCACATCACTAAATCCTTGTTATTCAGTGACCAGTCATCAGCCTCATGCAAAAAGAGAACTAAGTTCAGAAGTAAAACACAGTGTGGTTCTTTCCATTCATGCACAGTGGTCAGAAATATGCTGGAAGGTACACAAAAAAGGGTAAGGCTCTCACTAGGGAATGTCTGTCTCTTCAGAAAAGTACAAGGGCTTTTTTCAGTTCAGATGAACTGAATGCAAAATATGAACTGATGCAACATATCCAATTGCTTCAAGCTCTCCAGGCATAGTGATGTACATCAGCTTAAAACTCCTTCTGAAGAGTATCATGTCACTGATGCACCAGAGTCAAGCAGAGAATAATATTCTTCAGGATTGTCATTTTGCAATATTCCAGAATTTCGGTTTACGCCTTGAAATAAGCAACAAGAGCATCTGGGTACAGAAGTGTTCCAGGCTACTCAGCACTATCTGCCTAATACTGAAACATCCCATAGAATAAGTATCAGTGGCACTTTTACCAATGTCTAGTGAAGGACAGGGCAGGGTAACCCATGGCTGCACATTCCGTTCCTCATGTGGAGACAGTGGCTGCCCAGTTCCTTAGCTACACCTCCTACAACCCCGTAATACCTCTTATGACTTCAGGCCACTGGAGCTGAACTGCTTCAGTATATTCTGGCACTGGGATGGCCTTGTTGAGGACAGCTGGAACTGCAGCACTGTTGATGAGCTTCATCAACACTGCACCATCATCCTTCTTCATGCCCACCTGCTCCTCAGTATGAACACCAGGCAACAACCCACGCCATGTCAGGATGAGCACACACATACAGAAATGGGCTTGTTCCCTTGTCCCTGCCTTTCCAAGGAACCCGACATTTGTAATTTCAAATACAGTAGTGAGATTGCTTCACTGACCTATTTGACACACTCCCTGCCCTTACTGTTTTCCATGTCAGGTTTTTCATTTCCTCATAGTCTATCAGACCAGGAAACTGAGTATGCTGAAAAAATTCTTTTTTGTGTTTCATTTTTTAGCTGGATGTTTCCCAAACCCTTGGTCCAACAGAGCCCAGGAAGTGGGAATGAGCAAGTCACTTGGGCAAGCGTGGAATCTACTTAGACGGACATTAATACCAAAGAAATTCACAGGAAACACTTCCAAAGTGAGAAAACAGCTCCTCCCAAATACTGAAATCATAGAGAAATCAATGCCTAGACAAATGGATGTGTCAGACTGTGAACCTTTGTTGCTTGTTACTCACATCCTCCAGCTTTACCCAGTGATAGTTCCACCCTGTGGGCTGTCACCACAGGAGAAGCAGACTTGGGCAAACTGATGCATGAATTTAAGCCAGTACAGTTATTCTAGTATTGCCTTCTGGGTGGTTAAAGTTAGCCTACATCAAAAGTTTGGTTTAGTTTTTTTTTCAATTTAGCATGCATTAGAAAAACATTTATGTTAATTGCTTCTGTTCTAGAATGGGTATTTACACCCAAAATACACAGATACTCCCATGGCAATGCTGAGATTTTTTCCTTGCAGACACAGTTGCTGTAGGCACAGAGTCTGCAAACACAGAACAAAAAGTTGGTCTGCATCCCAAGAGTTTTACAATCGGATCACAAGTCCAAGAGACGACCAACTGATAGATGAATACAGGGAAACAATGACTTAGCATGGTTTGATCATCCTCATATTAACTGCTAAAACTTCCTCTGTGCCAAAAACTTCTCATTTTGAGGCCTTCCTGTTGGGCTTTCTTAACTTAACTGCATCTGGAAGGTTTGTGCTGCAGAATTTGTTTGTGTGTTTTTCCTACAAATACGCCTTTTTTTCCCCCCACATACAATGAAACAACAATTCAGCCCTCCACCAGTGTGATCCCGAAGACCAGATCCAAACCTCTCTCACACTGATAAAAGGTCAAGCTGACAGCAGCAGGCTTTGGACCTGACCCAGACAGAGGGGTAGTCCAGATCGACATGCTAATTTAGGACCTGATCCTGTAAACTTTGATTACACTGGGATTTTATTACAATGACAGAATTGCACAAGTCGGAGATGGGAAAAATCAATTAGGTCATCTGGTCTATTTGTTGCCAGTGTAGGATTGTTCTCTGCTGCACATGTTGTTAGTGTTCTGCCATTAGATATTTTAAATATCTGAAACATAAAGACATGATTAAGGATATTGGGACTGGATCTTTAGAATCTGTTTCTTTTTTAAAAAGTATAGTTAAGTTTAAATTGTTGTGAGTAAAGCATTTTTCACCACTCACTTTTTTTCAGTATACTCAGACTATTCAAATACAATCTTTTGTTTGTGATATTAACAGCTTTTGAGAATACTCATGATGTTACAGGAGATTAACCTCCTAAACTGAACATGGCTAAATAACAAATGGGTTATGTTAGGAAACACAGAGAAATGTAGCAACTGTCAGATTGAGAAGTATGGAAAAGAATAGTAATACACACACACAGAAACACAAATACTTACAGATATGTGTGTGTGTGTTCTGGGTAATTTCTTAAATATTGGTGTCTTTCTGTGTGTCTTGCCAACTATGCTTGCCCTTAGTTTGTACAGGAAAAGAGAAATCTAGAACAAAGACTGTCATGATTTGGGGTCCTGCGTGGTGCCAAGAGTATTATGGGTGTTTAACAAATAGTAGACATGACAGGTTGTGCAACCATTACTCAGGACTCCTGCTCCAGTCCTCCAGCTGTTCTCCCTTCTCAGACCCAGATCTGTGGGGAAGCTACCAGGGATGACTCCTTGGTGGTGAAGTCTGACCTATGCCATCTACATCCTGATCAGCACCTGAAAAAGAAGGATATGTATCGGACACAGTATGCTTCATTTTCAAGTTATAAATCAGAAGTAATCCAAGGCCTTTATTCCTTTACTGTGTTTCCCAAGTTGAAAAGGCAAATTAGTGACTCTTTTGTTCACTTACACAAACTATTTCCAGTCTAGAGAAGAATGACAAAGGGTGAGCATTCAGCTGTCCTGTTCACATGGCTAGTTTTTATGACTAGAGTGCCATTTTAAACAAACACAATATCAGCTATTAATTGAATATTAATATTTTATTTGGGATATAATCTGAGGATCATGAGGCTGCCTTTTTTCTAATACAATCTATTAGCTATTTGGAAAACTGAAATCCACATTTTCTAGCTGTGGGAGTTTGCATGGAGAAACCGACAGGCAGGAATTACAATAGTAAAACCACCACACACTATTACTCTTTGACTAAAGGTTACTCTCCTTAAAAAAAAAAAAAAAACAACAAAAAAGAACCAAACAAAACCCAAACCAATACCTAGCTGATTTTATAGACTCCTGCTGCTGGCTTTGTTGCAGCTCAGTAAAACAGACACATTTGACTTTCCAGCAACACACAGACCATCAGCCATTCTTTCTCTCCCCACCTCTTTAATAAACCCCAAGGAAGAGAGGCACATAAAACCACCCTGGGAACTGTTTCCAATTCATCTGTTTCACTTGCAAGGAAACCCTACATCCACCTCCCTCCACACAGTGTGTGCTGCTGCTGGCTCCTCACATCTCCTGGCCTGATGAGGGGAGGCTTCTTGCATGCTGGATTCCCCAAAACTGACCATCCACCGGCCGCAGGCCCAGGCGCAGCTGTGCAGCCCCACGCAGCCCAGCCCGGTCGCTGGCTCTGCCTCCCCAGGGCTGATGTCAGCCTGAACTTTGCCGCTGATATCTCATCCATCGGGATGAGCGACATAAACAGAGAACTGCACGCCAGAGTTTTGCTCTGGAACAAGCTCCTTCCACACATTTCAACGATATAAATCTTCCCCTTTTATCGCAGAATGGCAGTAACTGTTTATGGGTTCAGCTTGTTATTGTTGTTGGGTGGTTTTCTTCCCCCCTAATGGGGCTGGTTTGTGGAGGCAACCAGGCTCCTGGCGTCCTCTCGCCCTGCCGCTTTTTGGATCCGGTCTTGAGTCAAGGCACAGCTTTTGTTTTCTCCTCAGTCTATGTCTCTGCCCCTCTTCCATGGCAAATAAACCACCTCTCCTCCCCGCTGCTGGCCACTCATGCGCACCCTGCCCTACTGCTTGGCCCTCGGCTGGCGCATACTCCACAAGTCGGTGTTGCTGAGGCTCTTGGGTGACCCATGCAGTCCCCGGGGTTGTCACCCGACACATCTGTCCCACGCATCTTTGCTGGAGCAGGGACACAGCGGAGGGAAGAGGCTGGAGACAGTGAGCAGAGTTTCTCAGTCATGCTTTGTCAGGGCAAGGAGAGGGAGTGCATTCTGCATTTGTTTAATGTTTTCCTTATGTTTCTCGTGGAGCGTTTATTTTTTGACATACTTTCTCTGCCCACTGGTGCTAATGCTGCTCGAGTGAGTTGGCTGGCTAGCTGCAGGTTGGCTCACATACATGTCCCATCCTTTCTTCACTGCCTTGTTTATTTATGCCACTCATGTGGCTCGCTCAGCTATTTATACACACACACACCAGCACACAAGAGGTTTCAATCTCCAACGAAACAAAACATCGAGAGAAATGCACTTTCTACATGTCAGGGTAGCCCCTAGTTTTGTCTGCTGAATGATTTTTATTTTATGCATCTCTGGCAATCCAAACCCATCCGGCTCAAGTATCCTGGATTAGAAAGACTTTCCCCAGAGTCCTTTTCAAAGGGAGCCTCCCACAGACCTTTAAATCCCCCACATTTTATGGTGCCGATATTTAACAGCTCTGAGAGGGATAGCGGGGGGAGATAGTGGGGAAAACAGTTACAAATAAGAGTGGCCGCTCCTCACACCATTGAGTTCTTGATGCGATCAGCGCCGGTTTACGCGGCTCACTCTCTCATCCCTGCGATAGGCACCGAGATAAGGAGGCAAGCAAGAAAGCGCTCAGTGAAGTCGCCAGTTTTACACTGAATCAACCTCACCACCCCCCTTGTAGCCTACCCCTTCACTCCAAAAGGAAACCCTTGCCGGAGAAAAGAAACGCGATACCCTTCTGTCAAGCAGGCGGCCTCGCTTCGCCGAGGTGCAGCTGAGCTGTGCCCTTGCTGCCGGCGCTCTGCTGAGGGTCCCGGCGGCACGGGCGGGAGGCGGCTGTGTTCACCCCCGGGCTCACGGCTCCGCTGACCCCAGCCCGGGGCCAGCCCCGTGTCTCTCCTGCCGCCAGCCGGCCGTGGGGACGGTCCCTGGCCCCGGCAGGACACGCGGGTTTGCCCTGTCCCGTCCCGCCGCACAAGCCAGCCCGGAAAACCCCTGCCCAGTGGGGAAAGGCAGCAAGGGAGAAAATTCCGAGAGTCTGGAGACCCCTCAGCGCCCCAGTCCCATCTCCCCACCTCCACTGCGAGCCGGGATGTAAAGGGCAAGTTCGGGGAAGGGAGGGTGCCACGCTGCGTCCCCTTCCTCGGGGAAGGGGCTGAGCACCCCGCCCCGTCCCCCGGGGAGTGGGGGGCCCCTCCCCACGGCGGGGCCGGGGCGCGGGGGGCAGCGGCATCTCCGCGGTGACCCCGGGAAGGCCGGCGGCGAGGGGAGCCCGGCGGAGACCTGTGGGCGCGGGCTGCCAGCGGGGCTGCAGATCCCTGCCGCCCCCGGGCCCCGCTGCCGGAGGATGCTCGGGCGCCCATGCCCCGAGGGGGCTCTGCCGGGAGCGGGTAGCCTCCTCCCGCCGTGCCGGGGCGCTGGGCTCGCCTCCTCCCGGCCCGCCCCGCCCCGGGGCCTCTCCCCCGGAGCCCCGCTCAGGAGCAGCTCCTGCATGAAGGCCGGGGGCTCCTGGTCGGCGGGCGGGAGAGCCGGGGGGGCCCGGCCCACCTGCGCCCGGCGGCTGGCGGTGCCCGCGGCGCAGAGCGCGGCTGCTCCGGATCGGCGCGGCGGGGCTGGGTCCTCCCTCTGCCCCCCCGCCGCTCCCGCCCTCGCACACTCCTCTCCCACCGCCATCCATCCATCCGTCCTGTCGGCACCTCGCCCGCCCGGCGCACACACGGGCGCGCACAGCCGCACGCACCCCGGCACCCTCACAACATGCTGCCGGCCGCCGGCCCGGCATGGACCCCGGCGGCGGCTGCTCGGCTCCTCTCCGCTGCTGACTGCCCTCTGAGGTTTGCGGCAGGTAGCGGGGCAGACTGCTGGAAAGTGCAATAGGAAAAGCGAAGGGGAAGGGAAGGGAAAAAAAAAAAAAAAAAAAAAAAAAGGAGAAGAAAAAAAAAAAAAAAAGGAGAAGGAAAAAAAAAAAAAAAAAGGCAAAAGCCATCAAGCCGGCCAAGCCCAGCTTTGGATCTCAGTGCAGGTATTTCTGCTGCTGTGTTCATCCCTTGCCGCCTTGCCACCCCGGTTTATTATTTCTTTTTTTAAGGAAAGAAAAAAAGGACGAAAAGGAGAAGTCGAACTCTTAAAGGGTTACTATGCAATTGCGACTGATTTCTTGGTTTTTTATCACTTTGAACTTTATGGAATACATTGGCAGCCAGCACGCCTCCAGGGTACGGCGACAGGGAAGAAGTAAGTGCGAAGAGATTTATACTTTGATAACTTCTGCTTCCTCTCGTTGTGCTGTTCACCTGTCCAGGGGGTTCCGTGCCCCCGGTGCCCGGGCTAGTGCCCTGGGAACCAAATCCCGCGTCAGCGGCGCGGCCGAGCGGATTTGCAGGCAGTTTCATTCAATTGGAGGGATGAAGGTTATTTCTGACCTCTCTCTGCTCGTCTTTCTCACCTCGCCGGGATGAGCAGCGCGGGCTCTGGGAAGACCTGCTCCTGGTGCTTTACATTTTTATGTCTAGTAAAAGGGAACGTCCTTTCCTAGGTCTTTTCTCTTTCTGGAGGGAAAGGGCGATGACAGGAGAGGTAACTTTTTGCCGGTATGCCTTAAGCGCCTTTCTCCATCCCGGTCAAGAAGTTCCCTTCCCAAGAACGGGCAGTACAGATTATCGCTGTAGGTTAAGCCTGGCGCTCGGCGGTGCGGAGGGGGGCTGGGGTGTCGCGGCTCTGTCCGGCCCGTTTGCTCTCAGCCTCCGCTGGCCACTAGTCACCCATTGCCACCGTCCTGGGACTGCTGCCCCTGAATTTTTTAATTTAATCCATTTAACCGGTCCCGGTCCATTTCCGCCCGGGTCCGGGCCAGAGGCAGGAGGCAGGCGGGGGGCGAGGGGCAGTACCCAGGGTGTTGGCAGAAGCTCCCTGCCCCCGTGAGGGTTAGCCCCCAGTTGGGAGTGCCCCCCTTCATCGGGGAGGAAAGAACAGGGAGGCAGCAGCGAGTCGCCCCCCTGGGAAGTCGCTGTCCAGGTCGCGGGGCGCTGCCACGGTCAGGCAGTCTCTGGCTCCGACGTCGGGGTGCGGAGTGGGCTCTAATCGGCGGTGGCACCTCCGGCAGCTCCGCCGGTCGGAGCTGTGCCGTGACCCTGCCGCAAGGAGCCGTGGATGAGGCGGGATGCGGCAGCCGAGGCCGCCGGGACGTGCCCCCGGCCCGGCCTCGCCACCCCGCCTGAACGGGACCCGCCGCTGTCCTGGGGAGGAGGCATTTCCTGCACACCCACCGCGGAGGGGCTGCCCATGCCTACCCGCTCTCCCTGACAGCTGCAGACACCGAGGAAATGTCATAAAACACGGCAGCCTGCATTTCATCAGCAAGAAGTAACTGAGTTACTTCCTCAGGGAGGGGAGGTACTATTATTTTAATTTTCTCCTGCTCAGCCTTCGCTCCCTTGCCCTGCTTGGCACGGCTGGCCCTTGAAAGCCTCCTTTGTATGGTTTGCCTCCTGCAAACAAGGTTTGATTCACCTAAAGTGCCCCTAAAGCGAAGCTGAGGACGAGAGAGACCGGGGCTCCAGCCCTCCGATCCCCACGGCCTCGCAGCGAGGGAGCACTAAGGGCTAAGTAAAACATGTCAGGGCATCCGATTTATTATCCTTGGCAAGGGAGGGCTCCGCAGCCTCCATCACTCCCACCCACTCCTTTAACCCCTGGCAGGCTGCGGCTGCCCCCCACTCCAGCCGTTCAGCCCGGGCTGGGGGCACGGCCGGGCTCGGGGGGCAGGAAGGCCCCGCGGGGCGAGGGTGGCGGAGCGGGACCCTGGCTCCTCCCGGGCTCGCCCCGGCACCTGGAGCGCGGCGCTCCGGGCCAGCGCCGGGCCGGCGGCGACCTCTGCTGTCCCGTGCCGCGGCGGGCAGGTGCTGGGCTCCCCCCGCACGGCTCGGCTCGGCACGGCCCGGGAGCTGCCCCGCTCTCGGCAGGGGAAGGCGGGTCTGCCTCCTGCCCGCGGCCGCTCGCAGTGCTGGGCGCAGGGCAGCCGGCGCTTCCAAGCGTCGGGGCAGACGCGGTGCACTCTCCGGGGAGCGCCGTCCCACCTCGCTCGTCCTCAGGCAACCTGCACAGCAGGGTAACTTTCGGGAAACAGAGGGGGAAGTGTTGGCCGCGAATGTTTAGCTGGTTGGTATAGCGTGGAGAAGATACCGCGCACTCGCCCAAAGTTTTATGGTTAAAATGCAAGAACTAAGATAAATTCAGAGCAGAACAAGTGGCTGGAAAACCACAGCTAGAGGATCAGAATGAAATTCTGGCTCGTTGTTTTGGCAGTGAAGGTAAAAAGTCTTTCAGAACACATCACCTGGATGTGGTATACATTGTCTACTGGCCGAGGTCTTCAAATCCAGCCGGTTGTAAACCATGATTTGGTATAGATAGTGGTTAGTTGGCTTGAAGCAATTTAGAAAGTGTTTATGAAAGTTATTACAAAAGTGGTTACGATCACTTGCACTAATCACTTTGGCTTTAAAACCTATGAATCGCTGCTAGTGAATAGTGCAACTTGAAATAAATTGTAGTGCGCAGATAAGGAAGACACCTGTCAAATTCATCTACTGTGTGGATGACTTTCCCCAGATTTCTGATACATGATTTCCTTTAATCATATATCATACTCATATTCCCAGGGAAATGTTTTTAAATTTCCCTTTAAACTACTTATTTTTAAATATAGTACAAATAACTTCCCACCAAGGATTCAGCGACCCCATGTTACTTTGTTTTGTTTATTATCAGAGTCCTCCATTCCATGTATTGCAGTGTAGACTTACATATTTTAACATAAAGAAATTATAAAATCTGAACTAATTCAGAATAGGCCATGCCAGGCTCTCAGCTGGTATAAATTGAAGTTCTTTTGTTAAATTACCCCACCAGAAGGGTCTGATCCTGAAGCATTACTTATTTTGTACCTATTGCCAAAGTAATCCTTACTATGAGAAATGTCTAGTTTGCAATCCTTTTACTCTCCAAACTCCTGAATTTTCTGGCTGGGGAATCCTAAATTTCTGTCCATGATCAGTAGTAAAGATATAGTTGGCTGTGGAGAGAGAAAAGTCCTCTGAAGTCAACAAAGTGCAGACAGATGATCAGGTCCAGAATTAGACATAGAACACGATCAATAAAAGTTTAAAAGCAACATACCATTAGCAGAGAAATTTGTGGTTTTATTCTGATAAGAGCAAGTTAGATTTACAAAGTTTCTTGTTTGTGTCTTACAAGTCAGAGTAATACGTGGCTGAACGTAGACTAGAGCATCAATAAATAAGACTTTCTGTGTGTTGGCCAGTGAGTGCAGTTTACTTAGGAAAAAAAGAGGATCAAGTCAATAGTTCCAAAATATTCTGGGTCTGCAGGCCACTACCAACCCCAAAACTTAGTACTGACAGTCAGGTACATCTCTCACTGACCTTCTAATAGCCAGAAATAAAGTATTATTTGTTCCTGGTCTGTGAGTGACTGTCAGACCATTTGCCATGACCCTGTGGACTAGCAGTGAGCCATGTACTAAATTTGGAAATCTAGAATAAGCAAAGTGATAGAAAATCCTGCATTTCTACCACACTCCTACATTTGTGAGTAAAATAATCTGTGTGACTTTATGGAAATGCAGTTTGGATGTAGAGCTCCCACGTAGCCCATCAGATTGCCTCCTGCCTTTCACTATGACAGCATGTCCAGAATACTTGGTGTTCCTTCCTTCCTTCCTTCCTTCCTTCCTTCCTTCCTTCCTTCCTTCCTTCCTGCCTGCCTGCCTGCCTGCCTGCCTGCCAGACTTCCTTTGCTCCTCTGTCCATGCCTCTGCTGATGCAGGACTGCAGGTCTTCCAGCATCTGCTTCTGGTCACAATTACTAGTGGAGGGCTCCAGTCTGTAAACACTTTGCATCTCTGGCTTGGTTTGCATTCAGCTACTTACAAACTCAAAATTAGGGATGTATGTAACAGCCCATTTGTAAACATAGCTATATTAATTAATATATATAAAGAAAACCAAACCAGGAAAATACTGATAAAATACCAACTGGTAAAATTATATCTTCAGTCTTTTTATAGTCTTGTGCAGGATGTAATTCATATGGAGGTAGAATATCAGCAAGAAAAAAGGATTAGGGTTATTATTAGCTAAAATAACACTTAATTGTAGAAACAATTCTTTTAATAGTTCACCACCTATATATATTTTTGGTATCTATACGTATGTTTAGGGTTGGCACGTCATAGATGTCAGTACTACAGGGCTGGTATGCAATATAGGTGTTGTTACCAATTTTTTAAAAATAGAAATAATTTTGTTTCTCAGTGCAACAGTTTAAAGCAGAAGTTAGCCAAGCAAGCAGCCATCAAGCAACCCCCCTTGGGCAGGATTGAATCACTGTTAGCTTTCTTTCAAAAAGTGTTGGTATGCTGCTGACAATTTTTTTCTGTAATGTCTTCATATTATGACTGTGAGGGTAAATACTTTGCTGGTGACAAGTGTGTATTTTTTTTTTCTTCAACGAAACTACACTTCTCATTTTTTGGATGAGAATCTGTCCATGCAAATAATCCAGTCATTGGAAGCAGAAGCTGTTCCTTTGTGTTGTCATAAACTGTGAACATTCTCACTGTAGGGATATCTTAAAAAATTAAATATCAGGAAATCACTACCAATCGCTGAAATCTTTAGAAGTGTGATAGAGATAGACTGTTCATGTTGTTATATTTTTTAAATAACTCTATATGTATGAAAATCTGTGCCTGATCATACTAGCATATGTGGAATTAAAAATGTCATCCCAGGAGACTAAAGAGTATTGCTGACCAGATCCTATTTCATATCTGACATCTGAAAGGGTGATAATTTCAATTTTTTTTCTATGACCTGCTGAAGACATTTCTTATACTATATAAAATTCATGTTAGACTTTAAATACGCATATTACCACAACTTCTCAAAGACATTGATGTAGGATGGTATACTTGAAAATACGTGAAAAGTCTTATTTCTCTCTGCAGACAGAATAAAATATTGTTATTATTAGTGAGATGGTTTTAGAGCTTGAACCTACCTCCTTTGCTTTCAGTGGAGGAAGTCCTATGGACTACGTTGAAGCTGAAACGAGCTTTTTCTGCAGACCTCAGGATACATTTTGAGTTTAGAAGAAATCTCATACTAAAATATTTGGGAAATTGCATGATTCAAATATGTACAGTCCCTAAAGAGAATAAAGCAATGCCTCTTACCTTTCAAAACTATGATACTTAAGCTGCTTGGGGGGCAGACTCTTTCTTAATCATATGAAAAGTACAACTATTTGTACTATTATATTTAGTACTATTTCCATCTATTGAGTCAGCTGAAGCCAAACAAGTTAACTGGGTCTAATTTCTTCTTTTGAGCTTTGCCCTTAGTGTACTAAGCCTTTGACAATCCCCATTCTGCTGTTTCTTCTTGCTATAAATTTTTCACTGGGGACAATGGGAGTTATACCTGATAAGATCTGAACTAGAACTCAAAAATCAGATTTACTCACTTTCTCTTGCCTAGCATGCTCATTTTGCTTTCTGGTTTGCAAAGCAAGTGTGCTGGCTTGACCACTGCACTTTATCACTAACATTAACAAGCTGTCTGTCATTTCATACTCAATCATTTATAGACAGTGACTACTAGCAACACTCCTCCATTAAAATTATGGATGTTCTTAAGAATGATTTTTCCCCTGAAGTGAATTGTCCCTTTTGCTTGAAATTAAATTTGAAGTTGCAAAAGCTTGGTGGAAGAGATATAAAAGCTTATAAAAAAATATTTTTGTCTCACTTCTAATTTTGGAGTCTGAAGTACTCAAAATCTCTTTGCCAATTTTTTTACCAAAATAATTCTAACAAAGCAGTCTTATCAGATGACAAAAGGCAGCTGAAACCATGGATGTTTTTATACAAAAGTCTGTCTGTCTGCTATTACCACAAACAATGCTTCAGAAAAAAGTACTCAGAGAACATTTATTCATGCAAAAAGTGCTATGACTCTCAAAAAAAAAAAAAAAAAAAAAAAAAAAAACAACACAAGAGCTCCAACTTTTTTATAAATAATTGAATAACTGGGTTTTTGGCCACAGCAGAATGATTACAATTAGATGTTTTGTCATAATAAAATCTAACAGATTTTATTAATGAGTACTTTAACCTTCTTTTTGTTGCTAGTACAGAGCAGTGCAATGAGCAATGCTCCTTAAGGAATGACTGAAGTTCAGTTGTATGACAGCTGACTAATAAATATTTTTGTGTGTTTCAGTTTCTTGATTATGAGCTCTCGACCTTGCATTTTAAAATGTTATAAAATGTTAGTGTTACTTACTCCTGTGATCAAAAATAGGAGCCACTGAAGTAAAGCAGCCACAAACCAGATCTTGCTCCAGTGCTCCTAGGCAAGAGCTCACCTATGGGGATTAGAGCTGAACCAGGAGAGCCTTTGGCTGTAGCAGTGGCACTGAGCAGCTTAAAGCAGCACCCCAGCCTTGCACTGATATTTTGGCTCCAGACAACAGGATAATTGGGAGGAAGAACATAAAGGAATGCTTATAGTAGTACTTTTTATTTAAAGTAAAACCCCAAACCACAGGTTTACACCAAGTTCTCGTAGTGCTGCTGTAAACTTTATCCTTTCAAACTTGTTAATGTGTGTCAGTACTACATCCTGACAGGTTTCGTGTTTAAAATTCCAAGGTCCTAGACGGGATTTCAGATATTTAATATTTTCTGCAGGGTAAAAAAGATTTTGGGGCACTATAAAATTAAACAGGATGTCATTGATAGATGTTGGGATAGTAACGATGTGTGATTCCTGTGGCTTCCTGTAATGTGCAAGGGCAAACACAGGCTCACATCCAAGAACAGGACACAAGGTGCCTAAGGTGTGTCTAGGACAGGATTTAAACATGAGTCCCTCACCTTCAATAATGCTTAATTTCCACCTCACCCTTGACACACGGACATTTCTCAGATGCTCTGTCATTTCTAACGTGATGTTTTATCTTACTGGCATTGAGCATCTATCTGAGCTCAGGTCCTTTCATGCAGAGACTTTGAGATTTTCTCTTAAAGAAATCCTGTGTTAAAAAAATGCAGTGAATAAATAGCGACAAATAATAAATCTATCAATGCCAAGTTCCTCCACACGGAGCACACAGTATTGCAGATGATTGCTTACTGACACTGGAATAAAGTCACACGCACTCCTGCTCCATACACAGCCCTCAAGCCAATGACTTTCCTGTGCAAACTAAAAGCAGTGCGAGCAGCTACCTGAGATTACATGCAAATCCAGGTGAAAAAACATCAGTTTACTAGAGCATATCAACACAGATATGCTAGAGTCATGCTATATGGAAAAATTAATTTAGCTGAGATTTTCAGTTCTTGGCTGAATGTTTTAGCATCTAAGCTTTTGGATACATTAAGGGGCAGCAAGACTGCTGCTCCCTTCTTGGTGTGTTTCAGAAGAAAAGAGTGAATTCTTCTTTTTTCTATTAAAGAATGTACTGTTTTGCAGTGCTGTGTAGTAATGCAGGGCACCTAAATTCCCTGGACACTCAGGATTTGGTACAGTTTCTGACCTCATCTTTTCAGACCAGGTTAAGACTGCTTTGTTCCGCGTGCTGGATTTTGTCCCTTTAGTAGGCACCCAACTCTTGTCACCTACTAAAAGGCAACTGAAATATCTTGCTCAGAGCTGCCAGCTGTGCTTTAATAGAGATGTCAAGGGAGTACATCATGACACAAAGCAGGGATGTTCAGAACAGCATAAATCCTCTACCAAGCACCAGCTCATCCACCCCACTTCTCCCCAAATAATTCCCTGGGTGCACAGCTTCACTGGTGACAGTGTTTTCATGGAAGTCACAGCAGAGGTAGAGGTCGAGATATTTTAACTCGGCTTCTCTACAGGGTGAGGCTCTGTTTCAAGGGGAAGGAAGACAAAGTTCTCACACGAACCAGAATTGTAGGAGCAACCAGCTGGTAGACCAAGATTTCCGTTGCATTCCTTGAAAAACTTTTATGAATATCCACATGAACCAGAGCTACTAAAACCTGACACTTTAATGTGTTTACAAAGTTTATGTATGTTATCAGCACATGCAATACTCCCATTAGGATTTATTACAGGTTTCTTTAGCAACAACATTTTTTATCATAACAGCTCAACTGGTCAGAGAGAGGAAAACAGCCCATTTCTCCAGAGTGAGCCTCCCACGCACACTTGCCCAGCATTATTGAGTTGCTTATTCATGAAGATTACACAAACCAGTGTCGGCAAGCATTTCATAACCTTGTTTCCTTTTCCTAGAATGTTCATAATTAATTTCACTTTTTCTATGCCGCTGAATAATGAGTTGCTGGTGTTATTTTACTTGATGTTACTGCGGAGTGAAGAACAAGCCCTCCAAAATAGAAAAGTGGGAGCAAAGGCTATTTATTCAATATGGGAGTCAGAAGATGTTAAGTGCAAGTATTTCGCAAACACATGGGGATGGATGAAAATTCCAGAAAGTTTTAGTATAACACAGAACTAAAAATAATCAGCTGAAATGAGAGAGCCTTGTGCTGGGCACGCTGGCTGCCGACATCTAATAGACAAGATCCTGAAGGCCTGGAAGGCAAATAAATGACATGGTTTTGTGTTTTGCTGAAAAAAAAAACCCACAACAGTTTCTGTTTTGCAGTCCAAAATGAAATCACACATTTGTCTCTTGTGTTTATGTCTTATGAAAAGTTGGGCAATTGACAAGTTTCAGAGTTGAGGGCATATTAAAAGGGAAAGTAGAATTCTGTATGAGAGTGTGGGATTTATAACTTCTGCTATGTCCTAGACAAGTATTTTTTAACATCGAGGCCCTGACTTTAGCAACAAAACTACTTAAATGTTTTTTTTAAGCTACCAATTGAGGAGAAGTTTCAGATGTGTAAAAATCTGCCAGTAGGATTCAATTTCAAGTGACTGTCATCAAAAGGACATCCTCATCACTGCTTAGGTGATATATTATTTCTGAAGAATAGACCAAAGTAATTTTAAGGAACAGATAAACATAAAAAGCAAGCTCCCCTAGACATCTTGTGGACAAAAATATTGCATTTTTTCTCCATTGGCATAATTTATTTCTGCTAAAATCTACAAAATCAATATGATTTGAAAGTGCTTATTCTCTTCCATGACTGGCCATCATGTTCTTTCATCTGAGTAATTAACTAAGATACTAATCCTGCTTTAAAGTCGCAGCTTCTTTCAAACATATGCCTTAGAACATGTGAGCTGCCACATTACTAACTCTGAGTTCAGTATATCTAACAAACAGTGACATATATTATGCTTGTGTGATCTAAATCACTTTATGAATTGAAAATTATTGTGGAAGTTTCAAACAGGCTTTCATTTTTGAGGTATCTATGTATTGTACCTGGATATTCTGCTAAACACAAGTCTTCCCAAGCTTTATGGAGGTTAGAAGCACTGAGGGGGAGAACCTTACTACTTGTTGCCAGGATGTGGCTGGCCACAGAGGAAACTGTGAACTGTACCCTTTCCAGATGAGGACAGGCTGCTATTCACCTCTTTCTGAAATCACATCATTTCCATCTGCCCAGTGAGCAGAGAAGTTCATTTCTCTCTCAGGACAAATCACACCTGAGTCCGAATAAAAGAGATTAATCAAAAGAGTAGCCTTCTCTTGCATTTCCATACTTTCTTGATTATGTGAGAGAGGAGGATTCTAACCATAGCTACCACTAAAAGACCACCAAGCATTATGAAAGTAAATCTGTAATCCTTTCTGAAGCCTTGCATAATTTCTTGAAAAGTAAGTTATTCATCTATGAAACTTGCTGGTTGAGCCTTCTAGTCTGGTTCCATGATTGGCTGTGGTTACTTCTGGGAACAGGAAAAAGGGCCTGCGTTTTTCATCTGGAAGTATACAGAGACCTTGGACACATCTTATTCAAAAGAGATCAGTCACAGGAATTGCAGTACTGCATATAAGAGAGTTTATTCAGAAGTAGAATCTTCCATCTCCCTAGACTCTTACAGAAACATTTTCTGACTTATATAGTTAATTCCTTGGAAAACTCTGACCCTACAGCTGTTGTCCTAGAATTGGAAAAACTCATGCTCATGCACTGTCATCTCTCCCTTCCCCCCTACACATTAATATCTCTGTCTGTATATATGCATTTCCATACATACACAAAACTTCACATCAACACAAGCAAGAATTAAAGTATTTTCACTTTGAGATTGTCTTAAAATATAGGTGAAATGCATGCTGATAACCTCTGTTAGAGGGTTTTGACTCCACGTGAAGTTATTTGGTTTGTCTGAAAACTCCATCTCTTCTCCCTCTGTTCTTATTTTCTGTTTGGTCACGGAAAACAAAATAATTCGTTTTATGTGGGTTAAACAAAATGCTAAATTGAAGGACAACAAAAAATTGCCTGGGAAGCTTGTTAGGTGACCCTCTTTTCTTCCTGATGAGCTCAGCATGTTTTAAACTGTACCAGAAAGTTATATGGATCCTTCCCCTTCTGGTTCTGAAACCATTCTTGCTTTTCAAATGACCTGTATCACTAGGCTAGGAATTTTACTTAGCCACTTGGAAGGAAGATGATGCTCCAGAGGTTATGCTCTGGGCAGGGAAATTGGTGGTGCCAGTGAAAAAGAGTCTTTCCTTGCCACTGTGACAATTCAGCAGAGCTGCACTGGGGTTCCTGGGGTTGGCTGTGCACATGGGTACACTTCTGTAACTGCACCTGTGCATGTGCAAGGAAAGACAATATTCCTCTCCTTTACCAGCAAACAGAATGTCAGGATCATAAGGCACATGCCATACTAACCCGAGGTTTTGAGTTAGAGCTCTGCATTGTTGTTAATGGGAGGTGGTTTAGGAAGAATAAACATGTCACAAAGGTTAAGGGACTGATTCTGCTTCTAGTTACTGCTCGTGTCAGGAGGCAAATATCTCACAGAGCCCTGCCAGCATGAAATTTGCATGTGCACAGAATCCAGCCTAGATGTTTATACAGGCTACTAAAAAAACATGGTACGTGGGAGGTTTTTCTTGCCAATCACCAAGAAAAGGGGCAGAAATGCTCCTTTGTGAATTGCTGGTACAGGACATGAGGGTATTCCACTGTCTTTTGTCAGAGAACAGCTGCAATTCGCCACTTAAAAGTGTAGGAGAGATATTTTTGTGGCTTCCCCATGCTGTACTTATTCACCCTGCCCAGCACTGTGTATTCCTGAGCATTTTCCTTCTTTGCCTTCCCTCTCTTCCTACAGATATTGAACCTGAGCACTACGTCTCAAAGTAGTGCCTGAAGTAATTTACAGAATGAGCACCAGACCAGACTAGCTAAATAAGTGAGCACAGAAATTGATACAAAATATTGCATTTTCTGAAGTAGCAAGTGGTAGAGGAATAAGTCTAGATCAGCTCCATTAGCCTGCCAGATTTAATACATGTATGATCCATATCCTTCTCATAATCCATCCAACACATGAATCCAGCCCAAACCTACTGGAAATGAGAACTAGCAGGTGAAGGCATTGAACCAGTACAGACACACCAGAATTCACATGTGATCGTACATCCAACATAGAGGATGTACAACATGTGCCTTTTGCCAAATCAACATTTTTAATATTTATTTTCTCATAGTCTTAGCAATTTCTATTTTTCCTTAGTGTCACACCAAAGAAACATGTTTTTGGTGTTCTCTCTCCCCCACTCCCTTGTTTGTATCTACAAGCAAGTTTCTTCCTCAACAAAATTTTCCCTTTCAATTACAAATTATTGCAACTTATGCTGATGAGACCAGGGTTTTGGGGAGAAATGGTGGAAAGGGAAAGGATGCCCTTGAACTGTGGTGTGATGACTTGATGATAGCAGTGGGTTTCTTGGTGAGAGAAAAGAAGCAGTGAACAATTTCTTTGATTTACAGAGACAGATTGTAAAAACAAGCCATGAATCTCTGCATATACAGAAAGAAGTGAATCCCTGGAGCCTGTGTCAGACATAAGGAAGGATGACTATCAGACTAACAGAGAAGGTAGCCCTGAGGTCTTATCAAATACAAGAATATGAAGTGGGGACTTTGTAAAGTGGTGAACAATTCTGAATGCGTCAGCTAACTTCAAACATGTCTATGGCTGTTTGACCAAGCTCAGACACCAAACGCTGCATCCAGTCTGTCTACTGCTCTCCCCTTCAGGGACCAGCAGAAAAACTGCACTATTTGCAAAAATATTGAAGAGGGGAGGAAAGTCCCCTCCACAACGTTGTGCTTTTCCCCACCGCTTTTTCAGGGATAGTCAACTTATGTGGCAGGGCAGTTGGCGTCAACTCAGTACAACTTACAAATAGGAGTTTGTTCAGAAGTAGAATCCTCCTCCTCAGCTGCATTGTGCACATGATGGGCAGCAGAGTTCCTCAGCTGAGCTGCAATGTGCAGCTCTGCTCACTGTACTCTATAAGCAATTCTCATTCTCTATGCTACAATTCTCTAGTAACGCCTGATGGTCCCAACTTTCCCTGTGCCAAAGCCTTTCTCCAACGCATTTAATTCCTCAAAGCTCTGCACATCTCTATTCTTTCTTGTGACAGGAATTGAATAATGTCCACAAATGGAAATATCTACTCCTCCTCTTGGCTTGCTGTGGAGCCATAATCCCCCTTCCCCAATATATTCAGTCTAAGTGGATTTACAGAGTTAGTCTGACAGTTTCTGAAACAAAAATTCTCTGGTTCACAGCAGAGTGCAAGCACTGCTGTCTCTGCAGGCAGGCCAGTGCTTCTCGCTTCTCTTTAAGATGGACTCCCTCTGATGACGCAGGGGCAGAGGAGGTACCACACCCTGTCCAGCTGTCGGCCTCGTGTTCAGACAGCTCTCTCAGCTGCCAGTTCTTCTATAAGGCTTTACAATGAAAAAGTTTCAAACAAACATCAGATGAAAGCGATTTTGTGTCTAAACCAAGCATGGCCAGGTTTGCATTGGTGATTTATTGGTGCAAGTCATCAGCTCCTATTACCATTTTCTTGAGCCATGCAATTCTCTGGCTTCCAGACATTTCTAAGGCCTGATTCTTTTCCTATTGAAACTAATGGGAGGTTTTGCCACTGATTTCAATAGGAGGCCTCTAACTTTCCAACCTTCTGCCTATAGAGACTTGAAGTGCTTCCAGGTTTCCATCATAGTCTGCGGTTCCCCTCTTAAAGTCAATTGGACATTAACAGATTGCCTGGGTCCACACCTTTGGATAGAGAAAAGCTCCAGATCTGATTCAGTGCTCACTCACACACCAGCTTTATACCCCAGCGGAGTTCCTCCTGATTTATATTGGCAGGACAGTAAGGTCCAATGTTACTTATGCCTGGGTCATTGCCAGCGGAACACGGAGAGAATTCAAGTCACTTGTTATCCCCTTCCCCACACCTCTCAATCACAGCATAAATGTATGCACATATATGTGGATATATTAGAATCATCTGGACTCTTTTAAACTATTTGCCATTGAAACTGACTTCAAGTCTTAAAGTTGAAATAACAAAAAAGGAAAAAAGAGTCAGAAGGGAGCCAGCTGCAAGGGTATTCAAAATTTTCATCAGTCTATGGGACACTCCTAATAACATATTTTACTACTTTGTAGTGAACTTTCTTTGCTTCTGCCATAAATATATTCCCTATGCTGTAAATGAATAGCTTGCAAGCTCAGTAAAGTTAATATAGAAGAATAAATCTTAACTACCTAATGTCAGGTCAGAAATATAAATCTTATCTAATATGCCAGGTCAGAAGGAAAGAATACTTTTCGCTGAAAATAGCAAATACTTTCCAGTGCAGAGTCGGAACTTATTTTTCTCTTTCAAAAAATGTGCTGCCCCTAATAAGATGGGCTGAACAGTCTCTTTTTAGAATCTCCAAAAGAAAAATAAACACATAGAGCAGAGTTAATTTATAAAATGCTCCAAAGTTTATCTTGGCAGAACAGTTGTAGGCAGTGAGAGTTCTCTCCCTCTCACACATGCATTCATACACACACACATAGAGACACACACATATCTCAAAATTAGGACAGGCCTTTACAATAGTAAATGCTACAGAAAACTTATATATCTGTGTAAATTCATAGATTTTTATTCATGCAAAGCTCTGTTTCTAAAGTCAATTGAAATTTTTCCAAAGAAAGACAACAATCTTTGGGGCCTTTTTGTGTAAGCACAGACCCGCTGTGTCGCAGTGGGGCATAGCAAGACACACAAGTGCCTCGTGTCTCAGGCCCCCCTCCCATGTACCAGCACCTCTGCCAGCTGTAAAGCAGCAATGCAGCCACCGTCCCCTCCTCCTGCCTGCCCAAGACCTCACCTGTCAGACACAGCTGGACAGCCTGGTGGGTGATCTGCTAGCCAGCAGCTGCTGGCACATAGGTCCCTCCCAGTAGCCACAGGCTCCTACTGCTGCCTTCTCTTGTTCCTCCTCCACACCTGCTTCACACCACACACCCTGTTCTCATCAGAGCCAAGCTAACTTCAGAGGCTGAGGAGATGAGGCCCACCAAGGGCTTTCTTTCAACCTCACAGTATTAGCTTTATTTATTTTAAAGTCCATACCAACCTGTTTCAGGGAGCCACAACAACAGGGAAATACTGCAGGCTGCAAATCTACCAGCCAAGAGATTGTCCAAGAGAACAGCAGGTGCTATGCTGACACCCCCAAACAATTTGGAGCTCCTCCACCTCTTGTAGCAGCCACTGGCCTTTCATACAGTTTATTTACTTCAGTGCCTGCAAAGCAAACAGTCAAACAGTCATTTCCCCCAAGATAAACAAGAACAGAGGCAGCTTTACATGACTGAAGCTCAACTTGAAGCTGGGGTGTGCACAATCCTCTGGACAATTCCTGCTCAGTGCCACCAAGCTACTCAATGCAGAACTTGTTTCACTAAATGCCCACAGAAGAATACAAGAATATAAGTAGGTTCTCCTCTCCTCTCCTCTCCTCTCCTCTCCTCTCCTCTCCTCTCCTCTCCTCTCCTCTCCTCTCCTCTCCTCTCCTCTCCTCTCCTCTCCTCTCCTCTCCTCTCCTCTCCTCTCCTCTCCTCTCCTCTCCTCTCCTCTCCTCTCCTCTCCTCTCCTCTCCTCTCCTCTCCTCTCCTCTCCTCTCCTCTCCTCTCCTCTCCTCTCCTCTCCTCTCCTCTCCTCTCCTCTCCTCTCCTCTCCTCTTTCCTTTTTGACTGCTGGGAAGTTGCCAGTAATGTCCAGCATTTGGTCTGACAACTGTTCTACTGTAAATATTTAGAAGAATCCATTAGACATTAAACAAAGTGTAAGTAACTGCTCCTAAGTGATAGCTCTTATTAATGTTTCCAGCTATAGACTCCTCACAAATGCATATGAAATTCCTGCCTCCAGACTGCTTGTAAGGGAGGGCAAGCCAGAAGGCAGCCACCAGAACACAGTGTAATTTGAGTATTAGTGTGTTATCTCTACAAATATCAGCTCAGAGACAGCGTTCTGTAGAGCGTGTACCATGCTTGCAAGGCTTCCAGACAGCAGTGGGCAGAGTGTGATACGCTGACCTGTGTCTTTTAAGGGATCCACAAGAGTACTCAGAGTCTCTGTTAAGACATCTTTGCTTTTCTCTGGTCTGCCCCAAAAATACAACCTCTCCCCTCCTCTCACAAAAACCCCAAACCACCAAGTCCCCTTCCACCTCAAAATGTATCAAGAATTGTCATGTGTTACAGGGGAAAAGACAAGCACTGGTCTGGTGGATTTTTTAAACTCTTAATGTATTCCAAAATTATCCTGTTTACCCAGTATCTTAAATGTTCTCTGTGCTGTAGGATATTAGTAGCAGAGTAAGGATGAACACTAACACTGTTCTGGACTTATTATGAAATACTTAAGAAGTAATTCTAGCAGAAGTCCAGTAGACATAATTTTGAGAATAAAAAATGCTGCTTTTGCAACCGAGATGAATGAAGATCAATAAACACATCTACATGTTAGCCAATTTCTTTGCTTAAAAAATTACTTATGTTCTAAGAACACAGTGAAGAGTAGGTATATGTATGTACATACCATAGCAGACTTTTCTGTCATAACAGAGGTTGGTGATACAGATTTCTAAAATTTTAATAACTCTATTTATTGTCAGTGATCAGTGAGTAGAGTGTCCTAGTTCTTATAAAGAAGGGGTAAAAATTAGATGTAACATTTGACTCCGGTGTCCACATTGAAATGGTTAAGTACTGCTAGAAAAAGGCCTGGAGGTTATCCAGACCACTTATGATGCTTTCCCAGGGTGGAAATGTCTGATATCCAAAATTAATGCATGTAAGGTAGACTTCTTAGCATCACATCGAATTTTTGAAGCTACCAGTCTCCTTCTCATTTCTTGTCCCCTTACCTTAAATAAAATGTCTGGATAGTGTTTCCAGGTGATCCTAGACATCAGCCTGTGCTCATCCTTTCGACTCAGTTTCACAGTCATATCCAACCTTTCAAAATTAGTCATCACTTTCTGTAAGTGACTTCAGATCTTAGCTGGAGAAATCAACAAAAGCCGCCTGGACAACGGGGAGGATCGGGTATGAGCTACTGAGCAGGAATGTGCTGACCTGGTGGGTACTCCCATCTCTGATGATGGTGACTTTCAGAGTTGGAGGCTTCTGTGTCACAGCAGGGAAGCCAATTTATCTTCTTCTGTACCTCTGTGTGTGCATATACAGGAGTTTCAGAAGGCCAAGCAGAAGAGATACTCATGCTCTAGAAAAGCTGTAGAGGGGCAGACTCAGTGGTGTCAACAAGAAAGAGGAACATTAGTAAACTAGTGGATTAGACAAATGGCTAAGACACAAGAGAAAATTATGTGAAATCAAAAGCCTACTATCCTGATATTCTCCCATTCTCCATCCTGCACAAATACATAACAGTAAAATTAACAAGTCTCCCATCTGTGTGTTTACACTGATGCCTCATTCAGCAGATATGCTACATAGAAACCTTACGAGACATAAAATTCCAATTTTCTTCATAAGGCAACAATGTGGAGCTTATTATAAGGAAATTAAAGTTTGTTTAATTTCTGAAATTCTCTGTGAAAGAAGTAGTTCTCAAATCACAAAGAAAATATTGGATCATCACCTTATATTAGAAATATTGCACTTTTATTTGCTTTTATCCACTATAATTTCATTCTCTTTATTTTCTTTTTAATAATTAGAATTAGGTTGATAAGCATAATACAACCCCCTATGAGTAAGAAAACTGTGATATTGCTGATACTGTCTTAAGGCAAAATGCTAACAAAAGGCTATCTTGGCAGCATGTGTCCCTAGACAGGGCCACAATGGCAAGGGATGTCAGAAGGTGTCCAGCATAAACTGCTTGATCCACTCAACGATTCCTTTCCCAGGCACAATAATTTATAGCTAAGCTACAACATGCTTTTAAAAAGATATCTCACCTCTGATTTGAAACATACATGTGACTGAGATTATACTGCCTCCCTGAGACTGCTGCAATAATTTTATCTACCAAGGCTTTCTGATTTTATCTTAATTAATGCAGTTGAATCTCACTAATGCCTATTTCCAACCATCGATTGGTTATATCTTTACTTCCAGTGGTAGATATCATTATAGCATAGATATTTTAGGGGCAATGCTTTGTTACAGACTGCCTTTTTTTTTTTCTCACTGCCTAGACAAAGGACTGCTGTTGTGAAGTGTACTTAGACAAGGCTGGTTTTGGAGAAAACATTCCCCTAACTTTGTTGCAGATTTTAGTAGGCTCTTTTATGTCTAAGAGCAGGCTTGACTGAGGCCTCAGCAAGTCTGAGTCCAGACCTGCTCTATACCAGTGAAAGCCTTCTGGTGACAAATGATTATGTATTTGTTCTTTGCTTACAAAGTTATTACAGGAGAATTGGGGCAGGGTCTAGCACAGCGTTGTCCCTATGTTGTGACCAAGAAACTGTGTTCCTGCTGCAAGTGAAGGCATGAGGACATCCCAATTTCCCTCACTGCCATGCCCTGCCTGCCACCAGCAGCTCTCGAGCATTATGAAGCAACAAGACACTTCAAAGCTTAGAGATTTTCATAGGTGAAAAAGTAGCAGTGAGGCGATGCACTGTCCCATGTTAATCCCTGCTACTGAACTATTGCTTTGGGATGGGCTTTGGGATGGCTGTGCCTCCTTCTTGCAATACAAAGCAGAATAAGATCAATAACAACCAACCTGGATTTGCTGGCAAGAATCTCAGCTTCAGCCCAAGAGGTTCCCCAAATGTCTCAGTTCAGGCTGATTTTAGCAGCCATTAGACAGGCAGTGCATTTCCCATTCTTCTCCAAACATGTGTTGTTAAAGGTGATATGGCCCCTAAAGCATTTACTTACATCATGGAGCTGCATCTCATTTGATTGCTATAAGGTTCTTTGCGGACCACAAGGTGAAAAGTCCTACAGAACTGCACATATATTTGGAGTCTTACTGCTGCTGTTGCTATGTGATTATATAATTTTCTCAGGGGTTTTAAGGATGGTTGAAATCACAATAGTTTTCATTAATTACTCTTTTTCCCCATGTACTTGATAAACATTGTAAATGTTTTCCCTGATCATTTGGCCTCCTCTTTGTTTAGCTTGCCTTTGAACACGTCTTTCTAATTTTCTGTGAGAACACCTTTGTGGTACTGGCTTCTTTCCACATGGAGAGTGTTACATATGATGTTGGTATGGAAAGTATTATAAGGCAAACAACAGATTTAAGCTGAAAAAGATACTTTAGAGATTAATGAACAGGCTTTGAATCTCTCCTTTTATAGGACACTGGTTTGAGTCTTACTGAAATCAATGCAATCTGTTTACCTTCGTGTGAGGATATAGCTTAGTAGCCCCTTCTAAAACTATTTAGTAAACTAAAAGTCAAACACCTTTATATTTAAAAAGTACTGAAACTATTATCTTTATTGAGTCTTTTGCTGAGCCACAAAGGAAAAGGGCTGCTGACTCCAAGCACTATAGGAATCTTACTCCCAAATATAATGGCAATGATTTAAAATGCATGAACATTAATTTTAAAAAGTTAATAAAGTAGTGCTAGAAGCCTTTCATAAGTCCTTTGAATTCACAGTTATGCTTTTCTCTGCAGTATTGGGGAAGAGAATTTTTTTTCAGTCTTCTAAAAATAAGGAGAAAAGAATAATGGTTTTGCTCTCTGGAACACCATGAAAACATAGTCATTATGTTGAAAATACTAGATTTTTTTTTTTCACCAATGCAAAATCACCCAAAACTTTTGTGAAGCTAAAAAATAGAAATGTTTAAACTTTGAATTAGTTAATGACTGAGAAGTTCAAGGCAATATTTTCAAAGTTAGTATGTTAGGAGTTAGGCTTTTGCCTAATACAGGAAGATAAGTGTCTGCTCCAAGCACAAGAGTCTCCATTCAAGAACGAGTCCTTAATTTTAATCAGGTATTTAAGTCTAATTGAAGTCAAGGGGTCTGTAACATATGTATGTAGGTAACCATATGCTGATGTGCTTTTTTGAATGGGGAGGAATTTAATCATGGGATTACATGGTAATTGTATGGGGGTTTTTTCCCAATTTGGTCTGGGTAGGCAGAAAGCAGCATAAAAGGGATCAAGAAACTTTAAAGCTTGTTAACTTAGTGTAGAGGAGAAAAAGAGCCTTTTATTTTCCTGAAATTTCTGACCTTTTTTGTTATTTTTCTTCTCCCTGTTGCTCTTTGCTCACCAACCACAGCTCTCGTTTGCTGTGGACAATTCCCAAAGGGAACATTCCTCGCTGGAGTAACTTACCCAGCTCTTTTCCTTAATTTACAGTGAGTACAGCACCCCTTGCAGAATCCATAGCAGACCCTTTGGCTGCAAGCCAGTGCTAATAGCATGTTTTCCAATAATCTAATCTCTTCAGTCACAGAACAGAAATCAGAAAGTTAAAAGAACTGGCTTCTCAACTTGTCTCAGTCTGCCTTTGAAATCTGTGCATGGAAATGTTGTGTGAATAACTACAATAAATTGTTACCACACTTGCACCCATGACTCAATAGTTGTGCCCATAACAATCTGATGTATATGAGAGAACCCTCTATAAAGCAAGGTTTAATGTGGTGCCAGGAACAGACTCTCTCATGAAGGCTTTTGTGTGCAAAAAAGCCAGAAATTTCAGCCAAAGCTGAGGACATATTGTAAATATCCATGAATTAAACACCTCAAAATCCTAAGAGATAGGTATCATTTCTCCTTTGCAGATGAAAAAAATTGAAGGTCAAAGATGATAAAGCCAAAATGTCTAAGTTTGGCTCTAGAAGTGAAGTAGCAATTCTTTGATTTGACTTCTGAATAAATAGCTTCATTTTCAGACCTCTGACCACTTCCATCTTCTGCAGCCATTCTGAAAATGAAGGTATTTACACAGGAATGAAGCAGGAGATTAGTTGTCTCACTGGACACCCTAGATTGAAAATGTAGATTGTAATACTTTACAATGCTAGAAAGGGACCTTAACCAGCCAACTTTATCGACCTTCAAACCCAAGAACCCCTAACTTTCTTCAAAGGCACATAACTCAGTGGTATTGTTAGTGAAAGACAAAGAAACTAGATGCTGAAAGTTAATCTATACTTTTCACCTTTTTTTTTTTTTTGCATGAATTCTTTTTCATGTGTGCTGCACTGTGTATAATTATGCTTTGGAGGTGCAAAACTGACACCATCACAATAATTTTTACTGATTTCTAACACCATGCAGAGCTCTGTTGGTCTACAGATTACAAGTTGATAACTGGGTCCATCATTCCACCCCGGGACTGGATCCCTTCACATGTGATTTTGATTGCTGTCACCAGGAGCATATGCTTGTTGGGCACTTGGGGTAGCAGTTTGCCACCTCTGTGAGAAAAATGGCTTGACTTACTTTGTGCAAGTCCAGGAGGTCAAGGAGCCAGTGAAGGAGGATGTTCTCATTCTAGGGCACAGCTCAGTCTTCCTTTTCACTTATTCCATTTCGGCATATGCTTGTGACATTTTTTAGCACCATTTTCTTGCAGCAGCCCAGCATTTTGAGTGGTGTTGTTGCGGTCACCTCACATCCGAGCCCTGTCTCATGGCAGCCCAACGCGGTGGCAAGCCACTAGCCACCAGCTGAGCTGCCAAATATTCATCATATTGGATGCTTTAAAAATAACTGCTGTGAGTTCGTGTTTTTCTAATATCCAGGGGATGTTGGGTTTTCACTGAAGCCTAACTGATTGTTGGTATGACATATATTATGCAGTTCTATTTGCAATAATAGATTCTATTTCTATCATTCATTCTGCATCAGCTTAATTAAGTTACAGTGTGACAAAACAGAAATGAACAGTCCTCTCTTCCTTATTATTGGAGTTATTAGAAAAATGTTCTTCAACAGAGCACACTGCAAAGTGCTAAGGACATTTTGCAAGCTGGCCAAGGCATCCGACACCTGAAAAAGCAGCTCTCTTAGGCCACAAAATAGTAAATGGATCATTTTCTTGTTCAAGAGCTTGCTTAGGAAGAGGTGTCTTACAAATTTGTACTTGAATGTGCAGAGCAAGGTTAAATATGCACCCTCAGGATGCTGCTCTGATCTAGCCTAAATGATGTGACTCCTACCATTGTTACCAGTGAAATACTTCAACAAAAATATACTTTTACGACCACTTCTTCAATTGTGCATAAAAAGTGTCAGATGTCACTTTTGATGTGCAGCAGTGATATTAAATAACATATTAGACAAGTAAAAAAGTAATCCTAAAAATTTACAGTTCATAGTTTGCCCATTAATTTTTCCAAATGTGAGGGCTTTTTTTCTGTTTAGGCTAGAGACAAATTTTAAAGACAATTAGATTTTTTTTTTTTGCTATTGTATAGAAACATTAAAATAGCTTCAAAATCATTGATTTTGCAGCTCTTACTATAAAATGTTTAATAAGACTCATAACACTAACCCAAAGTTTCCAAGATTCCTCGTGATTTTATATATAATTATTGGGCTATGAGGTTTTGTTTTTCTTTACCTAATATTGTCAATAGGTGGCCTCAGTTAATTTTTTTTTACCGTAGAATTTCTTTTTGCTTTTAAATTGAAATTCTAAATCTTATCATTCCTCATCACCTTTACAATGGTGCTATTGTTATTTTAAATTGAAGTCACTCAGACAATTATGAATGGAATAAAATTCCATTAGACTATGATACTCTTCAAAAAATAGAAATATTTTGTCAAATATTTTGACAAGGTTTGGTGTGTCAGCTTTGTATTGTTAATTGGATTGGGGATAACAAATATATTATTACAGATGTTATGCCAATTAAAAACAAACAAATAAACAACAAAACAAACCGAAAACAAAAACCAAACAGAAGTTTTAATTTATTTCAATTAATTTTCTCTTCCAATCAACTGACCTGATTGGTGTGTAAATCCTCAGGGAAGTGGTGGTGTACCACCACAAAGAAAATGAACTGTTTCTCTGCCTTAGCACAAAATGCTTGATAGCCTTGATTTCGTCACCAGCACCCCAATAATTCAGCTCAAATACTTTGTAGCACAGCTGTAGCTGAACAGTAAACTGCCTGCTGTGTGTCACTGCAGTGATGTCAGATGCATTACAGTTTTGGGGAAGTGAATGATGCTTGGTGTGAGCGCTAAATTTCTTTCATGTGGGTCAGGGTGTGCGGCAGCGAAGCTGGTTGGGAGGGAAAGACTCAGACTTCAAAGGGAGGGCAGCACGCAGAAGGGGTGATAAAGCAAGCCCTAACTACGTGCCATTCATAGCTACTTCACTAGAAAATCCAGGCACACAGAGCTGTTGAACTGAGTCAGTTCTTCAGGAATTGGATGCCTGCTTAAATCTCACCCATCCTATTAGTTAACCCCAATCTAAACAGGCCATCCAATCACACTGCCCTCTAAAAACTAGATAACTATGCTCCAAACCATGGACTACAGTAATGTTGGTTAACAAATTATCCTCACCCCATTTTCTTCACAGGAGTTCTACCATCGACTTTATGGGCCCAGGACTTTTGTCAGTGAGTCCAAGCTGACCGGTGATGATGACTCTTGTCTGTTTTTTCACCAGAGCTGAATTTGATTTCACATCATACTGTTCATGTTTTGCAGTCAGAAACTTTTGACTTCTTTCTCTTTTAGACTAGCAAGAGTCCCAGTGACATGAGGGAAAGGTGAAAACAGTTGGATCATCATTTGCTGAGTGTTGCTACACAGCACTGCAGCAGAGAAGTGGTTGCTAGACCTAGCATTTCAATCATTATTTCAACCTGGAATTTTGGACAGTATTTTGTGTCACTGGCAGATGGATGGTCCAGTTAGCCTGGAGAAGTTAGCCTTTTTCCTTCATAAAAATGTAAGATCAGATTTTTTCCTTGCTACAAGTTGTAGAACACAATTTTTAGAGATTTTCCAGCACTGTGATACTCCTTGATACCTATACTATGATTTGAAATCATGATGTGAGTCTTGAATTTAAAGAGACCTGTTCCACTTCAATGTTTGCAGGCGACAGTCCAGAACAGTTCCACTGCAAGCAACATACTTGGGGCTTCCAGTTAGCTCCAGTATGGTATGAATTTAATCATTACACAGAAAGAAATAATTTCATTCAGTACAAACTTTTGATCAGTTCCACTTAGGAAAATACATTAAATTGAGAGGATATTAAGTAATTGACCAAAGGCAGATCTGAGCACCGCCAAGGCAGTGGGCTGGCTTGCTGTCTGGCTTATTAATTTTTTAATGCTGTAAACATGGTAGTAGAAAATCATAGTTTCAACATGGGATTACAGGCTTTTGCTGTCTAAACCCTTCTCCCTAGTCCCCGGCATGGAAAGTAAAATCTGTTACATCCTGCTGTTCTTTCTGTGGTTTCTGAAACAAAACTTTGAGAGAAAAACTCTGGTCTCAAAAGACCCTGTGGGAAATGAGAAACTTGCAAATGCTACTGTAGTTGTGTAATGTTGACAGTATGAGCTGAATGATCCTTATACAGATTGGAAATGCACAAGCATCTGTGTAATACGCAACAATAAAAGTCTCCAGTATTTTAGGAGAACAAAACAGGAGAAGCAAATGGGGTGTGGGGGGTAAAGGCTCTGCTGCCACCAGGATAGCCTAAGCATTCACAACCTTTGCTAGAAACACAAAAATAGGAGATGGAAAGTTATCATCAAGCAGAAAGAAAACATATTTCAAAGAATGAGCCTGTACACTACAAGTTTTCTCTTTACTCAGTAAAGCATGTATCTCTTGTAGGGAAGAGATTGGTGAGTCAAGGGAATCACAGTGGCACTGTCTGTGTCCATATGAAGAGTACAAAATCAGCTGGGGATCTTCAAGACAGCACTTGCAGGACTAGAGTATTAAAATACTGTCTGTCTGTGCATCAAATATAACCTCTTTCCAAAAGTCACAGCTCCTTTTCATCTGAGCACAGATGCTTTATTTGCAAGTAGCTGAATCTAACAACTATCATAACACAGTTGGTCATAGAATTATTACATTACTACAATTAGTAGGTTACTACTTTTAATAGATCAATTACCCTTCTATAACAGCTTTTTTAATCTAGACAATAAGATGGAGATTATGTAATTGAGTATACAATTTAGAAAAAATTCATAATGTATAGTCTTGAAGGCTGGGTGTGTGGAAACAATTACAGCTGACTCTAAAGGGAATGTCTGTATTTGCTTATAGGATTTAGAGCTTGATGTGAGAAGGTATTGCATGACCTGGTCTACCTTCATCATCACTACCAGAGTGTTTAAGGCAATTTTTTCAAGGATCCTCTTTGGTTCCTATACTGGTTAAACTTCCTGGATCCTTGAATGTTGGTGGTGCTCCATAGTATGTGGAAAAAAAATTCAATTTCCCTTCTCTCTCCACGAAAAGAATTTTTCAGTTTATTTACAAAACTCTCTGGAATGACAAGGAGCCATTTGTGGTTGTTGTGGCTGATTTCTATTGTGCTGAAGATGCTAGGAGACTGCATAAAACTCTGCACCCCTGGTGAGATTTTTCAGCCTGTTGATGCTCTTTCTAACAGAATTCAGGGGAAATGTTTTCTGGCTGCCAGTATTCTTAATTTTCAGGATCACTCTGCCAGACATGTGTTTAATAATGATGAGGCAATCCCCAGTGAGGTCTTGGCCATTTGGGCCAAGGGCCTCTTGCTCATAGACACCACTGCAAAACAGTTACGGATACTCCCTGAGACTGTGGAACAGTCCCATACCCACGTTTCTGTTGCTTTTTAGATGTCCTGACACTTGGTGAATAAAATAGGTTGGTTTCTTTTCCCTCAGGTATGAAGTGCCTCTTGAAGAGAAAAATATCCTCAAGTCAGGCAGATGTTTGGAGAATTATTTTTGTTTCGTGTAAGATCTTTTTCCTTCAAAACATAGGAAGACACTTGGTAATCCTCTTTGCTACACGTTTTGTATCAGAAGGCAGCCCTACTCTGAAGTAAAATAGAAGTCAGGTAAATCTCTGGAGAAGCTACCACCCGCTCAGAAAGAGGTCCTAAAATATTTGTGAAGATCAAATCACAAAGAGAAGCAGAAGACATTAACCTTTTAACAGCTGACTTTTAGACTGATTTTTCCTTTTTCATGGGCACCTCAGATTCCCATAGATCCAGAGGAGGCTGAACAGAGAGTCCACATTCCTCAGCTATCACCACTGTTTCAGCTGCATCCCAGAAAACTTATTGCCAATCCAACTCAGTAATTGCCATGTACAGCTTTATCTTCCCCAGCTGCTTCCCCATCGCAGCACAGCCAGTCCCTTGCCTCCCTGCAGGTAATCTAAGGCCTAGTGATCAAGCAGAGCTTAACCTGCAAGTCTGAACTCAGCTTTCACCTTGGCCCAGGCTGGCAATCTATTTAACATTGACAACACAAATTTATCAAGCCCGTGCACACTGGCTCTCCCAGAGCTGTCCTGCTACCCCTGGGCTTGGTCCTTGCTCCCCACTGCTGATTGCCTACACGACAGTGCAGCGTTTCTGCCCCGCCATTGCGCGCCCCACCTCTAACGCGTTTCCACACAAAGAAACACTGTCCAAGAGAGAGTCTGAGGAAATACGCTGTGGTTTGCAAACTGAATTCCTTAATGACTTTCTCATTAGGAGAGCTGACTGCCAAATGCTCTTTGCGCTTGCCTAAAGGATGGTCTGCATGATTGAGAGTGACTCTGCTTTACATGGAGTATTGTTCTCAGGCCACTACCACAGGCAGCTGCACTCACTAGCAAGGGAAAGAGGAAGGAACGCAAGTGAGCGCACAAAGCAGTCGGATGACATGAGAACCCATGGGATTTCCCATCCCAAATCCCCACCACCACAAGGGCTAATGTCCGTGCGGGTGCTACATGGTGGTAAAAGCTGGGGTGGGGTCTGGCTGTCCCAGCAAGGGGCAGCCCAGCTGGGAAGGCTGAATTCCAGAGCAGCTCTGCTGAGAAAATATTTCCTGTGAGAACGTGCAAGCCTGAGAAACCAGGAGCAGCAGCAGGGATGGTTTTCTTTTGCCTAGCACATCCATTTCAAGAGCAAACCTCTAAATGGACATATTGTTGGAGAGCAGTGATGAGACAGAGCACCTCAGCTGTGGCAAATGGGCAAAGAATATTCTTCCACCCTGTGCCTTCCCCCAGCTGTCAGAATGTATTTCCAGCTGAATTTCTCCTGCATGTTCTTATTTCCACTTTTTTTGAATTCCATAAATTTTAATCTATGCATGAAGTAAAACTGATTGAAAAATGTAATTGCAAAGGTTTAGAATTTATTTGATGCACATGGTCAAAGTCTAGCTTCTTGTACACAAAAGTTCAGATTCAAACTCAGCTCCTTATCCATAACTTTCTATTTTTAACAGAGACCACAACTCATTGTTTCCAGAGTAGGGCTTTGGAAAATATTCTGAGATTTCATTTGCTAATGAGACTTAAAACTAATATCTGGACAAACGGCTTGCACAAAAAGAGGCCTCTGGGAAAAAAGGGGACTTAAAGCCAGACAGGAGAAGGGAATAGTTCAACGTTCATTTGGGTTCTTCTCCAATCTCCAGTATTTCGGTTTTACAAAGAGAAAAAAGAAGGGATAGATTTCGGACCAATAGCCAGTCATGAGTCTGTAAATGAGTAGTTTGTATCACTTCTAGTTGATGTTTGTGTAAGAGCTGAGAAAGAACTTCTCTGTTTGTCTCTGTGCTCCCACCATTTGCTTTATCCACTGCTGCATTTTCCATCCCTGAGAGTCTGTGATTTCACTGTGCTCAAAAAGTGTTTGGATACAAGAGGGTGGAGCACTCAATGGTTACTAGGGTCATGCCTAGATTATTTCATCCTCATTGAGTCAGTTCTGAATGGTGTTGAGAATTTTTTATATTTCATTTTTTTGATCTTTATAATGGAGCAGACTGTACCAAAGACCAAGTGGTTTAAAGCTAGTGTATTTAGCAAGAGCATTTCTTGGACATATTTGCAAAGCTACAGTCCACACCTCCTAGTTCTGCAGCCGGTGCCCAACGCACAAGGCCACAGTGCCCGACCCTCTGACAAGGCACTGAATCTCTCTCATCCCTCTTACCACATCTATAATTTGTGGCTAACAGGAGTGGTCTGTGCTCTCCTATTTTCCTAGGAGTCTCCAGGTTTATCACCTGCTTTTTCACTTCAAAGCATTTCTTAATGTGGATATACATTACCTACCCATTTCTACTGTTGACCTAAGTGTAGAACTTTGAAGCAATGCTTACTCCTGGTGTACCGTGACTGGATTTCACCATATGGAGTTTGTGTTTCCAGTCTCTTGTGGCACATCACTTAAACTGTGAGCTCAGTGTCTGATATGGGAGAAAAAAAAGAGGTAAAGCTTCCTTGGGGTTATGGTTGCAGTTGCTGAAGCACTTGAGATCTGCAGGTACTAACAACTTGCTGCAATGAGAGAGGAAGAGTAAGCCAGTTCTGTACCCAGAAGACTGAATGGATTCTGGAATCCCTTCAATCCCACTCAGTCTTTGCAGCAGGGGAAGGATTGGTCCATACATTGCAAAGATATAGCAAGCATCTGGACCTGAACCAGAGAGGGAGGAGGCTGAGGAGTAACAAGAACAAGATCTTCAGCTGGAAATTGGAGATGCCTAATTTCAAACATGATATCTCATTCTCTAGGCACAAATATTTTTGCTCCAAAATTTTTTTTCTCCCAGGTTCAATGACAAAGCCCAGTGCTCTCAAAGCATTCTGGAGCATGCAGCTTGTCCCTCCCTGCTTTGATTCTTGCCTGGGCCAGAATAAGGGTCTACCCTTATTGCAAGAAAAATGAGAAACTGTTTTATTGCACAGATACAAGACTCAAAGAAATGCCAGATGCAGTAAGAGACAATCAAAAAACCACATCTCTTTAATAGTTTTTAAGAGAAAAAAAATGTGATTAATTTAAAATGTTAATTCTAACTTTTCAGTTATATTTTTCTTTAAGAATTTCCAAGAACTGGAGCTTATTTTTCTTCACAGAGTTCGTTATAACATGACATCAAATCAGTGGAGCTTGACTTGCGAATTTTATTCTTGTCATGGGTTGGCACTGGCCAGATGTTAATGCACCCATGAATATGGTTTTTCTAACAACTCCTGTGGGATGTGATCAGGAACAGAGCAGAGCAGGCTTAAATCTTGAAAACAAAAAAACACTAAAACTTTATTACATTACATAAGAACAGCGACAGAAAAAAACTCTTAAACACACACAGAGACAGAAATAAAAACTTCCCAAGACATTTTTTCTCTTCTCCCAGTTTCCATCCCCCACACATTACTCTTCACAGACCAAACCTTTGGGTTTTAGATCAAACAATCACCACTCAAAAAAAACCAAACCAATCTTCAGTTCAGCAAGGGAGAGAGGAGTCTCTCTCGCACCACAGACTGTTCTCCAGAACACACAGGTCTACTCCTTATGTGTTCCCATGTCACCCGTGGCACCGCCCAGAGAAGTCTGCCAGGGTGACTCTCTCTTTTTCCTATGTCCAGCGCTCTCACCGCTGTCTCATAGGCCAAAACTACATACAGGGCTTTTTAAGGATGCTGCATGCCGAGCTCTCCCCTTTTTACCCAGGGGCCGGGGTTCCAGGAGCAGGTCTGCCCTGAGGGCAGAGGGTGCCACCTCACCCTCCCCCTCTTTTCTCTGCTCGCTCCACTCTTCAAGTGCCAGTCACTGTAGCAAAAGCAGGGCAGCTGCATCCACCCAAAAATGCAGTTTATGTTCAAAAGAGACTTAAGTTCAGTCCATGGCTGACATTATGCAAGAAAAGTCTAGCTCCAAAGGCTACTCCTCTCATTCTTTGCCCATCAGGTTCCTTCCAATCGTGCTTTATCACCTTGGTCCCAGGCCGCTTCCTTCTCCTTTTTTTCCAAAATCACCAGTCATGAGAATCAATGTCTAAGAAAAGTTTCTTTCTGCCAAGCAAGGGTTAACAGTTTCTATCTCTGGGCAGGCTGCAGGCTCAGGCACTCCCAGGCTCGGCAACTCCCACGTGGCTGGGCACCTTCTCCCGGAGTTTGGTGGCGGGGAGGGGGTGAGCACACACAGAAGGCACTTCCACAGTTTTCCACCCCTCCATCCTGGATGGGGCAGCTCAGTTCCAGTCCTGTCCACTCTCTTCTCCCCCTTTGGGCTCTGGCTTACCTGAGCCCGACCACGTGTTTTCCCCTCCCCCACCCAGCCTCGTGGCTGGGCAGGCGAAGGAGGCCAGAGATGTCTCTCTGCTGAAACTGGGATCCAAAAAGAGGCCGAACCCCCTTGGGGTCCTGCTTTTAACTCTTTGTGTCCTCAGAGGCGTGTCCAAACCTCCGAGTGACCAATCCAGGTGCCAGCAGAAAAGCTGATCACTGATTGGACTGCCCACATCCCCCTGGAAAAATTCACCTCCCCCGCAACCACGACAATTCTATTCCTTGGTCCATAACACTAGCAATAACATTCTCCATTTGGAACTTTTTTGCTGTGTTATTTGTATGAGATGTATCTGGAATGCATGAAAAGAGACAGAAATTGTGAAAATGGTTAGGAGTACATTTTATTTTATACTTAGTACTTCTGGAGTTAAAGGGGAGATGGAAATTTGCCGTGTAATGGATCTTAGTTATAGAGAATTATCATATTTCAATAGTAAAGTATTGCCTGTCTCAGCTCACACACACATCTTGACCTCAGAGCAGTTGCACATAATGTTTTTTCTGTCAAGAGAATCTATTCATAATGATGTGTCACAGGTGCTCACACATAATATGTTTCCCGTCAAAAGTGATCATCCATATTTTATATAGCAGCTTTGATGACAAATATTTTATACTTCAGCTGCTTTTTCATCTAACTGTCAGACTTAATGAAGGAAAGTCACAGATAGTTTTTAAATAATGTCAGCTTCTTAGATCACATTACTGTGTCTGCCTTTTAAATAAAGTAGTTCTATACAAGGGCCACAAGACAGAGGGGAGAGAGACAAGGACGTTTTCATTTTCTTAACTTCAAAAAGAAAAAAATTTCCAGGCTCTTAATTTCAAAATCAAGAAGCTCTGTACCTCTGGAATATTTTCAGAAAAAAAGTGTTATATTTATTAAGTACTCAATATTTTGAGAGTCTGGTGAAAGCAAATATGATAACTGAATTTGGGTTGCAACTTCTCACCATGCTTCTCACCATTTATTCTCATGGTAGCGTTGTGTCCTCATTGTAAGCGCACTTTCCTCTGGGTTGTGCTACAAAACAAGTGCCTCAGTATGCACAGAGAATTGAGTCCTTGTATTCTTACTGAAACTGTTTGTGTACAACAAGGCCAAAGTTTGTACATCTCATCTATGTCCAGCCCTACTGAGAGAAATAACCCTCATTCCTCATTTTCCCATGTGTGCTTTTCCCATTCATGGGACACGTCTTTTCTGCTGACAGTGTAAGTGAACAAAAACCAGGGGTGTTCCTGAACTTCCCTGCCAGGCAACCCTACCCTGGGCAGTTGGCAGTGGTGGCTCTCAACATGTCAGCCATGGATTCATTTGGATTCCTGGTCTGCCTCCAAGGGCTCCACAGAAGGAGTTGAAAAAAACAAATTAATTGTATGTGCAAGCTATTTAGCAGTGTCTGCAGATCCAAATAAAATCAAAGCACTAAAATAGGCAATCACACCATGGCACGTGCATATGTATAAAATTATCACTGGCCTGAGGAGAAGGCAGAACAGGAAGCCAATAGTATTTATAAGTACAAGTTACAAATGTAAATGAGGACTATATTTCTTCTATATGTGAAATACAACCAGATGTGTTAGGCTGAGAGATTAAAGCTTGCATTTTAAAAAATGACCCTTTTTTTCATGGAAGACAAGGCCAAAAAAAAAGAGGGGACACAGGGTCCAGAGTTACTTGATGCTTTGTTATTTTCTTAGTTTCAATTTATTTAATAAAGCAAGCAAGAAGGAATTAACGTAGTTACAACTTCTGAAAATTAAACTAGTAACAACTTCTGAAGAACAAGAGGATACAAAACTTTATTCCCTACCACTGAGAAGTAATACATGTCAGGCTATCACACAGCAGATTAATGTCTGCTACTGAAAAGATAGTCTGCAACAGCATCCTCTTTCCTGCTATCCCAGAGCCCCAAAAGAAGTTGGGTAGTGAGCGTAATAAATTTTGCTTTCCTTGCCTGAAGAATTAGAACAATTCAATTGAAAGGCAAATATAATCCTACCTGTGTTACATGCTGAGACTGGAGCAGAGTAAATGCCACAGTTAAGTCTAAACATCAGGTTGTAATTGTTAGAGATTAAAAACATGCCAGAGAGAACATTCCAGGGAATGAAGGAGGGTGAGAAGGATGGCTCTCCTGTGTCTTTTTTTTGAGGCAAAGTATCATCAGATTTTACACAGATCTTACAAGATCTCATTCCTGCACAGCAGAACTCAAATAAAATGCCATTTAGTCAATGAAGGAAATTATACACTAGACTGATTTTTAATCATCCAACTAGGAAAAGCAAGAGCAAGTGAACATAAATTTATCTGCTGAGCCAAGTGCACACAAGGCAGAAAACCCCTGAAAATAAGGAAAAGAAAAATGAATGTTCTTTAGAATGCTGCTGTTCCATATAACCTATTTCAAAGATAATTTGCTGTTGGCTATTTCTGCAAGATGTGAAGATATCAGCTGAGCTTCTCATTTTTATGTAGATTAAATAATTTCTGAAATGGCAACTCAGGTCATAAGAGACACAAGAAAAAATGAAGCAATCTTTAGAGCTGTCAGAGAGATGGATGGTCCACCCTTCCAAGTGCAGAGGAACCATTATTTCATGGTCTTGTTTAATGTATTGTTCTCTCACAGCTTGTTTTTTTTTTAATTCTTTTCTTCTCAGTGCATCCTAATGTGAGCCAGGGTTGCCAAGGAGGGTGTGCTACATGCTCTGACTACAACGGATGCCTGTCATGTAAGCCCAGGCTCTTTTTTGTTCTGGAGAGGATTGGCATGAAACAGATTGGAGTATGTCTTTCCTCGTGTCCAAGCGGATATTATGGGACACGGTATCCCGACATTAATAAGTGTGCAAGTAAGTGCTGCGGAAAGGGGAAGCACGTGGATTTGTTTGTTCTCTCTTGAATGTTGTGTCTCCTTAGGAGTCAAGTCAACAGAGAAGGAGATGGAGAGGCTGTGTCCTTATTAGTTCAGTTCTTTGTAGTATTGCGGTAAGCATTAACCCAAGCAAGAAGTTAAAGACCACAAAATGGCCCCACAAAAAGCTCAGGGATCCTGGTCCTGCATGAATGACCTGCCTAGAACCCAGGTGATGACCTCCTCCTCTACTTTCCAATGTGAAGAGGAAGCCCTGGTGGGCAGCAGGCACTGCTCTCCTGGTGGTGCAAGAGAAGCAAGAGAACACCGGCAGCTCTGAAGAGAGAGGACTGAGGAATGCTGAATCTTGGCGGCTGGAGCTGTTTATCCCACTGCCCTTACCCACCTGACCCCTGTGATAAGGAGAGAAGATGGCAGGTGGCACTCTTTGGAGATGTGGTTTGCCCTGGTCTGTTTATAGCCTGTCTCACACCCATTGTAGTCCTCTGAATGCCTGTAGAAGATGGCCAGGCTTCAGCTGGCCAGGTTTCAGCCTGATCTGGGGGAATTTACCGATTTCTGTTGTCTCTGGGCTGAAGGACAGAAAAGCCAACTCTATTCTTTACTGCTCAGGCAACATTTTGACCCCACTATGGATTTTTGAACCATAAATTAACTGGAAAAGATTGCAGTGTCCTCCCTACTTCTCTTTTTGTTGTTGATTTCACTGTTTTTAATCCCACAGGTGATATAAAAACATAACAGTGATGGCCAAGAAACTCTCCCAGTTTTTACCTGGTAATAAAAGTTATTTAATGAGCGGACCCCAGAGTAAAGTCTTACAGAGTAACTTGATATTGCAAAGTATTTGCTCACTTTTTAGCAGTGTGTGGCCTTCCATATCAAACATGAGCTGTGTCATACATAAGGTTTAATGCATTTCTCGTAAAATTTTCTGAGAACTGGGAAATACATCAGCAATGCCAACTTGGGTAGTCATACAGAGAATACATTAAATACTACAGAACATCTGATTGAACATCAGGGAACCATTTAAAGAAAAAGAAAGATATGTTGATCAAAACCACTCCTAAGCAGATTCTAAATTCTGGCATATTCTTTTTCTCCTGGATGAATATTTTTATCTCCTGGAGATAAGTAGTGTGGACCCAGCACTTGTGCCCCAAGGAGTTGATTAGTACCTCTGTGGTGGGTGCCAGTGTAGGGCAGAAGCAGCACAGTGTTATTCTCATGTGCTCTGCTCTGCCTGACATTTGCATAGGTCTCCAAGAAAACTAGCAAAGTGAGGCTGTTCAGCATCAGGCCATCCTTTCTAAATTCTCACCCATGCCAGAGTCACTTGTGGCTGGCCTCACCATGGGTACTGGCCAGGAAGAAGACCTAACATAATTTGATTCCTTTGAAGATTGTCTGACATTGCTAGAATTGTGTGATTCTGGTGTATGTGAGAGAGCCCATGGCAGTTCATAGCAAAGAGCAACAGCACTGTTATTTACTGTTTGCATTTCAGAATGTAAAGCTGACTGTGACACCTGCTTCACCAGAAACTTCTGCACAAAGTGTAAAAGTGGGTTTTACTTATACAGTGGAAAGTGCCTTGAAAAGTGCCCTGATGGGCTGGAAGCCAACAACCACACGATGGAGTGCACTAGCATCGGTGAGTCTGGTCCCCATGTCCTGCCTCCTTTTCTCAGAGGGGATGTGGGGTCTAAGGAAGGAATGATCAGTTACAACACCAGGGAAGTGCAACTTAAAATGAAAATGTTCTTTATAACAAGACAAATTCCCCAGAACAAAAAACTTAGGATATTTTCCAAGTGTGTCACTTCACAAGAGGCACAAACTTGGTTGTCTCCCACAAACACAGCCTTGATGCTAAGGGCAATTCTGCCAGAGGAAAACTGCCCTAAGGCAGCAAGAAACACATCTCCTGCTCAGTTTCAGTGTTATGAAGCACCACTAACATCAAAGTTTCAAAAACCCTGAGTCAGATCCCACACATAGTTTAAAGAAGATGAAAATGCTAATGGCTTTACTTTAACTCCCCTATACTACCTGAGCCATCAAAGCATGCATACAACAACATTTTGAAGCGTACCTTTCCAAAGATGAAGACTAGAAACTAATACAGTAAGGAAACATCGCCCCCAAAACTCTCCAATCTCCAAAATGGTATATGTGCATAATCACCTGACTTTAGAAAATGAGAATTAAAATAAAACACCAAACAAGGTGTCACTGACAGTGAAGGAGTGAGATTGACATCACTGTGACTCACTGGCTGTGGAGAAGAGACCTGCTTTGGTACCTTCAGCCTCTGACTAAGAAGCTCCAGTTATTCACATAAGGGCAATTTCGGAGGTCACCTAACTGTCTGCCACCCCTCCAAATGAAAGAAGAACAAGTGATGTGTTTGCCTGTGAATAGCTGCAGTTAGCATCTCCCAGCATGGGCACACTGCAGCCATGGCAGGGTTCAGCTTATTTTAGTACATTGGCTGTGCATGCTGGTGGCTGAGGGCTGTGAGCTGCAGTGCAAGCAGTAACCTCTCCAGGCACCAGCAACGAGGGAGCCCTTAGGCACAGTCTGGCCATGAGGGAAATCTTCCCCACAGTATCATGCACATAGCTCTCTCTGGCATCGAGTGTTTTGGAGGAGAAGTAATGCAGGAATAAAAGTCATGTGCAGAAGTTTGTCGTTTCCCTTCTCAAATATATATTAGTTCAGGTGTTAGTGTAGGCTTTTATGATTTTATTTTCAAGCAAAGACTTTCATTTAGAAAGAAATTCAATTTTGTTTCTTGATGGCTCTTTCCAACTGCTGTAGATTCAGCTGCTTTAACAATGAGTCAGTCTCAGACAGCAAAAACCATTTAAAGCTATGGAGTAAAAACAGAACCTTTTTGTGCACAAGAAAGCAAATTATTTTAATAGAAGAACTCCAGTGTAACATGAAAGAAATGACCACTGGAGGAAGGCTCAGAGATTGCCTGAAGTCTGTTATATTTCTAGGTTTCAGAAAATTCAGAAGTAAATTCTGGATCTGGAAAAATGTTGACTTACTTACTCCTCCTTATAGAGGGACTGGAAGTCTTTCCTTCTTCAGTGGTGATTTATAATCTTAAGCATGCAGTTGGACTTCAAGTAAATATATTATTTACTATCTTTCTTCAAGAGAAAGATAGTGACATGGTATAAGAGAAGGACAGCTATTAAAAAAATATTGTTAACCTTCCAAGGTTATTCCCATTTTCTGTTTACACTCTTTGGAAAAGTGTGAAATGACACACCTTCTGGCTTCCAAACAGTACAGGATGTACATTCACATCACTCTGGTTTAGAAAGGGTAACCTGTACCATTCTGAAAAGCTTGAAACCTCACACGGACCCAAATTCTCCTCTGCTTTGCCTGTTTCCAGCTTGTATGTGCTACAGATGATGGCTCTTTAGATGGCCAAAGACACTTGACTTCTAATATAACATCTTTTAATATCAGTAGGTCCTTTATAAATATCAATTTCCAAATTTCCATCTTTGAGACAAGCTGCAGCAGCTTGACCCAATGACTTCACTCACCTTTCACGCAGGCATGACCAAAGTTTATTCCACTGAAGTTAAAAGGATTTATATCTCCATCAAATGAAGGAAAAGTCAGAACAAACCTCAGTAACTGATTTCATTTAGACCAGTTGTGCTGTTATTGCCTTGTTTTAGGAATGGAGTTACAAAACAGACAGTAGAATACAGTAACTGACATAATTGTTTGACATTATTTTGTGCTGTATATCCTTAATAGTCCGATTTCTGTCAATTCATTGCTGCAACTCAGTACTAATTAATTCCATTCATTTTTGCCTTTTGGCTGATGCAGAATGAAAATAATGTACCATGTGTATTCTGTATATAAAAATATATTGCTCAGGCTCAGTTTGTTCTATGTTTATTGCAGTGCACTGTGAAACTAGTGACTGGAGTCCATGGAGCCCTTGCATGAAGAAAGGAAAAACTTGTGGCTTCAAAAGAGGAAATGAAGTAAGAGTCAGAGAGATCATACAGCATCCGTCAGCAAGGGGAAATCCTTGCCCAGCTACAACCGAGAGCAGAAAATGTATTGTACAAAGAAAGAGATGTCAGAAGGAAGGAAAAGGTACCAAGCTATCATCATCATAATATGAGATTGATATTGTGTTTATTTAATAATTGACACCTGAATTCTTAGGCCTCAATGTCAGGCTTCACCAAAGCTGCCACTGATGTGGTGGTTTTCGGGCTGGAGAGAATTGTGCTTTTGCCTGCAGTAAATAAAATCCTAACACTGCTCAAATAATGTGCTTTGTGTGATCTAGAGAAGACAAGGTGGGCTGGAAGGGAAGGCACTTTGTCTCCCAATTCTGTCTGCTGTAAGAGTTGCCAAGATGAAATGTTTCATTGTAGAGCTTAGAACAAAAAGATCCATCATAAAACATGTTGTGCTGGGTGTTGTCTGTTGGGTATTAGACAGCCAAGTTTCATGCTTTAACAGAGGGATTCCTTCAAACAAATTCCTATTTCATGCTTCCCTACAGTAAGATTTTAACTCTTGTAAATGCAGTGCTATGGCCTCTCTCCCAGCCTGAACTCTTTCTGCTAGCTCTGGCTAGTAGAACAGCACAGCCTGATCCTGCCATCTGCATCTGGGTTGTTGAGTTCCAGCATGGGAGAAAGACCACAGCGTTGCATGGCAGACAAGGCAAACTCCACCTGGTTTCACCAAAGAAGCAAGACTGACAGAACTGTCCCTCCATGCAAAGCAGCTTGTTGGACATACTCTCCAGCGTGGCAGTGAGGGAATGGCATCACACGTGTTAAGACTGGGAGATGCTTAAGAAGTCTATGAAATAACAATTTACACAAATTCCACCCAGTAGATACTGCTGTTTGACTATTCTCCCCTTCTTGCAGAGGGGAAGTTACTTGATCTGTTCTCAGTGAAGTTACTCTGGTTGACATAGGAGAAACTATGGAATATTTCCTTGTCTCCATTCCTCCTATTTTCTCTGTTCTTCCCATTTCCCCATCTCATCTATTTCACTTTCCTCCCACCCCTTCTGAGGTTGAGTGGAAGAGGTGGAGCAGCTTCCCCTCCATGTGAACATCTGTGAGGCAGCAGCAGCTGCTGGTACCAACTAATAACCCCCTGTTCCACTGTTAAATGATGGCCAGGGTTGCTGCAGATGACTTATGGAAACGCTCAAGGGGCTTGGATCTTGTAACCTTTTTGAAGGTTAGCTCATTCCCTGGGGATGTACCTCATGAGAAGGACAATAATGTCATTAGAGAGTCCAAATGAGGGCTACAAAGATGGTGAAGGGCCTTGAGGGGAAGTTGTATGGGGAGCAGCTGAGGTCACTTGATCTGCTCAGCCTGGAGAAGGGGAAATTGAGGGGAGACCTCATTGCTGTCTACAACATCCTTGTGAAGGGAAGGGGCAGACTCTGATCTCTTCTCTGTGCTGAACAGTGACAGGATCAAAGGGAATGGCCTGAAATTGTGTCTGGGGAGGTTTAGGTTGGATATCAGGGAAAGGTTCTTCACCCAGAGGGTGACTGGAACAGGCTCTCCAGGGAAGTGGTCACAGCAGCAAGCCTGACAGAATTCAAGAAGCATTTGGACAGTGCTTTCAGGCACATGGTGTGACTGTTGGGGGTGTGCTGTGCAGGGCCAGAAGCTGGACTTGATGATCCTTGAGGGTCCCTTCCAGCCCAGCGTATTCTCCAATTCTGTGATTCTATGGTTAGGAGGATCTTATGGACCAGATAGCTATGGGTGACCAAGAACTGGGTAGATCAGTAGATGTACTGATCTACAGTACAGTACATACTGTAAGGGCGTAGATGTTACTTCCTCCTCTTTGTGTATACCTCCTGAAGAGGCAGAGAGGTGTACCTGCATCAAGGTCACAGTCAAAACAACCTATTCACAGATTCCCTTTAGAAATCCTACAGATTTCTATGTTCAAAATTTCCATGCTTGCTTCTGTTCCTACACAGTGGCACTACTTGAAACAGCCTCTCATTAGCCTGCTGTAACTGAGGAAAGAGTCCATTGTATTTTCCCTACCAAAGCCTAATCTTGACAGAGATGAAAATATAGGACTAAACTGTAATTTTTGACTATGAAACTGGGTTTTTGAGGCGTTGACTTTGTGTGTTTGCTTATAGCAATTTGGCAAACACTTCAGATTGGACAAGACATTTCTCTTTGAGAAATGCCTGCTGTTCCTGCGTAATAAGAACTTTAGAAGAAACTACTCACGTATTTTGCTATCCATTCTTATTTTATGGGATTTGAGCCAAACCATACTTGAAAAATACTGTGCACCACAAGAATTCGTTCACAATCATGAATCTTTTTCTTTCCTTCTTTTCTCAATATGCATAAAGGTGGGCTTTTTTCCTTCTTTTGAGCAAATCACAGTCTATATTCTAGCCTGTTTTATGCTCAGTAGAAAATTCCTTCAAAAGAGGAACCTGTGTTCCCACTCTGTCTGTGCCCTTGGGATTTGTATGCCTGCGTTTGAGAGCTTTTATTCTTTTTTTGTTCTGACATTCACCTTCTCAGTATTCACAGAAGTCTTTCCCATTCATATTCATCTCTTCAGGGAGATGAACTTATTTTATGTTTTTTTAAGGAATACAATTCTTAATAAAACTGAGGAATATCACATGTGAAACATCAGGTTAAAAGAGTTTCAAGGGATGAATTATGGTGACAAGCTAGGAAGGTAAGAATTAAGCTATAAGTTTTCCTTTTATTCCTACTGAAATGGGGAAACAAAGCTTTCCAACTTAATCTCGAGGCAACATATCTTCTCTACTGCTACTGTCCCTTATTGCACAAAAAGAAACTTCTATTCCCCTTTGAACAATAGAATAATTACCCAGGAATGCAAGCCAGGCTCTGTTCTTAAGGCTGGCTGTGCCCTGTCAGTGAGTGCACAAGGAGGTGACAACAGAAACACTTGAAAGGAAAGGGAAAGTCAGTAAGTTTGTATTTACTGTTGAGAAATATTGCAAAGGGTCTTTCTTACAACTCCCTGTGGCCACTCAGGCATTGCTTTAGAGTTGAACTTCCGTGGCACTGGCTTTTGAAGTGTTGCAGCAGACTCGGCAGTGACCATCAGTGCTGCTAATCTTTTCTCCACGACCATGAAGAGCGGGTCAGCTCGGTCACTCTCAGCCATTTCCATGTTGGATAGATGTCTGTGGCTGAGGGATTTAGGGCAAAGACCACTTGATGACGGGGTGTGCTCGTCACAGATGCCTCAATGACTTTGCTCGAGACGTTGAGGTCAGCAACAGGATGTTACTCAGTGAAGGCGCTGCTATCGCTCAGCACCAAAGGACATGCCTCTGGAACAACCACACAAAACGAGATAAAGCAGATGAAGAGGACTTTTTTTCTTTGTTTGATTCCATCTGCTGGCATGTCATTGAAGCTGATGAGATGTCTTGCAACCCTTTTTTTCCCCTCACTGGATATGCAATGATGTTTTACTGTGAGAAGATGCTATTATTTTCAGAATGGATGCAAACAAATGGGAATAATGAGGATATAAATAACTCAATTAGCCTAAAAGGTTCTTTTTACTTATTGTAGCACTAAATTGGTTGATGCCAGTGTGATCTGACACGGTAATTCCCATGTGTTTCACATACTCCTTTTGTAGTTCAGGCCCATCCAAACCTCACTGCAATTTATTTCATCATTCTCCTCTTTTAGTCTCATGATGGTGTGTTCCTTTTAGTCTGCATGACTATATGATATTAAGTTCCATTTTTTTCTTTTTCCTTTCTTTCCCTCACATTTTTTGTTTTGTTCACCCAATACAGTATACTGTAACTTTTACCTTCTCACACTGAACACATTCTTGGCTCTTACCCTTCACTGACAGATAAAAATTGAGACACGTTTCTTTAGCCATGTCCGTTAATAGCAAATGGCAAATAGATGTACTGGAAAAGTAAAACTTTCAGAGCTCCTCAAACACTGCAAAGTATCCATCAATATTATTTTTTTGCCTTAATAAATGTGCTCTGGCTTAACACAAGTCCCTTTGGACTGCTGTCTGCAAATGTATGAGATTGACTTTTATTGGACGAAAGACAAATACACTGAAATTCCAATATTATGCATACAAAAGTATTTGTGGGAAAGGAATTGCATGTTTTCATGACTAATTCTGCCAAGAAGAGAATATTCACCATATGACTTTTTGTTGAGTCCCAACTAAACCCCCCCAGAGATCAGACAATTTCATGTACTTTCAGAGAATCTGTTTTCATCAGTTTGAAGAGAATAAAAGCCCTCACCAAAATTAGTATCAGTTATGAACAAGGAAGACACCTTAGAAATCTGGGTATTATGCAAGCCAATAGATAGATGACATTGGTTACACAGCTGCATCATTGTAAGCAAATAAATACATTTCAATTGTTTCTTGTTCTTATATTGAATGTTTGCATGCTGGTGGTGTTCAGATGTTCAGAGGACAGAAGCAATATTAATTTGTGTCCCATTCTGTGCAAATACAGACCAAGGAAAGTGCCTGTTCCTGACAGGCAAAATTTCAAGCATTAGACATGAAGACGTGGGTGGGTGAATGTAGAATAGCATGCTTCTTTTTCTCTGTGGAATATAGCAAGTGTCATCTTGTACAGTCTGAAAGCAGGATACTGCTATGAGAGGAAGAGGGATAATTTTAGTCAAAATTCAAAAGACTATAACTTCCTGGAGGTGAGGTAGCTTGTCAGTTAATGGTTTAAGCTCTAAGGAGAATAGAGATACCATGCTATGATTTTCTTTTTTTAAGTTTACAGCAGGAGTAAGAGAGAGAGAAATGCCTTTGAGAAGAGGAGATGAATTCTAGATGCAGACTGGTGAACAGAAGGGAACTAAGGGAACAGGATTTGTTGCTAAGGAGTTTTAATGAGGAAATATATAAATTTTGGATAAACAAATTAAAATAACTCCTACACTGTACAGCATACCTGTGAATATAAAACTGCAGGTTTCAGTAAATAGCCTAGAGAACTGAGACTCAGCTCATTTCTGTTATTTGTTCTTCCACCTCTTACAGGTCCACATAATACTTCCAAACATACTAATCAGATCATGTCTCAAGAAGTCTTCAATTGGCTGTGGTGTGAGGAGGGATCCAAGCAGGATGAGTGTATTTCAGGGGAACCACAGTTCAGCCACAGTAAAACAAAAATTGGACTTGAAAAATACTCATGTCCAATACTAATTTTACCTAGTCTTGGCAAAATCAGTATAGAGCAGCATTTTGTTGTGTTGATAAATGTATAGTAATGGCTGTACCTCTTCTTATTCAAATGAATAGTCTGTCCCTATACATTCCATACTCCAAAGATAAAAATCACTTCCCAAGTCAATGGAGGTCCATACCACTTCAGTAATTCCTCAGAGCACTACTTTTGAACAAATATTTTTCTGATAAAAAAAAAATTTAAAAAATTCGATGACAATTCTAGATATTTCTGGTATTGAGTACTTTTACTTAATCACATTTAAGTCCTAAGCATGGCTATGTGGGAAAATAAGATGTTCCTATCACGGCCCATTCCACAAGTCACATCCTCTCACTCATGTATAGCTCAGTGTCATTTAAAACAAGAGGGCTGGAGCATGTGAGCCGAGGAGACATCCCAGTACACAGTTCACTCGTGTAACTGTAAGAGATGGGGTGTCCTGTGTGAAGGTCACTAGTGCGGTTTTGGTTAATGACCTTACTCCATGGCTGGTCATAGGACTTCTGAAACCTCAAAATGAACACAAAGCTAATTACTGCATCCTTGTGTTTACATATCGCATATGCCAATGGGTCCTAACTCTGGCCTTTGCGAGCCCGAGTTACTATAATTGAGGAATCTGTCTTGTGAAGAGTTTGGTTGTTTATTTTCCGTTTGTTGCTGCCAAGAGGGCTTCTCATTTCCTTTCCTTGCAAGGGTTTTGACTCTTTAACTTTAACACATTTCCAGCCTCCAATAGTAGGGCTGCTGAGACCAGGAATCCACTAGCTGCAACAGAAGGGAAATGGTATCCTGGGGATACCCCAAGCAAGGCAGAGCATGGCCAGCACCCAGCTGCCACTGGCTGGCAAACACGGGCACAGCCTAGAGAAGAGATCTGGGTGAATAGGCTTCAGAGGGAAAAATAGGGCCAAAATGAGTCAAAATGATTTGTGAATACAAAACAGCTAATAGCAGAGGATGTACTGACTAGAAATCAAGGGCTGAAAAGGCTGGAAAAAGCTATTTGTAACCTTGCAGCATTTTCAAGATTTGATCATAGACAGTGTTAAAAGTTTTACTAATTTACTACCTGCAAACAGAGAAATTAGAATCTGAACTAATTATTAGTAATGTTTTATTTCACTTCAAGTTATTTTTTGTGCTACTGTGAACATTAAATTCTCATCAAACTTCCCAGACAGAGACACATGAACCACACAGGCAGGTAGTACATCCATGCTGTGTGCCTCTGTGTATATGGTACTACACATGAATGCATCACCTCTGTACGCGTGCACCACACCATGGCCTCTGAACAATATACATCTTGATGAACAGGCAGGTGAAAATGATTGTGCCCTGAGATATCAAAATTAGTTAAAGCCCTGCAGGGTGCTGGGCTGACACTGTGTCTATGCTCCTTGGAAGATATTCTCCTTTCCTTTGCTGCTAGCTCCTCTCTTGCCACATTCTGCCTCCTCCCTGTCCTGGGGAGACTGGAAGCAGTGGGGAGGTGACTCGGATGCCCTGAGGTCCTCTGGAGCAAACTATAAAAAATGTGCTGGGCATGCTGATGATAAAAAGCATCAACCTCATACTAACAGGAATAGTGTCAAAGCTGAGACAGAAGTATGTGGTCAATTGTTCTTGTAAGGGAAGTGAATGAGAAAAAAAGCTGATTGCATTCTTTTATTAAAATGTGAACAATGTGAGAGCTGTCCTCCTCAGATCACTACACCAAATAAGGGATAGAAATTAGCTCTTTTTCTCTTCTGATCTTCCCTTTTGGTGCCTCCTTGTGCTCCAGAATTGGCTAGCTGACTATATTTTAGATGCCTGAGCTTTGTAGGAAAGACAAAGGGAATACAAGCTCCTCAAGAACCCTTCTTCCTCCCCCTTCTAAAGTATCCATCAGGTATTCATTCAGCACTAAATTTCCAGCACCTGCCTAAACTCTTCCCTCTTGAATAAAAATGCTTGGGATTGAAAGCTCCAGCTTCAGAAAGTGAAATCCACATCTGTGTCTATTCTGCAAAAGAAAAGAAGGCAGAGGTCTGCTCCTTGCCCACAAAGTCCAGGTCTACCTTTTGGCTTGCCACCAAACCAGCTGAGGCTATTCCCTCCACAGCAGCTATGACTGGGGAAGAGGGCAGGTCAAACAGTGTCCTTAAACAATCCCACCTAAGCTATGCAGACATGCAGGAGTCTGCCTAGTCTCTGATCTTCCTCCCCGGCTCAGCTGGGAACAGCTGTGGCATAACTTATTCATGGCACCTTTACCTTCAGCGAGTTCCCATTGTATCAGAGAGAGGCGCACAGGAAACTGTGACCACTCTCCCCTCTCAATGCCACAGGGCAGAGACCATGTGCAAAAGAGCAGCATGCGGTTCTCCCTTACACCTCACGCCTTCCTTCCTCTGCCATACCAGTCTTTCTCCTCACATTGCTCTTCTATCACAACTCAAAGTTAAGGCTTCCAAAGTCCTTCCCCTAACTCCTAGTGATGTAAGGAGCTCTTTCTGAGGAAGGGACACGTTTGTCACTGCTGAAAGAGGAAATGAGGCTCTTCCAGGATGTGTACCGTAGTGATATACCCTGACAACTTCTTTTCGTTGACACCTCAGCAGATGCTGCATCAAGCTGTTTTCTCACTTTTGGTCAATATCGCTACAAAGTAAATGTGAAGGGACATGGCTGCTGGGAGCAGGGCCCACCTGGATCTCACCACCTGGATACCTAAACCCCTCACTGTTTTGACCTGAGTGTCCTGGAAAGAGGAACAAATGCAAGAGAGAATTTTGATGGCGCATCTATCAAATTTAGTACAAGAATGCAAAACATTTGGGGTATGTGAGCTACAGAGTAAATCAGGCTGTGGATGTTTCAAGTCTAATGGCGACACATCCAGCACTGTTTAATCAGCTAAATCCTGGGCTATGGAACACTTCCATGTATAGCAATGCTGTTGTAACACTGCAGTGATGGGCAGCATGGCACTCATTCATTATTGTGCTACAGATGCCCTTATTTTAAAGGGCCTGGTCCAAGACCCACTGAAATCCCATTGACTTAAGAGTACTGTGGATCTAATCATAAAGCAGGGATTTTCAGCATTCCTTTGTAACAAAGTGAAAACAAAGGAGCACTCTTTTGGCCGCTGTTTCTCCTCATCTCTCTGGATATTTGCCTGTTCTTCCCCACCCAGGCAGCTCTGTTTGTTTTTCCCCACCCAGGTCTCTGCATCTCCAGTCTCATTGTCTCTTCTCAGCTCACTCTGCCTGCCAGCTCTGACACCTGATGTAGCCTTTGGTCTGCCTCGGCTGCCACCTCCCAGCTCTCTTTCACCTTCATAACTCTGAAAAGGGTATGAAGTTATGAAGTTAAGCACTTGCTGCCATAACCTTATGTTATAAAGGTCCAAGAAAGCTTCAGAACATTCCCAATGAGATGATAACATCCAGTGTTATTCTCAAAGATCCTAAAGATCGGGAGAGAGGTTGTGGGAACCTCTATGGAAGATTTTTAGAGGAGGTTAGACAAACAATCATCAGAGGCAGCCTAAGTATAGCAGCTCAGATTCATAGAAAAGTAAGGGACTAGATAATTCTTTGAGAAGCATTTATAAAATGGCTACAAAATTTCCACAACACTTTCTCTTGCCTGCTGCCTTCTGCAAAACTCCCACAAAAAACCAGCATACTGCCCATCTACAGAGCACAAATCCAAGTATCTCTGTCCACTGACATCAGTGTAAGGCCTCCTGCTGTCATTTACCAAGCTCAGACTTTTATTTTGGCCTGAGTCAAAGAACTGAAATCAACTTTTCATTCTTTTTGTCCAGTTTAGTAATTTGTATGGCAGAGATATCTGTTCATGTTTCTCTTTGCATTCACCAGCTTTGCATAATTGTTACAGGAAGAGGACAGGGCTGGATTTTCTTGCTAATTTACCAGACATATAAGGTAGCATCTCTCTGTCAATGAAAATGTGTCTACTTTAAGAACCGATGCAGATATGATCCATGAGGGGCATATTGCTGTATGATTAGGCCTGGAAAAAAATAATATAAGGACAGATGCAAACAAATATTATTTTTCAATAATTTCTGTTGAAGCAAATTTGCAGCGACAAAAAAATATTGGAAGAAAAATGTCAATGTTCTTCATTCAAAAATGTGATGGCCATGAAAAATTCAGAAAAAGCATTTTCTAAATTTTCTAATTTTGGTTCCTTTAAATTCAAAATGGTAGCAAAAGAATTAACTGGTGTTCCATGAGTTAAATGTATACAGCTGACAGTAAGGTTAGAATTTGACAACTAACTGTGGGGATTTTCTATTGTTGTTTTGTTTTACACGCAAAATGACCTAGTAATGAAATTTCTCAATTATAATGTAATCCTCCCCAATATCTACAGCAAACAGTAGCCCCAGTGTAAAGATTTACAGCTACAGTTATGTCTCTGCTTTGTTCTTGAGCGTGTATTTACTTCTGCCCATTTGCTTTCTGAAATTCTCTCTCATTTGTCATCTGAAGATCTCCATTTAAAAGGAAAACAGGCTTCAGACATGAAACACAGCTACATTCCTGAAACATGAGATGAACAACCTTTAATTCATGCAACCTTTCATTTACAGTAATGTTTAATGGATGGGCTGGTTTCATTATGGACAATGCCTCTCCCTGTCATTAGCCTGCAGAAAGGTCTAAAACTCTTAAACATTTAAAGGAGCTCCATTTCAGGCTCTGTATTCCCTCCTCCCTCCCTCCCCCACTCCCCACCACCCCTTGTGACTGCCCTTTTTCTAAGTGCATAATCTAAATGCTGTACTCTGCAAAATGCACTTATTGCTGTCTTCAAGCTTCGAAGAACCCTTCTGAACACTTTTTATACAAAACCTAACAAGGTCAAAGTTGGAAAAATCTCAGCTGGTGGACTTGGATCCCATGAGCTAGAGACCATTTATAATTAATATTAATGAATGGCAGATGACAGATGTTTATTGCCTAAGCAGAAATGTGCATTGCTAAACCAGAAGGACTTAGTTTAAATCCAGAGGAACTGACTTTATTTTTTGTACGGATGTGGGGTGGTGGTGGGGAATGCCAGTGGGTGATCCAGCCCCTACTACCTTTAAGCATGAGTATGGAAACAGTAATTCTGTAAAAAAGAATCCTGAGCTCTCTATTTGAAGTACGACATTTGGTCCTTCTAAACATTAACTGAGGTAAGGAGGACTCTCTGTGCACTCTGACAGCTCTGATTTGCAGCAGTAGCAGGGTTTATCCATAGAGCCCATATACATCCAACCAAAATTAAGGAACTCATCTCTCTTTTACGCTTGTGTAACCTGAGGAAGTCATATAAAGATGGTATTATAAAGAAAAAAGTCTTTGTCACTGAAACAAAGGATTGCATTCCCAGACACAGTATATTTTTTTGTTGCTGGATATTTTTTTCCCACAGTGGTTTTAAATTAAACTAAATCTATGATGCATAAATCTCTCAAGTTTAAATGTGACAAATCGAAGATATAACATGGAGATGGAAGACTCTTGCCTCTGTAAATACCTGTGAATACTTAAGGCTGATGGAATCTCTGGTTTCTATCTGAAAGAAACTCTTTCACAGCACATAAATTAACTTCCTGGACACAGAGACATCTTGGGTAACATATTCAAAAGTACAAGAACAATTTTAAGTAACTTCTTAGAGTTTCTGGTTGAGTTTGGAGTAGGAATCTGTTTGTTCTGAATCTTTTGGACAAGGTATCCTGCTCCTTATAGTATCTTGCCACAGTATGTGTGCACCAAGTATTTGCTGTTTTCTTGCCTCTGAGATTTCTACACTTCTGTATTACACTGTCGGTAAACTGTTTCTGAGTATGCCATTCCAGACCCCTGCAAAAATATTATTTGGTTTAATGGCTACAGGGTTGGTCTCAGGTCTTATTAAAGAGTGCCAAAGGTGTTGCTAACAAAAGCAGGTGGTGCTCAAATCTGTAGAAATAGTGAGCAGTTTCTGGTTTTGGCTAAAGCAGAAGTTCTTGGAGAAGGCAAGAAAATAATTCATTACTCAGTTTGAAAGAGAAGCATGAATCTATTTGGGGACTAGTGTACAGTGGGCTTCTCCAGCTGGAGGCAGGAGACAGCTGGAGAGAGAGGCTGCTGATCCCTGTAGTCCCATTTTTTCCCAGAGAGGCTAGAGAGGATCCTGACTTGTTGCAATACATCGTTGTACTGAAAATATCACTTGCTGAACTTTTGCATCAGGTTCCTTAGAACCTTTCTGGCATTCCAACAGTTCAGCTCCTGTAACCAGCCCTGCTATATGGGCTGCACACACACCACAGGAACACCTAGGGGTGTTACCATTTTACCAACACTGCTGTAACATCCTTAAGGCACCAGCCAAGTAGAAAAATACAACATGCAAATTGTGCTGAACAGCCGTTGTGCACTGCTGGCAGGATCTGTGTGAGACAGGACACAGGGCAGATCTCCTGGTAGAGGTGGATGAGGGGTTGCAGATCTTCTTTTGAATTTGGGGGTGCCCTGTCATGAGAGGCTGCTTTTTCATCTCAGTGGGGGCTGCATCTCCTCCAGCCTCGCCTGCATCCATCTCAAGAGCATAGCAGTCAGTTTGTGAAGTACCCTAAGTGAAGTGGGCTCTGGTGATGCACTGTCACATGGCAAAATCATTCTTCACATTCCACTTCCAGCTACTCATAAAGTTGGCTGCTCACTTCAGTGTGCAAAGCTGTGTTACTACAAAAAGCTCTAAATGCACAGTTCATCCTCAGAGGGATTTAAAAAGAATAAACTTATCACATTCTTGGGGAAGAGAAAAAAATAAAAGAAGGCAAGACAGCCTGGATAAAATTCACATGGACAATTCCTATCTGTGATTCATGTTAAATTGAAGACTTAAGGGCAATGTTAAAATATTTGCATTCCTTTTGTGCATATCCACCATGACCCCTACTTAGAAATCTACTTTTTTAATATTTTATAAGCATGATTTTGCAAAAAAATTGGAAAATACCAGATTACCAGAGTCATCACATTTCCCAGAAACTTGCTGATTTCAATGAAGTCCCAGTGAAAAGTAGGCAGCTTTTTGAAACAACCTTGCCTTTGTGTTAGGTTTCTGCCTAGTATCCTTCCAGCCTGTCCATTGGGTAAGCCTCTGGCAACACTCGTGGCAGGCTGACAAACACTCAACAGCCTGAAAACCTGAGATCCCTTTGGCAACTTGGCCCAAGATTCCCAAGCTTCCTTGGGCTAAATTCTGAATTCTTTTGGCATATGAATTCCCTGAGCCTTTTTCAGAGGCAGCCCAAGAGTCTTGTTCATTCCAATGTCCTTCTCCATAAGCTCCTCTCCACCTGGTAAACTGCCAGGTATTCTCTCCATAGGTGAGAAAAAACCTTCAGAAACATACGGAGATGGCCAAAGTTAAATCTCGTGTCACCCTTTTAGAGAGGGAACTTTTGAAGTCTCTGATCCCTATGAACTTTAGAAGCCTGACCTGTCATTTTAATCAATGTGAAAATGTATTTGGAAATATTGCCACTACTTAGAGAGGGGAGGATCAATGCTTTGGCCAGCTGAAATAGTACACACACATTGGAGACACAAAACAGAGAGAGACAGTCAATTTTCAACACCTTGATTTGAAAAGTATCCTTGAAAGCAATTCTCCCTTCAATTACACCAAACACCAACCTTGGTGATCTCTCCCTATTTGATCAAGTACAACACAGAGGTCAGAATCAGGCCTCTGGTGAATTTAGGTAATAACATCCTGCTCCTGTGCTGATGGTTTTGCTGAGAGGATCCATCAGGAGCTGCTGTCCCCCTGTATGTTACCTGCTGCTGACAGGCTGATCCAGCTGGCCTGGGGTGCACAGAGACTCCTGTCTACCTGTCAGCACAGGTGTCACCCCAGGCAGAAATGCAAACAAATGATGCTCAGAGTGGAGGGGACAAGTGAACCGTGCCGAGAGGGGCCAGAGGTGCATCCTGTTGACTCCTCATCTTTCTTTATCTTCCTGGCATATCAGAAAACTTAAGAAAATGTAAGGAGGGGGCTCCAAGGAGAGGGTGTAAGTGGATCTATACCATCAAATGAAATGGTGGAAGATGTCCAGGCTCCCTGGTCCTAGTGTGTAGTACCAGGGCAGGAACTGCTGGCCTGATCCAAGTGTTGGAGTCAGTATTTGCAAAATGCCTCCAGGATCTGTCCTCAGTCACCAATATAGCTCAGCTCTGAGCCATGGTCAATAACAGAGAAAGGCATTCTTCAGGATGCACCCAGACATTGGGGTCATATAAGTATCATCTGAATTACCAGGTTCCATTGAGGCAATCAGTTTAAGTAAAGCCAGGGAAAACATCTTTTCTCACTTAGCCCTCCCTTCAGAGCACACCGAGCACAAATTTGAGTTCTAAAGAAACAAGTTTCTTTGGGGGTTTTCTCCATTTTACTATTCTACTAGAAGGAGTTTAAACATTTGCTGAGGCACTAGCATCTGTCTCTTATCATGTATAACTTTTCTTGATTATTTCTAGAGCGGCAGACTAAACATGCAGCTCTGACATAATGCAGCATCACATTTTTATTTCTGGTTTCTTCAAAAGCCTGCACCAGCTGAAGTAAGTCTCTAAAAAGGACTATATTTATGACCTCAATCCAAGGTAAAGGAAGGGCTTGGATTATTGGTGACTAAAAGGAAAACAAGCTATTAGAGATTTCTCCCAGTATCTTGATGCTCTAACAACAGGGTAAGGGCTTTTGGTACCAATCACTATTATTCCCAGTCTTTGTACTGGTTCCTAATTCTCCTAGTTCTTAAAAGAGGCCTGTCAAGTGGATTTGGACACATAGACCTTCTAGCTTTTTTTAGTACAGCTATAAAAATCCAATCCCATTCACAAGTCACCATTAAAAGTCTCAAAGGAAGAAAATGCCAGTTTCATAAATACTAGCATGGTCTATGTCACTTCCTGTCCTAAGGAATGGGGAGTGATTTTCTGGTCTGCTGAATTGCCATTACTTTCCTGTCTTTGGAAACTCTGTTCAGACATTATAGGCTGTGGGTTCTTATAAGATGAAAACTGTTATGTAATTGCAAAATTGGTGTTGTTAGCATATTAGTCCTGATTAAAACAAGGCTGCTAACATAATTCCCTTAGTCCCAACAGACAAGCATGAAGGGAATAAATCCCACAAGCATTTGTTTGAAGAGGCAGCAGTAAATGTCTACACAAACAGCAAACAGAACTCATTATAGGAATCCTCCTTCTCTGGCTGCTTCTTTGACTGAAGGATATTCTATTTTCAGGCACTGGCAATAACTTTTCTATGGCACAGGAAAGGCACATCCAACCAGTTTCTATTGCAAGAGGTCATCACAAGCCAGGGACTTTCCATAAGCCTTGCTTATGAGCTCATGAGTGTAGAAGTGTTGTTTCCCAACCATCCACAGAAGAAATTATATCTCCTGACTTCCCATACACCTAACAGGATACAACTGTCTCCTTATCTCCTACAGCAGTGAAAAACTCAACATCTCCTCTCTTGGCATAACTAATCCGGTCAGCCTCCTCCCATTCCTCTCTGCCTGCTTTATGCAAACGGCTGTGGTGCAAGCCTGAGCTATTTCTGTATTTGGAAACAACACTCCCATTCCCGCTAATAGGCCTCTTTCAGCACTGTTCTTGCAAGGACAAGCTAGCACACACAATTTAAATAAGAATATTTTTCAAGAGAAAGCAATCTAGTAGTCCAGATCCTATTTTCAGAGGCAAATGAACCTTAAGGATCCTCATACAAAGACATCTAAAGTCTACATCTAGAGAAGTATTTTCACTCTTAAGAGGAGATAGGACACGTAAGTACAAGTTAGTCACCAAGTCCCATAATACAGTTGCTCAACCATAAGTATCAAGAGCTTTTGAGGTATAGCATCATCATAGAATCACAGGATGGGTTGGATCAGAATGGGCCTTAAAGATCATCTAATTCCAACCCCCTGCCATGGGCAGGGACACCTTTCACTGGACCAAGTTTTTTGAAGCTCTATGCAACCTGGTCTTAAACATTTCCAGGAATGGGGTAGCTACAGCTTCTATGGGTAACCTGTTCTAGAATTTCTTTCTGAGATCTAACCTAAATCTACTGTCTTTCATTTTAAAGACATCTTTCCTTGTTCTGTCACTACCTGCCTTTGTCAAAAGCCCCTTACCATTTTTCTTGTAGGTTCTCTTCAGGTACTGTAAGGCCACTATTAGGTCACACCAAAGCTATCTCTTTTCCAGGCTGAACAATCCCAATTCTCTCAGTCTTTCCTCATAGGAGAGGGGCTCCATCCCTCTAATCACCCTGGCGTCCCTCCCCTGGGCTTGCTCCAAAAAGTCAGTGTCCTTCTTGTGCCTGGGACCCCAGACCTGGATGCAGTATTCCAGGTGGGGTCTTATGAGAGAGGAGGGGCAGAATCCCCTCCCTCGTCCTGCTGGTCACGTTGCTTTGGATGCAGTCCATTACATCACTGGCTTTCTGAGCTGCAGAAGCACATTTCTGGGTCATGTCCAGCCTCATCCACCAGCACACCCAAGTCCTTTTCGGCAGGGCTGCTCTCCATCTCTTCACCCCCCAGCCTGTACTGACACTGTGAGTTGTCCTGACCCAGGTGCATCACCTTGTACTTGGTCTTGTGAAACCTCATTAGATTCCCATGGGGCCACTTTTTGGGTTTGTTCTGGTATCTTTGATTACCTAAGATCACACAGAACTATGGATATGACACGTGCCTTAAGATCTGTATCCATCTGGACTGGTATGGAAACCAGGCAGGCTATCGTCATGCATCTCAGCAGGAGAACATCGGTTTGGCCAAGTTGCTCCTTGAATGTCTTTGGACCTTAGCTCTGTTAAAACATTTACCTACATTCTCTTCTGCATTTGGAACATCTTCAGCAGTAAGGCAGGTCAGGAAATTCACTAAGTCATGCAGTATCTAGATTGTTCTGAAGTTGTTGACCCTCACACTGTGGTTACCTGGAAATCTAGTGATTATAAAACAGGGCCACAACAGCTATGGGAAAAAAAAAAAGAGAGAAAAAAAAAAAAAAAAAAAAGGGAAAAAAACGGAGAAGACTGCTGTGAAAAAAAGGTTATGCAGTTATGCTGTTTAAACTTCAAAAACTCATACCAGATGAATCAGCCACTTGTGGCTTGGGAATGAAAGGAGAAAGTCCATTGCATCACTGGGCAGCTGGGGGATTGGAGGATTGTTATCTTGGCAAGAAGTGCGAGTACATGCTACAGGCTATGTTCCAGAAAAAAATGTGTCACTTTTCTTGAAAATGACAATGATCTGCTCATTTGCATAATATGGCATGAGTGCATTGTTGACAGAGATAGAGTAAGGGAGTTCAGAGCGTGGGGCATTCTCCTCTTCCTGGTTTCTTTGCTCAGCAGGGTTTCTTTGCGTCATGCTGTTGCTCCCCAGGCCACATCATGAGGAAAGTGTGAGAGACTTATAGTCTAAGAGGACTAAAAATGCCTCTGAGAAGGGTGCAGACAGGTGGGAAGGAGAGCAACACAGTTTGGTGGAACTTAACCTTTGGGTTTTGTCCCTGTACCTCATGGGGTACAGCGGGATTTGGGCTCTGGCACTGCAGCACCAGTGCAGACAGTGATCCAGTAGTCAGGAAAGTGCCAAGAGGTCATACAAGGCTGTGAGGGGTGTGAAAGAACACTGTGGCATGTTACAGCAATGGCTTGTGGTCTCTTATTGTAGCTCTTCAGCTTATTACAGTGTAGTGGGGAGGATTTGTGGTCCATGGTGACAGTCACAGTAGAAGCAGTGGGACTCTTCCAGAGAGGGGCCTGTTACATCAGTGCCTGCAATCCCAACAGGAGAAGTTCCATGACTCCTCTTGTTCCTTTTTCTCTCCCATGGTAAATGTCTTCATGAGAGCAATGAAAGAAATACAATCATTAAAAATATTGCATGCCAGATTCTCATCCCTTTGGGATTTCCAAGAGGCCTACCCTGTAATACTTCCCCCTCTCCCCCCATCAAAGTGAAGCAGTTTGCCCAATCAGATTTTATGTTTTCCTATGGTGTTTTGGGATTTCAGCACCTAAGTCCGCTGTAATAATTACAGCTGAATATAATAGGTGGGACTAAGTGACAGTGCTTAAAGCATAAGAAGTCTGTCACCTGTGGTAGTTAATCCATGTCAGCCGTGATTTTCTAAGTAACTGTCTGTCATACACTGCTTTTGAGTACCAAGGCCTCCCAAGCCATGGCCAATGCTTCCTCCTGCTAATCCATAAAATACAACTATAGATCTAGTGGAAATACCACATCTGATGAGATAATCCAATGCCTTCTCTGAAATACCCTGGCTTGTTTAAATAGATGTATTCAGACATGAATTGCATAAATACAGACACAGGAATTTCTTTGATCCAGGGTTATAAAATATATTAAAAAGAACTCAGCACCTTGAATCTGATTAGACACGTAATTATATTGTTATCCAAACTAATTTCATGTCTGCATTTAATTTGAACTACTGCACTTCTCAAAATTATAGGAATTTGCTAATATTAGAAGTAGCAAGGTATCTCCTGTGTACCAGGAAACTCACAGTGCCTGAAGATCAAATCTTCCAGTACAGTTGTCTGTACAAAGCTTTAGTTCCAAAGTAAAAGATACTTTAACACCAATTAATTGCTTTATTGTAATATATATTGCAGGTATTATACATTCGTAACATGATAGTTGTAATATATAATATCAGAGATGCATTAGATTCTCATGAATACTTCTCTGATACTATATATATTCTCTTCATAAGCAAAACACTGTACTGGAAAATGCTTCATCTCCTGTCTAAAAATACTCTTTTTTTTTTTTTTTTTTTTTTTTTTTTTTTTTTTTTAATTTTGAACGGTTGTATTGAACCTATAAGAAGAAATAAATGTTTGTAAAGTTAGTGCATCATAGTAAGACTTCCGTGACCCATGGGGAAAGCTCACCCGCAGGCAAAGTGAAGCAAAGACGGACGGCAGAGCGGCAGGAAGGGCACGGGCGGGATCTTTAGGAGGGGACGGGGAAGGGAACCTGCGGCTGCCGAGCCGCCCCCGCCCCGCGCCGCGCCTGGCGCGGAACCGCGGCGCCCCCGCGCGGGCGGCACCGGCACTGCAGCACTGCCCGGGAGCGGGCAGCCACACGCAGCCACACGGGCAGAAAGTGTTACAGGCTTCAGCCCGGGAGGCCTTTCTAACAAGAACATTCTTCGTAAATGAAATAGAAATTCCAGGAGACTATATTCTCCCAGGGCATGTTATTGCATCGTTTGCTTCTTTGCTGAGTCCCAGTTTCAATGATGGCCTTGTCTTGTCATCTTCTTCAAAGGCAAAGTAGGTCATAGAAATACACAATGGTTTGGGTTGGAAGGGGCCTTAAACGTCATCTAGTTCCAGCATCCCTGCCGTGGGCAGGAGCACCTTCCACAAGACCAGATTGCTCCAAGCCCCATCCAAACTGGCCACAAACATTTCCAAGGATGGGCCATCCACAGCTTCTCTGGACTACTTCTTTCAGTGTCTCAGCACACTCACAATAAAGAATTTCCTCCTAACAGCTAATCTAAATCTCTTCTCTTTCAGTTTAAAACCTCTCTGCCTTGTCCTATCACTGTCTGTCCATATAAAAGAATAGTTCTTCATATTTTCATAAAAGCTCTCTTTAAGTATTGAAAGGCCATCTCTTATTCAGAGATGAACTTGTAAGCATAAGGGCCCATGTATTTTTTGCATTCTTCATTTCACAGATAGCCAAATGCTCAAATTTCCAATGAATTTCCACAATAGCCTGTACCCAGTTCAATGTGCTGCTATGAAGTGCGTTTCATCAAGTAGAAGAAAAAAGAAAAAATATTCAGGAATGAATCTCTGGGAAGAAGAGAGAAAGGAAATTAACAGAGAGGGTGACGTACACAAGAATGGGGCTCCAGCTATATCCCAATGCTAGCAGAGAACTGCTGGTAGAATCTTCTCTTGGGTCTAAACTGAAACATGGACAACTAGGAGTAACCTTACACTGTCATATAAAAAATTCCCGTTTTTAAAAATAGTAGTGAAAGGAACTCACAAACTAACAAAGATGACCCTTCTATGCTATGCTGCTTTACAGGTCTAGAGGGCAGATCTTTTCACAAATGGCAGCAGAATGGATGTGGTAACATTAAATCATGTACAAAACTGCACACCGGACTCCAAACTAGTTATCCTCGAAGTAGAAGAGAACTAGGACTCAGTTTTAAGTATTTTCAGAGATCAGTTTTCCTTGTCATTTGTAAAGATACCAGTGTGATTAAAACAGAAACAGCAAAGCCGTGCCTAGATAAGTCTCTAGCCAGACAAAGATATCTTATTCTTAGTATATCCACACACATATAAATACATATATCCTGGCCCATGACTGAAGGGGAAACCATTACATGTCATTCCAACATATTTAAAGAACTGTGGCTGGGAAGTCACAGCTGAATGATTTTGGCTAATCACCAAGTGAGTAATGTCAAACACTGAATGTCTGGACAGTTTCCATTCAAATAACATTTCATCTTGGGCCAACACTATTTACAAACCACTGGAATGAAATCCCATACTGTAATTTATCCATTAGTAAGAGACAGCATTACAGCTGGGTAAGATGCAGCCCTGTTTCTGCATGGAGGTCTCCCAGTTCTCCCAGTGGTGGTAGCTCTTTCCGAGCCTCCCACGCCAGTTCTGCAGGTCATCCCTGCTCACCTCTACACATCTTAGATGGCATGTACAAATTCAGAGAGAGTTTCTGTAGATATGTGAGTGTATATTCAGGTAATCTCTGACTGGTTCCCTGAAATTTAAGGTGTCATTTTACATTTAAAATTTTACTGTTTCAGAAACAACAAATTATAAAGGCAGATATTGGTCCCTACTTGACCTAATGTGTGTATCTAAACCTTCCCTTGCTCTCCAATCCCAGGCAGTGGTAGTAAAGAATGGAGAAGCTGTAAAATATAGAACTACAATGAGAAAAATATACACATTCTCACATCTTCATCTTGCTCCTTGCTTTCTGCATTCTCTTCACCTCCTCTGAATCTCTCTTCCTTTGTCTGACCAGCACCCTGCACTTCCTTGGGTGGTTATCTGTTCTCAGAACAAAGCCACTTCCCCTGCACCTTCTCCCTCATTGTGACATACTCCCACAGAGTTCAGTGAGGCATCAAAACCCACTGTCTTTGGTTTTGAGGCAGGAATGGGCAAAACTGATAAAAATTTAGCACCCTCAACAGCAAGAGCTGCTTCCAGGTTTGTGTAACTCCCCCTACACTACTGTAAAAAAGCTTGGATTATCTCCATTAAAATTTAAAACCAAAAAGTATTCTCTCTGTGACAGATTGACTATTTTCACTAGTATCATTATTGGGATGTCATAAAAGAGAGTTTAGCTAGGTGTTTTTCAATACTTGTCCAGAAATTTCTCCATGCAAGAAGGCATATAGGTCAGTATGACATTCTATCAGGAAAGTCTCCAGAGAGGTTGCCTTTGAAGATATCATTTGGATTCATCTAACTACAGATGAATTTCAGCTGCATAGTTCAGTAGTTTTACACAGACAAAAAATCTCATCTGTTTTAGGCTTGTGTGTTCACAAGTTCAAGCCAATGTCATTCCTGCACTGGTTTGTAAAGCTAATAGAAGAAATAGAATCACAGAATCACAGAAATGTTTTGGTTGGAAGGGATCTTTGAAGATCATCTCTGCCATGGGTAGTGACATCTTTCACCAGATCTGGTTGCTCAGAGCCCCATCCAGCCTGACCTTGAACAATTCCAGCTTCTGTGGGTAGCCTGTTCCAGTGTTGCATCACACTCAGCTTAAAGAATTTCTTCTTCATGTGAAAGCATAAATGCACTCTATTATATCATCTCTATAGCCAATATACAACGTTTTAATGTTCCTAAGGGGACGGGATGCTTTACTGGAGAGGTCTGTAGCAGCAACAAATTCCTCAACATCTTACCTTATTTAAAGCAATAAAGTAGGGGAATACATAATTTTGTGACAGTGGTCTAGAGTTTGATTTAAGACACATTTTAGTCTGAAGACCATCTCACACACCTGTGCTGGAGCAGACACTGCCATGGGATCCCCTGGGATATGGGTGTGGTGATTGGACATTTCCAAATACTAGTATTAATACTAATGTCCAGCTCCTAATGGGAGATGCTAATCCAGGGCTGGTTTCATAGGTTGTGGCAGAGTGAGGGACTCAGAAATTGCAATAGTCTGAGCAAATCTTCTAATGTGCCGTCATTTTTTTTCAGGGAAAAAAAATAGGGAGGAGAAAAGAAAAAAATCCAACAAAGATGAAAGCAAGGAGACAAGACAGGAAAGCAAAGGGAGAGCAGCTCGAAGACAAAACCGAGAACAGAGGGAAAACAACAACAAAACGCAGCCGAAGAAGAGGAAAGCTCCAAACAAAGAGCAGGACCTGGCACCCATTGACACTGCACATTAATGGCCCTCCATGATTGTTTAAGTGTTATGATGCTGCTAAACCTACCAGATCGCCCTGACAGGTGTTCCAACCATTCAGGCCACAAATGGACAATGCTACCAGTTATTATTAAACTTTAAACAACATTCCAAATACTTCCTATATTCTCCAAGCTACCATAGTTTATTAAAGAGATTGACATGAGCCAAGGAAAAAAATGTAAAGATGGGATACTTTAAAACTGTTATATTATATGCTTCCATGCATCTGTAAAAGGCAATTAAGAAATTTTGTATATATTAATAATAGGGTATAAAATATAGCAATATAATAATGAATGACATTCAGATGAACAATGTTCTTTTTCTTTGTAAAATATTTTTCAAGTTATTAAGTATGAGGCAAGAGATAAGTCTAAATCAAAGACAAAAATTGTATCCCTTCATATATTGTACATAATTAAGAGAAGGAGGAAAACATTTCTGAAGAGCCAGTAGGAGCCCAAGGTTTTACAGCCTCTGGTGGAGCAAGATGGGATTGCCCTGTATTTTCCTGGTCCATGCTCCAGATATGGGTGAGAAACATCAGGAGAAAGCCAGCTGGGCTTCCGCTGCTGAGGTATAAGAAGCAGAAGCATCTGCAGCTTTGAAGACTGAATCCCTGAGGCAGAAGGAAACTCAGCTGAGCTTGAATAATGCTCTTATCTGTGGACAGCACAATGTTTTCTGGTCTAAACAGTGGTACCGTGTGCTGTTTTATGCTTTTTATACCTATGTGTAACTTAAGTCTACATTTCAAATCTTCTGGTGAATGACAAATCGTATTTGTAGGAGACAACGTTGAGTTAATAAAAACCAGAAAAACAGATCATGTAAGTATGTGTTTTTCACAGTGATAGTGTCACTTTTTCTGCTGGGGAAGGGAAACACTTTATAACTTCACAGACAGGAGAGAACATAACTTACATCCACACTGTGCATCTAGCAAAAAAATATCCATGAAAATAAATTTACAAACATATACAAATTACAAACTTCTGTCCAATTTTGCTTAAATTCCTCTTCTGATTCTTCTCTCTGACACAGTAGAAGTGAAAATCTCCACTGCTCAGAGGACAAACCAAATCCTATGGTACCATTCTGGGCATATTAGAGGATAGAACAGCTCATCAGTGAAGCACAGATTATGCTACACACTGAGTTACTGCTCAGAAATGGACTTACCCTTTACAGAAACATGCTGAGGAACCAACATACCTCATGGTATGTGTTCTGTTTTGCCATGACAGCTGTCATGGAGGTAGCAGCCCACCCACTGTGGAGCGTGGACTAGAACAGGTGGCAGGAGTCAGTTCCCCTCCTCGTTCACTATTTCTGTTTCTTACAGTGAGTTTGACCTTAAAAAAGATGCTGTCCAACACTGAAGCCTGTCTCTCAGGTTGAGGACACCTGAATGACAGACCTCAGTGACTTTCCAAGGAATATCCTAATTAACCAGACAGCAATGTAGGATGGTCTCCTACAGTTTGCTTTATAAGAGCTTTGTCTCTAATGATACATGTAGATGCAGCAGCCTAACCACATAGTATTTAAGGTTTCCACAGTTTGCCTCCTACATTCATGAGAATGAATTAAAACTTTCTGTAACCAGTCCATGATTTTATGCATTTATTATATTTTTGCTATTGAGAAGACCGAAAGGCTGAATTTTAGAGATGAGCATCATACACAAGTAACACTTCTCACACATGGTGGAGCCTGAATGGGTGAGAGAGCAAAGCAGGGTGTGCTGAGTGCCTGTGAGGAGCACCTAGCAGTGGGAGACTGGAGTGGGGGTGACTATTGGTGAGCTCCCTGCTCCATTGCATAACTTGTTTACACCCCCCTCCAGGGTAATCTGGTCTGTCTCCCACTGCTGATCCAAGAAGCAGAATTCAAATGCCTCCACCATTTTCCCACCTTGTTGGCAGCAGCAGCTCAGGAGGAGCTGGTCTTAGAGCAGTAGAGGGTGCAGAACCTATGTGCAGCACTGAGGCTGCAGGTGATGCTGATGTGGAGAGAGGAAAGGAGAAATCCTGATCTGCCAGACTCAGAAGCTGGCACCGAAAGATGAGGTGCAAGTAGCAGTTCTGGGATAAGAGGTGTTGGTATTGCAACAGAAAGGGGAACCCAGTGCTTCAAATCCTCTCCTGCAGCTGCAGTCATTCATCTCTCTGCGGTGCTGGTGGGAAAACAAGGATGTTCAGCTTCTCGGAAAGAATTTACTGTTCAATGTACTTCCTGCAAGGATAGTTTTTGGCCAGATGAAGCATCCCTACTTGGATTCAGCAAACTAGGTCAGCAGCTGGACCACATGAATAGTTGCACTCAGGGAAGATTTGTCTGCAACTCTTAAAACTAACCAGTAAGATTGTGTATTTTCCCTGCCTTGATTAATATAGGAGCTAAATGACAAGGGGGTTAGATATGGAAGAATGAATTTTGATAGAAGCACAAACAAAATCTATAAAAATGAACAAGAGTGTTCAGAAAGGAATTCTAAAAAAAAAGGAAAAAGCAAAACTAGATGCTATTCTCAGAATGTCCCTAATCTCAGTTATTCTCTACTACAACACTTGGAGGAGTCAAAGGAATGCCATTTATCTGGCAAAGATAAACAGAAGACTGGAAAAGCTAGTAGTTCAAGTAGTTCAAGAATTACAGACTGAGGGAAAAGAAAGAGGAAGAAATGAAAAGAAGGTAATTTAGGATACAAATGTCAGCTCTGTTATACCTTGTCACAAAAACTTTTATTACAAATTCCCTCCTTACGCAACAGGCAGTGACAAGTCTGTCTAGCCAAGAGCAGAACTTAGAATGCTGTTACCTTTCAGCAAGGAATAAAAATGTAAACAGAATTTGGCCCATAGCAGTAATAATTTACAGCATTAGTACCTGAAAAAACATTCTACTTCTTTTCTGGAAATTAACAAGGAAGTTGCTGTCATGTTGCTTCCTCCCACACAGAAAAATGTTCAATAATTTGCTTATAGCCATGGTGAAGCACTAAGAAATATATCCAAGTCACTTGGGTAACTAAAATTTTCTCAAGTCCTAGCACAGAATGTAGACCACCCTGCTGGTAGGTGAGCTACCCAATTGGGACTTCCAAGAAACTGAAACAAAATATGGACTTTGTAGGCCAAGTGTATTGCAATAATGCCTTTTGCCCATCCAGTAATAAATGTGTAAAATTAGGAGTCAATGATCTTACATGCTAGTGAGAGCTAGTGAGAATTCAAAGGACCTTACTGGAGAAGATCTGATTAAGTAGTAGGGGTAGCTGTGACTCAACCTGTAACTTCTGAAACTTCTTCCCTGACAATTGCTTCCCATTTAAAATATATCTCAAAATCTTAAAAGTAGATTTTAAGTGATTCCCAGAGAATTATGAACAGCTTTTCTTAAAATGGGACCTAAATTGAATGGACATTAATTATAAGCCAAATTCATAGAGTGCTAATTATTAAAGAATATATCTGAAATAAAATACTAAAATGTCAGTTAAGGCCAGTAGATAAACACAAATCAAGTGCTATTTCTTGACACTTAAGCAGCTCAAGGAATTGTCATCAGTAACAAAGAGACAGAAAAAAGCAAACAACTGTTATGTCCCAGGCTTTAGATCTGTCTGATGAAGCTGTAGCTTGTTCTCTCACCTGAAGATCTGAATAAGGAAATCCAGTACTAAAGAGTTTAAGTGCTGAACCGCTGAACCCTTCACTGAATTTGTCCCAGCAGCTTTATTCGAGCCACCACAGCAGAGCTGTCAGGCTGACCAATGCACTAAATAAATGCCAGGTTTTGCTGTACCCTGTAGCAAAGTGGCAGCAGAAGAACCCATCAGCATAATGGGACCATCATAATCACCATCATCCCCCACAGTGAAAGTCCTGTGTCTCTACCAACAGTCTCTGGGTACTTGTGGTTGATGTGCTGACAGGAAAGCAGCACATGAATATTGTTATTAATTTGGAAGAATTCCTCTATAGCCCTCATGAGTCACTATAATTATTTTTTGTTTCTGTGGTTTCAGGCTCTGAAACTTGTTGAAGGCTGAACTTTCTGATGCAGCATGAATTTACTATGACACTTGTACTTAGTTGCTATGCATTGTTATTTGCAGAGACAGCACTGGGTTCAGTTCACATGGTTCACATGAAGTTGCACAAATTCAAACACAAACCTCTGCATAGAATGACATAACAGATGATCATGGGAGCTGCTCTTCAAAGCGACATTCTGCAGTCTTTCCTAAGTCCATCAGCAAGGGCTTGGTCACATTTTCAGGCTCAGATCTGCTACTTCACTGCTGTAATTTAGCACAAAGCTTACTCATTAAAGGCCTTGCGCTCTTAAAAGCAAGCTCATTCTTTAGCTACACATCCGCAAATAATTTTCTCATGTGGCCTCTTGTTAATGGGGGGTTGGATTTTTCCTAGTATTTTGCAATAATTTGGCATAACTTAAAGAGAAGTCGAATCAGCATATTTGTTCACCATTTTAATAATGCATCTGCCCCTTACATCTTCCTCTCCTAACTTTGCTGTGACACTCTTGGTGGGTTTAGGCCTGCCCTTTCAGATCTGGAATGCTAATCGCATTTAAAAAGCAAGAGTACCCATTGATTGATTTGACACATAAATTTCTGTGTTTTCATGTGCAAGGTCTCGTTGATAGTGTTCTATACAGTGTTTCAGAGTGCTAACAATGTCCATATAAAATAAAGTGAAACCAAACAGTCTTACTAGCAGACTCACCTGTAATCAAAGAATCTCAGCCTGGGGAAAGGAGGGTAGGGTAAGCAGTCTTCTCTTGGATGAAACTGGCAGCACAGCTTCTTCTGTAGTCACTACTGTGGAAGCAGAACAAATTCTGCAGGTACCACAAAAATATGAGCCAATGTAGCAAGGACAGGAGAGAATAAAGTTGTCAGCTGGTCTGCCACCTTTAAAATGGTGATGTGAACAAAATTAAACTAGTAACAGCAACTATATTTTCTTGTATAAAGGGAATAAAGCACTAGGATAAATGATCCCAGAATGAAACCAATGGGATTCAATTAATTTAGTTCTTGATGTGTGTATAGAAAGAAGCCAGAGATGAGACAAATTAATGCAGAGAAGGGAACAGAGTGCTGGTTGGCTGCAGATAAGCAAGAAGCTGAAAAACATGTTGTCACTATTATTTAATCTATGCATGAAGTAATCTCTACTCATTTATAGTCTACTCCAGTACACCTGTGTCTAAACAGATTAATAAAGTTCTACAGTTGTTCATGCAGACATTGTTCAGGGGGAGCCAGGACAGTAACTAATACCTTGCTCTAGAAAAACTCCAGTGTTTTCCCAGAGCATGATATTAAGGAACCTCTTTTGTCATTTTGAGGTAATTTTTGTGCACTGAGAAACAGGACTGCAGTTCCCTTCCTACCTTAGGCTATAGGACAAAATATCTGGTTTTATAAATGATTCAATCCTTACTATATCATCCATGTACCGTTTAAATACATAGCAGTTCATAAAGAAAGCTTCCAAGGAGAACGAAAATGTAGATAATATTTCTTATAGAAATCAACATAATCTGCTCAGGGCTGTGTTCCTTTTTCATAAGAAATGATGTATTGGTTTAGTCTGCTGTCAGAGTTGAACAATGGTAGAAACTGAAAAACATCTCACAGCAAAAGCACAATTCCAAATGGTAAAGGAGGTTATTTTTCACAGTGATGTTTTGTTCATAAAAGAAATCTCCAGTGAGTAAATTACAGCAGAATCTGTCCTGTAGCTACTCTAATAATTCTGTTCTGTGGAAACTAGGTTTACGGTTTCAGACAACAGGAGGGAACTAAAAATGAATAAACTATGTCCACAAGACACTGATGGATAACTGTGTATTCCTGCTAGTTATTGGAAAAGTAATATCCAAAGTAATAAATGAATGGTCATCCTTTTATCAGCCTTTTCCCCCCGCTGTTACTCCTAAACTAGCTGATAAAAAAACATCTGGTTTTGCAAACCAGAGACCAAATAATGATCAAGAATGTGTCAGTCTGTTTTTAAACCAGAGGGTTTCTTGAACAATGGCTGAAGAGCACAAGTCTGCCATGTTTGGTAATAATGTCTCCCATGTCAGAGGCCTATGTCCTGCTGTCACTCTGTTCTGTAATAATACCTGAGATACTACTGCTCTTCTAATGTGTCACTTCCATTGAAGAGTGACTTTGACCATTCACAGAGTGTGATGAGCTTCTATTTTTTCCAGATGCTTGTTACTTCTTTCTAAAACACTTTTCTACCCACCAGCCCCTGCCTTCTGTTCCATAGATGTGCCTTATGTAGGATAAGTAACCCAGTTCTGCCGAGAACAAGACTGTGTGGTTTGGATGTCTCATGTGCTTCTCTGTGTGACTGGAGTCAGGGATGAAAGGACTGGTAGAGACTGCATTTTGGATCAAACACCTCTAAAAGAGGGAGGATATTAGATGAGCCAAAATTATACTTTAAAACACCTTGAAAGCCTGTGGGAGATCATTCACACATTTTAGTCTCTTATAGTTATCTTTGAGATGAATCCCAAGGGTAGAGCCTGACCTCGTGGGCTACAGTTTTGGCTCATTTCGACACCTTTGGAATATATTGTGCTATTTCTGTATTATTCTCCTCACTACGGATGCTCAGCTCCCTTCCTAATGGGATTTGTAACAAATGAACAGTCTTCTTGAATGCTAATTAAGTTGTTTACATTATAGTTAATGAATAGTGAGGGCTGAGCCACCTGCTACTCTCCATCCTAACAAATCCTCTTTGGAATACCTTTTGGTGATAGCTTCCCAGACAATCTGGAGCGAGAGCACATATTCTACTCCTTACGAATCCTTTCACCTTGCTGGCATTATCTGAGCTCCAGTAGTGCATCAAATGATGTAATTAGCATCCCTCATCTGTGGTTTCTTTTCACAGCCTGTTTCCTACAACCTTACATTTGCTGTGCCAAATGCATTACTGAAGTCTAGACATATTGTACTTGCTGCTTAGAGGGAAAGAAAAAGAAAACCAAGTATCCTCGTGGCCATAGAAATCTTGCTTGAGATATCAAATTCTTGTTTTGCTTTATTTTCCTTTTTTGTACTAAAGGAAACACAAGGAAATTTCTTAAGAACATGCACCAAGAGACTTACATTTTCAAAATTAATCCCAGGGCAAAGAAAAGAATGATAATTAAAAGTAAGTATTAGAAAGTCAGCTGGGCACCTTAAGCTGAAATGCTGGTGCACCATTAGGGGGCCATCTCAATGTAAGATCTTAAGAATGAAGGTTTTAGAAAGACTTAGTTTTTATTCAGCTGAGACAGACTTGCTCAGGGATAAGTAAGAATTCTTTGCAATTTTCTCATGGGTCCTGCAGCATCCTAGGAGCAATTTCATACATTAGGAAATGCAGGTCCACTGCACTTTAGTGTCTGTCAGTGGGTGGTTAAGAAGCACAATATGCACATTGTACCTAGGCTGTAATTAAAGAGGTATAAGCTATTTTTCGATATAGAAAGCTTTGTCTTCTGACTACAAGAATAAATAATCCATCACTCAGGAATGCTGGATAGTCATAGTTTCAGGCCTATAAATCATACTTAGTATGTTTTGTGACCAGTTTTACTGAAACATTACTTCATAAAAAATCACAGTAGCAGCACCATGCATTGTATTATTTATTGCTACAAGGGGGAGCTGCAGAAGCATCCTCCTCATCGTTCAGCCATCTCCCCCTGTGGGAGAGCAATAACTGCCATGTTTTGAAGAACAGTTGACAATATCAAAAGGAATTTGGATGTTAATTTGAAAAGTGGACATTCTGTGCTTGCTATAAGGCAACAGGCAACGAAAAGTGCTAAGAGGATTACTTAGAGGATGCACTGACAGCACTGTGTATTGTTTTAAACAGCTTTTAAACTTTTAAAACTTTTTTACCTTGATTTTTTTAATACAGTGACATAGATCTGTAGTCACGGTGTTTTTGCACATGATTTGTGCAAGCAATAACAGTGACTTACAATTCTGTACAAAGTTGTCTGTATAAACACGTATTCTCTTGCACAAGCTCTGCTGAAGCTGGTCTGAAGGTGCCACAGTCTCTTGCCTCAGCTAAGCACAAGAACAAATCTCTCCGAAGGCTGTGGCCAAAGGCTGAGAAGGTTCCTGTAGAAAACCTGTGGGTTTCTGTAAAACAGCAAGATGAAAATCAAAGGGGAGGATACAGAGCACCACATGAAGGCAGGAGTATACAAATTCAGAGGGTAAGAAGAAAAGGCCCCTTAGGCAGCAGTGGTAATTCACAGCTGAATGTAAACAGTGTCATATCACAAAGAAAGTAAACATCATACTGGGACACACATGCAGAAATATAGCCTGTAATATATATGAAACAACACTTCTTTTCTACTCAGTATTGCCAGAAGTATCAGCTGAAGTACAATGTCCCCATAAGGTACCACAGTTGAAAAAAGAAGTGGTATAACTAGATATTGTTCAGGCAAAAGCACTGAGAATGATCAAAGCTTAAAAAATACAAGCTTCAGAAAAATGTTCCCAGATTTGCCTACCTACCTACGAAGCAGATAATAGTCATACAGCAGCACTGCCAAGGATGAGAGAGATATGGCCACAAATGGGAATCAGCTGAAGGAAACAGAAGTAAGTAATTACTTATCTGTACAAATTTCTCCCTTTCTGGATATACTAAACAATATAACTCACTGAGGGCATTTAGCAAAAGAGAAAACAAAACACAAGACTCCATCACTAAAACCAACATATCTCTTCCATCCCATCTTTAGCCAGTATCTAATTTTACCCTTTCTCAGGATGTGTGTGTTTGCATTCCTAGCTCCCTCATTCATTATTTTAGAAAAGAATAACACCTTTCCTACTCTTTTCCAAATAAAATTTACTCTCCTTGTTTCCCAGTGATTTAAAGAAACACTGGAGCATCCCAATTTGGAAGAAAAATGCAAAACATAAATGTTTTCATCTTCCTTAGAGAAACAAAACTTGTCCTATCATGCTGGAAAACTGGCAGTGAGCTGTCCTAGTGAATTTCCACCTTGATGGCCAGTTTCACCATAATTTGGGGAGGAAAATAAAAGTTTGTACAAAGCCAGCGTTCAACAGACAGATCCTGAGCTCCAGTCAGCAGACTTCCCAGACATCGAAATAGTCCTCCCACTCCAAGCATATCCTGAAAATGAGGATCCCATACAGGTATCCTCAGAAAGCAGAGCAAAGAGCTACCTAATGTAGCATTGATGTCTGTGTCTACCCAAGCAAATGATTTATTTCATGCTTATGCTGTAACATGCAAGTAAAACAAACACACGCAATGGGACAGGGAAAGTTCTGTACTCCAAATACCAGGATCCAGGACAGTGACATTCCACTGGACTAGTAGACAGCTGGGCTCACAGATGTGTCCCAGTTTGGAGCAACATCCGAGCAGAGAAGCGTTTCTACTATGTGACTGTTCCAATTGAGACCATGCATGCTAAGGCAACTAGGATCACATGGCCAGGAAGCAAAGGAACATCTACTAAAAGAAAACCTGTTCTGAGATCTCTTACATCGGCCTCAGTGGCTGAGCAGAGTTATATCTGCTCACCAGCGAAACTCAGATGTGCAGGGCAGAAAGTGATGTTGCTGCTGAACTGATCTGAGCACAAGGAAGGGTCTGTTTGAGGAAAGCAGTGGTTAAAGGAGTCCCTCCAAAGGCACTACAGGAGGCAGAAAAACAGAAGTGTAGAGGAATGAAGCTTCATGAACCACTGATGGGGTAGAAAATGTGGCCATAATATTAAGTCATTAAAACATATTTTACCTGGATCTTCTTAATTTCTAGCTCTGGATCATGTTTTTTCCTCAAAGTTTTCATTACAAAAAGAAAAAGCCTAGTCATCTGGCTTTTGTTTTGACCCTACACATGCAGGTATTCCAGACTGCACAGTTGGTTGCAGCCTTAAACCAGGAGATAGGATGTGAGTGGGTGAGTCACATTAAAACTATTCTCTTTCTTTTCTGACTCACTGCAGTTTTGTATTTCAAAATTTGAAGTCGCCTTTGCTCTGTCAGCCAGTTTAAATAACATAGCAAATTCTTTAGCTGCAATGTTCTCACTCATTTTCTACAGAAGTTTAGGCAATACTCAAGATCTACCTGGAGACTTTTTATTGACTTTTACTATTTGTCACTGTGTCCAGATGACCTGAATAATGTCTTCATTTTAAATTCAATGACTCATTAACAACACACATGAAACGTAAGGCTTATGAAGATCTTGGCCTTAACACCTGAAGTAATAAGGATGTGAACAAATACATACACACACGTCAGGATATTCTCAGCTGTAATTTAGAGAGCTTGTTTTGTGACACAAATCTTGAAACACCACCTTTGTCTTTTTTTACTCTATTTTCCACAATTCTATTAAGACAGAATGATCAAGACCAAGACTCCCAGCAATACCCAAAGGAAAGTGAAATGCAGCCCTGAAAAAGGGCATAAGAAGTGATTTCAGCCTATTTTTATTAGCTTTTAAAAAAAAAATCTGTGACCACTGTTTATAGTGAGAGGCCTCCTATATTCCTATATAATTTTCTGGTTTCCAGTAACTAACAGAGCCTAAGTTGCTTCCCAAGGTGTTTGAGGTACATCCTTATGAGACTTTGCCTTTCTTGGCAATGTCCTGCATAGCAGGTAGGTAATGAGAGAAGCATTTCAGTGACTCAGACCACGATGTGATGCCTCCATAACCAACAGAGAATCAGGCATGAAGCAATCTTCATGTGGGAAAAATCTGAACCACTGATTCAGGGGTTGCTAATTGGGGATCTGAGACTCAGAGGGGCCTAACACTATCATTTTCTTCATTCTTGTGTTGTGGACTCATAATAATAGGTTAATTATGGTTTTAATTTTGGAAATAGAGATCATTGTTCTTCAACACACAGGCCAGACATATAATGATTTCTTTGTTGCAAATCTGGCAGAACACAATACTTCTTGTTTATAACAGCAACTGGACAATTTATTTGTATGCAGGAGGTAGTTTGTTCCACTGGATACTCTTTAGCCCTTACTTTTCCATTGTTCAGAAATTACACAGTATACTACAGTTACAATTATACTACAATAAGCCTTCAATTATTGGGTAAACAAATTTAATCAAATAAGAGCATGGCTCATACATAGCTGCAATTACCTGTAAAGTTATGCATACTGGCAGACAACAGTACTGTCTTTCACTGCCTCATGAGAAATGACATACCTTAATTTAAATATGCTCAACTATCAGTGAGACTCCCATTGTTAAAGAATATTACAGTAATTATTCTATTATGGCATGACTCCACCTTACTACTCACAGATAGACAGTGGAAAGATGAAAACTTTGGTGCCCCTTGAATATGTTGTCTCTTTGCTGCCATTACACAGTGGGAATTTCTATGTATATCTCATATTTTTTAAAATATGAGATGAACACAAGTGCAAGCTCTTGGGATCCAATTCTTCATCATCTGCCATCAGGACAAAAAAGCCTTTGCAGCTTTGACCAGTGCAACAGCCCCTCTTTTGCTCACAGCTACCCTTAAAACCTTTGGCTTCTACCAACACATGGATGCTTGGTACAGGCAAGAATGATCCCCAGCAAGAAAGAGCAGCTTCCAGTGCCGGAGTCAGTGACCTGCCGGAGCACAACTCATTGGCCAAATCAGCTCTCTGCATGACCGCTCTGTTTCAGGGCTGAGGCAAAGGACAAGGTTCAAAATGAGATTATTATGATCAATTCTCACTGTTTCCATGGAGGTGTCTGCAAAGATTAAGTGTCTTAAATCCTATTTTTGTCAACATTAAATTGGTGAATACAGTAGTGGAGGCTGGAGGGGAATGCAGTTGTCCAAAGGTAGGTGTCCAGAGCCATTTTAAATTCCTTGTCAAGCACGTGCTGACTTCCAAACAGAACGTCAAAAAGGGCCCATCTCCTGTAAAGCTTGTGTCATATCCAAAATTATGCATGGCTGTCACCTGCCTTCTAAAGTCACTTTGGGGCAAACTGAGTTGATCCACTGGCTCTTCTGACTGTACTGCCCAGGAGCTCAGTGCAGATTCCTGAACATCTTGTGGATTACCATCTGAGATGCCCTGGGACAGCCTGCCTGGAGTTCAGATGCTACTGCAGACATGGGTATCCCAAAGGCTCTGTGTTTGATGTACCAGCCCCTCATGGGTGTCTCAGAAACTCTACAGCATCTCAAGAAGCCCAAGACACAGGTACATAGACACCTGAAGCTACCTACATTTCCACAAATTTAAATGGGTGGCAGATCTACAGACACTTAGAGAGAGAAGCTGAAGTATATTTTAAACTCATATTGAATCTCCCAGTATGACCTAGTTTTGACCTGCTTCTTTTGGTTTAAAGGTTTATACAAAGACAGATACGGGCACGCAGCTAAGAGCATCAGCTCTTAAGCTGTCATAACTGGACTGTTTGTCTATTCTAAACAAAGTTTACAATTTTAAATGAGTTTAAAATATGAGTCCTCCCTTCTTTGCCCTTTTCAGTCTACCATCACCCAAGGCTCCTCTCTAATTTGGGCTTTCATTTTTTCCTGAGAGATCTTGACTGCTACTGCATTTTAATTGGGTGATCAGTCAAAGAATGTTCCTTTATAAGTTCTTGTTCTGTGTAAAGCTGTAGGTTTTCTCCCAGTCTTATTTTAGTTACAAGAGCTTTCTATGCCATTATTGGAGATAATGAAAAAACAATGCCATAGAATCTGGGCTGCTGAAGAAGATTCAGCAGGTCTTCAGCTAACTGAAGAGGAACCATGAAAGATACTATGCGCCTCACTGAACAATGAAGCCTGATAATGTCAAAGACTAGAACTATAGAATCAGTAATCATATCACTGCTAACCTTTTCAGCAGAAATATCCAGCTTCAGCACATACCCAGCAATCCCTTACTGTCCACCACACCTGTCCAGATACCCTGAGTTCTGAATATTCCTCTGCAAATCTTGCAAAGCCTTCTGCTTCTCCTGCAGAGTTCTGTAATTTATCCCTCCTGCTGTTATTTTACAGCAAATTAGAAACTGAGGTGGGAGTAATGAGGTGTAGTAAGCTAGATGGTGCAAATAATTGCTCCATCAATGTAATTAGTTGATATCACATCAAGCTGAACCAAAACCACCAGCAAAAATTCACCTGAAACTACACAAAATATCAAAATATCTACTGTGCTGGGCCTAAGCATCACAGAAATTTGCCACACAACACAAAGCACAATGTATCCTCAAATGTATATGTGAGGATGCACATATTCATTAAAAACACATAGGTACCTTTCATACCATGGAAACTCAAATGAAAGTACAGATTCATTCATCATCTCCACTCAAACCAAGCATTATGCCTCCTGTAAAACGTACAGCCTCATCTTTGAAATCTATAGCATTGCAGAGTCTTTAATATAAATCACAATTAAGTTCATTCATTCATTCATTCATTCATATCTCGTCACCTTTTCTAGCCTTACTGCTCACTCTTTTAGCCATTACATTCTGCTTCAACTTTGTTTCACTATCCAACTGTGTTGGAATCTTGGATGAAATCACACAAATGAGTCTGTGGATGGTGTAAACCAGTGCCACTTCCCTGGAACTCAAGAAGTTAGTTATATCCTTTTACAACAGCAGTGAATTTAATTCAGGATCAGTGGAATAACATGGTTCCAGCATCCTGGTCAAAATGGGTAATGGGGGCAGCCTTGAGGCCCCAGGTAAATAAATGCCATAAATTCAGCCCTCATATAAATCCAGGAATTTATACTATTGGAAGATACAACCTACTCATCTTGCTGATCACATACTTGTGTACTTTAAAAGCTACACATTACTCATTGCTGATGTGAGTAGCTGAAAGTTTGATAACTGCACAGAATGGCACTGAGCTCTGCTGGCTGTGAGTGAGTCCCTGTGACACCAGGCAATGCGCACCTCAAGGCAGTGGTGCTCAGTGGTGCCACAAAATGGAGAAATGCAAAAGTGAGATTTTTCAGAGCTCATTTCAAAGTTACTGGAAATAGCATAGTCATTTCCTTTACCTGAATTTTAAAAAGCCTAACATAAATTCCCTGAAGAGAGAACAACAGGAAAAAGAAGTGATCATCATACAACTAAATGACTTAACTGAAATCAGTGAAAATAATTCTAGAGTTAAGTGCTACTCAGCAAGAAAAACAGCCAGAATTGAGCCCAAAGTGGCAACCCACTCAAAACCATGAAGAGTGGTGCACTGAGACTCTTCATCTGTTTCTAATATGAACCCCTCATGGGCTTTTATCAGCACTGCTGGAAGCCAAGAAGCAAAAACATTTTACTCCATTGCTCTTCCCCCCAGCTTTCAATGCTCTGCATAATTAGAATCCTTCTGGAAATGCAACTCATGTGAAGACCTCAAATGAAATAACAAAATGGCTGATCTATTTACCTTAGCCCTTTAACACACTCTTGAAAATTAATGATGCATTAATACATCAGAAGCTTTTCAGGATTATAAAGCAGACCCAAACCACAAACAAACTCCAAGCTAACATTACAGCTGTACCAAGAGACCTAATTCACAAAACAGGAAGCCCTGGAATAGCGCTTTTAAATTCCAGTGAGATCAGTAATTATGCACCAGTGCACACAAAGGCTCAGGTGAGTCATCTCCAGGGTAGCCCTACCACGAACTGAAGAAATGAATTTCATCTTGAGATTCTATCAACCAAAGAGAAGAAAAAATGCATCAAAGGAAAGCCAAGCAGTTATAAACTCAAGCATATAGAATGGATACAATAATTAATGGTATGCACAACAAATGATACTTAATTGCAGTTTGAAAACCTCTGGTTTACCCTGAGAGTCACTTACTGACACTTGGGAACCTGGAGAGGATTTTGGGGTCAGCAGAATACTACCACTTTGTAGTTTCCATCTTCAAAGGACTGTATCTAATGAATCCTGATAAGATCCCTGTGAAACAGGTCAGTATTATAGTTCATTTCATAGCTAGTTAAAATGACCACTCATCTGGCAAATTTGGGATCCCAAAGCTACTGGGATTGTTTTGTGAACTTTCCTTTCCTGCCTTCCACTTTCCTTCACCTGCTGTCTTCATTTGGGTTCAAAGAGAGAATATAGTGTTGCTGCAGCTAATTTTTGCCATCCCATGAAATCCACAGAACTGATATAAACTCAATCAGAACAACTAGGGCTGTTAGACCTAACCGAATGAGCAGGAAATGGCTGAAGTTAAGGGATTAAGCATACAGAAGGAAAGGGCTTTGCACTCTAGGCTGCAGAAAACACACCCCTCCTCTTTTGAGATTAAAAGTAATTTATCTTTTCTTGGACCACCTCTTCCTGATAAATGGGGCTATCAGGGCAGCCTGCTTATGCCATTTCTAAACCAGTCTGGCAGCAAATTAAACCAGAATGTAAATTTGTCACTCTCAGCCCCTCACAGAGGATCTACAGAGGGGTTAATTGCACTGTCATGTATTCAAACCATTCCTTTCTACAGGAGAAGGCATAAAACTTTCTGCATGTGCCCTGGGCCAACCCAAGCAGGTTGCAGGTAGCTGGCAGTTAAACACACACTGGTATTCATTTGGACAGTCCATCCAGACACATCTAATGAAACTACTTGCAAAATGTAAGGTGTGTAAGTACTGGTCTGGAGGCTATGTGGGCTATCAGAATTATTAAATTTTGACTGTATTATTTATTTTGCAAGCTATGCTGAATGTCTCTTTATCAGCTTATGGACACTATTCCCCCTTACTGAATTTGTTAATTAAACTCTAAGATATAACAAGCAGTACAACATTAATGCATGCATCAAATCCTCAATGAACTTCTGTCATCTCAGAGTTTCATGCCACTAAGAAATTTCTGTGCAATGCTGTCATACTGTCTCAAAACACTTTATTAAACAGATGCAAGAGTAAGTGATAGCATTTCTTCCATCTGCAACATCACCTTTGCATTATCTGTCTGTACAGCTCCTAGAGGAGCCGTAAATTATCAAAATTGCAATTAGAATAATTATTTAAGCATTGATTGAAATTACTTTCCTTCCAAGATTTTACCATAACAACTCCATCTTCTTCTTGTTCTTTATGGAGAAAAGTCTGATGAAGCCATAGAAAGAGACTCTCTCCTCGTTTGCAGCCTTGGTGCAGTGCTGGGGGATTCCACACCACACAATACAGCTCTGTTCCTCACTCCCTTCTGTCCAGAGGAACCTGCCACACACTGTGGAGAAGACCAACGGGAGCAAAGGCGCAGCAAGGTCAGGCTGCGAAGAACGGAGCCCTGCACTCTGGGTTCCTCTCCACAGCATTTCCTGCTGCTGGGAAATCTGGTGACACCATGAGAAATGGTTATGAAAGCTTCAGAGGATACTGCCCATCATAATGGGTCTCTCACCCAGAAAGCCACAGTCTAAGCATATGAGAGACCAAGGGAATGCAAAAAACACAAGCCATCAAATAGCAAAGCGCTGGACAACTTTCTTTCTGAAAACTGGACACTTTTCTTTTTCTAAAAAGCATTAGGAAATTTTTGGTTTCTATTTAACAGGAGAGATAAGATTTAACTCTGGAATTGTGTCTATAAATTTTGCTTATGACACCCTTTTCACACAAGTATAGCCCAGAGGACAGAGTCATCCAGTAAAATTTTAATCTTGAACTGATAATTTTCAAGTATGGTATCACGGACTACTACAGCAACTACATGGAAATAGCTCCATTTAAGCTGCTGAACTGTTAATCCAAATGGAACACCATAAAATGTTCTTGGTTCTTTTATAAAATTCCAGCAAACATTTGACACTAGCATATTTTAAATACATAATTACTACTGGAGATACTGTATTGATTCTGATAACGTAGCATTCAAAAATGTTACCTGAGAAAATAAAAATATGCCCTCTAGTGTAAAAGTAGGTCCTTGCATGGAAATTATATTGTTATAGCTAAAATTACAAACCTAAACTTCCATTGGTTCTGTCTCCATATGGACTTCTACACCTACTGAGTGCTCACCAGCAGGTAGCTCAGAGGATCTGATCCACAATGTTTGAAGACTTTGCTAACTTTCCAATAAAGCGTGGATGTTTTCAAGCATTTTAATGCAGAGTTCCCCTTTTCAAAAATGTAATTCTGAGTTTGAGGCCGAAGTACTGTGCAGTTTTCCGGAAAACATGAGCACAGAATCACTCTAAGTTTTGCCACTGCCTGCAAAAGAACCAGGGGTTTGGTACAACACAGAGCAGTTTTAGGTGTCAGGAACAGCTTTGCAGGCATTCCCTCTGTAAGCAAGGAGTCTGGTCAGTGCAACATCTGGATCAGGAGAGACTGCAGTACCTATACTCAATCAATTTTTTTTAAGAGTTCAGCTTCCCCACAGTTACCATATACCATCTAGTGATGCAAAAGGAAATTGCAGTTGCTCATTCACTATTTTTTAAAATGAAAAATGAAGATGACAACAACTTTTTTATGGTTTGCTTTCCTTACAATAAAATAAAATACAGTATGAGTGCACTACGTCCTCCTTGTGATTAACTGTTTTTCCGTATCTCAACAATCTTGTGACTCCAGCTAGTTTTCAAGATTTCATTTCTGAAGATGTATGATTATGCAAGAATTTCAGCTTCAATAAAGTTAAAATAAAGCCTGCCTTATGGCTACAGATGGATATTTTATGTACAGTTGTAAGTTCCTGTTAAGTCCTATAGATGTAAAACTTGGGGCCAAATTTAAAAGAAACCCAAAATCTAACCTTGTAAATTTTGTAAACATCATGATTTTGAAGATCCCAAACCACTTTTTTTTTTTTTTTAATTTTTTTTTAAATTATTTTTATTTTTTTCCTGAGTTTAGTTGCTCCCCTGTTGATGGGGAAGTTTTCAAAGAGAAAGAGATTCAAGTAATGATGAGACTAAGGCACAAGATTTGCTTTTGGGAAAAGAAGGTTTTAATCCTGCAAACTCTCCCCTGGAAAACTAAAAGATTTAAACACACTGTATTGTAATGCAATAACTGTTCTGTGGTGGGATTTTTCTGCTTGTCTGCATCACCATATGGATGACTTCAATTCCACAGTAACATATACTGTGATATGATTTTGACATCTGGGATAATGGAAAAAGTCAATGTTTACTTATTGGCAGAAGAAAATATTACCTTGTCTGCCAACTGGGGCAATAAAATAAATTTGTTTTGTATGCTGTGTGGAATTTTTTAATGCCACTAAATGAAAACAAAAGCATCAGGATCTCTCCTTGGAAGTTCACAGACAGAACGGGTACAGATACAGCAAAAGTAACAGATTGAGAGAATTGAGAAAAAGAACTTGCCCTGAGCTCCTCTTCTCCCACTCCTCCTCCTCAGCATCATTCAGCTTCCTGTTTTTAAAGCAAGATGGGATTGTTCTCATGACTAACCAGCACAATCCTTCCAAAGCTGTTAAATAACAGCATTTTTGGCAGAAGCTACTAAATATCTAGATTATGTAAGCAACATACAGATATTCCATGAAGTACAGTAGTTGCATTTCCATACACCAGTTCGGCCTTTAACTGACACTTTGTTCTGAATCTACAAATAGCAACTGGAAATCGGTTTAGCTACAGTGCAGCAGGACTGTAAATGCAGATTGCTGAAACAGGCATAAACCTCAGCAGTTTCTAGACAGTCAAAATGAAAAAACACTTTCAAATCCAAAGGGGCTTTGGACTTCCATCAATCAACTCACATTTCCTACATCATTGGCACAACTGCAATTGCATTTCAAGAGAGTTCAAGTGAATGTCATTTTGTCTCACTGACATCATCTTAAAACACTCGCAACACAAGGGATAAGCTTGTGTCTTGGACTGTGAGAAACTATAAATATCATTTGTAAAAAGAAATAATCCTGGAAAATTTGTGTATTTTAGTCTTTCATGACTGTACAACATTTCTTACTTCAAGGAAAATGGCACTGCAACATGAGGATCTCCTGCTTTAGGACAGCTTAGAGGAAAAGAAATGCAAGGAGTGATAAGCAACAGGGGGTTCAGAAAGGAATATGCCACTCAAGCAAAATCAAGATTGGTCCTTAGTACATTTACTCATTGTAGCTCAATTTTCAGCCTCTCTCTGGCTCCCTGCAAGGAACAGACAAATGCAATGCACTGCCAACTTTACACCTTCTCTGTCTTTACAGAGGGTTTGCTGAAGGCGCTGGAGTGTGGAATTGGATGATACCACACATCATCCACTCTATTGCCAACAGTGTTAACTTGCAGCAGTTTTGAGGTTCTCCACAACAACTTCCCAAGCTGCTTTGATATAAACTGACTCAAAACCACAGCAGAAGGAAACTGCTTTTCTCCCCTCCCATCTCAGCTGCACCAAGCACAGCAAGGATTGAGCTCTTGAGGAATATAGGACATTGGCACATCTGCAAAAGTTTATATGGTATCATATAGATTTGAAGAAGCAGAAAAATGCTTTATAAATAGAAACACTCACATATGGATTAATAGTTCTCCACCATCACAATGTCAGCAAAATATTAATGGTGGGACTGTAGACACTTAGCAGAGGAAGTGCTGTTTTTTAAGAATTAGTCTGGTGAATCTTTACTTTTAAACCACTGTATTAATTAATAATTTAGTGGCCAGCAAAAGACATAAATTTCACAGTGATGACACTGTAGACAACAATAAAAATACACAAGGAGAAACATAGCAACCAACAGAAATGTGAAGCAAGTAGATGTAGAAAAGGTACAATATCAGTGGCTTCAATTTTAACAGACAGGTACAAAGTAATAGGCATAAAGAAAGCCATCAGTGGAATGGATAGGTTGTGTCCATGCTAAAAACAGAAACACAAAAAAAAGATATTCAAATAATACCTGTTCTGACTGAAACAGGAGCTGGTAATAAGGATTGACAGCCATGTAGGGAACATCTTGTAAGGTATATTACTAGAACTGATCCCCTTATTGCAATCTATTCAACCAGATACCCCTTCATGCTCCTTATTCCCTTATTCTAGTAAGATGCAATGCATTTAATTCTTTGGTTACTATCTTTGGCACTGTCTGATATGCCTTTGATTGGCAAGCTTGCTCCATAACTCATGGAGTGTAAAATAAAATCTTTAATTCACAAGCACATTTTCTCAGTCCATTTGCAGCTGCAGTGAAACTCACACTCCTATCCATACACAGCCACAGACATCTTTTTCACTTAATAAAGTCTTCTCAAGGTGTTGCCTTTCTTACAAAGCTGCACACAGTCAGAGTAGCTTTGCCTGAACTCTTTAGATCCCTGAAGAGCACAAGCCTGCTTTCTTTTTTTAGGTCATATTCTAACAGAAATCGACAGGAATTTGGCCTCAATAGCTTCCACAGGATCAAGGTCTGGTTCAGTAAAGGATTAATGCTATTGTTGCTGAGCACACACTGCCAGTAAGAGATATTTCATTTTCCCTAACCTCTATTCTTTGACTCAGCCTCACACAGAAGTATGTAAAAAAAGCATGGGTTACCACGTAAATGCTTGTCCTTAAATGCTAACATGTCACATTTATTAAAATCAGTGCTAATTTTGGGTAGGCTTTTCTAGATTTTTAGAAAATAGTAAGTGATTTAACCAAATGCATTATTTTTGGTACTCCTGATTACAATTAGAATTTAGTATTTTCAGAGTTTTCATCTCTTATGTTTTCTGATGCTTGTGATTTCCATGGGTTTAAAAATCAAAAAGAGCAGCCAAACAGCAGCTTTAGTTCTAATATGCCCTTGGTTTGACAGTTTGCACCTTGAAACATTTAGTTTTTCATTTAGGTGCAATGAGTACCTGGGCACACAGCCCCTCTCCCCTATCTAAATACCATTCCAGCCTAAACGATGTGTGGATTATTGCTTCCTGTCCTGGTTCGTTAAAATATTAATACAGCAGGTGGCACAGGTCTCCTCCTCCTCAGCTACAGGAGCAGCTCAGCTTTGGGATAGTCTGACCCCCTGCAGACCTCTGGGTCTTGCTCGGGTCCATCTCCACCCATGGGTGCCCACCAAAGCAGCCAAACCTCCGCAGCCACCCAAGCACGGCCAGGCAATGCACAGCAGCATGAGGCACATGAGGCCTGACTGTCAAGCCACCTAAATTTTCAGGCAAAAAAAATGAGCTGCAGTTTCCCTGAGCTGCAGAATATGCTCCTGGAAAGGCAAGCAACTGTTTGTGCCTCCTGGTGAATCCATTATCTGGCTTCATCAGGGGGAACAAGGGCAACTCCAACCTGCCTTCACATTAACCAAGCATGACAGAGCTGTGCAAGTTCACCACCCGCAGAACTGCCACCAGGCACTTGAACAATGAATCCCAAGGAAGGGACTTTTTCTGGTCAGAAAGCTCTAGGGAATACACACACTGAGGTTCCCATCACTGCCAGACCTTTCATCTCTGGTGTATTTGGTTTGTGTGGCAAGGTTTTGGTAGTAGCAGGGGCTTGGGAAGGGGGCTACAGTGAGAAGCTCCCAGAAGGTTCCCATTTGTCTGATAGAGCCAATGCCAGAAAAGATGGAGCCACTGCTGGCCAAGGCTTGGCCTGTCAGTGACAGGTAGTGTCTGTGGGATAACAGATTTAAGGGGGAGAAAAAAAAACCCTGCACAACTTCAGTTGAAGAGTGGAATGAGGGTGAGAGCAACAACCCTATAGATCCCACGACCAATGCAGAAGGAGGAGGAGCTGCTCCAGGCATGGGAACAGAGATTCCCCTGCAGCCCCTGGTGCAGCCCCTGGTGAGGCAGCTGTGCCTCAGGGAGGTCCATGGGGGAGCAGAGATCCACCCCCAGCCCGTGCAGGACCCCGTGTCAGGGCAGGTGGGTGCCCACAGGAGGCTGTGAGCCCGTGGGAAGCCTGTGCTGGAACAGGCTCCTGGCAGGATCTGTGCTCCCATGGAGAGAGGAGCCCAGAGCAGAGCAGGGTTGCGGGCAGGACTTGTGACCTGTGGGGCACCCGCTGGAGCAGGCTGTTCCTGAAGGACTGTGCCCCAAAAATCAGGAGTGGCAAGCAAAAAATCAGCCTGGAAAGAAGGGAAGGAAAGGATGTTTTTAGATTTGGGTTTGTCATGATCCTGCTCTGATTTGACTGGTACCAAATTAATTTCTGCACGTTAAGATTCTTTTGCCCAGGCCGGCAATTGGTGAGTGATCTCGCCCCGTGCTGATCTCGATCCACGAGCCCCTCGTTATATTCCCCCTCCCCTGCCAAGCTGCGGAGGGAGCACCTGGGGCCCAGCCAGGGTCAGCCCGAGACGAGGCGGCATGACCCGGGCAGGGGGTCCGGGAAGGGGACCCCCAGCTGTGAAGCGGGACCCTCCCAAGCGCCTGGCAGGTTCCCCTGCAGGGCACCCGCCGGGGCCGCCGGGCACGGCCCCTTTCCCTCAGGGAGGGTACTGCCCGAGCCGCGCGCGGCCGCCATGACACCGCCGCGGGGCCGGGGCGGGGCCGCCCTGTGGCATCACGTGCGCGGCCCCGCCCCCACCGCGGCGGCGTCACAGTGGCGCGTTCGGCCGCCCCGGCCCGCGCGTGACGTCGGCGCGTCCCGCGGTCCCGGCGGCGGGGCCGGAGGGAGGGGCAGGTGGCGGGGGGCAGAGCGGAGCGGGGCCGAGCGGAGCTGAGCCGAGCGGCGCGGGCCGGCCCGGCGGGTGAGTCCCCGCGCCGCCGCGGGCGGGCCCGAGCCGGAGCGGTCGCGGGGAGACGGTGGAGGCGGTGGCATTGGCCACCAAAGGCCGCTCCGACAGCGCCCCCTGTGCGGCCGCCTGGGGCCGGAGCGGCGCCGCCTCCCCTCGCCCCTCCGCCGCCGGTGGTGTGCGGACCGAACTGGAGGGGTCGCCGCGGCCTCCTCGCGCGGGTGAGTGCCTTGGACTAGGGGTTGGCTGCGCTGGGCTGAGCCGAGCGAGGGGCAGGCGCCCGGCGGCAGAGCCCTGCCCGGTATTGTTTTGGCGTGGGGAGGGCGGGGGGTGTCGCCGCCGCCGCCCCGCCCGCGGGGTCACGTGCCGGGTGTCGGGGCCGCGGCGGCGCAGCCCGGCCGGGCGCCCTTCCCCAGGCACCCGCGGAGAGGCCGGGAGAGAGAGCCGGCACCTCCGGCGGAGCAGCCCGGTCTCTCCTGCCGGGCCAGGCCCCCTTCCGCGGAGCCGTGCCCCTGCAGGAGGCGGCGCCCCGACGCCGGTGCGGAGCGAGGTGCGCGCAGAGTGCCGGCCCGGGCCCGGACTTAGGCTGGACTCGATGGTCCCGGAGGTGTTTTCCAACCGAATTGATTCGGTGGTTCTGTGAGTCGAGGGTTTCGTTGTGCTGGGCAGTAAAATAGGTCAGGAGCATTAGCCGTGGCGGCGTCACGCGTGGCGGAATCCCGTGGCCGAGCGGGCGCAGCACTCTAAATCCCAGGGCGATGTGCAGCGCTTTAGTGTGTGCGGCTTCGCCCGTGCGGGTGCCCGCCCGGCCGGCGGCTGCCGCCCGCGGAGCGGAGCGGAGCACCCCGACAGAAGTAACGAAGTGTTCCTAATGGAAGCGCTTTTGTTTCTTTGTGCGTGCCGGCCTCGGCTCAAATGTTTGCATTGCATCCCTTGGGAATGTTGAAAGGGGACGTGAAATGTGAAAACGGGTCCCGCTTTTGGCGCGGTACATGTTACCGCCACTGAAAAATTGGTGTAAAATATTAACTAAATGCGAGGGGTTTGTACGAGCAAGACGATCGGAATGGTGAAATAGTTAAACTGAAACTGGGAGGGGGGGTTCATCTTAGTATAGCTTTTCAGTGATATGCCTGAGAAACGCCGTAGGTTTTGTCACTGGTGTGTAATATGTAGTTATATATTAGCAATTACAAGGAGGGGTATGGAGCAGAGCTTTATAACGTTTTGCTTCTGTCATGTTTGTAATGGTAAAAATCCAGTCCTTCTTGCTTTGTTAGCTGCTGCATCTGGACGGTGGGCTACTTAAAAATAGATTTTGAAGCATCTCTAAAAATGCGGTACCTAAAATTACAGTGTGTAATAGTATTGAAGACATGGTGAAACCTGAATCTTCATTTGGTAATTTTGAATGAATCTTAAATATTGAATATTTTTGCAAGAACTTGTTTTATAGTGTTGTGTGGTTAATACTGTAGTTGCTTTCCAAGTCTGTTGAAGAGCCAGCTGTTTAAATTGCTGTAATACAAAATCTGTAGTGAGTGAAAGAAAAAGTTTGTTCTTGTTTCCTTCAAAATATATTGCATCAATTTAGATGTAATTGAATTGTCATTTATTTAAAGAGCTGGAACTGCAGTATTTTTATAGTCTATTGAGCCTCTGGAAAAGTCCTCATATTGAAATTGATTTTTTTTCCTCTCTTCTGTGCATGTTAATCAAGTCTCTCTATATATATACACAGAGAGATGTCCCTGTACTTATTTGAGTTTCTGAAGCATTGGTAACTTAAGATGAACCAGTTTCTGCTTAATTTTTTGCACACTTTTGCTTTTGAGTGAAAAATTAACATTTTTCTTTGTTAAATAGATTGAAATAGGATATGTGCTCAAAATTCAAGATCAGTGCTTCACTTGTAGCATAGGGAACAACCTCATTTTCGATACATGTAGCATTTTAATACTGAAATGGCTGACTGTTCTGCACTTGACTATTCTTCAGTTCCAAGTGTGCATATAAATGTTGGGGGTTAACCAATATGCAGTAGCCAGTGATTAGGAATGACAGACAACTTGAAGCCTCATCACTATCATCAATTCCTGAGAATATTCTAAGTTTAAGAAACAGATACAAAAAAGTAAGCAAGCACAGGAAACAATGAGGTTATTTATCTGTTGTGCTATTCAGTGCCAGGGACAGTTTTAAACCTAAGACTCTGTACCTTGAGCTGGTATTGACAGTAGCAGACCGTCAGACCAGGAGAGTGATTTTTCCTAGTAAATAAAACAGCCACCTTCTTTCTTCCCACATTGTCTGGCTCATGGTTACTTGTGGGGAAGGGCAGAATTCATGGGATCTTCTTCCCCTCCTACCCCCCAGCTGAGTTACAAATTAGGGAGCTTGATGGAAAAAAAATCCAAGTATTTAATAACAGAAAAGCATTTAGTCTTGTGAATTAATACTGTAATTCTTCTGAGTTTTCAAGGGGGGAAATGATGAATTTGTGATTGCTGTTTTAAAATAATCTGTATGGAGTTGCAGTATTTCTAGACTTGTCATTTGAAGTAGAACTCATATAATAGTCTTTAGCTGGAGTTTGTTGAATTCACCAGTGTTGCACTTGTGTGTTTTTAAAAAGCTAAGATTTTACTAACAGAGGAAGCTTAAGACTGTAGGGAACTCTTCCATCAATATATAGGAGCTGGCTTACTAAATATGTATGCTTCTGGTTTGGTTGGGTTGGTTTTTTTGTTTGTTGTAATTGTTGGTGGTTTTTTCCCCAAAGGAATAAGGGTGGAAAAATTGTGCTGGACCTGATAATTCACCGGGTCTCATAATTTAACAGGCACACTTGACTGAACTAACAAGAAATGGTTTAATTCCATCTTGGCCTACTAAAAGCTTAACATTTTTCTTAAGGAGAACCTGAAGTCATTTTGAGAGATGGGTCTGGTAGGAAGTCCACCACTTCAAACTTTTAAAGCAGGGAAGAAGCGGACATAACTTCTCAATAAGCATCCTGAAACACTTTCAAGCAGACAAAGAGAACAGTTCTATGCTGGCTGAGCCTCAGTTTGGATGGGGATGGTCCTGATCAGTGACACTGTCCTTCTGTCTGTTGCATCTCTAAAGTTTCAACTTCAGTATGTGATAGGACGCAGGGGTTTAGGAAGGGATACCTACAGGTTGCAGATAGTGTGACTCCTCATACTACAGGAAAAAGTAAAATAATTGCTAAGTACAGAACACAGCCCTTACTCAGGTGACTTCAAAGGAGGAGTCTTCATCCAAGAAGGAGCACGTGTGTAACCACAAGTTTTTGTCAGTCCATCCAGTAGAATTTTCAAGACCGGCTTATTAAATAAGAAGCAATGTCATGAAATGTAGAGATTACATGATGTCAGTGTGTGAACTAGTTCTTTTCAAGAGCTTTGCAGCAGTTGTGAAGTTACCTTATCACAATCCTATAATTATGCCTTCCTTAGATTCTTCTAGATATAATTACATATCTTGAACATGTATGCATTTTTATTTCCTAGGAAATCTCTCAGAATTGACCCAGCCTTTTTCTGCCATCTTCACATAGCATTTGGTTTTATGATGTGCTACCTCTAGTAGTGGATTATGAGAGGCAGTAGATAAAAGACTTCAGATGATACCTATCGAAGTAACAGAAAGCCAGCTCCCAAGATGAAGGACTGAATACCACACCCAGAGCATCAAGCTTGTTGCAGCTGTCTCTTTGATCATAGAAAACATAGTATCTTGTCTCACTGGATTAGCAGAGCCACAATTTTTAACGCGATTGCTGTTCTTGGTTTCAGATTAATGTGTCAAGTAAAGAAAGCTGCTAGAACTGTAAGGGGAGAAAAGGTGTGGATAGGCTTGTTAATTTTTGCATTTTTCCTTCGGAGCTCATTCTAAAAATAGCTGTACAGAATGTTACATGGACCTAAGCTATAAAGAAAACAACATATTTGAGTAATGCTGCGTGCACTGAAGTCATCTGAACACTGATACTATTAATGACAAATGTTCGATCATTTGATGAAGGACTATAGCACAGAACACTATAATGCTCCATGTTCTTTCAGGGACTTATTACTTCATGACTTTACTCAACTCTTACGTGTCTGCTCTGCATTGTATTTATGCTAAAATGATTCTTTCCTTGAACAAATTGAAAACAAAGAGGTGACATTCTCAGGTCTGCTTCAAATCATTCCTATATATAATGTTTTGCAGCAACTGGAAACTGTAGTGCAAGATGTTTGAGAATCATCCAGAAAGCTATAGATCAGAAGGAAGAGGTGATTCTGTGGCTCATCAGTCTTTTTACAGAGGATTCACTGAAAGTGGTTCTCTTTGGTCAAGACTTTCCTGTTTAGGTTGTGAGAATGCAAGAGTGGCAGTTTCCCTTCCCTTTCTGAGTTTGCAATTCCTACTTCCCTGCTGTAGGAACTTTCTAGGTGTTTGTTAGGCACTTTGTGATTATTACATGTTTGTGAAATTACTTGGTTCAGATTCTGCTTGATGGCATACACCAAATATATTGCAACAGGCATTATCTGCTAGCCTGAAGAGGGGTCTATTACCTGTGAGGTGTGGAGGCTGAGTTGCATCCTTGTCCTCTTTTTTAGAGATCATATGCACTCTTTTCATTGTTAAACCCTGGAGCCCATCAGGACATTTTAAAGAAATAGAGGAAGGTCCTAATTAATTTTTGCCGTTGTTTGTTTACCTTGGTAAGTATCAAATGTAGGCCACAGAGTTTGTTTATTAGCTGGTAGGAGAACATACAAATGTAGATTTATAAAGAAGAAAGTGCAGAATGGTTCTGAGGTTCATTAAGTGGATGCAATGATCACTGTAAAAGAGGATGAGGATTCAAGGCTCTAAGCCTTGAAATATGAAGAGGCAAATTTCTGCTTAAAATATGGAGAAGACCTCGGGGAAATCAGTTGTTCATGTGCACTGCTTTTTCCTCAAGTATCTGATACTAGTCTGTCAGGACAGGCATGACACATGGCTAGATAGTCCTTTGGAATAGTATGGTACAGATAGTTTTATAAAAAGCTTTAGGAAGCCACTATAACTTTCTAAATTTACTATATATAAGGGATCATTTATTAGAGGTAAATTTGCATAAACATAACTTGCGCCCAACTTTGGTCTTGTTTCTCCTTTTGTGTTACTCCTTTTGTGAGGTCAGTGTATGGAAATGACCAATTAACTTAGTATAGTCAAAAATAATTGCCTTTTATAATGCTTAAAAAAACATGATTTGTTTAAGCCAGACATCAAAATAAAAACTGTGGATCAAAATTGATGGTTACAAAAAATGAAACAGAAGTCGAACGACAGTTTAATTGAAAGTAACATGCATCAAGTAAATAAAAGCATAGTAATTTCCTTTCTGTAACAGAACCATGGCATTGTACTTTGCTTGCTTGTGCCTCTGGACAAGATGGTAATGGTGGTATTATTTGCTTTCTGTTAGTTTGCAGAGAAGCTGAAACACTGTAGTGTACCACTGAGCAGGACAAGTCAGGAATGAGCCAGCCTTGGGAAGGAGGACCTGCCATCCTAGCTGGAGACATCTGAAGAGAGGACGTTTCAGTCTTGTGGCATGCTTCAGTAGAAATTATTCAGAAAAAGTAAGCTGTTGTTTTGTTAATCAACTTAAACATGTCAGCTCCTTGATAGACTCTAATTGCTTAGTAGCAGGTGGAATTTGACTGGAATTTGAAGTGGTTTTTTGTGAATTCACATTTTCTTCCATTAGAGTCCAAGAAGGCCTGGGGTCTTTCATGTAGTTGTTACTTATCACAATCTCTTCCATGCTTCATGTATTGATGAAGGCTCCATAGAACTTAACTGTGTTATTTAATATTAAAAGTAAAAAAATACAAGAGGGTGGATCTCGCAGATTTTGGACTGATTCTGTCTCAGTTGGTTTTAGGCTGGTTTTATCTTAAAATGCAAAGTTCAGCTTCTTATTGTTCCCTTATTTATACCTGAACTGAGGATCTAAATACTTAAAATAAAATTATTTTTAGAATTATTCCTTGAATTTAGTTAATTTTTAGTCAAGTAGTCAGTAGTATTATTTTTCCATGATGCCAGGAGTGTCTCAAAGGAAACCCAGTCCTCCAACAAATAGAGCTTTCTTATTTGATAAGAGTTCTGATATAAAGCCTATTTTGATTCGACCTTATTATAAAATATTACTTTTAATTTCAGGAAAAATACTGTGTGGTCAGTTTTGTTAAAATCGTAATACTATGAAGTTACAGTGGAAGTGCTTCCACAGCCATAATGTAGCAGAATAGCAGTCCGAGATGTTTGTCCTCAGTTCTGAAGGATTACCTCTTCAGTAAAAACCTATGTGTACGTCCTCCCATCAGCTTATAAACAAACTGAATTTTTTTAAATTAAAAAGGTAAATTAAAAAAAAAGATTAATTAGCATCATGATTTAAAAACAAAAAGTGAGACAGCATCAGTGTAGTTGATGTAAATCTTTGAGTGCATAATTGTCCTGCATTCTGAGCACATGCAACTGCAGTTGTGCTTATTGTATCAGGGTTTTATGTTCCTGGGTAGCACTTTCAGAGATAAGGGTTTGCTCCTCCAGCTCTATTCACTTTATAAGTAACATTTTCCTTAGAGTCATTAAAAATAAAATAGGAATTTCAAGAAAAAGCATTTACTCCTTTTCATATCCTGCATTATTATCTTGATCTAGTAAGGAATCAAAGATCCTTCAAATTAATGGATGACCTACTGAGCACAATTCAAATGTTACCATTTTTTGCTTTCAGTGAGCAGGTGAGAACTTTTAATTCTTCACTTAGTTTACCTCAGGGTAAACTCTCTTTAGTTTAGCTCACAGTATCACAATTTGGTTTGTCAAAATGCATTGCCTTTTTAATCCCTGCATTGCATTTTAATCACCTCCAAAATCTTAGTTATGATAGGTGACTTGTTTAGAAGTTACTTACCTACAGGGTGTTTTCATCTTTTCTTTGACTCTGAAAAGGGTAATTTTATAAAGGCTACTCAGGGAGAAGCATCCTTTTGTAAAATTATATCATGGAAGTAACAATCTCTTCTGTGCTTTTTGCACTGTACTGTCTCGTTGTGGGGGCACTTGAAAATTAAGATTCTTTACCTCAGCAGCCATGGTTAGCACAAAATAATTAATAAATGGATTTCTCTTTTAGCTCTTGTGTTGTGAAATGATAGTTGGGTTGTGTTTGTGGGTATTCTGAAATGTCAATAGACTTTCTTCTCCCCTTTTTCTAATAAGTTTCTTGGTATAAACCTCTACATTTGCTGTAAAAATCTGTTGCAAAATACAGGCTCAGAAGTGTGAGGCTTGAAAAAGCAACTTGTTCACAACATTGTTAGAATGGATCTCACAGATGTGTGCTGTGCAGTAAAATCACAGTTGCCAGCTGGTAGGTAATGCTGTGTCTATATCTGGCATGCTGATTTAAGAACTGTTATACAGATTGGTCATTAATCTCAGAAAAAGAAATTCAGATATGAAACTGAAACATAGGTGAATACAATTTTGTGCTACTTTAGGAAAACGTATTTGAGCTGTAGAGCTTTTAAAAGAATTATATGATAAAAAAAGGATTAAAGAGGTATTGGTCTTTCAAGAGGAAATTTTAGTGATAGAAGGGAACAGACTGCATAGAGAAAAACATTCTAAGTAAACAGCACATGACATATTATTGTAAAGATAAGTATAGATAATGGAGCACAATTTCTTTTTTAATCCCAGCATATATTTATAAAATTTTTTAAACAGTGGAAGCTTTTACAGTAATACTAGGCATTTTCTCTTGAGGTAACACATTTTGTTAGAAATGTGTATCCCATTAGAGCAGGCTGTCCAGGGAGCCTGTGCTATTTCCATCCTTGCAGGTTTCAAAAAGACTCAGATAGACAAAGCCACAGCTGGTCTAATCTAGTATTGGTGTTGGTGCCATGTGGAGCAGGAGACTGGACTAGGTGACCCCCCAAAGGTCCCTTTTGGCCCACATGCTTGTCGTAGTTTTGCATGAACTATTCCTAGCTGCCCGTACAACAAAGACTACTTTCATTGAAAGGCTATTTTGTTGAATATCAGTCTTGAAGTTTCTTGGGGATTTTAAATTTAAAAAGACACCTTTTTAGGCCCCATTCCCCAAAGCTCATTCTCCTCCCTCATTTGGTATCTGGTATTTGGTTTTGATTGTTACTAAATAAAAGGAAAATTACCATAAAACGACCATGAAAGATTGCCATGGCAAAAATGTAGTTGAGAAGGCATTTGCATATTTAGGCTAGAATTTTTCAACTACTTAAATCCTACATGATGCCAAAGTGATGCAGCTTTGCATTCCCCCCATTCTCTTAGAGTTACAAATTCATCTTTAATAACAGAAATAAGATATGGCCAGAGAAGGTAAAGGCAATGACTTCACAAGCCAGTCAAGTCAGAGTTGTGTGTCTTCTGCAATACTCTGCTGCTTCTGCTGGTCTGCAGCGATTCCTTTTGAGAGGCACTGGCACTTATCAGGGAGTTCATTTGATGTTTAAGAAAAAGGAATCCAATGTATCTTTTCAAAAGGCTGCCTCAGTTTTCAAATCTGGTTCTTTCTGCAGCCCTGGGGTTGTTCTGAGCTCTCTTTGAGGGTGGTATACTATCATGCATGGAAATTAAGAAACACAGTTGGGGAGTTCTTCAGCTGGGTGCTGCTGTCAGGCATATTTTTTATTGTGTAAACCTAGTCCAAGATACTGTTCAGGAAGTCCCTCAATCAAACAGATCTCTTTTCTGTAGTCTGAAGAGAGATTGTTTAAGTTCAATTTGCAGCCACATCGCCTCTTGAGGAAAGAACCATAATTTCTTTCCATTTCCTGAGGAGGCACTGAAGTAACTGGTTGGCTAAAGGTTCATTAATCAACTTTACTTCAGGGAATTAACAGAAGAAATTCCAAAATTTGTTTTCTAACTTGGTATATTAACATGTTAGTTAAACAGTTTAAAGGTTGGTGATCAGCAAAAGAAATCTTCCCAGTACTCAATGTAGTCTGTCACCTTAGGAAACAGTAACTTACCTTAATTTGAAGTAAACATCTCATTGTGTGGATGTTGAGGTGAAATGTGATGTGAGGTGCTAGTTTAAGTTGACATAATAAACTGATTTAAATTTCTTTGATCCTCTGCAGGATGGCTGGCTGTGGTGAAATAGATCATTCGATCAACATGCTTCCCACAAACAGGAAGACAAATGAGTCATGTACCAATGCAGCACCTTCCCTGCAAGTCCCTGAATGTGCTATCTGCCTGCAAACTTGTGTCCATCCAGTAAGTCTGCCCTGTAAACATGTTTTCTGCTATCTATGTGTTAAGGGAGCTTCTTGGCTTGGGAAACGATGTGCACTCTGCCGGCAGGAGATTCCTGAGGATTTTCTTGACAAGCCAACCTTATTGTCACCCGAAGAACTCAAGGCAGCGAGCAGAGGCAATGGAGAATATGCTTGGTACTATGAAGGTAGAAATGGCTGGTGGCAGTATGATGAACGTACCAGCAGAGAGCTGGAGGATGCCTTTTCCAAGGGTAAAAAGAGCACTGAAATGCTAATTGCTGGTTTTTTATACGTAGCAGACCTTGAAAATATGGTTCAGTATAGGAGAAATGAGCACGGACGTCGCAGAAAAATAAAACGGGACATAATAGATATACCAAAGAAGGGAGTGGCTGGGCTGAGGCTGGACTGTGACACCAACACTGTCAACCTGGCACGAGAAAGCTCCGCCGACGGTGCGGACAGCACACTGACTCCAGGGGCTGCAGCTGTGCAGCCTCTAGCAGCCATTTCTGTGAGGCCCCTACCAGCACTAGATGGTCAGCTCGGGAGCCCTTCAACTCCCTCACCTGATGCAAGCAATTCTCTAGAGAACTCTTTTGCCCACTTGCAAATAAATGGAGACAGTATGGCTGAAAGGAGTCACAGGGGAGAGGGAGAAGAAGACCACGAATCATCATCTTCTGGTAGGGTGCCAGCCCCCGACACCTCTGTTGAGGAGACCGAATCGGATGCCAGCAGCGACAGCGAGGATGTGTCTGCCCACCTTCAGCAACGCCCATCCTCTGCTCAGCAGAGACACTTGAATGCTGGTGCAAGCCAGGCAGGAGCAGATAGACCAGGGGCAGGGGGTGGGGTGGCAAACACAAGTGTAAGATCTAGAAGGCCAGATGGACAGTGCACAGTCACTGAAGTTTAAATCTAGAGCCATGCAAAAAAAAAAATACTCAGTTGTAATTTTCTGTAAATTTTCTGTCCGCATTGGCATTGCACTCAAACCTAGCAGCGTGTTTGGTGGGAGGGGTGAAGGGGAGAAAGCAGATTTGGCCTGTTTTAACTTAAGTCTCTTAACATGTCTCAGCTGGAATACTCTAACTATAAGAAACTGGGTTGTCCTGTAAATGGTTTGAAAGCTGTTTAGCAATGCCCAGTTTTCTTGAAAATGTCTTGTGTTTATTTTGTAGCATTTTCCCCTTGAAGATTCCCCTTTTTGGCCAATGTATAGCTACTGTACAACTTGAATTGTCTTCATTATCTGACTGTTGCGTTAAGTGTCTTACTACTTTCTGCATGGATTGATGTACGAAAAGAACTCTAAAGCTATGTGGAATCAGGCAAGGTTTTGGGTGTGAGCAGGATGCTTAATTTAATGTGAGAAAATAGATGTGAGTTTGGAGTTAAAATGTGTTTTTACTAGACAAGAGCACTCATTTACCTTCTTTCAATGGAAATGTAAAAATGCTTTTAACTTGTGTTGCAAATCCTTAACTTTACACTCTCCATGGCTTCTTCACTGGCTTTGCCATCTAGTCCTTGTAGTTTTTGTTTTTTGAGATCTTTCTTGATCTGTCTTGTTTTTGTTACAAAATTTATAATTTAATAAAACTACATTTTATCAGTAACAATCTCATATGTTTCCAGTTTAATTGAACTTCACTGTAGGAATTTCAGAGAAAAATATCATAAAACAGCTTTCTGTGTTTACCAAAAGTGAGGACCAGTTCTGAGTGGCATCCTGACGTTCTTGCATCCTTGACTGACAGTCTCTCAAACACAATGGTGTAGGAGTATCGTCTTTTACTGAAAAATCATGAGTTGCAAGCTGAATACTCACACAGACATCTGAAGAGCTGATTAACTCACTTCACTGTTGATGGCAGGCAGAAGTGTCACACATAGCTTTATTTTAACAGCAAAGATGTTGAAATAAAAGAGTGTAAGTTATCAAAGTTGACCCTATAACAAAGGACATGGATATTAAGGATTACAGTGCTGTTCATCTTTCATAGCAAAACTGGTGACAGCACAGAAAGGGTCATTTTGTGCTTGTATTAGCAGTATAGGAGCTGTATTTCTACTGACTTCTGAATGTTAGAAGCCAGATCTTGAGAAACACGGCTTGTCTTTTATCTCTCTGCCAGTTCTTTTCTTGCACATTTTTTCAGATTGAGAAACAACACCAGTTGATTCTGGACTGTCTTTAAAATAAAGCTAATTAAACTCCAATTGTTAGTACATCTCAGAATAGAATGGGACAATAGCTGAATACATAGGTACTACTGATCTTAAGACAAAGGCTGCTTTAAGCAAACAACCATTTGAAGGGAATGAAAAGGGCTGACTTTTAAAAACGTTAGATTTAAACTTCTATAATGTTCTTAGTGTAATGATGGATGACATGTCTGATCTTGGACAAAGCAGTGCCCCACCTCCTCTGCCTACAGGTGAGATCAGTGGGTCAGGAAAATGCAGACGAGATTGGGATGGGATAAGGAAGATTTCCTTCATTCTCAGCTAGGAATAGATGCTCTTGATCACAGATTTTTCACTATCATATTCCAGTCCCATAAGGAAATAATCCAATTACTTGGGCTTCAGGAAGGAAACTGGATGGAATGCTTTTTTCTCTTAGTTGCTAGCTGTCTTATTTCTCTGATTTGAGTTAGTATACAGTGGCTCTAACCAAAGTTTGCCTTTGTGCTGCAAAAGTCTTCACTAAGAACACTTCAGGTTTGTGCGCACACTTCATGTGAGAGTAAAGCAAGAAACAAAACAGAGGAACATAACTCACTATATGCTTAATTTTACAATTTGCAGCCCAAACTGTCAACAAATAATTCTATCAGTGATTATCCTTGGGGTTTTTGACCCTAGTAGAGTTCAGTTCAGCCCCTCACCCATGATGCTGCTTTTGGCTCCTGCTGGCTGACTGCAGCTGTGAAACACTAAAATTTGTTGAAGTCAGGCTGGTGAGAGCTTAATAGCCAACCATCAGAGTAGCACATGCACTCCCTAGATCAAGCTAGGGAAAAGTAGTAACTGATAATTCTCATCTTATATTTAAACCATTACTTTCAGTAGGAAATGTGTTCTCTGTCTATTTTAGCAAAACCACAGCCACACTGCATTATGTGGTTGACTGTAACTCCATGCACTAAGTGATTTTCAACTTGTACAGCATAGCCAGAGAAATGCACAGTGGAGCAAAAGGGAAAATGAAAAAGGAAATTTAAATACTATAAAATCTACAGCATCTCCTCATTTCCAGAACAGATAACCACAGATAAAAGAATCCTATTTCATGGCTAAAAAAATATAAATCAGATAGGGAACCAAGCATTCAGCAAGAACACCTTGCTTATCTAGATTGACCATCTGGTAAATATATTTCTGTCAGCATCAAATAAGATAGAAGTATTTGTACTGCTAAAAGTGATCTCCAGTATCCAACCTTTACAAGCTTGGTACAGGATTCACTCCCATTAAACCCTTGGGTTGTCCCAGTACACAGAGGAAAAATAAGACAGACATTTCACAATGTAATAGGAAACTTAGTTTGCTGAGGAGGAAGCTGGCAAATGAGCCCCTAGGAAGTACAAAAGCTGGCATGCTATTTAATTAGGAGACTGGGACTATCAATTTTGATGTTTCTAATTTATTTTGCGCATTTAGTGCTTGTTTGTTTTTAAGCCATTTCAGAAGGGGAAAAAAAACTGAGATGAAGCTTGACATCTTTAATAATTGTACAGAAAATACAAACATTTATCAACTACAAATACTTAAAAGTATTTGTCACTTTAAGATGATAAGAAATTATTCGTGAAAGAAAGCATTCAGCTTTCAAATGGGTAAAATGGGATTCCATTTCATCTCAGTCTGGAACTCTCATTCTAGCACTCATGGTAATTTAGCTAGGCTGGTTTTTGTATGAAGGACTCTTCTTACTTCTAGAAGAAAATAAACCAGCAAATATGGTATCAGATGACTCACAAAAACCTTGATCAAAACCTGTAATGATCTTCAGAATGTCCTGTACCTATGCTTGGTATATTTATGATACCAACAAAATGGGTTTCCATAACCTTCTCTGAAACTGTTCTGAGTGTGTCTTGGTATGTACTAGTTAATTATTTATCCTGTTTTCTTAAAAGCAAACATTGGCCTTTGATACAAATCAGAGAGGGTGGCTGGGGAAATACATTTGCTGAAATGAGAATTAAGCTCATTGTCTATAAATCAAAATGGAAAGAGATCCCCCACAGGTGTACTTACCATTCACTAACTGCCAGCATAGATCTGGTTCAAAATGGGAAAGAAACCAGATTCTGCCTTTGTCCTACAGTTTCTTCCCTATCATATTTCTATAATCCAGTACACAGAATACACTTAGAAGTGTAATACAGTAAAGAAAAAAAGATTCAAGGGTCTTACTCAGGTTCTAAGTAATTTTCACAGTAATTTTAAAAACAGTAACAGTATTAGTACTGGCACATTGATCCTTGCTAAAAGCAAAGACATAACCAGTTGCCCTTTGAAACATAAATTTTCTGACTCACAACAACTTTATGTGCTATTACTTCAAAAAGCTGGATGAATACAGACTGGAGTGTGCCTTGATGGTTCAGTGATGCTGCAGTCTGGAATCCCTCGCAAGTCTTAAGAAACTTCAGGAAAAGCAGAGCAGCTTCACTACTAAACAGTCAAGTGCTGCCTGATTATACTAAAGCTTTCACATTTGTGAAGTAACAGGTTTGAAGATCTTTAGGGCATGGGAAAGTATCCAGCTACACAGAAGTAACAAGTGGGCTACTGGATAAAAAGGAGCTGGGAGGAGAAAGGCACAAAAAACACACTACTTTCTTCTTCATGTTCTCATTTCTGTCTCTTCTCTAACCTGAAAGGAAAAATTGAACTTTATTTTGGGGGAAGAGAGATTCCAAATCTTCCATTAGTGTTTCAGATATTAAGGCAAAGGTGCAGGATCAACACAGTGGAGGCAAGCTCCTTATCTTCTCTGAGATGCCAACTCAAAACACATCCCTTTCCTCAGCATTCCCCTTGGCTGCTTCAGGCTATATTCATTGCTGTGAAAACCATACAGTAAAACATCCCCAGCAGATCACAGAAGCTCTCAAAACCTGCAGAATCTTAACAGGCAATCCATGCCTAATTCCCAGTATTGATTTGTCCCCAAGTCCTCAAACATACGTAGTTACCTCGCTGTCTAAAACTCAGGGCTCCTGCCACACTGTAGAAATTGTAACATGTATTTTCATCCAAGATACTGCTTTCTTTTCTTAAGGGAGCTTGTTCCATGACCTCAAGCTAGTTATGCCTGGTCAGAGCAAGAATGCATGGCAGTGGCACACAGCCCAGAGCTTCCTTCTTTACATGCCCCCACAGAGTGCTTAGGTCCTTGGCTCAGATCTCAGTCCCCGCTGGATTTAGAGACAAGTGCATCCTAACCAACAGTACAGGAAACTCTCAGTCACAGATATGTCTGTATGTTTCTGCTCTCACAGATGTTTATTTTTAAAGCAGGCATTCTGTGTCAGTTGCTAATTTCTAAAGGGAAAACTTTCCCCACTGAGTTATCCAATCACTTGCATAGTCCCTGGCATGAAGTGAAGACTGAGTTCCAAACCTTCTAGCCAGCCCAAATATACCCTACCAGTAAAAAATGCATTGAAGAAAGACATAGACATATCCACTCGCATCTTACCAGAATGCTGAAGTACATCACTGAGTCACCTAAGGACAAGCCATTTCAGGGCATGATGCATCATGGCCTTCCAAGATTTCAACTAGGTTCTGTGTAAAGAACCAGGGCAGCAGCTTTGCATAGGTATAGGATATGGGAATGTGCAGATGCATGTGTGGGTAGTTGATTCCTTGAGCAGTGAGAAGACACCAAAATACATTTAAAAACCTGAATCAGTGATAGTGAATGAGTGCTAGAAACTTCTCACTAACTCAAAGCTTCTCCTGTAAAAGCACCATTAAAATTGAAGGATACTTTCTCAGCAATTACACAAAGAGCTAACTAGAATGAAAAAAATAAAAACTATCATCCCACGAGTAATCATTTTTTCCAAGCTGTTTAAAGACACTGGTCTCATGCTGGGGAACTCATCTTTTGCAGCTTTAGATGCATCTGTTCCGTAAATTAATCAACCTCGGAACTTTCAAGTGATTGATTTTCATACTAGTTAAAAAAAAAAGCAAATGAAACACCAAATAACATAATCTTCATCCTCATTCCAAATGAATTATAGTCCTATTTTCAGTACAGTATTTACCTTTACATACTAATTTCACTAATCTCGATTCAGTGGGTGATTAGGACAGTAGAGAATCTCCCCGGGATTTCTCTGTGGTTGCACACCAAATATTCCTGCCTGACATAAATGGCAGGAATATTAATGCCATTTTAAATGGACAAGTCCTTAAACGATTCAGTTTAATGGCTGCTTTACTGAAAGCTTTGTTTGCAAAAAAGGTCAAGCCCATTTCCCACACATAAACCATCATTTATGTTTCGGTCTTCTAACCAATGCCTGCAAATTGGCAGGCCCACCCCATACAGTTCCAAAAATGTCCTTCTCTGTCCTTAGGGCAGCTTCCAGCGGGAGCTCTCTCCCTGCTGTCACCACCTTTTTCACAGCCCGAATCACAGCGGCCGGACCCTCTGTGTACTGTCCCAGCCAGGCCCGGGCCTCTGCCAAGGCTGCGCTTTGGTCTGAGGAGCGCAGCGTGTCCTGGGCGAGCCCCATGCTCAGCGCTCTCTCGGGGTCCACCCGCACAGCCCCGCCCAGCAGCTGCAGGGCTGCCCCGCTGCCCACCATCCGCACCAGCCGGGCAGCTCCTCCCCAGCCTGGCACCAGGCCCATGTGCTTGTGGACGAACCGAATTTCACTTCCAGGCGTCATCAACCTGTCAATGAAAAACACACAGAGGTCAATCCACGCACCGCCTTCTGTTTTCAGCTCCATGGCCCTTAATTTTCTATTTTCTCCTCTCCTCTGCTTCCAAAGGCTGATGCAACTTGACAGCGTGCTCATTACAGCTAGAGCTGGAGTATCTTAATTTTTACATCACATGGTGCCATAACTGCAGCTTTTGGCCCGTCTTAAAATTAGATACATATGCTGCTACAAGTAAAGATTCTTAGTGTTCATACCGATACCTCTAAGTCAGTTCTAAAAAGTGTTGAAAACACTGATCCGCAGGGGACATGTTACATTTATTCACAGTGCAGCATTGCCCTGCTAAGTCATGCCTAAACCAAGAGGGCATTGGGTAAATCGCACACAAACTAATGAACAAAACAATTCTCCAGAGGATGGATGTGGTCTTAAGTACTGACATAAACTGGGGAGGTTGTCAGCACCGTGGTGATTACAGCACGGGTGGGGGCTTTTTTATCCTGTATTTTAGAGATCCATGTGAGTTTGATTTCTAATTGCTCATTACAGAGAGACAAATCAGGATAGATGCTCAACTCATGGCTCACAACGCACAATAGAATTGCTTTCTATTTATGCTTGCAATGTGTAATAGAATTGCTCCCCTCGACAAGTAACATTCCTCTTTCCAAAGATGTCACATCTTTCTTTCTGTGCTGCTTTTCTACAGCTTCTCACCTCCTTTACCTAAGAACTCATCCTAGGAGCTAATTAAGCTATCTCCCCAGAGGAGCTCTGCTGCAGCAGATTGTTCTGTCTTCACACAGTGGTCACACTGACAAATGTTAGGATAGCGGAAAAAACCTCTAGAAATAGAACACAAACCTCTAGAAATAGAAACACATAGAAAAGAAACAGACCAGTACTTGCTCTTTCTCAAAGTGATGTTCAGCAGTGTGGTTGCTTGCTGCTGATTGTAAGGCAAAAGATGGGAATTACACTTGTGAAGTAATTTAGCTTCTACTTCAAGCACTAATTGGCTTTTTGAAGACAAATCTTCTAATACTGGGGCCTATACACAAGTCTGTTTCCTAGGCTTGCAGTTTTCCGTAGTGAAAATACCGACATGAGCAGCTTTGAAAGGGGAAATAAAAGGAAAATCTTTAAAAATGCAACTACTTCTAGGAACTCACTGTTCTCACATCTGATTAGTTATTGTTAATTGTAAGTGTTGCCTTATTCTTAACGAGAGCACTATCAGCATTCATGCCACACTGTACTGCATCAGAATTGAAGAGCTTACGCTTTATCCCAGATCCAGCACAATGCACAAAGCAACAGCTGACGGGCCAGATTGCATGAAAGCCTTTTTGTAGAGATAGCAGGGGAAGGTTGTGTGACAAAAGGAAGAAAGCAGAGCATTGCAGGGGAGGAAAGGCTTTAAGCTAACATTATCAAGTGCTTCCCAGACCCAGCAAATCCCAGGGAACTCAGGTCTCTTCTCTCAAAAGAATGATTCTGCAATATTCCAGAACTCTTTTACTGGCTCAGCTTACTCTGCAATTTGCTCATACCCAGTGTCTCACTGGAAAAGCAATAATGAAAACATTATTAAGGGTTTAATTCTAGCTGTGCCGAGTGAGGCACTAGAAAAGAAAGGGTCATAGACAGCCGGGCATCTGATGCTAAACAACCTGTAGGCAGTCTCACAGGACAGCCACCACAGGTCAGGGAGGCCACGCTGCACTTGTGTATTTGATCTGAGAGTGTTTCAGACAATGTTTAGTATGTGGCAAGGGCTCTGTTTCCCTGCAGAGTCTTCACCCTCCTCAGAGAAAATGGAACCAAACACAATGAAAGGAAAGTAAACCACTGGCAGCTTAACTCACAAGAGGGACTGCAAGGTTGCACCTTCCAGAACTTCACTGGGATTCGCCCCTTCCCACAATGCTCCTTTGAACAAGCTCCAAAGAAAATACTGAGATAAGTGGTAGTCATATTGCACTGCCTTCAGGCTTAAGAAAGGTATCTTTGGTTTTTCAGACTTTTCCACTATGAATCCTCTCCTGAAGTCACACCATTTCTTACAGAAACCACCCATCATACTCTCTATAAGATTTATCACTCATTTGCTGTCTCCATGCCCCAGGAAGCAATGGAGACCTGAGCTCATGTCTGAAGAAGTGGAACCAGCTGCCAAGCCAGCCTGGGATCAGCCTCTGAATACCACCAGCTGCAGCCTCGCATACATATTTCCCTTTTTATTGTATGAAAGAATTGAGTCTACCTTCTGAGACATGACAGATCTGATCTCCCATTAAAAGAATTTATGTAAGAAAAAGTACATCAAGCATTACTTAACATAAAGAGGCAGACAGGAAAAAACTGGAAAGACCAAAGTACTATTGCTGAGCTGCTTATACCTTATTCATCTAGTACTGGCCCTGCCTGAGACAGAGTAGTAGATGAACACAAAATTACCCCTGATTCCAACAGTATTTCTGTTCTTGTCTTTCATGGGTAAGGAATTAAAATCTGGGTCCCCTGTACCACAGGGGAAGGTCATATTGCTAGACTCCTACACATATGCCTTCCCTGCCTTAATAAAGAAAATCTGTTACATGACAGTACTGAAAAAATATTTATTCAATGTAATTAATGTACAAAATGACAGAAGACCTCATAGTAAGCAGGGGAACATCCTTCAGAAATGTGAAGGGTAGCAAAATCCTCACAATATAAATTGGAAATAAGAGGTTAAGGTAATATAAGCCTCAAAATGCAGCTGAAGCCTTGAGAACCTTTTATTTCTATGTTATGAACATTACAACCCCCCTAGGAAGAAAGCACAGTCACCATGGGCCACATCCAATTTTGTGTTAGTCATCTAAAGCAAACGAGCTACAGCAAATGTTCCTGCTGTACATTTTAAAATGTTCTCAGCTGCGCTAAATGTTACAAATCCTCCCCCTTTGATCTGAGGATTCTTCCATTCTGTGACATCTCATTGAACCCACAAACAACTGACTGTCACATTGCATCTCATCACATCACTGGCAATGCACGTGACAAGAAACCTTGTTTGTTATTAACATTGCAGCCTAACAAACCCCACCCTTATATGCAGTACACATGCTCCCCTATAAAGCAGCACTTGCTGTGAGCTAACAGCTATGCTTCCTTTTGCTTAAGTACTTCCCAGCTACCTGAAGCCAGAGCATATACCATAAAAGCTAAAAATGCAAACAAAAATATACTTTCTCAATTTTCATACCTGCTCATTATAAATACTAATGTTAATCAGCTTTTCCAATGGGTATAACCAGTTCCTTGGCAGAACAAAGATATATATTAAGATTTGTGCTGGCCCTTACCTCATAATTTCCTGGACTTTGAGGTTTGAATTATAGTCAGCATTTTGACAAGGCAAAGGCACTAATCAAGCTTACTAGGGAGGGACAGATACCACCCTCTATTTTATGCTTTTTAAAAGCTCCTACAACTATGCTTTTGAAAGCCATTATAGGGGGAAAAAAATCTAAAACATTATGTGTGTTGTCAGCAACCTGAATTTTGTTCCCGTTCCCTGTTTGACTCCCAGTGTCACATAAGGACACAGCTCCTGATTTCTGATCCTCTCCTTTTAGTTGGCGTGAGACTGGCACACCATGGAGGGAGGCAGCTGGCATCACACAGTGCTGCAGTACCTGGTTCCCAGCTATGGCTGTACCCAGACACGGCAGCCAGAACTGCAGGAGATGACTTTTATCTTCCCCACAAAAACTTTGGCATCCTGCTCTCAAACCACCAATATTAATATAAATGATAAACAGAGCTTACGTCTTTGGGTGACAGTAAGTTCCCTCACCAAATCCACTACCTTCTACAAATTTCAGTAACGCCTATCTGTGAGGTGACTGAAACAACACAAAGTGGAAACTTCTCCAAAGACAAGAGTCAAAGGCCTTGGGATACAATTAAAAGACATCCATGATTTTAGCAGGCTGTAAAGCAAGAGTTACAGAAATAATAATTAATCTTCAAGGAGAACTACATATTTTCAAGACAGAGATGCAGGACACCCGGATAGATAAAAAGCAATGTCTATGGTCAGCCACACACCCACTTGGGCACAGGGAGATGGGGAGTGTGGGTTATGGTCAGTTCATCACACGTTGTTTTGGCCTCTGCTCAGGGAGAAGAGTCCTTCCTCTGCTCCAGTGTGGGGCCTCTCACACAGAGACATTTCTCTGCAAACTTCTCCAGTGTGATTCACTCTTCCACAGCGTGCTGTCCTTCAAGAACAGCCTGTTCCAGTGTCGGTCCACAAGTCCTACCAGGAAATCTGCTCCAGTACGGGCTCCTCTCTCCACAGGTGTACAGCTCCCTGCAGGACCCTGCTCAAGCATGGGCCTCCCACAGGTTCACAGCCCTCTCTTGGGCATTCACCTGTTCTGGTGTGGGTCATCTCCAGGGGCTGCAGGTGGATCTTTGTATCTCCATGGTCCTCCATGGGCTGCAGGGGCACAGCTGCCTCACCATGGTCTGCAGGGAAATCTCAACTCTGGCGCCTGAAGCTCCTTCTGTCCTCGTCCTCCACTGACCTTGGTGTCTGCAGGGCTGTTACTCTGACATGTTCTCACCCTGCTCTTCTCTGGCCAGAATTACAACGGCACAGTACCTTTTCTCTCCTTTTCAGATGTGCTATCACAGAAGCATTATTATCATTCCTACTGGCTCAACCTTGGCCAGCAGCATGTCCATCTTGGAGCCAGCTGGCATTGGCTCTACCCAACATGGGGGAACCTTCTGGCAGCTTCTCACAGAAGTTATACCCACTGCTACCCCTGTACCTCCCCTGCTACCAAAACCTGGCCATACAAACCTGAAACACCACCCAAACCACAGTCACAACGATTGCAGGCACAGGAAAAGAGAGCTGTTAAAGAAAGGAAGTTTCTGGGAAAATGGTAACGGAAGGAAGGAAGGTTATCAAGAGTCAAATACTTGTTTTAACCAGCAAAGAACAGAAGAACAAAGTTGATGTACAATGCTGCCATATACCTTGCCCAACATGTATGCCTTTCTAACACACTCATCAATACAGCATCAGCTTAATTAACTCTTTTTAAATTAAGTAACAGCAGTGTTATGCTGACACATGGCCAAAAGAGCTTTTTAAAATACACACTGCTGGATAGTGCAAGTTCAAGAGTTTGTTGAGAGGTCAGGTATGACATTATCTGCAGATGGTGTTTATCATGCAAACTGAACTTCCTTTGCCAGGTCGACATGAAAATTTAATGACCTTGCTGGCAAGTGGACAAAAGCTCATGTGTTTCTGGTTTAGGATTTTGTTAACTTTTCTTGGTGAGTGCCACCAGGACAATTCGCAACAGCAGCAGCTCTCACAGGCATGCTGGACCTTAAGTGAGCAAGAAAACCAGTCCATTGTCCACTTCTTCCCCGTTTTCCAGTGGCAGCTTCTCAACACTAAAAATATAATCCCTGTCCCACCACTTCACAAGCAAACTGCACCTCATAATCTCGCTCCATTGTCCTCAGCATCACAGCCGACAGATAGAGCAGATCCCAGTATTGATGGTGAGTTCCTGAAGCAAGTGAATGGGACTCAGGCAGCAGAGTTACACAGGTACTATCTGTGATCTGATCTTACTTTTCTTGCTGAGGCATACAAAATCCAACAAAAATAAAGTGCTGCTCTTACACACAAAGTGCTGCTGAACATACGCGGTGATGGTATGTTTTTAGTCAACTAAACTGTTACAATACATTAAAACAAAGCAAGAGAGAGCTGCAATTGTTGAATTTGTAGCACCAGAGCAAGAAATAAAATACCTGTTCTTTTATCTGTTCAGCAAAAGCCTTGATTTTGGATTAAAAAGAAGTCCTTTATTTCAGGTTGGTTCAATGCACCACATAAATCAAGTAATCTTTTCTAGGCTGCATTCTAAGCTTCTTAAATAGGGACAAGAAAAGCAGCTTTAAAGTGAATGGCTGAAATGCAATAAATGTTCAGATAAGGCAGAAATGGATAGTTGGATGTGAAAGCAATTCCATAAGAGAGAAACATCACCTTTGCTGTAAACGCACCCAAATAATTCTGTAGCTTCAGCTCCTTGGCTTGGGCAAGGACACTAAGGGATCATGCCACAGGCAAGGGGCAGCTCTGAAAGCTGGACCATAAGGAGCAATTATCTGGGACTGCAAATGCTGTTAGCCTGAGGTTTGGGCAAAGATAATCTCTTAAGCAGTCAAGCACTGTGGAACTTCACACTACTTTGAACAGTTCATGTAGCACATACCAAGTGGTTTGGAATCCTCCAAGCTCACTGCCTGCTCCCCATTTTCTTTAGCATGGCATGTGGATTTGCAAGGTTTAACTTGTACCTCATGCTCAACCCACTTCCAGTATCTGTATTCTAAATCTCAGAGTCAGAAAGATATACCAGATATCATGCACTTTCCCACTAATATGTCTGATACCTGTTCTCCCCACCATGGAAAGACATATTAAAGCATGTGTGAGAAACTACAGAACTTCCTTAGCAATAAGATACAAATTCTTCAGGCAGAATGTTCCTTGGCAATTGCTGCAAAACTAATCCCTACCTTCTCCTGAATGTTTAACAACGAAAGTAATTCCTGAGTAAAACCTTGAAAACACAACCTGAATATGAACTACTGCCTTGATATTTTCACAAAGCCACAGAGAGCCTGAAATGACTAAAGGTAAGGCTGCAGTCTGTGCCTGCAGAGACCTGACCTGGAAACCTAAACACTAACAAGTTAATTACATGACAACATTGTGTTCTGGTAGTGACAATTTGTCTTGTGCAAGCCTTATTCAACATTCCAATACATAAGCCTTCCACAGTTATTACAGAAACTCATCTTAAAACAACAAATGTATGAACCAGTCATTTTTGCAGTAGAAATGAATTTTGAAGCAGCAAGGTACTGTGGGAAGAATATTCTGCAGAAGAAATATGCAGTACTATACCAAAATAATTTAGCCAGTCAGCGAAGTTGCTGATTAGCAGCTTCCAGTTCTTACTTCAGTTTTCATGACAGATGTTTTTAGAATTAGACCCTTAAGAATAAGATAGTCTCCTCTAAAAAGCAAACTGAGACTAATTAATCCCTCTCTGCCTATCCAGTGCAGTGTCTCGGCAGTCTTTTTCTCACTACATCATCAAACAACTACCTAGATACTCTGTAAGTAGATTATCTACACAAAATGGCTACAGATTTTTCTGAAAGCCATCTTACTACACCCTCTATCACCAAAAAACCCCACTCTAGTTCTCTAAAAATGTTAAGAAGTGGATTCATCCTGAGAAGATTTAGTCATCATTTCACTTATCTTTCAATCTCACTTGATTAATTGAATAGGCTTTAAAGAACTAAAAAGACACAGATTAAACATTTAATCAACAACTCTTTGCTAATTCTGTTTAGCAGATTTTTTGGACTGAAGCAATGCAGTGAACATTGGCAAGCCATAACTGTTATATGCTTTCCTAACACAGCTTGCTAGTATTAATTCCCTCTGTATCTCTCCCGTATCTTCTTTCTCACTGAGAGCTTCTCATGTTCCTGCCCTATGCAGAGAAATAATAAGGCAATTAGACATTGCTGCAGTTGCTACTTCAGACCCGTGACAGCACAAAGTGAGACTTCCAAAGTGAAAATACTGTAAAACAGATAAAAGTAAGGATTTGTGCTACATGCTTGAGGTGATGGTCTATGGCATAAAAGCAAATCCCCCCAAATGTTTGCTCTTTTTGAAAATCCTTTAGTCAGATATTTACTTGACACATGACTAAATGGTAACTACTACAGAACATGAAAATGAAGACAAAATAGTTTAAAGATAGTCTGGGGGAACTGCATGCCTTGTGCTTATCTTAGATACAGTTGCTAAAAGATGCTTTGCAATTCCAGGTTTCAATAGGCTAAAAGAAGACTGTGCACATTAATAATCTTACTGTTTATCATCTTTAATCTATAAACTTTTCTACAAGAAAGAAATGGAAAGAAGTAGGTCCAGCTCCTATTTTAACAAGGCCATCAGAAAGCCACCTCTTGCAAATCCTTTCAGTGATTTAAAAACACTCCACCAATTAAAATCACTAAACAGTATACCTTCTTTATTTGAGGTTTAAATAAATTAAAATTATACTCAAGAAGCAAAACAAAAGAAAAATATCCTACCAGGCCTCCCAAGCACAGAGTGTTCTAGTCACACTTTAAATCACAGTGTCAAAGGAGTAGGCTTGATGCCATCCTAAGAAATTTCACTAACACAAAAGCTTGCCATTCTCACAGCTCTTCTCAAATTGTTTTACAGAGACTATATGGACTTTTATTTATAGTTACTGAATTATTTTGTAATACTCTTAGTGGAACCATTTTAGCCCTACTCAACACAAAAGCTAAGAATCAAACTTTACACAAAGTAGCCGAGAAAAATCTTTCATGTCTCCCTAGCACATATTGCCTTTTCCCCCTATCTTTGCTGTCCTCCAGTCAGATTTTCCAATGCATTTTATGGAAGCCTAAGGATCAGGGTAAAAATCAGATCAAGTAAATAGACTCCTAATTACAGAAGTATTTTCTTAAATAAGAGTTAACATTCTTCTGAGTTGTCTGGGAAACCTGAGGGAACTTCCCCGAGGGGTGAAAAGGGACCTAAACAATGAGAATTGCATTCTTCAGAGGAAGCTTTTAAACAGTAATTTATAATATGACTATCATGGTTTCTCACATCACCCAGAATCAAGCGAAATACAGAAGAATGAATGACAAAGTCATATTTTCATCTAGAAGCCCAAAACATTTGGTTGATGCTAAAATTCTGAAAAGTGGAGTCCTGAATCTAAAAAATGGAATATTTAGCAAGCAACAAGGGTTAGAGGAAGAGTTGGAACACTGGGACATCAGTGCAGAAATTGCTAAATGGACATGAGCCATTTTAGGAGGAAGGTGGTCTCTAGGAATAAACAGGAACTTAAAGTGTGGATAACCACCACCTATTGCCCAAATATTGGGATATTCAATGTAAGAGGAGCCTCCAAAATCAACAAAGTCAACTCAAAGAGGCCGCAAGATTAATAATTCTAAAGTAAGCCATTCCAGGGAAGAAGCACAAAAATAACACTGTTACTAGAAAAAGATCCCTTGGATAACCAGAATTAAATTATAATAGGCAGACACAGAGAACTGCATGTTCCCCAAAAAAGAGCATCTCATCAGTTGCAAAGTCTGCACTGAGAAAAATCAAGAAAGGGCCTTTCAGCAGCATGAAGGAGCTCAGTAAGAGAGAAGACCTTCTGGGAGAGTGCCCTGGCAAGACCCAAATTAAAACTAGTCTAGACTTGATTGTCAGAACAACAAGAGAAGTGAAATAGGGTCTATTTCTTAAACACTTCCCTGATCTAAAGAGAGGGGCTGAAAAAGGGCCAGAAAGATCCTTAGTTTGAGAGAGGGATAATAAAAGGAAAGAAAGATGGGGAAAGACTGCTGCTAATACCTTGCAAGGGGAGTAGCACAGCCTCAATCAAGACAAGGTAGGTAAGGTCCCTGCCTAGGCTGGGTACGGGTATAAAGTCTCTAAAGATCTTACCACATCTTGATATCTAAATAAAGTAATGTATTTATACAAAAGCACATATCTGAAGGCACGAGAGTTCTGAGAGCGGCCTTATTCTACAACCAATTACAAACCTAGGCAAACAAAGTCTAAACAAGACAATAACTAAAGCATAGAAATCTTAACACACAGAGTTCTAATGAAACAGCAAACAAAGCACAGAATTCCTAACAAGCAGAACTAGTAAGACTATAAGTAAAGCACATATCTGACATTACAGCCTCTAGGTAAATCAGCCTCCCATCTGACACCAAGCAGGATTTTCCAACCATGAGGTCACAATAACAGAAAGGGAACACAAGATCACAGATCCCAGACAGGGGTCCCGGCCGCAGGGATCACAGTGGCAATGGAGGGGTCCCCAACTTGGCAAGAGTTCCCGAAAGCAGGGTCACAGGGACAAGGAAGGGTCCCGGGGTCCCAAACCCTTGCAGTTCCCGGTTTGTTGTGGTTGGGGGGGGAGGTGAATTCTTCTAGGGGGATGTGGGCAGTCTAATCAGTGATCAGCTTTTCTGCTGGCACCTGGGTTGGTCACTCGGAAGTTTGGACACGCCTCTGAGGACACAAAGAGTTAAAAGCAGGAGTCTGAGGGGCTCGGCCTCTTTTCAGATCCGGGTGTCAGCAGAGGGATGTCTCAGGTCTCCTTCCCCTGCCCGGCCACGAGGCTGGGTGGGGGAGGGGAAACACGTGGTCGGCTCAGGTAAGCCGGAGCCCCCCCGGGGGTGGGGAGAAGAGAAGGGACAGAACTGGAACTGAGCTGCCCTGTCTAAGATGGAGGGGTGGAAAACTGTGGAAGTGCCTTCTGTGTGTGCTCACCCTTCTCCTCCCCCCCCAAACTCCGGGAGAAGGTGCTCAGCCACGTGGGGGTTTGCGGATCCTGGGAGTGCCTCGCCTGCAGCACCCTGCTGAGAAGAAACTGTTAACCCTTGCTTGGCAGAAAGAAACTTTTCTTAGACATTGATTCTCATGACTGGTAGTTTTCGGAGAGAGGGAAGCGGCCTGGGACCGAGATGATAAAGCATGATTGGAAGGAACTCGATGGAAGAATGAGAGGAGTAGCCTTGGAGCTGGACTTTTCTTGCATAATGTCAGCCATAGACTGAACTTGAGTCTCTTTTGAACATAAACTGCATTTTTGGGTGGATGCAGCTGCCCCTTGCTTTTGCTACAGTGACTGGCACTTGAAGAATTGGAGCGAGCAGAGAAAAGAGGGGGAGGGTGAGGTGGTGCCCTCTGCCCTCAGGGCAGACCTGCTCTTGGAACCCCGGCCCCTGGGTGAAAAGGGGGAGAGCTCGGCATGCAGCATCCTTAAAAAAGCCCTGTATGTAGTTTTGGCCTATGAGACAGCGGTGAGAGCGCTGGACATAGGAAAAAGAGAGTGTCACCTTAGCAGACTTCTCCGGGCGGTGCTATAGGTGACATAGAAACACATAAGGGGTGGACCCGTGTTTTCTGAGGAACAGTCTGTGGTGCGAGAGAGACTCCTCTCTCCCTTGCTGAATTGAAGATTAGTTTGTTTTTGAGTGGTGATTGTTTGATCTAAAACCCAGGGGTTAGTCTGTGAAGAGTGATGGGTGGGGAGGTAGAAACTGGGAGAAGAAATGTTCTAAGAAGTTTTTATTTCTGTCTCTGTGTGTGTTTAAGAGTATTTCTGTCCCTGTTCTTATGTAATTAATAAAGTTTTGGTGGGGTTTTTTTTTGTTTCAAGATTTAAGCCTGCTCTGCTCTGTTCCTGATCACATCCCACAGAAGTTGTTAGAGAAAAAACATATATTCATGAGTGCACTAACATCTAGCCAGTGCTAACCCATGACACGGTTGCAGAGACATGAACCCTCGCAGACTCCCCAGCAGCCCCGAACAGAGTCCCGGGGCAAACGCCGCAGGGGAAAAGGGAAGGGACGGGATCGCAGGGGCCAGGAGAGATCCCTGGGGTCCCGAACCCTCGCAGGAGGAAGGGACGGGACCCCAGGGCCCAGATGCCAGGCTACCTTTAGATGATACCTTTAGAATCCCATTCGGCTCCCTGGCAAGGCTCCTTCCTCAGGCTGCAGGAGGTGGAGGTTGGATCGATAGATCGGATTGATCAATCAATCCCCCGACCAACTGACCCAGAGGCTTTTTATCCCAAATTGCAAAATGCATATTCATATCTTTTATCTACACACTAACCAATCTAGGTACAATTCTAAAGTTCATAAAACTACGAAAAACAGTATCAGAACCTACGCACATAACATATCTATTAACGCAAAACACTATCTTACTAGCATAAGGTTCTACCTTGTTGTACATAAAACTCATACTAAAAATTATAAACAGTACCCTACTCTATTTTTGTTATGTCTGTACTCTATCACTAGGCCTGAAGCTGTGTCCTTCTACACTGAACTAGGACTTAGGGCATGTAAAGCTTAAAGCTAAGGGTTAGATTTCTACTTTATGCATTTAAAGCTTTTATACATTCTAATTTTTCTAAAGGCTTTAATTCTATCTCTGTACTTTTCACTCTCTGTGGAGGATCCATGGAAACATGGACTCCGACAGGTCCCCCCAAAGTCTCCTGCCGGTGATGTCTGCTGTCACACCGGCTGCCCTCCACACAGATTTTCAATCTCATTCTGGACCAGAATCTCCCAGAAATCAGGTACAGATGGAGGCTCACACACCAGACCTTGATTAGGGAGTTTAAATCTCATTTTTTACCTCAGGGTTGACACTTTCTCACCCATGGCTTCACAGAAGCCAGAGAGAAAAAAGCATGCTATAAAAAGCTACATTTCTTCTAAAAGGGATAAATGAAGCTGGGTATTGGAAATTGCAGAAAGACATTTTCTGTAGCAGGAATGAAAAATTGATTTAGATGGCAGATCACAAGTCAAGAAATAAGGGCCCAAAAAAAGCATGACTGATTAAAACTCCAAGAGCAGTATTAAAAGAAGTAAGATGAGCCTTTTTATTTTGTTTTTCCCTTCCCAGTCATTTTTCAATAAACTGACAAGAAAGAAAATTATTTGGCCAAACCACAAAGTGAATCTGCCCCATTTTCCAGGACGATACTTCTTTAGGCTCCCATGCAATGCCCACAGGTTCCATCCCCACCACGGTGCTGGGGGTGGGCAGCACCAGGCAGGAGGGCTCGGTGGAGATGGGGATGGGGCTGCCCAGAGGGCGCATGCAGCCAGGCCGTGTGTGCTGCACACACACATTGCGTGGCCCCTTCTCATTCTGCCATGTGACATAAAAGCTGTGTGAGCCACACATCACTGCCTCATCCTATCTTATGCCTAAGCATCCAAGTGAGCTGAGTAGTTTCAGAAAACAGCCAAAAAAGAAAATTAAAAGGTCTTTCCTAGGTAAGAGAGACAAACATTTTACAATTATACAGTTAGCAATAAAGACTGTCCTGGCCACAGGTGCTGCCTTGGACCTGTTTAGCACCCTCTGTGCACATACTGGCGAGGAGCAGCATGGTTTTACAAAGGCTTATTGAACACACACAGCTCAGATCACAATTTAAGAACACACAGAATCAAGAGAATAAAGCAGATAGTTGCACTGGGGAGCTCTAATTCCCCTGAAGTGTGCAGTATAAACTCTAAAAATCGCATGAATCACCCAGAGCCATAAAGTTGGACTGATGTCCTGTGATTCAAGATGCAGTGACTGGATCCTCCTTACAACCTGCAGATGTACAACAGCAATCCATTGGCTACCCTACTTCTCCTCCCCTGCTAATGTCCAATATTTTACTAACACTCTCTTCTTCTAATTCCTAGCTATTACAGTATTTTAATTACTCTGCTGTCAGTGGGTCCCAGGCACCTCAGTTACCATACAATTATTTTCAGAGCAGTTTTCATCTTGTCACAGCACTTGGGCCTTACCCATGAAGCAGGTTTTAGTTATTCTTTACAGGCTGCTAAAGCCTCTGCATGAGTGAGTGAACACCAAAATAATGCTCACAAAAAAATTACTCATGCTGGAAATCTGAAATGTTACATGAGTCTTTCCTTCCCAAAAAAAAGAAATTAGAGTTATTTGAATTCTGTTCAAGCAAACATTTTCAACAACAGATATGCCTTTTAGACTAAAGCAAAAATTTCTGAAAGGAAAGATCCAGTGATATTTCACCAGATTCTCTGATGAAAAAGACCAGCTGGAGGCAAAGGTGTTTGCTTACAAATTTTTAGTCAAATTTAAATGATAAAAAAAAAAAAAAAAAGGTATAGTGGAGCTTGTTTTCAAAGAGGAAATATTGCATTTTTTAATTATATGCAAACTTTCATGCCACATATGCAAACCATGTTTATAACTTTGGCTTCCTACATCTTTATTTTCATCATGTATGTTTATCAAAACCATAGAAAACCAAACAAAATTCTCCCAGACCAAATTCAAAAGTCTCTTAAGGCAGGAACATTTCAATCACATTTTCTCCTCATCTCTACTGCTGATACACAAAGGGGAGGAGGGGCTTTCCAACAGTGGCTGACATTGGCATCTAAAATATCAAAAACACAAGGACCACCTCAGTCAGCTGAATTGCCTGAATTCAGCTGACTGGACAGGAACAGCATTTCTTCACATCAGCCCTGTGAGATGCAAGATCCAAACTGTACTAATTATTTATGATGGATTTGATGTATCAGGTTTCTGCAAGTCACAGCATGAAAAAACTTAAAATACAACATAACATCACACTAACAACCCTTCACAAGACACAGGGTAACAAGACACGCTTTGAAATTCAGCTGTCTTTGCACACAGTGCTACTGATGCTGCATTTGCACTTCCTACACAATTTCTGACTAAAGCAAAGAGAGATCATTTACTTAGTTGAAATCACTGGTGATTCAACTATAATGGAATGTTGCCACTTTGTCAGGATAACATATTAATTTCAAACAAAACCTGACTGTTTTGGCTTGGTTTTTAAAAAAAATTATCATGGTGACTGTGACCTAAGTTTTCCAGATATGATATGTGTCTTCAGAGATTTTTTGGGGAGGGAGGGGAAGAGAACAATGTTGTAACTCAAAAAGGTATAAATGAGATAGATAATTTAACACTAAAATTCTACATTGCAGCAGTAACCTGTTACTTCTTCTCTTTACTTTTTAATACATAGTATTAGTTATACTGATGGGGATCTCAAACCAACTTCAGATCACTGATGTCATGTTCAGACTACCTGGACAATAAGCAAGTACATTTTCAGCAAACTGTAACATCCCCCATAAATAAGCCTAAGGGTGTGACCAATTATCACCAAAAGTATAATTTCTCCTGCTATCTTTTCATTTACAATCATTGTTTCTTTCACCCATATGCAAATCCATGCTAACTTAAATAATTGGAGTTTCCTCAGTCTGCATATTTGCTTTTTGTTCATGAATATGAATCATCAGTACACAAAATAGGACTGGAACACCTAGTAACAGACCATGAATACAGCAGAAGTTCTTATACAAACAACTGTTTAAGCACAATAGGAATCTATTTAACACAAGAATTTACTATTTGATTTATTCTTACTGAAACTGCCAAGTCACAGCATGGTAATTAATTTCTTTCTGACTACAGAATCCAGGAAGTAGGAAGCTGAAGCCACTAAGGTTAACAAGTGCAAACAGTTTACAGACTTGTTTCATACTATTTTACATAAATCTGGAAGGAAGAGGAACACAGAGGTCCAGCCTTAGAGGCTCCAAATCTTCGCTAAGACCTTGGGTTGCTTTGGCTCAGAGACAAAATTAAACTCGGGGGCTGAAGAGGAAGACTGGAAGTTGCAATTTTGAAGGCAATGTTTACAGTGAAAGTAGGTTCAGATCCACACAACGCCTGCTTACATCTAGGGAAATTGAGTCATTTTGGGAACATCTGGTCATTTCAATGATGTGGACCTGATGTAACCCTGATGTGGAAGACCACCCTTCAGAGATCTACAGCGTTAACTATATTGCTACTTGGAGTGACAAAGAGAGGAAGAGTTCTTTTCACAGTCCTTCAATAGCACATGACAGGGCTAAAAAATGAAAGTGCTAACAGAGACTCAGGGAGACATTCTCTGGAAGCAGATCCAGTGCAAAGTTAGGAAGCTGAAAGCTGTGTCTTCAAGGGAAACTGAGGGTATTTAACATCTCCCTAGAGTCAAAAGGAGTAGATTTTATTCACACCCCCTACAGTTCTTTGTCATCTCCTAGAGACTTAGCTCCTCCTTTACACTGGCTCCAGCCAATACTATATTCCCTCACAAGTCACTCTAGTTAACTGTAAAAACAGGAAAACCCTAGGCTTTCTGTCGCTTTTCAGTGAGATAATTGATTCATACAGGTATCTTCACTGGTGCTTGGCAAATGAGTGGTAAGATATGAGCTGCGAATCTGCAGCAGGGACACCCTGCTCCCATATCCAAGGAAGCTGTTCAGGCACTCCATCCACATGAAGCCACAGTTAAGTATAACCTCACCTCAAAACCACCAGACTGGAATATATAAGTGCTTCTCAAACTTCATATTACCCAATTTGTGGAGCTATCTGATAATAAACATTATATATATATATATATATATATATATGTATAAAGTAATAGTGAAGATCAGAAATGATGCATCAAACTCAAACACCTCAAATACCAGTTTACACTGAGAATTAACCACTTCACAGATGCAAGCACAATGGAAAATTCCAGTGCATTTGTTCTCTTTTTCTCAAATTCTCTTTGAAACCTCAATACTTCTCTGTGATGGATTAACAGCTCAGTGTATCAGCAAGTATCAGAACGGGTCTAGACCTGTATTCCCTAGAATCTGCCTTATCTAAGTTTTCCATTATCTGGGCTATCTCTGTTTATTATTATCATGCAGCACATTTTATCAGGTGCAGACAGGATTGTTCAACAGAAAGGATGTAAGATTGCATGGTACAAGTGGTCTAAAACATAGACACATGCTGATAAGAAAAAATTCACTTACCCAGATAAGATGGTTTGGCCTCCCAAAGGCAAAAAAAAAACAAAACAAACTAAAAACCCCAGAATGAAGAAAATCCCTGCAAAAACACAACTTCAGAAAGAAAGCATCAACTCAAATTCATGCTTTGTTGATATTATTTGAATTTCCACTAAAATCAAACACTGGTAAATTTGAATTGTAGACTACATCTAAAAATCCTCAGCCTGAAAGACTGTAAAAACACAAAATTCAATCCCAGATGAAAACTGGTAAAAGACCCCCAATACCAGTGCATAAATTCAAGGCAAATAACACAAGCTCTTGAGCCCATTTCTAGCAGTGGTTACTTAACCAGATGTCAAATGTACCATGTCAAAAAAACAGAACAGCCTTCTTAAAGGCAGGCAGTATGAGACAAAATCATAACCAGAATCTTGTAGTAACAAACCCCCAAGGGCTCTAAGAACATGAAGTGATGTAGGACTGCATTGGAATTCTATAATTGTCAACTGATTTGCTGGACATTTTAAATACACATACACAAACACACATACACATATATTTATATGAGACCAAAATTCTATTTAGTTTAAAAAAGTGATCTATGCCACACAGCAAGCACTTGAAGATGTGAGAACATGGTGTCTCAACCTTAAGGAGAAGGGAGAACCCAAGATTCATAAATGCTCATGGTTGAAAGGAATGGCAGAAGTCAGAGAGGCTGCAAAAGCTTACAGAGTTTTATTATTAATTTACATGCTTGGCATGGACACTGTTATTCTAGTCCCTGACCTCCCAGTGTAAACACACAGCAGTGAGTTTTGGATAGGGGGTAGGGTAAAAGAGAAGAGAGAGAGTGATAAATTAAGGAGTGTGAGAGAGAAAGAAAGGAAGAAAGAGAATAAAAGAGAGACCCCCAGTTCTGGCTCCAGCATTGCCACAGCTGGAGCACCTAGGGTCCTGTGGTACACACACACCTAGGCTTATCTTTTTATAGATATGTTTACCCTGTCCTGGGGGTAAGCTTCTCATTTTCTATGCAAATTAGTTATCATGCACAGTCCTTTCTTCTAGATCTTTCTGGAAATGGGTTAGAGGCTTCAAGGGTCTTCGATGGTCTTAATCCCCCACTACAGTGCATGACTGCTTCTCAACCTCATTCCTGCACTTGCCCTGTACTGAGTTGTGCTTACCTCCAGGCACCAGAACAAGGACATCTGTCCCAGAAAAGTGCTGCTCTACCTTCATCTGGCCCACATCCTGTTCTTTCTCACAGTGAGTTATTACCAACAATCCTTATTTGGCTCCATGGCTATCCAGCTATCAATGTTTGAAACATACCCATTTTAGTCCCTTATCTTCTAGGCTTCTAAAGACAACTCACTCTCAGATTTGGCTACTGATTCTTCTCTGATAATGTGCAGCAATCTTACAGCTCACTTTGTGAGCCTGGACTCTGCAAGAACTCATGAATATGTGAACCCCATCCTGCTACATTCACATCAGGCCCTGCCCAATGAAAAATGCTACTATATACTGAGGCACCCATATTTCAATCAGCTGCATCTTGTGCACCTCAATGCTCTTCCTGATAAAATTAAAAGCCCAAATCCTTGTACAGGGTGAAAGATTTCCAAAGAAGCTCATGTGCTGTGCTCTGAGGTTCTGAAACCTATTTTTGAAAAAGTTTACTGTAGCATACTAAAGTCTTTATGGCTTCCTCCACTTCTCCTTTTTGAAAGGTGAAACAACTGTAAAGTTTGTCTTAGTGGAGCTACATCCATGCAGAGATTAGATAATCATCTGCTCCTTTGACTTCCCATAAGTTGCATTTAATGCACTAAATACAACTTGTAAAAGTAAACAAATGTAAATTATCACAGGAACACACACACAAAAAGGTATTTAACAACATTTAATTTCATTGTATCTCTTACTAAGTGTTTCATGGAGCATGTTTAACACTTTAAAATGTAACACTAAGTATTCCTACACTTTTACAGAAATATAGACACCACACCGCTAAAATGAAAGAAGGCCAATTTGATAAATGCAGTATTATTCACGTAAGCTAATAGTTAGCTCAGCACTTACAACAGTAACAAAACTGGCCCTTTGCAACTTAACTGTGAGCATCAACTACAGCTGAAGGAATTATAGTTCATTAATTTATTTTCTAAAGAAGAAAAGGAAATTATCTCTGTTTCTACCTATGAGCCTATTCTGAAATCAATGGTATGAGAAATGGGCAGTTTTCCATCTCTGCACTCTCATCCTCTGCCTCAAGACACCATTCTTTAAATTTGATTGACATGGCAGGGACATGCCTCTACTTGGACTGCAGCAGCATTAGAGAGGAAAAAGGAGGTAGGGGGAAAGAGCCTGTTTCCCAGAAGCACTTAGATGCAATGGAAGTCCACTTGCCAGGGGATGTAGGACCAAATATTCAAAGTTGTAGATGTGTGTAAAAGACCTACACAGACATTGCCCCAGCAAGATTTCTCAAAGGCACCAATGTGAAGCAGAAGACAAGGCAGCTCAGAATTCCAAGTTAGCTATTCTGCTTATTGGTTGCTACTGCACTGCAGTAACTGCACTCAGAGGTTATTGTGATCTGCTAATTGCACAAATGGATTCATTACCAACTGCCTCTTCCCCATATCTGTCAGCTTATTGCCCAACAATCCACTACCATTCCTGTTTTCCTGTCCAAAGTTCTCAAACAATCTTGCCAAATCTGCTCTCCTTACCTTTACACATTCTTGTAAGCACAAGACACACTTCAAGTACCAAAGCAGGTACTTCAATTATTTGTGAAATTCCATCTCTAAATCCAACATCACATTCACTTCTGCACCTCACTGAAATGGCTGCAGTGTCATGCAGAGCTGTAAAATACATTAACATTTGGCAGCAGAAATCACGAGCCACCTTCAAGGGCTCAACTGTGGCACACAGAAAAAAGTCAGTATTTCTTGAAAATATTACTAAAATGCTCAGCTGTCTGAGCAAGTTTCATACTTGTACCCTTCTACATTACTCAGTTTTGCAGTAATAATTTAGATAAATAATTATAGTGTCAGAACATTTATCGTTCCAATTTTCATATCAGAAAAAGTCTGAAAGGAAATTAATTACCTTGCCCTTATCTGAACTGATCTGATTTTTTTTTTCCACTAGCAACATGTTTTTGATCTTTATAAGGATGCTGCTCTTCTGGAGAGTCATACTGCAACAACACATAAAACAGCTAAGACTGAAGATGATGCTTTGAGAAGACCTCTTCCTCCAGATTAAGGGTGGACTGACCTAAGATACTTTCCCTTTTTATCATTGTCCTTATGTCAGAAAAAAATGTGCCAAAGTTCACACAACCCCCCACCAATCCAATTTAAAATGAGCCAGCTTAAAACAGAGTGAGACAATTAGCCACGAGAACCCTACAGGCAGAATGTACCAGTAATATCTTAAACCACCTCAGCTATTTTAAAATTGGATTTGTCCACACCTCTACTTCAGCAGAGATGTGCACCATGCTGCCAGACCACATCTCAGAGGAGGTACCTAGGTCACTTTGGTTCAAGTGAGTTGCTCAAACTGTATCAGTATAGTTAATGTAGTACAAAGTGGAAGAAATAAAAGTGATAAAATATTTCAGGTGAAAACCAAGCAGTTTGGTAAACAGAGACTGTGAAAAACAGAACCATATTTGCAAATCTAGACATAAAAGCAGCCACAAAAAATTCATTTTGTTTTTAAAAAATAAGATGTCCAAACAGTTTATTTAAGGAAGAGAATAAATCTCTGATTTCTGTCTCAAGTTCATCTTTTATCATCTAGTGACTGAGGACAGAATACCTATTCCACTAACATCTACTTACAGTCCTAAAAAACTGCCAGAATTTTGTCCTCAGTATTAGAATTCTCAAATTCAAGAGCAATAACAGCAAAGAGTATGTTTCTGTCTTGTTGCTGTTATTAATTAATTCCCATTTGCTGCTCCTGAATTGCTGTTATTTAGTTGCACTGGATGGGTGTGTAGAAAGTAATGGAAGATGGATCAACAGCTGTAGTTATTATGAAAATTATGGCAGTGCATGAGAGGAATTGCAGCTGCTCAATTCATGCAAATAAGAGCTACTTGACAATGCCTGTAATTACACAGCATGTCAAAACAGCATAGCTGGAGTGTAAGTAGAGACTACATATTTTAGAAAGCCAAAAGATTTCCATTTCATTATATTCCCATTCCCTAAACGCCTATTTAGAGATAACAAGAACCACTTTCTGTCGACAGGCTCACAGATAGAGAAAGGTCTGCTGAGTCTCCCAGGTGCATTCTCCTGCCAGCACTGCAGCTGTCAAACACAGAGCCTCTCTGCTGTTTCCCAGGCATTTGTAACACAGCCTGGACTCACATCACAGCTGGGCCTTCAGCTCACTGTGTGCTGAGCAGATAGAAAGAAAGATCCAGCCACGTCTACTTTCAAAGCAAAGGAAGATTGCTTCCAAGTGGCTCAGATAAAGCAGATACCATCTCCTCTATCCAAAGCCTCTTCCTGATACCTGGAACAGCACTGTAATATTCTAGTTTACTTTTGAGTGTACCTTCTTTCAGCTTCTTTGCAGCAATTCCTTTTCCACTTCAGGCAGTAAGGCCCTCTTCAAGAGCACATTTCCTTTTCTTAGATGAAAACTTCACTAAAAGCTCCTCATTTTCAGAGATGCTGCCCACTACTGTGCTTACCCTGTTATATCTGTAGGCTATTTGTACATTAACAATGGTTTATATAAAGTGACATTTTATTACTTTAGTGTCTTCCCATTCCTGTTCTGCCTGTTTAATTAAAACCCTCTTTGTTTGCCAGTTGTTTCATGCTAGCAAATCCCTGCACGGCAAAAAAAAAGGGATAAAACCTCATTTGTTTTCCTCTGCACCTCAAACTCTTGTTTCAACAGCTGTGCAGCACAAATTATGTTACAAATAATAAATCCAGAACAAGAAATACAAGAGCAAAAAGGAGTTTTATTTATTTATTTTTACTTATGACATTCACATAAAGAGACACAGGGAGATACACAGTTTTGCAGCCCTCCTACCTATCACTCAGGGGTGAGTTGGACCCACTTGGTGTGTAACACAGTCAGTTGCTAAATTTCCTTACTGCTCTTGTTTCACACAGTGATTCAAACCACATAACCTGGCAGAAACCACAACTTTTCCTGTGAAGTCTGATGACAAAATCTCATTGCAAATGCCTTGGCACCCAGGAACATGACACCTGGTAGAACTGGTACCTCAAGCTTCTCACATTTCAGTTGGACAATATTAAATCACTGACCCAACATAACAGCTACACAACTTGTTAGCCTTACCTGAAATCACATGCTGTGGTAAGTTCTGCTCCTCCTCCAAAAGCCTTTCCTTGAACTAGTGCAACACTGATCAAAGGCAACCTACACAAGAGACTTTAGTAAGCAAAATTCATGCTTTTAGCCTTTCAGAAATTACAAAACAATTCAACCAAGCCATTTCTACAATAAAAGTTGAGAAAAATATACTGCTCCAATTTATTCAAATAACTACATCTTTGTGGTCAATCAGCACAATACCAATTCCACTTATGTCAAAATTACTATTGCATAATTGATACAGAATCCCAAAATGAAACAGCAAGACAGATATTTTAAATGGAATCAAAATAAATATCATATACTGAAAAACACATGTTATGAAAAATCCCTGCTATAGAACATACCTAAAAAGACTACCTGCAAGGAGTGATAGGATAGCAACACAAGATTCTACTCTAAGCCAGTACACAACAGAAAGCAGCAGAAAGAGACACAAAGAACTGAAGGGCTGGGTTATCTAAAATTAATGAGATTTACCATGACAGCTTCAGCAGCTTCTTCAAACAGAGTGCTACTATCTCAGTCATCAACAAAACTTTTTTTGCAGACAAAACCTTTTGAGGAAAGCAGCAATCTGTTACCTTTGTTGGTGTTGTATTTAATCATGTTCAAGGTATTTAATCATGTTCAAGGTAATTCAAAGGACCGAGGGAAGGAAGAGTATGTTTCCCCACTGCTGATGTGAAATGAATACTAATGACCAGTGACTTAAGATAAGGCAAGTTCCCGTAGAAAGGAAGACAGCTGGTTAGTCACAGAATCTGCACACTCATACAGCTGTTTCGTCTTTTACTATGAAGAGACATTTTTTGAGCAGTTTACAAACCACATTCAGAAGTCAGCATCCTAGTCATAACCACATGTCTGGTTTTAGTTCTCCTTTACAGAGGCACCAACACTTTCTTACAGCCCAAGTTCACTTACAAGCTGCAGCACACATACAATACACAGCACAAGAGAACCCACTGGAAGAGGGCAGTCTCATTTTTCCTGTGGTTTATGAGAAACCAGAAGATGTAGGTCCAAGGTGGTTACATCCACACTCTAATCCCTTAGAGGCACCTCTTTCAGGATCACAGCCAGCCTCAGCTCTGAGGGAGACTAATCCCATGTACAACAGATGTCCCCAGACAGCAGTTCAGTGCTCCCCCTGAACCATGGCTTAAAGATACGCTAAGTCTACACACCTGAGGTGGGAGCTTAATCTTCACACATCTTCCTCCTCTTAGCTTTGCCCCATCAATTTTGATTATATGGAGACCAGCTTATGCAAATGGCTTCCAATCCCGAGGATTCCTTACAGTACTACTAATATAAGTCTCCAATCTCCTGGGTAACTTTACAGAAAAATGTTAATTCATAACATTTTCTCATATAGATTATTTAAAAACAAAGAATATTTGAAAACAAAGAGTATTCGTCTTCAAAGAGTTCTGAGCAGAAAACCACAGAGAAAATCCCACAAATGCATTTAATAGAAACATGACTTCTTAAGAGAAGCTAAGTCTGAAGAAAAGGTATGAAGGAAGAAGTACCAGATGGTAGAATTGACTATACTCCTTGTGTGAAGTGGGAAGATTAAATAAATATATCAAATAAATGTTACCTGTGTAGGCTGCATAACCTGTTCCTGTTTGTTATTTAAGACCTACTGACTTCCACCAAGCTAGAGAGGTCCAGTTTCAGAAAATTTGAAGGCCTAGATTTCCTTAACTCTGGGTATCTCTTAGCTCTACAGATAGAAGCCTAGGTTTTTTTCTCCTGTTCCAATCTCTGGAAAGTCTAATACTTGCAAAATGTTAACATCTAATTTAAATCCATAAATACCTACCTGATTAACATGTGTGAATACAAGGTCTGGGATTCAAAATTACATACATAAAACTATGTATTTAACTTTAAACATCACGTTAAAGAATTAGCCAAAATACATTCTGATACTTATAATTACTTCATAAACGAGTAAACAAAATATATTACCTCATAAGTCTGGTTAAGGTGTTCTGCATAAACATGCACATATTCATCCCATCCTACAATGAATAGGAAATTAAAAATGTTAAGTGATCTTAATGTGAAGCAATTAAACACACAGAGGACTAGAAAGGAGTAAGTATTCTTTATATTTACTTCATCTGGGTTTTGTCTCTTTGGTTCATGTTGCCCAAATTCTAGCCCAACCCCACTATGCATAAATAGAAAACCTAATATAAATCAGGTTAAAAAAAATCAGAATTCAATTGACTTATATAAATTTCAGTTATAATTAAGCCACTGTTAAAGTAATTGCAATACTGAATTTCTATGTTGTGAAATTTTAGTGTTTCCTCTTAATTTTCTCTTCCCACTTCAAGTTGAACACCTGTAAATCTGAGTTCTTAAATTCTGTACAAAGCCATAGTGTGCTACATACTTTTTACTGGTCCAAATCCATAAAGTTTTAGACAAGATACAATTTACCAATTTAATCTTTTATTGGCTGGGCCAAAAGCATTTCAGCTAAAAAAAACCCCAAAATACCAGACCACAAAACACTGAAACAAATAAAAAACCAAACCAGAAAGAAGATTCTTCTCATCTCTCATCCTTTATTTTTTATATCTCCTTGCAATCAACAGTGAAAAGGACAGAAGTGTTTCCTTCTAATCCAATACAAGAACTAAAGGGCTCCAAATAAAATACGTTCAAAACAAATATATCTTCCTACAATGTGTCGTTAAAATGTGGAACACTCGGCAGCAGGGCATTACACCCTCTACACAAATTCAAGAACAACTACATAAACTCGCAACATGAAGAGCAACCAAAGGTTATTACATGGAAGGCAACACCTCTAGCTCTACAAGCCTTAGTCACAAGTTGCTGGGGGCTAAGAAAATATTTCGAGACAAAATCATTATCTATCTTGTTATCATCCTCTTTCTCAGACATCAAGAATTGATCAGGAATTTGACAAATAACTGGGCTAAGTGACCCAGAACCATCATGTTCACATGCATACTGAATTGAACTACACATTCATTTATCCCAGATAAAAGAAAAGACTTATGTTTGGACACCGTAAAAATAAAAAACCAGTAGGTAAAAATTTCAGCACATCTTTCAAATAATAAAGAAAAAATCCAAACAAACCAAACCCAACATCTCTTTACCAGAATTTACTAATTTCTAAAACACAGTTTTGCAGAAGTTGGAAAGTTAGAGAACCTGCCTGAATTAAAAGCCTCTGACTCATACCTCAGGGAAAGAAAAGATATGCATTAAGCCTGTAGTACATCTTTGGAATAGGACCTTGAAATAACAGTAGGCCAATTTCAGGTGATTTATTGTCCATTTAGTCATGTATTCCCAAGAGCTGCTCTGCCCAAAGACAACCAGCTTTACGATGTTCAGGCACAGATCTCTGGCAGATGCAAGTGCTGTGACAATTGCTACACAAGGACCAGCATTTAGTTTTACTACACTAAAGGACTGCCTAAAAATTTTAGCACATTGATTTATAAAAGAGGCTTTTAGTTATCACTGTAGCCATCTCCTACACCCCCTAAGAACAGTAGCAGAATTTCCATTCCAAATTAGAGAACATTCAAACCCTTCATGATAGCTGCCTTAGTGGCTAAGTTCAAAGCCCACACAAACATATTGATACCAGTTCCCAGACACAGACTTGCACAATTCCCATATTACAGGTCAAGATCAAGCTGCATAAAAGCTCTTCAGAGAACATGATTTTTCACTTCATCACAGCAGAATCCTTGCATTCAAACTGGCCTTCTCAATTCATGACAAAATCCAAAACGGTAATTAAAGATTTATTCCAGAACAGACAAACTTGAAAAACACCTTTATTTCTGAGCAGACTAAAAGAAAAGTTTTCATTCTCTCAGGTGGTAGAGAGATTACTGCATAGCTCAGGGAAAAATGCCTGCAGAAAACACTCCAAGAAAAAAAAAAGAAAAGAGAAAAAAAAAAAAAAAAAAAAAAAAAAAAAGAAAAAAAAAAAAGAAAAAGCAATTGCTTGAGTCCTGGCAAATAAACCCTTCAAATCTTCCTGACAAGAAAAATGAGGCTTCTATTCAGATAAAATATTCTGACTAAGAAGTGTTTGCTACAGTCTAGTAGAATAATTATATTTGCAGCTCTAATACTGTCCTTGAAGTAAGAAGATGTCTAACTAGCAGAAAGGGAAGTAAAATGCAGTAAAATACACTACATATGGAAGAAAAGGATTAATAGCTTGGAATGGGCCTAGGAGAGGGAGGGAAGAAGAAAGTCACCTTCATAAAGTAGAAAACTAACGCTGGCTCTTATTACTGCAAGAGCTTCAAATCCATTTTCACTACAGATGGAACAATATTTCTATATAATCTCTAACTGCTCCAAAGTCCTCCCTCCACAGCTTATGCTTGGAAACCTTTGTCCTAGGGCTTCTAGACAGGGACCAAGGAAAGAAAAATTCTCCTTTGTTCTTCTTTCTCTGAGCTATTTCAAGAGCTATTCTTGCTTTCCAAGTAGGCAACTTTTCAAATCTCACTCCAGAATTAGGTTCTTGCTCTGGGAATAGCTTACAAAGCCTTACAAAGACATCAGGAAAAGTTTTGTGGGTTTTTTTTTTTTTTAATTTAAATTCCACTATTCATTTACCTTCTGTGATTTGGTTATGTAATGTTAGCACTCAGAAAAGAAAAACAGGCAGGGGACCTAGATTTGTTTCAGTTAGGAACAACTGAACACGGGAGAAGGTGAACAAAGGAAGAGGAAAAGAATGAAGTGGAAGAGGAGGACAAAGAGCCACTAGGGGGCACGAAAATTCTTCAGCATTCTTGGCCATTATTCTGCCTATTCTGGGCCACAGGGAAAAGCAAACTGTACCGAAAATTATGTAAAATACGGTCCTTCCTCAAACAATTGGTTGGATAAAATAAAAGTGTTTTCAGCAATTACTAGAAGATCTGGGCTAAAGCAGCCTTAAAAATACATATATAAAGGACAGCTCAGTTGTTTGAGGATGTTGCTAATAACAACAAGGTCGTGGGTTCAATCCATACACTTAAAGGTTGGTCTTGATCATTCCTGTAGGTCCCTTCCAACTCAGAATATTCTGTGATACTGTGAAAGACATACCAGTTCAGGCATGAAGCTATTCACTTTTGGAGGTTTTTTTTTGCCTTGGTGATGCCTGTGGACAGAAAACTTAACCTGAAACCAGACAAAATACTCTCATCTGCATGAAGTTAGAGAGGAGTTCTGTAGGACTGAAGAACAGCAAATGCTATTCCATATCCTAGTAAAGCTTTATTAAATAAAGACTATTAAATCCCCTCCCACCTAACAGATGGTTTAGGATCCATTATAAAGAGTCTCTCAGTAAAAGATACATAGCTTGAACTCTCCAAAGTAAATAGAAAAGCAACTACGTTTAACTATTCTTGGAGCATTTCTGGTGACTCTTAGGCTTTAATTTCAATACTAGCTGAGATCTATGAGATCTAGATTCTGTGCAGAGAATTCTTAACAAAGTTATAACTAACACATAAACATTTCATTCTGCCCAGTATATCTGTTATCAAACCTAACCCTTGCAAGAGCCCTCTCTGCCACTGCAGTGGCTCCAAGTAATTTGTATAAGCATACAGAGAGAATAAGAATGCAGAAATCTGAAGGAAAGCCTAGACTGCAAATAAGAAAATACCTGACCTTGCTAGGCTTCAGCTCCTTTACTATTGGTATAATGCTCAAAGAAGTTGAGTATTGCAGATTAAATTTTTTTAAAAAATCAATTTACAAAAAAATCATACATACATCTATATTTTTTTAATTACAAGTGCTTATAAAATATCCAGATGAAAACTTCCCCCAAATCCATTTATATCTATAAAGTATGACATTTCCAAATTAAAAAAAGCATCTCTCTTGCGGTGTTCCAGAAGGGAAACAAAGTGTCCTATACACTTTGAAAACTGGACTGTCCTATTTATTTCACCAGGCCACAAATAAAATCTAAGACATTGTGGGGCTTATGATAGGGGTTTAGCTTCACCAACAGAAAAAAAAAATCCTCACTAAAGATAAATATCAGATTAACCCAGCTTTGTGTTCATGTTCCTACTGGAAGGGTCAATTAAAAGTTTCATTAACTTGGTTAAATCCTGAAACTTGCAGAAAAAAGCACCAGGATTGGCACTTAGCACAACTGCAAACCAGGTGTAACAGCAGCACAGGAAGACCCTTTATCCTGGCAGCTGGCAAAGCCCTATTTCACATGTTGCCAAGTCCCCATATTAATCCACAGAAAGAAATGTAGCACATGTGAAAGCTGTTCAAATGGGTGGCATGAGCAAAAAATTGCTATCAAACCCCAACCTCTTCAACTCCATAGTTACACACAAGACTCAAGTACAGCACAAGAATTGCATTTGTTCTCCCATTTCATGAAGATCCAAACAGAGTTTTGGTAAAATAGAAACCTTTCTGTAATAGCAGCCATGCTACTTAAATTTCTTTTTTTTAACCTTTAGAATATGTGAAATTATTACTTTTATCTGTTTCTAAAGGTCAAACTACAGAAGCACAGCTTATCTGACATGTAAATTCACCATATACTGTGAGAAACTGAAATGACATTTTTAAAACAAAAGGCTAAAAAGAACACAGAGTGTAGGAATTTAGAGTTATGAATCACTTACAATAACACTTAAATCACAGCTTGAAGGAGCTGACAGCATTTTTTTGATCATTCAAGCTCCATTTTGTGACTTGCACGTAAAACTGCAGAAGAAGCGTAGTGCAACACCTCTGTCTCAAAAACCTAATTTTTCTTCAAAACCTTAGTATGTATTAATACTTGCCTGGGAGTTGGATATTTCTTTGACAGCATTCAAATCAGATCCTGAGCAAAAAGTGTTTCCTGCACCATGGATTATAAGACCTTTGCCATCCTTCCAGTTTTCCAGTTCAGCTACCCTCTCCTGGAGTTCTATCATCATAGTACCTGATACAAGAGGGGAGAAACAAAATTTTTAACAGGAAATTATTATCACCATCATGTTTCTTGTTACATTTTCCACCAGCAAAACCAAGTTGGAGTAAGTGATGGGCTTAAAATCACAAGGGACAGTATCATCTTAAATCCTGCACACAATCACTGACATACATTCGTTCTCCAAGAATGCGCTTCCTAAAATTCTGACGGATATTCTGTATGAAGGATATTTGTGTTACACTCAAAAAAGCCCCAAAACAAAACAACAAAACAAAACAAACCACAAAGAAAAACCCTCTACTTGATTTCTTTCTGCTTGCAACTGCATATATTCAGGACAGATGAATTTATATGCATCCATCCAGATCTGTCCAACTAGTAATTTTGAAGTTAATGACACTCCTCCCTGCCCAAACAATTGGCAGAGAATCAAGTCCAAGATGTACTCAAGGCACACTCAGTCAACATTAACAAAGGTTCCTTACTAAAAAGACTGTCTTTATAAAGTATATCATCCTAGAGTACTAGCTTTTTATTTCTTGTTTAAACACCCAGTTCATCATAAAACATCATAAACATCATATTTGTTTAAGTACCCTTCCTGACATGGGACTCTACAAACTCCTGCTTCTAGAGCTCATCCTTGACAGCAGCATCTTCCACAGCAATGGAGCATACCTGCATAAATTTAAAGCTCTTCCTCTCTGAATGCCTATGACTCTGTCCAGTTATATACTTAAGAGAAAACATTTACTGAAATTAATTTCAGAAAGCAGGGTACATACAGGCTGATGATACCTCCAGCTTTACTCTCTGAAAAGAATTTAGATGGACAGGCCTACATTCTTCAGATAGGAATGTGCTTTCGATTAATACTCTCAAGGACTCTCTCCTTTGCCAACAGTGTTGCTTTTTAGCTCTATGCCCTGCATGCACAGGACTCATCCTCTTCTGAAATTTCCCATTAGCAATCAAGCCATGTGACATTTATGTTTTCTTCTTGTTTTTTTTTTTTTCCTTACAGTTCATTAGGAAGTAAGTTTCCCAGTATCACATCAGGAGTAAACACTCAGTCAAGCACTTACCCCACCCCTTAGGCTTGGTCTCAGCCACTGAAATAACACAGTTTGACCCTGTTTCTGGTGGTCAACAATTAAGTGGACATTACATATTATATACCAGAATAGCACTGGGTTGGGGTTTTTTAACCAACTGTCAAGTCCATAGTATGATCCTCTAAAAAATCCCAAGAGTTCTGCTAGTTGCTTTCCCTTCTGTATTTATAATTTGGTCATGCTTTTTGTATGTGGCACATTACATCTGCTTTCACTAAATTTCACCCTGTTGATCTTGAGTTCTTTGTAGCAGCTAATCAAGATCACTTCAAATGCTTCTCCTCTACTCCAAAAAATATTCTTACAAGCTCTCCTAATTGGGGTCACATGACAATTTCAGCAGTTCATCTTCTGTTTCATCATCCAAGCCAAGAATGAAAATACTGAGCAGAACCAGACCTGGATGTGATTTTTGTGGGTCTTTACTTGAAATGCTTTTCCAGCCTTATGGCACACTCAACAACTTTTCTGCAAATGCTGCTGTTCAAACAGGTGTGCATTAACCCTGTGGATTTCACTTACTGCATATCAGCCTTCTTTAGTCTTCTTAACAGAAAGGTATTTGGGTTGGCATCCAAGCTTTGCTAGAGTCAAACACAGCAGAACCACTGGTTCTTTTAAAGCAAAGCAGTGAGGTATTGAAGAGTTTTTCCCACAGAGCACTCCAAACCAAGACTCCAGTTAACTGAAAAAATGCAGGATCTATATGAGCCTGTTACATGCAATAGCAGGGGACAAGAGGCACTGGCCAGAGCCTGTCCTCTCCTCCTGCGAGTGGCTCTTTTCCATTCCTGACAACACTAAACTATTACTTTACCAAGAGATATGGTTCCTGATGTTTGATATAATGAAGAGGGCACAACACTAAAACAAATCCTCATTCTGCTAATCTTAGTCTTTCAGTATGTGATACCACTAAATTCATGCTCTTTACAGAATTAATAATAATAATTTGTTTGCATCTTAACTATAATCTGAGAACAAATGTTTTCAAGTAAATTCTAAAAAATAAAAACCATCATAATTATTTTCTAATTCCTATAGGCTGGCTTTCTACTCTTTTAAAGTACATTCAAGTTTAGTTCAGTGAGAGGCTGGGTTGCTGAAATTGGTTCTACCAGGCTTAAACTGACATTATTAGCATTTGTTTCCAAAGAGACCATTTCAAACAGGTGGGTATCAGATTCCAATAAGGAACAGAAAAAAAAAAAGGCATAACAATCTCCATATCGCCCATTAGCAATTTGCCAACAATTTTGTTCTGGTTTTGATTTCGTGAGTTGCTCAATTTTAGAATAAATGTAATTCCTTTGAGATAAAAAACTGCTGTGTAAAGTAAATGCCTGGAAAACAGAATTTCTCTCAAAAGTTTAATAATGTTTCGCAGCTTTCTAGAGGGAGCATGCATAGATATATAAATTCACATCTGCCATTATTCAGAAGCTCTGAGACCCAGAATCAACAGAATTTGATGGGGAGGTAGCTGTATCCACAGGCTCTGGCTGATGAAGTCAATCAGGTTCTGCTGAGGCAATTCAGGGGTAGCACACCTCATCCTGCCCCTTGAAGAGCACTATTTGATACACAACTGAAGGCAAAGGATTAAGTTCCTGGTAGTTTCTCAGCAACTGCATTTTACAGACAGTAATGTTAAAAATGAAATTAAGATCAGTATAAATTAAGCTGCCGTACTATTCGTTGCAGCAGTGAAGGGCCCAGCCTGATTTTACTTCTACTCTCCCTCCCATAAAAGCAGAAGTCTCTAGCAGAGGTGTACAGCACAAAGAAGCAGCATCTCTTGAACGGACAGCAAGACTTTCCAGAGCAAATTTTTGGAGCTATTGCCTTGCAAAATGGAGTACACATCTCTACAGGGCTCTACACACTGCTGTAAAACAGAACTGCCTGATCCCATGGCTCATTTGTTATATGCTAATGAGGATCCACAACAAAGAAAGCTATTCATTTCCCCAGTGGGTTTTGTAGCTCTTCTTAGCTAGTGGAGCATCTAATTGACATACACTAATAAGTTATTTTCACAGCAGGCCTGTAAGGAGAGAAGAGATTATTTTATAGACAACTAACTGAGCCAGAGAGAAAATGCTAATTTGGGGTGCTTGACTCCAGATGTGTGATATGATTTCAGCACGCTAACATTACACAGAACATTGTATAGACAAATAACAGCTATCAGTTGCCTAAATGGCAGCTACACCTGCTCAGCACTGCCACCAATCACTTCTCAGCCCATCCTACCAAGCACATAGAAAATACATATTTGTAAATTTCTATGAAAGTCTGGTTTTAGTAATTTGACTATTACTCCTGATCTTCAAAGAGCAGAAAAACCCAATCTGCTCTCTCCTTTTGCTGTTAGAGCTCATTTCTCATGCCCCTTTCAACTTCCACAACACATAAGCTAAAAGCAGACAGTCTACAAGGTGTAGATTGCACAGTTCTGTTTTGAGTCAAAACCAGAAACCAATCTGTAGAAGAAGGAGAAACAACAATGTAACTGTGATTGTATAACAGCACATATGCTGACAGGGAGGCATGCAGAAGGACAATCCCTATGCTAACATCATTTAGCTACAACTTCTTAAGTTAGGAAATGATTTTATACATGAGTTTTTTAAGCGAAACAAAAGAGAATGCAGAAATATTTAGGTGCATTACTACCAGTTCTGCTGCACTCGTAGGTTCCTTTCAGCTAACAATCACTAGTGGAAGGAGTAGATTGACATTCTGCGTGTAAAGGGCATACTTTGCTAGTGTGTTGCAAAATGTTTGCTCACAGCAAAGGAACAGTGAGAACTGGGCAGGAAGACAAAACTGCAACAAAGAAATTTGCATGATGACACAAATGTATCCACTTCAAAATATTAACAGATAAAACCATTGTTATGCACAGCTCCAGCACATTCACACCCCGAACCCGTGCCACTCATATCTGAAGAGAGTGGCATAAATTGGAATAATCTAGATTATTAAGAAGAGACAGCAAATATACTCAGTTTGGAGAACAAAAACCTCTCATAATATAAGATAAATAAAACGGGGCACTTGGTTTTGACAGCTAAGTATTCTCCAGTGTAAAAGCATATTAAATAGATCACTGACCTGCAACAGCTGAGAATACCCAGCTCATCTGTTCTTTAATTAATCAGTTACTGATATTTAAGACATAAGGCAAATGAAGAAGAAATGAAAGCCAGTTTGGGTGAATGGAAAAGACCAAACTAGAGAAGATTCAGGTACAGGGAAGACTTTAGGTAAAGAATCAAAACGTAAACTCAGTCCTTCTTTCTACATCACCTACAAAAGACAGGTGGCATCTTCTCATGCCCACAAAAATGCCTGCCATATTTCAGGAGCAGTGATGACAAAATGAGAGGAGATGCAAGAAAGAGCTCAGTGGCAGAATTGTGCTAACACTTAAACAACACAGGGAGAAGCACATTCTGCAAGACAGTCCCTGTGCCACTGAGAATTTCTTAGATTTTTATGACATTTATAGCACAGTTACTACACAAAACACCAGACACAGCTGGTGTTGCTGCACAGCTGAATAAAACTTACACATTTATTCTTTTAAGTAAGGCATGGTAAGGCAGAGTGTTTCACTTTCTTTAGGCAAAATATCAAAACAGGTAACCAAACAAGAGAAAAACCAAAACCAACCAGCAATCCCATCAACTAATTAATACCTGTAAAGGCATTCATTAGCTTTGGGTTATTCAAAGTAAGTATTCCAATGCCATTGTCTTCTTTGGAAAGGTTGATGGATCCACCAGAAAACTGCTGAAGTTTCTTTTTTATCAGTTCTTCCTCATACCCATGAGCAGCATTATACAGTGACCTCTGTTGTAGTATCCTTTTCTTTGTAGTCTGAAGTAAGTTCTTCCACAGAGCAAGGGCCATTTCTGGAAATACACGGAGTAAGGGGAAAAATAATCAGGAAATTTCCTTTGAAATCCACTGCAGTCCTCTGAGAAAGAGGGGAGTATGACAGCAGAAACTAATATAAAGGTGATGTAATCATAACAGTTGACAGAAATTACTGCAAATTATATTTGCAAAGTTCTTGGTTTGAATCTATCCCCACTAATTAAACAGAAGGAGTTTTATGGAGTGATTTTAGCAGCTAACCCAGATACTGGCACCTTTTAAAATATATCCTTGTAAAATTTACCAAAAGAGTATTTGTGTGCAGAATATAAAAGAGGCTCAAGGACTACAGCAAGACTCTTACGTATTCCACTAGACCAATTTACTCTGTATTAATCTTCCAAACCCTTCCTCAGCCTTCCCTCTAAAAAAATACCAAGACCCTCAAACACCAGACCTATAATGGAGCAAAAATCCTGTCAAGTCCCACAGCCTGCAAGATCTGGATGTCCTGCTTTTCTGTAAGCAACTATTAGAGCAAGACCTTCCCAAGAGAAATACTTGAGGAACTTAAAAATTAAGAACTGAAGATCATTCTTATATCCAAGTCTGTTTCCCATCACCTAATTCCATTAACACAGTTATCACACCCCACCTTAAAACTAATTAGTCTGCCTAGCCCCTGACTGCTATGTGCTTTTCCCAGTCATCCCAGTAGCACTTTGAGTTGACCTCATTTGGGCACAGAATCTGTGCAGTGCTCCAAAGAATGAAAACTGTGCAACATTATTATGTATTGAGCACCATACTTCCTTTATACAGGTAATACCTGTAAACTATTTCTGTGTACCAGTATACCCATGGCTTATTCCTCTGCTATTTCTACTCTACAGTGTATGACTGTAGATCAGGAAATAACAAGAAAGTAATTATCATTTATTACACTTGATCTGCATCTCTGCCTTAATTTATTTGCCTTAGAAAGGGGTCTACTGGAAAAAGTGGTTTACAAGTGACCTGAAAGAAACTGAGTAAAGCCTGAACTGGAAACAGTTGATCTGGAAATAAAGTCATTTTAGAAACCAATCAGGACATGGAAAAAAATGCTTGTTATTTTGCAATTTAATAGAGTAGTCCTACCTTTGCCTCAACCTAATTTTTATTGGGCCTGTCCATTCAGAAGATGCTCATTGGTAGATGCTCATTTTTTTGATAACTGGGAAAAGACCTTCTTTGGTTCTGAATCATATTTGGCAGAAACAAGATACTTACAGAAGTGGCAGGCAGCTGTTGGAAAGTTTTTCTAAGGTGAACTCGGAACACAAGCACATTCACTGAGAGAGAATTTGGTGACAGCTATATTGTATGCTCTGTTCAGGGTATCCTACAGTTTACAGAATCAGCATTTTGAAAACCTTTGTTATTTACACATGATCAAGTAAATGCACACTAAAAACCACACACAATTAGCTCCTAATGAAACAAGTGAACAGCCCTGTCAGGTGAACACTTATCTTGTCAGTACCATCCCACACTAAACTTGAAAATGCTTCTGTTGGTGCAGGATAGTCCTCATCCACAGGGAGGAGGAGTCTGCAGAGCAACCACACTATGGGATGTGAAGGAACATGCAGCAATACCAGGCAACTGTGAAGAGTCATCTATGCCAGTGGATTCATACCCATCCTGCCAAATGGCACCCACCAATACAACAGGATATCACAAGCTCAACACAAAGAAACTGGTAAGGCCTACACAAATCTTTGCATTATAAAATCATCCACACAAGAAATTGTAAAGGGATGATTTTTTAATATCTGTTGACAAACAAGGCATTAATCTGTCATGATGAACTTTTCCAAAGTGTAAACCAGTAAAACTAATTACAAAACTTAATCAAGTCTAATTGAAGATTCATTACTTCATAAAAAACATTTCCTGACTGCTGCTACACCCAAACACTCTCCATCTATGCACATTCTAATAGTCTGCAACACTTCAGCTTCCACTTTGCAGAGCTTTTAAAATTTTATTTAAAGAGTGAAAATGGGTTTCTAAAGCTCATTTCTCCTAATTGATTCTTTTTATATTCAGGCTCTCAAGAGAGAGAGACAGCCTTCCCTTTTCTCTAAACCTCAGTAGTCATTCCTCAGCATATATTAATGCAATAAAACTTTCCATCCAGCTACTAGTTTTTGCTCAGCAGAGAACAAACAAGAAATACATGGACAGTACAGCCCCTCCTTGTAAAGTATACCTTGAACAATCAGCTCCTAATTTTTAATGACTACAAGGTGTTCCAAATTCTCATATAAAAACAGACTAGCTGGAATTCTCTAGGAAGCACCAATGACTGGCTTGAAAGCAAAGAGGAGGGGGAAAAAGAGGCTGTTCTGCTAACTTGACGACTTAAACTTCTTTCATGACTTTTATACACTACTGAATTTCTGATGACAAGAAATATACTGAGCAAAACAGACTTAAGATATGGAAATTTTATTCCAATGAAAAAAGAGTCTGTAATTTTCAACTGCGTGGTTATATGCATTAACAGTTCTTTAATATTATCACTATGGTGATAAAGAACAGCATCAAGTGTGGGATTAGAAAACAAATTGGACACCACTGCCTGCTGATCATGACTCATTATTAATGACTCATGCAAGGTATAATCTTTGAATTATTTTCTTTACAACCATCTCCTACAGTACTGGTAAGTGCCCAACACTATTTTTTAATAAAAATAAGATTATTTTAACAGTTTAGTCTGAGTGAGCTAAACCCTCAGGAAAGGCATAATAGGAAGAGCTGGAGCTCTCTCATTCTAAAGGGATTTTTGCTGATATCTGACAAACAACATGCAAAATTTCAATCAGTATAGAGCACTCATAATCCACTGCATGGCTGAGATTGATTATTTCTGTATTTCACAAGAAAGCAGTGAAAGACAGATGTTGCAATAACACTTATGATATTGTAGGACCAGCCAAGAGATATTTACTAACACCAAAATCTTCAGATTTTCAGTTTAATATAATCACATATATTTATACACACTTACAGGAATTGAGTCTTACTCTAATTTTAAGAAGGGAACATGCTATACCCATTAGCATCTGCAGCAAAGATAGTTTATGCACAGTTCCTACAATGAAAAACAAAAACCCACCAAACCTGTCGGAGTCTAGAACATCCCTCTGGCCACCCTGGAGGGTTTGGAGACCAGACAGGGGAGTCTGGGATCTGTACAAGGGGGTCAACCAGCCTCACACAGAGCCCAGGAGGACACTACCTCTGATCCCTGGCCATGGGAGTGGATGCCCACATTGTATGAAGAATCACAAGCTGAGAGAATTCAAAATAAGTAGTATTTAGTTTATCATAGAATGTAAATGTAGAATCTAGGATTTTTAGTATATGGGGTTGAAGAGACAAGATGGAGGAATTGGGGAGTGGCCCCTGTGCTCCTTGTTTTTGCTCTCGTCCCCCATTTTCTGCTGAGTTGGATTTTAGAGCTTGGTTTAGAGTAGAACAGACATGTTAGCATAGGTAGTAGGTATTGGTACAATTTTGTAAATAAAAAGTACATTGTGGACAGTGGTTGGGTCAGGGGTACTGTACATAAGGTGTGGGGCTCTCTGATCCGCCCAGTCTGCCGCGTGTCCTGCTCTGCTGGGGATGCCTCCCAGAGCTGAGAAAGAACTAAGATAAGGTACCCTGCCAGGGAGCCCTGGCAGAGCTGAGAAAGGACTGAGATAATGAAGAATAAACAACCTTGGAAATGTGCACTGGCGGACTCAGCTTGTCATCTCTACCTCTGGTGTGAAACACTTAGGGCAAAGAGAAGACAAAAAACCTTAGTACCTTGGGGAACAGCAACCCCAAGGAGAATCTCAGGAAAAGATAACCCTGAGACAAACCTGATAGTATAGGATAAGAATAAATGGTCAATTAGCATCTTTCATATGTTTTAAGTGCTACAGCTTTATATATCACTGGTGACAACTAAGAGAGAAGCCAACAGTATGGATATCAATAGTTGTTCATTCCACAGTTATTATACCTCTTACATAAAACAGCAGTTTAAATCCCATTTGGCACTCAAGTGATTTTGTAACACCCTTGCCTGTGGGGTAGCAGACTGTGGGTTCATATAAACACATCAAGTGCCAGCACTTCAGTACAAAGGACTGACACACATTATGCAAGAGCAGTACATGTATCTACATGCAGCCACTCACAATCTATGTATTTTTGTGCATGCAGATTATCAGAGATATTATCAGATTATCAGAATATTATTATTATTATTCTGACAGCCTCTGATAACTCTGCCAAGGTAAAATTCAGACCTCACAATGTTAATAAAACATAGTAATAATAGAGACACCAACATCAATACTCCCTACCTGAGTAGATTCTTTGGGAAACGTGTAAGTCTTGAACAAGGGTATCTGCCCTTGCCATTTACCACTGCTCTGTTGCAACCCAAATGTGTCTTGTAACACACGATGTATCAAACAGCAACCTCCAGCAATGCTGCCAGCTGCAATTGTCACTGAACATAAAGGTATTTGGCCAAAGAGGTAAGGGCTGCAACTTTCTAGATGAAAGGGTAGAAGAACTACGACAAACCAGAGAAGAACTAAATCTTAGGAGCTTGTATGCTCAAACAAGAAATACTGCACTACATAGCAAGTTAGATCAGCAAGTTAAAACACATAAACAACAAAAACTCCAGTTCAGAAATGGTGCCTGAATTATTGATACAAGTCAGGGAAAAAGAAAATGGGGAAAAAAGATGCAGGGATGTGTCTTCAATACATCAGAGAAATAAGCACACCTTTTCACCTGGGACAGGATGTGACAGGTGTGATGTGCAGATATAGATACTGGAAAAAAAATTAGCTGAATTTCTGGGTATAGATTAAGGTATACTTAGATTAAGCACAACAGAAATAAAAGGATTCAACAAACAAAATCCACAAAATAAATCTCAGGGAGGAGAAAATATTCAAATGGCATTTAAAAAGCCAATTAGAAAGGCACTTTTGTGACACTACCAAAGGCATCAAGGGCACTTGGTCAAGAAGAAGACAATGACTTGATAAAGACCTATGGCAGCTGCAATTTCAGCGACATGCACAGAAGTGCAAGAACAGGGAAGAAGAGTTAGAAGATGTGAACCGAGGATGATGATGACTCACAACTCAACCCTGTGTGAGTGGCTTGCCAGTCACTTCAGAAGGCATCCACCTGTACTAGGGAGCAGTGACCGTGACTGGCAGATGCCTCACCTTGTTCCTGCAGTGGCAAATCAATGGAAGTGGTGGCCCAGTACTGAGGGTTGGCACAACTGACCCTAGAGCATGAAAGCAGATGAAAAGGCAGAGTGATGAAGAAACAAAGCATGAAAATAGATCATTTGTAGGGAGAAAAAAAAAACAACAGGGAAAGCTGAAAATTAGTGAAAAAAACCCCCAACAACCCTTGGATAGTGGGCTGGTGTGTGATTATTGGGAATAAAAAAAAGAAAATTAATTCTGATGCTGGACAAGGAGAAGAGATTCAAAAACAAAAGGCCAGCTTGGTCTCACTGAAGAAGAGTCACTAGACCCTGCCTTCAGACACAAGAAAGTTGTAGTAGGGAGGATGTATACAGGATTCCTCTGTTGCCAGCCGCTTGTCACCACCCCTCACCTGAGGGTTACAGAGCCCTCCACCTACCTCATCCACTTATCCATCTCTACTTTCCTTCCATGATGCGTGGCTTAGGTTAACTTAAGCACCCTGTCCAACAGGTTCTCCCACTCTAATAATTACCAGATGAAGCAAGCTGAGGGCAGGCATGTCTCCAGCTGGCTTTGTCACTGCCGAAAGCAAGCAGTGAGCAGATCATAAGCAGGCTAAGGGATCAGCAGAAGAAAACCTACTGACAAAACATAATATGCAAATACAGAAACTAAACAAACCAGGGAGCTGAGGAGATTCTGCCTCCCCAGCTAGGGGACTGACCCCTCATGCCTTTCTCAAACTGTCATGGTTTTTAAATTTGCTGAGCCCTGTTCAAAATTTTAGTACATTGTCTCTGGCACCTCTACTATAAACAAATAAGATGGGATGAAAAGTTCCTCCAGTTCAGCAAGTTACTTTAAAAGCCTTATGATTCCTCTAAAAACAGGCTTTAAAAGTAGCTGGTATTTTAAAGGACATTTTTTAGCCTCTATATTACTGTTGAGAGAACAAAATATTTGGGCCTCCTACTTTCTAGATATCAGCACTGGAAACAAACTTTTTCCATCCAGAAACTGAGAGAACAAGAAGTGAGAACATGTCCAAATTAACTGACTGAAATGGCATTAAATAATATACATGGGAACTAAAAATTTACTGGGGGAAAGAAAAACCTTTTATCACTGTAAGAAAAATAAACCCTTGTCTGTAGTTTCAGTTTTAAGCTGGCTGACCATTTACACCTCATTTCTGCTTTTATCTCTGTTTTTTTTTTTTTTTTTCCTTGTTGTTTTCATTGTTTCTGAGCAGCCCAATTCTGGGCATAGCAAGCTATGGCTTTCCAAACTATTTGTTCTTTGTTTAGTTTTGTATTTTTTAAACATCCCTGTAGGCTAGAGTTTAGACGTGAATTGTCTTTCTGTCCCTAAACAATTCATTCTCTTTTAATCACATTTTAATTATTTTGAAGAATAGTAAACAAATCACAAAGAAACATACTGAAGTCCACAGTAAAAGGATGCAAAACAGCTGACAAAGGAAGCCTTTCTATAAATACAGATGATGCCACCTAAAAACATTTGATTTTGGTCCCCGGTGAGTAAAAGATTTTGAGTTTCATGGCAGAGGGCAAGAATCTGTTATCTTCTGCAAAAAGCACTCAAGCACTTTATTTTTTAATGCTTTGATCTGAAGCGGTTCTCTTCACACGTCATCAAAGGAGCTTTTCCAACAGTGACAGAAAACCCTTTTAAGTTCACTGCCCACTAGGTGTGTTTTACAGACCCTTTTACCTTAAGAAGAGCAGATGCACGACTTCACATGAATGGAAACAACCACAACCAACCCAACATTTGTCTTTCAGTCAACAAATCCTGAATCATAAAAGCATGAATTCAATTCTAGCTGTAACTGCAAATACTGATACTTTCCCAATGGTTGCCTTGAAAAATGTAACTTTTGTAGTCAAGAAGTAGTCTTGACTACAAAAGTTAACTCCACTTAACTCACTGTTCCTTACTATTCTCTCCTTACCACCACCACCCATAAACGCTCCTGCCGACAGCAGCACCAAAAACCATGTACCGAGGTCTGAACTGGCCTCGCAGCCACGATTCTCCTGTCCCCCTGTCACAGCACTGGGAACTGGCAGTACCACACCAGGAGTGCCTGTCACCTGCTTCCTTGGCTCCACACACCGAATTTCGGGAAGCAATGGCAACCTTCCTGCACCGCATCACCCTGGGAAGAATGCGAAGACTCAAGGGACCGAGGGGTGGAAGCTACTTCATCCCCAGAAGACATTTCCTGCTGTTAACCTGCGATGCCAAAATCTCAGCTAGAGTGCTGTTACATGTGGTCTGACCTAGAGAATCTTTTCTGACACTTTTTTTTTTTTTTTTTTTTTTTTTTTTAAAGACTTATGTTAGCTCAACCTGAAGGCAGGGCTCAGTGCCGAGCAGGGCCGAGGTGGGCGGTGACCGGCTGCTCCCAAAGCGAGACTCGAGGTGTCAGGCTGAGCAGGAGCACCGCCGACCTCTCAGCACCCATGAGGCCGCCTCGCCTGTGCCGCGGGCGCCCCGAGGCCTCGCAGGGAGCGGGACGCCCCGCGCCTGCCCCTCCCCCGGCCGCTGCCGGCGCCCCGCGCCGCCTCGGCAGCCCCGTTCCCCCGCAGAGGGCCCTTCTCCCCCCAAGGGCCGCGGGCAGCCCGGGCAGCGGAGCCCCATGGCCGGGCACTGACCCGGGCCCGGCACTGACCTGAGCAGCGGAGGCGGGCGGTGCTGCGGGGAAAGGGCCCCGCCGGGAACCGCTGCCGCGGCCTCGGGGCCGGGCCCGCAGCCGCCTGCCCCGGCGCGGCGGTGTCGGGGCAGCCCCGAGCCGGCCCAAGGGGATTAAAAGCCTCTTGAGGCCCTGGGAGCTGGGGCTGCCTTAGGGCCGGCAGGAAAGGTCTGCGTACATCCATAGAGAGATGACCCCAAACACATAGAAGTCAGCCTGAATTGAGGCAGTTTTAAAGCAAACATTCTTGTCAGCTCCAAGGTTGCTAAATAGCACATTAGCAGGTCGTCATTATTATTGTTTTCTGCACCCATCGCCTCCATCTCTAAAAAGCAAACCCCGTGTTTCTATCCAAGTGAGGGTAATTAGAGATCCTCGTTTCTCCGCTGGCTCAGGACAGGGTCTCGCCTCAGGTGGCTCAGGTTAGGATAGGAATCGCTGCCGGGAGGATGCAGCCTGCAGCAGGCAGGAGAGATGATAGCTCCCTGTCCGCGTCGCCCCAAGGACAGACTTGGGCTCCCCATTTTCACATCCATCTCTGTGTCCATTTACCTGTCAGCCCAAGTGGGAGCTCTTTCCCGCTGTGCTGTTCGTGGCCGCTGTGCCTGTCCTGCTCCAGGTGCCGTTCACCTGCACCCGGCTCTTGCAGCTGGGCCAAAGTGCTGAGCAAGACGCAGACTACCCTGGCATCGAAATGTCATTGTGTAAACTTGAGGCTGGCATAGAATGGCACTGGCACACACAGTCCTGCCCGCGGTGTCGCCAGCAGCCAGACCAAGGGAAAGCAATGGTTTCAATGAAGATCACTTAGTGCTTTGCATGTTGAAAGCAATATGCAAATATGAGCCAGTCTTTCTTTCTGTGTCTTTGTTGAGACACATACGTAAGATGACTCAGTTTTAAGTATTTGCAGCGTGACTGAAAAATGTATCTGGAAATACATCTTCTCCACCTTTATTAAAGCTCTTTTTCAATCCAACTGTCAATACAAATGTTCCAAAGTTGGCCTAGTTAATTAAAAATTATGATTGAATATGTAGGGGATTTCAATTAATCATTTATGTGGAAAAACAAAAGCTTTTCATGCTGAACAGATACTTTCAACTTTGTATTGTTCAGAAAATCGACGATGTGAAATGGTCTAGTTCCAGGCAGTGCTATCTTTATACAATAGAAGGATACATTTCCTTTTTACAACACTCTCTGCAACAAGCAGGCTTGCCTCTTATTTTTCCTTGGTGAACCTCTTGGGTTCACAAAGAATTTTTCCAGTCGGATTGAGCCCTGCAGTTATGTCTGGAAAACCTCAGGAAAGATATCTGTGAGTGAAGCTGCTCCCACCAGGTGCTGCTCCAAGGGCTTGTCCTCTTTGGGAGCGGAGCGATGCCCAGGCACGTCTCCGCTCGGTGGGAAGCAGAGGAGGGCCACGGCGGCTGGAAGCTCGTGGTTTTCCAGGTAGCACATTGCCACCTAGCAGCGCTCGGTGGAAGCAGCACAAACCCGAGCGGCAGATCCGTAAACCGGTTTGCCTCATTTGATTGCCTTGCGTCATGCAGGACATGATAAAAAGACTAGGATGCACTCAGAGAGAAGAATGAGGACTGTAGGAAAACGAGCAGGTGAATGAGATCATCTTTGAAAACAGACATTAAAGCCCAGACGGGATGTAACTTTCAGTAGGATGGTGACTGGTCCCCTGGATGTTTCACTGTACAATAAAAGAGAAAAAGAGAAAAAAATGTACAATCCTGCAAAGTCAATTATTCATATTCTTGCAAATAATTTCAGTGATTTCAATAACACTTTCTCCTTGCATTACTGAAGTAGTACTGACCTAGGAGACTCAGGTCACCACCTGACTTATGTAGAATGTGCCCATTCCCTGCCACTGACCCAGAAGCTGGTGACGATGTACTGGCTAAAAGAGCAATGCTTCTCTTTTGGTTTCAAGGCTGCCAGACTAAAATATTGAATTCCAATAGATACAGAGCTCCCGGGTGCTATTTTTACGAACTCCTTTCAGAGCAATGGAACAAATAGACTACAGATCTGGGCTTAGATCTCAGGAATTATTGGATACTAACCAACACATAACCCCACAGTTAGTTCATAAACAGTCCCTTGCCTGTAATTTTTAGGAGGCAAATACCATCAGCTCTGTGTTGAAGTGTGGTAGGCTAAAGGATGGTGTAACATATACTCCAAAAACTAGACCCACAGAAAAATGTGGACATGTGTGTTCTATTCCTAAATATCTGAAATATTTCTAAAATTTAGATTTCTGGATCCAAAATCATGATATTCAGTTTCTCCTTATAGCCTCATCCTGAAGACTCCCAAATCCCATTGGTGCCTGACAGCAGTGATTCATGGTAAGAGACAATTTATATCAGGTTAGCTAACAAGACTACCACCCCAGCTGTCTCTCCTGTCCTCACTGCAGATATCTGAAATACTCCAGAGCTGCTGCAGCTTTCTAAATGTAGCCCCACATGTAACTACGTTACATTTGGGTTGATTTTGTTAGGCAGGGGCTGGCTGGGAACAGGGCAGTCACCCTGAGTACCTCAGAACTGCAACCGTATCAGTACTTGTGTTTCAGCCCGTCCTCCACTTCATGCACCAAAGTTGCCAGTGTGTTATTTCTCACACAATATTTGGTCACTGGATATGTCTGCAAAGGGCTCAGCTTTTCCCAGGTACCCATCCTATCACAATGTGTTGATTTTATGTTCTCTGTCCATGTTGTTTAAGGATCTCCTCCTGCAGAGCTGACTCTGAGCTCCAGAAAGGCATGGCTGGAAGGTGAGGTAAAGAAACACCTGCCTTGGTAGCACAGCATGGGACATGTCACCCATGTTCTCTTCTGCCAAAGCAAACCAGCTCATTTCTCTGGGGAAGGTGCTCTGATCAGGAGGCTGTGGTGTATCCCTGGGAAGCTGAGGGAAAGGAGCCCTGGCCCTCTTGCCAAAAGTTGTTTCTCTTGACATAGCATAATGAAATATTCATCAGGCCAGAGAGCAGGAGAGAGGTTCAGCATGGCCACAGCTTGGTGCTTGCTCACACTCTCAGTGACCCAGCAAATACTGGGTATTTAAAAATGAACAGCTTCTTAAGTTAGTGTATGACTCTACAGACTTGAAGGTCTTTTCCAGCCTAAACCATTCCATGTTTCCGTGCCATATAAAGCAACTTGAACTGGACTTGGCCTCAGTCCAGTCAAAAGGGCATGAGGTCCCTGCCACATGCTCTCACCTTTCACTTCACCAACACTGTCATTTGATTAGACACTACTTTTCTGACAGAAAATATGCAGAGTACAAAAACTTGCTTGTGTGTGGTGTACTGTCCTACACAAGAAAAGGTCTGATTTCACAAGACAAAATGCCAACCCACTTCCACTGGGAGGTGGTGGTCTCATACTTCCTTCTTCCTGGGAGTGAGTGCCAAGGGTGAGCCAGCTGAGCTCACTGAACTGTCAGGAAACTGTTTTAGCACAGCAACTAAGTTTCTCTTTTGATTCCAGAGCTAAGGAACTGAACCAGCTTTGCTGCTGGTGGAGCCTGCAGGGCTCAAGGCAGGGGAAAGAAGTGGAGGAAACTGGAGGAGGAAGACCATCCTGATTTAGCAGCACTGCCTTATCAAATGGGCTCAGTTGTATTATTAGTTCTGACCCTCCCAATGGCACTTGGGGCTTTGGCAGTTTGTGGAGAGGAAGTGGGTTAGAAATACATGGCCCAGAGCAAAGCTGAGAGGTGCATGAGTTAGTCCCCCTCTTTTGAAGGGGCAGCCAGCCACTGGGATGGACTAATTGGAAAAGTGGAAAACTCCACCCTAAATCTCTTTGAAGATCTGGTTTTCCTTCATTTCCTTAGGTCTCTGTTGCTACTCCGTTCTATAAAACTTTCAGGGAAAAAAAAAAAAAAGCATCTCTTTGTCCAAGAGCATTTGAATCACATCAAAGTAGGCCAGGTGATAATTGCACACCACATTGTAGTGCTGCTTAAATGTCAGATGTTAATTAAAGCCTTTCCTGAAAATAGGGCATTAATTAGGGCAAATGTAGCCATTCTTTATGGATACTAACCAGTGAGTAAAAGCATTATTTCAATACTGGTATTGAAGCTGTTAATTTTTATTTGTCCGAGGTATGTTTGTTATTGAAAGAAAAACAACTGAAAAAAATTATAACTCCTTGAACTTATTGTTCTTTCTTTTAAGAACAGTTTTAAATAAATATTTTTGGCACAAGAATATTCACGCACACACAGACTGCAATAGGAACGTTTCAGTATTAGGTCCAGATGTCTCTAGCAGTTGTATAACCTTGGTAGGAATGCTTAAATGCTGTGGATATTAAATACAGCTCTGACCTGCAAAAACAGCCTGTTGTAGCACTTCACTTTCTGTTCTTAAGAAAATGGCACCATCTGCACGAATAATGGTATACCAAAATGTTTCCTAAGTCAGGGCCAAAAAGTAAGGCCCTGTGTTTCCTTTGAAACTTTTCTAACAACTGTGAATTATTGGGGAGAATCATAATATTGATAAAGGATATAACTGTTCAAGGTTTAAGATATATATCCAAGTTTCGCAGCTTAACCATCTTGCTGTTTGTCTCTTTGGCCTTGATTCAGCAAAGCAATTAAGCCCCTAAATAGCACCATTGATTTCAATGACACATAAGCAGTTGGTTGAATCAGGTCCACTCTGCCTGCCAAACCACATTCTTTCTTGCCTCCAAGTGCATTAGAGCTTTTGGAGGAGCAGTTCCAGTTATCAGTAGCTGTAATATGAAATCATGTTCTACATTGGCACTTCTGTGCCTAGATACCTCTGCAGGAGGTCCACCTGTGAGAAACTGTGCAGAGGTCTGGCTGAAGATTTCAGCCTTTAGCATTGCTACATTTCCACCAAGCACATGGCTGAGAATACTGCTGCAGGCACCATCCATTGCAACATCTTCATCCTCACAGCAGCTACATCTCTGCAGCTATAGCAGAGACAAACCCTTGATTCAGGACTGACCTCTGCAAGTCTGGCCATTGGAAAGCATCCCCTGTGTCTGCCGTGCCAGAGAAGCAGCTGTTGTGCATGGACACCATGAGATGGTGGGGCAAAGTCCTGCAGCCATTTCGGGCACTGGGGCATGGCTGGGTGATACACTACCAGATCCCCAGCTCCAGCTCCTATGGTTGCTGGTCACAGAAACACTAAATTGATGTTTGTTTTGTTTAATACATTGTTCTAATGCCCCTTTTCACATGAAGAGATAGTGATTCCAGGTAAAAGGAAAATGCTGTGATGCAATGTGAGGATTTTTGCTAAATGAGAAGAACTGGAATATTTTTAGGTACCTCTCTAAGACAGCATTATTCCCTGTTCTCTTCTTCCATTTTGTTTCTATGTAGTCTTTCCTGGTTTTCACTCATGATATTTTTCTAGTTCACACTTTACAGAGAAAGAGGAAATTGTGAGAATTAAGTGGTGGCAGGAGGCGCAGACCATTCCTCTTTAAAAGCAGAGATGGTTTTACTTTTCTGAAGTACATGTTACATAAGTGTATCAATTCCGCAGCTGAAATATTTCAAAAGATGGATAATGGGGTTGTCAGCTGGGCTGGGGGAGAGTTGCCTGCTGAATCCTATGACTCTGGGTTCACCAGGGCTACTGGGCTTTATATGGGAAAGTTGACCAGCTTAGAGCTCATCAGGTAGTAGCTAACATTAAATAGAAGCACAAAGCACGTGAAAATACTGTAATGGTAAAAGGAGTTATTAAAAAAAGGAACTTCTGAGTGTTACCAGAGATTTCATGGTATTAAATCTGGGTATTTTAATAACATTAAAGAACAGTTGATAGCTGTGATCATGTCTCTGCGGTAGTTAATTAGGCTAAATTAGTTTATATCTACATGTCAGTGTTTCTTAACTATTGTAAAAGCTGGATTTGTATATATTTCTTTGTTTTCCCAGAAAAAAAAATTAATGTCTGCTATTCTTAAAGCCTTTAAACATTAACCAGATCCTGCACTTTTCCTCATTGAAAACATAATCCTGTAAAGATCTAAGGTTCTAACTCATTGCTCTTTTATACAGTTTCAAAATTTACTGCTTTTGTGGTTTAGTTCAGAGCTAAAAGCAAATGCAGAGAGATTTGGAAGTGAAATAAACATCTAGAGATTTTTGCTGTGTACTGCTGTTTCCTGTCCTGGCCCATTTAGCCCTGTCAACACAAGGTAACAGGACAAGCACCATACAAACCCATCAGTTAAGTGTTTGGGGTTTTTTAAAATAAATAAATATAGCCTGAAGTAACACTTAACGTAAATAACAGTGGAATATTGGTATCTTTGAGTAACCCTATTGTTCCTGCTATGTTTGCTTTAGCAGTGCAGTTAAATCTTATTTTATTCAATTTGATCTAGATAGGAGTATGTTGCCAGCTGGCCTGAAGAAGCAGGGGTGCAAAATCCTTGGATTATCCAAGGTAACCAGGGGACGGCAGTCTGGAGTCAGCACAAGTGTAAATTTACTCTGTGTCCCTGAGGCAGGGCTGCTCATGCTTGCATTGGCTGTGCATAATGTGGCTGTACTGTCAGACAGCTTTATTTTAGGATTGCTGTGGAATATATCTGAAAATATGGCCAGCCTATCCTGACAAGAAATAGTATAAAGAAATGAACGCTTTGTCGATTTTTATCATCTCTCTTAGATCCTTTTAATACATGTGAATAAAATAGGATTTGAAATATTAACAAAAAGCCTGAATCATTACAGAATTCCTTTCTGCTTTCTGGAGCTTCAACAACATGTACTCCCCGGCAACACACAAGAAAACAAAGGGTACAAGCTTTTTACTGCTGAATTAAATTAATTAATCACAGTTCGTAATTTATTCAATGCATACAATTTTTCTATTCCTATAAAGCTGCTGGTGAAGTACCATGTCATCATTTCCAGAAGTGCTTAGGATTTCTGGTGGTCTTCTCTTTAAAATTGTTAGCATCGATCAGCTCGAAGGGCAGCTGGCAAGTGTGTGTGTGTGTGCATGTATATGTGTGTATTAAAAGGGAGCTTCCTGCCTTTCTCTTTACCTTCCCTTGCCCTTTGCAGAATGAGGAATGGATGACTAGGCAGACATTCTCTATAGTGTGTTGTCTAACACGAGGTATTGACATGATTGTTCATTGAATGTGATCAGACATTTGTAGCCATGTGGTGTGCTGTGTAGTATTCCATTTGCTGCTTCTCATCCAAGCAGGAAGAGATGGGTAGGAAGCATAATCTCATATTAAAAGCAAACAAACAAAACCCAAAACCAAAAAGACCCACCGCAAACAAAAATAGCAGAAATTGATCTTCCTATAGACTTGGCACAAAGGTGCTGCACGATGTGAGAAGCTTCACCTGAAGCCCTGTGGTTAAAAGGTGGTTAAAATCCTGCCTGGGTCCCTGGCACCCAACCCATCTGCAGCTCTTTGGGAGTCTCAGAACAGCTACTGTGCTCCAAGTGTCATTGAGGAAGGATTAGGGAACAGAGAAAAAGTGAATCAGGAAATTTGTCTGGATACAGTGCATGAGACAGGCTCTGTCTGTCATCTGCTGGGTCACAGCAAGGTCCCCGTTAAGTGGCATTAATACTCACATATTTTATGCCACTCCACAGCACTTTGGTCTCTTCCTGTGTTGCTCTCTGGTGCATCTCAGCTGTTCGTCAAACAGCTACAATAACAAATCCTTTACCAAATAGAAGAGAGGCTGAAATACCATCTTTGAGAGGAAGGTGGAAAAAGAAAGCCATCAAAAATGCAGTGGTGTCTGGCTGCTCCCATCTCTCGGTGGTCTCCAGAGCAGCTGACTGGTGGGTCCCTGCAGTAGCACCTGGCTCCAGCCACTGCCCTGACACAGAACCAGGACTGGCTGCTGGCTGAGCCACTGCTTCTCACAAATGTTTCTCAGAAGAGATAAAGGCTTTTTTTCCATGTTGCAACTAAAAATTGGTCCTGTTGTAACTTGGAAAGCCTTTGTCAATACAAGATAATGTGAATAAGCTTTCCATGCTAGAAAATAGAATAGCCTGGGAACATTTATTTCAAGAGACCTTTTTTCAGGACTCTTCTTTTATCAAACATGAAAAATAAAAAGTAGAAAATACTAGAAGTGATTCTCCAAATTTTTTTTCTGTATTAGCTGCCATGTGAGCTCATTCCTCTTCCTATTGTGCCCTTCCAACACATAACAACCTGGGACTTTTCAAGCCCTTGATAGACTACTGTGGCTCATATTGCTTTTGGAGTGGAATCAATACTAGTTCAAACAGTGCAAAAATTCCATTAATTTACTAATCATAATGTATATTTAGGACTGCATGGAGGGAAAGGATGATGGACTACAGCAAGACCAACATTCATTACCCCCTCCATGCTCTGGAGACTCAGTACTGGGACTGACTGGACATTTTTTTGAACAAGAAAAGACAGGAGATGTAATTTCCTATGGCTTTGTGCCTGCCTGGTGTCTCATCTAACTCCTTTCCAACAGCACAACATTCCTCATTGGCCACCCCAAGGCAGAGACAGCAAACTCCAACATAAATGCTGGCTGGCTCCTGGTGCAGTGGGTGACTAGGGCTGGAAAGATGGAGTAATAGTTATTTTGCTTAAATATCCCTGGAAAGGGAGTTCATTCAAGTCCACTCAGCTGATTTATCTGGAACTTGCAGGAATCTGAACACCTTTGAGGCCTGGAGACCCCGTCAGACTCGGCTGACATAAAACAAAGGGTTCAGAAAATGTAAGAGAAGTGACTGTTATGCAGTCAGCATAATTTCAGGATAAAAACCATAGTAAAAAATGGGATATTCACATATACATTGTGCTTCTTTGTCTGGGTTCTTCAGGTCTGAAGAATTTGAATCACATTTATAAGAGTGCTAAGGGAGTAAATAGAATCTGAAAAATTAAAAATGGATAATCTTACACAATTATTTGACTTATGTTTGGAAATTTAAACTGACAAAATTTCTTGTATATAAAAAAATTTCTTCTTTCTCTGTTCTCCGGTATATCAAAGTCTTTTCTGACATTTTATTTGCACTGTCCTGTGCTCTGAGATCCCTTCCCAGGCACACTCAGTGTGATACATGGAGACTTGTAGCTCACAGCAGTTCACATCAAGGAAATCCCCCACTTTTTCCTACACAGACAGCATTTTGGTAAATATAGCTGTCCTCTGACACCACGCTTACACACTTAAGGCCTGCTCTGCATCAAAGGACTGCATGCATCCCTGTCACCTTGCAAGCAGGATGAGCTCAGAGAAGAAACTTTTTGCTGGAACAGGTTCATCTGCCCAAGATATTCAGGACTCTTTGGCACACTTTCCAGGATGTTGTAGCTTATATGATACAGGTAGTTTAAGGACTTTAGCCGTCTTTTCTGGCTCTCCCAGAAAAACAATGACAATGTGGTAGCCTACAACCCAGGAACAGTGTAATTTTCATCCCCATGTAGTAATAATATTTATTTCTTTCATGGGGGCTGCTCCTCTCTTCTTGCCTTATTAAGTCAAAGCAGGAAGGAACAAGGAGCAAGGCATTAATAACAGTGGCAAGTTTATACAGTGAAAGCAGAAGGGAAGTGTCAGGAGAGAAACAAAAAAGAAGATGAGGGGAAGAGGACAGATGAGGTGTTGTGCACAGATTTCTTTCTTGGTCTCACCAAGACTAGAGACAGTCAAATCTATTTGCAAAGGTGGTATTGTCTGGTCAACACTTATGGCATGAAACAAAAGGATCCCTTGCTGTGACCACACTTTTTGTGGCCTCAGCTGCAGGACTTGTGCTGATAGGTAGACACTGTCTATGTCATATATCAATGCCCCTGTGTTATCCTGTCTGTGACAGATGTATGACAGAGGTCATAATCCATTCACCGAGGTTTGGGTGTGAAAACCAAGATTAATTGCTCTAGCATATAACGTTTCATAGTGACCCAGCTGGAAAAGAAAGAAAGACAGACAGAGAGATGTGTATGCCAACAAATTATATTGGCCCAGTTTGACCTCACCATGCTCTTTGAAATATTGGTGTATTTTGATAATCTTGAGGTTCCTACTCTACACAGCCTTGCCTCAGCATAAAACAAGAATGGCAGCTTTAGCAGCACGACCTTAGCCTGAAACTCTCTTGAGTTAAGGGTGGGTGCTGAGAGTAGACACAGAATTACTGTTCAGACACATCCTTTAGTCTCACATTCAGGTGCTGCACTGCTTTTCTAGGGGAAAATGCAATGAGGAGCTGTTCTTAGTCCCAGGAACTTGAAAGTCATAGAAACAGTGTGATTGACAGGAACACCCATTTGCCCCAGAGCAGAGGTAAAATTGCCCTTTCTTTCCCAGCAAGAGCCTCTGCAGCCATGGCAGACTGGGTGTGAGCTTCCAGCATGACCCACAGCTCATGAGGGCCAGAAACAGAGCCTGCAAGTTCTGGTCCTCCTGCTGTCATCTGGGGCTACCATGACCTGGGTCTGGGATAATCATGGGTTCTGCTTTCAAAGAAATAATGGAGGAGCTTCTAGTCATCTTAGCTTTTCTTTCAGATAAAACAATATTATTAATCATTATTAGTAGTTATATGCAATCCCAAAGTAATTGAGTGATACTTCAGCAAAACAAAGCAGAAATACGGTATTTCTACAGTAATAAGGTGGTTTAAATTCCCTGTAGGGTCAGACAAATGAGGAAACCCAGTTTTTTGAGCAGGACGGAGGAACATAGGACATCATAGCTGGCACTGTGTTGATGTTTGTGATACAGCTTCATGGAAGACAACACATCAATCAATATGCATTTTAGTGTGGCCTTGTATTCCCAGGACAGACTTTACTTCAAGAAGTAAATAGCATGGGGCCTTGTACCTGAAGCTTGCCTTAGGGTGGAGGCTTTTGGAGTTGCAGCTTCTTGATAGGAAGCGACCTCAGCTCCTCATTTACTGCTGCCTTCACCTGTCAGTGAGGGGTGGCCACCCTTCCTGCAGCAGAGGTGCCAGAGCAGTTGCACCGACAGGCAGGTCCCTAGGGACAGCTGGTGCTGAGCAGGCAAGGCAGGCAGCCCATGCCAGCAGCAGGTGCCTGCACCACGGGAGTCACACGGAAGCCAGGCTGAGGCTTGTGCATCACCTATGCCTTGGCTCAGTTCTGCTGTCCTCATGCTTGCACCAGCTTCCTTCGTGCCAGCAGAGAAAAAGTCATGATGTGAACTAACATGAACCAGTTAATATCATGTGAGAAATCCTCCATGTTTTTAGCTGAGAAAATAGAGAGCACTTTTTTAAGCACAGCAGCGAAGTGGGGAATTAACCGTGGGGATAAATGCCAAGAGAACCAGTGGGGTTTTTATCTCTTCAGGTACATTTGATTCAACTATCTCCCAATCAAGTTCTCAAATATCTACACTCAGTGTGGAGATACGTAAGTGAAATGCATGTTTTGTTTTGTCAGGTGGTCAGACGAGATCATTCTCTCAGCCCTGGGCTCGGAGTTTCTAGATCAGTGTCCAGTACCAAGTGCCTTCTTGAGTAGGCTGTGTTATAGAAGGATAAAGCCAAGTATTTTAAAGCATATCACTGTGAGCAAGGAATGTGTGATGCTATGTACTAAACTTCAGTCAGTGGTGTCCCAAACTGCAAACTATAACTGCCCTACCAAGCCTATATACAGCTGTAGCTGCCAGAATAGGACCTGCCAGCTGTATCTCTGTAACCCAATAATCCAGTATCACCCCCCAGCTGGCCTGCTGCCAGTCACTCCATCACAGGCAGGCAACGGAAGCTACATCATCATAACTATGAAAAGGCATGCACACAGTCATCAGATAGAAGCAGATATGTCTCCATTTTACTGGAGGTATGATATTCCAACACAGGTTCCATGAAATATATTTTCATATGCCTCACAGGAGACTATTTCCCATTCCAGTTGTGGGAAGTAATCAGCTGCCTGCTGGCCATGAACTGCTTTTCCAAGGTATTATATAGACAAGGTGATCAACTTTGATTAATAGCACAGGGAAACTGGTGCTGTGTAACCCTGACAAAGTTGGCTTTTATGAGGGATTTGCCAAATGACCATGGTTTGAGCAGCTGCTTCCACCACCCCGAACTGCACTACCTCAGCCCAGCCTTGGCTTTTACCCTTAGTGAATCACCTCCTCATTATGCCTGAGTTGACCACAGAAGGTGACCAAAAATGCCAGTTTTCTAACATTTTTGTGTAGAACCCATGTGTCTGTCATTTTAGCTGAGATTTTCCAAGCTGCAGTGTTGGGGCCAGTTCCTCTGTGTCCTCAGCTGTATTCAGTAAATGATCTGAGACTTCCACCAACACACAGCAGCTACAAAATGCATTTCAGGCGTATGGACACCGTCTATCTGTGGTGCTGCAGAACAGCAGACCAAGGAATCTGACCAACGTGGTAGTCAAATACATGGAAACCTGTGTGGGAACAAATAGGATAGTGTAAGAAGGCTTGATTATGGGTTTTTTGGGAAATTTAAGGAAAAAATATCCTGCAGTGGTCAAAACAGATGATATTTTGAAATTGCTCATAATGAAATTCAGTTATTGCTCTGCAGATCTATGCCAAGGAATGCTCTACTCTCTTCCATACAGTTACCAGGGAAATTAAATAGGAGGTTGTTGCTATTTTAAGACTCAGAATGAAAAATAAAAGTGCCAGTTTACTGCAGCATGAATTTGCAGGGATTCTCCAGGCCAGGCTTTTGAAGCAGACTGAAAAGTGGGGAGGGGGTGTTGTTGTTGTTTAGTGGGGGTTTGGGGTGTTTTGTTGTTGCTGATGTTGGGTTTTGTTGGGTTTTTTTGGGGGGGGTGTTTTTGGTTTGGGTTTGTGTTTTGGTGTGGGGTTTTTTGTTGGTTTTTGGTTTATTGTTGTTGTTTTTATCCTCTTTTTTTTTTTTTTTTTTTTTTTTTTTTTTTTTTTTTTTTTTTTCAAAAGTAGAGTTAGACCTGATTTTCTGATGAGGAAAAATTGTAGTGCAAATGTGTGCCCCTTACCTCATCTGCAGTATGAAGTGAAAGAAAAGTGTGCAGATACTATTCAGCTCTGCCTTAGTCAAAGGTGTTGCAAAGACTTTAGTGGCAGGAGTACTTTTCTGCTGTTAAATTACTCGATGCCCCATTTGTAACACATAGTAGTTACTCTGACAGCTACACACTTGATACAGTGATGTCTCCAAGAGAGGTTTACAGCAGCTCACAAGGCTCAAAGATGTGCTGGGGCCGGAGAATCAGAGCTTCAAACAGGAATTTCTGTGACATGAACCAAGAGCATTCCCCTCCTTTCTTTCCAGAAAGTCTGTGTTCTTTTTCATTACATACCTAAAAAGTGCTCAAGTCTTGCTCAAAAGCAAGGTATTGGGCAGGGATCTGACATTAGACAATGAGGATAAATGTGGAGAAGCAGAGCTATTTGCTATACAGATTTATTGTTCCCAGTCCCTACAGGTAAAGCAGTGGTGAGCAAAACCCTTCCCTAAGTTGTATTTTGATAACTTCATGAAATGAATGTCATTCATGAATGAATGACATATCCTGAAATGCAGTTTCTCTGAAACTCGCTCTCTGCTCTGCAATGGCACATTGAGAGCACACTGTGCCATTGCTGCTCCAAGTCACTCACAGGAATGAGTGATCTCCTGTGGTGAACCAGATCTCCATTGCTTTCACAGCATACCAAATGCCAGAAGTCCTCGGTGGGTTCTGTTTAAATGAATGTTCAGGGACAAGGGTGAGAGGAGCAGGTTTTTTTTCAGGCACTGCTGAGGAGTGACTTCTCTGCAGGGACATGCTACCTTGGCTGACTCCAGCGATGGCTGGGGTAGCACAGAGTTAAATGGTGTCACTGGGAGGGCAGGAGCCTCTTGGGAACACAACAGGCTCTCACCAAGGCCACGCATTGCAGGGCAGCTGGTGTAGCTGGGCACCACTGTACCTGGAGGTGCAGCACTGCTGTGCCCTGAACTCATGTCAAAAGTGACACAAGTCATCTTCAAATTCTGCCTCAGATTTCTGCCGTGCTCCTCTCTCTCCCTGCCTGTAGCTACAAATGTAACACAAGGGCTTGTGCCTGGCAGCTTTGCAAAATATTTAACATAAACATATCAAATTGTAATTCTTGCTAGAAATGCCACAAGGGGGAAGAATTGGGTTATTTACAGGGCAACATTTACTTAAAACATTTGGTTTGTTCAGTAGAGTTAAGATTGAGATTGCTCTTCAAACCCTTTGTTAGGAGAGGCAGGGAAGGAAAGAGGAGAAGGGGTAGCATGAAACTAATCCCTAAAACCCAAGGAAAACTCAGTCAAAAAACTAGTTTTGTGTCTAGATGGAGCATACTAAAGCTTTGCATTGCGTTTGTTAAAATAAAAAATCCACCCCATGCCAAATCAATCCCTTTCAAAAGGGCTCTTAAGCAAAGTATTTTTCATTAAGATTTCCATTAATCTGTTCAGCAATAAGTTTAACAGACTGCCCAGCTCTACACTCGACAGTCCTTCCTCTGGCTTTAATAATAAACCTCTGAAGTTAGCCATAGTAATGTTGTGCCATGGCAGCACAGCTAATCAAAGTGCCTGCAGGTGCACTGGGTTTAATTCTTGTTTAAGAAGGTTTTTTTCCTTATCATTCTAGTGACATCTAAGCGCCTTGATGGAAAATGGAAATCCGTCATCCGTGTCAGTTCCATTTCAAGGCAGCAGTGCTTGCTTTGCCAGCAGCGCTGTGCCTTGTGCTAACGCTGTGCTGCAGAGCACATCCACATCACAGTGTGGTGCTGGGTTTGTACAGAAAGGAAGCAGAGACCAAAACAACCTGCTTCAGATTAGCACACCCACTCTGCAAGCACAAAGCTATAAGTGCTAGTAATGTTTGTGTGGGTATGTGAGCACTGTTGTGCTCATGGGTTGACAGAATGAAGACATGCTTCCATGACAGCATCATTTGGATGCTCTTGGATATCTGAGCAGTACAGGGAGACAGTGTAATGAAATACAGAGTGCAAATTGCCTTGGAATAACCTTGGATGTTCCCAAATTTTTGCCTGAGTGGTTTGTAAAAAAGAGAAGTACTGAATTCCAGTATTCCTAGGAAATGAATAAACTGTGGCAGCCGGATCGGGAAGGCAAACATAACATTTTCTGTCCTCAGGAAGTAACAAAAATTGACTTCATAGTGCTAGACATAACGAGGGGTGTTTGTCATAAGTTAAAAATCTATTAACTCCAGCTGTTCCCCTAGTCCTGGAAGCTTCATTTTTCAATGAAGAAATATTTTTTCTTACAGGAATATTCCAGAAAACAGACTTCACTTTCAGTGACAGTTGTGGAAAGTCAAATTGGATGGAACATAACTTTCCAAGTTACTAGACAAGCTTTCTGATGAGCCCTTAAAATAAATAGCTAAATGAGAATTTGGCCTAATTTTTGCAATTAGAAAATTAACAAATGAGATTTTCCTCTTCTTTTGAACAGAAGTTCAGCCTCCATTTCAAAAGCTACCTTCTGGTTTGTCAAGGAGAACTTCTCTCATCAATGCATCATGCTGAAATATGCAGGAGACAAACCAACCTTTGGCATGAAACATACTAACCTTAGGGTGTCTATGGAGTAAAATATTTACTTATCTAACCAAGAAAGTATCTCACTAACCAGAACAGATGGAACATTACAGGATTTGGTTTTTCCATCTTCCAGTCTGGATCTGCTTCCTCTTTATCTCTCAAGGAAGTCTTCTGGTTAAGTGTTTTTCCTCCATGCAGGCATTAAAGATACTTTGAGTCCCCTTTGAAGAGGAAGAGTTGCCTTATTGGTAGAAGGCATATTAGGGCTCTGGATATCTAGTTCTGCTGTTTATTCCATATGGACATTGCAATAAACCTGTGTGATAGTGAAGACCAGAAATTAAATACAAACCGTGCACCCAACCAATCAAGACAGAATTCTATTTACTGTTGGAAAAATATCCCACATAGAGCCTGTTTGGGTGGAAATTAAATGATTTCATAGTTTCTGGAGTTCCTCATTTCTATTTATATCTATGTCTCTCCCCCCCCCCAAAAAAAAAAAAAAAAAAAATTGTAGTGGGATTTTTATGACGGAGTTGGAGCCAGCCAGCCATCAGAAAAAATCATGTCACTCCTGAGAGCAAGCACAGCAAGAAACAGTGTGAGGGGGAATGGCTTCTGTGCCCAGCTCTAATAATGCCAGAACATGGATGAGTTTAGCAAAGGAACACAGTAATAGAAACTCACCCGTATTTATTACAGGGAAAAAAAAAAAAAGGAAAAAAAAGAAAAAAAAATCAAATTCACAGAGCAGTTTGGTTGCTAGCAGTTATTCACATATTGTGAGTAAATAATTGTGTCAACAGGAAGGAAGACAAGGGAAGTCACAGTTAAATCTCATTTTCACATTGTTCTTTTAAGAAATGTAAACCCAGAATAATTTCTTTAGGACTGTTATTATTTCTTAAGGACCTGATATTTCCTGAAATATTCCTGAGATTTCCATCTACCTAGCATTTATTCAAAGAATCCACAACTACAAATTTGATCCATGACTTCCCAGCAGTGTAAGTCTCACAACAAATTAAAATGCAATGTTTCACAAGTTTTATCATCTTCTAATGGTGGTGCAACCAAAGGATTACATGTTTTCAGCTACAGTGCTGAATTTAGGTACCACATTATCTGTATTAAAGGGTAAGTTAGATGCATTGATTTGCATGGTAAAGCTATTAAAAATGGAAGAGGGTTTTTCCCCATCAGTTTCTGTAGTTACAGTTAGTCTGTACCTTTCTTGTAAAGCTAATCCTTGTCACAAGTTGCAGTAATAAGCAGCACTTTTCACAAATACATTTTTCTGATGTCATGGATTTGGATTTAGTGATCCTGCTTTGGAATATGTTACTATAACTGAATTCAATTTAAGAAACTAATTAAAATTACTATTTTAAACTGCAGCCAGTGCTCTGTCAAAAAAGCACAACAATTTTGCAATCAGTACATGCACAAAATGTTCCAGAAAATAATATAGTATTTTTTATTAAAAGGGTTCAAGTAGGATTTTAAAACATCCAAATATGAATTGCAGCTTGGATCTTGACAGCTTTCCTCTAGGAGTCACAGGAAAAAAAGAAGCAACAAAAGTTCACTGGCCTTCTGTCAGTATCTCATGGTCTACTTGAGAAAATCCCAAATCTGGAAGTATTTAAACAAGACACGGAAGAAGATTCAAATAATGATAGGCCATCTAACCTGATGTCACATTCAATGTAGTATGTGTGAGTGGTGTCAAGACCATGTGCTGTCAAGTCCTGAAAAATATTTCGTATAAGACAACCCTGATTTCACCCACTGAAGAGTTTAGTTCATAAAAGTAGCTTGCACATACAGAATTTTAGTATCATGGATTCATTGGGTCAGAAATGGCCTTTAAGTTTATCAAGTCCAGCTGTTAACCCAGCACTGCCTAGTTCAGAACAAAGCTATCTCCCTAAGTGTCACATAAAAGGAGGAAATGTTTTGGGTTGGAATACTGGGTTAAAGATCATCTGATTCCAATCGCCCTGCCATGGGCAGGGATGCCACCCACCAGACAAAGTTTCTCCAAGCCACATCCAACCTGGCACTCCAAAGATGGGCCATCCACAACTTCTCTGGGAAACCTGTGCCAGTGCCTCACCACCCTCAAAGCAAAGATTTTCTTCCTAATATCTAACCTAACTCTAACCCCAGTTTGAAGCTGTTCCCCCTTGTCCTATCACTAGGGGATAGTCCTTGTAGATAGTCTCTCTCCATCTCTCTTGTAGACCTCCTTTAGGTACTGGAAGCTGCTATAAGGTCTCCCCAGAGCCTTCTCTTCTCCAGGCTGAATAACCCAAACTGCTCCAGCTCTCTGACTATCTTTGTGGCCCTCTTCTGGGCTTGTTCCAGTGTAGCATTTTAGGTAAAACCTTACAATAGAAAGGCCTTGTAAAACATGGTTCAGGCCTTGTTATTCTGGCTAAATGAACAGGTTAAGTTCCCACGAGAAAGAATCATAAGAATGAGAATCAGTTTGCATAACAATCTATTCTTGTAAGAAGGCAGTTTGACCTGTAAAAACAAGTCTATCCTGTGAAAATCTGTGAAGAAAGAGTGTAAACTATCTAGAAAACGAAAAGTTTGATAGACATGTACACTAACCATTACTAACCAATGAACTGAGTTTCAATGGATTGCTGGCCAGTTATATTCATACACGGTGCCTTCTGATAGTCCTATGAATACGTGAATAAAGACTCGGTTATTCTGCAGGAAGAAATAGTGTCCTGGCTGTGAAAAATGTGAAATGATTAATTCATGTTCTTATGGTAAATTGGAAAACTATAAATTTGTATCAGGTAAAAGTCTATGTTTTAGGAGACCTTGCAGCAGATGGTGAAACTGACAACCCTGAAAAAGCAGGCGCCTCCATTCAGAAAGGAACAAAGGACTTTTCCAGGAAAGCCTGCAGCCTTCTCCAGTACCAGGAGGAGACCTATCGAGATAAGCTGGCACCAGGAACTCACACCTTGGCTGTCGCCTTCACAGATCATCAAGCGACATCATCCATATCTTGATCATTCATCAACCATAAGGACGTATAGAAACTGGACATTAACATTTGAACTGAGAAAGGAACTCTCTTCTGCTTGGTCGGGGAAACTCCCGAATTTGTATAGCTAGTCGGGAAACAATGGGAAATACACGGGGAAATATTGCCAGGGGCTAAATAAAATGTATAAAAACCAAGCCCCGAACCGGGCTAATTTGTGAACCATTGGGGGAGATAGCAGGCTGCCAGAGCCTGTATCTCACGGTTCACCCTTGGCATTTCCCGGGAAAACTCTGTCAAGTATCTCCGCTGTTGGTGGGTTTTCGAAATTCTGTGATTTGATGTTTATTAATAAACCAAATTATTATTTTAACTGGAATATCGTATTGACATATGAGACAGCATTTATAACATGGCTGTCTCCATTGTGACATTCCACCAGGTCCACCTCCTTCTTATGTTGAGACCCCCAGAACTGCAGGCAGTACTCCAGGTGGACTCTCACAAGAGTAGGGTAGAGGGAGAGAATCACCTCCTTCGAGCTGCTGGGCATGATGCATTTGATGAGACAAGATGAAAGAAATACAGAAGATCGTGCTAAGATTTGTAACCATAATGATCTTGACCTCTTGGTAAACTGGAACTATTCATTGAAAATAGCTTCAACACAAACCTGCAAAGTTCCTCACTAAGGAAGAGATACAAGCAAGGCACTATGCTAGGGAACAAACAAACAACCAGCAAGCAAGCAAACAAAATGATCTGAAGAGTTCAATCACGACAAAAAATTGTCATGGTTTCATGGTGACACTTCATGAGAAAATACACAAGGTTTGAATTATCTCTAATTGTGTAGATATAGTGCTGCAGTAACAGCAGCTGGAAAATGAATCCGAAGTAATTAATGTGAGAAATCAGCTATATACCTATAACCTGCCTTCGTGTGTGTGTGTATGTGCATGTACTAACATAAACCCCTCAGTCCAGAACACACTGAATGGTAAGACAGATTCTCCATCTCTGTAGTCTTTAGTTTCTTACAGAAGCCTGATGTAAACACTTTTGCATCAGAAATGAATTGTTGCACTCACTACAGGAATAGTGTATGAGGTGTGATGGCCTGTTGTTTTACAGGAAGTCAGATTTGAATATCTAATAATTCCTTTAAATCACTGAAGCAACAAATCAGTCCTGTAAGCAGGAGTATCAGCAACCATCATTCAAAAACTGATCCCAAGCTAAATATTCAGTCATCATAAACTGATACCCCAAAATTATTCTCTGGAAACATCATGATATAGGAAATGGCAGTCACATATTTAGAGACCCTCTATTCCTCTCTTCCCAGAGAGAGATTAAGTCATGGATCTATCATTAATTTTTTGTCTGAGTGTCTTTCTTCCTGTGGCTGATGAAATAGCTTAGGTAGTGTGTACTGTGTTAGGGACTGCCTGCTGCTTGGCAGAAGGCTGCACAAGCTTTTTAGAAGAGTTAATTTCTTATAGGTTTTATTTGCACATATTGATTCAATAAAAAAATAACATGTGAAAATCACAAATGCAGTTTGTCAAATCTAAAGAGGTTTTCCATTTAAATGGCCAAGGAGCAGAGATGTGGAGAAAGGCAAAAGATAAAAATCAAAGGAGATAGGCTATAAATTGCATTGTCCTCAGTGTGTTACTAAACAATCTTATCAGGGTTCTTCCTGCCTATTGCCTTAATGTCTTGCAACAGCAACAGTAATCCTTAAGAATATAAATCTTTATTATATCTATAATATCTATATATCAGAGATGATGAACCCAAAAATGCCCAAAATGTAAGCACTAGGAAATCACAGGTGCAGAAGAAGACCAGAATATTTCTTCATGTAAGCATCATGATTGCAACTGCTGCAGCTGGCATCATCTAAAAATCCAGGCCATCATGCACTCTGATATCTGCTTGTCTTTAAATATTGCCTCAGCAAATTTAAAAAAAAACTGCTTAGGTTTGGCAGTGCTAGAGGGGTCTGGTTTGATGGGAGTACCCAGAGTATGATATCACCATTTTAAAGAAAACTTTCACAGAGTAGGAAGTTAATGAAGCCCAGGGCTAAAGCTGGATTTCATAGGCAGATAGTAAAACCCAGCAACCAGGAGATGGAGCAAGTTCAGAGCCAGTTTCCTCCTGCTCCTGTTTTCCTGATTGCTGGCTGTAATAGAAATGCCAGTGAGGAAACTGATCCAGACATTCAAGGCACAAAAGAGCGATTTGGACTGTGATGCAGCACAGGTATATAGTAAAACTGTCAAACTCCAATGAGCTATTCCCCCTTCGCTGGGTCTCACTTATTTTATATTTTATTTTGCAGAACACACAAGTTCACTATCATTTTTACAAACTTTTTATGTCAGAAAGCCTCTCTCCTTTGAGGCCATTTTATTCAGTCAATGTAAATGTCAGCTGCCAGTTGTAGGTATTATTATGTGTATGCAGCTGTCAAGGAGTGAGGGGTCTGTCTTAGCTCTCAGGAAAGGTCAGCTAAGCCTTTCAAAAAGGGCTGTCAAAGCCAAAGCGTCTTTCAAAATCCATTCTGTAGAAACAGTGCAAGAAAGCACATGATTTAAAGCCAACGTAGGGGTGAAGTGGCTGGTTTCTTTTTCCGATGTCAAAATGTCCATTAGTGACTACTAGTGGTGCAAGAACTGAAGGCAGCCAGAGAATGGACAGAGCTTACTCCAGTAATTACATCAGGCCCCATTTTGTTTTCTTTGGGAATTGCATTTTTTAGCCTTCTGTTTGACCTAACTTAGATCTGAGTAAATTTCTTCCTCTTATGAACATTCCCACATACCCTTATTTCACATCATCCCTGAGCTGCCAGGACATGGAGCAGCTCTCACCCCATGACCTGGATTAGAACAGAGGAAGATCAGGATGCACAGCATACATCTGAGAGTGAGGGGTAGATTTTGTCCTGGCAAGCTTGGCAAAGGGATATGGCATGTATGATTGAGAACAATAAGATCCAAGGCAGATTATGGCACTTAGGTGTGGAGAGTCTGACCAGAAATTTTATAAGTGCGAAAAGGAGATCTCCACAGAGGTTTGGCTCAAATCCCAAAACACTTAAGTGTCTAATTCCTGAGGATATCAATAGCATTTAAATAGTTAAATGTTCTGCCTATTATATAAAAGAAGCAGAAGAAAATTACCTTAGCTCTTCTATAGGAATTTCTCATGCAGTTCTGTGAAAATCTCCCCAAAGGGGATAAAGTTAAAGAAGGAAAGGCAAATTCCAGATGAATGCCATGAAAAAACTTCTAGGTATCCAGAAGTACTCTCTCAAGAACATCCCAGCCTGGAAATGCTCTGTTTCAAGCATACTGAGTTCCAGACTAATAATTCCATCTTCCATTTTTTTTCTTCACCCAATCAAAACAACAAATCAGGAAATCTTCACATCTCCCTGAAGACATCTAGAAGAGATAAGAGACCCCTTTACTATTGCTGCTACATGTAGCTACGTACAATAGTTCAAGAAAACAAATGAGCACGGCTTTATGAACTCTGTCCATATCAGTATTTACTGTGCTGACTCCTCCTTAGCCAGATCTCCATTATTAAAGAAGTGGGCTCTGTCCCCATCAGGATACAAGTGAAACCATATAGGAAGAATGAGTCCCTCCCTCCTGCTCTCAGTTTTCTGATCTAAGGGAAATGCTGAGCCAGACAGAATGCAGAACCTTGTCCATTTCAGCATAGCTACCATGTCTATTTTTAATTTATTGGTGTGCTCAGCTGTTCTTTTTCCCCTTAGCCCATGCCATGCTGGGATCTCAGTTTCTCAGTCCTGCCTACAAAATTCAGACAGAAAATACTAAGACAGAGATGGGCTAATTGAAAAGTAATTTTGTATGAATTTAAGGCAAGTGTTGCTATGGGACAAAGTCTTAAGGAACGATGAGATGTGCTTAACTTGGAGATCGAAGAGTTCGTTTTCACTGCTGTTTCACTGTTTGTTTCACTGTTTCTGATTCTGACATAAAAGGTCCTCAGGAGCAGAAGTATGTGAAAAAAGACAAAAGACCACTGCTAGAACTCATTTTGGATGAGATTATCATATCTTGGAAAGTACATGGCTTATTTACCCATGAAGATGTTGATACAGATTTTGTCTTTGTTAATGTATATTGAAAGCTTGGAAGACTTGCCAGAAGTTGTGCTCAAGAAGGAGACAGAAATGCTGATTCTTTGGTTCCTCAACCCTTTGCCCTCAGCTGTGCCACCTCTGGCCATCCCATCAGGCTGGACGTCTTCCTGCTGGAAGCAGAAACTGGTCACCATGGTTCCTCATCTTCTGTCTGGAAAGGGGACACCTGCAAGGGCTTGAGAGAGCTGCTTAGAATTTTCCATGTTTTCCTGCAACATGTTGGACAATTCCACCACCTACCTAAGCCAGTTTTCACCTCCTCACCCATAAAATGGGATGAGGAGCATTTTTGCATCTCATACCCTGCCTCTTTTAAAGTCATCCTTGTGTAGGATGTACTTTAGCTTAAGGGTTCATCCAAATAGCAAGCCTTATCTTGTCCCCCTACCATCCCTGTTTTGGATACTTATCCCCAAAGAATTTTATCTGGAATTTAGTGGTCCTCTGCTTTACTTATTCCCTGGGAACAGAGAGCATCCTTATCTGCTCTGTTCCTCTCCTTTTTTTTTTTTCATTCCCTCATTCTCCCTTTCAATGATCTTGGGCACTTACTCCCCAGTCACAGCACGTGCCTTCTCTCAAAACTGTGGTTTCATGACCGTTAGTACCAGACCTGAAGACTACCTGTCCAAGAAGGACAAATGAGATCAAACAATCTCACTCCTGCCAAATTAGCCCAAGCCCATAGCAATGGTTTCTGGCAGCCTGAAGCTTTCACATGAGCTTCATATGAGGGAGAACAGGCAGTACCTGATGTGAAGTTAAAACAGCTGATAAAAGTGGAACCTATCAATGTCCTTTGAATGAATGCAAGATGGAGATTTTTTAACTGTCAGATTGGTTTCAGGGAGCTGGGAGATCTTTTGATCCAGAGGTAGAATCCCAAACTTTCTTAGTCTTAAAGCTTTTCTGCATGTAAACTCATCAGCTCCTCCCTTTTCTTCTCCCTGCCTCTTCTCACTGGTGGGTTGCACACTTTCCCACATCCCTACCTGGCAATGCTGGTGTGGGTGTGAGAACGGGTGATGAAGAAAAGCAGTGCAGGGCAGAGAGCAATGGAAAGGCTTTCACTGAAAGTGCAACATCTGAAATTTTATTTAGCTGTTGCTCCCCCTATAATTAGGAAATAAATAAAAAGGATCAGGACAGTGAATCCAATGGCACTGGTCAAAGCAAGCGCTGTACTGGTTCATGGAGGTGAGTGTGTAAAAGCCTTTGCCAGCCCTGGGGCACTGCTTTTGTAACTCAAAGGAAATACAAAATTGCACAACCCTACAGCTCTGATACATTGTAAAGATGGACATTTAGAATTTTGTGTATATATATATATATATATATATTTTAGGGGAGAGAGTTGTTACCAAGAGAAAATTTTCATATAGATTAGTTCTGTGGACAATTTTGTAAGCTTATTTAACAAGGGAAATTAATCCATTCAAGATGCCCGCTCAGCCCTTTCTCACAAATAAAATAAAGCATCCTATCACATTTTGACAGTAGGAAACTATATTTGTGTTGCAAGGTGGTCTGTCTGAGACAAGTTAAATTTTTAGCTATTCCCATGTCTTTCAGATGTTCTGATACACTTACCACAGTGAAAATACTGCAGACCACCCTTTTATGATAATCCAAGAGAACACGCTGCCACTTCACCCGGTTCTGTGTGTTCTCTCCCCATTTTCCTGACCTTGAAAGTTGCTTTGCAATTTTTTTTTTGCAAAGAGCCCAAAAGCCAGCGAAAATGTGGGATGCCTTGGTAGAGGCTCTGCAGCGTGTGGGGGTGTGTGTGCTTGTACAGAGAATATCCTGAGCAGGCAGTTTTTATGTCCTTCTGGCTCTGCTTGTGCTCTGACAGCACTGATGGCGTAAATGCAGTAAATAAGTCTGAACAAAGGTCTTGTCTACAGTTTGTGCAGGACTTTTCTACAGCAGGGACCCTTCTGGCCATCATTTTCTGCAGAGACCAAACCAACACGGACAGGACTGCCATGGAGTAGGATCTTTGGTGCAAAGGCCAGGTAGACATGAAAGAAAAAGCTGTGGGGATAAAGGGAAAAACAATTCTCCATGATAATAACAGGTAAGACAAGAAGGAAGTGTTTTAAAAGAAGTTCAATATCATATGTCCTGTTTAGTCTTTGGAGAACAGTCTTCCAATATCAGGGATAACGAGGCATGGGAAGGGAGCTCTCTGAGGCAGCTCAAGTCTGGCTGATCTTGCCTCAATATTTGAGATTCTTCCTGAAGCTCCTCCCATCTCTATTTCCTATCATTTTATGAGCTATTGCAGAATGCAGATAGTTTTCTTGATATTAAACTAGCCTGAACAGTGAAGCTGTCCTCTGTTTCAGGCCTTGTGCCATACAATTAGAATTTTTATTTTATTCAACCTCAGAGCACCTGAGAATTTCCCAGGCTGTTCCATGTGCAAATAGTTTTTGTGTCATTCACTTATGCCTGTACTTCCCAGGAAATTCCTGGGAATTTCATGTCATGTATTAACCAACAAGCAAAAATCCACAGAAAGTATAGCTAAGATCTATGTCACCTTTTTATAGCCATACAGCTCATACAAGGTATTCAGGTAATAAGAGAAACAATGACAGCTCTAGAGCACACTCTGGCAAAGCCACAAACATATAAAGTCACAGGCTTCTTTTGAAAGAGAAGCTGAGCTAGTCCAGTGCTTTCCAAGTTACTCTGTGTTGTGATGTGTTCAGACCAAGCATTTCCCACAAGAGAGGAAGACCTTTTTTTCTCACTTTCCTTAGCTTGTTTTTCCTTTTGTGAACCCCTCAGGAGTGATGTACACAGTTAACCCTAGATGCTGCCATGGGAGACATCTAATTCAGATTACATTTATGAACTAATTGGAGATATCAGGATGCAGAAGGAGAAGAAATGGACTTGCAGTTTCCATGGCAATTCCCTAGTCTATTAAGAATAATCAATATAACTATAGTAACGAATAGCAACTTGTTAGCACAAAGCAGGGAAGCAGGGAGCAGGTCCATGCTGTCGCCAATATATCAGTGTGCTTTTCTTGAGATACTGAAATGGAAACAGCAAAACAGAAGACTGCATTTGACCTGATTTTTAATTTTTTAAAATGTTTCTGCATCCAGAAACATTCCTGACATGAGCAGAAATTGCTTGTTATCAGCATTTCTGAAAAACAAGTTCCTAACAAGCATGTGCATGAGCAGAGTATCAGGACATGGGCCGTGACAAAAAAACAGCCTGGTCGTACACAGGGTTTACAGTCTGTTTCAGTCACTACATCTCCATTTCTAATGAGATGCCAGAGCTCAGACTGTTTTCCAAGAACACTTACATCAGTAAGGAAAGGCCTATAAAACTAGATTAATATCACAGGAAGTTTGTTTTATGACATTATAACCTTGACAGTTATGAAGTAAACAAAGCTGTTTTCACATCTGTAAGCAGAGATTTTTAAGAGCTAAACATGATGAGAATTTTTACTCTTAGTATTTGTACTGCTTTTTTTTTGTTCCATAGAGGTTATTAGATCCATGCTCTGTTTTAATGTTGTTAAGTGACTTTCATTACATCCTCATGGAACAAATGCCATTTATTCTTGCTGGATATCCAAAAGTGCTTGCTGTTTGGCTCATCTGATCTTTACAGAATTTTATTTTCTTGCTGTCTTTAAAGAAGTCACTGCTGTGGGCAAATGCCTCCCCAGGCAGTTCCACAGGCAGGTTTTTACCACCCCTCTAGTACATTTGCAGGGCTACCACAACCTCACTGGATACTGGCATATATACCTCTTTGAACATGACAGCAAAACGTCATGCAGTACACATGCAATAAACAAGATATTTAAAATGCTGGGAGAGAGTACCTAGTTGCTGTATTTGCTAATGCTTTTTAAAGATTTCAACATATTTTAGACCAGATAAATTCCTTAGGAGGAGAGCTCCAGTGTGTGGTGTCAGCCTGTGCCATTTGCTGAACTCATTCAGCACCAGCCTCTGCTCTGGGGTGCTAAAACACAGCAGCTTTTGTTAGGGATGTGCATTCCCAAGGGCAGTAACAGAAAGGCACTGGCACGGCTGGGGTGGCTTTCCATACAGATGAGAGTAGCAGACAGGGAAGGGTTTGTCCAGCCTGCGATCAGCCACACTCACTGCCTGTCCTTGGCACACATTTAAGGGCAGACACCCTCCCGGTGGTGGGGTGGGGGGATGGAGAGGGTGGGTTGCAGAGTATGGGGTGGAAGCACACGTGGCACCGACTGATGCCAGTGGCAGAGCCCCTGCAGTCCATCAGGCTCCCTTGCCTCTGCACTGCAGCCATTGCTGTGCCCTCCTGCCACTCGCCTTCTCCCCTCTGGGCTCCAGCTGAGAGCCTCCAGGGATAGCAGCTGCAGCAGTGAGCCAAAAAACCCACCAAAAGTGTCACGCGCGTCTCTTTTCTGTGTGCAGCCTTTCCTTCCCTGTGTGAGGAATGGGACAAGCTGTGAGCTGAAAAGCTGGAACTCAAACACTCAGCTGAGGAGCATGTAGAGAGATTAAAAACAGCGTCACATCATCAGGTGAAGCTCATGTCAGCAACACACCTGAGGGAGAAACTTCCCCCGGTGTCAGCCTTGCTCTCAGCACTTCTTGCATGCAAGAAAGTCTCTGCTCCGTGAATTTGGCACTATTAGTGGATGCAGAGTTGGCTGCTTCAGGGGCTGAATTCCCTTGTCTTGGTTCAGCCTGTGAAGCAGGAGAAGCCAAGCCAGTGGGAAGTGGCTGGAAACCAACCCCTTTCCAGCTGGCCCATGCCTGGCAGGGACCTCTGGTCACTCAGGCAGGGTGTGGAGACATTGCTCCCATCCCAGGAGGGCATCTCCTCCTCCCCTCAGCTCCCACTCTGGAAGTGCAGCCTGTTCACCAGCACTACAATACCAGGCTGGCTAAATCCACTGGAGAAACTGCACCTTGGCTCCCTACTGCTACCCAGTGATGTACAGCACACGCATGCATCAACAGCATCCAAGCAATACTCCATCCATCAGCAGGCAGTGCTGCAAACACAGCTTGGTTAATTCCTTATCACACTTACTACACTCATCCTCCACAGTGACAGTTAATAAACAAAAAATACTAGAGTGATCCTTTAAAAATAGTTCTGCTATTAGAGCATGTGGTTGTAATTACTGCCTTTATGGATAAGTCTATTCTTTTTCTTTCCTTCCATCTCTGTGTAATAGGAAATGTGCCAGTTTTCAAGCATTCTGCTTCATTACTGTTGGAAGGAAGTTTCCAAAATTCAGAGTTTGTTTAACACAGGTTCCTGATTTCATCCTGAGAGCCACCCTCAAAAGCTGGGATGGATCTGAAGTTTCTAAAAGTCCTGGGCAGTTCCTTGCTACACTTTCCTTCTTTATATATCTCTATTACACTAATGTACTGCACAGGGGTTTTTTTCCCTTTTTCTTTTTCTGGTTCTTCTTGTGCAAAGCCCAGAGTCTCTTCACCTTCTCCTCATTAAGTTTTCTCTTTTGCCCACAACTTTTCTGTCAGTCCTCATGCTGTCTCCACCGCTGGTGTGTTCCCCAGATAACTCTGTCACCCCAGACAATTCCTTTCCTTTCTCAGCACCCCTCCTGGGTGTTTGAAATCATCCTCTCTTTTTATTTCCCTTCTTCTGTCACCCTTTCCGTGGTTTCCCATCTTTTCCCCTTCCTATCCTCTTCTTTACCGTGTCCCCCAGCTCTCCATCCCTCTGCTCAGTTGCCCTCCCACTTTATGTCCTTTCATCTTCTTGGGTCCTTTCCTCCTGGAAGTCCCCCTCTCACTCCCCACTGCCTCCACACAGCAATTTCAGCCCTCTCATGTGCCTTCTTTGGTTGCTTCCAGAGCTGGGGTCCCCATCCAGCAGTGCTCCATCACTCTCCCCCTGCCTTAGCTCATGCTTTGATGGGGCTGGCACCAGAGTGCCACAGGATGTGAGAGCCATGAGGTCTGGGTGCCTTCCTGGGGGGCTGCTGCTCTGCTGGAGTGTTGGCTCTCACTTTCCACCCTGACAGAGGGAATTGTCAAAGCCAACAGACACAAGCAGCACAGGCTCCGGATCTACTGGGAGAGGTTTGTTTGCAATGGAAGTAATCCTGGTGGATTAAGGGAAGCTGCCTCTTCCAAAAAACACACAACACTTCAATATTAGATGGGGAGAAGTGGCCAAAGTAACATGATCCATGAAATACCTTTGAACTTTTAAGGTTTTGGCACAGTGGCAATGGCCACAATGTTGTTTTCAGCCACCAAACCAGTCCCTCTTGCATGGCTAAAACCACTCCTAGAGGTAACCACAGAGCCCTGCCTCCTACCAAAGAATTTCAGAGTGCAATGTGATTAATTAACAAATTATCAGAACACTGAGGACAGGTATATGTTTTCATTATTCTGTCACACACAAGGATTCCAATCAGTCATAATATGTAGTTCCTGTGCCCCTCACTGCCTTCATCACCATTTTACAAGAAAGATAGTCTAGCATGTTGGAGTGAGGCTTGATAATCCAGGAGAGGGGAACTCTGGGCAGCCACAGGAGAACACAGAAAATTAAAAAAAATGCATTTTTTGTAGCAGTGTTTTTGGTTTAGAGATTTGGGGATTATTATTATTATTATTATTATTATTATTATTATTGGAAGCCTGAAGACTGACAAAACCTGAAAATGCAAATGTGTGTATTTAGTATATTTTTATGTTCCAGAACTCAACTATTTTTTAGGGAAAATCTGATCTGATACAGTAGAAAGCTTGCATCTGCCACCTTTGGTGAAACCACATTGTCACATGGCTGTCACATGCACAGACATGTGCAGACACTGTTGGAGTGCTCTGCTCAGATAATGCAGTCAGTACATCCCATGAAGTGAATTCCTAACATTTATGTTTTTCTAGAAAAGAGTAGGGAAAATTGAATGTAAATGGAAAATATTGGAAGAGTAAATGTACATGCTTCTAAATTTCCAATATTATTTTCTTTATTGACATAATTTATTATCAAAGACTGTTGGCTCAAGCTGGTTTGAATTTCTGGGAAGTTTTCTGGCCTCTGACTGACCATTACTGGCAATCTCAAGTCTGTACACATACTGACATTCCAAGTGTGAGCACAGGTTTGCTGCAGTTCAAAAGAGCTTCAAGAAACTGGGCAACCAGTCAGGGCCAAGGCAGTAGCCCAAATGAATGGACATGCAGGGAGAGGAGCATGGAGCACTTAGAAACAGTGAAGGGAGTAATAGGAAATGACACATCCCTGGTAGACAAAAACACAGTGGAAAGAAACAAAGTGTAGTATAATGAGAAGATGATTAGGCATGTACAAATGAAAAAGAAAACCAGAATATTGAAGCTTGAAGAGAAGAAATAATACACAAATGCAAATACAAGTACTAACCACAGGGATGCCTAGAGCAGAAATTAGGTACTTCTCACAAACATGCTTGTTGTGTTAGAACAAATTGCTGCCTTTTATATGAGAAGGAGAGAGAGGGCTGCTTCCCCCTCCTACCACAAGGTGCTTATGGCAGGGATTAGACATCAGGAAATCAGCTTCTGGAAGATCTGTCTTTGAGAGTGCATGAGTAGTGACAGTATTGACCATCTACTACAAGACTGCATGAGAAGCATGATTGCAAAACAGAGATGTGGTGGGCACTTCTCCTGACTCAACGGGAGCAGACACCAGCTGCCATTAGCAAAACCTCATGAAAACAAGAGGAGTAACCAGTGAAGGCTGCACAGCATGTTGTGGTGCTGCAGTCTGCCGAGTCACAAGCTTTGGATGAGCATATGAGCTACAGACAAATATATGTTGACAGCAAAAACCAAAGAAAAAGGATGATGGGTCTTCTTGGGAGGAATAGAAACTGGGCAAAGAGCTCGCTGGTGTGGCAGGCCACAAGACAAACGCTTATTTCTATTTCAGTCTTAAAGAACAGTCCAGAAAAACAGTCTCCTTGAAACAAACCCTTGAATGCTGGTCTAAGTCTGATCCTTATGAATCAGTCTGGGATTTCACGTGCACAGATCTAATTTCACACTGTCACCAAAAGGAACAAGACTGGCCCTGGTGCACATGTCCAAAGCCTCCCTTGCACTGTCACCAGCAGAAGTGGACCTGTGGCAAACTGAGTCAGGGGAGTGTCTCAGGCTGAGCATGAGTCATTATTTTTCCTTTGGATTGGTTTTCAGCTGCACTTTTCCCCAGATCCTGCCTGCTAAACGGGGACACAAGCATTAGCCCTAGGAATGTGTGGCTGGGAGTAAAGTCCCCTTTGGCAGGAGCACAAGCTGCAGTCTGAATCAGCAGCACCATCTGACACTGGTGGCATCGTGAGGCCGAGGCACCTTGGGGTGTGTGTGCCTGGGCTGAGCTGGGCTGTGTATGTGTGACCATGCCCGTGGGTGGGTCCTTTCTCACAGACACAGCAGAGCTGTCCTCACAAGCATGAAAACTGACACACGTGAGACTTTTGTCCTGACTTGGCAAAGTTTCCCCATCTTGCTGCCATTTGTGCATTTTTTTTCCTTTCAGTGGTCCGGCCCTGGAGACCACCCTGAGCTTTCACGGGATATGTTTGGCAGCTACACTGTTTTGCATGCCAGCTGGATTATATTTTATATATCAGCAGCTGTGCCTGGAGCAGTGCCTGATCTTTTGGCTTCCTTTTGTGGTGATCTCCTCTTTCGTTCAACGCCTGTGTACTCTGATGTCCATCAGCCTGTCGTGTGCCAGGGAAGCAGCAGCACGACAGAAATTCCCCAAGGATTTTTATTTTTCCTTTCCACATGAAGTCAGGCACAAGGAGGTCCTTGAGGAATACTTTATGAACAATTCAACACTTGTTGGACAATGCCCTCCATGTCAAGCAGGGGGCCAACACTGGTACAGAACCACATGTTCTCCTGAGGCCCACAGGAATCTGATATGAGGTAATCCATCATGCTCTACCCATTCCTTCACCCTCTGCTGCACTTCACCCTGTGCATGGGGAACAATATGCATTCTTTCCTCTAGATATATAATTTGCTTACTTACAGTCTGGAGACACCTGAGACACTTTAACAACTAGAAGCTCATAGGGGACCACTGCCACTAAAAGCGTGGGATGAAAGTTTTGCAGGGAAGAGGCAGGAGCACGGCCACACTGCTCCACTGTCTGTTCACAGGCACCATTGCAGGGAACTGAGGCCAACAAACATGTCACTGAGAAATGCATCTGCCTTTGGCACATTTTACCCAAAGCAGAATGTGTGAAACACTTCGAACTGGACATAATTCTGTTTCAATTTGACTGGTGTTTTTACTGCCCATTTTGCTCAAAAGGACAGCCAGGCCTAAAATTTCCAAGTTAATATATCATAGCAATAGAATTTCCTGTTGTGTCATACCATGAAGGACAAATGAAAGATCCAGTCTTGCAAAAAACATTGAGTACATTCAGAAGACTCTCAAACAGCCCTCAGTGGCTATTTATAACAGGTGCACCTTGCTTTGTGGTGCTTTGAGGTCTGGGGTCTGCTTTAGCCGAAGGATGCACAATCTGGAGCAAGCTGTATTTGTCCATAGCTAGTAAACAGCAGCATTTATTGTAAGTCTTCATCCACTGCTATGTGTTACCCACTCTAAAACACTACTCACTTTCTCTGCCAGAAAACTACACAATTAGTACCAGCAATCACCAATAGCACTCCCAATAAGTTACACTTCTAAAACAATTTCCACTGAAATAGAGACTCTTCCAGGGTGAATTGTTCCAATACACCATGGATGTGCTCAGCTGCAAGCAGAGGAAAAAAAGAAAGACTATATTGGAATTCATAAGGATTGTCATGTTTCCAGTAACAAGCTGCGCTTTTTTCCTGCTTTTTCAGTTGAATGTTCCCTTTGCCTTTTTTTTTACCTTTTTTACCTTTTCCATCATTTGGCTCCAGTTTAGGGAACTAGTTGGGCACATATTTAACTTCAAGCAGTTAATCATGTGCTTATGTGCTTTGCCTTATTGGGACTCTGGTTGTTAACTACCTGCTTCCTATCAGGAAGGAGGGATTTCTATAACAGCAACCTCACCCTTGGGGATGTGGGACGTTACTCCAAACCTCAGACCAAAGGATTTTGTTCAAGAGCACTACAATTGCTATTTTTCCTGGGAACACATCATGCTGTCACAGCATTGGTCTTTGCCTATGTAAACCTCATTCTTGAGATGGTCACTTTCTGTGCCCCTGTAGAAAGCAGACTTTAGATCAGAGGCTTCCTCTGGTCCTGCACGATTATCACCTTGCAGCAACAGCTCTGAAGGCAGCAGTCTCAAAGTTGAACCCTCCATGACACTCAGAGGAGGAGTAGGAAGATTGTTTAGCTAGCACAGTAGTTTTTCTGTAGTTGTGCATGCAGCCACACTGCATTAGCCTAGAGGTGCTTTCCTGCTTACGTGCCTGCTAGCTTGCACTTCTTTCAGTGGACTACAGTTTGAAGTGAATTTGGTCTGGCAGAACACAAGCCCTGCTTTCCACTGCAATCCTCTTTAAGAGAAAGGTTCTCCTGGGACTGCAGACTCCTGGAGGGAGTAGAAGAAAAACTGCAGAGCTGGGCACAGAGCCACTTTTGCAGGGAGAAAATACTGACATAGTGCCATCTGCCCTGTAAAAGTTTTTGGCAGTGTAAACATACATACCACGTCTTCAACGTGTAGCACACCCCATAGAAAGAAAGCTATCATCCCTTGCTAAATCACACCCCTATTTCCTTGGATTTCACTCTACTTCCTTAGATTCTTACAGAAACACTTAATATTATATTGTCTGGCTGACTTTACCCCCTGTCACTTTTGACAGGATCAAATTAGGGAGCTAACTGGAATGCGTGTTCAATGCTTTGTTCATGATTGTGCAATGAGGATGGAAAAGCTGTAATGACTGTTCCATGATGCAGGGCCTATAAATAGAGTGCATGGAAAAGGGTGCTCTCTAATATATTATGTTCTAATCAATAACAACAAGCTGACTCCAATTATATTTTATTGTCTCTGAGAAAAGTATTTACATGGCATAACAGCTGTGAGTCACAGCAGTGGTTTAGTTAGGAGTCAGATTCACTTAGAAATATTTGAGGCTGATGGCTATTGTGTTCTGCACTCGGGCACTGCACAATTGACTGCTCCTGCTGCAGTTAATATTTAATCCCTTCACTGAACTTGCACTACTTACCCGTAGGTGTGCTTCACAAGAGTCTCTAAGGCCATAGGAACAAAAAGGTTCATATCCTAGCTGGAGGCAAGCCCCAAGTTTATGAATTCTTTGTATGGGGACAGCATAGAGATACCAAGTACATAAGATCCTTCAAGTAAATGAGAAAGAGAATAAAAGTGAAGAAAGAAAGATGACTGGTCAAAGTGACTTGTCCAAAGTTGCACAGTAGATGAATGGCAGAGAGGGGATAACCCAAACTCCCTAAGCCCTGCATTGGTAGGTCTGAATGTGGACCTTGGGTCCATTTTTTGTTTTCTCCATGGTCTGAGCTGTTTTGGATTACTTTATGGCTGTGGAAGACTAGCAACTGGTACATAAAGGACTGCTAGAGATACACAGGTCTTGTGGGTCACATGGCAATTAACCAGCAATTCACTCTTGTGGCAGAGATCTTATGTCTATATGAGCTTGAGGAAAATCTTCAAAAATCAATCAGCAGATCTCAGATACTCAGAACACGAAGAAATAAAATCCAAATACTGTGTACTTATGAGAACGGGACTAGGGAGAAGCACATATTTTGAACTTTAAGCCATTTTTCCTCTTCAGAAATAAAAAACACTCAGAAAAGATGTTTTATATCTGTTTCCTAACAGATATAATAACATAATTAATGTTTTTTTTAAAAAACCAAAAACCAAAAAACCTTCAATTATATGCTGCAATATGGAAAGTACAATGATAATTATTATAATTTGATGCATCTATTTTTCAAGTGACATTTACATCCCTGGTCTCTCCAGAGCACCTAATGCTTTCTGACAGCCTGACAGTGAGGATGACTTCTTGAAAGGTGGAAAGTCAAGAGGCAGAGTACCTTTGATGTTCCAGGGGAGCATTCACATCAATGTGGAGGTTGCCTACAGCAATAATATGATATTCCTTTTGTCTCAAAAAAGTGAAAATTTTAAGAAACTTGCTTGTGCTTCCTTGCTTTTTTTTTTTTTTTAGATGACAGAGAAACATGATGAGAGATAGACTGAGGTTCAGTGAGAGTAATAGGTAGCAGTCAAAACCAAAATATAAGGTAGCTCCAGAGATAAACTCAAGTAATTTATCTCTTGGACACAACTATTCTTTGGTGAGAGGAAACACAATGCTCTCAGTGAGTTACAGACATCAGAAGCCAGGACCTGGAATTACCCATTAGTACATTATTGTCAAGCTGGATCCCAATATAGCTTTGTCTTTGAGAAAGGTGAGGTTGGCCTGCTCTTGTCTATGCCTCTTGGCTGTTGATATTTTGGACTCTGACAGTGTCCTGGGAAGTTGCTAATGTCTGGAGCCTGATTTCCAGAGAAAATGTGCATTATAGGGACGTACGTTTTGATAAAAGTTGCACGTCTTTCCCTTTTGTAATGTCTTTGTATTGCTCAAGTGCCCAAGCAAGCACCAGGTACCAAGTTACAGTTGTACCTGGATTGTCCAGTGGTTATTCTGACACAAAATGTGAATTCACATTACCAAATCACTGCTTGCTCACTGCTTTGGGGATGTAACATTTTACACATCATCAGATGTACTGGACTGTTGTGGTCAGTTGGTCACATCCTTGCCCTCCATTTCTGACAAAGCTATCTGGTTCCACAGGCCAAACTGAGGCCCACAGAGACAGAATGACCACTGCTGTGTAAATACCATCACCAGGGTAAGTCTGTAAACATGCAATGTTAGGAGGTGGTCAGACCTGATACTTCCAATACCAGACCATAGTTAGTACCTCTGCTATGATCTAGGCATGCAGAAATGAGTCACTGCTGACCTTGAACTTGGTAAGCCTATGAGCTCACAGGAAAGATTTATCTCACTTTGCAGTAAAAAGTTTCTTAGTATTTGAACAGTTACATGAATGTAGGCAAGGTGTAGGATGCCTCTTGGCATGATAAATTGCACTGGAGCATTTGCAGATTCAGTAGTTACACTTATTTTGATTATAATAATTCTATGCATACAAAGGATAATCACTGTGTTTGTCTGTGTCTGACACAATGCAGTCCAAATCTCCCCTGATGCCTCCAAAAAGTACACAAATACATTTGTGTTTCTTACACTAAAATACATGTTTCTTAGTATTTTGATGCTTTTAAACAATTACCCTGCAAATGATTACCCTCCTACTTTATTTCATCTATCCACTTTTCAGGGCACCTTTTTTGGAAGTCTGCCTTGGCAGAATAGGAAATACATTCTGGTAGTCTAAGACAAGAGTTCACTTCCTGAAACAAACTTATCCACTTAAACACTTCTCAAATAAATCCAGGGATCAGGAGCACTAAACAGGATAAAGATCTAAGCAATAGGATTCAGTGTAGTGCATTTGCATTCTTTAATTATCTTTAATTAATTTAAAGGGAGAGAGGGTTGTATTTTGCTAAACAAGGAAGGTGGCAACCTTAATGAAACTGTTTCATACTAATTTCCTAACAGTTCAGAGACTGCTCCTGAGCAGATGTGCAAGTCCAGCCAGTGAATTTCTTATGAGCAGGACTTTTTCAAGAGCAGCTTTCAGCCATTTTTTTCCTGATATTGTTGTGCTCTTTTTTTGACCCTGAGGAACTGCTTCTATTTCCACTAGTCATTGGCAAAACTCCCACAGAGTTCAATGCGAGTTAAATTTGTCTGCAGAAAGAGACATGTCATTTAGTCTGTGGTTTGGTCTCACATTAACATGTGCTGCCCACTGCTATGCAAAACAAAATAACAAGTTTCTAAAAGGAAAGTTTATTCTTTTGCATGTGTGTTTTCTAACCACATAAGTAACAAATAAACATGGTAATTTCACTGCCTGCAAGTGAATGTCTGGAGCTTCTTGGGAACTGATATTTCAGAGGGACCACGTGAACCTGCAGGGCTCACTGAGACCCAGGTGCTAGTTCCATGACTAAGCTGTGTTGAAGTGACTCAAAAACAACTGCAAAGTGACATTCAGTGGCTCACCATTGCTCAGGTCAGTGAGTGCCCCAGTTCCTCTTCGTTGTGTGGATGTGCTCCAGGGTATTTGTAATCCATGTTAGGAATTAACTTGATGTTGGCATAGGGCACCACAAAAAAACCCTCTGCCCAGTCTGCAGCAGTGATGAAAAGAGCTGATTTATGTCAGAATAAAAAAAAAGAAGGTGATGGAGAACAGTATGAAATATGCTCTGTGTCATTTCGTAATTCAGGGAAAGTTTCTTAATGCAAAACACATTTTTAATCAAATATTGAGAGAACAGAATGGTATTGGAGACAATTCCAAAGCATAGCTAGAGGCAAAGCAAAATTCCCCTTAATGGATGCTTGAAAAGTTTGGGATATAAAACGCTTGGGGAAAAAAAATTGAATAAAAAGAAACAAGACTAAAAGCATATAAAATTATGCAGACAGAAGTTAATCAGGAAGACAAGGAAGGAAGCTTCTTGAAAGGAAGTTTTTAACTTGCCTTTTTTTTTTCCTAAATGAAAAAAAAAACAGGTTAAAAATGTATATTTTCACCATTTGCTTAGCTAAACCATTTTTCCATTAAAACAGACTCCCCTTAATGGAAAAAGGCAAGTTAAGTGTATTTACAGCTTAAAGCAGTGTCCAGAGTATTAACAGGACAAATACACAGGTCTCAAATCTCAGTCTTGGTGGGAATGCAGCTATAATGGAGGATGTGAGAGGTGTAGGTTCTATTTCCTTCTCTACCATATAATCCCAGTTTGACCAGGGAGGGATGAAAGACACTAGCTGGGCAGATGCTGTAACTTGGTTTGGAGACCAGAATCCCACACAAATTCTCTGGAATTACATGGTTCAATGCCATTAAAACATCAGTCTCTCTGTGCCTCTGCCCTCCAGCTACAAAGTGGGAACAATGTCACTGCAGCCCAAATAAAACATATGAAAGAGACAACCCATCAGTGTGTGCAGATACATACTCCTGTGACTGAGAATCAGAGAAACATTATCTCCAGAATGAATTAGCTCATGTTCCTACTCCTAGGGGTTATTGTTGTTATTTGGTTGTGTTGTTTTCCTTTGTTTTTTCCCTCTCCCTCCCACAAAGTGCATGAAGCTGCTGGCTGCTGCCAAGGTCTAGCCAGGCTTGTACTGCAGCTGCAGCCCTACTCCTGGAGGAGTTTGGTCAGATGCCAGAGTGTCAGGAGGGCAGATGCAGTGCTTGATGACTCTTGCCTGCAGCTCAGCGTTCTTCTCTTCTGCCTCTATTCCTTAAATTCCAGTGATTAAACACATGCTTTTTCTCTAACATGGGCCTTCACTGAGAAAGCATCAGACAGGGTAGCAAAAGTGGCCTCAGAGTGAATCTAAGAATGACTATTGTCACCAATGTGTCATTGTTTTACTTCCATACACTGCTACAGTGCTGAAACTACAGGTCCCAGTGTGCAATAGCACAGCTTTATCAAAATGGAATATTGGTTGCCTAGCAATTAAAAATATTGGCAACAAAATATCTATGTTTATGTCTATAGAAGCAAATATTATTTGATTTGGTATTGCTGCCCACTCTTAACTGTGTTTGATATAACCAGTACAGCAAAATTCAGAAGTCAGGAAGTTCAGAGCACAAAAACACCTACTAGATTCACAGCAGAGGAGACACAAAAGGGATGCGGCACTTTTTGACTGTATCCTGCAGTATATACTGATATATAAATCCCACAGCAAATATCAGAAGATGCAGTTCGGCATTACGTCTGACCATGCTCAAATAATCAGGTCAGTCTTATTTGTTTCTGTTCCAATCTCTCCCAAATACTAGCTTCCTTGTTTTATTCTGATTCACAAAGGCCCCACAACCATCTGTGATTTGGCAGCTTCTACTGAGTCAGAAAATGTCAGCAGGAAAGGGGAGGGGTGATTAAAGAGAAGAGACAGAAACTTTTCCAGGCCTCTGCTTGCCTGCCTTTTTAGCATTCTCTGTGTGAGCTCTGCTGGCAACACCTACAATTCCTTTCTTTCATTAGAACATCTGATTGTGCTAACAGGGGCTGCCCAGCACTTGATTAAAGATGTGTTCTTAACCAAGAGCAGTGCAATTAAATGTGAGAGTTGTACAGATCCAAGACCTTAATCAGGGGCAGGAGAATAAAGTGTTGCAGATTTGGAACCTGATGCATGGAATCTGTTAAATCATATTGACAATCACAGTCCAGTCCAGCTTGGAATCCAATATGCCTTACATGGTAAATTCACCAACATTTTAATAACTATCCACTAGATTGATAGTGAGTTCTTTTCATGACAGTGCAAGTGCAGTTCCTTTCATGCACTGTCACAGCTGACTTTTGGGACACTCTCCTTTTTCCCAGAACTACAACTAACACTCAGGAAATTTTGCCAATGTGTAATTGGGTGATATTTGTTAATCAAAGAAAAGAATTCTCTTTTCCTCTGTTAAGGTCCTTCTTTCATGGCTCGTCTCTCACAAATGTAGTGATTGGAAATGCCAGCTAAAAGTTTGATCTTAAACACACAGGACATGATCCAAGATCGAAAGGACTTCTGATGATCTCAGTGGATTTTGGATTTGTAACTATTCCTTCTGGGCCGAAAAAAAGTTCCTGTTGTCTCTCTGCTATGTCTGCAGAGTGACTAACATAACCTAAAAAGAACAGTCAGCCAAAGAAAACATTGTTATAACCATTGTTTTGCACAAGAGGAACACAAGCTGAGGCCCACAGAACCATGCAAGTGCCTCAACTCACACCAGCAGAAATGAGCAAGCCCCAGGTCCTTATTTGAGACTCTCACCCAGTGGTTTGAGCAAGATCAGCTAAGGCAGGTCCTGGCAGATCAAAAAAAAAATACAACAGGTCCTCAGAGTCACAGTCCCATAATCCATCTTGACACTGTTTTTCTTCTCTGGATTAATCCAGAAAACTTACAGTAACATGCAGTTATAAGACCAGACATATATGTACAAGGAGGTGCCTCAGGACAGCATATATCCATTTTGAAAAAAGACTCTTAAGATTGTAAGCAAAGATTTTTACAACTATTTGCCCAATTGCTACACAGTTTGAAACATAGGATAAGCTTGACAGAGTTATCCAATTACTTAGGATAATGACCAAACCTCTAAAAAATTCTTTCCTTGCTAAATTACTCCCTGTGAACTGAGTCTAGGCAGAACAAAAGGTACCCCCTCAGTCTCCAATGAGATCTACTGTTAATACAATGGAGTCCTGATATTTCGTGTTGGGGAGAGAAGAGAGAGAGGCCTAAGAGTCTGAGGTCCCACATGGAGAAGCAGGATACAAAGCTCAGGCAGCAGGTCTCATCTTCTCAGCACCTGAGCCAAAGACCGGCTGCTGCCCTTGGGCAGCCTGGTACAGCTCACTGGATTTCTGACCTCAGCTGGCTGTTCTGCCTTTGACTGTAACAAACCAACTTGTTGCAAACACACCCAGGAACACTTTATATTTCAGGCCAGGCTGGTGCATTATCAGATTTGACCAATTTTGCTGGGCAGTGGGGACAGAAAGTCTTCTGCATCACAACAAAGGCATGTTAGGGGTGGAGTAATATCTTTGGGCTGGAGCAATGTTGTGAGCTCCAGTGAGCCATCACAACAAGCACAATTGTTCTGGCTCAGCAGCAGAGGTCACCTCTCACCAGTTGCCTCCTTTGCCACTGCAGAAGGCATCCACTTTCCCAGGTGAGCTTTTGGAATAAACCACAGAAGTTACTCCCCCAATTCAATGTAAAATTAGCTGGGTTCTCCCTTCCTGGGTTGACATCAGTCAGTGTTTGGCCTGTAAGGTAGGTGCAAGTTTCACCCTTTCCCTCCCCAAAGGGAAGTATAAAAGAGCACAGCACATCTTATATTGCTACAGTTGTGTCTGCTCCAATCTTCTGCTTCAATTCCTTTCTCCCACTTACCCCCAGAAAGCCAAGAGTTCCCTGCCATTCCTTTTTCTGCTTCATTTTCCTGCACTTCAAAACCAGGATTGTTAATGCTTGCTCCACAGGACTGCAGAAAATCCTAAAACAGTGCAATGCTCTAACATCTCATATCTAGCATGCTCTCACATTGTAAGCTACTTGCTAAAAGAAAGGTGGTGTTCCCAACCTCCAAATTTATTACTTAGCTAGATCACAATCTTTTATTCTACTTCCAAACAAAACGTAGTGGTCAGAAGCACTTCTTGTGTGACAGCATTAAAGAATTTTTCAGATCAAAGTCTGTCTGAAGTGATGGAGATGGTGAATATCCCCTTCTCTAGATCCAACTTAAAAACAAAAGCAGTGTGTGTGATGAAAACCAAATTGTCTGTGTCTCTGCCAAAGAAACAAGAAAACCAAGAGTGGCATTTCCCTACTCTGGACCTGTGGCAGCTGGCCTCTCTTGTAATATGGAAAGTCAGTGGTGGGTAATATCACTGTCATGGAAAACAGTTTTAGTCAGCAGTGAGTGGGTGTGCACTCTGTTTCAGAAAGAGAAGTCAGCTCTTGGGCCCTTTACGGTACTTAGGACAAGTAGCATGGTGAGTTTCAGTCTCAAACAACCCTAAACTTGCTGCGGGTGTCAAGCAGACCCTTCTTCCTCCTGCCTTTCTTGGTTAGTAGCAGCAGCAAGCAGTCCTGGAGCAAAGATGACAGCTAGTAACACCAGTTCCCACTTATGGCACGAGAGCTGATTTCAATTCAGCTCTGACACTTGTTGCTCATTTAGGAAAGTTAGTGCAAACCTGGGAATCCAGCTGTGAACATAGAGAAGTTCATCTAATGTTCCTCTGTACAGGGCAAAGAGACCACTCCTTTTTAATACCCACCTATTGCAATAAGTCATCAGAGTTGAAGCCTGTGCAGCAAAGCTGGTGGTATCTGCATCTTGTTTTAGTAGAGATTTCTCACATGTAGCTTTTTTTCTGTAAGGTTTTTCTTGATTTTGTTCTGGTTTTGGTTTTGGTGATTTTTTGGTGGTTTTTGTTGTAGTTTCCACTGTGGATTAATGGCTTTTACACAGTTGTTCTTACAGGCTAGTGATCACCGATGTGAAATATTAGCAGGAAATTTTGAGCCCACGTGAAGTGCTGTGAGATTCACTACAGTCTTTGTACACTGCTAATACTTACAAATGCATGTATAATTTGAAGTTTCTCTCTTCAGTCGTTTCAATGACAGCCAAATTTTTCACATTTCAATTTCTGTGGGAGGCATCAGGACTGGCAGATTAATCTGATATTTGATTTTAGATTTTAGGGAGGTTCAAACAGCAATCAAACTAAACCAAAAGTTTGAATTTGAAGACTCAGTTCCTCTCTGATTTTGATAAATTCCTGATACATTTGACCCCTGTGTGCCAAATGAATGAACTGAATCCAATCTTCCTGAATTGGGGAAATCTTCACTGTTAATCAATGTCCTTTTGATGCCTTGAGAGGCTACCTAGAACAGAGGCTAGACAGTGTTAAAGAAATAAAATAGGTATTTATTAAAAGCCCTTCAAAGGATACACCTTGGGCAGTACAAGAGCCCAGCCTAGGCTACACCCAAGATGGACATTGGGTCATGAGTTTTCACCCTTTTATAAAGTTTTGGTCCATTTGCATATTAGGGTTAATTGTCCAATTACAGCTTCAGGTTATGAAGTCTCATCATCTCCTCAATTTGCTATTTTTGTACTTTTTGAGCCTGAAGCTGTAATGGTTCTCAGGCTGGAAAATGATTGTTTTGTCTAACTACACTGTGAAAAGAACTTGCAAACACTTTATATGAAGTTCAGAGTTATATACCAATGCAGTACAGAATCTGGAAAACATGAAAGCTAAAGCTTAAGGCATCACTTTATCTACAGCTTGTCTTTCTTCAAATCACAGGACAATGTACGTAGGGAAAAAAAATATATATTCATACTGGTCCTGTAAAGACAGATGACAACCTATAATGTTTGAACAAAATAGCATGAGAAAGGATTAGGAATACTTTAGCTGAAAGAAATGATAAATTACTTGGTTCAACTTCCTGCCCTAAAATGTCTCAACACTTCCTCTCATTGGGATTTTGGTTGGGATCCCAAATTGAGCATAACACCCTTGCTTGTTCCATTTTAGCTAGGACTGACTGTAATTATGTACAGACCCCACTCTTGTTTCCATACAGTGCAAAAACAAGAAGGAACAAAAAAAAACCAAAACAAACAAACAAAAAAAAACAAAAACAAAACCAAAAACAAAAACAAACAAACAAACAAAAAAAAAAAACAAAAAACCCCACAAAAAATTAGTGTATATATACATGTGATGTGTACATATCTGCGTGTATAGAGACAAAAAAGGAAAGCAGGCACTCGGAATTAGTGAGCTTTGATTTTCTCAAATGTTTCTCAAATGATGACCGAGGTAATGGCTCCAGCATTACATGAGTCTGGTTCTCCCAGACATATCTAAATGTATACAGCCTATGAGACAGCAGTCTAAGCCAAAATACATGCAGGCTGGCACTAAATGGCATTCTAGGAGAAACAGAATATCTAACACATAACTTATAGGAGGCTTTGCAGGCAGCATAATGCAACTTAAATCACCAGACCACTGTTATCTTCATTTCTGAATGTTGCAAATTACTTTCATCATCCACTTTCCACTCACTACAGGAGAAAGCTTAAAGAGACAGTTCACTTCTAAAAACCTAGGGGGGCTGACTGCAGATCACTTTGGGAAGACATTTTTAAACAGTTTTAAATTTGTCTTGGCCCTTTGTAAATCTAGTTCAGCTTTTGGCCAACTTCTAATAGTAAATCAGGAATTCTTCACTTTCTGTCCCAACTGCTGTGAAATTTTGCTGTAAAATGAATTAAAATTGCAGAAATCCATCCAAAAGGTGGTTGAAAGGAGTACAGACTCCTGCACAGAAAAGGAAAAAGTATTTTCCACATTACAGTAGAAAAAAAGGCCCATGAAATTATTCAGGCCCAAACTGCTCTATGCAGTGCCTGTTGCAGAAAGATAACAAAAGCTATCTTTCTCTGTTTTCTCTCATTTGATCTGTAGAAACATCATGTGTTTTGCAGGTCTAGAAGGCTGTGGAAGGGAAGCTGGAAAGTGAAAAGAAGCCTCCATAGAGCTATTTTTAGCAGGCTTATTTCTCTTCTCCTTAGGTGGTTGAATGGTCCCCTTCTGATGGAAGGAGAGGGAAGGAAGGAGTATAACCATAGAGAGAGGAGAAATAGAAGCTCTTTGCATGGAAAATACCATTAAACTTAAACTGTCAGAGTCTCATCCATGTACAGGGAGACGAGTACAGGTAGTTTTCAATACTAAGCTTGAGGATTTTTCTTATTATCTCTATTTTCACTTCCTTTCTTTCTTTGTTTCCCCCACAGTACAAGAGGCAAAATCATGATCAAAGCTGCAAGGTAGGCCTATAATTTTTTAAGGAAAAGATGACATGCATAAGCACACTTCTTTCATTAAAAGATTTGATTGCATTTACTTATATGAACTTGGGCTTTCAGAAACTGCTGGATCCCATTAAGTCACATGCTATTTTTATGTAAAGATTTCAGTACCATTCTTTGGGAGGAGTCTGTTTACATACAATATTAGACATCATTTTTCTGTATGTACTATGTGTCTGACTGTGGTGCTCATATATGCAGTAAGTAGTGTCTTACATCAAAAAACAGCTGCACTAGGCACTGTGGGACTTCCTGGAAGAAAAGTTCCTAAGATGTGCATGAGTGTGTGTGTACCCAAAGATGTAAGAGTGTATGAGCCAGTTTGTGAACTGGCTTTTTCAACTTACATCTCACCATCTTACCCCTTTGGTAGCCAGCTACTTCTCTGAGTAGATATTTTGGCTTCAGAAGAAATCCTATGAGTCTTCTTACCAGCAACAGCATGGGTAGGTCAGGTTTCTTCAGCTGAACTTGGAAAAAAAAAAATCCCCAACTCCCTAAACCATCAGAGTATCTTTGTGGAAACTAGAAAGATCCTGCAAAGAAACAAGCATGCCATATGTACACACATATCTGGTTGTGATGTTCTTCCAACAACATCTCAAGCACCTCTACATTACATATGGTACCAGAAGAGTTGGCCTGCTGCAGATATCTCTTGATACAGAAGTAAAATTCAGTATGATTTTCTGTGTCACCATGCCAGCTGGCAGTGTCGTGTTTGCAGAGTTCAATTATGAGTGCAATTTTCTTTAATGACAGTCCTTTCCTACTGTGAATATGATTTAGAAATTATTCTAGCTGCAGTAAACTCATTTAGGGGAATCTGAGGGGCACTGGCAAAAGATTATGCAGGCACATCTGCCACAGGCAGTGGCCTCCCTCCATGTGGAGGGGCAATCAAAGTCAGACTCCACAGCATTACAATCCTTGTGACACATTAGCAGCTTAGTAGAAGTCTATGCATCCACTGAGATCTAATATTAAAGAATCTCTGGCTTTAATGTGCTGACTAGTCAAGGAATTTAACTCACCTAGTAATATCAGCCAGCATAGCTTGCTTACTTGTATTACATACCTTAGACATATCTGTGGAGGGCCTGCTCTCTTCCCACATTCATTTTGGGATTGCTTCTACTCCATAGTAAAAGGAAAAATTATCTCATGCCATAGACCAGTATATTTTGGGCTCACACACTAGATAATCTGATTTTAAAATATAACATGTATGGAGTCCTCTACAGTGTCATCTTTCAGTGAATCTTGGCCATACATACACACAAACATGCACCACTAGGAGGAAACAAATTCCAGACCCTTTAACAGAAACATCGCTGACAGCAGGTACTAGAGAAAAGGCATTAACAACATATTCACTTTGATCATGTTGACAGTTCAGTCTCTCTTTTCTCATGGAAATTCTGGATACAATTCTATTTAGAGCAACAGTTAGCAAGGCACCCTTAGGTATGAGCTGCCACAGCCACACAGCAACTGGATCAACTGGACACATCAGAAACACATCTCTACTGATACAAGGACTTTGTCAACAGAAGAGGTCCAAGGGAAAGGGGTAGAACCAAAGTGCAAAAGCAGATGAACTCTCATTTCAAAAATCAAAAGCACAAGTTTTGTATAATGTATGCCATTAAGAGTGGATGAAGAAGGTGCATTTTCGGTGATTCAAAACAACAGATCAAGATCTAATATATTTGGGAATGACAATAGTAATATCAGCACTTTTTAAAACACCCTGTCCAAAAAATATTTTGGCTGCAGTACAGATAGAAAGTCCTATGGTATGGCACATACACACAGACCAACAGCAATAAACCACATAAAAGTACACACTGCAAATCAAAGAGGGGTGGGAAGGCCAGAGTCAACAAGGGGCTTTGATTTAGAGCATTTAGAGCACCTCCCAGTTTAAAGAGCATGTACATGACTACAGACACCATTACAAATGAGAATACCATTACTGAGAATATCAGCAGTATAATGGCTAGAGCTGTATGTTACAGATCTCAAAGCCAAATAAATTCTTTGCATAGCAGCATTGTGAGAATTGTGTAAGTTCTTGGGCCTACCTTCTGGATTGCTGTAGATCTTTGCTAAAATGCTGTTGAAGACATTTGGATATAAAATCCCTATTTAAAACCCCAAATTTTTAAATAGACAACCGGAGAAATAAATTGGTCTTCTGAATGCTCTGGAAAATTCTGTTACACTGATTGCAAATCCTTTCCTAGTGAAGGACAATTGTGTTGCTGGAAAACAAAGTTCTTTCCTTCAGCAACATTTTAAAAATACATAAGTCTGTCACATTGTAAAGACAAAATACCCAATGGAAGTGTACTCTGAGTTTGAGAAACCATACGCAGAAATTTTGAAGGGAATGTTTTCGTCTACTCCTTCTGCCTCCAGCAGAGGGTCTGAGTCAGGCCAATTTACTATCCTCCAGAAACTCTGTCACATATACAAGTAAGATCTAAGTGATTCGTCTCTGTATGCATCTATCCTGCCACACTCCTCCATAAAACAGTCTGGCAAGATTATGGCTCCATGTCCTGGTGTGAGGGAGAATGATGCTTTCTGTCAACAATGTAACAGATCTGATTCCTGGTGACTTCCCCATTTCAATGGGCAGCTGGCTCTGTGTCTCAGGGAGTTACTAAGACCCATAAACATGCAATAATGCAATGCAATAAAGAGGTACTAATTCAGAGCTGCAAGTAAGAAGAACATATATCTGCATTAAAACTTCAGACAGGGTATGGAGCAGTAAAATTATTAAAACCTGTTTTAGAAACAGGCTTACAAAACACACTGTTTCCATAGGTGACACTAGGATTAATAGAAAGGTCAAGTTATGCTGAGATCATTTGTATTTCCTGCACAAGCGTGTGTATATGTGTAGATTTCCTTGTCAGAAACAACACAGGGGAACCTGAAAGCCCAATGGAGCTTTTTCCCCTACAGCAAATAAGTGAATAAAGCTTTACTGTGGTTCAATAACCACAGTTATGGGAACTAGAAAAATCACCACAGTCCACTGGCCCTCTTACAAGTGCAGTTGAAGAGAATATTGAAACAGTGACAGGAGCAATTTTCTAAAGTTAGGCTTTCCAACTAGCCATCTGCAGACCAAAATCACCAGTTTTGATACTTTTAAGCATCAGAACCGATGCCTGAAATTAGACGGACACAGAAAATCTTGACAAAATGAACTCATCCTTGACCTATTAGTTTATTCCAAAAACCTTCTGTTCATTTAACTTACATACATCGGGGAATGTTGTTGATATTTGATCCTTTCTCTGTGATTCAACAATGTGGTCTCTGTCAAAGGCAACCAAAGTAACTGAAGGGAATTAAAGAAACACCTTCACTGACGAATCAAGGGAAATGCTTTTGTAGTTACATACTTCAAACAAAAGTACATCACAATTTTGCAGAACAAAACTGCTTAACTTCACCACATAGGTAATTTTTTTTAAAACATGTTTTTGCAGTCAACAGTGACTGAAGTTAAGAACCACATTTTTTTACAATTCTTTCATATTACCCTTTCCTCATTAGGCATTCAAACCTGGTCAGCTATTTAGGCATTTAAAAGGTCAATTTGCAAGGTATTTTGGTTTGCTAATTTCCATAGTTAGATAGAATATTAAGCCATGTTCCAAGTTTAGCACGAATCATGTCTAATTTTTCTAGTTCTGAGGAAGCTAATGGAGTGCAATCTCTAAATTAGGGCAAACAGTCACACTTGATTTTTCACTTGAGCACACAGATTTTTGCCTCTATCCAAACGGTATGAATTTTATTCAAGATTTTCTGTCCTTGTATCTTTTCCAGCAGCAATTTTTCAATAATGTCTGAGTAAATTTTGATGAATTGTTGATTTCCTTGAAGACTTCATGTATTGTCTTCATGTATAGGGACAGACCTAGAAAGGACTAGAAGTCTAAATAGAGCAAATTATTCTGAGTGTATTTTTTGCCAAGCAGACAGCCACAACGGCAGGAAAACTGGGATATATGGCTCTAATGTCTGCTCAGTCCAATATCAGCAAGCCTGAACTGTGTACCAATACTACCATACAGGCTATTGCTCACAACACATGGCCTCCTGTTTTCTCTCTCTTTAAAATCAAAGTTGTGCAGAGGAAAGAAGAATAAGGTCCTTAAAGGAAGGAAAAAGGTATGAACTCTCAACATGACTGGAGTAGAATAACAGATCACTACCAAATTGAGCACATTAAATTTTCCCTATTTTGCCACATATACAATTCACTAGGACAAAAGCCTTTACTCTCTCTGAAATCCTTTTTACATTCACATAAGACGATGTGCACATTAAAGGATCCCGGGATGATTTTTGAAATTCCTTTGAACACACTATGTTTCTCCAGAGGAAGAAGAAAAGTTGCCAGACAAGATCAGGCTGATGTTGAAGAAGTGCCTCTTTACTCCTTTTGACCTAGACATGCTGTTTAAAGGTAACATTTATCATCATTACTGCACTGCATACCCAGCAACAGCCTAACAAAAGGTGCAATATTTCCAGGATGAAGGACACCGTCTTTCTGAAAGTTCAGAGCCTGGGCAGCATCCATATTTGTTTCACGCTGTGAGAAGCAACAAGCCAGGCTCTGTGCATGTCATTCAGATGGCAAATAAGAGCAAGTCAAGTGATGGCAACACCAGAGTTGCGACGCCATGTGCCAGCATTTCGGGCACCATTGTGATCATATCTCGATGCAATATTTCCCTACTAGATGCAGATTGTTGCCAGAGTGCAAGTAAACTTCATAACTGACTGCCACGAGTCAGTCCAGGAGCAGGGAATTTGCAAGTGGCTCAGGCACTCTAGTCAGGAGAAGAGTAAAAAAGAAGTGTGGCTGCAGCACTGGGAACAACGGTGCTTGTTCTCCGGCCTTGAGTGAAAGTAAACAAGTCCATTGTTATCTGACTTTTCCAAACCTCAAAGTATAATGCTAGAAGGAAAAATAAGTTTTACAGAATTGAGCATATACAACTCTTTTCTTCCCTTCATAAATTGTATGTTACAGTAGCTGAATCGACCAAAGTGTTTACAGTATGCTATATATATAATGGCACATTTAAGCTTTGTAAAGGGTTTGGAACATTTTAGAAATGTCTCTGATGCTGAAAAAGGCTAATGTATTACAAATCATATAATATTTTAATTCAGAAAAAATATGTTTGGGAATTTCGACTTAGCATTAGGGTTAGGAAACTGAGCAAGGATGCCATGAAGCATGACTGACAAATCAGTCACGCTAGTCTGCTTCAGATACATATTGTGCAAGGCATTATCACTGCGATCAGTCACAGAAAATGCATATTTAGTTTTTTACTTTAAATACTACACCTGTGAACCTATGTAAAAGATATACAAAATATAAATGTCATCAGGACTGTATATTTCAAACTTTTTAAAATAAACACGGAGTATATATATATGTAGTCATATAGGTTGTAATTTCAATGTCAACACTAGCACTGTTTGTCTCTTCTAAATACAGGCCTGTATACCTCCTAGTCCAACACATGCACCTACAAACACATGATCATGCATACAGCTTTACGTTCTGCTGTTTGCAGAAGAGTCAGAATATACAGAACTATACATTGTTTCAACTCAAAATTGGCAAATTAAGAAAGATGCCATTCAAAAGAAACTTTTTGTGAACTATTAAAAAAAAAAAAAAAAAAAAAAAGACCCAGAGAAAACCGGGGATATCTCTATTTCATCTCAATAAAAACACTGAAGACCATGGTGATGACGACCTAAGGTTCAGAACGCTTTGTCCAGCGTGTGGTGGGGGTCACTCTTGGACAAAACACAACAGTGTGGAACTGGCTGCTATGACACATACCAAACACAGTTCTAGTGAGGCATGGAGCTTTCACAACACCATCCAACCCAGCTCTGGGTTCACACCACTGAAGTCTCTGACCGGAAGGAGACAGAGCTGTACACTGTTCTTCTCACAGCGGGCGGTGCTGATGGGGACCTGGATGCCCATCGGGAAGGCAGGCGTCGATTCGCTGGCCGAGCGGGACGGGAGAAACCCTTCTCACTTGAACATTTAGCTGGCACACATATCTAGAACACAAAGGCAAGTCCTTGCTTTAACAAGTTACGGCTTTTGTGGAATGCAGCGGGAATGCAGGAAGACATTTGCGGTGACCTCAGAACAGGTGGCTGGAAGCTATTAAAAGGAGCGCAGCAATGCACAGAATGCAAAAGAACAGCTATTTCTATGTACAGGGATTCTCACATCATTGTGTATATTTTAAACCACATCGCTGTGGTTTAAAATATATGAAGACAAGTGTCAGACACAAGAAAACATATAAAATGATAATGCAAAACAAAATTGACATTTCCTCTTATCTTTTAGTTTCTGGAAGGTTTTTTTGCCAATGAATGTTGTAAAATATTCCAAGTGTAGAACTCAGAATACCATCTGATATTACTGGAGTAGAATCTACATACTTCTCAGGTATTTTTGATAGATCCAATTTCAGGAAACTCTGTTTCCATTAGTTGAGTGCGAAGCTGTTTAACTTGGTAACTAATTCAGAATAGTTATATGTTAATACTGTATCATGTCTACCAGCAGAGCCATAGAGGCAGAGGAAACTCAACAGATTTTGATCATAGCTACATTGATGCAAACTGCAAATAATGAAAATAAAACCAGTGCCTCAAGCCACGTGTAGTTCTTTACATCGTCTTTAATTCTGCTGCACCTAAAATGGTAACTCCTGGTCAGGTAGTATTTTACACTTAATTTCTATAGATAGAAAAGACAATATAAAACATGAGCCTTTCCTCCATACTAATTGATGAAAATTTGTTGCTTGTCAAAAGTTTATTGGATGAAAAAGAAATCAGAAGCTTCATGGCTTTTTTTCTTTCTGTGCTGAAGCAAAGATGTGCCTGTTAAGCAAGACATTGCATCACAGCAAGGCTGTCAGAAAGACATGCAGAAGAAAATCTGCATGGTCAGATTCTCAGCTGCTTAAATCCATATTGCTCCACTGAAGTCTGTGAATTTGTGACAGTTTAAGGCATACCAGCTGACAGCCTGAACCCATTTAAGTTTCCCAGCTCAAAATACACCTGCCTTATCTTTTTTGAGATTCCAAGAGGCATATCTCTTTGTGTTCTTTGTGGACTTTTACAGAACCTGCAACTTACAGAGTGTTTTCCAAATCATCTGTTTGTCTTTCCATTGAGAAAGAATGTTGGCAGAGGCAGTATTTCTAAACTTCTGAAACTAAACTTCAGCCAAATACAAATTAATTAGTCATGCCATGCTCTTCTGTTTCTGTGAGCCTATGCTTGACTATATAGGAGAAGTTGGAATTGAGACATGAGTAAAGAGAAGGTTAGTTTATTACTCGAAACTTCTATGGAGCCACAATATGCCTTGTCATAGGTAGTTTCAAGGAAATCCTGAACCAAGCAGCAGCCTGGATACTGAAGAATGTTATCTAAGACCTCTAGGGTTTGGGGCACAGCCAAGTCAGCTTGAACCCTATGGAAGTCTTATGACATAACATATCAGCTAAAGGAAGGAGAGAGGGTGTTAAAACCTGGTTGAAGTTCTCACTAGCTCAATCTTAGCATAACTGCACTGCAGTAAAAAACTAGCTTTACAGAACACCAGCAGGGAAAAGAATCTGGCACATGTCCTCACTGCTCATTCTTACTTACATGCTCCTGCCCTCCCACAACTCTATAATCTGCAGAGGAAATGCTCCTGATTCATCCAGATCCTGGCCTAAAGTATCTATTTTTACATAATTATTTACAATAGAATGTTAGTCTGCCCCATTTTAGAGTCTGAGGCTTGTTATGAAATGGAATTGTTTTGTTTGTGTCATTCTTGTGAACCTTACCTCTGGTAACTTCTGTCTCTCTTTTCCTTGCTTGAGTTGCTGCCCAGTATGCCTGGCTGAACTCCTTGGAAAGTCTTGCTTTTCTTGCTCAATCTGGAGCATTTCTAAATACTGACTCAGTGTCTCGCAACCCCCATTGGTGAATTCAGAATTTGCCTGTGTCCACTTATCTTTGCAGCATTTTGTATTACATGAAGAAGTCGCTGTTGATTTTTCATAGGTTTTCAAAAGCTTTTCAACAACACCATAGTTCGACCTTGAGTCAGCTGAACGCGGGCGACCGGATAAATTACTTGGTCTCCAGTCATGCTCGTGAAACATGTGCCTATAACCACTAGTATTTGGAACTCCATTCATGTGTTTTTGTTGCCCTGCTGTCCTGACCGCTTTGCTGGAGTTGTTAATTTCTTGCTCCTTTGCTGCAGAGAGCTTGGGATTTGAAACACATGACGCATTTACAGTTTCTGCCTTGCTAGTAGCAGAGTCACACAGTGGACCACAGGGCTTGTGATCTTCTGATGCTGCTTGAGGCACCTGATTTTCCTGCAGAGCATTGTTACATTTATCTGTGTGAAATACAGTCCGATTAAACTCATCAATCTTTGCTGCTAGCATTTCATTTCTTTGGGTCTTTCCCAAATTGTACCTGGTGTCATCCAAAAGATCATTGTGCAAGGCAACAGGGGCATAAAAGTGATTACTGTAAAAAGGGCTGCTGTGAGACTTGGTGTTTTGTTTCTGATGCATCTTGTTGCTTTGGGCCATATTTCCATCTGAACAACTCTTTTGGGCTGACAGTGGGGAAGGCTCATTTTTATTGTCTTTTCCAAGCTTGCCCATATCATATGCCCATGTGTTGTGGCAGAAACTTGTTGGAACATTGCACTCATTTTTGGTTACAGGTATTGCAGCAGTTACCATCACAGGGACTTTCACAGCCTGCCCTTCATTTGCACAGGCTACTGTAGAGTTATTTTTGTTTATAGGTAAAGGATTCCTCAGTTTTCCCCCATTCCAACAATCCTGAGCCTTGCAATTGCTTTTGATGCCTGGATCTCTTACAGGTGCTTCTGAAAGCTGTACAACTGCAGAAAGGGAGTTTGTTAGGTGCCGAGAAGTGCTCCGTGGAGGAACTGGTGGAGCTTCTTTCTTTTGCCAAGGTCTGAAATCTGTTCCTATGTCACCAGTAAGACTACCATAAGAAATGTCCTTCAAAGCTTTGGTGGAGCTCATCAGATTTTTCCTATTATTATGTTCCTCTGTTTCAAAAGCAGCTGACGTCTGTGATTCATTGCTGGACACATGGTTCATCTCAGGCAGAATAACTGTGTTTTGGGTTTCCTCAAATTCCCCCAGGAAAGGAAGTGACTTCATTCTGGAAATAACAGAAGAGGTGTTTTAGGGATGAGGAATAGGGAACATTCCAGAGGACCTCAGCATGGATTATTTCTCCCCAGGAGCAGGTGTGTTAACAATGGTTACTTTAAAAAGTTTAGGAGCAGTTTTGCTGCAGCTGATACACCCAGCATAATCGAAAGACACACGAAAAAATTGAGGAAAGATCAACAAAAGGAATTTGTATTCCTTTCCTTTACCACTAAAATTTTTCTTCTGAGTTTTTCAGATGACTTTCTTACCTATGCTTCAGTAAGTACAGCAGGATCTTTTTCTAATGACTTCTATGAAGGAGTCTACCTGATAATGAACTGAATAAAGAAAGCTGGAGGACACAGTGTATCCCTTGTTTAAGTTTCATAACCTTACACATGAGATCTTTCTTTTGATATCTGATAAAAAACACCTTTAGAAGCTATGCATCAGCTATGAATCCATTTGCTCTGAAGATACAAACAGTAACCCAGCTAAAATAATGAATTAGTGACAGACATTCAACTGATCACATGATGGAGTGTGAGAAATCCCTCTGATCTTTGGGAGCATCTGAAAAGGTTCAGTTTTACCTGAGAATTTCTGCACAACTCAAGAGGCAGTCTGGTGTTTAGCTTGCTAGAGAAGATAATGAACACTAAATTTTTAACAGATGATGGAATGTTCACCTGCCATACTTTTCAGGGTCTGACTTGCCATCTTTCCATTAGTACAAATGTATGGTGGTCCTATCCCCTCTCTTGTTTTCTTTCTACTCTTGGATCATCAGTTCCTGACACATTCCCATGCTTAAGGCCAGATTTGGGCTTCCAGTGAGAATTTCCCAGCCTGACAAACCCATACAGTGTTGTATAAAACTATATGGAAATGGGGCCAGAGCAGACAGAAATATCTGTTCACTTTCCCAATCCTCTGTACAGCCATTAAAAAAAATACAATTTCATCTCATATAATTACTAATGTGAATTTGTAGGTTCTATATATAAAATCCATTTTGCTAGTAAAACGTACCTTGGTATCACATTTCAGCTGAATATTTTATGCTGAGCACTGAAACACTAGGAGGGTAGGAACTGCCCAACTACTAATAAATCCAATAGCAAACCTGCCTTCAAAGTGAAAAGCATAAGGAGCATTCTTCATTTCCTTCCTATGATATAAGAAATCCAAACATGTTTTTACCTTCTGTGATTGGACTTCTTTCGAATTTCCTCTTGATAGCTGCATAACTCTTCACTGACTCTGGCAAGTTCTTTAAGAGCCTTTATAAATATAAAAACAGTCCTTTAATATATACATTTAAAATGATATCTCCAGAATTAATTTGAAACTTGTGGTCATTTGTGTTTAAGATTCACAGCAGAGGGAAGTAGTATGAGAAAAGATACAAAAATGCCCCCACCTTATGAACAGAGGTAAAGAGCATGCTGTTTACACATTTAAACAGTTAGAAGACACTCACTGATAGCAAACCTAGGAGCAAGTAGAGACAGTGACTTGTGGAAAGCTAAAATCAGGAAGATCAGTTCTATAGCTTAATCTGGCAGGCCAAAGTCCTCAGTGTCTTCCTCCCCCTTGTAACTGAAACATGCTCATACTTTACTTACTACATTGAGATCACCAAAATAATTCCTGCTATTTTGCTCAGAAGTGTTAATCGTGAGGCTGTCTTCAGGTTCCTCGTGGTTCTCAAAGGCCAGATTGTCCACTAACAGAGAATTGTTTCTGCCCTTGTCTCTGGGTTCCTTCCACTCGTGTCCTGTTCTACCGAGCAGACTCCCTTTCTCCATTCTGTCATTTGCCACACTGTGTTGATGGTTCAGCTCCACTGTGTCATTCTCTTGTGAAGTAGGGGAATGCATGGACAGCTGCAGCATCTTGCTCTGAATGGCCTTGCCATCATGGATGGTCATATTGCTCTCCCTTCTAAGTTTTACCTCCTGGTAAAGCTGAAAAGACAATAGAATCTTGTATTAAATCATGGTATTGTAACAAACTTTATGGCAAAGCCCCCATACTTCTGTTTTGAATGATGCTGCACTCAGTAACACTGATTAGAAATTTCTACATGTGTTAGTAGGAAAGTGCTGAGTCACCTGGTGTGATAATCCAAACACCATGATTGCCACAGGATAAGGCTGTTACCATTCTCAAACTCTCTGCTATAGTTTTGATGTATGGCTTCCACCCCTGGTTGGGACTGGAAGAGATCTCACGAGATAACTGGCCCTGCCTTGAGCCGAAAGCTGCAGGGTTGTTCTCCAACTAATATCAGCACACTATGTGGTGGACACAATTGTGTTCTGATGGATAGGGAATGTGGGGGAATGTGACAGAGAAAAGAGTGTTCTGGCTATGTTACAGCCTATTAAAGTATATTATTTGAAGGAGAGGAAGCTAATCCTCATCAAATACAGTGCCATCTGCACTAGAGCAGACTCTCAGTTCTCAGACAAGTGGAATTCTTCCCTGTGACTGGAGTGATAAATCAGTACTGCAGAATGGTATTATTGGCAATATGCTGTCACCCACTTCTTTCATACTGTCTGCTGAGATCCAGTGGCTTCATTAGTAAATGAAAAGGTGTTAATTCTGGTCACACAGCACATTCAAACTAGGAACCATGGTACATTATAAATTAGAAAAAAATGGCAACATCATAAAAATCTCTTCTGCTTACAGTACAATTTCCAGTGCCAAGAATCCCACAGCTCTTTATAAACATTAATTCTTAGCTTGCTCTCACGAAGAAAGCACACAGGCACCTCTGAAGAGCCATCTGCCTGCCCTCTCACAGTGCACAAGGCCATCACAACAGCTCTTGGAAGGACAGTGGAAAAGAATAACAACATGCAGAACATGTGGCCATTTCATGGGTAATGCTGTGGATTAGAAGTATTCTCACGTTCAGAGACTTAACACTTGACCTCATCCTGGGTTTTCAGATTTCACTCCCAAAGCCCAGCTGCTCATGGAAACTGAGGGCTGAACTTTGCCATTTCCAAGAAATAACAGCCTCATATGGATTCAGCATAGCAGTAAGAAGGAAGGATACTACCCCATAATACAACCTCCTAAACTCCACAAGTTTTCCTGGAATTAAGTTGGTTTGGTGGCTAGAGAAAACTGCCAAATTAAAATACATGCTGAGAAGTGAGCACTAGTTTTATTGAGGAAATCCTTCTACAGATAATGGCATTTAAAAGATATCTATCTCTCCTTTTCTCCAGCCATGTGGCTTGTGCAGAAGAAATGTCAGGCATCTGAAATCAGCAGCAGCTATAGTCGCAGCTTAAGAGGGGACCTTAGGATTCCAATAACCTTGGACCTGTAGTTTTGTTTGGCCCTGCAGTAGCCAGCAAATTGCTGCATTCTCTTCCCCTCAGCCCCATTCCATTCTTTATCACTTTTTCGGTCTCTGTCATGCTTTCCTAATCTCTGTGCTAATAAAGAATATGATGAAAACAGTCATTGCTGACATTGTTTGGTCTACTAATAGCCAGAATACCTTTTCATTACTGTCATTCCAAATCAGCTCTTATAACTAAGAAAATGAAATTCAACTACATATATAGATCACATTACTAACTTTTGGAGCATTCTCAGCTTGGCAGTGAAATTAGGGAAGACTGCACAGAAAAGTTCTAACACAAAAGACAAAATGTGGCAAAGACCATCATACCCAAGTTCACAAGAATCACAGGTAAAATATGAAAGAGCTGACATTATGGAGTTCTGCAGCAGGCTGGTTTAATGGGCAGTGTATGGCTGCAATTCCTTTGGCTCTGACCATTTTCCTTCTCAGTTTCATATGAGCAATCTCTGCCATACATTCCTGTTGCTCAGCCACAGGACAGTGCTGGCAGAGAGCAAGCAAAGCTACTCCACATGTATATTAGATGAAAAATGTGGAAAGCTCACTAATGAAAAAACTTGCCTCTATTGGCTGCCAAGCAAACTCAGTTAATGCATTAGAGAGTGTCAGAGGGTTTGGCTGCAGGGACAATTTGGGGATAAAAGAATAATAAATAATTGCTGTGACTATTTATGGAAGGAGATGCAATGCAAGTAGCAGAGACTGTTTGCTGCTATGTGTAAACACCAGTGGTTTCAGAATTTTCATGCTATTTACTGTACCTGTTTTCTCTCCCAAGAGTCATCCATAAAAGGAACAGGTTCTAGCCAGAATAATTCTGTATCATGCAGTATTTCATATATATATAATTTTTAATATTACCATTTGCCCCAGCAGGCCTGTGCCATCTAAAGGCTTTTTGCCGGATAATTATGAAAATTATACCTAATTTTTTGGTTATTAAATATGCATTTTCCTAATTTCCTGTATTGTTCAGTATTTACTTGAAAATAGCATGTGTAATATAGGCAGCATGGCTCACGCCCAGTTGAATTGTCAGGAGTGTGTACAGCCAATAATCTCACAGCTCACAAAGCCATATTTCACTTCCTACCTTGGGTTCATGACTATTAAATGAGCAATTGCAAATATTGCTTAATCCCAGGATTTTCATCCTACCAGCTGTTAGAAACTTCCAGTGACACGTAAGAAATAGGATAAAATAGAGAAAAAAAATCGAAGTGACTCCATGTCATTTCATCCCAAGTGGAAATGGTAGTGCTCAGATTTTTGTTTAAAAGTACCTCCTCTATTTTCTTCTGCATGACCTTCCATTGACATTCCCATTCTTTCCTTTCATTGTCAAATCTCTCCAGCAACTCCATTTTTTCTTTATTCCAGTTCCTCTCGGTATTCTCCAGTTGTTCACGCAGGTCCATGGCTAAAGTCTGTGCAAGAGCGAAGATGGCTCTGCTGTTTTTCTTTCTTCCCTGAATGTTTCCTGGAAGTTTATGAGAATAAGTCTTATGTTTTATTCTGGCTTTCAGGGAACAAAGGCAACCAAGTAAATTCCCAAAATTAATAACTGAAATGAACTTGCTGGAGACAGTATTATATGATTGCTTGATATTTGTCTGGAGTGTGACACAAATATGGATGAACTAAGCATTATAAGACACAAAGCCGAAGGCAGAGATGCCCAGTCTGGAAAAGAACACATTAAGCAACACAGAATTCTGTAACATCTGCCACATCAGGCTCTGTACCGTGATCACTTTGCATCTTTGCCATTAGTCTTCACTATAAATGTGTTTCCAGTGAATTTGAGTCTGTATAATATTGGAAGGCACTTCAGGACCTTGGGATCCTGCAATATCTGCCCTTGAGGGTGAAAGCTATTTTTGTATTTGTTCAAAAGACAACTGCCAATGTAAAAGTATCATGTTTGCTCACGCACTCCTTGCACATGTGCAAAGAGCACGACAAGGACTGGTACATTCTTTTGGCAATTGAAGACTGCAAACTTGATGTACTCAGGGAACTCTCATGGCTGCATGAATGTTTTGGAATTCATGAAGAAAGACAGAACAGGAAAGCTAATGACAGATACAAACAGATTTACAGTATAAATCATTTATATAGAAGGGATAGAAAGTCACCAGAAAGGGTTCAAGAATTTTGGAATTAAAAATCTAAATCTATAAATGTTAGTTTCAGGACCAGCATAGGGAAAACTAGAAAATATTCTCCAACAGCACTAACTCCAATCTAGTTCATTCAGTTATGATGGCTCCTGTGATACAATGCCTGGTACGCGGATGTTGATACTTGAGTTTGTTAACTTCAGCTCTCAAAGCCAGTTGTTGTGTTACCTAGGTGGTCATGGAAATTAGCTCTAGTAATAAAATGCCTCTGCATTGCTTTCTTCTCCTGCCAGAAATCAAATAGGTAGGCAATTGAATTATCAGAGTTAACTAGGAGTAAGCCCGGTTTACCTTTCTGTAATTTGTTCATTTCCCTGAGTGATGATCACTGATTGTCAGTTCACTGGAACTGCTGATTTTACTGCCCACATTTTCTATGATATAGTAAAAATTCATTCCTGAGCAAAATTCTTCCCCATCCCATATGTTACTGGCAAGTCTTGTTAATTTAGCTGTGGTTACCATGTAATCACTATTTACCAATGTCTGCTTTATTTCAGCTGGCTGGGAGGAGGATGCCAAACTTGGAGTCAGCTTCTTTCATGTACAAGTCAGCAGAAGAGCTCAGATGAAACCCAGCAGGTTACTCTAGGTCTTTGGGTCATATGAATTCCCCCCACAGGATCTCCCAAGCTGTCAGGGACCCAGCCCTAATTCAGGGCTTGCAGAACAGTTTACCCCAGGGATGTGCCAGATTTCAAACCCTTCTTTCCCCTGCCAAAAAACATTATGAAGAGCAATTTCACAAAACCATAAAACTCCTTGAAACTAGGAGCTGCTGAAAGACAGCACAGGATTCTCATCAAAAGAGAAGCCAAGTACTGGTTTGCTCACGGCCTCTTAGGGAATGCAGCCAGGCTACAGAGACTGCACCTCTCCACGCCAGTGATTCAGCTTTGTGCCAGACTCCAGTAAGCATTGACCAAAAACAACTTGCAAAAAAATTATATTACACTTAAGATCTATTGCAATCTAAACACCTATCACTCATGAACTTTAAGAATACTGTAGTACTTTCTCACTTTGCTAATTCAAAGGTTTCAAGCTTTAGCACCGTCATTTGATTTTTTTCTTTTGGTTACATTTATGTCTTTATAACCTTTTAGGACACCTCTGAGAAATAAACAAAAGTCAACACTCTGCTCCACTATAATCCTTATACAAATACATGTCAGAAAAAAAAATTAAAACCCCCCATGTGTAAATGCTGTACATTCATGAACAAGACAGCCAGACATAATCTGTGAACAACTTGCAGAAATGGTGATTTTGCTAGGGCACTATTAGTAATAATAACCATGCTTTAGTTGGTCACATATTACTAGAAAGGTCAATACTGTGTAGCATTTTTGTTTTTACACACATAAGAATAGATATAATATTCCTTTAGTACTCCTATTTAGTACTCCTCTTTTCAAGCATGAATACCGCATTGAAAAGGCCTCTGGTGTTTCCTTAGTGCTGGAAACTACAATTGCCCTGTTGGCATTCATCTTAACAATTTTCAGATTGTTTCATATGGAGCTGTGATTATAAAAAAAGACTGAAGACAGACAGAAGGAAATCAAGTCTTGAAAGAGGATAGTTACAGAAGTTACAGATGGTCACTTGTAGCTCTAAGATCCACAAAAAGCTTGTATTGTTTCTTAGGCTTCTCTGATTTCCTCTTGACAGAAATTCTGAGAAGAAAACTCATGTTTATTGATGTTAGCAGCTGGGTGACTATACAGCTTTGCTGCTATTGTGGATCCGTTCCTCAGAGACTTTGACTCCTATTTCTACTTCTCTTTCCCCTCACTTTCTTTTTTTCTCAGTATTTCCTTTGGGCTTTTTTGGGGTTATTTTGGTGGAGGACAATGTGTAGTCCTGGTAATACACCCTCTCTGTGTATAGTGCACTGAGATTTCCCCATGGGTGCTTCACCATGCTTCACATGGGTGTGTAAAATGCCACATTATCATTTGCTCTGTGGATCAGAAAAATATCTGTGCTCTTGCAGTATTGGCAATTCCTGCATGTCCTAGACAAGGTCAGAAGCTTATTACAGCAATCAAATTAAGCAAATAATCAATTTTGTCTGCATTAGTTGCATTTACCCTTAACTTTTCCTTTAGCCCTTCCTCCTCTCAAGCAAAAAATGTTTTAAGCAACTATTTGTTGTCAGTCATGATTCCCCCATATCTAACCCTTTCTAGACAGATATTAAAAATGCAAGATAGTTTGCAAACAACATCTAGCAGCTTCTGAAAATAATCTGCTTGACATCAGCTGAGATACTATTTTTCAACAGAGTTTAATCAGATTGGATGTGCATAATCATTCAGATACACAAATCTTCCCTTGTTTTAACAGAAAAAAAATGCACCCAAATTATATTTCCAAGTAAGTGCTGTGTTTTGGATGACTAAGAAAATTGTAAACATATGTATTTTTTTCAATTATAAATGTCTGCCATGTGTCATGATAACATGCACTTTATATATTAAAAGAAAGTACAGTTGAGTGAGAGAAGGGAAAGAAAAGAGGGAGAAAGAAGAGAGTGAAAAAAGAGAGTGAAAAGAGAGTGAAAAAAGAGTGAGAAAAGAGAAAAAAGAGAGAGAGAAAGAGAGAGAGAAAGAGAGAGAGAAAGAGAGAAAGAGAGAGAGAGAAGAGAGAAAGAGAGAAAGAAAGAGAGAAAGAGAGAAAGAGAAAGAGAGAGAGAAAGAAAGAGAGAAAGAGAGAAAGAGAGAAAGAATGAAAGAAAGAAAGAAAGAAAGAAAGAAAGAAAGAAAGAAAGAAAGAAAGAAAGAAAGAAAGAAAGAAAGAAAGAAAGAAAGAAAGAAAGAAAGAAAGAAAGAAAGAAAGAAAGAAAGAAAGAAAGAAAGAAAGAAAGAAAGAAAGAAAGAAAGAAAGAAAGAAAGAAAGAAAGAAAGAAAGAAAGAAAGAAAGAAAGAAAGAGGATTCAATGCATACAATGCTATCTGTCATTCCTATTCTGTTAATACATCTCTGCTTGCACTGAAAAAAGTAACTGAACTTTAAGAATAAAGACCATATATAGCATATATGAACTTTATGTTACATGTAAATAACATTAAGAGGATGTTTAAATAACTGTTTGCCACATCAGAAATTTGCCTTCTTTTTTAATCTTAACTGTTCAAAATCACTGATTTAAAATAAGCTGCAACCATACCTTTCATGGAACAAGAAATCCTTTAGGAGTTTTTCAGTCCATTTCCAGGCAGCAGAGAAAGCAATGGAACACACAGCTAGCAGGGATCCTGTTCTGTGAATCTTGATCTTTAAAAGAAGTAAGAAAGCTAAGCAAGACACAGCCTTTCAACTGGGGCAGCATTTGCAACTCTCTTTGAATAAATCCTCAACTTTTGCAAACTGGAAAACAGTTCCGTTGAGCATCATCCCCGCAGCTGGCTTCCACGTGACGTCAGTGCATGGAGGATGGTTTTAAAGCCATCTCTTCCAACCCCCAGCTTTGTAACTTTATATCTCCTCATATTTTGTGTAAACAACTCCAAGTCCAGGACATTTTCAGGTTTTATAGTGCAGTCCAGTCTTTAAAGCTCACCAAAGCAGCTAGTGTTACTATCAAAGCTATGACAATAGGCAATTTTAGGTTTCTTTAATTGTTGTCCATGCTGCAAAGATAGATTTTTTACTTACAGACCCAGTTTTCAGGGTTATATATTTTGTATGATCATTTTGAGCTTTGAAACGTGATCCTCCTTAACTGCTTTGTAAAAGGAGTTTTGTTTAAAGCAGTGGTTTTGTTGGTTAACAGCTATTTTAAAGAGCTAAAAGCAAACCACTCCTCCCTAAAATCCTTTTCTGTATTCAAAATATTCTCTCACTTATGAAATGCAGAATTATTGGGCACTGTGTAATCCTACTGTCTTGCATTCTGGGAATGGCAGTAACGGTTTCTTCGGGTGTACCCAAATATTCCTGATACTTTATAATGTTTCTGGATCAGATTCTAAAGTCTGTTAATTCACTTTGTATCTCAGCAAAGCAAAGCACTTGAAATTGGATGAAGAATCTCCCTTGAACAGGGAAACTCATCTCTGGCACAAGGCTGGTAAAGAAGGTCCAAAAACACCTTGGGCTGGATATAAATCGCTGGGAGTGTCCATAGCAAGTGTTGGCATGGGATGAGGGAAAGAGAAAGTGACAAAAGCAATCCAGCAAGTGAAAGTCCACAGGAGACCCTGAAGCCAGAGCAGCAAAATTCAGCTGCTCCCCCTGCTGAGCTGCAGGCAGGACCAGCCCAGCTCGCTCCCCAGGTCTCTGACCACCACAGGAACTCTCCCGCTGCCCCATGGGTTAAACTGCTCTCATTTTGTGGCTCCCCGAGAGAGATCCCCGGGGGGAAGCTGCACACGCACCGCCCTGCTGGGCACTTGTGCTTGGGTGTGTCTGCAGACAGCAACTGAGACAGGCGGCAAATTCACCTTCCAGGGAAAAATTTGCCCCATGTGTGCCTGGAGAAGGGCCACAAAATACTTGATTCAGGCAGCAGAAAACTGGACAGACTGCTGTCAGACAGATGTCTTGGAATGCCCTAAGCAGGAACATATTTTTGTGGGCAGTGCAGCTGATGACAAGAGGATCAGTGAGAAAAAGGGCACTATATGAAGATCCTTTGCTTAGTCAGCACTGTCCTCATTAGAACACTAAGTTTTTATCTAGTAAAATCCATTGTAAAATCCATTATGAAGTCCAGTATAAAGATTTTAACTCTGGGTGCATTTTATAGTAAATCCCAAACCAGGTTTCAGGGAAAACACATTTTTTCTCCTTATATGGTCTAGCTGTAAGTCTCGGCGAATACATTAATTGGGTGCTTATTCTGCTCCCGTGCAACTTAAATAATGGGACTTGGGCTACTTGTGAAAATTGTAAAGATGATCTAAAAACTGAACAAATATGCCCCAAGTACACAACTGAATGTTCCCAAAGAAAATCCCCAGACTCTAAACTCTGAGGATTTAAATCTAAAGAAGCAGTATGACTTTCTTTTGTGAGGTTAAGTCCCAAGTGCCAGCTGACATGGCTGGGAGTGGAGCCGACTGAGCCCACAGCTGGAGGCCAGGCATCACAGCATTGCCTCCTCCCTGAAGCCAGCACAGCTGCTCTACTGCACATGAAGGCTGGTTCTTAAGACATTTTTTTTTTCTCTTATCCATTTAACATTGGCTGTTATTCTTGTGTCTTCAACATTGCTAACTCCATGCCTCTTGTCTTGCTATGTGGACTCTTTGAGGTAGAAACAGTAAAAATAAATAAAGCAATGAGCTAAATCCCAGGCTTGAGTTCTCAATCAGGCAAAAGCCTATATTTCTGTCAGTGTGAGGAATTAGAAATGTGTGAGACTCAGGGGCTCATTAGGAGACAAGCACTGGACCCACCTCATAGGTCAAAGGGACATGTTAAATTCATCCTAATATGGAAAAGATGAGACAAAGAAAACATGAAGTGAATTGTAAAAACCTGGGATTATTGTTCTATATACCCTTAAGTGTAGAAGTAGAGAATTCTGCTTTTGAGGATAAGAAATTATTCAACAGAGACTGTCCCTGCTGTCCCTCCTCCAACATCAACAGAGAAAGCAGCAAATGTGGCTTCTTGGTATCTGGCACAGATAAAAGAAACCAGAAGACTACTGTAGGCTTGTTACATCCAACATATTACTTCCACAGGAAAAGTATATTTTGTCCATATCTGGTACCAGCACTGCTTGTGTCAAAAGTTAGCACCTCAACAAAAAAGGTGCAAGGGTATTTCAAACAAGACCTCTGTAATATTCTCTTCATAATGCAAGACTGGAGACAAAGCAGCGTGAGTTTCAGCATGGGCTATAATCTGATCATATATTCACGGCAGTGGCTAACAAAATGTAGTCAAGACCACTTCATGGCATCTTTGGCTGTGCTGCACCAGCTTGGTTATGGCACATCCATTCTGCTATGGCCACAAAGGCTAACGACGAGAAGAAAGCAGAGCAATGCTGCCAGTGCAATCAACCCAACCTCACCATTATATTCCTGGATGATGTACACCTTCATAATCCTGGTATATACACCTTGGGAGTGGATATATACAACGGGAAATGAGCAGAAGGGAATACAAACTCTGTCTCCTCTCACTGTTTTGTGCTTCTGCAATAGGATATAACTCAGAGGAGAAACAGAGCCAACTGTTATGTCATGTCGCTGCTCCAAGGTTACATTGGAAATCGGTGGCAGATACTTTAGATGTTTACTTTAAATAGAGCCACCGTAATTTTCCCCATAGGCAACTGCATGTGTAATGGCAAAAGCTGGATTTGAATATCACTTCCCCTGGCATTAAATCAGAGACAGATATGTAAGCCAATGGGAAATACATCCTTGATACTGATGCCTTTAGAAGTCTCCTACTCACCTATCAGATTCTGGGGTGATTAAGGAGAAGGGCATGTAATACCCTGAAGCTCTGCTTGTTTTTGTAAACAACTCCTGAAGTTCATGTGCAGTTCATCTCTTTTTAGAACACATATCTAGACAGCCATTTTTTTTGTTTTTGTCAATTTTCTATTTTCCGACTGCCAGGCATGTTTCTGCACTATAGCACCTGCTCTCTTCTAGTTTTGATTCCGAAGCACTGGTGACATGTGTCAGCAGACACTTATTCTATCTTTCAACTGGAGCTTCAGGCATGGATATTTTTGGTTGAAAGAAATATCTCTGAGCCTGGAGAAAATGGTCATCCTAACATAATGGGAATTTTTCAGTAGCAGGAAAAGAGAATATCTGTGAAGGGATTTTGTCAGGGTATTCAGAGCCAGGTCTAAGCAGGAAACAAATTTAATTGAATTTTTCTGGTATCATTAAAGGAAAAATACATCTATTCCCTAAATTACATAAAAATTCATTGGAGATAATGCCAGTTTCCACAAGTGCAAAAATATCATAATTAGATATACAGAAGCAAGATCTTTTCCTTTTGAAGAAACACAGAATAAATCCTCTGGGAACATAGGAAACAGAAGTCTAATATTTCAGGGAAATGCTAAATTAAGGCAATCTCATGGTTCAAATTCAATGACTTTTTTCCCCCAGAATATTAATACTTCACCAGGATATTCCAAAATGGGAACTGTGAATCTGCTACCTGAGATTTCAACTGATGGGTAACCTGGCATATCCAGCTCCTTGCCACATGCAAACAAAATCTATATTTTTACTATTTCTCTTCAGAACTCTGAGCTGTGCAGCAGGCAGAATCAGTGATTCAGCAGTGTTCTGTCTGTCTCTGCCCTGCTTGACTCCAATGCAGTCCTGCTAGAGGATGCTGATGTATTTAGCTGCATTTGCTCACTCACCTGTGAGATGGTCTTTGCCCAGCAAGCCAGTTACTGAGTGGGGCAAATCTGCATCCCTTCTTGGCAAATATAATTACTGCATTTCATAATATCAAGTTATTTCTATTGAGCAAGACATAGAACACTTATTTATTTGGCTAGATCTTATCTTCTGGCTGTGGATAAATGTCCATACTCATTCTATTAGCTTTCTCAGCATCTTTTAAAGTTGTGCAATTTCTGGTGTGAAAAAGATCAGCAGCTCAAATCACTCCCTTCAACCTGAATTCAAAAGGTCAAGAAAAATACATCTCATTTCTCACTGAGATTTCTCTGTGAGGCTCCTCCCCATTCTCCTTGCTCATGAGAGATTCAAAGACTGTGGGGAGAGTCTAAAAAAATTTGTATGCTTTGATGTGCTTTAATTTCAGATTGCTGCCTGTGCAAGAGCTCCCTAAATGTCCCAAAAGGTCTCAGCTTTGATTTTGCTTTGCTGATACCTGGTGGAAAGCTCTAGCTTTTACACAAGAAAAAACACTGTGAGAAATCAATAGGGTTGTAATTGCCAGTGCTGTGCAGAGATTATCTCCACCTCTCATCTCAGTAATTCATTCTCACCTTTTCTGATTTCTGAGAAAGAAACAAATCTTTCCCAATTACTTTCCAAGATTTATTCAATGTATGGGTTCAGTGTATTACTACTTTAGAGTATTATTGCTACTGATACACTCTCTGTAAATCAAAAATTTCTCTACTCATTTTTATTATATACAACACCAAGAAAGGTATAAGCAAGTGTGGGTTAAAAACTAGAAGCCCAGACCTTAAGATCTTAGATTAACTAGGACTTTTACTCACTTACAGAAACTGAGTCAGTAAAATTTAATAAAATACAAATGATTGGTTTTTCCTCCACAGGAGATACTAAAACAGAAAGAAACTGAAAAAAGTCAATCTTGAGCTAAGATTTGGTATGGCAAGTTTGAGCCTCAAATTATTGTATTTTTAATGTCCAAATAGCAAATCTATGGGGAAAAACCCCTAGTATTTTCAGCAGCTGCTGAAAAACAAAAAAAAAGGGCTTCTCCAGTTGCAGAAATTCACCGTGAATTATGGCTTGATCATCGCTTGCCATAATAGTTTTAATATGTGGAACTTAATTTTAGGTAACTGCATAAATTAGATCATCTTAGAAACTCCTCAGAATTACTTTGGGCCTGACTTCATACTTAACTGGGAAACCAGTCAAAGCTATCTATTAATCTCACATATATTGATTATAATTTCCTTTAGACATCTCACTAACTATAAAATGGATAATGACAGATATTTGGATTAACTCAAGGAGTTGAGTGATTTAGCTGATCAAGGTTACTGCATCTGCAGAATATGTTGAGGGAAAGCTAGACAAAGAGAAAAAATACTCTATTTTTTAATAATGAATTTTTTACTATTTTTTTCATTCTCATAATAAAAAAAATTATTGCCCTATCTCTTGCTGCTCTCTGAGGATTTTCCCTCAAAATGATGTCTCTACTATTTCAGGTAGTAGAGCACAACCTACCACAGAGATGAACTGTTATCACTGGGGAATGAATTAAGTGAACAGAGAGCTAACATGATAAATCAAAGGGAATCCTTACCATGAGCTAGAAAAACAGCTGCTTTATTTATTACCACTCTTTACTACTATATTATTCAACATGGAAATTGCAGAAAAAGAAGTGTCATTAATACACATACTTGTTCACCTTTTGAGAATTCTTATTTGTGGGACTCAGTGGTTTCAGCATGGGTTGAATAAAATGGAAAAGTGAGCTCCAATGGGCATTTCAGATGAGGTTTTCATAGTGGGAGACCTGCTGCTTGTAGGAACTGTCTATGTAAGTGTGAAAGAAAGAAATGAGCCACCTGTACTCTTACTTGAGCCTCTCACAGGCAAGACAGGAGTATTCAGTGACTATTGATACACACCAATGTCCACAAGCTTCCCTCATTATGGTCACTGGCTAGCAGTGGCACAATTAGACAGGGGTCACTCAGCAAACCAAGAGTTACCTTGTCCATTCAAAACTCATGTTGAGATCTGGGGAGAGAATGTAGAGCCGTGGTGGCCACAGGCTGGGAAAAGTTACCTGACAAACTCGACACCAGCCAAGGTGACTTACACCGCTCCCGTCAGTTCAAGCCAGACCATACCATGGCCACTTTCTAGAGCACAGAGAAAATGCAGCCAGCCTACATTTCTCAGACGACTCCTCAGCTACCTTCTCCTTCTCCTCATGCATCTCACTCTCAGAGGCTCCAGCTCCTGGCCACAGTTCCAGATATAGTGCTCAATATACCAACCATTTTGATTTTGTCCCCTCTGTGGGGTCTAATTCACATAATACAGTGCTGAAAAACATTATAATCACAATTATGCAAAATACACATATAAGCTCTGACATAAAACTGCAGAATACACACAGAATGTGGCTTTAATACAAATTCTTTTTCTAGGAGTGGGAAGAAGAAAGTAACAGAGTCCTCACACCCACTCCACATATTTCTGTTTTGTGTCTGATTCGGTGCAAATTAATTAACCAGTGTTAAACTGGTTCCTGTGCTCAGAAAATTTTTATTCAAAAATTATAAAACCAGACAAAGTGAAAAATCCAATTTTCTGTTTGCTTACCTGGAATACTGTGGTGAGCAGGTTTTCTTTTCAACTGGGCGACTTTTTGGTGTTTTTTTGCAGGTTTTTTTGGTTTGGCTTTGGTTTCGGCAAACAAGTAGTCTTCAGTGTTTTTACAGCAGTGGCTATTACAGAAACTATGTCTCTTGTACTTCTTATCTTGGAGGGTGGACAAAATAAACAAACTGAAAATAACACTACAATGAACAGTAAATGATGAATGACTTACAGTACAAAAAACAGTGTAAAAAGGAAGACAAGTTTAAATATTGTTGTGTATGAAAGGGATGAAAATAATACAAGGATGAGAATAAGTAAAATGATAGGCTGGAACATCTGGGAAAGTAAATACAAAGACAAAGAAAACAGTCAATTAATGGAATAGCAAGTCCAAAGTTTCAATAAAATAAATAGTGAATCAGACTATGCTTGTGGAGGGACCAAGTGCCCACCTCCCATTTACTTCAGTAGGAGTTCTGCATGGTCAAGCCCTGAAATGTCCAATTGTTAAATTGTTCAACTGCTGTTATTTGTTTAGAGAAAATACTGACTAGTTTGTTTTAAATTTGTGTAAGTCCATGCAGCGCTCTCCCTTTAAGCTAATGGGAGCTCTACAAGCTCAGAACTACTGCTAGACCAGAAAGTGAGCATGCTAAATGCCATCTCTGTTTGATTTCATGCAACACATGTATAATAATTGATTAGCTTTAAACTCACTGCGTCTGTGACTTTCTGATACAAGGAAACAAAAGACTAATTAGTCAGCATAGGAATAAGAACAGCTTTCAGCTTCACCTGGCAACTACTCCAAACGGTAAACTAGCAAGACAGCACAGAATAAATTAACACAGCAGTAGACTTACAAAACATTGGATAACTTCATTAGCAATAACAAGATATGCCAACTAGAGGATTGCATGATAAGATAAGGGTACGTAATTTTCATTTTTCATGGCAAAAGATCTTGAGTCAGCGAGGAGTTTGCTCCCCAAAACCTCTCTGAAACAATTCTGCACAAAAACAAACCACAACAAAGATGCTTGTTACTGCTGCATGCAAGCAGTGATTAACAGGCCTTCAACCAGATGCAACCTATTACAGCAATTACAATATTCACATTACTGTGTGGCTCTATGACTCTATAGAGTAGATTTGCATGATTCTTTTAACCTGTAGTTTGCCATATTCTCTACAATTTTTGAAATTTAGTATTTCCTTCTGCTTAAAATGAATAAAATTTTATTTTTATTCATTTAATAGGAACCCATCCACTAAGAAAACACTCATGTCCATTTACGAATCATGTTCACATGTACCAAAAATACTGTTTACATTGCCTTTAGTGGCAACGAAGGCCCAACTCTGTCAAATGCAATTGCAAAGCCAGAAAGGAGTAAAATGTTCTACCTTCTAGTGCATAATTTTAATTTCCAGGAGACCAGATTTATTCACTGTTCACAAACAACCCTATTGGTAGAATGTTTCATATGGCCAAATGAGGATTTTAAGTAATATAAGAAACAGTGATTTTCGTCCACTGCCGAGAATAAAGAATTTTCTTTTTGTGCCATAAATCCAATTTGAGGTTTAATTTGCTTGGCAGAGCCTTTTTACCTGTAGGCCGTAATAAGTAAAAGTCTACCTGACTCACTGACAAAGGTTCATCTGCACTTCGATCGTCCGAAGACTTTGGAACTTCGAGCCTGTCGATGAAAGCCTGGAGCTCCTTCCTGAAGGCCTTCATCTGCGCGTTGATCCGGTACAGGAGCTCATGCTCACGTATTCTGCTGCCGTCGTCCTCCTCGTCCATCAGTCCAAAGAGGTCCCCATTAGCTACGTAAATTCGTGCCTCCGTGATGATGGTGCTCGTGTCGGAAATTAAGCGGTCTATTGTCTTGCCCAGCCGCTCCGCTTCAGAGCGAATGTCCTTCATCTGCTGCCTGTCAGTGAAGCTTTTCTGCCACCCAGATGGCGTTGGATAAAAAGACCTCGTGGGCGTCAGGCACCGAATGTTGCGCACCTCTTCAGAGTCGCTTTCCCCACCGATGGGACCTTCCCTCTTGCGGTGAGGGGGGCGGGAATCGTCATCGCTCTCCTTTTTTCCCGCGTCGCTTTCCGCATCGCTGTCCCTAGGGCTGCCCCGGATACCAAGATGGGAGGCCAAGTCGTAGCGCTGCATGTTGGACATTAAGACTCTGTTCTCATACTGGAGCTGCATGACTTTGCCACTCAGCTCATTGATCTGCATTCGTGCAGCTTTCAGCTCCTCCTGTAACGCTTCTGTCTTGGCATTATCATGGTGCCTAGAGCTCTCATGGGCCCCAGACTTGTACTTGTATTTGTTCAGCTCTGCTGTTATACGTTTGTTTTGTTCTTCTAAATCAGCTACATTTCTCCTCAGCAATTCTGTTTCATCTTCTACTAGCTGCAAATGCTGTCGTAATTCTGACAGGGATTCATTCTGCTCTCCCAGGAGCGGGTTAGTGGTCCCTGAGAAATCGTCTCCTCTTAAATCATCAAGCTCTGCTTTCAGTCCTCTATTTTCTACTTCTAGTTCCACTATTTTCCTCCCGAGAATGTTAGCTTCTTCCTCCACAAGCCTCAGTCGAAGCTTGAGTTCAGCTTCTCTCGTGGTAGGTGGCCCACCTGCTTCACCTTTTGGCAAGGGACTGTCCAAATCCCCATAAAATGATCTGTATTTTTGCAGCTCGTGTTCAAATCTGTCTTTCTCTTTATCAATTTTAGCCATTTTCTTCCTCATCAAGGCTGCTTCTTCTTTGACAAACTGTAGCTGGCATTTCAGGTCTTCATTGTCATCCTTAGGAAAAAAAAAAAAGCAGTATTTGAAGAAACTTTAAGTCAAACAGGAGACCTCCAGTGGATTGCCTTAACTTACAAGATTAGCAATCACAGGTCCACGGTTTTAGATACTAAGATATTTTCCTGCAATTTTTTTTTCATTGATCTTAAATAAATTAAAAAGAGGGGAAAATACTATTTTACTTGTGATTAAAATTTGCACAGTCCCCAGAAGTACCTTGGGGTGGGAAAAGGGGGGCTTGTAATAAACCTTACATTTTCTATGCTTGCAACATTATCAGACTTTACAGTGTTCCAAAATCCTGAAGTCAGCACAAATAGAGCCTATAAATCTTGTTTCACTGCTGCTGCCATTTACTTTGCCTAAAATGGTGGGTTCTGTTGCAGCACCAAGTTTGTTCAGGTGGTCCTTGAGATTAGTGGTGTCTGACTGCAGATCTGGGGTAAGAGCTCTTCCATTTCCCAGCATACAGGAAGGAAAGCAAAGGGCAAAGCAAAAAGTAAGCTAAGTGCAGATATGCAAACCATGTACCCCATTCCCATAGTTCCCTGAAGCCTCCACATAAGAATCAAGGCTACAGTTACTGCAACATACCTCTGTTGGTGTCTGCTGTGACTTTTTTTCTGATTTTGGTAGGTCTTTGCTTCCTCTCCTTTTCAGTGATTGCTGCAATTACAACAAAAGAACATGCATTGAATTTTTCTAAAGGTATACTAAAAACATATATAAATTGTATATCACTAATTTTAAGATATAGCAAATCAAATGCAACTATAAAGGAGTTAATTTCTTGTAATTTTTGACATACCATATATATAGGAAAGATGCCATTGCCAGAAAATGAAACAGCAATGGCACACAAATAAGGTTTTAGTTTAATCACTCTGTTACCTTTTTTATTCAACACATTTAAGACTAGTGCATTATGAATGTTTAACACAAAACAAGAAAATAGGCATCCCAGGTGCTAACTTACAGATGGGAAAGCTGAGATAAACACTGAAACCCATCTTGCCCATTCGATATTCACTCTGGTGGGGCCAAGGCACTTTAAAAAAGCCTTAGTCTTAGACCTCGTGGTAGGACAGCTACACAAAACAGTGTCACTGAGATCTGTAGCTGACTCCAGCGTACATCTACAAGAGGCACACCTTTCTCTGTGTCCCACCCCCAGGCTTCAAGCTCATAGAGTACTGCAGCCACACCTCCCTAAGTGTACAATGGGGATAAACTCACACATAGCTCTGGTCACTAGGTTTGCTCTGTTTCCAGATCATATTCAAGTAAATGTCATTTAAAACTGCTTGGACTACAAAGTTCTAAAGAGAAACAAATCATACCAGCTCAAGAACAGAGACACACAAAACAATCAAACACAGGTCTGCACCACCTTATGAGTGAGATTTTTTGGTGTCCTCTCATCTGCTATGTAGCCTAAGAGAGTAGAAAAGAAACTCCTGCTTTCAGAGCAGGATGCACTGGGACTGAAGCCAGCTAGTGTATCCAGCAAAAATCTTGGAGCTGCTGACAGCAGAAACTTTGTTATGGAAAAGCAGCAGCAGTGGAAAAAACCTGCCACCATCCCACGGGCAACACTCAATACTGATCATCAAGAAAACAGCAGGAGACAGGCAAGTGAATGAGAGAATATGTTAATAAATAGCACCTCTCTTGCAGCTGTTCCTGGTTTTTGTGTTCCCCAGGTAAACTGTAGGTCCCAAGGCAGGACAGTGATATAACCAACACCATCTCCCTCTGAGATTATTACACTCTGATAGAAAAATCCTTTGAGAAATGTACATTTCCCTGCACCAGCTGGGGGAGATTCCAGCTCTATTTAAAAGCCATCCAGTTCTGCAGACTGGGAATTAAAATACATTTATAATCCTCAAGAAACAGAGTATAGTGAGTGGGCATGCTGCACATAACAATCCTGTGCATCATTTGCCTGCTGGTACTAATCATCCTCTTTCTTCTGCAGAACAACTCCATTAAAAATTCCTACACTAATGGACTGCTCACCCAAAAGGAAAAGTTAATGCCATAGAAACACTCACATGTAAATCAAATTTTTTGTCTCTTGCAGAAACATTGAATGCTCTCAGCAGACCAAATAATAAAACAAATCAAAGATCATAGCTAGATAGCTATAAAACACAGGCTTCTAATGGAATCCAGAAAAGACATAAAAATAGTTCAATTAACTAATTTTTCCGTTTAACTATAAACCCAGCAAATTTAGGATTCAGTCTACAAAGAAAATGGTTCTTTTCCAGAGTCACCCACAAGTTATCCTGTTGTAGAAATGGTACATGGGTTTTTGGAAGGGTTGTTTTGTTGTTTTCTTTTAAAATTGGCAAGTTTATAAAGCCTTAAACTTTCAAAAGAGTAGGTTCCTCCTCTGTATCTCCATTAATTATACCACTATGTATCACCACTTTGAAAAACCCTTTTCAAATCAGTTTACACTGCAAACTTTTCCTTGCCCCGTATTTATGTCAATATCACCCATTGATAATAATAATATTAAACGAACAAACACAAAAACAAATAAATAAGCTATAGTTAAAGTATATTCCTGCTTTATTACCTAAATGCCTTTTCCTCACTCTGTTGAGCTCAGCTTCTCTCCAGAAATAATTGAGTTCTGGAATGTTTGGCTCAAACTTCTTTTGTACCCTATGACTTTTCAGAAGATAAGAGAGATAAGCAAAAGTACTTTTCTAGGTTTGGTGTGAAACAAAATTCCCCTATTGTTTTTTTCTTGCTTGCTCTATATTTTTGGTGCTCCCTTTAGTAGTCAGGATAGCGACATTCTAATTACAACAGTGGTTGTGGCTATGTAATGATTAGGAACTACTTTCTGTTCTGCTCTACTTGAATTACAACCAACCTTACAGAGCTTGTATTGTTCAACAACAAATTCCGACACTTAGCAAAAATTTTATAGCAGAAAATGAAGAACATGCACAATTCAATTAACAGGATGATGTGGGTAAGCAGATTGGGCCCAGCTGGAATTGGCATGATCTCTTTTCATATAAAAAACACCATGAGACAATTTCTGATCACTAGAGGTTAAGATCTCACACATCTTAGCCGACCGATAATACCCTCACAATCACAGTGTCCCACAACACCATGTCAGGGCACTGAGACAATAGCAATATCATACTAAACAAAGAATACCACATATCAAGAAGTATTTTCTGCTATAAATATTAATTTTTTGCTATAAGTACTAAATTTTTGAGAGTTTCTTCCAGATGTGCATTTCACAATTTACAGTGGCTACTCTTTATACTAATTCTGTCAAGACTTATACTACTGCAGTCTTCCAGTTCAATTTTCAATATGAAAATACTACTGCTGCTAATGAAACAAGCAATGGAATTCATTGCAGCAAAATGGAGAAAGGAAAAAAAAATGTTCAAAATAACATATGGTAGAATCAAAAAACAGCAACTCACGTAAATCTTCTGCACATAAATCTTTATACTAAACTGAGACTGGACACTACTAAAATTGTTTGCACATTGCTTGTCACTAAAAGCCACCTCTGCTGCTTTCTCAACTGTAGCAAAAATCTGTTCCTCATATGCTAGAATTGGTTTTGACAGTTTGTTGTGAAAGACAGTTTGTGGGCTCAGATAATTTTTTTTCCATATAATTTAAAAAATCCTATTCAGAAGTATCCACAGCCTAGACAAGGCTGCACTTAAGGTTTGTATTAGATGCAAACCAGATCACACACGAAGGACAATTCTGTTGCGGTGCTCAGCAGCATCAATTCTCCAGTGACCTTCACTGGAGTTTATCCAATGTCTTGCTGGAGATGCTAAGCACTTCTCAAGATGGCATCATCCTTCTCTTGCCAGCCCTAAATTGCAAGCCAAATGTGCATTGATAGCATCACCTGTCATGCTCAGTGCTCCTCAGGTAGAAAGAGACCTGAAACCTACTCTGAGAATAACACAATACAGAGATAATTGCATCACACTCCATGGAGCAGGAAAGCTATAATATTATAATATTTAATATTCAAATTCTTCCTACCTGCTTCTCAGCTAAAATAAATATCTCAGCAATTAATAAAAAATCCTTAAGCAAAACCTACCAAAATCTTTCAAGATGCTTAAGTTTGATTATTTCAAGTCTGATCTAGAGATATCTAAAAATCATGGCAGGCAACCTTGAGAGGAATTCCTGGCACATCAAGGGATTTATGCATGCACAGGGGCCCCATAACAGCCTTTATCCCTCCTCAAAGAATAGGGCAAAGGGTGTGCATCTCCTTGAATCTCCACAGCTACCACAAACCTTCTCATCTGAACAAAACTCTGCTGTACTTGGCTATGGTTAGCTGACTCCCAGCTGCTATGACACATCTGCAGGGCTTTCAAAAATCAGAGTAAACCTAACATCATCTTTACAGTCTTGAAAAGTCGATGAATATTGAACAATTTTTGGGCTGCACAAACCTGCCTTTGTGTGGCACAGAGTGACTATGACCAGGGAAATGTTCATTTGCCCATATCCTCTCTCTGCATTTTCCCCTTTAATCAATATAGCTGTGTAACTCATGGAGCTGGATCAAATCAGACACAAGGCAGATTTTTTGGGTCTAATGGGTCTAATGTAGTAAAAACTAAATTGACACTATCCATGTTGGCAAATAGAAAATTTATATTCTCCAACAACAATAAAAAAAATCTTTGTTTTTAAAATGATTTGTTTTAAAATGTTTTTTTCCTTATTCTGCAACTCTTAGTGCAATTTGCCAGCAATTTGCCAAATCAAGACCCTGGCTTGTCTGTCGTTGGCACTAGTACACAGAATGATACCATACTTCACTCCTTCCACCACCATTCAAGAGCAGAAGTCTTGAGTATTTCTATGTGCTACTTGCTTGCAAAATGAAGTCACAAATGAAAAAGTAGAGGATAACTGAGATTCAAAAAGCACAACCTACCTGATCACAAAGCGAACATTAAGCATATCCCTATTAGCTGTACCAACCCTCTCTTCATATTTATACTGGTTTATTTCAAAAACACTGCTGAGGAGCAATACAAAATGGAAACAATCTTTATGACTTCACTAGAAAGAGAAAAATAGTTCTCATGTAGTTGAATGACTTCATATTGTAGAAGAGAAAAGAGAAGGTGACCTCCAATATTTGTATTATTTCTTTTGCATTTATTTAGGAGTTATTTGTTATCACTTTCAGATCCTTTACAATTATTTATTTATCAATTAAATAAGAAAAAATAGAAAGAAAGGAAAAATATATGCAATATTTGCACTTTACCTAGAGAAACCTTCTGCAGTTTGAACTAAAACCACATTGTTAGAGCATATCATAGTAACTCTTGTGATATAACTGGGTAAAAACATTCTTTGCAGTGCATAACTGAAGCTGCATATTTATGCTTGCATTACATTGGCTTCCTTCTTTTCCTTATTCAAAAAAATGACAGAAGATGAAAGCTGCCTTTTCAAAGCTCTCACATCCCAGTCAAATAGCCATCCAAACTGATACTTTGCTTTCTGTGATTTCTGTGGACTCCTTCATCCACCAGGATAATCACAAAACAAAAGGAATTTCTCTGTGGAGCAAGAGGTCTTCTGCCATTTGAACCTTTCAAAACGTGGAAGAGCTGGACATGGTTATTTCCCCAATGCTATCCAACTAGGCTTTGTTATAGATGCAGAAATCACAATAATCTTACACTTGGCTCCCTAGTCCTGAAATGCAAAAGAAGATCTCAGGACACCATGAATAGTTTGAAGCACAAATGCAGGAATAAGTTGTTGTACTGCATACTGATGCTAGTCAAACTTTTCCTAGGGCTTCCTAAGTTGGTGTTTACTTGCCAGCTCTGCTATTTGTCTGTTCTGAGAGAAGAGATTCAGCCTCTTTGTCAGGGTTTGCAAAATGCCTAGTATAATGCACACTTCCAACCTTTATCTGGGACTGACGGCATGACAGACAGCACGTAAACACAGTTAAAACCACTACCACATAACAATAGCAATAATCACAGGCACAGATACGTATATGGCAATTATGAATTAAATATATATAAGATTTCATCAAATGTAAAGTGTTTTTCCTCACATCTAGTACCACATGTAGAGTTTTTCAGTCTTCTTAGAAGGATATGTCAAAAGAGATTCCAAATAGATTTTCAGGAAAATGGGAAAGTGCCAGCAATCAGATTACAAAAACCTTGATTACAAAAATGAGACTGTGCACTTCTGACAACTTCCAGTTATGGGAATATCTCACCAAAAAAATCAGATTTTAGAGTTCATTTGAAAGGATGCAAAAATTGAAGATGAATTCAGGCAGGAGAAATTCTGAAATCAGTATTTGGTCTTGAAGCCTGAGCAGTGACCAGAAGATTTTCTGTTAACAGGGGAAAGAAATCCAGCTATTACTTCTCAACAATCACTACTCTGTCCTCTGACTAAAAGGAGTCTTCTGTTACTCTTGGTCTCTTCTTTTGTCTGTATTTACTTGGGGAAGCTCTTTTGTAAAGCTATCTCTTTGTAAATTGGCTGAAAAATATTTTCTGTAATACAGAAAATATGGGAAAGTTTCAAAAGTGTTTGGAAAGTTTTCATTGGAAACAGAGGATCAGACTCTGCAGTGCTCTGAAGTAATTCCAGTGTGATCCATCCACAAATTAAATACATTTTGATGAGCGCTTCACATAAAGAAGGTGTTCTAGAAAAAATAAACCATGGAGACTAAGAGCTAAAATGGAATGGAGGTGTTTTATAAGTTTGGAAAGCCCCACACCTACTTTTCTCACTCTGGTACCAGTCTCATCTGACATAACCTAAACCTGCATCCAATACTTTTCCTGGTATTCCACAAGTGTGAAGATGGAGATGAGGGGAGGGAGGATTTTGCAGCCCTGGCTAAAGCAGAGTGTCCAGTTGCTTCACTAACTTCAAGAAGCTCGTAAGGCCCATCACTGGATCCTCATATCCTGGACTCCTAAATAATGACCCCTCCCCATCACTGAAACTTGCTCAGGTTCTTATGGGAATTGCTTATTCCCAGCAAGGGAAGGGGCTGTGACTCTTAGGTTAACATAAAACCTTAAGGTAGATGTTGATCTAAAACTATTATTTAAATGTTCCCTTTGCTAGAAATGTGAAATTCTCTTTCTGAAAAGCTTGACAGTCTTTTGCTCATTATAAATATTTGATCACAGGAATGTCTTTTTAATTAGCTATCATGAACAAATACTTGACTGTTCAGCATTTATTATAAATGTCACTGAACCAGCAAATCACCTGCAAATTAACACCACAGCAGCCCTAATGGGGTTATGCAAGAATCAATTCTAGGTCCTACTCTAATTAACATTTTTTCTTACTAACTGGAAAGAAGACCCATAAAATAACATTGGATAAAGACTGCAGGGTAAAGGTTGGAGAAACACTAAATATTGAAAAGGAAGGGATGTAGATATCAAAACTGAGGTTCACTGTGCAGTAACTAGAAATGATGAGCCTCTCCACAGAATCAAACCAGCCTCAGACAAATGAAAATATTCACTTCCAAGTAGTGCCTACCTTTCTCTTTCTTGAGGGAGGTCAAATTCCTAACCTGGGTTAAATGCTTAACTTTCACATGGCTAAATGATATCAATCCTAAGCATGAAGACTTCAAACAAAGAAGAAAAAACCCAACAAAACAAAACATAACAACAACAATTACAACAACAACAAAAAAAGCATTGATGCTGGACTCTTGAATTTAGCAAAGCAGAAAGAAAATATGTTTCCTGCCTAGTGACTAACATTCAACAAATTCAGATGAGAAGGGAGGTGCAAACAGCTGTGGTACACTGTTATCAGCTGTCAATTTTATGGGTATTTTATGACCTGTGTTATTCAGGAGACCAGACTGGTTTACTATTTAAGACAGTTCTGTCCTCATAATTTTGGAATGCATAAAATTTGACCAAAATCTGGGAACTGAGCAACAATACTCATAGAAGCACATCACAAGAAAATAAACATTTCAGTGCATCTATATATATCAGCAACTATATTCTAGTTCAAAAGTCCTTCTGGAGGACTGTTAGTGGTGCTTCTAATTAATCATTTAATCAAAGATTTAAAGTGCTAGTATCTGTAAATTTAAAATAATTTAGACCAGCCTATAATTTAAAAGACTGATGGTAATCAGGGCAGTTGGATGTCATCATCAGTCATGCTTTGCAGGGATGCAGAGTCCTCCCATTATGGACAACACTGATGGAAACAGATGCATGGCAAATACCTTCCAAGTGCAAGTACTCATCTGTGACCTAAGCTAAAGGCTTTTCTGTTATCCTATCCTGGATTCACTGCTAAGCTAACCAAAGTCAATTAAAACAATCATGCAGCCAGGATCAGACAAAGCAAAACAGACTTGATCTAAAACTAACCTGCAAGTTTTATTCTACACATCTTGATATATATGCAGTTGTTAATGCTAGCAATGAGGGGGAAAGGGGGGGAATCACACCATATGTCAAAAAATCTAAGTAAAAACAAACACTTCAAAAAAGCACACCTGCACATCTAAGAGGTTAATCCATTGCCCTTCAAAATAAGAAATGCAATACTTGGAACTCTTAGCTATGGAACATTACCAAAATCTGAACTTCTCAAATGCCAGAAGGTTGCATTTCTTGATACTATGAACACTGAAGTAAGTGAAAAAAACAAAACAAAACAAACCCTAAAAACCCAAACCAACCAAACAAACAAAAATCCCAAACCAAACAAAAATAACAATAATAATTTAAAAAGAAAAAAAATGTCTGGTGGTCTGGTGTTCTTGTTCCTGGCTAGCATTGATTCCACATGATTCAGAAGAGCTGCTGAGCTGATCCCAGAACCCAGTACACTATAGCTGGGTATTCTCACTGTCAAGTGACATACACTATAGCATATAGGTATAAAAGTGTGCAAATGAGAGGGTCCAGAAGATGACAGGGTCTAAAAGAAGAGGGTCAGAACATGCCCCTGAGGGGCCAGAACTCTGCTCCCTGAAGTGTCATATCCTTCCAGGGCAGTTCAGAGGTAAAGCACAACCAGCACACTGCTAGTTTATAAAGAATCAGCTGGCTGCCTTGAACAATGTCACACAGGAGCCATTTGTTGGGCAGCTTTCCCCACCACTGTCTGTGTACAATACTTCCCTTGCTGCATTTTTTCCTTCCTGCCTCCCTCCCATCCTGCACGTGAGGTATGTGCCTGATGGAGAGTTCAGTACTTTGCACACAGACACACACATGTAGAGCTGTATGACACAGAGCACAGGTAGAGCCACAAATCACAGTGCAATATCAGTGCCACAGGGAAAATGCCCTCCTTGGTAGCATGCAGCTGCCTCAGATCTCCTGTTCATTTACTGTGTTTGGCCTCAGAAAAAAAAGTCTACCTGGAAAAACCCTGGGATCTCCTGTTCAGCAGAAGCAACCTGAAAACCATTTCCTTTATCCCTATCCAGAAGTGACTTTTTTTATCCCTTGTGTGCTCCACTATAAAATGGGAAAATAGATTCTGCTTGTTATTAACAAGAGCACATCAGAACAGTTGAGGCTGAAAGAGACCTCTGTTTTGACCAGCCCCCACAAATGGCCTCAGCAAAGTGCCCTGGCACCTCCACAAATGGCAAATGTTTTGATTCATTAATAATTTAACAGTCAGGTCTCTCACAGCCTCTGAAGATCTAGTCCGGTTCCCCCTGCTCAGAGCAGGGACAACTGAAGCAGTCTTCTCAGGGCCACGTCCTGTGTGGTCTTGGATTTCTCCAGAGATGGAATCTCCATCCTCTATAGGCAACGAGTTCAGTGTTTGAGCACCTTCACACAAAAGTTTGTTGTTGTACTGTCACTGAACATCAGTGAAAAGAGTCTGCCTCCTTCTTCTTTACATCCTATCAGATATTTCACAGAAGCATAGACCTGGGGCCTCCCCAGGCACCCTGCCCACAGGCCCAGGAGCCCCATTTCTGCTTCAGGTCCTGCTTGAGCTGTGTGAGATGCAGCGAGTCTGAGTTTGTCTTTAGCTCACCACAGTTGCTCCTGTCACCAGTCATGGACTTTGTTGAGACACCTGTGCATTGGTTTTCCAGCTGAGCCTTAGACCTGATTCTTCACCTTGAACCTGACTGATAATCTGGACTGCATATCCTTTAATTTTTAAGTGGGCCACAGACAAACACAACTTGCAACAAAACATTGAGTTAAGTTGATTTTTGTTGGTGCAGGGGTGGTGTTGGTAGTTGAGTGAGGGCGAGGGCAGAGAGAAGGACGTGGGAAGACGGCTTTAAAGGAGAGGGACCAAGCCCCATGTAAAGGGCAGAGTATCACACTACATCTTTTGTATTTTACTATGTGCCACTAGGATACTAGTTAAAAAACAGTATCACCAGTCCTTCAGGACTAGTCACAGCAGCACACAAAGAGCCTTGCTTCACTCGGCTTTTCTGGTTCTGGAAGTACTGGGTAATTTATGCCAGCCACCTAAATTCTCAGAACCACTATTCTGAAAAAAGTGTTGAACAGTTACTGCCGAACAGTAAATTTAGAAATTCCTGTGACAGCTTTATTGTATAGGTCTCTGCTGCCCATGTTCCATTTGAGGTCTTGCCAATTTGTTTCACCTGTTTTTACTCTGGAAACTGCACTGAGGTTGCTCTCTGAGGGCCCATGACATGTTCCAGAACAGCCACCTGCACTGTGACAGGACAAGGTTCCCTTCCTTACACTGACAACTGTGTTCAGGCAAAATGCAGAGCAGCATGTCCCTCCATGGTGCTACTCTCTATTTACTCTCCTAAAGCCAGGAGAAACTACCTACTACTGTGAGGCTCTGCCAAACTCCTGTCAGGAACACCTGAAAGATGCTTTGGGAAATTCCATGTGCAGAATAACTGAAAAATCTATCAGGCTACAAAGTTCTCTAGAGGTTTCTTAAACTGTAGATTCACTGGAACAGCCAGAGAATGTAAAGACAGAAAATTGTTTCATGTGGGGTTTCTGAAAAGCTCAGTTTAATACTATGAGAAAGATAGTATGACTACATACACTAAACAATAACAGAGCTATGGCAACTTTTCTTTCAGTCTAAAACTTGCTCATTTTTTCCCGTATCAGCACACTGCAAATACTCTGTTACTTCAGGTGTTTCTTTGAAGGGACAGGTGCACTTAAGCAGGACTAAATACAGTGGTATAAGGGACAGAAAGGATGTATAACTGTGACTCATCTAAGCCTTGGTGGGACTTCCAGTAACATGATGACATTTGGTGTACATTGATTCCATACAAAAACATGTACCTAGATCTCTCATTCAGCACCAGAAAAGGTCTCTGTTCTGCCTCTATAAAGCTTTCCAAGTAATAGAAAGCAATTTTGCAAAGTCATGTGGATTTCCTCCAAATCTAGAGAATCCCAGCCTACATCTATTTTCCCATTCATGTTTTTGTACCAGTACAAAAATATTGAATTTGTCCTCTCTGTCATGCAATCTCTTTCTTTAATATCTAAAGAAATCATACATAGTGTCTCAAAGCAAAAAATAAATTTTTAGATACCTGCCAAAAAAGACAAAATTAACAAAAAGAAACTGTGAACTGGAATTTGAAAAGTGCAATGTATTATTAAAGCAACAACAACAACAAAGGAAAAACAACAAAAGAACCAGAGTGGATTATATACTGTCTATGGATACTCTGAAAAGTAACATAATAGACTTATTTAAGAATCAGCTAAACAAGGGATCTCATTTTTACAATTCCAAGTGACTTTTTGTTTTGATTGAGCAGTCAAGTTGGTACTCCTATGTCTAAATTGCATATAGAGACACTTGAGTGTCCATTTGAGTAAAGCAATACTGAAATTGAGAAGTACAAAAATAAAAACTTTTTTTCTGTGACTAAAAAGCCCTTGAATACTGTATTTCCCAGACTTTCCTCCAGTTGTCAATGTGATATCATATTTTGGCAGCTTTAGTGAAGTCAGCAGAGGGATTGTCTACTCAGCAAAGAGATATAAAAGATTTTCTTTCTTTATATCTCAAGGAAGTCATACCCCAAAGTCTGTATTAAGAGAAATACATCTTTTACAGCCTGCCCTATGGTGAGTTCATGCTCTCAAACCATTTTCTCTGATAATCAGTTATCGTCTCCCACCCAATCCACTGCTCCTACCCTGTCCATTACTTCCACAGACAACTGGGCATGCCAGGTGATTGCCCCTTGCCAAGCAATTCCCAGCAGGAGGAAATCACATGGCAGCAACAGACTGGACTTGCTGTTCCACATCTCATTTGCCATCTTATCTGGCTCCAGACCAAGGCAGAGAACCTTTGCCTAGTTTTTACACTAGTAAATGAAACAGTCAGAGACTGTTCTCAGGACCTGATGCCAACTGGCTCTCCACAATTCAGTCTCCTTTCAGCTGTGATGACAATACAGCCTTAACTTCCCTACAGCTTCCTTTCAAACAAACAGGATCACATCCAAATTGTCAATCAGACACAAGCTCTGACCCAGGCTAGACCCCAAATCATGCCCAAGCACTGACGCAGTGGTAGCTGACCCAGGTCAAAACCATCTAAGGGACATGTTAGCAACTGCTTGTCAGCATGTGGGCCCTTCCTTAGCCTGATTTTCTTTACATATACAGCTTTTGACTGCTGGAAGAGATTCAGTAGCAAAGAACAACTTTGAAAAGAATGATCCAAGCAAACAGAAAATAAAGGGTTTCAGGCACTTGAGACCAGAATGTTGGGACTCACGTCTTTTCTGTAAAACATAGTTTCTATGTGTTTGGAAGCTCAGGTTTTATTCTCTGCTTCCATTCTAGTTAGGTTTGTTTGTTTGTTTGTTTCAGGTTTTTTGTTTTGTTTTACTTTTTTTTCTTTAAAATACACCTTCCTGCAAAGAGACTTTAATTTTACCTGATGACTGTATGCAATATCAGCAACTCCTTTGACAAGAGAACTTGCAAACCTAAGGCTGCTGCTATCTATCACAGAGATGAAGGAAAACAAAATAAGATTCTGACACAAGGAAAGAACTCTCACGTCCCCATGAAATCAGAGTAGCAGCATTATGTTTACGGATTTAAAAGAACTGATCAAACTTTTTTTTTTTTTTTTTTTTTTTTTTTTTTTTTTTTTTTTTTTAAATGGCTAAATTAGTTTCTGTTTTAAACCTATTCCAGATATACTCTTTTCACTGCAGCTGCCACTCCTTCATTACTTCCCAGTCAGCCATCAGTCTTGCCACTCCTTTTACATAACCTTGTAAATTTTCAGACCATTCAATAGAAATTCACAAATCAACACACCAATTTCAATGACTGAAAAATATCCCTTGCAGGCATCTTGACTCACAAAATCTCTTCACAATAAGATATTTATGGAGCTTTATTCCTTTGAAATAATTCCCTTTTTATTACCTGTGTTTTGGAATACATTATTATTGACCATCAGGCTGTTTATATTCAATTTTAAGTAACTCTCTTAAAGCAAATGGCTCATGTGAATTGTTGATGGTTCATACATAATTAAAATACATAATTAAAATCTAATTTTATGAAGTTTAAGTGTCAGCTGCTTCTCAAATGCACTTTTTTTTCTGTTTATGGCATGCTATATTCAGAGAATTACTACAACAGATTCTGTTACAGAGATTAATTTCTTTCTCCTTTATGATTCTTTTCTCATATTCAAAGAACCAAACCAAAGCAAACTCTGCTTATCCCACTCCCTGTGAAATCACAGTGTGCTCAGAGCAAGTATGTTAGAGTCACACCCTCACAGGTTGTGAATAGCATCCCTGCTGGGTACTGTTTTTAAAGGAACAAAACACTTGGGCAAGATACCAAAGGTAACAGAATACCACACAAGCAAGTCTGACTGGGGGTTATGCATCTGCTGGGATGTGGTGCTTAGAAATCACTGAGCTGTGCTTGGAGATAGAGGACTTTTTTCTTTTTCCCATACAAACCCAGGCAGACACTTGTTTGTCATCTTTTTTTAAAAAGCCTTATAATTATCCTATTCTCTTCATCAAAACAAATATAATTTTTGTGAGACAACAAACTGAAATCCCAGACCACAGAAACCCTCTGCTTAAAGGTACTGTTGGTGGTTGCTGATAGACTTAGTACTGGATATTCCAAAAGATGCAGGAAGGAACTGGTCTTGTGAGAGCCCTATTAAATCCTCCCCTGCTGCCATCTGGTGCCAGGAGCAAGTAAATTACTGTAACTCTCCAAAGAGTTCCACTTAACTGCACTGAGCCTGTGAGGATGAGCAGCTAGAGCAGTCTCTCATCTCACTCTACTTAACCTTGCTCTCTCCAATACCAGCTGTTTGAAACAATTTGAATTGTAACTCTCAGAAAAATGAATGTATGAGGTGCAATTATTATGTGCTTGGGAGACAGCATGATGGAGGAGACTTAAAACTTTCCTTTTCAAAGCAGAAGAACCAAGTATCTAGCTCCAGTGAGTCATATGCATGCAGCATGGGCAACAAACAGAAGCTAGAAATCCATGGACATCCCCATAGCTATGACCCCACTGGAATCACAGAGACCTGTCAGGATAGCTCACATGCCCAGAGTGCAGCAATGGATTGATGAAAACTCTGAAGGTGAGGAAGAAGGGCTGTGCTCTAAGAACAAAAGAGCAGTTCAGTTGTGTTTGGTGCTGTCCTTTGATGGGTGATGGGCCAGATGTGAGCTGGGGGCAACAATCAGAGGACAGAGGAGCATCCTCTGGAGTGTCTTCTACTGATCATCTGATGCACAAGGGGAAATAGAAGAAGCATTTTTCAGACAACTAGCAGCCACATGATTTCTGCAATGGGTTGAAGACAATTTTTGCCACGGGTGATTAGTAAGTCAGCTGTGACAATTACTTTGATGGATCTCTTGCAAACAAGGAATCACTGCTCAGAGGTTTGATGGTCAATGCACTGTCTGTGAGATGGTGAAGTTCAAGGTTCTGAAAGAAGGGACCAAGAACTCACCAAGTACCAGGTGAGAAAGTTCTGAAAGCATCCAAAAATGTAATGCTACTGTTGGATATGGTTGCCTTGCCTGTTGGAAATGCTGCAAACCACCACTCTTTACGAGACTTGTTTCCAGTTTCTTGTAACTTCATTAAACAGTTTAAACATTGCAGGTTTTCCATAGCAAGCATTTGCACTGGGATAAGTTCCAACACTGTTAATATTTTGGGAATTTTCAGCAAATTATTCAGTTCTTTTTCAGATGAGAATATTCTTGTTTGCTCATAGTAAATTATTCTAGCAATGGTTCTTTTGAGATGCTCCAATAACTCTGTGTTCCAGAACATTTTTGTGTTTATATACAATGTATACCTCATACTTTCCTAATTCATCAAAAGGATGACATAACCTTTTAAGAAATTTCCATTGCTATACATTACTAGATAATTATTTATTGAAGCTTACCTGTTTGAATTGCTGAAAATTCAGTATTTATGAATTACCTCACCCTCTCCCACTGCCATCTATCAATCTGCACATTTTCTCCAGCTGAGAGATTATGTTCCAGCTCTAGGGCCAGAAGGCAAAGCCTAACTAATCCTGCAATTGTTGTTCCTTGAGGGTCTGGATAAAGCTGAAGCCAGGCATTAGAACCAGGAACCTCCCTTCAGGTGCTCACAGAGATCAGTTGCTGTTTCCTAGCACAGCAAGTGATCCTCCACTGCTCTCAGTCCAGATGCAAAAATGAAGAGCAAAGGCTTGGAAACAAGGAAAGGAACAGAACAAACCAAGGAAGCTGACAGATTTGCATGAGGGGGTGGAGGAACCAGAGGAGAAGTAAAAATTTCACTGCAGATAGGAGCTGTAGCTAAGAAATGGGGATATTTCAAGCAGAATAAGGGCAAAATGAACTAGAAAACTCTTGAAATCCAAAGAAGAGATTGGACACTCATGAACAGTTGGAAGGATATAGGGAAGGAAAAAATGGTGGGAGAGGACAAGACTGGGACTTAGAAATCAGAAGACAGTAAAACAACCACTACTATCAGACATAAAAGAAAAAGAGAAAAATTTTTAAAAGTAAAAGAGAAAAAGAAAGAAAATATGAAAGTGGAAGAGAAAAGGAAAAGGAAAAGGAAAAGGAAAAGGAAAAGGAAAAGGAAAAGGAAAAGGAAAAGGAAAAGGAAAAGGAAAAGGAAAAGGAAAAGGAAAAGGAAAAGGAAAAGGAAAAGGAAAAGGAAAAGGAAAAGGAAAAGGAAAAGGGACACAGGATCAAGACTAAGTGAAAAAATCTGGAGAACGTGAGACTTTGTGAGCTGTAGAAGAAAGACTTGAAATAAGTGGTTGTAGTTAAATGACAGGGAAGGGGCTTAAAGAAAGAAAGGATTATGAGAAAGAAGAGAGACTGGAGTTTCATCCAAGAAAAGCGAGGCAAGCTGGTACTGGTGAGCAAGGGGACTGGAACAGAATTTTACCAGATCTTTTGCAGTGTGGGTTTGTTGGTTTGAGGGGTTTTTTGTTTGTTTGGGGGGTTTTTGTTTGTTTTTCTTTTTGTTTTGTGTTTTTTTGTTGTTGTTTTTTTAGGGGGTTAGGTTTTGTTTGTTTGTTTGTTTTACATGGAGCGGGTGGAGAATTTGGAGTTGTTTGGGGTTTTTTTACAGTAGCTTTTATGGTGAAATTTCCAGCTATTCTTCTGATGTCTATGCAGTCTGAACACTCAGAGATGTATAAAGAGCCAATCTGCGCTTAAACAGGGCAGGCAAATGTTGCAAGGAAAAGCAGAAAAGTACAATTACTTTCCTGTGGCCCCACACAGGTTAGTGTCAAAATTAGGAACAGAATTCTTCCTCCCAGCTCCAGTGCCCAGTTCCCCAGATGCTGTTGTCTTCTTCCATTTCCATGCAGTTACGAACCAGATTGACAAGACAGGCACCACTACAGCAAAACACAGACCCATGCAGGGAGCCATCAACTCCTCTGCCTGCAGTCTGAACTGAAGGGACAAAAGACATCTCTGGGTCATGTGCCATGTTTATCACAGGTTCTGTATCTGAACTAAAAGTCTATGCTTAGAAGAAGAAAATGGTGGCTTGACAACATCACCCTAAAGTGGCTGTAAACCTGAGCTGCCTGGCATCTGCCCAGCTTGGAGCTGTAGCAGAGCAGTCTGTACCCATCCAGAGAGACACAGGTCCCAGAAAAACACTGTGCTTCTTCCAATTGCATGTCTGCACTGCAACAAGGATTTGTAAAGCCCAAGGTCCAGTACATCTATCATATTTTCCTTCTATTTCATTTGGCTCACAACAAACCACTAAAGCACAGCTAACTGCGTGTTTGCTACATAGCTACAGCAAGGAAATGAAATTTTAGTCTGTGATGACAGAAAGGTCTACAAGCATTAGCTAGGCTTTACCTGTTAACAACAAATTAATGAAAGTTAATTAATTAATCAATGAACAACTTGTTCATTATTATTACCACGTTAATTTTTTAATATCTGAGAAATTACATCTAGCTACTGTTGGTTTCTCTTTCCTGCTAGGAAACAATTCCTCTGTTTTGTTTTCAGCTTCCCAAAAGGCATTACAGTTGATAGCAACCAGCATTAAAGAAGAAATCAGCAGCAGTTGCTACAAATAAAAATAAATCTTGTGTGTCTGTGTGGAAATATGCAGGAATATCTTTTAACCAAATAGCTGCAGTTTGGAGGACTGAATGCAAAAGTAACTGATAGAAAATGTATGCATTGCTGGAACACCTTCCAAATCCTGGATGCTTCCAAGCTTCTGCTGACATCAACAACAATTTCTAACGTGTTGTGGAATTAATCATAATTTTTTTCCAAAAGATCCAAATCAAGAAGGCAAACAGTAATTACCTCTTTTGTAATGGACAAATACATTTGCATGTCTATATTCACCCAAATGTTCACTGGAGAACTCCAGATTTGACTCTAAATCAACACATCTGCTAGCTTTTATCTTTCTACATGTTTTCAGTCAAGTCTCCACACTTTTTGAAATAACAGAGAATCCACACAGAGAGAACTTTGGTTTTGGTCCTGCCCTAGAAACTACCTACCAAAAAATTATGCTTTCTTTCTGACATTTTCTATTAAGTCTTATTTTAATTCTCTGCTACCTCACACTGTTCATTATAAAAGAATAAGAAATTTCACATGGCAGTTGTACATAAATAGATTATAAGAATGGAAATGTTTGGGTTTCTGCAGTACATGACAAAGGTACAGAAATCAATCATTACATCTCCAAACATTTTTACTATGTTGAGAAACAAAAATGTTTTTTTGTCTTTAGAGAGATACTTTCTCATTAATTCTAAGCTCAACAAGGCAAATATCACAATCCAGACAAAAGGTCTTCCCCGTATTTCAATTTAAGCTTAGTAGAATGCCCTTAAGCAGGAGGTTCCACTGGTAATAATGGCTGTATTGAAATGAGAAAGGGTTGTAAAACCATGAAATTAGAGGAAATAACTCACAAGCAAACAGAAAATTAACATTATGACTATCTGACAATGACATTTAAAATGCATGAAACCTTCAATTGCCAGAGAAGAAGAAAAATTGTCACAGAAAAATTCTAATGCAGACTGCTTTTGGGTTTTTTTATGGGGGGGATTTTGTATTAATATTTTCATAGATTCTTCACAGATTCTAAATTTCAATTCTGTAAGATTTAGTATTCTTTACCAGCATATTTCCATGGATCCCCCAAATCATGGTATATTTGCAGTGTGCATAATAATTTGGCTTTGCTTCAAACTTGTTTTTCTCTGACTTTGCACCTCCTCAACTATCCTCCAACTTTCCCCAGGCTGTGCTGAAAGTCCTGGCCTGAAAAGCAGCATTGACCTGCTGAAAGCAACTCAGCAGCGTGTTTGAAATACATAAATCCTGCCTAATTTTGATGACACATATAATGACTGTGCAAGGCAGTTGTCCCTACTTCAGTATAAGGATGTATTTCTGACTCTTTGTCCACTCCACCCCTACTACAGTGTCAAGTCTTACTTCATGTTTTCATTCTGGCTCAGTGCCCCCACTCTGTGCCACTGGGAATCATCCATCTGCTTCAGCTTCATGAAAGCCATTACTGTGTAACAGAGACCCTAAACATGACACCATCTCTTCTGGAGTCTCCAGCACCCTTTCATTGATACCAACAGCAAAAACAGAAAAGGCTAAACACTCAAGCCAAAGAAAGAACTGGAGAGCAGCATGGGAGCAACAGAATCGCAGTTCCACATGGTGGGTCAGAGGGAAGAACCACAGTAAGGAGAAAGTGACTAGTGATGACAGGGATGAAGAAATCCATTAACTGGCTTAACATCAAAGAACATAAACTAATAAATTGCCACTAAACACCACTGTAATCTGAAGATGCTTCAAAAAAGCAAGGCAAAAGAATTTTACAGCAGTATAACCTATTAGAGACAAGGAGGAACCAGAGGTGAGAACCTAAAAGAAAGAAGAGTCTGAATGGACAAGAATAACAAAAACTTTGGAGTAAAGCCAATCTTAAAGAAAAGTTATAAGGATAATTACAGCAAGATCATGTTCTCATCAAGAGGTTAGTCCAGGAAACCAAGCTCTATTTAATGGCAGTAACCAGAGAGAAAACAGAAGGTGAAAGTCTCAGGGAGATAAGGGGAAACCTGATTAAGGCTCAGATTTTTTTCATGCCCTTTTAAAATCAGCAATTATCTGGGAAAGCAGCAGAAGATGGAACAAACCACCTGTTTAACCTCTACTAACATGCTGGAAATTCAGTTCCTGTAAAAAAAAATTTTAATTTTTTTAATACTACATTACTTAAAGGACTCATTTGCAGTTCCTAAAAATGCCCTAACATCATATTGAACATTTCCTGCCTTTCTTGACAACTGAAATACATCTCTTCTGCTTCATACAACATCAAAGACACTGGTGTTACTACTAGGGAATATTCCTAAAAGTGAAAATTGGGGGCATTCATTGAATTTTAAATCTTGAACAGGAAACAGCAGAGCTGTTTTTAAAATCTCTTCTGAGAAGTCATTCTTTGTCAACAGTTCCTCCTTTTACTGCTGCTATGTTATCTCTGTCAGCCTGGCTATTACTACTGTAATGCAATTTTCTGCCTAATTAATGGCACAGTATCTTGCATCTATATAATGGCAGCTGGAGTAATTTTGAGGATTAATTAGATACAACGAAAAATTATGCTTAGATTGAAAAGCCAGGTAGGGTCTCTCACTTCCCAGTACTCCAAAGAGCATGACTAAACAAGACGAGGAGGTGGCTAGATTCCCAGTCTCAGTGTGCCTGTTAGTCCTTAGTAGTAGTTAGCAAGGGAAAAACTACTGGTCTTTGTAAAATCCTGTGGGAAACATCATCTGTAAATTTAGATGACTCTGACACACTTGAGCACACTTCCTGTATTAATATTTATGTAGGTACAATGTATCAAAGCCTCTGAACTCATTGCCACTAGTTTCACATTTCCCTGTTAGTAGAGAGAGAAAAAAGATACCACTTGGTTCCTGTTTTGCCTAGAAAACACCAAATATTTATATTTCTTCTCAGCTTCACAATCATCAAGTTGTACTTTGACACTCCTTGCAACTTTCAACTTCCATATTTTTTGCCCCTAAAACAAGTTATTGAACAAAAACACTTCATCAGTAAGAATCTAAGATCTTCAAATAATTGGTGTAGAAGTAAATAGCAACACCAACCTCTTTCATTTTTTCCAGTTCATTCTGTAGTGCTTGTTTTGCAATTTCAACTTCTATAAGCTGCTGTCTTAATTTTTCATTCTCATCCTCTGTTATAGTACGTTTTTCTTCCACATTTTCTAACTCGTGATGAAGTCTCACCGATACATCTTTTGCAACCTAAATGAAAAGGTACATCAAAAGAAAGGTTAACAAAAATTACTGTTGCAGTGCTTAGTGCCTAAGCAACCACTGAGAAGTTGACTCTGGCTGTTGTGATGGAAGAAGCATGTAAGGAAAAGGTAGACAAGGACATCCACAGACAGAATTCTAAATAATTCCAAATTCAAGCCAATCACTTCTAAAAAATAGTACACCATCCCTGTGGGCTTCACTGGAAACCACGTCAGATATTAAACCCCAACTCCTTCTTAGGTTCTGTCCCATCAGTAGTTAAACAGGACCTTCACTATTCCTGGAGACAGTGCATCATCTATCTTCTCTCAACCACAGCTAGCTTACACTTTTCAATGCACTAGAGCACATACCCTTCAAACACTTGATGTGCAACAGCATCTAAAAGCAGGGCCTGTCTTCTCCAGGCCTTTCCTACCTCTGTTTACCTGTGACCACTAATGGACACATGTTTATTTTGACTCTGCTAATTTCTCTCTCCTCGGTGGACAATTAATGAAAATATTTACTACTATTGGCTCACTTTAAGATCAAAATACCAACAAAACCCATTTTTACTGACGTTGTGTTCACACAAGTGATGTCTGATAGTTTCAGTGAAAATGAACACTAAGGTTTTTGGTTGTTTGAAAATTTTTAAATGCATTTTCACAGTAATAGAGTTAAAAGGCATATGAAAAAATGTAATCCCTCTTCCTCAGGAAAAGTAATGAGAATCTCACCCTGCAAGCCACTTGCACTATATTTTGAGAAACCACCAGAAACTATAATCACACAACAAAAATGTTTAAATATACACTAATCACTGTGTTGATGGTGATTTAGACACACAGACACATAGTTTGAAAAGCCTCATTTCCTGCTTTTTTTAGAACACTGGAAAGCATAATTAATCCTACTTAGCATTGGCTAAGGGAGTTCAGCAAGCTGTCCTTCATGGCTTTCATTCAAACCATCTTTATGTTAGTATGTCAGAAGTTCTTCGACATACTGAAACTCTAAAGAAAAAAAATAATAACTGTAAGCAAGCATCTAGAAAGATCCAATCTATCAGAAACCAGCAGCAGCTAGTGACTCAGCCTGCCTTGACAAGAAACCCAGTGTGTGTGTGAATTACAGATACAACACTGCAGTGTAGCCCAAGATCGTTCAATAACCTCCCCCACTGCACACGCACTCAAGACACATAATGTCCAGCAGAAAGAGTGAGTGGAGGGGAATTTCAATTATAACCACAGTCCAAAGAGACTGCAGAATGAGCTGACAAACACACCACAGGGCTTTAGCTTGATGTCTTTTCCTACATTTAGTAGTATTAAACTGCTCATCTGGTTGTCCAACCAAAGTAAATGGAAAATCATCGGGGATATTTAAAACAGCAGCCTCACAGAACCTGTCTTCAGCCCACAGATACAGTCTGGATCAGTAAATAAAACTAAATTGAAATATCATTACTGGTAGCTAATGTTTTGACAAAATATTTGATGGGATAGCTATCAATGCAGGGAAAAAACCAGAGCATTCCAGGTCACATGGGAAATGGGACTCACTTATGCAAGATACGTTGTATTACAGGCCTATATGAGATACATTTTAATACAGCTAGCTGCAAGACTGTATCTCTGAAGGATGAAGTTCCCTAATATATTGCAAAATGAACCATGCAAAATGAACAGTATCAATTTGGATAGTCTTTCTTGAGAAGAGGACTTGTAAACACTACAGAAAATCACACATGAGTTATAATTATGTTTAGCCAGCACTCAGAACTCTATGAGGCAGAAATTTGGCATTAGACATTCATCCCTACTCCAAAGCAGAACACATTCGTGAACGGTGAGAACACTCTACAAGAACACTGCTCCTTTCCAAAGAGTCAGTCACACTGGGAAACACACAGGAGAAATGCTAATTAAAGCAAGCTCTTTGTCAAGCTAAATCCAAGGCCTTTGCTTCTATCTTCTATATTGGCAGACAAGCAGAGGTGCCCTCCCCAGCCTGCATTTGTAGACTTGATAATAAAAGTAAAACTGAGCCAACAAAGAAGCCCACTCTATAAACTGGAATCACAATTCACTTGGGATATGAAGGTCCACCTTCAAATTCTGCCTGCAAATATGTGTATCTCAACTGGTCACCCAAGCATCATTCTGAGCGTGCAAAATATCCCTTGTTCTGAACAGAAATCCCCAGGAAAAGGGGATGATTTTGCTTCTGATCAGTGAGACTCTATTTTGCCAAGAACCACATAGGCACCTGTATTTATAGAACTGTCACAGCCCCAATAGAAAAAGTGGGTTTTGAATACACACAGAAAAGGAATATCAAATAGAAATTTTAATAATAGTGGTGACAAGCTTGACAACTTTCAAAAAGATGATCCAAACGAGGCCTGGGAATAACATACTCTCGATCCACTATACTTATCAGAAAGAAATTAAAAAACAACCTTGTTCGTAATCATGTAATAAATTCACATTTTAAACTACAGCCCACAGAGTTCATCTGCCATAAGTAACTAGAGTCCTAGGCAGAAGTGTGGCCAATAAAGCTCACATTTGCTATACAGAGGTCTGCATTTCCATGAGAAATGATCAGTTGACTGGGAGACCAGTCAACTAAAAAATGTTTAGGTGTCCTGGTTCAACAGGAGTCCATCAATATCTAGTGAATGGAAGCAGAAATTAAAACTTCCAGCAGTGTCAAGAAAGAGTTTTTTTCTCTGTAATTGGACCAATCTAGAATGGACTTGATGGGTATTTTACCAATGACAATCTTCAAACGAGGACTGAAATTTTCCTCAGCAAGAGGCTGTGGTTCGTCCAGATCTTATGGATGAAATGCAGTTGATGACACACTGAAATTTGATGGGTTTTTTCAAAGGTTTCAGGTGGATGTGAAAAACCCTGGATTCATTGAACATAACAGCAATTTTTTAATGACAGCAACAGAGTAAGGACTTAGTGTTGGGACTACAGATATTCAATCTGCTTGCATCTTTCACTAAAGAGTGACAAAATCCCCTCAAAGTCAATGGAGCTGTTTGGTGAGGTTGGTTTAATTTTGCAGTGGAAGAGTATGTTTTGCATAAAGAGTCCAAGATTTTCAAAAAAACTTCCTAAATACCTCCTAAAAACCTCCTAATTTGCTTTTGAGTAACTCCTTGCACATTACCTTTGCAAAAAACAATAGGACTGAAGATGAAAATGGCCTATCTACATACAGTAAGGGCTCCTATTACCAAGAATAGCTTGGCCATCGCTATTCCACGGGCTGCACTGGGTGCACAGCGGAATGTGAATGGAAACGCCCGAGCCATGAGGACCAAGAGCGCGGTTGTGTCTCTGTCTGAGACGCTCCCTTCCCCTTGGCACCTGCTCACGTCTTGAGTACCTTGAGGTCCTGCTCCATGCTGCGTATGAGCTCGTTGTCGATCTCGCCAGTCTGGGCGTAGCGGAGCCTCTTGCGCTCAGCCTTGCGCAGCCGGTACTGAAGGATCCGGCAGTTCTTGTTGGCTCGCTCCAGCTCATGGCGCATTTCTTGAAGCTGACAAGCATCCTCCTCAAAGAAGCTGTCCCTCATCTCGTCCATCTCTGTCCTCAGCTCGTCTATCTCGTTCTGGCACGGGGGCAAGGGGACAGGAAGGCAACAGGTGGGTCAAAAGCACAAATGTCAGCACGTATAGGGAAATGCAGCCATAATGGAGCTCCGCCCCGCAGGGACAGCAGGTGAATACAATCCAGTTCATTCTAAGCACCACAAGGAAGCAGGGATGTGGCACTGCCCGCACGCCCCACGACAGAGCCATCTTAACGCTGCCTCCAGCGCTCCTGCCGCGAGAGGGAGGCCGGGATGGTTCTCCCATGGGAAGGCAGCCCGGCCCCAACCCGGCCCCCGCCCGGCCCTGGCTCTCCCCCACCCCCACCGCCGCCCCGGCCCCTCACCTTGAGGCTCTCGTTCTCCTCCCGCAGTTTCTCCATCTCTTCCTGCATCTCCTCCTGCAGGTGGGGGCTCAGGGCGCCTTCGGGGCCGCAGCTCCTGCCGTCGCCTTCCGTCTCGCCCTGCCGCAGCCCCTCCGCCCCGGCCGCCGCCATGGCAGCGGGCGAGGAGGCGGAGGCGGCCGGGGGAGGCTCGGCCAGGGCGGCGGCCGCGGAGGCGGCGGAGGAAGCGCTGCCGCTGCTGCTGCTGTGGTTGCTGCCCTTGGTTTGCATCTGGGCGGCAGCCGCCAGCCCTTTCCTGAGGTGGAACTGGATGAGCTCACTTTGCAGGCATCCCTCCTTCCAGTACCCGCCGCCGCCCGCCGCCGCACCGCGGCCCTTCCCCGCGCCCGAGGAAGATGGAGGCGCCGGGGCCGCCTCCCCCGCGCCCTTCAGCGGGGACCGCCCCGCTTTCCCCCGCCACTGCTTGGGCGGCGGCGCCGCCGCCCCCTCCCGCTCGGCCCCGCCGGCCCCTGCAGGGGGCGCCTCCTCGGCGGCGCCCGGCGGCGGCGGCGGCTCCTCGGCGGCGGCGGCCGCTCCTCTCCCGGCGGCGGGCGGCGCTTCAGCACCGGCGCCGGGCTGGACAGCTCCCCGCGGCGGCTTCTCGGCGGCGCGGCCGCGGGCGGCGCGGGGGGCCTGGCCGGGCGGCGGCCGCGCCGAGGCGGCTTTGGCGGCGGCGGGCGCGGGTTTGGCGGCGCTGGGCGGCGGGCGCGGGGCGGTGTCGCGGGCCCGGGCCGGCGAGGATGCCCGCGGCTGCTTCCTGCCGCTGCTGCCCTCGGGATGCAGGCGCGGCTCGGCCGCCGCGCCCCCTGCAGGCGGCTGGCTCATGGCGGCGGCTATCTCGGGGACGCGTCCATCACCGGCCGTGTCCTCCACCTCCTCCTCCCCGGGAGCTGCGGGGGCAGAACAGGAGAAGCGGTCGGAGCGGGGATGGGAGGACGGAGAGACGGGCTTTCGGGCCACGGCGGCGGCCAGCCTGCCCGCTCCCCGCCGCCGCGGAGCCCCGCCGGCCCCCAGCCCTGACCCGCTCCCACCCGCGAGCGGAGCGGTCCCCCCGAGGGGCCGGGGAGAACCCGGCCGAGGCTGCCGCCCAGAGCCAACCGGAGCGGCTCAAGGAAAGGCCCGAAGGACTCGGCTGAGGCCCGTTCCCGCTCCGCCTGCACCTAGGGGCGTTTCCCCAGCTCCCATGCCGAACCTTCCCCCGCCGGGCTGCCACACCAGGGATGAATTTCCTTCCACAAATTTCCCTCTCCCTTGTCCTCACCACCAAGCCTGGGTTGCTAATGCACCTGTCTGCCTGCTAAAAGGCCTCGTCCCAATGTCTATCACAGCCGAGTGGGGGAAATCTACTGTACAAAGGGCTGCACACGTGGAAGCAGCTATAGATTTCCCTTCAGGTTTGACAGCGACTCTTCCAGGGCAAGGTGACTCGGGAATCGAGGGTCATAAAGAAAAGGGGTTCTGCAATCAGCTTCTAAAAACACTTTTGCCCCAGTCTGTTATCCAGAGGTGTTGTCAGGATTTAAGACCAATTCATGTTTGTTACCAGTTATGCAGATCGATGGGTTCAGATATGTAAATTTTCAAAACAGAGGAGGCAAGGAATACACCCTCACCCAGAACAAAATGTTATGTGGCATTCTCTGAAGGATGCTCACTTGGCAATCTACCCCTAAAATGACACAACCAAAGTTTTCATGACCACAATAGATTATGAAAAAGGGCTGTTAAAAGCCATATCATGCTGCTATGTCCCCAGTATATTCTGAAAATAATAGCTATGATCCACAACATGTTTTCACACAGCCTTTATTCAACTCTCCTTAGGGAGAAGACATGGGCAACAGCAGAAATGACAGCATTCCTAACATGGCCTGCCCATTCCCTCCTAGAACGTGGCTTAACCATTCCCTGCTAGAACAGGGAATAAAGAAAGAAGCACTGCTGGGCAAAATCAATGTAGACTATACCATGCCCTGACAATTGGTTTACTCCCTGGAACATACTAGACAATGAGGCTGTGTTTGGTCTGCTCTCACTGGCAGGAGTACATCATTTCCTCTCAAATGCACTGTCATTAATAACCTGATTTAAGCCAATATTCTGGAAATTAATGCTCAAAATGACACAATTTGGCAGACACTTCCCAAGCATTAGTTAGCAAAAAGAAAGCATGGGAGCGTAGAGCTATAAAACTTGTATGACAACACTTTATAAAGGATATGCTTTGCATTTCTATTAGCCACTACAAACAGAATTCCCGCCCTACCATTGTTTGGAGCTATACAAGTATGAAATATAAGAAATGAAATTCAAATTAATCATAGGGAACCCTATGTTGTACCTGAATCTTTTAGGGAACTTTCACTATGACTAAGACACCAGACTCAACCACGACCTGCCAGAACACAACCCCTTACCCTGCATGCCCCAAAATCCAAGCTCGGCTACCGCCTACGGTTAAGTTGGCTGATTTTAGATACATCTATATTGATACATAGGTATATATCTGTATCTATCTATATACATATACAAATGTATTTATACAGATTTTTAACTGGTACAACGAAAGCCCCGTTTGAGACCAAGTCCTAAATCTCTGTCCTCACGAAACTCCGCAGCTCGACCTTCTCCCCAGAGTCAAACCCACGTGGCGCCGGGAAGCGGCGCTTCCGCAGGTTTTTCTGTCGGGAATAGCTGTCCAGGAGGAAAAAGGGGTAAATAAATGGAAGAGGGGTAAATAAACAAAAGAGAGCAGTCCGGTGGCTCTCCCGTGCCCGGAACTTGGGGCAGGGCATCCTCCCGGCCCTGGCCCTTCCGTCCCACCGGGCTCCCGCCTCTGGGAGCCGAGAATTCGCAAACGCGGTTCAAGATTTGGGAGTGCTTCTGCCTTTTGTCCTGGTTTAAAGGAGCCGAGGGGATTTTTGGAGGACCTCCCTCATACCTGGCCGGTTTGTTGCGTTTGGATCAGGAGTAATATTTCCTTTTTGGGAAAGGAAAAAAATAAAAAGAAGAAGAAGAAGAAGGGAAAAAAAAAAAGGCTTGGATCTAAAGCCTCTGCATTACTCACCACCACTTTGTCCGCTGCCCGGCTGGGGAAATGCATGCACGGAGAGCCGGGCACCGCACACGAGGTATCCGCCGCTGCCAGCGCCTCTCAGGAAAATGAAGCAGTATTCATGAGCTGACCTCACTGGGCCTGGGAGACGGAAAGGATGGGGGGGAGAAGGGGGAGGGAAGAAAGCAGCGAAAGGAAGAGAAAGGAAAAGATTAAACGGCGAGAACCCCGCCCAGGCCTGAAGGCTGAATTACGTCCCTTCATCTATCTGCACATGGTGGAATAGGATTACAGCGCAAATGGGGAAGGAGCAGGCTGCAAGCAAGGGATGCGCCCGCTTTCGCTTCTCAATGCATGCGGACAATCGATTATGATCAATTATTTAGCGTCCCCTTCAGGGGAGCCTGCTCGGGCCGGGCAGGGGTGCCGGGCACCCTCTGTACGGGCAGGGCTGCGGTGACAGAGCTTTTCTTTCCTTTGTTCTCCGTCCTCGCCTGCGCCCCTCCGGCAAGAGCCCGCTGCCGCCCGGAGGGGCAGAGACAAAGGCAGCCCCGTCCCTGGGCTGGTGGAGAGCATCCCCCGGGGTGATTTACGGGCCTCTACACAGGGACTGGCGGGCCACTGACCCTTTCTTTACTCGTGTTGTGGGCAAATCTGTTTTATTTCTCTGTTCTGTCCTGAGGTGAATTTACCTTTGCACTGAAGCACCTCAGGAGTCTCTTAAGACTTTGCGCTAGAAGTCTTTCCCAATTACAAAGAAAAACGGGGGAAAGACTTGCTTTCTTTCCCCTTCCCTCCGAGGAAGGACCCTTGCCATGTGATGGCTGTGTGTGGGAGTGTCCCCGAGCCACCTGTGTGTGTGTGCACACCCGGCAGGACCAGCCTCAGGGGGAGCAGTGCTCCATTTGGGGTCCCTCTCCCTCCTCCTGCAGCAGCTGACAGGGCCGGGGGAGCTCCTCAGCCCCGGCAGCGCCTTCGCGGTGGGAGGCGGGGGGGAACACTTCCCTCCAGCCGTGGGGAGATTGGGTTTCCGTGTTGGAAACTCCTCCTGGAGGATAATTAAGTGATGATTTCGTGCCCAGAGGTATACCAGCATATACATACATGCATACTTCTATATACAAACTGTATGTACACATACACACTGTGCATACACATATACACAAACGTGTGTGCATACACACATGCCAGCACACCTACAAAACATACATACACATGCATGAGTTTCTATATTACATGTACACTTAACTCCGAGGTTCTTGTGCAGTCCTTGGGAAAGGCAAGCTCAGGGAGACGGGCTGCCCCCTTTCCAGCGACTCTTCTCATGACAGTCCTCTCCACCTCTCCTGATATGCCAAGCAGGACTCAACACACCTAAACCAACATATCTGGCACACAGAAAGGTACTCCCTCCATGCAGGTGCATGTCATCCAGACTCGAACCCTAGGACTGCATGAAAGGGATATATATAGATGTGATGAGTTGAGGATAATCACAAAATAGGAAATGGAACGTTAATGCTGAATAAGAACATCACTGGGACCATGAAAAGCTACTTTTAAAATTATTAATATTTAATAGGTTTTTTATGCCTTTGAAACTCACAAAAACTGCAATCATACCAAGTAAACAGAATAATTGGTTGAAAGCATGAGGAACAAAAATAAAAAAAATATTTCTGGAGTTGGAGTTGAGAAAATTTCCTATGAAAGAACTAGACAGATTCTGCTAGAACATCTAGGTCCTGATCTCAGTGAATATCCAGAATAGAAGTATTAAGATCATCACAACAACATAATATTTCATTTACACAATATCATCCAGAAGGACAAGCACAACAGTCCCAAATTTTAAGCACATTATTTACCATCCTTTCTGCTCCCTTGGTGGGTGAGTTGCCTGGAGGAACTTTCTACAGAAAACAATTATGTGATATGATGTCATCAGATTATCTTCACCTACATTGTCAGGCTATATGTCTGATAGTAAAGATCAGTCTTATTGTGGTAAAAATTACCAGTTTCTTAGTGTGGTTTGGGACGGTTGACTTAATTCTCAAAATTTCCATTTTGTCTAAACGTCAATGCTGACAGAGTTATAAAATTTGACATGGGGACAAAAATATTCTACTCACATAATTTTCTTTTCTGGGGGAAATGGATAAAATCAACACAAGTTAAAGTACAGTTTTTCTCATATAAGATTCATTTCCACTAGGAAATTTTCTGCCAGATCTCTGTGGGCATTTTCTATTACTAACAGATCATGATAGAAAAGATACAATAATTATATCTACCCTTGAGTAAGTGCAGTATGAAAAGACCCATATATAAAAATTAACACAGTTAAAAATTCCACTTACAAGCAGATTTTATTGTGGAGTCTCTAAAAACTTCTGGATTGAAATACACAGAAGGGAAGGTCTTCACAAAGAAAACAAGGGGCTCTCAGCTGACTACTGTAATTCAGAAATGAAACACTGACATGATGCAGAACAGTTGTACAAATACAATGACTCAAATGTCAGGGAAAACAATGAAAATAAAATACTATAAATTATTTTGTGAGGAGTAGAGAACAAACAAGAAAATATAATTAGTGGTCCCCTATATTTCCATGGTGCAGATATATTTTGGTTACTAGGAGCAGTTCTGATTTCCCATCTCAAACCAGGCATGGTGGAAAGAGGTGAGGTTCAGGGGAGAGTGGCCAGGGCCTGAAGTGTCTCTGCTCAAGGAATGATCAGGTATGGTAGGAGTCTTCAAACTGGAAACAGGGTGACTGAAGAGAAATGTGATGCAAATCCCTACAATCTTTAGTAGAGAAGGTAAACAAGTTTAAAAGGTTCACTGTTAGTCACAATCTCTTCCCACAGAAATAGTGCAGAGATGCAAATGTGAAGGAAAGAAACAAGCAGGTGATACATTCCAAAAACCTAGATAAGAGTCCTTGTGGTTAAGCTATTCAGCTATGACAGAGTGTTGTGAATATAAGGATCTATGTGAGTTTAAAAAGTGATTCAAGAAAGTAATGGAAAAAATTAGTTGGAGACAAAAAGGGGCAAACATGATCAAAACCTACCTCTCCTCTGACTATTTTTTTATCTGGTAGGTGGCTTGGGAGACGTATTATTATGTGTTTTTGCATTCTCTTCCAACATGTACTATTGACCACAGTCAGACACCTATCATAAGATAAAAATCTGACTCTGTATGACAATCCTTATCCTGTTAGTATCACACTCTAGCTCTGCCCTTCTCTCTTTTCCATCTTATTTTGTTTTCTTTATTTCTACTTCATTCTTCTGCCTTAGATTTATTTTTGTGCAGAGCATTGGCAACCTGCTGCACCCTGGTAGAGCATACCTATGGCTTTTTCATTACTTTCTTGTCAATAGCTAGAATTGTTTCTGACTCAAGTTAGAGCTGTGAATGTCTTGTTTTCTAGTCCCCATTATTGCTAGCTCATGTAGAGACACATTTTTGTGTTCAGCCTACAACTGCATTAAGTTGTATGAAGTTATGCAAGAGATGAATGTACAGGAAGAGAAAGAAGAGGAAGAATTTCTCCTCCAAGCAGAGTTTTAGTTTAAGTCATATAAGTTTCTTTTCTTAAGTTAAGAAGAGAATCCCTTTACATAACACCCTAAAAGTGTGACCAAAGCATGACCTCCTAGCCTCCAGTAGAGAATACTTTAATAACAGATTTCAGAAGCGGCTTGGAGAGGATGCTTTTCCAGGAAAGTGCCTGGGTGGCTCACAATCACTGTACTTTCTCCATTTGCTTACTCACCTCCTCTGCCCTCTTGGGAATATGCTGGGTTATGCTGGTGCAGAAAGAGAAGATTCTGGAGCATGCTGTGCTAATTCATGGTACTGGCATTGCCCCAGCTGGCAGAGGCTGCAGTTTAGCTCCCTGCCCAGGAGCATGTGCTGGACACCACTAATTATACCCCAGGCCAAGGCCCAATTCTCTGTCCATTTAAAAAAAAAAAAAATTGAGACTTTGATTCACCAGTTTCTAATATGTTGACTAAGCACCTCAAGAGGTAATTTGAGAATAAACAATGAATACATTAGAACTGTTCTATTTTCTTATTTACTTGTAAATGGAAAAGCTTTCCAGAGGTACTGGATAGCAGGATTGTACAGCACCAAATCATCATACTTCAAAAAGAAGAAACCTTGATGTTAGATAGGAATAATACTTGGCTGAAAAATCAAAGCTAAACCCCAAATATTTTATGTTCACACAACTCAGCAGAACAGAATAACAGCACCAAACAATTTGTTAAAAGACACATAGTTTGACGTACCTGTTTAGCCAGACCATTATATAAAATCATGGTGGTCTGATTGCCATTCCTCCCTCCTTTTTCCTCCTCCTCCTCCTTAACAGCTGCTTCTCAGCCAGAGACAGCCATAGCGTGGCACACTGGGGCTGCACCTTCTGTTCATCAGCAGATCCTACCTACCAAGGGGACAGGATGCCCCACCAAAGGTACAGCAGTGCCATCTGCACCCTCCCTGGCAAGTCACTCCAATGGGAGAACTAGGTCATGTTGCCTTTTACTGCTATGTAAAGGAAGCAGCTTCAGCTTTCATATCTGTAAGGGATCACCTGTACCCTAATTCAGCAAGTCTAGACCTCATGCACTGTGTCATACCCCTCTTGGTTTAACCCTTGTATTCAAACACCTCTCTGGACTCTCAGACTCACAAGATTGTAAGAAGGCACAAAAAAGTTAAATAGTAATGAAAATTAGAGGCATCTTTTGTTCCATCAATGGAGAATAAAACTAGGTGGAATTAGGTCTGTTGCTTTTAATAACTAAATTCTTTTAAAATAAGGGCTTAGTTCAAATTTTGCTATCACACATTTCATTCAACTTTTCAAAAGGCTTCAGGAAGTTTCATAATCCTGGATTTTATTCCTACAGCAATCAACTGTACTTATTGTTCAGAGATAATGACAGAACTGAACATGCCCTGAAACAGGCCAGTTCTGCTCAACCATTTCCAATGATAAAAAAAATTCTGTCAGTCTCTCTCTGTCTCTTCTAGAACTTCTATACCTCATGTTACTAGAATGATTTAAAAACAGGTATCAGTTTTGAATTTAAGACACTGGAAAAGATCTCTGTATTGCCGTGTTTGTTGTCATTCTACTTTCTCATACTCTCTTCAGAGGATAAGATTACTGTAAACTTGCATAAAAGCTATCATGTATACATATATCTGAATAGTCTATATATTGCATTAGTATCTAAACCTCATTGATTATTTAATGAGGCTAATGGTAGAGGAACAAATAGAGAAAATGTTATAGCTAAGACTGTGGGAATGAAAGCCAAAATATGGAATTCCTCTAGATTAATCAGTCTTGTACCCCATGTCATTGCATTTTATAAAGCATACTCACTGGCTGCTGAAGGTAAACAATATTCCTTTGGACACTAACACAGTACCAGTACACTCAAGCAGCTTTTCCAGGAAGAGATTTCAAATATAAAGTATTTTTGTTGCAGATGATCAGTTGCAGGTGATCTCAGAGTTAAAATAGGTGTTCTTAAAAGAAATTAGTCATGAACAGGCTGTATTCTGGGGTCTGTCTGCTGCCTCCTGACAGGGAGGCACAACCTGTGCATTGCACTGACGGGTGGTCCACAACCAACATGAAGGTCTTATTGTCTGTCTTAATCTCTAAAGTCCCCATTGTGACTTTCTTGAGCAGACTGAAGAGCTTCTTACCCCATGGTGTTCCACCACAGTTTAAAGCAAGTGAAAACAGTGGTTCTAGCATCCTAGAGGGTTTGCAGACTCCTTCCTCTGTACCTAAAGAGAGTTTGGGAGAGGCAGGACCATCCTAATCTCATACATCTGGTGACCAACAAAACACAGTACTGTTCAGGGGTCTTCACAGTAGGTGATTTTTCTTCCTTTATTTGTAGGCACTAGAATGCCCAATTCCCCTGGAATGTGAGGGGCCTTAGGTCCTTATCTTGGAAAGGCAGGGAAGACGTGACGAAACAGGTGAATAAACAGTCTGCATTTTGTTAGCTGAAAGGCTTAAGAGTGTTTTATGTTTTTATTTATTCCTCATTTAATGTTAATTAAATTTTTATTTCCTCCCTGTTAATTCAGTGTGCTTGTTTTGATAACTTATGGATGTGCATAATTGTTTAGGCTGGGACTGTATCTTCCTGCTCTGACTTCCAGGTGGCATCACATTACCATACACATAAGCTTCAAGTTGAAAATGCCACCTAGATTTTCCAAGATCTGATGTTAGATAATTAGTTGCTTTTCCACCTGTGATACCTCCTGAATTATTCTCTGCCTTTTTGTCCTCTTCTAATGGATAATCTCTCTTTTTATTTTGTCTTTGGTTTCTCTGATATTTTCTTTTTCACAATAACCTGCTATTTAAGATCAGTGGATTTTTGTACATATCATCTGTGAGCTTAATGCAATTTTCAGAGATAGCTCTTGGCCTAGGAAATTTTGAAAATGTCAAATTTATCTCTGTTCTTTTTTTCTCCTAAACACCTGTGAGACCTCAACATAAGTAGTTCTGAAAATAAATTTTTTCATTTCTATGTTTGAATAGATTTTGTGTATGATTACAGGACATTTTATTTGTTAATTCACACTTACAAATCCTGTAAAAAAAATCACTGTATTTAGGCAAGCTGCAAATTAATAAATCAACAGTGAATGAAATCCTTTGTTCAACAATTTACTGGGCTTTTTATGAGGCTTGTTGTGCTGCTATCTACATCCTGGATCGTATCCAAGCTTCTTACATAATGCCCTAGTACTTTTAGAGAAATGAGAGGACTCTGGCACACATCAAAACAATAAAATCAGTATATCAGGTTTTCCAGCTGGTGCATGTGCACAGAAAAAGTTCTGTAGGTGTATTGAGAAGTACACATGACAGATTTGTTGCAATTTTGACTCAGGGACGGAATTTTGATTCCGGTTTAAAGAGCAAGTGAGAAAATTATTTTCTCTCAGTCTGCTGCTTTGTGTACGCTGCTATTGCTTTAGATGATTTTAATGATGATTTTAGATGATTTTAGATGATTTTTTTTAGTGTGGGTCAGCCGTGGCTGTACCTGCAGCAGCTTCTGCTCTCTCCGGGCTGCGGGGGAGGCGCTGCCTGTGCCAATGGGGCCGGAGCCCCTGTTTCTATGGAGACTCTACCGGCCCCCACCCCAGCCAGCAGCCCCTCCTCAATTACACGGAGCTGGTGCAGGGGAGGGACAGGAGGGGGAGGCAAGGAAGCAGTATTTCCAAGCAGGAGCCTGGGAAATCAGTATTGCTGTGTTGTAGTGTCAGAGTGTCAGGGAATGGACAGAGGCAATCCCTGAAGGGCAGGTTCCATGGAGATGATGGGCTCCTCTACCCTAAGCCCTTCCTGCACCCCTTGAATGTCACAGAAAGCATGACAGACACAACGTGGTGATGGCCTGGTCTTGTCTGGAGTCCCTGTGGAGAAATGTTTTTCAGCACAACACATCCACCCTGCTGCAATTCTGCTGTGAGCAAAACAACAATCCAGCTTTGTGGAGTAAGGACAGTCCCAGTGACACCGGAGTCCTGCAACAAGGTTCTGGGTCACATTGCCATAGCAATGTGTAAACCCTGGACAGCTGATGCTGTGGCCCACAGAGAATCAAAATGTTGCAGGACAGATCTGAAATAATCCTTTATTGATCTAAGGTGCAAGAGGCCATAATTCAAGCATAATTGACCCTTAAGCTTAAGATAATGCCTTTGTGTTGGAAAGGGTGCTGCAGAGCGAGTCTTGCTGCAGAGTGAGTCTTTCTGCTCCCTCTGTTCTGAGCCTGAATGTGAGGTTAACTTGGTATCTATCCCAGCAAAGTCAGCAATAAATCCAAGTGCTTCTGTTCGGCTGAGTTAATCAGTTATTAATGAAATATATATACTGCAGAAGATGCCCTCTGTGTTTCATCCATTACTGAGAGAGGAAGTCCAAGGAAGGCACATAAACTCACCCTGCCATACACCCATACTTACTCAAAAGAGCTGTGATCCACTCTTTCCAAACCCACACGCTTTTCCCACAAGCCAAGTTGTCTTGTAATTGTAAAAGAGGCATGGGTAGGAAGCAACAGATCCTTCTTATACAGAGATGTTCCTTTAAATCTTCTGGTACTGAATTTTGGCTCCATTAAGGCCAATAGATAATCTCATATTGATGTCAAAATGACCATCCCCAGTGTTAGGATTCCTTGGACATTTTACCCATTGTCTCCTCTATGCTGGCACAGGATTCCTCACACTTATTTGAGTACTGACACATTTAATTTAGAAACTTTACTAAACCAGCTGTCATAAAGTAAATATGCATTTTCAAATCACTGATTGTTTCCACCATGACTGGAAAAAGACAGTGTTCTGTTCACTTGAAATGCTTCATATAACCCAAGAACTTCTGTGAATCATAATAATGAATTGTAGTAATGGATTTTATTAAAACATCAATTATCTTTGCATTTACAAAATTTTTGTATGACTTAAAAAAATATGAGGAAAATAAAAATCATTTGATGTAGCAAAGTAAGTGTTCCTAGTTTTTTAATAAGGTTTTTCTTTCAAGAGGAAATCTGAAGTTACTGGAAAGGAAGGCTCTCTCTTCTGAGCTGCCAGTGCTCAGGCACAGAGCCAAGCAGCGCATCCCATCTCTTGTTTGATGCTGCCCATGTACCTTATGATTTCCAGTTACAGTCCTGCAGTCATGATAATATTTGCTGCTCTTCTACCCTTCAGATCTAGTTCTGGAATGAGATATGAGTAACAGACTAATTCAGGGAAGTTAAGTAATTTTTCTCAAAGATGACTGAATCCATTTATTTTAAGGAAAAATCCCACAACATTTTAACCACTTTTCATTTGCATGCACTTTTCATTAATCCATCATCACTTTAAAGATGCTTAACCGAGTTGACACAAAATTTCAGCTTTCATTTTGTTTACCATACATTTAAGAGCTTGGATACCAGAAACTATAGTTCTGAAGGTTTCACTACCATTAAAGCCCACAAAAAGACACATGAGAAAACTTTCCTTGAGCCCTCTTTAAAGAACAAATGTCTTCTTCAATGACTGCTGTGGGGACACTCTCTCTCATTGCAGGAAGTTTTGTGAGCCATTGGGAGTCTGTGTGCATCTTGTAATTACTATTAAAGTTTTGCCAAATGGTCAAGCTATTTCTTCAAGCAGTTTTAAAGTGTAACTCAAGCCCAGGTGCTCTCATTAACTACCCTTTCAAATAGCCTGATTCAAGCCATTGAGATAATGGTGACCTGCACCACTGATGTGAAATGAGCACAACACAGTTATTTCCGTGGCTGCCTGGTGAGCATATTGGTGTCCCCTGACCAAAGAGTTCTGGAAACTCTCTGGGGCAAGAGAAGCTACTAGTCCACTTCCTAGACAGTAACATTTGAGATTCTCCCCTTCAATATTTCTGCAAATTATGAAAGACTCTCCATGTCTGGACAGGGTCTTGTTGGTATCTGTAACTATATCCACCCTGACACATGGATTCACCACTCGGTTAGTGTTTGACCTGTGTCATAAGGACAGCATACATACAAGGGTCATCAAGGTCAGAGGAACTGTTTCTTACAGGAAAGACAGAAGCCAGCTCTGCTTCAAAGTCTTTTCTCTGTGCCAAAGCTGTTTTTTGTACAGTATCACATTACTTGCTAGCACAAGTTTCAGCTGGACCAAAACCAAGTTAACTTAGCCCAAGTACAGCATGGGATGCTTATGCCAGTTTAAGGAATTATCCTGACTGCAGTAAAAGAGTTGATACCTGGCCCAGTATAAAAATTGCTGGACAAAGGGAAATTTTTGCCAATTTTTTTTTTGGCAAAACATTGGAAAGCATTGTTGCTATTAAGCGTTTGTTTAAAATCATTCTGTAGCACATTGCCACAATGTCTGGTACAAGAAGCCTTAAAATCAGATGTACCTTCTCTTTGCATCTGTCAGTTGACATGGAGACAGCTGACTGGGAGAGAAATGTAGATTTTTTTACTTCAGTGATACGATCTGGTGTATGTGCATACTTGCCAGCATATAAGGAACATGTTCTAGTCCAGTCTTCTGATTTTATACAATTTTTATTTCAGTTATGGGTAGAAGTGATACCAAGATTGAAAAGTTACATAGCATCATCTAGTGTTCATACACAAATCTACAGGAACCTGCAGTTTCACCACCCTCACTTATTCAGATTAACTGGCACCAGTGTTGGCTCCAAAGGAAAATGTGAGATAAATTCCTTATTTCCAGCTGTTGGCCTGTGGACTCTAAGGAAGGAAAAAAAAAAAAAAAAAACACCAAAAAACCACCAAACAACAAACAAACAAACAAACAAACAAACAAACCACAAACAAACAAACAAAAAAAAACCACCAAAAAAACCCCACAATAAAAAAAACACCAAGAAAAGAAGAGCTGTGCTATACTCATGCTGTTAACATTCACAGGAGTGGGACCAGAATATTAAGTATTTTTCTGCAAATATTTTTGCAGATAAAGCTAAGCCAAAGAATTTTGGTGTGCAATTTTAGTATAAGGATGGTAAAAGCCCAAGATCAGAGCCTGCTGTACTCACTCAAATTTGACAAAATAAATTAGAATGCTTTATTTTTTAAGTACTTGTTCAAAAAAAGAGAATCAGAACAGGAATCCAAATCTTCCATCTCCAAGGCTAAGCATTTTAAATTAAATTACTTAGAAGGAAATGCAATAGACATCCAGGAGGACATCACAGAGTTCAGAAACCTGCTTTCTATAAAGCATGTCTGCTTAGGTTCACTTTTCAGGAGGGAGGTTCTCTTCTCCTTCTTAAAAGCTTAAGATTTCAAAATTTTAAGACTGTTTATCTTAACTGTGCACTGCGTTTTTATGTGTAGAACAGCCAGCAGAGAGGTCAATGTTAATGCAAAAAAGGAGAAAATAAAGAAGGAAAAAGAGTTCCTCTATCTTTCATTTAAGTCTAGGCTGCAGTGTAAGACTTTCTTGTATCTGTGTCAATGACACTCCTAAGTACCTCCAACAGGTCTCATCACTCTGGAAAAGGCAGCTGCTGTTTCTAGGGAGCACAGCAGCTCCCTATACTACCCAAACTGCAGAAAAAGTGCAGATCACATCTCCCCAGGCTCTTCTGCTGGATGCCATCCCCTGTCAGTAAGAATCATATTGTGGCTCCCTGCAAAGACCACAGAGCATGAGCCAAGTGCAGGCAGAGAGCAGACAAAGACAGGTTATACTGGAAAACAACGCAGGAGCAGGACAGCCAGCCAGATGGGAGGCTGAGGGAGGCATACCTTTTTATCAAAAAACCTCCTCTTGTCTTCCTGATGAGAATTAAATGGGACAATTAAGTGTGACTCAAGGTGAGTAAGGTCATGGGACACACTCATTTGAGGAAATGGCAGTTCAGAATAGACCAGGAATATTTGGGAAGCTGGACATTTTTTTTTCTAGTGAAATCAGAGGCCTCAGAGGTTCTTGTTTGATAGGAGCACCTGCAGGCTAAATGAATTCCTTTCAAACCCATTTAAAATTAAACACATGTTTTGCTTGCATCTTTTTGATAATCCAAGGCCTAATTTTTGGCTTTTGACAATGGACTAGAAATTCCTGTCCTGCAATAGCTGGTTCAGTTTTGTGCCTCAGGGTTTTTTTTATGATCCCAAACTTGGTGGCCTTAGTCATATTTATGTTTGCTGTATAATATCAGCAGGTGGCTGTCAGATACAGGAAATGAATGTCACATGCATCTTTATGCATTGGACACTTGCATTATGGAATTTATATTGATATGTATGAAATCATGTCATGTGGGAAAACTTAGAAGCAGAGTTCTCAGGAACTCCCAGGTACTGGAGTTTGGGGTGTGTTCTAAAAAGAAATAAAAGTTAAGGGAGAGAAAAACATGAAAAACTGGGCAATGGAAATATTTGTAATCTTTTCCAGAACAGATATTCTGTTTGAAAAAAATGGAGTTTTTTATGTCATCTCTCAACTTGGTGACGTGACATCTCCCCATACACTATCATTAGTGTATGTTGTGCAAGGATCTGTCAATATCCGGTCATTTCTGTCTTTTAATACCTATCCATGCATGTAGTTGCTCCTTATACACCTTTTCTGGCTTTATAAAACCATAATTATATTTCAAAAATGACTGATTTGGTTTAGGAATTATATGTTGAATATACATTTTAGTTTAATCAAATAGGTTTGGAATTTGTTTTTCGTGAGTTATTCAGACTTCTCTAAATGAGGCTGAAATCTTTTTTTCTTGAAAACCACCCTTATTTCCTTACTCATTGCAAATGAACAGCAGAACCAAAATAGTGTGTTGTACACCAACACAGAATATCAATTAGAAACAACAAGAGTGTTATTCTTTCCCATGACAGAAGCAAAATTGGGCAATAAATGTGAGGCTAATTTATACCTCGTGTTTTATTTTACATTTCTTTCTGGTTGTCTTGCGCTAAAATTTATTTTTCCTACTTGCACAATGAAGACCAATCTATTTCTCTGAGAAATATTTTTGTTAGCTTTCATTTCCCTTCTAGCAAGAAAGCTTCTCCCCTCCCCCTCCCTTTTATTTTTCAGTCTAAGGAAAATGGCTGCAGCTGGAAGAAGATGGTTGCCAGTCTTCTTAAAATTTTCTCTGCAGTCTGTGAGTTTCAAGAGCTGATTTTAATTCCTGAATTAATTGTTTACTCCTTACAAATGGGAAAAAAAAAAAAAAAAAAGGCTGTTTTGGTCCAAGTTTCTAATTGATGCAGTTGTTTGCATACTTCACATCAGTAAATCTGGGCACTAACATGTAGCCACAGATTAACTGCTTTGAATATTTGTGTCTTTCTTTTAATTAATTTTTTCCATTGTGCTGATTTTTTCTAATTAGTTATTCTCATTTTCATCTAACTAAAATGTCATGCTAAAATTATAAGTGAAGATTCAGTTTATTTGTCTTATAAATGAATGCATAATTAATGACAGATTGAAAAATAAACCCAACTCACAATGTGATTCTAGTAATTTTTGCTGCAGTTTACTCTTTCCCTGATTATATACAAACAAACAGCCAAAAGATATCCTTAGCTTCGTAAGGAGCCTTGCAGCTGTATTTGACAACAATTTCTAAGAAAAAATAGACATTCTATTAAAAAATTGCTATCATCTTCTTTCATTAAACAGGTGTTTACAACTCAGATGTTCTCAGGAGTATATCTCTCTATTTTGGTCATATCAACTTTTAAGTACGTGTTTCAGTGAGTGGGGCTTTTGTATAGTCTGACTCAATGGAATTAATTCCATCACACTGAGAAAATAAGGCTGAAATTTTTTATGGTAGGTGTTGAAGAGGTGATGCTGAAGACCACACTGCAGGTGCTAAATTCTACAGATATCTGACTCTGTGATCAGCTTCACCTTCAAGCTGAAGATAAAAAAACAGTGAAGATTATGGTATAATCCAAACTAACCTTTAAGCTAAACATACTTCCATAATACCATTATTAAAAGGAAAATTATAGGTTCATTCAAATTTTTCTGATTTGGGTCTCGTAATTTTTTTTAATTGGCTGACTGACTACTTTCATGTGTGTATACATATATATTTAAGTGTACATCTTAACACTGGTCCTGCAAGCAAGCCTGTTCAGGAAATCTGACTATGGTCTTGACTCCTCTGGAGGGAGCACTGTGATCTGGAAAGAACACCTAGGACACAACCAAGTACCCATTACACATCTTGTGTGTAGCTTGCTCCTCAATCCATATTTTTACCTTGGTGGTGATTAATCTTCTTTTACTTTTATTAACTGGAGCTCTGGAAATGTTGGATTTACACCTGCCTTTGTTGCCAGCCAGACTTCCACCCAGACAGCTTCATGGAAAGAATGCTGTTTTGTCTGGGAAAGAAAAACTGCATAACATAAAATCCCACCACAGATATGAATCTGATCTTTCTCTGTGATGATTAATCACAATTTATAGTCTTAATTGTCAGAATCATCAGCACAGGTTATGCTTTTTGGTGAGGCAAGATCAGCAGAGGACACAGGAAGGCTTTTGCAGAGGGGAGAATGGGATTATTAGACAACATGAGAATGATGTTTTCCAAAGAAGGAGAAATGTTAGCATCAAGGATGTAGGAAGGAGCCAGGATATGATGATGCAGCACCTCCTGCTAGATCCACTACACACAGAGTATAATTTCCCCTCAGCCTGATGCTCCTACCATGTGTCTTGCTGCACCAGTGGTTGGGTCCACTCATGTGACCACAGGGTTTGGCTGATGACCTTTACTCACAACAGCACCAGTAGCAATTTATAAACCCTTTTATAGACCTGTTAAAAGGTTTTACTGGAGGATACTGATGCCAGAGAGATCCTCCCTGCCAAATAATAAAAGCCTGTGACAGAAAGAAAGTCTGCTCAAGACAATAGCTGTAGACAATAACAACAGAGATTAGTATGAAACCTAAATTTATCCACTGCTTTAAGCTTATTCAGTGAAATACATGAAGAATACTTTCAGCTACAGTGCAGTCGTTTTTCCCTGAAACAGATCAGAGTCAAGGGGCACCCACAATTACTGGTGGAAGTGTCAGGGCATGAAAAAAGGTGCCATGTGACAGGGAGGCTCATAATAACATTCCATCTAAATGAGAACTCATTATTCTTCCTCTTAGGACTGTTACCCTAAAATGAAGTGGGTAAACCCTTCCTTTCAGTGCTATTTTATGTGGCTGACATCCCCAGTTTACCTGAAGGTTTCTCACCTGTAAAACTCTGTGTCAGTTCTGAATTAATTCCTCTGGGAATACTGATGCCCCTTCCTTCCTGACTTTCCAGCTCCTTCCTCAGTGTATCCAGTCAGGACTAAGGAACCACATGATTTGATAGTTTGGAGGCTTAGGGCTGCCATTTCTTCATGCGGTCACCTCAGCTAATCTAATTGGTGCTTATTAGCTTTTCTGCAGTTATCTTGAAGCAAAATCTGTAGCCCACTTGAAAACTGTAGCATTCTCTCTTGAAACTTGGTTATTACATATCAGACCTGAAATTACCACACATCATACCCTACAGTCTTTTCCAGCACGTGATTCTGCTGCAATGTCTCTAGGAACACATCTTTACTGAGTAACTGGTAGGGTACTTGCTAACAGAGTGGTGAATAATGGTGTTGACATTACTAATAGTCTTCCTTAATCTCCCCCTTGCTTAAAATGCTGACATCCCTGGAGGGCTGCTATGACTCAACACCCAACACCAACACCACTCAATTGACTCAAGTCAATTGACATCACATGTACCCTCCCCTCTATCCCCTCAGGACAGCCAAACCAACTGGACTGGATTCCAAACTGGAAACACCAGCTCAGATATTTCCCAAAGGAAAACTGTTGCGTTTAAAGTCTTACAGAAACTTCAGCAACTTGTTTGCACACACAGATAAGTGCAAAAATGAAGTAAGATTTATCTGAATTATAATGAATTATAGTTATCTAAATGAATTATAATATTCTTTCAGGAAGATTTTTTGTTATAGTAATAAAAATTTTTCGTTGACTCTTTAAAGATTAACTACGTTATTGAAGTTCTTTTATTATCATAATAAGGCAAGAGGCTGAAACTTCTAAAAGTGAAGGGACTCAGCAGTTTGTCTAAGTAGATGTATTCTTGTTCATTGTTTCCCATTTAGTATATAACACAATATTTTTTCTATCAAATAGCTCAAAAATTGATATAAGGCAAGCATTATGTCATTAATTTATCACAATTCTGTATCAAAAGTCTTTTGAGAAAGTGTAGTTTTGCATTTACGCTAGTGATTAATATTTTCATGCCTGCCCAGGTCAGTGTTAATAGGCTTTGCCCTTCTAGATGGCAGAGCAGGAGAACAGTTTTTCATGCACAATAAAGTTCCACACAAATATGAATGTAGTTCACTACCAGGTAATCTGCCATGAGGATGTAAATATATGGTATCTCTAGAAAAAAAGTGAAGGTGTTTATTCACCTCTCTTTACCTTATGTACCTTAAGTAAAATTACTCGTAATACAAATGTCTGGTATCTTTCATTAGAAGAATTCACGCTCTCCCCTTTGACTAAAGAAAAACAGGAGTTTAGCTTCCCAATTTGGACACTTCTTTCAGTGATGGTAAGAAAAAAAAAAGCCAACAACTCTTACTCATTCCTTCATGTTCCTAAATAAAGGGTTATTATGAATTTTGTGCCTTCTATTTCATAGAGTCACAGGTTTCCTCCACATGTCTTGTGCCTTAGCTCATGCCTTTCATCATCCTTCCTTTTTAGGTCTGAGCTTTTCTGCCCATTGCCTCAGTTAGAGCCTAATACATATATATATGAAATCAGCATAGTTCTTGGCATTTGTCCTTAGGATTATTTAATAGAATTCCCTACTTCAAGAAAAAAAAATTAAAAAAAAAAAAAAAAAAAAAAAAAGTACCTTTCAGAAATTATTATTTCAGAATATATATCAGAAATTATTTTAGAAAAGTAGTAAAAAGAATATTGGTTTTACTTGATCTAAAAATATTTTTTCTATGTCTAAAGGTAAACCTGTAATTTCTACTCCCTCTACAGTCAGTCAGGAACAATACATCTCTCAGTAGTGTGCTTTAAATGAGTTACATTTTGAAAATGCCTGATTCTCTGATTTGGTTATCAAGGGAAACTACATAGCTAGGATAGTGTTTAAATGACCACATTTGGGTTAGATAAATTTCATTCATAGTAGTTTATGAAAGAACCACTTGAATTTTTGAAAATTCTTCAAGGCAGCATGATCAAATCTGTGTTAATCTCTGTTGAACACTGTATTTCAAAATCCTTTGGGTTTCTCTCTCAGAAGCAGACAAAAAAATTATAAGTGATAATTGAAAACTTCTGGTATTTACTAGAAAGTCTTCTTAGTGAATAAAGTAAATGGAAAAATTTTGAATTGAAGTGATACATTTATTTTGAATTTACTATCAGAAGTTTGCAGCCAGTTTTGACTTGCTCCCACCCATTCGTTTCAGGTACTTTAGGCACACAGAGCCCAACTGAAATTCACAAAATTACTTCAGAGAAAAGCGGCATTTGCAATTTTTCTCATGCAAATAAAAGACAACAGAGATAACAAACCACGTGTTTGTTTGCTGAGCGTTCTTTTGCAACCATTGCTTATCTGAGAAAAAGCAGCTGGAGATTATAAAGTGCTAGAATTCCCAGAAGTAGGTGAGATGCAGGCAGCTGGTCGGTTTCGCTTTTGTTGGAGTCTAACTTGGACACCGATTTTATCGCCTTTGTGTTCCCTTTGGAGTCTACAGGATCATGGAGGTTTAACAGGAGACCTTAGAACTTTATAAGGATGACCATTTCCACACGACACAAACCAGTAGTAAAAGTGCAGCTGGCCAGGTGCTACGTGGCCTGAAGGCAGGCTGGTCTGGCTGCTTCCAACTCTCTTATGACCTGAGGCTGCAGGCAGTAGTCCCAAGGCTAAAAGACAAAGCTGACAATGGCAGCAGCAGCAGCAGCATGTCATTGCTGCTTTTTGTCAGTGCCCAGAGCCCTCCTCAGAATATCTCAGCCATAACCTGTGTGTGTGTTGAGGTGAGATCTCTGCCACTGCTGTCCCTTCTGTTCCCAAAGGAACTGGGCTGGCAAAGGGAAGCTGACAGCTACTAAGAAACACGGACACAGACCGTTTCATAGCACAACTGTACAATCAGTATTGTAGCACCTCAGCCATATGGCAGTGTGTGATATCTCATGGACAGCATGGGTTTGGACATCTTTTGATTAGGTTGATTCCTCTAAAACATCTGCTGGTGCTCCCTACATCCCATGGAGAGGACAGAGCATTGCTCACTGTTGCTGGTCTGGTGACTCCCTGTCAGGGTCATGGCTGGGAAGAGGGAAGGGAGACAAAGACTTGTGTGTCTGAGTCAGGCTTTCTGCCCAGCCCACACCTTCCCCGATAAAAGCCCTGCAGCCACAATCACCTGGGTCACACACGTTCACAATGTGGCCCCTCTTTGGCATACACGCTCTCCTTGTAGTGATTGTTACCCTGAGTCCTGGGGCTGCTGCGGCGCAGAGTGAAAACGATGTCACTGGAGAAGATGTCTATCCCCCTCTGTGGGACCTGGCCCCTGAAAACCTTCTGGATTTCCCAGTAAAGGACAACAAAATTGTGATCAGTGCTTGGAACTATCGAGATCGACTGGGAGTATATAAGAGCTTGCTAAATGCTTCAGCCAAATATTTTGCTGCCTTTGGACCCCAAAACAGTGGCAATATTCTCTGGGGATTACCATTGCAGCATGGGTGGCAATTTCATACAGGTAGGTATTATTTCTTTAAAATGGTGGATTAGCAAGGTGTTTACCAGACCTGCTTGGAGGCTTCCTTTCCAAGGCTTCTGCCTCACAAGCTCGGTATTGCCTCAGATGGTGTAAACTTTGTCAAAGCTGTCAATTTGAAAAAGAAATGCTGAGTGAACAGCCTTACCTTGCTGATCAATAGCATTAAAATTCCTTATAATTCCTATTATTCTTAAAATTCCTATTATGGCTATTCCTTACTATTTCTATTAAAATTCTTTATAAGAAGAGATCAGAATACAGATTTGTGGTATAGATGGGCAATATTTCAGCCAACTAAAAATCTTTGGAAAGGCTTTCCCAGCTGCTTCAGTTTATTTAGACAGATTTCAGGGCATACATTCTGCAGTGCTGTTCTTAAATTGTTCACTAACAGGCTTTTTTTTTGTTAATATTACAAGCTTCTAGCAGTGGTTGGAGTTTAATTTCTAAGACAAGATATTTGAAAGTCCACATCTCCCCCTGAGAACTTATTTCCATTTATTCTTCATGATCAGTTTAGAGGTAGCCTCCTTATTTTCTAAATAGTATTTTACAAAAATGAAAGTTTTTCTGGTTTTTGGGGTTTTCTTTATTTGCTTTTTTTTGTGGGGTTTGTTTGGTTATTTGGTTTTGTTTTGAATTATGTCCAGATTCTAAGGGTTTATCTCCTACAAGCTGGTTGTTGTTTAGGGCAGTAATTCTGGTTTGCTTGTCGTCCCTGCCAGGGCAGCAGACACTAAAACACATATGGAAGGTCCCTTAAGGCTAAGGCTGCAGTGAGTTATCAGGGCTTTATCAGACAACCCATTATCTCACAGACTGCCTCATACATAGCAGTCTCTGTAGCTTTCCATTCAAAGCCAGAGCTGACTTGCCTTGTTCTAGCAGCTGGAAAAGGGGGAGAGGAAGTAAGAGTCAATGAGGTTTTCAGAAACTTGTGCCTGATGGTAACCATGGGTAAACAAATGCATCTGTCTGCCTGTTGTTTTCCTTATAGGATGTAACCTGTAGTTACACGTGGTGGTGGTTTGGGAGACACTGTAGGTTTGAGAGAAGACAGAGGTGCTGCAGCTGGTGGTGAAGGAAGGCTGCCAGCATTTAGTCATACCTCATGGAAAATTTACTTCCAAGTCAAAATGAGGAAAACAAGATAGTAAGCAAAATCCAAATGGGAAACTAGCTGGCAAACAGACAGCAACAGAAAGAATTTAGTTGTAGTTTAGGCAAGCTTTTTACTCTTCCCCTTCTTTATGTATACAAAAAGAAGACAGATGAAAAGGATGGCTGGTACAGCAGGAGAATTGACCCAATGTGTGGCAGAGGCAAAGATGACTGGATGCAGCAGCTACAATTGAGTGGTGAGCTGCTGGAAGTTGTGGAGTATGGCCTCATCCACAAAGTGAGGACATGCCTTGTTGCAGTGACAATTTCCAAGCAGAGATGAGAGACATAGGGAAAGATTTGCCCCTGGTTGCATAGACAGGTAAAGATGTACTGTCACCTGCTAATGAGTCACAGGACTGACATTTAGACAAAGGAGATACATTTTTAAATTTACATGATCAGAAGGTTAAAAAAATACTAAAAGGAGAAATATCACATAGCTGGAAGTACTTTTACAGTTAAAAAATATGGGGAGTTGAAGGATAAATGGTTAAGGGACAAAGAATGACATAATTCTGGTGCATACAGTAGTGAGGTTGGCAAAGGGCTAAACCTAATCCAGATAGGGTGTGGGATAGAGTAGTGAGGAAAGACTGAAGCATTTGTATGCCAACATAATAAGCTTGGGCAAACAGAAGCAGGATTTGAATTCATGGTGCAAGACAACAGAACTTAGAAAATATTGCAAAGTTAAAGTAGAATTAACAGTTCTGTCTGGTCCTGAATGTTGTGTTACTGAGAGACTATTTTTATGGATATGGTTCCGTATAAACCATAAAGAACAAGTGAAGCTGTCACTTAATAAGAGTGGTACAAAGATTTGCAATAATCCACTCAGGGACATAAAATGAAATCAGTAATTTGCCCAAATTTACAGCAGAGACAAGGATCCTGAGACAGCATGGCTGTTAGGAATGAGATTGTAGAAGCAGAAATTGTCACTCGGGGGGTGGAACTGAACTGAGAGTCCTACCCACAGAAACTGAGGAAACAGGATAATCTGACCCCCATTCACATACAGAAGTACAAATCCAGGATGAAGAACTTTAAGAAAGATTCACGTGGTATTGTAGGAAGAGCAGTAAAGGTTATGCCTGTATTTAAGAAGAAAAAAGGAGATAAGGACACATATATTTATTTGTCTTATATCAGCAGTAACAAAGACATTAGAAAACGTACAGAGGAAAGAATATTTAATGACACGGAACTAGGTAGAAAAAGGGACAAAACAATTATGTGAATCAAAGGTAGATTGTGTCAGGCTAATTTGAGATCTTCTTCCATGATATAAATGTCAGGTTTTTTTCCAAAGTTCAGAAATGGATTGATTCCCTTTGTAAATGCAAAGCTTAGAATGAAAATTTTTAAATGATACTTTACAAGACAAGGAACTGCAAATCTGATAAAGGAACACCTGAAGGAGAATTTAGTAATAACTGTTGCTAAAAGAAGTTTACAGTTCAGTGGAGGATGTGCTAGGAGTTCTTCATGAGCAAGATGACAATAACTACATTTAGTACTTTCAGTAACAACATTTCCACAAAAAAAAATAGTGGAGAAATCTTGCTGATGGGGTTGCACATAGTTATCCACAACACAGCTGGGAGTCAACACAGTCAATACAGATTAGCTTGGGTAGACCTGAAGACTGAAATAACAATCATGATAAGCACAGGGAATAGGAGGGAGCAGAGACAACAAAGATGGTGGGCAGACCTGTAAGTGCAGTTAATGCTTCCAGCTCCTATTTCCATATATTGTATAATTATCACTGATACTGCCTGGGAAATCTTAATTTTCGTGAAACACCAAGGATAACAATATTTGGTAAACCTCATGTACAATCTTTTTGCAACATTTTGTTTTTTTCTTCTCTAGCCTTTATCCTTCCCGTTCATCCCCTTTGCACACCACTGATCTATTACTGCCTGTTTTTGACAGTCTCTGTTGAAGTAAAATCTTGAAAAAATGAATCTTTCCATAAATATAAAAAAATATAATCTTCATTTTTTTAAAAAATGGGTTGAACTGCAATCCTCATCACTGCAAATTAATGTTCTCAGTGCTTGGCTACTGAAAGATATAGGTTTGAGTAGCTAGCATGCCCCAAAGCACAGGCTCTGCCCAGTCAGCTAGGGAGAATAATTAGGATAATTTGAATGCACATTGTTCATGATCGTCTCTCCTTCTTGAGTAACAGTATCAGAAAATTTGGTTTGGTAATGAGGTTTAGTTCTAATCTGACAGAAATGACACTGCCATTATTCAGCTGACTCATCAGAGAGCAAGTGCTCTGCAGGGCAGAATTTGGGAGCTTCTGGAATAGCTCAAGTCATTGCACAAGGCCATGGTAATTGTGTGTCATGCACTTAGAGCAGTCTTGCTGACGCTCTGCATGACAACATTTAATGTACACGTATGGTATTCTTGTAGGACTTAGGCTATTTCTTCATGCCACATGCTTAAAATAAAATATTCTGTCATAAATAATTGTGAAATGTCTTGCATGTTTTCCACAGCAGAGATGCTTGCAAACTTTGCTAATTAGTTACAACAATGTTTGCATGCTTAGCTTCACAGTAAGGACACGTTTGTCTGCGTGATTAAACTGGAAGTGATTCTGTATCACACAACCCAATTAGGTGAGACAATTACTAGCACATTTAGTTTGTGTTATTTTGCTCATTAAGCAGCTCTCCTGACCTAGCAGCCCTACATCTATTAGAAATGATGTTTCAGCTATGCGTGTGCTCATGTCTGTATGTGAATGTATATTTATATCTCAGTAAAAATGCTGTGATGTCCTGATTTCAAACAGTTCAATAAACTCACAGAATACATTTACAGTGAGGGATAACTCAAACTGTAAAACACAATCAAATTACTATGCACTGAGAAATTCAACTGCTCTAGGATCTGTAGTTTATGAAGCAAAGCAACAGTAATTATTTTGCTTCTCTAACCAAAAGTCTGCATGCTTTATTCCTTTATATTTTTTCACCTCAGTGGGATTTCTTGTGTGAAATTTTGAGAAGTATTTGTGGTGGTTTTTTTTGTTTTTTTTTTGTTTTTTTTTTTTTTTTTTTTTTTTTTTTTTTTTTTTTTTTTTTAATTCAGGTAGGTTAGCAGATCATTCTGGTGGGACTTCCTGTGGCTATGAAAATGGAGAGCTTCTGTGCCAATCTGTAAGAAGCTGGTGGTCCTGTAAGTATATGCTGTAACACTGTTCTCCAACATAAATTGGTGTCCTAGAAGGCCATCTCAAAATATTTCTTCCTCTTAGACTTCTGTATTATGTTTTAATTTCACTGTTACGTAATTCTCCATCACAAATTTGCATCAAGACACCTAAGTGTGATTGGGTAAATGAAAGTGAATTGATTTTCAATACTTACTCAAAGAAGGAGAAAAAAAACCAAACAAGTTTATAACCTTAAAAATATTTGCACTGCAAATACTTATGTGAAAATATGTGGGAAACACTGTGGCAGGTATATATATTTGTAGATATTTGGAGATATTTGCAGTTTACAATTAGTCCAGAGCAGATTTCTTTAGTTTATATGCTTGCACTTCAAACTAAAACCTTGTGAGAAAATGTCAAGCAGGAATCTTTGTGGTTCTTCTACCATCCTTAGTTCTTTTTCCCATAACATACTGTCCCTCTGTCACTTCTGTCCCTTGCTCCCTCAGCTTCCCTGATGTCCTGTTGTAAGTTCCCCTTTTCCACAGAGCTGTCAGCAGGTTTGGGCAAGCAGCTCTGCCCCTTCCCTGCCACAGTATCGTTTTTCCTTCAGTGGCCAATTGGATTAAGCTTCTGGCTGTGAATCAGCTGTTAAATGTATATATATCTTCTAGTGAACAAAGACATAAGCATAGATAAAAGTTAAAATGTAAATCTAGGGTAAAACTGACTGAGTGATACTCACTCCAGCTTTGGTTTTCCCTCTCTGTGTTTGCACAGCACCAGGTGCTCTGTGGGTTGGTGTCCCACACAGTGTCAAGTGACGAGAGTCCCTGCATAGCCCTTTGCAAGAAGGGGACCTTCCTGGAATGGGGTCCCCCTGGAAGGGGATCTTTTACTTTCCCAGGTTTTTACTGGGAAAAACCCAGTAAAATTTCATTTACTTCTAAATATTGCATGTTTGATTGAGATCCATTTTCTTACCTCTGGAAAATGTATCAACTCAAGCTTTGATTTACCATATTGTAGCAAGAACATGCAAAGTCTTTGAGACTACATAGACATGACTCCTAGTGTTCTGAGGATATGAATGCTTTCAGCTGGCCTTCAGAGCAGCCCTCTCTGGCACAAGTAGTCACGTGAAACTGGGAATGAGTTTAAACCAGAAACTCACGTTTAATATACCTTGGGTGTAAGTGATACTACCCCAATGTTGAAGAACATTGGGGGTTTTTGCCTAGAACAATATTCAGTATAGTCCTGTCCTGCATTGTTTTCTGCCCACTAAGTCACCCAAGTGGGTGCAAATTTATAATATGAGCAAGTACACTTAAAAGAACATAAACACTTTGTGATGTGAGATCAAGGTTTCAATATTTCTCATGGAAACACTGAACAAGAAATGAGAGCCAGTTCAGTGATGAGTCTCAGTGAAACACTGCCTTCTCACCACCTGAGAGTTTTCTTTTGCTCTTCTGACTGGCCATACATTTCCTCCTGGATTCCCAATGAGGTCCACATTCAGGAGGTGTGTCCCACAAGACAAGGGGTTTCTCTTTATATATAACCCTTTGTATTTGTTCAATCATCACCCTCAGGGAAGTCAAAACCCTTGTGTCTGACCAGCCTGTCAGTGCCCCGTTTTGGGGACGAACAGTCCACTCTTCTGGAGCATGGTTTGACCAACATGTTTAGGGTCACACACCAACAATGATCCCACTTGAAGTTGGTAGATATTTCCAGTTTTGTCAAGTATGTTATCTGTTGCCAGCCACTCCTCTCTTAGCCCTTGAAGGACTCACACTAAAATCTATTGAACTTACTCACACTTTATTAACAAACACAGTGATAGTCGAACACTGACAGGTTAAGGTTCAGAGATTGCTGTTGATAGTAACTGACTGCAAAAATGAATTTGGAGTAATATATCTACTAATTCTAATCACAAATTAAAGCTAGCTAGAGATAATAATTTAGCTTGCATAAAATGAGCTTCTTACCCAATAGGCATCCCTGTGTGGGAGAAGACAGGTCCAGCCTGTTGACAGATCCCAGAGGTTTTGATGGAGTCTTCGCTGACCTCTCTCCCCACTTTAGCTATATTTATATTACTTCCTTTGAGGGAAAAGAAAAGGTAAAGTTACAGTTGGTGGCATTTCATATTGATGTGGTGCTTGAGTCATTAGCATATGTAGAGTGTTAAAAGAAAGGTGCATTTTTGAGCTAACAAAGCAAAGGCCAGCTTCTGGTTACTGTCTGGTTCATTCCTTTGGCTTAGCTCCTGCTAGCTGCATGCTTTCAGTGGGGCATAACCACAGCACCGCTGTGTTGCTCCATCCTTTGTTTCATATCTGCATGGATATTGACAGACCATGACCACAGCACCTCCATGCTGCTCCATCCTTATTTTCATCTCATGCTTAGAGCAATAAACCAAGTTCCCTCAGTACTCCTGCTCCTAAGGTGTGCAGACCCAGTCCCTGCTGAACTATAGCCAACACACACACTCCTTGAGCTTTGTTTTGTGATCTTCTCCCATGAGGTGGAGCAATGGCTTCCCATTAGGAGGACACATACATGGTAGGCATTCAGGTTTTGATGATTTTGGTCCTCACTGCTGGGACTTTCTACAAAATAGCAGCGCAGTCCGTGGCCCTGAGACCAAGTGTGAGCAAATGGCTTCTCAGCATAACAGCTCAGAGGCACCCACCCAAGAGAGAGAACAACTGATCCCCAGGCTTTTCTTCCCTCAAAACAATTAAACTTCATTTCTACAAAGGGGACACAATGAAGAGGAGAACTTTGAATCCTCCTTTCAAGAGAGAAATATCAAATAGCCCTATGGAGACTCTCACTGGGGACAAGATTTGGCACCAGTGAAAAATAATGAACCTGCTTTTCCTACATCCTGGATCTGACTGCTCCAACTTATGGATCAGACCAAAGAAAGCCATCATCATAAAATAAATCTGAACAGATAAACTGATGTAATATCCAAGCAATTTTCAGTGAGTGAAATATTTTTTAAAGTAAAATTATTATTTTCCCATAAAATATCACATTTTCATTTCTCATAGGTCTAGGCTACATAGAGGAGGGTTTTTTAATGACAACAATACTTGTGGAATACCCCTTAATCTTTCTATACTTAATTTGCAATTCATATTTGAGAGACTTTTCTTGTCCTGTCCATGACAGCCTACAAAGATCTAACTTTTTTCCATTAGCTTTTTTCCTTTCCTGCAAAATAAAGCACAGTGTAAGCTCATACAAAGCTCCTAAAGGACAATGCATAAATGAACACTACAAATCATATCTAAATCAATACAAGTGTCATCATTATTATGTTTTAGCACATATATTCCACTGCAGAAAACAGCTGTATTCATGGCACTTTGAAACAGTTGTATTTGATGTGGGAGAAAGTTCATTTTCTTATGTGGAAATTTTTCATTTGCTTGTGATTAACACCTCCTGCCTTTTAATTATTGTTACAGGTATGAATTACTATCTGGCTATTATACCCTTTCTGGGGGCAGTGGAGGCTGGCCTCTTTGGGCAGCTGCCGTATGAAATAGAAATATTGCCACCAGAAGAGCAAAAAGATGATTTTTGTTATAGTGTTAAAGACTGCTGGACTCGCATGCCCGAGCTCATGGATGACTGGAAGGCCTTTTTTGAAGTAAATAATTTTTCTAAATATATATTTTTAGAAAATATACCAAAATACTAGCTTTAAAAACTATTATTACTGTCATTTTTAAGATTTGGAGAGCTTAGTTTGTTTTCAATAGCAACTTCATATAAAAACAGCAAGCAGGAAAAATGGAAAGCATAACTTATAGTGAGTCAGAGATAAGGACGACAGGATTTTTACAAGTTATGGAATGTTTTTCTTCCTTTCAGACAGTTCTGTATTTTGGCCTCAGTTCCAAGACACAGTTTTGTATTCAATTATATTTATATTCTTCCAATACTGCTTGTGTTAGCAATGCAAAATAAGCCTGTGAGATGGAACATTGCCCTTAAGAAGTGGCCTTTGGTTGGTTTTATAAGGCTCACTTATTTCTTTAAACATCTAAAAACTTGAAAATGCTGAAACATCATTCAGAAGGACACCTATATATACAAGTAAATATCCTTGTTCCTCCTCACTCAGCTGTTCTCTAATCCCAAAGATGACAATATTTTTCACTTCATGGATTTAATAGCTATTTTTTGTAGCTAGACTACTGCAGTCAACCTTTTTTTTATTGGTAGTCAAATAATTGATAATGATCACAAATGTTAAGCTGTAAGTCCCTCTTGTGAGTGAAGGTAGATGGTTTAAGAGTAAGACTGGGTTGGTCTTCATAAATTCATTTTTCCCCTGCATCATGTTTCAGAAGTTATTGTAAAATATCTACTCCTCAAATAACCATAATGATAACAAGGATAATTTTCTTATTTTTCTGAAAATCTTCATAAAGTTGTGGTCAAAAGAGTATAGACAAGTTTTCAAGGAGTCTCCTATTTCAGTACTGAATCTTCCATGGCACTCAGATACAAAAGTCCACTGAATTTTTGTAACCAAATACCAAAATTATGTGGCTAAATCCCTTGCAATGTTGAAGTAGAAGAACAGCAACTACCATTAACTATTCAAATACAATATCCTTTAGCTGTCAAGCTTATTATTTTGTGAGGTATATGCTAATATGAAAAGATAATAATTGGGTTTGAACCTCCCCTCTCATTCTCTGCCCTTTTTGCTCCCTGCTGCAGTATCTGTTATCTACAGAACACAAAGGTGTGAGCTCTGCCAGCTTCTCTTCCTTCAAACTGGATGATGCCCTTGGCCTCATGTGGAAGGCACATGTCACCTCCATCGCTTATGGACTCCCCAAATTCCAGGACAGGTAAGGGGAATAGAGGGGTGTTCATGGAGGATCTTTCCACCTCTACAACTCTTTGTAAAGATGGTATCCTAACGAGGTCTGCATGAGTTTTCATATCTTAGGTATCTACTCTTTAGGCTCCGCTCTTCTGTCCACTCTCACAGAGTGTGGGATGACCACTGAGAGATGGCTGCCCAAACTGCAGTCAGGCTCTGGGCTTAAAATGAGATGCTGGTTCCCCTCTGGGAGCCAGGGCCTGATTCAGGAGTTGTGTTTAACCTGGGAAGAGGTAGGGTTGCCAGAAGAAACTAGGTATAAAGTACTTAAGGAGGCTTTAAGTCACTGTGTCACTAAGAACACTCAGGATTTTATACTGAACAGAAACACTTGGGATAAATGATCAAGTAGTGTGTTCTACAGGAAAGCTCAGTCATCTGCTGCATTTTTTATTTTCTTCTCTTTTAGATTAAAATATCTCTTTCATCCAGAAGCAACTTTTGGTGAAGACTGGGCTAATGGTGTAGATTTCATTGCCGCCACACACTTCAGTACAGACTTACCAACCACAAACACCTTCCAGGCTTTCCTCCCCCAGAGGATGCTTGTTGAAGGGGATGTCCTCCCCTTCATTAGTGACTTCAGTCCAGAGCAAAATAAGGTGTTGGTGTCACTGAGAGCTCTTCATGAAGCAAATGAATTAACAGGTATGAGCCTGACCTACAAATGTCTGTTGTCCACAGATATTTAATATCTTGTTCTCTCTATATTCATCTTTACATACATCTTTCTCTTTATGAATACAGTGAATGTTTGATATAAATACATCTTAGAGACTAATAGTAAAACAGTTAAAAACACAACCATAAACAAACAACACACTGGACAGGAAATGTGGGTGGGATAGCACTGATAATGCGAGGAATTTCAGTGAGAAAAAAACATTTTTGGAACTAGTGATCTTACTCTTTCTTTTCCCACTTTTCACTGGAACTTTAAAAGCAGGCTTTTTAATTTTTTTTTTTTTTTTTTTTTTTTTTTTTTTTTTGTGTTTCACCAGTTGAATCTGAAACCATTAAAATTGTAAATTAAATTATTACACCAGTTGAACAACAACAAGAGAAAAGGCAAATTATCATGAACAACAGTTGTTGTGTCCACAAGTGTTCTGGTTTCAGTTTTTAGTTTTATCTCAGTCTTTGATTTAACAGAGATCTGGCCCAGCAATACTGTATCCTTACACAATACCGGCTTCACTGTATTCACCAAAATAAGTCTTGCATCACCATCCAGTGGTGCAATACAGAATTACACTCTCCTGAGGATTCAGTTCTTTTCATATACTGCTGGGTTGGCTATTTCTGTTTGACCTTTATGAAGCAAAATTATTTTGAATCTTTAAATGAAAATAGAATGTAAAAATACACTCAAAAATTAGCATGCCTAGCTATGGCATTCGTGATCCTCTTCTTCTATCTGTACATTCCACTGAAAATTCTCTCACGAGTTGTATTTAAACTTGAAAAAGATGAAATAGAGCTATTCAGTGCTACAAAAGAGCATTCTCCCATCACAGAGTGCTTCCCTCTCGTTTTTCACTTAGTATTATTCTTTGGACTCTGAATAAGGGTCTGAACAGATTTACCTCCTGCCTGGCAGTCTATGACACAGTTCAGGATTTCTTGACATACCTCCAGGAAGGGAGAGGAACACAGCAAGGAGAAGCAGGACCAGAAGGACAGGAAGGAGGGAGGAGAGCATGAGGGCAGTTCAACAGGTGAGCACAGCACTGCAGGGAGAGAGGAAGGGATAGATGGATGATGAATACCGTAAATGGAAGAAAAGGGAGATTAAGTTTCATGCAGGTGCAGCCATAATGAATTCCATAGCTGAAATCCCTTGCTTTACAGGGGATTTTTCTCTAAGAGATGAGCTTTGAATTCAACTGAAAAATAAATGTCAGCTAATTCAGCCTGGTAACTGATTTGCAGATCAGAAAAAAAGGAGCTTTAAAATAAAATTGACTGCATCTAAATTTAGAGCCTCAGCAGAGACCTGAAAGACCCTACTTTAGTGCTACAAAACACAGGTGACAAAACTGACTGTTTTTCTGGATGCTTTTAAATACATCCTGTGCAATACAGGATTCTCTACTGGTACTGCAAACTTCAATAGCAGATAGAGGGCCTTACTACCTCCTAAGATGGGATGCTGTCCAACACAGAGTGAGACTTGATTTCTTGATTCAGAGTTTGATTACTTTTTATTTTCATTTAGTGGCCCCTGCTAGTCCAGCAGGAACTGTACTGAGTGTTGTGCTGCTTCTAAAGCTTTCTACTCCTGGACCGTCAGAGCAGCTTTTTATGCTCTGGCTTTTGCTGATACCCAGAGGCAGAACAAGAGAATAAATTCTTAGTTTTCCACTAGGCATTTTTACTCTTGCATTTCCCCTCTATCTACTCTAAAGATGAGCACTGAGTGGAGCAAGGAGTAAGCAGTGACTGCCCTGCAAAACTGGTGCTAATGCTAGGCTGGGTTGGCCGAGACACACTTCCTGGAGAGACACTGCTCATCACCTGGACAAAAGTACTAGGATCATTTGCTTCTTTAGCTTGGGGTCTTACCTGGCAGAAAGTGAACACTCTTTATTTTAGAGTGAAAACGAAGACAGGCCTGATTATAACTCCCAGGCTACTGCTCCATAAACAAGGAAGCCGTGTGCCAGAGTAAAGACCTTCAATGATTTCGGCCGCAACACCGGTGACAAGGGAACAAGCCCCGTTGTCTGTTAGTACAGAGGATCCCGAGCTGAATGAATGGTCTGCATCTCCCTACACATTTGTAGGCAATTATCACCCCATCTGCAAGCTCCAGCTTTGTCTACATTTCACTGTCCCCGGGAGTGTCCAGAGCTCGTTGCCAGACGCACACTTCATCCCTGGTATGCCTAGAGCTCCATGCTAATTTGACAATGTCATGTTGTGTTTCTTTCCAAGGAGGATTGCTGCTGAAGCTCTGGAAAAAGGCTATGTCCACCGAGGCAGGAAGAAAAATGGGCCGAAAACTGCTTGAAAACTTGACTTCGAGCCAGAAGCTCAAACTACTTGACCTAGTAGAAATTTAGAATTGTTTGGAAGGAGATGATTTGAAAATTCCCTGTTCCTTGAGAAGGAGCGATTCCAACATGGATTGATTTAATCTTTTAGCAGACATGTGTCTGGTAATCTAGTCTTGGTAATTTCCTACAGCAGGAGTTCCTGAGTAGCCATGTGTGTCTCTCTCATATGGAATCGATATTTTTAGCCTTAATTTTCCTAATTATCTAATTTGTTTAACTCAATTCCTTATAAATGAAAAGCCTCACAGAAAAATCTTACTTTACTTTTTGTGCCTTTATAAATAATGTATCGTAATTGGAGACAAAATTAAAAACATGCAAAATATATTCTGTTTCAGACTGGGTTTTTTCCCCCTTGTAGGCAGGGATTTCTCTAGATACACAATTAATCAGGTCCTTGATGGTCTAACAGTTGATCATGAGAAACTTATTTGGAAGTTCTGATCCAAAAGCAATGCCTTGAATGTTTCCCACCAAGGCTGTTGTTTCTCAAAGCAGCTGACCTCAGACTGGAAGCTTTCAGGTTTTCAGATTAAGTACTTGCACAGTACAGGTAGACTCCCTTGCTCTGCTGCTTTGCCACAAGTAAATGACTCACGTGGTAGAGCAGAGCCAGTCCAGAGCAGTCCTGAAGCAAATTAACTTGCTCCATACCAGCTTTTACATGACAACAGAGATTTCTTGTATTTGGTTCATTTCACTCACTTCAAGAAAACTTGGATCTATATATCAATTTATGTGATTATGTACCCTGTGTAACCACAGATTTCTTTTCCATTCTGCCATGCCTAATCCACTTGTTGCAGTGTGTCATATGTTGGATTTGATTACTGAAGAAGAGATGTATTTGCAGTGTTTATACTCCCAGTGCCTGGAAAACTCAGACCCATGTTTTGATCCCAGTGTTCAGGGTGATAACATACATTTGGAATCAATTATAACCTGAAAACAGAGGTTGTGAGGAGGTGGGTCAGGGGTCCTCCATGCAGACAGGGCTTGAAGTTTCTTGGGAAAGAAGGAAATGAATGAAAAATGTCTTTGTCTAAAGCAGAGGGCTTGGAACTAAATTACCTTTAAGGTCCCTTCCAATACAAACCCCTCTGCAATTCTATGAAAAGAAAATTGTTGGAATCCTGGAAACTTAGATTTTAAGGTTTTAGTATAGACTAATATACGTGAAGCAATATGGGGGATTTAAGGCATTGTCTAAATCCTTCTTCTTCACCTTCTTCTTCATGGTTTTGGGTGGTTTCTTTTTACTGGGTGAAAAGGTCTGCATTGGAGACCTTTGGTTTTTGGTTATTGGGTTAAAAGTATAAATAATAATGGTGTCATCTCATTGTTGGACAAATAGTGCTTAAAAAGACCTTGGAAAGAGAGAGAGAGAGAGCCATTTTCCACCATGTTAGTTAGAGCTCATGACTCATGAGACAGATAAGAATTAATAAACTTCGAGTCTGAACACCAAACTGTGACTCCTGTGCATTAATCCTGGCTCTAACTTGGAGAAAAGAAGATATGAAATCAACAGAAAATTGTTTCTTTCCATTCCATTTTTCCAGTTTGATTTGTCCTTTCTTACCAAACTTGCATGATATTTGCACTGTAAGTTAAGAAATAATTATCATCACATTGAGCAGTTAAACAGCATTCTGTCCTTTAATGTCCCAGGACAAAAGTGTTAATTATTCATTGTCATTTAATGGATAAACACTTAATGTACCATCATTAGCTAACAATTTTCAAAGGAAATACATTAATGAGGTATAAGAAAATGTGGGAGTTTTTACCTTAATTACCTGGTTCATAGATCACAGTAATTAGATTCCAGCAGACTTTAGATATAATCCAAAAGTAATCACCACAGCTGCCAGCTGCTAAAATATTAAGTTAGCTCTGCTCCAGAAAAGTTTGAAAATTTTTTGACCTTTTCTGTGGTTAACTTAGATTTAACTTAAGGTGTGCTTTGAGAAAACAAAAAGAGCCATTAATACAAACTTATAAACTGCAAACTGCTGCACTTGAGGTAGTATTTAGAAAACACATTTTTTAAAAGCAAATAACTCCTTACCTGAATTTATGAAACATTAGGAAATAGTTCAGAATTTTGAAAAAGAGTGATCTTTCTTAATACAGCATCAATACATTTATGTATTTCATACACTTTGTCCTAATCCAGCAAGAAAACCAGTCAGATAAAGATTTTAGAAACTGGCCAGTGATTGCTCTTTGGAAGCTGAGGAGTGTATTAAGTTAGACAAAATATGGGATGGGAGATTCTTTCAAGTAGAGTGGAGCCAGTTATCTTGAAATAGAGTAGATGCATATTTCCAGGAAATCTACTGAGTATCAGAAACTAAACAGAGCGGAAAGCATAAGAGAAAGCTGTGGAGGTATGGCAGGATGTCTTTGGAGAGGAGTGGGAGAGCACTGAAGGAGTCTGCTTGCTAGTAAGAGCAAGCAAAAGCTGATGACTGCCTAGGCAGGAGTTTGCCCAATGAGAAGGGCTCACAAAGAATAAGGGGTTTTCCTGCTCAGCATTAGTCTGGGGTTTGCTGCTTGGTTCTCATGCCTTTTACACATGTCATATCTACTTAGGAATGCCTGGCATTAAGTAGGGCTAGTTCCTATTTGACAGAGATGGTGTTTAAAAGAAACAAAGCCACAGCTGGCTTTGCCAGGGGGTTAATTTTCTATACATGCTTGCAAATAACTTGCGTGAGGGGATCGGAACAAACAACATTCGGGAGGGAAGAAGGGAAGCTTAGAAATGAAATGTGGTACATGATAAAGGAAGAGCTTGGGAACATAAAAATGCACCAGAAAAGATCCTGTCCATCCTCAAACTTGGATAATAGTGTTGAATACTGTGCAGTGCCCTCTCCACAACTCATTTTAGCAGGTCAGCTCCTTATTTCTGGGTACTGTGCAGTTTTCCATGGTTTTGCAACAGGAGTGACATTTCTAGACAGGAGTCACATTTCTGAGGAATGGTCAGAAGTGAGGTTCTTGTCCTGGTCCACATATTTGCAACTGGGCATACAGTTGCTGTGCCTTACCAAATACTATCCTAAACTTACATCACAGAAATATGTAAGGGCTGACCTCCTCACCTGTTCTTTCATAAGGGGAATGGCAACCTTGTCCTTCTCTAGGAAAGTTACCTGTGTCTTCACAGAACGGCAGACAGATGTCAGCAGGCTCTTCTTTAGCTTTCTTAGACATCAAGACATGGAGCTTACAGGGCAAACATCCAAGGAAGTCATTAGCAAAGATGACAAAATCTCTTTTTTCTTTCAAGTAGGAATTGGACTTCTGGGTTTTCCCTTCCCTATTATCCTTAATCTGTGGAGAATTGAGCATTCCTTTCCAGCCTATGCTCTCTAATGAGTAATAAAGTGCTTTTTTTCTGGTGGGAAAAACCACGCCTGGCAGGTGTGGAGGGAAGAGCAAAAACATTCTTGCCCAAGGCAACCTCTAACGTGGCAGATAGGAGGTTTTTGCTGGGAAGCAGGTGTAGATTTGGACTCTGACAGATAGAAAACAAAACTAACCTAATGTAAGTACTCCAACTGTTGAGCACAACATTAAAAACCCTCTTCAATTCCCAAACCCAAATTGTTCAGTTACTTTCTCTGACCAAGGTATTTCGCCTGCCCCTCTCAGCAGGGTGTTGAAGGCTGTGGACCTTCAGTTCCTGCCACCAAAGACAGTGAGATTCAAGATTATGACCTCTTATCTCTGTCACCCTAACCTCAGTGACCCCAGCAGGAGCACGTTGCCTCACTGGTTTTGATAAAATTAAAAAATATGAATATGCTCGTAGATCTGAGTCTAAGCTCATTTTGTATTTAATTCTCTATTTTACAATGAGACAAAATGGCCATGAGGTGTTTTAAGAACAACGTGCACGGCACGAACTGCCGCAGGCAGGGGCTGGCAAGGATCCCTAGGAGGGGGCAGGGAAGCCTGGGGCTGCAGGCCTGCCTAACTGCACCAGCTGGAAAGGGCTGCTCGGTTGGGAAACATTGACAGAGCCTCAAAATGGGTTCAGAGGATCAGAAATGGAGGCAGAATCATGTAAAGATTTATTAGGAGACATTTATACCTACTTAAAACATGGCTAGAAAAAGCACAATATTTTTAAAATGGTTTTTAACTGATTCATGCCTTATCAAACTTTCCAGGACAGAAAGAACAACAAAATAAAATCCTTAATTCCTCTCACTTCCTGCTGCAAGCTGTTTGTAGCTGTGGGAAAATTTGCATGAACCATTTGTGTGTGTGTTTGCAGGAAAGGACTGCAGCAGGTATGGTGGACAGATAGTGGCAGTATAAACCAACCTTCAGGACTAGTAAAGTCATTTCAGAAAGAAAAGCTCTTTCTACCTCTCCTTTTGTGTTACATTAGGTTCCAAAGTACTAACAGATGGGATCACTGAACCTAAGGAGCAGGCAAGTGAAATAAGAGGGGAAAAGAGTCTTTTTGCTGACAAATTAGCTGCAGTGCCCCATGTGGGGCAATCCTGAGCCCTGCTCAGATCCTGCCCCTGCACCATGAGGACCAGAGGAATTCCAAAAGAGTGGTGTATTTGCAAGAGAGGAAGATCATAATGCCTGAGGAAGCCCCAGGGAGAGTTAATGCCTAAAGAGCTCCTTTCTGAAGCTGGCCTGAGCCTCTGGTTCCCAACACTGCTGCATCCAGAGCCTCAGGGACAACGTCACAGAGAAGGTGGGGATAAGGCACACAGATGTACAGGCATTTCTGAGATCCTGGTGGAATCAGCCCCTTGAGACATCATGCAACTGTTTCCACATTCACGCAAATGTTAACAAATATGAGGAATTTAAAGTTACATGAGAAAATTAAAATGGTCAGACTGAGCTATCCATCCTGGTATCCCTGTTCTGGACTGAGCTGACAGTGGTGGACTGGGGCAAGAACAGCAAGAGCAAGGCAAAGGCAGGGTAACCTTTTTTCCTACTCAGCCTGCCAGCAGCTGGCAGTCTGCACTTACATCAGGCCCACATGGTTTATCAGTCCCAGAGAAAGAGTTGTGAAAGGTTATCTTAGAAAATACAAAAACCCAAGCAAAGATGCAGAGTAAGTTTATCAAAGAGATCTATTATTGCAAAGCACAAGAACACTCCCAGCACACAGATACATTAAGAAAACAAGAGAGCAAAAGTTTTAAAAAACCCAAACATTAAAACCTGCCACTGATACATAAAGTAGAAACAAGAGAACATTTTCTTCAGAGACTATCCGTTTTAACATGGTGCCAGGAAGTTAAAAGTTTGCATGATAAAGGTGCATCAAAGTCTAAAAATGTAAGGAAAACACCTGGACAATCTTAGAAGGGATAGAAAAGATATCATATGTGTTAAGTGAAGAGATAGCAAGAATAAACAGTGGTTTCTCATTTGGAGCATTGTGGTAGATAAATGTTGCTGTGACAAGTGTCATTTAAACAAAAGAGGTTTTGCATTTAAAGAAGAATGCAGGGAGAAGAGTCTTCTTATCTTCCCAGGCACGAAGGCTGGATATATAAAAAAATGGGCATGTTGATCATCCAAACAGAAAAATCTGTCTCACTAAGGGCTTATGCACACATGGAGTGCTGTGGAAGCAGCTGCTTCTGATCAGGCCCTCAGTGAGAACACACTGGAAATACTTCTTAGCATTAAAAGAGATAAGCCTTTAAGCTAACAAGTCTGTGCAAAAGCTTATGCCAATCTTTTGCAAAGCAAATATCTTATTATTTAAATACACTTGTATTCTCTTCAGGCATAGCAATTGTGGTCTGTGTTCAGCTAAAAATGGCTTTGCCTTCCTGAATACAGTCATCTTGAGCATTAATGTCTGGGAGTGATAACCATGTCCCTCAAGGATTGACACAACATTATAGCTTTGTCAAACATGTGTTAGCAAACAGAATGAAATCAGTATGGTCATCTGTATGCCCTAAGGGACTCACAATACTTATTAAATCTTTAATATCAAACACAAATCTTTTATCAGGATCTTACTTCATGTCTCCTTCCTCCTCTCTGCTTTCCTCACCAAGACTGGATGTCCTTTCTTCACAGCACAATCCTTCGGATCCATGTTCTCTCTTCCATCCAGAACTGAATGGAAATGGCATTGTCCTGCTGTGTCATGCAAACTCAACAGCCAGGATAGTTCCCATTTCTGTCACAGGACATGATGTTGGCTCATGTGTCTGAGGAAAAGATGTGGGAGACATCTCTGCTACTAATATATTTACAGAGTTGATAAAACTGCCACCTTTACTCAGAAAAATGAAATTCATTCTACTCAGTGAGGTTGAATAGACAAGACAGAATTGCATCACATGACAAGAGTGACAGAACCAGGCTCCTTATGTGAGAGAATCTATGCAAAGAAGAGAAATTGCTTCTTTGGAAGCATTTTAAAGGGAAGAATTTCCAGAAAGGGCTGATAAGCCTTTGGATTTTTTCACTAGATCCCAAATGCCAGTGGAATATCTGAAAGCAGTTACGTTTGTTGGGAAACTTACAGCATTCCACTTTGTTCACACCCATCTTAACACTTACAGCAACTAGAGGACACCTTGTTTGTTCTAGGCTATCTCAGCCTCCCTTTATATGTCTGGCTCTCCATGTCCTCAGCCATCCTCATGGGCTTTTGCAGGACTCACTGCAGTATGTCTGCATCTCTCTTGAACTGGGGAGCCCAGAACTGACACAGTAGTCCAGATGTGGCCTCACCAGTGCTGAGCAGAGAGAAGAGTCACCTCCCTCTACCTGCTGGCACATCCTGCCACTGCAGCCCAGAAGGCCATTGGCTTTCTTTTCCTCCTTTCTTCTATGGAAACCTGGTGGTTTCCTGATGGAAATCATGATAGTAACATATACCTTTCAGAAATCTGGCAGATGACAATATCACATTCAGTAATAAAGTAAAAAAAAGAGAAAAAAAATCACAGTAAAAAAAAAAATTCAAACATCAGACTGTTGAAACAAATGGGGTTGTTTTGAGCTGCCAAATAGACATACAGAATTTTTTAAAAAATGCTTAATATATATTTAAAATACCCACAAGGGATGTGGCAACCACTTTTGTACACACACCTGCAAGCTGTATTAACCAGTGATATGCAAAACATTTTATGCTCCATATGCATGGAATCAAAGTACTCCGAGCGATATTCTCAACACTTAAATTGTAACTGATTTTAATGAGGATGAACATTTACCTTGAATAAATTAATGTGAGACAATATTAAGAAATCCTAAATTAATTTGCATTAGTGAAAATTAATCATTCAGTAGAATTTTAATACACAAGTCTGAAGACACTTTCCTGTCTGCTTGAAAAGACTTTTGTTTTAAAGCATACTGAGGCATTCTTGGAGCCTTTGCTTTTTAACTCCTCAATAGAACTAAAAATAAGATATATCCAGGCTTTCTAAACACATTCCCTTTCTCCACCCTGTTGATTTCTGGATATGCCACTCTGATCAAGCTGCTGTTGACTCTGAAAACCCCTGGCACATCAATTGTGTGTTTACACATCAGTTCTTGGTAGTTTTCTCTGAAAGTCAAATCACTGCCAGAGGGTTATGCACTTATCCTAGGTGGATAGGGATGGCATGGACACTAAGCCTTCAGATCCAGCCTCTGTCTACTGTTTGTGGCTGCATTTTCAGCAAATTGCTGAATGTAATAGCTTTAGTGTGATTCTAGATATTAGCTGTACAGGTGGTTATGGAGATGGCAATGCCACATAATTTAGGCACTCCTGGGCCTTGTGAGAGGAGTGGCTTTGCTTTCCAGGGCAAATTGTGTGTTGTGCAATGGTACTACTTATGCTTTCTTCATCATGTGAAAAAGTGGCAGAATCTGGTCATTTCCAGTTTTGACCCTTAACCTGAAGCACTAAGACTGGCTAAAAAAATGAATGCCCACCTTAGACAATCCTTTATTACCTTGTCTTTCCCAACAGAAACCCCAAAACCAAAACCCAAAGGAAGCAACCATGCAGCTGTTTCAGATAGGGATGTTCCTTTTGTATATGCCCTGCAGAGGTTCAGGAAATAACCGGAATTTCAGGTGCAATAAGAATGAAGGATTGGACTTGGCATCATTCTCTGAATTCACTAATAAATATGTACAGAAGAGCTTTGTCCCTTCAAAGGGTCATGAGGCATTAGCTGGTTTGACTTCTTATTTAGGACAAGTAAGCAGTTTAGTTTCACAGGGGATTATTATAGCTAAATTACAGCCTTGTGTGCTCTTCATGAGTCAAGAAGGACACTTGCATGAGCAGCTTTTGTCACAGCTGTGGTCAATCTTGATGGGCGAAGGACACAGCTTGCTACTTATTTCCAGGTAATTTCAGAATTAGTTTTCTTCAGATGTCTCTGAAAACAAACAGAACAAAATGACAGGGTGAAATGGGAAATTTTATATTTGGATTTTAAAATTGCACAGGGAGTACAGGTGAACGAGCTCTTGAGACAAATTAATGGCTGTGAATTAGGGCTTATCTGTACCATAAAATGGTTTGTCAGTACAATTACACAGCAATCCAAATACTACAACAAAAATAAAGCTAATATATGACTCCAACACAGCTATGCCAGTAACTTTGCTTAAGTATATAAAACTCTTACCAGTAAATTTTTCTTTTACTGGTATAGCTTATGCAGTTTAGGGAAATATTTAACCTGCACCAGGCAAAAGAGCTCATTTAGTCAGTATAAACTGTGACTCCATCAAAAAGTTTTCCTAGTGTATCTCCAGTGTGATTACAACCATGGTGCCTCCTGTGTCATAGTCTGGTCTGGCAGATATAGTAGAAGAGATACCTTCCTCTTGGGGAGAGACTTTCCTAAGGATGTGCCCTGTGACTCATGTAACAGAGCTGCAGGTCTGGAGGGAAGTTAATTAATAATTTAATTAATATTTAATGGCAATATGCCAGTGTGCCAGACTTCAACAGTGGGCTGTGTTCCCAGCTCTATCAGCTACAAAAACATGTTTGAATCTGCTCTGTGGGAGAATGGTAGGGCTTGTTAGAGTAGGAAGAACATCTAGAACATCTAAATATTCAGGATAGTCTTCTTTACCCTCAAGGTCTCTGAACCTACAACTGCTTTGAAACAGGTTCTTTGAAGTTCTGCCTGAATCAAAGCCAAGATTTGCAGCTCTTAGAGCAGCACATTATTTATTTGCCCCCTCTTGACTCTTTCTTTTCCCTGTAATCATCATTGATTACAACATGGAAAAAAGCTTTACTTCTCATATTAGAGAAAAGTGAAAACAGCAGGCAGCTGAAAAATTATCTAACCGTGAAAATTAACAAACTAGATGATGCCCCCAAACCTGCATTGAAAGTTACTTGGGAAAGGGACATCCAAAACTGCAGAGAACATGCAATTACAGTCATGGATTTGGGTTCCTCAATCCAGTATACTCAATGCTACAAAATCTGCCTCAACCTTTCACCCAGGGACTTCTCTATGGAAGAAACAACTCTCTCAGAGGGTCAGTGGCATGACAGCTCCAGAGAAATGTCCTAGGAAAACAGTACAAAACAATTAATGAAGATGGCCTGGGGTCAGACAGGGTGATTTTCATTAGTACCACTGTCTCTAGATTTCAAATAAGAGGTAACCTGCACCTCAGCACAACCAAAGTAAAATACAAAGAAAAAAAATTACACCTTAATCTGTTTCATACAATTCGTTTTAAAAAATTGGTACAAATTGAAAATAAAGAAAATTATTTTGTCCAAACAAAACCACTTTAACTGCTGAGTTCATGAGAAAAGGAAAACACAGCTGTGTAGCTTTTTCATTCCTTACTACATTTCTTTTTTTTTTTTTTTTTTTTTTTTTTTTTTTGTTTTTTTTTTTTTTTTTTGTGTGTGTGTGTGTGTGTGTGTGTGTCTTATTTAATAAGCACAGAAACTTAGTCAGCTGAGACCATTCCTTTTCTGGCTCTTGTGTGCAGTTCAAGTCCAGAAAGCAGCCTGACAGCAGTTCTCCTTTTCAGCTCTCCAGGTGGCTGGACCATGTTGTTTCTGTCCTGTTCCAGCCATGAGTTACATGCAACTATCAGCACTTAAGACAGGCTCTGCCTTTTCTGGTTTTGCTGCTGAACTTTTTGTGGTTGTTGCTGTTCCTGTCCCTGCCTGCATCCATTTCATTTTTGGTATCAGGGACATAGGAGGAGACATTACAGCAGCACCAGAGTTATTCCAATTCAGTGGTTGCAATGGACCTTCTATCTTCCCATCTTCTCACACTGAGAAAAGCCACTGTTGGTATTTGAAATACTGGCCAAAAGACTGCCAAACCGAGGGCTTTCCTCATTAAAAAAGGAGAAACAACTCTTGGCAGTAAAAGGAGAGAAACTTGTCTCACTGAAAAGAAAGCCACACATTGAAAATGCTTCCAGGGTGGTGTGGCTTTTTTTCTTATTTTCTCTCGAATCTTTAATGAAAGGTTAAAATATGTTAATGATGGTTGTTGCTAAGCAAGCTCAGGCATCTGTAGTGAAATCCCTTGCTTAATTGCTTATTGTTCTGGAGTGATGAGGTCATGTTAATATCATTGACCCTCTGGGCACATTTATTCTATCAAAATTAACATAGCAAAGACCTGAGGCAACTCTCTGTTCTTTCTTTCTCCCTCCTGCTTAGGGTGAGGAATAGCTTTTTACTAGTATCATCCTAGCATGCCACAGCCCTGATCATGGAAAGATTTTGAGAGGGACATTGAGGAAACACTGCAAATGATAGATACTGTTTCTTTTTAAGGTAGACCTGACTGCTGAGGCATACGTCTGTATTTCATTAAAACTATTTTTCCTCCTAACGATTCTATTTAAAAGTAATTTATATCAATAGACTTAGTTTTGATAAATTAAATATACCAAATAATTAAAAGTGGATATTAATAAATGACTTAAATGTCCTGAGGAAAGGAGGCACCATGGGTGGGAAATGGTTAATTGATTAATTCTTCAAGAACTATCATGACCAGATATTAGGTATTTGACACAGGTGAAAGAGACAACATTTTTTGGTGCATGACTATCCTGTATATAAGCCTAAATCAGCTATTTTGGTTATTTTATCTGGCTACATGTTGTATAAAACTTTTGCTGGTATTAAAGGTTAATCGCATAGGCCCACATCAAACCTATATTTCCCAAAATGCTCACAAATGCAAATGTGGAATCTTGATAGAAACTTTATGTGCTAGAAAAAAGCCATAGTGCAGATTTCTGATGGCTGGGGGAGACCAGCAGGCTGGAGGAACCACGTGCTCCTTGGCTAGCTAATGATTTCAGAGAGTGGATATATCTATCAGCCATTAAGGACAAAAATTTATGGGATCGCTTTATAAAGCAAAGATTATCCAGAGAGAGTGATCTCCCTCAAGGCAGCAAAAGTCCTTTTCTTTCATGTTCTGCTAGTAACCTCAAAGAGGACAACTAATAAAGTGAAACCTTGCTTCCATTAACAGGGAGTTTAAAGGGCAAGGTGGATAAAGACTTAGGAGGAACAGATGCCACAACAGTAAGTGGTATAAACAGATGCTGATCCTCTAGGCTGGTGTTGCTTCTTGAAAGTATGTTTTCCTCTTAATGCCTAAGGTCAGAAGGGATATTTTAGTCAGAAGAGAGCTTAATTCCCTCTTTTTCAACTTCTTTACATGATAGAACCTCAATAACGTGTGGACTGAGGAAGTAATGTGTTACATGAAACGTCCCACTTAGTTTCATTTTCAGTCTTTTCTGTAGCTGTGGAGCCTCTGTGTCTGTGAGCAGGGGGAGACACACTGCCCTGGATGTCACATTTCTGAGGGTTTTGAGCATTGCAGAAAAAAAACCACCTTTCTTCATATTCTCTGTGTTGCTTAACTCAAACACTGTATGAATGTTGCACATTGTTTAAAAATAAATACAAAGTGCATTTTGAAATTAAATACTTCATAATAAAATATTTTTTAAATCTCTGAAACACAATATTTCAAGTTTTGCCTGTGTTTTCAAGGGTTTCTTATCAGAAAAGAAGTAATTCAGCCTAGCCAAGTGAAATTCATAGAAGGTTCACCTATGAGTTAAAAGAACTGGGACCACAGTTTCACTCATAGCTAGAAAAATTCTCATCTGCATTTAGCTGGAAATGACACCTAGAGATTTTTGGAAACAAAGCCCTCTTCACTGGCGCTTAAAGTCACTGCAGACTGCCAGAGTGGAACCTTGCAGGTTTAATGAAAACACAAATAATGCCCAAAAGCCTTTAAAACATCAAAACAGTCATGCACAACAAGGCATCCACTTCCAGAAAGAGGAAAAGGGCTGTATTCAAAGTACTCTAATTTCAGAGCAAATTGGCACCAACCAGTAAAAGGCCTGTGTGTTCTGTCACCAGAACAATGATAAGTACTCCTTTAACAAAGGTTAAAAAGGTCTTTATGGTCTCTCCTTTAACAATGGCTGAGAGGTCACAGGTGGCAGCTCAGAGGAGCCTTTCCTGCCTTATTCACAGGACATTTGCAGCAGCAGCAGAAGTTCCCAGGGGAAAACCTCTCTTGTTTTGGGAAGTGAAGATTACCAACCAGTCTGAAAAATCACTCTGCCTGCACTTGTTTGCATCCACAAGTGATCCCAGCTTGCACTCACCTTCTTCCTTTGGATAGTGAATGCTCATTTGTAATGCTGGTGTCATGAAATACTTTTCTGATGTTTTCAATTATGTTTTCATCAATATAGCTATAGTCATGCTCTTCTTCCTCTTCCTCTTTTGCCTCATAGTTTCTTGCTAGGTCTGAAAAATTAGCAAAAAATAACTCTAAGGAAATGGAAGACAGCCCTTGGCCTGGAGAAGAAAAATGGTACAGTTCAAAAAGACAAGCATAAAAGCAAAGCAAACATTCTCTTCACTTTTATGTTTTTCAGAGCTCCTAAATAACTTGCTCAAATTCCTGGACAGTATCTGTGATAAAACAAGAATGAAAATGAGCTGAGCACTTTATAAAAGAGTCTTCACTCAATAATTCCTATTTCAGTTTTTGCATAGGCTTGTACCTCTAAGTGGAGCAGTTCCTGCTATCTATGCATGAATAACTTTAAAGTTTATTGAAAGGTTTAGCTGGTATAATCACTAACAGCATAAAAATAGGTAGATAAAACTATCTGACCTTATCAAGAGAAGAGCAGTCCACCTGCCATGGACTGTACCATCCTTACCACAGATGTGCTCCCATGCTTTTGTGTTTCATTGCCTGACAAGAGGAGCCCTGCAGCTAGGGAACCACAGTGTTGCCTTGGGATTACCTAGAGCCAGAACCCCCATTTGCGTCTTATTTAGAAGGTGATATAACAGAGACATGGAGTTGAGAATGCCATGAGGTTAAAATGAAAGATTTTGAAGTGTATTTCCTTACATCCACCTAGACTGGCCTGAAGCAGCACTGAGGACAAACCTTTCAGAAAGCAGCAGTGTTTTCCCACAAGAGCAGAGAACTTCATTGGAGGCCTCTTAGCAGCTCCAGCACTGTGGCAGGCTCTACTCTGCATCTGGGTACTGTGACCACTTCACAGCTCACAGTGGCACAGGCTGCACCCAGGAGACCCCAGGGTCTCATCTCCTGCTTGGGTGGTCCACCACTTCCCTGAGGCTAGAGGAAGGTCTGCTAGACATGTGGGACCACTGACCTCATGGACCTAAACCCCATAAGGATCGGTCCATGAGTGCCCCATTTCACCCCTCAGTGCCTCTCCATCCCTTAGCCCAGCCTGTGGTGGACAAGAGCCATCTGGCAATAGGACCAGCTAGAGCTGAGATGATGGTGGTGATATCATCACAGATCCCTTGCCAAGAGCAAATCACCATTAGAGTTAATCAGGAAGTCTCACAGGTTATGGAGCTCAGAGCATACTGTGTTTTTAAAGCCAAATCTTCCACCTGAACTTGCAAACCAGTGTGAAACACTGTTGTGGGTACAGCTGTTCCTGGTTGATTAATATTATAGGACACAACCTGAAACAATTCACCCATCTGACCTCCCAGCAAGCAATGTTTGTCAAGTAGGTTCTTCTTTATGAGACCAAACTTCTCAAATAAGAATCCTCCCAGTCTTACACTTTCAACCATTATGTGGCCCTCCAACAAGAGGATAACTCTATGATTTCTCAGCAGTCTACAAATCCCACTTGTGTTTCTCCTGATACTCTCCATGACTGAGGTGTCTCTCCCTGAAAACTGGGTAATAGTAATTTCTTTCTGAAGGTGTAATCCCTTCCTTTATAGGTTTGCTAAGACTGGAAATAAATACGAGGTTAATCAAGTATCCCTCTGGCTTGACTAGCACAGAGTTTATCACAAACCTATATAGCCACAAGTCCCCCACTACTGAATTAGCAAATTATTTCCAGATCTAGGCATCAAAAGGAAAAAAACCCACAAAAACCGAAAACAAACAGAACAAAACCCCAAACAAATGATTAGAAATGCATGGAAGATCTCACTCACACATGCGGCCACTATCATGTTAATAAACATTTCCTGGTTTGTAGCTCATTTGCAATTTGGCTGTGCTTGATATCAGTAAAAGCAAACTAATGAATAAAACAGGCAATGAAAGAATAAGCTAATCCCTGTGATTCAGCGAGGGAAATATCATTTGTGCACTTAGACTTGCTAATACAGGTCTAAGGTACACATTGTTCATGGATGGCATAGCCAGGCTCTCTCCTCTCCCAAATACACGTAAACAAATTGATACACTTCTAAGCAAGACAGCTCAAGGAGAAAGAGCATTGATGTCATCATGCCAGCCTAAATCACAGCTGTCCCCAGTCCCAAACCTGTTCAGAGTTCCTTTTGAAATGTATGTATTTACACTTCAATAAAACATTAAGCAATGAATGAGTCAAGCTGAACAATTCCAGGGGGATTCTGAACATTGAAATCAATGCAATTTACTTCACTGTTTGAAAAAATCTATTAGCCTCAACACTGAATTACTGAATCAGATAGGCCATATCAGTCTGCCAAGAAAACAAGGCTTATGTCATCATGCTGTCCATCCATCCATCAATTTCTTCAGTACTTTTACAAGTTCATTTTTGCCAATTTCAGACAGATTTGAAAAGGGGACAGAAGTTTCACCGTGGTTACAAAAGCTGGAGTTGAATTAGTTCCTCTATTGAAAGAGAAGCATGCAGAACACAGCTGTTATCCACTCGATTTGGCAGCAGACAGCAGGATAAATCAGCATGTGCATATTGGTTGGCCACTCAACACGCACATAGCTCCAGACCTGCTCTTTTCCTTTTGATAGGAACACTACAAGGAGAGTTTTGGTTATTATCAAAAAAGACAGAGAGGAGCATCAGGGGACAACAGTCCCGAGTAGTTATTAAACCAAATTTCATTAATTCTGCTCTTCCTGGAACAATTTCTGTAATTACATTTGCCTTTATAGTGGAAGGCTGGTGCTCTGCAGACTAAAAATTTCCATTAATTTCAATTGTATCCTCAAGTGAGTAGGATATATTGTTTTTTTCTCAGAATATACTTGCCATTTTTCACAAATTTCAAAGTCAGAAGTCGTTGTCATAAGTCTCCATTTTGCCCTTCCTCAAAAGGAAGGCAACAGAAGTGACCCAACTCATCAAGACCTTTGCTTGAATGAAACACATGCTAGAGACCCCAACTCATGTACATGTACAGCTCTGCACACCTAAATGCCTCTACCTGTGTGACCATAACACAGTTTTATAGCTATGGTAAATACTTCAGATCAATTTTAACATTGTGTAAATTAACACTCAGCCATACAGCATTTACTGTTTGTTTATGCCTTACTTGGAAAAAGTAGTTGAGAAATATTCTGCGTAATAATATTATGAACTCAACATGGTAGAACCACATCCTTATTTCTGCACATCATTTAAGTGGAAATGCACAGAACCAAAGGTATATGCATAAACCAAGCACTTTTATGAACAGCAGCATTTTATTTGCTGTGAGCCTGGTTCTGATGCACTCTGTGCTAATGAGAACTAATTCCTTAGGGAGTGCTGCTGAAAGCTGATCAGTGATAGAAGAATCAGAGCCCATAAAACTAATGGACTATTCCTTGAGCTGATATCCATCAACCATTGCTTCATGTGGTGATGTAGCAGATCTTTAAAAACCGTTAAGTGCCACAATCAAAGTATTTCACATAAACTGTAGGGTTGCATTTAAGGTATGGGTAATATTTATCTCCCTCTGGAACCTCCTAAACTAATGCTTGGAAAAGACTAGTCTTAATTTCTCAAAAAAATCTGAAATTTCCTGAAAGAAAACAACTGTCGACATCTTTCACTGTCCTTTTAATTTTTTTTCTTTGTCAGTTTTTTTTGTAGTCTGTCTTGCTGGTTTTATTGAATTTTTTTGAGACCTGGTTTCCACCATTTCACTACTGTCTCATATAAAATAAATCCCCAGTGTAACAATGGCTCTTGTAGATCAGAAATGGTTGCCACAAGTTTTAAACAATCTCATATTTCTTGTCTCATCAGAAGTTCCTGCAAGAGGATGCAGAGCGGGGTTCAGGGCACCATCAGAGGTATTCAAGTGCTGCTCTGCACAGGACTGGGGGAGCAGAGCCAAGCAGCACTTCCAGAGGGTGGGAAAGGGCACTGACATGAAGTAGTCTTTGGTTTAACTACATTTAACAATGTCGTACCTCCTCCTTGCAACCACCTAAGTTACTGCCTGAAATCTCTGAATATTACTGCAATTAAAATCAGTCATCTCTAATAAACCAGTAAAATCAGAAGGATTCAGACCTTGTGCTCTCTTCCCCCTGCTGTAAAACAAGTCAGAGTTTGCTTGAAGGCAAAGCTGATTGGAAATATTTCAATACCATTTACTGAAGTGTACTCACATCTTATAAAATGGTATGATCTCCATATTTTAAGTAATTCTCTTGCCTTTTTTAAAACTTATCTAGGAAGATGTGTCAGCCAAGGATAAATTTTATGTTTATGGATGAAAATACAAGAAGTTTTTTGATTTCTTTTTTTTTAAAGAAAATTACAAGGCCATGGGAGCCAAAGAATCTAATATCAGTTTTTCCCTAATCAAACACTGAGCTGAGTGGGGAAGCTGGAGGGAGTTGTCACATACACATATGGGAAAGGATTTCTAATTCATATTGCTTATTCCCATGCACCTGGTTCAGAACACTAATACAAAATGCCTGTGACGTCATAAAAAAGAGCAGCTTTTCTTTTTTTTTCAAGATAATTCAGAATTTTACAATTTGCTTGAAGTTTTTTGGGGTTATTATATTTAAATAATTTTAATATTCTTTTTAGAGCACAGTGCCATAGTCAAATATATTGTCTTAACTAATGGGACAGCAAGATACAGGAGCAGAAATTTCTTAAACCATCTTTAAAAATTTAGTAGACATATGTGCATCCTAAAGCACAAACAGAAGGCCCAATCCTCTTTTTCTTTCTTCAGCCCACTAGCCTACTAAATCAAATGACTAAAGACAGAATATGTAAATACTTTCCCTAAAATATCCTTACATCAATGAACAAAATCAGCATAAACACTGTTTTGTTGCAGATTGTAACTATTTCAGAAACCTATGCCATTAACAAGAAGATTACATAGTGCTATAGAAATTCCACTTAGAATAAATTTCAAGGATAAAGAAAAACTGATACAGCAGATTTCTGATGAGGGTTATTATCCTGCAGATATTGCTCCCATTTTTAATTAATTCAAAACAGTCAAATATAAGAAAATAAGATAATATCTTTAGTGGCCTATTCAGGTTTAATTACAACAGAGGAAGAAGGTTCCATTCCTTAGAAATAAGGATATTAAATCCTATCTTTATTAACATGAACTCTGTAAAGAAAGACAATAGAGGCTTTAAAACAGAGAAAAAACATGTTTTTCTTTTCAAAACTATCTGGCCTTTGGTAAGAAATAGCAATTGTCTCTGTAACTAGGGGGATTTTTGAGAGTACAGATTCAACATCCTTATTAGGAATTTGAAACAGGTTGGTGCTTTGGAGGATGGCTTAACATTCATCAGTAGAAGTTTAAAGATTAGTCAGTGAATGGTGCATTTCCTCCCACTCAAAACCCACAGGAGTGTGTCTGTGTTATTAGTCTTGACATATTTTCTAATCCATTATCTTTTGAATTAGCAGAGCAGAGTACACCCTCTGGAACAGGCAAGCTTGCTGTACGCAGCAGTGGACTCATGGGGATTCCTTGGCTGGCTAGGAAGAACTGTTCCATAATCTAATCCACTTTCCTGTATAATTCTGCAGTTATCTTTTAATCAAGCCAAATAATTTTGGACTATGCTAACATACAACTTTCAGAAAAAGATTTAACTTTGATTTGAGTATGTCAGCATACTGTTCTTTGGACTGGGTTACATCTGCCGAGTTCAAACTCACACTATACTCCAATTTGGACAGAACTGGTAATGGGATATACTCCAAGGCAATTAAATAAGAAGCAATTTCCTGGTCTTGCAAAAGAAGTATATCATTATGATACTACTTTGTGATTTTCTGTGTGCATACTAAGAAGGGTACCAGGAGTTTGTTTGGAATTCTCAGTAACAGAAGCTATGCTTTATCTGGTGTTCCATGAGTAGCCCAAGCCAAAAGAGTAAATAGGATGAACTTCAAATTAACTAATTGCAATTTTTATGAGAAATGAAGCAGGAGACCTGTGACTGATGATCTTTTGAATCAGATACATGGCTAAGAACTCAGATAGAGGGAAGAGTTAGTGCTGTAAATCTTTGTAGTACCAGAATCATGCAAGCCTTCAGCAGTCCTAACACCATTTTTTCCCTCTAATACTCCTGGTCATACACCCAAAGCTACCTGCAAAGCACAGGTCTACAGCCATAAAATCATGGAAATAAATACATAGGAAAAAATAAGCCTAACTGATAGCTAAAGTTAAAAAAAAATGTCTACTAGAAGCAGGAGTTATGTCATCAATCTACCATAACTACTGATATGTGAGTCTCAACTCACATGTAGTCATGGTAGAAAAGTAGAAAAAGTAAAATCTGCTTTCTCATAAGGGATGTCACAACAATAGGAATCTTGATGGAATGAGGCCCAAAGGAAATAGTTCAAGAACATTCAAGAAAAGATATTTTCAAAGCTGAAAAAGGCCCTAGAAAAAACATTCTTCTCAATTAGATTGTTTCAGAATTAAGAACAAATGAAGAATTGGCTAAGAAAAACGGGGTTGTGCTAGAAACTGAAAAATCACAATAAAAATCAAGTGCTTCTTGAGATTCTGAAAAAGATTTTTCAATGACATATAAATAAGACAATGAGATGGACAAAAGACTAATGCTAATACCTCTGAATGAATAAAGAGAGAGAAGGAAGACAGACTTCAAGGAGGGCAGATGGGACAGTCAGGAATATCGTTTTACCGTAGTGCTGAAACATGTTCAGTAGAAGGTCCAAACCTGGAACCTTTGCCAAAAGTCCAAGCCTGTTTTCTGGTGTCCAGAACCACAAACTGCATGGGCTAACAAGCAGTGTGAAGCAGAAGACGACACTTTACTGGAACCATGGGTAACAGAGGCAGCCCTCTGCCTACGGACAAGTGAAGAGCCTCTTGAGAATTTCTGGGTCGGGATTTAATGGAGAGACCAATCAATACGAGTGATGTTGTGGGTGCCTGCTCCAGACACAGTGATTCATTAATGGAAGAGTCAATGGGAACAAGATTTCCTTTGTAAGTTTGCAATGGGAGGAGCAGCTGAGATGGTTGTGCTGTCATCCAAAGGGACCTGAACAGGCTAGAGATCTGGGCAGAGAAGACTTTCATGAAGTTCTGCAAAGGAAAATGCAAGGCCCTATACATGGGGAAGAATAACCCCATGCACCAACACAGGCTGGGGAAGAGTGACTGGAAAGCAGCTTTGCCAAGGAAAACATTAGGGTCCTGGAAGACAAACTGACCATGCTCCAGCAATGTGTCCTTGTGGCAAAACAGTCTGTCACCTCCTAGGCTGCATTAGGCAAAGCGGTGCCAGCAGAGATCCTTGTCCCCCTGGTTGAGAGCACCACACTGGTGAGAGCACACCTGGAGTGTTGGGTCCAGATCTGGGATCCCAGTACAAGAGGGACATGGATGTTCTGGAGCAAGTCCAGCAGAGGGTCATGAAGGTGATCAAGAGCCTGAGGCATCTGAAATAGAGGGGAAGCTGAGAAGGCTGAGACTGTTCAGCCTGGTGAAGAGAAGGCTCAGGGAGGATCTCATCACTGATATCAGGACCTGAAGGGAAGACAGGAAGAAGATGGAGACAGATACTTCTCAGTGGCGCCCAGTTACAAAGGAAACACAAGCAGTAACAAACACCCTCACAGCAGGAAAACGGAAAGAACAAGTGACCTCTCAGTCCTGTTATTGAGCTGAAGCCTCAGTAACAGTGGATCCATACTGCTTTTCTCAGCCAAGGATCTCAGTTCAGAAACTGCTGTACAGTTCCCATAACAGGCACAGGAAGTGACTCTATGACTTCACTTTTTGCATAAACTGAGAAGCTGCTTTCAGAAAAATATTTAAAGACTCTTCACAATAAAGGCATTTTGAGACTTTAGCCTGTATTATGTTTCCTGTCTGTGAGGAGTCTAGGCCAAAAAAGTTAAGCACCTACTCAAGCATTGATTTCTGTCCTTGTGAATAAGCCAGTCTTCGGCATAAGTTTTATGTCTTCCTTCTTCCTCAAAGAAGCCCTGGTCACATTTTCTTCAGATGTGTTTCCTCTGCTTCCCATGTCTGCCTACTAACCCATGCAAGTGATCCAATTAATCCCTGTAGCACGGACAACGATTTTCAAAGTCAAGCCTCAGAGATTTAGAGGAAGTGCTCTTGACAAAAAATGAGTACCTTTTTAACCTCTTTTGGTATTCCTTTTTTTTTTTTTTGTAGGCTTTAAACTGAGGTTACTGTCCTTTGTAGCTGCTAACATAGAAGCTTCAATAATTATCCCTATAAAATCTAATCCAATCATTAAACAGTAACAGAACAGAGCCCGAAAAGAGATTTTTCAAAGCCACAAAATAACAAATCTGGAATTTTATTTCAAATCTGCTAGATACCAAAATATCACGCTGGTTTTGTCTGGGGCAGAATTAATTGTACTCACAGTGAGTAGTACAGGGCTGTTTGGGATTTGTGCTGAACACAGGATTGATAATATGGAGATTTTTTTAATGTGTAAGGGCTTTTTTTATGAGTATGGCTTGCACAGAGCCAAGGTCTTTTCTGTTTCTTATACTGCCATGGCTGGCAATGGAAGCTGGGGTGCGCTGGAGTTTGGGAGGAGACACGGTCGGGACCCAAAGTGAGCAAAGGGATAGAAGGAGGAAGGACATTTGGAGTGATGGAGTTTGTCTTCCCAAATCACTGTTACATGTGAAGGGGCCCTGCTGTGCTGGAGATGGACACCTGCCTGCCCACAGAAAGCAGTGAATTAATTCCTTGGTTTTTTTTTTTTTTTTTTTTTTTGTTTGAGTGTGTTTTTTCTTTGTGTGAGTGGCTTTTGCTTTCCCTGTCTTTATCTCAACTCACAACTTTTCTGGCTTTTGCCCTTCCAGTTCTTCCCCTCATCATGCTGGTGGAGGAATAAGCAAGCAGCTGTGTGAGGCTTGGTTGCTGGCTGGGGTTAAACACATCAGTCAATAATCAGTCCTCAAATTATCAATTTCCACAGCAATAAGGATTAGTGAATACTCAACATGACACTGTAATTCTTCTCCAGAAAAAAGGTTTATGTAGCTTTTAGAAGTTTCAGCACACATAGCTTCAAATAAAAAATCCTGTTTAGGAGTCTTACACACTGAATGACAAGAAAAAAGAGGAATTTATAGGAAGTTCTTCTCTTGATACCAATTTTCAATTAACAACTGCTGTGAGTATGAATATTTGTGCTTTAGTCTTCTAAATGTTCCAGTGTTGTAATTAATATGATTTGTTCATATTTCAAATATAACCTGTGACTGAGAGATTAATGAAATCAATCTTTTTATATTAACTGCAAAGTTGAAATATATATATATATAATAAATTTGGCTTCATTGTCTTATCATCTAGCTTTTCAACTTCAGTATGGCTCATTTCTGAAAAAGGAAAAACTTGAAAAATAAGTAGAAAAACTAAAGATCTATCAAAATTATGGGAAATAAAAACAAATAGAGACTTTAAAAACAATTATCGGTCAAGTAATTTGCTCAGTATAATTTTGTTCTTCAAAATACAAAAAAATTAGTTGAAGGCATCTCTATATCTTTAATATAAATGGCTTTCTCATCTTAAAACATTTTGGGACAGGTATTTTTTTAATAACAGATTGTATGTAAACATCACTGTAAAGCAAAAGACACCACACGTTTTCCAATCGTCTGTTCCTAAAACCACTGAATATTCATGCTGCAGTGTCAAACAGAGTTTAATACCATGCTGCTGCTGAGAGCTCGGATGAATTTGCCTTACAGCACTTATGGAGGAAGAACAGAAAGGTTCACTTTTCATCCCTTTTTGGCTAAGCCACAGATAGCATGTGAAATCACACAAGATACTCCTGTATGTCAAATTTTCATTAGGGCTGGGGTTAAGCTTTGTTGTAGTAATAGCTCAAACCATAAAGCTTAACTGACCTTTAGTCACAGCAGTTTCCACTAGTGTAGCTTTCCCAGTCATGTCTTTATTCTCACGATGCACCAAATCATTTTGACAACTAACTTGCAATTCCAAAACATCAGCAGCTTGATCTGAGCACATTTTCTTGGCGGTGTCTATGTAGAAATTCTGAAATTAGACAGGATAGCACATTAACTTTCCATGTAAATTGTTATTCCAAACTGATGTGACATGCAAGAGCAACATTCTTTGGGTTATTTCTGTGAGTTTTAACTACAGATCTTTCTGTTTGTCAATGTCATCAATGACATTTACTACAGAGCTTGTCTTTCAGTCATGTACATCACAAAATAACATGACCAGGAGGCACTCTAGGTGAAAAGATTACCTCTAAAACACATCTCCAGTCTTTATTTTCCTTTTTATTTTTGTCTGTATGGTGTCACACAAGCAAAAGGAGATTTATGTATCCCTTTTGGTTGATTCAGATTACTTTCTGATTAACTATTTTTATTGTATCGATTGTTCATTTAATGTGTTCTGTTCCATATTACATCACAAATTCATATAAAGTCTGACATTTCAATTACATTTACCCAGTAGCATTCACAGCATAGTATAGTTAGATGATGGGAACAGACAATTATGGTGTTATTAATTATAGTTTTGTTACATTGGAAAAAGTAAGTTAGATGGCTGCAATATTTGCATCCCTTGAAATTCAAGCTTCATACACACCTTTCCATAATTATGTTGGTTTATTTTTAATTCTGAGGTATTTATGTCATAAATACTTTCAGTCAAATACATATTTTTAGCTGTGTAAGTAACAGTCAATTAAAAGTGCTAAAAATATATCTTTGGCGAATCTCTACAGTAGCTGCACTGTAGGTACAGACCAATTGCAATCATTATTCCAGAGTATATATTTTAGGAAATAATCAGTATAGATTTTCCATTCAAAATCAAATGCAGATTTTTTTCCTTTGCAATGACAAAGCTCATCCTGTTCAGAGAGATAAGGTCATGTTGGTAAATCTGACATTAGTTACACAGTAATAGGATCTGATCTTTTCAGAATCAACCCACAATTTGCAAAAGTGCAACACAAGCCCACATTTTACAACAATTTGCCCTTTTTGAAAAAAGATATTGGCTAGCAACAAAAGAATTCATTCATAATGGAAATAGAAAATTTGGAAAAGCATAATATGAAAAATAGATGAGGATGAAATCTATAAAACGCAGGGATGATTTTGCCCAGTGGGTGGGCCACAACACTACACAAGTGGAAGACCCTTATTTTTCAATTAGAGGAGTCTATGGTACTTTTCTCCTTCTTCCTAAAAAAACCCCAAGCCCACAAGATCGATCCCCAGGGGTCAGCTGAGTTACAGTATTCAGCGCACGTTTGTGCTCTATGGGTCGTGCAACGCTGGGTACCGCTCACCTTGGTTGCAAAAGAACCTCTGAGGCCCAGCAAAGCTGCAAGCAGGGATGTAATTCACAAAAAACTCAGGCACTTGTAAAAAAGAAATTCAGCCAAGAAATATTTTGTGAAGAGGACAGAAATGTCAGGAGAAATTCTCCACAGCAGAGAGCTAAAATAACCCAGTGGAAAAGGCACTGTTCAAACTAAGACTGTGCTCAGTCTGTTGTGGAGTAGGTTCACAGAGGCTACAGGGTCTTTAGCTTTCTTCCACCAGGAGGACATGGTCTTTCTTTCATCTCCTTTTCTTGGTCTTCTGCACCTAAACATGCCTGTATACTCCACCCATTTGTTGCCAGACTGCGCCAATTATATGAACATTCACTTTACAGGCAGGTATGGAGAAATGTCCACCTTCTGCTTGGGGAAAATAAATGCCTAAATCACTATGTTTCAGAGCTGCCACTAAATTAGTCCCATCCTTGGTATCAGTCATACCTCCTTATCACAAATTAAAGGTCTTGGAAGGGGTAGGTAACTAATATTCATAGGCAGATTATTGCAGTGTCCCAGTAGTTTGGCATACTTAGCACACAGAAAGCTTTCACTTAATGGTCAGTTCTCAGGGAAGAATGAAACCTTAATTTAAACTGTAGACATAAAAAATAGAAGTGGGCTTTTGTTGTTGTTGTTGTTGGGTGTTTTTTTTTTAACATGAATTTTCTTATTTTTTAGTCAGCTCCTTATTTACCCTATTAATACTAACAATCAATGTGATGTATGAGTATGTTGAGTTTATTTATTTTGCACTGCCTTAACTAATTAAAAACAAGCCCTGGTATCAAATTAGAAAGATCCCCTCATTAAGAAAAATGTATCTGGAATTTGTGTTAATCTTACAATTCATCAGCAAAACCACACGCTGTGAAAAAGTAGTTACCTGGGGCACCTTGTAAACAAATTAAAATATGCAAAACTCAAACATTTAAGAACAAATGGGATTACAGAAAATGAACTGTCACATCACTTTATGCTGAAATCTGATAGCATTTTAACATCCTTAATAGCACTATAGATATCAATTATACTAGAGACCAACAAAGATAAGTTGCTCTTTTAAAATTACATAACAGAGAAGACTTACAGTTGTCTTTCAAATGCTTGGCAAACTTAACACAGAATTTCTATCTAGGCAGAGTCATTGTTCCACTAATTTAAAGAAGTCAGGATATCAGCCATGGTTTTCAATAGTTACTGCCAGAAAAAACATTAATTCAATTAAAAACTCATAATCTGAGCTGCAGTCATTTGTTATAAGAGACTACTCAAGAGGAAACCCCAAAGCTCAGTATTTGGAAAATAGAACCAACATCTACAGGTGCACGAACTAAAAATTTTACAGCAATGGCTAAGAATTGCCCATTACATCTTCAGGTTTGCTTGTGGTCCAGGAACAACTCAGGAGTCAAAGCATAAATTCAGAAAGGTAAATGAGTCTAAATATGCACAGTCCTCAGGAAAGAGGAGGCGTTGTCAAACAGGATAAACACAAAAAAGTGTGAGAGCTGAGGTAAGAACCAAAGGGCTGGAGATGCATTACTTCAGTAAGAACAGAAGTGTCAGAATTCAGCAGAAGCTGTAAAAGAGTGCTGTTTTTGTTGAAGGTGCACGAACTGAAGAGATTGCAGAAGCAAACAGTTTCAGAGTAAGGGATTTGAATTAGTTTCCCTTGATCACCTGAAGAGTTTAATGCACTGCATCCATGGGTCTTTGTGTCTCTTTGTGTGTGTGTACATGAGCTCTCTTCTGCAAGCAAGGCTTCCCTCTGCTTGTCTGCTCCAGAAGCAGTGAAATCTGACAATAGTTCTTATGAGTAGCATTGGACAAATAGTAATGTTTTCCCTATCTACAGCCACAGTTACACAAAAACTGTTCCCAAAATGCTGATTTCTCCTGCATAAGTGTCTGCTCTCATCCTCTTCTCATAGCTTCAAGCTCTGTTCTCCTCTGACTTAAAAAATTTGGGCTATCAACAATGTGAAATCTTTTTTCATTACTGTGTCTAATTGTTTTTTAAACTCATTTATGTTTCTGTTATCAGTATCACGCGGCTATGAGTTCCAGAATTTATTTCTGCACTGAAATTTACTTTGGGTTATGAGGTTTCTTTTTTACCACCCTAACTCATAATTTCCTGCTGGTGCTGTAATTCTTCTCCATTAATTTTCCCCAATCATTCAGATTTTTACTCTTTTTCTTGAGTAACATCTTTTTTAGGTATAAGAGTTTCTGGTCTTTAATATTTCCCCTTGAGGAGTCAAATTATAACTCATATTGCACTGACTCTGGAAACTCTTGCTCCTTTGCAAGATACAGTCCAAAAATACTGGAGCCAGTCCCTAGCCCCTAGCCCACACATGCTTCAGACAGCAGTAGTTGGTCACAACTACTCAATCAGCCCATAAAATAACACAGTACTTACCAAAAAAGAAAAAAAAAAAAAAAAACAAAAAAACAAAAAAAAAAAAAAAAAAACAAAAAAAAAAAAAAAAAACAAAAAAAAAAACCCCGCACACCAAAAAACCAAACCAAACCAAGAAAACCCACACAAAAACAAACAAAAAACCAAACAAATAAGCCCTCCCCCCCCCCCCCAAAAAAAAACCAGCCAAAAAACCCACCAAAAACTCCCACAAAAAACCAACAATAACAGAATCACAAAACAAGCAAACAAAAATCCCCACTCTGCTCCAATTTTGGAAGTGTACAGCAAAATTATTGTAATCACTGAGATAGAACACAAGAAGGAGAAGCTCTTAGAGCAAGTAAGAAAAAAGTCTTTTAAATCTGGTTACAAAAAAAGAAAATAATTCATGTTCATAATACACATTATTGTTCGGTTGATTTTTTTTTTTAAGGAAAGAATACCTCAACAGTATCTAGAACATTCAGAGTAAAGAAGGAAACAACATTTGTTTAAAGTACAGAAAAATGTGGGAGTAAATATGAAACCAACAGCTGTCATAATCTCTGAAAATATGGTGAGAGATGTAGTGGCATAAACTAATCTGACAAAACTATGCTTTTCCAGACTGAAAGTCAAGCTGTTACGTGATTACAAATGACTCCAGTGAAGAGGAGTACTCATTTGCTGGAGCAATCAGTGCTGGACATGGCACTACACCTTTGGAGTAGTAACTTGACATTATTACAAGTCACCCATGCTAGTAGATAGAGAACATAAACCTTTTACTGCAATCTTTAAAAACAACTTGGAGTGGTAATAGTTAGAGCCATCAGAAACCGAAGCCAAAGCTCCAGATACACATTTGTTGCTTTGGCATATACTGCATGGGTATATTTATCTCTAAAATGCTTAATTGCTGCACACACCTTTACACCAGAAGAAAAAACATATACATAGAATGAAAGTGTGATGGATGATTTCACTGTCCAAACACAGAAAACAAAGACAATTTACCCCCACAAGCTGCATACGGCTGTTCTGCAAGTGTCACACAGCACTGTATTCACCAGGAAGCCCAAGCCAGGCTGGATGAAGTTTTAGTTTTAAATATTTTGCGGAGTATTTAAAGGAAATTGTGAGAGGGTGGTAGAGAGAGAGACATAATTTCTGATTCATAAAGAAGACTTCATAAAGAAGGCTACAGAATTACAACCTACCTATATCATTTTGCTCCCACAGTCATTATATCTGCATGACTTTCTGCAAGGACAGTTTGGAACTACAGTGGGTCAGAAAATAATCACAGATTTTTGTTTGCTATGTCCTATCAGCCAGAGTAAATGCTATCACATTCAGAGCCTTAGACCATCCTGAGTCACAGATCAGAATTACTTTTGGGTTGGAAGAGCATATGTTGGAGTACATTCTGGAGCAACTACATTGGTCAGATTTACACTAATGCTTGCCATCAGGTGATCCCCCCTCTATTCCACTCTGGTGGCACCCCACCCAGAGTACTGCATCCAACTCCGGGGCCCCCAGCGTAAGTAGAACATTGATCTGCTGGAGTGGGCCCAGAGGAGGGCCACTAACATGACCTGGAGCACCTTTCCTATGAAAATAGGCTGAGAGAACTGGGGTTGTTCAGCCTGGAAAAGAGAAGGCTCTGCAGAAACTTGGCAGCTTTCAGTACCTAAAGGGAGACTATAGTAGAGGAGAGGAGGGGTTTTTTATCAGGTAGTGTAGTGATAGAAGAAGGGGAATGGTTTTAAACTGAAAGTCAGTAGGTTTAGGTTAGATTTTAGGAAGAAATTATTTTCTGTGGGGATGATGAAGCACTGGCTTGGGCTGCCCAGGAACACTGTGGGTGCCTCATCCCTGGAAGTGTTCAAGGCCAGGTTGGAATGGGGCTTTAAGCAACCTGGTCCAAAGGAAGGTGTCCCAGCCCATGGGAGTGGGTTGGAAGTAGATGATCTTTAAGGCCCCTTCCAACCCAAACCATTTTATGATTCTATGAAAATATATTTCACCTACTGTATGACTAGAAATCTGAATGGGTGCTCTTACCTAACAGATGGGAAACACAAATTTATGTAATGGGAACACACACACAGGAATTGCTGACATGTCTCAAAATCTGTGTTATTATGGCAGACAATTAGGATTGATTTATTCCACTTGAAAAGAAACAATTACCTTTGGATTGTTATTCACTTGTATCCCAAGGTAGCCTTCTTGTATGATCTATTGGCAAACCAACTGACCTTGCACATCAAGGTAATTTTTGCAAGGGCACAGTGTACCCACAACAAAGGGTAGTGACAAGGGTCTATGATTTTGTAGCAAAGAATTTTAACAGTCTTTCCCATTGCACAGATTCCAGTGCATGATATGAAGTCTTCATTTTCCACAGTCCACTGGAGTGTGGAAAAGGAGAAGAGCTAGTTCGAAGATACTTCAGAAAGGCCATGGGCAATAAAGAGGATCCTCATTTAGCCTTATTAATATACAGGATGAGAGCACTCTGGAGAATTATTATTTGCCTGCAGGACTCATAAAGTACTATAAACTGCAGATTAACTATTTTGACAAAGAAGGGGTCAAGGTTATATCGCTTCAAAGACAGAAAATTTTGTATTAATTTGTGAGTTATTCTCTGCCTAAAAGAGACAAAAACTACATGATCAAACCAAGTTTTGAGATCCAGATTCAGGTGCTTCATAAATTTCTTCCTTACATGGTGCTTTCTGTACATACCAACAATATCACAATTAATTGGACTTTCATTGTCAGTAGACTGGGTTTTATCATAGAATCACAGAATGGTTTGGGCTGGAAAAGACCTTAAAGGCCATCTAGTTCCACCCCCACTGCCATGGGCAGGGACACCTTCCACTAGACCAGGTTGATCCTGGTTCTTTTCCCAAAGGCTAAAAAGAGGGAAACTGTGAATAAAATAAAAATGCTTGTTTGCAGGCTAGTGCTACTGTAGGTGCATTCTAAGGGTTCAAACACGGTATATGTTTTCCCGTAGGGACTGGATTAGTTAATCCCTGTTCGGCGCTTGAATAAGAATACTTGGATTTAAAACCAAAACAAACCAGAGCAGAAAGCCATGTTCCAGCCAGATCCATTTCGACAAAAATAAATAAATAAATAAATAAATAAAAATCTACTGAGCCCATTGGTCTTGGACAAACCAGTGGCACCGCACCCTGCCCGACACGGAATTTGTCTGTGAGCTGGGACAAGCAATGACATCCAGACAGAAAGAAATAAGCGGGAAGGAGGCGGCTGGCACCGCTAGAGGGCTCCGCATCCCGGCGCATCCCTGCGCGTCCCGGCGCTCCGCCGAGCGCTCCCCGCGGAAAGCACTGGCGGGACCGCGGCTCAGCGATGAAACTGGAAAGCCTGGCATCCCAACTTTCCTCCGACAAGGACTTCTCCTTCTGGTCCACCGCTTTCTCCCCGTTTGAAACGACGCACAACAAATGTCGTGGTTATATGTGACACTACGGAGAAAGAGAGCAACGCTTGACCAGAGTTGATTTTTTGGGATGCAATGTGGTGAAACGTAAAGATCTTGTAATTTAACAGGCTGCAGTTTAATAATTGCTGTAGGGGAGGCGGGGAATAAAGGAGGGGGTAAAAGGGATCCAGCTGACAGGATGACCTTTAAAAAGGGCTGTTGTACGTGAACAGTACATGCTTTCTCGGGAAGTTTTGCGAGGGCTTTAAGGAGGTGAGGAAATACTGCCAGTCTGCACTGACAGTTCCCACAGTTCAGGTAAATTTTCTGCAGCTACTGGAAACAAAATAAGTTGCATTATGTAATCAATAAAAAACCACACAAGAGTGTATTTCTATGGCATTCTACTGAAAATCTTTACTTGCTCCAGAAATTCAGAATCCCAAGATTTTAGTTCTTAATCCAATGACTTTCATATACTCATTCACTGTTCACAGTATTTGTTTAATCATTTGTTGAATGAGATCTTTTTCTCTCCACAAATTTTTCCCAGAATAGTACTGCTTGTGTCTCAAGAGACTTTAGAATTAAGTTTTGCTACCAAAGATCTTTTATATCTCTGGGTAACTGAGGCTGTCAGCCCCTTTTTCCCAGATATTTTTTTCCCCTGCCCTGTCTGTCTACAAGCAAAAGAGAACAGAAAATTACTTTGGGCACCCTTGAGTGGCCTGGGAGGAAACAATGCTGTATTAGCCAGCACAAAATCACCAGGCTTAGACCTTCAGCTTAGTGTTACAAATCAAAAAGGCTATTTAAAATTCTTTTAGCAGTAGTGCAAATGCAAAATGCAGAGTTGTATAATGCCCTCCCAGCTCCATCTCCTCCCTCTTCTCTCCCTGCTAAATACATAAAGGGGGAGTGCTTGATGCCCTGTGCCTCAGAGAAGAGAATAGTTTTTTCATCTTTACTGTAATGTGGATGATAATATTCCATTTATTTTTGCAGCGATGTCTTTATGTTAAGGTTTGGTGCTTTTTTCTGAGTACTTAGTCTTAAACAGCATTTTGTCTCTTCAATACACCATGCGGGGAAAGAAAAGTATTGTTTTGTGCATTTTATATGCTGGCATTTCAAAATGTACCCTATTCCACATTGCTTCAAAAAGTGGGTAGGAACTGGTGAGATGCCACCAGCTGTCACCTTTCTACACACCCTGAACTCTTCAGCAGCCTGCCTTCCCTGCCATTAGGCACAGAAATTGCAGCCACACCTGTGAGCTCTCGGCTAAAGAAATTAAGCTTGGGCTGTTTCAGATTGGGCAATGGAACTCAGTATCAAATCCCGTGGAAATCCTGGTTTCCATGGCACTCACAACAGCCCTGAAAAGCAGCAAGAAGAGGATCCCACAGTTTCATAGTGAGTCTGATGCTTCACCCCAAGGCTGGCTTTGCTTTTCTCCTGGGTTAACCACTCACTAAACAGTGAAGTTCTTGTGAGGAAAACTGTATACACCTGAAGACTAAATTAATGAAGTCTACTTTCGTATTACAAATGCACCTCACCTTGGCAAATGGAGCTGCTTGTTTGTTCAAACACTATGAAAAGTTGTATTTTGCGCTATCACTACTTAAGCAGAAGATGTGAACTCTTTTCATTTGTCTTTAATAGAACATTAACTGGAAATATAATTACAAGGGAGAGCTAATTACCTGCAGGTTTGCCAACCTGCAGATGGAATATACTCAACAGACTGAAATCTGAAGGCTGAAAATTATGTGAATGTAACTGCAGTTTAGTGTGTGGAAAATTTGAATTGAAACTGACTGAAAAGAAGAATGAAATTTCCTTTAACTCCTGACACAGGACTCGAAATGAGGCAGCCTTCACTGCACTGTTGTTCCATCTGTCTCTCCCTCAGTCCTCAGATCCTCTCTGCCCTCTATTTAAATAACATCCACACTGGTTCAGGTGAAAATGCATCTTACAGAGTATTTTTTCTTCACCATTGCCTTAAGCAGACACCAAGAAAAAGTAAGAACAGAGAAAGTCAGGATCTGTTACATCCAAATACCTTCTCAGCCTCTTACTATTTTCAGCTCAGGGAATTTCCCGAGTTTGACGTGGTTTTTCTGTTAGCAACACTCAAAGCGTGTCTCTTCCAAGTATTTGTCCAGTCTCCCCTTGAACTTCTAATCCACTTCCAGCCTTGTTCTGACTCCCCTCAGTCTGAATGTATCCTGCCCCATTTCCTCTAATTGTGGTCCTGCAGAGACTAGGGGATGGCGGGGGGTGAGATTTTTAAAATAGATTGTTTTCAAGTTCTGACTGCTGTGCTGGCCTTCCTAGCATGAGTCTGCAAGTCCAGCTGCAGAACTCACCCTTTACCTCCTCTTACTGCTTGACAGAAAATGCTGTGCACAGCAGACTTCAGCCTCGGGAAAGCAGCAGGACACTGAGTTGGTAAGAATTAAATGCTTCAGACTGGATTCAGTCCTCAGACCCTGGGTGTAAATTTGCACTCACTCTCTGTAACTTGAAAGCATTATTCTGGATTTACTCAGTCATGGCTGAATTCAGCATCAGGCTTCTTGTTTTTCAAAATCATCTGGTTTTCAGGCCACAGCAGGGAATGTAACAGCAGGAATGAAAAGAAAATGGGTTATTTTATTAGCAAAATGCATTGCTTTTCTACCAGGTATTTCTGCAATGTTTCAATTCCTTCAAGAATTTTGCCTTCTCACACACATATGCACATATAAATGTACACAGAGATATGAGCATATAAATATTTCAGCTTGCCTACTAGAAGCCAGCCTGTTTTGTCAGAAAGAAACTATTCTGCCCCATTTTTCACTTCCCTTTTAATTCTTTATTCTCTGACATAATGTCACAGTTCTGACAATTAATTCCCTTGCAGCTGTGCTGAACTGCACACCAATGGTTAGCAAACCCAGCCAAGTCATAGGGGTCTTTGATTTGTTGGCAACACTGAACCAAGTCCTGTAAAGGATCTGGATTTTTCCTCATCAGAAAGGATGTTCACATCTTGATACTTTTGGCAAAATGGGAAGTACCCACCCACCAGAAAAAAAAATCACTTCTGGTTACAAATACTTACCAAAACTATTAGAGGAAGACTTTTGGTCTGTTTCTGCCAAATGACTAGTTGGCATTTTAGATTTTGAATTTCCTCAGTTCATTACAGGGAGCAAGAATTAAGGGAAAGAAAGGCTTTCAAGACCATTTTCCTGGGTATCAAAATGAAACTGTGTGATACCATGTGCCCAATTCTGCCTTCTGCTGCCACCCTCCCTCCTAGGCACTGACTCTACTGAAGGTCCGAGTTCTCTCCCAGAGAGAGGCTGTAGCCCAGTCTGCCCCAATACCAAGATGTGAAAATGAGAATTAAATATTCCTCTGTGCTCATAACTGTTTTCCATTGCTTTTGTTGCATCCCCTCCCTTTCCAGGTTCTCTCCTGAGAGCCGGCCTTGTGGGACAGGCCTGGCACTCCAACAGTGTTCAGAGCAATGCCTCAATGGCATTTAAAAGGCCTTTTAAGTCCATTCAGAAAGAGTCAGCTGAGAAGAGAGGATCTCTACAAATCTCAACCCATTATTTCCTGACTTTAAAACAAACAAACAAAAAAAACACACACAAAAAACCCCCACAAACCAAAAAAAAAAAAACAAAAAAAACCCACAAAAACCAACCAAACAAAAACCCCAAGAAACAAACAAACAAAAAACAAAACAAAAATACCCCACAAACAAACAAACAAACCTGGAAAGTCATCCTAAGAAGCATGGAAAACACCGATGGTGGCACTTTGTTCATATGCTAAGAAATGTCAAATAGCAGAAGAAGGTTCATATTCAATAATTTTTCTTTGTACCAAAGATACCTTTGGTAAAACTTTGGTTGTTAGTTCCACCATTCTGTAAATGACACTAAGGATTGCACAGCCTTGAAACTGGAGATTACTCATCCCCAGTTAATGTTTGTTTGTTCATGTTCAGCATATGTCCAGCATCATGCAATAGTGTCTGAACTTGGCAGGTAGTTTAATGTATGGAACCAGACCTTTTAAATCCCTTGTTTAAAACTTTGCTGAAAGACTCTATGTGTAGAATACATTCTAAACAATAAGTATCTGAATTTCTTAACCAAAATAATGAAGTAAATAATTCCCATATTACATTTACAAGTTTACAGAAACCAAGAAGACACCCAGGTTAGTGGGGCTTTAAGCACAGTTGCAGTAAACTAAAACATTAAACAGCTGTTGGGATGGAGAGTTCTGCTGTTAAATTCTGATCTGTCAGGGTATCCACAGAAATTTTCAGAGGGCTTTTCCATAGTGACCACATATATACACCAGGAGATTCTTTGAGCATATAAATACTTGATTAGTGGACAACTCTTCAAACTATTGACACAGGGCAAAGAGCTGTGTAATTCTCATGAGTTTCATCAATAAGACTCCTTTGGTTTCCTCAGTCCACCGAATTACCTTGGGGATTTAGAAAAGATTTTATTTCTGCAGTCTAAAATTTCATCTCAGTCAGGCTTTGAGCCAAACTTAACTGTTCACTTGCTTTTCAGTTCAGCAGCCAGCCTTTAAAAATATAATGCTGTCTTCTCCAGAGATTTTGTGCCCAGCATTCAGATGGTCAGCTGGGTCTTTTTTTCTGATGTGAATATTTTCTTCTCAGGACTTTGAAACTGAGATAACTCTAAATGAGTTCACAGAAGGTTTCAAAAAGATTATTATTACATCAATCTTATGCCAGTTTTGAGAGGTAATATTTGCACTTCTATTAATTGCACAGGAACGACAATTTTCTCATCCTTCCTAATAGTTAATAGTCCGAACATGCAGGTTAGGTCTCCCCTTCATGACATGTGTTGCATGTCTGATTTTCAGTAGATGATTATGACCCATATTGCAGAAAAGTTTGCAAGGAGCATTGCATGCTGCTCTCCCAGATCTACCAACTTGGCTCTCGTGCTTTGGCTCCGGGAGAAAAAAGGCAAACATGTCCAATCAAACTGGCAGCTTCGGCAAGAGAAGGACCTTTTTCCTCAGCTGAAATGACTGCTGACCTCCAGTCTTCTATAATTTCTTTCATCTGGTTTGCAAAATGAGGGCAGGCAGGAGAGGAGGAGGCTGGGCTCTTGGTTGCTGTGGCAGGAGTCAGTCATTGTTGCCTCAGGAAACTGCCTGGCACTGCCAACCAGAAACAAAGGGCTCAGGAGAGAAAGACTCACCAAGCCGGATGTGAGAAGTCATTTCTTTCCCCAGGGCTGCTCTTTTCTGTGATTTTACCAAAACCACAACTTGCAGAAGTAGAGTGCTGTATGGGGGCACAGCATTGAGCAGGTGCAAAACGTTCCAGCTCCAGGAAAACAAGGCTGCCCCCCAGCTGTGCCTTCAGCCAGCCACCACCAGCATATCAGGGCTGCTGTAGATCACACAAGCAAAGAGGCATGGACAGAAGTGAGGTTGTCCCAGCTCAAACAAAATGGCAGACCTGTAATTACCCTGGCTAATTTGCAGAAAGGTGAGGTGGCTGGTGCTTTTTTCAAGCTGGTTGAAAAATGGCTTGTTGAGAGTTTAGTGAAACCAACTCAGATTCTCAAAATAGTTTGCCTGGTTTTGGCTGTTGGTGTCTTCTTGACCCACTGAGAAACAGATTAATGCAATAAAAATATCTAAGCAGCTGAATAAATCAGTCTATTAAAATGAGTGTGGATCCTTGGGTGAGTACAGCTATGTACAGTTTTCATTGCTTACAGGAGTAGAGCCTCAGAGACCCACACATTCACACTTACTGAAGTTTCCTACTGTGAACAATCCCCTTTGGTAAGTGGAAAAATCTCGCTTTGGCCTTGGACAAGCCCAAGAGCTGGCAAAGTCAGGACCTTGGAAACAACATTTTCTACAGCAGTGTGTGTTTTCTGGCACAAAGGAAGCTGAATAATCTATGAGATATATAAATCTTGTATGTCTTAAACCAAAAGGTATTCAGGGAACAAACTCCATGTTTCCACAGATGAGGACAGTGCTTAACATATTGTGGGTACTATCAAAATTCAAATAAAAACCAGGGAAAATAAATTGACATCATTTATTTATTTGCTTCTTTGTGAATATATAAGAAGAATGACAAAAAAAGAATATACAGTTTGTTATCATTAATCCTCTGGTTTAATAATCTTTTATTTATTTTTGTGTAGAAAGCTTCAGAACTAAGAATCCATCTATGTTTTCTGGGTAACTGACATTTGAAAGCTTATAAAAGTAATGCAGGTCTCAGGTTAGTCTCACCATCCAACACTTCAGCTTTTTAGATAACTAATAAGATCAACAGCAGGTGACACGGCATGTAACAATGGCTCTAGGGACAAAATTCTCAAATCTACCTGGAGCTGGACTGAAATCTCTCATTAATTTCACATGGATCATCAAAGAGCATCTGTGAGGTAGCAACAGTTTGTGGATGGCACAGTCCTGCTTGCCAGCAGAAGTCTTCCCTTCAGCACTACTCTTTTCCAAAGACATAAACTCCCAAATTATTCAGTCCTACTGTGAATTAAAAACCTGTGTCATAGGCAACCTGAGGGCACCCCTGATGCATCCTTTCGAGACAGAATTTATTGGGTCAGCAGCTTCTCACTCCTCCTAGCCCATTTGGCCACCTCTACAGCCAGCATGTTATCAACAGGGAAATACACTTCGTGTGACAGTAACTGGCCCCCTTTTGAGGCCCCATTTTACTCTGCCAAACTCAAAAAAAGCTTTAATGCAAGTGTGAGCCAGACCCAGGGAGGAGTAGGAAGCCACACTTACAGTGCAGAGCTTTTTGAAGTCAGCGAGTTTTACTGTGTTCTGGTTTTAGCAAACCTTTGCAGGAGGTGGTCTGTGTGGTTTTGTGACCCAAAAGTTTCACTTTAAGTTTAGGGGGTTGGGTGAAAGAAGACAGTTGAGAAGAAACTGGGTGAAAGATCCACACATATCTTTGAAAGCTGCATAAAGTTTTCACTGAACTGCATGGTTTCTAGTCCAAAGTAGGATTTCATTGGAATTCTCCAGGAAAATTTCTAAGAGCTTGAATTTTGATCCATCAGAAATAAAAGATCTTGTATTTTGAACCACCTTATTTCATTATTTTAATAGTCTAACATTTGTAGATTGTGGCATAAATATTTTCTGATATCTTAGAACTTAATATAAGTAAGACTGCAGTTTCAAAGTTTCATACTTCCTCTCTCCCCTCCACCCCAAAAGGCTTTGCAAGATTCATATAATGAAAGGAGAAAAGCAGAGACTATTAAACATTCTTCTGATAAAAGCAGTATTACTGATAGAAATTTCTAGGTTTGAATAGTCCTCATCACTTTTCTCTTACAACCTTTAGAATATCCTTTATAGCATTTTATAATGTAGCTATCTAAAACTTCTATATTAAGCCCTGGATTCAAGCAGGTATTCTTTTTTTTTTTTTTTTTTTTTTTGTGATTTTACAGGTACAATTGGTACATTGCTCCTGGCAGACTGGCAAGATAGCACACAGGAATTATCTCATTTAACTGTAGATCAATGCCATGACTGCAACAATAAAATTGTAGGAAAATTGTACAGTAACTACAAGGTTATTATCAATCACTTTTAGCTCTGCAGTGGCACAGGAGAGAGGACAGATACTGTAATAGGCTCTCTACTAAGTACTTTCCATTAATATACTCTGTTTCTTACAGTCTTGCACATCTCTTACTCCCAATGGTTACTTTTGTCTTGCTTGTGATAGAAGTAGGAAAATCATCCCAAGTAAATATATCAAGTAAATATATCAGGGTGAATGTTGCTTTTCCTCTTATGGACCAAAAGGCTTATTTAGTTATTTATTATTTGCTAGAAATATATCACAGGGACATTTAATAAAAGCAAGATGTATCTTTCTTTTGTCTGGTAATTATTAAGTCACAGCCCTGAGTGGAAGACAAAGCTAAAGTGAAGGTCCACAGCAGATTTCCAGTGTAGGCAGGTGTTCCCTCACTGAACATGGCAGCTTTACAGAGGCATAAAATGAAGAGATCAAATCAAATCCCAGTCTTAAACAATTGATCAGATTTTAACAGTTAATGAGTGCATAGAGGCAAGAACGGAGCCACACACTTTTTCACTGCTGTGAAAGCTCTCTCATGATCATGGTAGAATTCAGTGTTTTGGGCCAGGGAAACAGTAACACATTTTGGCACAAAGGAATGTAAGGGATTTTGTTCCAGAAGAGACCTAAGTACAGTAGTCAACTGCCATAGCATTTCTTCCTACTTGCATACATTTCATTTTTCCACTATCAAGGGAGGAGGAGGGGGGACTTCCCAGAGAGTAAGGTGGCAAATTTATTCTGATTGTCAGTAAAAAATTTGGTGTCACTCAAGAAAGGGCTGCCCAGTGATGATCTCTAACTGCTTCAGAATTATTTTGCAAAACTCATACCTAATATTATTTCATAGGGCTATTTTAACACAGAAATTCTTCCTAAGACTTGATGGAGATGTATAGGGACACATTACAAACTCATGACAACTACATTCTTGTAAAATACCGTGGTTGCTTGTGAATTCATTTTGTAGGCTGACTGTTTGACAAACTTTGTATCTGGGATCTCAGTCTATATTTTTTGTCAAAAACTACAGAGAAAAAATTCTGCCCAGAGATTTAGTTCAGGACAAAACAGATCTGCTAGCCAAGAAACCTCACCACTAACCTGCTGAGTGACTGCAGGCAAGTCTTCTGCTGTATATTCTCTCTCACATGCATTCTCCACCTATTCAGAACATACGAATATCTGCTGGAATTGCCACTCACTGCATGTTTCTGCAGGGCTCAGAGATCTCAAGGCCCTCACTCCACGTGGCCCTGTAGGTGAAGCCATGACTATAAATATCTGTGCAATGGCTTTTTACCATTACACCGTTTCCTAGTGGAATTTTATCTCATCCAAATATCCTTCTCTTATTTTCCAGCCATCAGCCAAGGCAAGTCCCCAGGTGTAAGAAGGTCTCCAGCTGCCTAGAAACTGAAGCTGCAAGTATTAAATACCTCCCCAGGATCCTTATAGCTAGCAGCAGCCTTTTGTTCCCGTCTCTTTTCATTACCTTTATGTAGTTCTTTTGTACAGCTGATAGCAACATGAAAAATGTGGGGAAAAAAATCAAGATTTCCTTAGGCTTGACAAAACAGGCACATGCACACATCACAAATATTTATATATTTATAAAATATATTTTGAATACAGAATGATGGAACCATTCTAAATGAAGCAGAGGTCTGAGGTCAGAAGACCTCCCCGAAATTATGATTAAGGATGTGAAGTTCAGTTGATTTGAATAGAGTCAGCTGCTAAAGAAAATAGTCTCCAACAACCAACTTATTTATCATAAAAAATGGCATCCTTACGTAAAGGTGCTCATCAGAGCGCCAATATCTTAAACTCAATAAAAAAAATGTAAACCTGATTCCTCAAAACAAAGAGCTGCCTTTTGTGAAGGTCCACCCTGTATTTGGGTCACCACGACAATAATTACCAAGCTGCTCACAGTGTTATCTGAGACACCAAGGGGACCTGCCTTGCACAAAATAGGAAGCAGAATGCAGTACAGTGTATTTCACAGGGCCATAAGGTAAGCATTGATGAATATTGAGATTAAATGACAGGCACAGAAACAAATGCTAGTAAGCAACTGGATCAGTTCATAGCTTGCCTCACTGCCCATGATTTCTTTTCAGGCCACATAACATGTTTCAGTCACATCAACTGTAACGCCAGCCTTAACCTTGATACAGGCTGTTTTTGCAGGTTTATTTTTTTTCTCTCCAGATGGCAAGCAAGGTTCCTCTCTTCTTCACTGTTTGCAAACAAGGCAGCCCTCTCACCTTTAGAAACATTTATGTATGTTCATGGCTGTCCTGCTGATTTCAAAATAATTTTGTCACAGGGAAAGGCTAATGTGTGGCAGCAGAGCAAGAGGAGAGCTACATGGAAGTATGCCTCAAGTACCACTAAGGCAAATACTCCAGCAATTAATGCAGAGAAAAGTGACTGCTGAATACAAAACACAGCCTTTATGAAAGTACTAACAGGAGGCTTTAAAAGTAGAAGCCCATGAGCTGTCTCAATCTCATGGTTCCTCTGAAATTAAGTGCCCCATTAATGGTTACATGTTCAGTGTGCAGGTGAGACTGTTATCAAATCCATCACTATTCAGTAAAAAAACCCAGGGTGAAATTCTGTGCTGCGTCACAAAAAAATTACAGCTGAGGAAGAAGGAGCTTTGATGGCTTAAAACAGCCTTCTTATCATCCAACTTTTAGCTGTCCCAGGAGCTATAGCTGGCATCGACCTGTTTTATGCCCTACCACCTCATTTTTTACCAAGGCCCTTCAGAACAGAGGGAGCACTGCAAGAAGGTGCAGGAGCTACTGTCCAAGGATGTGTTTATTTCAGTCAGATGTGGTGAAGGCATGCTCAGAAGAGGAGATATGGGAGATAGAAGAGAGAATAAAATTAGGGAACTGAAGAGCAGCTGTTCAAATTAACTCATTGCATCTGTCTAAAGTCATACAAAAAGAAATAATTTCACCCAAGAGCAAATCTTCCAAATGGCAATTTATTTTCTAGAAATAATTTAATGACACAGAACTACTTGAGTGTTGGTATTTTACATACAAATAAAAATGGTAAGTCTTTGCACTTCAGTGTTGTCATCTAAATTAGACTTTTGAGACTAAGTCCTCTGTGGGTATAAATTAGCATGGCTCCACTAATGCTAGAGGAATTATTTATGCACCAGAAGGGGAAATAGTATAGGGAAAAGACTTTTTTGCCTATGAAACACTATCTCAGTACTGATTGTTTTTTATTTAAATTATTAATCCTCTGGGCATCTCCAGTGAATTGATTTTAAAACATTTGTAGATCTGGAGAATGCATATATAGATTCATGAATTGATAGGACAAACCTTTTAGCTCTCAAAAAGATGAAGGACAGGGCTGAACCACATAGGACAAGGGGAATCTATAACCAAGGTTTCTAGGTGGCTTATGCCAAACTCCTGCAATTTTGGCTTTAAAGGCCACAATTACCAACAGGGAAAAGGGTCATAAAAAATAGATATTCTCACATTTAGAGAAAAAAAATTCCTTTATTATTAATTATTGTCAGAGCCAGTATAGTCTCTGAACTTTCAGTTCCCCTGGTGGAGAATTTAAACCTTTCTAAAGAGAAAGGACACACAGCAGAACATGTTCCTCACCCCACTGGTATGTGCCATTTGTATCCTCACATGGGATGTAATCCTCTGCAAGAATGTACATGAGTCACAAAAGAGTAGTAAAAATTCATCTTCTTTTTTATAATAGGATTTAAATCCTTGTCAAAAAAAAAAAAAAAGGTGCAAGTTACAGGTAGAAGGAATTGTGCCTCTGAACTCTCAGAGACACAAGACCCACACATCAAAATCTCTGGACTCAGTCCCATGGCTGCATTCAGCATTACCTTTGAGCCAAAGACTTTGTACTTTATTGCAACTGGCTGTGATCCCTTCAAACAGGGGGACTACCACTGGGCTCTTCATCTTTCTGTGGTACATTGATGGTGCTTCAAAGGTGATACAATATTGTTTTGTGGGTTTAGGGTTTTTTCTTGTCTTTTTGTTCTCAGGAGACATTAGGTAATGGTACTTTTACCCGCTGATGTGCATCAAGACACTTCTGTTGTGAAATGTTCCTTGGGAGTGTTGGAAAGCCAACAGTTGTTCTCCTTTCTAATACTGTTTATTTCAAAGTAGTGCGGATGCATTCTCTCTTCTCTGAGACTATATCCAAATAGACCCCCAAAGAAACAAATAAACAATAGGAAGACGGTGTTAAAAATACACATTACACTATTTAAAATTAAAAAAGTGTTGTGATAATAGGAGGCTAGGCTCTGAACAGAGGCATGAGGAAGGGCTTTGTCCTCTAAACTTCTGAATATGCTTTACTAGGAATATTTTACTCATCAATTATGTTCTGCAAGTAGAATGATGGTAATGTTTATCCAGAATGTTGAATTTATTAAATGGGGATTTTATATCACCCCTTTTATTATAAAGTGTAGAACATAACCTAAGTGGATAAAAAAAATTACAGATGAATAAGATGCATATGGCATTTATTATTAGACTAGGCAGTAGTAAACAAAATTCTATTGTGAAAAGCTGTGCTTTTTATGGGTTTGGTTTCTTTCTTTGAAAGAGTAGGAATGGCATCTTTTCTTAACTGAACAAGCTTTTAAATGTAATGAACATAGATGCACAAAAATGCTTTTAGTGGTTGCATATCAGTAGATAGTTTTCTTAGATTTCAAAACATTTTTTTTGTCCAAGATTATCTGTCTTTAAACTATGACTATATCAGGTAAATTAATAGAAAAACAAAATTTACTATGTTTTAGGAAAGAGCTCCCAATATTGGTATGGTGTATTTTAAAACATGATTCTCTGTAAATTCAATCTGTTCAGACATATCTGCCAGATGAAAGAGAAATGTTAGTGAACTAAAAATCAAAAAGTAAAATGACAGAGAAATAAATTTACTTTATTGCATCTATTAATGAAATATGAACCCTGTGAGATTAGTAGGTGGGACGCATTTATTAAATACTGATGAAATAAAAGAATTTCAGTACAAAATTATTCTGTGGATGATTTCATTCCTCTGCCTTTGAAAATTATCTAGGACAAGTTTAATACAGTGAGATGCTTATGTAATAAGCATGAATAAAATGGACTCATAAAATTCAAAAACAGAGGGAAAGCTAAAAAATTGTATGTTTCTGTCATGCTACAGAAGCAATACACAGGGAGAGGGAGAGGGAGAGGGAGAGGGAGAGGGAGAGGGAGAGGGAGAGGGAGAGGGAGAGGGAGAGGGAGAGGGAGAGGGAGAGGGAGAGGGAGAGGGAGAGGGAGAGGGAGAGGGAGAGGGAGAGGGAGAGGGAGAGGACCTATTTGATTAAACAACGTTGTTTGTGTGGGGTAGGATTTTAGCATATTTTTTCAATTTGTATACCAGTAAGGAAAGGATAGCCAAGATACATGTCTCTGTTCTTTTACCTGAAATGGAAGCTGAACAGACACATTCATGTGTGCAGTGTTTCAGTATACAGGAATCAAAATTTATGCAGGACTATAAATCATATGCTTTTCAGCCAAGGTATATGGGTTTTCCACATGCAAATGTAAATAAAGTTTTCTTTTTCACAACAAAGGCATTAAAAATTTACTGAAATCTTCATCAGCAGTAAAGGTGATGACTTCAGAAATCCCTATTATTCATCTTGTTGTAAGAAAGGCGTGGGGCATGCTCTGGGATTAGACTGTCAAAATAAACAGTTTTCATCTTTGTGACTTATTTTATGTGTGCATGTTTGCAGAGGCCAAAGGATAGTATTCCACAATTTCAAGACATCAAACAAAGAATCGACCTCTAACCAAGCACAACCTGTTTTAAGTAAGGGTTTGAAGAAAAAAACCTGTGACTATTGCCTTTGACGGGTCAGTGTTTCTTATGTCTCTGAAACATGTGTGGATCTTTTCACCTGTGCCTCTGCTCCTGTTACAAAAAATGCTACAAAAGTTAAGTGGTGGATGAAAACAAAACTCTATTAGAGATTACAGAATCCAGTGTGTCCTTCACTTACTGGCATTGCAAGAGCTGTGGAAACAGGAGGACTAGCTAGCATTTGAATTTTTACTATGTCTCTTTGTCCAGAAATAATTTGCATGTTTATAGTTAGTTTTACTAAGAAAATCAAATTGGAGAAAAACAAATTTTCTCCAGCCATACTAAGTAATTGCATTAAATGTTTACTTATACATTTTTTCTTGAACATATTTCTACTTCAGTAGGAATGAAATGTGCCCAACAGAAAAGCATGGATCCTCAGACCTTTATCTTGGGGATTAATTTGTAAATTAAATTGTGTTTATGCCCATTTCTATGAAGGAATGAGCTTTGTCCTTGATATGCATATGGCCAAACTTCCAGACTCCATGAGATTCCTGAACAAGGCTGAGAGACTGGCATGTGCTACATACCTTGGGGACCCAAAAAGGCAAACACTAGAACAGCTCGTAGGCTAGGGATGAAAACAGTTGTCTGAGAATGTTGGTTTTCCTCTAGGCTGTAGGTTTCTGGATGACACCTAGGCCTCAGCTTTCCTTGCCAAAGCATTTCCTTCTGAACCAGGGCTGCACCTCATCCTTCAGACCTTGTACCTGCACAACTTTGCAGAGTCCAAGTCAACATAACCAGTGTTCTCTGGAGCTGCTGATGGGTGGTGTGTGTACTAACAGCCACAATATGGTGACCCTTTTCCTACACAATGCACTAATCACAGCCTTACTGTGAAAAACATGACTATCATTTGGGTTAATGTCATCACTTTGGGTTAATGGCTATGCCACCGGTGGAGTTCAGCTCCTGATCAAGGCTGAAAAATGTACATAACCACATGTATCTATCTGCATGTTTCACATGTCCTTGCTCTTGATTACAGTCAGGAAACCTCCACTATGCAGTTAAAAATGACACCCAGCTAACCACAAAGTGTCTGCTTGGCTCTCTAGGCACCACTGAGAGTAGAGACCAGAGTGAAACTTGCACACAGAGGTGTAGCTCACATCTCTAACATGTGGCTACCTCAGCAAAGGCTCCTCTTTCTCTGTGGCTCTGCTGTACCAGGCCATCCATCACTGCAGCACTGTGGCCCACCTTTGAAGGGACACTCATGCCATTTTGCTCTTCCCAAACAAATATTGCAAATTCACCCTTCTTGGAAGTAGTTTCAATTCCATTAAAGCAAATGGAGCTGTATTTCCTTAAACAATGCTTGCACATGTCCCACAAGGAGCATCTATCCCTGTCCAGACATTTTAAGACAGGACACAGGCATCAAAATGTATATGCAGCAGAGAAGCTGGGCAAACAGCAGAGCAATCAAAAGTGTGCTTATAGTGTGGGTTTCAGAAACTGTTTAGCACTGCCTAATGGCTGAAGTCAGCTGGAAAAGCCAATGCTCTGTCAGGAGCCTTCATACCAGAGAGGAGGTTTTGTGGCTACACATGAATGACACAATGTGTTGAGAGAAACCCAAGCACAACATTTTGGTTAGGGGTGCATATGATATATAAGCACATAAAACATTTGTAAAGTATTTTTTAAATCAACAAATTAATATCTCAGACTGTCATGTTATTACAATTGTGCTGTTCCTGCAAATAGGGTGAGGAGCTGCATTTACATTTGAAAACTGCAAATACAAATTACATTTGTACGTCTGAAAATGTATTTACATTTGATCAAGTTATGAAAAATATGATGGCAGCACTTGGCAATGTGTCTTTTGAAATAAGCTGGAAGAGCCCATTTATTTGAAGTTGTTAGCATAATGGTTTATGCCATTGGGTATCAAATCTCTTTTTGTAATTACAGAAGAGATCCCAACCAACAAATAATGAAATTGTGTTTAGGTGCTCAGGAAAAACAAATTAGTTTAATCCACAGTCTACAAACATTTGAGAGCCATATGTTACTGTTGCCTTTGTTATTTTTGAAAGCTGTTATGATTTATTACTCTAAACATATAGCAGCAAATTGAAAACATGGATTAAAATGTCTCCTACTTGACCTTTTCAGAGTTATCCCACAAATATAAATATTTATTTTATGGATTCCACAGCTAGTGATCAAGTTATATATTTTGAAAAGTATTTGAATTATTATTCCACCATTCAAATTACATAGTTCCACAATAAATTTTGTAGGCATTTTATGTTAATAGGCACCTTACAAACTGTTGCATAACCCCCATGAACTCACACTGCATGAGTGGTTGTAGGGCCATACAACCATCTGTAACTTGGTGATTTTTGCACTAAAACAATACAAGAAATCCCCTCTGGCATCAACTCTTCACCTGAAACAAATCCTAACTTCTATTTATTCATTCAGAGATGAGAAATCAGTCACCTATTGTGAATAAAATAGGAATGCATAACAACAAAACAAAACAAGCCGTTTCCACTTTCCCTTGAATTTTTATTTTTGTTCACATTTGTAACAATTTCATTCTTAGCCTTACCCTTTTTTCTGTCAGGCACTGCAATCTCAGTGAGGACCTGAATTGTCTTCACTTGGCACAAAACAAAAGATAGTGCTAAGCTGCAGTGATTGAAGACAAATAGAAGAAGCATACTGTCCCAATGCAGCTACTAAATTCTGGTGTGGATCACAGCCTATTCTCCCATCTGTGCCTCCTCTGGTTGAGCCATGGAGATTACTTAATTGCTTTTCAGTGTGTGTGTCTGCTGTAGGATCAAGCACACAACCAGCTAGCCCTTACACTCATGCAAAGAATTCCTGAGGTTATCAGATTTTTTACTCCTTGTTCTGCAAGACAGTGAAAACAACCTCGTGTCTCTATGCTGGTTAGTATTATATTACTCATTAGAAAACTACTCTAAATCCCCCTTTCTTGTAACTACACCAGTTACCAATGAACAAGAATACCTTCTGGGAGTTCTTGTTTCAGCTGCCCTAGGAAAGGGATTTCTAGAAAACCTTTCTTTTAAAAATTTGAGTCTAAGTTTTACTTACCCTGTGTTTTCTGTGTCCTCAAGGAGTTGTGACCTGCACAGAATGCACTACCTCCCTCTGTTATACCCACAAAGTTGGGGCCTCCAGTATGCAATTTAGCCACAGAGATTTAGCCCACAGAGTGTTTTCTAAATGGTATTTATCTGAAATGCTTTTCCAAGTGCTTTCAGTCTCAGCCTGAATATTCCTCTGCTTTGATAACCACCTCAGATCCTTTTGCTTGTTCTGTCTCTGGCCTTGTTTTTAAAGATATTGTGCAATAAGTTAAGGAATGAATTTACAGCTCCTTGCCACTAACTCTCTCTGTAAACACCCCTACAGCACACTAAATTGCCTTGCTTTGAAGCAACTTAATCTCCTCTCAATGCCACCTGAAATATCTATTACTTTCTGCAAACTGAGTGACCACAAAAGAGGGCATGCAGGAAACCAAATTCGCTGTAAATTCACAGCTGAACACACTACTTTCTGTAGAAAAACCACCAATTTCAGTTAATTCTTTGCAACTAGGTCATGGTGATGATATACCAGCATCCCTGAGAAGAAGTTTCATTTGCTCTTCCTGCTTTCACTTTCACTGTCATGACTGTAGAGCTGGTGTCTAGTCAGTAAGAGAATCTTATTATAGTAACATCCAAATGTGACACACAGCAAGGATTAAAGTGTTATCCAGCTTGTAAATGCATAAGCAGGCTCCCTGGAAACAGAATTCAGACTGATATTTTCATTTTCAAACCTGTATTTTTCTCCATCTGAGCAGTCAATGGAGCATCTTTCTTTCTAAGTAAGATCCAATTATAATGAGAGCTTAGATTGACAGGAAACATTATTATAACTGAATGAGCTGTCAAATCCATGATTAATAAGGTTTTTCATTTAGGTTCAACAATAGCAGCATTAGACTACTGCCATATTATTATTCAATAACTCATAACATTCATAAGAAGGTTTATTTTCTGTTTCAGAGGGTAGACTGAGATGTTTCACATTCAGCTATTCATATGGGCAGAAGCGGTTTCAATATTTCATGAGATGATTTTATCTCTATTTTTTTTTCTGAAGATGCAAACTAATGAAAAGCCTTATGCAAAATCTAAGCCTGATGCTTGAGGATTTACTTTCTGTTTTCCTTCTAGCTCCCATGTTTTTGCATCCATATTCCTATTGCTCAAACCATGAGAACAGAGAGAGAGTATGAATAGTGTAGGAGGTTGATAGCCTGGGTGTTTACACCATCAAATGTTGATGATATGGTGTAAAAGTAGGAGGCAAACCAAGACCTCTCTGGTCTGTGCATTCAGTGAGGTACAAAGAACAGATAAATACCAGATAATTCATGTTAGCCACATTGTATGTATGCATTCAGCTGGCTCAGACAGGGCAGATTTTTTTTACATTATGCTGCTTTTCACTTTTATATGAGAGACAATGAGGGTAGGATATTTGAGAATTAAGATATTCATAAGGGAAAAAGAGCATTTTAGAAGGAGAGATGCTCACCCTCAGCCTTTTTGTAAGAAAAATGCAATTCCCTCCATCCTAAATAAATTCTACTTTCCAATCCCATTTCACAGTTTGATAGAATGTAACTGGATATTCTGTTTTTCTGTTTCAGTAGCTCTCAATTTCACCTTCCTAGCTTAGCTCCTTAATCTGCTCTTCCACCCAAATGGAGGTGCTGCTCAATCATTGCAAGTAGTATAAATGATGTGTCAGGTTGACTTCAAAAAATAACCTTAGTCCAGTGTTTTTTATGTATCAGAAGTTATGTCTGACTACTTTTTATAGAAGTATGATGTATCAATACAAGAGATAGATAGATAGATAGATAGATAGATAGATAGATAGATAGATAGATAGATAGATAGATAGGTGTAACCTTTGCTGTAGCTATCTCTTTCCTAATATTCTTCTCTTGCTGACACCTTTTGTAGTTGCACAAACTAACCTTTAACATGCAACTCTTAGTTTAATATTATCATCTGTCAAAGTCTCACAAACTGGGGAAATTTATAGAGGCATTATAACATCTGACTTTCCATCCATAACTCTTTTTGTCTTGAAATTAACTGCTACCTTCTGTAAGCCAGCTGGTGAAGACAAGACTAAAGACACCAGATATACCACAGCAGATGCAGAAGACAAGCACAAAGACCTATTAGAATAAACTATGAAGTGGTTTGCAAAAGGCTGATCCCTCAAAGGTGTTAGTGAGCCTCAGGGTTAACACCTCACTATGGTATAAGTTCTTAAATAAGTTATTCTTTTTTGTTCCTTCCTCTTTCAAATACACACACTTCACAATCTATCTGTCCTAGACAACTGTCACTTGGTGTTTTCACCTCTTTTGTAGATTAACTTCCAAAAAACTTTAAATAAGGCTAAAATGTACTAATCTCCAGTAATTCCATTGTTGATATTATTGTTATAATACTGTTGCATTGGAGTAGCCAATGCACAAAATACTTCATACATAGAAAAATCATTCTTGTCTATACAAATATCCAAGATGTTAAAATGAAGCATCGTGCCTCATTTCACAGACAGAGTAGACAGCTACATGAACAAGTTGCCACCTAGTAAATGAGCATGGGTTTACAGCTCATTTAATACTCCATGGCAACTGTCTGTGTGGTTACTGCTCCAGAGTAAATGTGAGGTAGCTCTGACCCTTACTGAAAGTGAGGCAATGGGTCTTGCATTTACCTGAGCTTTAAGCATCCATATAAAATAACTAATGAGCTGGAAATCCACCATCCCTCTTTACACCTGGCAGTTTCTTCATGTATCTGGAGGCAATGATATTTATGTGATTTGCCTGTGATCATTGAAGCAGCATTTATAGAAGTGGCGATGTAAACCAGACCTACTGATCTCCTGTGAACCCCTCCCCTCACATGGCCAGAATTTTCTTGTAGAACTTCAATTGCTTGGCACCTTTCCCTTCAAATGATAGTAATTCACAAGCAAACTCAACCACTTTTTTTCCTCATTAATACTGCAGAACATGCATTTACCACTTATGCAAAACAGATGGATCCCTAAAAGTAGCTTCCAGATACGGTTTCTTCATTTCACACATAAAATATTATTTACTTTTCAAAGACTCTTAAATTTAAAGTTTAAAACATGCTTTGGGAATAGCTGTATCCTGGTTTATTAATCAGATTTCAACTTTAGGTAACTAAGAGTCCAAACTAGAGCAGAGTCTAAGCAGAGTTCATCACCAATATTGTCCATCAGGATGGTCCATGGCATGCCACAAACTAGCAAAGAGCTTGCTTTATTTTCCTTTATTTTTTTTTTTTTACTCCAGTGACTTCTATTAAGTGACCTTCTACTTAGACTCCATCACACTACTTCAGGTGGACCATTAATAAAAGCCACAGCCTACAGTCATTGCAAGCCTGGGATCTTTGCTCTGGTTTTTCAGTGACACTACAGGAATCAAAACAGACTTGAATACCCTGTGAATTTTTACTCCTCTTGTTATTCTGTATTAAAGAAAGAAAAAAGAAAAGAAAATCTAAACCACTATAACACAATATCCTGCTTTGATATCTGTTTACTAGTAAAATTGTTTCATGTTCTGAGGGAAAACAAGACCAAAATATTAAATACCTTGAAAAAGTTTGGTGTAAATTATACAGCTCTACGCATAAAGAAAAAAAAATTACAACACTTAAGTGATTTTAGGGAAGCTCCTTCTTTTTCTTTTATTTTTCCATTTTTTTAGCAGTGGCTTTATCAACACTAGTTGATTACACGGTGCCTGGAAAACATCACTGGATTTCGTTTCAGCCTGTGCCAAATACCTCTTTCCACACAGCTCCTGGGCATAATCTGGTGCTTAGAGCACCCCAAGGCCCATTCCCACAAATAAGGAGACCAAAGTGTCACTAGCAGGGACAGCAGCCGCTCCAGCAGCTGGCCTTCAGAGCCCAGAAAAGTTCCTGAAGGTGTTTGAGCAGGGATGGACTCAGAGAGCCTGGGAGCTGCCCAGAGCCCTGGCAGCTGGCTCTGTGGCACCCTTGGGAGCTGCCTGGCAGCTCACTGCCTCTTCTACAGACAGGCATTGAAGGAGCATGAGGACTGTTCCTGATGGAAATTTGCCGTGCTTTAGATTATCTCTGGCCATTTTAAAGGGAAAAACTCTTTAATAATTTCCAAACAGAAGTCGAGAATACAGTCCATAATAGGTAGTGCTTCACCAGGTAGGCATCCACGAACTTAATTTTCCAATTTTGTTGCTGTGAGGAGAAGGGCAAACAGCAAAATGCAGGCTGCAAAACAGTTTTGTGGGAAGTCAGGCTTCTTGGAATCTCAGTTGAAAAAAAAAGACATTTCTGTGCCCCCAGTCCCCAAATTCTATTTTTGAGAGTTATTCTGCTGCAGCGGTTCCTTGACTTTTAGATTTATTCTACTTTTTTTGTCCTGCTTCATAATTATATATGATTATATGATTTTGTTATGCTCTGTGTTTTATTATGTCATGTACATTCTGTGAGACAGGAAAAAAATGTGCCAGCCAGTACTTTCCTTACTAACATCAGTGGTTTTTGGATCACACACTCTGTTCAGGATTTTCTTTCTTATCAAGGGTTCCATATTTTCATGTGGTTCAATTTTTTATTTCTTCTGGGCATCCTCTTTAGTTTTATATTTCTTTTCTCTTTGTTCTCAAAGTAATTCATTTTTAGCTCTAAATTAAGCAATTTCCTTTTAACCAGTTGGCATTTTCATCAGTCAGCATATCCAAATGTTTATCTGTACCTTCCTTAATTCCGTGTACTCTATCAGCATTTCCTGTGTCACTAATGCCTTTCTGCAATGAGACACCTCAGATTGCCCTGCTGTTTCTTCAGGCAATTATGTACTGCCTGTCCTTCTGACAGGCTCACTGATATCTTCCCCACTGTATTTCAGTTTTGAGACTAACATCACAGTAACTGCCTACTGCAGACTTGATGATTCTCTGTGGGAATGTTAAGCTTTTAGTATTTTTTAAAAGAAAAAGAGGATACTGAGAATATCAGGAGAACTCCAGTCTTTTTTTAGCTTGGGCTTTAGGGTTGCCAGCTCCTCTAGCCCCTTCCTGTTAGTTCATTCAGAGTCCATAGGGTACCCAGCAGCTCTGGTCTCCAGCCAGCATTGCTTGTCTTTTTTTCCTGCGGAAAACCACAGGATGTGAACTGGGATGGCACACAGACCTCAGCCCAGCACAGTATAAGGATGTGGATTGGCTTTCCAGAGAATGGCCACAGGCCCCCAGATCCAAACACAGCTAAAAGGATCTCTGCAACAGAGCGTCAATACAAAATCCTTCAGCTTGGACTGTCCAGCCAACAAGAAAATTAAACTGCTTGACACTTGTCAGCACCTACACCCTGCTCCAGCTTTCACCTAAGATCCCAGCAGGAGACAGATCCTGTGCCAATGTTCAGAATACACGCTGCTGGGAAGGCAACAAAAGCCTGTGTGTAACTTGAGATATTTCTACAGCTCCTACTCCTTTATGATGGTGACCTTGCCTTCAGCTCACTGCATGAGAGAAGAGCAAGAAGTGGAGATGTGTTGGGAAGTGGCAGGGAACAGGAAAATGCAAGCCTGTTGAAGCAGTACAGGGGACTGGGGAAGCAATATCACATAGCTTAGGGGTGGGGTGAAGGGCACATGAAAAGGGTAGCATGGGGGCCCAAACACATGGCTCTGAGGGAAATCAGGCATGTGTCCCACAGCACGGATTTTAGGAGGAAAACATGGCAGAGTGCTGACATGGTCCTTGGAGAAGTGAGAAGCTGCGGCACAAGGACTTGGAGGGAACTGGGGTCTGATTCACCAGGTGAGGCTGTGGTGGGAATGGGATTTTGAGACACTTCAGGAAATTGGCCACAGTGACAGTATGGGGTGGTCCTCCATTTGTAGAACTGTACTTCCAGTCTTCACATGTTATTTATCAGGGACTTACAAAGCTACTGGAAAATGGCAGGGAGAAACAATAGATAGGAGCTGGGGAAGGAGGGGGAAAGAGAGGGTGGAAGGTGAGATTCCAGGCAGTGGGAAACATGTGAAGACAGGAAAAAAGAGAGGAAGACAAAGCACAGGTGCAGCATCAGCCATCACAATGCCGCACCTGTCAGAGAGAAACCCTCCTCCTTATGTTTGCATATGCACATTTCTGCATCTGCTAATGAAGCTCTTTTTTCTTCCTCATTTCTAGAGCCAAAAGGTTGTTAATTCCTGAAATCTATTCTTACTTATTCTTTCCTGGCTGTCCGGTGTGCATTTTCTAATAAGCTTTTGTTTACAAAGTTAGTTTCTTGCTACACAGCAGAAATATTTGTGTTAAATCTATAACGGAGCCAAAAATGTAAAAAATGCTCTGGAAGCAGAAAAGAAATGGTTATGAAGAAGGAAAGGAGACACTACAGGAAAACTCATTTGCTGAGAAATGCAGCTTATGTCTTATCAACTTAATTCCAGATAAGTCTTCATTTTGCTGTGAAGACAGATGTGATAAATATGTTAATGGCAGATTTCGATAGCTCAGTTTGTAGAACTGCAAAGCCAGATGGAAGTGATAATTTTTCTTTCATTTTAATTTTGTAATAAAAAGCAAGAAAGCAAGAAAGTTCTTGGTATCTTAACACTGTAATGACTTTTGAAAGGATAATTGACCTTAGCACAAAATGACGATTAACTATCATGCCCTGATGCTCCCTATTTTATTAAATTCCAGTTTCCTTGGCTGGGATTCTCTCAGCTTTCTTGTCAGGCTTTTTGATGAGCAGATTACTGCTTGTGACTGACTTTTCTGGTTCCACATTCATAAAGTTATTTAGCAGCAATCCAGCTGGTGGATATTTTACTGATTCTGCTGTTGCTCAGGTTAGATACATGACTAAACAGACCATTGATAATAGTATTGGATGGAGCTAACCTCTCTTACTCCTTATCAGGAGTGAAATATTACCTTTTTTGTCCCTTAAGCAGTGCCCTTATGGTCCTAGGAGTACAAGGCTAAATTGTGGCTTTCCATGCATTGATTAAGATTGCATTTAGCAATATATGGTGTGCATCCTTTGTTTGAATTTAATACAAAACCATGGAGGGACACAGATTAACATCTTCTTAAATGTGTAGGATATTTACTGCTTGAACTGATAGGGAAAAAGAAAGCTAGAAAACTTTTGCTGCTTGAATCCTCTTGAAGGGGAGGAAACAGTAGGTTTCTGAGCAGGTGAAAAGGAAATTTTAGAAAACTATTTTCAAGGAACCTACTAAGTGAAAACTTGGTTTGTCATATTTACACTGGTGTTTCTAATGTGTGGAAAAAACAGACACATCTGGGTTGTTCTCTTCATATGAATTTTCACTTCAAGAAAGTGAGGTCCTGACTGAGTGCTCCCACAGGAACTTTTCTCCAGGAACCACTTCCAATAGGGTGAGATGCTGCATTCTCAAATCTGTAGCATTAACTTCTAGGGTTTTATTAGGTCATTCACACTTTCTAGATAAGCTCACAAATCAGAAACTGCATAACCATTAAATTCTAGGTGTCAATTAAAATCCCCTCTGAAATTCATCACAATGATTCAGCAAAAACAATGTAGATTTCTGGTGAATTTTGTAATACATTTTACCATGAGACAAAGGATACAAGACATTATGTCAGCTGGGGAAGATATTTATCCAATAGCCAATACTTCTACCCACAAGGTAGAAGTATTGGCTATTGGATAAATATCTGCTATCAGGTAGTAATATTAGATAGATATCTGCTGTATGAAGTATAGGATTATTTTCATTATTCAAAACAAATGATTTTTTTCATTTGTTTAGTTTACACCCATTTTCTTGGGGTTTGTCTTTTTAAATTCAATTAGCAAGTAATGCAAAATTGCAAACATATGTGGTCTGGATGTTTCTTATACAAACAAAATATTCATATGAGAGGGAAAGGGAAAGTCTATGCTGTGGAGAGATCCCAGGTTCTGGAAGTGAAAGCTGTATCAGCAGGAGCTGAGCCAACTTAATTAGCCCAGTGAAGGGGCTGGGCAAAGCGCTTGGTTAACCCAGCTGTATCATGTCTGAGAATTCACCTGCTGCCTCTGGGCTCTGCTGAGCTGTGCAAACATCCATCCATGTCTGTGCCACGCTGCACCTCGCACACGAGCAGAGGCTGCTCTCACACTCGTCTGAGCTTCCAGTCCACACTGGATGCCAATCTCATGCAACCCAGTGACTCACATGACCAAAAGTACGCAGTGAAGCATGCAGTCCTGCTCCTGGGCCCAGAGTTTCCTCAGCAAGGTCAGAGAACAGCAGGAAGAGACAGCTGGAGCCTCTCTGCCCTTGCAGCCTTGCTGTGAGCTGAGGCGATCAAAGCACAAGCTGTAGCTAAAGGTGACCCACGCTTGCAGATAATCCTCAGGTACTGGGAAAAACCAGACAGATCTTAGTCTTCTGCAGATCCGTGCAGCAGCAGCATTTTATCCTGGAGCTCCAAACCAAGCAGAGCTTTCCAACCGGTGCAAGGAAACAATTCACCACTCTCTAGCAAGCAGCCAGAGCTCCCCAAGCACCAGGCAGGGAGCTGCCTGCAGGAGAAGCGTGGCAACTCATGCAGCACTAAAGCTTATCCCAGGCTGCCACCTTGTCAGGCTTAAGTTCAACTCATTAGGATGCTCATCTGTTATTTATGCAAATAAGCCTATGCATAGTCACAAAATATGCAAAGATGGCTATTTATCAGTTTGGCACAGTTTCTGACTTTCTGAACCTTTAGACATTCCTGATACATTTAAAAAGAAACTAGAATCTCCCCTAGCGCTGCAGAGGGGACAAGGCAGAGCCTAGCTGCTACCATCCACATCTTCTCAGAGGACTCCTGGTGCTCAGGATAGAAAAGATAATGCATTCTGTGTGACTTTAAACGTAATATGTTACAGCTCAGGGTGTTAAATCTAATGAATAAGGGGTCTCTACTTGTTTCAGCTTCCCAGGGGAGGAGATTTACAATATGCATAATTCCAAGCATTCTGACTGCAGTTTATTTTTTATTTATAACAGGCACCTGCCCCCCAAAAAATTAAAAAGGGTCTTCTGAAACAGTGTTTAAATTATTTCCTTTGTTTGGACAGCTGCAGTCTAAGGTTGCTCTCACTCATGAATGTGCAAAAGAAGCTCAGCTCATCCCTTTTCTGTCCTTACTGCTCCTTACTTTTCTCGCTTTAGGAAAATATTATCTTGTGCATGAGCCTGATCTGGAGTCAGCATCTGTCTGCTTTTCTGCACACACAGCCATCAGTAACTGCCAGAGGTTTGAATCTTCCTGACAAGGGTACAGATCGACCAGAAACACAACTTTAGGGAATTTTGCCCCAGTTCTTTGCCCTTGGCCTGTACCAGGGTGATTGCTTGCCTATTAGCTCCATGGACAAGTTTCTCATGTATCCTTCATTGCTCAACAGGATGTCTTATTTAAGCTGCTTGATGTTCATTGTAAAAATTAGAAGAAATTATGTTTCTATAGTAAAGACAGGAGAAAATGACACATCTTTTTTTTGTAGCATTCTTATAATAGGGAGCCACCTTATCCATTCAATACCCCTATAGACTGTTGTAACCATCTCCCAGGATCTAAGTTGAGCTTTGGACCTGCATGTGGTCTTGGAATTGGGGAATGAGAGGAGGAGCACCTCCAGTAGGCAAAGAGAGGTACTCACAAACGCTGCTCCTTCAGAATGGCTACAATTCAACTCTAATTTCATACCAACACACAAAAAAAACCCTTCCTCTGAATCCCTCAATATATAATTACATGAGTTACATTGCATTTAAAGCATAGCAATCACAACACAGGGTGCTCAGTCCACACAGACATCAGGATGATGATGTCATCAGGGAAGAGAATAGTAAGAGCAAAAGCAGGAAAACTTGTGCATTCAGATAAAAAACGCTTAATAAATGAAGGAAAGAGGGGAAAAAACCCAAACAAAATAGAGATACAAAGACAGTCACTCACCACCTCCCACAAGCAGACTGCTGTCTGATCAGTCTCAGAGTTAAGGCTGCCTTCCTAGGCAAATGATCCCCTCAGTTTTTATTGTTGAACATGGTATTTTGTGTCATGGAATATCCCTTTGGTCAGCTCGGGTCAACTACCCCACCCGTGTCCTCTCCCAGTCTCTTGCCCAATCCCAGCCAACTTCCTTGGGAAGCCTGGGAAATCAAGAAGGCCTTGATGCTGTGGGTGTATGGCTGTAAAATAGCCAAAAGATTGGTGTGTTATCAACCCTGATTAAATTAAAAATCAAAAAAATACATTGCAGACTGGTGTGAAGAAAATCAACTCCACCTTAGACAGACCCAGCACAAAGATTAATGAACAAATGTATTGTCTTAGTTAAACATGAAGAAAATTGCCCTAGAAGAACTTATTTTTCAACATCAAGTTCTATTCTAAAAGAACTGCCTTGTTTTTTTTCCCGAATTCCAAACCTATTTCCCACTTGGGTGAGTGCAAAACAATGAATTCAAAAATTTCAATACAACCTGTCTCTCTGTGAACTTAATTATGCAATTTCCAGCTGAGCAAAATTATCTTTACATCATGAAAACATATGCTTCCCCTTAAAAAAGACTTAAATACAAGTACTTCAAATCTCCCCCTTCACTTTTACAATGGTGCAGTAAAGGATTATCCATGCAAAATTATACAGCCAAGATTTCTGCTGTGAGTCGGCATGGTTCCGTTGTTTTTCATGGATCAATTAACACACACTCGAGATTTTAGCCATTCCTGCCTGTAATGGCTAATTTGCCTATTACAGGGAGCTGAGAGCCATCTGTGTACATGCCATAAGGATACAACAGTGAAATGAAGACTTTAAACCCACAGAACACGACCTGTGATTGTAAGACATTCAAAGACAAGACAGGATACCTTACCTTTGGAGCCTGCAGTACATCAGACACACCTTGCTTAGGCACTGCAAAACTAGGTGGTGGTGCTGTTGGCTTTTTGGGAGGCCTGGGGGGTGGATGAAGGGTTAGGTTTTCATATCTTCGCAACATGTAGTAATCCTCTTCGCTGACCTCTTCCACTGTTGTCCTGGTCACAGGTGGTACATCTGTCTGGATGTCTTTGCTGAGCAAACGGACCAACATGTTTAAGCGATACACGGGAATCTCCCAGCTCTCCACTGGACTGCTGGCACTACTGATCAGTAAGTAAGAGTCTGTGATTTCCTCTTCAAACCGCAGACCAGGCGCAGTAGCCAAGACATCTTTCTCGATGGAAAGGTCCCTCACGGACACTTTGGCATTAAAAGGCAAATGGAATTCTTTGCAAATCTCAGAAAGGTGGTACTGTTTCTTGTCATGAATCACTTCCACAAAGCCACCTTCCATGTACATAGGGAGGAGCACTTTTTTGTATGAATCACTCAGTATTTGCTCACACCCTAAAACATCTATGAGTTTCTTTCTTCCCTCATACAGAACTTCACTAGTCTGGCATTGCTGAACTAAAAATTGATCTCCAACTGAAACAGAAAAAAGCTCTTTATGAGGAGAAGTAAAGGCTTTAGTTGCTACAACATGAAGATGTTCTTTTTCACTTCTTGCTATCTCTAAGTCATAGGCAGTTGGAAACTCCCGAGGTCTTCTCTTGAACTTTCCTTTGTAGCTCATAGGGATTAAATAATGTCTTTTGGAAGGATCACTTCTCATCTCAGAGGCTAGGACTCTTGCTGCCTGATACTTTTTGTAGATGACAATCTCTTTCCCTGTAGACAGTAAGTTATAAGGGTTTTGGCTTCCTGAAGGCCCTTCCATTATCTCAGCAACCATAGGAAATTCTTTGCTTGTTCTCTCAAATATATCTTCCAAAGAAAGTGGCTGAAGGAAAGAGCTAATATCATAACAGTCTGTTACATCCTTGACCTCAACATCCAGATCTGAGAGGATATGAACTATGTCATTTCTAGCTGAAAAGAAAAAGAAATATATTGGGTTTTGTTTTCAAACTGACATTGAAATAAAATACACGTCCTGTAGGCCAGATACTAAAAGTACCTTCCCTGAGGTGTGTGTCCATGTGTATTTGTGCACCACTAATAGGACCAGCCAAAGTCTAATTGTTGCAGTTTGAGAGATACCGTTATCAGATATGAATGAGGCCACACAAATGAAGGGAGAGAATAAGGTGTGCAAGTGAGCACAAAGTTTAAGAAAAAAAAAAAAAAGTCTAGTTCACTATTTTCCCCACAGCACCTCCAAGTTTAATCAGTTGTTTATCTTCTCAAAGTCTGGGGTGCAAGCTGTATTTTTATTCTTTTATTTCGTAGCAGCTTAGGGTTTCTCTAAAGAAATGAGTGGGGCAACATTTTTAAGGAATAAATAGCACTTGGATCCATTAACAACATGTTGCTGCTATGGCCAGACTGGGAGAAAAAAGGTATTTTTATATTTATAAGAATAATTAGAACATCTGTAATTATTAGGAAATTATATCACTTAACAAAACAGCGAAGCCTTTGTATAACTAAGAGTAAGTTATTTTTACAAATTAAGACATTATAATATTATGTTCCTCTCTGGAACTGTTGCATCTTTTTCTGCATCACCTGGTTTTATTCACTATTAGAACTGAGGTATTGAATTTAACAACCTGACAGGGAGCAACAGCTCTTTTACCACAACTGAGCTTGCAAAATTTTGAATGCAAAAGTTCCAAGAACAAAGCTGACTGTGTAATTAAGGCTCATTTAAGATTTTGGCTCCAAGTCAGTGACACCACAAATCGCTGACCAAGGCAGTAAAATTTAACAAGCAAATAATATTTAACGACTCTCTTCAATAAGACTCATTCTGCATAGACCTACACAAAGAGATAGTATATTCTGGATTCACACCTCCTTGTAGCAGGATATACCAATATTTTATACTGAAAAGTTGGTTTTAGATTTATTTCACATGACAGAGTTCTATGACAGTGATTCAGGGTCTGTTTGTTCCAACTCTGCTTTTGTCACATTGACACCTTGAGGTGATAAACATCCGAAACACCACAAGGGAAAGACAATAAAGGAAAACGACTGGTGAAAATTGAATTTTCTATGAGCATTTGCACGAGTTCCACACACATAACTTGTTCATTATTAATAATGAGAAGTATAGAGGATTCCTGCTCACAGCCTGTGAAAATATAATCAGTTATCCTAGTTATCAGGAATCTTTTTTTTATAGTGGATAGTATTTCTCATACTTTATCTTGTGCCTATTTATAGTTCTCATAAAAATGGTGAAAATCCATTTTTCATGGTCCACAAGAAAGTAGTTATTCATGTACCATGAAGCCTACTTTTCAAGTTTGTATTGAATAGTTATTTAGGACTTATGCAATGCTTCTTAAATGTTGAGAACACCATGAAACTTAAAACAAAAACAACAAATGTAATCCTTACTGGAAAAACTGATTGGAAGACAAGTGAATACCAAATATTTCTGAATCTTCTGAAGGTTTTCAGGGACATTAAATTCCTGTCGATTCTGCACATCTAAGTGGATATAGCAATACACCTGAGTTAATTGAGCTTCAGGAGATAAGCTAGATCCCTGAATCTAGCTAGAATTAGAACAAACAGAGCACTTTATCTTGTGAAGTTATATTTTCCAAACTCACACATTAAATCAAATAGCAAGCACAGCTGAATGTCTTATGATAAGCATATGAAAACTATGGTATATTGTGTTCACAGTCTCTGCCCACTTTCATTTCTTTCTCTTTTTTCCATTTGCTTAAATAATTCAACAGGGAAATGCTCAATTGTGAAAAGATTTCCTGCTTAATATCCTCATGAATGGCATATTTCTGTTAGGATTCAATTTATATGGAGCTCATAGGTTTGCTTCTAGTAAATCTGACAAGCAGCAAAACCTTCCCAAAAGCTAAGCTACTGTCCTGCAATCAGAACCCAGATGTATCAATGTTTTGGTGGAACAACTAGAACAATTAGTGCTATAGATATTTTGGATTTTTTTTTAAATAAAAACTCAGAGCACAAACTCTTAAACATATTGGTTTTCTAATTTTTCTGTTTCTTCAAACCTACAAATTTCAGAAATTGTGCATGATATTTTGTGTTTATATTCAGTTGATATTTGTTTTTGCTACAGAATAAAATGATATGATTTTCCTTTCTATGACCTTCATTCTGAATGATCTTCATTCTGAAAAGTAAATGGTAATTAAATGTATTGCCACATGTATGTCCCTATTCTTTTCCTACCTCCTAGACACAGCCATAAATGATCAAGTGGCTCCTCCATGACTGAAGTCTAAAATACGAAGAAAGAGAATCTGGGAATGTAAAAGAATTCCTTAGCTCAACCTTTTTACTATGCAATATATATTCAGTGAGGATTTAATTGTAGTTATCAACAGAATGGCAACAGAAAAAAATGTATGATATTTATGTGAAGTAACAGATGATAAAGAAATACTAAAGGAAATATTGTTTTTATCTTTCATCCTTTCGAAACTAACATTATGGCAAATATGGATAAGGATTTTTTAACAGGATGAATCTTGCATGGCTATTTTAAGAAAATGTTGTATATTTAAGGGTATTTTTGTACTTTGCTGCACCAAGTTTAAAAGGACACTGATTTTAATTCCTACTTACATTTCATTACTGCCTGCACTTCGTAGACAGGCATGAGAATCAAACAGCCATCAAAATTCTCAGGAAGTGGATTAGAGGAGTCCCACATATGTAAAGTCTTGGAAAGTTTAACAATCCGGTTTCTACACTTAGGGATTTTCCATTCTGCAATCTCTTTTAGGGTGTATATCTGTTCATCCTCACACTCGTAGAATTCTCCTTCTTGAGAAAAGGGCAAAGTAAAGGAATAAGGCTGGTTATTTCTGACCACAACACAGTTCACAGCCATCGTTCCATGGACCTCTTCCACTGAGTTGAAGGTGATCTGCTCATCATGTTTGATAGTGAAGTTTGCCAATTTTATATCCTTGGCGCTGTAGAAACAAGGATGGCCAAACCTTGTTGGCCCAATAAAGACTTTTCTTGAGATTTCTCCAATGCTCACATATGGAGTCTTATCTGCCACAATCTTGTAAAGACCTGAGAACAGAAAACTTGCATTATAAAAAGGGAAGTACACAAAGCAAGTCATGCCACATTTTAGCCTGTGAAGGTTATAAAAATGAGGAGCAAAGCACATCAAATAACTCATAGATGATAGCTCAATTGGTAGAAATATGACTCTATAGAGATAACATAAGCTCCATGGTACAGTGTGTAGGCAGCTGGAATTAACCCTTTCTGCCATGTATCCAGTTTCTGTCATCCAGCATTCTTAGTCCACAGTAAAATTTTTCTTTGCCACAGAAAAAAGAAAAATTATCCTAAATTCCTATCTGCCTTCCCAGAAAACCAGCCTTTGAGAGCTAAAAGGAAATGTGGTATGAGGAAACACAACATTAATGTGATCAGTTCATGCAGGATAAGTTTCTTGTCTAAACATCAGTACTACATAACCTTCCACACACAGACTGGAAATTCCAAGTGTGTTTAAAGATACATCCCAAGTGAAAGAGTAGCACCTAAAGATAAGAAAGAGCAAATAGATTTTAGTGTATCTGGTAGCACAGTCCACCAGCTGGATTAATTCAAAGTCTGGGTATTGTAGGACTCCAGCCATCACCAGGCAATTAAAATGCTGAAGTTCTGCAAGGCAGAAGCTACATCTGAACTTCCCTATCTCCTAGGGACATTATTACTTCATGTTAATTACGCCCTTTGGATCTGTCTCATTAGGAGTTTCCACTGCAAGAATAATGTGTACATTTCTGTATTTGCGTGAGGGTTTTCATAAAGGAATATGAACAGAAGGGTTGAGAGGACTAAAAAGCAGGTCTTAGCTGAACTGTGGGATTCAGCTGTCTTCTTCACAAGGTGTGGGAGCATTTTAAAAGCTGCCTTATGGAATTGCAGTGCAGCTTCCTGAGACAAACATGGACAAAGATTTGCTTTCGAGTGAATATACCCAAGAATTGAGGTTATTTCTAGGCCAGGTTTGCTAGCCACAAATAAACCAATAGCTACAGCTACAGTGACAAAGTAGCCAAGCTCCCTAGGAGATACTGCACCTTTTCTCCCTTTGTCTGCCAAAGCCAACCAGCCAAAATCCTATTGGCCTTGCTCCTCCTCACTATTGACTCCTCTGGACTGCAGAGAGAGCATTCCCATTTTGACTGTTGAGGAGGAAGCATGGGATGGGGAATCAAGGATTCCCCATCCCATGCTTTAGTGGTACTGGTTGGTACCACTAAAGACACATTTAAGGCAGCTTCAAATCCCATGAGTAGTTTAAGTCACATCTGCAAGGTTTTAAATGTTCTACCCAACCGTCCCCAGCCAAGTGTAGGATGTCCCAGCAGATATCTAGATCTCAGTAAGGTGGGATGCTGCAAGAACACACAGGTCCTGATGGATCTTGGGAAGACACTCACTTTCTTTGCTAGACCTCCTCCAGTTGTGGAATTATTTAACAAATTGGATCAAGGGATATTGTTTCTCTTAAAAATCAGCAAGATGCTTATTTTTTTCCACACCTTTTCTCTTACTGACTTTCATTTCTGACCATAATCAACACAACTGGGGGCTCTGCATGGTGTCAGAGTGTCCCTAAGATTGTATTTCTTTAAAAGGATGCATCAAATAAATACTTTTATCACAACAGCCTTTTATAATTTTTTTTTGGGGTGAGGAAGGTTCTGGCTACAGGATTGCTGTGATTCTGACTTTACAGTAACAAAACCGCCTACTTTGACTTTGTAACTTTAGCACCACTCTTGTTATAGGAGACATAATTAAGATTCTGTCTGCTGAGTAGCTTTTAACTCAATTCATCTCATACCCTTGTGTCAATGCATCCTCTAGATATATGGCCTCACTGCAGAAAAACCTGGAGGAAAACCTCCAGGCTTTTTCCTGGGCTACAAGGAAGGCACATGCATGAATGTACAAAGTACATTCAACACACATTTTTTTCCCACTGATATTTGTAATGTTTCTCACTGCCATTTTTAACACAATTATTAGTGAGTTGTCTGAGTTGTCTACCACAGTCCTAATCACCACTGGAGTGTGTCAGTGGAGATCAACACAAACAGGTTCATCAGCATTTAGAAAGTATCGCTGTGACAAGGCACCAGTGACAAACTGAAACTGTGGAAAAAAACAAACAATGTTCTAGTATTGTGTTTTGGAAGCACAAGAAGGGTATCAGCTCCTGGCAGTGCTGGGAGAAAGCAAACAGGAATATTCTTCATTAAAAAGGATATTCAAAATAATTATGATGTGTTCCAAAGGCAGTAACTATGCTTACCCATCTATGATAGAGAGGAAAGTCTATGCACCCCACAGACACCATGGAATTGCATTGAAAATCCTCCATAAACTGTGCTAAAAACCACTTCCAGTTGAAAATATTTGCCAACATACAGGTATGAGAAACATTCTTCTCTTCTGTGAGTTTGAAAATAGTCTCAGGCTACTAGTTTTGCTGTGCTTACAAAGTTATTTGGAAAGCAACTATTTCAGCAGCAAACTGATGATCATCCCAGGTTGGAAAGCAGGTGTCATATGGAAGTATAATTATCAGATTTCATACAAAACTAGACACCTGATTATCTCCTTGGCCCAGGCAGACTGGCTTTGTCAAGGACAGGAACAGAAAAATGTTTGCCTTCTGTTCTGCTGTTTTTTTTAAATTTTGGTGACAGAATGCTTGCTTAGGCAAGAGAAGAGCCATGTGGCCTTGCATGCTTAGCTTCTGTATTGGTGAGACTCCTGACATGAAGGCACCTAACAGCCACCTCTGAGTGGCTATGAACATGCAAAGTTCCATAGGTTTCTCTCTATATAGAACATAGGTAAATATATAAAAGGATATTTTGGTGTGTTGGGTGGAAGTCACTGCCATATTCTGCCAGGGTATCCTCTCATAAATTCTCTCCTTGATACTGTATATATGTAAAAACCAAAACAAAACCACAAAAAACCAGAAAACAATATTATCTGGAACAATTCAGAGCCTTATTAAAATCACCATGAATCATATTGCAAAAACAAATGTTTTCCAAATCTAAGATAACAAGAAAACCTCCAGGAGGAGGAGACATATGGTAAGTTTGAGATGCTAAAATTTGGACATTTTGAGGTCAAACAAAAATATTTTTGTACTTTTTCATAAATCATAAGATGACTGAATCAAATTCACTTAGACTTTCCCAAGAGATCTTGGTGGACAGAAAGGAGGAAAGACAGATGGAAATAACAAATTTGGAAAAAAAGTCCATCTGGTTTATGAAGATCTGGCATTATTGCTCCTATAGACATACTTTCTAAATGCAATCTGGTCTACAACTAAACTGTACTGCTGTCCAATGATATGGGGGAAAATAAAACAATCATACAAGAACTATACACATATATAATAATACTACAGGAAAACATAACCATTCCACTCCATGAAGCCTCTGTAGCTAGCGACATTTCACTAGGTGGAGTGTCCATCTAGACATCATATGATGATTAGTAAGACCCAAACATCATCAGTCCATCTTTTCCAGAAGTTTTACTAATTGGTGTATAAGTTGAAACAGAGAGAGTTTGAGAATGTGAGAAAATTATTTCACTGGTATGGGAGAGAAAACATAGCCAGAGGATCACAAGACTGAATGTGCTATGGGAAAGCATGTTTTGATAGAAGGATATTTTTACCACCTTTTTACAGAACAGTACATGCAGCTCTCTTTTACTGGCTGTAGTGTAAAATGTACTACCCTGGAGGTTTATAGACTTCCTATTTTCAGTCTTAATTAGAGTCCTGAAGGAAAGGAGTATTTTACTCTCTTTCCCCCACAGAAAGCTGAGAAAACCAGTAGTTAGGCTTGCCTAGTAGAGTAGCAAGCAGCCTTCAAGAAAAAAGAAGAGCAGAGCAAATCATCTGTCCCAGACTAGAAGTCTCTGTTCCCCAAGCAAGGCAAGAGATTGGGAAGAGCACAGTTTCTGCCTTCTTTGGAGTTACCTAATTGCTATTCCCCTTTTCCCCCACTTCCAACAATCACTCGCTACCTCTTCTGTTCCAGAATCTTCCTCATCTCATCCTGTCCCTAAGGTCAGATCTCTCTCACCTAATACTGAGATGAGCCTTTTAATGCCTAATCCGTGTTCTTCCACGGATGTGTTGTGTGGTCACTGCCAAGTCTCCCGTCTTTTTACTTGCAGATGAGTACACAAAGGGGCAGTCATGATCAACTCTGTGTCTGTCAGACCACGTAGGAATGAGCAGCAGCAACAGTCAGGGACCTCATGAGAACAGGGCCAGTCCAGTAACGTTTTTTGCAGAAGAAGGAATACAACAGAATAAAATGTAATCATTTGTGCTGGCAAACAATTCAGCTGTTGTGCAAATTACCTGTCTGCTAATTTGCTAGTAGGGAAAATTGTAGTTCAAAATGTGGTTAGATGTAGTCATTGAAGTGTCTAGAGTAACGGCAGACTTCTATTTTTTTACCCAGTGTATGAGCACAGAAAGAATAGCCCGGCCCTCTGAGGCATGAGAAAGAACAAATTAGAATGAGGATAAAACGAAATAACACAGATAGTGAACTTGTGGTTGCAGCGGTTTCACTAATGCAAAGAGCAGATTAGGCCTTTATCAAGGATCTGATTTGGCGGAGCAGAAAAAAAGGGGTTCTGGAAACTGCAAATACACTCAGAAAGACAAAGAGTAAGGCTCGTTTAAAGCCAATGTTCTTCACTCCCAGAGCTGCTATCCCCAGAGTAACCTAAATAGGAGCATTGCTCATTTGTGCCAGCATGCACGCACTGAAAGGGTACATGAGCCCATGGAATGCAAAAGAACTCATGGCAAAGGAAATGGAAAAGAGCATCAAAGCAAAACATTTCATCAATGCTGGCAACAGAGCACTGCACATACAATGTAAATACAGGGTCAGCCTCCTGAAGACCTGTGGATATTTTTATTGAATTAAGTCAAAGGCAGAGTGAAAAAGATCGTCTGCAATTCAGTTCTGTGCTTCGTTCAGGAGGTGGGGGCAAGCCACGTTCCATGTACAATGTTTTAGTTAGAGCTTAGCACGTGTATGTAACGAAGTGAAAAGAAAAAAGTTTAAGAAAGAGCAAGAGACTGGGAAATCTTGACTCTGCAGGGCAGAATCATTCATCAGCTAAGAACTAAATTAGAGAAATGACAAATTTACATCTTACCAAATAGCTCTTGAATACATAAGTGTACATATACAGAGAAAAACAGGAAAGAGTTGCTCCCTGTTGGTCTAATAAGAAGTGTCATTATGTCCCTCTTCAGTGCTGCTGTTCAGTAATACCCATCATGTGGAGGATAATACTGACAAATTTCAGCAAAATGAACTCTGAATTTATTTTTCAAGTGAAATAACCCAGTTTTCTAGAACACTGGTTGGGAGAGTTCATAACTATGCATGAAAATTGTAGTGATTAGATCGAATTTGAAAATGTGCTCAGTAGGGCAACAGCATCCAAATGCCAAGTTGTAAAACTGATCACTTGAATGCAAATAAATCCTGATTCACCAGGTTCAAATATTTGAAATCACAAGTCTTTCTGTTCTAACAATCAAGACTTTCAACATTAATAAATTTAGGATTACTTTTATCACTCTGTTGTGTTGGATATTTTAGGATTCAAATGTTCAACCTCATCTGCCAATCAAGATTTAGAATATATTTCTATTGGTGTATGTAATTTAGACATAGAAGAAATTTTAATAATATCAGAGAAACTTGGATTACAAGAAAAATACCACATATCTTGAGAGTTCACAGGAGAGTCATATTTCAATATCTCTAGATAGCCACAGATAATTAAAAGGTCTTTGATCTCTGTGTCTGGGCCTTACTAGTGCTTGAAAATGGCATTCCAAAAAAGTCTTTTAATAAGTGGTCACAGAAACCATTCTGGTTCACATGATAAGGAAAACGTGAAGATAAATTGAGGATTTACTGTGGGGGGAAATATTGCATATAAACAACTGTTTCAGAGAGAAATCTGCATTTTAGAGGTGGCAAATGAAGCCATAGCAGAAGATATTTTCCTGTAGAATTCAGATGAAACATTTCATTCTCATACTTTTACATTTTATTTGTTTCAAGAAGTGTGTCTCGTGTCCCTCTGCAGAAAAAGCACATCCCAGCTTGGATACCAGCATAACCTAAACCCTATACACGCACATGCACACATTCTAGCATACTCAGCAAGACTTTGGAAGAGCATCAATGAGGTTATTAAGTCAAGCACTCAAACACTAGAAAACACTCATATCATGTTCCCCATGCAGCATCAATTTAATTTCCCATGTGCTTTCAGTGCAATACAGTGCTAATTAAATATTTAGGTGGGTTTTTTGTTGTTTTTGTTTGGTTGGGGTTTTTTTGTGGGGTGGTGGGGGGGCGGCATGTTTTTTGGTTGATTAGTTGGTTGGTTTTTCTGGGGTTTTTGGGGGGGGGGGGTTGTTTGTTTGTTTGTTTGTACAAAAGTGTAGCCTCATTTAGTACATTAGTTAGACTGATGGCCAAAGTGAGTCCTGGGCACAATCTGAGACTCTTGAAGTCTGTTATGTTCTGTGTGTGCTCTGTACCAGTGTTTCCCTTTTGCAGGTGTCCCACAACTTCTCCCCCACACTCTGTCCCACTCCCACTGCCCTCCTCATGCAATTTTCGGGCTTGCTCATCTCCTCTCCCCAAGGGACTCCCATTACCTCTGCTGCCTGCAAGACTCCCAGCACGGGAAATGCCCTGCTTGCAAACTTGTGGGGTCTTCCACTGCTGCTGAGAGCAGCTGCACCTGCCTCTAGTCTCTGATCTTTGCATGGAAAGTCTTCATCCTTCTGTCCTGCTCTGAGGTCAAAATTTTTCTACCATTTCCCTAACATGGTTTGGCTCCTCCACTTCTCCCATCTGGGATACCCACATGGGATACGCTCTTCTCTCTCTGTGCTTTATTCACTTCCCTGTTCAATGCTGCTGGGCCCTAACAGTAGAGGAACTGAGATGAGAGCAAATTCAAAAATTAATACATATGACACATGATGAATTAATACTGGGTTCAGTACTTGGCCAGCTCTCCTTAACAAGGCAACATGAAGAGAGGAAGATATGGTTCAAGTAACAAGTCAGTACCACATGCCAAATTTCAAGTCCATTGTCCAAAATATGAATATATTTGGATTTCTCTATAGAACAGTAAAAGAGGTTTGTTAAGCAGAAAAACTTATCCATTCCCTTCTAATCCTGTTTCCAAGCATGGAGCAGCCACTCTGGCCACCACAGTTAAAATAAATCATTAAAATAAAAGCAATATTGAAAATATTTTGTACCCAAAATAATCAAATACAGACCTAGTAATGGTAAACAAATCATAGTTTGGGAGCACAACATGGAAGATTTCAGCTCAGACAAGGTTTGGCAAAGTCATAAGTAAATGAGAAGAAGATTTTTATTGTAATTCTTCCACCAAGGAACTCCAAGTGTAGAAAGCATTAGCACAAAACTTTATAATAGTAATAATTTCTATCCAGGTTTGAGAAAGGACTATAAGAGTTGAAATTTAAAAATTAGTTGACAGTGTCTTGTATCATCTGATAAAACTGTATTCTTGACAGCTGAGTTGTAACATCAAATATCAGTCAAGACAGCAAATCAATAAAATCAACAAAGGTGATTACTCAGGGCTATAATTCCTCAAAAACACGTATGCATGAAATACCATACCAGGAAAATTTAGTGGTAATTCCACTTTGTCTGAAAACTGGCTGACTTCATTATCGTCACAGATACTTGCTATGAGCTTATTAATTTTGAAGCCAACAACTTTAATGATTTCTTCTGTTGACAGGGAGCATTCATTTCCGAACATCTCATAAACGGAATCTGAAAAGAAATACAAAAGGAAAGAAAAGCATCATTTAGCTTTTTCTCACTTTTTCAAGTGTCTTTACCTCTTTGAGTGAAAACAAAAATAGTACTTAAACTAGTACAAGGTCGGAAGAATCTACATTTCCAAATTATTAGACCAAAATAGGTAGAGGTAAAGCATAAGATTACTGGCTTGTCAGGAGCTGTCTCCTGAAACCAGCAGGCAGTGGAGTTCAGGCACTAAAGGCGCCTCTGCACAGCACAGGACACAGCGTATCCTGTAGGAAACAACAGACTACAGCAGGAGAGGAGACAAAATACCACAGATCCTTGAGGGTCCAGGGAGAGGACAGGAGACATCCAAAAGCAATCAACATTTGAGCTTCCTGGGGTAACAGAAGACTTGAAGAAAGTACAAGAAATTGGAAAACTGGCAAATTAACAATGGCAATCCCTGTCCCATGTTGAAATGAGCATACTGATTCTGATCTGGCAGCAAAAAAATATTTTTTATCTGTCATATTCAGGCCCTTGAGAAAAGGAACAAAGCAATCCAGCCATGAGTTTCAGCACTTCCTCAGCAAAACCTGGAACTGTATCTTGTCCTGCCAAAAACAGTCCTTCCTTCTCCATTCTAGCTGTGGTCAACCTTTACTGTTTCAGAAGCAGGTGGACAGGCAGAAGAGCTCAAAAGCCAAGTTATGCAGAAGAAGGAAAATTCCTCCTGGTCTCAGCAGAAGATTAGCAGAAGTTTTGGGGCATGGGATCAATTAACTATCTTTAAAGACAATGCAGTGAACACGTATTCCATTTGTAGATAGCATTGCATTGAACACAGAACATCAGAAATGCTGACTTTAATAACAGCTTCCATTCTTGCGTGCATTTCCTCCCAAGAACTAACCAAGATCTGTCCCAAATTGATGTGGACATGGCCTTTCTGAAATCTCATCTCAAATTTTCATTTGGTGAGAAACATTCTCATTTCCATTCCCAATGCACTGGTGAGCGTATTTATTTGCTCTCCTACTAATATTGTTTAAAGTACGTTCCTTTTCATTTCCATTTTCCCTTCCTCAAAGAGTTCTCAGGGTTAATTTTGCCCTTAGCTTTATCTCCTCTGAGAAGACAGATTTTCCTTCACAGAATTGCTCTAAGTCCTTACTTAAAGTGTTTTTTTTGTTGTTGGTTTGGTTTTTGGGGGTTTTTTTGTTTGTTTTTGTTTGTTTGGGGTTTTTTGTGGGGTTTTTTGTTGTTTTTTTGTTTTTGTTTGTTTGTTTGTTTTGTGGTTTTTTTTGTGGTTTGTTTGTTTGTTTTTGTTCATTTGTTTGTGGGTCTTTCTTTCTTTCTTTCTTTCTTTCTTTCTTTCTTTCTTTCTTTCTTTCTTTCTTTCTTTCTTTCTTTCTTTCTTTCTTTCTTTCTTTCTTTCTTTCTTTCTTTCTTTCTTTCTTTCTTTCTTTCTTTCTTTCTTTCTTTCTTTCTTTCTTTCTTTCTTTCTTTCTTTCTTTCTTTCTTTCTTTCTTTCTTTCTTTCTTTCTTTCTTTCTTTCTTTCTTTCTTTTTCCCTACCGAGGTAAGTAGAATCGTATATCAGGCAATGAGAAATATTTGCAACCTGACCTCTGGTTACATAGTTGCAATCAATAATTGAGAAGGCCTGTACTGAAATATCATAGTTTATGGCAGAACTCTCTTCCCCCGAAGAGCAACACTCTTTACAGCTCTCCTTGTAGTTGCTGGGGATGACAGGGAAAAAAAAAAAAGCTTAGCTTTTTTTTTTCACCCAGGTGTCACACCAAAAAACCAACAACTATTAGCTGACTGATCTTCCTATTGTTCATTCAAGAATAATTCTAGTCCTGAATATAACCTGGGCTAATAAACATCTTTTACTGAGTCTTTGATCTATTTATTAGTTAATACTACTGTAGCACTTGCAAATGACAAGCATTTGACTATCTCCTAGACCTCAAGAGAAGTCACTGGGAGCCCAGCCTGAGCATAACTTATTCTTGTTTAAGCCTAAACCTACCCAAAGCCTCAACAGAGCACTGCAAAACAACAGGAGAGTGATGGAGAGAATCAGTGGTTAAGTGTGCTCTGTTGTGAATACATATCTAGACCAAGGTACTGGTTGCTCGTGCAATGCTTTCAACAATTGAGACGGACACTAGAAAATCTTCAGGTTCTCTGGAGAATCAGTAGGTTTCTCCTCTGGAGAAGGAATCTTGATTGCAAAAATAAAGTAAAAAACCATCTGGAAGATGCTTTTCACAGGCTGGATGGGATAACATCCCCTGCTTTCCCTTTCTGAGGACCCCATACAGGCTTAAGGGCTCTGCTTTACTTAGATCCCAAACTCACCCAGCAGGCTTTCTGCTGCACACCAGGATGATGACTAACTCAGAGGTATTCTGGATTACAGTGCCACAAAAATATCAACGAGTGCCAGGTGAAGAAACCTGCTGTTTAAGCACGTTTTTGACAATTCTGGTACTGAGCAGAAGAGCAATGCTGCCCATTGACAAAGAAGAACATTCTGGTTTTCTTATCGTAAAAATAGTGCACGGTTGCTTGCTCTCTTCAGTCCCTTAGCAATTTGACACAGACTAACTCAGCTGTCTCTATGGAAATTGCTAGAGCTCCCATACCGGGAGGCTGCCTGCTGCTAACACAGATCATGAAGTGCCATGTCTACTCACTTTTTTAATACTTCCAGGTATAGTGACTCCACCACTTCCCTGGGCAGCCTGTTCCAATGTTTAGCCACTCTTCCAGTGAACATTTTTTTTCCCATTTTTTGAAATGAGCCTCCCCTGGCAAAATTTGAGGCCATTTTCCCTTGTTATGTCACTGGTTGCCTGGGGAAGAGAATGACCCTCACCTCACCATGGCCTCCTTTTATGTCGTTTTAGAGAGCAATAAGGTCTCCCCTTAGCCTTGTTTTCTCCAGACTTAAATTTCCCAGCTCCCTCAGCTGCTTCTCTTGGGATTTCTGTTCAGTCCCCTTCACCAGCTCTGGTTTATTTCTCTGGGCATGCTCCAGCACCTCAGTGTCTTTCTTGTCATTCTTTCATCACTGCCCTCTGGGCTTGGCCATCCAGCCTGTTTTACTTCCAGTGATGAGTACACTTGTCCAAGCTGTGAGCTGCCAACTTTCCCAAAAGAATGCCGTGAGAGACTGTGCCAAAGGCTTTCCTGAAGTCTCAGTAGGCAACATCCACAGCCTTTGCTTTGTCCACTAAATGGAGCAGTTAAGGGGCTAAAGCTCTCAAAAAATTGTTATTGAAGAACATTTAATGACCCTTTCAGTCTATATCTGCAACAGAGTGATGCCATAAAACCCCCCAAGAAAATGAAAATCAAGGGAGCTCATTGTCTTACCCTCAAAGAAATTAACAGAGGTAGATAATCCACTGGCAAACAAAATGCCTTGTAATACCACTAGTGAAGACCATGGGATAGTACTTTTCATTTGCAGAAGAGAAGTTGGATATATAGATCATATAACCAAGGAAAAATGGAGGTATGCCACCACATTTTCCATACAATCAAAGGCATCAGAGACCAATTTTTAGCAGCTTATCAATAGTAAAACATATATTACCAGATTTATCTGAAATAGGCCAAGAAGTTGAAAGATTATGAAGGTGAGAGGTTGGGTGGATGACGGCTGACTGAGACCATGATTGCAGAAGCCTCATTTTTATCAATACTAGGATTAAAAAAAATAAATTAAAAATTAAAATCTGCCAGCCACATTTTTGGGGGTGCAATTACACGTACTGTATTGATTTTAATTACATATTTGTCTGCAACTAGATTGCTTTGGCCTGGTTTTAGCCCTTGCTTGGCAGTTTGCCTGGAATAATACAATGAAGATTACATTCAGACAAGAAAAATGTTACCTAGGCACTTGCAGCAAATATTTTTGCTGGTAAAAGGGAGCCAGGGAAACTGCATAGCTTTCAAAAAGGATAATAAAAGTTCTTTTTCCTTTAGAAGCCATGATAATTAATCTTGAAACATTTTGAAAAATACTCACTTTGTGTCAATATGACCCTGAGAGATTTTACTTCAGCTGTGTAATGCAGACACCCTCACACAATATATTGAAAAATAAAATTAAAATACAAGTTTTAAACACTTATTTGTTGTTGCACAACAATAACTTTGTTTTTGCCACTCAAGTCACAAAGAAAATGTAGCTCTTTGAAAATGTAAATCAAGTAACCTTGAGAACAGAATCTTTTGAGAAAGATGTATGCAATATAATGAAAAAAAAACAAAAACAAAAAAACCCACCCAAACCCAACATTTTAGCAGAACCCAGAATAAAGCAGCTTATTTACAGAGATCAAACAATGCTCCTGAAGGCTGTAATTAAAGAACTTGTTGCCTTTGAAAGAACCTTTTCTGGAATGTTACTTTGTTCAATAAAAAACACATTTATATCCTTTCATAAGCTCATCTCTAGTTTGACAATCTGTATTATCAATCACCATGATCAGATCAAAGCAAGCACCACAATTGGTTCAATATCTTTTCCTTCCATCTTTCCTAAAATGTTAAGCAGCCACACCACCATCCTCCCCAACATAAGCCCTTTATTTGATTTATTTCTCATTATAGGCACAAGAAGAGCACTTTTGTATTAAAAACAGCAATATGAAATATAAATACAGTGAATGCCTGAGATGGAGGATGTCATTCTTCATGTCACGGCATCTGACAGTACCACTGAGATAAATATTTTATAACACAAGGTGAAACAATAAAATATCCCAGTAATATCTCAGTCCCTTTTTCTTCCCAGCAGCTTGGAGACCCATTGGGTGACTGCTCTTGAAAAGCTGATAGAGAGCTGATGGGAGGCACGGCTCACAATCAGGCGGGTGAGTAAACAGCAGTAATACATCACCGGGACAGAGCTCCCTTTTGCCGAGTGCCTCTGGGCGGTTTAGCATTGAGGGAGAGGGAGAGCAATGCAAAGGAGACAAAAGACTTGACTAAGGTGGCACAGAGGAATTATTCAGCGGGGGTGAACCTCAGGCCCAGGCTGGCTGACTCCCAGTCTCACAGCCAGTTGGCTACACGGTGCTGCTAAGCACTTCCAACTATCCCCCTTTTTTTCCTTTTTTTTTTTTCACAAAGAGAAAGCTTTTTTTCCTAACAAAACCAAATTACTTTGGAGGCCAAACACTAGACATTGACTCCCTAGTCCCATGAGCTTGAATCCCTGAAGGAAAATATTCTCTCTTTCATCTCTCAGTAGCACTCACTGAATTCTTTGCAGCTGGCAGGCTGAGCAGCCTTTGAAAGAAGATCCAAAGAACCGGGAACCTGGCTGCTTAGCAGGGAGATGAAAGATCTCCCTACATCTCCTGAAAGAGTAGAACTTTGTCCCAATGTCCTTTTCCCAGTGCTCCTTTCTCCACTATTAAGTTGTCATCGGTTGCCCATATGGGTGCTGTCCTCGCTGTCAGAGGTGATTCTGTTTCAGGGGCTGGTGAAGCAGTTCTGCTTTCACAGAAAGGCTCCTTCCCCTGGTGCAGCCATTCAGCCAGAGTTACAATAACCCATTCTCCCCTACAACATAGCTCAGCTGAAATCACAGTTTTATTAAGGCTGCTGCAGCCTCTCAAAGTAATATGAAGGGCATAATGGATCTATAATTAGTGTCAATAAAAAAAAGGTATCATTCTTTATGGGCATTATTTGAGGGCTAGCCAATTGTTGGGAGTTTATGCTCTTTGGCAAGAAAAGACATCTATTTAAAAGTTTAAGGAGGAGAGTTTTGCTTAATCATTTTAATCATTTCATATTCTGATCAAGCAGAAAGGAAAACAATTTCTGATGGGGAGACATAAGGTGGCTTTTTTTTTTCCAGTCAAATACCTCTTGAGCACCAAAGATGCTCAGCAGCCTGCCAGATTTCCTCCACTAAACTCAAATAATACAATGTCTTGTAGGGAAGAGTCTGGAAATCATGCACAACAACAGGCAAAGAAGGAAGCATGCCTCAACTTCTCTCTCTAACCCCAGGCTGTGAGAATGACTGCAAACAGGATAAAACACCTGTATGGCTTTTATCCACCCCTCCCTTCCTGGCCCCAGAAGATGCCCCCACTGAGAGCAAGGGAGCCCAGCTCCCCAGTGCCCACAAGGCGCTCCAGATGCCCGAGGATAGCAGTGGTCATGAAGGCGGTGTGAATTTGAGTGAAAGATCCTTTGTCAAGTGACAGAGCAACTTATTGGGCTTTCAAAAAACTCTTCTCTTTAAGCAACAAAAATCTTGATCAGTTTAGGACACAAATCTTCCAAAAGACTCTATGCAAAGATGCATCCTATCTAGATCATACCCACTTAGGCTGTGAAGCGTCTGATTTTTGCCACCATGAAACCATCAAAAAACAAAAGTCGTTAAGATTTATCTTTTGCCATATAAAGTCAAACTTTAAATGTCAAGTGCTTTAAGCCATTTCAGTCATAATGGACTTTCAAAAAAATTACTCCTGCAGTTTCTGATTTATTGCTTTCCTGATAAGTTTATGGCTTTTTTTTTTTTATAAATGTATTCTTCTGATTCTCATCTATCCAGAGGCTCACACACTGCATGTGGCAGCAGAGCTCTATGTGTGCTGCACTCAATGTAATGGAAAAAGCAAGTGAAACCACAGCTCCCAATGAAACACCTTTGACCTTTTATTTGGGTTTATCCAAATGAGTCAGAATCACTACAGCAGTGAAGACAATGCCCAAACCTGATTTTGAACAGCATTAGTCACTGTTACAGCTGTTCATGACTTATTTAGTTTAATTCATTTTCTTTACAGCATTAATTACTTTGAATTTAATATATTTATTTACGTATATGTTCAACAGAAAAACTACTTTTTGTTGGACAAGGCTTAGGAAGACTGCTCAAACTGAGTTGCAGGATCAGAACTGGAAATATGTTTAAGCATCTTCCCCTACTGAGATCAGAGCATATTGCTCCTTGTGGCATTAGTGTGTGTCAAAGGGAGCTAACCAGAAAGAGTGGACCTGGATAAAGGCCATGTTCCTTCATGAACAGATCACCAGGCAATTGAAGAAAAAAGCTTTGTCACAAAAGCCCTGTAGAAACAGAAACAATGTGTGGTCGTGGGCTTGTGTATCGTGGGATATTTATCCCAGGATCTCCCTCCTATGCAATTTAACATAGTTGTCCCTTCATCTTTCCAGAGCCTGAGTTTGTGAAAATTATCTTGGCACTTTTATAGGCTTTTTTATAGGCTCGTGGGAAGGGAACCAGAGTCCTTCCTGCTACAGACCTCCTGCTCCTGGAGGAGGAGTGCAATCCCTGAAGCCTAAGTGCAATGGCTACTGGGTAGCTCTCTGCTACAGGACACCAGAACATTGAGGGAGCTTCAGCAAGCCAGGACAAGGAGTTGACCCCTGTATTGAGACAAACCAGGAAATTTGGGTATCCTTCCTACTTCCTATCCATCCACAAGGAGGCCCAAAACTGAATGTCACAGAAAGAAAATCCTCTCAAAGGAGATCCTCAAATCATCTTCACCCTTAATGCAAGCTACTCAAGGTCAGATTTTTCTCACTGTGTCTGGATGAGTCATTCCATTGAGGGCAGCAGTATGAATAAAATTACCAATATCTGACCCATAAAATCAGGGTTTGTTCTCACATCCACTGAAGAACACTTTCTTGTTTAGAATAAAACAGGCATTTGAAGCAGCTTGAACAAAGGCAGGAGAGTTTCTGTGGTTTGTATTAATAGACAAAAATTTACCCGTATGCTCCAACTACTGACCACAAAAGAGAACCCAAATTATCTTTTACTCTGGCTGTACTTAAGGCTCTTGCTCCTGATTGCTCAAACAAGAGGAACAGAAACAACTATATTCAAAGGAAACCACCCTTCCATGTTTTGATAGGTTTGGCTTCTCTGTTTTTAAAATACAAAGACGCAAATTAGCAAGTGAATGCACTGTAGCACAAGCTTCACCAATTTCATGTGCAGTTCTCCCTTGGCATGCACTCCACCAAGAATCCACCCAGTAAATGCAGAGAACATTTTTAATGATATTTTGCCTCTAAGAAATACAGCCCTAATTATCTTCATCAAAGCTGTCTATGCTCGGCCTCTGTTTAAATTATTTGTTGCTTTTTGTAAGAAAAAATACCTTTATTAATCCTGAAGAGACAGTTTGCTGGTTTTACTCACATGTATTACAGACTGCATATCTTAGCCTTCATCACCTCATCGGCTTATCACACTTGACAAGGGAGCAGGATTTGTTCTCTCTGGGCTGGCTTAGAAACAGTAAAAAAATTCTACTTTACACGATCATTTTTGAACTGTTGAGAGAGATTTCTTGTCTAAATTAGGACTTGGGGCAGCTGAGATTGGATAGATAAGGATTCCTTTTTGTGTTCAGTTTGCCTAACTACAGTAACAGGGTTGACAAGACCTTTTGAACTCTGTTGATGCTCAGCAGACCCCATCACTTCCCAGAAATGCTTGCAGCAATGCATGCTAGATAGATGCCATTTCCCAATCACTGAGGCAGAGAGAATGAAACCAAAACTGCAGAGGCAGGAAGCCAATGTGGATATGCAGGAGGCAAGGGGAACCATGAGTCATGTTTTCTATAGTTAACCAAGACGAGTTTTGACACAGAACTATTCACCCAAAGGGTTTTGTTTGGCATTGCCTCTCATGCAGCTGTCAGAGACCACCAAGCATCTGCCCAGAGGAGGAATCCCAACCTGTCAATTCTAAGAATCTTTAGATCCCTTAGGTTTGGAAGGACATTAACCAAAGATGTACATGTGACTGCACAGTTGCCTCTTTCCAATATTTTCTCCCTGCACAAATCTGGCACTTTCCTGAACCCCAGAGACTGGAGTACCACAGCTGCAGCACTGCATACCCAGCCTGCAGAGGTGGAGGCCGCTGGCCTAGGGTTCCCTTCTCCTCAGAGAAGGAGCAGAGAGCTTCCTGATGTGCTTCACAGGTCTGTTGTAAAAGAGGGTGCATCCTGGAACTGCAATTTACACAACACACATGCTGTTTTCAAATAACTGAACTGCATAACACAGCTACAACTCTCCCCACACTCTGGCAAGTCCTGATCCCTGAAGAAAAGGGGGAATACCACTATTGATTAATGTGTTTAGATGGAGCAAGAATGGGAAGACTGTGGGTAGGCTAATGACAACAAACACCAACAGAAGAGGTGTCTTGAGCTGTTCTTCATTTTTCACAATTAAAGTTGGCAGTTTTTACTGTTCTGCCACTGGTTAAATTAAGCCTGCAAAAGATTAAATTCAATTACCCATAAAATAATTATATCAGTATTAAAACAGACATAATTTTCGCAACATAAAGATGAAAGCCCACACTTGCATGCTGTCTGTAAAAATCAGTGGTCAGACAGTACTTACCTCACTAAGTATCAATATTTACTAAAATGTTCAAAGAAAGATATTTGATCAATCAAATCAGTTCCCAATGGAGTTTCAGCAATTTAATTTCTTAATAACATATTTTAATGAGCTATTAAATTGTCATGTACCTCAGTCTGCACTGTAGCTCCTTTGTAATCAGTGCTGATTACCAAGTTATTTGTATCTGGCAGACTTGCTTTCTTTTTATAATCATCCTTCCTATTCCCTTCAGAGATTCAACAATACAGTCCAGTTTCTGAAGCAAGGACATTATAACTGCAGAGTCCAAAGCAACTGCCCTGAGAGACATCCCTGGCATTTGCAGCACTACCATCTCCTTTCACCTGTGTTTCTGTTTCCAAACCAAAGATGGCAATAATTTCTCTGCTTCTGTATGGACTTTCAAATATGATGATGAAAAGATTTTGGAAGAACTCAGGGCTGTTACTAACACCCCACATTTCTGACTCTGCAAGGTGTCAGACAGTGGTAGGTGATGGTTGCAGGTCTCTGACCATGCAGCCCCACACAGCTGGAGCCAAAGTGGAATAGGAAATGGGAGTGTGAACAAGCTCCTCAAACCTTGACTATTCTGCCTAGAGGCAAACTGGTAAGGCTTTAACCATCCCCGAAGTCCAGGTGTAGCATGAAAATTAATGAGATCATTCAAGGAAAACATTTTCCTCTTCTTCATGCCAGGAACAGAGAGGCAAACAGGAACAGAACTTCCTGAGAAAGGTGTCTAAATCATAGTATTCACTACCAACAGCAAAAGTTCAATTACCTATAGCTTTTCTAGCTGAAAGTATTCCACATGGAAACAGGGTCTATAAAGTCATGTCCATGTGCAGTTTGGGGAACTACAGTTAAGTACATCTGATTCCATTAATATCAGCAAGAACATAATTTTTTTATAGGCCAGTAGAGAGACTAATGGTAGAATGAGTGCACACAGCATATGTTTTCTTCTTGCTCGCCACTGGGAACAGTAGCAGGCAGGCTTGGTCTGAAAGGAGAGACCTAGATTGTATTTGGTGTAGCAGGGATATAGAGGCAGAATGGATTCTTTCAGAGATGTTACCTTGCCAAAAGCAAGTAAATTCCCACTACTCCTTGAAGTTCAACTTTGCAGCTTCTAATAAAAATACCTCACCACATGGAAAACATCCATCCTCACAAAGCATTACACTTTCCTTATGCTTCCAGAGGTACTGAAAATCTGTCAGGAGCTGTAAGGCTAGTTTGCAAGTCTTATTTGTAAAATCATTAGACCTAAGTGCAGTGTGTGGAAAATGCTCCTTCCAAAAGAGTAAATGGAGAGTTTCATCCCCACAGTACGCCAGAGAAGAACAGTGAATCAATTACATTGTGTTATCATCACATATCTTGCTGTAGCCTTCTTTGTTTGGCTGCTGCAGCTTTGATATGACAGCTCCAATGGATGTAGTAGACCATTATTTACTCTGTTAGCCATTCTATGTACCTGGCTAAGCTATGTTAAGAAATCTTGCTCTTTTTGGGGGGCAGGTTGTGAAGAGGGGAATACACATTAACATTGACGTATATAAAAATTCTTCCTATTTTAAATTTTTATACAGGAAAATTAAATATCTCTGGTGATTGATCAGTCTCAAATGATCACATGTAATGCTTTAAAAACTGATCTTTTCCCTTACTATCTGCAGGTTGTGCTGAGAATTGTTATAGATTCCTACGAAATCCCATTCCACAAAACCATTTCGCTGACCAGGCTGACCTTGTAGCCATTTGGGAGCTATTACAATCAGTGCACAAATGCTCAGATTTGGTCCCAGCAGCCACAGCAATAAGCCCATATTCCCTGCTGATAGACCTGCCATTACCCACACTGATTGCTGGTGTACTGCATGGGGTAAGAGAGATCCAAGAGGTTGTTGCAGGGGCAGAGGAATCTGCCTGAGGAAGGACTAAAGAGTGGTTGTCCTAATGGAACTTGAAGTGCTCAAAGTGGCTCGTTCTCCTGTTTAGCAATATAACAGGAATTACTTCAGACTCTCTTTGAGGCACTAGTCCTGCAACAGAAAATGTAACATAAATCATAATGCAATCACAGAACAATGTGTTCACCCCAGCTGCCAGGTACAGAAGGAGGAAAATGTTCAGGAAAGATCTGACACAGACAGAGAGCTCAGGGAAAGTGGGAGAGAAAGGGAGGGAGAGAAAGGAAAGGAGGGCCTGGCCTGAGAAGACCTTTTGTAGCCCTAGATCCTGCAAACCTACCAGGCACAAAGTGTCTTGAGCATCTCAATCTTCCTCTAAAACAAGGAAGAAGAGGAACGCACAGAAGCTTACTACAGGACATAAGTGTTTCTGTGTACTTGCAAATATTTTTGGGATATGCTGGCTTGTGAGGGCAAGGAGCCAAGTAGAATATATCAGACTTGTTTGTTGTACAAACAAGAGGCTCATACACAGCTGTCAGTGCTGCAGCTGCTGTTCTGGTGGGACACCTATGAGAACAGCTGAGAAGCCACCAGGAGCAGAAGACAGGAAGAGGTAGTGCTGCTGAAGATCAAAAAACAATCAGAGCAGCACGAGGGCTGTCACTTTTTAATTCTAGTATTCTCAGGTCTCTAGAGCACATACCACCTCCTTCCAAAGCTAGTCAAGAGCTAACAGCCAACAGCCTTTTTCTTTCACATGTGAAGAATTGCTGCAGAATGGTCCATGGGCTAACTCACCAAGTGTTTTTCTCCTCATATGGAAGGGTTTAGACAGTAAATAGAATCACAACCTGAAATACTCTGGCCACAAAGATGTACTGGTATAAGTTTTACCATCCATGAGCAGCAGGATGCAGACTGTAGGAACTCAAAAACCTGCAGACACCTGAGCTACCATCATTTTAGCATCTTGTGTGTGTATATATATATATATATATATACATACACACATCTCACAGTATTTTGTGTATATACATATGTATACACATATATATGTATACGTAAGCATACCTACATTTACAAATGCATACAACTTGTTTTCATATCACTTCTGCTTCCTAGCTGTGTGAAAAGAGATGAATACACCTCCAGCTTAAGGAGATGATCTTCCCTCTTGTAGTTTTAATTCTACCCTTCATCACTTAAGCTGTAATTTTCTTATCAAGAACCTATTTGTCACAGCTGCTGGACCTGTTTAAAAGAGAAAACTGGAAAAGGCCACATAGCAAAGTTCAGAAAACAGGGTTTTTTTTAAAGTTTCTGGTAATTCTGGCTAAGTTTATTTCCAAGAACACTTTTTCTATATATCAGTATTATTCATAGGTAGTTTCCAGAGCAGCCAGGATGGGCAATCAGGAGCACATGGACAGTACTCTACCATCATAGATTCAGTATGTCCTTTCCCATTTCCTTTCTGCCCAAAGAGGCTGTTGTCATGGAGGGAAAAATCTCCCACTCTGGCCACAGCTATTGATTGCCAATCAGACTTTCCATGGCCACCTCTTCTCTCCTTCTATTATGGAGCAGCATGGAAATATTTAGATTAATGTAAAGATAAATGTTGTGGATCCTGAAGTGGGTGTTTGGTTGAAGCTGAAGCAGACTTCAGCTCATTTCAGGAAACCCTCTCTGTTTTATTAGCTGAGCCCAAATTTTTCCCTTTCAGTGCTATGGAGGTAGCTTTCTTTTTCTAGACTGATACATGGGCTTGATGTGACACCTTCACTATCACTGAACAAAGTCCATGCCCAAACCAAGAGCAGATTTTTCCCTCTTTACCACCTTTTGAGTGTGTTTTGTGCACAAGCAGAGGACTACTAGTATCATAAAAACAGATCTACAGCAGGAAAACCCAGTAAAATATTCCCCCTGTGTTGCTCCAGTCCAGCTTATGCCAACCCCTTTGCATTCTTGCACACTTGAAGTGCTCGCAAATACAGGACAGAATTTCAGGAAGACCTTATGGTCCTTCATGGTCACTTTCCAGGCTCCCTGGTTCTTTATTTCTGAGACAGAAGACACCTCTCCATGGCAGCCCCAGAAGTCCAAGATAAGTTAAATCAATTAACTTCTGTGAGGTGATTTGCGGTTGCTGGATTGATGGCTCTGTAAGTGTAAGTGCAAAGTAAATTCATGTCTTATTCCAGTACTCTTTCCAGGACATGAAGAAGACTAACTAGACTAACTACAGTTTCTTTTTCACTGCCAATTAGAAGACTGAATGCACATGGCACCAATGACTCCCAAAGCCATTGATAAAACACATTCTTCAGCTGGTGGGAAACTTCTAGGAGACACCTCCATGAACATCCTTCCTAAGCCTCCCCCACATTCCACATTCCACATTCCAGTCTGAAGGGGGACCTGATGTCAAATACAGGCTTGCAAAACCCTGCCAGAAAACACTCAATGCTCACCTTGACAATAGATGCCTGACTGGATTTGGAGGATCCTGGGAAGGGCTCTGAGGTCCAGAGAATGAATGAACTTGTCCAGGGTAGAGGCCATGGTCCGCAGCACTGCAGCACGTGGGTTTGGCACTCAAAGGCCAGTGAAAAGCTCTCAAGGCAGCAGCACTCAGCCTGGTGCATACTGTGCTCGGGAGCTCGGCAGCAGCGGGGAGGAGTGGTGTGGGGAGGTACTTCTGCTTCCTTCCCTCTGTGGCTGCTTCCTCCCATGGGTGCAGCTGGAGTGGCGTGAGGCTGCTGGTAGCCCTGTGAATGGTTCTGGCACCCACAGCCACCAAGGGTCTGTGCCAGGCTGGGAGACATGGGAGGTTGCTGGGGGTACTGAGTTCCAAAGGGGAAAGGAGGATCTGCTGCAAAACTCTGTCAGTGATAGTTATTGACCCTGTGAAAAGAAGATACTGAATATCAGCCCTGCCTAGAATGGGAAAAAACCACCATATCTGGGTGGGGTGTGGTTGGTTTGTTGGTTTTTTTCCCTCTTGGAACATAGCAAAGTAGTTTGGTGCTTGTTCTCTTCAAAACCAAAAATAGCCTTTGAAGAAAAGAAATTAAGCACTTTGCTGCCTTAAATATTTTATCTGGATTTAAGATATACAAATAGAGTCCAAAGTACTTCATCACCTAAATGAACATATAAACACAATATTGTTCTGCAAAATAGTCAACATTTCCTTATGCCACCAATGATGCCTGGGAATTTGATTTAGAAGTGCTTCAGCTGGGAAGGAATTTTAAGAGACAGTATCAGGTGAAACTCAGACGGATGACAAACCCCCAGCACTGATCCCAGCTCTGCCATTCTGAGCTTGATCAAGCACTTGTTTCAGGAGGACTCTTCTGAAGAACAAGGCCATGGCAAATTAACAGCAGACTCAGATGATGAACAAAACTGAAGTGACTGTGATTTCATGTTTGTTCACGTTGCTTTCCTGTCTCCCTGAGGGGTCAGGGAAAGTAGAAAGCATGACATTGTGACAAAACAGTAAGCAAGATAATCAACCATTTATTTTCAAAAAGCTTGCTAGCTTTATTTCCTCTAGATGTAATATTTTGCAAAAAAAACTTTAAAATTAAAACTCTCAAATTCTTAGAGTGAGTGCATTGGCTGTTGGAGTGCCAGGCTACATATAGAGTGTGAAAAGTTTGTTAATTTGGTCTTAACAAATATTTCTCCAGAGAATGTGAAATATGTTTTATAAGTGGGGAGTCTCCAGGTGGAGAACTCACTATTGCCAGTCATTAATGTTACAGGTGCTACAGGGAAGAGAAGTAACTGGACTTGGGATCTAGGAGTCACAGTTATTAGTAAAGGCCAAACTAGAGAACATGCACAGGCAACAATTCGTCAACTATTTTAATGCAATATATTACTTATTCTCTCCTCCCAAGAAAACATATTTGAAATTACACAAATGTAATTGATTTGATAGAGAGCTGGGGAAACCCCATGCATTCGCTGGTAATCAAAAGACCCATATGGTAAAAAGCTGGTTCCTACAAGCACAAAGCAGTGAAATGTGTGAGTGGTTTCAGTTATTTCAGCGGGACATCTTTGTATTTTTTAAGATTTTGTGTGCACTCTAGCAACTCAAAACCAGCTTTCTTGGTACCTGTTCCCATGACTGTCAGGTATTGTGCCAATGCCAGCAGCTAGGCTTTACCTGAACACATTGTTTTGATCAATGGATAAAGAGCCCCTAAGACCCTTTCAGTTCCAATTAAGTTCCTCAATTCACTTGATTTTGGCTCTTCCCTTTGGTAAGACTGCCAGGAACACCACCACAAAAGAGCATTTAACATGAATGACAAACACACGCAAATTAATAAATGTTTTCAAAATTGCTTGAATCGAACAAAGCAAATGCACAGACATGGATTTCACACAAAAAAATTCAGAACAAAACCTGGTTCATGATGCTGAATCCAGCAACCCAACAGCATGGAGAAGGCAGCTGCAGCTCTGTGCTCCCATGGCCAACAAGTAGCATGAGTTTCCAATAGGCACAGACACAGATTTATATAACACCCATACACATAAATACCCTGCCAGACAGATAAATCAACCTATATAGAAAACCCAGCAAGCCCCAATGGCTTTATTCTGTTCCCCATTCTGGTTGATGTATTAATGGGAAATACACAAAAGCATTTATGCAGTGGTGATCCCTGCAGCAGCTGAAGTTAGGCACAGTCCACCCAGTGGCCTCTGATCCTGCTGTCACTGGGGTGTGCAAGCAGATCTGGAGGCCAAGAGCCTCTGTAATGTGCCTGGAAATACCCTGGAAATACCTCTGGTGTTCCTCTATCCACTGTTATTCCTCTGTGCTTTTGGTGTGTGTGCAGAAACCAGCCTTTTATCTCACAACCTAGCAAAACCAACCATCTTAGCCTCAGTGAAGGAACTAGAAATGGACTTGTTTGAAATCACAGTTTAAATCAGGAATGCTACCCACTGGTCATATGCTAGAATTCCCAGATCTGCCAACACATAGACTGGTAAATGAGAATCCCTGACCTGTTCTTCCAAATGCTCTGCAGATTTTCCAGTTTGATGTGTAAGGCCAAAAGGCAGAGGAAAATAATTTGCTATCTCCAAACCATCCATGATCTCAGAGTGAGATATCATCATGGACTGCTGGTAATAAGAGACCCTTTGGGGAGGTTTTCATATGGCAGACTAAACTCTTAGGAGGATCTTGGCTGAGAAAAATTCCTTTTGTTTTGCTCAAGTTTCAATATTGAAGATTAGGACAAGCTGCTGAAAAAATATAGGTATACTGCACTGAGAGGAGGCAATATCTGACCTTGCTCTTCTCATAGAGAAAGAATAGAATCTTACACCATCTAAGTTATGACATTCTTCACAAAGAGCCTGCCAGGATCTCAGTGTTATCTCTTCCCTGTGTGAACTTGCAGGTACAATCAGCTTGGCCACTCCATCTCTATTGCCAATGATGGGATGAAGGTCAAGTTGCACAGCCAAACCTGCAACAGCCAAAGTGACCATGAGTCCTCATACAGCCCACTGAGCTGAAGGCTCCAGCTGCTCTGGAAGGTGCACACAAACAGGGACCCTTGTCTCCCAGGTGGAAAAGCCCTGCTTATTCCCCAAGAGGATGGCCGAGGACCAGCTGTAGGGAAATGTGACTGAAAAATAGTGGTCAGCTAATCCAGAAGGAGGGACACACAGGCAAAATACAGAATTTTGAAAACTATATCCCGGAATATTTTCTACCTTGCTGATGTTTAATTATTGTTTTTAATTAATTATTTCCAGAAAGTCAGTAAAATGTTCCAAGTTTCCAAAAAAACCCAGTTCTAAGCCTGTGAAGGTTTGCAATATATTTTGTGCTCTGGCCATTTGTTAGATAAATGCGACCATTAGTTGAACTGGTTGAAGAGAAACTTTAAAACAATCCGTAAATATGAAACCAGGCATTGTGTCTACAGGAGTATATGCACCATTTATTGAACTTAAAAACATAAGGGAAATGTATTTGATACAGCTGGCAGAACAGTAATCCCAAAGAGGAAAATGTTTTAGGGAAAGTAAAAACAGTCAAGACCTGGGAGACGGGTGTGAATGAGGCTCATATGGAATGATTACACAATCTTTTGAATCAAATTCCAGATACTGCAGGAAATGTAATACTCTTGCGATTTTTTTTTTCAGTGTAAGGTTTTTATGGTTTAGGAACTATATTCTCCAATTTAGTACTCCCACTAAAAAAGCATGTGATGCTTCCCCTCCTTTCCCTCCAACTGGAGGCACAAAATACAAATTTTACAGGCTGAGACAATAACAATATACTGGAAACAGCAATGAGATAAGAAAATGAACAGTAACAACAAAATTAATAATAAAAGTACTGACAAGAGAGGGAGTGATTCACATGTAAAAATACTCACCACTGAGCTTGTGACAATAAACATTACCAGATGGCCCACCCTGCCATGATTTTTTGACCAGAAGGAACCCCTTCTCCTTGGGATCAGAGGTCCCTTTTCCCCTCCCCTGACAGTGATGTGAGGTGATATAGAATAACCTCAGTGTCCTAGCCATGGCTTTTACTGGGTACTGTAAAAAAAGGAACCCTGTCCTGGCTGAAACCAGGAAAAAGGTGGAAACTCCACCTGTCATTAAAAGTTGAGTCAGACTAAGCTGTAAGGAATCCTGCCTGACACAGGTGCATTGAGCTGTGAGATAATCTCCCAAGGGAACTGTGGACTCCCAGAGTGTTCAAGCCTTGACTAAATAAAAGATTCTATGATACCATGAAGAACAATTCTGATAAAGAAAGGGAGAGAGGTCATCTATTCCTATGGATGGTTAGCTGTACTGCCACCCTTCATTTATAGGGATGTACTGTGCCAATACCCAAGTCAGGTGAACAGTATTATATTTAGCTGTTCCAGAGCTGAAGAAACTGCAGAGACTTTCAGGAGCTGTGGTCTTCTTCTAACCCACACTGGTTCTGGTGATATCAATCAGGTTTCATACAAGCCACCCAAGAAGCACAACTCTGAACTGACTGCTGTTCCCTTCCAATGGCCCTTGTGATATAAAATGACAGTGTCAGCTTAAACAAACTGTCTCCAGTGTGAGAAAAAATCTAATCCCTACCATGGCACACATGGATTATTCACAGAGAGACAGAGGCTGTACTGGCTGAAACATGAACTGTATAGCACAAGTTACATGATGGGTGATCTCTGTATAAAAGTTTTTTCTGCCACTTCAGTATGTATAGGTGAATAGGATTTATTGCCCAATAAAGCCAAAGGTGATCAGCTCATAAGACCTGAAATCATTCTATCCAAAGAAACCTAACCTTGTTAGCCTACCATTTAGGTTACTTATCCTCCAGCACCTGCAACAATTACTTCTAACTTTACCTGAAAATATAAAGCACTTGTTGCTCAGAATATTTCACTGACCCCAGAGAGCTGCTTTGGTTTTTTAGGGTTTTTTTTAACATTCTTTCTTCCATGGACAGCTGCTACTCACACTCCCCCTAGGCTGAGTCAATTTGGGTAGAGGACTTTTCAAATCTGCAGACAGAAGCAGAACTTACTGGAAATTAAAATTAAGAGCTATGTTAAAAAGCAAGGGTTATTACCCACAGAATTTTACACTGCTTCACCATCAGTTGAAGTCCACAGATAGAGATAAAATCTGCCTTTCTAAAAATATAGTCTTGCTCTGCTCCAAGTTTTTGCACTTGATATAAAAATTATTCTGTTGAAAATCCTAATGCCTTCACAAAGCAGGTGGTCATCCTTGTGAATTGTGATGGTTCCTGGCTCTAAAATCTTGGAACATTTTAGTGCCTTGTGATTTTATTTTGAGCTTTCCTTTATATTTTCGGGAGCTACCTTTTGGGTTCTTTGACATTTCCTTACAGTTTGACAGAGAGATCTTAGACATGCTCTTCGTATGAAATTTAAATGGCTTAGCAGGTATGAACAAAAGGCTGTTAATAAAAGCTCTTGAGCCCACAGGGTTATTTGCCAGTGTTTGACTCCAGTGAACAGTCTATTGAAGAATCAGGATCCCCCAGAGCTTTTAAAAGAATTGAAGCACATGTACACACATTACATTGTGAAAAATAGTAAGTTTTTGGCTGACTTTTTATGGACTGAACAATAATAACCTGTGGGCATTTTCAACATTTTATTGAGCTATTCTGCACCTGCCAGAGTCAGAAAGATCTTTTCATTGATTTTAATAGAAGTTGGAGTAGATTCTTAATAAGGAAGAGTTATGGTTTTCAGCTGGTTGTGGCTTTGCAGAGAAACACCTTGCTTTTAACAGCATTTCAAGTTACAGTCTTGCAAAGAATATTGACATGAATTTTTCCAAAGTCTGTTCAACAAAAAGCAATAGATCTGTATACACCAGTAAATTATAGAAAATATATCTCCAGAAATCTCTCCCCAGCTGTTGTTAAGTGTGATAAGAATCATGGTCTTAATGAATGCATTTAAAGTGTTAGCACCGTGAATCTATTGAACACTAAGCCCCCTGAAAGGTTTGAGTGCTGCAAAGGCTCTGCCAATGCTTTGTTCAGCCACAGAGAAAAAAGGACACTATTTGAGATTTCTAAGCTCTGTGCTAGTATAGACTTCAAGCTAAAAATAACCTTGACAGTATAGAGTCTCAAGCTAAAAATTCCTCCATCTACTGACAGGTATTAATGGTACTTGTCTTTATAAATGTATTAAGATGATTGATACTGAAGTGTTTATAAAGTATTTTGAAGATAAAGCAGAATGCAAATGTTTAATACAGTAGGAGTTCCAATACAAATAGGCATCTGCCAAAATGACTGTTTATACAAAATGAGACATCCAGGCTATCCTCAGCCAGTGTTACTTTTTATTTGACAGCACAGAACATGAACTCACTCTTCCAATGGAAATATTTATGGATCCGTGCATTGCACCACACTACAAAATCTATTCAGGCAGCCTTGGTGTTCCAATGACTAAGCAGATGTTAAATACATTTGGGTTCTATCATCCATACTCACTTTGGGGGTACCATTTTGCTTGAGTGGACTCAGAGCAGAGAACTTACAACATAATCAGGGCTACACGGAAAATCTATGGCAAAGCCATGGTCTTGAGTCCTGATCCCTAAAGCCCAGCCTAAATTCTCTCACTACAGTAAGAATTTTTACTCTTCCTAAAAGATAAAAAATTTACTCTCTGTAAGAAAAAAAAAAAAAAGAAAAAGAAAAAAGTCAAACCCAAACTCCCAACTGAACATCCAAACTGTGCAAATTTCATTATCTATCTTGTTTCTATGGATTGTTGGGGTTTTGTTTCTTTGTTTGGGTTTTTTTTGTTTTTGCGGGGGGGGGGTTGTTTGTTTGTTTTGGTTTTGTTTTTTGGGGTTTTTTTGGGTTTTTTTCCCTTTTCTTCTCTTTTTTTTTGGTGGGGAAAGAAAAATGATCGGAGAAACCTAAATAAAAAGACATCCTAGAGCTTTAGGAAGAAGTATGGTTACTTTAAAGATGGAGTAAAGATTTTGGCAGTAAAAATTACTTGAGATATCTTCAAATTACAGAAAGGGTTTTGAAATATGTTTGGCATACCTTCAATGTATTTTTTGACAGCTGTAAACATGCGGGAGAAATTTTAAAATTAATTTCAAATATCACTCTCTCCCTTTGTGATTTCTTGAGTGGGGTGGGCTGTAATTTATTTTTAAAGAGGCAATGTAGGTTTCTAGATGCTGTTAAAAGAAACCAAAATAATCTCTTTGCACCCTGTCACTGTTCAAAGAAAAGGACACTGTATTAATTTAAATATATTTGTGAAAGCTTGATTCCCCCAATGGAATTTACATAGCTACTTTCACTAATTATTCCTGAAGTTTCCCCTATCAGCTGTCAATTTGACACAGAAGGGAAGCAAAACAGTTTGACTTTTCCTGACAGCAAAGAGCTTTAACAGAACTATAATGAGAACTGGCATCTCATACTCCTTACCTCCCCGATGTCTATACTACCAGAAGAAGGAACACTAATAACTCCTCTTTATGGAAGCATTAAAAAACACAGTTTAACTGAAACAGCCAGTAAAAGAAATCAACAAAACATTTAGTTTAATAATGGTTACCTTGAATGTTTTTTTCATCCTTAATGTTTATCTTAAATTACAGACTTGTCTAACTTTCAAGTTAATGATGAATTGGTGGCACTGAATGTATTTGCTCATTTTTATTGAAACAGAAGTACTAGCTGTCATTTTAAAATGCATACAAACCCAAGCTTGCTCTTGTCCTCCTCTCCTCTCCTCTCCTCTCCTCTCCTCTCCTCTCCTCTCCTCTCCTCTCCTCTCCTCTCCTCTCCTCTCCTCTCCTCTCCTCTCCTCTCCTCTCCTCTCCTCTCCTCTCCTCTCCTCTCCTCTCCTCTCCTCTCCTCTCCTCTCCTCTCCTCTCCTCTCCTCTCCTCTCCTCTCCTCGAATCTCCTCTCCTCTCCTCTCCTCTCCTCTCCTCTCCTCGAATCTCCTCTCCTCGAATCTCCTCTCCTTGAATCTCCTCTCCTCAAATCTCCTCGAATCTCCTCTCCTCGAATCCCCTCCTCTCCCCTCCTCCTTTTTATTTTTCTTTTTTCTTTTTCTTCTTTTTCTTCTCTTTCTTATTTTTCTTCTTTTTTTCTTCTTTTTCTTCTTTTCTTCTTTTTCTTCTTTTTCCTTCATTATTAGGAGCATTTCTAAAAGGTCCACAAAAAGAGTCTGTCAAGCACACAATTTTGTCCTCACAGCTTTAGAAATAGCTTTAGAAAGCTGAAGAACAAACTTAAATGTAATTGCTTCCATTCTGTGTATGAAGTTGACTCCAAAAGCAAATTGTTTCTGCAAGAAGAATGTGTTTCATTAAAGAATAAAGGCTTCATATAAAATGCAGTTAACACTTGCCAACATATCAGTGAAAATGATTATAATTTTCTACCTTTTCCAAGGCATTGATATAACCCTGCTGCAAGACACTTTGGTTGTTATTATAATTTACCATGCGAAAACTCAGATACATTTGCTGCCTCAGTGTTCTGCATCTATGGCTCTTGTTCCAGGTGTCCCTGGCTCTTCCTTAAGGAAAGGCAGTATAAAAGAATCAGTGCTTTGTGATTGGTGGACTTCTTTCTTGGAGGCTTTTTTGGGGTTTCTTTTTGTTGTTGTATTTGTTTGGTTTTTTGTTTTTGTTTTGGTGGGTTTGTTTGTTTTGTTATGTTGTTTTGTTTTGCTTTTTAAAAAATTAAATACACAAGCAAATTGAACATAGATGAGGGAATTTGTGAAAGTTTAAGAAAGCTGTGGGAAAAGTAAGATCTGACATAAAGAATTTAAGGATTCCTTTTATTTGAAGAGGCAGCCAGACTCTTGGGCTGGCACCTGCCAGAGCCTGTGGGAGAAGAGAGTGCCCAGAGAGTTCTCAGTCTGCCCTCATGACTCCTTATCCCTAGGGATGGTGGACTGAAGGCTGTATTTGGTCCAGCTGAGATGAGATTTTTCTGCATTTCATCCCAAGCACAGATACATCAAGTTTTTTATTTCTTGTTTGTCTTCTTTTTGTGTGTGTGTGGGGGGGTTTGTTTTGCTTTGTTTTTGTTTGTTTGTTTTTGGGTTTTTTCTGGGTCTTTTTTGGCTGGTTTTTTTTGTTGTTTTGTTTTGTTTTTTGTGGGTTTGTTGTTGTTGTTGCTGTTTTTGTTTTGTTTTGTTTTGGGGTTTTTTGGGGGGTTTTTTGGGTTTTTTTGTTTACTTATCAGCCATAAAGTTTTTTGGCTTCAGGGAAGGGTCTCAGTATAATTAAACAGAGATTAGCTTTTAAATTAATGCAGAATCCAGTATATTTGGTCATTAAAAAAACCCAAGAGCACCACAAACAATGTACATTTACTTCACAACATGCAAACATAAACATCCCCTTCTTTTTCTCTTCCAGTCCTGTTTCTCTCCAAGAGAGCAGAATGCTGCTTTTTCTGTCCTTCTTGGTATCATTAATATAAATAGGGTCGTCACCAAACCCCTCTAATGCCCTCATTGGTAGCACAGGCCACCCAAGGGATGGGTACTGGTCAACACCTTTTCTAGTCCTACAGAGTCATCATTCTTGTGGCAGCCTGTGACGAGCAGGTTGCACACACTGAGAGAAGCTAAGCCTTCATGAGAGACTTGTTTGGGACAGACACTGCTGGAATACAAATGTATTCCCTTATCAAATTGGTCAATAAGCCTCTCTTGCCACCTGGGTAGGAGGAAAGAGCACAGGGATTCTTCCCCTAAACAGCCTATAAAAAGACCACAAAAAGACTTTTTTTTCTTGAAGAACCCATAGGTAGCATTTTTTTAAACTTTTTTGTGTGTGCATGTATTTTAGCCCTGTCCTATTAAAATACTCAGTCCAGAAGGTTCTCCATGTGAAGGTTCACCAAGCTAAATAAATCTTATTACTTTTTATGAAAAATGATAACACACTGAATCAATTTCTTCTTGTAGGCAGCTTTGCTTTGCAGTATGAAACATATGTTGTGGGGCAGCCAAGGCCCTTTCACCTTGCCCTTCTCCACAAACTTCATTTAAATTATCTAAGATTTCAAACGGTCTGTAAGGAAACATCCTGGGGCTCTCACTTTGGAGTATAAGTCCTTCTGCCAGCCTTTCATCTTAATTTCAGTTTGTTGCATGTACATTTATTTGACATCCAAGAGCATTTGTGACCCTTGGGCATCTCCTTCAATGTGTTCCTAGCACATGTTCTCCTGGATGAAGCATACAGAACAGCAGTTGGACCCTTCTCCTCTCCTCCTTTCTTCCCTTCCCCACACTGCCCTGAGACCCCTGAGACAGGGGATGCTGAGACCCTGGGGGGCACTGCAGTATCCTGGATCTTTTAGTGCTGAGCACAATGTGAGACTTAACACACAGCCAACATGAATAGGTCAATACATTTTGAAAAATTAAAGTCTGCATCTCCCTCCACATCTCTCTGAGTAAAGTGTCTGTAAATGTCCTTGTAGATATCAACATTTATATTATATTATATCAACAAATTTATTCAGGCTTGCCAAGGCTAGAGGATGAAATCTAAAAAGCCATCCCACTAAAGTCCATTTTACAAACAATGTGTTTCTTTAATTTATTTTTCTGAATTCTGCTCTCTGCTCACCTACAAAATCCACCTATGCAATATGGCTGAGGATGAGCTTGCCAAGGAAGATTTAATATATCACATGAGAGAAGGTACTATAAAAAGGGGAAAGAACCCATCCAATCCAAGAACTTAAACTCTTCCTAGAAGAAAGAATAACATGAAATCAGAATAGTAACCAGAGTCACAGGGGAAAAAAAGCCAAAAAAACCCAACCAAACCACAATAACAAAGCTCAAAACAAGCCAGCTCCAAGACTGGAAAAAAAAAAAAAGCTAAAGAATATTTTTCTGGTTTTGCTTTTAACACACATGCTTCCTAAAACTAGTGGGTAACCAGAGCCCCTTGCCCATGCAAGCCTGCCCTATGATAGGCACTATCATGAGCTATTCCCTGGAACCGTCCTCTCTCCTGGCCAGGACAGGGGCAAAAAGAGCAATCAGCTCAAAAGATGCTTGCCAAAAGTTACTCAAAAGTAACTTGGGGTGCATCACCCCATTTTGGGCAGTTATGGTTTTCCCAGTACATTGTATTTCTGAATACTAAAATAAATTTGAATACATAAAATGTTATTTTCTGTCCCCAGACTGTGTGTTCTAACCCAGCCCCATGGTAAAGAGACAGGACCATGTCTCCCAGCTTCCATGTGGACACCAGCAACAGTAATGTTATTGGAAAGTGGGTGTGGGAAAGTTTTTTTTGCCATACACCTTTGACTAGTTAATTTCAAAGTTTCCTTTAAAAATCACTTCACAGTAGCACATTTCAGGAACTGCCATGACAGAAAGTCAGTTACACATACACGCTGGAGTATGTACATGCCAATATTCTTGTTTCCTTTCCCTTAAGACCAAGGATCTTCTGTGGAGTTAACCAACCTGCCCCCATACATTGATGGGTGAATCTTTTTCAAATCAAACACACCTAAATGTATCACTTACTAAAGTTCCTCCTGATTTGTTTCGTGTTGTTTTAAAGCCTACTGACCTTTAAAGACTTGGAGACACCTTTAAAGAATTGGAAAGGAGCAGACTTTTTCATCTCCTCCCCAACCCAGAGAAGCACTGGAAAGAGCAAAAGATCAGTTGCATTTGTTTCACTTTGGAATTAAGTCATTGTAATCCTGCTTAAAACACTCAGCAGATTTTGAATGACAATCAGCAAGAAGCTCACTTTCAGAGGTGTTGGGTGACCTCAGATGAAAGTGGGAGGTGTTGGTTCAGCTATTTAGCATAAATTTGGAACTACCTGTTGAAACTGTTTCTGCTGAAAAGTTGAAACGTTACAGAGATAATAAGTCTTCCATCCATGCTTGGTTTGCTTCAGCCTGTGCTGAGTAAAAAAAAAATCAGTGAAAACAGGAATTAAAATAAACCAAACCAAAACAACAAAATGGAGCAACTTAGACAATGTCCTGTTGCTGGATCAATTTACAAAGGTCACTGGAAGAAGAGGAAAAATGATCAGTTAAGAGTATAGAATCTAGTCTGAAAAACACATGGGCTTGAAGAGAGATAAGTATCTGTCTTCCTTAAACATTTGTGTGCCTGTGACAAGTTCAGAATAGTCACCTCCTGGTAAACTTGAAGTAATGAGCAAGATCAGGACATCATGGTACGGTGAGGAATATTTGTACAACCATGTAGGTGTGTTACTTAAAGTCTTAAAAGTGAAGGCATGGAAAATGCAGACTTGTATGTGTACATCAAAATAATTGTCACATTCTATCCTCTGTCTTTTCCAGGATTATCTGGTAATTCAATTTTTATTTTGCCATGCTGGGCTGTAAACTCAGACCAACTTGCAAGGCATGAGCTCCTCCCCAATACAATGTTTGTAATTTTTCCCAAATGCCAAATCATGTAGCACTCTGAAGCTATTTGTTTATCAAGTTGGCTTCTGTCTTGAGGACATTCAGAATTCTTCTCACTCTCTGAAATCTTCCTTTACTCTGGCTCCCTGGAGGGCACAGTAAAGTACCTGCCTCTCAGAGTGCTCTCCCAAAAAATGTTCTCCTCTCTCAACCCCAATGTCTGATGTTGCTTATCATTGCAATGCAATAAAAATTTCCTTCTTCTAAGAAATGAAAATTATATATATATATACGCATATATATATATAATTATGCTAAAAAACAAACATCAAAAAGAAGCCTGCTCTGTAGCATTTGGCTATCCCTTAGCAGTGAGGTAGGGGCTGAGACCACCCTTGTGAAATCTCGCCTGAGCTATAATAACTTCCTGTCACATATACTTTGCTTCTCATTTGTTGCTTGTCCTCAGAACCCAGATGAATGGCCATGTTCAATGTTGCAGCATTGTTCCCCTTTTCCTGATGGATATCAACCGAAATGGTATCACAAAATTTGCACCTTGTGGCTTTCAAGGCAGACTGACCCCAGAAATGTACTGGAGTTCATAGGTTATCAAATGAGGCATGTGATCAAATTCTCAAGTTTCTTGCCTGTGCTAAATCTGGTGTAGTGGCATTATTATTTTTTTAATATTTCACAATACCTCTGCAGAAATGTTCTTTATTGAAGAATCTGCTCACTTAAATTACCCATTTCTTTCTCCTTGCTGTCCCTTGCTCAGCATCTTTTATCCTCAGTGGCCTAAATCAATTGTTCAACATTCCTTGACCACAAATATGACATTTATTCAATATTTGAAACTTTTTCACTGACTGAAGCAGTCAGGATTTTTATATCCTTCCATATATTTCATAACAGCATATTTTTTGGAAGTTCCAATCTTGTTTAGATTTTTATACTTTCTATCCTGTCTATTCTTACATCCAAAGCCAGTGCTTTCTATGCTGCTGCCAAATAGAGGGTGAACAAGATTCCTATCTTTGTGACAATCCCAGTCAGTTCACTGATTTTTTATTCTGTGTCTCTTGCACAAAGTTTATAAAACCTACGCTGCAAAAGCTAAAGGCCTATTCCTTAGGTCTCTCTCCATTGTGGTCACCTCCTGAATATCCTATAGGACTCATCATACCTGTCCCTGCTACCTTTAATCCACATACCAACAGCTTACTTGCATTTAGGACAGACTTCTGCGGGTGTGATTCTGACTACTTAAAGGAGTATCATCTGTGTAAAGCAAGGCTATTATTTGAAGTAAACAACCTGCCTGAAAGGAAGGCACATTGAAGTAGAAACAAAACCTGCACTTCTTCCCTGTTTTGTTTTTTTTTTTTTTTTTTAAGAATTTTTTAAAAGCCTTTGCCACAAACAAAACCACACAGTTATTTTCTCACAGCTGTAATTACAGTTCATTGTCACACGAGCTGCACTACCTCTTCTGGCTGGAGGAGAAATATTAGGAGAACCTATAAAGTGCCTAGTGCTTTTATATTCTATTTTATCCTCACCCCTGAAGAAGTCTGACCTATGAGAATTGCTGCTGTATTTCTAACTGCAAGGTAAGCTGGAAACCTTGATCATTTCAGGAGATGAAACCAAGCAGCAACCTATTTATACAGTTTAAACTGCACCAATCAAAGCTTCAATGACAGATCTTGTGCAGAAAAGGTTGCAGCAGTGTCACAGCTTCCTATGATTTCCACCTAGTTTAAAATGAATGCATACACCACTTGAGCAGGAGGGTTCAAGCATTTTCAGTACACAGAGGCAATTTTGCAATGTTAGTCTGGATTATCAGTGAGTTTCATAACAACTTCACCCTGAAAGTGAAGAAAAAGGCTACAGCACCAGGTTCTGTGCAGAAGATAGTTCAGACCATGGGTCCAGATGGGCTATTTATTGAACCTGTTCATTGATACAGCCAGTGAGTCAGAAAGACTAACAAAATATTAAGTAGTTTAATGTCTTTGATGACAAACTATGATTCCATGTGTTGGGACTTAAGCAAGACAAATGTCTTCCAAAACTTTTCTGAAACTTACAGTTTGACTTCACAGCTACTATAAAAATACAACTCACTCTGGTTATCTTGAGAGAGAAACCCCAAAGATACTGTAATCTTTGGTTTCATGTTTGTTATCAGAATGCAAAAAGACATTCACTTCCTTCAACATTTCAGGACTACAAAACACTGTGTTGTTTCAGTTACTATTCTGGAAGATTAAATACAAAAAATAAAGACAAGTTTCACACTGAGAAATGGAAAGAGCTCACACTGGTTTGCACCTGGCAGGAAAATGCAGAGATATTATCAGAGTTTGGAGGTACTGTGTTTTGCCAGATGCCATTTCTGTGCTCATTAGAAAAGAGCTCCAGGGTACTCCAAAGCTTGCAAGAAAGATCAGGTTTTGTTACTATGTCCAGCAGACAGACTTTTTTGCTGATTTTTTATTTTTAACATAGACTCTTTTTTTCCTCTTTTACTTAGTGGGGATTTGAAAAAATCTCTGAGCATAAGGGGATTTTAAATTTATCTTGGTATAATTTGTGAAGTAAGGGACTATTTTCTTATCCAGATGGAAGCTAGAAGGCCTTACAAAAGACTGTTGAAATCAAGCTATCTCAAAAAGGCACAAAAACATCTGTTCTTTGTTGGTCAAGACACAGCTAATAAACATTATTATTAGGTAAGCATCCTATTGTGTCTGTCATCATACATGTCAGTCTCTGCATAAATTAGGACTCTAAACCAAACAGCCTGGAAAGAATTCATTTCTGAGAAGCGTGGGCCAAAATAACACTTATGCCTGTTAACCACCACCACAATCTCACACCATCCTTTTAGTCAGGCTTAAAGGAAAAACGTCCAGGAAGCTTAAAATAATTTAGAAGCACTTCTCTAGTCTCAGTACCTCAATGTTCACTCAAACAGAGCCCCCAGTTAAAAAATTACCAAAGATTTCTCTGCGTAAAGTTGAAGGAAGATTTATGGTACTAAACGTCTGCATATTCTGAAAGTCTCATCCTCAGTACACACAATCTGATTCCAGCAGATTATTCCACCCTAGAAAGTAATGACATAGGTGAGTATTCACAGATACCCTTGACTATCCTGGATTTGCAAAGGTTACAAGATCTTTGACTGTTTAACAAAGACCAGTAGCAATAAATCACCACAAAGGTTCTTTTGTGAGATTAGGATCACTTTACTCAATTCAGACCTCTACGTGACACAGGAAAGTACAGCAGAAAATGAGTTACTTTTCTTTTCAGTACAGAGCAGAGCACTATAAAAGCAGCTTTTATATTTATTTCAAGATCTCAGGGTTTCTTCTGACACTGCAGCAGAGTGAAGTTTAAAAGAGGTCCTTTATACAGTCATTTGTCAATCCAGGTGGCCTGGCCATGCAATGATTCTGCAACGTTTTTTCTCAGGCTGTCCCTTCCTTGTACTTTAACATTTCAATTCACACTTGAGGCTCAATGACAAAGTACTTGCCTACCATTGCTTCCCTTGTCTGCTCTTTTTAGACCTTTGAGTTTGGAAATTGTTAATTGGTTTGAAAGAGCACTCTCTGGCAGTAGCTTTGGTTTTCATATTTCTTGAAGAAATATTCCATTTCTTAATGTAGTATGTAGGACATAGCACAAACTAAGTAAATATATTAACTGAGCAACTTCCCAAATGAAATAAAACCCAGTAACTGCTTGCATATGCTGAAGATACTAAGCTTCAAGCTTCAAACTCCTACTCCAGTGAGTGTTTTCTAGGAAGGCAAAGCCTGTTTCCAGGTTGTTTCCCAATGGCATCATTTACCCAGGAAGCAGGAAATGTAAACACTAGGATCTCATCAACCAGCTGGGGTCTGACCTCTCCCAGGTAAAAGGTCTGACCAGACCCAGGTAAAAGGTTAAAACCTGAGTCTCCTCACACTTCTTTCTTCTGGAGTTAGGTCACTATGAACCAGGAAGGCAGATTCAGAAGGCTAAAAGAAAAAAAGAAAGAAAGCCTCTCACTAGACAGAGTGCTGAGATTTAATAGCTATTCCATCTCAATGGTACTGCTTTAAACACTTCCAAGGTGTTTCACGCCTTTTATTCTTCTTCAGTGTCGGATCCTAAGATTCTGAAAATTCAGATAATTTGAACACATCCTAAAATTACCTCTTTGATTACTGGCCTACAGAAAACGAGCCAAAGCCATCCAAGTGGCTCACAAAATTCCTTCCACTAACAACTACACAGAGCAGGACACTGGAGTCATAACTTCTCAGTTTTAAAGAGTAACTTCTCCACACAGCAACCATGTTTTTGGGAACATGTACTTTCTTTGGTTATTTTCACTGTCTGGTATTAAATCAGTTTCAACTTCATTAATTTCAAATTTGAATTATCTCATCTCCATGGATGTAGCCTTTTGTGCTTCTTTAGACTCTGCCTTGATGCACATTTGCTTTCTGTATCTACCACAGTTGTGTCCAGCCTTTGCTTCGTGCTGCTGAGGAAAGCTGAGGCAATGCACTCTGCAGGCTGTAGGCACTTGCCTGAGTGTGTGCTAGTATTTCAGCAAGGTTGAGAGCAAGCTGAAAGATTCTGAGGAATCTTGAACCCTGTGGACCACTCCAGGTTAGGAGCTGCTGGCACATTGTGATACTGGTGCCAGTGGCTTTTCACCACCTCAGGGAGGGAAACATTTCCCTCTTCAAGTGTACAAGGTTGGCAATACTTCTATTCTTCCACAGCACACTCTTTTTATAATAAATAAATACTTGTTTTCTCTCTGTGTCAGAGAGAGAGGTGTTTCAGTCCCTCCACTTCCCTTTCTTCTGTCCTGTATGGGTGTAAGTAAAGGATTCCAGAGCAGCATTTATCTGGGGTAACAGAGCTGGTGCCCTCAGAAAACAAAGCTGGCAGTTGCTTACACTGGGTGAGATAAGAGAAGGGAAAGAGCTGTGCAACAAAACAATTTATCTCTTCTAATTTTATACTAAAAGTCACATTCTAATATTATCTTTTGCCTAAGAGACCTTCAAGAGATATCACTACTGGAGAACGATATTTCTCATCTGCTTCTCACATGCAATATTCCCTCTGCATATTTTTCCCTGACCTTGCCAGGAAGAATTTCCCAGAAATTTTTCAATCACGAGCTATTGCAAAAGCTCTTTAGATCACCCCAGTTACACCCCAGATCAGCAACAGTTACAAAAATTGTGAGATTCTCAGGGAGTACTTGAACACTGGCAGAGTTCCCCTCTGCAAAAAGACCAGCAGCAGCAATAATCTCTTCTAGCCAAGGAGGATGCTCCCAAGGAAGACTCTTTTGCAGGCTTAGTATGCTGCAATGCCAGGATTAATACTGGCACTTGCACCAGTCATGCTCAATGTCCAGGGGAAACTGGGCTCAAAGGTTTTAACCAGGATCCTGAAACTCTGATGGGGATGGACTCTACTGTCTCAAACACAGTAGCTGCCCATGAGAAAAACTCCACCCAAAACATAAATATCATTCTGGCAGTACAGAATGTGGCTTTTGTATTCCACAACCCTAAGAGCTACTCATCTCATCTGTCACAAAAATTAATCTAGACTAGTTTTCTCAACATCCTCTCAGACAACAGAGGAAGATTTTTTCCACAGTCAGAATCATTTAGTGCCAAACAGAGGTTTGACAGGCAGGATGCATCAGGCCTGTTGTTTCCACAAACTGTGGTGACCAGACAGTCAGCTCTAGGTAACAGACCCAGCACTTTAACTGCCAAAGTTAGTTGAATGCCATTTCCTCACAGGGAAAGCTAAGAATGCTACAAAGCATGTAACTTAGGCTCCACTTTCCAGTATGGCAGAAGAAAAAATAGGGCAATTTGAGTATTAAGAAGTCAGACCCAGCGAATGTTTCAAACCTTATTTATTTATCTTGCTGTTCATAACTAGGAATTAACAGTGGGTGACATGAAAAAAAAAAGTGGCTTAGATTTGAAAGAGGTGGAGCTATGCAGTACAGATGGAGGTACTGAAAAAAATCTGAGAAGCAGTGTTTCTCTAAACATCTCTTTGATGTTTATAGTGCTGAATGGATAATTCCATGTATCTGAAGGAAGAAATTCAGGACGTACAGATGCCATGGAGTCTTATGACATATTCCTGGACACACTGGGGTAAAAAATAATACAATTTCCTTTTGAGATTTCCTTATGCAAATATATTGGTCTTTCAGACAGGAATGACTCCTTAACAGAACGATCAATGAGACAGTATCAAAGTAAGAAAAAAATATAAAAGAATCTTGAAATAAAAATTTAGTTCACTCTTACTTTACAGAATACTTAAAAGCATTTTATTGTCTGTTCTAAAAATGACCAAGAGGAGACCAGACTGATTTTAGCCCGTAAGACAGACGAAACTTTGTGAACTGCAATCTAAGTAAAAGCAAAGTAACATTTTGTACACCACAACTATAATCAGAATCTGGCATTGGTTTATTCAAATTTTGCTTTCTAGGAAGCAAAGCTTACATGTTTGTAAACATCAAATTAAACAATGCTTAAATTTACAATTTGCTAAACAAATACTTTTGTACCCTGAAGGGCATATGCAGACCCATCTATTTGTGTCACAGTTCTGTTGATCTGTGCTTCAATAGCTTTCAAACAATTGGTTCCTGTACAATTTTAATGGATCTTAAAAATTTCTTCCAATATTGTGCAAGTCATAGGCAAGGCCATTTTGAAGTGTTTACTTCCTTACATAGTTTTTTAATCAGTACCTAACTAATGCAACTGTGAAAAACTATACATTTTCAGGAAAATGTTTAGATTTTGGTCCTGTACTTAAAGACCTTCTATAATCAAGTTGTTTACATGAATTTGAATCACAAGCATGTACACAACAAAACCACTATACCAATGTTTCTTGGTCTATGCATAAAAAGTATGTCTTCTACTTACACTAAAACATACAAAAAATAAACTACAAAAATTGTTTACACTTGATTTCAGCAAAAAAAGCTTTCTTCAAGAAAAATGATTCTTCTTTTTTTTTCAGCCATCAAAAAAGGAATGCAAGTAAACAATAAATACATGTGCTTTCTCCATATAGACATATTTACACTTGAGTCTTTGGCTTATGTTTAAGTTTCTCTATAAAGATCTTTATGTGATCCAGCCATCATTGCACATTAAAACAAAATAAGCCAGTTTTTCTTTTACTATATAATATATATATATGCAACACTTGAAACGTATAAAGAATGAACCTTACTATCAATCTGCACTGTTATTGTACCTTAACAATGTATCAAAAGAAAAAAAATAATACCATATAGGAAATATTGATACATGCAACAGATGGTCGCTCTACTGTATCGGAGAGACGGCTGCATATACACACACGAGAAGGTCCTAATTTGAGCAAATCTCTTCTGACTCTGCTTTTCATTAAATAGTATTTATGTGGCACTAAATGTTGATACTGTATACAAGCATAGAAACAGATTGAGTTCTTTTATTAAGATACACAACTTCATAAGAAAAATACTTTGCATTTAAAATTTAAAATCCCTCCCACCCCCCCTCTTCCCCTAAAATCTTTCTTCACAGGATCAAGAACTGTTGTCAAAACAGCTTATTGAGATTCATATATTTGGTGAACTTCGACACATCCTTTCCGACTAGGAGGATTCCAGGTACTCCAGTGCAACATCGTAGCAGAAACGATATTGCTCCTTTAAGGGGGAACAGAAACAGAAGTTACATTAAAATCTAAAATCTTAGCAGCAATATCTATAGCCAAGAACATTCTTTGCTAACTAGTAAACCCAACAGGCTTGGATTTTCTATTTCCTCCCCACCACCATTACGCAAGTATATTACCAGCTCTGATTTAAAAGCTCACCCTAACCAATGAAGGGGAAAAGGACCCTGATCATGGAAAGTAATGATGGGCTTTGATTTTTTTTCAGCTTCTGAACTGGTTTATGAAACATGAAAAGCTCTCCTCTCAGTCAGAGCATTCTTGCAGTGAGAGCACCTCGACTCTGATACACCACTTCTATTTGAGCTAGCTGACATCGAGCAGTGACTGGTGCAGGACCCTGAGCAGCTCCGTGTCCAGAGCCCATTGCTACAGTTTAGTTGATGTGGCATCCAAAAGATCAGATGCACGTTTAATAAGGAAGTTAAAACTCAAAACCTCATTGTGGTTATTTGTCCTCAACAATGGTGCTGTTGAGAGCTGATACTGGGAGACAGGGAGGAGGAAGGAGAGAGGAGAGGGGAAGAAGAAATAAAACCAAGGAAATTAATTTGATGTCTATTGTTCTCATGACTTGAAAAATGAAATCTGCCCTTGTGATTTATTTTTGTTTGCACAGGAAGACAGTGTGATGCATTAACAGGAAGTTGTGGGGATATCTTTAAGGCTTTATTGCGCTGCTGGTTGTTATCTGATCCTGTTGCTGAATGTAGGGCACATGACCTGTTCTACAGTGGTTTTTCTTGTTTGTTTTCTAACTAACAACTCAACGGCTTCTGCTGTTGAAGAGTTCTGAATAAAAATATACACAACACAAATATATAACTAAAAAATGTAACAACTTCAGTGTAAAGCTGCAGTGGAATTCAGGACTATTTTGAAATGCAATATAATTTTGCAGAACATTTATCAGAAACAAACACAATCTACCTTGGCCTCCCTTTACAGAGACACAATTTTCCATGTGATCTGACCCATTTTCTTGACAGCAGTGAACTGAAATCCAGGCAGCAATTCAATATGTTGTGTCTCAGATGTCTGTGGCACAGGAGAATGCAAAGCACTTACAGCTAAAGCAGCAATACCTAGCCCAGTGTCACTGCTGCCACAGGACGTTCTATTTGTTAACATATTAACCACCTTCTTAATTTATGTGGTGACAAGGGATGGAAGTGATGCATTATGATTAAGAGAATCATGCCACAGAAGCTATTTGATATTAAGCAAACACTGACATGTGAAAAAAGGGGAATATGGGAAGAGGAAGCTACAGCCATTTTGCACAATGTGCAAGTCCACAGGGTCAGAAGCAATTTCCACTACGGTTAAACTAAAACATGTTTTTAATTTCAATTGGCATCCCTGATTTTCATGCTGTAGGCAGCCATCTGGCTGAAAAGTGACACTGGCAGCTGGCAGTGTGAGACTCAAATGGCAGGAACTCCCAAACACTATATAACCTGCTTTCATTCACCTACAAAAAGGAAAAACATCCATGTGGGAGAATTTTGAAGGACCTTCCAGTCCTTAATGTTCAGTTTCTGCAACACAGGCAAATGTTCAAGTGGATAGGAACTCATACTGCATGCATAAAGATTAACCAGAAGATTTGAGGTTATTTTAAATTCTGGCAATGTACATACAGATATTTAGTCTTGCAGTTTTGCTAATTCAGGCTCATATTGTTTATATTATTTTATTGTTTATATTGTTTATTATTTAACTGTTGAATTCAATGATCTTAAGGGTCTCTTCCAACCTAAATGATTTTATAGATTCATTTACAACATACTAGATCCAAATGTTTGATTTTAAAGTTCTGAGGTATTTTGACTACTACAAATCTGAGTACTAGCAAACAAAGATTGTCATTATTCAATACAACTTTCAAAGCAGCAGTTTTTACTAAGGAGCAAAATATTCACAGATCCAGCTAGGAATCTGTACTTCACAGCTTATTCCTTCCAAGGAGAAATGCCTTGCTCTGTAAAATTTCAAGATGGCTTTTGTGAGCGCAGCCTGCTGCAACTTCCTTCCAAACAGACCAGGTTATTTTGGGAGATTAAAGCACACTCTGTTAATTAAGAATGCTTGCTGTGGAAAGCACGCAACCGCCACTAGAAAGGTAGTGTGAAATGCTAACCCTGTCCTCTCATGATGCTGACTTGTCTTTACACCCAATATCTGTTCATGTCTCTTCTGGCCCACTGTATGTTTGTGCTGTTTTCTGGGCAGAGGACTGAAAACACAGCTAACACCACGAGGCAGCCTCTGGCTCCCTGGACGTTTGCAGCAACCCTGCGGGGCTGGTGCTTACCGGAGTTTCTACCATGTTGGGCTTACTGTTCCGCAAGGTCTTCACAGCGTGGAAAACATCCACCACATTCTGCCTTTTCACCATCTCAACCACGATGCCAATGGCACAGAACATCCCGCTCCGGCCACCGCCGTTTCTGTACGCCAGGAAAAGAGAGAGTTAAGTGCCACTGTGGCCTGAAACAGCATCCAAAACACACTTCTGTTCTTTCACTCTGTAAGCACAAGTGATTCCTGAGTCCCAAAGGGAGATCAGACTTCGGCAATGTCTTTGCAGCTCCAGTGGGTTTGGTCTAAGACATTTGCTTAGACATTTTCTGACCTTCCTCTCAATTACTAATTTAGAATTCTGCCCTTAGAGCCCATCATGCTGCCCAACCATGCTATAAGTCTAAATTATATATACATTAGAAATAAAAAAAAGCACAACAAAAATCAAGTTCAATGGCAAGTAGGACATTAGAAATAAAAAAATAAGTTCAATGCCAAGTACATTTTCCACTTAATTCTGGAAAGACACTCACTTAAATTAACCTATGATATGAGGATTATCCAACCAGATATGCTAAGGCATCACTGATTTAATAACTGGTTGACCTTTGGGGACACTGCTGAACTATTCTAATCTTAATTTCAGAGATATTAAGGTAGGTATTTCTTCTTATTAATTTTGAGGTGTCATAGGCAGAAACAGGTCACTAGTTCATTCTGAACATTTAAACAGAGGTCTTTTTTTCTCAGAGTAAGGAGAAATGCATAATTCAATTTCTACATTTTAAACATTATATTTAGATAAGGCAGGAGACAGATTGATCACTCTCCCCTTAGGGAGAGGAAGATGCCATATCTTAAAACTTCTGAAACAGTTCCCATTTAAGTATCAGGTAAGCAGCCAGCAGTCATTCACCAACAATAGTTTTAGTATCATATACTGTAATAGAGCTTTTTTCAGATTTCATACATCCATAGTTTTCAGTTTAAACCCCTCAAAATAGGCCTTCCTTTTGGGAAAAAATGTAGCACACTCTGTGCAAAAGAGACACAAAAATCCCCTACTTGGACTCAATGTTAAAGACTTCCTTACTGAAACCAGACAGAAGAAGCAGATCTGTACATGTCTTGCACCTGAAAAACATTCTATTATGTATAGAAGATGACAGTATACACAGTATCACTCTAGTATCACACTCAAAATACTCATTCCTTGACCTGACACAGAAAAATCCTAAAGTTGAACAAAAGCCAACCTACAGTGGTAGGCAGTGGTACTTTTTGGTTTTTTTCATTAGAAAAGTAACAGGCCCAGGTCTCAAAGAAGGTACCCATAAGAGTACTGCTTAAATCAAAGCCAATAATTAATGTATAAGAATTTATTTAAAGAGCAGCAGTTTACTTTCTCCAAGTTACTCACAGGCAATGGATGATGGTCCGGCCCTCCCCTTCTTCACATTCCTCTTGCCATTTTTCAACCTGGAGAATTAACTTCAAGAAAGATCTCTTGGAAGCTGGGACATCTCTGTGAGAAGCCCATCCCAAATACTGGAATTGCTGCACCATCAGATAGCCCTCTTGTGGCTGAGGGAAATCAAAGAGCTTTAGGTTAAAATGGCATCTTTTACATCTTGGTTTAGAAAACCAAAACATAAAACTAATGTAAAACCTAGGTGTTTATACTATAGACAGATTCTAGTGTGTATCATTGCATGGTAGGGCTCCCAGTAATTTCTACCACTTCAGCTCAAGGAAGATGTCAGAAATAGTAAAAAAGGGAACTACATTGAAAACAACATCACCATTTATCAATCACAAATGTAACCTATCCTGAATTCTAGACAAATTCCCTAGAATCCATAGATTCTATGTGCTAAGGTCGCTTAACACCACAAATCAATTTAAAACGTCACTATTAAATTCCTAGAGTTACAAAATGAGAGAGAGATACATTTGGCTCCTACACATGAATGATGTGTTCCCCATTACAAATGAACAACAAGTAACACTGGTGCTCAAACTTTACTACTGTCCTTGAAGTCTTCCCTTTGTGCCAGACTATGATAATCATGACAGCCTTGCTGCCAGTCTCTGAGCTTTCCACATGCTAAATGTGACACAGGGAGAGCTTTGAATAGAATTAGACTGTCACAAGAAAGGCCTCAATAACAGGAAGAATAAATAGTCTATCTAGTTTCTTGAAGCTGAAGATGACAAGTAGGAATGTGGATTTTAGAAAAGTAAGAACAGAGAAGAGAGATTTTTAAGAGCAAGGTTTATGAGCAAAAGAGCATAGGGGACAAAGAGAAGTAGAGGAGTAGAAAATCACAGCATCATGAAAAAGGAATGGAAAAAATAAAATAAGAAAAGAAAAAAAAAAAAGAAAAAGAGGAAATCTCAAAATACAAGAAAAAAATGCTATGGTGTAATATTTGCCACACCTAAGTTTCCTGTAGTTTCCAGAAAGAGCTGAAAATGCTTTTTGTAATTCTAAATATATGAAAAAAAAAAAAAAGAGTAAAATAGTTGCCACATGAAAACTTGAAAATTTATCTGTGCCCTCTGAAAAATGAAAATGTGACCAAAATACAAGAAAAAAAAAATAAAACACATGAAAGATCTGTGTGTACACAGTAATTAATTTTCCCCACAGTTATCATTCAAGATTAATGAAAATTAAACATATACTCAAGATACACTAATAATTGTGATAGGTTCAGTATTGGATGGAAGATAAAAAGCAGTCATGGTAAGTAAAATAGGGATTGCTGGTTAGTACACAGACTGGCGGCACAAGCATGTGTAATTCTTTAGGCAACATAAATAAGCAATTCATAGGGGTGAGCTAAAGAGCAACACTATATGGCAAACAGGGTTTAAAAAGATGCTGTGAGAGACTGGAATACTATGGGACAGCAAAAAGGTAAGATGGTCTAACGTGTGAAAGAGCTGAGAAGAATGCAAGACTGGCAACTGCTACTGAAGTTGAGAAAAAGATGATAACTGTAGGTTGAGGCACATTGGTGGCAGAACCCTTTAGAGGCAGAGGAATTTTCAGAGTTTTATCACACCCTGCTTTGCAGGGTGCCACAGTCTCCCTTTCCTGTTGTGGTTTACGCACCTTGGGCTGAAAAGATGCTAGTTCTATAGAAGGTGCTATAATCAGCCCCAGTGTTTCTGTTCGTGATTCACCACAGAAAACATCTTACCAAAGCTATGAACTAAATCTCTGTCAGTATGTGTTCATTACAGCGATATTTCTTTTGCTGTACACCAAAAAAACAATACAGAATACTTCTCACACATCAGGGAGAATGACTCAGAACAACATCCATTCACCCTAAAGCTCTCTTTGTTTAGTGTAGAAAAGTACCACAGATATTGAAAAGTACTAGAAATTAGTATTAGATATTGATGCTTGACTGACTCTTTTCTGGGTAACATCTTATGAACATTAGTATTTTGCTATTATTCAAAATTAAAAAGCACAAGCACCTAGAAAGCATGAAAAAATATTTTTCTGTCACACAGTGTTAGAATAATCCTTACTCTTGTTAGATTGCATATCCTGAAAATTCTGTTTATGACGTCGCAGTCCATTGAACATGACATGCATTCCACTTGGATGGGGCCATACCGCAGTATCCCTTCCTCGGGCCAGTATTGTGGGCAGCCCTGTGCCAGAGCAAAACAGGCATAATTAAATGGAAACTTACAACCTGAGCATTGCCTTAATCCACTGCAGACATCTCAAACAACCTTTGCTGAGCACTAGTGTTGATTAGCTGCTGTAAAGCAGAGAAGAATTGTAAAGTCACTACACCATTCTACATTTTTGTCATGTAGTAAATCCAGAGTGATTAAAGCCCAGGATGGTACATGGAAAACTCGAGTTCCAAACTAACCTGTGCTAAGTCGACTTCATTTAACATCACAAGAGAAGTACAGCCATAGTCATACACTAATCTCCAGAAATCTTTCACAGTGTTTGGTAAAGGATGTTGTGTGACAATAAAAGCTGCTGGCTGCCTGTAGCTCTGTAAAAGCAAACAATTTTATTAGTACTGGTATGGGAAGTACTTGAATACTACTGAAACAGAAAAAAACATAAAAATAGAACAAAGCTGTGACATCAGTTACTTCATATATCACTGAAGATATAAAAGTTAAAAATACATTATCATCTCCAATAAGAACAAATAGGTTACTCTGCTCAGGCCTGCCTTCTTCTTGGTTTCAGAACAAGCTCTGTTTTTACACTCAGATATGCTCCAGCCACTGAAGATGTTCTTCGTGACTCTGTTGAGCTGAGGCTCAGGCAATTCTGCTCTAAGCACTGTGTCCGTGAACCAAGCAGGGAACCTTCACCTCATGATGCAGAGAGGAGTGCAGAGGTCTCAGAAGATCACCCTCTCCACAGTAGGTTTTACATGAGCTCTGTGACCAAACTGGGGACTAAACTCAATCCCAAACTGCATTTCACAATGCACACCCACAGATTTGACTTTCATGATCACTGGGACCCATTTCCAGCAGAAAGAATAAGTTAAACAGCAAAATACTATTTCCTGCCATGGCCACAGGTTCCATTTTCTGTATGCTGTGTTGTACACAACTGCAAATAGGGATTTCCCACCTTGTACAGTAACTGAGAAACAACTAACAGCTGAGGGGCTATTTTCCTGCTGCAGATGTATTATGAGCACCAAGCAGAAGAGGAGATATCAGAAGCCTTTTGCAGGCAATTTGTAACCATCCATGGTAGACTAAATTAATTTAGGAGAAAGACCTGGTAGGATAGATAAACCACTTTTGCTATGGAAGCTTGCTCATTTGAAGATTGATCTTAGAGATCTTTATGTGCAGTAAATCGACATACCCTCCAATAACTTGTTGGCAATGTCTTTAGCATCAGCACTTGTTTAACAAGAGATGAAGGAGGTTGCTGATTTTTTTAATCTAGGTTTTTGTTACCTTTTCTAATGCAGGAAGGATGTTGGGGTAGCAGCACCTCATGTCCTACTTCCTAGAACTGCCCAGGGACAACACAGGGACAACCAATTTTGATTCTTCCCCTATACTTTTAAGAAATAAAACATGTCCTAGCTGATGTTGTCCTACCCCCCTTCCTCATAATTTCTAGTGTTTCTCAAGGGAAAGAAAAAGGTAAGTTTCTATTTCTGTTTCTGTTTTGTTATTGAAAGTCCCTTCTTCTTGTCCAGGAGTAGTTCCTCTTCTCTGAATAAATCAGTCTTAAAAGAAAAAAACAGAAGAGAAAAGGCAAACAATCCTAACTTGTGTTACCCAGAATTTTAACCCTTTACTTATAACCTTGTTATATACCTTCATTTTAAAATAATCTTTTTTTTTTCCCTGCTACTGTTTTTCCTTTTATTACTACCATTTCTGCTTTTCAAACTTGCCTCTGATTGCCAATCCATTCATATATTGCTTGGTTCATGTTCCTACTGCCACACTCTATTGACACTCAGAGTGCTCCTACAGCCTGTGTTGTCTTCCTTTCACCCCAAACCACACTCTTCTATGCAGCTCTGTTGGTTGGTTCATCAGTTTTATTCAGGTGCTTAAAGCAATTTTAACTGCAATTCTAAACATTTTTTGCTACCAGAATTCTGTTCACTGCTGCAATTCATCTCTTCAGCCCCCTTGTCACCCTAATACTTTGGTCTTACACATGCCATTCCTCTATTTTTTTGACACAATAAGCTAGTTGTGAAATTAGGGTCTGCATTTTGCTATCAGTTCATTTTCTGCACTAGCTCAGAACTCAAGGATGACTATACCAATCAGTGTTGATTTCTGCTGCTATTTGCCATTTTATTTCAGCATCTCTCCTTGACATGGCAGTTCCTGACAGCATTTCATTTTTGAGGAAAGGGAGATACTCCTGGAAATCAGGCCACTTATTCAAGTATTTACTTAAATAAAAGTAAAAGTGGCTTTAGGGGCTTAACTTTGGAAATGCTAATGGGAGGCACAGGCAGGTATCTGGCAGCACATGAACTGCTTTATCGATCAGACATGGACAAGCAGGTTCAGCTCCATTTTTCCCATTAATTCACCTTTTCCCCTGACAGTATTTCTGTTACTCAGACTTCAGCTTTAAAGAGCTGCAGCTCAAAATATAAACAAAGCCCCCAATCCTATACTCTATACCCAAACATGCCAAGAAAACTTTTTTTTCCTCCTGCCTCAATATAGAAAGAGTTTTTTATGAAACAGTGATAGTAACCTCATGCTCAGATAGGTAACATTTACTTCCTAACAAACAGCAGATTTTTGAGGTCCTGCTGAGATTTGAGATTTGGAGGTCTGGACACTAGAGCTTTATATAATGCTGTTAAAATGGTGAGATTTCCAGTGGGTCCCACAAGGATGCCAAAGACTAAAGATAACAAACCTTCTGAACAAAAAACACAAGCTGGTGGGGCTTCTTGCACTTTCCTCCCTATCCTTCTTCATTAGGACTGTTTTACTGGGCACTGCAGTAACAGAATTACCCTTCATTAAACCAGCAAGTGCTCTCTCTCACATTACAGAGCTTTCCATGGCACGCTATGCAGACAAAGAAGGTAGTCTCTTACGTCCATAAGAGCAGCATTGATGTAGTTGCTGCTCTCCCCATCAATAGTAATTAAGAAAGGCAGACATCTGTCAGGTGGCAGCATATCCATGAAGCGGTTCTTGTCGTGGTTCCTTGGCAAGCAGGCGATGCTGCAGTCCTCTGCCTGCAGGCGAGGGGTCACAGAATTCAGGGTCTGAGGAGAGAGGAGGCTTGGTTTAGCATGCTGAGCTAACACACGTGGGACTCGAGAGTCCCCAGGTTTTACTGTAAAATATTGCAATATGAGAAAACACGAGGCAATAGCAAGAAGACATTAGCAAATGCAGGCTCCTACATTTCTTGGACATTCTGGGGCTTTGCAAGGGGGGTTAAGCTGCTGGTTTTACAGGCACTCCGTGTACCACTGAGCACATTCAGCATGACACCATCCCTTCTGAAAGGAACAAAACAAAGAGGATCCTTTGGAGCCCTAAAAAGCAATGCCTTTGATGTGCAAATGAAAGCCAAAACTCCCTCTGCCTCCTACTCACTGGTCTTTACTTCAGACAGATATTTACTGCAATTTTATTAAAAGGAGGATATTCTGTATTTAAAACAATTTTGCAAAGCACATAAACATGGGTGCTCTATTTTGTAGACAAAAAGTTAGGGACCAATTGCTATAAAAGTCATATGAAAAACCTTCTCCTTAAAATAAATTAAATTTATCTAGAGGCAAAAAAATTGTTGTCACATCAAGAGTTAGTAGGAACTGTGAATACCTGAAACTCATCTTTGAGATGCGAAGAGTTTGTCTGGGAGTCTATTCTAATCATATCAAAATAAGCAGCTTTGAATTCACAGACAGGAATGGCAGTTTCTCCACACAGGCAAGCTTCTAGAATGGCATCGTGAATAAAGATGTACTGCTCCTGTCAAATTAGGAAAAGAAACAAAAATTGTAGCCATTTAAAACCAACAGATCTTTCTTGCTTTAAACAGACCTACTGCACACTCTTAAACCCATTCAAATTACTGTCCATCAATACATTAAATAATGCTTTAGTACAGTCAGTCTTGTTCTTTTTGGGGTGCAGTGAATAAGGATGTTTTCTTCAGGACCAATTTAAATTCTGTAAAACTTAACAGAGCAGGGATAGTAATTTATTTAAGAGAAGATTTTCAGTTTTCTTGTAGTGCTTGTGGGTTTCTGTGCACATGCCAAAGACTTGTTTGCTTTACCAATTTTTTTAATAGCTTTCAATCTTCTGATGTTAGCAGAAAGTGTAAATTGCTTCAAGTACTACCAGTGTGATTAGCAAGTATTTGGCACGCTGCATTCTCCTTCTGCATGTGCAAGTCAGTGCATCATTGCCTCATACTTGGCTCTAGGCCAGTAATAAATTACAGTGTGTTCCAACAGAAGCACCATTTCTTCCCATTTTTACTAACTTGCCCTGAGAGAGCCTGAGTCCTGGACAACGGCATTACTATTTCAGTTAGGCCTCCTGTCAATTTTTACACAAAACGCCCATGATATTTACTCACCCTGGGAGTAATAGATGTAAACCTTGTCTAGAAATCTGCCAGCCCCACGTAGCTATTGTGAACCAACGAGGTTCTTAAGAGCACAAAATCTAACATGTGCCTGTATAAACAGCACATGTTCAGGGACCACAGTCATCTTCTGGCTCTACAGCCTTACCCACATGGCTATGGAGCTATTGGCATCACTGTTGACTGTATGACCATCACAATAACTGGATGCAACGACAGCTTTATTTTGTTGTGCAAGTATGAACCTCTGAGAGAAGGTGAGAGGTAAGAGGCAAAAGGTGGAGAAAGGAATAATAGTAGATGTGTTAATTCACATGTAAGTGCAGATTAAACTGAGAGGATTAAAGCAGTCACACTGAAATACTCCACCCATGTACTTCCCAAAGGTTAATGGTCCTGTACCAGGAATGGCTGACCAGGACCATCTGTTCAACTGGCATAGGTTGCAGCATGGAATAAAAACTGCACCAAATTGCACTGACATGTTTGGCTGCCAACTGCAGAGATTTCCATGTGGTCACAGGTGAAATCACATCTCAGGTACATGTCCTTATGGAGGGCAGGAGAGAGAAGTGGTGAACCACTTCAGCTAATCTGCCAATATAAACCAATAACCTGTGTTTCTTTGGAAGCTCACTGGTACTCTGGTGACAGAGTGGGAGCTGATAGAACTTCATTCCTAAGGCAAAGGTTTTATAGTGAAGCTGCTGAAGGCATGTTGAAAGACCAAAAGTAAAACTATGGAAAAGATTTGCAGCAAACAGAAACAGAATTGAAAAGAGACTGTGAAACAGATGTAAAGTTCACCAATCAATTTATACATTGATTTATACATTGATCTCCAGTGACTGGAGATTGTCTAAAACAAGTGGCAGCCTGCTGAACTACCACCTTTGGTATCCTGGGATTGCTGATACCAGAGCTGGGAAGAGACATCCCAGACTCATTTAATGTAAGGCCTTCCCTGAAAAAAATCTTTTCCTTCCTTTTATTACCAAGTTAGGCAGGCACTTGTTTCTGTGAAGACTACAAGAGTTGGCAGATTTGTTGCACCACCCTGCTTCTGGGCGCTTTTACACTGAGCAGTGGTTCTCAGTGGAGGTACCCCCTCGACAGGGCCACTGACTGCTCTTTTCTGAGTGACAGTGAGATTCTGACCTAGAATGTTTCAAAAAGCTTCAGGTTCAAAGGCAAACTGCTGTACCTCAGTTTGTACCATGTTGATGCGCCGGGACCTCAAGGCTTTGACGCAGTTGTAGATATCCACAACACCTTCTCTTTCTGCCATATCCAACATGATATCGATCACAATATAACAGCCTGTCCGCCCAGCACCAGCACTGAAAAGAGTCAGTAAATACTGTTAGGAATAGCCCCAGAGAAACATCTACAAACTTTATAACCATTATTGACAGCATTTTTATAAAATCATTCAGTTTTTCATCACAGCCACTATCTAATTTTTGTCTTCTCTCCTTCTCATGATAACGTCCTTTAAATCTTTTGATGTGTTCAAAACAACATTTTTCCATCATATTTGATCACCAAGTAACAGCAAAAAAGAAAAACCAAAAGTTTAGTTTAACTGAAATCTGAAGAACGATTAAACTTATGCACTTCAGAATATTATAGATCTTGTTTTTCTTTAATAAAACTCAGAACAATTTTTAAATGATCTATCACAATAAGAAACTCAAATGTATGTTTTACCTGCCGAGTTCCAAGCTAGTTCAGAAAGCACATTTAACAATATCCAGAAGATTCACTCATGATTTATTTTGGCTTTACATAAAGCTATGGACAGTTTTTGCACAGTGAATTATTAAAACCTGTAAAGGCTGAGTAAGTTTACCTACAAAATGCAATTAAACATTTAACTAAAACATTTAAGTAAATCAAACATTTTAGAAAATAAATTCTATTTGTCAAAGGACTGTGTCCCAACAACATAACCTTGCAAAATCTGCACAGGAGAAACATTCTGTATTTGTTGCCACTAACCTAATTCCATCTTTTTTCATCTACTTGCTTACTTTGCTTTAAATTAATAATCTGTTCAGACATTATATGCAACACCAAACTATCAAAGCAGATGTATCTACACTCATTCTCAAACACTGTCACAAAATTGTTGAAGGCTACCTAAAATGATAGCCTAGAGTATCATGATTTAGCTGAGGCAGCTGTTGCAGGAAAAATAAAATCTCAGACTGTTCTATTTAAGAAAAGGGTACTAGAATCTGGTTATTTTCAAACATTGCTGTAGACAGCCAAATCCTACTGCAGTGTGAATTAGGCAGTTCAAAAAGGGAACAACAAAAACAGAGCACTTCAAAATGATGGATGAGAGAAGAGGCTGCTGTAAATAACCATATAAACAGTTGTGAAAAATAAAAATCTACACCTTCTGTACACACCTGCAATGGACAACAATAGGCCCTGCACTAGGAGGGTTGGATAATTTGACTCTCCGTATAAAGGAAAGCAGGCCTGTGGCATTGTAAGGAACTCCATGATCTGGCCAGCCAGTGAAATGAAACTGTTTAACTTCGCGGATCTCATTGTAGCCCCTCTGTAAAAGGCAAAAAAAGGTTATGAAATTCTAATTATTAGACATTACCAGACTCAAATAATGATCACACAAACTGACAGAATCTACATGCAGTTTGTATAATTTCATCAATTGTTTAAAGCAACAATCCATAGGAAGCTTAGAGATGTCATTGGGTTATTTTAATTTTGAAGTTTGTGGTTTTTACTCTAGGTATGCTAGTTTAGCTGCATTGAATATTTTTTTTTTAATAGACTTAGATGCATTTCACATTGATTTTCAGAAGTGTTGCTAACTTGTTGGAGTCTAGAACATCCCTCTGGCCACCCTGGAGGGCTTGGAGACCGGACAGGGGGGTCTGGGATCTGTACAAGGGGATCAACCAGCTTCACACGGAGCCCAGGAGGACATTGCCTCTGATCCCTGGCCATGGGAGTGAATGCCCACATTGTATGAAGAATCACAAGCTGAGAGAATTCAAAATAAGTAGTATTTAGTTTATCATAGAATGTAAATGTAGAATCTAGGATTCTCAGTATATGGGGTTGAAGAGGCAAGATGGAGGAATTAGGGAGTGGCCCCTGTGCTCCTTGTTCTTGTTCTCGTCCCCCATTTTCTGCTGAGTTGGATCTCAAGGACTGGTTTAGAGTAGAACAGACATGTTAGTATAGGTAGTAGGTATTGTCTATTAAAAAAGTCTATTAAAAAAAAGTTGTCTATTAAAGTCTATTAAGTCTATTAAGTTGTCTATTAAGTCTATTAAAAAAAATTGTGGACGGTGGTTGGGTCAGGGGTACTGTACATAAGGTGCGGGGCTCTCTGATCCGCCCAGTCCGCTGCGTGTCCTGCTCTGCTGGGGATGCCTCACAGAGCTGAGAAAGAACTAAGATAAGGTACCCTGCCAGGGAGGCCTGGCAGAGCTGAGAAAGGACTGAGATAATGAAGAATAAACAACCTTCAGGAAATGTGCACCAGCAGACTCCGTTTGTCGTCTCTACCTCTGGTGTGTAACACTTGGGGCAAAGAGAAGACTGAAAACCTTAGTACCTCTGAGAACAGCAACCCAGAGGAAACTCCCAGGGAACAGCAACCTTGGGGGAACCCTTAGTACCTTGGGGAACAGAAACCCCAAGGAGAATCTCAGGGAAACAATAACCTAGAGACTAACTAGGACAAGGGCCTGCTACATTTAAAGGTAAGCATAATTTAGCATAAGACCACAACTGTATCACATAGAGTAGTCACAGAATTTGTCCTTTGATTGGGATTGACTCAGCGGCGGTCAGGACATAGTGCGTAGGGATGACTCATAATCTGGTACTTGAGTTTAGCTCAGATTGTGGCTGTGGAGAAGAGGTGACTGTCAGAGAGGGGATGGCAGAAGCTGACATTTCTGGGGAAATTCAAAGTCCCACAGTGAGATGCATGCTTGGGTAGCACTGATGCAATCCATAACTCCCATGGTAAGGTAAGGCTGCCTACACTGTGGCCCAGATAACCAGACAGACGGATTTGGTATTCCACGGAAACATCAGCATAGCCTCTTTCATCTTCGTTGCCACCAGGAACCAGTATTTTGCTAAACCCTTCCAAAAGGAGCTCACCCTTCCCAGAGTGAAGGTCCTGACAACATATTCCGCGAGAGGCTCCATCTCTACACAGGTCACTTTGAAGTCCCCGTAAACTTCAGTGTCATCAGGCCAGTACTTGTAACACTTGACCTAAATAAAAAATGGGTATGATTTTACACCAAGGGAAAAGAAAATTTTGAGGATACGGTACTGCATGTACTGCATTACACTGCATTTCTTTCCAAAATGACTGTGCATTCATATGGCTTGTCACGGCTAGTGGCTGTTACGTCAAGTTAAGCTCTAGCTACAAGCAGCTTCCACTGATTTACATAGCTGTACTTAGGTGCCAAATTCACTTCTAAATGAGCATTTGTATTTTCTTTAGTGCTGAGCTATGGAATATACTTCCACTTATGCTAAACTGTGATGCATTTTGTACCCATAATCAAACTGTTGCAAGTAATCCCAGATACTTTATAGACTTCCCTGAGGTATATGTTACTGCTAAACTGTAAATAATTTCCTAATTTCTAGCCACTGATATAGAAGCACATTTCCTCCACTACTCTTCTCATTTGAATGACACTATACAAATCTGTTCTGCCGAAATAGGAATTTTGGAGTCAGACAATTTTCCACTACACATGAAAGCAATACAGCACCAGTTTTCAGAAGTTGCTTTTAGACAATACCATAACTGTGACATTGTCTGGACTCCTGACCCCTCAGGATGCAGGGCTGCCCTTCATAAGACCCTTTTACATTCTGCCCATGCTATATCTTGTCAGCAGTTTTTTTCTTTAAGCTTGTAGCATTAAAAGAAAAACAAACCCAAAAACTTACTCTTCCGACTTCCACTAAATTTGTGACCATAACAACACAAGCTGACTGCTCCTGCCATATCATTCTCCAAAAGTCATACACGGTCTCATGAACTGGACCTGTAAGAAAAAAATCCAGGTAATATTCTGCAAAAAAATTCATCAAAGTGAATGCTAAGAATAAAATCCAGTGTGCTTGAGAGCTGATGCATGTGAGCACTTTTGCTCAGACAGGAAAGCTTTGTGAAACCACATCATCACTCTATTGTGCCAGTTTCCATATTATATTGTTACTTCTAACCAATGCTGAGTATTCTCAATTTAACTGAATTACCACTTAAAAGAAAATAATGGCAGGTGCTTCATGTAGCAAAATTACAGAAGTTGCTTGAGAACGACAAGGACACGACAATCTACAGGTGTGATTGCATCTATAGGTACACTTCCAGTTTTGTTCTACATTTGTTAAATATGATGTGTTGATAATGAGGTTCTTCAGGTGCTCACCAAGGAGATGCACATGCCAGAGTGAAGTATCAGGCAGCAAGGTGCTGGTACAGATATTGTACACCTACTATCTGGTTCCTGGCAAGCATGGATGCACAAATAGGCACTAAGCCAGAAACTTCCCACTGAAGTATATTTAAACTAACTTAAGTACTTTTCTTTGAGACAAATAAGAAGCACATGTTTAAGCTTTGCCTCCTGCTCTGCTGCAGACATGTTCAGTTGAGTGTCGAAGGCATTTACCCTGTTACAATAATCTCCAAAACAGCTCCTTTACCACCATCCAGCAGTGCTAGAAATATTACTGTATATAACAGACATAGAAACACAGAATTATCTGGAAAATATTTTTAACATTATCAAGTCCAACTGTAAACCTAACACTGCCAAGCACACCACTAACCCCAAGTGCCACATTTGAAGACTCAGACACGTTCTTTCATACCCTAGATCAAATGCTGCACACAAAAGCAGCTATAAATATTTCTCTCCTTTACACATTATTATGTGCAATGATTTGCATAGTAAAACAGAAATAAAATACAAATGTAGACTTAATGCTGTATAGAGACCTATTTAGGCAGCACTTACACAAAAATGAAAAACAAATGTGGACAGTACTCTGAGCATCCTGGTTTAAAATAAGTCTTTACTTTGACTTTCCTGTGTACACCTACAATAAACTGAGGGACAAATGACAGGATATTTTCAGACAGCTATCTGATTATGCTGACAGATCAAATAATGACACACCTAATTATTTTTACTTTAAATCACCGGCTCTGATATTTCAGTGCAATTTTAGACTAACCTATTTGGTTTTACTCATTGTGAGGAGTTTTATCAGAAACATAAACCAAAAAATAGAATTTTTTTTTTCTCTAGCACCTCTTTCTTCATAGGGTGTTATATGATAAAGATTTGCCTCCTGCCTTTGTACAAAGAGTCTTTGTCCTCTGGCCTTACTTTATCGAGATTTTCTGAAAGAGTTTAATTTATCATTACTATCTTCACTGCATCCTGGACTAAGTTGTAGACAGTAAAATAAAACATTGTAATATGAAAAGAAAAGTGCCTCGAGGCAGGTTGAAACTGTTCTCTTCTTTGTCCATGTCTCTTTTCTCTATTCATCTTCATAATTGGAAGTTGTGGTAGTAGGTTCTGACTTTATCAGCTGAATTTATCACTGACAGATTTGCTCAATAGCTAATTAACACAATAAATTAGTGTAATTTTTGAATTTATTTACATTCCACCCAAACATACTACATTAATTTACCATAACACAAGATGACAACTCACAATACTGGGTATGCTTTATTTTCATCTACTCCTGTTTTACCAAAACACAGTGGAACACTACAGAGAGCAATTGTTTGATTTGATTAAAGCTGGCAGATCCTTACCTTGGGTTGCAATGTAGTGACTTGGTCTCTGATACCCCTAAAACAGCAATATAAGTTGGTTTGAGTACCATATTACTAACAGAGAGTGGAAAATAAAAACATAAGGATACTACAGAATCCTTATATTTAGACAACATTTTCAGAACAAACCAATATTTAAGAGCAGCATGAGGGTCAAAACCTAAAAAACCAGTTAATATTGAAAAAGTTTGAATGACAACAGATAAAATGAAAATAAGAACATCTGACTTGAACAGACATTGTATTGTACCAGGAAAGAGTACTCTAGATTGGTCCCTTGCACCTAAAAATGAGTCTTCTATTGACATTACTTCCCTAGCTGTATACATTGGGACTTTTATTTAAAATTTAATAAAAATTCTCTGCCACCATATTATCTCACAGGTGATCTGCGTTCCCAACCTTGCCAATATGAAAAAATACACACCTTTTGTCTTCTTCTAAACAGAGAATCACTGTAAGGCACAAAGAGGTATGTGCCTTAGCCCTAGCTGATGGGGACAGACACATTGGTGTGTGCACAGAATCAACGTCCTACTGCAGTGAAATCTGCTCGACTGCACAAAGTGTGCATCAGTTACAGTGGGCATGATACACACAAATATACACACAGTCTTACACACATACACATATATATATAAGTATATATAGGTAAATAGATAACCCTACACAACTAAGCCTTTCCTGGATCTATGCCAATGCTAGCAGCAGTATAGGACTAATTGTCCCCATAAAAGCTACAAGACAAAGACCCACTGCTCTTGAGGAAATAATTCGGAGTATATTTTGACCAGTGCCAACAATTTAGCTTCAAAGAGGAAGGAAAGTTTAGTGTTGCTGGTGAGAAGACAATACTGAATTTCACAATGTGGAAATGTTAATAACTCCAATTATTCTCTAGGTTAAGTTTTATTAGGCCACTTGCTGGAAGTATTGCATTACAAGGGAGTACAAACCCTTGGATTCCTGGTATTCACAAGATGCTACTAAAGGATTTCAGCGTACCCAAGGACCTTATATTCTTTTCCACAGACTGTTTCATTATCCTGTCTAGAGTGAAAGCGCATTCCTCTGGGACTTCTAAAAAAACTTTTGAATATCTTATGCTTGGCTTTACAGGAGACCAAAATTGCATCAAATGATGAAAGAATTTCACCTGAAGTCCATAATATCAAGCCACAGCTTAAAATTACTGAAGTGGAACCTGTGCAACATGAGTTTACATTCAGTAATGCTTTCAAGAAGACAAAAGTGCCACTTAAAATTGTATAATGCCAGTTTTAACTTGTAGCTTTCTTGTCTGCTTCTAATGAGATTCAATTCACTCCTAAATAAGAAAATCAATACCCTCAGGGAATCATTAAAAATCTGAGAGCGTTTTCTTGTTTAAGGCCCCAGGCAAAATATCACAGGCCTATCATTTCACAAAGATTGCCATGTTAAAATATCCAAATAAAACAACAGAAATACATCTGGAGTTAAATCTTTATATCCTGGAAACTCAAGGTCTTAAATAATTTATCAACTAAAGTGGTCAGGAAAAACTACTAAGGTGCAATTATAAAGAAAAACAATCAAAGCCATGTATTTCAAAAACACTTGTCCTAGCTATTCCACTACCTTTTAAACAGCTTTGGAATTAATTTGAATACAACAACTTGTTTATTCCTGAGGTGTTAATTAGAGAAAAGTCATATTTTGTTAGCTAAATTGCCTGGCAAAAATTGGATCAGTTAATAAAATTCATAAACTAATTTGTAATCTGATTAAAGCATGGAATTTCAAATTGTAGAGTTTTTTGCAGAAGTGAGGAAAATTCTGTGTTAAAATATATATATGTGTTTGTGTATATACTTTGTAATACCTAAATTAGCACCTTAAAGTAAATGCCAGCTAAATATTGCTTGTCTAAAACATTGTTAAAAACAAACTAACAAAGAAAACCCCCAACCTACAAATGTCATTTTCCCTTCTTTTTTTGCCAAACATGTATTTTGACAACTCCACAGGTATATTTTCAAACAACTACAGCACAGCATACTATCTAGCTTCTTATATATATGTGGGAAGGGGAAAAGAAAAGCTAGTGGCCAAAATCACTGCTAAAAAATGGGAACAGCAAATTCTCTTTAATAGATAGGCTCACCTGCGTTACCTAACATCCAATAACATTCAGAGCTAAAAGCTAAAAGACTAAATTATCTTTTTAAAACAAATACAAAAAATATTCACACAAAAAAGAAATTTTTAAAAGGAACGGATGAGATAAATTAGATGAAGCATGCATAGTTATCAACTGATAAAAATAGAAGAGGAAAGTAATTAATAACAATATCTATATTAAATATTTACAATAGGATGCTGTTATTCACATATAGTGGTACTTACATCCCTGTACAGCCAAATCTACAGCCCAAACCAAAGTCAGATGTGAAAGAAAGCACAACAATGTCAGTGAGTACTAGGACGTAGAACAAGGAAAGTGTACATTTTCTTAAGAAAAGAAAACTTTCAATAGTTTTGTAGCATAACATGCAATAATTTCACATAGAGAAGCTGGCAAATTGAGAGGAAGAAAGCTGTACATTCCACTCACATCTATGTAGTTGGCATTAATGTAATCTGAAGATGGATCATCCTCAACAGGTTGCAAAATCACCCTGGAGTGGTCATCTGCAAAAACCAAGTGGTTACGGAGCCTTTTTGAAGTGTGGTTTTTAAGTAAGATATTAACCGTAAGTCATCTAGAAAACCAAAATCAGCTGGCATAAGAGCCTCACAATTTACAATCCTTAAATACCAAGTGTTTACACAGAAATACAAAGAACCACTGTGTCGACAATTACTTCAAAACACATTCACTAGATTTCATTAAGTGCAGCTCAAAGGTATTAGCACTGTTACATGTGGTTAAAAAGACACAAAGAAACCAGGTTACTTGCTCAAAGTCCCTTTCAACATCAGTTCCACTGCTGGTAATCTAGAAAACCAAAAATGCTGATTACTGTTTCCTCACGTCCAACCCAAGCCTGCTCAAGTTCATATTGAGACATTAATGAAATCAAGACAAAGGAGTTAGCAATGTACGTGGGATTCAATGAAGAGGTAATTCTACCCATTCAGGGCCTTCTCTGGCACCATGATTCCTGTGTGTTCAATTCCATGGGTAAAACAATACAAATTGTGAATAAACAGAATCAACATCCAAATGAGTGCCAGCGCGTTGCTGATATATGCTTACCACAGCTTGCACAACAGAGACGCAAATGAGAAATTCAGCCTGAGTCATAAAAGGAAGAAAGTTGAATTGTAAATAACAACAACAGTAACAATAAAAAGCAGAAAGAGGCACTGTTCTGCCTCTCCGCTGCAGGTATTAAGCAGTTGTGCCACCGGAGACTTGCAAGGGAAGAGAGAGCATGGCCCGAGTAACACAAGAGTAGAGCTATCGCTCAAACCAAGGACACCGATACTCACATGCTATAATGTTGCCATAGCGGTTCTTTGTTCTGTTTTGATCCTTCTTAGCGACATCCCAAGAAGCTGACTGCCCCTCAAAGAAACTCTATAAATAAAAATGTTCCGAAAGAAAACATTCTGACCATTAATTTATCTCCAAAAATAACAGTTTAAAAGAACTGCCCCACCATAAAGTAAGTTCAGCTTTGCTCGCCTGCCCCGGTTACCCAGGCAGAGCCATGGTACAGAAATCTCTAGGGAAGAAGGGAGCTTCTCCCTCTGACTGCTACTGAAAAATGGACAACTCACTGAGGAACTCCACAGGGATTTCAAATCCTGTAATTGCTGGAAGGCTAAACTTACTTATACATCCTTGCTATGGAGGAATGATAGTAAACTGAGAAAGCAGAGAGAGACTGATCACTCTTCTTGTAAGACAGTGTCATATACAGCCTATTTGCTACAACATTACATTGCTTTCCACATATTACTTCGTAAAACATCTTTCCTTCCTACAGAGACATCAGGAACTCTCCTATGCCAATGTTCACTGCTCTTCTTGCCTTTCCTCGTATCCTTCCCTCTAGTCACTAGCAAAATTATTCTACATTTTTGAACTCTTAAGACTTTGATCTCTCAGTATTGATAGAAGCAGTTTTTATTTCTCCTTGGCTTTCTCTTCATTGCCCGTAGATATTTTACTGCTGTTGTAGGTCTATGCTACTCCTTCCTTCCAGATGATCTCTTATCCTGGGTAAGTTATCTCCAGAAAATACACAGTAGCCATGAAATCAGAACTTTAGTGCACAGTCAGAAGCCCAAAGCAGGGAATAGATGTATAGAGATAGAAGAAGGAGCAAGCAGGAAAACACCTGATATGGCATCAGGGACCACCCTCCCTCCCCCAGCAGTGGCTGACACTTGGTCTTAGCCTTGCAGTTAGGCAGAGCATAACAAAGCATGTTTAAGTAAAAGAGAGGAAAAGAGCATAATATTCTTTTAAAAACCACACATTTATTTATTCCAGTTCTTATGTTTACAGTAGAGACAGCTGCAGAAAGGAGAGAAGGTTGAAAACTGTGTCAGAAGAGATTACTTACTCAGAGAAAACTCATTGTAAACCTAACTGTATTTGAGCAACCTTGGCAGTCCCATTCTCATCTTTACTGTGTGTCCTGCCTGATATCCTAATCCCAAAGAATCACAACAGATTCTGAGATCAGAAGCAAAACGGATGTGTACTCATCTTCTACCTCCAGTGCTGGGAATTTCTTGCTTCCATTTTAACATTAAAGGTATAAGTAGACATGCTCAGGCAGGTTTAATTAGAACTTCAAGACATTACTACCCTTATCATCTCTTTTCTGCTTCTCAGCTGGAGCTAAGTCCCAGTATTGCCCTACTGAGATGCTAACATAAATCAGGATAGTGCTTCCAGTCAATGTTTCTTCGAAAACCAGGTGGGTTCAATTCTTTACTTTAACCTGATCCAGGAGATCTGCACTAAAAATAGCTCACGTAACTAATTACAGCATTTCCACTAAAGACCAACAAAAAAAGAGTGCCAACTTCTTACAATATGTCAAAAAGATTCTTTTTATACCCTAAGGAAACACACAGGGATTTTCTACCAGGCAGTTGTAAAGGCTCAAACCATTGGACTCCATTTACTATTTCACTGTTGGGTTACATATATAAGAATCTTATGCCTGGTAATCTGTTTTTCACTTAAACCCATGACATTTAGTTCCATCCTTTTGCAATACAATGCAAACAATAGGCTGCCCATTTCAAAGGGATTTTTCCTAGCAAAGCCCCACCGCTGGAGATCTCACCTCATACTCCTCTTTAAATCCATAGCTGTCAGAGGTCTTCATCAGGTTAATATGCTGCAGGAGATCAGCCACCCTGATGGCAGGGTGCAGCTGCCCAGTCTGGTATGGGGATTCTGTGCCTTCGCAGAGATAACGAGGGACATCCAGGAGACGGCTGGACTCTGCTGTTGCACTGTGATTTTCATCTATATTCACAAAAAAATCAGTGCATTATGTACCCACAATGCAGTAACACCTGCAGCTATACATATCAACATCTATTTTGAACCTCTTCCTTCAAAAACATCTCTAATTTCTGAGAATGCAAAGCACTAACTCTCCAGCACATAAATACTGTGAAGTACATAAAAGAATTTAACAGCAAACACATACAAAAGTTTGCAGTCCTTCATCCAGCAATAAAAATGTCTGAGGGGCATTTTATTTGAAGCTACAAAACTTTATGACATTGATGTACTTGGAAACTCCAGATTCTATCAACCAAAGTAACTTTTTAAGGGCTAATACACATCAATAGCAATATTACACCTTAAACAATACATTAGAATAATTCCATAGTGGTATCAGCACATCATTTGTCTAAAGGCAACAAAGTTGAGAACCCAGTAAAAAAAGAGAAGCAATTATGCCACCATTTCAGAACACCACCTCCACTTAGGAAGATGAATCAGCACTACAGAATGGTCATTTTACTCAGGTCTTTTGGTAGAAAAATGAAACTTGAGCTGAGTGTGCTGATTTCAGTCACAACATTTTGCCCTGTATAAGCAATGAAGTTTCTTCTAATGCTCTGTATGACATGAATACTCAAATCAAAACCAAATGTCAAACTGCATGAGGTAATTTGTCAATCCCTTCTGTGAAATAGTAACTTTATTCAAATTAGTAATTATCAGATCAAATGAATTTGCAGAGGAAGAAAAATTCTAATCTAAATAGCTACTGAAACAAGAAGTGGGTAGTCAACCCCTCCTAAACTTCTTTGAAATCAATTTAATATTTTCGTTGCCTTTGCAAGGATCTAGATTAGGAGGCAAAACACTCTAGGAAAAAAATGAATGCCCCAAGGGTTGGATTTTGTACAGTTGTACCAAAATTCAAACACTATTAATGCCTTCTGAAATTAAATCTCCTGAGAAACTTGACTCTTTGACCTGTGACCAGAGTTGCTAATTTCAGTACCTAATTTATGTCTCACTAACCTGCCTAACAAGGTGAGTGACATGCAGCAGTCACTTTTTATTGCACTGTTACCCATACTACATCACAGACATTTCAAACCACCTCAGCAGTTGTAGTTCTCCCCATTCCTCACAGAATACTTACCAGTAATAGGCACTTTAACCCATTGAAGCAGCAAAAAAACAATGAGTGAACAGAACATGAGAAATTTATTTCAGGACTATATTAGAAAATAGCTAAAAGAAAGTGACATTCAAAGTTGTTAAATCTTCCCAATAGTTAACAATGAAAGCCATTTAAAAAAATAAAAGGGCCACATTATTATACTATCAGAATAATAATAGAGACATTGGAAAAGCAAAATTGTCATACTAACTTATTGCTAATGTACACAGAATGGAGAGCAGCATTAATAACCTATACATGAAGAAAAAGAGAACTAGTATAGCTACAAAGTAATAAGAGTTTAATATTGAAAAAAAACTGTTCTATGATTTAGAAACCATAAAATATTCCTCTTCTCTAAATAAGGCAAAAGAAAACGATTTTGTCATGCTGGGCTGACCAAAGGCTATATGACAATGGAGTAGGTCAAGTGATATAGTTCCAAAGGAAAAAGGTTACAGATACCCAGCTTTTACTACATGGTGCACCCAAAAGCTTGTACACTTCTCTCCACTATTTCAGTCCACTCAATGAAAATCAGTAGCTCTTCCAGCTATCAATGGTTTGCTTATATGAGGAAATTATCATGCCCAGAATATCATTACCAGTAGATGAAAAAGCAGACAGGAACTATTGAGCTGTCCTTCAGTTAGTTCCTTGCCCTCAGTATTCACAGCTGCCTGTAACTGTGTCTGCCACAGCAGAAAATACCACGGCAGTATGGCACTGAGTGGGAAGGTACCATGAGCACTTCACAAGCACAGGATAAGATTTCAAAGTTATCTTGATTATTTGGGAGACAATGCAAAAATCAACAAGGTGAATTGAATGATGAATGCAACAACAGCGTGTGTTGGAAAGGGAAGTCAAATATATAACTACAGAATGGAGTAATGGACCGGAAAGTGATAACTGTGATTTTAACAGGTAACTCAATGCAAGTCAGCAACATGAACACAATAAAAAGGAGAAAATACAGTTCAGTTAACCGAAACAGTAAAAATGGGGCATGGGGTACCTATTCCACTCAGCTCAGCATTAAGACTTCTTCTAAGAATGCTACCTAATTTGGAGCACTGCAATTTAAAATTCAACCTATGACTTAGAAAGTTGGAAAGCATTCAGAGGAAAATAATGACAACTAATTTGGAAAACTTTGCCTACAAGATGATGAGTGAAAGAACTGGGTTAAACTAAACTAAGAGAGAAATAATTGAGGACATGAGCCTTTCAATGTGTAAAAGACTGTTTTGAAAGGATAGAAATGTGCCAGTTTTCCATATTTTCTGTGAGTCTCTCAAAAGGAAATGGCTCAATCCACAGCAATGATAATTTAGTCTAGATTAGCCTAGTTGGGAAAAACTAGGGGTGAGCATTAATAATACTTAGTAGTAACACCCAGTTAGTAGTAATTTATACTCAGAAAATTGACCTTTGGATCCCAAATATCACTAATTTGAATCAGAATTTATTCTTACTAAGGAGGACTGAAGCACTGGAACATTCCATGGCAAGAGCGAAATTCTATTTGCTAACAGATTTTTAAAACATAATGAGACACTTTCCAGAAAGAATTTATATTATATGTATGATGTCCATTCTCAAAACAGAGAAGGGATTTGATTACCTCCAGGTCCCTTTAAGCTTTACTTCTAGGAATCTAATTTCCAACATGTCTATATTCACATCCACTTTCTGATATTTGTCTTTTTTCCTAAAATAACCTCAGCAACTGAATGAATCTCAATACTGCACATTGCATTTATCCAATCAAGAATTTGGGTACAAATTATGCTTTTATCTTCTTATTACAAAAAACCCCTAACAACAATTCTAAAATTTGCATTCAGATGTACCATAGACACATGCAGCCTGTCCATTTCAATGTATGTTCTTCTTTTAAATGTAAGCACAAGGCTGAAAAATTTACTATCAATTGAATTATGTAATTAATACAGGCATACAGAAGTATTTGTTCAGAACATGCAAAGAAAGTTGTTGTATTCTCTTTCATATTCTGAAAATTTATCCATTTTCTATTTTTCTTTTCATTTTTGTTAGAAAACTGAACTCTGAGTGCCAAAAAATGTTAATGTGGACCTGAATTTTATTTTTAAAATTAATAGAGCTCTAGCTTCACATGTCAGTTTATTGGAATTCAATTTCAAACCTCTGGTGAGAAAAAATAGTATTTTCAATTTAGATATTTCCTCATTTACTCTTCAGTTAGCAGTAACTAGGAATAACTTATTAATGAAAACATAAAATAGTTTTTATTTTAAAATTCTTGTCAGTCTAATTCTGAATTGATGAACTGAGTGTAGCATTATTTTCTGGCAACAGCATAGTTTTACCATAAAACAAGCTGTTTCAACGTTCACCCATGCAAGGAGACAGAACTCATGCAGGAATGGATAATGAAGGACTACGGTCCTCACCTAACACAGCTGTCGGCACAAGTGGATCATTGGGCACTGTAGGAAAACAAAGCCCATGAAGAAACAAATTACCCTTAATTTTTATGTATTTTTATGAATAAAAACAATATACTTCAGAGTATGACCAAGAGATAACTAAACCCCAATAATTTTATTACAAGAGAAAACCAGGATGAATACAGTTCCAGAAAGCATCCTGAATAAAAGAGGTATGAAAGGCGGTGATTTCAGACTTCAGAAAGGCAGTGATAAGAGCAAAGAGATCCTTACTGAAATGAAATAAAGAAGACATTACATGCAATTTAGCTTTTGAAAGGGCTCCTCCTTCACTATTGTTTTTTTCACTTCACAATAAAGGTTCACTTTCATAGAACTCATTTCTTTCTTTTTAAACCCATCCTTTCATGTAATACTCAAATAGCTAATCTCAAAATAAAATGGTATTTCTATAAAGTTTTCCAGTTTTCCATAATTTAAAAAAGTTATATATGTTTTTGATGTTAATAGCTTTTTTAATGTTCAATACAGAAGAGATTTCTTGTAATGAATATAGAAAAATCACAGATACACAGATGTAGATGTCTGAATAAAATTCATAGCATTTTATCTTTTATTATCACAACTAGAACCATGCAGAGATAAATGCACTGTTTTGGACAGAAGTGGCAGAATCCAGGATTTGTTTTGTTCCAGGCTGGAACAAAAAAATATAATGTCAAAGTGTCTGTAACAGAATTAAGCTCCAGCTCACAAACAATCTGCCTGAAAGTCTGTCACATAACAAGAAACCCTGAAAGCTTGGAAGACTTGTCTCAGCACAGACAATAGTCAGAAGAAACAAATCCTCCAATAAAAAAAAAAAAAAAAAAAAAAAAAAAAAAAAAAAAAAAAAAAAAAAAAAAAATCACATATCTAAGATGCGAGAAACTGGTGATGTCCAAATTCTTTACCAGCCAGGCAAAGAAGGACAGCTGTGGTGACAGGAGCTCATGGGCTCTTGGCATCACATCAGTCCATCTGAAAGGCTGCCCGAATGCCTAGCAGCCCTGGCTCGGTAATATCCATGTAAGTTCCTGATAAATTCTTAGCTTGGGATCCACCATCACAGTCCATATTAAATTGTCTCTGTAATCCTGCCTCCACAAATATCAGTGCCAATAAGACATCAAACTTTGGAGACTTTTCAAACTGTTCCAGCCAAAACTGTGTAGAAAAACCACCAGGCTGATACTCCCATGTATAATTGGTTATGAGACACTTAAAATGTTAGCATTTAGCAGTTTGGTATACTTCAATAAACCCTCCTCCAAAACCCATTTCCCTCAAAATAACCAGGAAAGAAAGAACTTAAGAGCTTTAATGGATAGATTTTGCTCAAGCATGGTAAGCAGTATGGGAGACAAGAAGAGACATGGAGTGCCATTCCCAAACGATGGCAATTCAGAAGCAGCTCAGGCTGCTCAGATCTGTTTAAAGCCAAGCCACAAGTCCATGGAGTTGTGAGAAGATCAGGTTCCTACCAGCTCCATGGCAGAATTTTATCCCTTTGTAATTTATACACTAGTTTTGAAATATTCAGTCTGCCAGTGGAGTACCTTGCTTTTGGCAAGGTATAGTGAAGATGTTGGGAGGCAAGAGTGCTGAACAGTTAAAACCCTTAACAGTCAGAAACCCTAAATTTTTCAAAGCCAGTCAGCATGTCTACAAAAAATGAATACAAATATAGAACAAATTTGCAGATATATTAACAAGCTTGTTCATAAACTTCACAAACAGCAACGAAAATTGTCAATGTTTCCTTCTGTTTTAACGTCCTTACTGCCAAAAGAATAGAAATTTATTTGGACCTCATTTTATTATTCATTACAGACATGGTGTTATGCAGTAATATTTAACATGCTGTCATTAAATGGTCTCATGAGGGAAAATTCAGTTTCAAGTTTTAACTGAGGTATTCTAAAAGTATAATACTTTCCCTAAAACAAATATCATTGCATAGTGAAAGCACATGTAAATATCTAATTAAAGAATTGGCCACATTCCAATAAGGACCACCTAGAAACATCCCTACTCAACCTTTTGCTTTACCAGCATTCCTTGAAAACCTGGAGCATAAAACAATTTTCCTTGAAAAGCAGAATTGTTTTCTGTGTTTGTATATTCACCTACACTCTGGAGCATCTATCACTGTCTACTTACATCTGGGGCTGAAGTTGTGCGAGTCCATAAATGTGATTGACAGGGGATCCTCTGCATGCAGAGTGCTCTGGTCGGCGTAACTCCTGTCCATGGCGTTCACCATGTGCGTCATCTCCTGACGGGTGGTTCCCATCGCATCCTTGCGCTTCTTTGCAAGTTTGCTGCCCAGCCAAAAAACAAAAAGTAAACCACCTTAATATCTGATGAATGTTGATGTCTACAGTAATCATTCTCTATAATCCTGAATGACTGAAGAGTCTGACTTATTTCCCTGTGTGCATTTTTTTCAGCGTGTGATAAAACTGTGCACCCCGCTATGAAACAGTCATGGTCTTGTGTTTTCTGTTCACACACAAATGCTGTAATGGAAGTGCTTACTTCTGTACCCTGGTAATATATTTTTTTCCCTGTGGAGTAATTACACTAATATAAACAAATTAGAGAATATAATTGCATTTTAACTGAAATGACAAATAAGAAGCATCTGTGCATGCAATTTTATCAACCATCTCCATTTAAATATCTGTTTTGATTTTTTAAATAGATAATTCATTCCCCTTGCTTGCGTTGTTGGTAAAAAGAGTCATGTAACCTTCTAAATTACTTTGTTAGTCAAAAAACCTTTGAAGTAAAAAAAGAAGCATAATTATTCAATACATATTTATATTACATACTTATATCATGTTTTATGTAGAAGGTTGTGCTGTCCATTCAATATACAAGATACAAGAGGATATCACACTATGGTCCTGGTACTTAATTTTGGTTCTTAGAGAAACACACCCACTCTTATCATTCTACCTTTTCATGCAGTTTGGGAACACTGCAGTTTAACAGTCTTACACTCTGACTGCATCACAGTTAAAGACCAACTAATCTGTACAGCTAAGCCCCACAAATTAACAGACAGAGCCCTTAAAGTGCACACTTCAATTCTTCCCTTTTGCAAAAGAGCTGGAAGTGATTTTCACTGTCTCCAGGAGTCAGGTGGAAGTAGAAAATATATTTTAATTATAAGTTAAAGCATGTATCTCAACTATCAGGAAGTACGCAGAGCAGCATGAAGTGCACCTTGGTTCTGCAGAAACCCGTAAAAAAAACCAAACCAACTGTCCTGAAATATCCCTGATTTCAGCTGAAGCCATGACTATAATACATTAGATGGCCAACCTGCTTAGTTGGATAAATCTGACAACACATGGGAGAGACACAATCACCACTTAATATACTGAGTTCTTGAAAATGTATGTTTAAAACACAGCTTATTTCATAAGCTTCTTCTGCACAGACTGTCATCAAATGGTAATTGTTTACAGTTCTCTTTACTAAAGATAATTACTCTTACATTTCTCTTTACTAAAAGGGCCAACTCTAAATATTCCATGCACATTCTAAGAGGAGATAAGGATAATATTAGGTGCTTATTACATATTATAATATTAGATGTTAGGAAGAAATTCTTTACTATCAAGGCAGTGTGACAGTAACAGCAGTTGCCCAGAGAGGCTGTGGACCTCCCCTCTCTGGATGTGTTCAAGGCCAGGTGGGATGGGGCTCTGAGAAATCTGATCTGGAGGAAGGTGTTCCTACCCACAGCAAGGGGTTTGGAACTAGATGGTCTTCAGATTTCTTCAAACACAAACTATTCTGGGATTCTATGAAGTATGTTAGTGTAAATTGTCCATCCATTTACTTGTCGAGTCCTGGAAAACTTCACCAGAAAGAACCCACACTGTTCTCTAGGGCAAGAAGTACTTCATGCTTGCACACATTTAAGAAAATGTTAAAGGCTGTTTCTTAAGTTAACAGTCTTGGTTCATGATGAGGGACCATGGTGTAGAATATGGATGGACAACGCCCTCTGGTGAATAGCAGATTCTTCCACCAATCAGACTCATGTCCCTATTTTGACAGATTCCCCCCCTGCCCCCCCCCTCTACCTTTTGCTCCACCTACAGATGGAATAGTTGGAAAATTACTACTCAGTAACATTCCTACTACAAAAATCCCAAAAGTGGTCTCTAAACTTATAATTTTTTCATCAAACTACTGTTTGACGGGGTTCTGTATCAGTTGTTACATGAAAAATAAAAGAAGTCTGTTGGGTGTCTCCCCTAAAATGCTTTATTTTATACATTTTCTCCACACATTCCTTTTAACTTAAGAGGAACAGGTTTAAATGATACTGTTGTTGAACAAAAGAAGACCATAAGAACTTCCAAGAGTGAAACTGCTTGAGCTTTATAACTGGTTCCCAATACTATCAAAGCCTTCACAAAACTAGCATTTTTAGTTCAAAGTAGTTTTTTAAGTTTCAAAGCCTTTCAAATACTCTCTATACACTGAAGATCACCTTTTTCTAGCGTCACCTCAGAAACAGAAGAGAAAGACTATTACATCTCTTCTCTCGACAATATTAAGCTTTTCTTTGAAGCATCACTTTGTAATAAAACCTGCTAGCTATGCTAAATAAATCAACAGCTATTAAGGCTTTCACGTTATTAGGTTATTACAGTAGCTACTTTCTAATTCTTATGCTCTGCTTTAATGCCTAAAAAGGTCTATTGTGTTGTAGCACTGCAATCTAAAGTTTCTGGGAAATGGGAGGACAGTTTTATTGTTCAAAAGTTCTTGAGTCCCTTGGGGTTTGATGACTCCTTTCCTTTCCTTTCCTTTCCTTTCCTTTCCTTTCCTTTCCTTTCCTTTCCTTTCCTTTCCTTTCCTTTCCTTTCCTTTCCTTTCCTTTCCTTTCCTTTCCTTTCCTTTCCTTTCCTTTCCTTTCCTTTCCTTTCCTTTCCTTTCCTTTCCTTTCCTTTCCTTTCCTTTCCTTTCCTTTCCTTTCCTTTCCTTTCCTTTCCTTTCCTTTCCTTTCCTTTCCTCCCCCTCCCCCTCCCCCTCCCCCTCCCCCTCCCCCTCTCCCTTTCCCTTTCCCTTTCCCTTTCCCTTTCCCTTTCCCTTTCCCTTTCCCTTTCCCTTTCCCTTTCCCTTTCCCTTTCCCTTTCCCTTTCCCTTTCCCTTTCCCTTTCCCTTTCCCTTCCCCTTCCCCTTCCCCTTCCCCTTCCCCTTCCCCTTCCCCCCCTCACTCAGCTATAGGCACATGCAATCTATGCTTTGTGATAGTTCAGTGAATCATTAGGTTAAAGACCTTGAGGCTGACAGAAAGCATAAATGATTCTCATTATCTGCTAAAGAATTCAGTCAGATGAATCTGCTCAGGTGGATGATACAGTGGTTGGAGGGGAAAGGTGCTCCATCATAGGACGAAACTGTGGTTAATTGTCTTGAGTAGAAGCAATTGTTTTTTGACAAGGAAATTATAATTTGTCACAATAAATCAGTGAATGGCAATTAGCTAAACCAGCTTATCTTCTATTTTAAATTTTATTTTTAAGCTTGTTTAAAGAAGTCAACTAATTCTGCTTAAAAATGTGGAAGAGCATTATTATCAGACACCACCAGTTCATCAAAGCACTCAGGTGCATCCTTAGAACTCCTCTGAAGTCAAGTATTTTATGTATTTATTTAAAATGAAGGATGCATGTAACTGCTTGTTCAATCACAGACAAAATTGTCACAGTCCTCACAAAAACTCTTTTGGTCAACAAGTACTAAAAAAGTGAGTTTTGCTTCAGTGAAGTAAAACTTTATACAAACCAACACCATAAAATAAGATTCACATTTTAAGGTGTGTATGCAAAGCACCTCAAAAGCATAAGAGGCAGACCATAAACTACTTATAAAAGTTTGGCATCTGCCTAAAATCTGCATAGGAAAATGGTGCAGAAGATCACTCCTGAACTGATACTCTAAAGAACATACAGTGTGTGATTTACAGGCACAGTTCACTAAGTAGGAAATGGGAAAAGATCTTTTTTCCTTAGTGTGATGTGTTGCTGTGAATCATAATCCAAATTAAATTATGATTATAACAAGCCAAAATGATTGTTATGGAAAAAACTGTAGCAAAAAGCTAAAGTCTCAATATACAGTTAGAAATACAATATCCCTTAAAAAAAAGAAATAACAGAGTAAGAATAACAGGAACAATGACACAAGCAATTTTTCAAGCCTGAGAACAATGAAAGGTAATTATCAATAAAGCTTTGGAGAAATTATATATATTGTTTTTCTTTTTTAAAAAGGGATACTGCATCTTTAAAACACATAGAATAGTAAGTCACCCGTATTCTACTTACAGATAGTAGGAGTAAGAATAGTAGCTCCTCCTGGCAAGCAAATCACAGACAGTGGAAAAAGAGAAGCAATGGTGAATGAGAAGCGTGACTCTGTCACATCCAATAAAGCAGAGAAATGTGCGTTTAAAAAAAAAAGTTGAAAATTTCATGTTTCTTTGGTTAGCATTTCAACTTGCTCATGCACAAACTAGCCTTACTTCGCCATGCAATTAAAGTCAAAACAAAACAAAAAAACAAAAATAAAAACCCCTAGCGTATAAAAATGATTTGTTTTTTAGAAAGATCACTTGAGAAAATTACATGCTGAGATTTCACTTATTGCCAAAAATTTTGAAAATTAAATGGATTGTGTAATTTCAACATGCAGTTCAGCATAATATAATGATTACCGCCTAGATGTCATGACAAATGAACAGCTGTGTACAAATCTTGTGCAGCAGATATGCTTTTTACTTTTCAGTCACAAAAATATAAAGGTTCCATTAATAAATACATTTAATCAGAAAACAATTTCTTGTCATTCACTTTAATATATGTATCAGTACACAGTTGTATACATATATGTTTGTATGCATACTATGTGTAGCTATATGAGTACACACATTTTAAAGAAATCTGCACATTTCCAGCAGACGTGTGTGTACTGGCACACCCACCACACATTTTCTGAATGCAAACATATGCTTTCTATTTTAAAATCTTACAATTGGAAATGCTGATGTAATCATGCTAAGCATTAAAAACATGGAAGGTAAACGAATGGAAGGAAATGAAGGACATTTGGAAATAGTCCAACAATGATTATGAAAATAAAAATGGCATTGCTAATTAAAGATGCAGTATCCCTTTTCTTAGCTGGTTTGATTACTCCAGTAAAAGTCTGTAAAAGCTGTTAAGAGCTTCAATCAGGAAAACTTCAAACCAATTTGTACAAAATGATGAGGCAAAGCCTAAAACATCTCAAGTTCATAAACAAAACTGCTTAGTATTTAGTTTTTCAATAAAATGTAATGCTGCATTTAATCAGTTTGAGATAGCTGTGGCTGTGCATACAACTTAATACACTAATAAAAATACAGAAACCACTGTTTTATTGACTTTTCCATCTAATAAGTTGTGGTCAATTCGAGTACCAAAAGGGATACTACATAATGGATCACTGAATAGGTACACTACAGAGGATGATTCAGACGGATCGGTTTTTCAGTCCCACCACAACTAAGTGAAGTGTGTTTTTGTATGTGTGAACGTGTCAGAGTTTCTACAGCTGTTTCTGGCTTCAGTATATGAATTGCCCTGATTCACTAGATGGACTGATTTAACTCAGGAACACAGTTTTTCTAGGCTTTTTGTAAGAGACCTTGACTAAAGCTGGTATTTAAAAAGTGCCCGTTTTCACTAAGGGCAGAGAAGAATGGCACACCTACAACATAGCAATAGACAACCAATTAAACTATCGTAATGAAAAACTGCCAAACATTAAAGATTCATTAAGCAGGTTAATTTCTCACCTACTTAGAATACAAAATAATGGAGGAGTTCATGTGCTATAGAGTGATTATAATTTCTAGAAGAATACTGCCTTCACAGGTTCTGAGGAGGGAAAGGGGGAAAAGGGGAAATTTAAAAATATCACTTCACAGATATAATTAACTCACTTTGGTCAAACAATTCAAGAGTGAAAACCTGAGCCTAAAAGGACTCTGAATGGAAGAGGCAAAAAGGACAGGAAAAATGTACACATGGAATTGTTTGTTTGTTATTTGCAAAGCTAGTCAATCACATCTGGAAGTGACTGACACTTTGTAGTGTTAGACAGTCTCTCTCTCACACACAAACACACTTGCACACACAGAGAATTTTCTATTAAACGCACGGGGACCACTGTAACACGCACTAAGATGATACTTCCCAGCACATACCGTGCTACAGAGCTACAGTATAGAGATTTCCTCCTAAAAGCTGAAAAACAACTTCTTTTTTGTTTTTCAAAAATCGTGTAAATAAAGAAAACTGGCTGACTGTATGTCTTTTTTGCACATGATGAATTGGACCTTTTGCATATGTGTTAATTCTCAACCACAGAGGTAAACAACAGAGAAAAGTAAAAGCACTTTTGGGAAAAATCACATATGTAGCTAACTAACACAGAACACTACAAGCATACCTAATGTTTCTAATGCAGACGTTTCTTCTCCAAGTTATATATCTCCAGGGATAATTGTAAAAAGGCAATAAATTAAAAAAATCTGATGCAAACCAGCAATTATAACATACAGAATGATCTTAATCTTTAAAAACAATAGCAAGCTGCACTTCAGAGGAACATACGCAACAATCACAAAAATACTTTTTATTATAACTTCTGCAAAAGGCAAGGGAACGCAAGGCACACACCATGGGAAGGCAAAGGGCTCGCTCTATCCAAGAGAAATCAGCTTGTGCCACATGAAGGGGACCCGCCAGGGAGGGTGCACAGAGAGAGAGGAATTAGTTTCTATACTATAACTACTGAATCACAGGGACATATTATGGACTTTGACGCAGGTTAAAAGAGTTGCAACTACTAGGAAGGCTAGGCTTTGAAACACTGACCAAGCAACAGGATAGCACAAGTTACTACAGGTAGGAATGGGATGCAGGGATAGCATTGAACAATGCCAGAAGATGGCGATATTGCTTACTGTCTAAAAAGCACTGAAAAAAATTTAAATTCACTTAAATTAATACACTTTTAAACAATTTCATGCACTAAAGACTCACTAGATAATTTTACAGTGATGTGGTATGACTTAAGAAAAAACTCCAGGTTTACAAGAGCATAAATAGAGGTATACAATTGCATTATTTTGCAAGCTGAGTAACATAGAAATACAAATAACTCGTTAGAGCCGCATAGAGAAAATAATATTCATTAAGTGGTTAAAATACGAAAAGTGCAGTAAATTATTATTTTTTCTTTGGTTTAAAAAATAAAAAAGGCAGCATGAATTTCAATTCCACCCACTTTAACAATCTGTACATTCTTCCATCTCCAACTTAAAAGTCCTTGGAAATAAATAAGTATGAGAAAATGTATAGTTATTGGATCTTAAATATAAAGAAATCCTGTCTTTAAAGACATCCTAAGAACCACAGCAAAACCAAAAGAAAACACAAGGAACTAATCCAAAAATCGACCAAAAGGACCTACCAGATCTAAAACTTTTGTTTTTCTAAAGACCTGTAAAAAACACTCGTTTAAAATTGTTTGATAGGGAGGGGGAAAAAAAAGATCAATCAGCATAGATCATTTTCTTACCTTTTTTTGACAATCAATATGACAACAAGGAGAAGTAGGATGAATACCAGAATTCCAGCACTTATTCCTGCTATTTTCACCACTCGATCTGTTTGTTTAGCTGGATCCGGAATCACCTCAGGTTCTTCTGTTGCTGCTGCTAAATGAATCAAAAAAAGAAGTTACTTAAATGTGTAAGCACTAGAGACAAGGAAATAATTTTTGGTGATAATTTTTGAATATGTATGTATCTTAATACAGTAGTCAAAATATAGATACAGGGATCACATGTTTAAACATCTACACATATGTGTGTAGACAGTATACATTTAACAGAGCCATAGAATGAGCATAGTCTGGAGGGATCCACAAAGATCACTGAGTCCAACTCTTGGCCCTGCACAGAACCATCCCCAAAAGTCACACCATGTGCTTGAGAGTTTTGTTCCTAACCCTTGAACTCTTTCATGCTTGGTGCTGTGACCAGTTCCCTGGGGAGCCTGTTCCAGTGCCCAACCATCCTCTGGGAGAAAAATCTTTTACTAATACCCAACCTAACCCTCCCCTGACACGGCTTCAGCCCATTCCTTCAGATCCTGTCACTGGACACCAGACAGAAGAGATCGGTGCCTGCTCCTCCTCTTCCCCTCACAAGGAAGTTGTAACTGCAATGAGATCTCCCCTCAGTCTTCCCTTCTCCAGGCTGAACAGACCAAGTGTACTCAGCTGCTCCTCTTGCAGCTTCCCCTCAAGGCCCTTCACTGTCTTTGTTGCCCTCCTTGCAACAGCAAGTATATGTGTATGTATACAGCTGAATAAATATGTGTATGTGTGTATATATATATGTATATGTACACCTCCACACATGCAGAAGTGTTTATGCACCTGGATTTCCAAATAAGTTACTGTACTAAAAAGCAGAAGACAAAGCAGACACAATATATCAACTAACCACCATTATTTCATTTAATGTTATTTTTTTCAGATATTAAATATGGAATATTTAACAATGAATAGTAAGAGAAGATTTACACACAAATAGTGAAACACTTTTTTCCAAACCACAATGAGAACCCTAAACTGCAGTACTTCTGTCCTCCACCCAGTTTCAGTCCACCTTTGTACATTAATTCACCTTAGAGCATCTGGTCTGAGATCTGCATTCTACTGGGAATTTTGATTCTCTAAATAAGGTCATCCACAAAGCCAAGCCTAAAGTCAGCAGTAGCTTTATTTCTGTTTATAGGCCCTGAAAGAAACTCCACGAACCACTATTCTACAGAGAGATGAAACCAGCTGAGTGGGCTGAGGCTACAGGTTACCGAAGAGAGAAAAGTAGAATATACATGAAAATGCACAGCCATTCAATCTGCATCTCTTTGCATAACAGCCTGGTGTAAAAGATCAGGATCAGGAGCTTTTCCAGCCTGGTCAAAATATGAAAAATATAAATAGGTTTCAGCCAGGGGTAAAATCCCATGAGGTGTTTACTTGTAGAATAGAAGACGGCTTTCCAGTTTCCTAGTTCCTGCTTTCTAAGGCGGTGGCCTTTCCTCTACTCACTGGCAGGAAGGGGTACAAGTGCTTGGTCTCCCTCTGGCCCTTGTCTCACACTCCACCCAGCATGCAGCAGATGTCACTTAATCTCTCCCCTCACAGCATCTTCATGTGGAATAAGTTACAAACTGTATCATCATGCTATGTCATTACACAGAAAGTGTCCTTTAGTCTGAAACTACAATGCTTCTCAACAGATCACCAAAAGCAGCAGAATAAAAAACAAGGTGAAGTCAATATGAGAGAAAGGCTACTGCCCCCCTGAAAATCTACTCCATTCAGAAAACCAGCATAGTCATTATCAGGCATAATTGGTATCTGATACTTTCTGGGTTTAACCATGTTACACAGATCATTTATATTTGTATTCCATGTGCAGGAATCCACATCCTTTTGGGGGAAAGATAATGCTGTTGTTTAAAATTACTCCTTATTACTTGTTTCTGTCACCTTCCTCTCTGCAGTATCTGAACCCTGTACTAACAACTTACCCTCAGAAAAACCTTCTGAGTTAGGAACGTGCTCTCTTCCAGACATCCACATGAGAGCTAGACAGACAGTCTAGAGATCTGGCAGTGCTTTAATCGTAAAACTTAATCATCATCATAAGAATTCATCATTATAATCATCTCTCTCACCTACAGCTTGAACTCTTATCTGCTGAGAAATACTGAATGTTTCCTTCTCTATGTAAATACATGCCTGCATGCACACTTGTATACATAACCTGTGAGGACTGAAAACTATATATTTTGTTTGTATTAAATGTGTTGTTGAGGTGTCAAGGGGTAAAAGCGGGGATCAGGCAAGAGATGTGTGCATGTACAACATGCACAATCTAGAACTAATGTTGGATACACATATGATGCTGTCTAACAGAGAAAATGAAGGGCATGACTTTTGAGGCAGAGGTAGGAAGATGAAGGTATTCAACACTCTCAGTGCTTAATATGAATCAGCTCCCAGTCCAGTATTAGCTGAGCTGGATGTGACAAATATGAATGAACATTTGATAAGCAGTAAAGCCAAAAGGCCAATCAGTAGAGTCAAAAGACAAATCTAAGCTAGATGTAAATGGCTTTATATGCCAATGGGGGAAAAAAAATCATGTTTGGTGTATGGAGTACTGAGAAACAGCAAGGACATGAGAAGGGTGAAGAGGGAATGTGCAGGAATGGGATATTTGCTGTGTCTGGAATTGTACAATGTGAGTGCAGCTGGGCAGCTCTGACCTAGAAAAGGTAAGAACTACTCAATCTGCAAAATAACTAAGGCTGGAGCAAGAGATTTAGTTGTGTGGATGGAGATTTAAGGCCAAGTCTCTGAGACATTTCAAAATACGAATGATAGGGATTGAACGTGACCTGAAGATGCACTTCAAAACTTGGAAGGCTCAGAAATACATCCAACAATACAGGCTTTGAGCTTTGATCAGGACAGTGGTATTTTCAAAGGAGTATTAGTGATGAGAGAGTGAAGGGGAAAGAATGACAGACCGGTTTCACACTTCCCTGGAGAAAGACAGAACCCTTATAACTTGACAAAGCAAGCCGCAATACACGTGCTTCACAGAGTCATGTTTAAAACTATTGCATGGCCACACACAGTTGTTTCATTCAGAAAAGTCACTTTAGAAAAACAACTATCCATGTCTCAGAAAATCTGAAGGAAAGGCTACCCAGGGGGTTGACATATTCGGCTAAGTCAGGCACAGGTGGTTTATTATATACACTCTAGGAAATGACTGGTTTGGATCACCAGTAACTTCAAAATGAAGCTCTCTGCCAAGTTTCTTGAACAACAGTGGAAAGCCAGGAGGATAAGTACGGCTTGACCACTTGTTCTTGTTTCCTTGCATTAAGGGTTTTGAAGTAAGGGACAGTAACTCATTCCATGAACTTTAAGGCTACTTATGAGATAAAGCTGGTGCCCACTAGAAAAGCACAACAGAGTCCTAAATTAGTTGAGGAAAATGTCATTGACTAGTCATACACTAACCAAGTGTATAATCAGTGGGTGAGCCTTCTATACCTGAAAGGTTAAAATCTACAGGCAAAACAATTCCTGTCTTGCCAAAATCAACAGAAAAAGTGCTTTGAACTTAAATGAAGCCAGGATTGTTATATTTCCAGCAACAGATAATAAATGCATTCTTTAGACTAGATTCCACCTTTGGGGACTATATGAAAGTAATCACAGATATAAATCACACTGTAATCTATGTGTATTGCATGCAATGATTATTTTGAGGAAGCTATTGAATGTAGCATAGAATAATTTTATGAAACCTACAAATTGGAAAGCATTTAATATTGTTTGTGTTTTAACTTTAATAGCTCAAAGTGCATTGTAACAACTGTGTGTGAACTCACATGGATAAGCTCATAACCAGAGTGAAAAACAGAGAAACCTTGTGATAACGTGTTAAACCTACACTTGTAAGTGAATATCTCCTGGCTGCTGATTGCACAAGGACTACAGCAGCATGCAAACTTCTGCTTACTCTGAGAACTCACTTTCTCTACCCTCTACAAGACACCCAGGATTTAGTTCTCTGACGTGGCTCTTCTGCAGACTGAACCACTGATTTTGTCAAAGCAACTGAAGTAACCATGGCTTCACCAAGAACAAATCTTGCCTAACTAATCGAGCAGCCTTCTGTCACGGAGTGACTACATCAGCAGGCAAGGGAAGAGTTACAGATGTCATCTATCTGGGCTTTTGTAAGCCTTCAGCATGGTCCATGACAACATCTTCACACAACATCTCTAAATTGGAGAGATACAATTATTTTGGTACTTGGAGTTAACTACTGTATATTTCTAAAAAGGGAAAAAATACTCTAAAATTATTCCAGTAATAAAAACGCATGCTTTACTAATTTTTAATGCTCATTTCTAGTAAAGGAGTCCTGCAATCCTCTCTTGTATCTTGAACATCAGACTCTATTAAAAGGTAATTTATTGATCTGAGAAAGAACCTTGCATGGTAACAGAATGATGATCATACAAAAATGAATTCTCTATTGACTACTAATTCTTTTGGCCAGCCTTACTCTAATAGACCATGAATTAAGTGTTAATTTTTACAATATCTTTGCCTTGTATATCAATTTTTTTGTATTTTGATCCTGTAAATCTGAGAAGAGATAACCCAACCTGTTTCCAACCTGTGCAAACTTATCTTCTTGCAAAAACTTGCAAAAAGTTTCTGACCTGAAACAGAGCACTAACTACATTTTCTCCCTGTACAAAAACAGCTGCCTACACTGAGGATTTATGAGCTATGGGAGGTGAACACTGGATTTTAGTAATTTATCTACTTGCCTTTCTTCTGAACTAATGAACAGCAACAACAATCATATTCCACAGTCCCACTCACAGAGTTCATAAAATAATTTGATCCAATGATTCTGACTCTGCACATAGCCAGTAACAGTCACCATATAAGAAGTTGTTCTTGTTTTCATAGACAGTGAAGGAGAGTATTCAATCAGTCAACTTCCATGATTTATAGCATAAAGTTCAACTGTGAACAGGACTAAATTAGACTAGTGTAGTTAACTCTCTCAGGGACAGTAAAATTCTAAACAGGTGAGGTAGTCTATCTTCTCACAGTTCCCTGAGGTACTTAATTACTCCTAATTTTTTAACCACATTTTTAATCAAACACTAAAAATCCAATAACCACTTCTAAAACTGAGCATAGGCATATTATTTACACTTAATTTTTGAAGTATACTGTGGCATAAGGAATCCAGTTATGGCACATATTTCTTTCCTGTCTTCTCCTTCCTTCTGTGGTTCAAAATTTACACAGAGCCTTGTAAAATTGTCAGAGAATTTATGATGCTCAGCACAAAATCTATTCACCTATACCTTCCCAAGAAGATGGTGTAGGAATCAAGATAATGATATTCTACTTACTCATCCAAACACAATTATTCAAGCAGAAAATTCTGATAGGATTTTGCAGGGCTGTTTGCATGGTACCAGTAAGAGAACAGCCAGCCTTCCAAAAGACAGCTTTTAAATCAGAGAGATTTGAACAAAATTTTTATACATAACCTTCTCACCATATGATTTGACTCTCTTAACTTTCACAGCATTTTATTCTGGGTTTCCTTTGTGTGAGCAAGGGAAGAAACTCAGTTTTATGCATGATTAAAGCTGCTATTTTGTTACACTGCATTTTCTTTGAATGTTAATTTCTGTTTATGGCAGATCTTTGAATTCTCACGAACTGGTGTTATTGCTGCATAGCTTGATATTCAAAATAGCTGTGCTCAAGATAATCTGTTCTGCACTTTTGTTATGTGACATTCAAAAACTTTTAATTAAATCCAGGAATGACATCTGAATGAGTTCAACAGGGTAACATCATGATAACATCAAATGAAACTGAAGATAGGTCTGGAGATGTCATCTGAGAAAAGGGCTTGTTGAAAAACCAGGTGAGATTCTCTGACAAATATTTTTTTTACACTGGTCTGCCCTGTGTTTTAATCATCTACCCAGAAAGACTGTTCTGCTTGCATCAGTCTTGGTTTTTTACTGCTTTGCTACAGTGATAATCATCATGCAATTAAGGAAATTTTTATAGGTCTGAAATTTAATTAATAAATGCAAGTGCAGTGAGAGAAGATCCATAACTACTTTTAGCTTTATTATGTTTAAAAAAAAAAGTCTAAGGTGATTCTATTTGCTGAAAACATTTTAATGTATATTTGCAGGGATCAGGAGACAGGATGTGCAACTTGTGCTAGTGAACTATGCACATGATTCATGAGGTCTCGCAGATATCCTCATATGGGTCACTTTAGTACAGCACTACTGATTCTTCTTTCTCAAGCTGAAAGCTGAAGATACATTTAGTGGGAAAGGAATCTCCACAACTCTCCCTTTCCTACAGCTCCTAAAGAATTTCTCTCCTGGACTACAGCTTTTGGGAGATGAAGGCATGCCAGAAATTTACTGGTGTTTGGATCCATCTAAGCTGTTTCTTCCAGGATTCTAAATTACAGACTTTTAGGTTAGCATTATTAGAAAGAAAAATTGTACATGATTGTGAACAGAAAGTGTGATTCCCTGAGCTGTGCTATGAAGTGTCAGGTGCATCCCTGTCACCGTGGTAACCAGGTTCTTGGTTGTCCCAAGGAATAGAGTTTAACAGGCTCTGCCAGTGAAAAGGGGGATGCCAGACCACCAGCCTCTTCTCTGAGCTTGTCCTGAAAGGGGAGGGTGAGGTGAGGTGATGCTTAGATAAAATCTGCTGTCTCACATTTGTGTTGCAACACACTGTGCCAAATTTATCCTCATGAGTGTCCCTCACTGGGGGAAAGGGAGAGTGTCACCACCTCCAGATGCTGCCAGCTGAGCATAACAGAAAGAGCCCTCAAGGCTCCAAAGCTTTGTGATATTATAAATTAAACCTTCATATGGACAAAATTATATATGGCTATGTTCTCCACATGAAAGGTCATTGTTGCAGAAATTGATACAGACACGGTTTATGGGCTCCTTCTGATAGTTTATGTGCAAAAACAAAATAAACAGTTTCAGGCTAACATCTAGTTAGTCAGATTTGGGATGGTGTTAGGAACTGTAGAAGTTTAGCATGGGGAGGCTCACAGTTGGCTGTGCATACAAATACGATATCAAGTAAACAGGTTACACATCCTGCTTTCACATAATGCAGAAAAATAACCTGAGCTTATGCTGTTGGATACTTTTAAAATTATGAACACATAGCTTATAAATATTTATATACATTTTAATTAATTAAACAATCTAGCACAGCATATCTTGTCCTACAATGATGATAATGCTAACTGAAATTCCAGTCTAATATGTACATTTATGTATAAAAGACCAGTTCCTGACTAGTGTTGATAAGCTCTCTCAAATGTTGACAAATGTTGCTTTGATAAGTCATATACAATTAAAAAAAAATCAAACAAATCTCTACACCTCTCCAGGACTTCCAGATCACTTAATTGATGGTACTTCGTTGGTAGGAAAGAAAAAAAGAATCATGTGAACTAAGTCCCTCTGCTACAACACTCTGAAATGAAAATTAATGAGTGCTCTGAAATCAGTAATGTCCATGAAGTTATGACCAATTAACAAACAGTTTGCCTTAATAGATTCAGAAGTATCAAGTAAAGAAAGTGCTGAATCTGTTTGCCATTATAGCTGAGAAACCTTAGGCATGAGCAGATGAAGAGAGCCAGAGCAGGAACAATGCTGAGGAGACAATGTTCCTGGCAACACTCTGCCCTGCTGTCCATGGGTCACATTGAAAGAGAAAATTAGTGCCATCAATGCTTTTCTACTACATTTGCCACTAAGACATACTTCTGGAGCCGTGTACTTTGCAGGCACTTTAAAACAATGGCAAAGATAGGATTTGGTTATGGGGAATTAGGATGTTCAGTGAATGTCATAATCCACAGGTTTTACAGCTTTTGAATTGCAAGTTGCCATCCTCTGCAAGAAAACAGCTGTTTGTGCAGAGATAACTAAGTTAGCTTTAAGGGAGATGGCTCAGTGATGCATCCATGCCCTCAGGACGTAAAAATCTCTGGGCCAATACAGATGGCAACACTGACAAGGCATTTTGCACAGAGGTATAAATTAAAGTTATGGAATCAGCTTCTAGTTCAGTTGGCTTAGATGGGACAGGACATGACATAAAAATGGTGGGCTAAGGCTTGTGAAATGGCTCCTCTCAAAGCAAAGAGCAAACACAGTCAGAGGATCGTGGCCTGTCCCCATCTTGCAACATCACTGCCCAAGAGAGTGGAGACTCCTCCTGGTCACAGTCCCTGGCAAAATGCAGGTGGCTGAGCTGCCTTAGGAACTTTTAACTCAAAAACACTCAGAACAGATTTTGTTGTTGAGTTTTACATGTGGATAAATTCAAGTCTATTCCTTCATCTACTTGACACCAGAAAATCCAAGACACAACCTTTTTTTCTTTCCTCCCATTCTGGACTGCCTTAGCTTCCAAACAAATAACAAATATTTGAAAGGAATTAGGATACCATATTTCAGGGGTGCGGTACTACGTTTTTTCAACCTTTGAAGTTCTCTTTCAAGTCATTATTTCACAATTGTCAACAATTGTGCAAAGGCTGGAGATTTACCTGATAAAATCATAATCTGTGTGAGAACTCAGGTTTTAGAATCTTACAGATCTTCTAAAATATAAACTGTGGACATATTAAGTACTTGTTATAAAATCTCATTGTGTAACACCTGCATGTTTGAAATGTTGGAAAAATTCAGAGAAATACCCAATGTGATTTTATCTTTTTTTAAATCTGGTTAATTGTCTGTGTCTGGCCAAAAAAAATCAAAATAAGGCTTTCTTGAGCTGCTTAATGTGTTTCTTTCAGTAGCCTATATGGAAGTAGAGATCTAAAAGTTCAAACAAATTTTTTTCATGGCATGTGTACTAACAGACCTTGAAAAGGGTATGTAAAAAATAGACGTAGAAACACATAACATGCATGTTGTAAAGTATTGGACTGAAACTGAAATACAGACCAATATGCTCTCTGATTTTCTGGAAAGGATATTGGCTAAGAATGGTCCTCTGATCTACCTCATAAACAAGCCATTTAAAAAATGCTAACATTTCTTGAGGTCACTGTGATTACTTCCTTTATAAGCACAATGGACCTGTTGTAAGACCTGTTGCAGCATTTTTTCCTGGGAACAGATAAAAGCAGTCAACCTCTTGCTAATGAGATCATTTGTTAAGTTAGTGTTTGGCTACATTACAAATAAATCAACTTTCAAGTTTTATTCTAAACAAACTGCCTTCAAAAACATGTGTTTTTAAAGATAAAATCTCTCTTGGTGTTATAAAATTGTAACTGTGCAAGACACTGCACTGAGAAGTGGCCTGGTGTTGACAATGAGTCCTATGTGGCTTGTTAGCTCAGAATTTATTCTTAAAAGAAAATTATTTAAAAAGCAATGTTTGGTAGCAAATATACAAAAATCTTTCCACCAGATAGCATTTAGGAAGTTTAGCAGAGAGAGTACATTATAATGATCATTATCACTTATACAGGCACATGACATGGTTTATGTGAAAAAATATTACTCCCAAACGCCTGAAGTTATATTTATTGAAAATAACATTCTATGAATAACTACTGCTAATTTAAGCAACTATAAAATTGCAAGTGAGAATTTACTGGTGTGTAGGAGTTGCAGAATTAATGCAGACCTGTGTAATTACACTGAAGGAAGTAAGGACAGCTTAACTCTCCTCCGCCAGAAAAGTGCAAACTCTCACCCTGAACAATAGCTCAAAATACAGAAAATGAGATGAAAAATTTTCTTATAGCAAATGCAGTGCTAATAACATTGCAGATGGAATCACAAGATGGAAGCAATGAAGAACAGAAATAGTCTTTCCTTTTTTCTTTTCAAAAAACCAAACCCACACAAATTAAATTTTATTTTGTGCTAAATCTAGCCTTTGATAGCAGCCATCAGTTTTTATTTGCCATTCAGAATGGTGAAAGGTGAGGAAACAAAGATAACTCCTCCAAGAAAACAAGTGGTTAATTCTTCCTTTGTAGGTAGGTCCTAGTTTTTCCAAACATGCATAGATTAAATTTTATACATAGCATAAATATAGTCTACATATATTGTTTAATAGCACCCATCTTAGTATCCTAGATTATTACTGTCACGACTGCCAGCCTTCAGTATTTTTCCCTGTAAAATTGGTACTTTTTCAAATAGAGTGAAAGAGTAAATAAATATAAATATATATATATATAGTCTGAATGGAGAAAAGATGCTTTCTTTTACAAGAGTTATATTCTTCCATTTAGAGAAATTTTTCACAACTTCTCCGGTTCTATAGTACCTTAATGACATGGTGCAGTGTTTGTAGGAGTCCACTGGGCTGGCTGGGAAACAACTGCACTGGAAGTTCAGAGAACTATGGAGAGAAAACTCTTTTTTCCCTCTCAAAACCCTCCCATCTGCAGAGCATTCACTTCCAGAAAGTTACATGGGTTAAAACTCCTGAAGTTCTCCTGAACTTTTGAGCAGTAATAGGTTTCTTAAGCAGCTGGATGTCTGGGAACATGAAGGAAAGGCAAATATCCTCTTCCAAACCAGTGGGGGGGCATCACCCAGCTGCACATCACAGCAGGCTGCAAGTACTATCTCAGCCATTACCCTAATTATGCAGTTGTTCCCAAATCTGCTTATCCAAATACATTTGAAAGGTCTTATGTCAGCACTTTAAGCTCGGCCACCTGATTTTGGACTGAAACATCCAAAGCCGTGGTGCTTATCCGTGCTAGTCTACCAGCTGTGATGTGAGGGCATCAGCCTTTAGCTGGCTAAAAGCTTTGTCATCTTCTGCTACACCACCATTTCCAACCCAAATATGTTACCTAAGCCTTAAACCCTGTGTAAGAAATCAGGAGCCTTCTATAGGCTTGTTTACCACATCTGACATCTAGAAACACAGACATAATGACACTGCAACATGCAGCTAATGCAATGACAACTGTATGAAAAACACATCAATAATCACAGGTCTGGCTTGACTGCCATTGATTATTGAGTTCAGATCAGGACCTGTAATGATATTAAAAGCCTTTCATACTGTGTCATTGCCTCTCTTTCTGTATATTTCTACATTATTAATATACCAAAGGAACTTTCAAGCACAAAGAAGAGATGGCAGCCTTGCAGACCACAGGACAAAATATGCCTGCAAGAAAAAAAGACTTAAAGTGTATTGCCACTTTCTGAACCTTTAGGTCTACTTTTCCATATTTTTTTTCCTTTTTAATACTGAAGTTTTGTTACCTTCAAATCTTAAACTCTAATTAATCTCCCTCATCTGAAAAAAATAAAGAGATTTTTTGTTATTTCCATTACTCTAGGAAATACTCTCACAAGACTGTGATGGGGAACCAGGTGTAATAGAGAACTTGCATGATTGAAGATAGATGAATTTTATATCTGGTATTATACTGTTCCTAATAAGTAAAGGAAAAGCAGTTTTTAATTTCACAAAGCACAGACTCTGGCAGAAAACAGTGAGGCTGTAGGAAAGGTCCATGAGCTGTACTGTGTACAGAACTAAAAGGTATCAGTTTGAAAATTGCTTTGGTGCCCCCTCAGCTTCATGTTTTACACAGGTATAGATTGTTTGGTTGTTTTTATCCAGAGGATGAAATGACCTCTCTGTATTGGATATGCCTTGGGCTGCTGCTTTCTCAGCTAGTTTCTCCAGGAAAATATAATTGTATCAAAGGATAAAACTCAACCATATATTTAACAAAAGCTTCAAATTCACATACAAGTCAAAATAAATGAAGCCAACTATAACATGCAAATATTGTATTATGATTTATGTAATAGATTGTCGGCAAAGAAGATTACTGTTCTGGTATTTATGCTTTAAATCTGGTTTTAGGGTTTTCAGTCAGTTGTGATCTGATTAAAATGTGACTGATTTGGTGGAGAAAATCACCTTAAACTGCTGGAGTGCCAAGAACTCTTGCAGAAGAGGTGACAAAAATATCAATACCTAGGCCCTGAGCCATGTCTAACAATGAGAAAAACCAAGTTGGCATCTAAAAATAAGAGCAAAGATTGTACTTAACCACTGACATTAAAACAATGTGATCTAGTGTTGAGCACACAAGCTAAGACACATCTGTATATACCTTCCTTTGCTCCTTTGGCAAATGCGAATTGCATTTTGAAACACACAGGCCACTCCACACTGTGAGTTCCCATTTATAAGCAGGTATTCCTGGCCATTCATGGCAGCAGCGGCCTTTCTTCTTTCAAAGGGAGGGGAAAACGGCTTTATTCACTGACTAACTTGATACAACTTTAATGAATGGTTCACTTCAGCTTCTTATTGCTTAGAACCCAAGCAAGGTTATCAGTCAGCTTTCTTAGAGACAGATGGCCAAAATTTTCAAACTTGGGTTGATGGATTCGCCCTCATATATTCAGACAGCACCAGCACAGATGACTTTAAGATTGCTTGAACAGCTCTCATAAATCATATGAATTGTCATACTTTAATATGTGAAAAGAAACGTTCACCTGGGAAATATATTAGCCAATGAATGGAATGACAATATCTGATAAGACCTTCTCTTGCCTGATTTTGGTGTAATGATAAGATCAGTAAGCCCTACATGAAAACATAATGCAATCCGATGTGATCATGCCTGCTGTCTACCAAATACTAAAAAGTAAAATTAAATACAAAACCATTCACAAACTTTAAGCATTTAAGAAACAGAAAGTGGAGAACAATAATGTATTTCTGAAGCAAATATTAAACGACTTGGAACTACATTAAACTTCATAAGAAAATTATAAAAGCCCTTTTTATCACTACAACACAACATGCTGAAAAAGAAAAGTAAGAAATGTAAATGAATCAGTGATTTCTGATCGTAAACTGTCAGTTTAAATTGGACTGGAATTGTATCCCTAGCTGAGAGATATATGCCAATGAAAAGAGAAGCAAATCCAAATGTGGATCTCTGTTGAATGAAAGAGGTGGCCTATTTCTTTCCTTCTTTCCAAAGGCACAATCTAGACCTGTTACAGACCTTACTTCACACATTCTAGAAAGTCCATCCCTTGTGCTGGTTAGCAATGGGAACTCCAGGTGCAACCACATGTGCTGCCACCACAGAAAACTACCATTAACTCTGCATAAGTTTTCTTCCTTTTTGTGAGATGGGCAGAACAGGAACACAAATAGTGCTAGGAATCATGACTGAAAGGCACTATCAAATCTGCTTGGAGTCATTTACAGACCAGCCTCCTTGTGATACATACCTTGGGTCATTGCTAGTAAACCCTCACCTTTAGTTGGAGCAAAGTACACCCCTTCCTATTTCTTACTGTGCAGATAGAAACACCCAACCAACATCACTGAAATGAGGGAAGAGGTGTTGCCTTCTACTAACAGAAAATGTCAAAGAAGATTCTGTCATTTAACCTTTTCTTACCTTTGCTCCTGCTCCACAATCAAACAATTCCTGTCTCAAAGTACAGCACTGCTTTTACTCTTAATGTTTCTTTTAAGGTTTGTAAGCCTGTATATCTTTTCCTAAGCTTAAAGAAATTATTTATAAAAGTAACTTCTACAATCCAAATGAATGAATCAAAATCAGATTAAGCCTAAAGATAAGCAAAGTAATGACTAAATTTCAGTGTCTGCTTACTTTTCAAAAAAATGGTATTAGCACTGTGAATGAGTGTGAGCAGGTTTTTAAACTAAAAAATGTTCCAGTTTACTTCAAGTATTTAAAAAATTCTTTACATTCAGTAACTCTCTTGAGACCTGGAAATTGAACATCTCCATATACATTTGGGAGCAGGACTTCTACAGAAATCAAGGGGGTTATGCCAGGATGGACCAACCAGGAGTGTTTCAACCACTCTTAATGGAAACTACTAAAAGAAAAACCTTATTTCAAGATTCTGTCTTTTGCTTCACAAAACATGGTGAACCAAGATGCCAATTTAAGGACTATAAGTTTACGTAAAAGCAATACTCACTGAAACATTTTTTTGTTAATTAGTTAAATATATTTGCTCTAAGCTTCCAGTAGAATCATATGAAAAAAAATCTTATTTTCAGACATTCACAGCAAAATGACATTATGCCCATTAACAAAAAAATGCCTTATTAAACATTCATAGACATTACAGGTATTTAATAAATCAGTTTTTCACCAGAAGATATTTTTTATATAATATCAATTTTCACTCTGTTTTTCTGGGTTTTTTTCTGTTTACTGAATGTTTGCAAAGCCTCTTTTAAGAAACATGAAATATTTTACTGAGTAACAATACACCAAATTTCATTCTCACTCAGCTCATTGACTTGACAATGTTCCTTTAGTGAATGTGAATTCTAAACAAGTTTCATCACATTGAACTATTTTACAATAATCTTGGCTTTTGGCAAGGACAAAAAATACCATTAATATTCAAGAACTTTTAGTTACAAATGCTGATTGGAAACCCAGTGACATCAACAGCCAAATTCAAACAAAAATTTCTGAATAAAAGCAAATAATCCTCATCCCATAACTCCAAAAGAAATAACTCTCTGTGCTGGTATGTACTTCCCCATTAGACCCGAATATGCTTCTTCCATAGCACTTCCACTATGCCTGTGCTGCTGCTGGAGGGTAACAACTCCAGGGAACTCCTGCTCATAGTTTTGTAGAGACCTTTCTCACATGCTTGGCCCATCACAGACTCTAGTGACAGGATATGCCACCTTGGATTTCATTCCTGTCTTCATCACTGGATCAGGGAAGATTACAGCTGAGATTAAGCTGAGTTAGGTTCAAAGCTGGGTTATCTCTCCCTGTTCAAACAGGAGTCCTTGTGCACAAGGGTCTGTTCCAGCCACAGCAAAATTACCAGAAATGGTTTAAGAATCATTTCAAAGGTTAAAAGAAGTCTTTTCACCTTAGCTAACACACAAAAAATTTCAAGAGAGATGTGGGCAAAACAGCAAGAGAGTAGTAAACAGAGAATTTTCAGGGAGGTTGAACTCAAGGAATTAGGGAGAATGCAAGTATGAAGCAGCACACTCCGGGAATTATATTTTTTCTCCTTTTCCCGCAAAGGCCCTGTTCTTAAATTCCAGTTAGTTTCAGGTATCTGACAGGGAAAAATAAGTAGTTCATTCCCCTGTGACTACTGGTATTTTTTTTTCCAAATTTAGACCTAGTGAAGAATTTCATTAATATAAAACTTCAGAACACCAAATTTGAATCATCACCGTAATCCTACAAAGGGGAAGAAATTTTACTGAAATTTCCTCCATTCACAGTGGAAATAATATATGCTGAAAAGCATGACTATAAAGTCTAAACATTGTTAAGAAATCTGTCTGGCTGAGGATGGAGTAAGAATAAGTCTGGCTGAGGTGGAGTAAACCTTCCTCACTAGAGTTGTTAGGGTGCTATGCTTTCAATTCTTCACTAAAACAGTGTTGATAACATTGTTTGAGCTATTGTTGAGCAGTGCTTCCACAGCATTGGAGCTTCCTCATTTCTCATACTGCCCCAAGGGGTATCTCATGTCATATGATGTCATGCTCCAGTAAAAACCAGGAATTCTATTTTTCCAAAGCTTTGAGATGGTTTATGTATGGGACTGGGTGTGGGAGGTAGTGAGTGAGCCCTTGTATCAGTTTTTTAAAAGAATAATCCTTTCTTCAGTTATTACAGCATTCTTAGCTCGCAGGTTTTCTTTCTTTTCCTCTTCTGATTCTCTGCTGGTGAGCAGAGCAGCTGAGTGGGCGCTTAAGTGCTTGCTGGGGTCAATTTTCCACCCTCCAAAGAGTACACAGAAAGGAAAAAAAAGGAGCAACAATGAAAATTGATCAAAATCTTAAAAAAAAAAAAAAACCACAAAAGAAATCCAAAAGCTACTTATAGCATTGTCCATTTATATTCAGGTTGGTTTTCTAAAAACAAATAAGCTATTTCTTCTTACTCAATTAACAAGACATATTTATAACACTCTATTCAGTTAGTTACTACACTGTAATTAACATGTCATCTCTCCTAGCTGAAGCTTTAGAAGTCCTTTCAGGTATTAATTTGAGACAGAGCACTCTTATTTAACAGCTGAAAGAGTGGAAACAGAAAATAAACAAGCCTGGGGGTAACAAGGACCTCGCACTTGAGCTTAAAGTGTTTTCAGATAAAGGTAATGTTTAGCATAACTCTTACTTTCCACAGCATCTCTTTCCCCCTTCCTCATTCTGCTGCTTTTACAAGGTAAGATAAGGTCATACCACAAGACCTTAACCAAAAAAGCAGCCTAACTGGAACTTTTTCACACCTTTTTTTTTTGCTATACCTCTCTTCCTACCCTCTCATTTTTTTCACACAGTATTTAAGGCAGTTAAAGATTAAATTATTTGAATGTCAGACTTGAAAGGTAAAATACTCCAGTTTGCCACAATGTTTTTCTCTATAGCAAGAGAGGATGAATGAAAAGGGAACAAATGACACAGTAGTCCTTTCATACCCCTCTTCGTTCAAGAGCATTCTTTTTTATTTCCCTCACTTTCAATTCAACCCATTCACAAAGGATTAGCATAACACATCTTTTTATGCTTGTAAGGGTTACAGCTGTAATCGCCTCACCTCATCACTTTACTTAGAAATCCTGTCTCCAGAGGAGTAATTCGATTACTCACAACAATCCAACTTTTGCCTAACCAAATAGGAATTCATTATAATGCTGTGCTGCTTCATCAATTTACTATGAGTGGATGGGAAAAAACATAGCAAAATGAATACCTCACGTGAAAGGAAGAGAGCAATTGTTGGCTAACAAAAGGCTACCAACAAAAGGTAGGATGACAAGCAGAAATCCTAAGTCCCATGGGCAGGATAGTCCCCAAACTACTAATGACTTGTAGGTTTTAGAAGTCTTGGGCTTCGAATTGGTATGAAAATTTTGTAAATTGATGAGAACACCCGACTGCTTCAATCTGACTAGTCTTTAGCAGGTACTGGGTAAGTGGGTGTGAAAACCTGAGGCAGAGCTTTTTTACCTGCTGAAGAATCTCCATCATCTTCTGTTAGTGAAAAACACATTCATGGTAGTCCTTATAATGGCTTTTCTTGTTCTTGTCTTCTAAGATTCAAAAGTGTACATGAAGTAATCTTGGCTGCATAGTGCTTTGAAGTAAAACTAGTACTACCCTTAACAACTGACAGTGGATAAGATAAAAGAAAAAGATAATAATGAGGACAACTGGCATTGCCAAATGACTTCCAGTTGTCCATATGCCCACAAGCACAAATCTAAGAAAAGCTCATGCTGATTGTGGCACAGAAGGACAGCACTTGGGGCAAAAGCACAGATGCCAGGATCATGACTTTTACTTAGAAGTAGAACATTTTATTTTATTTTGTATTATTTCTGTAGAGTGATTTAAAATGCCCAGATATAATGAGATAAGTTCTCAAGGGCAACATTTGTTTTGCCAAAGGTTTAGGAGCATTAGGATACAGCTGACAAATCGTTAGCTGATAGACTGGCTTAGGTTGGTTTGCAGCTTTTGGAGCCCATAACTATCTTCTTGACTTTTATTTTTACAGATTCCTAAGGATTTCAACACAACATATGGGCAGCTTTAAGGGCATTAAGGATTTATAAATTCATATCATCGTTATAAAAACATACAAGGTCCAAAATAGACTTGGGGTTAAATGGAATACATGTATTACTCATGGTAAAATTAAATATTGATGTGTTCTTGTCTGCATTAAAAAGAACAAAAGAAAACATTGTTTTTACAGTAGCTGTATGAAAAAAACATTCCAGACACGAAGAAAGCAGTTCACTGCATTTACTTCAGTCTGATTTCTTTTTAAGCTGGATTTTCTTTTTACTTAAAGTCGCTGCTCTTTTACATTCTTCTAGGCAGTTAACCTTTATTGTGATGTGTGTGTATTTTACAGTGGCTGGAAATCAATAACAATTCTGATACCAAACCCTTTTTGTCTTGAAAAACTTAAAATATCCCTAAGACAGCATATTTCTTCAATACTACTCATGGGAACTTACTAATAATTACATTGTTAGATGTGACTGGAGAAATTCAGTATTTGAAATAAAAGCCAAACTTTAAAATGAAAAAAAGTACTCAGAGCATTGGAAAAATTGTCAGTTATTGCTATTGTGCAAATTTTTGTTCAGCATATACACGACTGCAGTAACCATGTTCACTCTACACAGGCAAAGTGTCTGTAATCTTTCTCTTTATTCCACAGTTAAAAATCAGAAGCGAGCTATCCCCCAACCAAGACCTCCTGCTCTGACCATAATGAGATTTCCGGTACCAAGAGAGAAATCTGCAGCTGCACAGAGAGGTGGGGCAAGACCCAGCACCCAGCCTTGGATTGATAAGACACCTCCATAAATACAGCAAATAGTTCAGGTACAATAACACATTTTCTTTTGTCTCCTGACACTTTTTGATTCACCACAGTTTATTTGCTGACACTGAATTTGCAATACTAATTTTTATCTGAGTATGTTGTTTAAGAAATTAATTACTCTGTTTGTAGAAAAGCAGCTTTGATACGCTGTGCAGAGAGCTCAGGCATGGTTAGGCATTGCTGTATATCCCAGTGGAAACAAGACCTCTCTGTTCAATAGAGAACTCACACCAGAAAATCTGAAATACCTTATATTAAAGTGGCCAGTAATAGTAATAAAATGGAAAGGAGAGTGGAAAGACCTCAGCAGAAACATGAAACCATGCACATTGCAAATGCTCTACCTCAAACCAGAAAAACGTCCTCCAGGTCGCTTAACCAAGATAAAAATACATTGAGGAACTGTAAATATCACAAGGCAGCCATCATGCTTACAGACAAAGGACTGGAGAGTGCTCATTAGGTTGATAACTTTTTTCTCTTTGCTATAAAAAAGCTAGTTAGACCCTTAATCAGGAGTCAAAAATTACATGGTTCGCAAAAATAATATGAAAAAAACCAGCAGAATATGAAAATAACTGAGAGTATCTGATCTCAAAAGTGAATTTAAAACACAACAGCCAGTTTCAAAGCTGACAGAAGAAATATATATTATATCTGTACTTAGCTTCCAGCTTAGGGATATTTTATTTATGCTTCTGTCTCAAACACTTATACCACAGTATAAATTGGTTCTAACTACCTTAAGTAGCTACATCTTGAGAAGGAAGGGAAAAAGATGAAAGACTTACAGTCAGCTTATCCCACATGATTGCATTTCCCCTTTAGCTTAACAAATGTTAAGATAATTTGTGGCAAATCCTATATTTCTTCTTATGTCATCTCCAGCTATGGCAATGATAAAATTTGGCTAGATGAAATACTTCAGCATTGGGTAGGACTCAAGAAGCCCCCATACATGGCTGAATGGAGTATGCAGTACAGCTGATAAGTTTTGCTTTGACAAGAAGTGGAGCGAGCAAGTCAAATATGGAAGGAGTTGTATCTGAAGAAATTTTGCCATTAGATTAAAAAGCAGCTGTCACTTGATCGTAGAGTTTTGAAAAACTAGTCAAGTGTCCTGTGTAGCATTGTGGGAATTCAAGGCAGAGAAAGTTCTTAAAACCTTGTGCATGCAGGCCCAAACACAGAAATGAATACAGGGTACCCTGGAAAAGTCTTCCAGATCTAGAGACCATGGGCAAGAATGTGGATTTGTAGTTTAAGCAGAAACATGTTAAACTAGGTAGTAAAAAGATTTAAAGTTTAAGATACAGAAGTAGTTTAAAGATAGTAAGTTTAAAGATGTAAATCTGTAGGGTTGTGTGTCATTATATGATTGGTTTAAGAAAGTCCACACTGCGGCAAAAACATAGAAGACAATTTAATTAGGGATTGGTGTGAAAGTAGAAACATTCTTTGTGGCAGTAGTTTATTGGCTAATTAACCTTTACAACACGTTGTAACCTGGTCTTGTGACCACTGACCACGGACTTCTGACTTATGCAGTTCTCACCCTTGAGAGAAGGGTAAAGACTGTAGAAGAAGAGCAACAAATCATGCTTTAAGGCATCTCCCAGGGTCCTTCTCTCTCAATATCCTGATATAGCATAAGAGGTTGGACACATCCTCATTTGTAACAAATTTTCTAGCGATCAGGGCTCTCGTGTTCTGGCAGTATGACCCCACCTCAGTAGTGACATGGGCTACATCCTGCAGTCAGGTCCCTGACACGTTCACTGTGTGGGCCCAGCTATGCACGATGTGCTACTCACCAAGCTCACCATCTCTATGGGCTGGCTGGTGGCAGGCAAGGCACTACACTCGTGCTGTAAGCTCAGGCAGCAGCAGTACCTGCACAGCTGCTCCTCTTCTCCTCCAAGCTATAGGCATTTGTTCATGCAAAAGCCTGTCTGCAACAGCACCGTGTGCCTACCACTGACCACATTATGTTTTGATCCATGCAAGCACCACAGACCCCTCTGCCAGCAAAGAAAATTATTCTACCTAAGTATGTGTTTGCATTCATCAAAATAGTTCCTTGATCGGGTTACTCAAACAGAAAGTGTAAAAGATTTGCACTTCCTGAAACAATTTGGAAAAATACTTCCAGACTGTTCTGTTTCGTGGGTACAGAATTTCACTGTCTAAATTTGCCATTACTAAAGGGACATCCAGGAAGTCGTGATTTCTGTTGCTCAGTACTCTGCATGCATAAATTGATTTCACTTTCTGAGTCTGAGAAAACTCTACAATTCTGTTTAAATAAAATCTATGTTAGAAAAGGTATTTGAATTGGCTGAGTAAGATGATGTCTCAGAACTTATGCTGAGTAAGCAATATGCTTTTAATACAAAGGCAACGAAATTACCAGCTTTCATATTTGGACAAGCATATAATGAAATTCAGCAGCTGAGCGAGCTATGGTTCTTGAGGCTGCAGAAAAGATGGCTCAGGGGGACCCCATCACTCTCTACAACTACCTACAAGGAAGTTGTAATGACGTGGGGCTTGTCTCTTCCCACAGGTAACAAATGGCAAAATGACAGAAAATGGCCTCAATTTGTAACAGGGGAGGCTTAGATTAGGCACTAGGAAAAAATTATTCACTCAAAAGGTGGTCAGGCACTGGAACAGGGTGCCTAGGGAGAAATGGTGGAATCACCATCCCTGAAAATGCTAAAAAGATCGGCACATATGGCACCTGGGGAAGGAGGTCTGTGGGTTAAGATCTCAGATATCTTTTACAATCTTATCATGATTCTATGATCTCTCAGTTACTAACCTGCCAATGATCTATCATAGAAGGAGGTTTTCTAAATTATGTTCAAAAGCAAAATAAGAGCTTGGTAGATTTACAAATATGAAGTGACTGCTGCAAGTAGTCAGTAGCCTTTCCCATCTCAGTGTACAGCGTGATCTAGGCTGAAACATGTAAGCAGTTGGTAGCAGCCAGAGAGCACTCCACAGTTCAAATGACTGATCAAAAATCCTATCTAACCACAATGGTTAATATCTGACTGCTGCTCATGGGGACTTGACACATTTATTCCCCAAAAGACAGAGTAATCTGAAAAATCAATCTCCTTATCTGATATTTATAGCAGAATTTTCTGTAAATGAGTGAATAGGAAAGGAAATACAGCAATTTTCATATTTGATCCCATTCAGGAAACAGAGGATAGAGGTTCCTTCTAGATGTTCCACTGCGCACATAAAGAACCCAGCATCCAGGTTTCAGAGTGCAGTATCTTAAAATCCCTTACACTAGGACAAGGAATGTTAACCCATTTTATCAGAGGTATACAAAAGGAAGTGCTATTAAAGATGAGCACATGGATGTAAAACTCTGTATAAATATTATAGTTCAATGATTTCAAAAAGGATGGGAACAAACAAAATTTCTGAATTTTGGAATATTATCAGATAATGGGCTGTTCAGGATTAAATCTTTGTGAACTATCAGAAATGAGAAACACTAAAGAACTGTGAGAAAACCTATTTACCTTTGCAGAAAATAATTACAGCATGTTGAATTACCAGTCCTTATAAATTTTGTTACAACATTCTGGGGTTTGTAGCACCATCATTTCAAAAAAGAAATGCAGATTCAGTTCAGCAAAATCAGTGAAATTAGAAACAGATCAAAGGTTAATTTGAGATTTGCTTGGTTACATGTTATCTGTTGTAATGGGTTAACAAAACAAGTACATTCACACAATCTGGATGGTGTTAATGTACACAAAAATTAAGATTCATATTAAAAAATGTCTGTACTTGTGCAAATCAATGCCTTCCATAAGCTGAGGCAATTTGAAAGCTAATTGTTGTAACTGTAGAATTCTATCCCTTCTCTCTCTGATATGGAAAAAGGGTCAATTGTTGTTAAAAACACGGATATAGCAGTACAATCTCTTTCAACGGTTCTGGCAAATAGCAAACAATTTGATTTTTTCTGTCATTACATAATGGTCCCAAGAATAAGATGTACAACCAGAATACACATCTTTATATCAGAGAACAGTTTGAGTTGGAAGAGACACTGTCACCTAGTGCAATCTGGGCCCGCTATAGAACCTTGGAGGCCTCCAACCGACGCTTGTGCCACTGATTACAATCCTCCAGGACCTGCCATTCAACCGGTTCTCAATCCACATCACTGGCCACTCATCCAGCCCACACTTCCTGAGTTTGCCTACGAGGATATTGTGAGACAGTGTCGAGGTAGGTAAGATCTGCTGCTCTCCCCTTAACCATCAAGGTAGTTGCTTCATTGTAGAAGGCAATCAGGTTGGTCAAGCAAGATTTACCTTTAGTGAATCCATGTTTACTACTACTGATCATTCATCTTCTTGTCCTTGATGTGGATAGGGGTGGCCTCCAGAATGAGATTTCATCACCTTTCTAGGGATTGAGGTGAAGCTGACTAGACAGTACTTCCGCAGGTCCTCCTCCTTGCTCTTTTTAAAGACTGGGATTATATTTGCTTTTTTCCAGCCCTCAGGTACCTCTCCTGCTCTCCACAACCTTTCGAAGATGATCATGAGTGGCTTAGCCCTTCTTGTTAAGGGTCCTTAACACCATTGACCAGATTTAATTCCTTGGCCTTGGCCTTCCCTGTTTCATTTCAACTTACTCTAACAATATCTCTGTGCTCATTCCAAGTGGATGGAATGAATCCATTCATTCATCCCATGTTTCCATTTTTCCATCTCCTGTGTATTTTCTGCTTATGTTTGAGTAATGACAGGAGTTCTTTATTCATCCATGCAGGTCTCTTGCTCCCTTTGGCAGATTTCTTGTTCATTAGGATGCATCATTCTTGAGCCTGGAGAAATGGCAAATTCAGAAACACAGTAGCATGAGGGATGGAAAGAGTGATTGTGATTCCTCTTTTCCATCTGTAGGTAAGGATCTGGTTTCATTGTCCTGGGAAGACTCACATTTTCATGATTCTGTGAAGTGTGCAGTTATAACCTTTTCACTACCATATTCACTTTTACCATACAGTGCCATTCTAATTTTATTTGAATGTTACGATGGCATAAGTACCCATTCTTCACTAGAGCAGGAAGTCTTCAGATTTAATTTCTCACATTGTGAAACTGATGACACGTAAGTGAGGATTTGCCCTAAACTTACTCATTAGCCACCTCATTATGCTGCCTCTGAGCTTTACTCTACATTTCAACTGCCAACAGAAACTAGTTTTGGGCAATTTGTTTTCTAACATGAGAAGCAGGTCTGGCATAACTGGATGTCCTAAAATCTTGCTTCAGTGCCGACAATGTGACAGCAATTTAGGAATGCACCATTCAGAGCTATATCCTGCAGTTTTATGGCAGCAAGGGCATGAAAGCAGTGCATCAGAAATGGTTTGGATGCTAGATGTGGAGATGATAAAACCTCCAAGTTTTGTAGCCATACACAGAGTGACAACAACTAATAATGTACAATAGATATTTACTTATATTTGAAGCCAGATGCCTCTTATTTCAGACATGCTGCTTTAACATCCTAAATACTATATTGTCTTTTGCTATTCCCTGCATGCCTTTTCTATTAATTCTGGTGTTTTGAAAAAAGTGTGCTGGTGAAGTAGCATTGCTGTTCTCACAAATTTCCATAGTGTAGCATCAGCACAGGCTACTGCCTCAGGATATTTTCCACCACAGCAAGGTTAGAGCAGGACCTCTTTTTCCCCTGTACTAATGGCCTGACCAACCTCTTGGCAGAGGGGCTGAAACAGTCAATAATATGTAGTTTGCTTACATATGTTTGAGTAACCAATACTCAGTCATCAGCAAAGAGCAAGCAACACAAGTCAGCAGATATGGGACCTCTGATTTAATGTTCAGGTTAAACATTCTGGCATCTATATGATACTGAATGTGATTACCTCTCTTGTTTACTCAAGAAAGCAGGTGTTAAACAGAAGTGTCAATGAATGCAATGTATTTCCAATGACCTCTTTGTCAGTAAAGGGTTCTGGAAGTCCATCCTGATCAAGAACCTTCATCACTGTGCAGCATGAAGTATATTCCCAGTCCTTTCCAAACTGCTGAACTCACACAAAAGTCTCCAGACACTTCCTAAATTGACAGCATTGAAAATCCCACACAGGACTGTAATTCTTTTCCCTATGCTTTGAATTCTCCTGGCCACAAAAATTGTTTTAACACTGCCTGTAACTACATCCTGCTGTGACAGACAGATGTGTGATAACCACATTATTTCTATAAAGATCATCCTGCCTACAAGGTCCATCTGCAAGCCCTTCCAGCTAGCATCTTTCCAAAAATAGCCTGGTTAGTAGGCAGCTTCTCACTAGAGCAGAAAGCAGTGTGAGCTCCTGAACTTCAGAGCCATCATCTCCTTATGCAGCTGACAAAGCATCAGTCTGTATTTGAATGATTTGGCAGCAGTGCCAATCAACCATACTGACTTGCTCTGCAACACATTGGAGTGTTTAGGAAGTGCTACTACACTTGGCAGTGCAGCTCCTTGTTTCTAGATGACTATCTGTAGAACTTCACTTAGAGCTCTGTCAGAGGTGGCATGCACATAGCTTAATAAACCCTTGTAAAGTTCATGACAATAGAAGGCAGGACTCCTTTTCATTTAGTTAATGGTGTTCAATTAGATACAGAGAAACAGGGTGACACTGATTCCAGGGTCTTAAACTGTTTTCATAAAAGTGAGTAAGCACATTTCTGCTTTAGATGTTGCTGAATTTCTTCTGCATTCTTTGAGCATCATTCTTTTCTGATGAAAAGCTCTTGTGTCCTTCCTGTCCAGGTGCACAGTGAGCAGCCTTACTGTTCAAACATATTTTGCCTTCTATTCAAAATATCTCAACATTAGGCAGCTGTTAATGCAAGAATGAATAATTATAAAGATTACTTCCTCTGTGGTAAGGTGTTGCATACTCTCTGTGCTAAGGTGCTTGCCAGTGCAAAGAAAGTGTCATTCTGGCTGAAGAGTACTGACTGCATAAAAACACAATTTATAATTCCTAGAGACCCCTTTCTCCTTCTTTCTTGGAAACAGTGCTGTCCCTTCAAAGGGCTGCTCTAAAACTGCACTACAGCACACACGAGCCAAATTCTTGTCACTCCCAGGCTGAACATGCACACGAGATGCCTGTGACAGGCTGATAGAGGCAGCAATCTCTGCCTGATCTGCCTCACACACTCTTTAACCCCAGGCATTGCAAGAGGCCATTTCAGCCAATGGTAGAGTTAATAACAATAGAAAACGGAAGTGTACATAGGTTGCCTGTGTGAAAAGGAGTTAATGAGACCAGCCCTATCAGGAGATGATAGAGTTACCTTCTCTAAACACCCATAATTTTACAATGACACAAAGAAGGTAAACACATCAGAAAAGACAAATGAGATGGTGAAATAATAGTAAGAAAAGAAGAGCTGAAATTCACCCCTGCACCCAGTAGTGTTAGCAAAGGCTATTTTTAAATGCACGTCTATTATAAGCGGAATGAAGGATTTTCAATTGTGCTTAAAAATCTAATGTGTTTTGTAAAAACTCTGGATTCCTAGCTTTATGTGTCCATATTCTCTGCAATGTATGCAAAATACTCAATACCCACAGTCTGATTCATGAAATATTAGTAATAAGTGGAGACCTAATAAACCAGGCATCCACTAAGAGAGCATATATGTTAAGATGCTGATTCTTGTAATACATCAACATTCTTCCTCTAATATTTAAACTAGAATACTCTACCTGAATTCTTACTTCTAAATTTCTCATTCTCTAGGAAATCTTTAAGGTTGCTAAGATTTTGATCTTTGTGCATAGATGAAAATACTCACATTATAGGTTTTGTGCCTGGATATCTTGAGGTGTCCCTCACTTAACTGCTTTTTTAATAACCAGCATCAAATATTCTATCAAGGGATCATGCTATTTTTTATTTACAACCAAAGGTATTACTTATCAGAACTAGCAGATGTGGTTGCTCAGTGAGCTACTGCAATTTCATATACAAAAACAAAAATATGCCATGCTAATGCTCTGTTTCCATGTTTGGAAAGCTCAGCAAGTCAACTGAATTCTCCTCTTCGAGTGATAAAAGACATTATGCAAAAGATCACTGAAGTTTAAACATATTAAATGCTTTTCCTACAAATGAGTGAAAAAAAAAAGTAACTTAGGAAACATCTGCATTATCTATGTTTATACTGCCACTTGGATCTCCAGCTCCTATTGCGATGGTATAGCTCAAAGTCATCGTAGGAGCATTGATCCAAACACAAAAACAACAGTGAGAGAAAATTCCTTTCAGATACATTTAGCATCTGACATATTCCCTTCATTTGTGCATTAATCGGTAACAGACATTTTTGAGCATTCTGCAACAGGAGGTGATTTGACTTTCACAAATTTCCCTAAGAGCAGAAACATCATCAGGAGCAATTTCAAGGAAATAATTATGGTCTAGACAGATTTATGACTTCTAAAGACCTAATCCAAAGCACATTAATGTCAGTGGAAGGACTCCCATAGACATCAAAGGCCCTTGGATCAATCCCCAACTGCTGTGGGAATGAATTCAGAGAAGTAATGATGGTGGACTAAACGCACACTTGGAGTTGAAATGTTACCACCCAGACCTCTTTATTCCTCAAATCAGATTAAAAAGTCATTTTCTGCCATTTCACAATTACTTCCAGATGCGCATCATCTCAAATGGCATTTTCATCCATCTGAATGAATCAAACATGCACAGAGATAGAGAGGTTCAATACTGCCTGAACTAATAACACAAAGGAAAACCACAAGGGAAAATAATATTGGAATTGATGAAGTTCTTGTTTTAAATGTGGACTGAGAAGCCCTGGACTTCATTTATTCCCTCTAACTACTTTGTGATAGAGCTGCCAGGCCCACCACTTCTTTATTTACTGCCACAGTAGATTTCTTCTAATTAAATTTTCAATATTTTTCTCTAGCCCACTAAGAAAAACAAAAGAATACACATAAATCAGCATTAGCCTCAAACTTGGCAGCCTGAAAACTGTCACAAATGTCAGCTTCATATACTCTGCTTAATAACAGCTCTGCTGTCCCTTCTGTCCTCTTAAATGTCTATTTACATCTTAAATAATTTGATGCATCACTCTTCTCTGACCATGTTAATCTAGTTTCACTCCCTTAGCAGTCGGTAACATTTTAGACTGTAAAATGAAATGCTGATGTTGTGTGCGAGTGGAAACCCATTCAAAGTTTTACACAGTCAAACTCAACTCCAGGATATAACAGATCAGTCACCAACATAATCTATTACTCTTAAGTGCATGCACCTTCTATTGATTTGAATTTATCAATACTTTGGTTAGGCAAGTTTGGTTATCATGTATTCATTGTGATATGTGCATGTTATGAACTACTCAATGGTTTCAAGTTTTACCAGGAGGTCTAAATTAGATATTAGGAAAAAATTCCTCATGGGAAGGGTTGTAAAGCATTGGAACAGGCTGCCCAGGGATGGTGCAGTCACCATCCCTGGAAGCATTCAAAAAACACGTGGGTATGGCAGCTGTGCACATGGTTTGGTGGTGAACATGGTGGCTAGGCTGACGGTTTGATTTGGTGATCTTAGGAGCCTTTTCCAGCCTTAAATATTCTATGATTCCACAGTTGAAATCTGCCTTACTAAGCTAGTACTAAGACGTTCAAAGCTTTCTTTAGGAAATTATACTTAAGATATTTTTTTTATCAAATAACACATATTTCCTGACTCCATTTTTCCATTCTTATTGAATACCTGACCTGCTATCTAAGCCTCTGCACTCTTCTCTGCTCTTCAAAAAACAAGATATTATTATTGTTGTTGTTGTTGTTGTTATTGTTATTATTCTTTGGTTACCACATGTGGGAAACCAGATTATTAGTGACTGGGTAATCCTACTATCTAGATTCAAAAATTAACAAGGTAGAGAACAATTCAATGCTGTTAGAAAAAAGAAAATACACTGATCATTGGCTACTAACAGTTTCTGGATGAGAAGGGGATTCAGTTTAACAGAGGAAGGCAGTATTGGCTCAAAGTGTCCAAGGAATTAAAATTGTTCATAGTTAATATATTTTTTTGGCTACATATGTAACTGGAAATGATGCTTTAGGTATGTTGTACTAACCACTTGTCATACAAGGAGTTATTTTTAACATTGTTTCAACTTGGTTTCCTCAAGAATCAAAGCTTATGTGAACAGACTGTGTGCATGTCGGTAACTTTTCATACTCTCATCACATCTAATAACTCAGCCTGGCCAATTCACTACTCTGTGCAGAAGGGCAAAAGTTGGTCATTAAACTCTCACAAGTGCCATGGAAGTAGGTGTCTAGAAAAAGGGGAACTCCTACTGTGAGTCTAATTAAGGGCGATCAAAGAATCACTGGCATTCACCCTTCAGCTGCAAGTACACAGGAACTGCTCAGGAGGCTATTTTTAAAACAGGTGCTGCTCCAGTATTTTCTACCATGAAAAATTACCTCCGTGCATTTCAATACACCAGACACTAGTATGTCTCCCTGTTTACTCAAAAGCATTTTTTCATGGCACATCAAGAAGGAGCAGCAACATACTTTTGTCAGGATTTGGCACCCTCTTTTAGATGACTTGACACTTTAGTGCATTTGTTATCAGAAGATCATGAGAGCACTACACCTGGAATATACAGACTAAAAAAGCACAAGTGTTTTAATTTAAATTTGTTGGCTTTCATTAGTTTAACACCAATAAACAAAGTATTCCATCAGCTCCCAAAGGTAGAAGGCAACCTTGGGAATCATATGTGTGAAACCCATAATACATGGAAATAAATGTAAAACATGCTGCCAGGTAATTGTCAAAAAAAAAAAAAAAAAAAAGAGGGATGAATTTCTCCAACACCAAAACATGACATTACTGTCATATTTTTTACATCTTTACACCTTATTCATGTGAATGTACACAATAGATATACCAGATCCTTGAACAAGATAGAAATAAGAAAGTAACTTTGCTGGTAATACTGAACTTCACTACCAGGGAGATTCTGTCTTAACATGCACCTTTTATGTTGTTCCCGCCTTCTCCCTTCCACCACAGCTTTTTAAATTTTTAATGTCTTTTTGACATGCTCAAGGCAAAATTCAGTTTGGCCACCTGCAAGCTGCCTCAAGTCACGGGAGATGACACAGAACTACACACTACATTCATAATGGAATACATAGTTTAGACAATTTCCCAGATTTTAAACAGGTATGTTAGCTTTACTGGGGTGCATTAGGTAAGGTGAGACAGTCGGTTTTTCCCTATGAAAATATTAGAAATGCAACCAGACGTCTCCTATGCCAACGTTTCAATGCAATCTTACACACTCCAAAAAAAAAACCCCAAAAAAACCACAACAACAACAACAAAACCAAAAACCACCAAATCGAGGTAACCAGATGAGCATATACATAAACCAGTACATTAAGTATACTTTTCTTCAAGTAGAATATATCGTGATATTATTATTATTACGCAAACATGGGCAAAAAATCAGTATGAACTTTAAAAAAATACTTTAAAATACTAGTATAACTCATTTGAGAAATATGAATGTACATGACTCTGAAGTGATAATTCCTTATTAAATGTATTCCTGCAGAGGAAGAGAAAGCATTTGTTCCTAATGTTGCCTCCCCCTTCAATTCACATCCAGCAATTAAATTAAATCCAAAAAAACACTTCCTTTTTTTTTGTCCACCTTCAAGGAATTAAGCACTGATATATAAGGCAATGCAGTTACTTCAGGAAAACTTGTCTTCAATCAGTCAAAGGCAATATATAAGGCACAAAAGTAAGAAACCTCATACTTTTTGCCTTTCTTTCAGACTACAGCCATCAGGGGGAATGTGACTGCTGCAGCTGAGGAAAGTGTACAAGCAACCACCAAGAGGTCTCTTGCTACCACAAACATTTCTTTGAGACTGGGGGAATGCCTGTGGTTAAACAAAAAATAATTTCCTCTTATGACAGGTGAATTCCCTTCCTGTGTTATATATTACTATCCAGAAAATTTATGGTGAGAGAGACCACTGCTTTCCTCTTCCACAGTCCTGCAATATTTTAAGTTATTTCTGAGCCTTTCAAAACTCTCCCTAGACCCAAATACTAGCAATACATGCTTGTGGTACATAAATATTTGTTTATGCAAATATATTTTAATTCAAACATTTAATCTTGCCAGGTAAACACAAGAAAAATAATGCTGATATACTTTTTACAGAAGACTTAGCTCATGGTTTTAATTTCCTGTTTATATTAGTTTACCTCACTTGATGAAAATACTAACACATCTTAAGAAGTACATTTTTTTTTCTGGTTTCTCAAGAAAACATTTGCTTGCTACCATCTCATTAGAGGCATCAGCTTTTCATTTGAACAAGATTTAAACTGAGGGAAGTTATTGAAAAAATGGGGCTCATGTACCTCTGCAGTACTTTAATACCTGGTTGCTCTTATCTAAAGTTGTTTTTATGCTAAATATCAATATGCAGATAGAAAGAGACAACATAAGTGCTGGGCCTCTGCAGAAGACTCTGGGCATTTGTAAGCTCCTTGCTTATTTATGCTGCCAGAGTCCATCAAACAACTTTAATGTCGGCACAATCAAGACACCAAAACAAATGGCCATAAATACAGTCAAAGCAAGAGATAACAATAAGCAGGACAATTAAGTCCTCATTTGAAGATGAAACAGCATTTTTGAGTGAGCAGTGTGTGATTAACCTGCTGTATGTGGGGTCAACACAATTTATTCTCGCAGCTATGCCGTCAGCCTTAGTCCTGGAGCTCACTAGCTGTCAGAGACAAGCCTTTCTCAAATCAATCCTCTTCTATGTCTCACTAACACTCAGAGCTCTTACTTAGCAAAATTAACTGTCATGTCCTTCATTTAAATTATTTCCACCCCTGCTTGAAAATAATTGTTAGTCTAACAGACAGTTTACCCATGTGCACTTTCTTCTCTCCTGTCCATCTTTCTGCTGCCTGCAACACTTCACACTCTAAAAGTAGATCTTGAAAATCATAAAAAGAAAGGAGGCAAAAAAGATGTGTCCCTATTTTGTCTAAATTCTGAGTACTCCGAGAGCAATACTCCCTTGGCTCAATACCAAAGCATAAAAAGCAGCAGACCGTTACATTCTAACACAATCAAGTGGTTCAAACCAGAGGAATAGTATTTGCTTTGCTTTGAACCTTTCATAGAAGCACCAAAATTAATTTTAAAAGCTACTTTATGTGTGGGGACGAACCTCTTACCTTTCGTAGCTATTCGAACACACTGAGTTTTGGTTTCCTGTTAAGGAAAGAAAAGTAAAGAAAACAGTCAGATTAAGGGATTTTTTTGCCCTCCCCACTCCATAAATTCTACTGATCTGCTGGTACTACCCAATGAGTTGCCTCAGACTCTGGGCTTAGCAGGGTGGAGGTTGGGGAATTTTGTCTTGATTGGACTGTACTCTTCAGGATAACAATGAGGAGAGAAGGACAGCCCAGATATAGCAAAATATCAGGTTTTTCAAATGAAATGGAAATCATGCCATAAGAATACAAAGAGAGGGTGCAGCAGGAGGAAAAGGGAGGAGTGGTGCTCCTATTTACGTCACAGCACAAAAATCCTGGGCTTGTGTTGACCTGAAATAGCACTGTGCAGCAAAGAAGATACATTCACTCAGCACTGTCTCCAAAATTATGTCTTGCTACATCCTGACACTCTTAAAGAGTCACCTGAAGCACATGAGCAACACACTCCCTCATGCTTCTGGGTGTGGAATAATCACAGATGCAGCTCGGATATCCCTCCACATTTGACATAGTTAATCTACAACCTATGCAGTCTGCCCAGGAGACAGTGATTTGACAGCAATGTGCTTCAGAAGATGTTACACATGCAAAGACAATTTGCGTGTAATGTACCACACTCTCCTTTCCCCTCAGAAGTTTGGTCAGCAATTAAAACAAATGAACAGAGAAATTACTTGGTTATGCACAGTTTGGACAATTTGAACAGACAAGGGTCAATCATAAATGGGGTTTCTGACCTTACTTTACAATGTGCAGTCATTTTAAAGGCAAACATACTGAAATAGCATAAGGTTGTGAGAGAGGATGCAGCTGCCGTGGTATTAAATCACTCTAAACAATATTAGTATGTAATTTGAAAATACAATAATGACAGTTTCACTCTATAAAATATGCTCACTCTAGTCCTCCATTCCTCAGCATTCCATCCCCAAATACATCCCCTGGCATCTGTCTCCTCTTGAAGATTCAAAAGCAAGAGGTGAAATGCTCTGATGGCAGTTCGCAAACACAAAGCTCTTATAAAGAGCTAGCAAAACTATAAGTTGAGGCACTGTAAGTGTTCAATATGCTCAATTTTTTAGTCAAAATAAAAGCCCCACAAATTTTACTAACATAATCTTACCTATTCTTCCTAGTTACTGGATTTACTCGTCTGTTTCTGCTCCATATGTCTGCGAGGATATCAGAGTAACCTCCTCTCAAACCCTACCATGTCCTTCAGAGCCTACTTTACTTCCCTCTGCCTATTTTGGTGATCCCAGTGCTTTACAGCAAAGCATCTGTTTAAATATTCTGCAGTTCAGAGGTTATCTTACAACCACTAGATCTCTGTCCTGGCAGAATGCAATGCAGTTCCCCTGAAAACCTCCCCCTAAATCCCAGTAGGAGCAAAAATTCTATCCAAAGTTTCAAACATAACAATAAAATCTGTTTTAGGATAAAAATCTCTCACAAACTGAAATCAATTTTAAATAAAAAATACTATGGTCTTCTCTCATTTTCTACTCATCTGTCAAAATGAAAAAGCCAAAATAAATATCTATGTTTTTATTTAGTACTTTCATTGTACTTTTCCAGTTTTTTTTTTTTTTAACCTCAGGGAATGAAACAAATTATTTTTAGCAGGTGAGGGAGATATGGATAGGTGTCTAGCAGTCACCTTTTATTTTGCTTCTTTAAAATATAGGTCTTTGAAAAAGAACTCAAAAGAAGGAATACTCTACTGAATCAGAAAAAAAGTCCAGTTTTCAAGCAGCTTTGTACCCATTCTGACTTGATGCATATCTAATTTTCATAATCATAGGTTGTCCTAGGGTGACTTTATGATGCTTGTATCCCCAATTGTCTGTTGTGTTTATGCTGGCTATTAAGTTCTGCACCTTTAGGACTGGTTCCAAGAGCCAAGGGGGAGAAGAAGCGCGGGATTTGTTTGCAGAAAGTGCTCTCACTCCTCTGCATTCCCTCTTATGGACTGTGTTATCTGCAGCACGGACAGTAGGAGAGAGATGTACTTTGCTTTTAGTTAGTTTTTACCTAGCTGAGGCAGAGAAGTTCCCCAGACTGTCACTTTTCTTTTTCTTGGAACTGATCAGCCTGCTCTGGACTGAGAACCCAGAAGAGCACCAGGAGCTCACACCTGTGTCCCACCAGGGCCAGGATGTGGCATTTTCTAGTGCAGGAGGGACTGATGAGAGACTGAGTGAGCTGAGCTACACCCCACGAGAAGGACTTTCTGAATTTGCAGTCTCTTCAGAGCAGTGAGAGATTTTGTTGTTTAATATTATTCATTTTTTTAATGCTTGTGAAGACTCTGTTAAATAAGCAGTTTTTTCCACTTTTCTCAAAGGAAATCTTTTCCCGAACCAGTTGGGGGAGGGGCCACTTGAATCTGCTTTCTACTGGGACCCCTTTGGAAGTTTCCCCCCAGATTTACCCTAAACCAGGACATAGTTAAAGGTTAAGATTTTCTTCAAAAGCCTCCAAGGCAAGGCTACCTGTTAGCAAGGATTTAGTCAATAGAGAGACCCAAGCATAAAGAAAGGTAAATACTGATTCTGCTCTTTTCCAAAGGTCCTGGTGGATATCAGTGACTAACAGTCTAGTTGTCCTTTCTAGTTCCTGACTGAACTGCCTGGACATTGCAGTTTTCTCAACTATATGTCCAAATATTAGCTTTTAAATACCTAAAGGTTCCATGTCTGTAATATTTTCCCTTGTCACCAATCCTTTTCTTCTCCCTCATTTTTCATTTAAAAGAGGAAAAACCATTCAAGAGCAACAGCCTGGGTTTGCAGAGCCACAGTTGTTCTTTGCACATGGAACCTCAGAACTTCTCTCCCTGACACTTTTCCCCCTTCCATGTGCATACAGAGCCAGTAGCAGTACTCAGCAGCAGAGTTAAAAAGAAACACCAAGGAGGTAATGAAGGTGAATGATGGCCATAATTCTACTGCACAGCAGTGCTGCAAGCCTGATGTACATCTTCTCAGAAAGACTCTCGAGCTCATGGTGGACCAGGAGTTACTTTTGCTCAAGAAAAATTTTACTTGTTATTTAATGTCCAATATGAGAGTCTTAAAAATTTGTAATGTTTTACTAGCCCACTGAGCAGCCCACGTTCTCATTATCCTGAAGTAATTTAATCTCCTAAAGAGTGCAGGTACTGAGAACTGGGGAGAGTACTGTGGATGTTATTTACTGAGGAGACAGTCACAGTCCTGAAGTTACTTCCCTCAGACAATTACTATGAGATGTGTTGAACTGTCATCTAGTAGCAGTTACTATGAATTGAGGCTGATGTGAACTGTGAGTGGCGCACTGCCACGCTGTCACAGCACTGAGGGGATTTCAGCCACGCCACTGCCAACACCTCCCACGTCCAACTCCAACAGTCCTAGCTGTCACCACAGGCATGTCTTTGGCTCCTTCCAGGAGAAAGGTGTTGTCAGCACTTGCCTTCTCGACGCTGCTCATGGCCTGGAAATAGATGTTGTAGCCTTTCCGAGGAGCCAGCGGCGGGTTCCAGAAACCTTGGTACGTCCTGTTGTCACCCACAGTAAAGGGGGCTGGCTCTGGCAGGTTTCCTGGGGGCAGCTGAGCAGCAAAGTAATATGGTGACCCTCCAGTAAGAGCAGTCTGATAGGTGACAGGGATTTGGTAGCACTCCATGGCACCGGTTTCTCGCTTTGTTCGGTGCGGGTGCAGCTCTTCAACAACAATCTGGTAGGCACTGGTGAGACAGAGGAAAAAAGGACAAGACAGGAGATGGATGCAGAAAAGGAACAAAGGCTGCAAATATAGCAAAGCTATTCATTTCAGCTGTTGGAAAGAAGTAGCATCCATTTTTTAAAACAACAAGACAAATCCATATATGACCTCTTATTATTACTTTCTTTTAAACCTTTTTTCTTTTGAAGAAACACAGGAAAAACTGTGTTAAACTACAACAGATTCAACTCTTGGCTGATCAGAAGCTATCTGAAGTTAGCATTTTCCTTTGAAACAGTATTAGAGAAAGTTGAGCTTTAAGACCCAACATAATGACTGCCTCCAGGCTGTGCTTGAAGCACCAATTTGCAGTTGTCTTATCATTAGAGACAATGTGCTGACAGGCCTCTCCACCTCTTGACCTTGCTGTGGCTTCTATCTTGTCTCAGAGCTATGCAGATCTAAAGTACAAGTGACATGCTGTATTACAAGCACAGATGGACAGAAATCTGCCCATTCCACTGAAATAGACTGCCTCATTCCTTTACAGTTGTCAATGATGAAATGTTATGAATTGCTGAAGCAGAGAGTATTCAGCCCATCAAAACACCATCTCAACCTCCCAATACCTTTGTTAAAATGGATCATGGCTTAGTCACTTTTCAAAATCACCTGCTCAAAATAGAACAGGTAATTATAATTCTTCTTTCTCCTTTAGGGGAACTACCTAACTGCAGGATGTTACCAACTCGTTATCAGCTTCCTCTGTTTTTCAGAAGTACAGAATTTACGTAGTGAGAGCAGAAGGCAATCCTTCATTTTATAAGAAAATAAAAAGAGGTTTAGGGGTGTTAAGACACACAGACAAGAAACCTGAAGTTTTTGAAATAAGCTGGCAGACTTGTCTGTCTTGGGTTTGTTATAAAGCTTTCTAAACCTAAAAAGTAAAATTGAACCAAGTTCTTGAAGTGTCACTGCATTGCTGCAAGGACTCTGAAAGGCAAAGGCAGTCCTCTTCCTTCCAGAACTTATGGGGCAGCATTAAATTATTTTGTCAATTTTCTCTGCTACTGCTGCCCAGAAAACCCAATAACTGCAGTGGCAGAGATAAAGTATGATACTGGAGAATGGAAGAAAGTGGAGAAGAAATAAAATGGGAAATTAGTTTCACATCTTTCTTAAGCTGAACAAAAATGTCAACAACTCCTTTTCCTAGCATGTAAAAATTAAGCAGGAATGCCTCTTTCTTCCATTTCAATGTGCCCAAGAAGAATATACAAAGTTATGTCAGTTTTGAAAGTCCAGATAGAAAGAAGAATGTAAAAAGGAAAAACAAGTTAGACCTGGGGATATCTATTTTTCATAAGCTGACCATGAACTGAGCTCAGTTATGCATCACCTCCTGTGGTAACTCTATGTATTAACCACCTCCAGTTAATGGGGACTGCACCAACAAATCACTTGCACAAAACCCCTGTATACCCAGCATATCTCTTTATGCTTGAAAAAATGAACTAGCAAAAAACCCTAAAAGCATTGACATTTTTAGAACTTGACAGGATGGAAAATATTTTTTAAATTTTTATTTATAATGTCCCAAGGTAAGAAATGACTACTGGCATTCATTCCCTCCCTGGCCTGGCCCTAGACCCAGGCAGGGTAAAAACACTTTCAGAATTGGGAAGACAACCAACTGGAGAGCACTGGGACACAGACACCACTCCTCTGCTGCCTGAACTCTGCAGTCTTCTCTCATCAGCTGCCAGTGGTCTGGGACAGACAGAAATTCTGCTCTCAGAAGTGACAGAAGAGCAGGAAACTTGTCTCTGACACCCTGGGAGCTTCAAAGGAGAAAGTCAACAGGGACAGAGGAAGGACATTGCAATGCCTGCACTTGACAGAGGCCAAAGTCCCCTGGAACAGCCTGGTTTGTCACACAGCTCTGAAAATGAGATGCACCACCGTTACCAAATCAACCTCTCTTTCCCCATCCATTTTATAGAATAAAGGATAAATGGGGTATCTTCATTTTAAGGCATATCTCCTTTTAGAGGGTCAAGTCTCTTTGGAGACCAAAACAAAAAATCAAAGACAAAAGGCATGAGAATCAAACTGGTTAAAAGCATCTTTTTATAGCATTCTTTAAAAGAAAGCTGTAATTTTTCAATTGATATAAAAGGTAGGGCAAAATTTTAAGCATGAGACCACAATGAAATGTGAAGGTTCTGAAAAACTGTTTAATTAATTTATATAAAATATATTCCAAAAATGCTTTTTGGACCGCTACATATGAAAAACTACAATATGTGGAAAATAAGGCATAGATATACACATTATAGTCATCTACATTTACACAATAGAAAAAATAGCAAATGACAAACTGTTTTAAGTCTCAAACAAAGCTTTAATTTAATTTTTTTAAAAAATGTATTTTCATGAATTATATTTAAATAAAAGATCATGCAGCATTATAGGCTAACAAGACATGGAGGAATACAGTCATTTACCTCTGGGCCTTCTGTGATACCATCTGTTTAAACCCATTCACTAAACACTGCAGTGGCTCCAGAGCAGCACTTTTACTCTATGTGCACATAACAATGTTCAGAAAGGACACCCTGCTGTAACATGTGATGAAATAAGTCAAAGCTAAATTTGCAGCTTGCAAAGTGGGGTGTTCACTGGCTGCAAATGTGTTCTGATATCAGTATTAGTGAAAATTTAGTATTAGTGAAAATTTAACCATGTACTCTGCTTATCCCTGTGTCTTTACATATAACTTAATCCTAGCTTCAATTATCTTAGGTTTTCCTTTTTTTTTTTTTTTTTTTTTGTTTGGTTTTTTGGTTTTTTTTTTTATGATTCTGAGAATTCAGTTGTTGAGAGATCTTTTTTGTGACAGAAGCTGAGGGAATTTCTACAGTAGCATATTTTCCTGGTCTTTCCATACAGCAAAGAAGGATTAAAACAGGGAAATAAAGAGAGAGGAGTGGAAAGCTTAGATGACAATATTCCTTCTTCTTGTAGACTAAAATAAATTCTGAGGTATTCTGAAGAGTAATAAAAATTTCAGAACCTGCTACATAAGTCATCAGGATCATAAAGGCCAAACAGTGGTCTGAGACAGCCAGGTAAGCACAGAAATTTTGAAGATATAGCAGCAGAAGAGCTTCTCAGCTGAAATTTCCCATGGATAAATTATTTCTTGTGACAAAACCTTTTTTGCCTTTTTTTTTTTTTTTTAACTTCAGAAATCCCATACAGTACCTCCAGTACCTCACTACTGACCAAGACAATTGGAAAGAGGTGAAAGATGTCTCTGACAACAGATTTTCCTTTTTATCCCTCCCTAAAAATTCAGGCTCCCAAAGTGATATGGCAGTGGTGAATGTTGTTCGCACTTTAGCCCTATTCTGACTAGACTTTAAATACCATTTCTTTCTATGTGTCTAGTGGAGATACGTCTTCCTTTGACATGCACCAGACTGACTGACAAGCCCAAGTTTCAGCCCCAGCTCTTGGAATTCTAATTGACAATGATTGTTTTTGTTGCTCCCTGCCATGGTCCCGTTAATTAATCTTGTTGCAAAATGAAAACAACTTAATTCTTCATAAGGATGTACAAGAAAAGCACTTTAACCATCAAATAAAAAAATTTAATCATTAAAAATTTACTCTGATTCTGATGTACACTCTCTGTACTTCTCATCTGCAGTAGGATTTGAAAACAAAAGATTGTTTTTCTGGTACTCAGTTTGGAACCTTCAGAAAAAGTACAGCAACAAATCACATCTTTAAATGAATCACCAAAGCACCATTGATTCTACTGACTGGAATCTCATCCACAAGATTGATGGTGAGACAATACATGCTTCAAAGTGAGCCTGAGCCATCTAGCTTTGTCTCCCTTTGCATTTCTAGTTTGTAATTTTGTTTTAAAACTCCAGAAGGCCATAAAGAATGCTAGGGATCAGCAATAAACAACAGAACAGATTAACAATAAAACCTGACAGTGAAGGTAAGACTAGAGTCATGTTTAAACTGTGACAACTAGGGCAGCCAGACAGTGTCTTAAGGTAATATCACACATAGATTATACTTAAGATAAGGAACATTTGTTTGCTGAGGGGCTGTGCTCATGGGGAGGCTATGATGGAAATCTGATCATAGTATAAGTCCATTTGTAAAAGTGAAAGAGTATCAGAATAAACTTTTTTTCCTTTTCCTATTTTTTTGCATTTTCCTATTATTTTAATTTTTTTTTAAACATGAACCTACTGATATTAAATGAAATTACCATGTACAGCTCCAGAGATTACAGGACTGAGTAGAAACAAAACTTCAAAAAGCCAGATGTGTTCTTCAGGGTCAGGCTAAAGAACAGCATCTGAGTCTCTTCTACTCCATCAGAGCTGCAGACACAGTGATCCATTTTTTCCTCCCCTACCAAGTACCACTCATTATGGCAGTAAACCAGCTTCTAGGGGAAACAAAACTGTAATGTGGATGGAGTGGAGCTTCACTAAAATGTATCATAAAGTTTAGCAAAATGCATTGAATCAATTCAGAATTTCAGTGTGCTACATTTATCTCCCCATTAAGAAGCTGCTGAAAAGTACCTGACTGCAATATGCATAAACTCAGAAAAGGCAGTAACACCATGCCTTCTGCATTCACCAGGAGAATGTCCTCATTCCAAATAAGGAATAAAACACGTGGTAGATTTTAAGAATAAAGCCCAAGTCTCCAGTTATGGTAAAGGACTTATTTCCTCAGCCTCTTGATGCTAGAAACTTGATGTTAGGTTTTAGAAATTAACCCAAGTGGAGAGGGAAGATGACAGAAAGGAAGAAAGAAGTATGCTTCTTTGAGAACACAGTCAAACAACAGTTATTAATACTCTATGAAACTATCACTATCAAACTGTCTATTAACTTTTAGTACATAGATCCCTTCTGCCATCTTCATAGGCCACAGTGACAAGTTCATAGGCCAAGTTCATGCCATTGAACTGAGGATGCTGTGAGGAAAACTGACAGAATAAATGTGAGTTTGTGTGCTGCAGGTTTACTCTGCAGCAAGTACAGAGCAGAGAAACCAGAACTTCTTGAGCTGAGTTGAGTAAATTTTTACCCCTGTGAGTAATTCTCTAGCCACATTCCATCATGCTACCAGTTCACAAAAGAGCCACCCCTCCAGGAGAGAAACCCAGGACCTAAGACTGATCCCCTGAAGATGTGTGGTGGGATTGAAGGTGGAAGCCTGCTGCTGTCAGCACAGGAGTGCCCAGGAGCAGCTGCTGTAAAGAAGAGGTGCACCACTGCCACCAGTAGATCCCAGTGGTGTCTGGCAGGCATGCTCTGGGCAAGAATTTGCCTCAGCTTCCTCAGGTGGCCAGACACAAGACTGAAAGGATGTGGCATGGATTACATGAGAGACGGATATCACATTTCCCAAACAAGGACAGCTTTCATTAGGGCCAGCAGCAGGACACTTGGAAGTCTTTAAATGCACCTACAAAGGCAAGGCATACAGTGAAGTAAGTTTAAGCACCTGCAGATTTGGGAGCATTTTCAGACCACAAGTCTGGTTTACATAGTATTAAAAAAAAAAAAAAAAAAAAAAAAAAAATCCCTATTTTAAAAATCCAAGTCTTGTACTGAAAGCAGTCCTGTTCCCCAAAAATCCTAGATTTGTCCCAGGGCAATTTCTCAGAAACGAATGATATGTGGAATTACAATTTTAAATATAACACATCAAAATCTACTGTAAAGGGGATGAATCAGGATTACCTTCTATGACAGAATATAAATAAATAACTTGATAATATCAATCATAAGAGTGATTATAAGCACATAAAAATGCATATAGGTATGTGACTCACCCCCCATAACATTCATGTAAAACATACATTCCTCTTAATGGAAGTAGACTTAAGAAAGAGTTAATTTTTCTCTGCTTTAAGGGCTTGGGCACATGACTCCACATCAACTGAGCCTTGATAGACTTAATGTAACACAGAATGAAATGCATTAGCCCACGTTTCTCTAAAATGTCACAAGGGTAATAGCATGAAAACCTGATGCTCAGCAGCTAATTAACCCCCAATTAGTCAACCCTGCCCCTGAATATTGCTGATGCAGCCACATCAGTAAAACACAAATGGAATCGAATACTATCATAAAATTTTTACACTAACAAGTAGAAGTAAAGAGCAGGATGTGGACTAATCTTTGCAAACAAAATTAAATTATCTCTCAACAGAGCGCAGAAAGGGAAAGACCCCTCAAAGTTAACATAAATGAAACATTTTAATATGATTAGAGGACACGCCAAATAAAATTTAATAGCTTGCTACATGATTCCTAGTAAGAAGCACTCTCAGAAGAAAAAGGTCAAATAGTTTGTATTCATTACTATTATTCTCCCATTTCTCCATAGCTTACAATTTTCCAATCATACACATATGCTATAGAGTTGCTGACTTTGAAGCACTGGAGAGGAAATGTTATTTTCAAATCTACTTTCTGACAAACACCTTTCAGCTTCATATTTCAGAAGCACTCTGAGAAAGTAAAATGAAATTATAATGGTTCTGGGGACTTCATATCAAACAGGTCAGGTAGCTGAATGATTCAGGTCATGACTATCTCTTAAAAACACCCTCCCAAACTCAGAATTTTTTTTGATTACACATCTATTGGCAAGCTAGATAAGGTAGGTAAGAAAAAAAAATAGTGATGTTGAATGAATATCACTCAGAAATGAACAGCTCTATATATGGTGACACAACAAATTTCAACTAAAAAAATAACTCTTCTTGATTTTATATATATATATATATTTATATTTATTTATTTTTTTTTACCTGATAGGTGCACCTTTGGCCTGTGCAGGTCTCAAGAGTACAGTTATTGTAGTAGCAGTTTCATTGAGAGATGCATCAACTCCTTCATAGTCTGGTAAAGTGGGAGCTGATTAACGTTGAGCAGGAAGGAAAAGAACAAGAAACGAATCAGTGAATACATTTTGAACTTTTATGAGGTTGTTGCTGTTTAGAATACAGAGCAAAGCCACAATCTTTATCAGTCATGTGAGTATTTTTAAACAGTTTTTCCAGTTAGGCACAATCATTTATTATGGCATGAATGGGACCTAATGAACAATTGATAACTCTATCCCCAACCATTTCTTATCAAATCATGACACCTCTCAACTTGAAACAATTTTATTCTAGAAAGACAGAAATAGAGGGAGGCTATGACTGACAAGAAACCCTAAATGACAAAAAAACCCACATTTTGGCCTCAATTTTTCTGCCCTGCAAATAACTACAGTCACCATGTCAAAGATCCAGCTTCTACCATCCTCCTCCAACACTGTAAGGACCTTTCATATTTCCTCTCAGACATCATGGGAAACAATACTAATGCAAACCAGTGTGCAGGGAAATTGGACTTCTATAAATGTGCATTTGTGGACTAGAACTGGATCAGGGAATCTATTCCCATGCCCATTCCTATCAATGGACGGCCAAGCTGCTCATTAATCAGCTTCAAAACCACTATGAAAGAACAAAATCAAAGTCAAAACCAGAAGCAGTTCAGGAACTGAGTCACTACTGGACTGTCAGACTGTCACACCTTCATGGCAGCAATATTACACATCTTGTGGGTGGGATGGCTGGTGTTGGTCATCACTTCAACCACCCAGAATGGAGAATGTTCTCATTAATTTAATCTGCTGCCTGTTACAGTCCTCACTGGTAATACTGTTGCTGACTTCAGCCCTACTGCAAGGAAAGAAACAGGATTTTCTGTGAACTAGAAAACAATAGATTTCTAATAATTACTAATTCTTCATAAGTTTGAAAACTATCTACATGTTTGTGGGTTTTTTAAAATATGTGGCTGTATCACTATAAAGTCATTAATGAAACCTGTATATTTCAAAATGAACTTTCACAAAAAGATGTTTCCTAGCAGGACATCAATCATTTAAGTCAAAATAGTTTTACAATATTATATCAATAGATAAAAGAGCTCCGAAAGATTAAAAACCTTGTTTCATTAGTCCTAGATCCTAGATGAATGCAAAACCTGCTCTTATTTCAGGAAAAAATATTTTATAGAATCAATGTTCATTTAATGTTAATTTTAAAATTACTGCTTACACCGTGGTCTCTGGAATCATAGTAACCACTTGTAAGCTTATTTAAAAGGAATAATTTCACCCCTCATTGAACTAAAGTCAGCATTTTCTGAAACATGCATTGCTCCATATAAGGTACCAGTCATGCAGAGTTGAATTAGACAACAGCTCAGCGCAAAGCAAGATAGAGAGAACAGCAGGCTGAAGTTCCAAAACAAAGAGTGTGTGTCACAGCCTGCCTTTGAGCTTTCCTAGCATTAACCATGTCTTGCCAACTAAAAAGATACATACTCTGCCTAGAAAGTTGTGCTATACTGGAAACTGGAAAAAAATCCTAAAATTTCTGTGTGGAAAAAGAGGACATATCTGAAGAAGCCTGAATTCACTGTAGTCCTAAATAATCCAAACACGTTGAGGAACTTTTTTCTCAAAATACTGAACTATCAGACATGCTAGCAAGATATAAATCTTCTCATTCCCTTCTACAAAGAGGTTAGAAGATAAGTATGCAAATACTACACCACCATCATACCTGAAAATTTATGAACTAGATTTGTTGTGAAGAAACACAAGGACCCTTAAAACAACCTGAGTAAAATATCAGACTTCAAAACAATCTAATAGCTACATAAACAGAACAGAACACATTATTTGGGGTTTTTTGGTGCATTGGTTGGGTTGTTTTGAAGAGACCGGGGTGCTAGTGTTTGTGTACTGGGATAGAATTCCATAAACTGTTCCAGTTAGCCATGACAACTACAGCATTTCATTTGCTACATAATTCAGGGAGCTCTGCCTTGAATTTTCTCTCCTTTTGATTTATGTGTGCATTTTCATGTACTGTGAGGAGACTACGTGAACAGTTTCCCACAAAAATCATAGGTGCACTCCATTATTAACTTCTTTTTACAGGACAATCTGAGTTTCATTGTGACAGATAATGAGGAAAATAGCCTGCTTTGTGCTGTTTAAATTTGTAAATGACTGACTTCTTTGATCTCTGCCAAGCTCTGAAGTCACCATGTCACAAAATCAAGTTTCTCTGAATATAGCATTCACTTACCTTCTGCTATCAACTGCATAAGCCACTATCTTATTTTTTGAGAATAACATTGAAATTTAAGAAAGTAAAAATACCCAAGCATTTTGTTTGACATTACTGTTTTACTGTTCTCTAGCGTTTACAGTGCATTATTAAGACAAATAATGTCAAAGTAGGTGCACTGCAATAAATGAATAAAGGCACAAGAAAGCAGACCTATATGAATCTGGCAAAAGAAATCCACACATTGTCCCAACTGCCCTGACCCTGTTACAGCTGTGTGCTGCTAAGTGGTGTCACCTTCAGTAAGTCAGTAACTTTCTGCACCTCACTTTACTAACCTGCAAAACAGATGCAGTTCTTAGTGACCTATGGAGTGTTGAAAGGCTTAATTATTTAAGGTTTACACAGCACTTCAAAATCTTTGGATGAATGTACTAGATTGCACAAAAAAAACAGTTCACAACTACAGCTGAGCAATTTTCACCTCATGCAAGGAGTTATCCCTGAACGTATGCTACCCTGTGGTGAATGCACCCAGAAACATTTTCAGTAACAAAATTTCTTAACATGGTAGGATTTTTTGTGGCGGTCTTCTTGAGCATTTCACAATTTCTCAAGTCATACAAAAATATCCAAAAGACAATTCCCCCCTCCCTTTCCCTGTTTTTCCTTTTTGCTGCTGTTTGTTTTTACCTGAGATGTTGGTTGTTACATTGATCGTAGTTGCTGGTCCAAACCCTTTGATGGTGCTTGCACGTATGAAGAACTGGTAAGTAGTGCCAGGGTGCAGGTGAGAGAAGATGTGATGTGTGCTGTTCCACAGCTTGGATACTGTTTGTGGAGGTCCTGCCACAGGAACTGCGGGATCAAATGACTGGATACTGCTATAGCTCACCTGGGGAAACAATTATATTCACAATTCTTAAAGGGTTTGGCACAAGAGATTTACCTTACCTTGGCTGCAAAGTAAACAATAGACATGTGCTCACCTAGCTACCTGTTTATCTTGGGGATACCACAGAATCACAGAACCATTTAGGTTGGAAAAGATACCTATGATCATTGATTCCAAACATTAACCCAACAATGCCAAGTCCAGTACTAAACCAATGAGGATTTCATGTGTACTATTGAAGAGTTTGCCTTACTTGAAAGGCTATGCAAGCACCCTTCATTGTTACTGTTAGATGACAGTCCCTTGTTGGTTATAAAATCACCATCAAACACTTTGATCTTCACAATTTGCTTTCTCTGTAGCTGCTCTTTCAGAGCTAATGTCACTATATTGTTAATCCACTGCCTTTTGCGTCTGTTTCCAATTAAAAACTAAGGCAGCATTTATCTGATTTAATCCCATTCATCCACTGCTTTTACATAGTTCATGTGTGGAAAATTTCACTATTACATTCCACTGAGGGGAAGTGAGCAAATGGCTGAGTGGGGTTGAGCTGCCCACCTTGTTTAACCCACACTATTTAGTAAACTTTGTCTGCATGAATTAATTAATTAAATAAATAAATAAATAGATTTTAAGGGGTTTTGTTTGGTTTGTTGGTTTGCCTTCCTACAATTCACTAATACACAAAGTTATATCTTCTGTTCTTTTAAAAGATGAGTGCTGTAACATGTGGGTTTTGTTGCTCAAATCAGGTTGTTACCTACTAACCTCCTGTGGAAGTCCCCACACAGCTCATAAATTAAATATAAACTTTAAACAGAATTTATACAGAGGTTTTCTTAAAGGGTGATATCTAAAAATCTAACAAAGCTAAAAAAACATTGCTCCAAATTTAATAACCATCTTACATTTCATGTAACCTCTTCCAATAAAGAAAAATTTTCAGATCATGGCTGTCATGGCTTTGGAATGGTGTATAGACACAATAAAAGATTTTTAAGGCATTTGACAGGGGTGGACAGTCATATACACCACAATTACAAATTTTGAGTATCTAATCACTACGGAAAATTGTGTGTTTAGTAAATAAAAGGAGCATATTATTGAATAGCTGTGTAGAGAGCATAGATAACCACTGTCAGCCATCTCTCTTGATGCACCTCTCTAGCCCCATCCTATGCTTGTTAGGTGTTTAATGATTACCTCATACTGAGTAATGATGCCATTTGGATCCACAGGTTCCTTCCAGTTGAGGAAGATCTTATCTTCAAAAGGAGTTCCTTTCACTGATTTGGCAGGTATAGGGCCTGGCACTACAAACAAAATGGAAGTTTTAAAAATAGGAAATTCAGGAGACAGAAAAACTAAAGAGATGACAGAACAGCCTATTAAAACCAAAAGTGAGCATGGGTCTATTTTTATTAATATTCATTTGCATGCAAAAGGCAATGGTAGAATGTGTGAAAAAGCACTTCAAAGTGTGTTTTGTCATTTGCAGTGCAGAGAGAGCATGAAGTTGAAACATTAAAGTTATCCCCACATACGGTTTTCAAACTCCATGCAAAGTCAAATTGTCTCGTAGTATAGCCAGGGGAAACAGTTCAAGCTAGATTATAACTTCAGGGAACATCACTGAACTCTGTAATAAGCATATCTTAGGACAAGGACTACATGGTTCTAAAATTCTTTTAAAGGGAAAAAATCAAAGGCAAGGACAAGCTTCTGTTATACAGCTTCTTCCAAAGGAGAGAAATTCTTACAAAATAGTTCTCAATCACATCTTCTTATGATTTGTTGTTTTAAAGGAAATCCTCATTTAAAAGAAAGGGCTGAACATGGGGAAACACATCAAGTCAGCTGCCCTTTCTTTCAGCCTTTGACCTCCTCATGTGCAGATGGATCAAGACTGCTTACTCCAAATCTTTCCAATAAGAGATGTTTTCAAAGCTTTGAACTGAACAACACTAAGATGACCCTATTTTCTTATTTTAAACTGAACCAATATCCCTGGTGTAATAACAAGTCTGAAATGTCACCTCATGCCTCTTTATCCAAGTGATTCACAGCACCTGGTAATCCCATCAACACTGGGCAAAAGCACTTAGTTATCTCCCATTACACCTTACAAGATATTTTTCCCTACACATACAATTCCTTTTTATCACAGCAGCTCCTGAGATTTGGACACACACATGCTGAAAGAAGGAGGTGAGCATAGTGACCACCTGGAGAAACTCTGAACCCACTGAAATACCTTCCTCCCTCAAAGAGACAAGGTTGTTCTAATTTGCAGTCTTTCAATCTAAAATGTTATTTCTATTTAACATATTGACATATATTTCTGTCTCCTTCTAAGCCCATTTTCTTCAATGCAACTTTCAGTGAACCTTATGCATGACACTCCTCGGATATTCAATTATCAAAGCAGACTGAAGTTTTACAAAGAGCAAAAAAAAAATTAAAATCCACTGGATCAAAGGAAGCACCAGATGCTGTTCTAGCAGGAAAGAGTGAGTAGTCTCTCCCATCAGTGAAATTTATTTCAGTCTACATGAAAACTATAAATGATGATCTAACCCTTGGTACAAACAACATAACTTGGCACATTAATGATAAATTCAAATAGTCAAAAAAGCCCAGAGGTAAATAGGTGAGAGCTTCACAGAACATGTTCATCTCACTGTCATAAGCAGACTTAGGAGAAGTTAACTAAAATCACAGGCTGGTGCTTTTCTTCAGTGTCCCAGGACAGACCAGGCAGTGGATGAAGGCTGACATGCAGTGACAGCCCCTCTGTGCTGTTTGTGTCATTGAGAGCCTTTCTGCAGGCAACACTTCATTTTTCATGGGAATGCCCTGCAGTATTTCCTTACATCTCAAAAGAGGTATGAATGTACCCTGATGCACATGACATTTTCCTTGGAAGATGCATGCCCAATTTTTTGTGTGTGCATGTATATCTGTGTTTGGGAAAGAACACGGGTATGCACCAGGGCATGTACACGGTGTATGAAATTTGACATTAAACCACATTAAAGCATGTGAAGTAAAAAGAAAACAGACATGATTGCTCAAAAACATGCAAAATACTTTTTGTGTGGTGCTTTAAAAAAGAAATGTTTCAAATTCAGTTGAAACTGGGTGCAGGGCTCTACATTTTACGGTTGCATAAATCCACCTACACCTTTGGTTTAAACATCAGGGTGGAAGAAGCCCCTAGGCTCATCTCATTCCATGGCTCTTTTCTTCTCCTGCAATACAGAATTTGATGCTTCAGGCAGCAGTAGCAATGTTAAAGTGACTGGAATTACGTGATCCCAGTTAGTTTCATGCTTCTCTTCCCCCTGCTATGGGAAGGGTACAAGAACAGAAGCTAACACAGCAACGAGGAGCTTGCTTGGAATCTCAGTTCAAAAAGGTCAGAAAGAAAAAGAGAGCAAGCATCTCGAGAAAGAGAACAGAGATTCCCACAAACCTCATCTACCCGCCACTAATTCATAAAAATGAATGTTGGGATTAACTTAAATAATTTGAGAACTCAACTGGAAATAAAACAAAGAAACAAATAAAAGTTCAAGTGTCCAAAAAAAGGAACATAAATTAATATTAGTTTGAAAGATACATTTTGATAGTCTGAAGTTATTTTTTACTTTCCATTTTCCAGTTCTGCCACAGTAAAAATGTCTTTTAATTGCACTGTTTAGCAAAAGGGTAAAGGGAGTGAGGAAAAAAGAAAGCAGGAGTAAGAGAATTTGCTTAAAGAACAGAATATCTTCAGGTTAGTCAAAACAATTCCTTAGCATCCTCATTTGGTCTTTTATGTCTTTGTTATTAGGTCAGTATTTGTTGCAAACAGAAATTTTAGAAAGGCCAAAATTAGTAAAAAAAAAAAATCCCTAAACAACAAAAAAACCCCACCAAAAAACCCCCCACAAAACAAAACAAAAAACAAAAAAAAAACCCACAAAAAACCCCAAAAAACCAAACCAAAACAAAAAAACCCAAAAAACAAAACAAAACAAAAACCCAAACCAAAACAAACAAAAAAAAAACCCCAAAAAAAACCCACCACACCAAGAAAAGAACAACAGCAAGGTAACCTGTTGGTAACAGTACCCTGAAGACTCAGACTGGATTTCGCCATGTAGGCAGTCATTGCTGTTTATTCCCTGTGGCTCCCAGCAAGACTCTAATGATTTCAGAAATACCTTAAACTTCACCTTTCCTAAACAGTGTTAAGAGCCTTCCCTTTTGTACTTGATTGACCTTGGCTGGATGCCAAGAGCCCTCCAAGCTGCTTTCTCAGTCCCCTTCCCAGCAGGACAGAAGAGAGAAAATAAGATGGAAAACAATTAGTGGGCTGAGATAAAGCAGACTACTAAGAGGGGGGAAAACAACCCAAAAAAGCAAAAGTTTGCACGTGCATAAGCATAGGGGAAAATTTAACTTCTACTTCCCATCACTGAGCAGTGTTCAGCCACTTCTGAGGAAGCAGGGCTTCAGCATGTGCAGTGGTTGCTCCAGAAGGCAAAAATTGTAAAATAAAGAATTCCCTCCCATTTCTTCTCCCTCCCTTAGCTTTTACATCTGAGCTGATGTCATGTGGCATGGCCGAGCCCTTTGGTTCCCCTGGGTCAGCTGGCCTGGCTGTGCCCCTCTCCCAGCCTCTTGCTGGGGGAATGTCAAGGTGCAGCACTGATGCAGCCAGCCCTGCCCAGCAGTACCAGAACACTGCTGGTTATCAGCACCTTTCTGGGTACCAGTGCAGAGCACAGCACTGTGAGGGCTGCTGAGGGAAAATGAGCTTCATCTCAGCCAGACCCAATACACCTTTGTATGATATTTAACAAGGGCTTGGGTCAAAACTAGCCAGGTAAATGTCATCCTTGTGTTGATAATAGCTTTCAGAAACTCCTCAACAACAGCAGGAAATGCTTTCTTCAGGCTTGTGTGAGCATTTCCAGAAACTCCATCACTCACCACAACATATTTTTGCTGACTTCTCAGCTCTCATTCTTTTTGTACATGAGCTCTCACGCTTTCCCTTGGACTTACAGACAGTTTACACTTAAATCAAAACACACAAGACTATTACAAGTGTGTTAAGCTGAACTATGTTACTTAACATAATCGTCTGAATAATTCAAAAAGTATAAGTAGCTGCTAGAGGAGAACAACTCAGACCTTTTGGCTTCTGCACCCACTCTTGTAAAAGATTCTGGGCTGCTGACCTTGTGAAGTGTGACCCTTCCATCTCTCAGTGACAGCAAACACACTTTCTTTCCCATGCATTATTCTATGGTAAACTTCCAACAAGTCAGAATTTACACTTATCTGAAGAAGTGAAATAATTCAGGTGGGTTTAGCTATATGGATAACAGAAGAGATTTTGAATTTGAACAAAACAAAATAAAAACCAAACCAAAAAAAGTATACAGATATAAAATGCACATATATAAAAGTAAGATAAAACAAATTCAAAGAGAATCTCAGCAAGGTTTTACAGTGCAAACAACACAAGCTCTTCTTTCATTATTTACATGCATCTCCAGAGCTCTTTTAATAAAACTATATATTCATATAGTGAATAGCTGATAATCTTTTCTTCTACATGCATGTGGGACAATGGACTTTATAAATATCTGACATTACATTAATTCATTTTAGACCAATATATTTGCATTAAATTATGTCACAGTCACAAATAAATTGTTATTCACAAACAGTGTCACTTAAATGTTGTTCTATACAGACTTAACAGGAAATTTATAGTACTATACATTACTTCTGGAAAAACAATGTATTACCTGACACCAACCACTATAAAAATGAATTTATATTGCTTTAGTTTTGCTGCTACAAAATAATGAAAGTGCATGTAAAGAGAGTATTTTTATTATTATTATACAGCATGAAAGCTATGCACTCACAGTATTACTGTGCTCTGTGGTAAAAGTTATGTGCAGAAATATGTAGGGTTATATTGGGAAAAATTTCTTTGTTGTAATCAAAAAGGGCAGCATTATCAGCAGCAAACTTACAGCCTTTCTCTCAGAGCAGATGCTCATTTTCAGGAGATGGTGACAATTAATCTCTCCTACTGTTCAAATGTTACCAGAAACTAAAATGGTCCCCCTTTCCACTGGCTTTTTCTGAGGGATTTGCCATTTTTACTTTACCCTATACTAGACTTGGAGACTAAGTTTTAAAGAGAAGTAAATTTTATGTATTAAAAATGAAAAAACAAATCCAGAACTGCTCTTACTGGTCTTTACCATAAGAGCATTTACAGAAAAGGTGGTGACAAAAATTACTTTTTTGAAATCCCTCAAGTTAGACTATTTGCAGTAAAGAACAAAATACTATTGAACGTTATTGGGAAAAAAACTGACTTTAAATTGACAGTGGTATACATGCTCCACTTAACATTTCTTTTCCAGCCTCAGTGTCATAATTTAGCCCTAGCCAGCAATTAAGTTCCACCCAGCTAGTTAATTCCCCCTCAGCAGCTGGATGGGGCAGAAAAAAATGAAAAAAATAAAAAGAACAGCAATGATAAAAGAATTCGAATATATGTAACAAATTCTGTGCATTGCAATTGTTCAGGACTCACAGACTGCTGCCCAGCTGTTTTCCCATCTGTGAACCCTGGCCAGGTTTCTGCCCAGTTTACAAACTGAGCATGATGTTCCGTGGTATGGAATGTCTCTCGGGCCTGTTTGGGTCACTGTGCTGGCTGCATCCCCTCCCAGGCTCTTGTGCCCCTCCAGCCTTCTCGCTGGCAGGACATGAGAAACTGAAAAGTCCTCAACGTAGTATAAACACTACTTAGGAACAACTAAAATATCAGTGTTTTATCAACATCATTCTCATCCTAAAACCAAACCTCAGCACTGTATCAGCTACTAGAAAGAAAATCAACTTTATCCCAGCTGAAGTCAGTATGACATTTAGACAGTATGCAAAGTATTTCACTCCTCCTCTTTTTTTTGTCCTCTAATTATAACATTTCCTCTTCCTCTTCTGTTCCCCAGAGTGGCAAGCCTGCTGGAATTTTTCCAAGAGCATGACTAATGATTGGACAGTTGGTGTCTTAACCCTGCATCATAGCTCTCAATATCTCTGTATGGAGAAGAATTATCCACAGCCTCTGAAAGATCAGGGGACCTCATTTGTGTCCAATGAGCACATGCTTTGCCCCAGACCAAAGTTCTCTTATACTTTAAGCCCTCAGATGGATAATTCTCCTATTCCAAGTGATCCTTTTCAATTAACTGTTTGCCTACTGTTAGATGACACAGTCCCTTACTGGTTATAAAATCACCATCAAACACTTTGACCTTCACAATTTGCTTTCTCTGTAGCTGCTCTCTCAGGGCTAGTGTCACTACTCCTGTTAATCCACTGCCTTTTGCATCTGTTTCCAATTAAAAATTAAGGAAGCATTTATCTGCTTTAATCCCATTCATCCATCAAACATCCATCCTGTTTTACAAAGGGTCCCTCAGAGTTGGCAGCACTCTGGTCAACAGGCAGCTCCAAGAACATGTGCACGCTGCTGATTCATGCCAAGTGATAAATTCACTGCTGGTTCTTGTACTTTGTCTCAAAGTGCCAAACACTGTCTTTGCCCAGCATGTATGCTGCCCCAGGTTGCATGAGCCCTCCTCTACTTCCTGTATCAAATTCTTCAAATGGTGTTCATCTTCTGTACAAGCCAGGAAAAGCAGTGAGTCCCTGTTGTAGCACAGATAATGCCAAGTGCCTGTGTACTTTCTTCCAAACCTAAGTAGCTGCGTGGTTTCTCCCCAAAGAGAAAGATGTGTTTCACTTTTAAAACATGCACAAATCTCCCTGTTGTCATCATCTTTCTGCAAAACTTGTTTAACAGTGTTTCATTCAGGAGTTTTATTTTTACATGGAATACAACTTCCTGGAAGTATTAAAACATACTTTAAAGATTAATTCCATCTTCCCATGTTAAATAGAAATACTGAAACTACCAAGTATTCAGATCTAGCTCTGGTCAAAAGAACAACTCTTCTCAGACTGTCATGGTATCCCTGGGCTTTGCTATCTTCCAGATATTGAATTACAAGCTATTAAAATTTTTCTAATTTGTCAGCCATGGCTCCAAAGATCTGAGGCACAGCTTTTGAATCTTAACTCATTCTTCTACTAATTGTTTCTTGAATTTATTCTGTTCCAGATATCATATGCATCTGAGTTTCCACTCAGCATTCTGACAGATCTGATCATTTCTCAAAGACCCCCAGCCCAGCTGCACAGGCTTACATAATGTGAGCCTTTGTGAAAGACAGCCATAGATCTATCTCACAAAAGAGCCTCATAAAAGTCCAAAGTCCTCTGCTTTTAGGAAATCGTAGAAGTTCAGAAAAGTGTAAAGATCCTGCAGAACAGAGGAATTGACATGAAATATGTAGTGAGACAAAGGGAAAGGTAAAAATGTAACAACAACAACTGCAGAGACAAAAGGGACAGCTTGGAAGCATGGGGAAGTATGATGAAAAACTGAAAATGAGGGCAAAATGGTAGAGGGGAAGAGAGACAGGAAAACATGGCACAGGCATCTCTAACTCCAAGAATGTATGAAGTTTTTGCTTCTTTAGCAGTACCTTGTGGAAAAAAAAAACAGCATTGGAAAGAATCCTACACTACAGAAAAGCTAACGAAAATTTAATTATCAGTTGTCATCTGGAGTTTTCAAAGTTTCCATTTATGAGAAGTATACAACATAAGAGCACAGTTTCAGATAATCACGTAATCAGGGGCTATTTCTAACTAATGTTATCTGCAAAAATGCAGAACAAGACTCTATTTCTTCTATATTCCTCCTCCAAAATGAATCACTGATAACGTCTCCATGATATAATTAAAATTATGGTTGCTCTACAAAACCTGCAAAAAACACGAAGACAATGCAGCTTCATCTGACCAACGTGAAACGTAGGGCACAGAATCATGTATAAAATTGGATATCTCATCTTCTTAGCCCAAGTCCTGCTTCAGGCTTCAAAGTGTCCTTGGAAATAGTTTCAGATACTTGATCACTCAGACTGGAACTACATTAGCATTGTACACATAAGCAGCCAGCTACAGGGTTTAGTTTACTATTGCTATGAGAGCCCAAGGAAAGTCTCAGGTGTGAACCTCTCAGTATTGTACATTGTCTGCAAGACCCGAGCTTTGAAGCCATGGCACAATGGACATAGACTGTCAATCAACCAGAAACACAAAATTAAAATCCCGATAGTTTCAGAGAGTAAAGCTCACAGGAAGCTATTTTCAGGTCACAAGCATTATTATCACCAGGACATCTAAATATAGGTACCTTTTAAAATGTATTAGTCCCTCTGTGAAAACAACATCTGCTTCAAACTATTTACCCTGGCAACTTCTGCTCACAGGGTGAGGCTTCTTCTACACTACACTCACTACTCGTGCCACCAAAGCTGACTTGAGTTCACTGACACCACACTGTCAGCTTGAGACCAAAACCTGCCTTATCTGCACCATCTTCCAAGAAAAATCCACAACAAAACCAGGAGACAAAGTATATAAACTCACTTGACTCTGCTCCTGACAAGTACTGACACAGTGACCATCTGCTATCTCCACACATCTAACAAGACAAAGGCCATTGGAAACCACAACCTTTCTTAAAAACCCAGCTAAGAAGGAAAAGAAATCCATTTTCTGTGGGCTTAACAACATCACTACTACTCTTCTTAACTTCAAGGAAAATAGCAACTATACATACTTATAATGTAAACACAAACATCATGAAATCATCATGAAATATGTTTAAAATTAACTTAAAAATTAATCCGAATTCCAGGAAATATGCTGGTTCTGTACTTGTCAATAAGTCTTCATATGATGCATCTATGTGTCTATAGTTTCCTACAGCTCCTCATATTCAACCTATTTAATAGATTTTTTCTCTTTTTATTGCAACAGTAAATATATTCTTCTTTTATTCCTCATAAAATTCAAAATATATGGAAAAACAGCACTACCAGACTCAGACTGTTATTTAAAGGTATATTTTCCATTCATTTATTTTGCAGGCAAGTCAACACACTACCTTTTTCAATTTTACATTTTTTTAAATCTACAGTCTTGTTACTCTAAGTATTATATTTTTGTTACCTATGGAAGTATCTATTTTCATTTTGCTGTTGTCAGTTTCATAAAATCTAAACATACAAAAAAGAAACTAAAACTGGTTTTTGTTGTCATGTTTAAAATATTATTAGGGAAAAATATCAATTTTTATTTTCATGTCTTTGATACCAATATTCATAGCCTAAGCTCTGAATATGTCACCATTAACATATCTACATCTATTGTTTATTTTTTCACAACTGAGGCAAATTCAACTGTCTTGTTGAAACTTTGTTGAAAGCATTTTAAAGAAGAATCACAGAATATCTGGAGTTGGACAGGACCCATATGGATCACTGAGTTCATTCCCAAGTTGTCGAAATAATACTTTAATTTGATAGGGGGCTTTCAAATAGCTAACAGATACTATATTCTGTGACCTGCAACATAAATTATTGCTCAAATATATTTGCTATAGACGTTTGAAATCCTGAATAGAATCTTTAAGCACTGAACTCAATATTTAAATACGATTTACAGAATTAACTTTCAAATACTACGCCTAATACTGTGAGGAAGTCTAACACCACCATGTGTTTCTCATCACCTGCATTAACACAGTTTTTGAAAGACTGGGAAGCCATCCCCCTTCTTCTGGAGAGAGACAGAGACAGAGACAGATCCAGTTTGACTTGTGCTGCACAGACAGTTTTAGCTGGGTGACAGCTATAATACCTTCATAGCTGCCATTTTTGGGCTAATTAATACATTAATAGAAGAGAACTTCTACCCTTTGCAATGTATATTGTAACACACAAAGTCATTTCCTTCCACCTGTCTAGACTGGACCTGGATGCAATTTCCATAAGAACATTTAACATACCATCTTCATCTGTCTGGATAATGGTCTCCTCGCTTTCCTTCCTCCCTTCTGGGTTGGTTAAGATCATCTTGAGGCTGACATTTGTGTAGGGAGGCAAGCGATCCACAACGTGCTGAGGAGCTTTGGGGTCCATGTCCAAGCAGTCTGCTTTGCTCTCGTTGTGCCCACAGAAGTAGTGGTAGCATATAGTGACATTGAAAGTATGGCAACGAGTGATGTTGTAACCCAGAGATTCCCAATCCACAGCGATGTGTCTGGCCTGGATCTCAGCAATCTTCAGTGTTTTCGGTGTTCTCATAGGCTCTAGAAAAAGGAGCAGAATGAAGAAAGCACAGTTAACATTCTTCATCCAGCACTGAACTACAGCTGGTATACAGTACATTCAGGAATGGGTGAGTAAAGGAAGCACCCAATAAGCAGGCAAGTATCACCTTTAGCATAAGTATCCTGGAGAAAAAAATACTCCTTAGTTTTTGGTTTTTTACTTCATTCCTCTTTGTCCTGTCTTTGCAGGCTTTAATCAGTGATGGAAACTTAGCATTAGTGAGAAAAAGAATAGTTAATTATCAGTGGAGCAATTCAAAACAATTCAGAATACAGGCAACAGATGCAAAAAGAGTGACCAAAAGGCCACCCAGCTGTCACTACTGGCTTCCCTTCTTGATTTGCCCCTTACCCTTTTTCATTTTTTACCTGTATAAATTAGATAATACATCATAATGGTAAAGAGTGAACATTTACCACGTTATGATTTATCACGCCACCAAGCAACGCCATATACTAATTACATCAATTACCTTACTAAACTAGCAGTTAAAAAATGATGCAGATATTAATTAGTGTTTATTATTTTAGTAATGAAGCTATTCATTCAAGCAAAACCCCTTGGAAACAGCACAAAAAAAGCTCTTTTGGATATTCCCATTTTATCCTGATTCCTTCAGAACCACAAAGCCATGGGGTTTCCATGCTCATTACTCTAAGCAGGTAATCTCTGACCTGCTCCCCACACACGCAGTCCACCAGCAGAGTACATGCTGCTCCCCAAGTGATCATCAATCTTTCACTGTCTCTCTAGTGCATTCATTCCTCATGCAAGAGTAACTTTTATCGTTGAACTTAATTAAACTGATTATACAATGAAAATCACTACCATGACTGCATATACTAGAGTTTCGTTGAAAATATACCCTGCTAATACACGCTTCCTCACTAGAGAAAATAAAGCCTGTTGTTGATACAGCTTCAGCCTTGTGTCCTTGCTGGTTTAAGGTCAAAACAGTCAAGATTGTTCAAGGAAGTGAAATATAGGATTTCTCTTCCTGAGCATCACCATTCTTTGTAACTTGCATTTATGAGTTCCAACGAGGTAAAAAACCAGCCAAAAGCACAGATGGTATATTGAAATAAGGAATTGTGAATCAGTGTAATCTATTCAGCATGCAGTTTGCCAGACAAACTGCAAACATTTAGTTTCAAACATCAAAACAACCGAATTCTAAATATAACATAAAGGTGTTCCTAGTAACATGATGAGTGCTAAGAATTAAAAATCACACCTATTTGTTGCCACGATCTATCCTTTCTTCATTTTGAACAAGCACAAACATTACCTTTGTCACTAACTACTGATTTATCATATAAACAGTGAAAAATGTAATTAAATAAGAAGACTTCCTGGGTAGTAGCTCTCTGAACAACCTGTGTACTGTAGCAGTAGAGATTTGAAACTGAAAGATAGCGTTGAAAAGGTTCTTGAGAGATAAGAGATTTGAAGAGAAGGAGAAAAACCAGGATTTTATAGAGGGAACAATGGCTGGTGCTTCAGCAAGTAGGGAGAGGTGTGAGGTGGTCATGGGAAAAAAAATGTAGCAACACAGTAGATCTACTGAAGGAGCTGGTAAGGGGCTTCAGACAGTCAGTATTCCCTTGATTACTGCAAGCATTTGGGGAAAAACTGAACACACTCAAGTGTCACGGAGAAAGAGAGAGAACTGTCAAGACAAATACATACATACATGTATTTCTTATTTATCTATGTATACATGAAATCAGCCCTTTTCTCATATGAATGACAATGCAAAACTTAGTTATACATAGTCTGATGTAGGGTTTAAGGCCTGAAAGAGTAAACATATCCTTCACCAAGGGAATGTGTTCTAAGCTAAGTTTTTCTTTTGAAATGGAATGATTTTTCTCATTTCACTAATCTCTCTGTTCTCCTACTCCAGTTTGTGCCCCTAACCACTCCCACTAGAGGTAGAATTCAAACCTGAACCCCAAATTTATTGGAATTAACACAACATAACACCCAGTGTCTGACCAGGATGTCTGAAACTATTAATGTTTGAAGACAACTAATTGGTAACAGAAAATGCACAACATTTTCATCCTGCATCTCTCATGACAAGACAAACTGCATTTACACTATGCTGCACAGCACTTTCAGGAGAGGAGAAAAAAATAAAAGCTTTGTTAATCTTAAAGAAAAATTATTTTACAATTCTATGCAAATTTTATACATGTGTCACAGCATAAGAGGAGATACTGAAAAGCATCTTTTATTCACCTGTCAAAAATAAAAGAATGAAAGACAGAGTGTGATCTCGCTTTCTCACAACTATTCCCTTCTTTGGCAGAAATTAAACTTCTGCAATATTGAGATGGTAATTAAAGTCTGCAGAGTCTCTCAACAGCTTTAGTAAACTCTGCCAACTGTCCCACTGCTCCTAAACTGATGCTTTAAAAACACAATTTTACTCTTTCTTCTGGGCAATGTTCATCTTGGGAATCTCTAGAGGTAAAGACCAATTGTTTTAAACTACCACACCACAAAGTCTCCATCTGTAACACCTCAGTAGAAAGCAATCTTCAAATAATTACTTTTCTCAGATAAAGCACTATTGAATTTTTGAGTAGGCTTCCCAAAGATCTCAACCACCTCATTAAGAATAGCTTTGATCTTGATGGGAGCAAATAGTGCTCATCTCCTTTTTTTTTTCTATTTCCCATCACAATTTAGAGTTTACGTTTCATTGAAACATTTCTTTAATCCTGCTGTGATTTTATTTCAATTTATGCACCCTTCTGCTTTCTTGATACTCTTTGAGTACTGCTAATCCAAATAATGCAATTCATATCTTGTCTTTTCAGGTTTTTTCCCATCTTTTCCTCTTTAAATCACATCTGGAACATTTATCCAAAATACATGGACTTTCAAACACAAGTTCCTCTTTGTTGAATTACCCATGTCAAATAGGCAGCCTATGACAAAGAGGGAAAAAATAAGATGATCTCAAAATACCTGCTCAATCCTTAATGTGTCCACTAGAGTGTCAATTATGATGGCAGTAGGCATTTAAAATTTTTCAAACATCAATTTACCAATTACCCCTGTGAGATATGTAAGTGCGTTTAAAACTTTTCTGTGACGAGAAAGAGGCACAAAAAGGGTTAATAGCATGTTCAAAGCTACAAACTGAATTACTGCCAGCACCACAAGAAAACTGAACCCAGCTCCCAGGTCACTGGTGGCCATCAGAAACCTAGCTGCAGCAATTCATAGAGCTCAATTACAATGTCTGTGCCAATGCTTACACCCAAATTCTAATACTCCAATCCTACATTAGTCCTTTTTTAAAAAGAAGTTTGATGGCATCTTTTAAAAGGTTTTCTTAGAACAAGTTTGAAAAAGCATAACAGTGCCCAGAAATTAATTGAGTATATGAACATAAGGACATTATTTGAAATACAATAACTTGGCTTATTCTTTTAGAAAGATTTCTTGATTGAAAGCTTTGAATTTGAATGAAACTGATTTTTTTGTTTGTTTTGCATTGAATCTTGTATTTAAATTTTAAATTTTTTGGGAGAAGATAATCATAATTTTTTTCAAGCCTTTTTCTCCATCAGAGAAAAGGCTGGAGGGAGTTCTTTTGTGGTGACAGCAGAAAGTATGCAGGACTTCTGTTGCTGCAGGAAATTCAATATCCTGTGACTGCATCAAGCTCTTAGATGTGAGCTCTTAGCTCTCCTGACTGGCAGAGGTAGATCTTTGAACAGAAACCCAGCAACAAAGCATATGGAGGGTTTGGTGGTGGTGGTGGCAGGGTTGACCTTTAGGTTCTCGTGAACAAGCGTAATGATGACAGGCTCCCTTCTGCCAGACCTTGCCTGCTCATGGACTGCTGCTGTAACCTCCACCCCATTTCCACCTCTGCTTATGGCCAGCTTCTCCCTCTGCCCTTTGCTTCTGACACCTGGCAATACTCACCTTTGTTATCTCCCTCCTCCTCACCCCTGCTTTGTGTCTTGGCACACAAATACTACCAAGTGCTCCCTGACTCAGATCTGTTATCCAGTCTGACTGGTTTTAGCTTCATTGAACCAATTTAAAACAGAGGCGTTGGGAGAATATCAAAACGACAGAAAAACCAGAATAGTAAGACATCCCTACATTTGTACAGATTACTAAGCCCTCAATCTTTATCCAGAAACCATGTAAAAGAATTACACGCATGTAGCTCTCAATCACGACATTTTCTGGATCAAGAAGATTTAACCCAACCTTATGGGATAAAATAAAGAACATTTTAGTAATTCTCCAGAGGTTAATAGAGGGATAGATGGCAAAAGAGACAGAACCTGTTGACCTCATACAACCTCTCAACTGCAGAATGATCTAATAAGACTCTTCAGATAAAAGATAAAATGAAATTCAATTCCTTTAGTGCTTGATAAGCAACACGTGATATGAAAGGTCAATATCAAGCCTCTTTGTAGAGATTATCTTCACTTACACAGAGATGAGAGTGAAAACAAAAACCTTCACAGCTGCAGAAGCAGCAAGATGGGAGTATGAATTTCCTCAGAACCTCTTTTTAATGATAATAGGTATTATCCACTGTCAATCAGAGACAAACAGTTGTCCTGAAAGCTGTGAAAAAATCCCATACAATGAGGCTAGCAAAGTGTGACATGTGCTCTGCTTTTGCTGCCTTTCCTCAGAAATCCTAAATTATTGACTGCAAGACAGTTTAAATTCCATGTACCTGGCAGAGGTGGGGGAATTAGATCTTCTGACAAGCAACCAGAATGCACATTTGTTCACGTGAAATAGAAAACAATTGGACAAATTTTGAAGCACAAACATTTCAGATAAAGATGGTGCTTCTCAAAAACCAGCATATCCTGTCTATACACTGTCTGTGCATTCAATTTTTTAATTGGTTGGCTTTTGAATCCTTCTTACCTCTTGAACTCTCTCTAGTCTGTCATTACACTGAGAAGCTGACTTCCAATTTCTTTTTTAACCACATTGACTGAAATTCATATAAATTTAAGAGCAACCCAGGCAGCCTTCATTGGTGACACTGGAGGTGAAAACTAACTGGACTTGGAAGGTGTGATAATGCACAAATTAGTGCATTTGAGGGAACTGCAGAGAGATGTGGGGCTTATAAAATAAAAACTCTCATGAACATTATTTAAAAAGTACAGGTAATAACCCCATAATTTAAAGCACACTGTTTCTCACCAAGGCTTCTTTAATTATCTTGCCTTTTGAAACAAAAAACTACACAGACAAAAATAAGTCCTTATATTTCTGCTAATATTCTCAGTCTGAATAGCCAGTGGAATTTCCCAGACTCTTTTTCTACAAGAACACGAGTCTCCTTATCCTGTGGCTTCTCCTGACCTTTCCAGGGTAACTCTTTCCTCGGCATGTGGGAAACAAAAGAGGATTATTCTAAGATGTCACCATGGTTGTTGCTCCTTTCTCAGTTCACAAAAGGTTCTACAAAAACAAAATGTTCCCAAAACTAAAAAAAAAAAAACAAAAAAACCCAAAAAAACCCCCAAAAAACCCCACCAAAACAACAACAACAAAAACCAACCAAACAAAAACAAATAAACAACAACAACAAAAACTACCAAAAAACCCCACAAAAAACCAAAACAAAAACAAAAAAACCCCAAACAAACAACAACAACAAAACTCTCAAACCAAGCCCCACCCCCTACCCCCCCCAAATAGTTATGGTCCTGTTGCTGTAAAGAATTACTCTGAAAGACCGCTGAGAAGCACAACCTACATACGAAGAGTTGCCAGAATTGCAGTAAGAAAACAATTAACAAGGGTTTTTCTTGCTTGATCATTTTGGCTGCATTACTCTAAATTATTACTTTTTTTATTAGTAAAGGATTTTTATATAAACACTAATTTCCTCACCTCATAAACTTGGTTAGGACTGCTGAATATAGAAGCGTATGACTCATTAAAAAGGACCAAACTAGAGTTAAATATTTCAAGAGAGAACCATAGCCTCAGCAAGAACTGTGCCCATCAGCTGTGATCCCTTTTGCACTTCTGGGGCTAACGTGCCGTTGTCAAAGGAGCAAATTGTAATTAAGTTATGTTATGAACAAAGCTAACAAAAATCCCTGGGTAAGGTGAGCTGTACTAGAATATCCATGATGAAGCCCCTGAGTTTCAAGGATTATTAACCTACAAGTCCAAGAGAATTTAGTTCAGATTATCTCCCAATAACTCCATTATTTAACAATATGATGATAATACAGGAAGATCCTTCAGACATCCCAAAAATGCCATGCATTTCAGTCTGATTTTCATAAAGCAGTCTGTTTTATGACAGAATAATTCTTGTCAATTCTATTCAAGTTTCTTGTCTGTAAATGGCAGATATTTGACCATTTCCAAGTAAAGACAGCTTTAGTAAAGGCAGAAAAAAATAATAATTAGCATTGATCCCAATTTTTACTACATAGTGATAGTTCATGAACTACTCACCTTCAGTTAGGGACTGACTCATATGTTATTGGAATAAAATACTATTCCACTGTTGGAGTACCTGAACTCCCTTATTTTCAAAATCTACAAAATCCAGGACACCTCTCACGTAGGTAAATGCAAGTTAGAAAGTCTAATTGAGATACTTGGTAGTGAGGTTTTTTTGTTTGGTTGCATTGATTTTATTTGTTTTGGGTTTGTTGTTGGTTTTTTGTTTTTTTGGTTTTTTTTTTTTTACTGTTAGTTGTTTTTTAAGATCTTGTTTCACATCAGCATTCAAGACACCTGGTTTTAGGCAGCCACATCTGAAAACTCAGGCCTTCAATCTTTTTAAACTTAGAAACATTAGGAAATAATGGACAACAAAGGAAGAGAAGTTAATGAAGTTTACAGAAGTAGTATAATTTGAAGTCTTTTCTGAAGCCTGACAAGAAAGAAAAATAACCAGGTACATATTCCCACAATAAAAATCATAGAGATTGCTAGACATCTCCCTTCTCAAATGTGTGACACATACATAATACAAAACAAATATGGATGCAAACATAAAAAAAATTAACTATTTGTGTATTAGCATGTCCATCTGTTTGTCATCATGAACCCAGAATAAATTAAACTGTGTTATTTATACTGTGTTAGCACTACAGATATATTCTGGTGCAAACAAAAGTTACAATGGAATTGCATGAAAATCTATGGGTTTTTTCTCCTTTCACTTCTAGTAACTGATTTATTATGCCAGCTTACAAATTTCTTATTGACCACATACTTCAGGGAGCTGAAGAAAACATCTGAATTATTAGATAGATAATCAGCTCTACTACACTATTTTCAGTAGCAACGAGGGGATATTCAATATATTTTCGAACTTATCTTTTTGAATGCAAAATACAGCTGTCCCTGCATCATAGGCATAGTAAACAGATAAATATAACGACACTACTGACAATTATTTGCCTGTTTTCTCTTGATAGTACGTTTATTCTGCTGCCTCCACACATGATTAACAGTTTATGCACCCTTAGCATGTAATCAATAGCTGCAAAGTCTTGTATTAGCTTGAGAGATTAGGCATCCCTTGATAATAAATTCTGTTGACTTCTCCAGTTTACCTTAGCTGCAAAAATCCACTTTTTTTTTTTCTTTTTAAATGTGAGTTTAAATCAAAAGGAACTATACAGTCTAGGGAGGGAGAGGAAAAGCTGGCATGTTCTCTTTAATCTCATTCTTTCAAATGAACAAAACCTATCTGACAGTATAAAACACAAACCAGCATATCAACAAGCATCAGACTGCAAGAGTAAACACAGGGGAAGCCTGACAGTACAAAATGCCTAGGAAGCCTGTTCCAGACTACAATTATGAAGTTTAATTCTGTAAAGTAATTTACAAAACTGTTAAAGATAGGGAAAAAGTGAACCTTTGACTTGAAATATCAGTGCACAGTTATGTTAAAGCAGAATGGAAGATATCATCTAAAACAATAACAATTATAGAGTATGTAGTGTGTATTTACACACACATGTATACACTTTTTACCCACCTTAAGAGTGAACCTAACTATTCAATGTTATGAAGAAAGCATTTACAAACATTTATTTGAACATAAATCGCCATTATTGCATAGGTGATACATTGTTCATTTCTCTCCAACATGCATTCATAAACATGTTTTTATGGTTTTGTTTACAAACTATATATTTGGGAGCTTAGGATGTAATGAGTATTAAGCAAAATGACTCCATTGGAGCAGTGTGAATAAGAACTAAACTAAATTCTAAACTAGAATTTTCTATGGATATCGTTAAAGCTTCAGTTCCTTTCTCCTGTATAGAAAAAATTCAGTCTTCTTAGTTAGGAAGCACAAATACCATCACATGAAATAAATGAAAAAATGTGGAATGCAGTCTGTAATAAATATATAGTAAGCACAAAGTACTTAGACTGGGAGAAAAGGCCACATTCACCTCTGATAACTAAGAATTGAAAATTGCATGCAGTACTTATGATACCCACTTAAAACCTGTACACACATTTGTGTGTATGTGCACTGATAGACCTGTGCAGGTATGTTTACTTCCCCACATGCAGATACAACATCCATCAAAATTCATCCTCTCTGTCTCTTCCATTGAAATGGTTTTAATCTGATTTTCTCCTGCCTCCCTTTTGCCTCATCTGGTTCCTGCTGGCCTTGGGGCCTTGGTTGAAACCACCCCCCTCCATCCCTCTGCCTGCAACCCACAAAGCCTTGAGTTTCTACCTTGGTCACAGCCCATGAACTACCACATCCAGTGTTGTGCTTCTGTGGCAAAACCCAATAATAACTGTGTGTTGCACCTTACTCTAGCCCCTTTCACAAAATCAATAACACAAGACTACATATCACACAATTTATGTATTGTATAGTGACAGATATCTTTACATAATGCATATGATAAACCTTGGATGAAACACAGATTAGTTAAATTGTTTAAAACCAGAAGCAACATACGATGCCTCTGCTGTATATATTTTGTCCTGTCAGTGAAACAACCCAGGTGATTTATTTTTAAACGTTGAATGACAACACCTCTAGCTTCTATTGTACAGAAAAGTTTTCTCTAAGCAGTTGGAAATTTATTTAATAAATTGCCCTCATTTTCTTCATTGACTTATAGAAATTTAACAACACAAGTTCATAGTATAAGCAAGCTTGTTTTCTTCAGGGGAAAAAAAGATAGAAAAGCAAAGAATTCCTCTAACATTAAAATGTTGAATAAGATCAGAAACTATTTTCAATGGTATGTAGAATTCTAAAAATGTTGGTAAGAAGCCATGGGGAAAATTCTTTTGTTAGGTGGATACTTGTCTACTGTGAAATTTTATAATTTTTGAATTTTAATGAAATTTTGTGGCTTAAGTCACACAGTCGCATGCCAAAGTTTGACTAAACATGACTAAGAAAACTCCTCAATATATTGGTCAATCAGCACTGTCAAGTGCCTACCACAACCTAGTACTTGTACCTGTATGAATTATCTTCTTAATACATTAATTTGATATTTCCTTACAGATATTTTAAACAATTTTCTGTGTACTTTAGGCATCCCAATTTTAATTCAACTCTCCCTTGGTGTGATGTACCTGTGAGAAAAACTTGCATTCTTGTGTCAGCAGGCAAAGCACTGTCCATGGTTTGCTAATGGAACAGTTATGACATTTTCATTAGAAGATTCCCTAAGTTGATAATTTCCAGAGAGGAGCCATTTTTCTGAACAGTTCTTCAAAACTTTCTTTTCAGAAAGGGAAAGCATGATAAGGAATATTTTCTTTCCATATTGTCTTGTTGATTGGGCAAAACTGACATGGTATCAACTCTCTTTCCTAATACCATGTGGCTGCAAAAGTTTGCAAGGCTATTTTGGGAAACAGGACCTAACCCTGCAAACCTTTGTTCCTGGATCTGCCTCAGTATAAGCAGGGCTCTACAGAAGTGAGCTCACAAGCACCTCTTAACCACTGTGAAAGAGGCTCCTTGCAAAAAGAATACAAAAGAAATGAAAAGGCCTTGCTGACAGAGGCACTAGCAAGCTTGGGAAGTGTTTTCTAAAATAGGCCATGAAATTCAAATAATACTTTTCCATTTAGCTGCATAAAATACTCTCAAGAAATTGCCCTGCTGCTTCACTTTCAGCCATTTAGTGTTCCACCAAGCTATTCTTTCCTGTCTAAGCAGAAACTTGGAAGACATAAAATAATTCACCTACAGTAAAAGAAAGTAATGTATTTCAGAAACAATTTTCTCTTTGCAAACTTCCTCTGAACATTTCTGGCTTATTCCATGATCCCAAGACATAAAAATGTTAATGAAAAATGATCCTAGAGATTTTCTGTCGACAGTAAAGTTGGACGAGTCGTAACACAAAAAGGTGGCAAACCCAGCAAATGAAAAACAATCCTAGATGCTGTGGATAATAACTTACCCTCCCTTCAAAATTGGGTGTTTTTATAAAAAGTTATTAATTAATGAGCAAACTTTTACTTTATAAAGAACTGATGGTGTTGCTAAATGCAAACAGGACAAATCTACTTTTCACTCACATGCAAATGTAAAGGATTAGCTCTTTACTTGCAGGAGTCATCACCATTTACTACTTGTTTGCTTGTTCTAGATACCCATCTAGAGAGCTGTCTACTTCAAGCTGTCAATCATATTCAATAACTTTACCACATTCTGACTTTCAAAAAGATATTGTACTGGAACAGCTGTCTTGGCTTCACTGTTTCAGCAAAGCAAGTGCCAACGTGCTACCCCGACCAGCTCTGCTGCAGCAGCCACCCAAGAGAGTGTCAATCACGCCTGCTGAGTAAGTGGAGCATTAAATTATTTTTTTATGCCTGTGTTGTACATGCTGAATCACTGTCATCATACCCTCGCAACAGAATGCAAAGAAGGAAAGGCAGCCAATTAGCCCAGTCAAGGCCACGCAGGCGAACGCAATATTAATTTGGAAGTGCAGGCTAATTGCTGGACACCAGCATTATACTGTCACTTAAACCAGATTTATTGCTGAGTCTAATAAACGTTTAAAAATAAATAGAAGAACAATTCCTTTCTCTCACCTTATTACCGAAAGACTTAAAAAATTCCCCTGGGTGTCTGCCAGGCTTTTTGCCAGGCTTTCTTTTTTTTTTTCTTAGCATCCCATCTTACTGCTAACCTTTTGGAGATCGACCTAAGGAGCACACATGCCATCTACTACCATCCCCTCTTGTCACCACAACCAAGCCACTAGCTATAACCTTTAGCAACAACCGTAATAGTTTGCACAAGTAAGCATCTACAGTAGAATGCCTAAAAATATAAAATTCTTCAGAATTTGTTTAAAAGTTTTTATGACTAGCAATGGAGATTTTTTTAAATCTACCTGATTCTTGACAGCCTCTGTATTGCTTTTTGAGGTAATTCTATTCATATCCGTAGCCATTAATACCAGCTTGTGATGTCAGCCTCATTCTCCCACTGGCCATATTCTCCATAATCACCTTCTCCCTCTCTCCTTGACTTGAACCTTGAAGTTATGGCAGCTCTTGCCTTCCAAATTTCCCTTGCTACTTTATTATCAGGCAAAATTACAATATTACTATTAACTTGAGCTGAAACTAGGACATGTGCTAATAGCCAAAAAAAACCAACCACCAAAAAGCCCCAAGCATGTTTGCCTTTCCCAGCAGCCCTTCACTTGTTGCTTTTGACTTGGATATCTGGAAGGCAGATTAAATCATGGCACCATAGAACAATTCAGCTTGGAGGGGATCTCTGAAGTTCATATAACCCCATCTCCTCCTCAAAGCAATTGTATCAGATTGCTCAGGAATGAGGTAACTTTTACATTCTCTCAGAACAATAGTCATGGCAGATACATAGGAGATATAAATGTAACTTTAAGGCTTGAGCTGATTTCCAAATATTTGGTGCAAAGCAGAGAATTCCACAATTCCCTAAGAAAGCATCAGATTTATTTATTTTGATCTTGCTTCACAGTATCTGGCCCTGACCTCCGTTAGATGGCAAGGCTCTTCACTCAAATTTCACCAAGCTTCCCTTTGTTTGACACACAACTTTACAGTTCCCAGAATACTAGAAGCATTTTTTCCTACTAATATATTATTTTTAACTGCAGCATTTAAGATAAATGTGCAAAATAAAGTTGAACAGAAGAATTCAGGTCTCCTCTTTGCAAACCTTGTGAATGTGGCACTTAGGGCAGTGGTTTTTATGGTATGCTTGGAAGTGTTAGGTTTATGGTTGGACTTGAGCATCTTAAAAGTCTTTTTCAACCTAAATGATTCTATGATTTTATACTAGAGAACAGAGAAATCACTGTACTTTAATCTGTGTATTTTACACCACTATTTAAAGGTATTTGTCAAGGGGCAGACATTTAAACAAAATGAGTTGGGGTTACCCTGTTTAATTCTTAGGTCATCATACATATTTACTAGAAATTCGTTGATGAGTGTTTTGTTTGTTTAGAGGATTTGGGTCAGATTTTACTTCTACTGAATATTATAATAGAACCCAAGAACAGAAGTCAATAAATGTGCAGTGATGCATCTAAGTGCATTGCCTTTACTTCTTAATCAAACAATAAGAAAAATGGAAAAGGCAAACAATTTTATGAATGTACATGGCATAGAAGCCCTTTTTAACATCTAGAAAGAAATCAGGCATCCTGGAGTCATGTAAGATACTGGCTATTATAATTTTGTGAGCTGTGCTGACATTGCAGTCACTAGAAAGATTAATGAAATTTATGCTTTCAGTCTTTTCTCACAGCTATAGTACCATGCTAGTGCAGTGGTTTTTCAACATTACAACCAAATGACTGATCTCTATTAACTGGTTTTGAGCAAAGGCTTTATACAGAGCCTGAAGAGAGCAACAGAATATATGATTTTCACAGCTAAGTATTTCAATCAAGCCATTAACTGAGAGGGAGAACTGGTTTACTTAATAATGAGGTCTGTCTACATCAGGTATTTCTGCCAGGGCTGCAGGACTGGCTTACTCAAGCGACACATAGTCTGCAGGAAAGGGGGCCGTAGACTCTGAAAAGAGAGAAATTCAAGCCCAGCTCCTAAATGGTTTCAGAGAAAAAGTCACCACAGCCATTGAAATTTCCAAGCAATGAATGTAATCCATGCTCCACTTGCAGCTTGGCTCCTGAGGAATGTGTCCCTCCAGTAACAGTTCCTTTAGGCATTCAACCCAAAGGACAACAGACTGCTTGTCTTCTTTTGGACACAAACACTAGTGCCTAATTAAGCAGCGTGTATAAAATTAAGTTTCCTTCAGTTGCTGGGGAGTTTGGCAAGTGAGTTTTTTTTCCAAGCTGCTCTCCATTTAAATTCAGATATTTAGTTTCTAGACACAAAAATTCTCAAGGAAATTTATTTGAAATGTCTGGTTGATTTCTTTGTTGTTGCTGGCTGTGAACCCTCATTCTTGCTTAGCTATTTTCATCAGGCCATGGCTGAGTAGCTTGCTAGGAAAACTGCTATCTGTCTTAGAAAGGATCCAAAATACTCTGAGCTGGTTTTAATTCTTTTTAACATGATTAATAGATTCTTCCTAAATATAAGATATTGGAAGAGGAAGTTATTTATAGATTCATAAGAAATTAATTTAAATTACATAGTCCACAGAAAAAACAGCTTTGTCTTCAATAGAACTGGTTGGAAACAAAGCTGTATGCAACCTGCTGTTTAACAAGCCTCTATAACAATCAGCATTTGGCATTTGAGAAGGACATTTAATAAAACCAAAAGATACCAGATTATATTGACAGCAAAATGATACTGACTCCTTGCAAAAGTAAGTGAAGCTGTAGAATTTGTGTTATCCTCATTTCCGTCTGAGTATGAAAATCCGACAACTTTCATTTCCTTAACATTCCTTGAAAAAAGACAATAGGATGAGAAATCACTTTAATGATACTGTTATGAAGTAAAAACAAATGATGGAGCTGTGGCTATGATTACAATTATGGCTTTGCTTCGGTATCACACAGCTGATAATATCCCAGCCTTATGTGTCTTGTGCTACTTCGTGAGTTCAATTTCCTTCAGATAATGTATTTGGGTTCCATAATATGCCTCTTTGGGGAAACCAATAACTGAATCCTGTGGTAATTCCTCAGGGAGTTATAATCTATGGCAATTGTCTGTTCCCACCACTTTTCTCAGTAATTTGTTCCAATGATTAATAGCCCACTGTTGAAGATAAGTAATTGTGCCTTACTTCTAATTTAAATGAGCCTGACCTTAGCATGGAGCCATTTGAGGTTCTTTCCTTTTACCTCCTCTAGAGGAAAGAGGTGTTTTGTACCATGTAGTATTATTCCACTGTACAAAAGTGTAATTATACAGTAATTACATCCTTCTCTCTGATAGACATATATGATTGAGATTTTTAAGACTACATCTTAAGCCTTGACTCTGTGGCACTTTTCTCCATTCCTCCCAAATCTGCATCTGTGTGTTGAAAGCATGGACACCAGATGTGCATACAGTTATCAATTCATCATACTCACAAAATCACATCTTTTCCCCCAGTACTGACCCTGTGGGTTTTTTTACCATTTCACAAAGAACTTTTGGTGGCTGTTGGTCTACATCCCCCAAAACTCTTTTTAGCTTTTGTACTACCTCTTCCAAGTGCATGTATTTATTTACATTTGTGTGTAGACAGTAAGCCATATTATCTATTCTGTCTCTAAACTGTCAGATGAGGCAAAAAGATAAAAATGAAGCTTTAAATTTAAATCTCAAAGCAAGTACAAAATTCTAAGAAGTATAATGTCAAACTTTTACAGTGAAATATCTTGCCTTTGTAAGTTCTCACTTCAGAGCTCAAAACATAAATCTCATTTTGTAATCAAAAGATGCAAAAAATTAGAGATAAATGCAACAGGTTAAAGGGCAATAAGCTTTATCTGCAAACATGTTTACTATTTCACTTTGCTCATCACTCAAAATAAAGACTGAATATACACGTTAATCTGAATTAAAATATTACAATTATTTCCTATGAGCTGCACAGAAAAAGAAAATGAAACCAGAAAAGAATGTCAATGCAGAGAGAAAGAGGGCTATGCCTTCTCCCTGTATAAACACCTCAAAAAATGCAGTCATGCTTGACTGCAAAAGACAATGATACAATTTTTTTCACAAAAACCAGTGCATTGCTGAAAGTCACTGAAGATTCCCCAAGGAAAACTTGAATTAGAGTCAAAGGCCAAACATAAAGACACCTCTCTGAAACCTAATCCTCTTGCCCATTTAAAATGTTCCTGCAGCTTCTGGTCAGGAAAACACAACACTAGGGTTGTACTGTCAGTTTTACTTGTTTTTCTTTGGTGTTTTCAATACCAAATAACTCAAATATCTGAACAAGTATCAACACAACTAAAATAAAACCCAGATAACCTACTCCTTTTACCACTCAGTGTCAGATTGTTCCTCCCCTTCCAAAATACTCTCTTCTGGCTTTAGCAACATAACTATGTTTAAACCACAAATAGGCATTAGAAATTTTGGTGTTACTTAGTGGGTTGATATGAGAGTTGATTGCTTTTCCACTGTCCTTCCAAGATATTCCGGTACAGTCATGGATTTAGGTACAAAAATGAGGTCTGTGTCTTTCAGACTTAGGATGAGCCTGAAAGCACGGCACATTTGTTAACATAGGTCCCTATCCAAAACCAGGTAAATTTGTTCATAAATTAGCTCTAAAGAAAAATTTAAGCAGTAAGTAATAAGAGCAAAACAAGCATTTATATGTCATCTGGATAAAATCAAACAAAGTCTTCATTCTGGAAACTATTTTTTAGTCAGAGTCTTTGACTGTCACAGAACAAGATCTCCTCAGGGTCTCCCTTGACAGATCTGACAGCTCACCACGGTCTCCAGCAGGCTTCATGAACTGACATCTCTCTGCTTTCTCCATAGACACTCCTCTTCCCCCATCCCAGCCTTAGACCTTTAAACTCCAAACCTGCTCTGTTTTAAAGCCTCAGGTGTGTGGGATTCTCCTGTCACAGGTTGGAAAAATATTTTCCTGCTCTTTATTTGATCTAACAATATCATCAGCAGCTCCAAATACAGATACAGCAACATCAGGTACTTGATTTCAGCATCCAGGCAAAAACCTAGGGTATTCTGCATTTTATTACTTGCAAACGAGATATAAAAACTAGGGCACTCTGAAAATAAAAGTGACACAAAATATGTTTATAGTCTTCAAATCAGAAAAGTGTTTTAAAAATCAGGATTAACCTTCTCTAGAGCAGTGCCAGGACCTGTACTAGCTGCTCTTTCCTGGGATTCAACCTAAAGGGGGCATGTGTCAAGAGATCAGGTTTTGTATGGACAAAAACAGATGGGACACAACACCATCAAAAATTACACCTGGGCTGCCAGTCTCCCGTTCCCCTCTTCTACCCCTCTTCCACATCAAACCAAGTCACACTAACAAAGAAGAAACATCTTAGGTTCAGACAGGCTTGGGCCTATGCTGGGTGAAGGAGTGGATTGCCTCCTCATCCATTTTTCTCCACTCTTGCAGCTGAATACTATAAATCAATAAACAAGCTGTTAAATTGATTTTTTTTTTCTTTTTGGTCAAGACATTAGATGCTGAATTAACTAAGCCTTAAACAGAACATAAGGAGGAAATTTCTAGCAGAGGAAATTTCGCAGTCTGAATTGAATTAACACAGTAAAAAATTTCCCTGATTTTTCCCCTCTTCCACTTTACTCTAGGAGCTGGAGTCCAGGAAAAGCAATACAACAACTGTAATAACAGCACACTAAAAACTTTCCAAACATCTCAGGGAAAATCCTATAAGTTATGGTTATGGCTACTCATAACACAGTAAACAAGTATTTTAAACTATTCTTTGCAATTTATTCCCCCTCACTTTAGAACTTCATTAGCTGATATACTAATAAACAACTAACCTTTAAAGCAGCTTTTATAATTCTTGTGTAGATAATCAGTATAGTGAACACTTATTATCACATTTATTAATTATCACATTTTAGATTTAACTGAGATATGTATTTCCATCTGTATCTTCGAGCAATTTAAGAGATGTGTCTCCTGTCACAATTATCAAACGCCCTGGAAAGCATCCTTGAACACACTTTGTATGTCACTGGCAACATCACCCCCTGCTCTGTTTACAAATATTATGCAGTTTGCTTCCCTCTTCCTTCTTCCTACATGCAGGGTAATTGAGCAAATAAGGAAAATATCAGAATCACTTTTTTCTCCACTCAAACACACAGAAGGAAATATTACTTTGTAAAATAATATAAAAAGAATTATAGATTTTTTTTTCAAAACTGCAAGCAAGGCTTAAGCATGCTAAAATCAGCAATGCACAGCACAGACATAGCAATCCATATTAAATAATTTTACAGAAAACTAATTATTTCCTTGCAATAGTGTCAGAATTAATATATCTCTGTTAAAATCCTGATATAGTATTTCTAAGCTGGTTATGTTTTGCTAGTATACTCTGGTTTTTAATATCAGCCCAATAAACCCAAACAAGTAAAACAGTGAATGCTATTTTCAATTACAACAAATCTCTACCTAAAATATTAAAAAAAAAAAGTCAAAAACTACAGTCCATATGTGAAATATGCTCCAGTTCAGTATACATAGAACTTAGAATTAGCTTCCTAACCCTTGAAATGGTTTCAGCTAGGGGAAACAACTAGGAAAACTAGGGGAAACAACTGTCACTTAGCAGTGAAATACACAAAGTGATTGAAACCAAAATTAAGTGGTTACCTCTGCAATGTATCCACTGTATACTGAACCACCTGCCCTTTCAGTTTATTATCACTCATGACAATAAATGAATAAATTATAGAAACAATCCAAATATTTCATTTCGTACCCTCCTAACAGATAAAAGAAAAACAAAAACAAAAACAAAACAAAACAAAACAAAACAAACAAAAAAAAAACCAAAAACAAACAAACAAACAAAAAAACCAAAAAAAAACCCAAAAAAAAAAAGAGGAAAAAGATGGGGTTTTTTTCCTGGACTTAGAAATGCATTTAATATATTTAGCTTTAAATTAATTTCTTCAGTCTTTCCTTCTTTTTAACATTGCCCTATACTTTCAAGCTTGCAGTACATAACACACAATTCCTTCTCTCCCCTCAAACATATGGGATTGCTACTACAGCATTGTGCTTTTCTCACATATATGACACTTCTGAAATAAAATAGCAAAATCTCAACACTCCTGTTTGTCGCTAATGCACAACTGGTAAGTCAAGCAGCATTTGTCAAAACTGCTTCAAGAAGATCTAATTCTCTATTCCCAGAATGGACATTCAGTTTCAAAGTATGTCACGTTAAAACCATGTCAGTCTAGAACTTCTTTTTGCTGAAATGGTATATTTCCATACTCTTGCATCAGAATAAAATTTTAAAAAAATTTGAAGGTTGTAAAAGAAAGAAATTATGATATAATCAAGTCATACTTGCAGAGACTTCAAAACTGTCAGATACATATAATCAGAGATGGAGGAGATGAAACATCTGCTGTGGCAAGAGAGGGATTCAAAATGACTGAATGAGCAAGAGCAACAAACCCACAAAGTAAAAAGAATAAACAAAGCCTTGCACTCTTTTTGCATTGCATTTGGTTTGCATTTGATATTTAATTCCCAGCCACTCCATTGAACTATTATTAAATAAAAGCCTTCACATTTGATATGCCATGAAACTACTACAGTTACTCTCCAATAATCTTGACAGCTACCATTGACCTTTTGCCATTTGCTGTGATTTTGCATAACAAGAATAATGTGTGTGACATTTTTAACACAGGAAAACTTATGAAAGAGATAAACATTTTAACGATGAGGAATATTTCTTTGTGATCCAGGCCTCAAGGTTTGAGCACCTGTCGAGGTTGGCATTAGCCACGCCATGCCCAGCACAGCAGCAGCGCCCATTGCTGGAGCACTGCAGCCCACACAGGCCCTCCCAACCCTTATAAGCACACAGCAGGCTTTGAGACAGCTCAAAGGTGTGTAACCTGTGCTTCAGCACAAGCCAGCAGTGCTTACAAACATTAACACTTTCCATTCTATTCAGGTTTATATCTGAGAGAAGTCTCTAAACTCATTTCTTTCTGCTCTTCCACACCATTTCTGCTCCCTCTCCCCAAACGTGCATCTGAAGAGGACGTTTGCTGTGTGCCCTGACAAACACTGCTGAAAACCATGACCAGCATCAATGCAGGAACCACCACTGTGAATAAATATGGCTTTCAACACTGGCTTTCAATATTAAGTATGGTCTTGGAAGCTAGTGTTTAAGCTGCCTAAATTGTTTAATAAATAGCAATCTTAGGTGCCAAAGAGGAAAAAGCTAGGCTACCAACTGAAGAGCCATAATCAAAATAATGCAATGCTGAAATAATAATATTGAACAAAGTCTTAGGTTTTGATAGCTCTAGAAACCAATTATCAAGAAAGGTGAAAACTAAGGATCAGCCTTTGCTCTTGATTGTATACATTATCCTTCACATCTATGGAAATGGTAACATTTTATTAATGTCCTATTTATCTACCAATGAAAATTATATAAGAATATATAATATATAATTTTCCATCAATTCTTTTAGCTTTTTTTTTGTTTAAATCAAGTGCTAAATGTAAGGCATAATCCAAAGAAACTTCAAAAATTACAATTTACTGTGTCTGTCTTTTATATATGCAAGTTATCATCTTTGGCAACCTTATTATACAAGACATAGTGACTAATCACTTTTGGGTTCTATTAAAAAAAAAAACAAACAGTTACAAAAAGAGCATAAACTTACCACCTATTTACTCATTTTTTGCTCTTCTGGCCACAAGTCATCACAATCTGTACTAGAATCTAACCCAAATGACATGCAATTTACTCTTCTACATAAAGGGAAGAAAAAGTAATTTGGGGGGAAAAAAAGGCAAACAAAACCCAGGGAGTTATTCCAGCAGATGTCTCTTCCTCCCTGAACGCCTATTTAGAGTCTGCATTTCTCAAATATCAAAATTAATTTAAGCCCATTGTGTTTCTCAGTGACTTTTTTCACAAATCAGATTATGTAACACCTGCTGATCTCTTTCCCTCCACCTTCTTAGGTTTGGTATCAGACTTAGGAGCTGAATTTAGCTTTACAGCATCAAGTGCAGTAGGAGAGCCATTAACCTCCTTGTAAGTTCATAACCACAAGTCACTTTGCTGAGTACCTTCAGTGTTTAGAGACACCTCATTTCACCATAGAGGGCAGTTAACACCTGTAAGGCAATTATATCAACCAAATGTTGTTGGCCTGGAATATGAATATGTAATTGTTCCTGCCATCTGTTAATTATACTAGTTGAATCACTTATTTAATCATATACATTTACTTGACATCTACAAACTTTTTTAATGGCTTTCACAAATGCTAACCTGGCTCTCAGGCAGAACTAAGGCATCATTTATGTGTCCCACAAGGAAATGACACCATTATACAAAAGGCCAGATTTTGCAGCAGCTTGACAAGATGAGAAGGTAGTTTGTGCCAGGCATCTCCCCAGCCTGTCCACGCTGGCTAACAGCCTCAGGGACCAATGGGGAATATTACTACTTGAGGCAGGGGCACTGTTTGCCAGCAACAAGAATAGCTGGATTGAAGACTGAGGGGAGAGGGCAGGAAAATGGTGAGTCCAGATGTGGAGGGAGCCACAACACAACCTGATTTACTAAGAAAGCTCCCCAAGTATTCCTCAGGTTAATGAACGCTGCTTCTGAACCTCTAAAGATAAAGAATCCATGCTACCACAACACAGCTTTGGCACTGAGCTTGCTCTGTTTCCATTAGTACTTCCTAAGATACCTACATTTAACTAAGGTTCCTTTAAACCATCAAGGAACTGCAAGCAGAATGGACTTTTGCTGTTCTCCAAGGATAAGAGGACATACAACTTACATTAGGCTTGCTGTAGTGGTGGAGGGGGCGTTTGGAGGTGATCTCTCATGAGAACATCTCCCACACCTCACTGCTAGTCCCCTTAGTCCTCCTAGAGCTTACTGACACCTGCTCCCCAGCCCAAATTAGCTCCATCCTGCCTCCCTCTGAATCCCAATGGTACTAAAAGCATGAGCAGGGTAGCAGAAAGGAAAATAAGACTGTGACCTGCCTCCCTCAGTCTAGGAGGGAGAAAAGAAATTAGTTTCCCCTCATTAACCCACCCAAACTCCCAATCTTGGATGGAAGCTGAACCAGAAGTGGGAATGAAGACATTAAATCCACGACCACATCAGGCTGGCTGACATTTTGCCCAGCTTTCCACTCTGCTTGCAGCAGCAGCCACCTGGTTGCTAGCAACTTCTGTCCTGACAGAGTGAGTCTAGGAAAAGTGAAAAAATGAAAGTAAAAGAACTTACTGGAACATGTAGCATGATTTTCTTGGAAATTGCTTAAATAACAGGGTTGGGATTAAATGGTGCTGTGCATGCATATTTTGGAGATCAGCAGCCTAAACTACTCTGAAACTTTTGATGAAAATTTCAGTGTCTCCAAGATCACCTCTCTGAGTTTCTGTTGCAAATACAGAGCCATCAAAATGCAAAACAAAGCAGTGCTGCTAAACCAGCACTACAAGAAAAGATGTCCCCAAGTTTAAAAAAATGGTCAAAAGCTAAGGCATGTTCTTATAATTTGTGTATTTAAATGGCTATTTTAACAGCCAATATTTTCACACATCTGGACATACCCTCACTTCTTTCTATCATAGAGAAAAAAACTTCTGAATTTTAATTAGGGAAAATGTAACTTTTCAAAATAAAACCCCCTTTGTATCAGTATACTTTAAAACTAACAGTAGGTAAGATTCATGCCAAAAAATTCAAAGAAGAGTATAGCTGTCATCTCAACGAAATCAATTTAAAACCTGGTACAATAAAACGAGCCCCAGCTTATCCCTCCATCTTCACTACTGGCTATATCCCACATTGCTTGAAACTGCTAACTTTTCCTAAAGCTGCCTAAAAACTTCCTCTGCTGCTTGAACATTAATCCAGAACTCACTGTGGAACTCTGCTGGCGACCAAGTAGAAATATCTATAATGATGTTTCCAGCTCAGCGTGGTGGTGGCAGGATGGCAGCTGTAGAAACCTGGGAAACACTGGGAAAGGTGCAACTCGTGATCATCTCTACCCTACAAAACAGCAACTCTGCCTAACTGCGAAATAGTGAAATAATTGAGATGTTCTTGTAACATAAAGGTAGCTTTTTTCCTAACAATTCAATTCGAAGTCCAAATAAATGAATTCAGAGAAATTTGCTCTCGAATTTGCAGCTACTTAGCATATCTGCTGGTTGATGAATTATAGCTACTGCATCCTCAAGAGAAACCACAGGGAGTCATTTTATTGTCCCTAGTATCCAGAAATGGGATACAAACCCCAAAACTTTGTTTAGATCAGGACTGTGAATGGACAGGCAAAAACATGTGGTGCCTCTTCCATTGAATCTAGTGAAGATCCTGCATTTATCAAGCTGTTCCCACTTCTCCTGGGAAGCAGCTGCAATTCACCTTTGTGCTTTCTGGGCAGAAATGTGCACCTGGGGCTGGGGCCAAGGGTCAGTTGAAACACACATCCAACTCTGCTCCAGGAAAAGGAAGAGAAAAGGCAGGATAGGGATGTTTTCTTTTAAAAAGGCAAAAAAAAAAAAAACAAAAAAAAACAACCTCCCAGTGGTCCCACTGGGGTGTTACAGGGTTTGGGGGCTGTCTGGGGGCTGGGAGCAGGAGGGAACTCCTGTGGAGGGCTGGGCAGAGCCTCACAGCTTGGATTCCTAAGTATGCAAATCCTATCCTTCTGCATACACCATACAGACCTCAGACACCTTCAGAAACTTCTCCAGATATGCAAATAAAGTCTCTAGACTTTAGAAATCAGGAGAAAATCTCAGGAGAAATGCTTTATTTTAGTTACTTATGGTTAACTCAAATGTTGCAATTAATAAAGAGGTTAGCAAATAAAAAATATTTAAGGAATGTGCAAAACACAGCCTTAGACCATAGCTGTCTCTCCCCATTGCTCAGAGGTTTCCTATATAAAGACAACTTGCTAGAACATCAGACTTTCTCTAAAGAAATAAGAAATAAATTGAAATCACACTGTGATAATCCCTGCTGTGATGTTTTCCAGCAAGGATTAGAAAAATTAAGTAGATTTCATCATGTTTCACAAATATATCACAAAGAGCTATGGGCTCAAAATCTAATGTTCTAGCTATGCCTGTATTGACCACACCATTTATTTTGATACAAGTTTTCCCTTTTTCTTAATCAGGTGTCACTTTAAAAGCATGTGAATAGTATTTGGTGAGGACAAGCACTGCTGGGCACTCTGCCAAGGACTATGAATGCTCAGAGGCAGCTAAGAAAGAGAAAAAAGCAACAGTATGAACTATGATGCAAAAGGAGAAAAAAGAAAACTGGACCAAAATTGGAGATTTGGGGAAGAAAATGGAAAAAATCAGTGTGGATGGGTAGAGCCAAAGGATATACTTAAATACAATTACAGTACACACAAGCAGATCAACTGCAGGCAGACAAGTTTTCACTACCAATAGCCATAGCAATTTTTTATATTGTTAGAGACAATAAAACTGTAAATGAATTCAGGCAAAGATATCAAACTTAGAATTCAATTGCATTCTCTGCTTAGACACCTTGGTAATTAATAGCTGAGTTTTTATGTTAAACTTCTTATTGCTTATTATTTATTTCCATATGCCAAAGCAGATATGCATTATTTTCACATTTACCAGTCACACAGGCACATAACCACATCACAGGCACATAACTAACCATATTAATAGTGTATTAAACACACTACAGCAAAAAATAATAACTTTGTAAGTCAAAAACTCCCTTTTCCCTAGCAGAGGCCTCCCTTGCCCTTGACACAGGCTGAGCTCTGCCTCTTACCCAGCCTGTGAAGCTGCACACACAGTCCAGGGACTGTTCACCAAACAGAGTCATTCATTCTCAGCATAAGCTCATATGCCCTAAAGTTTGCTTGCTTATTTTTCAGGTGTACCACTGGGTCTAATAAATTATATCATTTTCCCCCATAGAGCTACCTTCTTATATCATCGCTTGTCACAAATACAGCAGTGCTACTATTCCTAGATATTTTGCAGGGCAAAATTACCAGTGAATCCAGTTGAAGCTGAAAAAAAAGAGCAGTTCTGTGGGTTGTTCTCCAGGACCCCAGTGCAGGGGCCAAGATTAAATTTTATCAATAGTCATTTGTGAAAGAACTGGTTTAATAAGACCTACCTAGAATTGCTGAAAAATTTCATGAGAATCCAGGTTTTTGAGAGTGGAGCTCAATTTCTTCCATCAAAAAAGATTTCTTTCTCTTCCTGAAACCTTTTGCCTTGTGTGACAAGGAGTTTCAACTTTCTGGAAATCCAGTAAGGGTCTTACTGCCAAGAAACCCCTTTATAAAATAACTGATTCTTTACAAGACACTTTGGAGCACAATCATCCTCTTCAGTGAACGAGCTAAAGATTACTGCTAATGAGACAATTGCACATTATCTCAGCACGCATCCTGAAGAACAAATAAGAGGCTGCACTGGCAGTCAAAATCTGGCATTTCCTAAGGAACAAAGGCTTGACTTTGTGACACCTGTGTGTAACTTTTTTTTCACAGAACATTTTGTGCTATTATGCAGATATCTACCAGAATCATCAATAGCTTTTGAGTTTTCAAGTCCCCAGTGGAGACAACGGCAGCTTTGAGGCAATGTGGAAACAGGGAGGGATTGACAACTTAGTGACATGGAACATCATTTTACAGGGATGACTCTGTTGTTACTTCTGCAGCTTTATGCTGGCACTTAAAAAATAGCGAGATGCAGACTATATTTCAGGATCCCTTCTCAGCTTTCTCTAAATCTGATCCTTTCTTATCCAATTGGTAGGCTGTCTGTGACCCACATGTAATTTTCCCCTTACTTAACTCCCCTTGCCAGTATTACTTCTCACATACTCTTTTGTTTTGTCTCCAGGCTTCTCATCAGAATGTTTGCATTCCAGTCTGCCCTACTCACAGAATCACACAACAGCTGAGGTCAGAAGGCACCTCTGGAGGTTGTCTAGACCAACCTCTTGGCGAAAGTGGGGTCAGCAACTACAGCAGACTGCTCAGGGCACTGTCCAGTCAGGTACTGGGTATTTCCATTGAGGGCAACCCCAGAGTCCACCAGGGCAACCTCATCCAATGGTCAACCATCTTCTCAGTAAAGATTCTTCTTATGTATTTCAAATATTTCAGTTGTGCCCACTGCCTCTCCTGCTTTCAACAGCTATTTGTACATATGGATAATTTTCCTCTAAACCTTCTCTTCTCCAGACTAAACAGTCTGGAGCTCTCTCAGTCTCTCCTCTTATGGCAGATAAGCCAGTCCTTGTGGCACTAGTCATCCCACAAGCTTCCCCTTTTTAGTCCCATCTTTGCTGTCTGCCCCAGCTCTAAAAGCCCCTTTTCTCTCAGCAGACCCTGCTCCCCTTGACTTTTGCCCAGTTATTTCCAGCCTCAATCCTTGTCTCCTCTGCACTGCTGCTTTCCGCCTCCTATTCCACCTACACTCTGCTGAACTGACTTTCCGTCCCTGTTTGCTCTCTCACACAGACTTTCTGCCAAGGTTTTTTCCTGTTTGCAGGTTCTCCTCTCCTTCCTTTTTTTTTTTTTCACTCCCTTCCTGTGATGCCAGGAAATCACTAGACTATGAAGAGCACAAGGACACACACTTGTGTCTTACTCTGTTCTGTTCTCTAGATGGAAACTAATTTTGGCAATCCAGAACAACAGCAGTAAAGATGTTCTCAACCTCTAACAGTACTGGTCAGCTGTACTCCAGTGCAGTCAGAATCTATGGGGGGTTAGACTTTGATGCCTTAACAAGTCTGCTGAGATGTGATTTTTTCAAAGGCTTACAACTCCAATGGGATTCTCACAGGAACAGAAAAAGCCACTCCCTTGTCACAAATACTTTGTGAAGAGTCAAGTCCTTGCTTGAAAACTTAGGGATATCATATTTCTTCTGCAGCTTTGGTACAAACAAACATATAGCACTTAGTCCTTGCCTCCAGAAATCTCCAAAGTCTTCTGGATGATTTTTTTTCCTAGGCAAAAGACAACTAAAATTCCTAGCAACTGAGAACAGGGCAAGCAAATAAACATTTCTGTAACTAATGGTTAGCGGCAGTCAGCTTGGTAAACACAGTAAATTCCACAGAACTCTTCTGTGGTGGTGCAAAATTATGATTGTTAAGTTTATTTAGTTTATTGTAATGGTTTGTTCCTTGTACCCCATCTTTGTAGCTGGTTTGTTCCTAACTGCCCCCGGTTAACTGGTTATGTAACTTCCAGTGGCAGTTATGTGCCAATCTTCCTTTCCTGCCTATGTAAACCACTCTTACCTACCCTTGATTGGTTTACCCCACTGGTGTAACACCCCCAGAGATTTATCCTATTGGTTGTGGTCACCTCACCCCTCCCCTCACCACCTGGTTATAAAACCTGTTGTAACAGAAGCTTCTTGAGTGAGTTGGGGCTCAGTCTGAGCACCCTGCAGGTGGTGAGGTGGTTTTCAGTTGCCCCTCAACAAACCCCTGTTTGGCTTACTCGGCTGACTCCTCTCTTCCTCCGTCCCTGTCTGCGACTCCACGCCAGCCACTACGCTCTCAGGAGCCAAGACCCACAGGAATCAGCCCAGCCTGCGCGCCTCGCTGGCTGATCCTCAACCACTGCCGCCGGTGCCTGAGCTAGCCTGGTGAGCAGAGACACTGCAGTCTCTGGTGGCACCGTGACACTCTTCCTCCAGTTTTAGTCTTAATCTTGTTAAGGAAACAGTTTCCATTTATAAAATTAAGTTTTATCTGTTCTGACAAGATTTATTGGCATTTTGGGCACAGACACTACCAAAAGCAATCATAAATTAAATTTTGTTATCTTTAATATAAGACTGAAATACTACAAAAAGTCTGCAATTTTGGGGGATCTCTTACACCTCTTTTGCCCACACCTCTCTTCCCTTTAGTATTGGTGTTTTCTGATGTAAGACAGGTTAGTCAAATACATTAATAAAGCTAACATACTGAAAGGAGGAGAAGACCTCCATTCAAAGGAACCAATGAAGAATTTCTTCATTTTTTTATGTGTAAGGGTTAATTGAGTGTCAGCAGATAACTCCAAATCCAGAAAATTGTCATGCCAATCCTGAATATATAGCTTGACACCAACCAACTGCACTGTAAGAATTTGCAACAATTCCATAGTTATTTTTCATCACAGTGAAATTTTTATCCTAATTTTCCATGATAGGTTTCAATATAGGTATCCTATATTTAGGATAGGAATTTTTTTTGTCTGTCTGTTTTTCATTGCCACTAAGGATCCATTTCTATCTCTAACTCACATCACAGCCGAGAAGCCGACTTCTCTTTCTGAGTATAGTCTGATCAGTGGGAAGATACTTTCCAATATCACCATTTAGGAAAGTGCAGAATGGATTATTCCACAAATTACTTTCTTAATTTAGTGTCAGAATAAACTGCAAGGAGCAAGGGAGTGGAAGAAATTCAGAAACTCAGAAGAGAATATATGTTTAAGAAATAAGGTATTTATGAATATTTGTCCTCTTATATAATCTCACAGATTCGTAAGTCTGTGTTATTCACAGGATTGTGGGTTGAAGCAGCATTTAAGAATAGATGTTAAAGTAACTTTCATTTTTTAGCTTCTTTCAAACTTGTATACATAAATCCATTTATACTTTTCACTAAAATGGATCTCAGTAGAATCTTACTCAAACTACATTTTTGGGGATTTGGTCCTAAAAATAATGAAACGGGAAATTCAGCATAAAATATACTGTTCTCACTGGACAGATATAGAATAGCTTTAAATTCCTAAGAAAGTTTGTAGCATATTTTGGTAGAGCCAGGAAATCTTGCAAAAATGGGAACTTTCATGTCAGTCATTCTCCATTAAATTTTTGCTCAGAGGTAAGGACAGATTGCTACACTGCATGGATAAATTAGGAAATACAAGGATGAGTAAGACCTCCTCCTCTTTGGAGAAATTCCATGGTACTTGAAAGTAGAATCTACAATGGATATGCCATGCGAAGGATGAGGCAATTACAGCAGCCTTTGTATAATTAAAAGTGGTTCTAATTCTGGCATTCTGTCAAGTACTTGAAGACAAGAAAGTATTTGTAATTGTGGCAGTTTTCCAAATTCAAGATGTGCATGACAGGACTAACTCCTTGCCTTGGTAACTAAACATGAACCACTAATGGGAGTCCTTTGAAAGGAAATCTGACCTAATGGAGATCAATAAGAAACTTTGGCAGATTAGGTATGCATTGTGCTCTGTGCCTGGACAGGATAGAGAGAAATTTAGATGCACAAAGTGAATTAATTAGGCATCACCATTGAAATTCACTGGTTTTCCCCAGAAAGCTGCTTCCAACAGTGACATTGCTAACAGATAATAGCATTTCCATGTCATAGAAGCTGTAGTTGAAGAGCTTCCAGTTACTGAGTGATTTAAAAAGAAAAAAAAAAAAAAAAAAGAAAAAAAAGAAAAGAAAAGGAATTTGGCAGGAAACACAATGTACCCTTAGGTACGGTTTTATGATAAGAACTCCTATATAGGTGTATATAAGAAACACGCATGCAAGTAACTGAATTTTGTGGCAGAAGTTTAACATCTGACATTAAACAGTAGCTTTTAAAATTATGACTACATGGGTTTGGGTATGGATGAAGAAAAACAGAGAGGAATGCTGGTTAATATTTATGTTCATCCACTGGTTGAACTTCGTAAATGTGTTTTTCCTGAAAGTTAATGTTTGACACCAGACCACTTTATGACTAATGAAGAAAAAACAAGTCTAGATGTGGACTCCAAGATGTGCAGTCAACACAACAAGAATATGCAGTGATATGCCTGAAAAGTCTCTTCTTGCTATTTACAATGCAAATATAAGGAGTCTAGGGATAATGGATATGTAAGAATAGTATTTGTAATTATTCTGACCAAAGACAACTTGCCATTTATCACCTCAACATTCTTGAGAAAAAAAGACAGATTTTTTTTTAAAGGACTATTTAATTTTTCACCTTGGTGTTCCACCAGTTATACAACAAACTGAATTATTACTAAAATAACACAGAGCTAGGATACAGGGATACTAAGCAGCAGGTCATAAGAAATATGTTAAGGTTTGACCCGGTTCCTCTCCCTGCTGTTTAAGAGGCAAGCCTAGCATGCAACATTTGACATGCCTGTAGAGCTTTCCCTCTTGACAGAAAAATATCAACAAACTATACAGCTCTGCTACACTTTGAGAAGGTGAAATACAGCCTTCAAAGGTCTTGTAACAGAATGATACAAATACAGTTCTTTCTAGTGAAAACGTGACAACAGAGAGACAGGAACAGTGTTTCCTTTATTAGCTTTCTTCTCACTCTACTCACCAGGCAGAAAGATCTCTTTCAATATGAAACTGACTCATCACGACACCAACTATAAAATCTCGGTAAAGTTAGGCTTAGAATAAAGCCTAATGTCGGACACATTTCCACAGATGCTCCAAAAGGAGTGTCTTTTTATTCCAGCACCTGCCATCTATGCATGTTTGCTTTCCTAAGAAAAAAACATGTTGTCTCCTCAGGGTCTAAACATGAGTGCATCAGGAAAGGCAGAAATCAGCCTGACCCCTCACTTTCAAAGCATATTCACAGTGTTGTACAGCAGGTCAGAGGGGAGACCACCTCTGATCGGGATGCTTGAATGTTGTACCTGTGCAAATGATACACACCCGCCTGCAGCTGCCATCTGGCACTGGCCTACCCAACCTGGGTTTTCTCATTTTAAGTTCACTCTCTCAAAACGCTGTGTTCCCAAAAAGGTGCTTTTGATTTTTCTTGAAGGCCAGAGTATTTTAGATTTCTTTTCAGTCTAGAAAAAAACACTCTGTGACATCTTACCTGCAGCTTGTGTCACATCCGATTTATTTTACAAAAAGCTGTGGAATTTGTTCCTCAAATTCTACAGATCTATTAGAAAGTGCAAGTCACAGGGCTCAGAAATTAAGACCTAATACATCTTCTTCCTACTAATGTAAGGCATGGGAAGCAGCAAGCAGCCAGCAATCAAAACAAAAATAGAAGGGAAAAGAAAGCATCAATGAAGTCACACCATCACTGTGGACAGCTGGGAAAGTCACAATTCTGCCCACTTAATTTATTTAATTTTGGAGAGTGTTTCCTTTTATAAACATGTTTAAATGCAGAGTGCATAACTGTAAGCAAATCCTAAAACACCCCTACTTTCCTTTCAGGCATGCTACAATTCCATCTAATCAAGATAAACAATTCACTCTAATGAAACTTAAACATATTAGTGACAGTTGAACATGTTTTGCATTATATAGCTAGGAAAATTACATATCTCCTCCATATAGAAATTAACTTCTGTAACCCCATGAACAATAATTACAATCAACTAAAATGAAAACAAAACACGACAAAATGCACCTTGCAATTTGTCTCCTCAACAAAATTACACAGTACAGAAGGGAAGGTATTCCATCACTTAACTCAGTAGTGGTGCACCAAATGGCTAATGGAGCTTCTTCACTTACTGCAGATTGCTCCAAATTCCTAGCCAGCTAAGATGCAACAGACACCATACACACAGCTTCTTTTAAATATTAACATGAACACAATCCAGCTGATCTCTATACTATGATATTTCATCTTTTTATTTCCTGCAATGAAAAAGAAAAATTCAGAACAAGATACCTGTTACTCACACCTCAAATAGAATGGTATGGGTTTCAAATGGGAAGGAAAATAAATCAACCCAACCACATCTTTGAACACATTATTAGGATCAGTTAAAACAACAAGAAATATACATAAACTTTTAAGAAGCAAAACTTAAAGGAGCACCAGTGAATGAGTTAAGATTTCACTAATAGTGTTTGCTTTCATCTTGACATACCAAAAAAAGGAAGAACATCACTGGTCATCATATGTAAGTGTATCCATGACAGTAAACTAATTTAAATCACTGAGATATCATTTGAGCACTACAATGAAAAGAAATGAAAAAATATGAAATTAAGATGGAAAGCCCAAGGCTACATCCATAATAGATAAAATCTGGGGTCAAGAAACAAAAATAATGTGTTAGAATTTTTAACAATTGTCAAAAAATGCCTTTCTGCCTGCTTTCCTGCAAGTACAAGTATCATTAATTCAATTCATTCCAATAAAACCACAGTAAAGTTACACTTCACAAAAAACACCATAGTCAGATCTGTATTTAGAAGAGCTTTAACCATGTAAAGAAATAAATATAGATAATATAAAAACAAAAATATATTTCAAAACAAAGGATGTACTACTTAAGAAAACTGGAAATATAAAGCCATGAATTTTGCAGTGTCAAAACATACTGGACAGAATATTTGAAGGTAAACATCACTTCTGTCTAAATGTAAAAGCAATTATCTCTCCCTCTGTATTTCATCAAGATATTATAATTCCCCATTTAAAGAACAGGATGGTAACTATGCACGCCTTATTTTCATTGTATGTATTCTCCCTGCTTCTCTCTGCCCCTTTTTTCATAAAGTGACTCCTAAAAAGAGATGATAAAAGTGTATTTTATGACAAGGGAATTCAAAAGAAGGGTCTAAAGAAAATTTTCTACTTTAACATCATTCTGCTTTACATGACTTAATTTTTTTGCAGGAAGAAAGGCATCCTCTAGTACACATGAGGATCAATAGTCTGAAAATACTTCTTTGGATATTGAAAGGGTGGTGAGACACTGACACAAGTTCCTAAAAGAAACTGTAGAGGCCCCAGCCCTGGAAGTCTTCAGGTTGGATGGGGCTCTGAGCAACCTGATATACCACATAATCTTATCACAGAATTGAATGGGTAGTAAGGGACCTTAGAGATGGATCAGTTTGACACTCTCTTGTCTCCAAATGACATGACACCCTTGCCTCCAAATCAGAGGGACATCTGATGTGTGAACCATTTGGTGGATAAGGATTTGGCTGGAAAGTAGCACTCAAAGCGTTGGGATCAAGGGCTCGATTTCCAAGTAGTCCCCAGTAAGTGGTGGCATTCCTCAGGGGCTGGTGTTGGGACCAGAGCTGTTTAACATTTTTATTGGTGACATGGACACTGAGATTGAGCATTGCCAACAGCAACTCAAGGGATGGAAATCACACACTGGAGGGAAGGGATTCACAGGCTTGAGAGGTGAGCTTCTGTGAACCTCATGAAGTTCAACAAGGCCAAGTGCAGGGTCCTGCACCTGGACTGGGACAATTCCAAACACAAATACAGGCTGGGCAGAGAGTAGTGATAGGACAAGGAATAACAACTTTAAACTGAAAGAGAGTGGATTTCAATTAGATGCCAGGAAGAAATTCTTTTTCTGTGAGGGTGATGAAGTACTAACACAAGTTGCCCAGACAAGCTATGGATGTTCCATCCCTGGAAGTGTTCAAGGCCAGGTTGGATGGGGCCCCAAGTAACGTGGTCTAATGGAAGGTGTCCCTGCTCATGGCAGGTGATCTTTGAGGTCCCTTCTCACACAAACCATTCTATGATTCTATGTTTTGGTGATTATTGGCTTGAGTGTATTGTGGTACATTGACAAGTTAAAAGAAATTAATGCATTCATAAATTGAAATAGACTTGATGTAAAAAATCTGATGTTATCAAGACTAAAGTGTGCATTGTAAAGAAGAAGCAGTATTAGAATTTCAATTATATTCAACAACTTCTTAAACACCTACCTGCCTTGAAATCCATGTGTGACTAAACATTTTGTCTTAGAGGATGATGAAGCTGAATCATTTATGTGAACATTATTTGTACATTTGGGCCTGGACTTTGAGTCTATATAAAATTAAAAGTATTAATTGCTCTTGTTCTCCCTGATGTCTTTATCCTAGCCAACAAATCTCAGACATTCTCGTAAGGAAAAAGAGGTGGAGAAGTGCAGAAATAATAATAGCAGAAGTAGCTTCTGATCAGAATGAAATCATAAACCCTTCAGCTGAAATCAGCAACACCATGCAAGCTTGATATCCCCCAGTTATCACACCACTTGGAGGGTGCAAGGGTGAGAAGCTGTGAGAAGCTGAAAAAGCAGCACAAATTCATTCATTTCCAGTTTTAAAATTCAAATTGAGCTGCCTGCTGAGAAGCTGATAAGCTCTCTAGTAGAGTATAAAGTGTACACAGACCTTAAGATCTAGCACAGGTGGATTATGTGTAATGAAGTAAAAGGAATAAATATCATCTAGGGTGAGCAAATCCATCACAACTGTTATCCATGCAAGCAAAACAAAGCACAAAATGCAGCTAGAGTTATGAATATAAATATCTAGAAGAGTATATAAATGTTACATTTACAAAAATGTGCCTTGGATTTCCCAGTAAAGTCAACTTCCATGGGTACCCATTATATATTTAGGTGAACATAGAGCAGAAGGTAGGGAGCTTTCTCCTTCAGCTGTACAGTTAACAAAGAGTGATCAGAAGCAGAAAGGAAAATTTTTAAAGGAATTTCCTTAAAGCTAAAAAAAAGACTTCATCCCACTCTTGCTTGAATAAATGTTTAAATGCAACTTATATACACATTCAAGGTTGTTGTGCACTATCTGTCATGTAACACCTCCACCTCTGATAGGGCCACAGCTGTGAAGCAGGTAATAGTGTTACTCAAGCTCCTGGGTGCTTTCTTCTGTTGGGTTTGAGCCAGTTTCTTTTCCTCCTTACTCCTCATCTAGAATGTCTCCTGATAACTATGCCTCAAAAAAAACCCCAAAACAGAAAAAAAACCCAAAAAAATCCCCAAGAACAGACACAACAAAACAAAATCATTAATGTAAAGTGGCTAAGCCAATAATGCCCCATGTTTCCTTGACTTTTGGTTATGCCATTCTCTTGTTTTTATCTTCTCTTCTAACTTATTTACAGCAAAGACTGATTTTTGTTTTTCCTTCAGACATATACTGGGTCTATTAAATACAAGCCTTATGCTATTTCAGAGGAAAATGGATGCTTTTCTGCAACACAGAGGAGATAATTTTCCAATTTCCTAACATTGGAAGCAAACGAGTTAAAAAGAAAAAAAATGTGTATAACTACTTGGAATAAACATTACTGAATGTTGTTCATCATGGTAATTCACAGTACATTAGCAAATATTCTAAAGCATTTTGATACTCAAACCATTTTGAAAATAGGAATATATTTCAGGAAAAATTATATGGTAAGTGAGCCAGAGCACAAATTAGTATTGGCTGTAATTCTGTTCCATTTAATTTGTTTGTTTGGGCTCACTACATATGGGCAAACTCTCAGAAAACTAGTGCTTCTTTACTGCTCCACTTGCAAATGTGTACTGGGGCAGTGACAAGTTGTAGAATTGATACTTCAATATTCTTTCTTGAGCAGTGAAACTACTTTGATACCTTGTTTGCCAACCCTACATACAATGCGCAATTGCTTTAAATATGAACATTTTTCCAATACAAATGAACAGCCTAAAAAACATGCAGCAGAGGGGCACAATGGAAACATTCTCCTTGGTTTGTTGTAATTAGCAAATTATTTACTATAGGTCAGTACCACTGTTAAATTTTGAGACATAGCTTCTACATTCCTTCCATGTAAACCGAATTTTAACTCTTGCAAACACACCAGGAGGTCAATGAAAGATTCAATTTTCAGACTGCCAGCTCTGAAGTAATTCTGTTTTAGCATATATTCACAATTTTCACTGCACTTATCGACTCCTCACTTCAATTTACATATAATTCAGTGGAAAGGTATTGATGGTATTTAAAAATACCTGTTCTAACATTAAAATCACTACATTAAGAGGAGCCAGTTACAAGAGTCAATGGCCAAATAATAAATATTTTTAAAAAACCAGGAGCAATAAATGCCAAGATAATATTGGTATTGGAAAGCAAAATGTTATTGAGTATTATACAAAAGACACTTTCAGAATTTGAAGTTGTAGATGGAAGATCAAGATTGTGAAATTTCTTTCAGGGTTTCAGGTTATCTAATTAGTTTTCATATCAAGCATTGATGAGAGCTCATTTTATTTGACAGCTCAGACAATATCCATGCCACAGTTAACCACATGTTGCTGCTTGGCTACATCCTGGTTTTATGTCAGCAGCACAGGTACCTGTGGAGGACCAGGGATGAGGCAGCATTGAGCTGAGCAGGTAGGGGCTCTCTGAGCGTGTTCAGGTACCTAGGTAGTTGTTTTGTTTTGTTTTGCAGTTCTACCAGTAACTTAAGATGGCTAGTTTAAAACTTGCCCAGGTTTACACACATTTCAGCAAGATTTGACTCTATGACTTACATGTCTACCAGGCAGATGGAAATTGAACAGGAAGTCAGAAATAAATCCCTGAATTCCATTTAAGTATGCATATCACTTAATAATTCTTTAGAAAAACATTCATTTTAGCATGTTGTAGTTACCTTTACTATGCAGGTTGAGAATTTCTCTATACTTATCAGTCAGTACTTCTAAGAGAGCCTAAAGGTTTGAGAATGCTCAAGTTACCCTGAAATATGTTGTGGTCAATAGGGGCACATATTTTGGATCCAGGCTTATCCTTTCTCTTGTCTCTCAGTGAGTTCAGTGCTCTAATTTTGTTGTTGTTGTTGTACAAAATTTTGGCTTAACTAACAGGTTTAGTCATGGTGAGTATAGCTCTGCAGCTCACTCAGCAAGTGCTTCCTCCCCTTTTGGCAAAGCAGATGACTTGCAGATTCTTCAGTACTCTTCAGAGGGCCATTGGGGTTGGGCTGATAGCCCAGCAGCATTTCTCTCTGATTTCCAAGAACAGCAATCCATCCTTTCCTCGCAGGACAGCTCTGGACTCCCCCCTCCACACACCACATAGGGGTCAGGATATCCCAAATACTACTCAAAGCCATAAGCTCTGTTTTGCACTGGCTACCTGTAGGTGACAGCTCATTCTGCCTAAAGTAACCTCAGTCTTGGTTTCTGATTTCCCTTAAGAAGACAAGTCAGAAGATATTGATAAAATAACTTAAAATGTAAACCTGAGACTCAAGTGACACAAAACTAGCAGAGTCACCAGCCTTGGGTGTGAGACTGAGGCTAGATGGGTATTTCAGAGACTAAGGAGGTGGGAAATCTCCGTTGGCTAATGGGAATAGACCATGGAAACTTTGGCCAAAGCTGGGTTTGTGGTGGTCTGAGCTGCCATGCATAACTAGGTGAAGTCACTTATACATAGCCATACAGAAAACTCTAATTTACAGTATAGGAAGGAAAAAGAAAGAATGCTAGACATCACAAAACTATTAGTTGCTCCCCAAATGTTATAAACTTACAAAATAGGAGGACATAGGCTTCTGGTGTGAAAAGGCTCTATTTTGTAAGGGATAACGAGAGGAAAAAAGCAGAGCCTGCCCATCTCAAATCCTTTGCGGTTGCAGTAATCATAGCGACAAACATCAACACTTCTGAACACAGACTATGCCCGATTCCTCCCTGTGGACCTATTGGCAACCACAAAGTCCAAAGCACGACCATAAACTGTATTCAAAAACAGGAAAGTGCAGGAGAGAAGATGAGCTCAAACTATGGGTCTCTGATTAAGACAGACAAAATTCTCAGCAGTAAACCAACAAAATAGGTTAAATAATCTAAATATTCATTAAGTTCCATATTTCTTTCCCTCTTCTTATTCTTTCTGCTCTTTAAGCAAAAAAATCAGGAAAGTCAATGTAAAACAATCTTAAAATCCTTTGCATAATGTATTTTTTCTGTGCCCAGTGGTATCTGAATTCACCCAAATGGCATATTCAGTAACAACTGTATATATTAAAAAGGTATTTTAGGTTTTATGTCTGAAAAACTACAATTCCATCCTTTATGGATCATCCAATCCACTAACAAGAAAATTCATTCTGTTTTTGAACTCTACTGGACCAGAAACTACCAAGCCTGATGAACCTTAAGCCTGATTTATAGGACTGTTAAACTATAACATGTAACCAAAGTCAGGCATGGCTCCAGCACAGGAAGCTCAGCCCTCCCTTGGGTCTCATTTCCTCCCCTCTTGCCACAACAGGAGCAGCTTGCCCATTCTCCTGACTCTCACTTCACAGAATCATTAGCCTATTAACCAGCTGGATCTGAGAAGCAGGCTCCAAAACTATGAAAAAGCCAAGGGCACACTGAAGAAGGGAGGCATAATTCACCTTGTCCCTGGAAGTAGCCCTGCAACAGAGCTTTCCTAAATATCCAGATGAAAAGACAGAAGGGCACTGTGGAATGGGTTGTGGACAGGCTGAACAGACCAGAGGGGGGTTTCCCTCCCAAATCCAAACTCAGTATAGTCCCCACAAAGTCTGACATTGATGCTTCAAATTTACTTGAGCTACTTCAACCAAGGAATAAAAGCTCAAAAGATATTTTAAAGCACCAATGAGCCATGTAATTTGGGGCGGAGGGGAAAAAGGGAAGCACGCCCTAATGTTCACTTCTGACAAGCCAGGCATAATATTATATTTCTCATCTTTTATATTTTCAGAACTTTATTTTATCCCTTAGAGGGTTTAAAGACAATATTGAAATATTGAAATACCATGAAAATGTAATGAAATGAATACCATGAAAATATTGGCAAGTTCAGAAGGCTCCCCCATTTCCTTTTCCCATGAAAACCTCAGTAGAGGTATTCTGTCCTCTGGTAGTAGTAGCACAGGAGGAAATACTAGGGAAAATTTCCGTGGGCTGCTCCTGACCCTCTGAGGCAGACTGTCCTGTCTCACAAATACAGCATACTCATAAGGAGGTAATGATCGTCAGGGTAGTTGAAGAAAGTAGCATCACAAAATACAGGTCTTGTGGAAGATGATACCAGTTAGTCACTGTTTTAAATAACTTCACTCATCATTTAATGTGGAAAGTAGAACTGTGAATAAACTTGTTAGTTTGGCATGTAGGGGTGGCCAAGAAACAGAACAAAAAGCTAATCCTGCAGCATGAAAAATAGATTAGGAACCAACTACTAGTATTTTTTACTTTATTGTTTTCTTTTTTGTTTTCTTTGTTTACTTTATTGTTTTCTCTTGTTAAGCATGTCCATATTTTTTCTTCTTTATCCAGGTTGTCATTCAGACAACTCTGACAGGATCCTAAAAGGAGGTTTACCCTTTCAGAATCCATTCTTCTGTCTATAAAAATCTCCCTTCACCATGACTAGAAACATCTTCATCCCCTTTGGTCTTAACCTTGGATGAGAACACAGTTCAGCCAAATTGCTGTAATTCTGCTGGGACTACTCAAATGAATAACTACAGACATTTTTATTTTCAAGGCTAGGATGTAATGATAATGACACCTGAATTTTTTAGAATTATCAGAGCCAATGCTAGAGAAATTTTGACAAATATTTCAAAATATTTCAAAAGCAGTTCAGGCACTTTGGGCTTTGGAGTCACTAAGGTTTTTTTTTTTTTTCATCTATCCTACAGCTTTCGTATTAAATTCTGTACTTTTTTTAACATGACAAAGACCACATCAAAGTTGCCCGCAGTGTGAAAAACAGGATCAGTTAGCAACAGCTGCATTATTCCATAACAAACAACACAAAAGAGATGTCATATCCCCGTAGTCTGTATCCCATGCTAACAGAGGCTTTGCAACGCCTTTTTTGCAATATTCTTCAGAAGGTTGTCAGGAACACCACCCACTCAAGCTAACTGTTCATAATTAAGAAACATGAAGTAAAATAGCTTGTGGAATATATCAGCTACCCTAGTTTCTCTAATATCAGCAAACATTCAAACCACACTCAAGCCTCACTGTTAGTAGCCTTAGAAGTAGCCCATGACAGCCAAATAAATTACTAAGAGGTGTATAAGTAGCATTCAAAATCCTGCTAAGGGCATTACAACTATTGACACAGTGAGAGGGATTTTGGGGATGGGTTTCTTCTTGATTTGGGTGAGGCATTTTTTGGTGGGTCTTTTTTGGGCATTCTCTATCTCGTAATATTATTATTATTATTATTAAAACAGAAACTATTTATGTATTCTGCTTTAATGTCTCCTCCAAAGGTTCAACAGAAAGGTGTTACATATTTTTGTATCTCTAAAAGTTTGACTGCTCACTCAGAGGGGGAGACAGAAGCATGGAATTACAGGGCAATCACCCTTAATAAAGTTGCAGATGGAAAGATAACAGAAGCGTTTTAGAAAATGAACAGTCACAGAAAGATTTGTATTTCAATTTGTTCAGGGATTTTAAGGGTTTGAAATAGCTGACAACCTGACGGGAGGATCTATCACTAGGATAAGATTTAAAAGTAAAAAATAATTCTTTAATTTTTACAAGGAGAAACTGAAGAGAGTGAAAGAAGCCCATACTCACAGTCCAACAAAATCCAGAGACTTAATAAGGATGGAAAACACATTATAATTTTGAAAGACCATTTGTTTCCAGGATCAGATTGCGTGTATTGCAAATCACACAACAGGATATAATTAAGCAATAACACATGCCAGGCATAAGCTTCTGAGCAGTCAGAAAACACTATAGATTTCAGAGAAAAAAAACCCAAAAGAACAACAAACCAAAGCAAAACCCCCCCACAGTTTACTTGTTACTTATCACAGTTTGTACAGCTTTCCTACTGCTGCTCTCGGCATGCACAATGTATATATTCACTCTGGTGTACAGGCGCGTGAAACTGTGTCCGATCATATCTCATAAATCCTTAATTGCTTCTTATTTATAAATCAAGGCCAATTCTGAACACAATACAAAAGGCAGAATCTTCTCTGTTGAGATCACTGTAATCATTTTATTAAGTGTTATGGGTGATAAAAGTTAACCTTAGCATGTACTGGCACATTTTTATGGTTGAAAAATCCTCTGTCCTAGCCTGTAATCATTTTGTGACTCTACTAACAGCAGATGGCCAGCTGACCATGCCACAGGGAAAAACACCAGTGTTTTCTCCATAGGTCTAACTTTAGGGATGAAAACAACAGTAAGACCTTTTCTTCTTAAAGTGTGCTCAGTGTTATGCCTTGAAGTTTCATTTCTTATAAGTAAGCAGCAGTTGTTCGGTATAACTCAACCAATTTATATTCAGCTGTGAAGTTATTACTCTGTGTGCTGCAATTTAGATTTAAGCTTTCCTAGCACTGGCATCTTCCTTAAGAAAAGTAACGTCTAAGCAAACAGAGATCAAGCAGCAGCAACAGTGCAACAGTTGAAAATGTACTTGTGAGATCACACTACTCTCAGAATAAGGACCTCTGAATAAAACAAGAAAAGAAAATAGTTTTGCATACAGTTTCACTGAGCATTTTGGTAAATCATTGCTCTTCAGGGATGTACTAACAGTTTATTGTTTAGTTCCACTCTGAAGTCTTCAGTCACTTGAAAAAGGCACCAGGAGAGATCTCCGTAGGTGACGGAATCCTTCAAACATACCAGCCATCACAACAAGAACAAACCATAGGTGAAAAACGGATTCTTTATTTGCTCACGAGAACCATCTATCTGTTGACTTACAGCCCTCCACCTGACTTCTTCTTCCACAGCAGAAATACAGGACCAACACAAATCAGTTTCATAAAACTTCATCTGCTTTACAAGAAACCGACTGAACATGCAGGCCTCCTTCCCCCTCAGAGGAGGATTGAGCCCTGGAAAACCTCAAGCCAATTCCACTTGGACAAGAACACAAAGCCCTGAGCAACTGCCATGTGTTTGATCCTGGCTTATGCTCAGGTAAGTTGCCATCTTCCTGCTGTAAGTCAGGGATTTCAGGGGCACCTACCCATGGAGGGAACACCTATCAGACCATTCAAAGCAGGTAAGTTGAAAACTTCAGAATGATCAGTTAAGGGAACAGCATATGCCTTAATAGAAATTACAAAGCCACTTCAAAAAATTATGGATGGAAGCCTAAAACTCACCACAAGCTTTCTTTTGCTCAGCTCAAAATCAGCAGCCTTCCAAATATGATACATTCTCAGTATACTGTGCTATTTATTAATAAGCCTCTCAGTTCCACAAGGGAACCTCAGAAACAAAACTGTTAAGCTACAGGAAAGACACAACCTTACCCTCCTCCCCAAATATATAGGTTACAGTAATTGTTCTTGTGCAAACAATGTGGGGTGCCTGCTAGCTATAAAACAATTTTAATAGTGGCACTCTGGTCTTAACTGATGTGAAGAATGGCTGCTTGCTGCTGCTACATCAAATATGTTGTTCACATGTATATAAAATATACTGTGTGCCAAATGTTTGTGGCAGGACTAAGAAAAGAAAGTGTATTCTATGTTTGGCCAATACATGTCTTGAAGCAAGTGAATTTAATTTCCTTCCTTTGCTCCCTCCCACTCCTCCCCCCCACCCCATGCAACTAATCTAGTCCACAATCTTCAAGTGCCCTTTTTCCCCTCCAAATGAGGAAAAGTTTTCATACACACATCCTTTGGTCAAAAGCAATCAAACCTATGAGGACTTTTTTTAGAAAGAGGAAACGCAAAGGACTCCGGATTCCCCTGTCCAGCCAGGCATGGCTGCAATCCCCAAAGTACCCATTGTAGATTGTGATCTATGGATGAAAGATAACATACACTTGCCAAGTTCTATTATAAGTCTGTGTTTTTATGTTAAAAACTTGCTCGAAGCTCAATTTCTGCTACATTTAGCCTTTATGTATCTTCACTGAATAAGGAAAGAGGCAGGAAATACATACTTGAGATTTCTAAAATAAAGCAGCAGATTTCTACACTGTATCATCTCTGACCTTGCAAGTTTGATACATATATCTTATTCCTCAGGGCAGACATTTAGTGTAGAGCTCAGAAACCCACTACATTCAGTTTTGAAAAGAAGAAGAAACAGCACAGGCAAAAGAGCACTTTTTAAGACTTAGTAACAATAGTTTACAGAAGGGCTATGTTCCAGTCCCACTCACTTTTAGAAATGAACAATAAAGGAAAGAAAAATAATCAGAAAAGAAGAAAAAACAAACAAACAAAAATTCAGAAAAGAAAAGAAAAGAAGAAAAATAAACAAACAACCCCCCCCCCCATAGAAATAAAGGTGAAAAATAATTTTTAAAAAAATGAAAGGAGAAAAAATAATCTGAGGGAACCATACAGCATTCTGTACAGCAATCCTGCCTTCTTACTCAAGAAAAAGATAAGTCACTGTCACAAAATTCTCCTTCAAATACTGGTTGTGCCTCCACCCATGTGTCATTCAGATTAACTTTTCAGGACAGAAGGTAGTTTTCCATTATCTCTCTTTATTTACACAGAGCATCTCTTGTGGGCAGAGCAAATTAGATTCTCTTCTCTTATGACCTTTTATTCACAGCAATTCCCTGTCTGGATAGCAAGCAGGATACACAATGACAAAAAGAACAGGCAGGGAAAGAGACCTCACAAACAGCTCAAGACAGGCATTGGCTAGGAATGAAACTGCTTACTGAACATGATGCCTTGAGAGGCCACCTAGAACAGAGGCTAGACAGCGTTAAAGGAATAAAGTAGATATTTATTAAAAAGGCCTTAATAGGATACACCTTAGGCAGTACAAGAGCCTGGCCGAGGCTACACCCAGGACGCACAACAGATCACACGTTTTCACACTTTTATGAGTTTTGGTCCATTTGCGTATCGGGGTTATTTGTCTAATTACAGCTTCAGGTTATGAAGTCCCATCCTCCCAGATTGTTCTCCTCAATTCGCTGTTGTTTGTACTTTTTGGGTCTGAAGCTGCAATGGTGTCCTTGGAAAAGCAGGCTGGAAAAAGCTTGTTTTGTCTAACCACACTGTGAAGAGAATTTGCTAACACTTTATATGAAGTTCAGAGTTATATACCAATGCAGTACAGAATCTGAAAAATATGAAAGCTAAAACTACAGGCATCAAATGAAGTCAGCTTGGGAGCAGGTGCTGGCTCAGGATTATGAGCCTCAAAAAAATGACCACCCAGATGTCTCCTACACAATACTAATACCCCAGTGAAGGTAGCTGCTAAGGATTTATTTATCTGTTTAGAAGTTAGTTTCAACATACATCTCATAAAGCTATCACCCCCAAGAGCTGCTTCCCACAATATACAGGATTATTCCAGAAATTTCTGACTGTGGACATGGGCAAAAGAAGTGATCAGCAACTATTTGAGAGCCTGCCTGTCTGTATTTCTCTGGAGTTTAACTACTTTGGTTTTTTTCTAGCACTCACCATCAGAGCTTTATTCTCCGCAAGTTTTGGTCCACCCACGGTATCCTATTTTATTTGACACCTTTGCTGTTTTATCTGGAGTTAATTGCAAGTCTTGTAATAGTTTACCTGTGTAAATGGTCCATGGTCTGTGGTTTCTATTCAAAGCCCTTTTTCCTCCTGTGACATTCCTTTCCATCAGGGAAAAAAAAAAAAAAAAAAAAAAAAAAAAAAGTAGACAGCCTAGTACAGCCAAATTTACCTTGTTTTTACCTTTCTCCTGAGCTTTCTTTTGGAAATGTAACACTTTTGATGTGAGTGCTGTGTACTTTATAATTCTGAAACACATATTTCCTCCATAATTCTCTGGCTTTTTTACAACTATTTTCTCCTGCAATTCTTTACTGCCGTTAAAGTGCTGGAAATGTCTCCATTTCCATTAACTTTCAGCTGGGTTGGACTTCTTAACGTTTGAATTCTTCTACTCCTAACAGTGAATTAGTTCATTCATATTTCCCATTCTATTCAAACAATGGGGGAGAAATAGGCATTATTTAATGCTGAAGCTTAACTCAAGCCCTGTCTAACACATGACATTTTATGACGTGACTAGTTCTAGTAGTTATCTTAAAAGCCAAACATCATTACAAGCCATTAATGTTTCTGCTGACTCAAATGCTGAATAGCAGTCAAATGCAACTGCAAAGTAGTTAATCTTGTATTAAAAGTCACAAAGGGATCCAGAATTAATGCTGAAATTCAGCGATCAGCTCATGTTAAGAATAAAATTAAAAACAGTTAGAACTGGTATTATACAGAGCACTAAAAATCACATGTAGAATCTAAATGCAATGAACTTCTTAAGAATTAAAAATAGTCATCCTAAACCCAAACTTTCGACAATGTCTTTTTCCCCGCCTTCTTCAGCAAGAATGTTTGGGCTTTTTTTTCACTATTTCTTCCTTCTGAATCAGTCAACTAATGCATAAAGCAAGAATTTCTGGAATAACCTTCATTTCCATATCAATAGATTGAGAGATCAAACACAAGATTTTCAATTATCAACTAAATTTATACAGTTGAAGAGACCATAGTACTGAAAAAATCCCAAAACAAAAAACACACAAAAATAATGTAAAAATAATCCACAAGCCCCCTTACTCAGATTCTGCATTGTGAAAAAACTGAATAAAACCACAAAAACTATGATACTCTAATCAACTTCTGATTTTCCTTTTCTGTGTGCATAAGCATTAGGATTTATGATAAAAGCTTTCTTTTGAAGGTTGACAATTGGTGTGATATATTTTAGAGAGTCCTAGTTTGTAAAGGAATGCAAGCAAAAAATCTTTTTTACCATTTTCACTCACCCTACTTCTCCACGTATGTCTACTAGATAATTATGTGTTTTATGATTATAGCAGGAAGCAATTTGAAACACTACTATACTTGAATTTTTAATTAAAATTATATAGTGTCCTCATTGCTTACTGGGGTGTGTTATAATTATTTAGCTTAGCAGCAACCATTAAAAAAGTAGATCTATTACTTACTGAATGACATGAGACAGATGGTTTGTTTGTTAAATATTGTTTCTAACTTCTTTTTTTGTGTGTTCTTGTGCTCACTGTCGCATTGTTCTTAAACACCAGAGTATTTCTCTAAGCACCAAACAATACAGACTGATGAGCCCGGCATTTTAATTCTCATTAATATATGTCCTCATAGATAATAAGCAGATTTCCCCAAAGTTTGGTCATTTCACATAAAGAAAAGCTTTAAAAGTAGCATACTAGAAAAAAAGTATGTAGCATACTATAAAAAGTAGCATACTAGCATAATAGAAAGAACTTTTTAAACAGGCCTTTAGAACACATCAAGAAGTAGTCAATAAGGAGATAAGTACTTCTTAAAAGTCTTTTGGTCTTTTTGGTTTTTTTTCAATTTCATGCAGTGGCAATTTCTGAAGGAACCAATGACTAGGCAAAAGCAGATTTGAGATTTATGATCTCAAATTTCCTTTCTGATGACTACATCTCTGAAAATGGGCTTTGACTGTTCTTGGCTCACATGACTTTTTACAGCATCTGTTAAAATAATAGCACTTAAAAATATGGCTTCTTTCTAACAGGCGACAGTCCTTCACAACAATTTAAAGCTGTAAAACTTCAGATAAAATACTTCATCCTCAGAGGGTGTCAGATCAAGCTATCAACTAGATATCATGGAGAAAATGGTACTAGATCTACATGGAAGCACCATCTTTATACCAGTTAAAGAGTGCTTTGGTGGTCAGAAGCCAGTGATGGAGCACCTCTCGAGCTGGCCTGAATACAATGTCTGGGACTGCAACATGGTTTACAAACATAGAACTATGAGGAAAACAAGCTGGTTGAGTAACATTTTAAGTGCATAATGCCTCAGTCTGTATGCATCTTTCCTCTGGGTACAGGGCCTCTGGAAAATCTTTTAAGCTACAGAATCCCCCAAGATTTCCCCTCCCGCTGCCCCAGGGCCTTTTTTTTCCCACCAGAAGCCTCAAAATTCAGTATCATATAGGTACAACCCTGGACCACACGGCAACAGCAGAAGCAAACATTGTGTGACTCTGCAGGCAAGCTCAAGAGTTCAAGGCCAAATCCCAACTTCCCTGCCACAAAATAGAGGTGTTAAAGAGGGACCCAATAACTGGAAGAGCTGTTCTGCACTGGCAAGGTTTTCTGGGAACAATAAACCTCACAGAGCCCATGGCAAAATTATCCAGGCACAAGAAAATGTTAAATCTGAGGTGGAAGCCAACAGACTTGCATACCATTAGATCTTTTTCTGCAACACAATAGGTGATTTCTCCATTTTCTTTCAAAAAACCCCAAAAGGCCCTGCTTCATACAAATATCTGCATTTGATCTATGAAGGGATTTTTATAGCAAGTGTCAGGTGACATATTCAATCAGAAACATAGAGGACTGGGTCCTGAATGACAGGGGAATGCTTTCCCCAGAGAAAAGCGCACATTCTCGTCCTCTGTATTTTCAGGTCCCCTGAAAATTATCAGTGGCAGTAAAGTGTTCCCTGGCTGTGAAACACAAGGGCAGAAAACAAGGTACTGAGATTTAAAATGAAACAATTCTTTGTATGATCCCAAGGAATGCTTATATACAGAGCTGTAAGGTATTTTCAGTTCAAAATAAGAATGATAAGAAAAAAATATAAAAGATGGGACAGAAAAATAGAAAAAGGAAAAATTAGTTTAGTAAAACTGAAGTAAAACTTTTTCTCTGGATATCTTAATATAATTGTTGCCAGGTAGTTTTTTATCGTTTTTACAAGCCCGCTTAGTTCAATTTGAAAACAAAACATTGTGTCAAAAATCAAAGAGAAGCCATTTCATTTTGAAACCACTGAAATGAAATATTTAAGCTTCCAATATTTCTCCTCAGCACAAAGTACTGGATGAATTGCATCAAAACAACCAAATAGCTTTGATCAATACCACATAGTGTCTTCCAGTTAATACACTATTTGCATAAACAATTTCATCAGGCATTACCACGAGTGCAATTGAGACCATGGAAATAAGTCAATCTGCCTACTGGGTAATTTGCTGTGGGATGCAAACTACACCATTGCTTACAGTCAAGGACAAGAGATGGAGTAGCCAAAGAGAAAATTACATTCCCACAGGTCCCCTCACACCTTCCCCCAAGCAGTGATGCGGCACTGCCACACATGTCTGCTGAAACAACAGGATGGAGAGCTTTTATGATAAAATATTTGGGATGTGTCTACTTTTCCTTCCAGAGAAGGATAGAGCTAGAGCCATCACATATGGGCAGGTGGTAGAAGACTGCCCAGACTAGACATGAGGATCAAGGGTAGGAGCAGACTGTCAGCTAGGAAGGGTTGAAAAGGTGCAAAGCCCCAATGTGTGCATATCCCCAGAGGCATAACCCAGTCTAAAACTGCATCACTGCTTTCCTTTCCCATGGTCAGTTTTCCTTCCTTGGTACACACATTAACCCCAAGAAACCAGGTGAAGCCCAGTGAGGCAGTAGGGCTGCTCTTCACCTGCACCACACGGGAGGAGTTTCTGCAGTCAGCCCCACCTTAATGGAAACAAATGCTGTGATGCAACTATGTGACCACTTGCCATGAGGAACAGCTCCATTTCAGATGGAGGGCAACTACGTTGGAAAGCAACAAAATGAGCTCTCCTTTCCCAGGGACACACGACAGGAGCCTGTGCACACACCCCAGCATGGCAAGCAAGTGGAATGATGCTCGGATGCCCAAGTCCTGGAAAAAAGTGAAATTGTTTTGAAGCAATTAGTTTCTGGCATAAAATTTCTGCAGAATAACAAATGGAGGTTGGCCTTATAATTAACAATTTCAGGGGCCTTCTAGAATATGAATCAGAAGGAAGCAAAATTTGAATATTGCATTAGGGAGAGTTCACGTTCTAGTAGCCCTATGTGGACTGTCAGTGTGCATTCTAGTAGCTCGTTTTGATTTATCTTCATCAGCCATGGGCTGAAATTACCAGACTCCAATTACTTTGCTTCCTATGTTCAAAAGAAAAAAAAAAATTATGTCAGGCCTACCACAGGAGATGGCTTAAAATGCCCGAGGTAGAAAAAGTAATCTACTGTTCTCTGACATTTGCTGCCTGAAAGTCATTCACATTAACAACCATTCAAACTTGTTTAGTGCAAAGCAATTGCTTCTATTTTCCTCTTGTCAGTAACATTAGCTTCAATTCAAATTTAACTCTTCAAAAATTTCAAAATGTAAAATGAAATTCAGGGAGGCTTGTCAGGGACATGTAAGGGTCTTGACAGAACACACTGTCACTGAATTTGTCTTCCTTAATCTGGTAATTTTGAAATGTCTATTTCTGAGGGAAAAAAACCCTGATGATCTACACTTCTTTTACTGTCACAGGGTAGGCAAGAGATTTATGATGATGTTTAGCAGACTCACATTTTAATACCACTCCTAACATAACATGGACTACAGAGGCAGAAAAATAGATGCGCTCAATTTAAGCTAACAAATTAAGTGATTATTTATGAGAACAACTCAAGGTTTAGTTGCATAGCAAAATACATTTAATAATTTAATATCCCATCACCATGAGTACACTTGTATAACAGGCCATTAACTTCTAAAGACTTTGGGCTTATAAGGTTAATATCTTCAGTGAGAAGGGGAAGTAGGTTAGATGGTTAAACAACAGTAGCTGTCACAGACAGCTCAGATGGACACTGAGGACTCTGGCTTTCATCAACATTCCTTCTTCATGTGACTCAAGCAATGCTTTTTTAGTTTCTCTTACAGTTAAATAAAACAAATGAAAAACCCCACAAGACATACACACAGCTTCACATTTTTGGTATAGTGCTCTAAAGAAAAAAATACTTCAGAGCTGTATTCCTGATGTGTCTTCTGAACATACTCATATTGGTTGGGGAGGTAGGGACTGCAAGATCAGAGCGGAAAATTAATTTTTATTTTCTTTTCTATTTGTGAAATCAGGAATAAAAACCTGCACACGAGCTCATGCTGGCTGTGATAGATTCAAACACATTTCAGGCAAATTAATACTGTTAGAGGTCTTTATGGTACAGCATAATTCAACCTAAGAAAAAGCCAAATAATTTCTTATATGCTAGAAAATGAAAGTAATAAAGCTCAGTATTACATAGTTGATTGTTTCTAAGCATTATACCTTCACTGTTTTTAAACTAGCAGTAAAATAATTACCAACAATAATTAACTTTGAACAGTTTGGGGACAGTAGTGGTTTACAGACTAAATCAGGTGGGTTGATTTGAGCCTGTTATCTACAACTGACACATCAGATTAGATATTACACAAACATGGCAGATCTTTACTCAGTCAACTAATTTTCTGGGGTTTGCAGTGCATGTCAAGATGCCAGCTCCCTTGGGAAGACTGAGCAGTTACTTGAAGGGAAGAGGCTTGGCATCACTCTAACACATCAAGACCCAAACACAGCAGTTAATTGGTCTGAAAGAGTTTGACCTATTACCCTATATTAACAGTAATATCACTATCTTTACTGAGGAATTCAGCACGAAAGTGGAAAGGTTCCAGTTTTAGTGTTTGTGCCACCTGGCCTATGTCACTCTCTCTAGACAGTTTCATCAGAGGTATCTTAAAATGTTCACACTTCATGATTTAGGCAGAATATACTTTTGCAGATATATGCCCAAGGAAAGGACAGAGAGATAATCAAAATCCTGGTCCTACCTTGAAACCATCAGCAGTGCAGCAGTTAGTTAATTAATGCCTGTCTGCTGGCAATACTCTCCCCCAAAATCTGCACCAGTACAATGAGCAGATCTCATTTTCTAGTGAAAAAGTCAAGCAGTTCCAATTAAATTGGCTACAAGGGGGACTCACAGCAATATGCATGGCTGGCTTTGTCTGGCAGTAGGCAAAAGAGCCTTGTGTCATCTTTTCTGCTCTCCCTGGCAGAGGGAAGGCAAGATGGTAACATCCAGGAGATACACAATGATAAGAAGACAAAGGACAATAATGCCTCAAGCCATCTATAAGTAAAGCAAAGTTTGCAGTCAGCACATACCAACAAAATTGTGTAGAATTATTGGAAGGAAGCTAAGCAATGCAAAATCTGGCTTGGTTTTAAGGAAGGAATTCGCCAGTACTTGGAACAATATTCTGCTATAAAAACGTGTACACTCATGCAACAGTATTTTCTGAAGTCTTGAGACAGATAATTCTAATTATGTCCATACAATTGATATACCTTCAGATTTCTGGAAAAAAAATCATCACACTGAATGATTTTATTTTCTTGTTTTCTGAGTTAGTCTTTCTTGAGCACTCATGTGACAAATCCCACATTACTTCGTGCATTACAAAACTCAGTGACCATTTTGTGTGATGCAGATCACTCTACTGTCATAAAGCTTTGCAAGCACTCTAGCTCTTTGAGACTGGAAATGGAGAAAATGAAAAGAAAATATTGTTGATTAAAAAGCTCAGAATATTAGAGTATTTAAACAGACATCAGATATATTGGTACAATAATATCATGCAGTATTTTATTGCTGATTTTCCACTCATTCTAGGGCATCAAATATTATTATTATTATTATTACTTCTTATTCAATGGCAATACCTTGCAAGTTGATTATTCCAACTAAATTAATTTTATGATTCTGGATAACGTATATTTTTTTCATTTTTGACAAAAAAGGAGTATAAACAAAGATGCTATTTAATTTTTGCCATTTTCACTTTTCAGTAGAATGAGCAAACCTAGTCTTTCAAAAAGTAGATTTCTTTCAAAGGAAATGATTGCTTTCATTTATTAGCTATATCACATTTATAGTAATTTAATCTATTCTTTTTCAATCAATCTCCATTGTTAGTTTCTTGAGATATCTGAACTTTAATGTTATTCTATACTCTTGTTTCAGTTATTTTCTGTGGGAATTGCACTGTAGCTATAGGAAATTAAAAAAAAAAACAAACCTACCTATCTTTATGATTTTCTTTCAACGGAGCTATTAAGAGAGGCAAAAATTGCTTTTTGGAACTTATCAACTTGACACAAAGATTTTACAATTTTAAGCAGCAGAGCCAATGTTTTTTCAGAAGCAAACTTTTTCATAGTGTTTATATGGAAACAACACAGAAGTAAAATTCATACCATTAGAAAATGCAGGATAATGTCATTCTAAAATAATCCTGGTGGTGCAGACTCTATGTTTTGAGAATTTACACAATTTCCTGACCTCAGGTTTGCATGCTGAAAGTTGAAATGCTGAACATTTCTGTATACTAAGTAATAAACTTGAAGCATCAGCTGAACATTCTACCAAAGGAATGCAATATTCTCCAAATACCGAGTTATCTAGCTAGTCCAATTAAAATGACAGTGTGTTTAAATTTTATTTATAAATACCAGTGGGTCATACCTGATGTCATTTTTATGCAGTGAGGTTATCCCAATTAGCCAGAGCTTTGGTTACACCAAAAATTCTGTGTCCACTGCAGAGCATAAAGTGTTTAACAGAGTTATGCCAAACTTTAAGCTGAGCATGTGGTTTCATTCTATTAATGCCTAAAGCAAAGGATAAAAATTATAAAAAGATCCTGCCAAAAGCTCAGAAACTTGTGACTTGGGCAATCCTTCTCTTTAGTTTCAACAAGTGCTGAACACATCCTTTAAAAATCAGGCACAACCTAACAATATTCCATAATAAACTGAAACAGTAAATCACTGTTCATTGTCTTATTTTGGATATGTAATTTCCTTGTTTCTTTTGCATCATTCAAGAGTTTATGAGCAAGAAATTAAAGGGTTGACTTCCCATCTTCTTCCAATAGTTTGGGGTTTTTTTGCCTTGTCATCAGAGTGCAAAATTCATATAAAACAAAAAACCCCTAAACTGTAAGACTATAAATATTGCAAAGGCAGTTGGGATTGGTGTTACAGAGAAGAGTGACTACAAGGGAATAAAAGCAGACATGATGATTACAGGACAGAACTACAGCCTCCCTTTGATTCACAGTAGTTCACATCCATAGACATATTAAAATTTCCAGGTTGAGTACCTGATGCTTAACTGGAAATTGAAATCCTGATACAAGAGAAAGGTGGAAAGTGAATACCCAGGAGTTGAAAAGTGGATGAGAAAAACAAGCCAAGTGGTAAAGCACATCCAGTTCATTTCCATCAGCACTAGGGAAAATGTTTGAAAGGAATAAAATTAGAAAAGTCCCCTTGCATCCTCTGCCATGTTTTATATTTTCTGAACAAAATTAAAAATACAACTTTCCTCCAAAATGCAACAAACCATCAATCACAAAACACCTTAACTTATATCTTCCAGAAAAAAAGAGACAAATTACTTGAAGATGAAGAAAAGACTTTCCTAAAGACATAATTCTGTAACTTAGTTCTAAAACTCAAAGCTAAACTTACAAAGTGAATAAAACTACTCTTAATAGAAAAAGGACAGTTGAGGATGATGAGAAGGCTGACTGGTAACATAAATACTTGAGAGGAATATCTGGTGAAATAAAGTACAGATGGTTTTATCTTATATCGCTTCCCTTTGGACCAGCTGAAGTTGAGTAATGTATCAAATGTAGGATATTCACAGTATTGTAATTTAAATTATTACCGCAACAAGTAGACAATATCTATACAGAGTTACTTCTACTTAATAACAAAATACGTAAAGCTTATTCTTCTTTCTAGTGTCAATTATATTGGCATGCTTGGTAGCAAACATTTTCAAATTAAATGAATTCTTGAACAGTAACTGCAAGAGTGTAAGAAAATGCAGCCTTATGGGCTGTCATAAGAAATACCTCGAAGTTTGCACTTTACCTAATTATACAAATATGTAATATGAAATTGATTTCTTGTGCACTGTATTAGTGCCTTGCTTATTGCAAAATACTTTTGTATTGCTTTTGTCAACATAAATTAGACTTACACAATTTTTTCTAACACTGTTAAATTAAATTATGTGCTTTGCAAGTATAATATTAAACCAATGAATTAAGCTTCTAAATTCCATTAAACCATTGTATTTCCTTTATATTCTATAATGAAACTTAAAAAATCAAAATAGTTCTTAAAAGATACCATCAATAAACCACACCAAGAGCAACTGAACTATCAATTGGAAATTAAAAAAAATTAAAAGGGGAAATTTGCATCCCATCTATAAAACTTTAACATTTGCAGCAACTCTTTATTCATTAAAAATCAAACAGCAGAGAGAATGCTACCAGCAATTAATTTTCGTCACGGCTTGCATTATCATTTCAAGGTCAGGTTTCATTGGCTATGCCTCAGTGGGAGCTTGGTTTTGAGATCACTAAACACTGCTCACAAGGGGAACGTCATTAAACATGTACTTGGAAAAGTTAAATTACTTGCAATAGCAACAACTGAAAAACTCTGCTATCCTGTCTAGACCCTTTTACCCTCCAGAAAGAAACTGTGTGTCTTTCAGTAAGCATTCATGAGCTGCCTGTGGTGGAATACTTGAGTCTACCCTTATAAACAGTTTGACCTTCTGACCACAGATCCAAAGACTCGTCCAGTTCTTATGACATCAGATGAAAGCACAAAACCAGTGACTAATACCTTCAGGAAGGACTAAAGGTAGAACACCTAAGAGGCAAATTATGCACCAAAGGGGCTGGGGGGATAAGAAAGAGCAGTGACTCTTGGGCCCCACAGAGATCAGCACCAATCTTGACAGATAAAATTATTGTGCTGCATGCATGACACAAGGAAGCCCAATCTCTTCCATATCAGTGGTTGGGATACTCTAACATTCATGCCACAAGTATAATTTCCATCTTCAACTGGAAAAACAAATCTTTCTACTTCTTGGATGCTTATAATTTTTTTTCATCTTTCAAACATCTTTTATTTATAATTTATATTGCTTTTTTCCCTTTTTTTGTCTTTACCCCTCATTTAATTTCTTGACACAACTTTTAAGATCAAGTAGTGCTTTCTCTCACCATAAACCATCCCCACAATGCAGGGAGTTCCAAAGAGTAAGGTGAATTCAGGTTGCTGCACACCTCCAGGCAGCTGGTATCATTTATGTACCCCTCTCACATGGCTGATTGAGACAAAAAGACGACTGTGATGACAATGTAGAAAAATGTACTGAAAATAAGTGGGTGCTTCTTTGCAAATGATACCTTGCAGGAACATACAGTTTTGTCTATTTTTTCAAATTCAGAAAATAAAACAGGTATGGATTTTTTCACCCTCATATATATTGTAATACACTGGGAGAGAGAAAAATACTTCTAACCATCTGCCTGGTTATTAAAGACGTTAGAACAATTTACAGAAAAATGTTTCGGTATGTTGAAACCATTTTATTCTTTACAAAGCTATATGAATATTTTTCTTGAAATTGATATCTATTTCAACACATCTATATGTTTACGATTATATACACAATTTTAAATCTTAAAACAAAGGTTTCTCTATTTCTTTCAAATACTTTTTCTGAAAATACTGCCAGCAACACCTATGAGTGGTGATGGACATTCACTAGCAATTTCTGGAAGCAATCAGGGACTGCAAGATTTCAATTCAGTGCTGCAGTCCAAACTAGTTAGATCTTTTCCTGTCTTTGAACACAACAGAGAATATCAGTCTGCCTTTTTTCTTTTTCTTTTTTTCTTTTTTAAAGCAGCTGAGCAAGAAAGACTGATTTTGAAGCATGTATTTTACCATGATTTGTTTAGGAACTGTTGATGTTGGTTCTTCCATCTATGCCATGAAAAATTTCACTACAAAAGGTAGATGAGAGAACATATGATCCCTCATTGTCCCATGCTCTTCCCTGACCCCAGTCTTCAAGGATGGGTCCCTTGCCTACTCCTGCCACTCAGTTACAGCGGTGCATGCCAGACTTTCAACAGCAGAAGTGCAGCAGGGATTTGCAAGACACAGGTTGGTTCTCACGTCCTGCAGTGCCTCAATCTTTTCCCCAGCTTTACAGTACATTAGATGCCAACTGCTACATCAGTGTCTCACCATTTTCATCTCCTCTGGTCCCTTAAACCCACAGGAGGCAGCACACTCCGCAATTTCCCCTGGAGGACATGGGAAGCCGGGAACTGCCTCTGCTCCTTAGCAGCCTCATGGAGGAAGAAACAGAGTGCACCACCTTCCAGGCAACAGCATGAACTGAGCTGAACAGCATGGCCTAGAGGCAGCTGCGAGAGGAGAACATCAGTAGTATTGTGCTGGTAAAGTTTATCAACTAATTCATTCCTAAGAAAATCTAAGAGAACATTTCAAGGCCTCTCTTGCTTTCCTCTACTTTTTATTTTTAAATAGAAAATTCTATCCACTTGCATAAGGACCTAAGCTGTTTCTCTGTAGTAGAGGATGGGGTGAAGGGGCTTTGGCAAGCAAATGCTGGCTTCACCACTTCTGGGATTTTCTCTGTCAGTGTTTAACTGTCAAAGGAGCAGCTGTCAAGGATTCTTCAGGAAAACCAAAAGGCCTCAGGACTAGCAGCTAGAGAGGATGAAGTCATTAACTCTTGGCACACACAGAGCAATACCAAAAATACAAATCCAGAAGTTACAGAATGCTAGAAAGAAATGGATTTAGAGATGCTCCATTGTGAAAAATGTGAAATGATTAATTCATGTTCTTATGGTTAATGATAAATTGAAAACTATAAAAACTGTATATATATGTGTGTTGTATGAAAGTATAAGTTTCAGGATACCTTGTAACATTTTGTTAAACCAAATTATGAAAAGGCAGGCACCACCCCAGAAACTCACATTCAGAAATAGACAAAAGGTTTACGGGAAAACCGGCAGTCTCCTCAAGCACCGGGAGGGAGGAGACCCATCAAGATGAGGTGGCAGAACCATCAACACCACCAGCCGACACCCTCACAGAGCATCAAGCATCATCATCCATATCTCGACCATCCATCAGCCATGAGGACTGGACATTAACATTTGAACGGAGAGAAAGAACTCTTTTCAGCCTAGCCGGAGACACCCTTGGATTTGAATAGCTAGCTGGGACACAAAGGGAAATATGGCCAAGGGCAGAATAAAATGTATAAAAACTAAGGCCCAAACTGGGCAAATTTGTGAACCTAGTGGGAGACAGCAGACGGCCAGGTTCTGTGTCTCGAGCTTCACCCTTGGCATTTTCCCGGGAAAACAACTGTCAAGTATCTCCGCTGTTGGTGGGTTTATCGAAATTCTGTAATTTGGTCTTTGTTAATAAACCAAATTATTTTAATTGGAATATTGTATTGGCATTTATAACATCCATGAACACCACAAAAAAAGCAACAAAAATGTAGGGATTGGTGAAAAAGGACACTGATGGTGTAAGCCCTAAGGATAAGAAGCTACAGGGAAACAAACTCGGTCATCTCTGTCTTTAAGTCCAAGATTTGAAGGGCTACTTCTTCCAGTGCAATTAAGCTCACAAGACAAAGGTGAAGTTTGCTACAGAGGAACCTGCTACAGATGCAGGTTTAAGAAACATCAGAGTAATGCTCCAAAATGTGCAAACTCAAGCAATTTAAGAGTTTGCATCTTTTATGCATTTTAAGGGAAATAATTCTCTTTTAGATGTCAAAACACATTTTTTATTAATTTTCTTTTTCTCTAACTGCCAGAAGAAACTTTCAAGTGAAAGAACTTGAAGGGTCTTCATGTCTACTGTTGTTGTTTATAGCAAATTATATGCACAAAAGCTATATTGCAGTAAAAGAGCAAAATAAAGTATTTAAAAGTTAAGAAATTCCACCTTTGAAATATCAGTAACAACCTTCATTCAATTTCCTTATGCATATGCATTATTATTGTCCTTGAGGCAATATGGCAAAATCTATACCTAAAAATACAATGTCAACTAATGTAGGTGGCACAGGCTAAAAAAAAGTAATAGATGCAAATATATAGATATATTTTCTGTAGTTACAGTTTTTAAATAATCAGACTAGATCACAAAAGGCACATCTAAGAATACTCTTTACAGTTACAGGCACAAGTAAGTGCTGCAGCACAGGTGTCTTGCTGGTGTCTTGAGCCCTCACAGATATTTTGTACATAAAAGCACATGGTCCACCAGGCATTCATCAGAGAACATCCTGAAAGGTTTGCCTGGCCTGTAAGCTACTCATATTTGCCAAATATGAGTTTAATAATCTACTATATGATCCAGAATATGGTCGGGCAGTTTGTCAGTTTTCTGTACCAGTGCAGTCAGCACTGGTAAGCACATGCAATAAGGAAAAACTTATGACTACTTTAAAATTAGAAAAACAGAAACAGAAGCATAATAAATAGAAACTGAGTTACTAAAAAAATATTCTGAATATGCATAGGATATTGAGTATTTAAAATGTTCTTCTAGCTGACTCAGAGCAAGTATTTTAAATTTTCAAATATTTCAGATATGGAATTAGTGGGTTGTCCACTACACCACAGGTTAAGAAAAACCAGCAGATTCAAGGATGGTACCGACAATGGAGGATGTTCTTTATTTTCCTTTATTTTTATACATGAAAACTTAATTTCTCCTTATAAGAGATCTAACAGTTGCAACGTAGTACTTATCCACTCAGAATTAAAGCAAGTTTACTATAAAACATATTTCACTAATGTGCAGAATACCATGACTGTGGATATTGTAATTGAAGGCAGGATCTGATACAGAAGATGTAGAGACTTGATTATCAGCCATTGCAAGTACAGATTACCACTGAGAAAAAAAACAAACAAAAAGAAGCACAAAATCCTGCCATAAAACCCAGTGTGTGCTAGATTTCTACACTCCTGGGAAGACAGCAGAAAAAGAACGATTGCCTCTCCAAGGTATTATGAAAATTAGTACAGAGCTAAGAGGGTACTCAGACCAGACTGGAAAGGGACTGCAAAAGAGGAACTGGCTTGAAGAACTGCTTGTGGTTTCACTGATTTCCTAACTGGCAATAACTTACAGGCTACAAGAATCAAAGCCTCTCTCTTCTAGCATATCCTCAGCACTTCTGCAGCCAGCATCAAAGGAAACTGGATAACTATTTCCCCATTTCAGTCAGTGTACAAAGCCCATTCACTATACATCAGCTGAGCTCCAGCAGAGAAACAACTTGACAAGACAAGCTGAAGCAATATGTGTCAAAGAGATTGAATTCCAGTTTCATATTAGTACAGAAGAAGACAGTGCATGATTATTGCTTGGAGCATGTGATTGTTTAGGGGATAATGGTAGTACCTTAACACTGGGAAGTAATGGAAATTGTCTGTCTTGTTCTCATTCTTTCTGAGACAGTCACTTGTGATATGTCTTGTTACACTGCCAGGTCATTTCTCTCTTCAGGGTCCTTAAATATCACCTGTCCAAGTTGACAATACATCTCTCCAATGTTGTCATTATGCTTTGTCCCCTGCTAAATAGCTAGGCACTCACTTTACCAAGAATGAAAAGTCACACTTTACTTGCAGAAATTAAAATATTAGAAGCTGGACACTATACTGGAGCTCAGTTTCCCAATGCTTCCTCTCTGCAAGGATGCTCAGAGCTTAGTATCAAGGCATCTTAATATGCCCAGGCCCATGTCCTCCTTTAAGTTCTTGTTTATGATAAAGGGGACTACTCCTGATGTTGTTAAATTCAAAGAAATGGACTGAATTATTACATTTTCAAACAACAAAACGTATCTACATTGCCTTTCACATTTTTTAAATGCCATCATGTTCAGCAAGAGGAACTTCTATTACAGAAGCTGCATTGCTTCCAGTACTCCATTTTCTCACACCAGCAACTGTTCTGTGCTGAAAACAGCTCAGCAAACCCTGCTCCAAAAAACAGACCTTTAGCACCAGAGGCAAAAGAGTTTCTTCATGAATCATCAGTGCTATATTCAACCTCCACTACAAGTCCACATCAGATGGAGCAAGGCATAGCATGAAACACAGAAAGAAGGATGGTGAGAATAACAGGAGGACATTAAAAGGCAGATTTTGTGCAATTCAAGGCTGAAAAGACAGATTGCAAATACTACAGGGGGGGGGGTTTTGCAACTATTGTTCTTTACTACAATTGCTGCATATCTGTTTCTTAGCCTGTGTTATGGTCTAGACAGGCAGAAAGAAGCCTGCCCATCATACCTGAGTGCTTTACACAGAACTACCAGAACAGGATGGCTGCTCTTCAGAGGTGAATAAAACACACATTGGCACAAGTGTCTATGAAGAGAATAATGTAAAGTGTCCAAGAGATTAGTTCTAGAACAATAAAATGCGTAACATGAGCATCTGATATTTTCTAGTTTAAGTCTGTCCACAAGGCACTGAAAGATTATGGCTTCCACAGAGCCTGCACACCATGGGATGCAGCAGCCCAGCTGAAGCCTCACCCATGGGAGTACACAGCATACCTATTTTTAACAGATCTTTAAATCACCTGGAGTCATTGCAGAAACTATTGCACGGACTTAGAATTCCCACCTTAAACTTGCAACTCCTTTCTTAAACACAGAGACAGTAAGCTGATTTGTGAAAGCAATATTGAAGATTGATAGCACTTTTTTCCCCACTAAGGGATCAGATCAAATGAACACAGGAGAAAAAACTCTACATTAGTGAACCGCTTTAATTTAATGCACATGACAACTAGTAAATTCAGGACTAAATAATTCAAAGAAAGGCATAAACATCATGGTTTATTGATTTCTACACGATCATATTGTTGTATGTATTTTTTCTCATTGTATAAAGTATGTGTATATGTTCTGAATATGCCCCTCAGTAAAGTGACAGTGAAAAATGTCTACCATTTTAACTTGTCATTCAAATACACATTCCCCATATTTTCCAAGTACTGCTAGGCAAGATAAGACACATCTAAAAAACTTTTTGCTTGTTTCTTTTCTGTAGAGGTTCTTATACGATATTCATCACCATATGAACTGCAAACCTACAAGCATATTATGCCATATGAATAAGTTCTACAACATATTATTCATTCCCTCATCCACTGTTTAGATAGAAGCATCCATATTTGCTTTAAACTTTTAAATTCTGTTTTAAGGCTGAAGAGAAGGAATAGCTGGGGCTGAAGGGGGAGCGATGGTCGTGTTAAAAAAGGAACAAGAAAAACCAAACACAAAAAGCTGAGCATCAGAAAAAGAAAACTTGGAAATGGCAACCTAAGAAGTCTTCGAGGTGAAGTGGCAAACACACAGAAAAAAAGACTATGCTCAACTTGCATGATCTTTAATTATGGCTATTCAGCTGATACTTGACAAGGGTTAAGCCAGAAAAAAAAACCCCAAACAACAACTTCAGGGATAAATTGATCTCCACTGATTTCTATACAGTGTGTTTGTTTCATTCTTCTCACACTCCCCATCCACCCCTTATTATATCAAGTCAACACTAAAAGTCAACTCTGCATGGACAGACAAAGAGTTCTTGGTCACATTAAGAGCTGAATGCAGACACTAAATCAGTGATAAAATTTGTCACTGAATAATTAAAAATTTCACCACTTACATATGATCTTCATTGTATAAGATTCTCATTACAAAATAGTTAACATTCAGACAGACAAATCCAAGATCTCATTGCAGCCAGCACAACAAAAATAAGCAAAGTACTTGCTCTGAAAAAAAAAAATCACGTGAGGTAAATAAATTTGAGAAAAGTTGCTGGAAAATTGTTCACAGTCAACCCTGCTTTTGAAATAACAATGAGACACCAAAGTGAACAGGTTTGTCAAAGGTGATGCCAAAGGCCATAAACAGAAAGCAGGTTTCTTGAATTGCTGTTCTGCACTGTCTTCAAAGGTCATTACTTTAAGGAAACATGGTACGAACTCGACTGGTTTATTTATTTGTAATCATCTAACTACTACAGGTTGTGCACTGTGAATAGAGCACACCATACTCCCCATGGGTGCTCTATGCTCTGACACTTCAGCATAATTGTTAGAGTTCATTTTACAGACAAAAGAAGGTACATTGTCAAATATATTTTCACCAGTCCCTATCACTGAGCACACTTTCTCTAAAATAAAGGTAATAAACTGCAAAATATGTTCTTATGGTACTGTTATAGAATCTGAAATGTTTAATTATCGGAATGATAATTTAACATGTTGTCATTTCCAAGGGTAATGAAATAGCTTTTAGCAATTAATGACCTGAAAAACAAAATACATAAAATGAAATAGTTTTCAAAGGTAACCTGAAATGAAAAATAACAGTATACAAAGGAATAAAAGGCTTATGCAGTTGATTTGGAGATGTGAAACAAGGAAAATAAATTTTAACTCCATTAGGAATTACTGTCTAAATCATGTCTGTATCCCTAAACTCAGTATTAATTCTGGTCACACCACACATAAACAACAAATTTTTGTTTCCAGATTTCAACTTTGTGCCAGATTATTTTTATTTTAGTTTTCTAATCCTCCCAAAAACAAACTCTTGCACAATGCCATACCTTTAATTCTATCTAAAAAGATGCTATACAGATTTGGAGAGGAGCTGGAGAGATGGGGATAAAAGACTTGGGTCAAAAGAAAAATAATTTAGCAAGCAATTTCAAGATTATGCCTTCAAAAGTTTTAAAACATTCTCCAATGCTAAGGGAAGAGTGAGAAATTTTGCTCCAGTCTGCAAGCCAAGGACTGCAGGACCTCTTGCAGTTCCACTGCCTAAGTCTCAGCCCTAATGGTCCATGACTCTCAGATCTCTTTTCCCACTCTGTACATATGGCCTACTTTGTTTTTATTATACTGCAAATGTTGTACTTGAAACACAGATGAGATTGAGCCAATTCCAGCCACCACAAATTAGAACTCAAGTCTTTGTTCAAGCAGCTTTTTTTTTCTTCCAGTTTCATAATATTCTGTAATTTGTCAACTTTATCTGTTATAGTTACATTTTCTTTATAAATTACATGGAACTGTTCCTGATAGGGCACAAATAGAAGTATTCATTCAATTACTTCATAAAACTAGTTTTAGATATATAAGCCAGTTCTTCTCCATTTGAGCTGATTTTATTCTGGTTTCTTAATCAAAATGCCTTATATCAAATTAAATGCATTAGAGAAGAACAATATCAGCTTTATTAACCAAAACTGTAATTTAATTTTTAAAAATCAAGTTATTCTGACAAGAGCATTCTATAAATCTGTTGATTGTCTCTAATTATATTACTTCCTTAATACTTCATTAATCAAGCTTGGTATTGGCTGTTCCACTATTCTGTTCAGAATTAAAGTTAAGATGACAAGCTTTTAATTAATTGGGTGATCCTGAGCCCTCATGTCAGTATTTTTAATGTTTGCTCCTCTGAAGCTTTCCAGGACTTCTCCAGATTTTTATTTGAAAACATCAAACAAAACCAGGTAACATTAAGAGCCTTAGCAAGTCATGTTTAGGTTTCTGGATCTACTAGTCACCTGAAGTGTAACTTGATCTCAATTGCTGCTTAATATGCTCCTCAACTCATTGTTAAAATAGAGGCTATTTCATTATTGTTCTATACAAAAAGCATCACATGGTCTATTTTCCCTCTTAGCACCAGCAGGAGGATTTACAGAGAAATAAAGTAAGGAGAGTGAAATTCACTCAGTTCTGCTTCATACATTCTAGGTTCAAATTAGGTAAAAAGAATTATGCTGCTCACTATTAAAATAAAACAAAGAAATAAAAAAGCAAACAAGAATTAAATAAAAACCAAATATTTATCTAGCAGAAGAAAGTCCAAAGAATTCCTGCCTGTAAGAAGCAGGGCTTTTGGAAAGAATTAAATTATATCTCTTTGGAATGGCTTTGGAGAGAGACTCACAGGGGGAGAGGAAAAATATTGAATGCATTTGATAAATCTCATTAACATCAGGTACTGCTTTCCTCTTCCACCCTTCCACTCCTGCTGCTCACAGCCCTCCTAGCCCATCTAATCCATAGTACTCTGCCAAAAGTGCCAAAATACTTGAAAAATTAGTATGCTTCCAAAACACTTTAGCGCTGCAATGATCTGAGTAACTTAAAAAACCTTATTAAAATTTTTCCTGATTAATTTTTAATAGACTGATAAATGAAAATACAATAAAAGCCAGTCCTATAAAAGTTTGTTTTATTTATGTACTTACCAATTCTCAAACACTATAAAATTAATATTGCATTCTTGAACAGTTGAGAGACCTTAATTATGAAACCAAACTAAAGCATTAAACACACTAATCAATCATGCTTAAAAAAAATCATCTGAAATGAAAAATAGAAGTCATCATTCAAAAAAAGAGCTCCAGTCTTCTAAAAGGGAAAGATTATCTCAACCTGCAGTCCTGTTTTTAAGATGCAGACACAGACCAAAAATCTGTGAACATCAGTTCCCCAACTCTGCAGAAGCTCTAATCAGGCTGTGAGTTATCTGGCCTGGGTGCACCCACAGCACTTCCAAGTGCTGCAATATGAATTATTGCCCACATCCATTCTTTTACAGCTGGAATGGGCACCGTGGATTAATGTACAGCGATATATTTTCTTGCCACAGACAGTGCTGCTCTCAGAAGTGTGATCTATTGACTAGTTACATGCACTTCAGATAAATCATGACGGTCTCAGTGTGCTGTGGCATGCTCTGCTCTGGGAAAAGCCACCAAACAAACCAAGGTGAGGCAAGAGATGGAGAAATTTCTTGAGACAGGGGAGCTCTGTGTGGCCTATGGTGTTGGTAGCTGCTCCTTTTCTTCCCCCTGCCTCCACCACATAGTGAAGGGGCAAGCTGACCTCGTGTCCTTCATCAGAAAGAGAGCCAGTAACTTTAAACAGTCTGCACCAAAACCTTGACTGATCAGCGTGTAAAGCGCCAGTAACACAACCATGTCTTGTCTTGCTGTAGGCTTCTCCTCGCTCCTTGCCCACTGGTAGAGACTTCAGAAAGAAGGCAGAAGAGGCCACTCCACACAACAGAGGCTTTGAAATGTGGGTGGCCATGCTAGAGGAGTTCACCTGCCTAGGTCTGCTATCCTAGCTCTAAGTGAAGGGCATCAGAGTAATTTACTGCTGAATATGATACTATACTATAAAAAAATAGCCATCAACAGAACGCTTTCCAAAAATGAAGTGTGAGAGACTTCAGGAAACCCATGTCTTGTATAACGTGGCACTTGTAAAGTTGCAGGTAGAAAACTTCCAGTTTGTGCAGAGGGAACTTGCAGCTGCAAGTACCGTATAAATGGTACTAAGCAAGGCTGAATACAGCAAACAAAAAAAACGATGAAAACTAATCTAGGGGAGGTCAGTGTCTGAACTTGCAGTTTACTGCAAATTCAACTGAGTCATCAGCATTGCACTCCTTTGAAAAAGAGGATACTGTGCTTAATTTACACAATCTGACAAGGACTTGGCTGGGCAGTCTGCCTGCTCTCTTGCTAGGTAAGTCAGCTGCACTACAGTCCTTTCTTATGGATATAATCATAATTAGGATTCTATATGTGGTATGGGTATCTCAGCAGTGGCAAGCAGCACAAAAAGCAGAGCATGGTTGCTGGTGCCAGATAATGGTCCAAATCAGATGGCTCTTCTACAGGATGCCTTCTCAATAGCAATTCTAGTATTCAGTCTTAACAGGAATATGATGAAGTTCCTTTTTCCATTGTTTTAATATCTCCCTGCTCCACCTCCCCATATCATACTCAGTTGGTAAACCTATATGGAACAAGACTCTGGTCTCTGCATTTGGAATCTGATAGAAAGACCTTAAATGGTTTCAATTACTATCTGGCCAAAAGCCCAGAAACAGTCACAAATGCCAAACACATTTGTAAAAACAACAGCAAGTTATAAATATTGGTGTAATGAGGGCTCTTCCGGAACGACAAGTGTAAAATAATTTTTAAAAGTATCATATTAATTTAGTTTCAAATAGTTCATCTTTAGTTTATCCTTTAAATGTGTTCAAACTGTAAACAACAAAAATATGAGCAACAAAAACACATAATTTAAGCACTCAAAATGTATTCATGTTGCCCTTGAAGCTATAGTCTAAGTCCATAATAATATCTACTTGGAGGGAAATAGGATAAAATTCCTGCTTGAAACATGAAGACAGCTGTTTTTCTGTAAAGATAAATACTTCTCTCTGTCCCCGTTATAAAAAAAAAAATAATTAAAGGCTGAAAATTATGCACTTATCTGTATTTTTATTAGCTTTTAAAGTTTTAACCAATTGCAGTTGCACTACTGCAAGGGACACAAATGAAGAGCACATCTTATCTGTTCAGTGCTGTATATTTCAGGAACCTCCTGTGATGTTGACTCTACCCAATTTTATAAACACATTGCTTCATATTCCTAAATTGTCTTGTACAGCACACAGCAAAATCTACAAATCCAGATCCCCACCCTGAATCTTCTTCCTTGGCTCTGCAAGTGTAAAAGGCACAAACACTGAAGGAAGTAGCACTGTACACAACCCACATCAGCACATGCAGATTCTATACTACGTCTCGCTCACTCCACTCATTTTAAAAATCATTTACAATTTTAATGTAACCACAACAACATTTTAGTTCTCCAGATGGCCATGCAGGGTCACTTTCTCAGTGGCAGCCTCTCTGGGATCCCTCTGTTATAAATCCCAAAAACAATGATCAAAAGCCTTTGAGCTTGCTTTTGTTTTTCAGTATTTTTCCATGCTTTTTTTTTTTTTAGAAGAGAATTCAGCAGTCTGCTGTACTCTGTGTATATTGTTTTTGAAATTAATACATGCAGAAAATGTACACAAACATTCAGCACTTGAAAGGGCAGCAGAAAGCAGCCCAGCTCCCAAGCCTCCACCTGCAGGTGTTCATGTGCCAGCATTGCATCTCCTGCTCTCGTGCCTTGGGGCTGACTGTTACCAATAGCAGATCTCTGTGACAGATAATGATTTTGAACAATGAAATAACAATAATGACAATTAATAATATCATTGGTAAATATTTTTCCTTTCTCAGCTCTGCCAAAGATATAAAGCTTCCCCCCTTACTTATATCATTATCAAAACCAAAAAAAATTGCAAACACACAGCACCCTTTCCTCCAACTGTTTTACAATTCTTCATTCTTTTCTGAAAAATCACACCCTTGTGCTGAACTTCAGTAAAGTAGGAGCAAGCAATTCCACTGTGTACATATATTAAGCTCTGGACAGGCTGAACTATTGACCTCCTTTGCCGCTAAAATATCAGTTAATCATAAAACTGAGCTGTGAGCTGTTACTCAGAAGCAGTAGCACACATAAGAGAACAACTTCTGATTTAGAGTTGGAAAAGCAGACTAAGTGGACAATTTTAGATTATCATGTCTTTTCTACACCCTGCCCCTCTCCCCTTACCCCCTCTCAAGGGAAGAAAGGCAATAACAACTCAGAGGATACGCTCAGAAGGACAACACACCCCAGAGCCACAGAAAACAGCCTTAAGGATTACTTCTGGTTAAAGTGTTACTCTCTGCCTTTTGTTTTGGTGTTAGAATCCTGGAGAATTGAATAATCTGAGCAATGACCCCAGGCAAAAGGTGGAAGTCAGAATGAAATAAAGCTCAGGTGCCCAAGTGAGGACTGAGGGGGAGGCAGCCTCACTGAAGGCACCCCTCAGCATCAGCAGCTGGGAACACAATGTCTTGATCATATCATCATCTGTGGTGCTTAGCAGACGAAATAACAAGGCATACACCTGGCTCTTACAATTAAGAAAATAGTAAGAAAATAGTGCTTTGCTTCAGATGTTTCAGACTTCAGCTATTTAAAAACACTCAGTGGTTTCATATATTTGATTGCTCAGCACTATCTTTAATCACAGGCTGATAAAACAACACATCTAACAAAATGCCTGAGCTTCAGCACAGGAAATATTACCTGGGAAATGCCAGATAGACAAACAGACTGTCAGAGGACTTAACTAGTGGAAGAATTATCCCTTCATTAAAGAACAATTTTGTTTAGCATTAGCGAAAACATTTAGTAAATGAGTCACTAGACACTAGTTTTGCTATAAGGAAGACAGAAAATTATCTAAATACCTAATAATGAAAGTGCACGTATGACAATGAGGTAAGTATGATCATCACTCAAATGATGATCACGAAATTCTACTAAGGAGTAGAATACATCTCCAGCAAAGCAGAGGACAACTGATCAATATAATCTTATTAAGAAATAGCATTAAATTATGAATACTGAATGAATTATGGGGAAAAAGTATTTTAAACTTCATCTGAAAACGATGATATTTGCTTAAGCATTAAACAAACAGCAAGCAGAATACTAGATTATTCTCATTGTTTTTTCAGTGAGTTTGCAGTTGCTGCTACTTGGAATGTAAATTTTAATCCTTACACTCTCATCAGATCCACATTCACTAATGCATACTTTTTAATCTCTGTAGAGAATAGTCAAAATTCATGTTAAAAATTAATTTATTTCCCACCATTCCATCTAATACTGAGCAGATAATCAATTTTAACTTGTTTCAGAATTTGAACTAATATGGATAAAACTTATGGAAAGACAAAACTGACAAAGAACATTGACAGAAAAGAGAGTATCTGTCTGAAAAATAAGTGAGCTTGTCAGAAATGAGAATTAGGAATAATTGAAGAAACTCCAGAAAGAAGATATTGCTGCAGACATGTCATCTAATATAGCACAGTAAATCACCTGCCAGTCACTGGTAGAATACTGGCAGCAGCAGAGACTGCAGGGTGAGATATTCCATTATTACCTTTGCCTTTTCTTATAAATCTTCTCTTTGGAAAAGACTAATTTTTATGTTCATAATTTGCCTTTTATAAGCAAAATATAAGTACATACAACCAAGAAAATCATATTGACAAGGATCTGCAGTTATCTATCAGAAGTCTTGGGAGAACACTGCAGAAAAGGAAGGTCTGTCTCATTTTCCAGACAGGTGAGGAAGCAGCAGGGTGTTCAATCTGCTTCTGTCCCTGACTCATCCCTGATGCTGGGCACAATATTTCAATCTTCACAAACCCTTGCTGACACAACTTCGACTAACTGAAACTAGCTAATAGTAACAATTTTTTGCCTTCCCTTCAATGGAATAAGAAGAATCAGTCTTACTCCAAGGTAAACAGCTTGAAATTTTATTATTATTAAAATAATGCTGTCACAGAAAGTTCAGAATTTTCTGCTCAAGTATTTTTTTGATTTGCTTAATTTCATAGTGGATTAAATTGAGTTGAATTTTTTTTCTCAAGACAGATTAGATTTTGGAGCCTTAAATGTGAATGTAATGCAAAAAAAAATTAAAAATAAAAACAAACCCAACAAACCCACAATAACATTTTTTCCCCTAACAGGCTTCTAAAAATACATCACATAATTCATTACTTCCTTTCCCACTAAAAATCTTTACTCTGTCACAACCTGGGTAAATTAAGTTACATTTTTACAAGTGCTAGGAAAACAACCTGAACATTTCAATTTGTTACTCTCAGCTCAGGATCTTTAAAACAGAAGCAGTTTTCCAATTCCTACTTTTTTCAGAAGAATGTCTAAACCAATTCTGTGCAATAAACCAATACTTTAGCCTTACTTAGATCTCAAAGACTAGCACCTTAACTGACATAGATATGTAGATCTTTCTACTTCACTGGAAAGACAGACTAAATTATAAAAACCATCACAAACTTCAGAAGATGCCTTCAGTTTAGCCTTACTCCGGCTTCATGCTTCAACTTCTGACACTACTGTGAGGAACTTTAAAAAAGATCCTCTAATTTTCTGGAATTCATACCCACTGACCTAGTCTGCTAGAATTTCTGGCTTCTGATCCAGAACCTGACACTCTTCCTTAAGTAAACAAAATGAGTGGTTATCCATCAGAGATCTGTCTTCAACTTGTGAAAAAACGATGCCTATTTGTGATTCACATATCCGTACATACACATGACACATGGAAACCTGAGACTCTCGCTTGTCCTTCTGATTACTTTAATGCAATTTTGAATAGATGGTTATCAGCACTCTTTGCTAAATCTAACATTGTGCCAACTTTAAAATGCTGTCAGGCTCTAGAAGTCCTGAGACTGGGAGGGAAAACCCCACAATTTAATTTATGCTTATTTTCCTCACAGTCTGAGATTCAAATTATAAGTTTTCTCCCCTGTAACTGTGAGACGTAGGTATTATCTTTCTTCTTATGAAAGCTGAGATTAAAATAACTTCAGATAGCTTTAGAAGGAACAGCATATAACACAAATTGATAGTGCTTAATCTTCTTGGTGCTGGCCATGCAGGGGCACTCTAAGAGACAAGAAACAAACTGCAGGGCTTCACAGCACATGATTTTCGTGATAGTAGACAAAAATGAAGAGAACACTCTATCTGCATTTTCAATTGTATTCTACAATTTAGAGAATCATAGAATACTCTGAGTTGGAAGGGACCCACAATAAACACTGAGTCCTACTCCCAGTCCTGCACAGGAGAGCCCCAAGAGTCACCATGAGCCTGAGAGCATTGATCAAACAAATCTTTAACTCTGGCAGGCTTACTGCTGTGACCACTTCCCTGGGGAGCAGTCATAGCTACAAATTTCAATGTTTGTATCTTACTTCTTGGAGATTCTGTCAGGCCATACATAACTGCCTGGGAAAAGACAAGTTACGCAGAAGTACACTTTTTTTTTTTTTTTTTTTTTTTAATGATTCTATTCGTTAAATGTATTTTTTCCTATGCAATTTACTTTATATGCAAGTTTACTTAAAATGTAATTGAAAATATGAAGGTGAATAAACAAGGAGGTCAGAACTTTCCAGAAACCAAGAGGTCCCCTTCCTTACATGAGGAGAAACAAAATGTTTTCTTAGATTTTTAACTTCCTGCCTCCTAATCCAGGGTTAGCAACCTAGACAATGACCAGGAAGAGGACACAGCAAATCCTTACTGATCTGGAAACTTGGGGATCCTTAAATCGTGATACAAGTTAATTGTAGCCAACAGGCCTGCCAATCTATTAAGACATAAAGTAAAAAGTTTTGGATTTTTGTGAATTTTTCCAGAGCAGCACTCACCAGCACACTTGGTCCTGGTGATGAGCGGTGGTCCTGGCTGCCCTGTGCCCCCTTCGCCCGGCCTGGTGAGCAGGACTCGGATCTCGTACTCGGTGTCAGGGTCCAGGTGCCAGAGCTTGTACGTCGGTGCGTTGACAGCGTGGGTCTCGGTCCAGGTCCCCGAGGTCATCCGGTACTCCACTTCCTTCAGGATAATGGGGCCATCCCCGATGATGGAGTTGGCGTTCAGCTGGATGAGCAGGTACGTAGGGCCAACGCCCAGCAGCTGCGGGGGAGCTATTGGCCGAGGAGGCTCTGCAGGGGAGACAAAATAAGCCAGCAATGAAACAAAAGCTGGAAAACCCACTAAGAGGAGGGCACTCTACACAGGAAGTTGTCAGAGTTCGGTCAGCAAAGGTTCCAAACCTCAGAAACAAATTCAAACTGACATCAATGAAGAAGAGCTGAGGAGAATTTCAGCTGATGGAAGTGAGTGGTGCACTACTGGCATCTGCTCAGTGCTATATTTTCCTTTCAAAAACCTCAGCTAGAAACCACAAAATACTGTCTGATTTATATATTGCTGCTGCTTGGGATTTTTTTCTGAAAAAAAACCTATGCTCATTTATATAATTTACTATACCAATAACTTGAGATTTTATTTTATTGACTGAAGCCACATTTGCACTTCCCTTATAGAAAGAGCTGCAAGAGATGATACACTACCCCTGCACAGAATATTCTTAAAAACGAGTATCACTGCAGTTAATCTGAAATCCACCAGATACAGTTAGGGAAGAGGATACAGATGCCTATTACAGGCATTCAGAATATACAGAACTGAGCAAAGCTGCCAGGAGAATGACAAAATAAAGACATATGGCAACAACATATAATATTTTATTCTTTAGTAAGTCACTACTGATTTTGAAACTTGAACAATAGGATGTGTGCTACCTTTTGTCATCCCCTCTTCTCATCAGCTTCTGCCTGCCTACATATTTCAGTGCAGCTGCAAAGCAAAAAAGGTAATGACAGACCAAACAGGAAGGGGTGCTCCCCCCTACCCTGAGAAATGTTAACATAGAAACATTGCCTCAGCATGATTTATTTTAGGAAACAATCACAAGCAACAAGTATTTTTCTAATAAAACGAATTCACTGATAAACATGGAAGGTTCATTTTCATTCCAGATGGCTCATATTTCAGCTAATTTGTTTCAGTTAATTAGGCAACAATGCTAAATTCAGTGCACGCTGGGGTTTGACACAGCAGTGATGCAGAGCTAACAAATCAGCAACTCTGAGCAGGTAGAGGGGATCTCACGGCCAGTACATTAAAAATAGCTTTTAACCCCAGACCATAAGGTTTCCCTAGCAGGGGATTCTTACATTCTACACAAGAGAAATTAAGACACACACACATTGCACATATTCTGGCCCCCAGAGATGATCCCACCAGTGTCAATGACAGAACACGTGGTGGGGAGTGGTGGACCTTCTTTGACATCCCATCCTCCCTGCTTGGTGAAGATCAGCTAGTGACTCCCTGGTTCTGCCTGCTTCTCTACTTCCAGCAGCAAAGCTTCCCTTCCAGGTACCACAGCTTGCTCCAAAACCGTATATTTACCAGCTCTATAAGCAGCCAAATTTCCCAGATTTTGGCATATATCTTGCGGACTTTTTTCTAAATTAGCTGCTTCTCAAACCACTCCGTTTGGAGACAGGGACTCTGTAGCCATGTCATTGAGGCTGTAATGGGAGCTGATTTTTTCCTTCCAGAGTGAAAAGGTGAATGCTCCAAGGTGTTTCCATTTCTGCTTCAGGATATACAAAACTACAGAAAGTACTTCAATTAATTATTAATGGTTTACCCCTCTTTGGCAATAGGTGTGCTTATGACTTTGGCAATAGGTGTGCTTATGAATTCATTTAGATCCCTACCTGCATCAAAGCTCAGAAATGCAGCTGGGCATAATGAGGGCAGTCTATCTGCTGTGGAGCTAACATAATAAATGTCAAACTAATGTATTCTAAGGTCAGTGCATATTATAGTAGAAAACATCATCACTGATGAGCATGATGCACTACCAGCTCCAAGATATAAATTTCTAAAACATATGGCTATGTTTAGAAGCATACACTTTGATTAGGAGCACGATTATCACAAATAAAACCTCACATAAATGAGACCATTGCCTATTAAGTTCTTATGTTAAGAAGTAAAGCACATTCTTATATTAGCATACATATTTTGTTTTTAAGCTCTTGAGGCCAAGGAGACTTATTTATAAAGTCTCTCCTAGTTCCAATAAATTATGCATGAATTTTAATCAGTGAGCAAATGAACAAGTAATTGTTCTGCAGCATTATTAATATTCTTCATAATACAATATACAATCAGAACCAGAGGTGAGGTGCAACCAGAAATCCCAAAAGTACACTAAGTATCAACTGAAGCATGCAATCCCAATATACCAGGATAAACTTTTCTGATGTTACCCAATTAGCTTTCTATTAATTATTCCCATTCATTATTCTATAACCACATCTCCAATTATAATTTGAAATCACAATTTCCTTTTGTATATACAACAATCTGAAACTTTTACAGTTTAAAAATTGGCACTGATAGCTACAAAAGATAGAACAAAGCCATTATTAATGTTTTTGTTGCCATTCCCTTAGAAAATATCACACATCTTAACAATACTTTTCTTTCAGAGAGTTTTAAAACACAATTTACATTCTTCAAGGAAGTATATGTTGCTGGCTTTTTTTACCCCAGTAATCTGGGTCCACCTGTAGTAAATAACCCAGTTTCAGAGTGCCCTGAGAAGACAGTCTGCCAAAAATGAAAAACGTCTTATATGAGACAAGAAAAATAAAAGAAGATGAGTGAAAAAGTACCCTAAAGAAAATCACCCTCTAAGAAGTTTGTTCTGGCTTATAAACAACATAAAAACTCAGCCTCAGCCAAGCCAGGTGATGGCTTAGGTGTTTGGAGACTGGATTAGAGGAAGAATTGCAGGAAGCTGAGGCTCACTAGTACGCACCACAGCAGCTTCCCTCCTGCCTGGCCCTGTCAGTAAGTTCCAATGCAGGTGGCCCCTACTCCGATGTATTTTTGGCTTCCAGTCACTTAGACCCAAAGCCAAGTGAGGCAGCACAGTAATGTCCCTCCACCCTTTCTCTGCCCTGATCATTACAACCCAACTAGAGAGCTGTGCCCTCTATTTCTGCCAAAAAAGAACCCACCTTCCTCAATTATTATGAGAAGTGGCAAAGGCACACAGCATTCCTAGTGTCGTAGAGTGACTTTATGATGCTTGTATCCCCAGTTGTCTGTTCTGTTTATGTTGGACATTTTGTTCTGTGCCTTTAAGACTGGTTCTGAGAGTGAAGCAGGGCGAAGAAGCGTGGGGTTTGTTTTGAGAAACAGCATTCCCCTCACCATTCCAGCTCCTTGACAGTGTTCGTCTGAAGCATGGACAGACAACGGGACAGAGATTGCCTTTGCTTTTAGTTAATTTAGCTAGCTGAGGCAGAGAAGCTCCCTGGACTGTTTTTGTTTTTCTTTTTTGTTGGGACTGTTTAAACCTGTCCTGAACTTAAAGCCCAGAGAGACACTGGGATCTCATGCCTGCAGCCCACAGGGCCCAGGACAGCATTTCCAGCGCCGGAGGAACTGATAAGAGACTGAGCAAGCCGAGTGGCACCCACGGCAATTTTGCCATCTCTCCTCAGAACAGCGACAGGTTTTATTGTTTCATATTATTCATTCTTTATGCCTGTGGGCATTTTGTTTCTTAAAGAAACAGTTTTTTCCACATTTCTCTAAGGTGATTTTTTCCCCAGACCAGTTAGGGGAGGGTCTGTTTGGGTTTGCTTCCCAGAGAGATCCCATTTGGAGGTTTCCTGACAAATTTGCCCTAAACCAGGACACCTAGCAATCAATTTTCCTTGAGCTGTTTCCCTTTTCTCAGTCATGAAGTCTGTGTAAAGCCATAAGGTTCTAAACAATAATTTATGAAAAAATATTTCAGCCCATAAATAGTTGAACTCATCAGTAGAATCACTATTTTAATAGGTATTAAAGATACCCTAAAAAGTTTGATCAAAGACCCTGCATGGTTTCATTTCTTCCTTTGTCAAGCACAAAATTTAAGATTCCTTATCCAATGTAACTAGTTTAATTACTGACTCATTTTCTACTATGTATTTTTAGCCAGTGTATAAAGGTGTTAAATCTGACGAAAGCTCTTCTAGTTTTCATGACCACTAACATCTCAGAAAGACTATCTTTTAAAGACCACTTGTACATCTGCAAGACATTAAATAAATGAAAGTGTTTTCATGCATAACGTGTTGCAGTATTTGGTCAGCTCTGGTTTTGACATAAAATGCCCACAGCTAAGGTAATAAAAAAATTAAGACTGACATTTCGTCAGTACTAAGTTCTCATTCTGCTGAGCTACTAGCAGTACATTATGCTCACATCAGTATGTATATGACATTGTATATTAAATGTAGTGTGATATTTAGGCACCAATGACAACAATAAGCATGCAGCTTCAACCTCCTCTACCAGTCTTCCTACAGTTAAGTGGTTGTGTCATATTTTTAATATGAAATACTGTATGCAAATAAATACGCATTCACAGGCAGAAAAAAAACAGCCAGAAAATGTCATTAGTGTTATTAGTATAGCCACCAATATACATAAAATTTCCAATATTCTCAAGTAACAGACATATACAATACTACATTGCCTTCCAAGATTAAACATTTCCTAAGTTTAAAATAAAGGAAGGTAGTTTCATTTGTATCTTACTGACAATCATATACTGTTTATACTGTTTGATCAGTTCAAATGAAAAAATTAAAAAAAAAACAACAGAATTCTACATACTGTTCCATTTTGGAGGAAAAGCTAATACTGGATGCATGCCTGATAGAATCTTATTTTTAAAACTTATTTACAAGAGTCTTATTTTGCTAAGCATAACAGGTACCAAGAGACTCTTGCTGCACAGCAGAAGGGTTTGGAGAGGTAGGAAGGAGAGGGCTGGTCACCACACAGCCCAAGCACTCAGAGCAGGTGCATGTCTTCATCCACTCTCATCCCACTCGTGCATTGTACAGCACCTGCACACATTCATGCTCTGCAGTAATGGCCTGCAAGTCCCCTCCACTCATGCACTCACTGTGCCTTCCCTCTGGTGACAGCATGTTCAGCTTGCTCTGTGAAATATCTCACACCAAGCCTTACACTTGGTATGCTGATGAGTATTAACTGCTTAACCCAATACACACAACAAGGGGAATCATAAAAAGCTTAATTTTTACAAGTATTAAAAAATCATTCATTCATTATAAAAAGCCCAAATTCAGCCTAACCTCCTCAGATGTTTTAATTACACCATAAGCTATCAAGAAAGTAGGTCAACCAAAAGAATACAAAGTTCCTTTAAAATTTGCCAAAATTCAAAGAAACAAAAATATGAAGTCATGTAAATAAAGCTAATACTGAATGTTCTAGGGAATATAGCAAAGATGTCTCCACAAATGACTCAAGACTGACTCAGCTCTCACCTATATCAAACTCACTTCCTCTTCTAGGGAAATTTCTTGCAAAGTTATTTAAACATATCTGCGTATTTCTTACAAGCTGTCTGCTTTTCTAGTTCAATTCAGCTGAGGTTCAGTGCCTGACCCACACCGGCTATGCAAAGTTAGAGCACAATAGCACAGTCTTTGCCATAGGAAGCCCTGTGGGACCAGGAGCCCCAGGCATGAGACACCCAGGCAATCGGAGACACCCAAGGCACAGAGGGGTAAGGGGAAAATCCCTGCTTGCCAGGAACTGGACATGTGGAGAAGCATGCCTGTGCACTGGGCTCCAGATTGCACATGGAGATATAGTGGCAAAGTTGCATCAGAAGACCCATGGCATGGGGGCAGAAGGGCACAGGGAAGCAGGTTGCCAATTCCTTGCAAAAGCTACACTGCTTCAGTACTCTTTGTGTCCTGGAAGATTACATACTGCTCTAGAGATTCATGTGTCTTTAAAAGTATTGAAAACCAGAAGAAGTAGAAATATTTGTTTAAAATTTGGACAACATGAATGACATCTAGAAGAAAAAGTTATGGCAGTCAAGTATTAGCAGGGCAATAACATTCTTGTTCTTAAAAGCTGATTAATGATGCAGAAAAAAAGAATTAACAAGAAACAGTGACTGAAAAACTCAAATAGAGTACTAAGCTACAAATGGAACACTGAGAATAGTAACTGAAGAACAGTAACAGTAGGACATTCAGCATTCTCTAAATTATAAGTTGGGGGGGGAAATTGAAGATGTTTCTCATATAATTCCAAAGAAGTATAACTGAAAGAAATTATGTGGTCATGAAGATGGTGACAAAATGAATTACGAAGAGTTCAAAAATAAAAACACACCATGGAGGCTTTGAGCCCAAACACTGGGGATTTTTTTATTTTTGCAAAAATCATTCTGTATGTGGCATATCTTTAACACAGACAAGAAACTCTCTAAAATTTTAAGAAAGTATTGCTATGACAGGGAAAATAAAAGGCAGAATTTAAGACAAATAAGGTTATTTTGGACTTGGCCTGTCTGCAAGGACACCTGGCTGTCAGCAGCCTGACAAGACCTGCCACTCCTCAGCACCAACACAAGGTGTATTAACAGAAACAGGAGACTGTGCCAAATAAGGGGAAAGCATTACAGAAAACAGTACCTGTCTGATAAGAATTTATTCTGCTCAGTTAAAAAGCAGGTCAGTGCAGAAGACTGAGGGGTGCCAAGCTGAGAGCACAGACCTGATGAACAGCAAAAGTATCATGACCATTAAAATCACAGAAAGCATCTGCAGTTTGTTTTTAAATTTCCAACAAGAGCTCAAGGTCTCTCCTTCTGTACATGACAGACTACACTCACAGCTGAGTCTGCCACCCTACATGCTCCACCTCTAGAGAACAGTTTGGTCCTTAGTGGTTTTGCAGCACAACACATCCAAGACAAATAAAAAAGCTCAAAAGCCTATGCTTCAAATAGTTTGTGCAACCCATTTAGGACAGTTCGGTAATGGGAGATAAGCACTCTCCTTGGCTTCTGAAAACTATGAAATGCAAAAAGACTGAAAAAAACCCCAAAGCCAAAAAACTAAGAATGTGGCATATTTTCTTTTTTAGAATGATTAAAAACACACTTCTAGGTCTACATTGCTCCAAGACTTCCTAATCACTAATCAGACTTCACATGGGAACTTCAATAAACAAAATTACATCAGGACAATATTGACTACCCAATTCATAGGTGCAGACACACACAGCCTTAGGTGAGAAATGCTGCCATTAGGCACTTAGCTCATGGGATTCTTGCCTGCACACCACATAGCAGTACTTGCTTTTCTCACCTCAGCAGCCCATCTTATTTTTGTGACAAAGGAGAAGAACAAGTGCAAGCTTATTCTCAGCCAGACATACTATACATCAGCTGCACAGATTACTCCTGCTCAAAAGACACAATGCATCTGAAAAACATCAGAATAAAGGAGGCTGAGCTCGACTGCCGGGCAGGGCACATTGCAGAGGCTGCAGGAAGGCACACTTGCTTAAACCATCTGCAGCCCTCAAAATAACTCACCTCAGAGAAGTTTTACAATCACTTCCACTACTGCAAGACCAAATGCTGCTGAGAAATTAACACAATAAAAATCCAACCAGCTGTAGGTCGTCTGGAGTTCTTACAAGTCTTGGCCATTTAATTAATAATTTCCCAAGCGATCGCTTGCCTTTTATATTAGTTCATGAACTCGTTTACCATTTTCATAATAAATTTATTTGGGGTTTTTTTTTTCTCCCAGTGGACAAAAATGTTTCTGCTTATCAAGTTTAATTCATTTTAACAGATGCTTTACTTTTCTACATTGTTAACAGTTGTACATTGTCAATTTCTTTTTCTGATAGGAAATCTATTGTTCCCATCTTTGTCTTATACAGGTACAGCTTGGAGAAGGCACTGTATGATAGAGAAGGCAGCAAAGACTTTTTTCATAAAATAACTAAGTTTGACTTATTACACCATAGAATTACTTCTTCAGGTAGAAATCGGTAGGCTTTTACAGTGAAGTGTTCCATATAAAGGCCTGACTTTATTAAAACAAAACTAAATAAAAACAAATCCTAAAGCCAAAACCAAACCAAACTCCAACACAATCTAAAACTAATTCTAACTTATCTCAGCTGCTGTCCCATAACCATAAGTGATGGTGGCTGCATGGAGAAACTTGAACAGCTCAAGATTTACGATTCTGCTATAAAGGTTTTTCTCAAATTCTTCTTTTTTTTCTAATTCCACTTTGGCAGACTTTATTTCTGTGACTTCAGAAAACCATTTCTGTGACTTTAAAATAGAATTTATTACAACGGCATAGTATTAGGCACTAGCTGCTAGTCCGGAGGTTGAGACACAATACCCACAAAATGTTACATTTTAATTAAGAGAGTTAGTTGTCTGGAACAAAAGAACTCATTTTAAGTAATGGCTTAGTGACCAGGTGGTATCAAGTGATTTATCCAACTCTCTTCAGAGAAAGTACAAGACCATTTTCATTGTCATTTATTACATGAAATGGAAAAAAGTGAAAGGATCAATTTTAAATAAACTTTAAAAATAAATATAACATTGAAATTCAGGTAACTACCTGGAGAATCAGTCACTGGAGAAAAACAGCAAGAAACAGAAATGGCAAATTGAACAGCAAGCTCACAGTCCTGGTTTAGGTAGGGTACTGACATATTTCAACATAATATCTCTAATTTGGGGACTGTGAACAGGAATAGTATGTCACAAGCTCTCTTCAAGCTACTGTTTTAGCTTTGAGCACCTAATATATAAAGTTTGTGTCACGGATACAATGAAGTCTGCAAGCTCATTCAGCTAAAATGTATTTAATTTAGGTGACGTGGCAGTTAGTGACCACCTAAAGTGCTGAAATAGGAATTATTTCAACAGTGAAAACTGCTAACTTCTGCATAGTGATGTTATGTCCTATGCATCACTGTGGCATTTTATTCACCTTGATTTGAAACACCACCACGTTCATTTTATTATCTTCCTTTAAAAAAAAAAGAAACAGTGTGCAGCTTGAGCATTGTCAGCAGAAACTGTAAACAAGGTTAAGAACATGCCCAGCTTACATATAAAAACAAAACAAAAAAAAAAGTCTGCCTAAAAATTGGAATATGTCATCTCTCCACACAATTTATGATCAGGACATATGCCTATTTTTTGAATGATAGTAGGCTATGTTACTATGGGAATCAATTAGAAAATTATGACACATTTTGTCAAAAAGATTGCCTTGTGTTAAAGACATTTATGCAGCACACTCCTAGAGGTAAAATGAATAAATGTAAGAAAAAGAGGTGCCTGTAATGAGAAGATATTCAAATTTTAAATAAAAAAAAATTTAAAAATCAGTTAGCATAAATGAGCCAGCTGTAGAAATGTCTCCAGCAAAGAGTTGATGACAATGACTTCATTATCCACATGTATCAGTAATGCCCTCGAGATCACAGTGTTGAGATTACTGTTGGAAAGAAATATTTTATCTGCTTCATTGTCAGGAACCAGCAGGCTGAGAACAAAATTGAATGCCTTCTTCAAAATTGGTACCTCCCAAGAAAGAATTACTCTCAAATCTACAAGGCTTTGCAATTTGACAATACTGAGATTGCATGCACATCCACATGCTGTCAATGGTGAGAAGGAGTAAAACTTGAGATTACAGAAAGAATGCCTGAAGAAGAACAAAATATTGTTTTAGAGATTCCAAAATTTTCTTTTACATGGTGATGCAATGTGTCAGGGGAACATATTCATTTTCTAAGTACTTGGATTACCTTAATATTTTATTTAAGTCTGAACTGGTCCAGTAAAATGAGATTGTGAAGATTTTTGTGTTATTCTCATATCTGCTGATGCTGTAGTCATGCTCGTACACTCAGTTTACTGCCCAAACAACCCAAATATAGAAACTTTCTGATGGACAAAAGTTACAGTGACATATTCATAATCAAACTCAAAAAGTTCAAACATCTGTGACCAAATCGGAGCATTTCAACAGAATTCAGTGGAACAAAAAATAAATAAATCACCTCATGAGATCTACCTATCTATAAAACTTGAAAGCTAAAAAAATTCACCCAGACAGCAATCCTGTCTGTCCTGGAATTCTCCTGTATGCCTCATTTTGGAAGTCACATTATAACTTGCCAACACTCACACAAAATTTTATTACCAGCTCTCCTGCATGCCTTTTAAATGGCAGAGAAGAATGTGTCATGTGCTGTTGGGATAGTAGCATTGTGAGACAGGCCTTAAAATTGTATCATGCTCAATAAATGCAATGAGCTGTACACGTCCTTGGACCAGAAGGGTACTGAACTCCACAGCAGCTGTAGATGAGAATAGCTGCCATGGCTTTGGCTTCCAAGCATTTACAGTTCTATGTAATAGCAAACACAGAAACCTAAGCCTGTAAGAGGTGAGACTGATTTTACTGTAACCCTTAACCCAAACCATGCGTTAAATCTTTGATGCACAGAGAGAGGAGGGGGAGGGGGGAAAGGAAAGGAAAGGAAAGGAAAGGAAAGGAAAGGAAAGGAAAGGAAAGGAAAGGAAAGGAAAGGAAAGGAAAGGAAAGGAAAGGAAAGGAAAGGAAAGGAAAGGAAAGGAAAGGAAAGGAAAGGAAAGGAAAGGAAAGGAAAGGAAAGGAAAGGAAAGGAAAGGAAAGGAAAGGAAAGGAAAGGAAAGGAAAGGAAAGGAAAGGAAAGGAAAGGAAAGGAAAGGAAAGGAAAGGAAAGGAAAGGAAAGGAAAGGAAAGGAAAGGAAAGGAAAGGAAAGGAAAGGAAAGGAAAGGAAAGGAAAGGAAAGGAAAGGAAAGGAAAGGAAAGGAAAGGAAAGGAAAGGAAAGGAAAGGAAAGGAAAGGAAAGGAAAGGAAAGGAAAGGAAAGGAAAGGAAAGGAAAGGAAAGGAAAGGAAAGGAAAGGAAAGGAAAGGAAAGGAAAGGAAAGGAAAGGAAAGGAAAGGAAAGGAAAGGAAAGGAAAGGAAAGGAAAGGGCAGGGCAAGGCAGGGCAGGGCAAGGCAAGGCAAGGCAAGGCAAGGCAAGGCAAGGCAAGGCAAGGCAAGGCAAGGCAAGGCAAGGCAAGGCAAGGCAAGGCAAGGCAAGGCAAGGCAAGGCAAGGCAAGGCAAGGCAAGGCAAGGCAAGGCAAGGCAAGGCAAGGCAAGGCAAGGCAAGGCAAGGCAAGGCAAGGCAAGGCAAGGCAAGGCAAGGCAAGGCAAGGCAAGGCAAGGCAAGGCAAGGCAAGGCAAGGCAAGGCAAGGCAAGGCAAGGCAAGGCAAGGCAAGGCAAGGCAAGGCAAGGAAAGGAAAGGAAAGGAAAGGAAAGGAAAGGAAAGGAAAGGAAAGGAAAGGAAAGGAAAGGAAAGGAAAGGAAAGGAAAGGAAAGGAAAGGAAAGGAAAGGAAAGGAAAGGAAAGGAAAGGAAAGGAAAGGAAAGGAAAGGAAAGGAAAGGAAAGGAAAGGAAAGGAAAGGAAAGGAAAGGAAAGGAAAAGGAAAGGAAAGGAAAGGAAAGGAAAGGAAAGGAAAGGAAGGGAAAGGAAAGGAAAGGAAAAGAAGGGAAAGGAAGGGAAAGGAAGGGAAAGGAAGGGAAAGGAAGGATCACACACTTATTATTAAAGCAAGACCTTAAAAATGCACAGGGGGTGGAGAAGAACAGAACCCCTTCCCCTTTAGGTTTGCAAGGCATTCTCAGGTATCCCATTTCATGGATGGTAAAAGTTTTCTGACAGCACTCGAATACTACCATCAGAGGAAAAATTGATCCAAGGTAATATAAGGCTTACACATTAATGATTATCTAGAGAGACTGTGTGTGTGTTCAGCCTATGCAGATCTATGGGGAGAAATGACAGAATCCATCACCACTTTGGAGAAGACTTATTTTTGGGGTGCTATTTTCTTGCCCAAGTCCCTCTCTTTCTATTCATAATGTTTTCTAAGGCACATATAGATGTTCCCACCAGCAATGTCTTCACATTTCTTATTACAGCATGTCCAAATATTTCTTGCCAAAAATGCCAGAAGGCAGCCCACTGGAATGACAGAGAAGGGGACTAATTTTAGGAGGCACTAAGACACTTCCCTCAATCTGTGTAATGAAGCAACAGAAACTAAAATGATTTTTTCACCACAGTTTTACATCACAGATGTGAAATACACATCATCTAACACGCACCTCAGAGGGCAACCCTACTCCTCCACTTCCCACCATCAGTGTTGTTTGCAGTCATTCCTCTACACTACATTCACAGTGGTTTATGTTTAAAACTGATCTTGCAGGCATGCTCTTGGAAGTTCCCTGCTTTCCTCGGTCCCTGCAGCAACTCCCAGTGTTTTCAGACAAAAGCCCATGTCAGCAGAGAAATGGAAGCACAAGTTCAGGCTCTTGAGAGCAGGGAAAAGGGAAGGCAAGGATTGAGACTACCTTTTAAGAAGGTGCTGGCTACAACACCTGCTTTTACCATGAAAGCCAGCCTCAGAAAAGGGCAGGGGGATAGAGGTGGCCAAAGTAACCACCATCCTTGCCACAGCACCTGAACAGATATTAAGGAATACCTGTGGAATGGGGGTAACAAAGCAACTGCCATCCACCCCATTGCCAAAGGGATTCTGAATGTGATGAAAAGTCTGAAAGAAATTTCTAGAAAAACAAATCAGAACAGAAAATCCCACCAATTCTGCATGCCAATAAGATTTTTATGAGATATTATGATTTTATATGAGTTGATTAAAACCTGTTATCTTTGTTTTGTTGAAAAAAGGTTCAAAGTATCAATATGAATCTGGACTAGAAACTCCTCCAGTACAGTAAAAGAGTCTAAATTTTGCATCTTATTTCAACTGACACAAACATTAATTTAAAAACAATCTTTTTGTTTTCTTATTTTAACCATTCTAAGTTATCTTATCAATTTTTTGATAAGCAAGTTTAACAAGAATGCACAGCTCCTTATTCTGCTACTGCATGTTTTAATTCTTGAAGATGATACTAACCAACATGTACTTAAGCTGGGCTGGTACACAGAAAGTTCTGGAACCAGCCTTTTGTGTTTGCAAAAGAAAGGCAAACAAAATCAACAACTCTACAGAAATAATAACAGAAGAAATTATTAGGATAGAAATTGTACAGCATGGCTTTTCTCTCCAAATACAAGATCCACTGGTAATAATATAGTTTATAATAATATGCACCACTGTGGAAATTGCTACCTTCAAATATTGCACAGGTAACCTATGTTGTTTATTACATTTTGATGGCCTGTGCATAATGGGCATTTTGTTGAAGGCTGGGTTTTTGTTGGTTCTGCATGTTGAACTAAGTCCCTAAGAGCACATTACAAAAGATGTGGAGACAAAAGTAAATCAGTTGTCACCATATTACCAGTTAAACAGACAGTAGCAATAGCTTAAAGGAGCCCTTACCTTTTACATAAGTCTTGGTAACAAAAGCATGCCATCCTGGGGAAAAAAACTTGTGCAATTTTGCCAGTAAGCTCTGTTGGCCCTCTTTTTGATGAAGACAAGGAAAGTCATGATCCTTCCTGCTGAATTCTAAAGTTCTGCCTCAAATTTTTAATGTGTGAGTGTTCCTTGAAGAATCTGGATAGTTTGTTTGCTTTTAAAAGATAACTGCTTTCACAGGACTTGCTAACCCTCTGAGTAATGTGAGTTTGGGGCATAAAAAAATCAGTTTTTGTCAGCTCAGTTAGAGGACTGGTGAAGCTGCCCCACTGAACTCTATTTAGGCTTCTACCTCTCAATATACATAATCTTGCCTGCTCTCAAGAAAACCTTCATCTATTATTCATCTTCCTCCCCAGTCTGTAATGGGAAAGGCAAGCTGGACTTACAAAAAGGTTCAGAAGAGAGAAACATAACTTTTTTCCAAGCATAAGAAACCACAACACAGCATTTTGACATTTAAAAGAAAATCCCCTAAACCTTCTCCTTTTCATTTAACATAGTGTTTTTCTTTCCAAAATTCACTGGACTTTCTCTCTAAGAAGTTCTTTGTCACTGTACTGAGAAGTCAGCGATCAGCAAGATTTGTATCTCTCAGTTTTCCTCACTTGGCATAGCCTCTTTTCCCAACTTCTGAGGCATATTCTCAGGGTGCAAATCCTTCTCCTTAGTACCCACATTCAGCCAGTGAAAATTCAGGGGCTAGGCAATCCTGAGCATGAAGCCAATTCTGGCTTTTTCCCAGTGTTCAGATAATCCCTTTCTCAAGGCCACACAAACACAGGAAACCTATTTTAGAGTTAACTTTGGTTACAGTCAAGAATATAGAGGTACCACAAACCAATCTAATGCACACATATTTTATACCTTTCTAAGTGTGGTGACTTATAAATTGAAAACAGAATAACTCCATATACACATGCACACTAAAAATCTTCCTCTTTTGGAAGGAAATGGGCTAGAGAGGCTGAGGTTGGGGTTGCATTTCTTTATGGGGAGAAAAGGGTGGGTGTGTATGTGTGTAGCAAAACAATAAAAGATGAGAAGGTTAAGAGAAAAAAGTTCATCCAAATTCACAAAATAGCTGCAAGAAACATTTACATTAACATTTCCAAAATGATGTTTTGTTTTTTCAGCCTAGTTGCATGTGAGGCACTAGATAATAAAGAAGCACATTCAGAACATAGTTCAGGATTATAGAGAAGTCACTTAATCTCTCAGCATAAGGACGTTCCACATCCATTCCTCTTGTCTGACTGGAATCAGAATTTGTGCAGAGACTCACCATTTGCAAGGACAGCACCTTATCCTAAAGGTTCAGAGATTCTCAGAGGAGTTTCTACAACTCTCCTTTTGAGACTAAACCCTTTTTCCTAAATTCACTAAGTCATATGTCTACCTACAATGCCAGTAAGAAAAGATGGAGTTTTAGCGATGGCTCCAATTAAAGCAGCAGTAGTCTTATCTGCTGTGCTAAATGGCTTCAGGTATTTTGTGAGTAGTCACATCCAGCTTTTCTTGTTTTCCTTAAGATACTGCAGAATTAAGAAATAAAATGTCAAATAAAATCAAAGCTGATTAAAAAAAAGCACTGCATTGAGCCTTACGAATCCCTTGTGGACTCTAAATCAGTATAATCAGACAGGAATAATAATTCTGTTGGGAATTTCAAGACCATGTCAGTTCAATTCAGACAAAAGAAAATCAGTGATTACTAGGAACACAACACAAAGAAAGCATAGTATCTTGTGTGACTGTGTAAACCTGTAATGTTCTCTCATCTAAAGTTATATAGATCTGGTCTTCCTGTCTCCTGTGAGATGAGCCAGAAGGGAAGACAGAGAAAAGACCAAATAGAAGTTATTGAAGACCTAGCACAACTTCCTGTATGGAAATATTTGATCAACCTGCAACACTCAACATGAAAGAATGATGATTGGAGGAATACATGCTAGATGTTTATGAAATGACAGGTGGCATGAAATTGATGAATATGGAATGACTTGCTATTTCTTGGAGTGAAAATAGACAGCAGCTTTGGAGGGATGTTCTTCTGTGAATAACTTGAGCTAGTTGTGGGAACTCATTGCTCCCAATTGAGCAAAAACACAAGTTCAGAAATTATTTGACAAATATGTAGAAGGTTTGTCATGGATATCACACACATGATTCACTGACATAGTCTCTGGCTCGATAAATCTTAAGCTATAGATTGCTAGATGCTCAGAGAGTGCCTCTCTCATTCTTACATCTCTCCCCAAGCCTACTCATTAAACTAAGAAGATTTTGGCCCAGCAGCAATGTTTTCTGAAGTCACTATCATGTTCTCTAGAATTAAAAAACCAAGAAACTGCTGCTAGCTGTCAAGCTACTCATTGAATACTGGATGATATTAGAAATAACCCATAGGCTTCAGCCCATGTAATCCATTATAGATGAGTGCCCTCTGCATAGAGCTACTAATGATCCAACCATCTTCCTTCACAGTGTGGATGGTGCATGGCTGTATGGTTGCATTTCCTTCACAATTGATTATAAATTATCAAGGTTTCTTTTTTTTAATTCTGATGCCTGAATGGAGACCTTTAGGTTTTAAAACAAAAGCTTCTTTGCAGAGCCAAAGCGATACAAGCTAACCAGCTGAAAACAGATTAATTTTCTGTTGATTTACATCCCTGAATGGTTAATGTAATGTAAATGCAGTAAGAAACCATAATTATGTTGTACCTTCATTAAGTCATTCCACATACATCTTATGAAGTCTTTTTCTTATCCCATCATCACACTTTAATGTGTGGGGAAAATGATCAGCAAAGGTAAACAAAGTCAGCAAGTAAAACAGCTTGTTTGAACTCACTCAATTCTTCTCATTGCAGGCCAATCCATGAGTAATACCAGGGCTTACAACTGTTAAAATACCTTAAAAGAAGATAAAATTACAATTTTTTCTACACAGACTCTCCTGCCAAAGCAAAATGTTTTGCCCTGCTCTCTGTCTTTGTTTAACAGGTAGTTAGAATACTTACCTGTACTTCCCCCACAGGTAAGTATTCTAACTCTGGTGTTTATACTTTTCTTGGCCTGAAAAATTTATCATTTCTTTCTTTTTAACACATAAAGTAACAAATGGGTAACAGAAGCAAGCCAGTAATACTGCTGAAGCTCAAAGTACTCTTTGGAAGCACTAAAGAGACCAAAACATTTTGGTCCTTTGATATGTTGCTTAACTTTCTCCGGTTATTTAATTAAGCACTTCTCTTCATGCCCCATTTACATCATATAATAATCAATCATTAAAAAGCCACAAAACATCTGTTATTCCATCTACGAGTCTTCGTGGCACTTTTCTCACCCAAGTTCATAACCTTTTGCTATTCAGTATACTATTTTTGCCTATGTATTGTCTTTTCTCGTCTATGAACTATAAATACCTTACCTCTGGTTGCCTCACTGCTTTTAAGTGTCCTTTCGAGAAACTTGAATTATTTCTAACATTGCAATCAGTCACTTTTTCTTCAGTGGAAGAATATTTTTAATTTAGATTCAACAAATCCTTTAACGAGAATGCATTTTGCGCCCACTTTTTTTCTTTGGGAGAAAATTTCAAATACTCTCCAGAGCAGCACAGTGATGTGTGCATAGCTGTCTATCTTATTATTCATTGAATACTACTATTAAACAACCACACTGATATGTTTGCCTTTCCATGTTTTAATTACACCTATACAAATCATAATAGCTTACTTCATTAGTATATTGTTGAAATCAAGTGTTATTGTATGTATTTATTTAAATGGTCTGATTAGCATTCTGAAGTTAAACCAAATGTCCAATTCAAGAGAAATATTTTATTTATCTTTCTTTTCTTTTTTATTTACCTTTATTTTTTTCTGGTTGATTTCTTCCTCTTCCAAACCAAGCCCAGCTGTTTTTTCCCGTAACAATCCAAAGAGAAGGTTTGCTGAGGGTTTTTCTATTCAGGCCTATTACATTAAGGCCTATCATTCTGGTATCTGGTTATCTCCTCAGCTATGACAAGATAATGTGGGCTTGAGGGAACATGCTTGTATCTCCTGTCAGTCCCTTTCTGTTATATCAACTCCTCTAAAGGCATGTTCATACAAGGAAGCTGCTACCAAAGAAAACCCCCAAGACAACACGGTTTATCTCAGGAACCATTCCACACTACAATACCCTGTGGGCTCAAAGATGTTTCCAGCACAGTGTAATCCACCTGCAAAGCAGGCTGAGGATGCAACTTAACATTATATCTAAGCCAACCCAAAATGACCACATCATTGTGGGGAGTGAACTACCACCTCTTCTCTGGTCTTTCCGTATTTTCCAGGCCAGTGGTTCTGCTATTAGTACACTAGTCTGACACAAAAATACCCACTTCTTTCTACAGTGGCAGGGTGTTTTTCTTTTTAATTTAGCTCCCCAGTCAGCTCACTGGAAAAAGGGTCAAGCATGCCTCTGTTGCAAAAGAAGAGGAAATAGCAAGTCACAGGGAGTAGGAGAGAGAAAAGACAGGTAGGACCATGTCTTTTGTTACTATTCTGTAATATCAGATGCTCTTGCACATAAACAGACTCTGCACATACCTACATATATATCTTTAAGGAAGGGTCCAACAAATAAAAAAATAAACAAACAAATAAATAACTGATGTATGAATCAGTTATCGAGGCATAGAATCAGTCAAAAACAGGGCATGCAAGAAATTCCTTCACAGATTAGGAAGCTTCATAAATTATGGCACTATGGAGATGCATTTTGAAATGAGGCTGAAACCAGACCAAATGGTGAGTGGCAGGTTTCAGTTCTTTATTCAGTGCAAGTCCCTCTGGAAGGCTTCCTCTAGAACATTATGCTGCTAGGAGTCAAAACAGGATTCTTGTCATCAAGAATTGCTTCAATTATTGCCACTCAATCAATTAAAATTCCAGAATCTTGTGAAATATTTAATCCACCACAGAAATCCTGTGAGCTCTGCTAAGCAGGTGATAACTCCCAGCAAATTTTGATAAGGAAACCTCAGGCACTAAACCCCTGAAACTCATCTGAGCTGGAAGTGCAGGAAGGGCAAGGACACTGAACTGACACCCACAGGAAACAGACTGGAGGTACCTGGTCCATTAATTTCTGTTAATTGCCTGAGAGCTCAACTTAGCATCATTTGCTTCCACTTGGCATCTGCTTAGTCAGTTGGCCAGAAGGCTGTCTTCTTACTGAAATATAGTTCATCTTAATTATCGGAAGTCCTAATGATGCAAATGTCTTAGGGGATAGTTTCCTTAATAAGGTGACTGTTTGCACGTACTGTTTGGCACACACTTCCCCTGCCTGTCTCCTCCATTTTTTATAATGTAAGCAATAGCATCTGTACAAAATATTATGTTTCAGAGCAAGAACACCATCCTCCTTTCATGACACATTTCTAAAAAATTCTTTGTTCCAGCCTGGAAGCACAGACATACCACCAAATTCCTGCATTAGGGTTTGTTTTGGTAAAGGGCAGCAAAATCTGGACAAAACAAAACATTAATTAAACCAGGAACCAAACCTCTTATCTGTCTCTGCAACTCCAGAAAGTTGCTTGGTCAGCTTTTTGAAACTATTACTTGACTTGGCTTGAATGAAAAGCCAGCCTGTGTTCTCTCTATCAGTTCTTTAATCTCTTATAATATTATTCAAAGAAGAGGTTAAAGCTGTTCCAGAAACAATTGAAAGTAAAAAAAAAACAAGGATAATTTTGTTTCTAATTGTGAAAATGTCACTGATAATGACAATAATTAGGAGGGAAAAGAAGTGTCACTAGGGCACAATTCTTTGTGTTGCATAGTCCACATACCTAGTTAGAGGTCAAGTAGGTATTGGAGGTGTTCCCAGGAAAAATAAAACTAATAAAATATTTTTTTAGGCAGCCATGTTGAAAGAAAAATGCAAGAGGAAAGTCAAACAGATTTTTAAAATGGCATTAGGAGATAGCTGAAGACAAAGAACATAATCAACAAACAGTGAAAATTAAAAGGTAGAGGCAGCTTCCCACATAAAACAAAGACAAACATCAGGAAAGACGAGAAGTCTGTGGGCTTAAACTTAAAATACATCTTAAACATGTCTGCAGCCAGCCAGAATACAGACACAATCCAATTTTTTTCTTAAAGTGTCCAATTATATTACCTTTACAAAATCTTTTAGAAAAGGAGCTATTTTTTCTAGTAAACCAGATTTTTTTATCACCTTTCAACTACCTCATTGTCATTTACTGGCACATTCAACCTGACAGCATTTTCTCTGCTCCACTGACAGAAGTAGCAACCAACAAGTAGGGCACAAAAGATGGCAGACTTAAATCACATTGCAGAAATCACATTGCAGAAAGTCCAAAATAGGGGAGAAAAGGTAAACAAACAGAGAAGGCATTGGCAAAAGTGAGGATTGCAGCATGTGATACTTGTGAGAACTTGCAGATGTCTTGTCTTCTTCAGTGCACTAAGGTGGCCAAGTGCCATGCAGCATACATTCAAAGCAGGAACTGTGCCTCAGCATCACATATTAAAAAAGAAAAGAAAAGAAAAGAAAACAATAAGCCATGCTGCAACTGTACCCTGAAAGTATCTGGCTGCTAAAATGAAGCTGTGCTTCATGCACTGCCAAACAGCTGCTCCTTCCTATCTCCAATAAAAAGAAGAGGAAAATATTGCAGTGGCTGATGATGTAGCCCATAGATCACAAGCTTGATCACACTAAATGTATCTTGTTTTTTCTAGGTCATGCAAGTCATCCAGTCCAAGAGAAGTGGAAAGTTGAAAAACAAATCATTAGTCAAGACATTTCCAACTGCTGTCAACACAATTCAAAGTCAGACTAAAGTTCAAAGCAAGCATTAAAAGTCATGAGACTTCAATCTCAATCTTTAAGCCAAAGAAAAACATCTACATCTACCTCTATCTCCCTTCAAAAGCAGTAGCCAGTATCTCCAGTTATTAAAAAACACAACTTATGTTACCACGAGGATGTCAACATAAGAATAAAGCTGAGATTTTCACATAAACTCAGAAATGCAACTTCAGTAAAAAAAAGTAAAACAGAGAAAAGTTTTTTTAGACTTAATCCTTATGGGATGGTGAAATAGATCAGGTAAATGATACAATGTATTACTCTTGATTTTCTCAGGAAATGAGTAAATCAGTTTACTAAAGTGAGATAACTTTACTAAACACACATATGGCATTGATGCCTTGTAGTATTCTACCTTGTACCCACAAAGAGGTACAGTTCCATAAGGCTTACAGCATCTACTACAAGATAGGCACAAGGAGCAAAAAGCTAATGTAAATAATAAAAAAAATTAATAAAAGGTTCAACTAGATTCCACAAACTATAAGATGCTTGGTACATTCAAGTAAAGTTCAAATTCATTTACCTTATAATCCATTTATTTATGGAAAATTCCGTACAAAAATTCTAAATTGAGCAAAGCATTTTTTCTGGCATTTATTTATTCAACTTAACTAATTCACACAAAGTTAGGCTAATCGTTACTAATACAACTAGAACTCATTGAAAATTATCTCAGCTTTATAAGCCTTGAACTAACACCATGCAATTTTCATCTTTCAGATCACGTTGATTAGGGAGTGCGCTCAGAGAAGGGCAACCAGGCTCATGAAGGGTCAAGAAAACATGTTTTATAAGGATCAGCTGAAGGAGCTGGGTTTGTTTAATCTGGAGAAGAGGAAGCTCACTGGAGACCTCATCACTCTCTACAACTCCCTGGAAGGAGTTTACAGTGAGGTGGGGACAGATCTCTCCTGCTGTGCCCGCAGTTGGAGGACCAGAGGTAATGGCTTCAAGATGAAACAGGGGAGCTTCATATTAGATCTAACAGAAGAAAGTTTTTTCACTGTTCAGATGGCCAAGCATTGGAATAGGTGGCCTGGGAAGAAGGTGGAGTCACCATCCCTGGAGGTGTTTAAAAGGAGTCTGGGTCTGGCACTGGGTGATGGTTTGGGGGTTAGAGTGGTGGTGCTGAGTAGATGGTTGGACTTGATGACCTTAAAGGTCTCTTCCAACCTTGAAAATTCTATCATTCTGTGATATTTTGTACTTAAATCCTTTTTTCTTGAAGGAAAAATGTAACATCAAATTGACTGCTGAGAGGCTTTTCTCTACCACCCCTACTGACCATTCTTATTAGTCTGTAAGGTTTCTAATATAAGTCAATTCTGAGCAATTTTTAATTCCTAACAAGGTGCTCTCACTTTTCCTAACATTGTTCACTGAGTTTTGTCTCTGTTTAGTCCCCAAACCCATCAATAGAACTTTTCTCTTTTGTTTAATAGTAAAGAATTCAGGAAAGTGAAAATTGCACTGGGATGGTACACTCAAAGTGTTTGGCAGTACAAGGTATACCAAAAAGCTAAGAAAAGGGACACAGAATAACTACATGAAATGTTATAGATGAGGTCCTGGCAACAAAGAAGTTTAAAAAGAAATAAAATAAAAATCACAAAGCATTTAGGGAAGAGATGAAAATTCAAATATCAGTCCTAATGCAACAGTATCATCCTTCCTCATGAAGGAGGTTGAACACAGACTCTGCCATTAGCACTGTGAACATACCTGGGGAACAGGGGAGAGAAACACATTCATTTTCCTTGTAACAATCCTTAAATGTTCTCCAAGACATGCCTGTTAGCAGTTCCATATCAATCTCAATGACAAGCTCGCTAGTAAACCAGCACATCCAAATTCAACACTGCATCTCAGCAGGAAGAAATCTATCTTTCTGCATGTAGCTAAGCTTCCCTCTTCTTCAGGAGAGGCAGATATGTTTCTCACCACTTTCTATATAATTCTGCAAATATTCCAGCAGTTAACACTGCAGAAAAATCCTGCAATATGAATTATTAAACAGACAAATATTTAAAACTCTTTAGGAAAGAAAAAAAACTTCTATCCAAAATACTCTGAGCAAACTTTTTGTAATCTCTTTAAAATTATCTTCAAATAACTCCCCAACCAAGATGATTAAAGGTCATTGGCACATTGTGAAGCATATTTTTATGAGATAAATTCCATTATAATTGCAACAACTTTTCCAGAGACAATTTAGACATAGAATCAAATTATCCATTTCATTTTCATTTACACCTCATGGGCTAGATCATTTATCATGTTTCATGATAATGATCAGAGGGCACATAGAAAGTGATTTCTGGAGGTAACAAATTACCTATCGTATTAGCACAGCTTACAAGATCCTGTCAACAGGTACCACACATAAATAAGAGGTAATTAAATTCACCATGTGCAGGAGCATTTGATATGCTGCTACTTGCTTTCCTAGAAGCTAGCAAAAAATCTAGGTACTAAATTCAACATTCCAAATTAGCTGCTTAAGTATAATAGTTTAGTTCTTCATAACACATCAGGAATCATTATGCCACTAGAACACCAACAGGTAGACAGCGTGCAGTGGGCTCAAGATCTGGAGATGAATCTCTCATCATCAGGTATTATTGCTTCTTGCCGCTGAATCATCCATCATGTCTCTGAGACAGCTTGGAATGATAGTGCCAGACCTTCACAGTACTGCTCCTTGAACTCTGTCTCATCCATCTTTTGCATCATTCCCCATTTGCAGCGAAGTATCATCTCCTTGCTGCAAAACTGAGTGTGAACCTGTAATGCCTTTAACCTGCAGTGCCACTCTAATAGTAATTGATTTCTTTTTATTGCAGGGACGGTGCTCACTGAGACTACGTACAGCTGCTGAGGCTGCGAGATGGTCAGGACGTACAATGCAAGCACCTATGTCTTTAGCAGTATGACCTGTTTGCAAGGAAATAGTTATATTTTCATTGCTAGCTATTTTCTAATGCGTGTATATTTATCAGTATATAAAATTGGTAGAGGAATATATATGCAGTTTGTTTTTCTGCAGTTCAACTACAATTTAATAGCAAGATTCACTCAAATGCAGTTGAAAATAAATGTCGGTGTGGCTCCATTTTGTATTTTTGTTAAGTGATTCAGCATTAGAACACTGTTAGATTTTTAAATACATACTAAAGCACACAGGTGCACTTGCATTAAAAAAGCAACTTAAATTAACTCTACATTGATCACGGCGAGACTTCACTAGCATGATGACTTGTGTACCATAAACCACCCAAGACTAAGCGTTTTAATTCAGCTTCGTCTGAATGCTGTTATAAAAGTTTAATAAATCAAAATGATCAAAATGCCCCCAGTGGCAGGTTGGGATTCGGTTTCCAATTCAAATTCCGTTTAATATATGGCTTCTCTGACATCTTGCATTTTCTGCCATCTATGTTGAATTCCAAATGCACTCCTTTTCATCATTACCATGCATCTACTCATCGGCACCCTTTTTAACAACTCTGCACAATACAGAGATGTCAAACCTAGAGGGGTTTTCCCCTCCCCCAAACTGGAAAATGATGGCAGGTAAGGGAACTTTGTCTATACTTAAGTAAATATTTTAACCTCCATGGTGATGTCAGTGGCATTTAAACTGAGAGAGACCATCCTCAGCTGCAGCATTCAAATGAAATATTTGATTTAAATAAATGTAGAGACAGACCAGATACTGGAAGCAAAATTATCCAAGTGAAATACAGCAGTGATGTGGTGGGGTAGTCTGGAGACATCTCTAATTAAGATGAGAAAAATCACATTACTGTAAATGATCTTCATGTCACTGTACTTGGATAAAACACAGATATAAGAAACAAAGAATCCCTTTATTTCCTCCCTGAAGTGACACCTGCCAAAAGCTTTTCCCTTGCCTCTTTTTTTTCCTTTGCACTGATTCCCTTCAAACCTAAAGGCCAACAAGAATCCCACAATTCAAAGTGATTACATTTTAATTTCCCAAATGCTTTCTTTGGTGTTTCGATTCACTTAAGTATTTCCACAATAAGGAGGCACATGAGAAAATGGTAGAGGTATAGGAGAGCACCTAAACAGTGAGATCTTGCTCATGCAATCACTGATGCCACATCTGTGGTATCACCAGCAACACCATTTCAAATCAGGCTGGGCAAAGCTGCATCAGATCTTGGCTTTGCTGGATTAGGCAGAGCAGGTGATACCCAGTTTATGCTGCCTGTAAGGGGACTGATAATACCTGGTCTGCCACAGAGGCAGAAAACCTGTGAGGAATATTAACTAAAGCCAGCACGAAGCCTGACAGTACAGAGCTAACTCCTCTACAACTGTGAGCCACTCGGTCAAGATCATCCCAGGTCACCACCCATTACAGACTCCCACTGATTTTCATTGACCCTGCAGCTGTATTTATTTTGCTGCCAAGACATGGCAATGTCCCCACGAGAGCTGACAAGAACAAGTAGCAGTCCACTGCCTGGCAAGCAGGGAAGGGCCCTTTTCTGGAGATTTGCTTTGAAAGAACACTCCTGCCTGAACATTTATGTAACATGGTCAAAGACGGCCATCAGAGAACCAGTCAGGCCTGCTACATGTTCATTCCTGGACACAAAGCAGTGTCACACCTAATGACACACAAAATAGTGTCACACCTAAAAATAGTGTCACACCTACTAATTAGGAAGGACAGAAGAAAAGCTCTCTGTAGTTCTAGATGTGATCAGATGCCTAGAAACCACATATAGAAAAGCAGCTCTCAGAAAGAAGCAGAAATAGCCATGCAAACATTGATCCAGCTAATTGTCAGCATTCCTAGTCCTCCTCCTCCTCTTTTTTCTTTTGTCCTGATTTCCACCCAGAGCCTGTGAAAAGAGTATTCCCATCATGCTTCTTGCCACTGAGCAGAGCAGAGAAGAGAGAAGAGGACTTCCACAGAGTTTGCCATCCCACGTGCTCTCATGCAGGCAGTATGAAGCCTTGCAGAAAGCACAAGAGGGACTCATGCTGCTTGGACTGGTGAAACAAAATGCCACAAAGAACCAACACCCATCATGGATGTCACGGAAAAATATACACCAAATAACAAAAACTATAAATAGAAAATGGCCCTTGCACCAAGTAAGTGAATTAGTTAATCATTAACTTGTTTTGGTCTCTGCACATTTTTAAGTGAGAAAATAAGGCAAAACACTTATATCCAAGCTGAGAGAGTATTGCCCTTTACTTAGAAGATGTCTGAACCACAGACCCCCTGGAAGAGAAAAAATGCTAAGCCAGCAAAGGATGCTTCTACACCCACTTCTCCCTGATGCTCTGCTCCAGTCACTGGCTGTCAGGGCAGGACACAGAGCTACAGGACATGGGTTTTTGCTCTGATCCAGACCAGTCACCTTAAAGTTCAGAGAACATATTAAGAAAATGCATATTACACTGAAATTGCTAGGTTTTGCCCAATGAAAATATTAATTTAGCCTACATCAAGTAGTACAAAATTCATGTCTCATGAAATAAAAGCAAAAGATGCTTTACCTTAAATACTTCAGGTCTTCCTGAAGAACACACATTGCTAATTGTGTATAAACACCTGAAGGGAGGGTGCAAAGAGGACAGAGCTGTGCTCTTCTCAGAGGTGCCCAGTGACAGAACCGGAGGCACTGGGTACAAAGTGAAACACAGGAAGGTCCCTCTGAACATAGAGGGAAACACTTTTGCTTACTGTGAGGATGCCTGAGAACTGACACAGCTTACCCAAGGAGACTGCAGAATATCCATCCTTGGAGATTTTCAGAAGCCATCTGGACATGATCCTGGGAAATTGGCACTAAGTGATTCTGCTTGAGCAGGGGGAGTTTGGTCCAGATGACCTCCAGAGGTGCCTTTCAATCTCAGCTATTCTGTGATTGTTATTTCAAATGCAAACCTGTGCAGCCAAGATTGCTCAACACAGAAAGATGGAGTGGAGCCTGTGCCAAATACCTGGCATTTCTGTTACCTCGTGTGAATCAGTCTCTTTGGCTTCCTTAAAAAATCCTGTCAAAACTGTTTTCTCCTGCTTCTCCAGCAAAAGCAGCTTCTCTGCACTTCATGAAGAAAATGAGCAATGGACCTATTAATTACATAAACCAGAGGCAAATGTTGCCTGAGCAAAGGAGCTGAGCAGAGTTACTTCCACAGAAGAGTTGCCTGAGCAGCAAGTGAAGCTGCTGTTCTTTCTGATATATAGACGGATGATGAAATAGAGACTCCTATCTGGCTCAATGTATTCATTATGAGCATAAAGACTTTCTGAGGCAATTTCCTACATTCTTGTTTCATTCTTTTTATGTAAAGGAGGCAGGATTTGACTTCAGGGTGACAGCCCCTCTTTACCTGCTGTAAGAAACAGAGGATTGAAAAATAGGAAGATTCACACGTTAAACCTACTTAAAGAGGATAAGATCTTAATACAGTAAAGAAATTAAAGGCATAGAATGCCACAAAAAGATCAAGGTAATTGGATCCTTGACTCTCTGATAAATGCTTATACCTAAATATACACACAAAATATAATGTGTGGTTTATTAGCAAGGTTTAGAAAAACTTCACAAAATAATTTCCTTATTTTTCCAACTACTGTAAAGTAAATTATGACATAGTCATCTGCTCTTCCTGCAGGGATACTGTCATGAAAGAATTAAGCTACAACTAATGAGAAAACTTTTCAAGATGAGCTGAATGTCCAAAAGAGTGCAGTATTAATATCAATACGCCAGGAATGCATCTTATGAACCAAGCACAGCAGCCACAGGGCTCTTCTGACACAAATAAAATATTTGCATACCTCTATTGAAGTCTGTTGATGATTCAAAAGGAAACCTAGCCAAGGTAGTGATGCAAACCCCACAGATTTCAATGACTTGGACTGCAAAATTCTCTCTCCTCAATTTCCTCTCTGGTCTGAAATTCAGTGAGTTCAGAAAAACACACACGAAAGGGCCTCCTCAAGACTTTTCAAAGGTACAGTCCAAAGCCACTGCAGCTTGGAGACTGAATTTCTGAACACATTACAAAACATCACTAATAACCTAATATTTATGATGGCAGGTAATATCAACAGAGGGGATTTTTCTTTTTTTACGTATTTCCTATTTATCAGAGAACTTAATAATGGAGGGAAGAAATATGGAGCATTTTGCAAAATTGGTATAAAAATACTTCAGTCTGTTTGCAAGCAGGGAATATAAATTCAGGGTACCTGATGTATTTACTTTTTAGCTGCCACCTAGTGCTCTCCTTGACATATTTTTAAGTCTGTTATTATACTGAACAAATAAACCAAGTCACAAAATTGAGTACACACATCTGAAGTAAGCATAGAGATTTCACTTTTTTCGAGACAAAACAAGTACCAGTGAAATTTGGAAAGTGCATTTCAGTCCATAGCTTTCTCAAATGGAAGTATTTCAAAGCTTTCTTGTAAGAGAAAAAGAATAATGCTCCCATGAGAATTACTTGCCAGGGGCAAACTCCATCTTCACAGTGTTCTAGCATAACCAGAAACCAACCAAATTACTGGTTTTCCTATATAAGGTCCCTAAAGAGATTCAGACAAGAAAGGCATTGCCAGGCTTGCGTAACAGGAACTGCTTCTGATGGCAAACTCAGCCCAATAAGGCAAACAAAGAAGAGGCAAACATAATCACAAATCCCACCAAAACCTGATGACCTAGAAGAGGGACTGCTCGCAATGTCAAATCAAATACAAGAAACAATGATAGCCACAAACTCATACAAACAGGTGAGATGCCTAGAAACAGTTCATCAGAACTTAGGATTTTTGGAAGAACATTCAGAAGACAGTAAAGGAAAACTGTCCTTTTTTGCTGTTACTAACTTGGATTTACCAGGTGTATGAAGACATATCCATATTGAAACTATAAATCAAGGCAGGGGCCTCCTCTTGCTTTGAACCCAGCACAGAAGAGATGTCTCGGTTGGATGAAGAAATGTTAAAAAGAAAAAAAAGTCATGTAGTAAAACCATAAAAACTTTCTGTAATTTACGGCTCAAATAAAACTTCTAACCTTATCAGTAGAACCAGATGTATGATAGAACTCTCCACATTATTATTATTTATAACAAATGCTACATTTGATTCATACATGTTGAGATTTTTATCCTTCATTTTTCTACCTTATCTTTAACAAATATTTTCTTCCAAATCATATGTGCAAGATTCACTACATAAAATAAAATACACCATATTTGCTACTAATTTTGCAGAATTTAATAGCATAATATCAAGTTTTGTACAATTATTTTCCTAACAATGTGCAGCTACTTTAAAAAAAAAACAAACTCAGGCACGCATACAAACGTTTTACATAAAGTTCAATTCATTATACCATTTAAGAACGAAGGTTGCTCCTTTTTTTGAAAATCAGAGCAACAAGCTGTTACTACGTGAATATATATTAAAAAGAAAGAGACTTATCACCTGTATCTTCCATACTGCAGTCAAAGAAAAAGGTGATTTTATTCACCTTCTCTGCAAGACTGCCCAAGAGAAAGACAGTCCAAATGGGGACAAACTGAATTTGGATTATTTTACAGAGTTTTGCTATCTGACCACATGAGAATGTAACATCAGCTTCATCCCCATCTCACAGGCACTTTTAACACGCCATGTCAACTGAGAAGTTGATGACAGCTGCTGTGTTGGACACTACCTTGTTTCTTGATGCACAAGGTAACATTTCTGGCAAATACTGACAACTTCAGAGAAACACTCCAGTACATCTCTGGGTGCACAGAACAATAAAACAGTACAAGAACAGATTACAGGGCAAAGTTCTCTACTGACTGAAGACCAGAACATTTGATACTGTAATTTGGAAAGCCTACACAACTGTATATGTCCAATATAGACATGAGCCAGGGTACAGGTACTCAGGCACTTCATTTCTACAATTCTACACTAAGCAGCAGAGACTTTGAGATAAACTTGTTCTCAAAAGCAAGTAAGAAACAAACAAAAAAGAAAGAAACCACACTGACTTCTTGTTCATTCTTACCTATGACAGATACAGTTCATCCCTCCTAGTATCTCCCTCAAGTTCCAGTGCAGACAACCCTGAAGACTTCAAGAAACTCCCTTCTCAGAAATTACCAATTTACCAGGGAAAATATAAACAGAAAACTAATCAGATGGACATATTCAGGAGGGTAAGTCAACTGACAGTAATGACAGCACCAAATTTCCTGTAAAAGGAAGGGGAAAGGGGAAACTCCTGCTACACGCATCCAAGAGTAATAGCAATGCCATAGAAACCATGTAAAAAAAAAATCAATACAGTGCAGCCACTGAGCTGGGAGCTGAAGACCAGCTCTAAACAAAGGTGAGACATTAAATCATTGACTGGGGACTACTTTTGGTAAAATCTCACAATTTAATTACAAATCCTATCCTAGTTCAATTTTTCTTCAAAAAACTAATCAGAGTAATTGAGTTATCCCTTTCAGGGTCTTGAAATGTATATCATCCCTTGCAGGTAACTACATTTGTAATAGAGTTTAGAACTCCACTAGAAGTAATTCTTCTGCTAAAGCTCAAAATGAAATAAAGATGTTTCAACATAATGCACATTATAGAATTGGAAATTTTCATTACTCATCAAGACTAACTTATAGTTTGCTCATCACGAAAGTACCAGATGCCTCTACACCTGTATTATGGTATCACATGTCTGTATAGACATGGGATGTATCCCAAGATATATCAGTATCCATTTGGCCATGAATCCAAACACCAAGGTTTTGAGTTACTGTGCAACAACTCCTGTTCCTCATCCCTCACTCCCTAATAAACAGTGTTGTCAATAAAGTTTAGCTTCTACAAACCAAAGACTCTCATCGTTACTCAGAATTATCTGGAAGCAATACTAAAGTCATGACAAAGTAAATTGTGTTTCATCGGTTTTTTTCCCCCTCCTCTGGCTGTGAGAACACACAGATCAATACTCTTCAGCATGAGAATTCTGCAGCGAAATTTTCATTTGTTACAAACAGCAACAAAAGGGCCCCAAGCATGCCCTGTCACTCCCAGTTTAGAAGGAAACGCACTAATAAACTCTTCCCCCCGGGTCATCTTTGACAATGGGCAATACTATGCCAGCTCTTATTAAAGGCAATTCATATCAGTGGCCCAAAAATTTCCTTTAAAATTATCATCTTTTGTATCCATGTAGCAGGATGTCAGCTTTAAAGTGCCACTGAGATATAGGACCTGTCATTATGGTTAATTTTCAGCACAGTTTTAACACCAGGGTAGCTGATCCCTAAGGGTATGGGTATGCTTTTTTGGCTAACAAGATTTATTTAGCGGTTATCCAGACAAACAAGAAAATATATTATTGTATAGTGCTTTTCAAATACAACAGCAAGCAATAAATCCAACTATAAAACATATATCTTTGTTCTCTACCATGATGTCAAATAGATGAAAATGGGTTTGGAAGGTTTATCTTTTAAGGCGTTTTTTTTAATATTTTTATTTATATACGTATGTATGTGTGTGCATACGTATATTAAAAAAAAAAAGTTAGAATTCTTGGACTTCCAATAAAAAACACACAAAAAGTAAAACCTCTAACTTTAAAATAAAAAAAACCCTCTATATATATTTAGCTGCTATATATATATATAGCTAAATATCAAATTTATGTTTTGAGCCATATATATGGCGTTATCTATGAAATTATTTAAGTTTTTCAGCAGGACAATGTGATGCATTTTAAAAGATGGTACTATGAAATTTTATATTCTTGTTATATTTTTTGTTTGTTTGTTTGGTGGTTTGGGTGTTTTTTAAGACAAATAGTATTCTTTATACCATTTTATTGTGGTTTTATACTATAAAAAAATAGAAAGCTTCATTTATTGGATAAATACATTGATTTTCCCTGCCTTTCTAACAACAAAAGTCTGGTTTTGTGCTTCAACAGGACTTATTTCAATTTATTAGCATGAAGACCATCTTGCAGTTTGCTAGACAAAAGGTGCATCTAACAGAATAAAAAGAAGCTCTTAACATGTGTCTAAATCTTTGTATAGTCAGCAAGGCCCATTTTTATTGATGTTTTATAGCAGCCATAAAACCTGGTTGACCTCAATCAACTGGTCTCCCGGGGAAAATAACTCTGCCAGCAAATACCAGATAAAAAATAGGTCAGGGCATTTCCTACACTGCTTTTATTTCTACAAGCGGAGGACAAACTTGCTTGCCCTGGATGCAGTGTCTGACTACAAGGTGCCAAACGGAGCAAGCAGCCCATTGCTTCACCAAAGAGTTGAGCAAGAGCCCACCTTGTGTCGGATCCCTGCACCTACCTAGCCAAAACAGCCCCCTCCACCAGGCAGCAGCCCCACAAACACATTTTGTGCACCACTTCTTTTCCCCAGCTAAAAAACTGTAAAGCTCTTCCCAACTAAGAATGAAACAGGCAGTTTTGGAAGCAACATAATTAGGTAAGAAGCGGTTCAATATCTTATTCCAGGCAACAGAGCACATGATTTTGGAAGTGAAGGTGAGCTATGTTCAACCACATCCTTTGCCAGTCAAGATAACACATTTCCTGAGCATAAAATCCAAAAAAAGAAAAAAAAAATCACCAACTTGATCACACCACAAACAAGCTATGGCTGCACACCATGAAGCTTTTGAATTAACTTCAACTAAACAGTATTTTAAGTGGGAAAAGCAATTTGTCATTTCTTTTCTTTTACTTCTGTGTTGGAAATCATCACACAACATCTCCACAATGCTCCCAGTCCTTGGGTAGGTAAAAGTTTACAACTCTTTTTATCTACCCATCTCCCAGGTAACAGAACAATGTGTTATTTGCTCTACTTCCAGTGTGCTCAAGGCAACAAATTTTAAAAGCGAATGGTAACTATGTATAGGTGGAATCTGATTTGCACCTTAAGTTCAACAAATAGCATTCCCATAAAAACATGCAGGCACGTTCCACACACTGTTGGGTCAGGGTTTTACACAGGTGCATTCCATGGAAAGCAATTGTAAGAAGCTTTGCAAACCAGTCTTTCATCTCATGACAGTTTCACAGGGCTATGTTTGTATGATCATTTCAGATCAAGGCATATACAGGCTAAATAAAAATGTGTAAGCAGAAATCACAGACATTAAAAGAATTTAAATGGATAAAATAAAAATAAAATTTTACCTCGAACAATAAGTTGAGCAAAGTTTGAGACTCCGGAACCTCTCTCTGACTGAGTTACACAGCGGTATAAGTCCTGGTCGGTTTTTGTCACCTCTTGCAACTTAAAGGTAGCTGCAAATCTTCTGTGATTGATATTTTTAGTCTGAGCAACTGGAATATCTTCCCCATTTCTTCTCTGAAAATAAGAGTAACCAAGGCAGAGTTAACTCAAAAGATATAAAAGACAATTATCATTATCATCATACACAAGAAGACACAAAAAACAAAACCTCAACCCAAACGCATCCAGACCGTGCTACCGTGCATTTCTGTGGTAGAAGAGCTCAGTATTGAGGTCCCATCAAGAAACAAGCAGTACTCAATAGCTTTTCAAAATCAAGTTTGGCAGTGAAAAGTACCATCAGGATTTTGCACTGGCACAAATCATGTCCATGGCATACTCAACTGCAACAGCCTTATAGCTGGAATCATCCTAGGATGGCCCAGAAGTAGTGGTTGTACTCCTAAGAAAATTCATTCAACTTTAAGCTGATTTACGACACGTACATTGGGTGTATTGTAAGATAGATTTAAACAAACCTGGCATTGAGGATATCAAAGGTCTGCAACAGCTCTTTTTCACCAACCAACCAATGTTTCCTTTTTAATGCTACCTTTTTTATCTGTACAAGTTCAATACCTTCTAAAATTTCAGCTTTGTTATACTAAGCACCACCTACCCATCTAAAGCTAGCTGAAATAAAAAGTGGAGGGCAGGAAGGCACTAAAAGAGGAATAACATAGATCTCATTTAAAGGAAGCAGCTTAGAGAGTTCTTAAAAAAAGCATAGCTACCACAAATCACTGAAAAATTTAATCTGTCTGGAGCAGCGGGGCCAGGTGACAGGTCAGTACGACAGAAACAGTTTGAGCTCTTGTGGGATCCTTTTTCCTTATAACCATTCACATTAAATGTTCAATTTTGATTTCAGTTGAAAAACAGACCCTCCACCAAAAGTCAGCATTAAAAAACACCCAGAAACACGCACAAAGAGAACAAACAATGTCACTGCTCTCTCTCCCATGGACAAACTGCATGTTATTTCCTGACCAGCATACAGTTTCTGAGCACTCAGCATTGCCCAGTCCCTGGAAAGATGGCAGCATTTGCTTGTGACCACATTCTGCTCAACACACAGCAAAGCATGACCTCTGTAGATGTTTTTAGCTCTAATCAACCCCTGGAATGAGAAACTTCACTGAGGTTTTAAACTCCAGGCTTTCTAACACCAAAAGCACTACTGCTGAGCCACAGAATTTAATAACCTGAAAACTGTGGCAAAACACAAGGAGCAGAAAAAGGAGATGATTTAATACTGCATGTGTAGATCAGACAGCCTCCTGTCACAGGCAGGAGTACTTCTAAACACTCAGACCCTTCATTTTACATCTACCCCTTGTCATCCTAGCATGGGTTAGTCACTTTAAACAGTTTTGTGGGAGATTAACCAGGGGTCCATCACCTCTGAAACACGCATTCACTCTAGCTATTAACATATTGAAACAGATTAATTCTATTTATACCAAGCAGGCAGATTTCAGTCACTCATACTCCAGTACAAAGACCATGCCATTATCTTTACCAGCTGCATGTTTATTGGTGTGATTTTCTCACTGCAGGAAGACACCATCCAGTTTCCGTCAGCCAGCCACCCTCTGCCATTTCCTCAGGTGTGAGCTCTGTCCGCAGCACTGGGCCAGAAAGGGCCACAAGATACCAAGAGCAAAAACTGATTTCCAGAACAAAATGGCACACAAGACACTTCCAAAAGGTTCCCTTGTTGCTTCTCCCTAAAACTCTCATCATCTCATAACAACCACAAGCCAGGTTATCACAGAGGTGCTCTCTGAGAGGGTGTGCCCAGGGCAAAAATAATGGATGCTGAGCTCTAGGACACCTGGACCAACTGTGGTGTAGCCAAGTCACCCTGTGGCAGGCTCCATCCTCTGTGGGTATCTGACTCCGACTTAGAAAAAATTAAGGAAGATTTCTGATGCCTGCAAATACTCTTACACATGAAAGGCCTTATTGAACTCCAGGAATCAATGAAATTATTAAATTCCAATATCAAGCAAATGAGGGATGATGTTAAAGACTTTATTTCAGTGATGCTTAAACAAAAATGAATTTTTTTTGTGGGAGGTGCACCTTCCCCTCCAGCTAGTCAGCTTCTTTTGATAGAAAAAACTAAATTTGAAAGCAGGATTTTCAAGCCTTGCAGTCCCCACTCTCCTTCCCCTTGCCCCCCCTCCCCAGTATCAACCAAAGGTTTGGACTGTCAGAAATGATAACTTAATGTAAACCTTGGATCTCATGCCTTGAAGTAACCAAAATAAACAAATCTCATGGTACTTCCTTCCTCTCTACCTTGTCCCATGCCCTGGTGGCCTGCCACCCGCCAGAAGGAAGTCAAACTCCCCAGTAAACACAAACTTGCCATATGATTGTCAAAGATACCAAGCAGTCAATAACAAACTGAAGGTGTATCTTTAAATCTTATATGATAACAAATAAACCATGTAATGCAGTCATTCTTGTTCTGCTATGAAAGTAAAATTGGCGAGTATTCTAAAATGAAGGACTTCATTTCAATAAGTCCAGTGCTTTCAACTGGAATGCCAAAAGCTTAGTCTGCAGCAGAGAAGCACATCCAAGCTACAGTATATAAGATAATTTACACTCTGAAGATCAGAACTTGCTTACTTAAGCTCATCTGCATGCTTCAAGTTGAGAAACAAAGTGTATTGGTCTCCTACTTGAAATACTAGTGCACTTTCAGAGAAATTAATTAAAATAAAATTTGACAAGCTTCACAGTTCTAGAACAACACCTCAGATTTTCTTTTTTATTTTTGTCAGTGATTTGCTACCATATTATCTTACAAGGCTTGGAGCCATTGCTCTAATTTCCTTGTATAAGAATTTGTTTCTTGGGAATCCAACTGCACAACTACATTTTCAAAGTCTTTCTTCATGTACAGATCATCCTTTAGCACATTTCTCCATCATTAAAATGATGAAAAGTTCAAACAGAAGAGAGTTCTCATCTAAAAGCGAATGTTAACGAAAAAGCCCTGCATTCATTTGAGCGCATATCCCTTACACTGGTAACCCATTAGCCAGTCAGAGTTCAGATGCACTGTCACGATCTCTTAATTAAATTCTTCTTTTTAATGTCAGAGCATTACTACTGATTTTAAAGGAGAGGGAAGAAAGGCAGCAGTGCTCTCTGCTTATTAAGGTTCCTGGTACATACTGTTTCAATTTATGTCCTGCTCACACTGAACAGAGCTTGAAAATGCTGCTCAATTAAGTTTTAAAAATTCAATTTAAAATTAATGTGGAGTTATACTAATGGGTAATGGCTGTACCCTGTGCAATCCTCGGTTCCTCCAGTCCCTTGCTGTCTGATTTGATAACCCTGAATTGCTCATTTAAGAGAGGTCACCAGCAGGCAGTTCTCCCCTTTTGTGAAAATAACTCTGGGCTTCACAAAGAACTCTCTATAAACACTTGATTAAAAGAAATATTAGCCTGTGAAAAAATTGCCTTAATTCTGGCATTTCAGGCATTAAAATTACAATCTTAAGTAAATCACTCTGACTTCAAGGTTATTTTTAATTTGATAGGAACATGATTTTATTAATTTTTTTCAGGCAATGAAATTAGATCATCTATATTTTAAATCAAGTCAACAGCAAAGCCTATGCAGCTTTAAAACAATCTTAGGTAAATTAACAGTTAGTCTTAAATATCTCTTTTTTGCCTCATGAAAGAAATCATGAAAGAAATATGAAATATAATTTTAGTGGATCTTTTAGAAGCTGAGTAGAACCAAAGGAATGTAAACTCCAACATCTTATTTAATTGGTAGAATTTAAGTGCATATCTTATATATTTAAAATTTATCAGCCTTTCTCCCTCAACTTTTCAGACTGAAAAATGGTGAGTTTTGCTTTTTTTGTTTAAATAGCGATGAGACACCTGTCTGCAGCAATGTTCCCTCCAAATTTTCCGAAACCTTCTTTTTTTCACACCACTGATTTTTATAAGCCTGGACAGTTCAACCTTACACATCCCCATTCTTTTCTTCCTGTAAACACCTTAAAATAAGTCCTCTCAACTGCTAATAATTACAGTCAACTCTGGTTGCCTTCTCGGGCTCTCGGCTGGATGCCGGGATGCCTCCAGAGATCAGAAGATGTCAACGCCTTGGCTGTAGTGACACCCACATTACTCTGGCAGCAGTGCCCTCTCAGCTGCCCTGCACTTGCTCTCTGCTCACCTTCCCTCCCGTGCTCACGCAAAAAACCTAACCTAGAATATGAAAAAACTTCCTGAAAACAAAATATTGTCATCACCAAACGGATTCACTTGTGATCGGATTCACTGCACGGCCACTGGGAGCAGAGGAGAGGGCAAGGTACACGTGGTGAGCAGGGCACAGGTGCCCAGTTTGTCTGAGCAACCCGGGCCCCAAAGCTGCAATCAGAACCACACCAGAAGCTCAAGGGCTGGAAAGATGCCCCCAGCAGCCCAGGGCATTAAATCTCTACTGCCTTGAGGAAAGGGGAATTTGTAAACAACATATTCCAAAACATTCCTGGGATTACTCATTATGTAAAGGGAGAAATATCTTTTTTTGATAGGGGAAAAAAAGAAAGAGGACTGACTGTGGATATTTTGAATGCCAGCAATAAAGCACAATCCCTGCCAGATCATGTTCTGAAATCTTAAAAAAAAAAAAGAGAGAGAGGAGTAAAAAACACAAATAGTGCAAATAGTGTTTAAATTTTACTTTATATGCACCTGTTCGTCAGTTTTCCACAGACACACATATTCTGTTAGAGCATTTAAGACGCAATTTCCAAATGGAGAAAAATCCAAATCCATATATATATATATATATATATTTATTTATATTTATAATTTTTTTCATTTACACATATGTTATATTCTTGGCATTTTTATATTTCTTAACATACTAGGAACATAATAAAGCATGACTAATATTTATTGTGTGAAGTTATAAATGAAGTTTTATTTTTTCCCCCACAGAAGATTTAATTACTGAACAAAGTGGGATTATTTTTCCAATTTTATTTATAAGTACAAAATTTAGACTAAAAAAATCTTTTTTTTTTAACCAGATCATGAATTAGACATATAGCTTAAATAATATGCCTAAACAGTTCTATCTTCCTAAAATAAAAGAAGGTGAACTAGCAACTTCTTTTGTTTGATTCATTATTTAGGGGAAGCACTAAATATTTTTTAAAGTAGGAAATTAGTAGGACTTGCTTTAACTTTCTGTTCTCCTACATGCATAGCAAACCAGAATAAGATTCTACTTTCCAATGAGCTGTGCATTCATTTATCAGAAAAAAGCCCCACAGCTTTTCCCATGCAAACACACACTGAAGATCATGAACAAATGAACAAATGTGACAAGCCAAGCTTTATCCTGCATGCTGCACTGCAGTACAGAAAAATCCATGATTGTTTTAAATGTGTTGGTATGATGCACCCAAACTGCTGATGTTACTCAAACTTGTCCCCTTTGAAGTAGCCCAAATTTCTATCACGCCGCACTGACCCTCCTACTGAAGAAATCAAGGGCTCGGATGAAATAATCTAATTGAGAGCCATCTGGCCCTTTAGAGGTGGCACTTTGAATTTATTTTATTATAATAAAATCCACCAGAGGCAAACTAGCAAAATTCATACTACCGTGTCTCTGGCCAAGCCATCACAAAAATAAAAGCAACTCACTTTCTCTGAGCATTTTAAAGCCTCTTAGTTTGAGCCTAATCAAACACGTTGAACATACAAAAAACTATTTTTGTTTTTTTAGAAAAATAAAGGAGCTTTTCAGGAAGCTTTGGTTCTTGAATGCAGTGTTCTTGATTAAAAAAAATAACAAGTAACCAAAAATGCATAATTCACAGAAGCATGGATTCCAGACACAGTGATTTAAAGTCTGTATCACCTTGAGCAGTGCACACTGAACTACAGGATCTATTCCTGCAGCACAAAATAAGAAAAATCTTCTTAGTTAGAAGACAAAGAAGGAAAAAAGTTGCACAAAACCCCACCACTGAGGGCCAACATAGACCCTGAGGGCCTCAGCAGACAATTTTACCCTTTTCTAAAAGCATCCAAGATTACCAGCTGCACTTATTCTTCTGTAATTCATTAAGTCCTGCAGCTATTAGAGGAATACCCCAGGGCCTGGGGTATTAGGCTACCTATCACATATCACACAACTGAGGAGAAGACAACCTGAAAGCAGACAATAACAGACAAGAGTCACAGGATAGAATGGCCAAGAAATTTATAACTATATCTTTTTGTAAACATCACCTTTATTTCAAGTGTCTCATTTACATGGGTAAAGCTAGCTGACTGAGGAGTGACTACCAGGACTGGACAGAAGACTGGATCAAATTTCCACTACAGCTGTTCTACCTGTAAAGTACAAAATGGCAGGAGGGGAAGGAGCCACCACTGAGGCCACAATCAGCAGCACATCCCCAGCAACAGATGCTCCAGCCACCACAGGACCCCTACAGGGGTGGCAGCTCCAAAGGCTGCTGTGGGAACTAAATGACTGGTAGCTATGCAGACCAGAGGACTTAGTTAACTGGGGCAGAATTAAATTAAGACCAGGAGGATTACAGTATTTCATGTTGTTGAAACCTAGGATGACCGGGCACCTAGGGGAAACTGCCATATTTATCCATGAAGCTGATAAATTGAGGCAGGAGAGAGGGAGAATGGGTCATTCAGGGTTAAATGACATAGATAGCATCAAAGGTGAATAGAGGGGGGGAAAAACAGAGGAAAGAAAAACCTTTGAGAAACAAACAAATTATGAATACAGTAATTTTCATGGGTTGAATATTCTTTTATAACCATGTCTGAGTCAGGACTGTGTGATACAGAATAAACTACGAGTCAAGTAATTTACAAGGAGACAACTAGATCACTTCAAGTCAGCTTTTCATGCAACTTTGAAAAAAAGGTTTGGAAAATCAGAATGTCTATCACAGACCATAAATACGATGAGGTGAATGTGAACATAGAATAGACAAGTCATTGCAAAAGAGTCCTCTGTGCCTCCGTATACTGTGTCTTCCTTTCAAAAACAACTTTTCTGTAAGTAAAAGCAAGCAATATGAAACAAATGAGGAAAATGAATTTTCCGTGCAAGCCTCAAGCACAACAAAAAGAAAAGAACTTACATCCTGCTTAGCTACTGTCAGTAATCAAGATAAAGGTAAGATGATGTAGACTTGAGCAGGATTTTACTGGCTGAGGAAAGAAGGTTTGGCACAAACAGCCCAGTTTGCTGTGCAAATTAGTACTTGCTTTAGGCAGACGACGCTGATAATCCAAAAAAGTCTTCTGTCTCCCCAGAGGCTCAGCCACTGCCATCCAGGGAGAAGAGCGAAACCAGAGCCATAGGCCTTCTCTCTTCCCCACAGCCTCCACACAACATCATAGCTCCCACTCCTCCTTAGGGCAAGCAGGCCTGACTGATTTATTTCAGTTCAAAACCAAAAAGCATCAAACTTGACAGTTGACCAAAACCAAAAAGGGGATCAAAACTCTCCATCACAGTTCCACGGCTGAAACCCTGCAGACGCTAGCAAGGCATCTTCTCTGAACTCTCTCGAGGCAGCACTGAATAAAAAAGCAAAATAACAAAGCTTTTCTAACATTCAGAGTATACTCAGCTCTCCTTAACTTTCAGGGATCATAAAATTTGTGCAAACCAACCAAAAAACTTTTTTCCAGTGTAATGAACATGGTGAATAGGCAGGTGCACTGTAACAGCAAATGTTTTATTCTCAAACTAAAGAAAGGGTATCTTAATCAGTTAATTAACTGTACCAAAATGCAATGGTATCTCAGACGGGAAAGTTACATTAGAAAACTCATAGAAAGCAACATACAAACAATGTAAAACAAAAACTGAATTGGATGAGACTCTCCTATTAGAAATACATTTTTTCTGAGCCCAAAAGGAGGCTCCCAGCATTCAGTGTTAGGTTAGCTAAATGGTTTATCCCAAAGGCCCACTGCCCACACTCCAAAGTTCCCGCTGAATACTAATCCATGTCTTCACCTGGGAGAAGAGGAAAGGACTTCTGTTGCATAACTTCTCTTCTCTGGGAGGAAATAGCCCTTCCAGAAAGCAGAACAAAATAGTCAATCTTTTGTCCCTCAACCCTTTGCCAGAGGCACAGATTCTTATATAGCTTTTCTAATCTAAATTCCTGGAATACTGTGCTGGTCGTGCACAATGCATCATCACAGGATACCATCTGCATGTGCCCAGTCCAAAAAATTGTTAGAGCGCATCTATGCAGTACCTAGCAGGAAAAATGATAGCTAAATATCACATCCCATTCTGTGGCAACCAGCACCAAAACCCAAGGTGCTGGTGAACAGGGCATTGAGGATTATGGCAGTTTCCTCTACAAAAAGAGCGGGATGCAGCCAGTTGTTCGAGCCCGAACAGACGCTCGCTCATCCTCCAGTAACAGTTGGTACCGCTGGGAGGTCAGCCCGACTCCATTGTTTTTATAGCAATTTGCATTTTATTTTCCATAATGCTGTTTAATTTCACTTTTTCAATTATTACTCTCAGGCAATTGCTTTAATTATCTGTTATTCCACGAGGAAAGACAGTCTCCTCTGGCAGAGAGAAGGGCCGCATCAGGCTGCATTAACGCTGACGAGTCCCTCCACGGGCGCGCAGGGCTGCCGCGCCAGCCTTGGCAGCCCAGGTGGAGGGCGGTTAGCCAGCACCCACAGCGATTGCTGACAGATTGGCCCGCTCGCCACCGCTCAGATGGCAAATCTGCCCAGGATTACAAGGCGCATATTAAACCTTTAAATGCATGCAGCCGGTGCCCCTTTGAATTTCAGATCCGCCAAGGCAAATGGTATCGCCGCAGACCGTGGCAAAACACATCTGACTGCAAAGCCAGAACAAGCCGCTTTCCCTAATCCAATGCTATGTTAATGCAAGGCTCAGCAATGATGGATGGACTCATTAGTGCTGCAGTTATCGCCATCTGAACCAGGTGCCAAGACATATGGTTTAACAGATGTTCCAGCAAAAAGCTCTACACGCTGCACTGTACGAGTGTCCAGCTAAACCGGACATCGATAAGACACTGAAAATCGTATTGGGCTTCTGGGAGCCACAATTGTTCCCAGCTCAGGAAGCTGTTAAACACAGCCCGATTATGCAAAAAACCCTATTGCTCTGATATCCCAATTAGATTGGCAAAACAAATGTTGGACAATACATACACTGATTTCTGGAGTCCTGGTGTACCTAAATGTTATTTAATCTACCCAGTCAATTCTATTTCTCTATTATCTTACAAAGAAATGAAGCTTTCTTCAAACAGAAATAAGCAAACAGAACCCCCATCCCACTCTTGCATTTTCATGTTTAGAATGCCCTGAGTGCACTACTCTTTCAAAAATTTAGTACATAACACATATCCATTCTGAGCATAGGCTTACCACGCAGAAGCGACTTGTTTGCAAGCTTGTTTACTGATACAACTCCAGTGGAATGCATGACATTTCACAGGGAAATAAACAGAATAAAACAGGGGTCCTTCTTACGCTAATTTAGCCAATCCATGTGCACAAAGCAGCAAGGTGCATCAAATATTAGTAAAATAAAAATTCCTTGTTCTTTAAGCGTCTTTTCAAGAAAGAAAATTCATAGGCTTTAGAAAGAAAGGAAATCAGCAGTAAGTAGGCAAAACCCAACTAATTATTGTATCTATCTATACACACTATATTAATTCTTAAAGACTACACACACACTTATGTTCACCTCCTACAGGGAAGCATTTTCCAGCAAGAAATTCTGCTAATTTCTGAAGCGTATAAGTCAGAGCATACCGAAACATAACAGGTGGAAAACCTAGGTTACCACCTTGGGTTTAGGGACTCCTGTCACACAACCCAACTGCTTCAGTGTGGGCAGTAAGACCAAACAACAGCTGTTGGTGCGTGACATATTACACTGGAAATTTTAAGAGAAGTTGGAAAATACTGAAAAACAAAATCCCCCTAGCATTACATTCTGAAGGGAATGACAAGTAAAAAAGATACTAAGCACTGTGAAGGACTGAATGCATTTCAGAAACAACATCAAGATTAACATTTAAAAAAAACCTAAGGACTTTGAAAGCCTTTCAGAATTTGCTGATAATTGCAGGTCATAAAGAGAATCCTTCAGCTCATAACAGTAAAAGATTTGATAGCAGATCATGTTGAAAAGGTGCAGAACAAAAGAATCTGACCTGCATTTCTGCCCTGCTCCCACACCTACTATTCACACTGTCACAAAGTGTATTTCAGATCATCTTGTTCAACCAGTTAAATCTCCTTATCTGTGCAAATATTTGTTCTGTATTAATGCAGCCTCAACTTTTGAAAACTTGTTACGTTTACTGCTTGTCTTTCAATGACAGAGTTTTGACTGTCCCAAACATTGGTCCAATGAGGCTGCAAAATACAGAGGTGGCACAAAAGGGATATCAAAGGGGATGAGAGACCAGATATAATCCAAAAACAAACAAGAACAGAATCTGCAGCCATGAAAGTCAGAAGTTCAATTCAGTGTTAATCCCTATTTGTGTGAAATGTTTACAGACATACATTTATAGAAAATGGTGTTGATGAAAATACTGTCATTATAGTAGTAAACACGCAGGAACCAGTTTATTGAAATGCTGTGCCTATTTTTGTCCATTTTTATTTTTAGGCACAGAAAGCTATGTGCACTTAATTATATTTACACTGGGAAAAACATAAGCTTGGAAAGGTACTTGCAGATAGAGTATCTAGTATATGATCAGGGCCCAAAAACTAAAACAAAATTGAAGTTTTACATAGGTCTACAAGGAGGCACACTACCATAATCCCCACTTTTATATCATGTGGTTACATTTTTCCCTCTTCCCTGCTTCTAATGAAACATTCCAAATTTTTTTCACCTGCTGGCACTATTTATATGGGTAATTTAGACATGAATCAATCTGGGGAAAAAGACACATACAAAAAAACCCCAAAAAACAAAAGACCAAGCAAATAAAAAGAAAAGAAAACAAAACAAAAAACCCAAAAGTCAAACAAATCAATAAAACACGATCAAAAAAACCCACAACAATACAAACTACCCTCCCCAACCCCCCTCCTCCCCAAGAACAGAAATCCAGTTGGAGTCAAAATCTTTTTCAGTCAGATCACTTTCCTGAACTGACTTACTGGAGAGCTGCAAAAGCTCCAGATCAGTGCAGAGAGGGATCAAGAGGGTGAAGCTGAGACCGAGCCCGGCTGAAGCAGCCATGGGACAGCAGGACTCTGAACACAGAACAGGGTGCCTGCTATTTTTTTTCACATGCTGCTGAATTTACTTCAATTCTTCTCAAAACAGAAGACTGCAAAAGTCAGAGAATACTAGCAGAGTCTTCAAAAAAATCTCTGCTTGCACATGTTTCCTACTTCAATGGAAATGAAAGCAAATAAAATCTTAGATCTCCTCAGATGCAAAAAAAGCCTGATGTCCCAGATTGCTCCTCGAACTTTTCCTTATCAAATAATGTGTTTTAATGGCAAATTCTTAGCTGTTTTTTTTTATTTTTTTTCCCTCCTCAAGGAAATAGTTTTTCTCTTTCAATAAGGACATAACCAAAAGCTATTTTCTCTAAAACTATGTGCTTGGCAACTGTCTTCTTCCTCACCATCATCCACTTATTTTTCATTTTTGCACTTTCTCTTTTGTTTTATAACGGCCTTTCTTGTTATGAGAAAAATACATTCCTGGAATGTTTCAGCTCAAGGCTCTCAAAAACAATTACTTAGGCATTTGATTTGATCTGCCAGTTCTTCCTTTCAGGCTATTCGGGCTTTATGAATCTTGAGTTTGGTCAAAGGTTAAAGCAAACCTTTTCCAAGTTTCACTCCAGTGTTTCATGAGGCCCATACATACCCACGCAGTTTTTAAGGATAAGGAGTAAACTCACTATTAGCTATTCACAACAACAATAACTGAGTGCAACCTAAGGAAAATTATCCATGTAGGGAAGGTTGCCAATTCACACTTATATTGGGCAAGTAGGATTGCAAGGTGGAATGATGAATGAAAAAAAAGTCACTCTTAAATTGGTGAAAATTCAGTACTGTTTATAGGAGAACAAGAAAAAGAACAGAAATATCAAGGCATCTTTAAGAGTATCACGGCACTTCACAAGCCCAGGCAAGCAGAGTTATAACCTCCAAAATACTTCATCAGTCACTATGAGAAATTATCACATTTGTGATCCACATACACACACACACAAAAAAAATAAGCTATCTACGAAGCATATGGAGGGACAAAACATATGTTTTCTGAGTTGATCTGGCTGCTAGCTGGGCTTCTCTGGGGAGTGAAAGTTAGAAAGGATAATCTGTCAGAGTTATCTGACTCCAAGGAGTGAGTGATAGGGAAGATTTCCAGCTGGCTGTCTCTGCTGGGTCTTTCTGACCCACAATCAACTGCAAGTGGTGCTTCACAGGTTTGCTGGAATGCTCCTTGTGCTATTGTCAGGCCAGTTTCCTTTTTCGTGCTGTGTGTGCTCTATTTGGCACGTCTCTGAAATCAAGCTGCTTTTTCTGAATGAATGCATTACATGTTTACTCAATTTAAACAAATTACTGCTCAAAGACATGGAGTACAAATCATTCCTACTGCTGTGATACCTTTTCACTAAATGCAATGCAGTTACTGCTTGTGTTCCTTTTTAGTGTTGCAGCATGTTTGCCTAATAATACATTTTGCTGCCAGATTTTTAAATCATCTTTTAAAAAATGTCTTTAAAATTTCAAGCTTATCACATGCCCATGTGCCACAGTTAGCCAAGGTTGGTCAGCTCCACTATTAAAACAGAAACCAGACTGAAATAACTGGTTATAGTTCACTTCAAAATACATTTGACCAAAAATACATCTTTTAAAGCTCGGACTATAGATAATTTAAAAGTACATTTCCCAAAAAATACATAGGTTTTCATTCTGAAAATAAACAGAAATACACATTATAACAAAATAAAGTTTTAGAGGACATATTTAGAAACCATTCTAAAGGTATGTTGGTGCTTAAGGTTTACATACAAATAAAAGAATGCATATAAGTTGTACATGTACCACTAAAGTGATTTTTTTAATCCTTTTTAAGTGGCAAAATTGAATTTTTTGAAGAGCAACTGGAAACTTTGTCATTGTTCTATTCAACCAGTGGTCTTAAATGTAAGACCATCACTGTAATACAGAGGAGACTGGGTATTTTGGAGGGGTGGTGGTGCTCTTTTCTTTTTTTTCTTCTTTCATAGTAAGAAGGGTTATATTCTGGTAATAGTCATCTCTTCAATTCTGATATACATACTATTCACAATTATACACAGGTAAAAGTTAAAGTTCTTTCTATTATGGAGACAGATAAAAAGGATGTGCAGGAGTCCTTTTAGGTTGTTCCAATTAATATGCTACTGAGTAAAACTGATATGCACACAGAAGTACAGCCACGTCCCTCCAGCCACCTGCTTGGACAGGTAATTTACCTGATTATCAATTCCTCAGAATTCATGACAGCTGTGTTACATCTGTGTATTACTAGAGCCCAAATGCCAATTATCTGCATTTAATAACAATAAATTTTGATACAGAGGAGTTGATTTACAATGAGACAAGGCACGCAATGCCTTTAACGGCCAATCTTATCCCAGCGCCCACACCAGTTCTTATTTTTAATCCAAGCTTTACCACTTTGCAAAAGTGATTACAAGTTTCTCCATTGAACAGATATAAAATTCCATTTAAACTACATATTTTACATGCAGAAGAATAAAAGGCTTTGAATTTTCAGCATTTCATCTCCAAGAAAGTAGCTTGTCCTCTAGTCAAATAGACTTGCATGAGTTAGCCTTACCTGGAGCCATAACTTGTTATTCACTGCATCTCTCCCTGTAGCAATGCACTGAAACGTAGCATTCTGCCCTGCATTGACCTCTACATCCCCCAGCCTCAAAAAATGTGGAGATTTATCTGTAGAGGGGGAAAAGAAAAATTACAAATAAAAGTCATTACAAACAATAAAAGTGCCAGAAATGTTATCTCCCTCAACCTCCATGTTTTAACAATCTTTGGCTAAAAAAGAAACAGAAGAGAGAAAATTATTTGTCTCATCTGTATTCAAGGAGTGCTTGCACTCCTTTCCCTTCTCTGCTGGTGATTCTACTAACTTTATGTTATACATGTGTTATAATAAAGTCTTTTTAAAATAGAAGCCAAAAGAAGGAGATCAGATGCCAAATTGTCAGCAGCACTTGACAAGAATTATCCCAAAGACTTTTGACTGTATGAAATCCATCACACTGAGAAAAACCCAATTAGCAGCATACTGCTCAAGCAAATAGATACTGCTCGTGTTATTTGCAATGCAACTCAGAGCTCTTATTTTGGAAAATGAAATAATTTGTGGCATTGAATGTAGTATTTCAAGAGCTGACAAATCTATTCCCCACACTGAGAGAGGCCGTAGGAAATCTCAGTGACACAACCACCTGAAGGATTTACCAGACCTACAAAAACCAACTGAAACATCTGAGGAATGGGCACATTACACAGCTCACACACCCTTTTCTCAAGAACAACTAAAGCAAATAGTAGCTGAACTGCTCTTTCTTTGTGCTTACTAAAAAAATATGACGCACAGGAAAAAACATTAAATTGAAACAAACAGGGTTTAAAACATCAGTAACAAAAAGCGCTTGTCTGAATACCGTAACATAGTGATAATGTGCTAGGATGACTGTACCCAAGTGTCTTTTGTTTTGGCACTTCAAAACAAAACAAAAAGAAGAGGAGGAAAATAAATATGAAAGCCAGATACTGAATCCAAGCAGAGCTTTGCTGAGTACAGACATCAGATAGCTGGGCTGGCTGAAATATTAAAAAGGTAACTCCCTGAAATACCCTGTATGCTTGGTAGCTCCCGTGAGCTACAGTTTTAAAAGGTTTGAGGTAGAAGGAAACAAGATGAGAGGTTGCCATTGGAATTCTATTATTTGGCATCAATTTGCAAAGATGGAGCAGGATATTGTTCTGTCCTGGTCATTTCAGAAAGCAATTAAATTATCAGCCATGTGGTACATTAGAATGAAATCATATTTTAGAAAGAGCACGTCTAGGGGAAGATGAGAAGAGTCAAACAGAAACAAATTGCCAAAAAGTTTTGTTAACTAGTCAGAAATGCACAGTAACAATTTCTTCCTCCTAATGTTTTATTAGTAGAATATTTTCATTGTCACAACTTGTGTTTGCATGTGTGCAATTATTCCCCAGGATTAGCAGAGAAAGGCAAACATAAATGCCTGAAGTCTGTCCACAAGAAAATAGACATTATGTAATCCCTCAGTAGTTCAACAGCCAGAAGTCCTTTTTTCTTTTTTTTTAATCTATTTTTTCTGTTTAGAAAATAAAACAAGAAAAGGGGTATGAAATCTGATAAACTTCCTACAAGCATCTGCCAACTGAGTTTTCTTTAATCAGAGACTATACACAGTAACATTAAAATCCATTTTGATTATGCACACCAACTGTGTATGACTAAAAAGACACTGAAGAATGTCCTTTTTTTTTTATCCCTGTATAATTTACTTCTGGCAGAAAAAGATTTCACCCAGGTAAATCACTATTGCAATCACACTTCTTCCTGGAAGCTGCAACAAAAATACTATTGAAAGAACAAAGAATATCAGTGATCAAGTGATGAAAACTGAGCAGTCCACAGCAATATCAAATATGTCCTGAAAAGACAGAGAAAAATGTAGCTCTTAATCATTACTTACCACAAGGGTAACTCAAGACCTGGATATCATCAATGGCAATGTAGCCATTTCTTCCATCTGAGACTTCAGCTTCAAATATTACCTGTCAAAATGAAAGAAAAAATGTTTACAACACTCATTTCTACAGAATTCCCCCGGTGGCAAGTGTGTAGATATAAGACACATTGCCTTTTTCATTTAGTTGAAGTTCCTACAAGGTTTGACAACTGAATGGAATATTTATTACTCAGTGTGGTGCAGTTCTATACCATTCATATACATGGCTTGCTTTGGATTTGCTGCTCATAGCACACCAGAAAAACATGTTTAACTGTATACTGCTTTATCTCAGCTAAATGTGCAAACATGATCCACTTCTGAAAAAAGTGCCATTACCTTCAGACAGGTTAGGCATCACAGCACACAAGTGATCAAAAAATTTTAACAAAATCTGAATGCTTCCTGGGGGTCCCAATATAGTCTCCTGTAACCTTCTGCAGCACAGTTGCACAGGAAAACACAGAATTACTGCAGCACTCCTCAATGGCAACAAAAACAGCTATAGCACGAGATTTATGCAGTAGTCGTTCACTTCGTTCTTCCTTCTTGCAAGGCAATGAGGAAATTCCTATGCATGAAGGAAAAGAAGAGACTGTCTTCACATCCAGTGTCTTGTCCTACCGCAAATGGGCAGTTAACAACAAAGAATTGCTTGGTGGTGGCTCAGAGAGTTCCTGAAATTGTGCTTTGACTGCAGAAAGAGGATGCCTGTGGGGAATGCATATTTTGATGGCACTGGACTACAATCCTTCTTCCAGTTTCTCCAGACACTTGCTAAGACTGCACTTCTAGCCAATTTCTTTTCTTTTCCTTCTAATTTTATTTGCACCCAAATGGAATTTAGTTACAAAAACCACACTGCCTCTTCCTCCTGCCTCAGCCAACAACAGTGTGGTGGAAATTAATTTAGTGTCTGGGAGTCCTACTTTCACAGTGTGCCTTGTCTGTTGATATTTCTGACCAGAGTACTGTTTGACAATGTCTACCCACTCTTCAGGCATTTTTAGAGAGCTGGCACTTGTTCCCAGTAATGAACATCAATATAAATATCTTTAATTCTATAATAATTTGGATTATCATCTTTTTTAATTTAAATGGTTGCATGGTATGGAAGACAACTCTGTAAGAAAGAAACATTATATTTAAAGTACTTCTGACAGACTATTACAACACAATACAGTTCTATAACATACAAAAACTCTGAAGGCACAGTGTTTCTCAAAGTCTAGTTAAGAAATTTGAGCACCAGTGCTAAGGACTGAACTAAATTTGCACCTCACTCTAACTGGGTTGTTATGAATTCCACTGGAAAAACTTAGATCCAATTCTCAGGAAAGCCTTTATAAGTGTGTCCTTCTCCTGTGTGTTGATACCTTCTTACACTGGGAGTCAGAGGAGAGAAAGGTACCTTTCTTGGGATACTGCTGGGAATTAATTTACTTCAGTTTTATTTTACCTCTGCCAGATTAATTCTAGTAATCTTCACCCAGCAGGAGAAAAAAGTTATCAGAAAAGGAGAAATCCACAGAAAATAGGAAGATAAAGACATGGAGATCCATGAGAAGAAACATAGCAAAATAACACAAACAAACACAAACAACAACAAAAAAACAACCACCAGAAAACATGAAGAAACATGGAAAGGCAAGAAGTGTATGAAAAGTTATAAGTGATAAGGTTTACAAGGTAAGCAAAAGAAAAATAGAGTGATTAAAAAGACAGATATTAGAAAGCTGGGGTTTCATATATACAGTATCATTGTTGTATGAATAATTGGTACAAATGCAACTATGAAACATTCATAACTATAGATACAACATAGCAAAAAGTGCAGCTCAGTTTCAAAAATTATTATCAGGCTTTAATTTGATAATATCTGTTCACATTTAAAATGGGAAATGGAAAAAGGGAATTGCATACATAGGTGAAATCCACAGTTCAAAATGCTGACAAGATAGACAAGACCCTGAGGTAGTTCTTTTCCCCAAATACACCAACTACTTGTGAAAAAACAGACTGTTCAGCCATGGCTTTCATCAGAGGAGGCTTATCCTAATAGGACACAAGTCTTTGGGAGTGAATCCTGCACATCATCTGCTCTGCTGTTCAGTTTACAGTCCTAGAAAGAATGGCTTCGACACTTTTGTTTTAACTGAGAAATCATTCAGACAATCACTCTAGCCAGAAAACATTAGTTGTCTGTGCAACCATAAATGACCTTCCACTTATAACAATTTAATTGCATGCCCATATAGTTCACTTCTGAGAGATGCTCACTTTCTTTAATGGAGGGGAGAGCAAAACTGTTTCCAGGGGATGAACTGGGCTGGCACAGAGCAGGGTTATGGAGACAGCTATCCTGTCTCGTTTGTACCAGAACTGACACAATGAATGAGAATGGGACGTGCTGAATATTTTGAGTAATTCAAATGCTATTTACAGGAATCAGACTTCATCCCAGAACTTTCTACACAGTTACAAGATGATACACAAATTGTCGTTTACTTCTCCAAATAAAATTGCATATCCTTGTTTATGAAGTACCTACATTCAGATACAAATGAAGATCCAGTGCCACTGGAACTTCTAAACTGGATGCACTCTTACATATTTAGCCATTCCTAATGTATTTCTAATCCATATACTGGGCCATTTTCTCCCTAAAATCATGCAAGCTTTTAGTGAACACAGTGTCATTTGGAAAAATCCATGGGTTTACTATTGACAGCATTAAGAGACATTTCCATCTGTATGGTTTGTACCAGACTTCCTTTAATGACCCAAATCAGTGACAAATTGTTCCCAGTCAGCCCTTTATATTATTCACAACTTTTAAACCTCTAGTATATATCCTAAATGTAAACGTAAAAGTAATTTTGTCTCAAATTTGAAGAGTCCCAGATTGTTCAGCCAATCTCATATAAAAGCCATTCCCTTTTCTTTGATTATGCTCATCCTCTCTAAAACTCTGTCTAACAGCAATACATTCTTTGAAGATAATGAGAGCAGAGCTGGCACACAGTAATCAAAATAGGGGTGAGTCATAATTTATTCAACAGCTTAATACCGTTACCTAATTTATACTGAACTTCTTTAACCATTCTTAACACTTCATTTGCTTTTTTTGACCATCTCTGGGCTCTAGGTTGATGATTTTATGAACCCCACAATTTTGCTGCAGAGTGGCAATGGCAAGGTTCAACTGAGTCCATCATTCTGTGTATGAAATTTAGATTTTATGGAGTGTGCATTTTTTTATATCTCACTATCAACACTAAAATGTGTCTTTATTTCTCAGTCGCTCACAGTTGGTGAGTCCTTCCACAGGACCTCATAATTACATACTGGCCTTGCAATTCCAATGTAGCTTTTACCCACAAACTTCTGTGTTTGCACTGGTTTTTGGCACCCACTCTGGTCCCATATGAACATCATGAAACAATTGTGTGTCTAAGGAAGTATCTCATAGAATGGCAGCTTATCTTCATTACAAATTTGTTCAGAGGGACACTTGGCAATCTAGCTGGATTCTGACAATCACATCACTCCTACCTATTACTTGTCAACCTGTAAAGGGCTCCAAGCTGAAAATTAGGTGTATTATAAGAAGCACAAAATATATATTTTTTAAAGCTGTTTTGGTTTAGGCACCAGAAAATAACACATACCTTTTCATATCCCAGCTCTATAATCCAGAAGATGACAATCACTACTAATTTAATATTATTTCAGAAATAAACATTTTGGTCAATTTAAATACTCAACAGTGTTTGAATGCAATGGAAAAAGTAGTAATTTTTACAACAGAGACTCCTACAGGTGTTTAGTTATCGAAGTTTAATGTTTAAGAAATGCTTAAACCTCCACGTTGCTTCACAGCCCTAACAATGCATCTCGTAATTATCACGAAGGCTAAGCCTGCAGTAGCAGGAATATAAGAAATGTACTTCTTAAGGACTGGCCTCAGTGAATTTTAAACTCTTGTCAGGATCCCAAAGTTTAGGTATCATCATCATTAGCTCATTTGACGCACTGATCAAAATGAGCACTCCCAAAGTGTACCTAGTCAATTAAGTAAAAAAAAATGTAGCCAGGAAAGAGAGAAAACAACTCTGTAGCCCAAAGGCTACCCTTAGGAAAACAATTCTTCCTAGGTTTTGTAAAAGCTGTTTTCTTGTAAGCAATGCACCACCACCAAGAATGGTGCTTTCAGCACAATTTGGAGGCTTCCTTGTCCTTTCTCCACTTGACTAGTTCTGACCAGTCATGGTAGTGAAGGAGGCACAATCTCCTAGTTTTGACAGCAGTCCTGCCACATCATCATCTATAGAGAGCAGTGCCTCAGTTAGATAAAAGTGAGCATTAAAAGGTTTAGTTACAACAGAAATGTAGTGTTTCATTGACACTTTTTTCCTGCTAGGCTCTACTACCTATAATTAGAGAGCGGTGGAGAAGAATTGGAGATGAAAATATGAAAAAGTTTTTAAAAGGAAAAACTTAGATACTGTAATTTCCATGAAGCATTCAATCTACAACATATTTTTGTTCAGGCATACAGGGCTTCTACTAGCTGGGTTATCTGAAATCAAACTTGTACATGGATGGATTCCAGTGCTTGGTGGAAAGGTGTACTAGAGAGCTGTGCAGACAGAAGTTATCACATCTGTGATAACCCACAGTAAAACCACAGTACAACACAAAAAACCTTCAAAAACACTGAAAAATAAACTACAAAAAACCCCACAAAGACAAACACCAAAAAAAACCCCAACAAGACTTCAAACCAAAAGAAGCAGTGAAGTTATAGTGACTAACTTCACCAGATGTATTCTATTAACCTCACCAGATATAAAATTTCAGTCTTTCATAATAATATAAAAAAAAAAAAACTAAAGGAATTTTTCTACTCCATACACACCTATTTCATTCATTAATTTTCAGTTTTGTAACAGCACAGTACAGTATTCCAGATATACTCAAACCTAGTACTTGCAGTGCAATAGAAAGGTTGAACAGCACATAGAAGAAAGTTTGTTTTGCAGTAAAATAATTCTCTGCAGATGAAATGCCATGCAGAGCAAGACCAATATATACCAAACAGTAGCAAATCCTATTCTCCGACAAATTTCTAGCCCTATTCAATGCTTTCACAGTGTTAAAGGCATTTTAAAACACTGAATCAAAGGTTCTAATTACCAAGAAACTAAAAATTAATATAATCAGGAAAACAGTGTCATGTTACAAAAGAAACACTTAATGGAAGCTAGCTGAAAGGGACAGCTAAAGAAATTTCATCTAACATATAAAAATTTTGTTGACATAATAAAACGCATTCCCCTTGTGAAACTTACAGACAATTTTGCTGAACTAATTTAGAAATCATGAAACCATAATTAATTCCACTTGAATGCTCAAGTAGTGCTGTGAGGCAGCCTTTGCAGCTGACACGACCCAAGAGAACTTCAGCACAGCAAATCAAACACTTGGGTGACAACTTTGGAATCTCAAGTCTGCCAGGCCAGCTAATACCTTATTACTTCTTTTTTCCTCAATAACATATCTCCTGATATTGCAAACCAAAGAAGTTAAGGCTATCTTCTCACTGGTATCCAGCTCAGCTGGTCATCTCAGATTCTCTGACCATCTCAGAGTCACCTACAAGGAACCCTGAGATTCACAACTCCTCTCATCCCTAAAGTTACACTTAAGCGTCTCTTGACATAGGGAAATCTGTACGCCAAGATTCATCTCAGCTCGGGCTCTCTGGTGAGCAATAACACATAAAAAACATGCCTTCAAAGGGTCCTAAAGAGTGATCTTTTAGATAATTTATTAGTGGTAAATGACCTAGCTTCCTATTCAATCCCTGAGGAAAAAAAAGAAAACAACAACAAAAAAAACCACATCACAAGTGTAAAATCATCTCCTTACGTGAAAGCAAGAGCTGTGGGTTAGGTTTTGTTGAGCTAAACAATTCAATCATGCTGAGAGTTAATAACAATATTTTACCTCCACAAAAAAGATACATGTTTCAGCAAAACAGATAATTAATATGAAGCATAATAAGCCTTTGAAAGGACCTGTATGACAATTGCCTGATGGCAGGAAAAGCTAGAAATTAGACTCAGTGACCCTGGAAACCACTGTGTTAGTAATGAACAGCAAAAGAAAAACAAATCACATCTCTGCACTTATCTTTGCTTACTTCCTTCAAGTTGCTTATGCCAAATGTTTCTAGACTCCTGCCTAGAAAATGTCTGGATGAAGCACCACACATGGATGAGTTACAGCTACTCTGGCTTTGGAGCAGTAATAGTTTATCATGGGGGCATACTTACAGTTTTGTAAAATCCCATCTTTCTCTTGACTGACTGAAGAACTTGAGGAAAAGGTAACCCATAAACACCAGATCCTCAAAACCCCAAAACATTCGTTTAAGGGTGAAAACTCTTAAATGACTGAGATTTTAAAGTAACACCATGTACAAAGGCATGGCTCTTAACCATGGGCAACAATACATTGATAGCACTATAAGCCACAACATTTAAAGGCTAAAATTGGGAGAATGGCAGTAAGATACAAGTTAAGAATTCATATTAAATACTCAATGCTTTGCTTATTTTTGCAACAGACTAAAACCTTAAGGAAACTTCCTAGAAGCACAGAAGCAGTCCTTTGGAACATGGGTAGCTACCTGAAAATGCAGCAATACAAGCCTGGCATAATGCCACTTCTCCAAACCTGGAGCAGAGGTCAGTCCTTTTTTAACTTTTGACCTTTGGGAATTCCCTATCACGTGCAAAAATTTTGAGCAGGATCTCATAACCTACAGAGGTGCCTTTCAACTTTGATCATTCTGATTTTCTGAAGCTGTTGTCCCACAAAATAGTTTTATTTCACTTATATTAAACAGAAGGGTTTAAGTTCACTTCTGACTGTCTATCTTCCAGACTCTCACTATGGATTGGATTGTATATAATCCTTTTCTCTTAAGAAAGGGTTAATTGAAAATTTTTGTGTATGCATTTTACAACTTTTATTATTTACTAGATGTATTCTGCCAGAATGCTGGCTACCAACTAACACCTGCCTGTTTTATGATGGTTCCTGCCTATGAATCATTTGTGGGATGGTGGAAGAACTATTGGTATAAGTCACCTGGAAAGGTTTGCTATACCCTTCCACTACTGACCTAGTAAAAAATATGGTATCATCCATCAACAAAGTTTAGAGCTATGAAAGGTTCTCCAGCAATCATTTTTAGCCATGAAAGTTGTTATCCATAGCCACAAAGAAGCAGAGATACATTCAAGGGGCAACACAATGTACTTCCAAAAGCCTTGCCTGGCCTTCTGCACTTGAAGGGTGAGCTCACAGATACTTCACTGCCAAATGCTGACATCTGAATGAGCAAGGGTTTTTTATAGCCCAAAGCCCAAAATCTATGTGTTAATTCCCATATTTCTATGTGAGAATCCAAGCCTAAACAATCACACTGGACTATGGATCTGACTCACAGTAACTCCTAAATTTTTTTTTTTTTTTTTCATCTCAAAGCTTTTCTGTGTCTTTGGTTTAATGGACCAGAAGTTTAAGAGAGCAGTCATAACAGTCTTTTTAGTGATGACAGTTTATCAGCAGTAACTACAGACCCAGCAAATCCATATATTTATCAAGGATAATCATAGGGCCCTAATTTACAGGTAAAACAATTGCATGGAAAAGGCAACGCAAGCAAGTTCTCCAGAAGCACATTACAGCAAAGAAATCAAGTATAAAATGGCTTTTGTCACAGTGAAGCCATGGAATGCAAGCTAAACTTAGTTAACCATTAATTTATTGCACCACAGTAGCTTTGAACAAATCAGTTTGACAGGCTGCACCTTTAATGTAAGCAGCAGAATTTCCACATAGGGTTAGGATAGAAGAACAACCCCAAGCCACACCTAGTAACTGATTCAACTCCTTTAGTTTTTTTTATTCCTACTACAACTGAAAGAATCTAATTCCTCATAGTTGGTAAAGTGACAGCAAAGCCTACCAAATTCATATTTGTGAATGAAAAAGCAAAAGAACCAGGTGGTTCTCAGGAGCATGATACATTGAAAATGAGACCCTGAAGAAGAAAGATCTTAAAGTTTTGCTTCTGTCTTCATAAACTGATATAAACTTTAAAAAAACCACAGGCTACATCTCCACAGATACACAATGGTACCCACAGCTTTTCTCTCTAAAATTTAATTTTGTAATGTGTGAAAAAAAAAAAAAGCGAAAACACAAAAACCAAAACACAAATCCAAGACCACCCAAACAAACAAAAAGCACTAACTGAATCTTTCAAAATATATTAACTGACATCCTTGTAAGTGTCATGTCTAAGGTGAACACTTGGGAGCAGGTTTTGGTGATTTTGCCTTCACTTAGACTACCCAGAGAGCTACAAAGAGGAAGAACTTGAAGAGGTCTCTAAATACACCAGATATGCCAGGCATCCAGATATGAAGATGCAATTTCAGCAAGTCTTTCTGAAAGTTATCTTCCTACTTCTGAAAATATTAGACTAGGAATATTGAAACCATTTAAACTGTCACTACTACTTGGTTATACATAATAGCACATGTCTTGCCTAATGAAATCAGACAAGTCAGATTAATTCTCTATTTTCCTACTTAAAGCAGAGACTTGCATTTGAGATTGTGACGGTGAAATATTTATTTATCAGGGTACTTCGACATCAGAAATAGGTAGTAAAGAAGATGAAGTAGGAAAAGTAACAGCTGTGGAATGTGTCTGTGACATTAAGTACATAAACATCAGTCAGGAACAATACCAGATCTAGATTTCCCCACCACTGGCAATGACCAATATGTTAAATTAACTCAAAAGGGATTTTCCAGGTATATTTTTCTGGGAAATTTTTAGAGCTTTCAGGCATTATATCATCAACAGTCAAAGAATTAAATACAGAATCTTTTCAATTTCTTCCATTTATTTGGAGTAGAAAGCTGAAGGTATTCAGCTTATATTCTCATTTTGCAGGGAGAAGTATGAAAGAGTTACATACTAATAAGGAGCTCAACAAATGAAACTGGATCAGAGCAGAGAAGACAAGTTACTGACAAGTCAAGTCAGGCACATCACACAAAGATAAAAATTAACCAGACAGAGACTTGGGGGCAAAGAACTTCCTCTGCCCCCCTTAAAACCTTCAATAAAACCATTAAAGTCTTATTAGTTGTTTTCCTTTCCACCTTCCTTCTATTATCAATTTGCAAAAATATCTGATACTTCAACTAGCCTTTGAACAAATAAGCTAAACTGAAAAGTCAAACAAAGGAATGATGAATCCTAACTTCAAGAGAAAAGGGTCTCTCTGTTCTCAAAACAAATCCATTTTCATTTTTCAAGTGCTGAAGATTAATACTGAGCAGACCTTTTTTGTTGGTGTACCACATAAGCTATTTCAGCAATTTTGCCTACCAAAATGAGTAATGTTTCTGGTCTCTAGTATTGCACATGAATGTATCATTTTTTCTCTACAGAAAAAGGAAGGCAAAAATACTTCCTAAATGAATATTGTCTCCTAAAAGAGAGAAATAACCAAGAATCATTCATAATCACCTTCTTTGAACTTTTTCAGGATAATGAATCAACTTGGTTTTTTTAAGTTGTTCAGAAAAATAGCTGTGGAACACCAAGAAATTACTATTCTTGAAAAAGCTTAGGTTTTATAATGAGCAGAGCAAAATTACCATAGCCTCTTTTGATTTGAAACTCATATTTTTAACATGCCTATAAAATAATTTTCCAACAGATGGATTATTAAATGGCAGAAAAATTTTGCATAGATGAGTACTACCCTTTCACCTCATAAAATTACAATTTTTATCTACAATGAGCACATCAGAGAGAAGGACATTCTTACCAGTAACCTTCAGATAGGTTAAGATAAACTTCAAGCCCAAGACAAACACATTTTAGAATCTCTGCTCTCAAGGTCTATTGTTCATTATTGTAAGCCATTTTAAGTTATTAAAGATTGTGCCACTGGCTATTAAATTAAAATCAAAAAGCTATATTTAAACTGCTTTTTTTTTCAGTGAGGGGCCAGGGACACTATCCCACCAGTGGATCCAGTTGATATCTGTATCACAGCACTCTGCATTATGTTCAACACAGTGCTTTTCACTTACATGACATTTTATAAAAGATGACAAAGGCAATTCTTAAGTGGGAGCAAATTAGGGTTTGCGTTTGGAATGATGATTTCTCTCCTCACCAGATTCAGGCTTCTGTAGTCACAGACGATTATCATCATGTTCAGTTCACAAAGGTTTGCAAAACACCACAGGCCACAAGAAATTCCCAACATTAAAACACAGCTTTAACAACCACAGACAAATACCAGGCAAAAGCCAAGAGTGCATTGCTCCACCACAATAAATACCGAGAAGGCAGTGCCAGTATCTGTTACAAATTCTCTATTGTCCGACTGGAAAATCCATGGAGATTTAAATTAGCAAAGTTCACCACAGAATATACAGTTACTGCATGCTCATATTTTAAATACTTGTGTAATAATATTTATTTTCACAATTCTATAGATGAGCTACAAAAATTATTCCAAATCCACATCTGTGTTAAAAACTACAGGTATTGATCTGTTTACATTGCTTCTGGATATTAATTCTCAAAAAAATTTTATATAGACCCACAAGCCTAAATGTAGCACAAGGTTCAACTATATATATACATATATATCATCTGGGTATACATATGTAACTTCCAAAGGAGATACTAGAGACATTAGAGGAGAACAAGTTACCCACTTACAGCATATTAAAATATTTCTGCATTTAGTAATAGATATAGAGATGTGTACATAAATGTGCTTACATGTGCCAATATATACTTTGAATTTGGACAAGGTATTGACAACACACAGGGCACTGTTCATCAATTTTCATCAAATATCAACTAAGTTTATCCAAAAACTGCTGCCAAACTCATTATGCCATTTTTAGTTAGCAACATTTTCATATATTCTTATAAATCCCACTGACCCAAATGGAGTTGCCTGCTATCCCTTGCTTAAAACAAACCCAGCTCTTTTTCATGTAACTTTTAGGTTCCCCTTACCACATCTCCTGGCAGTTTTGAATTAATCATACTGATTGCAATGTGCAATACCTGCACCTGACATACAACACTGAGAAAGCTCTTGTCTTAACTCTGTAAAAGAAACACTCCCTTAACTCAAAGGTAACTTGTACAACAGTACCAAAACAAACATGGAGATCCTAAAACAAGTTTCAATGTTTTTGTTTGATGTCAGATTTTCCAACACTCTTCCTAGGAAATAAAAATAATTTCAGGGGAAAATTAACATGTAACATTCTCCTTGTGCCAACTTCATTTCTCCTTGTTTTTCCTTTCCTCAACACAATGTTCCCTTCTATCTTGACAGCTTTGTGTGTTCCAGACTCTCCTCAGTTGCCACCTTGCGCATCTTGTTCCCCTCACTCCTTCCCAGAATACACTCACTTTGCACAAGTGAAAACAAGGTAATTCCTGCAACTTCACCTCCATCTTCCTTAATTCTCTGTCTCTCTTCTTAATGTCAGCATCTCCAAAAGAATAATTTCACTACTCCATTTCCTTGGTTCATCTTTCAAAGCAGAAGTACCATCACCAAGATGCATCCTTGAATAAAACTAAGATTCATTTCTATCCTTGTCTGACAAGCTGTCTTAGTACCTTCTCTTCAAAAATTGAGTGCACTTATCTTCCATAGCACAATTTTCTTTTAGTTCTTCTATTTAGATGTCACCTGAGGTTTCTCTTGTTCCTGTAAGCACTGGGACATCACAGGAGCTTTACACTAAGCCATTCTCTGCTTACTCATTGCTGACATCCTCAAACACTAAAATACTCATAAACCAAAATTTATTTCTATTCTTTTGAAGTACAAAGCCAAAATGATGGGGAAACTTCTGGTGAGGTAAGCAAACGTTTTCCATCCAAGACAGCTGACTGAAAGGCCAGTGCACAAATAAAATAAATGTAACAATGAATCTGGAAAGACAAGCATCAAGGCATCAAAGGCAACAAAACACGAAATTAATATTCAGTTGGCTCAAATTCCAAACTCCAATTGATTATTACTTTGTCACATCTTGTGTGATGGGCAAGTCTGATGGCACTTACTGTTGTCATGAAGACTGGTATCACCAAATAGAGAGGAAAAAACACACACATAGTGCCCCTAGATCACACTGCAGATAGTCCTAGATTTTATCTCACTTCCAAAACATCTAGTAATACAAGAGCCAGTGCCTAAAGAATTTTGAAAGAAACTTGTCCCAGATTTCATGAGTTATTTGTATTGCTCACATTCTACAGATTTTCTTCCAATAATCTGTCTCTAATCACTTTGGAAATTGGAGTGCTGTACTTTCTTTTGCTGCTGCTTCTCTAACACTTTCTCAGCTGATAGTACTTTTCTAAGTTATTCTGCCTGTTTCCATTTCATCCACAGATATAAACTGTGCTCACACACACACACTTCACACTGTATATAAGAAAGGCAAAATTCTACTCTTGCTTGATATGTAAAGACCATATGTCTGTGAAGGCAAAACTTGACATGACAGAGAAATATGTAAAAACAATCTGATAAACAGGATTTCACTTTGCTTACAAGTACCTCAGCCATGCATTTCAGACCCTCTCTTCTTGCAGTTTCAAGCCAGATATGCCAACCATGTCAGCCAAATCTCATCCTGAGGTTTCAAGGCTTTCCACTTCTAGCACCCAGCTCTTTGGATTCCAGAATTCCAAACAGATCTCATCTCCCCACAGTGTTCATACAGCACCAACAATTATATTCTCTCAGGGGAGTATGTCAGCCACGTTCAGGCAATGCCTGTGCTGTCACTGACCAGAGCTTGAGATGTGCCAGTTGCAGAAAGTTGATAAAGTCTCCATCATCACAGGGAAATTAGACACCAGAGCAAACACATTCACATAAAAAACATGCTGTCTCCTGTACTGCACTTTCTCCTCAGCTATCCTGGCCCAAAATGACAACCATTTTGTATTTAACTGCTCAGTCAGGTAAGTAATATTTTGGCTAAGGATGCATAATAAATGACACGAAGAGTAACCAAATACTTTTAAAATATTAAATAAGAAGCACTTGCGAGATTTAAGAAAATTGGTGTGATTAGATCTTGTCTCATGGTGGCGTAATGCCCCAGAAAGGTTCAGTTAATCACGTGTCACCTAAAGCAGCAAGACTATTACTTCTGAAAAGCAAGCTGAAACTGCAAACCTGAACAGTAGCTTCAACTCAATACCCCTGTTTACTTTAGACCTCAACTCATGACATTTGAGCACAGAAGCTCTACCCAATTTAATTATTTTAAAACAAACACCACACAAAAGCAATCCTTTTTCATTTATTTTATAACATTTGCTAAAATTACTTTTGCACACCTTGCTTAGAGAACCATAAATATGATTCAATAATTTTTATGGCCAGCTCCTTTATTGGCAGTAAAGAGAAAACATTTCATTAACTAACACACCAAAATACTACAAAATATTCAAAGATCACCTTTAATTTACCAGCATTTGCTGACAGCTACAATGACTGATATCCCAGTGGATGGCTTCTCCCCTGTAATAGGAATGGGAAATAAACAGTGCACCTTGGGAAGACAGACTTCCATTTCGATCAAGGTAAACAGTGACAGGACAGGGCTATTCAGAGCATTTCTGTTCCCCTCCCTTACAGTGATTACTGTTTAATAATGGCAGATACGACAAATTGAGTAATAGCCATTTTGTCCTTTGGCAGATCTGCCTATCCTTGGCTTAAGCTTAGTCAATCCTGTGCACAAAACCAAAGTCAAACGTCACGGCCCTGACAAAAGTAAATGATGAATAAGAACAATACAAACTAAAGAAAAAAAACCCAGTGTGATCCATCTCTGTGCTGTAAACAGGTCTCTGGATGTGAAAAAATTCAAGGTATTTGTAGAACAATAAATTCAGTGGATGTCAGAATATCTAGGGAACTCAGGGGCTATTCATCTTGTGCCTGAGAGATATGGAGAACAATCCCTTACTAACAGTCATGCTTTCTTTTCCTTCTTACTCTTCATCTTATGCTATTTCACAGTAAGGTATTGAATGCCTCAGATCTTACATCCAGGATGGACTTCTGAGGACAAAATGCTTTCATTGTGGGCTAAGCAATTTATTAAGGACATGTCAGGGTATGAACACACACCTGTATGTGCACATAGGGTGTTTTTCCCCTTACTGTCTTAATTGTCACTCTCTCTAGCAACATAAAAGGTTTCAAGACACTGTAAGAGAGCCTCAATAAAAACTTCTGTTTGCTGTAGAAATTTCATCCACACACATTATATAAAGGTCCAGAATAGAAAAGGAAATATACTATTATCATAACAATTAATTTTGAGTATAAGGAAACATGAACAGATGGTGTGTAATATTCAAGTAGATTTATTTATAAGTTTAGACATTTAGACTTGTCTAATTTCAACCTAGAAAAAACTTTATATCCTGTATCCAAGGTAAACTTCTGATGAGTACCAGAAGACTGAGGCACACAATTATAAACAAAAAAAGTCATTAGGTTCCAGGGCTTTAAAGCACAGTTCTATGAAGTGCAAAATCCAGAGATTCAGCAGCATCTCTCATTCAAATACTTCAAATACTCTCCTGCTACTATTATGAGTTAAACAAATACAAAAATAGATCAGCTGGACATATGATAAAAGGTTATTTTATATTATTTTGAAAGAAATAACTAAACTTATCCCTACCACAAACTTGCAATAGTAGAATAGTCCTTAACTGAAATGGAAAATACATATGACATAGCAAAAGAACCACTTTTTAATTATCAAATATTTTAATTTCCAAGGGGGAAAATCCAGAAGTACCATTAAAGGGAATGCTTTTGACACTGCCACAGGGTGCTTATTTCCAGACAGTTATCTTCAGCAGACCCTTGCATCTCTGTGTAATTAAGTCACTACAGCACCTCATGCTTTTATCAGCTTACAGAGCTCTAACATAAACCACTACATTAACTACCACACAAAAACCAGCTCATTCATTCTGAAGATGCTCTTCGAGGCACTTCTCTCATGCTCTTATACATCCATACATCAAAAACTGTAAATATTTACTATGTAGTGTCAGCTGTTCAAGTTCTATTTTGTTTCAAACTCTTCTTCTACCCAGTGAACAGTGGAGGAGCTAATCAAAGGATAAGACTGAAAAAAAAATTTGGGTTAGAATTTGATTTATTTTATGTTTTTCCATTTTCCAGAAATGTTTTTACTATTTTTTTAAAGGAGATTAAATAAAAATTGTCACTGCAGCTAGAGTTCCTAAAATTGATGCAATGTGAAATGAAGCTCACAGCAGCTAGCTGAACTTCAGTTTTTTAGTGTGTGTAGCCTGAGGAAAGTGAAAATAAGGAATGGAATATTACACCTTTAGAAATGTTCATGTCCTCTCTAAAAACTAGCCAATGAGGACTGAATTCCAATATTTACATGTGAATAAGACAGTTACTTAGATGTCAGACAAGAGTAGCTAGACAAGCACTTCATACACAAACTTTTCTAGGTGAAAGTTGGGAAAGACACCATTTTTAATAGCCTAGTTTATAAAAAGGGCTACCTTGACAGGTTGATACAAATAATTTTATACCTAAACTAAACTACATGAAAGTAATGACTAAAATGTCTTCTAAAATTTAAATAAAATCTAACACACTTAAAAATGAACATCTTTATACTGAATTCACACCATCCTTAATTGGTTGTCTCTTTTGACTTAGCTGCCTTTTTGATCAGTAAGACTAAAGACAGTTTTCATATATTAGTAGCCAAACCAGTTGTAGGAAGCCGCTTAATGAAAAAGATATATCATAAAAAAAGAAAAGTGACCACTGTATTCAAGATGATGTCTATTTGTGAGTTTTCTCAGTTCATTAAGTCAGAGTGCACATAGAGATGTACAATTTTTTTTTTCTCAAGAAAATATTATTTCCTAAACCATTATTTCCTTTTCTTTTCTTTTCCAGTCTCCCTGATCATCTCCTCTTTCACTGTTTCTTGCCCTTTCTGCAAAGTATAAATCAACTTTTACTATCCTCTGAAAGGAGTTTCAAGGATAGTAATTTGATTCCTTTCATTAAAAGTGCTCCACTTCATTCATGCAAAGTCATGAGGCTTCTATTCAAGGGTTTTATTATATTTTTCAAACAGATACCTGAAAGCTTCCTATGTAACCAATATCTCCATTTATGTAGTAGTACAGTAAAAATAAAGCCACAAGTTCAAAGTGTCCCATAGCTGGCAACATAAGTCTGGAACAAAAATTTAAATTACTTAATGCAAAAATAAATTAATAGAATCATGGAATCATTTAGGATTGAAAAGTCCTTGAGATCATCAATCAATCACTCTTTATTCACATGCTTATCTGAAAACACCTCTTAATGTCCTCTTAATTCACTCATGCAGGAGCCCGTGTATAAAAGTTAAGCTAGAAAAAAAAACCCTGAAATCTTGCTTCTTAACTGCTACACTATTTTCTCCCTGGGAGGTGGGAGCCTTTTAACTCATTTTGAGGTTGTCCCTGCCAGCAAAGCATATGCTTACTTTGATCCAACCACCATACCAATTTACCTGAAAGCCACTTTTCAAAAACACGTGTGGCTAAATACTCCACTGAAACAAAGAGTCTTCAGTGTTTAGTAGGGAAATTTGACCAATTTAATAACTGACTTCAGCAAATCCAGCAATTACATACTTCTCTAAGAACAAAGTGCTAAATTAACTTCTAAAAGACAAAATAAAACATATGAGAAACAAAAAGCCATGTTCACACAGTATTTCTGAACAGCAGGCAAGCATTTCTTGGCCAGTTCCCTGTGCTGTTAATAAAAGTCTCTTGCTAAGCATAAAACTCTTGTTCAACTACAGCAGTCTCAAAGGATTTGAAACCATGTTTTCCCCTTTCTCTTACACTGCCTGTTGTGTGTCACCCGTTGACACGACACAAAAATGGTCACATTCTCCCCTTCTACCTGAGTGGTTTAGTCACTTATCCAGCAGCTCCATTTACAGTCAAACCTTAGGAACCTTTGCCCTTGTCTGGGATAAATTTGCAACCATCACTGGTTTGTTTTCTAGTCCTGCCTTCTGGAACTACACAGTTTTGTACATATTTTCTCCCGGTTCTGATTTTGCATCTGTTTTTCATGCTTATATACAACAAAAGTGATAATGCTTCCTAAGAGAGGTCTGAACTCTGTCTCAGCAGGACAGGAAGCAGTTTGCCAGGCTAAGTTTGAAAATGCAGCCTCACACACTGCTGCTGATAGATGGGGCAGGACTTGCTAAAGGAGCAGGTCTGCTGCTTTACCCACAGACATAGAGAATGTACATGATAGGAAACATGACTCTTATTGTATACCTGGATGAGGAAAGATTAGTAAAAGTACATAATTATTCCTGAAAATAAAGGGTATTCTTATCATAAATGAATTCAAAATGTCTGTATCTAAGAGAGCAATTATTTTACCTGCTAACATTTACTTGTAAGTGATCGACTTTTTACAGTGCTATAAATATACATATACATATTCATAACTACATTATCAGTTAAGCTACTGAAGCCTGTCAGTTTTTGGTTTTGGTCTTGCTGTTTTCTTTAAAGAGTAGTTCATAATCTGTCTGGAGTACCACCTACCTGGAATCATTTCTCCTTACCTAAGAAGGTTCAATGTATATGCTTCAGCACATACTGAAAACAAACAAACAAACAAACAAACAGGCGCTTATTTTACTGGCATATCAGACTGCTCACATTTCTGAAATGCTTCTTTTGACTCACTGTCATTTACATTACATATTTTCCCTTTGTAAATAAACTGCTTGCTGCTATAAAAATGTGCTTGCCATGAATCAAGAAAACATAAATCTATTTTATACGAATCAAAGAGCTATCATATGTCAATGACTGCAAAGAGCACTGTCTAGCAGTTAAGTTTTCAGCCCACCCATGAAGATCACACACAGCTTATACTCTGTAACGTCCTATGGTGATTAATTCAAACATATTTGTTGTAAACTTCTGCTTTTTAGGAGGCAGCAAGGGCTTTGCACCTCTTTTTCAATTTTTTCATTCCATACATAGAGAGGGGTTTTGTCTTCATTATTTTCCTCCTGCCTGACTGTACTTCAATCCGTCACACCAGTGAGGAACTCATTCATTGATGTTTCCTCAAAAGCTCCAAGAAACTAAAAGCAGCTGGTTTTGCCCAGATGTCAAGAGTTGGCTCTTGATTGCAAAGGATAAGCTGTGCTTGTTAAATATGTACCATAGAGTCAGGATGGTGTAAAAAGTGCAGACAGGGAAATTATTAAAGACAAATATACAAATGTTGGCATGAATGGTAACACCAGTGCTTAAATACTCATTTTTTCCCTACATGCAGTCAGACTTGTAACTGTTGCCTCTTCTTGCAGTGCCTCCCTCAGAAGAATTCAGTTCTGCCTTCTCTTGAACAACTTCTAGGCAGTAGATTCAAGGTCAACACCAGGAACTTAGATCTATTTGGCCTACAGCTTGCTTTTCCACACTCTTTTGAAAAATATGTATATCTATATGCTTATTCACATACACATATAATTCATGAACACCAGACAGAGAATGCAGAGGAAAGCATCAGAATGTGATTCTACTCACACACACAAAAAATACCTGTTATCCAGAAGTTTCTGATTATTAGGAGGAGAGATCTCAAGCTCTAAAAATTCTTTAATACCATGTGCCATTTTAGGCCGCAATTCCATGATTTTCATCTCCTACCTACTGAGATGTGTGTTTCCTTAGCCAGAAAATACTGTCAACAAGAGGACGGTGTGAAAGATGATGGTAAATATACATCTTTTTCCTTCTTGGAAGTGATTACTTACAGGACACTAAATAATAAGAACTTTTTTTAGAACACTAAATAATGAGAATATAATTTATAGTTTGCCCTTTCAGGATGAAAGATGATGAAAATGAAAGACCAAAAACTACAGCCCTGAAGAAGACATCTTTAATGTACTAAAGAAATGCATCGGGAAGTAAGGGTGACACTTAGCAACAGGGACAGCATTTCATATCTGAAGAACTCTTTAGATTAGAACTTATTCTGAAGTACATGGAAGTTGAACAGATTGAGAATACACAGCTTTGCCTTTCTTCTAAATGGCTTACAGCCAAAAAAAGTACACAAAACTACTGTAACTTGTACCATTTTACTACTTATGGCATTGGTCTCTCCAGCCTCTCTAAGAATGCTAAAAGTTTACAGAAGGTATCCTATTATGTTCTCTCAAAAGGAGAAGGCCCAAAATTACTGTACTTTTTACTTGACCCAAAATATAATTTTTGCTGTCAAAATGTGAGTCCCAAAATTAAGTATAACTTTAAAATTGCTCTTCACACTTTGACCAACTTTACAAATTTTCATAAACATATGAATAAATTGTTGTTAAAGTTATCAAATATAAACAGAACTAAACCAGAAAAAAAACCACCAACAGAAAAAACTCAAATCAAATTGTTCTACATTGAATAATACCACACCAAAAAGTACTTACAGGTGTATCCACCTTATGTACCATAAATGGCAAAAAATACCCTTTTTTCCACTTGGTGTGAAATAGATATAATGAAAGCACATATTCACCATATTTCCTGCTCTTTAAACCTCTTTTCCTATCCTGAAAGTTTAGGGAGTTTTTTCTGGTTTAAACTGCATTTTCTTTTATTTAACCAGAGTTTACTTTTCTGTATGGAAGGCACCATTTCAGAACAGTCAAAAATTAATGCTATTAGAACTAATCCCAAAACTCTTTCTGCCTTATTCTTCCTGTATTGATTCTCTCTTTGAAATGCTTAATGTTTTATTTTTCTTTATGATTACCTTTTTGAGCAATGATATTCCACAATTTCCCCAACAGCTCTTTCCTCCTGGCAAGTTTCTTTGCCATCATCCATGATCATCATGAGATACTAATTTATAGTTGGAATTTCTCCTCAAACGTATAATTTATTCTGTAATATTTTTATCATTGAATTTATTTGGCTCAGATACTCTTGTGAGTATCACTTCTGCATCCTTTCATAGGCAATTTTAGACTTTACTATCCAAAACAATTTAGAATGATTTCGAAAAATTATCTCTTATTACCCATCAATTTTTAAATTCATTTGTGAGGATGCTGAAGTGCATAGCTTCCAGGAGATTTCTTTTTGAAATTCCAGAGTGAGGGTTTTCTCTCACCTTCCTGATCTATGACCACAAATTTTACTCCTACCCATAATGTTTTAAAAGGCAAATGAACTGCAAGTTGTCTTTATATATATATATTTCACAAGAAAATTTAAGCCTTGACAAAAAACCTTTAGTCAAAACTTTTATAGAATCTCAAAAAATATCAACTGAGGCATCCTTACACTTGTTGTCACATAATTTTTTCCATGAACTCAGAGGTCTAAGAGGAACAATTTATTCACATGAAGGGGATGAAGGCCTCTTATACTCCATTTCTGTACATTTATTAATGTCTTAGCTATCTGTGCTGGTTTAAGAGAGGATGAAGTTAATTTTCTTCACATGGAGCTGCATTTTGGATTTGATCAAAACAGTGCTGAAGGCACAGGGACGTTGTAGCTATTGCTGAGCAGTGCTTGCAGAGAATCAAGGCTTTCTTGCCTCCACACTGCCCCACCTGCAAGGAGGCTGCAGGTGGGCAGCAGCTTTGGAGGGGGCACAAGCAGGACAATTGCACCCAAACTGGCCAGAGGGACATCCCATGTCATATTGCATTGTGCTCAGCAATAAAAGCTGCAGGAAATAAGGAGGAAGGGAGAGAACAGGGTAGGGGGGATGGGATGGGGGCAGGGGGAAGTTGTTTTATTTTTATTTCAGTCATTAATGCTTTAAGCCTGGTGTGTTAATGTTTTACATTCTCACTCCCCTTTTTATGACTGGCATTAGGGCATCACTTGCACTGTTTAAAAGACCTCCTCCTTGTAGTAGTCACCTTTGCTCTGGTCTTAAATCACAACAGCTTTTGGGCTCAGTGGTGTTGGGATATTCTTGGCCCTCTTACACTTATCCTTCCAGACCCCTCTTACACAGGAGGGTCGTTCCATGTTAGCTGAAATTGCTTTAACCTTTCAGCTGTTCCTTTTGGTGTTTCTTTTTGTTTTGCCCTAGAAAAATTTAATTCCTGTGACACTGCTCCTATGGTATACATCAGGATCACTCCTATGAAACAGCTATCAAGATGATTAATAATAATAATAATAATAATAATAATAATAATAATAATAATAATAATAATAATAATAATAATAGGAGTAATAATTTGATTTTTTCCAAGGCTAGACAGACATTTCCCTTTAGGTAGGACTCCTAATTAGTTACCTCAAGAAATAACCATTCCTAGAAGTGAAACCTTGCTCTCCACATTCCATCCTAACATTTACCCCACCAAACCTGTATTACTGGCTTAGTATATCCCATTAACAATAACCATCCCAGCTAGGTTGGGAGTACAGTTCTAGGATAACAGTTGTAGGACAGTCATAACAGTCACAGCATAACTGTTCACACTATTCCACTTTTTCACAGGGTTTCACCAAAAAAACCCCACATTTTTCATGTTTTTATGGGGCTGACTCAATTTTGAAAAGGCTCCTTAAATGAGTTATTTGCTTAGGAGCAAAAGATTCTTGCAATACCTCCATAATGACAGAGAGAATAGTATAGTATTTCTTAAAGAATTTGATTTTTTTCCTTCTGCATATCTTACCCTTTATTAAAGGAAATAAAAAGTAGTAATGAACCTACATATTCAGCAGAATAGAAGATTCCAAGCTTGTCAGAAGTCTCAGGAAAAAAAAAAACCACTCTCATTTAAAGTCATGCTAATTTAAAGAAAAATACCCAATTAAGTGTACTTTGCTTTTAACAATAAAAAAATCCCCAATTAAGTATATTTTATCTTCATTTTAACAAACCCCTTAGCAACAAAACATTGTAATACTTGGTTGCTATGATAAAAATTATTATAATTAATACGATGGGAAGCAAAATAGAAACTGCTGTGCACAGGAGAAGGTATCATAACAGGCTACAATGAGAAAAGGTCATTAGATACTGTAGCTAATAATAATTAGCTGATCTGAAAGGTCCCAAGAAAAGCTGCTTTTCAGTTTCTGTACTCTCTAACATTCCTTGAATCACAAGTGAAGCTTAAGCTGAAGTATGGACTTCACATCTCATCTACCAGAAGCCAGACAAAACAGCTGTCTAGTGCAAAACTCTGCTTTTCAATCCTTCCAGTATCATTCAAAGGACGGGAATGCAATTTCCCCATATTTAACAAATTAGCTTTAGCAATGGGAGTTGTCTCTCTTTAAATTCTAATATGAAAAACATGTTTAAAGATGTCTTTTGAAATCAGAAGCAGCTGTTAATTATAGCTTATTCCATATCAGCTTTCCCATCTCTACTACACTGTAAGTGCTACTTCCAAATGCTTTTAAGGGTTTTCAGGTTCTTAAAAATAATTTTACATACATAATACTGTTAATAACCATCTATAGATAGTCATGGTTACTATTAGAGTAGTTACTAGAAGGCAATGATAATTTGAGTATCAAAGTGGAAAGTGAAGACTATGCTTAGAAGCCTAAAGCAAAAATTATTTTTTCAAACCAATAAATACAATTTGGTACCATTTTGACCCAGCAGATTTTTTTTTAATAACTAAACTGCTTTATAAGGCTCAGTTAAACTGTGAGTGAAATTTTAAAAGTGAGCCAGCTGAGATAAATAGTGACTGACACTGAATCATGAAAGGGATCTCTGCTACACAGCATTTGTAACAAGTGACTTTTTTTTCAAAGGTAATACAGAATGCTCAATTTTTAAGACATAAATCCATAAAATTTTCTTTTTATTTCTTGGCCTCAAAAAAGATCTCTGCTTGTTCAGAAAACAAGGATAAAAAAAAAAAATCAAGATGGTATACACAGGGTTAGTTTCAGATCCCAAACAAATGTCTGCGTGGCAGCCATTTGTAATTTTCAGCTTTTGATCATGTTAAGAAACACTGGGGATTCAAAGACATGTAAACATAGGTTTTAAGCATGCAGAGTGGGAGCAGTGGCCCTGCACAGCCACAAACAGGAAGGAAACAATTAAGTTCAATAAACTGGAATTGTAACAACTTTTCCGGGCAATAATAAAACTGAAATCACAGATGAAGCAACGTCATACTTTCCTGTGAGCAGGTAGTGCTTCCCCTGCTGAACCCTGGGAAGCTGTGTGGGGCCAAGCAGGCGCTGGCTGACCCACGCTGGGAATGGAGGAGAGGGAAATATGTTCTTAACCTCATGTGAAAATGCAGCCAGACTCAACAGCCTCATTTTACAATCATGCCCCAAGGATGCTCCTATGCCTTCACTAAGTGCAGCTACCAGTTCAAACTGCAGTTCCTCGAATTTTCAAATGTCAGTCTTCTGACAGTTTTCATCTGTATGTAGTCCTTGCTTTTAAAACCTGCCAACAAGGTTTCCTGCTCTTTGATTGGGAAAGTGGGTGAATGAAGTCTTCCAATGGAAAATATAGTCAGTTCTCTGAAGGTGCTGTAATTCAGGCAACAAGCTGAGCACAGAAATCACTGAATGTTTCCTATAATTTTTATCCAGTATCATATAATAAGCCCACTGTTATAAGTTATAAATTTATCATGGGGAGAGGATAACAAGGCAATATAAAATTAAAACACTTCAGAGAAAACAAACAAATCCCCCAGTGCAGTAGAAAAACAAAAACTACATGTAAGACACAGGGTTCTCAAACTTCACTTCTGAGAGTTAACCCAGGCATCTTGATTAAATGAAGTTTAAACTAACTTAACGAGATGGCAATAAACATCAGAACTATTTGTCCTTTCAATTTCCTGTCATCACCAGTCCCTTCCAAATGTTTCTTATTAAAAAAGAAGAACTTACTCTTCCAAATGACCAATGGCCTTCGACGTACTTCAAAAACAAAACAAATTTTCCTTAGTTCTTTTCTGGGATAGATATGACAAGGGGAGGAAAAAAAAAAAAAAAAAAAAAAAAAAAAAGAGCAAGCAAGCATCCAGAATTGTAGAGGATTTTATTTAACTGCTGCAAGGTACAGAAAAAAGTGACCCTTTGATCAGTGTGACTAAGGAGAAGTCATATTGCTCAACACACTTCAAGGAAGAAAGGTTTTCCCTTCTAACAAAAAATAATGAAGGGTTCAAGATTCTGTAAGTCCCTGAAAATCATTTAAAAAAACAGTGCTCGGAACAGTAAGTTAGTATTTTAAGTTTTTATAACATCAGCAGAACTCAGTATTTCTCTATTCTAATGGACAAAAAAAGCCCACTTCAAATACTGACTGACATTCTGTCTTGCAAATGTCTACGTTCTGCTCTAAAGAGATGACAAGGAGTTGCTCTGATGTTTTTCTCAGAACTATTATTTAACATTTTCCAACTCTGCAAAGGCATGAGAACATTAAAACTCTGTTATTGGAAGCAGAGTGTTTGAAAGTTCATTGGCAGAGTAGTTACATCCACTTTTCAAGAACACATGATAATTCTCTCTGGTTTCCCCAAATAGAGGAGGGGGAAGAACACAGAAAGAAGGAGCAGTGCACACAATATGCTTTTACTTCCATCTGCCATCTGTTAACAGTTTCAGCTACTTGGATAAATATGTATTTGTACTCATCAGGAGAGATTACAGTCTTGTCTATATGCAGTTACACAGTACAGCTGTTCATGAGCAAGTCCAAGGTGAGGGCATTCTGGCAGAACCAGTATCTGAGAGTGAACAGAAATGTAATATTTTGAAACAAGAATAGCTAAATAAAGAACTATTCAATAACAGGTGCTTGTGAATAACTAAATATAAAGCAATCTCCACAATTCATCACAATAGGGTCTGCTTACTTATACACCATTATCTACACAATGCAGAATCTGCCAGCACAGCCTTGTCCTTCAGAAATCAGAGGGAGAAGAAAAAATTTCATGTTGAGTAAGTGTACTTACATGGACAGACGCAGAAGCTTTTTACTGCTATGTTTCATAATTATTTAGGAAGTTGAATTAAACCACGCATCTATCAAAAGGTTCTTTTATCTTGAGAAATTTAATTGCTTTTTCACTGCAGTTCAGTTGCCTCTCTGGCACACAAACTAAAACCTTTGCAGCTTTGATGATCTCAGCTTAGCAACACTGTCATCTCAGATCCTTCCCACCTTGGCCTCTTGAGTAAGTGAAAATAAACTGAACTAAGATGACATGATAGTAACTACACATGAGAAGTAATCATCTTTTATTTCTGATGGAAATGATTTAAAGATAAAAGAGGGCAATTGCAGCCTTGTGAGAATTTTTTAGTTTTCCCCTGAAATTGCCTGCTTTCAGTTTTTCCCCTGAAATAGAACTGTTCTGCAAGAACAACAAAATCTATGCGACACAGGCACTGCTAAGGCAGACTTGTCACAAGCAGAAGCAAGTCAATATGGGCTTGATTTGCAAAGCCAGCTTCTTCTGAAAGCAGCCCAGAAATGCCTTACCTGGAGCAGGAGGCTGTTTTCAACCTGTGCTTAAGCCACATGGGAATATGAGGCTACAGGCTGGTTTACAGCATATACCTGCTAAGTGTGAATAAAATTTGTCTCAAATGTTCATAACTGGGGAAATTACTACTAGTAGTAGATAAATACAAACATATATAATTGAACTCTTTTTTTAATCCTTGTATTAGAAATAACCACTGAAGACACAAAAAAAAGTTAAGCCTCAGCACCCCTAGCTGACATTAGATACAGCAGTATTGGCTTTGTTCCTCAGCTCCAGATCCATACAGAAGCTAAACATAAAAAATATAGTCATCATGTTACTATCAAGTAGGATATCTCATTAACTCTCAATGCTTACTGTATGGAATGCATGCTAAGCTAACCTTGTGTCCGTCAGACTGTCCCTCATGCAGACTGCTTTTGTAAAATAAATAATCACTTTATTCTCCAGCTGCGCATTGCTCTCCTTGCATCTCTATTTGCGTCCTTGGAAGGACTAAGATGGGCACAGTGTGGGCTGTGTCTCCATCTCCACTGTGATGCCAGGCAAACTGGACCTGGTGATTGTGTTACAAATTTGAATGGGAGAGGCTGAAGCCAGTTACCACAGTGGACCTTCCCTGGGGATTTCTTGAGCCTGTTCCACTGCACAGCGTTAGTTGTCTGTCAGCAATCACACTGTACTGCATTCTGGCTGTGTTTTATTGCTGGTTTGGTCTCCTATACACCTAAGCTGTCCACTTTGATTTCACTGGGAATGAACCAGTAGACCATTTTTTAACACACCCCAAGCAAGTCATCTTTAACTATAGTACACTGCTCAGCTAACAGACCTCAACCTCTTTTCCGTATGACACTGACAACCTAGAGCTGCCACAGTGACTCACAGATACTGAATGTGTGTTACCAAAATCTCTAAACAGGCTGATTTCAGTGATGGATATATGCCTGCAAGACACGACAAAGATCAGTGGTGCACAAAATATCTGTATCAGTTATCAAGGACCATTCTCACAAATTGTTTACGTTTCACTTGAGGAAATGCATGTCCTGAAATGCTGCTGCTAATCAGAAGAGACAGAGCAATTCATGTTCAAACTGAGCTGTTACTTGTTTTCAGGACCAATGTTTCCCTTGGCCTGCACCATGCCATGCCTCAATATCAGTCATCCTTAGAAAAGGCAGCTTACAGCCAGCACACCACCACCACCTCATTTACAGATAAGGAAACAACCATGGAGGAGCAAAGTACTCCTTTGAGAAAAACAGCAAAGATTCATTTATAAAATTAAAATACTGAATGTTGTAATGTGGGTGATGAATTTGCAAATTAGGCAGAAGGTGATGACTGAACACAAGGTAGATCTTGAACCTTGCCAGAGGTTTGAGTCTTAGGTAATTTGGTGCTTTATGCTGCCTGTATGAAGCTACCAAGGAACTCTCTGGAAATGAAGGGATAACACAGCAACACACAATCAGGGGATGGAGAATAGGGGAGTATTTTTCATTTTAATTGGCTTGGGAAAGAAAACGTGAAGGAGAAACTAAAACACCATATTTAAAGTTGCCTTTAATTACTGCTATCTGCCACGGTAACAAGAGCAAGTAAAGAGGAAACACTATTCCCACCTTTGGATGGGAACTTGCCTCCAATGGCAGCCACCTGATACATCTTCTTAATACTAAGAAAATCAAAACTTAGGTACCATTAGCTACCAAAGAAACAACAATAATTAAAAAACATATTAAATCCCACTAAAAACCACATCTGAATTTACCAGTAAAAGCCACAGATCCAAGTTTTATTTTAACTAGTGTGCATGAAAATTCACTCCCTGGAGAATTTCAGAAGAATATAAATCCCTTCCTGAAAAATTTTATTCCATACCAGCAATTATAATACAGACTTATTTAGCCCTTTTTGATATATTCTTCTCTGAACACTTATCATATTTCTGCATGTAATCTTTATCAGTTTTGCAACCAAATTTTATTCCTATTCTCTACATAGCCAATTTAACTTTGTAACAGTATTAGAGCAGAAATATAGCAACTTCTATAGCTCTAAATGCTGAAGTTTAATTATATATTAAATATCATCATTCTGGAACTAGAGGAGGGCATACCTGTAAAAACTTCAACATTAAATAACATGGGTATAAGTTACTTATCAACTCAAATTCACAATATTTCCCTGGAACTGAAGAATTTAGAAAAGCAATTAAGATCTGCTATAAGGCTCCTTTGTACACCATGAAAAAATATTACATTTAAAATTACAGTAATTGAACTGATAAAAGTGAAGCAGTCAAATGAAACCCACATTTTAGCGTAAACACAAACCGCGTCATTTTCCTTACTGAACTAATCTGATTTGAAACTATATGAATGATACCCATGGAAAATCAGAGGTCCAGTTTCTGTGACTGACAAATTTTCGTGGATAATTTTTCAGAGTTCAGATTTAGCTTCATCTAACACTTCCAGAGAACTGTTAGGGGAAAAAAAGTAATTTCAGCTTGGAGCTTCTACACAAATGACTTCCATCTGCAGCTGCACACCTCCTCTGTGTGATCTTTAAAGGCATCAAGTATCTAGTCCTATTCTTGCCCTGGAATTAATTGACTTGACCAAATAGTACTGAAATTACTATGGTACACAGTTGATATGGTTGGAAATTGATCTGGTTTAAAATTTTTACAAAAACTACACTCCATTTTTTTTCTTCCAGTTTCAAAAGAAATTAATTACTTTGGATTTTGTTTTGTTTTGCAAATAAATACACTAAACCAGGTTACTACACTTAAGGACGTAGAATCTATTCTCATTTTGACATGTATTTTCTGAAAGCAAATATTTAATCATTAATATTTTTTTGTCCAAAATAAACTCTCCCTAGAAATACTCCTGGCATTCACTTCTTGCTGCGTTGGTTAACTTAACTGGCCATTAAATTACGCCTCCAGAAAGATCTTTTGCCTTGTACTGATGTCCCACTACTAGGAAGTTGCAGTTCGAGTGACAACTTTCCATTGTCCTCCCCCCCTCTACCCTCTGGTGCTGACTGTTCCAGCAGCTTATGCTTGGCATTCAGACCCTTCCCTGCATTTTACCCCTTCATGATCAGTTGCAGATTTCTAAAAAATAAAAAATAAAATTAAAAAAGCCCTATAGGTATTTTGCATTTGCCATGGGGTTCAGAGACTTCCTTTCCCAAACACAAAGGCTACAAATCTGCCTGAAGTAAAGCCAAGTCTCCAAATAGCACTGGAGCAAGCTTTTGTCCCAGAGCACCCTGAGAAAACAACCTCCCCAATCTTAAATGGAAATACAGCCTTTTGTTTGCCAAAAGTCAATAAGGACTGGTTTGCTGAGTGCAGCATCACGTTAGAAGTCCCAGGTAGTTAAGACACAGCCCAGGTTAAGCAAACAGCTCTCAGCATCAAAAGCAGCGCTGTGCCGACCCACAGGATAAAAGTGTAGGAGCCTCCTGGTCCTCAAACCACTCCCCTGCAGCCCCTCCTGCTCTGGCTGTGCAACCCTGCCCAGCACACCCAGCAGGGAAGCATCGCACTCTTCAGCACACTTAGGCTGCTTACCAGCCCAGAATGCAAAGACTTGTTTTTTGCTGTGTGGTGTAGTTAGGCTTTGCTTTGCAGAACTTGCAATTTTTAGTAGGTAATTTATTTAATTTTTTTACTGGTACAGCACGAACCTGCTAAGAAAGGAAGTTAAATTGCATCAAGAAGGCTGCATTTGAAAAATAACACAATTAACTTTTTTTTTCATGTGCTATGCTTTGCTGCCATCATGGCTCAAACTAAAGCAGTCTTCCCTCAAACTTGTCAGAAAAGATTGTTGAAAAAGTACAAGAATTTGGAATACATTAGTTAGCAAGGTGCTTTCTGCAGGGTTTGGGTTGAAGGTCTTCCACAGAGGGGAAACTGCTCTTGAATCTCAGCCATACTCAGGACTTGCAGAACCGGTTTTAACTTTACAGCAGGTTTGCTGGACTATTCTGTATTTTAAAATGGAGAAACAGTTTTCCCAATTTAATTAACCATCTAACTAAAATGGAGAAGAAAATTACTTACTGTTGTTATGGCTTTACTTCTGAGTAAAATTATAACCCTCTATATTATTATTAAAATATCTGTAAAAGAAACTAAGTTTATTGTCCCTGCTACTGATCCTGTCACTTCTTTTTCAGAATAAGACATAACACTTGCTCAAAATAAAACTCTCTCTAACTTCAGAAGCAAAGGCACCTGTGTTTCAGCTGATTTTGCCGACGTAGATCTGACCACAGCCAGCAAGGTTCTGAAGCAGCCACACTTTTCAGTACTATCTTTTCACACACGATAGCCTTGAAAAGGGGAGGGGGACAGGGTGGGGGTAGACGGGGGGAAGAAAGAAAAAAAAAGGAGGGGGAGAAAGAAAAAAAATAAAGGGGGTAGGGGGGAAGTGAATTCCAGAAAAATTAAAGGTTTACTCTTACAACTTTGGAAGAGATTAAAAAGGGGGGCGGGGGGAGAACGTTTTTAATTTGGGGTGTAGATCTTTATTCAAATGTGTTGAAGCTAACCAATGGTTCTGTAAAGCTACAGCTAAAGAAAGCTTGTGTCTGATTTAACTGTTTTGTTGTGACAAAATACCCACTTAACACATTTTTCTGTTTCAACGTGCTATGCCACATTTATCTAACATATGTAAACAAATAATACATTAAAATGCATGCAATGTTCCATTTCAGTAGGAATTCTGAAACAAGGCAAGCAAAACTGAAACTACTTGCATAGCATTTCAAAAAATATTGGTTATGCTACACGTTATACTTTGGACAAATAGTAGTAAATCAACACCCAGAAGTGTAATTCAGATTGAATTCAATGCTACCAAGATAAGCACATCTGATGTTCCAGCTCTTTTTGGAAAACCAGACAGCTGCTGCTAATTTCCATTTCAGTGTTCAAATATATACTGTTAAGACCTCATATTTAAGTGCAGGGACAAAGATAATGCTTTACTTTAGGGCTAATTTTTATCCTTGTAAAAACAAAAGTAAAAAACCTAGGCTGATGCAAACACATGCTTGCTCATACACACAAATCCCATCACATGTATCATTTCTAGTTAAAATGTGCCAACTAAATAAATCTCAGTTTTGTTCTGATTTCTCTGTTAAGTCTCACAATGAATAACTGATCTTCTGGCTATGACAGAAACACTGTTTAGCAACCTGGAAATGCATAGCAAGCTGCTTGATATTTTAACCTGTATCAAAAAACCATAACCATATTTTGAGAACTTATCACAGCTTTCAGTACATTACAAATAGTTTAATAATCCAGTTCATATAGGAAATAAATTTGGATCAATGTGATAGTTTGTCCCTTTCCCACAAAAAAAAAACAAACCAGATTGTTATTCTGCATTTAAGTTTTACACCAAAAAACATTAGAAATATAGTAACAAGAACTTATCCCCTTAGCTAACCATCATGGAAAAAGGGAAGGGTTTGGTTAAGGGTGGTGGTCTTTTTGGTGGTGGCATTATTATTCACCATTAATAATTATTGGGTTGGGGGGGGGGTTGTTTGTTTGTGGTTGTGGTTTTTTGGTGTTTTGTTGTTGTTTTGTTTTTTGGGGGGTTTTTGGTTTGTTTTGGTTTGGGGTTTTTTTTGTTTAAGGAGGGATTCCATTTGTGTTTTTTATAAGTACAAGCATAGCATCAAGGGCAGCACATATTCACCCTATCAAAGGAGAAGGCCAAACAGCATCCTGAAAACAACTTCTCAGCAGGGTAGGACCTGTGGCAGTGCAGAGGGAAGACCAACACCGCCTTCCTCTGCATCTCTTCCAAGGACAGAAGCTGGGAAAGATGAAAAATGGACAGTGGTGGGGAAGAACCAGCATTACAGTCCTCTTGCCTGCAGCTGTGGGTGTAGCAGAAGTGGGAGGCAGGGAGCAGAATTAGAGAAATAACAATGTTCAATTCATCAAAGTTAAACATGGCAATTCAGGCGTATCAGTGGCTGGTTTTCTTTTAACCACTAACCCTCTGAAGGAGAGAACCAGTTGCCAGTGCAAACACACAACAAAGTGCTTATATTGAATACAAAAAGTAACACAAAAAAAAAAAAAGAAGGGAGGGGGAAAGACAGAGGATGCAGCTTGTAACTGTTTCTTAATTCATTTTCTGGAGATTTGAAAGTTTACTGTAATTCCTTAAGCACAGAGGAAAAGGTTGAGAAACGGGATCAACTGACATGAGAGAGTGTGGACCTGAGCATGTGTGTCTTTAAATTCTCACAAAGAGAAAGGAAAAAGGAAAATCAGACTAAACGAAGGCTATCTTTCTCCATTCCTGCCTAGAAGTCCACAAAGACAAAAGACTTTTTTTTTTGAACTGTTTGCGAGTTGGGTTTGTTTCTTGGGGGCTTTTTTCATTTTCAGATGAAATCTACTTGTGAAGTGAACCAGCAAACTGCAATACCTGAAGCTAATCTGGTCCAACCAAATTAACTAATGATGAAACCCACCAAAGTTACATGACATGAGCATAATGCACACCCAAAGGGCAGCCACATACACTAGATAAAAACTTTTACTGCTGAAGTTTGACAGCTGGAAGATGCAGTATCATCACTCATTCCATTCTCCTTGTTTTCTGTGGCTTGCAAGGCACACTGGAAATGCCCTAAGCAGGCAGATCCTTTAGGTGTCTGCTGTTGAATCTGGAACAACTGCTGTTTCTTCTTCTGTCTACAAAAATCAATGGTAGGATGATACCCCCAGAAACTCGTATTTCCACTGAGTTACAAAATTCTCTTGTTCTGTCTGGTGCCTTAAGGCCATCACCAGTTGAGTGCTACCACAAATTCCCTAATATTTGATTTCTCTTTCAGTAACTCAACAATGCACTAGGAAGACTGGAATCACTGGCCTTGTGTTATTCAATTTTTTTAAAAGCTTTTCATACTCATTCACATTGAACAAATACGATTTCCTTGCTTGCAAGTAATTTCATTCCATAAATAGCGGAAAACTGCTACTACTACTACTTCCAGGTGACAGATATTTTCTTCCAACAGACACTACCTAGCAAATAAAGCACAATCTGTGAGATACATTCGTTGCCTGGAGAACACAGCAAAGAGAGCAAAAGTGAAAATTATGGCAAAAAAGTAGTCCAAGCCATAAAGTTGACTAAAAATCTACATCATGAAATTTCTAGAAGTCACACACAAGCACCAAATAGGCACACACAACCACCCTCAGTAAATATGATATTCACACTGACAGCAGGTCACTAAAGTGACACTGCAACAGCCCCATTAACTCCTCTGCTCTGCATTAGCAGGGGTGCCCACACAATCTGTACCTTCCATGAGCATGGAAAATATATCTTTGCCCTGCCTTGCAGTTGTCCAGCACTAACAGCACTGTTGGACTTCCATTTGCTGTTGCTTGTCTGTGACACAAGGAGAGATGCGATAATCCTGGCACATGCATCAACAAAACCCCAAAGGTTTCCAGCTACAGGACCCACTCCAGCAAACAAATAGTACATGAAAGAGTCTCATGGATGACATACAAAAAGGCTCCAGAAGACACTGAGGCTACTAAAAACTAAAACAAATAAACCAAAAAAACACCAGGAAAAAAACAGCTTAGGTTGCACTTCTAGGTAGTCAAGGTACTTTGGAGAAGGAATCCATTCCAAAAAGTTTTATACCAATTCTTTAAATCTTCTGGGAGTTGCACATAAAGACATTTAAAGAAAATAGTGAAGGAGCTCCATAACTAACTAGGAAAGGGAAGAACTCTCTAAGAGGAAAATAACATCTCTGTAAAGACACCAATGCAATCATTCCTGGCTTGAAGCCCGGAGAACTATCTGCCTGACTGTGCCATTGCTCTATCTCCCACAGGGCAATTGTCTGTTTGCAAACTTCCCATCACTATCTTAGGGCCAGAAAATTGTTCTACTTCAGATGGTGTTTCAGAACTTCCAGAACAGTAGTATAATTTACTTCACTCTGCTAAGAGGGGCAAGGACGGTGAGGGTGACTTTAAAATGCTTTGTAATATCTTTTGGACAAAGTAGAAAATTCAATACCAGTTTGTTTATTTGTTTAAGTACACAGACCTTGTACATTTGATCAGAATGTGATTCTAGCACAAATAAATTGATACACTTCCCCCCAGCTTTGAATTTTGATAATTTTCTCTTTCAGAGCAACTATCTCAGTTGTTTTTCCAATGTCACCTCAACTGAAGTCTAAACTTCAGAGAAGAAGCATATGTAGGGTAGAGAAAATTATAAAGATATGAGGTACTTATTTCTCTCTGAGGAGGTCATATCACCAGTCAACATGGGATTCCTATTACATACTAGTCTGGATGAAGAATACCTTTTGACTTTACTCCAAGCCTCAGGCTTGTTCACCATTTAGAATTAGAAAAAGAGAAAATATTTTAAATAAAACCATCAAAACAACCAATACATTATAGTAGGGTGTGCACATACTCAAAAATTCCTCTTGAGCATTTCATCTAGCCCTAAATAACAAAAGTCAGAAAAGGACGAAAGAAAGTTAAGTAGCTGCATAATTCTCAGTATTTTTTTTCCAACTGTACTGGTCTTGGCTGGGGTAGAGCTCATTTTTTTCATAGTAGCTGGCATGTGGCAGTGTTTTGGATTTGTGGTGGAAGCAGCATTGATAACACAGGGATGTTTTAGTTACTGCTGAGTAGTGGTTGCACAGAGCCAGGGCCTTTTCTGCTTCTCACACCACCCCTCCAGTGAGTAGGCTGGGTGAGAGGGGGTACAGCCGGAACTGCTGAGTCCCCACACACACAGGTGACCAAAGGGATACCCCACACCATATGGAATCACACGCAGCATATAAAGATGGGAGAAGAAGGGAAAAGATGGGGCATTCATATGATGCTATTTGTCTTCTGAGGTAATGGTTACATGTGATGGAGCCCTGCTTTCCTGGAGATGCTTGAACACCTGCCTGCCCATGGGAAGTGGTGAATTAACTCCTTGTTTTGCTTTACTTGCACTCACAGCTTTTGCTTTACCTATTGATCTGTCTTTAGCTCAATGTACAAGTTTTCTTGGGTTTGCCCTTCCAATTCTCTTCCCCATCCCAGCAGGGAGGTAGAGGGAAGAGAGGAAGGGACTGTTTGGGGCTTCGTTGCCAGCCAGGGTTAAACCACAGCACCAAAGACACGGGTGGGAGTTGGCGATGGTCAGGGAAAATCCAGACTACTGGCAGCACACAGTGCTTCACAGCAAAAATTACCAAAAAATATATCTTATCAGTGTTGAACTGACAAGTTCAGATGTTTAAACTAAAAACCCTGGCTCTTCAAGGCCCATGAATTTGGAGACTGATTGGTTTCCAGTTTTGAAGTACAGAGATTTCAGTGAACTTTCTGATAATGATTCAATACTGCACCATTATATTTTTTTCTTTTATTCTCTTTTACTTAGAGGTAGTCCAAAAACCTCTAGCAGAGTACAATTCATTACTCAATCTTTTGAGAACTCATATAATGAAATGAAAGTATTATCAATTTCTGCTTTCTTTTAACCATCTATTTCAAGAGTATATCACTTATTTCTGCCATAATCCTCTTTCATTCATTTCATTTTTCATGTGAATAAAAGAGCCAAGTGGAAGAGTATATCATTGCCAGCTCCTTGATAGTGTGATATTCACAATTTTTCTTAGGGATAGGATCTTGCAGAAGTTGATAAAAAACATGACAAAATCTGAGCTTCTACATAAGAACAAGTAATTATGCTTTTCAACTACAGACTAAAATCCTAAAAAAGAATAATCTTGACAAAACTAACCATATCCAGAACTTCATTATTTACACATCATGATTTAAGTCAATCTTGTATTTCTGAAAAAAAAAAAAATTAATCAAGCACTCTGAGATGGCTGATTAGCAATACTGTGTTTTCTACTTCACAGCCTGACAGTGCTTGCAGTATGACAGGGAGGAGAATGCTACAGGCTTTTCATAATATTGGTAATCAAGGTTAATACAAAATTTGCATACCACCTTGCAGATGCAAGGAACATTTCCTGGAAGAGTACTGAGGTTAAAGTCACATATATCTCCCCAGAAATTAAGCACCAGCTAGAAATGTTACATATTTATCTGAAAGGAAGTCCTCATGAGTTTACAGCCAGTAGTCTTCCACTTAAGATTTTCAGGTAATTGTTAATGTAATTCATAAAACAGATTCACATGTCATACTAACCTCCAAATCTTTCTCTGCCTTGGAAAACACCAAGCATCTACTACATTTTAATCACTTCACCCTGAAGATAATCATTATTTTGAAAGGAACAGTGAAAAAAGGTCAAGATCTTCATCAGCCTCATTGGCACTACATTATTTGATGGAAAAAGAGAAGGGAAGAATCTTGTATGTAGAGCTATGTAATTCCTTACAATACCTTCAGTACTTCAAGTATATTTCTATTCTCCTTTAAGTTCAGACTATACATACAGCACAGAAACCCAGAGCACAATAGAACAAAAGGAAGCTTTTTACTCATAAATTGTAATATAATGAAGAAAAGCAGTGGAAAAGATAATATTGAAAATTTTAAACAAAGGAAAACGGAAGGAGTAAACTGCTGACATTTCTTTTTTCAGAATACAAACTTGTTAGCATCAAAATTCTATGAATTCAGTTATTCTCTAGGACTAATAATGAGGAGCAAAACCAATTGCTCAGGTTCTACAGTTCCTGTAAAAGCCAAGGCATCCAAAGTAATTTCTTCTACACCTCTGCCAGAAGAGAATTCTAGGTGTCTTGTGGGGTCAGAACTATCTCTGCTTGCAATGGTAAAGTACAGCTTGGATGACTGACTTAGACACATCTGACACATTTTACCTGATTAACAATAATTTATTCTATTTTTAATTGAAAAAATTCTCTGACACTCATTTATCAGCTTAGCCCTTTTTTAATGCAGCAAACCCCAGAATAAATTAGGTCTCATTAAACAGGCTAGTAAAAGTCAAACCCATCAAGCTAGGAAAGCTATTATATACCTCTCCTTAAGTCATTTTTAAAGTTCTTAAATAAATTTTAAAAAAGAGGGGGAGGCCAACAGCATATATCATCATTGTTTACCTGCTTTCCCACCACCATCATTCCCTTATCCCTCAGGAAGTTCCTGGGCTCATAAATGAGCTAACTCTGGATTGAAAGAAAGCATGCTGTGGCTGGCCTGCAGAACATCCCCTACTGAAACAATGCCACAGATCTGAACTAACAGTCAAAGCCTGTTTGTCATCTCTAAGAAAAAAATGAAGAGTTTCCGAGACATCTTCTGTACTTCTGTTGTTACTGAAAACGTAGATGCTGGCACTTCAGCTGTGACGAGGCTTGTTAGGGCAGTGCTCACTTTCACTCCCTGCACTGTGATTTCCCAGTCTGAGTGCTAGAACAAGTCAGCATTTGTACAAGTCCTTTGGCAGCTGTGAGTGCTTTGTGATCTGCAGAACTAAATTATTAAAATGGTTCTGGTAATCACTTTACTGGAAATTATGCAGTGTTTTGTCCTCACCAAATCAATAAATATCCTGGAAGAAATGAGACAGAAATGTGACAGATATGCTTGCACACATTCATGTTTATCCTAGCAGTTAAAAAAGCTGGTGTTTTGCTTATACTATCAAGGCTTGGAAAAGCAATAAGAAAGTTCATTATTTAAAAAGTCTTTCTCTAACTAACTCTTCAATTAACTGTATAAAGAAGAAGTCTTCTGATTAAGTGCTGCCTAGCAAGTAATAGTCAGGAGAACACTTAGGGGTGTAGAAAGTGTTTCTGATGAGAAAACAACATCATTCCTCTTTGGAGATATTTTCAAACATTAGAGATAGTGATAAGTAGTAAGGCTGTTAAAAGTGCTTTCATCTGGTGAAACCTATGAAGGAAAGAAGGAGGACAAAGGAAACAAAGGTCTAGGCCATTTCACTGTGCAGTAATGAAATAAAATAGTTTATTGGCAGTCACCTTAAATTCTTAGGAGCCACAAAGCGTTCTCAATGAAGTTATTCCTCAAAAAGAGTGCTAAATGATGCACCTACACAAGGAATATTTCAGTGACATACTACCTGCAATCACAAGCTGTTCCAAGTTTAAGAAAAGGAAAAAAGCATTTTATTAACTATTCCCTTATTTCTTTAATTGTACAGCCAATGCATCTTTTACTAACACATTTTAGGAAGCAATTTTTATATCTCAGCTAGAATGAAATATCAACCACCCCTCAAGAAAGTTCTAATTCATACTTTATTTCTGAGAATCCTTAGAAACTTGAAGTATTTAAAAGGTTAATTTTAAATTTCAATTTTAAAAAGTCTAAAATATTATACTACCCTAAGTGAGATCAAAAGGAAATGGTAAGGGGAAAAGAGCCAAGAGAAATGGGTGTAGGGGTGGTAGTGGTAGACAAAGTTAGCTCTTATTTCTACAGCCAGACAAAAACTTACACAAAATATGACCAAGCTGGCTTAAATAACCATAGAATAAAAAAAAAAAAAAAATACATTTAGGAATCCAGAAAAAAAGTAAAGCACATACCACTTGGGGGGTGGAGAGGGCTGGGCATCCACAACAGCTCTTTCTGTCAGGCACATTCATGGGTCTAAAGCCTGCAGTCGGATCAACCTCCATTCACTTTTTCAGTCTAGTTTACCCACCAGACCAAAAAGGTGCCTAATTCTTGAACTGGAAGAGGATTCCCCCTTACATTTGTGTGGGTTTTGGAGAACTCTGTCATATTCCTCTAAATCGAGTCTTTTCCCAGACAACTTAGCCTACTTCAGCACTGCCTCTCACACACTGTTACAGACCACTCTCCTCTGCCCCTGAACCCCTCCTCATGATGAGATTTCCATCAGACAATTTTCACTGTCTTGCAACTGAACATCCAAGACATATACAGAGAGTTGCAGCGTTAACTGGTTGGCTGCTTATCAGTGTTGCTCAAATCTTTCAAATAAAGCACTTTCCACTAGCCTAGTGGACTAAGTAGACAAAAAAATGCACTGGCTCCAAGTTTTATTTGTAAAGTGTGTCTTTGGTAGTATTGTCAGTAATTTCCTGTATTCCAAAATATTTTAAATAAAGGCCTATGAAAATGTCAGTCCTTTGGAATGTTCCTGATTTTTTTTTCTCAGATTTTTGCACTTTCTGGATATTTCAAGGATAAAGATCATATATAAAAAAGGGACATTGGCCTTATAAATAGGAAGTTGGAGTTTAGGAGGCTGGGTTTCTTCTAAGTTAGCCTATAACTCAGTTCTATGCAGTTCACATAGGTACTTTTAATTTCATTTGTGGCTTTTCTTCCTTAGCTATACCAAATGACTAAATCACATCTAACGCCCATCTTCCCAAATTTTTCAGCATGCAGCTTGTTTAGAGTCTCACATGTCTACGAGTTCAGAATAGTGAACTGATCCAAAAAGACAACAAATTCTCATATTTCACATGAAATCTGTTTCCTACCTTATGTGGCATATGGACCAATAGTACACACAATTACTCAATCTTCAGTCTACCATCCTCCTGTTATACTTCTATTACAGTTTCAAGACCTTTCGGGATCATAAAGGAAAGTAATTTTCCAAGACATCTGAGCAATTTAAACTTTTGCAAATCCTATAAATCATCAGTATTATAATAAAGAACAAATTAATTAGCCAGATCAGGATTCACAATTCTGCAAGAAAATTATTTGGCTTTCAGAGTTTCCCTGCAGTATTTCTGAACTGATATAAGACCTTCTGCTCACTGCAGTTCAGTATTTTTACTTTATTAGCTACTTCCAGGTGCAACATCACTGCTATGAAGCCAGTATCCCAGAAAGCACATTTGCTAAACTACAGAGCACCACTGCTGTATAGTGAATTTTTAAAGAACCATAAAGAAACCAAGGAATTAGTGTTTTATAAGTTTGAAATTTACGGTTCCAAGTCAAGATTTTATTTATCAATCTCTGATATAAGCATCAGATACCTAATATAAAACAAAAACTGCAAAGTCCATGGTTCACATTACAAAGTGGACCTCATACTTGAGCAAGCACAGACTGGATCCTGTGGAAGCAAAGCAAATCTGCAGAGGCTGAGAAGGAGACCATACAAAAAATAGCAAACAGGGAATTTGGGAGACAATGTTAAAAAAAAAAAAAATCAAACAAACCACAAACACACAAAACCAAACTATAAAGGGATGACATGAGTAGCAAGGGAAGTGGAAAAATGACTGTGACAGAAGCAGAAAGGAAAAGACAGCCCTCAGCAGTCAGATAACCCCTACTGTGCAAAGCAGGAGAGAACTTGGGAAATGAACAGAAGCATTAGACAGAACAATTCATCCAGACAGGAATAAATGTCTCAACTAAAGTAAATTAATTACAGTAATAACCAACAAAGAAAACAATGAGACAAAACTCCTAGTCAATGACAACATTTAAACAACAAAAAAAAATAGCAAATTATTTTTCCTTTGCTACTTTGAAGCAAAGTTGAGGCAGGTCAAAGGTGGCATATTTCCAATAGAGTGATAAAGGGATTGTCTAGTCAAACTCTTTTCTTTGAGAGTTCATCTGCATGTTAAACAAGCAGAATAGTGGTTGCAGATGCCTTGCTTGCAGGAGACAGGAGACAGATTGCATCATTACAGGACTTCTGAAACTCCCCAAATGCAAAAGATGACAACTGAAGAATTACAGGCCCCAGGCTTGGAGAAACCCCCAGGAGCAGTCCTAACATGGAATTTACATCAGAATTCTCTGTCATATATACTGTAGACACTAGAAGCTTAAATCATAAAAAAAAAAAAGGAAAAAACCCACAAAAACAAACAAAAAAACCCAAAAACAAAACAAAACAAACAAACAAAAACAAAAACAAAAAAAAAAAAAAAAAAAAAAAAAAAAAAAAAAAAAACCACACTATGAAGAATACAGAAAGGCTTAGGCTCTTAAGCCTAAAGTTTTTGAACTACATATATGCTCAGCACTGGAAGTGTATTTTAGGAGAGGTACTACTATGAGTTTGTACTGTTCCTGAACTCTTCTAACCATCTTCCGCTGCTATCTCCCAGAAAAGACAGGGTACAAAACTAGATTAAAACTTCTAACCAGTAAAGCTATTATAATAAACTATGTTTTTATATATTTTGAATAATAAATTATGTTTTTATGGTTTGGTTGATTATAATAAACTATGTACTATGTTTTGTCAGAAAATAAATACATAAATAATTGCCCAGAAGAAGAGAGTTAAAGAAAGTTAAGGAAATAGATGATTTGAATAATATATTCCTGTGAATAAAAGGAAGTGTTATATCCATCCAAAAATGCATAAACTGAATAAACCAGAATGACATGTAAAAACACTGTGCTAGTTTTGAACAGGAAGCAGTAATGTTTCAACAGAGCACAGCAGAGTACAGACAGGCTGTTTAGAAGCTAATTAGCCAAGGTGCAACTGTTATTACAACTTACTTGGCCATGCTGCTAACCTCCAAGTCACCACACGAGATTTCCTTAGAGTGCAACCTGTACTCTTCAGCCTCTGATAATCTCTACTCTCCTCCCTCCCTTAAAAGTGAAGGAAATGGCAGTGAAGCTGACCTGATTGTAACAAAGTGCGTGCAAACAGTTGTGCTCAGCAGTGATCTTTAGCAGTGACCTTGCGTGTACAGGCAGGGATCAGATTCCCAGGTTAGTAAAGAACCGCTTCCATCTTGTTATAGATACTAGTACTTCTTTTCCTCACTGCTATCTAAACTCATTGACCAACAGTAGATAAGAGTGCCAAAATCACAGGCTACAACTGTACAGCATGGAACTCTATGAAAAAAATGAAAACAATATTTCCATTCCAAAGCATAAGTGAACCGAAAACTAAGGGGAAAAAACCCAAAGTGAAAAAAAAACCAAATAAACAAAAATCTACCAATAGCAATGTTGAACCAGAACCCTGAGAGCTAAAAGAACCAAAATCACCAAAATTCCAACCCTGTTTGTGCAAAAAGCAGTTATGTATAGATAGCATGCATATTTCCCCTCCTGTTCATAAAAGCAATTGTGCAAGTTGGCCACAAATCACAACAGGTTGCATTAGCAGTCCTCCACTTCTACTCCAGGCTTATGTTTAATTTAAACACAAACTGGGTTACACATGATTTCAATATTGTTTTGGACGACCAAGCAAGGGAAAGAACAAATTTAAGCAGAGTCTATGGAGAGATAATGTGAAGGTTATAACATAAGTGAAAAATGGCCACATTGCTAAGATAAGGCTCCAACCACCAATCTCATTGTCAAGCCCGGCCATCTGTCAGCAGAAACTTGATTTACTGCATATAATGCTGCTATACTTGATCACTACTGTTCTGTTATAAAAGGCTCCCGAGTTTTGTTTAAGGACACCAAATGTTACGTTCTAGCAACATAAAAAGAGTTAATAAAACACACCCTCAAAAGCCAAGCTTTTTGAAACCAGAACTCTAAATCAGATTCTACCCAGTACCAATGTCACTGGTAGATGAAAATTTCTTTGTAAATAAAAACATTAAACCCAGGGAAACAAAACCCAAAAAAACTCCCATAAAATGATAGTAAATGACATAATTTTCACAGTATATGTAAGGCTGCTTGCACCAAAGTTTGTTTACGGATGTTATTTTGATAATAACAAAATTATTGGGGAATGGGTGGGGAATTGCAACAAACTTTAGATAAAGGCACTTTTAAAATACATTCCTACAAAACCATCAATAAAGCAGCCATTTTCCTTCATTTAATAACTACTCTGAATATCCAAACATCCTGTTTGCAAGAGCATTAATGACAAATATTTAGGTGTGGGGCCTGTAAGCACACTAACACCTCACGGCGTAACAATTCAGGTGAGCACATGTAACCCAACTCTTCCCAGTCCTAAACACCAGAACAAAAATGCCCATGTATGAGATTCATCCTTCACACCAAATACCCACTGAGTAAAACAGGTGCAGGTACTTCCTCAGGTCGGTCAAACAAATCAAATAACAGCATCTAGCAATAACAAAACAATTTTTTCCTCCGAACAACAGGCCTAGGCTGCAGGTGGTTTTGCCCCAGAGCAAGCAGACAGGAAAAAAAGCACATCCTGAACAGCTGCTCATTAGGTGAGCACCATTCTGCCTGCACAGCAAATGAAGCAAATGTCATGTGGAAAAAAACACAGTTTACAGTCATGTAATTAGAAACAGCAACACAGGCATACACAAAAGAGGAGGGAAGACAAGTACAAATTACAGTTGCACAGGCAATTTATTTGTGGGAGTTTAAAATTTTTGATGTTCCTGGACTTTAACCTTACCATTTCTTTTAACAAGGCTTTTTTCCAGCTAATTTTTTTTCCTATTATACAATAACAGATAACTTTGGACAATCACTTGCTATAAAAAATATCCATTCCTATACAATTATTTATATTGAATGGAACAATTACTTGAGAACACTAGGAGAATACTCCATCATAACAGATCAAAACAACACAAAGTGAATAGGACCTTGCAGTAAACATTATAAAGTGTGAATTTATTGCAAGTTTACCTGATACTCATTGGGCCAGAAAGTGCTGACAGCCAACTCTGCTCGAAGCCAGTCTTTGCCAGTGGAACCAGTGACATTCCAGATGGGATTAGCCAGTGGTCCTTTGTTCACCCTAACGAGGATGTTCAAAGTGCCTGGGTTTCCTCCATTCTTGCTGTACAGAAGGTAGCTGAAATCGATGCAGTGAGTATCATTTTCTTTCATTGTTGGAAGCTGAAGTCGAGTCTTTTCTCCAGGGTCATGGTCTGATGAAATCACTATCATGTATGATCCTAAGAGAGGGAGGAGTAGGAAAGGGGAAAAAAAAATGGTAATAAGGAAAAAGATAAATACTAAGGTTGTTCACTGTGAAAAAAAGGATGAAATGCATAGGTTTTCTTATCCCAGAAACCTCAAAATTCAAGTAGCATGAAATCCAGCAAGCTATAAAATCGCTAGACATATGACTGAAGCAGTACCTACAGAAGATATCCCATATCTCTGAGGACCTTTTTAGATGCCTCCACCTACAAACTCTTCTCTCTCTTGTTTTAGGATCAGATAATTGGAAATAGGATCACGGATGGGAAAAAATAGCAAAAGAAGCAAAGGATCATAGTTATTCTGAGGTCACTGAGGCCAAAATTCTCTCAACTTGCTCAGCGATTTTCTGAAAACAAAACAAAGAAAAACATTCCTCAATGCAGCTTTATCACACTCTTTTCTACCCCAAAAAAGAGGCAGACTGGAATTTGAGATGGATATTTGTTTGATATTAGCAATGGAAATAGCTGACTTAGGACATCAAGCCAAACTTACTTGGAAAAGTTTTGTTTGCTACTTCATTTTCCAATGGATTTAAGGGGATAACAGAAGTTTCTACAGCTAGGAGAGTGTCTATCTTGTAAATGTGTATTACAAATACAGGCTGCGCCTGTCTAGCTACAAAGGCAGAAAGTGGAAATCATATGTTTCAACATGCTATACAGGCAGCAATAATGAATCAGTCTGTCCTGCAGAACAGATGGTAAAGACAGGCTGCCATCTAACCTGGCCTGGAGCTGATCCATTTCTTCAAGAGTGACAACTCCAGACCAGGTACTTACTACCTACTGAGTGAACCCCACAGGAGAAAGCTTGCTAGACAGGGTATGCCAGGCTGAACTTTCCAACCAACTAAGTGAGAAAATACAATTCAAGATACAATCTGAATCATTGCTACAGGAAATTTTCCTAACCTAAGTTTTCCTACCCATATGCTTAATGATTCCAGGATCTTCCTGTTGAGAGATTTTCGTTTTACTTTCAGTGTCAAAGGGCATCACAATAAAGAGCCTTTTTCAGAAAAAGAGAAAAAATTTACCCTAAATTTTTTAAAAAATAATGGATTTGTGAACATTTGCCCAAATGAATAGTCTCACAAAAGTCTTGGGGGTACATACATGTATACTGGTGAAAAATCTCCTATGAAGTATGTTCATAGGGAATTATCATTTTATTCATATTATCATTTTGTATGTCGAATTTTATCCTTTGATTTTTAGACAAATAAGGAACTCTCATGTTCTAGTATGTCCTAAACAGTTGTATTAGGCATTCTGAAAATTGTTCACAAGCTGTTGCTCAGAAAAAGATGAAAATTTATGTACATGGATTACATCATCTGTGTGAGATGCTAATTTACTAGCCTGTAAAGCAAGTTTGCGCTAAAAAACTTAGGCAATAAAAAGAGAAAGAAACACTGTAGAATGAAAACTATTCTTATTAAAGCACAGTGCATTGAAATCTATATTTATAGTAGTCATCTTTAAAAGAAGGCTTTAAGAAAACTACTATAATGTAACATAAGCAACCAGTTCACATTTATTATATGCAGAATCCATTATTTATTTTTCTATTGATGAATTTGGTAAAGTAGCAATTCCTGGTTATTTCTTCATCATTAATAGCCATTTATAAAAATATAAAGGAATCTTATTATACTATTTAGGTTTGTTGTTACTTGAAGTCTTTAAAGACTATTGTCTAGAATCAGTTGATGACTGCCTGAGAAAGTGTTTATAAACCACATCCACTGGTGTGCAATTTTTATGTCCCTTGATTCTAGAATAAACTTAATAATATGCTTGTTTGTAATCTCTATTTTAGTAATACATATGTTCTTATAAGCACCTGATCATGAGACTGGAGATTGAGATGTTCAAAAGTTTTGTTACTAAATACTATGCATGTGGCTGGGGGAGGCTGTACATCAGCAATTTGGCTTTTTTTCCTTCCACATAAGAGTTGAAAAATTGAAAACATTCAGCAAAAAATTACAGACTGCTTCCCACACTGTTAGCACTAATTGTCCATGGCCATCTAAATCGCCTCTTTGCCTTTGTTACTTGTATCTTGTAAATATTTTTAAGCAATACACAAAAAGCAACTCAGCCTTTCCTACAAAAAAAAAAAAAAAAAAAAAAAAAAAAAAAAAAAAACCACCAAGAAAAACCCACAACCCAACAACAAAAAATAAAACCAAAACCAAAAAAACTTCTAATATTTCTAAAGCTAAGATACAGAAGAAGATAACCCCCCCAACATTTTCTGAAGATGAACTTTGGGAGAGTGGGAAGGAAGAAACATAATATAACAATGAACTTTTGCAGATTTTTTTAAATGTTTCTCTCAGCTTCTCTCAGGATAAAACCATTGGAAGGAAAAGAAAATCAAACTCAAATTACAACAAATAAACTAGAAGTATTTAAAGATCTTGTTTCTATAGTAAGGGAATGTGCTATAGCCTTTGGAAGCTTCAACATATATTTTCAACGTATCAACATATTTTACAGTACTCCACTTTCTCAACCTCATTTTTCAACATTTAAAAATACTTAGCAGTGAATTTGCATACATCTACCTACATGTTAGTCCTACAGCACTTCATGAAATGCTCCAGATAGCATTCCTAGACCATTTATCACAAAGCCAAAGCATCTGTTCACCCTCTTGGAAACAGCTTCCCTTCTCCTCCTTTTTTTTAAAAAACTTTAGCAGCTGTATTCCACAAATGTACAGAACCCTGCTCCCTCCTCAGTCATCTACCTACTCCAAGAAAATCAGAAGCCAACGCCAGAGTAAACTATACAGCAAAATTATATCTTTGGAACATGTACATAATACTTTCTTACACCTTTTGTAAGAAAGTAATTCTTTACTTGTAAAGAAATACAAGAGGATTGAAAGAGTTAGAGGAGTTTTCCCCCATTGATATATGTCTGCCATATTTTAATTTTAGCTATTAATATTTATATTATTGCAAAGTCTTCATAATATCTTAAGATATTATTGGACTTGGCAGAAATGCAAAGTATAAAAAAAGGGAACTGCTCACAATCTCATTAATTCCCAAGATTATCTAACTGTTTGAGATTTTCAGTGAGAGGTTAGAGCAAGTGTTGCAGCTAACTATTCACAGTGGTGCTCCAGGCTCAAGCAGGGACACAGATGAGGAGGGAGGAGCAGCAGACACCAAGTGCAATGGACTGACTGCAGCTCCCCGTTCCTATCCCCTTGTGCTGGGGAGAAAAGTGAGTTAATTTTTCCCCAAGATGAATCTGTTTTGTCTGTAACTCGTGATTTACAAAAAAAGTGATCTCCTTGTCTTTGTCTCAACTTGTGAGCTTGCCCACACTATTTTTCCCCTTGTACTGCTGAGGAAAGGACCAAAAAAGGCAGGGTAAGGGTCTGGCCAAGGTCAACACACCACAGTTGCCAGAAAGGTAAAGAGCAGCAGTTAGTGTTAGCTAACACTTGCACTAAGTGTTTTGTGAAATCCCAGCAGAGCCAGGTTCCATGATTTTTTTCCCCGTTGTTACCAGCCTAACAAGGTCAGGTGGAAGCAGATGTAAAACACCTACTTCCCTTGAAAACAAGGAAGAAAAAACACACTAACCTGTGTTCTGTTTCCACTAGGATTTAACAAGAAGGAAGTCAATTGCAAATGGGTTACTCCATTAAATCCCAAAATGCTGGTTAAAAACAAACAAACAAACAAGCCAAATCAAGGTATTTGGGGCAATGGAAAAAGAAAAACTTTATATGAAAGAGCAGAAGTTCATTTTTCTTCTTACAAGACAGAGAGGGCAAATTTCATCTTTGGACAATGCTGTGAAGAAATGAAAGAAGAAAAGCATCCAAAGTCCAAAGTCACATTTGTGCCTGGACTAAGATCCATTGCTCTTAAATATTCCTTTCACTCTCTGTTTTTCACCATGCTCCAGCATGATGTCTTTAGTTACTCTGGCAGTAAGTGCAGTTACAAAATGCACACAGCTCAACAGTAACATATTTCTTGAAATTTTTCTTCTAGTTTGAAACAATAATGCTGTTTCACCCCTCTCTCAGGAATTCCCAAAAGAATCTTCTCCATTCTTGTGAATTTACAATCTTTAAAATCCATAAATATGTTTTGTTTCCCCCAAGAAGCTTAAGTGTTAATTTTTCCTACTTGAATTTAGTTTAGATTTCTCCAAATCAAACCCCATCCTCTCATTTAGCTTTTCTTCTCTGAAGTGCCTTCTATCTATTTGCCAGTTAATAGCTTCTAATGTTATTCCTGATGTAAAAGGTCAATCCAATTCTCTCCCACACAAAACAGAAACATCAGACAATGAAACAGCTAAATGGCACTGCCTCCTAAGCTTTGACCAAGTTCATGCAAACTGTTCAGCTTTAGGATCACTTTTTCAGGAAGCTTTTGATGCCTACTTGGCATTTAATTCATGAACTTGCTAAAAGGCATCTACACAGCTATGGAATAAGAGATACTAGACTTTCCCTGAGCTATGTTACTGAACATTAATGTATATACCTCAGTTTTCACTGCCTTTTAGTTATTTTGATATGGATTAAACTTGATGTCCTAGTTCAGTGGCAAGGACAGATCACTTCAGAATAAATGAATTCTTTAACTCATTAATTGTGAAAAGTATTAGGTTTTATCCCCTACTGAAAACCAAGCTTTCTTATCACCTAGCAGTTAATCAAAGCTAAGGAATCATGCTAAAATTAAAAAAAAAAAGAAAACTTATATAAAATAAAATTTGCCCAGTGTAAGGTACCAATGTGACAGAGCAGTTTCCTGATCAAATTATTTTCTCTCACTTCCTTGCTTCCTGAAAAATGGGTTTGAATTTGAAGTGTGAAACTTGTAATTTTCAGCAGTCTGGTCTTCAGCTCCTGCAAATCCTCTTTCCTCCAAGGAAGAACTAAGCATCAAACCATCTCTGTTTTGGGGACATACTGTGCTAATTTCTCTGCCTGTGAATGACAATATCAATTACAATAAGTGAAGGGCCCAGGCACTTATGTGCCTTATCCTAAAGCTCGAGATTACGTGACCTTTTTATCTTTTAATAATGACTGTGTAACATAGTCCCCGATTACGTTTTGGGCAACATTTATAAGAGACTGCAGGCAAAGAACAGACACTGAAATAGAGAAATAGGCTTGCAACTGGAAGCAGACTGCAAAGAAAAGTTCAGAAACATCTATATTAATTCACACAAAACTTATATTTCACAAGCAATAGTTTTTATGCCCATTTTGTCTTTCAGGGAATGTCTTCTACATGACAGTTTTAACAGTCCTTTACTTGTATTCCTGTAATTTGCAAGAAGAGACTAAATAAAAGCTAATGATAAAAAGTAAAAAGCTCTTAAATTTTTCTTCTTGCAGGAAAGATATTCTTTTCAAAAGAAAAAAGTCAAAGCCTAGAATACATTAAATATACTCCAGGTAAACCTCCATGCACTTGGGTTTGATAAAACCTCAAACAATTATAGCCTTTTCATCATCTTCTGCCCTCATTATCCAACAGATAGTAAACGTCTGCACCCCTAGAACAGGGGAAAAAAATAGGGAAAAAACTCAAAGAAATTATGAAGAAAAACTAGAGACATTGTTAGAGCCCTGCACCATCAGTTAAGGATACTCCTTAAGGAATGTTCCTGGACCCAAAAAAAAGTTACTTTGTAACACTATAATCTTACTTAGGATACATTATTTGATACAAACTTGAAATATTCAATATAGTTATAACCAGATTTTACCTGCTTTCATTCTAAAAAAATTCAAAAATAATGTTATTGGTGTAAACAACACAAGATTTCTCCAAAATTTCTTTGGATGGCTACAGTTCAGAGGTATCTTTCCACTTACTTCACTTGTTTACAATATCATTCCCTACACAAGCCTCAAATTGTTGAAGGCTTGTTTCAAGTTCTTTACAGATTGTCAAATTGAAAGCAGGGGTGAATTAGGATCATGAATTTCAACTTCACTGCCTAGCTCAGTTTCAAGGCACCATAACTCAACTGCAAGTCAAGATAAGACTCTGAATTTACTACAGAGTTTAAAAATAACAACAAAAATACACAAGACAGAAAGGGATTTTTTCTTCTGGAGAATGTAAATTTTTTGAGGGGTTTCCTACTTCCAGTAGGAAATGAGAATTATTAAAAGAACCAACTCAAAGGAGGTTTTTAAGCTACACTGTATAAATAAAAGCAGAGCACTCACTCAAATCTGAACAGAAACTTAGTCTCATGGACAATTCATCAATTTCGCACTGACATTGCAATTTCACAGGAGGAGGAAAGGTGTCCTGCTCTCCAGGCTGCACTTGTTGATGCCAAAAGCCCTGCTCTGCAGCAAGGTCACACAACTGGGCTTCCCCCATTAACCACACCCACGGAGGTCAAGCAATGGGGACACAGGCTGACAGCACTGATCCAGGCAAGGCAAATAAAACCAGCATCAAACCAGCCAAAGAACTGAGATCATGGGCAGTATAACACCTTACCAGTATTTACAACTATGATACTACTGGCTTGATACTAATATCACCCATGACTCATTCAATTCCAGGAGAACAAGAAAATGTTTGCAATTAAAAGGGAAAGTAAGAAAGGAAAAAGAACCTCTTATGTTTCAAAGGCATGGAGTATTTGCAACAAAGTTCATGCTGAACTTTTGGCTCAAAATTGTTCCTTGGGCTGGATGTCGCTACAAAAGTTTTGTTCTCCATACTAACATTTTAGAAGTTAATAAATATGAAAAATATGCACTCTGGAAGTGCTGGAATTCATAGTTTTCTCATAAATAAAACCAAAATCCTGTGGACTTGTTTGTACTGATGCAGAGAAAATAGACCATGATGACATACCAGTTTCTGAGGATGGTAATTTTCTCCCCCTTTTAGCTAATACAAAGAATTTAGGAACTCCAAAACTTGAGACAGAAAAATTTCAGCAACTGAAATTTTCAGTGCAAGCTTGTATTGTCTGTCCAAGAGAGCATTTATCTTGCATTGTGCTTCTTTGAATTGCCTCTGCCAACAAAGCATTCAGAAAATGACGTTTGATACAGTGCATCAGGCAAGCTTTATTAAAGGACAGTGTTAATCAACAGTAAGCTGCATTTCAGTAACCAAAAGGCACGTGGAATAGTTTCATATTTATTTAGGGATTAAGCGAGGTACTCCATCTCAAATTTTTAACTTTAGAGTCCATGAATGGATGGCTAAGATGAAAGTAACAACAGCTCTGAACTGTCCGAATTTGTGCCGCAAACCCATAAATACCCCACGGATGGTGGCTTAGTGACTCCAGGATGCTTCTGTCACCCAGGGGCTGATCTGGCTGCCCAAAGAGCAGCATGCATTGGACAGCTTTCTATCTGGAAGAAAGTGTCTTTTCTAAGCAAAATTTCAAATAAACTCCCAACTCTAGGTTAATACCAACTTGGGGTGAAGCTATCCACTTGGGATATCAAACAACTGGGTACCATTTGTGCCTGAACAGCCTAAAGCCAGTCAGATGTTTTAATCTGAAGCTGTTCCCAGAGCAGCTAAAGTTGTCAAACTCCAAGGCACGCCTGAACCTCCTGGGAAAATTCCAGTCCCATGAGCACACCAACACCTAAAAACACTTGCAACAACTTCGCTGCACGAAAAACAGATGTAGAAAAGAGTTTAAATCCATTTTTCTTCACCATTCCTGTTAGCTACTCTGATATTACTTGACTGGATAAGGTAAGCAGTAATGCACAGACATCTCCCTTTGAGTTAGTTTTGTTCCCCACATATTTGTGACAGACCCAACAGGATGAAAGGCCAGCGTTGGCCATTCTGTATCCACCTACAGGTCTAGAATGCAACTGTATCACCACCACTGCTGAACATTCAGCATTTAGATGTTTCAGATGCTGATAAAACAGACATACTTTTCGGAGGATGTTACAAGAGATGGGGATCAAATTATCTCTTTCTGGGGAGCATTATTTATTTGGATAGAAATTAAAGTGAAATATGAAAACATTTAGAGTATTCTAGGGCAGACAGCCTTACAGAAAATGTCAGTGCCAAGCACTTGCTGAAGTCTTTGGCATGCTGCTGTGTGTTTGCTGCAGTGCACAAAAACAAGTTCACAGAGAATTCACAAATGTCAGCCAAGGTGACCTGAAAGCTCACAGCCACTGACATTCACTCTTACTCCTATCCCATACCCTCCTCCATCTGTGCTCATCAGACCCTTGCAAAACAACGCACAAATCCCATAATAAAAGACCTAGATTTCCTGCACCTTCCTCTTGAGAGAGGCAAGGAGAGAAAAGTTTCATTTCTTCCTAGGTGAGCGAAATGAACTGGCTCCTGGAAAAGTCCAACAAGAATCAGAGACACATCAAGATAAGAGAGGAAACTGAAGTGGAATTTTCCCCATTTACAAATATAGCTACAAGTAACTTCTTTCAATTATCTTGTAAGTATTCAGAGAAAGGCAGACCAAAATGCATCTTTATTACTGACTATTTATTTTGTTGCCAGCTAAAAAATACTCAGCAAACACTCTCTAGGCTTTTTTTTTCCCTCCTAAGTGCTAAGTGGCATTTAGATTTTAACTGAATGGGAAAATATATATTTTGTGAATGTGCATTGATACTCAGAGCGTCTTTAACATATTCGTCATTCTTCCAAAAGCAACAATATTAAAAGTGCACTGAAAAGATATTTATTCCTATCAGATTAAAATACTGAAACTGAAAACAGAAAATTCGTCATTCCCTGGATAAGCATGTGACATGAGAAAACAAGAAATAACAATCTGCTGAGAATACTACTCTCAAGCATCATCAACTGTTAAATAAAGCTCATTACCATATGTGACAGCAGATTACAACTGCCATGACAGACCTTTCAGAAGAAGAAATTAAATGTTCTATATTTTTTATAGTAGTATTAGAACTTATTTAAAGCATGGGAGGTTCATAGAATATTTTCAGTGGGTTTTTTAGAGGGTTTTTTGGTTTGGGTTTTTTTTTTGTTGTTTTTTTTTGTTTGTTTGTTTGTTTTTTTGTTTTGTTGGTTTTTTTTTTTTTTTTTGTAACAGGAAGTATATTCATTCTTTTCCTTTCAACCACTTTTTCTTGGCACCAAATATTAATGTTTTTTGTTATGAAATCAATTTTTCTCAGAATATTGCTTTATGCAGTAGTGATCTGAAGAATCTCTGTTATTTCCAGGCTTTACTCCTTTTACAGGTGTAGGACTTGTACACTTAAGGAGTTGTCTAATACTTGATTAAATGCAAAACACGAGTTAAGAACCAACTGCTGGGAAGGATTACCACTGATAGGAGTTTTGAAAAATAATATAAAACAATGTTTAAATAGTGGAAATAATATTCACCCTATGCATTCAGAAAGCAGATTTAATAGCAACTTGTTTGCTGTTCTTCAAAACATCATCTGACCTCCCCTCTGAAGTACATACCTCACTTTGTAGTGACTCACACTCCAGTTGAGTGCAACCATAAGTCAAGCCTTTGTCAATATAACAGCAGTACTCTCTAGTGAACTCAAGTGCTTGCTTAAGGAAAAAAAGCTGGAAACCTTGAAATTTTTTAAGTTCCAAGGAAGTCTTCCATCTGTCTTCTAGACCATCAACACATGGTTATGCATATTTGTAAAATAAAAACTTGAGCAATTTAACAAGTGTGGTACATTGACACTGAATGCCCCATAAAGAGGTGTATATTACATAGATGGAAAGGAAAAGGCTAAAAAAAGGATCATATGCCAACAGCTACTTCTGAAATGATTTAGATTTTCCAGTTACTGATGGTAATGTTGAACTCACAATTGCAAAGTCTTATAATGCGTATTTCTATGATAATTATAATAAATAATTTAACAACACCCAAAGAGAACAGTCAAAATCCAGGAATCATACATATGCAAAAAATGCACTGAGGAATGCACTACCCAAGAGTATGGGGATTCATACACCACTATATTAATTACCACAGAAACTAGATTAAAAACCCTAAATATACATTGCACACCAGAAAGAATTCATACAGCCAATAAAAATGACAAAAATTAACAAAACACTCAAGCTTCACATCTTGCTAACAGCCCTCTGCTCCACAGTCACCAACTGCTCCTCTCTCCCAAACACTCCAGCTGATTGGCATTAAGGCACTACACCCAGAGTAGAGGCTAGAACCTGCTCGTAGCTGGGTGTCTGCTGCATCTCCATCAGCCAGGAGGGAGCCTAGGACGCCTGAGAGGTCGTCGCATTTTCCACACGAATTAGCTGTTTTAAAACAAACGGATAAATAAGCTCTCCTTGTAAAATCCTTGCCTCTCAAGTTGGATTAGCAGCTCAAGTAGTTTTACACTCTAGTACACATCATCTTTCTTCTACAGGGAAATAGCCCTGAAATGGATGGAAACAACCCTACGCATTATAAAAATGATTCATGCTAACATATTAACTTTTTTTATAGTGTTTTGAAAGAAATAATTTGTCTCAGTGTCCAGCGACAGGAGATCAGCCAGCAGACGGACTGCATATAAACTAGGACTGTTGTTTCAGAGAAAACTTGAAGTTCAACAGCTATGAATGGGGTTTGGCCATCTTTCTTGTTGTTTGGGGGATTTCTGTTTTTATCTCTGAAAATACCTCAAAAGGTTTGCATCTTTGCTCCTGACACCACACCTTCCAATTCATAAAAATTTGAAACAGCTTTTTGCTTCCAAATAGCTAGTTTATACATGCTAATGCTATTTAAATCCTCCTCTATTTTGAATACAGAAGTTCACAAAGCCAACAAAATACTAAACATATTCATACAAGCCCATAATATATAGCTGGTAACTTCATGCAGGTGGAGCATTTTCATGGCACCAATTAATGTGATTAACTTAAACTTCTTAAAAATATGAAAAACCTGATAAATCTACCCAAATACATACCATACGAATGATGAGAACCTTGCCTCCATCAGACAATTGGCAAACTTTTAACTCTAATATTTATTAGCCAAGCACTGTAGTTAATTATTAGGACCATAAGGACATTGAACCCATGTTCCAGAGGTAATTTAATGCAAGTATCTTCTGTGATTTATTTCCCACTTTTGTTTTCTCCAGTGAACAGTACAGATATCAGAGTACCCAGTCATCCAAAAGATATTTTCTTTTCTTTTTTAAGCTGCAATTAGGCTTTTAAATAAAGGTTTTGCAGTTGTACTTCCTAAAGGAATGTATTTATCCTAAACTAAGAATATAATTTCAGTCTGAAACTTTTCTTTCAAAATTAGAATTTGCTGAAACCGTAAAGGAAAATTGAAGCTGTTAAAAACTATGAATCACAATACTGACTTCAAATGTTTTGATTGTCCAGATAAGATACTCAGGAATCAAGTAGCATCTCAGAAAATGAAGGGAGAATGATCTTATAGTATTGTCTTCTAACGTTAAACTTTTTTTTTAAAAAAGAAAAACCTCCATGAAGGTAATATCAAACAAATTTAGAAAATAAGCACAGCTGTTAATCATGACAGAGTAGTTACTTAAAAAGGTTTTTTTGAAAACAGATCTGATTTTTTTTTTTCCTCTTATGTTTTACCTACCAACCCTGTTGAGACTGACCAAGGATTAACCAGAATTTCCCTATATAGAATGGAAAGGCACAGCAATTAGGGGAAAGAAAAGGAAAGGAATTTTTATTCTTTCCAACTGAAATAGATAAAAATAAGCAATAGACTCTGTACATTCTTTTCTCACAAACTAAAGACACAACTGTTCCTGACATTTATGCAGACAGGAACATTTCAGGAAAAAGACTGTGACAGTAGATAGCAGAACACTTCTGGATCTGGTAAGAGACAATTAAGCACTCAATCCCAGAATTCAATTAACATTTTATCTAATCGTCAACCTGAATCTCTCTTACTGCAATTTGAGATTATTACTGTTTAACCTATCACCAGCCAACATGAAGTTTCAGTTATCCCCATCTTTGTATCAACCTTTAACTTCTTGAAAATTTTTGTTTCCTTTTTCTGTCCTGTAAAAGAGACAATCCTAATTTTCTTCAGACTTTGCACAGAGGAAATTCTGCTGTTTAGCCCTCTGTCATTTCTGCTGCTTTCCTCTGTCATTTCCCAGAACAGGCATTCTCTTTCCATACTTTAAACTGAATAAAAGTACCTATTTTTCTAACTGCACTAAGGAAAAAAAAAAGAAAATATTATTTAATGTAAATTTACACAGAACATCGTTTACAAACCAATTCTGTCTGCCTTTTTCACAACAGCATAATAAGCCTGAGCAGTTTCACCAAATTATTTCTTCATTATCTTTCAATTCTTCTTGATGAGTACTGCCCCAATGCATTCTGAATCCTTAAATTGGCTCACAGGTAGAGTGACCTGAATAGCCTCAGCCAAGGAACATTTGTTATTCCATCATCCATAGAACTAACAAAAACAATAGGAAAGACTGGATGCTATCAGTGTCTTCCAAGCAGCTTTTCACCTGCCATAAAGCTTTTTCAGTTTCATCAAGATGTTCCTTCCGTAAGCTTAATGAAGTAAGTGGTATCTACTGCTTCTCTTTCTTCTCATTACATATTTAGTGAAATAAATTTGCACTTCATTAAATATTGTAGAACTTCTTCCTTGGAACTCTCCAGTATTTGTACACCTTAGCTCTTGTCTCTGACAGACAGCACAAGGCACAAACTGGAAGACTGCATGGCACCAGTGCTGGCAGCCAAGCAGTGTCCAGGACTGCACCCGAGGGCCTGGGCGTGAGGTACACCTTCTTGAACTAAAATGGTGTGCAAGCTAGGAAACCCACAGCTCTGGGAATGCTCTGCCCCTATTAAAACAAAGTTACCCGTGACACAGCAATTTCCATTGTGAGTGTTAACTCATCAAGTAAAAATTAGAGACTAACAATAGAAATTAGTTAAACAGGTTCACATAATTACAAAGGAATCAACTACTTGGGGCAGGCAGGAAGGGTTGGGTTTGCTGGTTTGGGGAAAGCTGCAAGTAACTAAGTGCATGATTGTAGATAGTGGTAAGGTGGAAAAGAAATCCATCAGCTACCAATGTAAGAAGCCATTCTGGTTCTATACAACTGCCATCTCACATTCCCTTCTCCAATGTTCTCATTATTACATAAAAGATACATAAACATGTAAATAAGTGGATTCACAGATCTACAGGAAGAAGTAGGCTGCTGCTTCATCTGAAGAAAAAGCAAAACAAAAAACCACATAAATACCTTCAAAAGCTGAAAATAATTTTAAAGCCTATACAGCTAATATAAAACATTAATTTCTTTTAGTGTCAGGTACAAATAATTGTTTTAGTTGGGAATTTACTGAGAAACTTAACAGAATAAAAATAATACCTTGAGAGATTGAAGATATGTTTTGAAAGAAGCATTTTTTTCCTTTAATATCATCAAGCGTTTTTGTAACACTCACAGCAAGGGCAAGGCAAGGCTTGAAGCAACCATATGGCTCAGTCATTTAGCAAAACAGGAATTAAGGCAGTGCAGGTGGCTATGGAAGTATTCAGTGATGTTTAATTTTAATGAACTAATTTGAACAATGCGTGATAAAATCAGCATATAAAATGATGCATATTGCTAGAATTATCAAGAGAAATGCCTCTCTCCTGCAAGGCTCAATTGTTCTACACAAAAGGCACCTTCAGACATTGTGGGTGTGCAGGGATAGAGAAGGGTGAAGCCAAGAGAAGTAAATGAAAGCATATATTGAATACACATAATATTTACACCTGTGTAATGCCAGACACCTGTAGCCTACCTAAAACAATTACTCCAAACTCTGCCCTTAATTTTACACTTCTCTTTTGCCAGAACTTAGTTCTGTATCACAGCAACAAATTGTCAGGCTTTTTTGCAATTTATATTCAGAGTATATATTAATTTTTTGCAAATTAGCATTTGCTTGAGACTGCTAATGTTTTCATGTTACATGACATCCAATGAATCAATAGTTTCCATAAAAAAAAGGAATGATAATGTTATGTAAACCAAGCTCCTGAAGCTTAAAATCACAGACAGGTATAACTTTTGAGAAGAAAAACTACCAACAGGCCATAACTTTTAATATCTGCCACAATTTCTCCTTTAATTCAAAGGTCAGCAAGCACATTTGCTACTGTGAGTGATCAGTCCCTCACTGCCTTTATAAGGCACAATTACTTGGACAGCTATTAATCATTTCTAACAATTAGAAACATTGCTCCTGTTTTCAAAGAAGGGATGGTTATGAAGTTTCACCTCCATTCAAAGCCTTAAAAATTGGATTACTTACTCCAAAGTGAGAGGGCATCACATTGGTATGAAAAGAGAATTCTATACTGATAAATCATAACACTATTTTGCTCTGCTGCCAGAAATTCACTTTAAGCAACATACTGGAAAATTTCCATTTGATGTGAGTCATAACAAGGCTCTTCCTTTTACCCTTTCATTTACAACTGAACACACATGAACCTCTGGTACCCAAAGTAATGAAAAGCACTGGAGTAATCCTGCACCACCTCCAGACATGTAAGAGTTCCACTGGGTTCAACAGAAACCATCTTTGCCTTTCATGAATCCTTTTGGGTGGTGTATAATTAAACTGAGGAAGGAACAAGACAATAACATGCAAACCCTAAGCACAATAAACTTCACTCTTGCTCTGAATTATTTCTGAGAGTTAGCCAATAGACACATTTAATACTACACAATTCTCTGTTAGGTTTATTAATTTCTACTTGAGACCACTCATCACGAGGAGATAAGTAGGCAAAAATATTCTTCTGCACATTGAAGATCTATTCTGCTAGATAATTCACATTTCTATGGCAAGAACCTTATTTCCCAGGAAAAACAAGTAAATATAAGGGGGAAGAAATTTTTAAAAAGCCATTAAAAAAAAAAAACAAAAAACCTAAACAAAACAAACAAACAAAAACCAAAAAACCCCAAATGGCAAATTCAATAGAATATAACTTATAAATATGGATTATGTCACCCTGAAACTCCACATAAAAATATCACATCAAATATGCTGGTGAAAAAAAGTATCACAAAGCCAGATAGAGGAGCAGAGATGAAAATTAATATAAGTGAAAGGAAAGCATAGCTAGGCATGCACCAAAAAAAGAACACACACAAACACTTGTTAAAAGGCAACCACAGAGCTGCAGAGAGGTTAACAGGAGTTCCACAGCACCAGTTCTAGAACATATCACACTACAAAAAAGCAACAATATTCTGCAAGCCATCTTGTGATACAAGGCTGTGAGACATCTCAAAGTAATGGAGAACAAGAATGTTACAAACCAAAGTGCATTAAAGGAAAGGAGAATAAAAGGGTGTAATACAGTTATAATACATGAAATGTTGGAAATTTAGGACTTTATGTACAAGACTTTTATAGCTGAAAAGACAGAGAAGCAAGAGGAGAGGGGTCTAAGAGAAAGACAGCAATAGGCTAAACAAAGATAAGCAGTCTGCAAGTTGACCAAGTCCAGAAGCTCAGTATGTGCAGTTGAAAAACGAACTTCTTAAAGTCTAGTTAAAATAAAGCTTTAACTAAATTATTTTGTACATTAAACCTGTGAAGGATCATTTTCCCAAAACAACACCCTTGTAATATTATATTTCAAGAGTTCCAGGATATACCTCTCAAACACAGCTGTTGTCCAGCTGTTTAAAAACCAAAACCTTCCACTTTTAGGCTACCAAATTAAAAATAAAAAAAGTTTGCAGCTACTAAATACCTGGTAATGCAATTCTTCAGTGAACAGCTTGAATTTAGTGACTTCAATACACATAAGGCCAGTATCTGCCACACTAAAACCTCTCTATTACTTGAATTTCATAGACAACATTAAGCGAATAAGCTGTAAAAACAAAGTACTTAAGAGTTTTGTTTCACCTAAGTAGGCACACGAGCAACAGAGAAATCTAAACAGGGAACTCTTCCAGTCCTTATCTGTGGATAGCTAGATAATTAGGCTTCCAGACTACAGAAAATCTCAAATACTTTTGAGCAATAAAAATAGCCTCAAAAGACCCAAATAAAGCCTGCTCAGGGCTCTCCTCAACCTTTCTCAAGAAAGGACTGAATGAAACAGAATGCAAACATTGAGACTGATAAAGGTTTTCTGAAGCTCTGTCCCTTTCTGAAGCTTTGCAGAAAGGCTGTGGAAACAATTACTAGAGGTCTGCTTTGAAACATCTCATTTGAAGATTTTTAAATTTTTTTTCTGATGTGCTTGTTCAAGCACAGACAAATAAAGTCTGCAATCTCCATGTAGATTTATTTCAGAGGCACAAATGCAACCAAAATTTTATTACTTATTCCACTTCTAGCTCCACTTTATTTAAAAAAAAGCAAATAATTTTCTACCTTTCATATTAATCAATGTTGTTATATATATATATATAAAGGGTTCAGCTCTGATGCAACACTGGAACAAACTTCCATGAGAAGATGTGGATAATCCATTCCTGGAAGTACTCAAGGTCAGGCTTTGCAGGGCTTTGGACAACCTGGTCTAGTGAAGCTGTTCCTGTCCACAGCAGGGTAGTTTGGAACTACATGATCAATAAAGTCATTTCCAACTCAAACCATTCTATCATTCTATGATTCTACAGAGAATATAAAAATGAATTATGGTATGGTTATTGTTCAAAGGACTAGGGGAGGTCTAAAGGATTTAAAATTGTGGAAATAAAACCACAATAAGTACTCTTAAGTGTCTTACTTCTCTTATTCATATATGATAATCATACAGAATAAAACTGTAACCCAAAAGATAAAGGGGCAGAGAAAAGAAAATTATGTCTAACAAGCAGAACAGGCTAGAAGAGAGGGCAGAGAACAAGAGTTAACTAGATGGTTGAAGATAAATTATTACTTCATTCAAGAATATTTCTGAGTATTAGGGGAATTAGTAATAATTCTGAGGTTTCAGAAAGACTTAGTGCCAATGGAAAATAACATCAGCAAAATCACCCTTTTCTCACATATTTGATGCAGCAGTAATGTGCAGTATTAAGTAAATGGTATAAAGAAAATGGTATGCTTCTGTGTGATGACCATTTTCCTCAAAATCATGCAGTTTTATATTCTTTATTTAAGACCCTATAATAAATCAGATTTTGAGGAACTGCTTTCAATTACTGTGTTTGGGGGCAAGGATATCAGGGGAATGACGGAGGTTGTTTGTTCCAACTTCTTCAAACATAATATGCCTCACATCTAACCCACATCCACAACAAACCCCCATATCAAGATATGGATGAGGGTGGAGGTGATGAAAACTAATTTCACCAACCCTTTAAAATATGTCATTATTTACCTTCTAACAACAACAAACAAAAAAACAAAAAAACCTCAGCAACAACTGCAGTTGGAGAAATGGACAGCACAGCAAACACAGTCCTGGACTGCATAATTCACTTTGACACCAGAATTTTGACTCTTCAGGCAACCTTTGCCACTTGCTCTTAAATTAATTTTTTGTGAGACAAAGATGAAATGTCTTCCACCACTGACAAAGTGTCAGTTTCATCTTCCGTCTTCTTGCTCTCCAGCATTTGGACAGTGGTGTCCTTTCTGCCAAGCAAGGTTTTGTCTCACTGCTGAAATGATTCAACCTACCACTGGCTCCTTTCTGGCTCATATGAATTCTGGGTCTCCCCCAGAATGATTTTGTCCATGCACACTGGTTCCTTAATACAACCTACTTAACATGCAGTGCTTCCCCTAGGCAGGCAAATGCAACTTGGCACTAAAATGGGCCCTAGGTATTAACCTCAAATAAATCAAATTATTAAAATCTCTTGGAAAATGTGTTTTACAGAAAACTAAAAAATATTAGCCCTTGTCCATCCTAACCATATAATTCATAAAAGACTACTTACATGAAACTAAGCTGTTTTGCCAAACCTATACTTCCCTCTGAATTTCAAGTCCTTTTGAAAAAAAGTTCTGAAAAAAATTACTAATCTCAAGAATATCTAAGAAATTTCATCTCCCTAGGGAGGAGAATGACAGCCACAGGGGCTGGCAACAATGCACTGAAAACAATTTCAGCTTTTATTTCATGACACTCACCATTGATCAAGTCTATAAAACCTTTGAATCTAACAGAAGAACAGATTACCGATTAACTTTATTACTGGATAAAATCTTCTTGCAAAAACAGCAAAAGCTAAGAACCTGTGAAATGAACACTTGTAAAAAAACAATTCTTGTCTAGCATGAACACACTCCAGACTACTACAAATGGCAAGGAGCAGTAATGCTTAAGTTTTTCAAGTACTCACTGAATGCAAGGAGTGATAATGTGGTTAGTTCACTTTTTCACACAATTTAATACTTCCCATTGACCAATGCAGTTTAATAACCTGAGAAACATCCTTCAACACATATGCTCATATCTAAAAGCTGCTTGAACTTAGATGTTTCTGCAGAGACCTACTAGAGAATCATCTCCAATGAGTTACATGCACCTTGCTAGTTCTACACTTTAGATTTCGGGAGAAGCATAAAAATGAAAAAAACAAGCACAGAGAACAAAGAGATAGAACAAAGAGATAAAATATTCTTTAGGGAGACACTACTTTTTGCTTCTTTGTTTATTTTCTCAGTGCAAAAGAATAAGGTACATATACACAAAAGATCTTACCATTTTTGGAAACTTATAAAGGCAGATGCCTGGGATACATAAATGAGCCAACTGCCATGCACAGCTTCCCAGAAACTGCCTACCAGACTCTTCTCCCTTGCTACCACTCTATCACTAGCAATGCTGAGACTGAAGAAGCATCCCCCTCTGGCATTCCCAATTTCAGGAGCTGTCCGTTGCTGTCTAAATTTTCAACAGGAAGGAGATGAGACAGGGCAAAAAAAAAAAAAAATCCAGCATTTTTCCCACATAAACTGAGACTATAAAATTAAATGTTCTGTGTAGTAGAAAGGAATGTGGAAACACAGTTGGTCCGGTTGTCTGGTCACAGTTTGTCAACGCTTCTGTTTGGGTCATTTTTCATAAGGAATATTTTTATTTGACCTAGAATTCACACCTCAAATGAATGAAAACCACAGCTGAATGTTGCTTTGGTGCTTCCCAGTGCAGAACAAGGAAGAAAAGGCAAAAAGGAAATGCTTCTAAATAATTTTTTTAAATTTAATAAAAAATTCAATTATATCCTGTTACCATTAAAGTATATTTTTAGTCACTTCTAGACAGAAAACAGTACTCTTATATAAATAAGCTAATCAACAATTCATAATCTTCTGATTACTCACCAAGTTTTCTTCCTTTAAGACTTTTAAGACACCACAGAACTATGTAACTTACCACTCAAAACAAAAAAAAAGGTTGTTTCATCAAATTAATGCAGACTCAGAGTACCTCCTGAGCTTCCTCCACTTCAAGAATCCCTAATCCAAGATGCTGAAGGTGTTATATAAATTAAATAATCACTAAATGCAAAAAACCCCCACACCTTTCAGAAAGTGTAACCAAATAACAACAGTGCTGCAATAAATCATGTTTTCTCAAAGGAGCAGAATATGAGTCAATTCTCCTTTCTTACATGTAAGAGCAATATTTTAAGCAACCTCCACAGCTAAAAACTACTTCCCACCACACCTGTTCCAGCTGCCACTAAGTCCTGCAGCATGAAACAGAATATTCAGCTCCTGTTATTACTCACCACAGAAATAATCAGAATTTTACAATAATTTTCATTCCTATTGTTTGGAAAAGGGCAAGACTTTCAAGAAGGTAGGTAGAAGGGCAGCTTCACAAGCCACTCAAAAGCTATCTTTCATGTCCTTGGATCTATTTGTGGACTACTTCAAACTAGGTCCACCTCCTTCAAAATCTGAATACTAAACTGTCATGTCAATGCCCCTGCTTCCCAAAGGTAGTGAATAACCACCTCCTCTCCAAGTCATGCCAGGATAGAGCTGGAGAAAGCAGTAGGTAGGAGCTTCTGAAATCATCTTTACATTATTTCAAGAAACATTAAAATAATAATTTTTGTGGCCCCAGCCATTTGGGATGTTTAAGGAACAGCACAAGAAAAAGTCTAGTTTTCTCCCATGTTCATTCTTCCAACAAGCAAGATAGAAACATCATAAGTCACTGTATATAACCAAACTCTCATTCTAACAGTCTTACCATTCACAAGTTCATTCAGCACTTTCATCTGTCCAAAAAATTTATTACACTCAAACATATGTATCATCCTTCATTATTTTGTGCTGTTTGTTTTATGGTCTCATCCTACTAAAGTAGTCTGAGAAAAACTATTCTGTATTCATATATACTGTTTGGTTTATGATTATATGTAATGTCTGAAAGCACACATGCTTTGCTTTCTAACTTCTGTTGCTCAAGCTCCCCTAAATTTCATGCTGTTTTTCAAAATTCATTTTCTTCAAGAAGAGGTAAAAGCAGAGCCATCATCCTTTATTCGTTTTTCATTCTTTATTCTGCATCTTTATCTCCTTTAATTTTGATTTTCTATATCCTTTTAGATAATACTCAATCCAGTCCTGACCATGTGAAGGCATGGAAGCCCCATTGGTACAGAAGAGTCCATCAGCCCAAGCCCACCACCTGCCCACACTCTCCTCAACGACATAATACATCTCTGTGTGCTTACAATAGAACTTCAAATGAGAGAAAACAGATTGAACAGATTTGTACCAGCATGGCAGTGTAGGTCTGCAGAGGTAATCCTACTCAAACTGAGTTGGACTGGGAGACAGCGTCACCTGCGCAGGTGTCAACCACTGACAGGTGGCCGGCATAGAAAAACTACCTAAAATTACCTAGGACAAGGAAGCACTGGTAAATACTGAGATCTTCCCCCTCCATTTTAGCAAAGTAAGTCCTAATAAAAGCAGTCTCTCTGCGTTGCATCCACATGCAGCACAAGACTCCAATTTTCTTGCAGCCTACAAATGCTTTCCATTTTCCCATTCAACAACTTTCACAACTAATAGTATTCAACTATTTGCCAGGCACTTCTTGCAGTAAGTTAAGACTTACTGCAAAGTTTCAACAACCAAATTGAAGCACAATTGGTGCATTGTGCTTCACACACTTTAATATTTTGATATCATCCAGCCACTCAACAAGATTTTTCTACAGGTCTCTGGAATGTGATGCAAATTGAATCATCCTAAATAATTTTATTTTACATGAAAACATTTTAGTCCCAGAATTTACCTCCTTTCACAAAACATTTCTGAAGTGGAAGAGCAAAGATCACAGAATATATTGTGGAAATCCTACTGATAGCTTTTCCCACTGTGATGACTGACTATTTTTCCTCCTTCCTTTGTAAAGGATGGCACCAGGCTTTATACTTTGAAGTGTTAGCAATGGTCAGACTAATACATAGAGAATTTCACAGTTTCAGTTTCTTTTGGATTCCCAGAACATTATTTACTGCTGCCAGTGATTCATTGCAGTGGACAGTACCCAAGGGCTTCCTGTAAACACAGCCATAGATGTTCCTACACAAAAAATCCTCTACTATGTACATGCATTTAAAATAACATGTTCAGCTTCCCTGTAATAAGATGATCTGCAATTTTCTTTTTAATCCTTCAATATCTGTCATCCTCAACAGACCCCTCCAAGCTCTCCCCTTCTAATATCAAAAGCTTCTCACAAAAAAGTTGGGGTTTTAATTAAATTCTAAGCTTTTAGCAAGTTCCCTTAAACTTTGTAATGGACAGATGTGTTTGCAGAATTGCATTTAATATTCCAGGCTTTGTACTCTTTCCTTTTTTCCTCATTGATACACAGTTCACACTTCCAATACATTTGATAAAAAAATAAAATCTTGAGCATTTCTGGGAACCTCATTCTTTCATTATGGCTGACAAAGCTTGAATTTACAACTTTCTTTTACAACCAGCTTTCTTTCCAGCCTTACTTCCTACTTTCCAAACAGCCGGAAAACACGATGCCACCATTTTATGCACAGATATCTACAATGTATCAAACACCACTCTCACCAACAGCAATTGTCTTCATTTTATTTTAAATATTCCCTTACTAAAAAGGCACAATAAGAAAGAGGTTTTACTACATTAGACTAAATAACACTTAGACACCTGAACTCAGGAGTGTGAAAGAATTGCTTATCCTTGTCATGGTAGGAATGAATACAAACCAAACAATTCAGTGACATTAGTCATGACCTTCACAAATCATAGAAGAACACAACCAACCCAGTCTTCTTCAACACTACAAGAACTTCATGCAACACCTGAACCATTTAAGGTCCGCTGGTTTTCCAAGCTACAAAAGCAAGCCAGTCTTTGCACACGTGTGGAAAACTGAAGGGTTACAAAGCTAAAGACATATCACCATGGAATTATCTGATCTGGAAGAAAAATTAACTATACTCGCATTGCTTGCTTCTTAGTCAAGAAAAACTTGTAGGCCAGTGAGCCAAGTGCTCCCAAAAGCACTTAATTAAGTTGGGAGGACATCTGCAGTTTTTGAGATGGGCAGAATAACACATTCCCTAAATATCCAGTGCCTTGCCACAGCTCCACTTGAAAGAAACTTAGAGGGTTGTATCTAAGCACATCTTTGGAAAAGTCTATTTTCCTTAGGTCTTCAAAATGTCACACTTTTTTTCAAATAACTGAAGTTACTCTAGCCCATTTGATTATAAAAATGGCAAGTCCTAGATTACAACCATCTCCTCTTCTTTATCTCATCCCTCTCGCACAGATGATGCACAAGGTACATACATTAGGAAAGGGTAAAATAAAGAGGTAGAATTCTGCCCTCTTCAAATTAAAAAAAAAAGCCGAAAATGAGACCAATATCAAGGCAGACTACAAAGTAGCTTCTAACTAGTAAATGTGTGTTTGTCACTATACTTTTATTTTGATTTGAACAAACTTATGTTTATACAAAAACTTAAAACAGTGCTGTGGCACAGTAAGTCCTCAGAGACAAGAAAATCCTGCTAAGAAAAAATCCCATACTTAAAATTCTTCTTCACTCTTGGAAGAGCTGACACCTTTATTATATCATATTTCTCATAACATCTATTATACAGGCTTTCTGAAAAAAAACTTGGCTTCAAGGGGGGGCAAGAACAAATTAAATTTATTCTCCTTTGTGGGACAGTTGGGGCAAATAATTAAATCATGCCTTCTGGCTATTAATTGGTTAATCCTATATATTTTCAATGGTCTTCTTACAACTTTTTATGGAGAAAGTATACAGCATTAATATCTTGATTTTAAAAAGTTTGAAAAGTCCATGATTTAAGTTTAAACTAACAAGTAATACTAGGATTTATATCTTTATATCTGTTTTTCAGGTTTTAGGGGAAAAAATTGCTTCAGTAACAAAATCAGACACAGTTTTCACAAATATTTTTTTAAGCTTATTCTATTAAGTCTTGAGGTTTTATTCAACATAGTTGTATAAAAAAGAATGAAAATATACGGACTTTCCATTATCAATGACAGTCTTTCAAAGACTGGATATTTTAGGCAATATTTCAAAATTTTAAAAAAATATTGAAGAAAAACATGTAACAAAAATGCAATCTATGGGGGATTGGCAGCATTGTTAATAGGTAATTATAGGTCTAAAATGTTAGTTGCCATAACAACTTGGAACAGTTCTATATCCATTATAAATCTTTTGCTCTCTCTTCATATATATGCTTATTTTTAATCCTGACTTCCTCCTGATGCACTTTTTGCTAAGCAACCTCACTAGCTAAACTCCTACCATGTCAGATTGGCAGATAAAATTGCAGGCATTCCCACTGCCAAACAAACATATCCTCACACAAGCTGCCAGATGTGCCATATATCTTATAAATGTGGGTTTGCACCTCCTTTAATTATGCTCTCTTCTCTTGGATAGCAAAAAAAATCTCCAAAATCGCTATCCCTTAATAGGGTGCTTAAAGATTTGAAATTACTATATCGCGCCAGTAAAGGGCAATTTATGCACGCACTTAATACCATATGGCAAGTCAAACCTCAGACTTGGAAAACGTTAAAATTATAACTACCTTCTGCAATTTTACAAACTTGTACTGTCTCTGAGTATACTAAGTCTTTAGAAACTATTTCTTTGCCAGCTATATTGTAATTAAAAAAAAAAAAACAACTTAGGCAAAGTTTGAAGAAAATTTGAACAAATCTACACTTGCCTCCTCTCTGTCTGTCATAAATTCTAATATTGACACGCATGCCATTTATTTGTAGAATTTTCAATTTAATGAAAAGCTGTAACAATAATGAAACTGTGTTGCCCCAGGAAACCGTATATAAATTAACACTGACAACATGAGAAATCCATCAGAAAAATCAAGCTAAAATTGTTATTATTTTTAAAAAAATAAAGTGGCATAAGATTAAGACGTTGTGCCAAAGTTAAACTTTGAGCTCCAGTGCTAGTATCAGATGGAAAAAGTAACACAGGAATCATAACAGCCCTGCAACACTTGAAAAGAAAATGTTTTTTCCCATGAAACTCCAGTTTGTTCCTAATAAAACTGTAGACAAAATCAAATCTGGTTTCATATGTACAGAACACAACAATTAAAGAGACAATACTTTCAGAGCTGGAAAACTCCTTTGTCTTGTTCTTCAGAAGCATTAAATCTCAATAAAATTATTCTACAGTTAAAGAAAATAAGAAAACAAAATTCAAAGATTTCACAGAAAAGGAAAAGGTTGAGGTTGGAAGGGACCTCTGGAAATCATCTGGCTCAAACTTCCTGCTCAGGCAGGGTCATCTAGAGGTGTTGCCCACAACAATGTGTCCACCAATTTCAATGTATCTCCAAGGATGGCGACTACACAACCTCCCTGAGCAACATGTGCTGGTGCTCAGTCACCCTCACAGTAAAGTGTCACCCTGATTTTTTCAGCCTTCTGATGTTTTCATAGTTTCTGAATTTTTTCTCACATGAGTGTTATAAATAGAAGTAATGTTTATATTAATACAAGTATGATTTTCATTCCTCTCTTGAGGAGGAAACAGTTCAACGTATTTTTGGTTAGACCAATGTGGTTGGAGAGGTAACAGCCTTATCCTCCAATCCATGGTCTGAGTGAAAATGCTATATATATTAGAGTCTGATAATAAAGGTCAGCTTTTTTGCCCTGTGAACTGGACAGAGTTCGTGTCCTATTGCAACAGTAAAGCATCATTTCCAGATGTCCAGGAGGATCTTCTTTGTTCCAGTTTGTGCCCATTGGCTCCTGTCCTGTCACTGGGCACTGCTGAAAAAAGGCTGGCTCAGTCTTCACCACACTCTATCCACAGGTATTTAAATACATTGATAATATTCTCCAGTTTCCTAGTTCTGATGTGCAAGACTGTACATTTGGTCAGATTTAGGAGTACCATTGTGCTAGTGTCAGGTACAGAGCCTACTGGATGAAAGCAAGCTCGCAGGTAAAAACGAAGCATCCTGTCAGAACTGTGTATTTAAGTAGGAGAGAGAAAGAGAAAACACTTGGGCAAAGGAACTCTTAAAATATTGGGTTTTGATAAAAACATCTCA